>NW_027332213.1:35000-10035000 GCF_041222505.1 Epargyreus clarus
ATGATGTCGATCGGATGGCTGTCCGCATGCTTGTTAATGGTGCCGTATAAACATAGATTATGCAAGGTGGCTAGATCTTTCATGGGTAACTGTATTCGCTACTACAATAAAATACCTGACCACATGTTGAATCTCACAGAAAAAAAGTTCAAACATGTCGTTAAACAAACGCTATGTAAAATAGCGTACTATAAACTAAGTGATTATTTGACTGACAAAACGGTGTGGTCTGAAGTAGTTCCAGCTCCACATGTACCATTAGATTAAGTTTAACATTGTAAAATCCTTTTTTTTTTAAAGATGTGTGTTATGGTATCTTTCGTCGCTTCTTCTCCATAACGAAACACCTTGTGAAGTGGTGGTAGTTTGACATTCAAAAAGTGCTCTGTAAAGAACCTATTTTGAATAAAAAAAATTGATTTGATTTGAAAGAAAGAAAGAAAGAAAGAAACATTTATTCGGATAATTGCAACACAAATGAGATACTATAATAGAGAGAGACAAAAAAAATAACAATAACCTGCAGGTAAACTGCGTCGTGGCTCTGATTACGTGCAGGTAAACTGCGTCGTGGCTCTGATTACGTGCAGGTAAACTGCGTCGTGGCTCTGATTTTCAGTTTGCCCCCTGCGTCTGGGCTGCTCGGACGGCTGACTCACACATGCCGTCTGTGCCTTTTTATTTGCTAGTCTTTTTTATAGTTATGATTCATAGAATTTGTGTTATTTGTGAATTGACGAATACTGCGTAAAATGTTAATTATTATAATACAATTTGTAATGAAAGCAATATGGTGAGTATTTCAGATTGTAGTATCTTTTAGTGTATAAAAATATATAATAATATTTGAGTAAATCATCCCAAATACCACTTGTTATTCCCAGAAAAGTTCAGCAAGCCAGATGGGAATTAAACATGTACCCCCATATTACGATAACCCAGTGGACCTGATAACATGATAACCTGCTACGATGCCTAAGAGCTATAAATTTTGGGTAAGTAAGGAAAACGTTATGTAAATATCTCAACTATTTAAAAGTCATATAATGTGTTATGCTTAATATAATTACTCAATTTGGAATTAAATTAAAATTAAAAGTTAGTTTAGTTACGATTTTGTTTTTGACTTTCAAGTAATATAGCTTTATATGTATACTTAAATCTTTGTACTGTTTTTAGGCTGCGAAGAGGCGGAGGCAGGTTATTCCATCATTTCGTGGCGCTGTACCGGAAGCTACCCCTGAAGGCAGCTGAGCAGTATGACGGGTACCATAATTTATCCGGAGCTGACCGGGTTCTATCATTTAAATAATCCCTAGCCCATGTCAGCTTATTGAATAGATATAAGGGTTCCTTATTTTTTATAACACCGAATATAAATGTGGCTAGATGTAGTTGCCTGCGGAGGTCCATTTTTAAAATGTTAGCGGCATTAATATAAGGAGTTACGTGAGAGCGCGGCGGAATGCTAAAACAAAAGCGTGCACAGGCGTTTTGGACTCGCTGGACGACTTTCTTTGTCCGTGTCAGTAGTCGTGGCCCTATGAGGGTATCCGCGTAGCTAAACTTAGATAAAACAAGGGCTTCACATAGGTTGATGCGTAAGGTCCCACTGAGGTAATTTCTCATACGGTATAAAACTTTTAATCTATAAAAGCAATTACGTACAATATTATTTATGTGCTTCTCGAATCTAAGGTTTTCATCCATGACTACCCCCAGGTTACGTGCCTCTGATACCCTATCTAATAATTTTCCGTTTAAAATAACAGATGGATTTTTACCACTAATTTTGCGAACCTGTGTAGTTGTTCCCATGATCAAAAACTTAGATTTTTCCGGATTTAATACTAAGGAATTGCGTTCAGACCACAGAGAAATACGATCGAGTTCCGAGTTTAGTCTAGACACTGCCTCATCTGTGTCACAAGGTTTAAATGAAGTATATACTTGTATATCATCCGCGTATATGTGATATCTACAATATTTTATATTATTTATCACATCAGCACTGTACAGTATAAAAAGGAGAGGTCCTAAAATAGACCCCTGAGGAACTCCTCGTCTTATATTTTGAGATGTTGATTGACTTTTTATACCGTTATTGCTATTTTGAAGTTCGACCTTCTGAGTTCGGTTAAAAAAATAACTGTTAAACCAATTTACTGTTTGAACATTAAGGCCATAGAACGACAGTTTTGATAACAAAAGTGAGATATTGAGCGATTCAAAGGCACGCGAAAAATCTAATAGAGTCAAAATTGTTCCCTCTCCTTTGTCCTGCGATGTTAAAATATCATCCACTACCTGAATTAACGCAGTAGTGGTGCCTCGCTTCCTTCTAAACCCAGACTGATATAACGGTAGAATATTATTTGACTCGAGGTAACTTATTATTTGATTAGAAGCAACTTTCTCAAATAATAAGTTACCTCGAGTCAAATATTTGATTTGATATATTTAAAAAAATATTAAATATATATATATATATATATATGACATATATATATATATATATATATATATATATATATATATATATATATATATATATATATATATATATATATATATGTCATATATATATATATATATATATATGACATATATATATATATATATATATATATATATATATATATATATATATATATATATATATATATATATATATATATATGTCAGATCGCCGAGCCTCGCGTCTGACCGATATAGAAATGCCAGATGGCGTTCCTTCATAGTGCACCAACTGCTTTCGGTTCCAACAAAGAAGCACACAAGAAAATAATAAATTCGGAGCCGATGGATTTACAAGTCCACACGCCATCAACGTCAATTGACAACTCACTCTCAAAAACGAAACAATAATCATAGTTCTTATAACAAAAAGGCGACACTTGCAACCCCATCCGGAGTTACCCGCTCCAAAAATATAGTCTACTAAAATAATTGTTAATGAAGTAATTTGAATGGGAATCATAAAAAAATATTAAATAGCTTCAACTCAAAATTAACTAAAATTAATTGAAAATAATAGCCCGCGCCGTTATATATATATAGTCTCTTAGTATTGTACAATAATATCCTACATAAGTGAATTATAATAACAAGTAGATAGTATCCTCAATTTATGAATGAAATAAAAGTTTTAAAAATGAAATGTGGGAAAATATGTACTGATATTTTATTTAAGTATATGTGTCTGTGGGCGAATAGATAAAGGAGATGTTTCATTTTCGGCCATCTCATGTACACTATATCTAAAAAACACGTATAATTTGTATAATTGAAGAAAAATACACATATATGTTGATAACCTAAAGTATTCCTGTTTAAAAATATTTAAAGTAAGCATTCCTCATTGAAATATTAAATATGGCGGAATACTGGCAATGTCAACTTTTTAAATTTGTCGATGTCGGTCAGGGAACCTATGTGTACCCCACACATAGGTTACTATACTCTTTGGATGTCGGTAATTCTGTATTTCGCTCTTTTTGTCGTAAAGTTATTGTTACCTTAGTACTTTATAACCTGGCTTTTGTTTTGGGTATCCCGTCATTATTTCTGAATTTAAATAATTATTTATAATAATTATATCAAAACCACCTTTTAAATAGTATCTGGTTTTATAGATGTAAGTGACATGTCAAATTAATAAAGAAGAAGTTGTCAATTTGATATGTGTAAAAGTGGATAGTGGATAAGTGGTCATGATTTGACGGAAATGTATTCCGTCAAATTATGACCTTAAACTTCTGGGCCCTGGTGCAGAGGTACAGCGCACCTCAACCATGGACATGTTAGTATTTAAGTAGGGACTGACTTTGATTTTGAGATGCTAGTGCTATTTATGCTAATATATATGTTTCAATAGCGCTTATGTTCAATATGAGCTAGATTAGAGATTTACGTTAAATATGAGCGCCGACTTCAGAACAATGAACTTAACCAACATTTAATTGAATTATTTTTTAATTTTGTAGTGATAGAAGTCGGTTGTAATTTTTTTTTAATTTCGATATTTGCTAGATAAAAATATTGATATATTTATATCTGATTAGGTTAGGATGGGTGACGGTGAAACATATTTGTATCGCTTAAAAAAAATAGGTCAAAAATTTTAACATTATTTATTTGAAATAACAATTTCTATCTCAATAGAGACAATATTCGTAGTATAAGTAATAACTAAATGCATATAATGCAGAACAGGAATATCTATATTATATAAAAGTAAGATTTGCCATTTTTTTTTTGTTTTCAAAAGGAATTATAGCATCATAATATATCACAGATAGACTTTCAGCGTGGAAAAAAAATTCATAATCTGGAAATATAACCAATTTTTGATACATACAGAAAATTAAAGATTGAAATTGGCAGATAGAGTAAGTCTGATAGGATAAGTTGAAATTATAGTCGGATTCATAATTATGTGTCCAAAATATAAACAAAGGTAAGTAACCTATTAAGAAAATACGTTTTAAATGGTAGTTTCATATTTTTGACGATATTTAAGTCATCATCAACAACCCATTACTGTCCCACTGATGGGCAAAGGTCACCTCTGATAATCAAGATCTACATCGGGACCTTCAAATAGAACTTGTTAAAAAAGTGATTAATACTTATGCGGAAGGTCATCGGGGTACAGAACAATTTTTGTGCCGCCATTTTTAAGTTTTGTAGCCGTTTTCATAGCGCGTTTGTTAAATTGTGTATAGTTGTTATGTTTTTTGTTGAGTTTGTTGAAGTTGGTTTGTTAAGGTTTACAATACCTGTACCGTATTTTGACAATGACATTTTTAACCGACTTCAAAAAAGGAGGAGGTTTCTCAATTCGACCGTATATATATATATATGTTTGTTCGGCGATTTTTTTTTGTTTACATTTTGGACACCTTGTTGTTTAATTATGAATCAGACTATAAGTAAATATTATATAAATATTCACAAAAGTATGGCACTTACTGTAAATCGATATAATCTAAATCATAAATCAAATAAAAAATATATACAATAATAAAATTTTTGGCATCGCCATCTCGTTGTCGTCGAACTTAGCGGAACGAGATCACATTCAGCGCAATCAATCAATCGTTAGACGACGTTAACTTAATCAATACGTAGTCGTTTATCGGCCCGTCGAGTGAGCGAACGTTCGCAACGTATTACGAGCGTCGCCATCGAGATTCATGGCCTTCTACATAATTAATTAGCGAGATTCAGAGGTTCAGATTCAAAGATTCAGGGGTGCGCGGTCACGCGGCGGCGGGCGCGGCGGCGGCGGCCGGGGCGGGCGGGGCGGCGGCCGGGGCGGGCGGCGCGGGGGCGGGCGGCAGCGCGTGCAGCAGCTTGTCCCAGAACCAGGGGTCGCCCCAGCGCAGGTAGGTGTTGTGGTTGAGGAAGGAGCGCAGCTCGTGGTCGAGCAGCGCGGGCGGCGGCGGCTCCAGCAGCAGCACGACGAGGCGCGGGCGCGCGTCGCGCAGCGCGGCCGCGTGCGCCTCGCGGAACTCCGCGCGCGCCCACGTGGAGCGCAGGAAGTGCGCCGACAGCACCACCAGCGTGCGCCGCGAGCGCCGCACCGACTCGCAGATCTGCGTCGGGATCCACTCGCCCGGCATCCAGTCGCGGTAGTGCAGGCAGAGGCGGCGCGGCCGCGGCCCGCTCTCGAGCCGCTCGACGAGCTTGTTCACGAACTCCTCGTCGTGATGCGAGTACGAAACGAACACGTCGTAGATGCGCTCCTCGTCGATCTCGTCGTCCTCCTCGTTCGACCGCAGCAGCCAGCGCAGGCACAGGTTTCTCTCGAACAGGAACCTCTGGAATGCGAAACGAAAGACTTTGAAGGTGGTAGAACTCTTCGTGGTTCGACTCCGGCGGCACCACCGCCACACCTATTTCTGCCCGATAACAGCAATTTTAGGCGCTGATGTGTATTAACATATATTTTGCCGAGACGTACCACCTTAGTCCTCAGGGGCAGCGGCGCATCTCTCACCGACCTCAGGTAGGAATATCTAATCTTATCTGGGGTCGATTACAGATGTCCATGGGCGGCAGGAGCCACTTACTATCAGGTGGAATGCATGTTCGTCTGTTACTCCTATATTATAATAATAATAATTAAAAAAAAAGATCGTCGAGATGAGCGAGGGCGCGACGCGCTTCGACTTCGGGGAGCCCGCGTGATGGCGAGATCGATCGGGCGGAAGCGGTCGTACCTTGATCCTGCGGCGGCCGGCGGGGCGCGCGAGGCAGGCGAGCGCGAGCGCGGCCAGCGCCAGCGCCAGCGCGCCGAGCGCGGCGGCGGCGGCGGGCAGCGCGGGCAGCGCGGCGCCGCACAGCGCGGCGGGCGCCAGCGCCCGCAGCGCGCGGCCGTCGGCGCAGGCGGCGCGGTCCAGCTGCGCGGCGTGCGCCCGCAGCACGGCGAGCGCGGCGCTCTGCGCGCAGCCGCAGCGCAGCGGGTTGCCGGCGAGCCGCACGCGCCGCGCGCCGCCCTCGAACAGCGCGCTCGCCGTGTCCACGTCGAGCTCCGAGATGAGGTTGTCGCTCAGGTCCAACAGCTGGGAGGTGAACGGGTGGATTGCTCGTATTTTCGGTAATTTTTATGTAAATTTGTAGGCTCGAAAATCTCGATAACAATTTATATCAGAAATTTAACGCAATATTATGATATTTAATGATAAAAAATACTTAAGTATTTTTATACCATTTATCCAACAAAATTTATAAGTTAACATATTAAGATTATTTATCAATATTTCATTTTTTGACTGGGCCTTCAGGGCCAAATCTGAATCTATAAGGAGTAGGGAAAGATGTGAAAGGCCGAGGCGAAATATGAAAGTTACGAGGCCAATTTTGATAAAAACTAAAAATTCATCATTAGTTTTTTTTAAATAGCATTTCCCTAGCCGGAAATCGAATGAATTCATTTTAAAAAACAAAACGCGTGCGTCTCGGTTCACCCGACAGAAGTGATAACATAGTCTAAGTTGAACTATCTAATATTGAAATTATTTAGCTTGAGAAAAGCATAGGTTATTACTTAAATATTAATATCATAATAAGAAAAGGTTATATATAAATAAAATCTTTTATTATTTATTAAATATATCTTATTCTTAGGTATAATTCTTGAATATGTGAAGAGAGGAGAGAGAAAAATCGCACCTTTTATTATTCCACTATAGGATAGTGTTTTTAAAGGAATGTGTCTTCAAAGGAATCAAATTCTAGGAAGAAACGATAAATGACAAACTAGAGAGAAAGACTCATTTTACATAGACTTCCCAAATTAGAGTAACTCACCATAAGTTCCGGAGGCAGGTCCGCGGGGCTGAGCGTGGTGATGTTATTGTCGGCGGCGTGGATCTCCGCGGGCGGCGGCAGCAGCGGCGCGCGCGGCAGCGCGGCGAGGCCGGCGGCGGCGCAGCGCAGCACGAGCGCGGCGCCGCGCAGCTCGCAGGCGCAGCGCGGCGGGCACGCGGGCGGCGGCACGGCGCAGCGCAGCGCGGCCAGCGGCACGGCGCGCAGCCGCTCGTCGGGCGCGGCGCAGCGCAGCGCCGCCAGCGCGGGCGCCGCGTGCTGCGGCCGCGAGCGCAGCGCCCGCGCGAACTCGTACAGCGCGCAGTCGCACGTCAGCTTCGCGTTTATCTTCAGCGTCAGGCCCTGCGACGAAGGAATGAAATTACATTTTTGAAGGTGGTAGAACCCTTTTGTGGTTCGACTCCGGCGGCACCACTGCCACACCTATTTCTGCCTTATAACAGCAGTGTTAAGCGCTGCTGTGTGGTAGAGGAGACATACTTTCCGTTCCAGCTTAATCCTCAGGAGCAGCGGCGCATCTGTGGCCGACCTTTGGTAGGAATATCTAATCCTATCTGGGGTTGATTTCAGATGTCCATGGGCGGCAGTAGCCACTTAGGGGCCGTTCAAGTATTACGTAACGCAATTTTTGAAGACTTTTGACCCCCCCTCCCCCCCTTGTAGCGCACCGTAACGTTTTTCTATACCCCCCCCCTCCCCCTCTAAACGTTACGTAACACTCAAGTGTCAATTTTTACCCTAAACTCGCTAAAAAGTTATGTTATAGTTTTTATCCTTGGGCGTGTTCAGCCGAACTAGGTCTCCTGAGTATTCTAAGTTAGTTTAAGTATAGTCAAAGCATATATACTACTATACTGTACTATACTTAGTCTAACTCAGAATACTCAGGACTTAGTTCGGCTGAACCCACTCATTCAAGGGATTCCCCGTAAAACGTAAATGAAAAGGGTGCCAATTTAGTAGTTTTAATTCTCTATTTTTTTATTAAAAAATGTTACGTAACGTGTATTAAGAAAGACCCCACTCCCGCCCCTGTAACGCATCGTAACGTTTTACAAGACCCCCCCTCCCCCCCAAATTGCGTTACGTAATACTTGAACGCCCCCTTACCATCAGGTGGATTGCATGCTTGTCTGCTACTCCTATATTATAAAAAAAAAAGCCTTTTATTTCCTGCTATACATAATTAATAACTTATACTAAGACTTCATGCGACTGATAATTTAGTATATTGTATTTCATTTGTTAACATTTTTATTTTCTAGCCATTATAAAATTGCATATTTATATTGATTGAGTTATTTACATATGGATTATTTTATTAACAAAAGTAAATTAATTAGATTTAAACATTAGTTGATTATTTTGGTTAAAGTATGATATTAATTATTAACATAATATAGTATATTTTTATTTTTGTTATTTTATATTTGCATTTTTTTATGTTTTTACTTAACTTTTTTTTTTGCATTTATTTATTTTATGTTTGTCGTTTTATTTAAGTTTGCAGCAATAAGCAAGAACCCCTCATTTGTTGAGGGTAAAGGCCTCCTCCAGAGAATGAAAAAAAATACGACTACGATATCCGCGTCGATCACGTTCGTTTGGCGTGCGGCACTCACCGGCGAGGCGGTGGCGGAGAGGGAACGCTCGTAATCATCTCGGGAGTAGTGCACGGTCGTGATGGGGTTATTCCGCAGGTCCACATCGGCCGGCTCCGCGCGCTCCCATTGCAGATCCTCGTACTGGGAACGTAAATAGAAGCGTAAACCTCAGGAGAACTCGCGTCGGAAACTTAAGACTAAAGAAAAGAAAGCTCTTCTCACCCCCAGTTTCTTAATATTGTTGTCGCGCAAGTCGAGTGACTGGAGCGACCGCAACATCACACGCCAGTCGCGGCACACTCGTGGTATTTGCGCTGTTGATAGTTCCAGCCAACGAAGTGCACGCATCTCTCGCAGTGGTGATAGATCTTCAAAAATTGAGCCAACTAGTCAGTGATTGGAACAATAATTAAAATAAAGTTAAGTATGTATCGGTGTAAGGTACATTTAATACACAAACCTAAAAACTACGTACCGTTAGAAACATATCTACTGGTGGAATTGCACATATCACCAAGAGGATTTTTCGCAAGAGATAAACGCTGCAGCGACTTGAACGGTGCCAACGCTACGAGCGCGTCCGCGTTGAGATTATTGGCCGACAAGTACAGCTCCTCGAGTTGCAGCGTAGCAGAGAACAGATTGCTATGGACAAAGAGATGGAATCCATGAGTGACTCAGGCTGGCCGATTCAGTTTAGATAACGTCGGTAAAAAAGCATAGAAACGGATCGGTAAATAAATTTTACCTGGATAACGTTCCTAGGCCATTGGTGGACAGATCTAAGACGCGAAGTGCGGGCGCGTCGGCGAGCAAATCGGGCGGCAGCTCCAGCGCCAGGCTGCGGCGCACCTCCAGCCGCCGCAGCGCCGCCGCGCCGCGCAGCGCGCCCGCCGCCAGCGAGCCGCGCGCCACCGCGAACAGCCGCAGCTCGCGCAGCCGCGGACAGCGCGCCGCCCAGCCCGCCGCCGGCAGCCGCGTCGCGTTCACCACCATCAGCCGCTCCAGCGCGCAGACCGCCCCGCGCGGCTCCGCGTCGCGCACGTTGCGCAGCGTCGCGTCCGTCAGCGCCGGCCCCGGCACCAGCCCGTCCACGGGTGCGTCCAGCGTCAGCTCCTCGAGCGCCACCGCCGCGGTCAGGTCGGGCGCCGCCGTCAGCCGCGCGTCGATCAGCACGAGGCGGCGCAGGGCGGGCAGCCGCTCGAGCGCGGCGCGCGGCAGCTCCGCGAGCTCGGCGCCCTCCAGCGAGAGCGCCTTGAGGCCGACGGGCAGCGCGAGCAGCGCGGCGGGCGGCAGCGCCACGCCGGCGAGCCGCAGGTCGAGCAGCGCGGGCAGCGGCACCAGCAGGTCGGGCGGCGCGGCGAGCGCGGCGGCGGGCGCGGCGGCCAGCTCCAGCACGCGCACGGGCAGGCCGCGCAGGTGGGCGGCGGCGGGCGCGGGGCGCGGCGGCAGGCCGAGCGCGCGCAGCTCGTCGCGCGGCGCGACGCCGAGCGCGGCGAGCGCGGCCGCCAGCCCGGCGGCGGGCAGGGCGCAGTCCTTGAGCAGGACGCGACTGACCGTCACTGGCGTTTCGAAGCGCGGCAACGCCTCGCTATCGAGCGTAACGTTCTCGGGACAAGTGAGTTTGAAGAAATCTAGTACCATGTAACTCACTACTAATTCTTTACCTGTAATAAAGAAATAATCACTGAAATCTTTACTCCTGCTGAAAAAATTGTTTCAACATTCGATGTCATCCATGTAAACTCATGATTGTCTCACTGCTACGTATGAGTCTCCCCTTAAAGTGAGAGGGGTGAAGCCTCTATAAATGTCCGGCATGGAGCAGAACTGCACCTTTTCATTTTTTTTCAGTCTGTGAGGGAACATGCACATCTATGTTCCCTCACTTAATTCCTAAAACAATCATTATAATTATTAATTTCATGAGGGTTTCATGTAATTTTTGTATATGTAGAACCCCAAGTAATAAAAGTTAGGTTAAGCTCCATATTTGACAGTTATAATAAAGGCTTAGTTAAGACAAGACACCTACTGTAAGTCTGCAATTATATTACAAAATACAAGGGTTTTACACTTTTAGTAGACATTTACAAGCTTTTATTTTTTATATTTCATTTTAAAAATAGAATGATTTGTACATAAGGCAACCTGAACTTGTACTAATTATAATTACATCTATAATTATTAAAAAAATAATGGATAACTTAAACAAAATTATTTCATGGAAGTTTTTCTTATTCCATAAAAAATAATTTCTCTTAAGTCTCAAAAAAGCCCACTACAGCAGCTATGATAGGGTCATCATCATGAAATTTTATTCCATAGATGTGCTCCTTTAATTTTAGAAGCAAATGAAAATCACCAAGTGTGGAGAACATGGTGGGTATCGAGCATTTTAAGGCAGCACTTCAGATTACTCCGATCCGATTGGGATCCATACCCAAATAGTAAAAACAGAACCCTATTATAGTCCGCGTAAAACTGCTAGTTTCCTCTGAATATATAAATGAATCGCATCGCCATAGCAAATTATATGAATGACAACACCTGCCTGCAACAACTTCAGAGCGGACTAGCAGTTTAGTGCGGACTATAGTAAAACGCTGATGTCTGCCCGTCTATCACAGGGCTCTATCTCTCGAACCGTAATAGATAGACACTTGAATTTTTTACAGAGAATGAATAGTGGTATCCGCTATAAGACATCTTAAGACACACGATAGAGCACTTGCAGCACCAGACTAGATTTTCTGTAACCTTAGCAATGGTTCAAAGCCATTAATCCTATTCAGGTATTGGTTGATTCAAGTGAATCATAATTATCATGTAACTTACTTAAACAATACCAATCCATATGTTTAGATATATCTACACGATGTTGTACTAATAATACTGCCAAGTGGAAGAGCATGTTTTGATAAATCCTATTTAACATTGTGTCAAAATATTTACGTTTGATAATGTTTATGGCTAAGTTTTTCCTTAATTTTACTACCTACTGTAAAACATTTGTTTGTTATATTTTGTTGAAAATTCATTAATAAATAAATTTTCTATTTGAATCAGAATATTAGTAAATTACTTAACTTATTAGGTGCCTGTAAGGTCATATCAGGTATATTTTGTAAATAGCTCAACATATCGGCTTAGTTTAAAAGCTTCATATTTCCTTAACATACAAAATAAGTAATTTTATTAGAACTGACGAGAGCTCAACATTAAGTGCGAGATGAACTCGGTCAGTATGCAAGAATGTTGCCCCTTACCCTCCACATAGTAGAAGTAGTCGTCGGTGACGTTGTACCGCGCGGTGCAGGCGGCGCGCGGCGGGCAGCGCGGGCCCGCGGCGGCGGCGGCGGCGGCGGCGGCAGCGGCGGCGGCGGGCAGCAGCAGCGGCAGCAACAGCAGCGCGCGCGCCTGCATGGCTGACGACCGCCGCGCACAGCTACCACGTCTATTTTTAGTTATCTTCTTACGAGTCGCCGAACCTCTGACCGTCTTGTCCTTGGAACGACACGAGCCGTTTTCCTTCTTCGAATATCGTTTGTTCCCACATCGAAAAGCTTGCCCTCAATAATAAATTACGTATTTTTGTGCGCATTAAATCGATGTCTTAGAAAGAGGATCCAGTATTCACTTTACACGAGACACTTTTTCCAGTAATTTCTAATAATCACTTCACAAGAAGGTATTAAATAACACAATGAAAACACGAAACTGTTTTAAAAGTATTCAAGTACTTGTTCAGACTATATCACTGTACAATATTCATCGTTCCGCGTTCGATCTTCGATTGGTCATTGGCTATTATTGCTTGCGTTGCGTTTGCGCACCCAGCGCAAGCCACAGATGATTCATAAAATAGAGTAAAGTGAAGTAACTTGTGCTCACAACAGATAAATAATGGGTGTTCAATGTCTATTGTCTACGTCTCAGAGTAAATTTTTAGGCTTTATTTAAAGTTCATTTTATACCTATTAGTTTATTATTAATAGTTGATACCAGTTGATACCTTTTGTTTAAATAGGTCTATGGTATACCGTATACCTATTGCGTAGATTCCTTATAGCCCGGTCAAGTTAGACTAAAAATAGTGGGCAAATAGCTAAAATTCCGGGAAAGCCAATTTTTTGTAGAGACCTTGGGTTTACCATTACAAATAAAGTGTCAAAAGTCCCCATCGATCAGAAGTGTGCGTCGGCAGTTATTCGAGGTCAAATGTCAAAATTTTTGGTTCTTTGAATTTTTCCCGAAAACGGTAAGTTTTATTGAAAAAGTACCTAAGACCAAGTTGTAGCTCTTAAGATTATCTACAAAATAGTCTTTATATTATTTATTTTTTTTTCTCTATAACCATGCTATAACCTATCATTATTCAGATATTGCGCTTGTAAGAATTACGAATACGTTTTATACGATATGCACATATTTCCACACCACCTGTGAAATAGGATACTCAATGCGTTTTTTTAACGTGGTTTCCTTGGGAGGACTATTTCACGAACCTATATGATGTTATTTCCAGCAACAATACTTATTTAATAGTATGAAGAATATTGATATTGGTTATTGAGTTCAACTGTCGTCCTAATTTTTTTGTTACTTTATTATATTTTTTTATAATATCGGGGTAGCAGACAAGCATGCAGTCCACCTTATGGTAAGTGGCTACTGCCGCCCATGGATATGTATAATTAACCCCAGATAGGATTAGATATTCCTACTTAAAGTCGGTATGTCTCCCTTACCACACCCTTCAAACCAGAGCACAGCAGCGCTTAACACTGCTGTTATGAGGCAGAAATAGGTGAGGCGGTGGTGCCGCCGGAGTCGAACCACCAAGGGTTCTATCACATTCAAAAAATCTGATTCATACTCCACTTAAATAATCATGTTTTCTTCTATTTATTCTTCGTCTTCTTCTTCCTCCTCTTGCTGAATGTCAAGAAAATGTTCATACGAAGATGAATCAGTTATCTCTATCATCAAAATCACATGAATCTTCCTTTCTTGTATTTAATGGACCATTTGAGCAAGATAGACCTTGGTAATTGGTACACGCCGAAGAACTGAAGAATTGTTTCTTCACCTCAAGCAACAATCAAATTACGAAGGGAATTCGGCTTCTTCTTGCTATTTATGGAGCTCCAAAAAATTATTGCGTAGATACATAGATATATCTATGCGTGGATAAGTACAGACACTTAACATTTGTGAAATAAAACAAACAGCAAGTATAATATCTTTTGCTTCTACAACATCGGCATCTGCTATTCAACACTTGTATCAGGTCAGACATGGCAAGGCAAAAAACTAAACCCTGAAGACTGGGGTTCAAAATTAACGAATAATACTTTGGAATCGATTCAAACTTTACTGACCGACTCGCAGAGTTTTACCACCTAGTTTGATTTATTTACTTTTCTGTTCCTACCTAACCTAGCCAATGATATAGTATCTCATATAGCCTCGCCTAAAGTGTTTCGTATGGAATTGGTTAGGTTAGGTTAGGTTAGCGCTCATATTGGATACGCTGTTTACGCCGTAATCAAACGGAATATATTGAGCGCCAACTTCAGAAATATGTACTAAACCAACATTTATTTCAATTATTTTTTACTTTGTAGTGACATAGAAGTCGGTTTTATTTTTTTGTTAAAAATTTTTTTAAGCACATATTGTAGGTTTTATATAATATTAATGTTTTTTCACGATTTTCTATTAAACTCTTTTTTATTGAAAATGGAATAATAATGTTGAAAGTTTCTTTTATAAAGAGGTCTAAGTATTTCAAATTATTTTTTTCGTTACTTGATTCTGTACCTAATGCTGTCATCATGCCAATGAGTGCAACAGAGATTTTGTAGTACAGTCACATAATTGCAGCTCCTTAAGTAATTAATACTTAAGTATACGTACCTTTAAATTAAAGGGTAATAAAATTATAAAAGTATGTATAGTCCGCGCCAAACTGCTATAATGTTCGCTCTGAATATAGAAACGAGTCGCGTCGAATTGCAAATTGTAGTAGTAGCCTCTACTACTATATAGTACCTATGTGAGTAGTAGTCCCAGTATAGGACGATCTTCACCGAGCTGGTTAATGGATGAAACGTTTTTTATATCAAAATAATTATGTCAAAAAGTATATTGCAAATGGGTTGACTAAAAAAATTAAGTCCAGAATATGATTTTTTTACATTAGTTATTGGCGGGACGAACACAGCGCGGGTCCCCTCCCGGCACCCGTCCGCTGCCCGCTCTCGCCTGCGGGTACATAGCTGCGTTATGCCCTTACGTTGCTACGGCATATATGGTTGTAGTTGTGCGCAACAACTTCAGAGCGGACTAGCAATTTGCTGCGGACTTTGCCTACTACCTGACCAAGCCAACTAGACCAACCGGTGGAATGCGGCCTCCCTCTTCGAGTACCGCCCCATGCCCCGCTCATATCCTAGTACTCTTCGCAGCTAAATTGTCACTTTCACAAATAATTTCTGGATTATTATTTGTTTAATGTTTGTTATTGTTATGAATGTACATACTTATTGTTTCACTGTTATTTACTACGTTATTTGTTAAGTTTTGACTGTGCCGTGTGTTAAAATAACAACAAAATGGGGAAAGATAACACTACTTATAGCGAAGAGCGAAAAATGATATTGCAAGTTTTACGTTTTACATTATTTTTTGTACTCATTCCTGTTCGTAACAGTCGTTAAAGTATAAATTAATAGACTGATATTTATTAAAATTTACATTTCATAGGTATGAATCAACATTTCACAACAAGTTATTATTTTTTTTGCCATCGGTATGCACAGAGATTGCGCGTGACGTCACGTTTGACTTTCGTCTACTTGGTTTGGTCGAGTAGTAATAGTAGTAGTAGTAGTTTAAACCTAATTAAATTATTATATATTTAAACGAAACACATTATTTTACGTAATTTCATTTATTCATTAAAAATTTACTATGTAAGTATTTTGTTGAAAAATCATAGGTAGTAGGTACAAAGTTTGTTTTTAAAATTACTAATAATAAATTTATTTATATATTTACAAAATGTAACTTACAATATTTTACTTACATTAATGTTTAATCTATGAGATTTTTATTTATGTTATCGCTTGATTTAATAATTAAAATCTTTGCGATTAATAAATTTGACAATAGAAAAAAATAAGTAGGTAGGTATACAATGTTAACAAGATCATTTATTAACAGTAGGTACTTTTAGAACATGTATCTCGGCTCAGCTCATCATGAATACTAAACATTAAAATACCCGTACACAAAAAAATATTAATTTATGAATAAATAAAGTTGTGTTTGTGATTTCAAAATAATCGCAATTTCCGAAGCTTATGATCTGCATGTAAATAAAAATCATATCAGAAGATATTTTTTATCTGTTTGATCGTACGAATTTTAATTAATTAAATATACTTATATTAAGGTGCCGAAGAAATAAAAAGAGATCAAAAAATAATAAAAAGAAATAGATGAGGAGATGATTTTTATGAAACTGCAATACGATTCGAAAGGAAATAAAAACTACAAACATCGCATGACAAACGGTAAGGCGTAATATTGTAGTGGAACGGTACGATTACATGTGATATAAGTTATATGTCCAAAAGAAATTAAAAATTGCTTAGCATATTATAGTGTGGGCTTAGCCGGATAAGCATGGGCATTATTTCCTCACCGGAATTCTTATTTTATCTTATGTACCTACCTACTTTTGGTATAATATCTTTATATTCGGTACTTCACGTGGAAAATAATTAGACAGCCATAAGCATTTTGTGAACTTTCTTTATTAAATCAATATCTTCTTTATTTTTACCATAAAGTTTACTATTTTAAACTCCTTGCATTGTTTACTACTTGTTATATTGTATCGCTCTTAAATGTTGTATAGGTAGATAGATATTGTCCTGACTTCCCGGGGGGAATCGACGTTTATCCGGCTAAGACTCTTTAATAATTCGATACGATTCACTGAAAATCTAATAGTGGCGATAAAACGTTGATGTTGATAATAATGTTTTTACACTATAGTTTGTTGTTGTACCTATATTATCACTAATCCTACAGCACTACAGTTGTGGAATAGCGATGGGCGATTGTTGTAAAAAAAACAATCGAATAAATCGACAATCAACGGCATCAACAATCGATTGTCGATTTATTCGTAGTTAAAAAAAACAATCGAATAACAATCGACGTTCGAGTAACAATCGACGTACGAATAACAATCGACGTACGAATAACAATCGACGTACGAATAACAATCGACGTTCGAGTAATAATTGACGTACGAATAACAATCGACGTACGACTAACAATCGACGTTCGAATAACAATCGACGTTCGAATGACAATCGACGTTCGAATGACAACCGACCTTCGAATAATAATCGACAACCGAATATAAATTTAAAGTAACGCAATGCAGCGGGAAGCGCAAGGAGCGAGCGCGCCGCACGCGCAGTTTGCGGGTGCGGTGCGGGCGGATGTCTATTTTTTAGTAGATAACGGACAATTGTGGTTCAAGGACGCGCTGCATTCGTCAATATGAAATATCGCAATTATATTTCTTTACATGAGTATATTGTACACTGCATGTTATTACGATAATATACGATAATACGACTTATTCAAAATGTCTAAAGATTAAAATGTGTGGGCTTTTTTGATAAATTAAACTAAAGCATCCCTTACAATTAAACGAATTAGAGTTGCAACTAAGGCCAGTAGAAAATGTTCCTTGGCCTTCAAAAATCTGGTTTATTGTTATTTCATTGAAAAAAATACGTGTCAACAATAGTTTTTGTTGTTATTATTAAATTTTGTTGTTATTAATTAAAAGTTCACTTCTTTCCTAATAATATGGAAAGTATATTAAAGGTATATTATTTATAATCAAATACACTGCAATAAATGACCAGTCTGACTTAACCAATTCAAGATTTTTAAGCAAAGAAATTAGGATCCACTGCGCTGCTACTAGCTTTGCGTATACTAAACAATCGAACAATCGACCCACAATCCAACAATCGACTAATAATCGAAGAATTCCGATAGTTATTCGAATACAATCGAACACAATAACAAGTAATCATTCGATTGTTTTTATTAACAATCGCGCACCACTATTGTGGAATAACCTAATGTTACTTCTAATAGCCTACTAATGTTATCAGTTTATTCTATTTAATACACCTATCTCTAGGCTATATGAACAACATATACAAGCAAATATCTTAACGAGTATATTACACTTGAACATACCTATGTAATTCAAATAGTAAAAGAATATAAGTAAAAATTAAGTTATCGTACCCCTGTCTACTTACTTTGGAATATAATTACATTAAGGTATTACCATAGATAAACTACCTAAAGTAATAGATATTATATACGGTATATTTACAAGTCTGTATCATAAACTCATCATATTAGTGACAATGGTAAATTAATTCAATATTATAAAATAGGTGCCAGAACTGCCAGATTTGTATTTTCCATTTTGCCCTATTAATTTAAAAACATTACTTTTCTTTGTGACAATTACAATTATTATCGATTGTTCGATTATACGCACAAGCTGTAACATTTGCCTAAATGCTATAAAGTCTAGGCTTTAAGTACCTACTTTTGTAGGAACTACTGTGGCGTGTCTCTTTCTGTATTTTTATTATTGTCTAAAAAATATTGTGACATAATATTTGAAATAAAAAGCAAAAATATACTTTAAAAATTTTACTGTAGCCTAGAACAGGAACTTTGTTCTACAGAACTAGACAACAGGCACCTAAACATATGACTGCATGGCCGTTTACGATTTTTTGACTTACTGGATATTACTCTTAGTTGATAAAATTTAGGGTTTTATGTAAATACTAAATAATAAAGTAATGAAACCTGGCGCACGTTGTTCTGCTGTGTAAATAATGTATTTGATGTGGGAAGTATTTCATAACAAATAGGTATGATGACACATGTACCCACTCATGTTGCGGGAGCGTCTGATAAGCTATAAATATATTTTAACAACGCAATATTTACAGCGACCCATATTAGCACTCCAGCGCGGGTTCTTCTGTTGCAGATTTCATAACAAAAATCACACGTTTATGGCATCTTGGCTTATAATATAAATGCCAACGTGAGTTTTATTTGTTTTCTACACTTTCACGACTTAACTACATAATATCCGAATGTCATGAAATTTTGAACACACGTTATTAGAGGTTCAGAAGGAAGTTCAGAGAATAATTCATCCCGAAAAAAACCCTTTTTTGAGGGGCAGATAAAAATCTCCGAATGCGAGGAAAACCGCCAGTAAAACTTAGTTTATTTACTAAAGCTGACATTCATCACTGATTATACAATGGACGCATTGTGATCGAACTACTATTCCAACCTTACTTATGTTAGGTACCTACATTTTATACTATACTCATAATGAATGGCTGATATAATTATGTAACGTCATTACGACGATATCATTTTATGACTTGTTCAAAATTATGAATGAATGATTAATAAAAACAATAATTCCTAATATTTGTTAATTAATTATTAATTTATTACGTAAACCAAATTGAGAAATCAAAATTTTGTTCGCAGGCGAATTACCATTATTTGTTAATAAAATTAAATCAACAAAATAATGTCCGTCATTTCCTAACACTTTTTGGCACCGTTAGAAAATGACGAAAATATTTTTTTTCATTTAGTATAAAAAGTAATTTATAGATTCTAATATTATATAAAAATATGTTTACTTAAATATATTATATTATAGGTACTTAGTTTGTGATATACAAGATGACTGACAAGTGGGTCCTAAGTGGTTACTGCCACTTATGAACATCTGTAATCGATTTCATGAAAAATAGAATAACATTAGTATTACATGAAATCGGTCATAGATGATTTGAGTTTTACTTACTACTAATATCTACTCGGTTTTCAGGCCAGAACGAACGAAAGTAACATTAAATTTATTCTCTTACATATCTAACTACAAACCAACCAAGTCGTATGGTACAACATACACTAAAATTGTAGCTTCGGAAGATGTGACTATTATGCTCACTCAATGGAATAGTGCTAAGTAAAGTAATCACTTTGCGGTCGTACTCCTTGAAATCACTAGTTTGCATACAGAAGATAATAGTAATCTGGAAGTAGCGTCGATGTGATCATAAATAATGTTTATATTCTGTGTATTTCCATCGACGCACTTCAGGAGGTCCAGGGCCAGAAGCTTCGGTGCCGGTCGGGCGTCGCGAGCGGCGTCAGCGCGCGCGCGGCAGCGCGTTGTCGAGCGCGTCGGGCGCCAGCCGCCGCCGCAGCCACGCCAGCATCGCCTCCTGCCACACAGCGCCCACGTTACTGTCTCCGGCGGTACTCGACCGCATGCCCCGTACCCCGGTTACTCCCCTTTTGTATTTTATTCATTTATTACTAGGTTAACGGGGATTAATAGCATGCACCACTACCACCTTTAGTTAACTCGCATGGCTTACAGATTCCAAAACCTTAAATGTTAAGTTTAACAAAGAAACTAAATTCGCGATCAACATGTAAACGATAATATAATCATTTACAGGATCGGACCCACCTCGTGGATTCTCGGCTGCGGGTTACGACGACGAAGCAATACTGTTCGTGCGTGTGTCGCAAATGTCGACGGGAGCAACATCATGTATTCCGACTCACCGGGAGGCATCCTCCGCTCGCCGTGGACATTTAAATGAGAACCTGCACGAAGGCGGAGGGCGGAGGGCGGAGGCGCACCTGGCGGTCAGTCGCGGTGCGCGTCGAGGTGCGCGTTGTCGGTGTAGTCGTCGTAGTCGCGCGGCGGCTCGAGGTCGTCGCGCGCGTCGTACTCGTCGCCGGCGTCGGGCTCGCCGTCGGGCTCGGCGCCCTCCTCGGGCTCCTCCTCGGACGCCGGCCGCCGCTCCTCGCGCGCCGCCTCCTGCCACACGGCGGGCTGCCCCGCAACGCTCACCACCGCACCACACCACACCACACCCACACCCACACTCATGCATGCGTTGGCCCTCGGATCCGAAACGTTCGATTGTTTTATTCAATCGAGTCAATTTCGAAACACCTCCGTCTAATTTCCTCAGTAAGTTTCTTTTGAAAATTGACATCGTACGATGAATTATATGAATGTAAAATATAGGTACACTTCTAAAATAATGTCCAAAAAGTTTAATTTATAAATTCGAAAGCTTCGGATCAGCCAGAATTGTAGAGTTGTAAAACCGAGGTTGAGTGTAACCGGCTGAATTAACTTGTTAGCAAAGGAGAATGCCCATTCTTGGTACTGATTTTTCTCATGCGTCAAAATGAAAGTAATATTAAAATTATTTTTTGATTTTCTTACATAATTTGTCGATCAGAATAGTTTCTTTGAACAGGGGATTCCATTTAAGATAAAATAAGACGAAATGTTGATTGTTGTTCTTAAAAATTAAAATGGCGGTATTTTATACTCGGAATTCAATAAGATCTATTAGTGTTTTGACTAATGATTTTTCTCATGCGTCAAATATGAAAGTAATATTAAAATATTTTTTTGATTTTTTACATAGTTTGTCGATCAGAATAGTTTCTTTGAATAGGGGATTGCATTTAAGATAAAATAAGACGAAATGTTGATTGTTGTTCTTAAAAATTAAAATGGCATTTTATACTCGGAATTCAATAAGATCTATTAGTGTTTTGACTAATGATTTTTCTCATGCGTCAAATATGAAAGTAATATTGAAATTATTTTTTTGATCTTTTTACATAGTTTGCCGATCAGAATAGTTTCTTGGAACAGAGGATTCCATTTAAGATAAAATAAGACGAAATGTTGATTCTTAAAAATTAAAATGGCGGTATTTTATACTCGGAATTCATTATTTTAGGTTTTCAGGATTATTTTAGGTTTTTTTTTTTACCCACTACCTTTAAAAGTAAATGGAATATGTTAATCGAACTACATTATAGGTACCTACTATCAGTTAAAACCGACCATCAGTCTATCGTCGGATATTTTCGATTTTGAGGTTATGTAACATTTTGGTAAATAACTTCAGTACCCAGGTGCTGATCTAAAAAATAATTATTGGTGGTAGTATTTGGTTAATTATACATCGTCCACAACAAGTTTCAATTTGATGCAACTCTGGATGGCGGTCCATACTTTCATGGGCATTGTCCTTTAATTAATGTATATGTCAAATAGAATACACGAATAAATCATTTCATAATTTCAATACTTAATAATTAAGAGTTTACTTAAATTGTTCGTAGTAAAAAAATGTTAATAATTGTAACTCGGAAAATTACAAGCTAAGCGCATATCAACAGTTAGGGACTGCTTGTGTTAATCTCAGGGTTATATAAATCTATAAATTAGGGACGGCGATCTGAGATCGATTAATCGAAGAATCGATTTTTGGGCCAAAAAGATCGATTATTCGAATCGCTCTCCAGTAATGGATCGATTCAATAAATCGACCTTTCGTCCTAGAAAATCGAAAGTTTATCTTTTCGAAGTTGGTTGAATGCCTTTGCTGACATTTTTTCCTGACGGATACGTATTTCAGTACTAGCTTGGTCCTGATGACCTTTTTTCATCACCTTGCCCTTCTATAACTGAAAAGATCGAAGATCAACTGGTAAAGAATCGATTTTTTGGGTTTCGTTTTTTTTTGTGATTCGATTCACTGCACTTCGATTCGAATCGATTCAAGAATCATTTTCGGAAAGAATCGCCATCCCTAATATAAATTCTAAGATTAATCAAAACATGTGCATCAGTACATATCGTACACGTATCGAAGGCGTACCTTGGAGGGTCGCCAGCCGCAGCCGGGCAGCGGCAGCCCGTCGGGCCCGAGCGGGCAGGGCGCGTCCAGGCCGGGCACGCCCTGCTCGCCGCGCTCGCCCTTGTCGCCCTTGCGGCCGCGCTTGCCGCCCGGGCCCTGCGGACAGCGCGCGCGTCACTCTCCAGCACTCCGGCTCTCTCTTCTTCCGCGCAGTGTTTCTTGCTCGTTGTGTGTGTCATATATTTATTTACGTGCATGTGTTATTTGATTGATTACCATCTGTAGTATCATTCGATGTAAAGAAACACGTCGCGGAAGATTCTAAGGGAGCTCGGGGTCCAACATTAAGATTTAATCGAAATGTTGTAACTCCTTTACTTTCTTAACATTTTAGTACGTGATGTAGTTAATTTTAGAAACGTGAAGTATTTAATCTTAATTTGAAGAAAATTAAGCGTGTTTTTCTATAGTACGTGGGTAAATAATAAATATTATGTTTCTCGTGTAGGAGATATAAGTGTGATAGCCAACGGTGGGTTAGTGATGCATGCGAGATGGCTTGCGGCTGGAAAGTTAGTGGAGCGTCGGGTGCGAGGAAACTGGATCGGTTATAATATCGGATGATTAGCATGGTGTCACTCACGGGTTCTCCCTTATAGCCCTTCTCACCCTTGGGGCCCTACGGAACGAAAAAACACGTTAGTATTATCGATCAAATGCTAATATTATAAATCTCGCACCAATTACTAACCTCCTGTCCGGGAATCCCATCTGTCCCCTGCAATATTATTTTATAATTAATACAACAACCGTACCACACATAACCAAAGCGGAGAAAAGCAAATATCATTAATTATTTATACTTATGGTACTCGTAATACTCGTAAGAACCAGTAAAAGATCAGTTAGATAAGTAAAGCAAATAAGAGTTGCAGGAGGTGTCGCACGTACGGGCAGGCCGGGGTCGCCGCGCTCGCCCTTGCCGCCCGGCTCGCCCTGCGCGCCCTGCGACAACACCGGGCTACATCACTCCGACCGAAATCACCACGTACGCGTGCAAGTACACTAGGTGTTTACATGTATATTTAACGACTTTCCTATATATTTTTTTACGAAAAGTATTTCGTATTTCTACAAAATAAAATAAAACAATGTGTCTACAAAATAAAACAATGTATCAGAACAAAAAGCATAGATTTTTATAGCTCGAGTGGCGTACGAGAATGTGACATCGTCCATTACATGCCCATATTTCAATTATCAAGTGTAATGTAAATAATGCAATAGGTATATGTTGAGAACAGTTCCGACTATAAAAAAGAGATAAAATCTTGACATTTGAGAACGTATTTACCTACATCTAAAGATCAACATAGATTGAAAATAATTAACTTGATGGTCTTACACTCACCTTCATGCCGTCGAGTCCGGGAGGGCCCTGCAACAACGCGCTCGTCATCACTCAGCTCTCCGCACACTTCGACACGCGTGCGTATAACATACTGATATTTCATCTTACACAAACAATTTTGTATCGAAGTGTGCAGAACATTTTCTGCATGCAATGGAGTAGATTGTCGATAAGCCAGAGGTATGCAAGCGAGAGAACCACGAGCGCAGAGCCGAACACGGCGACATGCGGCCGCGGGGAGGGCGGGGAGTTGTAAGAAAAATGAAGAGAAAGACGCATATGCACAACATGCATTTTTTTTTTATTTTCCTTGAAAATAATCTGTGAACAACAATATTTTATGCTCTCGTGATATATGGTACAAATGACAACTTTCGATTTTCATAAAAAAACTAAATCCTAGACATTATTTGAATACAATTAGAATAAGAATACAATAGAGGAGACAGGAAGGAACGATTCGTCTCGGAAGAGTGGCGGTCGTCGACCGGCTCCCTTGCGAGACGCTCGAAGTGCAAGTTATCTATGTAGATAACTAACACAGTAATATTATAACAACGAATACTTAGCTTAAAACGTTACAATTTTGTACATTCGTCTTATGATTACTTGCTTCAAAGCGATAAATACACAGAAACACGAAGATAAGAGAGAGAATTGTCGTCACTTTATATTATGTAATTTGCCGTATACTAAATTTAGTTAAAATTTAGGAGCTACACCGTTTACACATTCACCGTGCATCGGTCATAAGATCTTACATAATTCGCATACCTCGTAGCATACGTCAGAGAACGTAACATAAAGTGCTCTATACGCAAAGTCAAGATGAGAAACGAGTACGAACAAGTTAACATTAAACGTAAGTAAGTGGGTAGGGGACGATCCCCGGGACGGAGCGCGGTACTCGTCGTGTGCGATGCGCGGCCCGCGCACTGCGCTGTGTCCGCAGCGAGCACTCGCGCCACCGACCGTGTCCGCAGCGAGCACTGCGCGCCACCGACCGTGTCCGCAGCGAGCACTGCGCGCCACCGACCGTGTCCGCAGCGAGCACTGCGCGCCACCGACCGTGTCCGCAGCGAGCACTGCGCGCCACCGACCGTGTCCGCAGCGAGCACTCGCGCCACCGACCGTGTCCGCAGCGAGCACTGCGCGCCACCGACCGTGTCCGCAGCGAGCACTGCGCGCCACCGACCGTGTCCGCAGCGAGCACTGCGCGCCACCGACCGTGTCCGCAGCGAGCACTGCGCGCCACCGACCGTGTCCGCAGCGAGCACTCGCGCCACCGACCGTGTCCGCAGCGAGCACTGCGCGCCACCGACCGTGTCCGCAGCGAGCACTGCGCGCCACCGACCGTGTCCGCAGCGAGCACTGCGCGCCACCGACCGTGTCCGCAGCGAGCACTGCGCGCCACCGACCGTGTCCGCAGCGAGCACTCGCGCCACCGACCGTGTCCGCAGCGAGCACTGCGCGCCACCGACCGTGTCCGCAGCGAGCACTGCGCGCCACCGACCGTGTCCGCAGCGAGCACTGCGCGCCACCGACCGTGTCCGCAGCGAGCACTGCGCGCCACCGACCGTGTCCGCAGCGAGCACTGCGCGCCACCGACCGTGTCCGCAGCGAGCACTGCGCGCCACCGACCGTGTCCGCAGCGAGCACTGCGCGCCACCGACCGTGTCCGCAGCGAGCACTGCGCGCCACCGACCGTGTCCGCAGCGAGCACTGCGCGCCACCGACCGTGTCCGCAGCGAACACTGCGCGCCATTGAATGTTGCGAACTTCAAAAATACGTACTAGAGCGCGGGCCGCGCTGACTTACTCACTAAGTTTACACACCATAATTTAGAACAATATAACACTTGAATGTAGGAGCTTAACCTAAACATTAACTAGACTAGATTGATGAGGTGCGATGAGTTTTATCTTACTGCGACCACCTACTGAGGTAGCGTTACGTAGTTGGCACCGATCGATTTGTCAGTTTTTATGAGGCTCTTTCGCCTAATATACAAATAGGTACAAGTTTTACCTACGTCTTAAAAGTAGTCGTTCTGATCGATGATTTATTCATCGCTTATAAGCTATAAGTCTTAAATTATTACTATAATTAGAAGTATAAGTTTAAGATGAAAGGATGACAAATTCGATTTGGTAGGTACAGAACGATATTCAATACTTACAAACATACGAGTATAGTAGGGATGGATATATTAAAAAAGGAAATATTTAGGTATGTTACATAGACATCGTGATTTAAATACATAGAGGTACTCGCTTAGGTTTCGGCCAAGGGTTTATAATAAAAATATAACTAAATCAATCTCTAACGCGTTTAGCGTCACTTCTGACATTAATTTAACAAATGCAAATAAGGATACGATTTTCGGAAAAAATAAATGATAAGTATAACAATAATTATGGTAATTTATATTTATAAATTGTTTTTTTTTTTATATCGGGCGGTGGATCGCAGATTAAAAAAACCATCAATGGCCGACACCTCGGCGATTTTACAATACCGCGTAAACAATATTTACACCGCAAGAACGTCACGGACCGCGACTGCGAGGCGAGCGAGCGACTCGGTCGACACCCTCGCGACCGTCACCCACCACGGGCGATATCACTCTGTACAAGTCCGCACTTAACTCTACACCGGGAACGTCTCGGAGCACTCGGGAGGATCAGTCTCGGTCGCCCGCGCGGCGCAACACACACGCCGGCGCACACACACACGCGCGGCGCACACACACGCCGGCGCACACACACACGCGCGGCGCACACACACGCGCGGCGCACACACACACGCGGCTCACGCGGCGCGCGCGGCGGGCGGCGCGCGGCCCTCCTGCGACACGGGAGCGTTAGTGGCGGCCCTTGTTAATTGACTATTGCATGCGAGTGTCTGTTAGTGATTGTGTAAGTTCCGCTACGAGGTAGGTTAGTAGGTAAACGTGGGGTGAGTCGGCGGGGGTCATCGTGTTTGTGTGTGTGCGTGTCGGTGGGGGTGTGTGCGAGCACTCACCCGCAGGCCCGGCTCGCCCGGCTCGCCCGGCAGGCCCACCGGACCCTGCACGGAAACCATCGCGATGCATTAGAATTTTAATATTTAAGCAGCTTGCTTCGTTTTACATCGAAGTAAAAATTAAATCTTTGATACGTTGATGATACATAGAGCGAAAAATAGGGAACGTCTTAGATCAATTTAGTAACTTTTGGTTAATTTTGTATAATCTTCAATATTTGCGGTATAAGCTTGCTGAAAAATCTAGTACTAGTGGTAAAATTGAATAAAATACTTACGGGTAACCCCATTGGCCCGGCATCCCCCTTCTCGCCTCTGTCTCCCTGTATCAGAGAAATAACACAATTAAACCGTAAATGTAAACGAGTCATTTGTCTAGCTGAGCACATTCGAGTATCATGAATTTAAAAGTAGTAATCTACCATTGAATCGATTCAATATAACTTTGTGTACATATATCGCTGAAATGTACAATGTTCGTACATAACATACGGTATCGCTCCTTTGTTAAATAATGGTGAGTTACTTTTCCTTTTCATTAAATATTATCTCGATTAGTCAAACAGATGGTTCAAACTAGAAGTTACAAAATCTTTCGTATACCGGATTAATACGTTTAATTTGTTTGGAACGATATATCAGCGTGCAACGTTTCAGGCAAAGGCAAAAATGAAATTAGTTTCAATCGGTGCAGGAGGAAGGAGAAGGAGTGGTGTGCGGAGGGAGCGGTACTCGCCGTCTTGCCGCGCGCGCCGGGCTCGCCCTTGTCGCCCTTGATGCCGGGCGGGCCCGCCACGCCGGGCGGCCCCGCGGCGCCGGGCGCGCCGGGCGGGCCCATCATCTGCAACCACACCGAGTCGCCGCTTACTACTCGTGTACCGAATTGTTCAAATTCGCAAATGCGAATATTTGTAGAGTTAGACGCTATACTGACTCGCGACGCGAGTTCCCTTACTCATCATCGAGGACGGTCGACTCCTTTAATTTATCGACTCACGCGAGGTCTCGACCGCGTGTCGCCTTCACTTGTTTTCGCATTTTTTACGTTACAACCGAGTGTATGTAAAATAAAATCACAATCCTTATACAGTGAAACCTGGTTAAGTGAGACATCAAGGGACCTGCAATGTTGTTTCACTTATAGAGGTATTCCACTTACCCAGTGTCTCAGATATACAGGTATAAATAAATATCTGTCTCATTTACAGAGGGTTCCATTAATAGAGGTGAGAATACAGGTTATTTCAGTTATAGAATTACGTGTGGAATTTGTGGGTAGAATAAGAATGAGTAAACAAACAATGTTATCTCAGTTACAGAGGTTTATGCATATAAAATTTACTCGCTGTCTCAGTTATAGAGGTAACTATGATGATAAATCGAAAGAACAAATCCCAGATATAGAGGTTTACCTCGTCCCACTAACAGAGGTAATTCAGTGCCAAAGTGTTGGGACCTCAGCATGAGTTCCAGTTATGGAGGTTTCTCACTTATCCAGGGCCCACTTAACCAAGTTTCACTGTACTTACATAGATAAATCAAATATTTAAAAGGTATTACTGCCATTCTAATTATGAATGCGTATTGATTACATTAATTACATAGATACCGGATGGACTATTACAATTTTATCATGAATGACGTAAATAAGAAAAAAAAAATAGACTTACCATCTCATGCCCGTACAACTCGTACCCGGTTCCATCTCCCTGTAAGTTCAACAGTGGGCATAAAGATTACCAGTTCAAATAATATTAAAGTCTATTTGGATATCGGTCGCATGAAAGATCAGTGACTCTTTAAAATAATATAAGTCTTCAATTATTTTTTTTACAAAATCTGTAACAAGTAATATGCAAGTCACGTGAGATTTAATAGTTACCTGTCTCCGCCTCAGCTTCCTGTACTTCTGGTACAGCCGCACCACACCGCGCCACGTCGCGCCACACGCGCCGCGCCGCGTCACCGCCCGCGTCACCCCGCGTCACCCGCACGCGTCACCCCGCGTCACACCACACCGCACCATCACGTGTCACAGCCGCACACCGGACAACGTCACGCACCACACCGAGAACATAAAGACAAGCGATACGTTACTTTAAAACATTTGTACATTTTTCAATTTAATTACGTGTATTAGTACTACTGACTAGGAACAAAAATACTATATCTATACTAATATTATAAAGAGGAAAACTTTGTTTGTTTGATTGTAATGAATAGGCTCAAAAACTACTGGACTGATTTTAAAAATTCTTTCACCATTCGAAAGCTACATTATCCACGAGTAACATAGGCTATATTTTATATGAAATTTATTTGATAAATAGATTTTGAGGCGGTACAAAGTTTGCCGGGTCAGCTAGTAATATATAAAGTATTAATACGATAATTGATTTCTTGGCTTACATTTACCGCAATAGCAAAACTTTAAGTGATAATTTTTTTAAAAGGCCAGGATAATATTTAACACAGTTTAAATAAATAAATTCGTTACCGAGTCCCCCTTGTCGCCCTTTTCGCCCTTTAGGCCGGGGTAGCCGGGCGGGCCAGGCAGGCCGGGCGCGCCCAGCATGCCGGGCGAGCCCATGTCGCCGTAATCGCCTTTCTCACCTTTCGGCCCAAGCTCACCCTGACGAGAACAAACTTTTATTTTAGGGATAAACATTTATATCTGGCTATAGCGACAACGAGCGCTGTATGTAACTTTGACAAGAACATAAAAGTGAATTGATAGAATAGCTTCTTTGTAATCAAATTATTATGGAATAAATATTATAAATACTGAGGGCAACAAACAAAGTTTAAAGGTGGAACAACCCTGCATAGTTCGACTTTGAAGGCGCCACTATCATAGATATTAATTCAAATTTCGGGTATCAACTAATAGTGAATAACAAAAGTCAGGTAGAAGATTATACATAACAATCTAGCGATTATACTTGGGGCTACGGAAAGCGGATTTCATCACTTTAAGCCACAAGATTTTTGATTCATATAAATGCAAAATAAAAAAATATTAATAATGTGATCCCGCAGTATGCGGTACGTACGGGCTTGCCGGGCGGGCCGGGCACGCCGGGCTCGCCGCCGCGCCCGTCGGCGCCGGGCGGCCCGCGCGGGCCCGCCGCTCCCTCTGCGCCTGCGTATGCACATTACGCATTAGTTAATAAAACTTATTTACTTATGAAACCGAGAAATGAGAAAGAAATTATCAATATATAAACAGACGAAAAGTAATTAACACTCGCGCTGGTTTAAATTATTACGAACGAACTAATAAAGTCTTTTATCATGGATTTTTAAATCAGATCTAATAAGTTAGAAAAAAAAAGTAAAAGGAAGAAAGCGCTACCAGAAAAAAAAATACGCTACCTGTTGGTCGAGCTGTGTCCGCGCGTCGAGGGCGGGGCGGCACGTGCGCGCCGCGAAGCTAACCGTTAGTCGTCACTTGTACCATAACCACAACATCTATGCGTCAACGAAACTGTTTAAGTCGAGGCTCATGCAACCGTGCTACATTCCCGTGCAACAAAGCAGATAAATGTAACGTGTAGGAGAGAGTAGGCTAAAGTGAAATGCCTTAAGATTTTTTTAGGTAATTTTCATCAAGCATGTATGTATGTGAAGAGATTTTTTTTACGTTTGGACACAAGGATTTACATAAGCGAATACTCCTAGTAATTTATTAATTCCCGATGAGAACCCCGATCCAAACATCAAAGAAAAAGAGGCTCGTGCACGTCCAAGATTTGAGAGAGAATTGATTAAGAATCTGAGGAGCTCTGACGAAAGTTGCAAGTCACGAGTGGACCGCGCGCGGACCGAACTGTAATTATTTCAGGCTCGCTTAGGTTGCGTTTCGGATGAGGATACGCTTCCAACGGCGAGGCGAGGTTAAAAGGAGCTCATGTTTAGCGGTATTCGGTCTGCGGCGGCCCGGGGACGGCGGGGACGGAACACAGTGCAGCGCCGAGGCGGCGGTACCCGCTTGCCGCGCTTGCCGCGCGCGCCGCGCTCGCCGGGCGGCCCCGGCGCGCCCGCCGCGCCGCGCTCGCCGCGCCCCCCCTCCGCGCCTTCAACACACGCCGCGTCAGCACACACACAAACACCGATACTCTCTCCTTGCCTCCGCCCACTAGATATCGCTAGTCTGTTAATAAGCTCTCCGATTTCGGTGGCGCTAGGCGTGTCTAATGAGGCATGTTCCATTGATATAAACAATATGATGTTCAAAAATTGTAGGTGCGTACTTTAAAAGATTTGTTTAGCAAATAAAAATAATTATAACTACCTAAACCACATTATTCAGACGCACCCGGGACGGAAGGATATATTCATGGTTTGGTACGCTACGTATTTTAATGTATTAAGTATAAACATTGTAAGTTATGTGTCCCCCAGTCCCAGTTGCACGTTATTCGCCTACTTTAGCGCCGAAGCTGATATGTTAGCGTTATATTTATTTGTCACTCAAAACAGGTGTCTGCTGCAGGCCCAACCGTGTAATTAGCGTCAATTAACTGCAATTTGACTCCGTCCGGTACTGAACGACGAGTTCGGCCGGCGGTCACGGTACAAGAAGAGAATGAGTTGTTACCGGGCGGACCGGGCGGCCCGGGAGGGCCTTCGATGATGCCGGTGGGGAACGCGTCGCCTTTCAACGTTGTAGTGAAGCCACGTTCACCCTTGTCACCCTTATCGCCCTGAAAAGAAGCATAATTCCTTTATTACCAACGTGACAAAAAATACTTGTATTTGTAAATGTAATTACAGTGGAATCCGTTTATAATGACATGGAAGGGAATTGACAAACACGTCATAATAAGCGGACGTCATACAAAGCGTTTCGTGAAAAAAACTTTTTTTATATAAATATGTAGGTACTTATGTATTTTAATAGAGAAACATAGCATAATAAATCATAACAAAAATTGCACGTTAATCATTTTCAATATTGCTATTAAAATCGTGATAATAATTCTGCAGCCTTTAATGCCTCTTCTGCGGTAGGTAATGGTTCTTCCTCGACTTCCTCTTCCTCATCACTTTTGAGTTATTCCTTAACATTCATGTTCTGTACGAGATCTTCATCGGTTGGTGCTTCGGATGTGAGGAGAGCGCTATCAATGTCAACATAACCTTTCCACATTTCCGGTGCTGCTAAAGAATCTGAGTCTAGGTTTCGTGACCATAAAGATCAACGAACATTACCGAAGATGTAAAAGTCATGTCGTCATGTCGGTCATTAAAACCGGACATAACTTATCGACAATGGGTCGTAATAAGCGACATGCCACTGTAAGGGAAGTCATTATATCCGAATTTTTACAAAGAATCTTATATGAAAACCAAACTTCGCTGTGTAATTACGTCATAATAAGCGGTTGGTCAATATATAATTGACCAAGTGAAACGGAGTCATAGTATACGGATTCTACTGTATGTGGTATACAGTTGGATTGGATGGAAAATGAACTAAATGATCGAAAATGTTATTGTAAAAATACTTAAAATATAGTACCTTGTGGCCGGCAGGTCCGGGCGGTCCGAGTGGTCCAAGCGGGCCGGGCGGGCCGGCGGGCCCCGCGGCGCCCGCCGGCCCGGTGGCGCCCGGCGGGCCCGAGCGGCCCTCGCTGCCCGGCGAGCCCTCCGCCCCCGCGGGCCCGGGCGGCCCGGGCGGCCCCGGCTCTCCCGGCTCCCCCTACACACAGAAACAAAATATTTAGGTACTAAACTAAATAATATCTGTATTGTGTATCTGAGATTTTAATTTAAAATGAATTATATTTATCTGCATTACCTGAAATTACTTTGTTCTTTTATTTAGTCGATGCAACTTCTAGAAATGGGTAATATGAAGTAGGAAATTAAATAAATTCATGGATGTATATTATTTATATAAAATAAGACACTACAGGCATGCAATATAAATTTGCTTTTTAGGTTTTACTTTTATGATTAACATCAATGTTTACTCAACTCACATGCAAAAGAAAGAAATAGGTAATTTTATTCACTACCTTTACACTATACCTACTAAACGATTAAAAATGTTAATCCTGCAAAGTGTTGTATGCTCCGGCGAGTTTAAGATAGACTCACACTTGTTCCGCTCGCAAATGTCAATACCATAGCCCGTAGTTAATATTAAGGCCACATCAAATACTGATCTACGAAATTTTGCCATCGTGGTCACGTGGCTTCAAAGCAAGCACGTAAATCCTCTATCCCGTGATAAGCTGGCTGTGACAAACCATTCGCATGAAGATTCAATAAGTTGTTAGTAATTGGGTAGAAATGTGTTAATGATACTATAATATATCAAGACTCACCTTCAGCTGGATGACGGAGTGTGCGGAGATGTTGTGGCCGGCCGTCTGCAGGCCCTACGGAGTCACACCCATGTACTGACACATGCTTACACATACAAATTACAGTGAAAACTTGCAAAATAAACATCACACTAAACTATCGCTTAACGTTCTACCAAAAAGCTACAATCTTTTCACGTATAACCGTTACAGGTATAATATCTCTATTGATATACAAAGCGCAAATAAAATTATCGATCCATAAGCTTGAACATAATACATATAGGTAACGATCAATCTGACTCGTATAAGACAAGCGGCGACCGCGGCCCGGCCCGGCGGCGGCGCGGCGGCGCGGCGGCGCGGGCGCGCGGTCGCTGCACGAGCTCGTAAGCATCAAACAACAACACTACATAGAGGGCGCTGCGGCGCGGTACCTTCACGGCAATGATCTCCGCGGTGGTGTACGGACTCATCCTAATGTTGTCCACTGATCTTTTCACACCCTGCAACCGCCGCAACATACATTTTTAGTTTATTATCAAAACATAGTCATCAATCGAGTGGTAATCACGAGTAGACAGTAGACACTGAAATAATATTGACTATTTTTATCTCTATAAGCTTGAAGATTTAATGATAATTAATAATATTTATAATAAATATTAATTATTATAGTTAAAGTAACTATAGGAATCCGAATTATATTTACACGCTTTATTGCTTCACTTGTATGTTTTTTGTCAGTGAGTAACTCCGTTTTTCAGTAGCAAGAAATCTATGACGCTGATGATGATGACGCTTTGTGGATGCTTAATTTAAATTATGCTTTTATAATAGATAATAGACAAAACTTAAAACAATTATGAGCCTTAATTATTTTTGTCATAACCAAAAACATTGATAGGTGACAAACTCAACCTCTCACTTTGGGGTCCAAGATTTGAAATACATTCATGTACATTAATCACCTGCTTAAATCGCGAAGGATAATATCGCATATGTATGACATAATATGTTACTGTAACAGTTCGAACTAATCTTAGAATTTACCAGTAAAACTTACGGATTCCTAACGATGAAACTCCGAAATCATCTGAGAGACCACACAGAAGCTGAGACTTAATCATCATTGGTAAAACCTAATATATGAAAATTTCTATTGGTCAAAGCCCGAAAAATCGTCGCTTTTGTAGTAAATTCCTACATTCACCAAGTTATGTTTGGTTTGGTTTTAACAGTAACATTATATAACATAGTAACTGATACGCAAGGGCCTTAGGGTGGGTGCCTCACCTTAACGGCGGCGAACACGTCGAAGCCGGGGCTGCCGTGCTCGCCCTTCTGGCCCTTGTCGCCGGGTCGGCCCTGGAATATCACGAGTAGGTATCTTGTTTAACATCTTTCAAAGTGAACTAATTACTGTAGAATAAATATTAAAAATATAATAAAACTTAGTATGTTAGTTTCTTAGTAGTTATAATAATGTTTACATACCGGGTCACCCTTGGGGCCATCCAACCCTATCGGACCCTGTAAATACAAAGATTATGGTAAATATTGATATATTATGAAATAGGTACATGTTTCAACCTGATCAGCGCAAACAACTCAGTGTTTGAATGTGAAACCATATCAACTTGTTAGTCAACTACTGCTTCACTCAACTTCACTATGCAAGAGATAGACGGACCGGATGGACCAATTTGGGTTTCAATGTTAAGGACAGTTAGGACGTCTACAGATGTCAGTTTCTATTTTACAAACTACAGATGCAACACCAGAGATACCAGGAATATTTAAGGCATTAAGTCTTTATAAACATTAAGGAAACTTAAGGAAGGTTAATTCCCATGCTCCGGTCACACCGGTCACGTGGTCACGTGGTCACGTTTGAAAAATTAGTCCCGCACTCGCATCTAGGCGTTCAATTTTGTTAACTATATATATTTATATTTCAGTTAACCAAAATAATCATACCTAATGAAAATCAGTTTTAATTTAATAGGTAACTTTTTTTTTGCCCCGAAAGTTGTATTACAATTTATTTTAATAAGAGGTATAAATATATATATCATACCTAATTGTAACTGTAGATGCAAGTGGGCCGGATGCAAAAATATAATTATTTTAACTTCACACCTTTTGTCGACTCCATAAATTTGCATTAACTATAATACTTGAATTGTAGAAATATAAAAAAAAATCAAAACTCCACTAATTAAATGCATATTTAAGGAGTCGACCAACCCTCACCCCGAGAGGCCAAGGGAAGACAACTACAAGTTTAGACTAGAAGACTTTAATGCACAGAATGAGCTGATTAATATCCAGACCTCGGCAACTAACCCCGCTTTTCCGCTCAATGCTACAGCTACAGTCCATATTGTTAATATTAACGTCAGGTTCAATAATCCTTCAGAAACTTCGATTATTCAATATTTTGAATAGTAATATGAAATTTTAAGACATATTAATATAGTTGCTTCTTAAGATTCTATTCTTTATAATATGACACGTGCGTCCAATACGAATTTGAAAGCTTTATAAGTGATAGTTGTCGAGGTCCTTGTGTTAAGCGGTGGCGAGGCGTGGAGGCGGGGAGGCGGGGGCGGACCGGCCGCGCCGGCGCTTACCATGAAGCCGCGCTCGCCCTTCGCGCCCTTGCTCCCCTGAAACGTCACCGACACTGAGCAACGGACAGCCACAGGATAGACGCGCTAACTGATGGCACCACTTCGGCCGTTCTCACCGAATCACACTCATTCGACTTATATTTAAGATGTGGACGAGGATAGATAGCTCATTCAATGCCAACAGTGAGACACGTGCAGTAAAGAGTACAGTGAAGTTTATATATCGTTTGTGTATATTTACAATAAGAAAAGAAAATAAAATATATTGGTAAAATAATAAAAAAATAAAAATGAAGTACCGGGAATCCATTCTTGCCCGGCGCGCCCATTAGGCCCTGCGGAATAAATGAACAAAAATCAAACAAAGCACTTCCATACGATGTGCGTGCAGAGGCCGCGCTCGCTACTACGATATCCACAGCCGCATGACACATTAGTATCGACATAACACATTATTAGTGGGTGAACCCACTTGATGTTATTTTGACCATCACTATTGTAGTTGATAAATTGGGATAATGTCGATAATAATGGAATGAAAGCAAAGCTATATAAAGCAAATTATCGATTTAAGTACGTTAATAAATTTATTCTAATAATTGTATTATTTAAATTATACAGGGTAAATGTATATACAGAACAATGTAAAATTGCACTCACCGGCGGTCCCGACTCGCCCGGGTCTCCCTTCTTGCCTTTTTTTCCTCTCTTGCCCGGCGGGCCCGGAGGTCCTGAAAATGACAATTAAATATATTAATTTATAGTATAACCAATTCTTTGGACTATTCAACGTGGCGTGAATGGCTAAATCCGAAAGTTTAGAATGGCTAAAATTGCTGAGAAGAATTACGGGACCGATTTTAATAAAAACTGAAACTGTATAATTTGAATTTAAAAAATCTATTCATTTTCGAAAATAAAAACATTACTCATTTCAAATCACTTATAAAATGAAATTCTGTAAATTAATAATCGGAAACAGCATATTTACATAATAAATTACATGAGGTAGGTATAGTAATTGCAGTTGTATTCGATATTTAAATAATTGTAACAGTCAGTCGCATTTAATACATATATTGATGTACATATACATGTATAGTCCATAATATTTCTCGGTAGTTTTTATAAATTAATACGTAATTAGAGTAGATGTACGCCGTATAAATGAGTGAGTGCACTCGGAGTGATAGTGGTGCTGCGGCACCCTCTGGCGGCGCGCAACGACTGCCCTCAAATTTTACGAGGTAATTAGCCAACAACGGACGCGTCCAGTTTTATGATGGTCGGTGGTGTAACGACACGCCCGGGCTGCATTCTCGATCATATGTTTAGGTTCTATGTATTAAATATACATACATACCTACAACCTTTTAAGTTTAACGATTTGGGTTTGACACGCTGTCAAATCGTGACATTACTAATAAATACCACACAAATACTCTCTTGTTCCGAGGGGAAGAATCGTGAACTTTAATTTTTTTCGCATCATTTGTGCCTGGGTAGGATTGATGTACCTAAAGATAAACATTTGAATTTTTTACAGAAAATTATGAATTTGAAGAGTTAGTTATTTAAATTGAAAGAAAAATATTCGTATACATACAATATGAACGTCCTTTCACAAATCTGAGTGATAATTAGATTTCTCGCTTTTGAGACGACGGCGACCTAAGTCTTGTCATTGTCCGTGAGTCGCCTCCTCATCATAATTTAATGGAGCGCGGTACGCGACAGCTGTCCGCGGCTGCTGCGCCCGAGCGGCCGCAGTCGCCCGCCCGGTACCGCCGACACTACTCTATAATGGGAGCCCATTTGCACGACAAATGCAAAGTCATCGGTAATTGCGTTACATACAATCGACAATCACATGTGTCGACATTTAGGATTTAAAAAGTAAACAAAAAAGTGCTGGGTATAGTAAAAAAACTGTATGCAAAATTGATTATCGCAATTTTCAGGAAGGTCAGTAATTCAGGATTCGCAATAATTGAATAAAAAGAGTATTTTTTTACAAGGACTTGTTCTACTCTATTGGAGGTAGCTGAACTACAAGATGAACTGGCAAGACACTCAAATCAAGGTTTAATTAGGACATTAATGGCGTTATCCGACGCGTCGCATTAAACGTGATCGGCATTAAAGGGCAGAGGGCGGCGCGGCGGCGGGACGGTAACTCGATTACCTGCTCACCCTCCCTTCCAGTCTCCTTTAAAGGGACAGTAAATCGACAAACTTGCAATATCACATTTGAAAGAGAAATTATCCTGAATGGCCTACGAAATGCGCGATTTTTTTTGTATAATACGAGTAAATATAAATTCATTCAAGAACAAATCGCAACACAGACGACAACACTCGTGAACTGTAACGCGGCCTACACTATTTCAAGAGTAGAGGGGTCTGGCGTTTGTAAGTTTTAGATAACTGAGAATGTTATAAAAAAAATCTTTTAGATTACTTTATAATATTACTTGTGCAAACTATTTGAAAAATCGGAGATTAGTGTTTGAAACTTAAGCGACTTTTCTAACAATTTCGAGATTTGGAAGCTTGTTTCCACGTCAGTTGGTTTCAGAGAGACTCAGTTTGCCTTAAATGCCGAGAATCCCACTTAGACTGAGCAACGCCGCCAGAGCAGGGAGGTGTCTGCGCGTCTGATTTGATTTGCCGGACAAATTGCGTGTCGCGGACAGAGGCTGTGTATATACCGAGTAGCAGGAGTTATCACTTATAGTGAAGAACGAAAGATAACGCACTATTAATCCCAAAATTTTATCCTGTTTGTTTCTAGCTTACATTTATTTTGATGACTGCAAAACACATGGGTAGACAAATAAGTACTATTTTAAAGTTGAACGAGATACTGTTACGATACAAGATACCTACGAGTTGTTCACGAAGGTGGTAGAACCCTTGTGTTTCGAATCAGGCGACACCACCGCCATACTTTTTTCTGTCTAATAACAGCAGTGCTAAGTGCTGCTGTGTTCTGGTTTGGAGGGTGTGGTAAGTATACTTTTCTGAGGCGTTCCAGCTTAGTCCTCAGGGGTAGCGGCGCCTCTGTGGCTGACCTCAGGTATACGGAATATCTAATCCTATCTAGGGTTGATTTCAGGTGTCCATGGGTTTATCCCTGTAGTACCGGGACCAGAATAGGGCTACGGTATCCTCTGCCTGTCGTAAGAGGCGACTAAAAGGGGCTTCCGGGGTTGCGGGCAGCAAGAGTGGGAGCTCAAACCGTCCAGCAAGCGACCCCGGGAAGGACAGCGGTTTGTGTGGTCGCATATAATCGGACCTATTTTAATGTTAATGTGTATGTAAGGAATGACGCTAAATAATCTTAGAAAATATTAGAAATGTCAGATCGACACGTAAAATGCGTAGCAAAAGTGTAAAACGACTGGTCGACGCGAATTAATTAAACTTCTTCAAATAAGATTTCTCATAAATATCTAGTAAGCAAATAGGAAACAAAACTTTAATGATAATATAATTTCCTTATAGAAAATAGGTAAAGAATGACTACACGAGCAAGATATATTTTTAGTTAGGACTTTGTAACAATTTTTTCTCGTATGTATTTAAAATAACACATTGGAATGAAATCGTTGGCGCGGGCCGCGGGCTGAACATCTTTAAAATGAATTAAAACGTGATACAAAGCGGGGCGAGAGCCCGCGGCGCGGCTTTGATCCCGCCCTCATTGGGTTCGTTTCACATTCAATTACGTTTGTAAACAGTTTTTATCATTTGTGAAGGCCTGTTTGCGCGGCGCGAGATTCACTGAGCCCGCGCGCTACGCGCCGCCACTGTATGAGCATTTACACAGAGCCTATCAAGATTTGATAAGATATGTAGGTATAAACATATAGTCACATTTTCCCTTCAAAAGAGGTTTTTAATTTAACCAGTATCTTTATGGATTTTTTGAGACTAATGATAATCTATTGCATAGTGGCGTTCTGATGATGCTACTTTTAAGCGTCAAAGTGTTATAATTTTGACTTACTACGTAGCATGCCACGAGCGCTACGCAGCTACGAACCATAACAAACATGACATGATGCGTAAATCATGACAAATATTAATCAGACTTTTTTTTATTCTAAAATTTTGGTTTTGATTTTTTCTTTTCTTGGTAATATAATAAAAATAAAAAAAGTATTTTTAACTTAAGACCGAGGGAAAATAAAAGCGTGTAAAAAGGAATGACAACAAAAGTAATTTAAGAGGTGTCGTTAGCTGTCGGAAGTAGTCTGAATACTTCGCCAATATTTATTTAATTACAAGTATCCGACGAAGTTTATCGTCTCCCCGGATTGTAATCTAATAAAATTAATTAGGAGTTGAAAACGATCGGAATCCTATTTATTTTTATAAGACAGGAGTTTTATTGGGTCATAGGAAAATAAGAAAAAGAAAATTGTATTTGTTTTCTTTTGTTTCCCATTGGTAATAAAGACACCCGGGCGTTATTAAAAGCGCACTAAAACAGGAAATAAAATATGAAGACTTTATAAGATTAAGATTTCTATGTTATTAATTGTAAATGACGTAAAATCATGTAGAAAGTAATGTTTTTCTTGACGGGTGTTAGATAGATACAAAAAAAAATCTAAATGAAATATGTATGTATTGTTTGCAAATAATCACTTAAATATTTATACTATGATATGAAATAATCATATTTCAAATAATATAACGAACACTAAAAGGTATGTAGTTCCAAATCAATATACATTTATTGCATCTATATGAATATTTAAATATCTTGACAAATTTGATGTAAAAGATACAAGGAAACAGTTTTTTTTATAAACGCCCAGGCTCAGGGCGGGCGGCAACACGGCTACGCTCCTAACGCATAAGTTCATAAATGTTAAATTACAAAGTTTTTTTGTATTCTTATGTTATATTTTTATTTGCATGTGTTCTTAAATAATTTGTCGACTATATGTAGTATTTCTTTTCATATTATGTATACATTATACATGCACTTATCACAAATGTAAATGATTAAAATAAAAAAATCTATTAAATTGTACAAAATATGTGATTAGTAGCTTGACAGGGCTCAGAAAAGACAAATACTGGCGACACCCAACTGTAGATTGATAGCAAATAAACAAGGTGGCTCGAGAGTGTGGCGCACTGGTGGGCGCGCCACGCGCTTACAATCATAATAAGACAAGGGACCCTTATACATGATCCCCGTATCAGATTTTTCCTCAGTAATTTCGCGCTGCGCCCGCGGGCATAATAAATCCCGCCGATGTTATTTTTAAACAAAAATGTATTTATTACTAAAGTTTACAGGAATTTCACCGTATATTGTTTTGTTCGGTATTACAATTGGATCGTATTAAATTGGCCGTAGTATAATGGTGTTGTCCACGTAACAAGAGAATCTAGTTCTTGTTCCGTGGTGTTGTCCTTTTTTATCACTTAATTCGTAATTGCAGCTAGAATTGTTATATATACAATTACAGGGTATAGAACACTTTACAGGCTACATTGGAATAACCTACCACGTTTTAAAGGACGCAGACGTAGATGTGGTAGATTATTAAAATATAGTAGCAGGCGTTAGGGGTTAAAATATAGTAGGGCGTTAGGGTTAAATTAATGGATAAATTATTATCCAAGTCAAGCTAAATTTATGGATGATATTTAGCTTTAGAGTTGAATGAGATATTTTCTTTAAAATTATAAAACTTCAAAAAAAATTAAACCACATGTAACTGTGAAATTTATAGTATTAAATTAAAAATATATAAAATAAAGTATTCAGAAGTAACTCAAGAGTTACTCGATACATTATTTTAGGTTCGTCATTTATATGAGAAGCCGGTTGTCGTGACAACGCCGGAGCCAAGCAGTGTGTCCACTTCTTAATTTTATGGTTTCAAGAGTGTGGTAAGTATGGTACTGAAGGTTTCAAGCGTCTATTGGAATAGTACGCCGGATTCAAAATAAGAATCTAGTTTTCTCTTTAGGATATAACACAGATGTCTGTGAGCAACTTAACAGTGATACACTTATCATCAGGTGAACTACATCTTTGTATTTTATTTCAATTAAATGTCGTGCACGCGCGGTCACTATCGTTGTCAGTAAGCATAGTATGGGCATAGTGAACAATGAGTTACTATGGTACGGGCGCGGGCGGCGACGGTGGCAGCGTTGCTGTAGCTCGCGTCTGGACCGTCCCTAGCGCGTCCTCGTCTCCGCCGACCCACTTGTGTTTGCCTCCAGTGAAATCAAATTGCGTGTCCAGAGGACGGGCAAGCGGCACTTTAATTAAATATCGAACATTCCGACGTAATTCGGCTCGAGACGTCAGCCCCTCCTAATACTGTATTGACTAGTTAATTGTCTGTAAAAACATGAACTTTCTGCTATAAAATGTACTGAGATATACGTCGATATTAAATTTATATTATAATATAATGGATATGCGCCGAAAACAATTTTATATATGCTTTGTGTAATAATTCCAAGCAAAATTCCCCATCATAGCCATTTTATTAACAGAGTTTTTATTGTAAGCCAGATTATTATAATTGCTTTCTTCCTTTGGTACGGAAATCTTCAGACCATTAATTGATATTGGCCTCGATTGGGAATGCAGGGACCGGAATACATTCAGGCTTGATTTAGCAAGTTGTTAATTGTCGACATTAGTTAACCATCCGCTCTCCGTCGCCTCTGGGCTTCTGGCCGGCCTTATAGGATATCGATTAGCTACATTGGTTATACTAAGCTTAGAAGATTAAAAAAATAATTATGCAGTGATTAGAATGCATAATATCTGGAATGTATTTTAATAACATTATTAACAAGCAACAGTCAAGTAATTATTTTTGTAAACATTATCTTATATACGAGTAGGTACATAGTACATATTGGTATAAATTTAAATTTCTTTATTTTCCACGTATCTTCTAAGATTATTCTGCTACGAAATCACTTATTTCTGTTAAATGGCTTTACGAGGCATCCTATTAAGTGGCAGCTTTAAGATGAATCGCTGTAAGTTGTTGGCGATGTGTTGTGGCGTCGCGGCGCTGTGTCTGCGGCGGGCGCTGCCGGCAGGTGCGCCGCGCCACAAATCAACACAGTATTATGCCGCCATTACCGCCCTTCGCTAAATTTTGATAATCGACTTAATCCACAGTGTACGGCAAAAAATATGCCCTCCATGCGGCCCCAGCGAGAGGAATTGCGTGCAAATTGAGTTAGCGTCGCTTAAGCGTCGTTTTGCTCCAAACTTCAGAAAGTAATCTTATTTTTTCCGGGGTGGTCGCGGAGTGCGTAATGAAAATATTGTGTTTGGAGAAGTGGAGGGTCGCGACTGCTCGCGGGTAGCGGCGGAGTTGCAGGCTGGCTCGTCTACATAATTCGCGTTAGCCCACTGCACTATGGAATGTGTAGGTACGCCACTTACCAAAAACTATAATAGATATGTACAGTGTTCAATTTGTATATGTAGTTGGAAAAGGAGTACTTTTGAAATTTCACATTTCTAAATAATTTTAATGGTGTCACGCATTTGTCGAAATTTTTCATTTTGATAACGTATATGATAAGTATGATAGGACCGAAACATGGCATAAGTTAAACTTAAAATGGGAGTAGAGAAAGTAACGTGGAATAGTTCCAGTTAATCATTTATATAGTCCATCATTCTATACTATTTCAAAATGAATGAAAAACTACTGACTGTGTTACTTACCAATACGATTAGAGATTTACTATGAATTTGGTGTCAAAAATCACAAGTTTATTTTATAAGTTGCAGTGTTTGTATGGAATGTCCTATGGGGTATCTGGTAAAGCGGAGTGCAAACGACGCGGGCTTTGTCGGCGGCGAGGATGACGTCACCGCCACCCAGCGCTTTGTGGCCGCCATTGTGACACGAGTGGCGACACACTTCACTTCTCACACACTCGATATATCGCCGTTGTCTACATATCTCCTAGAGGAAAATATCCTATAAGTTATTGCTTGTAAAATAACTAATTCCAATCAGATAACGATGTACGTTAAATGTTAGTGACGGCTACACATAAATTATCCACGTTATAGTTGTCATTGCGCCCGAGTATTTCAAGCTTACTTAATTCCAGAGTGTGAAGTATAACCACTACAGATATTTTTTTATTTTATTTGCATACTTCGTTTTTGCTAACCAATGTCGCTGAAATGTGAAAACTTGCCTAAATGTTGAACATAGTATGAACATATTTTAATATATTAATCAATATACGAGTATATTGCTTTACGTCTGTGTAATAACTTCACTCGTAAAAGACTCCAGTCATTTTAATGAATAAGATATTACTCGAGCGTATGAATCTCCGACGAGATTGCTATCTAATAAAATTATGTACAGTAATGATGTAAGGCGGGTTTATTACAGCTTATTACGGGAGTAACGCAAATTTAAACCGTTTCGGAGATACAGAAGGAATACCTAATGAGGGCCCGAAGTTAAAAGTTATTTAGCATTAAAAGTTGTGCGGAATATGAAATGAGCAGATAAGGTACACTCAGACAGCGCGCCGTCTATGCCGACGATCTTCGGATTGCTTGTGTTTAGTACATGTAGTCATTACGGTTTTAGAAAACCTTAAAACTAGGTTTAGTATGAATTTCAACTCGCATTTTCAGAAATCCCGTCAGAGTCAGTACTTTAGTATCCAGACTGGTGATGGAGCGTGCTCTAATAATCTTCATTCATTAATTGTAATACTATAATTTGATAGCGTTATACAAGTTCTGTAATATTATCTGTAATAAAATTTACTGAATTCCTTTTTAATCGTTTTTTTAGATCCGTCTTATATTTATGCAAATTTTATCGAAATGAGGGGCTAAGTTTGGAATCGTGATTAAGATTAATTTTCTTGAAAGAAAATGAGTTAGTAGACGCAATACAGCACGTATTGCGAAAATATCTAAGTACATACTTGCGTAAGAATTTGAAACTCGTGCACATCAGAGCGCGCGGGTAAAATAGCGCGCGGAAGCTCACACATACCGACCACGAGTACTACGAGTACGACGTTCGAACAACGCCAAGGATTTGTCCATTAGTGATGATCAGCAGTGGCGGTGCGGTTAAATGATCTCCTGTGAAGTGTCGCCACCGCAGCGGCCATCAATCTCGCGCCGGCGCCGCGTCGCGAGCCGCGCGCGCTCTACATACCTCATCTTCTACTTTTTCTACCGATCTATCTTCAATCTGATTAGTAGGTGTTATTGGAACAGTTGTGAAATTTATAAATACCTGTCGAGACTATATAATAAAGTTATCGGTAGAGGTAAAAGAGGTAAAATATAGCAACAGTGACGGTTATTCATTAATATTTGTGGATAAATGATAAGATAAATAAAATGGAGACGCTATAAAACATTTTGCGGCCATGCAGATAGTTAGTTTTTCATTAGAAAATTATGGCATGTAGCCTAAAAATTTTAAATACTTGTAAATATTTAAATAGGTACTTATACGACTTATAGTATCTAATAATATACTACTTTGTTGTTAAGTTAACGTCTACTCGCTATCTGTGACGTGTGTCGACGATTATCATGTCATATCGAATATGAACCGAGAACCCATTTAGTCTAATGTAGATACGATTTTAACGGAGAATGAAGATTAAGTACCATCAACTTTCAAAGCACCTAAATTGTGTATTGCTTCCTAATAGCTTACAATAATGTTATCCTAAATGTTGTTAAATGCCGGAGCCACCTCTAGCACTCTATCAAAAACATATTAGCCGCTCTTTAACACCGCTATCAACTCAAACACAATTACGTTGAAGGCCCCCAAATTTCTTTGTAATTTTCCCGGATAAGATTATGTATAATTAAGGTTAATTAAGGTTTTTGACGTTCACTTTTTGGGTCGCTTCACAGGGCCTGTTAAAGTTGTGGGTATATGTTGTGAATTTTTATGTGACACGACTACGACGCAGCGAACAACCTCGTTAGCTCCCCGCAGGTGTGGTTTTACTTGCTTCAAACTGAAATACCAATAGAAAACGGTAAGTCAGGCTTCATGAATATATTTTTAAGTGCGTCCAAGCAGTTGTAGTATGATGATTCGAGCGTTTACGAAAAAAATGAATACAAAAGAAATTACCAATTTAATACGTACGTAGTACGAAATAACTCATTTATAATCTGTTTTATCTTAAAACATGTCCATAGCACTGATGACTGCTGCTGTCATGTGGTCCAGATGCATGATCGTAGAGTGGGAAGAAGTTTTCTCTGGCTACACACAAGTATATCGTAGTTGGCAGCTGTCGTGAGTGTCGGCCACTTCTCTGTTGATGACGGGTCAGAGCTTGTTATTTGAGCAGAATCATGAGTCCTTTTCATGTTTTACAAAGAATACATATAAATAATAAAATAATTGCGCACATGTACAATTTACATATTTGCGTCGTTCATTGAAATATAACTTCTGAATATATTTTAAAATAGACTTTAAATAATATTATATCTCTATTATAAGCTTCTTTCTTGATCTTGGGGCCGAAATCAAGTATGAAACGGAATGAATATGCGATTGTTTTTTTCTGTAAGAATAATATAAATCATTTTTATAAGTGGAACACAAAAGGAATGCAGCCGGATGCACCAGGCCCTCAAACCAGCGCTAACTCAGCGGCGGCGACGTTGCTACGTGCAGTACAATAGGAGTTACAGGCACAGGTTACAGGCCTCGACGGCGGTTGCCACGCGTCTCCACACTCTCCCACTATATTGTGTACGCAGAACTGCAACTTCATACAAATTTCTTCAATCTAAGTTAATAATATACATTTAGACATCATTTTCGTATATATAACTTTTTATAAAATATCAATGCGACCAGGCTTACATGTAAGCAATTATCTTCGTTAGTTCGTTTAACGATAAAGGAAAATATAATGTTTGTAACATTTCGCTTTTCGATATAAAAAGGTTTTTTTCCCTATAATATTATTGTACATAGCCCGTACTCCGTTAGTGTTCATTATCCTATGCCCTAATTCTAATACGTTTCACTTAGAAAGAATATTCGAGGTCAGTAACGAGGCTACCAAGGGCTGATAACGACATGCATGTAACTGTATGGATAGTTATATCCAGTTTATATTGAGGCGAGCCACTATATCACCTTGTGTGCTATCAAAAGGACCAATAAACAATCGGGATATTTGTTACACACTTGTTTGTTTTTTTATGAAACGTTCACCTCTGACCTCTGTCGAAACGAAAAGAAAGTTTACACGTCGCCCCGTGAGAGAAACACCATTCCTCGCAGGAACATATTCTCATGAGAACATTGATAGCCAACATGTAGCGTATGGTTGTGGTGTATAACAATGGGATGTAGGAAACGGGAGAAAGTGATTGATCTTACAGTTGTAAAAATTCTGCCTTAATGAAGTAAATTAACAAAATAACGTCAAGTAACAGCCTAACATATTTTAGTTGTCTTCACGTAAAGATTGATTAAATGAAATAGTTAACAGATAGATCGTGATACATTTTATTACAATGTCAAGCAGATTATTACACAAAATGTATTCTCGAGAAAAATTCTAAATTTTACTTTTGTACGTAGATTCAGAGTTACACAAATAACAATTATTGATTATATTAAAATGAATTGTTCAGTCATAAACCGAAGCGGGCGCTATAATTTAACAACCACAGTATTTGTTACCAATTATTACAGTACACAAAAGGATTCTAAAAATAAATTCGTCCATCGATGTGAACGACCGTCTGGAATATTCCTTTTCAACGGGACAATAATTATTCTACCATTTAATCACATGTTACTGCAGTAGGGCCTGTTATTAAATAAAATATAGCTCAGAATGACAACATTCTAGCGTCGAGGTTAACACAAAATGGGATTTTCCCAGTTTACATCTGGAAGCCTTTGGCCCTGCAAAGACATACCTGTAGAAAGTGTTAGATCTATAAATAGTGTTTAAATTTTAAATGTTCTATAGAAAACTGACGAAATATCAAATAGTTTTCTTTTGTAATTCACTTTCCTTATTTTGGAACTCATTCGAAGTTTTCAAAAATGATGTTTATTTTTCATAATTTGAACATTAGTGGGTAACTTTATTCGCTACAGTACTGACATTCACTTTGGAAAACCACGGAACCTTGATATTATCGACAACTAGAGAAATAGGTCTCGTCCATTGGACCCCTAACGGGAGCGTAACGTAAACTATTTGCCGACGCACTGCGCGGGCCGCGCGCCGCCGCGGATCCATTGCGCGCTCTCTGTACCGCGAATTATTCCGGCTCCTTTGAACAAACGAAGAAAGTTTATAAGACGGTTCGTACGATGTTGTTTCAGTTAATTATGAGTGAAATGCGACCGCTTTGTTTCTGGGGGGTTGTTTATATGCGGGGGAGGGAGGGGAGAGGGGTTGAGTCACATCCTCCCGCGGCCATCCGGCGCGGTTATCTCTTAATTAATTGTTTTAAGGCTTCGTTTTCAAAGAACTTTTACAGAACGTTTTTCGAAATATATTTTGCAATTTTCAAGACCTTGAGTTTTTTTTATGAAATCTCAAACGACATTTAGAGTTAAGCTACGTTCGGCGTGATTGACAGGCAGATTGAACATTGTTATTGGCAAAATTCGTTCTGGTCGGCATCACTGTATAGTAGTACAAATTAGTGCCTCGTGGATTTAGGCGGTTGGAAAACACCCCAAAAAGTTTAGCCACTAACCCTTATCCCGTCGTCTAGCAATATGCAATGTGGCGTAGCGTGGTAGAGTATATTCCACGCCTCTCTCAGTTATGGGCAGGTAATACTATTGATTTGTGAGAAGCATATTTAAGAAAAGACCTAAGACTTGCTATCATCAGAACAGTACAAATAAAATAATAATATAAACAATTGTAATTGTCCATTACTTTTGACGAGACTTCCGGAGAGCGCAGCGTCAACCGCGCTCGGTATGAGGCAATTTCTAATTGAATCCATTTGCCGTAATTGTGCAAACGTAACCGTGCCGACAGTTAAGCGATCTTCATCTCTTCCGTGAAACTTCTTGATGATAACGATATTTTCACGAATATCACGTGTTCCCCGCGACGCGCTGTCACACGCGGCTCTACTGCGGCAACTTCGTCACGTTTTACGAAATCTTTATACTTTTAGTTGAATAAGTGCCGTCGCTTCTGTAAACTTCTAAGTGCTAATTGTTTAGGACTGAAATTTATTTCAAATGTTTACTGTTTTGCAGCTTCGACGTTGGAGTAAGTACAGAAATTTGTGAACACATGGTATGAATCTTCAAAGTTGTTTGTACATACTTTGTTTTCATTAATTTAAAAAAAAATGACCTTTTTACGCAAAAAGTTCTACTTAATAGTATTTTAATATTAAATAAACATGAAATCAAAGTTGAGCTGTTTCTTCTAGGACTAAAATGATATCGAAGACTAAGATGAAGCAGACCACCAACGCGGTTGTTAAATATATTCGATAGGGAGCAATAATGTGTGAGGCTCTTTTGAAGTTTTAATCCATTGAACGTTTGCCCAAACTTAATAAACATTTTGGTAGCTTCGTAACAACTTCTAAGTCGAAATCCAATTTCTCAGATAACGCACGTGCGTACTTTGTTCGGCGCAGTTGGCGCTAAAGTTATCCAGGAAAAGACGGGACAACAGCTCGGGGGCGCAAGTTTGGGGCTCGGGGCAAGTTCGGAGCTGGCACAAGTTCGGGGCCACCGACACGAGTCTTGAGACACCCGCTGTGTTCCGGCACTATAGTTTGCGCACGCAACAGTTACAAGTTTAGCAAGACGCGTGAATGTGGTGTTTGTGTCCGCTGTTGTTGTCGTATCTAATAGCTGTTACTTTGTCAAGAAACATCAATACTCCGAAAGTGCTATTTGAATTTAGAATACTCATGTAATTGAACCATAATTTTGTATGGAAAATAATTCAGAGAAAATGTGACTGCTGGTATGAATGAAAAATAAAATAGTCACTACAACTGAAGTTACATTTTATGAGAGATTTTAAGTCATCTCATTTACATACATTTGCTCATGCATACATTTGTTCACAATCTTAAGCACGATGTTTAAGTAATTGTGAACACACACCTCGTAGTACTAGCTCACTCGGCCACCGCTGCTGCGCCAGCGGCTGAAAGATCATCTTGTCTGCAAAATGTGCAACATATAAAATTTTGTCACGTTTAGACTCATAAAGCTTGTTCCGGAGAACAGTTAATAAAGCTAATGAAAGCCGCGGTCTCGTAAAGGCGCGGCGGAACGAGAGCGGTTTAGTGCGCTCGTAAAGCGGTGGTTATCGAAAATTCACTGTTTATGGCGATTGCTGCCAGCGCGAACTAGTTTTAAAAGTTTTTTATATACGTAGGTAGTTAATGAGATATTGGCCTGCCAAAGTCTTTCCTTATAACTTTTGAACCGTGGGGCTACCGACTTTTTATTATAATTTACCTAAGTACGTGAAACTAATATTTAATGTGAAAAAATTGGATATTTAATTTTTATAGTTACTCATAATATAAGAATGCTCTATCTCGCAGTTGGTTTTAGTAAAGCATTAAATTTAGGGATAAGTTTATATTTATATTTTACTAAAACACGAACGAACGAATAATGATGGATATTTTGTGGTTATGAAGCAGATAGTTTAAAAAAGCACTTCCCATATTTATAAACGCGTTACCAGGCGAGCATGGCCGGCGACGCGCTCGTTACCGCACTGCCGCCCGGGCGACCGGCCGCGATGGAGCTCGAGATATCACAACCATCGACAGACCGTGGAAGCTATGGGAATTACAATCAGATAAACTAAACCGTTTGTTTCGTATCAGATTGAGAAACACAGAAACTGGTAGCTTCTTTTGATCGCTAAGTCATTAAGCGAGCTACAAAACCGAAGTTTATTGTATAATTTTTGATTCAATGTTTTATATGCGAACGCACGCGAGTTTGGTCATTGCTTGCCTACAAATATAGACAAAGGCAAACATTACACAAAGGTTTTATTAATATTTAGAATCCGAAGTTATAGAGACATTTCTAAGTGAGTGGTTATGGAAGGGTGTCGCGGGTGCCGCCCCGGCTAGTGTTTATTGCTCCCTGAGGAGATAGCAGCATCCCTAGCAGATAACAGAGATGGAATGTCTCGCGGCACTCAATAGAGAACATATCGCAATGCTTCAGAGTTTATTGTCCTGGCAAATAAAATGACTGGTTAAATAGAAAATTAATTTCAGTTTAACAGTGTTAAATTTAATATTTCAGTACCTTATGAAAATATTAAAATATGTATGTAAAAATTTCATTTCATTATTTTCATTTATTTGTCTTATTTAAGTATTAAAATCCTGACTTATGTCCATGTATAAAAAGTAATAATCTGTCTATTTTATCGTAAATTCTAAATTTTTAAGCCGTATTTTACAAATCTTTTTTCAGTATCTTTACTACGCCTATTCTTCACTCATCTTATCCTATGAGACCTCGCGTAAGCCCCAAAACACGTGATGAAATTTTTTATCCAATTTGACAGATGATTTATGGTAATGCTATGATGAATTGCGTCTCGACAGATGTCAGGGCGCCGGGCACGCAGGGCGGCGGAGGCTCGGACCTTGCAATTTTTCTCCGAGGAATTACAGGAGGATGATCCGAAGGGTTGGTGTCCTATCACGTAGGGGAGATACGTTATAAAAAAGTCCAAAGAATATTTTTTTCTATTAAGAGACGATAGTAGTGAAGTTACTGATATATTATATAATGCAATAGTGACTTGAAATTTTAATTAGGTAGCTGCCTCATAATTTAGCGTAACTTTCTTGCAAAACTATATAAGCGTTCACTCAAAACCGGGGATTTTTGATCTTATCTACACAAAATTCGTAGCTTAACGTGAGGTTGGGGTGGACAGCACACATTATCACCAAAAAGTGTCCGTCGGCGAGGATTAGGAGCGACAAGACGTACGAGCGCGGACGTGACACTGCCGCCCGCCCCCGCCCCGTCACACGCGACCTTGCTTATTTACACTTTGTACAATATACACATACCCCTTACTGTAGGCCTTATCCGGAAGCTCGAAATATCCCGGCGAGTTATGGAGAGAGCAATGCTTGATAACTCGCTACGTGACTAAATTTGTAACGAGGAGATTCGTAGACGAACAAAAGTTACAGAAATAGCTTTCAAAATAACAGGCTGAAGTTGCAGAGGGCTGACAACGTCGTTTAAAGGATTGACGATGGACTTTAAGGTTCTTTAGTTTCGTCCACGTAAACCACGTAAAGTTGAAGAAATAACATCAAATTGGTTGTATAGGTTTTCTTGCGGCAGCTTAAGTCATGATTGTATTCATTGGTGTCAAGGAGATGAGTGGCTGCATCTTCCTTTAAAGTTATGCTTCCACTGCCATTATCAACATGAGCAGGACACACACCACAGCCAAGCGTGGTAGAGGTACCACCAGAGAGAGAAAATCCCTTTCTATAGTAGGCATGTGCTAATAGCAGATAACTTCTGACAACTGATGTAACCGTTTTACGACAGGTATTATTGGTTCATACTATAATTTGGGGAAATACGACGATTATTGAATTTAAAGTAAGGGATTGCACGTCGGCGTGGAAACTGTAGAGGCGGCGTGCGGCAGCTCATTATTGGTATCGTGAGATCTCTCGTGACGGGCGCCACGTGACGCCGTGATCGAAGCCTCGCCACACAACTGTTGCGCGATTTGTGCCTGCTGATGCTTTGCAATAAGATACCCAAGGAACACGCCATGTAGTAATGCATCTTATATATTAACCCGTTATCGTTGGACAATCGGAAAATGCTTTGGAGGAGTGCAGGGTAAATAACTTAACCAAAGGTATTTAGAAATTTTCACGTTTTTACGTGTATCATTATCATCATCAACAATCCATTACTGTCGCACTGCTGGGTACGGATCCCCTCTCGGAATGAGAAGGATTAGGCCGTAGTCCACCGCGCTGTCCAAGTGTGTATTGGTAGACTTCGCATACCTTTGAAAACATTTTTTCTAAGATTTCTTAGGTTTCCTCACGATGTTTTCCTTCACCCTTTAAGCAAGTGATAATTAATTTGTAATACCTGGCATTTGAACCTCGGACCCCTCGATCATGAGGTAGAGTTTCTGAACTACTAGGCTATCAAATCATTTTTAACCGACTTCAAAAAGGAGGTGGTTCTCAATTCGGCCGGTATATATATATATATATTTTTATGTATGTACACGAATTACTCCGCCATTAGTGGACCGATTTTAATTATTCTTTTTTTATTGTGTAGAGACGAACTTGAAGTTGGTACCACATAAATATGGTTAGGATCCATCGATGGGTTCTGGAGAAAATGAAGGGAACACCTCAACCCATGTAAATATAACAGCCATAACTTTGCCGTTTATGAACCTTTTTAATGCCTTTAATTTCGTGTGTGGACAATTGCTACAAGTAGGTCCCATTTAAATAGGATGAGGATCAGAGTGGGTTCTGGAGACAAAATATGTAATTCCTCAATCGATGGGTATAATTGTGACAAATATCAAATATAGTTAACGTTTACTTTGTATTTTTTCTTCGTGAATTGAACCGAGTCACTCGCAGAGTTTACCACTTAGTTTGATTTATTTACTTTTCTATCCCAACCCAACCTAGCCAATAATAAAGTATTTCATATAGCCTCGCCTATAATGTTTTGTATTGAATTGGTTAGGTTAGGTTGGAACATATAAGACAATATAAAACTAAGCGAGCAGGGCTCGGAAGCGCCCTGCGAGCGGGTGGTTCAAATCCGTATGAATTCAACCCTTACGTTTATTCATGATCACGTTTATACAACTTATATAATATTAATATAAACGTTAGTATGTCACCACTAAAAAGGGTGAAAATAAATTTTTAACAAAAAAATACAACCGACTTCTATGTCACTACAAAGTAAAAAATAATTAAAATAAATGTTGGTTTAGTACATATTTCTGAAGTCGGTGCTAATATTTGACACTCGTAGCTTAACAGTGATGAACGTTATTGTTTTATGTTTACATTTGTTAATAAATGATAACAGGTAAGGGACGTTACAGTCGATCTCGCTGTAATATTAATATCACTATAAGTTTGTTGGTATTACTAAACTAAACGTAGGTACGTACGTTTTAGGAGCTGTAATTCATATTACAATATACGATAGAAATTATTAATACTAGGAATAATGAAAATGAATACGCAACGTCAAGCGGCTTAAATTAGAAGTCCATTACAACCAGGTGGCAATGTGTTCCCGTTTCAGCACACAATTTATTGCAGATCAAATCAAATTACCGAGAAGCGGTCATCTTTCCTTTTTATCTGTGCTTTATCGTCAGGCGGGCGGCGGAGGGCGGCCGAGGGCGGCGGAGGGCGGCGTTGGGCGGCTGCCAGCAAGAACATCTCGCCGAATAAGATGCTGCTGTCAGCTGCCCGCATGAAGGTTATTAACGAGCGTGTTCTGGTCACATGTTTTTCGACAAAACAGAAACATGAGTACAACGCGGATTAATGTGTTGATCCAATTATATTTGTCACTTTCAATTAAGTAATATTTATATTGAGAGCAATGAGAAGTACCTAATTATTACTACCAATATCATATGCATTATTCATAATGGTAAGTAGCTGTTGCTGCCCATAGACATCTGAAACCTTCCTCTGATAAGATTAGATTTCTACATGAGTTTGACCATAGATGCATTGCTACCCCTGAGAATTAAGTTGGAATGCTTCGGATAGTATGTCACCCTTACCCTCCAAATCAGAACACAGCAGCGCTGAACAATTAATGTTATAAGACAGAAATAGGTGTAGCGATGGTGTCTCCGGGGTCAAAATATAAAGGGTTTTGCTACCTTCCAAGAAGTTTTAAGTTTATAAACTAAGGCAGGTTCAGCTGTTATAGTTTCGGGATTGAGAGTAAATAGAGCAAGGGTCGTATGTAAGCATGATTAAAGGAATGTATTAATAACGCGGTGTCGGGCGCACAAAGGAGAGGTCACGTGGTCGCGGCGCGGAACACTCGCCCGTGACCACTACATTTATCAAGCCCAGCGCTACACTAGGATAGGTTTTTATCGTTTAGTCCGCATATACACACAAAAAGATCTGACAAGTCATCTAAACACACGAAGGTAATCAATATCTCATTTGCGTATTTCACTTTGTTAAGGGTACAATGCGTTTACGCGGATAATGATAACTATTTTAGGAATTATGTTAATCTATAATTAATTGAAAATTTCAATTGGAATTCATATTGGGAGTTATCCATATTGGTCGTATAATTTCTGCGATAACTCATTAACTCTAACATCATCAGAAACTAACTGATATTTAAATAAAAATGAAAATTCGTTATGTGTGTACAATCAGAATAGTAATATCTGAATATATCGTCATGTATGGGTTTAACATAAGAATAAGATTTAATTCTTATCATGATTTTGATGATTTTTCAACACGTTGATAGGACGCAAACCGAGGCTCATTATTACGGCATGATTCATTCACGTGCCTGTGACATTAGTTCGGAATATTCGTCCAATCATGAAGAAAACACTCGGAAGAGTATGACCAGTATAAATAAAACATAAACACAAAGGACATAGGGTTCGTATCCGCGGAGTGTCTCGTCCTCCGCACATCTACGGGCAGCTGGCACCGCCGGCGCCGCCCGCGACGCACTTGCCATCACTCACTCATTAATCAGCTCATGATACACAGCCTCTGCCTCCTCGTGACCTATATTGTCCTTAAATACTTTCACTTATTACATAAGCAGGATTGTAATTAAGTGATACGGTATTATCCGGTACGGTATTATGTGCCTTGCCTTTACCGCTGTTACTCACGTCGTTTGAAATCAGTCTTACCTGAAAAAACAAAATGTTCTCTTAATAGCGTGTCATATTGCTGTTGTATGGTAAAATAGGGATGGCCCATGGTTGTCCTGCATTCGACTATCTCACCAGCAAGTTTTACTATCAAATATATCAAAGAAGGAGGAAAGTTTAGGTAAAGGTCCGGTCTAATGCGTCTCGTGTTACAAATTGAGGAAATACGGCCATGTAAATAGGCTCGAGTGGATTACCGCGACACGTCCGGGCGGCGGGGTTAATGCACCCTATTCTTCTAAACTCGAGATAAGGCCGTGTCATTTATCATAGCCGCGGGCGCGACCGGCTCGCGCGGTCCACGTGACGCTTGTGGGAGCTTTGACAAGCGTGTATTGTTCTAATCCAGAGCCGCGACGCGAGCGGACACCTGCCGCCATTCGTCACGCCGTGACGTCACGTCGGCCACCGCGTGACAAACCGCTTTTTATTTAACCTTCGCCCTATCCTTCATTTGTTTCTTTGCTATAATAATATTGTCATATTAGTAAGTTACAGTATTTTCGACACAAACTGATCTGCAACCTATTTTTTGTCGTCATCTTTTTAGCGATAATTAACGGGTTATAATTTATCTACACTTGAAGTGCGATCTATTGTCGAAATGCATGAATATTTCAGATTGAAGAATTGATTGTAGAATTGATTGCTTAAATTTATTAAGTTGCTTAGGTATATTTTGGAGGTAGTGAATTCACATAAGAAAAGTGATCCTATTGGTATTTCGCAGAGGACGTTGCAATTAGAAATATAAAATGCACGAAGCGAAGTTCCTAAACTGTAACTCAAATAGCTGACATTGAGAAGGCGGTGTTGACAGTGGGTAACGAGGCGGGCGCCCGCATCCTCTGCGCCTCGTCAATATATCCAGATCATGACGTCACTACTTTTCTGCGAATTCAATGTTTAATCGAACATCTGGACATATTCCATCGAGAACAAAAATATTCAGATATATTATTATTATGAATTTTAATCTGTTTGATCGACAGATATAATTGAATTTTCTCTCATCTATTACTTCGAGATCGGTGGTCACTGTTTCTGTTTTTCCGAAATAGTTATGTACAAAATGCGAACTTTGTAATTTTCACAATGTGAATATTTTCACCAATTTTCGGCAAACGACAATTAAGTCTGTTTTAGCTCTAAATCATTTCCTTTGCGGAATTTAGTTTCCTATTTAGCGTCCTTAACTCATAGCCCGGTGGCACAATTATAACTTCGGAGATTAGGTAGGCGACGCGTAAGCGAAAAACAGAACGTTTAATTAAAATCCGACAACTTTTCCAGTTACTGCGTATGTACCTACAAACAGACCAAAATAATTTCCTAATTACATTAAGTCCGGCAAAATTTTTGGGATGAAGATAAGGAGAGGTTACGGCTTATGGAAGGAAATATATTATTAAATAAATTTTGATGTACACTTTTAATACATTAGGCTTCTGGATGAGGCTTACGACAATATAGTAACGAAATAAATTCCTGCAAAGATCTAGTCGGGTATTTGATTACGGAAAAGGGTTTTCCTTGAAACCAGTATATTTGTCATGTAAAAGACAAAGCAAACAACCTGCTGGCACTATTACACACACTTATTAACCCTACTGATATACCCGTTCTGTACCATACTCGATTGAGTGCAAGGCGGCGGACCGCGTGCTAAATGATGCACGCACTCGCTAAATGATTGAGTGTCCGCGGGACAGCGGGACAATGCGGCGCGGGATGGGAAGAGCGGGGACAGCGGGGAAGTCGGACCCCGACGGGGCTTTCAGCCGATGTTGCTAATCAGGACATACGACCTGCATTGCACGAAATGCATCTCGGTTTGCATACGATACAAATGTAGGGGTAACATATAGCAAATAGCGGTAACGATTTGAATTATCGGTGCGGTACGAGCTTAATTACCGGTTAGAATTATTCAAGTCTCTGGATGTAGTAAAATATCCATATTAATAACATGGCTATAATGTTAAAAATAGAATAAGAATGGGAAATTGTTCAATTAAGTAAGGAAATAAAATCATAACACGTTGGTAACACCGACTTTATTATTATGGCATCATACGAGTATTGTCAGCCGCGATGAAAAGTTGGCATTACTAGAATTGCTTTGTGTTGGCCTATGTAATGTAACCAGCATTATGACTATTTCAGTTTCAATCAGCGTTGATTTAATAGCGTTAAATTATAACGATCGAACTTATGCGTGGCATTATGGTCCGCACAACCTACTTGTGATAAAGTGTAACTTGGTTAGGTACTACACGTGGCCATCTACGGCGGTTCACTAGAATCATTAATCCATGTAAATAATAAGAAAATTTACTGCTCATTCTTGTAACCAAACAACAATACAAGCTAATTTTGAAAGTCGCAGAAGTTCCCGTGTACGGTACATTTATAAGTTACGAGCAATGTAATTTATAGTCTGCAGTAGAGCATCTTGCAACAACTGCATTGTAAAGGCGGCTACTTGAAGTACTTCTTTCCACTAAATATTAAAATTTATCTGAGAAGTTGGAGTCGCGGCGGGGCCGTTACAGCGAGATTATCGCTGCAATGTTCTTTTTGTTCAAGCAAACTTGTTTAACTTCATGCTAGTGTTTGAGTGCCTCGGGGTATTGAGTAAAATGACTGTTTTTGCTAATATTGTCTTAATACAACGTGGAGTTTCTGGATTTCAGGAAAAGGGTAGATTTAAAATATTCGTGATTAAAATGATAGATGCATTAAATTAAGAAACAAAAAAATAGCAAATGCCAATTTAGTATAGTAATTAGTGATGTAATGCATTCGTCAGAACTCACAACCCTTTTACTTAAAAAGGCATTATCACATGTAGTGTCAAGCACGTAGTAGCTTAGGTGTTGATCAAAGAAACTTTCGAGATAGGATTTATCGAAGTGACGTAACAGCTATGTTTCATATCGGTCTTTCATCATACCAGGCGAAGAGAAAGTGGAGTAGGTAGATTAGAGTGGACAGAACATTTCTATCCCGATAAAATACTGACAGGAACAAGACGCGCGGTACGATCTATTTGTGGCTACAATAATTACCCAAACATATGTTTACATGTGTGATTGATTGCATGTCAGAAGTGTACAATATGAAACAAGCAATCGTTAGAGAAAGTTCATTCTATCTGTACATGAGTAACTAAAGTATGATAAATAGTCCTTTGAAAGACAATGCCATTTGACACGCCTTTATGATCCGATTTTCTTGTGTCCATAGGCTTCAATGTAAATGTTATCTTGATCACAGAAAGTAGGTTTTGTGTAGAATTGATTATGAAATCATTTCCCTAGTTAGTCAAATCATCAGTTATTATATTTCAGAGACAAAAATATTAGCAATATAGCTACGATGTACGAAATGTTCTTTTTTCCTGTTCCACTTTTTATGTGATGCTCGTTAACTATCGATTGTGTGCATTTTTCGCTAGTAAAATTCCACGAGTTCCTACGAGGAATAGAAGAATATATTAAATACGGTGTTAAAGCTAGAATTCCTAGATGCTTTGGACCGGTAATGACTTCCCCGATATACGTGAGCGCACGCGGCGACGCGGCGCTGGATATAGGTCGCTGAGGGGACCTGCTTAGGCTTATATCTCGTTAAGTGGAGGGAACGAACTGAACCTTTCACATATTTAGCGCATAATGTGCCTCAGTAGATACTTAGCTACAGACTCCTCTCAAGATGGCACTGGACATTTTATGTTTTTAATTGATGTGGAAACGCTTCGACGATTTGACTTGACTAATACAAGTAGCTTATTGAATAAATCAAATAAGCATTCACGTACGCGCGTATCGTGCAACCCCTAATAAATAGAATATCTGTATAATATTGATACAGACGCAATGCTGTTCTTGAGGACTAAGACGGAACATTTTGAAAACGGCATTTAATATCCAATACTTGCTGTAAAACTGTAGGTTTAAATCTAGTAGCACAAATGTAATACGTAAACCTTGTACGAATTTCCTTAAATGATGACTGCTTACAATTATTATGATAATAAACCGATGCGTCAATCTGTACCCAGCCGTGTCGGTGTCGTGTCGCGCGCGGCGGCCGGCAGAGGGCGCTATTAGCATGACAATCCGCGGTGCCGCGTGATCGCGCCCCCGTCCTCGCCATACACACGCAAATGAGATGTCTTCGCGACATCCACCATTTACTACTATATTCAATAAGTGTTATGTAGGTACACATCATTTTTTATGTACGTAAAGTTATAAATATAGAGATATACCAATGTAGAGATTAATCGCTTTCTTCTCCATCAAAGGTTTTTTAATACAAAGTCATAATATTTAAGCAACAGGAAATGTGTAAGGAAAATTTTGAGTAAATAAGGAAGAATCTAATATAATTATCGTCATCACCATGTCAAGTACTAATTAACTGAAATATATTGTAAAAACGAAATATCAATTGAAATTATTAAGATAAATAAATCTGTTACCAATAAAACTGTTTCTTATCAGAGTTGTTCTGGCAAAGAGATTTAAGTATCGACTTCAACATTAATCTCTTTGATTCTGGACGAAGGCCGAGAACACTTAAATGCCTCACATAATCTTAGCGAAGAAAATCCTCCCCGAGCTGCTGCGTCTAATCGTAAACAACTAAGTTTTTTAATCAAATCGTCGATTTTTCTCCGTCGCCCGCCGCCATTAGCATCACAATGGTCGCAAGATGGCGCGTCATCCGCACCTGTCTCCTGTCACCGATATTTGTATCTGGACTTCATGAAATGAGCCTTTTGCGCATGTTAATAAAGTGTATTAACTAGAATTTCACCCCTGTATAGAGAAACGACAAGCGAACCAATCAGATTTCCAGGCACAGTCCAAATGATGATGCGTTGCCGTGGAGAAAAATGAATCGCGAATTGTACTGATTTGGTTATTCTTGGTTGTGGAGGATGTTTGCTATAAAAGATGCAGGCTGCAGCGAATGCATATCGAATAGCGATGAATGTTGTGCTCGCCTGCACGTGATGCTGCGCAATTCCAGATAAAGAAGAAATAGCTGAGAGGAAAGTTTTATTGTGAATAAAAATCTGTGCCGTGTGACTTATGTGCATGTGTACGTTATTTCATTGGGATAGTTTTTTATATACTATTTCTAGGCATGGGCATCAATTCTTGATGGAAAAGTAAATATACTGTCTCACAAATCTTATTGATATTTAAGATTTGTATGACTATCAGTCAGCATCTTAACTCAAAGCGACTCTCACTTGAGAGTTTTCAAGTGCGTGAACATCGCATTTACGATTTAAATCGTTGAATCAACAGAATACCATTATAATAATATAATTTGTCTTGTTTTACTACTTTGTTGATAAATTTAGATAAATAACATTACAATATTAGCAACATTAGCAATATAATATTTACTACAAATAAGCAATAAAATACACGCGAAAAATATTGTAAATACAATAAATAAGATTAAACATTTATTATAAAGTAGTAAGCTTACCAAAACTGTATCTATATCGAATTTGCGAAATACCAACTTCACTGTTTAGAAGCAAAACTATTTTAGTCGTTGAGGTCTCAATTGCGTGGTTTGGGTATTTACTTTCGTATATCCCAGTTGGGTATTGATTCTGTTGAGCTCCATTCAAAAGCAGTTAATTGACTATAAACTTACAGTTACATTTCCGATTTAAAGATATTTGGAAGCTAGGGGGGCTCAGACCTTCTGGTCTTGTATATCTGTAACATCTAATGGAAATAGAATTATTTGTATAGTTTCGTCGTATGAATACTTCTGCCACGTCTCCATATTATCAACTATCTGCTACATAGGTTAAGTGTCAATAGGTTAAGTGTAAAGTAATATACATTTTATATAAAGGTAATTCTCAATTTCCTTAAGAAATTAATTTCGAAAACGTACACGATTTCAAGATTATATGAGGCTTGCTTTCTTTTCAAATCTACATTTTCAGTGGAACGCTTTACAGTAAAACAGTTTATTACGGGGGTATTTACCAAAATACTTGCAAAGAAGATATTACTCGGTTTAACGCAAATCCGAGAGGTGTATAATTGCAAATTGCATTTAAATCGCTGCAAACCGTTGATAGTTGATTCGCAATGTTTAATTCAATCTGAGGTAAGCTGACAATGCGCGGCTGCTTTGCTCCGAAACAAACAAGCGCGCTCGGGAAACCGCGGATTCAGCGGAATTGATTCAAACAAACTGCTTCTTCATTTCAACTTTGCTTGAATACGAGAAAGGTAGTGGATACTTCCGACTTGAAAGTAGATTGTTCTCATGATGAATTAAGAAGTTCTGTTGCTTAAATTGAGTCTACTTTCTTATAATGAAAGTTAACGCCTAGTTATAAAAAAAAAACCTGAGCCATGTGCTGCTGAAAGTACTGCTGACCTATACTATTTAATGTAACAATACCAAATCCAAATGCGATCTATCTTGAATGCGAGTTGTGTTACTAACCATGACAACAAGGTGCCAAAGCTTTTTGGAAAGTATTCTTATGTTTATTTTTAAAGGTGACGTTCTATGTATAAATAATGACTACGCATAACAAGCTCTACAAAACAATAAACTGTATCCCGATTATTCATAAGCATGGTCTATCAGTAACATAAAGTACAGCAGTGGAAACGTGAACGTAACTCTGGCGCGTACCGCTGATAGCCAGCTGATACAATCACCAGACGCGCCGCCGCCGGCGCAGATTACGCACTAATCAGATTGACACCGCGCCGAGATCGCTGGCTTGCTACACATTGCCCACTTACCAATAATAACAAATTGAAACGAGAGTAACGCTTCAAATATTTGTCGGTCTGTAAAGATATACGTTATGGAAGTACAGAGGAAGAAAGGTACACCCCTGTGATCCTCCGCCCTTAAATTCTGGGTTGGAATATGAACCACAACTCTCGTAATAATTGGAAAAAAATAAATAACTTCATTTACTTTAACAGAAAAGCTAGTAAAGTTTTATGTTTGTGAATAGTTTTTCAATTAATAACTATGACGCATTTTTCACGCATTAATAAGGGCAATGTCGGTCATAGGTTACTATAAATTAATCCTCAGCGTATTCATAAGCACTTTCGATTCCATAACAAAAAGGTTAGAATTTATATATCACCGAGTTTTTGTAAGTTTCTCTTCCAACATCCATTATATTTACAACCCTTACTACTCGCAGGCAGTACATGCGTATTCACCAAATGGACATACGAGTAGATACACATCGAACATTCACGAGTGACCGACCGGCTCGCTCTTAAAATTGATTTGTGTGTTACCGGCAGCCATGTAATCAGACTCTACATCTGAGATTTTATCACTTTATATGTTTCCTATACGAGCTGTTTAAGTCGACACTTCCTTCATGAACCGTTTGGTGTAGCTATAAACTTGCTTTCAATTTCAACACAATCTTAGCATACAAATAAATTAAATTGAAATAGTTATATAATTTCAAAATAATTTCGCATATTCTACTAACTATATTATGATTATCAAAAATCTGTTTTTATTATAAAAAATCGTTATTGTATCAATTTCAAGCCTAACTTGATGCATCTGGAGGAGAAATCACCCCCAAATTGTATTTTTTTAACTGCCGCTAATCTTTAGACTACTTAGATATATTGAATCGCTGATATTTAATAATGACAAATATTACGTAACTCTTAAAATATATTTGCTTAAGCCTAAGTTTCAAAATAGCCATTAAATTTGAAATCGTTATCGGCGTGCAGGGCCGGATTTAGAGGTCTAGAGGCCTTGGGGCAACAAAGGAGTGGAGGCCCCCTGGGCCCAAACTATTTTCCGAATAAAATAAACAATTTTTTCAGTTGAGTTTTTCAATAAATATTTTATTGTGAAACGCAGGTAAGATTCTTCTAGTATTCATGTTTGTACAAAGTATTGTAGATAAAGGTAAAACAGCGAAAAAAATATCAAAGGAAAAGATTTTTTTTTTTTACTAGTGTTTACTAGTCGGAATTTAAAAAAAATCTGACGTCTCTATTGTGGAGGCCCCTCTTTTGTGGAGGCACCGGTGCTGCCGCCCCGGTTGCCCTCACTTAAATCCGGCCCTGTCGGCGTGTATGTGTTGATGGCGGGTGATCTAATCAGCGTCGCCTGCGTCACGCTCTAATCAGTCTGCTGGTGCGGCGCTCACGCGATTCATTGTGCGATTTCCTGATGTAGATGCCAGAAATCAGACACGATACATACTTAAAATTCACGGGTATCTGACCTTAGATCTGATAGTATTTGCCTTTAGATAGGTGGAGCTTATTCAACTTTCCATGGATTTATACACGATACGTAGGTATTCTGCGATTTTTTTATAATAGAAGTTGGAAACAATCTCACTGTCGATATTTAGTTCTTGTAGTATGCATAATCTGTAATCAGCTTTAATTTAGTAGGTCTCTTATATAATCTCGTCATAAAAGTCCTCCCAGCTTTAAGTTGTATTCCTATCTATTGAGTATGAACGAGGCAAAAAACGTCGCTACAATCATAGTAAAGAAAGAGCTACGATATTGTTATTGTCGATTCGCAAAATTACAAAAGCTTGAAGTTGTCAAGTCTTTCTACATTGAATTAAGATTGAACTACCAAGCGTCTAGCACGAATTCGTTACTACAAAGAAGATTAAATAATTTTCCCTATAAAATGTAGTCAATTGTCCACTACCAAATGCCTCGGATCGATCGATTAAATTCTGAATGAGCTTCCAAATATAAAGCCCAGCAGGTCTCGTATCGACGTGGCTGCTCGGGGCAAAGCATTCGATGCGTCTGATAAGGGGTCCCGTGGCTCGAGACCGGAGATACTCCATATCATTCGATCTGTTATTTCGATTGTGCATCGGCTTGCGGGGAGGACGGGTTCTTGTTAAGGTTTATGATTGAAATCCTCCGTTAGCTTCATCAGGAATTTCTTTTGTGTGTTATTACATATATCTCTCTATAAGCGCATCGTGGGCGAAGGTATTGTACGAGTCAGTACTTCATAGTACATAATCGAAGTTTATTCTGAATTTGGATTTCTTTTGTAGCATTGCCTAATTACATCCGATCCATGAAAATGTTTCCTTTAGTTGTTACGTTAACATCGGCTGGTAAATATGAAGAAACATAATACGAAATATGTCCAAAGAGTAAAATAATGATAATGTTTTTTTGGTAATTAAAGCTGTTATCTTTGTATTCGATCTTGTAACTCGTATAATGAGGATAATAATTAGTTCAGATCGTAAAATAAGGCCTAGAATGTTTGAATAAGAGGAAATCGGCGAGAGCCGCGGGCATGTTCGACATGACAGATTAACCAGTAATCTGGACACTGTACACAGTTAAATGTGTTCCACGATCTCCGCAGACCACCCTCGAAGATAAACCAGCTCCTCTGTGTGGACACTTGTTCAGAACACATTAATATGATTAATAGATTAAAGACAAGATTAAAGGATTCAGTTTTGATATGTGGGTGTGACTGATTGAATCAAATATTTTTAAGTTTTTGATCAACCTTTCAGATCTATCCAAATCATTCAAGACTATGTGAACATTATATAAATGAACAAAACTACATAGTAAGTTTTAAATATTTAACATAAAAAATGTTTAATTTAATAGTACATTACGAAAATGTATAAGATACATTTTTGTTAATAACACCAACATGGAAATCATTTAAGGAATATTGATATACTTAAAATCATGATGATTGAAATCATTTTCCACGATATCAAGAAGGCTGTTACATAGGTTAAAAAAAAATTGAAAATATTTTTTAGACCTAGTCTGGCATAATATAATTCTCAATAGTAATGTTAATTTCATTGGAAGTTTAATTAGTGGTTTCTTTACAACGAACATTAAAGATATATATTAAAGAAGAAATAAACTAAGTAGATGAGAAAAATCCTGACAAAAACTAATTTTAACATCCTTTTAAACGTATGGGAGCATCCCATTCTTAAGTCATACATCAGTGTAATTTTAAATCAAGCAGATGGACGCAGTAATGATGGGAGCGAGATCAATGCGAGCTGGAAGTGGTCTGAGTGGTTCAGAGCGCAGACCACCCGGAGACCAACCCCATCTGAGATAAGTGGACGCACTGCCACAGACCGACTTTAATCCGATTTATACGAATCGTTTTTACTTGTGTATTTATAGTTTTTACCTTATCTAAGTCCACCCATTATGATATATGAGACTCGGTGGTTCAGAAAGGTCAATCTAGAAATTATATTTGGTGTCCTATTTTAGTCTTAAGCCTTCCGGAATAAAGGAACTAATATATTAAGGTACTTCCAAAGACCAATTATTTATATAGTCAAAACAAAACCACGTTAAAAAAAACTAATAGTCGCATTCGTTGTGTCAGTGGTGATAGATGGCATCCTATAAAACAATTTTACGTCACATCTGTGAGATACAGATAACAGATAAGAGAGGGCAGGACAATAAGATGAAGCGTGGCATCGTAATTCTCCAGTATATATCACCGGCCGCGGGGAGGGGGCAGGGGGAGGTAGGGGGGGGGGCTGCTCCTTCACCGATACGTATCGCGCGATCTCGATACACGCCGATAACGAGCGTATCGCGACACGTACGTAAGCCTGCGTACACAATCGAACGATTAACACAGTATTGAATGAATGTAGTATATACGATTCAATCATTCATTATTCCATTCGTAAGACGCTATAAATCACTCCTTTCATGTTCAGATGAAATATTGGGTAATAGTTACAGATACGAGTATACTGGCGATTACTCAAATATGCTATTGACATTGTTATTCATGCTATAACTAAGTATGCCACTCCGTTTTTACCTCCAACGGATCTATAATCAATTCAACACAGAGCAGGCATATCGTCTGCAAATGGTACGTTGGTTCTCTAGATAAGCAACTTACTAATTATTTTAAATCAAAACACTGTAACATTACACTGCTCTCTTAAGACAGAACAAAGTGTGATGGTAATGTCAACCAGGAAGGTCGGTCGGTGGAAGCAAATGTCAACCTAGTGAACAACCTTAAAAATATTCATTACATATTTAATCGGATTTCAAACGATAAGTATATTTGGTAAAGCCCTTGTTGTTGTATCGATGATTCACCAACCCACCGACATCGATTGTGTTGCTTCAATATAGTTTATTCCCATTCATCGGTAGTTTGTATGACTCAACTGGAGAATGGTCGCAAATACTGTGACGGGTAAAGATTAATCATAATTGTTTTGTGATTGATCGCTGTTTCGTTCACGATTAAGTACAACTGAAAGTGATTTTGCTGGGAAGCGAACATTATACTTTACAAGTATTATGATTTGGCCATCACACGTTTTGAATAGTAATGCCATTATTACAATCGCATAAACCAAAATATGTAGCTCACGATAAATCGTCAAAATCGTATACGAGTACAGGTTCTAAATTGTAGATAATATTTTATAATAGAAAGTGTTTTATTTGATGTATCTTTACAATGGAATATTCACGTTAAAACACTTTGATACTGTAGAAAGGCTGTATTATTATTGTAGTCCGCAAATTTCATACATTTCGTGACTTCTCACAAGTTAAATTTCGCAGAATTGCATAAAGCAAAACGCTTATACCGAAGCTGTCAAGAGCAATGCAGTGTGCACGCAACTTTAGCGGAGGAAGCGGCAGTGTCTCGTTAGCATGACGGACGAGCGTGTCCTGGCGCAAGGCGGTGTCGCGGGTGTCACTCCGCGTGACACTGTCGTTGTACACCTGACGATTGCTCTATAAAACTGTCTACGTAAATTGTTTAATAGAGCGAAGCGTATGCTATCCGTGACACTTCTTGTTTTTAACATATCTATTTTAAGCTATTGCATAACTTTTATCGCGGGATTTGAGCGCGGCGACCGAATCGAGAAATTCCGTAACGAAAATTCCTAACACCTTAATTCGTCAACTTGAAAACAGATGGCAGTAATACACATTTTTTTAATTTTATTTTTTAACAACAATGTTGATTAAGACTGATGTTTAATATGTTTATGCCACTAGCGGTCACCCATCTAACATCCGACCTCGACAAACGTTGCTTAAGTTACGTCTTAGTAATTTAAATGTTGATTACAATTGCTATTTTAATATGTTTTTGTCACTAGCGGTCACCCATCCTACTGTCGGCCGTGCCCTCCATTGCTTAATTTACGTTTTAGTAATTTGAATGTTGATTACAACTGTTATTTTAATGGTTTGTCACTAGCGGTCACCCATCCAACATCCGACCTCGACCAACGTTGCTTAACTTACGTTTTAGTAATTTGAATGTTGATTACAACTGTTATTTTAATATATTTTTGTCACTAGCGGTCACCCATCCGACTTTAGACCGAGCCCACCATTGCTTAACGTACGTTTTAATAATTTTAATGTACATTACGACTGATAGTTAAATATGTTTTTGCCACTTGCGGTCACCCATCCAATTTTCGTCCGCACCTACCGTTGCTTAACTAACGTTTAAGGAATTTAAATGTTGATGTTTTTAAGCTATTGCATAGCTTCTATTGCGGGCATTGAGCGTGGAGCGAATCCAGAAATTCCGTAACGAAAAAATCCTAACACCCCCTACTCCGACCGGCACAGCGGTGATACTTTTTAGTAGCGATCTGTGCGCCCCGGAGCGCACACGCCAGTTGACGGGTTAATGACTTTTTGAAATATCACGCTTGCAATTTGCATAAGTTGATAAAAAATGCTATGCAATAGCTTTACCGCGGCAGTCTCCGAGTGCCACACGTATTTTTTTTCTAAACTTTATGTGTGTTAGTCTGATAATAGTTTTCACAGCGACACTATCACAGCGATAATGTAGCTGTTACGCATCCGTGAAGATGCGTTATTAACTTTTAGACCACTTTAAAATAATTTCGTTGTATATCCATCAACTGAAACGCAAAAACATTGCCGTTGGTATAAATGTATTGTGCCGCCGGTAACGGACATTTGTAAGCGTTCTTTCTTGTTGCAGTGGAACCACAATTAATTGTCTTAGAGTGGAGTTATAGAATTTATCCTTCATCTTCACCAAATAAAATTAGAATTAAATGGTACTGAATTTAGAGGACAATTAAACAACATTCATCAAACGCTTAATGATTTACACGGAATAGTATTCATAACAATCCTCGCGTTTGTTCGCGAATGCCTGCGCTGGTCCGCATCATCTTGGTGAGTGAGCGCGGTAATTAGCAGCAGATGTGTTCCAGAGATTTATGTACCGACAGACGTTGTATCAAACCGTTTAAATGTGTTTTACCATTGTTGGGCGCATGATGGATGGGCCGCGTAGTATCGTTGCGCGGTTCAACAATTTTAATTAAATTATTCTTATTTCCAGAGCGGCCGCCGCAAACATCCCGTATTAAGTAGGTATAATATTCGTTACCACATGGAGACTCACAAAATTTTGTACTAACGATACCACTTTTATGTAATTCTTAACACTGAGTCGACCTCATGTAAAACATTTCAGGGTATACAATGAATGTCATTATTATTTATATATTTATGAAAATGTGAAGGAAATATATTGGAGCCAATCGTCCTAATATAGGAAATTTCAAAACAATATTTTATGAAATACGGCGTGTACGAGTAGATCCAAATAATTTCCAACACTATTCGTCAAATTTTCCGCTCCATAAACACTTCGGAGCCTATTTCACTGGTAGTGCATCGCGCCATACGGTGCAGCTAATCTCCGGCAGTGGCGGTGACGTCACACGCATCGCGCGCCGCGTCCGTGCGTGCCTGCAAATTTACTATGACGTTATGCTCCCCTGGTAGTTTTGCTTAATACGCTGCGATGAATTTCTCTTCACAATGTTAAAATATTTCAGTATACACAAAGTTAAGGAAGATCTTTAACTACCCAATTCAAAATTAGGAACTGTAATGGATGAAGGTATTTAGGAGTAGCAATTAATGAGAGTTAAAAGATGTAAATTTGATAAAAATGTGATTGTTGCAGACAAAACTACGCTGCAACACTTCGCCAATATATGCTTATGCGTATGCTTCAGACTCTACATTTTTTTTTATCGTTTAACCTAACTATTAGGCAGACGTGCTACCTGATGGAAAGTAGTCAACGCCGCCTATGGACATTTGCAACACCAGAGAAGTCGCCAATGCATCGCCGGCTTTGTGTGAGAGCTCTTTTTGCACCTTTTTTGAAGAGCCCCATGTCATAGCGCTCCGGGAATACCTCAGGAGGAAGTTCATTCCACATCTTACACGTCCGCGGCAAGAACGTCCGTGCAAACCGAACCGTGGAGGACCGCCACGAGTCCAGTTGGTGTGGATGGAACTTCATCCTTCGGCGAGTGGTGCGATGGAGGAATGGTGACGTAGGCACCAGGTCAAATAGTTCCTCGGAACACCCACCATTGGAAAGCCGGTAGAACACACAGGGGGAACCTATGTCCCTCCGCAAACTCAAAGGTTCTAACCGATCGGAGATCACCGGGTCGTTGACGATTCGGACCGCGCGTTTCTGCACGGAGTCAAGTGGGTTAAGTTGGTATTGGGGCGCCCCTGCCCAGAGATGTGGGCAGTACTCCATGTGGGGTCACTTGCGCCTTATAAAGCAGAAGGAGTTGCCCCGCGCTGAAGTACCGCTTCGCTTTGTTCAAGACGCCCAGTTTTCTTGATGCCAACTTCGCCTTAACATCCAAATGACCCCGGTACTGCACGTCACATGATATGTCAACTCCCAGGATCCCCACACTTTTACCAATGGTGAGCGGGATACCTTGGAACCGTGGCGCTATGACGAATGGGGTTTTTTTAGCGGTAAACGCGCAGACTTGTGTCTTCGTAGGGTTAAACTCAACAAGGTTAAACATTTCCTGTTTATTTTCCACATTGACAAATGTATGCTTTCACAATTGGCTAATTATTAGGTAGTGACATTTTCGCCTCCAAAATTGTGCATAATAAAGTTGCAGCTCTGGGTAACCCGTCATGCCCGTGACGTCACACGCATTACGGGCCGCATCTGGTGCGTGCGTGTAAATCAACTCCCGCTACAATATGCTCTCCTGGTACATCTCCTGAATAATTTACTGCTTCCCTTGCGACGAAGGGTTCGTCTTGATGGGAAAAGAGATTGGGTATGAAACGAGATGGTATCATAAATTTATTTTACAGCTTTATTTTTGTCACGCATTTATTAACTCCGCTCTATCTCCGATGTGATCTAGTAAGTGTGTCGTGATACTGAACATAGAATAAACACAGTGGAAACACAGACAGACATCTAGAACTGTCAGTAATTTTGGAATAAAGGCTAATTTGCTTTATTATTGATATAAAAGGTATTGTTTCAGTACCACTAGCACTTTTTCCTTCTTCATTAATTCCTTTGTTTTTGAAAGTCTGCTATTGATCTAATAATAAAAGTTTTTATCTTTGTAAGTTAAAATTATTCAAAGTACTTAGGTATAAACTTTTTTCTTTGTAAATGCATATAACGATCTGTGCACCTTAACATTTCAGTCGCCTTAAAAAAGCTGGCTCACCATCTTTTAAATTTATAATTGGGGCTTTCAATATTTATTGGTGGAAACGCACGCACATGGCAGGGTTGGGGTGCAGGGGGAGGGGCGCGGGGGCGGCGGGGTAGAGATGACAAACAGGCGGTTGTCGGAAGCGACGATTATGACATTAAATCAGCCGCGTCCGGCAATAAGTTAGCGATTAGGTTTAGGCCGGTTTTATATGTGACGACCTAGTGTCTGACCTACATACGTAAAAAATATACGTAGATGAATTATATCAATGTTGTAAATTGATTGTAGACGTTTTTGATCACCGTTCATGAACGAAAAAATGGCAGATAGCGAATGTGCATTTAAATGCATTTTTATTTTGCGTATAAAGGTATATTTGATCAAAGGCTTATAAGAACAAGAGTATTTTTAATGAATTTATAAATAAAATTATAGTAATTCCGTACTGACCCTTTTATAAAGTAAGCAATGTTTAATCATTCAAATACTGACTGTGAAGTAGATATAATTTTTCGTTAAGTATGATTATAAATATTTTTGTCTTATTACACAGCGTCTCATAATCTAAGTTTTACGACTCGTGGTACGCTTTAGTCGTGTCGTACGGTATGAATGTATCTTCCGGGAGCATTAGTAGGCAGGTAGCCGGATAGGGACGTTGGGGCAAGGCGGACGCGTCATTACGCCTTTACGCGGTTCCTATTAGTGCGCGTTAATTATGGGACCACATGTTTTCCATTCAAATTTTGGGATAATTGAATATCTCTACTACCTTACCCCTATCCTAATTCAACCTCACCCGCTCAAGCTTACCCGGGTTCCTTGAACCCTGAGATTCCGTGACTTTAAAAGATTTTTCCTTCTTATACCATAATTACCTACTTCAAAAATCTTATTTATATTACGTCATTTTTTCCATTACCGTTGTATTTGGCTTAATATAACCACTGGCTAAAATTACAAAATATCATTATATAATAAAATGTTCCCACATAATATTTATTTTATATTCGTTATAACTAAATTTTTGTTACATTTGATTCGATGTAACAAGCTTTGTAAGTTCTACGCGGAAGTGTCGTAACAGGGTTTAGTCGTAAAAATTATTTAGAGACGAGTCTCGTTACTGTGACCACAGCCATCGGTTAAAGTTGTTGACCATAACAAAACTCCGTGTGTATGCCCCATAACCGCACGCAGTTAGTGAGCCCACCATAAGCAAATTATCTAGCGCTAAGCTAAGCTTCATTCATGTTTTACACTGTACGAGGTTTAACTGCAAGAGTACTATATCGTTGTTATCGTTAACGCATGAAATCCATTTATTTCTAAGGGCAGACAATGTATCTGTCCTCAAATGAGATGCGAATTACGAGTAGGTATATTTGGGGATTATAAAGCCCACAGGAGACTATAAAGTCAGAATCTAGTGGAAAAAACAGCATAATACGCTCCTAGCATAATACGTGTTTCTAACTTTTAGTGACCATGTGAATGGATTACACGACCTAAGTACATTAGAATAAGTCTTTTTATTTTCAGTGCAAGTTTTATTACTGAATTGTGCCACTAAGGCGTGAGAACAATGCTTCTGATCTTATCTGTGTCTACCTACACCAAGTTCCTAACAACCTCTACTTACACTACACTGTAGCTAATTTATTCTGATAAATTAATATTTACTGAGTTTAGTGCCAAAACACAATAAATAATTGCTTTACACAATTATGGTAGATAGTCTGTCAATTTGGACATGATATGTGAAGATAACTGTAGTTAAGCGGCCCGGCCCATTGAGCTGATATTTTCCTCTATGAGTTTGTAGCGAGCCTGGTATAGGAATACAATAAATAATTTCGTTACACACAATTTATGTGACAGCGATTGTCGCGGCTGATAGATTACGACTTCGGAAATACTTTCCCGAACTAAGCGTTGATGTGAAGATAAATGCGGTTAAACACCTCGCTTTAGTGAATATTCCGTTTAATCAGGCGATCCATTACTATCAATTTTCTGAAGTATGTACTGAATAGATATCTTATTACAATTTATGTGCCAGCAATTGTCACGAGCGATGTATTAGTGTTTGTGTATTATATCGGGATGATATACGGATTTCAACAGCTCGGCTGTGCGCTGATGGCGTGGGTGTTGTAAAGAACGCAATCCTCCTGATGGTTGTTATTGTAAATTTACAACAAGTGGACTTCCATATTTTCATACATATAATATCCACTATCACTACTAATATGCACTAACCTTTTTAATATAATTGAAGTTACTTAAGGCTTTATCTCTAAATGCAATGTCGCATTAACTTTTAATCTGTTTGTTAATGTTCAATGTATTTACAAAATTAAGACAAAAGAATAAAATAAAACAACATATTTGATACGATCAAGAGAGGCATGGTCTACGCGTATTTATTATGTATCATAAAGAACGTGGATTATAAACCAGCAAATTTTCGTATATTAAAATTGTGCGGTGCTTGCGTTCTACAAATAATTTCGTTACGCACAATTTATGTGACGGCTATTGTCGCGGCGGAGACATGGCGAAGCGGACCGAATACTACGGCTTCATGAATATTTGCGTCAAGGGGGTCTTACTTCACTCGTACACGCTGATCCACCATTATTTAAAGATGTGTTGAAGGTGGTAGATCCTTTGTGGTTCGACTCCGGCGGCACCACTTCCACACCTATTTCTGCCCCATAACAGCAGTGTTAAGCGCTGCTATGTTCTGGTTTGAAGGGTGTGGTAAGGGAGACATGCTTTTTCGAGGCGTTCCAGCTTAGTCCTCAGGGGTAGCGGCGCGTCTGTGACCGAACTCAGGTAGGAATATCTAATCCCATCTGGGGTTGATTTCAGATGTCCATGGGCGGCAGTAGCCAGTTACCATCATCTATATTATAAAAAATAGATGTTAAGAATGTTGATAGACTTTTCACAAATTCCAATTATTTCTTTTCAAACACCCGAAGAACTGCCGTTATTGATAAAATTAGTAATGATCAATTTATCGAATGTTTTCTCTATCAATGATCGAAAAGACAATAGTAGTATTATACTTTTCATTGCTACTAACGATAATTATTTAACTACTTGTACTACTAATTAAATAACCTGATTCCGCGCTCATGAGTGAGGATAATCCCTCGTAGGTCCATTTAGGTTTGTGACAAGATTTATGAGGGTTAAGTAGCAGCGGTATCGATGCTGACTGTATTAAAAAGATAATTCTGCCATGTTTAGATTACTTTATTATGATTATGATTGATGATGAAAAACATGCAAAGATATTATGGTGCCCTGTAAAAATAAGAAATTTAGAAATATTTTTACAGGTTTTTAGGACTTGTAAGATATACGTAAAATATATCATATAATGCCTCTGTAAAGCATTATTTTTATATTACAATGGAAATTCCGTAGGCGTTACAATTATTGTGAAATATTTTAGCGGTTACAATTTCGAAGACGAAACGTCCGAACCTTTAAGAAATACCTTTCTAGAGAAAAAATAGCTAGTCTTAAAAAGCCAAGCAAATTTGATTAAAGCATTCTTCGTAACAATAAATAATGTCGGGCTCGAGGACACCAAAAATTCTGCGGCGAAAAGATACTCCCACGCTTGGAGTCGGAGAAAACCTCTGACAATAAATTCTAAAGAAAAATGCCTCTTGAGCACGAAACATTATTTGTATTACTAGCCACGCAATATCCTGCAAAGATACATATTTTCGGCGGTAGAAGCCGTTTGAAGGTAACACTTTGTGGAACGAATCTGGAGGCACCACCGCCACATCTATTTCAGCCTAATAACATCAATGTTAACTGTTACTGTATTCCGGTGTGAAGGGTAAGATAAGAGTGACATACTTATCCGAGGCGTTCTATCTTAATACTTAACGCAGAGGTAGCAACGTATCTGTGGCCAGACTCAGGTCTAATCTTATCAGATTTCTACCACTCTTACAATGTCAATACAGAAGAACATTTGAGTTAAAAGAGAAAATACAGCACGATTGACATAGCAACGTACACGATACTTCATACATAATCTCCAGATTGGGAACATTGAATGTCGTCGGATGACACACGGAGCGCACGTATGTCGTCGGATTGGGACAATTACACGAGTGTCGGGGAATGCACCTGCACTCGTCTGGAGCGACGGATAAGGCGTCGTGGAAGCACACTTGCTTTGCTAAATATTGTGCTAGCTTCAGTGTAGCAATATCTTAATACATAATTTTCTGTTGTTTAATGAGATTTGGTTGACTAAGCTTATATTTTACTTTAAGTTTTCAAGATGTCGGTGCACTTGAGTGTAGCTTTTACGATGAAATTAACATAATATCATGTAGGAACTTATTATATTATATGTATTATGTTGTTTAGTATTCGTCGTGGTTACAAGAAAATTGCCAAGTGCTGAACCTAGAATAGTGTCATTTCTCTTGTTCCGTAGAGACCAATGATTAATTATAGGAAATGGCAGCAACGTCAGATTCGATAGAGAAATCTATGTCCCTCAGTAAACATTTAAGGGTACATTAGATACTCGGAATAAATAACATTTTTCTATATGTTTTATATGAAAAAAGTGAGAAAAACAGACAATTCCAAACCGAACTGCTCGTTATTCCCTTAAACAGTACTCGTATTTAAGTATACAAAACACTATAATATGAAGTATTTTCGTGAGGAGATATATTCAGATGATTATTCCGTTCACGAAATATAGCGCTAGCTTCCTGAGTCACAAATGTCGCAGCTGCCTAGCGCGCTATCTGCTCGGCGCTCGGTTTCAATGGACCCATTAATGTAGACACGGTTTCCAATGTCCTGACACGAACGTATTGTACTCGCAACATTCCCATCCATAGCGGAATCTTCGGATTTGTCCTGATTTACTCATTTTAAGTCAACAAATAACCCCTTTAAGGCCTTCTATAACTCATCATCATCATCAACCCATTAACGTCCCACTGCTGGGCAAGGGTCTCCTCTCATAATGAGAAGGATGAGGCCATAGTCCACCGCGCTGGCCAAATGCGTATTGATAGACTTCGCATACCTTTGAGATTTTTTATAAATCTCTCAGGTATGCAGGTTTCCTCACGATGTTTTCCTTCACCGTTTAAGCAAGTGATAATTAATTTCTAATACGCACATAATTTTGAAAAATCAGAGGTGCGTGCCTGGGATTTGAACCTCGGACCCCTCGATCGAGAAGCCGCGTTTCTTAACCACTAGGCTATCACTGCTTATTATTCTATAACTATTAACTCACATTATTCCGGAACTACACTCGGAACTTCATGGTAGATTGATATGGGACAAGTATGTATGGGAGTTATATTATTACATCGTGTTGCAAATGAATGATTTACAAGTAATACCATACAGGTTTTTTTATTTTTTTTTACCATGGGACAAGGGACAGTCAATAAATATACCCATAATACGTACACCGTGCATACTCATAATACTACTCAATCAATGTTGTTTAAATTTTCATTACTTTCAATTATTTTTCTTTTGAAACCGCCGTGGAAGCATTCAAAGGTATTAATCATATTTACAGAATAAACATCCTCAGAAAACCACAATGATCCAAATTCACATCAAGGACAGTGTCCTCGCGAGACTACACACAGACACCACCTACTGCTCGCACGTCAGTTCATGGTTAGGAAAGGTTCCGGTGAGCCCGGTAGCGCGGGCGTCACGAGTCAAGCGGCGGCGGCGGCGGCGGCGGGCCCAGTTCGTGTCAGAGTAAATCAGATGCTGGGAGATAACGCCATTGTTCGCCAGAGGTGCTCGGGACGGAATGCAGCCGCTTACTTCAATCACGCTCTGGACAGCGACAATCACCAGAATGAGGGACAAAGGGCGAAACCTTACTGAATTAAGTTATACAAAGGCAAGCGCTCCGTTTGATCTGTCATTCATTTGTACCAGTTTATTAAGACATTCATTATAAACATTATATTTTGTGTATGGCTAATGCTAAGAATATTGTTAGATTTTCAAGATAATTCCATCACAAATAGCTACTCCAATTAAGACAAGTAACTTAACTAAATGTGAACTACAATCAATGGTCAGTCGGCTGTCATGCTTATTTCAAACTCACGACGTAGACTCAAAAGTGAATTTAGGAGCCATTTATTATCGTTTATCTATAGAATCGACTGTGATTGTACTGTTTATAAATTAATAACTTCGAAGATATGTATCTATAGATCTATACAAAAGGCGGATATGAATGGGCAGAGTTATCTAAGTATGAATTATACCACCTCAAGATGTACGGTATTTATTATTCTTGACTATGCTTTGAAACCCTATGTTTAATAAAAGGTACAGTACGCAACAGTACAGTACAGTACAAACAAGTAGGTTACAGATACACGGGCCGCGGTGACCACTTGCCTTCAAGTGAACTTAACGCTTATTTGCAAATTGAAATAAAAAGACCGTTGTTTTAAAATTCTAAAGAATGTGGTAAGGTACTCAAAAGTAGACATCACGCAAAAATAGGCTTTTAAAATATCGTGCAGGCAGCTGAAAGCCTTGAACGAGGTCGCGGCGATGTGGGGAATAGCGATGTATCCGCGCGCGGGCAAGATGAATCGCCCGCCGATAACATTTTGGCGCGAGTTGTTTACGTAGCGATATAAATTTACTTTAATAATGGGATACAGCGCGACTGACATTTTCATTAACGGGCAGCGGCCCCAGTGACTCATAAATGTCTTATTCCAGATAGCTCCAATCTGGGTTATTTTAATACAGACGTGAGATTGCATCAGGCTATAATAACGTTTTCGTTTTCTACACCGACCCATTAAGATTACAACCGCGGGTTCCATTTTGATTTTAACCGCCGATATCAGGCGTATTCCAATAGCATTTAGTTAATCCATAATTAAATCGTGTGATTTAGAAATTTAGTAACTACGAATACAAATTTAATAGTAAAAAGTTCCAATTCCCATCTAGTTCATTCATATTCTATCCATAGATATAGCCTTAAGCCTCGGCAATGACGTGCCGGAAGAATCAAAGAAGGTAGATATGGAGCGTCACTAATCGTTGGTAGCAGTGACAAATGGCAGCGGAGCTCATAACTGATGGGGCGATGGCACCCTTGGCGCTCCCCCTCCCCGCCCGCGACCCTTGCGACCCCCTCGCGCTGATAGAGGTGCTAATCTGAGGTCATCAATCGACTTAGACTCCCAATAATTAAATTACCGAAAGGTAATTAATACGCTATTTTACGGTAATTATGTTTGCTGCAGTGAGGGATTAAAAATAGTACCTACTATTTATTTGTTCGTGACCTTTGGTCAACAATACGTTGAGACAATGTACATTTAGCAATTAAATAAATGATAAATTTTATTTTTAGATTATGTAGCGTTAGTTATTGCTTGAGGTTTCTCGAAGAAAATATAAGTAGTAATTTATCCTTGCTAGTATTTAGTTCTTCATGTCAATAGTACTGTCTGTGAAGTTAGTGACACTTATTCATAAAACACTTAAAGTGTCAAAAATATATCAATACAGTGTCCGAGGCACTAGATAAACACCTGTCCAGCGTGTTCGAAGTGTCGTTACACCGGTGACCAGACTGACAGCGCTCTATTGCCGCGCGACACAAATAGACGAGCGGTCATAGACGAGTTGCCACTCCTGGGAACTGAGATGATATGTGTATATAAACACCTGAAGCAGTTGGTACTATTTAGGTACTTCATAATATATGACTGCGAATATTTCGTTTAACCGACTGTGAGTATTGTTTCAACACATACGAATATATTTATTACCCGACTGTAGAGGGTAATGTTTTTAGAGCGTTTGTATGTACGTGTGTATTATTCTTTGACAAGCTCTATAGCCGTTTGGGCTTGATTTTAACATCTGGGTTGTAGTTGGATTCGTCTAAACTGTGGAAGGAACGTAGTCTACATTTTCAATCAATAATTACAAGTGACATTTATCAAAATATACCAATGAAGTACATGTCTTCCAAACGTAATTTTCAAACTTCTATCTGACCGTTACTAATCTGTATGAATAATGGGGCCGCACCACACAGCTGATTGTGTCACGCATGCACAACCATTGGTGACGTCATCTTGTAATCTTGTAATCAGTTGTGAGCTTTGTCATACGTAAGATTTGTAGTTCGTCACTATTCTTCACTAATTACCAATACTTTCTCCATGTGCTTTATAAATATCATAGCAAGTATAAAAAAAAAACTGTATTAACTGAAAATTTAAAACTCCCAAACCGAATAAACTTTTCAGCTACGTTAATATTAACATGGTCATAATGTTTCTGTTCAAAGTTTATTGCACGTTGCCGCAAAATAAAGTCACTGAAAGTCCCCAAGTTTAACCTTTTAAATATTGTTTTATCTTTACTTCGTATTCATATTTCTGAATTTGATTATAAACCATCTATTACTGTCTGAAAGAGAACGTAACTAAGAGACATTGAGTTTTTTTTTTCAAAAAGGCAGCAACATCATTAAGATTGTATCCCAGAAAGCGAACTAAATAAAGGTTTTTAAAGAGGCCAGGTCGAGCCGTCAGGCCGCAGTAGACCTGTATTGATGTTATTCGTACAAAGATTTATTATTTCCATTCGCAATATTAATGTTGCTTCTTAAAGCCGCCGACGTTCGCTCTCTTTATGGATATTTTGGGGCAGTTCGCGGTACACGGAGGTGAAGGGTATTCATTGCGGAGAGATTTGGTGCTCATTTCATCGAGCACATTTCAAAGGCACATCAATCAAAAAGTCATCGGAATCCGCCTTGGGCTGCCTTTTAGTAGTGTGCCTATTTTGAATACTTTTTAGTGACGTATAATGACGTATAAGTCGTATTCGTCATTGATGTAACGTATTACGTCATCGACGCAAATGAAAAACGAGTTGCTGGATTAACTATAATTAGAGTAAAAGTAAAGATAACTATGCGCAGACAGCGAATACAATTGATTAATTGCGTCAGTATTATGCTGAAATGTTAACATCAACTACCAAATCATTTCTTCATCTACAAAACTAACTTCACTTAAGTAAAAAACGTAGAGTTGGAAAACAGAACAAAGGCAGGATTTATTTCAAGGATGAAAATAAGTACAAAGTAGCAGACCTTTTACAGTTGATTAACGTAGCACAATTATTGCAATGGGTAATAAGCTAAATTCTTATACAAAAGTTGAAACACAATAGGAGAAAATAAAGATCTTCAGACAAAGCTTAGCAAAGAAAGGGCCACTTAGTTAGAAGTATTCGCGGGAATAAGTGTCTCGGGGAGATAAAAAGCTGAAGATTCATTTACTACTCAACAAAACGTTGAAAGTAATAATGATAACAATCAGGGTTTGTAACTTTTAAATAAAAATAAAATAATAGTCAAAACGCAATTTTTCTTCCATATTATTCTTTGAACAAAAACAAGAGAAAATGAAGGAATAAAAACCCATTCAACGCATTTCATGAAAATTACGTATGTATTCATATCATAAATGTAAAAAATGGATATGAATTAAAGCTACATATGTATAATGTTAATGAAATGCAAACAATCCACGTCGGTCGGAAATACTGTCTGTTTTATGAAAGAACGTGTGCGTGGGTTGAGGAGTTTGTTATGAAAGTCTTTCTCGGAACTGGTTTATCGGCCATTTGTCAATGGCAGTATCGTCTGATTCGTTGATTGCTTTTTATCGATACTAAACCGCTTCGCTTATCGATAAACTTGTCTCTCGGATCAGCCGGGTAATTAATTTCTTCCTATAAATTATGGTCATCGACTAGTAAAATGTCATTTAGTGTTGTCGTGCTTAGGAATTAATTAAAACTCTCTTGAATGTTTCTTATTAGGGACCACAAAAAGCTTGTCACAATTAATTTCCTGTAGTTGAGAGCGATTATCGAAATGATGTAGTAGATAAATCACGAGAGATCGTTACGATGGTTCCGCGTTCCCGAGCTAATCCGAGAACGATTGCGCGAGACAATAGGCCTGGACGCATCGCATTCGTTCATGTTGAGTACATACAATATTGAAGAATAGACGCATTTATATCAGATAGCTGAAAAATCACGTAAACGTACAGGTTTTAATGTTTGTCATATATACATATATAAGAAAGAAATATATTCTTATGGCAAATCGGTCTAGTGACACTGATACTAATAGAAGATACATTGCATTAACATAGAGTTTCTCCAAGTAAGAGGCGCTTTCAAATTTATTTATCGGTGATTAGAAAAGTGTTTATAGACAAAGCTATTAACTCTATTTCGTTTTGCAGGATTGTGTTCCAAAGATTGCGACTGGGTGAGACTTCCACAGTCATAAATATCCACCTGCTGTTGTTAAGAATAGCTTAAAATAATGAGTTGGAGTCGAGAGTTGGGACTAGCAGAGCGGTCGTACGTTCGCTTATCGAGTTCGGGGCTCTGCAGGCGCACAAGTTGCTCCGTCGCAAACAATCAATACACTCGAGAGGTAATATGGGGAGGTACCGGCGCTACATTTAATATTGCGTGATTGACTCTTTGTGATGCTGATGAGTGATGATCTTCCAAAGTTGACAACGATTTCGCTATTTTTAACACTTTACATGCACCGGAGTTAAAATAAACGGAACGTGAATACTCAAAGAGTTATAATCTTGCTCAAACCAGAGATATCCCTTTGTTAAATGTGATTTTAATGCTTAATGACTTTTGAAGTTGAAAATTTAGCTCGATAATATTCCCTTATTAAATTTAATTTTCAAGCGCAATGAAATCGCCACAAATATCCGATCGTATGTTTTCTAGAGTCGCAACCCGGTAAACTACGACACATGTAGGGCAATTGCACGGCAAAAGCATTTCTATGCAATTGGTACTGATGTCAAATTAGCGTGAGGATAGCAATCATTAATGTCCACTATACTCGAGGTAAGAAATGAAGTATGTATGTAGACCGAACTCCTCGCAGCTCAGTTAAACGACAGTTTCATGGAGTTCGCCTATAATGAGTGGAATATTAAATCTACATCCATTCCTGTAGGTACTACACTAGAACTGAAATATATTACGCCATAACTAATGTTTTCGAGGTATAGAGTTACATAAAAGTAATAGAGTCGAATTCTCCCTTTCTCTAGCAAGCAAAGGAGCGTGGCAAATGTGACATATTTAGACGAGTCATGCTAATTCCGTAGTCAAGGTTAGGTTCTAGGCATTTGTTATCGACCTCACATCCAGGTTCGTATTCTATTTGCAGTATCGTATTCTATTTATGTCCAGAGTTACAGTGGCCAACTAAGGCCACTGTACGCCAGTGGCCAGGTGAGATAGAGAAATATCTATTATAAAAATCGGATTGTAAAATTGTAATACCTTGAAATCAGAAGCTAGCAGAAGTATTCTGTTTAAATTAATGTCACTGGATATCCAAGCTTACCTGTAACAAATAAACACAGAAAGTTAGTATAAACGAGATAATGTATGAATAGTAGTCGAGAGTTAAATTTGCTATATGACTTTAAGTGCAGCTTCGTTATTTTGTAGTGTTTACGGGTCAAGTCTTGATTTTATGTCAATTTGAAACCATGACCAAAATAAAGGCCAGTTTGATGCCCACGCCAATCGATGGGACCGTCACATCGCGTGTTGTTCTGCCCACGGGCCTCGGGCCCCGCGGCCGATGCTATCGACAAACTATCGTTTTGTCCGTCGATACCCTATCGCCCATTCCCCGCCGCCGCTCGGTAGCGTTATCACAGCCTCGCGGGTGGCCGACGTTCCGCGCGTATTTTTCTATCATTTACATATTTATTTATTCAATATAATCATAAACGGTACTCCTCCTAACCTCATTAGAATGTCAAAATAAACACGGCTCTAGAGAAAGCGAGCGTAACCGAGCTACGCGTAAAATAACAACCGCGTACGAGCGTAAATCAATATAAACAGTTTATTATGATAATATTTATTAACCCCGCTCATTGAGCGTGATTTAGAATGCTGCCGGCGAAATATGCATGGAGCTTTCTTTGTTATTGCTCGTTCAATAAATTAGCCACTCCGGACAATAATTTCCTTGTCGAGACAACATACAGCGAGATTTGTCACAAAAATTTATATCCATATTATTAGATTTATTATCGCCCAAAGCATTCTTAAGTACACCGTAAATTTTATGTATGATATCTGATTGCGTAAGTCACGCGTGATTTAATTTGACGTAATTAATTGATCGAAGAATTATGACGAGATCAAAGAAACGATTTATATTATTTACAACGACAGGCGTCAACTGTCCACTAATATATGCCCTATGCACTTATAATTATTATCTATTCAGGAATGTCATACGCATCCACAAGAAACATATAATCAACTCTATACCTACTACTCTGTCGTACTAGCGAACAGATTCCTTCTAATGTGTACGATATCACTGAGCGTGACAAAGATTCATAAAGGGTTTCCAAGTTTCCCTCATGCGTCGCGCCGTCATAAGTTGCCGATCCTCGTCCGAGCGATGCGTCGCGACGTCACGCAGTATTGGGACTCATCAGATAGCGCTGAATAACGTTTGTGAAGAAATGAAACCATAAACAGTTAGCGGAAAATTATGGGCCCGCGTCGCCAATCTGCCGTGCGTTTCGTCGCTAATGCCTTTTATATGAAAATTTTCCACTTTTTGTCTTTAACCCCAACCGAATAAATGAAACGGTTAAAACAGATTTCGATCTCGCCAAATTTACATATAGATAGACGTTTACCGTGAAGGACGATAGACGATATCACTTCATGCGGCGGGCCGGGCCACGCGGGACGCGGCGGCCCCTCCACTAAGCCTGTTTCCAAACTTGTGTACTTTACAGGATCTAATTTGAATGAATTTAAACAAAATTGCTGTATGTGTAAAATAAATCTTTATTTTTATTCCATTTATAAAAAAAAAACAAAATTGCTTAAACGATTTATCACCATGCTATTAAGATATGACATGACATATGACATGACCGGAGCGCTATGACATGGGGCTCTTCAAAAAAGGTGCAAAAAGAGCTCTCCTTCAAAGCCGGCGATGCATTGGCGACTCCTCTGGTGTTGCAAATGTCCATATGTGGCGACGTTGACTACTTTCCATCAGGTAGCACGTCTGCTTTATCGTCAGGTTCAAATATTAAAAAAAAATGCTATTAAGATCATTCTTATAATTGTTGAGAACAACTACAGGTTCAATTTAAATAGTGTCCAATAATAAATAAAATTTAATAATAGTATATCCGGATCCGGTTCGCTGGGTATCTGCGGATCCGGTTAATGTTTGACCGCACGTCTCTAGTCTTGGTTCGAGCAAATCGCAGTGACCGCGTGTTTATTATACGCGGAGTTTGCCGACCTCTCCCAGAGGGCTCAAGGGTTAAATAACATTTATTTAATATCCAGACCGCTTCGAATATCCGATTTGGAATTACATGAGGCTACGACAAAATTTAGGTTTGATCTTTACTTTGGTTTAGAATAATGACAAGTGAAGTCATATTCGTAGCGGATTGTTGCGAAGTAGTTTTAATCCTTACTTAATATCATGGATTTCCGCAAAGTAACACATGATACAATTAACTATCTGACAAGTGAAGACTTTAGCATTTACGAAATTAACCTTCAGGAAATACACCTTAAACAAAATTATAGGGTCTACCAGATAGTAATTAAATAGTCTTTGTTAATGGGCCATCTTCATTTCTGACAAGTTTTTCTTTCCACACTAGTGGAATAATGGGTCGATGATGATTGGTGTTAGTTTTTTTGTTAAAGTCAATTTCGGAACCTCACACTGCTCGTATGCGTCCTCGCGTACGTAAATAATATAAAATATGGGAATGAGAAAACTACGGGATTTTTTATGTTCGACATCAATAACAGATCTGTGTATGGCGCGGGTCTCTGGGTGTTGCTGTGCGCTGCATACTAATCGCTGAGGGTGTGCCAGGGAGAGTCTGCCCCTTCAATCCTGACATCAAAGATAACTGCTGGTTTAAGAGGGAAGATACGTCGCCATGAATCGGAATTGCGAATTTGGGCCGCTTTTTGTGATGGGACCATTTCGCTGGAATGGAAATCGAAAGCGGCGGCAGTGGTATCGAACACACTCAATAGATATAATATTGTAATTATATCAGTTTTTGGTCCATCCTCGGCTAAACCGTCATATAAGATAAGATCTCTATATTTAGATTTTTTACAAGCTTTCCAATGTTTGTCTACCAAAGATCGAATTAGAATTGTCAAATTTCATTGATTCTTAATAGTGGGCGCTAATTGATTTTTTTTGACGATTTGCTTAGTGTGACGTCTGAACGGTAGCAAGTTTTTATAAGAACTTGTTTCCGAACACAAATGACTCCTATGACGGATGACACGAGCGATCTCCACTCTTGTTTTGTCACAAGCTACTACTTGTTCGCATTCCGATCATAAGCCTCGATACCGTTCCTAGAAGGGAATATTAAAGCTCGGGCTCATAAATTATCATTATTCCACTATCATACATCTTTCGAACTAAAAATATTTGGCGAGATCTGATAGAATTCTTATATTTAATTAATATTAATGGTCTTGATCAAGAAATATTATTTCTTACATGACCTTGTCGTATATTTTGCTACGCATTTTATAATGCACACTTTTATTTAAAGATATAGTCTTAGAGATAAAAGTCCAACAGGCCATGCTGACATAACGCAAAAACACCTATTGCTTGGTAAACTTCTCACAACATTGAAAACATTCCAAAGGTTTCGTAAGAATACTTTGAAACTTCTACGTGGTATTATTTCTACCACCGTGATATTGTTCATTGAAGTGGAAGAAGTACGCTTCGATTGTCATTGGAAACAGACAAAAGTCTTGGTCCAAGAACTTCGCAAAACTTTAAAACGAAGTTATTATTACATATCTGGAAATGTGTTGTAGTTAGATTAAAGTAAACGTTATTATGCAATGACAGTTACACACCATTTGTTATAACAATCACGGTATTTAAATTATTTGCCTACATCCAACATCAATTTTAGCAATTTCCCGCAATACTATTTTATGGAAACGGACACAAATAGAAATGAATGTGTTATGCCGCCGTGCACGCGCAGACAGAGCGCAAATATTGTCGCTGGCGGACATCGGGCTGAAATTTAAGGCATTGCGTATCAATAATTTGAACAAAAAGCTACTAATTTTCCGCAAATTATTACTGTATTTTTCTCGAAATTGTTCTCCCATTACGCTAATAGGTACGATTTGACGTTGACAGTAGTTGTAAAATAAAATTCAGAAGTAATACAAAGCTTGTGTATCGTATCTTAAGCTCTCCTTAACGTAATGCAATTAAAATACAAAATAAAAACAGTAAATACAAGAAGCATCCTCATTTCCTTTGTATTTCCTTCAGCTGTGCGGTAATAATATCAAATATAAAGATGAAGGGGCTGGTTCCGGGGAGAGGGCCGCGATCCTGGAGACAATGAAGGGCGCATGTTTAGGGCCGGGCCGCAGCTTGCATACAACGCGCCTCATTAGGGCCGTAGCTCCGGGCGGCCGCTGAACACGACTACAAAGCGAGACGAAGGAAGATGTCGTGTAAAACAGGACGTTTGTATCTAATTTGTGTAATTCCGGACTACCTCGAAATTATTATGAAATGATTATAATATTTGCAAAGAGCTAATATGATGGGCCTTTGTAAAATACCCACCATTTTCCCTAGGTTCTATACCTCTGCCTATAGAGTTTTATCTTTGTGTACAAATCTCGTCAAAATTATCAAAAATAATTTAAAAGCCTAAAGTAATTCTAAATCCCAAACAAAATAACAAAAATACGTTTGTACAAAGTAAATGAATTGTACGATCAAAATAATGCTTTTTCATTCCATTTCCAAAAGCAGTTTTTGAAATGTTTACGTTCGTCAAGCGAATGTCCTTTTTGTAGCGCGCACCAGAACCTAGGGTTAAAATTAGGTCACCCAAAATGCACCGACTCCCGGCACTCGCCGGCGCGGCTCTTGACCCCACCTCGCGAACTTCACCTCACGCGACCTCGACCTACTTTCGACGAAGCCATTAACTGCACACTTTTTACGGAGCTTTACAACCCGGATCAAAGACTTTGGAAAGCAAACCTGCAATGCAATCACGTTGTGGACTACCTACCCTTATTTAAGGAAGACTAGTAATTATTATAGAAACCAAAAACGAGACTGCTTAATAATAATGAATTCGGAAGGGTCAAATTTTACTCTAAAACTTAGAAGAATTCAACGATACCTCAGATTTAAACATAATCTGTTAAGCGGTTTGGGCTGTAGAGCGCGGCAAAGAATGAGACATACATACAATAGGTACATACCGTATGTATGAACATTTGATTTTATATTTCAGGATAATTTTTATTACACTCGGGAATCGGGTAAAATATTGATGCATAAATTCGCATATGCCCACATTAATATGGTTCACTGTGGATATACAGTGGCATTTCACAACGCGATCGCATGATATTTAAATGCAAATCATTTGAAAATAGCATTACCATTTTGTTAGATGAATCAACTTCAGAGCGATCCCTGCCGGGCTGATACTCAGCAATTGCGGAAATAAAGCACACATCTCAATAGCATCGCAGTTAAACCGTTATTTACACGGGATTTGGCGGGATCCCGGCTCGTCGAAACGTTGCGAAGTTTAACTGTCGGCCGGTAGTCGCTCTCGAAACATTTTAGCGTTAGAACTGTAGCACACGCGCTACTTTCAATTAAACTTTCCAAAACCATAAAAATACTCTTCAAATAGCAATTTGATGCAAACAAAGAAGGCGTTTAGATCACATTTTCGTAAATTTCAACATTTGCTGTGTCAGTTTAATGCCCAGTCAAACGTGTGATATCCATTTAACGTATAAGTTAAACTTTGATACAATTTTCATCATTACAATTACACTTTATTTTAAAATTCGAGTCATAATAACGTTTAGGTTAATAATGTTCTACTACGCTCCTTTACTCGCCCGTCAATTTCCAAATCGGATCAAAATTCGTTAGTTAGCGTTTGCAACAGCATGTTCCTTCGCTGACGGTAATAGTCGGTGACTCGTAACCGGCGGAACGTCTCGCCGCTTCACAAACCGGGCCCAGATCCAATTATCCGCGGAGGCATTACGCCGTTGCTCTATTTAAACTAAGCCCGCTTTACGATCCCACGTTTGGTTTGATGAAAGGTGCTCAACTTCTTGGATTTATCGCGTGGGCTGAATTACGATGGAACCGTTTTCCCTTAAGTCTTGCAATCGACGAAATATTATGTTACGGATCGAATATGCCGTTTGTCCGTTATTCATCTTCAGAAAACGATGTGTGTAAATTTTAAAAGGTTATCATCCATCTATGTATCGAAAATTTCTTTGAAATTTTGAATTTACATTTTCGCCCAGTTTTCTCTTTCAGTCATCCGAATCTTTTCATTTCATGGTGAAAATTTAAAAATATTGATAATTTAAAAATAAAATGTAGACAGAAATGAAACAAAAAAGTATCACGTAGGTTAAAAGTTGGAATTCATTAATTTTTATCACAGAAACAACAGAGGGTTAGAGTGTAGTAAAAAACTGTCAACAAGTGCGTCGTGGCGTCCAGTGTAACGAATGACCACATTTGCCATATATCGTCGCTCTCTGGACGGCGTCTCCCGCAGGCCACGACGGACGTCCAGAGAGCGAACAAAAAACGAGTTCAGGAGACGAGCCAGATCCAGACCACTTTTTATTACAACTTGAGATATTAAAGGCATTACTTACTGCATACAGATGAACACTGTATTTTATAAAGTTAACGTTCTCATATCTAATTGTACTAATCTAATTACTAGTGAAATCATCACTTAATATCAAAAGATTAAAATTTCTATTTTAACAATGGCAATCTTTTGTAATTAATTTAACTTGAACTAGTTTTATACTTGTCGTATTTGTTATATACAAGAGTAATTAGAAACTATTATAAGTGCAGAACAGATAGACAATACGTTACTACAAATATAATATGCATTTTGCAATAAAATGTCCATAACCGTTACTTACACGCTTTTGCTGAAAAGTTGAAACGCACCGACGGTTACAAAAACCCCGGTGTCTATAGAGGGAAGTTCATTTAGGTTTTTGCGATACAGCCGCTCAGGGCATGCAAGAGGAAGTGCGCAGTAAGAAAAGATCTAGACATGTATGTACAGAAACAAGATTTGGGCTTGGGAATTGGAATCAATTTCACATACGCATTATTTTTCACGACATGTTTGGGAAAGATTCTACCGACATTTTTCGTAGTTTTAAATACGATTTTTAAATTATGTTCATATAAATATATAGGTTTCAAATAAATAAGTACAAAATCACGAAAAAATAAGTAGATACTTGCAGGGAAACATGAACAGTTTTTACCCTGTGTAAGCTTAGAAAATACAAACACTAAAATGATTTCCCGAGGAAAGAATCGGAATAAGTTTCATTATCTTAAAATGAATCCTTGTTCCACCGCACCGTGTACCAGATGGAAAACATTGTTCGGATCAATGAACTTTCAAACAGTCTGATTACGTTGCACTTACCGGATTGGACTCGGGGTGTGAACCTGGAATCTCCAGCTTCATTTAATGTTATGTAAGAAACAAATACCTATCTAAAGGCTAGTGTTAAAAGCGGTCAAGGCAGTATGTTACTGAATGTTTTTATTTTCCTATACAAACATTTAATACGATTGCTGATAAGAATTGTGTGTAACATGTTGTCGAATCTTCTGTTGAATAGAAATCACAAACGTTTATTAAATTGGTTCATATATATAAGAACTATGCCGACCAAATAATCTGTTCCATTTATTACTTTATCTTTACAATGCCATAAATAATATTTAGAATTTTACATTTAGTAGCCTTTGTATCATCGTTTAGGGCATTGCATTTATAAATATAAGAAATTTATGTTCAGCGTAATTTAAATTATCTATGGATTCATTACATAAATACTCATTTTATTTAAATACAGACGTTTATGGAGAAATCCATGATCCGATGGAACTTTTTGATTATACGTACTCGTTTGGAGGTTCGAAGAGTGAGGTCCATCTGCGGAATTAGAGGATCCACTAACTTTGTTTCCGAACTGGCCGCTTTGGCCGCTGATTGGAAGCGGGCCTTTTATATCCAACTCCACAAAGTGATTTACACTCACTCGCGGTTGAATAAAACATGTGTAGTTCGCACCCTGTACTATATTGTTCCGGTTTTAGGCAAATTTCTGTGGGCACTTCTAAATATTTGCCTTATCGTTTGATATGATACGTAATTGATTAAGCTTAAGAACCCGTAAAACTTATAAATTAAGATTGAAAAATTTTGCAGAAATTTATGATTTTTGAATAATTTCTTCATAAATACATAAATCAAAATATAGGGAACAAAATTAATGATAATACTGAACTTCTAAGAAAGATTCCAAAGATTTTTTTCAATTTAGGAGTTCAAGAGTAATTTGAGCTGGTCCACATCCATCTTCTTTTTTTTTTTTTTAAATATGATTTTAAAAGCGAAAACTTGTACGTGTCTTGAGGCGCAGCTTCTCAAATACTGTGATATACAATCCGTTCATTGAAAGCGCTTCAGCGCCGCCGGGAATCGAATCCACCTGTCAATAGCAAAATATGTAAACATTTGCATATCCCATTATCGACCATGTGACTTAAAAATACGAGTTACATTTGCTTGCAATGCTTAGAATATCTTAAGACGAGTGTGGCTCGCGCAAATGTGTGTCGTTATTGGAAGACGCTAAGAGCTAGAGTGGAGTAGGTCGTTCCGTGCGAGTGGCGGCGTGCTTGTCGCTTGTCTACATACATTTGCACGGCGATACCGCGACGCAACTTAATTTAGAAGATTTACTGCAGCACCGGGTTTGGGCGGTTGCGTAGGGCGGCGTGCGGAGGGCGCGGAGGGCGCCGCTACAGATGATTGTCGGTTTGCTAAACAACACTCATAAATTAAGTTATAATAACTCCGCGTACGAACGGTTAATTTTATCACCCAAGCAATTGAGAGTAACTTTACTTATTGCATTTCTGATAAAGTTATCCGGACATTTGGGTCCTCGTCAGAGCCCTACCCTTTTCTCTCCGTGTTATTAAAGGCTGGTAAATTCTTTAAGGTATAAAATACTCGAATCTTGTACCTATGTACCGAATTCATGTAAGGACCCCCCGCGTGAGATTTTTTTATAATATAGGAGTGGCAGACGAGCATGCAGTCCACCTGAAGGTAAGTGGCTACTGCCGCCCATGGACATCTGTAATCAACACCATATAGGATTAGATATTCCTACCACAGGTCGGTCACAGATGCGCCGCTACCCCTGAGGACTAAGCTGGAATGCCTCGGAAAAATCTGTCTCCCTTACCACACCCTTCAAACCGGAACACAGCAGCGCCTTTCACTGCTGTTATTAGGTACAAATTGGTGTGGTGATGGTGCCGCCGGAGTCGAGCCACAAAGGGCTTGTGTTCTTCATAAGTAGGTCCAGTATATTCTTTCGGAATTTTGATTTTACTGTTGTACCTATGTCCCTCGATGCATATATAGGTAATTTATTGAGTCATTATTGTTATTATGCAAAATGTATAAATGTAACTACACTAACGAATTAGGCTATAAACCTGTAATGTTAGATGTATTATAATGAATAACGAAATAAATAAAAAATTGTAAGATCACATTAGATCAAGAAATTATATACACTTATCAAAAATAAGGTACACTTTATAAGTGCGTGTCCTTCAATATCCTTTTTATGTGAGGAAATCCTTGTAGGTACTTATTTTTATATCATCTTAACTATCACAAAAACACGAGTGCCTCTGCGGATAAAGTATAAAATGTGTTTGAAAATAAAAGAAAACCGCTGACCAAGTGGCGTCTAGACTCGCTGGAAGATACCCGCAGCATACACAAACAGTTGCGGCTCCTCCACACTCTCGGAGCCCGCGGGCAAATCTATTTCAAGCGTGTGTTAATTGTATTACTTTCTTATTTCCGACCATTATATTTCGTGTTGAAGTGAAAATAAAATCAAAATAAAAATGAATAAAATATTTCCAGGGAATTTGATCTGTCGATTTATTATAGGAATGTTTAATCATTAATGTGTCATTACATTATTTTTAAAATAAATAGTTTCTCGATTCTTTCTTTCTCGTTTTGGACTTTCGTCTTAAAATAACAAAACAACAGTATATTAACATTGGAAATATCTAAAAATAAATTTAATAGCATGCCTCGTAAACTTATAATATGAAAATATTTTAAAATCTACATTTCAAAATACGCTTAGCGAGTGATATCATTCAGCGGCAACGAATGCGCATCACTGAGCAAGTGCGCGCTAGACAACCCTACATCTCCACTGCCGCAACATACGCATCGGCACATTTCATTTTTCAAAGTTTCCTCACTCGTGTCGCTCAAGCATGATGTTTTCAAGAAGCCTCCCCGACTTCACCGCCGGAGGAAAAAACGCGGAAAACAGCCGCTAAAGGGAATTATCTCCCGGCGGGGCGTGAATGGTATTTACTTGCAATCAACTGCGGGCGCCGCGGGGGGCTGCGGGGCTGCGGGCGGCGGGCGCGGGGCGCGCGGGGGGCGATAACTGCTTTTTGCAATTTCATAATATATAATTTCGTTTAGCGAGTGTGTGCGGGAGGGTTAAGCCTCGGGTGCGGAAATAATTTCGAATAACTCTCCAGTGTTGTGCGAAGCGACAGGCTATTCTTATGAAATATAGTCGTAAGTGGAACAAGAATATATTCAACTTTGGGACGTACGAGTAACTAGACCCGAAACGTATATTAAAGTGGAATATTAATATAGTCACGAACATTATATTAATATGTATGATTTGTATATAAGAATATACGGGGTATTATTTTCTCGATTTTCTTACATACATTTTCGTCTCTGAAAATTGTCTTCAATTGTCAATATATTGAAAAGAAAAAATGTTAAAGAAGCTTCTGATGACTCCTTTATTAGAACTGAAATTGTTAATTGCCTTTTAGCTTGAAACTTTAATAGTTTCTGTACAACGTATACCACAACATTCTGGTACAACATCACCATCACTATTTCCCGCCACGCCTCATTTACATTCAAAGTGAATTGCCGTCTTAAATCCACATAGTAGTCAATATACTTTATTGAGCAGTTCCGAATACTATCTGAGAGAATTCGAAGTGTTCTTTGAAAAGCTACCGATAGACTATTAGGTGTTCTATTTGTAGGACAAGTTATGGTTTCCTCGTGTCTCGTAAAACTGTCGACACGCGACATCGCTCGCGACACTGATTCATGACACAGTTTTATTGCGAAATAAATTTTACGGTCGCTTCCTGCGTCGGGTGACTCGCCTCTTCCGAACCAGAGACAGATTGTCTTAAACTGTAGATGTGTCTCTTCCAATATGTTTGTTGACAGCCGTCATCATCAGAAAACTACAGCAAACTTCAGTAGCTGAAGCCTGCATATTAAACTGAGACCATTGCATTGTACCTTTAAAACTTATCAAATACAAAGGACAAACCCTTCCCGGCGAGATATCGCCTTCTCGTAAACTTGTCACCACACCCTTCCCACTGATTTGTTACACATTTTTATTGCGACATAAATTTAACAAGCACTTCCTGGTTTCGATCCCGAATAGCTAGCTAGTGAAATGAGTTAAATATACATATGAATTTAAAACTTTGTATTTATAAGACATTATTTTAATTGGCAGTTGATAGGTTAGAGATGTGGATGTTAAACCTAAGCATGCACTTGTATGTAATGAAGATACGCATATTTTAGTTAACTCTTCGTAGGTGGATACTTTAAAATTATATTACATATATCCACCGTGATTACCTAAGAAAAATAAGTGTTTGAGAAATAAAACTGCAGTCTAACTGCAACAAGTTCGATTAACTTTTGATCTCTATTTCGATACTAGCTTGCTGTAAGAGCATGATTGAGAATGTTCACAACTACTTTTCGTAGAAACAGTGGTTACGGGAATGTAATGATGACTAGTGGAACTTCCTAACTCCGAGTAGTAGAACGATTTGTAGTGGGAACTACGAAGGCACCACCGCCACATCAATTTCCGTATACAATAGTGAGGTACAGGAAACAAGTTTCAGCTTTTTCAGTTCGTTTATTCCATTCTATGTAATTTTATAATATAGGAGTAGCAGACGAGCATGCAGTCCACCTGATGGTAAGTGGCTACTGCCGCCCATGGACATCTGTAATTAACCCCACATAGGATTACATAATCCTACCTGAGGTCGGCCATAGATGCGCCGCTACCCCTGAGGACTAAGCTGGAACGCCTCGGAAAAGTATGTCTCCCTTACCACACTCTTCAAAACGGAACGCAGCAGCGCCCAACCCTCCTGTTATTAGACAGAAATAGGTGTGGCGGTGGTGCCGCTGGTGATGAGTCGAAACACAAAGGGTTCTACCACCTATAAAAAACGGATAAAATAAAAACGGATAGTTAATGAAGATAATCAAGTTTAAACCTCAACATCATTAAAGAGTAAGTAAATTCAAAGTGCAGTGTAATTTCAAATATTCATTTCCAAACGCCAGCGGGCAAACTTTATCCCCAACTTGAAGAATGCTAACTCGGGGGAGAGCCGAGAGCTCGCCAACTTACTTTTCTTATGAATGAAGACTGAAAGTATTGTTTAGCATTCTTCCTTCCTATTTTATGTGCATTAGAACGTTAACATTTATTTGTAAGTATATTAACTTGATTTTATCTCTTGTTTTTGCTTTCATGTGAGAGTCTTTGACTGTAACGACCATCAAAGCTGATTTAGGCACGTAATGATGATGTAATGATTTTTCGTCAATGCAGAATGAGCAAAGATCGCGCGTGATTATGGTCCAGTCATGGTATTTTAGTATTAAGATTTATGTACTACAAACAAAATTATAAAGGATAATATTTGTCATAATGCTTTAAAATAATTATAATGTGTAATTTGTCATTTTATTAGTACATTCTAAAAGGGCATGTTTTGTCACTTTAATCTTGAATTTAATATTAATATCTAAAGCTTTTAAAATGTTCCTGACGCAGCCAGAGCGACAAATTTGACTAAATGTTTGTTTGAATAATTTTGATAAGTAAAATATACCTGCTTAGTACAATTCTAAAATAATTGTGACGTAATAACATTTATCCAAAATCGAAGCAGTCGCAGCCGAGAACAGTTTCGAACTTAGCGATTAAGCGATTCCCCAAAGTTCCCCGGCACTTGTCACATCGCCTACGCATTGTTGGCGACCACTCGCGGTAATGTATGCGCGGTGGGGAACAATTAAAAGTCCTCTCGCTCTCCTGTGGGGAGTCGCCACTCAGTATTCAGACTGCGTTACGATCGCTTTTAAGGGATCGACTCACTACGCTGAATAGCTTCGAACTTCTGTTCCAATGAGTTTACACCTTGAAATATTTTATCTTGCATCGCACGTTTTTTAAAAAAGAATGAAGTAGTGAACAATAATGCACTCCACTTGATGATACGTTGTCATGTGAGTCGTGTACATAAACCAATTATTTCAAAATTAAATACACCTGATGTAATTGTATTGGTACATACTTAAATCATTTTCTAGTATCACTTGCTAATGATAGTAATGAAAATGATCAACGGAAATATATTAGGTAATTTTAGAGGTCACAAATGGGGTGACTAAGATGCTAATATTCCACCCGAAACCATCGTAAAAGTTAGTCACGTTTCAGTACATTGTGCGAACGCCCTAACTTGTTCCAACTTCTTCATTAAACGGCGTCATTAAGTTGCGAGCTGGAGTGCGTGCCTTCCGCGCTTCCGTCCTTCCGTGCCTTCTGCACGCCGTAGGGCTGCCAACCAACAAACAGTTTGCGAGAAAATATCAACCTAAATATGGAACAATGTTATAAAAAACGTATCCACTAGTTGAGGTATAAGAAGGCACGCAAAGACGATGTTAAAAAAAATCAACACATTTTATTGTTAGATAAAATTAAATTGCACAGTAAAATAAAGCTTTCTAAATTATTTCCTAAATTTATTTCCTACGCGGCTATCGTACGTGGATGTTTAGTAATAAGCTGTAGCTTTTTCCTAAAATATAAGTAATACGTAATAGCTACACCATAAAAGATATTTCTACACTTTTCATTTGAATTTACCATTATCATGTACCTCTTATTATTAATATTCACTGGAGCATTACATGGCGACAGTGGAGTCTGCTCCAGGTTTCACTTAGTTGTCAGGAGAGACCCAGCAATCGGAAATAAAAAAGGTTGCAGGCAATTTACCATGAAGGAACGTTTGCTTTAAGGCCTTGAAACGCAATACCCTAGATTTTCCAGGGCGTTTGGCAACCCTACCCCTGCGACTTCCGTGCCATTGTTCTATGCAAGTTGCCGCCAAATCCGGGATTGAGTTATGATGACGCTGTTGTTACCGCTACGAGGGAAACTTTCTATGTTGTTATCTCACCATCTACAATCTTGATAGACATTACGTCAATAATTAGTCGGCAGAAGAATGATTTTGAAGCACTACACTTATTCATATAAAAATGTAAATATGCATGATGTTTCAGTTTAGCTGAAAATTTCAAAATGACGTGTCCACATTTTAAGTATATTAATTAAAAAAGTTTCAACATTCATTGACACACAACACTCATATGGGTCGTTTGATCGATGGATCTCAATCAGAAAACCAAATTGCCTTAGAAATATAGTGTTACGATCCTTAGAATAATTTCTACCAATCGTAAGCTAGACACAACATGTCAGCGAATAAAACTAGAGAGTAAATAGCAATTAGCCGAGTGGGAATTGAATTATTCTTCGAGGCTCGAAGGTCGGCGGCGGACGTGCCGCGCCCTGATGCGATTAGCGCCAGACAGGTGTTTGCTAGTTGCTCAATGGAGATCAACATTAACACATGTTTTGAGGATGGATATGGAATACTAGGGAGGTATCACCGCCACCTATACACCTCTACTACTATCGCTACCATCGTCTTCAAGAGTGACACGTATTTGCCTCGAATTCAACACAGGCCGATCAGAGCGGAAAGAGTGATTTTACCTCTGGATTATCACTTCACTATTTCTTTTTATGGTGATACACCTATATTTTCACCTTCACTTCAGAAACGATGACCTAGTTTTTTCTCGTTTTAACGAAATATCTGAGGCATTATTTTTGTTTTGTTCTTATATCAATAGTGAGATCCTTCACCCCCCACTACGTTATGAGTTAGCGCCGATAAACGAGCATAAAGCTCCGAGAGTGTTTCCAATAACGCGTAAGTGCCAATAAAACATAATATATTTGAGTCCGCTACGGGCCAAGTTTCGTTTATACATTTGAAAAACGTTTCATTATTTTAGTGGCCATCAAAATAGTGAGTGAGCACTCGTTTATTCTTTAATGCCATTATTTAGAACTGTTCCTGTATATTTATGGGCGCATTTGCGGGATTACAACAATAAAACATTTATGATCACAAAAGAGACCATAAATAAACGCGCATTCTTCTCCGTAAATTATGAGGCTGTGATTTGCCGATACTCGTATTACGTTGTAGGAAATATTTTACACATATGAACATGAATATATAAAAATAAATACTGTTGTCTTATGTCCAGACAGTAAACAGTTTAATTTACCAAGGAAAGTATAACTTACTAATATTAACTATTTTTATGAGTGTGTTATCATTTTTAAAGAAAATAAAATATGAGAAGTTTGTGGTTTATTGCTTAACTTTGAGAGTTTAATGTCTTGAAAGTTTCTCCAGTACTCAAGATAGTCTCGCGAAGATTATTATGAAACAATTTAGTTTAGTTTCATCGAAAAAATAAAACGAATGTCTTTTACGAGCTATCATTCTCATTCTGATTTCATTTTCCCGATCGTTCGTAATTCCGAGCTGATATAAACATTGTAGATAAATTCTTGTCTTCTTTTGACAAGGGGGTAAAAACGTAACATTAATATCAACAATTGCCTACCTGTCTTAAAACTGATTATGATTTACAAGACCCTCACGCTATTATTGTTACTCCTCGGATGACAACCAGACATAAAGCAGTCGAGGGAGTCCCTTCCTTCAAGACAATCAAATTTGCCGTTTGACGTAAAACATGAAATGCGGTACAAAGATGCTATAAAAACAATATTGAGATAATTCGCATCCCCTGAGAATTTTTGGAAATTCGTTTGTAACAACATAACGATGATGTACTTTTGTCCATATTTTATGAAAATGGAATGTATTACGGGGTTTTTTATGGAATAACAAACCGGAGTAAGTAGCTCAGGACTTGACGAATGGTCCCTGAAGCTCATAGAATGTTATTATGAAGCATCAACGGTGTAATAACCACATGTAACTTCTGTCAACAAAAATTGGCTGTCACTAACACCCAAGGGTACAATCTTCTTACGTCGCACGTATAGGGTGAAATGTCTGCAACTCATAATTAGCTCCGTACAACTGGGGGACTTGGAGGCTGGAGCGATCAATTGTGCTGCTGAAATTTGAACATCTCTGATCAAGTTCAAATAGGATTGGACCTGGACTTACTTAGAATTGGCGTTGCTATCCTTGAGGACTGAGTTGAACCGCACGTGGTGTCTCTGCCACACACTTTTTAGGCCATAGCATAATGGAACTTAACATGCATAGTAATACGGCATATGTAGGCAGAAAGGCTGAAATGAGAACTGCTTAACTGCCTAAATAAAAACTGAAAAACAAGTAAATTTCAAGCAACAACTTACCGATAAGTGGGATTGTGGTACGATATTCGAGTAGTGTTTCTCAAAAGTACAAGTTACTCGATCTCTAAACTGTTTGAAATATACAAACATGAGCTCTTAATGAGCAGAATTGGGCAGTTAGCGCGAGTTTCGTTCGAGTTCATTTCGCGTTCGCGTGAAGTTATCGAATTAGGGCCGCTTCCAACTTTTCGAATAAAGTGCCTTGTCTATTAACGACCGACGCTTTGCCTTCTGTTTCAGTAAAACCCACGAAATTATATTGAATATCAACCTTATTTTCGGAAGACGAAAGTCGAAAGTCTTTACAATCATTTGGAGGCATTATATCTACCCACAGTAACGAGTGCTCATAAATTTGGTTTCACTGTCAACGTTATTGCTTCTTCAACAAGGTTCAATATTGTATCGCCAATTTTTATTATGTCATCTCCCATCAAGCGTCCTTTCAGGTTTTTGAATTTAAGTTTTGAATTGAACATAATATTGTTTAAATTTCATTGAAACATCTTAAATAAGTAACTCCAGACACCTCAGAATGGTTTAGATATTGCACAGGACTCGTGTTATGGCTCTCCATTGAACTTCGCATTGTTATAGTTCGTACTTCTTGTTTCATTTAACGACGGGATTCTCCAGAAGGTCGTAAAAACTTATATAATTCCTTTATGAAGCAAAGAACAGTAATACTCTTATGACTTTTATACTTAACAAAAGGTTTACAATCCCTTGGAAATTAAGTTGTAGTTCATTGCAAGATTGGATATCTGCAAAATATGACAATTCTTTTTAGGAGCTATAAAATATATTTTATGTTAAACTTTTTATGAAACCGGCAATTGCATACTGTTAAAAGTTCCAAGAAATATAATTATGTAGGTATTCGAACAGCCATCATAAAGGTAAAATATTATTGTACTTGCATGTAAAAAATATAATGCACTCTTAGTACAGATTTTATTTTCAAATCAAATCAAATCTCTTTATTTGTGAATAGAGGTATTAAAAACAAAATTTATTATGTTAATGCTACTACATGTTCGTTTTTAGTTTGGGACCTGCCTAATGTAAATGTCACCTTCAGATATTTATTTAAACCTAGGTACGATAACACTACCACAAGCATGATAACTGACCACTACTTCATAACAATAATGAGATATGAAAAAAAATGTTTTTAATTCAACAGCATTTCTCTTATCTATTATGACTTAATATTGCAGATAAGGAAAACGTAACGGTAATAACGTTTTGTAGATACACGTTTAACGATAAGAATTGTTTTTGTAGAAATTTAAAGTATGAGGGGAAACCCGGGAATGACAAAATAAGTGAAATAATTGCGTGGCTGGCGTCTATTAATATAAATGCAGAAATAAATAATGTGGTGATAATGCGATGAAGGAAATCGTAGGGTTTTTCCCAGTAAACATAATTTCAAACTAAAACTAATTTAAAGCAGCTGAATTATAATTCGACTACGCCGATCCTGTCAATATCTATTTTTTTATGATATCTACGTTGTAATTGTGCTCTTTGTAAATGGCAATTTGACTAAGGAATTTTCAAAAATAAGCTATAGCCTTCATTGAGTAGGATTATATTTTACTTTAGACTTTGGTTATAGATGGTCTTTACATAACTGTTTATTAATATCAATTTTATTAAATATCACAAAAAATATTTTTATTAGCTTAATTATGTCAAAAAAGTTACTAAGTTTATTTTTACCTAATTATAGGAAGACCTATTAATTCTGTCAAAATGTAATATAATGTATTTTTTTAGTGTAGTAAAAATATCAGACCACAGGCCGGTCGCGGGAAGCCTCATTACATTCAGGAAGCGGTTGTTTTTAAACAAAATATTATTCAAGCGATTCAAACTGCTCTCGTGTTCCCATACATTGCATCACTTCGGGCGAGAGAAGATAAGCGAATTATGTGAGGTTTGTAAATAAAGTTCTCCGTTATCATTATTGGACAACGGTTTGCTGGCGTTTTGGGCCGTTTGTAAAAATCCTACAGGGACTGGTCACGGAATCCTCTCTTTGTCCTATGAGCGCTGGTTTATCGACATACTTTTATAGAGCAGTACCTAAGACTTAAAAGGTTTACAGTCTTTCTCTATTCAAACTTATGTACCTACGTAGCATTATGATTTCTTACTTCCAAATGATTGACAGAATAAAATGTTTAAGGAAGCCGTTTACCCGATCTCGATGACTGAGACAGTCGGTAAGGCTGTGTACACACGCGCGTCCGCCCCGCCCCGCGACCTCCGCGTGTGAGCGCCGAGCATATTATTCTATGCAAATCACGGCTCCCTCGAACTTCTCAATTTGTCCAAACAGATTGTTTTCAGCGAAAATTCAATTGGAATCTATCTCAGGAGCGCATTTAATGAAAGGGGCTTAATACGGTATCGGTAAACATTAGCATAAAGTATTCCCAAAAATTGCGTTCCGAGGGATGCGGGAGGGTGAGGAATCTTAATATCATCTTGGTTATTCACCCCAGCCGCGATCCGCGTGTGTAAGTCGGCTTCAGAAAGCGGGCGATTATGCGCAATTTTGACAATAACTTTGTTCTTGTTCCACGTTAAGTAATACACATGCAGCATAATTGTAATTAATTGTTCCATTAACCAATTGAAAAGAAATCGTTTCGCAAACAAACGAATTATTTAAGCTCTTATACATTCTTAGGCGTAATATTTAATATTTAGTTACAAGCAATGCAAGGTAAACAATTGTTAATCTATTTATACACAACTTAAGCAATTGCTTTCAGTTACCATTTGTGACAATTTTGTAGATTTTCTGGACCACGCTTGGTAATTAACATCTTACTTAATTAATATGTCCGAAACCTCGACGTGCGAATAAAATAACGCTGTAACACACTAATTGACTATTCTTGTTTATCTATTTTATTTTAATATTTGACCTCTTTACTAACAGGTAAACCCGGGCGACTTAGGCTGTTCACTCGCGTCACTCGCACGCCGTAGCTCGTGTCGCGCGTCGCGTCCGCGGCTGACGAGCGCGCGCTAATGGCTCGGACGTATTAGGTGTAAGCAATCAACTGGAGTCGTGTCGACGCGGTTTTCGGTACACTGCTTCTATTGTTACTGGATCGGAAATTTGTTTACATCGAGACCGTGTCACGTCCCTTTGATATATCGAATTCGACGGAAAGGTGTTACGAAATGTTCGCGCCCTATCGACCAGCGTAGGTAGCTAATACACGATAGCTTAAAACATTGATCCAAATTTAAAAATTTAAATACGAATTCCATCGCTTATCTAAAACAGAAGAGGTGTAAATAAATAATGCTATCTTATCTCAAAACAGTTCTCTTTGGAACTCGTTCTGAATTTAAATTTAAATTATATGACTTTCAATCTAAAAGTAGAGGAGTTTCTAAGCTCAGGGGTTAAGTAAGGTTAATAATACTCGTATGTTGAACAAAGCGGGGACCGGGGTTCCCAAATAACTATTTATCTAGCGCTTATCTAGCCGAGGCTTTATCTAGCTTAAGCCGAGCATGTTATTGCAGGTGGGAGCAGAATCTAGTTACATTTTAATTTGAGCTAATTTGCATCCATTTTAATGCAAGGTTGTGTGTACGTTGATTTAATTTAGATAAATCTAAATTTGGATATTTTTTCTAAAAATTCATCCGTCAGAGCTCAGAAGATTTGCTATTGTCTGAGCCGTTGTCATTGTGTAGATAGGACTTTATGAATTACATTTCAACATCCTTTGTATAAAAATCACTTTTAGAATTCATGGAACACTGGGGTCGATAGTGTTGGGCACACTACGATTCCCTTTGTCGTGACTCCTATGAAAACAAAAAGTTTTTCCTTACAAAGGTTTCTGCCACGAATAGAAATCAACATCTAGCACTGTATGTGTGCATTTCTGTGTCCACCACCATGTCACGTGATCACTATGTCACGCGTTTTACGATCTCCTAGAAGTTGTTCTCATCCGACTTGCAATTACACAAGTTGGTGGCCATAAATTTTTAGGGACACCATGATGCCGCCAGGGGGCTGTTGCTTAATATTCGCGCTTGTTTGTGATTCTCCGCGCCGCTCGTAAAGTTATATGGGGGTGGTGCAGGCATGGGGTTATGTTGTGTTCATGTTACGGAGCGCAACAGTCAGGGAATGGCTTTATGACCCGGAAACTTAATTTACAAGTTTTTTAATAATTCTTTATTCTATAAACTAAAATTAATGTCGTCTTTTATTTATTTTTATGAGCAGTAGTTTATTATTTTGCATTTTTTATCAAAAGTTACGATGATATCAGAAGCAATTAAATTAAGAAAGAAGTAGGTGCACACAGATAAAACGAATTAGCTTAGTATTTAAATCCCAAGGTCAATAATTTATTTTATCGTTAACCAGGAAAGGATATAGACTTATACATAATATAAATGTTGACTTTGAACTTGTAAGGTATCAATATTATAAGCAATATATAAACTAAAAAAAATTACTGTTAAAATGCATTCCTTGACATAATAGTGTGAACGACAGTAAACTTTCCATATAATATGAAGTAACACAAGACGCGCTCACCACGACAATGCTCGTTCGTTTTAGTGGTTCCCTCGGCTGCTCTCCACTCGGTAGGAAATGCAAATGGATGGAAATACAGCGGCCCGACTTGAGACGCTGGGTCCCGCACGCTCGAGAGGACCCTAGAGATACGTTTGTACCACTTATATGGGCATGTAATAATGCCTTTAGATAAGTCTATTTAGATCGTCGTTTTTGTGGCAAAATTAGGTGTCGTCAAAAATTAAAACCGATTTCGAAATTACTGAAATAACTTTATCGTTGTCAACGAATGTTTTATGTTGTAATTGTCTTCTTCATCGAGTTCCGTATACTTGTGTTCTTGAGATTGTCTAGACATATTTTGACTGGTCTTTCATAGAAAGTACAGGACACACCTTGTTAAATAACAGAGACGCAAGCGGAACTGCCAAATCGTATGTATGAATCGGTTAATCTAAGAAAGACAAAGTGACAAAGATATAAGGCAGTCCCCTTCAGTTCCCTTAATACAACAGAGGCATTGAACACACGTAGTCTAACAAAACGTTGCCTTATTAAAATTCTCCCAGCTTGTTTGTAATCCAGAGTTGAGGCGAGATGTCAGCGAGTTCCGCGTCGATTATCCGCGGCGCGACCGGCGGCAACCAAATGCAAATGAATGGTAATGGGTCGCGACACGCCTTGAGACACGCCGCGTTTGCAAGAAACCTTCGGAGATATATTGAGTGTGAGGGCCAGGGTTGCCACGGACAAGGTCTCTGCTTATGTTTTGGAAATTTAAAAGTGAGAAGTTGTGTTTCAAATGTGACGCAGCTCTGATTTCATTTGAAAGTTGCAGCAAAACAAGAGGCAACGGATTAGCGGTTGATATCAGGCGAGGTGCCTGTTCGATTTTGGATTATTACTTTTGTATTTGAGGAGAAACTACCACAAAATGTAAACTTAACTAAATTCTAAACAAAATTGAGGCATTCATATTACATACAATAAAACAAATACTGTACTATTACACGTACGTATCTAACGTTGGAGTTTTGAAATTGTAAATAAACTACCACTAGGCAAGTGTGTTATATACTAGGTTTTCATCATTACTTACCATTCGGCGAGATCTTTCAAAGTAAAACAAAAGTTGTTACGGTGATAATGGACCATAATACTACATACATTTTTTAATCATTTACCCAAGGCAGTAAACGTATAATTGTGAACTAAGTCGGATATTTTGAATTTCTTAATAATAGACAACCCTACTGAATGTTTGGTTGAAGACAGCCTTTGCATAAATCGGCCCTTTAGGCCTATGATGCCGCTGTAGTTTATTGGTAGAAACGTCAGCGTAAACTTTTACGCTTATGTTTTGACTTAAACAAACTTCGTAATCGCAACCCTTGATCGTTTTAAAAAATCCTAAATATAATTATATATTCGATCTAAAGCACACATTTTCGAAATTAGATGTGTATTAAGCACGCGTACCGACAGCATGAAGTTTAGCAGGTACCTACTAAGTAACTCTTGTTCTTTTGTTTTAGAATTATGTTAAAACCAATAGGTACCGCGGATTTCAAGTCTAACTAGAAGAAGCAGGAAAAGTCTTTGAAATCTGTTTTACGTGTAGGTATGGGCTATTTACAACTCAGTTGAAACAAAGATAAGCTTATAAACTACTGAAAATATTTAAATGTTTTCATGTTAAGATGGCGTTAGTTGGCGCATAATATTTTATCAAATCGTATTATAAACAACATTGTGTACCACAAGTGTCTAAATTCCCGTGCGTTCAGGTGTAAACAATAGGCACGTGCCTCACTTCTCGCAAGCAGTCGGTAAGCTCTTAAAAGTCTGTCCAAAGTTGCGTCCAAATGTTAGGTGCCCCTTGCGTGGGTGTTACGAATAAGTTCAGCTTTCTTTGCTGATAACTTAAGTTCACTGAACCGAAAATCTGCGCTTACGAAGTTTGGCGATGTGCGTGATAGGGCCTTTACAACTAATCAGTTTAATCTGAAGAGCTAAATATAACACGCGGGTTAGACAACTCAAAAATTTAGGGATAAGGTTGTTTTATTTTTTAAGTATTAATTTTAAGTTTTCTTTAGTAAGGGAAGCAAAGAAGACATTGTAGTAATTAAAAGGTAACGCCTATTGTGGTTTTGGTTGCTGTCAAGACTCCTTTCCTGTCACGTGTGTTTGAACCAACTCACCGCAGCCTCTTCGCGAATCGTGTGGATGTGAATATGAAACAATACAAATACCAGGATGCAAGTGTCACGCGTGTGAGTGGAACGCGCGTGCAGGCGTAAACACGCGCGACAGGAAAAGCTCCCTTATACGAGGCATTCCACCTCAACAACATCATCACGACGATGATTACTCCACATCAAGTGGAATGCTAGCTTCAATTTGATAAAACAACTTATTAATGTCATTTTTTTACTTTCATTAATGATTAAATCTTCCAAACAAAAACACAACGTCATTGAACTAATCATAGTGGCTTCTATCACCTTCAGGTGTGTGTGCCTGAACACCCCTAGACGCGTCTGGAATAGAATAATCGTAGCGGGTTAACAGCAAGTCACCTGACATTCGCCCGGGACGACACCTACTGACATTTAGATTAAATAAATGACTTCGATGCATAAATTATATCTATACCAGGGTAACTTTTGATTATAAAAGTAAGTGGATAATCGCTTTTGGCGAAGTTTTGCATTTTAGGATATTTTCAACGGTCTATATGATTATGTTATAAGAAATATTTCTACTCTAACATAGGTATGAAACTACTGTACCTACTATGAATCCATGAAGTATGAAAAATGAACGCAATAAATGCAACTCAATTATTACGCAGATGAATTTGTTTATGAATAATACACATTTCGAAAAACGGTATTCTATGCCTATCATTCGTGTAATGATTTTTCGAAGTTGTTTATTATTTACATAATGTTGCTTCTAGTATGGATATAAAGATTGATTTATTGGTAGAATAAGGTCATAAGACATTTTACGAACTAAGCCAGTCAAATAACGGTATTCCCTGCGTAAACACAGGATTAATAGACTGAAGTAAGAGTCACGATGTTATCACTTTATCAGCTTCACGTGGGATGAATCTGCGAGCGGAGGCACGCTTAATTGGCCTGAGACATCGGTCGGTGGCACCGTTCGCACAGGTGCATTTATATAGAAGCCGAACCTCTAGCGATTTATGCTGTAGAATAGGCAAGAAAATAAAACTAAATTTGTAGGTACTTGATGTTCTATAGTGGTAAGTTCTAAGCTTAGTAGGTAACGTGAATATGTGCCCTCATGTTAAGAGTCTCGGGTTTAAATCCCAGGCATTTTATAGTTATGTTCGCTTTAGAAGTTAATTATCATCTGTTTTTGGAGCAAATTTATAATTATTGAGATGTATCTAAAACACAAAGTGTTTAAGGCCTCTGAATCAGCATATTAGCCACAGCCTAAACTGGCCAAAACAGACAATATCAGTTTTGTTCAGTGCTAACCTTATAACCTATGGGATAACGAAAATTCAAAAGGCGGGCTATTTTCGTTATGCATTCATTACTATATCGAGTTGTACTAGTTTACTTCGTTTTAGTCTGGTCGGAGATTTATCTAATTAATTAATTCGAAACAGTCATTTGGAATAGTCACATTAGGAGATGAGTAACTGCCGTCATATTTTACTCAGTACTAACTAATATCGTTATGGTGGATACACACAGCACATGTGTTTTAATTTTACTACTTAACTCCCCTGAGCGAGTATAATTCTATAATAAGAAAATTACATGAATTATACTTAATGTTAGAATAACACCAACATAATTATTTATATAGATGTTATGGAAGACGACTAAAGGATTAAATCCAGGATAAGGGCTGTCTTACTGTCGTACCTTCTTGCGAAATTATTTACTTTATGTAACCTGCACCACGCAAAGCTTTGACGCTTGCTAAAAAAGTAAATATAAATAAACTTCTATTCGACAGGAAGGCTATGTGGTGTAGAAGATAAGTATGCGGTGGTACCTTTTTTTTTTTTTTGTTTGCGAGGGGGAAACCTTCAAAAGGTACCCGACGACGTAGGAGCGACGCCGGGTTATGTGGGATTTTTACCGCACTAAAACCCCCCCGGTGGCCGTCCTCGGCGCTTGGTCCTTCCCGGGGTTACTTGCTGGACGGTTCGAGCTCCCACTCTTGCCGCCCGCAACCCCAGAAGCCCCCTTTTAGTCGCCTCTTACGACAGCCAGGGGATACCGTAGCCCTATTCTAGTCCCGAGACTACAGGGATAATGCGGTGGTACCTATAGGGTACTTTGTTTAGTTGGCCATGGTAAAATCATAATTAAGTATAGGTACATATCTATGTTAATTGGATTTGTGTAATGAAGAAGTAGTTTAGCAGAGATTTGGTTTTTATCGTTTATAAAAGCAATAAAATGTATGAGTATATAAAGCGTTCCAATTTAAGGAACAGTAACAAATGTATGAACGCTTGTGAAGAATTCGGTACCTAACTTGTCTTAGTAGTCTAGCGTATTCAAATTAATTTACTTATTTTTTCAGTTTCTCATCTTATAGTTGAACATGTGTGATTCTACTTTAAAATCACTTCACGTTTTATTTTACAAAAGTCAAGCAGCACAAATCATTAATATTGGATCAAGTGGACGCCCAGCGGACAAATTAATGTCCCGGTACAAGTGTCGTTGAGTTAATTCTTCAGCGAATACTAAACTTTAACTGCGAAAGTCAAGGTACATTTTGGTTCTTGGTAAAATAACTTCATTGCGTTACAAATCCAATGACGATAAAAAAGGAACTTTAAAGTAGTGTAGTTAAAACTGAAACTTTTTTCAGCAGGTTGCAAGCAGCACGCCAATTAATATTGCGATATAAGAATCACACGAAAGATTAATTTACAACACTCGAAAGTGAGCTGTATGATAACAAACAGAGGATTGACATTGGTTTGTACAGCGATACAAATTGCTTCTTTACAGCGACAATTTCTAAACGGCAAAAGGAAATGAGCTCTAATATGGCAATTTTAGGTTGAAAATTTGAAGCGGCGTGAAAATGAACCGCTTATTCTGTGTCGCCCGAGTCCCGAGCCCCGAGCCCCGAGCCCCGAGTCCCGGAGCCGCCTGGCGCCGCGCCAAGACAGCGTCTTAGCTGAACGGCACACATGATACTTTTTGTTTAGTACTTGCGACTTGTCGGTTTACACATAACGTAAACCTCTTCAATAGTGCAATCGATTTAGTTACATATTACAGAAACAATACGAGTAACTGTTTGAGATTGTTAAAACTGTTCTAATAAATATTAATATATCTACGGCAGTACCTAATTGTAATAATCGTTCCCAAAAAGGCCTTGTTTCTTAATCATTGAGGCGGAAAGATTTTAAGTTTAAATGAAACAAATGAAGCCTAATTTGCCGAACAATTTGTATTAAAATTCAAAAGATTTTAAGACTTATATATATAATCTGTGTGAAATATTAAAATGTGAAAGTTTCCGAAAATATACATTCCTTACTGCTTAACCAAATATTAAACAGTCTACTAACAAGATCAAACATCTTACATTCAATTTATTTCGTAAAATCGATTCGTTGCATTTAACCGAAAACCAAGCCTAATGTTTTGAAGTTCCTTTTGATGTTTATCCAAATACAGGGAAGGGTCAAACGGCCTACTTTAATATTTCTACACGCCTATAAATTTACCAAATTTATCCCATACGAGAAACATCAAAGTGGAACTAATTATAGCTCCGCGGAAGTAATATTTAATAATCTAATTAAGGTATTAATTATTTGCTTCTCACCCTTATTAATTATTTTATTTCGGGTGCTTTTATAGCTTCCTTTCTAATATTACCAGTATGCCTTCTTAAATTATAATTGCTAATAAAGTGTGTTATGTTTAATTTAGAAGAAAGTTTTAAAATATTTGAAATGGTATTATTAACTAAGTAAGTTTAATGTGACCATAACGAATGGTTACGACAGGAATTTCTTTTACTTTAAATAACCGATTATTAAATTAACGTCTATAACTGACCTTATTAAACTAACCCCTATAACTAAGCTTGGCAAGTTAAATAGCATAGATGGAATGGAATAGTATAGATTCCACAGGAAAAATTGAAATGATGGCCTTTGCGAAATGTTTTCAGTTGCGAAAATAAAAGTAGTGATGATGAAAAGTTGAAATCTTTTGCACGTGAGCAACACGTCTTCAAGACTAGAAACTAAGCAAACAACGTGTCATTTCAAATGAGAAGTTGAGAATTGGAAATCAAACGATTCTGAGAATCAAAAGCGGTGAGCGCAGAAAAATAAAAATGATGAAGTTGGAACTGGAGGTAATCGAAATAGTCCAAGAGGAGAGAAATGTTTATTGTTTCGGAGGAGGTCAGTTTAATATCTCGGTTTATTGCGGCCTCGATATTGCGCCAATGAGTCGCGATTCTTCGGCAAACATTCATTTCTCTTTGCAGTTTAGGATCGAATATCAGTAGAGTTTGCGATACTTCTTCACTTTCACAGTGGATTGAAAATTGTAGAAAAAGGCTACACACTACTACAAGTGTTACCTATATTGATATATGATATTATAGGCAGACACTTAAAATATAAACAAAAAATCGTGAAAGTCCTGACCTGACGTGAAAACCTTGACCTAATAAAAAAGTCAATTTTTACTTTTTAAACATTAAAGTAAAATCTGGTTTAAGGTTCGTCTTTGGGAGTATAATGGAGAAGTCTGGAGGATTCTTAGGGAAGTTACTTTATGACGAATTAATTTACAATTAAAATTTGAGGACAGAAAAATAAAACACTTGACTTTGCTACGGGCTAAAAGTCTTGGCACATAATTAAAATACAAGATTAACATATATTTGAACCAATCACCGCAAGTGTGTACTTCCGGCATTTCCACAGTTTTGTTGTCCATAAATTGTTGGGCGGGCGGTCCTGAGTCCTGACTAACGGCCGACTAATTAGCGCCCGCAGCGACGCGGTCTTGAGTCGCCGTCAAATGACGACAGAATGTTGTAATTAAAGCTTACAAGAAAAAGACAAATCGGTGATACGAGTATTATAGGTTTTAACTAAGGTATCAAGTCAGGAGAGTGATTCTGTGTGCATGTTTGAAGTGTTTGGAGGGGTAGAGGGTAGTAATGCACATAGGACCGGACGGAATGTTAGGGGCTGTTCCTATTCTGCAACCGCATTTTATGACGACCTGCATGAATGTAGAAATAGTAAGTAGGCTCCAGCTTCGTTTGTATATGATCGATTTTAATTTTCGTTCAGAATAAAATTTAATTGCTACGATACGATATGATATACTATAAAATGTCTTTGCATATTTTAATACGTGGCATAGAAGGTCCCCGCTTTGGACTATGTGTTGCGTTAAAATTTGGCGTGTGTGGATTCAGATATTCCTCACACCGAAACAACCTTTTACGTTTTTACTGCATTAATAATAAATTTGGAAAAAATCATTAATAAAAAATCACGTTAATAAATTATGTTAATATTTGTTACAGACTGGAAATCATGTTGAAAGTTGAAGTACAGTGTAACGAAATTATAGCGAAGAATTGACTCACCGCAGCGTTAAAATCCAAACTAATCAAGATTATAACGAGGTGTCGCAGTGTCCCGCGAGATGTACGAGCGGCCCGCGGCTGCCCGCGACACTCGATGTACGGTCTACACGTCCCCGACACTCTTATTAGTGGGCAAATTAATCACATGCAACAAATTACCATTTTAATAGCCACAGTTTAGATTAGTTTGATGGATGAGGCGGAATTACAGAGTATTCCTATTCGTGCCAGCCTGATTAGGTGACTCCAACATCGTAAATATTACCTGCATAGTAAAATGCACAGATTTTCAATGTAGATATGTTATTTCGCACTACTGATACCGACGCTACGAGACTTGATTCGCAACGATGAAATCCGTAGACGAACTAAGCTTACCGACATAGCTCTCAAAATTAGCAGGCTGAAATGGCAATGGGCCGGCCACATCGCTCGGAGGACCGATAACCGGTGGGGAAGGAAGGTCCTCGAGTGGCGACCACGCGTAGGCAAAAGGAGTTCAGGCCGCCCCCCGACCAGGTGGACCGACGACCTGAAGAAGACGGCGGGAAACCGCTGGCTTCAAAGGGCATGGGACCGGTTGGAGTGGCGCCAATTAGGGGAGGCCTATGTCCAGCAGTGGACCTCAAAAGGCTGATGGATGGATGGGATGGATGGACTACTGATACCTATATTCAAATAATTTATACAGATTGACATATACAGACGGAGAGATAAGAACTGATTTATAAATAGATACCAACAACAGAAAAGATTCTTGTTTTAATTTTATTGTAATGTCCATTCAACATTACTTGGGCTGCAAGCTTATTTGATGCTTCATAAAAAGACGTGAAACAAAAACTGCGAATAAAACATGATAAGAAACTACATGTAAGGTACGTTACAGGTTACATTACACACTAGGTGGCGGCGCAGCGTGGGGGCGAATGGTTTCTGATTAAATACACCGTGAACTGAGGTTAAGTGCTTCTGCGTAGCTCTGTCCTGAGAACTAACTACTTTTTACACAGGAACATTCTAGTTGATACAGTAGTTCTTTTTAAGAATTTGAAGTAAGTAAATGAGCATAATCTGGCCAAAGTTAAATCGTCACTATCTGGGCGTTTCTTTTTAATACAAATAATGTAGAAAACCAGGTATACAGTCCACCTGACATTAATTACCACTACGACTGCCATCCGTGGATATCTGTACCTGCGGTTGGCCACAGATTCATTGCTTTCAGGACTAACTTGAACCGCCTCGGAAAAATAGCAACACCCTTCAAAGCGGCACACAGCGCTATACATCGCCTTTTCCTACCACGATTCTAAATCTAAATAGGTCGTTTGGACTACTACTACTAGTCTGTAAGCATATACGCTTCAAACCGGCAACGCCTCATATAGCTTTTGTAACTGTGAGCTAATACATTCTGTAGCAACAAATACTACAACCAAGCCATATTTAGTACGGCTGCTACATGTAGTTCACTAGCAACAGTAAGTGATCCGTCGCCGGTGTGTTCAAATGGAGCCGTTCCCGTAGATGGCTAGTTGACGGGTTACTACAAAAGGCTGGCCCTAAGTGAATTGTTCCCGAGCACGCTCCCGTAATAAGGACCTTCGTTTAAGCTTGAAGGGGAAGGTAGCATGTCTGTAGGACTTTAACTTAACGCTGGGAGCATTAAGTTACATTATTTTTAATACGCTTTAATTTACATAAATATAAAGTACGTAAGGAAATTTTAAGCTGTGTTTCTAAATGCTTAACTTTTTTCCCACTAGTTCTCTAATGTTGCAATGTTCATTATCATCAATATGTTGTACTGCTTATGATGAAACATGATGTAAGAAGATCATGAAGTATTTTTTGTTTAATAGTTTTATTATTTCCTAATTTTCCGTTTAAACAGAAATAAGAAGTTTCGATCGAATTGCCAATATCGGCACCAGTAATACGCACATGCATAAGGCATAGTAGGATCATTCCTTTTAATAAAAAAACGATAATTATCAGTAATCGGTATAGCGCGTCATTATGGTCACAAGATCACAACTACACCATAGAAGGTGTATTTGCAGAAATGATACGTAGATTATAAATTTTAATATGATTAACAAGAAAATCCTGGGAAATAAAATCAAATGTTCAGACTTGAATTTAAAAATGAATGTCATTTGCTCACAAAACATTACAATCGGAAAATATTTATTCAGATCACAATTTATTCTTGCACAAAAACCGGTAAACCGTAAAGCACAAGTAAATCAGTTTTCATAAGTGTGAAATTCATTATTGTGAAAACACAATAACTTAGGTATAATCTGAAAAAATATCAAGTACTTTCTGTCCAATATCTAGTCTATTGCAACATTTTCGTCTTATGTACAAATGTATTGACATTCCGCTGTAAGCGGTATTTAATTATCTTTAGTTATTTCCGGCGATTAATTACAGAGATTCCTTTGCGTAGCCGTGATCTCCGTGAAATCGTTCAGCCCGGGACATGCACCTGGTTTATATCCCGGCTATTAGTACGCCACCCACGGATCGTAATCCATGCGATCTAGAATGTAAAAATAATGTATCAAGTGTTCTTTTATTAATGTTGTGCTCGTTTCTCGGTCAGGCAGGATTACATATGAGATGTTCCAGATTAATCCCCACGGATGGTGGCTTTGATCAACTTCAGGTAGGACTTCTGTTCTACTTGTGGTTGGTTACTGATCTGTGGGCGTTAATGATCGATCAATATTAGGGACTGCTTATTGTTTTCTTTAGTAGCGTAAAATGATTATAAATAAAAATAATAAAAAACATACGGTCACGTGCTTGTCGGCTGCCCATGCTGATGTTTTCGGAACTTCCCAAAATATTTTCTGGTACGTATTTGACAAAAAAAACGTAAAAAAATACGCGCTGTTCGCGCGCAGTAAAACATTGTTCTGTCGTTTCATAAAATTATTTTCAATTAATTTCTTTGTCATAAAATGCACACCAGAATACTGTATCAACTGATACAAGTGATACGATTGATATTTTATTAGTACTTAGTAGAATATGTAAAGCAATTAAAATACATTTCTACACAGCGAGTAATTGCTGTGTCGTTATTATCAATATTATATGGCCGTATTGACAGGTCCTATAACAACCACATCCCAGCCGCAGCGGGCAGCCGGTAGCGACGTAGCACACGTTGCGTTATTTACGTTCGTAGTAATTGTTTTTCCTAGAACTTCAGAAATAGGTATTCTCAGCGAGTAATTTATTATCTGTCGGCTTGAACAGCTAGTTTGTAATGGCGTAATGTTGTTATTACGTTTTATGGTTTGTAATTCTGGCGCGTACCGGGGGCACACTTTTACTGTTTGTATTTTAAAGAACAGGTGACAGAAATGTTTAATTAAACGGAAGTTTTGCGTAAGTATGAAAATCAATTTCAATGTTTCTTAACTAGCATATTTCTTAAGTTGATATACAGCAGTAAAAGAATGATGAAATGCTCATTTAAAACTACTCTTAAAATGTTTTTGGATGGCCGAACCTCTGTGGCGCGCTTGCAGTAGCAACAACGCACGTCTGCCTTTGCCCCTTATTAAGTGTTAAGCGCTGCTCTGTTCTACTTTGAAAGACGTGGTAAGGAAAAACCATTTGTACGGGGCTGTAGCCATGACTCCAATTTCTTCTTTTTTTAAGTTGATTAAAGATACGGCAGCGACTTTTATTATCTGTAGGATTAGATTTTGTCAATTTAACAATTTTAAGAAAGAAGGGTCTCATAACTATGTTATGTAGCGTACTTTAGTCTGTAATATACGGAATACACATAAGGAATACAATTTCACTGTAGTGTGAGATATGGGATCGAGCGGGCGAGATGTAGCCGCATGCAGTTGAGTGCGGCTTCACACTCGTGCCGTGGCATGTAGGTCTGCGGTGTACATACTGTGTTACTAAGCAATTGCGAAGTCTATTCATTTTAAGATTATAGTGATAGAAATAAAGTAAAAAAATATTTTTACAATCAGAAATAATACTCAATCTACACTATGCTTTGCCTATCAAATGAAATCTGACAATTGCTGCTTACTGGGAGTGGTCAATTCAATCTCTGATAGGCAAAGAACTCGTAAGATTGATTATTAATATCGTCCTTAAATAAATTTAGAGTTACTCGCAGATAAGTTGAACTTTCAACGTAAGAAATTTAGCCAGTAGTGTGGGACACGTGATGGAGCGGCGGGCGAGGTGTCGTGACCGCAAGCAGTGGAGTGCCCCCACGTCCGCGACTGCGGTCCACAATACGTGTTACTTCTCTATATAGGTTCAGTAATTCTTTTACAGAACTTTTATTATTGTATAGCATGTAAACAATTAAACACAAAAATTTAGAAATTTTAGAAAGAGAATTGATTTTCCTGGATCTGCCAATGCGAACTTTTGTTATAGTGTTGGAAAGTTAAAAATTATTTTTACATTTATAATGAGTATAAGGAGTAGGTATGGTACATAATCTTAGTAAGTCAAAAATAATAAATTGCGATCAAGATAAATTATTTTTTGCCCCGAAACGTTAAAAAATATCATATTTTGAATATGGTCGTAATTTAAATAAAGTTATTTTGTTGTATGTCAACACAAACTTAAACTATCAATTGCAGCCATATATCTCTCTAACAGAACATAATAATCAATGAGGAACCATTAGGCAAGCGATACGCGGCGTCAGTTCTGACGATAGCTCGGGCGATATGAGCGGCACGATACCATCGCACTCCGCCCGCTATCTGTGACGGGTTTATTACGAACTGATCCGAGCCAGCCGATATATCTGTCAGTAAACTAGAAAGCATTAGAAATGTATCAGTAAGGACGATGAGTTATATTTTGTTTAAGTTATACCTTTCAAAATAGACGTACGAGTATGGTGTCACCGTCTAATGGCATATCTATTCTGTATATCTTAGGAAGTGTCAAGTGGCTAAGGGTTTTAATCAAGAAGATGGGTATCAAAATCATCCTTCTAAGTTATTTACCAACTATAGTACCAACACTCACTGCAAGCAAGCAAGTTGAAAGAGATTAAGTTGGAACACAATATGTAACTATTTTCGTCTTACCGCATAAGTTCATTTAATGAGCCCTTGAAACCAAAGACAAGTTACAGTGTAAAATGTAACAATAAGTTATTACGTGTAACGTCCAAAAATATGTACTTAATGTTTAAACATGCAAGATGTTGGTATTAATCTTACACAAATTAGAAACTTTTCACATACCGACTTCGAAGCCGAAGTTATTAAGTCCGCTAAGAAAATATTTAAGCTTCTGGTATTGCAAAAACAGTATATTCGGTGGAGCGCCCCCAGACGGTATATTAAATTCCTGGCGGACAACAATTCGCTCATTAGGGGAGGAAGTGGCGAGTGGCTACATTTGTCTCGCAGGAACGGACAGCGCCCGGGCGAGCTTTTTATCCACTGGCCCGGGCGACATGAGTTAATGTCGGTTAGACGACGCTTTATACGGTTTGTAACTTACTACTTTGAAGAAGCGCTTGCCATTCTATTCTGTGTGCTTACCTGTAACAAAAAATATCAGTGTGAATATACGAAAAAGGACAAAAAGCTTTCAATAAATATATGTAACCTTATCAATTACTTTGCTAGTCAATAACAAAATAATTAAAACAACCAATTTAAAAAGTATCAAGTCTTTTACTTCGCCATTTAATACGCACAATTTAAGGGCCTTTTCCGTTACAAGGACTTTTACTACAAGTATATAATATTTATAAGATTTCATAAGTTCATTACTTTAAGAAAAAATTATACATATTTAAAACAAATTTAATTGATGTCGAATGTTTCTAAGACCTATGTTTACTGAGTAATTAAATACTAGTCAGCAAAATTCAACTAAACTCAGATGAAGATTACGTACTCTTAATTATAACTTGACAGTAACAATTTTGTCCTTAAACAGGAGAAGGTTTTCACTACAAGTAAAATTCAATCTACTCGGTATATACCTACGTTATGCAAATTCTAATCCAATCAAAGTACACGGACATTAGTGGGACAATTACAATATCGAACGCATGTACCGGTGCGCTATCGCTGCAGTCAGCGGCGACAGTCCCGCTGCTATCGCTGCAGTCAGCGACAGTCCCGCTCCCGCAGATACACTGTCCCCTGCTAGTGATAGCGAGGAGACAGTTCGAGACAATCGACGCCGGATTAGGCACAACTTTCCAACTTCCAATCTGGATTAAGTAAGACCTTATGACGACAGCTCTGAATAAGTTCTCAATTCCATTAAGTAGTTGTACTTCCGCTTAAATATTCTACTGGGTTAGGTTTAATTGCTTCAAAAAAGTACGTAAATACAACTTAATCGATTATAATAAATGTTTTCTATAGAATTCTAATATTTGGTTTACTTAGAATGCCTACGTCTTTAGTGAAACCGTTAAATAAGGCTATACTTTCATTACGCAACTGTATGTTAGATTCTAAATTAAATTTTAGATTAGAAAAGTTAATTACCCTAAAATATATTTGATTTTATTACATAGATACAGCTGACATAAAGATAAGAGTAGTTAAATTGTTGTATTTTTAATTATTAAACAGTTAATTATCCAATCATCGAGAGTTCTAATGTAATGTAGAGAATTTTATAAACATAAAATTTCTTTAAGGTGTTCTTTTAATTTTAAAATGTACAATTATCGGAATGTTTTTTGTAGCTAGGATTATGGGTACTAGTACAAGTATCGTAACGTCTTATTTACATTTTGGATACCAAATACTAACAAAATTATATACTGAGGTCCAGGTTTTATCAAGTTGACGTGCGAGAGAAACCTAAACTATAGATAAACTGCTTTCGCAACCGAGGGCTATGGGGAAACACAACTTTCTATCAACTTCCGTGAGTTTCGCTATTCGAAAATTATTTCTACTAGCATTTTCAAGATCTTTAGGGGAATAGAAAGTTCTCAGGGTAAAAATAAAGTTGCCACTGAACTAACTCGCAGGCCCCAAACTTCCTATCCAGTATTTGATCAGTCGGAACTTGGCACGGGATATTGAATAGCTAGAAAATTAGAAATGTTACACACGATTTATGTGCGGTTGCTCTTACTTTACAAAATAAAATAGACAACAATAAGGTCACTCTAAGTCTATATACGACGTAACCTCGGACATCATATAACAGTAGAGGGGAAAATTCGATAAAGTCTAAAGCAAAAATTAATGAGCTGTAATGAAAATTAATATTTCGAGCAAAAATCCAACGTCGAAAAATACATATATGTGGCAATATACCAACGAACTTCTGTCTTTTCACGTAGTGCGAAGTTTACATAAGCAAGAGAGTCTTTGAAATTATTATCTCAACATTTGTAACTACCATATAAAGAGTTTTTCACTATGATCACACAGCGTTTGTTAAGAATAATTACTTTATCAACAACAACACAATGTTTGCTTAGAATTCCATTACAATAAATAACAAATTTAATAATACTAAATAATCATTCAAAGTTCAGGCTCGAATACTAAATATGATTAAAGTAAAGCAAAACAATTTGATATTCTCAGAATACTGACAAATGGACATGAAAATAACTCGACGATAGCTAATAGAAGTCTGAAAACGGACGATACTCAATTCAGTAGACGCAAACGCGTTCGGCGATGCCTTGACAAAATGTCTCCGGGCCACTTAGACAAATAGACTTGAGCGTGTGGATTCGTGGAAAACACTGTACACAAGGATAGCCCTTGCGTACGTGTGTGTGCGACTTTAGCTACAAGACATTTTGAGGACTTTAGAAATCAATAATAAAAAACGGTTTAATATTTACTATGTCATCTAATATGTAATTAAACTTAAGACGATGATCATAGTGATGATGTAGTGTTTTTTTTGTCAAACACACTAATGTACAAATGTCAGGAGACACCAACAGGCAACTCGGGCCGTATTTCGGATTATTAAGAATATGTAACGGTAACATTAAGTAAAGACTGATTATTAAAATGATTATAATGTTTTTAACAAGATTTTTTAACAATTGATCGTTGAAGTAAAGATGAAATAAAGGCAGGTGACATATGTTTCACGTTAAAAAAGTACAAAGAATATGCCACTGTGTGTCCAAAGGTCACCCTAGCGGGGCGACAGGCCTCCGCTCTCGCAGTTGATTGGATACGTGCCCTTTTTCACAATTGATTTCATTAGCAACATCAGCGCCTCTCCGCCCATACGACGATATATCATACAGTAGTAAGATCTTCTAGGTTTATTTTGTGGGTACTCATAATAACTTTTATTATGTATAGATATTTAGATATGCACTTAAAACACATTTTGGATGCATTCTAAAATGTTTCATCATTTTACATTCCACTTAAATTTGACATTTAAAGTTCAAGTTAAGTTAGTATCCACAAAACTCTAAGTAATTAAGGGATTTCTTAGGAAAATATACAATATGTTGAATTTCTATACAAGAGTGCATGTTCTATATAATTTTTTAATTGTAATATTTCATATCAGGTTGAGCCACAAAACATCGCATTTATTAATTAAATCGAATATTTTCACGTTAACGGTTGAAAATATTATAACAATAACACAAAAATAAACGTCCACCAATTTTAGCGTATAAACGGGCAATACGCGTAATTCACGGCGTATGGAGCACGATACGCGCCCAATTAACAGCGGCCGGGAATAAATGGGAACAAATTCCGGCAATATTCTATTAGCTACATTTCATTATCAGATTTGCTTTTTATGTAAAATGATTTTTATACATTTATAAATTGTTACGATATGGAAAATAAAGTAGTCTGGGTCTGGGTGTTTGTGTATTTATCTTTGTGTGTGTCCATGGCACCACGACACATGGACTCCTAGTGTGGAGCTGTGAGTGTAGAAAGCGTTTATTTATTCCATACGTGAATGAAAACAAATAAAACGGTTTCATTCAGTTACAAAACACCTATATACATATAAATTGACCAACCTGTGGACAAACACCAGCGGCACCCCGCCGCGGAGGGGAATACGCGCCCAATTAACAAACGTGCCGTGAAATAAAACGCGATTTGCTGCCTGTGACGCTCAATCTTTACACCTGTTTACGTGAGCCTTGACGTGTTTAAACATTGACATGACATTTAAACTTTGTTTTTACCCGATTGTGGAGGGTATTTTTTTGCGAGTGTATGTACTCGTATGTCTCATTCTTTTGCACGTCCTGCAGGGCTTGACGGATTTTAGCATATCAGGTGTTGTTGGATTCGTCGAAATTTGTTTAATTTTTTTTTAAGAATTGGTAGTTTACTTTTAATTTACCATTATATAAAACCCACATCGAATCTCTCTCTGAATTATTTATTAATAGCTGTGTTTAAACGATGAGGTGTTTAGGTTTTAAGTGTAATAAGCCAGAGACATTTAAACGAAGCAATAGACCTTAAGATTAGCAAAGTTGTAGCCGACGATAAGATGATTTAAGATGTCCATGAACAAGAGTTTACTTTACAAAGTAATACAACGGTATATTATTATATGCATTTGCTTTACCCTGTAACACCAAAATTTAGTACACATTTGATTCAATGGAAATTCGGGAATATTTTTCTGAACGTACGCTTCGTTTGAGAACCACTAAAACACGATCGTTTTAATTCCATGCGAATGTAGGGGTTAAATCAAATTAGTTGATAACACCTTAATGGTTCGCTGAGTCACGGGTTCGAAGCCGGCTCTCCTTTGTGAAAAAAAAACGTTCCCATGTTTTTGGATGTAATTGATTCAGATTGCGAGCGATGAATTAGGTAAACCCAGCGAATTGAAACGGCTACTGATTAAAATATATTGTTAGTACCCACTTTTGTTATTTTATCGCTATATGTGTATTTTAGAAGATATGCTAGTATTGCGGATACGTTGCTTGCTTGCAATCCTTTTTATGTCCCACGGCAATTCAATTATAGTTGGCGAAGCCTACATATAACTATATTTGTAATAGTACTTATGCCAGAAGATATGATTATTTTGTTTTAGTCTTTAAGATTTTAGATAGTGCACATAATATATTGACATTTCTACACAAACTAAGCAAAGGCTTATTACTTTATAACAATAAATGCAACGATCAGATTCCGTAGAATTATTATAATAGTGAATACATTCACTGATACAGTTACAAGTGTTTTCTGATAGTCACTTTTTAATACTAAACCCAATTTCCAAATGCACGATTTCCTATAAAAAGCCAAATTCAATTATGTGACAGAACGGTAGCAACTATTCAGTGTGTCCCGCGCCGATTGTGGCAATAAAGGCGGGTGTACACTCGCACAGCGCCCTCCGCCACGACAAAAACTTTTTCAATTAGTTGACCAAATCACGCCGCGCCGCGATCACTGATACGTCCAATCCACTTTTACACTCCAAATTAAATTAGTTTCGTTATGTACTACCTCAATCTGTAAACACTTCAATGTGAGCGAATTAAAGACAAATTAATACGATATTAACTTTCTGAGTCGTATTATACTCGCAGATTTTTTTAATTTGTAATGAGATGAGTAAGTACGATATAGTTGAGTTTAAAGAAAGTTTTATTTCTAATAGAGGCTTCGCAGTGTATTACGAAGAAATTTGTGAAACAGACTACGCAATTTCTATAAAATTAAGCAAACATTAATAATTATTCATCGGTAGGAAAGTTAAAATTGGACAAAGTTGTGGGGTACAGCTATTTTAATTAGTTTTACAAGCCCATTACGCTCTTAGAAGTAATAAAACTCACATTTATTACGCTAGCATATCTAGATCGAACTCACTGTTTCGTTTCTTTGAAAATATTAAACTTATTAAGTACAGCGGCATCGTTAAACAACTTTGTTGTTCAGAATTATCTTATTTTAATTGCAGCTACATTGTTTGAAGTTTACTGCGCAAGTGCAGTAAAGATCACTCAAGTGTATTTAGGGGTTGTCGTGTGCACAAAGTACTTTGTTTCACTTTGTCTCATTTCGTGGTAACTCTTTAAAATTCTGTCACTACTGAAACACACATTTACGGAAAAATACTACTTAATTTAATACGCTTCTTAGATCTACTTTAACATGTTATTCTATCTATCCGCAGTTGTCGAGACTGCTAAAAATAAAATAATCACCGGCATGAACAATTATAGTCTACTGAGAAAACATACAAATGTCCTTTGTTTGATATTGGATAATGACAAACTGAACATAAACGAATATCTTCCGGGACGTTTAACTCTACTGATACAGTTCTAGATTTAGGTTTACGGTTAGGAAAGCATAGATTCTATAACAATTATTTAAGTTCATCATAAAGTGATATCAAATATATACGTTCCTCCATTTACAAATGCGTGAAAAATTATTTCTGTGGAAATGTATTAAGTATTTCGTTCACAACGGAACGAAAGCTTAAAAACGTCCTTGACATACAACAAGATCGCGATTACAAAATTCACAGTTTCCGTTCCCAGATCGGGCTCTCCACCAACTTAGCATTCACTTCCACACATAAATTTTCAATACAGCTTCATTCGAGAATCCCATTAAGATTATAATCGACGCGGTCTAATGCGTCAATTTGTATGCGCGCGTGTGTTCGCCGCTTAATAGATAAGGCCGCCTACACACCGCCTACTGACACCGTAATGTTATTGTGCCTTCCTTATAAATTGATTCCCTGATATTGAAAATGTTTACGAATCGTTATTGAATAGAAATGACGACTGACGAGAGATTGGAAACTTACAATGGCAGTTGAAAGTGAAGATGTCAAATGGTATTAAATATTCTAGGTCACAACAGGTAAACATGTTTTCCCGAACACAAATTATATTATTACTTTTTTTTCCTCTGTGGGTAGGAGAACATAAACACGCGAAATTTTTTGCTCTCTTAGTTTTTGTGTATTTTAATTTATAATTGCACTTTTGTTTACAAAATATATGTTGTAGACACTTACAAAACCCACCTGCTTCCACTGTAAATTTACCTATCTCATTCTACGGTCACTAATACATAATTATACATAATTGTGTCACCACAATAATGGACATCCAACTGGCCAACAATATGGACAAGCTTGAGAAACTATTTAGCACTCGCATGAGGGACTACGAAGATAAATTACAAAAAGTCACAACTGGATCTGGATCTGCACACCCTGACGTTTCATCGCTGTCCCGTGAGTTTCTTGACTTTAAAACTTTTGTGTGGCAAACTCTGTCAACTTTAAAGTCACAAGTTGAATTACTGACACTTGGGCTTGATAGACATGAGACAGCCATGAGGAGGAAGGTGCTATTACTCCATGGTTTACCTGAAAAACCAAATGAAAACTTGCATGACGCTGTGCTTAAAGTATTAACCGACCAAATGAAGTTGACAGAAGTTTCGCTTGACAACTTACAAGTTTGTCATCGTCTGGGCTCCTCTCAAGCTAAGACTCGTCCAGTGCTAATTAGATTCCGTAATGTGGAGCATAGACATCTTGTCTGGGATACCAAAACGGCACTAAAGGGCACCGGCATCACAATCTCAGAGTTCCTGACAAAGTCACGGCATCAAGTATTCCTGGCTGCCCGCGATCATTTTGGTACTAAGCAGTGTTGGACGTCTGAGGGGAAGATATTGATCATACTTCCAGACAAGTCAAGACGGAAAATTGAGTCTTCAGGTGAGCTTCAACGACTCACATCTCAATTTCCGTCTGGTCCGGCTGTGGGTGACCAGGACTCGTCGTCGCCGAGAACAACCGTCCAAAAGTCACAAGTCAATGCACCCAGGAAGACTCGCAGGCGTAACTGAAGCACCAATTTCTTATTGTTTATGTATGGAATTCTCTGAAGGTACCTTCTCAATTGGGCGTACAATAGTCTGTTGTTGGTATGTATTATTCGTCGGTACTGCGTTATTCATAAAGTAAACTGTTATCACTTCACTTTATGTTGCATTGCAATGTAACTAATTGTATGCTCTAGTAGCATTTATTTTTAGCTGATAATTAGTTGCACTCATTTTATTAGCCGATACATCAACGAAAAGTCAGCACTCATTAGTGACATATGACAGTAGTGACAGCGATCTCGATAATGACTTTAGACTAATGTCGCTACGTCCAGAAATTGTATTTCACTTTTAAAGTTTTAGTGTTTATGAAGGCAATATTGTTTTATCTTTTATTTTTGTTTTTCTGTTTTTTAATATATTTTTTTCCGTCATTATTTCTAATTTTTATTAGTGCATTAGTTCATAAATGTCGTAATATAAAATTTTGAATGTAAACTTATTTTAAATATGTATTGTATCACTTCGTAGAATAAAACTTTCTTCCACAGTACCAGTGAGTAGGGGGTTTGGCAGTTTTTGTTTATTTTATTTTATTTTTGTTTTACATATAATATAATATTATTTTATATTATTACAATTTGATATACAATTATTTATATTTTGATTATACTCATACATTACATATTATGAATGATTTGGTTGATATTCAGCTTAACGATAATTTTTACTCTTGTTCTTCCACAGACAATAGTTTTCTTAGCGCAGATGGCGATTCTTTAGGCACAATAACACTGCATGATCAGATTTCCGCATTGTGTCATCCCAATCACCTTAACATAGCACACATAAACGTTCAAAGTGTTCCTCGGCACTACTCTGATCTTCTAACATCCTTCAGCAGCGACCACCTTGATGCTCTTCTTATTTCTGAGTCCTTTCTCAAACCTTCTCTTCCTTCTGCCCAGTTCGCGTTACCAGGCTTTGATCTCATTCGAAATGATCGTATCGGTAGAGGGTGTGGCGGTGTTGCCATATACCTACGCTCCGGTATTTCCCACAAAGTAGTCAGCGCATCTCCTTCCGAGTACACTCAATCTGCAGAATATTTGTTTATTGAAAAATCTGTTAATAAGGTTAAAGTTTTACTATCTGTTTTTTTATAGCCCTAATCTTACTGTTGATTACTTTGAACAACTTGATTTAATTCTTAGCGAGCTGTGTCCTATATATGAGCATGTAATACTAATGGGTGATTTCAATACATGTTTACTAAAAAATGATTCCCACTCTTCTAGACTCACATCACTTTTAAATTCTTTCAATCTTGAACTCCTGTCTCTTTCCGCTACTCATACATTCCCTAATTGTACTCCCTCGCTTCTCGATCTGATGATCGTCTCATCCCCGGATAATTTTGTCAGGCACGGGCAACTTTCTGCCTCGTTTTCCTACCATGATTTGGTCTATCTTTCTTACCGCATTCGTTCTCCTAAACGTAATCCTCATTATCTTCTTCTTCGTAGTTACAAGGGCATCGATCTGGAGGCATTGCGGCATGATGTTCGTATCTTGGACTGGTCCCCGGTGTACAATGATTGCAGTATTGACGGAAAAGTAAATAGTTTTTCAGCGGCTATCCTTACACTGTATGACAAGCATGCTCCACTGCGACGTGTCAAGACTAAACCTGCGCCTTGGATCACTGCTGAAATCAAAGAACTTATGGCACGTCGAGACAAAGCCAAAAGGAGGTATAAGAGGTGTCCCACAGATCGTAATCTTACGTCTTATAAGGTATTACGCAACCGCTGCAATCGTCTGTGTAAAGATGCAAAAAGACGTTATTTCCATGATTCTCTCACCAATAAAAGTACAGCTGATGTATGGAGATTTCTAAAATCTGTTGGTATTGGCAAATCTCCCAATGCAGTTTGTCAAGATATTGATCTAAGCGATTTAAATAATTATTTCTCTCACTCATCGACAGTTATGGATCCTTATATCAAATCTCGGACTTTAGATTCATTGGCAGGTTTGTCAAAACCATCACATCCTAGTTTTTGCTTTTCTCTTGTCTCAGAGGAAATAGTGAAGAAATCGGTACTTGCCATTTCTTCTACTTCAGTTGGGAATGACAATCTGTGCTCAAGGATGATAGTACTGATTCTACCTTTTGTCCTTCCTATACTCACTCATATATTTAACCATTCTTTATCGTCTAGTACTTTTCCAGCAGTGTGGAAACAGGCGCACATTATTCCGTTACCCAAAGTCACTTCTCCTTCCATGCTATCTCACTATCGACCCATCTCCATCTTACCTTTTCTTTCTAAAGTCCTTGAGCACATTGTTCATGCTCAATTGTCCTCTTTTCTATCTGTTAACGGTGTCCTCAACACATTTCAGTCTGGATTTCGCCAAAGCCACAGCACTACCACAGCTCTTTTAAAGGTGACAGAAGACATACGCTGGGCTATAGAGAATAAGCAGCTAACACTATTAGTATTGTTAGATTTTAGTAACGCTTTCTCTTCCGTTGACTTCGACATACTTCTAGGAATTCTCCGATCCATCAACATTTCTTCAACCGCCATTTTATGGTTCGATTCATATCTTCGGGGCCGCTCGCAGCGTGTTCGTGTGGACAATTTCTTTTCAGACTCTTGTGAGCTGCACGCGGGTGTGCCTCAGGGTGGCGTTCTCTCTCCTTTACTTTTTTCAATATTATCATCATATATCATATTCATCAATTCTGTCACAAATGTAATTTCTTCCAAATATCATCTTTACGCCGACGATTTGCAAGTTTACCACCACTTTTCTGCGGAGCAATGTGACTTAGCCATCACTGCAATCAACGAAAATATAAGTCGGATTACTGAATGGTCTAAGTCCTTTGGTCTCAAGATTAATCCACATAAAACGCAGGCGATCATAATCGGTAGTAGACATGCACGGAGCCTAATAAACTTTTCATCATTGGGCTCAGTAAATTTAGACGGTACGCTTATACCATATAGTGATACAGTCAAAGATCTTGGGCTTATCATCAACTCCACCATTCATTTCATTCGCTAAAATGCCTACAAGATGTCTTGCCCTTGAAAACTAAAATTTCTCTCGCTCAATCAATAATTCAACCCATTATTGACTATGCTGACACCTGTTACCTGGATGCTACAGAGGAGCTACTTAACAAACTTGAGCGCTTGCAAAACCTATGTATTCGTTTCATCTTCGGAATTCGTAAGTTTGACCATGTCTCACACTTTCGCAAGGATCTCAAGTGGCTCCCAATCCGCCTTCGCAGAAACACTCGGATTTTATGCTTGCTATATAATATCCGTCACAATCCAACCTCTCCATCCTATCTGCGAGAGCGTTTCTCTCCCGCACGTCCTTCTATTGCTCCCTGTAGAACCCATTTAAAGACTCTCCTTAACTTCCCATCACATAGAACCAGTTCCTATTCCAACTCCTTCACTGTTCATGCAGTCAGGTTGTGGAATTCGCTCCCTCCAAATATACGCGACTCTAAAAACATCCATATCTTCAAGAAAAGAGTAAAACATCACTACCTTTCCTTAACCGTATGAGTATGAAAATATTATGTATCTAAGTATTAAATGTATATGTATATTTTATGTGTATTTTATTACTTTATATAGATATATATATTTATGTTCATATATTATAATATTATTCACGTTATATATTATGTTAAAAGTGCACGCTTACCAGGTGTTAACAAATTTCCAATCTCAGGTCTGCTGGAAGAAATTTCTTTAGAAATAAGCAGTGCCTTTGCACTAAATTTTAGATATAGCTCTCTTTTATGTTGTATTTTTGTGTGCATAAATTAATAAATAAATAAATAAATAAATATTATGTATCAGATGAAATTAATAATTGGAGTGCTGTCATAATGATAAGATAAGTGGTCCAAGCTAAATAACTTTTATTCATAAACAATTCCATTTGGTTTTGTTGACAAATTAATTGGATAAAAAAATTACTGCGAGGCAACGGTGACTGAAAGATGTTCAAAGTTCTACTAGGCCTGTTGTATTTTTATACTCTGGGGTACATAAAACATAAGGAATACTTGTGTTTTATTTATAAGTTATTTATTTATTTGTGTACACAGAAACATAATAAAAAAGAGCATTTTATAGAAATATAGTACAGAGGACAACTTATTCCAACCATTTTTCCAGCAGGAATGAATTGTAGGAAAATTTATTGTAGGGAAACATAGTGTGCACAAAATAGATTTGGTAAGATAGATATCATAGACATAAATATATACCTACAAATAAATACACAAAAATTAAAAGTTAAATTGTTTTGTCTTCTTTTCTCGTAACATCCGAAATATCGTCTTAGAAAGGGACACTGCTATTGATCAATAATGAATAAAGGCTAAATATACTAGGAACATTCCTTAGCATTAAGTATTTGAAACGTTCCGTATCGCAAATCAAGCTTCGCTCCACAAAGGGCTTCCAGCATCTATCATCTGCGGCCAGTAATTTGAGTGACTGTGGTAGATACAGTGATCTCAGCAATTAGAGCGCAAACCGCGAGTTATGCGGGAACCACCGCCGACCGGTTCGAGACCGCCACGCTGTCCACACGTTACACGGACCATAGGACTCTATGTAAATAAACATTTTTTTTTATAATACAGGAGTATGCAGTCCACCTGATGGTAAGTGGCCACTGCCGCCCATGGACATCTATAACCAACCCTGGATAGGTGTAGATATGAGATCTACCTGAGGTCGATAACAGATGCGCCGCTACCCCTGAGGACTAAGCTGGAACGCCTCGGAAAAGTATGTCTCCCTTACCAAACCCTTTAAACCAGAACACAGGAGCGTTTAATTAACACTGCTGTTATAAGCCGAAGTAGGTATGAATGTATGTCTGTGACTTCCAATCTTGCAGTAAGTTAGGGTAATCTTTTGCATGTATGCATATAAAACGTCGTTGTCAAATCTTACGTTTCCACTGCTCGGCACGGGTCTCCTATCAATGTAAGGGATTTAGGCCATATCACGTGCTGGCCAAGTTCACATTGCTTGCTGAAATTATAATGTTGCTTACAATATTAGGTTAGAAGCTGACGATGACGAGAATGACGGTTACAAATTATAAAGTTTTATTCTTGGCTATAAAATAATTACTGTAATAAATTTCATGTTTTTCATGTTGCTAGACACGCGAAAATAAATTTCATTTTATTTGTATGAAAAATAAAATAAAACAATTACACTATCTATATATATCTATGTAAAATTAAACCAATAGGGGTAAACGCGGTTCATCGAGTACTTACCTAAATTATTCTTAGCGTTTTGAGCCGGTCTATAATTCTTTGTCATTAAAAATATACTTAAGCTCAATTCAATAAATGAATTGCTCTTATAAGAATATTAGTTAGGTGGCAAAGGATGTCCCACAAAATCCGTATCGGTTGGTGTGCCCAATGATGAATGATTATTCATTACCGCGCGTTATGAGTGGTCGCATTAAACCGTCAAGTGTGGCCGCGCCGCCCACCGCCGCACCGAATTAAATACCGACCACCGTGCGGTTGCAAGGTGTTTCTTTTGGTTCACTGTTTGTGGAATTTTGGAAACATATTTGTTTGTACTGTAATACTCAGTTTAATTAATTTAATTAAAACGTATTTAATTTAAATAGGCATATTGAAAATGTAAAAAAATTTGGATGTCTACGATTTTCCACTTAGAAGTGTATATGTTTGCGTTTATAAGTATAATACCTATATATGTTGCTTAGGATTGACCAATACGATTACTTTTAATCTTATTCAGGTTTCCTATAATTATACCATAGAGTTTTCATAAAAAATATCAAAATCCGCTCGAAAAACAGTAGTAATCGAAACCTGATCAAGAAGAACGATATTCTTCGGTATTCTACATTTATGAAAATATTTAGTTATTTCAATTTGATATCGCAAAATATTATTAAGTTGGTACAAGATAGGTGTTATTATCGTTTATAGGCATTATAAAATCAACAGGTAACCAAATGTGAGTTCCAAACAAATCGTACAACAAGTGTATAATGTAATTCAAGTAATTAAGCACCGTTGTCACTTATGAAATGAAACCGACACACAGACAAATGTCTTCTAACGGAACAGTGGACCGCTGCCAATAGTCATTAGGTAGTGTGGGGCAGATACAAATAAATTTCAGAATGGAGTCGTATTTGAAATGGGCTCTTCTTTACCTAATAAATCCTTATTAATTGGGAATTGACCATTAATTGAAAGTTTAGTCTATATAAATAATTTTATTCTCTCTTATCTCTCATATCTGTCATAATAGTCTAATTTTTGTAACATATCTTCGAAACATATACAAATTTTTGAGCTTTTATAGAAATTTTAAAAATCCTTTAATACACAGTGCAACATGTGGACTTAAACAATTAAGCGGTATTATTTTAATATACAAACGTCTGGTCTTTTGTCTCTGAATTCTTCTTATTTGTAGATATTCTTCTAAGGTATATTGTATACTTTTTTTTTTCTCTCGTGGGGAAACCCTTCATGGGTTCCTCTCGGCTGCGGGGGCAGTGGAGAGGATATGCCGGACTCTTACCGGCTAAAGCCCCACGGTGTTCCTCTGAACGCTCTTCGTCGGGACCACGGGTACGCTAATAGCACTCGTCCGCGATCCCGACGGCGTTTCCCCGCGTCCGGGTTCGTCTCGGTTTGGGATGGAGCTACCTAGTATAGATGTGCTGTATGTAAATCTGATGATTTAAGGGCTAACCTAACTAAACCTATACTTGAGTGGTCCGCTTCACTAGTCGGGATGTTGTCAGCTGCGAGTCACAAGTAATGCTATAGATTAAGCCCTTTGCCTAATGTGTGGTTAAGTGCAGTGTTTTGATACGTGCTTCAAGATTGATATCGCGTAATAACGCATTAGCGCATGTGATGAATGATAGTTTTATGTAACCAGGCGTCCTGTCATACCGGGGCTATCACTGCTTGCAATATATTGATGACGAGTAAGGAAGGTTTAGTTGTAAGTACAGTTGTATTAATTTCTGCTTGCTACGCTGTTAGTACCGGGCTTAAAGTAGGATACTTACTACTGAATATTGATGAGTGTAATTGTAATAAAGTGAGTCATGTGGTGAATCGGTTGTAATGTCGAGCTAAGGCGCTGAGGGTACCGGCTTCAATCCCCGGTCAGGCAGACATTTTCGATATTATTTTCCGTTCTCGATATATTCGTCAATAACATTAAAGACATAGATAATCCTAGTGTTGCGACCATATATCGATAGACAACTGATCCTGATCATTTTTCCGATATTAACATTTGCATTATTTATTATCAAAAACTTATCGTCGTTGCAAAGCCGACGGAAGTAAAGTTGACGCAGTCATATCTTAGACTTAGACCATAAGGATTAAGGAAGATGATGTTAGAGCGAACTAATCCAAATTTAGCGTAGAAGGGTGAATGCCCCAGTAATGAATTTTAGCATCGCATTGGACGGGATAGGACTATATCGGTCTGCGGGTAAACAATCGGGTCTAGACTAAACACTAGCGGGAAGTCAACCTGATGGATGGTCTCGCGGTTTTATTCCAGATCGATTTAGACCATCACTTCTTGTAACATAAGATTCATAACAAATTGTGATAAGTTTTTAAAATTTTCCTTTACTTATTTATCCTTTAAAAATTACGAGTTCTCGGATCTCCTCTCCGAGTAAGAGAGGTGTTGTCAGGTCATAGCCCTTCAAACTCCTACCTAACGAAGGAAATTATATTCAATAGTAAATGCAAAATGCAAATAATAAGGTGCAAGGCCAATATATTCGTAACTATCAACTGTACATTCAATTTATTTTTACTTTGTAGTGATTTTAAAGTTACATGCATTTTTTATCAAAAAGAAATTATCAACTAAAAACATAAGTCGGGGGTTTTGCCACACAGTAAGACAGTTACCTACACTATACCCATAACATTAAAAAATGATAGCATAGCAACGGAGACACGGAGACAAGAACAACACAAATCATGCTCGCTGACAGCCGCCACCCATTCTAATTTCCGAGTGCGCATACTTTACAAGTAAGTTCTCTATTAACCACATACCACATATGGCGGCCAAGAGTCACCATGCTTCGGTTTTATTCGGGCCTGATTTATTATATAACAGCGCTCATGGATTTTTAAAATATTATTATACTTCAATTCTTAGTGTAGGTATTCTCTGAATCAGAGCTTCTGGCTATCTATAGTACCTTGCTACTATATGTTTAGTGACAAGATATATCGAAACTAAAGGCTCAATTAGCAAATTGAAGCTAATTTCTAAAACACAAAACACGACAGTTAGGTAACACACAACATTTTTTAACTGTCTTTAAATGGTGTCCTGTTTAAACATAGGCTTTAATGGAAACCCTACGAATGAGCCCTACGATTCGGGCAAAGGTTGAATCGTGTTTACAACAAATATGAGTTACGAGTACGTTCTCGTCCCTTTCATACTTTTGCCCTTTCGAGCACAATGCATTTTGAAACTGTCAGCCGCAGTGGCTGTCCGCGTGACTAGCTGCTTCCTGCATATCCTGCAACTTCTCTGTATTTTTTTACAATATAGGAGACGAGCATGCAATCCACCTGATCGTATTCAAAACGGAACACAGCAGCACCTGACACTGCTGTTATTAGGCAGAAATAGGTGTGGCGGTGGTGCCGCTGTAATCGAACCACAAAGGGTTCTACCACCTTCAAACTTGTATAACATCTTACACGAAATACTTATTTTAACAATAATGAAGTAGCAAACAAACCCGCAGTTTATAGCATATGTAACTCATTCCATATAGAGTAGGGCTTCTATCTGATCGCAGATACGTTGCTGTTGCGGCTAAGACGGTTGTAAAACAATCATACTTGGTGATGATTTACATGTCTTTGGGCGTCGAAGGGTGACTCTGATGGTTTGTAATTTTTTACTGACATATAAATTACATCAAAAATATTGTACCTACTATTATTAAGGTATCATAAGACGAGTTTTCTGAAGTTGCAGTTAAACCAGCTGTCCCGGTTTTGTGGTTCAACAAATGGTAGTCCTACTCCGAAATGATTTCGTACAAAGGTTGAGCGTCCATGAAATATGTCTCCCGTTATCCGCACCGTCCCCAGCCCAGCTCCAGTAACGCAATACGGTTGATATTCTGTGTAAGCAGATAGTTAATATTCAGCTCACTACAAGGGACTGTTGTTCCTACTCAACTCCTATAATGCGGTCTATGAATCAATGATGTAAGATTAATTTTACTTATGCCCCGGGCGTGGTTTCGGTACTACAATTTTCTTGTGATTTATACTTAGGCTAGTATGAATTGATTTCTTCAAATAAAGGTAGTAAAGCTTTGACGTTTGCCTGCGGCAGCTATTTCAGCCATGTAATAGCAATGTAGCGCGGCTGTTCTCGTTTGAGGGTATAGAAGGTTCTTGTGAATCTTACGCGAAGCTTTGTAACTTAATAATCAAGGGTAGTATACCATGACCTATTTCAGGTTCCAAACGTGTTTATATATTATTTAATGTAAAGTTACAGGTTAAAAAGGGCGAATCTAATACCTAATGACTTTCTCCACCATTGTATCCGTTTGGGAATGATAACAGATGTCCAAGGTTGACAGCGTCTGTGTTTAAGGTGCTATATGTACCTAGCAGCGCGTCATACTGCTCTTAAAATGTAGGCAACGATGTGTAGCGTACCAGATATCTACTCTTTATATATTTTGCAATCTGTAATATTATAGCTACACTCCTTAATAAGTTCCCCTCATTGTAATCTAATAAGCCTCAAGATGTTAATTATTCCCTGTGTAAATTAATATAATTCGTCATATATTCCCAAGTCGCTTGTGGGTCCCGATCGGAGCCTCCGAAGGAACATCTCGTACCCTTTATAAGCCGGTTACATGTTACAAATCCATTCGTATCTATATCTCCATATTATACTGCGATATATGAATATGTCTATAGACTTTCGCTTAAGGCTAACTATAATAGAAACTCGATTAAACAACCCCGGTTATCCGGATTCGCTTTTATCCTGACTGCCAACCGCAACCAAAGAAAATATGCATGTACTTAAATACATCGTACGTTGGAAAATGTATCATTAAACATTTCTTAATGAACATTGTTAAGTAAATGTGACGCACAAAATGTTTCATTTCCCTAAAGTTGAAAATGAATTAACGTATTTCGAGTAATGCTTTCATAACAAAAAAGTCAATTGAATTGATATAAAAAAATTGATCAATTAAATGTTACGTTAACGATAAATGTACGCTTTATACCAATATAATAGTCCGTTAATAAACATCAGACATAATATCAGGAAAGTCTGTTGTAATTGGTATTTTATTTCATTACCTACTCATTAAAATTGTCGAGTGATATTTTAATGGCTAATTGATTCACATAGCAATACATTTCCGCTCACGCTGAGATAAAAACAACTCAATTAATGATGTAACACGTATGTTAATTTTCAATGATTAATGTATTAATTTAAATATAATAACTAACTACTTAATTAAAATTACTATATCAAAATATCAGATTTAAGCCGTAATTATTTAAATAGTCTAATCATTGGTTTGAAATATAAATTATTTCAATAGGTAGCCATTATTTTTTAGTAGTTAGTTAATTACATAACATGGTGCTGCATGGTGCGCCTAAGCGCTACTGTGTTCTGGTTTGAAGGGTGTAGTAAGGAAGACATACTTTTCCGACGCGTTCCAATTCAATCCTCAGGGGTCGCTACCCCTTAGGTTTAGGCCCCTTAAGATAAGTCAGTACATATATAAATAGCACTGAATGTAGCAACAATAAGATATATACACTTATTTTGAAGTAATAACACCCTCAAGCCACAAACGCACCGCGGCCGTGCGTGAGCCGCGCGGTAATATGACGTAATTACCGCGGATCGGCTGCGGGCTCATAACTCCCTTAACTCCACTCCGCCGTGAGTAGGTACATCGTTATGTTGACGTTTGCCAATCTATGAATATTAACTGTGATCACTAAATAACTCTCGTTGATTTCCCAATATGTATATTGGGGTATGTTATCGTACAAATTGCGATTCTATATTAATTTACATAGGCTATGTAAATAATGTTTTTCGGGGCAGTGAGGAGTGAGAACGAGGTTGGATTTGTATGGGTTAACTGCTTATTTCTGTCTGTACCTACTATATATGATACGTCTGTATCATATATAGAATGCAAAAGAAGAATAAAAACAAATGACGTCGTTTCAGGAAACATAACTATGTGGCGGTACTGACTCCAGTGGACAGTAGAACAAAAAAATTCCTGCCATTTTCAAAAATATCTTTCACCGGCTTTGGTTAGTAAACAGCATAGTTAGTTTCTACAAATAAAGGTACATCCACATTGACCGCACGGCGATAACATTTCTCGCGCGCTTCACATTCTTCACATGACTGACATGCCACACACGTTAATTACTTCCTCCAACACATCTACATATGTAAACAATTCAACAACTAAATAGTTGACAGCACTGCAATCCTGTTCGAAGCTGTTTACATATGTCGATGGTGACAATTACTACTTGCCATCGTATGGAACGCATGTTTGCTTGCACACTATATACAATTATGAAAAAACTCGGGTCTTTACTAATATTTCCACATAATATATTCTTCAAAAATATGTATAACGTTGATAATTAAGTTTTAAAACGCAGACTAAAAAAGTATCGTATGTGTATACGTTCATATGCAATAAGCTTTTAAAAACCTGTCATTTTGACATGACAAATACATGCTCAATTGTATTTATTTGTATAGATCACTGTGTAGTCAGTTAATACAAAACAAACCGAAACACTGGACGGTGTGAACGGCTACGAAAACTCCCAGTATGTTTGATAAACATCGTGTTTTGAGAAACTGGTGCGATTGCCCGATATACGATCGTGTTTGTTTGTTAAACTGATAGCTGCCTGGACACAGCTGACTTCAAGTGAGAACGGTGGGACGGACATAGATTACTGAAAAAAAGTGAAAGGATCATGACGAATTTAAAGGTAATTATTTTTTTTTAAGTTATGCGCTAGAAAATTAGTAATTATCACAAAAACAAAAAAAAAAAAAGCCGCCGCTTATAAATACTTAATTGAAAAGGGAAGTAATGTAGCCTATGTCACTCCCACAGTTAAGGCTAATTTAACGACTCTCATATGTTAAAATGCGACAAACCGCTTGGGCTGTAAGGTAGGCCTAAAGAATAACTGACTCGAACAACGTTATCCTTCGCAGTCGGCGATAAAATAACTTGTAACTTCTGTTGTTTCTAAACTTCGATAACTACAACGAATAAATTTTAGTTTAACATATTTCAAGAGCTTTAACATATAAAAGAAAATATCTTAAATAATTTATATTCACTTACAAATGTGCAGTCGGTACATAAAACTCTTCCATTACCGAATAACTCGCAGGCGGATGCCGGATCTCGCTCGTTTACATGGAAATCGGAACGGACGTAAACTTAATACCGTGTTTAGTAAACATTGCGGTTTCTCTGAAGCGCTAATGGAGAGATTGATTATGGTAGATTTGTTTCTTAATTGTACGCGTGCGTTGCTTTGTTATTATTACGAATCAATTTTAGCGTTGCTTTTGTATAGCGTTATGTTTATATAACTTACGTATGCCTTATACTTAGTAATATTGTCAGTGAACATTATCTATTTTTTAAGGTTCGTTATATTCTCAGTTGTAAAATGTTACATTTTAAATTCTAGTTTGTTATACTTTAAAAGTACGCCTCTATCGCTCCTGCAAAATGTCTTTGCGTGAAAGTTTCCTCAAAATAAGTTGAACTCTAATAGCTGTTCTATTTGAATGGGCCGTTGGCCCATTAAAAAATAACAGTTATAAAGTCAGCTAGTTCGATAAAAATGAGTTTCAGCATCAAAGGCGTCTTTAATAATAAAGTACAGAGAATTTATTTCCCTAAATTTATGCTGCAGATACAAAGTTTATTATAATCTATCTCAAATCTAAAGACTGTTTTCTTAAACACCTCTTGAAAGACGTGAAACAGGCAATACAAGAAAACGTGTACAGTTCCGTCTCCGGGCTCACGTGTCAGTGTGGAGCCTCTCAGCTCGCCACTTAGCGCCGCAGCGCGGACGGGACGAACAGGAATGTTGCTCCTTGCCAAAGTATTTACTAACAAAGCTTGCTTTTTACCTGGATTCCTTTTGGAATTTTTGTACTTGCAAAACTTAGGTGTAACTGTGACAGTTAAGAATTTAAGCTCATGTTCCATGGAGTGTGATTTAGCTGGCATCTATCTAAATTTAAGACTTGTTTACAGTCTTAGATTCACATTCAAATTGCGAAAAATATCAAATTCTACATCTTACACACAATTTTCAAAAAGTATTTGTCAAATATTGTGATTTTTTGTTTCTTTTTATCGAGGAGCAGTGTAACGAGAAGTTTCTGTTTGTTGTTCAATAAAGTGTGTTATTAGAAAATATTTCATTTACTTACGAATATAAATAATACTTTTTCTTGTCATGTGAAACGTACCTGTAAAAAAAAGAAACACTTATTAACTTTACTATATAATGAAAAACATGTCATAGAAATCAATAAATTAAAAAAAAATATTTACGAAAAATATAACTGTCTAAGTATCGATGGGATACAGAAGAATTAATACTACTTAATACTATTCAAAATTCAAAATATTTCATATATAGAATAAATCTGATATAACATCAGTCAAACAAAATCTAAATAAAACTATGCATATGAGAATTATTGGTGTCATTATGTGGCACGCTTGTCTTAACCAATCACGGCGCCGCGGGAATTCATCAGTATGCCAGTCTGAGCAATTTACTTTGCACTCTGACCTCACATACCATGGCAAAAAACAAATTTAGCTCAAAAATTCAAATTAAATTATAAAATTTACAATGTACTGTACAAAGATGTTTCGTTTATAGAGAGGAAGCGATGAATGAAGCTCATAATAAAATTGTTAATATAGTACAACACATAAATAAATTGTTAATAAACTATATACATAAAAGACCAAACTAATAAAGCAAATTAACCTGGAACTATTTCAAGCTAAATATTTTTTACATTTAATCAATTAATAAATACTTTTACACACAGCATTTTTAATGACCTGTGTGAACTTATTTCCTGAGATTTGAGATAAGTATGTTCTGACATTTTGTTTATACCGAATATACTTCCTTATAAAAAAACTAGGTTATCTTAGATAATTTGTATTTAAGTACACTATTCTTAATAATATTAAAATATTAATCTTATTGTTTCTGTTACTTTTATCTTAATATATTAATATATTACATTTCTAATATACTTATATTACACTTTCAAAGATGTCGCTATGCATTTAACCCTAGAGTAGTCGCGCCTTTCCATGAAACGTGAGTGCTCGCGTGGTGAGCATTTTGCCGCACATGTTTATTTTTGCTAATTTTAGTTAAATAAAACATTAATAATTTTAAAGGAATAGAATAAAACATAGACTTTCATAAATTATCATTTACTAAAGTTTTGTAATTAGTAATTATTTTATAAAATAAGCTTTAGTATATCTTGGGTACTTTTTTTAACTTTTTGCAATATCTTTACCTTAACACATAAAAAATGAAACTAAATATCAAAATTAAACGTTTTCCTGTATCTTCCATATGTACTTCAGCAAAACAGTCCGGAAAGATACACATACAATGTTTGTTGCACAGTATCTGTCCGCATCTATTGGACCCTTTTTTGGTTCTTCTTTTTTTGTTTTTGATAGACATACTGCGCATATACCTTCTTTACCCGAGGATATATATTTGTGCGTGTTACTTCTTCATTTTCTTGTAGTTTTCCGGTGTCACTTACCTAAAAAATATTAGTTAGTAGAAAAAATAAAATATAGAAAATCGCCCATAATTCACAAAAACACAAAAAATATCAATGGTGTTACGATGTTTACATCAAAATAACATTATATACAACTAAAAATAACAATATTTCAACAATACTAAAAGATCAGGCACATTAATTTTACTTACGTGAGTAGTCGCGCAGTTAGCAATTTGCCGCCAAACGCGACACACCAACAATAACGCATCCTCCTGCGGTCGCCTGCGCCTTAAATTTCTTCTAATTTCTAAAATAAGTAGGTTAGACACGAGGGGGCAGCTACTAGGAAGCTTGATCTCGACAAATACACCGTATTTATTATAATAGGATTTTTTGACCGCGGACGGCAAAATGCTCATAGCGCGAGCACTCTAGGGTTAAGAATCTGTTCGTTAAATACATTTTCACAATTATGATTAGTAGTTATAAATGTTAAATATTGATTATAGTTATTATTTGCAAAGGTTAAAGATTATCTCGAACTACAATCAACTGAACATTGCAAGTCGATGTATTAATTAAACGCATAACTTTCACGTGTACCGACTGTACCTTCACCAGCCAAACCCGTCATTCGATTAGCGCAAACTAAAGATAAGGAAGCGCGGTATGAAGATGTACATTGTAAATTAATTACCTTTAACGATACTACGTGATAGTTCAGTTAAATTAATCTCCGTCCTCTAGAATGAAGTCAGTAATCCTAGCATGGAAGCAATAAGTGTAGAATGCGTCAGCGATCAAAATGTTCATTTCCTCATAATCAACTTGTTACTGTGCCACCGCCGGACATAGGTCTCCACATTAAGAAAGATTACGGCATGGTTTGCTGCGCTGACGAAAGAAAAATAGGTAAATGTTTTTAGTCTACGCAGATATCTCAGGAAATATCGAAATTTACCATAGAAACAGTATACCACATTAATACTTTTTTTTATTCTCTCATACATTTTCTCTGGTGAATATAAGGCATATGTTACATATTATATACCAACGCAGGTGAATCTGCAGGACACCATGTCTAATAACGACAGTTGACATGACGTCACTCAATGATGGATTAACCGGAGAGCAGTTTGTCACGTGAGACATGTATATACATTTCGCAGTTTAGTTACCTATTTGATTAGTGATTTTGAAACTATGTATTTATATTCGTTATAAAATTATTTTGATGAATAACAGACGAACGTAAGCAGATTAATTTGGTATAATTTTATATTACACTAAATTCTTTGCAAGAAATTCTTACACATCTACAACTTTTAAACCAACTAAACTATTTTTTGTGATACCGGCACTTAATACCCAGCATCTAAGATATCAAAGATTCCCAAAGAAAATTTGTATTAAAGAGAACTCGGTTCCACATGGGCCATTACTCGATGATGGATGAGTGCGGCGCAGTGTCACGCCGCTGTCACGCGCAACCACGGGACACTCGCCAGATTGCACGGAATTACCGAAATAGACTGAGGAGTACTGCGCTTTGCGCATATGGATAATTAGATTTTGCATTTGTACTTCAAGTTTTACAGGAAATTATTTTTAGTTAATTACCGGTTTTTGATGATTATAAAATTTGGCATTAAATACATTACACACAAGAACAATGTGTCTACTCCCTTATGAGTTAAAATAAAGAAGAGCTGTTTCAGCGGACGCCGCCTTCACTATATGATTATTTAGCAGTTTAAGTTAGCGTACAATTACTAATTAAATTCGACTAAATTGTAATGTATATAAAGTAGCTTATTACTCACTTGGTTCTTATTACTTAATAGTCACATACAAAAAATAGCATTTATATTACAAAAGTCGAATTCTCGATGAAAATTGGACTTAATTTTGTTACCTAACCCATCCCTTACACTTTTATATAATTTAAGTTAAAGGCGAGCAGTCACCCTAATGGTAATGGTTGGTGAAGCTTAGACCTCCGTAATTATGAATTACGAATCCTAATTTAGGTAATACTAATCCTATCTGGGGTTGATTATAGATGTCTATGGACAGCAGTGACTACTTAACATATGGTTGACTGCATACTCGTAAGCTTCAACTATTTTACAAGCAAAAGTCTGTTCTCCTAGTAGTTTTCAATCTGTGATAGTTAAATCGTTCTCCGGTCGGGAGTGACACGTGGGAATTAAACGTGCCATTACACAGAGCACCAGGTGATGGATGAGGCGGCGAGCTGCCGGCGCTGGTGTCGCAGGTTCAATATGCGCTTGGATGAATATGCACTTGATAAGTGCTTCTTAGAAATGATTGATTTAGACTACCGCTCTTTTACGGAGATGATTATAAAATATTTTAAGACATGCAACAAAAAGGACGTTAAATCCATCAGTAATATTAAGTGGCTATCTCTACTTGTGATCTACAATTTAAGGCGGCAGTTTGTTTTAATTACAATTCAATAACTTAACAATAATCTAGTAATTACTCTACTTTCCTGGGATGTCTGTGCATCCTCTCAAAATTAGTAACAATAGAACCTTTTAGATCTGTTCATGCAATAATAACACTTAAATATTGCAGCGAAATACAAATTTTGTCAAAATGTGTCAGGACTTCGTGTGAATTTATTAGTTTAAAATGTTCTAATGATACCTCATCACTAGACCATTTAGAATTTATACGGAACAACATTAGTGAAGGATTAAGACCTTACTGCGGGGTGTTATTAGGGGGTGAGTTCCGCCCCTCGACGTCCACTAAATTAGAGGTTATTAAACTATTTCAACAATTATGGGTATAGTTTATAATAAAGCAATTTTAAGTAATAGCCCTCGAAGGTCTTTTAAAGGTGTCAGTTATTAGAAGGGCTCATCATATATCGTTTAATTTTAAACTCTTCCTCACTCCCATAATTTGTAGATAAATAAAAAAGGATATAATTTATATCTCTAATACTTACTTTAACGTAATATAAGGGATTTTATATTCACACTTGCATATTGCCATTGCTAGGGTTTCCTGCTTGTTGGGGATACACTCATGCTGGTATATATAATGGAATGTAGACAATCGTATCTAATGTCTAAAAAGATATATAACTGTAACGCAGATAAAGTTGCAGTGATGCTGTAGCTTAACATTTACAGAAACTACCTTAAACATGGATCGTACATAAATCTATGTAATGGGTGTGAAGCAAACAGTGGCCCGCATTAATCAAGCCGAAGCCAGAGTCAATAAAACTAACCAACTAGCCGAGCTGCACCGCCACCCCGTAATCTTCACAATATCCATTGAGACACTGCGCTTTCATACTTGTGGTACTTGTATGTTATAATTGAATAGTTAATTTTACATGATGCATTAATTCGATCATCATAATGACTACAATATGTAATCAGGTTTTTTTTTTTATTTCCAATATGCATTGCATTGAGCTTTTGGAAGTCATAATTTTACAAATTCTGTATGTAGAGAAAATTTCTGTATACTCAATACTTAGATTGAAATAAACGTAAAATAAAATGATGTTATAAGTACTATACCATTATGTTTGCATGACCATGAGCTGAATATAAGGGGCTATGCTAATAAAGATTGTTGTACCTACCCGTAGACCTATTTACCGAGTTACTTGATTTCAGCAGAAAGTGTACAGCGTTAGCACTTCGAAACCGCCCGCAATATACTTTTAATGTTTGCAAATCGCCAGTACAAAAAGATGCGGGCTCCAAACAACAAGGATTATAATGTAAATGTATGCAAATGTGGAGGGTGCGTTGCGCTAAGCGGCCGACAATATTTCCTCACGCACAGAAAAATGGCGCCCGCGGCCACAGATAACGACAGCTTATGTCGTGAAAACGTGAGGCTTTATGCTAAATTGGGGAAACATGACTTGTTTCGGAAATTTCCGGGGGCTCAGAGGGATGCAAATGGAATGATAAGAACACTGTTCCAATGATAAGCCCTATAAATACTTGAGCAAAAACAAAATGGCAAATAATATTTCATTCTGCTGCGAGGCGCGAAAAGGGAGATACTGAAAATCGTGAACGTTGCGTTCGTAATCTGAGCTTTTGTTTAAATTAAATGTTGTCTTTAACATTTAAATGAAGACACATTTTTTTAAACAGCGCTTGCGTCTTATATGAATCTGGCTTTCGGGATTTACGAGCCGCAGTGACCATTTTTGTTTCAAAATATGTTTTATACCAACTTTTGATATGAATAATAATATCAAAAAAGTTATATGATATCCATTACCCATATGCCATATCCATTTCCTCAATATTTTTCTAACGTCGGGCGAGCACCGCATCAGAATGTAAATGTCCGCGAATCTTGGGCCTTAAGCAAAACCCCAAATCCAGCGAAGCACTATTTAAATGGACAATTTGTTGAGCACTATTTGCAAAGATCGGTCGCCGACGTGGGACGCATTTGTAAGCGGGATCCTCATCCGAATAACTGAGGGCTTAGGTCTTTAATAGGAACAGACTAATAGGACTCTTACCAGTACGTTTGTCTTTCTTTTGGTTTGTTTCTCTGGCTTATCTGTTTTGGCGAAACTTGACAAAACTAGTCCACAAATGTCGACATTTGTACTTTGTTCAGAGCTTTATTATAATATCCTACTTTATAATTGTCGTTTTCGTATTTCGACAAACACTTGTTAACAATAAATTAGATTGAGATAGGAGAACCATATGTTAATAACGTCTCTATTTTGTGAAACCAGTTAAAACATATTACGACACATAACGGCACAATAAAATTGTAATGTGACGTTTACGAGATGGCTCTCGCGACGAATATAAAATTAAAGAAGGTGAAGTTTCATATATTAATGTGTTTTCCATTCACAAGTCGTGGAAGCATAGCGGCGTTAGTATCAAATTTAAAAATATTGATGTAGTTATGGTTGATCTGTAACTGCAATGAAATTATTAATAGGTTTAATCAAAGGTTCCGTTGGAATCGATTCTGTAACTTCCAAAATTAATTCATGACAACAGAAATCAAACAATTATAAATAATGTAGTCTAAGGACTATAGTTGATGGATTTTTAATTTTATTTTTGTGTACATAACATTGGCAGTTCTCAAAGTACATACCGCAGTAACCCAGTGTGTACTCCCTGGATTTCTAGTTAGTAGTAGTGTAACACGTACTAACTATTATTAGTAGTCAAGAGCCAGTAATTAGGTGACTGCAGTCCCCATCGCATCTCCTCCATCGTACAAGATATCCATCGACCTGCCGCGTCCCATGACGTATGGAAATGTCCCGAAGCGTTCCACTCGCTACTAATCAGAATTTATTGCGGAAACCACCAGTTAACCTATCATTAGCCTTTGCAGAAGCCGAGAATTACAAATCGTATGTATTTACTATAGCAGAGAAAGGGAAATTGACTCGGCTTACTTAGTATTTGTCACGTTACAAAGATCTATCTGCTATTTCGTGGGACTTATTTCATTGTAAGATATTCATGTTGGTGTAATGCCTTTAAAATAGATATATGGAAGTAATTTTGAAATGTCAATATTGTTTGTGAAATGTGAATGGTGCGTTCTCTCCACCGATTGAGATTTATGTTTCAAGGGAGTGTTTGTTTACATGAAACTATCACAATAAATTGATAGCAAAACAAATTACGGAACTGATTTACAAGATAAGTTCACATAATCGAAACAAATTGCAGAATTAATGACAAACTTAATTTTTGGATATTTACAAATATCAATAGGTAAGATTTTCGATTACATAATTAAGTATTTGAATATTTAAAAATTGTAGGTTTTGTTGTACTTGCAAATACGCCAGCAGCAGTGTTTTTGTAGTCTAGCAACGGTTCACTGATTTTCCGAGATTTAAATTAGTCTTCAAAGATATCACAGCATCTTTAATCAACTTCAAGTAGATCACCATATGGATACGGAGATAAGTGTCTATACATCTTAGCAATCGTAATGTGAAATTAAATTCATAGAAAAATAACAAAATATGAAAGATACATTTTAAAATAATGGTCCATAATAAAGGCCATTAAATATAAATTCACGAGAGCACAGTAGCAGCGGGCCACGGATAGTCGCAGAATAATTCCATGTGTCGCATTGCGACTGCTCAACATCCAGACATTCCCCAATATCCCTATCAAATGGGAAAAATCCTTGTTCTAAGAGGGAAAGAGAAGGGAGCTCCCCGAGTAGGTAAATCATAAAATATTGTACTATTCAAAGACATGTAATAAGGTAATCCGTGAAAAAACGAGAAAGTCGCCTTCACCGCTGTCTACATCTCAAAATAAACGGTCTCACGCAATAATATCTGAATACGACATTCCATTAAAGTTATTACAATTTGAAAGAAACTCACGAGCTCATGACAGAGAGAAACACAATAGAGGGTAGTCATAACTTTTTAAGAGCATAAAAGTCCTCGGCAGTGACCGAACGCAGTTTTGGCGCGCATCCAACATGGCGAGCCTCGTTTGGCGCGTTTTTATTTGCGGCCGGCGGAGCGTTACTCGCAACTTTACAACCGACTCCTGATTTATGTCCTCGGCTAATAAGAGAAAAGGGATCAGTGTGTTATCTTGCCAGTGCGTGCCCGTAAGGGCTTGCTGTAGTAGGTAATGGTCCTGGGGTGGGCTATTTGTAGGTATAGTTGTATACTCGGCATACATTAAACGTAGAATGTAATTCGGATTTTTCACTTCACTAGAATCCATACTTGCATCCTGGTAAATAATCCATTTTTATTTGGTTTTGGTTATGAATCGTTTATTTCTTAAATTACACTTTTGACGCATTAGGGAAAATAGTTCAGTATATTAATAGGGGCGGAAATGACGCGCGTTGTTACTTCATGACGCTGAAATTTATAAAATAAATCTTTAAACTTTACTTTAGGTGTACGAGGAACAAAAGAAAGTTTAATTAAATAAGGCACTAATTTAACACAAGACCCAAATCTGAAAATAAGCTTACAATGATTTTATTTTCATTTATTAAAATGATTATTAAAATAAGTAGTGACAGAAAAACAAGAAGGACACTCGCCATCCATTTAGTCTCCAGACATCGCTTTAGACAAGAGATTTTATTAGCAACTTTCTTGGGAAGTCGACTGTGAAGACACTGTTTTTTATTTCGATTTCTCAACTTCACTGCAGCGAGTTAACTCTTTGTTTTGCGTTATAAATATGTCAGATAAAAAATAGAAGGGAGACATTGATGACAAATGATACTTCACTGACAAAACAAAAGCTTACTCATTCGTGTTTTTTGTCAAGACAACTTAATTAAGAACTTATGAACAAGTAATTAATAATTTTGTAACATGGCATATATAAGAATTGATCATCCATCTATCTCTTATCTTACCTAAAACAAACATTAGCAAACCTCGGAAACCTTAGTAGAAGTTAAGGTTAGTTTCTACTAAGGTTACCAATAGTGTATGTATGTACAACAACTCCGTATTAAAATGAAAACAAATGATACACACAACAGAACTGCGAATAAAAAAGGAACAGATCAAGTTCACTACTCTCGTGATGTTAAAGCAGTTAAAGCTGATCACGAATCCAATTGCGTGTCGGCTTCAATTGTAACGGACACAATTCATATTCAATTCAACGATACTCGTGATTTATTGGAGACAGTTCTTAAAGCCCAAGACGAGAGCAAAAAGCCAAAAATAACGGGTGCGAAAAAAAGCAGAACAGTGAGCGATGAATTCGTTAGCGACACGCGGTGATATATAATCGGTTCGAATGCGATCCATTAGTCTTCTTGTCGGGATTGTCGACCCAAATTATTTGTAACGAAAATACTTACTCGAAATAAAGTCTAAGCTGCTACGGGAACGAATCAATTCATGGGAACACAGGATCTAACGTGGCTCATAAAACTATAAATAAAAATAAAGTAAAAACGTTTGTCATTATAGCAAATGTAAATAAAATAAAACATGAAATATTTAATACCATTGTATAATAATGTTTACATATTTGTATTTATATTTAGTTTACATATTTACATAGTTATCCTCGAATTATGTAGCGGAGGAAAACAATACCGCTTTATACTTGTAATATTTTTTATTTGCCGTAATTTGAAATTTAAAACTAAAATTCCCCATTCAAAAGAGGAAACAATTAACGTTTCGCAATTGCATTAATGAGATTTTTGCGGAAATTGCAGACGCTGCACAAAAGGCTATTATTTAATGGCCGACGATTTTGTGAATGAAGACGCCCGGTTATATTCCAGATTTAGTGCTTTCGTATCCAGATTTTATGAATACTAATTTAAAGATATACAGTTCGGAATGGAAGTTGTTAGTGCTTGGGTCGGAGCGAGCAATATCGGCGATTGCACATTTCCGTTTCCTTCGCATCATGAATTTGGAAATCAAAGACGTTGCAGCGCTCCCGTTGGATCCGTTTCAAAAGCCAGCTCTACGCTGAAAGCACTGATTTTCTAATCGATATTACGAATATATTTGCATAAATTGTGTGAAAATGTAAAACATTTTCATAGCATTTTTTAAATTACTTGGTATTCCATTATATTCCGTTGTCACTCAATATTTCACAGTTACAGCAATTTAAAACTGTTCTACCATTAAAGTATTAAATAAGAAATTTAAAATCCCGAAGGTCCCAAATGGTAATTGAACCAAGAAATGAGACTAAATCATTTCATTAAGTTCGTAGAGGATTCCCTTTAAATATTATTTGGGGTACGCGACTCATCTGAAATACCTAGCAATTTCAAGGGTGAAAGAACTCTTTAAAATATAGGGACACCAATACGGGGAGAGAATCGGAATGGTCGAAGATGAGGCGATGCTGCGCTCCGACGAACAATTTGTATTTCATGTTCGCTCGCCGACCGATGTTTTAACTTTTGTATTTCTTGTGGATTCTCAGTAATGCATTTTTGATATTGGCTGATGGTTCAATCGTATTCTCTCGGACATCTGTTTCGCTATCTCAATGCGCTATATGTTAACTATTGTATTAGTTTTGTTTGTTTGGAATACGCAATATTCTAACAAAATAGTGAGTTATAATTAAGAAAACTACCTAACTCAGGATTTTTTATCTTCAATAAGATGGCAAACTTCATAAGTTTAGATGCTTTTATGAAATTCAACAACAGTAGGCAGGCATTGAGAGTTTATGTCGAACCACTTTTCTCACAACTTGATTTGGTTCACCCCTTAAAAAATATTTATTTTAACTGCAGCTCTGCGTTCCAATTTAAACAACAAAGCTTTCCACCAATACATTGGAATTGGAAACAACCAAAATGGAGCAGACAAGTACAGTAGAGTCCACTCTAACTAATGCTGCAGTAAATGAAGCAAACATCAACATAAATACTCAAGACGTTACTCCAGAATGCAATTTGGGAAGATCGGATAGTATGCGGTTTGAACGAACGATCGGACTCGCATACGTGCAATAGGGTTGCTATTTCAAGAAAATGCAATTATCACGAAATATCAATAATTACATTACTTCAGCAAAATTGATTATCGTCGTCTTTAACAGCACAATTGGTAAACCTAATCGGTTTTACATTAATTCGTATTAATAGTACGTAAGTACCAAATTTAATGTTAGGTATTTTTAAACAAGTCTTAATATAAAACTTGTGAAAATTATCATCTTTATAATTAAATTCAAATTCACGCACGATGTCTGATTACAATGTGAGATGAATTTAATTATTAAGTTAAGCTGCAGCAGCCCTGAGCAGTGTAGATTGTGACAGGGCAATCTTGGCACACACGCCCGCACGCCGCCTGTTTAAACACCGCCTTATAGGGGTCTGTTTCGTTAGCTTCTTTAAGACTAACTGGATAACTTTAAGTAAAAAGACAATTTTACTTTGCAAAATTCAATTCGAAATACTCGTCGATCATTAATACGAAAGCAATTTTTCAAGAAACGAAACATATTTGAATCTTTTACTTTTCATTTGAAGAAAGCATCCGCAAATCTAATAATACGCACAATTCTTAGGCCCTAGTCTGACCAAACATCAAAGGGAAAATATTCAAAAGTGTCCAGCAGGGGGCGTGGTGTACGTGGGTCGAATACTAGGAGTTCAAAAGAAGACGCGTTATTTACTCGAGTGACCCCATAAAAAGAAACGTCCCTGCCAGGATTGTGCCGTCTGATGCTTGAATTTTAAACAACCCCAAACGCAACTATTTTACTGATTCTGAAACGGGATTCGGTCTAAGGAGAATGTTTAATGCGCACGATGTGACCGAAACGGATATTGAATTTAGGATTGACGATTTGAACGCAAGAAATCGCATTACTTATGAATATTCTCATGTAAATACGAAGATGTTTTTAGCAATATCAAAACTTGATCATACATAAATATTACACGATTCTATCGCTTTATGAGATGGAATAAAAACAAATAAAAAATGTAAATAACATATTCTTAAAAGTTTTCGATATGGAAAGAATGAAGCTATAGAACACAATTATTATATAATTTAAATGTATGGATAAAGTGTTTAACTTAGTATGTGTTGTATGCAAGCCTTATAGCATAGATTGCCAAGCCAAACATTAAAAGAGGTTTTATAAGTAAATTGTTTTGCGTTTATTTGCGTGAACGTATGAGTTCAATATGTTTTCGATTTTTGACGATATCGCGATCGTACAACTTTAATCATTTGTATTTGCAATAGCGGCGTGTTAAATCCGTTACCAATGTTTGTATTCACGGATTCGCGGATTTATGTCCCAATCAAATCGGATTGTCGCGGCGTGCCTTATTACCAACCACAAAGGCATCAATGGATATCATGTTTATCGTTAAACGTCGCTTTTGTGTATATTTTTCAACATATCAATTGAATTAAATTTGTGTATCTACGTTTTTGTCAGTCTTTTTTATTGTGTTCGATGCTTATTCCTATTTGTGATAAAAATAACCTTAATATATAATTATTTTATGTATTTTTCCTCAAATATGGGCGTCAGAAATCCTTTGAGCACACCTAGCGATATTCTGTACAGTCGGTTAACAAAGTTTGAATCAACACGGCGTTTCGTGGATTTATGTTGCAGATTGGCGGATCGGGGTTTATTACACACACTTTCCCGCTTCACAGTACACCCATTGACTTTTCTATTTATTTCGGGAACTCTATATTTGTGGTATAAAGGAGTGGTGTGTTACGCTCTGTGTCATCTACTTTCGAATGAAATCCAAATTAAAATCGAATCAGTAGTTTAAAAGAAATGCCCCTATATATTAAAAAAAAAACAGATTATGAAAATCAATATAATAAATTGATAGTACTTTATAGATAAAACTTTCACTCATACTTAAAGGCAACGTGAACGTATTTATATGACGTTGTATTATATAACCATCGTATTGTAATTTATAATGATATAGTGTTTCAGTATACTTTGGATTTATATTTATAGTATGGAAAAAGTTATAAGCGTAAGCGATATGTGTATATTTAGGAAAATAAATTAAGGTACTTCAAGCGTAATGCTGAATCAATTATTTTATTATATTTTAAATATTTTTGATACTATTAGCTTTAATAAACTTTAGAACAACATTGCCCATAAATTAACTTTTCTGAATACTATTATTTATGACTGATGTCCGTGACTTACGATTTCAACAACTATACAGATATGATGGTAAAGCGTTAACAGATTCAGTTTTTATGTATATTATCCGCACATAAAATTTTACAACGTGACTATCTCGTAAATACTGTTGGAACAAATGAGGCCGTTAAATTGCATTTGCAGCCGCGTCGTGTTAATCCTGTCACATTGGTGTTGACGCGGTCCGCGGATTTATTTCGCAATCAAATCCGATTACTAATTGCCGACGCTTCTGACATGTTAATGTATCATTTTTATTTTTAAATAATTTGCGCGTTTTATTCACTTAATATGCTTATGGTTAAATATCTAAATATTAAGTTTTCTACTTAATAAAATTGACTGACTGATTTGCAGACAACGCGAAGTTTGAACTAGCAAATCTATTCTAATATACCGTAGGCGATGCAATACTATAATGAGTAGCTAAAGTAATTTAACGCAGTAGTAATGTGGACGCAACAATATTTTGTCAATTTTTCGCAACTTAATAGTGCTAATGGCTGCCACTTAGCATCATAACGACTGCATGCTCCTTTGCTATTTCCATAATATAATAGTGATTACAGAACAAACAACCTGTAAAACATTCGCATATACCTACGTAACTATCATCCGCGGTAAAAGCCTCAGGCGTTAAAGACAACCCATTAAAGTACAGTAGTAATGTCGACGCATTAATATTTTGTCTGTTCTTCACCATTTTATAGTGCTAATTCTATCTATGGTTGCCTCTTAACATCATGTCGACTGCAAGCTCGTTTCCTACTTCTAATACTCTTATAATATAGCACCGTAATTACAGAACAAACAACCTGTAAAACATGATATACGTAACTACCATTAAAGTTCAGTAGTAATGTTGACGCATTAATACGATTATTTTGCCCGTACTGCGCTATTCTATAGTGCTATTTTAATCCATGTCTGCCACTTAGCATCATGTGGACTGTATGCTCATTTGCTATTTCTAATACTTTCTATTAAAATACAGTGATTACAAAACAAACAGCTTGTATAAAAGTAGCATATACATAACTATCCGACTCGGTAAAAGCGTCAGGCGTCAGACACCCTATTAAAGTACAATAGTAATGTCGACGCATTAATATTTTGCCTGTTGTTCGCAACTTTATAGTGGCGTTTCGTGAGCATTCCGCCGTAATGATCGCTCGTGACTGCGAATAACGAAACGGTCAGTTATGCTAATTGTGTTTTACTGCCTTTCGACGAGCTTAAGCGCCTGACGATTGAATTGTGAGACTGCCCTTTTAACTTCGCAATATATTAGGTTATTTTGGGACTAATCTTCATTAAAGTTCAAATACATTAATGTTTTTGACAAAAGTAAAGGTTACATTAATACAAGTATAGCTGATTTGAAAAAGTTCCTATTATATATGTAATTTAAATTTTACTATACCTACTTCCAAGGCGTCAGGTAGGATTTTTTTAATATAAGGGATTAAAAATAAAATAAACACATGTTGAAAGTTAGTTAAAATAGATAACATGAAATTAATGAATTCATAATAATTAATAACATAAATTATTTGCATTTAGAAAAACTTGTATAAAAAGACATCCAAGTTTGTTTCTCTACCGACTTCTTAATATTAGTCATTTATTAAGACCATAACACATTTAGTGAAAATTGGGAACATCTAAATAAAAACGTAGCCTTAATAAAGGATAGTATCTACTTACCACTCTTGTGAAATAGGACCTGCAAATATGCCCTAGACAGGGGCGCCGATCGCCTTTGTTAATTTTACATTTTGTAACACTTAAACGTTATTTGAATTATTTCTAATGAAAGGCATTCACAATATTACACTTTGACAATTGTAAACGTAGTAAACCCAAAAGAACGATCTGATGTAGCAAGGGAGAGCATAACAATTTAGTTCTAAGAGGAAGCTGCGTTAGCTGTGGCAGAACTCCGGTAGAACTCCAATTATATCTGCGGTTAATCAGCGGTAGCCACTTAACATCAGATGGACTGTATGCCCTGTTACTTCTATGTTAAATAAAAAACAAGTACTAAAAACTTGCAAGTACTTGGTGAGCAGAAATCAATGTCTTCCGCTGTTATTACAAGGATCCACTCGCTTCATGTGTTTGTTAGCCTCCATCTCTTCATAATATAACGGCTTGTGTGTAGGGTTACACAGCAAATTTAATTAAAGTATACCCTATAAACTTACTAACATAATATATTTATTTCAGCGAAATTGTATCTTGTTTTTTTTAATAAATGTTTTCTTAATGATTTGTAATTTATGAGTGCACGATCGAAAATGTTATGATAGACGAAAGCGATCGTTTCGAGTAGGTACATACTGACTTTATTTACAACTTTGAAACCCAAGGGCTTTCCATATTACTATACGCATTAGAGTTTAGTAAAACGTTTCATAATACTATACTCGTTAACAGATTAGCAGTATTCCACACGTCACGCACACGGCTCATTATGTAGTTTCACACTTAGGTACTACTTATTTTAGCCTGATCTATTGGTGATCGCCTAATAATATGGAGCGGCAGGCAAGTCAAACAGCGTGATACGGGAATGATAGACACGTCATTCACCGTCTTGCTTGTCGGCTATCCTGTTAAAGATCCCTGTTAAAATATCTACCTGACTGTATTCCATGGATGCCATACGTGCAACGTGTGTGTGATCGGCTTCAGGTAGTACCCATAAATGGAAATGTTAAAGTGCGGCGGTGACCGTTTGCCAACAGAACTTCATACTCAATCGTCATGCTTTATTCACATTCATTGAACTTCATACTCGTTTGCTGCTTAAATCTTATGAAAAATTCCGTATATAAATAAGGATTTCTTGGAATTTTCTACCTCCATAATTCCTACTTTTATATGTACTTCATTAGGTATTAATAATAACTCAATATTTTGTCAATAGGAGACATGGCGGAGAGGTTCTAGCATAGCATAAAACAATGGCTCTTCCTAATCACATGAGCACGTGACTCGATATGGTCGTCTGCTTGGCTAATGCAATATGGGAAATGCAATAAAGGAGGTGAATATTGTGGATCGTGCAACGCTCGGTACTTAGTGCCAGTGTCGATGTTATACGATAAAACAATAATTTAACGACATTGATTACTATTACGATAGATAGAGTTTATTACTTAACTTACTTACTTTTTTTAATGATATAGAATTCTGTTACTCTCTGGGTACGAAGAGAATAAAATTTTTGAAAATCGTACTCTTATTTACAGTGTAATGGTTTTATAGATATTCTCCTAAATGCTAATTACGAAATATTTCAATTGCAAAACAATAAAAAAATAACGTTATTACCTCTTGCTTTTTAATAATGGTACGAGTAGGTATGCGATATTATTGCGATTAAAAATAAGTCCCAAAGTAAGAAACAAGCCGAGATATTTCTTACATTTTAATTCTTCTTTTCATTAAATCTCGCAGACTATTGCTATTCCTAGTTCCTACCGTACTATATGCAATAGTACAGTAACAGAGGGAACGTTCCATTGCCAAGGGCGCACCTATTTGCGATAGACGTAGCAATTACGTCGTGTCGGTAAACGCATTACCGGCCGACGCCGCGCCGGCCAGACACCCGACACGGTCCGGTACAGGTGACGGTGTAATAAAGTAGTTAGCACTTGTTAACTGGTACCAGAGTATAATGGAACTTTCAATAATTTTGGGACACGAAAACAAAAGTTATTGTGCTGTTTAAAGAATATGACACGAGAGTGAAAACAATAAGAGATAAAAAGCAGTCATGAGATATAGTCACAATAAAATAAAATATTATCTACTTGGTTTAAGGAATAAACGAGTCGAATAGTGTAGATATGATTATAAGAAATATTAAGGCGTTACAATAAGTGCATAGAATTCATAAGTATTCATTATAACATGCTACTAAACATTGGGAACTGTTCTCTTTTCAGAATGAGAAGGTAATGTCATAATATCAGATACAGGGATTCAGGCACATTTGAAAACATTAAGGAGAATTTCACATTCAGAAAGATTTTAAATTTTACATTAAATATAGAGAAAGCAGAAAGGTAGATAACATTAATAGTTAATTAGACGAAGCACGACATTTATAACTGCTCGCTTAAAAGCCCGGACATCTTTAACATCCTCTTTCCGTCCCGAAGTGTGTCATAATTTTTGCAAATTGAAATGACTCCAGTACTCTTATCTCGCGAAATGGTCCATTCCGCAATATTGCTTCGCCGGTAAGCTTCCGAACGGCTTGTAATATTAATTCGTAAATAGCCATCAAAAGTTATTACCCCTAAGTACCGGAGATCGCGCTTTGAACGGCTGTAGCGATAATGAAAGCAGTACTTTGCTTATAATGATAACTTAAGATTATTGCTTGTTAACTTATCACCTTGGTCAGATTTTATTTAACCAGAACCATGATGATTATTCGGAGCCATATTCGCAATAAAAATAATTTCTAATTACTTAATTGCAAAGGGCCATCATACAAAAACCTGCGAGTGTAAGAATCGAAAGTATTAGGTTACGTTAGTTCTTAGGGGCAGCTACGTATCTGTGGCCGACCTCAGATAGGAATCGAATATTATTAGGATTTTATATTAGATGTCCATGGCAGTAGCCATTGTCATCAGGTGGACTGCTTGCTCGTTTACTATTTCATAATTACAATAAAACCTCAACTAAGAGGAATAATACTTATTTTGGATATTAATATAAGACGAGGATAACAAAAGAATGTAGAGCCGACGGCATCACGTTTAGGATAAGAACGTAATATAACTTATACTAAGATGAGATTTGTCAGATTATTAATTGGAAGGCGTTTCTAAATAGCATCTGAGGGTGTAATTACTCATCCGAGATGAGCTGATACGAGCCGCAAGCCACAAAAAGCGGTATTCAGTGAGGCTTATTAAGACGTGCGGTGACGTCGCGGGGCTCTAGCCAACTATTGTGTGGTACAAGTTATAAGCTTACCAAGATACGCATAATTACCTACAATTGTTAGCACAGTCTTAACGAACAATTTAATTATAGATGATAACCTATTTAATTAAAGTTAATATTCCTCTCAAGAACGTAAAGATTTATCAACATTGAATATTATTTATTGTGATGTAGAAATTTTATGGCAAGTAATCTTGTGATTTAAAATAATCAACGACAATTCCACTTATAGGACCGTGCCATTTACTTTGCTATAGGTCCATTAAATGCTCACAAATACTGTAGACATATGGCGGATAGTCCATATACAATGGACTTTAACTCAGACCAAAGATATTTAACCATCATCCAGTTTAGGAATCGAACCTAGTACCCCGCTTGACAGGCAATATCCACTGTACATCATGGAGAATAAATCCCAAACAAACAATCTTGTTTACGATTTCAAATCCAGTTCTCATAGCGTCTAATAAGCTCGACTTCCCGTCCAGTTAATCAATCGCCGAGATCCCGAAGCGATGACACTTGCCCGTCAATTGCATCAATTACCGTCAATTGTTTCCTGAGGACGTCCGCCGCCCACCCTCATGTAGGTCGGCTCAGCTACGAACCTGGTTACCTAATTGGTATTAGATGCTGAGTCAAAGATCTTAGCGTATTGGGTTTATCTTTTTGAACTGGACGTTCAGCACCTAATAAACTGTATGGCCTGAATCATAATCCACTATTTAGGGCTTCAATCTCCAGACCGGTCTCAGGTCAAGTCATTTAAATATCATCTTTTGGTCTGGGTTCAATTTATTCTGTTTCTATGGTACCCACAGCATAGAATCTTAGTGAGGAGGTGACATATTAAGAGAGTGTTTAAACCCTAAACTGAGTTCACCTTTAGAGTCTACGAATACCATCATCATTCTTACTTCCAAAACATTTCTTTAAAAAAATCCGAGCTGCGTGATACCGAACCCGGATCTCCACCGTAGGAATCCGAAATTCTCACGATTGAGCCACTCTGCCCATCGGAGATAGAACAAGACAGATGTCGGCAATCAGTCAGCTTTGTTCTCCACTTAGCCTATTAAACGTGTTTACTGCCACGACAACAGGGTGTTTGTTGTCGTTGTTTACTGTCTGCGGGGCACGAGGATAATAGCGGGAATAGGACATTGTCTGCTATTAATTAACACGATTGGCTACCAACTAATAAAGTCCAAAAGACTAGCAATTATCATAAAAACAAAGACACGATGTCTTAAAAATATACTCTATGTTACTCTCACAATTAAGATAAATACAACGACACCTGATATGTTAAAATCTGTGAAGTCGTTTGGGTTGCAGTGCGTACCAAAGAATGCGACATACAATATAGATACTCGTACATACGTTCGAATATTATCCAAATTAAAAGTTTTTCAAATAAATTGCGTATGTCACAAAATTAATTTGAACCACTTTTATTTATTTTGTGTATCTCCATTTCACCATGGAAATTGACAAAAACGTGGAGCAGAAAAAACTAGTTATTTGTTCCATGGACACAGATATCGACGAAAAAATCAGTAATAATTTCAGAATAAAACGAAATTTCTTGCAACTTGTGCCACTCTCGACTACAGAATTTCATCTACTTACAGTTGTAAGTAATCTTACTTTTCCAATAAGAGTATGACCTAATAACATATTTTTTTAATTTATTTATTATTCTGTTTAATAATAATAATTCAATATAATTTGTTATTGTGCTAGACAACTCAGTCTAGCATTAAATTTCGAATTTAAACCAATTAAATTTTAATAACCCATTTGTTTTATGTCTTAACGAATATTTAATAATTTATGTTTTAATTTATTTTTATTAACGATATTTTTTTCTTCTCTTTTCATATTGTTCTGTTGGTACATTGTGTTGATATTAATAATTACTTAAATTTTAATTCGTGATATTAGATTTTTAATAGTGTAATTATGATAATACTGTTACTCGCTTTCTGTATTTGCAGGCTGTGTTCACCTATAATTGTAATGACACTTACCTCTTTTCTCTGTATTTCTAATTGTTGCTTTATTCGGTGTACATTGTGTTGGTGATCTTGAATAAATACATAAATAAATAAACATGGATAGGATTCTTATGTTTTAGAACTCATTCAAACCTTTCGGTAATCTATACTGTAACAACAAGGAAATTCTGCTGCAATGCGCCATATATCTGGAGTCCATAGTCTTCCACATCCAAATCCAATCAAATAGTTTTGATCATTTATATATCGTGTAATAGTTGTATGCTGTAGGTTCTCCTGGTTGTCCTGGGGAACGTATTCACAAAACGTGAACATAAAACTCATTTTCAAATAGCTCACGCCTGAAGTTCCGAGTTGTCTATCACCATATTCATCTAGGCATGAACTTTGTGCTAACTTACAAAGGACTTTACCTAATTTCAAATAGGATTTAAATTACAGCCACTTATTTAAAGTAGAGTAGAGGGCACCACAATACTAACAGCAAATAAATTCATTATTATACTGACTCCTAAAATATTACCTTACTACGACCATGATAACTTACCTACCATCTTGAGAAAGTTAATTATATTTGTCGATATTTATTTCTTGCTACTTTTGAGGCAAAATACATTCCCTGAACATAATCGAGCTTATTCTCGGATATATCTGTTCTATTTTTGGACTTCTTTTTATTACCCATGTCATTAGTAGCGATATTTGCTTCTTCCCAACAAAAAATAACTGATTTGTGAGCAGATATTTTCCCTAACCGTGTAATCATAGCTAAAATCACCGCCCACTGAGATATTAAACCCGTCTCGAATATACCCTTATTAATTCTAATGACACGCATTTGCAGCCTTTGTACCTCACATCGAGTTTATTGCGCGTCCAGAACGGACAGATGAGGTTCATATTTTTAATAAGTTCTCGTTTTGTGGCCACATCGAAAAAATAGATAAATTATCTTTTTGTTAGATCTGGATGAAACATTTACTCGTTACATACAGTTATAAAAATGAAAATAGTGAAAAGATTTATGCGATCTTATTCAGTTTTGAACTTTTTTTCATAGAAAATTTACAACGAAATCTGATATATTATATCTAAGTTTTGGTTTAAATTATTAAAATAATACAAGAATCTTTCAAATAATTAAAGCCCGGGAACAAAAATATCTGCTATGCAAGACTGCTTAAATCACGTTTTGTTCTTATAAACTTATTTTTAAGAGAAACCAAAATATATGAAAAATTATGTACATCAGCAATAGTAATGATAATATAGCACAGTGATCGCACGGTACGGATGTGTCACCGCAATTGATGGTATCCTGCTTACCGCGCGAGCAGCCCATGTATGTGTACATCATTACTATGAATAAGTACTATCAGCACCGCTACATTATTGACTATTCATTTATTCATTTTTATTATGAAGTAAAAGTAATAATTGAATTGCTGTTCACTGGATGGTAAGATGCTACCGCTGCACATGAACACTTATAATCAATCCTATAGGAGTTTTAACCCCTTTAATTTTAATCCCCTAGGACCACGTCCGAACTACGGTGATTTCTGTCGGTTTTAAATTCAATATCAGACTCAAAATAAAACAAAATATCGAAATAATTATACTAAGATTTCTTTACGTGATTGTTATCAACCCAATGACAGTGCATAAACCCAGATCTGAAACCCACAATTTAGATATCATTGAACCATTCACAATTTGACAATTTGTAAGGGCCTCCGCAGTACCACTAATCAAAATAAATATATTTTACGACATTCCACGGGATCGAACCTACATATCTCTGTTTAGAAATCACAATACAAGGTGGGCGTCTTCACAACAAAACCAACTTTCCTCATTCGTTAAAAAAAGTAATTAGAGCGGTGACGCATTTTTTGTAAACTAAGCTAATGGCGGCCCCGGGCATGTCTAATTGCTAGAGATGTCCGCGACGTTTTGGAGACTCAGCGCTTCATTTACACTCCGACAGACTTTTTGCTGGCTCAGGAATAAGTGAACGCTTATGGTGCTTTATAACTTTTGTAACGTACATTCATGCTTGTTTGCGCTGGCTATAAGAATTTAAAAACTATGCATGTATGTTTTTAAATTGAAAAAATTGTAAAGATCTATTTATCAGATATATTTTTTTGTAAGGTCATAGATAACTGATAGCAAAAGTTTTCTAGAAGCCATCACGTCTAAGCAATAGGACTATAGCCGAAAGCAGGGAAGATCTGATGAACATTACGAGAAACTCTGGGATGCAGAGGGTTGAAGACTGATCTCAATAAGGCTAAGAAGGACTAAATCAGTAGACCTCACACTGCTGATATACGATTAGATGATCACTGGAGTCAATAGTAGATGTACCTTTACCGTAGATATAGGATGTCAAGATAAACAATTCTAAGTCTATGACCTTTACCATACATTGCACAAACTGCATGCATGACTCGGAATAAATTAAAAACATCTTTATGCTGCCTAAAACGTGTAAATGGCTCAATCGTCCAGCCACCTCGTCTGTGACTCTCCCCGAGCAATTACACGCGCCCCGGGGCTCCGCTATTGGCTTAGTTACAAAAAATACAAACACCCTAAGACATCTTTGTATTTAAATTGAGATCGCATGTGTGAATTTAACGAGGAAGAAATATTATTATTTAAACTATCATAATAAGTTTAATTAGAAGCTTAAAATTACGCATATTATTAAGGGACAATTAGGCACAATTACAAACGATTTTACCCAACTGTGGAGGGTAATTTTCGGTATATATGTAATTTTTTGGTACGTTTTCGAGCCCAACGGCGTAAAGAATTTTAATCTTTAACATAATTATATGTGGTGCCGTTGGATTCGTCTAAATTGGACAGTGACAAAGTCTATAATTTTTAAGCAGTCAGATTTTTAAGCTATTGCATAGCTTTTATCGCGGGCTTTGAGCGCGGCGACCGAATCGAGAAATTCCGTAACGAAAATAAGTAACACCTTTCAACAACTCGGTTGCCTGGAGACTTGATATCCAACTATCAAGTCTCCAGGCAACCGAGTTGTTGACTGTCAATAGAAAAATATGGATATAATTGAATAAAGTATTATTTTACATTCCTTATTATTTTATTTGATATTGGCGACGAGATGTCGAATGAACTAAAAAACAATAAGGAAATACGAGCCACATTACGTGGGTTAATGAAACGAACCGAAAATTACATTTTGGGAATAGAAAAAATTGACATTGAAGAAATAAATATACGACTGAATTCTTTACAAGAAAATTTGAACAAATTCTACGCGATTCAAGAAAAAATTGAATGGCTTACAGAAGAAGAAAATTTAGAAGAGGAAATAAAATACAGGTACGAATTTGAAGAAATATATACAAAGCTAAAATTTAAATTTTTGAATGTACAAAAAGAAAATAATCGGCTAATACCTGAATGTTCTTTTATATCAGCAAGAGCGGAAGTTTATTTGATAAACTGTTAACTGTCAAGGCACGTTTGAGACGTACACCTAATACAAAAGAGTTATCACCTTATCAGTTAATGTTCGGCAGAGAGGTAAGAACCTATATGCATGCCTTATTTAAGAAATCCGCCCCACTATCCAGATTACATTACAATGCACCGCCAACGCAGGAGTTCGGACAAGGTGATAAGGTACAAGTCCGCAGTTACACCAACCCAAGAGTTAAATGGGAGTTCGGAGTCGTCATCCGAAGATTAGGTAGACTCCATTATGAAGTCAGAACTGAAAATGGCATACTGGTGCGCCATCACCTTGACCAAATGCTGCCGGCGCCCCTGGTGGTGTAAGTGAAAATAGCGGTGGAGGACTGTTGGATATCAAGTCTCCAGGCAACCGAGTTGTTGACTGTCAATAGAAAAATATGGATATAATTGAATAAAGTATTATTTTACATTCCTTATTATTTTATTTGATAACCTTAATTCGTCAACTTGAACACAGATGGCAGTAATACACATTTTTTTATAATCCGTGCAGAAATCTTAAAATTGCGTGAAGTATATTTTATATTCTCATTATAAAATTCAAAATTATATTACCATATTATCCAAATAATATGTTTTATCAACATAAGCTATGTTGAATTCTGGATTGATAAAATAACGTAAAAGAGTGTTTGTTATTTTTAAACGTACAATTACAACTGACAGACTTGACAGCACAAAATCAAAACGCCATTATGATTTATGGTACAAATAATTTGTGTACAAAGTGTTTTAAATATGAATAAACAAAGTGCATTTATTAATGAAAAATGCGATGTACCTGTAACATTCGGCCAAATGTCACAGGCACATCGCATTGATCCATTTATATTGCTGGGTGTTAATACTTTATGTCACTTATTAAATACTTTTTTATTTTATATTTTAGAATGTTCAGTCTTGCTTGGAGTTATGAAATGTCAGCTGATATTTGCAATGTCTTATATAGTGGAGATATGATAAAATAGTGAATAAAGATGTATTAATGTTGATGTTGATGTTGATGATTATGGAAGAATATATTGTATTTCTGGAATTCCTTCTGAGCGTTTTCATAGCATAAAAAATGCTATGCAATAGCTTTACCGCGGCAGTCTCCGAGTGCCACACGTATTTTTTTTGTTTTAATAATAATTACTAGTTATTAATCGCAATCATTATAACTAAGCCGCGACTGAAAATTAAAATTAACTAGATTAAATTGCTAAGAATAACAAAGGAACATTTTAAAATTTAAATTAAGGTATTAAAAATATAGTTTTTGAGATAGAAATACAGGTAAACTTTAGTATATAATAAGCCGCCGCTGCAGGTAATAAGCGACGCGGCTTAAGCCCCGCGCCGTAAGCGACTAAGCTCTGAGATACCGCGGCGAAACAACTTCGTTACAGACAATTACCTACGTGCTCTCCTTTACGGCAATAACTTCTAGACAAAGGCTTCGTACAGTTTGTATTTTTCTCAATTAAAATTTCTATTTTCAATTTGATCTGGGGCCTACGTCACCCTTACTTCATCACACCACTCGCCGAAGGATGAAGTTTCACTCACATCAATTCGTGGCGGTCCTCTACGGTTCGGCTTGAATGGTCATTTTTGCCGCGTACGTGCAAAATGTGAAATGAACTTCCTGAAATATTCCCTGAGCGCTATGACATGGGGCTTTTCACAAGGGGTGTAAAAAGAGTTTTCCTCCAAAGCCGGCGATGCATTGGTGACTCCTCTGATGTTGCAAATGTCCATAGGCGACGACTGCTTTCCACCAGGTAGCTCGTCTGCCTTATCGTTAAGTATAAATAGTTGTTTGAGCTTGTGTATGTTTCATTTTCACATACGACTTGCTGCATTTCAAATTACGAGGTGTTGTTGGATTCGTCAAAATTGTGGGAGTAACCATAAGCTATATTGTCAAGCAGACGGTTTTTTGTTTTCTAAAAATTACTAATTTTATCTTTTCTGTAACAATTCTCCGAAAAAAGTGGAATAATTTTATCCTATGTTCAGTAAAAAAATAACTAGATAAAGTAACATGGTTGGCAACGCGTTACGCCGAAATATGTTTTTTGAGAATAAAACTTTCAAAAAACAGCTACACGCGGTAAAAATACTACTTTCCGCAAAAAGTAAAAAACTTTGTGATGTTTGTGAATTAGAAGCGTAGGAAAAGTAGGCTAGAGAATATAATGAAAAACGTATAAAATAATAACTAAAAAAATCGAAATGAAACTACTTACTTTTGATATACTAAATCATATCATGAATCTGCCAGTAATAGAAAGAAGCCAGTAAATGAAGACTGTATTAATGAGACTATTGATAAAGAAAGGACTGTAAGCGCTAAAAATGTATGGATATATGATCTGAAATAACTCTTATTCGCTACATAAGGTTAAATATGTATTTTTACGAAAAAAAAATGTTTCTTTAGCCGCTTTTTCCATTAACCTAAAACCTCGCGTCTTTAGGCTATAGACGTTCCTAAATAATTCTAGGAAGAGTCTATTTTGTATAACCCTAAATAAGCTTTTAGCTATGAAACTAAAGCCACCTTAGTAGGCAATCTAAGCCCGGCTGAGTTAAGTCCCCTAGCTCTGAGCGACAACCTCGTTAGAGCTCTATGTAGAGTCAATTACGTGGTGTTTCACGCTCTACACCTGCCTGGATGTTTTAAACAGAGATTGACTTGCTCAGGCAGTCAGGTAAACTTGCTTACAAGTTTGTGTAGCAGTTTAGTTAACCGAGCGGCTAACTGGGCTACGTGCTTTAATTTATTTAAACTCGCTGTTTAGTACCTGTACTCAAACCTCTGTATTGTACTTTGCTTATGTATAAATTTAGTTTGTTGATGATATAATTTTAAATGACTAATTCTTGTAAATAGAATCGCGGAGAAATATTAAAAAAAAAACATAAAATTTTAAGGTACCAATTTCTTCATAAAAATATAAATATTAGTATAAATTTTTGACACTTTAATTTACATGAACGATACAAACATAGGTAATTCGCCAGTTCAATAACTTGTCAAACAATAAATTTTTCACATAATAAAATCATATACCATAATAAAATCGACTAAGTTGGAAAACTCCCGGGCTAGCGACTAGCCTACTCCAATGCAATGCTCAATATCGCCAAGTTGCCACCTCGACGGCATCCGTCAAAGTAGGCGATAACAGAGTGAGAATTGAGGGCCGTTCACACTACACGACGGTATCGACTATCGACGTGTGAACATTTTATTTCCTTTACAACATCTGGCGCTGAGCCAATCGTAACAGGGTACGACATCGACCCGATACTTTGTTAATATCTGAACAATAATATTTTTTACAAATATAAATGTTAACTTACAGCGGGCATTGGTAAGAACTTTTGCAACTTTTTGTTTCATGTTGTTGTTTTTTCTTCATAATTGCAGAAAAGCAGTGCAGATATATTATATTAAGCCTTTCAACGGGAGGCTCCGAGATTCAAACTCCAAGAACCTCTGAATCTTCGAAATTATGTCCGTATTATCTCTTGCTTTGGGCAGCGCGGCGAACTATGGTCTAAATCCCACTCAGGACAATCATGCCGACGACAATTGCAAATGCACCATACTTATTATGAGGTAATCCCGTGTTCTAAGATAACTTAATGAATTCTGTCACCTACCTAGTAAAGAGTCGATTTAAGCAAAAACTTGCCGAGCAGTAAAACGCTATTAACACTTTCATTCGTTCTGTCAGCTATTATCTGCTAGAAAAGTGCTTTATTAAAAAGCAAAGTCATGAAAATCTAGCACGAACGCGGACTAAGTGGCAAAAAAGATACGTGTCGAACAAAGAGCCCCCCGAGTAAGCCGTTTAAACCAATTGAGTGGCGTCACCTTGTGCAGGTGGGAGATGCTACCGGCTTTTTATTGTCTTTTAATTCCTCTGTTTCTGCGATGAGATTGTCATTCGTTGATACTGCGGCGTTATCATTTATTAACCTATGTTCAGGGATTCCGTGGTTTGTTAATGATTAATACTACATCGTCTCTTTAGTATCTGTTTGTATATGATCCAAGAATATTGTAACCTATTTAAACTACTTATTTAGCAGTAGATTCTATCGATTCGATCTTATGTAACAATAATCAAACACGTGCTGCTCGCTTAAACAATAAATTGGACGCCGAAACGGCAGCGGATTAAGCGATTGCTCAATAGCTTAAGCGTTGGAATAGTAGCCTGTACAAGTATCGCTCAAACCACAGCCAATGGACGGTGAGCCTTACCCGTGATAGATTGGCCAGTATACTCGTACAAGCACCTTTAGCAAACTGAAAGGCAAGGATGTATCGTGTTACGATTTCCATTATCGCGTAAGTCACGGTGAGTTATTGGAGATCAGGTGAGTTACTCCAAGGGTCACCTGTCCATTAGTGGCCGCAGTTCGCACGATCTGCTGAGGAATGGGTGCGGACTTGCGATCTAATTTGTCACTTTGTTCTCGATTTCAATCAATTCGTGTTGTATTTGTTAGATGTAATTACACATTTTAAAACGTTACTTAATAAAACTTAGAAACTGAATGGCATATAAGGGGCATTTTAAGCAGAGAGGTTTAGAATAATCAAGTTTTGAGCTAATATAGATGCACCCTGATTAATAAATGATAAAAGAAATACTTTGATAAATGTTTCCCGTGTTTATGTAATATATATAAAAACAAATAGTTATCTTACAAATATTTCACTAAAATCAATAGCGGCAACTCTTTACTTTACTCTACTGTACCTAAACATTCTTTTTTTGAGGATAAAAGTACTGTCGTCCTGTACGTGCAGTTGAAATTGCAAAAAAGATATAAGAATTGAACGTATCTTTGTTTTCTTAGTACAAAACACATGTGTGCGAATAGGTAGTACAAATAACAGGAAGTAAATTACGAATTAGTACAAGTCCCCTAACAGTCCCTAGGGATGGGGTCGATTATTGATGACTTTTACTTACTATTATTACTCGATAGTCGCTTCTTGGCGATAAAGGAAATACAGCTTTAGTGAAAAATATATTAGTTAACACATTTTGGAATAACTAACTTTCCCTCTTGGGAACTAATTTCAAAATTTATTTCAACGATATTACCTCTCGATACTTGAGATATACGTGTGTTCAAAATCTTCTTGTGCATTTTTTTCACTGTATTATTATGCTTTTTAAAAGAAAAAAAAACCTGATGAAACGTTGTAACAACGACCTTTCATCAGGTTTTTTTGTACAAACGTTGTACAAACGTTGTAACATATTTGTTAAACGCGTGATTTGTGATAAATACATAGTTTATTAAGTTATATAACAGGTTATAATTCTCTTTTATACAGAAATTTAAATTTACGTAGCAAACCGTTATTATAACCACCTTGCTAAGGGAGTCAAATTGTATTTCATAATAGACATACGCGGATGATAGTGACTGGTGAAGATAACAGGTCGAGTGCTTCCACTAGGTAGGAGAAAGTCATAATCACGTTCAATCCGCGCCCGTCAAATTGATACTTACAATTTTTTGTGGAAAGCAGCGGTAAAATAAATTACAAATTAGAAGTTGTCCCCCGGCGATCCCGCGGGAAGACCAGTTATTGATGACTCGTATTACTGCAACCTATTTGATATTTGATCCCGGTGTTGGGGAAATCGAATTCTGTTTCAGTAATAGGGGATTCTGGTAATGCTGAATCGCGAACGACAAAACGATGTTTCGAATACTGAATATGGTTATGCAATTATGAAATTTTGACGATAACATATTTAAGGCTGAACTTATGGAGTAAGAACGTATAGAATGGACGTGTATGTATAGGTGCATTTCAGGGTGAGTTAATAAACGTTTGTGATGTCCATTGTGATTTGTGATCGGTGTGCGTTTTGAGGTCGGTCATAAATGTATTGCTTTCATGACTAAGTTTATAAGTTTAACAGGAAATATAGTTTATATGTCGTTAATTCTTTACTGTAATGATACAGTAAACACTAATAAATGATACACTAAATACGAATTTAGTGAAGGTATTGCTATGTCTATTGAATATGTTATTTAACATTTAAATGTTTATAATACAAAATCTTGGTACGTTCACGTTTCATGAAATTCTTTATAAAATGTACAGCAACATTACTTAATATTATGAACAATAAATACGTTATGAATATAATGAAGTAGTTGAGCTGCACCGGACGGGTCAGCCTCGACTTCTGACTGATCGATCACCGGCTAATGTTATAACAGTTCAAGTCAGTTTCTGCTATAACATGTATAACAAATAAACCGACGCCGTTGCATAGTAATAACGTGTAAGTATTTACGTAAGACGATTTTATACATGGATTTTAACGGGAACCTCTGTGGTCCAGTAAGAAGCTTGGCATTCTGATTTAAATAAATAAAAATATACGGTAAGTATTAAATAACTTATTTCTATATCACTTACGAGTAACATGAGTGTAGTGTGGATTAAGACACGGGGAGTATCTGTTTTATGGAAGACATACCTGTAAAAAAAATGTATAATTAAGTAAATCTTATTTATTAAAAACTTACAGCTACAAATTGTGTGTTTAATTTTTATTTCTTATTTATCAATATATATTAAAAATATAGTAAAGTCTAACTTTCAACAATTATATCAAATCAGGAAAAGAAAATGTCGTAAGGAAACCTACGCACTCGAGGATTTTTCACTATGTTCCTGAAGGCGTATAAACTCTACCAAGAAACTGTTTATTCTGAGAGTGCCCAGCGGTGGGGCAATAATGATTTAATCTTTTAAAACAGCTCTTTTTGTCGCGAGGTTACTAATTAACGACAAAAGTACATACCATTAGAATAAAATGTGCATCGAAATTCAAAACATACATCACTCAAAAATATACTTTATCGCCTAGTTTATAACACACATTTTCTAAGAAGCATGTGTAGATAGTTTCCTAGAAAACGAGGGTTCAAGAAGTGCATTGAAGCTTGAAAAGTGAACTTTAATGTTTGTAAAGGAAAGCACAATTTCGTTTCAGTTGTGGCAAGATGACTCTTTCTGAGTAAACGATGTTTTAAAAGCAATTAAACGTGAAGAGGTCGCAGTGAGCCGGTATTAAAAGTTGGTGAAATTAGTTGCAGAATGCGTTTTACTGCTTCCCGCGGGACGCTGCTTGTGGTCAAGTTTCGTTTTAGTGATAATGCAGGAAGTTGAATGCCATTAAGATTGTGGACTAAGAATTTTTTGTTGGAAATTAATATTTCAATGAACACGATTATGAAAATCTCTTAAATGAAACTATGTTAGTGCCGTAAATTAGTAAACAAACTCAAATTATTTTATTTCTCTTTCTGTTTCTATAAAAATAATGCTTTTCTAATTGAATTTATTATAATTTATAATTTCTATTACTTTAGACAAACAAAAATACAGTATCCACGTTCATTGCAATGGCTGTAAAATGTAATAAGTCTTTCTAGCAATGGTCATGAACGACTTCTAGAACTGTGATCACGTACTCGATTAATCACGGTTGTCCATTTACAATCCTGTAGCAAACAGAGCAACCAAAATTATCCTAAAACAGGTCACATCTTTGCGGTAATGTAAATTCTGCCTAGGTCACAAACTGTGCTGAAAAAAAAAACATATATGTCCCTTAATTAGTTTATTTACCCAGTCTTGTACTGTCAAGCTGTCGAAGCTTCAAAGAAATAAACATACATATGTACATAGTTACATTCTAAAAACATAACATTTATCTTCAGACGCAATCGGGTCAGAAACAAATAAAAAACGAATCGGAAATCATGATTGTAGTAATAAATAACGGGAAATGATTTTATTGTCGGAGGCTGAAAAGTTTGACGCCGTAAAATTTAATGGAGTCTGAAATATATTCCGCGAGGTGGCACTTTGTTGCCTTAAATTATTTGTTTATGTGATTCTAACACAAGTAAGAACTTTTATTTTGATAATACGATAATTTTCGCTATAAAAAATAATAATAATAATATAATAATAAATTGTAATAGTAGTGTAATTGAACGAAAACCTCATATATCATGTAACATGTATTTAATTACATTTATTTAGTTGTTTTAAATATTCATAATTGAACTCGAATCAGACTGCATTTTCCTTAAATCGTCATGAATCATAACCTCAGCAGCAAAACCTGCATTTTGAAAATGATTTACTTATTGCGAATATAATATGAATGTGTATAATATAATTTACTAATTAATGCGTAACTAAAATGAGTAATAAGTGATAATATTAATAGGTAGTTCATTTAACCACAAAATAACATTTTTTAATATTCATTGTTAAATATGCGGTTGATATTATTTGAATTTTATTCACTCAGTTACGAATTATTAATCGCGAGATTTATGCACTTTTCCTTATTGCATCACATGTTATTATTCATTTTAATTCATAAAATTAAAGGAAAATATAGTTACGTAAATAATTTATTATTATTTTTTTATTATTTTTTATTATGAGATAATAAAAAAATAATAATAAGGATTAAGGATAATTTTCAAGAAATTATCCTCTTTTACTATGACTCAATATTGTTATCAATATTTTATTAATTGGTTACTCCTAAAATAAATAAGTTTCTAACTTCCAAATTACTAAAGCACGTATTATTAATAATTATAACATATAATAAATTATATATAATAAAATATTCTTAATAACAATTAACCAATTAGCAAATTACATATTTTAAAGTATTATGATACTGTTACTGCCAGAATATGATAAGAGGGTGTGATAATTTGACGGTAACATAACGGCGTGATGGGCACCATAAACCACGGTTATGGCTACCAGGGGACATGGAGTTAGTAGGTGATTAAGCTATAACAAGTGTCCAATTATTACAACTTTATTTTCGAAATAAATTTAATACTTTTAAAACAAATACGCTCATATCATAATTTCTATTTTTATTCGTCGTTTTTTTTCATTAGTGTGTGTTTCTTTATGAGCATAGTATACGCTACTATTGCTATTGTTAAATTCAAATAATCTAATCTAATCTACATTCACTACTAGATTACCCAATGCACTTATGTAGCTAAAATTTTTGTGCATGTTGTCTTTGCCTGTAATAGGTTGTGCACGTAGCATAAGACCATTGTTTTGTAATTATTTATAATACATTTCGTGTAACAATTGTTGGCAAACCTTATTAAATAAATAAATAAGTATCGAGTTGTCTAATCACTAGACTCTAGTGTATCGTAGGCATACATTGGATAGGCGATATTACATCGCAAGATTTGAGCATCTTGCAGTCGATCTAATTTCGTAAGCGATATTGCATATCACAGGACATATGTATAAGATTAAAAGCAAAATTCTAATATTCCTGCTCGATTCACTCGTAAACAAGCCTGTGTAACATACGTTACTGAAATCACAGATGCATTTTTATCTTTAAGAACTTGTAATTCCTCATATTAATATCTCTGGTTTACAACAGAGAGTAGCAGCTTTGTACCGCTAACAACTTAATCACGCGGCGTCGCTGCAATCCTAAGATTACCTTATTTACGGCCATTCACAGCTAGTTAGCGTGTTTGTTCAGTTGTCGCAATTACACTCTAAATGACGCTGGAGGGCGTCGCTGTGCCTCAAAGGGGTATTCATTCCTCGCTGTAATGAAGAGGAGTGTCTGTTGAATGTGACGTAACGAGACACAGTTCCGAACCCGGCAGTCGCCAGAAATGCGCCTACTGTTCCAGAGTGGTCACACAATATAAAAGAAGATAGAATGTTTATTAAATCTAATAGTTACAGAGGACAGTACGTGTCAGTGTACATACTTTTAAGTAGCTTTTTGAGGGTGGTAGAAAGCTCTGTGGTTCGACTCAGGCGTAACCACGGTTACACCAATGTCTGCCCAATAACAGCAGTATTAAGCGCTGTCATGTTGTAGTTTGAAGGGTGTGATAATGGAAACATGCTTTTCCGACGCATTCAGTAGACACTTACCATCAGATGAACAGCATGCTCGTCTGCTATTCCTATATTAAAAAGAAAGTATAATCGTTTTTATTGCTTAAAATGTCTATCTAATTAAATAAATATCCTTGCGGCCAAAAATACCTATATTTACGCGCACACAATGTCTTCCTATTACATATGTATGAAAAAATAAATATAATAAATGTATCCCGCAAGCCCCACTGACGGCTAACGACCCTCAGCCTCACATTACGAATTATTTTATTACAATGTGCTGTTCGTCTGTCACATAAACAAGCAGTTTTATAAACGCGCCGTTTGTAATCATCCTAGTTAACGACATTATTATTGTTTGTCATTATTAAGATACAGATACATAAGTAAGAATTGTAAAATTTTGTAATTCTGATTGGATGGGATTTGTCCTGCGTAGTGGGTGTTATGGACACACACAAAGACGAATATACATATAGAAACACCCATGGCCAGAACAGAAATCTCAATTCATCATTTAGATATCCCTCTGTTCGGTCAAACCTGGAACCCATTGCATACTAGATCAGTATCGTCCACGGAAACCTACATATCTGAGAGTTTTATAAAAAAAAGTGGAAGATATGTGACTAATACGCACTTGGCTAGCGCGGTAGACTATGGCCTAGTTCTTCTCATTCTGAGAGGAGACCCGTGTCCAGCAGTGGGACAGTCATGGGTTAATGTAAACGATGGTCCATCCACTACACCCCCACGAGTCGTCACATGTTAGAAATATCTTGATTTTAACATATAAACATAAACGCGCGTTTAATAACCGCCCGTTCGCACGCAGCCTAAAGTCTCATCGCTCAGAATCCAACAAATTGACCATTACTCTCGAGTTATGACAAAACCACGGCTCGGGTAAGCCGGGACTACATCTATATTGCGAATTACGGCGAACCAGAGGAAGGCCTAAAATATCCTTTATTAAGAAATATGCACCGTGACGTTTGAAAGCGCTTTAGGACCGCATCAGATATGATTTACCGTTGGCATGGATAACCCGTAAGGGTGTAAGGGGCGGTAGGATATATGACATCGCTAAGATCATATCAAATTTTCCACGTTTAAATAAAATAATTAAGTGCAAGAATTTGATCGATTTATTTATTTAATTAATGATAAAATTTACATGACCAGTAACTGTAACTGATCTGTGAATGTATTTTGTGTGAAAACACATTATTAATTTTACGAGGGACATACGAGCATAAAGTCAATTTGAAGATAATTGACAACTGCGGTTCATTATATGCCCCAGAGGCTTGGAGCCTTACGTCAAGTCGGTCATAGATTGCTACCCGTTAGGACTGGCTCGTATAATCTCCCTAACAACAGCCCTCTATCTAGAACACAACGTGCTTAACATTATTTTTCTATGTCTCTTGACAGAGTTTGTCATCATATTCAATCATTATTTGCTTTATAACTACGAGCTCTACTCGATGCCCGCCGGAAGCACCGCCTTCTTTAAGTTGATTGTGTGAATTTCAAATTTCTAAATTAGCATATCGTCTCATTGTCTTAGATGTCCCCTATGCATGCATGACAATTGTAATTGTACTCTTATCAACTTTATATATGTGTATATGTCATATGTGTTATATACTAATTGGATATTAAAAGCTTCCGCGTGGATTTTATGTGGTCCTTAGTATATTATACTCAAAGATACGACAGATAATATGAATAACAGAGCCTAAAAGTCCTACTTCATGAAGTCCTGTAGTTAATTGCCGCAGCGCTGGTGATAAACACCGATGGACAAAAGAAGCGCCTTCTCCACTCTATTACAGCTTCGGATCTTAAGGCATGAGCTGAAGCATTCTAGACACTTGATGTAAATTTAAATTTAAATGGTATTATAATAATTTAAATCTTATGCGTTTTACATTGTAGTGTAGTAAGACAAAGAAAAGAAAATAAGGTTTCCTAACGTCGTCTTCAAGGTTAGTCCTCAAGAACAGCAAGATACTCTTGATCAATCGCACGTGATTCCTGATCTATTCTGACAGTTATAACATCATATTGATGTATTGTTAAAAATATATTAAGTAATCTATATTGTAGAAATCACTACTACTTAGCGTTCTCTTGTGAATAGATCTGTCTGGAATTGTATATGTAGAGATGTGTATTGTGTATTATAATACCCGCTATCAGCGTATTTCTTAAGACGAAACCCCAATTGGCTTACGACCCATTGTGGCGTGGCGGCGCAAGGATTTAATTATGAAATTATTTACTGTACTACACAGCAGCCGCTCACAATGATCCGCGAAAACGCGCTTGTTCTATCACACAAAAACAGCGAAAGCGATAGTTTGCGAAAGCAGTATGACGTTGAACTTCACCAGATCACCACGAAATAAATAGCAAATATCTCTAAACACAGTATGCTCTACTTGAAACTTATTACAGACGCATTGTTAGTTTTGACAACTGACATTAAATAGCTGGAAAAAGTATCTGTCTCACTACTACCTTTAAACAAGAATATAACAACGCTAGAATGCTACAGTCTTGTTAAATGTCAGAACTAGAATTATCCCACCTGGAGTAGTGCTATTCTAGACACCAAACGGCGATTTATGGTGAACTTATCAAGTTAAGATAGTATATCATACTATCTTAGTATACTTTGTTGTCTAGCGTGACGATACTCGCTGGCAGTAAACCAAATACCTCAGATGACGCTGAGATAAAGGCAGCAAGATGAAAGACGCCTGAGTTATAGGGTGGCACGTTAAAATGATTGAGACCAGTTTAATTATATCTTAAGTACCCCATTGTGTGGAGTGGGTGTGAAAGGAATTATTGTTGAGAGCCGAATGAATGAATTATGGGAGGAAGCGACGAAGCTTGAAAGCCAGAGATTTGTGTTGTAACTGAATTTTCGAGTGTAATCTATACGTATAAATATTATTTAAGTCATTCTGCGATTAAGGATGAAAAGGCGAAAATTTAAATAATAATTTATGAATTTCTGTCTATCACTTGGTTTGAGTCCTTGAAACAACTGATCCAATTTTATATCGTTTTACTAACAGGTAGGTAGGTAGATAAATTTGTTAGTAACATTGGTATTATAATATTTCATCTAATGATGTAGTGGTAATAATTAGTGAAAGTGGATTCTGAGACCGTTTTTAATACCTTGTTTAGACTTTTTTATCTATATATTCTGCTGTACACTCTACACGTAGTATTGGTTCAAAAGGAAATAAAATTGTATCGAAAAAGTCAATAATAAAGTAAGTCTGTTTATAACATTGAAATACATTCAACATACAATGGATCGAAATAAAAGAGATCAACTTTATAATAAAGTTATACATATTGGTAGATATGTTTTTTGATCACAGTACACAAAAGTTAAACGCAAAACAAACGGATTGGTAACCATTGCCAGTCAATATCTACTGACAATGAAACTTGTTAATTGTGCAACACAAACCAGAACGAAATAAAACGGGCTCAGAGTAAATCGAGTCGCAATATTCATAAAACTGAATTAACATTTTGCGTTAAAAATATCAGTAGCAGTTATAAATAGGGATGTTATGATTTGATGTTTCGGATCTAGATATCGGTTTCGAATACGGTTATGGATATGGAACTATTTTGAATTATCCGATAGTTTCAGTTACATATATTAGAATATTAAGGAATTCTAAATGTTAAAAAGATATAAAAAAACCCAACCTGGGCTTTTTTTCGAAACTAAACGGCGGCGGCTTGTTGCCGGCGAAATCTTTTCTTAAAAGAGGGTCTTGAAAATGCCTCTTAATGAAATTATCCAATAGTTATTAAATTTTGATTTATATTGGTTGATTTGGTTACGGTTTCGGATATATTTTTATTTGGGCTCTATACCTTCCCTGGTTATTAATACCCGTCACTTCGAATTCAGCACTCAAAGCCGATTGGTGTTGTTGATGAAAACTGAAGCATCATTTGGGCTTAAAATGTATTCAACCTATAAAAATGTCAGATGTCCAGACAATGACTTAGTTTTAGTATTTAAGTTGGAATAGTTTAATTTTGGTGATTTAATTTTAATTTTGGTTTGGAATTTTGGTAAGTAACACACTGAATATGTAGTCCATGAAACACAAATTATTCAGTTGTCATAATAGTATCAGTAGCAGTTATCGGTACCGTTATTAATAGCCGTCACGCCGCACTCAGCGATCAAAGCCGATTAGGGTCGTCGATGAAAACCGAAGTGCATTCACATAGCCTTAAGAGTATTGAACATGTAAAACGACAGATGTGTTTACATAAGCTAATTTAAAGCGGGATTTTAAACTAATTTCATTTTAATTTAAACAAACAACCAAAAATATTAGTCCACAAAAAACATTGGTCGTGCGTTAATACTATCAGTAGCAGTTATCAGTAGCGTTATTTATATCCATCACGCCGCACTCAACGATCAAAGCCGATTAGTATTGTTGATGACAACCGAAAAGCATTGACTTGGCTTTAAAATTAATAAACATGCAAAAATTACACATCCGTCCAAGTAAATAAATTTAATTTCATTTTGGATATTAACACGCAGAAAAATTTTGTCCACAAAACTGATTATTCGTTGTCATAATACTATCAGTAGCAGTTATCAATACCGTTATTAATAGCTTTACGTACTGCGCTCTCAAAGCCGATTAGTGTCGTTGATGACAACCGAAGCGCATTCTCTTAGTAATAAACGTATCAAAAAATAACGGATGATGTATAAATGAACTGTATTTGTTTACTCATATCTTCATATTAGGATTCTCTGTGACATGGGTGCCTTGGCCAAACTTAAAGACGAGAACACAAACATTAAAGCGTAAGTACTTAATAACTGCTGCTGCTAAATATAAATTAATATTTTGTAAAGAGCGCAAGCAAAGCCGGCTGAGGAGTTCGTCTCGAAATAGGAATGAAGGAGATAAAAAGATATACTGTTATGTGTTGACAAAGACTTGGATAAATTCTGTAGAGAACTAGCAACTTGCAATCTTCGTCTAGCGAGCTTCTTTCGCTCACATAATGAAAACGATAAACTTTACAATTTTATTTTTAAGTACGACTAGCTCGGTCTGGCTTTAAGGACCAAATTAATATAACACATATAGTACACATTTTTACGTTTACGTAAACTTACGTAAACGTAAGTTTTAGGTGAATAAATGATTTAGTTTTTACTTGCAAAAACCTTTAATACTAAAACGGGTACACAAAGTAAGTTTTTGTTGACTTTCTTACGGATATTTTTACCGAAATTCGACGCGATTTATAGCAAAATATCATAAATTATTTACCTTCTAGATGTCCATTTTCTAACAAAATTGCTAAAAAATTCTCTGATGCTGCATTAGAAATCATTTTGTTATATCGAAACATAACAAAACCAAGAACGATATTAAATAACTCTATCGTAAGGAGTCTACCGACCGATCATTTCCATTCCTTATCTGTTTCAAGCTTATTATTCAGTAAAATCTGGCTTATAATGAACGAGCGAGGTGTGCGACGATTTGGGAGACAGCGCGATTTATCGGCGCACTCCGACTGAATCGGAATAATATCCGCAATATTCGGGAAGTTGTAAAGTCGATCGCTGTAATTTGTCAACGTGGTCCCGACCGCGAATTCGGAGTTTTTATTTTATAGGTTTTATGAAGGCTTCAATTCAAATAACTATGATTATAAAGTGTGGTGGAGACAGACGTGGTTATCGGAGTAAAGTGCTCCTGGTTCAAAGGACCTGGGCCCTCTGCCCTAAGACATAGTGTAAATGACACTAAGTCTTTCCACTAAGGAGTACTTAAAGGGTACCAATATCAAATAGGATGTCAGCTGTATTTGGAGTAAATTGGAGGAACTCTTCTCTTTATATAAATGTTTAAAAAAAGTAACTGTTGTTACCTTAACTTGTTGTTTAAACAACAACATATAAGCAATACTTTTAAAAGTTGTAACAGTCTGTCGTCTTGTCTGTTCTGTCAGAATGTCTGAAGTTTTGTGAGCGTGGACTATAACTGTAATATATTTTATATCACGGCGTGCGTAAATTGACGTTTTACGCACGCTTCGCGTGCGCAAAACCCCCATTTCCGACCCCGTAATATAAAATTTTATACAACACGCGGACGAAAAATGTTTTTCTGACTCGTGTGATTGCAGTCCTCGCCTGCGGCTCGGCCTGCAAACTCACACTTGTCAGAAAAAAATTTTTCGTCCTCGTATTGTAATGTACTATTATATCACGGCGTGCGTAAATGGACGTTTTACGCACGCTTCGCGTGCGCAAAACCCCCATTTCCGACCCCGTAATATAAAATTTTATACAACACGCGGACGAAAAATGTTTTTCTGACTCGTGTGATTGCAGTCCTCGCCTGCGGCTCGGCCTGCAAACTCACACTTGTCAGAAAAAAAATTTTCGTCCTCGTATTGTAATGTACTATAATTATGCAGTTGCGGGAAATTTAGCTAACGCTCGAGTAATATACCTAGTAATTAGATTTTGTAACAGGTGTGTATGCTGAAGTGGTCACTTAATAACAAGATGACTGCATGTCCGTTTTCATAGCAGTTAGATGAAATAAAAAATACTGATAGGCGGTATCTCTTGCTGCGACTGTATTTTAAAGGTCTCCTGGAATTGGTGCTGAAATATCGCACGAATTCGAAGTATTTTTGGGGAATTTTATTGCAACAGTATGCTGCGAAAAGTCGAAAATTGAAATCTGAAATATGCACCAGAAACGCTACATGGAATGATTTTTTAAACAAAAACATTTTATTTACTTTATAGCATTCGAGCGATATTCACGCACGAAGTATGGAGATGAGCTGCACTAATGCCGGACGTAATTCCATTCATTTCAATTTCTCTCAATAAAAAGTATCCGTTTACATACTTTTTCCTTTAAACCATTTTTAAACGAAATTAAAATAATAAAATGTTAAATTTGTACATCTACCTATTGGCTTTGTAAGTCATAGATTAGTAAAGATAACTCACTCCATACAAGTAAATGAAGCCAGTTTTGACAGTTGGAATTGTGTGCGTAATAATAAAGTGTTGCCACGTCTCCGTTCTAGTCACCCTAAAATGTTTGAAATACGTATTTATTTATTATGTTAATTACGTAGTATTCGTTATTTATACGTAAACTTTCTCTAAAAAGGTTCTATTTGTCAAGAATTCAAACAATAAAATGACCAATACCGTCGTCTGTATCTACACCACATTACGAATTAGTTTTCTTAGTAGTATAATTTAGTAGTCGCTTACAGTAGCAAGGGAAAAGGGATTAAATTAAATGTGTATTACGAAAGTAATGTTTATTTATGAAATATACTCAACGCACCCCATAACTAATAAGCAATAAAAAGTAAAATATATTAAAAATTAACTAAAAATATACAGAACTAATAAGCAATAAAAAGTAAAATATATTAAAAATTAACAAAAAATATACAGAAGAAAATATATGACAGTGACAACAACAAACATAAAATATACAATTGCTATAACAACGATTGACTAAATCCGTAAATGTACAAATTAAACAAAAAAAAAATAAATAAACAAGCTGAAGCTTGGAATCACAAATCACAAGTAAATGAGGAGATATTATTGTTTCATTATTTTTCGTGTTTGGTCCGCCATGATTAAGTTACTGACAAGAAAGAGACAATGTATTCCTTCCAAAAGTAAAGTGACGCAAAAGTTACGTCGATATTTACGTATGAATATTTTGAAGGTGATTATTATTATTATTTACCCCTTATGATTCGACTGAAAAAAATATTTCCAAAATTTAATTATAATTTAATAATATTATAATATTTCAATTTAATGTTACTCGTACGTAGCTATTATTTCTGTTAAATTTAAATAAAACACATAATCAATATCTAATTTTACTTGCAAGTTATTTCCCACATATAAAGTAATTCACAATAAGGTACTGGCAACACTTAGTACTGTCAATGTTATCTATTTTCGTGTTTGTGAAATATTAAAAATATGTAGTTTTTAGACCACTTACGAATGAAATGATACTTCTCCGCGCTTTTTCTTAGATTCCGTGCTGTGTTTGCACCATTTAACTGCACATGTCGGCATTTTTCCGCGTAAATTACACCACGACGGTCGGAAACGTTATGGGAAAAACCGTAAACTGTTTTACGTGAGTGTGTGCGTAATTTCGTGTACATGCATGAAACCCGTAAGCTGTTTGATTTTTTTTTGACTTCATCAATTACAAGGCGGTGAGATATCTTTACTTATCTATGTTGTAAGTATATAAAAATATTTTTTCAGAGGAGTAATCATGATTCATGAATTACAATTTTGTTGTAATAATTTAACAAACAAAAAAATCATATCATAACAAAAGCCTTACATGTTTAAAACGCCACAAAATTCTCAATTCTTGCAACTTTTTCATTTTGAGAGGTAATCCGAGTAGAGTTGACGATTCTATGAAGTGTCACAATAGACGACAAAAGACTACAGTTAAAGTTGCACGTCCCCAAGCAAAGATTAAGTTGTTAATGTAAAAGTTGCCTTCCCAATCTCCGAACAGCATTATTACTCACAGAGATACCCGTGAGGTATCATAAGTAACAAATTCAATAGATTGCATCTGGTGCATAAATCGGCACACAATGGACTACCGATAAGCTTCGCACCTCGGGACTTACGGAGATACGCGCCTCTTGTTCGGTGAAGACAAATTTCTACCACGTGTACGCATGACGGTATGACATAGTGAGATTATTTGTAGCGACACACAATTCAAACCGTCATTTCATAAGCTCAGGTATACACAGATATATTGTCTTTTCATATGCTTGTAAGATTTAGATAGCAATGACAGTCGAGCATGCAGTCCGTTTCATGGTAAGATGTCATCTAGTGATGATCCTTTTTTTTGGTTACGTGGGGGAAATCTTGACGACCCGCGTGGCGGAGCGGCGACCATACCGGTCTGACGCGCAGAGGGTCCCGGGTTCGATCCCCAGCCAGACAGATATCTAAATGATGAATTTAGATTTCTGTTTCTGGGTCTGGGTGTTTGTGTATTTGTCTATGTGTGTGTCCATGGCACCCACGACACAGGGAATCCTAGTGTGGGGCTGTGAGTGTAGAAAGCGTTTATTTATTTATCTATTCAAAAGGGATTCAATGTCGTGGAAGCGACACGGGGTTATGTGGGATTCTTACCGCACTAAAACCCCTCCGGTGGACGTCCTCGGCGCTGCGTAGAGAACTCCGGGATCTCCAAAGGATCGCAAAAGGAGTCCTATTAACGCATTGCCCCATCGGGCTCCAACCAGGTGCGTATCACGTTCGCGACATTGTCTGGTGGGTACGACGGTATACGTTACCATGCGTTACCGTGCACATACAGTCGTCCTTCCCGGGGTCGCTGGCCGAGCGGTTCGAGCACACATCTAGTGATGATCCTAGCCGCCTAAGGACATTTGTAACTAAACTTCGTATAATTGGGTTCTTTTTGAGGTTCTAAGTATAAACTCTGTTCTATACGGAGTTGATCACAGATGAATCGTCATTCCTGAGATGTTCCTCATAAATGTAAGTCAGCCTACCAAACCCTTCCATTCTATCGAAAGAACTGCCTCACCCTAGAAATAGGTGTGCGGAGGTACCCATCCAAGGCAATACTGATTCTATCCTCTTTAAAAATTACTCTATGTCGATATACTTAGTAGGACATTTTCGTCAGATAAGCAGATTCTTCCAGGTTCAATAAATAGTGAATTTCGACATATGCTATTAGATAGTTAATTGTATCAGGCGTTACTTTGCGGAAATCCATGCTATTAAGTTAAGATTAAAACTACTTCGCAACAATCCGCTACAAATATGTATGATGGTATATATTTTAAACCATGCAGTATGTACCACCCTCCCTCCCTCAAAGGATGCGTGCAGATGCAAAAATTAAAAATATACACCACCATACATACCACCACCAACACGTGTTTTGCTCCAAAACGGAGCATCATCAGGGTAAGTTGACTCTACGACGGTTAATCGCTAAGCCTTAACCGTCGTAGCTTAGCGATTAACCGTCGTATGGTACGGTGGTGGTATGGTGCTGTATATTTTTAATTTTTGCATCTGCATGCATCCTTTGAGGGAGGGAGGGTGGTACATACTGCATGGTTTAAAATATATACCATCATACATATTTGTAGCGGATTGTTGCGAAGTAGTTTTAATCTTAACTTAATATGCTATTAATCCATTTGTATTGACAACATTTTAGTACACGTAAGAAAACACTACACTATACATAAAAACAGACCCACAACAAAATATTAAATTCATCGTTTCAATATTGAATTTCTAAAGAAAAATAACAGAATGTCACTGTTAGAAAGTAGATAATGTCTTAGTTTCACGGATGGGCGCAGGCATGAAATAGGGCTCGCTCACAATACACCTCGGTGACACGGCACTATCTGCGGAGTGGACCACGTCGTATACGGTGGACAAGTCCCTTAGAAATCTGTATCTTTTGTGCACTATATAAATATAAGATCATGTTCCATTAGAAGACTATGATTTTAAAACTGATACTGATTTTCTTAACTTGACTGTTCTTTAGAAAATATTTTTCAATTAAAATGGTTACTGAATCCGCAGGCTATTTGCGGTTCAGGTTTAATCGCTAGTCAGGCATTATATGTGATCGAAAAATTAATATTTCTATTCCATGACGGTATACTGTTTTAAGATTAGATTTGCAATCTTCTTGGGATAATAATTTTATGTGGAATTCTCGCAATCTGTTCATGCCATTCAAATGTTCTCATGAATCCAAGAAGTCCCCTCGGTGGTAAGTGGTTGGCCAACGATGCGTTGCTACAACCGAGGACTACGTTAGATCAACTTGTGGCAGTGTATTTCCCTTACCAAATCTTTCAATACAGAACACAAGCACTTATCAGTAACTACCAATTTAGAAAAAACACTTATTTAAAATCACAAACAAATACTTACTTTACTTAGAAAGAATAATACAAAGACAAAGATTTTTCTTAACATAATTATACGGAAAGCGCCTACTCTTTCAAACGCGGTCATTAGCGTCCCGCGGGTGAACGCACTTTTTTGCCCCCTTCTTTTCTCTTTGCTTATCCAATAAGGCACCTTTTGTCCCACATAATGAGCGGCTTACGTGGCCCTAAGGGATTTGTTCCACCGCTGATTAGTAAAGAGGAAAGGTAGAGCACACATGCCATGAGATGAGTTTGAGCGATTGAATGGTAATGGTAAAATTAAGCTAACAATTTTTTGAAATTGTGTCTTTCCCATACCATACCATATCATAAGCTAAGAAATAAACATTAGGAAACAAATATGCAAGCTATTCGATAAATGGTGACAATTGCTTAAACAACAGCATAATCAATTCAGTGTAGATCAGGAATTCTAAAAATGGATCTGAATTATCACAAAGTTTCAGTCAGGAATCAATCAACCGTGATTGTAAGATGTTATAAGGTAGAAAGAGCTACTGCGCGGGCGAATGTTAGACAAGTTCCTCGCTTTTACCACCTAAAAATATTACCTTAAAACATACTATTATATCTATAGTTACAAAGTAGCAATAATACCAATAAGATTAATTGTAAAAGATAACTGTTTTTAAATAACGCGAAAAGATAGTTAATAGTTCATTCGCTCGCAGTGGCGCAAGGTTTTCATTCATAGGGAGGATATGAAAGGTACGTTAATCCTGAGGTGGTAATGAATGAGTGGTCATTTGGGCGACGTTGGTATGAAGAATGGAGATGTCGGGCAGGTGCCGTTTGGACTTCTTAGATAAAAGCTTCTCCATGCCTTTGACAAAGTGCGGGGTTGTCATCCAGTTCCCAGATTAATGAAAGGACGGCTGAAATGAGGTGATAAGTACACCTAATATAATCAAATGAATAGGGCAAAGTAATAAAGTAATGTAGTATATGCAGGTTGGTGTAGTATTAAAAGGTGTCTTATCCAATTGCAGTTTTACTTAGTGTCATAGTACTAAGATTTACCTAGCTTATATTACTCGGTGTCTTACACACATATTCAAACTATTGACATGACGTTATTTTATGAAATATTTAATTATTTTTTAAAAATTGTAATTTGAGAAACAACATCGTGTTAAATCTCATTGTACAGAATATGGTGAGAGTCTATGTTACGTGCCATTTTCAACTTATCGCAATAAACAGCAAAACATATAAACGTCTAACTTTTAGATTATAGAGTAAACTCTTTATTGCAAATTTTTTGCACAGTCAATATAACGCACATATGCTCCGGTTCTACAGTGGTACAGAACCGGTTGCCATCAGTTGTTTTATTAAATATTATAGATAGTATGGATTGTATGGTAATGCCCACGTGAATGACGTTGAATGAAACGAATCCAGACTAGCAGTGGGTCGCGAATCAAAACACTTCATCTCGCGTCCTCCATTGTGCCCTCGCTTTGTTGCCATTACCATTGAAACTCCATTTATTTACCAGCTCAGCCAGTTCACTGAACTCTGTACGATTTGTGGGCTTCTTTTCTCTTGTAACAAGAATGGAAATGTACTTAATATATGTAGTTTAACATTATATGGGAATCCTTACATGATGGATTTACATAAAAAAAACTTTAACTGCGTATGAGAGTAGTGTATTGTAAGACGGGAATATTGGGGCATTTATTTTTCAAATTTAATTAGGATATTATTGAAATAATCAACTAAATACGTAATACTACAATACGCACTACGGTAGTAAAGGCAAACAATTTATCGTAATTACGTACATGATATTAAAGATAGGCTTACTGTTTGTGGCATAAGCTTAGAGATGAAACGTAATCTAATCTTATTCTTAGCACCACAACCTGTTTTATCAAACGCAATAAAACTTCGGCACTTCAAAAGAAAATCGTTAGCGCGAGCAGTGTTCAAAAATCATATTTTAAGATAGTGAGAGGTTCTCCAAAGGACAATGATTGAGGGTAGGAAGGAGATCGCATTAATCGTGCTACGTGACCCGAGATCCGATGCCACGTCGTTCATAATCGTGAAATACCGCGGCCAGATAACACGACACCCCCGGCCAACGATTAATTTAATTCTCGAATATTCCATCGGAATTTTAAGGGCAGTTAGTCTGATGACGCCTAAGGGCGAGTGTGGATGAAATGGAATTCAATTTTTAGATTCCAACTGTCAGTTCCGTAAATATCTTGACTACCACATAAGTACCATTCGTCTCTAGTTCAAAAGTGTGAAAAAAGTGTCAAAAATGTCCAAGTTTTTGGTTTGTGCGAAACGATTCTAAAACGACGGGTCCTGTCTTAAAACAAAGGAATACCTTGTCTGATATCCCTGTTCCTGTTTCCTGAAAATTATTACCTGATATTTCATGATAAGTCTTAAGATTCAATTCTTCTTTTACGTTTAACATCAGCTGATAATCTTTATTGTATATTTGATCAGTAAGAAATTGTTATTTCACTGTTCTTTTCAGATTACCTTCCGGATGTTGGTTTCTTGAAGAGCCATGGGTGACACTAACCTATTACCAATTGGTGCACAGCACGCACTTTTTACAATATTGGAGTATCGACTCTGAGCTATCGAGCTATATTCATCGTTTCAGCACAGCAAATGATAAAACGAAGATCTAATCTTAGATGCGAATCTTGGATCCCGCGCGTGAAAGACAAAATTCTAAACGAAACTACTTTTTCAATGCACGCTCGTTAGCTACTTCCATAGGTGCAAAGGTACGAATACAAAGTATATCTGTGACAGACATTGGCTTGACATAAACACCCTCCGTTTCAGCGCGGGTCCTTGTCGACGTCACGGGGAATCAAGATTTAATGTCAATAAAATTTTACGCGCCGGCCCTTCGTAAAATATATTTATTTTATTTAAGCTCGTGAGGTGATATGCGAGCGGATGGGGAAATTAACTAAGTGATTTCAAAGATAACACGTCATTAATTTAATGAAATGTATATACTGGAAAAAGGTACCAACTCCATTAATGATTACATTTATTTGAACCTCATCCTGTCGAAGTATTTTACGTATTTGAGTAGAAAGTAATGTTACATTTTGTGAAGTAGGTCAGTTAATCTGGTTTTGACTTATAGATAATATTCGTAGCATAGATAAGATATATGAAATATTGCAATAATTCTTTCATTCGAATAACATAACTTTTAATTTGATATAGAAGAAAATAATATTAGGACGGAAATGAGAAAGGTCAACAGAAGTAGGCAATTTCGTAGGTTGTAAACAAACAAAAATAAATTAGTTATTGTGTGTTTCTATTACTACGATTATTTTAGTTCTTGGTCACACAAATAATAACAAAACTAAGCCAAAATCTGGTCGCGTTGCGTCCTTTCAGTATTCAATAAACGTCTACATTGTGTACAATGACGAAACATAATATATTTTTTTGTAAAATATTCTTCTATAATGTTTCTGCTGATGTGTATAAAAATAGTTAGTGTCTATAATAATAGCTGGTCCTCCATGTCACCGCCGGGGCCATAATATACATCGCAGGGGAAACTCTAACACTGATATAATATTTTGTCAAATGTTAATGTGTCTACTAAAAATCGTCAAATTTCTAACTTTAATGAGCAAAAAATGGATAGATTGATTACTAACAATGGGCGTAAAACTTTAAACACTAATCCGTCACAAACTGTATAGTTTGATATCGCTATGTAATTAATCTAATTCTATATTACTTTTGACTGATATTTTAGTAACCACAGTGTGAGTGTTTTTGTATAGAATACTATGTTTTAATACCCTATATAGTCTAACGTTATCTCATTTTTTATCGAAAGCAAACGCGGCGGAAAATAAATCACTTTGGCTGAAAGGGTAATCCGGCGAGCGAGACGCCCGGATTTAATTATATTTATATTGCGATCATGTTTTATTAACGTCGTGTGAGTTAAGAATTATAGCATAAATATTATTCCATAAATATGGGATTAACCTTATTTGAGAAATATTGATCTAAACGTATTCTTTATAGGTATTTAGGGTGTGTGATTATATTACAAGAATTCAGTAAGAGAGAATTATTAATTATTCGAAAAGCATTACCTTCCGTAGTCGGGTAAATAAGGCGGTGATAGCCTAGAGGTTCGAAACTTTACCTCTCAATTGGGGGTTCCCAAGTTCGAATCCCAGGCCTCTTAAGTTTTATGCAATAATTCCTAAGTCCTAGTCTAGTCCTAGTCCTAATTCCTCTCACTCTGGGAGGAGGCCCATGCCCAGCAGTGGGACAGTAGAGCACTAAAGATACCACCTATCTTCAGGCGCTCTACATTCTAATTTGTCTCATAAATATTATATTTGGATAATTTTATCATTGGATAGTGGAATTTAAAGTTAACTTATATTCACAACCCTAGCAGTTCACGTAAGATCCTGGGTTTAATTATTATCAGGCATTAATCTAACTATAATATTAAATTATCTTTCTAGTTAGGTACTTATACTAAAATCTTTATTTGAAGCTCAGATCGGATAAACCTTATCTATTAGATACTATTACTTTAGTCGTATATTGTAATACTTAATATCGCACAGACAAACTCTTAATTTTAAGCGTGGTTATAAGCATAGCATCCAAACAACGATATTCATACGTAGATGACAGACAAATATGTAAACACATAATATTATGTACACCGCAACAAATATTTGGTCGCCACAGAAATGTTTGCTACCACTGGTATTCGAGTATAGCTCGTGTGGTCTGCTAGATGCCACAATAGTATCTATTTATTCATCTTTCGAAATCATTAACGCCTGTTATTAATAATTTATCTATTCAATCTGTAGCTGCCAAAGTTCGAAATTTGACAATGACTATTATGAAGAAATTTTGTAAGGATGATTATGATCTTTGATATGCATATCATTCGATAGAAATTTTACGGTTTACTTTTTATTGTGAAGAAGACATATGGATGAAAGTAACAATATATGTATGTGTACTTAAGTAATTTATTTCCAATCGTATTAGTAAATATATTTACATCATTTACGTTGTATGTACTGCAATGGAGACTTGTAGTCATGCTGTACGTTCTGTTCTATGAATACAACGATGTAATCTCGTATCTTTGGATATCATTCTATTCAATCGGAGGTTAATGTTAGTATAATTTATATTACATACCTAATTGTTAGCTACATTAATAACATATATAAAGATTCCCTGTGTCGTGGGTGGCATACACACATATAATAAACACAGAACACAGCAGCTATAAACATTGCTGTTATTAAACTGCATTTGTTATATAGGACATGCGTTCTACCCGCAATTACAGATCCGTTCTCAGACCTAAGGACTAAGATGGTAAGTCAACCGGTAATCAACTGACAATAATATAGTTAAGCAAAGATACCGGCAATATTATGTTATAGAAAATTCTTTCAATGAGGGGGAATAGGGATGTGCGGATAATTGACGTCATTATCACTAACGTGACATCGTAACACGAACTAATGCGTCGTAACTGAAAATGATTGATGGAAAGAACATACTTAATATTGGAGAAGAGAAAGATTTTGTTGGTAAGTACGTATTATATTCCTTATAATTTATTGCATTAAGGTGGATTATATAATACGTACCTATATTTAGTTATAATAATCTAGTACAAATTTCGACTATGCGTTAAGAGTTTGCTGGCAACGAGTTTCCGGCCGATTGAATCCCATTGAATATTATCATTATTAGAATAAAGAAAAAAACTAACATACCTTATTCATATGTGAAATGGCCGCATCGCAAAACTATCGTACATTTCATTGTTTTAACTTGATTACAAATTGAAATCACCATAAATCAAATACAAGTGATTATGTGCTTACCGCTTATTAAGAAAGACTATAATTACAACAAATCGTTCTATAGTACCTAAAACAGAGAATGAGACTCCACTTTCCCAAGCACACAGCCGCGGTCAAAAAGCTAGTCCGTAATTTATGTACGTACAACATTACATCTGCGTCGGGCAAACAATCGACGAAGTGGTTCCTTTTGCTACATAATGCTATGTGCACAAGTAATTGGATTGTCTGACAAACATTTGATCGGATTGCATTTGCGTATCGACTCTGTTTAGCTGGTTAAATGTAATGGAATTCTTCCCTTAGGGTGCTTTAATACATTTTCGGAGGAACAGTTACAACGGAACTGTTATGGAATTTCCAATTTGTTGTGGATTTCAAAATTGTATAATGACTGACAATAAAAACGATGGTAGAATTAGAAGAAGAACAAAGAACTTTTGAAAAAAAAAACAGGCAGAATTAACTGGTTGCAACCATATTAACAGTGACATAACGTTATGACATAAGGTAATCTAATGGGACATAATTTTATTTTATGACATCTAATATCATAGCACCATCATGATTGTAAGAGATAGAGTTATTTGTTTCCAGAAAATATCGTGGTATACCCAAGCATATTAAATCTTTAAACCGTTAACTTAAAACCGTTAAAATTTCACTAGCAAAAAGATAACTGATGCTGTATGCTTTACTTAACTCATATATTTCTCACAGTAATTAGACCAGCAAACTTAGTAGACGTTTCAATTTACGTGATAAACTGGCCACTTAACAAGGTAAGCTCACGAACACAGTTTTTCCATTTCTGGGAAATATTTTCGCGAAACATAAACATGCTCTCGCGTTATGAAATAATTATTGGGGTTTATACGCCACCACAGTGTGTGGAATAGTTCGTGTGTATGACTAGAGTTTATGTGAACACCCCTTAACGGGGTTTTTTAAGACCCATATTTACTTTAATGTTCTGGGTAAAAGGTAAAAATTATTTTAATTGTTTCCAAGGCAAGACAAATCTGTCTACGTCCTTAAACAAATGTGTTGCTAATATAGAAACTAGGTAGAAACCAATTTTTTAAATGTCTCTCCTAATATTATAGCACACGTCGAACTATAACAGCGTTTATTTTTTTAATATTTATGTTAGGTATAAGACACTAACTGATATAGCAGTGGTACCAAACTAGAACCACGAAGTTTAAGATTTACCACTGTCTAAACCTTAGCAGAGTAAGTCATATCTTGCAAGTTAAGCATTTAACAAAAAGAAAGAGAAAGAAGCGAAGCGCGCCAGAACTCTGTATGGTAGGTAATTATAATTATTGACATGCAACCCGCACCGCTCAATTACATTGTACTACAAGGGCTTAGTATAGGGCTTACACAATTTAAAGTCGAAAGAACTAGACGAAAGAACTTAATTAGCAGTTTAAAAGCGAATGTTATTCTAGTTTATGAATCTCTTAACTTCTCGACTAGGATTTAATCCTGTCTTGAAACAGCAATTAACATATCAGCCCTCCTGGTTAGGTGGTCGCTGTCACATGACCATCACTTAACCATGAGCTAAGATTATGGTCGACCTAACGTAGAGTACATTAGATCGATCACAAACACGTTACTGTTTCTGAATACTAAATTAGAAATTTGCATATTGCCAGAATATTATACCGCTTTTATATGGCAGAAGTAAATGTTGTGGTAATACCACCATGGTCGAATCATAAAATGGTCGAAATGGTTTAACCTTGGATTTTCAAAATTCAACATAAATGTAATGTCAGGATTATTTAAAACTATTCGTAGCAACCCTAGCTCGTGTGATATGATTTATGAGACAGAGTACTAGGGGCGCATATTCGCTACACTGTGATTACTGACTTCATACTACAACTTCATACACCCAACACAACGTAACACATGTAGCTTCAACTTGTCGGTAGATTTTTTAAAGTCATCCTACCTTTTTTTTTTTTTGTTGACGAGGGGGAAACCTTCAAAAGGTACCCGACGCGATGGAAGTGACGCCGGGTTATGTGGGATTTTTACCACACTAAAACCCCCCCCGGTGGCCGTCCTCAGCGTTTGGTGGAGAACTCCGGGATCTCCAACGGAACACGACCGGAGTCCTCCTAACGCGATGCCCTTTTATCGGGCTCTGCCCTGGGGGGAGCAATTTACGCTCCTCTCATATCCCCTGGTGATTACAGCGATATGCGACCACACAAACCGCTGTCCTTCCCGGGGTCGCTTGCTGGACGGTTTGAGCTCCCACTCTTGCCGCCCGCAACCCCGGAAGCCCCTTTTAGTCGCCTCTTACGACAGGCAAGGGTTACCGTAGCCCTATTCTGGTCCCGGTACTACAGGGACAAAAGTCATCTTACCTACAACACATACATCAATACATCTTACCTATAACTAATAAACGTCTATTTATTAATTTACTTTTAATATAGTTACACGTGGGATGAAAAGAAAAATCTAAATTAATTATTTGGATTTCTACTGAGTCGCGGATAGAACCCGGAACCCGTTGCCTCGCAGATACAGATGTTGCGCTGCACCACGAAAATAAGGAAATAAAATAACGAGCATTTTAGAATGTTTCCGTAGAACTTTATATACTACACACTACACAGGAAATACTATTTTTACACGTTTGAAAAAAATAGATATTGTTTATTATCTTACTTCAGTACTAGTTTTGCAGTTTACGTAATTGGGCTTACACAATGAATTTATTGAAAATACTCTCCAATTAAATTCTTCTGCCGTGTCAAAAGTGTGCATTCAAAATACTTACCTTACTTACTTACCTTCCTTCATAATGAATCCTATAGCCACAGACCCTAACAATACGTTGTCAGCAGCTAATTGATACGTTTGCAACAATTTTCCTGTCAGCGTCGGGCGGCGCGTATTAATGTAGTTGTTCCCGTAAATGATAAAAATTGATAAACTGGCGAGCGCTCCATGAGCGACACTGCAGCGCTCTCGCTACACTGTACCAAGGCATAAATGGAGGCGGTTTGAAAAAGAAAATATCTAAATTCAGTAAGATAAACTATTGTCTGAACCATTTTCGTTAGTGATGCCACATGGCTAACACTAGTAGAGAAATAGGTTGAAGATGAATAAAGAAAATATTGTAACAATTTATATTAGGAGAATTTATATTTAATCGTCCCCTTATAATACTTACTATATAGGTACAGAAATATAAAAATTGATTCTGCAAGGAACATGTTAAAGACTTGTATGTATATTACAAACTACTCGTAGCATTGAACAGTTCTACTCGTACTTTATAACAATTCCTTTCCAAAAATACTGTAGTTCAGTTCCCACTTCTTAAGATAACATATCCTCGTACACTAAAACAAGATCGTGATATACCAGAAATAGAAATTGTTCAAAAAAGGCAAAACAATCCAACAAACAGACAATAAACTTTACATTTAAGGGCAAGGGAACGGTATGAAGCTGTACCTCCGAGTGATTTCACTGATAGCCGTATGGGTGCGATAACGGATAATACGTGTGACTACTAGAAAGAATATGAATACTCGTAATACCTTATAACTTGGTTCAATTTTATTGTTGAAATCCAAAATGGTAGTTTTCTGTACGTTGTCACTATGGAATACAATCTACAGTGCATCTATATATGTAACCACTTACTTCTACGTTCTCATTACACCAAAGACCAACGTACCTGAAAGACAGAAAAAGTTAATTATTATTAAATATAATAAGAAGAGTATTTTTATTGAGACATTCCATCTGATGTCTGACTATATGGAGACGTACCTTTACCTTTATGGTATCTGACCACACACTCCACTAAATCACGACAAACTAGCACTGCAATGCTATTAAGCAGAATTGCTCAAAATATATCGCTCATGTAACATCACTAAATAACGTATACTTATCGACTAACCCTTTAAAACATTGCTATAGGTTTTACCTAGTTTTCAGTACTGTGACTACAACAAAAATATTTCAGTTGCTTGTAACTTGCGCTAAGGGAGGCAGAAGGGTATGAAGACATCATAACGACAACATCATTACGACCCGGAGAGCTACAATTAATAACTGCCGCGAGCTAATAACCGCGCTCCGTAATTATAACTCGCTTAATGAAAAATACATAAAAGTGCTTTTCTATATATTACTTACAATCTGATAAAACGTCGTAGTTCTTCAGTTTCGTAAAGATCATGTATTGGTTGTGCTATATTTGTTATGATTGATTTTATCGGATTTGGATTTTTAATAATATAAATAGATAACTTCAGATAACTTCTGACATCGCAGAAACTCTCCTATATGCTCCATATTAATCCAAATTAACTAATATTATAACATATATTACATACATACATTACATAGTTATTTTATTAAGCGAGTTTATAAATATGGTGGACCTAATAGAATCTTAAATTCTATTAAAGTTCCTGCAAATGATGATAGAAAGACAATTATAATTATGGAAAATCGAATCCATATTTTGAATGGATGTGCGTTTGATACAAGTCAATATTAAAGCAAACTTTTATATTTCTATTTAAAGTCTAGTAAACGAAAATTTCAAATACGATTTACATACAATACGGCAGATCACTAAGCTTTCATACTACGGAGAATATTTTAGTAAAGTGAGTTTATTATAAGAAAAAAAAAATTAAAAGAATACGATAGGAAGGAATTCCTAGGAATACGGTATGATAAGGTCGCTACCATTTACAATTACGAAGAAAAGTCACACCAAACATTTATCTTATCAATCCCTTTTAAACCAGAACACAGTATCGGTATATTCTTATAGTATATATTCGGATAACTTTCTAGCGAGCACAATGAAAGTTCCTTCACCCTTAATTTTTTAGTCCAATACGCCAGTATGAAATCCTTTTACTTAATCCACTAAAACCAGCTCCACCGTTATCACTGCACTAGAAAACTCAATAAAGTCAGAGATATACAAGTAGTTCAGATTGGAAACTTAATTAAAGTGCAAATTTATCTAATTGAATTAAGGATAGCGATCTGCGAACAAGTAACAACTTGTTCAATAAATCCGTATCATCGGCTTGTCTCCGGCCATTAAACTTGTATCTCGTTCAGTTTTGTACAAACACTGGGTTAGAGCTGTAAATTAATTGCTTTGATAGACATTGTAATTGGTTATTTGTTTTAAGTCTCCAATCTAAATGGTAATGAGGAAATTTTAATTTGGAAAATATTTTCGCGAAATTATTGTTATGGTAAAAATGCGACTGAAGTAACTATATTTTTTAAAATTATATTACTTATTCCACAAATAACATGCTTATTTAATAATTTTATATTTTGAAAACTCTTGAGCTGTTAATAAAAATTAAATGTTACTTATACTCAAATGTGTCTTATTGTATACATTTAAATTAGGTTTTATAAGTATTTTAATACGTAGACAACTGGCATATAAATTTTTAATTAATGACACAGAAAACTCGTATTAAAAATAAAATTTAAAAATACTATTCTGGTCTTCTGATTACTCTTATCACACTTACTAAAACAGGAAATGCTTGTAATAATTACGGGTAAGTTGAAGATTACAAGCGGCCGCGTTACTTGTTTATCAGCCAATAACTCTATCAGTATAACTTTATCTACACCTCGTCAGATACCATTTACATATCTTCATGGCTTTAATGTATATGTAAATAGCTCACAGGCTTATGAATATATCTCTATAAAGCAATTTTGTAGATCTACGTAGAGGCGATGGTATGGATATAATGAACATAATAAATAAATAATAAATGTACGTACATATAAAATAAGAATATAATGTGTATTGAACGTATCATTACTGTGTTAACCGGGATGGGCGTAAAGACCTGCGTCACAGTGTCTTACTATTACAGATGTTTACGAATACTGATTTTTTTGTAACGTGTTGAATGTGTAGCACTGAAATTAAAAAAATCTGTTATTTTATACGACACTATAATACAAATACCTAAAAGAAAAAATGTTTATTTCTATGTAGTAATTTTATATAACTATTAACAAAATTTGATGACACTAAATAATGTTAATTAATATTTAGTAGCATTCTTATTGATAAACTTGGTAAATATATTTTACTTTCAATTAATTTATTTTACGTTTAGCGGACAAAATAAACGCTTCCCGAATTTCCTGATACTTTTCTTACTTAGAAAATCTTGAATACAAAATAATTACAAGCTCTTTTATATTAGAACGAGTATCTCAAAGATAATTATTTTCTTCAAAAGAAAATTACATTTTTAGGCGTGGACAACCTTCTAGGCATTCGAGGGCCCGCTAATTAGGGACAAGGTTTGAAAATTTTCGACAACGTCCTTTCTTGAGAAATAAAGTTTAAACTTGGAAAATATAATGATAGGCGTGAGAAAATATTTAAATTATTTTCTTTTCAATTTGGGCTTCTGTATTAAGGTTTTTGTTGTTTATTAATCAATTTATTAAAGCATTTTTTTTAGATTTTTATCCTATTTAGGTTGAGTTGGTTGTATGCATCGAGTTTATTTGTGGGAATACTTTTTGTTTTATATTAAAATGCTTGTACGTAAATAGGTTAAGATTTTAGAATAATTAACTTAAAGCTCTCGAAGATTTAGGAGGGATGGAGGGAGGAGATGTTACTTGTCCTAAGAGATGATGGAAGTGTCTATAGCAGACCACAAGCGCTTTCAACATGACTGGACATTATCAGTAGGTTTACCAATAGTTTGGTTATCGACAAAGGTGTCTTCTATCTATCGGGTAGCGTTCCTTTCATCCGATAGACCTCGAAGTATTGAGCCTTGTCTGACCACCGCAGAGGAGAAATTCAAGCGATAAAACTCACAATAATATTCTTGTGAAATCGCATTACTTGCAGCTTTAACCTTGTCTTCATCCCTATCCTATTCTTTCACGCCATCTCTAATTTTTCCTTTTTTCCTAAAACTGTTATTACTTCTTTTTTCACTTTTACCTTTCTTCTCCTTTATTATATGTTCTATGCTATCATCAATTTACTCCTTAACTACACTACTTTACTGTTGTTTGCACCCTACCTATTTTTACTCATCCTTACTTTTACTCCTCACCTTAAGGTTGCCTGGAAGAGATCGCTGATTAGCGATAAGGCCGCCTATTGTATTGTTTAATATTTGTATGTTTTCTTTATTATCTCATATTATGGGTACAATAAAGTATATATTATTATTATTATTATTTTAAATACATGACAAATTTTAAATACTAATAATAAATACATTTTTTGTATAATTGCTTATTTGGAAAATAATAATTATGTTTCGAAATTGTTTAAAAAAAATGTTTAAACTTATCTAAATAAATTAAAGGTATATTTTGAAAGTTTAATTGTTATACGAATTCAACTCACTTTTTCTATTGGTCTAAATAGATAAGCCAACAAACGATAAATTTAGCAAAACATTATATCATAAAAATGTATTTACACTTATATCAGCTTCACCTGACATATTCTATCGTTAACCTCTTGTGGTGGGACAGGTTAAAATCGTAACTTCATTGTTTTATGTGTTCGGTGGCGTTTGGGTGGCGTCAAATCCCAACGTTGCCGCAGCTGAAATAACAAGATATTTCCAATTCTAGCGTCCGATATACTACTATAGCTTAGTGTTCCGATCCAAATATCTTATACTACGGAGTTAGTTTTATTGTGAGGATTTACAACATTATTTGTTAAGCTCAGTTGTATAAATATAACTCACATTTAACTATTTATATGAATTCACCGCTGCAAAGCCGGTGTTACAGTGTGATCCTTAAATGTTTAGCGGTTTCTACACCCAATCCACTGGATTATATATTCTACATATAGACATACATAAATACAAGTATTAAAACTTCCACACCCATAACTCATTTAAACTTCATCAATAAAACTTATAAAAATGATAATGTAAAACTTAATCAAACTTACCCTATTTTACCTAGCAGAGTCTACTATTATTGAATTACAATCACCTTTAAAATATCTTTAGAAATTTTAGTGTTCATGTCTTGAATTTTTATTTGAAATTTCCATTCCCTAATTTCTTGTCTTATCTCTAGTTATGCTTCGCAAACCGCGCAGGGAGCAAACTTGGAACTAATAGATGTTGAAAGTTGTGCTTGTTTTAGCAGAAATTAACATTTTATGAAGTTTCGTATTACGCTGCCGGGAATATTGATGAACCACGATAAAACAATGGAAAAGCTAACCTATAAAAATAACTGCAAAAATTATTCCCTACTGGCTAAGAGGTTCGGTTAAGCAAATTTTTCCTGAGTACTTTTTGTCCAAATAAATGTAAGGCGTATATAATATTGCATATAGTTATAGGATTGATTGAGGTCGTGAAACTTAATTGTGAAACATTTTTGCAGTTAGATAAAACAATAAGTAAAAGAAACAAAATAAGAAAGAAATAATAAAGGAAGTTAAAAAAATGATATTACATATGCCAACTTCTTAAATATTATATCATTAACCTAGTTTCACCATACAAACGATTTCAAGCTAAAAAAAACAAATAAAAATCCTGTTTCACATACCAAGAAAAACTTCGTAATTCGGCGAAATGGCAGTGCATTTCTTTGGCTTGGTTTCAATGGAAATGCCTGCTTAATTACAAGCAAGAGTTTGGCCGAAGTCATCAGAATGGTGCGCCGGTGACCCAGTTCTTATGCTTCACTTTGATTTTAAGCCATACTTAGTTGGTACTTAGTTTTTAAAATACTTAGAATACGCGTACGGGCATAGTCTTCATGCGAAGCAGTTTATCATCATTTTCATTTCCTTACAATTTCTACAACCCTACAAGGTATCAGTCTAAAAATCCTTTCTTGATGCCCCATTAAATTATATTAGGAAAACTTATAAGTTTAACCAATCAAAAGTAATCAACTGGCGAAAAAAGTTATTTATTAAAGAAATACTTAAGATTTTTTTGGTGCTGTTAGAAAATAATTGAAATATATTTCGTTGATAAGCCTTTAAAATTTCTTTAATAAATAATTGTTTCTGTAAACAAACAATATTTCGATTACTATTGTGTTCTCCAATACCGAAATTTCTGTACAAATTTCATTTTTATAGATTCGGCGAATTGTGTTATGTTATATGCTAATCAGATATTGTAAATTTTATTAAATACCTGTACAATTTAACATTACTTTTGTCGCATATAAAAACAGTGTATACTTTTAATATACTTTAAGCGATGCATACTTATTGCTGTACCCTTATTACTACTTATTATATTTCATGTTAATAATAATCGCCCTTTGGACAATAGGTGTTAAATATCTACCACTCACGGCACCCTTATAGCCTCTTCCGCTAATAGGAGTGGAGTGGCCACCGTCACTCGATACCAGGATAGCAGCGTTGAGAGGTAGCGGAAGTGATCGTGAGCGTATAGTTACAATAGCGTAGCGGCGCGGAGTTAGGACCGTGGTTTAGACAAAGGCGCGAGACCGGCAGAACTCTGAACATCGGTGCTTTAGTTAAGTTTCCTTTATGGAAACTATTTAAACGCCTATGATTTTTTATGAATGCATACTGCATATTACTACATTTACTTAATATGTACAATGATGCGATTTTATGCGATTCTAGATATGCCTAGACATCATAGCATAATGTGACAGCTTTCGGCTTTGAATTGGTTTCAGATTACATGAGATTTATGAAATTTAGGTAGACTACATGCTGATGAATGACAAATTTGATGTAAAAGATAATCAGAAGAAGGCATAACATAGAGTGGTCAAACCATAGAGGAGTCACTAACAATTTTACTGTTACCTAAATATATTATGTTCATCTATCAGCTCCTTAAGGTCCACTGCTGGACATAGGTTACCCTAATTAGCGCTTTAATTGGTTCTTAACCTTTTGAATCCAAATTTTCCCACTGCCTTCTTCCCAAGTCAACGGTCTACTTCACGTACCACAAAACTAATCTAGAAGTATAACTCCTTTAAGTAAAGAGTGTTATAACTTATAAGTGTACAAACACAATAACACTAATGATGCAGATACAGAATTGGCCAAGCGTGAACCAACGCACAGTCCCGAAGTTTCTCGAAAGAAATTAAAGGAACAACAACCATTATCGAGTTGGCGCCGACCTGCGGAACACGCCAACTGTCATAAAGAAAATTAGATATCCAATAACCGAACGGAGCAAGTTGAGAGTTACACGATGTTGTTCCAGCAATACTTTCTTTAGTATTAATGGAAGTTATTCCATGTACTTGGCTCGGTGCTGAACAACTTTAACTGTAGGTTAAGTGTTACGCGATGTTTGTAATATGTGTGAGCATGTAAGCGGGTCTTGTCGATTTCTTACGATCTACGATTACCAAATAGATGGATGGATATGTAGATCAATAAATATTCGTCCCTTTAGTTCCGGGGGTAGAATAGGACTACGGTATCTCCTGCCTGTCGTAAGAGGCCCATCAGCGACCCCGGGAAGGACGGCTGTATGTGTGGTCGCATACCGTCGTACACACCAGACGGTGTGGCGAGCGTCAAGCTCACCTGGGCGGAGTCCGACGGGGCAACGCGCTAAGAGGACTGCGATTGCGTTCCTTTGGAGATCCCGGAGTCCTCTATGAAGCGTCGAGGACGGCCACCGGGAGGGTTTTAGTGTGGTAAGAATCCCACATAACGTCGTGTCGCTCCCACGGTATTGGGTACCTTTTGAAGGTTTCCCCCTCGTAAAAAAAAACGTTCAATAAATATTATTAACGGGTTTAATTTTAAAAATCATACATATGCTTAGAAAACGACAGATGAAATACATATTTTTATCAAGTTTATTATTTATAGAATTTTATTCCAATTTGATTCAAACATGAATTGTTTGGCTTTTTTTTTTTTTTTTTTTTTTTTGTCGCCCAGATGTAGGTGGAAAAAGGGCTGACCCTCTACGGAGAGGGAGGAGCAAAAAATGCGTCCAAGCACTTACAGGCCGCGACGGCCGGTGCCTGCGTCGTGTGGGGCTGACTGAAAGGTCCTCCTGAAGGGAGGACCATCCCACTAAAAACTCCTTTAAGGCATTCGTCCAAGGGGACCGTACAGCCGACATCGGATAGCGACCTCTCGTTTGCGGAGCGAGAGGCGCTAGCGGCGCTCCCTAGAGAGCTACCGCTGGATAGATGACACTGAAGGTGTCAACGTATCATGAATAAGATTAGAATCGTCGGGAAGACGATTCTCTATGGAGAGTTGTACGCCCCTGTGGGCGGCCAGAAGATTCTCCACATCGGTGGAGAGTTTGTTAGGAGCGTCGGTCAAGATATTTCTTGGCCGACGGCAATTGTACCGGGTAGGAAGAGGGGCAGCATAGTCCGCTGCACCCTTGATTAAGGGGTTGGGATGGTTTTCTGAGCGGTCAAAGAACGCTTCAGAGAATTGTCTGAGGACTTGTTGTATTGGAGCGAGCTCCAGGTCGCGGTGGAGGTCAGCGTTTCTGACATACCAGGGGGCATTAAGTGCCCGACGACAAAAGAGATTTTGTATGACCTGGAGTTTGTCTAGGATGGTGGGATTCGCGTGAGCGAAGACTGGAGAGGCGTATGTTAACACCGGTCGAATGCAAACCTTATACAGCGTTCGCTTATTCCTGGCTGACAACTTGCTGTGTCTGCCAATCATGGCGTTGAGGCGGCTCATGTAAGAGCGGGCGGTATGGGTGACCTTAGAGACGTGGGGTCTAAAGGTGAGGCCCGGGTCAAGGGTAACTCCTAGGTATTTTACTGTGGGCCTCCATGGAATGGGGGCCCCAAGTAATTTGACGGAGGGCAGGTTGTTTAAACGCCTGCGTTTGTGGTCGAAGCGCATTGCGGAGCTTTTCTCCGCATTGACTTCGATGCGCCATTTCCTAAACCAATCTCCTAACTCGTTGACCGAGCGTTGGAGTTTGGCGAGGACAGATGACTCCTTTTGCCCTTGGATGTAAAGGGCGGTGTCATCGGCGAAGAGTGAGAGCTGCACCCCATTTTTGGGGATAGGAATATCGTTGGAGTACGATATGAATAATGTAGGAGCGAGCACTGAGCCTTGAGGGACTCCGGCTGTTACGGGGCGTGGGGGAGAGAGGATACCTTCGTGCCTGTAGCGGAAGGTTCTGTCCTGAAGGTAGGAAGCCACGATGCGGACTAGGCGATCAGGAAGGCCAGAATGGTATAGCTTGTATACCAGTCCTCCATGCCAGACTTTGTCAAAAGCCTTGGCGACGTCGAAGAAGACTGCTAGTGTCTTGTTACGTCTTGGATAAAACCCGCTTGTGATGTACTCGACAATGCGGTGGACTTGTTGGGGGCACGAGTGCTGGAGGCGAAAGCCAAATTGGTGAGGAATGATGAGTGGGGGAGCATCTATTGGGAAGAGGTGCCCTCTTATGTGAACGAGGATCACCCGTTCGAAAACCTTGCCCATTGCATTGAGGAGGCTAATGGGGCGGTGGTTGGAGGGAATATGTTTCGGTTTCCCAGGCTTGGGAATACCGATAACTGTTGCTGTCTTCCAGGCTGTTGGAAAGAAGCTGAGATCGAGGCAGGCATTGAAGATAATGACCAGAAGGGTCAGTGCCTGCTCGGGGAAGTGTTTGAGCGCCAGGTTGGAGATACCATCCGGACCTGGGGCTTTACGAGGTTTCAAACCGCGGATGACGGTCCGGACCTCGTCTGTAGTGATTTTAATGGGAGCAGAGGTGACAGGGAGAGAGATCTTTTTAAGGACCTCCTCCTCCACCTTGTGAATGTGGATAGGGTCGCACGGTTGAGTGCTGGGGGAGCACTGCGCAGCGATGCTATCTGCGAAGCATTCGGCCTTCTCAGCGTCTTCGAAGGCTATGCTGCCGTCGGGACGCGTGAGAGGGGGAGTGCTTGAGAAGGCTTCGGTACGAAATCGTCTAGCGATTTTGTAGAATGCCTTATGAGAAGGTTGGATATCCTCCATGAGAGAGTTCCAGTTGGAGTCCCTCATTTCGGCTAGCCGGGATCTGACTTTCCTTTGGAGGGCGTTCGCGCGCCTCCTAAGGACAGGGGTGGGATACTTGGCGGCCCATCTGAGGGCTGCGTTTTTAGTTTGGATTAGCTTCCTGACCTCGCGAGGTAGTTTGCGGTTCGGGACCTCTACCACCTTCGCGTTGTCATGAAGCGAAGTCTGAACTAGCTGGGTGAGTGAGTTCACCGTACTGTCTATTTTCTCCGAGCTAACAAGGTAGTCTGGGGGAATAGTATACGGTGAATCGGGGGCCTCTATGGCCGAGATGAGAGATTTCTCGTACCCTTCCCAATTAGTGAAGGTTTTCGAGGAGGTATGGGGAGTTGGATCATAGGGACCTAACTGTAGAGAGACTGGACGATGGTCTGAGCCCAGATCGTCCAGTGTTTCGATCGCTCTTGTATTGAGCGCGACGCCTTTAAGGAGGGCGAAATCCAGCACGTCGGGTTCTTGGTCTTCCCGATCGGGGTAGTGGGTAGGCGCTGTTGGAGAGAAGATATCAAAGTCCAGTGCGCGGGAAATGGTTAAGAGTTTCTTACCGTTGGTGTTAGTCAGACGACTGTTCCAAACGGTATGTTTGCAATTGAAATCTCCAAATAGTACGACAGAGTCTCCGAGCGAGAGGAGGGCCTCCAAGTCGCTTTGGAGAGGGGCTTTATTGGCGGGGAGGTAAATTGAGGCTATGATCAGGGACGGGTGTCCTGTCATGCCTAATTTGCATATGGTGGCTTCCATATTGGTGAGCTTGGGTGTTTCCAGAGGGGTGCAATGGAAGGATCTCTTGTAGTAGATGGCAGTGCCTCCGCCACGACGGTCGTCGGCTCTGTCATTACGTACAAGCGCGTAAGAGGGGAGACTTACGCCTTTAAGGGAGGGCTTGAGGAAAGTTTCCTGAACAAGCAACAGGTCGATATCCCTGTTGCGGACGAACTCTTTGAGTTCGGGAATGCAAGGCTTAAGACCTCGTGCATTGAAGGAGATAAGCGAGACGCCTTTAGGTTTTTGACGACCGGGATGAAGGGGTTGAGTATGAACGTTACTCATTGAATGGACTTGAACAACGCTAGGTGTTCAGAGTAGATTGCGATGCGCTCCGCCTGGCTGGCGTTACGCATCTTTTGCGAGACGAGTATGATCTCGTCGAGGTTCACGCCCTTAACGCAGTCCTTAAGGAACATGATATGTTCCCTTACCGATGCGTCTTGGGTGGGACGGGGAGTGGGAGTGGCCTTAGGGGCCGGGGTTGGTGGGGCGGTCGCGGGTGCGACTTTCCTCCAACTCATGGGAGCGGTTGGGGTTTTGGAGGCCCCTAGCCGCGGGAAATTGGTCGAATTGACCGGAGGTGGGCCTGCTTTCGAGGGCTGCTTTTTAGCAACCTTCTTTTGAGCGGGACGGGGGGCTTTAGGGCAGCCACGGTAGTTAGCCGGGTGCCCTGAAGTGGTGCATAGCACGCAGGCAGGAGGGGACTCGTCTTCACGAGTTCTCTTGCACTCACGTGTGGCGTGGGGTTCTAGGCACTTGACGCACCTTGGGGGGGCAGTGCAGTTCGCCGCTGCATGGCCGTAGAGCTGGCAGCGGTGGCACTGGGCAGGGTAGCCACGCTTGTTAGGTGGTTCCACCTCGATCTCAGAAAGGCCACAGATTGTGAGCTCCTTCTCCTTGAAAATGTCCTTGGAGGACGGGGTCTTGGCTAGAATGGCCAGGGCTAGAGGGTATTTGACCCCGTTGCGGTTGTACAACTTGTGTACACCTTCCACGGGGAACCCTTGGTTGACTAGATCCGTTAGGATTTCGTCGGTGGGAAGCTCGTAGGGGAGACCCCTAAGGACCGCTTTGATTTTGCGGTCCTCTTCTAAAGCGTACGTGTGGTACGGGAGTTGAAGGTGAGTTAGGAGCCTAATGAGGCTCCTGAAGTCCTCGGTGGTGGGGCATGAAACGCGAATAGAGTCGCGAAGGTTACGTGCCTTGGTGTAGTGGATCTGTTTTTCCACTAGGGTTTTAGAGAAGTCGGACCATTTCGACTTATCTCTGAAGAAAATGTGTGGGGGCGGTTTGCACTTGGCAAGTGCCGGTTCGCAGCGTGTGGCTGGCTTGGCGGGCTTAGCCGCGGGGGTTGAGCTCTGGGGCTCGGTGGAGGCTTTTGGCACGGGGGCCAGAGTGGAGGCTTTTGGCACGGGGGCCAGGGCGGGGGCCGCTGGGGCTGGGGTGGCTTCGATAGAGGCCTCGGAAGAAGTCTCACTTGTCGCCTTAGCGACGCGTTTGACCGGTCGTTTCTTGGTCTTCCTCGACTTGACAGGGGTGAAACCCTGGTCGTCGTCGGAGGAGGGGGCGGTGATGAGGGTGTGCTCCGACGATTCGTCGGAGGAGGCGGGGCGTTTTAGCGAGATGGCGTCAAAGTCCATCTCGTGTCTCGGGGTGGCATCAGGGGATGCGGGTGAGTCGGTAACGGACAGGGGATCCGTTACGGACTTTAAGGGCTCGCAAAGGGAGCGGAGTTTGACAGCGTCAATGGGGCGGTTGAGCTCCTTGCTCAAGAGGGAGGACAGAGCCTCGAAAAACCTATCTGTTACCATGTAGGCCATGGTAACCAGGGATGCCTCCCTGCCGAGGCAGGGAGCTAACGGGGAGGGGGAGGGAAATGCAATTACCCCTAAGGGAAAGTAACTGCTACCGTCACCCTTGGGATAGCCCAAGTGCAGTGGGATCGGGTCTGCCGGTTTCTCTCAGACCGAGAGGTCTGAGAAGCGCACCGGGTCAACGCTAGCTGGTTTCGTTGGCACCGTTAGGTATCCACCAACTCAAACGCGTCGGGACGTGAGTTTTGTTTATTCCCAATAAATTGGCAATAAACAAAGCACGGACCGCTATCGATAATATCGAATAGGCGAGAACCGGCCGAAAGGCCAGAGAAAATTCTGGGTTAGGAAACACTAGAGCGCGAGCAGGCGGGGCTGCTCGGTCTGGCGTTCAAACGCAGAGTGAATTGTTTGGCTGATGAAGACCACATTTTATATTTCTAGATCGCAGACAGAAAATAATCTTTTGACAATTTATTTGTTTAAGTCTATTACTTACATACATATTAAACTTCCCCACCTGCTCATAAACAACTGGAATTCCAAAACGTCACCAGACTTAGTAGTCGTAAATTGCGCCTAAGTCCGTAGTTCTCCTTGTCCCGTTGTCTTACCATAAAGGGCTGGCCGGGTCGCATTACCCCGACTCACCCGAGCGCCCAAGTGGCCCGCAATATGTTTAGATACACCCCGCGCCACCCGCTCAAATTGTCTGCGTCTTAGCGTAATTGAATTTATAATGGGTTAGTTTAGAAGATATTTAGTGTTTTCAATGGGGTTTAATGGATTCAGGACCAGTTTAGGCATGTTTACCCTGACGAGTGTTCTGTTTAATATGAGAGTGGTGGGAACTTCACCCCTGCAAATGTCTTTGGGGATAAGCAAAAGCATAAATAACATATGGTTTCTTAGCAGGTCTTACAACAATCGTAGTCCAACGTTTCTGCTGTATTTTTAACAAATAGAGTAGCAAACGAGCTTGCAATTCCTCTTATGCTAGTGGTCACTGCCAGTCGTGGACATGCAATGCTGAAATGCATCCTAAGTAACACGTTAGTCTACACGGGTCAGTTACGGGTAAACTATCTGCCTTGTTTAAGTATATTTGTCATAGTGTTTTAATCAGAACTAGGAAAAGCTTAACAGTTCTGTTACAAGGTAGAATTTTCCGATGGTCCCACTACAGATAATGAATATTATTGCCACATTTAGATGAATCAGTAATTTACAAATTTATAATGTATTATTAAATAAAAGTGTGTATACCTATATGTTAAATATAGTTGTAAAGAAAGGAAACAATCAAAGGAATGACTATAAAATACAATAAAAAAATATAGTTGATATACAAGCAAAGTCAAATAAATAACCTTTAACAATAATTTCAACTACACAAAATTAACAGTACCACATAAACCCCTCAGAATCATTAGCATCAATAAAAGACAAATTGCTTCTATCAGCACTATATTCCATGTTTTATGGTGCAATTATGCCATGTCCTTGCCAGGGGGATCGAGGGATTAAAACGAGCCCTTGAAATATGGCGGCAGCAGTCACCGACTTATGAAGGCTTGGCAAGATTAATTCCAACAGGAACGAAATTATTATGCTTATTGGCCTGGAAAATTCAAAATGTCGATGGTGCTGGCATAATATTCAAATCAAATAGCAAAAGCTAAGTTGTTCCCAAAAGCATGGTACATGTCACGTAATCTATCAGGCTTCTTCAATGAATAAAGGTTTCAAACATGTAATTAAAATAATCTTTCAACTTAATCCTCAAGCAGTAACGCATGTGAAGACCACAGGTAAACTCTATCCTATCTGGAATTATATGAAATATCTCTTATTAATATCTTAAACATCACGTTTTCACTTTCCAACATATTCTATGTAAAATGAAGCTAAAATATTAAAGAAGTTTTATCAGGGAATTGTAATCTAAACTCACTGCTAGGAGCAACAAACCTCGGACTGCAAGACGATAATCAAAGAGATGCAAATGCTGAAAGATTAAGTGAATAAGCTGATTAGCAGAACAATACCTACAAGCTGCAACGTGTAATTGCATACAACGGAACAACCATTAGCATTATTGTTAGTCCAATACAAGTTCTGAACTAACTTGCTAAAACAAGATTGTTTATTTAGTATTACCAAAGACGCAGCTGGGGCTTGATTAAACAACCAGATAGTGTTTCTAAGAATAATGTAATTGAGAAACCTGGCTGAGATTTTCAGTGCTGCCATATTGTAAAGTTTTAAAACAATCCTAAAGCTTCAAGGGAATGAGGTGACAGATGCAATTGTAGACCATTTGTTACAAAACAAAAAAATAAAGATATTTTATGTAAATAGTTAATAAAGAGGAACTGCATGATGTATGTATGGTATAACTATATGTCTCCCGATATTTATTACACCCATGCACATAATTAGATGAATCTGACCACCACGTAAACTTAGAGAATGTAAGAACGACAGAACACAGAACAACACAGACCGCATCCAAATCTTGTGGTACTCCAAACATTAACTCTATCAATGAACTTTATCCGCTGAAACACTAACTGAATAACCAAGATATTCATCACAAGCGAGACGCTAACAGCGTTATGACCAAGGGAGCCGCCATTAGCATTATTGCTCAGACCAGTTCGCTAGCTCCAAGTTGGAACTTGCCGAGTGATAAGTATGATAACAAAGCCACAGCTGGCTCTAATTGAGTAACTACCCACTGATAAAGATCCAGCTTTATTTCATCAGTTGCGGTTTGGTTAAGCTTTGTTTGCAGATTTACAGAGCCTTTGAACCTTACATGCGTCCTAGCCATAACTTAAACTGCTTTAAGGTTTTAAATTTAGTCTCGGAGAACCTTTTAAATGAGGCCCTTTAGAAGACAGATCGGAAAATATTTGACATCGCGGAGGATAAGTGATAAGAATTTGCAACGTTTTGAGACACAAAATTTCGGTAATTGAACAACAATGAATAAGTAACTTTCTAGATCTGATCTTGCACTAAAATTTCGACTTCAAGACAAGTATAATCAATATTCGGTGAGCTCTTATTTCCTTTAGCTAAAATATGACATAATAATAAGAGTAGAAGTTTTTATAATCACGCCAAAAATTTTCCACTTTTTGCTACTTTTGCCCACTGAACCGTAACGGAACAAAAGCTTCCAATTTAAAATTCAACCATTAATTATAAAGACCCAATTAGACCCAACACTGTTAAAGAAGATATAAAATTGGGCTAACCGATAGAGTGGAAAATGAAAATGAAATGAGCCATCAGTAGAGCGGGCCAATCACGCTAATGGAACGGGCCGGACAATAAAATCATTCAGTCGATGTAACCCGAAACCGCGGCCCCCGTGCGTCAACCACCACAGTTACTTTCACTATCGAGCGTGTTGCTCCAATTATTGCTGTATGCTTTTATAGCGAACCATTTAACTGAGTTTTATACGTTACTCCTCTCCTGACTACGTTAATGGCGCCCATTGATGTAGTTTCGATTCGTGGGAAGAAAATTGTCATAACTGTCTTATTTTTTTTATATAAGTTCTTATGCCAATTAATGCTTTAAAAGTTTAGCGAATTTAAATATATTTGAAACTGGAACAAAATAAAATATACCAGTTAATAGAGCTTAATCTAAAGTAAAACCAAAATGTAATTTAACTTCACAAAGTAAAACCAAAATGTAATTTAACTTCACTTGTAATTTTTGAACGTGCTCATAAAATACAAAATTATAATAAGAACACAAGACATCATATAAAATGATAAAAAGAAATTGTCTCAGAACGGTAGGTAGGTTGTAGACAGGATAAAAGCTAAAACAAGAAATTCTCGGGCTTTTTATATGTAAATTGCTCCACGAAAACGACCTAAAGATTACGCTGACATAGGAGAAACCTAGGCTTTTACGGAGCAAAATACCGATTAAGTTAAGCCTCGACTTGAAAAAACTAATTTGGAAGGATAACGACGTTTACTTTTCAAATCTTCTGCTCGCAGCTTCTGTTATTCGATTTTAAAAGGTTGAAACAAATTCTGGTATAGTACAGCTCTGAACCTTTATGAAATAGAATAGTCAGAAACTATTAAGTTAAGTAGCTAGTAGTGATAAGAATCTACGAAATGTTTTAAAAATATACGATTTTTGTTAGAAGTGTTATAAATAACGAGATTATGTTTTCAGAGATTTTTGCATTATTTCTGCTTTAATTTAAAATTTGGAACATATAAATTATTGTCAGTGTTTAAAGTGGATCATGAACTAAATATGTTTACTTATTTTAATTCACTTTTGTCATTACTATTATGTTTTAAAAGTAGGAAAATACCACTAAAATAACTTTTTCACCATACAATAGTCTAAAAGTCTAAAGTCTTAATGCAAGTTTGTAAATAATATATAGTAGCACTTGGCAGTTCAACGGTGCATAAAAATGAATATTTTAAAATGTTAGTCAAAGTGTATTCCCTGTAGAACGCCTGACCTAAAGCATCTCAAAAGTAACGTGAATAATTTATCGGAATAACGAGGATTAATATGTCTTGGGACCATTAAAATATCATCCCCTGGCTCTTCGTAAATGAATCGTTGTTTGTAGCTAAACAGATTTTCGACTAGATCAAAGTGCGTGATGGAATTAATGTTGAATTTGACTTATGATGCGGGATCGTGAAGGGTTAGCACTTAGCGGGCGAAAATTTGAACAACGTAATGGTTATCAAATTGAATTATTAATGAAAATGGAAACTTTGAGGGCCAGAAGGCTTAAGGAAGATGAGCTTCAAGAGGGACTTTTAGGTGAAATTAAAAAATCTACATCCGTCAAATATTGCAAATTACTTCAGTAAATACATTTAGACCATAAATATATGTGTATTGTGTATATAGTTTTCAAAGTCTTATTTATATTTGCCTTCTTTTGCCACTTCACATAAATTGAGATCAGAATGTGAGGATGTACATGTATACAAAGTGTATGTATTTATTGCCAAAATTTATGAACTATTAGTAGACATAAATTTATAATACGACAATTGGCTACAGTAGTCAATTGGATACAATAGTCGATCAATTAATACATCTGGACCAATAACATACTACGATTTTAACGTGCTTGTAGTAATCGCTAAATAAACCTGAAACGATTTCAAGCATAATATTTTCTCTTAATTTGATACAACAAGCGAAGTCGATGAGACGTTCGATATTATTCAATAGGAAAGTTTGTTTAAAAACGATATGTTAATCAGTGAGCCCAACAGTTTCGTAACCAAATCAACCGGGTGAGCGGTTAAGAACTTTATATTGATTTAACGTAAAGTAATCTCTTCAAATTTTAAACTGGTTTCTGAGTGGGAGAACTCGTCCGTGAAATCTGTCATCGAAGGAATCCGATGTCGACGAGGCTTCATGTTATCGCCCTTCCGGTGACGACCGCCTAAAAGGAAATGGCCATGGTAGGGAAAATTCTCAGATATTTTACAGACGAAATGTTTCCAGAATTACTTGGCAGGAAATTTTTGACAAACTAAATCATTAGTCACAAAGTAACTTTTCATTGTGTTGTTTATATCTTACATTTGACGAACATTTTTTTACTATCAATTTAAGTTACCTTCGCCATAAAAACGTTTACCATTTTACGACGTACAAATTCATGTTTCTCATTCTTGGAATCTTCAAACGCAGATGTTTTTAAATACCTAACATTTAGTGAATTACCATAAATTCCTCATTCCGTTTCACAATAGGACATTTCCAATGCTTTCAAATCTAACAATACCAGCCGGCATGTCAAAATGTCATAACACGACGCATGTACACACAAAGTGATCGTAGCTAATACAGACCGTGACAACAAATATACGAAAACCGTTTATTCACTAAACCTTTATTGTTATTCTAGCATTGACACTGACTTTTTTGTGTTCGAAGACTCAAGTGAACGTGAAGCGTATGTTATAGATGAAAGGGTTGGGAGTACAAAAGCAGCTGGAGTAATACGAGATACACAGGTGTCAAGTGCCGGCATTCCTGTCAGTTGGAACGTTTGTTCGTATTGTAATAGTATTGACAGAGCGCTGTCTCGTCTCGCTGATGATTGCGACAGTACCTGTTGTTCTGAACGTGTTTGCTGATCAAATGTTTGGGAATATTTGAATGGTGTGGATTATTTTCTGCTACCAAACAAAAATAGTTTTGTGCCAGATAGTGAAAACGTTTTTTTTTCTACACACATTTAGGAAAACAGCAGTACGGTGTACTGCTGTTTTATACCTCCCGCTCAATAAAGGTAATAAGTTCGCAGGTATACATCTTTCCATCCAGATTATGTGAATTAATCCAAGACACACATCTCAGACACCTTAACATATTTAATCTATTTACGAGATAAAGACAGAAGACAGGTACACGTAGATGTGGCAACAGATCGGAGTAATTGAAAGCTAAGGCAAAAGAGTTACTGATAAAACTTTACGAGATATAACTCCATCGCGCATCAGTGGGCGGAAACGGTGCAATGGAGGTAATGTTTCAAATCACGCGGAAATTTAAATAGCAGACGGGTAAGTGGAAGCTGGGTTTAAATCGGTTAGACGTAAAGGAAAACCCATTAGGTTCACTGCCTGGATAAAGAAAGGTTTTTTAAATGATAGACTACGCTTATTCGAATTTATAATGTACTAGTGGTGCCCGCGGCTTCGCCTGCGTTTAAAAGAAAATAATATAACATACTAACATACATAAAACTGAAAATTCGTACATTCAACTTTGCTAAAGATCATTACTTGATCAAATGCATAATTTACGATTCAATCCTTACTAATATCGAATTTAATAATCGACTTTTGTGGTCCAAAAGATCGATTCCCCGATTAATCGATCTTAGATTGCCATCCCTAGTTCCCGTGGGATTTCCGGGATAAAAACTATACTATGTCCTTTCTCGGGTTTTAGACTATCTTTGTACAACATTTCATTGAAATCGGTTCAGTGGTTTAGGCGTGAAGAAAAGACAACCAGACAGACAGACAGACACAGTTACTTTCGGATTTATAATATTAGTAAGGATATTTCCGGTTTTAAACAGAATAAATAGAATAGAGCTTGTACTAAACAAAGAGATAAATTAAATGTTGATGTCAGGTATAAAGCATTAGCAAGTTTAGTTTAGTGAAGTAATCTACCAGACTCATGGGATATAATTAATACATAGCGTATGAGTTATTGAAATTTGCATGGTTGAAAAGCGAAATATTTTGTAAGTTGTTAGAACACTACAATATTACAGTCAAACTCTAAGTCAGCATGCATAACTAAACAAGGAAAAGGCACACCAACGTACATACCATAAAATTCAACGTGAGTACATTACAACCGTAAAAATAGCATTTTATTCCGTCCGCAAATCCGTGTGGCGCGAAAACCGTGCTTGCAACGACGGCCGATGTATTTTAAGAATGCATACGTTTATAAAGTGCTACGACGCAGGTGTGTATTCGCAAATCTGATCAAAAGCCATATAATATCCGCTTGCCGGCTGCCGGGAGCTTCGAATGTACGTAGATTTGCAGCTGACTTTGTACACATGTGATTGTCATGCAGTTATAGAGAGACGAAAAAATGTAAAAAAATAGAGAGTTATGTCGCGTAGAATCTACTCGACATAACAACAAGCTATTACAAAAGGCAGATTCGAATAAATGTACTCATTTTGCTTGTCACGAATAAAATATTTTTTTTAAATAAATACTGAGTGCCTGATCACCTCTGGAAATTTGTAAGACCACAATGTTTACAGTACTAGAAGTAGCAACGGTAGTAGTTGTAGTATCAATAATAAATACATACAGACAGTATAATTTTATAATATTACAGATCACGTCAGCGCCTGATTATACCAAGTTGTTAACGGCGGGTGTGCGCCCAGCAAATCTGTATGGGACGTCTTAATATATATTTTTACTTATTTCAACTCCTGATGATTTATGTTTCCTTTAAACACCATTGATTTAGTGCTTATTCATTTTCAAGGTCGCTTTTGTTTTATAACCGTTGATCTTTATCGGCAATCAACAGCTTAATAGCAAACATGACAACTACATTGTTAACGCTTACAAAAAGTAGAATGCACAAAAAGTATAAGTAATTATTGTGAACACCTATAATTAACTTTTACAATCCGCTTAGTATTTTATTAATATCATACATTAGTCTGTTTATTTGTGTGTCAGTATACTTTACCTTACGTCAGAGAAGCGAATATTTTTCCAACACAGTAAGTCGCATTTTAACACCACATTTTACCACCCTTGCACGCTGTCTATTTTCGGAACGTCTTGTCACTTAAGCTTTCAAAAGCAGATGTGTCACGCTAAAACGCAACACCTGCAGCTATTCCTTGCGTAATAAATTCAAAATTCACACCCTTAACTCAAAGTGAAATCTACACAAATAAATAAAAATCGAAGTTTTTGTTTGTAATGTCAAAATAGAAGCAGTATAAAAAATACTAAAATTTATGTCTGTCTCTCTATTTTTGTCTATCTGTTTGTTCCAGTTAACCTTCATAACGCTGAACTGATTTTGACGAGATGGTTTTAAAGACTAAACTACTTTTTTTTATAAAAAAAATGTAGGATGCCGCGCAACAATTTAAAACGATGAAATCTGCTAAGTATTTACACTTTTAAACCACAGTGCTCAGATTGTTCTTAAATAAGTACCGTAAACCGCACGTGAATCTATTCCGCACTTCAAAACCAATTTAAATGCGTCTCAAAGCTGCTTCGATCCATTCCAGCGATTCCTGTGAAATTCCTTCGGTAAAAGTAACTGGTTGCTGATTGAGAACGATCCAAAAATACATTTTCAGTGTCGACCGCGCTCTCGTAAATTAGTTGGATGGATTTACACGACGACGCGACACCGACACGTCTGTCGTCTGGTGTCAAGACACCGTGACGTCATTTGTAAGAAGAATTTTATTTATACACATATTAAAATAAGTCTTTTTTTCCAGCACGACCCTAAATTTGTATACTTAAGGTTTTTAATTTTTTACTATATAACATGATACTACAAAGCAAGAATATGATAAAATATGGGTTGAATAATATCTACGAAATAATGTTTCTACTTTTTTAATTATATATTTCTTGTATATCGGTTACCATACTCATATTTTTTAAATACATACATACAACCGGACGGTTGACAGATGTATTAAAAAAAATATGAGTATGGATGTCCATCCTCTATACCCTTTACCAAGTTTCAAGTATATTCTAGTAAATTAGTTCGATAGTGTCTCGACGACGTGACACCGACACGCGTCTGTCGCCGTGTCGCGCTGGTGTCACGGTGCCTTGACATCATTCACGAGACACTCTCTGTAAATAACTTGTGCATGTTTATAATGTATCATTTAACATTTTAAGTTACTATATTAGAATTAATGACGGTAAAGTGATTCGATTTATGAGATTGTCTTTTCAATACTACTATAAGACATAATTATATCTTTAAAATTACTTCAATATTATCTATTTGATGTTGGTAAAACTTTTAATTCTATCTGTACTTTAGAATAGTAACATAGCACAGTAGGGTTACAAGTTATAGACTTAAATAAAGATCAAAAGTTTCTTAGCCCCCACGTCGTATTCATAAATACCATTGAAATTGATAGAAATTGATTGGAATACTAAACTTAGTTATTTCTAACTAGATTCTGGTATATTTTTCTTTTCCCGTATTATGTGAGTAGCTACTACAAGAAAATGGGCAAGATACATAAAGATAAAAAGTAATAACTTACATCAGACATTACAACAACTAGAGCTCTAACGTCGCCTTATTTGTAACTCGCAAGTTGTAAAAACATTTATTGCCTTACTAGGGTTTATGACCAGTATTTCTCATTTTGACTTACACATACTAAATTCCTAGTATTGTATTTATTAAATCTCTTAAAAATATTGTGATAAATGTTAATTATTTCATGATTTGGATCGAAAAGTGAATAGAAATATTATATCTACACTGTTTATTACCGTTAGTGGACATGTAGGTATGTTCCCTCACTTTGATAAGGAAATGTTATATTTAGTTCTGGTTACCTGTGGAGTGACAGATATTCGAATATTTTGAAAATATTATTTAATAGTAACCTCGATACATCTTCTGACTATTGAATTACTCTACATCTTAAATTACCAATCTTTGACGAAATTGAAGTTCACTCTCCAGAGCTTTGCGGTCCAGTTTACATACTTACAAATCATAAATACCTACAGTAATACGACATAATGAACTACTAAGCTCTCAACTATTAACACGGTGTAACGTGACACCTAACGTTTTTTGCGGTCAGCTGCCTACGAGCGAGAAATCCGACAACTGGAAAATGGGTTTGCGAGAGATTAATATTTTTTGTTGCATTCGCGCTATCCGCTGCATCTGTCTAGGGTATTGCTGAAAATAAACCAGATCGTATCAAATACTTATAACAATTTTAAAATCACTTCTGTGTATTTTATTTTCTTCTACCGTTTAATCTGGAAAGTAAGCTGTTATAAGATCTTTATAGGGATCGGAAGATTTTTTAATGCTCATATTCTAATAGGTATTCATGGTGTCTCTCTTTGTGTTACGAGCCCTTGATTTTGGCGTAAAAGTTTAAAATTAGTTTTTAAGAGAATTAAGATTTTGTCTTTGATAGGTAGGTACTGATACCAAAAATAAAGAGATGCTTAAGAAACTGGAGCTAATTAAAAGACAATAGATAATAAATATTATGCTGAACCATTAATAATAAGTGACATTCAAACAAAACGCTTAACGATTTATTGGACTGGTTGTAACATAATAACAACGTGTTTTGCGGTGAACCACCAACGGGCAAGAAATCCGACAACTGGATAACGATTTCGCGAGATTAATATTTTTTGTGGCATTACGCTATAGGTGCATGTGTCAAGGTTGCTAAAAATAGCGAAGTCTAACGCGTGGGGCGGAATTCTTTCAAACGCCCCATTGAACGTGTTGACGTATGTAATTTCAGATTCTATACAAAAAGTTGGTGTGGGGAGCCGCTGATGAATTTCGTTCTACGAACGGTTTTCAACGCAATGAGGTACTTGGTGCAGCAACGACGAAGAAATGTAGTTTCAAATTTCTTAAATATTTTTTTTGGAAAAATTAAACTTTGAAGTTTAACAAAAGAGTATTCGAAATATAGAATGTCGGCCATAATGAGAATGTCATCTTTTAAATACATCAAAACAGCTGTAAAAAAAGCTAAATACTAATTTGCGAAGTAAAGTTTGTAAAGGTGTTTTGATATACTTAAAAGAAGTATTTTTATTAGGTGTTACTATTTAGATTTCCAAAGAATAAAATATTTAAACGACAATTATTTTTGGCCAAATACTTTTAAATACCATTTAGCTATATACCAAATATAAGGAATTAAAAACTACATATTTTCCATAATTAGGTATATAGGTATTGCAGGTGTCGTAGAGATCATATATTCCGGAGAAACAGACGAATAGTAACGAGAAATTCGTTTATAGTCGACGGGGAAGCAATTTAGCGAGTGGCGTTTTAAAATTACCAGGGTGGCTGATTTAAACTTCCACGTTTTTTGTTTATTTTTTCCCGAAACATAAATCTTCTGCCAAAATAAACTTCAAGCATTACCTACTTCGATTTTATAAAGTATACAGCTTATTTTTTGGGTAATTGAAAAGGAATAAATTTAACTAAGTCTCTTTGAAGCACTCATTTCTGGTGAAGGGAAATTGTTTTCTCAGAATTAATTAGCTCAAGGGATCTTCAACAAATTAAGGCTTAAAACAGAAAAGCTTCGTCGATTCTTTCAGAAAATACTTATAAAAAGGTTGTCTATCGCCAACGTTTTTACTGCCCTTAGAATTTGAGTTATATATTAAAAAAAAAGTAAACGTAATAAATCAGTAATAAATCTTTATTATTTTGACTATTAAAGTTGAAAATTATTAGTTGAACCAGCAACTTTGATTTACTTAAAACAAAGTTACGTGAACTAATATGGTTTCAATTTTGAGTTTTATATGAATTTCAAAATTCATAGAGCATTAAGAAAGCAAAACTTAAGACAAAATATGTTTAACATGAATGCTTAAACGCTAATACGCTTCTTCGTACAATAAAAAAAAAAATTTTTGTAGAAATTTCATTTTCACACCAGAGCTATAGCCCCAAAGTAATTTGATACCTTTTAAATGCAACGCTATTATTGCAAGCCGGATACAATACTCGAATTTTTTTAATGTTTGGGTCCGCTGTCAAACAGTCGGGGGGAGATACCATCGTAGTGCTAATAAAAGCCACGCTTTGAAAGCTCATTCAAAAGCTTCATAAAGGAAAGGTGTTTAAGTACAATGACGGCGGATGCTGCGATACAGGGGTTGAAAAAACCCCATTTAGAAACGATAACATCAAATACTTATAAAATCGCAATACGTTATTGTTAATACGTCTTTGTGATCAAACGGTTCATTATTCTCGATATGTCGGTGCTGTATTTAAATGTTTATTGACAAAGGATTATTGGTATTGAATGGTGCGCAACATCGAATTTGAGCGAACCCGATGTTGCACACCATTATTATATTTATATACATGTCGTTTTAAGTTTGAAACAATCAGTGCTCTTTCGGTTGAATCACAATTTGTTCACATTCATAATTTGAAAATTTGTTCACAAAACTTTTATAAAATAAGCAGCGATAAAAAATAATCAAAATATCATTATAGAGTCGGCCTTATTTTTGGCGCAAATTACCACCGTGTTACACTTCCTATTAACGAAATATAAGAGAAATGTTTCTGGGACTACTTTATGATCGGAGGTATAATGTTTACTACTTCCAGATTCAACAAAAAATTTTAGAGTTCAACTCAATAAATACACACTCAATGAGTCATTACTCAAGCAACTGTAAACCAGACCTAATCTGACCGAACGAATGAATAAACGGCAACGTTGACGTAATTCACCAGAATGTGGGTTACAATGATCAGCAACACGTAATCGGCAAATGGTGACTCTGATATTTAGTTGGAAACAAGCTTGGAATCAAATGTCAATAATCTCGTCCAACTATGGCATGATACATTGATAGGTGCTAGGGCTCAAAACGATTTTCTGCAAAAAAAAAATAAAGACTTCTAACGACTAGTCTGACATCGAATAAAGGAACGAGGAAGTACAATTTGACAGGGTTCTTTAGTTTTTAAACACATTTAATATGTTTTTGAATTCTAGTCTTAGTTGTTAGCGGTTATACTTGTGGTTGGTTATCCGAGTATGCGATAGATATGATAAGGTGCAACAGATTTCAATACGCATTTAAGTAATGATTCTTTAATGTCCGTTAGTAATAAATTATCAATCCTAACCTATTGTTTACCTACGTTCGAAATTTGACAATTATTGATGAGGAAAATAGACAAACCGCATGCAAGAATTACTATATATTTTACTAGTTTTTGCCCGCGGCTTCGCCCGCGTTTAAAAGAAAATAATATAACATACTAACGTACATAAAACTGTAAATTCGTACCTTCAACTAGCTAAAGATCATCACTTGATCAAATGCATAGCTTACGATTTAATCCTTACTAATATCGATTAAAATAATCGATGTTTTGGGTCCAAAAGTTCGATTCTCGGATTAATGGATCTTAGATCGCCATCCCTAGTTTCCGTGGGATTTCCGGGATAAAAACTATCCTATGTCCTTTCTCGGATCTCAGACTATCTTTGTACAAAATTTCATTAAAATCGGTTCAGTGGTTTGGGCGTGAAGAAGAGACAACTAGACAGACAGACAGACAGAGTTACTTTCGGATTTATAATATTAGTAAGGATTTACTATCAACATCTTCATAACGGGCGCGGTCAAACGCGTCCTTTAGATCAATCAGTTCGTACATAGTGGCGGCATTCCATGGCATAGAAAAAGAAGAATTTTCAAATTGAGAAAAACAGTTGAATAGCGATTCCAATTTGGTCCCACGTCAGGCCGATCGACCAGTTTCACAGGCTCCAAATAAGTCCTCACACGTATGTCACTCGGTTAGAAAGGGTTCGAGGTTCGCCGCGAAATCCACCTCACAAGGCCATGTTGGCTTTTGCGTCAATCTTTTTTTCCAAAGCAGTATCGAATTTAATATAAACCCATATAGGGTACTTTATAACTGTTATTTTGTTTTATTGCTCCCGATTACACAATCGAGGTAAGAAAAATATTACTCGAGTTAAGTTTCCAAATTTTATCGTGGGAATAGAATGGATTTACTTTTTTAATTTATTGTAAAATAATAGCTACTTATCTATATTTGCATTTTGTTCCTTCCTGTCGGTGATAATTCGCTGAATACCAACATAGCCTTGTGACAAACAACAAAGGCTTCACGTATCGGTGTGATTGCGGTTGCCCAACTGATTGACGGGTATTTGTTACGTCTCCCTCGCCACGATGTTTTATGACCTCGCTCTGGGCGATGTTACATTGTTGAACTTGTAAGCCAAAATCAAATATAGGTACTGTTTTTCTGCGCAATCATGCAGCAGTAATTTTGAATTTCTTTTATTTTGTCATCTTCACCTGTCAAATAATTTTAATTTTCTCATTTCAAAGGTGAAGCATATTGTGAGAGGACCTATGTTTTGGAGTTCTTCTTAATATGCTTTAGACTATAACCTTTTTTTTTGAGGTAAGATGTAGGACATTAATGCATTGATGGCAGTGTTCATAACATAAGTTGAGTGTTAATGGGGGTAATAAAAATATGGCACATAGCTATAGTAGTCCTTTGAGTTATTTGTCACGTCCCTATACTATAGTCTGTAGCTTGCTCTGCGGCAAAAACTTGCGAAGTGATTACAGCTTCTCTGAACTGATTAACGCGTGTTTATTAGATGTTTTCCCCTACGATGTTTTGCGACCGCGTCTCCATGACACATTCACAGGACATGAAACTTTTTACTATCACTCTTATGAACTTATCTCATGCATACACTACGAACATCTTTTATTATGGTTGATATAATATCGATGTCTCCGTTTCAATAACTGACGTTTATTGGATGTCTATTTCCGTTTACTTTGTCTTATTACATGTTTCTCTTTGTGTCTTTACATTTTTGCTGATATTTTTTGCCTATTTAATAAGAAAATTTTTTCTCAGACTCAAGGTCAACATGAATCTTTTTTTAGTTACATTTAAAGAGTATATTTAAACCTCTACCTACCTTTCTCTATATTACCAACAACATCCTAATCGACGTCAAAAGAAAATCATTTTGTAGACCTTACATTTTGTCCTATATCATCAGTTTCGATAGGACGTGTAATTTTAAACAACGCACGTGAGTTTGCGGTGTTCCCGTCGCGGATTGATTGACGCCTATTTGTTACTCCCTCCCCGGCTCCGATGTTTTATGGCCGCGCTCCGGGCGTCGATGTGACGGCTATAGGTTATGTGTTTTCAGTTTTTGTTGCACACTTCTGAATCGGAACAGGAAACAGATACTTTGCACGCTACGCCCTGTTGCGTTCTTGTCCAAGTGCTTAAACACGGGTAACAGTACGTGAATTATCATATTTCCTGAGTATGGTATTCATAAAACATTATTTCAACATATTCTTCAATATTACAACGGACGAACTTAAATAAACAGAAAGTTTTAGGAAATTGGTTCAGTTTTAAAATTTTACTAGCAAGTAAATAAGCTTTAAAATCGGTTAAAGCTCCAACTTTATCTAACGGTGAAGTGCATCGCACCAATTTTCAAGGAAGATAGTCGGGGCTGAAATGGCCGGTCCGAGCTTTTAATTCAGCCTGCTTAGCCTCACCGCCTGTAATTTAGTGTAAGCTTGCTACTGTGAACCGCTACCTGATATAAAATCACCTTCTATTACTTTGAGCTTTTAAGCTCGCTTAAATCCTTTAGTTGGGCAGGCGAACACTCTCGCTGGGAAGGCTAACTGTTCTATTCAATTAGAAGGGTTAATAGACGTCTAAAAGTAACAGTTACTATGCGTTACTTTTTGTCTGAGTTGTCTTGTGCTTCTTTTTTTACATTCAACATAATTCTTAGTCTATATTAGGTCGTAGAACCATGAATTTACATCTAATTTTCAATGGTCGTTTATTTGCATAACTATAATAATAATTTGTAATGTTTAATTGTAATGGAACAATCTAGTTGCATATAATGCGATACATTACCGAATTTTATTAGTGCAATAATGAGCGCGTAATCGTAAACAACAATCAACATGACAGCAAATTACTATTCACGTTAATACACACTTTATGTGAATAGAATTTCGATGGTTGCTGTTTCCGGAACAAATTTTATGAATCTCATAATCGCATAACGGTCACACAAAAAATGCGTTCAAGAGCCGACACGGATTCAATGTAAAATTCATTAGACACGATTCTCAAGATATCCGCATCACAGAATTTGACGCAAACATTAAGGGCCTTGTCCTACTACAAAGGGGCCACTAAACGCTATGAGTGTGAGGAGGAGCGGAGAGCAACAAACCATTTAATAGAAGAATTATAACAAGAATTATTCGCGAGAAGTGGTTTTAACGGAGAATATGAAGAAGATAATATTTAAAAGATAATCGCCTCGATATCTATATTTAATAAATATCGCATTTAGCTAATATAATATGAATTAAGCTATCGACGAATTTAATTTTTATTCTAATGTCTTTTTTTAATAAATAACCATTGCTCTTTAAAAAATAGCCGTTCTTCGGTACACACGTCGACAATTCGAAAATTCAAACGTTTGTTTCCCAAAAGAAGGTTTGTTTCGTTTTTAAAACGTTATAACTCGCGCGACACTGTTGAATTTTTCATGTGAATAATAATGTGAAGAGAGCACCATAACTTATAATAGCCGACGCCGGCAGAACCACTTCATGTTTGAGCTGCGAATAAAAAGAAAATACTAAAAGAGAAGTTTAGTGTTCTACCAGCGGTCTCACTCAGACGTTGCTTAGAAACTTTTTAAAAGCTTTCTTTTAGCTCAACTTAGGATTTATATAAGCAACAATAAAATATTTTATTTTATTTTGTCTTATATTTATAGTGTTCACTATCAATAAACTTATTTATAAATTGATCAAAATTTATCATAAGTGCAAAAAACAGTTTGGCAAAGTAATAGTGGTGGTAGAAAAACATTACTCTGAAAGACTCCTATGAGAAAAAAGTATTGTACTCCAAGTTCTTACGATCTAGTCCTCACAAATGTCACTCAGTACCTTAGGTACTTATTATAGCCTCACAAGTTTTATGCCAGTACCAGGACAACAGGACAAAGCTCATTCGTACTGTGCAAGTCTACAATTGGAGTCAAAAGCCAGGAGACAATCAAGACCGGCGTTCGACTCGATCCGCAAATCCCGTCGCGACACTTCCCTCGGGACGCTCCCGACGGGAGCGTGACCAAAATTCTACTTATATTTTAGACTAGACTAGATTTTTATTACGTTTGAACCTACTATACTTGTCAACTTGATAGCAGATTTTAATCCTGGGATGTCTATACTTAATATTTTAAATTAGAACCGATTTTATATTATTTCAGATTAATAAAATAACATAATTATTACAATACACATACAGATAATTGATTAGATAATTGTTATGACATTCAAAGTAGTGAAAAAACAACGAGAAAAGAATAAAAATCGTGTTAAAATATTCAGTTTTACGCGTAGAGTTAACGGAACAAGTTTTCAAAATATTTTAATGTAAGCGGATTAAGTAGTAATCGAATTCAAATCGCATACACTGAACCTGTGTTTTTTACAAGTTGAATAAATTTGGGAATCAAATAAGCTTTGTGTTTTTGTTTTCTGTTATTTTTGGGAATTCAATGTTAGGTTTGTTGACAATCAATTTATTTGCACTTTTTCTGTGGTCCTTTAAATTTGCAGGTGGATATTTGTCTTTTTTGGCGTAACGAAAAAATAATTATATGTCTACGTTATACTCGAATATTAGATATGTTTAGGATAGGATCGACTTAAAATCAGACTAGCTTCTTCCAGATATAATGTTTTTATATTTTTGTATAACTCAAATAGTAGATTGAAATTATAATAATTAACTTTTGTATTTGTAAAGTTATTAGAGTAGACAATATGCAAATATTTATTGGCCGGTTTTTGATTGCAGGCGAAGTGATTTGTGGTGTAATAGCCGGCGCAGTCTTGTCGCTGTCCACTTTAACAGCCGTTTGTCACCAAACCTCAGCGCACAAACTTTATTGCTTTGGGTAATAATATTTTAACGCCCCTTCGAGGATTCTGTTGAGCATTCGAAAATTTAACAGCCTGTTCACCTTAACTGAACAAATTTGGTTGACGTAAAGTAAGTTAGTTTTATAGAAATTGTGTCAGATATAATGTATCTTGAAAGGTCGTACATACTGAGTCATGCTCGCTAAGTTTTAAGTTTAGCAAAGATATGAATTGATTTAATAACAATGTTGCTGCTTTGGGTGCACAATTGTATGCAAATGATGGAAACGTAAACGGTGAGAAATTCACAATCAAGTTGACGCTAATAAAATTGTACTAATTCTACGCCCCGAATGATTCGATTCCTTAAGTAATTTATCGTGTAATGAACAAAATATATTTTTCACAAATAATGCATTTGTGAGCTATATCATAACTTAAGGATATCGTAGTAACGTCTGCTGAGAAAATGAAAAACCCACCCTACAAGAAGAATTGTAAGAAAATTATATGAATAAAAATACAAAATCTATTCTTAAAACAATAGTTTTCGATACAGAATATTATTTTAAACGTGACAGTAAAAGACGACGGGTGATTCGATAAAAATATTCCACATGGAGTTCCTCGACTCTCGGATAGCGGCGATTCAGAGAGTTATAAAAACTTTCTTTGTTTTATTCTCTTCGGGCCTCCTTTTGTTAGAGATTCCGTCTGGGCTCCAAATCGTTTTCCGATACTATTTTATGTGTAATGGACAATAATACACGTTCAAGAGCCCATTCGGACTGCACATATCTCGACGATTTGCTGATTATGGGAAAATTTTCTAATATGTGCGTTATTATAGTGAGCTACGCCCCTCGGGTCGGTCGTAACATTTTATAAATGAGCCGTTTCCTCTATTTATATTTGAGAATCCTTCCGGCGCAGTTACATGTGCTAGTGACGTGTGATTGTTGGGCGTCAGCGCTGCCGTGAATACACGTACTGTTCGATATTTATAGAAATAAGTTGAAGGTCTAGCAAGGAATTCTTCTGTCTGGTTAATTGGACTAAAGATAATTTACGAGATTTCTTTTAAAAGTTAACTAACTTCGCAGGGTACTTAGAACGACGACAGATTTTTCAATTCTCCACAAAAATACCCAATTTTATTGCAAAATTCAAACGAACAGTATTACATACAAATGCTATGGAAAGAAAGTAGAATGGGCACTGTCTGCGTAGCAATAAAGTATTTTTAAAGACCAGCGACAAAGATCACTTAGAAATAGAGTAGTAAAAAAGGAAGATTTGAGATAGAATTGTCAAAGGGACAGTCCTGTGAAAGGAAATCTCTTTATATGATTTATTAGCAAAATCAACAATACATCAGTATACGTAATTTAAGCTCCCAGTGTGTAAGCAACACAACAGCTGTCTGAGTGCAGTTTTGACGTTAACTGCATTAGAAAATTGATAGCGGCGAAGGGTAACAGCGATTTTACTGTCCGTCTGTCTGTTTCAGTGCTACCAATGGCATTTCCAATCACAACTTTACTTCTTACATCTCACAATGACTCACCACTCAATTGATTTTCTATCTTAGACCCCTGTTCGTAAAGATCACTTAACGCATCTTCCTAATTTGGAATAGCTACAGCATTGACATTTATCGCGACATAAAGTCGAGTTTTATGCGTTACATCGCTGTTTGTTAAAACACTACTGAGTGCTACTTTTACTCCCTTTTATTGCTCCACTTCAAAAGGTGTAAGTTTTGTACAATTGTTCGTCGGTTTTAGGAGTTTAGTGTGATGATTCTCGGTTCATGTTTCACACAACGCTTCTGTTCCATCTAAAATAACCAGTTAAAATACGGACTATTTTTAAGCTGCTTGGAAAAATCTGAATTTAGGAAACTTTCGCTACATATCAAATAATACGAAAAATTGGCAAAATACTCGGAAAACTTTAGCAACATTATCAGCTCAATAAATCCGGTCACTTCATAACAATATTCTGACCCCTGACCTCTTCGTAAAAATCAATGAGGAGATTTATGTGCTCGGTAATACGCTATTACTTGAACCCATTACATTGATGGACCGTCAAATCAGTGCTAATTAAGTCACCCCTATATAAAAGGACGAACGTGATACGTTTCCTCGAGTTTGCAATGGGGTGGCGATCGCAGGAAACCGATCGATTTATAGGGGCTGTCTCCCCCAACACAAACATGTATGGTAACTGTTGCGAGCTCACGGAAACAACTGCTTGGGCCCTACTTACAAGGAAAAGTTTTGCAAAAGTTTTTTTATTTATTGAAGGAACCTCGATCGGAATCTTCGCAGCCCCTTCCTTAAGTTGCATCTTGCAAAATAAACTACCTTCAGAATGAATCAGAAGCAATCATTTATGTTTTATTCACTAAATAAATAATTTGTGCATAAAACAATTGGCTTAAACAATTATATCTATTGTTATTTAATCAACCTGAACATTTTAATTAATATAACAGAAATTGTGAATTGAAAAAGGTTATTTAACAGAGCATTGAACTACCGGGACATCAGTTTTTAATCTAATTTCTTAAGGGATTTGTATCCTCGTAATATTATGATCAATGAAGGACGAACCATTAGAATTTATACAATATAATTTCTGTTAACTTATCTCTTTAGCAATATTTATTCGACCAAACAATTTTCTGTATTTGAAAGGTTTCAATAAACTTTCCTAAAACTGGTTGTATGACTTGAAATCAGGGCTATTTGTCTTGAACAGCTTTCAAATTATCGAACACAATACAGTTTGTAAGTGGTTCATCTAGTTCTGTTTTATTTATTACCTGCTTCAGTTTTATCAAACATTTGTATTATAATATTTAGACTAATCGTAAATATGTTACCGATAAACTGTCGGTTTTATGTGGCGCTACGTTTCAGTATCGGTATCGGAGTAAATTTCAAAATTGTTAATTTGCATTCAAGTTTATATCTACTAACAATCGTTTCGTGCTTTGTTGATTTAGGTATATCAGAAATTATGCCCTTAAGGGATTTTGCATATTAATCTCAACTCATTTGTATTATGAAATGATATGGATACATTTATCATTATATTACTAACGACCATATTATGTACATCAGATTATGTTTACTGTTTATTTACTTATTATTATTAGTTATGTTACCATTATTAAGGATCTCCTCAGTATTGGAGGTATCTTGGAGCATAATCCACCAAGCTTTATCACTCCGTGTTAATGCTACCGAGATATCATTTACGAGTAAACTTTAATACGAGTAACTTTTAACGTTAAATACCGAATTAGAAATGTTACTAAATAACATAATGTGGCGCCTTAAAATATCTCGTGTCATTATTACCATGGATAGTTTCAGTTCAAATAATTTCAGTTCAGGTTGTAGAACCCTGTGTAGTTCGACTCCGGCGGCACCACCGTCATAAGTATTTCAGGCTCATAACAGCATCGTTAAGTGCTTACTTACCATCAGGTGGATTTCATGCTGCTACTCCCATATTGTAAAAAAGAAGTTATTTGGCGTTTACTACGTTAATATTGTCATATTGCATTGTTTCGTTACCAATATCCCGCCTCACCGAAGGTCCGTTCTCGGCGCGGGCGTTGCCGGAGCGTTTTATCGCCGATAAATTACACGGAACGCCGCTGGTTTTTATCTGTAGTATCGCAAGTGGCGATACGTTGCTTAAGTAACGAGATTGTGGCTTACTGGTACATGTTCAACTGTTAGGAAGGTCTGAAAATAGCCTTCAATTGTACGAGTATTAGGCACCTATACACAAATTTCCGCGATACGCAATTTGAAATCCGAAAATATTATAAATGTGTGTAATATTATAAATATAGAAAATATTATAAATTTTGACTTTTTCTTTAAACATTTCAGAAGTTGCACATTGGGTCGACAGTATACCTATAATGCGTTTTTAATTATTACAAATGTAGTAGCCTATTTGTATAATAATGATAAATAATATTAGTAACGATAATAATAATTAAATCATAATTACCAATGCTATTCCAAACTAAGATCACAAGTAAAAATAAACCAACTTACAAATATGAAACCACGAACTTTAAACGTGAAGAGATATCTTGAAAACATAATGGAAAACGTAAAAACAAAGTTATTAAACGCAAAACATTCAAGTTTCCATACGGAGTATGTATGAACATCTTAATACTCTCGAGTTCGAGGAGTTTGTATTGGAAATTCGAGGACTCCTTTCATCGCGTTGTAGGTCAAAGGTCGAGGCCCATTCAGGGCGCTCCTATAGAGCCTTCGGAAAATCCAACCTCACCTGAGAATTTCGTAAAATAATATTATTCTAAGCAATATAGAATAGATTATGCTTTAAAATATTCAAATAAGTTTCTGATGGTTGTTTTAATACAAATTTTGTATATTTTTAATAAATAAATTATTTTTATTCTTAAGTAACTCACAGTTTAAATGTTATATTTTCCATATAAAATCATCTGCACTCTCGTTTGCTATAGTATATTTTACTTTTAGATTCCTCTGTGGTTAGACACCTAAGATACTTATAACAGCAGCATTAGGCGTTGTAATCTCGTTTTAAAGGGGTGGCTGTGGACTAGCTCAGATCGTACTCTTACCCTATCTGTGATGTTCACGGCCCGCATTAACCTTACTTAAGTTTGTTTATTTTGAAAACTTAGAAAATGGAGATCCGCGTGGTAGAAGACTCAAAGTGCCGGTTTAACACAGAGGATGTTCCGAGTTTGCTTCCCGGGCAGACAGATATGCAAATTATTAAATTGCTTTTTTTTCTATGGTTTATTCCATTCCGAAGCACTAATAATATAAGGGGTGTGGTAATAATAAACAATCTCATCAACGCCGACCTTCGTTGCACTCGAATAAAACTTTATTAGCTGTAAACTGGCTATGGTGTGCAGGACAGGGATTAACGGAGGGGTTATGGCTTTTCGGAAAGTGATAAGCAAATGTGTTGGGACATATTTCGTTTTATGGTTTAATAAAACATTGACTAAGTTCACAAATATTGCATCCATGATTTATATTATTACGTGTAACCTACTTAAAGTTTTGTCTTAAATGTATTTGGTATTATACAAAGATCTAATCGAATAAAGTGAAAAAATTGAATTATGAAAGTTATTTATTTAAAATTCAAAAGATTTATGGCAGTTTATTTTCCCGATATTATACATATTTATTTGTGAAGTGACTAATATTTACATGTGAAGATGCATAACTAAAAGTTATGATTGAAGGATCAAATCTTGTTCTAGGGGTTTTGATATCTCGTCTGTTCTGCCGTTCTAAAGATAAATGGATGGAACGATGAATGATACTCCGTGTTCAATAGTAGAACAATGGCTTGCAGATACACTTCATCACCTACCGCATCCATTGTACCACGCAACTCTCAATGGTCGGTATCTAGCAATCTGTTACGTTGTTTCTAGTCTTAACCACACATGATAGCAAAGTTTTTGCCGTTTGCTTTATTTAATTAAACTTTCCCCATGTGAGCACGTAACTCATCTCAACAGTTGCCAGGGCCGGATTTCAAGGTGTAGAGGCCGGGGGACAAGGAAGGAGAGCGTGGAGGCCCCTAATTATTTTTCTAATTTTAAGAGTTTTTGACAGTCAAGTCTTTTAAAACTTTAGTGTCAACAAATAAAATTATTTTAACACTGTTTGGATATACACACACTTAATACTGCTTGAAAAAATAAAACGTATAAGTTGCTGAAATATATTTTCTCTATTGTAGGGGGCGCTCTTCTGTGGACGTCCCGGGACTGGGACCCCGCCTGCCCTCCCCTGAATCCGGCCCTGACAGAAGCGCTAAGCAGAGTATCGGCGAATCCGCTGGTAATGAGCGAGCGAACTTAATAAACTTGCTTTATGCGCGAGGAAAAAGCAGTTACACAACTTCTGGATCCACGGAGATTTATGAAGCAGTTCACGTTTGCAGTATATACTTGATGAGAATATTTCGGTATTAATCAAGATAGCGCCGAAACTACCATGATATCAACATTTAGTTAAATTTTATGAAAATTTACTAAGTTATTAACCATACTTTTTGCACTTAGCTTCTGATATATTCCGCTTCTGACATATTAAATTCTGATATCTGATAAAGTTTCGGACATAAACCTCCAACATAATAAAACATATAAAAACCGATTAAGCGGGTTTTTTGTATGCGAGTGAAGACCGGAGAAGTAATATTCATAATAGTTTATTATAAATTCAGAAAACAAATTAATTATCGTTTGTGACAACGGAGAAAGAAACGAACGTGAAGAAACCTACAAGGTTCGAGTTACGTACTTATTTAAAAGAGGGTTCTCAAAGGCATGCAATGTCTACGTAGCACTTGGCCGGCGCAGTGGACTATCGCTTAAATTCTCTCTCTCTGGGAAGAGATCCGTGCCAAGAAGCGCGATATTAATTGGGTAACGAAGAAGAAGAAGATAAAACATAATAAATTAGTAATAATTAATACATTCAAAAAACATTATCCCGCGCAGATGGGATCAAATAAACTGCACATTTCTTGATTATTTCTCTCAGCCTCTCGGTTTTACAACCGCTATGGTTAATGCGCTATTCCTCCGTTTAAATTTAATAGCGGAGTGGTAAATTTTATTAGTTAGCAGCTAATTACAGATAGCGAGGTGCGAACACGCGATCGCATTTATCTTTCGAAACTCCTTATTGCTCACATTTTTACTGAACGAAACAGAAATTCTTTAGTTTAAGTAGATATTACTTCTCGCTTTATGTTATTCTGCGGTGGCTTTGTAAACAATTAATTGCCTTTTTCGTTTAAGTTTTTTTTTATATTTGCGTTGTAATTAAAATTAAGGTCCTTTTATAACGAGTAGTTCGATTTTGAAGATGATTTTCTTCGATTTTTAACGTACACAAAATTGAAAATTTCTAGATATGTACCTGAATTTCAAGCAACAGACACTGTGCGTAAGATGCCCACTATAAAAATACTAAGCTATTATTAAGCTTCAGTACGTTCACAATAGTTCTTTTAATTAATAATTCTATTTGACATAATGTTTCAATTAAAATATATATGCATATTTCTTTTTAATAGTTCAATCCTTTGCCTAGATGGAGTTTTGAAATATTATTAATAAAGCCAGTATAAGTAGTGATTACCGCGCCACACGTCATCAACTACAATTATTATTACTATTTGCTTAACAAGTATATGGACAAACGGAAGCCCACTGTACCCATAGGCACCTCTGTCAACATAGTTAAATCCATACGTCGCGAACAAACGTTTAATTTGAACTCGATGGCGCATATTAATTTATAGTAACAGGGGATCTGAGTTATTGTTTGTGACCAGTTTGATTGTACTGCAAGCTTTAACTATGGCAGCAATATATCATTTTAAATAGCGATTTGAATTTTGATGTAAAAAATGTTTGTCCTAAATGCTTTTCAGAATGAGCTCATGCGGTAAGACTCGAGGCGAAAAAGACCAAAGCAAGCGGTGAAATAGTTGTGAGTTCACTCGAATTCAAGAATGTTTCAGGACCAAAATAAAACCATGATTAAAATTCGATATGACTTGATAAGACTTCTTAAAAATTTATATTTTTTGATAGGACATAAATGTAAAGCGAATATGTGGATAAAAATATTTTTTTCGAACACGTCGCTGTGTACTTTTAAATACAAAAAACTCAATTCCAAACTCAAGCTCCTCAAAAACCCAGCGTATACAAAATCAAATCTTTTATTGTGCGTTAAAACCAATCCGTATTCGGGAAGCGAACACGTGCGAATTTGAAATGGCATGAAACTAGCATAAAACCATGGATAAACCTGCGATGGCGGCGGATCGTAAAATATACGGATTTAAAAAGAGTGAGAACGTGATACGGGGAGCTTGGGGTAAGTAGGCGAGGCGCGGATTTCACGATCCATTACTATGCATGCAGCGTATGTGGGAATGCTTTCAACTTGTATTATTATAATAATAATCTATATTAGAAAACTAGATATATTTTTGGCGGTAGTAGAACCTTTTGTAGTTCGACTCCGAAAACGCTACCGCCAAGCCTATTTCTGCCTTATAATAACCGTGTTAATCGCTACCTCTGATATCTAAATATTATGCAATTAACGATTTTACACTAGTATTCTTGTGAAATTGAAGCAGTTTAATATGTAGTGGGCTCTCTCGATACGCGGTTTTAATTACTTCATTGCTATTTCCAGCACATGGATATATAATCAAGGAAATCTAAGGCTTACTCCTATGCCCCATCAGCGGCTTGTTGGTCATAAAATATTCGGTAAATCGTAAAATAACCATATTTGAAATACAGTCGGTATGTAATACCGCGCGGGGTAACGAGGGGTGGGATCGGCAACTAAACTATGCGGATCGTAGTTCCCGTCCGTGCAATAAGGTGCATGAGTAAGTGTGGAAATGCTTAACGCAAATGTATTTCAATCTTTTCGCATTCATATTTTAGGTAAAAAATGTAAGTACATGTAGGTATATTTTTGTGCGATATGATTTAAAGAAACACTAGCTAAAGTGTATTTCTATCCGATTTTGTATTAGAAATAAATTATAATTGCGTAAACGGTGGTCGTAAGTAAAACATTAACGTCGAAATAAAAAAAAAAACCTTACAAAAAATCTCAATCTCAAATCTCATGTTGAAGTCCACCAATCTGTTCCAGATTTGGTTAAAGTGGTGGACTGTGACCTAAATCCGTACCTCAGAAAGAAGACTTTTACATGTTACATATTATGCTTACATATGTGGAGACTATCTTAGGTTATCATACAATAACCATACTAAACCATTATAGGTTTACTACTTTAATTTTCATAAACAATACTCCAGACTTAATCGATTTCAGAGATTCTACAATAGCATTAATCAGTAAATAAATCTTGATTTATGAAATGTCCGAAATACATTAATATCGTTTCCTGTATGCATTTTTCATATTATTCCACCTCTTTGCTTGATTTACGCCCTCGTCTTACTGCAACTGTGTCAGCTGTGAGCGATATTTTCAAATATTATAATACTAGTTTAATTTGCAACCCGACTTATGTGTTGCTCTCGCTGATATTTTTACCAATAACTTTGTCTGTTATGTAAAATGGAATCTACATTTTGCATTCTCGATTCTCTCTTCTCTCGGTAAATTATTGAAGTGATATATAATATATAATATGATTTACTATAGTATATTTTGAAGTCTCCTAAGTATTTTATGAGAAGCAATCCACAAAATGGTAAGTTGTCGCTGTCACTTAAAAGGATTTGTAATCAACATTGAAATAGGATCAGAATCCCACCTAAAGCCGTTTACAGATATATTACCGCTCCGACACCAATAAAAGTTCGGTAAATTGAATAAGTATACAGTCCTCGCTAAGCGTTTATCGCAGGCAGTAAGACCAAAGCTCAATGCAGTCCACTCATTAACACCGCATAATTGAATAGCGGCGGTATCGGATATTATTTTAATTTATATCTTGTATTTATTTAACGGTTCTGCCGGTAATGAGGAACATTTATTCCAGTTTTATTGTGTCGTTTCTCATTTTTCAAAAGTTTATTATTGGGGTTTATAGAGTCGTTATAAAGTCGCTATATGTACTTTATAATACAGATTATTTTAATGACCCCCAAATAATATTGAAGTGTATTATTCGCTAAAGATGTGTTGTTTGTCCTTGAGAAATAAGAACAGAAAATATAGAACACTGCTGCCATAAGATAGAAATAGTTGTAACGGTGATATAATCGAATTGTGCCAGATTTCATAACCTTTAAAAGCTATCTCTTTTCCCAAAATCTAGACTCATATAGACATAGAGACATATAGACTGGCAACTCAAAAAAGACATTTATTAAGTTATTAAGACTGAAAAAATCTGTCCAATTTAATGCCGCGCCCGCACGCTTGTCGTTTGGTTTTATTGAAAGCTGCAAGCGTTTGCAAATTTACACAAACAAAGTCAAACGCTCTATCCACACTTAAATTTGTAACGGTGGGGCAAGCGCGCGGTTTGACATGTAACGGAGCGCATACTGATAACTAGTGTAGATATCTTCTTATACATATATCGATTTAATTAAAAAAACAATCGATCAATGTTTTGTCAGCATCCCACGACATGTCACATTCCCCAGAGAAGCACGTGGGTGTCCGCTGCTCGCGTTGCATCACACGTACTGCTTGCCACTCAATTAACCTCCTGACTTATTGCGAATATTGCATTCTGTAGCAATAAGACAATACGCCTTATTATAAACTATGACTACAACTTCGTATTTATGATGCAAAAATTAATCTACAATCCGTTGCAAGCTATTGTATGAATTGATGGCAGAATATACATTTGAACATAACGAAATAACTGCAAACGGATCGCCTTAAACAGAAGTTAAATTTAGTTCGACTACAGATGGGTTGCTACCTAAATTTTTCAACTAGCACGCGAGAATGCATTCCACCTGATGATATGTGGCTACTGCCGTCCATGGTCATCTGTAATCGACCCGTGATATCATAACATTTTTATCCGAGATTAATCACAGATGTACTGAAGTTGTTACACCTTGGGTAAGTATGTCTTCTGCACCACACTAACGAACCGTGAAGACTTTTATCTTGGTGGATAGAATACTTTCTTCCACCTTTCCATCAAGTGACAGCCAATTTAAAACATACAACCAACCTATGCTTTTAGGTAAGCAAGAGGCATATCATAGTATTTCAATTCATAGTACCGTGAACTATTGACTCATCCCAGCCTAGTAATTTCCTTTGTTCAGCTAAACGTTTATCAGCTAAGATAAAGCAACCCATCGAACCCATTACCACCCACGCCACGTGGGAGTACAATCACTCAATTTGAGCCACAACTAGCGTTTAGAGAACAATTACGGAAACCTTTTATGGTATACGGAATTTGTATGTCAAAGTTCATGTGTGAATGAATGGGAATGGGATATGATGAGTGATCTAAGGAAAGATACACACGACGCGTTTTTATATAGACAAAACCCTAATTATTTTAAAAGACGTATCCTATAGTTCTGTACTTACATGTTTTCCTTGCTTGCTTTAAAAGTAGTTGATGGAGAGGACGAATTATTTGGCTATAACTTAACTATAAAGTTTGCACCCCATAGATAACCAAAATCTACATTCAACACTCATTTTTGCAAATAAAATATTCAATCCAGAATAAACAGATAGAAAACAAGCAACAATTGTAATAAAGCATTATAATACGTTTTAGTGTCGTTCAATTAATAGTTCGTAACTATCTTGGTAAAGTGATTGTGGTATATACATCATATATCATAGGTGTCATACAAAGAATAATCTAATTATAACATCATAATTTCATTCCATTAAATTGTAGATTGCAAAACTATATAGGGTACTCATATATTTTTACACTAAAATAACTCAAGTAAGAATCGCCAGGTTCCTCAATGAATCTCTTTATGTTAGGTACTTAAGAGAACTGAGACCACTGTCGTCATTAATATCTTTCTTGGTAAAGATAATGTCTGGATTATTATGTACAATTTGATATCATTTAGCCACCACGTATACGATTGTACGTAGAATTAGCCGAACTCTCATCATTTGTAGGTCAGAATTAGCTAATTAATCATTTTTCGACTTCACGTATTATACGAGACATTCTAGTAATAAGACAGTATTGTATTTATGATAGTTTTCAGTATCCATTTTTAATTTTAGTTTGCTAAAAAAGTATTTGCAAGGCAGTTTAAGGGGATAAGGAAACAAGACTAGCACTAAAGGATTTACATTGAGTATTCTCCTGATTGTCACATCTTGCAAGCACTTGATTCTTCTATTAATAGTAGACTATACAAACAATTTCCCAGAATAAAGTAAAGCACAATGACAATCCAACAGAAATAGCTAACACTTCATCACTTGTATACTTTTGCCTGTCAGCCATTACTTTGACAAAGCAACCCTTCAGGAGCCAGCTCTTCAGAAGACTAAATAAAATGCACCCGAGACCTAAGTTACATGATTTTAGATCTTATTTTATAAGCATAAGATATAAAAACCTTTGCACTCGTAGACCTTGACATTGCAGTTTTACGGTGGTGAAAATACAACTAAATTTCGACTCTATTCTGTATATTTAAGGTTCTAATTCCGCTATTGTCTATATATGTGCAAGAGAACTGTCCATTCCAAACTATTAATTTTCAACTTTATTACGCAGATAATAAACCTGAAGTTTCTCTATTCCGTCCTCTCTAGCTACAGAGAGGTAATTAAATTCTAACTTTAGTACGAACACATAAGAATAAAATTCGTGGTCAGCAGTGTCCAGGCATCATGAATTCGAGATATAAAACTTTAATGCTTGGACGTAGGATTCAATTTGCAGTATCGCTGGTTAACATGACATTTGTGGACGGTACTCAAAGGTTTACAACTAGTGATGTGCAGAATATCCGTATTCGCAGATACGATGTAGGAGATAGAAAATCTACATTATTTATAAAATAATTGTAAATTCAAAATTATAATGTTAAAGCGATTAGGTAATAATGAAATAATATTAAAATCACACATTTGGCTTTATTCTATTGCAAAAATAAAATATCTAAACATTTTTTATATGAACGATACTGTATAAAGTTGGCACATAAAGGTCATAATAATCACATCAATTATAAAATTATCTAATATACTTATTGAAAATTAATATGTATTATAAAAAGCAACTGTCATTTCAATTTCACAAGCGCAATTACATCAATAAAGTAAAATTGTACGAAAGTTGAAATTCGTATCCATGGGTTTATTATTTTAGCGATGCGGCACATCCTTATTTACAACGTAGTGTACTTTGATGTTGCATTGTGGGAGGCTTTTAGACAAGTGCGTAAAACTTAAGATTTACAGATGTTTTGTAAATACTACATAGATACTGTACACGTCTTATATTAACGCTTTACGTTCACTAACCTTTACATCGAATTAATATTCTCGTGGAAGGAATAATTAAATTCAATAAAGAAATAATTTGCTAATTGACAGCCATAAATAATTCTAATAAATATGATCGTGTGATATAACTAGGGAAGTCGTATTAAAATAAATAACAAAAAAATAAAAATAATCACTTACTTAAATCGAAACTCTATACTCGTACACGACACTTTTTAAAATTTAGGGCTTACCTGAAAATGAAATATTAAGATATTATTATACGATAGATTATAAGCATACTCACAAAATAATAGGTTTATATGAACATTTAATCAATAAACATTAATTGTAAATGAAATGAAATGAAATATTTATTTGAAATGAAATATTTGTTCACTATAGTTGGAAGGAATCTCACAATCAGCCATGTCATGGCATGCAAATTGTTATGGCAAGTTATATCTAAGTAATATTGATTATGTCTAATGTAAGTAAGTATTGTTAATTAATATAATTAAATTGTATCTACTTAATCAATAAAATAATAACATGTCCTTAATAATTATATAACATAGTGCTGATAATGTCAAATAAATTCATTAATACTAATGTAATATCATAGAAAAAGGCTTTTAAAATATTTATTTATATATTTTCTAAAATCGCTTATAATCGCATTAATTCAGTTATCTTGCGAACAGATTATGATGAAGATTCCAAAATAGTAAGTTATATTCCTATGCATATCATTTGAAAACGAGATAAAAATGATTGCAGATAAAGTAGCTAATTATCTTAGAACGTATCGTACTAATTGCAGATAGATCGACACTTTTCCCAAAATATGTCAGCCGTACGATTTTACATTGTAGGTAAAGATGATCATGAATCATCTTCATTATTTTCCAGACTCATTCTCAAATTATTAGAAATTCGCGCATTAATATCAGTTTGAGCACGTCGTAAAGTCTGTAATACGTGTAACCTCGTTTGCGGTAAAACTCTCTGTCATGCCCTTTAATTTCATGTGCGTCACGACTCATATAAGGTTTTAGCATATTTCATATCACAAAAGACGGTCTACAATATAGACGGTGGATTTATGTAAGCGACAAACTTTGCTTGAGTTCATTCGGTATTGTTTTCGGTTGTGTTGTTGGGTTAAGCGAATCCATTGAAATGCGATTAAGTAAATTGGTCAAGTGCGAGTCGCGCACGGAGGATTTCGTACCACCAAATTATTATTTATTTTTTAACACGCTTTTATTAGCTTGGGTTGTATGTATGTATGTAACGGAATCTTTGAACTCGATTTTTACCAACTTTGAACGGTCCGATTAATTTAAAAATTTTAACCGATGGCAATACACGATTTAAATAATTTTATCCCATTCTCCTCATCAGGATCGCCAGGAATCAGCATTAACGAATTTCCTTGTGCGATTTTAGCGTGGTTTAGAATGCTTAGAAGTAAATGCTTTGTGAAAATTTTAACTGTCTACCTATTAGAGTTCAATCTTCTTAATCTTTCACCCTCATTATTTAATTGACAATAGCTTTAACCTTTAAAGCAAGTTTTTTCAAAGTTGTTCCTTAATTGAGGATTTTGGAAAATTTATCCTCTAAGGACGCTTAACAGTTAGCTTAAAGAAAATAAAACTGAATGTGAATCAATATAACATAACACATGTAACGTCACTAATAAATAACAGGGCACTGACAGATCGCAGCGATACATTAAGGTGCGACACCACTCGGACGGATTGACGGCGTTTCGCTTGATCTTGAATAATTCACGTACGGGCTTGTCCGGGATTAGTACATACATTCTACTATACTACTATATAAGTTATAGTTTATGTAATAAATAAAACCAGACGGAGAAGGTGGTAGGACTCTTTATAATTTTTCTGCTTAATAACATCAATGTTAAGGGCTGACGTGTTTTGGTTAGAAAGGTGAGAGACATGCTGCCACACTGTTGGTCATGTGTCTTCTCTGAGAGTGAGGATTAAGTGAGAGCAAATTGGGAAACTTCATAAGCCTTGGACACCTTTTGTTTTAAGAATTCTGAGGTGTCCTTATAATCATTCATTTACCATTATAACAAGTGATAATGAATTTATAATACACACATTTTGACAAATCAGAGGCTGGGATCTGAACCTTGCACCCTCACATTTTTAAGTGTCATAACTAGGGCGGCATTGCCATAAGTGTTACAGCCTACATAAGGTCAATACTAGTCGGGATTAAGGCTGCGTGCGTTTACTCTGATCTTGAATTATTCACGTGTGAAGCTTTAGTCCGGGATTAGTACCCATACATCACTCACAACAGAACATAACAACGCAAATACTGCTACTTTAGCTAAAATAGTAAGCTGTGATATCAATCAGAAAGCCTGAAGTTCGAATCTCAGCAACTAATCAGTGCATATTTGAAGTGAACTATCACTAATTGTTATAACGCTGATGGAAAATATTGTGAGGAAACCTTTACAACTGAGAGTTAAAAAAAAATGCGTTGAAGAGTTTGTGAAGTCCACCATAGCATTTGCACAGCGCGATGACTTAAATCCATATTACTGTGTTAAGAGCCACGTGCCCAGCGATGGGGCAGTAAAACGTTGACGATGAAGAATTGAAAGTCACTTAATTAATTTTGTGTAGCAATTCAAAATTAATTAAGTGACGTTTACATACGACGATAGGGTTGACATGAGACTTGTACGTATGCGTATTTCAAGCTCCTAAGATATCTTTATTCCGAATAGATACCTATAACCATCATCGCGCACCGTCAGCCTAAAAATAATAAGTATAAAAAGTCTAAGTAATATTAGATATTACCTGTCGTAGTGCGATTGGTAGTACGTGCGGTGTTACGTGCAATCGAACCGTTGTCGCGTGCGGCGTGAATAATTCACGTGCGAACGGCTATCTGTCGTGCACTGGCACGGATTAGCCGTGCATCACTACGCTTAGGATTAATACAACTTTGTATATGACTGTACTATGTTGAATGGACTTTACATCAATTTTTAGATAAATACATTTCAAAATTTCTTTATTTTTTTAAATAATAATTAATCAAAAATACCAATTATACAACAAATAACTAGTAAGCTAAAGGGTATATTAAATTGAAGGTAAATATTAAAACAGAGAAATTATTTATACGCTTTTAATGTTTTACAGGTGTATTTATTACTTTATCATGTTCACGACAATCACGTGGTTAGTCAAATAGCTTAAAAAATATTGTATATAACCATTGTCACCTACTATAGTAGTGCGTTCGATTTCGGTAATACTAAGGTGTTACGTGGATTCGAACCGTTGTCGCGTGCGGCGTGAATAATTCACGTGCGAACGGCTATCTGTCGTGCACTGGCACGGATTAGCCGTGCATCACTACGCTTAGGATTAATACCATGTTATATATGACTGTATTGCGTTGGATAAAACAACGCTTCAGTTTTTTTTTAAGTACGAAGAAATTTCCATTGATCTCCATAAATCAAAACAAATAGGATATAATATCGACTACTACTTAGTATGTGAGATGTTACACAGGATTTGTTCTTCATTGGACACAAGTGGATAGGGTAAGAATATCAGAGTTTTGCTTTTATTCTTGAATGACTGACACACAAAATAGCAAGTTAAATTATATTAGACTTGTTGGGAAGTCTTGAATTGAAGTTTAGAATCAGAATATTTTTTGAACGTCAATAAATCTACCACCACATCGCAAGGAAGAAATGAAGAAAAATCTCCATAACACACATCTTAAAGAAAGTCAAAATTACAATATACAATATCAGCGCACGACGACATTAAGCACTGATATATTTTCGCCAATTCATACATTCACACGATTGCGCAATAATCTGCGTAATACCGCACTATCCTGTAATCTATTGCCTACATATTACGTTCATTTCCTTAACATACAATCATATGTCGCTACATATTACATTACATCACATTTTTCTCCCCCGCATATTGCACAAACCTCTCTCGAACAACAATATAGCACCGCGCGGCGTCACGTGCGACATTAGTCAAACCCGCACCAATAAGGAGAGAATTCATGAAATCATGTTCACGTCGTAACTTACCAGCGTAGGTATATCCTAGAAAAATATGCATAAGTCCGCTAGCTTTATAATTGTAAATCCATTGTATTTTTTATTCAGAACAGAGAAAAGCAACTTGGTAAAATTATTCAACTTCTTATTCTTGTGTTATTATTATTGCTACTTAAAATGACAACATTTTGCTACACAGAAAGAGTTAAATCGGAAAGAAGATTCTTCCATTGCGGAAAGGCGCACGTGTTAACCTATATGCACTTATGTGTTACAAGTTACAACCATCAACACGGATCCCTCATATAATTACATATTTTTCCTAAACATTTATACAGTAGTATAGTATATTACTCACATCACTGGGAATCCTTTGAGTTCATTGCCAATGGAACGATTAATACTCGCAACCATTTACAAATCGTCTCTTTATTGTATCAGCATACAAACAACGCGTCATTTATAAACGTGCGACATCGCGACATCGCGACAAACGAGCGTAGATTGAACGCGGTGAAAGTAACAGATGGAGCCGCAGTGTTTATCTCTGATTTATTGGAGATTTTAGCGGCAGGTTAAGTGTTGAACTGTATGAGCTGATAGCTTGGCTAAGAGCTGGTAGCATGTTGAAACAGGTTAATGTAATTGTTAGTTACCTGATACGTCGTAAACTTTCTAAACTACAACATTGGTAGTAGCGAACGATTACGCAGCAGACATGAACGCTTCAGCCCATGAACAATTCCAATTAGTTAGAAATAGAAGAAAGTATGTTCACATTAGGAAGTCTTCGAAAGGTCCGAATCACATGAAGGTGAAACCAGTTTATGAAGAATATTTACTTACTAAGACAACCTCGACAGACATCCAGCATGTAAAGAAATTCCAGGATCCCGTTTAGAAACTAAATACAGATACTCGAATACTGCTGCTACGAGGCAAGCTAAACTGGTGTGCTGATGCCGTCCACGCAAGGAAAAAAATTACAATCTGCGATAAATCCACGACTACATAATTATTTAAAAAACACCCACCTACTTTCATTATATCTTTCTTAAATAAAAATACAACGCTCTCGTAACTGTCGTATGACTGATCATTACACCAACATTCCCTTTCATAATTCCCAGACATTACGGTAAGTAAAACTCAGCACATTAGCATACATGACGTGAACTTTAAAATGACATGAAAGTATCGTGAAGTGATTCAAAGTGCGTTGATGACACGATCCGTGACAAATTGCGGTGGGATCCAATTTGCCGTAATAGTGGAACAAATTGTGAAATCTGTGCTAGTGTGGACTAGGAAAGATTATACCTACTATGATTACTTACAAAATGTATACCTACTATGATTGCATTTGATACTGGGGATGTAATGATAATTTCGGACATAGTTACGAATTGGAATTATCTCGGATTATCCGATAATTTCAATTTCTTTCGGTTATGGATTAGATTTTAAGGAATTGTAAAAGTAAGAAAATAAAAACAATTTCGTTTGTTAAATAACTGAGCAGCGCCAGCATGGTCGGACAAAATCTTTTCATAATAATGTTCCAATGTTGTACTTTTTTCGATATATTTTTTTTGCACATTCGATAGTTTCAGTTACTTTTAAGGATCAAATAATATCCCATTCTAATTCTAATTAATATGCTAGGTACATGCGTCAATATACATTGTATATGAGAATATTTTTCATCTATAAGCGTCTGATACGATATATGTCTGTAGATGTGAATGATCCCTTATACGTCATGTCCTCAAACGTCACAGCCTCTCAACCCGGTAGCGTTGCTAATCACAGAAGATAACTTGAGAGTGGGCGCAAGTGACACGAGATTGATCATCGCTGGCTCGAATTATTCACGCTTGTAATACTTATGTAAAAGCAATAAGAGGATAGTAATATGAGAAGCTTAGTAGAACGCGCCTTGATTCGATTAGACCTACTTAGCAGTTAAAAAAACTAGTAATCGATCAAATTCTACGAAAATAAAACAAATGTTCGGTGCACACGGGATTCGCACGACTGTCTGACAATATAGTGGACTGTATTATGTATATAATTGGATAGGTATTACACAATCCTAGTCCCAGCAGATGAGTTTATTAAACCACCAACCTTGCTAACCAAGCCAAACTGCAGACTCCAATCGTGTCAGGGGTTACGTGCACGGCGCTGTCATAGAACTCAAAGAAGTAGCGGTCGTCCTAAGGAGTAGTCTATATGCACTTCACAAGGCACACGCGGTAGCATGGTTAGTTTACGTGGACAACAGGAGCGAAACGGCACATACACAACGTTAGTATGATCTCGCTGAGCGTAAGACGACGACTGGTCGCAAGAAGCGACTTTGATAGATAATTCTGGTAGAATTTACATCTACCCACCTACAAGTTGACAAGAATTGAACACAAAATAATATGTGCGAGTGTTTTTACTATCGTTATTCGGTTTCAGTTTACAGATGCAAAGAGAATTTGCCAAAAAGGTCTTTAAATGTCAATATATCGTATAACATAAAAATATCCTATACCATTACGTATACGTTAAGGCCGGAATTGAGAAAATTTGTAAGGAGGTCAATAAAAAGTGAATGTAGTAAATATACGCAAAGTACGTATTGATTCTCCAAAAACAATGACTTCGCTAATGAATAACAAATTGCTTAGTCATAAGGAGATGACGTTTTCATATGAATGTAACTTCTAAAAGCACTATAATTGCCAAATGTAATGAAAGATGAATAACGTGACTTACAATTTTCATTACAATAGACGAAGGTTACGTTAAAAGGGTACGAGATCCTAATAATAAAAGATAACTATTTTAAAGTGGGGCGAGACAAGATTGATTGCCGCGCCATCTAGCGTTAGGCCCGAATTATTCACGCTTACACCAGTAGTTGATCTCACTTTACTGAGCCAATATACGCAGTGACATGGACGATTTTTCTTACTGCAGAGCTGAGCTTGATGGGTAGATAAATTCTAACAACACTTTTAGGGGATTTTTATATGCTAAGTCTAATCTTTCTTGTAAGATTGAAAAAAAGGGGCGAGTGGAACCTCCACTGCAGAACCATCTTTGTCTAACCACCTTTAAATACTTATGATTTTTACTGCATAACTTCTAATAGCTAAGTAACACACACGATTATGATCCATCATAATTAAAACATCTGTTTTATCCTACATAACAGATACTCAATCATAATTAAAAATATTGTATACTAACTATTTTTTCTTTCTTTTATTTACGAGTACATCATCATCAATTTATAGAAGCGCTGCAAAAATATCCTCAGAGTGAATAAAATAAATAAATACAGTTCTGAGACCGGATGATCCTCCTTGATTGATGCATTGTGAGACGGAGACTCAAGACGAGCGGCCCGCTTGAGTTATGGCCGCTGATATTTGCTTCATGGCTAAAATTGGACTCGGATTATCCTTCATTTTCCTCCGGCTCTGGGACCCAGGCCAGATTATAAATCCAACTTGATATACTGCTTTTCTTTTTATTAATGTCTGCTGGTTCATCTGCGCTTACGTTCCTTATTGTAAGTAATTTCGAAGATGGCCCGAAAGAATCTATAAAAATACGCGTAACATGTAACGTATGCTCAAATTGTTATAGCTTAATAATTGTGTTTAATAAAATAACTGAAAGTTTAAACCACATACAATCGATTTCAATAAGCTTTTTAAAATCAATCAATAAAGGCAATATTTTAAATGTAAAAGAAACAGCCTGATTCTGTCGAAAAGTAACGAAGCATTCAACAAAACAATAGCCAACAAATTGACAGTATCCGACAGTTCAATTGAAATACAATAAGTTACTATAAACGTCAAAATAATTGAGACCCAACGACCTTACCCGCATACATCAAAATCTAACGACCATTTACGTGGAGCTGACAAGCCCATGACGAAGGTAGTAGAAAATCGAATCGGAGTCAATACACGAACAAATGTTTACCCAATGGTAGGCACAAAACAAACAAAGGATAAACAACCAACCGGCCAGCTAACGAAGCGAAGGCACGCACCGAAGAGACCAATTAACTAATTGTCACTATTTGTGACCGGCAACTACGTGTCACTGTAATTGCATTTGACATGTTCAATACGAAGGACGTGTTCCATCGCTTACATATAAGTAGCTTCTGCTGTCGTCCTCGGAGACAAAAATAAAACACCTTTTACCGATCGCAACCAATGAACACACAGATTTTCAAATAAAGTAATTTATTTTTATGTTTAAAAATATTCAGGTAATTATTATAGTAACACATGTTATTTGATCGTCCTTTACAAAGTATAATAAGAATAAACAGTAGAAATATGAGTATCGTATAACATATTTAATACGCTCATGGAAGCCATAAAACTAAATGAGCTCTTGAAATACTATGTCCCATAAAATATGGGCACTATGAATTAAATTTAAGTATAGTCTTAGTGTACGTAAATCTTTCTTAATCGTACCATATCTTACAAGCCAATTTCACAGATATAATAGAGCTGCCTACAATTGGTCCCCCATGCAGAAAAATACAATATAACAAAACATCATCTATCACAAGATCTGTAATATACTTTCCTTAATGGGTTCATGGTAGGGGTCCTCTAATTGCACTTGACATACTCTGAACTCCAAAGAGCTATGTTGATACATTTCTAGCTATACAAACGTAAATTGTTCTTAATACTTGTTTATACGATAACGAACTTAATGTAGAAGAGGTTAAAGATAATACTGGTAATGACGCTGTGACTAATAAAATAGTAAACAATATAACATACAAGATGAGAAGGAATTCTTTCCTAATGATGCCATAAGAGTTAATATAGACATTTGTAATGAACGCTCGATATAGTTTATCATTGATGAATCCTAAGTAATAGAGATAGATCCGTCAAGGCGACGCTTTCGAATGTTCTGTTTACATTAAAGTTGTAAATAATTGGGGAGAATCCTGATAAATAGTGTTGAGAAGTATTAACACTTTCTTCTTTAATGGACTCATCATTTACGCTCGATATGTTAAGTGGAGTTTTAATTCTAAATGCTAATAGAGGCAGCGTAGAAAATACATTTAAATGTAGATTTCAAATAAGAAATTACATTTGAATAAAGTATTTTACATCTTATAAAGCTGTACCTATTATACGTTTTAACAAAATTGAAGTGTCAGTAATAAAATTGGGTGACATACAGTTATTTTGTTTTTACTATTATTTTTAAATCCATTATGATCGGGCCCAAAATTAGGCTATAAAGTTCGATACGATATAACTTTATTGGTTTACAAAAAATCGACCCTTACGTGTGATTGGAAGAGAGGGTAATAAACAACCTATAGTGTTTGTTTACAAAAGATTTCACACAAGGTTTCTAAATATTTACTTAAGGGAGTAGCTATGAATTTTGAATACAAATGTATTTGTTTGTGGGTCCTGAATTGAATCGGATTAAAGGCATAGGCCATTACTGCTCTCAAGAAAATATAGACTTTATCAAAAATGTCGTAATAACGTAATATATGAGCGACCCCTTGTGAGACCACCCGCGAGGCTCGGCCATGGGACCCGCGCATTTCTTACTGCGTACTTACTTACAGGTACCAGAATAGATTAAGTTTTGGATATGGCAAATAACATAAATATTTTTATTATCCAATTTATGGCCATTAAAAACAGGTTAATGATGGAAAATTGTTGAAACTGTTGTATTAAGGGCTGAGTTCTCAGAAAGTTTGTTCTTCGTCGTGAATTCAATACATTTCTTCCACATTAAGAGGTACAAATCCAATTATTGTTCTATCATACTTCTGTGTCTGTGTACGACTAATGTTTGTAATATATTAATCCAGAAGCAATACAAACAGTTTGAGGAACAGTAACTGTATGCAAAATATACCATATCCATAATGATCCCTATTTAGAACTCACACGTTATTCGATAATATCGCACACATTGTCTGGTGATCGAACAATTCGATACCGTTCTCTGTATACCGCCGCGGGGCGCCACGCACATGCATAAAAAATAACCTCCTTCCGAGAACGATGGTTGCATCCTATTCTATCGAGTGTGATTTATAATCCTCTTTGTAACGAAGTTCCGGGAGTCAATGGTGTTTTTATTAGTCGACGGTGTTTTGACGCGGACGTTAAAATATCGCATAAACATCTCTTGTGCTGACAGAATAGAACATCTAAATGGATGGATGTCAAAATTTAAAAAATGTGATTTATGTAAGTACACAAAAAAAATATATAAATTTTGATACTCTCTCTTTATTGAAACATTTGTTTCTTAACTGAATGTTACTAAATATATTTAAACAAAGGAACACCTTTCCCACTTTTTAAATATAATTAATTCAGGAGTTTCTTGTAAGTGTATAAAAATTCAAATCCTCTATACATTATTCATGAAAATTAGGCACTTCTAGGCAGGCGTGATTTCTTGCTAACTTTTCCGCTGAATGAGCTTATTGCATGAAAAAATATTTTGAGACTTTCGCATTTTAATTTGAGTATGGCGGAGAGACCAAATTTGTGAATAACATTTAAAAAATATTAGATAGATAACAGATTTACATAACAGTTTCAAAAATTCAACTAAAATGAAAACTAGGAAATGAGACATACATACATACGCTCGAAAAACATTACAAAATATAGAAATAATATAAGCTTAAATAATTACATGTTATTTTGATTAAATTTATAACAATAAGTTCAATATGAATCAGGAATATGATTTCAATTAATTCGCACATCCCAGCACTTTGATTGGCAATCATTTGCGACAATCACGAGTAATTGAATGTTATGATGCAATCTATGATACTAGCAACTGTGTACATTCATTTACATTTCGAGTTAAAAACAAATCAGATACAAAAATTAAGTATCGTATACGCTACTATCGTATATGGCTACCTGCTTAACCGATTTTTTTTTATTATTTCAAGTGATACAGCCTAATCATCGAAACAGCTACACAAAGTTAGGGCTAAGGTTAACTGGTATTTTTATACACACACACACACACACACACACACACACACACACACACATAAACCCAAATACATTCATTCCCTCATATTTAGTTAAGGCTTGAAATTTGTAATTAAAAAAAAAAACAAAAAAAAAATAATGTCATGTTTGTTGAATAACACACTGTATGAAGTTCCGGTGGATGAGCGGAGTACCTGTAACACAGGTCTAGAACCAAGTACAGGGCTCTTGCGACTTGTAAATGTGACTGTGTTAAGATCAATAAAATATTTTTATTTTTATTTTATTTATTTTAAGGAATTTAGGACTACGACTAAGTAACTTTTTTCTGTCATAATTATGCATTACTGTGGAAATATTAAAACTGAATAGATATCAATGTGTTGTAAAAGTTTTGTGTAAAAGTTTCTCATCTATGAAGATATATTAATATAAATACGTGATTTGGAATTTGGACAACCTTTTGAATATAGGTATACAAATTTGTTTATGCAAAATCTATGTGGATATATACATTTAAGAAAAAAAACAAGAAGAAAAAACCTTTTACAATAACCTAGAGATACTCTATCCCATCGCAGGCAATTTCCATAGTTTTATTCAGGAATAGTTTTATTAAGAACGACCGATACATATCGCGAGAGCAAACTTGTGTTCGTTCGTCCTTTGATAACGGCTGTCACGTATTGAAAGCGAATCTGTAACTATGTTGTAGCTTTGGAATACAAGAACTATATAGCTACATATAAATAAATATATAGCTACATATGTAGCAGCTAAAAATAAATAAAACAATGTTACAGTAATAATTCGCTTGAAGATCTCTTCCCTTGCTCACAGCACACGCGTAGTCAAATAGCATCGCTTTATGTATACGCGGTCCTATAACTCAGTGCAGGCCTGTGATACAAAAACCAAGTGATTTGTTAGTCCGATGAAGGCCTCTGTTTGTTTTTATTTACATTCAGAATCGTTCGGGTATTTCTTGTACATTTTTTGTTACAAGAACTTCATCGCTGACCGTTTTTGACCACAAATTGAAAGTTGTTTGTTATTTTTTCATAGTTTTGTTTCGAAGTGAAGTTGTTAGATTTTTTGTGTTGTTATATGATATCTGTTTTGATGTCGTGTGTGGTCGAGCTGGAGTTTTATCTCGAAGGACGTACATTGACCGAATTTGAGATATAAAAGTTCAGATAGAGGTAATTGAAAGAAATGGCATCGGCAGTAAGATAAATCAGTATAGTTAAAAGGATCGATAAATACAATTCTCATCGATGATCCGCGATGATCTAATTATTTGACAGCGATATCCGTATAAATATCTTTCTAATCTAACTATTTTTTAAATTTATCTACCGCCTTTACTAGGAGTATCTCTATTTAGTACGTTTCTACATACGAGTATGTGTATGTGTATGTGTATGTGTAGGTACACGTATAATATGTCGGTATACTACAATGTAATTAAATAGTTCTAAGCGTCTGTTTAAAGGATTATAACGAACATAATTATAATTATGATGCATTGTGACAAGGTTAAAGAGGCGCTGACCTTGTTAGATGATGTTTTTTTCCCATTTAATGAACGAAAACGCACGATAGCATGAGGCGTTCCACGTGCTCCGAGAAACGTCACGTGACAATATTGCTACATTTGAAATCTGATATGAGTTTTGGCAATCTTTTCTATAATTAACGTATTTTGGAGAGCGAAAAACTTTTTTGTAAAAAATGTATCTAATTTAAAATATCCTCCTACATAATTATTTTTATTGTATTACACATTAAATTAAAATAATTAAAAACATCCCATTAAAATAATATGTATATTTTAATTTGCATACCGATATATCGGCGCCGAGAATCAGCATTTACATAACATGACCGTACACCGCAAAGCCAGCACCACATTGTATCAAGTTACAAACAAGTGGATACGTATCGTAACCCTAACCCAGTCGGCAGCGGTAGCAGCAAATTAAGATTAATCGACAGCACCGCCCGGGATCCCACTAATTAAGCCTAATACAATTTCATAGCCGCGATAACATCGGTATAAGGGCCGCTATGGAAAGCTATTGACAAAACAATAGTTTAATTTTATACAAACCTGTTCCTTTTACCGTCCTTATATTATAAGGATCTTAAAGATTATAAAAGAGAATCTGTTGTCGGTTGTTATCCTACTTGAATAAATAATCAATTACGAGGCAACATACGAGATACTTTTGATGCTAGAAAGCTTAGATCGCTAGGTAATAAATATCATTTGTGGAATAGTATCTACGTTTAAAGAGCCCTTTTATGGTCGACATATTATAGAAAAGGCTACAAGTCAAGTGGAAATCAAAGTAATATTGTATACTTACAGCTGTTTTAATACAGGGAATAGAAAGAAGTTACAAGATATAAACAGTAACAAGCCGAATAACATAATATCATGATCTGTAAAGTATGGAGACCCTTATCACAACCAATATGTAACGTCTTTTAATATGTGCTTGTTTTACTTCAAACTAAGGAAATTAAAATTCATTTAACGATATGAAATAAACATACATAAACATATACCAATCGGCTATTAATAGTTATTATAGTCGCATGTCACCAATGAATTATTCTGTTACTTGATAAATATTTAAAGTTACAACAAGTATAATATGTGACTCCGTTCTTATTGTATGACATTGATCTACTGCCTCCATTATCATAATCTTTGCTACTGTATTATTATTAAGAGATCGGATCACGTTTGGAGCGATAAGGGATACGGAGTGCATTAAAATATCTTAGAATTATACGCTTCGATATTAAGTATCTACTCGTATGCTATAATATTATATCAACCAATTTGATGAGATCTTGCTTATGAATCAGCTATTAAATGATAGATCAAGAACACGTTTGAATCTATATATAAAAAAATTATGTTTGTCTGTATGTCCTTTATAGAATCGGTAAACTATGCATTTGATTATGTGATGATCTTTAGCAAAGTTGTTGTGTACCACCAATTTTTCAACAGATGGCGCCAATGTCATTCCAATGAAAGTATCAATTTTCAATTATATGTATGTCATGTTATTTTTTAAATGCGGTCGAAGCCGCGGGCACTACTAGTCTTTTACATAAAGAGCAAGACTGTGAAATATAACGTCATATGTATAAGCCGCGAAGGCACGCAGATTTATCTCAGATCATAAATTAAGGGTATAATTATTATCAATCATGAACATTACAATTTATAACTACAGTGCGTTTTACATGTAATTTATATTAAATTGGTTTTGAAAAGGATTTGAAAATTAAAAGGGACATTTGAATAAGGTCACACTTCAGATGACCTATTTGTGGAGGTAGTGCTCCAGGGTCCATTATTATTCATGTTAACTATATGATAGTACTTCAATTAAAAAATAAAAATTAAGCCTTCCTTATCCTCTTCTTATTAAAAAATAATTAAATACAAGTTTGCGGTGACAAAGAGATGTTTACTTTTAACGTTGTTAGTAAAAAATATATTTAAAATACTGACTAAATTAACAGAACCCACTGGTATTAACTGAAGTTACATGAGCTTAAGCAGCTTAAAAACAATTAAGAATGTTAAAACAGAAGACAAAAAACAAAAGGAGAGTCTTTAACACCGAGAGCCTCTTGTTCGTTGTAGAGACGCGGCCAGTGTACAGGGAAAAGCCATTTATACTCTACATACGAGCCTCTTGCTCTATATAAACAACTAACCAACAATTAAGAGCAGAATACAAATAAAAAACAATAAATAAACAAAAAGTCGCTAATGCATTGGTAGCTTCCAAGGAGAGTAGTTTTTGCTACTTTTTATAAGTGCTCAATAGCGGATATATTTCGATAAATAGTTAAAGAAAATTTTAGAGACTGCCTGCCTTTTTCTTTTGTTATCGAGGGGGAAACCTTCAAAAGGTACCCGATGCCGTGGGAGCGACACAGAGTTATGTGGGATTCTTACCGCACTAAAAATCCCCGGTGGCCGTCCTCTGCGCTGCGTAGAGGACTCCGAGATCTCCAAAGCAACGCAACCGGAGTCCTCTTAGCGCGTTGCCCCGTAGGGCTCCGCCCAGGTGAGCTTGACGCTCGCCACACGGTCTGGTGCGTACGACGGTTTGCGACCACACATACCGCCGTCCTTCCCGGGGCCGCTGGCCCGTCGGTTCGAGCTCCCACTCTTGCCGCCAGCATCTCCGGAAGCCCCCTTTTAGTCGCCTCTTACGACACGCAGGGGATACCGTAGCTCTATTCTGGTCCCAGAACTACAGGGACAGAGAGACTGCCTGCCCAATGCAACCACAAAATTACATTAAAGCATTATAAATTCAATTGTATGTCATGTACCAATCATGGTTACTTTAGATAATTTCAATCAAAATCACGACTGTGATAATGACCGGATGAAATGAATTATGGACGGTCCATTAGAAACGATCAAAGCCTTTGCGAATTAATTTTTACTCTCGAAGTTAATGAAGCAAAAAAATCTAAAATATACATGCTGATGCATATAATAAAAAAAAAATATATAAACTTAAGTGTTTAAATAAAATAAGAACAAATAAGAAGAATACTTAAGAACTGAAGTCTGCAAGAAGAAGAAGAATTGCGAGCGCTTATAGCTTAGATTGATCAAACTAAACTTTTGTAGAGGTGTGGAGTTTTCTAAAAACGTTAATTTATTAATCCTAAGCATAAGTCAAAAATTTATTTGACAAATAATACAGTATCGCCGCTTTGATATAATCTTATCTATCGTAACAATTTTATTAAAATACAATAACTAAATTGAGCTAACTATGTAGTCGTCTTCAGTGTCTGAAACTTTGATTTATTTCTTTTGTAAGAAAATTCCATATAACTTGCCCCAAGTTTCACAATGTTAACTTAAAAAAGTTGTGGACGCGTTGAATTTTTCATCGGTGTAGAAACTCAGCCATCTTGTTACAAACTTGCCCGTGTTTTTGCTTCGGACCATTGACACCAACGTTTCTGCTACGAAATAGCAATTTCACAGCTCTAAGGCGTTAAATGCTCGATACAACAGCAGGGGAACTTACTTAAACCTCTTCAACTTATCTACGGACCTTTGACCGATCGACTCTCTACGTAATGGAGCTTTAATATCCAGTTAGTTGAGTAATTAATCTGTATAAGTAATGGAATGTTTATTATGCTCATAAGATTATGTATAATTTGTTTTAATGAATAATGCAATGTGACAGTTTTATGCATGTTTCTCGCTCAAACATTAGGTAGAATGAAAAAGCAAGCAAATAGAAATGCATCTATTTATTGATATCAATCTTTATTGAGACAGATTATGGGGTTTCACGTGTGAATTGAATCTCATCGATGAACTGATACTCATCGATACTCAAGGTATTTGTTTGAAATCTAAGTTGAAAAGCCCCTTATTGCAGTAAATACTAGCATTATTGTAGTAATAAGAATATTTATGTTACATTGACAAAAAACATCCTGTATAATGACTGTAAGGCGTGTGGTCCGCAGGTTTCATTTTTTACACATTTTATGGGAATTGATCTGTTCATTTGATAGAGAATAGATGGCATATCGATAACCTTTTTGTGTATTACCAGCGGGGCGCCCGTATTGTTTTTGTTAATGTTCAGCAGTTTTGCATAATTAACTAATTAAGTAGGTTTTTGCTTACCACAACGATTAATGAAAAGTATAGCACTGTACGAATGTTTAATAATACCTTTTAAATCTGCGATTGCCATATTCTTTACTCCAATGTGGAAGATAATGTTTTTCGATCATGTGTATGGATTGCTTGGTACGCCCCATAGCCCAAACGGCTTGACGGCTTTCACATATGAGATTTTGTTGGATTCGTCTAATCTAAATGGTGGAAGTAACTTTGAAAGCTATATTTTTCGAAATCGGGGTTTTTTTGTTTTATAATAATTCTCTACTTAAATTTCGCTTGTCATATTTTTATTCAACTAAATTAAAAGTTAACATCAACGATATCCTATTTGAATAACATTATAAAATCGACTTAATAATACACATTTTGTAATTACAAATGCAATGTACTCACAGACTGCATGCAAAAAATAATTAAAATCCATGTTATAAAATACAAATAAAGAATGCAGACTTGTAATTGTAAGTCAGTTTGCCGTAACTAATACAATCGTGACTTATTTAATTCTATTGCATTGCAAGTCACTGTTATCAATTAGTATCATTAGTTAGTATCACTTAACGTTAAATTATTCTATGTAAATAAAAAGTTTATAATTGAAGACTCTGTCATGTACATGTACTGTTTGTTTTAAATAGTTTGAGCGTGGAAGTAACACCGACACTCCTATTTCTATCGTGAAGTAGTTTTCGGTGGAAGGATGTGTATTGTGTATGCCGGTTGACATTGATATGTGGCGACCATCTTAGTCATCAGGGTAGAAACAGATAGATAGAACTACGTTGTATGTGCAGTTGGTTACAGATGAGCAAGGGCGGCACCGATCACTTGGGGACCACGGGACTGAGCGCTCGTTGGTTACATAAATTTTAAACAAACAGACATAATACAGTACTTTTAAAGCATAAATCAGTGATAGCCTAATGGTTAAGGAACTCGGCCTCTCGAATGAGGGGTCCGAGGTTCAAATCCCAGGCACACACCTCTACTTTTTAAAGTTATGTGCGTATTAGAAATTAATTATCACTTGCTTAAAACGGTGAAGGAAAACATCGTGAAGATGCACCTGCATACTTGAGAGATTTATATAAAAAAAATCTCACAGGTATGTGAAGTCCTCCAATACGCACTTGGCCAGCGCGGTGGGCTTTGGCCTTATCCTTCTCATTATGAGAGGAGACCCGTACCCAGCAGTGGGACAATAATGGGTTGATGACGACAGTACTTTTAAAACACTTCAAATGAATTCATAAGATTTTCACGGATTAAATATTTCCATTCAGAAAAGATGATTGCTTAAGACACCAATTCATTGAGTATAAGACTAATATTCTTAAGCGTCTAAATTGAAAACCGTAACTGGAATTCATTACCAGACTGCGTCTTTAATCAAGAGAGCGCCGACCTGCCTTCACTAGGGTTGCTGAGTTAGTTCTATTTGCCAATAACTGTGGAGTTTCTGTATTTGATTAAATTACATTTTGTGCAAACAATAAAGAAGTAATAAATTATATTTTTGTTTTATTATGTTTTTAGAATTTGAATGTTATTAATTTTCTTTTACACTCTTTACTTTTTGAAAACGCAGTGGTGTAAACTCGGCCTTTCAATCAAGAGATTCGAGGTACGAAACCCAGGCCACGCGCATCTGATTTTTTTCAAAGTTATGTGCGTTTTAAAAATTATTAACACTTGCAATAAAGGCGAAGGAAAACATTGTGAGGAAACTTATCCCACTGCGAGTTCTTTAAAAAAGTTCTCTCTTCTTTAAAATAGTGTGTGTAGTATATCAGTTGCCATTACGCACTTGCCCAGCTGTAGAACTATAGCCTAAGTCACTCACGCTCTAAGACCCTCTCGGAGTGTGAGGCTTTCCACCCGTGCCCAACAGACGGATAGCAATGGATTAACGACATTCTCTTACAAATAAAAAATGTATAATTATTAAATGTCTTGAATGATCTATACCTTTTTCGCTTGCTAAAAATACTAAAAGTTTCGTCTTTTTGTGTCTTTTGTGTCCCACCCCTGTTCAATTGACCAGCATTTCTAAAATTAGTTTTACCTTTTTATTTTTGGGTAGCCGAGAAAGGTAAACCTGTTTCTTGCTTTTTTGCTTTGATTCACACATATAGATATGTGGTATACCTAAATGAAATAAAGGTTATCCGTTTATTTTTAGATTATAAGTCTAAAATAACACATTGGGCACCTGCTACCTAATTCTCTCTTAAAGCTGTGTAGCGATGCTATAATTTAGCTTGTCTGGTGTACTAGGCCACGAGGGATTCCAATTCCTCAAGGGAAGAAACGCTATAGACAATTTACGGTAGATCTTCTGTTCTATTTACAGCCTTTATTAACGGAATCAGTGAAACCGATTACTTTTAATCAAATAAGTAGATTCACTTCTTTTAATTGACTTGCGAAGTGTTTTTCGAGTGTAGGAGTACCCAGGTCTCATTCTTCGACATGTCCTGCAGCGAAATCGGCTTGATGAATTTTAAGATTTGAGGTGTCGTTGGATTCGTGCAAATTATGGAACCGAGAAAGGCTATAATTTAAGTAAGGTTATTGTCTTATAATAATACTCTAGTGATACGTCTAAAGCTAAGGAACGATGAAGCGCTACATTCTTCAATTCAAACGCTTCTTCAATTCCATGTTATCCCATAAAACACCGCGTAGAAATAGGTGAGTAATATTTATACCACAAAACCTCCCTTCCTCTTAACCCTGATACCTCCATTCTTCACGCCACTGTATAACGGCAGATAATTAAAATGTTAATAGTTAAGCTTTGAGCCACCGAGACGACTCATGAGCCAACCTCATGAATAATTTAATACTTAACCACGTTACCAGTAATTATTGAGCCAGCGTTTTTATTGATGTCCGTAATTGAATATTAAAGGCGAGTATAGAATTATATTCTATTACCATAATCGTGGTTAATAGAGGCGAAGGTAGGTGTCGCCCGCGGCTCCGCTCGCCCACATTACATTTCCTTAGAATACAGGCCCTAAGAAGTTAACTTTTAATTGTACGATTGTACCTACAACATAATTATTTAGTTGTTAAACGTTTTTAGTGTTTAATTGTATTATTTTATTAGCTTTAAACAATTTGTTGTATTAAGTTTTTTAACTGTTTTGTGATTTAATTGTATATTTATGATAATAACTCAATGAAAATGATTGGAACCAAACGGTTATTTTAGATTAAGACTAAAAACCTAACATCTGTTCGTACTATAAACAAGAGAAAAAAAAATTAAATAACACACCTATAGTATGTATTCGTTAAGTTACGAATGAACAGACAGACAGGACAATGTTATTTACTACGGATAATAAATTACTAATTCCTTAATGGTGGTTAATTTAGAGGAGATGATAGGCTTTGTCGCACCAAGATGGATGATTCGTTGTATTCATTACATGTTGAGTTATATTGTGAGGGCACTATCTCTGGGAGGTCGGTTTTTAATGAAAATTTTAATGATGAACAACTAATGTCTTTTGGTGTCCGTAAAACTAGCTACAATAGTAGTGTTGCTATGAGTCTCCAATACTTTAATTTTGAAAAGCTAGTATTGTGTATTTTATGAAATAGAAGTAGCTTCGGTGAACAATCAATATCGAAGAGAAGTAGAAAGCCAATCTTATCGAAAACTGCTGCCACCTATATACCTACATTATATGTGACGTCTAGTAAAACGACCTAAAGATAATCGAAGAAGAATAACTGCTAAAGATTTGGTCAGATCCCTAATAAAATATCAGTTACTAATAAAACAGTGAAATGTTCATGTCTGAGCGTTATTTATATTGTCTAAAACCAAACCAACCCACACTTAGCCAACGTGGTGGTCACCGAGGACGGACTTCGACCAATGATGAAAGACATAACAACTAGTTATAAAACCATAACATAGCAACACTAGCAATCACCACAGCGGAACCCATAAATATCGCCAAACACCACGCTATAAAGCATTCCATAAGCCGTAAGTGTTATGTGACGGTATTTATCGTCTGCCTACTCGCTCATATATTCATGGAGTTATTCAAGGTAACCCAGTGTGGGTGGACCTTGGGTCAAGTGCGGTTTCTAGCTTATGGTAAAAAGTGCACTTGCATATGTAACACTTTCTGCCCCATGATAGTCGTGAATGTCATGAACGCACAAAGACAAATACTTACGAGTATTATAATTGTGAACTAAAAACTTATTTCATAATTCGAAGGTCTGCCTGGCCGGGGATTGAATCTCAGACACTATGTTTCAGACCGATAAGGAACTAAGTATAGCGGGTCTTGTAACTATGAGTTATTTGTTGCCGATAAAAAAACGAGATGTCTGTAATTTCATAATAAGTAGGTTTTAAACCCGATATGGAATACTGAGTATTCAGATTAAATGCACGGTGAGTTATCGATACTTTGGATGATATTCGATACTGAGATTTAAATTGCATTGATATTCACATTTAAAGTAGCGATTAAGTATCAATCCTTTGCAAATCGATACTCGATGTTCGCCTGTAGGTAATTGTTTGATTTGGTTTATAATTGAAGATGTTAATGTGAATGTATCGAGATTATGATGATGAAGATGTATCGAAATATCGAAATGCGTCACTATTGGTTCTTATAAACCCACGTCTAATACTGACTCAAGAAAAATCCTCAATTTTTAAATATATCTTTAGCACACCAGCATGCAGTCCACCTGATGGTAAGTGGCTACTGCCGCCCATGGATTTTTGTAGTCAACCCCAGATAGGATTAGGTATTACCTAAAGTCGGTCACAGGTGCGTTACTACTTGTGAAGACTAAGCTGGAACGCATCGGAAGAGTATGTGTACCTTACTACACCCTTCATACCAGAACATAGCAGTGGCGCGTCATAACGTATCCTAAGCCAGGTACTAGTGTCTAAGCATCCAGCGCTGGAGGGATGCCAAAAGTCGTCGTTAGAGTCGTTAGAGAAAGTGGACGCACGCCAATTTCAGATTACAAACACCATACTGATGTACTTTTAGAATAATGCTTCACCGAGAGTGGTCATTGTTGAAGAGTGAATGCTGTCGAGTTAAATTTTCAATAATAGTAGTTGTACCTATGTAGCAATTTTTGCATACACAGCGAAACCTTTTCTGCCCTACGATAGCATTTCAAAGGTTGTAAGTTGGGTTTTGCTTGTGCGGGAAGACTTAGTCGTTAAAAATTATAGCGCATCTATGAAAGATCTCAAGCTGGACTACTAACAATATAATAGGATTCGTTTTCTTCCATAAAGTTCCTTTAAAGCAGAATGAAAACATGACTATAAGCTATAACGGTAGTAGCCAACGCAGGAGATTTATAAAAAAGTTCTAGTAACATGAACAGGGAAAGAATGCTCGGGACTTTTACCTCAATTTTTGGGAGACCCAATAAAATGCCTACCGGCGTTTATGAAAATGATAATAAGGAAGCACGGAAAGAAATTTCTTCATTTTCCTGTTCCTGTGCAATTAATTTCCACGGAGATTATTTCACTTTAAGGAAAATGTAGTAACATTTTGAAACGTACCAAGTAAATACAATGAGACAAAACTCAAAGTGAAACGCGATATGACTGGCGTTATTGTTTAGAATTTACTATTATGGCGAAACACAAAAGATAGGATCAGTACAAAAAGGTCAAAGGACAATGCGCCTATAACTTTAGCAGCACCAACTTGGTGGTCGCTTTCACAAATGACTTGGTATCAAATTTACAACTTGTTCTTGTATTACAATTTGCATTGTCTATAAACGTAAGCGATACCTTTAAAGGGACTATTGTCACAAAATCACCCCAACGTCCCACAAACGTCCATTATAAATTTTGTTCCCTCTACTTCCTTCAAACGCCAAGATTACGCCCACATTTACTTGTATTATCAAATTAGTTATAATACAAAGTCTAATACGGCAAATAGCGCCTTTCAATTTGTTTGGAAATGTCTTGAATATTTTTGAAATGTACAGTTACAGAGTATCTCAGACCTACAGTACCTAGTATGTAACAGTTAAGAGTATCTCAGAAGCCTCAAATGTTTCAAAGTTTATCAAGTACATGTGCAAGATTTTGTCAAATAAATAAAATCGATTGAGATTCAGTTAAGTAAACGTTAATATTATCATCATACCTATAAAAATGCATACAGCCATTTTTAAATATTGTTTTTTTCTTAACCTTAGCTACGATTTTGTTGCAACATGTATTTAAAATGATCTTCTAAAACCCACACACAGTTAGCAGTTATTTTTCGGTCACAACTATGATATTAGCGATTTTGAAATCAGTGTTGCGGACCGTTTAATAACTTATTCCATAGGATTATTCAAAAAGAGTATGAGAGTAATAACGCACGCTACGAGACTGACCACAACAAAACTGAAAGAAAATATAATCAACTCATAATACCTGATATCGAATTGATAATTGCAGAAATCGGATAACACTGATGAAAGGGACCCCGCGGAGTAAGCAATGAGCTATTTACTCCGTTTTAAATGACTGCCCACCCGCTGAGGAGTTACTGCCTCATTGACTTACTATGAGACGGTTAAGCGTAGCCAGCGATTGTTAATTTGGCTTTATTAGTCTTTGCCTCGGTTTCATTGCGAGATTATTCTAATTTGAATACCGATCCGTGTTCGCTGTCACAATACGCTAGGATTTATTTAGAATTAACGATGTCTAGATTCCTGAGTATATTGTAAGATAACCTTTTATCCTATTTTGGGGTGTTGATTACTTTAGTTACTACAGTTAAAGTTATTTATCTATACATCTACCGCTGAAAGTGTACTTATTAATTGAACCTAGAATAATAAGATTTATGCAGCTTCAGGAAACTACTGGTTTATTTCAAGAAGTAAGTTTATCCGCGAAAGTACCGAGAAGCAATTTCAATCCGAAGTAGCGCACAGCATTAAGCATAATTATGCAAAAGATCGTAGCAAAGAGACCGACAGCGCCGCGGGCGGAATCAAGAAACCAATAAATATTAATGCAATGATAAATGCTATAAAGCTCGCAAATAACATTCTCAAATTGAAAGACGTATCCTCTTTACGAGTTCTGCTCTCATTAAAGCATAACTAATTCTTCGCCTACATATTGCACGGCGAATCTTCGGAGCGCATTTTAAAAGCCGTTTCCCCCGCGGCGCTGGTTAAGTGTATCTCAAAGCGCTAGGTGTTAAATTTAAATCTATTAAAGCGCTTGAAGCGCTGTCGACTTGTATACAAAGGCACCGACGTATGTACCTTCCTGCATGCGACTAAAGACGATGGATGAACGATAAAAGTTAACGAAATTTGCATAAAGAAAAGTGAAACTACGATGATACGCTGCTCGAATTACATCCAAGGTTAAAATAAGTCCCTTAATTTTACTGTCCTCGAATGCAGCTAAACAGTTACAGCAGCTACTGCACTATAAACTGTTAACATGATCTCTGCAATGTAGCAAAAAAGTTGATCTTACAAACATATCATTACACAAAAATCTGAGCTGCTAGCGGGCGTTTGGTAATATTTCATAGCCGAGAATACAAGTCGTTCACGGTGTTAAGTCCTTAACGTCTGGAGATTGAAATTGAATGTGAGGTGCGAAAAATTACACGGAACGGGATCACGGAGAATCAAGAGAAAGTACACATTTAATATTTCACGTCAGACATGCGGAAGCCTTAGTAAGCCATACATCAAAGCAACATTACTCGCCAGTAAATCTATTTTGCGCGGATATTACTTACGTAGTTTTGTCAATTTATTAAGGTTAAAATGTACATGTTAGTGCTGTACGCTCTTAATTTATAACTATGTTCTTTAATTGATTTCGCAATTTATCTTAATGTTGGTTAAGTACCAATCAGAGTTGAGTTGCAAGGGTATTGCAACCACAACTTGATTTAAGTCATTATGTCTATGAGATCAGAATGTGATCTAAATTCATATAAATGTGAAAGCAAATGCGTCACTACTTAATCGGTTTAAGGCATGTTACATATCATGTAAATTTAATATTTCATACAATTATTGGAAATCAAAATTATCCACTTTTAAGTCGAGTATTACCTACTTAAAATTACAAATTAAATATTAATTGAAGCTTTAGCCATACCATGGTAGATTATCCAGACTTCTTGGTAAAAAATAAACTTATAAACAAAGAACTTAAAGAAAACATTGGGCATTTGAAAAATTACAAACAAAAATCAGATTACGCGTAACAATTCGAGCCCACGAAGCAATTTGCTGAGGTGACGCTAACTTGCGCTGCGAATTGGATAAGTGGGCGCAGACGGACGCTGCATTCCGCTGCTAACGTCGAACAAAAACTTTGTTGTAAACACAATTACTCCGATTATACTTTGTACCAAACAATGGAAGGACAGGTAGCTGAGCCTAATTAATTAATTATTTAAAAAGTTAGTTTTCATATTTGTTACTTTTCATAAAAAATATTCAACACATTTACAAATCTTCGAAAGTAATATCCATGACAGGGTTTATTTTCTGATTGTCGGGTTTTTGGATAGAATGAAACAATCTATTGATGGCAGAATTACAACGTAGTAAGATTTCCCTGCATAAACAGAAGGGATGAGATAATTGAGCGTAGACGAATGCAGTTAGCGATGCAGTGCAAACGCGTGCAGTGGGTACGCTCGCGGATATTGATTCAGACGAAAAAAACTTCGCATGAACGGAGCTTTATTTGAAAAATTCAGCAGAGGTAGCTCAAATCTACTTGCAGCAACGTTACCCCTCCAATTTGAGTTCCTAAATCGGCGTAAACGGGAGCCCAAATTTACTCGTGTAAAAGAGAGTTCGGATATTTTTATGAACCGCACCGCAGTAGTTAGCAATTGTGGATTTTGACTAAGTTGAGAACATTCAAATTTCCATATTTTCGCGCTATTCCAGTATTTTTTTAAACTCAACATTCCCCTTGCTTTCTGACAAAATTAAAATAAACGCGTTCTTGCACTGCTGTTCTTTGCAGTAATGGAAACTTTTGTTTATACGGAGAACGGCTTTTCGAGTTTCATTGAACAAACATCGCCCTAATTATGAAATGAAAAGAGATTATGTTACAAACATTCGCTGAATGGAATCGACTGAGAGCTTATAATGTTGGGGAAATAAACAAAGACAGAAGTTGACTTCGAGAAGCTTCCTTTCAAACTCCGATAAGAATAACAAGCAACAGAGTAAAGGGAAAACTGGCTCGGAGCAAGGACGTAAAGTGGAAAAGCAGCTATTTATTCGGCCGAAGAAACTTTTGGAAGCATCGATGCGCACCGGCCAGATGTCATGCGCGTTTCCAGTACATGTATGTCTAAGTAATCATATAAAATACGTCTGGTGCACTATTCATAAGTTTTTGCTAATTTATAAAGTCACACTAGTTACAAGTGGATATTGGCTTTCACCATGTTAAAAACGAATGTGACTCTGTACAATGATGTCAAAGCATTAAGATTTTATTTGAATAACTTCACTATTATAAGAACCACTAGAATGTTTTTAATCTACTACTTTTTCCTATATTACTATAAGTGAAGATATGGTTGTCATTCACCTAAAAATATATGCGGAAATAACGGACAATATGGTCAAAGCCTAAAGTTTTACTAAAATAAATAATTTAATTGATTTGGATTACAGCTGACGTAATATTTAAAATTAAACGCTTAATTTACAGTACGTTTTTACCTATAACAATTCCTCTAAATAAGACTAAGGTAAGCACAGTAAAACAAGGTTAGCCGGGAGAGAGTGGATGTAAAAGTGTAAAACAGCGAAATTCAGTCGGGCAGGAGGAAAGTTTGGCGCGCAACGACCCGGCCAGATGCCTCGCTATTTCCACGATTATATATTTAGTTAAATGCTCTCGCTACCAGAATTTCGCAGACCTCGAAAATTCTACAGTTTCCGTCTGATGAAAAAAGTACACATCAATTACGCGTGGCAAATTCTAGTAGTTTAGTAAATACGTGTATGTTCGATCACGGTTGCACCAAACTATTGTAACACTACTTGTACCTAATACTAGTAGTGTTATTAGATTGTGTTATTGTCTTGGTTCTAAAAGAATCCAAACTTAATTTTCAAGGGTAGCAATAGGCGTGATGTATTTTTTAGTATTGGCTTTACATATATCTTTTGGTTTTTTTTTACTATTGCGAATATATTCAAAGGCCACATTAATTTCTGCCTATTTAAATATACTAATACTGAATGGTATCGAAATCAACCACAGGAAAGAAAGAACTAATTGCGCCACACATTTCAATATAACACACGTCGACATTTTACATTTAATAAATTTTGCATGTGCTTTGTTAAATGTCCTTAAAACTTTGAAAAGATAACCATGGCAACGGAGCAGCGAAGTGAGACAAGGTTGGCTATGAACGAATTTAGGTAACAATGTACAACAGCAGAAATTCAGTCACTGAGAAAAGTTTGGCGCGCAACGAGCCGCGCCGGCCAGATGCCGCGATTATGTGTTCAGCTAAATGCTTTTCACAGGAATTTCGTAGAATATCGCCAAAAATTTCTACCGTAAACTGAATTCTTAACACGGTGAGCGTTGATCAAAGCATTCGCGTGTAAAATAGTTCTAAAAACGAACGATAAAAACAAGATATAGTTAGATATAAGAGTGCATATTCGTAATGATAGAATTTTGAACAAGAAAATAGCGAAACGCTTGAATGACAGTAAAGCCTTCTATCAGCTTCAAGAATAAATTCCTTCCTAGAATATCATTTCTAATTCTAAAATATGACTTAAATCTACATATTAATGTCAGTACTTATGTACTTTTATCCTTAAGCACTCGCTATTTTAGGTTTTTTTCCAAAACAAAAATATTCTTTCTACAATTCCGCTGGCTTTTGTAAGACCCAAATGGGTTTGGAGTGTTTGTTTTCTTCGTTTCATATTTCCTTTTTGCCCTGCAATGCGCAATTATTGATCCAAATATTACTTCCTACATTGTTAGCGCGCTTTGCATCTAAATCATGCAAGAATACTAGCACTTATATTTACATACACAAAGGCGATGTCTTGTGTACAACACGATAAAGCAAAAATATTGTCTTTGTTTTCATATTCACCAAAATTCCTACTACGTTTTACTAAAACCATGTTTATTAAGTTCATCGGATGGTAATATTGCCTTCAAAGTCGATTAGAGTTTTATCTGGAGTGTGTTATAGAGGCACGTTGCTAGTCATAAGGACTTAATTGGAACGTCTGGTGGAAATGACTGGTTGGCTACATTTTGTATACAAAGCATAAGTTGATATGAATGTTGCCATCTAATTGTCATTAGAAAGTGTTCAGTTTTAACAAAAAAAATAAAATTTAATAGATGCTTCGAAAATCAATATTCTAGAATATGCACCAACTTCATCAAGAGGAGCTACATCCCTACAAACATGAGATCAATTCTATAACCTCACTCGGTTCACGGAGATGGCGACTGAATACAAACTCCATATTATTCATGGTTCCAGGATGACACGCGCCGCAGACGCTCGCAAGATACCGACGTAATTGTATTTGCAGGAGCTACGTTACATGCTCTGTATCGACGGAACTTTACATGATTTGATACCTTGTCTTCAATTTGTCTTTAGTCTTTTATTAGACACTAGCTTTTGCTAAGACTTTGTCCGCGTTTTGGGATACAAGTTGAGACTGCAGTGGCTACCAATAATGTATGGCCTATAAATAACAAATTATCGTGGCATTATCATGTATAATATATCCATAAGGTATGGATTTCTTTTTTAACTATTTTATTGAGATCAGATAAAGAACTGCTCGGAGAATGGATCAGAAATACACTAAACAGCAAGAAAACTTCAAGAAATATTTTTATATCAACTTGAACATTAATTGAGTCAACAATAAATGGAAAAAATACAATTCGAGATAATGATGATAGTGTCCGTTATCGCACCAGATATAAATAAACTTTATTAAACCAAGTGAAAATAAACTGTCCATGTTAAAATATATTTAAAGAGCGTTAGTATCGCGTGCTTAATAAGCAAATAATACTTGTAATAAGCAGTTAAATTAAGACGATGATCGGAATTAGGAGAGCAATAAGCAATTAATTACGAACCGTTGGAGGTGCAATTCTATTTCCGGTGGAAATGGTTAATTTGGTTTCGGCGATAAGGCCTCGTTAATTTCCGTTTCAAGTTACCTGTCATGTTCGGAGGGGTTCGATAATTTTAATGTCCTCATTGTTGAGCCACCCCCTGCAATAACACGGGCCGTAAAAATTAAACGCTCGACATCTGTCCGGACATGTCAGTTATGTTTATCGGTTTTTGAAATGGATTTTCAAGTATTTCATTTGAATATTGAACGATTTTTAGCGGTACAATATTTTGACATGCGTGCTACACCCGACTTGACTAAATCAAAATGTCGTGAACGTTTTTGAAATCTACTAATTTTTATGTACAGTGAACTAACAATGTATATTCAATAGTAATTTTATACAACACGTTTTCGTAATTGTCAAGATTATTTTCTACAATTTTAACGCCATCAAAATCAGTATTTATATCAGCCATTAAAACAGAGTCTTGTAAACCACTCCATCGCCATTCAACAAAACAAAGCGCCCCAAACTTCTTAATCTTTTAAAAAGGAATGAAAAGTAAACAAAGTCGGAAGGAAAAAAGACAATGGGGTCTAGGAAAATGATCCCATCCCGTCACGACCATTACGGGAAATCTATTGTTGATCATTATCATTACGCCGCGTCATCTGGGGGCAACTCAATGAGGGAGTCTCTTTATACATTCGTGTTGAATTGGATTAAATTTATAAGGATTAAGAATTATTAAATGAAATGTAAATAGGAGTGCATGCGTGCATATATGACAATTATGTCATTGAATTCGTTTTTATGTAAAATTTTAAGGGCATTATTGAAAATTTTATGTCTTTCTTTTTTCTCATAAATTTTGTCAACTTGGATGAATGAATGAATTGAATTTCTATACATGAATTATATACTACTTGGAGGCAAATGACACAAGACCACTCGAAATGTCACAAACTATGGGAGGTATACAGACGTAGATCTCAAAAGGCCGATGGATTGATTGTTGGATAGTAAACCGTAAGTAATGTGACAAGTATAGAGACTCCTCATTCTATAAGAACGTTAGGAGACAAATTTATCCAAGATTAAAAGGGATGCTGCCCAAACGGATATTGAAATTTTACGAGGTAGGTCCTTTGAAATTATATTTTTAGACTCACTTTTGCTTAGACTGGGACTTTATATCTTAAAGGTTATTTTATCATCATTTATGAGTGTCTCTTGATAAAAGGAGAAATAAATTTGAATATTTCAAAGTAAATATACACAGTGATAAAATAGAACTTGATGAAAAAGTTGTGACGTCTAAAAAGAGCGTGGGCTATGAAGCTCTTTTTATGACAGCGCAGTACGTCTGCCTTATTCTTATTCTGCTTTAAAGTGTATGAGAAGGGAGATATCTCCCTTTCCATACGCTTTAAAAAATAATACCTATGTAGGTATCTCAATCTCGCTCAGGATGAGATATTTGAGATGCGTTATAAATGTCTGTGGGCGACAGTGACTTCTTCACATGTGTGTGTTCGTTTCACGCTTAAATTGCACTTTTACCATTTTTAGGAAATTCTATTAAATCACAAAGTGTTATTAGTTTCAATGATCTGAAATCTCAAATGGATCAAAAAACAGAATGTGTTTAATCAAGTTTCCTTCTGATCACAAAATAATAACGATGATATAAGTCAAATGTTTACCTCCGATTATTTAATAATATTCTGGTTGTTTGCGCATTAAGCCAATTACTGTGGTTATTCCGATATCAGACGATATAATGTCGTACGGTTACCTGGGTCGCCGGAGGCTAGTAATATTGGAGGTAATAACGGTATTGAGTAAACCGTGGATAAAGCTAAGTGAATTTACGGAGATACGTTTATCAATCTATTACTATTATGTTATAAAAAAGTTAAATTAATGTATAAAAATATGTTGATGTGTAACTAATTTAAAGAACGGTTAAATCTATTTTGATGTCACGAAATCTAAAATCGGCCCACTGGTCACTATGATCGATATTATACAGAATATGACACTTACCTAAAATTAAGATGAAATCCTTCGAAAAAGTGAACCCTTCTTACCGTGCCCTTCAAATCAGAAGTGAGTTGCGGTGGCAGCGTAAGCTATTGTCAAATAACACTTAGTTTTTACCACTTTTTAGTTGCTATTTCACTAACATTTTTTATGATATCATCATGAAATCCCTACAGTATTTGGTTACTGCATGGCAAATGTTAATCAAATTTTGGAGTGAAAAATCCAGGTGTATTCGAACAGTATTCAATGCTGATTTTACATAAAAAAGATACAAACGTTTTATATGTAAACTCACCATTAAATATATACAAATTGATATGTATAATTTATCACAACTCTCTACGAATTTCAACCTTCACATCATACATTCAAAGCTTAGATAGTGGATTCTGCTAACTACACAGTTTAATTGTCCGTCTGTCCCTCGGGGTATTTAAATGCGATTTCAACACTAAAGGGGTGGTTTGAAAAATGAGAAGTGCATTTGATTCAAACTCAATCTCTGTCACACCCGCCTGTTCATATTGCAAGCCAATTAGTCACTCTATTATTTGTAAAACGACCATTTGGAGGGTATTGATGTTCGAAATTTAAAACTAGCATGTGTGTAATGTTCATACATATGTTCTACAAAATCTGTTACACTTTTTGATGTAGACACAAAATAATTAATGTGGTCAAAATCTATTTTAAAAGCTTCCATAAATGAAATGCCCATTTATCTTATCAGCAATAAGAGTTCCTGGAACACATCTGCTCTGTGTGTATTCTAGAAGCTATAGTCCGCAAGTATAATGGTTACCTTTTTATCATTTTGGGTACGGAACTCTAAAATCGCCTAAAGTTAAAAGTCAGACTTTTAACTTTAGGCGATTTTAGCGGACAGCGACAAAGGTAATATTAACATTTTCCCATATTTTTAACGAATGTGGTTCGGATTTTTTAAGGTATAAAACAAATGAAGAATGGAGTCCAAAACAATAAGAACATGATCAATCGGGGTACACTATGTTACCAATATGCAGACGATCATTACGATCAATCCAACAGTCTTTAGAAGAATTAAAATCCTAGCATACATGTTTTCTAGGCAGGACTGAATTATAATGTTAACCGAGTCTTCTTGTTATTCCGTTGATAACCGGAAGAGATGGAGTACATCTTCGGGATTATTTCTTATTCGCCTCATAAGACATTTACACGGCGTATGATATATTATCAGGGAAATGACAACGGTCGTTTTGTGTTTAGTAGCTCTTTTGGTTGGGACGTTTATGAGCGCTGAACTAAAGTAAACTTATTGGAAGGTCACTTGTATCCAAAACATTCAAGCATTAACTATTTATGTTTATATTAAATTAGCATTACTATTGACCTTACGCATAGCCCACGTCCCTTCGCATTGTGATGCAAGTGGAAGGGCGGTCTGTTGTCCTGTTTGTTTGTTTCATTTGTTTGCTGTTTTGTAATGCAGCTGCGGTGTATGAAGCGAGCGTTACACCGTGTCGGTGTACTAACCATTGTAGTCGGGCGAATATTTTAGTGTAATGTCCGTGGAACATCGACGAAGTAAGCAAATAGATTGTTACTGTACGAGTATAGAGGCATTTTATTATTAATTACTGTTTTTCATTACTTTATCTTTTGTGGTTCCTAACTATCTAGGTAGATAATCTTTAATTTATATTACGTCATCTGATAATGTTGGCGATAACTGCATTTGTTCGATTAATAGTCAAGATTTTCCAGCATTTATCATTATTCAATTTTGAATTGGAAAATCATGTACCAAGTTGTAGAATTCGTCCCGGTTATTTTAATTTTTAATAAAATAACCTGCTCTAAATTATGTAGAGTATTAACAAGATACAGCCGAAAATTACCTCTTAATTTTTCAAAGTCGATAAAAATACACTATGAATAAAAAATGTATAATTCTACCGCTGTGACCCGTAAAACACCGCGGGGAGATCTTCATAAACCAACTTCGAAGCATAATATTTTCGAGGAACATCTAAAACAGGAAATATTTTTAGTAATTTGGCTGTTGAGGTTTGAACAGGAACGATTCATTTATAATTCATTTGCGTTGTGTTCCTTCGTGAAACAAATTTCAAACTTAAGCCCCGCAAATAGGAAGCAATCGGTGCGTTCACGCGTCAATAATAAATGAAAGAGAACTGTTGAGCTATTCTGTAAAATATGAACACGAACTCGAATCGACAATATAATATCGATTAGTTTAAAACAAAATGACGTTGATCGACGTCGTCAATAATCCGATATTGTCTGACTACGGGTCTCTTTTCACAATGAAATGTGTTAAATAAATAATTCACTATGCTGATCAATTGTGGATTTGTAGATTTCACAGGCTTTTTCTATATCATTTGAACATTTAAGAATTCATTTTAAATAGGCAAATAATCGCGAAAATTATTATGTGCATACTTGGGATCTGACCTCAAAATCAGGGCTTCTATTCGTGAGTTCTTGATTTCAAACCAAACAAAAGTAATTTCATAATGATTTGTACCTAATACTTCATCTCATCTCAAAATTTAAAAGTACGGCATCACTGTACTGTCTACTTCTGAATTTGATACTTCGCCGCGGATACAGTTTTCAAGATTATTAACCGAACAGAATAGCACTCCTGAAACGAAATAACCTTTCACGGCATGTTTCATAAACATTTATGAACTTTCGCCACAATATTACTGACGATTTAAAATTTATACAACAATTCCTTTTTAAACGTTTTCATTATGATTTTCTCTTAAACATGTAAAGTAGTATTTTAGTTACAATGCTACATAGTATATATGTCTCATTATATGGCACGCCCTACTATCTAAATCGCATAACGGATAAACATATTAAGTGACATTCGATTCTTCAAAATTGTAGGCATAATCTAGGGTATATTTCAGAACAATTTGGTGTTTTGTATTTTATCTTACATCACTAGTTAATTGAGCGTCAATAAAACTAACTAAGCATGTTCCTACGCACACACTAAAAGTTTAATAATATATTTCTTTGATTAAAAGTAGGTAACTGAATCATAATATTTTCATCAAACAAAATCTTTATTTTTAAATTCCAGCATACAATAAACATTGATCGTTAAATAAAAGAAGTAACCCCATTACCAAAGTCTCGATAAAAAGAAACGATCATCTTAATTCCTTAATTTGCAATCAAAAAGTTCGTCACAAGGATTTTTAAAAACGAATTACGGATCAAAACAGGGCGCACACAAAGGGTAACACTAAGTTACCCCTTTGAAGGGTGTTTTTTAACGGGGTCATTGTTCTGGGGTCCGAGCTCGTACTAAGGGTCCTATTCTCAAAGGTGTAGTACGTAAACATGATGGTGACCGTCGGCATTGTGTAGAAGATATGAGAACAAATGATTACCAAGCCCTAAATTTTTTGGCCATAAACCCTTCTGTGAGTGCCGCTAACGCATAACATGCGTTTCCATTAGGAAACCCTAAGTGACAAATAATATTACTATAATTATTTGTAGTTATTTTATAATTTCAAACATAAACTTTAATTTATTTTGTTTAAATAGGTTTAACGTTCCAAATAGCCACCTAACCACACTACAGAATTGTAGTTTTAAAACGCGGTCAAACTCGAAATTTTGCCAAAAAACTTTTTGTGCTTTGCTTTTCAGCTAATGGCCGAAACTAGAATTAATTGTTCAATTTATTGTAATTGTAGAAAATATTTTGGTATATATGTGAATAATTTATGTGAACAACCTTCGCTAGTTTGTTCGATTCTGTATTTTAGGTATAGTAAAAATATTTTTTTTATATTACGACTTTTAGTGCGGTTCGATCTATAAATAGAAGAACCACATTAATATCTTACAAATTTCAAATTTGTGAATACATGGATCGGAAAAATAATTATTATTCTATGTAGTATCATATAATACTTCGCCGCACAAACATTTATATACAATACGCACCATAGCTTCCTAGTTTCAATATCACAAAATAAAAGGAATGAAAAAGTCCTCGAACTCATCCTCTCATCTAAAAGGAATCTAAAGCATCCTTTATAATTGATTCCGCCCACTTGCCACGTCAATTCTAATTATTAGATTAAAAAAACATTTCAATTACCACGTGGACAGCGCCGGGTCGTAAAGTAGTCATAAAAATAAAAGCTCTCGGCCATTACAGAGGGTGACGGGGTAATAGCTGTGACGTCACGGGAATAAGGCTATACGGAGCAACGGATTAGTCGCCGAAAGGTAAAATACATAATACTTGTTTTACTAAAATTGTAAATAGATAAATATTAGTCAATCTGACAGTCCGCGAAACTAAAACATATTGTTTCATATAAACACTTCTTTTCTCTTTTAATGACTTCCCAAAAGAAAGAGCGACGCGAATTTTTTCCCTATTAAGTATGAAACGCAATCATATTGTTGACTATGGATTCAGCCCTTTTATGTGAAGAGTCAAATAATAATGGTTTGACGAAGAAGTAAATACAAGTCACATGTCTATTTGAATACTTTGCATAGGCGGGTGCTCTGAACATTATTTTGTTACGCTTAAGAAGTCACTAATGTCCATGATACGTGAATTTGATCCAATACAGATTGTAATTCAAAATAGCAATTTCTATATCACTTACAAACTCACACTTTATAAGGATCAAGCTAGAGAAAAATAGATGACCATTTTGGATTCAAATCTTTATTGGCTCAAGCCATTACCTGCTTTATTAGCCTCGTTATCATAGATCTCTTCACTTTACCTCGTGTGTCATTTCGCTTTGTCCCGCGTATGCATGAATCAACTCCACTGACTGCTGGTCGCTGGTTGATACGTCAGATCGTTCGCAGCTGACGTCCATTTCGCTCAACTCGCTCGGTTCGTTAACGTTTCGTGTCGCTAACAGTGTATGTGGACAGATTTTTGAGTATTGTTCCGTTTGTCAATGTTTGGTTAACTAAACTGTGGTAGACTGTTATGACCATGTCATGTGTTTGGTTAAGAGTCCTGTATTTTTTTTACATGTGTCTAAAAAGAGTCTAGGATCTTTATTTCATCAACTCTTTTTCTGTTCTTTATAACTTTGTTTTGTCTACCTTGTTTTGTTTTATCTAATTTTGTTTTGTCTAGCTAATACCATAACGAATTTTATTACTGAGGTCTTAGATCAAATTTTAAAGTAATAATAATGGGTCATAAATTCAGTTTGAAGTTATTATATGTTTACAGTTGTCTTCTGATAAAAAAAAAACTTAACTCAAAGTAATTTCTTTTATAAATAAATAATGTAGGACTTTTACAATTCATAAAAGGCAGCACATCTATAAGATTAAGCACGAATTTCAAAACTAAAGTGACGATAAAAGCTTTTCCATTTAATGAAGCAATTAAACAACTTACGCTATCTTGCGAAACAAACTAGATACACACAACTTTACCAACGCCTCATCTCCCAAAAGTACTAATCTCACTAATCTACAAACAAGAAACATCGTTCTTATTTAGCTGTATCCATCTAACAGGCTTAGAATAAGTCTTGTCAATACGGACCGAGTTATAACACTGGGTACTGAATTGGAAATACCCACATACATCGCTAATGACTCTATCCACTTATGCCCCGACTCCGCCCCACGACGCTATTTCAATTGAACATGGATTTCTTTAAGGCGATTGCATACGGACGTTTGAATAACCTGTTCCCTGAGACACTATTATGATTACAGCGTCAGACGAATGCATAAGTGGGCTAGACATAGGTTCTCCAAGCATAAAACATAGATTTTGAGGACAAGCATAACATTGATTATGAGAATGTGCTTTAACGAAAATATTTGGTAGAATAGTGGAAAGTCTAGAAAATATATGGTAAAATGAAACATAATTTATTAAATTTTGGCCATGAAGCCTTTTAAAACAGAAAATAGTTGCGAAAATAATTAGAACTCTAACACATTGGTATCTTACGCTACTAAACAAAATGAAAATGATGGTATAGATACTACAAAATGGGAAATCTAATAGTGTCTATTGAACAGAAAATGGCAGGGGGTATAATTGTTATGTATAACATTTAATGTCCCAGTTCTCGTAAGGCACGTGGTCACCCTAGCTAAGCTCCTAAGAAGCAGCTTAGTTTCTCCTCAATAAGCGACAAATTAGTTCTGCAATGCAGTCTATACCTTTCAAGGGTGGCAAAAAGTTACATTGCAACTGGTGAATGATTGGTCGCAATATCATTTTATGGCTATCATACTTTACTGCATATCGCTTCTGTTTTTACTTCTTTGGGATTTCCGGATATTAAGATATCTGTGTTGGGACATTATTGGCTATATGGTACATTTATAGCGTATTTAACAGAGTGTCATTTTTTGTATAAGCTTATGGGTGACCTACACACTATTAGGTACCCCACTGTGGAGGGTAATGTTTGTCTACCCAAACCAGCCCAATGCTACCCGAATCAACCCATAATCCAAACGGCTAGACGGATTTTATCTTATGAGGTGTCGTTAAGATTCAGGTAAATTGTGAAAGTGACATAGGCTATATATTTTTTAAATGAGGCGTGTGGAATTAAAAAGCGTGGACAAATGAATAGGACTTAACTTTGATACAATCTTCATTATTAATAAGCGTTAAATGAGATAAATTATTAAAAACCTAACTACTTCAATGTATTTTGATTACCAAAAACATTAAATTTGCGATAAGCAATATGAATGTCTTAATACTAAGCAATAGTCCGCGTATTCCTAGTGACAGATCTTATGTAAGTGTAACAGTACCAACACGAATCAATGTTGAAACGACACTAAACTAAAACGGATCATAAACACGAAATATTAATCACGCCTGGGCGTTGACACGTTTGTAAACACCCTTAGTTAACGTCATTATCGGCAACATTTCGACCCGTACGCCTATAGACGCAAGACTTAGCTTTTCCGAGGCGTGTCTGAAGTAATCGTGATTATTCGTGATATTGTGCAAGTTGTGTGCGATTTAACAAAGCCGGTCGTGACGGGTTTACACTACTGTTAGTTTGTGTTTGTTGTAGTCTAAGGTTAATTCAAATAACGTGAATGTTTATACAACAATCATAAATAAATTGATATAGTTTATCTATTACGTAAGGGCGCTATAGTTTAGGGGCTTTCATTCTGTAGTGTAGGAATCCAAACCACTCTCATTTTGCGTTGCCATGCTTTGATTTATAAAATATTATGGCCTGTTTTAACAGTAAATGAAAACACTACGAGAAAATGTATGAGCCGGACTATATTCCCAAAAATTATTTCATTATTTCCCGATACAAATTTAATATTTTTATTTTCAAAAAATAACAGGAACCTTAAATTTACGTGTATAGAGTTAAAAATACACCACAGTTTGCAAATAAAGTAAGAATGTCCTCTGTATAAAATATTTTTATTAAATACTCGAATGTGAACACTACACTTTTACAACTTAGGCTCAACTAGGCACTGACTTCTATACTAGGCAGAACCCGTAACATAGAAATTTAGTTCAAATTAAGTGTTCGTAACATTTAGAAATATCCACCAATCTGTTCCTGTAGACCTTGCTTTTGTAAGCTACATTACAACACATGGGTGCCCATTACCACTATCATAATGCCATCAACGTTAGTAATCAAACCGCACGAAGAATGCTTAATTAAACAATTTCTCCGCGTGGAATGAGCACTCAATTATGTTACACCCACGCACCCGAAAATTAGGGTTGGTGTGCTTTTGTCTATGTGGGGTTTCGGAACAAGAAATTAGAATTAGATACAAAAAGTCACAACAAGCTCTTTTTATTAAGTGTTATTCTGAAAACATGTTACATTAAAGTTTCATTCGGTATGGGGACTATATATAAGATTTTTTAAATATAAATCCAGTCTTAAGATTGTTCAGATTACAACGCAAAAAATATGTAGTAATCTTTATTTATAATGACAATGAAATACGATACTGAATTACAGTGTACGATATATTCTTAAGCTTAGCCGTGTTCACAAATTTATGATTTATTGACCTATCTCTATCATAAAAGTTGGTTGAACAGTTTTCCCGCTGTGCAACTACATTGTAGCTCATCGATCCATGAGAATATGCGAATTCGGATTGCGTGCCAAGAACTATTGCCAAATTTGCAAATATTAAGCAATAAATATTTAAGTCTCTAAGTTTTAATCAAAATTTCTACCTTAACAAATTTAAAGTTGGCAAACAACAAGTAATTGTAAAAAATGACAAAGATTTAGTTTCTCACTACAAATTGTAATAAAAAATACAAATGGATCTTGAATAAAGCTAAACGTTAACTCCTCGGCCTCTAAGCTGAAAACTATATTTGACATTTTTAATGGAAATGGTTAATTAAATTCAATTGCTATGTTCTTCACAATAAACATAATCTTTGTGAAGAAGCAGAAGCTTATTTTCATTCCATTTAAATTTGTGACGAATGGAACAAATGTCAAGTTTCGATAAAAATATTTTAAATTGTTGCTACGAAACTACACCATGACGTAACAGCACGATCCCGAATCTAGCGCCTTCAAACCCCGTGCATTGAGTCAACAGCGCTCACGGGACAAACAATGGTGCCCTCCATATTGGGCGTAACGTCTAAATTATCCCTCACTCGTTTATTTTTAAGCTTCTCCATTTAAAGCCACTTTATTTTTAGGGTTATTGGAACGTTGTATTGCTCTCAATTTTTTTTTAATTGGATGCTTCTTTTGTTTCTCCTTTATCCTCAAGTTCTTGTGGAGCTGTTTTACGAGAATAACTATAAAGATAAAATTTAAGTGTTTACGTAGAAAATCAATTTAGTCTCCGCGACAAAGTACGGTCAAACACTAAAATTGTCAAAAATGCAATGGAGTAGACGTTCACTATCAACTTGACATTTTCAATAAGAACCTCTTCTACTTTTTAACCGACTTCCAAAAAGGAGGAGGTTACTCAATTCGACCGTATATATTTTTTTTTTTATGTTTGTTCGGCGATTTTTTCACGATGCCGCGACCGATCGACATGATTCATACACCATTGTATGCGGCTAGTTTCACAGGGGGTCCCATTTCGAGGAAATTTGAAAATTTTCGCCAGTTTTCCCGGGAAATTGGAAAAACCCGATTTCTTTCTTTTCTTTCCCGATATAAACTTCAATAACTCGAGTATTTCTTAACCAATTTCAATTTTATTTTTTTCATATGAAAGGGTGTTTTGTTGCGGTACTTTCCTACTATAACATAAGTATGCTCTGATGATTATAATTTAAGTAATGGGGTGGAACTCATCATCACTACCCCTGCTTTTTACATATTTTATGACAACTTTCCTTCTGCCCACTCAATTCTCATGAAACTTTAAATGAACATTGAGTATCTAGATTAACATGATATGATGGAAAATTCGACCTTCAACTCTTCAACCCTGGTAATGCAGAAGTGCCTCCTGCCTCAACCATACAAGTAAGGCATTTGGAACTTATGGATATTTAACAAGGTTGATAGGTAGAGATATATGATGGAAAATTTGGCCTTCAACTCTTCAACTCTGATAATGCAGAGGTGCCTCCTGCCTAAACCATACAAGTTAGGCATTTGGAGCTTACGAATATATGATAAGGTCTTTGAGTAGAGACATATGATGGAAGAATTGAACTTCAATTCTTCAATCCTTATGATGCAGAGGTGCCCCCAATGTAAAGTATATAGATTAGACATTTGTTGTAATGAAGTTGGTAGACAGAGATATATGATGAAAATTTTGACCTTCAACTCCTTAGATCTGATGATGCAGAGGTACCTCCAGCCTAAACCACATGAATAAGCCATTTAGTGCTTTCACACATATTTTACAGGTCCTAAGCAGGTACATGTAATGAAAAACATGACCTTCAACTCTTTCACTCTGATAATGCTGGTGTGCTTCCAAGTTAAACCACAGGAGTAAGCCATTTTGTGCTTTCATATATGTATTAACGTGACTAAGCAGACACATATGATGAAAATTCAAGGTCTTAACCCTGATAACTTTGACCGTAAAGTCTTCAATCCTAGTGATGCAGGGACACTGCTGGCCTAAACAACAGTAACTTGACAATCACTTTTTACAAATATAAAATATGATTAATGAATACGCTGTAGTTTTCCTTAACTATTGAATTAAGGTAAATTGGACCGACTCACTCGCAGAGTTTTACCACCTAGTTTGATTTATTTACTTTTCTGTTCCAACCTAACCTAGCAAACAATATAGAATTGCATGTAGCCTCGCCTATAGTGTTTCGTATTGAATTGGTTAGGTTAGGTTGAAACATATAAGGCAATATAAAACAAAGCGAGCAGAGCGCGGAAGCGCCCTTAGAGCGGGTGGGTCCAATTCGTATGAATTCAGACCTAACCTTTAGTCATGATCACCTTTATACAATTTTACATAATATTAATACAAACATTAACATATCATCACTAAAAAGGGTGAAAAAAAAAATTTTAACAAAAAAATAAAACCGACTTCTATGTCACTACAAAGTAAAAAATAATTGAAATAAGTGTTGGTTTAATACATATTTCTGAAGTCGGCGCTCATATTAGACACGCTGTTTACGCCATTATCAAACGAAATATATTGAGCGCCAACTTCAGAAATATGTATTAAACCAACACTTATTTCAATTATTTTTTACTTTGTAGTGACATAGAAGTCGGTTTTATTTTTTTGTTAAAATTTTTTTTTTTACGTTCCATTGTAATGAATATTCTCATTTTTACCACTGAATAAAATGTATATATAATACTAGCCGTCTTTTTCATTTACCGAAATTTCTTCATCATTATTCCAAATTTATTTATAGAACTATAGATTTTTTTATATTACTTTATTTCAAAATGGTTGTTGCGTGACTTTCAAACTGAAAAATCTTTTTGATAATAATATGATCTATATGAGAAACGCTGCTATAAACGATATGTATGCTGTAGAAGTGCTTGTTATCGATCGTATCTCCGAGGAAGGAATCAATTAGGTCTCCACGCCACAGTAACGGCCAGACGAAGATGCTGGTTTTGCAATGTATTACAAACATATCGAAGCTATAAACTTATGTTCTATTTTTTTTCACAACTTCTTATAAAAGAATATCATTTCCCGTAATTACAACTGTATAAATTTAGGAAGGTTAGGTATTTGTCTGAAGCTATCATCACCGACGAAGGTAAATCAAAACGAAAACTTAAGTGAAGGTACACCGAGATAGGTCCATGAATTCAAATGATATCACGACCAACAACTTGATTTATGTCACGATATAATTATTTGTTTGACATTACAAGTAAAGTTCAAGCCCTTCACGAAGTAACAGACAGCCAAACTAACATTCTTAAACAATTGACACGTTAGGACAAAAGCTTTGCATTTCAAACACTTTGACAATGACTAGCAATTAGCATAGCTAACACGACTTTCTAAGAGTCATGAGTCTTGACCTAGCTCATCTGCGTTGTTTTAACACAGTTCAACCGTACACGATAAACTAAGAACTATTTTGTCGCTTTAAGAACCACTTAAGGCTTAGATTTATGTAATTCAGCAACTGCGGGATTCGAAATTCAGTAAGTTTGGAACGTAATTCACTGCGTTGCTTCTGGTCTGATTTGAGCGAGTTGCAAATCAAATTGGGGAAGTTTCTAAATCGCTAATGATTACTGTTAAGTAAGTAATAATAAAGATCAATTGCTTAACGAGTCTCCTATACCTATTCCTTTATTTCCTATATCTCTTTATGTTCCTTTCTGTCTTTGTCTGAAATTGATAACTCATCTGCATGATGAAGCATCAACTAAGTCGCTACTCTCGTTGACAATATGAAAACCCCTTTAAACGTTAGGGCATATTCAAAGCAAATAGCAGAAGCACCCTTCACGTTAAGCAAACATGAACTATTTCCGTTCTGTGGAATCTACACAAACAAAGATAAAGAGTTACTGCTATATTGTAGACAACGTGACAACGGTGAAAAAACCTAGTAATTTACTTCATTTATAAAAAGGTCTCTTGAATTCGATCTCGGAATAACATTCTAATTGCTTTTTGGGAAGAGCTCTTAAAGATTATTCTAGATCTCTTAAAGTAAGAATTTCTAAAGTAGAGTGAAGTCCAATTTTATATTTGTGAATTCGTGATCAGAAATGGTCGAAAATATTTGTCCCAGAGGTATTTAAGAAATAATAACATTGAGTCAATATTTACAGCAATGATATGAAATTTTGTTGTATCTGCAGTTCAGTTTGGAATATAAAAAATGCCTTCTTATTTGATTTAATACAACGATTTATGTCAATGTAACTACAAATTCTATTCACTAGCCCATAAAATTCTCAGAGTTCGACGTATCTCCGCACAAATGGTGTACATGTCCGCTGGGAGTCGTCCCGGGAACGACTCTGTTTGCATTCTTCGAGACCGCACCAAATGTATTGCCTCCATTTGTTCTTTCAATGGCTTTTAATTTAGCTCTCCTGATTCATTTACCGAGGGCTCCGAAGGTATTTGTTCTTATATTTTCTGAAAGAACTTTATTTGTAAAATTATTTCTGTAAGTTTTCCTGCCTAAGTTTTCTTGTTTGCCACCCTTTAAGTTTCATTAAAATTGAATCTGAATCCAATTAAATTTGCATCAATAATCATTTCCAGATTCACAAAGATACCTTTATTTCCATTTAATCTTTGAAATTGAGATCGATTAAGCAAATTCAGCATTAAAAAACGGTTCCACCTGTGCACATACGAATCCCAGTAAATGTCCAAAAAGCTCGTCTCCAAATGTTCCAACTCAATTTGTTCCCCCTTAATGATTTTTTTGCTCCTCATTCCGGCGAATAACCGCTTTATTTGTATGGCAACAGGGATTATTTTTTCTTGTATTATACTTGGATTTGCATGTCGTAAAATCATAGAGTTTGTGAGGACTCCATCGGTGAGCAAACATTCAATTAGAGGTGACCTGCCACCTTTGAAAGCTTTTAGTTGACGTTGTACCAAATAAATCAACTTAACCTTTATACCTATAGACACATGGTGTGGATTGGAGGGCGGGACGTAATAGCTAGTAGATTCTATATAGCGTTCACGCACCGCTCTTCAGTAAGCAAACAGTACTAATAAGGTTCGTTTAATGAAGATCGTCAGAGACATACTGAAATCGATAGCGGAAAAATAAACAGTGAACATGGGTGACTTGCTTTGTTTGTCGCTACAGTTCAGCGACTCGCGCGGGGCTTGGTTTATTTTACATTAACAGGAGTTAATTGAACCGAATGCAAGGTTTCCAAATAAGGATAATATTTCAAGACGTTTACTTAAAATAATTTATTGAAGCAAATTTGGCTTTCGAAAATAAATTTATAGCTAGTTTAAAATCATATTTTTACCTCATATTATTATTGTGTTGTCTTTTGTTTTCCCCTTCCACTTCTCACAATTCTATAACAAATGCTTTTTCGATTGATAGCTTCATTCGGTTTCGTAATATCTGGAATACATCTTCACTCCGAGGATTAAGTGCTCATGTTCTATTATGGAAATATCTGTAGACATTTGGTTTATCCCAATTGATCCCGATCAAATAAGAACAGTTTTGGTAACTAAATTTGGAAGGGCTTTTAACTACTATGTTTTATATATTTCCGCCTTTTGCTTCACAACGCCGATTGTTTTGTTCGTCGATTTATTTATGTTCCGATTAACCAATACAAAATTGTATGTTATAGATATTATAAGTTTTGATAGGATTACACCAACTGGAGTAGTAGCAGAAATTTTGTTTTGATAGGATTAGACCAACTGGAGTAGTAGCAGAAATTTTATTTCTATTGTATAATAGACAAAGTTTGAATTAAGTTTACCAAGATATAATAGTTGATATTGCCATCAAATCAAATGAAAATAACTATAATTTAAGTGTTATTCAAATGGGAGAACCTGTTGAAATATTCACAGATCCAAAATAATTCTATTCAATGAAACATAATTTAATGACAGTGTGGGCCTATCTGAGCCCATTACCGCAAGTGGCAATAGGTATTAAGGTTTTAACACGGCTTTCAAATATCTGTCAAGAATTGCATTCAATTATTATTATTAGGTTACCGAAAACCTCCTACACACCTCGATGCAATTTTAGTTGAAGTATCATACGGAGATAATGAAGTATAGTGTCATAATGTCGCCGCCCACATGAGAGCTACTTGACTCAACGAAATCCAGTATACGAGAATTTAGTGACGTGAGGTAACAAACGAAGACTTCTTCCCAGGTGCACCAGTATAGATTAGATATGGCAAACAAGGTGGTGATATACAATAACATTAGCTGACGCACTAAAAATAGTTACCTGATAACTTAACCGCACATTGATTCAATGATTCGAAATAATTTACAATAAAAAATAAAGAAACCTGTAGAAATTAAGTTTGATTTCAATGAAAGTAATTCTCAGTGTTCAACCGCAAAATCGAAAAATATTATTCATACATTGAGTGATGTGTCATACTACATACTTAACATTTATGAACAGGTAAATTGAATCAATTTAGAGACAATAAAAAGACTAACACTAGAAGTTGAGATCATGCTTCATCTAGTTCAATTAGCGAGAAGTAGGCAGTTGTTATGGTAAGCAGGTCACACGTTGTTCCTTCCTTAGCTTCCTTTCGAACACATCCGTTAACTTTGTTGTTCGGCGAAAATTTTCAAAGGCTTCGCACTTCCGCGCCGTTGGTTCACATAGTTTTGATTAACATCCGGATTGTTCGGACCCTTATTAGTTTTGGCCCTTCGTTATGTAATGGGAACAGAAACAAACCGTACGCAATTTTACACCGCAAATACTTGCTTAGGATGACCTAAATATGCTGTTGTATACCCAAAAGAAAATTGTAACATTTTCCTCTATCTTCGTCCAAATTTACTAATAAAATCACGGTGTTTTATTTATAAATTTATTTCTTACTTTTTGTAAAACGCTATCTTTAGTCTTCTCAAAGTATATTTAGTATATTACATGCACGATTATAACTTTAGACAACGAAACAATTTAGTATTACTCTCTTGAACGAACGATGTTTTATACCGTAAAATATCACAATAATATTCCCAATATATTTTTCTCTTTCCACTAATTTAGTCTACTATCCTATTCGATCATTTCTATCTCCATACACATCTACTATTAATTCCACTAATCCATTATTAAATTACGCGGTGACATTGCGAACGTGGTTGTTATCTTTCAGCCGAACGCCATTACGTATAATAGACATCGCAATTACCGGATCGGCAACTTCACAAGGCTGGGAAGTTTCAACAATGGACCAGGAGTTAAAAGGATTAGTTATGGGACTAATTCGCAGCCTCAATGAAAATATACGTCGCGAAAATCTGACTCGGTCTATGGTGTCTCTTTGGTACGAATGCTGTGGTGGCACTAACAGTAGCAGAATACTTGCTTTCAGTTGAATTATTATAGATTTTTTATCATTTTTATCTCAATAACGTCGTGTAGCAACATTTTGACTATTACTGAAAATCGAACCCTAAATAACTGCTACCATGCCCACTTTGTGAAATATACTATGCGAGTAAACCACACAGTCGGTGGAATTCAAAGGTAACCAGTTCCTTTACAAAACAACTCATGAACGTCACTACATTAACCAAGACCTTGTTCCCTTTGTCAATTACACTGACGCAATACAACTCAAAAGGGTTAACGATATCAATCGGTCACGCCTCGAATAAGGCCACGTATGTTTTGTTGAAAGTTGCGAAGGAAACCCGTTAATAATTAGGAGCGTGGAGTAAGTACGAAACAATGTATCCAGGGACCTTTCGTTTAACTCTAGTGTGGCCTTATTCGTCTCTTAGGCACGTGGAAAGTGGTCCACTATGAACGAGTAGAGAGCAAAAATATTAACATCAGTCCTGTTATAGTGTCCAGTTATTATATTAACAAGAACTATTTAGCGTAAATTTGTATTTGTAAATTTTATGGCTTAAATGTCTTGAACTCGACAAAACTATGTCTATTAATGGCATATAAATATCATAAGAATTCTTTTTCAATGAATGTATTTGAGAAATGGGGGTGATTTGTTTACTTTTTACGTCCATGGATTGAAAGTTTAGTTCAACAAATTTTTATTTATTACGCGCGATACGCTTGTCACTTTCATGATAGGACAAGTTTGATACTCTTCCCTACTTTTGACAATATCTTTGATCATTAGCCGCTTTCTCATAGACAATCAGACAAGTGGCTACTCTGTCGCCCACGAGTAATTTATTTCCATGTACTTAGGAACGTATTACGACAGTTTCTCGAGATATTCGCGCATACGTTCGTTTATTGTCAAGTAAAGCCTAAGTAGGATTAAGGTCCTTTATTGTTTCGGGTTTCTGCTAATCGCTTTCATTTGATGAGCTTTATTCAAAAGGCTGCTTTGTTATGTTGATTTAGTCTAAATCGCTACTTCTTATTACAAAAGAAGTCACATCTTCTTCTACTACTTCTTCACATAGATTTTTGTCTCACTTCAGTCCTACCGCTTGACATGCGTCTAATTTAACGCCATGTAGAACTAAATTAGCTAATAATTAGATTTCGAATATTTTTGAAAACTTTGCAGTTTATTCTCCTTGCAATGGCAAATGCAAATTTCATCACAATCTTTTCTACTATATCATCTAGAATTTTCTTATCATTTAGCGTATCATGACACAATTCTTGCAAGTGTGTTTTAAAATCTAGGCTAGATCTTACCAAAAAATAGAAAAAGTAGTTGATCAAAGGCGAATGCCTGTTTGATGGAAACGCTTACTTGGCAAGCGTATTAAAGAGAGCTCAAAGCTTGACTCAAGCGGGAATAGATTTGCAGTTAGCGCCAGCGCGGCGAGTTTGTGAGTTAGTTAACTTCTTGAAAATGCTCCATAATGTAGTTAGGCGAAAATGCATTTAGGCTTAATGTATTTACAATCTTTGAATTTTGAACGTTAGAGTCATCATCATCAACCCGTTACTGTCCCACTGCTGGGCACGGGTCTCCTCTCAGAATGAGATGGATTAGACCATAGTCCACCGCGCTGGCCCAGTGCGTAGAGGCGTAGAGGAGTGCTTGGTTGCCCAGAACGTTAGAGTATCGAAATTAAAAGATTTCATTGATTAAAGAAAAGGAGTGACTTGAATGTTTTCTGAAAGATCACGTACTTTTTCATTGAAAATGTCATTTTCTTCGGAATTATAAATCCTAATTTTTAGAATTGCAAAATCAGCAAATTAATATTTGGAAGCAAGTTAGAAATTTCACTTTATATTCTTATTTAAATTTGTATCAAATTTATCACCCAATTTCACGGTTTGATGAATACTGACGGCAACAAAAGATGCATTAAAATCTTCAATCTCAATTCTCTAAGGAGTCTCGAGGAAACTCGCCTTTATGTTTTCCTAAAAGCCGGATAAGTGTAACTTTAACCGTTACCCGTTTCCTAGTGACCGATAGTACAATACAATTGTCGGTATTGACAATATTTAGTTTTGCTAATGCGTGTTTAGTATGGAGTGTCATGTTCAACAGCCCTCTTTAGTTTGTTTGGAGAGATGCTTAGCTTGTTGTTGAGGAAATATTCAGCGTCCTCTACAGTTATCCATTGACACAGGTATTGTCAGTAATGTCTTCAATTTTTAAGGATTTAGTCCCCTACTGTAATAATTTACACAATGAATACGGTTTATGAATGATTGTAGCAGATTTACACCTGCTTTGTATAAAGGATTTGGTTCAAACTTATGAATATTATCGCATACACGAGGTATTCCAGGTATTCTTCTCTATTCGTCATTAATCTAAAATCCATCATTTACTGATAAAACGCACAATGATTTTGATGAATCGCAAATAACTGTGTACAATGTATTTAGGTTGATAGGCTTGGCATTTGCAGAGGACTACATCAGTTCAACGTTCTCCATTAATGCGTTCAGGTTTGTACCCAGGGCCGGATTTAGAGATGTAGAAGCGGGAACTATTTTCCGAAAAGAATAAGGACAAAACGGTTTAGGTAAAAAATGTTTGAGTAAACCTAAAAGTACTCGTAGCTGACCCGCCGAAATTTGGACTTTTTATATTGGGGGCCCCTCACTTGTGGAGGCCCCGGGGCAGTCACTCCGTCTGCCCCCCAAAATCCGGCTCTGTTTGCACCAACAATTTTGTATTGGTTACTAACAAAAACCTAATCCTTTCGTCCCTGATACAAATTAATCCACATATGTAGAGCAAACAACCGAATGTATTGAACATGTTCCACATTTTACAATTTGGAATCCCATTCATCATCGGGACCCTTTATGTTGGGTATTAAGTGGGTAATGAATGATCGTTGGAAGTGTATCGCTGTCCTCGGTACGTGGTCGCCTCGCTTTCTGCTTAGTATTTAATGAATGATTGCTAAGCTTAAAGAAGTTCGCTTTGCAATAAACTATTCGATTATATGTATTGGTTTAGGTTGTTAAATATAGTTTTCAATAGAGTTGTCTATATGTATTTCATATTCGTACGACCCGCTTTTTTATAATAAAGACGTAGCAGACGAGCCTGCAGTGCATCTGATGGTGAGTGGCTATAGCCGACCATGGACATCTGTAATCAGCGTCATATACGATTAGACCTGAGGTCGGCCACAGATACGCCGATACACCAGAGGACTAAGCTGGAATGCCTCGAATAAGTATGTCTCCCTTAGTAACCCTTCAAACCAAAACAAGCAGTGCTTAACACCAATGTTAATAGGCAGAAATAGGTGTGGTGGTGGTGCCGCTGGTGTCGAACTACAAAGGATACTACCACCTTCAAATAATTCAATTCAATTAACAATATTGTACATAATGTATATATTACTTTGTCCGTTTGTCTTATTACAATTAATGTAAACAACAAAAATTGACCCGACTTTTTTTAAACCAAAATTTGATTTTGTCATTACTGTCATTTGCATTATTATTTAGTACTTTTTAATCCAGCTTAGACATAAAGAGCTTAAGAGAGGGTTATGACAATGGTGGCCGTCCGTTGAAAATGAAAACCGATCACATCCCTGTCCACTCAGTGCTACTGCTTAGTACTTGCAGTAGGGTACAAGCCGCTTGTGAGCGTCATATATCTAATTATAATATTGCGACTTTGCGATTATTTAAATTTAAACGATAAAGCATAGTTTTCGATAGATTTTATAAATTTTAATTCCCTTCAATTAAATTGTGTTGTAATGATCATATATAACAATAGATCATATAGAGCAAAAATAACTGTTTTGCTATCCTTAAAAAAATAAACTTTCTTAATAGATTGAATAACAATATTCGGCGTTAATTTTTTAAACTACCTACTTGTTACTAAAATAATAATACGTGTACTCTCTAATAAGTTAAGGTAAATTTTGACCTAAAGTGTATTTTCTTTTATGATAAGAATTTTCAATATTTGCGCGTATTGTAATGATACTAGATAGATAAGAATTGCAATAGAAAGTTACGTTAAAATTTAGTCGTAAGATCGCAACTATTCCCTCCACAATATGTCCAACCCTTACTTACTAGGGTAGGCTAGTGGCCGTCAGACACACGCGTCACTTTTATCGCCTCCACAGTCCTCGACCCTAGTTTTTTTCAATTTCCAATCATTCCCACGCTACCAAAATCGGACGCGTGCCAAATGAACCCCGTATGAACGTTTGTTTAGCAAAATATTGTTAATGTTATGGATGTTTAACGAGTGTTTAGGTTGATATTTTATGGACGAAATTTATGTGGGTACTTGCTGGTAATGGATGATTTTGTAACTGTAAACGTAGATTACGATATTGTTAACTTTCCCCTAGTGGTGCAATTATTGTTATGGTTACGAATTTAAATCCTGTTGGGAGTAAATGAGTGCTTATTATTTATCTGGTCTCTTTTAATGTTATTGGTTTCGATCGTGTGATTGGATTTCTTGGGTCGTGTTTGATATCTTGTAGGTAGTGAAAGTGATGTTTATATTTTGAGAAATTAAAAACTTTTTGTATAATTTTACGAGTAAATATTTCAAACAAAATAACTTACTAACTGATAAGATTGCACTGTACTTAATAAGAACAACCGGGTCCAACAGATTATATAGTGCCCTGGCTGGTCATGGTCACCTATTTCTGCCCAATAATAGCAATGTTTACTTCGCGTCTCTGACGCTCCCGCAATGGTCTCAGACTCCATTTTAGGTATGTGCACTGTTTTAGTGACACTTACAACGCAGGAAATCCTTGTGAGACCTGCTAAATATTGCTCACCCTACATAAAATTTATCCGCCGGGATCGCCGCGCTATTCATCGCTCCAGTAGATCCTACTGACTATTAAACACAGCCTTTTTAAAACACCTCGCCCAGTGGTTCTAAAAAGCAAAAAGCTATTAATTTTTTTCGTACACCAGATAATCCTCAGTCGAAAGCCGTCACCATCCCTCAGTATTAACCCTCGCCGATCGAAAAAATGATAAACGTTCCGGATGGGGTAGGGGGTGACACTTTTATTTAAGGGTTGGGATAAGACGCGCTTAATGTTGAAATAGCTCTTTTATTACACCTCCGTTTAATATCGTGTTTATGAGTTTCCTTTGGGTGCGTGATTTTTTTGAAAGATACATTAAGGAGCTACCGTGTATAGTCTGTTTTGTAATAAGTTCGGAAAAAAAGATCTCAGGTAAAAATAGACAAAGCCTAGTGGAATATTGTAGTGGAGCTCAATTTATAACTTGCACTTTGAGCACTATGGTAGATATTGTAAATGTTTTTCGGTGATTTCGAATAACATGTAATTGTACCACGTTATGTATTATTTTTGAAGTGTTTAATGTTGTTAATACTATAATGATTCATCCGCGATCTACTTCATTTTGAAAGAAACCGTGACTCATACATATTTCGTATAATACGCGAATTATATATGCTTCAATAATTTCTTCGACAAAATTTCTTCTAATCCATTCTGTATTGACGTAAACTGAATATTTTATAAAAATAAATTTAAGTAAAGTTACTATGAGGGGTCACAAATGCCAATTTTAATTATTACACATAACATATTTTTATATACGTATATTTAATTTGTGCAGATCAGTGCATATTATATGGTTTCCCTATTCTCTTGATAACGAAGGGTTGTTGACAGCCGTTAACGCAGGATTAACTCTGAACCGCGGTTAAAAAATAAATAACCTTCGCTCTTCAGTTTGAGCTCATCACTTTGATAAGCCGTGTCTTTCAATGACGTTGAAATTCAATACGTTAATAACTCCAAATGCTAAATTAGTTCTGCAGCTTATATATGGGGATTAGAGTTGTGATAAGATGGAGATTGCCCAACGGATTATGCAAATTATTTATGGATTTTAACAATATTACAAAATATTTAAAATAAATAAACACACAGCCCCACATCAAACTAGGCCAAACTAGGATTCCCTGTGTCGTGGGTGCCATGGACACACACAGACAAATACTCAAACACCCAGACTTAGAAACAGAAATCTAAATTCATCATTTAGATATCTGTCTGGCCGGGGATCGAACCCGGGACGCTTTGCGCGTCAGGTCAGTATTGATTTGCTCCGAGATTTAAGTATACAATGAGATGAATATTATAATAATAAAAATCCAAATGCTTTAAAAATAAAGTCAATGTCACTCACACAATTTTGAGGAATTCAACGAGACTTTATAATTGTGCATGTATCCACGTTTATACGCACACGGCACAGTGGACACCATATTGGCAGAAGTAAGCATACGGTTCAGGTTCGATTCCCGGCCAAAAACATCAACTTTACATTAGCTCTTAATCTTCAAGCATTTAATTTTGAAGTGAGACCTACCACAGAGGAACCTTCCACCTTGCCACACAAAAAATCACGAACATACGACCCGTCACTGTTGCACCCCGTAGAGCGATAAAAACTATTCACTCACCCCCTGTAGTGGCTTCCATCACACTTACAATCACACATGCGTCATGGGGAATGTTTCCATTTCTTAGAAACGTATGATTCAGTTTAATAACAGAAAAGTTAGCTGTCGGATTCAATTGGTAACAAGTCGTTGTTTTTTCAGGTCTCACTTTTGGACGTGGGTGCTTCGCTGCAATGGGAGAGGCCTAAGAGCTATATTCTAACAAGCTGGACCCATACGATTTTGCAAATTACCCAAATTGGACATTTTAAGTTCTTCAGTAAGATGTAATGAAGGCGAATCAATGAACTGAAGAATCAATGAATCGCATACTATGATCAATAAACGTATCTACATATATTTTTATCTATCTATCTGTTTTTTCTGGCTAATCTCCGAAACGGCTTGACTGATTTTGCTTGACTTATTCTAGTAATCGGCTCCTATTATAAGGAGCAACATAAGCTATTTTTTTAAATCAAAACGCATCAAATACAAACAGCATGAAATTTGTAGAGACTTCTAGACAATTTTAGAGGCAGGTGAAACCGCGGGGAACAGTTCGTCTTATAAAAAATACTATGAGTCACCTATCAAATTCCCGACTGCGCCTGACGTTGCCTAACTTCTTAGATCAGTTACAGTGTACACAAGCCGCGGAGCCACCCGCGCTATTGTCATTTAATTATTCTTAATGGAAAAGTAGCATAACTTTTTGCGGTTCGGTTCCGGCGCCACCCTTCTATTTCTGTCTTACTTATTAACTTACTTATACAAAGCGCTCCAGCTTAGTACTTAGGGATAACAATGCATCCATCATTGACTTCAGGTAAGGCCCCTTTACCGTTTTTAAGCATATATTTGTACGTATGTTTGTATATAGGTAAAAAAAAAGTATATACAATTTTTTTGCTAACTATTAAGTCCAAACGACTTGATAAATGTATATATCCTCATATGTTGTTAGATTCGCCTTGATAGCACTAGAATCACTTGATACATCAAATTCTTAATAATTAAAGATTGCGTCTTAAATTTCGTAAGTTTGGGCGCGGCTAATGCCCTTTTAAGCAATCGTATTTCTGTTTTTTGAAAACATGTGACTTACCTATATATTAAGGGGTTAGTTGCAGTGACCACAATACGGACTATCATAGGTAATATGCTCTGTAATTCTGTTTAACTTGTTTCGTATAAGCAAGTACCTATACTACTAGACAATATATTTTGCCAACTTCCAAATATGACTGTAATTATAAATTCCCTTAAACTTCACTCGAAAGCACAAATCAATAGTCAATGAATAGTTATTAGGCATTAGACATGGCGGTAATAACAGGCCATTAGCCATTATTACAGCTCTACCACAGTTCATTCGGAATCAAACGAGTATCGAATATTTATATCGGATCGAATATTCATGTGTCGTTGTGCCGCGCATAGAATAATTTATCGGCGGAGACAACGGGCGAAACGGCGTAAGTGTCAGTTTTATGGAAATAACACGACGTGTTTAGCGTAATGTACGTACTAAAACGAGATCGATGTCTTTGTCGAATTTTACTTTTTTTGTAACGGGTAAAAAGGAGCATACTCAGAAGGTGGTATAACCCTTTGTGGTTCGACTCCGGCGGCACCACCGCCACACCTATTTCTACCTAATAACAGCAGTGTTAGGCGCTGCTGTGTTCCGGTTTGAAGGGTGTGGTAAGGGAGACAGACTTAGTCCTCAGGGGTAGCGACGCATCTGTGACCGACCTCAGGTAGGAATATCTAATCCTATCTGAGGTTGATTACAGATGTCCATGGGCGGCAGTAGCCACTTACCATCAGGTGAACTACATGCTCGTCTTCTACTCCTATATTATATAAAAAAAAAAAACTAAACGTATAAAATTGTAATGAATACCAACGGACATCCTTTAAAGAATCTGGCTGCATTTTTTCTTAATATTTAACTAGTCGGCATTTTCACAGCCGGGAACTACTAGTTACTTGAAGTCGATCACAGAAACAGATACATAAATAAGTTAGTACGACTGATTTTAGCACTAATACGTTTTCCTTCCCACACCCTTCAAACCAGAATACACCTGTACAAACAATGAAGCAAAAGTGCGTATGACAGTAATGTCACCGCAGCACACTCAGTTGCAATCTGACTCTGTCAGTTTAAAAGCATTTTGTTCTGGTAGTTGGTACGGTGACTCGGTTGTATGTGTATATGTGTTCAGCTTAATTTAAATGAAGCTAAACACATGTATGAATGTGTTTAGCTTAATTTAAATTAAGCTGAAGTGTTTAGCTTCATTTAAAACTTGTCAGTAGGTAATACATGAAAATATATAATTAGACATTACCTAATTTAGGAGTAACTAATTAAGTATTTTTAAGTACGGTTTTCAGTCGATGTAGGCAATTATTGAACCCGACTCCGGAGGTTAAGGATTTTCGAGCGTTTGTATGGATGTATGTATTGAATATTTATGTATGGCTCATTTTTTCACACACCTTACAGCCCAAACGTCTTGACGAATTTTAACGTTTTAGTCAGATTCGTCTAAATTGTAGGAGTAATATAAGCTGTATTTTTAAACGGTCGGGTTTTCTGTTTTTATAAATCCCTATTCTAATGATAATTAATTATAATTAACCTCATTTATATAAAAACGAACCTTTCAATTATGTTTAAAATCAGAGCCTAGCCTAGTGGAACTCAATATTTCGATTTCGAAAAGGTCGTATTTGCGACTTACGTCATTTTACATTTACCGGCAATTATTTGGCCGTTGCGTCGAAACAAGGCAATTTGGGGGCATCGTTAATAATGCCATAAACAACGCCATCGGTCGCAATCCGAATGAATGCGACATCGCGAATAAAGGTGAAAGGATTATGGCATGCAAATGTGATTATACGCATTGAAATTAAAGGTTTATGGTGAAAAGGTTGTACTAAAAATATGTTGGGAACCTATTATTAGACCTTTAAAGGTTATAAAGGGAATTTAAAATTTGAAATAAATGTCCATTGTTTTGTTGTTTTAATGTTTTTATCCTGGTTGCTTGCTTTTATAACCATACCTATAAGGTATGATAAGAAAGTAGGTAATACCTATTATTATTAATTGCATTTTACTTTTCGATTTTATAATCGTGACATACATCAGTCTTTGAGTACGGAAATAATTTTCCTATCGCTATCTCTATTTCATAGCAGCAAATAGGAGGTATTGGTCCCTGAATAGAAGTGATAAGTTAATGTTTTCTTTCGAAGGAGTAATTATCTGTAAACCTTAGAAGTTAATACACCTTCAGATAACTCAACTTTTACGTTTTATGTAAAATTTGGCTACAACCATTTTTAGGCGTTTATATTCTTACTGTTACTTTTAAAACTTTTGGACGATTAAAGCGTTCTTCATTATAATTAGCTATAATATTACTTAAATAACTTTATATTGGCAACTGATAACGTATGTAGATTAGTTACAGATTATTCACAATAAATATAACCTTGTGCTATTTGTGCCTGCCGATATTTCCGAATCTTTTCCAAGTTTCATTTGAAAACAATTTAAAACAGTCTAATGAATCCGAGAAAACAATAGCAACGCGTCATCTGAAAGCACCCGCTCGCTGTGTAAATATTGATAAAGTTGATCGGGTTTAATAACTATCGGTATGGAGCAAACACTCGAGTGTGTTTGCTTGACGATTCAATTTGTTGTCGGCCGCGGACCGACCCTCCATATTTATAGAGTTTATGCATTCGACAGAATGGCGGGTTTTTTAAACCAATTGATTTCGTTCTGTAGTTTTTATCTAAAAGTGAAAGTACAGTTTGTGTAATGAAAATTGTAGTAAGTGGCAGTTAGGTAATTAAAATAGGATTACCTTGTTTATGGGCGTCGAATGAAGGCTGTATTTTTTTCAAAATTAGGTTACGTCATAGTAATAACAATGATAATATTATAACATTTATACATTCTTGTAGATAAATGAAACAGATTGAGTTGTATTTTTTCTCGTTTGATAATATATTTTTGATGTAATGTAGATACATAGAATAACGAATATCTTTTATTAGTGTATCATTGTCAAAAATGGATAACTTTAGATATCGACATGGTTGAGAACTTATATCTGAACATCATGAATCTATTATCAACATTGACCGCGATCACATGTCTGGAATTGAACCGCAGGTTTTAAAAACCGTTGTAGGTAGTCATTAATTTCCATATTTAAAAAAAAATAATTAATGTTTACTAGTATTCAATATACAACACACAAATGTAATGTAAGACAACTACTTAATATAAATTACACGCGATCTAAATAAGAAATACATTTTAATAATATTTACATAAAGAAAATCTCGAACCGTGTTTTGATATTACTAAAACGAGTTTCTAATCGATTAATTTTTATAGCTTTAGTTCGTAAGATTATTTAAATATTGCCTATATTTAAAATAAAACATGATTTAATTTTATAGATGGAGTCATCATATTGATAATTTTAGAATAAGTATTTTAGTGAAGTTATTGAGATTATCAAGTTTAGTAATATTACAGATGAATTGAAAAGTAGGTACAAATAGTACTTAGTAAGATGACTTCTCCTAATGGCCTAAAAACTATTAAAACTATTCAATCCTGATTAAAATTAACGATTCCCAATAGGCACAGCCAAAAATAAGAAGCTAGTAAGACAGCGAATTTCAGTACAAATTTTGGTATCAAAGTGCTAGGAACTATCTTACAAGTTGAAAAAGTTAATTAACTACACTGTCTTTGCGAACTTTACAAATTGCCAACAAAAACCGTTGAGTTAAGAGGCGTACATTTAAACCGAATTTGATTATAAATTTACTGACCTGGCGGACAAACGCAGTCCCCATAATCCCGGATGCTCCGCCGCTGCCTCCAGTAGCTGGGTGACCGCGCCACCTCCCTCCTGAGCCTCTCCACCAACGGCTGCTGAGGCTCCAAGACCGCACTCCTCAACGCCAAGTGCTGCTCCTCCAACAACGACAACCTGTCCTGCAGACCTTGCTGTCTATACAGACTATACCCACTGGAGATCAGACTCATGGCACAGGCACACCACAAAACCGCACAGTACATCCACGGGTCCCCGGGACATCTGTCATCGCATTTATCAACTTTTTTCGTCTCTTTCTTATCTTCCTTCTTCTCCTTCTCCTGCCGCGCCGGACTCTTGCCCGGAGGCGCCTTCACCCCCATTTTTAAAATCATCGTTACTCTCATAACATAACGTTTTTGAAAATCACAACCATCGCCGACCTAACCGGGTATACATCGCGCACAATGGACGAATGAATGGACGTCCGAACCGGAACTTTCCGGTAACAATCTCTATTATGTACGGAAAACTAATACCGGAACATGTTTAACAACACTTTTAGAACGTAAAAGGAACGACTTTTAATTCAAAAATTTTATGTTCGCGTTAAACAAGTTTACGTATTGGTTGTACACGATCGTAATTTATTTCGATGTTCGCGTGCGGACGAAACGAATACACATCCTCCTCGTTCAGAAGGCGGTACGCCACTGAGACTGAGTTGGATAGAATAGAATCCAGCGGACTGGGGTGGCCAAGCGGCACAGACAAGGCGGCGTGCGCTGCGGTACACAACACGCGTAAACATTACGTTTGCGTACTCCTTTGAGTCCTTTTTTGGCAAAAAGCCGAAAATCTACATAATAAAATATCATTAATTGAATTTAGAACATTAATAGAAGTACATTTGTACAAAGTTTTTGCTCTGGTATCTGTATATTACTGCCATTTATATGCGAAGAAAATAATTGGATTTTAGTTATTTTACGTCTAACATAATTTAAATTTTAACTAAGTAGATTTAGGTGGGTACGCTTCTCATGAATAAATTAAATACCTAGGTGGCTAGGTGGGAAGCTAGCAAGTAGAAATTATTACAATTAGTAATTTAGAAAAATACCGATAATAAGACAGATTTTTTAAATTTTACTAATATGCGTTAATCGTATAGATAGGCCTTCGGGCCACAATGTTCCAATAATAAATTTATCGATCAACAAAAGCTCATTTGTTTAACTGGTTTGTCTATAGCCCCAGTATAGGATCTCGGCCAATTCCGACTAGATAGGGAAGCATTGCGTTATGGGCGCGGTAGATTACTTGCTTACTGGCGCGAAAGGAGGGATGTTTAGGGATACAGAGTAGTTTTAACTGGACTGTTTTCAATAACAATATTTTAGTTTAAACGAGGATGGACACGTGGTTTCGCCTGTTACGATCCCGTACTAGTTTTTGATGTAAATATTCATAATGTTCCCGACGAAAAGTACGCAATCTATAAAAATAGGTTAAATTGTTTCCGAAAAATATATATTAGTATAATATTGATTACATATAGCTAAATTTTTTTATACATATAGCTAGATTTTATAGTTTTATCAACAGTAGTTTAGGCAGATAAATCTGGTTTTACATTCAATTACAATTGTAGAACGAATGTTTTGATATAAATATTTTTCAGTATACTTTGTTCTTTTCATATTTATGTAAGAAGCTATAGCTGTTGTCAGTTTGAATGCGTATTACTATACATACCTATGTACTCGTAGGTGTGGTCTCATCTCATACAACTGTTTGCCTTATACTATTTTTATATAGGATATTTGTATCTAAATCACTATATCGGTATAAAAGAGATAAACATCCAGCATTTCTTACCCGAGAGATCATTAAAAAAATTAAAAACATTACATTCCAAAAACGGTCTAATCAAAAATGCGTGGAATTATTTTCAAACATATGGCACTACGGTAGACACTAAATTACATCTTCATAATAAGAAAACAAGCAATTCATATATAGCATATTTATATAGAAACAATTTCATTATATCGGTATAAAAGAGATAAACATCCAGCATTTCTTATTACCCAATTCCAATAGGATAGGGGCGTTGCACCGCGCGGTAGATTGTGCGGCCACTCGGGCGGAAAAGGGGAGCCCACTGTTACATATTGGTGGAGTTTTAACCACGCACTGCTCTTTTGTTATTCGGAGATAGATGGTTTATCTACAGACATTGAACGTGTCAGACACGTACCGTGCCAGACAAAATATGTTGTATAATATAGAAGGAGGAAACGAGCAGTCCACCTAATGGTAAGTGACTGCCGCCCATGGACATCTGTAATTAATCTCAGATAAGATAAGATTTGATTCCTAACTGAGATTGGAGATTGCATTGCTACCCCTGAGGACTAAATTTAAACATCTTTAAAGCAGAACACATCGGCGCTTAACACTGCTGATATTAGGTTGCCTGTTATTGAGTTATATTTGTTTTAAATTCATATTTCTATAAAATATAGTAGACGTCGCTACGTACGACGACTAATATTTTTTGTAAATTGACCGTGAGATAAGTTTGGCGTGATGCCCGTTGTGCTTGTTACATAGAGCCGTTTAATTGCCTTAATAATAACCAATTGAACGTATTGTAACTAAATTTAGTGCGGATAGCTCCGCGGCTTATGTTGATCTTATTAGATTTTCAAAGTTAGTTAGCATCGGACGTGGTCGCGAGTTGGATGGGTAATCGTTGGTGGTCAAGTTCAGGTGCATTTCGTTGCAAAGCATTAGATAAATTGAGTTATACCTTGTTGGAAGTCAAAGCGTAGTTCGGACATTCGACGCTACTAGACTATTAAAACCTGTTTCCTGCCATGCGTGCTTACACCCGCACGCGTGTCCCAGCCGCGTGCCACTTACATTCTACCGTTCCATGGACTCTCCTGGCAAAACTTTCAACATGCAGGCATAAGAGTTGTAAGGAATTATTCGCATGTGTGAGTAAGATATGCGTGTGAACGTAAGAACGGGTGATAGGAAAGAGGTCGTAACTAATATCTTTGCGCAATCTGTATTGAAGGCATGGTTAAAAAGCTTCAAACCTTCCCCAGTTGTAAGTAACGATCAGTGCCCAGCAATGGGCTATAAGAAGGGTTGCAGTTTCAAAAAAATATCTAGGATTAAATAAGTAGGGTGTGACAAGAACGAATAAGGTCTAAACCGCCACGTTTAATCCCAACAGGACAACAGAGGCTTGTAAATAGGGCAATAGATTGTATGTGAAATCGTGTGGAAAAGAGGGAAGTTCCTTTTAGCGGTGCACGAGATAAATAAATAGTTTTCCTCAAAGTGTTAGTTTGAGCGATTGGTTCCGTATACACAATTTTGGTGAATATAAACTCTACGTAATTCGAGTGTTGTGCCACCATCACCATAAAAACAGCGACAGCAAGGTTAGAACGAAGACTGTTTATCGAGAGATTTGAGATTCGAACTCAGAAAGGCACTTTTGATTTTTTAACATAATGTGCTTTTTGGAAATTAATTATTTGTTTAAAAGAAGAAGTAAAAACATCGTTAGGAATCTTGTATAGCCGAGAGATCATACTAAAATCTCAAAACATTACATTATAAAAACAATCTAATCAAATATGCCTGGAATTATTTAAACACGCGTGGGCTACGTTAGGCACTAAATTATATCTTCATAATAAGAAAAAAAGCAATTCAATTACGGTAGTCTAACACGAAATAATCTTATAAACACAACCTACAATTTACAACAGGTTCCCAACAGAATAATTCCCAAAATTTCCCCGAACCAATTTGATTATTATAAACGATTATTACACCACAAAAATTCCAACCTACGGATGAAAATATCATGTTTCTAAACAAATTGTAGGTACATAATAACAAACTCTAACTTTTGGCCCGAGATCTGTATCTGTATTAATTAAATTTGTAGAGAATGAAAAAAGAGGAGATACTTTTTAAGCGATAGAGCTATTAATCTTTTTAATAGAGTCATTAAAAATCGAGTGGAGCCGCTAGCGCCGTCTCTCACAAAAACTATACGACTCCGCCACTCTACCGACTCTACATTACTCTGTTTTTTAACACGCTTTTTCCTCTGGTTCCGCTGGAGTTATTTTGTGTAATAATACGTTGTGAAATTGACTTGACTTTGAATATTCCTAATTATAATAGGAATATTTTTTAGTATAGAAATATTTTCTTAGTATATAGTACTATGCTTATAAAAAGTTCCTTTATATGAAAACAAAAATATATCGTAAAGTTTAACAATATACCTACTCTAGAGTACAATAAAAATACAATTTTTCATTTTCTCATTAATTTGCCTAAGTTACAAAATCATGTTTTATTTATTTATCATAAGCACTTGTAAATGAAAAATTAAATATAAATAAGGATATAAACCGTTCGTATGTAACTTTAAAAAATCCTTAATTACATTTCTCCTGGCATTCCTTTTTAAGAATGTATGAGGAATTTGAAACGTTAAAACACGCACACATGCACCGATCATAAAACTTTGAGATAACTACAAGTGTTATGATTGTATACTACTCTGCCCCCTGACTTTGTGGTTAATATTTTCTCTGGTGATACATTTGTTGTAATAGTTGAATGAACAGAAAAGCAATAACTTTGCTATAATAGGTATACGATTAAGGAGTTCCATATAATATTACGGAATGCTATAATATAAATAAAATATATACTTTTTATGTTTTCGATAATTTCGTTTTCCGATTAATGCATAAAATAACTGAATTATAATTTAGTCTACAACTACATACTAGCATATCTTATGTAATATTAGGAATAAGTACCTACTTATTAACATTATAGTTAATTCCATAATACATATCATAAAAAAACGAATAATCAAAAGCGCTATATTAAAACCCTTGTAGAAACTAAAGCATTTTCAAAAAAAACTGAACGCACACACAGCCCAACGACTTCCTATTAGATACAGAAGTACGCATCAAAGACATGACTTTATCAATATCTAAATGGCTCGAATTTTTATTCGTTTCGGGCGAGGTTTAATGTTACTACATTTTAATTGGTTTCATAAAAGTTTCTAACCATAAATACTCATACCGTAGTATCTTATCGAACGTGTGTATAAATAAAACAGTAGTACTTTGATGTGTTACTATGAAATTTGACCTAGAGGTAGTCATGCTAGGAAGGTACAAATTTAGTGTGTGGATGAATTTTAAAAGGGTTTTAAAGGTTTAATTGTGTTAGCTGACCAAGCGTTTTGCGCCAGCACTTGCCTTGGGTTTATCAAATAATTAACTTTTGGTATTTAGATTCAAGTGATTTTAAGTGATTTGAGTGATTTTAAACATGGATAAATAAATAACGTTTATTACTTTCATAGTCCAACATTAGGATTCCGTGTGTCGTAGGAGTCATGATTATAAGTAAAGAGTATTGATTATTTTTTATTTTGCTTGATCAAGGTTCGAATCCATAGCCCACGTGTCAGCTTATTTACCGTATTTTACTAATATCGGGTAATTATGCTAACCATTGATCTGATATTGACATTTGCTCCGTGAGATAGAGGAGGCTACAAAAACGGAAATTTACCCCCCAATAAAAAGATCGTTGGCAAAAAAATGCTGAGTTCTCTATAACTCTGAGCAGGAAAATGTAAGCAACTATGTTTATCGAGTAATTGAAATGGGTATACGAAGCTGTAGATATATTTTATGGCAATTAATAACAAGCGGAGTCAGTGGTTTAAAGTTTTCAGCGGATCCCTTGTCACTTGTTCTATTAAAGTTCCACAACTCCGAGGGATTCGCTTTTCAGAGGCCATTTTCAATTATACTACATGAGTTGAGCATCCTCGTTATTAACTTATTAATTACAAATTACACCAGTTTCTGTGTTATAGGAAATTGTCTGTAGCAGTTCACCCAGTTGTAGTAGCCCGGTTTGTGCATGAAGACCTAGTATTGCCACCTATATGGGTAAGTTGCGTAGTTTAAGTACTTCTGCTTTATGTTGCTTCGTCTGCCTTTTAAACTAACTAGTAGAATGCTATACGGTAAGGGTGGCCACCCCCTGGGCATAAGTTCAGACGATCGTCGCAAGGCAAATTGCCGACTATAATTTATAAGCGGCAGCGAAATAAATTTGTAATTGGTAGATAGCACGGATGCAGACGGCCCAAGACCGGTCGGAGTAGCGCAGACTAGGGGAGGCCTATGTCCAGCAGTGGACTAGTAAAGGCTGGATGGATGGATGGGAGATAGCACGGAGTCTAATTCATTAAGTCAAGTGGGACGTCATACCCTCCGGGACTCTCATATGCTAAGGCGATGTTAACATAAGGGCTGTGGGCATGGATTTTCGGGTCTCGAGGATACCCTCTTTGCCCGGGCAGATTCTCAGGTGGTAAATACCCCCGGATTTCTGACCTGAGAATCTGCCCGGGCTAAGAGGGTATCGTCGAGATAATTCATAAATAGTAGATCTCGGGCACAATAAAGTTGCCAATCTTGCTATATGGCCATAGCAATTTTTTAAATCTTTCTTTTAATTTGAATTATTCCTCAGTTGCAGAACTCTACCAGATGATATAAATGATGTCAATGTGTGTTACAAGTTAAAAATGAAATTGGTCACAATTCTTATGTAACAACAATCACTTAAAATAAGATTCCTCAACCACTACAATGTGGAGAGAAAAAATAAAATTCATAGCGACGTGGAGAGAAAGCAATTAGAAGAATTTAACGAACTCTAATAAATAAAAGTTAACGAGGGGGCATAAAAATTGCCAAGTGTGACTCGAATGACGTTAGTGTGGGTTCCGAAATTTACATGCAACGCTGATATAACCATAAGTCACATAGCATTACATTTTGCCAAAATTGCGAAACAAGTTTTATCCCGAGTATGTAATAACGGTAAACAAAAAGGTAGAGAAAATATTTTTCGGTAACGATGTCAGTGAAATAAAAATATGACCTACTATAGATATAACATATGTACATTTTATCAACGTATGATAGTACCATGCACTTTTATGTTTGGACCTCAGTAAAATAGTCTTTAATAAATCGTTGTGTATGTAGCCCTATAAATTACATTTAGGACACTTATATTTTCATATAGCAATTTGCCTAATAAGGAGCAAAGTTTATGACATACTGAAGGTTTTTTAAAAGTTCCTAGTGAACCCTAAAAATCAAAAAGGCAGGAAAAATGATAATACATTCGAAAACATTCCACAAACGTTAATAAGAAGGGACGACACGGTGCCAAAGATACACTTAGAATTATCAACCACTTTCTTTAATTATATAGAATTTAATACGAATGTTATGACTCGTGTCATGTGGAAGAAATATTTTGATGAAGATATTTTATTGGTTAATAAATTTGATACTTAACTAGCAATCCAGTTTATGATACGGTCACTACAGTTTTGATTAGTTCTAAGCTCGATAAATGATATAATCTGGACAGTTGAATGAAGTTTAGAGTGCGTACACTTGACCTTTTTGATAACTCGAGTTCAACAGTATTTTTAAGAAGACTAAAATAAGCCAACTCAAGGCTCCTTTATTTACAAGACTTTAGAAAACTATATTTAAAAATTAGAAAATAAAAATTAGTTTTTCAAAATTTCGTTTCTTATTATAGCAATAGGAGCTATCTTTCATTCTTAAGTTGAGATTTAGCTAAAGGAAAACTTTTATGGGATATAACTTTTAAATTACTTACTGTTTTAAAGTTTTTACACGTAAGTATATAATTGTAGACAAACATTATCGTAGAATTTATACATTCCTTCCATAACAAGTACTAACAATAAATTGTTTTCATTTCTTTAGTGCAACTAAAGCATAATCGAGAAAAGTTCTATATAACATGTACATTTGTTTCGTGTTCTTCCAATTAAGGTAGATTTCTCAAAGTTTCCTTTATATTACGTGCTGATTACAGTCATTTAGCAGCCGTGAAGCAAAACTTTATAGACTGACGATCCATCTCTCGCGCTAAATTTAATCCAAAGTTTCGCACATAGTCAGAGCACGCGTTGGGCGCCCGTGAGGGATCACGCCCGATTATGTTTTGTTGGAGTGGCACTTGCGTATCAGGAAGTATGCTGTATTGAGCAACATCGTAAAATCAGATAAGGAAACAATATGATTTTTAAGGAGGTAGTGGTTAAACTCTGACGGCACCACCGCTATAGGTACCTATGTATATTCGCCTAATGACCGCTCCGGTTGGATTAGTTGGACATTAGTCCGTAGAGGTTCTGCGTAGCGGCACATCTGTGGTCGATTTCAGGTAGAAATCTAATCCTATCTGAGGTTACCATTAGGTGGACTGCTTGCTCGTCTGCTACTCTTATATTATATAAAAATAAATTATCGGTATGTATCCGTATAAAATGTATGTATAGCAGTCTACAGGAATTCATATTGATTGCCGTTTTCAACGAATGGTTAGTAATATGGTAATTAAGTAAGATGTTTGTACCTTGAAAAATACATGTTATATTAACTGCCTCTCAAGGAGACAGGTTGCCCATTCGATCATTTATATAAAATATTCCATAACATCCTTAGTAAATTAATAACCCTTAAATGCTACACAATTTACTTTTATACAAAAAAACTTTTACATTTTTCATAATGCTTATGGTCCTATTCATACTTTTACGGACGCTTGTGCAAATTACGGGTGTATATCTCATCAAATACGTATTCTTTTACACCCCCTCGCGGCACCAACTTTTGCGCTAATTTAATTCACTGCAGGTTAACCCACTTGTCCCTCAACAAGCGACTAAGCGATAAAATATTAATATTTTTGCTAGCAAACCTCTTAGTGCATGATTTAAGTACATAACGGTTACTTACGGAATGTATTTTAATTTCTTTACTTACGATATTTCGATTATAACATGGTAGTTCAAACTATAACTGGTACGGGCCGCCCATGAAAATCACTCGTTGAGTCCAAACAGAATTGAAGTCCCCTTTAAGGTCGGTTGTACTACCTTTGAGGACTTATTTGGTATGACTTGTGTTAATTGCCTTACCACACACTACAGGGCAGGCAACTATCAATGTGATAATTTTAAATATATTTGGTATGTTCAAAATTTTGTGTGAGTATCTACGTCAACTCTAAGTATATAAGTACGAGTTCCTATTAGAACACACAACATTTAGAACGCGAACAATCTTTAAAAAAAACATTCGTTAATCGCTTTCACGTTGACAAGTCCCTAACCATTTAAAGCTCCCAACTTTTCATCGCGTGTTCCCATAACAAGAACTTTGTTAATGATTACAGCGGAGTGTCAAGGGAAATCTTTACTACTCGATTGTTCAACTCCAACTCAAACAATCGTAAAAGTTCCTACCTTTTTATTCGGGAATAAAAACTGTAATAGTAGATATAAATTCAGAATTCCCGCTCCCGGGAGGCGATGCCCGATTTCACTGGCTTTTTGATCGTCTTGAGAGTTGGTTGATTTGAGCCCGAGTTTTTGACTACTGAAATATTAACGAAGGTTATCTGATATTTTATTTTAGTGCAGGACAATGCTTATATTTGGTACTAGCTGACCCGGCAAACTTTGTACCGCCTCAAAATCTACTTATGAAATATATTTCATAAAAAATATGACCTATGTTACTCGTGAGTAATGTAGCTTTCGAATGGTGAAAGATTTTTTAAAAACGGTCCAGTAGTTTTTGAGCCCATTCATTACAATCAAACAAACAAACAAAGTTTTCCTCTATATAATGTTCGTATAGATAACTTCATAAAGTAATAGGTAATGCAATGTAAATAGTTACTAATGGTTTACAATTTTCCGAAGAGAACCAATGGTACCCTAGTGGCTTAAATTCGGTCTGTTTTGGTCCGAAAAAGGGTTTTCCAAGATGTATGAAATCTAGCAATACGCACTAACACGGCTTGTCGCAGATGAGTTAACGTGACCAACTATGAAACATTATTAATGTAGCAGAAATAAATTTAGAACCTATGCTGTTAAAGTTAATCTTCACGCAGACAGAGCCAGAGAGCTTACGATAAAAGCTTTAAAGAACACCGCTTGTCAACTATTTGGCGGAGCTTAGCATGTTAACGAGGGGGTTGCAGGCGGCAGGGTGCTGCATCCTGTTTTGCATAATTTTTCCATTCAATAGAAATATCTTAAGCACTTCGTATGCAAAGTGATAAATGATCTGCGACTGCGAAGCTCGTCCATTTGTAGTGATTTATTTCGCTTCAGTCCGTTAAATATAAATGCGTTTTTATTACAATTTAAATTTTGTTTGGTGAGAAATAAAAACGAAGCGCGATTAACTGTGGCTTAAGTATATCTACAGACATACAGAGTTAAGCAACGCCGGGTTCGGTCGGTATTTAAATGGGTGACCGCTAGTGGTAAATTTTATCCGCGCTTCCGTGTTTTGGAGGGTAGGCTAAGTGTGTACTGTAATGGGATAGGAATTGTTTAGTCATAATGGTGGTCTTCAGAGCGTAATATATCTGAAACAGTATGGCCCCGAATCCTTACGTTCTTTTAACTACGAGTATATACATTGAGTTAGCGTGGAGAAAGGCACTTCGTATGAGCTTATAATTAGATCACTTTTATTCTTGCATTAAATAAAAATATATTCTATTCTACTAAAATATTATTCCTAATATTAAAGAAAAATCTTTTCAAGTTAAACGAGCTCATTCTTGAAGTAATGGTATTAAGAACTTTATTAACTTAGTAAAAAAGTGGTCCTGGGACGACACAGCCCTTTAATTACCGAAACAAAATTTAAGACCTCTATATCATCGCGAATTTAACAACTCCACAAGACTGTTAGCATAAAACTTAAGTTTAAATTAACTATGATAAAGTATAAAGTATATAGATGCAAATATTTTGATATGGTTTACCAACCCCTTGTTTTAAAAGGACGACCTGCGTTGACCATATTTGGCCTGACATATTAAGGGTTCTGTGTTTGATTGTCGGTTAGGTAGACATCTAAATTATAACCTTAGGTCGCTTTTTTGGGTAGTTTCTGGGTAAGTGTCCACTGTCCATGGTTCCCTCAACGTCTCAATATGGGGAGCCGAATGCTTATTTACTTTCCATTTAAGTGAGACGTAACGAATATGCAAGCAAAGTGATTGCAAAGCTATGGTTATAAATAAGACAAGAGTCTTACTTGCTGTCGATAACACATCTGAATAGTTTCCTAAAGGCTAAATTCATATAATAAGTAGGTAACTAGGTATATCTTTTTGACAATGGGCAACGGTCGTCTACATAAACTGTTGTCCGCGAATTAGTTCCCTTACAAGAATAGCGTTAAAATTTCCACACCCCTCACACTCTCCCCTCAATAGGAATCGGTGTCGTTATCGGCCGTTGTTTACGGTTGGTTACGGAAGCCGCGGCCGGAAATAGAACACTTCGAGTTCCGCCGGTCACGATTGTGACCGAGTTTCGCGGGGTTCGAACTTTGACGCGATTCGCATATTTGCGGAAAAGTTGCGAAATGTGCGTCATTGTCACGTACCAGGCACATATTTTGGGTACATTATTATCACACATTGTAAATGAAATTTAATTAATTATAATTTAATAATTTAATTTAATGAAGTTATCTTTTTGATATACTTTATAGATAAATGATATAATTACTAAATAAATAAATGCATGGATGGACTGGCGGTCTCACAAGACGAATGGACTTAAAAAGAAAAATATAGGTAAATGTGGCCGTGATCTTTATAATGGTTTAATTTTGATATGAAGCACAAATGAAATTTAAGTAAAGTCGCTGCGGAAAGATATCTATAATTAAGTCCAAATAAGATTGAACTCCAAACCAAGTGGCAGTACGGCGGTACCATAACTACAAAGTATGTGATGACACAACCAAAGACATTTACTAATAAATCTTATCTGCTATAACCTTTAACTTTGTTACTCAGCAAACAGAATCCTTTAAGCGGATTAACATTATTTTGCTTCAGAAATCAGATACATTAGCCCGAAGAACATAAATTACTACTAACATTAATTTACATAGATATCGAATGACGTACGACTTCGGAACTAAATGATTAATCCAGAAACCAGATATTATGGAACGCAGAGGTACTCGTAAGTGTATGCCAGATATCAACAGGATAAGCCCATTTAAGCGGGACTTTCCAGCATAGCGTTTTGCGACGGGAACTGCAAGGTAATTGTCAAATACCACAGAGGTCTTCTAATGGACAAATAAGCTTATATGCCCATCGAATTGTATTTACTTTCGTAAATACGCAGTGTGTATTAAGTAGTAAAATTTGCAGTAACTGTGACCTGTTGTTGCAATCATCCTTATAGCTGAAGTTCTAAAATATGGGTAAAATGGGCAAAAATACGCATGGAGGTAATATACGATTTGTCAAACCCACCTTTCAACCACCAATATTATTTATATTATCACTTCTATTATGAAATTACCATTATTCAGTCCATATTGTCGTAGTATGTAATTGACACGAGAATTTAGAATTTAATTTTGAGTTTTATAGATTTTTTTTCTGTAACAAAGTTGACAACTCATAGATCGTCCTCTTAATGACTGTCGAGTCGATTCATCAGCAAAATAAATTAAAACACTGGATACAATCGCAAGTCGCGATCATCGAGAACGTATAACAAATTCAATGAAACATTCGTACATAATACAAGTACTCATAATAAATCAGAAACGCCGAAATGTTGGTTAGTCCCAAGTTGCCACTTAGTTCGAGTTCCCAAATCTATGTAGTACCTTTAGGATATAATTATGTATACACACAGGGGTAATTATGTACCTAAATATATCGGACTTGGCTGACTTTAGGTGGATATAATTGAAATAATGCCCATTACCACTCACCAAACTTCTAATTGAAACTAAAATATACGACTTGATTTATTTGATAAGAGTTACATAGTATTTGAAATTTTGAAGTTTATTAGATTAAATGCCATTTGAACAGAAAGGTCTCTTATAAAGAAGTTTCATACGGTCTACCTATTTGGAAGGTTCCTACATGGCACTATGAAGTCCATCTTTATATTTAAAGGTGAAATCCATGGAACAGAAAAAAACAAGTGTTCCATGGTGAAATCAGTGTTATTTGTTTCGGAAGGTACATTGGCCATACTTTTTTCATGCGTGATGCTGTTCTTGCGATTCGGTGGAAGATAAAGGTGAAGTTTAAAGTTTATGATTGTTCATTATTTTTTCGTCCTATCTAGTTGTAGAATAAACCAGTCACTTTAAAAAGGTTTCAGATAATATTTATGTGAAAATTAACCTTTTAAGGATCACGACTCAGAACATTTGTCCACTGAATCTTACGGCATGATAAATTTAGAAACTGGGGCTAGTTCTTTAATAGCAGGAAAAATTCGTTATCTTCGACTAAGAGGATATCGATGATATGAGCGAAGCAAAGATTCTAATGGATTGTATTTTACACGCCATTCGGGGTATACAATAGTCCCTAGAACTGGCTTTCGGCGGTCCCTGATATAACGAACGGGCACGGGCCAGCTTGCAATAATGCAACAGTAAGTCAGTAACTTCAAATGTGCGTTGCGATAACTCATGTTATTTGAGTACCCACATTGTATTTTGGGTACACAATGGCTTCGAATCACAAAACGGTCAGATAAACATTCATCGCTCCAGCTGTCCGCATCTTCATCACCGTGCACAAATTAGGGAGGTCATCATATTCATGTCATTTCATGTCTTTCCCAACATTGTGACAACTTACACAAAATTACCCATTTATCGTGTCGTCTTTTATTCTTCACGGATGCCGTGTCAACATTAAACAATGGAAAAACACTCTTTCCCTCTGAAGCAAAATCGTGACGTGCACTGAAATCCGAGATACGAATAGAGGTGTTTATTACTTCGCTATAATAATTCCTCTTATTATTCTGCAGTCTACCCTATAGGTCGTGAGATTGAACTTACAGTTAAGCTGCCTGCTTTTGTTTCGTATAATAGCTTAATTTTGGTTACTACATTACCTATTCCATATCCTTTACAAAATCAACATCCTTTCAAACTAGGAGAAAATGAATTTAAATAGCATATTTATGATCACAGACATATTGTATTTGTCGGAGTATATAATTACGACCTTAGAATAAGATTACAAAATTTAAATAGACTTATTTGTATACATAACAAAACTAATTCACTTCGAGAAGTAACTAAGTAAGGAAATCGTTACGTTATTTTGCTGAACTTAGTCCACTTAATAGGCTAAGTTAAAATGGAATTTGGAACTACAAAACTTGAGGAGAAAGTTATCGGAGCGTGACAAGGCAGTGTGTTTAGGACGGTTAGGGACGAGCTTGCGGTAGGCCTTAGGTCTCGGCCTTAAGAAAACGGTGGCCCTCAGTATTGCGGTATGGCCTAAAATGATGTTAACTGTATAAAGGACGTAATCCACAGTTGTGTGATTAAATGGAATACATAGTAACTGGAGAAGTTACAAGCAATTCTGTATTTTTCGGAAAGAATTCTGTAGTGTAGTTTTGAAATGAGTAGGAACTGACACCCTGGATACAATTTCTTCCTTATGGGTAATAAGGCATCCGTGACCAATATATATTGGTTAGTTATTATGTTCTTATGTTGTTGTACAATATGTTTAAAGCTGAATTAGGTCCTAAACAAAATAACAATAATGGACCATCACGCAATTATAATTTAAGTTGCTTTAAAAGCTACTTAGAACTCTCTTCCTCAAAAGTATCTCAACGTTTACTCACAACGAAAGCAATCAGATCAAGGAGCAAAAGGAATAGAAGAGCAGAAAGTTGAAAATGACAATCGTATTAGTCCTGCAATTTATGAGTCGGACGCGCCAACTGCATCGTCTGAGTATTTCGACTGCCAACGGGTAAAACGACAAACAATTTTCTCGTTTAAGGAATAAATAAAATTATACTTACAGATAGAAATGGGAAATATGAAGGATCAAGCTCGAATGAATATGCATGAAGTTTAATAAAAATGAATTTGATACATAAATCTGTGACTGAACAACTACTGGTAGCAATTTAGGCGTATATTGTTACTAAGTGTACTGTGTTAGAATGACCTTATCTTTTAATGCATTCAAACATGTAGATGTTTTGTGTTTTTACGACTGAAGAACATTATTATACTACTGAAACTGTATAAGAAATGTTATTCAAAGCTACCACTTATGTCGCCAGAACTAATACAAAAACCGAAGATCTAAATGTTTGGACTTATCCCCATGTTTGCCAAAATTGTTTTCCAAACCACGTAATAATTCGTTTGTACTTTACTTCATCATTTTACTATCTCGGATTATTATTTATACTCAAATTTTGAATACATAAATAATTTAAAATTTCAATTTGATTTTGTCTGTCAAAATATTATTTATTACTCGTTAGTGGTGTGACAAGTGCCCCAGGACTTCTACTGGTCTATTTAGCTTGCATATTAATTCCGAGTAATAATTTATAGTACTACAAATCACGAAAACACGACGGTACGTCGATATGGAACAGCATTATTTCTATTGGATTATGGTCTTTTCCCATTCAATGCTAAAAAATAAATTAATCGACAAGCCATCAGTGAGAGTGTAAAGTGAAGAAAATTGATAATTATGGAACAAGTGAAGTAAATTCTCCAGATTTTTCATGTAAAATACAAAAAAAAGATTCTATTTCCTATATGGAACATACTTAATAAACTGACTAAACCAATACGACTTTATAAATAACAAAGATACCTACATGACTACCTAAATTTAATTATTTTAATTACGGATGCAATAGTCACTCAATATTACATACGTAGTTTACTTTAATTTTTTTAATTTCTTTTGTATCGCTAATAGCCTGGTTACTTATAAGTTCAATTAGACACATAGAATTACAAAATAAGATACATACTGCTTTCGTCATTAAATCTAAACTATTATTTATCTTTCCTTTACTACTTTGTCCAAACCGTTCATCGTCCCTCGTTTCACTGTCTGAAGTGAGACAATTCAGTTTATCAAAAACATAATCTCTGCAAGCAACGGAATATCTCTATTCTCAACAATTACACGGACCCAATTTAAACACTTTATTGCGCGGTCTCTGTATAACAAGACAGTTATGGATTGTTCTTACGCCCTCCAATTCCATTAATCCATATCTTTATTTTGTATAAATTACGTTTGTCTGTCTGTTTAATTGATTTATTTTTGAATCTGATCAATTTTTGATTGATTTACTTGTATTCAATAACTTTCATCCTTATGTATGTATGTTTAAATGTATTTTAATATATGTATGTTTGTATGTAATATGTATGTTTATATGTATGTTTAAATTTATTTTTGGCTTGGGATCTCTTTATTGAACACTTTAGGAGCATATTGAAAAACATAAGTCAAGAAAAAATATCGCCTCTATTATTGAAAGGAAACCTTTTGTAACGTCTTGCTTGTTTGTTGTGCAGATCGTTTCTGAAGTAATCTTCAAGGGAACTTAACGACTGTTTGTATATATATTTACGCATATATTGTTTTCGACATCAAAAACTCGTGGAGGTTTCCTATTTATTGCGTAACGAATGTAAATTTATTTTACGATTATCGTATTTTTTTTCCTTTAATATTGAATTATATTAATTATTTCATCTTCTAATGTCTGTATTTCCATATTTATCTAGATGTTTTTCGTTGAGTATAATATGTGGTAAAAACGAATAAATATGTACAATGTTACATTTTGAACCCTTTTTCTCTCTTCTTTTTTTATTATTCACTTTTGTTTCTGATTTAAATACAAGCAGAGACACGGGCATACACTGCTCAGATGTACGAATGAAATCTCATATTTCGATACTACCTACGCTAGAGATCGTTTTAATATTGTACACGCTTTATTATAGGCTATTTAGGAGATCGTTTGTACGGACATTCTAGTTTCATGATAGAAATTGCATATTGTTGTTTATTTGTTTTTATTGTTATTTTTGTATTACGTTTATCGTATGTTAACGAGCTCTCGGCTAGTTATTATTGCTTTAGACATAAAAACATGTCCAGCGTGATTTCTTGTACCGATACTAGCTTCTATATCTTTTACATCTATAATAAACTTGTGGCTTTGCATGTCCTTATGTTTTAAGCATATTAAACAAATAATAAAAAAAACACGCATTATTGAATTCGTCCTTTCGTTTCTAAAATTTTAGCCTATTTGTAGTAATGTCTTATTGGCATTGATACACCACTGTTTTAATAGTGACATATCAATGCTTATTTGCTTTCTCTCCTTTGAGGACTTATAGGGGGGTAGTGGCGGTAATTATACGAAATAAAAGGTATTTACATTTACAATTATTATTTTTATCCGCACGATACTATAAATGATAAATAATTCATACGTTATGATTATGAAATGATTTAGTTTTACCATTCCCTAATAGTCAATTATAACGTATGTTTGTATATGATTACCATCGAAGCAGAACAAGAATTATCATACAAGTACAGTCGGAGACGCGGGCTAGTCTGTCCATGAAACTAGTTCTCTCATATCAAAACTTTAACGAGAATACACATTTTCTTATATCAACAAAAAACTTCAGTCGCTCATCACCACGTCATGTTAGAGCATTATCGCTTACCACAGCTCGTTAGTATAAGAGTGGCGATAAAATAAATAAACAACGGTTTATCCACAGTTTCTATCTATACGAACTCATTTTAAAATAAGTAACAGTATAAAAATATAACAGGCTCTGTATACAAAGTATGTATTTAGGTTGATCTATTTTGATACGGCAAGGAAATGAAATTTTACAAGGCGCTACACTTAGCGGGAGCAACATATCAGAAACCAACCACAAGTGTATTTTTTTTCTATAAAAGTAGTATATGAAAATGCAGTCCATCTGATGGTAGGTATATGCATTGTTACACATGAGCATCTATAATTAACCCCAGATAAGATCAAAGTTACTTGAAGTTGGCCGCAAATGGGATTCTACCTCTCAGGACAAATTGGGGACACTTTCAATAAGTACATCACCCTTACTACATTCATTCAACTAGAAGACAGTGTGCTTGAAACTGATTTGACTAAGAAGAAATGGATGTAGCAGTGGCGGTGGTGCATTCTGAGTCCAACCACCTTTAGACCTTCTGAGGTTCTACCACTTTTAAATAGAATTTCAATAATATGTCATTAGACAAGCGACACTCGTTGCTATTAGGATAATTGCTTCCTACTGCGACTATTTGTCATATGTGTACTAGTATACGTGTATGTCGTAAAAGCCGACGATTTGTATTTATGTGTGGGTGCACATAGAAGTGGATAGATTAAAGATAGCAATACTCCAAAAGAAGTTAATGACCCTGCGGTGTCCGCGCGCTGGGCTGCGGAGATAGTCCTTTGTTTATGTTGCGAGATATCTCCCCTGATTAATGTTGGAGTCGCTGGATCAGAAGCAACTGGATTACACAAATTTGGTAAGGGTATTTTTTGGGTAGGAATATTTCACGAAACATGCACGGCACACGGTATAATATTGACGTCTCTGAACGAATTAAATAGCCAAACGAAAATATGGACTATAACAGAAAACAAATATTTAATGAAAATAATACATAACTAAAACGATTGATTTGACGATAGCTATTTGTTAGTAATTGTAAAAAGTATCCCAGAAAAGGCATTCAAGATCATGATTAAGTATGTAGAATTTTATTTTAGATTTTCAATCAATCTAAATCGCAGTGAAAAATTGTGTAACATTAACAGAGCTTCGAAAAAACAGACCGCATGAATCGATTGCTACAATCAAAAGCAGTAACAGCGAACACAGCACATCTCACCCATTAATATAACTGTTCACATCATCGTTTTCCTCCTTCCGGGCATCCGTGGAAACTTCATAATAAATCGCGAGCGGTCGGTTTAAATAATAGCAAAGAAGGTTCTGTCTCACATGAATGAGGGAACCTGATAAAAGAAATTCCTCTAGAGATCAAACGGAGGAAAATAAATGGTTCACAACTCCACCCTGCCCGACAAGTCTCACTGCAGATGGGTGCACTATAAGCGTTGACCAAACTTCTCTTTGAAGAAAATCAAATGGATAGATGAAATTTTCACAAGAAATTTTTTGAAGGTGGTAGAACCCTTTGTGGTTCGACTCCGGCGGCACCACCGCCACACCTATTTCTACCTAATAACGGCAGTGTTAAGCGCTGCTGTGTTCCGGTTTGAAGGGTGTGGTAAGGGAGACAGACTTTTCCGAGGCGTTCCTGCTTAGTCCTCAGGGGTAGCGGCGCATCTGTGGCTGACCTCAGGTAGGAATATCTAATCCTATCTGGGGTTGATTACAGATGTCCATGGGCGGCAGTAGCCACTTACCATCAGGTGGACTGCATGCTCGTCTGCTACTCTTATATTATAAAAAAAAAAAAAAAAAATTAATAACTATTTATTGAACTGATATCTTGTTGCTAATCAAATTCAGTTTTTTTTCTAGTAATGACTAATGATAGCATGATGAACCTGGATCGTTACTTGGTTACTTTTATTGGTAACTTTATATATAACAGAAGTCTTGTTTAATATTGATTGCATTGCTACTTTAGAGTACTGAGATAGACTGTCTGAATAAAATTAATTTGCCTTACCACACCCTTCAAATTTGAAGACAAATTGCTACACTCTTATTATAAGTTGTAAAAAGCGAACTAATACTACCTTCATAATAGAAAGTCAAAGAAATTTCTAGCATTACGACCACTTAAAATTCTTTACTCGTTGTGACTGTAGCCACATCCTTCCAAGCAGGGAAAGAATCGTTCGCTAAATCGGATCTCCCACTATCCTCCGGATTTGCCATCTTACTATGACATTTGTTATTTGCTACCTTAGCAGCTTTATCTATCATTGTCAGCCGCTCGCCAGATAACTTTTCGATACAATTGTCTGCTCTCTCTGTTTTATTATTTGAGAACTTCCACTCGCATTTTGCAATTTTGCCGGATTGATTTATGAGGTGAGTTTTTGTGATAACGTGTGTCTATGTATCTTTGTCTGTGTTGAATAAGATGAAAAATCTTTCTGGGGATTTATCCTACATTATGATGTCTGTGATTATGGATTTTTCCTCGAGCGTCTTCCACGGTACATAACGTGAGTTATATATTTTGTGAGTATTATTAAATTTCATTTTCAGAAAATTGTTTCTTCGTCTTATAATACGTTTCCTTATAATCTCTTATCTCATCTTGGGATTTGGTTGCAAATAGAATTCATGACATTCACTATTTAATAACACCGGTTTTAATATTCCATAGTAAGCATAAAATCTACTATTATGAATACTCCATACCAAAGACGTGATTAAACCAATCTCTTGCTAGCTTGTGTTTATTCAGACCAACGACACATGGATGGGCGATGTAATAACGTCGCCATCTCATTTGTCTAATGCCCCATAAATCTTTCCACATAGGGCTATGGGCTAGGGCATCCCGCACTAAATTAAGCCTATCAACGCTATGACAAATCACTTGTAGTAATGTAGTTCACAGCATCTGGTGGAACAGGATGTGTCTTAATATTTCACTCGAGGGTGAAGTTATCTGATCGCTTCGAATATAATATTCCCATATTGTGTGTGATGAGGGTATGGGTATGTAAGGGGATGTCGGGGAATTTTAATGCAATATAAACAATTAAATAAAAATTGAGGCTCTCTATACTTATAGCTTCACACAACAACATCTAGTAGATCACATGGACATAGTTAAATACTCCGAAATCTTAGAATAGAAACGGAAAGTTGTTTACATGCTTCCGTAACCGAGAATCAAATATGGAATCCTTAGTGACCAAGATCGACATAGTGAATTGTATGTCATAAGACTCGCCTAGTATGTGACATTGATAAAATCATAATATTATTTAACAATTATGTCAATTTATAAAGTATTCCCTTAAAATAGTTAATAATGTAATAGGGAATAAGTAATAGTAGTTGTATCATTAGCACTGTCAAATATGCCGCTTTCATAACTCAATCCTAATGGTTTCCAAAATCCAAAGTGGGAACCCTCGCTGTTTAGTAAAACGGTAATGTTCGGGCAAACATTTGCGTAGATGCACTACCCCAAGCTACCCGTATGGGGACGTAAGGAGTATGGAATGGTTTGTTTATCCCCACTCTCCTCATTATTGATGTCTTCATTTCGGAGCTATGTTAAATTGAAGGGAAGACGGGTTAATGTTTGCTTTTTGAATGAATTCATATAAAGTGCACATAAAGTTAATGTTTGTTGTTATCAGCTTCTATTTTAACCCCATCGTCTTCTTCATTATTGTCACACTGCTGGAAATAAGTCTCCGCTAAGAATGTGAACTAATTTAAAAGCTGGAATTTGAACCTTGTACCTTTAATGAGAGACCGCAATTAATACGAGACTATCACCAATCACTGATTCTCTAAGAACAACTGTCTATATTTTTTTTCACAATTTACGAAGTTCTGTAGAACAGTGATTCTTTTCTAATAATATGTATGAGTAGCAAATAGTTCAATAACTACTTAATGCGAGTCGATTATCCAAAATTGAAGACTATGTGATTTAACTGCAATGCCAGAAATTCTGCCAAATATCAACAGTTATGTGCACTTTAGACTGTTGATATTTGGCAGAATTTCTGCTTGAAAGGTCTAGTAAGTCTGAAACACTTACATGAGTCGTTCCAACATTACGTAAGATTTTAATTATATTTCCTATTGACGTTAATTACACATACCCAGGTCCATGGAAGTGTTCATTTATCAATTAGAATGAACGCTCGCGACTGCAATAAAAGAAAGCTCCAAAACAGTTCAAGAATCAATTTCAAATAAACGCCATTTGAAATTGAATTTGAATAACGAACATCAGTCCGCTCGTGGTACAAATAACTAAAACCGTTTCGCAGATAATTTATTTCGCGGCGACGCTGACATTTGCCGACGCCCGTATCTTCGGTTTATCAGAACGTTTAAACGTCCAGATATACAAATCAAATAATATATAACTGCGGGATAATTGGTTTAATAGGGCCGTTGCTACGATTTATAAACCTACGAATGTTTGTAGGGCTAGTTAGTTACGCTAATGTGTGTGAATAAATTGTTACATTTCATTTTAAAGACATTTATTAATAGGCTATTTAATAATAATTGATAGTTATTAGGGACATTCGTGCATTAATCCGCCATTTAATATGCAAGATTTATTCGGGTTCTAAATAATTAGCTCTTAAAACTCCAAAGACATTTGCGCATAGCAATGCGTTGAACACAGTAGATAACATTATTTTTGGTATTAGTTTCAGCTTCCTGCATTTAATATTTCGAATTAAGTTCCTGGACCTTTCATATTTTTCGCGGTCTACTTTACTGACCACTTACTTCAGCGATGAGAGAAACGCTATTTTATTCCAGTAAATATTTAGATACTAATTACATAGCTGGTCACTGAACTACATAAAATTAATAATTATATCATTAGGCATTCAAATAAATATATCATTGTTAATAGCTGTAACTTACGATTCACACACACGTCGGACGCCGAACACACACGTTCAGTTGTTTTTCTTTTACTACATTACTGCCATTCAAGTAAAGAAATAGAGAAGATAATAACAAAACAGATTCGTACCTGAAACAACAATAAAATTTAAATTAGTTACTTGTATACAATGTAACATAAGATGTCTTTATCACTTAATACGAGTACAGATATAACTACATACTCGTATATTGATTAAACTACACTTTCATTATTAAAAGGGCCACTGCTATTGCTATAATGAGAAAGGAAAACGTCATGAGAAAACCTACACAATCGAGAGTTCTTTAAGACAACGGCAGTCGAAGGTATGTGAAGTCTACCAATTCACACTTGACCAGCGCGATGGACTATTTCCTAAACTTCTCTCACACTGACGGGAGATAAAGCAGGGCGACAGTAACGGGATGACGACGGACCAATAAACATCCAGCAAGACATTAAAATTTTACCGATACACGACGCGGACTAAGATATAGAGCAACCCCTGTAATAATGTATCTGATTCCTCGCCAAACAGTCAAAACAACCCTCGTTTGTAAAGGGAAATTGAGACGTTTGTCTTTAAATATCGTATGACAATAAACAAAGAGAATGTTGATATTGTGAGGACCGTGTTGATACAAGACATGTTTTCCATTTATATGCTTTTACGAAATTGGAAAGGAAACTCAACCTAATTAGTTAGTTATTTGTATATAAAGTTTGTTTTTTGTTTTTATATTTTCCTTATGTTGTTGTATTTGTATTCGTTTGTTGTTTTATTAGGTGGTAGAAACCTTTGTGGTTCGACTCCGGTGGCACCACCGCCACACCTATTTCTACCTAATAACAGCAGTGTTAGGCGCTGCTGTGTCTTGGTTTGAAGGGTGTGGTAAGGGAGATTGATTGTTTTTTGGACGGGCTTAAATCATAGATTTGGTAATGAGCATCAGCAAGGCAGCATGCTATGATACAAAGCAACTATACAAAATTACGTTACATAACATATAAGTCAACTAAAATAAAAATTAAAATAAATAAGTATAATTGTTACGTCAGTATAAAAATAGCAGAACGCGAACATTGCCAATTATTGTCCATAAAAATGTGTTTATATAGGATCTGTGACCGAATATTAAACAAAGGCTAACGGGAAAAAATAAGGTAAAAAACACGCTATGAATAACATTGAAAAATTGTTTTTGAAATAACGCCTACAGCTTTTGTTACAAACTAGGGATTACATAAAATGAACGCTTTTATAAATAACCTATGAGGCAAATGGGAAAATGAAACGATAGCACAATAGACGACCGTGGCTTAAGCAACAAATACACAAAAGAAACTCGCCCTTTGATACTCCAAAATAATAACTGTGAGGCTTCAGTCTGAAAATTCCAACTTATGACTTAAACAAATTGTTCAAACGGAAAATATATGAAGTTAACGTCGGTGTGATTATGAAGATGTTTTATTTAAAGAAAATTAATGTTTCGGGTTGGACATTCTACCTTGTTATTTAGTAGAAGCCTGTTAAGGGCTGAAGGACAGAACTTAAGAATAATAATAGCTCTGAAGAAGTTATACTTGAAGGGGATACAAAATTTACAATAGGATATATACCTTGATATATGAGTCACTTTGTAAAACGATAATACATTAATGATATTATAAAATAATTCTGTAAAATATTTAGTTGGGATAAAGATTTTGATCCTGATAAAGCTCCTGAAATAAATTCTGTATCATATTTATATAACAAGGGTTATTTAGAAAAGTCGTCACACCAACTTGTTTTGACAGAACGTTTTCCCGAAGATGTATTTATAACAGTGTACTCGTCGTCAAGTGTAAAGCCTTTGACATACCGACCGACGACGTCACTATGCTCTCACTGCTCCCCCAAGGCGGGATGGACAAATATTTGCTCGGAGGTACTGAAAAATTTCGAGACCTCTCCAGAAGTGTGGATTCCCTCCGCAAATATCTGTCTTCATTAATAAAGCTCTTCAGATACGAGTATGTTGCCACGATTGTACAAATACGTTTAAATGAAATTGGAAGAAGTCCAGTTAGAAGTTTTTCATTTCTAAATGTTATTGGACAGTTAATTTTGAAAAGTCTTTTTGTAATTCAACTAGGAGAGGTGTTTTACTTGTTTTATGATCTCCTTCGTATATAATTATAGCAGCACTACTGCCACTCCTATTTCGGTCTTATGTGGTGAGGCGGTTATTATATAAGAAATGCCACTTAGTCCTCATGTAATAAGATAAGATTTCTGTCTTATTTCGGATAACTTACAGAAATTAATGGGTGGTACTGACCATTTAACACCAAGTACTATAACTGTTTTGTTTGTGGACGAATATAGAACGTCGAATGTTCATTAGCAGCTAATAAACATTTTCGAGAACATTATAAAATTCTTACGTATGGATATTTCCTTGCGATCTTTTGCAACGTTGACGGTCAATTTATACTTGCTATATGTTAAATATAGATATATGTTACCTAGACTGAGAGACAAAGAATGGGCAAAGAGACAAATTAAGTGGAAATAAAAAGTCGAAAGCCCGATCAGTCAGTCGATGGCCTGCGTCGATAGCGCACGCCTTGTACTCGTGGCGACGATCGCTGATAGATAAAGATATTTGAACAATCTGTCCTGGGAATCGATGATCATTTGCTTCGGCGATTTTAAGAGGCTTTAGGGCTGTTTGATCTTGTATAGAGTTTGAAAGTCTATACGAATAAATAAATTTGATGTACCTATCAATATTTTTAATTAATTTTTACAAGTCACCGAAGCTTAGATATTTATAAGATGCTTATAAGAAATTATGTTATTTTTTTAAATTAGCTTTTACACAATAACTCTTAAAATATAAATCCGTTTTCAATTTTTTTTAAACAGGTAAATGCTAAATTAAAACCCAAAATATTCCAATAACGGTACTGATATTGGAAATAATATCGATTTTAGTATAACTATAAAAACGTATATTAAATAATCCAAAAATCTGAAAGACCCGCATGTCTTTATTGAAATGATTAATAATGACCTTACGGACAATATTATGGTACAAACCCATAGCGATAGAAACATAAGAAAGCAATTTACAAACAACAGGCGACAACAGTCCTGTGCGACAAATTGTCTACCACTAACGAGACGGGTCTTATCTAGATACGATCGACCAATTGTATATAAATTTATGTTCTCGAAGATAACTCGCATACGATACCCGCATCCAGCCAAACTTGTGATCGACTACCAATATCACCACCAGGGTTAACATCACCGACATTTGCACCATCCATTGCTTCCTCGTTATCATTAAAATCTATTGTTGCATCGATGAAAAGTTCAATGGATCAACCGCAGTGAACTTCATCGCCAGTTCCATCAATCGGATTGAGCTAAGTAATGAGATTCCCGAATCGATTGTTATCACTTGATTGTTTGATGCCAACTGGTATCGCATGCTGAATAGATACAGAGAATACAATAGAATTAAGTTGTGTTGTGTTAAATCAAACTGAGTCGCTTCGTGGAATGCGTAATGGTGTTTCCCTATGAGTCTGATTGGGCGTACGGGATATGGGTTCCTTGGTATTGTAATGAAAACATTGGGATAATGCCGTTTGAATTTATCAACGTGGGTGGCGACGATTGTTTGAGTTTTAATGAGGATTGAGGAGTGACTGGAATTGATTTGGCATGAATACCAATAAGATACTGTTATGTCTTATTTAATCTGCAGAATACGTATACTTACGTATTTTAGTTATTAGCTACAAATTTAAGTAATATAAATAGTCTCTAATAATGCTTACGAAAAAAAGTTTATAAATTATTAAAAGATATATTCTCCTATTTTAAACGACTGAATACATAATTTCATAAATTATATTATAAAATATTCGTAATAAATAAATTACTACGAAATATCAAAGGAGTAGGAATGTCCCTTCGTTAATATATTCAATACAATTACATAAGAATGTTGAGAATAATAATGTCTAATAATAAATCAGAATCGGTACACACGAAAGTATGTATCGTTCAGAGATAGAAGAACAAGAATAGGCTTGTTAACAAATATTTTAAAAATTATGTTCATGTATCAAGTTCAGTATCACTTTACAACGATTTTATTATAATTAATTTTAAGTTAATAGCTCGACTCATAAAATTTTAAGCATATAACAGATTCTCTCGAGAATACCGAAAAGTAAACAAACACCTTACTGTTATTATGTATTACTATTACTAATTATTATTCATGTGTGCGTGGATGGACAAATCCAAAACTAGCTAATCTTATAAAGATTAGCGAAAATAGTTAGGAATGAAAATTAAATCTGCATCGTTAAATTTGTAATAATCCCTAGCCGAGAATCGAACTAGCTCATTTTATAACAAAACACAGCGTTTTGCACGACTCATGATGCGAAGCATCAGAGAGTGCTTTACGATCGAAAAATTTTTTTCGCTTCATTTTGGCGGCTATTTTTATTATTATAGCCTTGATAGTTCACGGAATCAAGATATTTTGCATACTATTGTCGAGATAATTTAATGGAGATTAATTCCATATTTTTTAAAAATTGATTTACTGCAATAGAATTGGAAAAAACACCAAAATAGGTCAAAAAAATTTCCTGTCCGTCATGTGTGAAACCTGAAAACACTGTAACTTGTGAAAAAATCCATCATTTGAGTTAATTTTTTTTTTTTTAAATTCTAATCGACGATTGTAGGTCACTGAATGCGAATGATTAATTAATTCAGTGTCGTTGAATTGCAATTAATAAAAAACGAAAACTACAAGACTATCTATAGATATTATGTACATTTATTCCACCAGGGGCGCTTGTGCAGTACCTTCTTCCTACTACAGCTGTTTTTTCGGCAATTAATTTTGAACGCCTTAAGTTTTTTTTTTTTTTTATATTTCATAATTAAATGAGCATTATGAGTCGTGCACTTTTGGATTTTCCAAATTTATATTATTCTACTTTTGTCTTAAATAATCATTTTCATAATATTTTTGTCGTTAAGCAGATACGAGTAAGGTGGAACGGTAAGCACCAGTCGTTGATATGGTTATCAGAGGTACTGTGGAGGAGCCGATATTATCTGAGAGTGCGCCAAATCAAACAGGGTTAGAGTCAGCGGTACATAAAATTATAGGGTTGTTAACATATTTATGCGTAAATATTTACCTAGTTTATATTTGAAAAATAATTATAATCAATAAGTTGATTTCGTTTTCAGCCTATTACTGTCCTACTGTTGGACACTGGTTTCCTCTTAGAGTTAAAGGGGTTTGGACATTGGATCATAGGCTAACGTGGTGGCTATTTGCGGATTGATAGACTTTACACACTTTCGAAAGCTTTGTAGCTCTCTCAGGTGTGTAGTTCCTTCTCCGTTAAATTAATAATTGATATCTAGCAAGCATATTACTTTGAAAAACAGAAGATGCGCCGCAACCGCCGCAACCACTGATTGAGAGAAATATGTAACTGGAACTAGAATTCATAACTAAAACTGTAAGAGTTTTAATTTCTGCACTAACAAAAAATACTTTTGTGCGATATAAAAGTCAGCTATATTTTTGTTCTATTTTTTATTACCGTATATAACAATGTGACCAAACGGGCTTGTATGACCCTGGTTTCCATCAGAACACTAGTAGGTATTGGCATTCGGGATACTCTCGGCAGCACCTATGCCGTCCTGTATTTATGTGACAGGCGCAGTTGGCACGCAACGCCGGGGGCGGTGCGATGCTCGCGCTTTATTTATGCAATAACCGGAAACAACTGGCATATTGCCGGTATTTGATGTACCGTTTTTTCAAAAAAAAAAATGAAAACGCCCTCAAAGTGTTTAAAATTATATCGATACAATCTTTTGATCTAATATTTATGTCTCTTTAAAATTATGACATTTACAATCTCATTATTCCTGAATCATCTTTCCGAACAATTTATTTTTCCATCTCTAAATTAGTGTCTGTATTGCATCTATTTTACGAAATGAACTAAAGTAACAATACCTCGTATGAAGCTAGAAAGCAAATCCAACTAATTATATTCAGTAGCGACTAAACGATTAACTTTCCTGTGATCGTCAACAACTGTTACATTGTTAATTTGTCTCTTGCCTTTTTATTAGCCTCATTTTTAAACGCCTACGACTTAAAAGTTGTTTTAAGTTTACATGATGATGAGATAATTAATCTATAATTAGGTCTTTGACATTAAAATAAGCAATGTATTCCAAAGGCAGAATGCATTAAAAATATTTCAATTTTATTTTTATCATCAGAAAGCTAAATCAGAAAGCTTTGTTTATGTTTCCTTTCCGTATCTCCTTTGATACTATCATCAATTCCGAAGCCAATCCACATTCGAGATAAATCTTTCAGAAAATTGTAGTGGCTTCCTGGCAACGGAATCAACCGGGCGATTAGACGGATTTCCACCCGATAGAATCCGGCTTACCTAGTGTTTGTACAAATAATGTAATTCAAGACACTATCAGCCCGGATCGTAGACGGTTCTTAAACACCGTAGTCCTGGGATCCTCTGGTGATGAGATCAATTTGTATTGCCTTCCTCTAAACCCCCAAACAGCTCGCAATCAAACAAATTACGGCCTTAAGTGCTCCGCTTAGAGCGAAATTTCGGTCGTAAAACTCCTGCTAGCGGTCTAAAGTCACAATAAAGCAGGAGATGGGGATTGAAAGCGACCGGTTCAACGAGACCTGAACACGTTCTCCTCGTTGCCTCTGCGTGGTCTGATATAGTTGGACATGAGAAGGGGTGGGTAGGCCATTGAAAGCTGGTCCTCCATAGTTAAGCTGTAATTGTATGTAATTTGTGCGCATGAGATGCGGCGTGCCAAAGCTTCGTTAGGACTGTGCGGTATGCAGCGGTGTATTGCTGGACTTATGTGTCCATTTCGGAGAGAATTGGGCTATCACTACACAATTGAAAGACATGGCTTTTAGGGCCTATTAACGTTGCCGAGACAAGCTTCGAAGCTTAGTAAGCTCACGTTAATTGCGATGGTTGTTTGTATTGGGTACTAAACTGCTAAAAGCACCATCAATTCAAATTCAAAGACATTAGGTTTCTATTTAGACTGTACTTGGCACAATTTTATATTCCAGACAACAGAGTGGGAAAGGCAATTTAAAAATATAAATGTACATTTTATCTTGAGTTTTAGGACCAATTGTACTCGTAGGTATCGTCTTTATTTTTGTTATTCTCTGCATTTACTTCAAGTATTTTAATTTATAACTGGATTCCGAAGTTGGGTTATCATTCGCCACTTAATAAATACAGTTACCTCGCTTCATAAACTACGTCGGGTATTTCGACTACAAACTGATTACGGGGAAGTTTTCCCAAAACTATAACTCCATAATTAAATTAACGGTTACAACAAAACTCAGTACAATCCAGTCCCGTTGCTTTGTCCTGTCCTTTGACAAAGTTCTATTAGCGTAGGACTTCATCTTTTTGCTGTGACTTTTGCAAATTAAGCTCATTAGAGTGAGCGCGCGCTCTTATCAACTTCGTCTGCGTTCTTCAACAACTTATTTCCTAGATGGGCCCACAGGTCTGTCCAGGCCTGGCCCATAATAAGCCGTACCTTGAAAACCTTTAGGTCTACAATAGCTTGAGAGGTACCAGCCGTCCCCTGCGTCTCCGAAGCTAAATGGTTTGAGAATTACACTGAGATTCTGCGAGTTAAGACTTTGTGAAAAACTATTTTTGGGACTAGCATTATAGAAATACCTTTGAGGCAGTTCTTCTGGACTTGAAACAATGGGCATTAATTTACAAATGTTTTTATTTTTTGGAAATCCAAATTATGTACTTACAGGGCATAAGTATTTTAGTCGAGATAGGTACATTTATTTAAATCTCTTTTCATTTACATTTCAAAACTTCAAAAGGGTGTCTTAATAAATAAATTCGTTTCAGAAGCAGCTCACCTAAATATTCATGTTTTTCGTCAAGTTCACAAAAATACGAGAAATTCGTCTTTTATGTACCTGTAATTCATCACACCTTTTCAAATTCAAGATTGAATGGAACCCAAATTGAAAATGATAATTTTCGCAACAAAAATCCCGAATTAATTCCAAAGACCTTTGACATGAGAAAAAAGATGAGATTTTCCGCAACACCTCCGCAACATAATAATTCATTACGTGACCAGAAGCAACATTTTATTCCTTTCATTGGAAATGGCAAAATTTTAAGTGGAATTCGCACGAACAAATCACTCGCCCCCGAGACGGGAATGAGATCTTATAAAAGAAAGGCGGCCGATAAAAAGCAAATGTTTCAGGGATCCGCGGATTTGCGAAGAATTCCTATCAGACTTGTTTCTGACTTACAGAAATAATAGTTAAGAGGCGTAGAATAGAAGCTCACGGGGCTAAGCAAGTCCCTGAAAAATCAAGGGTAACATTAAATCCACTTTCAGAAACGGGCGATTCCGGCGACTTGATATCAAACATTGAATTCCTTTTTGTAATGAGCCTAAATACGATTTTTTCTTTTTACACGAACATACAGTTTTACATGCAGTCAAGTAGGCAGCCGACCTGATGAGCTTAAATAATTATTTCCGTAGAATTCTACGATCACTTTCATACAGAACATGTATTTGCCCTAATATCGATAATCTGTGTTGCTATTCTTGAAAACTGAGATAAAGTCAACAAAGTTCGCTTGTTGTGGCACGACGAGTCTTTACTATCTTCCACTTCCGTAACTTCCGTACGCTGATTTAAAGGATGCACTGAAGCATCTGTATGAAGTATTGTAACTTCTTGAGTCCTCGAACGGAGAACTTCTGTACTACTTGGAAATTGTACTACTTGAACTACTTGCAAATGTTTATGAGTTCACATAACATCAAGTGTATTGCAAGCCAGATTATTTCTTTAATGCATATACTCTACGGAACTCTTAAGCTACACCGTTTCACGCTTGCCGGCATTTGTACCTTCCACAAGATTATAAAACTTGTTTACGACTTTTCGCGACGTGTAAAGGCGTTTTACACGAAATATGAATATATCGGTTTTTTTCAAAGCTGTCTTCTGTTTGTTACGCTATTGAGGAAAACGACGCACTTATGTTTTTATTTTCTTTTCTCTCGCGAATCAATGTGGTTGATTGCATGACGTGTGTGGGATTTTATATGTTCTTTTACGTCATACTCAACATCTATTGAGAGTTGTGACATATGTACTAATGGCTGCTTTTTATTGACTCTCGAGATTCTTAATAACTTGAGACGTTTGGGACGTACACAAAGAATTGTACAGAAACAACGTATTTGAAGAGAGTTAATGTTGCTCATGACGGCTTAGAAATGTAGACGTGTAATATATAAAGATTACAGATTTGTAAATGTCAGTTGTGGCTAGATTTTTTAATGCAAACCTAATGTAGCAATAGCAACGGAGGCATACTCCTTAGTTACTACAATTACAAAATCCTATCAATTATGACAAGGAACATAAAAATCCACAGACCACTTCATTTATTTCTTCAAAAGGTCTTATAAGTTTACTACGTCTTATTCCTGATTATGTAAATTGTAAGTTAAACTCACTACTGCCTTGCATACTATAAATTTTTAGTCATTATGAATTTTATTACTATTGTGACATGAAAAGGTGAAGAGTTATACCGCATACATTTACCTTATGTGTGTTACCTGTTGAGTGTGAGTAATAAATATAAACATAAACATGAAAAAAGCCAATAATATCTTCAAACTTGTAACTAAATTACAAGCGATAAAATTGAATATCTAATTTTATTAAGACACAAGTAAAGAGGGTCAGGTGAAGAAGCTTTGTATGAATACATATTAACTAAACATCATTTCAAAATCAAAAAATGTAAATTTGCAATTTAAGTGGTTAAAATAAATTTATATTAAACTAAAACTTATGATTGTCATTTTAAACGAATATTATAAATATTATAACAATTATTTAAGTTTTTAACTTTTAATTAAGTATATAAAAATAGTAATAAAGATATAGCGTATGCTTTCTCACTATATTAACTTGGCTGCCGCACTGTCATGCGTCAGATGTCGTAAATTACCAAAACATGCTAATATTATTGTCTCATTACCGATTTGGATGTAATAATATTTAGATTGTGAAAGTAGTGTCGTCTATTTACTCTATATTGGGTATAGAGAGAGATTTTGATTAAGAATTTCCTCATACATATATTTTGACAGTGATGTAAAGTTGATTCCAGCGTTGTCGAATTAAAAGTGTTGTAAGAGAATGAACTTACCCGAGGTGTTCATTCAATCTATAAAAATCGTCAAGTTCAGATATTTGATTGAAAAAGCATTGAATAGATTGATTATTAACAACAGTTGTACAGGGATAGCAACGAAACTGTGAGTGTGACCCACCTCAGTCAAGACTCTAATCTTATCTGGGGTTGATTACAAATGACCATAAGCAGCAGTAGTCACTTACCATCTGAAAAATTCTGGCTAGTTTGCTCTTTGACAATATTATAAAAAAATTAAAAGCCGACATCATAAAAACAGTGCGACTTGGTATTGACCTATTTGTTGTTACTCCTAAGATTAAAAACAAATCATATGTCTCCCTTACACACCCTTCAAATTTGAACACAGTAACAGTAATATGTTTAACACTGTTCTAGACTAGTTAACCATCGTTCTGAAGACTAGGTAAGACTGTTCTTCTTTGGTCCCTGTAGTTCCGGGACTAGAATAGGGCTACGGTATCCCCTACCTGTCGTAAGAGGCGACTAAGAGTGGGAGCTCGAACCGTTCAGTAAGCGACTCCGGGAAGGACGGCGGCATGTGTGGTCGCATACCTTCGTGAACACCAGATGGTGTGGGAGGAGCGAAAAGTGCTCCCCCAGAGCAGAGCCCGATCGGGGCATCGCCCTTGGAGGGCTCTGGTTGCGTTCCGTCGGAGATCCCGGAGTTCCCCAACAAGCGTCGAGGACAGCTACCGGGAGGGTTTTAGTGTGGTAAAAATCCCACATAACCCGGCGTCGCTCCCACGTCGTTGGGTACCTTTTGAAAGTTTCCCCCTCGATACGAAAAAAAGGAAAGACTGTACTTTACGATATGCCATGAAACATTTCAGTTTGGTTCCCCTCTCTCCCGTCATCTCGCGCATGCGCTCTTTGTATTTATCAGAACCGAATTAAAATTACAGTTGTATCTGGCATCAGCCTCCATAGCTCAGGGGATAGAGCAATGGTCTTGCAAGCCAGTGGTCGGGAGTTCGAATCTCTCTGGAGGCATGGAACGTTCGAAACGGCGTTTTTTAAACTTTTTTGTATAGAAAGTTACACTGTAATAAGTAACTTCAACTTAAACAACATTTTATTCATTTTACTTTTTTGGATGTTTTTCTTTATATTTGGAAAGAAACTTACTATGGAAACCTTAGTATTACTTTGACCAATCTTTAATAAGAAATATTGTGAAGACGTAAATTAGTTTTACATTTTATATACCGTCCGTTTCTTATAAAACAGAATATTTATTACGAAGAACTGACTTCAGATGACAATCTGATCTTGTAAAACAAAAGGGTTTCCGATTACGAAACTATAAGCAGGTTATATTGGTAGACCTCGGCAGGGGGCCTTAGATAAAGATATAATAATATATTAGCATAATCATAAGGCCTAAGTTAAAGATATGAGAGTAAATTAACATACTAGTGACTATTACTACACTTCATTACATCAGCGACTTTATCATCTTGATCCTAACTGTAAAATACTGTTTTAATATACAAGAACTATGAATACAAATGCATGTTATAACGGTTTTAAGGAAGAGTAATGTTGAAACAGAGGATTTCTGTGTCGTCCAAAGTTGATACGATGGTACGACATAATTATCGAATGTACGTAGGACTCCGGTATGTAGATTTAGTTACAGATGTTCTGAGCAATATTACTATTATGATTACTATTTATTACTTAGATATTTTTATGACATAATTTATATTTTCCCTGATGCGCCATTAAATTATTATTTTTTTCAAAATAACCTTAAGTTTGAGAACAAAAAATTTTTCCAAGCCTTGTAATTTTTTTTATCAAAATGGGTTTGGTGATTTCAAGTTCCACAAGATAGTCCATTGCACTATGTGCATTGTGATAATCATTTCTACACATTTAGTTTGAAAAGTCAAATGTGCGCGTCGAAGTAAATCCCGGACCGTCATGGCAGACCGCTTTTAAAACTATTAGGATAAAATTATTTTAGGAAATGGAGCCATAACTAATTAATTACAATGTAAAGCGGCAGTTAATGGCATAAACTTTAACTTGGTCATATTTATAATATCTCATACATTATACATTAAATTTCTAAGTAGTTTCTGTAATATATGACATGAACCCGATGTTCTTATGGTTTTATTTTGGAATAGTTAATGTGATGATGGTTTATCTACATATAAAATAGATATAACTTCGAAAAATGAGCGAACAAAAAATATTTCAAAACGGATTTAGTCAGTCTTTTAAATAGACGTTTTAAGTTTGCTAATTTTCAATTTACATGTGGTCGTTGTCGTCATCGACACGTTACTCTCCCACTGCTGGACACGGGTCTCCTCTAAGAATTATAAGGATTGGGCCATAATCAATCGCGCTAAGAGAGAACTTTTTAGAAAGATATCAGAGGATTGCAGATACTCGCGATACTCGCGATACTTTCCTGCACCGTTAAATCAAAGTGATAATTCATTTGTAATACTTAAGAATACTTCAATTACTACTGGTACTAACGCAACTTTTATTAAGTTTATCATCATAGTTTATGAGAAGCCTTCCATTCGATTGATGACATGCGCGTTGGTACATTCATAAAATCTACAATGTCCAAAAACTGCCGCAAATATTTGTCTAAGCGTTTCCTAGTGGTCGCTAAATCAGCAATGCCTTCAGGCTTCACGCGGCCGCGGCCTGCAATAAACTCACGCCTCTTATGATTCATGTTAGCACTGCCTTACGGTGAACGATCCGGAAAATAACTTGGATTTGTAGATATGAGAGGAATTTGTTCGACTTAAAGTTAAATAAAAAGTATATGTCCGGTACATACATTCTGCTACATAATTGAAGCTATTGGGTAAATATTAATACTGGTAATAGCGATTGTTTTTTTTATAATATAGGAGTAGTCTACTTTGTGGTAACGGCCATCTGCGAATCTCCATGGACATCTCCGATCAACCCCAGATAACATTAGATTCCTAGCTGAGGTCGGCCACAAATTCCATGCTCGCCCAGAGGAATAACTTTGATGTCTTGGATAAATACTTATCCGTCGGCCTTATCGTCGTTTCGACGTACGTCTCTCTTACGACACCCTTCAAACCGAAACACAGCAGCGCTCGACACCGGTGCTTTAAGGCGGAAACAGGTATGGCGGTGGTGTCCGGACTTGAATCAATAAGTGCCTTTCAGATATTATGATTGATTGATGATTTCAGATAATATATAAGTAATAAATGAATGTTAAAAAAATATTAATAACATTTTTCACATTGTACGTGGAAATCTCAAGGAGTTTTCCGCACAATATCGTATTAATCAGACGAAGCGTTATTGCAGAGCGTCCGGAACGATGGAGTGTCCGGCGGCTGATATCTCCGGGGAGTGGTTTGATTTACCGACCGCGAGGGAGACTGCGTGTGAAGTTTTAGATAAAGGAACTCGCGAATACTTTTTTACAAACCGTAGGTATGAATTTCGGACGTAATCGCGTGGAGTTCTTCTTTCTGAATATCCCCCACCGATATATAAAACGTATTTCATATAATTACTGCCAACGAGCATGTAGTCCACCTGATGACAAGTGGTCACTACCACTTATGGATATCTATAGTAATGAATCAACGGCATTTAGAACAAGGAATCTTCTTCCTTGTGCCAATCACAGATGTTTTACTACTTTTGAACTGAAGGGCTCATTTTATACGTAAGATAGCCGAAAATCAAATCAGCTACTTAAAATAAAGAAATCCTTAGAATTAACATACGCAAAACAATCAACCATCTAGACTAGGCCTAAGTGATAAACGCTGAAGTGGTAAACGTAATTTACCAGGAATTCCGAGTGACGCAATTATACAGCGCAAATTCTTAACTAGGCAAATGCCTAGCACTCAAGTACTATAGCCATTTGAATGCCTAGTAAATAGCTGGGAACGTTTAGCGCTAATTGCGTGAACCTGTCGCAAAAACTTTCAGCTCATTACTGGCATTCCTTTACACTTAGCTTTCTAAATTCGTCCTCCCGAACTAGGAGCAACTTATGGAAAGGTACGAAAGGACCAAATACGTTCGATTATATAGTAGTGATAGATCGGATATGGTGAATAAAGACGTCATCCAATAGTTATTACCAATCCGCAATAAGTTTTGTTGAAATATATTTCAAACGTCAATCAACCCGAGAGTGTTTGTGTAAAGTGGGAAGAAAGTTTTTGTATGAATTTTAATTATTTAAGGACCCAGACTCCGAATTCTTATCCTCATCATTAAAATGTCTACTAGACCGGGGACTGCACCATCAATCAAATATACATAGACATTGTCATTGTCACATATCTTAAAACCAAGGCTAATGTTAAGTTGTTTTTAATTTCTTTTTGAATTATTTAAGCCATGTGATACCAACACTATAAATAGACGATCAACAACCGCTCTTAATTTTGCTGATATGAAACAAAAATATGTATAACGATGGTGCCTTATGTACATTACGAAGCGTTCTGCCTTCCTCGACCTGTTTCCTATTGGTTTATAGTATGTGACCTCTTAAAATAAGAAGTCAGCTCACTTGATACTTCTAATATTCCTCATGTATGTTATTACGGTCTATGCTTACTCTCGTTCACAAAAAAGTGTTCTCGAAATTTCCAATCACCCTAACTCCCGAGTAGGCGGAGTCGGACGATGTATTCCCGGTCCCGAGGGCTCGCCTATCGACTCAGCTCATCCAGCCTGATGTATGATATAGAAAATGGGATTTTACGACATTTTCTACGAAATATACCCTCGGGAACACCGCGGTTATCACTAAATAATTTAATCATAACTTTCACTACACGTCACATCACGATTTTCTGATGTCTTTGAAGTGTACGATGCAACTTTGCTAAGCAATGGCATTTAAAAAATTTGCTTATTTTTTTCTGTTGAAAAAGTTAGGTACTTCATAATTTTTCGTTTATTGTCAATCAACTACTGTTTTATACCATATCGTGGTCTAAAATTTTGTCGTGGTTAATATACAAATTTTGTCCAACGCGCCGGCCAAGTGCAAATAGGTAGACCTTACATATCTTTGATATATTTAAGGAACTCAGACGTGAATGTCTTATAAAACTTTTAAAAATAATGGGATCTTATCCGGTTCTCGAACGTTAGATCTCCCAATTGACAGGACGATTGAAACTTCAGGCTATCACCACTGTGCAAGTACAAATAATGTACCACTGTATTAAATCCATATGTAGCTATTACATTTTTACAATTTTTGTACAAAACTCAAAGAACTAAACAAATAAGAAATCGTGCAGAAAGAAGATGAGCTTCTAAGCTTCTATACGTGGAAAGTTTAATGAGCGAAGTGAAGACAACACACGCGAAACCGGGAACAAGTTCGGAGCTAAACAAGAGGAGTTATTTCATTAGAGTCCATTGTTCCTGTTGGGTTTATCGTGCTCCCTAACAAGTTCCTAAGATAATTTTGTTTACTTTTCAGTTTCTGGTCCATCGATAGGAAAGTATTAATGAAGTTAAGTAACACTAAACACATGAAGTAATGAATATTGACTTAAACTAAGACTCGGAGATTGCCTTTCATTCGATCCTCAATCTCTTCATTGAGTATTTTGATCTTTTTTTTAGTATTATAATTATGAGCGTTACAATTGTTTATTTTGTGAACATCTTACTACGTTGTCGTGTGTTCGTAACATTTCTATTTCTAAACGATTTTGCCGAATTTTTCTTCTTACTTATGAGGTAACTTGGTTAGTTCATAGTATAGTTATAGGCACTAGAAGGCATTGTTATCGAGATCCGGATTTATTAAACTTTCTGATCAAATCCTTATTTTTATCTCATATAAAAATATACAGACCAAATTCGGTAAGTACATTACTATTACGTATTAATGTGAATTGTCATTGGAATTAAATTGTTTTGATAAGATGTATAAGAATAAAATTTACCACTCAACCATACGGAAATAATCTTGCGTTCAGCCAAACAGAAGAGATTTCAAAAATTCGAAACAACTTTCAGATTCTACAAGTTTCTGAGTTCAAATTTTACTTTTCAGACTCCAACTGAACCGTGTCTCAACTTCTGTAATAAGCTGTTATTTATGTGCTTAACTCGCTTCATTCGAGTCCTGAACAGGTGAATACTATGAAGCTTGGGGTTTCCAGCTTGGACTTTCTTCAATTTCTGAACACACTATGTATGTAGTATTGTAACATTGAAGTAGCTAACCAGCGTAAAGTTTACCTCTTGGTGAGAGATCACGGCGACGATAAGAGATTACACGATTACAGACGTCTAAAACACCCAACCAATAGATACAATCCTTATAAAACTAGTTTTTGTTGAAGCCTATTACCGATGAGAAGGGGAACATTAGAGTACTAAGACGATTGGCTTATATTAAGTCACCCGGCATCTACACAATTCCATAAAAAAAAAAAATTGTTTTATATTTAATGCTGCTTTACCTTAATATAGTAATTAATAAAAATTTATCTTAATCTAATCATCAAAATCACTATTGTGTCACTGTTGGTCACTGAGTTTTTGGGAATAGTTTGTTGGAATAACTCAAGAACGTAGATCCTAACAGAATGATATGAATCTATTCATAAAATCATATTTTTTTGTTATATCTTGGTTCTAATAGAAAAAATATACATAGAAGCCGAAAGTCAACACATAATTCAAACTCCAAGATGTTTTTTCCTAGACTCGATTACTGGCGCAAAGAGCGCGCTAAGAGTTTTCGCTTAAGCCAAATTGCACGGCCTACGACACGACTCCATTTGCAAATTAGACATTCAGCAGTTCCTTCAAATATAAAGCATTCAACCTAAAACAACCCTTATCCTTTCACCCTAAGATTCAGTAACAGAAGACGGAGAAGTGGAAAACGTTTGCCCACGGACAAACGATGCTAATGCAGTTATATAGGTTTCGCGCTTAATTTTGTAAAGTAACGGACGAAATTGTCTTAAATTCGTACCTTATGTTGATTAACTTTCAATTTGCTTTAAATCTCGCTTCGGAATTGCCTACTTTCATGTTAATTCACCGTATTACGTATTTTGTTTTCCATCATACGTGATCGCAAAATTCGTGAGAAGTTTAATTTGTTATTATTTTGGATGTTCTCTTAATTCAACAGTATTATTAATGACTAAACTTACTCAAATAATTTCGCAGATATCCTAACTAGTTTTAAACTTATTATGCCCAGCAGGGTTCCTTTAAGGAGAAACTTTAATAGCTTCAAATTTAGACAAACTATCTTAAATATATACATTTATACACATTTAAGTTAAAATATTGTTTGCGTACATATAGCATAGCGTAGATACAGTTTCGTAGTAGACTTCAACTTGCATTATACTTAATGGAACGAAACAAGCTATAAGTACATAATCTCGGTATAGTTTCTCTTTAAAACAACGTGGATTTATCAAACACTTGCCGCTCCTATTCAAATGAGTATTATACTCCATAATGTACTAACAAATGAATTACTCAAGGCTTACTGATCTCTGACCTCGGGGACGCCAATCAATCAACTGGATCCTGCTAAATACCGCATTCTAATCTGAACTAAACAAGCATTAACCAAAGAGAACTTTGGGCTTCCAGCGCTAAGGTTTAAACTACTACGGGTTAAGACGATGCATGTAGTTTTCACAATGACGTGATTAATGAATCAGATCGCTTGGTACACGGCTAAGTGTCTAATCGGTACATTGATGTATTAGAAGATTATGATGCTGGTACGGACAAAAGATAAAAAGGTTCTAATGAGGGCTCCACTTCAGGTGGATGTGAGCGGTGTTGGACTTAATTGCACCTGTATTACTTCATCTAATGTGATCAGAATAAAGGCTATTAATTAAAAGTTACCAAAAGAATTGTTAGTGGTGAGTTAAAAATGATTTAAGGTGTCTCACTAAATCAAATCGGTAGAATATACAAATGTATAGATACTTAGTTCTAATTGTTCTATTAAAAATCCTGTTTGTTTGTCTTTGACTGTAGTCACACTATCTTTGTCTAATCTGCTTATTTTTCAAGTAATATAGTAACTGTAGTAGTATATGCCCTCGACTATGACTGTTTAAGTACAAGTTATCGTCGTTATAGATTATCGTGACAGCAAAAAATTTGCTCAAAATAAAGTATTGCCCGCAAAATTTTCAGCGAAAAACAAAATTTTAAAACTTCTATTTACTCAAACCAGTGAACAAAGAAGTTGTTCTTTCTATTTTTCTGTGAGAGCTGAAGTTGTTTGTTTAAGCTCAGAATCCGTAGCTTTACGATAAACCGAGTGACTGCAACGATTTTAATCTTTGAAGAGGATAAATTTATCAAGAGGGTGGAAACGGTGAGCTGTGAGCTACCGCCGTTAAAACCAAGATACAGCTAGTAATAAATTATTTTACTAGAAAAACTAGTGTTTTTTTGGGTTTTGTGTAATAATCCGTTAAAAATAAGCTTTTTTTATAATATAGGAGTAGCAGACGAGCATGCGATCCACCTGATGGTAAGTGACTACTTCTGCCCATGGTCATCTGTAATCAATCCTAGATAGGATTATATATAATTACCTGCGGTCGGCCACATATGCGCCTCATGGGTCCTCATCGGTAGCTAGGTCCTCATGGGTAGCGCCTCATGGGTTCTCATGGGTAGCTAGGTCCTCATGGGTAGCGACCCATGAGGACCTAGCTGGAACGCTTCAAAAAAGTATGTCTCCCTTACCACACCCTTCAAACCAGAACATAGCAGCTCTTAACACTGATACTGATCCTAACAATTGATACAGCAGCAGTAATTAGTGATTATTTCAACGATTTTTGCTGTATCGTAAAAAGGGCAATACATAAACGCTAAACATAAGTAGATATTGCAATCTTCAAAAAAGGAAAGCACTCTGGGATAATAACATAAATGTTTGTGTCACAAATATACCCAATTAAAATGATAAATAATGATCTTAAATTATAATCACCGAAATTATAGCAAATAAAACAGCACCTAATGACCATTAATTCAATTAACGCTTCGAACAATATCTTGCGAGAAACTCCTTAGATCCTCCGTTGAGCACAAAGCCAAATATTTATTTAGCCAATGCAAAGGCCAGGAGGCTGCAGACGAAGGGGCAATAAATTCCAAAGACAAGATTAAACTTGTCAGGGAACCCCATTTACTTAACGCAAATTTATGCAAATTCCACGCCTCTCGTTAATGCCTCGGCAAATCGTCCTGTTTTTGTTTCTCCAATAGTTTCGTGAAGAATCGCTCGCCGATTGTGTTCGGTGCTTACTAACCATTTGCCTCGCAAATTGTGTCATTTGTTTCCTTAAGGTCTCTTTCAGGAATGGATTCTTCTTCGATGCGACGACAACGGCACGGCACGGTAACGGCAAAGATACTAGTTGGCGTATCATATATGAAATTGTACGACACCGACATGCCGTTTTGCCGTCGACGGTGGTCGTACTGGCATCTATGGAATATGTGTATTGTGTACACACGTAAACTTCGGTATGTGTAGGCATACTCACTGACATAATATACTTTATCTTTACGATACGTTATTAATACTTAATCTATCCAAATGTTGCCTACCAAATTCAATTCATACTTTAAAGTATTTGGTAAATCTTTGGCAGGGAAAACATTGGATAGATTGATTATTAATAGAGGGTGTTAATCAATTAATTAATTGTACTTCATTTAATAAATAAGATAAATAATTGAAAGTTAAAACTCTGCCGTGTCGTGTTGTTGTCAATCAAAAATGAAATATTAGCTACTAGTATCGTGCAGTCGGCGCCGGTGCCGTGCCGCATCGAGTCGTCGCAATGAAGAGCCCAATGTCTTCAGTCTCCACGACTGGCGTGTTCTTTGTGACTGGGTTGTCTATTTATTTTACTTTTCTATTTTAAGTCTCTTAACTAAGTGATTTTTTTTGTTTGTTAACTCTTACTGTTGTTACTGCATAATGTGACGTAACGCTAAAACGTCACGTGATGAGAGGGTATTTTTACTAAGAGAGTATTCTACTTCAAGTTTAAGGAGATGTCCTTGAAGTGAGATGTCAGTTTAATTATGATATCATTATGTACGGTATTTATGTTATTGTGTCTTTACTTCTATATTATTTTTAATAAAACCATAATAAAAATCAGTTATCTACAATTTCGAAGCGAATATATTAATATAGTAATAAATAAGATGCACATACTAAAACATTACAATTTACTAACAACATAAAACTTAGTTTTCATAGCATGAAATAAAATAATTATGTACAACAAAATAAATATGTGCATTTTCAAAACAGTTCTCATAAGGCACCTAGCCTAAAGTCTAAAGATCTAAGTTTACGAATAGTCTTGAACAGAATTATAATTCCCGTTAGTAGTAAGCATACAACAATTAAATGCAAATTTGAAAATTAATGTATGCAAAGATCACTTCTTATCGAACATTTATCACAATACGCCAGAGCTTCAGAGCTTAGTTAAGCTTCCAGGGATCATCTTTATAAGCTCGCGGACTAGTACAGTGTTTAACCTTTTGCGAGGGTTCAATCCGATAACTTAAAACTTAATAAACCGTCGGATGAAAAGTTCTTAGCTGTTAACTTAACGTTCATAATGGCTTTATTATGGAAGTGGTATAAACTTTGTAGTTAGACTGCTTGGTATCACCGCTATACTTATTTTACTTATTTTACTTTATAAGGCATGAAGCAAGCGTACCTTGGGTTAAAAGGTAACCTTAGCAATCTAGATCAGTGGTTCTCAAACTTATTAAGTGTATTTTTAGAATCAAATATTTTCTAGAGCCACCCAAAGTTGTCCAAAAGTAACACCTAACCGGCAGCCACAGTTGCGACAATAAAGAGTTCATTTTATTTCTACCTGGGAGATGAAAAACCCCTCGCATACTTTTAAAAATATTACAAAAAAATAAATAAACTTAAAGGGCGATCCTTTAAGCAGTTTTAACGCCCATCAATTTCCTCTGAACGCTTTACTACCCCCTGTAGTCCTCCTATACTCATAAAAGGGTTTTATCGCCAAATTTGAGAAATACTGAAATAGATGTTCTAATAAGAGCCATTCCAGTTTAGTATTTAGGAGCAGCAGTGTAACTATTAGTGTTCTCACGCACGTATTCGGTATTATTTATGTTCGGTTACAAATGCATAGACATTAAAAGCCATCACAAAGACCATAGGCTTCGTGACCGTTTCATACGAGAAGGCTACATTCTCGTTAGCGATTTCTAAACCATAAAAATGCGGACATACTCTTGTTAAAATCTTACACGTATATGGTCATAAATAATTCCGAGTAAAAAATCAGCGTACCTACTTATCAGGCGCTTATCTCACGTCTACGGACGCTTTAAAGCTCGCTTAAGCTGTTGGGAACTTCCCGGATCATCTTCAAACAAGCTTACAGCCTTTAACCTTCGCCCGCTGAGCCAAGTTTAAACTGAAAATAAACTTCCAGTAGCAAATTTCTAACTTGATGGATGCAAAGATTAGGGATAGTCATTTTTGGTGAAACTATTTACTGGTGAAACGGGAACGTTATGTTTTGGAACCGTAAAGTAGGTAGGTGAAAGCAATAGGAAATAGGTACAACTGTTCGATGGTATGCGCACCATCGCATTGCTTCTACTTTATACGTGCTTAAAACTTTTGTGCTTTTTTCACATGTTGTGGCAAGAATAAACTTATTCCCACTACTTATTACCTGGGTTAAACTATTTATTACTTGGGTTATTAACTAATAACCCAACAACAACCAACAACTCCAACTAGATGTTAAGAGTAGCAACGCATCGCTGGCTAACCTTAGGTAGGAATCTGTTCTTATCTGGGATTGATTACAAATGTCCATCGGCTGCAATAACCATTCACCATCAGGTGGACGGGAAATTCATTTGCTACCATATATAAAAAATAGTTTCGTTATATTTAACGTCTGCAGAAAATTATTAAAGACTGTACGTAAGTCCCAACATTAATAAATATTGGCCTATTAGATAAAATGTTTGAAATATAAATATTCAACGTTAAACATTTTCATAAGATTCAAAATAGTCGTATATCTCGTGTCAATAAATCATATCATTCCAAGAAGTTCAATTCCAAATCCCATTTGAAAGGTAAGTTCAGGTCATACATAACAGGAGTAGATAAAATCTCGCATACGCAAATATATGAGAGCCATTATCAATTCAAATCGTTCTGTTCTCACCTTGTTGTAACCGGAATATTCCGGAATGGATTTACGGTAACACCACATGCGCGACTCCGGTTACTATCGAGTAATGCATCGAATTTGAAATGGACCTTATGTTCGACAAGCACGTTAGAAACATGAACGATAGCGGTGTCGAAAAAGTGTATCGTTGTCGAAATGTTGTCGTTTTGTCTAGAGTCGCTAGTGTATAAGATAAGATATAATAACTATGTCTGTAATTAACTAATAATACTCCAATCAATCGATTCAGAATCACGATTATCGCCTTCATATTATTATTGTAAATTTGACAATCATGCTTTTGCACACTTCACAATAATGCTTCACACACTCACACTTGTAAGTCATTAATTTGCAAGCATTTCATGCTTATTATAGCATTGCAGTAGAATTATTCGTTTATTATTGGCATCGGCTAGCATTTCATAATGTCCTTAGCAAGCAAGCTAGCAAATGTCTTTGTTGTACGTTAAGTAAATATTAGCGTTTGTGTTTTATTAAAAAAGCTTCTTAATTTAATAAATAGTAATGGAGACCATGTAAATAATCAAACGAAAAAGTTGTATATTTAGCACAAATGAATTCGATAGTGTAGCACGCTAGCCCCGCTATTATTCGCGGTATCGTAAGTTGATATTCTGCGCGTGCTAACACTTTCTGTCTATTGCCTGCTCGGGTGGCCATTACCACAATTTTATTTATATCTGCTATCAGCAACCTTGCAGTGTTACGTTTCGATTGGTGGTGTCGTTAACTATATAAAATCTGCATGATTATTTTTTAGGATAAATGCGATATGTATTTGAAGTTTTAAATAATAGTAGTAATTAATATATAGCGTCATTATTAGTGAATATTATACACTATAACGTAATTTAAAAGTGGTGGTTAACTTTACACACACTTTCCCAATTTCTTGTAAAGGCCAAAATGCAATTAAAATAGGAAAAATATTTAAACTTGTGCAAATACGAGGAGAAGTTGAATGTTAATTAAATATGAAAATAACACAGTATTATTGTACTGTTTAGCTACTATTGGCACCAGTAGTTTTAAACCTCAAATAGTATTCCAACAATATCTATGAGAAGTGTAGCAACGGCGATTTCCGAATCTATCTATATGGAAATTAAGTAGCAAGCCAATACCATGGTCTTTGTAAACAGTCATTATTTAGCATGAATAACTATAATAATATGCCAATTTCGCGTACACCAGAGCCTAACGAGCAAGTTTATTAGATTTCCTGAACAATTTGGGTTACGTACACTGTTTCCCGAGCGCCATTTCCAGCGACTTTACTGGTTCCGCAGGCATATTGACTTAATTTGTCTTTAACATTGGTAACAAGTGGATTTTAGACAAGTAAGCCTTTCACTGCATTTAACCAAGAAACCAAGAGTAAATATCAACTTAATTGGAAGCTCAGCAAAGAGATAAAATATAATAAATAGGTATTTTAGGTACTTACCTTTGTAAAAATTTATACTTAAGTTTTTTTTAAATAGCATGAACGTGTTAATAGTATAGTAGTATCCATAACATTGCAGAAATTACTAAGACAATGTTTAAAAGTAAATTTCGCTTTATTATTACGATTTGTTTAAGATGTTTAATTTAAGCAAATTAGTAATTTAATTATTTTAATAAATACGCGATAATTAGCAGTATCCGTCATTACTTTGCGGATCATACGGTTCATAATATAGAATCAAGACAAAATACATTGTAATAAATGCGACCAACATAACATACGGTGTGCACCGCTCTTCCTCCCACATAGAGCACGTGTGCATGCAAACATTACTCATATACAATTATACACGCAATACATACACAATACACATGCTTCACCATACAATGACTATACATATTTCTCCCTAAATAGTACATCATTAGGCTAATTGTGAGTGTAGGCCACCAATGCGCTACTACCCTGAGGACTAAGTGGGATCTCTTCGTATGTCTCCCTTCCCTTACCACATCCAAACCAGGACACAGAAGCGCTAAGAAGAACACTGCTGTTATTAGACAGAAAAAGGTGTCGCGGTGATACCTTAGGAGTCAAACCACAAAGGGCTCTACCACCTTGAAAGTAACTTTACGATAAATAAATATTATCAAAATTTATATTGCAAGGCATTGTTTCATAAATTTTGACGCCTTCTCTTTTAATTCTACCCCAAACGCCTCAGTAGAAAACTAAAACATAAAAGTCTACACTTGATAGTGTGACTAAATTAAAAAAGGGGTAAAATATATATCCTTCAAAGCTCTACAACAAAGGAACAGTGATATGTGAGTCGGCATTGTCCAAGGCTCGTGGGCGGACGCAGAACTTGTTCGAGCTTGTGCTGTGATTAATCTTGTGGAATATAATTATTGTATTGCTTATACGGATAATAAACTATTTAATTTACAGGACATTCATGTTGATAAAGTGTCAATGCATCAGATACTAAAATAATAATGTCATCACCGACAACATTAGTTTTTAGTATTTAAGATAATTTTCACAAATGATTTTGGTCAAATCCGAAGAATAATATTATTACTAGATCGTTGATTTATTTGCTTGAATCACGTAAGAAACACGACGAAAGATGGTATCCCTAGTTCTCTACAAATGGCTTAAAATAAAAAGTCTCTTTATTTGATTAGGTAATATAATATATGCCACATAGCTCAAGTACCTCTACGGATCTACCTTAGATACATAGTGTATGTGATAAAAGATAACCAGAATTTAAGAAAATGATACAATATCCTTAGGGATTAAATAAGGATCAATCAAATTCTACGTTTATAGTAATACTTGTCAAAACACAAACACTAAAGCATCCAAAAGCAAAGCAAGTATAAGAGTGAACTTTTAGAAAAATTTAAAGAAAACTACGTACATAGCGATACATGTTACAACATCCGCCGTTTACGTCCTGTCACCGTTAGCAGTTTACTTGTGAAATTTTCATTTTCCACCGCTCGCTCGCGAAATTTCATTCGAAACTTGTACAGCAATATGAAATTAGTTTCAAGGATTTTGCGAGAAAGCGAACACTTTAAGAATTAGGAGCCCGAGATCGCATTACTTCGTTCTTTGTTTGTTTTTCTGCGACGGTGTTTCGGTGATAAATTTCTCGTTTCTAATAACAACGTGCTTTCCCTTTTATTGGAAATAACGAAATTGATATTTTATTGACCGATGTTAGGATTTATTTTATTTAAGTGTAAGTAATATTTTTTTTTTATTTTTGAAAATTTATCGGCAACAGCCATTCAAGAAGATACTAATGATTTAGAAGTTAGTAAATACTTTCATATTTACTATTTATTTTCACAAACACTGTAGAGATAGTAACATCTCTAGTCGCATTCATTAAAACAATTTAATCAGTATCTGTCGTGACAATGTAGACAGTATTTTGTATATTAAGTGTATTATTAAACAAAGGTTTATTAGCGCTGCAAAATCAGAAGCATTAATCTCGTCTGCAAATGATAAAGGAGTTACTATGGACATAACTACGGTGAGATAGCGTATAAGCGCCCAGTCATACAAAGAGGACACAATATCAATAAAACAAATCACAAAGCCACGTATTTGGAGCACGGCATAAATGAGCGCACCACACAAGGAGCTCGGCAAATTTACACTGCACTTCACTGGCAACACTGACTATTTCACTCATACAAGCATACAAAATTTTGATGCTGGCAACAAAATTCAAATCAAAACACATCTAGCCTTTAACAATAGAGACATAAAGACGAGAACTGACAAGTAATTTGAGGTATAAGAGCACATAGAAGATGGTTTGTGAGTCCCACTCCTGCGAGTTTGCGTTTGATCGTCAAAGGATTATAAACTGTAAGTTGTTTAAAATAACACGGGGATGAGGCGTAAATCGGATGCAGGATGAACGCGTGGGCTCGTTCAAAAGGTGAGCGATATTTATTAAGTGCTCATATGTTAATGCGTCTGAACAGCTTTGATTTGTGCGTTTTTTACTCGGAATTACATTTCGCTTCTATGGAGGTGGGACCATAAAAGGTGTGCATTGCGATACGTTTATTTGAACCTTTATTTTTCGTTTTGATAGAATTTTAATCCGAATGTTAACGAATGTGAATAAATAACGAAGGATGACGGGAGGAAGAAAAATGAAGAAACATATTTTATAAGTTTTATTTTTTGAGAAAATCGGCAAAGAACAATTCATCAAATATAAAGTAGTCTTCTGCAAATAAGAAAATAATCTTTTATGAAATTAATCACTAGCGAAGTCTGAAATAAAAAGCGTAGACACAAATAAATCTTACCACAATTTGTGAATAAAAACACAACTGCGATTTCACTACTTTTAATAGCTTTATGCAGTTCTGTCGCCGCAGTCGAAATATTTTAGCGAATACTCTATCATTTTCATAAGAACGTGTCAGTTCGTTTGTATCAAATCTTACGAAATACTCGACAGTGATTTGAAATCAGGTGGCCTGCATGTCCGTTTTGTAATCAATGCAAATTTTTCACATGCACTACAAACTCTCTGATACGCGCTTATCATCCGTACAAAGTCTTGCTAAACACAAACTGGCCGTTTTCCAAAGACATTTCAGCTGATATCACCATTAAACTGCTGTCGACAGGCGTTTGGACAACAATACAGCAATAAAGTTATATCGAACACCGCCATAAATACTAGTTACTAAACGGTAAGCTGTGATATCCGATAGGTTGGTCACTGCAAGTTACGGGCGGGAGAGGTTAAGTAACCGTTTGAATTATTAAGATGAGTTTAACTTCTAAGTCGGCGTATTGAAATGTCTCCGTAAATATTGGACATTGATATTGCACAGAATATTGATATTCTCTTACTTATTCAACCTTGGTCTGTGACCTTGTCATCCTTTTCGAAAATTAAATTAATTTAAAATGGAATTTCTAAAAAGATCTTCCATTAAATTTACTAATCTGTTCAACCTATATCGATTATATTTGCATCTATTAGCCATTATCTGTAGTATTGTTATTAAAGTTGTACGGGTTTAGTTAAGAAGTGTTTAACTGCATGATTTAATCAGTATTCATCTATTTTATCCACAGGCAAAGGTAAATGAGCTGACCAATTTCCTCGGTTACGGGCAAGCATATTTACACAAAGTATATCTATATGTGTAGATTAAAATCTGTTTTGCCTGAATAATTTCCTCCCGAGGCTACCACTTAGAGTCTACCCACTTGCCATTTTTATTTGGTAGAACCTCTCTGCAATGTTTCGCATTTTTCATTTTATTTATTATTGCCATAAATCAGCAATGATCCTAAATTCATACTCATATTACCGGCTCGAACTAGAAGTAATAAGGTAGTATAGACGATCACACAAGACATTCCAATTCCAAAATACGATAGTTTAGTTATCGCAAGCCAAAGAGAGGTTAGTGGAAAGTAAATACTCAAGTTTATACTTCTAAGTCGACATGTTTAAGTGGCTCGCTTTGGGAATGTTTAAAGTAGATCAGCTTGGGTTTGCTGTTGAAATTTTTAAGATGAGAATTTTGGACGTAATATGTGTAAGTGTTTAAGTTTTCGTAAAATATGTCAAGTATCATTACGCTGGCTACTTTCTTTAGGTTTTCTTTTTGAAAATTAAGTAAGTAAATATCATGTACATGATAAGTATATTCTAATGGATGTAACTTATTTATGTACGTACATGAAGAAATAACGCACGACTGCTATGACTATACTTACAAATTCATTTGTTATATATTGTTAACCGACTTCTCATAGGAAGAGAGGTTATGTATTCATCGCGTATATATGTATTTTCTTAATATATTGTTAGGTTAGAAGAAAATGTCAGTTGAGGTTTTGAATTAACTTAGCTTTTTCTTTTGATTTTCTGTTATCAAAACCAATATCTATATTTTAACCGCCCTATGTAGAGCACGGATCTCTTTGAGTTGCATATGGGGTATAGTCTATCATGCTGCTCCATAATACATTGGCGGACGAAACTCATCATCATCACATTCGCTTTAATTGTTCCACTACTGAGCCCGCCTACCTCAAGATGAAAGCAGCTATAAATAATAAACGGATCATGACATCTGTATGTAGTTTTTATTTTAGTTGGTCAAACAAAATCGTATGAATCAACATAATATGCCGCATTTTACTGAGCTTTAGCAAGATTGATGTTAAGTAGAATACTGTAAATATGATAAAGTTGTTAAATAAAATGATTGACTTAATCTCCGTTCTCCTACGCCTTGTGCCGTTACTCTGAATACAAACTGCCATCTTACTGCAACTGCTATAACCATTACGATTCCCGATACATGTTAATACCCACAAATGTGTTGGAATGAGGTGAGAGTTATATCGATTTGTACAAATGATTTGGGTCAAATTTGAAACGGATATGAATATTGAATATATTAAGTGGTAATTGCTAATGCGGTTACAGGTAGATATGGAGTTAGGAAATGATTTATATTGTAGTAACAAATATTGGTAAGTGTTCTAGGTGATAATAGGTCGGAGAACTAAATAATTGTACCTGTTCTATGTTTAGTACAAATCAAATATTTTTCGATTGAAGATTCATCCTTAAAATGTGCTATTTGCTGTATTAAAAGGGCATGAGTAAACTGCTAATTAAGCAAAAAGACCTTACTTAAATTAGTATTTTAAAGTTGTTACTGCACTTGAGAACTATTTCGGAATATTTTATATGAGCAAATTTGCCTTACTACACTCTTGAAATCAAAACGCAGCAGATCTTTACGGATATTATAGGCATAAAGGCTGATGGTTACTGTTGCCCATGGATATCAGTAATTAACCTTCGATAAGAGTAGATTGAGAACTAAGTTGGAACACCACGGATAAGTAGGTCTCCCTTACCACACCCCTCAAAGTGGACACAATAGCGCTTAACCCTGCTGTTATTAGGCAGAAATAAGTGTGGCGGCGGTGCCTCCAGATTGGAACCACAGAGAACCACTTCCATTTCAAACTTAATATCTTAGACTTGCTAAACTATGAATATCAAGTGTCCCTAATACAAATATACAGCTGCAACAGGTAATTCTAAACGCAATAAAGGGTCAACAGCTGTATCGTTGCCGCCATTACTGTACACATAAATAGTAATGTTCTGGTCACTAGATATTGAATTTACACGATTTATACACGCAATCTATGTTTCAAATTGTTTTGGCATCTGTCACTGATATAAGTGGCGTTTCTTGAGAAATATGGTAATTTTTGCAATAAAAAACATTTAAAAAATGTTTATCTGATGTTTGAACCAATGTGGAATGTCAATCTCATTAAAATATTATTTTTGTTATATTTAGAATCCAAATGAATATTGCTCACAATAACACAATAAATACGCTTTCTTCACTCACAACCCCACACTAGGATTCCCTGTATCGTGGGTGCCATGGTCACACACAGAGACAAATATACAAACACCCAGACCCAGAAACAGAAACCTAAATTCATCATTTATATTTCTGTCTGTCGAACCCGGGACCCTCTGCGCGTCAGACCGGTATGGTGACCGCTCCGCCACGCGGGTCGTCAAAGCTAAATTGCTAAAGATTTTATATTCTTAATGCTTTTCTTTTCAATAAAAACAGTTTTATAAAAATGACTGAATGAAGAATGAGATTTTCCAAAATAATGTTCGTATTAATAGTATAAATTATGTGCGCACCTAAAATTCATCATATTTCAAGTCACTATCGCAAAACATTGTGTAAACAGTTAAGTAGCACTAATAGTGTTACTATCTTAATTATGTTACTTATTACAGTTGATAATAGCCGGTCAGCCTTATAAATAGCAGTAAAAGTTAACGCTAACACGGCTTTTAAGATAAAATTTACCAAAACTTGGTTAAATGTGATTGAATTTCTCTTTATGACTTGACTAAAGCAAGATTGACAAATTAAAACATCACCAAAATTAACTCTTATTGTCAAACGATTGGGCATAGGTCTATTTTTAAAATTAAAAGGGTGCATGCTTGGCACGCTGGCAAAGTATAGATTGGGAAATTACACAGACCTTTGAGATTTTTTTTTATAGAAATCATTGGCGATTTCCTCACAATCTTTTCCTTCACCATTTAAGCAAATAATATTCAAGTCCTAATTGACTAATAACTTTTAAAAAACAAAGATACCTTGATATATCAAGTCGATATTTTGGAGGATGTAATATGGCAAGATGTGGACGGAATAATTTTAATGGGCACTTTAGTAACAAAAGAATATGATAGCCCCAATTACCGTTGCAGGGTGGCCCAACAGCGCGCAATGAATGCGGCCTACTTGTTGGTGTAATGGACAGACCGCTCTGTGCGAGGAATCTGACACTTTTGAGGGGTCGGACGGCAATTTGCACACCTGTGGATGTTTGCGTTGTATATTGTAGGTTATGTACTGGTGTAGTAAACATGTATTTCTGCTTACGATATTTTTCAAAGTGAATAAATTCATTCGAAATCGACTTGCCTTTTTAATATACTAACAACAGTATTAAGAGTTGCTACGTTCAGATTGAAAAGGTGTGGTAAGGAAACTTACCCGAGGCGTTCCAATTTAGTTTTCAGGGGTAGTATGGGGGGAAGCCTCTGTGGCTGTCAGGTAGAACGTTTATCATAGTTTAAACTCGTATTTACCACTTTTTACCATGATTAATTATCACTTACAATCAAATGGACTGCAAAAATTCAAACTTTTAACTTCGTTAAATCAAAAAATACTGTTAAGTTATCTTTGTCATTTTATCAAAAATACTGTATAAATAGCGAGAGAAGCAGACAATGCAGACGGTATCATTATGCGCCCCGCTGTCCGCTGCGCGCCGACTAAACGCATTAGAGAAGCTCTAAAGCTCATCACATGAGTATAACTACAGTACCTGTACTACAGTACCAGTACTTCCCTTTCTAGATGAGAAGCAGTTTATTTTCATAATTATTGCTTGTTTTTATGAAATTACCACTTGTTTGATTATAAATTAATACATCAATAAATATTTATAGAAATTCGTGAACAATACCTACTTTATTTAATTCCCACACTATTACAAATGAAAATTCGTTCTGAACTCTGAAGCCGGTTAACTATCTTAAGTGTATAATGATGGCGCAAGTCCATTTAATTAAAGAATACAGTGTAGTGGAATATTATTATGACCGAGTATTAGGTCCCCGGGGTCTCAGTAGCTATCTCCAACACTTTGCTGCAATGTTGCAATTTGCCGGCAGCTCGTGGCAGCGCTTAATATTTAACAGGTTCCCTAAGGACGTTGCATCATGCTTCGTGGTTGCTAGGACGATAACTTGGGTTACAAGATTAAAATCTTCACTTTTTTCAAAGTAAGTTAACGTGCTGTTACTATAATAATTTTACTGTCTTTTTAGGTTGCTTTGATAACACAACTGCTGACATGCGGCGCATTTATGAGGGCGACAAATTTTATAAGTTTCTTGAATACAGAAAGACCTTGTTTCTTCGCTGACATATTGCCTGCGCGGCAAAATTGTCCGTCTAAGCACTTTTTACCGGGGCAAATAAAGACGTTTTATTTCATTGCCCTACTTGTTTTAAATTACCCATATTCTGCTTTAAGTCAATGAAATGGAAATTCCAGTGATACGAAACCGTATAAAAGTGTTTCAGTGTTACGTGAGCTTACAAGCGACCTTCGTTTGCATGGCATTTAAAATTGCGCCGACGATCTCGCATCTTGCTAATTAAAATCTACAAGATTGTGGACGTGGGGAGCAATTAAGATAAAAGGTAAACAAACTGGTACAGTTTGCGGTCGATAGATGGCGCTGGATTAGGTTCGAGTACACATTTAACACAGAGGCGCTGTTGTAAGAATTATAGCTTGGTGGTTAAAACTCGGCTTCTCAATCGGGGCGTATATTCCTGAGAAGAGAGGCGGAAAATTCCTGAGAGTTCTTTAAAAAATGTTTTAAAAGATGCGTGAAATCGTATTTGTACTAATTCGTACTTGGTCAGCGGCCATCCCTCTCTCTCTGAGTGGAGACCTATATGGTTGATAAAGTTAGGCGCTCTTGTGTTCTGGTTTAAAGGGCGTAGTAAAAGAGACTTAATATTCGGAATTGTCTGAGGATCTGTGATTCGTCACGAATCTTACCCTTTATAAAAATGCGGAATTATGATTATTATGAATTAGTCATTCAGACTTAAGATACATGTCTGTGATTTCATATGCCTATATCGTGTTTTTACTTGATACTCAGATACATTCTCAGAATTTCTTTAAATACACAGGATTGTATAGAGATTTTTCTGTATACATCCAAAGAGTCTAGCAATAAATTGTCCAAAGTCCCAATGACAGACATTCACGCACTGGCCGCAACATTACTGCTAATGGAGGGAATCCATTACAAAAATAGCGGAGAAACGCGATCGTCCGGAAGATACCGGGAAAAGGAAGCCGAACACAATGCGTACAGAAGTTATGTAAGGTTTTAACTGCTAATAGTGTAACCAGAAGTTTAGTTTATTATTGGCTTTTAGATCCATCTGTATTTGTTTCTTCATATACGATTATTAGGTTTTAAGCAAGCACCCTGTTTATTTTATACAATAGCTAATAATTAGTCTTAGACAAACGAAGATAAGCAATAAGCTTCCTATACATGTGTCTACAGTTATGTTCAAATCAAAGAAAGTGTATTTATTTGTATAAAGGAGGTATTTTATATTTTATAACATACTCGTAATAACACATGAGCTGTGGTCGACCTTGTATAGAGTTTTCGTTTTATCTGCGGTTCTTTAGTCGTTTATGCGCGGCAGTTGCCACTTACCATCAGGTGGACTGCATGTTTGGTTGCTACTTTAATAATATAAGGTACTTTCTTCTAACTTGAATCTTGGTTTTTATTCTAATTCTAACATTACCTAGTTCAATAAACTTAGACAAGTCGACTTTACGCGAGTATCCTTCAACGCGCAATAGTCTTCGTCTTTCCCGGCTCGCGGAACTCCCAGTCACACTATTACGTGATGCGTTCCTTCCATTAACATTATATTGTAGGCTGTACAAGTTTCTTAAAGATAATTTCATTCACCTTGGTGGTCACATGGAATAGCTCAAGTAAATACAGACTTATTTGGTAGCGTGGTAGGGCAGTCTTCGTGGTAGCGTGGAATAACTTTTGTAAATACAGATAGTTTTACAGTCGGGACATTTTTTTTATAGTGATAGCTTAGTGGTTAAGACTCTCTGAACTTCTTAGTCAGGGGGTCCAAGGTTCGAGTACCAGACATGCATTTCAATTTTTGTATAATAGTTTATAGAAATGACGAATTAACATTTTGAGTAGGCAACATTTCAATAGTTTTAATATCATTAACGGGCATATGAGAACAAGAGAAAATAGTTACCAATTAATAACCCTCCGCTTCCGAAAGTTAGTAATAAAATTATTAACACAAATAAAATACTGCCATAATTCAGGAAACACAACATGCAAATATTGCCAGCGATAGCAATAAATCTCTTTGCAAACGAACTGGAACGTTCGATTGAGAATTATTGTTTTATTATAATTTATTGTAATAACAAAGTGCGTGATTGCTCAAGCGCTGTAATTGTGATCTATATTTCCGGACTTTCCATAATGATCTGTATCGGGGATTCAAACCTTTATTTTGAATAATTTATTTTAATTTTATAATATTTAAACAATGTGCAATGCTTCGAAGTTCATATCACAGGCACGCACCTATGATTTTTTGAAATTATTTGAAAATTAATTATCACTTGCTAAAAACGGTGAAGGAAAACATCGTGAGGATACCTGCATACTTGGGAGATTTATATAAAAAAAAATCTCAAAGGTATGTGCAGTCTACCACTACGCACTTGGCCAGCGCGGTGGACTATGGCCTAATCCTTCTCATTCTGAGAGGAGACCCGTGCCCAGCAGTGGGACAATAATGGGTTGATGATGATGATGAATTCGCATTTAGCCAGCCTAGCAGTGGGACAGTCGGTTGACGATAACATAATATTTCCTTATTTTTTAAATCTTTCCATGTTTAATACATTATTATTTAAATAAACTTTATTTGGATTTGATAGAAAGACTTCCATTTTCCTGTGAAACTTTTCGATTCAAAGGAATAAAGTCTCAAAGCATAAGAATCTTACGTTTCAAACTATTTTTATACGTTAGAAGTAACAAACAAGCATACTATTATAAAAGTATAAGTATAGTTTATATGTATACTAAGACTCACACTTCCAAAGATAGTGATTATTAAAGATAGCTCGTATCCCAGAAGACGGTATATCCGCCTAAATCATATGAAAGCATAACTAAGTTGGGAACTAATTGTCTTGGGATCACATTTTCGTGGATATCATATTTGTTGGTTGGACAAGTATCTAATATAACTCGGAGCTCTTTGTTCGTGTTAGATGTAGTGTTAGAGTTTATGACTGGATACTAAAGTTATATTATTATGTGCGTTATTCCTTGGTAGAACTGGTGAAGTTAATTTTAAGTTTGTCTTTATTTTTGTTTTACTGTCTTCGATCTTTATTTTTTTCGAGTGTATGTCTAATACTTTGGTATGCTTTACAATCCAAACGTCTTGATTTTAACATTTAAGTTATCGATGGATTCGGGTGGAGCAGTCGGGTATTTCTTTTTCTAATGTTTCCTTAGTTTCACTTAAAATATAACCTTTTGTAGTAAAGTTATGGTACTAGAATTTTGTAAACAATGGACATAAATGAACATTTATGTTCATATAAAATATATATAATAAAAATGTTTCACATTTATTTAAGTATATATATAAACATACCTTAATAAATGTGAAACATTTATGTTCATATTGTTATTATTTATCTTATCGAGTACACCAATGACCAAAGGGCACTTACCTCGGGCAGGGAATTAGCTTAGCTATGTAGCAGGGTAATGTCGCCAGTGTTTTGAGAACTCTTCCGAAGGAAAAGTAGAATTCTCTATCACTTTACTTCGATGTTCATTTTTTGGCCGCCCTCGTCGTTAATCCTTAAAATTTGTCATTAGTTACACAAGCGGATTAACAAATGGACGGCCAGATAAAGTACTGTTACGTTGGAACGTCTTTTATACGTCACGACCTGACCGACAAATCGTGACGTCATGACCCCCCGACGAAAATGTTATGACCGCCGTTTTTTTTGATAATTATACAGTAGTTTTATTAAAATATATTTGAGGCTAGGAAAATAAATGAAAATGCGGTGATGAAATGAAAATAATACACTATTTTCTACGATTTTTCATATGTTTAAAAATAACTTGCTTATTTATGGCTTAATAACATAACCCCATGTAAACACATAAGAAAATAAAAATATTATTATAATAGTCCTGATAAAATTTGACTACAAAGCAAATCCACCAAAGAACTTTAACTTAAGGATTACAAGTAACATAACATCACGTGATCCGCCCAAGTACATAATTCATTATCAACCCACATCGCTGTCGTGGGTAATTAATGTTCCTTTTGAGATTTTTCCTTAAAACATCGCTTTGTTATTTCTAGCGAAGATTTAGTATCTTTTTCGAGGGATTTGCTCTGATTGACAGCTTCCTTTCAACTATTTTATTTGTTTTCAACCTTAATACAGACTCTGTGATTTTATGGCTAAATAAATTTGTCGATCGTCTTGTAATCAATCTTTTCATGTCGGATTGATCGTTTAGCTATTAAGGTTCAGGTTTTCAGTTTCTTCTCAAGTTATGTGTAATTCTTGTATATATGGATAAGCTTTTAACTATTTTTGAAGGGTGTAATACACGAAGGGAAGGGATATAAACTATTAAAACGGATAGGGTTGTTTAGGGTTAAGATACGGACACACCTATTTCTACCTAATAACAGCAGTGTTAAGCGCTGCTGTGTTCCGGTTTGAAGGGTGTGGTAAGGGAGACAGACTTTTCCGAGGCGTTCCAGCTTAGTCCTCAGGGGTAGCGGCGCATCTGTGGCCGACCTCAGGTAGCAATATCTAATCCTATCTGGGGTTGATTACAGATGTCCATGGGCGGCAGTAGCCACTTACCATCAGGTGGACTGCATGCTCGTCTGCTACTCTTATATTATAAAAAAAAAAAAAAAATACGGAGAAAACTACTTAATAAACTTTTCATACTCATTGAGTCATACCGAACAGTTAAAATGGACCTTAAATGCAAAGGGTACGTAAATGATAGAAGAATAACCTTTTACTTAGGATTTCTTTACTGTCATACGTTGTTTAAGTGCGTACTAAGATAAGATTTTTGATAATTCGTCTTTCAAGTGGAACTAAAATAGTGTAATATAAAAACGTGTCATGGAAAACCATTATACATAGTTCATTTATTCCATTATGGGACCACTATTAATTTGTTGAAAAAATAACGTCGCCCAATATTATTATCATACAAACTTGTCGTCGCAAAATAATTTGTCTACTATTTAAATCACCCACAATCACATATTATGTAAGCCTAATTTATATCCAATGCTAACCTTAATTTGACCAAAAAAAGCCAAATTTCGACCACCCTGTTCTTTACCCATAAACCCTTCTTCTCGCCTCTTTCACCACCTCTCCAGCTAATTTTACGGCTGTTCCCGGTATCGCCCGATTAGTTTCAAAGTAACGCTCGAATCATAGACGAAAGATTGAAATAGACTCCTAATTGAGTTTGTAATGATCGAAATCGTTAAATGAAGAAAAATATGAAAATAGTATATTTTCGTACTAATGCAGAAAAATAGTATATTTTCAAGGAAGCCAATACACGCTTACAATCTATACTTATAAAAAATCTGTAGAGAGGTCAATTTTGTACATGAAATTTATTTCCAAAATGACTATCTGGGGGTGATTAGGGATCGATACTGATGCCAAAAATGCAATCAGTAAATTTTTTGTCTGTCTGTCTGTCGGTCTGTCTGTCTGTCTGTCCGTATAACCGTTATAGAAACAAAAAAATACTCGACGGATTTTAACGAAACTTGGTACAATTATTTTTCATACTCCTGAGCTGGTTATAGTATACTTTTCATCACGCTACAAATAGGAGCAGAGCAGTGATGGGAAATGTTGGGACAACGGGAGAAGTTACGTTCCATTTTTTAAGCTTTCGTCGCGTGTGAAACCTTAATGGTTAAAGCTACACAGAAATGATGTATGACGGAAATGTTCTCCTTAAAATTATATAAAAAATATCCCACGACAGCATATGTCTATCTTTTATGGTTGACTCACAATAACACGTGTAACTCCCGATAGCTTAGCAGTTCGAAGCTTTCTGATTATATTTGTCTACTACTACGTTTATGACACTTTCAGTCATCCCTAATTAAAAAAAGTTGTGATAAAAGATAAGGGTTGTTTACCCTTAATTTTTTTTATTTATATGGCAACACAACGTTTGCCGGGTCCAGCTAGTATACAAATATAATAAGATTTTTTTTCGACTATATCGAAGATACATCTGAACAACCTGCTTTAAAAATTTTGATTGAATAGTCCCACTACAATTTATTACAATTACTTATACGCTTATACATTATTTATACGTGTTTTTTATAATTATGTACTTAAGATTTAAATGACTGATATAATACTAGGGAATATTTATCTTGTATTGGGAGTCTATTTGGATACTAGGTCTTGGACCAAACGGATGGATACGTCTCTAATAGGATTTCCTCTATTAACCCTCACATAACTAGAAATTGAGAGTAGGTGGGAATATCGTTCATAACAAAAATAGTTTGTAAAAAGGAAATGTTACATTTATTTGTTAATTATGGTCTATATTATTTGAAACAATAAAACAAGACATTATAAAAAATACGCTTTTCGAATTCATAGCCCCACTTAAGATTATTTTCCCACCTTGTCATTCTTCCAGACAAAGACGAAAACATCAAAATCTAGAATTTAGAAAATCATAGATTTTTTACGAATAGAAGATTAAATTAAGGTTGATACCTGCATACGCATGCAGTTAATTGGTTACCGCCGCCCCTTTACATCAAATCTGTAATAGATCCCAAATAAGATATAGTAGTATACTAGTATAGTGATAGACACAACAGTACTTAATATTACTATAATAGTAGGCACAGGTAAAACGTTGGTATCCGTCTGTAGTAGAACCGTGAACCCCTCTTTAAACCACCACTCAAAGTGACAGATCACCTTTAATACTCCTAAACGAAAGCCTTTAGTTTATATTCAGTATTTGTTGAATAGATTACAATAAAGTGTGGGTATTAGAATTTGAATTTTGAATTCTAACGGATTTGTTAACGGCCCATGTTCCTGTAATCTGTCACATCTCGGCTTTCTCTTAATACCATAAATAGAGGTACTGTTGTAACTCTTGAGGGGGTTTATCACGCGGTAGTATCCGCGTGCATCTCCGTGCAGAGGTTGTCTATATTTATACGAGTAGGAGTGTCTATCGGTACTACCTATTTTATATTAGTTTTAATCTCTCTTTGAAACCTTATGGGATATGGTTTTACTCGATTGCAGAAGGTAATATTTTTCGTGCATAATTTGTCTAAATTATAAGAGTGGCTATATTTTAAACCGTCGGGTTTTGTTTTTATAATTATTCTCTATGTTATGTTAGTTATTGTATTTTTTATAATTCTTTTGTCATATCTCGTACATTTCGTAAATAATAAGTCCTAACTACTGCCCAGTTTCATATTGTATCTATAATCAACATTAGAATTAGAAAATTTCTAAATATATTATTAGTTTCTTTATGACGTGTAATTCCTAATAAGCGACTTAACATAATAAACGAGAATGTGTAGACATTTAGACCCTAAAGTTGGACCTAAACGTTGTTGTTTATTGTTTAGGTCCAACATAATTCACGGGGAAAGTCGAGGAAACTGTGATAGCATCTTAGGACCCATAAAGGCATACGTCTAAAGACCTGTAAACTTGAAAGTGCGATTAATTAACCTATATCTATACCTACTCGTATAAGTTCGTTCTACTAAGTACAAAAAATTTATATGTACGTATTTGTATATAACATTTTTAGGGAAATAAAACCTTTTTTAAATTTTCTTAATTTAAAATTTATACTTCATTCCGATGAATTTGGAATAGTTATTTTTAAAAAAATATATATTTTGCTATCATAAGGAAGTTTTGTTCAAATTTATAATTTTAGATCCATTGACTTACTTAATGAAATGTCGTTTGTTATAATTTTCAGTTTTTATTAATATAAATGTTACGCTTGAATTTAAGTAACTAGCCATAACAACCACCACTACGAATATCTACTGAATAAATGAATTCGACCAAAAACATTTTTTCGTGTTATCTCAAGAAAAGTTTTGTCTAGACTCAATATCAGACATTTAAATGAATTCATGAAGAGATTTATCTACCGAAAGCCGTCGTTGAGTCATGAGGGGGTAGACATTGACAAAAATACTATTAACTAATTTTGCTTTATTTAGTGGTCACATATAAAGTAAGATTTTTGATTACTTTATGCTTATGTGGCCAACAGATGGTAAGAAACGTAAAACGGGGTGAGTATCAAAAGTTATGCTTTAAACGCGTGGTAAGGCGTTCCAAATTAGTCACCAGGAGTAGCAACGCATCTGTAATGACCACCAGACACATTTCTTAAGTTTATTGGACGATTCATAGATGTAAACGGACGGAATATGAACTCTACAAGGAAGACTGCATACTCAAGTGTACGTGCTACTATCACCTTGATCCAAAAGCTCTACTATGCTTATTAGTGGCTTCTATTAAAAAGTATAAATTTATCAGACGTTCTCAATACATTCAAAGAAAAATCCTATCAAATATCTAACTGCAATTCACTTGAAAATACATCATCGAACGCGTAAATAAAACCAACAGACAGGACCTCTAGCACACCCACATCAATGGGCTAATTTATTAACACCAAAGGTCAAGTTACACTGGTCGCGTTTCAGGATATGTGCTACTGAACCCGCACCTGCTTAGTTCAGTCAGTATAGAGGTTAATGGTTAATTTTCACACTTATGGCCAAGGTAATAAGGAGCAAGTGTCAATTCGTTATTGGATCGAGTGATGCGAGCGATACGCGCTTCGACACGGAAGTGGTTGGCTGGTAGGGTTGGCTGTTTTAGGAATTTAATTAATTTACAATTATTGTGTCGTGTGTTGATTTAGGCAATCAAAAATGCTGCCAATATAGCCTGTATGCAACGACATAAAATATTTTTTTAATTATTAACAAAAAATGTTTTATTTTAATAAAGTTAACAGTATAATTAAAACGTTTTTATAGATTACTTCAAAAAATAGAACTTATTTTATTAATTGCTTTATAATGGGCAAACTTTACTACATATTAAAATTCGAAAACATTTGATAAAAATCAAAAATCAAACTATACAATATTTTAGTTAAAATATTTTCTGAATAAAAAAGTTCTTTATCTATTTTTAAAACCAGGAAAACACTAAAACATAATTCTTTCCCGCCACTAAATTTTCAAAACGAAAAGATACAGTCACTAATAAATGCAAAACACAGCCACAAGAGAGCTTACAAACCGAAATCTCTTGTTTCCCCTCGGAAGAACACTTTAAAAAACTCAGATAAGAATAATTTATGAGCGGCGACGCCGTTACAACAGTATTAATTCGTTTCAGGCATCTCCACGATGCTATCGGGCCTTCCACGCCTGTCTCGTATTTTCTTGCCAACACCAATCATACTAATACTGATGTTCTTTTCTATATGCAAAGTAATTTTTAAAAGTAGTGAACTGTGTCTGATTAATTTTAAATGTTATAAAAATATTTTTTAAATGAAATTGTTACTCGTGGGCTCAGGACTTTCATAAGCAATTATATAAATGTTTTAGATAAACTTACTTTAATTAAGTTACTGTTTCAAAACCGAAATATAATCGCTCTATACACATACATTTGTTAAATATTTGTAAGATGGTTCAAACATGTGAATATTACATACTGTAGCATAAAAAATGTGTGTCAAGATTTTAATAAAGTTCATTTATCTGTAATATATTATGTGAGATATTCTCTGCGCCTACTATTTCGCTCATTACCATTTTCACTGATTAATAAGCTCGTATTTAAAAAAAAACAACAATCTATATATATTTTTCCTACGAATGACCACATCTTCATACTAGACATCGTGAAATTTCAATGTTTGGTGGGTAATATTGGGCAGATTGATTATTAATAACGCGCAATAATCTGATGAAACCGCGGCAGCCCTACTCGCCGCGAGTCAGAGTATGAATGTGGAAGTGGCAGTTTATTTCGTTAGCAGCTGATTGACCTGGGACGCGCCGTGAAATTTCACAGGAAGCCCCCCTTAACTCCCATTGTCTAGCTGTCGCTGTTATGTCTAGCGTGCATTATCGTGGCTTATTTATGAATTGGGGTTAGTTTGCTGCTTGTCTTTTTTTATAATATGGAAGTAGCACACGAGCATGCAGTCCACCTGATGGTAAGTGGTTACTACCGCCCATGGACATCGGTAATCAACCCCACGTAGGATTACATATTCCTACCTGAGCTCGGCTACAGATGCGCCGCTACCCCTGAGGACTAAGCTGGAACGCCTCAGAAAACTATGTCTCCCTTACCACACCCTTCAAAACGGAACAAATCAGCGCCTAACACTGCTGTTATTAGGCAGAAATAGGTGTGGCGGTGATGCCGCCGGAGTCGAACCACAAAGGGTTCTACCAACTACTTGTCTGTTAGCTTAGTTGTGTCGTGGATGTAGATTTTAAGTCGATTGTGATGCAATGTAAAAATATATATGGCGATCATAAATATATGAAACTTTAATTGTGTCTGAATGAATCTAAGTGTCTTACATAATGTAAAAATATGTCTGACAGCTTACATGAATATTGGATATGAGATCTCGTTTAAATTTGAAGCCTATAATGGATTTTTTATTTTCAAAATAGTTAGGGCATTTATTGGAAATGATTTACCCGATTTTAACGGAACACCAAGAATGAGAGAAGGATACTTTCGTCTCCTCAAATATTTGTGTAGTGAAAGTATTTGGTGTTGACGCCATGAAATTTCATTCAAGCTTAAGGAGCAACTTAGCTATCAATTTGATTCTAAATATTTTAAGTATTCATACATTTTGGGCAATAATAAGATTGTCAATGCAATATTTATATAAATGTTATTAAAGGTTTGCGGAGTATGGACATTGTTAGTTGTCTGCTACTTAGACGGCCAGTAGCGAATAAACTTGAACACTCTTGCTTGTGGCTCCGAAATCTGCGATTGATAGTATTCGCCTAAAGTTACATTTTATGCTATTGTTTACATTTTATATATTAGTAAATATAATAATATGGTCCTAATATTCTTCAACTTATAATTTTTTATTGATTAAAATTTTATAAGAAACTAAGAAAGAAAATTTTAAATTAAATTGCACACAAATTGCACGACCTAATTTGGAGTGCGATTAAATCACGATAAAACCTGCAATAAATCGTAATACCCAAACAATGATACAATTTGAACGAAAGTGATAAAATCCTTTGTGAGGTTGACGACAGATGCCCATGGACGGCAACAGCCACTTCGAACAAGTGGATTGCATGCTCGTCTTCTATTTCTATAATACATAAAAAATGGATATAATCTACAACTAATAACCCCATATATCAAGTATAGAAACTCAAATGCATTCGCGGATTGATGACGCGGATTTAATGGCTCCAAAAATAAACAGGGCTGTCTCCTGGCGAGCCAATATTTGAAGTGTCTAGTGTATTGACTACTGAGAATAAGCTGTGTTTCGTACGTGGAGTATCGATCATCATGAGGTAGTTTCGGATAATGATGGCCTTCCGGCGTGCAATTTGGACAATCCTGTTTATGTTATGGTATTTATTGATACTATAAACTTCTCGTGGTTTCACTGCGATGACCTCTATCCTGCATTTGCTTGTTATGATGGTATAAGTGATTTTGTTTTGTTTTTAAGTGCGCTAAAGAAGATATACCAACGTAGGTACCTGTTCTAATCCTTTTAATAGAATCGTATATTTGTTCAACATTTAGTAGGACTTCGAAGTCTTACTAAATGTTGACGGTTAAGATCGATCTTAATCGGCGATCAGAACATATATCCATGGACACACATTATTATAGACTTACCGTCAGATCTACATGCTCACTTGATATTTTGACTACATAAAAGTACTGACACTATGACATCATATCCCAGTGACATAATTCTATGTTTATCTAGGAAGTAAACATCGCAAATAATACAGGTTCGAATCCCAGGTATACCTCTAATTTACGAACATTTATAACTTCAGTTATCACAGTTGTAGAGCTGCATTTACCGAAACCCTCTATTTAATCAAGCTCCCCATACATTCGATTACTTTGATACATAATTAATTGTCAAATGGTGTACGGTTTACCGGGTTCGTTAATATTGCATTAGAAATACAGTTAACTTGAAATCACTTAACCAGAGGTTGCTACGAAGTAATTGATTTTCTTTTTGCTTTACAATGCTTTTTATTTATTGTTTTACTTTGTTAATTGAAGTAGGAAACGAGGCTTGAGTTAAACCTATTCAAAATCAAAAATTAAAATCATTTTTTCAAATATGTTCTTTACAGAGCACTTTTTTAATGTTTATACAACTACCATCACTTCACAAGGTGTTTCGTTATGGAGAAGAAGCGGCGAAAGAAATTATTTTAAAAAACACATCTTTACAATGTCAAATTTAACCTAATGGTACATGTGGAGCTGGAACTACTTCAGACCACACCGTTTTGTCAGTCAAATAATCACTTAGTTTATAGTACACTTTTTTACATAGCGTTTGTTTAACGATATATTTTTCTGTGAGATTCAAAGTATTGTCGGGTATTTTAATGTAGTAGCGAATACAGTTACCTACCTATGACAGATCTAGCCACCTTACCTTACATAATCTATGTATAGTTATTGTTAAGTGGGTCTACCTGATGGCACATTGTATAATCAACTTAAGGTCAGTCATAGACACCCTTTAAACCAGACTACAACAGCGCTTAGACTGTTGTTATAAAGCAGGAATAGGTGTAACATCGGTACTCTTACAAATTACAATGGATTTTACTACCGTTAAAATCCGTAAGTTTAGTGTTACTATACGTGTGTGTTTTAATATAGATATGCAGTTGACCTTAATTTTATACTTTTACTGTCTATTTTCGTGCTGCTCGGTATAGATCTATTTTCCATAAGAGAAGGGGTTATAACTGTTATAAGGAATAATGCATTTCGATTGATTCTCAATTATTATTGCAATTTTTGTTATAAATTAGTTTTATTGTTTTATCCCGAAACTAATCCATTTACTGCCGATTTATTTTCGTAACAAAGAGGACCGTTATTTTAACCTTTTAGTATTCCGAATAGTAACACTAACATATAAGCAATTAAATGTAATTTATACTCAAATGTTACCCCAAAAAAGGTTTGTTACGAAGCATAAGCGACCGGCGTTTTTGGAATTTTATTTATCAATTGATCATTAATCTTAAAATAGACAATGTAAAAAGAAATGTTATTTTTTAATCTTAACGATAAGGCAAGTAATTTAATCTTAACTTGTACTTGTCTTACGTATGACATGTAAATTAAGTTTAAATATAATATGACTAGCGTAGACATTTTTGTCGTTTGATATTAGCCTACGCCCATTTTTAATAATTAATATACTGGATAGATATTTTACGTACCAAATCGGCATTTGAAAATTCTTTATTCTAGATATCAAATTTCGAACTTTGTAAGGTAAAAATAGGATAGATTGAATTTTAACAACGGGTGTTAAGCTCTTCGGCTGTTGCATTTTCTAATAGTCCTTCCTCTTATAACTTGGACCACCCATCGTGTCCACTGATTAATAGCAAGCCAACAGGCAATTAGGCGCAACACGAAAATAATAAAGGACACTTGTGTTGTTCAACGCTAATTATTTATTAAAGTACATTCCCTAAATTTATTACACCGTCTGCGTTTGTAACTTTCGACCCTTGGTTAGGGTTTGACACCGATAAGTTAATTGGGATAAAGGATTGCTCATTTATTGTAAATTAATGTAGACGTGATGCTACTGTGCTAAGATACCCTTCAGTTATAGGTATTTAAGGGGAAAACGCGCGCGGTGACGCCCGCGTGCACGCTCAGTCCTTGTGGCAAGATTCTAGTATATTAAGAAAGCAGTAAAATATTTTTAAACAAAACAACTTGCTTAATCCTGTTTGATTTTTTAATGTTTGACTAAATTGTTTTTGTTTCAGATGATAAAAACAGAAAACAGTTACATTGTTACTCAACAGTAGAAAAAATGTCAAGTGGGAGACAGGCTTGCATACTACGGGTTCAGTAGTCTGTAAAATCACGAAATATTTATATTGTGTATGTAAGAAATAATTGTACTCAATTTAATAAATTAATTTTGTTACTAAAAGTATTTAGAAAAAGATAAATAATTACTTACGTTGGATCTTTTTCAGTAGTTGGCTGAAAATAGTCCTCTTCTAACGAAAGAGGTTTGCCGTTGTCACCGTTTGTTGTTCTCAGTTTGTCATTTATAGCTTTTTATATATTATTTTAGTAGTATATATAACACTGATTTTTTACTACAACGCAAACTACCCTACAAGCTACAACCCCGGTACAAACAAGTATCCCGCCTCACTAATGCACTTACGAACTGCATACATATTTGATTGCCCCCGACTTCCGGTACACCGAAGAACGCGCAACCTTACAGTACATTAATACTTAATTTGGACAAATAAGCGCTGTGCTTTTGAAGAAAAGAATCTGTGTATATTTCTTTTCTTTCTGAATATAAACGTGATCGTCGTCTGTTATTTTGCTAATAATGGGTGACTGCGCTTTTTTAAAGGCGTTATTTTTTAAAAAGGATGAAGTAGCATGAAAAAGCAAGAATGTAGTATGCAGTCTATCGAAAGATAGGTGATTACTGCGTGATTTTACGTGCATAGAGTTGTGTACATTCGTAATTTCTCGCCAATCTATTTAGGACTCGTATGTAAAATTGTAAATTGCATGAAACTGTACGTACACGACACTACTGGGAATAGTTCTCCCTCAGACAAAAGGACCAGTAATTATAAAATAAATAGTGTACAATAATAGAGTTACAAGTATAAAATAATAAATAATGTATGTTCTTAATGAAAGTAGGCACATGAAATCAAAATCTTGGTACAACTGAAATATCTATCCAATTCCCGAAGGAAAATCGCACCGCTTTTTTGAATGAGCATCTTTTTTAATACCCAGCAAATTCGTTCCCTAGGGACCTTAAGGGCCCGATAATGTAGTTACATTAGGGATTTCCCTAGCTTGCGTTCATGGAGAAATTGATAAGAAATTGCCTAACCGTTGTTATTATTTATTGATGTAAAGAGAAATAATTTTTGTTCTTCTTTGGTATTTTATGGTTTGGTTAGTAGGCTTGTTTTTGTTTAAAAAGGACTGAGATAATATCTAGAAGGTATAGGCAGGCAGGTGTTATGTAGGAGTAGTTTACAGGCAGCATTGTTCTTTTGCGAAGTCTAAGTCGAAGTCGAAGCTATATTCACCAATATGCGCAATTAAGTAGTGAGAACGGCAAACGACTCCCACTGTAGAAGAGGACTATATTTAGCAATTACCCATGTGTACGATGAACCCATAATCATATTAGCTTTTAGATGATTCCATAAAGAATGTAATAGGTATATTTAGGAACAGTAGTAAATATTTATTATATTTTCTACAACTTCTTTATATTGAAGATCAGTCATCATGAAGTCGATTTGTGTCCGTTATTTACAATTAAACTTTTGCGTATCAATGATAGATTGATAATTAATGGTTACTCGTTTGTTGGTTCTGTCATAAAACAAAAGACGAACAAAATATATAAAAGAATACCTAAGTTTAAATCACTATAAATGTCAACTTAAGCAAAAGTGTATATTGTTTTTGTTTATCAAAGAAATAACTTATATTTGCTGTCATATCTAGCGAGTTTATCGCAGTGAGAACATGAGCATAAGCGTAGGTATCTCTTTACTGGAAGCCATTTTACTGAAGCGAAATAGAAGCTTACGATAATGCAACGTTACACATACGAATAAATAAAATTGATTTGTCCGTGAGTGAATTCCATATCTATTCTACGATTATAATAAGGTTTTTAGACTTTTATCAAGAAATGTATTGTTTGTGTTTTTATATACAATACGTTTAAACAACTTTATTTAGGATAATAGTGTCTAATGAATTTTATGGTCGTTGAACTCCTTATGGCTATAATACGCTAGCACCACCGTCACACATATTACCTATTGTTTTAGTGTGAAAAGTAGTCATAAAGATTTATTTATAGCTCTAACTTGAGGTAACAATGATTGTAGTTATTTTAATGAAGTAAATGTGTCAATGGTATTTTCATTGTCTTCCGACTACTCCTTTTATTTATTTACTTAACGTAATTAAAATCGAAATTCCATTTAACATATAAAAGTATCAAACAGATCCGCACTAAGGAAGTAGTTAAGCTACATAAGTATTGTATGAGACGTAGTTACGCTGCACCCAATAGCAGTAACGCGAGATGTGTGACCGCATCTCGTGGAATCACCCGATGCGGAGATGCGGTCCGCTGGCGCTACACATTTCGTACAATTTTACAGAAACTATTTGGACGTAAAACAATAGCGCTTTGCAACGCTTTCTACATTTATAGCCTTATATTAAGATACGTTTTCATGGGTGCGATGGACATATGCAGTATAAAATGCAGAGATACCTATCTACCTAAGTCAGGTAGTGGTGTAACTCGGCCTCTCAATCGGAGGTCCGATGTCCGAATCCCATCACTGATTTTACAAATATATATGCGTACTTATTAGAAATTATCACTTTCTATTACGGTGAAAGAAAACATGATGAATAACCTACACTCCCGATAGTTCAAAAAGGTGCGTGCAGTTGAATTTGAAAGTATAGCGCGCTGGACTATGGCCTCAACTTCTCACATAACTCTTTAAAGAACCTACTGCCGTACAATATTAGTTTCCACACCGTTAAGTATCACTAAACCTTTATCTAGTACCGATACGGCTGCAGTCATTATGCAGTTCCCCACAATATGACAAAGCGGTACCGATAAATAAATAGTGAATAACAAATGAAGCCCATTTCAAAATAATGGACATTTAGCTGTCATTACGTTTGTTTAGAGGCCGATGGCATCAGCAAGCGATGGTTGAATTGACCTGTTCTCTCGCCACTTTACTTCATTTGAATTGAATCGGATAGTATTGTGTGGTCAAGGCAAGAAGCAGTACCGGACGTAAATCATTGAATATCTAAAGGTATTGTAGTCGAATAGGGCTGCCTTCAAACAAGTATCCGCAGAATTTAACACATATTATTTTCTGTATGATTGTCTCCGCACGAACATGCATATAATAAGACAGCTGGTAGCTTTAGATAAGACAGCTTGGTACCTAGTGAATATCACGATTGTCATAACTTGCTTGGCGACTATTTGGCAATATGCATCTATACAAACCTATAGAAGATTAACAGTTGTCAGATCGTTCGAATGAAATGGTTTCACTTCACTCGAAATATTGGTATGGGCACATATGGGATAAACTGACATTCCAAACTAACTAACAGTGGCCGATCCAGAAGAGCTTACCGACTTCGACTCTCGACTATTTCGGATACTTTTTCTCATAGTTCTCATCATATAAAGACCTTTTTTGTCGCTTAAATAAACCTTCTCTTGAGTAAACCCCTTCAAAACGAAAATCTTGAATATGCCGTTCTAATCATAAAGTAATCGTCGTATTCTCGTAGCCCAGTAGTGGGCTACGAGTGTAGGTAAAGCCAACTAAATCATTATTCGCTTTATAAAGATGAAGATCATTTATACGATTGTGGTTTAGAATAGAATGGGCAAGGGAGTCACATAAATCATTAAACGTCGACGTTGTTGTTTATTAGGGTTGAAGCTTTCGTAAGTTACTTTAAAGAATATTGAAAGAAGCAAGGACTAATAGTCTATGAAATATCCACTTCGATTTTAGAGATTTTTTATCTTCAATATAACAAGAATTTTTGAAAGTGGTAGTACCCTTTGAGGTTCAACTCCGGCAGCACCACCGCCATACTTGTTTCTACCTAATAACAGCAGTGTCAGGCGCTGCTGGGTTCCGGTTTGAAAGGTGTGGTAAGGGAGACAGACTTTTCCGAGGCGTTCCAGCTTAGTCCTCAGCGGTAGCGGCGCATCTGTGGCCGACCTCAGGTAGGAATATTTAATCCCATCTGGGGTTGATTACAGATGTCCATGGGCGGCAGTAACCACATACCATCAGGTGGACTGCATGCTCGTCTGCTACTCCTATATTATAAAAAAAAAAAGTTCTTTGGCTTGGTTAAAACTCTTATAGATTTGGCTATGTGGTCATTAGAAGAAAGTGTTGTAGAAATGTAAGTACGTAGCTTTGGACAGCATTCTCGAATCACCAAGACAATAATGACATTAATGAACCAGATAACAGGTTTATTGTCAATTTTAAAATTAATTTATTTAATATACGGTACTTTGCACTATTTGTATCTTGCATCAACAACGACCATAATCCATACAACTGGGCCGTAATATCGGCAATAAACAAATTAAAAAACCGCATATCGTGAGTAGGTACCCGTTACATAGAAAATATATCAATTCTGCGATAACTTTAGTCTGAAAACTCTTACTTTAGTTATTTCTAAACCACGGAGTACATTGTTTCTCAGCAGTGATGACCCTAGGAAGTCCATTGTAGCGGTGTGTTCACAATGCAATGAATGTACAAGGGTGATTTACTGATTCATACGAGACTGTGAATGGCTGGTGTGAAGTGCGAACTTTACGATTTTTTATAATCAACATTGGATTGTTTTTGATTTATTTACCAAAGTTTTAATGGTCTTTTCCGTTCTGTTACAATAGATTCTGAAAAGTTGTTTGCTAGGAATGTATTTGACATAAAATTTATTATGTGTAATAATCATCTTCGTCGTATTATCAGGATGGAGTGATATAAGTCCAAAAATATGTGCATCTATGTCTACTCCTTCGTGGCACTGAGTGAATGTATAATTGATATATTGTTACTTTACAAACTATTTTTAATTGAAATTCCTAAATAGAAAAGGTTTATAAAGCTCATACAACACCAGTAATAATGTCGGCCATAGATACGGCTTCTCCTGAGGACTGAATTGGAACCTCGAAAAAGTGTCTAACTACCCTTTCAAACCTGATCACAGCGTTTTATACTGCTGCTATTAAATAAAATATTATGTGGTGTGTTGCCGCCCTAATCAATCAATTTTATCACCTTATCTCTGCTGGGAAAATTACACACAAAAGCAGTGTTCTATACATTAAGTTATCTCATTCATTTTATTTATGCGAATTCAATACAATATTTTACAAGATACCAATAAACGTCGATGTGAAAATATTGTTATCGGCAGCGAAAATATTAAAATAATTTAGTACAGCCTAGGGATTCAATAAAATGCCAATACTGATAAGGCTTGTCGCTGTTACAAAAATTATGTACGTAAACCTGGTGTTGAACAAAAGATTCCCTTTCACAATTTTAGAGAACTATTATGACTACAAAAATGCGACGAAATATACGATACACACACAATTTTGACGAATCCAATGTCACCCACAAATAATACCCACACTATAATACGCACACCCATATTTTAGTGACTCATACATCTTTCTTATTAACAATACATAAATACATATTGATCATTGATGAATATGAGGTATATTTTAAAATCTGTCAAACTGTATGGGTTGCAGGGCCCGCCAAGGAATAAGACATATACACTCGTACCCAAATGTCAACATACGTTCTAGTCTCCACAGTCCCTCGACAGTCGGGTAAAAATCAGTGAAATTTCAAATAATTACAATAATTTAGAGTTTAATTCCAATGACTATCTTTTAAATTTAATATTTGGCTTAAAATAAACTATTGTTACTTATGATGACACTTGTATGTTTTAAGCGGTCCCATCATAAATTTGAATATGTTATTAAATCCCAAGTAAAATTTAAAACGGATAATATAATACGTTATCTTAATACGACTGAGATAATTTACGGTGTTCTAATTATGCTAATTTGTTTTATCTATTGTAGGATAAAAGGGATGTTCGAAGGGCGCGTGCACATTGGTTGTTTGACAAAACAATGGTAGGTATATTTTAAAATTTCATTCATTTTAGACTTTATAACTTTAGATGTATAGTTCGTAAGGAAGATGTTATTAATGTACAACTGTAGATAAACCTGAATAAATTAAAAATATATATATATATATATGGTTTCTTACTATTATATTAAACGATACGTCCAAAATGAAATTGTACCAATTTGGGTTTCCCACTGTTATTTCAAACTAGGATTTTTATTTTTGGACGCGAAAAGGAGAATAATGATAATTATTATAAAATATTCGTATTTAGCCCCTTTGCTGATTATTATCTATTAATGTTCAACGTACAGCACATATAATACAATATCTACATGACTCTTTAAAAAGATAATGAAAATGAAATTAATAAATGCTTGCATTGTTTTTTAAGAAACAAAGAATAAATTTTGTTGCTTACTGTAAGAATGTGAGCACTTTTTTCGCGTATGTTGCATACCTCTCCCACGGAGCGGGCAGAGTTGCATAACCACCTGGGCAGCAACGGTTCGGGGAAGACCACAGTGACCAGGCCACCCATGGCAGCGCCTGCTCAGTTGAACTTGCATTCGAACTAACCGGTCGCTCTTCACTGTGTTTTATGCTCCTACTCAGTCGCGTAGTAGTTGAGACCAGCAAGATAAGATTATAGTTAAGTTAAGGTATCCTTAACTGTTTCTAAAATTCAATAATTCGTTTATTGGATAAAAGTACCCGTGTGGCGGAGCGGTCTCCATACCGTCTGAAACACAGAGGGTTCCGGGTTCGATCCCCATTCAGAATGATATGTAAATTTAAATTTCTTATCTGTTCAGGGTCTGGATGTTTATGTAATCCTCTATGTATGTGTGCATGCCACCCACGACACGGGAAATCCTGGTGCGCTGTTTTTATTTTTTCTCTTCTACAATCCCTACCCGGCGGCCAACGTCCATAATTCATACCTATGACTTTGACGATGTCTTCGTATAAATGACTAAATCACTTAACATACACTTACCCTAAGGTCTTCGTATTAAAATTCTGGCTTCGCAGAGGTAAAAGATAAAATTAATCCGTACGTGCCTCTTAGAGGTCGGTAAATAATTCGGACAAATTTATTTATTTGCTCCCAAGCGCCGGCATTGTTAATTGGGCTCATTATTTGGAGATGTGCTTCAGTTTAATATTATCTGTAACCATAACAGAACGTGACTCTTTCTCCCTCTACCCCAAGTTTAGATACGAATTTATAAGAATTTAAATACATTTTTTATTATATTCAAATAGCTATAGTCTATCCGATCGCAAGTGGCTACTGCCGTCCATGGACATTTGTAATGAACCCAGATCAGATAAGATTCCTACCTGTGGTTAGAAACAAATGCCTTGCTACCCCTGAGGACTAAATTAGAACTCGTAGGATAAATATGTCTCCCATACCACACCCTTCTAATCTCAACACCGCAGCGCTCAACACTGTTGTCATTAGGCGGAAATAGGTATGGTGTTGCCTTTGGAATCGAACTATCAAAGTTTCTACCACCTACAGCTTCATTCCATTTGAAGTCAGTTACTGATTTCATTAAGTTTCACTTATTTTTCCGCTAACCCTGACACAGACTTAACGATATGTTTTTACTGAACACATAGAATATTCTGTGATACATTTCCAGCGTCAATTGGCACCTAAGCACACAAGCACCAAACATATTTATGTTCGATATCAAGTTCCATAATAATGGTTGTATGTGACTTATGTCGACAGCTGAGAACCGAGGATATAACAGGCAATATTTATTCGGCCGACCGGTTGGTTTCAATGCGCCGGATATTACGAAGTTAGCGACAGAAAAAAAAGTTTATAAACTGAGTGGAGATTTTGCCAAGACACAGGTATTGTCATGCTTTATACATAGACTTTATACAAAGTCTTTGTTGTCACATTATCTGTGACGATATAGTTATGAACGTTGCCTTTTTAGTCAAAAAGGTCTTATGTAAAGTCAAGCTTACAAAACGTCCATTTTAAATCAGATATGTAAACTACTAACAATTTCGTAATATTGATTGTTACGAGTAAAAAAAGGTTGAAAAAAAAATCAAAGCTATGGACGTCAAAATTCTGGAATTTGAATTCTAGATCACTGTGATAGCTTAATTCCTAATTAATTTTCAAGGTACTTTAGTGGCCCGTAATTAGAAAAACAAATAAAGAAAACTTTTTTTGGCTGACCGTACACGTGAAAGTGAAACTAAATCATAATATTTATTATCTATTGTTTTATGAACTATGTCGAAAACGTCTTTGTTGCGAAATTACAATAATATTTCAAGATACTTGTTAATATTTGGCAAACATAGCTTGGGCTCTAGTGTTTATAATACACACTACTACCAGAAAATGTTTGTTTATAGTAAAATTCTAGGAACTAAACAATTACTTCATATTACGTTTTAGTACCTATAATAAAATTATTTAAACAAACTGGGGCATATGTATGTCAAATCAAATCTTTTTTTTTATTTAGAATAGGTTCTTTACAGAACACTTTTTGAATGTCAATACAACTACCACCACTTCACAAGGTGTTTCGTTATGAAGAAGAAGCGGCGAAAGAATCTCCATAACACACAATGTTATGTTTTTAATACGCTTTTATTTATATTATGTGGTCAGTTGCTCATTACGTGAACTAGATTTATAACTGACTCAACTCTTTATAACAAAATCTGACAACTTTAACGAAATACTGTTCTTACTGGTGTAAAACAAAACAACATCACTTCTATTATACCACATTATTAGACAATACTCATAATAAATTAGGATTTCGCCAAAGAGGAGGAGGAGGAGCTCTGTCGTCTATAAATTAACTTAAATTAAAATGAACTTAGAAAAACTTATATTATCGAGACTTATAGGCGGTTCTTAAATTTAAACTCAAGTTAGCCCCTAATCCATACGTTTACCAAGCTAGCACAAAACCGGTTATGCATTATATAGGCAAGGAAAAATACTTTGTATAATCAAATGCCCATAAAACAGTTTTATTTTGGTAACAATCCCTATTCTGCGAATCGTTCAAAGATACTCGCAAGTCTGGGAAGTGCGTACGAATTCAATTGTAGTTGTCTGCAGAGCTGACGATAACACAGCGAGTGGGATGGGAAGCGGGAAATTGCTTTATATTTTGGGTTCTGTATTCCAGTACTTTGAAATACCATCTTTTTTCCTGACTGCGGCGCGTATGTTCACGAGAACATACTAATGCATGTCTCATTTTATGGGAATCCCTGTAGCCCAAATGGCTTAAGGGATTTTATTAATATGACATTATGACGTGTCGTCTGATTTTTCTAAATTGTGGGAATGACATATTATTTTTAAAGCAGTCTGATTTTTCTTTTTATAATAGTTCTACTTAAACAACGAGTTGAATATTGTGGTAGTTTGAGGTAATGCCATACTACTCCGTATTGATAGGATCACTGCATCTAAGATCTTCTCGATAAGTCTATGTCCAATTTCACTTGTCATCTCGCATATCGCAGGATATACGCGATAAGGGCAAAAACCAAATTCTGATTCACATTTCACCAGTCTTTAAGAGGCGCAACGCATTTATGATTGGTTTCAGACTTAACTTCCATTCTAATTGTAGTTGATTACAACTCCATGGCAGTACTTAGCTAATATCAGATCGGCTTAACCGATTCCTACCTCAATTCCATTACCATTCAAAACATTTGTCCTCTGTCCCTACGTCACACACCATTGGTCCGATCTAACCCAAAACATTAGGCGCACCTATAATTTGTTTTGGTACTAGGGAACCCTGAACCCTATTTCCCGCTCCATCAGTCCTCCGTCACCACATCACATCAAAGCGGGTGAAATTGTTCGTGAATGTGCCCGCACTGCCACTGAAATAATATTTTTTTCGTCCAATGAAACGACTCAATGATGCGTTAACGATACAGGGTGTTGCGGAGACAGTCGGGGTGTGAAGAATATATTGTTCAAATATTTTATGTACCTAACGAAGAGAAAATATATAAAAGTATGTTGAAGATTTGAAATATGAAATTGTAGTATGAAAATCAAAGTGTAGGTATTGTTAGGAATGGTGGTAAGAGTTAAGAAATTCAATTGTCAAAACTAAAAGTGGGCGTGTAGTAGGGCACTGTAGATCGTCTACTGAGTAGTTATTTACCGATCTTTATAAAGAACGTTTCTCTGCCAGTTTCGTTGCTAATTTGCCTTTAATTGTTTTTCTGTTAATTTATTTAGGAAAGTTAAGGTTCTCGGCTTATAAAAAGTTGGTTTTTAAATAATTTCCTGACGATATTCTTAACAGTATATTTTTGTATGTACAGTTTCTGGTAGTACCCGGTGGTATATAATTTACAAGATTTGAAAATACCATATTTTATGTAGAGTATTTTTTAAACGAGTTTTCAAAAAGTTTACAGAATGGTAAGTACAAAATACATAGAGAAATCACTAACTTATGTGACTAAAATTAAACAAATATTAAATGAATATACTAAATACTTCGTAGCAAAGGATCATACTTTACTAGTTTAAATATACTCCATTAAATATTTGTTATGATAGATCCAATAATTAAAACACGTTTAATAATTATCTACCACGATACCATTAGGTTAATATTAATTAAAAATATGTTAATATGTTTTGAGTGTTATACAACACCCTGTATAACCACCAATAAATTGTCTCCAACAGTGCTCTTTGAAGACATTTAAATAAATAAAACACGATCGATTTAACTTCAGAAGATGGCGGTTTTTGTTTCATTACTCCCCTGTTAGATGTTTCACTGGTACCGAGATGAAAGAAAATTATTACAGAAATATCTCTACATTGGGAATACAATTTGTTATTGGAATAGTTATTTATTACAATAAAAATCATTTATATTTTTGGCACCTTTTCGTAGAACGTGTGAATAATAATATTATGTAGCATTTACAATGATCTTTGCCGAATGGTATGGTTTGTAGTTCGACTGAATTAATTGATTTTCTTCTACTGTTTTATTAATTTGTTTTTGCCTATAACTTTAGTATAATAATATAAATAGGAAACGAGCATCCAGTCCATCTGATGTTGGTAAGTGGCTACTGGCGCCTTTACGTCAGGGGTCGTAATACATTTGTGACCGACCTCGAACGTCTTAAATAAACATGTATATAATAACACACCCTTCAAACCAGAACATACTAGTCCATAACACTGCGTTTATAAGGCAGAAATAGGTGTGACGGTGGTGCCCTTGGAGTAAAAGTCTTATAACGAAAAAACACTCTTCAGAGGCAATATATTTACGTTTAAGCGTATGTCTATGCGGTAATATAGACTCCAAGCTAATTCAATTGAAATAATCAATTAATATTCATATGCTATTAATTTCCCTCTCATATCATGATAAATACTGAATATTGCACAACATAGAGCACGGCATTAATAAACATGCACGAATATAGTTTGCGTGTGATCCTGAACACGGCGTATGAATAATGCATCGAATCCGGAGGCGCCAAAGTATTGCTAAGTATTTGTTCTAAATACGTTTGTATGATCATGAGTACTTAGATCATTTAATGATTAATGGTATCAAAATATTGTTTACATTATGCTTGATTACGACTCGTATTAGTGCTTACGCTTGCCATTGTTGGCGGTTTTTGGTATGTTTACTTAATTTCATTTGAAGTACATAATTATGTCAACAAAATCAATACAAAGATTGAAGTAGTAAACGAGTACCGTGGTACTCGTATGCCATACGTGGTCATCGCCGCCATGTGACCATTTTCAAGCCGATTGCAGATGGGTTCCTACTCACAAGAATTAAGACGATCGCCTCATTTGTAAGTCAGGTATCCACACCGATCACACTAGTAGAAATAGGTGTGGTGGTGGTACGTCGCCGGTCGAATTGTAAATGATTGTTTCGGTTGGGAAATTATATTATACCGAATGTAAAACATGGTTCAATTTACAATGCATATTTAAAAAAAGCAAAACTATTACTACTATTACTAACCTAACTTACTTTAAATTATTCGCAAAAGCAGTCGCGGTCACATACCTGAAAAAGAAAAAGAAAAGAATTATCAGTTAAATAAATTTTGAGTTATTATGGGGTCAAAAGTAGCTCTAAATGATTCGTGTAATATAACATACGGCGATGTGGCACCAGTTTTTTTAGTACTTGGATGACGCGCTACCGCGTTTCTTTATATATTATTTTGTGTAAGCGTAACATATTTTTTTATTAAGCAGAAGTTGTAAGCACGTGTCAATATAATCTCGTTTAGGCATCGTCATAATGAAATATTCAGTTGTCAAGGACCATCATGGAGTGACATTAAACTTATAATCCCATTAGCAGTAATTGGGCCGGTCCATTTCGCATTTTAAGCCGCTTAATGCCAATTTGCAGCAAGATGCTATACGATTATAATCTGACGTGAGATGTTTCAGACTTCTTGCATATCTAACTCAGGCGCAGGGTCGAGTTATAGATATTACTTTTATTGCTTGAAACTTTCAAACGATATCATCTTTTTAAAATTATAATTAGTATTGTTATTAATAAGTATTATTACGACTGTGATTTAAAAAAAGGAAAATAAACAAAATTGAATTTTGATTCATTAATATCGATACTTTGTTATGCAACATTTATGTTGTTGTATTAGGTTTATCGTAGACTATAGTATCATTTAACTTAAATGTACTACAAGTAAAATATACAATATCATATACCCAATATTGGAGATAGCGAAAGTTTAAAAACCAAATTATTTTTTTACAAAATCTTTATGAACTTAAATAACTAAGTTTCGTTAAAAGTTATAATGTAGTGGATTCTTCAATATTATTTCAAAAAGTCTTCTCACTTTGATTTATGGACTATACTAATCAAATATTTTCAAAGTAAACAGATAATCCCCAAACAAATATTCCCAAAATGGACGAGAGTACGAAAAGAAATATTTAAGGTAAATATATAAGATGGATGGCCAGTCATTATGGACTAATGTATGTGGTCACTACTTGACAACGAATGCATCGATCAAAATATATAAATTAAGAACAGTTTTTTTTATATACAAGTAGCAGATAATTATATAGAAGTATCAGAGCATGCAGTACACCTGATGGTAAGTGGCTGCTACCGCCCATGGACTCCTATAATCAACCCCAGATAGGATTACATATTCCAATCTGAGGTCAGCCACAGATGTGGCGAAACCCCTGAGGACCAAGCTGGAAGGCTCGGAAAAGTATGTCTCCCTTAACACACAACAGAACACAGTAATGCTATTGTTCTACCACATTAACAAATCTTACAAAAATTATTAATTGATGTTTAATGTTTATGTTCTAAATTTCGCTGCTTCTTTAGAGTGTGTCGAGCTGTTACATCTATTTTTTTTATGCGACTATTAGAAAGCTTAGACAAAGTTTATAGCGGAACTGTATCAGTTTTACAAAGAAACAATATGGGATGAATTTAAAAGCATTCTCGCTTCATACGAAAATTCATCATACGAAAAATACGTTTGTTAAATTGTTTAAGCTCAACCTGAAAGTTTTCAGTTCGGCCTTTACTCCAGTAGGTACCTATGGTAGGATATTGTATTGGATTGAGATGATTTGAAACGATAATTATCTAATATTATCAGTATTAAAAAACTTCATTCAATTCAATTTGCTTTACAAACTATGTTTTAGACTTAATTCTAGCTGAATTATTGTACTAGGCGGTAAGAAGTTCTTTAAAACTCTAACTTCATAAGTAAATGAAATTTCGCCTACTTAATATTAAACATTCTTCTTCAAAATTGTCCCTCACGATGCTAATATAGATGTCCATTGTCCTATTAAGGGCATCGTGGAAATCCGGGGATAAAAGGCCTTCAATTTCCGGTCCGGGCGCACATAATTCAGAGAACGTGGTTTTTGTTGGCCGGGGGCTGTTTCTTGTGGAACGTTTAGTATATTGGGAATAAATATCCGGTTAAACCTTAATATACACGGGTATTTAACTTTATCTAGGTATATATTTTTTATTTTAAGATCATGATTTAGTAAAGATTACATTTTCTTGTTAGGAGTGCCTAACAAGAAAATGTAACCAGTTTTGACAATCGAACTTGTCACTGTCATCTATTATCGTGTTTGAAAAATATTACAAAAAAATAGCTTTTAGAGCATTTACGAATGAAACGATATTTCTCCGCACTTTTTCATCGATTTCGTGTTGTTTTTGCACCACGTAACTGTATATGTCGGCATTGTTCCGCGTAAATTACATCATGACAGTCGGAGACGTAATGGAAGACAGTCAGCCGTCTTACGTATGTGTTAGCCATTTGTGGCTTCCTTCAATGACAAGGCGGTGAGATATCTATACTTATCTATGTTAAAGATGAAAAATTTGTATAAAGCATGACTTTTTCTATGTAGTAAGCTGCTTTAAAGAATATAGCCCTTCTGATGTTTAGTGGCAACAGTCATCCATGAACATATTTTGTAATTAATTCCAAATATGATTTAACTCTACCTGAAGTCAGGCAATGATACGTCTGAGGACTACTCTGTATCTCTGCATTACATACTTTTCACTTATACACACATACTTATCACTTAATGTTATAACATGCCGGATATAAATATGGCAGTGGTCTCATGGCTCCAATACACATATATTTAAAAAAAATGGTACCTAATACATAAAAATTAACACTATTATTGGAAACCTATTAAATGTACTGTAACTAATTACTTATTCCTGTTAACTTCACGTTTAATTTAAAAAATAACAAGACACCGATCAATTTAAGATATTCAAGTTGATCCCAGCTCGATCCTTAGCCCTGATACGATATCTGAGAATTTCGGACACAACCTTTTCCATGTAATAATCGACAGACATTCGGGGGTGCGATCCGATGATATTACAAACACGCCAACTGTTGCCGAAACCTGACGCCCTGGTGAGTAAATACGTGATCTAATACTTGACTATTTCTTTTTTTATATAATTTATGTATCAAACGAGCGTGCAGTCCATCTGCCGGTAAGTTGGACATCTGTAATCAACTCCAAATAGCACAGTACAATAGTACAGCGTTGGGAAGATGTCTTGTTTATCGTGGATTATAAGTTAAGCTATCGTAGATTAACATCCGAATATATAATGTCACACACGATTTGATACTGAAACTAATTTAAAGCCTTACCTGAAGTATGTCACAAAATTAATCTTTAGAGATAATTGACATTTTAGTGGTACATAAAACGCATTTTTATGTTTGTTCAAAACATTTGGACAAATACAACAAGTATGTACCTATGTAGGTTACGTACCAAAAAGGTTACAAAACGAAATTAAATTAACTACAAAATAAATCATTTTCATGTATTTCATCTGCGGACAATATCTCAAAGAGAGGGGAACTTGGTATTATATTACAAAAGATGTCCGAAAGTGGCACAACCTGTCGCCACGCGGTGCCAAATGTACAAATAGTTTGAACGCGTCCCTCATACGTGATTTCATTTGTATCCTTATACTTTGGATAAAAGTAGGGTACCTACTTAAAGTCGTTATATACGGATAGCTAGCAATACATTATACGAGTATGCTGTGTATTTTATTTCTATATCAGATTTTTTTTTTTTTTAATAATATAAGAGTAGCAAGACGAACATGTAGTCCACCTGATGGTAAGTGGCTACTGCCGCCCATGCACATCTGTAATCAACCCCAGATAGGATTAGATATTCCTACCTGAAGTCGGCCACAGTTGCACCGCTACCCCTGGACTGACTGGGGACTGGACTACCGCTGAGGACTAAGCTGGAACGCCTCGGAAAAGTCTGTCTCCTTTACCACACCCTTCAAACCGGAACACAGCAGGTAGAAGGTAGAAATAGGTGTGGCTGTGGTGCCGCCGGAGTCGAATCACAAAGGGTTCTACCACCTTCAAAATGTATGTAATGTATGAAACCAAAACTTTATAATATGTGTTTACGCCATCTATTTTTTTGCCCCGTCCGAAACTACAAGAGGTAAAGTCAAAAGGAAAAAAACAAACTATATTATTATGCCATCAGATAGTGTTGCTTATAGGCATTGAATTTTGGTAAGCTATTCTATCTGAAAGAAAATAATTTAGTAAATATATTTTTATATAATTCACGTTGACCCTTAGCTAACCATTTCTTCATGATTTGAATAATGTGATGAAATTGCCGTGTGACATTTTCTAACTTGTATTTAATTTTACTTTTTTGTCTTAAATTGTACAATTGACGAACTTACATACTTTTACATTTCTTAAAACAAACAAATCTGCACACTACTGTCTATAGTATGTTATACCTACTCCTTATATTTTAGTTTTACAAAGTTACAATGTAAGACGTCCGGAGTATATGAAACATGAACAACGTTATTAGAATTCAAGACTCTGTTTTGGCATAAATTTCGCGGTTCGTGTGTGGAAGGGCTCCGTATCAGTCCTTTCGGGCCATTGGATGTTTACAAGTTATTGCTTCATCGGTTAGAAGACATTCGATCACTTTTGTATTATGCCATTCTTGTACACGGCTCGTTCATATTTACTTTATAATGTTTGTAGTAAAAATATAATACTGCTTTATTACAAAATTTTGTTCAGTAAGATTTGGTTAAAGAAGCATAGCGCTGCGGTTTACTTAAATTGTAAGAATTGTAACTGATCTACAGTAAAGTAACGTCGGGCGCAGTCGGGGGTTAGATGGGTGGCCGTTAGTACTCGTAGTTAAATGTCATTCGCGCTTCCTTGCTTTTGGTAATCGTTTGTATCAGGGGCATCCCTTGTGATTTGACTCCGGAGGTACCATCAAACATTTTTCGGTCGTCATCAAACACGAACGGGGAATTTTCAAATATAATTTCAGTCCAAAAAAGTAGCTTCGTTGAATTTCTTGTTAAGGTTGCTTATTCGGTTTAAAATCTTTTCATTCTGACATCGGTGACAATTACACTAGATATGTTCCAAAGTAGTTATAGAAAAATTGATTTTCCCAGAAAGCCAAAATGAGTAATTTTGAAAATTACTTTATTTTTTCATTCATAAGCACACATCGGCCCTACTTTCCCTATCAAGGCGACAGTTTCGGACCGCTGCGACATTTATCAGGGAAACCTTTTCGGGGTTATTTCGTTAGTTCCGATTCGATTTTCATTTTATGCAAAAGACGATCCAATTTCGGGTGGGCGGGGCAGCGGGCCCCATCGGGATAATGCTATAGAAGAATGATCCAAATTGAATTCGTTTCACGACGAACATCGCTCCGCTGCTAAGCCCCGATTCGAATACCTTGCTGACATCTTAGGGTCTGCTGTCATTCGTTAAACAATATACGGGCCCATGGGTTGTGGAGCGTCGCGCTGGATTATACAGAATCAAAGTAATGTTTGTCTTTTTAGTGGGCATGTGATAATATTTTTGGTTATTATTTATTATTTAGAAATGTTTTATGATCACAGTCAGCGGTCCTGTTCTTGCGGCCCGCGAATATTCTTAGAACCTCTCATTGCGACCCTTCAGCGGAACTTCCCAGTAGGCCTTTTTTGCCATCTAATTTGAAAGACTTTATGCCTTTTTAATTGACGACTTTTTTCGGTAATTCTGTAAGTAAAAAATTCAGGGACAACTTTCAAATATGGCCCTCTATAACGTGTGGTTACCGTTGTGTGCCATGTTGCTTAAATATTACCTACCTGTAAGTTATAGAAATTCATCTGCAATCAGATAGATAGGATAGCCCTTCAACTTTACTTAAGTTACTTTATATAGTGACAGGTTGATTTTTCTTATCAAAAATATTGCTCTGTCATAAAGATGACCGTGCTATAAAATTCAAGTTATTTGAACTTACTTATCTCCAAATTCATTTCTCTATTTTCTGATCTATATCGATGATTATTTGACAAGCTCGAGCAAGATTTTGGTATGGCCCCTTTTTTGATTGTCTTTATTATTCATATCACTGGGATGGTCTATGATTGATTCCTTAACACGTTTTGTTTCTGATAAATGGCGATACACCCTCAAAGGGCTGCGCGTCAGCGAAAATTTTCGTACTTGACTGCGTCCCTAGGATTTTTATTAAATTTTCGCGACATCAAGCCGTCGTAGGGCAGTTGGCGTCGACCTCTGATCCCTCGTTGAAGTATTGAAATATTTTCGCCCATCAAAGCCGGTTAAAAACAAGAGACAATGACCCCTTTATGAGATCAGCGTCTCTGAAATATCTTAGACGTGTAAACGGGATTTGGAATAAAATCTTGGTAAAGTGAATTTATGTATTTTATTATATAGGTTTAATATTTAATAGTTGTAGAAATAAATAACCATTAAATCTTATTTAAAAAATTGGTGCAAAAAGACCTCTGCCGTAGGTTCCTTTTAGAACTTCACTGCTAATGCTATAAATGTCCATAAGCGACGGTGACTACTTGCAATTCGATCTGTCTACGAAAAATGCAAAAACCAAGAAAATGCTTATGTATTTAATCAAGGAAACCACCGAATAATTTGCTCAGTTTTCTTGCAGTAATAGCTGTTTTAATTCTTTTTTACCAGGAAAATTAATCAGACTTTTCTATCAATAAACAAATATTATCGTTTCATCTTCACGACACGTCCTAGCGAATAAAGCCTCAAAGACATATACTGTTCAGAACGACCAATGTTGTGAAGGTTATTTTTTAGGGGCATTCGATACCCTTGAGTGACAAAAGTAATGAGCTGTAAGCGAGATACAGGCGTGACGTGGGGTTAACGAAAGGTCGATTTCGAAAAACGCAAGGTCCTCTATACAAATGTTTTGAATTGAACTCGCTAATCTTTCTGAATGGGTGGTTATGATAGCGATGAGGTTCTGAGTCGGATGTTTGGGGCAATGGTTGTTCTTGTTAGAGTCTATTGTTTTAGTCAATATATGTAGTTTCCAGTCGTTGACCCACGTCCGTTAGCAATAATCAATCTTAACTAACTTTTGCTTATCCAAGTCCGAAAGTTGATAATTATATTATTGCCTAAAAAATCTAAGTTTGTTAGGTAAAAATTAAATTAGTTTCAAACACTTATACTATTAAATGATTTTATGCTATAGAAATAAAATCACAATAAAATACAAATACAATTTAGAGAAATAAAATATGCAAAACATATCTTCATAACTTAGTTTTTTATCTGTCTATTCATCTATCCGTCCATCTATCTGTCGGTCTATCGGTATATCCACCTATCTATTAATTTATCTATCCGTCTATCCAATTATTGGTCTAACTATCTATTGGTCTATAGATATATTTCCTACATTATACGCGATATAAGAGCTTTCTGCAAATATTGGCACGCATAATAATATGTCATCTACTGAGAGAATACTGGCATTCAACTGAATTTCATAGTCCCACCACTCGAATATAACACGTCAAGTGCTTCTCAGAAACTGCAATTGCGCGCAATGTACGTTAGCAATTAAAGTTGAGCGCACACTGCGTCACCATATCATTTATATGAAATAGCCTGTCATAGAATGTTGACGGCGGTAATACGAGTAGTGAGATGCAGATTGTGCTTAAATTCCTCGAACTGTATAATGTAGGTAGATTATTATCTTAACACACACATGATGATGTGACACTAGAGTGCCCTAGAGTAGAGTGAGTACTCACTCTCATGTTTTGGGTGGGATGGGCGTGGATAATATCAAATTCATTTTGATCTCTCCCTTAATGAGAATCGAACCCAAAATTTTATGTTACATCGATATAATTATTATTACGCCCGGATGATGACGTTTGTGTCTAAAATTTATGTTTAACTAGGTACCTATTGTAATGTTTGTGTAATAAACGATACCCAAACTTTAAAAATCTGGGCTCATTTTTGGTTTCTTCTCGTCTAAACTCAAAAGTTAGGCACAAATTTAATTTAAGTAACCATTTTTCACTAAGGTTATATAGTAGACTGAAGCCTTGTCATTAACACATTTTTGTGAACCCATAAAACTACATAATTTAAAATTAAAATTGAAAATCTAGACACATCACATAACGATACTCGTAAAACAAGCTACATCTACAAATGTAGTACCAACCTTTATACGTTAACTATCGGATTTGAAGCTTTTACCGTTAATAAGCTGTACAGTTAATTAACGCGAGTTGAAGATGCGATCAGCTGCGACGTGTGAACTACAAAGGTTAGATGCTAATCAGGTATCTGTGTATCGGTGTTGCCTGCAGGTTAAGGTCACGCCTAATGACCTAGTATGGAGAGGATAATGGCGGTATTTTATTAAAGGGAAGTTTATAAGCAACAGATCGAACAGTTTTAACTGTTTTAACAGTTTGATCTGGTGCCTACATCACCCCAGGACTATGACATGGGGCTCTTCAAGAGGGGTGTAAAAAGAGCTCTCCTTCAAAGCAAATGTCCATAGGCGACGGTGACTGCTTTCCATCAGGTAGCCCGTCTGCCTTATAGTTAGCTTAAATATAAAAAAGTAGACTCTTGTTTATTCTCTTAATACTAATGTAAGAGATTTTTTAAATGTAGTCTAAAGAAATAGCAACCTTAGGAATGACTGCAACTTGAGCGTCTCATATTTTTGAAGGTGGTAGAAACCTATATGGTTCGACTCTGGAGGCATCAGAGCTACGCTTACTTTTGCCTAATAACAGCAATGTTAAGCGCTGCTGTGTTCTAGTTTAAAAGTTGTGGTAAGGAAAACATAATTATCCAAGACGTTCCAGCTTAGTCCTCATTTAATAATTCTTATTTATGATGTTTATTCATTTTAAAGCAGTGCGAGTTTTGTTTTATCGCAATATTACTGGTTTTAATTTACATTTTTTTTATTTAGCATTATTTTTCACTCTACTTTATTAGGATTATCATTGAAATTAGGTATATTAGCAAAACTGTACTTCACACATGTGCAAATCAGTTGCATTAAGCACAGTTCCAAAACAAAACACCCTCCACCCTGCACTTACAAAGCAATCGCAAATCCCCAGCCTCAACGTGACCGGAGTACCTTTGTGGATTCAAGCGGGATTCAACAAAACAGACTCCATAACGCTAAACTCAAACAACATAGGGACCTATATCGCGTATAGGTTCCTAGAATTTGAATTCAGTGGTTTTCAACCTTTTTTATGGCCCCTTTAGTATTATTACCAATTTGCATTTGGCCAGCGCGGTGGACTATTATCCTTCCTTACTTCTCATTCTTGGAGGAGACTCGTGCCCAGCAGTAGGGCAGTAATGGGTTGATGAAGACCCCTTAAGTAGGTAAAAATATTTCGCGAGCCCCTACAGGCCGTTGTAACTTTTATTTAATTATGTCACAAACATGAAAACTGTACAATATTTCTTATTATTCTCATAATTATGTATACTAGTTACATTCATTACGATGTACCTAAAACGGGCATAGTTTTACATTGATGACGTCGCCGAAAAGCTTCTCATTATATTCTGACTCAAAAAATATTACGTTTGGATAGTGTATTAGTAATTGATCCCCTTGTGTAGGCCTTGCCAACTCCTAGAGGATTGCGATCTACACTTTGAATAACACTGTTCTACTCTTGTAGTTGATGTGGTAATTTGAGCTATTCTGTAATAAGATAGAGTTCAAATCAATGTGTTTGTGTTAAAAGCAAGGCTTATCTGGTTGTGTTGCATTCTTGCTAATTATTGGTTGGAAACAGTGGGATGACCCTGAGGTCTAGAGATTCATATAAACTTAGTATAGTGAGTAAGAGATAGACATATAATAATAATAGTAAAGTGTGATTTACACTGTTTAGTAAGTTAAAGTTACGTGATGTCCTAAATCCTTTTTACTATGAGAGATGATTTTTCTCAGCAGCGGAACTGCTATGGGTGGCGGATAGTAGGCATGATGAAGAGGTAGGCACTACGCATTCATATTAAATATGTAATAATATTAAAAATCCTTAACCATAATAAAAATGATAATCATAATTAATTGACAGCATTTTCAGAACTGTTATGAAATGTTTGTTAAATACTAAAATATACTAAATTCAGTGCCTGAAATGAATCTGTGCCCCCACGAATAAGATGGTAGACTCACGTGTTAGTCAGTTAGGTTTTAATATACCGCATTCATTAAAAAGATAAAAAACACAACATTTTCTCTACAACACCTTTCATACTCTACGTTTCTCGCGTAATCTTTGTTATCCCGGTAACGAAGTTCTCTGTTCCCGCGGGAGGAGGGCAATTAAACGCGTTTATTGTCACCAGGTGGCGCTAATTTGCATCGATATGCAACTTTGAAAACAAACATTGCGAAAGGGAAAAGTGGGTTTCATTTTGTGGTGTAGAGTTGTAAGAAACTTTTGATGTAGTTTGCAATTGCTCATTATGGATAGTGTTGGGAGAATTAATCTCATACAATAGACGACGGTAATGTTAAGCTTTACAATTAATTGTACTTTGTTTGCTATTAAATTTATATTTTAATTCTGTTGCAAAAACTGTAAATGTTGCGCACGCTTATAATTGGCATGCACACGTGTCTAATACCAATAGTGTAATACTTATAGAAATAATTGTGTGTACCGCTGTTGTCGTGCAAATAAATAAATAAATAAATTTACACATTATACTCTCGAGTCTCGTAGCCCTAAAGTACATTTTTGAATAATAAGGTCGCATACCTCATTTGATATCAGAAATCCTAATTCACAATTTAGAAGTCTGCCCAAGAATGTTCATAGTAGAACTAATATAGCTTAACCGGGAATGCACCACCGTCACCGTTCCTTGCAGGGATTTATAGTTTCCCCAGGCACAAAGATAAATAATTAAGAATAATATCTCTATCAGAATCTGCGAGTTTCTTAGCTTATGACAAACAGATTTCAGATCAGTCCTTATAGAGATTGTTTATAAAATTCGTATGCAATGCAAGTGTTGATACCGGCTAACGAAGGCTTCCCCTACAACAAAGCTGTAATTAAAGGTGTTATCAGTCCCGCTATTTTGGGTAGATATGAAAATGTAGGGATGTTATCTAATCCCAATTTTATCTCGTGGATTTTGTTAGAAAATTGCTCCGCTTTGCAGTGCAATTAAGATGACAAAAGAGAGAATTTAAATTTGCGCCAAAATTCACAGAAATTTCTGTTCGTATATACATATTCTCTCTTCATGCATAGAATCCTTAATTTATTAAAGTCTTTAAGCCACTTTAACGTACTTAACGTTTTATTATTTTTTCTTATTACTTTTTAATGCGACAATTTTAAATCACATTGTCCTAGTTACAAATTTAATTAATTCACTAATTGAGGAGATTTATTTTTATTCTTTTAAATGCCTTTAATATTGAGATATTTTTAATATACTCGTATGACCATTTGCGTATAATAAAAATAATTTTACATATTGTTCCACTCTACTATATTATGGAGTAAAGAAAATAACTCTTCAATATTACAGAGAGACCTACGATTTCGTCATATTCTTTTTGTGAAATCCATTTTTTTATCAAGCTGTAATTTAGCCATGAAAACCAAAATTTAACAGACCCCTCGTACTAACAATTTATGAAAGCAATAATTTTACAAAGTTAATTTAATTTTAGATTTACAACCATCAAGTTAAGGTTCAGCACATCGGATATCTCAGGGAATCCTTGTAAAAAGTTTAGCAACTTTGGCCGCCTCTCAGCAAGTGGTACAATGGAGGTGGGAGTAGGATCACCATAGAAAAGTTATGTAGAGAGATTCTTTGTTAGTTTTTTATTTAATCCACAGATTTTTATGATCTAAAATGTGATATTTTTATGTAGGTTGAAAAATTGTTTAAGTATTTGTTGTCTCAGAGAAAAAAAACAATAATATGTCAAAATGTGTCTCATACATGGTTTTTCAAAGCATTGTATATTATTAAACAAAGCTTGTAACGAATGGCCATATTGTAATCAGTAGTAGGTATTTACTTGACATTTTTTGCAAATTTACGTTTATGTTACGCAATTTCAAGTAAGTAAATTCATTACAAAATTATTTTAATTTTTTTGATTCACATTTTATTTATGAAAACATGATCCAGAAACAATACATGTATACTTTAAAATATAATTATTTAAAAAGTTATAAAACATATTTTAAAATATTTTAATCCCGAGCCATTTACAAAATTCATGGCCACTGTCCCCCGCGGGAGGGTAAGTAGGGGGAAGAGGTAACAAAGGTAATTAAAGACGTTTATCTGTTGCAGGTGTTGTGCGCTAATCCCCGGCAGATATGGCACTGTTCCAAGGGCGCAAAAAATAACTGCCGCGCAAGTATTAACGCTTATTTAAATTCAGGTTTACGGTAATGAGGAGAATAAGTGATGGCTTTAATGCTTCATTTTAATGTGCTTAAATATTTCTCTTTTTAAACTGTAAAAGTGCAATAAATTAAAAATATATTTATTTACATTGTTCCTTTATTGCAATAGTTTATACAATTGCAGACGTAAAAACAATAGTTTATGTTAAGAGGCTACTTATGCCCATGGACAATTTTAATGATGTCTATTGGGTAATAGTTTTCTCCGAACTCGATACAATGTATGCGTTTTGTCACGATATTTTTCTTAGATTTTTCGTGACTGGGTTTTGAACCCCGGACAGACTTATATAGAGGACGAGTTTTACCACTAGTAAAACTATTTTACTTCTTTGAGTCAAGTGTATAAGAAGCCTATGTTCACCTCTAAAGATTGAAAGATATACCAGCATTGGAACCACAGAGTTGTACCAGCTGTAACTTTAGGGCCTATACATATATTTTGGAAATACCAGCACGTCAGAGTAGAGCCTACTTTTATTTCCACTTCATTGATATTCCTTCAAACATCCCTAAATATACGATGATGTAGTATAAATGTATGATCCCATACATCTAACCTCGGAGGCTCCACTGAATACGTAATAACGACGCGTATCGCGACGTTATTTATATTCAAATTTATTTGCTTTCCCGAGAAGATTGCTTTTTGATAGCTGTAATTACAACCACATATCATTTTAATTGTTTCGCCGAGGGGCGCAAGGGGAAGTGTTTGGTATCAAAAATTACAGCGATTTTGAATTTTGAACGTGCCTAGTTTTGATAATGAAGCTGGTATTTTTACGGCTGTATTATGAAAAATAAATGATTTTTTTACCCGATTGCGGATGGCAATATTTTTCAAGGGTATGTTTGAATGTATGTGTATCTCATTCTTTGGCACGCCACGCAGCCCAAACGGCTTGACGGATATACACGATATAAGAAAAATATTAGATATTTAAATATTTGCATCCGAAAAATAATACGAAATTGTAATTTCGCGACAGGCCAAAGCACTGTCAGTGTAGCAAACAAAGCCACAGACTGATAAATGGGATCTCGAGATAAACAAGTTATACGGAACTCATTCATTTTGCAGATTTGGGTACCAGAAAAAATATGATGGAGTAGAAAATAATTCGATAGCAATGGATGTGTGATGTTAGAGGCAACGTAATTCATAACATTTAATTTTAAAACCTGTTTTAACGGAATTTGATCAACTATTATGTATAGTTTATATTGTTTTATATACCAAATAACATTTAAAATAATAAATTTGAACTCCCAAATACTTACGCAAAAAAAATTAAAATTACATCACAAATTTAATTTGTGGTGGAGTGGTGGTTTGAATGGTGGTTTGTGGTTATTTATTGTTTCAATTTAATGTTATGTCGAGAAAATCTCGCCTCCGTCTATTCTGCAATTAAAAGTGTTTTTTCTAATATGTATAAAAGGAAAATCTGCCTCAAATGCTCCTTTACATATACATATTGAATCATGCGTTTTTCCAGAAAGAAAGTGTAAGGATTTTTTTATCCTCATTTTGTTTAAGGCAATTAATAAAAAGTAAACTAAAACGAGACAAGTAGGTACGTATATAATTTCCATCAGATACAAGCGTAGATCTGTCCGTGTGTTCCGAACAAAGCCACAGACTGATAAATGGATTCTTGCAGATAAACCGAAATTATACGAAGCGCCGAGTTATTCTGTAGAATCGTTGGAAATGTGATAAATAGTCGCGGAATAACTTAGTATCGAACTAGATAACTTGAATTGTGATTGTAAATGCAATTTAAAACTATAAATGATTTATTTATTTTTAATTAAATTGAGTTTGCAACTATAAAGGTTTATGAATACTTTTTTAAATAAATATAAATTTATTTTATTTTTCACGAAATCTATGGAATCAGTAGACCGTATCGATATTATATCACTTACAAATTTGTATGTAAGTAAATAACCATTAATTTCTCAAAAGTGGTAGAATCTTTTTTTTTAAATGAGAGATAAATCTCTTTAGTGAAGCTTTATAAGAACAATTCCAAGCACTGCTTTATTCTGGCATTTTTACTTGGTCCTCAGGGGTAGTAACGCCCCTGTGGACGACCTCATATTCGTATTAAACATACATAGTCCCAGCTGTAGTTACGCAATTTTTCGCGAAATCGGACAGGCATCAAATCTATCTGGGATTCATGACAGAAGTTGAATTCGGTGATCACTTACCAAACGAACCGCTCGTTAACTACTCCAATCATTGAGAGTCTAATGTAAAAACACATAGAACACACACATTTTACAATACTTCACATGGCACGCGCCACGCCATGAATAACACATGAGTCGATTAAGCGGCAGCCCCATAGCTAACAGATTAGATGGACTCCCACCGTTTATAAATATAAATCGATTCCCTTTATTGTCTTTAGCGAAACAAGCACTAATGGGGATTATTGCGAGATTGATGGAGGCAATCTATGTTTGTTTTTTAATGGAAAAGCGGAATACCCTCTGTAGAGGGCGCTAGAATTGTTTTTATTTAAGTACCCAGAATCAGGACGTAATGTTTTTAAGACAAGTAGAATATTGGTGTTTACATTCTAAAATTGTTGCCCATATAGGTCATATTTTTAATTAACCCATTACCGTCCTACTACTTACAGAGTAAAAAGAGATCAGGCCATAATCAGGGGTTGCGGGCGGCGAGAGTGGGAGATCGAACCGTCTAGCAGGCGACCCTGAGAAGGACGGCGGTATGTGTGGTCGCACCGTCTTGAACACCAGACGGTGTTGTGAGCCCTGAACTCACCTGAGCGGAGCTCGAAGGGGCAACGCGTTTAGAGGGCTCCGGTTGCGTTCCGTTGGAGATCCCGGAGTTCTCTTAGAAACACCGAGGACGGCCACCCTGGGGGACTTAGTGCGGTGAAAATCCCACGTACTACCTACCTTGTTGAACCTTTTGAAATTGTTGTTTGTTGTTGTTGGTACCTTTTGAAGGTTTCCCCCTCGATAACAAAAAAAAGGCCACAATATAACACGCTGATCAACTGCGGGTAGATATACTTCACACATTTATAAGAATTTCTTTTAAGCGTTATGTAGAAATTAATTTATTTCTCACATAACTGTGAAAATCATAGGTGCCTGGTATGCGAACCTTGGACTTCTCAATTGAGAGACGGAGGTTTAAACCACTAAGCTATCTAAACAGTAAACAGTATTTGTAACTAATACGCTTTGCAATTTTAAAAAATGATTCAAATATATTCCTATGGTCTATTCTTTTAGTAAGTACACAAAATTTTAGACGACTGTGAGTTTAATTTTCATACTCCTTTCTATAAAATCATATTAAACTACTGTTCTTTTTTGTAACCGTAGACGCATTCTAGATTCCTCATTCGCTAGCTTTTGTTACTAGTGACTTAAACACCTTATATCACACAAATCCTTATGCAATATCGAATTTGATACATTCACTTTACTGAAAATAAATCAAATGTCATGATTTCGTACACCTGGGGAGTGATATGATGTGATTTATTAACCGTTTCAATAACTTGAACCGTGTCGCCAGATTTCACCAGTTAACTGCAAACATGGGACAAATAGTCTCAGTAATGTTCACTTTACTGATAATTGGTTAGGGACAATTCTATTGCGTTTCGAGTAATTTAGCTGTCTTGTGGATTTATTGCTTGTGGTCTGTCATTTTAATTTGCAGATAAGGAAGAAATTTGTGTTGCTAGTTGTAGGGAAATCTCCCTAAATTCAGGGAGTTTTAAAATTTAGTTTTAGTTTTAATGATCTTTGTTAATATATTATTCTGTTACGAATAATTATTACGATTTGTTACGATTTTAAATTTAGTTAAATAAATTTAAAATCTGATGTACATTAATATACATGATGTACAGTCACAGAATTAGACCAGGGTCGATAATTTTTGAAACCAAAATAAATTACAATAGAATGAAACCCATTGGAAAAGGAGGGAAATATGATCAAAATGAAAGGAAAAATAAATTACGGTCGATCCGAGTTCGGGAAGTGGGAGGGGGTGAGTTTTTAAGGGTAAAAAATGGTTTATCTTGATTTCCGGCTAAACTACACGTCCTATGCGAAAAAGTTCAATGGCAAAGTTGTAGGTAATAAAAAGATCTACAACTTTTGTATTTGCAATTTTTTCACATAACCTCAAAATTTGGGTGAAAAATTCAAAAAACCAAGTTTTTGGTTTTTTATTTATATATTATTCAAAAAAAATTTTTTTTTTACGAATATTGGTGAAAACTTACCTTATTATATCCCAAATACACTGTAATTTATTTGATTAAAAATATTTATTTTTTCGCCTTATTTTCACTTAATATCAAAAAAGCACCCTAATTTTCAATCGAAAATTCTGACGTCAAAATATCAGCTTTTTTCAAAAAGTTTGGGGGCTTTTTGTTCGTTGAAATATCTACTTTCTGATGGTGTAAAAAAAAATATACATTACTATAGGAAATGTTCTCAGAAAATGCAAAAAATTGAAAAAAACCCAATTGTATTTATTGTCGATTCTCTTCTTGCTAGACTCCACTAAACGATTCAAAGCTGATTTTTTTATTTCATACACTTGCTTGTCATCTGACTTATTGCAGATTATACAAACAGATCCATCCATACTGATAATCTGAAAAGACAAAATTAAATTAATAATGCCTTCAAAGTTTTATCATGATGAGTATAACTAAATTTGTTTGTATAAAATAAACGAAATTACTATTTTTTATTCTTGTACTAACATATCATTCAATTTTAATTTTTTAGGTTATGTTATGTTAAACATACTATTTATGAAAGAAAATATTACTATTTTTATTTTAAAGTTGATTAATATAGATTAAAATACAGATTGTATTTACCTTGCTATGTAGATTCCAAACGATTTTTTGAATAAAGTAAATTTCTCACAATTTACTTAGAGTAACTGAGCCTGCACGTGTATTTTTAAAAACTATGTTGTACACTGCTCTGTATCTCGAATACTGGCTAACGGTTTTTACAGCTGCTACGAAATAGCAGGTATGTAGTAAGGCCCAGACCCTCCTAGGTCCGTCCCCACTTCTCTATGAAATAACTTACAATGGGCTAAAATTTACCGAAGGTCACTCAGGTATATAAATTATCTTAAAACAGCAGTAAATAGACATCTACAAATATTATTTAAATAAGATTCTACAACTTTTTCAAAATATTGTAGATGTCTTATTAAATATTAACTTTATTAACTTATTTGTTTGTTAATTATTGAAGTATATTTTAATTTGCAACTTTTTCATTTATCAATAAAACATGAAATCTTACGTTTTTTGAGTAATTAAATTGTAAATTTTAATAAATACCTCAAAATTGTACATAATGATATAAAAATTTTTTTCGAATTTGGGTTTTTTTCAATTTTTTACATTTTCTGAGAAAATTTCCTATGGTAATGTATATTTTTTTTACACCATCAGAAAGTAGATATTTCAACGAACAAAAAGCCCCCAAACTTTTTGAAAAAAGCTGATATTTTGACGTCAGAATTTTCGATTGAAAATTAGGATGCTTTTTTGATATTAAGTGAAAATAAGGCGAAAAAATAAATATTTTTAATCAAATAAATTACAGTGTATTTGGGACATAATAAGGTAAGTTTTCACCAAATTTCGTATAAAAAAAAATTTTTTTTGAAAAAGATATAAATAAAAAACCAAAAACTTGGTTTTTTGAATTTTTCACCCAAATTTTGAGGTTATGTGAAAAAATTGCAAATACAAAAGTTGTAGATCTTTTTATTACCTACAACTTTGCCATTTACCTTTTTCGCATAGGACGTGTAGATTAGCCGGAAATCAAGATAAACCATTTTTTACCCTTAAAAACTCACCCCCTCCCACTTCCCGAACTCGGATCGACCGTAATTTATTTTTCCTTTCATTTTGATCATATTCCCCTCCTTTTCCAATGAGTTTCATTCTATTGTAATTTTTTTTAATTTTTTACCATTTTTAAAGGCTTCGGCACTGGTCTAAATACCCAAGTCCTCAATCAAAGAATATTTACTTAGTTTTTTTTCTAAAAGAAACAAAATAAAACTAGGCGTTTATTTTAACAGATAATATATTTATGGGCAATTGGATTTCGAACCATAATAAGCAATTATGTTCTTTTTTGTTCTTTTAAGTTGTAGTTACAAAAAATATTGAAGATTTAAATAAACCGAATCAAGCAACACTGCTTAAGCCCCGCGGCATCTCTAGACCATAATTCTAGGCAAGTAGATGATAACAAATCTAACAGGTGTCCAGGCAACACTATTTCCGCTTAATTAGTTGTTTATGATAAGTAATTATGAATGCAACCATTGCGAAATAGGTTTAATTTAATGGGATTATTGGGACAAACAAATTGCGGAAGGTAGTACTAATATAATCGTAATAAAAATGTATCTACGTTGTCACTAAACGCCTCTGATAAGTAAGTTTTCCTTAACACACTTTTCAATCCTGAACACTGCTGTTATTTGGCAGAAAAAATGTGGCGGTGCACGGTGGCGAGCTGAATTAATTATTGTTAATAATAAATTATTGAGTATGTTAATTTTGCATTGTAAACTTCAAACTTTGTATGAAAATCACACACAGCCGTGCATGACGGTTCCCTATAGTAAGAGTGTGTGTCACACACAAAGAGTACTATAAAACACCCAGAGCGTTCAGACCCATAACTCCAAATTGACTCATTGGATGTCTACCTGGCCGTAGATAAAATGGCTTATAGCCAATTAAAACATATTTTAATTCACCAATGTATCAAGTATTTATGGTCGTTTTTAATGTATTTAATAACGATTAAACGATGTTTGTCGCAATAAATACGGCGCACGTGTGCACACAGCTCGGCCTGATTTATATGTTTGTGTGGACGAGGCTTTGTGGGACCTCTGCTAGCGGGTGAAACCGCGTAGCTAACTTTCAGATTGAAAGGTTCCTGTTTCTACAAGAATTAATTATTTACATAAATCGAGAGGTTTTTTGGCATATAGCTAGAGATACGAGTAGGAAATAAAAACGAAATACAACGGTTTTTAGTAAATTTTATTTAGAATTGAAATTTCAATGTAAATTATTTATGGCTTTTAAAATCATTCTTTAATTGGGAGAAGTGGTTAAAAACAATTTAAAATTTGTTAAATAACACGCGAATTTTGTTTTAATTTCAACCAGTTTTAAGAAAACCTATTGAAACAGAGATAGCAGAGAATCCAATAATATATATATGCATTTTATTACAATTCTCATTGCAAATGCTATTGCACAATTTAATGCCATTTACACAGTTCTGTTTGACAACAGCGAGGTGTGGTTTGGAGGCAGTTATAGGTACCCTCGCGGCGGTTAAAAACGTAATTCTGCGGATCTGACCGGAACGCGCCGCAATTGACAATGCTACGGCTGAAAGGTTAAGCGTGTGTCGAATTCGAATTACAAATAAATTAAAAAAATGTTTTTTTTTATATCACTGGCATTACTAGATTTGATTTTGTCATGAAAAGAATTTCAACTAGAACCAGCTCTACTAGAAGTTTGTCATAGATATGATTGATATGATATTAAATTACATTACGAGTATAACGCCAATAAATAGTAAATTAGCTATTTACACAGAAAGCTGTTGTAATCCAATAAACGTAGAGAATGTGAAAACAAACAAAATAAAAGAGTGATTAAGATTTGCGACTTTACAATAATAATAATGTCGGTTACATGTATTCAAGGTAATACATTTATCGTATATCTAAATGATATCGCTTTAATTTGTTTGTTGTTTAAACGTTTGCTGGAAAAGTATAATATTATATGTGCAGCCCTAAAATGTCTATCAATAATATATACACATGCGTGTAATGACTCAAAATTATACTAAGAATAAAAAATAAATAACAAAGAATTGACAACAAGAACTAAGAACAAAGCCTATATAAATTATATTTAAACTTATTCGGAAAATATCTTTCTTCCGTTTTCGTACTTATCACTTATCATTTTTAAAATCTCTGAGACAATCGTGCGTCGATCAATGGAAAAAAACCACAATTTCGATAGCCGCTCGCGCGTTCGACAATCGTTCGCATTTAAAAGTCGTTCTCCGTTCGATAGACGTCCACGCTTGACCGACAGTTCGAAAATCGCTTGCTCGTTACGGACGGAATGTTTGGTGAGGTATTTTTAAATTACGGCTTGTCGTTGTCATTCCTTTTTCAAATGCTATTCGATTCTTCTTTTATGAATCCGTGGGTATTCCCAATAACATTTTATATTCGGGTCACTCAATTGAATAAGATATTAAAATTTCCAAAAGTATATAGAAGTAGCGTTTCGTAGCTTCGCAACTTCTAAACGAAGTTCTTATAGGTTATTATTATGTTAGTATTAACACGTGATTTTTTATGCTTAAGGCCTATTTAAAGTCGCCTGAAGACTAATGTAGAGCACCTCGGCTAAGTATGTTTCTCTTAATAATATCCTTCAAACCGGAAAACAGTACAGTTATCAGGCAGACAACAGCAGTCTTCCGAAACACTAAGGGTTCTACCACCTTCCGTATACAGTAAAATTGCACGTAATACTCTTAAAAAGTTGTATTGTGTAATAACTTATCATAATTATTTATTGTTCTTGTGAACTTATTTATCATAGTTATAACGTCGCCTATCTTTTATACAATAAGAAGAATATACCTCGCATAGTATTAACTTCACTTGCAATTTGAAGTGCCAGCAATTACTTTTACAAGGGTCTGTCTGAGAGCTCCCAAGGGTCTCTTTGTGGTAAATTCGGCGGCTAAGTCGTCGCATAAGTGCATGAGCCTTACATAATTCTAGATATGTAGTTGGGTGCTGATTTTCGTTTTTTGGCAAAAATATATAACATTTTTGGGTAGATACTTTACTTTGGAATTTATTTCAAACTTTAAGTAGGAGACTTTTTAAAAAGGGTATATCTGTATTACCCAAACTAAATAATATACAGTTAGTAGTTTTCTTAGTGATTGTGTTGGAAGTAATTTAATAACGGGTTACCGTAATTAATGGTCATTCGTCATCTATGGAGAAGTAAAGGAAAATCTAACTACATTATAGCATGTTCAAATCATTTAGGCTACAGAGCGTGCCAAAGTAAATCACATTACATACACATACACATACATGCTCACACATTTAAATATTAAAAAAATATCAACGGGTTGCACCACGGGATTACCGGCAGAAGTGAAAACTTAAAGCCTAACCTGAAAAAAAAATGAAATTGACACCCATTGACACATTTTTTCTAAGCTAACACCGGATGACATATTGACTTTTGCAGTTTGCTTTGCCGTCTTACAAACTTTCGATCAGGCCACGTGTCCTGACGCGCGTTTAACATTTTTTACCAATCACAAAAAGTGCAAAATGCCGCAAAAATTTTCACTTCAAATTTTCGAGCCAGCCGTAAAAAACACACATTATTCAAGCGCTAACAAATATTCCACACCACGCCATATAAAGTGAAGATATTGTCAGAATATTATCAGCGTGGCAAAGCGGCTGGGATCCCTCGGGATGTCTTGGATGTCCCTTACACATGAAAATCAAGCGGACTCGGGATACGCGTCCCGAGGGACGACCTCTCGGTTAATTTGATGTCGCAAATTGGGCGTCCTGTTGCTGCTAAGGATTTATGGGGTGGAAGGATGGAGGCAAGTTTTATTAAATTGTTGAGGTAAGAATATTTTTATGGATGTTGCCATTAGGGAGATTAAGGAAGACCGTTTGGTAACCAAAAAACGTCATAAAAAGCTGGTAGAGTCTGTATAATTCGATCGGGGAAGTACCTACTAGGACGTTTCGATGGAAGAATCTTAGTCCTCAGGAGTGAGACATCTGTGATCAGCTTCATTTACAACCCCTGTTCTAATATATATGAATTTGTCCATGACAAGATAATGTCTATAGACGGTATTATTTTCTCACTGAGTGGATTCGTCTGCTACTCAAACTTTATGAAGAAAGTTTGTTTCATATTCTGTTACATAATCCATTCTGTGTGCTTCGAATTTTTGACGTTTTGAAGCCTAGTAGAAAATACTCGTATTTATAACTTGTTTTAATATTAAAGGATATTTTTAAATATCTATCTACATAGATGCCTCAGAATTGTTTTATTTCTTTGGGGATTTCATATGTCATAATAATATTGTTGATTTAAAATATTTTAAGTAGGGTCTCATCAAGTTTATTTAAAATTACAGAATTACGGGTCAAGCTTTATATGTATTCAAATTTGAAACACCGCGGGTCCCCTCGTAAATACAGAACGTACAGTAGAAAGTAATTGCCCATGAAAATGTACGGGTCCCTTCCTCTTGGGCACTAATTTGGCATAACCCAACCGACCGTTTTGTGAAAACAATAAAATTATCTCAAAATATTATGTTTGTGTTTTCGTTGAAAATAAGGTTAATTATGTACGTCCGTAAATAATGTTTTATGTTATTTCGTTGTTTTACGTAACAGAAGCTAGTCGTATTAGGCTTTCGTTTGGAATGATAGATTTAGAAGTTTACTGTCATAGAAACAAAAATCTCTTTTTTGCTCATCATTAATATATTTATTATAACCATGCATTACAAATATATTTTAGCATTTTTCTGAGTGTCACATAATGTAGTTTATTTTTTAATTATATTTTTCGGAAAATTATCATTAAATTTCGGAAAAATTCACGTTTATTAATGCTGTATATTATTATGAAAAACTGCGATACTTTGTATAAATCCCGAGTTTATTTACATTATCGGTAGGCTTGGAGCAAGTAAGCTGTGACAAACAGGTAGATATGTATAAAGACACGAATGTGATCAAAAATATTTCCATTTTATAGAGCTCCAAAATCCTAAAATACTCAATCAATCGTAAAATACGATTTATTATTTAATATAATAAATCGTATTTAATATAATCAACTACTTATTACTATGAAAAAATATTAAACAACTTTCCACATCACTCATATTAAATTTTACTCAGTTTTTCCAGTTATTCTTCAACAGTAAAGAAAAAGTCAACATAATACAGTAACATCCGTACGTGCATCTGGCCCGACGGCCGTCTAATTAAAACTCATTCACCGCACTCATTTAAATATTTAATTGCGTCGCCAGTGAGTGGATTAAACTAGTGTGTTCAACCCCGCCCACCCTCGGGACTTGTGGGGATTTTAATTGTTTTAATGACTGACTTTTGCTGTTTTTGGTATTAATTAATTACGTTTTAATTTTGCTGACTTTGATTTTATTCTGAAACTAAGTAACGGCCTATGTTGGACTAGAACTGCTAGAAGAATTACACATTGAAGGATTCAATGAGCTAGTTCTTCAAGAACCTATTGCTACCCGTGAGGACCAAGCTGAAATGCCGTGGACAAGCGTATCTCCATTACCACAATCTTTAAATCAGAACATTAGACAGACATTGGAGGGTCAGTGATGCAGAGTTGAAATATACGTAAACCATTAATTGTTTTTCGAATTGTTTAGTACTGATGGCCCTAGCGGCCCGCACAGCTTCGCTGGGATAAACCTTAACGTGCCGTACTGGTTTTTATAAGTGTCCTTTGCACCCAAAATACAGGGATCTCTAATGATTTGATTTCAAAGCCTTTTTTATCCTTCCCTACTCTCCAATACCGTTAATTGCAATGGAACCACTGATTGCGTTCTATAAACGTTAAAACACCATTTGTCTAGAGACCTCAGTAACTCATTTTATGATTATTGGCGTCGTAAACTTTATTCAACTGATAAACACTTAAGTCGGATTATCTCAACGCAATAAAACTTTTAATGTTCCAACTTGGAAGACATAAAATATAGAAGGCGTTTACAAAATCATTTATATGAAACACAATAAGGTCATCGACAGGACAATTAGGACATCATTACGGAATTCAGTCATTTTAATATGTAACGGGAACTCACGATACGCGGTTTTTAATTTCTTTTGCCGATATTTCGACCCGCATGAATCGGGGTCACGGCGAAAATGCGGTGGCGGGAAGAAACCGTTGACAAGTACTAGTGGTAGATTAATCTATTTACCCTGCGTCTAGTTCTTTTTGTTTTTTAGGTTCCTTAATTAAAAAGTTTGCATGTGATTCGAACATTGGACTTCTTGTATCTCTTATATCTATCACTATCTCTGGGACCGCTTACGGTCTAGGAAATTCTATGAAAATTTCTATTGTCTATCTAAGAGATATCTAAGAGATAGAAACTAGAAATTTTCATAGAATATGTGTAATGGTGTCAACCAGAAGGCTATTACTGCGCTTGTAATATTGGATGAGTTACACATATTATGCGTTTAAGTATATTTTCCTTCAACTAAGTTATTTGTTACTCACAATGTACCTTTTCTATATTTTCTATAATTTTGAGTGCAGCGGGGTGTACTAATTATAATGCTGTACTATTGGTAGTGAGTTAATTTGTTTAATCTTACCGTTTTAATTTCCCCCTTAAAATAGCTTCATAATAAAATACAGAAATTATTTTGGCATCAATATTTTAACGGTAATATCATAGATATAATATTCTGCTGACGTAGGGTATATACCAATGGGTAATATTAACAGAATTATGTCATTATTATGAATTCAGGTACCGACTGTAAAAGTATGATATTAATGAGAATTTATTTTAAGGACAGAAATCAGACTGCAATGATTATAAGTCGTTTCATTTTACAAAATCCAAAAATGAAATAAATTTATTTCTCTCATCCTACGTAAATATAACATACATTAATTATTAATTCTATTCGCAGCTAAAAAGCTACAAAAAAAAACAAAAAGCTAATATGCAATCGTGCTTCGTAAGTAAACATTCTGCTTTAGTTTTCACATTAACTTAAAACAGCCAGTGATCCTCAAACCCGCATCGCAAAGATCAAGCATTCGATAAAGAGGCTCATCTCATTGAAACACGCTGCGTGCACGGAAACACAACTTGTTCCAGCCTGGACTATAAACGATATACGATATATTACAATCCAGCACTATCGCATTGGTTCAGCGCTATAAATAATTATCTAGGCTTGTCTGAATTAGTCTGGATCTGTTAAGAACTATTGATGATTTACCAGGCCATTAAACCGCTTTAAAATGTGGAAAAAGGCATGTTCCCAGCAATACGACTGTGCGACAGAATAAAGAGCTGTAGTCAAAGATACGCAAAATGTTGTCTATTGAACTTTATTCGAGATTTCTAAATACGAGAAATCGGGATTGTTTTCTAATTGTTTATGGTGATTCGGTTAACTTTACGAGTTATATTCTTATGGTTTTCATAATTTTGTGCATTCGGTTGTCATTCAATTGAGCTGATTATTATCAATATCGTTGCCTTGGCCGAAGGAGAGTCCGTTACTTTTCATTTTAACGACTATGAAAAATCTGCAAGCCTCCCCCAGTTGAGTCTCCTAGTCTTTTAAAGTAGAACACGTGCCTAAAACCGGGGAAATAACGTCGGACTGTCCACAATCACCGATTCTACTTACTCGGGAATCGGGAAAAGGCGGTCCGAAAACAAATTTCCGCGTGGGCCTAACGACCTCGACCGTCATTTAATCAGACTCAAGTGTTGATGGGATAGCCGCAACGTACATTTTTCCTTCAACACATATCGAAATCTATCATGAGGTAATCGCTTACTATCCTTGTCACACGTACGTGAAAGCAGTCTGTAGGAAAGGGATGGAATTGTTGCCACATCAGCGCTTACAGTCGTTTCTGTAAATAAACGCTTGCAAGTTTCCAACTGGTGACCTTTCAGATTGTCATTAGGATTCTACTATTACAGCCAAAGTACTATTGTAGCACAAACGACTTGCAATCCCGTTCAGGATTTCATTTTATTGTAGGAACCTTTTCACGCTCTCTTAGCCCCGCGACTTGTACATATGTACATTTCTTAAGTTAACCGATGTTACTCATGGGTGACCGCTAAGAGCTTTATTTTATGTGTGCTGTGCTTCGAAGAGTACATTGTTATTCCCACTGTTAAAAGCCTTAATGATTGTTTGTAAAAAACATTTTAACATAGTAAAACACGACCATAAATCACAATTGTCATTTTTTTTTATTACTGGTATAATAAGTTTTTGAAATATACTTCTTTGGTGTCTACATAGGTTCACGTTTTAGTGCGACCCGCTACGAAATTACTACCCTTAAGGGTCTGTATTAAAATAGTTCAATTAAATGAATCCAATCAAAAACATGGATTTAGAAAGACGTCTATGTTTTTACGACCCAGGGTTTTTTATTGAGTTCGCAGAAAGAGTATAAGCTATGAGCTATATAACATACGATACCTACAATTTTGATTAAAAAATTATCATATAAATATTTCATTGTATGTACATTTTCATCATATTATATTACTAGAGACTACAAAGCTGCAATTCCGGCGCTAGGTACCAAAGGCAGGAAATACCAGTTCCGAACGGATCGCACTAGACGTATCCGGATCTTTCCGGATTTCGGTCGTTTTAGTGCGGCCCGTAAAGTGGGGCGGGTTATCGCTCCACTCGAGGATCTCTCGTCAAATAGTGCCAGTTAACTTAATGTGGCGGAAAAGTTATTCTGCTCGCTGCGTTAAGTGAAATTTCTCGGGAGATGTTGCTCCGTACGCCAATTGATAGATATTTTAAAAGCGAAGGCATTTCCATTTGCTTTCTACTTACGATGAAACGTCTGTACTTTGTTTTGACATATAACATTTGTGGGTAACAATATCGATGATAAGTCATTCGTGAAGCTGGTGCAAATGTACACTACAAATATCAGCAAGCAGCAGTATGCAAAGAAGCAATCAAAATCGTTGATAATGAAAAATATCGATGAAATGGTTAGCAGCATCTTCGTGCCAAGTTGTTCATGTATTCATAATTATATAGTTAAGTGTGATCACTAAGATAACATACCTAATCTAGAAAAAGACAAAGTAGTTGCGGATAGACAGGTGCGCATAGAATTAAACACCCCATTTCACTTCTATTTTTTTTATAATATGGGAGTAGCAGACGAGTATGTAGTCCACTATTCCTGAGGACTAGTAGCCTCGGAAAAGTATATCTCCCTAACTACGCCCTTCAAACCAGAACACAGCAGCGATCAACACTGCTATTATGAGGCAGAAAAAGGTGTGGCGGTGGTGCCGCCGAAGTCGAACCACGAAGTGTTTTACCACCTTCAAAAATCTTCTCTAAAACCAAAAACTGAACTTCGATAGTAAAAATAACATTGCCAACGCAGATTCAGATTGTCCCTACGACTTTTAACTTTTCGATCAGAACGCGTGCTCGCCCACACAGTGCGTGGTAAGGCGCCATCCAATTAAAAATGCAAATGGTGTGGCATTGTAACAGAATTACCCGAGATCTGGACCGCCATCTTGATTACAATAATAATGCCGTAAATTCAGAGATCTTAATATAACAACACCTACGTGAAACTTGCGGTTTCGAGTTAATTGAAAAGGGTCTTGGTCTTCAGTTGGTCGCAATTAATATGTAAATAGGTTAGCTAGTGCAGCAGGAATAGCAGTAGTCTGTAGTACGCATTTTGGATTCTTACATTGCGGACTTGGGGTGTAATGTCAACTCATTACTGTCCTACTGGTCACGGGTTCTCTCTTAACTCCTCAGTCGAACCATATTTGTTATATCACCCTTCAAACTTCAGATAGTGTTTCCATTCTTAGATTATCTTAGACATCAATGGTCAGAAAACAAGAGCTTTTGAGTGGACTTCAATGTAACAAGAAAATTCATTTGGGAATTCTTGTATGCAGTTGAGGTTATTATCTCAAGATCTAGTCTACACAAGTATCTCATCTGATAGCCACTTACGCTCTGTCCGGAGTTTACAAGGAAATGGGCCATCAAATATTCGAAGCGAGACGACCCCACAATGGGTATACGCCCAATCTCACCCTGGCACGTGTCGGTCAATTATCAGGAGCAAACAACCTAGTCAATCTGAATGTCACATCATTAATTGTTGAAGCGCTATTACTGGCGTCAATAAATGTTTACGACCCCTGTATTGAGGCAGTTTCCTCTCTGCTTTCATAACGTTGTTAACATATCATAACTATACATTGCTGGCTGTATTTAGGGTGATATAAATTGTGTAAGAACTAAACGAGCAATGTATATAAAATAGCAGGAAGTTATGTTTGGATTTTGGTGTTCATGGTAAAGAAACGATTGGTGTCCAAGCGACAGCATTGTGTCCGACACCCACTAAGATACAAATTGTTAGACAAATATCTCGTACATAGATCTACGAAGAAAGATCGTAAATTCTGATACAAAATATATTACGACTTTACTACGTAGTACTAGGAAATAATATTTAGTACGCTTCTGTTTACTTTTATGTTACGTTATAACTTTTCTATTATGTTATAAAATGTAATATGAGCTCCGACATGTAAGAATTTAAATTCTATAAAATATAGATATACATATTTATAGCATCTAAAGATTTATCGACTTCTGTACTAGTAGGTACAGAGAGGGAATTATTCAAGAAATACCTTTCTTTGTAAATTTCAAAATTATAAAGGAAAAGGCAAAGAAAGCTCAGAGGGAAATTAATAGCCGGGTAAAGAAAGAATTTATCTTCAAAAAAAATCCTGTATTATTGCAGTATTAGTATAATTTTTGCTATATATTAGGTTAAATTAAAAAAAAAATGCCTATATTATTTCCTTTTTTATTTTTTCTCATAAAATAACAACACGATATACCAAAAAGGCTTTATAAAGCGCATAATCTCTATAAATATAAAACATGGACCTTACCATAAAAGGGGAAATAAGCCCACCGGAATATTTCGTCACAATATACTTTAATAGAACCATCACAAAGGGCCCCATATCTTATTTCTCATAGAAACGTGATATAAGGGTATTGTGGGCCTCGAGATATCTTGGTTAAGGTTGCCATAAATAGTTAACACTTACGTTCAGTAATGGAAAATGATTTTTTGTAATTTCGATGTAGGAATTAATTAATTCATCTGTTGGGGAGAGTTGTAACGGCATATAGGCACTTGTAGTCAAATACATAGGAATACATAGGATTGCATACAATCTTTCTTACTGAAATGTGACGCTGCCGTAGAAGACTTAGAACCCTTTTGTATTTTTGCCTTACTACTTAGAAAGGTGGTAATATAGTTCGATCGATAAGGTACACCTGTCACATTTATTTTTGTATTGAAGCATTTTTTTTGCGTTTTGGTGAATTTGTGGTTATCGGCTCTCGTACAACATGTGAGGCTCACTTACACTTTAGTCAGCAGAAGTGGCAACCCATCTGAAATTGTCTTCAGGTAGAGCCCCTGTACTATATATATATTGAGTAACAGATATCCATGGGCTGCACTATCTACTTACCATCAGGTGGACTGCATGCTTGTTTACTATAACAATCTTATAATACTCTTATTGTTAATTCTTACATTTTAATTAAACTTTGACATGTGTAACACCTGTAAAGATAGCATTTAATTTGACTTTATGTGTCGCTATTTGAACTAATATACTAAATGCTTTACACAATAAAATAAATAAAGAAATAAAAAAGGATTTCTTAACGATTTAGGATCCACGCAAGTCGCGGAACTCTTAACACTCAATGTACGAAACAAGAATTATAATGCACCTCGCTTATATCACAAGTAATAAATATCGAAACGAATAAAATAACCCGCTCCCATTAAGATTATTGTAGCACGTGGGTAGGAATTTGTAACGGAATACGTGAGAATTTGAAACGATCATAAACATACTCCCCCGCTCTGATGTTGAGATAGGCGCAATATTACCGTCTAATTATATCCCTATTACAGTTTTATGTAAAGATATATTAAAGTGATAAGCAGTTCAGCTGTTAAAATGCCACCCATTTTACCAACTTAGCATTTTATATATAGGTGGAAGATGGTAGAACCTCTGTGTAGAACCATCTGGGTTTCGACTCCCGGGAAACCACCGTTACAACTATTTCTGCACATTAACAGCAGCATTAAGGGCTGTGTGCTTGAAGGGTGCAGTAAGGAAGAGATATTTATGCAAGGCCTTTAAAATAAACCCCAGGAATTTTACCTAAAATCGATAACAGATGCGTTAAACATATTTAATAAATTACATTACTGATTGTACAGAAAATAATGACCGGAAATGTTATGTTACCACTTATTACCGTTTAAAACAACAATTCACATACGCTGTCGTATGTGAACGATCGCAAACACGTGTCGAATCTGGGAAGTGGAAATAGTGAGGCAACAACTTTTCCTCCACGTATTTCGGTGGGAAAACTTTCCAAGAAAATAAATATCCAAGAAAAACCGTTTAAGCATCACCAATGGACCTCGACCCATAAACCCGAAAGACAAAGAGACCTCCAAATTTCCAACTCATTTATTATTCCATGGAGGCTCTCGGTTCAAAAATCCATCAAAGTGCCATCAAGGAGTTTACTAACACGTGTACAAGTTCGGAAAAAACTTTAATAGGTCTCTTTAAGGAATGTGTTCTACCGCCGCCTTACAACATAGAAATGGGAGTCAAATATTCTGTCAATCGAAATGTCGAACGGTTTGTAATGAATACTGCAAGAACAAATAAGTCTTTACGTTTCACTACTGACCATGATGATGAATGATTGGAGTACCTATCCTTCGTCGCTATAATTTTGGAGACTTTATATAATACAATGTTTATTGATTTTCATTCAAAAGATAGGAATCTAGTCTTAAGTCCTAATATTATTTGTACAGCACTACTGTAAAATGGTCGAATTAGGTACTGTAGTATATTAGTAGTATTAGTATTGTAAAAATTTGTAAATTTAGTATTTTTATATTTGGATATATTTTATTTTCCTTACTATTTAAGTTCATATTGAGGTTACTCCTTTGGTTTATTTTTAATTGGTACAAATATGTACGAGTATTTATATATTATCGCGTAGTAGCTTACTGTTTGGTAGTGGAACAAATTGGTAAAGTTGGTATTACTTTATATGAACTTTGTGTTGGTTTAACAAATGGAGCCATAAATCGATTAGAACCGTAAGTATGAAAAAAACTTATTATTAACGGCGTATTTTCCGAAACTGGAAGGTTTCATTATTAGGTTTTGCGTGGAGAAAAACTTTTTAAAGTCCTTATATTATTACGGTAAAATCATAATTCTCATTAAGTAGGTAAGTGGTTTTTGGTAAGTTTTCTAGATTTCATTACAATAATTTATCCACTCAACTTACAGTTAATACTGTAAGTTTGATAACTTTTCTGCGTTTAATTTTATTATATGGCATTACCCTTCAATAGTTAATTGTATCAAGCGTTACTTTGCGGCAATCCATGCGGTTAATTACCCGTCGTAGAGTCAACTTACCCTGATGATGCTCCGTTTTGGAGCGAAACACGTGTTGGTGGTGGTATGTATGGTGGTGTATATTTTTAATTTTAATTTTTGCATCTGCACGCATCCTTTGAGGGAGGGAGGGTGGTACATACTGCATGGTTTAAAATGTATACCAGCATTCATATTTGTAGCGGATTGTTGCGCAGTAGTTTTAATCTTAACTTATTACCCATAAGTCATAAGCCTTCTTGACTTAGTTCCTCGTCGACTTATTGCTGCCCCACTTCTGGGCACGGGTCTTAGAGTGTGGAAGATTGTAGTCAAGTTTAAATTGGTGGATTTTCATATAAATTCATTAAACGTTTGTAAACGTATCATTATATTCAGATTGAAATTTCTTCCAATCGTCAATTGTTGTTGCAATAAGCTAAGAAGCATTAGTTAGTTATATATGCCAAAATTTACAATTCTGCTATAAAATGTTGAAAATTCCACACACAATATCGAAAAGCAGACTTAAATAAATTTAATATTCTGCACCCGAATAATTCCCATATGTGGCAGCAACGGCAACTTGCGAAGTTTTTGCGGAGCGCAAATAAATCTTTATAACCGGCACATCCGAACTTCGAGGATGCAACTTCTGCAATATGCATGAGGGGTATGGCGGGGAAAAAATGACGTCGCGTCGTGACCATAAAGAACACCTGGGACGAGTTAGCGCCAAGTTCTGTGCCTGGGGGAGTTTTTCCGCGTTAACAGAGCAAGTTCTAAACAAGTGTTATTGTGTAAAAGTTCTATTTTCGTTGGTTGGTTGTGGATTTGATAGTGTTTATTAGCTTAGTAAAATCGTATTTTAATATCTGGTTATTATTGCGTTGTACATATTTTCCTTTGGTGTAAGAAATACTCCAAGTTCCTGAGATAGACAGAGGAATTCAATTTGAAATCATTCTGAAAATCAAAACTATTTTTTTAATTGCTCTCTATTACTAAAAATAAGTGACAATTAATCTCATTACCTTATTTTTACTTATTTTCAATCTTTTATAATGTAATACCACGACTCTTCAATTTAATTTATTTTTGCAGTTTTATAATTTTTCTTTCATACGTTTTGTAAAATCATCTTCCCAAAGCATGTTTTTTCAGAATTATGATATAAAATGTATCCCAATCTGTATTTAGATTCCAACCGTCAAAACCATTCTAAATGAACATTGCCATCCGCACATCGTGTTCTGTACATGACACTTTGGATTTTTGATTGCGGGCCTCCACCGCGGGGTCTCGGGTTCAAGCCGACACGGATTGGGCGTACCGTCCTTATATCATGTGGGGTCTAATTCATTATTCTGGAACTTGATTCATTCTTTACAGTTAACTTTTTGTTAGGTGACATCGTTTTCATTATAAGTTTTTATAAGCACAATAGGGTAGGTACAAAAACAGTTCTGGTATTGAGCTAAGGGTGCTGGGTTCGATTATGGAGAAGTGCAAATGTAATAATATAAAAGTATTACCAAAAGTTAGTGTAATATGAGCTGCAACCTATCTCTTCCCAGATTTGGAGAAGCCTGGATACTTCTTCTGGCTGTTCCAACGCGGACTGTTGGCTACGTGTCCGGCTCCGAAGCACAGCATGGAATTTAACCATTAACGGTCACCCATCGAGCTCAGACCGCGATTGACGTTGCTTTAATTTCGAGATCGCTTAAGATCTATACAAGCTGCGAAACCATAATTCGTAAATTTGGCACGACATTAATAATCAATCAGAGTTCAAAATGTATCTTTAGTTCATCAGCAACCTATCTAACAATAAAAGGTAAATTGATGAAAAGCTACGATAACCTACTTAGTATAAAATTGAAACCAAGTTCAAATTGAAAAAAATTGAACAAAAAAACTAAATTAAAACAAAAAATTGATAAAAAAAATCATTCTAACTATCGTACTCTGGAATAGAATTTATATTAACCTACTCTATGTGAATCGTGTTTTTCGTAATAAGCGGCCCGTCCGGGGTCCCGGGTTCAAGCCTACACGGTTTGGGCGGTACTTTGTGACACGTGGTTAGTTTAGTTAGTTCGCGCTGTGTTTTGTTTATTTACAGTCGCGGGTTTTTTGTTTAAAAAAAATTTTAACAAAAAAATAAAACCGACTTCTATGTCACTATAAAGTAAAAAATAATTGAAATAAATGTTGGTTTAGTACATATTTCTGAAGTCGGCGCTCAATATATTTCGTTTGATAACAGCGTAAACAGCGTGTCCAATATGAGCGCCGACTTCAGAAATATGTACTAAACCAACATTTATTTCAATTATTTTTTACTTTATAGTGACATAGAAGTCGGTTTTATTTTTTTGTTAAAATTTTTTTTTCACCCTTTTTAGTGATGATATGCTAACGTTTGTATTAATATTATGTAAAATTGTATAAAGGTGATCATGAATAAAGGTAAGGTCTGAATTCATACGGATTGGACCCACCCGCTCGCAGGGCGCTGCCGCGCCCTTCTCGCTTAGTTTTATATTGTCTTATATGTTCCAACCTAACCTAACCAATTCAATACGAAACACTATAGGCGAGGCTTTATGAGATACTAATTATTGGCTAGGTTAGGTAGGAACAGATAAGTAAATAAATCAAACTAGGTGGTAAAACTCTGCGAGTGAACCGGTCCAATTTACCTTAATTCAATAGTTAAGAAAAGAAATAGGAGTTGAAGGTCAAATTTTTCATCATATGTCTCTGTCTAGCAACTTCATTACAACAAATGTATATTCTATATACTTTACATGGGAGGCACATCTGCATCATCAGGATTGAAGAATTGAAGGTCATATCTTCCATCATATGTCTCTACTCAAAGACCTCATCATATATTCGTAAGCTCCAAATGCCTAACTTGTATGATTGAGGCAGGAGGCACTTCTGCATTATTAGAGTTGAAGAGTAGAAGGTCAAATTTTCCATCATATATCTCTACCTATCAACCTTATTGAATATTCATAAGCATCAAATGGCTAACTTGTATGGTTGAGGCAGGAGGCACCTCTGCATTATCAGAGTTGAAGAGTAGAAGGTCAAATTTTCCATCATATGTCTCAACTTATCGATTTTATTAAATATCCATAAGTTCCAAATGCCTAACTTGTATGGTTGAGGCAGGAGGCACTTCTGCATTACCAGGGTTGAAGAGTTGAAGGTCAAATTTTCCATCATATCATGTTAACCCAGATACTCAATGTTCATTTTAAGTTTTATGAGAATTGAGTGGGCAGAAGGTAAGTTGTCATAAAATATGTAAAAAGCAGGGGTAGTGATGATGAGTTCCACCCCATAACTTAAATTTTAATCATCAGAGCATACTAATGTTAAGGTAAGAATGTACCGCAACGAAACTCCCTTTCATATGAAAAAAAAGTGTGTGTGTGTCAGCTACGACTCACGATTGGAGTTTACTCCTTACGAACGATAATTATGATATATATCGAATAGAAAACAAAAATAGAAATGGGTCGTAATAATTTAATATAAGTATTACAAAATGTTATATAAATATAAAATATATTTAATCAATTGATTAAAAATAATAATAATAAAAACACTAAATAAAAGATCTAGCTGTTCGTATTTAAAATGTATATTATTCATAAATGTAAACGATAAGCTTACCAATTAACCGCATCCATGTGTTTTTTGGATTCTTCTTCATTATCATCTAAATCTAAATTTCTTGCATATTTTCAAATATTTTTTCAACTTTAATCACTTGATGATTTGTTTAATAGTACATAAAAATACACGTATCAATGCATAGAAGTACAAGAAAACTTTAAAATCAAAACATTAAAACTTGATGGTTAGGTTGCTGTTTATGTACGTTGTATATAGATGTATATATGGGCGCATGGGTATAATAGCGCCATCTAGTGGCAAGTTTTATAAATTGTAAGTTTGCAAGTTTATCAATCTATGTATTTTGGTTCCAAATATTATAATGGTAACTTAATATAATTGTTCATATTAAAGTAAATTTTAATATAATATAATTATTTATATTTAAAACAATGTTAAACGTTTTATAAATTAAAACTTAATAATTATAATTTCTTTGCCATCTATAAAATATCCTTGTTGCAATTTACGGATGCAATTTATATGAGACTCAATAAACATGTTATTATATATAATATGGATTGTTTCTGAATGTTTTATAATTCTAAAATTCATTTAAAACGTATTGCTAATTTTATATAACTTATTTTGAACATAATTCATTAGCAATAATTCTGTAATAAATATTAAATAATACTGTTTTGATTTTGCCCGTTTATCGTTGATAGATGGTGCTGATCAATAATGCATCCATTTTTATAAGTTAAATTAATATATCAGTAACTTACAAAAGCCACTTTATGTTAAAAACTTATTTTGTTAATATTATATCTTATTCAATTACTTACTGATTTTATATGTTACTCTTCTTTAAAAACGTTCATAAAAGATTGTTAATCATATTATGGCGCCAATGTTCATATTTTTCATAGTGTTTATAAATGATCAAACCTATAACTTAATTTATGCAAAAATGTAAACAAATTAGTTAATGACGTTTTAATGTTTTATATATTGCTAATTATTTTTATTGTAATAATTACTTTCATATGGGATTTGAACTTACTGTATTTTAAATTAATAAAATCACTCTTGATTCATATTTTGGTTACCGTTACGCCTCAACTTTTCGTGTTACACTTGATTTTACTCCTCATAAAATTTCCGTACCGGGCCTTATAACTCAAATCGTTTCTTAAGGAGTAAACTCCAAAAAGAAAATTAAAATTGGTTAAGATATACTCGACTTATACAAGTTTATATGAAATCGGGTTTTTCCAATTTTCCGGGAAAACTGGCGGAAATTTTCAAATTTCCTCAAAATGGGACCCCCTGTGAAACTAGCCGCATACAATGGTGTATGAATCATGTCGATCGGTCGCGGCATCGCGAAAAAATCGCCGAACAAACATAAAAAAAAAAAAAAAATATATATATATACGGTCGAATTGAGTAACCTCCTCCTTTTTCGAAGTCGGTTAAAAAATAAAACAGAATTATAACTAAGTGAAATAAAATAGTCGGTCATTTGTATATCTATCTTATAGGAGAAATGTAGCATCACTGTGTCTGAAGATTTTTTATAAATTTAAAGTAGTTCCCTTTTTCTGGTATTCTGGTAAGTCAAGAGAAGAACAACTTACAATATCGATTTTAAATTGAACTTTGCTATTTTTTAAGTTGATGTCCATTTCATTAGTGACTACTTAACATCAAGTAAGTTGTATGTTAATGTTTTATAAATATTAGTATTTGATTATTATTACCCTTAAATGACAAAGAAATAAATTAAAATCTACTTCACCATATGAATATAATCGTAATTGAGTAAATATGAATTATTTAATATGATTTAAAAACAAGCCCACGAATAAAAACGTACTCTGAATTAATAAAAATATTGTTTAAAATATGATAACGAATATCTGTATGATCGATACCAATTATTAAAATTCCCAACACAAAGAGCCTCCAATCGACAGTAACGAACCGCATTTAATAGAAACCGCTCGCTCACCGCGGAATAAAATCTATTCCCAACTAAAAACTGAAACGTAAGCGAATTTCAGGAATATATTCAACGCAACAGCGCCCATCCAATCTCGCGATCATTTAGTTGAAATATGGAGTGTAGAACAATAGCGGGTGCGTTTATAGATATGCTGATTTATCGCACCGATAACGGCTGGAGTATAATTTATAGTTCTCGTTAAAGTGTTTTTGTATAAATATGAAGCAGCAAACGAGCATGCAGTCGAACTGAAGGTATGTGGCTACTGCCGCCCATGGACTTCTGTAGGGATCAAGTAAGATTCCACCCGAATCTTGACCTGAGGACCTGAGGACTAAGCTGGAACGCCTCGGAAAAGTATGTCTCCCTTACCACACCCTTCAAAACGGAACACAGCAGCGCCTAACACTGCTGTTATTAGGTAGAAATAGGTGTGGCGGAGGTGCCGCCGGAGTCGAACCACAAACTGTTCTACTACCTTCAAATCTGATCTCTGTTAGGATTCGAGTCCTATCTGAGGTCGGTCACAGATGCGTTGGTGACGAGTTAGTTGGACGCCCCGGATGTAAGACGCCTCTTAAATATAATAGTCCTAATAAAACCCTTAAAGGAAGTGCTAGTAAATAGTATCGTAGGAGTTACTTATATCGCACTCCCGCTTCGGATGCTGTTCCGACAATATTTCAACTAAACGATCTTCAGCTTCTGCACGAGAGATTAGGCATTAGATGGAAAGTGTACTTTTCATATAAATGTTTGTTCTATTCTGCTTATAGTAGATATATACAGTTTAGTAAGGTCCAGGTACGAGGCACCTTATGATAGTAAAAGCTTTAAAACATATTCCAACATACAGCTCCATACAATTTAGCCATTACTGGTTACCCATCAAATTTACGGCCGCTTATGGATAGAGCAGAAATATTAAATCTTTGCTTATACTTTGGTATGCAAAATCACAAGTGAAATATTTGAGTTGCAGTAACCGTTTCCATTCGCGATACTACGATGCATTAACTAACGCCATTTATAAAAGTTTTTAGGTCAGTTATGATCTATCTGTACATGCCTTACCAACGCCAACGCGAGACGTAGCATTTCCTCTCAAAAGGAGTTGTATAGTACCTAATCAAATATAATTAGATGTCAAAATATGCCACGTTTGTTTGATCAAGAATTGATCGTCCATCATCATCATCATCATCATCATCATCATCATCATCATCATCATCATCAACTACAATCCATTATTGACCCACTGCTGGGCACGGGTCTCCTTTCAGAATGAGAAGGCTTAGGCTGTAGTCCACCACGCTGGCCAAGTGCTAAGTAGACTTTACATACCTTTCAGATTTTTTTCTATAAATCTCATGTATGAGGGTTTCCTCACGATTTTGCCCTTTACGGTTTTAAGTAAGTGATAATTAATTTAATTGATCCTACAATAGAATTTATCTAGTAGCCTTTGTTTTTCGCAGGGTTAAGCGTTATCTTAACTTGTACGGTATTTAAAACGGAATGGAAAGCAATTTAGTTATAAACTTTTATTAAGGCTCCAGTAAAACAAAACACGAACTAAGAATAAAAGTTTATTCTTTTCAACAATTGCTTCTTGAAAAAGCAGTAAGTACCTATCCAGACTTCAAAGTTAAGTATTAAGTTTTGGAGTTTCACTTACTACCCATTGGCTTTTGGCCTAGACTAACATTATTTTCGTGCCAGAGAATAAATATCAAGTTAAACTATGATACATTTTATTCTCTTGCCAAGTTTTTGAACTGTTAGTGGTTTGGAAACCAAAGTTGTTGGAACTAATGATCTTCAACATAACAAAAAGGGGGTAAAGATATCGAGTTACGCGCTATATAAATAAACTTTGTTGTTTGGAGGGTATCTTAATTAAGAATAGATACAAATCAGTACAAAATACAAATATTACAATGACCAGAAGATACTCCGCGAAACTTTACGATTGAGAAGTCAAAGAATTATGAGTCGTGCCAAAGACTTGCCAAGATTGATATATAAATGAATGGACTATGAAAATCATTTAGCACGAAACGAAAAAAGGTGTAAAGGGAAAGGAAGAAAAAGAAGACGAAATAAAAATGGAATGTTTATAGAATCCTGTTTCCTGATTCGGTGAACTTATTGGAAAACTATGTAAAGAAATATGCAAGTTAACGCTTTCATACAAGATGATAATAATTTTTAAGGTAGTTATTATGTATATTCATTATTTATTTATTAACAAATAACGTTACAATGAAACATCGTAAACACCGCAAAGGTCCGAGTGCCGCGAGTGCTATATACCGCGGTTCGTTTCTGCACCATTTAGTCTGTTAAGATACAATATTTTCTTCATTTTTATCCACACTATCCTATTCTATGGCAAGGTAGTAAAGTGTATCCTTGTTTATAAATAATAATATAATTATACAAATTCATAAAAATGAAATGAAAGGCAGTAGAAAATTATGTTATCAGATAGACAGGAAGCAAATTGGACGCAAGTAGCAAGAAATATAGACATAGTATTGGGGAAAGCACCACCAAGGGGAGACTTAACCCAAAACTAATTACGTAATATTTTAAGAAAAACAATGCATTAAAAACTTTAATAAAATGTCAATGAAGATATTTTATTTTATCTTTTATTTATATTTTTTTTATTTCACTACAATCTTATTTCTTGTCTGAAACAAGAGTTATTGAAGATCTCCAATTGCAATTATTGTTCCACAGTACAAAAAGTCATATACTCATAAATAACTTCGAAGTAATCAGATGTCCCCTTAAACAATACATAATTTATCGTTTCCAACGAAAATTGAGGAAAATGTTGGAAAAACCGGGAATTCTCCCGTAATTTAGCGTCAAGTCGGTAACCGGGGACGGTTATGGGCGGAACCTGCTTTATTGGACAATATATCCTCCCCATCTTAACCCCATCTATAAAAAACATGCGATATTGGTGTTACACTGATGTATTGTAGGGGGTACGTACGTGTCAGTGCGATTATTGCCACGTGGCAAAAAAGGAAGCAGTCAAAGTGATTTATGTTGGACTCGCAACTCGCGTGGCGTAGCGGTCACCGCGGTCTGATACATAGAGGTTTCCAGGATTTTTATCTGACCAACGTATCTAAATGTGTTCTTGTAGGACAATACAGGATATCCCTATTTCAAAGATAGGAAGAACCTCCGTAGCTTAACTCAGGTGGCAAACGCCGTACCATTTTTTTACATTTATTTTAAGTTCTTAGAGATAACACCTTAGGAAATCCAATTTGAAATGGATGACAGATGTCTTTTACTGGAAGTTACTTCATAGAGCCTTTCAGGACTAAGTAGGAACGCGTCATTGAAGCAAGTCATACACCATACCATAATTTTCAATTTTCAAATCAGAATAAAGCAACATTAAAATCGTTTCTAAAATAGGAAATGTGTTGATCGTGTTACTCCTATTAAGACATAAAAATTTCAATCACCTTTAAAATGTATAAATATTATACATAGTGCTCTAAATGTTCGTGGCGTTAAGGCAATAAAAATTCAACACTAATATAATTTCATGCATGAAAGGTATAAACATTTGTACCATGTGTAGCGGCATTGAGAGGCGTTCAAACGGGCGTGAACCGCAATAGTCGTTAGTGACGCATGTTTAGGACTACTTCACAATGGTGATGAAGACTACTCAGAAGGAATAATGATATATTAACAACGACTAATTATTGTGAGCAGTAACAGCCTAATTGTTAAGTAACTTGGCCTCTCGCGAGGTTCAAATCCCAGGCACGTACCTCCGATTTTCAAGGTTATGTGCGTATTAAAAATTAATTATCACTTGCTTAAACGGTGATTGAAAACATCGTGAGGAAACCTGCATACCTGAGAAATTTATATACCAATACGCACTTGGCCAGCGCGGTGGTTTATGGCGTAATTCTTCTCATTCTGCGAGGAGACCCGTGCCCAGACTGCCCAGCAATGGGACAGTAATGGGTTGTTGATGATGATGATGATAATGAATTATTATAAAATCAAAAACTTAACTGAAAAGGGCAGTAACGTGGCGTATGTCATTACCACAATTTAGACGAATGCAACGACATCTCATATGCTCATATCTAATAAAATATGTCAAACTATTTAGACTGTAGGGCATTCCAAAGAATGAGACGTTTACATACATATGTATAAAAAACATTACCCACCGCAGTAGAGTAAAAAAAGGATAGAGGTTCTTATCATTTGACTACGATATCATTTGATAGTTGTATCACCACTAATGTAGTTATACTCAAGAAACGAATGAGTTTCTGCTTAATAAAACAGCTTGAAACTACTCGTATGTTCTCATTTGAAGGGAGTAAAAATAAACAAACTTTTACAATGTTCTCTAAAATCTGTTTTTAATTTATTTTCAAGTACCTATAGCTCAAGTAATTGTATGCTTATGAGCTTACAAATTGTCAGTTAATTTTAAATTAGAAGGAGTTTATGTAATCTATTTAATTTTAGCTAATTGGGATTAGCCAAACATGGTAAAAATAAAGCTATTCGCACACAGTACTTTGTGCTCAGTAACTTTTGTTTTTATAATATTACACAAGATACAGGCAACCTATGTGAATACACCCTTACTGCTAACATTTTACGAGACCGTTACAATATCTCTGTTAGGTTAAGCCGGCTTCGTGTGTGCGAAGCTTAAATGTTGGAATTTACAGATTTGTTACTTTGCACCTTAATCTATGCTTTTTGTGGTGTTTTTACACGCATTCGTAACCTAACCTAACCTAACCTAATACAAGTAATGGTTAGTTGTAAATGACTATTATCATCTGTAACCAGTGAAACATACAATTAAAGGCCTACCTAAGATTGGTTGTTGCTTGTCGTTCCGGAGGCACCACTGGAAGTCGTTTTTTTTTTTGTAAAATAGGAGTAGCAGATGAGCATCTGTAATCAACCCCAGATAGGTTAGATATTCCTCCCAGAGGTCCGCCATAGATGCGCCACTACCCCTGAGGACTAAGCTGGAACACCGCTGTATTCTGGAGTGAGGCATTCCGACTAAAATCTAAAGACAAGTTTACATTATCTGGGGTTACAGATGTGTAAGAGCAGTGACCATCAGAAATACATGACCTCTACGAGTATATTATAAATAAACACAATTCCCCAGCTACTTGTAATTCCCTAAAAATATCCTCGTCCTCAGTATTTCAGCTACCATATATGACCCGTCTAGAAATCTTACCTAAGGAAATTCTAAGCTAATTTTCCGGTACCAAAATTCAAATCGTGGTAGCAAGTTATGCAGCTCGATTAGCATGCGGAGCTCATGTGTGTGTCTTTATATACGTAGATATGTATGTATGTGTGCTATCGCCTTACTCTAGAAGTGCATTTGCGTTGCTTTGGTTATTCGATTCCCGAATTCCTTGTATGACTTAACAATAAAGGTAGTAATATACACCGGCGGAAATATTTTTGCTTATAAATCCTACATTTTGGTTAAAGTTGTTTGTCTATCTGTGGCTTCATCGCTAACAAATAGATAACCAATTTCGGGGAGGTCATTATTAATTTAAAGTGGTTACAGACATTTATAATAGTGACATTTTGCAAAGGCAAATAAAACATACTTGAAAGTCATTTAAAAAAACAAATGGAAATACCTTACATTAGAAATTAGGTATAATGATCATTTTTGGCGAAGTGGTTTTTAAATTGAAAATTAAAACACTCTTCATGAAATAAATTTTTATTATGCGATTAAAGACATTACAGTTCTAAGTTTTGTTGCTAGTAGAAGTGTTAAAGTTAACTAACACTTAAATAAAATGAAATAAAATCTGTAACTAAAATTATTTTAAAAACTAAACCGAATTTCAAGGGAATCTTAAAATTTCTTCTTAATGCGGTGTTCTTCCCCGACATGTCTTTTAAGAAGAAATCTCTAAGCATGAAATAACGAAAAGACATACTTAAACCTTAAAACCATATTTATATTACGTCCATGTATCACCAGCTTTACGGAACCCGTAGTAGCGTTAAACTGAACTTGATAATACACTGGAGATAAAATGAACTGTAGCACATGGTGCGAAGGAGGATTTTCGTGTGTTCTAATGGATTTAATTTAAAATTGTGGTGTGCACTTATATCTCTGGGGATTTTGAGTCAAATTGGATTGCTTTTCTACAAGTTTAACATTTGCATAAGGACAAAGAGGTTTGGAGTTATGTACCACTTCACGGAAATGGCTCTCGGACAAGGAAAAAGTGGAAGGAAATCTGATAAGCGGAAAGAAAAATCTTACAGCGTTCTAGTCCTCGGTTTTAATGGGTGATACGCGTTTAAGATGTTTCAGGATGGTGTAGAACCGGATTTTTTGTGGATTTTGCGGGCTTTTAAGTGATGGGTGACCGCTGGTGGGTATTTCAAGGTTATCGTTAAACCTTATACGCATTATGGATGGTTTTAAAACTGTAACTTGTTACGATTCTACTGTGCACTGGTCTGTTTCGGAGCAGTGAGGTGAATCAGGCTTCAGATCTGAAGGATGTATGGTTTCTATATGTTTCTTTACCGCTTCTATACAATTGTCTAGTAATGGGATATACAATGATCAAATTATTGCCTGGTTTATCCTGATTTATTGCAATTATGATTAATATACCTCTTATGGCACGCATGATAATAATATATGAGACGTTCCAACGTAGTCCTTATGTTTTTTTATGATCGACCCTTTGCTGTACATAAAAATCCGTATAAAAACTCAGCGAGCAACAGCGTAAATAACATTGTAGGAAGCTTATTATCGTCTTAGATCTAGAGATAAATCTCCGACGGAGTAACGCGGCGGTTTATCATCGCCTTCCTCATTTTACAGCGAGACCTAACACCGAGGCACGGATTCAACAGTATTTATCATGGATTCAACAGAAAGTATTTGTCTCTGTCTAAATATGTCGCCGGGATTTTTTGTGCTATAAATATGTTTGTGATGGCAAAAAGGTATATTGGCTGGGGCTTTCTTGATGTCCCACTGCTGAACGGGTGTCTTTGTTCACAAATGCATACCTATACTCGTATTACCTATACTTAAGATTATCTTTTTATTATACCTTCATAACGATAAGAAAAGACGATTAAACGAATACAAGCAATGTATGTTAGTAACAATAATCTCCTTCTTGTAGACGCAATCAACTTTCACATTCTGTTAAATCAAACAGCTATAACTAAAAAAATATAAACAGTTTCAGTTATATGGTATTTTTGTAGTCAATGAGGTGGCACGAGCCCTTCACAAATATATGAGACAGTTTACAAAATTCACAAATGAGATCATTCTTGAAAGAATCCATGATATGTACGACGTCGACGACTAATCACTGCAATGTCTCATTATTTCTTAGCCGACAGATGAATTTATAAGAGATCTTGTAAGTCATATCATAAACGAAAAAGAGAGAAGCGATCAACTTTCTCACAATTAAGTTGTTGTACAAGTTGTTTTAAGTACCTGTATAGTACCTGAAGATTATTTATGATCATTAATTATGTTTATTATAAATTATAGATTTATTTTTATATTATACTAGTGGTGCCCGCAGCTTCGCCCGCATTTTAAAGAAATAATATGACATACATAAAACGGAAAATTTGTACCTGCATTGGAATGACAGTGGTGCCATCTGTCGAAAATTGGTCTTACCAACTCCCAAACCCTCGTGGGCTCTAGGACAACAACTTTGCTAAAGATCATCACTTGATCAAATGCATAGTTTCCGATTCTATAACCACTTACGAATTTAAAATTAATTAAAAAAACCTTTTCCCACGGACTAAATTGAGAATCTAAACCATTCTTAAGTCCCTTTGAACACACACAACAAATTTCATCAAAATCAGTCTAGTCGTTTAGGAGGAGTTCAGTGACATACACACACACACAAGAAATATATATAATATATATATATATATAAAGATAGGAGCGAGCATACAGTCCACCTGATGGTAAGTGGCTACTGCCGCCCATGAACATCAGTAATCAACCCCGGATAGGATTAGATATTCCTACCTGAGATTAGCCACAGATGCGCCGCTACCCCTGAGGACTAAGCTGGAACGCCTCATAAAAGTATGTCTCCCTTACCACACCCTTCAAAACGGAACACAGCAGCGAAAACTGCTATTATCAGGCAGAAATAGGTGAGGCGGTGGTACCGCCGGAGTCGAACCACGAAGGATTCTACCACCTTCAAATATACCAATACCAATTTATGGTTGTAATATAATACGATAACTCTAAGAATATTCAACTCTAAAATTTATCTTCTTAATTATTTTCCGTCTATAAAATAGTGGACGATCTCTGTGTCGTACACCCAGGCTTCGCAAGCCTCCCTAATAATATAATGGACTGTAGGTGATACGACACAATCGTGGTCGCAGCAGATGAGTAGATAAAACCACCAACCTTGCCTTCCTAACCAATCGGCAGACTCAAATTGCGACAGGATGATGTGCACGCCGCTGTCACAGGGCTCAGAGAAGTATATACGGCGTAGTCCCAAAGATTCGTTTCTATACACTTAGCAAGGCACACGCGGTAGTAGGTACTATTAGTCCACGTGGCCATCAGGAACGAGAGGAAATATACAGGACGTCTTTATGATCTCATCGCAAAACGATAACTGGGCGCAAAAAGTGACATTAACAGGCAAATTTGGTATTTTTTTAACATTTATCCTCCTGCAATTTGTCAAGGATTGAACAATCTTACTCCTTCGAAGATACAATGATGAGAAACATTTCATTCACTGTTTTCCGTTGATTCATATTTCATCGTTATTCGCCGGTAGAGAAGAAACTGTTTTACATCTGGCTCCTGTATCTGGCGTTCCCATTTGTCACGCGTTACCTACTCTCGTAAATCTATCAGAATATTCAAATCGCATTGAATCAACGCCAAGATTGTTCTTCATTTTGATATGAACTGTTTTAAACTCGAACCGATGTTTACTAGATTTATAATAATGCGGGAAGTAATCAAAAATTACCTCATGGGGAAAATCCAATGCGTTGATTTTATTAAACCGTTTAATAATCATTATGATAGTGAATCCATTACTGCCCCGTCATCATCATGATAGTCAATACATAACTGTCCCGAGGAGATCTGTGATCAAAACACAGATGTCCTCTCAAATTAAAAATAGTACTCCGCGCTGGTACAGTGTGGATTGGTAGACTGCACACCACCCATTTTTTGTGAACACTCAGGCGTGCAGGTTTCTTCACTAAGTTTTTTAATCTCTTATTCGCACATAACTAAGAACTGTGTGCCTGGTATTTGACCTCGGAGCCCCCGATTGAGACGCTGCGTTTCGAACCACTAGAGTATCTATCATTTATCTATTCACAAATATTATATTTACTCTAGCTGACCCGGCATACGTTGTGTTGCCATATAAATAAAAAAATGTTAAGGGTGAACAACCCTTATCACTTAGGGGTACGAAAAATAGATAGTAGCCGATTCTCAGACTTACTGAACATGCATTTAAAATTTGGTGAAAATCGGTAAAGCCGTTTCGGAGGAGTACGGTAACTAACACTGTGACACGAGAATTTTATATATAAGATTAATTAATTATGATTTGTTATAATGTAGTACTAGTTACGCGAGCGATTAAAAAACTATATTTAAAATTCCGTACTTGCAGCCTATTTGCATATACAAAATTGGCTTGAAAATCGCGAAGATTATAAATATCCCTAAACAAAACCACACGAAGAGGCTTGTAAAATATGAAAGCAGTTATTCTCCACCGAGGAAGATTTACGATGGAATTTTTTACACTAACGGTATATTTCTTTGTTTCATTTAACTCATTTGCATTTTTAATCTTCCTCGCCTCGCACCTAATTATGTTTTCAAACGTGGTTAAAAGATAATATTCATTAAAAATTCAAACGGAATTAGATAGGAAATTTCCTGTTTGCAAGGCAAATTTTCCATTACTTTTTTCTTTGTTGTAAGAATTATGTACAGGTAGTAGGTATATTATACAAAAATGCTAAGATCCAGTAAATGTTAGTACTTTCAAGATAATTATATATCGTTATATATTATATAATGATATCCTTATATATTGTATATCATCATACATTATATAGTAAAATGACATTGACATCGATGTTTAAGATTGCATTCTGTTTTAATGTAATATTATATTAATTTATATTATATCTTTATATGTACATATATCGCGAAAAAGCATACTTACTAACTTTAGGTACTGTTTGCTGCAAAAAGATTTTTGGTACCGTTCGGTTACTATATTTAAATTAACAAAGCTTTGTGAAGATAAGCCCCTCAAAGCCCACATATTACTTTCTAGTTTGAAATAATTTACTTCCACTGATAATTCAGAATTAAAATGTAAAAGATAAAAATATACATGTATGTTCGTATAATATACAAAATAATTCAACATGATAAAATATTATTTATTGCACAGTGGGATGTAATAGATAGTGGAAATACGCTCTCAATTGTAGGCTAAGTGCTTGGAGTGCATTTGACACGAGCAGAATATTATACGTGGTGCCTGCTAAAAACGGAATAATTTTAAAAATATCTGTAGAAGTTTATTAAAATATCTTTGCAATAAAAAATAACTGGTAATCTTATGCGAGCTGTCCACCTTAATCTTTAAAGATATTTTGCTTCGTTAAAGATTATTATTGGATTATACGGATAACAAGGAATTAAAGTAAATATCGAATGTTCCACACACCCGTTTACGATTACTCAGAAATTAAAACAAAAGCTTCTAAAAATTCGAAACACAAATGTTTCAAAATTTTATTTCAGTACCCACTCTTTGATGTACATCACTAGATACATAGGAACGGCTTCTTTAATTTAACTTGATAGAGCTCACAGCGGCGCAACCGAAGTAACTTGGCCCGAACTTAAACAATTACGTCTTTATTTGGCACCAGAACAATAAGAAGTAATTAGCAGCCTGCCATCTAAATTCGAAAAAGAAAACTTCATTCCCATCCCTTTGTCACTGATGAAATTTTCATCAATCCCGATTCAGAGGATGACCCTCCAAAAAACCTATTAACATCAGAACGGGACGTTTGAAGACTTATTGAGCCGGCTTCCAATTGGAAGTTCGACGGAAACACGCAATATGGCGTCGATAACAAATCTGTGAACCAATTTAGGGGCCATTTTTAATATCCGCCAGAGGTCAACATCCTTCCCTTCGCACGGCCCTATAGGCTAAGTCTCCGTGTTAAATTGAATAAAGGCTGATTTGTAGGCCTGGTCACGATCTGAAAGAACGTTTTCAATACTCCTTATTGAACCATTAGGTCTAATGGCTGTGACAATAGAGCATTACAATTTGTCTCGTCTGGAACATCATAGGAGGAGAATGGCTTACAAGAATCTTCGGTGGCGGAAGACAATGTGGCTCTTATTCTTGCGGTGTGAGAGTTTAAACTGGTTCCAGTGTCTGTGGTGGTGTCCCAATTGAGTTTATCACCGGATATTGTAAAGTGGTAGCAGTTACGACACAATGTGTCGGTAGGTATTGATGCGGCTCTGCGGCGGGCTGGCGGCATATTGTGTTTGGGAAACACCCGAAATTAATTTAATTAATTGCTACATTGACTACGATGAAGCGAGCAACACAGCTGATAGCCGGTACACGGAATACCTGTATTAAGCTCATCAGCATAATGATAATGGATAGGATGCTTGCCAATTTTGTAGGTCTGTTATAAGATATTGTTACCATATTACTCCTAGATACTTATTTGATGACATAACTCACAAGTACTTAGGCATATTTGAAGTTTAACGATAAAAATTTTAATATCATGTTATTTTTGCACCTTTTACTTTTAAATATGTTTACTGTTAAATTTAAAAAAAATGTATAAACATGTAATCACCTGCAGATTTTTTTTTAAGTTTCATTATTAGTATCAAAATACAATCATTTTCAAAATAAAATATATAAAAAAACTATAACATAAGCAAAATATTAAAAAAATAAGTGCCTAATAAAACTATAACATACGTGTAATATAAAACAAAAATATTTGTGTATGATTTTTTCCAAAAGAAAAAAGTAAATATTAAATAACACAAAAACCACATGGAATCTGAAAATTGCTCAAAATCAAAACTTATCATAAGCTACAATTCATCATGCTCCACTTACCTGCAGGACATAAGCAGTCAGCATCTCTCGTATCCCGTTTCAGTACTTTCTCCTCCACTTCTGCAACTGGGGGTGACTCTTTCATCTGCAGCACCATTGTCTCTAACTCCGAATGCTTCTTCTCCAGCACCTCCAGCCTCGTCTCCAGCGCCCTCTGCCTCACGAGGCTGTACCCGCATGCTATCAAAACGGACACAAAACAGCACCATTGCACTACACTGTTTAGATTCGTACACGCATTTCCCTTAGCATTGGCCATTGTCACTTCATTCGATCCGAGTGCGATCCATAGTGTGAATTGGCTCAATTTTTGGAGATGTCTGATTAGGCCAGTGCGTGGAGTGTTACTGGGAGCGAGCGCTCCCTCGGGAAAGGAAGCTGGTTGTCCACCGCTAATGCCCTTCTAGTTGCGTCGATTAGTACCCTTCCGAACTTTGATGGACGGGTTGTTGCGATCACTGCTTCTATCAAGTTTTTTATAGCATTTGAATCGATCAATTGTTCAGTCAATTTGATGTTAGAGATTGTATTCATACCAATGAATTCCTTCCTTTCGATTAATTTACAAGTCTGATTTTTGTTAACAAAAACATTTAATATATGAATTTTATTGACTAGTCTAATTAATTACTCCAAATAACATTTAAGAATATTAATTTAAAATAATCTATTCAAATGTAGATATTTAGATTTTAGAGACAACCCAGGCTGCACAATTTTACAGGTAATGCACCTATGCCTGCTAAAGAGCGGCAAGTGTGTTTCAGACCATCCACAGTGAAAATTAAAAACTTAATATTTTCAGAATGATTCATCCGAGAGTTACAGGGATGTAGAGCAACTTTTTATTATGACATTTATTTTTCTAGTACATAATAATAACTGACGGATAAGCAAGCAGACACGAAGAAATTATGCTATGTGTTACAATTATTTCCATTTGAATACAAAATCATAAACCAAAAATAAATATTCAGCCTTTAATAAATAAGTGGACGAGATTAAAACGACAAGTATTTCTAAATACGAGAAACGCCTGGAGCAAAAGCAAATATATATTAAAACACCCTCAGACATTATCATGATAATGCAGTTCAGAAATATTTGCATATAAATTGCACACTGATGCGTCGCCGATCGCTGAATGAGCAGTTACTGGTGTTTAGGACCCTTGTTCTACTAATGTCGGAGGGTTGAGATAAAAATGCAAATGCCGACAAGAATCTTCTGTAAAGTACAGCCAAGTTCTGTAACCATTGTCTTTTAGGTACCTTTACCTAAATATACCTTTACCTAAATCTACGAAAGAATCTTACGTAGTACATTATTAGTAGTGGTAGTGGTAAGAAGTGGTGGTATGAGGCGAACATTTCAGTCCTTAGGAGTGACACCGCATCTGTAATCGGCTTCAGACAGAACCTGTTCTTACCATCATGGACTGCATGGTAGTTCAATGTTATAAAAGAAAGTTAAATGTTAAAGGTAGGATTCTCTCTGGTTTGACACCGTCGGTATCACCGCGCCTAATAACTGTTGTATTAAGCGCTGAAGCGTGTATTTTTTATATAACGGGAGAAGCAGACGAGCATGCAGTACACCTGGTGGTAAGTGGCTACTGCCGCCCATGGACATCTGTAATCAACCAGACAGGATTATATATTCCTACCTAAAATCGGCCACAGATGCGCCGCGGAACGCCTCAGAAAAGTATGTCTCCCTTACCACACCCTTCAAACTAGAACACAGACACATATACTTTTTCGAGACATAACAGCTTAGTCCTCAGAAGTCTTCACTCCGAATCTGTAGCCAACCACAAATAAATCCACTCACAAATGTTAGGAGAGACCTGCTTGCAGTATTTGGACTTAAAAAGTAGTCGAGTTACCGCTGCTCTGATACGTTTGATTTGACTGAAGTCGTACATTATCTTCGTTGTAAGATTTTCTTGGCTTGGCCCTCACACTACTGAGCGCACATTCCGAGCCCACCTTTGCAGGGACACGGCATTTCTCATCTTCCCCTACGTAGACAAATAAATCTTTTTTGCGATCTAGACGACGTCCTTAGGATTTCTGTTGGCGCGATTACGCCAAGTGTCCGGGACGTTGATAAATCGCTCCGTGGATATTTTTCGGTATTGAATACCTCTGAGATGCTAACGTTGATTAGTAGGATGGATTTTGGCCATGCACTTTATTTACACCAATATAGTTGTATGAATTTCAAGTCGCTGGTTTTATCCGAAATACGAGTATAATTGTGATCCTTGTGCGCTAGTGACAATAAGTGTAGGGGAAAAAAATGTATAAATACCGAAGAGTGGTGCGCTGCTCCCTTGGGCGACCGGTCGTTCTTGATGCAACATATACTCGCGACTTCCGATAGGACCCTTCAGGTACCTACGTAATAATAATAAAAACGTCCCGTGGCGTACTCCGAATTATGACTGTATGTATTTTTTGTGAGTAATGACAGAAACATCAACATTTCAAATTTTGAATACTCTTTATTTATTATCAGTATTTCAATCGGTCCGAAGTACTGAACAATAGGTACAAAACTTGTCGTAATGTAATTAAAATGTTTTTCTGGGGTTAAAACATTTGCCATATTCTAAAATCTTAAACATATTTGCCTGATAAAAATACCCAGAAGAGAAATCTAAGTTCCAAATTTTGATATCTTTGTAGCGGGGAGTCGTTTCCAGATATTTTTACATGTTAGGCTGATTGATCAACTACTCAAATTATATCTAAGTAGCAACCAACTGTACCAACTGTACTACGTTTCGACATAATGTGACATTCGGACGCGGAAATGGAACTTATTTCCTGCGTCACACCATTGCCTCTCTGACAACATATTTAACGAACAATACCAAAGGTATACTGTAATGGAACTGTCACAACTTGATACGTTCATGATACTCGTACGTGTGTATTTGATATGTTCCAATTTATATGTTTAATTTTAACTAGTTAGTAAGGTTGATTGGAGGGTTTATAAACAGTTATGTTAGAAGTTATTTTGAAACAACTCTTGTTTCTTCATAAGATGCAAATATAACTTCTGCGATTTAAAGCCAAAGCTACGGTATCCTCTGCCTATAGCAAAAGACGGTTAAAAAGGCTATTGGCGTTGCGGGTGACTAGAGTTTAAATCGTCCAGTCTGCGGGTTAAGAAGGAGTACCTTATGTGGTTCTGCATATCGTTGTACACGCCCGAATGTGTAGTGAGCGTAAATGTATTATGGAAGAATTCGATAGGGGTATGGCACTCAGAGGACTCGTGTCATTGCAGATCCCGGAGATCATGTGGTACTAAAGGCTTCACAGTGAGTAAAAATGCAACACATACCGCTGTCGCTCCCATGGCCTTTTGAAAATTTCCCCTTCATCAAGACATAAAATGGTGGCAATTTATTTACGTAAAAAAGAGTTCCATAAAAATCTTTTTGAAATACATCAAACACTAAAATATTTAGTGTTTGTATTTTTCCAGTTATTTAAATGTGTCAGATTATTGTGTACCTATTGAGTATGTCACAAATTAATTCCTTCATTGACATTATAACTTAGTCCTATCCACCCAGTAGTTTCAAAACGTTAGTTTTAACGTTACTTAGACGACACTGATAAATATTTTAGTGGAATCACAGATACTCGTACACATCAAAAACTCCCAGAAAAGTCATTGTTTTCAGGCGGAAATACATTTCATTTCCGCATCGGAACCGCGACGTGCGTCGCACTGACGGCTACAGCAGACTAGCTACTATCAGTATCGGCGATTGTAATAATGATGCGACACATTTTACCGTGATCTGTGTGGTGGGCCAATGAGGGCCCCAGCAAACTAGCTATTTTTACCGAGTATTGCACTGGTAGTCCTAGCAGACCAACTCCCTTTTGCCGATTTCATCGATGCTGAAACAGATTTTATCGCCACGTAAGTTGTGGCGCACTGACGTCCCCAGTAGATTAGCTACTTTAAGGATTGGCGATTTGTGTTTTAGCAATTGCATCAATGCTGCAACACATTTAATTGGAACGTAAGTCATGGCGCACTGACTAGCAGACTCAGTGAGTCGAGTTTTGACGATTGCATCGACACTGCAACATGTTTTAGTGCAACGTGCGTCGAGCGCACTGACGGCTACAGCAGACTAGCTACTTTAAGGATCGGCGATTCAAGTTTTGGCGATTGCATCGATACTGTAACAGATTTTACGGCAAACGAGCGTCGTGGCGCACTGAAGTCCTCAGCAGATTAACCACTTTAAGGATTGGCGATTTGCGTTTTAGCGATTGTATTGATGCTTTAACACGTTTTACGGCGACGTGCGTCGTAGCGTATTGACGGCACTAGCAGATTAGCTTCTGCAGGGATCGGTGATTCGAGTTTAGGCGATTGCATCGATACTGTAACTCGTTTCGGCGACTATCTGCGTTCGGCCGAAGAATCAAAAGCACAGTTTAAGCCACTATATTATTGTCGTAAAGCGTCAGTTTCTACGAGTACATTATGCTAAATCATAAATTACTGATACTAAAAGAAGCACGTCTGCTGTGTTGTGTGTGCTGTGCCCTGACATGTGTTGTGTCAGAGCGGATTGTAATGGAACTGCCACGACACCGCAGCGAACAAATCGACAGGTGCACTACAAGGGTACTATTTACTGGGTAAAGGCAAATGTGTTTGTTGTATGGTACCTATAATTAGTTTATACTTTGTAAATTATATATTTTTCTATTTTCAAACAAGGACTGATAGTAATGAGTTGCTTTACATGGCACACCCATTCTACGTTATTACAGCAATTTTATGTGTTGTGTTGTTCTAATTTAGGGTATGACAAGGCAGTCACTAACTTCTGTAGGTTTCAATGGCTACTTATCATAACTTAAAAAAATATTTTTGAAGTTAGAATATTTTATAGCTAAAATATTTTACTTAATATATAAGGTACTGCCCCACGCTCGCTATCGACAATTTCAGTTAGAATTGTATATTATCATGCAATTGTAAAAACGTTGCAATAAAACGAAATGAACAATATTTTTAAAATATTTAATGTAGAATAATTACTAAAAACAAACCAATTTTATCGCATATTTACATGAGTTAAATTACAAGGATACAATTAAAACTATTTCCGCGGTTAGTTAAGCAGATCCTTTACTAACCCGAGCTTAATTGTAACGAACCATCCAGTTTGAAAACTAAACAATGTGTAATAGAATCTTGTTTGGCATCCCAGGTAACCGATAAAATACGAACACACCTTATATGGTGACAGTACGAATCCGATACTGTGACAACGAAATCAATTTTATAGCTTACATTGCTTGCTTTAACAATTTTCATATTCGTTACTGCTTGCAAGCCAGCGATGTATTGCAAATAACATTTCAAAGTTAGTGTAGCAATAAATAGAAAAGGTATTTAGGTACGTTGACAAGGGTGACCCTACGTTTATAAGTATAAAACACGGATGGAATTTTAATTCACCCTCGTTACAGACGAGTAGGGGTTGGGATTGTAATTCTGCCCGATTTGTCGGACAAGCGGGAATGTTATTAGTGTTTTATTTGCTTGCGTCTGTTTCTCAGTTTGTTCAAGGAATTTGGAATTTAAATGCTTTAGAGAAGAAAAGTTTAAGCATTATTTTAGTAGAGTACAATCCTTGACACGCTTGTTAATTAAGCTCGCTAATGGTTATTTATTGAAGTAAAAACTTCTATAGGCCCGTTAGACTATTTTTGGTAAACAAAAAAATGTATAGGTTCGCGTCAGCAACAAACACAATCAAACGCAATCTAATCGTATTAAAAAGAAAAAAATCTTTACTTTATAATAAAATACGTATACACTAAAAAAAACAAAGAGTATAAATGGGTATTTACTCGTAAATACCTCTGCTGATATAGGACAGAAATAAAAAAGGCGGTCGTTGCTGTATATCCTCCGTACAGTCAAACCACGAAAGATTACCACCTTTAAACCTAATAAAAAATATCATAAATATGTAGATCTATAAGTTATAATTATAAACTAGTTGTAATTATAATAAAAATATATTGAACACATTAAGACATCAATCACGTCTTTCATAAAGTACACAATTTTTCTCTAATAAAATATTATTTTCAGCATTATTTCATACCAATAAGGGTGATATCCATAGCCATCCATCCATGATTACCCATAGCTGTGGGTCTGAATATACAATGACGTCACGTCTCAAGTATAAAGCTGCTTGTTTGACTTTGTTTCTCGGGATGTTATCATTATTATAGCTTTTACGTGCTTTAAAAAGTACATTCCTTTTGACTGTAAACCTTATATTATGTTGTACCGACGTAATTTTAATGTTTATATTTTTTGCATTTCTATGAAATTGGTATTTCTTACTTAGTAAGAAATTTATAAGGACAAATGAAACAGGCACCAATTTTTTTTTTAATATTTTTATATCTTTGAATACTTAGGTTATAATGTGTTTTTATATGAAACAAATCGCACGGTTTTACGACTAGATTAACAAAAGAATAAGGATCTCTATAAGCACTTACACCCGTACAATCAAACCCACTATGCAAATCAGCGCGAGTGCCAAACGCACCTCGCGGATGCACCGGGTCGGATAATGCAGTTTCGTGCACTTTTTGTGCACTCACCACCGGCCTGTTGGAGTGGTGCCACGCCACTCGATAGCGCCACTTTTATTGCCCTTCTATCTACTTTAACCCAGCTCTGTAATAGTGAAGTAACTTTTATTTTTGGAATATCCTTTTATGAGTTAGAATTCTGGGTTATTTTATCCTTATTGCCAAAATATATCTCTAGATTGCCTTTAATATACGAGTATCTCTAGGTGGTAAAAGGTCAAGATTTTAGAGGACGATATTATAGAAATATTAGGCAATGTAATTTAAACTTTGGAATCAAAATTGCATCTGTGATCATTTAGCGGTACGACTTGTCCGATGATGACTCCTTTGCATTAGGTATTTTAAATACCTGTTCTGCTATTATGTCTGCCAGCTACTTTTACTTCTAACTCTGACTGATACTTCTGACTATTAAAAAATATTAATTACATTTCAGTTAAAATAGTATATTTTAGTAGCAAAACGGTTCGCAAGGTTTTAAATGTATAATAACATATTTATCTTAGACATAAGATCAAACTTAAGTTAATAAAAACGATGAGCTGTCTTCGCAATACAAAAGAGATCTTAATATTAAATATTCGCTATGAAGATTATAAAAATATTCTCACCATAAATATTCAGAGGGCTTACTATAAGTCGAAATTCGTATTTTTCCTGTCATTAGCCGACTTTATTATTTAGAGCCGGAAGTTTCGGAGCTCAAGCGGACTTGGGCGAGCGGCGGATGAATTTTCTCATAAAATTCAAATTTCACGTTAATTCCTTATTCATTTTTTTCCACATCTTTGCTAGATATTTTTATTTCATATGTTTTGCGGCATATCATCATTTATTTATAGTAAATTATTAATTTAAAAATATTTTTTTTTCAAGTAAGATTATGATTTAATCACCATTGTATATCACTCAATTTAATTTTATATTTTACATATCAGAAAACTAGTTAATGTTAATTAAAAGATATCCCCATACAGGCTTAAACAATCAAAACAAAGAAATGCGTTTTAAACAGGCGCATTTTTTAAAGAAAATCTTATAAACGAAACTGATTGGATATCTCAACTTTAAATTATGATACAAGATCAGTACCAATAATATTTCGTTGCGAATATAATAATTGTATCAGCAGATAATGTAATCCGAGCACTCAAGCAAATTGAAGCTTCGGGAGCGACTATACGACTAATTTCCGTCGCCCAAGCAATTACTCGGTAATTAGTCGATCGAGCTGCGATAAAAGCGTCATGCTCGAACATGCCATTATGTTCAATTCATTCCTCTTCGGTTGCCACCTTCTTCAGTCCTTAACGTCCTTTGATTGTCTCTTATCATTAATTGGCTTATAAATTTTAGCGTTTTAGACTTAGCTAAATGTTTAATGAAATAATTAAAAAAAATAATTATTTACTTAAGAATATTTGAGTAGGTTAAGTTAGTTAGGGTTTAATATGTTTTAACTTATATAACAATGTAATATTACTAATATTAAAGGTATGTTTTTCTTATGGACGAAGGTACATTTCTGTAATTTAAATATCAATCATGTAAAACAATTTATAAGTTCATTGACTTCAATAACAATTTCTTTTGCAAATAATCCATACGAACCAAGTATGTAAAGAAAACATTAAGCTGTCTGGTAGCTCATAATTTTCCCTAACACGAGAAAGACTTACCAGATAAAATCAAGGAATTATTCCAATACATATTCATACGAATACATTACTCATGTGCGAAACAAATAGTATTTACTGATAGGTAACCTAGAAACACTACAACATAATATGGCAATTAATCACAATTGCACTAGATTAACAATAGGCGTCGGATTTCACGCCCCATTAGCGGTGAATTGATATTAAATGTTATTTCATTCGCGAAACACTGATTTGCTCGTGTTTGTGGTCGGTGATTGCGGATCATAATGAATCATTTTTGAATCACTGCATGAACTATACATAACAGCAAAGTTAAGCGCTGCTGTGTTCTGTTTTGAAGGGTGTGGTAAGTGAGACATACTTTTACGAGGCGTTCCAGCTTAGTCCTCAAGGTTAGCGGCGTATCTGTGGCCGACCTTAGGGAGGAATATCTAATCCTATCTGGGGTTGATTACAGATATCCATGGGCGGCAGGAGTCAATTACCATTAGGTGGACTGCGTCTGCGTCTGCTATTCCTATATTATAAAAAAAATATGGTGTGTTATTTGTATAGCCATTCAGGAGATGTACAGTACTGACTAGTTGTCTATTGCAGTGTTAAAGGTGGTGGAACTCTTCGACAAGGATCACATACCATCCAGTAAACTACATGCTTCTTTGCTAATTCTAAATCATAAAAAACCACCTCACACAGCCAGGAACGGTGATTGCTCTAAAACGTCTCCTTCCTGAGGGAAGCTCACATAGTCTAGCAGAGAAATGCATAAAAATGGATACATTTACGAGTTTTAGTAATCATTTACTCGTAACATGAGACACTGTATATGCCCGTTCGTTCTTTAATCGCATAAAAACAATCTTCATTGTTCACCCACTTGACGCTTGGTACAATGAAAATTCGTAGTAATCGCAAAAACGCGCACCAAACGCAGACGCGACACGACGGGCCCACCAGACCGGGTAATGCCGATTAAGCCGGATGCTCGTTTTTTTACCGGATTACCCGGTTGAGCTCTGCTCCTAGATATTTGTTACTCCGCCATTACAGTGTCCTGATTGAATTTCGAGACTTTTGTTTTTAATCGGGCGGTATTTTATGCAGGACATCTATATGAGGATATTTATGCATTTCCTTATTTTTTTTTTTGTAGCAAATGAACTTCTAGGCTACTTCATGGAAAATTGACAGCCACTTATCAACTCCGTATTTTCCATAGTTAATTTTATCAGACGATAATTTACGGAAATTCATGCTATTAAGTTAAGATCAAAACTACTTCGCAAGCATCCGCTACTATGTAATATGTATGATTTCCATCCATATTTGCTATCCTTAAGGACTAAGTTGAAACGCTTCGAGGCAGTATATAAATTGGTTTCTTATTATTTTTATCGTCCTATTTCATTTTTCTCCTCGTCAGTTCAATGATATACTTAAATCATTTTTTTTTAATTTTATATTTCTTTACTAACTGAAAAATATTTACAATTATAATTAAACTTACAGAAAATAAAAAGAAATAAATAAAAATATAAAAACTTAATCATTATATACGTATTGCATAACGTAGCGAAATTAAATAAGAAATTACCGCAAATTTTGAATTTTACAAGAAAATTCATCCGCCGCCCGCCCAAGTCCGCTTGAGCTCCGAAACTTCCGGCTCTAAATAATAAAGTCGGCTAATGACAGGAAAAATACGAATTTCGACTTACAGTAAGCCCTCTGAATATTTATAACGTGAAATTATTTATGAGTTTCATAACGCTTGGTCTCGTTTCGCGAAGTGTAGCTTAACGAAACCTACATCTTTGCCAAATTAATTTGTACTATTAATTATTTGTATAAATTTAAGCAAAATAACGTAATGGCACTCCTAAAACTAAGGATTTGTGTTTGTATTTCTATATGGTCAGGTTAAAGCTAAATCTTTAACATTTAAACCATTATAATCTATGGTTCTTATTTTGTGGATATTTTTACCGTCTATTTTTTTCGGCATCATACTTAAATTGTCAGGAATTTTTAAGCAATTTGATGTTACTTTAAAATTAGTCTTTATTTTAAAAACCTCATCTTTACATTTTACAAAATAAAAAATATCCCCAAATAAATTATAAACTCCAAATTTTCACAGGGTATTCTCCAAATTACGTTTAAAAACAAACAAAACAAGATCGTACACAATCACAAAGATCGGTTAGAACACTCGAGTGCAATAAAAGTGGCAATTCGCGTTGCGTGGCAACCCTCCAACTGGCCGGTGGCAAGTGGACGCAAAAAGTGCACATAGCAAACTGCGTTAGGGTGTTTACACTGGTGCGATTTACAAGCGTGTTTTCAGCAAAGAGATCCGTCTACTATCGATCGAGTCGTGGAAAAAGATCCGTGCTCTACAGTAGGAAATAAGCATTCACTCTTTTATCAACGCATTACCATCTGCTGCATGTAGACTTTGTAGGAATTCTTGTAAACGTCCTTATACACAGTGTGCTAGTTCATGCTTTCATAGAGGGTGTGTGAGCATTTACCGATGTTACTATTATTTATTTTTAATAAATTAATACTACAACCGAGCGTGCGTTACGTACGTTAGCGTGGTTACTTCTGACCACAGTGATCTGTAATCAAAATCTAATAGAATAAGTGTCAAACTAAGGGCAGATACAGGTGCGTTGTTACTCTTGAGGACAAAGTTATATCAGTTTTTGTGCTGTACCATTTTCGCAAAACTTCTATTACAAATATTGTATAATTGACAATACCATGAAAGTCGAACCGTTAATGGTTCGACAAGCTATTTTCTACTATTTTAATAGTCTCTTTTTGTATACTCAGATAATTCGCAAGTATGATAAAGCCCTATCCGTTCCAGTGTTCCCGCGGCGTAGTGCGTTTGGCACCCGGAATTGGAACGCAGGTTTGATACACGTGCCAAACTAAAAGCTTACGACTTATCTAAAACAAAATACAGTCCTATGAAAACCTGATTCGAGGTACCACACCACCGAATACTTCTTTATTCTGTTAAATGTGTTAAAAAGACTAAATTAACTATATTTTACACTTACAGCAGTTGAAAATCATCAATCTTAAACAGTTTTATTTTTTTAGTTTTAAATATTACTCACCTTCATCTTACATTTTAAAAAGAAATTCTACTTTATACCAATGGTGACCTACTTTAGTCCAGTTTAATATATACTTATATATATATATATACTTACACTAAATGTTCTCAGAGGAAATCCATTGTAATACGATCTTGATACTAAGTTAGCTCGAAAGGCTTATTCCTAATCAGCTTAGCTTCACTTCAGTAAAAAGTTGCATTGCACTGGTTAAATACATTTTACAGCAGATTACATTTTGCTATGTGGTAGATATAAGATTCGAGAAAGTAAAATGTAAAGAACATAATTATTTAATATTACACTTCTTTGGGATCTTAGAATTATACCAATTGTAGAATTTATAGTATTTTGTCGATAACGTTAAATAATTTAGATTTATTTTAAAAAAAGAAATACGTAAGGAAGAAAAAATATTTTATCGTATTTTTTACCTATATGAAATATAACAGTTTATAAAAATAATCTAAATTAAACAGCAACAAAACACAACTTAACTTTAATTATGTTCATATTAATCTTAAACTTTGATAATTATTAAATTATTTGTCACTCTAAATGAAATTAGAATTTTGAACACTAAATATTAATGAGATGAATCAGTATCAGAGTAGATTTTGTACGCACCAAAGGGTTTATTGTTGTGGATGTTATTTGAAGCTAAGTAACCGTAAATATTGTAATAATTTCCGGGAAAACCGTACAATCCCGGTAAATAGTGGCCGTAGTTTGAAAGAAAAACTGCAAGCAAAGGATCTATGGGAAGATGATTTTGACTGTTGTACCTTGATGGAGGGTACGCGTAACTTTGTTTTTGAGACATTGTATTGTATTTGTGTCTAGATGCAGCATAATTTGGCAAATCATCATTCGTCCTTATATTATAGTTGCCGAGAATACTAAACAGTTTTTTCGAAAGATTTGCTTCCGTTGTTGATCTGAGGGTTGGTTCAAAGTATCTTTGATCTTTATTTAGATTATTCTCCAATAAGTTTATAACTTCAGATGCGTCCGAGGCTTCAGTCACTTCGTATGTATTGGATTCATCGTTTGTGATATTAGTTTTTATCAGCCTCACTTCCCGGATAGCATCATTTTGATTTTCATTTTTATGAGGTATATTGTTGTCTAAACCTTTATCTAAAATTTTCTTAGCCTTTCGTGTCTGTGTAGATGTAGGTTTATATATTTTACTCGTTTCGGAACTAGTCAAGAATTCTTGACTATTCCCAAGATTCAGCCATTGATCTGTAATGATAAAGGCACTTCTTACTTAATAACTACTAAAAGTACTTCTGTAAAGATAAAACATTACTCCTATTTTTGATGCTACTTCAGAACGAATGAGAATATAGTTATACATTTCAAAGTTCTTCCCTTGCAAAAAGAATATATATAATACTATTATTATAAAACTTTTTACAAATAATAAAACGTATTGTTTATATGCTGCAAAGAACAACAATAATTACGATAATAAGAAAATAATCAAAATATTTTTAGAAATTACCTCTCACGTCCTGTAGATTTTGATTTCCATCCATTTCAGTGCCATCATAGTAATTGCCTTCATCCATCAGCTCGATATTTATATCTTGAGGCTTTACGTTAGTAATTTGTTCATGTCCAACGTTTTCTGTGGAATGTACAATAGGACGCCATGAGGCAGAAAAATGTACTATTTCTGGTGTTTTAATGAAATTTCTTCGTAGGTTGCCGAGGACTCTCTCATTTGATATGGGTCTCCAACCATTATTGTAGTCTGTATTTTCTTCTCCGTGACTTACGCACAATAAGTTTGCTTCGACAATAAATACCTAGTACGGAAAAATATATCTTTATTTCTGTTCGTTATATGCATTTTTATATTTTTTATGACAAATTTAAAATATGGAATAGTGTTACTACAATATTTACACTAGACACTAAATTTTATTGTTTACTTACTACAAATAATTTAATGAGTATAATAATAGGAGTTCTAGCGAATAGCGACAATTTTAAATACAACAGATTATTCGAGGATAATGATTACAAAAGAGATATTGGGCTTGAACCTTAATTTAATTTAAATATCTCTTCATTGAATTAAGGGCAATATCAGTTTTATTTTAATAAAAGAGAACAGATATTTAACATCGATATTACTATTCAAATGATCTGGGAAGAGAATATAAAATACTTACAATAATAAATCCGGAGACAGTGAACATAGTTGCCTCAAAGCACTTTACGTTGCTGAGTGACCGATGCTGAACTATTGTCCAGAGTGAGCTCGTGTGTGCCAATAACATGGGTCAATGCACATGGGTTTGTTAGTAAAGCTTGGTTCAGGATGCTAAACTGTAGGTATTTTTTGGTTTTCAAAAATCAATGGGTACACACGTAACTTAGTGAAACATAATAAAATACACTTGTACTGATGATTTTGAAAAGGCGATGTTGAACAGATACGTAATATACTAATTGCGAATCACGAGTTTTAGAAATTAATAGAATCAGAAAATCTCAGAAAATTATAATAACATTTAGCGGTAAATAAATATCACGATACATGGTATAGCTAGATAGGTATCTAAGAAGAAATTTAACCGAATCTAATTATTTGATTGGTTCACAAAAAAGGTACTCAGACGTAAATATTTCACACAGTTAATAAACTGCATCACTAGAAATTTCAAAAGCGTAGCAACAATTTCAAAATAAAGCAATTATCTTAACTTGCGGCACTTATTTAAACGAGTTTAGTTCAATCGAAAATGTAATAAAGGAACACAAAACAGGAATTCCGAAATCGGACAAAGTTATGGCGCACCAATCCAATAATGTGGAGAGAACAACAGAAGAGGAAAAAATGCTAATTCGCGTGCCGGCTGTCCAGATGTGCCGAAAAAATGCCACGAACGTTTATTAAGTTTTGTTTTGATTTATTCAGAAAAATACTTGAGAAAACCTCTCACCCCCAAAATAAAGTTTCAACTGTCCTGAGGACATAAATATCGTAAAGTTATTAGGATGAAAAAGTCAGAATCAATGGACGTAAAATAAATTATAGTATGTGATACAAATTATTTATTAGTTTCCTGATACAATAAGCAGTTTTGCAAATTACCACTTAACGGTGACGGAAAACATTGCGAGGAAACTTGCATGCCTCTGATTTCTTTCTTCTACAAATTCGCACTTGGTCAGCGCGGTGGACTTTTTTTATAATATAGGAGTAGCAGACGAGCATGCAGTCCACTTGATGATCCGCCGCCGAAGTCGAACCACAAAGGGTTCTACCACCTTCTAACTTACTATACTATATACTCATCACTATACTACTATAGACTTATATTACTCACTAAGAGGAGACCCGTGAGTTTTGAGTAAAATAACAGATTTTTTCAAACAGTGTGTCCAAAGTCTAAAGCTAAATAGCGAGCACTTGTCGTCTTAATTGCGTTTTCTCCCATTGTATGCTGTGACAAGGTATTGCTTTCAACACATTGACTTTATTGCATTACTCTGTTGTTGGGTTAAGAGGTTCAAACATTTTTCACACATTTTTGAAGAAAATAATGTTTATCTTCATGTATCGACAATTAAGGATGAGCCTTATATATTTCACTAGAGTTAAATATTATGTTGTAAACAACAAAATATTGGTTAAAAATAAATTTAATATTAAAACAATATGTGTGTGAACTAAATTGGAACGCCTCAGGTAAATATGGCTCCCTTACCAAACCCTTAAAACCAGCTGCGATTTTTCTGTTGTTTTCAAGAAATGGGTGTGGTGGTGGTGCCTGCTGAGTTGAAAGACAAAGGGTTTTCCACAATCAAGATACACGTTTATATTTTAAAATTAACGTCTTTTTATGCCACATTTTTTAGACTCCACTTTTGGGCATGATTTTCATTTCCACCACCACTGACTTTTATAACCGGCTTCAAAAAAGAAGGAGGTTTCCCAATTTGAATGCAAATATGTTTTTTTCTTTTTTATGTTTGTTTGCGGATAACTTCATCGTTTATGAACGGATTTTGATGTTTTTTTGTTGGATATTTCAAAGGTGGTCCCATTATAAGGAAATAAGAGTCTGATCATGGCAGACCAGAGAAATCGAGGGGAACTTTCAAAAACCATAGGGGCAACTAGTGCGTTTATAAGTTTTTTTAAGTATTTTTATTTACAAGATAGCAAACGATTATTAAAACGATCTTGCACTGACATATTTATTTTAACGCATAGCAAAACATAAAATCTGTAATTAAAAACCTTTACCTACCTACCTTCAAATCAGTACTCCGAAACAGATGTTATTTTTAGTCAGTTAAAAATGTAAATACACAAATCTACATCACTAAATGCCTAATTGGAGCGAATGTAACGGCCATTAATTAGGCAAATTGAGCGCGGCCTCCAATGCGGGATGTTTTGGAGCACTCTCAAAATTAAATATTGTCTTTTAGGCACATCCTTGTACAAAAATAACCTTATATCTACTGTGGAATTAGTGAAATTTTTGTGGGTATTAAAATAGTACTTTGGATGACATTTCTAGCAAAAGAAATTGGATTTTCTTGAAAATTAGAACCTTGATCGAAAAGTACGACGACACAACCACGCATTTTTTCTTTGTAATCGGCATGATTTGATTTATCATTTGCGCAAGTGATAATTAATTTGTAATAGGCACGTAATTTTGACAAATGAGGTGTGTCTGGGAATTGAACCTGAGACTGATTGAGATGACGAGTTTCTAACCAGTGCTTTGTAATTAGCCTTTACCAATGGAAGAACTTATTATTATTTTTAAGCCTAGAATTCTATTTTTAGATTTATGTGTAGGTCCAACATTTTAGGCAATCGGTTTTTTTTTGTAATAATTACTAGTTGTCCTTAGTTTCGTTTGTCTATAGTTAAAATGAAATAAAGAAATTGCTAAGCTTTTATTGTAGTCAATAGATTAATTAATTAAAAGAAAACCTCAGTCAGAATTTTCACACAAATCAATCACTTCGTCACTTTGTTTCTTTTTCCATGTCTCCAAACTTTTAAAAGTCAGTTTATTCGTTGTATTATTAATATTTTCCTGCCTCTCGTATACATTTTTTACATCTTGTGTAGTAGAGTTACCTTCCTTTGATCGTGGATTCTCATGTGAACGAATTCTAAAAAAAAGTTGCAATTATAAAAAAAATAAGTAAATGATTAAGGACCATTTCAATAACTTTTTAAAGTTTATGAATTAAGCGTTTACCTCCTACAACTATCATCAATAAGCTTTCCCGTCTCTTTCATAGTCTTGTTGTTTGAAGGATGACTCATGACTGTCCGATTATGACGATTTACACGTTAAAATCAAAAATTATTAGCGATCAAGGCCTATTGCTTATTTTATTCGTATGACTATTGTTACACTTTCTATGAGTCAGTAGTAATTATGTGTCTACTTATATTTCCTAGAGATATCACTCGTTAGCGCGTTTCAGTTATTTACCTCAATCTGGACTAGCGACATCTATTGACATACCCCCATCTACTATAATTCCATGTCCACCTGAATGATTACTGCGTAAAATATTTTATATGTATGCCAACAAAATGCATGCAGCATTACAGCGAGATATTATGAGGCGTTACGTATTTCTTATACATAATATTAATTTAATACTTTAAAAAGCAAGTATAAGTTTATTTAAAATGATACATCTAAATTATACATCAGCGACATCTATGTATACATCTTGTAACTATCAAGTCACGTAGTGTAGTACCAAAGCACTGCGTGAGTTAGTTCATAACATCGACAGTAGATGGCACGACATGAAAAGGAGAAATAAATGAAGTTGTAACTAATTCCAATTGGGATTGAAATTTTACCAGACGCCGGCCACAGATATTATGGCACCACTAGTATTTAGTTAGACTAGAGAATATGTCTCTCTTAACACATTCTTTAAACTAGAATAGTATACTTTAAAACAACAACAAAATTATAAATCTGATATAGGAACTATAGTGCCGCCATAATCGAATTAAAAAGGGTTTTATCATTTATATTAAGCCAATTACAAAAAAAGACGTAATTTTTATTATTTCGTAATCCCTTCTAGGCTATGTCAATAATGTACTGGTGAAAGTGATAACGTAAAGTGGATATGGATTAAAAGTTTAATGGGCTTCGGTACGACTGTTATGCCGGTCCAAAAGTTCATATATTGGATGCGGTATTTTAGCACCAAGAGTTTTATTTTACTGTAGTCTGTTAATTACAGAGTGTTTTAAAGTAAACTACCCAAACGAGCACTTAATGGTAAAAAAGGACTCATCTATCCTTCTTACGTAGCAATCATATTGCTCTAAGATAAGGAATCCTCCCAAAATTTCGGAATTCGTCACGGGACGTATATAACTATATAGTTTATTATGGAGGTCCTGGATATCTATTCGGGAATCGGGAGTGAGTATTTGTGCATCAAGGACGACCGGTCGCCAAAGGGAGCAGAGCACCACTCATCGGTATTTCTATATTTTATTCATCTACACATATTTTCACTAGCGCACAAAGATCAAAATTATAATTCGGATTAGAACCAACGACCTACAACTCATTCATCTTTTAATACAGAAATATTTATTCATTTAGCAGATCTTTAAGAAGATGTATTACTCTACAATTTGCGTTACTCGATCAAGGAATTGTACATTGCGCTTGGCCCATCTCATCTTGGTAAGTCGTTTTAAAAATTATTTCTCTACTAAAACCGAAGTTAGTACTACTTCATTCGTAGCTCCTCCACAGTGCAGTGAAAGTAAAAAGAAGGTCTCGACACGTGTGGAACGAGTGACTTAATAACCGGTTGAACTGTTACCGCTTCGCCAAAATAACTTATGCTGGTTCTATACTATCGTTGTGCCTGTGCACTTTACCGATAATTCACTTACCCGAACCGATAATTCACTTAATTTATCATATTTTCTTTGTTTAAAATGTTGTATTATAAAAAAAGAACATCTTCTTTTCTTGCAGTTCTCTTGCAATTCGTCATTGGATGAGGTCTTAGAACAAGTATTTTTCTACCAGGGAGGTGCCACCGCAATGTCTATTTCAAGAAAGATGCAGTTCAGCGCTTATGTGGCAATTTGTGAACGACAGTTGACTTACATATGAGGCGACTATTGTAATTCTTAGGAGTAGTAACGCACCTGTGATAGGCTTCTGGTGGAATCCCGGCTTTATTTGTAGTGACCATTTATCATCACATGGACTGGCACTTATAAAAATCCGGTTTCTTTAAAATAATTAGATGAATAGGGAAGTAACGTTCCCTTTGTCGCTCCCACAAATTATACAAATTACTTCACTGTCATAACGACACATAGTATGTTACAGCCCGTAGAGCCATTTAAGCTGTCGGGCATGCCAATAAGACTTAAATACATACATACGATACAAGTAAATATGATACATATACCCACAAAAACATTACCTTCCGCGAATAGGAACAGTGACCAGTCGTAACATTGGACGATCATGTAGAGCTAGCATTGCAAGTGACTTACCGCTACTTGCCGAGTTATTTATTGCGGTGAATCCGACTGCTTTGTCATTTGTGCCGAAAATGTACTGACGACCTATTATGTTGAGGCCTTTTCAAAAAAGCTTCCATGTTATAAACTAGTGAGTTACTCACGGCGTTGTCTGCGTTAATTAGTTTTTTTAACTTACTATATGTATTTGATATGCGTGTTACCTACTACAAATTACTTTTTATGTTTATGTTTGACGATCCGCGTGGCGGTGCGGTCTGATGTGCCCCCGTGACGTGGTCCCGGATTCAATCCCCGGCCAGACAGACATCTAAATGATGAATTTAGGTTTCTGTTTCTGGGTCTGGGTGTTTGTGTATTTGTCTCTGTATATGTCCATAGCACCCATGATACGAGGGTTCCCTAGTGTGGAGCTGTGAGTGTTGAAAGCGTATAATTTGGATTTATGATAGAGTCTTACTATACTAAAAATAGAAATTCTGTCATTTAAAATTAAAAGGTGCATTATACTTAGGTATATTTTCTGTTACTCTACTTAAATAACTATAAAATCGTATAATCTTAAATATTATATAGATATAGTCACTTCGAACGTACACACACGATGGTTTTATATGTGCGTAAGATCTTAAGTATTAACACTATGAGTAATGGTCTGTCGTTCATTATCATAAGAGGTTTTGCTTTATTACTAAACAATGACCGGCCTTAATCTATTAAGACTAGAGATTTGTAAAAATAACACAACCAAAGTCGCCGTGGTCGTTCGATAAATTACTTAAATTTTAATCTGTAAAATATGTACCTTTCAATGAAAAGTTTAACAATATCACGAAGTACAAGTTATTTTAATTTATGACATAAATATAGAATAAATTTATTTTTAAATCAGTCCCATTGCTGGGCATGGTTGTCCTCTCAGAATGAGAAGGACTAGGCCAACACAGGGGTGGCCAAGTGCGAATTGGTGACTTCACATAACATTGAGATCTTTTCATTCAAATATCTTATATATGCAGGTTTTCTCACGATGTTTTTCTTCACCTTTAGAGCAAGCGTTAATTAAATTCTAATTCTCACATAACTGAAAAATCACAGGTGTCTGGGATTTGAACCTCAGACTTCTCGATCGAGAGGCCAAGTTTTAACCACCAGGCTATTATTGCTTTTAATACTATTATGATCATAATTTCCAGATTAACCGTATCATGGAAAACGGAAGTGACGTCGATCGGGCGGCCATGTTGAAATAGTACGCGTAATGGCCGTTTCCGGGAAGTGTGATAGCGGGCGAGGCATTGGAAGATTCGAATTGGTGTAATAGCGCAGGAAACGATAGGCAGTTGGAGATATTAGTAATATCCTGGGGCTGATACGAGATCGCGGGATAAATGAAACAATGTTGTAATTTACTGATCAAGAAATAGGGTATCAGGTATAATTGCTGCTGATTTTGAGGATACCTGTTTTTTATTTTCCACTTCAAATAATTTAAGCCTATCTGGTTTTCGGGTTTAAATTGTATGGTGTATGGATTAGGTAATACATAATCATTAATTATGCCGATTACTCTCAATAAACATACGAGATAAGTATTGAATCAGGTATAAATATGCTAACTCGCGTCCCCCTACACTTATTGTGTGCAAGACGAATAATTTTCGCAATGTCAGGAAGAGTATATAGTTTATGACAATTGGTGGTCATTTATTTACCTACCTACTACTTCTACTTTTACAAAACAGTGAGTGAAAGTGGCAACAATAAAACAAAGTAAACCAATACATCACTATGTGACATCTGAGTAGTGCTATTCTGTAAAATAGTAACTTGAACTCGAATATCGATACAACGTAATCTCGATTGCTCTAAAAGGAGTTTGTGTGTTAAGGGACACGTACTTTCCTGAGGCGTTCCACCTTGCGTCCGTTATTAAAACACAATTAATCTTTATTTACCTACCAAAGATCGGAATTTAATAATGTCTAGTATGAAAAAAAAATCAAATCCTGACTCTTAATTGGCAAGACATTGAGCAGATTGAATATTAATAACCTGTGTTGGTCGTTACGGGAAGCAACGCATCTATGGTTGATATAAGGTAAGGACTAATAGTATCTGGGGTTGATTACAGTACTATTCGGCAAGACTATCGACCGGTATTTGATTATAGCCACATAAAATCAGGTGGACTACATGCTCGTTAGCTACTTCCATATTATAAAAAATATATATGAGAATTCGTGTTTCGGAAACAATAACACTCGAAGTTTGGGTCACTTATCCTTATACAGAATGCTACATACATATTATCATCTAAACATTCGAAAGTGCGGTGCCACCGGCATTGTTGACATTTAAAATATACCAGTTTGACATTTCGTCGGGGATTCAGCTTTCAAGATAACAAATTATGTGAAAATGTCTGATATTACGTGTATGTATTTTACATTTTGTGCGTTTTGTTTTGAAAAAACGACAAAACGATGAATTAAGATGTCTGTTCTGGTTCTGATTGTTTCTGAATTTGTCTTTGTGTGTGTCCATAGCAACAACAATACTATAATAATAGAGTCCTAGTACAGATATTACTCTCTGTCCAACCAATAAGGTATTGAAAGGTGATAGTCCTAGTACGGTTCAAGCATGAAAGTACCGCTGTCTTAGCTATTTTTTAAAGTTTACAACATAACATAAGAGGCAATCAACTTACAGTCTTCAGGAATGTCAACACATCTATGATCGACTTGAGGAAAAATTTCTGTTCTATTTGTTCTAAGTTGGACGAGCCATCCTTTGCTACTCAAATTTTACGTAAAAAGCAAGACTTAAGTATAGAGAGAAACTAACTATTATTTAATCTAATCTAGATTCATAATGTATCGAGATTCGAATTCGAGTCGCATTTGCAGAATAGGACTCCCGTTCCTATTCAGTCGCTACACATTGCATAAACTGAAATTGTCTCCCAGTACATACTTCCTTATCATTTCACAGATTCGCCTCACTTCAGTCTCCTCAATGTATTAGAGTAGAAAGTTTGACCAATCTCCGTAGTAGGCCTTATTTGATCTGATGTAAGCGTATTGTCTTTGATGTGGCGTGACGTTTGTGGGAAAATTAACCATTATCTTATATTATCGACTGGATGAAAGTATCTCCGCGTTTCTATGAAATTGGAGTGGTAAATAGCGTGTAGATAACCTCATGGTAAGGCACTGCTACTCATGAACACAGGTATTTAACTCTGTATTTTTTTATTATTATAATCAAATAGCAAACGAGCAGTAGCTCACATTAAGTGGACTGTATAGTCCACTTAATGTGAGCTACTGCTCCTTATAGTTTTTTTTTACAGACTACATTATTCACGTAATTTTGTAGTACGAGTAAATTTGTTTTCGGCGACATAATTTACTATTTCAAGGACTTCTTCGAATCAGTACCTCAATACATAAAGTATAAATCAAATAGACCGCTCTATACATAAGAAACTTGGACAATAGGAAACGTGGCAGATGGCAGGTGATTTCACGGACCACCGTCCATTGTACGTAATGTCATGTTACAACATATTCATTGCTATCTTTATTCTGTCCTATCTGGAATGGAACTTATAGAGTTGTTTGAGTGTGATACTATATTCTGGTGTATATTTTATTAAATTCAATTAATATAACAGTAAATAACTATGTCCAATTCATTTGTATTATGTTTACATAAATATAGAAGTAAGGGATTAAGTCAGTCGTACTTTGATTGGTAAGCGTTAATTAGGCATTTGTCGTAGTAAAACCTTCGTGGTTCGGTACTGCTGGAACCGCTGCCACACTTATTTTTGCTTTATAGAAAGGCGACGCTGATAGTTATGCTTTTCAGAACAGTATTAAAAGAAATGTTAAGAGACACACACTTACATGAGATATTTCAACTTAATCCACGAGAGTAGATAACCCATGTGTGATCTATTTTATAACTTCAATCCTATACCAAACCTATATCAAACCATAGGCGACGAAGGTTGTATGCTATTAGGTAGAATGCAAGCTCGTTTCGACTTCGACTTCAATAATATAAAGAAATCAAACTTATTACATCCAATTATACATACTTTATACTACGTGAATGAAATATAGTGCAGGCGGTAATAACTACTCCAGATAGTATCCATAGATAGCATTGCAGTAAACAAATCAAATGGCCGGTTCCATCAAACGACTGCGAACAGTAGGAGCAGGTGCGTCCACTTATCTGATGGGATGATTGCAATCACTGATGCATTTGCCTATTCCAGGGCTGGTTTCACTGTTTGAAAACTTTTCGAAATACTCGTGGTATATAGGGAAATGGAACAAAAAATGTATTGTCAATTGCACCTACAAATTTATTAGCTATTGAGGATCCACTGTTGGATGTAGGTTTCCGTCTGAATGGCGTCACTTAGGCAAGTCATAGGTACTACAATCTCTACGTCCAGCGGTTATCGGCTGTAAACATAGGCCGTATCACGTTGACTTGGAATCAAAATATAGGTATATAAGTTTAAAAATAAAGAAGTAATAAAAAACTGTATAAATCCACCTGATTAAGTAGTATCCGCTGTAAATTGGACAATTTCAACGAGCTGCAAAATTAACCACTACCCGAAGGCGATTACAAATTTGCTTTACTAACTCGAAAAACTTTTATATGGAGGGTTCCCACTAAGAAATGATTTTTTTAAAGTTTGTTAAAAACTTGCCCGAAAATCTGCCAATTAAGAAACAAGTTGTAAAACTTAGTATTTGGATATTTAATTTGGTCTTAAAAATATTCCACTAACTGAACGTGATGTATCTATCAACCCTGCTGATGTAACCATTAGCGCCGCTTCCTCGAAGGTTTAACCTAATGAGTCAGTCCAGTGAAGGTCTTACTTTTTGTATAAGATAATATCACTTTTTGTTCAGTACCGTTAAATGGATCGAATAAGCTTACGGTAAGCTTTTCTTATGCAAAATATATTATTGCGAAATAGTTTGCGAGAAGCATTTTAATTAGATTCTTATAGTTGTGGAAATATTACAGTTATTAATGTTTGGTTAGATTTATTCCGTGTTACATATCGATAATATATTTATGTTTCTTCTTGCGTAAAACTGGTCATCGCGTAAATAGTCATAAATTAAAATAAGCAGTTGACATTAAGTTTGACAGTGATAAATGTTGAATATTTTATACTAATGTTCGATGTTTGTTTATTTTGAGGGCATCTAGTAAATATTTTATGTGTAGTAGTTTATTCGCCTTAATTTATACAGATTAGTATTTATGTAGATCAACTTAATCCAGTATTCACGTACCGCGGAGGTACTACCGCTGCATCTAGTAATCTCAGGAATAGTAACGGACCTCAGATCGACTTCTGGTAGAGCCCTGTTCTGTACGGAGTAACTTATAGATGTCCATGGGCGGCTATGGTCACTTACCATTAGGTTGACTGCATGCTCGGTTGCTTCTTCAAACGAATAAAAAATACAGACATACTCATGTGATTTATAAGAAAGAACCATTCTAATCTGTAGCTGCCCACGAAGACTAAGATAGAACGCCTCAACAATACCCTGCTCAACACTGTAGGTACTACACTCCTGTTATAATGCACAAATACTTCTAAATAACAAAAAAAACAACATTATTTATTTATTTCGTGATTTTATTCATGACCACAGCAGATACTTGAGAAATCACATAACGTTCGTGAAAGTTTCAATTTCCATTTCTGCACAAGTCCATAATTTAATTATTCTAATTATTGCGAAAATACCAAGCGGTGTTGTTGATCAATTTATGATACGTCGAGATTTCGCTGTTGTGCGAGATGTTTTTGGAAAAGTGCGAAATTAAAGAATGGCAATATTTTTATTTTTCTAGATTTTTATTTACGGCGAAACGCAGTGTTCATTGGTCCATGCAGATGGTTTCGGGTTCAATCCCCGACAAGGAAAAGATTTACAAAATGAGTATTTTTATATAAATTCCTATATCTTAATATTTTCATCAAAATCATCCAGCAACTTCCAATTGTATACTTATCCTGTGCAAATAAATCTTTTGAATGGCATTTATTTTGTATTACGGAAAAAATATAAATTTTCGTTTGTAAAAGTGAATATATAATATCATATTAAAATTGATGTTCTAGTTCTGGATGTGGTAGTTACCTTATATTTTTATCGTTATTTCATAATATTATGTGTGAAGATCACAAAAATCATCCATCGTAACATCTGTAACAGGTGTCAACAAGTTAGGCAATTTAAGACAAACTCGTTATAGTAGCCGAGCAAAATCGAAAGTGGACCTGTGAAAAACCCGTCGAGTTAATATTTATAAATAGAGGCCACAGACTACCAAGATACAGCTACGAAACATTGACCAACTGTAGATTGTGGTGTTCAAGTGGTTAGGTTTAACGGTACTGTGGCTAGTGGTATACAGAATAAAGAGTAAGCGCTTTTTTAAGTATTTGCCAAGAAAATTTGTACCAAACTTGAAAAATAAATATATCTCAAAATTTTATAACAAATTCAAGCGCTCGCATAACAGCGGCTAATAATATTACATATCAGTTTAAACCATAAAAGTTCTAAAATATATTATTTACATAGCATAATACTGTCATTTCTTTTTCATCTCCGATCGATTGCATATTAAATTGCAAAATAACAAAATGGAGCATGATTCTTTCAAATTAGCTCTACAGTTACCCAACCTCAAGATCTATCAAAGATAAAGAACCAAACATAAATAGAAATGACATTATTTATTAACGCACTTTACCGCAGGTTTTTTATATTCACGTACTTTTATGCAAAAAATTGTAACATATTATTTAACCTGTAGGCTATATATTTAGTTGAAAAGTAGTACAGCCACGAGAAAATCTATGTATACAGCCGGTTCTAAGACTAAATTCATAATAAATATTAGTCTATTTTGATATTATTTAAATAACCTTGTATGAGCACAGGTGTACAAATTATTTTGAAACTATTATATAGGTGCAAAAATACTAACCGGATTTTCGTAGTAAATGTTTCGATTCATTACGTCAATAAAAACTATTTGAATTGACAATTTGTAAGTACTAATTTAACTTTAAGTACGTAAGATTATTTTAACGTATATAAAGTAAACGACCTGCATTTTTCATTTTTTTCTTAAATTTCGTTGAACATTCTTGTGATTAAATTTTGACATCTTATATGTATATAAAATTTTCGTGTCACAGTGTTAGTTACCGCACTCCTCCGAAACAGCTTTACCTATGTTCACCAAATTTTATATGCATATTCAGTAGGTCTGAGAAATGGCTACTATGTATTTTTCATACCCCTAAGTGATAAGGGTTGTTCAACCTTAACCTTTTTTTCTTTATATGGCAACACAACGTTTGCCGGGTCAGCTAGTAAAAATATATCTATGTAAAAGTACTCGTTTATTTTTATTATATTCTTACCATTTCTGATTGCTTTTCACTCTATGGTGTTTGATGAAGCAAATTCCAATTGAATCTAGAACGACAAGCAATAACCTTTAATTAATTACCTGAATGTGTGAAGAGATTAAAACTATACCCAAGGCCAGAGACCCATCAAATGTAGAGTAACCTTAACCTGATAATTTTATGTGAAATTCATGTATGTTGAGTTAAATTTAATGGTATTACTAGTTCGAAAATGTGTTTCAATTTAAGATTATGTTAGTTTTTAAACTTTTAATATCGTATTAAACTAGGCGTTATATAATATTTTGAGGATATTACTTTGAAAATATTGTTTTAGTTTATCAAACGAATTTTAAATGTTATGTTATTCGATTAACTAATTAAATCAAGATAACAAATAATGATCTAAAATTTATAAATATATATTTTTTTATTCAGCCTTTTTATAAATAGACCATATAATATAGGTTTCCTCGTTATGTTTCTTCACCGTTATATGAGTGATTATTAATTTAACTTTAAACTTTAGGCTTTGGCCTGGGATTCGAACTTCGAACTCGTTTGCGGGCCCGAATTACAACCATAAGGCATACTGATTTTATTACTAAACGGGTATATTTTACATAAAGTGATGACATTAATAATTAAATTCTGTCCATAAGTTTCTGTATGTGCATAATGTTTATGAAACAAAACCAATTCCTTTGCGAATTATGTTGATAACTTAGCAAAAAAGTTACACAATCATGAACTCTTAATGATTTTGCAAGGGTCAGGTCCGGTCAGATCGAGGCATAAATATCTGAAAACGGACCAAATTACGAAAAGTTTTCGAAAACGGTGTCATATTGTTGCTCACTTTTAATTTGTTCCTGTTAATTGATTAACACTTTAGATGTCACAATTTGCGTGGCGGGGCTGTCACCATGACTGTCTGTTATGTAAGGTTCCGGATTCGATTCCCGACTAGACATATATCCAAATAATGACGTTAGGATTTTTATTTTTAGGAGACTGCAGGTCACGGAACGAGTTTTTTTTGTTTAGTGGCACATCTTTTAACAGACAGACTTAAAGACTGTTTTAACATATTTTACACATGATATGCACATATAATAACATTAAGTTTTCTTTAATATTTAAATATATAATTGCGGTGTAATACGCATGACTTTGCAAAAAATACTTTTCATAGATACAAGTATTGTCACTGAGGACAACATATACTTTCTTAATAATTAGTGTTTTATAATAAGACTCCTATGCCGCGGTCGTGTCGGTCGTTAAGTGGAACGTCCCATGACATAACCTCTGACCAGTAAAATGTGAGACGAAAGTAAGAGTAACGAGTTAAAACCGGAACCATAGAAATGTCATTTGGATAGCGTCTCGGCATTGAAATGCAAATAAAAATAATCTTTGGGATTAGAGTGGGGCTTTACTATAGGTCGTTGAAGGTTGAAGACTAAGATCATAATCTGATTAACTTTTAAACTGAACATAGGAATGTAGAGAAGGATATCTGTATTTGAAGTTACTTTGGCGCATACGAAACGGTCTGCCTTTTCCTTTTTTTAATCGATTGACTGATGTCTGAAATGTCGTGTGTTGTTCGTCATCAACCCATTACTGTCCCACTGCTGGGCACGGCATTTCTCTCAGAATGAGAGGGTAAGGGTATTCCATCCCGCTAGCTAAGTGCAAATAGTAGGCTACACACACTTTTAAGGCAAGAAGAAGGCATGTAGATTTCCTTACGATGTTTTTCTTTATAGCAAGTTATATTTAATCTATCCATATAAATAAAATTGGAGTGTCTGTTTTTAATATTGAAATAACCGCTTTTTACTACATGCATGTACATTTTTACTACATGAATATACATACGGTACATACACCAAAATATATATTTTTTTAATTTTTGCTTTATAAGCTGATGTAATAAGGAGTAACTTAGGCTACTTATATTTTATAACTAGCTGTGCCCTGCGGTTTCACCTGCATTAGATTTATTTTTTAATAACGTGGGTTCAACCGCGGGGCACAGCTAATTTCAAATACGCACATAACTTTGATAATTAAGAAGTGCCTGGAATTCGAACCTTGCATTCCCTGACCATTAGACTATCACTTCAACTTTGTTCGGGATTACTTTGGCACATACAAAACCGTTTATTTTTCTTTTTTTCATTAAACAGAAAACATCTGAAATGCTGAGTGTATGTCCCGAAAATAACAAATAAATTCAAAGTATTACTGCATTACTAGCTACTCATTCCAAAAATCACCTACTTACATGTTGTAAGATATTTAAGAAAACATTTGATATTTATTTAACACCATTTCGTAGGCAATAAAACCAAAGGAACGCATCTACTTTATTTTGATTGCTTCATTTGATTTGAAAAGTAAGGATGTTCAAACTTTAATTGTGTAATAACACGTCTTGATTGATTATGATCTTGTCAATGTCGAATGTGTAATTTAAAATAATTATCATAGAAAAAATAACTTGCATATTATACCACTTACTTAATCAATTTATTATATTATCATTTATGTCATTTAGCGAATTCACTTGTTTTAATTAAATGAAAATTGTTTTAGATGTTATAGTGTGGATAATACATGTTGATCTGATCTTAATTATTTTAACAGGATTGAAAGAAATTTCTAAGAATGTGATAAAAATGTATTTGCCAAGTTTTCTTACCAAAATACCGCAATTATATTAATAGTTCGGGTGGATTACTCAAATAAATTTGCTATTTATAAATTTGCTTGATTACTAGCTGACCGGGCAAACGTTGTGTTGCCATATAAATAAAAAAATAGTAAGGGTAAACAACCCTTATGACTTAGGGGTATGAAAAATAAATAGTAGCCGATTCTCAGACCTACTGAATATAAAATTTGGTGTAAATCGGCAAAGCCGTTTCGGAGGAGTACGGTAACTAACATTGTGACACGAGAATTTTATATATAAGATGAGCCGATCTTAAAAGTATTTTTACATAAAATGACATGATTAATGGAATGAAAAGGATGCAAATCTATTTTATCGTCAGATTGAACCGTATTATTATAAGGAGGAATAAGTAGATGAAATAAAAACAAAAATAATATATTTATAATCCAAAACAAAACCTGAAATTTATTTAAAGATATTTCATAACAGTACACGTAACGCAAGGTATACGACTGATAATTAATCGAATTAATTTTACTGACACTTACTTCATTATGGTAGATAACTTTTTATAACACATGTGATTTGTGAGGGAGTTTTTCGTGCAAAGTTTGACAGTATCAAGACATTCAGGTCCGACTAGTTGGTACGTAATCCCAGCGCCAAGTTTGAACGGCAAACAGAGCGTGGTGTCTTCATTGTCGATTACGGGCAGTTTGGTGCCCAAGATAAGTATTACTTTCTAACCTTTTCTTTTCATTGATTTTTTTATCAAAAAGAAGTGGAAAATTGTCACGCTGCTCAGCTGCTGCTAAGCATTGTGCTGTGTGTACTTCTCTGACATATGGTAAATTCAATAGAAAATTTGAAATTGATCACTAGTATGTTGATTTTTGAGAGGACTTAAATGAAACGATTCAAAACATAATTATCACGGCTCATAATCATCATAATCAATGAATTTTCAACCTATATACAAATAAAAAACAAATTATGTGATACATCGGTGTGCGGAATATTAAGAAGTATTTTATGTTATAGTATCATTATTATTTAGTAAGGGATTTTTAGTTTCACTAATTTTGTATGCATATTTACCGATAAGCGATTTTGTAAGTTAATTTTTTTTTCATAAAAACTATTTTTTAAACAATTACTTTGCGTTAACGATTAGGTGTATATACTTTAGTCCTTTCGTTTTGTTTTCCGTGTCATTGTATTGTTTGTCATCGCTTACAACCGCAGATTATAATTTGATGTCATTTGCACGTTGCAGGAAATGATGTTTATACTTTCTTTCGTTTCTATTGTATAAGTGTACATTTCTTTAACAGTTTAGACGAGGAAACTACCGAATACTCGTATTATTCATAATGTTTTAATTATATCGCCGTGACAATCTCAACCACCTGTGATTTTAAATGTCATTCGTTTTTGAAAATAATTATCACGTGAAAAAGAAAAAAAGTCTACAGGTGACGATAGCCGCTTCCCATCAAGAGAGGATATACTAAATAAAAATAACGTGCTTTATTAACGATGGAAATGGATTAAAATCTCACATGATCAAATAACCTTAAAGTTTTGGAATCTAGTAATTAGCAACATTACCAGCGTGGTGGATTATGTTGTTCTGAGGGAAGATTCGTGCCCAGTAGTGGGACAGTGATGGGTTTCTGGTGATGAAACACTTTCCCTAAATATAGCTTCCCATGTAGAAATGAACAAACAACAGTACCTACAGTAAAAACACTAAATTTAGAAAATGAATCCTGAATATTTCTTTCTCATTTAACTTGCATTAAAATATTTATATTTATACCTATACGGTGCAACAAACAACTTTTTTGAGAATAACAGTTTTTTAAGAATAATTAATGATGTGGATGCGCAAGATTTTTAAACATGCAAATTTCTAGTGCTTCGTAATAAATCCTTAAGAATTTGAATTTTAAAGTCATTTACATATCGTGTAATATTACAAGACACATATTTATAGTTTTTCTGCGAGAAGTAAGTTTGTACTAATTAAATTAAAATAGCTGATAAATTTTATATGTATTTTTTTAATATATAAAAAACAAAGGAATGTCCAGTCCACCTGATGGTAAGTGGCTGCTGCCGCCCATGAAGTAGATTCCTGCATGAGGTCTGAAACAGATGTTTGACTATCCCTGAGGACGTTGTTACGAGTACGTCTCGGATAACGTATTATGAAAAGTATAAATTATCTCGAATTGTATTGCCTTAGTCTTCTCTTTTATTTTACCCATTGCTGATTGCCTCCTTATCAAAATGCCATTATTGTAGATGCGGTTTTTGCATCTATGTTCTTTTGGCTACTTCTGTCATAATACTGTTCATAACAAGACAAATAAGAAAAATTACTAAACCTATGTGTTGTTGATAAAGATCGTGGCACACGGGTCGGAGGATGACGATAAAACTCAAAATCAATAACAATCAAAACTTAAGCTTTGCGAATAGCTCTACTCATCAACTATTACAGCTCTACAGCAAACCCCGTCTCTACCACCGAAGTGCAAGCTCTACCGTGGAGTGCACAGCAGTCACATTTCGCGCGGTGTGCGAGCTTCACGTCGCTACGTTCAACCGTCTGAACTTTGATTTGACGCTTTCCGCCACGGAAACTCATGTCAAATTTAGTGGAGCGTTGATAAGTGGTGGTTTTTTATTGGATGCCATTTTGCATTTTTATGGTAAGTCTGCAAAAAATATATTAAATAAAATATATCTTAAGTTTTATTTATACTTAAACTTAAAATATGAAAATACTAAAGAATATCGGTTGATTGGTAGTTGGTTGCTGTTTTTTATAATTATTATTATTTTATATCAAATAGTATATCATATAGAATAAAAAACCCTGGTTATTACGATTCTATTTCTAAATGTAGTAGGTAGATAATAATTATTATGAAATAATACCTAAATTATTACGGAATGGTTGGTAGTGTTGTATTTGCGTGATTTTTTAAAAAGTAAACATAGCAGAAATTAGTATCTATATTTAGTAGTAGCAGTAGTTAACAGCTTTTAATCGTATACGTCGATACATAATAATGATTCCGACTTTTCCGGTTTTCCGGTGCGACTTTCTTTCAAGATTAGTTAATATTATATAACATGGGAAGTGTATCGATGGCTGCCATGAATTTTAATACGGTTGTAGGCGGAATCATTACATGTTTAGATGGATTTTATAGCTTAATTCACGTATGACGCCGAGAAAGCTCGACTGCTCGTACCATCGAACTTATTTGTGATCATTTTATCGTTTTCCATTAAGTTACGTAGCACTCAGAAATTATGTTTTTTTTGTATTTTGTGTGGTTTCTAAATGAGAATTTATTTTATGTCGTATAAATGTTGCATTGGTAATTATGCTTTGTTTTAAATTTTAAATGACGTATACATTACAAAATATCAAAGAAAAATATAAATGTTACAAAAACCACAAACAGAGGTTTATAAAATTAAAATAACTCCAACAGAAAAATAATAAAACATGAAATGGTTATATTAAATGTATTTCACATCATACAGTAATTTTAAATCGCACAAAACTATTTCAAATCAAGTTATGATGTATCCATAAATGGTTGCTACGACAATTAACATAATTTTATATCTGTTCTCAAACTTGAAAGTATTTAAATGTCTGCATTTCTATTTTATTGAATTTTAAATTAGTATCAGTAGTGTATCAGCTTTTTAAATGCATATTATTTGAATCTACAAAGGTGAAAGACCTCTTCTTTGTTCAATTTGGCACCACCGTCACACCTTTTAATTGAACTGCACTATAAAATGCTAGCGACTTCATTAGAATTTACTCAGTAATTACTTATATGGGACTTCTAAGCAATTAACTTCCTCAAGTTCTTCTTCTATATATTATGACATAAATATAAAATATTATGTATTGTACTTATTTATATACATTTCATCATAATGAACATTCTATATAGTTTACAATGTATATATGTCTATTTATGTGTTTTCTTATTTTTCATAGCTTTATAGTAGTTGTATACAATACATACATAATACCTATTTCCGCCAGCGACGATATTCACGTTGTTTTCCGGTTTATGGTGTAAAAAGGTAGAGTCGTTCCAAACAATAGGTTTTCCACCTGCATTCTCTACATCGATGTAGCTCTTATGAACAATTAATGATGATTAAGTACATATATCTGTGAGATGCGACTTTATTGCTTATTTTATGTTGAAAACTAAAATTAAATATACATTTGAAAGGTGCTAGAATCAACACGGTTCCGTGGACATATCACCGCCAAACCTATTTCTAGCACCTCATTTACATATGGGGTGAATATCGCAAACGCATCTGTGATCAGCTTTAGATAGAACCCCTGTCGTATATGGAGTTGGTCACGGATATACATGCGGGTCTGTGACATGAATTTATCATCAGAGAAACTGGAAGGTGGATTGCTATTCTATTCTTATAAAAAACCTACGAGTTGTATTATTTTACATACCAAAACATTTAAATATGCGCAAAATAAATTAGATTTTGCTGAGAAATTACGTACCCCTCGGAATGAACGGATGAAAGATTGTAAAATATAATGCGTGTTATTTTACGTAATTTGGTAAACAAATATATATGAAACATCGAGCAAGCTTTAAGTAGGTATATTTTTATAAAAGTTATGCGAAAACTCAGTACTCATTACATAAATTTACAAATCAATTATTTTACCGTAAAACAATGGCGTTATTTCACAACGGTTACCTAAGCTGCCGTGTAATTAACTGTTACTATTTTAAGGAGGATTATTATTTTTTTCAAACTTTACCACAGCCTTTAGAATTCATCAGCGTTTACTATTGTTTTAAGGAATAGGTACAATGCTGGTACCGTTAAACCACGAAAACGTTGGCTATCTTCAATACATTAAAATGCGATATTTGTAAGTTAGTCTTTCGTAATTTATAACTTATCAATTGTAAATTTTAATGTCGTTAAAATATTTTTTTTAGAACTGGCATTCACTAAAAAGAAAGTATGTTTGCGATCATATTATTTCTATGAAAAAAAATAATTTATAAATTTAAAATGATTTGGAATGAATTGGAAAATAATCATTTAAATTAATAAAAACAACCTTTGATTTAGTCTGAATTTTAATGAATTGGTAGACGACTGTTTCAAAAGATTTTTGGCTTAATCGGCTTCTCCATTTTTAAACTTACAGACAGACTCACAAACACTGCCTCCGTTACCTAATGGCAATGATTTGGTTGCAAATAGCAACCTTCAGTAATTTCCCTTCTATGCAAATTATTCGATTTACATCAGTTGTGCGCTATAAATATTAATTAAACTTTCTCCGAAGGGCGTAAACCTTGTTAGATCAGATAACTTATGTACTTTTACTATTAGCGGTGTAAGTTACATAATATTTATTTACGTTACTATAATAAGATTATTTCCTTATTGCAATAAAGCGGTATAAAATTTTGTTTAATTTTTAATGAATGTTGTAAACGTACTATATAATATAATATAATATACCTATTACATAATGTACCTACTATATCATACGAGTAGTATATAGTTACTATATAATTATTATTATTATAATTATATAGTAGGTACACTTGATGATGATTAATTTCGTTTTCATGAGTCTAACTTAATACTACTATGTATTATAAGGCAAATAAGTGTAACAAAAAATGTTAAGCGTTTAACCAAAAAAATAATTAATTGCTTACAATAATGCTTTTTATTCTGTCTTGCAATGTAAATTCTTGATTTCAATTATGTCGCACTTATAAAAAGTATAATTACTTAATTAAGTTTAATTAAGCTACTCATAAAATTAAATATACTGTTTATAATCAATCTTATTCACATAACACTTACAAAAACGTTTCGTGAATAACTTTACTGCAATTATAAGCTCTTTTCCATAACATTAATTTAGTGCTTACAGAAAATTCTAAAAACCATAATACTCTATATAAACTGTAATAAAACAAAAACCGTATAAGTGATACAACACGCACGCCGTAGGAACTTCGTTTTGCAAAACGCAATTATACTTTACAATTAACGCTCTTGAGTAATTCGCTGAGCGGAAAAGATTGCTGGTTGCAGCGCTGTAAGGACAATGCTCTTTGATTTTACATATTAATTGTATAAGATCTGTTACTGATGAGGCTTTGAAGTTGTGTAAAAATTAGAGGAAGACAATAAAGCCGTTGTCGTATTTATATTTATACCTAATTGCAGAATTTTTAAGTGAAAATTGTTTTAAATATATTTACTTATTTAGATACAATACATTTATTATATACATTGGGTGAACAATAAAAAGTGTTTTAGATTTTATTACGTACTTGGAAAAAATGATTTCTATAGTAATTATATTATAGTTAAAAAAGTAATATACATATTTCAATTTTATAAATAATTTTAGTCTTACAAAGATTGTTTATATTAATGGTGTAACTAATATTTTATATTAACATATAAGTGTATTATATGGCTACTAAAAGTGTATGTATTTCTCTACGTAATTCCTGGGAGAAATGAATTTTCAAAAATATTATTAAAAATCACTACAAAGTAAAAAAAAAATCAAATAAAACTTGGTTTAGTACATAGTTCTGATGGCGGCGCTCAAAATATTTCATTGGATAACGGCGTTAACAGCGTGTCCAATATGAGCGCCGACTTCAGAAATATATACTAAACCAACTTTTATTTGAATTATTTTTTATTTAGAATACTAAAGAATAGATAACCTCTCTTCCTTTGGGAAGTCGGTTAAAAATACTCACAGGGTATAAATTAAATCGCCTCCACATAAAAGCGAAGTCTAGATTGCGTTGAAGTCTTTTCAACGGCCTAATTGACAGTACACAGCGTAGTGTAGTTTATACTTATTGTACTGCCCAAGCTCTATACTCTCTACTGTAGCATAAATAAACAGTTATTACTGTTTAGTGTTCTTGCCTATCAAAACTATATATTTGCCGTGATTACAATAACATGAATGAAAAAAAGAGAGACTAGAGATTTATTGTAAAAGCAAAAACCGACTTTAAATTATAATAAAATTAAAATTATAAATAAGTCCATGTCGGACATACAATTTAGACGAATCCAACTATGGTTCATTTGTAAAATGTTGCGAAGGTATGATATATAAATACATACATATGTTGGAACAACATTATCCTCCGCTGTTGACTAAACACAAAACCCACAACATAGATGACAATTTTATCTTATCACTATGGTGAATGAATGTTATGTTATGTCATGTGAAGGTGGTAGAATTTCTGGTTTGACTTCGGCGGCACCACCGCCAAACCTATTTCTTACTCATAACAGCAGCGTTAAGCGCTGCTGTGTTCTGATCTGAAGGGTGTGGTAAGGGAGACATACTTTTCCGAGGCGTTCCAGCTTAGTCCTCAGGAGTAGTGGCGCATTTGTGGCCGACCTCAGGTAGGATATGTAATATGTAATCCTGTTTGAGGTTGATTACAGATGTCTATGAGCGGCAAAAGCCACTTACCATCAGGTGCACTGCATGCTCGTATGCTACTCCTTCAATATATAAAAAGAACTTAAAATGCATAACATAGATGACAATTTTATCTTGTCAGTACGTTATAAGAACATAAAACACATCATATACGACAATGTTATCTTATCACTATGTTATAAAACATACATGATGCAGTGGATGTACAATGCACATCTCGCCCGCGGGATCCCGTTCCCGTAACGGGGACCGTTAGCGTTCGGCGTTTATCGGCCACGGTTCATTGGGGCTTAATTACGATCCGCGTACCGCTGCCACAGTTAGTAACATTTAGTTGCAAGTTTAGTTATAACTGTTAGTAAATTATAGATATAGTCTCGTTTATGGTGTTACATTTAAAAAAATATTCTAGAAATCGGTCAAAAGGAACTCGACTTTCAATAAGGCCTACTCGATTCCATTGGTCAATTTGTATCATCATCATCATTCATCAACCTATTAAAGTAATAGCGCACTCACGAGTCTCCTCTCAGAATATAAAGGATTTGATCATAGTCCACCGCGCTGGCCAAATGCGAATTGATAAACTTCATATAAGATTGCGATCTTTTTTTCTCTTAAATATACAGTTCCTCACGATAAAACAAGTTCAATATGCACATCATTGAAATATTAGAGAAGCCTGGGATAATAATTCCCATTGGATCTCTCGATTTAGCGGCCGAATTACAACCATTAGGCTATCACTGCTCACGTGATAGCCTAGTGGTGAGTGAAGTGATATAATCTAATAAGTATATTTTAATCTTTAAGCGGCTATTTTACTAATATTTTCTTTTCTTTTCCAGATAAACATCGCACAAACATGCCGCGGATCCCGCGCAGGACAACATAGTGAGTGCCAGTGAGAATGTGTTTGAGTAGCTGAACTGAGCTCAGTTGTGACAATGTGTATGCTGTGGTGGCTGGTGCTGTGCTGTCTGGTGCGGAATGTGACGAGTATGTATATTCAGTTTAATATTTTCTAGGACTATTTTCTTAAGTTCGGGAATTTTGGGGACGAAAAAAACGAAACGGAGCCTTATTCATAAGAAAATACTATAAATAGCTTTTAAATTTGACATTTCAACCATATTTGAACTCTTTGTATTTTCTATTTTTTATATATATTTTATAGATAGAACCTATATACCTGAGGTCAGCCGAAGTTGCGTTGTTACATATGTTATAAGTATGTCTCTCTTACCACACTATATAAAACTTAAAGTATTTTATAACCTTCATGTTAACCCTTCCTTGGTTTTTGCTATAGAAAATAATAGTACTTATTGTTATGTACTTATTGTTAGACATCAATGCATATTACGAGCGACCCATACCTAGTCATTATTGTGGTTAGTGAAACTTTTACAATTTGTCGCTATACAACAATTTTAGGGATTTGTCTACCGTCAGTTATATACTTCATGTACATCTTAGAACAAAGCTTCACCTTCAAATTGATTCAATAATTTCAAGATCAACGTACACAAACAGTGAAACAGAATGTCATCTCAGAATGATTTGCCTTTTTTTGTTACACTGACCAACTGCAGATTCTTAGCATTCGTAAACTTTAATTTGAGACCATTATGCAGAACTTTCGTTTCCTCGCTATATTTTTCTTTAAAATATGAATTTACATAACTACGAAATATTCTCTTATTTAATTAATAGCTTGCGTTTTTTCTTTGTTCTACAAATTATTCTTGTGCAAACCGACTCTTTCCAAATCAGAGTGAGATTTCATAGAAATCTAATTTAAAACGGTTGCAAATTTGACATTTCGGTCGAGTTCGCGGGTCGGGAAGGGTCAAATTTTTAATAAATATTTAGTATGATCGTCATGAATTCTAACGAAATTGAATTATTTCATAACACAATTTTAATAAGTTATTTTAGTCACACAAACAGATTAAAATAAATGAATATTTATTATTACATGTAACTATAATATTTTAGAAACACACTAGAAATAATACTTTACCAAATCGGGCTACACACATCATATAGCACTTAACTCAAATATTAGCTGTTATTAACGTTACATAAATATGCTTTTAAATATACTGAAATATCTTTAATCTGTAATATACATTTTACAATTAAATTAAAAAGAATACTGCCTTATCAAAGATAAGTCACGTATTGCCTCGGAAATGTTAACATCATAACGAGTATTATTACACAACCGTTATATCTGGGGCCATTATATTTATGATTATGCATGACTTAGTTGCGCAGATCATTATTCCAAATGTGCGTGTACTACACGCGGAATTGTGCGTTCGTTCGTAACAACGCTATAATAATAACTAAATATCCTCATTAAGATTGAATATAATTATATCATAGAGGAAACAGGTATAGCTTAGCTTATGTATAGTCAGCTCCGAAAGTAGATGAACAAAGTACGTATACACCCAAGCTTTTATAAGTAGCTGAACACAACTAGCGCCATAATTACATGAACGTTTCAAAATTAGATGAACACTACAGTGTCAAAAGTAGTTGAACAGTGACCTATCATATTAGTGACGTTGCTATTTTTGCACATATAATTGTTCAGGTACTTTTGATGCGTTAGTGTTCATCTAATTTTGGCGCTTTACGATGTTCAGCTATTTCAAAACGCTTGAGTGTATAGGCATTGTTTACTTCCAGAGCTGACTGTACAAACTTAAGACGTTATGACATTTTTCTCGTCACGCATATCTGCGACTTACATGCATATTCTCTCCCATCATACGTGTGCCACATGCGTACTTTCGTCTCATACGAGTATAAACTTTTCTTGACACGCGTGTTATTTGCACGCAGTCGGATTCTACGCTACATAAAGATATAGATAATTCAGATTAATATTTTGATTTATTTTATCTTTTTTATTTAGTATAAAACACTGTTGTGGTTAAGATGTATATACAAAGATCATTATACTCGTAAGAATAAGATATGGGGTACTTTAATAATGGTACAAAAAAGCTCTTCTTTTAGGCCGGCGATGCATTGGCGAATTCCCTGGTGTCGCAAATATCTATACACCCCGTGACGGTAACTGTTTTTCATGATATAGCCCGTCTGCCTTGTTTAACTATAAAATAATAAACTGAAACTGTCGTTTTCCTCAAACAACAACCGTTTATATTGTTGAAAAATTTTATGTATCGCTGTTGGATTACCTAATAAGTAAATAAATAAATGGACAATTAGTTTCACTAGAACCGTCACGGTTCTAGACAATGTATGTACAGTGAATGAACCAGTAAATCTCGTTAAAGATTAATTACATAAATAAATATTCATATTGCAATTACAATTAATCTTTACCATTTTGGCACAGTAAAATAAATTTATTACAACCATTAAATATATTATCTGGAGCGGACCATTAAATATATTAGCTGAACACTACTTTAAACGTTATTACCGAGCAACTTGAGGAAATATTTATAATTTAAAAACGTTCATTAAAATTCTTCACCATAATTGGGATTACTTACTTATTTTAATGACCAAAGCGTTCGGTCACAGTTTTGTAATCTGCACGCCGTAATATATCTATATGAATATATAATTTATTAAAGTGTCTGTGTATACATTTAAATAACTTTATACACATATTAATCCACCAATTTGCAGTATCATGGAGGTGTCTGGTTTAGCACAATCCCACTTATGGGAAGAAAGGTGGGGTATACAAAGAATTGCCAGTTACATAATAATATAATATGTTCATGCGCTTATTTGCAGAATTCAGTCTTTATTCAATTATTTTTTGTCTTTTTAATAGGCTAATATCGAAGATGTCTGACTTTGAAGGTAAAGAGGAGATATAAACAGTTGACAGGCACTAAAGACACATATTCCTATAGAACCTATGCCTAACATGTTTACAAAAAAAAAAAAAAACAAAACACGGTATTTGCGCAGACGCATACCTGCACGCGGTGGCTTGTTTATATAATTAAAAATGAGTTTATGATAAAATGAGCGAAGTCAGAGATCAGTAACTTTCTCGGCTTTCTCCCGCTGAACTAATCCGGGGAAAAATAATTTGTCACGTGACCGTCCTTTGTCTCAGCTTACCGTGAGGTAATAGTTCGTAACCGGTACTTTGAACTATCGGTTTGTTTCGGAACTTAATAAGTATAACAATAACTGTAAAGTTAATTTATGGAAACAGATAGTATTATGTATTTTGTTGCTTTTCACATGGTATGCTAGTCGCAGTATCTTTTTCGTCGGTTTTTTCTTGAGAGGGCTGTTATGGTCTTCCTAGTATAGGCGCTTTGAATATTAAGGTACTAATTCATTTATTATTGATACAAATTTCTAACATATAATACACTCAAGTATTACGTAATTATTTGCATAAAGAGTCACAATTAGCCGGCAAATTGATTTTTTTAAATTTATATGTTAACAGGGATTATAAGTACGAGAATAGTTAATTTCTTTCCGTTTATACTGAAGTCATACTCATTTCCTTATTTAAGAAAGTTAAGCTGTTGCACATAAGGTATATTATTTTAGTAGCAATCGGAAATGTTTTCATAACAAAATTTCGCTTACGGTTGAAATATGTTACCAATCTCACAGATAATATAAACATATGTGTAAGAAACATATAAAAGATCTTTTAGTAAAATGCTTAAAGTTACGAATAAATTATAAAAAAAAATTTAGCTGAAATATTATAATATGATGAAATATTATAATAAAAAAATGAAAGTTAGATGTATATTTCTTTATCTTTATAACATACGGCATATATTAAGCAAGACATTTTATAATAAAATATTTAATTAAACCATAGATAAGCAAAAACAAAACTTTATTGCTTTTACACCTGCGAAAGGTCGATGACACGAGCGATATTACTCGAGAAGTTGAAGAAAGTTGAGTTAAAACTCTACATTATGGTATACATTGCTCTATAATTACCGTAGAGCATAGAGTACGGATGCAAATTAGATAGAGCCTGTCCGACAACACGGTCCATGGTTGGTGGCTAAGCGAAAGTATTATTTAATTTATTTATTTTAATCGCGACTTTTTGCAATTTTTCTGAGAAATAATGTTTTAGGATTATCGTAAACACGTTATCTTATACAAGGAGAACTTAGATTCCGTAACGTATATATTTATGAAATACAATAACTTATATAATTTTTAAGTAATAAATATATTCCATAGTCATCTTTTCAAGCAGTAAGCGAGCTTGCAGTCAACCTAAAAGTAAGAGATAGCTGCAACCTTTAGACGTCTACAAATAAGATAATTTTACCGCAAGAGCTTAGATGCAAGTGTTTTTCGACGTTAAAGCAAATATTACTATAAAAATCTATACATTATAATCATGGATATTAAGATTGCTTTAGGATAATAAAAATATTAAAATATATGTGTCTGATAAATTATTAAAAAAAAAACGCTAAAAAATGGGTTTCAAATTTTAGTCTCATAAAGTTAATTCCATGTCACATAGACAATGGTATTTTCAAATACAGATAGACAAGTTAATGTTTAGGTCTTCTATTAATAATTAATGTACCAAAGATTCAAAATGAAGAAACCATGAAGAAATTGTCAAAACTCAACCTCTAGTAGGCAAAACATTGGATAGATTAAATACTGATAACGCGCGATAATACATATCTGCCAATCTGCTTCCTTGCCTGTTCTAATAATACTAGAAAACGAAATATTTCAATCCAGAAAACCAATTACTTCTAACTCTACATTTCCTACTCTTAACAAGCATAAACAGCACTCTATCATGGGGAGATACGACTCTACGTTTACACAAATTGATACCTGTCTCCTTACAAGTGAAGTATCCATATATTATTACTTACCGATAAATACGGTCTTATGAAACGTGTGTTTGCATGTGTTTATGAGTGATTATTTTATTTTTAATTACTATTTAAGAAAATAATAGAAATGAATTATGCAAAATGTAATATAGTTATGATTGTATATAAAAAGTGACATCTAAAAATATAGACCGTGTCACTTCTATAATTTAGACAAGTTCAATGACATCTCATTATATATGTTAAAATCCATTAAGTCTTGGGTTGCAAGGCCTGTCAAAGAATGAGACATATGGGTACAAAAACTTGAAAATCATCCGCAGTCGGGTAAAATAAAAGATACCAGTCTATTCCACTTACTTACATAGTTCTTAAATTTGATAGATTATGTTACGTTAATTAAAATGTTTTGTCTTTTACAATGATATTATGAGCAGCATAACAAAATGTCCAAAAAAATTACGCAATTGTGAAAAGAGAAAATATTAAAATTCACTTCATAATACGTATAAGTAATAAATTATTTTAAAGTTTTAATTTGAAGCTGGACGTCTCATTTCTCACTTTTTATTAAAGCAATTAATACATTTTTTTAATTTACAAGTTTATGGAAAGGAATTATCATTATTGTTATATTTAGGTAATAAAGAATTTTGGAAGCTAGCTTCATAAATTGACATCAATGATGTATTTATATTTATATATTTGTATGTTTGTCTTATAATACCAGTTTGTAGCACGCATTCAAATAACAATTCAACGGATTCCACACAACATATTTGTACAAGTTAATCTATTTAATAAAAATCGATTAACGAATACTCCCCTGGGAAAGACTCCAAAGTGCTGGGGACATTGTCTCCTTACGTAGCTAATTCTCTACCTGCGGTAAAAAAAATAGATAAATTACATAAAAAATAATCAAATTAAAAACAAAGCATATTTACAAAATAATTGAATTACCCATGACACACCATGAAACCTTGGTTGTAAGTCAAATTATCTCATATCACGACACAGTTCCGTACGATGTAGAGCGCGACAGATCTTATCAATCATAATACGAGACATGAATTGTGCACTTACTTACATGTAACTGTTTGCTTGGGATATTATTAAAAATTAAAGGGAGCTCTGTATAAAATTTGGATAAACTTTGACTGTGAAATCACTAAAGTCACATTATTAGAAATGACCACTCTGCTATGCTATTTTTCGACATTTTCACTTCATCTATTGAACCGTAATATGTCGATCCTTGATTGCTGACAACGAATCCAAAAAATAAAAAAAATAATGAAAATTTGATTAGGCACGGAACTTCGGAACGGCTTCGTGTGCGACTTCAACTCGCACTCGGCCAATTATTTGTAAATGTTTCCCTATTTGAGATGTGAAGGTAGATCATTTAACAGAATGTTAAACCTCTTAATCCCAACCGATTGAGTTTGGATGACAAGGCATGATTAGATTCGTGACTTCATTCTAAGTCCAATATGTTGGACATTTACTATGTCCTCGATCGTATATCATAGGTGTAAGTTAAGACGTAATGTAAGGATTTTCTGATATGAGATGAATACGAAAAACAAAACGACGTTACTGTAAAGCTTGTTTTTTTAACTTTTAAATATGAATAATGTTCTATTGATGAGCACAGTCCTATCCTTAGTATGAGTTTTTACGTTTTGACAAAATGACTTTTGGTATTTGTTTACGTATTTGCCCATACATTTCTAATCAGCGCCCCTAGCGGATTGTATCAGAACTGCTTGGAATACGTAAACAAAAACAGTCATTTTTATAAAAACTCATACTAAGGGTACAGATCTCACCCCTCTACAGTGCCGATGCCGATTTGTGGAGGAATGTACGCTCTAGTGGCCAACATTGTCATGTTTTCAATGCCTCGACAACGTTTAATGTTGATATCCAATGATAACAACCAGAACCGACCACTCAACGTGCCCTTCAAAGCACGGAATCCCCGACTCATCTACAACATAAATCCTAAAGTGGGTCAGTAATATTGTACACAGTTAACTTGTTATTGTTTCGGTGAAGTTAACCAAAAACCGTAATAAAGTGCGTGCATCTCGACCATTAACTTCAAAAGTACAGCTACACCGTGTTTTGATAAACCATTTGGTTGCAGCTTTGATCATAACAAATTTGTAATGCTTTACATATCTTTGGTATGTCTTATTCAATATTCATAATCTATTTGGAAAATACGAAATGTGTAATTTTTTTTGATAAAAATGCTATAACAAGACGAATTATTCCAAAAAATAATAACCCGACTGCTCAAAAATATACCTACATTATTCGCAGAATCATAGATTAGTAAAGATACTTCGCCGCCTTGAAATTGAATGAAGTCACAAACGGCTTATTAGTAAGTTCTTTTTTGAATTCTTGACAAATAAATATATTTTTAGAGAAAATTTACGAATAAATAACTAATACTGCGTAATTTACATAATAAATAAATAATTATTTCAAATATTTTAGGGACATTTTAGCACGGAGACGTGGCAAAACTTTTTTACGCAACTATTTCAATTCTCAAAACTGGGTACATTTTTTTTTTAGGGGTGAGTAATCTTTACTTCTTTACTAATCTATGCGCAGAATTTAGAAGAAACCATTGTTACCTAATATTTTTAAATCCGTCGAGAATTTTGGGCTGTAGGGCGAAGCAAAGAATACGCTCAAAAACATACCTTCAGCAGTTATGTTAAAAAATTGCTCTTGTTCGCTCCGTACAATTAATGAAAATAAAACACAAATATTGTAATTCTTCATGAATTCATCATAAAAATATTTTTTACAATTAAGTTGGATTTATTAACACGAAATCGACTGTTATTATTTTCACTATTCATACTTTTAGTACCTACGCGAGAAATTGAGGCCTGCCTGAAGCTTATAAAGTTTATAACCGTGTTGTCGTGTTGGTTATAATTTTATAGTGATAGTCGTGGCTTTGAAGCACTTTGTAATGCACTCAATCAACAAGACTCTTGCCTCATTTGAAAACACAAATCGTGACATAAGAGTATCTTCATTACCATAGAACACTGTATAGGTTTCTAGCAAAAAAGTAACCTACTACTTTCTTTCCGCCTAAATGCTATTGTAAAATGTCATATCGCCGCACGCCTATAGGTTAAGATCAAGTTTTGAATAATTTAAAATGCCTAATGTATGAATACATGGTAAACCCATAGTTTTACTTATACTGTTTATTTTAACTGTCCCAAATTATATTTGCTTTTTGAAACTAAATACACTTTATTTAGTTTGAAATAAGCTAATCTATTCTAAACGTACGCTTTTGGAATCTGTCCCAAGTAGGAGGTATTACTTGATGTTGATATTGCAAAATTATTATATGGTACAGATAAGTTGACTTCTGTAAATAAACCAAAAAAATGTCTTTAATTTTTCCTTATTTTTATAGGAACATCAAAATAAAATCTATGTATATTCCATAAATTAATTCTTTACATAAAATGTTAACGATAAATTAAAAATTAATATTTATAACTATTAAGTAGTGTTAGTTGTACACATAAATAATAACTGAATGAAAAAAAAATCGATCGAAATTGAACCAAAAAGAACAAAAGATTTTTTCACGCATTTATCAGCAAGCTATTGACAACACAATAAGTGATAGTGAACTATGAGTGATAAAACTGAGACATTTATAACCGAATAGCGTGACCTTAGTGCCATAGTCTCGAGAACAAACAACTCCCATAGTTTTCCCCGGAGAATTAATTAGCTCAAGAAGATTATTGTCATCGTTCAAAGTAGAGCTTGACAGACAAAATTGTTTTGTACTTAAATTATACTAAAGTAAACTTTAGCACCTTGTTATAACGTTTAATGTAAACGCAGTAACCTTTTCTACCATAAACCTTTACTATAACTGTTGCATCTCGCTAAAAGTTCATACAATCTCTATGACCGCGAAATTAAAATCGAAAATTCTTTGTATCGCGTAACGTTACAGCCTATCTATAAAACCACTTTGCACTGTAATTAAGATGTGTTAATGTAAACTTTAATCCCTTACAATAACAGTAGTTTAAACGCTAAATACTTTTGTAGAAATCTGTGCCGTGGGACGCATCATCGAGATTTATTTCTCATTATTTGTATGTGATCTTCAAACTTCCCTATGGTATTGTGATTATTATATGGAAAAATAGAAAATTGACTCTTACTGTGGCCGCTGGAAAAATAAGTTCTTCAACTCACTTTCTAATCAGTGGATAGAAGCTTGAGAAAGTAATAATTTCAATACGCAATTCGTAGCAGGCAAATAAATATGATGTTTGTATAAAACTATTATTATCATGGATTGTCCCAGTGATGGGAAAAGTCTGTAAGTGGAATTTCTGATTTTAGATTGAGTGTTTGTATGGTGTTATGAGAATCTATGACATGACACAGTAATCATGATATTGGAATAAAACTCAATTCATTAACCAAAAACCATAACCAGTTTATCTTATTGCTTCGACATTTAAAACTTATAGTTTTTGGTTACCAAAGCGCATCTCATTTACTAAAGTTGTTTCAATTTAATTACACTGCTCATTTCAGCAAAAGTTACTACCTTAGGTAACTCATGTGCTCATAAAATAAGTTAGCACTAAGTTAGAAATAAGTGCGTTTGTAAACGAGTAGAAATACCACTTTATATACCTACCTAATAAAATCAGGAAGCGCTGCTGTATTATGGGTAGTAGGGTGTAGCAAGGGAGACATATTTTTCTGAGGCGTTTCAGTTAAGTTCTCAAGGATAGCGGCGCATCTGTGGCCGACCACAGGTAGGAATCTATTTCTCGGGTTGGTTACATATGTTAATGGGTGGTAGTAGCCACTTCTCATGAAGTTGTCTGCATGCTCGTTTACTACCTCTTCCACTATATTATAAAAAATAACGACTTTTACTATTATTGTCTCATTGCTCACATGACTCACATGAACATGAACACAGGTCTTTCCTACCTATACGTTACAGACTTGAAAAACCTACTGCTGAACATCCAAACATTCGTAACGAAAAATGGAAATCCATAATTGTAAAGAAAAAAATTAAAATCAATCCTGTTTCGCGATATAGCCATTCTTGCGCAATTTGACGGTTACACACACTTACTTAGTTCCAAGTACTGGCAGTTAAATATATAGCTGTCGTTACTATCATCTTAAGGGGAAGACTGCATGTGAGCGAGCTATTAAACGAAATATGTGCATCCGCAGCTATTAGCGTACAACAGTAGATACTTATTACTACTTAATTACAGCCTTCTAAAGACTATTAAGTTTAAAACATTATCTCTATATAGAAAATGTGTTTTAACTGAAGCCGCTCAAATTAAGATGACTCTTATGTATATTACACAACATCCTTAACTTACTACTTACTCAAACGCAAAAATTGTTTCTGAAAATGGGTATAAAAATTCTGTCACCCTGCTCGAATACGATGGTCCTACCTTTAAAACTGCATCGATTGCTAATTTTAAAAGAAAAAAAAAAATCGGTTGTCTGTAAAGTCGGTTTACTAACGATAGTTGAACGTGACAACGTCATAAGAAAATACTGATGACACGGTTGCATTTTTCAAAAGAAAATAATTAATTAATTAATTAATTTTAAACTAATAATTTACTTAACACTATCAACATTTATCAATAGTATGACATAACCTATAAACTCAGTTTCTCAACTTTTGTGTCAATCTAACAATTAATCAATCAATCATAGTTTACGATAATGAAATATCAGTGTACAATTATTTACCTTTATTGTTGTAGTTGTTGTAAATGATAAATGACGAATCTAAGCACTCCATATTTTCACTACAGACACAGCTGACGATACTTTAACCACACGTGTGAACTTGTATTGTGACGCTTTCTTGTTTTTCCAACGCCAAGAACGTTCGAGAAAGACAAAGACAGAGACACAAGCATGCGCCGATTCAATGCGCCTAATTCTCTAGTGCTGCGCGCGCGGCAGACCGATCATAGTTGAGTGGGAGAGAGACGCAAGGCATTCGGCGGGCCTCTCTCTCGTTCGGTGACTCATCGTAACGTTACCAGGCGTTACACTTTTTCATAAGTGACTCCCAGCCGCAACCTAATTTAAGACGTTGTCACGTCAAAAATGTTAAGTTGCTAAGCGTTTCCAAGCCAGTTAATTACTAAAATACCTTGCAATTATGATACACCGCATGCCAGTGCCTTAAGAGCCCATCACTACAAATCACTATCGCCCGACTAGCTGGCAACCGCAGTTCCCGTAGCGGTGAATAGCATAAGGTGAACGACATCGGAAAAAACCAGGGAAACAGGAGCATGTGAATACTGCGCCGTGGAAAAGAATTTGCGGGGAATTTCAAAAAGAATGTTGCTCGGTTGCTTCCGTCTTGATCGATTGATCGGTTGGTGTGGTTATGCTATTTATGTGTTTTTATATATTTATTTGTTATTTTTTAACTTAAATTCCTTAACTTTTATCTGATCTTTACTGATAGCAGAGGAACAAATAATAAAACTGTTTTATTTTAATATTCGATTAGATTTTATATTATAGACAAAAATATAGATTGTAAATTTTGTATGGCAAGAAAGGAAGGTGATAAATGTTATGAACTGCTTTCCTCTTACTAACAAAATCTTTAATGCTAGTTTCATTTTGTAACATAAATGTTAATTTGCGGTTGAACATTATGTCCTAATACATCAATTGCGTAATTAATTTGATAGAATGATGATGTGCCTAATATATTTCTCTTTGATTAGTAGCACGAAAAAAAAAGAGATATGAACAAGAGTTTGTCCTTCGTAATTTGTAATAATATATTTTGAAAATTTACATAATATTTAATTTTACTTTCGTTAATATATGTATCATAGGCATCTTGTAAAAATTCTTTCCGCTTGAGGCTATACGCAGAGCGCATGTTAAGTTTGGGCAACAAAAAATCTTGGTATTTATTTGAATTTCGAAAAATAAGCGGATGTTAAAGAAAAAATAATCATTTGGCGTACAAAAAATTGCATATTGTGTAAAATTATGAAATAGATATTTTCTCCTCTTAGACTTTAAAATTTATGATCAGCCTGTAAATTAACATATTATACAAACACGTTATATGTACCTTTAATAGTAATGGAAGCAGGCATTTGTAATACAATTAAGATTACTATTAAAGGTGATATAACTCTTGTTCCACACTCCATACTCTATGTTTTCTGGACTCATTTTCATTTTAAATTTGTAGTAATGATTTAAGGCCCATAAACTAATAATAACAAGGAATATATTAAGTCCGGTATACTTAAATGGCATTTATTGAAAATGAGCTCCCGCAGAACCATTTTCGAACGTCAAAAAGGTATTACCTCTTTGCGCAGTATTTCGTTATTAAGGAGTGTAAAAAACTCCGTATCAATATCATTCATACTAACAATATGCATTACATAAATTACACCCAACATACAGATGGACAAAATCAGGAAAGTCTTGCACCACCAGATGTCATTACTCTCGGTAGAAATCGAAATCGAAATGATACTTGATGGTAGATCGCCGTCGCCGTTATAAACGTTATAACGTTTATGTCGTGCGTAAGTAAATGTTTATTATTATTGTACCGTTTGCAACTGGTAGAACGCAAATGATGTATGACAATTTAATTGCCTTTCTAAAAAAATATGATAAATAAGGCGAAGGAGCTGTGAACAACGTTTGACGCGTTCCGTCTAATATTGATTTAAATCATGTTCTCCTAACATTCTGATATTTCTGACAAGAAAATATATATTTTTATTTATTTGAAACAAACTACCGTGCAGTCTCCCTAATATTAAGTGATGACTGTCATCCATAGACTAGTTACGGACTCCTAACACGACACGGCAGGGAGGACCCTGAGCATCATCACGGATGAAGACAAGTTTGAACGCCCATTAATATGCCTGCCTACAATTTGCAAACTATGGATTCGAAAAGGAATTTAAATTTCTTAGTATCACTATGTTATTTATTTTCTGTGAAAACTTCACATACCGCATAAACGCACACATACATTTGGTACATTCAATGTACATTGTAAAATCCTATTCATGACTAGGATCTATCGCATTTGTTTCGATGTAATTCGTTTCTTACAGACAATAATGGGCTGCAAAGACTACACGAGATTTCGTTTCGTTTTCATTTACTTGTACACAAAAAGTAATCGTTTTATGATAATATCTTTGCTCGATGCCAATCAAATCCGACCCCGCGAAACCTTCAACTTCAACTCGCTCATTTCGATGCGCTGGCGCAGACTTTCAACTTTCCCACTTTCGATTCATTAGACTACAGGGCTGTTGTTTTTATACAAAAGTCATTAAGAAATTGATGATTTATGACGATGGTCATTATTTTCATATAGTTTATGCAAATTGCTATATACGTACGCAGATTTATTATTACAGATATCACAAAAAGTTTTCATTCTACTATGTTTTATTGTGGTTTTAATAATTTAGAAAATGTTAAATATTTTTGCGCTAATTGAATTTAACAATTACGCGTATTACTTCTTGCGTGTGATTTTATTTTCTCCTTTTTCTTTCTAGTTCGCGGCAAACGTTTCGTTATCATAAATATGATTACCACCAGTATTTACGGTACTCTATGAATCATTTGTAATTAAGATTTACATGTAACATTTTATATTCAAAGAAAAAAGCAATTACCTAAGTTTTCATTTCGGCACCAACAATTAAATTACAGTTAATCTAGCTTCCATCTTTTTTATAAAAATAAAACAAAAGACGTCTCATAGAATTTCTGACAGAAAAACTTCACTTATGAATGACGGACACGAAATTTTATGAAGTCAAAATCAGCAGATACTTTCTTCTAAGCTTCCAGATACATACAAAATTACATAAAAAGCTCAAGTTCAACAACATCGAAACAAACGGTTCATTGAACACATTCTTCAACTTAATGATCCTTTACAAAAACCCTGCCCAGCTCATTAAGCACCAAGTTATTAATGATAAGCTAGATCAATACATAATTCATCATCCAGCCCTTGAGAATGCGATACAGTTATGACCTGGATCTAGGCATGTAATAAAGTGCAGGTAATCGTTTCAGATTGCACAGTAAGGTTTGGCATTATAATTTCCCGATAGAACCTTTGCTATTGAGCTGTGAAGTTTCGATGTAGCTTATTGTAGATAAGCGGAGTCGGTTTCCTCGCCACAGGCGAAGGAATTCTCATTGTATTCAATGATAACAGTTACGGTAATGCAACGGATGTGAAGGTTAAGTTACCAGCAATCTTGTTGGTTAACTATATGTACACATCAAACAGATTTGTGCAATACCATAAATTTACTAGATACGAAAATATATTTCTTCAAATTTAGATCATCTTAAAAATATAATAATTGTAAGTTCAACATATAGATTATGTATGAACTTACAATGATGATTATAGAAACAGATTAATTTCATATTTTTTGTTCTTAAACAATTGTCAAACAAACAAAATGATGCTAAAATTATGTGAAGTATAATGATTGACCTTGTAGTAAGTAACCCTCTTTATTATACATTACATACATAAAGCGTTATCGGCCAAATTACATTACAATTATAAGATACAATAAAAGATAAAATTTAAAGAACTAAAACATGTAATTTTAGATGGAACCGATAAACTAATATTAGATGGAGCTAATATGTCTGTTATCGTACAACCGGTGAGAAAATATTTTGTATGGATGGACACTTAGATACTACTAGTGTTTGCAATAAGCAAAGAATTTATTCCTTGCCATTGTTTTTATCTTGCAAGTCACTCCTGGTTTTCAAAGTATCCCCATTGTTCAAAGCAAGGTCCAGTGCTGTTTTGTATTAAATTTTTCGCATCCACTTTTGAATTTTATGTTTTACCATCTAAACATGTTTATGGGCATTATTTCATGAGAACAATTAATAAGTCACAATACATTTTACTTAAATGAACATTTTGACTAACTACGACATCGATAGTTCTGATTAGCGCAGTTACTTTTATGTTACTTTATTTTTCAAAAATATAGGTGAAGATCAATATTCAATATGCATAAGATAAGACAAATGACATTGCGTTAATTAAAGTTGTGATATTTGAAATCTATCGAACTATGTTACACAAATTGATTCGTTTTGAGGACACGTGTAATAACGGCAATTTAAATCCGTATAAACAATTTAAAGAGCACCTAACCATGTAATTTGTTGATGTAACGATAACAGATGATGCCGATATTGCTAGTTGAACGGAGAGCTGTGAGAAAAAGCATTGCTATGAATGGACTGGTAGGAACATCTTTATTATGATCATGGAGCCTTCTGGGCATTGTTAGTGTGATCTGTTCAATAGAACTCTTCAATCTGATAAGTTGTTTATTTCTGATGTTAGTGCCAATTGCAACGTTTATTACTATGATTGCTATTGTAGTCAACTTATTATTTTTACAAAGGCTAAAGGTGACTAGCCTACTTAAACTCGTTTTGAATATCTTATCAGTAATTTGTCTACCATTTGGCTCAAGGAATTGTGCATACGTCAATATTTAAGTTAATGATTATAAATAGCATTAAATTTAAGACTCTTAGAAATATATCTTCAATAACAGACCATCAAAGAATATCACTTACTATAAATAAAATTGAATAATGAATATTTATGACGAAAATAACTGTAACGAAATAAAAATAACGGTTTAGGTCGTGCATGTAATAAAAACATATATTTAATTCTAGTTTGCATTATATTTCAGGCTTAGAACCAGTTCACCGGCATTCTTTGTAAAAAATGAAATACTAATTATGTATGTATTAATTTAATCGCGTGCAAAACGCTCTGAACGGATAGGTCATGATTCTTTTTTGCGTTTAGATCATTAGCTTTTTAACTGAATCGGAACATGTTACCATGTTTTTATTTATAAACATCATTCTATAGTTGTGAAATGTAAAATTCTGCAATGATGATCACATCACTTTACTTTTATGCACTGCGCTATTCGATATGACACACTTTTCTCTATCTTCCCTCGATGGGTTAGGTATTATAGTGTTCATCTCCATTTGTCGAGAATAGCAGAACAACTACATGGCCATTTATTAGTGGCATCGGTCTGTCGTTGAAAAAATATGTACTTATTTTCTAGCTTAGAAAATCACTAAAGTTAATGGGAACTAGTTGAGTTTTCAAGAGATGGTTAGAAACCTACAATTCTCTGTCATCAATATCAATTGCCAGCTAGTATACTAACAAGCCTTTTCATCGCTTTTCACTGTTACGGTATGTTATCTATTCACTAACATCCAGCCATTATGCTTGAGAACTTGTGGATTATCGCCACTCGATCACACGGACTTTAATCGTACGTTCATGATCGTTCAAGCGATACAGCTTGCGACTATTTGAGTCATGCACCACGTCGCTATGAATATTGCTAGGAATGGGAAAATACTGGGTTATTTGGAAGATCTAACATGTAACTTAAGTAAGATCTAAGGTCTTGCTTATCTTGCTTAAGAAAGATCGAAGGTATTACTTCGATAAGGATTTGAAAGTAGATTAGTTAATAGCAGCTTTGTAGCTCTATATGAAAAAGATGACATTGCATTTTAATTTAAAATTGAGATGTTCCAAAGGCTTTTTATAATTCAAGGGTAGCAACACACCTGTCATAAGATTCAAATCTTATTTCTTTTTTATTGGGATTTTTCAACAGGTTGCTATGAGTTCACATTAGATAGACATTTTATAAGCACATCAGTTATCGCATGCCACATCGCGCAGTACCCTTCCATTACTTCGCAATGTAATTTTTTGTCTGCCTTCTTTATCTTGAGTAGTTGGATCTACTACAATATATTGCATGGGCGCTAATAAATCGCGTATTACTTCATTTTTATCATCATCGTTTTTAATTGCAGTAGCTTAGACGGGTTCATGTACATATATCATTTCTTTCCTTTCGTATCGCCGCTGCTTGAAATCTATTATTAAATTTATAACTATTGCGTTCCGCTCATATATTTTTTATGTAACTTTCAAGTTATTGCGCTTAACTCCTTCTAATTAAGTTATTTATTTGAGGCATGGTGGTTCTAAGTTGAAGTTCGTCAATCGTCTTCGTAAACTCAAACTTTATATCGATATTTTTCTAATGTAACTGATAGAATAACTAATCAACGGATTCGACTACGAATTCTTCTGTAGTGTCGTTTAATGCTATTAGTTGGTAAATCGATATAAGATTTTAATAAACAAACTACAATAATCCCGGTAAAGGGAGTCTTATTGTCATAGAATTAATATTTAGTAATAACCATAAAACAATGTAACTGTGTACGTGGGTATGTAAACGTTAGGCACTTTCGAATATACACACACAAACTTAGAGCAACATGAAGATAGCACACCAGCTACCATATTAATTTCAAATTGATTACATATACAAATCATTTTACAACAAAACACATGTCATGTCAATCTTTGCACAACCGGTCGTCTTTATTCAATACGCACAATGCAAAATACCTAATAATTTGTGGATGACAAAATACGTCATGAAGCCATCATTTTGCACTCAACCATTGTGAAATCAAGATGTCAGTTGATGGGAAAATTTGCCGTCGAAGTATCTTGCGAAAGATTCACCGCGGTTAGACCCCGTAAAACGAATACTCGGCGGAAAGAATCAATAAGGAAATTTAGGCTTCGATGGGCATTATTTACTTCGCTTGAATAACATCGTTAAGTAAAATTGTTTTTTTCTCTTTTTTATCTTCAAATTTAATGAATTATTCATAACGAGATTACGCTTTAAGTTTTTGTTTTATTTTTATTAAACATTTTAGGATTCCGTAAGAATCTAATAAAAAATGGTCTTATTAAAACTCTGATGTCTGCCCATCTGTCACAGGTCTATTACACTCTATTTTTTGAACTCTTATAAAAATACAATATTTTTTTGTAGAATGTATCCGATATCCGCTAGCAACAATAAAAAATATTTAAATTAACAACGGTTTATCCACTGGCCCTCAATAAGTATTCTCTCAAGGCACATTTACATTATTACATGTACTTCTATAATTGTTATGATAACAAATACCTATTATAATACAATTATTTAAAAATATACACTATTGAATATTTAATACAGGTACAGAACCTTCCATATATAAGTTCGACCTAAACTTAGCCTATTATTATGATGAAGCGTGCATTGCCCTGCAATTTATATAGATCGTATCTAATCAACAGTAAAGATAAGCATCTCGAAGGAGGAGTCCGGAAGCACAGTTCAACACTTACTCTGTTGAGAACAGCAGTGTTAAACGCGGGTGTTAATTGCTCATTGGTCTCACATTTACAGCATATAAAAGATCTAGATAGGTAAAGATCAATGATAGCCTAGTGGTTATGAAACATGGCCTCCCGATCGAGGGTCCAAAGTTCAGATGCCAGGCACACACCTCTGATTTTTCAAAGTTATGTGAGTATTATAATATAAATTATTTAACACTTGATTAAACGATGAAGGAATACTTTGTGAGGAAACCTGCATAAGTGAGAAATCTTAAAAACAAAAAAAAGTTTTCAAACATATGTGAAGTCTACAAATTCGCACTTGGCCAGCCCAGTGGACTATGACTTAATCCTTCTTAATCTGAAAGAGGAGACCCGTGCCCAACAGTGGGACAATAATGGATTGATGAATAGGTAAAATGTTAAATTTCTTCAACCTCTATCTTAAAGTCACATACATATCAGAATCTAAACAGTATCATTGTAATTAAGTAACTAAACAATAGACTAACATAATAAACTATTTGGTACAACTTTGCTATTAAGATAATTTTCTCACATACCAATAGCTAGTAAGTATGCTGACAATTTTTTCTCGTCAATCTGACAAGAGAATAGCATATGAATGTGGTCTGAAACAATTGTTATTGCAATACCGGCCTCAGGACAGTGTGGTATTGGATGGGAATTCAAGCGATTGTTTTCTAGCGTTCTTGTTAGTGATGCAATGTCTATAAGTATTGTTGGATCGTTTATGTCGGATCCATTTATGTTGTGTGGCACACTTTGATCAGTAAGGAATATGTAAGACAATTCCAATTCCATAAATCAGTCATTTTCACACAATTTTTCAGTCATGTCATCACAGCTTCAAGATCCATGTAAATGTTTATAACGCCCTCTATTGGTAGAGCGCTGGCATCGTATTGTAACAAATGTTTATGCTAGTGTCATTGGTACTGTGTACTTGTTGATTTCCTCTTGAAATATACGCCTATGCTGGTAAATGCCGACGTCACACATAATTGAGAAAATTGTGAATATTTTATAGGCGTTTTCTATCCATGATAATTTTTAATATGCAAGCGCATGTATGTAGGAGTTTATCTTTAGATAGAAAACCAAACTTCCAAAATAGGAGCTTGAAATTCACATCATTGAGCGATTATTAAATATGAGCTCAGATTACTTGCACATCTTTAAATAGGAGATTTATTTTATTTAAATAAATATTACTTTCTATATCCATAACTATACTAGTCTTTCGAAATGTAGATTCCATGATGTAATCTGCAACATCTCCATTTTTACCTTGTACGGTACTCGCAGTACCAGAATGCAACCTCTTATTTTTAAACCTTTTATTTATTCATTTACTAGATGACCCGGTGAACTTCGTACCACCTAATTATGAGTGACTATCTGTACCTCGTGGTTTCACTCGTGTAATTTATGTATTATGTCCATAAACTACTGGTAAATATTAGGAAATGGCCACAGGAGAACAGGAAAATAAAAAATACAATTAAATAAAATTCACTCTACCTCTCTGCACTCTGTTATATTTTTACCGACTTCAAAAAGGAGGTGGTTATCAATTCGGCCGGTATCTTTTTTTTATGTATGTACACGAATTACTCCGCCGTTAGTGAACCGATTTTAATAATTATTTTTTTATTGTGTTATATTTTTTATTGTAGGTTCTAATGAAATTACAAAGTCAGTTCATCATTGACTATTTAAGGGTCTGATAATGTGGCTCGGAGACAAAATATGTAACTCCTCAACCGATGGGGATATTTGAGTTGTGTTTGAAGATATTTGGTGTAAGTTCTAACGAAATTGCAAAGTCAGTTCGTCATTGACTATTTAAGGGTCTGATAATGTGGCTCGGAGACAAAATATGTAACTCCTCAACCGATGGGAATAATTGAGTCGTGTTTGAAGATATTTGGTGTAGGAGGTTCTAATGAAATTGCAAATCATTGACTATTTAGTTAGGTTAGGTTGGAACACATAAGACAATATAAAACTAAGCGGGCAGGGCGCGGTAGCGCCCTGCGAGCGGGCGGTTCCAATCAATGTAAATTCAGACCGTACCTTAATTCATGATCACGTTTATACAATTTTATATTGTATTAATATAAATGTTATTATGTCATCACTAAAAAGGGTAAAAAAAATTTTAACAAAAAATACAACCGACTTCTATGTCACTACATAGTAAAAAATAATTCAAATAAATGTTGGTTTAGTACATATTTCTGAAGTCGGCGCTCAATATATTTCGTTCGAATTATTTTTTACTTTGTAGTGACATAGAAGTCGGTTGTATTTTTTGTTATTTTTTTTACAAACACGCGAAAAGAAGTACCTATAACTTCAATAACGGTTTTTTTTAAAGAAATTTTATTTACTTATAGTACTCTAATCGGGTTGTTGAATAGCTAAAAATGCTGAAACAGGTGTGTAAATAGAAAGGCGATTTATAACAGTCTTAAGGGTTGATCTAAAAAAACAAACAGTGACTCAGATGCTTCATTATGTCTTATGATAATTTTCTTAGTGCTCCAAATTAACGGATATTAAATTAAAGTTCCATACCCGATTAAACGACCCTAAAGGTTGATTTTCCAAAAACGGTGAAAAATGTGTTCTATTATTTTGAATCAAAAAGCTAAATTCCAATTTTCATAGACTTTGCTTCAAAATCTGCCGATTTCTAAACGAAGTGTCTTCTAAAGCCAAATGCAAATTTTTACAGTTTTTGCTTCCAAATTAACGGATTTTAATATAAAATTCCAACCCCTACTTAACCAACTTAAGGGTTGATTTTGCAAATATCGTAAAATAGATATTTAATTACTTTCTATCGTAATCCTATCAAATACCAATTTTCATATAGATTTGCATCAAAACTGGGGGACTTTAATACAAACTTTCAACTCTTATTTATTCACGGAAACGCGGTCGAACAGGATAAAAAGTATCCTATGTCCGTCTCCTGGTTCTAAGCTACCTCTCCACCAATTTTCAGTCAAATTGGTTCAGCCGTTGTTGAGTTATAAAATGCTTCACGAAAACGCGGTCGAACGGGATAAAAAGTATCCTATGTCCTTTTCCTGCTTCTAAGCTACCTCTCGATTAATTTTCAGTCAAATTGGTTCAGCCGTTCTTGAGTTATAAAATGACTTCAAGGAAACGCGGTCGAACGGGATAAAAAGTATCCTATGTCCGTTTCCTGGTTCTAATCTACCTCTTTACCAATTTTCAGCTAAATCGGTTCAACCGTTCTTGAGTTATAAAATGACTTCAAGGAAACGCGGTCGAACGGGATAAAAAGTATCCTATGTCCGTCTCCTGGTTCTAAGCTACCTCTCCACCAATTTTCAGCCAAATCGGTTCAGCCGTTCTTGAGTTATAAGTGGAGTAACTAACACGACTTTCTTTTATATATATAGATTTATTTGATAACAGTCACTAGTTTACTGTTCACTTTTACATACATTTGTTACATTATTGAATAATATGCAGTATATGAATAATATGGCAGTACAATTATAAGTGGCGACATCTTGCCAAACAACGAAATTAAAAAATGGAAAATATGATAATTAATGAACAATTGCGTGTCATAATATATTAAAACGTTCTTTGCTGATATGTCATCATTTATTCCAGGTTGTAACTTCTATCCCGTCGGAGACTACCTCAAGTTCGTCAGGATACCAGAAGATCTGAATGTGGGAGATGAGGTTCTGCAAGTCGAAGTACACCCCAGGTACGTATATTTTCCCTTGACGTGTACTTTATCCCCAATAATAGTAATAATCCATGTTATTAATAAGTTATTCGGTCACGTGCACGGAAACACATAGTATGAGTATACATAAAATGAGTTGATGCAAAAGCAGCGAAGGAAATATGTAATTAAATAATATTAATTTTATAAAAAAAAATCGCCAAGTACGTGTCGAACTCGCACATGGAGGCTTCCGTACCACCAAATGTTCATTATTTTTATTCATTTTATTATTTTCAACAATATTTAGTTATATGAAACAACAATAGATGGCGTTGGGGTGATGATGAATGATACGTAAACACATGTATTACGAGTACAATATGTTGTATGGTACTTATTTGTTATCTTCTTATTTATTATTCTTATATTATACCAGTTAGTAGTAAACGGACTGTAAAAATTTCAACCGTCTTCCTAGTACGGTTTAACAATTACATCGGAAAAAGGTGAAATATACCGGTTTGTTGTATGGAGACCCCCCTTTATTATTCAATTTTATTTTATTTTTAGTATTTGTCGTTATAGCGGCTACCATTATGTATCCTCTGTAAAAATTTCATGTGTCTCTACTATTCTCTTACGGTTCCGGAGATATAGCTCTGTGACAGACGGACAGACAGCGAAGTCTTAGTAATAGGGTTCCGTATTTACCCTTTGGATACGGAACCCTAATTATAAGGCACTAAGCACTCCATCTATGAATGAATGTTTTAATCATTCGCGTAATATTTTTATCTCTTATATTTTGCACCCAATTTGCACTGTGAATATTATACTAATGTAAATGTAATTTCAAATACAGTAGTAGTACTGCTTATCACATATGCAATAAAACTCCCACGGATTTTTATGGTTAGCTACACGAGTATAATCTCTGTTCCATATGGTATTAGTTATAGGAGTACAAGGGCCGACGTGACCATGTTAAGACTTGGTTTAATTAAGAAATTATATGAAGATTATTTTTTGTACAAATTTAATCGCAGTGAAAAATTGCGAAAAAAGTTAAAAATAAATTAAGAAACGGTGTCTAACAGGGGTAAATTCAGAATGAAATTCGAAAGTTTGCTTCTAACCTTAACCACGCATCTCTGTAACCAAGATGATATCTCCGATCTAAGACAAGATATACGAGTATTGCCTTACACACGACGCATCTCTGTCACGAAATAACAATAAATTACAACACTGGCCTACATCGTAAGCTCATGTTTACACACGTAAAGAAAATGGTTTTACCTGTAGAAGTTTTACCGGTTGAAGATTTTCATTATTTTTCGAAATCATGTTCACTTTACTGCTTACCTTAATAAAATGTATTTTAGATAAAAATATATTATCTTATTTCATTTCTTGACAATTCCCTTTCTGTGAAAATCCCATCCAAATCAGTTAAAATGTTTCTAAGATTAGCTTGTATACTTTTAAAGAAAATGCCGATGATAGTTTGAAACTACGATTCATCATGGTGCCATCATCATCAACCTTCAGTTGTACTTACGTTAAAATTACTTAACTAACGCACAGTGAAAGAGAAAATGGCAAGAAAACTTACATGTCTAAGATTTCAAAATGTTCTCAGAAGTGTAAGAAGTCTTCTAACCAAACTGGGCTAGTCGTCTGGTGCAATAAATCCTTTCCAGTCAGAGGAAATACGTGTCCATGTGATAAATGATGATGTCACTTTAATTAATATACATTAGATGTTTACTCATTGATTTATTTACGAAATACTTATTCATGTCACTTGCTATAAATGCGTTAACTGGGAACTAAGTTAGAACTATCTTATTTGTTAAATTATATCATAAATAGGTGTAGCGGTGACGTGAGCGCAATTAAACCACGAAGTCTCATCTAAAACAGAAGACTCATCATGGTTTCAAATAAACTAAAACAAAACTATACCAAAGTTGGTGCATGATTTATTTATTCACGTACAAATACATTTTTGACATATTTATATTTTAATTCGTTTTTAAGAGACTCTCCTGTATTTCTAGAAGCGTTTTGTCTTTGGTCTCTGGTAACAATATGTAAGTTAATATAGTACATATTGACGCGCTTAACGCAAAAAATAAAAATAGACCATGAACCCCGTAAGATTTTAACAAAACTGGATATATTTTTATTAACGTTCCCATTAGTAGATTACTATAACAACCTAAAAGTATTAGAGACGTACTTCTATACTTTAGAGGAATTAGTTCTCCTAGAATTGTTGTTGCCATTATCATCAAACCCACGCTAATTGTTAACGAATATCCCATTAACAGCGAAATTGTTATAATAGCATCTTCTGAAATAATACCGTGGTTAATAAGATACACATAAATCGATATGCTATATAAAAATGCAACGCCAATTGTAGCCGAGATCAGTAATAATGTTCTTCTTTTCAGCATTTTTGACAATCCGCAACCAACGTACATCCCGAGAACAGTAATTCCATCCATGATCAGCATTCCCGTATAAGCAGTTGACTCTGTCTTGCTGATTCGCTTGATAATATCTAAAGCATACATTGCACATGCAATTTTTCCAGATAAATTATACAATGATATGACTAAAAACGACAGGGCAATTGGTTTGTAAAATGTTTTGGACATCAATGCTTCTAAAATCTTCCTGAGAGGATTTCCTGGCGCATTTGATGAAGTTTTGAAATCTTTTCTTGATTTAATCAAATCTTCTAATTCTCTGTTTGATTCCATGCTCAATCCTTTCAACCACCGATGTGCGTTTGCACAATCTTCGAATCTCGTTTTAAAAGCCAGCCAGTATGGAGATTCAGGCCAGAACAGAGCAGTTAGTGAAGAATATATAGAACATGCAAATCCGAGGATACCAATATTTTTCCAGTGACAGAAGGTTCCAATTGTGTTCGCTATCCAAATCCCCCACAAGAATGAGGCTGATTTTAGGGTCAGAAATACACCTCGATATCTGGGAGAAGTGAACTCCGTAAGCACCATAATAGATATTGTTATATGACAAGCTGTGAGAGGTCCATGTATGACTTCGCTAATTAGAATATGGGTGGTAGTTGTACTGAAGTAGAAAACTAAGTAACCGATGAAAGACGTGAAGCAAATGAATAAGAAAGACCTTTTTCGACCGATGAGTCTTGCAAGTATGGCCAAGACAATGGTGCTTATTAATCCACTGTAGTTGTATGTGGATGCTGTAAATAATTAATCGATTATTAATCTTAGGTGTGTATCATGGATAATAAAACTTACAAAGTAGAAAGGTGAATGATTGAAGAAGTTAAAGTTTAGTAGGTAATTAATTACTTTCCGAGCCCGACTTTTAAGATATAGTTGGTCTTGAGACTGATTTATCGAAATTTGAGAAACCAAGTTAAACTTACATAACCAAGATGCCATTTCAAGACTGACCGCGTCTGTCGAATTCGCTTCTCGTCGTATTTGGGCAATAAGTACTGTGGGAGATCCATAGCTTAAGCCAAATGAGAAGTAACTTGCCCAGATTCCAGAACAAACAAACACCTGAAAGTAATCATACGTTGTATATATAAAACTGTCATATTACTAGAAAGTTTAAATTTAGGATTGACTGACTAAATAAAATGTATCTCTTCCCAGTAGAAGACGGATTTAAGGCAATAGTTCATAGAGCTGGCCAATTAAGAATCCGTAGACTTAACACAATTTTGAAAACTTTTTAATACAAATTTACGGCGTGTAGATGTCCTCACGATGTTTTCCTTCAAAGTATTAAATTGTAAGCGATAATTAATTTCTAAATTTATGACACTCACATAACTTTGAAAAATAATAGAGGCTTGGGATTCGAACCTTGGACCCCTCGAGTTTCATTTACTAGATTATCAATGCTTTATTGCTAGTCACGGAAACTAAAATGCTTACCTGTCGTAAAAGAAACTTCCGCGATACTCCATTATCAGCAATTTGTTCTTCAGGTGTATTGATAGCAACAGTCGTATATTGATAGTTTTCCATTTTCACATTCTTAACACTATTTTATTATTAACATATATTTTTATAACATTTACAATTATTTTGCAGTCTAACCATGAAATATCGGTACTGAATAAATTAACATGTATTAAACAAACAAGGCCGACATCAAGACAATATGCCGTGAAAATTATCTTTATTGGATTCCGTGATCGGAAATTAAATTCATATTATTCAGGTATTATTAATTTGTTTTCATAAATAGGTACATTGTTTTTAATAAAATTGTTAAATCTGAGACCAAGGGCGCTAATATACGAGCAAAAGCCCGCGTCAGCGACTGACAACTGACCACAGTTGTTGGACACAGGTGGGGACAGCCGTTGACTATCGCCAACGACCGCAGATTGTTGTATCGCGCTGTCGGCGACCGGCGCCGACTACCGACACTCTTCGTCGGGGTCTGTCACTCGTGTATTACCTCCATGTAACCTACACTCATATATGTTTAAAAAATCGCTCAAATCTCTTTGCGAGCAGCATGCATATGGCATGTATGCCAGAAGACGTATGATAGAGCGGTATGTATACAAGTGTACCGAATAAGGAGCAGGTTTGCACGCAGGGTAAAATCTGTGTGACAGGAAAAGGCCCCTAATATGGAATACGTAGCGCCGTCATTGACTGAGACTACTCGTGATAAACTGGATATAGACAACATAATATTGATAGGCTGTTTCACAGTAACGGTGGGCAATTTGTATCAATAAACGTAATAATGTATAGGTAGATAAAAAATAAAATTACTTACAAAATAATAACCTTACGGGACCACATTGCTATTAAATTAGATAAAGATACATCTTTGTTACCTAAATAAATTGAAATACCATGAATATACTAATAATGTTCATCGAATTTCAGGTTTTACGCTGACAATTTAATTACAATAAAGGAGATTATTTTTATGTTCCGTGTAACGATAATTGTTTAAAAAAAACGCTCTTTGCGTTCCTTTCTAATATTTTTCCTTGATAAGATGTAGTCATTCTTAAAGGATTACAAGTAGCAATTGCGTTAAATAAAAAACATACACCAAACGAGATGGCCTGCTGATGCAAGGGAGATACACGAGAAAATTGCTACAAATCATAAGTATGAATCATCTAAGTATAAGTATACCCACGTAAATGAGTTATTTTAAATTAAATTACTTTGCAATTATTTTATATTTTATTCATAGATTTAGTTTCATTTAATGCTAGTGTACCTTTCAAACACTCTTCTATTTCCATGAGTGTTTTATCTTTTGTTTCTGGTAGATATGCGTAAATAGGAATAAGGCAGACTGTCATTGAAACTCCATAAAACAAAAATGCCCCATGATCTCCCAATAAACCAAATAAAAGTGGAGCTACTTTTATGAGGGTACCAAAAACTAAATTTGTGAAAATACCCATTAATAAAGTAAAAGACGTTCTATGTGTGACTGGAATAAGTTCGGCTGTGAGTGACGTCGATAAAATTAATGGTCCCACAGCTAAAGCCACTGAATATCCTATTAACAATATTATTGATACATACTTATTTTCTACAATAACTGTTATAGATTTCAAGTACAAATAAATAGAAATTATAAACAGAAATAAAACAGCTACCAAAGTTGAAGCAACGAATAAAGTACGCCGTTTAATAACTTTCGATAAACCGCTACCAACGTACGTACTAAACACCGTAAAGCCGTCCAGAATAAGCATTCCGGAATAAGCTGCTGATTCGCTATTTGTAATATTTTTGATGATATCAATTGCAAAAACACTAAATCCATATTTCCCGGAAAAGTTATTAAGAGTTATAATCAACATTGACAGCAAAAGTGGCTTGTAGAATGTTTTAGATAATATTGCATGTTTAAATTCTACAATTTTTGATAGAAAACTTCTGGTATCAGTCTCTGCATTGCTTCTCGCTTTAAGTAGATTAAGAAGTTCTCTTTTGGATTCATCATTTGATCCTCTAATCCAATAAAGTGAAGACGTGCAGTCGTTGAACCGCTCTTTATTTGCTAACCAATATGGCGATTCAGGCATATACAGAGACACAAGGGTCGTATATATTGCACAGGATCCACCGAGGATTCCAATATATTTCCAATGCGTAAAAGTCCCAATCGTGTTCGCAACCCATAGCCCCCAAAAGAAAGAAGCAGACTTTATGGTTAAAAATAATCCTCTATAGCTAGGAGAAGTATACTCAGTGACGATTAAAATAGCTGAAGTGACCAAGGCGGCTACTATTGATCCTTGTATGATTTCACTGATTAACAAATGAGTGGCATTTGTACTACAGCTAAATACAATGAAACCAATCAACGAAATGATGCCTATAAACAAATTGGAGTATTTACGACCGATTAAACCCGTCAATGTTGCTAATATAGGCACGAAGCATGCTCCACTGTACGTATGTGCACAAGCTGAAATAGAAATTTAAAATTTAAAATTCTGATTGTGAGTAGTTTTTGCGTCATAAAGTTAGATTTAAGATGTTTTTCAAAATATTTAATTTAAATTGTATTAGCAACAACAACAACAACAAAGATGGTAGAACCCTTTATGATTTGATTCGGGAGGCACCAGTGTTATACATTTTTCTGCCCAATAACAGCAGCGTTCGTCGCTGCTGTATTCCGGTGTGAAGAGTGTGGTAAGATATGCTTATTGATAAGATTGATGTCGATGGACAGCAGTAGCCAAATATGAGCAGATGAACTGCATGAGTGTATTTTACTTCTATATTATAAAAAAAACTTACATAACCAGGAAATCATCTCCTTGCTGATAACATCAGACGAATTAGCCTCCCGCCTAATTTGAGGTATAAAAACTGTGGGTGATCCAGTACACAGTCCACACATAAAGAACATCGTCCAGATCCCACTGCTTATTATTAACTGAAACGAAAATAATTCTTATAAAAAAAATTGCCAATGTAAATGAATATTATGGAACGTAGTCACTTCTTACAATTGCTTGAGAAATGATTCATAATGACGTATACATTGCAGATGGACAAACCACCACTCCTATTTCTGTCTTATATCAGCAGTGTTAAGCGCTACCATACTCAGATGGTCAGAAGGTTGCGTATCTTTTGAAGATTTCCCCCTAATACCAAAAAAATAAACTCTAATATATTCTCGAGTCACTTACCATGAGGACGTACTGCATGCTCGTTAGTTACTTCAATATTACAAAAAGTCATACTGCCATTTACATGTCGATTGAAGTTATACTTCTGCATTTCGGCGAAATGGTGTGGATGACGGCTGACTTATATATCTATATGCCTCAAGACAATGTGTATAGTTTTATACGATTGGCCTCAGATAGAATCTATTCTATATGTAGTTGGTTGCAGATTTCCATGAGCGGCTGCGAGCACTTACCATCAAAGAAGGGGAGGTAAAAAAGTAAAAAATCACCTGTCGTAAAAAATGCTTCCAGGAATCTTTGTCATCGTCATTTTTAACATCCTCAGACAAAAATGGTACAACACTTTCTGTGTTTTTACATTTATCCATTGTGGATAATAATGCAATATAATTTAAATAAATGAACTAATTTAGCCGTAATACGTATGGAGAACCACTAGATATCTGTCTGTCTCAGGATGTATTTATTTAACTCGCAATGTCATTTTTAGCAAACATGTTAAATTATCATTAATTAAAATCGAGTGTTAATTCAAATGTAACAGAACACCAACTGTTTAAATATCATTTCTTTGTCATTGCATGTCCTCGCTTATGCTTTGCTGATATTTCTTATCTTTTCCATACGTAAAAATGAAACCCTCGTTAAATTACTCGTACGCCTGTCTATCTGTCTTTAAAATCTACTTATAAGAGGCAAAGTAGGCAATATTTTTTTAAACTAGTATAGCACATCAAATGAACGGACCTGTTGTTAACGAAATAACAGAATTACGAGTACACCCCACACTTTTTCCTTTTTTCAAAAAGTGTGGGGTGTTTTAGCTAATAAAAGCGTGTTAAAAAGGAAATTGATGTTATAGGGAGTAAATTAGGCTACATTTTTTGAAAACATTAAAAATCTTAAAATCTCCAGAGTATTTACACTTTTGAACGCCGGTAAAACCGCGGGGCATAGCACGTTAAAAATATCATTCGATATCATTGATGCAACACGAATTATGGGAATCACATGCTCTGGTCAGAGACTAAATGGCGCCATATAAAAGAAACACTAATTCATTCCACTAAAGATCGACATATATCCCAAATGGTATCTTCTCTACCTTTGAAATAAATTTATTATTAAACTTAAAATTATTACATACAAAAGTATACTCTTGTATCCATGTAAAACCGATAAGGCAAACTATCAAAGGTACCTACTATATTTAATGGAACGGGTGCAAAATTTTAAAAAGTAAAAAGAGTCAGAGTTATTTTAAACACAGTTATACCACGGATATATTTTAAATTAAAAGAAAACATATTTTTAATTGATTTATTTATAAGGATATATATACTCGTATTATATATAGGTATATGTTTATTTTCATATTTTATTTATAAATATCGTTTCATTTTACTGCTTTTGTACCTTTCAAACACTCTTCTATTTCCAGCAGCGTTTTATCTTTTGTTTCTGGTAGACATACATAAATAGGAATAAGACATATTATAACTGAAACTCCATAGAACAAAAATGCCCCATGAGCTCCCAAGAAACCAAATAATAATGGAGCAACTTTTATAAGGGTAGCAAAAATGAAATTTGTGAATAAACCCATTATAAGAGTAAAAGACATCCGATGTGTGACAGGAATGAGTTCGCCTGTGATTGACGTCGCTAAGATGGAAGGTCCAATAGCTAGAGCCACTGAATATCCTATTAGCAATATGATTGATACATACATATTTTCTGTAATAATTCCTATAGAATTTAGATATAAATAAGAAGAAATTGTGAACAGAAATAAAACAGCTACTAAAGTTGTAACAATGAATTGAGGACGACGTCTAAAAATTTTCGATAAACCACTACCAACGTACGTACTAAAGACCGTAAAGCCGTCAAGAATGAGCATTCCAGAATAAGCTGCTGATTCGCTATTTGTGATCTGCTTGATGATATCAATTGCAAAAACAGTAAACCCATACTTCCCTGAAATGTTACTGAGTGTTATAATTAACATTGACAACAAAAGAGGCTTGTAGAACGTCTTAGATAATATTACATCTTTAAATTCTACAGTTTTTGATAGAAAACTTTTGGAATTCGTTTCTGTATTGCTTTTAGCTTGAATAAGATTAAGAAGTTCTTTTTTGGATTCATCATTTGATCCTCTAATCCAAAAAAGTGAAGACGTGCAGTCCTTGAATCGGTTTTTACTTGCTAACCAATATGGCGATTCGGGCATATACAGAGCCACAAGCGTCGCGTATGTAGCACATACTCCACCCAGGACTCCTACATATTTCCAATGTGTAAAAGTCCCAATTGTGTTCGCAAGCCAAATTCCCCATAAGAATGAAGCAGATTTTATGGTTAAAAATAATCCTCTATAGCAAGGAGACGTGTATTCCGTGACGATTAAAATGCTTAAAGTGAAGCAGGCAGCTAATATTGATCCTTGTATGATTTCACTGAGTAACAAATGTGTGACATTAGTACTACAACTAAATACAATAAAGCCCATTAAAGAAATGGTGCCTGTAAATAAATTGGTGTGTTTACGACCGATGGAATCCGTCAATATCACTAACATAGGTACGAAGCATACTCCACTGTATGCATGCGCGGAAGCTGAAATAGAAATGAAAGATTCGTTTAATATTGTCTCTTATGTAATATTATAATAAGTAAGTATATAAGGGCGACAAAATACAATCCTTTAAAAAGCATGTGTGGTATCAGTCATTGTATCTGGGACAACCCTTAGTTTTAAAACTGTTATTCATGATATTTAATTTTAAGTTATCTTTGGTACGTCCAACAACCCCAAAGGCTTGTAGGATTTGTATAAAATATTTTGTTTGACTCGCCCTAATTGTTTGAGTGATATGAGTTATTTTAATTCACCACGGTTCGGTTTGCACGGACGTTCTTGCCACGAACGTGCAAGATGTGGAATAAACTTCCTCCTGAGGTATTCCCAGAGCGCTATGACATGGGGCTCTTCAAAAAAGGTGCAAAAAGAGTTCTCCTTCAAAGTCGGCGATGCATTGGCGACTCCTCTGGTGTTGCAAATGTTCATAGTCGACGTTGACTACTTTCCATCAGGTAGCACAACTGCTTTATCGTTAGGCTCAAATATAAAAAAAAAAATAAAGAGAGGGGTTGTTTATTTTTATAATAATTTTTTACTTATTAATAGTTTGACATCATGAAATTGACTGATGGTAAATATTTAATATTAATAAAAACTTACACAACCACGAAGCCATTTCTTTATTGATGGCCTCAGACGAATTAGCTTCCCGTCTGATTTGAGGTATAAAAACTGTGGGTGATCCAGTACACAACCCACACGTAAAGAAAACCGCCCAGGTTCCACTGATTACAATTAACTGAAACAGAAAAAAATATTAAAATTTCGCTAATCGCTAAAAAATTTTTTGCAAATTTATGTGCGTATTAGAAATTAATTATCACTTGCTTAACAGTGAAGGAAAACATCGCGAAGAAACCTGCATACCTGAGAGATTTATAAAAAAAACCTCAAAGGTTTGTGAAGTCTACCAATACGCACTTGGCCAGCGCGATGGACTATGGCCTAATCCTTCTCATTATGAGAGGAGACCCGTGCCCAGCAGTGGGACAGTAATGGGTTGTTGATTAATTAATTGTGGTTCGACTTCGGAGGCGAGAGATTCAACTCAAGGGTAGCAACGCATTTGGTTATCCACCGGTAGGAATCTAATCTTATCTGGGCTATATTACTTTATCAAGTAAGGTTAAATATTCAAAAATTACCTGTCGGTAAAAAATACCTCCGGGTACCTTTGACATCGTCTTTTTTAAAATCCTCTGGCAAAAACGGTAGAACAGTTTCTTCGTATTTATATTTATCCATTGTAGATATAATATTTTAAAAATATATTAACTTATTTAGCCGTAAAATGTAAGAAAGCCTCGTGGTACCAACTGTATCATAACATTATTTAGTCGCCACTGATACTTATTAAAAGTATATACTAAATCTTATTATCATAACGATCGCTAATTAGAATATTTTAATGTAAATATTTTTAAAGTTAATCGACTAATTTGGACGTAATAATGAATGCCTTGTGGTAACCACTGCCTCGAAATGTACTTATTTAACCGTCGCTGTTACTTGTATAAGAATGGTTAAATTATGGGTAATTAAACTGTGTTAATGAAAATATTTGCAAAAACACCAAATGTTTAAATAAGATTCCTTTGAAATTGCATCCTTGCTTTTACCTGATGTTTCTTATCTTTTTATGGTACCGTACGTCAAAACAAAAAGACGGAACCCTCGTTAAGACACTCGTGCATCTGTTGTACCCTTAGGATTATTTTTACGTTTTTCCCGAAAAAAAAATTACGTATTTATATTTCATTCATTTTGGCCTTAACATAGACGTATCACGTAGATATTTTTGAGTCTGGTTGCAAGGGGCAAACTTGACAAATATTTTTTAGACTGTATTGTGTGACGCCTTCCTAGTATGGTCTAACAGTTAGATTGAAAAATGCCCAAAAATACCGGTTTGTTGTATGGAGACCCCCCTTTTATATTCAACTTTATTTTAGTTTTAAATCACTAAAAAAATCACTAATTAATGATATCAATAATTTTCTGTTTATTAGCCTTGAGGTTTTTTTCTTTAATAAATAAGTATTCTCGCCAGCAACGCAGCCAGCGAAGTTTTGATTACTTTTTGGTTTTCCTAATACAATATCTAAACAATAGCGACGACTTTTTTGAAACCGCTGAAAAAAGTGTTTCATTATTTCTAACTAAAAAGTTCAACAGTAGGTTTTATAGAGCTTGCTCAAAATTGGACTATTTTTAAACTAATTTTGAACTCCTCATAGTCCTTTTAGGTGTGGGATATAAAAGAAAATCTTTTTTTTATCATAAACAGAACTCTGTACACATTTCACGCTTCTGTCTTCGCTAGTTTAGACTACGATGATGAATTAGTTAGTCAGGACAAGTATTTTTGTAATTATAGATAAAAAACTGGCCAACAAAACGAGTTACCTCGCATAGAGAGGGTTCCAAATTTTACACTGTAAATAAAAAAAAACCTGTTTTCAAATACGTAACGTATGATTATGAACTGAAAATATAACTTTTGCGTTTTCTTTTAAGACCATAGACATTTTATGGGTTTTACTGTAATATTAAAGTAAAGGACTGTTTTCTGTATTATTTTCAAAGTTCTTGCCACTTATAATATATGATTACCACTGAATATGAATTACGATAATGTCTCATCTACAAAGTCGCTGATAGCAACTAGTAATAGATTTATCCAATGTTTTACTGTAGCGTTATAACGTTGTAAAGTTGTATAATGAATCCAATCGGGTTCAACTTGTTCTTAATCGCCTTGCCCTGTTTCGCACAGTTTTTCCATCCACAACGGATACTTATAATTAGTGTTGTTACTAATTAATATATCTACAAATCAATCATGTTGGGCAACTGATACAATTAATTCGTTTTGCACAACGGTAACAATCGCAGAGGAGAATATTTCATGTAGACGAGTGCGGCTTAGATTCACGAGTTCATGTGTAAAAAAATAAATAATAATTTTAAAACCAAGCCTTTATTGCTAATCGAGCTAAAAACTAGAAAATATTTTGTAATGACAAAGAGTGCTATTACAGTAGTAGAAGATTGAACAGTCAATCATAATGAATCGCCTCTAAATATATTATTTTTAATTTTTTAGTCTGTGTAAAACTCAAAGATGGAGAAATTAATTAATTTAACCTCCTGGGACCCAGGAAGAAAAGTTGTAAGGAATTTAAATTAAATTTTACCCTGACCAATACAATAGGTAATAGAATTACAGAAAAAATATAATAAAAAACGTAAGTCGGAAAATATAGTTTTTCTCAATGTCATATGTATAACACGTGAGTTCCCAATTCCAACTGCTATTTGTGTCATATATATATGACATAGACCATTAATCTTATATTTTTATGTGAATAATCGGTAATATAAGACATATATTGTAAAAAAAATACCGTATATGTTGTGCACAATGGTATCTTAATCTATAATTTTAAACAGTCACACTCAATTTAAAAACATTGATTTTCACAATCACATTCGGCAGTAAACTTAACTGTCTGTTGTCTTATATATTTTTGCTAACATATATCACAGGCATCAAATAAAATTAAAATATGTTCTGTTATATAGTCAGAGTACAGAGATTATACATATTTTTTAAAGTACAAATAATAATATTTAATAAATTTTATGTACTTTCTTGTTATGACACAAATGATAACTGAACACAAAATATGGTTACAAAAAGTATAAATAGGTAGGTGATTAAAGAAAAATATTGTTTGTTGAATTGTATGAGAAACAAATGTTTCCTTGAAATATATATTGCATTGAATACAATATGCTGCTGTAGTTGCTGTGTATTTTGGTTTTCTGCATTTATTTGGAACGTTGGAGTAATGGACCAAATTATGTTCTTTATGATAACGGAAACTTTCGGTTGACATGGGTTTTATTTTAGCCTTCTATTAAAATGTCTTGGTCTTGGAACTGCCAATTGAACTCGAATTACTGCCAGATTCAGTGTAACGGCAGAGTCCAGTGTGTTTGTTGTCCAACCACGATGTGAGAACTATTTTTCCTAGCTAATGATTCAGACGCTTTTTTCATTACAAAATTAGCAGGTCTTAGCAATTCTGTTTTAGTTGAGTAGTTATCGTTATATGAAAACCTCCTTTCAAAAAAGTCTTCCAATTTTGTTTTAGTGAAATAATGAACACAATAAAAATGTTGATCTGATGTAAGTATTTAGCAAATTTTGCGGACTGCTGATTCACCCAAAGTAAATCCTTAAGGCTCTAGGATGGCCCCTTTCAGTAATTATAATTGAGGACCCGATAAAAATATCAAAACCTGGACAACTTTCTACTTCAATATCCGAAAAATTCGAAGGACCAAAATACGAGTGATCGTTGCCGTCATGACATTGTAATGGTATGTTTTCTACGTCATATTCATCAGTTAGGTCTAGCTTCGAGTTGTCTAGCATACCGGATATTTCGTTATTGCGTAAACTCGTAATAACAAACAAGAATAACATTAAAATATGAAGTCCGAGATAGAAAAACTGTTTATGTCATATAAGTATTACACCGGGACTCTTCCATTCACAGTAGTAATTGGGAACTCATGTGGTACCAGTATGACATAAAACTTTCACCCGATATTTCATAATTTTTAATGTTAACTACAAGCATTGTAGAATAATATTTAGTAAAAATGATTTATTATAAACAATAAACATACATATTTTTTATAAAAACATCGATATTTGAACAAAAATCTCAAAATTACTTACTACGTGTTTCCGACCGTGACGTTATCGTTCGCTTAAAATACACAATACAATAAAATAGTATCATCCTGTCAGCCAATCACAGTTTAATATGGCGGTCCAACATTTTATCTATTGAATAAACGTAAAAGATCTCGCAAATATCGACAGATGGAGCTGTTAATTTTTTTCTTTTCTATGTTATATATATATATATGACGAAAGATCCCAGGAGGTTAATAAGGATAATGAGACATTGTTGCAATTGCAAATAAATTATTGCATTGTCATCGGTCTTTGATACGTGTGCAAAGTTTCAAATTAATCAGAGTTGTGAAAATTGGTGATAATAGAGTTCAAAGATTCCGTTACATACATACATACATAGATACAACCCAAGCTAATAAAGCGTTAAAAATAAACATATTAGATGCCGATGATAATCAGGAGCCACTTACCATCAGGTGGATTGCATACTCGATTGCTAATTCATTATTATAAAGAAATCACTAAAATGGACAAGCAAAGTTGTAAATACAGTAGAACCCGCTTAATACGATCACGTTTAATACGATTTCTCGCATAATACACCATTTTACGCCAGTCCCTGCATTTTGAGACATGTGAGACATGTTTTCATACATTTCTTAACGCTTAATACGCTTCGACATCCCGTTTAATACGCCTATTTCGTAACTGGTCGAAAGATATAACTACTAAGATCGCTCCCTGTAACATATGATGCACAATCTCGAGCTTGGATGACCAGCATTTGTTTCAGCGACTTGTTAAAATCTTTAGATAAACACTTGTAGATTAGAAGTAGACGCATAATTCTATTCATTGATAATTGTCCCGCTCATCCGAAAGGTATTGAACTAAAGAATATCAAGCTTATTTACTTACCTCCAAATGCCACAAGCAAATAACACCCGATTGAATGGGGGAATCATAATTAATTAATTTTATTAATCATAAGGTAATTTATAAATGCATAATTTATTACTAGTAAGTTTTATTTTCCTTATCCCGGTTAATACGCTTTCTCGCTTAAGACGCATTTTTGGTTGGGTCCCTATGAAATCGTCTTAAATGGGTTTTACTGTAGTTTGTTAGTTCGCAAACAGTAATAGAACTTAGTGTATAAGATTTGTATAAGATGCAAATATAATTTAATACATAAGTAGCTTATAGAATATGCAGTTAGATCCTGTTGTCAAATTATGAAGGTGATAGAAGTGATTATACTGGACTCCGATTTACAGAAACGGAGATAATATTTCAGACAACAACATCCTATTTAGGATAGCTTATAGACCACGGACAGCCTTGTTCGTTCTGTCATAACATAAATAACAGACATAGCCGCAGGTAAAAGACTAGTAACATACCTACATAATAGTTCATTTTAGTTTAAAGTAAGCATTAGCGGCGCGGTCATAATGCGATTACACAATGTGAGAGGAAAAGTGTTGGTGAGTGTATTCGTATATGCAACGCACTTGAACTGTACGCATACACGGACGGTTTGAAATTGAGGATTTAATTGCTAAACAGACTGTAAATAAATACAAAATTTCATTTCATAATTGATTTCTCGTAAGCCACTTGGTAGTGTACTATTGGTAGATACGGTTGGTTTTAATAACCTCAACTGAACTGATTAGAGCGAGGGGCTAGGGCCAAAGTGCGAAATGTGCGAACTTCACTTTTAATATAATATTAAAACAACAGTGGTAAGCGCTGTTGTGTTCTGATTTCAAGGGCGTGGTAAGGGAGACGTACTTTTCCGAGGAATTTCACCTTAGTTGATTACAGGAGTTGATTACAGATGCCCACTTACCATCTGGTGGGCTGCATGCTGGCCTATTATGAAAATAAAACTATAAGAAAATTTATTGCAATATAAATCAATGTATTCACACCTTTATTAATTATTTTGTCTAAGTTTGAAATTTCCCAATAATTCAATATTTTAACTGCAGCGTTTTAACCGCCCGTCTATCGCTCACTAGTTTAAACATAACATAAAAACTTGACGTCTCACATCTCATTATTGCTGTATTACACTACAATGACCGAGTTGGCTATTACTGGTATTTCATCTCAATCGCTTGTTGCAGGCAATCCTGAATATGTTGGTATTTGAAAGGGGTTGTAAAAGAAACTACTTATACATATAAATCGTTTTAAAGTGCCATTTTAGTTGGATGCCGTAGCCAACTAGGGGGTTATAACGAAACAAAGACCAAGTCTGCATGTGAATTTGATCGTTTAATTTTTTTTTAATATAATATAGGAGTAGCAGACGAGAATGCAGTCCACCGGATGGTAAGTGGCTACTGCCGCCCATTGACATCTGTAATCAACCCCAGATATGATCAGATATTCCTACCTAAGTTCGGCCGCTGATGCACCGCTACCCCTGAGGACTAAGCTGGAACACCTTATAAAAGTATGTCTCCCTTACCACACCCTTCAAAACGGAACACAGCAACGAACACTGCTATTATCAGGCAGAAATAGGTGTAGCACACCCTTCAAACCAAAACACAGCAGCGCTTAACACTGCTGTTAAGAGGTAGAAATAAAATAATGTTTTTGTTGTTGACAAATATCCATCAGAATGAATGAATGAATGAATTTAAATTAAGTAACGATTAAAACTACTTCGCAACAATCCGCTACAAATATGTATGATGGTATATATTTCAAGCCATGCAGTATGTACCACCCTCCCTCCCTCAAAAGATGCGTGCAGATGGAAAATATTAAAAATATACACCACCATACATACCACCACCAACACGTGTTTCGCTCCAAAACGGAGCATCATCAGGGTAAGTTGACTCTACGACGGTTAACGTTAAGAATATAATATAAATAGAATTTAAATGGTTATTTTGGGTGTTTATATATGCGTTTTTGTAGCTATCCATGCCCCCATAACACAGGAAAAATCCAAGTGCGATGATCCATGAAGTTATTTATTTAGGGAAGTCCATATAGAGTTATAGAGAGTTGTAGAATATTCGACTATACTATAAATAAAGTACACAAGATATGATTGGATTTTTTTTTAAATGAAATAAAAATAGTTTATTCCTCTCACAAAAATAAAATAATTTCTAAATATAAGGTCAGCATTTGACGTGTTGCTAACAAACATCTTATCACTATGACCGTGTTAACTTTAACGATGGTAGTAAAGCAACGCAAATACACGATCACTGACCAAGAACCGTGTTTTTTAATTCGTAATTAAATTTCACCCAGAGATTTAACCTGGAGCTTCCTTGAGGTCACATTCCGATCCTGTAGTAGGTTAAGAAAAAATATTATGACTGTCAATTTGTAAGTGCCACCGTATAATAAATATAATTGCCCATGCAAAATAAATATAATTCACTAGCTGACCCGGCAAACGTTGTGTTGCTATATAAATAAAAAAAAGTTTAGGGTGAATAACCCTTATCACTTAGGGATATGAAAAATAGATACTAGCCGATTCCCAGACCTACTGAATATGCATATAAAATATGGTGAAAATCGGTAAAGCCGTTTCGGAGGAGTACAGTAACTAACATTGTGACACGAGAATTTTATATATAAGATTTAATTTCATTGCACGGTAGATCGGTGACCACAAAGTTGTCTACTGTGTTATTTGAAATTTCGGTACATACTGCTTTCATCTACTCTTTCCCATTTTCAGTAATGGCGTGAGTGACTATGCAATTTATTTTGAACGCATTCAATTAAGATACTATCACTTCATTGTTATAACTGAAACAAATTAATTATGCAACGCTACCAAATGCTATGTAATGATAAATAAAAAAGTTATCTTATGTAATTAGATAACGCGGGGATTTTGTGAGCTCTACCAAACTTGCACGCGTGTATGATCTTCAATATGACGACATATTTATATCTACGATATTGTAAAACGATAAAATTTATTTTCTATTGATGAACTTACGTAATGGAATAAGCAAACAAACACTTGACTTGAAAAGGTCACTGTTACAGTTAAATATGTGTATCTTACCCTAAATACCTATATCTCTAACTAAAGATAGAACACCTCGTAACAGTTACCCCGCTGCCTTAACCCATCAGCACAAGGCAGCGATAATATTTATTACAGGACAGAAAGAATTTTGACGACAAAGTCAGGCAGTCGAAATACGTACTTACCGTCTTAGAGTACGATGGCCGCAGTCAGGTAAGTAGTCGTTTAATCCGGTCTCTCAATCGGAAGGTGGGAGGTTCGAATCCCAAGCACGGATCATTTTTTTTTCAAGACTATGTGCTTATTATAAGTTAATTATCACTTACTGCGAAGGAGAACTTTGCGAGCAAACCTATACTCCTGAGTTCCTTAAAAAAATTAGAACACATAAGTACCAAAATATGTGTAGTCTTCAAATGCGCACCTAGCTTGCACGGTGAACTATAACTTAAACCTCTTTGACTCTGGGAGATCTGTGCCCAACATTGGGAACGTATTATATTAACGATGACAACTTTGATAAGATAATTAAGACGGTGATACAATAAAGATCTCGTTACATTCATACATTCAGTCTAAAAGTAGATCGAGCGACACGTACAAATGTAATGACTCCCACACGTCTCTTCCTTCCGGTTTTACTCCGTGGGAAAATGTTCTCTAATATAATTGCGGTAATTGTGATACTTTTTAATCTGCTACAATGTTTATCGTGATAATAAATGTAATTCGTGTTAATTATAGCGACGTGAGATTATTAGGTATGTGGGTTTATAGGAATTACGTGAGTAAGAAAGACCGTTTACAACTACTTATTTTTTTATACTCGTACTAATGAAATTTATAATTATATGTAAATATGTAGTATGTAGTAGTTGTATACAATATTTAAATTACGTTGGTAAACATTTACAAGTTAAACCTTACAACTAGAGGTTTAATAATAGGTTTCAGTGCAATTTAATTATGCGTTGACTTGTTTTTCATTGTTAATTAGCACAATGCATACATATTTAAAGTATAATTTTATGTAAAGATCACTCGATGAAAATTGTAGTGTTTACGACTATTATCATGTAGAATAAAACTGACTATGAGAGCCATCTAGTGAAGGTATAGAACAACGAGTTCTACGCTACAGTGTTGTGAAGCGTTGTAGTATAAACAATTGCCACTAGATGGCACTGGATTCTATTACCACTAACGAGTAAATTTAAGCCAAATAGGTTATAGAATTCTTAAATAGATGTCACTGTATCAATAACACTAATGTTAATGGAAATATATAAAAATAATAATAACAGTAGTCATGAAAAAATAATAATAACATACCTATTAAGCCCACCACAAATAGTATTATCTACTTAACGGTGTGTTTGAATTAATTAAATAATTAATTGCTAATTTAATTTAACTAATTTAATTGCTTACTGCTTACGGCTAAAGTGTTAGCCTAGTTTAGTAGATAGTACAAAATTCGGCGTTAACTCTGAAGGTCCGGAGTTCGAATCTCAGGAATGTTAAAAGTTATGTGCGTATTATGAAATTATGATAACTTAAGATAATTTGAAATACTCTTTTTTATTTTAACCTAAATAGCTACATCTCCATGAGATTTTTATAATATAAGAGAAGCAGACGAGCATCCAGTCCACTCGGATGGTAAGTGGCTACTGCCGCCCATAGACATGAAATGAAATATATTTATTTTGTATAGGCCAACGGTGGCACTTACAAATTGTCAGTTATAATATTTTCTTAAACTACTACCGGATCGGAACGCGACCTCTACATCTGTAATCAATCCCAGATAAGATTAGATTCCTGTCTGACTTTTAAAAAGTTCTCAGTTATTGTATATAACATCTACAAATTCGCAATTAGTCATGGCGATAAACTATCACCTAATCCTTCTCATCTGAGTAGAGACTTATGCCTAGCAGTTACTCAGTGCAGCAGTTGATAATGATAATGATGATTGTTTTACCAAGAAAGTATATAGTAATAACTAATAACCTAACCCGATATTTTCCAGGAAGAACCTGGTCCTCCAGCCAGTGGACCGCGAGGAGGATGCGCACCTGTTCACGTACCGCGACGTGAACCGCACGCACGTGTCGGTGGTGCTGGCGCAGTCCGTGGACGCGCTGGTCGACAGCGACTCCCCGCAGAACGTCGTCAAGTTCCGCCTGGGCTGCGACTTCGATACTGGGGATGACTTGGTAAGTTAATAAAGAGCTGTTGGAGATGACGTAGTCAGTAATAATACTGGTAACTATGGTAATAAGAGATGACTTGATAAGTAATAAATTGTCCCTGTAGTTCCGGGACCAGAATAGGGCTTCGGTATCCCCTGTCTGTCGTATGAGGCGACTAAACGGGGCTTCCGGGGTTGCGGGCGGCAAGAGAGAGAAACAAACTCAAACCGCCCGGCCAGCAACCCCTGGAAGGACGGCGATATGTGTGGTCGCATACCGTCGTGTAGGTACGGGGCAACGCGCTTAGAGGACTCCGGTTGCGTTCTTCTGGAGATCCCGGAGTTCTTTACGCAGCGCCAAGGACGGCCACCGGGGAGTTTTAGTGCAGTAAGAATCCCACATACCCTTGTGTCGCTCCCATGGCATGGGGTACCTTTTGAAGGTTTCCCCCTCGTAAAAAAAAAGATACTAGAGATGACTGGTAAGTAATAGATGAGAAGACACACAAGGCGTCCTAAATTAACCTTCAAAATAGCAAGGCACGTGTTACGAATCAGACGTCTTGCAGGATTTGAGACCTATTTGAGATTGAGCACTGTGGTAGCAGTGTATTTGACCGGCGATATTCCGATCCGGAAATGCTTTCCACAGCCGTAAGTTAATGAAGCAACGTGGTGAACGACTTCAAGACGTTCCCTTTATAGTGTTAATTAGCGTCTAGCAGATATGATAATGTTGAAGCTAAAGCCACATCGCCAAGTTTGCAATAATACGACAATAAATCCTCGCGTAATTGCAAAACATTCGTCAAACTGTCACCAACAATATGCAATTCTTGGTATATTTATTGGCTTGTATAATACCTATATCTGTTATGTAATTATGTTTGTTTGTATTTTTTATATTTTATTGTAAAACGGCAGATTAAATTAAGAAAGTGATAGTTTTAATTAATAATTAGCGTACTGAAAAAATAAAGTCTAAAAGGAACAAACCTTATAGATATAATATACACATTATATACATGTTAATAGAACACTGAAAAACAAAGCAGCAACAAAGCAAGCTTTCAGTATTTTTCTTGTAAAAAATATGTTCTCAACTTTGACACAGTTTTTTCATACTTACCTTTTTTATGAGCTGTATAACTTTCACTCAAACCTACATATTTCCACTAAAATCCTGGCTCCTGTAAACTCAATACGGAAAGATTTTACGAGAATTGTACGGCCCAGTCATAAAGTGTAAATTATGTGTCTTAGACGTCAATGAACTGTACCCTTAGTATGAGTTTTTACGTTTTTACAAAAATGTATTTTTTGTTTTTGTTTACGTATTTCCCATACTATTCCAATCAGTTCTGATACAAGCCGCTATTGGAAATCTATGGGCAAATACGTAAACGAATACCAAAACAGTAATTTTTGTAAAAACGAAAACACTCATACTAAGGATACTGTTTCGGGAACAATTAATTGGAAACCCTGTATTGGCATCATTTGAACATTACCAGGAATATTAATATTACAAAGGTTGTACGAAATTGTGAGTATTTCGTTCCCTCATTTTTTGGTTCATTACTTCGAATACTGGAGTTCTCTTCGTTCGTATTTAATTTAAAAAATGCTGAGTATCTAAAGATCCAATATATAAATATTATTGTGTTTATACTTAGACATGGACTCAAAGAACAAAGTAATAATTAAAACATCATTAAATTAAATTAAATCGAAGTACCTATCTGTATGTAATTTCAGTTAAATATCCACCTATCGCTATTTAAAACAATACTACACATGGTAAAACCAAATTGATAACACTTTTGATATCATAAAGGGGTGTCCGGGCAAATTAAAAAAATCATGCGAATTGCAGTAACGGGTAGATTAATATGGGTAAATTTGTGAAAAAACGAAACAGTCCAATTTTAATTTACGCTTTCAGCGTATTATTTTAATGGCTTAAGCTTCCCGATTCCATTCATGTCAGCGGAGTTGAGTGTTTACCGGTTATTTGCATAATTGCTTGAAACAACCAAAACATTCACGTAGTTGAAATATACTTAACGTTAGCATTTTGCATGAAAAGCATCTTTGCTATCGGTTAATCTTGTTATTGTTGTCTTCGTTTACAGCAGTTGTATTTAATTTTATATTTATGAAGTTAACAAGTTTTTTTTGTTATAAGTTGCTAATGATCAATATGGTTTCCTACAAAACGACAAATTATCGTACTTACGAATGACATGACACGACGCGACGTCGTATATTGTGAGATTGAGAGTAGTAGGGATTCACCGGTTCTGGGGCACCGATTTTCCCCCTCCCCTCTCTATTCACCGGTTGTGGGGCACCGACTTTCCCCCCTCGCTTCCCCGTCCCCCCGCTGCCCTGTTTGCCACGATCGAGGGGCGAGCCCGGCTAAAAAAAAAAAAAAAAAAAAAAAAAAAAAAAAAAAAAAAAAAAAAGTTTGGTGTCAAAATGGGGGTTTCCGACCACGCCCGATCGATTGCACGCATTTATTTTACGCTATCTCCTTTGCTTACGAAGTTAGCTTTTATGAATAACGACCTCTAATTCATTATCTAATCACCTCCTTATCTCATTAAGCTCGCTATGTCCATATAACAATACGGACCTTACTTATCTAATCACCACTCGCTGTCCTCACAACATAATAGGGTCATTATCACTGTGTCGTTAATGATGGGGGTATGCGCATGGTAATGCAATAAAAAAAACTTCATATTGACATTGTTTATTATTTCCAAAACAACCTTTTGAACAATTGCGATACTACAATATCGTTTATCAATTTATCCTCACAAAACAGGCTTAAAAAATCTCTGAGTGTATTTCCATAATACATGTAATGCAAGTATGTAAGACTATATTCTCCACAAACTGAAGACCAATCAAGTTGTATTCTATATCTATTAAAATCCCAATGCTTTGCGTTCCTTCTGAAAAAGGCTTTGTGATGGCCTGTTGGTGGTCGGCCATATGAATCAAAATACCCACCGATGCCATTTCTGTCTATGTACATGCCTACCCAGTGAGAGCCTGGTTCACTGTCAGGGTCCAAATTACTTATCAAGTACATTGGAGTCTTAACGTATAGCGGTAATCGGTTTGCCGCATAGACATTGTTTTTCAAGCTACAATGAATTTTATTTAAATGCTTCTGAATCTCGATTGTATCCATTGTGCATGCCTACTTATCGATACCTCTGATAGGTACAATACACTATTTACAAATGCAGAGCAAAATTATCCAAACCTTATATTTAAAGGGATGCAATATGGTTTAACTCGAATGAAAGACTTCAAATAGGTATAATATATTACATTTATTAGGCTTTTACTTACATCTAAGTATATAAATTTATCTTAACTACTGTAGTCGACGGTTACATTTCGGTTCTTATCAATTTCAATAACGTTATCAAACTCTGCATACACTATACAATTAATAGTTTCGGTTAGAGTTGATTCAAACCGAACTTCTACCCTTACACTGCCATGCTTTATAAGATTCCAATGAGTCATGGAATTTGATGACAAATCAGGAGTTAGGTCAAACGCTAATAGGCAGTAACCTTTTGCATATTGCTCCCTAGATATTCCATTACCTTCATTTAGAAAATGTATACCAGTCCCCGAAAATAAAGTGTGATAGGCTGCAGTAAAAATATCATTCTCGAATGATGGTTGCAATGCTTTTGAAGGTATTTGTTGGCCATCAATATATAAACAAAATGTGTTCATAGCATAGTTTTCAAAATTGAATGGATTTTTAGTAAGACTTCCATTGAATGCTGTGTTGTTTACAAATCCAACTATACATCTTTTAGGTACTTGCCCCAGAAAAATGTTGTCAAGAGTCTTTCCCTGAACCCCTGATGGTATAGTTAAAACTTTGACTTCAGCTCGAGTAATAGGATATTTTGCTGTAGTAGAGGCTAAGACTTTTTGATGTGCGAGGAGTACAGTTGGATTTATTCGTGCTCTACGAACAATAAGAGTTGCATCCGTAATGCATACTTTACATTTTATATCAGTAGAAGAACCCATCAGATTAAACGATTCTCTTGAGCGAATTAATTTGACACTCATTTGAACCCCATTAATTAAAAACTTTTCTTGGTTAAATATATCACCATGTAGATGTCCAATCATTTCTATTTCTTTACTTTCAGATGCTAGTTTTTGTCGTTTCAGAAATCCAGGATTTGTGTTGTCTGTTGAGTTCATTTGTCCAGCTGCATCTTCATACCAAAGACCACAAGTCAAATGAGATTTCTTTGCGGCAGGAGAGTAGTTCAGCAGAGTTTCCAAATAAGCACGGTAAGCATATGTATTATTAGGTGGTGACACAAGTTTTTGATTTAAATATACATCTAACTGGCTGAATAGTGAGTGTAACCAGTTATTTATTGGTGCTATTACTGTGGGTGTGCTCACTTTTGATGAATCTAGGTTAACTATCTTTGCTTTAATATGTATTAACGTATGCGATAAATCTAGGTAATCGTCACCAGATCCTGGTACTTGAAATTCTATTGGTCCATCATCAGCAAGAGACGAAATTGGTTTGTAATGAATCCAAATACCATTTTCAATACTTGTTTGTGTTGATGGCAATGCAAATAAATCTAGTTCAGACTTTATACATTCACAAGAATGACTATGTAAGAAAGACATAATTCCTTAAATTTATTAGTTATGAAAAAATATCTTTTATGTTGGCACGAGAAACTGCCAATTTTTTAATGGCTTTCACTTTAGCAGCTGAGCGTGCACTGAGTGAGGAAAGACGCTTTCTCTTCGTTATATACCCCGATCCAGACATGTTTATTCTATCAATTTTTTCATCAACTTTTCGTTTTAAATTGGAACTAGCGTCCTTGAGACGAGATTTTATTGAATCCTCCATGGGTCGTGCATTCACTAAGTCCGACAAAATACCAACTCCAGCGCCTAGTGCTTCTTTTCCTATAACTCTAGCACCCCTTGAAAGCAAAGGTAAAACTGATCTAAACAAGCCTCCTAAAAAACTGCCAATGCCATGACCACGTTGAAACGCGGCTCCTTTATATATTACTCCAATACCAGAACCAGCTTGATGGGAATAATAATGTTCGTAGGGGCAAGTCATATTATTATTATTATTATTATGAGAAAACATTGTTGTGTTTTTTAAAGTGAAGTTTGATACACACAGTTCCAAATTGAAATGGTATCTTTTGACCAGTGGTTGACCTTATATCTATTTCAATAGTGTCAAATTCTCGTCGCATGATTGGTAAATAGTGAGGAGGTGAAAAAACATGCATTTTATTCGCCCCATAAATATATTTCATTGGATCTAATGGTATAATTCTTAGTAAAGGAGTCATGACGTCACCTACTATCTGTGGTTCAACTATATCGCAATATACAAATAATTGTGATGGTAGACCTAAATGTAAATTTGCAGGACACTTTCCTGTGTTTCTTTCAATGAGATTCCTGTCAGGTTCAAACCCAAGTTGAAACGACAGCTTAGGAGATAGCTTCACTGATCTTATTGATTTATCGGTAACAGAAACACAAACTAATTTTGATACTTCATCATAGCGAAATTTTATATTTTCCTTTGTATTATTTAAAGCTACCAAAATATGATCTATGTTGTCATAATTCGTCGCTGGAATATGAGTCTTGTAATATACTAAGGATGGTATTTGATCGCCTGGCATGGTCATGGATTTTGTAATATATATAATATTTTCATGTTCTTGTACAGTAAACATGGTACATGGATATTGAAATTCGGCAACTCCAACTGACCATTCCCCATCTAGCGTTAAGGATTTTGGTAATTTTGTTGAAAACTTCGTTGTTTTGTTATCAGGAAAGTACTCCATAGAACTGTTACTTAACAATGTTAAATAGAAACTTTCTTTCATCATATTTTTTCTAATTCAGAGGCCAACACCCAGCTATTAAATTTATCTGGATAACCTTTCCACTTCACCAACACTTGCTTTCTGACACCAGAATATCGCGTACTGATTATTTTATCTATTTTATAACTTGAGGTAGGATTATAAGATACCTTTTGTAACTCCTTTTCATAGAAAGTCCCACTTATTGTTTCATTTTGTAAGTCTTTCAAAGTGTATACAACCCATGGAGACCGATCTATAATTGAGGATATAATAAATATTTCATCACTCCAATTAGATTCATATCCTTTTTGAAATATATGCTTATACTTGGTTATTCTTACATAGTCACCGATGTGGAAGTTAGGTAATTGTGTTGTTGCTTCTGTTTGTTTCTTATCTCTATCATATAAATTATTCCATACAGTCATAATATTATGTGAGTTAACATCACAGGGGCACATTTTAATACTTGAATGATAACTATGATTATATGCATATACCAAGTCTTGTAAAACATCAATATATTTATAAGTATTATTGTGTGTAAAATAACGCCACATCTTCATTTTGAGGGTTCTTTGAAATCTTTCAACAATACTTGCTTTAATATCGGGATTATTAGTAGTATAGTAATTTATATTTTTACTTTTTAAATAACTTTGCACATCTTTGGAAATAAATTCTGTACCCTTATCAGACTGAATATGTATGGGTGTTGCATTAGCTTCAATGAAAATACTTTCAAAACATTCTTTAATATTAAATGAATTTTTATTTTTCATAGCTCTTACAAATGCATATTTGCTAAATACATCAATTACACAAAGAATAAAGTTAAATCCATCATTGTACTTAGAATATGTTCTCAAATCACTTAAATCCGCTTGCCAAAGAATATTGAAATTTGACAGTATGTATTTGTTACGGGAAAACCTTCTTGTTACAGGTTTATGTAATGTGTATGTTTCTTGTGAGCGTAGCCAATCTTTTACATCTTCTCTTTTCATTTTACCTTTCATAGCTTTGGCTAATTTATTAATACTACCGAATGCAGCAGGATGAGAAGGGTTATAATAAATACTATTTATTTCTAATAAGGGCTCCATTTCTCCCAGACTAATTTTTTCTTGGGTTTTACTTTTTCTCTTTCAGTACTAGTTGGTGTTGAATTCGGATCTTTTCGAGGTGTAAAGTTCTTATGCTCATCTAATATTAGCTGAGTTATAAAGCCAGTTCTTTTAGTATTACCAAGGTAGGTAACTGGTGTATTGATATCTTTCAATAAAGTTGCAAATTGTTGCCATCCTACTGGATCAATTTTTCTACTTGGTCTAATAAAATCACTCACCAAGTCTATGATGTTACTTCCAGGAATTTTAACTTTGTCTATGAATACAGTACCCTCGCCATCCCAATTAATTTTATCCTTGTGATCAGACAAGAGACCTAGCAACAGCTCACCTTTCTTTAAATATGTTTTAGGTATCACTCTCAATATTTGTTTCGGTGTATACGTTGGTGAGTTAACCTTTTCGTGTTCATTTATATCAACTGTTGTTCGCTTTGGAGTCTGTTCAGCAACTATATTAGTCTTAGCTTCTTCCTGTAGTTTTATATCACTAAAATCTTTCTTTAAATTAAATTTATTATTCGTATCTAATTCCAGTTTATTATTATCAATTTTCATTTTGATATTATCTGTATCACCAGTATTAACATCAGAAAAATAAGTAACAATAGGTAACTCATAAGGTTTTCGGTCTTCTTGAGTATGGTGTAGGTACCTTTGTAAAATTTGTAAATAGAGAATACACTTTTCTCTATCTTCAATATTACTTTTTAATATATTTTGCATTTCGGCATCCAGTCTAGACATGGGACTGTCTAACATTGTTTGTTGATTAATTTTTTCTATTATACCTGGATCTATAAGTAACATTTTCTTAGCGTGTTCCATGTTCATGTTAGGGTATTTACTAGTGCACTCAGAACTGAACCTAATATTATTGGTAAAAATGATCCTCCTTTTTGAATTATAATATTTTTACGGACTTTGTTTGTAGTTTTACGCACCAGTTGTCGAAGTAAGTGTTTGTATTTCTTTAATTTATTCTTCTCATTTTCTGGGAGTTGTACTTTACCTTGTAAAACGTTATAGATACATTCACAAATACAATTTATCTCTTGTTCGTTGCAGGATTTTAAGAGTGCTTTTTGGTATTTTGGTTTAAGAATATGAAGAGCTTCTAAAAACTTTTTATGTGTCTTCAAGGTTCGAGACATTATTAATAAATGACGGAAATTTCTTGTTGCTTTGCATATTTAAACCCCTTTGTAGGTAAGTATACAGTACAGTAACAGTCAGAAGGGAATATTTTTGTTTTTAATCTACATATATCACTAGTATTTTGTTTTAAATCTATCATTAAATATCCATGAGGTTCTTTCGTTGCATCTTTATAAGAATCTTCCATGAATTTAGTATTTTCAGGTGATACTTGTCTCGCTAAGTGTCGAATCTGTGTTTTATCACGTGGATTTTTAAAATATATTATATAACTCGAGTTTAAGGAAATGTCCCTCTGACCTCTACCTTGATGAAACAAATTTTGAGTTATATAAAACACACTCAAATTTCTATGATGACTTCCTTTTGTAAAAATGTCAACGATGCGGCCATCCGATTCTCTCATAAGATCATCGATGATAACAAGCTGGGGACCTTTCCCATCAAACATACTAAGATCTGGCATACCTTGATGGTAATTAACAAGTTTCAAGTTGTATAAAGGTTGCATTTCATCAAAACACCATGTAACTTGATCGAAACTTGTACTACAAATATCTTTTACATATTTCAAGAAGTTTGTAACGAATTGTGACTTTCCACATCCACTTGGACCAGCAACTATTGCAGTAAAGGGATGAATGAAATGAAACATTTTTAAAACAAGTTGACTGCACAACGTATTATTTAACAATGAACATAATTTAATGAACAATACACATTTATAATAATCAAGTATAATTTGTCTTAAAACTAGAACACATACATGAAATGGTTTACAGGAACAAACATTGAAATACATTACCAAACTAACAATTATAAACTAGACATACACATTTATAAACACAATTAAGATAATATATAGTTCAAAGAATTACATTAAACATATTTGCAAGTAAACCAATATTTCACCGTTGTTATCTAAGTTTGTAATGACCCCAAGCTAATGTGTCAATACCATTAGGCAAAATATGGCAAAATTTCTGGGGCAAGTACCTAAAAGATGTATAGTTGGATTTGTAAACAACACAGCATTCAATGGAAGTCTTACTAAAAATCCATTCAATTTTGAAAACTATGCTATGAACACATTTTGTTTATATATTGATGGCCAACAAATACCTTCAAAAGCATTGCAACCATCATTCGAGAATGATATTTTTACTGCAGCCTATCACACTTTATTTTCGGGGACTGGTATACATTTTCTAAATGAAGGTAATGGAATATCTAGGGAGCAATATGCAAAAGGTTACTGCCTATTAGCGTTTGACCTAACTCCTGATTTGTCATCAAATTCCATGACTCATTGGAATCTTATAAAGCATGGCAGTGTAAGGGTAGAAGTTCGGTTTGAATCAACTCTAACCGAAACTATTAATTGTATAGTGTATGCAGAGTTTGATAACGTTATTGAAATTGATAAGAACCGAAATGTAACCGTCGACTACAGTAGTTAAGATAAATTTATATACTTAGATGTAAGTAAAAGCCTAATAAATGTAATATATTATACCTATTTGAAGTCTTTCATTCGAGTTAAACCATATTGCATCCCTTTAAATATAAGGTTTGGATAATTTTGCTCTGCATTTGTAAATAGTGTATTGTACCTATCAGAGGTATCGATAAGTAGGCATGCACAATGGATACAATCGAGATTCAGAAGCATTTAAATAAAATTCATTGTAGCTTGAAAAACAATGTCTATGCGGCAAACCGATTACCGCTATACGTTAAGACTCCAATGTACTTGATAAGTAATTTGGACCCTGACAGTGAACCAGGCTCTCACTGGGTAGGCATGTACATAGACAGAAATGGCATCGGTGGGTATTTTGATTCATATGGCCGACCACCAACAGGCCATCACAAAGCCTTTTTCAGAAGGAACGCAAAGCATTGGGATTTTAATAGATATAGAATACAACTTGATTGGTCTTCAGTTTGTGGAGAATATAGTCTTACATACTTGCATTACATGTATTATGGAAATACACTCAGAGATTTTTTAAGCCTGTTTTGTGAGGATAAATTGATAAACGATATTGTAGTATCGCAATTGTTCAAAAGGTTGTTTTGGAAATAATAAACAATGTCAATACGAAGTTTTTTTTATTGCATTACCATGCGCATACCCCCATCATTAACGACACAGTGATAATGACCCTATTATGTTGTGAGGACAGCGAGTGGTGATTAGATAAGTAAGGTCCGTATTGTTATATGGACATAGCGAGCTTAATGAGATAAGGAGGTGATTAGATAATGAATTAGAGGTCGTTATTCATAAAAGCTAACTTCGTAAGCAAAGGAGATAGCGTAAAATAAATGCGTGCAATCGATCGGGCGTGGTCGGAAACCCCCATTTTGACACCAAACTTTTTTTTTTTTTTTTTTTTTTTTTTTTTAGCCGGGCTCGCCCCTCGATCGTGGCAAACAGGGCAGCGGGGGGACGGGGAAGCGAGGGGGGAAAGTCGGTGCCCCACAACCGGTGAATAGAGAGGGGAGGGGGAAAATCGGTGCCCCAGAACCGGTGAATCCCTACTACTATTGAGGCCTATCTGAGGTCGGTCACAGATACTATGAGGACTTAGTTGGCACGCCTTTAGTAAAGAGTGTCTCTCTACCCACAATCTTCCAGAACACAATAATCACCACTATTGTTATTTGACAAAAGTAGGTGGAGGTGTGAAGGTTATGCCTCCGAAGTAGAATCATAAAGAATTTTACCACTATCAAATTGTCTGTTAAAAACCTTTTGTGTAACTTTTGTATAGCTGTTTTACTATTTTGGGCCAAAAAAATATAGTATTATAACCGACTCCTACACAATCTATAACAATATCTTCATTCCTCTTTCTCTTACACCCAAGCCTATCCAGGATACATTTACCCCTCGCTTAATATAGCCTTATATTCTACGAACTTCCGACATGTAAACGGAAGCACTTTATCGATATATTGAAAACCTTACTTTTTTCACGTCTAAAAATAGAATCTATAAATATACTTGAATTATTCTCAACTCTCGATTCTGTTTCGCATTTATAATAAAGACTGTTATTTTCAAGAAAAAAATCTGTCATAGTTTGAAAACTAATTTTAGCTACGTGCCCGAGTAGAGGAATGGTATTTTATTTACCGTCTGCTTCTATCAAAGGTCAGTTCTTACAATTTACTATTTCAGTGTCTGTATTTAAACAACTGTTTAAAAATACGTCTGAGGAATATTTCTGTTATAAAATGACTGTTTTCTAAGGTCGTATGGATTTTGTACGATAGAAATGAAACATGAAAATTAGTTTTTTAATTTTTGTCTGTTTGTAACATTAAGTAGTAAAGGGATGAAGCAATTGTAAAGAGTTTCCCGACAAATATAAAAATCATAACAAATATTACCAAAATATATTTTCCAAAAAAAAAACCTGCGTTCTTAAGTAAAAATTAAAAACCTGCAGGCATTAAGGCAGATATCGTAAATGTCGATAGAGAAGCTGGGTGCTGATTACGATTATGAATAGACAAACACTTTTTATCTTTTTTAAACGTGATTGTTTTTAAAATTTCAGATATCTGCATACCTCTCAGTCACGGTGTACATCGAGGACATCAACGACAACGCTCCGAAGTTCTTAGACACACCATACCAGGTCACCGTGGATGAACTAACACCTACTGGTAATGTTAATTTTCTTTGCCAGCCTAACTTTTACTTTCCTAATAGTTTATTTTGTTTATTTACAGTATGGAATGTATTAAAATAATAACAACAGAAAACTAAATTTCCAGTAGTATTCAAATGTCCTTAATTTTGTAATATAGGCCTTGATGTTAACATCCTTATAAAATTGAACCATCATACAGGGAATCTTAATGAGCTAAATGATGAAATAGCGTTTATTAACAAAGTTCTTAAAAATTATTAAAAAGTTAAAAAAAAAATTAATTGAATAAATACTACGTTATACAAATATGATGCTATTAAATGAGTCAATATTAAAAACATTACATATTTTACAGGTCTAACAATCTTCAAGGGGATTCGTGCTTTCGACCGTGACAAGCCGAACACTCCTAACTCCGATGTCCAGTACAGCATCACGGCAGGAGACGCAGACGGTCGCTTTGCTTTAGAGAGCTCCCACAAACCAGCTCTCATCTTGAATAAGCCGCTTGACTTCGATACTGGCGATAAGGAGTTCATGCTCACTATTACTGCATCTGTGAGTAATTTTGTTGTTAATACTTAATATCCTTCATAAAAATTCGTTTTATTGTTTATACGTTAAAACATAATAAAGAATTAGGAACTATTACTTTCATAAGTTACTTTCATAACTTTGTAGAGTAACTATTTCTATTAGAATTAGGAGTTAATAGCCTTAATTTAATTGTCGAAACATAAATTTCTTACTATGGTCCAGCGTTAGTTTCTTTAAAAATTTAAATGTCTAATTATGAAATGTATAATTTTATTATTATTAACAATTAAGGAAATTTCACCAACTAGTAGCTGATATCTTTTCGACATTTCTTAAACTTTAATAAGCGCTTTTGTGTTTTATCATCATGTATTAGTCCATTCAATATTTCACATCGATAGTCACTTTCAAGGGAACGTCTTATAAAACAATTTGTTTAATATATTTCAGGATCGTGGCTCTCCACCGCGCAGCGCAAACGCCACTGTCCACGTCATTGTACAGGACAATGACGATCTTCCGCCAAAGTTCACCCAGGAAGTCTACAGGACACAAATACCTGAATTCTACCCATTACTCGTGAGTAAAGAAATTTCTTTTTTCTTTCAACGTTATGAATCCTTTGATCGTAATGTCTTAACATAACCATAAAAGCAATACACGAAGACTTTGATTCCAAGTCTTAAAAGCATATAAGATGATAAGCATATAAGAAGATTGATCACATTTTGTTTTTATAGACATCTATGCAGACGTCAAAAATTAAGCCTTAATTAGGAAAATTTCGGATGGCACAATTAAAATGAGCTTCTAATATTTCAAATTTATGAAATCATAGGGAATTTGAATAGCATTTATTTGTATAATTAAATATAATTACTTTGAAATCATTTTAAGGATTTCCTTTGTTTAAGTAGATGAAATCAATATTTATAAACAGTTCACTGACATCATTATTCAAACTTACAAAATTACAACATTATTATTCAAAACTAACATCTCTACATAAGTATGAAATGATGTAAGAGACCTTTTCTCCTTTGACATAATAATAATACATAGTTAATAATCTAACAATTTTGTATCATAAACTTTATGTAGTATGTTATTAAGTAACTCTAGTCTTTGAAGTAATATATTTGAGTATCGACCTTTGTACGCGTATGATAAACGTGATGCTTACATTCTCTTTTCCGATTGTTAATATTTGTTGCTTACTTTGAATTATTTACTTCTTGTTTTTTTTTTCACAAATGCTTTATTTTTAGACTTTGAAATATTCATTTATAATATTCATTTAACTTATTACTACTTTGTCGGTGTCCCAGGGCAAACGTATCCACAAGGAGCTGCTATTTTCGCCCCCCATCCGCGCGTTCGACCAGGACGCCGGCGTCGCAGCGCCTGTGCGCTACGAGCTGGTGGCAGGCGAGAGGACGCTGTTGTCACTCAGTCCGCTCAATGGGAGCCTGTTCCTGGAGCGTGAGGTCGACCTGGATGACGAGCCGTCGTTACCGGGTAAGTGAGTGGAAGGGGGTGAACACTTACACTTGTTACACCATACTAAGAGACAAAGATATGCAATAGAGGTCGAACAGAATCGGTAATCTAACAGAAAATCACCTACCTCATCCAGTTTTAATTCTTAATAAACGAACAATGGATTGGTACGCAAGAAATACATAAATAACAAAAGATTAAAGACAGATGTAGAGTAAACAGAAATTAAGAAATTTCTAACAGGATTTAAAAAAATTTGAAATTGGCAAGCAATAAAATTCTACTCATATACTTTTTTGCTTTCAGGCAACACCTATGTCCTTCAAGTGCAAGCGTCGCAGGTGGATAACCCGCTGAAGACGGCACACGCCAGGGTTGAGGTGGAGATACTGGACCTCAACGACAACTTACCCGACTTCGAAGTTGATTTCTACAATATAAGCATCGTGGAAAACTTGCCGAATGGTATACAGACTTAGCATATAAATTTGTTTCTTTGATACTTTCCAATAAAATAAGGAAAATATCCACATCAAAATAACTGAATACGAAAACGTCGCATTTAGGATTTGGAAACTTAAGAGATCTAAAAGTAAAATTCTTGTGAATCTAATCTGTAAAATTGGCTCTGTGACTATTTAATCAGAAAATTTAATGACGTCTCAAATTTCAAAATTGGTAACACTACTTAGTTAACAGGCGGAAATAAAGAATACCTATTAAATATTACTCTCCTTTTTAGGTGTCCTATAATATTCCTTAAAGGGTAAAATTTCGTGCAGTACCAATTTACATCAACCTTAATAATGAAAATATTTCTTGAGTCTTATTTTAAACAATGAAGTTTATTTAAACCTACATTATTCTTAAACCAAAATAAATTGAATCTATTCATAAAGTTATTCCTTTTTACAAAACGAAGTAAATTATCTTCAGTTAAAGGTAAATCTTATTCATTTTCTTCTGTAGTTTATTAAAGTGAATAAAATACTATTTTTAGAAAACCTTTATAACTTTAAGTGACGACTTACGAACCAACGGAACGGAAATTGTTTTATTTGTTGTTTTTAGGTTCATCTTTATAGTTTGAATGTCAGAGTTGCTAAAAGGATTCATCACGAAACGGTAATATAATTAGACCATAGTTCAAAGATTCATCATCATTGTATCTTCGATGTGAAAAATGTTATTTTATTCGAGTACTCAAAGTACATTGTTGGAAATTATTCAGGTTCAACGCTCTTTCCGAGGTTACATTAAGACGGTTTTTGCTTCAAAAATAATTTATTATATTAAGCAAATTTTCTCTGGAGTTCATATTTTTTCTGTAGGCTACCGTTATGAAGACAAAGATGCAAATTCAATTATTTAAAATTCATACAAAAAATTACACGAAATCTGTACAAGACGGATTCCAAAATTAACTTAATTATTCCATACCTACCGAACAATGTATTTTTAGTTGCATTGCGTGGGAGGGTAGACAGTGTATATTGGATGTTTAAAACTATATTTCCATATATTTTGGTCGCAGCTTCTTACAAATTACTTTGATTCTAGGCCAAGGCTAAAAACGCGTTTATTTTTTTATATTTTTCATTGAAAAAATCTTACTTATTTCGAATATATTTAATTAAATCTATAGAGTGAATCCGTACGACAAAACTTGTTTTGAATTATACTGGACAGTATTTACTTATGCATTTACAACCAAAGACGTCTCTATGATCTGATTATATTATTAGTGTTTAATAAAAATATTTTAAATTACGTAGCGGTTTTTGTCTTTTTATTCTTTATGCAATAATTTGTTTAATAAAAAATTGAAAGCCCAAAATTTAAAACTGAATGTTAAAACTATTGAGACGTCTTCGTGAGAAGACTAAAACACTACTTGAGAAATTAGTATACTCAACATTATCGTTTCAGGTTTCAGTGTGCTTCAAGTAATGGCTACGGACAAGGACCAGGGCGATAATGGGGAGTTCACGTACCAGCTAAATGATCCCGAGGGAGCCTTCGCTATCGACCCCAGGAGCGGCTGGCTCACTGTCAGGAACCAGGTAACAATGGAATCTATTCATTTTAATGTTGCAAAAATCCAACTAATTTGTTCGCATGTTAATCATAATAGATTTTTTGAAAAAAACTTTGGTCGCAAATTTAAGACAATGGTAGTCACAAATTACATGATTAATGTTTAATGTAACGTGATTTTTATATTGTGTTTAGAGTCATGTGATCTTTTCCAGACGGTATTGGATAGAGAACAACATGCATCATTACGAATGAAAGTGTACGCCAAAGAAAAAAATCCAAGCATCGTGGGCACGTTTCTTGACAAGCAAAGACTATCAAAGTGGCGTAGAAATCCAACCACACCTAGAACAAACACCAAAAATAAAACCATGTACGTTTTCCCGGACAAAATTGGAACAAAGACCGAAAATGTTGAGTACTTCGAAGACATGAATCAACTTATGTCATTTGTTACTGTAGAAGTTACACTACTTGATGCCAATGATAACAATCCCGTATTCGTACCTAGCAATCTCTATGAATTTACAGTAAAATCTAATGCAAAAATTGGCACTTATATAGGAAAGGTCAAAGCAGTGGATCCGGACTTAGGAAGAAATGGTATGGTTTTATATGATTTGCAAAGAACCAGTAACCTAACTATCACATCGCCTTTTCAAGTAGATCCTAAGGCAGGAGTAATAAGCTTAGCAGAATCACCGGTTTTGGAAGGAAGACATGCTCTATTTATAGAAGCGTCGGATCAACCAGCAAATCCTAGTGAAAGAAGATATTCTTTAGCCGTTGTTACAATTGATGTTACAAGAGCTCAAAAAGGTATTTTTTATTTGTATGTCCATAATTTCGAAGTTGCGATTTGAATTATGTTACAAAATATTATTTTAGAGAACATCTACAATATGGCATAGTACTTATTTATCAAGTAAATTCTATTTCAGGTCCTAAACCAGACCGACCGGATTTTATAGGTGCACCTTATGAATTTTGGGTTGGATCTAATGTTGGTATTGGAACCAGTGTTGGCCAAATACGTGTTAATGATGCAATGGAAAAATCTGACGTATCGTACGATTTATTACATGGATATGAAGAGGGTGGTATGTTTAACTCAGTTTTATATATTTTACTTATTATCTACATACATTGTTGCGACGTGAAAATTATTGAATAATTATTCTTCCAGTACCTTTTGCCGTCGAAGAACGTTCAGGAGTTATAACTGTTATCGACGAACTATCAAAATTTGATCGACCTTTGTACGATTTTGAAGCAATGGCAATACAGGAAAGGCGAAATTTATCAATATCAACCAATGCTACGGTACACGTTGTCGATGTGAATGACGAGAGAGGTGTCTTTTTGAAGTAATTATTTACCCCTAATAATATTCCTTTTAATGTGTTGATTCTCAATAACGGTATTCTTTTATTGTAGGGGAACGCAATCACCTCTGGTGTTTCGAGTTAAGGAAAATGTTGCAGGCGCAACGATTGGACAAATTTTCCACGTGAACATAAGTACTTTACCTTTGAATACAACTGGAAATATTCAATTTTTAATTGCCAATCAGCAGGATATTACGGACGATATTGCTATAGGTAAGATTTAATTTCTTTAATAATATTATATCTATGCATGCTTGATGTGTTTGTTAACATTATATTCTTTGGTTTCAGGACAAGATGGAACTATTTTTGCTCAAAAACCATTAGATCGAGAAAAAAGAGACACATATAGAATGACTGTGATAGCAGAATTTAACAAAGGCGTTATATCTGGGGCAGGTCTATATCAAGTAACAATATATGTGGACGATGAAAATGATAATCCACCTATATTTGAGTACTTGGCCTACGAAGGTTTTATTAATGAGAATTCCAAAAAAGGTACAGAAGTAAAAATGACACACAAAATACATGCTAAAGACGCAGATATAGGCCAAAATGCAGTATTTACCTATACTCTTTTTGGAGATGGCCGTGACATATTTAGCGTAAATGAAGAAACTGGTATTGTTTCATATGTGGGAGATAAGTTAGACCGCGAAGAAAAAAGCATTTACCTGTTAAAAATTGTTGCAAGAGACAAAGGAGGTCTAAATTCTGAAACGAAGTTAACAATAACAGTTTTAGATGAAAACGATAATCAACCAAAGTATGATCAAATAATAATCCCGTTAGGTGAAAATGTAGAATTACTAGAAGTTGACGAAAATACTACTGTTAAGATTTACCGTGAAAAAAGAAACGATTCCAATGGAACGATTATAAAAATAGAAGCTAAACCAAAGAATAAATTTGCAGCTGCGTCTGATTCTTCAGGTCCGATGTTCATAATTCCAGAAAATAATGCTATTGGTTCCACTATATTAAAATTGAGTGCAATAGACATGGATAGCGGTCCAAATGGTCAGATAAGATATGAATTTATTTCAGAAGTTTTTATGCCTCCTTATGCTATTCCATCTAATGCGGCTCAACTCAAAAGGTTCTTCGTTATTAATGAGAGACATGGACATATTGTTGTCGCTAGAGCTTTACCACCGGAGTCTGAATTTCGATTGAATGTTTCAGCATTAGATGGAGGGGAACTTAGCGATCATATCACAGTCAGATTATTTGTTAAAGATATCAATGACCACTTTCCAATGTTCAAAAAATCTTGGTATAATTTTAACGTAGAAGAAGCACAGTATAGTCGAAGAGTGTTAGGAAAAGTGGATGCGACTGATGCTGATTTTGGTCAAAATGCAAATTTGACTTATTATATTCAACCATTAGGAAAAGATATTCCTTTTGAAATTTCACCGCTAAGCGGAGTCTTTAGTGTGAATGGCGAATTAGATAGAGAAAGAGAAGATAAATATATAATTACAGTTGTGGCTCAGGATAATGGTCATGAAAAGAAATTATCATCTTCTGTCAGTGTTGAGGTGCAAGTATTGGATGTGAATGACAATGCACCGAAATTTTTCGCATATGATGAATTATTAGAATGGAAACATCCTGAAGCTGACGAGTTATCTAATCATAACTTTGAATCCGTTATGATGTTACCAGTTTATAAGGTATCATTGGAAGAAAATACTCCAATTGGTACTATAGTTACGAGAGTATATGCGAATGATTCTGATTTTATTGGCAACGGAAATGGTTTGATTTTATATAGCTTACCACAGCGAAAAAATCTTCTAAATATTTTTGCAATAGATTCGAAAGAAGGAATCATTACGACCACTGGTAGATTGGATTATGAAAGTCTAGCTGTTCACAATATTACTGTCATAGCTTCTGATTTGGGATCTCCTAGTTTGAGTTCTACTGCGATAGTAATGCTAACAGTCAAAGATATACCTGATGACATAGAAGTTTCCGACAAACCAGTGTTTATTTCTAGGTACTATGAGTTGGAAATAGAAGAAAATGTTCATACTCCTGTAGAATTAGTAACCTTAAATGTTACAGAGTATTACGAGAATTTCAAAATGAAATATTTTATTTTGAATGAAAATGATACTGATATCAAGAAGACTTTCGTAATAGACCCACGCAATGGTACACTATATTTAGTTAGAAGTCCAGACCGAGAAACTAGAGACGTTTATGAAATCATAATAAGGGCTGAAAGGCAGAAAATTAGTAGAGAACTACCCCACATGATATATCCAGTGTCTGATGACGTTTTAGAAGGAATGACAAAGTTTGACGTAAAAGTAGTCGTAAGGATAAAAGATGTAAATGATAATGCACCGAGGTTTGTCAACGGCGGTCGACCAATGGTTACTGCTATACCAACTACAGCAGCATTTGGTTATGAAGTAATTCAATTGCAGGTTAGTGCTTTTGCGCATGACGTACAAGTACATTTTAAGTAAATAATAATTTACTAATTAATTAAATGAATAACAGTATAGTCTAGCCTAGTGGTTATAGCCTAGTGATAGCCTAGTGGTTAAGAACTCGGTCTCTCGATCGTGGGGTCCGAGGTTCAAATCCCAGGCACGCACCTCTGATTTTTCAAAATTATGTGCGTATTAGAAATTAATTATCACTTGCTTAAACGGTGAAGGAAAACATCGTGAGGAAACCTACATACCTGAGAGATTTATAAAAAAAAAAAAGAAATCTCAAAGGTATGTGAAGTCTACCAATACGCACTTGGCCAGCGCGGTGGACTATGGCCTAATCCTTCTCATTCTGAGAGGAGACCCATGCCCAGCAGTGGGATATAAGTACAGCTTAAAGGTGCAATCCTAAATTAAACTTGAACATATTCCGTGTATTCTAGGATTAAATTTTCTTTGAAAATAATGTTTTCATGGAATAAATACTATGTCTTATAACAAAATGACATCTCCGTTCAGCTGTTTCGTAATTAAAAGCATTTTTTTTATAATACAGAAGTAGCAAATGAACATGTAATTCACCTTTTCATGTGTAAGACATAAATCTGATAATGGCCCTTGAGGACTAAGTTGAAATTCTTTGTATAAATATTTATTTTACCACAATTTAGTATATTTTCAATTGTATCAGCAGCTAACTAATAATTATTTCTGTTAGAAACAAAATATGTAGCAACCTTGCGGTGATTATACCACCTTCAAAAGGAATTTTCTTTTATGCCATTATTTCTATATTTTCTCAGGCAACTGACGCAGACACAGGAATCAACGCGGACGTCCGCTACCAGGTGATTAACTCAGCGGGCGCGCGGTTCGCGGTGGACGCAGTGTCTGGGCGGGTTCGCGCTGCGGGCGGCTTCGCGCGTGACGCCGGACGAGTTATCGGCTTCGACGTCAAGGCTACCGATAGACGGGGTGCTGATGATGGACGCTCGGCGATTGCTAATGTCTTTGTGAGTATTAATGTTACTGGCTTTGATGAGAAGACTTCATATAGACGAGGTGCTAATGATGAAAGGTCGGCGATAGCGAATGTCTTCGTAAGTATTAGTGTTATTGGTTTAAAATGAACTCATTTGATTCCCGGTTAGGGAAATAGATTTAGGAAAATGTAATTAAGTACGCACTTTTAGGATTTTTGCTATTTCTTATACTTTCGAATTTTTCCATCCGCGCACACTTCACCAAATAATTTGTATGTTATATCACACAATATATCCGATATTTTAATGTTTTCGATTTTTTGTTGTTTTGATTTCAATTTTATTTTATTCAAAAGTTATAAAGTAGCATATAACATGAAAAGCCGCTGTAAAAACACAAGAACAAAAGTACGCAACTGATGTACTGGGTCAAATTTATCAACCTAAAACTTCACAAGTCGTTTGTAATCCCACCTCATTAATGGGACAAGACCCAAGTTTGGGTGCAAGTTCCATTGTTACGTAAAGTTTTGACAAAGAATGAAGAGCCTTCAAGTTAAATGACGTAGAAAAAACTTTTTGTCTTCTGAAACAGGTTAAAAGGATGCTTTGTTATTTAATCGACTTCAAAAAAGGGCTCAATTTGTCAGGTACTTTAAAGTATAAGAATTTCAGAGTATCTTCAAATCAAATGTATGAACTCTGTTAATTATTTTCTAAAAGGAATTCAATAAACCGGAAGTGAAGATGGCGATTCATCAAACAAATCAAATAAAAATACACATGTATTACAATAAAGGGGCGAATACTAATACGTTGTTGCTCCTGAGGATAAAACTAGAACACCTTTTATACAATAATACTTTACACCAGACCACATGAACAGAAAACTACTGCGTTCTATCATAAATAATAGCATGTATAGAGTTGGTTTAATTAGATTTTTCTATCTTAGTAAATATATTATAATAGGTTCAGTAATATTTTCTTTATCATCTTGTTTATCCGTTATCTGAAATAGCTGTCGTAATATTGAAATTATATTTATCTGGCAAAAGTTTTCGTTTTTGTTATATAAGTATATTTATAAATAATTTAATATTTATACATTTAGTTCAAACGTAAGAACTAATTTTATAACAATCAAAACTGCAATTTTCTTCAAAGAGCGTATCAATAGAAATCTTTTCCTGTGAAGTTCTAGTATGGATTCATAAAGCTGGTTGTATTTTTTGACCGAGATCGAGTACTGCTACACTTCTTAATAGAACTTACATTTTATATGGTTTCAGGGTACTCAATAACGACAATTCAATTCCCGATGATTCCTGATATTTCCAATCATACCCTTTTAAAACTTTTAGCTTTTTAAAAGATTAACATAACATCAAAATTTTTATTTTGGGCTAAGTAATGCTTAAAAATTAGACAATCTTAATTAAGGTTGCGGTCATTATGATGATATTGATTATGAACACTCAGGCAACACTTATTGAGTAGTTAAATGAGAGTACGTAGTAACTGACTAAGATAATCTTCATCATGTAAATTATTTACAGGTTTACGTATTAGACGTAAGCAAACAATTGGTGCTTGTTGTAGCTGCTAAGCCAATGGAAGTTGAAAAGGAAGTGGAAAATATCACTCGTTACCTTTCTAACATGACTGGATTCGATATAAGAGTCAGGAGATTGGAAACTAGCGCTAAAACTACGATGGATGGATATGCGTGAGTTAAATATTGCGTCAACTAAAATTAGGCTTAAGGCAATGCTTGTTGGTCATATGGATTAAAACTTTGATCAAAATAAGACATCGATCTATACTTCGTTTATATTTGTTCCAGGACTGATATGTATATTTACGCCGTGGATCCAATGTCAAATGCAATTATAGACACGGATATTTTGCAAAAGTATGTATATTGCATTGGGTTGTTTCTTTAGTTTAATTTATTTAATCATGAGGTTTTTTGCTTTACGATGAAAATTGAATTTATTGTACTTTGTCACAGTCATTTGCTTAGATTGATTTTAAAGTATTTAAAATCTTTACTTTAAAGATGTGTGCATTTTCTATACTTAAAAACAGTATTATTTTCAGGTCGTTACTTAAAAGAGAAGTTGACTTACGTCACGATTTGGTTGGATTTAAAGTCCTCGAAGTAGGAGATACCGCGATGGTTCAAGCAAGAACTATTAAATTATTGAGCACTATGGAAATAAGCGTGGTAGCATTGGGATGTCTGGTGTTCATCGGAGCTTGTACCACTGCGATTTGCATACTATGTGTGAGGAGAACCAGGAGGTAAGAATAAATATTTTTAATGATTTTTGAAATAGTAATAATCGAGAAATTGAGATTAATTTATTGAAATTCGCAGACAACAATAAAATACACCTAATTTGAAGTCAGTTAAACTTAAGTATATCAAATAAAGTTAAATTAAAATGTTCACGATTTATGGTTTTCTCTAATAATAAATTTCCAATTACAATTACGTTTATAATTACCTTAATTAAACCTTTGACCGTTAATACATGAGAGTCATAGCGTACGAGTACAATAGTAGTAAACAAAATTAAAAAGCAGACAAAGAAATGTCTTTATAAATGAATTTCCTTGATCAACGAAGTTCGCAAGAGAGTTTCTTATAAAATCTTTGCACGGTTTTATTACTTCTCAAACAAACTTTGTAGCCAAATCGTTTTAATACATTGTCTCTTATTGAACTAATCAGTAGTTTTTAATCTGTTTACTTCACTTCTTCAAAGGTAAGCGACGTTTTATTTTCTACCGTTGAATTTCAGACACCATCATCACCACAAAAGAAAGCATGTCCCTCATTATTTTATGTAAAGGCTTCAAGTTGCATTATTATCATGCATGCCTGCATTTGTGATAGCTCTGTAGGATTATTTAATAATTTATTAGTTTCAATATATTTATTATCAACAGTTTTGTTACTATAAATAAATTATTTTGTAATGTTGACTGGTTTTATTATTTCTCTATCCTTGTCTATTAAATTCTTATGCACAATAATATTGTATAGTACACTTCGAACTTCTGTACATTTACTGTTACTTAACTATTAAGAATATCTTGATTTATGACTGGTGAAAATGGTGGCTGTATACGACCAACTCTAAAAATTATAAAACTAAAACTAAAGTTTTAAATTTTGGTTTAATGGTATTTTAGCATCATTTAATAATATAAATAAGCATAATTTTTCCATATTAAAGCAATATTTGAAACGAATCCTTGCCTTTTATCAGGATTCACAATTGAAATCTCGTACCTAAATTATACTACAAGATAACATTTCGCAAGTTTCAAACAGTCACTATTTTCAAGTCTATTCTAACTTAAGAACATTAACTCTATATTTCCGTTGACTGACTTCTCTTCTATCTTTACCTTAACAGAAAACGCCACAAACCATATTCCCAGCAACGCCTTAACGCTTTTTCAACTGAGCACTTAACTAAGTTCGGAGGTCTCTTTCCATCGGGCGGCAATCAGTGCCAGGAACTCAACCAATCTTACAGTGAAGCTGACTCGTACATTGACGTAATCAACCAAAGTACTTTGAAAAAAACATGCCCTCATGGGAATACCGTGGAAGAATTTGGAAAGGCACATCAGAAATGCGTGAAGAATCAGTTTGATGCTAACGGGTCTGAGGCGTTCAATCAGAAACACGAGCGAATGTGCATAAAGTTTAATCAAAGACCCCTTCAGAAGAGGTAAGGTATACCTTAGTTTAAGGCATGATGATTGATGATACTAAAAAATATAATAATGGTGGTTGAATTAATTTTACAAAAAAATCTATCTTTAATTGAGTAAATTGGTTAAAAGATTGACAGTCTAATTTTATCAAGTCTTAACTTTGTTAAATAGAAGATTTTAAAGTTACTCATTTTAATAATCGTTGAAGAATTTTGTATCATGATAGTGTGAATAAAATTTTATGTTGATTTTTCTTTTTAACATCAGCATAAATAAAAGCTGCAATCAAATAGCCTACGTTCCTATCTCGAGCTAAGCCTGTAAGACCACAAAATTGAAAGATTACAGGATTCTTACAGGGATGAAGTGTCGCTCCTTTTGTGTTCTTTAATCAAATAACTTTTAACAAACAAAATACTCCCACTCACTACTGACAATAGTTACTAATACAAGGCATGTTATACAGAACACTAATACATTATTATTGGTAATTGTTATTATTTTATCTATTCATACATAATCGATATATCTTTCTCATACTTATTTTAAGTAATTCATTTATTTTATAAATAGGTTTATGTATCATAAGACAAAACTGTCAGAATCATTATATTAAATTTTAAAATTTGATTTACTTCATGCAATAGCCAGACAATAAAAAAGAAATAAAATTAACATTAAACATAATTATATTGAAATTCTAAAATTAAATATAAAATATTTAAGCAAAATTAGATATAAAATATGTAAGCACGTTAAATTCTTTTAAGATTGTTAACCACTGCAATATTTTTTCTTATGAAGCATGAAAAGAAAATCCCACACTTATTCGACCATTGCGTGACTTTGCTTAAAACTTTGGAATCGTGTATCTACATAACATTAAATTCCATTGTGAAATTTCAAATATTTCAATTATTCTCAACTTCATTAAAGTGTCTCTATTGTCATATTCTCCAATAAAGTTTCAATATACGTGCTCGCATACAACTAATATATTATATCACACAATTTACAACTAACACATACAAAACCTAAGTTACCTAATATCAATATCGTACACCTACCACATACCCTACATTCGGCAATCTGTTCCATCCGCACACGGCACACACACAGAAAGGGGCAGCACACGTCGCTAACGTCCGTGCATTCCAGCGGGCAGGACTCCGGCATCGCGGAGGCGCGCTGCGCCTGCGGACACTCCAGCGCGCACACCTCGGAGGAGAGCAGCGGGTGTGTACTTTATTTGTTTCAGCGTTTTGTTTTTCTTCTATAGTAGTAAATGGCTAATGCCGCCCATGGACATTGGCCATGTTTTACTTGTTTTGATATAATTTTAGATATGTGATTGAAGTGGTCATTGGTCATTGCTTGGTATAGAAAGTGATATTTAAATTTATAAAAAAAACCTATAGACACCTAAAACGTATAGACATGCATAAATAATAGCGCGATAAATTATTTGTCACAAGAAGTAATAATTTCAAGATAAGAAAAATACTTAAAAAAAATATCCGTCATTTAGATTTCTATTTGGCTGAGAATTAAACTAATCATTCCCTAAATCGTAGACCAGCATGGCATCATTCATACAATTCCTGTACCGAAGATAAACTAATGATCACATTTTCAAGAAAGAAATATGAAACAAGCGATGCATAAATAATACATGATAGTATAGAAGTTGATGTTGAATAAGCAATTACTGGACGAATCACTAAATTCAAAAACGATAGAAATCACTACCTAAAGTAAATAAATTAGAAATAAGTACATTATCCAATTCGCTCATGACTGTCTGGAGACCTTAAGCTTATTTATAGAGTAAAATAACAACATGACCTTTTGTAACAAACTTAACGGATGATGGACGGATATAGCGTAAAGGTTAATCTTTACCTACGACGTCATCTTAAAACTTTCTTTACAGATGGAATACGTTTATCTACTCATCCCACGCAGGTGTTTATTACATTTTGTGCATAGTGTACTGAATCTAAAATTCTGATTGATATTATAAATCATGAATGTGAGTCATAATAGTAAATTTAATAAACATCCACACGGTGATAATGATCCAAAGTATGATAAGGGACAATACTATGTACAAATACGGTATGGCAATACTAAGGAATTTGGACTCACAAACACGAAAGTATTGAATATAGTTTTTAACGATTCCTTATATATAGTTTTTATACCCTTTGACCGTTTTTATTTCATTATTCCAGTTGCAGCTATGAAGACTCATTGAAATCAAACCACAACCAAGAAAGACCTAAACCTTGTCAAAACTCTGACCAACGGTTTCTTAGAAGAGCTTCGTTCGCCCACCAGCCCTTAGACGCTCGACGGTACAATCACCGGAGACAGTCATTTTCAGAAAACCTTCAACGTCACTTCCCACCCTTTGAAAGAATTGGGTCTGGTGGAAAAATAACTAAACAGCTATCCACTCCAAACGTGAATCTACCACCTTCATACTTCCTGAATTCAAAGAAGAATTATAGAAGAAAAGAAGTTGTAAACGAGCCAATGATTGATTACGATCATAGCGAAGCAGAAGACTTGTTTGACGTGAAACTAAATAGGAGATCGAGTGGGAACAATAGAAAAAGGGGAAGTTTTATGGAGATAGGGGGTCAAGCTGCAGTGTTCGTGGCGACGCCCGCTGCTGCAGAGATCATGAGGCGGCAGGGCAGTGAGCGGCTCATGTTTGCAAGACCCATGCAGTAAAAGTGATGGACTGATAACAGTTGGGTGTGAAAGAGTTTGAAACTCAGAAAATTTGATTGTTCTTAATAAATTCACTGAAGATACCAAGGGAATTAATCTAGGAAAAGTACTAAGGAGTCGCAGTTAAGAAGACTAAAAAAAAGATTAACAAACTTTGGAATCCAAAATTAGTAACTTTGCATATGACTATTTTCTTTATACATAATTCAATTACATTTTTTGTAAATCAATGTTATCCTACCGATGATTAGTGTTATCTTGTTCATTTTGTAAATATGTACTTTAGTTAATACTTAAATTTTGTAGTTATTTTAGTACTGTATAATCAATATTTTAAACCTTTGTGTGATAAAATTAATTGAAAATAATTTGTAGTATTAAGTGTATAATGTAATGTAAATTGTATATTTGTAAACTTGTAAATAATTATATATTATAGACATTTTTAAAATTGGATAGATAGGTACAATGTATATTGTATATACATATATGTAGGTAAAGATAGGCAGAAAAAAATATCATTTAAAATTAATATTAAATGTAGGATGCTCATTAAATATGGAAATCATTTGGGACAGTCCTTCTATAGGTATTTAATTTCATGGCGGTAAAATATTTTCCTATCTATTTATTTAAACTTTAAGTTATCACCTACTTTGCATTAAGCGTGCCATTTGCAAGATTGCAAAAATAAAAGTAAAATGAATAAAAATAAAATAATATAATATTATAAAGCTTGACCTACACAATTTTCAAAGCAACAATATTTTGTATAACATTATTAGCTTAGGTGACATATAATAACAATGAGATTTCTTAATTTGTATATCTTAGCTCTTACGGCTTTAAGTACGATAATGTATAATGTAAATTTATTTCTAGTTTTAACACTTGTACCTTTGTAAATACTCATAATGTAATTCGAATGAACATGTTAATATAAAATTGTTGTGAATATAATGAATGTGACAAACGGGTGTTTATTTTTCTGATATATTTTGAGAATTTTGTTTCTAAATGAGAAATTTTCGAAGAATCATCACAGCCGTTGAGTTGTCGTTAAATATTTATATCCAGTTAATTGAAACAAGGCATTGAACCTTTTGAGACTAGGTAACACCCAATAAACGCTTAATTTTGTTAACTAAGTAAAAGTATTTAAATATTGAAATAAAATATAAGTCATAATATTGTACTAAAAACCTAAGTTAGACATAATATGATAGATAGAGCAAATATTTTAATATATTTTTATTAGAGAGCTTAATATAAAAATATACTTCACGCTATATGCACAAACAAGTGTCACAAAATATCTAAAATATTTAATTAAAGTCAAGATTATTTTATACAAAAAACAAAACAATAAAATAAATCCGAAGTCCGGTCATTGTTATTTGTATTTACGCCTCGCCCGATGGCGATCACAAACAAAATTGTAAGAATACTTCTGTAAGTAATGAAAAATTGAAGGAACTGAGTTATAACGGGGTATAAATAAAGAACAACGTCACGCGAATTTGGCCAGTCTGTAAGTATTCTTGTTTTTTTAGTACCATGTAACCATAAATTTTGTAATTTTTTATTACAAATGTAGACAAAAATAGGGATCACTAAGACGTTTTCTTTGATAAGAATGGGTCAAAAATCCTGCAAACATATGAATTGAAATTCTCCTAGAGATTAATACTAAAAATGTTTTGATTGCCTGATTGTTTGTGTTTTATACCACTGTTCTGTATGGAGCTCGTTATAGAAGGTGGTAGAACCCTTTTGCTTTTACCAAAATCTGCGTTTTTTTCTTTTTTTTCTTTTTATATGTAACCTAACGATAAGGCAGACGGGCTACCTGATGGAAAGCAGTCACCGTCGCCTATGGACATTTGCAACACCAGAGGAGTCGCCAATGTATCGCCGGCTTTGAAGGAGAGCTCTTGTTACACCCCTCTTGAAGAGCCCCATGTCATAGTCCTGTGGGAATACCTCAGGTGGAAGTTCATTCCACATTTTGCACGTACGCGGCAAAAATGAATGTTCAAACCGAACCGTGGAGGACCGCCACGGGTCCAGTTGATGTGGATGGAACTTCATCCTTCGGCGAGTGGTGCGATGAAGGAAAGGCGACGTAGGCACCAGATCAAACAGTTCCTCCGAACACTCACCATTGTAAAGCCGGTAGAACGCGCAGAGGGAACCTATGTCCCTCCGCAAGCTTAAGGGTTCTAACCGATCAGAGATCGCTGGGTCATCGACGATTCGCACCGCGCGTTTCTGTACGGAGTCAAGTGGGTAAAGCTGGTATTGTGGTGCCCCTGCCCAGAGATGCGAGCAGTACTCCATGTGAGGCCTCACTTGTGCTTTATAAAGCAGAAGGAGTTGCCCCCCAGTGAAGTACTCCTTGGCTCTGTGGTTCGACACCTATTTCTACCTAATAACAGCAGTGTTAGGCGCTGCTGTGTTCCGGTTTGAAGGGTGTGGTAAGGGAGACAGACTTTTTCGACGCGTTCCAGCTTAGTCCTTAGGGGTAGCGGCGCATCTGGGCGGCAGTAGCCACTTACCATCCGGTACATGCTCGTTTAATATATTAAATGTTATTTGACTTCGGAAATAAATCTTCATTTAAAGCAGGGCTGCAATGCAATCGCAATAAATTTATCTACGTAAAGTTTTGAAACTTAAGTAAATTGACTCGTATAGAATATCATTCAATTATTCCTTTAATGAATAGAAGCTTCAATATCCAGCCAATTTAACTATGCAATTCTAGCAATTTGATAGATCTTGTTATTTATTCGTCTTGCTTTTACCTTGCGATTTGGGAAGTATTTTATATTAGCAGATAAAGGTATTGTTTTAAATGTTTGACTATTTTTTCAACAGAAGAGGTAAGGAACTTTAACGGTAGAAGATCTTTAGTGGATTCATTCCGTAAGCACCACCCCCACACTTATTTCTGCATAATAATAGCAGTATTAAGCGTGCCGTATTACAGTTTAAAGGGAGGGATAAGAGTAACATACTCACAGAGGCATTCCAACTTAATCCTTAGGGGAATCGACACATCTGTGGGCGACCCTAACAATATCTAGGTTGATTACACATGTCCAGGAGCAGCAGCTGCCACTAAACACCAAGTGGACTGCTAGCTCATTTAGGTATTATTACTTTAATATTATAAAGAAAAAAACTTGATGGGCTCTTTATTGTTATCGGCCAAAAATGTAATGTTATTTGCAATTACTGAAATAGATTTAGAGTATTTGAACAAGAAAATCTTCTATCATTGCCGCGTGGAATAATTACAAATTCCTCGCCCGCATAAATTGGTTGTGAGTTAACCATGTCGTTAAAGTTGTAACTAATATATTTAAAAAAAACTGTTTGGTAGTTGAAATGTCAGTGTTTCTTTGTGATTTATATCAGAAAGAGAGGGTTGTTAACTGGTTACTTACGCCCATCGGGATCTCGAGATCCTCTCTTAATAGGATGGGAATATACGCAAGACATTATTAATCCCAGATCTTTGCAAGATCTGAAGACTAAGTTAGAAAACCTTGTAGTGCAAATCTTGTACTACAAGGCGTGTAGCCTAAGACTTGTAATACGTCGAACCAGAATATTAATGCTCAATACAGCTGTGATAAGAATGTTGAATCAGGAAACGTTAGGTTGAAACTCCAAAATTAGATGAAATATGATATAGAAAATAGCTATTGTTCTGATAAATCATAATTGATTGACACAAATAAAGCTCGTTTACAAATTTAGTAATAGCAAATAAAATCACTATTTTTGGTTTTAACACATATTTATTTTATTACTCACAGTAAGTATATTGCTAAATGCAACCTTGTTTTAAAAAATAGTATATTTATCAATCCTAGAGAATATATTATCCTAGGAAAGCATCCGTTATGGAGTCCCCAGCTCATTCACAAGTCTCGAGGGTCGTCGCCCGCTGGATCGCTACTACCTTTGTTTTGACACTCCTATTTCATATGATGTACAAGTGTTCAGTTTCTTGCCTCATTTTTCAGTAAGTGACAATTTTTATTGGATACTCATGTTTCGTATAAAAATACAATAGAATTTACATACAGTGCGGCAAGTATAAAACGAGTAGAACCGGAACCCTTTCTAGATTTATGGACTTGTACTACAACGTTGCTTGTTGGGATACGCTCACACAATACAAATCATAACCAAATATATAATATAATTCGAGTTTCAGAGTCTTATTGAGTTCCTTAGAAATCGAATCCGGGGCTCTTAGCGCGACATATACAAAAAGTTATATGTTCTTTTAGAGAATTGCACGAAGACTGTGCTAATGATATATATAGAGACAAATACACACACGTCTAAATATCAGATATTAATTTGATATCGAGGCTTTTAAATATTGGCATAATATCATATATATCATGAATCTAAAGACAATTTCTAATAAAATTATACTCGTGGTTATCGCGTCATACAAACCAGTTTTGCTGTTAAGATAAGAGTAACCGAAATGATTTTCCAACATTACTCTCTAGAAGGAAGTGAAGTAAAAATAACACCGGAAGTGTACTAAAAGAGTGTCCTAGGCAATCTTGAACTAATGCACCGTTGTTAAATAAAGAAAACTGTTATCAGCACCATAACACTTTCGAATATGATAATGGATTTAAGATACTTAAAGTTTTGGTTCAAATTAAGGCGGAGGGGCCGCGGATAGAGTTTTACTTACACATTGTTCAAGGCAGTATCGTTAATACTTGAATGCAGAGGGTAATGTTTTTCGAGCGTATGTTTGTATGTATGTTAGGGTCTTTGAATCGCTCTAGAAGCAAAACGGCTTGATGGATTTATATGTAAGGTGTCCTTTTGGCTAAATTGTGGGAGAAGACTAAAAGCTTATTTTAAGCAGTCAAGTGTTTGTTTTTAAAGTAATTGCTATTTGATTCAGATCGTGTTGCGTATTGTATATTATCTATAACTTAGTATGTTTATTGATATATTTTCTATTTTATTCATTTTTTTACCCTTACTTTAAAAAATATAGTATAGGTTAACATCTTTAGAAGTCACTGTTTCACCAATTATTGATTAGAAGCGGAAAGGAATTGTATAAATTAAATTCATAAAGGTAATAATTGATTGCATCCCTCGAAAGCCACGACGTTAATTATAATAATAAAAAACTAGAAACATGTGGATAAATACAATGAATATGAAAACAGTGAACAGAGGCGACTAATAGAGGTTCTATTTCTATTTTGTTGGTAGCTTTTGTTTTGAGACTGCAACCGCTGCAACTTCATATTGTAACTTTCGTATGACGAATCTTAAAATTTCACTCTCATCATTTTTTCATAACGCGCCTAAAGAAGTATTCCAATATCCAGATCTCAAAAAAATGTAGCTCGCATTATTTTGAAATACGCTTAGATTTTGACAAAACTTAACTGGGGTTAGTAGAGTACTTTCCTACTTATCCTATCACTTTTACTGGACATGAAATAGTTTACTGCCGTTATATGGATAAGTCATAATCCATGAGATGCGAAAACTAGGTCCTTTGAAGTGTGATGGTTATGGGAGGCATAAAAAGGTTTATGGTGGCCGAATTGTTGAATGTGGGCAGTTTTGGTAAGTAATATTTACCCTCGTTTCCGTAACAAGACTTTGGACTTATTTAATTAAGTATTTTTAATAATTCGGCAGCGTTGTATTTTTAATAATTCGGTTTGCACGTATTTTCTTGCCACGAACGTGCAAGATGTGGAATGAACTTTCTCCTGAGATATTCCCGGAGCGCTATGCTACATAGGGTTTTTTTTCAAAAAAGGTGCTAAAACAGCTCTCCTTCAAGCGGCGATGGCGGCATTAGCAACTCTCCTGGTGTTACAAATGTTTATAGACGAAGTTAAACTACTTACTTTCCATCAGGTAGCACGTCTGCTTTATCGTTAGGCTCAAATATCAAAAAAATAGAGGTTTGTTTATGAATAGTTAACAAACGGGCATGCAATACATGTGATGATATGTGGTTACTGCTATCCGTGAATATAGACTGCAATGAATTAGCAGTAGAAGAGGAATCCTGGAAGTTAAGCCTTCCAGGATTCAGCAGTTGGAAGAAAAATGCATATCGTAATTTTTCGTATCGTGGTTATTACGCGTATAGTATAGTTGTAGTAGTTATATGTATACAAATGTATATACATATACAAATGTATATACATATACAAATGTATATACATATACAAATGTATATATGTATACAAATGTATACATAAACAGGCAAAGGCAGTAAATACCTACAGTAGCTTTTTCACTTTTGCATGTTAGAATGTTCAATAAAAAAATTATAAAATGTATGGATTTGGACCACTGGGCGAACGACTCGTTTTATTTTATTGACAATAGATGGTCCTTACGACATAGTGAAAATCATACTAGATTCCAGGCTCGAACCCAAGAGGGGAATACTGAATAATGGACGAAATAAAATTTATACTCTAACCTTCAATATTTTTCTATTTATACATTTTCTTATTCCCGGAACCCAAACTCCAGAAAAAGATAACCAAGTGCTTGTTCCCTTTTAGAAAAGTAAAGTGGTGTTGCCGCGCCATTAACTCCGATCATAAACAGTTTAGGGACGTTAAAAATTAATGGACGATAATGTTATGAGACCGCCCCCTCGTTAATTTGTGCCTCATTTTTTTAGGTTTACTGCGATTTTATGGTATTTACGGAAATATTCGAGTACCAAAAATATGTTGAATCGGGTTGGTGACAATAAATTTGTTACATTTATATAATTAAAATATTATTCATCATCATCATCATCATCAATTCCTTACCTTGTTAATTGTGTCAAGCGTTACTTTGAGGAAATCCAAGATATTAACCTGATTTACCCTGATGATGCTCCGTTTTGGAGCGAAACACGCGTTGGTGGTGTTAAGTATGGTGGTGTTTATTTTTATTCCTTGAATCTCCTTTGTGAGGGTGGGTGGTGCATATTGTATGATTTAAAATATATACCATCATACATATTGGTAGCGGATTCGTGTGAAGTACTTTTAATCCTAAATTAATTACTTACCATTGCTGGCTCGTGCCCATTTCCGTTGCTGGGCGGAACATAACTTTGTAATTTTTTTCTGTCTCAAGTATATAGGTTTCTTTATGATATTTTCCTTCAACGTTAAAGCTGATACGATCGTTACTTTTTAATCAGAGGTTCGTGTCTAAGATTTGAATATTGGACCGCTCGACGGATAAGCCGCTATTCAACGACTAAGCTATCACTGCATTATTTCAAGTTATCATTAATTTGTAATAGAGATAATTTCTAATACTTAATCGTATTCTGAACCTGGACTATAGTTAAAGAAACTTCAGGTGAGTGGTGAAATTCATCGTCTAGGCAACTACGGTGATGCAAAGTTAGAACAAATATGGTATGATATATTTCGTGATACATAAAGTTATCACAAAACATATCTCAGGAGCTTTCGTAAGTATTCGTGAGCTTTCCGGAATATATCTGCGATTATCTTGTTTATAGCCCCAAATGATAGTATGGATTGCGTTATATTTTATCTTTATGGATGCCAAAGTACCATAATGTGGTTTACCATAGACTGTTGATCTCTAAAATCACGAATATTATACTTTTCACCTCAGAAACTCTATCAATTTATTTACAAAAATATGTGACAAAAATTCAAATTTATATTAAATTTATTTCATCATTTATTATGTAAGTACTTAAAAATTTGGTAATACCTTAACTTTTGAAGATTTTTTAAACTTAAGTATTATTATTACTTTAATATTAAACTCAAACAGTCAAAGAGCAAAATATCAAACGTATCGGGGAAACAAATTTGTTTATCTATTTACATCAAAGTTCCCCTGAATACCTACGAATCATTGATTGTACAGAGTAGTTTTCAGACAGCACAAGATACAATCGAAATATCACTATCTCCAAGAAAATGTGAACAATCTTTAAAACTCAACATCGACTATCAAAACAAACTGTAAATACCTTGTGTCCAATCCCCCTTTTAGTTGCAACCGCACAAACTGAAATTGAAAACTGATAATACAGCTACATCTATCTTAAGACATGCATACACTATCCGTTCCTGTTTTCCGTAATGCAGTGTTCAATGTGCAACGAAATGGTACACGTTTAATGTTGGCGATTTTTTACTTTAATGTCAAATTGCTACAAAAAATAATAAAAAGTCTATAAAAAAATATTTGTTGTTTATTTTTTTTTAATTACCCTTTTGTCATTTTGTAGGAGTATTTAACGTGTTACATAAGTTCTAACTTACAGGCGCAAGAGGCGTTCCAATGTAGTTCTTATAAACAAAACCGTGTCTAATATTAATTACAGATAAAGGCCGTGATGAATTTTTCGTTGATTAACTGTTTTATTGTTAAATGCTACTTGACTAACAGTCTTTTTAAGTTTTATAAGTACTGAAAGTCAGTGCACAAGTTCCTTTATACTTATCTAAAAAACAATGGAAGTAACAAGATGTCTCCAATCGAGAGTTTTGTTTGTGGCGCGTCCAACGACCCCGCTATTGGCTAAGTTGCAAACCGATTTGGAAGTATTCACAAACTTCTGGAAGGAAATGTAAACAGTTTTTAATCAGAACGGTTGGGAACGGCTGGGATATTGTTTCGCGTTAAAATTGTGATATTAATTGTTCATGGAAATATTGTAAGCTGTCTAAAGGCAGTGCATTATTTTAATATCCTTAGGGTTGAAGTAGTACTACGCACTTGGTTAGCGTCAGGATTGTGGCTTAAACTCTTCTTATTCGGAAAATATATCTTATATATCCATGCTCGTATAGTACATGTACCTGTGACATAGTAAAGAATTTATAAATAAAAAGGGTACATTTTTGGAGTCACTATGATGGAGACACAAGATCTGGGATTATTAAGTCTTCAAACTTACTTCACCGTCGTTTTAATACATATTTGATCGTCGTAAGTAACATTACCATGATCTCCCTAATTTCACTGTGGAGGCACTATCGACATACTACTTTCTTATAACGTCATAAGTTCGCCATACTTATTGTAATGGACAACTATTATGACATTAGTATTACCTTCGGGGTCAACGGTTACGAATAAACTTGGGTCGTATATGACACTTTTTATGCCTCTTGCAATTTACTTATAGACACTGTATTAATTCTGATAGCATTATGGGAAGCTGGAGTATAACTGTTTCTACAAGCGTAAAGCGCATCTACCTCTTTAGTGTATTGGAGTTACCTATTCTAGATATTAAATACTAAGATCAAATTGAGCGGAAATTGTAAAGATTTTAATACAAAAGCCTCCACTTCACACTGACAACTGACAAAATCTCGGATTGACTGATGTTTCACACATTTTTCAGAACAAATTATATATTACTAATTAGATATAATGAGGATAACACCTTTTCTCCCTATGGCCGACCTTTTAGTTTTTACCCGACTGCCAAGGAAGGGTTATGTTTTTCGCGCGTATCTTGTATGTTTGTCTTTCTTTATTTGCTCCGATCTAACAAACGGCTGGATGAATTTCAACAGTTAAAGTGTCATTATGTTTGTCTCAATGACCCGAGTGTCCTTAGATAGGTGTTAGTAAAAAAAAATCAAAATGGCGGATTTTTGGCGCGAAATAGTAACACATTTAAAAAAAAAAGTTAACCGAACCTATCGAGTAGGGTATCAAATGAAAGGAAATTAAACGGAGATTATAAAAACATATTTGTATATATATAAAACAGTAAGGTGACACATTTTTTTTATTTATATGGCAACACAACGTTTGCTGGGTCAGCTAGTACATATATACTCGTATATACACATCGAGATGACTGTCTGACTAAATGAGAGAGTTGATGTGCCAGAGATCAACGCAAAGGGAAACCGCTGAACTTAAGCGTGCTGGAATTTTACACATAGGTTCTTTATATAGCGTAAATGAACACTACGAGGATAAAATAAAATAGGATAATATTGTTTGAACATTTCTTGTTTTTGAAGCTGACACCTACTATGAAACTTTGTATTTGGCTTTCTGGATAAAAATAATGAAATGCCTATTTCACTGCTTTTGGAAATTCTACTTCAGCCTTTTTGGTGCAGTCGGGTTTTTGATTTTTTAAATTAATTACTTGTTTACATGAGTTTCTTTACTGTATTCTTTAATTTGAGGCTGTATCGTCAGGTCATCGACTTATTATCCTACGCGCTTCCCACACACTGTAATAACATTTTACGCAAAAATACCAAGCATTATAGGGGTAAGTAGCTAATGATAACTCCCAAAAGGCCCAATTTTTGTGATAAAGTCTTATCTAAACCAAAAAGTACTTTCTAACAATAGTTCGTATCGTTTTTTTGGATATCATGAAAAACGCATTAGAAAAATATTGAGAAATGAGGTTAGAGAACTCTTAAATAAAATGTTATTTATATTCGTTTCTATCAACCAAAAATAGATACGTCACGCACCCTTCGCGGTAATCGAAGATACTTATTTCCTATCGAAGGAATATAGGCCAGGTCATTGACACTTGCACCTGGGGCGGTTCCCACCACCAAAAGATATTTAACAACTGATTCTAATTCTTTTTTGTATTAGCCCAGGTTTTTTGATAACGATTTCTATTGTAAATGTTAGTGGATGTTGTAGGCTATTGTATTTTAGTATTTAATTGTGGTTTCCATCAGTTTCGTTTATGATCCGTTAATGTTTTGTATTTGGATATCACTATTTTGTACTAATGCAATGAACTGAGGTTATCTAGGTTTTATAGAGTACGTAACCCTTACAACTATTTAGTAATATGAAGACGATTTTAAGTTATGTATTTCATATGAATCATCCACATTCATATAGATGTATGTGTGGACAAAGTGAGCAGTGTTAACCGAGGTTCAAATCCCAGGCACCTCTGAATTTTCAAAGTTATGTGCGTATTAGAAATTAATGATCACTTGCTAAACGGTGAAGGAAAACATCGGGAAGAAACATGCATACCTGAGATATTTAAAAAAAATTCAAAGGTACGTGAAGTCTACCAATACCTACACACTTGGCCAGCGCGGTGGACTATCGCCTAATCCTTCTCATTATGAGACCCGTGCCCAGCATTGGGACAGTAATGGGTTGTTGATGTGATGTGTTGATACGAAGTGGTCAGTGAAGGAAGTACCTCCTACCTAATATTCATTACGTTATAACATGCGTAGCTGCTAGTTTGAAAACTGTGATGGAATGCGTCCAAAAATCAATTGACTACACCCCTCAAATCAGAACACATTAATTCAATACTGTTACTCTCGAATTTTTTTTATATAAAACTAAGTGATAGATACTATGCTATTCTTTCGAATTAAAATAAACTGCCTAACTATATTAGCATTTCAATCAGGATCAATCAACATATAACATCAATCAATCAGTAATAAGTTAACATACTGAGATAAAAATATGAATCAAATTCGGGAAGTAACCTCGTAATTAGAAGGGTTAAAAGCTTTCAGATGAAAGTTGAACGCCATTTCTATACTTTATTGGAATATGATGAGTTGGCTTTAAAAACTGGTCATCTGAGTGTCGGGTGAGCCAATGCCTTTGGTTCAGTAGCTAGGTACATTTTCAAACAGACTGTTCTCTCTTTATACGGATACTAACTTGTGTTACAGTCACACCACAGTGATTTATGTATATAACACATAAATGATGGTTATAAATAATCGATGCCACTTATTTAAACACTTTTAGGAATATTTTTGAAATATTCAGTCTTCCTTTGCGTTATGAAGTGTCCTCTGATTTTTACATGTATTGTAAGGGAATTGTGATAAACGAGTGGATAAAGATGCGATTGTGAAAGAATATATTGTTTTTGAAATCCATTATGAACGTTTTAACATTAGTTTTAAGATTTCTTTATTTAGGATAGGAAGTAGTTGCATGGAATACAGTTGCCTGGGTATCATATATCTTGTATAAGGTCGATGTAGCAAACGAGGATGCAGTCCACCTGATGGTAATTGGATACTATCGCCAATGGATTCTGAAGACAGTCCTTTCTTAATAATTTATTCTATCAGATATATATCAACTTGTTAAAAAAAGTTATTTTTTTAATAAGCCAATTTTACTATGACCCATCACATGATATAAAAAATACGTAAAGACGGAATATTTTTAAATTATCTTTGTTTGTCAGTGGAACCCTAATATAAGTCGATGAACTTTTGATACAAAGTTTCAAAAGTTACAGTGACTTTCAGTTTTAGTAAGCTCAAATTCCTGAAGGATAAAAGGCTGAATGGAAAACTTGATCCTTTAAAACAGGTCGAAAAATTGCTAGTTTTTAGTATCTTAGGATATTTATAATTTTATACCCAAATAGGTTATTAAATCTCAACCGAGGATTAAATTGTAAATAGGCATATAAATTATGTAATCAACACCGGATAAGATTACATTCCTACCTGAGATCAGCAAAAATGCGCTTTATGCTTGAATAAGTTGGTATACCGGTATCACGTGATTCAAATTGAAACACGCGCTAGTTATTAGGCAGAAATAGGTGTGGCGCTGGTGTCGGAGTGGAACCACTAAGGGTTCTATCACTTTATAATATAAAAATATTCATGATAAATAATTTCCTGATAAGGATAGTTAGAAAACATAGCCTAGAGTGTAGATTATATACCACTGCTAATCCCTGTTCAGGTCTTAAGTTTCTAATTTATAACTATAAATACCTATAATCAACCATTTTATTTAAGTTCTGTACTCAAAGTAAATAATGTAAATAACATACAATTTTTCTCAAACACTGCCGAGGAAAATTTACAAGGACCATAGTCATAAAGATAGGAAATGGGCTTTCCGATGTGAAGTAAAGTAAATAAATTTCAGACAGATTGTACGGCATACTGTAAAGTATATCTTTCAGTTTTAAGAATCAGATTTACTCTGTGGCGCTTGAGTGACGTGAATAATAAAAGAAGACGAAATTTATTGGTCGTCTCGTTAGATATTAATGTGTCGAACGTAATGTGTTGACAATAACTGGCAGGATTGAAGGAACTGGAAAGTTCCTTAGGTTCTTTGTTTTGGCAATTTGTTTTGGGAACTTCATTTACGTTGGCATGTACTATAAGTAATATAAGTCGTGTCCTGATAATTCTGATGGTATTAGAACCCTTTGTGGTTTGACACCGGCGGCACCACACCTATTCCTGCCTCATAACAGCAGTAATAATCGCTGCTGTGTTCTGGTTTAAAGGGTGCCATTTTGGACGCATACTTTTCCGAGACGGTCCAACTTAGTCCTTAGGTGTAGCGGCGCATCTGTGGCCGACCTCAGGTAGGAATCTAAACCAATCTGGGGTTGATTACAGATGTCCATGGGCTGCAGAAGCCACTTACCATCGGGTGGACTGCATGCTCATCTGCTACTCCTATATTATAAAAATGAGTTTAGATTTCTGTGCAGGATCTGGGTATTTGTGTATTCGTCTCTGTGTCTATGGCACTTATGATAAGGGAAATCGTAGTGTGGGGTTGTGAGTGTAGAAAGCAAATTTATGTATTTAAGTTTCAATACCTTACTACAATCAATTAACAATAGTTAATGCCTTCGCTACATTAACCGATGCAGACCCGTCACTTATTGATGCACTCGCGGCACTTACCCATGTAGTCGCGGCACTTACCCATGTAGTCGCACTTATCAATGCAGACGTGGCACTGATACAAATAGGTATGATGATGTTGCTAGGACAAATAAGGCGGTTTTTTATTTCAAAACTAATAACTTTATTTTACGAATATTCTCAATTGTATTCAATCTCCAAACAGTTTATCTCACTCCGCCATTTCAGAACACCATCAAGTTGAACACTTGAAGATCAAAGCTACACTCGTGCTTAATCAAACTTTGGGGTTATACTAGGCCGTTGCGGTCGTTGACCTCTGTGATAGATCTGCATTTTGCTAATTTGAGAGGCAATTAGCTAGTTGTTGAACAGTTAAGGTTGAAATTGATATATAGACCGTAGTATGTCTAACACCATAATTATTTTTAAGTGCCCGTACACAGGAAAGAGTAGGAATTCTATATATGTAGAAATATATTATATAGAGTAGTTTTAAAGCCTTTGTGGTTTTACTCTGAAGACACCAGAGTCATACCTATTTCTTCCTTATGGCACAAGTGCTAATTACTGTGGCCAGCATCAGAGAGGAATCTTATACCATTTGGGGTTGATTGCAGATATCTAAGGGCGGAAGTAACCACTCACCATTACGTAGGCTGCATGTTACATTGCTATTTAAATGTTATTATAAAAACAGCCATCAAATGGATGTCTCTTTGCTACTTTATTATACAAAATTGTAGCTTAAGGCTCTCTCATTTTTTGTTACATTTTTGTAATTACTGTAAATATAAAAAAAAAGTTTACAAAGATATGTAAAGTCTACCAATTCGCACTTGGCCAGCGCGGTGGACTAAGGCCTAATCCTTCTCATTCTGAGAGGAGACCCGTGCCCAGCAGTGGAACAGTAAAGGGTTGATGATGAATAACTGTAAATATCCTAAATTTCTTTTAATTTTAAACAAAAACCCACGCGCAAAAATGTTCATAGACTTTCGTCTTAAAATTAAACCGTCCCTTCCTTGTTTCCCGCCGCTTTCAACAGAATGAACTTTCCGATTTGTGAATAACAATCATGGAGTTCTAAACCGATGTTCCTAGGTCACTGTATCAATGACCTCTGTAATTATAAGCGTCTGTCAGCCCACTGCCGCGAGTGAACGACTTGTGCGAACTTCCTGCAAACACTGCTAATAGGATCTCATATGAGTTTACGGAGTTCGGATTTAATCTGTACTGTCTACGTTTGTCTACATGTTTGGTGTTTTGAAAAAGTTTTCCAGGTTGCTTGAACTGCGATTTCTTTATGCGCATACGTATACACATACATAGACGAATACACAAATGCAAGTACACAACAATAATTCTACAAAACCACTAAATTTAATAAAATTAAAATTAATTTATAATTATTAAATTATGAAATAATATTAAATTCAAAAAGTTCATATAGGAAGGTGTGTGTTTACCATGGCAATTTGACTACTATTTCTACACCTATTTCTGCTTCGTAGTAGTGAAGTTTTACTTGAATCAATACTTGTGAAGTTATGGTTGTATCCGGTAGTTAAATACAGTTACGAAGTACATATTTCAAATATGCAAATTTAGTGCGTAAACAACCGAAGATTAAAATGGAAGCTAATAATTTTATTGTTCCATAACTTATATTTCTAATAAATAAATTTTGATTATTGTTATTCTTTTTTTTACAAAATATTTCATTAGTGTATTAGATATTTTGTTCAGTTTCTTGAACTTTAACTTTTTCATTACTTTTCAGATGAAGCGGTTAAATGTCGCCGGGTTGTATTAAATTAACTTTCGCCCACAATAACCAGTAAAGAGGACGGCCACTGGTGTTTTCTTAGTAAAATGCACCCGTCAATCTGAGTGCGGTCCGTAAACAAAACATAAATATTGACGTGGGTCTACGACGGAATCTGTCGTCTGAAAGCTCTGGGTCAATGGACTTTTGGGAAGGCCTTTCCTGATAGGCGGTTTGGACGTCGCGGTTTGCACGCTTAACTCGCAAGTTGTAATAGAGGATAGTTTTGCTTAGAAAGTACGGTTTTTCAGGTGAGGTTTATGAAGAATACCTACATTTTGTTAGTAATTTGATAGTTACGCCCTACTTTGTAAACTTTTTAGCTTGTGCAAAAAATAATTTGGTAGTTGTTTTCTTGGATATTTATTATCTAGGTTAAAGGTTAAATAATGTTTTTTTTACTTTTAATAATAATACGAATAAAAGCTTTTAAGTATACATAAATCAATTTATATTCGTACATTTGTTTTACATGATAGGCATTTTTTTTTAATAAAACGTTTCTGTTCATGAGTAATATATTTGTTTATAAATATTTTTTCATTAAATGTAATAGTCTTTTTTCATATCGATAGCCTGAAAATCAACCTAACACTTAAAAATATGGGGCCGATTTTGTATTATTGTAGTAAATTTTTACTAGTTAATAAAAACAGTGAAATAATCACCAATCACAATCTATAATGTAACATTTAGTCGTATGTAGATTTCCCGTCACATGTGAAACGCGCCTTAAGTGAAGATAAACAATTAACATGTGACATTGCTATGCATTTTATGATGAGATTACGTCTCACTGGTGTGTGGTTCGTTGCTCTACACGCATTCAATGTCTACAATATCAGCTGCAATAAATATTGAGTGGAAAACTTTAAGATGGGTAACTGATATGAGTAATCATGTTTTAATTTTGAAAATTGTTTATGTTTTGTTTATATTACTTACTGTTTGAGATTGGTTGTGATGAGTAAAATCGATTTTGGGATTGGTTGTGAAACATTTATATCCCAATGTTGGGCAAAACTTATGTATATAAAGCATTCATATATTTTCATTAAGTAACAACAATATTAAAGTACAACAGATTTCAGATGTGAAACATTTTTTTTTTTTGATATTGAATATCTAAACATGAGAAACGCAAATTAATTTTCAATAATTGTTATAATAGGAATTTTATGTGAAGTTAATTGTTTATGAATACAAGTGAAGTCTGACCCCCTATTTTACCCATAAAAGAAATAAAAAAATATGACGAATAGAGGAACTTCAAATAAACTTTGAATTAGCTTATAAGTAACAATCAATAACAAATTAGACAGTTTCAAAGTAATTTAACAAATAAAAGAAACAAAAAAACATTAAATCGCAAATCGCTAACAAAATAACGAATTTGTTAAAAGATCAATTAATTATTCGCCCCATAATAAGGACAATGACCGTCTTATTCCGTGATGCTATTAGGTTATTAAAACATAAACCGTAAATTAATTAAGGAACGTAAATAGAAATTGCCAATAACTGAAGCTAATAGGATTTATGGGCTTTGAAACAATGATACTTAACAACCAAGACATTAATAAAATTAGAAGTTAATTATTTATTAGGTATTGAGAGAAAATTGCATATTATATTTATTCAAAAACTATTTATGTGAAACTTGTATCAATTATAAGTAAAGTCACTTTAAAGTAGAAAACTTGGAAGTTCAAAGGGGGCACCAATACCAAACCAAATTTATCTTATCTTAATCTTATAATTGTCAAGCGCAGCTTTATTCTTTATTTTTGCCGCATAAAAACAATGTTAAACTTAAAAACTAGCTTCTTTCCATTTTGGATTGAAGAAAAGAAAAGAAAGACACTTAAATGCGAAGTAACTTAGTCCTACGTATTAACCCTATACTTGGCAGAGAATTTTATCCTAAAAAAATTATACTTTTGCTACTTCCCTGCGTTAATTGGGCTATAAGGATATTAGGAAAAATAAAATAAAAAATCTCTGTATTTCAGTTTTCAGAATATAGTATGTGTCTTTAAGTGCACACTGCCAGGTTCACAAGAAAAAAATATGTGTCTTAAAATGCACACCGCCAAGTACTCACTAAACTAAGAAATAATAAAAAAATATAAAAAATATCATACATTTTGAAAATACTAAAGATAAAAGTCTCGGAAGTTATGACATGTCAACAAGTTTTGAGATATTTTAGTTGAGTTGAGAGATTAGAAGACCTCCTCCCAAAAAAACACAGTTCCCACATAAAGCGACTCGAAACTTTTTGAGTGGCAATAATTTTTGTTTACCGCTGTTCCCATGACGAAACAGCAACCAGGAATTACAAAAGAAGATGTCCAGGATCTGCGAGGACAATACTAACAATGGCCTATCACATTTGTACGCTATAAAGCGACTTGTCTGTTTAGACCTGCATCCATGTTTCTGTTAGAATGTTGTATTAAATTTGAGCATATGATTGGACTTTATTCCACTTTTTTGAAGGATGTGGTAAGAAGATATACTTTTCTGAGGCATTCCAGCTTAGTCTTCAGGGCTAGTGGCGCATCTATAGCCGACCTCAAGTGGGAATTTGGTCTTATCTGGGATTGATATTGCAGATGTTCTGGAATCATCATTATTGGAGATGTTTACATTTTTGACAGAAGACGCTATTGATTGGACAGGACTTGAGTTCAGGGACGTCTTTATGAGACCTAGACATCTGGAATTCATCTTTCTAGGGATTTGCTGGATTCTACATCCGATTTAATTACGCAATTTAGACACCAAAGCTAGAATTTTTCGGCCTCCAGTCATCTGAAAAAAATATTGCAAGCTAAGGACTGGGAATTTAGTGGAAACGGGGAAATATTAATTTCAGTCATGAATTATACAAAAAAAAACTCTGTCTGAACTTTGTTCACCCAACCCCCTACCTTGTGTGCAGAACCTTAGTATATAGTAGCAAAGTTGGCAGTGTGCATTTAAAGACACAATATTGACAAACAGTAATATTGTATGTCGTTGGCAGTGTGCATTTTAATGCACACATAACAAAAGTCATGAATTACTATATATTCAAAACATTATATCTCAAAAAAATATCACCAAAACATTGCATAAAGCTTGCAGAAAGTAAGATTATATAAATTTCGTACATATAACTTAATTTCATTCCGATAAAATAAGATTCTTAGAGAGCGTTGCGCAGGCGCTGAATGACGGCTCGCTATTTTGTTTACCATTTACAATGTGTGAACGAGACAGATATTGATTTCATTTTCTGACATAAAGAAACGTTTGCTAATTCGCTTTCAGTTATTATTAGTAAGATTCGATGTCGCATTATCCGAAAAAAAAAATCTGATTCTAATGTGCATTTAAGTGCACAATGTCAAGTATAGGGTTAACATTGCGTCTGTGGCCGTAGACTCCAATGCTATATAGAATTGATACAAGTTGTTGTATAACTCCAGGCATGATATAAGTTTAGGCAAGGTTTAAAAATCTTTATTTCTCATAAGACTTTTACATCACTTAGAATGAGAAACTTAAAAGTAATTATAATTGTTATATGTGTCCGGTATGCCTATATGTGTTTTATGTGTTGTGCGTGTAAATGTGTGTTTGGGTGTGTGTGTTTGTGTGTGTGTGTGTTTGTGTGTGTGTGCTTATTCCACGAACTACACTCTTATCTACTTGAACTTCATAAATAAATAAAATCATTAATTAGTTATTATACCTCGCAATTTAATTATCCATTGATGTTAAACTTACTATGAAGTAACTAATAGATCGGAAATAGAGATCAATAGTTCGAACTTTGATGTAAAGTTCAGCTCGTAGAGTAGTTAGCAGATTCGATAAACTGATAATATAATGTCTATCTTGTGTAACAGTAGGTATAAATCAATGATAGCGTAGTGGTTAAACTTGGCGTAATAAGCATCAGGGGTTCCAAGGTTCGAACCCCCGCCCAAAAAAACTCTCTAAAATACTTGTGTGTTGTTGAAACCTACATGTCTGTATTTTTAAAAAATGCTTTAAAATTTTGTTAAATTTCAGGTTTTAACATGGTACAGGCCTTCGGAAGTCGACTTACTGACATCACTTTCACACTTATTTATAATATTAAATGATTATGGGTGGTAATGACCACTCACCACCAAGTAAATATACCCTATTTTGATACGAGTTAAATTTACTCTCATATACATCTACTGAACTCACATGACTGAACGTTATACGTTAATAGGAGCCGACGTCTAATAATAAATACAAGGGGCAAACAAATACGGATAATTTTAGACTTAATCCAAAATAGCAGGTTGGCAATAAAAAACTCCTTTATGCACGTAGTATATAAATATGATTGTTAGGTACATGGACAGGTAATAATTTAATGCAAAGCTAATTGGGATGAAAATAGGTTTATCTCTCTCCTTCTACACCACTTTGAGGTATTCTTCATGTCTTGAAATGAAAATATAAAAAATCAAAATATTTTTGATTGAATGTAATTTGAACATAGTTAATTTTGAAAGTAAATAGAATCTCCACTATCTACCACCGATGTGGTAAAACTCTATAACACATATAAAGATAAAGATAGCCTTCAATCCTGAACAAAATATACTGAAAAACATTAATTTAGTAAAATAGTTCGACGTCATCATTTCCCTATATCTTCACAACTACGAAGTTAACAGAAGTTGAAACGACCATAAACTTGTTAATGGAATGAGAACTGGAGTTGTGATCAAATTGCTGTTGAAACTTTCCTGATAAGTTTATTCGCTCATTAGTAGTTCAAATGTGCTGATAACTATGTAAAGAGCATAGCCGATTAGTCTAGGAGACGGTGTAAGTTTGTCGATTGAATTCCTTTTCATTTATTATTTTATTTTATTTTTTTGAATTAAACCAGTTTTTTTTTTAATTTCAAACGTCCGAGTATATTATTTGTAATTTGTAATCGACTACAAATCATGGAAATTATAAAAACTCGGTACCGTTCCTGGGGTTGATCGGCAGATGTGTTGCTACCTTGGAGGCCGATATTGGACCGTCTATCCCTTTGTCCGTCAAGCCCAAACAAATTAGCTAAAACCATTCTGAAAATTAAAAGAAGTGGTGGCGATATCGCAGTATTGCAACGACCGATTCGGTTAATTACTTACGCGAAGCTGTACGTATAAATGTTTCGTTTTTTTCAAATAAATAAACGTACGATAATTTCAAAAATCAGAAATATGAGACACAAAAGTCCTCCAGACCAAGATAAGTTTTGAGCTGTACAACTTCCTTTTTTTAGAAAAGAAAAGACTTAACAATTTTAAACAATCAAGAATAACTAAAAGGTCCACCAGACCATAGAAAGTTTTACAAGAACCCATCTTAAGTACAAAGAAAGAATCGACATAAGTTGAAACAAAACAATTGCCTCCCAGTCTATTTACAGGATCTGTACCCATTTACTCTGTTGTTTCTTTTATTGCTCTAAAACTTTGTAGTTTCAGACAAAGATGTCTCCGATAGTATTTGAAAACATCTTTTATTGCATAGATTCAATCTAGATGTGTCTAAAACAACATATCATTATTTTGAATTGTGCAATTAACATTACAGATTTTTCCCGTTACGGAGCTAAAATGTCCTTTCAATGAGACTAGTACTACTGCTTCTTGATATACCATTTGTATCCGAGCTTTTCTTACAATATAGCAGCAATAATTAGCAATATAGCAGACGAGCATGCAGTCCAGCAGATGGTAAGAGTTTTTTATAATATAGGAGTATCAGACGAGCACGCTGTCCACCTGATTGTAAGTGGGTACTGCCGCCCATGGACATTTGTAATCAACCCCAAATAAGATTAGATTACTACCTGAGGTCTAAGGACTAAGCTGGAATGCCTCGAATAAGTATATCTCCCTTACCACATCCTTCAAACCAGAATACAGCAGCGTTCAACACTGCTGTTTTAGGCAGAAATAGGTCTGAAAACAGAAGTGATGTTCTGTCTTGCTAAATTATGAATGTTGATAGGACTTCACATATCTTTGAGAATGTATGTAACTCTCGGTCGCGTAAGTATCCTTGTTGATTTTGACACATAACTTCGACTGACCAGTACCTTATACATACCGGGGATTCGAAACTTGGAACCTATCGCAATATATACCAACAGGCTAGTCAATACCCGAATTAATTAATTTCATTATAACGTAGGCGTATCTATAAAATTAAATCTGTGATCAATTGAGTTTTTCCGTTCAATGATCCCTAAGGTTAGGTCAGATTGATGAAAGGTCTAATACTGAAACTGGGCGAAACAATGAACCTATTGCTAAATTATTGGTTTACGGATATTATAGTCTGAGGCTGATATAGCGGTGATTTCGTTGTTGAAACTCCGAATCTCGGTCAGGAGGGGTCAAGGTTCAAATACCATGCACCTCTAATTTCACAAAGTTATGTGGGTATAAGACATCAAAAATCTTTCATTTGATGATGATGAAGGAAAATATCGTGAGGAACCATACAGTTATTTAAAAAAAATCTTAAAGATGCGTCAAGTGTACCAATTCACTCTTTACCATGCGGTGTACTACGACGTAAAGCTCTACTAAAAGTACTATGGCACTAATTAATTACGATCTACATAGATATTACTTTGGTGATTTTCAATCATTGATAGGATAGTTTCTTTACTTATTGTTTCTTTTACTTAATTCCTTAGATTTCTAAGGAATAAATTCAGAGTACGATTGCTTTAAAAAATAAGTAAATGCTCCTAATACCGCAATTTCAAAAAAACAACTGTATTTGTAATTTAAAGTTTTTTTGTTACATCTATCATACTTATAATAATGTTATTTACACACTTTGACAGTTTTTGCGCCATTATTACGAAACAGGCCCTTCAAGGGCTCAGACTTGCAAATAAGCGTCGAAGACACATACCCCAACAGCAATGTAGGTCAAACATGAAATTGGGTCATGTATCACTGTAATGCTATTATAATTCCCTGTTTAAAAGTTTAAACATAAAGTTAGGGGGCTCAATCTATCGATTTCCCTAAACTTGAACACCTGTGAACTAATTTCAAGGATACTCCGAAATGGGTTGATGTTGACAGCAATATTGGAAACATACGTAAGTATACTGCGTTTTAAAACGTAGTTGTAGTGGCAATCGACCGTACGATTCATTGATGGTGAGATATCTTTGCCGCCTATGGGAAATAAGATAACAAATAAAAAAAATAACTCTTGTACTTAGGCGTAGAGACATTTAAAGCAAGGGAAATGCACATCGTTCAAACTAGAAAACTGCTGTTGTGAAGAAGAAGTCAGGTGACGGTGAAAAATCGTAATCAGTTGAGTTAATGTACTTTATTTGGTGACAGGTATATATTATTGTTTTCGTTGTACGGCTGGCTTACTTTACGTTCTAACTATTATCTCTATCTGGGTAACCTGTAGGAATAAATGTGGAAAACACCTTCACCTTATTTACCATTCATAAGTAATGTTAGAAAATATATAAAATTAACAGGTGTATAATATCTTTATTAATTTTCGAACGTTACATAAATGCCTAAAATAAAAGCACGTGTTTTTCATTACAAAATTGTGTACAGCCTCACGGGGCAACAAGTCTGCCGCCTCGGGATTTCTCGCGTCCTCACATTAACAAACCAGCTAAGTTTAGACAACTTTATCGACTGTGAGAGTGTTTGAGATTGAATTAGACTGTTCTAGTATATTCGAAGGTTGCCAGTTTATATTCCTTATTGATATAAAACATGTTTGAACATATATTTTAAACCAACCCTTTGTGGTTTGTCTCCGCTGGCACTACTGCTATACCTATTTATGTCTAATAATAGCAGTATAAAGCTCTTCGGTATACTGCTTTAAAGGGTGTGGTACAGCCTCGAAAAAGTGAATATGCCTTCAAATCATTCAAACCAGTATAGAAAACCGTTAATCTACTATTACTAGATGAAAACAGAAATAGACATTGAGACAGTACCGCCGTAAAAACAATTTACAAAACCTACTTATATCTAACATTTACAACTAATTCTCAACTCTAAGCTCCGTTTTAGAGAACAATGTACCAGGGCGTTATGATCTGGAGAATTTAATTGCAGGTTTATTCGGCATGTATTTGGGGCAGTCACAGTTCCATCGGTGACTCGGAAGGAACTTGGGGTCTAGGCCGCCGTGCAACCTAGATTCTTAGCTTATCTGTCGGAATTGCAAACAGTGCGCCGTGACATGGCGTCAGGCGGAATTACATATAGGCTTGTTATGTAGGGCTTGAAATTTGTAGTAATAGCACAGGGAAACTGTACGAGTAGTTTCGGAGTCGAATCACAAAGGATTCGAAGGTGGTAGAACTTTGTGGTTCGACTGCAGTAACACTTCCGCCATGCCTATATCTGCCTAGTAACAGTTTAAAGCGCTGTTGTATTCTGCATTAAAGGAAAACTGTTTGACCTGATACCTATGTCACCATTCCTCCATCGCGCTACTTGCCGAAGTTTCATCCACACCAACTGGACTCGTGGCGGTCTTCCACGGTTCGGTTTGCCCGGATGTTCTTGTCCCAAACGTGCAAGATGTGGAATGAACTTCCTCTCGAGGTATTCCCGGGGCGCTATGACATGGGGCTTTTCAAAAAAGGTGCAAAAGGAGCTCTCCTTCAAATCCGGCTAAGCATTGGCGCCTCCTCTGGTGTTGCAAATGTTCTTTGACTTTCACAACTTTCCATCAGTTAGCGCGTCTACTTTATCGTGAGGCTCAAATATAAAAAAGAAGTCATAGTTATCCAAGGTGTTCCAATTTAGTACTAAGAATAAAACATCTGTGGTATACCATAGGTAGGAATCTAAACTTATCAGAGTTTGCTTACAGATATTTATGGTTGGCAGTTAACACACCCTTCAAACCAAAACACAGCAGCGCTAAACACTGCTTTTGTTTGGCAGAAATAGGTGTGGCGGTGGTGCTGCAGAAGTCGAACCACAAAGAGCTCTACCACGTAATTTTACCGGCGAAACATTTTCATGATAAACCTATTATTTCATCGCCACGTGTACTATCTTGTTTATAACCAAACAACAGTCATCTAATTACAGATGAAAGGAAAGTTAATTACAGCATACACGAGGCTACTGTAGGTACTCACTTAACCTAAATACTTTTTTAACAAACCCTTGGCCTAATTTCCCTAAGCCCTGTTCTAAGCAAAACAGACCTCCTATTAATCTAGATTTTCAACAAACAAGATAATTAAGTGTTCAAGGTTACTTTGACTGTCCTTCAAATAATTTTAAATTGAGCTTCAGTTTACAAGTTTTTATTGATTTTAACTTTGTATTCTTGGTAAACTGTCTTAAGGTTATCAAAGTATCCCACCTATTTAATTTTTGTTAAGTTTCCCATTTACGAATTATATCGTAAACTAGATAACTCGTACTCGGGTGTTTATATTTTATTTTCTGTTGTGTTCCAGCTACGATTTAACTCGTAGAGGTTGGAATATATGGTGGGAACCATATTCAACCTCCTCGAAATATTAGACATTCAATGCGTTTAATAAACTGAACGCTGTATACTATTTACTCAGCATAGCTTCACTTCCTTTCTTCCCATGGATGTCATAAGAGGCAATTTAGTATTAGATTAAATCCAAAAAAATACCAGCGTCTTTGTCACGTTCAAGTGCGGTAAATCATAGATATAGTCAAGGGCGATCAATATACCTAAACTCCCTTTTGAGGAACCCTATATGTATATGTACTTGGGGCACTTCTACTTCTAAATAATATACTTCTAGAATCTGGTGATCCGAATCAAATGTGCGTTAAAATTATATCATCTACAACACGTCTTGGCTTCAATGTCTTAAATTTCTTTGTATATCATCACATAAGGAGGACATTTATGACGGAACAAGGACATAGATCGACACATCACAAATATATGAAGGTCGCAGTCACTTAGAGCCGAGCTGTGTCATTGAAAGCACTATTAATTAGACGAATGACGACAATGATAGAGACACTACCATTGGTATGAACGTCTTAAAACCATACGGCATTCTAGTGATTAGAATTATATCATACGTTTCAACTTTCAGTTGGGTTATCCACAAAATGTGGAATACTTTTTGTAAAGAATTTTCTTTTAGAAAAACTTTTCGCTAGAGTCTGAGTTGTAGTATTGGGTAAAAAACACAAAGATAATTGAAATAAACTTTTAGGAACTCTTTAGTAAAATAAATTTTATTCAAACGAACATATAGTCCTGGTGTTAAGTAGCTATTGCTGCCCATTGACATCTGTAATCAAACCTATAATTATAAGTTTAGAGTCTTACCTGAGGTTGGTCACTCATACGTTGCTACGACTAAGAACTGAATTAGAACGCCTCGGATAAGTGTATCTCCCTTACCACACTTCAAACTGGAGCTTCAGTTTAACAAAAAAGTCACAAGATCTCACATTTCCAAAGACACCAATAGTAGTAGCAACGGAATACTTGTCTGTGACGGCAGTTTTTGCGCGCCATCTCGTGGCCTTGTGCGTGACTAACGACTGCTGCGACATACATAGTTAGCACATACGAAATTTGTAACAACTTCAAATAGAGTAAAATTGCAAGATTGAATGGACTTCAAACTTCCGCTGCACTTGTCGAACTACTCTCGAAGTGTAGTGACGTTTGAAACGCAGAAAATTCCGGGTTTTCTTCTCCGATAGGCGAATATTGAATTATAAATTTAAGTTTTCGTTTAGGATGTGGATATTGTATGTACTTTTTACATTTGTTGACGGTGATTTCCACACGGTATGCTACCATTAATCGTAATGTTACCACTTTCTATTATTGCAGAAAGTGATACCGATATACTTATTTTTCGAAGTTGTTTGTACATTCTAATCAATTTATTTAACTTATAACCTTATTTCAACAGTGAAAGAAAATAGCCGAGATTTCTTGACATACTCGTGGTTCCTCCCTTAATATCCCAGTTAAAGGCACAATGTCCAACCGTAGTATATTGGTGATCATTACTATATTCTTGCATTGTCAATAAACTAGAAATAAATCGCACAGAATGCAGAAAACATCTCCGTTATCTAGATTTATTACTATTGACTTCTATACGATATATCGCGTAGTAGTTAGGGTGCTTGCACATTTAGGGGGGAAAAATATTATTTTTGTATTTGTGTCTCATTCAAGAACTAAATTATGCCATTTCTTCCTGGATATATTTTTTTTAAATAAAATGAAATAAAATGAAATGAAATATAATTATTTTCTATAAGCCAACGGCGGCACTTACAAATTGTCAGATACAATATTTTTCTTAAACTACTACCGAATCGGAACGCGGCCTCTAATGAGAAGGTCCGGTAAGAAACTCAGTGGGTTTGTCATTTTTTAATAATAATTATTCTCTTTTTTTAAATTCCATGAATTTTTACATATTATTAATAAGGTTCCAGTATCTTGCTTTACATTTATCTAAAAAAGAAGTTGTTCAGCAAGATACGCTACACTTTGACATTTTCTTAATTAACTAATAATTTTGTTATTGATCAGTCCCAAGCTATTTTATCATCAATATAATCAGAAATTTTATAATAAGCTTCACGACTAAGTTTGATTTTGGTTTTAAATTTATTATTCTAAAGCCATTTTAATTTAATTAACATTATATTTAAACTTTTTGTTATAAGACATTAGAATAGTATTTAAAATATTAATATGAACCCTGAGTCTAACATTTCTAGGAATTCTTTATTTATATTTATTAATATTGTTTTAAATCCCTTGCCGAGGTAGAATAGTATTATTGTTATGTACTGAAAAACATAAGTCATTAATGTTAATCTAAATTACGTTCTTATTATATATAAATTTGCCACGATATTTACTACTTTCATCTTTAAAAACATATGTATAAAATAATTTAGAAAAACACATACCTTTTTTTCTGTATTTAATGCACAGGATGCATAGTGTGTCAATGTGCTAAGCTCGACAAGTGGCAGGTGGTCGCGGCCCGCTGACCCAGATACGGGGTCGAGGGCAGCTCCTGCCGCGCACTTCCTGTTGCAGTTGCACTGTACACTGACGATTCTTGTGTTCTTTATCCTTCGATGATGACTTTCGTGGATGATATTATTTTATGTAAACATAATACACAGGATGCAGTGTGTCAGTGTGATAAAACAAGTTTTGAAGGTGGTAGAAGCCTTTGTGGTGCGACTCCGGCGGCATCACCGCCACATCTATTTCTGCCTAATAACAGCAGTGTTAGGCGCTGCTGTGTTCAGTTTTGAAAGGTGTGGTAAGAGAGACATACTTTTTCTAGGCGTTCCAGTGGCCGACCTCAGGTAGGAATATCTAATCCTATCGGGGGTTCATTACAGATGTCCATGGGCGGCAGTAGCCACTTACCATCAGGTGGACTGCATGCTCGTCTGCTACTCCTATGTTATAAAAAAAGGTGATCGCGACCCGCTGACCCAGATACGGGGCGAGGGCAGCTCCTGCCGCGCACTTCCTGTTGCAGCTGCACTCTACACTGACGATTCTTGTGTTTCATATCCTTCGATGAAAATTCGTACTATTCAAAATAATTTATCTATAGATTATTTGGTTCCATTAGTCTTGATGAAAAGTTGATTTTGTGATAATTAATGGGATTAAAAAGGTGAGATATGTGTTATTCTAAAAAATACTTATATAAATACAAATACAACTCTCCTTCCATGACTGTTGTAAGAAGAAACTCTCCTTAATTCGGTCACATACAAAACAATAGATATGAATACAACAATGCTATATTAACTTATAGGTAGTGCCTACCTTACTTTTTATTCTAAAGGTTATATAAAATTACTGGTCTAAGTGTGTTTTCACCTGTATGAAATTTCCCATAAATTGTTTGTACTGTAGGTTAAATAGACAATCTAAGTAGACGTTATAAAACCATTGTAATGAAAACACTTAAAACAGTTTAATATCAACAACAGGTCACATTATTAAAATAATCGCTCAGGTGCGAGTTGGGCTCTTTAATCCAATAATGCAACAATTTTGTGTTAGTACTTCCGCAGTTGAAGCGCAAAGCAATTTTGGTATTTATTCAACATATTTTAAGATGAAAAAATATGAAACTGATCAAAAAAATCTAATTACCTGGACAGTATTCTTCTAAAATTAATTAATTTATACTATGCGTCTATAATTATTCATACATTTTCATACTTTTACGTATGAGTATCAAAATATATTTTGGTCCTATAAATTTTAAAGCTACTTTTAACACAATGTAGATATAATCTTGAAAATCTTATAATAATTTTATTGTGATGAGAAGTTTTACCTTAGTCGGCAATCCTTATCTACTGCAGCTCTTCAGCAAAATACCCTAACTAATGAATGACACGAACAAGAGCCAAAGAATTATATCACCTTAATAAATGCTATCAATTCAAATCGGTTCAGTTGGAGCTGCACATAAATCGGTCACAGAAGTGGGTCAAGTTCAACTGACCCCCAATATTTGCATCGGTAGCGCTCGCTAATACATTTAGTGTACATACGACCATATTTGGAGGTAACAGATAATAGTAATTTAAGGAAAAAATATTTTTAAATTGTTAAATACATAGTTATATTTATGTATCGTTCTGCACGGCTTCTTCGGCAGTAAAAAATATGACATAAGAAATAGGATTGAAGAATGACATCCCTGATTTTATACGAGTAGTACGTGAAAAAATGTTTGACTGTCATTCAACAATTTCACAATTTTTATTTTATTTAAAATCACTGGTACACATTTTCTGATGTGGTATTGTAGTATCCTCATAGCATAACATAATATCAGTAAATAAGTAAAAATTCTTTAGCATTATTATCACCATTATTGTAAGAAGTTATTTATTTGTAAGAAACATTTATTTCGTATTTTGAAATTCAAATATGAGTAAAATAACAATCGTTTTATTGACTGTACACTTTTTCCCTAATAACTATATTTAGACCTTCTAGACAAATGGTCTAACAAATGTTACAGATACGTTATTTGATCCTTGGGTGTACACAAACCTCTTTTATCTTATACCTGTGTCGTATTATTTTTTTCCGCAGAGTGACTCAAGGAGAGTTTTCAGTTGAAATGATACAATAGGCCTTTGTAATATAATTTACGTAATAACAATTTATTTCAAGTCGACTAAGGATATGTAAGCAATATTTTGTATGAAATCATTTGTATTATAAGGTATATCAACAATATTTAAAACTTATTTGTAAGTTTCTACATTACAGACCCTTACTTAAACTCTCGGCTTCTTTCATAGTGATAGTGATGATGTGATGATCTCTAATTGACATTTGAAAATGTAAAAAATACCCGAAGATAAAAGTAAAAGAAATGAGTAGGTATTTGAAGTAAATCATATTTAAAAAGAATAAAATGAGTATATAAAATAAATAATATTTAAGAATAATAAAAGTATTTAAGAAGTAAAGAAAATTTACAGGAAACTTTTAACTCATTTCCGACACAGAAAAATGATTGAAAAATAAATTTAAAACGATTTGAAAGCCATCAAATTTAAATTTATATCTGTTATCGATTTGTCCGGGCACGGTGCAGCGCCCTTGAACTGGCACGAAACTGGGTCGTAGGGATGTGCCGTTACGTATCCGTGGACAAGGAATTTAAAGGTATTTCAATAATTTTTCGCTAAGAAATGAGGATTATTTATAGACCTGAGAGTTCATTAATATGGAAAATCCATAAACAATTATAAATGCTGACTAAGAAATTTTTATACAGGGTGTCCCGTAAGTACCACGACAAACTTGAAGAGAACATAGGTGAGGGTCTGACCTCTCTGGGAAAAAAAAAATACCTTACTAAAAGTGTCACCGTTTTTGCACTATCAATTGTTTTAGATTTTTTGAGAAATTCAGCCCTCTTCATGTTCTTTCGTTAACTGCGTGTACAAATTTGGTGATGCAGTGTTTATTTTTTCTGTTAAATACTATCAGATAGTTGGTCTATAATATTGAAAAGTAAATTGGTTAAAAGATCTAAAGGAACCATGAAAAAAATAGGGATATATTTAGATTTTAATTTTTTTACTATTTTTCCCTCAACTTTGACTCGTCGCGGTGAAAACTGGACTATAAGTGTACGTTACGCCAAAAAATATGTCCAGTTAATAGAGATTTTAAAAAGGTACCACACTTACTATTTAAAGTTGAAAAAAAAAAGTTAAGGCCGTTTTTGCATGAAAGGGACTGAAACCAACTCAAACGTAATGATCGAGTTTTTATTTAAATTACGGTTTCTACCGACTCACAACGTGTCAGGCAGTACTAAATCACATTATTACCTAGTTACACACTTAAAAATATCATTCTTCATTTGTAAAAAAACAATTTAGTAATTAACTAGCAAAAAAAGTATTACAATTTATTAAGTCAATTTTTACCTACTTTGAACTGTATTTCGAAGTAAAACTTCGTACATGTATGTAATTTTAATGACAATACCATAATTTGACATCTTGGAACAGATTTAATTATGAGGGATCTTGATATGTAACCAGATGCACAAATTTATATTATCTAAGAAGAACCGGTCGAAAACTTAATTTAATTGCAATAGATATGGCTAAAGTTTTCTCCGTCTGCATTATCATTGGATGTATTCCCTAGCCAAGAATACCTACGCCTTGGAGACCTGGATTTAAGACGGAGGCAATAACGGAAGAAAGAAGAATGTTGACTTTCATAGAATTACGTAGTTTAGGTTTCATTGCCAAGACAGATTTTTTATAAAGACTAATGAAAATAAAGACAGTGATGTTAAATATCTCCAAATTGTTTTAATTTTCTAATATTTTTTGATAAAAAACTATTTTTTTTGCAATTTTCACGATCGTGAGTGTGACAGTTCCCACCGGAGACTCACGATCGTGCGGGTCCATTTCTGGATTACGTATAAACTCTGGATTTTTTTTCGTATTTTTTCTGGATCCCTTAAGCTATATAAATAGCCGTAATAAACGTTTTGAATCGGAAATTGCGAAAAAAAATCTTCGGGTGTAAAGGATTAGTTAATTACAAATGTATTTACGACAAAAAGCTTATGGTGACAATTGAACGCCCTTGTAATTAATATCTATTACAATTATGTTTTTTACCGATTTTATTTGGTTTTATTCGTATTCGCAACATTTCCGTGTTCAGCCCATCACTACACGGTCACACAGGAATGTGTGCCGTTTCAATAAAATGAATTTTAAACCGATTACTGTACTCGGAAGCCTAATAAAGCTTTATTAGGGTATTTTATTGTACTTTTAAAAGAAAATTCGCGTCGTTTGAGCAAGAATATATTGTGTAAAGTTGAACAGTGAAGTGTTTAGGGAATGTAAATGTTTATTTACAGCGCATGCGTGAAGTGTAACCACACTAATCTTTAAATTGAGCATTGTAATATGTGTTTTTTGTAAGAAAATGCTTTGACATAGGTACACGTCCGGCCCACGCTAGGTCAAGCCGGTAGGTTGAGCCAAACTATGTCCTAAACTTTACATGGTGTAAGAGTCATTCGACAGCAGAAATATTAGGCTATATACTAACTAAATAGCTTTAACATATGAGACATTCTTTAGTAACTTCTTGTATTGAATAAACTGATTTAAGTGAAGCCTAGAAAAACGACAATTATTGTTTTATTAGTTAGTGTACAAAAAACGGAAAAGATCTAAAATCTAAAAGTTTAATACCTATATTTTTATTCTTACAAGATTTTACTAACTAACAGCATAATTAATAACTAACTATAATTTTATCTTATTAAAAATATGTACTTGATACCCAAAAATCTTTATAACCTTGACGATCATATTCTCTATTACCTAACAACATTATGTCATATTGCTCGAAAATCAACAACAATATAACAGTAACAATGTAATATTGATTGTACTGCGCCCCCGTATCCGGGAGCGCGCCGGGACGCCCGGCCGCCTGAGCTATGCCCCGGCTTGGTTCAAGGCCGTCTACCTCACTATAGTTTTTGTTGATGCGAACTTTTTTACAGGAAATGCAGTTTAACTGCAGTTAAGTAATCGCTGACGTTCATGGTCATTTGTAATCCCAAATAGGATTGAAGTCCCCACCTGGGGTAGTATAAGAATAAGTTAGGGCGTATCCCATTATTCTAGGATGATATAATAGAGATTGTGATGGTGTACTCAAAGTTGAAGGCAGGAACTCATTGAAAATAGTAGAACCTTTTAATGTATTAGTCGATGAACTCTTTACTGGATGACCTTCTTAATTATAAATCACTAGGCGTAACAGAACCAGGAAGAAAATATTATCTACGTTTTTCTTTGTTTTGAAAAATGAAGTTGCCGAGTTATGACCGGAACGCTTCGACTTCGAAAAATCGGAAAAATTAAGAATTCTTTAAGGTTGATGATGAACTGAAATATTCTCTAATGTTGCAATAATTCATTCTTTTACCTGTCTACCTTATCATTAGGTTTAAATTAAAAAAGGGTCATCATTCTCTTAAGTTTCTATTTATCATAAGTAGTTCTCTGTGACAATATTTTTTATAGCTGTCATCGGCATCACGTAGTACTTATCTATTCCCATCCTACTAACCGTCAATTACATAATATGTCCAGCAGTGACAACTCCATGTGAGGTTGCATTAATTTTCAGAGAAACTCGCACAAGACAAGCGCACGGACCTTGTACCGTGCGGTGACCCAGATATGGAGTTCAGGGACACCGGGCGATCCCGGGTTTCCTAATCATTAACCACGTTCGAGTTATGTTAGCGATTGTTCCGTAGATCGAAACATGTTGCTTTAAACTGGGTAGGTGCTGGAATTTGTGGCGGTGCAGGCGCTTAATGGAGTTCATGAAGTCTTGCTGCTGTGCCTCTTTAACTTACTATTGTAAGAAAAATGGGAAGAGGTGTAATCAATACGTTTATAAGTATTAAACTAATAACTTACGTACTTAATTAGTTACTTATTACTGAGTAGTACTTAATTATAATTGGAATATAAGACGTTTCGTCCAAATTTTCAGATATATTTGTGAAGTTTTACGAAGGTGGTAAATGGTTAAACGTACAGTAACTGACAGTACAGTAACATCTATGTTTGCCTTATAGTCTTCTTATGTTATGAACCTGCGTTCTAGTTTTAAGTTTGTGGTTTGAAGAGACGAATACAAAGCTTTCCAACTCGGTTTTATGAGACAACGCATCTATCGGCTTTACTTATGAGATTCGTTCAATTCCTATGGTTACTTATGTCCACAAATGTTTATAACCATTACACATTGGTTGAGCTGTATGCCCATTTACTACTTTTATTACATAATACCTCTAATTTATTTATACTTATCAATAATATTACATGTTTGACTTTGATTAAATACTAAACCTTAAAATATTTTTTACATGTGATCTTAATTACATTTTAAAAATTTGCTGTACTTATCTACAGATAATTTTTTAAAATGTGCGTAAACATTAAGATACAGATACAGATACATGTTTAATATGAAATTTACTAAAAGAAGATATAGGTATGTGTTAAAAATATTAGAAATACATATTTGACGACCCGCGTGGCGGAACGGTTACCATGCCGGTCTGACGCGCAGAGGGTCCCGGGTTCGATCCCCGGCCAGACAGATATCTAAATGATGAATTTAGATTTCTGATTCTGGGTCTGGGTGTTTGTGTATTTGTCTCTGTGTGTGTCCATAGCACCTACGATACAGGGAATCCTAGTGTGGGGCTGTGAGTGTACAAAGCGAAAGAAAGCGTTATTTGTAAAATAATTTTCCTTGCGTTGGAAGTCTCTCCTGAACGCAAAAGCTAGGTGTATCTCGTAAACAAATAAGAAACACAGTAACATTTAAACAAACTCTTTCTACATTCACAGCCCCATACTAAGAGTCCCTGTGCCGTGGGTGCCATGGGCACACATATAGACAAATACACAAACACCCAGACCCATAAACAGAAATCTAAATACATCATTTAGATATTTGTCTGGCCGGGGATCGACCCCGGGACCCTTAGTGCGCATGCGCTTTGCGGGACTTTTAAAAAAAGCTATAAAAACAATAAAACAAGTTGCAAAACAAATACTATAAACAAGCCCAGCAGTCTGCGGCGCGCCATTGACCCATTTACCTAAATCGGAAGTTCACGGCCCGATACGGTCCCGGTCCAACTCATTAGGGAAATAGATATGCAGTTTATGCGCTTGATAGTTTTTCAAATTCAAATAGAAAATGTAGTTTTTATTTTGGAAACGCAAATGAGTATTCAAATGAAAGGTGGATCTCTTCGTGGCTCGGAGCTTTGGAAGCACCATCGCCTTATTTCTGTTTAACAGAAGTGATGTTAAATGCTGCGTTCTGGTTTTCATAGTGTGGTAAGTCCGAGGTGTTCCAACTCCAACTTAACTCACAGGGTAATAAAGGGTCTGTGGTTGGAAATTCATCACGGCCGATTACTAACACGTACTCTTAGGATCAATCTGCATTGCACCAGCTTGGTGGAGTATGTTGTAGGTAGGTAGCAATAAATATAAACATTGACGATTCATGTGGTATTGCAAAGATTCTTAGGCGACGGTGAGTGCTGCAGCTTTCCAGCACGTACCTTATCGATAGGTATACATATTTTAAAAAATGCATTAGACGACTACACGTGCCATGTCTCTATAACGTCAATATACATCCTTGTGATAACAATGATATTATATCCCGTTTCAGGTTTTTCTTAGAAAGTCGCTTTCTACACTCACAGCCCCACACTAGAGAAATTCCTGTGTCATAGGTGGCATGGACGCACACAAAGACGAATACACAAACGACTAGGTCCAGAACAGATGTCTAAATTCAACATTAAGATGGTCCCGCTTCACCACGCAAGTCATGGTTTTAATATTTTTCAAAACATAACAAATAATTTAAACTTCCCACATTTTTCCGAACCTTCCAATTTAAACAATTAACGATCACTTCCTGAACTCGGTCGTTATTACCACAAATCTAACTGAAATCCATTCGAATTCTCATCTCCATTCCCAATTATCAGTTTAATTTTACAGTTCCGATAAAGCATTGAGTGCCAATCACTACTCAAACGCAATTATCGGGGAGAGGTCGACGACCAGCGAACCAGATCGCTTCGGATTAGTGGTGAGATTTTTAAAGAACAAAATTAAATATTCCGATGTTCAAATTACATTATGAGTCTATTATTTATTCGTAGCTGAATGCTTAGTGATAAGGAAGGCCACGTGATAGAAGTAGATACAAGCGGTATTTTTTATAATATTGAAGCAGCAAACGAACATGCAGTCCACCTGATGGTAAGTGGCTACTGCCGCCCATGGACATGTGTAATCAACCCCAGATAGGATTAGATATTCGTACCTGAAGTCGGCCACAGATGCGCCGCTACCTCTGAGGACTAAGCTGGAACGCCTCGGAAAGGTATGTCTCCCTTACCATACCCTTCAAAACGGAACACAGCAGCGCCTAACACTGGTGTTATTAGGCAGAAAAAGGTGTGGCGGTGGTGCCGCCGGAGTCGAACCACAAAGGGTTCTACCACCATATAATGGTAAGTGGATATTGCCGCCCATGGACGTCTGCTATAAACCTTCGATAAGATTAGACTGCTACTTGTTGTCAACAGATGTGTTGCCCTGAGAACTAAGTTGGAAAGCCTTCGATCAGCCTTTACCACATCCTTCAAGTCAGAACGCAGCAGCGCTTGGCACTGTTATTATTAGGCAGAAATAAGTGTAGCGGTGGTGCAGCCGGAGTCGAACAACAAGGGACCCTACCACTTTCAAAAGGTTTTAGTTTACCCATTGTTAGATTCTACCCCCTTCAAAGGGTTGTTAAATTTGCCAATGCATTACTGAGGCGCGGGCCCAATCTTCAGGGAAAAATGAATTGTCTTTAAACGCTCTTTATTAATTTTTATTTCGTGTAATTTGTATTTCAATTTAATTTTAATTTGGCGTCCTATCTCAGAGTGAGGTATTTTTCGCGTTTGAGTTTCGGCACGTTTCGGCGCCCATTGTCATTTGACGCCAAGAGTGATTGGTCCTTTTGCTCTACCCAAAGCCGACTTGGTATCGCTGATTTTATCTAAGGACTCTAGGAATTAATAGGTCTAGAGTAGATTACTTGCGAGTCCAGTATAGAGTCGAACAAAAACGATTAGTAGATAATTCTAATTAATTAGTGTCTTATTATTAATATATTTTTCTTAAATATCTTAAGGGACTTATTCTAAGTAAATGAGGGTATAAATAAAACGCCAAGCATATTTACATCCAATTAGTTTATTAAAATACAGTACAGTGTTTGCATCGTGTTACAATATCTAAGCTGTACGAAATAACTGTTTGTTGTTATGAGTCATCTAGTTCACACAAATTATTAAAATAGTTGTAGGTACAATAGCCCTTATGGCGTTGTATTTAGTGATAAGCTACAGCGGCAGGCGGAGCGATGAGCGGTTTATTTTCTTCAAGCTGTATACAGATTTCTATGTGACATGATTATCAGTTTTCATTTTAGATGGATTACAGAAATAGTCATGTTTATGTTATGAGGCGTACATTATTAAATCTAATAAATAATGTAAGCCTCATAATATAAATTAGAATTTGCTTTCGTATCTCAAGGCTGCTGGGAGAGATTTCAGTTTGAATAATCCTTTGAACCTCATCTCTGTTCCTTTGCACTGTATAATATTATTATTTTTCCGTGTACAAAAACTTGTAAAATTAATAGAATTACTGAAATAATTAAAGAATTCTTTGCATTTTCCGCTCCGCTTGTCACTGTCATTAGTTATAAATATAGTTTCTATAACAGTGTAGGATTTTATATTTTATTTCAATTACAAGATATTTTATAATTGGCCTGATCACATCGACTCTGTTAGAATGGGTGGATGAAAAACATATATTTTCCCCAATTTTTAACTTTCTTGAATTCTTGTTGACGTTAAAATTGCTGTTACGATAAAATAATGTAAATTACATTTTGTATTTCAATTTTATTCATTAATATCTTAAAAACAACTTTTGAATTTCTATATGAAGTTAATATTGCAACCATCATATTTAAAAAACAATCATTCTATTCTCATTCAAAAGTGACAAATACCCATGTCTTATAAGGTCTACCTAAAGGTTTATTGAGTCTACTTAGAAACATTATCTTGAGTACTTTTAAATTAACGCATTTGTACTAAAATACATTATTCTAAAATTAATTTTGACATGTGCGTAAAAATATATTTGTATTCTAATAAAATAAATAACATTTGATTTTAATGACAGATAGCAACTTCTTGAAAGAAATGGAATAAGTCAACAATTCTCAATGACAATGCAAAATTTTGGACAAAATATCTATTTCCGTATATTATATTGTAATCATGATGGTCTGATTAGATTACAAATATACCATCCTCTACTCAAAACTTGTATAGTAATTTTCAACTTTTATAGTAAGTTACGCTTATATTTTTTGTTAAGTTTATGGAATTTTGGTGAATCTCGTATTACTTTATATTATATTATGATAGTAGAATATAATATTTTTAACTTTAAAAGAAACTCGTAGATTAATTTATTATATTTGTGAAATGAAAAAATATATTCGAACGACGCGAATAATGTTATGATTTAATAATGTATTTCATCAAATACATTATCCAATAAGACTTAATAATAATCAATTAATATAAAAATTCATACAAATTCAAAATTTCATTAACGTAATTTTACTTCGTTAATAATTAAATACAATCATCAAAGTGTTAAAATTCTACAGTGCAACATATGTAACACTTTTCAAGTAATTCAAAGCATCTATATAAATTATGTACATTGTACAATCATATTCGCACCACATAATTATAAAATAGTGTATTTGTATTCGAACATCAACAAAAGGCAGTGTCATTTTCAATTTTCGAACAAATTTTCAAAAATGAATTTTAAACAAAATTCGTATTCGTAGTATGAAAATTTTTTCAAAAAGATTCGTTAGTATATTGATATGTCGGATATTGTATGGCGATAGCATTTTGAATATGTTGCGATTGCTTTTGTTATCAATATAATTATAATAATAGTTTATTATTTTCTCGTAGATAAGATTCAGAATATTTGCAACAATATAAACAATCTTGCGTTTGACTCAATTGTCTTCATGTAAATGTAAAAAATCTGATTTTATCCAGTAAAAAAATATTTAATGTTAAGACTACAAGTGGAAACCTTCAACTATCCACAATTAATTTCATAGGATATTAGGATATCATACAGGATAGTATAATTTCATATTGTTCTAATTGAAATCTTGAAAAGGTTAAGGTGGACTGTCTTGTTCATACTTTTGCCTTACAATATCTTAGGCAATATCTTATTTTCACTCAAGGCAATAGTGTAACGATGGTACCACTGCAGTCAAACGTAAGAAGTTCTAAAACATTTAGAAAGTATTGATATACTGTATGTATATACTGAATATATTAAAATTAATATTTATTAGATATTATTTATTTTATTGCCTAAATATTAAATATTTCAAAGCAAACTACGCATGTGTAATCATAGTGTATTTTTACTACAATTGTGTCAAACGCACCACTAAAAAGCTCACTAAAATTTATTCAAATCCCTATTAATCTTCAACATGTCTTAAAGTCGAACTACTTTATACACATAAATGTACATCTATACATTGTAAGATATACTAAGAATCACCTAAGTACTACAAAGCTGTCAAACTATACATCACGTAGTTATACAATTTCGACAATTATGTATAATTATTAATTATGTCTGGTATATTAATACCGTACCACAATTAAACGGTCATATTCATAATATAATTTTACTTAGTAAATACCTAATAGTAACATTTGTGTTCTTGGACGATTAATTACTTAAATGAGTAAAATCCCACAGTGCCTTATTTTCCTATTTCTCTAGTCCGAGACGGCGTATTACCAAATCTCAGGCTTATAGATTCAGACCAAAAGAGGAAGACAACGTCTCGCATTTTATTGGAGTATAACTGACTACACTTTCAACTTCAAATAGTTTAATATAATGCAACAACACATCTGAATTTCTTCTATGTATTAGATTTGAGAGCGGCATGATTGTAGTAGAAAACGTACTTGAAGTCAATCTGATGCTGCATCTGTGACCAACTGTACATAAAACGAGTTCTACGTGAAGCCTATCACATAAGAGTATTTTATGCTTTGGTATTTTATTCGAGAGCCTGTCTCACTGTTCTGGTCTGAGGCTACAGAAAAAAAGTTTCTCGAATATAAACATTACACTTATATACAAAGAACATTATCAACTATAATTTAAACGAGTATAGTTATAGATTTTATTGCATACATTCGCACCTGGTTTTCTAGCCTGTATCATTCGAGAAACTCTTATTCTGTGAACCAAGCCTTACAAAAATATACAAACAGGGTACAATTATACAATAATATTTTTGATTAAAAATCCGCCATGGTTATTAAATTTATTTTTAATAATATTTATTATTATATCTTTATGTCTTTCCACACAAATCTGAAATGTATATTAAACATTTTTGTTCCTAAATATAATTTCTTTCAACATCTAAACCACAACACCAAACACTGCAAATAAAAACAGCTATATTATACAGAATGCCTCTACGAAAATAAAAATAAATTAATGTAAAACACCACATTCTTGTACTACGTTAAATATTTATCTACATTTAATATTTGATTATTTACATGTTGAAATTTAGAAGTATAAATTACCAATATACTGTATAAATATAGAATTTGTTTTTCAATACAAAACGACGCCTGCATATTTAACATTTTTGAAACAATCAGTATACAAATATATTCCATATACTTATACACTTGTATATCTTTTTCCAATCAAGTATCCTTTCCCTTGCAATCTGAACTAAAGGATTTAAATGAAATAGAAGAAAGTAGAATACAAACGTCAAATTACTTAAATATAAAGTGTGTATAAAATAAACACAATAAAAGTACTTAAATATAAAGTAAAATTTTAGACAAATTGTTTTATCTAAAAAACCGAGGTACCTCATTTAATATTTATAAGGTAAACAATAAACACACAGACAGTGCAACGTGCTGACGGTGGTCCATGAATATTTAGTAACCGGGAACGATTCCCATTTTCGCCAACTAGTGCATATTTTTGGAAGAGACAATAAAATATTCGGTGTAAGTACAAAATACGGAATATATTTAGTTTTATATATGAAATACTTTATCTCTTTCTAACAACAGACTAATTTTACCTTTACAAATTGCAATTGCAATGCAATTGCAAGTTTACATTTTCTTATTGCCAAAGATTACTTGAGGTTTTTAAGGAGATTTGATATTTTCGCAGCTCTACAGCGTTACAAATTGAATCGAATATAGTTATACAAAATCTGGTATTAAAACACGCGTAAATATTGAAGGGTTCAAGTTGAAAGTAACTTTTCGATTGTCTAATGTAATATTAACTTATCCAAGAGTATATGTTGATTTGAGACTAACTGACTAATTAAATGAGTGGTTTTAGGTTAAGGCTTGTAGATTCCCTTGTTGTGCTTTTGCTCTACGAGACGTTCTAACTTAGCCCAAAGATAACAATGAACACAACGAAACCGGCCTCATAATCAATAGTCAATAATACGTTATGATACTGAAACTGCTTATGCCTACTGAATTTAGATCTAGATCTTTAGATAATTTAGAAAGAGAACTGTCTAAACTTTTGATCAGTGCACTTGCAGGTAAATTGTTCAAATGCTCATATTACGTTAGCTTTAAGCTTACAAAAATAGCCGATTTCAAATTCAATTTCACTCTATCACAAAAATGTTTCCTTTTGAAGGACTTTTCGTGCATCTATGAGCATCAGTCTTGCAAGCTTCGACTATGTCTTTGATAATTTACTGACTTGCTCCACCGTCAACTAGTAAGCGACGGGCCAATTACAGTTATCATCCTATACAAACTACAGCAGCATAGAAAACATCATCAATCTATTACTGTATACCTTTCAATAGGTACTGCAGAATGAAAATAATTAAATCTGGCCCACGCTAGCCAAATATTAAGATATACTTTAGGCAGAATCAAGACTAAAAGACCGAATACAAAGCTGAGGAGACGTTTTGTATGGAATATCATAAAGTTTGAGCTACGGCATACTTCGCATACAAATAGTTCGTAATATAATAATGCTTACATTCATTTTTATTATTATGGGTTCTTGTATAGAATGTTTACTCGGTGACAGCTCAGTAAATGCTAACATTATTTGTATTTTCACGGAATATAATTTATAATCAAATTATATATGAAATCTAGTGAACTAATAAAATTTAATTATATCGTTCGTATCCTGTATGTACTGTTAAGGGACTAGGATAATTTGCGTTATCCAACTTATAAATGTTTGGAAATACATTTGTTTATCATTGTAATAAAATATCGCTTAGCGAATTTTTTCGCTTCACTGGTTACTCGTTGTCGGTGGAGCATGGCATTACATAGACAACAATGAAAGTTAATTTGAACACTACGAACAAAGTGTTTTTCCCATTGCAATAAGAGCACGAAATTTTTAGATAGAAACCAATTTTGATAAATAAAAAGAAAAAAATACTTAAATGCCTTCTTTGTAACCATTCTGTATCATTCTCAGTAGAAAAATATCGCTCTATTTTGAATTTCTTTTTTTTTTCAAAAATTTTCTATTTATTCCTTTATATTAAGTGCAGTTACTGAGTACAAATCTATCTACAGTATTACGTTAGGATTAACTTCACATATACCTTATATTCTACCACAATATTAAGTTATACAAGAAATCTTGTAAATATACATAACATAGACATAACATTAACTATACAACGCTCTCACAATTTTGGGCGATATTTTACTTATTAATTTTTGTGCATTCTAAGCGGCTATCAACCTGTAACCAGCAGGCGACTGTTTGATAAATCCTTGAAAATACATTTATTATTTTATTAAACACAATCTATAATAATAAAAACATTACTTAGGTACATGGCATTATGGCATTATTAATGTCTGATTAGTTCAGAAAATAATAATATTTGTAATTAAGTAATCATGGATTACATTTCATAATATTAAGAAGTTAAATACAGAAAATAAAGTATTTGAAATATTTGCAATTTCAAAGATTTATTCAAACAAAAACATTAATCTAGTTTAGCAATATCTAATTCACCTAAATTTATTAATTATTATCAATTTCCATTTATAGATTTACTTTAGAAATACGACAGGATTTTTTTAAATGAATACAATATTACATTTAAATAAAAAATAATAAATGATTTCAATAAAACTTGCATTTAGAACTGTAAAAAATTAAAACCCTTTTAAAATAAGAACATTTTCATAACTATTCAATCGCTATTTCGAAACAGATTAATAAATATCAATGTTATTGTTTAGATAAATTTACTGCTATAAAATATATAGTTTACAACAATGATTGTCAAGAAAATAAAATAGGAGTGTAACAGACACTATTGCTTAGAATTATTAAAATAGTAGATTCTTTATAGAATCGATCTATTATTTATTAAATAAGTTTCGTTTGGATATATAATAAAATAATTCTAGAAATATTTTATAAAACTATTAATCGAATATTAAAAGTTTAAAAAGCTTATATTGTATAACGTGATATTTATTTGTACTGTAATAACCATTTTACTATATTGATTATAAATGTTCCTTATTTTTTCTATTTTATTTGCAGTGACCGAAGATTTTTATTGATTTAACAGTAACATTATTCGTATGTATAGAAGATTTGATTTCAATTCTTTTTATGACATTAAGAAGTAGTTAATTGTTACTTGGATAAGAAATGTAGATGGCCACTTGCATTTTTTTATTTTTATACAAAAATCTATTAGAAAGCTTAACGCATGTGAGTAATAAAAACCGGTACAAAGTATTTACAGAAGTGTTGAAGCTGAATTAGAAAAGGTATTATTGAATTAGTATACAATTAAAAACGTGTCTCCTTTCGTCGTAATCGTAAAAAAATATTACTTCTCTATAAAATTCTGTGCTCACTGTGCGTGTCCTGCGCTAGTAGTAATACAATCATTGTAAAAATATTTAACCATTTTACGTATAAAAGTTGACCTTAACTGTCCTAAACTCTCGTACGTGGCTGATTATGTTTACATTACATCTAATATTAGTCACAAACGTTGCAAACTTGGTTCCCGCACAAGACAACACCAAAACTGTCAAACATAAAACGTACATCTTACAAGCATAGAAAACGTCGTATTTGTCGATATGCTGAAATGCGCCTTTGGCTTCTCCTACGAACCGGACGCGGCCTGACGGCTCCAAAGAGAACTGGTTCCAATGTCAACCAGAATAACATTTAAACACCCGTGTGATTGAAGATGAAGGACACGGCGTTCTTGTCCACGGGTGGGGAACGGCGTGTGATGGAGGGGTTGTTATTGTTGTAATGCCAGGACTTCCTGGTTGACGTACTCGACGACTGTAGAGCAATAGTCTCGTAGTAACGCAGTCTTCCGCAGCATTTTCTGCTCTTGATTATCGCGACGAAACCCTTCCTGTACTTCTTGTTGAAGAACGCGTAGAGGATCGGATTAATGCAGGAATTCGATGCACCCAACCATTGAGCGAGAGGTGTTACGACCGGTAAGATCTCTCCTTCCCACTTTTGGATTGGCCCACCAAGCTTGATTCTAGCGAAGATGAGGTAAAGTGGGAACCAGGAGAGTACAAAAAGAATGACGACAGCGACGAGCATCTTAACAACCTTAACTTTCGATTTCTGTTGCATTCGTTCCATTTGCGCGTCCTGAGTATCAGTGGGGATGGACCTCCTCCAAACTTTAATCCAGATGAGAATGTAGCACATGGTGATGAGAACCATAGGGAGAATGTAGCAGAAGATCAGGTTTCCGATGACGAAGAAGAGGATCTCGCTGATTGGGTTCGGCCACACATCAACGCAGAGGTGGACGTGCGGGCTTTCCTCGAAAACGACGACCAGGTCGAAGAAGAAAACCCAGGGTGTGGTGACGACGATGGCGAAGATCCAGATGAAGACGATCATCAGCCGAGCACGCCGCTTCGTGATCTGGCACTTCAGTGGCCACCAGATGGCAAGGAATCTGTAACAAAGAAAAGTATGTTAATACTTATAATATGTATTGATTTATACATGACAATTTAATGACATCAGTATATAACAAAGATGATATAATCAGATGTTATTTTCATGTAGTCATTATCTACGCAATGTTTAGACATTCCCATGACAATTTTGCTAAATTATATTGTTGCAGATTTGGAAACATTAACAATATAATTCCACAAAGTAAAATTCGAATATGAGAAAGAAATAAGTATTCATAAAGTAGGCCAAAGTGAACAGTAAGAAACGCAATTAGCTTTTGTGAAACAATTTGACCCATTTATGAGTTTTTTGCACATTGTCCTTGGGAACTTCTGTATTTATTATCACTTAGTACTCTGTGATTATCCTAATAACTCAATTTGTTTTTCCATTTACGCAAAAACATTTATTACTTGCGGAGTAAGAAGTGCTTATCCCTTATAATGTATATATTTTTTATGATAATCCTATCTTAATAATATTTTCGGATTATTACTTCCATATTAACCAATCTAGATAGACAAAGTAACGCAATGATGTAACTTTTTCTTATAGCAATTTATAGACACGTATTTCGTGCAATATGCACAGGCTAAATGTTGGAACTGCCGAAAGACTGCTTTTTTCCAACGTACTGCCGTGCATCTTGATAGACAATAAAAGTAATTATATCTTCAATAACGGATAAGACAGGAAGAGCTAAAGTACATTCGATGTCTTCTAGCGGTTTGACTATTTGACACAAAGTAATGAATTTACAGTGTCCTGCGAGTATATTTCTCTAGTTTTGTTTATTGTAGATTTAGTTCGCTCAGATATCCTAATGACTTAAGTTGTGATTATTCTGATAGTGGGACTAGCGACCTCATTCCAAGTTCTAAAGTTCAAATCTGGCCACTATTTGACTTTTCTGACCGTAAAGTTTCGATTGTCCACATTGACTAATTACTGTTTCGATTAATTAACATAACTAGGTTTAAATAAATCTTTATAAATAAATAAGTTTAAAGTAGCTGCGTCTGATTTTGAAATAATTGTTATTTTATACATATCAGCTTAATTGCTTAATATCAACAGAAACTTGTTTTAAATAAATATTCCATCCATACTCGCCACTAGAAAAATAGCTGATAAGATACTTTAAACAATAATTAAAGTTATATTTTATTATCAAATATATTATTACCAAAACGCAGTGGAAGAAATATATTCAACAAATCCTATAATAGTATCGATACAAGTACTTCCATAAAATGCTTACTTCCGTTCGGCAATTATCCCTTCTAAGCCAAATCTATTATTTTTTGTATGTTTAATTCCTCCTACATCATTATACTTAGTATACCAGCTTACTATAAAAACACTTAATTCCACCCCTAATTCATGTCCAATTTGCAAGCCCCTAACAGGCTTGTTTTCCGGGATTAACTCGCCAGACTGTATAAATCGCTCACGCTCGGTCGGTTACATCTTCCGACGATTATCCTTCTCCGGGCCATTTAACTAAAATAGGGGAACATCACTTAAATCTATCCTTGATTCTTAAACTTAGCTGTAAAAAGCCGATTAGGGCGGACAATTACGGGTAGTTACAACGATGTAATTTAGTGCGAATGAATTGTGAGGTAAAAGAAATTGAAGAAAATGCATTTTTTAAGACCTAAATCTGATCCTAAAGCTGAAGCCAGTCACTGCCATCCATAGATATCTGTAACCTATAACTCCATATGGAACAGGAGTTAAAGCTGATCACAGATCACCCCGAGGACTAATATAGTCGCCTCTTATATAAGACGGTGCATCCACACCCACCGAAACGTAAAACTACTATATGCCTTATAATAGGTACCTCTCTCGTCGAACCATGCTCGTTCTACCTTTCAATATTATTTTCTAGAATATATAGATTTAAGAAACAAGTTACTCTGTGTAAGCTTCAATGAGCATGCAAAATAGTACATGGTCAATATAATTATCTGATTCTTAATTAAATGCGAGTTATATTTCGACCATCGATACACGTCATTCAATTTCGTAATTATCTCGGCCCATTCATGCCGGAAATAAGAATTATCTATACATGTCATTACATCACAAATTACGATATTGTGAGTGTAGGTATATTATTATGCAAATTGACATTATCAATAAATAATTATGTTTTTTTAATACACATAAACACCTCGGGTACATAAGGAGTGCCTTACCACGCTCTTAAAATTAGATCATAGTAGTCAGAACAAGTGTAGCAAAAACTTCATCGCATTCAAATAAAAATATGTAATTCTTAAAAAAATCTAGTACCTTTTAACCTTTACATCTTCAGACGGCTAGGAGATAAACAACATATACTTCTCGTAAAGAGATTCGTCTACCGCGTTTTGCCGTCAAAGCCTTTGTAGCAGAAGCTTATGTCCAGTACTGAACGAATAAGGATAATGGATGGATGGAAGCATGTGCGGTTATCTTTACAGACAATTAAACTTTAATGGACGCTTTTTCTCTAATCTAAAGCAATTTAGATTTTGGGATCATGTAGCCTACAACATGTGTTACAAGATACGTTTTCTAAAACGATCTTTACATAATTTACAGACTGTTCCCTGGGAAATGAAATGGTAAGTTATATACCGCATTTTAAGTTTATTTGCGCAGAGACTAATTATCAGTTATACTTAGCATAATTAACTCCAGGTATAAGTAACTCTTGTTGGACAGTTCTGTCTGATGAGATTAGAATATAAATGGTCATGTGATTAGGAGATAATCCGGACGCAAAACATTTATTAAGCTAGTGGGACACCAAGTACAGATTATTTTTTGATCATTTATTTAAATCGCAAAGATTTATTATAAGTTAGTCTGTCAGCAAAATTGACACGTAACTTGTAAAAATGTTGTAATGTAGGTTAGGCGGTTTAAAAATAATCAATTAATGTATGGTGTCAGTGTTAAATTGCATCATTTCTTTTATTGCCGTGGGTATCATAGAAAATACTAAAATATTTAATCTAAAAAAAATAAGAATCTGCATCTTCCTGTGAAAATATTTACAGTGTTATCTATTACGATCCTATTCTATTTCCAAGCATAGATTCCTCTCAGACACTTTCACTGAAAGTATCGTTGAAATATATATTTATTGGCAATTATTCAAAAATATTATTATAAATTATAAATATTAGAAAATATTTCATCGTTGATTTAAGAAACCAAAAACTACGTTTGCCTAAAATTCAATAAATCAAAATATTAATTTCTAAAAATATTTCTCAGTGTACCAAAAACCTAATGTCTGCCTTGAAGATAATTACATTCATGTACATATCTATTACTCTTACGGTAGTAACGGCTTCACCACATATCGATTAACAAGGTTATGTTTGTTTGCCAATCATTTTAATTTAATTTCAATATCCAGTATGTCACCATACACAATTATTCACTCTGTGATCCCATGTACTTTATAATTTATAAATGCCCTTTGTTCTACCTAATATTATAAGTGTGTTCGTTACATTTTCACGTTCAGAAAGGATATACTGATACATTTTATCTCGAAAAGTAAGTAATTCTACTACTGCGAACATTTTATTGGAACTCAGGATATTTTGTTTCTTGTTGAATCGAAACAATTCGAACCAGGTACAATAAAAAGGTCAAAATTGATACAAATAAGGCAAATTAAATCCGGAAGGGATTTTTGTATCCTCCAAAATAACATTTAAATTCTGCTCCATTTTTCACAAAATTGGACAAATACAAAGGAAATAGATATCGGTCTACGACCCTTGCGAGTTTTAAAAATATATTTCCGCGAGGTCATCGATCTGGTCCGTCCTAACGATGGATAAGGGTCCATTTATCAACATGTCACCATTTCCTTTGTTGGTATTTTTGAGGCCTACAACATTAGGTGAGAGTAAACAGGTAAAGCTTTTGTTTGCACTGAAAAATTGGTTTTGTGTTATCGTGGTTGTGGTCTGCGAGGCAAAGCGGTCATCATGCCGTCTGACCCGCAAAGAGTTCCACTTTCGATTCCTGGATAGACAGACATCAAAATGATCAATTAAGGTTTTTACTCTAGGATTTGTTGAATTTGTATATGTCCATGAGATCTTAGAATCATAAGCGAAATAGGATGCGAAGCCAGGTAATAATAGAGTAACTTCTACTTTTGTAACTTCCATAAAAACGCACATTGCTACTGTGAACGTTTATTTCAAAAATTACCCATTTTGTCAGAAAATGGTTCGGTATTAACTTTTCTCTTAAATGGAAGTAACCATGTCCAACAAAGAACGCTAAGAAATTCATTAACTTTTTTTAATTAATCACTTTCTTGTCTGTCACGTACAAATGATCTGTCATATTTTTTGATGAAGATAGGAACTTGTACAACCCTCGACGAGCGTCAGTAACATTGAGCATTCTCTCAATGCCGAAAAATTCTCTTCTGTATATTGGCCAGCCTTCTGATGTCTACGTCGGCCTTCCCTTTAGGTCAACTTTTGTTTGTGTTGGTGAACCCAGTAGAAATATAATTAAGTGGGAAACAGCTTATATAAAGATATGGTTACTTGTATTTTTTCTAGTTGAGAATTTCAGATCATACGAAAGGAAAAATCTCGCCTGTATCATGCAACCCGCAATGTATGATTACCTACTCCAAATTGTTTTTCATAATCATAGAGATGAATAAAAATTGTGAAACAAAAGTCGAAACAAGCTCCATAGGTATATTTTTCTAAAAAAGTTATAAAGATATCGATAGTAAAATAAATAATTTTATGTCATACAATGTAATACAAAATACTACCGCTAGTCGTTTCTGCGCCGCGGTGAGACAACACATTGGTAGCCAAAGAAAATATTTTTGAAAAGAAGTTTTCAAAGAGATTTCACCCGGGTTATTGTCTCATCTTTCCGCTGATTATTTTGTTGCAAAGCTGTTGCTACATCGGCTGAAGCCACAATTTGATTAATAATATGCTGAGAATTATAAATCTTGAGGGTGCCGTATAAATTATAGCCGCGATCGTGATCAACGTGATGATATCTTGAAAACCGCTGGTTCAGCAGACTTTTGTTCAGCATATTGTTAAGTGACTTGTACACAATTTTGATGAGATGAGACTTATTTATTTGACTTCGATTCTGATTGTTTTCTAGGTGAAACGTTGAACCTTTGATTTTACTTGAAATTAATTAAATACGTGTTACAAATAATGCACGATAAGTCTTATAGAGTTACGTACCCCAATACTTACGTATTTCTTACGGACAATCCATATGAAAGCAACCAAAACAAATCGATTCCTACATGAGATCAGTCACCATTCTTAAGTACCCCTGAGTTGGAGAGTGTTAGTATTTTTTTCTAACTACACTCCTAAAACCTGAACACTCCTGTTACAATTGGCGCTGAGGTAGTTAAACTACGATAAACTCAGCTAACTTAATTAGTTTCATATTTGATATTTTAAGCACCTATTATAGTACTTGAAGTACCAACCAACTATGAAGGTGGAAGCACCCTCTGTGGTTGGACTCCGGCTGCACCACCGCCACACCTATTTCTCCCTAATAATAGCACTATTAGGCGCTGCTGTGTTCCGTTTTGAAGTTTGTGGTAAGGGAGACATACTTTTTCGAGGCGTTCCAGCTTAGTCGTCAGGGGTAGCGGCGCATCTGTGGCCGACCTCAGGTAGGTATATCTAATCTTATCTGGGGTTGATTACAGATGTCCATGGGCGGTAGTAGTAGTAACTTACCATCAGTTGGACTGCATGCTCGTCTGCTACTCTATATTATAAAAAAAACCAACACCACAAAATCAAAAAAATACAACAGAACCCTAAAAACGTCAAGAAATCCATCCATTGACATTTCGCGTCGTATAATCAGGCAATTCTTTAAAATGATGCCCTTTGCGACGCTACTCATCAGAATGATTACTGCAAAAAATCATTTTCGAAATCACTTTTTCTTGTATTCCGTTAAGGGTGACCAGGTTTTACTTTTTTATGGAAATGGCATGAACTCGGTTACTAAGTATCAATTGCCCACAAGAAAAAGAAATGCTAGCGCTCTTGTTTGTGGTTTAGAACTCCAATTTCAGACATGCCTTTTTATTTTTCGATGTTAAATGCATATTAAGTACTTCAACGGCGAAGGAAAATGTTTCTCCGCAAAAAGTTAAGTATGTGACATCTATCAATTGGCACTTCTTGTACTTGGTGGACTGTGCTCTAAGCCCTTCTTATTCGAAGAAAAGTCCCATGCCCCGCAGTGGGACATTAATACGATGAGTAACACATAATAAAAGGAAACTATTATGGTGTTTGAATGATAATTAAAATTAAAATAATGAATTACGAAACAGAAAAAATACATAACATGTATTTAGATGGACTGTTGATTTTCAAATTAAAATAGCTTTTATGGTCAGGGCACACATATACACAAATCTGTAACATTGTATTTTCTGTGCAACACCTATATTACACAATACACAAAGGATGTGTTGGAAATGTATTTTTTAAACAAGAAAAGTCACAAGACTCTACTTGTATTTCATAATGGTTCATTATTGCTTAATACAAACAAGCTACAAGTTTTGGCGGCATTCTGTCCACACTTAAACATCCATACAGGATACACTCACGTAGAAAGTTCTTAAAAGTAATAAAATAATGAAAAAATGCAATCATAAAAATTTATCAAAATTCAGACGTTTTTATTTAATTTTTCAATGTAGGCGGCGTTATGTTTTAAATAAAACATGTAGAATAAATAAATACATAAGTTGAAATTATATAAATTAAATATATTAAGTATTTATATAGTTTGAAGAAATATTTCATATATTATTTTACACAACTATTAATATTATTGGCATTTTTCAATTAAATACATATACACTTTCGCCCGCGACTGTCCGATAATCATAAAAATGTTATCGATTTTTTTACACATTTCAATCACTTTTTTCAACATAAACTTAACACTTTAAACGACTGTTATTACCAAAAATGCATGAATAATATCAAAAATTGCATGAATCAAGAATTACAGTGTTTATATGTGACATTTAATATTAATAAAGTGTAAAGCAAACTTGTTTTATCTGGCCCGAACGAGAATTATAGTCATCGCAGTTTTTACAGCGCTTCTTATTTAAATAAATCGCATTAATGATATTAAATAATGAATCCAATAATTCGGTAATATTTACTTACGACTGTTTTTTGAAAGCGTAAGATCTGACAAAAGGAATGACAGGTGGCGCCACTTTCCATCGCGACATTGACATAAAAATGACATAATTATAGCATGTGGCCACTACGTACAGGCGGTAAGAAAAACCTTTATAGCTTCGATATAAGGCTGAAATTATTATCGCAATGTTTAATTATGTTTGTTTGGGTCTAGTTTTGTTATGTGATCTACTTTTGCTAATCGAGTGTTAAGGTCATCTTGTCAATCTTGTGCCTAATATAGTAAGAATATACCGGTCGTGAATGAGGTAATTACTTATTATGGTCATTCCGTAGTCGGTGGTAAGAAGAAAGTAAAAGTAAGGCAACAGGAAAATCACTGATAAAATTATACCTATGTCACTACCATGTGTTGTGATATGACACAGATTTATCTAGTAACTTTAAAAGTGTAACTTCATCGCAACATTAAATACTTATTATTACATAGTTTCATTTAAATGAAGATGAAATTATAAAAAGACACGGGCTCTATCAAGGGCTTCGAGGTACTAATTTTCTATTTTGAGTTATTATCAATTATTTATCACTTGCTTTTACGATAAATAAAAACATAAAAAACGTGAAGTAACCTGCATAATAGAGAGATGTTTAGAAAAAAGTTCTCAAATAAGCACTTGGTCAGCCCGATAGAGTATCGCCTAATCCTTTTCACAGTTCTCATTCTGAGAGGCACTGCGCCCAGCAGTGGTACAGTAATAGGTTACTAAGTATGATGATGTACAAATTGGAGGCACATACCCATTTTAAAACTGATATTGCAACATATTTAAATTATTATTATGAACTTGTCAGGAAAAGTGCAACACAACACTTTTGGTAATGTAACAAATATGCTTATTATCTTGTTAGCGTTCCTTGTTGTCGTATTTGGACTTATGACTGTTGAGGGCCGATCCTCACTATATGGAAGTGAATTGTTTATTGTGTTGCTCCATGTAGAGAAATATTTGATGATTTTTGCTCAAAGTGAATAAGCCTCTTATTATGGCCTTTTATTACTAAACTGCCTAATCCGTCCCATTTTTGTCTGTTAATTGGTTTTAAACTAGCTAAGTAAAGGGACGGAAGGGAGGAAAGAAAAGTGTCATTAGCTAGATAGCTAATTGCTTCTTTGGCGCTAATCTATGCGAATTAAATCATTTGGAGGCGTAAGTAATTTTACAAGGAAAGTTGAACGTGCTTAGAACATATTCTCAGTCTTGCAATCGAAAGATGGATTGTTAACTATGCAAAGATTATCAAAATTGCAACAAACTCTACAAAACCTAATATGGATTGTGACAGACACAATAGTGCGAACCGACCCTAACAAGTTTGGGAAACATCTGTTAAGTATGCACGCGATTACAGATTAAGCGCAGGTTTTTATGATAATGGAGTCACAAACGAGCATACTGACCGCCGGTTAATGGTCACTGGGTTTGGAAGCTCGACGGCACATAAATAACTGCTTGCAACACTTGGCATAGGCATTTACAGATGCACTGGACGTGGTCAATTAAGGTGAGAAACTGCTTTAGACAACTTATATTTATATCAGGGAAGGGTGCAAGTATTTAAGAAGATATTCCTTTATGAAGACCTTTCTCTTCTGGTCAGTATTGGGGCAAAGTGAAGATAATCCAGGTAATCCGCAAATGTAGCCATGTCCATATAGACAGTGGTTCTACCAGAAGCCGACTCACAGAGGGGTTGCTACTCTGTGAGTGGGAGGGGACTAAGAATTGCCTCATATATAAGTCAACCAGCATCTACACCTTTCAACCGAAACAATAACCTCTTGAAGTTAGGAATAGGCGAGGTACTAACCACCTTGGTGCAATCATATTTATTCTACCATGTTTCAAACTTTACTTAGCAACAGTATGTAACAGTAGGTCACGATGAGATGAGGGTGATACTCACATATATTTTTTTGATTTCGGCAAAATCTTCACATCAAAAAGAAATAATTGCATTCATTAACTTTTCGACACATTCTCACGCGCTTAAATGTCACGTTAAAGCCCTTTAATCCACCGTCAAAACATGTTCAATCCGATTTTGACACGAACTTATCGAGATAAAGCTACCGATCACACCTGTCCTATTTCTGAAGAGTTAATTACTGCATGCAAATTAATAACGTCATTACACCCTAAATGCTTATCTGATTAATATTCGTAGTCAGGAAATAAGTTAAAAGTTTTCAGAGAAAAAACACCTTTAAATCTGTGTACTAGAGATCTTCGCGACAGTAAATAAATTGTTGGGTTTGCAATTTACGAGACTACGTAATGGATGTTTAAAATTAAGGCCCTTACTCATTAGCAACGGCGCCACAGTTTTGACAGCGGAAATTATTTTCAAGACTTAATTTAAATGACAATATGGAATGTGACAGTCAACTCTGTTTTAAGCAAAAAATGGCTGGAGCGTGGGAAATCCTGGCCTCGAAAATGACATCCTGTATGGCGCTATGGCCACTGCAACAGCCTGCGTTGGATATATTACAGTTTGGATGCCCAATCCTATATAAATAATGAATTTATATTCTCCTGCCTGATGTGATGGTGTATTGTTTTCTTGTGCCAAAATAAAATAGCAAATGGTTATGTGCCCTATGGACATTTGTACCTTCAAATAAGATTTCATACTTGGGACTACAACTTTTCAACATTTCAAATTAGAAAATAACATTGATTTACCCTGATATTATGATGTAAAAATTAGTGCAACAGTGGTACCGCAGACGAATCGCGAAGCACCGCCATAATTATTAAGAAATTTGAAGCAAATGTGACTGAAGTGACACACAAGTATAACACAAGACATATCGAACAACCTACTCATAGGTGAAAGCCTATTGTACCATCATCTTAACTATATACTGCGGTAGGCAAAAACTTATTATTCTCGGACTTTATTATAAAATTAAAAGGTCCATTTCGCTGGTCATCCGGAACGAAATGATTAACGGCAGCTGTCGATTCATCAATGGCCAGATTATTAAATTACCAGCCACATTGAAAATAATGTATAACGCCCAAACTGCCACTTACAGTCAATTTATGATTAAATTTCATTAACCGACTTAAATCATTGCATACTTAATGGCGTCTTGTAAGTATTATTATATCTTTACATTATTTTATTTAAAAGATTTTTTACTTGTTTATTTGGTTATTAGCGTTTATATCGGTAATATGGGTGACAGCGCCCATCTTAAAATTTACGATACCTCTATGTTTTCAAAGTCTCACATAGCTTCTTAAAAAATTATAAGTAGATCAAAATGCCATTATACCTATGTTACGCTCTCAAAAGTCAATGACCTGTCAAAATATCAATAATTTAACAACCATTAATATTAATCAATCTCAACCAATTTTGCCTAGCAAGGTTCATAATTCGATTTTTCTGCCAAAATTCAAACCTTGTTAAGCCGAAATTTGATAGATCATTGACTAACGGGCGTTATTATGTTATGGTATTGTACATGTGTGTACATGGAATTAAAGGTAATTTTTCTCTGAAAACTTTTAACTTATTTCCTGCGAATATTAATCAGATAAGCATTTAGGGTGTAATGACGTAATTTGCACGTGCAGTAATTAACTCTTCAGAATGTGTACAATTACAATTGCAGATAGTTCTTGTCATTAAAAATCGTAACATAAATTTTCGGGTTCCGTTATACCAATAGTTCCAAATCCATATTAAATTAAACGAACTATTCCACAAATATTTATATGTCAGTCTGCTACTATAATATCTAAGTATAAAAATATTCTCCATAGATTGGATGATGAAAAAAAATCATTCATTTTTAAGTAATTGTACTGCAAAATGATTGAATGATTAACCAAAGGAAAGTTTAACAACGAACCCTTTCATCAAATCCATCAATTAGGCATTTATAAACGTAAAAATGCTAAGGACTTAATATTGGCCCTTTGACCAGCTTTTAACAAGGGCTTTAATTTGAGAAAAAAGGTGATTAAGAATTTCCTTACTGGAAAGAAAGATTATGTATATTTCAAGGCCTTTTAAGGCACAATAGAAAAAAATACTATTTCAAGAATATCCACGTGTTGAAAGCTACAAACTACATGAGAAGTGCATGCCTGGGATTTGAACCTTAAACCCCACAATTGTAATTGGTCGGGTTTCTAGTTATCGCTGTCTTTAATAGCAGTGCCATAACGCATAGATATGTTCTGGTATTGTAACTTGAAGGTGGTAGAACCCTTTGTGGTTCGACTCCGGCGGCTCCACCGCCACACCTATTCTGCCTAATAACAGCAGTGTTAGGCGCTGCTGTATTCCGTTTTGAAGGGTGTGGTAAGGGAGACATACATTTTGGAGGCGTTCCAGCTTAGCCCTCAGGGGTAGCGTCGCATCTGTGGCCGACACCAGGTAGGAATATCTAATGCTATCTCGGGTTGGTTACAGATGTCCATGGGCGGCAGTAGACATTTACCATCAGGTGGACTACATGCTCGTCTGCTACTGCTATATTATAAAAAAAAAAACTTAGTCCTACGCCTACTCACAACCCATTCTTTAATTGGTATCAAATATAACTAGGTCCTTAAATTATATAATATTATTCAAATTGACTAATAATTTATTGAGATAAATTTTACTTAATACGCCTGTCCATTTTGATGGCTATAAAACGATGGTGTCTTAAATAACGTTGCGAAACGAGACAATGAATCGTCTTATCAGATACATCACCCCGCCGGGTGTCTGCGAGCGCCATAAAACACGCCGATTGCTAAACTTGAGAAAGAAATCAATATTCGTTGTACAGTTTAAATTCATTAGCAGAGTAAGTTCGATAAAAGCCTACGATCATTAATGAATGGTTTTTTGTTCATTGTTGTGTACATCTTTTGGAAAAAGGGTTCGGCGCTAGGTTCAGAGAGATAGACAATCATTTTATGACAGATAAACTAACATAAACATGTTTGATTTAGTTCAATAACAATGGCCAATTCCTGGTGAGACTGTGCCGATATTTGTGGTTAATGACCGATGTCTTGTGGGGCAGTGGCCACTTACCATCGGGAATTTTTTTTTGTTAATGACTACGGTCTCCCGTGGACATGTCTGTACAGGTAATCTAACCATACACATTAGAGTCTTTCTTGAGGTCGCCCTCAGACCTCTAAGAGTTAAGTTGGAACGTCGTAGATAAGTACGTCTCCCTTTCCACACCCTTCAAACAGGAGTACAGTAGCGCTTAACTTTGTTATCAGTCAAAAACAGCTGAGGCGATAATGCCCCGGGAGTCGACCAACAAAACGATAACTATTACTTTATCAAAATTACATTATTTTAACTTTACAAAAGAAAGTGAAAGAATTAAAGAACCCAGCAATGAAACAATGCATTATTTATAAACACACAAAAGATGATCATGATATGAATTTAATACACAAAAGTTATGGGGAGTGGGTGGCATAAATCATACCTCTAGACTGTCACCGATATAATTTGTTAAATGTGCACAAGATATATTGCATCAATTCCTTAAAAGGTAGACCTCAACCATATCGCCAAAATCTTAAACGTTTACAGCTAAATTAGGTGAAGGCTGGAAGGCTTTGTCTGCTGTGGCAACGTCTTATCGGTTACTGGGTTCTATTGTTAATTGAAACTATTTAGTAAGCGATTAATTGATGTTACGATATAAATTTGATATGAGTACCAAATGTTTTAATTTTAGTGAGGTTGATTGTTAAGTAGAAGTCGCGCACTGATGCTGTATTTCATTGAGGCTTAAGTTGGAACGTCTGGTGTAAATAAGGATGCATTGCATACTAGAATATTTTAAAAATCTACTGTTGTATCTACTGAAAGTATCATTGTGACGATGACATCCAGATCATTACAAAAGATATTTTATGTTAAATCCATGCATTGTACCCATAATATTAAATCTAGATTTGAAGTTCCTGCTTGTTCTTTTCATCCTATGTATCCATCCTATCCTAAAAATATATGTCGACTGTTAAAGTTTCCTTACCCCTATACTTGACATTGTGCACTTAAATGCACATTAGAATCAGATTTTTTTTTTCGGATAATGCGACATCGAATCTTACTAATAATAACTGAAAGCGAATAAGCAAACGTTTCTTTATGTCAGAAAATGAAATCAATATCTGTCTCGTTCACACATTGTAAATGGTAAACAAAATAGCGAGCCGTCATTCAGCGCCTGCGCAACGCTCTCTAAGAATCTTATTTTATCTGAATGAAATTAAGTTATATGTACAAAATTTATATAATTTTACTTTCTGCAAGCTTTATGCAATGTTTTGGTGATATTTTTTTGAGATATAATGTTTTGAATATATAGTAATTCATGACTTTTGTTATGTGTGCATTAAAATGCACACAGCCAACGACATACAATATTACTGTTTGTCAATATTGTGTCTTTAAATGCACACTGCCAACTTTGCTACTATATACTAAGGTTCTGCACACAAGGTAGGGGGTTGGGTGAACAAAGTTCAGACAGAGTTTTTTTTTTATAATTCATGACTGAAATTAATATTTCTCCCTTTCCACTAAATTCCCAGTCCTTAGCTTGCAATATTTTTTTCAGATGACTGGAGGCCGAAAAATTCTAGCTTTGGTGTCTACATTGCGTAATTAAATCGGATGTAGAATCCAGCAAATCCCTAGAAAGATGAATTCCAGATGTCTAGGTCTCATAAAGACGTCCCTGAACTCAAGTCCTGTCCAATCAATAGCGTCTTCTGTCAAAAATGTAAACATCTCCAATAACGATGATTCCAGAACATCTGCAATATCAATCCCAGATAAGACCAAATTCCCACTTGAGGTCGGCTATAGATGCGCCACTAGCCCTGAAGACTAAGCTGGAATGCCTCAGAAAAGTATATCCTCTTACCACATCCTTCAAACAAGTGGAATAAAGTCCAATCATATGCTCAAATTTAATACAACATTCTAACGGAAACATGGATGCAGGTCTAAACAGACAAGTCGCTTTATAGCGTACAAATGTGATAGGCCATTGTTAGTGTTGTCCTCACAGATCCTGGACATCTTCGTTTGTAATTCCTGGTTGCTGTTTCGTCATGGGAACAGCGGTAAACAAAAATTATTGCCACTCAAAAAGTTTCGAGTCGCTTTATGTGGGAACTGTGTTTTTTTGGGAGGAGGTCTTCTAATCTCTCAACTCAACTAAAATATCTCAAAACTTGTTGACATGTCATAACTTCCGAGACTTTTATCTTTAGTATTTTCAAAATGTATGTTATTTTTTATATTTTTTAATTATTTCTTAGTTTAGTGAGTACTTGGCGGTGTGCATTTAAAGACACATATTTTTTTCTCGTGAACCTGGCAGTGTGCACTTAAAGACACATACTATATTCTGAAAACTGAAATTCAGAGATTTTTTATTTTATTTTTCCTAATATCCTTATAACCCAATTAACGCAGGGAAGTAGCAAAAGTATAATTTTTTTAGGATAAAATTCTCTGCCAAGTATAGGGTTACAATCACGCAAACATATAATTATTTCTTAAATTGCATATTTTGACTACAACTATTACAGAGATGAATTAGGTAAACTTGCATCAAGAGTTTTTGTTTCATATGAAGCAACAGCATCATATCGGTAGATCAGCTTAGCAAGTGCAGCTTAGAATGACTTGCGCTTTCTTAACAAATTATTTACCTTTGTTATGAATGATATTTATACGCCTTTGTTGATATTTAAACTAATCGTTACTATTTATTCTCATGAATGTTCAAAATCCATTTAGGAAATTTAGAAACATATTGACAAACTTGTCTCCTTGTTACAAAAACGATATCAATTAAATTTTGTGTGTTCTAGCTTGAAAAAAAACATACTTTTGAAGCTTGGTGGCATAAGTTACTTATACCTTGTTGAATAGATCTTTAAGGGAGGAGATTTTATAGAAAAACAACGTCTCGCGAGTCCACTATACTCGGAAAACAGAACAGCACAGTATGTTTGAAATGCAAGGATTGTAAAAAATCAATTCCACAATTACATGTTTAATCTTTTTTACCGAATCATACCACCCACGATCCACGACAAAATATTTCCACATACTTCACGGAACAAAAGCTCCAATCAATTCCGAAATTATACAACTAACAAACAAAGGAATACGGTCACTGATATCAACTTATGAACCAGGCTTGTAAAGAAAGCGCAAGTCATCACACTAAACATACGATTGTTTGATAAAATGTTGCTCCACAATTCCTTTTTGATACAGTTTGTTGTACGAACTTGGAATGACGAATGTTACACGAGATTTGTACGATTTTAATCTAAGAACAATGCAGGCACATGTTTCTTGCCTTAGAGGCGTTCTTACTTCATCCTCCGTACCATTTCGATTCCCAGTTTTAGATGAAAATGTTTCGAAAACCGTATGTACGATTAAAACGGTGAATATGTTTTATGTATGGAGTAGCAGACGAGCATGCAGTCCACCTGATGGTAAGTGGCTTCTGCCGCCTATTCATATCTATAATCGACTCCAGACAGGACCAGATTTTCATACCGGAGGTCGCCCACAGATGCGCCGTTACCCCTGAGGACTAAGCTGGAACGCCTCGGAAAAGTATCCCTTACCACACCCTTCAAACCAGAACACAGCAGCGCTTAACACTCTTGTTATAAGGCAGAAATAGGTATTATAAGCTGCTGCTTCCACGAGTCCACCTAACGTCTAATGGATATCATACTCAAATACATACAATTAAACCATATCTGTGATATATTACTACTAATGGGGACTAAGTTGGAATGCGTCGTATAAGTATCTTCCTTACGTGTAGCAATATTATCTTTCAATTTGAGACTGGACCTACCCGCAATGATATTTTGAGACTCCGTAAATCAGAGAATTAATCCAACATCCCTTTTCTGTACAGCACTTAGGTATAAATTAACCTGGTCCTTCAACAAGTCCCATCCCAAACATCAATCGTTATCGCTCGTCCGCAACTACGTAGTTAGTAGTTTGTTACAAGTTTCCCTGTTGGAAACAATCAAAGTCCTGTTATGATCGCCTTCTCTTTAATTTCTTCCTAATTTGATGTCATTTGTTTAGCGGAGATTTGCTTAGTTCAATTAAAGAAGTTTTTTTATCCAGTTGCAGGAGATAATGTTAATACAGTGTATGTACGTATGTCTGACTCGTTGGCATACCCTTTTTTTTAGGAGGGGGAAATCTTCAAAAAGTATACTATGCTGTGGGAGCGGCACGGGGTTAAGTGGGATTATTTCCCCACTAAAACCCTCCCTAATGTGGCCGTCCTCGGCGCTGCGTAGAGGACTTTGGAATCTCCAGAGGAACGCAACCGAAGTCCTCTTAGCGCGTTGCCCCATCGGGCTCGGCCCAGGTGAGCGTGACGCTCGTCACATCGTCTGGGGTGCACGACGGTATGCTACCACACATACCGCCGCCCTTCCCTGGTTCGCTGGCCGGGCGATTTGAGCTTCCTTTGGCAAGAGGCCACCCGCAACCCCGGAAGCCCCTTTTAGTCGCCTCTTACGACATGCAGGGGGTACCGTAGACCTATTCTGGTTCTGGAACTACAGGGACATCGTTGGCACACCCTGCAGCCCAAACGTTTTAATGAATTTCAACTTGTGAGGTGTCGTTGGATTCATCCCAATTGTGGGAGCAACTTAGGCTATGTTTCTGACCTTCAGTTTTAGTTACTTTTATAGACATATATATATATGGCTAGGATTATCAATGTTATGTATAGCATGGACACAGAGTCGCATAGAAGTATCTGGGACTAAAAGTAGATTTTTTATACTGGTCAGGGTTCAAGTCCGGGAACTTCTGAAGCTAGATTAATATGGCAACCACTCAGTAATTGACGATTAGGAAAAACGTTGGTCAATATAAGTAATAAAAATACTTTAAAAGATAGCCGTAATCTTAATTTAATAAATTAAGGAATATTATTTTTTTTCGTCCAAAAGTAAATATAAATAATTACCAGGTTTCAAAAACATCAGAAGCAATTTATGCATGTATGTAGATTATCGGGAATCAAACCCACCACCCTTGACACACTGAAAGTACTGAACAAATAAGGTCTTCAGATAGGTAATAGATAGATTATGCAAAATGTGATGCAAAACAAATCGGCTCTATTAATATAATTGACAGCGAATATGTATCAAGGCAAAACAAAACACACTACACTTTAATTGACAGGGCTGTCATTTTGTCATCAATTAAAATGTGTTATGCAATTAATTAATATTGTACATGTTACTTTACTTGTCAAATCTTTTAAGGATTTACAAAAATATTAAATTCAATTTTGGTTATTTAGGTCACGACAATCATAATTCTTTTTGTTATCAAATAGATTTGGACGAGACTATCTTGATCTTGAATAAATGAAATTGACATGTTAAATATTTTTTCATAAAACAATAAATCTTAATTATTTTGATTGAATTTTCATGGTCATAATTAGTTTATTATTACTGTTTAAAAATATAATTTGAAATTCGACAACAGAATACTGACAAGATCAATTTTATATACAAAATAATGAATTAAAATAGATTTTTCTTATTCTATTGATTATTTTTGTACAAAACTAATTTATTACTCTAATCCGTTTCGGAATTATTAATTATCATTACAAAGTATTAGTGTCAACCCTGACCGGACGTATTGACGCAACACTATCGAATGACAGTTCGCGATGCAAAAAGAAATTCTCAAGTACACACATAATTCGCAATGTGGGGCGATCGATAATTTTCAACGGCATATAAAAAGGTCAGTTCGGACCTACGACCCATCAGTTGTACCACAGACTCCAAACTTACGCACAATGCAAAAAACCGTAAGTGTGCAAATATATTTGCGAAACACCACTTATCTTAACGGCTTAACGGTTTAAACATCTTCGTATTGTGTAATCGTTTTCAATAAATCTTCGTTTTTAGCTCACTTATATGAGATATTAACTTAGGGGTGTATCCATGGTCATATCAGTTAAGAATCAAAATCTGTTTTTGGGCTTATTATTTGATGGATTGGGTTGATTATTAGCAATGTCTATGCGTATCAGTGGCCATTCATAATATAAAACATTGTATTGTGCTGTGACGTTGTGACGTGAGAAATACTAAATATTCAGAATGAATATATTAAGAAGAAATATTCAGATTCTTTGATATTTGTAATTAATAAAAAAACTTCTTAGGCAATAAGTTTTTAGACTATTTTACCGTCAAGACGGAGAAAGTAACTCTCCCTACGGGATACATTAACAAAACTCTTTCAAAAGGAACTTATGCGCAAATAATGATTTTAAAACAAAAGCTTATGGTGTGCATTGTCTATTAATCAATGTCAGATTCTGATTATTATCTACGATCGACTTCTAGTAGCCTATAAAGGTTAAGGACTATACATCTATTTCGAATGCTCTACTTAACAAATCTTTTATTTTCAGATCATCTTCTGCGCCTTTTTGGCAACATCCTTCGCCGCTCCGGGCTACTACTACGATGTTGACTACCACGTGCCCGTGAAGTCTACCATCACCACCAGCAGTCAATCAGTTGACCACGGCTCCACACACGTTTTGCATGCAGCTATCCCAGTTGGAAAGAGCACTGTGGTCAAGAGCCAAACTGTTGAAGGAAGCCATGTGTTGGAGACTGTACCGATCGCTAAAACAACAGTTACGAAGAGCAATCAGGTTGTCAACCACGGTGGAACAGCAGTAGTACACGCTCCTGTGTTGTCCACTTATCACGCTCCTGTCGTGTCTACCTATCACGCTCCATTAGTCTCCTATCATGCTCCATTAGTATCGTATCACGCCCCGGTGAGCTACACCGGAGACTCCGCCGTGTCGCACCACAGCTCCACCGTCCACGAGACCGTGCCTGTCGTCAATCATTTACCATTGTACACGCTCCACTGATTTGTTATTGTTTTTGTTCGTTATTAATATACTTTTTGGTTATTACTTGCAATCTTTAATTTTATTTGCACCTTACTATTTTACGTGTGATAAACTTAATACTTATAAGATTATCTTAAAATCATACTGATTTTACATGAGATATATTTAATTTTGAACTTAATAATAGGTCTAAGCGAAACGTAAAAATCACAGCTTATAAACTAAAAGTCGTAAGATAATAAAGCAGTTTATTATGTATTATTAAAACCAGTTAACTAAATACGCAACTTAGATAAAAAAACTTTTACTTAATTTATACATTTTAACATAATAAACTGAAAGTTATTATCACAATACAATTGTTAACGTAGTTTTCCGCTCAACGCCGTCAGTTACCAAGAAACTTAAACAATTTGTGTGCCAATGAAAACGTGGCAAAACTTCCGTAGCTAATAGCTCCATTAGTTAATTAGTGCATCGACTAACCGACCGTTTGATTGGTCGTTAACAAGATGTTGCGGAACTATTTTTGCATGACTGACTTCGCTTACTTCCATCTTTAAGAACGATCATTATTACCTGGCAGAGGGTAAAAAGGATAAAAAACTTGTGTTGTGTTTATTACCCGATTGCGAAGGGTAGTCTTTCGAGTGTAATTGTGCGTATATCTCATTGTTTGGAATTCATCTAAATTGTGGACATGACATAGGCTACATGAATTACCTTTCCAGTTAATTATTTTTAAACATTCAAGTTTTTTGTTTTTATAATAATTATTAGCTGGTATTTTATGCGATGAAATGTTAGTAGTTAGTAGCGTTGCTATCCCTGATTAAGTTGTAACACATAGTATGACTGTGTCTCTGACATCACATCTTTGAAACTAGCACACAATAACACTTAACACTATTGTTATAAGACAGTGTTAGACAGTAGCGCTTCCAGATTCGAATCACGAAAGGCTATTCCATTTAATCCAGAATCTACTTGTACCTAATATAATGCCTGTACCTTCACTCATTTCCAAACAACAAATTAGCCTTACCCACTGACTGAAATTACAAAGTTTCAGTCAGTGGGTAACTAGTAGTTTTTGTTAGCATCTATACAATTCATTCCAGCTCTATCAGATAGTATGATAGGAAGTGGAACATCTGCTCTTTAGAATAGAGTGGACGCAACCGTTCTCATGCATTTTGTAGAACCTTTGAATAAATTAGCTCCAGCCGGCCGCATTGTTACCTAAATTGGCCGATACTATATTTGTGACGTATGTATGTAGATGCCTACTATATCACTACCTATTTGTTAAGACGTGATTGCATAATTGTATGAAATTTAAGTTCTAAATATATGCGTGTGTTCTGAATATGTGTTACACCTAAGGCTGTTTGTGGATTCGACATTAAATTATTTATTTCTTTTACGCTGAAGGGACATAGCATGAGGAAATCTTCCTTGAAAGTTTAGCGTGGTGGAACCACGTTACGTTCCATTTAACAAGTGTACGATTAAGACCCAAATCATAATTTTGAGAGACACACAGATCTACAACACATGCTTTATGATATGATATAGGACGTGATATTAAGATACCTTAATATCTGCAATAATACTAGAAATTAATCAAAAATAAATATTAAAACAAAAAACAAAACAATATCGATTAAAATTTACGAAATAAACCTTAATATGCTTATAATAACACAATGCACACCAAACTTATTATATATAAGTTTATAACAACATAATGATCATCGCTCAGACCAAATGATGTATGCAATAGGCGTAATTGTAGCCGCATGCTACTGCTTACAACACGTTAAATTATATTGTCTAGCATTGACAAGGTAAACTAAACGAATGAATAAGAAAGATGTTACAAAATCTGTAAGGCCTTCTGGAGTGTTTTTAACACGCTTTTATTAGCTTGGGTTGTATGTTTGTATGTATGTATGTACGTAACAGTAACGGAATCTTTGAACCCGATTTCTATCCACTTTGAACGTTCAGTTTAATTCAAAATTTTGAAAATTTATCAAAAACCGATGACAATACACGATTTTAATAATTTTGTACCATTGTCCTTATCAACATCCTCAGGATTAACGATTTTCGAGGCGAGAGAAAGCGCCTTATGGAGCGTACAGGCAAAGTTACTAGATTGATTTTTAGCTATGAAAAATAATAATGTTATTTCCCTATAACTCAAATGTACTGAAACATATCTATAATGCCATCTTGTAGAATGATTTTTAGGATTCCGTACTTAAAGGATAAAACGAAACCCTCCGCTGTCTGTTCGTGAGTCACAGGGCTTTATCTCTTAAACCGTAATAGATAGACACTTGATTTTTTTACTTCGCTATAACAACAAATACTAAAAATTAATAAAATAAATATAGTTCAAAAAACTAAAAAACACGCTTTTATGATAAAATCAACTAAAAAGTAGAAAATAATTTTCAATCTAGGAATCAATTAAGGAACAGTAAATTGTATAATTGTGGTAAAAGTGTGGGGTGCTTTTCGAAAATTGATAAGTGAAGCACTCCACGCTTTTTTCACAATTGAAACACCGTGAGACCTACACGAATGAGGTTTCTTTTAAATAAAGTCCAATTCGTAATGGGCCAGTGTGGAGAACTATGGCCTAAATGTCTCTTATTCTGAGAGGAGTCCCGTGCGCAGCAGTGGGACAGTCATAGGTGGACGACATGAATTTTCTATACACTAATCAATGGGAAAACTTTCTATAGTAGTAGAGTAGAGCCCAATTACATATAATCAAACATAATTCATTAACACAATTCGACATTTACATATGTATGCTTTCGATTTAATTATAATTTTAATACTCGTATTACGGTCCATAATGTAAAGTTTTATCGCTACATAATTTTACACAAAAAAATCAAGTTACAACTTAAAGTGAATTGTAACTTATTCAAGTATCAATGATAAGGGTAATATCGATTAATTTGTTCACTAACTGAAATTATTCTTTATACAAAAATATACATATATAAAAAAATGGAAGTCTGTTTGTATTTCTTTCTACATTTTGTGCATATTAAATTGAATTGAACTACTACGCTATATCACATTTTAATATTAGTATATAAAAACCTCGGCAGAATTTTGTTTGTTGAACAACTATGCTTTCCTTCATCGTTGAAGCAAGTGATAATTAATTTATAATCCACACATAACTATTAAAAATCAAATGTCTGAGATTTGAACTTCGGACCTCGAATGATTAGCTGCTTTTTAACCACAAGGCTATACAAGAATAAATTTATTAAAATAAATAAGAGAAACCAGGGTATATACTAGATTTTATTCCCAAAACACAGTATCAATATGTTTAATATATTATCTTACTTAATAATATATGTCTGATTTTAAATAATTATATGCCGTGTATGGTAAAGCGTACGCTATATTTATTTAATTGGGACCTTATAAAATTTATCAAGACATTATGCAATTTAATCAAAATTGACAAGACTTCACAGCTCATTTTAAATTATTCCGCTACGTGTAGGCAAAACATATATTATAGCGATAAGATTTAACAAATGGTTTTAAAAAGAACCCTTTGTTATTCACCTTCAAAGACGTTCAGAGACTTCATTTAATAACACCACCTCAGTTATTTTGGCCTTAGACCAGTATCAAGCACTTCTGTGTTCTGGATTCAAGGGTTTGAAAAGAGGTATAATAAGGATAAGAATTATATAAACAAAAAGCAAGTTTAATTCAAAAAAAATAATGGTACTAGGTACATTACAAGCACCAACTTTCGAACGCAGAAATAATCATCAAAAGCGTTACTAACGGTAAAATTATTATGAGGTAAATTATGTGACTTTTATTTAAAGCGGTTTTTTATAATATAAGTGTAGCAGACCTGATGGTAAGTAACTACTACAGCTCATGGACATCTGTAATCAACTCTAGACAGGATTAGATATTCCTACCCGAGGTTGCCCACAGATGCGCCACTATCTCTGAGTACTAAGCTGGAACGCCTCGGAAAAATATGTCTCTCTTACCACACCCTTCAAACTAGAACACAACAGCGTTTAACACTGCTGTTATGAGGCAGAAATAGGTGTGACGGTGGTACCGCCGGAGTCAAACCACAAAGGCTTCTACCACCTGAACTGTTAAAAAGAGTACTGTATGCTTGTCTACTTCTTCAAGTGTATGAGAAAAGAACTTCAACTAATAACTCAAGTTACAAGATTGATAAACACAAAGTACGTAAGTTCCAAGTTACGTAACGTTAACTTGACTGAATGAACTTGGCATCAGCCTACAGCGCCCAATCGTGTTCTTATGTTTGGGGAGCCAGGCAGGAGAAAGCTCTATGGATGTGGTAGTACCTAAAAACGTAAAATATCTGGTTATATATTTTGAGCATGGATTGCAATTTATGGCATTAAGCAAGACTTTACACATAAAACAGTTAAAATACAATAAAATGTAATTAATAGTCGAACGTAAAAGAAAACCTTTTGTCCTTATATCAGTTATTATAACTTCATTGATATTATTAAATATTAAATTATTTACTAATATGTTATTTAACTTATTTAAAACATTTCTAGAATCATCAAATTAAACGAATTACTAACAAAAAATGCGACTATTTATTAACTAAATAAAGGTAAACAAGTACTTACTACACTAATAAAAATATATGAAAAAAGAAATAAAACATTTTAAGGTGACGCAGGCATGGACAAATTTAGCTGTGTTACTCGTAGTTTTTTCTGTATTTGTTGAAAGAACAACTACATATTTTAAAATCTTTATGTGCTCACTCAAAACAATAATGTGCGTACCAAGATACCTTCTCCACCCGTAAGCTCGGTTTCTTACGTCACGTAATAACGAAACTCAAAGCCGCCGGACTGGTATATAAACGGGCACGGGGCTCCACTCATTAGATAATTCGGCCACCGCCTCACGAAACCACCAAAACAAAACAACCAACATGCAGCATTTCGTGAGTTCTTATTTTAAAATATATTACCGATAAATTAAAGTTTTAAAAAATATTCTTCATTTTTTCACTTAAAAAATGTGTCCAATAATAAGTAATTTTTTATTTTCATCGTGTTCGTAGACTTTTAATAACTGATTATTTTCATTCCAATATCTTATTTTAAGTTTAAAAATTGTTCGCGAAAAGATAAGTTTACGTAACATTTTTTGTCCGTTTGCTAACGTTTTAACAGATTTTCAAGCGTCTCTCAAAAATGAATCGTTGAATGTAATATTAGTAAGTGAGTTTACTTCAATAACTTTCAAACTTAATGAATATTAAATAAAATCTATTGAGGCATTTATCCGATCTAGTTCAATTTGAACTCACTTAAAAGCATATAAAAATTGTAAGAATTTCTCTTAAGTTTTGAGATGCCAAATGCTAAATTTTAATTTTTGTTATTCCAGGTTGTCTTCACCGCTCTGTTGGCGTGCGCTGCCGCCGCACCTGGTCTGCTGGTCGCTCACCAGCCAGTAGTGGCCGTCCACGCTGCCCCAGTAGTCCACGCCGCCGTCCCCGTCGTGGCCGCCAAGACCACCGTCACCAAGAGCAGCCAGGTGGTCCATCATGGCTCCCCAGTGGTCCACGCCGTAGCTGCTCCCGTTGTTGTTAAGACCGCTCCGATTGTCGCTGCTCCTATTGTCCACGCTGCCCCCATCGTGCACGCTGCCCCAATTGTCCACGCTGCTCCAGTCGTCCACACCGTTCACGCCCCAGTCGTCCACACCGTGCACGCCCCAGTCGTGGTGAAGACCGCCCCCGCCGCGATCGCCCACAGCAGCTCTACCACCGTACACCACCACGCCCCAGTGGTCAAGGCTCTGCCCGTCGTCGCCATCCATTAATCAGTATTATAGAACCAATTATGTTTAGAATAAATATATTACCTCCATAATTATGTATGTTTTTAATTCACTGTCATATTTAAACATCAACTAATCTGCATTGGAGGAGGGTGATAGCTTTGCTTGACTCCCCCAGTTTCGGGAAGAATTCCGCACCCAGAGCTAGAACATATATTTTGAAAAAATATAATCAAATTTTATACAAACGTTAAATTTAGATAATGTTACAACCTTTATTAAGTGATAGTTAATTTTAAATACAGTCATATCGCTATACTAGTGTAACTAATATTTAAAATATTTATGACCATTGTTTCCCAGGGATTCGTAAATAAAAAGAAGACTTTAACGCATTAGCTGTTGTTAGAACACCGTATTTTTTTCTAATTTTAGCACAGTCAAGAAATTGGTCAATTTTCATCTGCTTACCAAAACGTATTAAACTGCGAGTAATTTCATCACTACCACAGAATTCCGAGAGATTCGAAGTACGACATCCATTATCAGCCAATGAATTCAAACTTCGTGCATCTATGTGCAAATGCAGATTCTTCAACTATACGTCAATCGTGCATTGATGGACACGTGCGCCGCATTCGCGCATAATTAAATTCCCTCTAATTGATGTAGCTCGCTTCTCAAATGTGTTCGACGAATAACACAGAGTAGGCGAGTAACAGAGTGAACGCTTGAATTTTTTTATAAATTATTACGGGTTTATGTAGATGGCAACTGATATACAAAATGAAATACTTTTTGATTCGGTCAAAAGCTGGATGGATGACCGTTAGTAGCTATATTCTAGAGAAGCTTACGTGCCTCGAAAAGTAAGTAGCCATTGGTCCCGGTTGTTATTGTATTTAGGTCGAAGGTTCCTCTTTTTTACGGTATCGAAGTAGTTATTTGAGAAATGTCGTCTAAATATGTCTCTCTCACCACATCCTGAAAACCAGAAAACAGCAGCGCTATATTGCTGTTTATAATCAGAAATAGGTCCAGAGGTGACGCTTTCAAAAATAACTAACTTGCACATTAAAATTGTGTACATCAACACATTATACCACTGCGATAAACTACTCTGTGCGCACAGAATTCGCAAAGAATGCATCCTAACAAGTCGATCTATTGTATTCCTAGTGTAGGCAGTAAATATTCTAGAACGCGCTGAGGAAAATAATGAGAGGATTTTAATGGATAATAAATAGCATTAAGGGTTACCCATTGTTATTCAACGTCAGAGGCACTGCCGCTACACCTGTTCTGTATAATAACAACATGTTGAGGACTGCTTATTTAAAGAGCGTGGTGTAAGGAATACATACTTTTTCGAGGCGTTCTAACTTAGTCCTCATGGGTAGCATCTGAGTCCAACCTCAATTAAGAATCTACTCTTATCAGGCGTTAATTACAAATGTCCATATTATTATTAAAATATAATAGCTTTTGCACTGTAATGTACATTTACATCTATATAGAGACGCGCAAAAATGAAATGAAATAAATTTGTTGTGTAAAGCTTAGATATCGTAACTGGATGAGAAAATCTCAATTTGTGAAATAGAATTAATTAAAATTTAATGGGAATTCGGTCCTACGAAATTTCCTTTTGTCTTTACAACAAAACAGGTGATACAATTCTAATATTCTACCTTGTTCGTACCGCCAACGGGTAATTAGTATTAAGATCATTTCCTACTGTAGGGATACCATTAATATTGTCGCAAACATGAAGTGTGTATTATGATGTCTCGTTACTCTTTTCGTTTATGACACAATTTTTTCAGAGTGTACACTGTACAAGCATGTTTATTTATTTATTTTAAAACTATATTTATACAGATATACATTACAGAAATATTGTAAAGACCAAAATCCCGACTGCTTAAAAGAGGCTAGGTTACTCCTACCTCAATATCTACCTCTAATGCCTCATATGCTAAAATCTGATAAGCCGTCGAGCTGGAGGGCATGTCAAAGAAATATATACATACATACATACACATTATTTCTGGCTCATAACAGCAGTGTTAAGCGCTGCTGTGTTCTGGTTTGAAGGGTGTGGTAAGGGAGACATACTTTTCCGAGGCGTTCCAGCTTAGTCCTCAGGGGTAGCGGCGCAACTGTAGCCGACCTCAGGTAGGAATATCTTATCCTATCTGGGGTTGATTACAGATATCCATGGTCAGCAGTAGCCATCAGGTGGACTGCATGCTCGTATGCCACTCCTACATTATAAAAAAAAACATAAGAAATTTAGTATCTTCCATAGTCTGGTAAAAAAAATACATTAATGTCTTCTTAGCGACCAAAATATTTTATACCTGTGGTATATGCAACAGAAGTTAAAACTGCTAGCGTGGTTGCAATAGTAACAGTAGTATTTATCAACTCTCTACACATTGTAGAACATTATGTGCAATAGTACATGCAACTTTATACATCGAATGGTGCTCAGTCGCCAGGTCTTTAGTCAATTAAGTGAATTACCAGAAAATGTGTATAAGTGTGCACTCGTACCGTATATGTTATATGGCGTCAGATGACCGAATACTTAGCAGTCCTTGTCACACAACTGCATCTACGTACGTCGTACGCGCATAAAATTTCCTTGTGCCACACGGAACCATAGAAATTAAACTTGTAGAAAAGACATGATTCGACTTACTTACTTTATGTTATGTGGAAATGTGGATGCGATTCTTTACCATTATCTACGTTGAAAAACTCTTAGTAATACAACTTACACAGTATATAATTTTCGCATTATTTTTAGAGATACGCTAAAAACAAAAGTGACATGTTGAAAATAAAGTAGTAGGTTTTAAATTTATAATCAAGCCATCAAAAATATTTTTCTTTAGTTGAAACAATTATACGTAGTTAGCCAATTAGTAAAATAAAACATACTTAATTGTAATATTTTAAGTTACTCAATACGAGTAACAATGCGCCTTTGATTCATTCTAAGCACTTGAAACTTCTACGTTCGTTAAAGTTAAGAAAGCTATTAACACTTTAATTAGGTACCTTTTATTTAACTTTACAAATACTGACACTTAACCTTTGAATTTAGTCGTCTTCTCTAGCCCTTCTGTAATCTATAGCCCTAGCTCATTCAAAACACAGCTAGATCAGCATGTAATTTAGCCGTCTGGTATTTTAGTGAAATTCCTGACCATCTGCGTTGGCAGATGCTACTGGGAGTAAAATTCCTGGCGAAATATAAATTGAAAGGGGGCCCTCGTGTGCGTCAGTCTCAAACATTTAGTCAACGGAAATGTTTCGGTTGGTGAGTTGCTTGTTTTAACATTTACTTTGAAAGGCTTTTTGGTGAACCATGTTTTCTATTTAAAAAGTGGATGGTATTGAGTAATACTAAAATTTTTAAACTCGTTACTAAATGTTTCGCAATAGTAATGGTGATTTGTTTTAACTAGCAAACAGTTCAAGGTACATCCCTGGGCTCAAAAAGCCTATATCTTAATATCGTTTATATAGTTATCTTTACATACTCCCATGGGACTCGTCTCGTTTAGACTACGGGTAAATTAGTACTAATGATGATTTATATTTAAGTTAACTATATTAATACTTATCTCGGTTTTATATCAAATTAATTGGATCTCATTTCTTTATTTAAATGTAATAACAATTCGTAGTCAGTAATCAAGGCACCACCGTCACTCACACCTATTTACTTATTTACCGGTTTTACCGCCTTCAATTTTTCTAAAAAAAACAATAATCTAAGTTACTCCTCATAACATCAGCTGGGGGTTTTGATATGAGGAGGAGTAAACAAACAGATTGACAAACAACATTTTTAATAATTGATTTTCTATCATTATACTGCATACTCATTCATATGCACCGAATAAAAAGCTGTTATTTCGTCATTACAAACATTCCCACAAATTTTATTTACTTGTGTAGAGTATAGATATGTATATATTCAAAGATATTTAAACACGCGGTAGTGTGTCAGCAAAGTTCTCAAAATATAGGTTACATAATTACTCAAAGCTGAAATTATATCCCAAATGATTTATCAAATTGAGTAACGCCGAACAAAGTCTTTGTTAAGTATTTAGGCTGAGCTGAAATCCTTTATAAAGCCGTCTATAAATAATATATTGTAATACGAGCTGTAAGGTATAAATAACGAACTTATCCGTTCTTACTCAGTATTTATTATTTTTACAATGTTCTCATAAATGTCACAGACGTCTATTGAAATCTTAGTGATAATTTGAGCTTATTACCTTTAAGATTCAAGACTGGGTTTGCGTGGGTTTTCAAACACTTCAACCCTTTCGTGGGTGTAACAAATTACGTCTGAACGAATCTAAGGACTTAAGGCTCGAGTGGGTTTGTTTTGGAATACCGGATTTTTATCTTATTCATCCCACTGCTATCTTACTGCTGGGCACAGGGTTAGGTTTTGTTTTGTGGAATGGTAGATTTTGCAGTGATAGATTTCTTATATTCCGGGGAACTTTTTAGCATGTTTTTCTTTACCACTTATTGATAAAACTCTTCATGGTTCTAATGAAGTACCTATATCTATGTTATAATAGCGATGTTAAATGAATGTTACAAGTGTTATCTTCAAGAGAAGTAATACGAGTATAACAATCTGCAGATCTAGTTAATACAGACACCCATAAGTGGGAGTGACTACGTACCATCCTATGTACTTTATCTCATTTGTTGCTTCATTACATAAATCTTGTGTCCATTTCGAAGGTGTCATCGTTTTTGTCTACCTTTTTAAACTTTTGCAAGATCAAAAGTCTGTAAATTGATTTATTATGCAAACCTTATCATAATAAATCTTGTTTATAGCGATTTCTTGTTATGGATTTTTTGCAATTTGCGAACACTTAAACATTGTATATTGCATTAAGTGCCCATAATATATTCTCATATCGAAAATGTTTAAAGTTAATAAATTAAACACTTCTTACATTATTACTTACAACGCAATATATGAAATTACTTAATTATACTATTTAGATCAATATTGGTAAATTATTTTTTAATAAATTTGGTTTATGATTATTTAATTTTAATATTTTGTTTGTGTTAATATTTGTTTGATGTGGGGATTTTAACATCAAAGTCCGCACCACCGAGGATTCTATTTACTAGTAAAGCGAAGAATCCATGATAAAAATTAATAAAATATCAATTATCTCCCCTGATGTTTGCTAGTGTTACATAAAAAACATATTTTCAGATAATCACCATCGTCGTCCTAATGGCAGTGAGTGTGGCGCCGGCACCGAAGCCCATCATCGTGTATCACCCGCCAGTGCTGCACGCCTCGGTTATACACTCCGCCCCGATTATACACGCACCAATTATACACTCCGCCCCAATTATACACGGTGCATCGCTCACGCACCTCAGTGCGTTTTATCATCCTGTGCTGCCGCATGTCATACATTCGCCGTGGTGGCTTTGATGTATGAAAATGTATAATAAAATATGTTTGAAACGGAAAATATAAATGAAATGTTAAATTTAGATATAAGTTGTAATGCCATTAAATAAATGAGACGATGAGACTAATATTTTTAATACAAAAAAATATTCCATCTCAAAGACCTCAGCCGTGTAAGAGGCTTTTTAATTGTACTACTTAAAAATAAAGAATATAAAATATGTTCATGTAATATTTATTGTAATAAACAAATATTATACAACAGAAACTTTATATTTTTCTGTAGACCTTAATAATCCTGACGATAAGATAATTGAACAAACCTTTTAATGCATAAGATATTAAAAATTTCGTATAGCTATATTTATAAAGATAGCGTAGATATGATCATTTATTGACTACATAGCTCTCTATAATTATTTGTCAAGGAGAAAGGAAAGCCGGTCTTTCAGGATAACATTAAAATTTCACAAAGAGCTATACAGAAAATATTCAGCTTTTGAATATTTAGGAGTGCTAAGAAACACGCCTTCTACAGTTCTCAATGTTTGAAGTCTATTATTGAAATGCATTAACATTTAATTCGATTTCCATTACAACAATAGTCGAGTGACAACACGCAGTGGCGCTCAGAATTAATTACTTCTGTTGTTTGTATCAACAACAATCAACACTGTTTGCACTTCACACCGATCTTCACTCGATTCTGTTTGTGTAATTGAATGGAATGATTATTAATTTTCATGTAATTATATTACTGTTATCAAAGGACTTAACATATGTAATATGTATATATCCATATGGGATTGAGTCGTACCTATATGAATTCAGATCTTCATAGAAAGCCGATATATTCTGAGGGATAGCAACATATTTGTGATTGTCTAGCACTTCCAAAATATAAATGTTATAGAATAGATAAGTATGTATGGTGGTGTAGATGCATTTCTAAGGGTTATCACCATTTTGGGTAATATATAATTCTGAAATTCCCATAGGTATCCCAAAGAAGCATAAAGATGTCATTATGCACTTGACAAACTATATGGAACTATACTCATGCAGAAATGAGAGCCAGGTGATAATACATATACATAATAACTTTTGCAATTTACGTCTAAATAACACTTGTAAAAAATACCCTTAGATTTAATATAATTTAAAAACATTTGAGATTAAAACATTTTGTCAACTTCTAATATTTTAATTGCGCTCTAAATAATTAAGACATACCACGAATAAGAACTCTCCGATAACACTATCAACAAAAAGAAGTAATAAAATATTATCGAAGATGTCGTAAGGAGAACTTACAAATAAGTTATTGGTACAATCTTGCCGATTCTTGGAGGTGAATTCAATAACCGTAGCATCAAAAGGAAAATAAAATATATACTTTATGACCTCGCTTGTGCAATCATGTGCCATTCAATGTGTTCCTACCATAGATTGGTAAAGATACTTCGCCGCCTTAAAATTGAATGAAGCCACAAACGGCTTATTAGTAAGTTCTTTTTTTGAATTCTTGACAAATAAAAACATTTTTACAGAAAATTTATGAATAAATAACTAAAACTGCGTAATTTACATAATAAATGAATAATTATTTCAAATATTTTAGGGACATTTAAGCACGGAGACGTGGCAAAACTTTTTTTCGCAACTATTTCAATTCTCAAAACTGGGTACATTTTCTTGTTAGGAATGAGTAATCTTTACTAATCTATGGTTCCTACTGTAAATTTAATAACGATATATACGAGATCAATTGTGAGAATATTAGGTTCGGTTCAATATTAGGTTATCAAGGCTTTCGGATGTAATAATAATACTGTTTGTATTTAATTTAGTTAACCTTTAACTTCTTTAATATTTTCATTGCAATACTTTTTTAATTATTTTATGTTAATAAGAGTCTATTTAATTGCTGGTGAGTAGCAATCTCGCGGAAAACTATATAAATAGAAAGAAGGATATTATATTGTTTGAGAATTAGATGTCATAGAAGAGATTTTTAGAGAAAATAAAAAAAAATGGAGCTGTTATTGAATCTTTTATTATAGAGAACTAGCTGACCCGGCAAACGTTGTGTTGCCATATAAATAAAAAAAAATGTTAAGGGTGAACAACCCTTATCACTAAGGGGTAGGAAAAATAGATAGTAGCCGATTCTCAGACCTACTGAATCTAATATATAAAATTCTCGTGTCACAGTTTTCGTTGCCATACTCCTCCGAAACGGCTTGACCGATTTTGATGAAATTTTTTGTGCCTATCCGGTATCTATGAGAATCGGCCAACATCTATTTTTCATCCCCCTAAGTGATAAGGGTTGTTCACCCTTAACATTTTTTATTTATATGGCAACACAACTTTTGTCGGGTCAGCTAGTATGCATATAAAATTTGATGCGATTTTCACCAAAGCCAAAGTAAAGGCGTTTCGGAGGAGTACGGTAACTAATATTGTGACACGAGAATTGTATATAGAAGGTAATCAATTTACACTTGTACATGATATTATTTATGTATAGACCTACCTAAATAAGATCATATACAACCTATATTAAGCCTTCAAATTATGCAACTAAATTTGTAACTTCCGAAGGCAGCTTAAGTCGTCAGCGCCGATTTTATCACTCAATGACAGCCATTAAACTTTGTCGAAAGCCTTATGGTTGGATTGCAGATATCTGATATGGATTAACTACTACTGGTTAGTTAGTTTAGTTACTCGTCCTATATTCCAACAATCCAAATTGGAGTAGCGTACTGGAACTCCAAGACTCCTTTAGTTATGGGGGACCCGTAACCAACGTTAGCAAAATCTTGTTTTTATAAACATTTTCAAGATTGCTCTTTCAAACCCCAATTTGGTAATGTTTTTGTTATAGTAGATTAAGAAAAGACTATAATTTAGTTTTATATAACATCAGAGGACTTAGTTTTTTTTATAATATAGAAGTATTAGATGAGCATGCAGTCCTCCTGATGGTACGTGGATACTGCCGCCCATGGATATCTGTAATTAACCCCAAATACGAGTAAGATTAGATATTCCTATCTGAGGTTGGCTACAGATGCGCCGCTACCCCTGAGGACTAAGCTGGAATGCCTCGGAAAAGATTAAATAAGCTAAAATTTATAAAGAGCTAAAATCTAGCGCATATTACATACCACACATTTCAAGCTCAATAACGTTCTGAGTAACAAACTGGAAGGGCTGTCTAGACCACAATTTAAGTTCTAATTACGGAATGTGTGCTTAAAGTTCAGATTTCCAGACCCACTCTAACAATCGTAAAATTGTTTACATTAACGAAAATGCACGAGTATTCAGCGATTAGTAGACACCCACCCGCGCCCTTAGGGGTGAAATGAAGGTGGTAACAAAGTCATGTAAGAAATATTACTTTGTATTTTATTGATAACTGGTATATTATTTATTATTTAACCGGTCTAATAAGGGTGCGTTGGCTGTCTTATAATTAAGGTTTTAGTTGACGTGAAGTAGACCGCTTACATACTGCTCCGTAATGGGGCAAGAGCGCCATTTAGAGTCAGATGAAAGGCTCAAAGGAGAAAGTTTTTACGTTAGTCCATCACATCTGGTCATGGTTTATACTGTTATAGAGCAAAATGGTGTGATGGTGGTGCTGCCGCAGTCAAACTGCAAGGGACTAGCTTTTTTTAGTACACCTGATGGTAAGTATCTACTGCCGCCCGTGGACATCTGTCATCAACCCCAGATAAGATTAGATTCCTGAAGTCGGCCACAGAGCTACCCCTTGCTACCCCTGGGGACTAAGTTGGAACGTCCCAGAAAAGTATTGAAAGCAGAACTCACACATCTCACAACCCATACACCCAAATATATAAAATTATGTACACAAACACAGAACCCAAGATTCTATGGTAATATATAATAACTTAAATAAAGCTGATCGTGACCGCATTAATGGCAGCGACCTTTACACGGCATTGACTTAACTGCACCAGTGTGTCACTTGTACCAGCGTGTATGCACTGTCCGTTACGATATCTAAAGACAAATATCACTTTCGCCTCAACCCCAACGTTACATACCACACGATCGAAATAGTGAAATAAATTAATTAAACGTATTGATATTAAAAGCTTGAAGTTTTCCTAACGTCTTGATATTTTTGGGAGATCATTAGCTTGGATGACCATTAAACTTAACTTAACTTCCTCAAAATCAGAAAACCTGAGTAAGATCAGTAACGGAGTTGAATTTCGATAACGACGCTTCTCAATGTTAAGAGATCGACGGAAAGAAGACATGTTTGGATTAAGTCCTATCTGCGATACCTATCGATACTTTATTCGCATCTTATCACGATGCGAATAAAGTATCGATATCTTTCTGAAGGTGGTAGAACCCTTTGTGGTTCGACTCCGGCGGCACCACCGCCACACCTATTTCTACCTAATAACAGCAGTGTTAGGCGCTGCTGTGTTCCGGTTTGAAGGGTGTGGTAAGGGAGACAGACTTTTCCGAGGCGTTCCATCTTAGTCCTCAGGGGTAGCGGCGCATCTGTGGCCGACCTCAGGTAGGAATATCAAATCCTATCTGGGATTGATTACAAATGTCCATGGGCGGCAGTAGCCACTTACCATCAGGTGGACTGCAAGCTCGTCTGCTACTCTGATATTATAAAAAATAAAAATAAAAAAAAAGATGAAAAAAGAAACTGAAGTTAGTTTTTTTTATTATGTTGAAGTTAAAGTTAAAGTGACAAAACATAAATAAAAGGTTTAAGTACCATATCATACGATATAAATGTAAGTTATAGATGGTACTCATAAAATATCCACTATTTGATATTGTTCTAGATATGTGATCTGTACACTTTTCATAAAACCTAACATACTAGAAACAAGACAACGCGTGATACTGACACCGGATCGGATAGTGTATAAGCAACGTCATGCGTCTCATACCTCGCTACTACAGAAGGGCTTTCACGGCTAATTCATTGATACATATGACAACTTGAACTCTGTAGAAAAATTCCATATAACCTAGAGATAATAAAATAACTCAGTTTATAGTAGAAAATTGTTTTACTGAGCTCGTAGACTTTTAGAATATTTTTGTAATATGGTATGTTTATATTTTTAGTTTACTTAATAATTCTTTTTGAATTATCCTTGGCAGTTGTTAGGCTTATTTTAGGTAAATATAATGTAAGTTACGCATCGATTTTAATCATATAACACTTAGGCGATAACGCATCGTGAATTCGTGATATCGGTAGTGTCACTGATTTCTATGACATTCCGTCATATTTAAAGGCGTTATATTTTTCATTATATCATAAAATGTAACTTGGAAATGTATTTTTTTAAAGGACGGATTTCTGTAATCAAGATTTGTGTCAATAGTTTGGCGGCCACTATTAATATTCAATCTCTCCGATTTTGTCTATAAATCGATTTTAAACATTTTCTACTAGACAGACATTATCAAATTTGGGTCTTTTGTTGCCGAAGAATTGTATATATAGTTTATTGATAAAGCGCGTTAGTGTTCTCAGATAAATAATATCAAAATAAAATGTGCCAGTTGTCAGATATCCTTTTTGAAATTAAAAAAGAACAAACGCTGCAGACTAAAGGACTCATCATAGGAATTCTTAAAACATAAAGGTTTTTGGTATGACAAGATTTTTGTATTTCTTCACTATTTTTACTCGCATACTAATTAGTCAATTGGAAAGCTTTAAGCTTCCGAAGGCTTATTTATTAATTCATACATTCTATATCCTCCATATTAAATCAAGAACAAGGTGAGCGGTGGTGGCACGAAGATATGGTAATGAATTAGAAGGGATACGTTATTTTATTCAAAATAATAAATATGCAACCGCCCACTTATATAATAATTAAAACAACAATTATACAAAATTCCGTGTAGCTCCGTACTCGGATGCAAGGATCCCGGATATTCTAAAAGTAAAAAATACCCTATGACAAGATAGTCTTATTTTTCTAAAAGTCACATATATATTTAACCGTCAACATTAAAGATAATAATTAGCACTTTATAACATCAGGTTGCTAAACCAGACCGACCATTTTTATTGGTTTGTTACAACATCAAAAAAAAAACGAATTAGAGTAATTGTGTCTTACAAACTTATAACACTAAGTACTAGTAAAACACAGCTTAATACATATTAGTGACAACCGATTATTATGCTTCCTTAATATTTTAAGATTTCTTCATTTCTTCTAAACAAAAAAAGTTATATTCGCGACGACTAGACCTTCTTTGGCAAGTCGATTAGAAATCAAGTACATTGTTAAACTTAGGATCCCTGGACATCTATAGTAACCAGTCATACAAAGTTTGGTAATTAACTTGCAATTTAAAAGTTTTATTAACCATTAGAAATAAATTGCAAAATAGATAATGTTTAATCTTTCACAATAGGCTTGGAAATACATAATAAATCATGTAAAACTCTTACATTATGCATACGGTTTACGTCCGTTATATTGTATAATTGTATTCTAATTTAATTGTCTCATAAAATACATCAATAATACTACAAACGTTACAAATACTTATAAAAAATAAACACACAATAGAACTAAACGCGGAAAACGGTAATGATAATTTGCAATACGTTTTCACACTTTTTTCCGCATTGCGAAATTTGTGATGACACTCATTCAATAGCTGGTTGCTGTAATTAGAATTTTGTGGTACAGAAGAAAATTATATGAATATTTTAAATTTTAAAAATGGTAGTAAGTATACTGTGTGTTGTGTTGGTACTGGTACAACTATTTCTGCTTTAAGATAGTATTGTTGATGGTGAAGAAAGGTGCTTTCTTCAAATGTCAAGTTTGTGTGAAATCAAAAAATCCACACCTGGTCAAAATTAATTCTGAGAGGAGGCTTATACCCATCAGTATAGAGGGTTATAGAGAGTTAACGACGACGACTTATCCTCACCACATCCCTTAAGTTATTGTGTTTTCAAGAGTAGCAATGCATTTACAAGTTCAATTTCTGGCTGTTAAATTACTATAAAATCCAGTTTATACTTGAAACTTACAATAAACGAATGTATGCATGAATATGGATGAGCTTATGCGCACGACTCTATTTGTGCATGACTCTGTAAATTTTTCAATTAGTGTGACAAGAGACAGGTGACAGTATCGCGTCAACCGTGGAATTAATTACATGTCTACTTATTCTATTCTACTAAACTTGTAGCATGTCTGTACTTTTGTCTTAGAACATGTGTCATAGGTTTATGGATAATGAATACGGTTCAGTAAAACACTCATTTATTACAATAAACAATACATATTATTTAATTTATGATTATAATTTTTGAAATGAAGTATATTTGTTACATTTGGCACATATAGTCCTGTCTATTATTTATTCATGTCTGTGGTTTAAAAAATAATGAGGCATATAAAAACGGGGCCGTGTGTGGTGTGCTCACACCCCGCCCTTGCGCCAAGATGACACGACATCTGCTTATTGTGAGTTTCACATGCTATGGGATTATTGTTTTTACGTAATTCTTGTGTAACATACACGTAAAATTTCGCGATATGTAGTTAGCAAAAATAATTATGGCTTGTTTTAATTGTGGACCAAAATATGTTTTCGCTTATGAAATTACCAAACAAGATATAGTCCGATTGATGGTAAATGGCCATTACCACTTTTTATTTCCAAGACTAAATTGTTTTAGAGTTGTTCGCAATACCACTGAGGACTACGTTCAAACGCTTTATATGAGTATTAAAGTAAAAATTTATAATTTTAGAGTCAACTTATTGGGATCTGAACTTTGTCAGAATCAGAAGACATAATAAGCGGAAAAGTATAAATATTGTTATTTATTTAGATAACAATATTTTCAAAATAAAATAAAATTCTAGGAATTATCACAGATACCTTTTTTCTTTCAGGTTCTTGTCATAATCCAGCTAGGCATGACCCTAGCATCACCAGGCCTGCACATAAACCTTCACCCCGCTCCGGTGCTCCACACACCCGTTGTGCAACCAGTAGTGGTGCCTGTGCAATCACACGTCATCACCCCTGTGCATGCACACGTGATCACCCCTGTGCATGCTGTGCATACTGTGCATGCCGCGCCGGTTGTAAAGTATAAGGTTAAGAATCATTACCATGTTTTTGGGAAATAAATGACTGATTGAAACTTTATGACGTTTTATTACTTTGAATCAGATCCCATTCCATGAGTATTCATGTTTTTGGTATTTTCTATTTATATTTTCTTTCCACTAACTTTGAACCACATTTTAAATAAGATTAAAACAGCAAATAGGTAAGCTTGCGTTCCACGTGACGGGAACTTGTTACCGGTATGTGACCAAATCCATTTTGAATAATTTCTCTGGAGTCTAACATGGTCGCTTCGTATGTCAGTCAGCCGGCATCCATACTTTCCATCTAAACGCAGAAATGCTTGAAACCAAAAATTGCTACGGTGGTGGTGCCTTTTCGGTGGTACCATATCACCTTCTATGTACCACACAGTCACACGTAAATATTATGTTTGACTTAAAATAGAATAAACTAAATATCGATACCTTAATTGGCGAATCAGCCAACTCCACTTTTTGTAAAAATGTTTTTTTTTATTTATTTTGATTTCGTATTATTATTCCACCGTCTTTAGACGTCCGCCATATTGTATTATGAATGACGTCACATCTACCACGTATGTTAAATTTCAACCCAATCGGTTGGGTTTAACTGATTTAAAAGTCAGTTGCAAGGTCTAACCCTCACATATAGGAATTAACGCAGCAATAACTTGCTTGTTTGCAATAAAAGTTCGTAAAATATACAGCATAAGAAATGTGATACAACTAATGTAATAAATAAAACTCATCTGACCAAAAAAGAACCATTTTCACTCATGTGACGACTATCCTTGTATACCGACCCTTTAAGTACGAGTACATAATATAGTCGCTTTCCTATCTGCAGTAAGAGAACCCGATTAGTTAAGTCAAATCCCATCCAAACGAGACAAAGTTAGCGCTAAGCTTTCAAACAGGTAACTATCGCAAGTTACACATTATCTGCACAAATCCCTTAGTTCTCAACAAAGTTCGTTGCCCCGACAATTACTGGTTAAATATTCAACAAATGTCTCCTAAAATGGACTTCTGTATTCAGATTTAGTTACGCGATGACTTTAGGATATCACTTTCAATATAACACAACTTTCATACTGGCGGTTTGGAAACGTGATGTGATCGTTTCGATATGATATATTTATTTCGAATTTAGAGACTTTAAATGTAATAGAATTGGTTAGAATAATTGATTCATTACAATTATTATTTAATAAGAATTAGAATATAATTAGAAGAGATAGATCTTGAATGGATGTTCATCCTATCCATCGTTATCTTATATATATATAATTCTCGTGTCACGTCGGCTTTACCGATTTTCACCAAATTTTATGTGCATATTCAGTAGTTCTGAGAATCGGCTACTATGCATTTTTCATACTCCTAAGTGATAAAGGTTGTTCACCCTTAACATTTCTTTTATTTATATGACAACACAACTTTTGTTAGATATTAACCTTATATTACCTTATATCATTCAGGGACAATTGTCAACATATGACTGGAATTATAAGATTAATTTATTCAGCGACATGTTAAACAGCGGTTCTATTCAAGATTGTTTACTTCTAAGAAAGTTGGAACGATTGAACAAAAACACAGTAGGGCTTATCACCATCGTCATCTGGTTAAAATATGTATCACTTCGGCAACACCCCAGTCAAACCACGAAGGAATTGTATCAGGGGTTACTTTGTGGAAATCCATGCTATTAAGTTAAGATTAAAATTACTTCGCAACAGTCCGCTACAAATATGTATTATGGTATATATTTTAAACCATGCAGTATGTACCACCCTCCCTCCCTCAATAATATTTTGCATCTGCACGCATCCTTTGATTACGTTTTAATTAATTTACGATTTAATTTATTAGTAAAATGATTCTAAATAGATTATGATGATGAAACACTGAATATGAAACTATATGTACATTGTACAGAATCGGATAACGATGGACTCTATTCCTGCTGACTTCGAGCGCAAATATGAAAGTGCTGTAAACCACGTTCTAAGTTCCCTGTCAAGTAATAGTTTCGAGACTATCGGTCTATAAATAGAATTTCAATACAACGGAGATAGGGTATTCGGTTTTATGTAGGTAGTGGGTACCCCAACTTCTTAATTACGAAACTATGCACAGTGACTAGTATCGAAATTGATCAACAATATTAATACACAATCTTAAATTTCCATGTATCTAAGATCATATGTATATACATTAGTTGAATTTTATCACATATTAATAATCAAGAAGTATGTTTCCGGGGAGGTACATACCAGCGCAATACCTATTTCTATTGTGAATCAAATCTTACTTTTCGATAGAAACACCTACTGTGGCTGACTTATGAGGCGACTATCCTCCTCAGGAGTGGCAATGAATCTATGATCAACTTCAACTAGAACCCCTATATCAGTTCGTTACATAGCAATGACTATGTACATACCATAAAATATTGCCACTTCAATAATATCAATAAAAGATTGATTAATTACTGTTGCTCAGCATCGATCAATTTTGAAGGAAATATTGATGTGCTAAATAAAAATAAGAAAGTCGCTTAAACTTCCTTTAGTCGCAGTGTTTCGTTTCTGACTCGCGTCATAACTAAAGAAAAATACTTTTTTGGATATATGAAAATTAGAACTGTAAGATGTATTTTTTTATATTTGTTTAGCATTTTCTGATATATATTTATGTTAATTAGAAGCATTAACTTAGCATAAAGTATGTTATAGAATATATCTTCCCTTTGCACAATCTATTGCACCTATCAGCAATTAGCGCATGACCTCTCCGAAGGTGACGAAGTAAATGTCTTATGGGAATCGATTTATCTATAAAATATAGAGTCGTAATTGTTTCATGTCTGTGTGTATGTTCACACGAGAGTCTGTTTGAATGTTCTTCTTAATTGAGATAGGCCTGGAGCATACTCCAACATGCTGTTCCTCAATGCTCAATGTCACCCATCATGAGTTCTCCGAAAAAGTTTAACAAATTCCATCTAATTGTTACAACTAGGACTGATGACACTCATTAACTCCAAAACATAATCTTAATTTTTCCTAGAAAGCTGACTAAGTGTGATGCGAGATCTTCTGGAGTTCCAGTCTTCAGGAATGGCAATACATCTGTGTTCGGCTTCAGGCAGAACTCCTGTAGTATATGGGTGGGCTGGGTATAGAATACGACTATAGATGGGCTACAGAGATAACTGAAAAGTTTAATTGTATGCTTGTTTCTTACCTGTAGGATATAAAAATGTTCTAAATTTGAGGATCACTTGCTTTAAATGTCACAAACATTACCTACACGTCTTACTGAAACATATATGAGTATCAGAAATTATATTTACGAAATTTATGAAAAAAGTGTCACTATCTGCCGATAGAGTCCGCGACGGAAGCCTAGCTAATATTGGAAACAAAGATCGGATCTTAGTGCAATAGTTGAAACGGTTGAGTCATTCCGTTAAACTTACAATTATAGCGCGACCGACACGTCTTGAGGTAACCGGAAGGTCGGTATTTTCTCTATACGAAGATGCGACATTGATTTAAACCATATAAAGTGATGATACTTGATCAAATGGTTTAGATCATGATAATTGCAGTAATTTGCTATAAGGTTATTTGTAAGAAAAATAAACGTATAATAAAAATTGCATTTATATTGGACTTTTTCAAAAGAAGTAAAAGGAATAAAAAATAAAGTACAGGAAGCTGATGAGAAAGAACAAATTATTTTCCGAGGCTTTCAAACCAAGTTCGTAAGGGTAGCAACGTATTTGTGGCTAACCTTAGATAGGTATCGAATCTTATCGGGGATTGATTACAGATGTCTATCGTCGGCAGTAATGCTTGTTTATCACCTCAATATTATAAAAAGACAAAGAAATCCTATGAGAAAACATCTTACTCCTATTAGTAAACAAGGTTGACCTTTGTATATTAATATCTTCTAGCTTTATAATTGAAAACTCTGGTAAACAAAGGGCTACCCACGCAAGACTTTCTTTGTCTACAATAAATCTTATATTTCAAGTATTCAATTATCTCACAATGTAAAAAATATAGAATGATTTTTGTGTATATCAAAATATGTTTTAAAAAGCGATAGAATTCATCTTTGATTTTGACGATTTCATATTTCATCCTAATATCAGAATACGCACGATAGTTAAAAAGAATTCAATAAAAAACAAACTGGAGATATGTGATACATAAACTATAAGATTTGAAGGTGGTTTTACAGCCTGGTACGTATGGTGTGGTAAGGGAGACATAACTATTCCGAGGCATTAAAACTTAGTCTTTAGGGATAGTCGCAATGGGTGGGTCGCCGTGGGTGACCTCAGCTAGAAATGTAATCGTATCTTGGGTTGATTACAGATGTCCATTTGCGGAAGTAGACACTTACTATCAGTTGGGCAGCATGATGCATTGAAGAAGAAAACCTTCAATAATATTAAAAAAATACATTTTACTCAGAATGACGCAGCTACAATTAGGTATAGGTTATTTCTTGTAAAATACTTGATACAAGAATAAATTAGGCCTGAGATATCCCAGAAAAACTTCCAGTCTCCGTCAGACATCTGTTTTTCTTTATAGACTACGGAGATAGATATTTTATTTCATTCGATATTACTGAGTTTTGTACGTGGGTTTTTCTTGAGAAAACTGAAGGTTTGTTTAGTTATGATAATATATTTAATTTGTAAATATGTGTTAAATAGAGTGATGTCTTAAGTAAAGAACATTAGATTGTGCGAGAACAAAGTTGGGATGCCTCACAAGAGGCCCTTCGGGAGAGGAAAACTTTATAATATTAAATTCTCGCCACATATAAAAAGTATAAGCCTATTCAATGCCTTCGAAATAAGTGGCCAAATATTAAAACCATTAACACTAATTATTATTAAAAAATTATATTTATTATATTATAAATCAAAATTATATTTAAAATCATAAGCGGAAGTCACACAAAAAATAAATAACAAATATCAAATCATTTTATTCTCGCTACACTTAGTAGGAACACACTCAAGTTGCATATTGCCAAACACGCAGATTTATTACAAGTAGATGTTTAGCCTAGAGACAAGAGCCTAGGACCTATAAAAGGGCTAGATCTACACGATCTAGGTACACAGTCGACTACATCGGCAGTCCTTAGCACGCACGTGTGAATCAATAACAAAACAAAATGTTCAAGCTTGTGAGTACGACTTTATTTTTTTACTGATTAGTGATAAAGAGGCAATAAAAAGTGCAAATCTATTAAAAAAAAGATTAACCATTTTAATTTATTGAAAATCTCTATCTATGTTTTTTCCATTTTTACTGATAATTTATTAATTAAATGAATATTAATATTAAACCGTATTTTAAACTGAGAACAGAGTTATTAGGTAATTAATTAACGCTTCAATAAAAAAAGCTACAATTGCAAGTGTCATATAATTAAATATATTTAAAAAAGAAATATATAGCGAATGTTTTAATTGAATATAAATCTATTATATTAAGTATTACTTTGGAGTCGAGTTATATTTTTATAACCATTAAATAATCTTCTATATAAAATAACTTATTACTTGAAGTATAAAAACGTGTAGTCGGAAATAGCTCTAACTTAAATTACTCCATTAATTGAAGTAGGTACTTAATTAATTTCTAAGCTTCATACATGTTTATGAAAAGACACGTATTATGAAGTTTCCGCCGCTACTTCATAAAAGTTAGCCGTTGTGAGACGAACGTAGGTTTGGTATAAGGTTATTAGGTATATAACAAATGATCATGATCATGCAGAACGTCTGATGGTAAGCGGTTACTACCACTCATCAACATATTTTGTAACCAAATCCACCCTTATTCAAAAAGCCGATCACAGATACGTTGCCACTTCTGAGCAGTATGTAAGAAGGGTTGAAGTTTAAAAATAATTCGGTAATCTAAAGAGATATATATTGATTTTGAATAGAGGATGGATATGCATTCTTCGCTGAAATTCTTAAGAAAAACTAAAACAAAAGAGATGGCTAGTATAATGAGACAAATTTTATTTATAGCTTCAACATAACATTTTGGTAAGAATCTTCGTATAAAATGTCCAGTTTAAGTGAGTTAATTAAGATATAAAATAAACAAAAGACAGCTTGTAATATTTGAAGATTCCTTTGCTCCTATTTAGGGAAATTTTTCATCAGTTTATTATAGGGACTGTAATTGGATTCTTTAGACATGCAATTAAATTGGATTTAGCCTTGAATGAACGTTGATTTTTCGCAATAATGAAATGATTATCGTGATTTATTTTTAACAAATTGACACTAATCTGATTTTAAAGGTGATAGAACCCTTTGCGGTTCGACTCGGGTAGCACCGCCGCCTCACGTATTTCTGCCTAAAAAAAAACACTGTTAAGCGCTGCTGTGTTTTGATTTGAAGCATGTGGTGATCAAAGCTATCAAGACTTTACCAATTCTATTTATCTATTTAAATGAATTACAATTATGACTTCTTTGTAAAAGAACAGTTTCTCTTTTATCTATAAATAAACATTAAGTAACGCATAGATCTTAGCATACTGGCTAACAGACTATTATAAAACTTTCCATAAGCGTTTTTTATACAGTGCGGGAGGACGCTAAATAATTTCCAATTTTAATTCCTTAGTGTATAAAATTTCGAACAAATACAAAACGTTTGTTGTATTTACCTTTCAAATAGATACTAGAAATGCCTCGGGAAATTTTTAAATATTACTTTATTAGCAAATTTTAAAGTTTATTATACGACGGTATATTACTTTTTCCAATCTAAATCTAAAATAAAAGATAATAGCTGATGTTAAATTTGGATTTTATTACATCAAGTTTTAAGGTTCTGTTAATATTGTCTAAGTCTAAGTCTAATTATGCTTACAGTGAAGGTGGGTGGAATAATAATGAATACTTTCAACTCCTTTCGATCTTATCGCTTCATTGAAGAAATTTTACGCAAAGTATGAGAATTTTATTATTAGAGTTATTGTCTACTTCACGCACTGAAGCATCTGAGCTAAACATAACTTGAAGCACTTAAAGGATTTTGTGTAGGTGTTTAGAATTACACTATTTCTCTATTTAATGAAGGTCAACGATCCCTTTGTGGTTCGACTCCGGATGCACTAGCGCCACACCACTTTAACTACTAACAGCAGTGTTAAGTGCTGTTGTCTTTTAGTTTGAAGCGCGTGATAAGTAGGACACGTATACGGAATATTCCTAGGTACTTCTCAGGTAGTCCTCAGAAGCAGTAATGCATCTACATGCATTTTCGAATAGTTTGGAAAATCTGAGTCATATTTTATGATGTTGTCCAAAACCTTGTTATAAGTATGATTTTTTCTATGAGTATGTCGTATCTCACTGTCGTACTCAAATCTTTGTGGGACTAAAGCCCATAGTGTTAAAAAATATTAAGTATTTAATAAACACATCACTTATATAAACTTTCTATGAAATACATTTTAGGAAACAGTTTACCTAAACCATTAATAACTCTGTCAACTATTAAGTTGGGAGAATTTGCTACCACATATTTTACAGGCGCTTAATTTTTAAAAACATGTTAGTAAAACGAGTATATCTTAAAATTTAATAAAGCCGTTGCTGACAGTTTTATGCGCTCTTTAACTATTAATCATTGAGTTAACCATTTCTTGTAAATGGTTAAAGTTCTTAAAAGGAAATCTAATAGGTACTTTTCAACGTATGTTGCCATCACAGTCGAACCAACAATAACACCTTATTCATAATATTATATCTTCATAGTTCATAAACTTTATTGTTATTCTTATTATATATAGTTTTTTTTTTATTTTTGTTATTTTTTATTGTAATCATTTTATTTTAAATTATTATTTATACAATTAAATTGTTCACAGGCAGTATTCCTCGCCCTGGTCGCCGTCGCTCAGGCCGGAGTGATCGCCCCAATCGTGCCAGTCGCGCACCCAGTGGTCCACCCCGTCGTGCACCCGGTAGCAGCAGTCTCACACGCCGCGGTCGTGCATCACGCACCGCTCGTGCACGCACCGGTCGTGCACGCCGCACCTCTACTGCACGCACCCGTCGTACCGGTTGTGAAACACGCACCAGTTATTGCGGTGCACCATTGAGTGATGTGATATGGTTGTGATTGGCAGTTGGAATGTTTTGTCACAAATGTTGTGAATAAAATGTTGAAATTTATATATTTTATTTTATTTATCAACTTTTACGTCACAGCACATGGCTTTAATATAAATCTACTCTGTGGTGGTCTCTGTACCATTGAGGTTCCGAATTAGATCTTCAGCGAGTTGATTTCTTGATGAATTTAGTGTTTTATATTTCGTTCTACTTTTCATTCTAGTCTTTGTGATGAGGTATAAAAACCTGTCATTGGGCTATGGAGGTAGACTACTTGCTTTTTTATCTAGTTTCATTTAATACTGTTTACTATGGATTAGTAGGACTTAATAAAGGGAAATAGTCGAAGGGGTAATTCGTTTGTACCTCTCGTGCACGATTCTGTCATTATCCTGCATCTCACGTTACTTGGATGAGTTCAATGAAAACGAATTGATAAATAAACAAGACTCTGTTCTCGTGTACCACAATCTTAATTGGAATCACACAATACACGACATCTAAGCACACATATATCACATTACCATTCCTCCAACTTATCGACTGTGTGATAGAGGTTTCTTCGCAACATACGCGCCATGTATCAAACGACAGATTACAGAGATTTATTCGGAGTACATTTATACATCTTCCTATATTTACCAACTTGTCTCGGAAAAAATGGATAAGCGATAGTGATGGATAACTAGTTTCAGATAATTAATTAACGACAATATTTGGCACTTTTATTAATTGGATGTAAGTGAGTTATTAATTAGAATAGTGTCCATATCAAATATGGAATCGTTTAAACTTTATCCCAGTATAGGCCTAATTTTAAATACCTAATTTTTATTGAAATAACTTAGCATTTTAATAGCTTAAGGCCGAATAATATGGTCACCAACAGAAGTTTTGTATAATTGTAGGAGAAGATGCCACATTTATAATAACCCCTGTTTTGATTTTTTTAGTTTTAATATAGTATAGAATCGCTTAAACATTATCGTTTATCCACTTATATTTAGCGATGAAACATGTTCTTATTTTTTCAGGAGAGCTGATGTCAATGACATTCATTCGAATTTGTGAGGTAGGTATAAAAGTTTGAGACATTTTTAGCAAGATTTAAGTGAATTAGTTTGATGACATGACAAAGTGGAAGTTGGCAGAGATTTTATCGAGTTTTTTATAAGTTTGTGAGTATTTCATTCGATTCTTATGTTTAATATTTCCAATAAAAAGGAAATAAAATAAAATTGGCAAAAGGTTATGTAGCTCGAGCAATTTGAAGTCAGTTACTATGTCCAGATTGACCAGGGTTGATAGTAACCCTGGACAATCTGGACATAGTACCAGGGATACTTAACATCAACTAAGTCATAGGCCGTATACTGCTTTTGTAGCATAAAATAATAAAACTGGCCTCAGTTATTAAAATAACTATTAATTTTCGTAAGTGATAAAATACTTTCTCAATTGCCCTAAAACCGTTAACACCGGTTTGAAAACTTGGACTAACTAAAGATCTCAAAATTCGCCTAACAAAATTTTGTTTTGTTGAGCAAAAAAATTGTACTTATTTTTTCGATAGGTTTGACACAATTGACTATCAAATAAATCTACTTTGAGACTTTAGTAGTCAAATATAAGTGTGTAATCAACTACAGCGAAAGCACCACATTTAATTCTTACATTTTCCTGTTTCATTGCAATTGGAGGTAAAATCCCTTCAGGAAGCGTAACCTCACCGTGAAGGATAATTGCTGATGCGATGGCTTCAGGAAGCTAAGAGTGCCCACATAATGACCTATTTATCTGTAAGACCCCACCATTAACCTTGGTTTTAATACCTTTGCTACAGTCGCAGGAGGCTGTCCAATTTCCTTAGCAATTTATGGCATTTATTTAAACTGACTTTCGAATGTTTCGTTTGATTTTGAATATCTTTGTCAACAACAATAATACTTTCACTGTATCAACAGTTTCATATAATAATTATTAAATAGTTATCATTTAAAATAATTTCTTCAACGTTAATTTAAAGTTGAGGACCTAAATTTCTTGTATTCTAGTAGGTACCCAACCCCATGTTACTCCAATAACAAATTGTTAATGTTATTGTAAGTACCTATTTATATTTTCTGAGAACTTTTTATTTCAACATCGTATACTTGTAATATCTTAGAACAGTAATTACACATTAACATTATAGGGATTAAAACTCCACAGGACATGGACAGCAGTTATCTTACCTTCAGACGGACTCATTATTTCATTACTACTTCAACGTCAAAAAAATATTACATTGAAAATCACTTAAGTAATTTTTGGCATTTTTCTTGACGATATTGCATGATGACAAAAACATAATGTTTATGTAATAAATCTCCACAGCTGCTCGGGTTAACAAACCATCAGTCACATTGTTCACACATAACTAACTCCAAGGTCCCACCCGAACCTTACATACATAACTTACGCACAATTTGCCTATTCCCGTGCAACTTATCCCATGGCCTCCAAGTCCTATAAGATTCATGGCGGAGTCAAGGTTTGGGAATATTGGCCTATGAAGGCTATTGAATTTATTGTTTCCTGAAACGTCCTTTCGGATGCCGGAAGTTTGTTTAGGCGATAGTTTATAACGCTGTTAAGATATTATGGAATTTTTATGTCTTCTGTTCTTTGGACATTTATTCGCTCTCTGACCTTTGCGGGTTCGATTTCCGGAAGTCTAACTTTATTGTTTTATTTCTGATAGCCAAGTACCAAGTAGGCCAAGTATTGGTTGACTAAATACATTTTTGAGAATATTGAATAATTGTCTGGATATAACTATTTCCTTATAATAATAATGACATGTCAATCGCAGCAAATAATTACTTATTTGCAGGATATTATATAAGAATTTTTTATTGAAAGTAAAATGCGATGTTAGGCTAAAAAATTGCAGGATTTTTTGATAATAAACAAGAAGCAAAGGAGCATACTGTTGATTTAACAGAATAGCATTTCTCATTCATGTACAAATGGACATCTGTAATGAGATAAAGTTAACATTTCTACCTTCAATCGGCCACAAGTACCTTGCCAACTCTGAGGACTAAATTGGAATATCTCGACTGCTCCCTTACCACGCTCTTCAAAGCAAAACACAGAAGCATTTAAAATTGCTATTATTAAGCAGAAATAAGGATAGCGGTGCTTTCTCTGATTTTACCGCATTGATTCTACCACAAAGAGTTCTACCACGTTTAGGACGCCCTGCACTAAACCTTTGAAATTAATCTTTCAGAGTAGATTTTAAATATTCAGTTACCAGCCACACACCATTAGGGTACTTTGTAATATTAGCACCCAATTCAACACAATCGCAACAATTTCCGCTTTCAAGTCGAATGAAAGGGAAACGAGGGGTGGATAATGACTTGAGAATATCTCGACAAAATTGCTTCACCCGCTGTCCTTGAGGGATGGCGACCTTGGCGACAGATTACCTTTGTAAATGCTAACATTGGGTTATGGGCCCTTTATAATGCGGCATATTTCCCGGCTGTTGTGTAACACGGCATAATTGAGGATTTTGTACACGAGATGACTGTGAAGAGCTTTTTCATGTAATAGAAGTGCTTTTAAGAACGTTTGCGGTAAAAGATAATGGGAATAGACTTCATCAATACTATCTTACCGATTAGCGCGGGTTATTTTTCAAAATGAAAATAATTTATACCATATGACTTCATAGTTTTAAACATACCATTCCTATCTATATTTTTACGAATAAACCAACTCTTAAAACAATTTTTGGTCCCAGAAGGTTATCCAGTTTCGCACTAAGGATTTCCTCAACTAACTCTCTAAGTGTCGAAGGATCCTCGTAAATAGCTCCCGACCTAACCCAGGAAGCAATAACATAGCACAGCTTACGCCAATATCCCAGCGTTTAGCCTTGACTCAGTCGATAGGCTCGAAGGCCACGGGATACGGGACACGAGGAAATGAGATGCCAGCTGGTGCGAAACGCGTAACAATGTATGGGATTGTGCGAATGGTTATTGAGGTTCATTCGGATTTGTTAGATAGTATCAGTTACTTTAATTAAATAAGATTCTCAGTGTGGTTGAACAGGATAATAGATAGATTACATACATAGATCTTATACTACAAGTTGAGTTAGCTTATTAGATTTTTCTAAACATTAGAAAGAAAATTATCAACCACACTTATTTACCTGAGATAACTTGTCCTACGATGTATTCTAAAAAAATAAGACTTGTAAACGTGAATAACTTTTATATAATGTATGTAATGTAATGGGACTACTTAATATGACTCTCTTCAGTTCGACAGCGACGAAACTTTCTCTACGCCTATTTTTGATTATATTAGAATTTTCACTACTTTAATTAGATACTGAAGTAAAAGCTTAATTAGCCAACATCGTCCTAAGGGGCAGCAAGGGATGTGTAATACTCGTAGTCTAAAGATGCTACCATTCTCTATCTAATGACTAAGAGGCAGCACTCGTAAAATGCATATTTGTTTATTTATTTTATAAAAAAAAAAAAACAAAAAACAAAAATCAAATTGTCCATATTCACTTTCCAATAAATGTTCTCATTGACATTCAAGGCGTCCTTTGAACGAGTGTCCCACAAGATAGTCCCGTTAGACAAACGTAGTGTCTCAATCTCAACATTAACTCCCGTCACGTACACAAACACCCCATAAGTAGTTTTGTATTTAAGTTATAGGCGGCAACGGTTTTGTAACAAATGTGCCGCAATAAGAGTTTTTAAAATTCAAACTACGCCTACTATACTACGCTATTCAAATGCCAAATTAAATTTCATTTTATTTGGCGTTGGCCAAATAAAATGGAATTATAATATTTAAGGATTTAAGGATTTAAGGATTTAAGGATCGCCAAATAAAATTTCATTTTATTTGGCGATCCTTAAATATCCTTAAATTAAATATACTTATTTTCCCTATTAATTCTTGTGAATGAACTGAATTCTATAAATATATGAATTTAAATGTTAATTTACTTTTTGAATAACACATAATATCCTATGTTGTATAACGGCTAATGATTGCATTGCATGAAAATTTCTCATATAATTTATATAAAACTGTGGTAATTAAATTACTATTACATCTAGATTTTAAAGATACTAATAATAACACTTTATTTTCATAGCAAAAAAAAAAACATAGTTATATTGAAAAACAACAAGAGAAAAAAGAGTAGATATTAAAATAAGACTCTTATGTCTCTATCGCTCTATACTTGCACCAAAGACGAATGCAGTAAGCTCAGAATCACTCAATACGGATCATTGTTTAGAAACGCTTTGAGCTTTCGTTCCAAAGCTCCAGTGCTTTTTGTAAGACGCTTAAATTGCTCTATTGTTTAGGAAACCCTATTATAGAAGTTTATTTGTTTTTTGGTCCTTATTTTGTGATTTTCTATTTATCGTAAATTTATTTTCGTAACAATATAATTCATTGGTGCGTAAATAAAACGTAATTTAGTAATACGGTTTGCGTATGTTGTAAAATTTCTAGACATTTAATTAATATAATAATAATAATTTATACATATAATTAATATAAACGTTGCTATTACTTTCGATTACTGTGACTTACGTGTCTTGTATCGTATAGCAATTATAAAATCAAACTTGAAAAGAAAACTTGTCATAAAACAATTGAAAAATAGTCACTAAAATTAATTGCACCATTTATTATATACAACTATAACATTTTGTCCCTTGTTTAGCCTCTAAGGTAGGAGTGACAATTCTAAAATCAAATTCTGAAAGAAGTGTACGCGCTTATAGTTCCACCTGATTGATCGCGTTATTGTCACTCACTTTTATATTTCAGTGTGTTTCGCTACAATTCTACAAATCTATTCAATAATATCAACTCGCTACTACATAACACACGACAACAAAACGACAAAACCGTAACAATACACTAAACAATTCATTATCCACGCCACATGCAGCGAAATGACTCCACCCGACCCTAAAACAAGGGTCTGCGAAGGTCCTGACCCAAAACCACTACCTTGACCCACTAATAACCTCATTATAATACTGCCATTACCGACCTGAGCTTCCACGTGCCTTGGAAGACCTCGCGTGCCATAAATTTATCAATGGTTTATGGTAAATTGGGAATTTTTCCCATCAAATTAAATTGTTCCTGAGAAGGACGCCATGGAAAGGAATAGAACAAAAATATTTAAATGTCAAACAGAGTTTCCTTTGCTTATCCTAACTGATTTTGTCTGGGAGACTATCATTAATTGAAATTAAGAACAGTACATCGAAACAATGAAATTGGTACCAATACACATCAAGGACATCTTACACAATCATGTTGATTTTTGACAAACTAGCTTAAACAGATCCCGTCACATATTCAATAAAAATATCGAATTTCTTCAAGTAATCGAATCGTTGTGATAAAGTATTTAGAACTTTTATTCTATAACTAACTACACATCTACTGACACCGAATGATAGATAGATAAATAATCCGGTATCCGGTAGAGTTATGTTACGTAAATGAAAAAGGCTTTAATAAACTCCTCTTTTACCAGCTATTTATTAATACCCTTTAATCTGGTCCTAAATCTCTTACGTGAAGGAGTGGGTGCCTTAATTCTTTGAGAGCTTCAAGCAAGTAAATTACTTGACATTTACGAGTAGGTAAACAACAACATACAGTGGCGTACCGTGGGTTTCCCAACATATTTGAACAAACTTCTTGTTTCGTTTCCTCTGTTTGCTTTGACATTTTGTAAAATCAACATTGAATATGTGTTCATCAACGACAAAATATAATGTTTATTTGATTTACGTAATTTCTGTTGAAAAATTTTTTGTTGTTTGCATTTCATTAGACATTTTTTGACGAACGATAATATTTGTCGAGGAGGAGGAAGTGATCTTCTTTTCGTTACACTGACTCATTTTTATCGTTAAATGTATTTGCAGACTTATTATTTTAATGTCAGCGACGAATTTTACTAGTGTGTAGAAATGTTAAATAACAAAATTAAAAAAGTACTCGTTTCTTAATAATCGGTGAGGATAAAAGTTAATGCTATAAAAATTATCAATTCAAATCAAAATATCAATTAAGAATCGAAAAAAATCTCGCTGCAAAACTATAAAAGAAGTTTTATCACATTCTAGATAGGTAATAGATTCTTAATAGCAGCGAAACGACACTACATTTTAACGTGTATTAAATTGCCGATAGGAAAAAACCGTTAATGAAGTCTAGATCTAATACTAGTTTGCTTAAAGTACTAGTACTAACCTGTCTAGTGACACAGCTACGAGGCTGTACACGGAGGCAGCCACTGATAAGCCTTGGACGTAGGGCACTGTCTTGCACATCCACCACCCGAGGACCCAAGCTGAAACAAAAAACCTTATTTAATTATGTATTCAAAATGGAATGCTAAAATTATTAATTTTGACAACTGGGAGATCGATGGCAGTGGTGGTAACTGCCATACCTATTTGGGCCATATAGAACCGGTGTTCTGTGCTAATAGGTTTTGGTTTGAAAAGTATGATATGAAGTCAGAGACACGATATGTTTCTACTCTGCTTACAGAAGATTATGGGATAAAATAATTAATTAGAGATGTTTATGGGAGGTAGATAGCACATCCTATGTAAGGCTTGGTGTGCCACTTTGCTGCTTTAATTAATAAAAAAGAAACTTAATACAGATAGAGGGAGCTTATAATAGCCATTTTTACCATTTGGGAACTGAATCATGAAAAATTATGCTATAATTTTTCATAAGGATCAATGTTTACACTAGAACATCTTAAAAACCCAAAAAATAGGAACTGTAGAGATAAATATTAAAACACAAAAGCATTTAATAGAAATTGTTACAAAAGTCAAATTCTCTAACACATCGGAAGACAAGGATTTCCTAAATGCCACCGCACCGCACCTGAGCAACAAGTGGAAAGAGGTCACAAAATCAATATTTACACAACGACCTGCAACTCAAACTAGGTCAGGTCAGTGTACCTGCGGCCCCTTACCCTTGCATTTCTCTATATCCGTCCCTTTCCCACCTACTCGACCTCTAATACAGCCCTCCTTGTCCCTCCTGGCCTTGTCCCAACCTGAAACACAATGCAAAAGAAATGTCGGAAACGTTCCGCCCTCCAATTAAATATGAATCCTATGTAAATTTCCGTAAGGCTTTGCTTTGGGGTTTCTCAAGGAACTTGCATATGCCAAATCCATTGGAGGGGCGTTTAATGAATAACTGATTGGAATTTAATGAACACGTCTGTTGTTTTGATTTTATAATATAGGAGTAGCAGACGAGCATGCAGTCCACCTGATGGTAAGTGGCTATTGCCGCCTATGGCATCTGGCATTAACTCAAGATAAGATTAGGTATATTTACCTGAGGACTGAGCTGGAACACTTCGGAATATAATGTCCTCCGCCTCCCTTACCAAACTCTTCAAACCGAACACAGCAGCGATTAACACTGTTGTTATGAGACAGAAATAGGTGTAGCGGTGGTGCTCCCTGAGTCCAACCACAAAGGGTATACCACCTTCAAATTTCTGATTTCTATTTCTCATAACCCATATCGCATGTCCTTGGCCTGATCACTGAGTAAAGGCAATATTTAAAAAATGCACGACGAAATAAACGATTCAAAGAACGTAAATCCTTGGGATATCTTAAATGAAATTTTCCTTTTTCGAATACTTCTAATTTTTAAGACGAAATGTTTGGAATGCTTGAACTTTTTAACACGCTTTTATTAGCTTCAGACGTATGTATGTTGGTATGTTAGTATGTAACGGAATCTTTGAACATGATTTTAACCCCCTTCAAAACGTCGGATTAACTCGAAATTTGGCATACTTATTAAGGACCGATGACAATTCAATATTTTAAACATTAATAGTTTTGTACCATTGTCCTTATCAACATCCTCTGGATTAACGATTTTCGAGGCGAGATTTTTCAAACACCTTCAGCAAAGTTCATCGCAACTTTAGATTGCAAATAATAATTATTGCTATTTAGTTTCAATAGGCGTAACTTTTATATCGTGATTTTTAGTTTAGAAAATAATAATGTTATTTCCCTATAACTCAAATGTTCTGAAACATATCTATAATGCGCTCTTGTAGAATGATTTTTAGGATTCCATACTCAAAGGTTAAAACGAAACCCTCTGCGGTCTGTTCGTCTGTCGTTGGGCTTTATCTCTTAAATCGTACTAGATAGACACTTGATTTTTTTACAAACGATGAATAATGGTGGTCGCTATAACGAGAAATACTAAAAATTAATAAATAATTATAGTTCAAAAAACTAAAAAACACGCTTTTATGATAAAATCAACTAAAAAGTAGAAAATAATTTTCAATCTAAGAATCAATTAAGGAACAGTAAATAGTATAATTGTGGAAAAAGTGTGGGGTGCTCCATTTATCAGGTTCGAAAAGCACCCCACACTTTTTCCACAATTATACTATTTACTGTTCCTTAATTGATTCTTAGATTGAAAATTATTTTCTACTTTTTAGTTGATTTTATCATAAAAGCGTGTTTTTTAGTTTTTTGAACTATAATTATTTTTAAATATCCTTTTGTTACTGAAGAATTTGACTGATACTGTAACTTAAGCATTGAAATATGTTGAAGTCTTCAGTATTCTTCGTATGAGTTTTTACGTTCTTACAAAAATTACTGTTTTTGTATTTGTTTACGTATTTCTCATACATTTTTAATCAGATCTGATACAGTCCGCGCTGATTGGAAATATATGGGCAAATACGTAAACAAATACAAAAACAGTCATTTTTGTAAAAACGTAAACATTCATACTAAGGATAGATAATATGTATCATACATGATAACATAACTCTTATTAGGTATCTCTATGGTTACAAAAAACCATAAATAACGTATCGGCATCTCCACCGCTACCAAGTCGTGACTTCAGCAAAAGGTTAACATAATATATGCAATTGGAACAACATAACAACGATCCTTTGTTTATCTTTGATAGATTTATTGTTATTCGATTTGTATTGTGTTGTGTTATACGTGAAGACGAGAAATAATATATACGAGCTGCTTAAGTACCATAAGACACAATCATAAATCATAATTATCATATAAAATGTAGGATACCTGTAAAAATAATAAATAAATTTCATGTGTACATTGAACATACAAAAACGCACAAAACGGCTTCCAGGGTAGTGGGTGGCAAGAGTGGGTCCTCGAACCGCTTGGCCAGCAGCCGCGAGAAGGAAGGTGTTCCCGCATGCCCTCGTACACAGTAGACGGTGTGGCGAACTTTATGCTCTCCTGAATGGAGCCCAACAGAGCAACGCGCTTAGAGGACTCCGGTTGCGATCCTTTGAAAATCTACCAAGGAAACATCTCAATTTGGTCCACAAGAGCAAAAAATTATCAGAAGCAGAAAAATGGTGGACACCAGATAGGGCTACAGATAATTGGATTGATAACACTCAAATATGTTCATATTGTACAAACTGTGAATGTGAACTGTGAACTTCATAAAAGAGCTTCTTCCAGACTTCCCGGATATACCCCGGAGATACATAATACACGATTTGTGAGCAACGGACCCGGGAATGACCTTGGTCCTCGATTTTAAGGGCGGAATTTTAATGAGCACCCTCTGTATTATTCTTTTAGAGGGTTGAAGCAATGTGCATAAATGAAGAACCTTATTTACAAAAGTTACAAAGGGCCCAAGATCTTGAAGTTTAATGATTTTCATATTTCCAGCTAAAGTGCGAAAGTCAGTACCAAAATTGTTTCTTTCAGCGCGTTAATAATTATATTTGTTTGTTATGAGAGGTAAAAAGGATTGGCGTTACGATTTTTGCAGCGGAAACGGCAAACAGTAACTCTGGGACGTTACGTTGCACTAATATTTAAATATTATTAATGTAATTGTGCGACATGTTGTGTCATGTAGCAATAATTTTGTAATCTTTTTTGCTATGTAATAGTTTCCCTTATTGCGTGCGAATAAACAAAATTCACATATTTTTGATATTCTTTATGAGAGCTCAGCAATACACCTTTTAGATGTTTTCTTTCACCGCTTAAATAAGTAAGGATTCATTTATAAGACGTACATAAAAAATCACAGCCTTGAATTCATACCTTACACTATCCGATAGGGAGGCCGAGGTTCTAACCACTAAGCTATAGCTAGTCCTCGGGACAATCAGACAATATAAACAAGTGTGTAAACAACCACATCCTAGCCGGTAGCGCGGCCCATTTCACTGACCTACTTACTGTCTTGCCCACACCTGTGTATCAACGCGAATTCTATATATTACATCACGTGTCTCTATGTAATAGGAGCAACAGTAAACACGCAGACTATAATTAAGTGGTAAATACCGTCCATGGACATCTGTAAGAAATCCAAAACAAGATTGAGTCCTATTTGAGATAGATCAACGAAGCGTTACAATTCTGTTGTTGTTGTAATTGAGACTGTTGTTGAGAATTAAGTGAAAATAGAAAATAGAACTTAATAAAGTGAAAATAGATGACACTAAAAATAACTGCCAAAAGGAACAAATTGGTGTAGAAACCAAGTATTCTACTAAGTTTAAAACCGCATTTTTGCCGGAATGGTAAAAGTCAGAAATGTACTTTGTCATCCACCAATATTACTCTCCCGCTACTAGCCACTTATCTTTTCTTGAAATAAGTAATATAAGGTTATAATCCACAGCACTGGCCAAGTGTAAATTGGTAGACATTACGTGCCCTAGCTAAACTATTTTAAAAATCTCTCAAGTTTGTAGGTTTCTTCGCGATATTTTCTCCTTCGCCTTTAAAACAATTGATAAATTAATTCCTAACACACACATAACTTTGAAAAATCAAAGATACGTGCCTGGAATTCTAACTTCACACCTCTCTATTAAGAGACAAAGCTAGAACCACAAGGCTATTACTGATGTCAACGTACTTATAGGCCTCCAATTGATCCCTAGGGTTGAAACCTGTGCGCAACCCCAGACAGATCATCATTTTAGCTGCATAACTTTGTAACTAGTTAATACCGTTACTATACCACTTAGCTCATAATAATTACACATATTAACCACCAATTTTCTAGGTCACAACATAAGTTAATGACCAGACACCCTCACCTCAGCTTCACATTTGGATGACATTAACGACTGTGTTATGACATGTTATCTAAAATATCATTAATTTCTATCAAGTACAAATTTACACTATAAGTATTTAATGTAATTCTGAAATAACACATCTTGTGATAGAAATAATGGTTAGGTTAGCGCTACATCGCACCACCTCGTTTTTTAGAGACGCGACATTGAAAATAAGGATAATTCTAATATTGTCTTATAGTTCTAATGCTGTAACCTCCTAGGAGTAGAATAAAAATCGAAACTAGCATTAATTAACAAAAAAATTAAATTAAATAAATGCCGTTAGTATTCTCATTGGACAGAAATAAAAGCACATTTCCAAATAAAAGCATGTTACACTCTTCTTGTATTTTACAATTATAATGTAATACGCTTATTAAAATAGGTTCACACATTATAAAGAACGAAATACATGTATACTTCAGTATAACGAAAACCTAGTTCCACAATATTGATAGCACTAATACATTTAGCAGCCCCTAAAGACGATCATCCATATACCTCTAGTTCCGTAACACACTAACAAACAGATCTCGATATAGGCCACCTTAGCCCTTATCGAACGCTCGCACCAGTTTTTAGGGTTCTTTACGAAAAGAGTGAAAGCGGAACCCTTTTACTAAGCCTCAGCTGTCTATCCGTCTGTCATAAGGCTCTATCTCTTGTTGTTTGTGACGTGTTTACAAAGGCTGTGTTAAAAAGATGACACATAGGTTCCAACTTAGTTCCTAGTGGTAGCAACGCAGAAGAAAATTTTAGGTTGGTATTTTGAAGGAATAGCAGACGAGCATACAGTCAACCTAATGGTAAGTGGCTACTGCCGCCCGTGGACATCAGTAATCAAACCCAGATAGGATTAAATATTCCTGAGATCGGCTACAGATGCGCCGCCACCCCTGAGGACTAAGCTTCAACGCCTCAGAATAATATGACTCCCATACCACACCATTCAAATCAGAACACAGCAGCGCTTAACACTACTGTTAATAGGTAGAAATAGGTGTGGTGGTGGTGCTGCTAGAGTTGAACCAGAACGGGTTCTATCACCTTTAAGCTACTTCAGTCTAATAAAAAATGTAAATATTGCTTCTTAGGATAATGTATGAGCGTCTTAACATCCCGTTGAGTGATTCCCTTAGGGTCAGACAAATTGGGCGGCGCTGAAATATTAGCTCATACGGTCTGGCCTACTTACCGCCTCAAACTTGATGAAAAGGCTGTTTATCAATCTCCGTATGTAGGCTTTCGAAGACTTTCCTTCCTGATACAATATAGTATGAGAAAAGTGGAACAAAATTGAATCGATTTGATTTATATTACCTCGTGTAGAGCAGCGGTTAATACTGGTCTGATATTTTTTCTTTATAATATAGTAGTAGCGGACGAGCATGCAGTCCACCTGATGGTAAGTGGCTACTGCCGCCCATGGACATTTGTAATCAACCCCAGATAGGATAAGATATTCCTACCTAAGGTCAGCAACAGATGCGCCGCTACCCCTGAGGACTAAGCCGGAACGCCTCGGAACTATATCTCCTTTAACACACCCCTCAAACCAGAACACAGCAGCGTTTAACACAGCTGATGTGAGGTAAAAATAGGTGTGGCGGTGTTGCCGCCGGCGTTGAACCACAAAGGGTTCTACTACCTTCAAACTACCACATGTAAGAAGGTATGGGTTCGATTCTTGTCAGATGTAGGGATATAAAAGTGAAAATCGTCATAAAACACTGGTATTTTAATTTAATATAGGGGCAAATGTTGCAGCACTCAATCTCTACTAATCCATATTGATGCATCAGTTGTTTGTGAGACAAGTGTCCATCAACAGAACATAAGAGAATTTGCAGCCTTGGAAATTAGTACACTGTTTTCGTCACAACGCGATGATTCAGCGCTATATAAGAAATTTCATACCCTAAAAATATTACGAATTCTTGAAGCTGCGTTTTACAAAAAACTAAGTGAAAAGTCGCGTCATAATAAAAAGTTGCAAACTCATTATTCTTAAGGCAGGCTAACGAAATGAGTGAATGACAATATGGTGACATTAATTCCAAAGTTCGAAAACTCGGTCAAGAGCTTACTGAACTTCCCTCGAGTGGACTCCACGTTGCATATTAAAATGTATACTGTTATTCGTTTGAGCACCGACCGTGACTTCGTCAATTGCATCGAGAGGTATTCATTGATATTGATTGTCATGACATTGAAATTTATTTTATTTCATGTAATGGAGACAAGAGGTAGTAGAACCCTTATTTTTTATACGAATAGAATCATACGTTCTTATCGTTTAAAAAGCATCACCGATAAACCTGTTTCTGCTTTATAGCACCAGCTCACGAACAAAAGGCAAGGCAAACAAGGCATCCAACTTATACCTTTTGCAATATCATACAATAATTTTTCAAGAGATTGCTTCACTCATACCCCTAATAGATTTGAAGGTGGTAAAACCCTTTGTGGTTCGACTCCGGCGGCACCACCGCCACACCTATTTCTACCTAATAACAGCAGTGTTAGGCGCTGCTGCGTTCCGTTTTGAAGGGTGTGGTAAGGGAGACTGACTTTTCCGAGACATTTCAGCTTAGTGTTCAGGGGTAGCGGCGCATCTGTCGCCGACCTCAGGTAGGAATATCCTATCTGGGGTTGATTACAGATGTCCATGGGCAGCAGTAGCCACTTACCATCAGGTGGATTGCATTCTCGTCTGCTACTCCTATATTATAATTTTAAAAAATAGCTTAATAGATTTACCATACATCCATTTAATATAAAAATAATCTTAGAAAGTTTTTTTTAGAAATATGTAACATCATAGTTCATAATATCAAAGACATACCAAGTCTTGAATGTAAAGGCATTCTTCACGGATGAAAACATTTAACCTTCTTATAAGAAGCCTTTCGAGAAAAAGTTGACCTCCATTTTATTCAATGTGAACTATATTCTTCATAGTTTACTCTTATGTAATTTTCGTGATCCCAAAAATAACAAAAGAGTATTGAAGTATAGCGTATGTGATGTAGGTGTAATATTCAACTGTAGCGCTTCAGACTGCCATCGCTGATAGCAAGTCTCGAAGCTGGTCGGGACTCCTGGACGGGCTGGATAGGGATCCATGGGGACGCCCCTATAGAATTGTGCTGGGAAAGCTGCGCCCATGGGTCCCTCCGTTAACGGAAACCCTGGATCCCGACTTTGTCACGGTCGTTATGGGAAACCTGTTTCCTTTCACTCCGAATAGCCCCGACGCAGCGACGGTACCCTCGGTGCTGCCCGAATGGACTGAGGAGTTGGCAGTCAGTGAAACAGAACTAGGATGGGCCGTGAAACGATTGGCCAAGCGAAACACCGCACCAGGCCCTGACGGAATCCCGGGTCGGGCCTGGGTGTTGGCGCTGACCGTCCTCGAGGAGAGGTTGCGGTCTCTGTTCACTGACTGCCTACGTGCCGGCCGCTTCCCAGCGGAATGGAGGCAGGCGAAGGTGGTACTCCTCCACAAACCGGGCAGACCCTTACACTCACCCTCGGCCTACAGGCCGATATGTCTGCTGAACGAGATAGGAAAGCTTTTTGAGCGGATCATTTCCGCTCGTATCAGCAGACATTTGGCGTGCAGCGGTCCGGATCTATCCGACAGTCAGTACGGCTTCCGAAAGGAACGCTCGACTGTCGATGCTATACTCCGTGTTCGCGCAGTGACAGAGCAGGCCGTATCCAGTGGCGGAGTGGTTTTGGCTATTAGCCTTGACATAGTCAACGCGTTCAACACTCTGCCCTGGAAAGCAATAAGGGAGGCCCTCGTATATCATCAGGTGCCTCCCTATTTGCGTGACGTACTGACGGCCTATTTGTCTAACCGGAGTATTAGCTATCCGGGCCGTTACGGGAGTGTCAAGAAGAGGCGTGTCGTGTGCGGGGTTCCGCAGGGGTCGGTCTTGGGGCCACTCCTGTGGAATCTCGCATACGATGTCGTACTGCGGACGAAGCTCCCTTCTGGTGTGAGCGTCGTATGCTACGCCGACGACACTCTTGTGCTGGCTGAGGGTGACTCTTTTGAGCGGACGGCGAGGCTGGCTGAACTAGGGGTGGCGCGAATTGTCGCAAAAATACGCGGGATAGGCCTTCGCATAGCGCCGAATAAGACTGAGGCCTTATGGTTCCACCGTCGAAGGCGGAACGCGGATCCACCCTGCATGTCAGTGCGGGTGGGTGACGCGGTTATCGAAGTGGGCAGACATCTCAATTACCTTGGGCTGGTGCTGGATGGTCGCTGGCGTTTCGACGAACACTTCGACCGTCTGGTCCCCCGGATTCACAGGGTAGCGGGTGCTTTGCACAAACTGCTGCCAAATCTCGGGGGACCAAGGGAGGAAGTCCGCCGCCTCTACGCAGGCGTCGTGCGCTCTGTCGCGCTCTACGGTGCGCCCGTATGGTCTAATAGACTATCGGGCTGCCGGCGCCTCGCGGCCAAATTGAATGCCGCGCAGCGTTTGATCGCGATCAGAGTCGCACGAGGATACCGGACGATATCGTATGAGGCGGCCACAGTCCTAGCGCGGTTTCCGCCCCTGGACATTCTGGCGGATATGACCGCAGAGATCTTTTTTAAGATCCGCGGTCTCCGCCAGACGGCCCAACCTCCCAACGAAGAGACGATCGAAGTGCTTCGCACGAGAGCCGGCTGGCGCGCCCTAAGGCGCTGGCGTGATCGGCTCCAAGAGCCACGGGGCGCGCGCCAGCGCGCGGTAAGTGCAATTCTGCCCAGCTTCCGAGCATGGTTGCACAGGAAGACACGCGTCACCTACCGGCTGACACAGGTACTCACCGGACATGGCTGCTTCGGTGAGTACCTGCACAGAATAGGCAGGGAGGCCTCAGCACAGTGCCACCATTGTGGACATGCCCAGGATTCTGCGCAGCACACACTCGAGGAGTGCCCAGCATGGCAGCCCGAGAGGCAGATCCTGGTGCAGCACATAGGGCCGAACCTCTCGCCAGAAACAGTTGTTGCGGCGATGGTCCGTTCAGGCGAAGCGTGGAATAGCGTGGTCGCATTCTGCGACCGCGTTATGAGCGCAAAAGAGGACGCCGAACGGGCCAGGGAGCGCGCCGATCCCGCGCGGAGACGGAGACGCCGAGGGCGTAGATAGCGCCCTCCGGCGCGGTGTCCGTCCAGCAAGCGACCCCGGGAAGGACAGCGGTTTGTGTGTCCGATAAAAGGGCATCGCGTTAGGAGGACTCCGGTTGTGTTCCGTTGGAGATCCCGGAGTTCTCCACCAAACGCTGAGGACGGCCACCGGGGGGGTTTTAGTGTGGTAAAAATCCCACATAACCCGGCGTCACTCCCATGGCGTCGGGTACCTTTTGAAGGTTTCCCCCTCGTCAACAAAAAAAAAAAAAAAAAAGGTGGGAAAATCTTGTAACTTTTTTAGTTCATAAAAAAACAGTATGGCTCGACTCGGGAAATACCACAAGCACATATCGATACCTTAATTGGCAAATCAGCCAACTCCACTTTTTGTCAAAATGTGTTTTTTTATTATGATAGTAAATGGCGTTGAACGAAATCAAATTAAAAAAAAAAAACATTTTGACAAAAAGCGGAGTTGACTGATTTGCCAATTAAGGTATCGATATGTATATTTCTATGTCAGCGTTCTCCCTCACATTTTGTAACAAACACCCTTATTATTCATGAATAGTAACGTATTTATGATCGGCTTCAAATAGGACTCATGTTTTGAAAGAAATTAATTACTGATATCCATGGATACCAGCACCGAGAAAGACTGAACTATAAGATTTACCGGTGTACAAGTGTACACCTTCTCTTCAAATCAGGACATAGCACTTAACTTTTTTTATTATCTAGAAATCTATCTGTCTCGGGTGTCTACGCAGTATGTCAAAACTTCTACCATTATACATTATTAATGAAATAAATAAGTACTAAGTGAGATACATATATATATCGGATTTGAATAACGTATCGCATCATATCATATCTGGGGGCACGGCATTGCCCGCCCAAGTCGAGCCAATAAAAGCGGCACGGCCGTACCATTCTTTTCTCGAAGCAATTCGAGCCATTTTCGACCCCCCCTTAACTTCTTTGTATTATATTATTATTAGTAACGTAGCATAACCACGATAAATATCCAATATTTCCATCTCCTTCCATATAAACATCAACAAGACAAATGACTAACTACGACATAACAATAAATATTCTACTTCAATAACTGACAAGTAAACAAAATCAATATAAAGAGCGCACGTAAACAGCATCTGTGACCGTTTCATTACAGTTTGATATGAAGGCGTCTCGTCTCGTCTGTACGATAAAACATGTCGTTCAGTGTAAGTGATCTTTGTATTTCTTGTACATTCGTCATATGGAACTGTGGCGAACGTATCATAAATTTCAATTTTATTTCTAGGGTTACTTATTTCAACTCTTTACCGCTTTGAAAGCTTAGCTTAGCTTAGCTTAATGTTTATACATTTAAAATAAGATTATTACTATTTTATATTAATAGGATTAAGGATTAAGTACTCACTTTCATAAGTGAGTACTTAATCCTTACTATCCTTACTATTCCTTACTAATATTATAAATGCGAAAGTAACTCTGTCTGTCCGTCTGTCTCCTCTTCACGCCTAAACCACTGAACCGATTTTAATGAAATTTTGTACAGAGATAGTCTGAGACCCGAGAAAGAACATAGGATAGTTTGTATCCCGGAAATCCCACGGGACCCAGGGATGGCGATCTAAGATCGATTAATCGGAGAAACGATCTTTTCGACCAAAAAGTCGATTATTTTAATCGATATTAGTAAAGGTTGAATCGTAAACTATGCATTTTATCAAGCGATGATCTTTAGCAAAGTTGTTGTCCATGAGCCCACGAAGGTTTCATAGTTGGTACGACCAATTTTCGTCAGATGGCGCCACTTTAATTCCAATGAAAGTACGAATTTTCAGTTTTATGTATGTTAGTATGTCATATTATTTTCTTTTAAACGCGGGCGAAGCCGCGGGCAGAAACTAGTTTTTTATGAGGCTGAATAAGAAAGCATTCACTCTACTTGATGGTGAGTGATCACTGCCACGGACATATGTAACCGAATCCGCATAGAACAGTGGTTCTACGTGAAGTTAATCACAAATACGTTGCCACTCGTGATTATTAAGATTGTCGCCTTATCTTTAAGTTAGCCGGCATCCACCCCCTTTTTAGCTTAAAACTGCTTCAATGCTAGAAATGGGTACACCGGCCGAATGTACGAGTATGTGTACTTCCGCAGTCGAACTATACCGCCATTCAATTTTATCTGAAGATAAAAAGTTTCTACTTTACATAGACTTAAAATCGCTACTTGAGTCTCTTCCTGAGTCCTTGTTGATAAAGCTCCTGTGTGTTTACATATTGAATAATATCAATGTTTTAAGATAGAAATAGGTGTATTGGGAATGCTAACGGAGTCGAATAATTTTAAATGACTACCATTTTGATGGATTTACACACAGATACCTATAATTAACCGAATAAAATTTTACTCCGAAAATTACTAAACCCTGGATTGTTCCCCGAAAATAACTTATCTCTATCTCTTTCTATTACTTGTAACAAATCCCCTCCTCGCTTCACACCATTTCCTAAACGCTGAATAGCGTGCAGCAAAACATTTGGTCGGAGGTTTATCGCTAAATGTATTGAAGTAAGGTTGTAACACATTTGCCGTGGTTCATCAGATAAGGTTCTTGCCGAGTTGCCGGATAGCGCACCGATATACCAAAATACATATGTAGGTAGGTACATATGTACAATTAATGTACATGTATGTGAATATATTAACTTTATTGTTTCCCGTTAAATTTAATGAAAAATGACGATAATTTCATCATCATAATTCACACATTATTAGTCGTCCAGTGTAAATCCTTTTTAGAAACTAAACGGATGTAATGTATATTTCACCACGCTTATCTTTGAATTACTAAAGTTTACATATTGTTTAAAAATATTGTAAACAACGTTCTAAACTTACGTTTTCTTTATCTTTAAACCTTCTGACAATTACTTACCTAATACATAAGTAAATCGGAAACCTAGAATACGAATACGAGTATTTCATTTTCGTTACTTATATTGATATTATAGATATCGTGGATAAGTGTGCATGGCATGTTACAAAAGTATATTAAGAGCAAATATTCGGTTGTGCAGTTAATTATTTATATTGAACTTCTTCATTAATTTCTGTAATTTGGAAATTCTCATACATAAACATTAAATTTAATCCGACAAATATCTAAGCATAATTTTATTTAAAACGATCCCATATGTCTTAAAATAACTCGCAATACACGACCCAATGAGATCCAGCGAAAACCAATAAATCAGGCACGGGCCTAAATTCCAATATTGTCTTCGCAAATATAGGGTGAATATTTGCCCGTCAATATACCAGATAATGCAACCTTCGCGTCTATCAACTGCGCTGCAGAGATTAATTCTACGGACGACCTTCCGAGAGATTGCGGCGCGAGTGATAGCGACAAGCGGGGACGGAGCCTTGTACTTTAGAAATAACCTGGTCGGTTTTGCCCTTGATTGGATGAGCGTTTTTGTTTTCGAGTCTAAAGTCTTTTAGGTTATTTGTAAAAATTAACGCTTAATTAAACTTTAAATTTTACCTACACACGTTCTGATATATTGCAACTATTGTCTGTCTGTCTGTCATGTTGACATTATACATAATTATAAATTATCGCATTATATGTTAATAGTATTGTAATGTGAAAATATGTGAAATAAGCAAAACTATTCTTATCATAATTTAACAAGAATCGTCCCTTTAGTTATCGTCAACTTGATTACTATTAATTCAAAATAAAAATAGTTTTTTTCTTAAAACTCAAATGTTCAAAACTATATCCATATTTAAAATAATAAACCATATTTACCCATAAAATTTTTAATTTTAAACAACTTGCACACAATATATAATCACTAACTATCGTTTAAATCATATAAAAATAAATCGTATATGTTAATGAAATTTATTTAATTTAAGTAAATTAATTGGTATACATTATAATTACTTCTGAATAAATTTTAAGACCGGCCGAGTAAACTCTAAACCCATTACTGCAAATGCATCCATTTACAACGTTAAATAGAAAATGTATTTCAGAATTTGACACTGTTTTAAAAGTTTAGAGATTTCTGTCCTCATCAGCTGCGCTACAGAAATTAATTCAACAGTCGACCTTCTGCGAGAAGGCCACGAATGCTACACTATTTGTTACATTGAAATATAGTTGCCACTAGAAAAATATTATGATAATTACTTCAAGTTTAAAATGATAAAATTTTATTTTATATCAAACCTGGTACCTTTTTTAAAAAACCCAATACAGATGACGTCAAGTTATTAAATGTAAAGCAATTATATAAATAACATGGTGAGTGATTTCATCGACATTTTAACCGTTTTTGATAAAATTAAACAACAAACCCAAATTTTATTATAACTATATTATTGAGGAAGAATAATGTCTTGTAAATAACACGATTTGTGACCTTCAAAAACTAGAACTTTGTCATTACGTTTAAAAAAATAATAACAAAATTATATTCGGATACCTTTAGGAATAATGATATCCAAATTTGATTCCGAGTCAAAGATTAAAAGCATCTTTAATAATGAATTTAATTTCTAGATTTAGATGATTGATCTGATGATTGATCTGAGAGCGATCTTTATGTGGGTCCATAAGGTCTTCTCGTTCAATAAATACATGGAGAAAAAGTTGTTTATAGTGGAACAAAGATTTTTGACTAGCCGATGAGAAAAAAAAACTTCCTGTTTCTGAAATATTGCTACCCCTTAAATGGCTTCGAGTACTTAAGTACTTATTTAACACGACATCATTTTAGAATATAGAGAGGGCTTAGGAATCCCGATTTTATTAAATTTTGTCGCCCCCTAAAAGGTTATGGGGACTTTAGTGCAGATTTATACACTTTATACATTTGAAATCATTTTGAAGAACTGTAACGAAATCGAACTTAATAAAACCGCTTTCACTACGACCCTACCCTCATTCCTCAGTAAGATTGACAGGCGGAATATGGCGAATAATCAGAACTTAATGCCAATGGTATGGCGAGTTTATGCCAATATGGCGTGAAAAGCTATTATATTCAATTTGATCACGGCCTCCGTTGAATAATTCCGACATAAATCATTGTGATTGTGAATATGTTTGTAGTAATGTATCATGTTACTACACGGAAATCGACGGCTGTAATATGTTATGAGAAAAATGGAAATGTTAGTTTTTATTCATAAAATTCAACAGAACTAAGAAGCTACAAAAAACTGAAAAAGAACTGTAATAAAATCAATCTAGGCACTATCTATCATAATTAAACCAGAACCTTTAATAAAAAAAACAGATTAATCATATTTTTAAGAGTTATAAAATCTTAACTCTCGGGAAAGGATTATGATAATTAATTCTTAGAAGAAGCACTTATTTTGTTAATGAAACAGCCTTAATAATGAAGTTTAGTAACTCGTTCTCCTAATTTGTAGGTCAAAGTCAAGTTGTTTTACATTTTAATAATGTATTTTATATCACGGCGTGCGTAAATTGACGTTTTACGCACGCTTCGCGTGCGCAAAACCCCCATTTCCGACCCCGTAATATAAAATTTTATACAACACGCGGACGAAAAATGTTTTTCTGACTCGTGTGATTGCAGTCCTCGCCTGCGGCTCGGCCTGCAAACTCACACTTGTCAGAAAAAAATTTTTCGTCCTCGTATCGTAATGTACTATACTAATTTTTGTCTGTATTTCAGAGAAGATTATTTTTCAGACATTATTATGATACTTATTTTTTCTTATATTTTTGCTGGTATTACGTTTAGTTAAGTTGGCTTTTCAATATCTGTGGGAGTTAATATAATAGTTAGATATTTAATTCTCATCCATAATAGAGTAATGTGACGTGATGTGACGAGTAGGGACGAAACGAGACGGGACGAGTTACGACGTGATGTCACAAGAACTTTAATCATTGGTCACCATAGGTTACTACTGAGAACTAAGATGAGTAAAATACATAGATTGATCACTCCTAACAAGAAAGTGTAACCAGTTTTAAGAAATGAAATAATTGTCTAAATAAAGTGGTGCCACGTCTCCGTTTTACAATGTTCCTAAAATGTTTAAAATACTTATTTACTTATTAGGTAAATTACATAGTATTAGTTATTTATACGTAAATTTTCTCTAAAGAATTCAAAAAATAAATGATAAGATCATCGTTTTGTGGCTTCATTCAATTTCAAGGCGGTGAAGTATCTTTCTATTTTACTTATCAACGGCTGTGATATTTTCCTTAAAACTGGAGAAACACATAGCCAATGCTCTGTACAATACGTGTCAGACGTTTTCAAATCCTCCATGAAGCTGTCCACAAACATTACCAATGACTTACCGAGCCCTACGAGTACGCAAATGAAATTAAACCCCGAGCTCGCATAACACAGCTAAACTTCTAAACCAGTTATGATCTAAAATTCTAAACAAGCGATGCTACAGTACACACGTCAAACAATGTACCATTATAAGTTAGTACTTTTGAAGTATAAATGAACAACATGAAGCGTTTCAACTTAGTCCTCAGGAGCGTTTGTTATCGACTACAGACAGAAGTGTCCTGTGTCGATATAATGCCGATAACTGGAGTTATATTAAGTTCAAACGGCGTATATGTATTTCCCCCTTACCACACTCTACAAACAGGAAGACAGAGACGCTTAACACTTTTTTATAGGACAGAAATAGGTGTGGTGGTAGACGTTCAGAGTCAAACCATGAGGTGAATTATACCTTCGAGATATGAGGTTCAGTTCGACTGCAAGACATTATCAGTAACAGACGGACTGCAAAAAAACGGACGATGAAAACTTAACAAGTAGTGAGACTTAACGTAGAATTTTGAAGGTGATTAAACCTTTTGTGGTTCTACTCCGGCGGAACCTGCGCGGCGGTAAGCGCTGCTGTGTTCTGTTTTGAAGGGTGTGGTAAGAAAGACATACTTCTCCGAGGCGGTCCTGCTTAGTCCTCAAGGGTAGCGGCATGTCTATGGTCGAGCTAAGGTAGGAATATCTAATCCTATCTGGGCTTTATTACATCGTCCATGGGTGGCAGTAACCACATACCATCAGATGGACTGCATGCTGGTCTGGCCACCCTTATATTATACATATAAAAAAGAATGTTAAATAAAATATTGTTATTTAAAGAAATAATGCAGACATTCTAACACTGTGGCAGATCGTTACAAATAAAAAACTTAATCACGACTTTAAGGACGTGACTAAAATAGTCAAATCACGTCTCAGTGTTGTAAAATAAAAGTTTTCGTGGAGTTGCGTAACTTCCCAGACTTTAGAACGACTTAGGTCCTAAAAACAACAGACACGACTATTTTTAGACCTGTGAAGATTATTTTCAGCGTCTATTCCCGCTAATAGCTATAAAATTGACGGGAGAATAAGAAATTAAACAAATAATGAACTGTTGTAGACATTACACGTAGATAAAATTTCCTACTTATTTTTAATCCTAATTGATTTGCCTCTATAATTAAAAATAACAGGGATAGACCAATTAATTTTATTTAAAAATTTAAAACCATTTTGTTAAAAAATGATGGATAATGTTTTGATTGAATGCTGTCTATGATATAGACTTCAAGGATGGGAATAAATCAAATTAATATCAGTTAATAAATTGCAACCCTCGCAGAACGATAGGCATACGAGTTTATTCGCAATAGGTTCTGAGTTCGAATCCAAACAGAGCCGATAAAATAGACAGAGCTCCCGAAATCTGTATTTATACTATTTTTACACAAATTCATTACTTTAAAAAAATATATCATAAAATAACATGTCCATAAACATCAGTTAAAATAAAACATTGGGATGTACCCAATGTTCGTTAGTACTTTATGACATCTACATTATTATACAAACGAATGCTAACCAACGTATTTAATAGCTGTATGAATATAAACAACTTTAAATTCTAATCAAGTCTCTCTCATTAAAACCCGTACAGAATAGCAATGAACAAACTTAATTTTCTAAAACAGCAAATTCTCCAAAACTAAAATATTAATATGTATTGGAAATGCTTTCGGAGCTCTAAATATAAACTACCGAATAAACTAGTACTAAATTTCACCCCAAATAGATTCAGGTCCAATACTAGATAAGTGTAAGGTTTTGTTTTAGTTATATTTTATTATACGAGCAAAGATGAAATGTATAAATATATATGAATTATTGAAACTGAACCGTCTGTCTGTGATTTCAAGGTTTTCTTGTAGTAAATTTATACGTTATTAAATTTTCAACGCTTAAGTAAAATATAAGTTGCATTCCCCTAAAAACTAATTATTTATCCTTCGTAATGTCATCTTTCATATTTTAAACAACTATTGCAAATATTTTAAGCAATCTATTTTTACATAAAGACAAACATTTCCCCCCGAATTTCATATATATAAAGCCAAAAATAACACAAGGACTGACTGTAAACTAAATTAAACAGCTCTCTTTCTTTATAAGACCAAGTATCAATTATTATTTAATTATTTTCAACAATAAAATTCAACGCTAAATTACAAATAAAGTCCAAATTCACGATAGTCTGAGTTAGCTCCGAATCCAGCAACATCCACAGATTATCTTAAATTATTGTCCCTATTTGCTTTCTTTATTCCCTGTACTTATTTGTTAGTTTTGGTACTTGTCACACTACAAGATATTAAGCGATGATAACATGCCTGTTTTAAAAGGTAGTAACAACTTACTGTAAGTGTAAATGTCAAAGATACGAAAATCATGTTCCGATTTGACGGATATGATCCTGTTGATAGGTAAGAAACTAAACCAGCACATGAGGTGTATAATTTAGTCAGAAGTCCACTATTCGCTATTCTTTTTACCCGACTGCCAAGGAAGGGTTATGTTTTTCGCGCGTATCTTGTATGTTTGTCTTTCTTTATTTGATCCGATCTAACAAACGGCTGGATGAATTTCAACAGTTAAGGTGTCATTATATTTGTCTCAATGACCCGAGTGTCCTTAGATAGGTGTTAGTAAAAAAAAAACAAAATGGCGGATTTTTGGCGCGAAATAGTAACACATTTAAAAAAAAAAGTTAGCCGAACCTATCGAGTAGGGTATCAAATGAAAGGAAATTAAACGGAGATTATAAAAACATATTTGTATATATATATAACAGCAAGGTGACTGACTGACTGACTAACTAAATGACTTTTTCATTTTTCAGAAATGAACGTACAGCCTTAACCAAGGACCTTACACTTCTGAAATTTTGCACATAGGTTCTCTATATAGCGTGAATAAGTACTAAGAAAGGCCTTTTGGAAATTCTACCCTAAAGAGGGTAAAATAGGGTAAAACAGTTTTTTTGAAATCCTTTAATTTTGAAGCAACTACTATAAAATTTTGTATTTGGCTTTCTGGATAGGAACAAGGACGCACTTATTTATCGCCCTTCGAAAAATCAACCCCGTAGAGGGTAAAATAAGGGTTTAAAGTTCATTTGAACAATCGTCAATTTTGAAGCAAACACTATGAAATTTTGCATCAGGCTTGTTAGATAAAAATAATGAAATTCTACCTCTAACGAGGATATTTTATAGACCGTAAATGGTGGATTTTTTCGCGAAATACGAGTAGTAACACGTTTTAAAAAAAGTTAACCAAACCTATCGAGTAGGGTGTCGAAATACAGGAAATTAAGAGGAGATTACAAATACGCTATATAATATATCTTATATATAACATTTCGTGTTAGTTACCGTACTCCTCCGAAACAGCTTCACCGATTTTCACCTAATTTTATATACATATTCAGTAGGTCTGAGAATCGGCCACTATCTATATTTTTTTACCTCTAAGTGATAAGGGTTGTTCACCCTTATTTTTTTTTTATTTATTTGGCAACACAACGTTTGCAGGGTCAGCTAATACATATATACTCGTATATACACATCAAGATGACTGTCTGACTAAATGAGTGAGTTGCTGTACCAGAGATCGACGCAAACGGAACCCGCTGAACATAAGCGTGCTGGAATTTTACACATTTTTTAGGTTCTTTATATAGCGTAAATGAGCACTACGATGATAAAAGAATTTGTTTTTGAAGCAGACACCTACTATGAAACTTTGTATGTGGCTTTCTGGATAAAAATAACGAAATGCCTATTTCACTGCTTTTGGAAATTCTACTTCAGCCTTTTTGGTGCAGTCGGGTTTTTGATTTTTTTTAATTAATTACTTGTTATTCAATATTTGACTTCAGTTCTATTCTTACTTATTCATATCCTACTAAGCGAACTTCCATTATAATTAAGAACTGTTATCACGCCCGTCGCTTATAAAACAGGATTTTAAAGAAGAAAGTGTATTATTTTGAAAATAATAGAGGCACCACTATACACAGAATCTTACACCCCGCGTCGTGGGTGCCATCGACACCCACATCTAGACAAATACAAAACACTCAGTAAAATAAAAATCTTAATATATTCTACTGAAGGATTGATAAATAGAAACTAAATCTGAACCTGCATTCATCACTATTAATCGCTCTCGCCTCGCTCCTCGTAAATCGCTTGTGGTTAGACAGTACCTAACTTTCTTTATTCTCGTACTCATGAAGTAGACGGAGATAATACTGTCATTTTTTATAGCTATAACTTTAATTTTTTCTCGCTAGACGATGTTCTGCAGTGTTACTTTATTTTCTGTTAAATAAACATTGAAGCGTATGGGAAATATTTTATGTCGAATATTGTACGAAAGTAGTGTATTGGAATTGGAAATTTCATTAATGAGACCTTTAGATCTTTAGGTTTTATTCGAAAGGTGCTTCGTGCGTTGAACTTATTTTAATTGAACTATACTACTTTTTGAGAAACCCTACTATACCTTAAAATGTTTCAATTTCAAATTAAAACTCATTTATTCAAAATTGATTTATGTAGAACACTTTTTGAAAGTCAACAAACTACAACCGCTTCGGAAGGTGTTTCGCTATGAAGAAGAAGCGGCGCAAGAAAATCCATTCTTAAGTCTACTACTAGTTGTGGAGTCTACCATTCCACAGATGACCAGCGAGGTGGAAACCCTAAAGCCCTCTGAATGAGAGCATACCCGTGCCCAGCAGTGGGACAATAAATTATTTTTTAGGCTTCCTCAGCTTTCAAACGTCGTCGTCGTCTACCCATTCCTGTCCCACTGCCGGGCAGTGAGACAGTAGGGTTTCTCAGAATGAGAAGGATTATGCCATAGTCCACCGCGCTGGCCAAGTGCGAATTGTTAGATTTCAGATACCTTTGAGGTAAGCAGGTTTCTTCACGATGTTTTCCTTCACCGTTTAAGCAAGTAATAATTAATTTCTAATACATACATAACTTTGAAAAATCAAAGTTACGTTCCTGGGATTCGAACCTCGGAACCGCCGATGAAGTGGCCGAGTTACACTAGGCTATCACTGCTCACAGCTTTCAAACAACTTCCGACAAGTTTGAAACAACTTGTATATCGCTGCTTTTCAGTTACGTATAAGATTAAAACAGATTATCGTCAAACCTCTGCGTTGAGTGCCTAAGCAGCTATAGAATCAGGGGTGTTTCCCCGTTGGCCTATCTGTGTAAAGCTTGACAATATAATTAAGTGCTGATAATCATATTGGGAATTTTTAAGGAACAATCAAGGACACTTTATTAGACCCGTGTTTTGTTACGAATTTATGTTTTTTTAATCTTATATATAAAATTCTCGTGTCACAATGTTAGTTACCGTACTCCTTCGAAACGGCTTTACCGATTTTCACCAAATTTTATGTGCATATTTAGTAGGTCTGAGAATCGGCAACTATCTATTTTTCATACCTCTTAGTGATAAGGGTTTTTCACCCTTAACATTTTTTTATTTATATAGCAACACAATGTTTGCCGGGTCTGCTAGTATTATATATATTATATACAAGTAGCAGACGAGCATGCAGTCCACCTGATTGAATAGTTTCTGCCGCCCATGGACATCTGCAACTAACCCTACCCCTGAGCACTAAGCTGGAATGCCTAAAAAAAACATATCTCTCTTACCACAAACCAGAAGCAACTTGTATATCGCTGCTCTTAAATTATACGTACAAGATTAAAACAGATTATCGTCAAACCCCGGTGTTGAGTGCCTAAACAGCTATTGAATCAGGGGTGTCTCCCCGTTGGCCTGTCTTAAGCTTGACAATATAATTACTGAAGTGCTGATGAATGCAGACAACTATTATAAGTGATAGGGATGTTCTATGTTTCACTCAACTGTTAGATATGATATTGATTATGTTTTTAAAATGTATGTTTGCATAGTTTGAAGTGAGATTTGTTTTCAGCTCAGACGTGTTTTAAGAATGTTTAATATTAATATGATATCCTACACAAATCCATCAATTTATTAAGTAGCATAGATTTTTTTATTTTTACATATAAATACTACATTTTTTCATTTATTCAATGACTGGCAGAGGCTTGTACTTTTATTCACGTGAAATAGATAAAGAGTGATGCAGACATTTATTCAATAAAATTAATATTAAGCAAAACAGTCCAATAGCAGAATTATTTACGTAATCAAATTAGATAGACAACTACATCCAAGTTACATATGAGGTGACCAATTTAGTCTTCAGGACTGGCAAGGCACATGTGATCGGCTAGGAGGGAACCTATTCTATTATACATATAAGGAATCAGTCACAGATTTCTATGTTCGGCAGTAATCTTAAACCATCAGCTGACTGCAAAATCGTTAAGTACTCCAATAACAAATCAAAAAACAAAAAAAAAATAACTGACACAAGTCTATATTTAAACAATTGCGCACATCCCTAGCAGGTAAATACCTAATTAGAAAGTTTTGCCCCAAAACAAACTTAGTCCCCGGAGACGCGATCCAAGCTGCAGTCTTCCACAATTTATTTAATCTTAAGCGATTTAATCCTTGCAAAGAATCCATCTCAGTTTAAATCAATAGACAATGCTTTCTTTCATGTAAACTTTCTTTGATGACTTTCCTGCATTGTTTATAGTCTGCTGTATAGACGGTTTTCGGTACGATTCTCAAGCAAGTTAATATTTAAAATATAAAAGATAATTCTGTATTTACCACTTTATGTATATGCCTTCAGGTATTTTATTTTATTTATTTTTATACCTAATAGTTCACTCCGATTCGATTAGGTTTACTTTTGGTAGAGTAGTTTGTAGATAAGTATTTTAGTGACAAAACTACTTTCAAGACTTAAAACTAAGACTATCACCTTTTAGGTTTACTTAGTTATAAATAACAAAACTACATTAATACCATCAGACAAACTGACGCTCAGTACACCAACATATAAGACCCACACATGCGTACGTAGGCATTTTGCCCTGACATCATAACAAAACGGTTTGAGGCATCTAACTCGAAGGTCGATTGGAGATAAATTGTTAGCAAACATTCATCCTTGGGATGAAATATCGGACCCTTCGCCTCCGACGCGCCGGATCGGATTGGAATGCTTTATAAAAGTGGAGTTCGAGGTTACGATATACCTTGGAGTTAGTATTCTTTACCTTTTAGTTCTAAGACTAACAAGAGCTAATGGTTACACTGAGAAACGAGCCTTTAAAACACCCTTTATAACCCACGAGGCTATAAAAGCTAAACCTACGCCTTATTTTATTTTATTTTATAATATAGGAGTAGCAGACGAGCATAGAGTCCACGTGATGGTAAGTGGCTACTGCCGCCCATGGACATCTGTGATCAACCCCAGATAGGATTAGATATTCCTAACTGAGGTCGGCCACGGATGAGCCACTACCCCTGAGGACTAAACTGGAACACGTCGGAAAAATATATCTTCCTTACCACACCCTACAAACCAGAACACAGCAGCGCTTAAGACTGCCGTTAGGCAGAAATAGGTGTGGTGGTCGGGCCACCGGACTTGAACCACAAAGGATTCTACCACCTTCAAGTTAAGCCTTGGAATTAAGTAAGGACTTATCACACTCTTAAGACAAAACCTTAGTTTGATGGCAGTACAGTTGCACAAATGGTTTACTATCGCCAAGTTATATGGCCGATAACAATATTCAGTTATAACTCTTAATATGCGATCAAAGCCATATGAGAACAGTAGGTTAGTATACTTAGCCAGCAGTAAGTAGTAGCGTAGAGCGAATTAAGGACAAAATAAAGTCACAAAACTATTGTGCGTGATCCAATTTACAACTCCTATACAAAGAGTAACATTTACCTACATTTGTAAAGGGCTGGGATATACAAACTAATCCCGAATGCAAAGGTCTTGTTTATTCACGTATTAAGTGACCCGACAGCCCACTGTCCTGGCAATGAAACGTGATAGGAATTCTAAATGATAACAACTTTTTACTCAAAAAATTGCTCGACTGTTTGTTTGAGTTGTGTAGGTCATTTTAAGTTTTAATGGTGGTAGAACCCTTTGTGGTTCAACTACAGCGGCACCACCGCCACACCTATTTCTGCGTATTAATAATAGTGTCTAGCGCTGCTGCGCTCTGGTTTGAAAGGTGTGGTAAGAAATACATAATTTTCACTCACATTTGTTTATTGACCTCAGGAAGTTAACTTATCTGTGGTTGATTACATAAGTCCATGGGCAGCAGTAACCACTTACCATCAGGGGGACTAGATGCTCGGTTGTTGCTCCTATATTATATTTAAAAAAAAATTTTATTCAAAAAAATGCTTAAACTTTGTTTGAGTCGTTGAGGTTATTTTAAGTAGAGTATTAGGAATATTGGATTCTGTTACTAAGTGACATTCAAAGCGCTCAGGTCTCCGTGACAACGAATTACCGAAAATTATATAGTATGTTATACCGAGTGAGATAATTATATACCAGCTAATCTAGATTATTATTACAACTTTGTAAGATCCCATTGGAGACCTGTGGACCTACTCCAGAAACCTTTGAAAATATAGGAGTAGCAGACGAGCATGCAATCTACCTGATGGTAAGAGGCTACTGCCACCCATGGACATCTGTAATCAACCCCAGATAAGGTGAGATTCATACATGAGATAGGCCACAAATGCGCTGCTACCACTGAGCCTCCCTTACCACACCCTTCAAAACCAGAACTAGGTGCAGCAGTGCTAGGCGCTGCTGTGTTCCGGTTTGAAGGGTGTGGCAAGGGAGACAGACTTTTCCGAGGCGTTCCAGCTTAGTCCTCAGGGGTAGCGGCGCATCAGTGGCCGAATATCTAATCCTATCTAGGGTTAATTACAGATGTCCAAGGGCGGCAGTATCCACTTACCATCAGGTGGACTTCATGCTCGTCTGCTACTCCTTTATTATAAAAAAAAATCTACTATCCAGCGTGAGTGGCCTAGGCACTAATATTGGTCCTCAACAACAGTATTTGTGGCTATGGACAGAAATAGGTGTAACGTTACTGTGTTCATACACGAAGAGATAAACATTGTTCGCAATTCCAAGTATTTGTAGCAGATATTCAAATAATTGAGACTTACTCATTGAACGGGAAATTTTTGGCGAGTAAGGATAATCCCTTAGGAGATTCCGTTAAACAGCTCAGCGGAATCCTCTAGAGATTATTATTAATTTATATTTAGAAAGCTACGAGTTATTAGAGCAATAAGTAATAACTGGAAATCCTTAGATCTACTAATAGCAATTTGTTGATTCACAAAATGATTTAACTGTTACATAAAAGATGAGTAAATATAAAAATGAGGGGACTCAAAACCAATGTACTAAATGTACTAAAAAGTAAATTCTATTTTTATTTGATTTTGCTATAAAAGTTAAAAATTTGAAAGATGGTAAAACTACTATTAATATTTGCTATTTTGCGGTTTTGTAGATGCCGGTTGACTTATACTTTTTAAAAACCCATACCGATAGGTTTCCATAAATTGTTTTCCTTTACTATAAAAACAAGTTATAAGTCTAACATGCTCATTACTTTTGAAACATCAAAAAAGAGTGAGCCGGGATTCCAACATCCGACCCTCCGATTGAGAGGACGAACTTCAAGTCAAACCTTAGGCTACCACAAAAAATATACAACAATAAATATTTGTTACATACTGACAATTTAAACGGAGAGCTAAATTCATCCCTTCCTGCCCTCAACATCATACTGACCTTGTACGATTGAATAACATATTGTCGCGGTTAGCTGGGGTGTGAGAATTAGAGTGGATTGCGGAAAAATACGTTTTCCCTGAAATCGTCGGGCGATAAGATTTTCTTACTTTATGGCAAGCGTTTTACAAGCGTCTATTTATTTTGCCTTGTTACTTTGTATGTATGTGAGAGAAAAATCTTACAACTGAATTATAAACAAGTCAACCCTGGCCAATGCGAGAAACATTTTTTTAAATATTATATCGGCGAAGCAGACGAACTTGCAGTTCATCTGATGATAAGTGGAGTGGTTAACGCTCATGGAGACCTATAACCAACACCAGATAGGATTAGATATTCCTACCTGAGGTCGGCCACAAATGCGCCTGCAGCGTTTAACACTGCTGTTATGATGCAGAAATAGGTGTGGCGGTGGTGCTACCGCAATCGAACCACAAATAGTTCAACCACCTTCAAGTTACGTTACTAACAGTAAGTTTGTCAAAAACTATGGTAAAATGAATCTCTTAACGTTAATTATATCTGCTGTATACCTATATGTTAACACTATTTAGTTCAAGATTCAAGGATGTATAGTACCTACGTAGTCTTCGTTGATTTAATGACTGCTCACCTGGGCAAGGAATGCTATTTGAAAGCATATAACTAAAATCGCGCTGCTTCATGTGACTATATGACGTAAGTTCGATATCCGGTGAAAGCAAAATATACATGCAATGTTTATGCTAACAAGATTCAAATAATACTATTCGACGCGTACGTACTATAATAAAAATAATTAAGTTACATACACTACAAGTTATCATAACTTAAAGTACACTTATGTTACAAATACTAATAAAAATATTAATATTTCAATCCATTTTGATCACACAAATTTCACATCCTTCAAGATTATCACATTCGTTACTATACAAAGATCCTCCAATACTTGAACAAGTATCCATTGAAAATATCTTACTCGGGGCCGTGTGTTTACGATTTCAATAGAGTCGTCGGGATCAATCGGGATTGGAGAGGATCCCGGGGTTCCGGGATAAACTGTAACGAATGATCCAGTGCGGGATAACCTTGAGAAATATGTTGCGGTTATTTTTAGGGCTCCTTTCAAATAAAATTAATGACAGGAATTTGGCTTACGATTTCTTTTCACTAAGAGTTACTCGTATGAATAAAACTTCTACTTTTCCGCTGTTGAGTACAAATTTTTAGTATAATAGGAAGAACTTATACTACAATTTGGTGAATTGTGTCATGCAGTCATCTTATATATTATTTATAGACTTTTAGTACCTTTAAAAACTTTAAAATATATTCAGGTATTTCAAAAACAAATGACAATTTATTTCTAATACGCACATAGTTTCAAAAATAGAGGTGCAAGAGCTTACTCGAATTTTGGGTTTTAATGATTACATTTTTCAGTGGTTACGGGTTTTGAATCCCGTGTATCTTTCGATTTGTGATATCTGTAATTACAATTAATTAGACAACGTCGTTAGGAAAGGTGGTTTGTTATTGTAATTTTCTTATATCATCGTTAATAATTAATTAAAAGCTTTTAATTCTGTGGAAATATTATCATAGTCGAAGATTCTCATCAAAAATTCTGTATCCACAACAACAATAACCCGTGTTTATATTCTAAAGCAGTTTCAAATTGTTTACAAAACAAAATTTCAATAAAAACGAGAGTATCGAGAAATTCGTTATGTATTATATCCACATATTTTAAATCCCCTTTTCCACTGAATCGGTACAAATTCCTATTGATCCTCGATGTCTATTGAAATACGAGTGGAACATAAATGCCATTACTACGTACTTAGTTAATAGTAGAATTCAGCAAGCTTAGTCTTCCATAGACTTAGAAAACTTATATTTATTTCGTACACTTATATATTTTCGCTACATTCATATTTTGTCGTCAACCCGTTACTGCGCTGTTGCTGGGTATGGGTGCTATCAGTGTTGGAGGGACTTAAGCAATAGCCGACTGCACTGGCCACATGATGATTGGTCCACTTCGCACGCTCTTAAACCTTTTTTTTAACGTCTCCAACATGCTTTACAGTATTTTCCATCATCGTACAAATAAGTGATAATTAATTTCTAGGCAGTGCGTAGCTTGGAAAAGTCGCAGGTACATCGTTTCCCCAAACCTCATATTTTTTTAATCGTGAGATTATGAATACTAGCTTATCACTCTGTTCACATTTAGTATAATTAAATACACTGCCCATACTAAAATATGTATGTGACATGAACCCACACAAGGACAGAAATAAACACCCAGTCCTACACGACAGAAAATTGAAAGGAATTACATAAATACCTTATCTAATGAAAATAAATAATTTCTATTATCGCTTATTTATATTGGTTACGCTTTCGGGAATATCTTTAATGTAAATGAACACAAAAATTTACATTCGTGTGAGAAAGGACAGGCTGTAGCTGTTTCCCGCCTGTTTTTTGTTTTTCGAGTAAATAACAATAATGTTTTTCTTGGTTTCAACACAACCTTCGGTTATAATAATACAGCGTTGATATATCAGCCGTATTCGAACTTTTGTTTGTAAAATAACCATTGGCATGTAAAATAATAATGACTCCATTTGTTTGAAATAAATAAGAAATACATTCGGATTCGAGATAGGCAAGTACTATGTGTGATTATGTCTACCAACGGAGATCTGTAATAATTCTCATAATATAATACATAAGTCGTCTTGTGGTGACTTTCTTTTCCGTAGAACTAATTACGAACACCTTATGTGTCTCCTACCACACCTTCCTAACACACTCTTCAAACCGAAAGTCGAACCACAAAGAGTTTTGCCACTTTCAATTGGGGTTATTCATGAAGGTGACCACAAAATTGAATTTCTGTAGATTGGGTTACGTATCTATATTTTTAGGCGTTTCTACAAAATCTTTTCGTAACTCCAGTAAACTTTACTATGATGTCGGAGGGACGTAATACTGATGTAGAGTCTTCTTAGGATATCTTTATCTTTTATACGGGTTTGGACCTACGCCAACGTTATTTATGGTCTGGATTCACTGAGTTGACGTATGATACATCACCATACAGATAGCAAACAGAATAGTTGTTTGTTGAGCCTATATCTGCTGATTCCTGGGAAGAATGGGCAGTATATTTAGATACAATGCGAAAAAACCAAGCAAGATGGAGTCGGAATCGAGCCATGAGGGTTCCGTACCACCACTGTATATATTTGTGTTAAGTATTTACTAAAACAAAATCCTTGTTTCAGGGTACTTTTTTTTTTGTTGACGAGGGGGAAACCTTCAAAAGGTACCCTATGCCGTGGGAGCGACATGGGGTTAAGTGGGATTCTTACCGCACTAAAACCCCCCCGGTGGCCGTCCTCGGCGCTGCGTAGAGGACTCCGGGATCTCCAACGGAACGCAACCGGAGTCCACTTGGCGCGTTGCCCCGTCGGGCTCCGCCCAGGTGAGCTTGAAACTCACCACACCATCTGGTGTTCACGACGGTATGCGACCACACATACCGCCGTCCATCCCGGGGTTGCTGGCCGGGCGGTTCGAGCTCCCACTCTTGCCGTCCGCAACCCCGGAAGCCCCCTTTTAGTCGCCTCTTACGACAGGCAGGGGACACCGTAGCCCTATTCTGGTCCCGGAACTACAGGGACATGTTTCAGGGTACTTAGCAAATACCCAACTGATGCATAAGACACATTTTTTTTATAATATAGGAGTAGCAGACGAGCATGCAGTACACCTGATGGTAAGTGGCTACTGTCGCCCATGGACATCTGTAATCAACCCCAGATAGGATTAGATATTCCTACCTGAGGTCAACCACAAATGCGCCGCTACTCCTGAGGACTAAGCTGGAACGCCTCGAAAAAGTATGTCTCCCTTACCACCCCCTTCAAACCAGAACACAGCAGCACTTAACATTGCTGTTATTAGACAGAAATAGGTGTGGCGGTGGTGCCGCCGGAGTCGAAGGTAGAACCCTTTAAAAACATTTGTTATTATTTGTAATTCTACATTATGTTTATATGTATCACCATTTTTAACTATACAACAAAAATAACATCTGAGATGATATTATTTTTGTAGCATAATCTACCTAAACTGTTATATTATTACTAGCTGACCCGGCAAATGTTGTATTGCCATATAAATAAAAAATGTTAAGGGCGAAAAACCCTTATCACTTAGGGGTATGAAAAATAGATAGTAGCCGATTCTCAGACCTACTGAATATGCATATAAAATTTGGTGAAAATCGGTAAAGCCGTTTCGGAGGAGTACGGTAAATAACATTGTCACACGAAAATTTTATATATAAGATATTCTTACAGTCTAAGAAAAAATACTTTTAAATTATTATCAGTTTTCCCATTTTAGTTACAGAACCCTAAAACAAGGTGGTTTATAGTTCAGGCGTTTGTTACTGATTACAGCTATATTCCCTTACTTCCCTTCCGTTTACTTTGTCAACATTTGTTAAAGAAAAAATACATTTTATTTTTTCTCTTAGCTTTCTGCTTGCTTGGTAATGGTTACTTTGGTCTTCATAATTGAAAAGCTACAAAAAATTGTACCACAAATGGACTAATTTAAAAATCTTGTTCAGGCCAACCCTACAAACTTTGGTTCTCTCAGTCTTATAAAACTTTGAAAGTCAAAAAGTACTTAGAAATAAATATTTTCTTGTAATAAACCATTTTGACACACACAAATAACACATTTTAACTGACCCTTCGTGCTATTGAATTACAAAATATCTTTTAATTCCCTCTACTTTTCATATAAATATAGTTTTGTGAAAATTTAAAGTGCTTAACATGGAAAGGAATTTTTAGAAATTACATCTATTTTGCATTGGATTGCTCAATTCAAATGTTTGCTGATTGTTCAACTTTAATATTTCAAAATTTAACAAGCGATTTTAGACATTCAATATTTAATATTAATTTTATTTTGCTATGAAATGCGTAAGAAATTATTAAAACATATGGTACGACTATATTCTAATTATGGCCATATTAGACCTATTGATCAAAACACAATTTGGTTATTTGGGCATTTTTGTGTCTAACCAGACCTAACTGTACAGGTATTTTAGTATTATAGTGTCTTTAGAGGTTCGAAAATCTACTAAACACAAAGCATTCAAACTTAATTCTCCGTAGAAGCAATTCAAAGCTTATAAACTTCAAAAGCTACATACGTCAACTTCTCCAACATTATAAAAATCTATACATAAAATGGATTACGTATTTCCAAAGTTTTACCTTAGAAATAGATTGAAGGGGGAAGCATTGCAAGTATAGCAATCTAACGCCTCGGTGGTTCCGCCCTACCCGTTGAATGATCATAGGGAACGCAGTTTCATCTAGTTTAATTAAGATTTCATAATAGTATTGCAGAAGTTATATAATCACTGATTTATCATTACACTAATAGTGTAGATGTAAACACTTCATTTTTAATAAAATTGGATTAATATACGAGCACGTAGGCTATCTGGTAAGTGATCACTACCTCCTATAGATAAACTCCAAATAGCATAAGAGTTCTATCCGAGGTCGGTTGCGTGATCCATTATCTGGGTAAGAACGTTTTATAAAAATGTTTCCACCTAGTTACCTAACCACAACCTACCAATCAGAAAACAACATCGCTTAACACTGGTAATACAAAATAAATAGGTGTGGTGTTGATACCACCATCTTTAAATCACGTAGGGCCCTTATAACCCTTATTCTAACCATTATTTAACCCTTGACTTCACTCTATTATATTTACTTACATAATATAAGCGTTGTGACCTTGAAATGCGGTTGGCAACTTATTTCATGTAATCTTGCGCCAATAATCTAATTCAATATTGTCCTTGAAGTATAAAATCCACAAGCCACCCGCCGTCTAAATTAATAAGCGGAAAATAAGCTTCATCGTTCGAGCTACGGGAGCTCATAGCTCTGTGGTTTGCATCGAAAACGATGTGTTATGTTAGGTAATACTAAGCAAGACAAAGAACTTGGTAATTTATAATTCGTAATTTTCGTAGAAGATAAGTTCACCGACTAAAAAATAACAAAACTTAAAAAATAATTTTATTTTGATAGCCTAGTGGTTAAGAAGCTCGGCCTCTCGATCGAGGGATCCGCGGTTCAAATCCCAGGCACCTCTGATTTTTCAAAGTTATGTGCGTATTAGAAATTAATTATCACTTGCTAAACGGTAAAGGAAAACATCGTGAGGAAACCTGCATACCTGAGAGATTTATAAAAAAAAATCTCAAAATTATGTGAAGCCTATGAATACGCATTTGGCCAGCGCGGTGGGCTATGGCCTAATCATTATGAGAGGAGACCCGTGCCCAGCAGTGGGACAGTAATGGGTTGATGAGGGTGATGATGATGAAATACTATTTAAGTTTATTAAATAGCATAAATAGTTTCCATCCATCCATCCATCATCATCATTTTCTTAGAAATATGGCGCTTGTATAGAAATTTACTGCGACTTAGCCATTATCTTATTTGAAGCTGATCAAATCCATTTTAAGAAGTGACCACTTACCTTCACGTGAAAACTAATTTACTCCTTCAATGTCGTAAAAAACTAACAGTAAATAGCAAAGTAAAGTTGATAAATTCGCTTACTTTAATCAGGTTCTTAGTTCTTAGGAGTTGCTGACTCTCGTCTGTTCAACGTAGATATTTCACGTTCCGCGCGATCGGAAAATACGTATACTCGTACCTTACTTTTTGCTCGTTTTCTAGCTCTTAATTTTCTCCTTTTGTCATCTCAAACTTGCGGCAGAAGTGGAAGCTTTCGGACTTGAGATTGGATTTTTTGTAATAGAATAGTAAATGGTTTAGTACTTAGGTTGGTTGTTATTTATAAAGAATAACAAGTAAAATGGAATTATTTATTAAAACAGGCACAAATATATAGATACCCCTAGAAGTGACCTTAGTAAAGCTGCCAAGGCATTATAGGTGCTACAGTGTTGTACATAGTACAAATTACATTCTAATGAGAAAAAACACGTGTTTTTTCAGCCTTCTGCAGTGTTCAATGATACAGAGTTCTGGTCTGAAGGGTAAGGGAAAGGACATAATCTTACTCTAGGCGCTAGGAGTCGCAACGTAACTATTGTCGACCCCAGGTACAGCTATAACAGATGCTTACAATCGGCAGGTGCCACTTACAAGTAAAATGCATTATCATGCGATTTCTATCTCATATATAAAATTCTCGTGTCACAATGTCACTTACCGTACTCCTCCGAAACGGTTTTACCGATTTTCACCAGATTTTATATGGATATTCAGTAGGTCTTACAATCGGCTACTATCTATATTTCATACTCCTAAGTGATAAGGGTTGTTCACCCTTAACATTTTTTTCTATTTATATGGCAACACAACGTTTTCCGGGTCAGCTAGTATTTTATAAAAAAAATATCAGATGACCACATGTCGCACTCAAGTTAAATGACCCTAAAATAGCGGACAGTAAGCAGAGTGGCAACCGGAAGACCGGCGATTCCTTAGCAATAAACCTGCGCTTAACAGCCGTGAAGCCATAACTCTTATCTGAGAACTGGGTCAGCTTAGAAAGTAATAGCTGATTTATATCACTCCTCATCATGGAAACACATTTTTCATTTTTTTCTTCACTCTAGACATTTTTTCGAAGGCGTGAATGCTATTTCACGCACAGATGATGAAACAATCGGAACAGAAGAAGAAATAGATATGTCTTGCCATGGATTGAATCCGGAACCCAATGCATGTCAGACCGGTATGGTGACCATTGAGGCATTAATTGATTACATCGAAATTACTTACAAAAACAAGAACTGATAATTATTAAACTGCTAGATTTTAGGCAAGCTTTCATGCTTCGGAGGATAGCCATTACCTTATACCTACCTGATACGAAGAATATCTTAATGTGTCTTCGATATTGATGGGGTAAGATTGAGAACTGTAATAAACAAAATTATGAATAATTACTTACTAGCTTTTCTACCAGGGAATCCAGGGAATCCGGGAAATCTACATTTTTTGTGCTAACTACAGAATAAACAGGATCCAAAATAGAAATCAAAATTCATAACTTATGTATCTGATTGTTCTAATTCTGATCTCTTTACCTAGCATGATCTAGCAGAAATACTGCGATACGCAGGTCATCAAACCACCGAAGAGCCTTTTTTATTATCACGCGGGTTTATGTTCGAGTCTTACCCGCATGCACCAATTAATTCGTTGCGGACTCTTCGCGTCTTGCGTATGACGTACACGACTGGAAAAGTGTCTATGAAAAGATGGAGTAGTATGCATGCAAGCAGAACCGCACACAGGGATTGACATGGTGATAGGAAAAAATAACCTGCCAACTTTCTACCACCTCTGAAAGTGGAAGAACCCTCGGTGGTTCGACTTCGGTGGCATCACCGCCGCCCTTATAACACCAGTCTGCCTAATAACACCAGTGTTAAACGCTGATATGTTCTGGTTTGCAGCGTAAGGAAAGAGTGGTAAGGTTAGTTGGTTAGTTTACCTAAATATTTTAGTATAGTCCTCAGGGATAGCGACGCATCTGTTGGCGACCTCAGATAAGAATCTCATTTTATCTGGGGTTGATTACAAATGCAGTTACCATCAGGTGGAATGTATACTCATCTGCTACTCTTACATTGTACAGAGCGAGAGCACAAGCCGAATAGTCCATTGTACAGAGCGTACTTAAAAACTTAATGGAATTATAAATGCAGCCAAATAAATTAACATTTTACGACACTTTATATTCTCACTGTCAAACAATTTATTTGATATGATAATTGGGTATTATTTCGTACGCATATTTAGTATAGAATTTCGAAGTAACGCCTTCAGACTGTATTCGTTTACGAGTGGCAATAATTTGAGTTTACTGTCGCAAAGTAAATGTGTAGGCACCCACAAGGATCTTCGCGCTATTTTGGGCTTTATTGCTTTTATACGATACTTTCTTAGGTACATTTTAACAACTACTTACAAATAAAAAGAAAATGACGAAAAACTTTAAATGCAATTGTCATTCTCAAAAATAGTTTTAACAATTGAGCAATTTATGTTAAAATAAAATTTTACTTTAAGTATATCTCCGTGTAACATAAAATCTTCGTGTGAATCATACTAAAAAGTGTAAAAGGTAGTAGAATAAGCACGATTGAACACACCGGGGGAGTTCGCTATACCAATTTCTAGTGTGGCTACCAACTTTACATCTGCAACTGTGACAGCCTTGAGATAACTTTTATCGTACCATCAGGGGAAATACATGCATTCGTTATTGCATAAATTCGTTGGTTCTTGAAAAAATCTTAAAATATTAAATTGTAAATTATAATCTATACGTATAAAAATTGAGCTTTGGATAAATTGACTAGAAATATTTACACCACGTCATTACACTTTTATATAAAAGTATTTATATAGTCTTTATCACAAAGTTTTCAAGCAAATGAGAACGGAAATTTTATTTATTTCCCTAATAGCTAATATCAGTCTGCAACTGTGAACCGTGACCGGGTGAATGGCATTGCTAAAATCTAAGATTTACCCGAAAGCCTAGCTCTTGCCGAAAATAATGTTCGTTTCTATTACGGGCGATCTCCGTAAATGATCTGGGTGCGACCCCGGCGCTCGAAACGGAAACACACGGGAAAATATTAGGAGCGGTCATGCTGCTGTATGCCGACAGAAGCTTAAACTTATTTTTGATTTTTTGGTACTCAAAAAAAGCGATTTAACGTTCATTGATCACTTCTTTCACACCACCACACGCACCGCGGCACCACAGTACCAAATTTGTCTACTTATTTTCATGAAAATAAGGATCTGTCATTAATCCTTACAAAACAATTCCGAGGAAATATGAGATACATGTATATTTTTCATGTATTAGTTGGTGTACAATATAGCATTTTTGTATTGTATTGAATTTAAAACAGGGTCAATATGGTAGACAATAAGCTATATTTCTTGTTAGTAATCTCATGTCAAACAATGTAATAGGAATGAGTTGATGATATATCATATTTGTAAGACACATCATGTTACTATCACGTTCAAAATAAAATCCCGTGTATTTCCCCAATATCGTATAACCCCTGCTCAATGAGACTTACCAGGCCTTCAGCTACAAGCACCCTTGACCAAGCATTATTTATATCTTATATACCCAATACCTCTGAAGTAAATAGTAAATACACTTATACATCCGGAAGTTCAGACGGTCAGCGGTTTATGAAGAGCTATATAGCTAATACGTTGGGTAATACCCTATTAACAAGGTTAAAATCCGTATTAATCCGTAACATAACCGATTAATTGTCATAGTTAGCAAGCTGAAATGCTAAGGCTGCCCACTTCTTAGCTGGGCTTAATGTTTTTCACGATATAACAATTGATAGTTGCAAAGTTATAGAATTTTAGAGGTATGTACATACTTATGTACTAAACTATTGTCACAAATAAGAAATTAATTCATATCGAAAATGCCCCATAGTTGAGTGATACAGATTGATATTTTTTCACCTCTCAACTATGTAGCTACCTCTAGTTTTTCGTGATTTTAGAACACTTTAGTAAAGCTCTATTCCACATGTACCGAATAGTACTTGAGTAAAAGTGACTTACAAAACAAAATTAAAAGTTTTCTGATTTTTTCTTTGACTACGCTATAAAAAATCACCAATAAAGCAACATTTCAACCAATACATTTGTTCCAAGTTCAAGAACACTGGGATGAGACGATTCATCTTCCAACTCCACTTAGTAAATTAGACAGATCTCATTATCTTATCACACCATTGAGTAGGCGTGCTGATCCAGCAAAAATAATGTCCATCTGATAAAAATTAAATATGTACGTCGTAAATGGTATTACAAGGAATAAGTACTGTACTTGGACAGTACTTTCTTATTTCAGTCGTGTTTAACGAATATAATTTAGAGCTGATACTGAGGTTTAATTCGTATCATATCCCATTTTCAGGTTTAATAACCTGTTTTTTTCGAAGTTGTTTTTATATCTAAGAAACTATCATTTTTTATATTATAGGAGTAGCAGACGAGCATGCAGTCCACCTGATGGTAGGACGGAAGATGGCTACTGCCGCCCATGGACAACTGTAATCAACCCCAGATATGTTTATATTCCTACCTGAGGTCGGTCTCATATGCACCGCTACCCCTTAGGACTAAGTTGGAATGCCTTAGAAAAGTATATATCCCATACCACGCCGTTAAATACAGAAAACAGCAGCGCTATACACTACTGCCATTGAGTAGAAATAGTTGTGGTGCCGCCGGAGTCGAACCACAAAGAGTTCTACCACCTTCAAATCCTATCTAACCTATGTAAGAAAAGTAAGAAAACTAACATATCTGGATACCTCCTCTCGAGTCTCATTACTGTTCTCAAACACGACAGCCTACATGTCAGAGCAAACACAATATAGGTCTGACATGCAGAGGGTTTCAGGTTCTATATCTTATAAGTTACTTTCCAACAATTCTCTTACTCTTATCTAAATAAGAGCTATTTTACTTGTTGAAAATAGGTAGAAATCTGTTTGTATTAGAATTCCAGACTTTATTTATGAAATCTCCATAGATTTTTTATTATCATGATAAAAATCTTTACTGTCCCACTGCTGGGCACGGTTTTCCTCTCAGATTGAGAAGCATTCGACCATAATCCACAACATATCTCTTAAAAAACTAATTAAGAATTCTCTGGTATGCAGGTTTCCCAGCGATATTTCTATTCACCTTTAAAGCAAGTAATAATTAATTAATAATACGCACATAAATCTGAAAAATTAAAGGTGCCTGGGATTTAAATTCGAACCCCTCGATTGGGAGGCCGCGTTCTAACTAGGCTATCAATGCTTTTTACTATATATCTTAACATTAGCTTAATCTGTAGTACGTTGATCCTATTAAAGCTATTTAAAGCAACCGAGAAATAAATTACAAATCATTTTCTTATTAAACTTGGGTATAAGTATTAGAAGTTATTACAAAGTGCCGACCGCAAGCTGGTAACAATTAATTTGAACAATTAAACGTCTTAAGCTACTTCCAGGATTATTTTGTTTTCAAAACTTTGAACGGTCTTTGCTCTATGATTAAATCTGCGCTTGGATTCAAAATAATTCAGATATTCATAGAACTTTCTGACAAGCTACTAATTCAGGTGGGTCTCATTCTCAATTTACAAAAAGGCATTACAATATGAAATAAGTTTTTTTTTGACAAATAAAGAAGTTACCATTTGGATAGGATAGGATTAGATATTCTTACCTGAGGCCACATGCACCGCTACCCATGAGGACTAAGCTGGAACGCCTCAGATAAGTATGTCTCCCTTACCACACCCTTAAACCAGCACACAGCAGCGCTTAACACTGCTGTTATGAGGTTTTATAAGGCAGAAATAGAGACTACCGCTTCAGAGTTGAACCAGAAAAAAATCTTATTGAAGAGTTTCAAAATACATAGATTAATGAGATTATATCACACGCCATATAACAATTATATGACTTCAAGTTGCGTCAGACCTTGGTAGAATAGCGACTGATGGCCTTCATATCATCCATGTCCATTTCCTTCAGAACCTCGTAAAAACGTTTGATGTTTTGCTCGCTATCATCAATTTACAGGGTTGTATACTATAAACGACGTAACCATATGAAGAGTGAAATCAGTGATTTAAAAGGATTAGATGTTTATTGGTCTAGACCAAACATGAATTGCAAAAAAGGCTAATATCTTATGAACGTTCTTTCGCCACTTCTTCTTCTATATAACGAAACGCTTTGAGAACTGATAAAAGATGCGTTAAATTGAATAAAATTTCAAAAGTACCGAAAAGTAATCAACATTTTGTTTATTAAGCGTTTGTTAGAATATTATGAAAATTATTTTTTTGATTAGCATTTAACAATTTAACTGTTCGCCAGTAAACAAAATTTTGATTACTTTTCGGTCCTCTTAATAAATTGATTTTACTGAAGTTTCTACATGCTTCGAAGTGTCTATGCTTTTGTACCTACTCAAGTTCATATAGCAACCACAGTATCTAACCAGTTACTGTAACCTAATAACCTAGCTGCTAACTTTTTCTTTTGCCAACTTGTCAAGATCCATCGAGGCTGGTGGCGTGGTGTGTCGAGTGATCAGATATGCGTAACCCAGATGTGGAGGACGGTCAGCGGGTCAAGAGACCACGATTAGCATCCGATCTCGTTTGAACTGGCCGATTGTAAGAACTGGAGTATCTTTATTCATTATCCGAAACTTAATTCTCTATCTAAAAACTGTAACTATAATTATGTAATTTAATATAAATGTATTTGTAATTATACATATTTATTATAATTGTAAAAGAAAATTGTAATAGTTCAGTAAGCAGAACATGCTTTCTCATTGTCCAGAGGTGGGCGTAAATGGCTGCGTCACAGTTTTAACTATAGCAGTCGTTTACGAACAATTTGTATTTGAGCCTTAAATTTTTTTTAATTTCAATAAATCTTTGAAAAACTTTTTTTTTAATTGTATTAATTTAACGATGTATGTATAAACTCAATATGAACAATATTTATTTAACAAAATCATTGATCGAGATATGTAAATTTTGCACGCCCAAAGGTAATAATGGTAGAACATAATATACTCATAATTTGAGATCCTTGTAGAAATACTATATAGGTCTAGTAAATAAATGATAAGATTGATTGATTTGAATTGTGCACTCGGATATGTTAGTAGGAGTTTACGGTAATTTCTAAGATTACAAACGCAACGCTGCATTGAAATCTTTTTAAGTAATTGTCGCAATTTTCATGATTTGCATTACATTACATATGATTATAAGATATAAAACCGCTTATTGTCGTATTAAACAAAGAAAGAAGTCACCTTTAATTATTTATTTTATTTTTTAAACAACTGAACTAGTTTTGCCTGGAATTTCACGCAAATTACTTTTTTACAAATGGCATAGAGTTAATTCGAAATTAAATATTCTCATAAAACTCATATTCTAAAACAAATCACAAGCAAAAAATTTGATAAGATACGAAAATAATATAATAGAAAATACAATTTTTGGAACAAAGTTACATCTATAAGTCAATTTCAAGGACCTAAGGCTGAGACCGCACTGCGATTAAACGCACGCGTTTAACCGCAAGACTGAAACCGCTAAAATATAAAACATATTGCTTTCTATACAAGTGCACGCACTAGTGACTTTTTCAGTCGACTGATTTATTGTTACATTTTGACCGCGGCTTGTTTAAAGCGCGGTTTTTTTATCTCCCATAGCAATTGTTTTTTATTCAGTCTCGATTGGACCAGTGCAGAGGGAAGTCGCCATTTGCAGTGCTAAAATATTTTTTAAGAAAAAAAATACCACCGACTTATATGTCACTACAAAGTAAAAAATAATTCAAATAAATGTTGGTTTAATACATATTTCGTTGGATAAAGACGTAAACAACGCGTCCAATATAAATCATGTCGACCGGTCGCAGCATCGCGCAGAAATGGCTGAATAAAAAAAAAAAGAAAAAAAAAGAAAAAAAAAAACAAAAAAAATATAAACGTCGAATAGATATTCTCTCTCATTTGGAAAGTCAGAATATAAAAGAGAATTGTGATATAATTATGTCGTCCGACTCAGAAATATCTGTTGACTACGATAATGTGTCTAAAATAATTATTAGTGAAGTAGAAAAAAGGCCGGCGTTATATGACAAGTCGTTAAATCAATTCAGGGACAGAAATATTAAGGCCCGGCTTTGGAAGGAGGTATATCAAAATGTGTGTAGGGAATGGACAACATTATCGGAAGCAGAGAAAAAAAAGAAAGGTAGGTACAATTTTAATATTGAAATTTAATTAGTTACAATTACTTAGTTATATTATCATATATTATCGTATTGCCAATTTAAAGCCCCAGACCGAGATGTAAAATAGTCAGCAAACGAATTTCGTATTTGCATGACGTCATTATTAGGACGATCTCTAATAGGATGTATATTTAATGATTCCGAATGTGCTGGAATGGGCCAGTGGGTGCCCAATTTTTCCGGTAATTCCTTGCCATCGTATTTTCGAACGAAGTTATGCAATATACAGCACGCTTTTACTATGTTATCGCATAGTGCAAGTTTTGTATCTAACGGTCTATGAAAAATTCGCCATTTATTGGCCATAATCCCAAATGTACATTCTACTAATCTTCGGGCATAAGAAAGTCGGTAGTTATAAATCTTTTCCTTCATAGTCAAGTTTCTGCTTGGGTATGGCCTCATCAAATGTTTTAAAAGTGGAAAAGCTTCGTCACCTACAAATACGAATGGCATTTCAGATCCTTCATTGTAATGTGGTATTACCGAGCATGCTGGTAAATCCAGCTGATTTGCTAAAAGTCTTCTACCAAAATTTGAATTTCGGAATACGCTAGAGTCACTATTGGATCCGTATGCACCAACGTCAATAGCCACAAAGCTATAGTTGGCATCGGCAATCGCAAACAAAATAATAGAATAGAACTTTTTATAATTAAACGATTCTGAGCCAGTATATTCGGGTCTTTCGATTCTTATGTGCTTGCCATCAATCGCACCGATACAATTTGGAAAGTGGGTTTGTTTTGAAAACTCTTCTGCTACATTTAACCAGTCTTCTTTTCTCATTTCTTTTAAATAAACAGGCTGCAAATACAACCACAACTGCTCGCATGTATGCTGAATAATTTCACTAATAGTCGAAGCGCCAATCAAGTATTCAAAATAAAGTTATAAATCCAGCTAATGCGACTGCAAATTATTTTGCACAGTTTGGAAATCAGTTAATAGAAGAACGTAACTACGCCGACGAGTCGATAATTTAAAAATATATGTTGTTACTTATTACTCTTTAATGTTATTCTTACTTAATTCGCCCTTTTCAATAATTTGAAATATAAATTTTACAATTGTAATTAAACTTGTTTTCTTACCTCAACGTAACTGAAAGTCGCTCTTCAGGTGATATTGCCTTACGAAATGCAGTATCTTCATGTTTCAAATACTGGCCCACAGCTTGTAATAATTTATCAAAAGTATCAATAGACATTCTGTAGTAATTAAAAAATGTATCAGGGTGCTGTCGCACGTCGTTGTACATTTTGCAAAAGTATCCTTTTATATGGCGTTGGTCCGTTAACGGATGTATCCAGTATTTATGGCAGCGGCGTTGTCTGCTTTTATTATTTTTAGATTTTAAAGCCAACGCCACAACACATGCTGTTCGCCAGAAATCCATGATGAGACTGAAATAAAATCAAGCCAAAAGAAAACCGCAGTGCGTGTTCGTATGCGTTTTGGCGTTTTCAGCTATTTTTATTCAGTCTGCGTTTAATCGCAGTGCGGTCTCAGCCTAAGTGCTTATGGCATAATCTACGAGTAATACTTATTATATTTCTTAACCCAAAGAATTATATTTCAAGAAACCGCTGTGTTCTAATAAATAAATTCATCTTCTATTCTTCGAGAGTACTTAGTATAAAAATAGAAATGTATTATCGTATTAAATATCAAGTTCAGCTTGTAGCACGTAATAATAGGTACTCGATTACTTACTTTTATTCTCGATATAAATCATTATTGTTCTTTTAACATTAAGTGTTATTAGTAGTTATTTAAGCAAAGAGTAAGGATAAAAAAATTATCACAATTACAACGGTTAGCGACAATTAAGAGATTTATTTGTATCAATGTATTAGATATTTTTTGCAACTTTTCTGATCATAAATTAAACCAAATGCACTTAGTTAATTAAAAAGCGAAGGTCCAACAATACGGCCCTGAAACTGAATAACTATTATAGATATTGTCTCAACATAACAATGTTTACATTACATAAGTTTGTTTTGTACAAAATATAAAGTTTGTCTATAATGCTTTGTTCTATTTGATTCAATATTGTGTCTACGTTAAACCCGTATCGTGTTAGAAGGTGCTAGAACCCTTTGTGGTGTGACTCCGGCGGCACCACCGTGACACCTATTTTTGCCTAATAATAGCAGTGTTAAACGCTGCTGTGTACCGATCTGAAGGGTGTAGTAAGGGAGAAATACTTTTCCGAGACGTTCATACTTAGTTCTCAGGGGTAGCGGTGCATGGAGTTGATTACAAATGTCAGGTCAGGTGAACTAAACCGAGATAGCGAAGCCACATAACCAAAGTTTTCTATTCCCAACGTATAGTGAAGGTGAATGTGGTAGTACCCTTTGCACTTGCCATCAGACACAATACCCACTTGCCATCAGGTAGACTCCATGCTCGTCTGCTATTCCTATATTATAAAAAAAATTATGCTAATATATTTTTCCCACGCACTTGAAAATACGGTAAAGCATCCCGCTTAGTACCACACTCGATACAATTTATTTAAAATATCTCGATTTTTGGTACATTCGTCTAAACTATAGTTTCTAAAGTTGGAAGGCGAGGCTGGCGAATGTCCCGCTGACCCGGTTAGCTCGGATCGATTTTAGCTGCAGTCTGCAAATACGGTCGATTTCCTTGATACTAATCTAAGGATTGCTTTGTGGATTTTTTGTTCAAAAATAAATTGTATTTCTTTGGTTACATAATAATATTTTCGAGATGGAATAGAATTTTCCAGGCGCTGGCGACAGATCAGTGGTTGGTAGAATCATTATTACATTTATATCTTGGATAACGTTTTATATGGTGTATGCAAAAACTATAACATCTAAATTTTGCTTTTAATCTTGTTTGTCCCTTAGTATGCAAGATTGCAAGCGAAATTACATACATTTATCAAAATGAGTTGACTCCTAATACCGTATCAAATCGCGGTCCTGTAATGCTCTTATCAACCTTACATAGATATCTAATAATCCTCAAATACGATTCCCAAAAACGAATAAAGTATTTTACTTTGAGAATCAATTCGTTCTAGCAACACTTGCTAGTAATCTCTATTTTGCTACTCTTATTAGATTCGGATTAAATTCGTGGAATATGATTGTCTCCAAATCCTCACGGATATGTCGATGTTGGCATATTGGCCCGAAACACACCAACATTGGTAATGTTAGCCAAATACACAAACATTGGTAATGTTAGCGTATCCGTCTAAACTCCAAGGCGAGGTTATGCGGTGAATGTCCCGTTGACCCAGTTAGCGCGGATCGATTTAACCTGCAGTTTGCAAATGCGGTCGATTTCCTTGTTAGATTTGCCATGTTTGTAGAAATGATGGAACTAAAGGGCGTAAAATTCAACCTCAGATAGAAAATAAATAAGTTGTTACCCCTGAGTACTAAACTGGAATGGTTAAGGCCGCTTTCCTAGCGGCCTGAAGCGTTCCAATTAGCATGATACGAGTATTTTTAACAGAAATTATTAGAACCAAGTGAGCATTAATACTTTTCGTATAGTTAAATATTGCCCGATGTTAAGTGACCAATACAATTTAAGTACGAAATATGTACGAATACCTTATATTTTGAGTAAATCTGTTTTGGTACACAGATCAAATAAGACAACATAATAGCAGTACGAAACTGCTGCTGCTGCTATAAGACGTGCGTTGATAAGTTGATAATAATGTTGCCGCGACCAAATTATCATAAAATTATATTTATAGATAGATTTGAATCTTTACCAAAGTTAGAAGACACAGAAAAAAATCTAATCTCAAAATAAGTAACGAATTCTTAATATTTTTGTTTGTCGATTGTTGTCATAGCTACTGGATAGCAATTGTTGCTACGTGCACTATCGGCGATCTGGTTCACGAGTGGCGCTTCGTGCATAAGTTAGTGCGGAGTGTGGAGAGGTCGTTAGCTGACATGTTCTTGGGCTGATTAGTAGATTTTCAATGTTTTTGGTACAGAAAAGTTTATTTACTATCTACAATTAAGCAATCGAGAGCTGGCTCAAGACACGAGTTTGTCTTCACCATACCTGAAATATGTGGTATCCACATTCATGTTACTGTTATTAAAAATAAATAAAATTAAACCTATATATTCTCAAATTATATGTATTCTAAGTATCATGATCATTACGTGTTATGAGAAATCAATCGCTTACACGTTCATTGCTATAACACTATTATAAAAAAATATAAAAAGAATATATAAATATTTCACGACGTTTTGCAAATAATTGCAAGAAATTATTGAGTATGTCTAAATATTTTTGTTGGTCGATACCGTTGTCATAGCTACTCGATATAATTGTTGCTACGTGCACTATCGGCGATCTGGTTCACGAGTGGCGCTTCGTGCATAAGTTAGTGCGGTGTGTGGAGAGGTCGTTAGCTGACATGTTCTTGGGCTGATTAGTAGATTTTCAATGTTTTTGGTACAGAAAAGTTTATTTACTATCTACAATCAAGCAATCGGGAGCTGGCTCAAGACTCGAGTTTGTCTTCACCATACCTGAAATATGTGGTATCCACATTCATGTTACTGTTAATAAAAATAAATAAAATTAAACCTATATGTTCTCAAATTATATGTATTCTAAGTATTATGATCATTACGTATTATGAGAAATCAATCGCTTTCACGTCCATTGCTATAACTGTTAAGGATTCATGTGTTGTGAAATTATAAAAAAAAAAAAATCACGACGTTTTGCAAATAGCTGCAAGAAGTTATTGAGTATGTCTTAATATTTTTGTTTGTCGATACCGTTGTCGTAGCTACTCGATATAACTGTTGCTACGTGCACTATCGGCGATCTGGTTCACGAGTGGCGCTTCGTGCATAAGTTAGTGCGGAGTGTGGAGAGGTCGTTAGCTTCAGTGTCGCAACAATCGTTGTGTTACTGACCTACATTATTGGCTCTTTCTGATATCGATAGGTCGTCGTCAACCCATTATTGATCCACTGGGAACTACCTCTCAGAGTATTTTTTTATAATATAGGAGTAGCAGACGAGCATGTAGTCTACCTGACCTGACATCTGTAATCAACACCAGATAGGATTAGATATTCCTACATGACGTCGGCCACAAATGCGTCGCTAAATTGAGGACTAAACTGCAACGCCTCAAAAAGTATGCCTCCCTTAACACACCCTTCAAACCAGAACACAGCAGCGTTTTACACTGCTGTTATGAGACAGAAATAGGTGTGGCGGTGGTGCCGCCGGAGTTGAACCACAAAGGGTTCTACCACCTTCTAAAGTGATAAGGGTTTAACGTAGAACAGCGCACTTTAAAAATGTAGGTTTAGGGTAGGTTAGGTAGGTTTAGGTGTAAGTTTAGGTGTGTAGGGTGTCGATGTTTTCCTTCATCATTATAACAAGTAATAATATACGCACATAACTTTGAAAAATCAGAGGAGTACGCAAGGGATTCCAACTGGACCCCCGATCAAGAGGCTGAATTTCAAATAAAATAATTTTCTTAGAATTGCTTATGAATATCAACTTACAATTATATTCTTGTTCATCGACACAGATAAATCTCGGAAGTGGATTCAATTTGCGCTGCAAGATTCCATTACGGACACCAGGACACGTGAAAATAAATAGAAGCTTATTTAACATTTTCGAAATTAATTCTTTTGTGACGTAAATAGTATAATATCTATTATCAACATGATCAGTTACATATTTTATAATTTTATACCAGTCAGTCTTTCACATAACGGTTGGACACAGAGACTTCCGGGTTCCATGACTACTTTCTGTCAGACGGCCCGTTTTCCAGAGGATAAATGTTAGGTAATAATTCACAACAAACATTATTATAAAAATTATATTAGAATATAATGAACTTTAAGCCCACGTAAACGAAACGGGATACCTTAGGAAGTTTATCTAAGTTATATCAACGTTGAATGGAGTTTGATGGTCGAGCACTCAAAATGTTTGCCAATTTGTAAGGTTTCCAATGTTTTGATATCATAATAATACAGGGAATAAATATTTAAACTTGATGGATATACAGAAATATTAAAAAAGACAAAACGCCTGACTGCTTATAAATACAACGTATGCCACTGTCAAGCTTTATAAAAAACCCACCGACACCTCATTAGTAATGTCAATCCGTCATGCCATTTAGGTAGCAAGCATTCCAGAGATGGAGACATAATATGTCCACACACATACACTTGAAAAACAATTTTCAGTAGTTCAATTCAAACTTCTGCAGTCGGGTAAAAACAGTCAAAGAGGGTAAAGTATAGGATGAAAGTTTGAAGATCCGCCGATTTAAAAGCAAGCTCAATTATAATTAATATTTTGAATTCTACGAGTAGTTACGTATTTACAAGTAAGAAAGATCAAAGCTGTCTTGATTCTCTTTGTGCCCCACAACGTAACGCGCAGACAACCGTAAGTAGATTGATGTACGCACACATCAAACGGACAACCGTACATTAGTTAAATAGCCCGCTAAGCTACTACATAACTCCTCAGTTTCGTTAGTGGAGAAACAGCATTATTTTGCCGAAAGCGTAGGTACTTACTTCAAAGACGCTGAGTAATTTGTCTAAACATCAATTAAATCATTATTTAGCTTTCATCAGAACATTCCGAACTCCCATACGAAGGTTCGATTCCATTCAATACGTCTCTAATTCTATCCATCTTGTTATCATTCATTAACTCTTGAAAGTATTCAGCTGGACAGAATATTCCGAAGTAATAGCTGTTTTGTAGAACTGTAGTCACCGCGTTTGTTTACCCGAGTTAATAACTCCAGAAGATTGAATAACTTTCTAAAAATAATCTTTTGCCGCCCCTGTACATGATCCCTTATTTATCACCCTATATATCCACAGAGAGTGGTGTTATTCTATCCCAGAGCCTCACAGCAATTCTTATTTATTTTTATGTAAGCGAACAGGAAGAAAATAATTTATGTTACAAGTTCAATGCCTCCTTTGCGTACGTCTGCGTACACCTGGGTACACCTGGGACCTAAATCAAGTAGAATAGTTTTACCAGAAATTGGTTCACAGTTGAGAAGAACCTTGTACCTCTATAGTTTTAATTGCACCTATTTCCGTGTACACAGATCTCTTAACTCAACCCACACATAATTAGCAGACCCTACACCCTGACAAATTGGCCGTGGGCGTAGCAGCCGTCATTCTTGCCAAGCGAGACCTAACTTCATGTTGGATACTTTGTTGGATAAGGATCATTAGGGATATTGTATTACACGAGCCTCGTGGCTTGATAAATTTGAATCAACTGAGGTTACTAAATTATGCTGTGAAAACTAGATCCAACGTCAAGATCTTAATAATTTATTAAAACGTACACGGACAATTTGTTTACTCTTCATGTAAATTCCCAGTGAATTGTTTTGCACTTGGATATTTTTCTCCTTATGAATCTAGATGTAAGAGAGGGTAGAAATTTATTTTGTTCTAAAATTGATATACATATATACTTGTAAAAGGATTCATGGAATGAGAGTTTAACTATCTAGTTGATAGGGAAAATGTGACATCCTACCTGTTGTATCCTGACTGTTGTTGATAATTAAATACCTGTAAGGATTAAGTGAAAATATGTGTACTTGTAGAAAAAAATTACAAACAATTTTGAGTATAGCCGATTACAAAGAAATCCACACAAACATACCCAAAAGCATTTTATCTACTCTCTTTGAGGCAGTCTGGTAAAAACATGTCACACATAACATTCATACATAATATCAAAATAGAATAACAATATCTGAAAAAAATATACAATTTTTTATGAATTTTTATGGGTTCTTCATTCATCCACTCGTAATATAAAATATTTATTAACGTTAGCGAAGAAAACTTATAAGGTATGTGCGAGTAAATTCAAGTTATCCAACTAGAAAACAAGTCTTTGAAATCGCGCAAATTATAAAATTTATTGCATTAAGAATTTCTTATATTTGTGTCGGGAATGGCTTCTGGAAACTACCACCGTCGCCCGTCGAGCCGTCTTAAAGAATTCATGCTTTCACGATCTATTAGACAGACAAGTAAAGCCAACTTTTAGTCACTTTTTACACACACAGTCCCACACCAGGATTTCCTGTATAAAAATGAATACTCAAACACCTATATGTAGAACAGTAATCTAATTCATCATTAAGATATTTGTCTGGCCAGGGATCACCCCCCTCTGCACGTCAGACCGTTATGAAAACCGTTCTGCAGACTGCAGGAGTCGTCGCTTCTATTATTTATTTGTACTATGTGATATTCTTGAATACCACCGCTTCCTTCCCTCCCGTTTATGTCGTAGGCGACTAGGCAATTATATCCGGGAAATGAAAAGCAGCATCTTCTTACAAAGTTGAGCATCAACTTTGATTACTAACCCACAAAGTTGGTCTGACTAAGGCAAAACACCCTTCTTTTTTATGTTCGTCTATGACTGCGTCCACAGCTTTTATAATTTAATTCAAGAAACCAGATATTTTTAGCAGCTTTTCCTACAGCCTCGAAGCGACCATTTCTTCAATTTCGTATTAGAATGGCTCATTTAGGGTCATGGAAGCTGAAGACAAAACTAACCATATTATTTAGAAATCTGATGTCAATCACAAATCGAAACGAAATCGAATACGTGATAAGTCAGTCAACCAGAATCGACTATTGTAAAATATATTTTGTAAAAAATGTTTTACATTTAATAGCTGCCAATTCTACAACAACATAACTCATTGAACCCGATACTTTAGAGTTATTCGCCGCAGACGGCGTGTCGCTTGAAAGAGTTGTTTCACCTTTAGAATCGCGCTTTTGACTCCGAGAGCATTCAGCGGTCTGCATTCAGTTCCAAGGTCGCGGGTGAAGGCTGAAGTGAAGTGTTGACTTCAACGGTTTCAAAAGACTAACGGCAATGTTAAAGTGAATACCGTTCCTTGATGTTTTGTTTGGTAAACGGTTTGTGGTTGCTTTTTATTGTGTGATTAAATCTGAATTGGAACATCTTTTGTGGAATTTTATAGCAATTTATTAAAGCAATGATGTATCAAATGCTTTTATGTGCCATATTAAGTCATAGTCAACTCGTTACTGTCCCACTGGTGGGTACGGGTTTCTTCGAAAAGGGAGTTGTTATTGTCAATCAAGGTAGCCAATTGGCCAATTTTTTATTAAAACTAATTAATTTACAGTTTAATTACTCTTCTGAACAATTAAGAATACAAGCCTATCACAATAGCCAATTGCAATTAGTTGCAACTAGGTAGGTTACATCTCATACATTTATTATTATGAAAAGCTCTCACTTTATAATTTACTATGATATCCAAGAATAAGCAGGTAAATAATTTAAAAATAGTTCATCAAACTAACAACTTCGTAAATTGAGCATTTGACGACCCGCGTGGCGGAACGGTCACCATACCAGTCTGACACGCAGAGGGTCCCGGGTGCAATCCCCGGCCAGACAGATTTCTAATTTCTAAATTAATTTAGATATCTGTTTCTGTGTCTGGGTGTTTGTGTATTTGTCTGTGTGTAGAAAGCGTTTAAAATTTAAACTCGTTGCTCCATCTCCCGAAATACCAACTGGCTATATCTGCGAACGTATACATTTTAGGTTAGGCCACTGCGTGTCGAATCTACGATACGATGGTTTACTGCTCGTGGATTTTTTCATATAATCCCTGCTCCAATAAATCCCTCACGTAGAACTTTAGAACATTCCCAAACGTTTATTCCGTTTTTACTACTTCTGCTATTTAACTAAAAAAATATTATAAAACAGAAAACCTAAAATATTACTGCTGAAAAATGCTTAAAAAAATTGCCCCTTCCTCCGCAGTCGGATAGAAATAAAAGCCTTCCAACGGCTAGATAATGTTAACCTTTAGAAAATGGTACAATCTTCCAGTGGCGCCACGGTCATACTTATTCCTGCTTAACAACAATAGTGTTAAGCGCTGTTATATTCTGGTTCGAAGGGTGTGTGGTAAGGTAGACTTACTTTTCCGATGCATTCCAACTTAATCCTTAGGGGTATCGGTGCATCTATCGCCGATCTCAAGTAAGAACCTAATCTTATTTGGGGTTGGACACAAATATCCATGGGCGACAGCAGCATTCATCATCATGGGAGACAGTAGTATCATCAAATGGACTGTATGCTCGTCTGCTACTTCTTTATTATAAAAGCTCTGTTACTGCTTCTGTTCTAAGTCGTTTTATTCTATTCTACGCGTAATTTATAGTTCAATCTATAACAGTTTTATACTATAATAAACCAAGTGATCCGACGCCACGCCATAAATAAACTTTCTAGACAAAGTGTAGCGCTTACTAGAACTTCATTGTAAAACTATAAAATATGTTGTAAAAGTGATTGACAAATAAATTTTAACGCCCCGTATAATGGTTAATATTTAAGTTCCGGGTTCAATGCCCTTGTAAAGAAATATCGATTAAACTATATAAAGTCTACTATTTTGAGACTGTTTTTTTTATATTACCGAAGTAGGAAATTTAGATGTGGTAGGATCCTGTGCAATTTGTCTCCAGACCCACACCTATCTCTGTTTTAACTCAGAAAGAGCACTGCTAAGAACTGCGGTGTATCTGTACAAGACTATGTGTAGTGTACAAGATTTCAAGGCAGAACCCTTTACTAGTACCATGACATCTTGTAAAGTAATCATTATTCACCTAGGAAAATTCTTTAAAACAAGAAACATTCCTCAACAAACTTAGCTATGCAACCAAAATTCCACCCATACTTTAAATCCATTCAATCGTAAAGACAAACATTTGTCTCGTACTCTCGAAACAACGGAATTCTGATCTCCAGTTGAGATACTGCAGATGCATACGGCCAGGGCCGGATTTAAAAAATGATAAGCAGGGCTCCAAGTTTTCCACAAAAGAGAATAAAATAGAAAAAACATCATAAAAATTTCAACAGGAAGCACACGATATTTTTCAAAAAATATCTCTCGCTATTATACTGATAATACTTGCACTTAACAATAACTATATTTTTTATTGAAATAGTTTATTTCTTACCAATAATTTTGTGAAAGACTTGACGGACAAAAATGGTTCCATTCGGAACATTACGGGCCTTTTGCACCAGGGCTCACAGACCAAATCCGGCCCTGTATACAGCAAAAGGAAAATTACAGAAAAAATGATCGCCCGCAGCCAACGAAGCAGACATCCTTCGATTAATCTCAGAGATGAGTTATGCTGTCCTTATTGTAACTCGTATTTTATTAGTTGGAATGGAAATTCCTTTCTCTTGTCGCTGTCAATAGAACAGATGCTGAGATTCTTTCATGAAACCAAAAAGAGAATGTACTGATTCGAGTTTTTGTAACATTGCAATTTTTCTATCTCTTTTTATGTACCACTTTAGTATCGGGTCTTCCCCTAACACTGAAGAATTGCAGGCTGTAGTGGTTTACATTAGAACAGCTTTGTCAAGTATCTTTGACAACGTTGCACTTGACCACGCTGTAATGTTAAAGATTATTAAATACATTATAAAATCAAGTCTTGTAGTTAACATTTCAGGGAATTAAAATATTTCGTACTATTGAAGACCAAGAGGTAGAAGCACCTTATGAACTGACTCCGGAATTACTCTATTTGAATAGAAAATAATTGCTACTATTTTCTCAAACATGCTCACCCAGACACATAATCTTATATTAAAATTATATATTTAGAACTTACAATTAGCCCATAGAATTTCCAAGTTCGATATAATCCGCTAGGGGCGCTGATTGGAAATTGTATGGGCAAATACGTAAACAAATACCAAAACAGTCATATTTGTCAAAACGTAAAAACTCATGGTAAGGGTACAGACCATAAACCACGCGCTCGATTATTGAAAGCAAGACAATTTTTAGTGGCCAATGGAAATAATTAGGCAAGTGCGAGTCTACGTATTACGACTCAATAGACATAGCAAAAAACGTCAAAAAATAGCGGTTTTTTGAATATTTTCTTCTTATTTTTATTTTAGTGTTTCTTGTTATAGCGCCCACTATTATAATTATATACTCTGTAAAAATTCAAATGTCTATCTAACACGGTTCAGGAGTGAAGAGACCTGTTACAGACGGACAGACGGATATACAGCGGAGACTTAGTAATAGGGTTTTCCCTTTGGGAACCCTAAAAATTAAATAAAACTATTCTGAACTTTTAGAACAGGTATCTAACTTGTTACCAGAAATAGAACCTGTAATCTTACGATAATGTTTTGATGACCATTGTACTAAAATCGCCAAATGATGGTATAGGACATTGTCTCAAAATTTATTTAAAGCCTAAAACCAACCTCAGATACATCAAAAACCACGTAAGATGAACAAAGCAGGGGTATTCGCTAGTTTCCCAATAAACACCGTAATTTATGCGCCTGTCGCCCGCGTCTGGAGTATTAGTTTGCGCTCCACTACATCACGGGAACTCCTCGCCAGAATAAACAAACTGTTTATGTTGCCACTGCTAAAGTTAGGTTGTATATCTGTTTCTTGAAGAGATATATAACTACGACAAGTCTTTATATATAGTTGTATTATAGCTAGAAGCAGGAAAAAAGTGAATGCAGATGACTATGGTAAGTGACAACTGGACACTGTAATCAACCCCAGATAAAATTAGGTTCCTATCTGAGGTCGGCCACAGATGGGTCATTGCCCCGGAGGACTAAGTTGTAACACCTTGGAATAGTATGTTACCCCTACCACATTCTTCAAAAGAAAACACAGTTTGGTAAGCGGCATATGAATCACTCTAATCGACCCCAGATAAGATTCGATTGCTACCTGAGGTCAGCCTTCATCGCTACCCTGAGGCCTAAGTTGGAACGCCTTGGAAAAACGTGTCCCTAACGACATTCTTCAAAACATAACAGCGCTGAACACTGCTGTTATTAGCCAGAAATTAGTGCAAAAATGGGCCCTCCGAAGTCGAAGCACAAACGATTCTACCATCAAAGTTTATTCCTGGTTATTCTTATATAAATTTGAATCTAAAATAAAGGCCTCAAAAGACATTTAGTCCAAAGTAAAAGAAACTAATTTTAGAGTGAAAAATTAATTCCGCAGCGCTGAAGACAAGCCCTTTCTTTCCCGACACAATGCGGTTTACAATTTCGTTTCTATTTACTTTTTTCATTCGGAATGTCTGCAGTCTTCTCACCTAACTGGGATTAGGGTGCAGAGAGATTGGAGTGGTTTTACAGACCATAATCTTAATGTTATGCGTAGATATGTGATATAATTTTAATGAAATTCAAGTTCTTATAACCGTAGTTGTAAGTTATTTTTTTAAATAAAATTAAATCGTAACGTTTTATTTACATATGTGTTATTAGTCAATGTAGAGTAAGGGCATCAAGTTTCAAATAGAACAATAGAATATAATATTTTGCTAGAGTCTAAAAAGCAAATAGATCTCACGCTGAACACTTTGAGGCATACAGATATTTCACAATATTTCATCCATATAATAGATAACTATAGATATGTAAACCCATGGATTGTAGGTAGGCTTGGATTTGAACGTTTACCTCAAGAATTCGTTTTGATTAAATTCCTGTAAAGTAAATACATTAACGCAGTTAAATACGTACATTGATTAAGTCTAAATATATATCGTTACACATAAGTATTTTGGTCTGTAGCGAACTTTACACTTGAATAGACATTCTCCCTTTTCCATTTTAATCGATTTAAAAAATACAGGGAGCTTGATTTGCCACGTACTTTACTCGTATTTCCATTTCATATACGATCAACCCGTTTTCATCTACAAAACATCCAAAGCCGCCCAATATAGTTCAATATGATGCAAAACAATCATAAAAATACTAATACCTTTTAAAATACTACTAGAAAAACTAAATGTTACTGAAAATGTTAACACTTTTCGTAACAATAGTTTTCCACGGTCAAACCTTGATTCGTGAACCTTATACTTGTGTACATAAAGTTGAACGTAGTTTTAATCACGTGGCATTGTCACAATATGAAGATAGTATTCTTTTTTCATTGCAAAATTCCGTCGGGTAAACTGTATAACCATGTTTATAAAGTCCACACTGGCTTGTAGCAAACTGCTAAGTTCTACAACTATTATGGGCACGTTGCCTAACAACTCTTCAACAGTTTTCATAGCGGAAATCCTTCTTGCCTCTTAATTAAGGGCTTGCCTCAAATGTAGCGTTCACAAAACTTACACAGACGTTTTGCAAGGTTATGTTAAGTAATAACTCGTTCATGGACATCTGTAACTAATTCTAAGACAAATTTTGAAGGTGGTACAACTCTCTGTGGTTTGACTCCGGGAGCACCACCAAACCTTTTTTGCCTAATAACAGCAGTGTTTGGCGCTGCTGTTTTCCGGTTTGAAAAAAATAGTGGCTATATACATCCGAGGCGTGCCAGGCATCTGATGGATAATACTGGAGGCTTTTATTTACTTATAGCTGCTTTATCACACTCTTTAAAGATACAATACGACCATATTATAAAAAGGTGTGACAAAAGTGCTTTCTCAGATAAACCTTAGGGAATCATAACACTTCAGCATTCAAAATAGATTCTTTAAAGTTACGTCTGCTAACTTTCATTTTAAAACCTCCACTCAAAGGCGTTACTTGTAAAATAAAAACGACGGCAAAATGCGATTTTAAATGAATTATTTTGTTGACCGTACTTCCGAAACGAGCGGGTACAGTCGGGGAGAAAAGTTTTAAATGAATTAATTCGAAACAAAGCGTCTACCATAACTCGATGGAATCCCAATAAGATACATTTATTCAAACATTAAAGAGTTTGAAATTTAATGAAAGCTTTACGTAAATTGTTTGAGGATCCATTAAACCGAATGTTTTTTCAGTTTTACATGTATATGTAAATTATTATGTAAATTTAATATGAATAACATATGTATTACAAAACTCCTGTTATTTTTGTCGTTTTTGATATATTTACATACGTTATTCCACTAAGTTCCACTTTAACCACATGTTTTCTTTACATTTTATCACATTTAGTCAATAATGTTTTATAAGTTCTGTTGCTATTTATTAATGATCATTTTTCATAAGTTTTAAATTAAAACGAACAGTTTTGGAGTTGTTCCAAGAAAATGTCTAAGCGCTACTTTTCAATTAATTTTGCAATCTGTATGCAGTGAACGTACTTGCGTTTATTGATTTTAAGTAAATATCTGTAATCAAGATTAGATAAATCCTCTGTGATATCGATCACAAATATATTGCTACTTAGAACAAAGATGCTAGTCTCTTGTATACGTATCATTTAGTTCAAACCAGAATGCAGTATAAATGAGGTAGAGTAAATTGGTATTGGTTGTAGTGCTGGGGTCCGAACACAATTTTATCATTGACTAACCACTATCCCATTGCTGGACATGAGACTCTTCGCAGAATTTAAAAAATTTAGGAATAGGACGAAGTCTACCATGCCAAGTAGAAATTGTTTGACGTTATGTTGAACATAACATTGAGATCATTATATTGAACTCTAAAGGTTTCTCAAAAGGTTTTCCTAAGCCGCTTAAACAAATTATCATCATCATCAACCCATTACTGTCCCACTGCTGGGCTCGGGTCTCTTCTCAGAATGAGAAAGATTAGGCCATAGTCCAAGTGCGTATTGGTAGGATCTAACCACCTTTTAACACTTTTAAAACACTTTAGTAAGCAACTGTACCCAAGTTCATTGACCCCGGTCGATACGACGCAGTCGTTCTGCATTTCAGTGCAGCGCGGATTAAACATGAGGTCCAATTGATGTACTGCCTGTTTGAACAAGTTTAATCACTTCACGTACTCTGTGACATACGGGGATAATTGATCGTGTAGTGTCGAAGGGAGATAGAGAACAATTAGTGTACTTACATAAATTGCAACTGATTGTTCTAAGAGACCAATGTTCCACCATTTCATAAGTGAGAAGATTTAATAAGCTAGCGATATCAGTCCATGTTTGCCCGCTTAAGTCATACGGGTAAACTAGCGGAATACTAACAAGTAGTTAGATCGGCCACAGATGTGCCGCTACCTCTGAGGACTAAGCTGGAACGCCTCGGAAACGGTTACTACAGCGTTACCACACCTTTCAAACTAGAGCACAGTAGCGCTTAACACTGTTGTTATTAGGCAGAAATAGGTGTGACGTTGATGCTGCCGGACTAGAGAGGGTTCTATCACCTTTAATAGATAAGAATTGAATGATACTACAATACTACTTATATAATAATAATAATTCTTTATTTCGGACAAGATCCATATATTGTTAGTAAATACTTATTATCTATGTTAGTAATAAAATGAACTTAAATACTTAACATTAAATATGGCGCCTCTGAAACGCATGTGGCATGCATTCCAGTGCTTAATCATTGGGCAATTTACATTATCTAATATTGTGTTCAGGAGACTGTTGTTGTTGTTGTTGTTATATACAAGAATTGAATTATATATTGCCCTGGACTTAATTCAGCCGTCATTTAGCTTACATACAATCTCAACTACTGAAGTACATTAAGTATTAAATCAATTACTAAATACGTTGTAGCGATAAAACAAGAATCAAATTCGAACTGCACCAGAACCAACTCTCGTAAGAACGACGCATATTATAATGGCCTCGTAACATTAATTCATGCGCCAACTGGGTATTATGTGTAACATAAATTATATTATTGCATAATTTGAGCCTTTAATGTTTTGGGGAATTTAGTACCATTTTGAGTATGCGTTTGCCTGTGAATTGTGGAAAATTTTAATTGAAACGGAATATTTACTAAAACAGTAGCGTGATGGAGTAGTGCAATATTTGTATGTTTATCGCCGGGGGACCAGAGCTCTAATCCCTGACATATATTAGTAAACATTACTCACACCTAACAAGAAAATTTAACCAGTTTTGACAATTGAAATGGTCACTGTCATCTATTTTCGTGTTTGAAAAATATTAAAAAAAAGTAGTTTTAATATCATTTAACTAGACGACTTTAAGAAAAACCGATATTTCTCCATACCCTTTCTTCGATTCCGTGTTTTTGCACCACTTAACAGCGCATGTCGGCATTGTTCCGCGTAAATTACACCGTGACAGCTATTAAATGGCTGACATATTTGTCAGCCCTTTCAGCCATTTAATGGCTTCCTTCAATTACAAGGCGGTGAGATATCTATGCTTATCTATAGACATATGTTTCAAATTTTTCACATAGGTGTGTGAAATCTACCAATACATATACACTTGGTCAGAATAGCGAAATATGGCCAAAACTTAGGCTTAGCACAGAGATAATGCGTGTATGTGAACACTCTCCAAAGTACTATCACTACAAACACACATTATATATAATGCTTCTCTCAGAATCCTTCAAGCCTAATCCATTGTCTCAAAGCCGAAAGTCAATGTCAATACACGGACACCCGAGACAGCAATAAAGGGTCCGTCGGCACATACTGTACGATATTAGATTACATCACTGAGGTAAATATTGACTGTTATGTAACTATGTAATGCTACATAGAACACTCAAGTAGCCCCTTGACTATTAAAAAAGCTCGAATAGTGTTCTACACAGCAAACACGATTAAATTTACAACAAACTATGTTTTTTGTTCGATTCAATTTTGCTTTCTTACTCAATTTGCTGATTTTATGCGTTGATATAATATATTTTTAATGCCCATAACAAAATGAGAGTTGGACGTGTTATGTTACTGGCAACGTAGCTTTCAAACGGGTGGACCGATTTGAATGCGTTTTTAAACCTTAGGTCGTAAAACCTTTCTGATTAAACTCGAATAGTAACACCATTGTGTTCCTTATTACTTATATAGACGTATTTTTTCGTTGAGCAGCATTATCAAGCCCTACAGTGTTCAAATTTGAATGCTGAACTAGAGAGATATTCACATGTATAACTTCATCACATATCGGGTTGATATGATATGTCCCTGGCTGACAGTGACAACGTTCCACCCGGTGTATTTTATGATCATTAAGTACTTCAATTTCTTATTTCTTCTTTCCCAAAAAACATAATAATGTCACTTCTACTTAACAAAAACCGTCATAAATAGGAATATCATTCTCTAGATATTTCACTCACTCAAACTTCGTACGGAGCATCATAGCGCCTAGGCCTACACAACCTTGTTCTCAAGTGGTACACGTGTAAGACACACACAAACACGTCACCGCTCTATCTAACCGCACACACACATAACACTTCTGCCATGCAACATTGCATAAAACTGCGTGGCAATATTGAGTATTGTTTAACCACTGGCGAGTAACGAGTAACTACTACCGAACGATATTAGCAACATCAATGACATACATATTAATGAGATTTGTCGCACTGAAAACCAGTGGTTGCGGCTCGCCGTGTCATGCTGAATGCGCCCTATTTCATCTATGGGGCACTACAATTGTATAAGCCGGTTATAATTTATTAGTTTAAGACAACATTATAATATGCATATAAATGTTCCTTTCTTATCTTTCTTTCTATAGGGTATACCAGTAAAATATCCGTTTACTAAATGTCATTATTTCTATAAGATTTAGATTTAGTACATTTCTTGTCGTACATAGCTCGCGATACGACACGTCGGTTGAAAAGCCTCAACGCTACACGCAGCTGCTTTGTTCACTCGGTAATGAGGCTGGTAATTTGCCGGTTTGACACTGGAAAGCCTCTTTTAGGTTGCTTTGCCATATTTCTTGGGAAATGCTGGTGTTTAAGTTTGAAATATAATTTATTTTTTAGTTTTAAAATATGAAGATCTAAAAAATGTTTAGCTATTAGTTGTGTGCCGTCTTGCCCTAAGTTCAAGTATGAAGGCTTAGGTTAAGCCCAGGACCACGTTTATTCCCAAAAAAAACTAATACAATATAGTATTTTATTTCTTAATTGTTAGAATGCGTTTTTCATGTACCTACTCTGGAGGCGCCACCGCCGTACCTATTTCTGCCTAATAGCAACAATATTATACTTTTCAGTGTGTGATAGAGACAAACTTATCAGAGACATTCCAACTTAGTCTTAAAGGGTAGCAAAATTGTGGCCAACCTCAGGTAGGAATCTAATCTTATCATAGGTTAAATACAAATGCCCATAGGCGCAGGAGCAACTTATCATACTCATTAGCCACTTTAAAGTTATAAAAAGTATCTCCAAAAATAGTTTCTTCTGTAAAAGAACTACAGGGTGAATGGTACGTTTATATAGAAATATCTGAGTATGTAGTTACATTATTAACGAATCATTGGTTCGATACCCGGCGCAGTTACCAACGAGTTCATTTCCAGTAGAGACTGAAGATATTTTACCTCTCTGAATATGTTTTTATATCTATGTTCACGATCTCTTGGCAACGGGCTCCGTATAAATGTCTTTGAAGTTGTTACGTTAATTCTGTTTATTTCCAATTTATTTTAACGTATGATTCACAAACGATATTTTTTCACGATCATTCATAAAATTGTAAGGTATAAAGAAAAGGTACTCAAGTATGTTTTACGACCACGCCTGAATCGATTAACGTTTAGAATTCCCCTGCTCGACGTAAATTATTCTTAGGAAGGGAAATTTTGCAGCAGTCACAGCTGTTACCTTATTAGCGACTGCAATATATAAATAGCTTAGCAGGGAGATAAACATTAATGTCTCCTAAATCTAAGTTTGTAGTTACCGAGTGGCGTTATGATAAGTCTACACCATATGACAATTTCTGACTTTGATTTCAGAATATTGTGAATTGGTAGACTTCACACATATTTAATTATTTTTTTAAAGAACTCTCAAGCGTTTAGATGTAACAAGTAATACATAATTTCTATTAAGAAATATGAACAATTTTAGGCATTCGATCTCTGAAGGATTCGCACTCATTAACTAGCCAACTTCATGGTGTCGATTTTAGATGTCGGTGTTACAAAACTATCTCATAATTTTACTTAACGCGCCAAAAAAAATATAACAGAACTTCAAAAATTATTCTCAACCACAATAAATAAAAATCCTAAATGAATTGTATCTCATAATTTTATTACAAAATATAAGATATTTTCCTTCGCGCTTAAGTCATATTTCATGTCTATCTCTTATTTAGCGATTCCATTATTGTTTGAGGTCTAAATCATTTATCTGTGGAGCAAAAAAATACAGAATACCATTTAGCAGAATTGAGGTCAAAGCTAAGTTTCATTTTGATGGATTTAGGGAAATATTGCACGGAGTAGTAGTGGAAAAGGGGGCTAAGACCGAACCGGGCTCAGGCAGGTATTGTTCCGTAGATCATAGGTTTTTCTTCTTTACAAGATATTGCCTTGAAATAATTAGTAATAATAGAATGAAAAGTAATTAGATATTGGGTCGCCAAATTAAGTTTTGATTTTATTCATAAATTTTGGGGCTTATCATATGTGACAGACCTATTTCTTAAAATAATTTGACAAAATAATATTTAGCATAGCGAACATATTTTAATGAATATACATGTACGAGTACATGTGGCATTTCCAATTAGTCCTGTGCCGTATAGGTTTTAAAAGTTGTAGACCACAAAGGTTAAACACATCTGTGGCCTATTTGAAATTTATTATGATATCAAAGACGGTAATTATTTATGAACGGTAATGACTTAGTATCAAACAGTTTCTACGTTCATTTACTTTCGAGGTATATATAAAAAATATACACACGAGCCCTATAAATAAAAATATCGGGTTGGGTCTATCTATCCAATTTCAGTAAGGAACACTAAAAGTAAGTAGGTGACCGAGATACCGGGAGTGTTTGAATGAAACGGCGAGTCACGGCTATTTGCTTCTGTAAATTTGGCTATAAGTAACGCCTCGCCCGGGACAAATATACGATAAACGGCACCGCTTCTGGGTCGGATCGGTAACCCTTAATAGATTGATTCAACATACATATCGGTAATAGATTGATTCAACATACAGACCATACTTTGTCGATATCGAAGCAAGCCACATTAAAAAAGGATTTTGTTGAACACTGAACCAGTTCGCATCTTGATGTTACTGAACAAGTTCTTACGATTGGGTTAAGGGTAAGTGACGCTTAATGTAAGGTTGATTAGAACAAGCGTTCTTCTATTTTATCTTCTAACAGTGTGTTAAGGTAGAGACACATATGTATATGAGGCAATGTGTCGTCAAAGGTAGTAACGTATCTATGGCCAATCTTGAATAGATTCAATCCTACGTGGAGTTGATTTTTAGGGATGGAAAAGATCACGTGCCATGAGTTGTAATACATAATATATATTTACTTTTTCAATACATACACAAAATATAATAAATATAGTTCAAAAAACTAAAAAAACCCGCTTTTATGATAAAATCAACTAAAAAGTAGAAAATAATTTTCCATCTAGGAATCAATTAAGGAACAGTAAATTGTATAATTGTGAAAAAAGCGTGGAGTGCTTTACTTATCAATTTTCGAAAAGCTCCCTCGCCTCGAAAATCGTTAATCCTGAGGATGTTGATAAGGACAATGGTACAAAATTATTAAAATCGTGTATTGTCATCAGTTATTGATAACTTTTCAAAATTTTGAATTAAACTGAGCGTTTAAAGTGGATAGAAATCGGGTTCAAAGATTCCGTTACTCTGTTACGTACATACAATATACATACAACCCTAGCTAATAAAAGCGTATTAAAAATTAAATTAATTTAGGGCACCTCCTTTACGGCTCATCCGAAATGTAAAATATTTTAGCCATAGTCACTTCACTCTTTTATCATACTCTGTCGAAGTCCAGATTGGTAATTAACAAAAAAATTCAGTATGTTACTTATCTAACATTTACTTATAAAAATGTATATTTCAACTTTCGGCCAATTCTTAAATACGAAATTCCCCTCGAATTCGAATAGGAACACGATGTTACGAAACGCTTTCATGGAATTAATTAATGCTTGAAGCGAGAAATAAACATTCATTTTTCAAATTCAATTTATGTACACTTCTTGGATACAAAGTATTAAGTCATTAAGAGTTCTAAAAAAGCTAATTAACAATAACAAATTAACATTAGATATTATTTGCCTTATTTATTTCGGCTTTATAACAGTAACGTAGTACTGCTGTGTTCTGGTTAGAGGGGTAGTGTTCAAACGATGCATCTATCTTCAGAGAAACAGATAAATACTCGATCACGATGTTGAAAGTATCTAGTCTAGTGATTAAGTAATTTTAAATACCTACACTTTAAATTTGGAAAATCAAAGCTACTTTGGCCAGGAATTGAACCCTGCATGCTCGCTCACGTAGTAGTAATCTCGTATATCCATCTTCTATAGTGTTTCCTACTTTTCCTTTCATCCCAATATAACTATTCAATAGATAGCTAATAGAATGTGTACCATTGTCTGTTATAATGTAACAAGTGTTCCGTAGAATGTTTTTACTTTAGTGGTTGATTGGAAAAGGTTACAGTAACTTAGTTGGTCAATGAAGTTGTTAAGGCCGCGTACGGTTACCCCGTAACTAAGTTAGGACGTGACCTACCCCAACATTCGGAAGTAACTTACTTATTTCTTAAGTAACAAATCTGTACAACAATAGAGTCTTAGCTAAGGTAGAGAACGGATGGTTAAGAGAAAAAAAAATGTACTTAATATGGTTAAACAGATAGGAACGGACAGGCAGCGCAGGCTCAGTAAAAATCTTCATTCATAATTTAGCTATCCGTTTAAAATACTCTATCTACACTAGCAACTCCACGCTTGGATTCGTTTTGTCATGGGTGCCATAGACACACACATAGACAAATGCACAAACACCTAGATCCAGAACCGGAAACCTAAATTCATCATTTAAATATCTGTCTGGCCGGGGATCGAACCCAAAACCCGATGCGCGTCAGAACAGTATGGCGACCGCTCCGCCACGCGGGTCACAAAATACACAACGCACACTTGTACTAACAACTTACCATCCCCAAAAAAAAAAATTAAAATATAGGAGTAGCAGACGAGCATGCAGTCCACCTGATCGTAAGTGGCTACTGCCGCCCATGGACATCTATAATCAAACCCACGTAGGTAGAATATTCCTAGCTGAGGTCGGCCACAGAAGCGCCGCTACCCCTGAAGACTGAGTTGGAACGCGTACGAAAAGTATGTCTCCCTTACCACACCCTTCAAACCGGAACACAGCAGCGCTTAACACTGCTGTTATAAGGCAGAAATAGAAATGGCTTAGTTACAAAAAACCGAACACATAGCTACACTAATAGTTTCGCTGCTCCATCATATCACATTAATTCGTCCATTTGCAATAGCGTGGCCTACTCTACAAGTGGTGCGTACCTTCGCATTCGGGGTAACCCAGTCTTGATAATGGGGCGTTTTGGTTCGCCAAATGGATTGGATAAGGCAAATATTGAGTGCTAGGGTATGTAGGTCCTAGGAACATTAGGTACATGAGCTAAGATAATACACATTATATCAAAAAATACAATTATTACCCGAGCGTGGAGGGTAATGTGTTTCGAGCGTATTTTTATGTTTCATTCTTTGGCACACTCTACAACGCAAAGAGCTTGATAGATTTTAATACACAAAGACATAGAAACGTACGGTAATTGATCATTTAGGTGTCTACCTGACCGGAGTTCGAACCCGATATGAGTTAAAAAATGTACATATTTTATTTATACTTAAGTGTCGAACGGTGCTGCGAACCACTGACGTACTTACGTATGGATATCATATAATAAAAGTAAGTAGATTACGATATAAATCGGAATTTTTTAAATGGTTTTATCTAATTTACCAAATTTGTAATACATACCACTGTACGGCAAAAAATTGGTGCCGGTGGTGCCAAATCATATCGCATAGAGTTCTACCACCTTTTTGTACTAGAAATATTTCCGGCGATAAGACCGCAAAGTAATTTAGCATAGTCAAGTGATAGAAATCTCTTTTTACGCTATAATACTGCCGCGAAACATAACATATTCAAAAATATTCACAAACGTATTCTCGAATTAAGGACAAAAAACTTTATTATATTCAGTGATAAGTAGGTAATAATTCCAACTTTCTAAAAAATATATATACCGTACTTTTTATTGCTTTGCTAAAAATCGTTTATACCTGTAAAATAATTAGAACATAAAAATATATTCTATGCATTTATAAAAACCATTACATTTTATAATACAAAGCACTTTATATCTCCTTTAAACTTCTAATTACTTTTCATACCCAAAAATTACTTTGTACCCTTTAAAGAGCTCTAAAATAATTCCAAAGTACATTTCAAATATCATTAGGGTGAAGGTACCAATTGCGGTCACCTTCCACCTTGTGGTCCGTGACTTAATCAAGTGGCCGTGTCCAGTTAACTGTGTCAACCGGGATACGAGTTTTTGTCGCTTACCCTACTTACTGGCGGAAGCTGTAACGATGTTGGAATATCTCTTAATGATATAACACGTTTTAATAAATTCAATTAACTAAAAATCGTTTGTATCGCTAAAATAATTAAAACATAAAAATATATTCTACGCATTTATGAAAACCATTACATTGGAATATTATGTCCAATAACCAATCAACCATTAAAATTAATTACTCTTCATAGACAACAATTACTTTGTACCCTTAAAAGAGCTCTAAAACAATTCCAAAGTACATTTCAAATATCTTTAGGGTGAAGGTACCAATTGCGGTCACCTTGTAGGTCCGTGGTGATAGCCTAGTGGATAAGAAACTCGGCCTCTCGATCGAGTAGTCTGATGTTCAAATCCCAGGCACGCACCTCTGATTTTTCAAAGTTATGTGCTTATTAAAATTAATTATCACTTGCTAAACGGTGAAGGAAACCATCGCGAGGGAACCTGGATACTTGAGAGATTTAAAAAATAATCTCAAAGGTATGTGAAGTCTACCAATACGCACTTGGCCGGCGCGGTGGACTATGGCCTAATCCTTCTCATTATGGGAGGAGACCCGTGCCCAGCAGTGGGACAATCATGGGTTGATGATTATGATGTACGTCCGTGACTTAATCAGTGGCCGTAAATTAAATAAATCAGAAAAAAATAAACCGATAATAGAGAGTATAATATGTTCAACAATCATTAGCGAAATGCCTGATTGATCCGAAACTCCTTTTTCTTTTTCAATGACAGCCTACTTTTATTTAAGCCTAAACATAAGAAGACTACCTAATTTTAAGTAGATTCTGCACATTGCACATATGTAATCAAATGCCTAAATAACAGGAGTTGTTTTCGAAATTGCTCTTAAATATACGAGACTCGTAAAATTTGCCTGCCTTGCAATATCCTCAAAACCAAATTAGCTACATCTTGGTTTCTCACCATAAGCAAAAGTCAAAATGTAAAAACGCCTTTTGTTGCGGTATAAAAGAATTTAAGTTTTAAATCGCTATGTCTAACCTTCCATTAATTAAAATCAAAATTTGATAGTTAATAGTATTACTTTATATAAACATCCATAATATATGCTATCACCTACACGTGCTTGTATTACTGTTCATAATATTCTACTTTACGTTCAGAACTGAAACTGACTCATCGATTCCATGTTTTCATCTTGATTAAAACAGAAATCTTTTTATGCCTTCGTTCATTGAAATGAAAAGCTGGAATGAATCAAACTGTTGCTACATAGTGTACTTTATTTTGCGAAATATGTTATCCGATTTCTGCTATCGACTTTAACGGATAACTCTATGGATTTGTACTGTTGTTTTTATGTATTTTCTGCGCGTGGTCAACGACTTTGCTACTCCTATCTTTATTGTTATTGAAAATGGAAGTTGGGTATTAATTTAAGCTGCAAAGATCAATGGTGAGTAGCTTATTAATATACGAATTGAAATCTGTAAGGAATCTATTCTAAACAAATATTTATTTGCTTTCATCAAGTACATTGTCTGCGCTTTTTATTATATTTTAAATCTAGTGATAAGGCGGATGGGAATACCGATATAAAGACGGTTTATATTTTTAAGATAATATTTTTTATCCATCCCCTCTTTATAAGATTAAAGTATATTTTCTGCTGCTACCTAGCACATCCACCTGAATATGTAGTATGTAATATGTTACGTAAGTCAGTCATCCACACCTATACATCGAAACACAGACCTGTTTCACGCTAGAAATAAATGTGAAATTGGTATATCTATGGTCGAAACAAACTCACTCTACCATCTTTCAAACTAATATAAATATATTATGTTCACATACATATATCTGTTCTGAAAAACCGTATAACTAAAATAAAATTCTCAATATCGTCTGTGTTATAATACCGATAAATCGGACATTCGTACTTTTTTATTATTACGATAAAATGGGCTTTCTCTGTAAGACATCGCTCGTAGTTCTTATTTGCCTCGTGTTTTCGATTCCGAGGGGCCCAGGCGTGCAATTTATTGTAATACTGTAGGAGACTATATAAATGATACAATATGTTATTCTGTTTTCAATGAATTTTAAAAAATAATATTTATTTTGCAGTGAATTTAATTTTAAATATGTTTTGTTATTGCTATGATAGTTAGGGAACTTTCCAACGGTCCGTTATACATATTTTTTGGAATATTTCGTGAAACTATATATTTTTTCTGTTTATATATCTTAAAACGTATATTTTATAAGACTGATTATATTTCACCAATATTTATTGATTTACTTTAAACCATGGGATAAATGCACTCAAATATTAAAGATTAAATAAAGAAAAAAAGATTCGTTAAAAGATTCGCGTTGTATTCGAGGTACCCTTACTCATATATTTTCCAAACTTTCTTCTATGCACTTCAATTTTTTAAATAACATCAAAATTTAACATCATTCCTTCCTCAATCTCATCTCATCTCATCAATCCTTCGAAAACCCTTATTCATAAGGTTTTTGTCTCACCATCTACAAAATAAATACTAAGTCGAACAATTCTCGGACAGTACTAGGTACAACTTAATAATTCCGTATTGAAATTAACATTATTCTTGAGGTTATTTAATAGAACATTTTGAAGAAATAGGACTTATGACATGAAGTACAAAACAAAACTTAGAGATTTAGCTTCAATTTTAAGTTTAACGACTGAAAATATCTTTTCAATGATAATATCGTTTATCGCTCATCGTTCGCAATAAGCCACATGTCCAATAGATATCGTTAAAATGCCTTTCAAATTAAATCGAGAGCAACAAGAGAACTTTATCTTTATGAGAGCTTTTCTGGGTGTTGCCCAGTGATTATTAAAAAAAACCCAGAGTTCATAAGGACAACAGCGGCCATTAATGGGAGATTGGCATCCTAAGGCCAGGATTATACTTGTAAAAGCGATTTTTCATATATATGCGAAAGCGAAATTTAAATAAGGAGCCCTTATTAGAAAATTTGTTTTCTTTTGCAAATAAGAGTTTACGTCACAAGTAACCAAGTTCAGGCTAAATTATGCGATATTTAAATAAACTTTTTATTGACAATGAAAATATATGCTATAAATAAATATTCAAGACGATATAGTAGCTACTTTCAATACCGTATACGAAAGTACATATAGTGTGGTAGTAAGTGGCCACTGCCGCCCATCTATGGCCAATTCCGTGTAAAACAGGATATCTACCAGTAAACTCATTATTTCTAAAAGATTATTTTATATAATAAAAGATTCAATAACAAAAACAATTATTTATTTTCTTTTACTATCCATTCTATGACATCTTATTCCTCGAAAACAAAAAATCAAAATGAAAGAAAGATATTATATCTTTCTTTCATTTCATATAGATGCAAGAAATGCCTCAGGCTGGAAATAGGTGTGGGAAAATACAGCCCAGTAGTGGGACAATAAACGTTGAGGATTGTGATACGTACTCATAAAGCGATCGTACATTAACCCGTTCGTAACAGACCATAAATCTACAATGTCAAATGCATGCACATTCGGTTCTAGTAAGTGCTGCTTCATATTAAAATGAGGCCTATTTTACCTAAAAAGTTCGTATTTAGTCCTTACGACCACGACATTAACGTTCGTCGGATGTGGTCTATGGATGATTGTGTAAAGTATAAATCCGATTCAGAGTTCAAAGGTGACGACGCATGAGTGAACTTAATCGTATCTTTCAATCAAGAACAGCCTACAGTCAAAATAACCTCATATGAAAGATGAGATTTCGTCTCATCGACGACTTCTTTATATATGTAAATATGTGTAATATTGTATAATTCGGACGAAAAAAATGTCGACAGTTGACTAACGTAACGTTGACTTAACATACAAACTGAATATTTCTCTATGATATAGTTATGATGCCATTACCTATCGGAATACGGAATAACATATTAAAATTACACGTCCTAAAAGATCGTTACGTCGTGTCTTCATCGTATGGTCTTAAGAAGCCCTCACATCTTTAAGGGATAGCAATCCATCTTAAATGACAATCACACTGGCATTTCCATTGATGTTGGAAGTTCTAGTGTCCTTCACGCCTTTGTGAGGCTGACGTCAGGAAAGGAATAATGGATATATGTAAACTTGAAGGTCCTCTCACATTGAAATTCAATTTTAAAGTTTTACATTAAAGCAGCTCTCTAATATGAATATCAATATTTGAAGGTGATAAAAGTCAGTTTTGATATCACAGTCACACACAAAATTTTCATAGGACATCAATTTTAAAAGATGGTAGAACTAGTACCTTCAGTTCAGAACTGGAAGTACACGAAAGGTACCAACGCCACACCATTTCTGAGAGAAAATTCCTTCGTTTCGGTGGAAAGGTGTGATTGCCGGCTGATTATATACCCATGATGATGATACGCTGTCCCACTGCGGGGCACGGGTCTCCACTCAGAATGAGATCAGTCGTATAAAAAAATCAAAATTTGATTTCGACGAATCATAATGACAATAACGTCATCAAATACACTTGAAATAAAAATGCCTGGATTTCTCCTTCTCCCTCTCATCCCCCGTTCCACCCCTCTGACATGGACATCGTTAATTAATTCTTACTATGCATTTACAACAAAAACGACACTCGCCCTCCGCTACGAGTGGAATGTTTAATAGATTACTATTTGGAATTAGCTACGTATTTGGAAAGACGATTGCCTAAGGTCATTTATACTCGTAAGCTAGTTATTTGCAAAAGTCCATTGGCTTTACGTTAGGTCAAAGTCTACCACGCTGCTCAAATGTAAAACGTTGACTTTACACAACTTTCACAAAAGTAAGTGACTATTTAATAATTTAAATTCGTCGTCAACCGTTACTCTCCCACTACTGGGAACGAGTCTCCTCTCAGATTTAGGTTTTTAGACCAAAGTCTACCACGCTGCCAAAGTCTGTCAAAACCTCACACACCTCTGTGTGCTTTTTTCAAACTCAGGCATCCAGCTTACCTTCCGATGTTTTTCTTCACCGTTTAAACAAGTAACAATTAATTTTACACACATAACTTTGAAAAATCTGAGGCACATGACAGGGATTTGAACCTCGGACTCTCCGAATGAGCGGCCGAATTTCTTTACCACTCCATTATTTTTATTTGATTCTGAAAAATCATGGATACATCTGAGGAATCTTAGATGGAAATCCTAAATGTTAATAAACCGCAGGGGTACTTTGTAAGAAATGGTACAGCCTAAATTAACCGTACAGATGAAAGCCTAAGTATAAGTGCCCGACGATGTAATTTGCAGACCTTTTGTTTCAAAGAACTTCTCATTAAGGAACCAAATCCCGAAACACCCAAACTACTTAAACACCCACACTAAGGGTGACCGCCTTTGGATATTATCGCATGAGCGACCGTTGCTTAGGCTACCATATTCGATAAAGATACTGAGCAGTCAATTCTGCCTCTCGGGCGTTCAATTTGTAACTTGAGCATTGACGAGCGATACATGTCGGGTTCTATTAGAAAACAACAATCAACAATTGATTGTCTACGCGTCAGTTTACATGAATAAGCTACAAAACAGTCGTAATAACTTATGACAGTTGCGTTAACCAGTACTTTGCTGACTATCACTTAGCAACTGGTAGCCAATTGCTAAGTGATAGTAACTGAAGTTAGAACCTACCTGCGCCACATCAATTTCTGTCTTATAACAGCTACTATACTAGTATGCTATGTAGTAGTAGTAGTAGTAGTACTATGCTAGTATGTTCACTGTCATAAGGCAGAAATACGAGTAGATGTAGCTGTAGTAGATGAATAGATGTAGGTTAGGACTTTAGTGATACCTGTGGTTGATTACAGATCGTGTGGTAACTTCAGATGGACTGCATGCTAATTTGAAACATGTAGTTCTATTTAATTAAAGAAGTAAGTGGACGGTCTATCTCTTTAGGCAACTATGTACCAACAAATATGTACCAACTCCGAAACTTTTATCAGAGTTGATATAATATGTATAATATTATGTAAGTACACAGCAAATTAGGCATTATTAACGCAGGATGCGAGTCATTACTGACTGATAATGTAGATAACGAGCTGATAAATTAATCTTTCGTAACGACCTTGGGAATACACTCTTTTGAGATACCACGCCTATATATACAATTAACTCGTGGAAATTGTGGTTTTTTGTAAAGAGACCTTGGTAAATGCTTCCAGCACGGCCTTCAACAAGTCTTAAGAATTTCTGGCGTCTTTTCATAATTCAAACGTTCATCAATCTGGCTATCCATCACCGTGATTTTTATAAATCACATTTCCGCTTAACTTGACAACTTAACCAAAGTGCACTTTACCGCTTTGCTATTCGAGTCTAGTGTTCGAGTCATCTAAAAATGATAAGGCTAATAATGATTATCTTTAAGGTATTTTTTACACGAGTGTAGAGGGAGGAAAAACATTATTTCGAGCATTTGCATATATGTATCTGTATTGTATATCTCATTCTTGTATATATATCTTGTATATGTATATCTCATTCTTTAGCAAGTCTTGCAGGCAACAAGCTTGTCGGATTTTAACATATATGTTGTGTCGTTGGATTCGTCTATATTACTAGCAAAAAGCGCAGCTTTATAAGGGCTCGCGTATCGTGAATGGTATATTCAGTTTAAGATCCTATATCAAGGATGATGTGGTCACTTATTAATTAACAATAAATTATTAAATCTACCTTTCGTCAGAAGACCTATGAAGAGCAAAGCTACCTTTGATCCAGGACCAGAACCACTTTAAATGCTTGTGGTGGATAACTTATATACTTATTACTTAAGTTACTCGTAATTAAAACCTTCTCATAGGTACTTTTCAATTATTGCCTCTGTAGTCCCGGGACTAGAATAGGGCTACGGTATCCCCTACCTGTCGTAAGAGGCGACTAAAAGGGGCTTTCGGGGTTGCGGGCGGCAAGAGTGGGAGCTCAAACCGTCCAGCAAGCGACCCCGGGAAGGACAGCGGTTTTGTGTGGTCGCATATCGCTGTAATCACCAGGGGATGTGAGAGGAGCGTAAATTGCTCCCCCAGGGCAGAGCCCGATAGAAGGGCATCGCGTTAGGAGGACTCCGGTTGTGTTCCGTTGGAGATCCCGGAGTTCTCCACGAAACGCTGAGGACGGCCACCGGGGGGGTTTTAGTGCGGTAAAAATCCCACATAACACGGCGTCACTCCCATGGCGTCGGGTACCTTTTGAAGGTTTCCCCGTAAACAAAAAAAAAAAAAAAAGAAGGATAACTTATATTAGATCCATTTTTTGGGATTGTAATTTATCCTTGGTATCTTTTTACTCTTGAATTTAAACTCCGCCATACTTATAAAATTATTGCGTCTGATTTGCAAAAAATACTTTTTTAAGTATATATAGGTATAAGCTATTGTGGATGTCTGAAACGCAGTACATTATAAGCTAATCTGGGGTCTGTTACCAATCAACAAGATGGTGAATGACCTTTATTATTCTCTTCATGTCGATTTGGGTCATTTATCAGTGAATGTTGAATTCACCACGACTTCTTTAATTTACTAAAGCTCCGAGGGATACATTCCGTAAAGCTGCGAATGAGCTACTAATTAATTCTATTAAATAACATTTTTATCAATTGTTAAATTAACTATTAAATTTATGAATTAAATTAATGAATTATGTGTGTTGCCTGCTCAATTAGTTTTGTATTTTCTTTTATGTTTCTACCTAACATAACCAATTCTATACAATACAGGAACGAATTTCCGTAAAACACAATGTGATAGTCGCTAAATTGTAAATTTGTCACTGGGCTTTTTGTCACAAACAAAGTATTTTTTGACGATGGAAATGAAATTTGCGGATGGATTCTAAACGGGTAGTATTTAAACGAGTGACTGCAAATAAAAGTTTTGAATGACAAAAATGATGAATTTTGGTTATAGTATTACTAAGGGAGCAACTGGCTGCGAGTGACGAGAAATAAATAGAACAGCAACTTACAAACATTAATTTGAGCGACCTAATATTTTTCTAAGTGTAAACATTATGTCCTGCGTTATATTCAATATTTAGCAAATGTTTTTTTTTTAATACTGAGCAGCATTTTATTTTAAATGAAGTGTTTCGAATACAAAAATCACTTTGAAAAATACTATAATAAGTAGAATATTGTGTGCTCATGTCATTGATCATGAATGAAGGTAAGGTTTGAATTCATACAGATTGGCACCCGCTCGCTGGGCGCTGTCGCGCCCTGCTCGCTTCGTTTTACGAGTATATTGTCTTATATGTTCCAACCTAACCTAACCAATTTAATTACAAAAACCTAATCTATCTTAATACTAAAGTTGCCTCTCTATATTTCCAGTCGCTCACTTAGTAATGTAGTCGCTCACTTAGTAATGTAGTCGCACAAGTTATTAAAACAGTACATATATCAGTCGCTAAGTTTTTTTTTATTTGATTGTTTTATAATTTCCCACTGTAAACAAAAACTTAGATTAATCGGATATGTAGAGTTTTTGAAACTGCACTGCGTCAAAACATTTATAATATCCAACGAATATTATAAAGGCGAAAGTTTGTGAGTATGGATGGATGTTTGTGCTTTATATTAATCGGATTTCAATGAAACTTTACAGTATTACAGTCTATAAGTACACCAGTATAACCTGGAGAATACAATTCATAAAGATATGGCTATACTAAGTATAGTTGTCAGAGCTATATTGATGTACCTACCATACGATGATACGTAAATTTTATATGAATGGATTAATAGTAATTAATTAGATACATTGTCGGTACGCATATTGTAAATAGATTAACTTTTTCTTTGACACTAAATAAATCGGACGGATAGTTTAAATTAAGGTGGTAGAACCCTATGTGGTTCGACTCCGGCGGCACCACCGCCACACCTAGTTCTGCCTCAAAACAGCAGCGCTGTGTTCTGGTTCGAAAAGTATGGTAAGGGAAACATGTTTTTTCGAGGCGTTCCAGCTTAGTCCAGTTTAGTCCAGGGGTAACGGCGCATCTGTGGCCGACCTCAGGTAGGAATATGTACGAGTAATCCTATCTGGGTTTGATTGCAGATGTCCATGGACGGCTGTAGCCACTTACTACAGGTGGACTGCATGCTCGTCTGCTACTCATGTATTATTAAAAAAAAACTTATCTGAGACGTTCCAGTTTAGGGCTCGAACACAAAACTCCGATGCGACGCGATGCGAATTCGCAACGCAGAAAATTGCGATGCGAATTGCTGCGATGCGATATCGTGCGGCGTAGCGTCTCTCAGGGTGACCAACAACAACAACCACTGTGCGATGCGAATCAATTCGCAAGTTCCTGCGATGCGTCGAGGGAGCTCGCAGATTTTTGCGATGCGACGTCGCATCGCAGTTTTGTGTACGAACCCTTAGTCCTCAGGGGAGCGGCGCTTCTGTGGCCGACCTCTGTTAATTACAGATGTCCATGGGCGGCAGTAGCCACTTACCATCATATGGACTGTATGCTCGTCGGCTACTCCTATATTATAAAACAAAGAAAAACTTGAAACAAAACGCTTTTAAAATACACCGGTGAAACCTCGGTGAAACGCTGCCACCTTAGCATTTTCATATTTTTGATTGACATAATTATGTCATAAATGTCTGCATTCATTATGACGTTTATTCTGCCATTATTTCAACAAAAATAATCCAAGTCATACAGCCATCAATGTTACACTAAATTTAAATTTGATAAAAAAAGTGTTTTTTTTTTTTGTGTACAAAACCTTATTTCAATCGTGTTGGTCCAATCTAGACATGACCTTAAGTAACTATGTTAAGTTTCAAATTTATAAGCCCTGTAGTTTTTTCAAAAAAGGGATGGAAAGCTTGCAAGATTTTCGAATTATAGAGGACTCGCTTCGCTCGCCCTAATAAAAGAAACTTAATCTAAATTTTTAAGCAATCGGGATTTTTGTTTCCCAGACCCATTAAAATATTAATAGTATCATTGCATCTGAAATAAATAAAAATTAATTATAAATAACAGCGTGGTTACGGGCACATTAAAAGGTCGGTCTCGATTGTTATAATTGGATAGCAGTCGTTAAACCTCGCCGGAGACGTTATGAACGGTTTGTAAGCATTCGCTATAGGTTTTTTCTTATTTATTCGAATAGACTCACAAGTTCTTATTTCGCTTTATATTTGTATTGTTTTTCTATGTTGACTTCTACGTCGGGTTGTTTACTGTTTCGTATTTTCAAATCTTCCCGATAAGACAATGTAATTTCGCTTGTAATCTTGCAAGTCACGGGAAGTGCAGGAGTAACAGCGAGATTTTTATATTCCAGCTTGATTCAATTTGCTATGGGTTAACCACTAATCCGTGCCTTTCCCCACCAATCCGTATTAAAGCAGCATCGTGGAGTATTCCCCAGTAGCACGTAAAAAGCGTAGCAGCGTAGCTTGAAGGTGGTAGAACCCTCTGTGGTTCAACTTCTGAACTGTTTGAAGGAGTTGTCATACCTTTCCAATGTATTCCAGCTTAGTCCACAGAGGTAGCAGTGCATTTATGGCCGACCTCATTATGAATCTTATCTTATCGGGGGTTGATTATAGATGTCCATGGGTAGCTACTTACAATCAGGTGGACTACATGCTTATCTGCTACTATATTATAAAGAAAACCCTTTTCCCTACGGATCTGAAAGTTTAAATTCGCAAACGTGTTAGATCCTAATCTGTTTCGCTCAAGACACTTTAATTGCCTTAAGTTCTAACTATTTAGTTTTCAGCTAACACAGCGCGGTTATGTCTGGAAACTAAATGAGTGTTTCTTATAACTTCAATTTCATTTAAAATGATCTATGGATGTTTTAAGCAATTTAACACTTTCTGAAAAAGATAGACGCTAATAACCTGTTTATATTAATGTTAATGACCTTTTTATTTTCACGAATCTTAACTATTTTTTTATAATATAGGAGTAACAGACGAGCATGCAGTCCACCTAATGGTAAATGATTACTGCCGCCCATGGACACCTGTAATCAGCCCCATATAGGATTAGATTCCTACCTGAGGTCGGCCACAGATGTATCGGTTCCTCTGAGGACTAATTTGGAACGCCTCGGAAAAGTATATCTCCCTTACCACACCTTTCAAACCAAAACCCAACAGCGCTTAACACTGCTATTATTAAGAATAAAAAGTAAATGGGTAAACGCCTCATAATTTCATACTATTCATCTATTTGTTCGTCTCGTAATCATTTATGTTGTGTTCGAGTCATCTAAAAAAGGACTACAAAAGGATATTGGATACTAAGTATTTTGATAAATTTTACCAAAGTATGTGTCATAGACTCCATTACTTCGACATAATAATATGACTGAATGATGGTAGAACTATTTTTAGTTTCACTGCGGAAACAGCCGCGCCCTCACATCTATATCTACCTTGAAACATAAGTATCATGCTTCTGTGTTCTATGTGGAATAGTGCGGTGAAGTAGAGCCTACATAAGGGTCGCTATAACTTTCGTATTATAACACTACACAAGTACATTGTGTATCTTAAATTCAAGATCTAGAATCTAGATCCTAATTTTAATATCAACTCCGTATAAGTGAACGTGAAATCTTATGATGAATAAGTTCTTACATTAGATTAACTTTTTGTTTGGTATTACAGTTTGAACTGATAAGAAACGTAGAAAATTTATATCAAATTTTGTAAATGGCAGACGGGAAATGTGTGGAAGCACAAAAAGAAAATCCACTGGATTTTCCGTTAAAACTTTAGAAATTCATATTGAAATAGTTCGCAGATGACAAAGGAGAGTTTACCTTAAAATAGTGGAGTCCAAAAATTGCAGTTGAAAAAGCGTACAAAAGAAAACTATGAAAGTTTCTCGGCCTGTACATGAGAGAGGTTCTTTGTCAAATGAACGGTCAAGCGTGTTACTACAGAAATAGTGTTCCGTAGGGATATATTTTCGTGATGAAATGTGTTTTGTAATCGTTTTACATTTAAGTTTGAACTAAGGTTAGTAAAATTACTGAAACTGTTTTTATTGTATTTTCAGAATAAGGCAGACTTTACACTACTAATCTTTAGATTTTATTTCAAAAATATAAAATTCCATTCAATCATAGATGCGTTGTTACTTCTAAGACCGAAAAAGCTCTTCATAATATCTCCACTTTATCGCACCCTTCAATCAAGAAGGCAGAAACTAAATATGACTATTATAAATCATGACGCTCCCGCGAAAGTCCCCAAACAGTTCTATCACCTTTTTATAACAACCCACGGAAATTTACCGATCCAATAAATTTTCGTTCTGTCGCACGGAACCCTAAAAATGGCGCATTATTTACCGACCTCTCAATTTCACACTTGCCATAACCCTTTGAGGAACGGTCGTTTGTTTTGGTACCGAGGTCGTTCACATGTGATTTGAATGATGGCAGTAAACGACTTCATCTACAATCATCAGAAAGCAGGATTCCTTAAACTCCAAGTACCCATTTTATATTTTCAGTACAACCTCGAGTGCTTAAGAAAAGTAGCTGTACATCGCACAAAATTATTTTATGAAATGCAAATGCAATAGATATAGCCAGATATACATGACAAAGACGATCCGTTTGGCGCAGCGGTCACCATTCTGGTTACACCATACGGTTACACGCAGAGAGTTCCTAGTGTGATCCCTACAGAAAAACTTATTAATGAAGAATTTAGTGTTATGTTGTTAGTCCGGTTCTTTGTGTCCGCATAAGTTCAAACAAAAATTCTTTTCTGACTTTAAGATCTTAATCGGAACGCTCTTTGAAGTCGAAGCGGTCGAAAACAGAACCTCTTTATTTGAAGTCAGTTTAAAACGTATATTTTCCATGACTATTACTAGTATAGTCCGTGCCCAACTGCTAGTCCTCTTTGAAGTTGTTGCAAGCAGGTGTAGTCATACAATTTGCTATGGCGACGCGATTCATTTCTATATTCAGAGCGGACTAGCAGTTTTACGCGGACTATACTACAATTCCTTATATTGTTTTCTACAAATCAAGTTGTTCACAAGTATTGTTTAGCGTTTAAATTCTTAAGTACAATACTAAACAAATCTGTAAACATGAAACTCCACACTTATTACCTTAACTTACATCGTATTAAAGCTAAGAATAGAATCTTAATCCGCATTAACCCCGGGTCAATGGCCCAAGGTGTCAGGTTTGCTATTTTCCATAAATTCGGCAATTACGTACTAATTATCTGAGCGAATGAGAAATAAAATAACAGATCCTGTCATCAGGATACATTTGAGTATTTTATCCGAGTAATTAATTATATTGAAGCTACTTTTTAAATTGTGTAGGTGTAATTACTTCGTGCTTATTAAAATATTATACCTACTATTATTATACCTATTTTTGTAGCATATGAGAATACATCCCTTTTTTGTTTACGAGGGGGAAATCTTCAAAAGGCACCCGACGACGTGGGAGCGATGCCGGGTTATGTGGGATTTTTACCGCACTAAAACACCTCCGGTGGCCGTCCTCGACGCTTATTGGAGAACTCCGGTATCTCCGGCGGAACACAACCGGAGTCCTCTAAGCGTGATGCCTCGATCGGGTTCTCTCCTGGGCGAGCAATTTTCGCTCCTTCCACACTACTACAGACTACACATATCATCGTCCTTCCTGGGGTCGCTTACCGGACGGTTCGAGCTCACTCTTGCGCCCGCAACCTCGGAAGCTTCTTACGACAGGCAGGGGATACCGTAGCCCTATTCTAGTCCCGGGACCACAGGGACAGAGAATACATCCCTGTCGCCCATGAACATTAGAAACCAACTTCCTACAGAACAATTCTACCTGAAGTCGATATATGGATGTGTTGCTACTCCTGAGGACTAATATGCTCGCCTCATATACGCGTCAGATAGTATCCATGCCCTTCCACAAAAGAGCAAGAACTGCTTTATGCTAGAAATAAGTGGCGGTGGGACCTCACCGAACCATACTGGTACTACTACATTTTAATTTCCTTTTACCTTCCACACCTTCTACACATCTTCATATTTATTAAATAGGTATAGGAAAAGATTTATTTTGCCAGAACATTTGAAATTATATAGATTTTCATTACAGAATAACGGTCCGATATTTTTTGCCTTTCTGACGTATCTTAAGGAAAGTGCGGCTAAGTAATTTTTCGTCCATTTCGTCTTAGTAATGGGTGGGAGTGATTTCACGCAAAAATTAATAGGATTTCTGAGTAAAATATCTTAAAAACGTGGGTGTAATCAGGCGTAAAGTACAGAAATTGTTGTCATAAATTATACAGTGTAAACGGATACCGGCTAAAATTTAATATAATTTATTTATTATAACATAAAATTATAAAAACCAAATTTTTTTCTCATCGGGGCATCGGTACTCATATTTTAGTCACACATGCCTTATAATAGTAATCAGGCGCCGGTGTGTTCTGACTTTAAGTTTATGGTAACAGAAAAATATGTACTTTGGCCAACTTAATCCTCAAGCGTAATAACGAATTACTGTAGACAACCTCTGGTGGGACAAAAATCATATGTTGGATAGGTTATAGATGTCCATTAGAAGTCATCATCATCATCATTATTTGCTACTTCTATGTAAAAAAAAACTCGACTTTTTATATAATAATTATTCCAAAAAGTAATTTACAGAGATTTTGTCTTGGTTTCCCGGATTTTTTTATTGAGAGACCTGCCCGAGTAATTACTAAATATTTTTCCCTCTACGGCGAGTTTGTAACTCGTTTCATTGTGACTTTATGGTATCATAAAGTAGAACAATAAAAGACGAAATGTATGTTATTTGCACATAAGGTATGGAAGTATATAAGGCTGACTATAAGCATGCTACTTAATTAAAGGAGAATGCGTTAAACGGCTTGTTGTTTTGTGGCGCTAGTCAATCGAATTCGATACGTTTAGTGCGGTCAAGCGGTCAAAACCAAGTGTTATATTTGTAAAAATATAAATACGGTTGTATGCAAATATAATATGATTAAATTTGATCAGTAGACAAAAGTTCTTACAATCCAAAAATTGTGTCTGCTTTTCTGTATGTTGCATGCGTCTCACTCCCAAATTATGCATGCTTTCAATGGATTTCAATGCAACTTATTGACCTGGTAGTAGGAACAATATAATTAGACAGGGAAGAGACCACACTTCTTCAACTATTATTAACGAGAAACCCTTCTTGCTGCTCTCTGAAGTTGGTGATAAATGTCCATAGGCGGCTGTGACTTACCATCAATTAGACTACATGCTTGTTGTCTACGTGAATCTTATAAAATTGATATCGTCTGAAATAACAGTCATATACTTTAATGTCAACGCCTAATGCAAAGATACCAGCATACATGCTTACAAATTTTTGGAGGCTTTTGTCAACTTTATCTCTTAATTACAAAATTCCAGTACAGAGACGTCGCTTATAAGATGAAATATTCATGTTAAACATAATTAGAAGATGACGACCAGGATGATCAAGATGAGCTTAGTTAAATAAATATGGCTTCCCACTGTGCAAGTCCGTTTTAATTATTATCAATATTAAATGATTTTTTTTACATCCAAGTTTTAGAATACCACCGAGAAAAAACGTAATGAAAATTCTGCAAAATATATTGCGTCTCTGCTATTTAAATATAATATATTCGTATTTTTAATAACGCATAAGGATTCTATCGAGACTAGACATCTATATTCAACCCCAGATAGGATTGAAGTTTTACCTTTAGGTAGACCTTTAACGCAGAGATTTTGGTACCCTTAAGTTGGTTGGTAGACCCTCTAACTGGCTCACACTTCCCACACCATTCACACCAGAGAACACAAGTGCTTAACACTGCTGTTATAAAGCAGACATAGATGTGGTGTCTCCAAAATAGTAACATAAAAAGTTTTACCATGTTTCTTTTACTAAAACACTACAAATACAACAGAATTCTCTCTATTAACCTTCACCTCTACTAATCTACATAAAGGAAGAAAAACAAAATCTAGACATACATTACCTTCCAAATAGCCTATAATGTATGAAGGTCGAATATATAAATTTTAAGAACACGGAGAAAGCCGGTTTATGCGAGATAACTCAGCGACTACATCTCCATAACATTTAACTGCTGTCGGTATGAGTTCCAGATAAAATTACAAATTTTATAGTCTTCATATTTACAAATAAATTACTTTTTGTTTATTATAAGATAAGGAAGGTCATGTTTACCGGTCGAATGGTAAAACCTGATAGAAATAGCAAGTATTATCATTGAAGTTTTCAAATATAACTATGCAATTGTGTCCAATGTCCATACTTGGTCGTTTATAATTTGCAAGGGTAGCGTAATACCGAAATAAATGTTTCTTTCTTTCTTTTTATTAGTGGCCATCCATGAGCAGAACTCTAATCGTAGATGATGTTGATTACCGCATTCTCATTTGCTACTTCTATATTATAAAAAAAAGTGTAAGTGCTTTATGATTCTTATTAAGTAAATAAGCACGTACCGGATCTAATAATGACATGAGAAAACATGTAAAGCTACATTGTACCTAAAGGGAAATTTGTGAGGCAAATGTTTGAGTAAATAGCGACCTGTCTGTTGGGAACTGGGTTTAACCTAACAGTACACCTTGTGTATACAAATGTTTTAACCATAGATGTAGTAATCAGCCGACTCCTAATACAAGTGACGCCGACATATGTGTTTTTATTAGTCGCTGTTGCCAACTGGCTCGTAATAGAAGATACTTTTTTCTTGTATTACATGTATTTAGAGATTATACCACCCATTTTGGTAGTCTGAGATTAAAAGCTCAGTGACGGTATTCTGATGTTTTTTTTGTCATTGTACCTATTATGAGAAAGTTTATACATTTATTGTCTTTTCTTAGCGATAAAAAGACGTCGTCATGAAACCTAGTCTAGAAATCTTCCACATAATAATTGTGGAAATGTCAAGTGTGACACACGTGGTCAGCGTAGTATACTTTGGTTCAAAACCTCCACAATTAAAAAACACCCATACTGAGTAAAATGTAGACTTCAATATGTATATTAGATATCAGACTTACACATTTAAGTTTGTTTTTATAGTTTGGAAATAACGACCATGCAGGGTACTTGATGGTAAGTAGCTACTGCCGCCTATCAACGTATCAACCTGAAGTTGGCTATATGCATTGTTACTCCTACGGACTAAATTGAAAAGCGTCAAATAACCACACCACACCCTCCAAAAAAATTGAAAATATTACCATTTATATCTCTATTTATTTCTTTCGTCTATGGTTACGTTAATTATATTCGGGCTCATTAATATTTATTAGCACTCATCAACATACATATTCGTTGGTAGCATTTAACTCGCGGTCCAACCAAGTGTTAAGTTAAAAGCCTCTTAGAACGAGAGCGACACATCCTATGTTGGAGAAAAACTTCAATAGACGTCTCCCGTACACTGCCGTCATCATCAACACATTGCTGTCCCACTGCTGGGCACGGCTCTCCTCTCAGGACGAGAAGGATTGGGCCATAAATCATCGCGCTAGCCAGTGCGTATTGGTAGATTTCATATATTTTTGAGATTTTTTCACACCCCCTTGCACGGATGAAACCTGTGCCTATAGTAGGAGGTAAATTATCATAATCCAAAAAGTTTAAAGTCTCGGAAAAATGTAGTAAAGAAGTGTAGAGGACACCGAGCACAATAAAGTAAGCCACGCGATGAATAGACCAAATTAAATCTGTGGGCGGCGCATAAGTGTAACAGAACATCTACTAACCATGAGAAGACGAAATAGCAATATATCGTAAGTATATCAGGCCTCAAGGAAAAAATGTGACGTGGTGACCACGAGAACTCTGACAACAGCGTGACCAAAAGTGAAAGAAGTCTATGCCAGTTCATCAAGTGTTAAGTGGATATTTTTTCATCAATGTAGGAAATAAACATGCATTCGTCCTAAATACCTCCAATGGTAATTTAATATCCTCCCGTAATTGAATACTACGTTAGTTTGGTTAGCTAATATTACTTCCCGTGCCCAGCAGTGTCACAGTAATGCGTTCACAGCTATATTTTTGTGCGGTATTTAACATCCCATCCGGTAGTAGCATAAGAAAAAATATTATAACTGTCAATTTGTACGTACGTCCGCAGGTCTATACAAAATAAATACATTTCATTTCATCCAGGTTTAATTGTCCTACGTAACAGAACTATACCATAACCTAACCTAACAATTTACAGAACTCGTCGAAAACTAACATTATGAGAACACAGGAATATAGGTCAGGCACACCGTTCTATGCACCACATACGAGTATTTAGCGACAGGTATAGCATGAAGCTAAAATTGTATTAGAGTGGAAGTTTAGATAACTAAACAGTTAACAAGCTCACCTAGTTACTCGGCGGTAATGACAATATTCGCTGTTGGACAAACTAGGTTCCGATCTAGCGTTCTAGTTTAGTTATTGTCCGAAACTTTTATATATTTTTATCATCGAAAGGAGGAGGTATATGTTCGACGTTTAATTTTTTTCATATTACACAAAGGTTTTAAACGCTTTCTACACTCACAGCCCCACACTAGGATTCCCTGTGTCGTGGGTGCCATGGACACACACATAGACAAATACACAAACACTCAGACCCAGAAATAGAAATCTAAATTCATCATTTAGATATCTGTCTGGCCGGGGATCGAACCCGGGAGCCTTTGCGCGTCACACCGGCACGATGACCGCACCGCCACATTTAAACTAACAAACACAACAACAACAACAACACAAAAAACAAATGTTTTAACAAATTAAAACATTTATACGTAATATTATACGACTTTTCTCGGAAAATCCTCTAAGAACAACTTCGAAGGAAAATGTTTTGCGCATAATCGTGTAAGAGCAGTAGGCAGAGTGATTAGATGTTAATTTTATGTTCATGTCGAGAAAATTAAACGAACAAACACAAGTAATATAAATTAATGGTTGATATTAAATTTATATGGCCAATTGTCCATAGAAGATAATAAATATATTTCTAAATAGATGCCATTTCCCAAGCTGTTGTGGGGTAATAACGGTTGTGGGTTACCTAAACATAAAATATTGTTGGTTTTAAAGTAATTTTATTTTCTCTCTTTCCGTACTTGGAACTGGGCAAACAATATGTTTTCTGAAATAAAACTGTAACTTACGATACAACATATTATTTATTTAATAGTAAAATATCAATAAAATTATAGAAATAACAAGTACTAAAGTGATGATAAACGTAATAGTATAAAACTGTAAAAGAAGTTACACAGTAGGTATATATAATAGTGGAAGATACTCTTATTATTCGTAACTCTAATACATATAACTCCGTCAAATCCTCCGTAAAAAAACAATCGTAAACGCAAGCAGAGACGCGTGTCCACACACGTCTCAAATACGTAGTCCAAACAATTGATTTAGAACCGAATAGACACAAAAAGGTTTTACATTTTCAACCTCGAATTTGCCAACTTTCAAATAGTTTGAGCCCAAAACAAGCCTGTACTCTTTGTGTTCAACAATTCCCAATATCTGGTGTAGAGTTTTCGATAGAGTCAACACAATTTCAATTAAGGCGGCCTCGGACAGGCTGTGTACACGGCGGAAAAGGTACTTGGAACAAAAAAGGATTTGCCTTTGTCGTCTTATTGTCGTTCCAAATTGTTTTTTATACAAATTTTAAAGTGAAATACGTTTTTACACAAATATTCTGAATGAAAAGAAAATAATTGTACTAGAGTTATACATTCGTCGACCTAAATCTCATCGAAAAAATACTGATAATCATTCAAGGATCTTCAAAATCAAAATAATTCAGAAAAATGTTAACAGGCAGACCCATAGAAGCGAAGATACAAAACAAGAAAATTACAATGATAATCGTTGTTACAGGAACATCACAAAGATTTTGACTTTACAAATTTATCGAATAGAATATTTTTAATAATGTTCTAAATAAAGACATATTAAATTAATTCTTAGCAATCTCTACTCCCTTAGTAGATAAATAATAGAAAAAATATTTCCCGAATAAACATGAAAATGGATGAAATAGAAGAACAATCAGGGCTTGTCCTATAAATAACAGAACAGCAAGAATTTATTATTGCTAGAGAGTATTAGGTTAAAGGCTCCTATAACGAAACAATTTGCTTTCCTACCAATATTGTACGAAATTCCGTTAAGTACGTGTAAACCCAACGCTACAAGCTTTGAACAATTTATAGAGATTTCCCTTTCAATTTTGGAATATCTTATACATATTATAAATTAAGTAATTAACGTATTTTTAATTAATTCTTATTGCATCACGTTAGGATTTCATTTTTAGTTAGTGTTGTATACCTATACACACTTTTTGTTTAACTATAGTGTGTAACGTAAAAGGATATAAATGTTAAGGAACATAGACAACTTATTTAATTGCTTAGATTTTCTAAACAGTCGCCTGGATAATCCAAGAGATGAAACCCAGGTCTGTCGAAAGCAGGTGTTATTTTCTCAAATACTGATTTTAAACATAATACAGTACACAAGTTACAGGCGGTATAAACATTTTAATTTTAACGTTGAAATAAAACTGGTTTTGGATTTATGTTAGTCGGTGAAAAAAAATGCTAATCGAGTTCAACGTAGTCGAGATCAAATACAGTTTTTCGAAAATAGTCGACAGAATTATTTATTTCACACAAAACATATTTTAAGATAAGTACAAAATATTTAAGCAATATGCATAAGGAATCTCAATTTGATGAAATTTCCTGCAAACATTTAAAATTCAAATGGAAAAAAAATAAAGAGTACTCACGGACAAATATATTCGACATCAGCGTAGCGGGCAGGCAGAACACGATGACCAGGATATCAGCGACAGCGAGGTTCACGATGAAGAAGTTGGTCACAGTCCTCATGCGGGGCGAGCGGTACACCACCGCGATCACGAAGAAGTTCCCCACCAGCCCCACGATGAACACGATCAGGTACGCCACGCAGTACACCGCGGTCATCGCCCCGTTGTGCCTGTACATCACCTCCTCACTCATCACCTCCAAGTCAGATCTATTCATAGTAATATTCATTCGAAAAGGATGCCGCTCAAACGGACCATCCATGTGAGTCGACAGCGGCTCCATATCAGGCAGCACGCTGTTCTCCGGCACGAATTTACTACTTATCACTTCCATTATAGAATTCGACAATACGTCTACGACGTGATTCCTGACATGATCCCGGGGGTGAGAGTGATTCCGGTGCCGTATATGATGTCTCGGCTCTGCCGGCTGCTGTGTCGAAAAGTTCAGGAAGTCCGTCACGTCCGTATAAAAGTCGGTGGCCACTCTCAAAGGAGCCATCTTACACTAAGACATATCGTCGAAAGTTCGCAATTAAAACACACTCAACAATGCAGTTTACACACCAAACGTCAGCAAAATAATATCGTACGGCACAGAGAAACAAAGTCGATAGTTAGAAAAGTATGAAAAGTTCCGTAGAGGTAGCGCGAGGCGTCGTAGCGGGGCTACGCCTGATTGTAGTGGCGGTTGGACGCCGTCTGATCGTAGAGCGGCTACGACGTAGGCCCCGTTTCCCACGCATGTGCCTCTGCCGCCAACCAAAACAGTCTGTCACATAATTCACGTAACTCTTAATTTCTTACATATAAAATTCAAAATTCGTTTTTTGGAATGCATAGTAGATGGCTTTGAGGGACCGGGAAGGCCGAGCGCATCCAAAAAAGGTTGGCATTTCATGCATTTTAATCTCATGGACACTAATTCAATTTCGGGCTGCGAGTTAAATACTCCACTGTTATGGAATGTTTATTTGATCATTCAATTTTATATTCCATAGCGTGGTTAAAATTATGTTCTAAGAGTTCATAAGAGGTTGTCCAAAAAATGTATCAGTATTATATTATATGCAAGTCATAGTATCATACATTACTGACTGATCTGTACTGATCTTACGTTAAAACAGTCTAAAATAAACTACCTAATTACTCATTTAGTAGGTTCTATAATACTTATAATACGATTGACATAAGGAAATAAATAACCTATCAAGAACAGTAAATCTTACCACATAATATGAGTGATAGCATATTTACCGCAAAATAGAGGTCTGGTGTCACCGTAACCTACGGTAAGTAAATATTGTGACGAATCACCTGCCAATGTGTCCAACATTTGATCAATCAAGTTCACTTTTATTTGTGATCTAATATTAGAAATAGGTCATTTTTAAAGATTGAAAGCGTTTCGGTGGAAGTATGGGGATTCCGTAGATTTACATATGAGGCGATCTTTTTGTGCACATTATTCCTAATCAATCTATCTTAGTTTTACCTTTTTTTCTTTACGAGGGAGAAACCTTTAAAAGGTACCCGACGACGTGGGAGCGACGCCGGGGTATGTAGGATTTTTACTGCACTAAATCCCCCCTTGGTGGCCGTCCTCAGCGCTTATTGGAGAACTCCGGGATCTACGACGAAAAACAACCGAAGTCCTCCAAATGCGATGTCCATCTTAGGTTAACCTATCAAACATCGAGTTTTGAGAATGTCTAGTGTAAAAAAATGCCACATGTTGGCAAAATATTAGATTTAAGATTGCTTATTGATAACGGAAGTTAGTACTCAGAAGTGACAAAGCTTCTTTAATCGGCTCCAGGTAGAATCCCTGTTCTGTACGTTATAGACATCCATGGTTAGCAGTGACAACTAACCTCCAAGTAGACTACACGCTCATCGGCTTCTATAATCTTATGAAAAAAATGTTCTACATAAGTGTAATTATAACTTTCCATTATGTAGCTTATCAGTGCCTCTAATGGATAGATGTGAACAGCTAAGTATTCCATAATGGCTGTTATAATCGCCTAATGAGCTGAAGTCTGTTCAACTTCTGATAATGGCGTTCAGGCTATATAGATGATCTCGTTTCTCAACCGTATTCTGCCAACACTAGCAGTTTAGATAACTCTACCAATATAACACTATTGATGTACAACTAAAATTATGCGATCAATTTTTTCATTTCCGTTTTTTTTAATAAAATATACTTATAATAAATTAATATATGTGCTTATATTGAATTTATCATATCTGTATGTCCCTTTTGCATAATTCACAATTTTGATTTTGTTTTCAGAGAAAAAAAATTTACAAGATTTTACCAATCCATAAATATACAAAAACTGTTATAGTCTGTTTTGGTCTTATTTAAAACTACATAATTATTTTTAAAAGAATGAGCTTTTTTTTCCTCCATTTTAAAAACTCGCCGTTAATTTATTTGCTATTTTTAGATTATGAAGTTATATTTATATGAAACTGCAATTCGTTAAATTGTAACATGCCTATTACACAAATATCTTAACGTTTTGATGCTAATCACATTAATACCTTATTAATAAATACTGCATCATCAAATTTGTACACGCAGTTAACCAAAGAAGAAGAGGGCTGGATTTTTCAAAAAATATAAAAGAATCGATAGTGCAAAAACGGTGACACTTTTTTAAAGTATTTTTTGTTCTCCGACAGGTCAGACCCTAACATATGTTCTCCCCAAGTTTGTCATGATACTTACGAGACACCCTATATAATATATGCAACTCCTTTGTAACCCAAATTAGGGTATTTTCGAAAAATCTTTATAGGCCGCCTTTAACGATGGGACTACTAATACCCCCAATAATACCCCCAAGTCTATTCAACAACCACTCAAAAAAAATGATCAAATCAAATTGCCCCTAATATAGCAAAATTTTCAGAAAAATATCACTGTTTACCATTTTCGATATTACAAAAAAGCCGAGGAACGTTTGATAATGGACGGCGTTAATTGCTCCGCGTGGTTGCATAAAGCGTTGGAGCGTGGTGGGACGCGTGACTCCAACGGGAATTTCCAATCGGTGACGGAAATAGCATGGTTTGCATTATTTGTACGTTATTATTATGGTAGTTGTATACTTCGTGGTTTGATACATGAGGCACCACCGACACAACAATGTTTGCCTTGAAGCTGCGTTAAGATGCTGTATTATGATCTGAATGGTATTGTAAAAGGTGTTTTTCCTATAATCTAGGAGTAGCAAAAGAACATGCAGAGCACCTGATAGTAAGTGGCTGCTGTCATCCATGGACATCTGTAAACAACCCCAGATAAGATTAGATTCCTACGTGACGTCGAAGCTGGAATGCCTCAGATAAGTATGTCTCGCTTACCCTTCAAACCAAAACACAGAAGCGTTTAACGCTGCTATTATTAGGCAAAAAATAAATGCCGCAAAACAGACTATTCCAGATGTTCATGGGCGGCAGTATCCGTTTACCATCAGTTGGACTGCACGCTCGTCTGCTACTCCTATATTATAGAAAAAAAACTTAATTGCATATGGGACAAGAGGCCGATAAAGACTTGAGTTTAAATAAATATTTGCGTGAAAAGAGCACTCCTACTTACTTTCTTCTACAATACGTTTAGGACGTACTAACTTTAGTATATTTCGCGTCATTTTACCGTGTTCTACTACCGATCTATATTTAGTAATAACACGAGTAGCATTGATCCGACACAAACGTGTTGTGTAACAATATCACTGGATATAATGGTTGGTTAACTGTTAAGAGCTGTGTACTATAATTAATTTCTTGGAAAGGCCTCGTCATGTAAGGGCCTGTTCACACATCGACTTTATTAAAATAACAAACGAGTATAGTCCACCTGAAAGTAAGTTATTTGCTGCGCATTTTCATCAATAAATAAATACAAAGATAGAATCTTCTAGTTTTACCTGAAATCAACCCAGGATTACCAAGGATTAATATTGCGCTACATTAGCTATCGAAGTTTTCTTAACATATACATAAGTTAAGAGGTAACAAATAGTAGCCATGGTAAAACTATTGGAGCTCGGCCAGTAGTAGATCTCCCTTTATCAAAAACTTACTCCTCAAACCGTAAAACAGTAACTCTTCAAGTATTAAGGGCTGCTGATTTTTGGTTTGGCGTTGCTGTCTCTTAACTATTGCCTAATAATAACTTGAGAGATAAAAATTCTTAATGAAAGATGTGTGTGAACGCGCCCTAAGGCTCAATGAAGCGTGGGGTGACACGTGACTCAGATAGGGCGCAAATTGATAAATGACGACGAAATCTATACAAATGAAATTGTAAAGTCTGTTTGTAATTTCAAGAAATTTACAAATGCAATGCAATATATAGTCAATATATAGTCTGCGGCGTGGCGAGTCCCTAAGAGAACTGTTTCCCACTATTAATATATTGACGGTGCATAGTCAATACATTTATGAAAATATTATGTATGTAAGAAAACACACTGATATGTTTGAAAAAAATAGTAACCACCATAACTTTAATACCAGAAATAGAAATAAATTAGCAATTCCTAAACATAGATTATGTAAGGTGGCTAGATCTTTCGTGGGCAACTGTATTCGCTACTACAATAAAATACCCGACCACATTTTGAATCTCACAGAAAAAAAGTTTAAACATGTCGTTAAACTAACGCTATGTAAAAAAGCGTACTATAAAGTAAGTGATTATTTGACTGACAAAACGGTGTGGTCTGAATTAGCTCCAGCTCCACATGTACCATTACGTTAAGTTAACATTGTCAAAAACATTTTTTTTAAAAGATGTGTGTTATGGAGTTTCTTTCGCCGCTTCTTCTCCATAACGAAACACCTTGTGAAGTGGTGGTAGTTGCTTTGACATTCAAAAAGTGATCTGTAAAGAACCTATTTTGAATAAAAAATTTTGATTTGATTTGAAAAAAAATTTTGATTTGAATAATCTCTCTTACAAAAATGCTATACGGTACATTTTTTTTAAATTTACTTTTTAGTTATTAATATGACTAAGTTATGCAGAAAGTAATTGTGATTATAAAGGCTTACATGGTTTATAAACTTGACGGTTTATGGTCGCCTTATATGTGACTTACACCTGGCTGGCATCTTAACTCTCCCACTGAAACGCAATAGTTCACGCTTGAAATACATTCACGTAAACCGTTTACACGGTTTCTATTTTGATAAAGTAAAAAAATCTTTAAAAAAAGTAATGAAAACATTATGTTTGCTCCACTCTAACGTAGCTTAAAACAAATTTGTAAAATATCGGCTCAATGTTCCACGAAGCAGACTGACACGTTGCGGGCCGCGGGCAAGCTAATTAGTGTGGAGTGTAAGGTAATTAACGGGCTCCATTAACTTAAATTAGTTGAGAAAAACGTGAAGGAAAAATATGTTGTATGTGCTAGAACTTTTCGATCGTGTAGGCACCACTGCGATACTATTTCTGCCTTCTAGGAGTATTATTGGTAGTAGGAGTATTGTAAAACGACCATGCAGTCCAAATTATGATATTGGTGCCCATGATTTCTGTAATCAATTCCAGATAAGATTAGATTCCTAACTTAGGTCGGCTACAGCTGCACCGCTACCCCTGAGGACTAAGCTGGAACTCCTTGGAAAAGTATGTCTCTCTTACCACACCCTTCAAACCAGAACACTGCAGCACTTAACACTGCTGTTATTAGACAGAAATAGGTGTGATGGTGGTGCCGCTTGTTTATGTAACTTTTATAATCGACACGTTAGGTACTTTAATGCGGCAGTTGAAAAAAATAACTACATTTTAATACACAAGGAAGAAAGTCACTATGATACTTCAAAGCCCGTCGTGGCCCGGATCGAAATAACCAATACACGTAGGTTACCCAACAGTTTTTTATAAGCCAAATAAAAGTATAACTTAAGAATAAAACATGTCAATAAAAACAGCTATACAGACAGATATTATAAAATACAGTAAGTTATAAAACGTTTGATTCAACGTATTAAATGTCTGCACATGCCGTCAATATCATCTTTACGTGCCAATAATGTTACTTCTACACTCGCTTTATGTTCGAGCATGAGATTAGGAGACTTAGGCCAGCGCCACATTACACGGATATGCCGTTTGAGGTAAGAACTGCGTGAAGAGCGGAACTAACGCCAATGTTGGGTAATTTGCTTACGGACAATCGATCTCTCACGTACTCGTAGTGTATTCGACAACGGTAAAATAAAGTTATTATCTTTTGTTAACAGACGGAGTCGAAAAATCGGTGTGCAGAGCGTGCAACAGTTGCCAAGGTCGGGCGAGCTGCCTACAGTCTACTATTCTTCCGCATAGTGACATATTTTTAATAATATTGAAATAGCAATTGAACATGCAGATCGCCTGGTGGAAAGTCCACCCGCGGACAATTACAAATATAATTCATCCCACATTGGCTAAACATACCAACTGAGATCGGCCAGAGATGCTTTGATACGCCTGAAGAACGCCTCGGATAAGTATGTCTCCCTCCCGTCAAACCGGAACATTACAGTGTTGAAGACTGGTGCTACGGCATTGCACTACTTTTTTTAGGCAGAAGCAGATGTCACGGCGCTGCCTCTGGAGTGGAAACATCTTGAAATCTTGAAATCTTTTTTTTTTTCTGTTTACCCGCACCGGGATTATTAAATTATTAATTTAAGTATTGTACTTAATTATAAGTTATTGTTCTCATGTAAGTGACAAATGTCTTCTATGAGAAATAAAGATCTTTAAACCTAAACCTAAATGATGTATTCGATAACTACAAATTGTATAAAAATGTATTGGTGTTCCGTTGCGTTTTATCTGCGACGGTATATCCGTGTAATGTGCCGCTGGTCTTACAGTTTGTGCCCAAACATGATATTCCGTCGAACATTTTATTTTACTGTCGTCGATCATGACTGGATGACAAGTTTAGTGGTGTAGTATCTTGTTCTTTGGATTTGAGAAAAGCTTAGTTTATTTCACTGAATTGGACTAAACTTTTTTCTTTATTTTATGTCATGCAGTTTTTTATGTAGTTTTACGTCTTTTCTAATCACTAATAACTCGGTCAGTCGAAGTCAGCCTAGTACAATTTATTCTAACATTAATTGATCTAATTAATTAGACATGTTCCAAATGTATGTATGCACGCGCCCATGGACTTCTTGAATCAAACACAGGATTGGAATCTTACCGAAGGTGGACGTTGTTACCCTTGAGGACTGGAATGCCTCTTTATAAGTACCTTCATGTGTTACGGTGGTGCCAGCAGAATCGAATCTCGAAGCAATTTACCACCTTCATACATTCTCAATGATATTATGCAGTCTACCAACCTGCACTCAACCAAAATTATGTTTTATGACTTTCGTGATCATAGTGGGACAGTAAATGGAACAATTAAGTAAGAATTCTATTCAGTTAGTTCGTTCATGCTACGTATTAAATAGTTCAAAAGGAGTAGGGGTGGAATCAACCCCGCACGGGACCATCCGTCAGTCTTGTCACTGACCGCCAGTGACAGTGATTGGGGGTAAAGTTAGGTATTGTGTTGTTTTATATGCCCTTTTCAAGGTTTAATCTTTTCGTACTGAACATTATTGTAATCCTTTAAGAATTAAAATAAAAGTATTTTAAGGTCAATTAGAAGTTTTAAATGTTAATATTAATTTTATGTGGCATTCGTTATATGTCTACAGCCGTTTTCAGGTTCCACCACTAAGGACGATGCTTCCCTCACCCCTGGAATAGGACTAAATCACATTAAAAAATATTGTGTAGTGCTAAACATTATGTATGTCCCCCAACTGTGAAATATTACATAAGCTTGTGTTCTTTGTTGTTTCCAAGTGGATCGTACAGCAATATAAGATATTTTTCTTAGCTCCTGTTCATATGTTCGTTGTAGCATATGTTGGTTGACATACAAGATCACAAAAAAATAGATTATATAAATTAAAATTAGGCTCTATCTGGAAAATCTCAGTCGCAACGTCCAGTCGCGGTACTACGATACACATTGTTAATAAACAATACATGTACTTTCGAACCGCCCAAGACCTCTGGCAAGGTTCTGACTGACGCCATCCAATCACGTCCAACCCACCTTCAAATTATAGTTGAATATAAATATATACTCAGTTTGTATTATTAAAAAGCATATAGTCGCCAACATTTTCTCACAGACCTTTAAATTATCTAGAGCGATCCGAAATTAAACCTTCACGTTACATTCGATTGAAAGTCCGTTCCGTGAATGTTACGAAATTAGAGTACAATGCAGCAAGCAGACGATGCGACCCGACCTGACCCGCGCCGATAGTGTGCTGCGACCTTAACTTGATTTATTCAGTAGGTTGCACCGCGTCTATCTTTATTCTCGAGTCAATAAAATTCAAAAAGCAGTGATAGACTAATTGTTCGAAATTTAACCTCGCAAAATGGTCCAAGGTTCGATGCAAGGACGTTGAGCTGACTTTTCGAAACTGTGTGTAGAAAATTGTATTATTTGCTGTAACAACGGAAAATGTTGTGACTAAACACATGTTGAAGAATTCGTTGAAAAAAATTGTCAATGACGTAACAAATGGCTTTCTCTGGCGGAGGTAAAGGGCTGACAAAGAAAATGATAGCCACACTTTTCAGTCTCATTCAAATTTAAAGATATTGTGTCGTGGGCATATTCCCGCTAATCAATCACAACTAAGCAACATCGGATGAGGTCTAGGAATTAGGAGTTAGATGTAGATTAGTAACTAACCAACGCTAGTGGATTTCCTCTACGATTCCGCACTGGAGAAGCGTAGAGTATCCTTGAAGCCTCCCCCAGTTATACGGTAATGTTAAAGTAAAATATTTTTACGAAAATTTTACTTCTACCGTCAAAAAACGGACGTGAAATGTAGACTATTGAAAATTGTAAGATTTATTAACACCTCTCTTCGTTACCATTCTGTATATTATATAATCAATATATTTTTAATTACCTTACCTTAATGTTTCATTCACTTTGATTTTCGTCGAATAATTCTAATTAAGGCTTTAATCTTTCTCCAAACTAGAAGTTATTGTTCGTCTAGACCTTCGAACTGTCACAAGTTTCAACTGATCCGAATTCTTCTCAGTTTAGTAAATTCCCGGCCGGCGGCAGATGCGCTCCCGAAATTGATTTAATTTCCAAAATTGACTTAATTCCCATTAATTCCCGCATCTCGACAAATTGTCTAAGTCATAGACCTCTATGATTAAGGCTTGCCTTGAGAAATTATGACACTTAATCTTTTGTATTTGTTAGAAGCGTAGTTTTAATAAGTGTATTATATTAGCGTACATAATCCAAAGTGAGGTACCACCGTCACATCTATTTCTAATGTGACGTAGTCCTGGCGTTTCGGTGGAATGGTTTGCAACTTAGCTAACTTACGTATAAGAGAACCGTATTAATCTTCAGGGGTGGCAACGCATCTGTATTCAAGTAGAACTTTGATTACAGGTGTCCATGTGCAGTAGTGATCACTTACCATCAGGTTTTGAAGGTGGTAGACGCTTTTGTGGCCCGACTCCAGTGGCGCCAATGCCACACCTATTTCTGACTTATAACAGCAACGTTAAGCGCTGCTTCGTTCTGGATTGAAGGCAAGGGGGCATACTTTTCCGAGGCGTTCCAGCTTAGTCCTAAGGGGTAGCGGCGCATCTGGGGTTGATTACAGATTTTCATGGGTGGTTGTAGTCACTTACCATCAGGTGGACTGAATGCTCGTTTGCTACTTTCACCTTAAAAATCAAAATTAAGATCCTTTATAGAAATTATAATTCAAACACAATAGTAAAAAAAAAAAAAAAGATACCGGCCGAATTGATAACCGCCTCCTTTTTGAAGTCGGTTAATGAGATAAAGTCAATGTTTCCATTACAATTCCTACGTCCCTTCCTGTCGCTTTATTTCACGAAAACATTTTACAAACAAAACAAAACATAATTTAGGTGGAGATTCCTGTCTAGATCGAACATCTTTTAAATTTACACGAACCTTTCCAAATACGTTGAATCTACGTAAATAATAAAATTAAAGTGTCAGTTATTTCAATATAAGTAGCTAGCGTTTTTTAAATATGCTCTCCTACACAAAAACAAACTGTATTTAATTTTCTGTTTGTCTACACGAAAGGAGCGTAGCTCGTACGTAAATATAAGTATGACTTTTGGAAGTAAAATAAAACGGTTTTTATCGTAATATAATGTTCATCTAATGATGTGTTATGTTTTATAGTAGTTGGCTTGTCAACATTTTGTTATTTATTTTAATATTGGAGTTACAAACGAGCACGAAATCCATCGGATGGTAAGTGGCTACTGCCGCCCATGGACATCTGTGATCAACCCCAGATAAGATTAAACACAAACCTGAGGTTGGCACCAGCCTTGCTGCCCCTAAGGACGGCCCCCCTAGTCGGGTAAACAACAAAACATTGTATAAATAATAATTTCATCAACATCTGGCGTTAACGAAAACGTTCTCGGAAATGGCTCCGAGAAATAATTAACAATCAATATTCGACCCAAGTTATTAAAGAATAATAAGTAATGCTAACACAAACAATAAAATCACAAAACACACCTCCACACCTCCAAACCTGCACCACAACCACTTTCAATAACAATCTACACATACCTTTTGACAATATCTTCCGCGTCATTTTTCACGGAGACCCAAATACGTCGTGGGTCGTCGCCCGCCCACAATAGCTCGTATTTCAACTCGTCACCATTTTATTGCTCTGGGGCTGTAAACGCTTAATTACCCAGTTTACACTCTAACACTGCCCTGGTGATATTGAAAAGCAAACGGTGAATTAATGAGCACCGTATTGAAAGATGTATGTATCGTTGGGTTTCTTAAGAACATTTACTTATAGGGAAGTCAAAGTTTTTTTTTTAAGTTATACCTAACGATAAGGCGAACGGGCTACCTGATGGAAAGCAGACGCCTATGGTCATTTGCAGCACCAGAGGAGTCGGCAATGCATCGCCGGCTTTGAAGGACAGCTTTTTTGCACCTTTTTTTTAGAGCCCCAGACAGTTGAGTAAATTGCCTTTTATTTGGAAATCGTCAATATTATTACTGAATTTATGAATGTCAATATTATTACTGCTAGAATCCTTAGTGGTTCTCCTCTAGCAGTATCACCGTCACCCCTTTTCTGCCTTATAACAGCAGTGTTAAGCTGCTGTATTCTGCTTTGAAGGACATAAGCGAGACAGACAACTTTGTCGTCAGGGGCAGCACTTAATACTGTTGTTATTAGTCGGACATAGGTATGACGAATGGTGATGCCTCCGGAGTCAAACCACAAAAAGTTCTACCACCTTCTAAACAAGTTCATAATAGTATTATTAATAACAGGTCATCTGTTATTGACTTCAGGTAAAGTTGTAAACAGAAACAACATAAAGATAAATCGCAAATACATAATTCGTCGATAAATTCGTTTCCGCTGAAGGAAACGCCGTTACGCCTACACGATGTTTTAGTAATTTATCGTCATGATATGGGAAATACGGAAAGGATTCATTCGTTGTCCCTTTGTGCCAACGCCAATATTTTGAGAAAAACGTCTTGTATTGTAGTGTTGTATTGAACAATCAAACCCACGCAAGCCAGGAAAATTCTCATCATTTATAAGGCATCTTCTCTAAGAAAGAGATATGTGTAGCTATAGCCATCTGAATGAGTTTAGTATCGGCGAAATACCAACGCCATACATATATCTAGCGCGAGGCAAGTAGCGTGTTATAGCGGCTAATTGAAATGAAATGAAATGAAATATATTTATTTTGTATAGGCCAACGACGGCACTTAAAAATTGTCAGTTACAATTTTTTTATTAAACTACTACCGGGTCGGAACGCGACCTCTACTGAGAAGATCCGGTAAGAAACTCAGTGGGTTTGTCTTTTTTATTAATTATTATTCTCTTTTATTAATGCCATAATTTTTACATATAATTAATAAAGCATTAGCTCCAGTATCTTGCTTTACATTTATCTAAAAAAAAAGTTTGTTCAGCAGCAAGATACGCTACACTTTGACATTTTCTTAATTTAATTTAATTAATTCATTAATTTTTAATTGATTATTTAATTGGTTAAAATTCTCCGACATCGGTTGGCAGTGATCACTTACCATCAAATGGACTACATACTCATTTCCTACTTCAATCTTATAAAAATATCTTTTAAACTTCATACACATTTAAGAACTTTATGAGAAACTTTTAAGAATGTCGATTGTCTCGCTACGTTTTCTTTAGGTAATATAAATGTTCCGGACTTAAATAGCAAAAAATAGTCTTTAGAGCGTTTTATTAAGTTATAGAAATGAAGAAGTTGAGAAGTATAAAGGAAATAATGTATTTATTAGAAACTAAATAAAAAATGTTAATGACTTTGTAAATTCATTTCCACGTACACACTGAGACAACGAGAAACATTCGAATGATCAGTCAAACAGATTAGAGTAATGTTACACATCACGAGGAAACTTCAAAGTTGGTAATGAGCGGGACTGTCTGTCCCTTTGATACGCGCTGTGAACGAACCCGGGATTGTGTATCATATGTAGATAAGTTAAGTGGATGTTTTCAAAAATTTTACAATGGACGTAAGCAACGTATTTCTAAACAGTATATCAAAAGTTGCGATATAGTTTTTATTTATATAATAAATTAGTAGCGAGCGTGCAACCGACCTGATGGTAGATGGATACTGCCGCTCATGGGCATCTGTAATCAACTATACTATACTATATACATATACATTTATAATATAAACATACGCTAATACACTCCCCCCATACACACACACACACACACACACACACAAGCACGCACGCACGCACTCACACTCACACCACGCACACAATAACATATTGTACCTGTGTGTAATTTAGTGACAGGTGTATAATTAATGTATATAAAATGTAAATCCGTTATTTGCTTTAGTTTATAACGTAAGATAAGTATGCTTGTAACATGTAGCTGTAGATTTTATAAATAAATAAATAAAAATAAATAAATAAACCCCAGATAAGATTAGATTCCTACCTGATCGGCCAGAGATGTCTTGCTACTCCCGAAGACTAAGCTAGTACGCCTCAGATAAGTATGTCTCCCTTACCACACCGTTCTAAGCGGCATACAGCATCGCTGAACATTGTTGTGATAATGCAGAAATAGGTGTGTTTTTACTAGAACCTTCCTAGGAACTCATTTCAACAAAAACTCATATCATGTGTAACTAGTTTAATAATTTAATTGACTATAGATTATCTTGGATGGTAGTAGCCACTAACCATCAGATAGACAGCATACGTATTTGCTATTTCCATAATATTCAAAGGATATCTAAACCAATATAGATCTACTTACTCAAAGTGCATTCTTTACGAGTTGCATGCATTATGAACAGAACCGTAACATCGGTGATAAAGCATAAAACTGCCATTTACATACAATCTCGGGTAAATAAATTAAAAATTCACATGCTTTATGACTCTATCCAGTGATACGAAGAGTGAAGGGTAAAGGTTTATGCACATCTTGCTGGACTGTACCGAAATTCGAATGAAATATTTTTCAAAATGTGTACATTAAAGTTCAGCCGCAATTATCTTCTAAGATGGAGGTTAATTAGATAGCACTGATACATAAATAAGAAATACCTTATATTCGCAGCGAACATTACAATTTCATATGCTATGGACAGTTGTACACACCTATTTGGGCGTATAAAACAAAAAGGTTTTTTTTTCAACAACGCGCACTACTTCACTGCTTTTGGATTAACAAAAGTATGTCTACAACACACACACAAAGACATGTGAACATCTAAAATATAATCTTAATTCATCACTCTGATGTCCGTCAGTCCCAATCCATCAAATTGGTATGGTTAACTCAACTTACCTCGTTAGGTACCTCTACAACTAATCCTTTCCAACCTGATTGGCATAGATTAGTAAAGATTACTCACTCCTAACAAGAAAATGTAACCAGTTTTGACAATTAACATTGTCACTGTCGTCTATTTTCGTGTTTGAAAAATTTTAAAAATGTAGTTTTTAGAGCATTTACGAATGAAATGATATTTCTTCGATATGATTTTCTTCGATTTCGTGTTTTTGTTACCACCTAACATGTCGGCATTGTTCCGCGTAAATTACACAATGACTTGTCAGCCATTTAATGGCTTCCTTCAATTACAAGGCGGTGAGATATCTATACTTCTCTATGCTGATTGGCAGCGACCCTAAGTTCCCCAGAGCAACGCTCCAGCCATTTTACGACGTCGCGACGTATCGTGTTTTTAAATTAAAAGATTTACTAATAAATCTCGAAGTTTGTGCGAATGAGCCAGATTACTATGCAACTGACATTCAATTAGTTGGAAATATCGTCTCTGGGATTATTTAATTCAATTTTCATCTCTTAGTACGTTGTTCTCATTATTATTTCGAATAACTCGAAATTTATTGTTACAATTTATATCTCGTAAAGTATTATTTTTAAAGCGAGCTTGTATATTTCTGTAATCAACATTTTTATTTAGATACAAAGTGTACCTAGTTTGACAAAATTGCTATTAGCTTTTTAGTTTTATAAGTCAAAACACTAAAATAGTTATAACGTACGGTGTTAAATATTTTATGCCCCACAATATTAAATTTGGTAATTCAAAAGCTATTTAAAATCGTATAAACGCTCGAATAGTGTAAAATTTAAATCAATTTTGTTTATCTAAAATTACCTTTGACGTTTTCTTTCTATATCTTTAATTCAATATCTTTTGGTGCTAGGTAATTCATCTTCGCCAGTATCTTTGCATCTGACGCAACCGCATTTAAACTCGTCTGCATGAGACTTATACAAATAAATAAATCAAAGTCTACAGTTTATTTACAGTAACTTTAATTTTCTAACTATATGCTTTGCACAAATTCAAAATATAAAAAATCATTTAAATTCGTTTGAATTTAATTGAGTCTTAATCTTGAAATTGATTAAACTGACTTTGATGGGGCTTAAAGTTATTAACGCGGAATGTCAAAAATCATCCCAAAATAATAAGGATCCTGAATAAAAATGCAATATAAGTATAGCTTAAATCGGTTTATGAAGCGCATAAACTTGTTTCAGTTTATCAAAAAGCTACATTCTCTAAGATATTTGCCCTCTTAAGAGATATCAAAAAAAACACTTGTTACAGCTAGTCTTCCGACGTTACACTCATGTGCAAAATTCTAAGTATGGAAACCAATATAGCATAATAGCTTAATCCACTGATTCAAGCTGCGTATTTTAAATAATTCTGTTGAGTATATAATACAAAGTGTATAAACAATCACGCTAATCTTAACATCAAGGTAACCTCAGTAATTAAGGTATAAGTTAACACACACAATGTTAATGTTACACATTTATTACTACTCCATTACGCTACAAAGTGAGGATAAACCAAAACAGAAAACTTTAAGAACCTAGCCACTTCATCTCAAAGTTTTATTAGCAGGCAGCCGATATTCGCAACAAGTCGTTGACACCGGCGCCGCCTAATGCGTGTTTCCTGCCTCCTTAGCCAGGCCCTTCATCAGATACCCGATATAAGTACTTTGAAATCGAGATGCTATATAATTGTGTGGACAATTAGATGTAATTCTAATACTCTTTAACATAGTAGATAATAAGTTAGAAGATGGCGCCGCAAGGGTATGTTTTTCTTGCACAATAGGTACTCGTAGGTATGTGACTCGCATGATGAAGCGATCACCTTACCGGTTTGATACGCAAAGGGTTCCGGATTCGATTCCCGGAAAGACAGATATCTGTCTGGGTATTTGCGTCTTCGTTTTGGTGTGTGATGATTGCACCCACTATGGTACCTAAGGAATTCTAATGTGGGGTTGTGAGTGTAGAAACCTTTTATTTATTAGACACGATGCCATGTCATTCTGATTCATCTTCAAACTGTGTTTTGCCTTCAAGTAGGTATTCATCTAGCGTTCGCTTTTTTAAGGATAATAAAAAAGTCATACATAAAAAGTTGCGTTTATGAGACTACGTTTAGTCGTCACAACACTTGTCCGTTTTGGAAATTGTGGCTTTCGTGATTATTTACATGTTGCTTTCCAATGTAAGCCTTAAGACTCTTGTGTTACTTTAATTTAATGCTACTTCCGTATACATTAATCACCTGTCTGCAATCATTTTTAAATCCCACAGCTGAACACGGTGAGCAAAAAGTATCGTATCGTACTCTACCTCACTGTATACAAATTGATGGAACAAGGTACGGGTTAGCGGCCTAAATCGAGTTCGTCAGGTCAGTCCTGATTTAAAGGCAAATTCTGCGCTCTTCGGATTTATTATATATATTCGGATTTATGATATATATTACCTTTCATATTCCACTGATTACCAATATTTCAGACGAGGGCTCGCTTCTAAAATATCACTTGCTGTAATGGTGAAGAATAATATGAGATAACCTATACACCTGAAAGTTCTTAACAGCAAAATTTTAAAGATATAATTATTATAAACTTTGTAAAAGGAAATATAAAAAATTATAATAATATATATTATGCGATATGCAAAATCAACTTATAAAAAATCTGGCCAGCGCGTAACGTTTTTTTTTATTTATTTATTTGTGTACACAGAAATATAATAAAAACGAGCATTATAAAAAAATATAGTACAGAGGACTACTTATTCCAACCTGAAACTTCTTCCAGCAGCCCCTTTCCTGCCTCCGCTGCCAAAAAAACGCTGCATGAGTTCTAAGCCTTATATGTCAAATTTGTTATTTTCAAGTTGCAAGTCGTTGACACCATCGCCGCCTAATACGCACATTGTCCTCATATCCCTTGTCCCTTAATTACAAAGTTGATATCACCAAAACATTGACAACATCCTCTATATAACAAATATATAACTTTCTTTTTATACTTACTCTTATGATGGAAAATTCAAACAAGGAAGTAGCATACGCGTGGCTGAGCATTTGACACGCTAAAATTCCAGGTTCGAGCCAGATCCCGAGCCAGGTTATATGAGGAGTTATGTTTCTGTTTCAATATTTGTGTTTTTTTATATGCCCTTGTTAGTCACAAGTCATAACACAAGGTATCCTGAGGTAACGAGTGTGTCTTGAAGTCCATCTGATGCTCAGTCACTTATTAATCTTATCATAATAAGCGCTGGTCAAGAGTAGACTCATATACCTACTAATAACGTTCTGCGGAATTCTAAGACTAAAATTCTCATACTTCAACTCCTAATATTTATTGCCATCGACGCTAGCGAATTGAATACTTACCCAAAATTCCTTAACTACGACTACCTCCAACTTCTTACTTAACTACTTAACATGAAGCATACACGCCAAACACGACAACTTTAGCACTAAGCGTTATAGGAAAACTTGTCTGGAATGTAAGTGGATTCCAGAATTGAATTTCACTCCCCAACGCTCCATCCAAAACTTAGGGAAAAACCGCTGACGGAGATAGAATGCAATTAGTTAAAATTAATTTTCATAACTAACGCTAACGAAATCACACAATAAAACTCACAAATTGGCAAAGACAAACTTCGGACAGCGGCTCTCAAACTTTTGTAACAACGGTTTTAATTTTGCCTTCCGATGAAACCATTTTTCACTATATTGATATTCAACGCCAACTTTAAAACACAACCCTGTAATTACGACGTTTTTGAAACAAAAACAAACATGTGTATATGAGTTCAAAAACGTTTAAATTAATTTAATTAAAACATGACGTAGCATTTTCATATAATAACAAGGCAAAAATTTAAAATATATCTGCTCACCCAGAATATAGATTGATATACACATATTATACGAGTATGACCTGAACTTAGCCGTAGATTGTAAAAGTAATAATAAAAGTACAAAATTTAACAATCAGTACCCTTATACTCAGATACTACTTATTACCCAGATCGGAAATTGGAAAGAGTAAGAACCAGCGGTAACTTTAAATTTCCTGCGCGTTTCTGTGTTCGGAGAGCAGGCTAAGCCGTCGAAACTAATTATTACTATTTGATAGCAATGATTAAACCATGGCCGGGCCTCATGGCCGATTTCTAAACTGACACTGGTTGTCTACCAACTCGTAACTTACCTGACTATAAATTAATGGATCAACGTGGTAGAACATGTTTCCACTTTGTCCCAGTCATAGGAACCCAGCAGTGAGACATAAAAAGAGTTGCAGTCAAATTTAGTAAGATTATATCTCTAAAAAGATTGAATACCGTTGGTCTAGACAAATTCGTTCCGACAAAGTTATTCTAAAACTTATTTTCATCAATGAAAGTGTCAATTCATCTTGAAAAGCGCTCTAGGCATAAACTTTGCTACGCGAATTTGAACGTTATACTCAATGCAATTCATAACTTAAATCGATGATATCCCGATTCCCGTAAGCGTTATAGAGGGTGGGATAGTTTAAATGCAGCCTAGGGATACTCATTTATACTTAAAAGTTTATTTACTTTTAAGAGACTTTATTTAATGTTACATGGGGGAATACAAGGGGGAAACCTTGACAAGGTACCTGATACAATGAGAACGATACCAGTTATACTTATAGTGGTATACGTCTTCGTGGTTCAGTTATGGTCGCAAAGTCGCCACTACTATTCCTGAATTTTTTCCTGAGTGCTATTACATGGGGCTCTTCAAGAGGGGTGCAAAAAAAACCTCTCCTTCAAAGCCGGCGATACATTGGCGACTCCTCTTGTGTTGCAAATGTCGATAGGCGACGGTGCTTTACACGAGGTAGCCCGTCTGCCTTATCGTTAGGTATACTTATAAAAAATCGACGAAAGAGATGGAAACAGCAAAAACTTAACATCAGGAAGACTACAAACTCATTTCTTAACTAATTATTCAATACATTTACAAAATACCCAATAGAAACTACGATCTGTAAGAACTTTGACCGATCTTTATCGAGCAAATACTTTGATACAAATAATGTAGTAAGCTTATTGCTTAATACCTCCTCGATACTAATGCTCGTTGGTACAATATTTCAGCAAGAACAAAGAACTGGGCACTGAACCTAAACCCGACTAATTGAGCGAGCTTTTTCAAATCTGTTGTATACGGGTCTCGATATTTGTTACCCGAAAGCGTAAATCCTGTGAAAATATTAATAATGGACATAAAATGCAGCTAACGTTATTACAGACGGAACCTTAGCGTAAAATTCTGTTAAATAAATATAAACAGACAATATTGAGAAATCTGTTAGATTGTGCGTGTGCATATTTTATATGCATAAATATGTATGTTATATTTTAGGAACCTTCAAAATAGTATAGTCATTTTATTTAACCAGTTTATCGTCATTATTTTATAATCCCACTGCTGGGCACTTTTCTAAGATAAAGCTTAGAGGAGGACAACCTACAGATTAGTAAAGTTCACATATCTATAAAACTTTTGGGAAAACTTTCATACATGGTTTCTTCACAATGTTTTCTTCTGTGGTTGCCTTTGACTATTAAAGTATGTGATAGACGTCATAAATAATTCCTAATACGCACCTCGCATTTTAAATCAATGGGATTTGAACGCTGGCTCCCAAATGTTAGGGATTAAAGTTGACACCAGGCAATCACTGTTCGACCATAATCAATAAATTTAATACAGACAGACACCGGAACAGGTAAAAGTAAATAAACAAGCTAAAAAAAGGATTGTTCTTGGCTGTGTTTATATCTCCTCTGCATTAAGGATTACGATATTAGCAACAGATAATTGCAATTTGGATCATAAGATAGGGTACCTACGTCACTCCTGACGTACGCAGGTCGTTGGCCGACCTGTTTGATTTATCACCCTTTCTGACGCTCATAAGGGCAATAAAGTTAGATCGAGAGTTGTTGCTACTAACCTGACAATTTCTCACTGAAATGGTTCAAATTCAACCAACACGCAAAGTAACGTTGACAAAAATTTAAGTCATTGCTGCAAATTATTTAATTAGTCTTAACAAATTGACGCTTGGGAGTGAAAGGTGGTAGAACCAGTATGATTCGACTAGGGAGATACCACGACCTACTTCTATCGCGAAGCAGTTGTGCGTTTCAGTAGAATGGTGTACTCGTTTAGTGCTATGCTTAGGTTGATCACACAAAACGACATTGTTTAATTTGTTACTCGAGAAAATAGTTCATTTACTTTCAGTTTGTACGCTTTGGAGAACAAAACAGGCTTCATTTAATAAATATATTAAAATATAATAAAAGAAGACTTGAAACAACGTCGATTACTTTAACAGCGAAGAATAACATCGTAAAGGAATATTTTAAAAAAGTTTTCAGATGTGTATAAAGTCTACATATTTGAGTTTGGACTAAAGCCGAAATCCTTATCGGGAATCCCTATCTATAACAGGGGACTTATACCCAGTGTTGGGACAATAAGTGGAAAACGGAAATGAGACTAGGTTTTAGGTGTACAAGGATTTACTACATTAAACCTACACCCTATATACACGCACATAACTTAATCATACAACATTTAAAGTTCACGGCCATCACGTGACACTGTTGACCTGTTGTTTTGACCACACAATGGTAAGATCGCCAACTTTGCAGACGTAAAGCGGTAGCACGTGTAACTAAAGTACTGTTAACATTAAGCTACGTTCAAACTAAACCAGTAGGCTGAATAAAACATAGTTCTAATTTATTTGAAAAAATATATATATACTTTTTTCCATGATTCAAGTATTTATTATAAGCATACACGATAACAATATTGAATTAATTTATTTTGTATTTGTAATTTAGATGTAGTAGTAAAAATGTCCCTGAAATCTAGAATTACACCATTACAGAAGATAGAAAAGTAAAAAAAAATGTCAAATAATACCGTGAGATAAATAGGTAATTAAATATATGGTAATAAAGAAAAAAAAACGGCTACAAATAAAGTATTAGGTAGTTGAAAGGCCCATCTAGAGATTTTTTAAACAAAGATGTCCACTTCAATTTTATTACCTTGTATCATAGATTAATAAAGATTACTCACTCCTAACAAGAAAATGTACCCAGTTTTGAGAATTGAAATAGTTGCGTAAAAAATTTTGCCATGTCTCCGTGCTAAAATGTCCCTAAAATATTTGAAATAATGATTTATTTATTACGTAAATAACGCAGTATTAGTTATTTATTCGTAAATTTTCTCTAAAAATGTTTTTATTTGTCAAGAATTCAAAAAAAGAACTTACTAAAATAAGCTGTTTGTGGCTTCATTCAATTTCAAGGCGGCGAAGTATCTTTACTAATCTATGCCTTGTATAGATACACCCTTATACCTTAATCTGTAGCACGTGACGTGCGTAACGTAGTGTATAACGGGGTGGCCACCGAAGGGTTGTTTGCGGGGCTCTAAATCTCTAGCTCAGTTGGATAGTCTGTGCTCTGTTAAATAGCCTGTGACGTATTTATAAGCATGCCGGGGGCCCACTAAATAAGAGCCCCACTACATTACGAGCATTTATGACTTCTTCTTTAATAATAATGTTATTATATGTACTTATTTTAATTACCCTGACAGCATGAAAGAGATATAGTTACGCCCATTACAATCAAATATTTTGTTTTAATGTGATACAAACGGCAAACACTTATACAATCTACCTGATCTCAAATTATCACTATACCAACAAATAAAAAAATAAAATTCAAAGTAAAAGTGGTTCTAGATCCAACTCACTACCATATAACGCAACACTGTTTAGGTACATCATAATTGCATTCTCATTACCTACATATATTTAATTTACAATTAAAAGCCACTCAACATAAATATCATCCCATAACCACAACCTAAGCTACTAATCTATGGCTAAAGCAGGCAAAATGTATTCAAATATTCGCAATGAAGCTCCCGGTCTCTCCCATCAGTCAAACGCGTTCATACAGCATCGTCAGTCGTAATTTCCTCAACGTACGCATACGTACGTAGCCACTACTATGTTAGATATGTACCAAACCCTCATAGTTTTCGACTTAGAGCAAACTAATTTTCTACATTCTAGACCTAGTCTACAGCAAAAACGGGAATTGTGAACCCCTTGTTATCGTCGTTAATAAGAAGCTTGGATATTAACGATATCACATTTTTATAACGTTACATTAAAGTAATAAGTGACTCATTTGATACTACAGTTTAAAAACAGATGCGGGTAGGTGAAGTGGGGACGACACCTTGGCGGCGCTCGAATTAACAGAGAGCGACATTCTGGTCGGAGACTTCAGCAAGAGCAGTCGAATAACGGAGATACTTGTGTAGTTATAATACTTCTAATCACTAGTGTGAACTTACTTACGTATAATTGTTATATCGTTACTCTGTACCGTTTATGTGACTATATTATTACATGACTTCAAGACCTACAAGATGAGTTTGATTTCATCAGAAGTGTACAAGAACCAGCTCACAATCATGGACGGCGATTCGTAAGTACGAACATACTTGACACAGGAATAAAAACCGTGAGTTAAAACATTATTATGTCATATGTGAATTCATCTTGGTAGAATAAGTAAAAATGGGGGTAGATAAATGTCGTTGATGTAAGGGAAAACTCATTTGAATTAAGAAAATGGATAGATTGAGACTAGTAATTCAATGAAATGTTAATACCCTCTGAAAATGATATACTTAAATTTTGTGAACAAACTTTACTCTTATCAAATTACTTGTTAACATTGTAAACTGAGGTGTTTACTTCAAAATAAGTGCATTTTCTGTGAAGAAGTGTCTAAAAGTAATTTTGCAAGGCAGTTCTTGTGGTAAATCTGTCCATTTGGTTAAATTCTGTGGTGTAAAAAGTAAATCCTAATTGTTCTAAAGTTACACCTACTTTGAAATATATAGAAATACACGTACTTATGAAAATATTTTAAGGATCTTTAATCTTAAATGTCAGGCTTTATAGATATGGGAACCTAATGGTTGTTAATATAGGCTAATGTACGCCAGAAATTGCATACAGGTTAGATTTGAATTTATTTTTGATAACTTTTAATGTTTCAAACGGGGTTTACGTATATGCGTTTGTTTTTATTGTATGGAAGGGACTATGCGGTAGCAACAAACGCAGTTACAGAGTACAGTATACCTACTTGATATAAGTGACACGTTTATTAAGTTGCAAAATTTTGATTATTCATAATTGTACAGAAATGTATAATATCTACGTGGTACATATTTAACTGCCTGCAAAAAAGTATCACGACCACGGTATTGAGTGGCTGAGTGTACCCAGGAGGGAAATGGTAAATGAGTTTAAGGTTTATTGTTTTTTTTTTTTTTTTGGATATTAATTGACTATATTTAAAAATAAACTTGCATTCACATCTACATTGTTCACATTTTCATTTTATAAATCAATAAAAGTTTCCTTTTGATTTCATATACTTGATACGTAATTGTTATGAAAGAAGCATACGTACGTTGCCAAATTTAGATTTCCATCAATTCTAGGCGAATTCACGCAGTACTGTGTACTACTGTGTTTTGACTCCCATAAAGTATAAATGCACATTAGTTAATGATCTATAAGAAAACTGAGAAACTTATGCGCAGCGGTCTTTGGAATATTATATATAAAAATATCTCTCTTATCTCCCATTCTACTTCAGACTGACTCACTTATACATAATATTAAATGTCTGTTTTAAATTTAGTATGCAACGTTTCGTTTTGTATTAATATTTCTTTACATCTCGTAATTTTAAATCTTTAAATTTCAATTTGAATTTGACACATTACACGTCCTTTTGGTTTGAAAATTGGGCACTATCAAATACTGGTAAATGAAGTTTGTACCTTAAACGTTGAGACGCTTAGACTATCGATATTATTAATTATGTGAGCCATTTACGAAATGATAAACGGGATCCACTTTGTATGGGATTGAGAATAAATTATTTTAAGTAAAATAATAATAATAATAATAATAAATTGATGCTTTTATAACTTGAGCTTAGTTCTATTTACAAGTTACAGCAATTAAGTTATTATACGTATTAAGTGAGAAACGGTCACTGAAGCCTACATAAATTTAGATAGTCTCTTGTATACCATATTTAAAATGAGTCTTGCCTGCGACTTTGTTCATGTGGAGTCAGAATATAATTTGAATTGCATTTTTAAAACGAGTCTTGCCTGCGACTTTGTTCATGTGGATTCAAAATATAATTTGAATTGCATTTTTAAAACGAGTCTTGCCTGCGACTTTGTTCATGTGGATTCAAAATATAATTTGAATTATACAATGCCCTCTGTCAAGATCACGGAGTACGTTAGTAATTTGGAATTGTCCATTACCTGGTCATGTAATGTTTTTTTAAAAAAAAATGTATACTTTTGACATCGACTTCGTAGTTTTGGTTTTAATGCATTTTCAAATATACAAACCGACAGACAATTTTTCTTTTTCAAATATATTCGATGTAAACACGTGAAGATTTCATTCTTATTATATGTATATCATAGCCAAATGAATAATAATGTAATCAAATAAAAGCATAGGTACATTTCGATGGGATTTTCTTATACAATAATTTACTTTTCATATAAATTTCATACGGTTCACAATTGCGTCATGTCTAGGTTTTCTCTATAGAAACATCGAGCATCTCCTTGAGAGTGTTGGTTGTAAATGATACATATTATATTAATATAATCTATATAGATATTACGCACTAATATAATTTTTATTACAAACTATATAAAAGTCAGGTGAAGCCGAGGCGTTTGAAATATATATAATAAATATGAATTGTTCGGTAATAAGGTGTATCATAAGATAGTTTGACTAACTGTTTGTTTGGCTGGCTGGTATAAAATCATGATCAACTTTAATAGACCTTTTTCAGGTCATAGAAATTTTAGGTTGTGATTGATAAGGAGCCACATGTTATGTAAAACAGTTATAGTTTTAAATCTGACGATCGTGATGAGACAAAATTAGAATCGGACAAGATTATTAAAATCATGTCATGTCATAGGTATTTCAAAATTTTTAAATAAATCTGACCGTTCAAAGTAGGTAAAAATCGAATTCAAATATTCCGTTACATACATACAGGTCAAGTTAATAAAAGCGTGGCAAAAATAAAAGCGTGTTTAAAAAAAATCTTTTATCAGTTGTAGACACAAATAAGTATAGTTAAATAATGGCCGGTTTCTGAAGTCATTTTTCTTGGTAGGTAGTTTACGAGTGTGTATTCAATAACACTATCCGTTTGATAACTACCTACGGAAAAAAAAAAATCCGCTTCCGAGGAACTCAATGTAAGACAAGGTCTGTTTAAACTCCGTTTAGATTAACGGACCATTTTAATGTGTTTATTCTTTCCATAACATTATTTGATTTTTTTTTAAAAACGACGTTTGCGTAAAGTCTAGCAAATCTTCCTTAGTATAATGCATAACTTTTACAGTAAAATAGCCCAAACTATAACTTCCTTATGGGAATCTTAATTTAAAACTTTTGGTGAAATAAAAAAAAAAAAAAAAAGTTAAGTAGTTAAGCCATACACAATTGACAAGTATGTCGCTGACGTGAACGCATGGGTCCTTTGCTTTGTTAATTAAATTTTGAAATTCATGTAATAGTATGTATTATTATAACTGAATATAAATTCAATTTAATGTAATGAAATTTCTTTCTGACTTTCAAAAGTGGGTTATGTGGCCCTACTTTGAAAGAAATAATTTGAATTTGTGATAAATAACGTAAAAAAATTGGGTTCATACAACTTATACGTGTTATATTGTGTGAAATTCATGGTTAGTTTACCATTATTTAGTCTTTAACTTTGATATCATTCATTTCAAATATTCACGATATATTATTATTTTGATACTGCTTCATCAGTTGATAAAAGACGTACATTGGAAAGGCAACTATTTGTATAAAATAACATTGTAATAATTAAAAGAAGTACTAAGTAGTAATAAAATAATTTTATAATAGTATTTTGAGTCGCACAGATTCATTTAGTGGCCAACTATAGATCTATCTATCTATTAGTATAACAGTTATTGAACAGGTTGTTGAGCATTCCGAAATGGACTAATAAGATAAACGTCGTTATTCTGATGCGTAACTTTATCGAATCAATAGTTGTTGGAGATTTAACTATTGGACTTAGAATCCAGACATAAGTAAAGTGGGCAGCTAGATGTTGTCATTACTGTAGGTGTAGGAAACTTTTTTTAGTTTGATTTTTATTTATCTGTAGTTAAGATGGATTAGTGCAGATGCCTCGAGCAGTGTAATGTTCGCGGGTGTCTCTTGGTGATGCATATGGTTGGGTGTATGTATGTATGTATGTTGGGTGGATGTATTACATTGAGTGAATATTGCATTTTTAGAGTAAATTTGAGTTGAGCACTGGCCGAATGTTATCGTAAACAAGGTATAAAAACTGCGGTGATACATGACTAGAGTGATCCTATATGAACATCACCTAGTTTAAACCGTGTGTTTTATTATTTAACAATGGTCTAATGCATTCGCTTCAATACCTGTCGCGCATATGACATTTATGTAAAGAGTCCTTATGAACTATGCCTGCAACAGAAATCCGTGGTGAACACTGTTGGGGCAGATTTATAACCTAGGTAATACACAACTAGTGTGATTCTATATGAACATCACCTAGTTTAAGCCTTGGTTCGGATCAACAGTTCGGGCTTTTTACATGCGAGTCGGTATTGCAAGAAAATGCGTAGAGTTTAAGCCATGTTTTTGATAAACAGTTCGGGCCTCTTACGTGCGAGTCGGTATTACAAGAAAATGTGTAACTCTTCTGGACTTAGGCATTAAACAACTGGTTTTCTTTTGCAGCTCTTGCATCAGACCATACACGATCGAGGACGAACGTGTGAGCAGGACGGCCGAATGTTATCGTCGTTAATAAGAAGCTTGGATATTAACGATATCACATTTTTATAACGTTACATTAAAGTAATAAGTGACTCATTTGATACTACAGTTTAAAAACAGATGCGGGTAGGTGAAGTGGGGACGACACCTTGGCGGCGCTCGAATTAACAGAGAGCGACATTCTGGTCGGAGACTTCAGCAAGAGCAGTCGAATAACGGAGATACTTGTGTAGTTATAATACTTCTAATCACTAGTGTGAACTTACTTACGTATAATTGTTATATCGTTACTCTGTACCGTTTATGTGACTATATTATTACATGACTTCAAGACCTACAAGATGAGTTTGATTTCACCCTTTATTTTTATTGATTGTTCTTTTATATTATTTCTTGTTACATCGGTCATTGTTATACATCCGCCGTAAAAATCTAGTATTTATCTATTACAGTTCACGGTTCACGGTTCACTCTATTTAGGAAGAGAGTCTCCGGGAACGCAACCTTCAAATCTTGCCAGGAAGCTCATAAACCCATGTACGACGCTGATCTTGTACAAATACTTACATAAGCTATTATTATGATCTGTTACATGATACCCAAAGGACAGTTTATTTTATTGTCCATTAAAACCCCACATTTGCAGACATCCTTGACCTATATACTAAAAGCTGAGGATATCTTAAAACTGTTACGGTCTCACGCATTTTATTGCTTGGACCTCAAATGTCCTTCATTTCGGCCATTACGTATCTTTATGTAAATCTTCTGATAAAGCAAGAATTACCTACCTATCTACCTACTTTTTAATGCAGAAGTAGCAAACATGCATGCAGCCCGCCGGATAATATTCAAGTCCTACCTGAACTCGGTCACAGATGCACCTCGCATATAGAGTGCAGAGGAAAGGAGTGCCATTTCATAATTGGGATCTGTTGAGAAAGTACAGATTAATAAATTAGAAAGTACTTATCACCTTTAAGCAGTGAAACATAGTTAAAAACATTCCAAGGTGTTATTAAACTGAAAGGACGGCGGTATGTGTGGTCGCATTCCGTCGTATACACCAGACGGTGTGGTGATACAAAGTCACCTGTGCGCTGAGGGGACTTCGGTCGCGTTCCTTTAGAGATCCCGGAGTCCTCTACGAAGCGCCGAGGACGGCCACCGGGGGGGTTTTATTGCGGTAAAAGTCCCACATAACCCCGTGTCGCTCCCACGGCACCGGGTACCTTTTGAAGGTTTCCCCCTCGAGAAAAATAAAATAAAAAATAAAAAAGGTGTTATTAAAACTAAATAAGAAACTAGAAAGAAATGCGTCGTGTTGAAATAATAGTAGTAGTTAATAGAAGTGCAGTATTACATAACCTTACTTTATCTATTTATATAATCCAAAATAATATCGCAAACATAACTTTGGTAGTTATATTCTTGGCGTATTTTTTTTTAATTACCCACGTGCTATACTAACGCCATCTTTGTCTTTAGACGGATAATTTTAGTTATATATTTTCTTTTTATAAACCCTTGGAAATTTACTTCTTTTCTTATTTTTACAATTACAACTAAATACAAACAAGTAACAGTCTATTTAAATTCATAGCAGACACACTACAAAGAATGGTAATTTGTGAATGAATCCACAAAACAAATACAGGTCCTGTGGTTAAACGTCAGTAGGATAATATATCTATGGGTTAATCTGATTCCGGCCAGTCAAATATGTCAAATGAAAGCCAAACGTCACTCACGTCAGCATAACGTCAGTTGCGACCTCCATTCATCCTTCGCTGCAAGAGCGGCGTTTATAACTAAAATTCTAAGGAAAAATAGTAGTATCGTACCCATAAAGCTAGTAACAAGCTATTAAGTGTACTGCATTTATAATTAAAGTGTAGGTAAAAAGTGTTCAGTGAAAATGGCGTTGAAATCTTCACCGGTAGTTGGTTGGGCAACGCGTCTTGCTCGCCGCAGCTTCTCGTCATCGAAGGCTTTGTCGTCGAAGCCTGTGACCGTCCGCGATGCCTTGAACCAGGCGATTGACGAGGAAATGGAGAAGGATGAAAGAGTATTTGTTTTAGGCGAGGAGGTCGCTCAATACGACGGTGCTTACAAAGTCACAAGGTTAGTTTACGAATAAAAATAACATTTATAACACTAATCCTGTATGTGTTTCGCACAATAAGTGGATTATCAACCATATTTGACATTGTATTGAGTAAATTTATAGTTATACATATTTTGTTGTTGCGAAAATCAAAAGTATTTTTTTGCAATGTTATATAACCAAGAATTGCAAGGTGTAATCTTAACAGCTGATTTACTGTTGTGCCAGCCACAGTGTATAAAATTGGCCGTGAGTTATGAAACCTATAACTATACAACATACCTACTTACAATATAAACAACTATACAAAATAAATATTACATTATCTATGTTATTTATGATTTTTTATCTCTTAGTAGATTACTTTCTTGATGTAAAATTTAAGCCGAGTGCAATCTTAAATATGATAAAACATCTGGTTTTGTGTAGTAAATGTTGTTCTAATCATATATAAACCAGTCCATCTGATGTCACAAGACTTATTACTGATAGAAACTGCAAAGCTATCCTAACACTGCCTTATAGCAAATTTAAAATATAAAACATCTGGAATCCCATAAGACTCCTCTGCTAGGTATGAGTGTGTTAAAAGAGAAAGATCAGGTCATATCCACAGCTTTGGATAAATGTGAATTGGTGATCTGCATACCTTTGAAACCCTTTTTAAAGAAATTCCTTTTTTGTAGGTTTTCTCACATCTTCTTTCACTATTATAGCAAGTGATAATTTTAGGAGGCACATAACATCAAAAAATCGAAGAACTGGGATTTCAATCTTGGACCCCTCCAGTGAATATAAATAGAGAGAATAATTATTCATACTAATAAACATATGGTATAATATAACATGATAAATAATAATAATATGTACACAATTTCAGAGGCTTATGGAAGAAATATGGAGACAAAAGAGTAATAGACACGCCCATCACAGAAGCTGGCTTTGCCGGTATAGCTGTGGGCGCTGCCTTCGCTGGTCTCAGGCCTATTTGCGAGTTCATGACTTTCAACTTCTCTATGCAGGCTATTGATCATGTAAGTAGAACATTTTGTACTAATCTAAAATATGTATTGGAAACTAAGTGTTAGCCTAATAATTTATTTTAGGATTAAAAATCTTCATATTCAGCCTGGCAGACATGCAAATGAAAATTATAGACTTGCCTTGTAGAATTGTAGAGTTGCTCTACTCGTTTTTCTGTATGTCTACGTAAACCACAATATAAGGAAATGTAAAATTATGAATGTAGGAATATTAATTTTTGTAGCCCCTGCATAATATTAAAACAAAAACACAATATAAAAAATTATCTGCCTGTCTAACCACACGTCTTAACCATATTATGTTAAATTTGGAAATATTTTAACTAATTTAGACTTACTGCAATATATGAAACAAAGCTAATTTTTAGATTGCTTATATATCTTAAAAATATACACAGGGAAGTTAGTGTTCAATATTTACATCTTATATATAAAATTGTCATGTCACAATTTTAGTAACCATACTCCTCCAAAACGACTTTACCGATTTTCACCAAATTTTATATGCATATTCAGTAAGTCTGAGAATCAGCTACTATCTATTTTTCATACCTCGTAAGTGGCAAGGGTTGTTCGCAATGTTTGCCAGATCAGCTAGTAGTACATAATTGAGAGGGATTGTCAGGGAAGTTGATATAAAATGTTTACATAAAAAGATAAGCATTGCTTTGTCTAGAAATATCTAGACTTAATATATGATGTCATAATTTCCAGGTAATAAACTCAGCAGCGAAAACATTCTACATGTCAGCGGGCCAAGTTCCCGTGCCGATAGTGTTCCGCGGTCCGAACGGCGCCGCGGCGGGAGTCGCCGCGCAGCACTCGCAGTGCTTCGGCGCTTGGTACAGCCACTGCCCCGGGCTGAAGGTGCTCATGCCATACTCCTCGGAGGATGCTAAAGGTTTGTGAACTGCTATAAAAAGTTTTCGATGAAGTGCTCCTCCTTTTTTTGGAGTTGGTTATAAATGAATAAAAAGAAAATGAAATTTTCTTTTATTAGTAACACTAAGTGCCCCTTCAAATTTGCTGTTGTATGACAAGCGGAAGTTACAGTATCATCATCATCATCAACCCATTACTGTTCCACTGCTGTGCACGGGTTTCTTCTCAGTATGAGAAGGATTAGGCCATAGGCGCTGGCCAAGTGCGTATTGGTAGGCTTCACATACCTTTGAGATTTTTTTTATAAATCTCAAGTATGCAGGTTTCCTCATAATGTTTTCCTTGACCGTTTAAGCAAGTCATAATTAATTTCTAATATGCATTTAATTTTGAAAAATCAGAGGTGCATGCCTGGGATTTGAACCTCGGTCCCCACGATCGAGAGACAGAGTTTCTTAACCACTAGGCTATCACTGTCGGCTACAGTTACAGTATATGTAGACATAATAAAGGTTGCTTGCCAAAAAAATATTCAGTAAATAATGTGCATCTTAATTATCTTTGGATTCAATTCATTAATTCATAAAGTAGATAAGTACAGAAAAACCTCGGCTCTGATCTTAAACATTAATTAATAATACTGTAAAATGTGTACATAGTACTTTCATGAAAACTGTGAGTTTATAGTTTTATAGTGTTAACATGGAAAATGCTTCATAATTTTTGTAATTTTTTTTAAGGTCTTCTGAAAGCTGCCATCAGAGAAAACGACCCAGTGGTGGTGTTGGAAGATGAGCTCCTGTACGGTGTTCCATTCCCCATGTCTGACGAGGCACTGTCTCCAGACTTTGTAGTGCCAATTGGTGTGTATTTAACATTTCTATTATGTATATTATTCAGTTATATAGATAGCATATATTTATAGCTGTAAATATATATAATAGTGATCGTTCTTGTGGAAAAAAACGAATGTTGTTGTTCTGTAAATAGAGATTTTTTTTTATTATTGTGACATAATTTGTATATGTGGTCAATGACAAATATCTGATATCCTTCATGTGACTAAATCTAAATTTTAATTTCTATATAATCTACAGTTTACATAGTTTTCTATCTTCCCCTGAATTCTCCATCAAACGTAATTTAACCCTTTTCAATATTATTGTGAATTTTAGCTCTTTTTTTAGTTTACTTATTGTGCATATTAACACATTACTTCAAAAGCGTCAGTTTTGTTATTATATTAATAGATTCCCTTTAACATGATTACAGGTAAAGCGAAAATCGAGAGGCCCGGCCAACACATCACAGTGGTGTGCGCGGGCAAGGCCACAGACACCGCCCTGCAGGCCGCTAATGAACTCGCTGGAAAAGGTCTGTACCTCGCACATGCTTTTTACTAGATTAAGTATAAAAAATCTGACAATATCAGTTAAAATAATTAGCAGTGGTCAAATCTTATGTGAGAATGTTGGCTCTAAATAAAGGATAGCAGAAAATGCCTTTTGCACCTCAGAGTGCATTTGTATGTTGTACATGGTTTAATATCACAGTCCCAAAACAACTTAGAATTTGTGTAAGGTATGTTATTTAATATGATGTTGTCCAGAGTTAGGATAAAGGAGTAAAAAGCATATTTTGAAGTACAAAAATGAATGATAATATTACAGGAATTGAGTGTGAAGTGATCAACTTGAGGTCGATCAGGCCTCTAGACTTCGAGACGATTGCACAGTCCATTGCCAAGACACACCACCTCATCACAGTTGAGCAGGGATGGCCGCAGTCAGGTAAAATAGTATTTTATTGTATTTACTGTATATTTTTTTTAACAATTTTATTTGGAAAATCCCTAGGAGCAAGGTAGTGTTGACTTATAAAAATATGACGGGATTAATTATCTATTGGTAATTTGGTACCTTTTGGGAGTGAAGGAAAAGCAAATAGTGTTGGTCCTTTTAAAAGTGTTTTTTTTTTTTCAAATTTAAAGCAGGGACAGCGTAGCGTAGGTTTTTGTCTATAATATACAATCACTGAAATTAGTCTATAAATCCTCTAATTTTCATTTTTTCTATTATGTTAAGGTTGGAGGGAGGGTGGGCCAGGACTCTAAGCCCACCGCTATATGAGTATATGGTTATGCTATATGCGGCTTATGTGCATCATTATCTACGCGGAGATAATGTCTATATTTGCATGTACGTGTGCGCAGGTATCGGCGCGGAAGTGTGCGCGCGCGTGATGGAGTCGCCGGCGTTCTTCGAGCTGGACGCGCCGGTGTGGCGCGTGTGCGGCGCCGACGCGCCCATGCCCTACGCGCGCGCGCTCGAGGCGCTCGCCCTGCCGCGCCCGCCCGACGTCGTGGCCGCCGCCGCCGCCGTGCTCGCCAACAGGTGCGTACAGTCCGCCCCGCCCTACGCGCGCGCGCTCGAGGCGCTCGCCCTGCCGCGCCCGCCCGACGTCGTGGCCGCCGCCGCCGCCGTGCTCGCCAACAGGTGCGTACAGTCCGCCCCGCCCTACGCGCGCGCGCTCGAGGCGCTCGCCCTGCCGCGCCCGCCCGACGTCGTGGCCGCCGCCGCCGCCGTGCTCGCCAACAGGTGCGTACAGTCCGCCCCGCCCTACGCGCGCGCGCTCGAGGCGCTCGCCCTGCCGCGCCCGCCCGACGTCGTGGCCGCCGCCGCCGCCGTGCTCGCCAACAGGTGCGTACAGTCCGCCCCGCCCTACGCGCGCGCGCTCGAGGCGCTCGCCCTGCCGCGCCCGCCCGACGTCGTGGCCGCCGCCGCCGCCGTGCTCGCCAACAGGTGCGTACAGTCCGCCCCGCCCTACGCGCGCGCGCTCGAGGCGCTCGCCCTGCCGCGCCCGCCCGACGTCGTGGCCGCCGCCGCCGCCGTGCTCGCCAACAGGTGCGTACAGTCCGCCCCGCCCTACGCGCGCGCGCTCGAGGCGCTCGCCCTGCCGCGCCCGCCCGACGTCGTGGCCGCCGCCGCCGCCGTGCTCGCCAACAGGTGCGTACAGTCCGCCCCGCCCTACGCGCGCGCGCTCGAGGCGCTCGCCCTGCCGCGCCCGCCCGACGTCGTGGCCGCCGCCGCCGCCGTGCTCGCCAACAGGTGCGTACAGTCCGCCCCGCCCTACGCGCGCGCGCTCGAGGCGCTCGCCCTGCCGCGCCCGCCCGACGTCGTGGCCGCCGCCGCCGCCGTGCTCGCCAACAGGTGCGTACAGTCCGCCCCGCCCTACGCGCGCGCGCTCGAGGCGCTCGCCCTGCCGCGCCCGCCCGACGTCGTGGCCGCCGCCGCCGCCGTGCTCGCCAACAGGTGCGTACAGTCCGCCCCGCCCTACGCGCGCGCGCTCGAGGCGCTCGCCCTGCCGCGCCCGCCCGACGTCGTGGCCGCCGCCGCCGCCGTGCTCGCCAACAGGTGCGTACAGTCCGCCCCGCCCTACGCGCGCGCGCTCGAGGCGCTCGCCCTGCCGCGCCCGCCCGACGTCGTGGCCGCCGCCGCCGCCGTGCTCGCCAACAGGTGCGTACAGTCCGCCCCGCCCTACGCGCGCGCGCTCGAGGCGCTCGCCCTGCCGCGCCCGCCCGACGTCGTGGCCGCCGCCGCCGCCGTGCTCGCCAACAGGTGCGTACAGTCCGCCCCGCCCTACGCGCGCGCGCTCGAGGCGCTCGCCCTGCCGCGCCCGCCCGACGTCGTGGCCGCCGCCGCCGCCGTGCTCGCCAACAGGTGCGTACAGTCCGCCCCGCCCTACGCGCGCGCGCTCGAGGCGCTCGCCCTGCCGCGCCCGCCCGACGTCGTGGCCGCCGCCGCCGCCGTGCTCGCCAACAGGTGCGTACAGTCCGCCCCGCCCTACGCGCGCGCGCTCGAGGCGCTCGCCCTGCCGCGCCCGCCCGACGTCGTGGCCGCCGCCGCCGCCGTGCTCGCCAACAGGTGCGTACAGTCCGCCCCGCCCTACGCGCGCGCGCTCGAGGCGCTCGCCCTGCCGCGCCCGCCCGACGTCGTGGCCGCCGCCGCCGCCGTGCTCGCCAACAGGTGCGTACAGTCCGCCCCGCCCTACGCGCGCGCGCTCGAGGCGCTCGCCCTGCCGCGCCCGCCCGACGTCGTGGCCGCCGCCGCCGCCGTGCTCGCCAACAGGTGCGTACAGTCCGCCCCGCCCTACGCGCGCGCGCTCGAGGCGCTCGCCCTGCCGCGCCCGCCCGACGTCGTGGCCGCCGCCGCCGCCGTGCTCGCCAACAGGTGTGTACAGTCCGCGCCAAACTTCTAGTCCACTCTGAAGTTGCTGAACGCAGGTGTAGTCAGAGAGCCAATGCGGTCGAACACAACTACAAGCATACTCTGTAGCAACAGTAAGAGCACACTAAGGAGGGTGCCGGAAGGGTACTGCGCTGTCGTCGTCCCGCTAATATCTACAATTTGCTGTTGCAACGCGACTCGTTCCTATATTCAGAGCGGACCAAAAGTTTGGCGTGGACTTTATCCGGCCCACTGTGTATGCGCAAGTGATGTAACGAACATTTGCACTCGCATACAGGAATTCACCAAATTTTTGCTTAATAAGGGTTTTTTTCCCTAATTGCCTGTTCGGATTTTGTATATGTACCAGGTGTTGAGAAAACTTCGATAGCGTGATTAAGAAATTTGACGAGTTGCGGGAAATTCGACACAGAACACTCTAAAATCAGAAATAAACTTAAATATTTTGTTACAGAATCAGCGAAGCTGCGGTCCAATAATAACAAGGGAATCTCCAACACCACCTGTCGCCTTAGAACATTGTAAATATTTATTATCATTTCGAATTAGCAGACGAACTGCCTAGACCATTGTGATTATTTCAAGAAACTATATGTATTTAATAGATAAATATAAAATAAATTTTTTAGTTATATTTTTTGTTTCCTTTATCATTATTGATTAAAATTTATAAATTATCACCCGAGAGGTGCCAAAATTTGAAGCCATAAAACTCGGATAAATTGACGTTATCGAAGTTGTTCTGAAAACAAAAGTATCTTTATTTATCATGTAGATCCTTCCTAGAATGTCAGTTTCAGCAGATCACGTGATTTCACATTCAGGGATTGTAAACCTTTAAAAAAATATATTATATTATTTTGCAAATTTATTGTAATAGGTAGTTTGTCCACATCTGTGTTATACGTATCTACTTACATAACCATCGCCGGAAATGTCTAATTAACCCAGACTGCCATAAAATTCTGATCAAGTCCATATAGTTTATTTTTGATGAGTAACTGATGAACGAAGTCACGGGTAACAGCTAGTATTATAGAATATTAAATATCTATCAAAAACAAAATCGGTCTTAAAACTAGCGTTCAAAAAGAGTCGCGATACTTTACATGTCCAAATATCTAATTACTGTGGTTGTGTTACTATAATAGTACCTACTTTTCGTTAATAGTAAGCCAATAGAAACTGGATTAAAATATTCGTACTTTGGTGTTTATCTTTGTCTGAATAAATAGCGCAATCAATTTCGATATTCTATTAGAAACCTATCCATTAATAATTTGAATTTTTATTCTGAACAAAACACCAGAAAAGAACTATCATAGCGCTCTGCACGCCTCGAATGTTCATATTTAATTCTATAGTAACACTAAAACAATCAATTCATCAAAAACTTACAAAAACTTTTACAACACCTGCTAGAAATAAGACACTTATCTTTCATTTCCGTTATTACACGTAGATAATCACTTTTGTAAACACTCTTTTGTGATCGAAGTAAACACTAGTTTTTTTGTTTTTATAATATCTAGTTGGAGTAGCTTACATTTAGTATTTAAAATAGTAGTCAAGTCTAGTTGAACCAGCTACTATATTAGAATTAAAAAAAAACGTGAAATATTATCAAAATAAATTATGTGTACCTACCCAATATTAAAAACATTATATTGACCAATAAAAATGGTCATATCAGTCGTCAAACCGCTACCGATCCACTGATTGACACGGGTATTCTCTCAGAGAAAGAGGTTTAGGCCATAGTTTATTGCGCTTTGTAGACTATAAGTAACAATTTATTAACAAACATAAATATTATTGCTTGATCCTTCCACCTTGGTTGTACCTTCGATCAGTTCTTATTAGTGATCGAAGGGTTGTACGCATAAGCGCAAATGCCTTTTACCACGCTTATTAGCTTGAGCTGTATGTATGTCACTTTAAAAGGTCAGCTTAATTTAATATTCTGAAAAAATATTAAAAATTCATGACAATTTTATCCTTTTGTCCCATTTTCCTTATTAGGATCATCAAGATTAATTAACGATTTTCAAGGCGGTGTTCGAGCGCCTTAGTGAAAGTCACGGCAAAGTTACTGCACGATAAATTGCAACATTATTACTTTTTAGTTTGATTAACTATAAAAGCGTGGTTTTTAGTATGTTAAAAAATAATTTGTGTATTTTGCATTGTTTACTAACGCAATAACATCACGAGGCAGAACAGCGGTAAGTGCTCCCGCTCACATTTTTAAATGTTAAATTTAAAATGGAATTGTTTTCAAGCACTTTTCAGTTTCATAAAATTAAATAAAAATCTAGAATTTTATTAATACCATGAATCATTTGAAATTATTTTCACAAAAGACCGTTAGCTATACTCCATTCGTGAAATATTGTCCAAATAAATTGATTGCTTAACAATGCAATTGCAACTTCATTTTGGTATTGAGACAAAGAACAAAATTATTCAAGTTAAACCTTATTAATATTTTCGATTAATCATTTTTAAGTGATGACCAATCAATTATCGACATGTTATTTTGTTGTAACAGGCAACACTTAATTCAAATTATACGCAAAAAATTTGGCTAATAACAAAGACGTGCTGTTAATTACAAATTACTAATTGACTTTAATATATGTTGATTCCTTCATGCGAATCGCATGCAACGAACAGATGCAAGATGAAAGATGGTCTTGGCAGGGTCCTCGAAAAATCAGAGGTCCTAAGTGTGATAGGGATTTGAACACCTGACTCCCAGGGTTACTGCAATCTCCCATTGTAGGGTACAATCGCTCTACTACTGGTTGAAACCGTAAACTTAATTTGTTTCTATGGTTGAAACCTACAACACACTCCAACGTTGCTCCGATGCAGATTGTCGGAGGAAGAGTCGAATGTTTTTGAAATGCCTTACGAATCGAACGAAGTCGAATGTTTTTGAATTGAAATACTATATACCTATGATATATAGCACCTAATGACAGAAAAAAATCTTCATAGAAACCTATATGATTTCATAGTAAAAAAAAACCTTAGTACCTAGTAGTTTAATAATGTGAAAAATGCTAAAAGATGGTACATGGATGGTACCTATTCGGTAAAATTTCAATTCGTAATTTAGTTTTTACACCCTGGCGTTTCTAATAATCATTATATTTGCGTAAAACTTAACTTTCTAAATATATTAAAGTGCCTAGGTATCTACGAGTTTCTCGCAACTAGTAAGATCAGTTATCGTTATCTCTAATGTTGTGAATATATCGCTTGGTTTACTGCATTCTGATTTCTCTAATTATTATTCAAATCTATAAATAAACATAAACGGTGTGTTTTTCCTGTAGGTAACACAACTTACGATGTTTGGAGTTGGAGAAATTAAGTACAATGGCATTACTTCTTTTAGAACTAAGTTTATTATAGATTAAATCTCAAGAACTCACAACATATCTGAAAATTGCCTTATAGGACATAGAAGAGGATGGTATCTAAATATTTTTATGAACTTTATGAGTGTCAGATTATACTCAGATGCGAAGCCATACCTACATGAAAAGATTTTTATTTATTTAAGTACCTCATTTTTAACAGTGTTTTAAAATGTATCACCAATGCACTGAACGCTACGGCACCATTCCCTTTCAGAATGAAAATAAACAGAACATAATAGTCCAACTTGAGGTAATTTATGCATACCCATAGGCATTGACCACTTAAAATAAACAGCATAACTGTTTACTCCTTACATTACAAGAAAATCGAACACGAAATTCCATGTCCCAGCTAATCGTTCCAACCATAAAATAATGGTAACCAGCAACTTTGCTAAACTGTTGTACAAACTTTGGCAGTTACTGTGTCAGCGGCTGCCGACAGCCGCGCCGTGGGTGATGGATGGGCTCCGTCGTGGGATTTTGGATGCTTCCTGAGTTTGCCAGGTGTTGCATTTATAACTAGTATTATAGGTTAACGGTAATTGTTCTATGTGTGAATAAGTGTACGTTACGGGTTACGCCGTAGCTCTAAGCGCTTAATAAATTTGATTCTAGAGTGCACTTCATGGACTGAAACATACAATGTGAAACCTTGATTAATTAAGCAGATAATTAAAATTAATATTTCATACAACATGTAAGGTATAGGTAGTTATTACCTATAAGTTACAGTACCTTGCATATAATGGATCTTACCAAAATCGTTTAAAATAAAGCAAAAACCATTTACCTATTCCACCTACGTTATTCAAACAATTCCGTCCATCCCTTCAAAAATATCTCAATTTCCCACCAAAAGCAAGTTAGAAAAAAATCCGAAAGCGAACGAACGTGTAACGAAAATGTCAATCTTGGATATATAAATAAAAATATAATTCGCCACTGTAGCGTTACCACACAATAGTTCCGGACAGGACTTTAAGAATACTTAGAATAAACGATAGAAAACGATTGTAGTGTTTTATCCATAAAACATTATCTTTCGGCGCGTAGTTATTCGTTATCTATCCATAATGGTATTCTAATATTTTCTTCTAAACTTTATGCTATTTTGCTATCGACGTTTAGAATAGTATTGACATAGAACCTCCCCCCATATTATATTTAAGCCGTAAAACCTGTAAATTTACATGAGTAACGCAAATTGGCTCAATTATGTTAAATAAATTACTATTATATAGAGATAACCCCAAGAATATGAAAATATACCTTTGTAATGCTTCATGAAATAAATAAATTTATTATTATTATTAATTAGGTACGCTTTGTAATAGTAGACATAAAACCGTGCTGTGTGCTCCCGCGGACTATGTGGGTCGCCTTTTATTATAGGCAAACATCCACACCCTTTGAAAGAAAGTCAAGAACAGCTTCACGTTAGAAATACGCGTGGCAGTGATAGCTCTCCGAAACATACTCTTTCTACCGCCTTTCATTCTATAGGATTAGGATATTAAAACAGAACCGTCTACCAACCAATCAATAATTAAGTTAAAAGCAATAAAGTCTATCCCGTACAAAAACCCATGGTAACAGGAGGCTTTATTCCACGCTCTTAATTCGCCGACGATCGATCACGCCGAGGACACCGGCAGACAGATTTGGAGAATGGGCCCCGCACGTGCGATTCGGAAGCTGTAATCACATTTCGAGGCATTGTGTACGAAATGTTGGAAAAAGCACGCATTTTAGAAACGAATGGAACTCTATGAACAGATGACATTTTACAACAGAAAAGTTTTGAAACAGTACCTTGATAGGTGTATTTCAGGTAGCCAATGGAAGTAGCAAATTGGTAATCACTCCTGTTGTAATTTTTTTTAATTGTCTCGCTAACCATATGGTTGGCCTGTCCGTATTTACATTTGCAATGGAGGCATCACAGTACCTTTAGCGGATTTTGAATGAAGAAACCCATTTTAAATAATATACATACATACGCAACCGGAGACTATACTACTATTCTCTTCAAACCAGAACACATCAGTATTAACCAGCCTTTTTATGTAAAGTTAACTACTTACTCGCATTACCAAATGCAAACATTCTGTAAATGTTACCTTCCATATTTTTTCCACATGTTATACTGGTCGACATCTCCAAGACGAGGAATCCTAGCGTGGGACTAGGAGAGTAGAAAGCGCCGTTTTCTTACACCTCTCGGTTACCTTAACTCGAATTTATATTAATTCTCGATATGCCTCGATAACCAAACAGGATGAAAACCGGCTTTTTGAAATGTAATTCGACGAATGTCGTGTAATTATTTTCAATCTTGAATCACTTTCTCTGACAACAACATGTGGACAACAGATACGCATTATTAAAAATACATAAATATACGTGTATTGCTTGTTTCAATAAACTCTGTAAATTAAAATGGCTGTTATTTGTTTCGCTCACACATTATAGAGAACAAGCGAGAGTTGAAATGCTGTCATTTTGAAGTACAATTTGTATTTAATAAGTTTATTTTTAGTAATCTGCACCTAAACGTTAAAAGCTACTCAATACTAAATCACAGAATCGTTGCAAGCATAATAACCAATACAAAATATTGCTGCCATTATCCAAATTGTCTATAATGTTTATTTTATAGACAGGAAAAGGTAAGTTAGTGACGTCACTGCACTTTAAAATTTAGTTAAACACCTATCAATGTAGAACTTGTTGACTTATAACACAGTTAAATCAATTTGTTAACGATATTAACTACGATAATCCATTTAAACTTCTTCTTTATCGAATTACTTTGCACCCTTCAACCCACACCCTTTCCTTTGAGGCTTTAAAGTAAGTGAAGCTTATAGAGCTTTTCACTGAATTGGATTGACTTGTATTACAACCACTTTATAAATAATTTTAGAAGTTATATTGAAGAGTAATAGAGTTAGAAACGTAGGGGTTAAGGTTTTACTGTTAAATAAATTTAAATGTAATAAATTTACAGATTTTCTCATACGTTTTCTTAGCAAATATAGTTTATGAAGCAGTTACATCCCTTTTTTCTAAGGTATATAATTACATCTCTTAGAAATAAGGGATGTAATTGCATGTGATGTCAGTACCATCTGATATTAAACCAAGATTAGTGGGACATTCATTGTTAAAACTAATTCGGGTCTTCGCATTGATTATTTTTAAATAAACTTATTTTTATTAAATCAGGATTTTTAACTGACCTCTATAGGTATATTAGTACGCCTTCTAATTAAAATGAAACGACTAAGCTACTGCTAAAATTTTGACATATGTTGCCACCGCAGGCGATAGTCAAAGTTCTACACTCCCTACTAAAGGACCCAAATCCTAATTTAGTTTTCAAATAGTTCCCAAATGTAGTTCTTATTATTCGAGTCCATACGCGGGTGTATTGAGATGTTCGGTTCGCTGCTTACATGTTCATTTGTGCGAATGTAATTGGAGTAGGGTTGGCAAAAAAGGATCACACTTTTATGTTTTCTTTTATTTCACCCGAAAAATAATGTTTAATTCTGATGAAAACCTTATCGATGAATTAGGTTGGTTCTGAGGTTTTATGAATCATAATTGTATTTATGTGAACAGGGAATATTAAAGTACTTCGTTTAGATAAGGAGATAAGTTTCTCCTTTTGGATAATGGAAGTAGCAAATCGTATGCTAATTTTAGCTACTTTTACTCACTAAAAATTAGAAGAAGTCTTACTACTAGACTTATATTAAATGTCTCATACCTCTGCCTTAGCACACGCTTTCCTTGAATCAAAAATAATTCACTGCTACTACAAGGCAAAAATAAGGCATTACAGTCACGTGACCCTTCAAACCTACCAAGCAACCAATCTCCAGCGGTTAAACATCACCCGTTCACAATATATAAAAATCTACATTCAGCAAACAATAATGCCAAGTCATGCATTAATATTTTCGCCAACATTTCTCCCACCGTACCACATAGGCCTGGCTAATGGCATGTGACAGCGGCCGTGATGGATCGTCGCACCCCCACCTCCCCCGCGACGGAATTAGCTCTGTATTTTTTCGCTCAAAATAAAATCCTTGAAGAAGATTACGGTTCTAGAATATTCGTTAAATATTGTCGAGAGCGGAATTTGGACTATGTAATGAAAATGGGTAATTGCTTAATCAAGAGAGTATAAGTTTGACAAACTTTGGATACCAGCAACAAAATATAAAATATGGGTCTCAGAAAAAAAATATTGAAATACTATCAGAATTATCGCAAGTTGTTCATAAGGTCACAAGGTGAAATGCCTTATACTTATTGGGTATAGATTATTATTTTATGCGTTACACATTTAATGGTGTACTGAATAAGAATAACAGACCCCAATAAAGCAGTAGGTATGTTTTCCTAACTTACTAAATTAGCATTAAAATGACCACTATTACGATTTCAACTAAACATTTATAACAATTGCAGTAACGCAAACACGTGACCGCCAAAGGCATTGCCCAACACAGATAATACGGCCACTGATAAACGGTCCATGGGTGACCGTGGTCCTCGAAGGTGAGTCGTGAGTCTCGTGGCCACGCAAACATTAATTGTAGGGCACCCACGCATGTATAATACATTTTTAATTGTTCTTTATGAGGTACATAGGTAATTAAAATAACAATGGTACAATCTTTGTAGTACTTATAACTAAAGCCACACCATCGGTTTCACTGATGGGCGTGGGGCTAAAAATTTATAGGTTCATAACTGAAGAATGAAAGGCCTGGGATTTGAACCTCAGACACCCTGATTGGGAGGCCGATACATATATCTACACAGCACCATACTTATGTCTACACCACAATAACGGAGTAGCGCATTACGTTGTGACTTGCAGGATATGGTAAGAGACTTTTAAAAGTGGTAGAATTTTCGTTTTTCGAGTACAGAGACCACCACCACTTCGTTTTCTGCCTCATAAAAGCAGGTTTAAGGGTTGCGCGCTACGGTGTCCTTAAATGGTGTATAAGTGTGAAGAACACAAGTAGGCATCCAATCATAAATAATTATAGTTAAAAACTATAAGTCACGCTAAAATTTCACAAGCAAAATCGTTAATCTTTACAATTCTGATGTGGAGAATGGGACAAGATTATTAAAATCGTGTATTGTCATCGGTTCTTGATAAATGTTCAACATTTTGACCGTTCAAAGTGGGTAAAAATCGAGTTCAAATTCCGTTACATACATACAGGTCAAGTTAATAAAAGAGTAGTATAATAAATTTCTGCTCGATGGTGTGTAACCAAGATACTCTTTGTAGGTGTGTCAAATGAGTAGAAAAATACTAGACATGCGGAAATAACGGTACACTTATATTATTTTAAATTGTGTTTTCAAGTACCCTTTGTTTTATCTCAAGCTTATAAGCCATACCATAATAAATAGGTGTCGCATATTTCTTATATACTTTCAATACAAGCTTACTTTCAAAACTAAAAATAGTCTTACTGCGGCAATAAATTTTCCAGTGGATAATAAGTCTATATTAGCAACGTAACTAAGATTGTAAACAGATTAATTTTATTAACATTTAATTATTTATTTATAGATACAATTAAGTTGATTCCGAATTATTTAAAGATATGCGAATTTTACCAATGAACCGACTGCTTAAAAAATACACAAATCTAAGGACATCTCATATGTTAAAGTGTGTCAAATCGTTTGAGCTGCTGGACGTGACATACATACATACATATGCTCAAAAACAATACAATCTTGGAATTTGATCTTATTTTTCTTTCTTTTTTTATACTATAGGAGTAACAGACGAGCATGCAGTCAACCTGATATTTAGTGGCTACTGCCGCTCATGGACATTTAAAATCCAGATAGGATTAAATGTTACTGCAACCTGAGGTCGGCCACAGATGCGCCGCTACCTCTGAGAACTGCTGTCTAAGCTGGAACGCCTCGAAAAAGTATGCCTCCCTTATCACTCACTACACAGAAACACAGCAGCGCTTAACACTGCTGTTATGAGGCAGAAATAGGTGTGGCGGTGGTGCCGCCGGAGTCAAACCACAAAGGTTTCTCCCACCTTCAAAGCCGACTTATTGCATATGCTCTTAAAATAAGCGGAGAAAACACCTAATTATAATTTTCATGACGAGTCGGCACAGCAGCGCGTCACTTACCCAACTTAGTGTATTTTGGAACTTACATAAATCTGCCAAAAAGTCTCAGCAGCAAAAGATTCCCTATGTTTGGAAATTAAATGGTAATGGCTGACCTTAGCAAGGACTAAAATTTTAAACGTCGTTAAACAAAGCTCATATTTTGGAAGTATACTTAGTTATTTTTCAAAAATATAAAGAGTTTGGACTAAGTAATTACGATTTTTCTCTGAAACCACAATTAAACTTAGTAAATCGTTAAACCTACGTAACAGTAACAAGGCACTATTATTAAACAAGCGATTGAAGCTTAATAATAAGTGCTTAACAGTTAACAGATGACCTCGAACCTTTCAAAATAATGCTGGTAATATCGTAATTCACACCCAGACCGGTCCAAAGGAATTACAATTGTTATGGCATTATGGCAATTTTGCAAATTGTCGGTTTGAGCAGTGACTTAGGATATCGATACAAATGTTTATTAAACAGTTTGTTAGTAATTGATAGAAATTAATTATAACTTAGTTAAACGGTCAAGCATAACATCGTCAGGAAACCTGGAGTTTACCGTAAAGTTACATAACCTTAAGTTAATATTCTAAGACAAGACTGATATAAGATATGTGTGTAGTTATTACGGAACTCTTAGTGTTTCTACTTTTATCTCTCTAATATTTTTACCTCAACTGCTTCCGCTATTTTATTCTCATTTTATGGGAATAGCCGATGACAAACGGGTACACAATCCGCCGGATGTTATGAGATCAATATCCGCTCTTAGATATATGAGACAAACAATAAAATAAAAGTATTTTATATATACTACATATTCAGATTATATTCCTTCTGAAGGGTGGTAGAACAAGTAACATTTGACTGAGAACCCACCCCCATACCTAGATCTACTTCGATCTTATAAAACACCTAAGAAACTAAATTGGCTCCCAATTAAATCGGGTTTACAGGTTAAATGAGAAATAATCTACAATTTATGTATCTTACTTTTGACTGACTCCACCCAGTAAGAGTCAAGGACTAGATAGACAGATAGATTGTGGGCCAGACAACATAATAGTTCTTGAATTCTCAGCGCTTGTTACGTAAAACGTCGGATATACAAAATCAATACCTATTTGATTAATAATATGTTTTAAGCTCAGTTATAGCAATATGGAAGCAATCCGCCAAGTTAAGCAACTAATGGAGCTGGTTTTTTGACTGCAGACGTGTAGTTGCAAATTTATTATGATTAGTATTTCTATGCATTGAAATTCTTCTCGTAACAAAAACTCGATCTCGGTAGCCGATTTCAAGACTAATATCTTAGTTGGAGATTATCGATATCTGTATTTTGCATGTTAATATGTAATTTCCTTGAAAAATGTTTTAATCATGTTCTTAATTAACCACGACCTTACAAGGCCTTTAACGTTATTCGTACTTGATGTTCGTTTTTCCAGTAATAAGTATATATAAAAAAGGCACATCTGCATTCCTATAAACCATTTATTTCCATATAAATCCTATCTAGTGTTACGTACATGGTATTTAACCGCATAGGAATGTATTGATTGCACTGTTTATATTGTTTCTTAACCTTAGTTAATTCAACCTAATTTAAAACCATAAAATCCCCTCGGTTAGTCGACTCTATAATAAGGGGTTCTTGCTAAATAATAATAATATTTAGGGCTTAATTATAAGCAGTGCTAGACTAGTTTAGAAACCCGATTTTTTAATGCGGGGTCCAAGGTTCAAATCCCAGGAACGCACCTCTGATTTTTCAAAATTACTTGCAAATTCTCAATAGTGTATAAAGTCTACCAATCTGTCCTAGTCTAGCGCCTATAACTTAATCTCTTTTACACTGAGAGGAGATCTATGCCCAGCAGTGGGACAGTAATGGGTTAACGACAACGGAACATGCAATAACTTTAAATCTTAGCTAAGTATGGAAAGCCATTATGATTATCTTAGTATGCAATATGAAATTTAATAGCGTATAAAATAAATTCTTAACTACACTACATATCAATGGATCTTCCTCGTGGACATTCAACTCAAGATACGGTCTGCACGTCACGCAAAACTTCATGCAGCAACAGATTGTCATCGAACTTTCGCTGTTTTATGGTTTTATCGCCCGCCGGCTCCAGTTCCCATCAGGAGGAAATCATATTTTATATGCCACTTTATGTTATTTACTTAATACTAACTTGATTGAAATGTATCTATATCTGTAATATGAAAATACTGGTAGATATGTATTATTAAAATGTTGTTTACTTTCTGTCTGCTTGCGCTAATGATTTAAATTTAGAAAAGACACAGATTGGTAGGAAGAAATATTTGTTGTTGATTGATTTTTTATTTTTTCTGGGGTACCTAAAATATAATAACTTGATAGGGTGAAATATTCGTTAACAATAATTATAGTTCTTAAACTTTTTTTTTAATTTGCTCAAGTCGTGTTGTTTATTTAATGCTTGGAGAAAAACTGTATTAAAGTAGAATTTAGAAACTGTATTTATTATAACATATTTATTAACAGGTAAGAAGCGTTGTTACTTTATATATTTGTATTTTGATCAAAATCCGTTCCTAAAATAGAAGACCTTTTGCATTACGATGAAACAATGCTAAAATTAAGCTTAAGGGCATGACCCTCACCTATCATGTTCCGAAACCATCACGATTCAAGCTCGCATATAATGTACGTGGTAAATAATAAACACGCCTCCTTAATGATATTTAAATATGTTATTAAATATTGTAATTTTATGCGTAGATCAATGCGCGGATTTTGATTTTTTCTCATAAAGGCTAAACACGAAAAAATTGGGCATCGTAACGACAAAATTGATAGTTTGGATAAAGATGTAGCCTAGAAAGTGTCTCCAAACACCAAGTACATTATTTTTAAAGTTATGACAGGCAATTTAAAAAAATAATATAAATAAACTTTTTGAAGCTAGCCATAAACTCTAAAGAGGCACTTATTTTTAAAGGAGGTAGAGCTCTTTGTAACTCGACTTCGGAGGAACCATCGCATCAACTATTTCTGCCTATTAACAAGTGTCAGGTAGAATTCTAATCTAATCTTGGGTTGATTACAAATGATCATGGTCGGTAGTAGCTACTTACTATCAGGTGAACTGCTCGCTTGTTTGCTACTAGAATTTAATTAAAAAAAAACATGCATATTTATATATAATCAAGTAATCATTTACTGACAGAGATGCCGCCGCTCACCATTCCCAAAAATAAAACTGAAAGTGTAGCAAAAAACCGGTTCGGATCTCGTAAATTATTTATTTGTAGCATGCTTACGAAAGTAGCCTTCTCCACCCCTTTTCTATATATTATCATTACTTTATCGGCTTAGTATTAAAAGTCACTAGGTACAACATATATTTAAAAGTAAAAGGTGATTTGGCATTTAACAGCATTTGAACTATAATTTTGATTTGAATGTAGAGCAAAAACTTAGCATTTGTAATACCTACATAAAAGTCTAATAGAGATTCTTATCTCTATGATTAAAAGCATAAGTTTAGATTGCCAAGAGAATGCTTTAAAGTTTTAAAACGCAATAGTAGGTACCTTAGCGTATAGGTACTTTAATGAGTAGGTACTCCGTCCTAGTAACCGACTCTGTAATCAATGTAATGCTGCAGAAAAGGCAAAAAAAAACATAAACTGCTTTAAATTATAGCTTATGTTATTCCGACAATTGAAACGAATCCAACAGCACCTCATATGGTAAAATCGTCAAGCCGTTTGAAGTGGAGGACATGCCAAACTTCCCTAGTTCTCCCCGTAGGCGTTACCTCTAAATAGATTTGAAAGCCTTAACTTTAGAACTTTGAATACTATGTGGGAACATGGCATATTTGTATAAGGAACATAATTTCGACCTGAAAACGGTTGCAGACGCCTTGCTTCTCCTGAGGAATAATAAAACTTACTTTTGCTAAATCAAAATTCGACCTCGACCAAATATGCAAGTAAATTGCAAAAACCTAGAGTTGCTTTCCTGAGATTGGAACCACGGACCCCTCGATTGCCAATGGCAACCACTATAGTACTATTATTGCTACTGCTCTTTTACTTTAAAAAAGGTAGCACCGTGCTACTCAAACCATAACCATAGATTACTTTAATCAAAGCGCTTCCTTCCTACAAGTAAATCATATGCAGCGATTAAAATTTCCCGTCGCGCCACACTTCACTTCCGAGATGTATCAAAACAACGTAAAAAGCGAATTAGCTGCGCGTACGCACGCCACTGACCACTCCGTACCGCACGGCCCCGCGCACCGGTCGTAACGCGAGTGGTACTTTTTTAGTCTGTGGTTTGGATTTTTATTTTTATTTTTTTATCTGTGACTGTGCTTGTTGACGGTAAAATGCTGCGGTTTGTAGTGAGTATTGCGCGTGTAGTTAATAGAAATATTTTTTTAATTTGGACTCTAATGAAGATTAAAATGTAGCGTCCTTTAAAATTTGCATATTTTAATTAACTTATAAAAAAAGGATGTTATTGTGTGTGTTTTTAAGTTTATAAATTTTATAAATTTTCATTATGACAATAAAAAATGCAATTACTCTCCAACTGCTGGTTATATGACAACCTTCAGATTTATAAAGCTTGAATCCATAATGTAGCCTGTTACCTAAATATGAGACGGTTGACATCTCCTAATTGAAGTAGGTAGCTGTAATACTTAAAGTAGAAAAAACAAGAACGAATATAAAATACATTAGTCGTCACGATTTTCAGCCATTTTAAATTCTACTAAAGGTCCTTGTAAATACATGTACATTTAATTTATTTTTCCAATCTTAATCTCAACTTAATTACAATTAAATCTTAACAAAAACGCATTCATACCCTACATTACCATACAATTTACTTAATATTATAGAAGAGTATTCAACTTATAGTAGATCTAATATTTTAAATATATTATCGAACTATATTACCAGAAACCATGACCTGTCATACTCATTGCACAATTTCAAAGCAGCAAGGGGCGTCAGGTAAATGTCAGTTTTGAACTTTTTGTACAACTTACCTTGAACCTGAGTCTACAATAGAACAACAATGCTAGTAAAGTGACACAAACATTAGATAGGCACAATTTGCTTGTAAATGTTATTGAGGTGAATTAATTAAATAATTAATTCCAAATAACATGGAAAATAATTGAATCTTATGTAGAAACGGATGGTATGAAATAGTCTCATTTCCGCCTTTGAAAATAATAAAAAAGCAAGCAGCGATACTTAATGAATAGGTATTAAAAGTAATAAGATTTAGTTTAAATTTTATTCAATTCGTCACCTTAATAATGATTAATTATCCATTTCTTTTAAAACGGAAAACATACTCGTAGCTTAAAATAATTATTTTTAATTATATTATATTGCGACACTCTTTCTATCTTAAAGAAAATAATTCAAATAAGCGCCTAAATAGGTACCTTATATGAACTATTCTAATGAGACTGAACACAGTAGCATTACCATGAGTTGGCATAGAAACGCCACTATAGAAATGGTAAATAGAAAACTATTGTCATTTTGCTAGTGAATAACATAACTACTATCGTTACGGTATTTCTTGACAACGTCTGTCAAATTAATGACTCATGGGACCGAATTTGTATGGCAATAGATCATAATGACATTCGCTAGCGATTTGATTTCGATAGGTTTTTTAACGTATCGAGTTACGTCACTACGGATTTTAGTTCTACGAGTAACCACCAGAGGCGCTGTACAATTTTTCATACATTTATTTTACGCAGACGCTAGCGAGTAATACTTTTGTAAACTCATGGTAGTCTACTGAAACAATAAACTATCAGTACTTCTACTCTATCAACATAAATGCGTCGATTCAAGTTCGTGGCCAATAAGACGTAGCCAAAACAAAAATATACGTAGATACTGATTTAAAACCTTACTTTATTAAAACTAGAACATCCCAATCACGTAACAGAACAAGTGAAAACAGGTAAAACAAGTGAAAATGAATTAGCATTAGATACCCACCAACAAAGAAACTTGTATGTACTTATGTATGAACTTATGTAACTGCGATTGATTAGTAGTCATTATAGAAGACGTTTGCTTAAAATGTTAATTTTGGTACAATTTAGAGTGGCGAAAAGTGTGATATTTTTTACACCACCTTTTTGACATTTATGATCAAGCCTAAATAGGATTGAAATTTTACCTGAGGTCGGCCACTAATGCGCTGGTACCCCTATAGAAAAACTTGAAACTTTTCATATAGGAGTGTCCCTTTCTTAATAGTTTTCAAAGAATACCCATTGCAGAGACAAATGTAAATATAATATAACGTTTAAAAAGCAAGATAATGTGTGAATTAAGTAGTAGATTTTACCGGGATATAATTTAAGAGCAGATATATACGCGGGCTTCAATTTTTTTTTTTTATATTATGAAAGTAGCAGACGATGGGTGGAGGCATGCAGTCCACCTGATAGTAAGTGGCTACTGCCGCCCATGGACATCTGTAATTAACCCCAGATAGGATTAGATATTCCTACCTGAGGTCGGCCACAGATGCGCCGCTACCCCTGAGGACTAAGCTGGAACGCCTCGGAAAAGTCTATCTCTCTTACCACACCCTTCAGACCAGAACACAGTAGCGCCTAACACTGCTGTTATTAGGTAGAAATAGGTGTGGCCGTGGTGCCGCCGGAGTCGAACCACAAAGGGTTCTACCACCTTCAATTAAAACAATCAGTTAATCATCATCTTGTAATCTGTTAATTATCTCATCTGTATCAAGTTTCTAATTGCAGCTCGACGTAGTATTACATAAATGATTATTTAATCATTAATTAACATTTTTAAGTGTGTTTGAATGCGCGCACATGAATTAAAGTTGGTAGAACGTTTTGGTTTTACTGTGATGATTTTTATATTACAGTAGCAGTCGTGCTGTCATAACATAACGAAAGAGAAAAAGATACAGTAACACATCTTTATGACGAGCAACACATTGTAATCAGTTTTAGGGGTAGGTTATTTAATTTGGACATATTTTTGTTACTTAAAATGGAAGGGTTTAGTACTACCTAATTTTATTTTTAGTATTCGTCGTAATAGTGACCGTAGTAATGTGCATTATGTGAAAATCTCAAGTGTCTATCTATTACGGCTCCAGAGATGGAAACTTTCATTGACGAACACACTCAAATTTTCGATATACGTCTATATTCAGACAAACAAACACACATACATACATTTGAGGCATAGTAATAGGGTCTCGTTTTTATCCTTTATGTCAAAAAAGATCAACCTCATTTTACTATTACTCTGATAAAGCTCTAAAATACCGTAGCTGACATGTAAACATAAATAATTACATCAAAACATCTAAACCAATGACTCAAATAATTGGATAATTGGCTAATATAATTACACACACGAATACCGTATTTGTTCTATTACAAAAGAGGTATAGAGTACCACTCGAATGTAGAGCCACCAAAACTCGTTAATGGTTATGCAAGTGTGATTGACCGCCTTTTTCGTATCATTAGCTCGAAGACGAGTCATGTATGCGTGGCTTGGACTAAATTGCTTGCTGTAATTTATACGAAAATATATTCGTATTAAGTTCCAATAATTTTATGTATACGTAACAATACGCGATGACGTAACAAGCGCCAAAAATCGGAAATTAGATCGTTGTGAAATGCATGACATTTTTATATTTGTATTGTATTTTTACGAGTATTCTGATTCCAAGTAAAAATTGGTCTAATATTTATTATGAATATTATGATTAATACAAATAAATAACATTGAGATAGTTAATCTGTTTATGACTTACGGTAGCTGATCTCTACTAACTGTCCCAGTAATAATCAACAATTTTACCATAGTTAACCATTATCTTAATAATGAATCATGTAATTAATCTTATAATTTTAACATTTATAACTGAAAGACAACCATGCCCAGCAGTGAGTTGATGGCTGGCCGATGAAAGAATATTGTTCATTAAGCAATTATTATAACCATTCAAATACATAAATGTTTTTAGACATGTTTTAGACACCTCCTTCAATAGAAATATCGTACACAGGTAGATAAAATAACAAATTATATTTTTATTCAGATCCTCGTGCTCACACTAGTGGCGATCACATCAGCACAAGACAGAAAACAAAGATCGTTCAACCGTTACGAATACTCCGCAGCTTCAGAATCGCAAATAAAGAACGCAATAGAGAACAACTATGACGACACGGGCCCTGGAGCGAAAGGTCCAGAACAAGCCTTCAAGACTTTCAACACACTTGAAGACGCGCTAATAAACTACCTCGATGACCCAGACACGAAGTTACCAGAACACGAAAGAGCGAAGGCGATCCAAAGGCTAGTAAGACCAGAGCACTTCAACCTAGAACCGATAAACTACGTTCCAAAAGTCAACAAATGGAAACCAATCCAAGCTGAACCCATAAGCATCCTAAACAAATTCGGCTTGAACAACAGGGAGCTGTACAACCAATACCTTCCTTATCGCACAGACTTGGACTACAGAGCGATTGACGAGAAGAATTTGGCGCAGTACCAAAGTGTAGGTCAGAACTACCCGAGGCCATCTGGCGAGGCGTACAAGTTGCAGACGATCCAGGCGGTGAAGAGCAATCCAGTGAGCTTGGCGCACTACACGCGGGCGCAAGACGAGGGCGACAGCGAGTTCAATCCGAACCCACAGTACAGCTTCTCCTATGGTGTCCATGTGAGTAGAACTTTCGATATATTATAGGTAATAAACTTATCAAATCTTAAAGGTTATTAATATCATTAAGCCGTCCATCATCTGATTGCAATAGCTAAATACCGTCCCCAAAACGCTCCTAGCCATACGAATGATTATAATATGTAAGGGGTCTTTACGATACGCAGTTTTTAATTTGTTTATTGCCGATATTTCAACCCAATTGCCTTATAAGTTATAACAATAGTCTAGAAGGTGTGAGAAGGCAGAGGGCCCATGAGAATTTAATACATTTAATTAGCTTCCAAATGTCAAATATGTAGCAACGCTCTTTGCTAATGAGGTATTCTATCCTGATGCAAACATGCAAATATTACAATGTTACTTAAAATCTTGAGAAAAATAAAGCAATACTCATCCTTGATTATACATTCTATTGGTCTTAACACAAACGATATGATCTAACACGTAACATTGAAGTCAGGCAATGTATTGTTGTGGAAACAATGCAAAACAATGACTTGTAAACAATTTAATGTATCTATTAAGATCGCCAGTTAAGAAAATATAACAATCGCGATATTGTGGCGAAAGTTAGTATGTAATTGAAGTCCGATTTAATAATGGTTACTTTTAAATATAGCTTGCACATTGGGAAATTATGTAGCATTTCCTTATTTAAGTTAATTAGTATCTTAAAAAGTTCTAAAAGCTATCTGCCATAACCAGCCCGGCCAACTATGATCTATTCTTTCTCATCCTGAGAAGAGATCCGTACCAAGCAATGAGACAATAATGGATTGGCGACGACTTATGTCCTAAGTAGGTTGTGATAAAGCGTGAAACATACATAACATTTTAAAAATCTTAGAAAACAATCATGTTGCCCTCCTGTTGATGAATGGCAATTTCGGTGTGAGATAAAATTGGTGTGTCTGTATGCGCTGCTAGTCTAATATGGAACGTTCCTCTCTCTTACTCCTATCACCCTTAAAATTAAAACACGATAAATATTCACGGAAAGCAATAGGTAAGGCGGTAGTGCCTCTAAACTTCAACCACGGCTCTACCATATTTGATTGTTTTATGAGTAAAACGTAAAACAAAAAAAAAGCATTCGATATTTACAGATCAGTAATATTCAGACTACAAACAATATCAATTGTCAAAACTGAATAATATGATAGGTACAAAACAATATTTTATATCGCTTACTGGATTACATTTCCTGATTGATATATCACAACAGATCATTACATTGCAAAAAATTACATAATCCTACACCATATGATTAGGTGTCACTTAATCAATATTCTGGCAAAATCAACCTTGATTGCCGACAGGTTCCGGGTTCCCTGCCCGGCTAGAGACTATTGTGGTACCTAGAAACTAAGGCTTTGTTATCGAAAACAATGACAGGACTGACAGGTATCAATTATTTATATGTATAATAATGACTAGCTTTTACCCGTTATAGTGGGTGTGCCCAATCAACCTTGACTTATTTAAATTTACTAAATATTATACAGCTTATAAATATATTGTTCAAGGATAGTATATTTTTTGCTAGAAAATTTGAATCAGATCAATAATGCCAGACCTATATACAAATTCTTCGTTCATACTTATATTTTAGATAGAAAATAGACTAATTTATTTAGTTCAAATTGCATCCATAAGTCTTATCGCATGACACCAACCGCCTATTTTCTCACGCATATGGTATTGGCATTTTCCTATCACGCGAGTTTCCGTACAGACGCATGCAACCTATGGTTTCATACGCACACGGATCTTGGGAAGACTGTAGCGAGTTCATTTGTGTGGCTGAGACACGCGTGCAGGCGAGAACACATGTGACAGGAAAAGCTTTACTCTTTGCTTTCACTGGATCGGTAAAATACCACGTTATTTATGGTGTGGTAAGTGAGGTATATTAATACAATGCAATTATAATAATTCACGTAAGACTTATGTCTTCCTTGAAGTCAATTATAGATTATACTTGGGCAGTAGTAACCACTTAACATAAAATGATCAATACAGCCCATCTGGTTAATTCTTTATTACATTTAAATTACTCAGATAAATTATTTTTTGCCCTCGAGTATTACGTTGGAACGTTAATAAAATGAATATTAATAGATAAATAAATATAAATAATAATAATATTAAAGGACTCACACAAGTCTACTTGAGTCTTAAGGCACCGTTATAATATTAAGTATCACAATAAAACACAAGAAAATTAATTAACGCCGAAAGGGTAATGTGCCCGGTAAATGTCACGAGTCATTTTAAAGGTTCTTGACGCATCATATGCGTAAAATCTTGCAATGTTTAAAGTTTTTTCCATAATAAAACTAAAGTCATGGCCTATAAACATTTGTAATCATAATTACGCTTTTTGATATTCACCTGGCCATCGAACCATGACCTCTATGTGTCATCGTCGTTAAATAAAATTATATTGTGAATTATTTTAAAAGTTTATTCGTACATACTACTTTAATGTGATGTTAAATTAAAATCTATAAAATTATAAAAGAGAAAATAATAATAGCAATAAATAATAAATAATAATGATAAAAAATATGCAGTAAATGGATACACAAATAAAAACAAACTACTATAGAAGTGGCAAGTCGTCAGTTTAAATAAAAGAACTAGGAGCGCCCGCGGCTTTGCTCGCGTGTTAAAAATATTTACCTTCATTGTAATGACAGTGGCGCCATGTATAGAATATTGATCTTACCAACTCAGAAACCTTCGTGGGCTCATGCGAAACAACTTTGCTAGATCATCACATGATAAAATGCATAGTTTACGAATCTATAAAGGATATAATTTTTAAATATATAGTATAGAAAAGACAAAACTGCCATATTGGATGTAATCTTTAAAAGTATTGAACCAATTCTAATCATTCCTTCGCTATTAGAAAGTTAGCTTGATTATTCTAAAGGTCATATAATGTACTTGAAAACGTGATTTTTTGAAATTCAAATCGAACACGCAAATAATTCATGAGGATTCGATAAAAGTAGTTGTTCAAGTTGGTAGGAAAATTCTAAAAATCAATTATTCAATTAATATGCACAAATAAAACATTAAAATAATCATTAATTACGCTAAAATAAATTAAACCATATACTAATAAAAAACAAAAATATAAAAACAAAAACACTACCTAATACTTCGCTAATCACAACCACTTTCGCAACACACACATTATCTCGCAATCCTATAAATTAATAATTTGTTATGTAAATGTATAAATGTGGAAATTTTAAGTGTATTTTATAAATTAATGTTACATTAATATCATAATTATACGCTTATATCATCAATTTGATCCACGTACTTACTGGTTTTATAAGTGTATGAGGTCTTGAATTCGTACAGGACGCAAACGATGCCTGAAAATTTATATCTTAGGTCAGTTATTTCAACATAAAGTTGAAATCTACATAAGTATTCATTTGATTGTACACTCGGGCAGATTAATACAAAAACTATTATTAAGAGACAAAAACACGTTATTTAATTATCTGTAGTCCTTTGACATTAAGTTTTTTTGTGGGTCAGATTCCTTGTAGGTACTTTGTAACAATTGTTGGATATAGTCGGATTTTTTCAAAATGACGTCAGATTTCAAAGCGGTGGTCTTTGATTTTATTGCCTGTTTCAAATTACTAGTATTTTCCCGTTTATTTTTCGTGCAAAAATATCTTAAAACACCATCGTCAGTATTAATAAAATCGTAACGCAACAGACAGAACGTCGTCGGTAAAGGTCATATGCAAATTTCAAAAATGATTAGAATAAACGTGGTTCCGATACGGATTGCTCATTGCCACACATACGCTAATTACACATTATTAATTAATACTATCCATTTTTTTTGCCTACCACGTCTAATGTATTCCTGCTAACAAATAGCGCAGATGTGATCTGGTTTGAAAGTCTCTTGTGATAAAATAACATATGTATGTGTCGGCGTGTCAATCGTATGCCACTACTACGCACGGGTATCATCTCAGAATAGGACATAATCCAAAGTGCATATGTTCACGGATAAAGCAGGTGATAAAAATCATCATCAACAACCCATTACTGTCTCACTGCTGGGCACGGGTCTCCTCTCTTAATGTGAAGGATTAGGCCATAGTCCACCGCGCTGGCCAAGTGCGTATTGGTAGACTTCACAGACCGTTGAGATTTTTTTATATATCTCTCAGGTACGCAGGTTTCCTCTCGATGCTTTCCTTCACCGTTTAGCAAGTGATAATTAATTTCTAATACGCACATAACTTTGAAAAATCAGAGGTGCGTGCCTGGGATTTGAACCTCGGACCCCTCGATCGAGAGGCCGAGTATCTTAACCACCAGGATATCACTGCTTTGATACAAATAGGAGTCCTATAATAATAAGAGGCAGTCGAAACTTTTTTCTTCGGTGTATCCACGCATAAGTGTCCGAGCTTAGGTAAGACTCCAATCCTATTTGGGATTGATTAAACGTGTCCTTGGGCAACAATTACCAAGTATCATTAGGGGACTGCATGTTATTTTCCACTCGAAATTTATAAAAGACTGGTCTCATATCGGAAAACATAAATTAGTTGCAACTGCACTAACTGCAGTCATATTTAAAATTAAACACAACCAGTAGAGCGCGAAGTACCCGCTTTCTACAACTTTGCAAACGACGGACGTGGTCCTTGAGTCGTGCGTTACGATTTTCACTGCATGTACTTAGAAATAATTTATGAAGTGGAGCAAAAACGATTTATAGTTTCTCCACAATACCCTCGTGATCCCTCAAACACAGGTACATCTTACAAATATAGGCAGTTCTCTTTTTTATACGGCCTCAGCTTAAGGAAAACCTAAAAATTAACATGAATAATTTAATTCCAAAAGAGACAACTCTTTTATCTATTGACATTAAATTTTTGTATAAATATTTAAGTTACTTCAAATTTATTGCTAAAATCTTTAATATTTTATATTTTTTATATTATTTGGCAACAAAGCAAATAAATGTCAAAATACTAAAGCAAAGAAAAATAATTTCGAACCTACAAGACATAAGAGAAATGACATTTTATAATTTTTATGGTCACGATATTTATTATCGATTTTAAAACGATTTATTTTGGATATGTACATGAGTTCCTTAAATAAGAGAAAAAACAAGAATACTTAGATAAGACGTTATAACTTCGTAATAAGTTGGAAAGTTTACAGTTGAATCTACTGTAATCACGAATCAATTCATGATTCTAGCGGCTCATGCACAGGAATAACAAGTATTCGTATATAATTTGTTTATTTGTCCACTCGTCCACAATAATCACGTTGCTCCGTCACTTTCTCGCCGTGACGCACTTTGACACACTTTGTCACTTTCTCTCGATACTGCAAATCTGACCACTGCTACTACCTACACATATTTTTAAGGATTAATAGAATAAAATGAGATATAACAATCTGCTTTTACCCAAATATTTTTGACTTTAACTGTTCCTAAAGAAAGTCCTTCATAAAGAATAGGCTCTATCTAAAGCCTGATGCATTGCCACTCATGAGGACTACGATTTTCGCCGACATATACGTCTTTCAGCAAAAAGCAGAACAGCTTCACGCTAGAAATAAATCTGGTGGTGAAACCTCCTCAATCGAACTCTACTAGCTCTACTAAGCTCTAAGTTATCCATCTCATGTGGTCATTAAATAAACATTTAAGTGTTGTCATTTCTATAATTTCGCAGTTTTAAGGACTATGAGTTGTATTGGACCTCAATAGAAGAGTATCCACTCTTCTATTGAGATCTAAGATTGTATACAGTCATCCGACTGTATACAATCTTTGTAGTAAGAAGTTTTACTAATTATATCTTGTTTGTTCTTTATTGTAATTGGATTTTAAAGTAGTCTAAAAATACGAGAAATATTTACCAAAGCCTTGAAATTGATCTGTCACTGATCAGATGCTTTTTGGCACTTATTACGAAACACACCCAACTTAGTTTTAAAAGGTCCGCAAGGAATTTATATTTTAATTACATTACATAGCAATTACGAGAGAAGGTCGAAAGAGACAAAAGATGTATTAAAAATAAATGAATAATACATGATTGATATAACTGTGTTTGCCTGTAGTACAAGTAGTAATAGCTTAGTGGTTGAAACTCAACCTTTCAATCAGGGGATCCAAGGTTCAAACCCCAGGCATATGATTTTTCAAAGTTAAATGTGTATTATAAATCAATTATCACTTGCTTAATCCGTGAACGAAAACATCGAGAGGGTTTCTTCTCAGTATTTTCTTTCTCGACTTCCTTCTTATTCTTCTTCCTCTCCACGCCTGAGAGGCCTATAAAATGCTAAATTGTGCCAGAGTATAGACTGTGACTAAACTGATACCAGTTAGCATTTGACCAGCACGGTGAACTATCTACGCTTAAACTCCTCTCGTTTCAGAGGCCCGAGCCCAGTAAGACAGTAATGGGTTGACGACGACTAAAGTTATAACAGTTTGTAATCTGATAATTATATCATAGGTATTGCGAGAAATGCTCTTACACTGACCGAGGAATCGCATTTCTAAATTTTGGATACCTGATACAGCTAGTAAGGTAGGATTGTTTCAACACTATATGACGGTTGTAGTGGCTCCTACAATGCAATAGTGGTTGCACTGGTATATCCTGTGGAGTCTATTCTGTACATCCGTCTTGAACCAATTCGTACAACTACAATGACAAACCTTTTCCACAAATTAATTTATCAAATATAACTTGGCACATTATGTAAATTGGCAAAATACAGTTTTGCTAGCAAATCGCATTTATTCTGCGTTTAATCTGTTCTAAACTGAGATTTGTAAGTTCTCTGTAAGTAAGAAGTACGAAATTTCCGGCAATACAGACAAAACTATACTCGTAGGTGTGCGTACAAAGTAAGCCTTATGACTTATGAGTGATACTGGATTAAAGGGTCTCAATGTGATAAAGGACAAATATTAACATAAGGGATAAACTTAGCCCTTAAGCCCGACACAGGTATCATGGAATTCACTTAGAATTCTAGATATATTAAGAGTGGAAAGTAACCGCTAAATCAAAAGCATGCTGGTTTACTACTTTCGGATATGCTTCACTGACAACTTACTCAGTAACATATCACCACACTTCAAAAAGAATTAGTAAGATGTGTTTTTGATGAAATCGGACATCGATCTCAAGTATTGTCAAAAATTGTAAAACCTACTGGAAGCCTCAAGGTTTGATGATTGTTGACGGTTATTTCAGGTCCTGTTGACCATTAGCGCACCCTCCAAAATATGAATACGCTTCATGCTCAAGTAATGAGGTGTTGGGTTCGAAATCAAAGATGTTTATTGGATGCCGACTACATTAAGACCACTCATATCTAAAACTATCTAACTATCCACCACAGTAAAACCATCCAACTATTACACCAATGTTTCCTATAGTTTTTAATATTTTTTTTGGTATCTTTTTCAAGTTTCAAAATAATTCTGAATAAAAACTTTTTGTTAAGGCGCTGGTAGCCAAAATAATCGCATAAAATCTCGTAAAAAAATATTTTTGTTATCATTTTAGACAAGGCAATAGATTAGTGGTTACTACAATCAAAGCCACGAAGAGCTCTACCACATTTACAAATAAGCCCGTAACACAGTTGCTACCGACGGTATTGCTAAAATCAACCGCATGACATATTAACTCAGTTTTCCGGTTACGTATACGACAACTAGATATTATTACAACAGGTACATGAAAACTTATACTGTACAAAATGCTTTTTACGAATATGAAATAGATATGAGCGTAATATGAGACGAGTTGTAATTAATTAACTTCTGTATTGCGGTCCATTGATTTGTGTAGCCAGCTCGAGATAAAGCTAAATCTTGGTTTTTAATAAAATGCTTCATATAGTATTGAAGGTGGAAGAACCCTCAATGGTTCGTATCCAGCGGCATCACCGCCACACCTATTCACAGTGTTAAACGCAGCTGTATTCTGGATTGAAGGGTGTAGTAAGGAAGACTTACTTATCAGAGGCTTTCCAACTTAGCCCTGAAAGATAGCAATGCATCTGTAACTAATCTCAGAGAGGAAACTAATCTAATCTGGGGGGGATGTCCATGGGTGGATTTAGCACTTACTATCAGGTAGACTGAATACACATTCGCTACTTCAATATTTAAAAAAAAATACAATTTCTAATAAGCAAGAATTGTCAAATCTTGGATAGACAAAACATTGGATGTATTGTTTATTAGTAATAGGCGTATAACAATATTGCTAAAGGCGTAACTAGATTGCCAAACATAACTTGAAATTCAAGCCACGTGGTATATATCGGAAGTTGAATTACCAATAAAGGATGCATGCGATGCAGTCATTATGTATTTAGATCAAATCAATAAAGGCACGCATGTAAAGAATACAAATTTTGTACATATATAGTCTTAATGACGGATTTACCAATAGACTGAGTAGATTGGAGATTAGAATGGCAGGACGTAAGGGCGGAAAATTTATCTTGGATGACGTAGTTAGCCAACAAAAAAATATCTCATCTAAGGAATTAGAATATAAATATATTGACGACCTTTTTTCGCTGATTGTATGGGGCGGCAACAAATCGTGATTTAATCAATCACGACCTTAATAGTCCCACAGTATCTGCAGCTATTCAGAAGTATCCTTCTGGCGACAAATGTGTAAATCTGCCACTGAATAGCCTCACTTTAAAATTTGGCGTCGTGGATGCCATAGCACACAAATAATACACAAAAACCCGGACCAAGAAACGTAAAGTACCTCTGTAAATAAATAAGTGAATGAAATATTCCAACCATTTGAAGGTCGTATAAAAAGTTTGTGCGAGTTTCAACCAAGGAAATAAATCGCCACACCTATTTCTGATACATTATGACGCTGATTTAAGATGTTTTTTGCACCTAATTTAAATAAAGTACAATGACCGTTGTTATTATTAAAACCTAGATAGGTAATAAGTAAATGAACGCGTTTTCTCCAAGTTGGACGCCATTTTTTTTAGAAGTAGATACTATAACTTGACAATTATTTTTATCAAAGATTTCATTAACTTTCAAGCTTTTTTATAACTACGGAGAATATATACGATGACAATAAGGCAATATCTTAGTCCTCGGGAGTGGCATACACATCTGTGATCGGCCTTACATAGAATCCCAGGGGCCTACCACCTTCTTTTAAAAACCATCATAGTTCAGGAAAGTTTTACTTCCTCCTTAAAACAGTAAAATATTCCGTCATACACAGTTGAACAAACTTAAACCCTCATTAATTTTTCGCTTATCCATTGTATAAAACCAACTGAAATTGTCATATTTTGCTTAAAAAGTTAAATTTCCTGCAAAAAAAGTAGAAGTATGATTAAAATAATATTGTGTTAAGAGATGGTAGTAACCCCCCGGTTCTAAACGAAATTGATTACAGATATTCATAGCAGTGACTTCTTGCCATCAGGTGGACTACATGCTCATCTACACTAACATTATAAAGAGGAAAACTTTGTTTGTTTGTTTGGTTGTAATGAATAGGCTCAAAAACTTCTGGACCGATTTTAAAAATTATTTCACCACTCGAAAGCTACATTATCCACGAGTAACATAGGCTATGTTTTATATGAATTATATTTGATAAATAGATTTTGAGGCGGTACAAAATTTGCCGGGTCAGTTAGTTTACTATAAAACTCAAAATAACCTTTATTTTTATTGTCAAATATTCGATAATTGTTAAAATATTAAGAGCTAAAATAATCAAAAGAAATATAAACAGATACTAGCATAATATGATGTGATCCAAAAACTAAATACTATTTGATACTCTGGTAGCTGTATTCTGGATTGAAGGGTGTAGTGAGGAAGACTTACTTATCAGAGGCTTTCTAACTTAGCCCTCAAAGATATCATCAACGCATCTATAACTAATCTCAGATAGGAAAGTAATCTAATCTGGGGGGATGTCCATGGGTGGATTTAGCACTTACCTATTATCAGGTAGACTTAATACACATTCGCTACTTCAATATTTAAAAAAATACAATTATTGCGTATCAAAGATCTGAATTTGACAATTTCAAATAAGCAAGAATTGTCAAATCTTGGATAGACAAAACATTGGATGTATTGTTTATTAGTAACGGGCGTATAACAATATTGCTAAAGGCGTAACTAGATTGCTAAACATAACTTGAAATAACGCAAACCACATGATATATATCTGAAGTTGAAATACCAATAAAGGATGCATGCGATGCAGTCATTATGTATTTAGATCAAATCAATAAAGGCACGCATGTAAAGAATACAAATTTTGTACATATATAGTCTTAATAACGGATTTACCAATAGGCTGAGTAGATTGGAGATTAGAATGGCAGGACGTAAGGGCGGCAAATTTATCTTGGATAACGTTAGCCAACAAAAAAATATCTCATCTAAGGAATTAGAATATAAATATATTGACGACCTTTTTTCGCTGACTGTATGGGGCGGCAACAAATCGTGAATTTATCAATCATACCTGACCTTAATAGTCCCACAGTATCTGCAGCTATTCAGAAGTATCCTTCTGGCGACAAATGTGTAAATCTGCCACTGAATAGCATCACTTTAAAATTAAGCGTCGTGGATGCCATAGTACACAAAGAATACTCATAAACCCGGACCAAGAAGCATAAAGTGCCTCTGTAAATAAATAAGTGAATGAAATGTTCCAAACATTTGAAGGTCGTATAAAAAGTTTGTGCGAGTTTCAACCAAGGAAATAAATCGCCACACCTATTTCTGATACATTATGACGCTGATTTAAGATGTTTTTTGCACCTAATTTAAATAAAGTACAATGACCGTTGTTATTATTAAAACCTAGATAGGTAATAAGTAAATGAACGCGTTTTCTCCAAGTTGGACGCCATTTTTTTTAGAAGTAGATACTATAACTTGACAATTATTTTTATCAAAGATTTCATTAACTTTCAAGCTTTTTTATAACTACGGAGAATATATACGATGACAATAAGGCAATATCTTAGTCCTCGGGAGTGGCATACACATCTGTGATCGGCCTTACATAGAATCCCAGGGGCCTACCACCTTCTTTTAAAAACCATCATAGTTCAGGAAAGTTTTACTTCCTCCTTAAAACAGTAAAATATTCCGTCATACACAGTTGAACAAACTTAAACCCTCATTAATTTTTCGCTTATCCATTGTATAAAACCAACTGAAATTGTCATATTTTGCTTAAAAAGTTAAATTTCCTGCAAAAAAAGTAGAAGTATGATTAAAATAATATTGTGTTAAGAGATGGTAGTAACCCCCCGGTTCTAAACGAAATTGATTACAGATATTCATAGCAGTGACTTCTTGCCATCAGGTGGACTACATGCTCATCTACACTAACATTATAAAGAGGAAAACTTTGTTTGTTTGTTTGGTTGTAATGAATAGGCTCAAAAACTTCTGGACCGATTTTAAAAATTATTTCACCACTCGAAAGCTACATTATCCACGAGTAACATAGGCTATGTTTTATATGAATTATATTTGATAAATAGATTTTGAGGCGGTACAAAATTTGCCGGGTCAGTTAGTTTACTATAAAACTCAAAATAACCTTTATTTTTATTGTCAAATATTCGATAATTGTTAAAATATTAAGAGCTAAAATAATCAAAAGAAATATAAACAGATACTAGCATAACATGATGTGATCCAAAAACTAAATACTATTTGATACTCTGGTAGCTAAGTAGAATGCTGTAGAAATAATTGCATGCGTATAATTTATGGGTATGGCTTACGCAGTGAAATAGTACAGATGAATGTGCACTCAGATACGTTTATTAATTATGACTTTACTTAAATTTTTGTAAGGTTAGTGTTAAGGTTCGTCTTCATTTTTATAAATTTACTGATAAGCATTTTTTTAATAAAATTAGTATTTAGTTATCGTATTTGGTACGACAAAGCCAATTTATACGATGAAGTGACCTATCTCTATAAAAGGAAATAAGCCCAAATTGAGAGAACTCATCGAAATATTTCATTCGATGACACCATTTTGTAAATGCTAAATATTCTGCCTTCGGAGTGAAGTAATGCTGTATTTTAATTTAGAGCATATGAAGATGGTTTATCTTTTTGCAAGACATCTTAATCCTTAATAATAGTAACCTATCTTTAATAAGCTTTCAGATGGAGATAGTGACTCCATACGAAATTAGTAACACATAACATACACTCGTTTCCTACTATCATCGAACAAAATATAAAAAGTGGCATAAATGTCTAATGCAATGTAATATATTTATGTAATTGAGACATACAATTTAATGCCTCTATGGTAAATTAACCTGTGCACATTTCTCTTGGTTCTCGCGGCCTTGCGCTGAACTTGCGCTTGCGACATTGACTTGCGTAACACCATTCATACACGTAGGAATGTTACGTTTACATTCATCTTACACGATACATACTTAACCTTATCGTTATTGCAGAAATTATCTCATCTAATCTACTCCTACAATAGACATTTATCGAAGTTTATATTTCAGTGTATGTTCATATAATTGAATAATTTTATTTATAATTGATGAAAAAATTAAGCATTCGATTATATTTGTGTGAGAACCACGTGTTTATACTCATTTTTTATCGGTATGAGTACAAATTTTCTTGGTAAAATATTTTAAATCGTTTGAAAATCAAACAATAACTGCAATAGGTACTTAATTTTTTTACTATAAAGATAAGGCGTAGTGAACCTTTCAGAGTGAAAGAGTGTCCGCCGACTCTACTCACTTTTTACTTTACCGAGATACGAAATCTTGCACAGGCTTTGTACTGATCTGATTATTATATTTAAGTAGATGGTCTCTACCTTTTACATCAATATATACCATGTACTTCAATAATGCTATTCAGATTCTAACACACCCAGTTTGAACAAGATGACAGTCATCAAAATGTACTTAGGCAGAGTCTACTTACATGATAAAATTATTACCACTATAAAATTATATTGGTATAAAATACATATTTGAATTATGAAACTACTTAAGCTTTGGCATTTAATTAAAGGTAGTTTTAATGTACTTAATGCAAAAAACAAATAATGGATAGTTGTGTTTAAAGTATTTAGTACCTGTAGAAGTATATAGTATTCGACTGCGGAAATGTACCTCAACAAGATATGTTTTATTTATTTATTTTGCATTGTTAAACTTGTAATTAAAGGGCACAATGGACTAATAGATACAGTACTATATGAAACATATATGTTTGTGAATGCTCCTGACAGGTGCACGCAATGCGGTTAAAAAATGAAAAACAAATATACATACCTAATTTTTATGTTTATTTGTTGTTTTAATGACAAAAATACAGTACAGTAGTACAGATTTTAATTGATTATTGTCATACCATTTCATATAAATAAGCAGAGATTTTCCTTGAATTCGATCACTGTTCTGTAAAAATTCTGTGTCGGTGATTAAATTAGTATACTTAAAGCATACAATCTTAAAACATTGTTACAAGAACTTTACACCATAACTTTACACCAAAACTGGGATAGTGTATTCAATTGTTTGGTATTTAAGACTTTTTGAAATAGAGATATCGTTCACGAATATTTACATAGAGTTGTTACAATAGGTACCTATATAGAGCTAAATTTTACCAAGTCACTTGGTGTTTGAATTACCCACTATTTATAAGTCAAGGTCGACAGGAAACTATCTAAAATTGCAAAATTGTTGTAATCGCGAATAAAAATCGGAGTTCGTTGTCACGTTCGTATGAAATAACATTAAACAAGATCGGACAAGGAAACAAGTAACTTGCGAACAATTGATTAACTGTACAATAAAATAGACTCAATTTATTCTGAACAATGCTGAACAAATAAACGTAATTGAAGTGTTTATTGCCGTGTTATATGTTCGTATGTTTTTTACATATTACCCAAATAGAAAACTCATTACAAAAATTTTACGTACGAGAATGTCTGCTCTATATGCCTTTTATATTGGACGAGTGACGGGGGCTATGTCCCGAAATTTCCGGAGGTATTTACGTAGTATTATGCAATCAAATAACTACTTACAACTGATAAAAATTCAGATGGGTTTGTGCCTCTCTCAGCGACCCAAATTTTGCAGAAGCAATGTACCCTACATTGCTTCTGCAAAATTTGGGTCTGGGATTGTTACTGAAAAAAATTCCATGCAAAATTAAAACTGCCACCTTTGATTATAAATACGATACTGCCTTTGATTTGTAAAGTTTAACATCATATTTTTCTAAAACAGCAGAACTACCCCAGCCGAACAAACCTCAAACTTCCTACATAAAATTAACCAACCATAATTTATTTCCAGGACAAGCACACAGGCGACTCGAAGTCAGCCCACGAGACCAGGGACGGCGGCGTGGTGCGAGGGTTCTACTCCTTCATGGACGCGGACGGCAAGCAGCGCACCGTGCGGTACACAGCCGACGACAAGCAGGGCTTCAGAGCCACAGTGCAGAGGCACAGCACGCAGTAGAATACTATAGTTTAGGCTACAATTCATGCTTTAGAGCGCTTGTACATTTGCAACGTTTTTATCGGATGACGATCCGGTAATAAAGATATTCGCATTAACGCTATATTGCGCATAATTTAAGCGTTATAGGTGCTATAAAAACAAATCAAGATGAGGACGTTAACAACTGACCACAAAAAAAAATCTAGATTTAATATTCAGTCTGGCCGAGTATCAAATCCCGAGACCTCTGGAGTATCAGACCAGTATAACACACGAGTTAGCACTATGAGTATGTCACTGTATACTTGTAAATGTTATTTTAATCCATCTAGTTAGTGACTGTAAGCAATTAAACATGATAACGTTCTGATTTCCTGATAGTTTTAATACAATCATATCTGCACGAGTTGCCGAATTATCTGATTGTGGACTAACATTGTCATCGTGATTGTCAACACAGTTATTATTCTTCAAATAATAACGTACTGTAATATATCGAATTACCGGATAAATAGTTTAATGTATCGAGCCGGACCGTTTTCCTATAGTCTAAAAATACCGGAGGAATATCGGAAACGGTTCATCGTAACTTATACAACTACGGTGTTGAAATCAGTCAATTATTTAAAGTCAGATTTTCGTCCGATTTAAGTATAAACAAAATGAAAGTGTACAAGCGCTTTAATCAGGCAACTACTTTTGGAGATGGAATGTGGTTCTGAAACTTTTACTCTTTTACAGAATCATTCTTTAATCCACTTGTTACATAAGAGGTAACCATCTTAGTCCGCAAGAATGGCAACGTATCAGTAATCGATTTCTATATAAAATCGGTTATAGGTGTCAATGGGCAGCATTACTACTTACCATCAGGTGGACTGCATGCTCGTTCGCTACTTCATACTTATGAAGAAAACCTTCGCGAACCCTTCTAAATCGCCTATCTGGCGATTCTGGTCAAGCTATAAACATTTCTATACGACTATAAGATTCATTCGAAAAGTAATCGAATATATCAGCGCACAAACCTCGAATCACTAGCTAATCCATAGTATTTAAAGTGATTAAAAATGCAAAATTACCTCATATTAATGCCCGAAAAACGGAGATTTGCGTGCATTAGTGAAATGAAACATAAATAAGTATCAACAAAAATTTATACATTTTTAAAAATGTTGATGTTTATATTTTTTATTTCAATATATTTATCTTGTACGTCTGGTTGTAAAAATGTTCTACCTACACATTTTAGGGTCCTATTAATACTTCAACATACTTCCGTAGCTGCTTGCAAAAAAAATACTTGCCACTTCATAGAGCCATATTTTTCCTTCTTATTTTAATTTCAGGAATAAGTAAATGTCATTAATATTATTATTTTCGAATGCACATGTTTTTGATAAACGAGGTCAGATTAATGATCATTATCAAATACAATTGCGAAAAAATGCCTTCAATAGCCCCTAAAGAAGTTATCTAGATAAAATGCTGGATAAACCTTGGTACGATTTTATAAAACTGATAAAACCATTATTGTCTATTTTTAACTATGTTTAATTTTTAAAAGAACATTAGCCATTAAGATTGTAAATCTCGCTTAAAACTACTTTTAAATTTTAAAGCTTTATTAATAATTGAGATACAAGATTGTAAAAATATTTAGTTTACCAGCTACTTGTATACTAGTTAGCATTGAATTGCGAATTGCATCCAAATTTATTCTAGCTACAGATACTGAAAAGCATCTCTTCCCGATCTTGAGCGATTCTTGCCATGAGCTTCGAGTGAGCTTAATAATGGGCGTACCCATGAAATATAATGAAAATGAAACTACTTTATTGAGTTAAGAAATTTTGTACATGAGTACGAGTTGGTGTTGGAGCATTATTTTTCGACCTGAGGTCCATCTAACTATTCGGCGCCAATACACTGCATTGGCATTATGCACTTATAATGTAACTGCCTATATAGTCTTAAATATAAAATTCTCGTGTCACAATGTTAGTTACCGTACTCCTCCGAAACGGCTTTACCGATTTTCACCAAATTTTATATGCATAATCAGTAACTCTAAGAATCGGCTACTATCTATTTTTCATACCCCTAAGTGATAAGGGTTGTTCACCCTTAACATTTTATATGGGTCAGCTAGTTTATACAAAAACTAAACTTGTTTTAGCTCTAGTGGTCAATTTACAGATTTATCATATTTATAATTTGTATTAAAACATATTTTATTCAATGTTACATACCTATTTTGTAAGGAAACATAAGATATAATAAAAGAATGTGAATGATTTTTCTGTACATATTAAAACCTTGTATGGCTGTATTAAATTAAACATTTGTACTTATTCATAAAAAAATGCATTTTTATTTCCCACAATTCATATACATTATGTAGAAACAAAGAAATAACACATTTTATTACATAGGAATGCACATAATAGTTTTAAGTCGTATATACAAGTACGTCATAAATAACTAACATTTGCCTGACTGCCTAGAAAATGACTATATAATAAATATAAGCAACAAATTCATACTTTACTTGGACCGTTTAAGATTTGTGGTATTTTTTTTACAGTAAGCTCTCAACGATATCCTATTTTTTTATAATACAGTTGTAGTAAAATAACATGCAGTTCAACTGATGGTAAGTGGCTACTGCCGCCCATTCCGCCCATGCCGCACATCTGTAATCAATCCCAGATACAGTTAAACATACGGTACGCTATCCTTGAGGAATAAATTAGGATACTTCGGACAAATATGTCATGGTACTAGGAATACCATGGTACCTACAGAGACAGTACTTTCATGGTTAGCGAAAATATTAATAATCCATTCGCCATCGACAATGTTTCTTACCGTGCCCCCCGAGACTCATAAGAGGACGCTAAATAAGGTTTCACACGGTCATTTACATAATGACTACTCATCTCTGTTATTCATCTAAATTAACTATTTATAATATGCATATTGCATAATCAATACAAAGTCATGATAGGAACATAGCAGCAAATCACGAGAAATTTTAGACCAGCTTGAAGATAAAAACCATTGCGCATAGAAAGTTATTCACGCGTTTATGCAAATCGAGTTACGAGTGGCCTGGTTTTGATGAATTTTGGTTAAGTAATAGACTTGACCCACATGCGCTAGACATGGAGGCAGATCTACCAGATATGGAAGATAATGCGAATAAAATAAACATTACCAAGGGAGCAGGAAGTGAGTACAAGGTTGAACCATGTTGAAAATGTTAGTATTGTTTGAAAATTTAAAACAATTGTACTAACTTGTTATTTTTTGTTTTAAACAGGTAACCTTTAATGTTAATGTTTTATTTAAACTTTATTAACATAACTGAACGGATACAAGTAGCAAAGCGAAATAATTGTAAGTCTATAGGTACAAGTGAACTTTAAAAGCTAAAAGCCTTATCTTAAAAGACAGATCGAGGTGTGATGCTGATTAATTTAACTATGCAAAAATCTTGAAATTTAATGATCATATAACCTTATAAAAGAATACCTACACCGAAGATTTGCAAGTCAAACAGAGATAGAGATGCACGGGATAGAACTCAAAGATTATGTTCAGAAAAGTGTCTATGTCAGTAATTTTATGCTGGGCTATTCTGTGTCAGTTTTTAATATATAATTTAAGAGTAGCATTTAAACATGCAGTTCACCTAATGTTTTTGTATTGTATTGTATTGTTGAGTAGCTACTGCCACCCATGGAAATCTGCAATCGACCCCAGAACTACCTCATTCCCACCACAGGTCGGTCGCAGATACGCCGCTACCCCAACCTGAAGACGAAGATGAAAGGCCTTGGAAACATATGTCCCCCTTACCACACCCTTCAAATTAGAACACAGCAGCGCTTAACATTGCTGTTGTTAGGCAGAAGTAGGTGTGGCGGTGGTACCGCCGGAGATGAACTACAGCCACTTTTGCCACTTCTGCCACTTTTGATGATAAACATGACGATTTTTGTATTTGTAGCCCTACATTGAAACTCCCCATGTCAAGCGTACCATGAGAAATTAGATAAAAACAAAAACAACTACAAATCAGCCAGGCTTTAAAAGGCTAAATTGCGCCTGAAAGTTACCTACAAGCGTAAGGTGTGGGAAACCAACCTTATTTATGTAAGGCGTTACAACTTTAATTTGAAAGTAAATAACGTTTTTGTTTTAGTTATATAATATTGTTATACCTGATAGACATCAGATAGGATTTCTTCAACTTTGAGATAATTTTAGTATTGGTTTGTCATCTCTACCTCAAAAAATCCTGTAATGTAGCGCCTTTCAAAGTATGTGTAGCAATATATCTTCCTTTATTCTTAAGATTATGACAGTGTTCAATTAGTATCACATTTTACATTTTAGTTCGCCATATTTTATCTTTATCTTCATAGTTTTACCAATAAAAATAGAACAATTTAAATTGTTGAGAGTTAAAGAAACAATATAAATTACAGAACATGACTAAAATAACAATGCTAATGTAGTAATAATATCTTAACACCTTATTTTATTACAAATTTTAATGGGTCTTTTAACTTATTTTTAATCTATATCGCACAAAGTATTTACAATCAAAAATGCAAATGATTAAATTATACCTTCATAGCTAGCTGAAGCTGACTAACAAGCACTTTACCTAAAATATTTTGCGAATTTGAAAATAAAATATCTTAATGACTAAAAAGAGAAACGCCTAGAGTTATGCTACTAATAATTCGAGGTTGCATACACTTTTGATGGTCATACCTTACATTTTAGATACTTAGTATCTTTAAAAGATTGATATCCACATAACACGTTACATAAAGGTGATAGAACCCTTTGTGGTTCGACTCCGACGGCACCACCGCCACACCTATTTCTATCTAATAACAGCAGTGTTAGACGCTGCTGTGTTCCGGTTTGAAGGGTGTGGTAAGGGAGACAGACTTTTCCGAGGCGTTCCAGCTTAGTCCTCAGGGGTAGCGGCGCATCTGTGGCTGACCTCAGGTAGGAATATCTAATCCTGTCTGGGGTTGATTACAGATGTCTATGGGCGGCAGTAACCACTTACCATCAGGTGGACTGCATGCTCGTCTGCTACTCTTATATTATAAAAAAAAGACCTTTTAAGATACTTTTGAGGCGTTTCCGCTTAGCATCTGCGGCTGACCTCAGATAGGAATCTTATCCTATCTGGAGTTGATTCCAATCTATTGGCGGCAATATTCACTTACCATCAGGTGAACTGCAAGCTCGTCTGCTACTCCTATATTAAAAAAATATCACATTCTACTGAAATAAGAAGTCACACTGACCGACTGACAACACGCAGGTATGCTTCAAACCTTATAGCATCATACTAATACGCATAACATATTCACCCGAAGCCCCTGCCCACACAATCCGCAAATATGTCTACCCAACAATAGCATTAAGATATTTGGAAGGGTTGCTACTGAGTGCATAATCCCATTGTTGGGGTAATGTTGTTAGCTTAGGACGCCCGTGTCATTGATATCCTACTCAGAACATTTTTTGTTTGTTTTCAAACCGTTCCTTCTTGATACTTATCTTGTTAACTCGGATTAGTGTATGTGACTTATTTTTGATACTTTGGCTACTTTAAGTGATATGTTACTCATCATAAGTAGGTACCGAATTTAGAAGAGCTGACTTTGAAAACGTTCATCTTAAAAGTTAGCTAACCCTCTTTCTTCCTAACCCTAACTTTCGAAACGTTTAAAAGGTTGTAGAGTTAGTGAGGTTTGACCGTAGAGGTATAGTTCGCGTCCGCTAGTCCGCTCTAAATATAGAAATGAATCGCGTCGCCATACCAAATTTTATGACTACACCTGCTTCCAACAACTTCAAAGCGGACTAGCAGTTTGGCGCGGACTATAGGTACCACATTCATTCTAGCGTGATGTTGTATTGCGTGTCGTTGGAAGAGATGATTTACATATGAGGCAACCGCATATGTAGGTACGTCAGCCGTATAGCCTTAAGGACTGCCATCGCATCTGTGATCAGTTTAAGGTAGAACCTGTTCAATATATGTACTTATTGTTGTTTGCAGACTTCTAGCAACGATGGTAACTATTTTGTATCTGGTGGACCGTAAACTTTTCGTTACTTCATATTTATAATGAAGACGGAAAGATCCGTTATGGTAGTGGTATGAGAGTGGTAGAACCCTTTGTGGTTCGACTCCGGTGGCACCACCACCGCGCCTATTTATGCCTAATAACAGCAGTTTTAAGCACTGCTGTTTTCTGGTTTGAAGGGTGTAGTAAGGAAGACATACTTTTCCGAGGCGTTCCAGCTTAGTCCTCAGGGATAGCAGCGCATCTGTGACCGGCTTCAGGAATACCTGATCATGTCTGAGGTTGATTACAGATGCCCATGGGCGGCCACTTACCATCAGGTGAACTGCATGCTCGTCTGCTACTACTATATTATAAAACACAGTGCTATTACACTCTATACCTTCTTGAATTGTTAAGACAGAAAAACTTTTAGAGCCAAGATAGCTACAGCTCAGACACGATGATAACAGTACCGAAATACCTAATGGGAACTGGCTCTTAGGTTCTATTTATCATTTTATACCTGAGTTTATTATCTGCCATTTCGGATTGAGGTCCGGCCTTGAGTCGAAACCTGTCAATGTTATCTGTAATTCCCAGTGTCAAATCGTAATCCTCCAATACCAGTCGTAAATTACACTAATTCAATCTCAGAACTAACATTTGCGAGGATTATCCAATTAAGTTCATTTAAGCGGGTCATTACGTCATCATATGCGTATTGACGCACTGTAAAAATAAAATGTTTGCGTAACAACAAAAATGGTTTTTTTTATGATAAGAAAGGCATACGTAATGTTATGGGTTCATTAGCAAAGTGCACCTTTAACATATAGATACCTCAAGCAATGGTATGCAATGAAAAATGACCTATCACCTTTAACCTAAATAATGATAATGTTGACATTCCTATACTTAATTAAATACAATTTACATACATTAATATTAATTTTATATAATTGATTAATTTGACTTTGTATAAATATTGACATTTTATTGATATGAACTTATTAAAATGTAATAATAATGTATTTTCCATTTTATATAAACAATGACGATTCTAAGTTAAGATAAATATGAGCTAATGTGAATGTATTTCATTGCAATGCCCTAGCAGGGTACATGCATGTTCGAATACCCTACTTATAACACCATAATTATGTACTGTATGCATGAGCAATAAAAATTTGAATTTGAATTTGAATTTGAATTTGAATTTGAAAAACACTATCACTACGAAGTCTAAGACAGCTCTAGTCTGTTTCACTTACATAACACAAATCTGAATATTACATCTCCATAAGAACTGCTTATAGGTTGCTTGTACACCCGGTTATAGCAACTGTAAAAAGCGAAAATACTTCGTCATTTCCCTGGTAGGTGGTAGAACCCTTTGTGGTTCGACTCCGGCGGCACCACCGCCTCGCCTATTTCTACCTGATAACAGCAGTGTTAGGCGCTGCTGTGTTCCGTTTTGAAGGGAGACAGACTTTTCCGAGGCGTTTCAGCTTAGTCCTCAGGGGTAGCGGCGCATCTGTGGCCGACCTCAGGTAGGAATATCTAATCCTATCTAGGGTTTATTACAGATGTCCATGGGCGGCAGTTGCCACTTACCATTAGGTGGACTGCATGCTCGTCTGCTACTCGTATAGAATAATAAAAAAATCCGCAAAAATAAATTGAGATGCCCTGTTTTGAGACATTTATCCTACAATAATATCTACACGATGTTAACATTACTTCTTTAAAGTTGAAATGGATATAGATAACCATTAACCAAAATAATTGTTTCTTCAGTTATAGCGCAGTACTAGGATTAGGTAATCGATTTATTTAACGAAGACATGAACTTGGATCCAGGAAAAATGACTTCTTTCGTCTGATGGGAAAAGTCTCGTCGCTCTGACCGCTCTACCAAGCACCTACTTCAATTATTAAGGAATTGTATAGACTTAAGGGTTGTGTTTACATAATATTATCACCCACGCACTTAAATCATGTTCATTGGCGCCTGATGCTAATACCAAATTGCTTAAACGGCTTCAACACGACAACATAATCGTGTGTCATGGAATCAGGACTTTTCTATAAATCTATGGCTTTGCGTAATCGCCTTATCAATTAGGTACATGAAAATCATTGCTATGTTATCTGTGTTTCGTTAATCCCTATATCGTATCTGTGATTCCAATCTGGACTGTCAACTCTATCATAATGTATTAGCAATTAATCAATTTTCTATATATTTTGTTAAAATCTCTACAAGTATTCCTTTAATCGCCACAAAACACGGCATTGATAATTATCTTTTTTGGGTTGGAACATTGTATCGATAATGGACTATTTTTATGAAATTAGAAATATGTGTAGCTGGCAGCAACTAATGTTTTAATAAGTGCGTATTAGAAATGAGTAATTGCTTGTATCAAGGAAAACATCGTGAGGAAACCTTGCTTGCAAACTATAGATCTCATAGACATTTTAAAGTAGATTCCTTATACTATAAAGGGTAGGCAACTCTAGTTCTAGTTATAGTATATCTTCGAGATTCAATTACGATCGTACCATTATTTTATCTGCATTACAACGGTGCAGAACGCTGCTGTATGGTATAGAATTCTGGGTTATAGGGACAATAATTGCGTGGTCTACCTTAGATTACAAATATGAGGCGTGAACTTACGCCCCCTAATAATTATCAATCTATCCTTTTTTCTAAAAAAAAACATCGTACTTTGAAGATTTCTGTTAGGAAGACATTATCAATTTCAGATCTTTGGTAGGCAAAAGCTTGGATAGATTTATTATCAATAACGGGCAGTAGTATCCATCAGCAACAATGTAGCTCGACTTATCCTTCTGTCGATCGTCTTATCTTAAATAAAGGAAAATAAAACTCATAGGAAGTACCAAATCCAATATAAATCGCAAACTAAGAAATTACATCTAAAATCATTCTACAACACAAACCTTTTAATTCCCCAAGGTGCATTAGTTCTATGAATCCCAACAGTGGACGTTTTAACATTATTGTCGCCACGGCGTCCCACCGAGCTGTCACAACACCACGACTGGTCACGGATGTGCAGTGTTGCTCAAAGTTTGGGGTGATAACATGATTTAACACTAACAAAAATATATCAAACTTATTTCATGTCTTTTCGATTTGCGGTTGGATTGAGGAACACACATTGAAATTTAAATTTAACAATAAAATGACATTTATAGGTATATATCTTACGAAATTCGAGTAGCAAACGACCGTTTTATCTGCCTGGTATCTATCTGGTAAATAGCGTCCAGAAACATATGTGACTAACTCCATATAGAAACCAGTTCTTTCAAAGAAAATTTTATTACAAGTAGGCATATACTAGTAATTATCAGTACTGTTATCGTAATCGTTCTATCCTTGAATGTATTGGCTCCTTAATACTAGGTGGCCTGCGTGTTTAAGTTCTTATAAAATTGTTAAAAAATTAAAGAAGGTCTTTATTTTATATTTGATGAGATATTTTTGCAGTTTACATTTATTATAGACCTTTAACGGAATATGGTAAGAAAATATGTTATTGCAAACAGGTTTTTATAAGTGGAGCTTTGAGAACTACTGCGATGTCAACCCGTCGTTCAGTGATACGGAAAGGCTCTTGTCCCGTGCCAAAACAGGTAAAGGGTATTTTTTACCTTTTTGTGTTACAAAAGATATCAAATTAGTCATATTAACTTTGAATACTTACGGAGGGGTAAAGATAAAATTATATTGCCAAAGATCATTAACTTATTTCTTGGTTTTGTTGTTCATTTAAATTGCAGTTATCTTGCTTTTAAAATAAAATCCATAACATTTACTGGAACGAAATTCATTATTATTGAATATACATACATAATAGTTTAACTGTATTGTTAAAATTAAAACTTACAGATAGGTATATTTGGTGTTGATATTTCATGAAAATAAATTATTTTCATTTGAATTTAACGAAGCATTCACAGTTTCATAGAGTTTACAAGAGTCGTCGTGAACCTGGAATGAGACAACATTATTTTCCCACTGTTCCCACGGGCACGGGTGTGTTCTCAGGGTGAAACAAATTTAGGCTATGGGGCCTATGGGGCCAAGTGCTAACTGGTTAACTTCATATAACTTTAAGAACTTACTTATCTAAATTTAAAGATCTCTTGATCATATTGATTGTCTCCCGCTGTTCTCCTTTGCCTTTATAACGAGTAATAATTAATTTGTAATACGCATAACTTTATAAAAATCAAAAATGTATGCCTGGGATTTCAATATCGAACCTCCCATTTAGAAATCGAGTTTCAAACGCTAAACTGTAACACTTTAAAAAGACCTGATACCTACATAATCATTATATTGCTCCATTTATGCTCTGTTGTAGTATGACTTGTAAATGTGTTATTTTCACCCGTTGCATCGCATTTCCTTCCCCTCCAGCGCAGTGTCAGTAAGGTCTAAATTAGCATACAATCTCCCAGCATTTATACAGTATCGTGCATGGAAGGCGCGGGCGTGCTGCATGCAATTTCCTGCCCTGTCAACGAAGTGAACACTTTTATCTTTGCAACACCTTGATATCCTGCGACTTACTAGTGTAGGCTCCAAGGTCAGTTCGATATTACTAAGAAGGTTTAAATTTTGAAAAATTAAAGAGTTATTATAAGGAAATAGTCATTTAACACATACACATAAATAACTTAGAAGAAACTTGTTTTTAATACAGTGATAAGCCTGTCAACATATTAAAAAATAGCTATATCAAAATGATATATTTTATACTAATTTAACCTTAAAATTAAAAGTATTAGGATAATTGCAATGATTGTTGCTATTTCTCCCTGATACAGAAATATTTTTAATTGTCTATGTATCCAGATATTTATAGCCGTCGTTTATAGTTACCATCAAGTCGAATATTAGTGGCTAGTAACTTAGTAGTATACTTAAGTTAAAAAAATATGAGGAATTCTCACGCTTGTCTATTTTCTCAGGATATTTATCGTCGTTAAAACACACTGTGTTATAACACAATTTACACACTAGTTCCCGTTTATTTTCTTAAACTTACGACAGTTCTCTTGAATATTAACCCTTCACCTTACCTCCTAATATTTAACTCTAGTTACTAAACTCAGCCTCACATATCACTAACAATCAGAAAATTTGGTGTCCAAAAAGCCAATGAAAGATGACCACCAACCGTCAGCGCGTGTCGAAATCTATATTGTTTAAAACTACCTACCAGAAATATTCCTAATACTAATCAATTATCTAAACCATAGGCGCTTTCTCAATTACATAGAAATAAGGATTATTATACAATGTGTAATACTAAAAATTTAGCAAAGTTAAGTTGGTATTGTATTTACCTGTCTACGCCAAAATTCGACATATCTCAATTCCCTTGGGAGTCCACGTTTGGTTGTCTGTCCTATCTTACAATCGACAATGATAAGAATTCTTTTCATACTCGATATTTTGCTATTTCGTGTCTTTCAAAGAAAGATTTTTTCTATAATATTTGAGAAAGAGAAAAGGGCACGTATGTAGGTGCTGCTAAAATATTTAGGCCGACAAATAAATAAAAGTTTGTAAATTATCGATATATGTAATAACTAACATTTTAAATTTCATTCGATATATTATGTGTTTCTTATCAAAACTTCCATCTCAAGTACGCACGAAAAGGTGATCACGGAGCTTTTAAACAAATAGGTATATTAAGAGCCTCATCTGGGTCTTATAACAGTAAATAGTTATGTGAACGTAATAACTTACGTCGATATAGAAAATATAATATGCAAGAAAGGCCTGAGTTTCATCACTGGAAGGGCAGACGTTTTTTTAGATAGAAATAACAGACGAGCATGCAGTGGGTATACGGCCACATATGCCAACTATCGTCCTTCCCAGGGTGGCTGGCTGGGCGATTTAAGCACTTCCTCTTGCCGCCCGCAACTCTAGAAGCCTCTTTTAATCGCCTTTTACGACAGGCAGGGGATACCGTAGCTCTATTCTTGTTCCCAGACTACAGGGACGAAAATACTTTACCTAATTAACCAGTAATTTTTTGGCAATGATTAGATGGATTTATTATTAATAACGGGCATATACGTCCAGTGCCCTTAGTATGAGTTTTCATGTTTATAAAAAAATGACTGTTTTTGTATTAGTTTACGTATTTCCCATACATTTCCAATCAGTTCTGATACAGTCCGCTAGGGGCGCTGATTTTAAATGTATGGGCAAATGCGTAAACAGATACAAATAACGTAAAAACTCATACTTAGGGTACAGTACACACAAAACACTACGCACGCGATTACTTGTTATCATAATCGCTGGAACCGCGATTACGAAACTATTCATCTTCAAAAATATCATCATTATATTATTAAATATCATCTTCAAAAATGTATATTGAAGACGACAGACCACAAGCACGTTGTATCTTGACCATAATGTTAAAATGAATATCGTAACACATAAAAAGGGAAACCACATACAAGTGGATTGGATTACACGAAACGTAAATATTGAAATTAAGCATGAATACTGCTGGTGCAAGCTTATACCACCCAACATTTTTGAAAGTAGAACCAGCATAGTTCGAGCTGGGAAGTGCCACTGCTACATCTTTCTAGCTTAAAGCAGTTTTAGTTTTAGTTTTAGTTGAAAGGTGTTTCTAGTCTAAAGCAGTTCTAGTTTTATTTGACGGGTGTCGATGTCGGTTGACTTAACGTGAAGCGACTATCAGCCTTGTGTATCATTTTCAGTGAGTTAGTTACAGTACCCTTAACATGAGTTTTCAAAAGATCCCACAATTTTACTTTACGTTTACTCAACCCGATATTCGATTGTTATATTAGATTTCCATAGGTGACAGTGACCATTTTCTATTTTTACTACTTCAATATTATAAAACCGGTGCTCTAAGTGTTTTATTGGAAGAAGGTCCAACCTGATTTGGATGTTTCTTAATTGCAAATCAGATTTTAGACAATATAAATGAACTATTACTATTCTGGAAAATTATTCTTGTAAATGTTGCTACGAACAAAATTCACAGAAATCCCATTATGACAAACAAAATTTTATCCCATTCAGTAATGATGTTGTAAAAGAAATTGTACCGAACCGATTAGGTATATAGTTTTCCATTACATTCTCAAAGATATATAAAGTCTACTAAACCGAGCTAGGCCACTTTGCGAATTTCATATTTTTGTTTGGCCGATATGGATTAAAATTTAAATTAAGTGTAATTAAACAAGTAAAGTGTAAATAATCACTAAAAAGAATTTCGGTACGAAGCGCGTGCTCAATGCCACAATGAACCCATAACACCGTAAAACCAAAGACTTGTAAACCACATGGCTTGGGTTACAATGAACATTGGAAAAAAAACATATTCATAAATTAAATTTCATAGTGTTCCGTATACTCAATAAAGTGTAGCTGTACATTTCCCTCTAACATATTAGTTAAATAGATATTATTTTAAATTGTATAGATATATAAAAAATAATTCGATTTTATAATATTGTATTTAATGTGCAGGAGTTTAAAGTTAAAGTTCAAAATCGATTTTCTGTTAAGAATTTACGATTATCTACAATATTTTGCCTGCAGACACTTACATGTACTAACTAATACATAATATAGGGCTTGTATTCATAATAATTCGGAGTAGTATATATTAATAAAAACTTAGATAAAATGTTCCGTTCACTTTCACAGCATAAATTCTAAGCAATTTTAAAACAAAATAGTTGATTATTTTTAACTCACTCCCAATGGTTTTTAATTAATCGGATATTTAATTGACCCCTAAATCGGACCCATCTCAATGGCCTCAATCAAATTAACGCCTAGACGCGATCCGCAGAGATGAACAAACACACAAACACAAATTAACATCAATGTCGACAGCAACATGTGGTTGACTTTGAGAGCTGATTTGCTTAGAAAAGTTCACTATTTAATTACAGAATAGTCAGTTATAACCAGTTAAAACAGACTTCATAAATTTAGTTTTCCAGTAGTTTTTTTAAAGATAATGGTGGATGAGAAACTTAGTTATTCTCATGGATAATTTAGTTACTTACTTATTCTGTCCTATTTTATCTTTGCAAGAAAGCTTCAAGAAAATTTATTTAACCGATTCAAAATTTTTAGTAGTAAAGTAACGAAAAAATTAAAATATATTTGTTTCGGGTTCAAAATTTCAAAATTTTATTTTCCTGTTCTGTTCTTATATTATCTGATGTCTAAGATTTTTATTAATTGGTACTTAATTTGAAACATTCTTCTCTATAATAGATCGATAATCTATGATTATCTAATCTTGTACTATGGAAATAATCATGAGATTTAAACCATTAACCTTCTTGTTGTTATGAGAGATAAAACTTATGTTAGCTGCACTGTTAAATTAAGAAATTTCTTGTTATATCATTTTTAGCTGAGCTCTAACTACCCAGTTTCAAATGCGATTTCTATATACTTCATTTTTTAATTCTACTTCTATAAACACATTATGGAAATTAACAATGAATTTATACGATGCACGCATGCATGATATAACAGAAGTCGAAAGCAACAAGTTGTTTTGTTAAATGTACAGATGTCTATATAATTTCCTTCTAGTCCTTTTATAATTTTATTTCCATTAATATATGCGTGCTACATTAAAATACTAATATTTTTATTACAAGACACACATGTAGGTAATACTAGAACTTGGTAAATTCTTATAAAATACTTGTTTAAACGATAAAAAAATCGATTTATAACATCGTCGATAAACGAAGCGCCAGGCTGGTATTGTATTATAGTGATAACGTTGATTTTATTTTTAAATATACTGAATATATTTTTAATTTCCAATAACTCTGACATTATTTCCATCGGACAGCCTCCCGCCAAAAGCTCATACGTCCGATCACGATAAAACCCTTGGCATTGCGCTTTTTTCAACAACCTTTTTTTGTTCCCGACCGGAAAATGTCATATTCTTATTTGTTTATCTCAACTTGTCAACTGCCTCCATCACTACGTAATTAGAAAGACAAGACGATTTTTTTCATATTAATTGACTGGACATTACTGATGTGGTCACACAACTTTCGATCTTACACGACCGAGGTAGGATCGAAAATTAATTTGGCTTGCCCAAGTTACTGATTTTGACAGGCGAGTCGCTTCAACTTTTTTTTTAAATATTATTTTTCGGTGACACCGCCATTTTACGGGCGACATTGATAGCGTCAGTTTTGTTTATTTTTACTGAAGGTTAATGGTATATTGATTTAATTATTTCAAAGACTTCATTGCGATATGTTTTTTTAATAAAACAAACGTACTCCGATGAAGACCGTCGATAAGGCTAATAAAAACTATTGATATTTGTATTATATGTTTTATCAGAGCGAATTCAAGCGAAATATGCTAAAACTATTCAAATACCCGCTTTGCTTGTAAATATTGTGTGAGAAAATTAATTTTTGTCTAATATGGTTCAGTAATAAGGGTTAGTTAGACGCGATGACACGTGGGTAAACTAATACATCAACCTATCTGTAAGGATTAAGGGATCAAAGGGCTTAGCTACCGGGTGCCACTGTCCACTGATACGGGCGAGTTATTAACGTGAATCAGGATCAGGGGTATTTCAATTAGTATCGACTAGGATTTTAATAGTTGACATGATATAACTTTTATTTTTATTCGTATGTTATATTTTTTATCAAAAGGAATGAGTCCATCCGGTTAAGTAGTCATTACAACCAATGAATCCTTCATTGGTTGTGGAACTAATCTCAAATAACAATAAAATCCTATTCAATTATTAAACGCTTTTTAAATGCTTTTTATGCATAAAATCAAAGATTTTTTTACATTCTATTAAATGTATATCGTGGTTGCAATGAATAAAGGCGGAAACAGAATCACAGAAATCTAGATTAATCATTTAGGCCTGTCTAGCCAAGGACAAAACTCAGACCCTCTGCATATCAAACAAGTGTGCTAACCACTGCGCCGCACGGGTTGTTATGTTTTCGATGTCAATTTGTGTGTTGCTATCTTCAGTCTTCATAACTAGTGTAATTTGGTATATGTAAGCGTAGGTACTTGTCAGCAAATTAACCACTTAATACTAAAGTACCTATTATAAATAACACTACTACTTCTTGGAAGCCTTGCTTCCACCATTATTAATCCATCTGTCTTTTCATGTCTATATCTTAATTAAAATCATCCTTACTTCTTCAAAATTACATAACATAGCACATCGTTTCTCATAATATTTCTTGAAAAATCATATTTATTGTGTAATCTAATCGATACAAAAACTAATCGCCGTAAACGAACAAGCAACTGGGTCCAAATATCGGCAATAGGGAAATTAAATCCGCGTATCCATTACATATTAAAATGTCTCAATTCCGCGACAATTTTAGTTTTAAATCATATACAAAAAACTAACTCTTAGTCTTAATACATTTTTGTAACAATTTAATTTTTTTTATGTTATTAGTTATGTTATTTCTATTTGGTTGGATGGATACACATACGAAGCTAACTATTAATATAGGTTGTAGTATTGGTATCCGAATAGATAAGTGTATCGATAAGTACCGATATGGAAAGTGTACAAAATGGAAATACCCAAATTATCGAGTTATCGCCTTTTGACGTCACACCGTATTTATTTATGTTATTTATTTATGTTGTTTCTTTCTATTTTCATTCTTGAGTCATGTTTGTTCCATTTTTGTTTTCAATTGTGCTATTATAAAAACAAAAATAAAAAATACATACTTTGTATAATTTTTGGATCTCGGCATATCTGTTTGTACACCGTTATTTTAAAGCCCTTATTTACCATGTAATAAATAAATAAAAATTAAAAGTAATTATTAAAAACAAAATGACTGCAGTTGCTGCTCTTCAATGTGTTTAATTGTAGGTAAAGGTGGTAGAACTCTGTATGGTTCAACTCCGGCGGCACCCCGCCACACCTATTTCTGCCTTTTGACATAGTTAAGTGTTAAGCGCTGTTGTACATACTTTTCCGAAGCATCCCAACTTCGGACCACGTAACTTTAACGTTTACAAGAGCCAACCTTCAAATCTAAGGTTAAAAAAATATTAGTTGCATCATTTTGGTTAGCGCCGAAATTAAGTAATAATTAACACTTAATATTAACCGCTTGACTTAGTTAGGTTATTTTTTTTTTGTCAAATTCCTTACCTGTTAACGTCGACTAAACTGTAGTGATAGTGAGACAAATGAAGTTAATGCCAAAATAAATAGTGCAACACATAAATTGTTTTATTCCATGGATATCGTCAAAGTTATTATAATATTTAACATTAAAGCTAACTTTAAACGGGCTTTCAATGCAGTCCACTCTCAAAATGTAAAAATCTAACTCTGTAATTTTATTTTATAAGTGCCACGGCGTCTTCTATAGAAAGATTTTACGGTAGTACCTCAGGTACTTAATAGTTGACCTCTACCTCACCTACTTAATAGCTACCTCAGGTAGTACCTCAGGTAGTAACTCCATGTAAAGCAGGAGGCTGCGTACCTTCATCGTTACTACTCCTGAATATTAAGTTGATTTATTTCAACTTATTATCCTGTATATAAGTATGAACGTCTTTTAGTAGAACAGTCTCTATTGTGAATTTAAAAATATAGATGATTGTACTTGTTGTAGTGTAACCGTTGCGCCTATTGCGCAATATAGGAGTGTAAAATGTTTTAAATGAGAAATAAACCGTTTATAAACAAATATTTGTTATCACAAAAGGTATAGAAGCATACATTATGAAAATTTCAATGGTCTATCTATTATGATTTAAGAGATAAAGACAGACGGACCGACGGACATACAGCGGAGGCTACGTAATAAGGTGCCACTTCTACGGTACGGAATCCTATAACAAATTAGTAATTAATAATGCTATTTACATTCACAGCCCCACACTACGATTTCTCAAGACTTGCATATTAAAAAGAGTAGGTACGCAACCATAGAAATCTTCCTCATTCTCTAGTTGCCTGATCGGGGGATAACCCAAGAACCGAGCAACCCAAGTCTTATTAATGAGCCAATTTTAAAGCCGATTAAAATAGCCAAAGTGAGTAAAATAAAACAAAGCAAGTAACAATCGCTACCAATGCGATAAGGACCGATACCAACACAGGTATGCAGCTATCTTGGGCTATCGGTATCGCGCTAGTGATTTTTACAACGCCGACTATCTTATCCACTAAGTCCGGCTAAAAATAATCTTTGGATGTGATCTTCTACGGTAAGTCTATGTCCTAGGTACATACATCGATGGCCACAATCAGTTATATAATGTTTTGATTTTAATAACAAACAAATTAAGTCTTTATTACATAAGTATTTATAGTGACGCTGATTGGATTCAAGAAGTAATTTATGACGCCTCGGATACTTATTTCTCCCTTACCAGACCCTTCAAATCAGAGCGCAGCAGCGTTGAATGCTATTTAGGCTGGATAAGCGTGACGCTGGTACCTTCGGAGATGAACCACAGAGAGTTCTCCACCCTGACATATCATTTGTATTATCATTATAGAAACGCAACTGTTACACAAATTGTGCAAATGTGCATAGCAGCAGTATAGCGCTACACATGTTTTATTATCGACACAGGCGGTACAACCACACGTTACTTCTGTGGTAGCAGTGTAGCTTCGGTATTGCCAAGAGAGCCTTTGGCTTCTTAAATTTAAGCCATCGTGTAGATCTATTTTTGTTTGCAAAATATTAAAAAAAAAAATCAGAACATGAAACCAAAAAGCAACAACGGAAAGCAAAATATTGAAATAAGTATGTTTTACGTATGATTGATCTAGCGAAAGACCATGCAGTCTACGTAATAGTAAATGGCTATTGCCGCCTATGGCATTCAGTAATCTACACCATAAAAAATAAAAGTCATCATGATTCTCTATCGTCTTTTTATTTAAAAATATCTGAAATATCAGTGTCAATGCCTCATAGAAACATGCGACCTGTCATCTCGATCAAATCAGACCAAAGTGGCCAAATATATTCTTATCACCAACCACATCATACCAATATAATCCAGATAATCCAATATAATCTCAGTGACGATTTTCGCATCTTGTTTATTTATTAAAAGTGTTTTACTTATAGGTAAGAAGGTATATGTAATATTTGTTGTGTAAATCTTGGTTTTGGTATCAATATAGATTCTACTGTAGATTAGTTACGTCAAGTTGAACGTGAAAATATCTACGTAGTTATTACGCTCAGTAGATTAAAACAAAAGGAACATGAAATTACGTATTTCAAAAATACGACAACAACTAAGACATTCTCATTACAATTGCGATACGTTACGAGTTTATAAGGTAAAAGGAAAAATCATATCTACAAAAATGTAGCATGGAAGTAGTTGCATAACATTTTGTTTTGGGGTAAATCAACAAGAACATTTTCTCATATCTTAAATATAACAACTGTTTTAATTTTACTTCAGCAGTCTTATAGCTTAATAGAATATAAAATATGTTCTAAGCTCAAATATTCATCATAACTCATAAATTGTAAAAAAAAGTTTATATTTTTTTTTACTTTATAGTAATTATATAAAATACTAAAGTACCTAACTTTACATACTTTTTATATAGTAAAATTAAGGTTTAAAAAAAAACTGTTCGTAGCAAACTTTGAGATAAAAAATTAACATTTGTTTCATTAATTACTAAGAAAAAAATATCTTTATGCTCAGCTTCACTCATTACTAAAACATAATCCCTCTCAAAGAAAATCGTCAACAGTTAATTACTCTGAAGCCTACCATGCAAGTTAAACAGGCCGTCAAATCAATTAGTTCACAGTTAATTGATCGCGCTCCGTCAAGCGCTGACGGCTGACAACCGCCCGCTGTCAGTTTGACAGCTGTCAGGTTTGACAGCCCAAGGTGGCGCGGTTCAAGGGTGATAGTTCCCTAATATGAAGGTTGGTTAAACAGTTAGATGGTGTAGGAATGTGTAATGATTTGCTATTAAACAGTTAATAATACGATCGGTTTGTAGATACTATATTGACGATTAATAATGTATGTCCTTCTTTTTATATCTAAAAGTTTTCATAGAACGATCCATGTACCGAATCAACAACACGCAGATCAATGTACAAAAATATAGAATTTTTGGATTTTGAAAAATGTTCGACAAGCAAACAAAAAATACTTAGGTAGCGAATTGATTTCCTGTTAACCTGCATAATCGTTACTAACTATGTTTTAATCTACCTATAACCGATCAAAATCTTTAAATCAGGGACGGTTCGGTACGTAAAGATGATAGAAACTAAACCTACCACACCTACCTATTTCTACCGTGACGTAAGTCCTACCTTTTGGTAGAACTATAAAAACCCGTATCACAATTTTAGTCATTTCTTCATGTTTAAGTGTTTTAATTATAACGAAGTTAGCCAAACGCACACCTATCATACACAACCACTACCCATAATTAGGAAACAATTCGAACTCACACACTCATCATTATCAGGCATCAAACTCATGATTTATACATAGCGGTCTCCCGCACCATTTATAATCTGTGCTGCCCTAAATAACCATAGACTAAGGCTCGGCATTATCTGTGGGAAGCTGATTGTTTTAGAGGAATCAATAGACAAATATTTATTTTGGTTTTGTTATCATTTCTTGTAGCGTTTATCGCTACTGTATACACGCGGCGTGGTGTAATAAAATTGTAAGTTTAATGTATGGCCGTGGGAAGGCGGTGAAGCTTGATGGAAAGGTTAAGGACATTAACATTGACTAGGAAACGTTATGTTTCAAAAATAAACGAAACTTTAATTGGTTATAATTTGCGATATGCGTTTATTGTTTAAGTAGATGCATCTAATATTCCTTCTTATATTGTTTACATTTTATTCCTAGTAACAGGAGTAGCCTAAGTTACTCCTTGTAATATCAAAAAAGTGGCATTAGAAATCCCCGCAAACTCGGTACAGAAAATTCAAAAATGAGCCAGAACAAACATACTGACAGAAATATTTTTAACAATTATTTTTTTGTTATAAGTACATTACTGAACATTTACGTTATAAACAGACACTTTAATGTTATTTATTTATATACAACTATTGCCTTGTATTATTGTACAGATACAACTTGAGCTGCAAACTTCGCGTCTCATCCTATTACTGCGATATATTTAAAAAGTGAACTATAACTACACTACGGTGAACTGCAGTCTAAGTTCTATTTAAAAAAAGTGTTATAATTGTAATCATATTTCAAATGATTCGTCGACTCCCAAAAATGTAAGTAACTGTATAGTTGCTTACATTTTTTGTCTGTAAAATGTAAGTAACAGTAGATACTTATAATTTGTGTCAGTATGTATATACTACAGTGTTATTTATACATGTATAAGCAAAGTTTCAAACCAAAGTGTTACAATCTCGCGGTCCGGCGCGGTCCCGCGAGCGCCATCCGTCTTGTTGCAACTCTCCCCACGACGATATACCTATGTACGGTGTTGATGGTTATAACTACCTTTAGTGCTTGATACAACAAGCTTTTGATGATCTCAGTAGCAACTGGGTGCATAATGGAGGCTCATCAAGTTATGCTAAAAAAACTAAGGATAGGGATTGCTAGATGTCACAAATTTTTGAAAACAATATTTACCATTCAGCAATTTGTGCGTTTTCAGCCATATCCCGGAACGTTATTTAAAAATTCATAATTGAGTAAAACTATTTTTATAGCCATAATTTTAAGATGTTAAACAGTCTCTATAAAATATTTAAGAGTAAATTTAATGTATTGTCCGTGAAATCTTATGGACTTGTGCACCCAAAAAATTCTATCAAAAAATTATTATAGTAAACAACTGCTTCAGTTAGTTAATTGTATCAGGCGTTACTTGGCGGAAATCCATGCTATTAAGTTAAGATTAAAACTACTTCGCAACAATCCGCTACAAATATGTATGATGGTATATATTTTAAACCATGCAGTATGTACCAGCCTCCATTGTATTTGTAGCGGATTGTTGCGAAGTAGTTTTAATCTTAACTTAATAACTGCTTCAGTGTTTTTACTATATTTTTAATATTTACTTTACGGCATTTGCTGGGACAATATAAAAATCATATAACTTTTTAAATATCACAAAATAATACGTTCAAAGATAATTTTGGAAATCAGTGTGTAAATCACATCGTTGTAAGTGCAATCGTCCGTCGGTGTTGGGACGCCGGATGTCCCCGGGGACTATCCGTCTTGTCCCGGCGACACACTTCACCTACTTACCTTAAACTTAAGAAATTCCTTCTTTTTTTGTGTCCTAAATATTTTTATTCTAAACATTTCCAAAAAGTTTGTAAAAAAAACAGTCTCTGTTTTTTCTTTTCATTGATACGGAATGCTGACTAAAATAAAAATCTTGCCATTGAGAAAATATATATATGTAGGTATCTATATAATACCATAGTAATTAATGAGCAAACATTATTTAACACGGATTTATGAACGGATTTTTTTAAATTATTAAAACAATTTGCTGAAAATTACCTCACTTAGGTAAAAATGTAAAACTTTATATTATATAATATATACCTACGCTTTAAAGGATATATACGTACTCCCTTATTTACTAAAGTTATAAAAGTGACAAATGGGCGAGTACTTATATATACGCCCGTTAAAGAGGGATCTAGTAACCAAAAGTAATAATCTTCTTTTTAGCTTCCGACTCTATTAGCTTTACATTCTCTACAATGTAGAGTCCATTACTTGCACACCATTAAGGAAAGTCCGTTTCCATCTCAGTTTCCAAACACATTAAGACTGTACCGTATTATCTTACTCCCACATAATGACCAGAGTTGACGAAAAAAGTGAACATAAACGAAAGACCTTTATCTCGCTGGCAACCAGACAACGAGAATGACAGCCGATGTCTTCATACCAGCACAAAAACAATGCCCTATCATTTTACATTATTAAAATGAAACACACAACACGAAACTCCACCTTAGCTTCAAAATGTTACAGATAAATTTCGGTTGGAGCTACGAAAAAATCTTGAACATTTAATCTTCAGAAATGACATTTGAAAACGACTTTTGTATACTTGATACAACATTCAAATTTCTTTGTCGTGTCAAGAACATGTGCTATTTCCAAAAGGCCGTATAAACAATTTCAAGAGTCTTTGTAATCTGAATCTTAAAGGACAGAGGTAAGACTCAAGTTAGTTTGTAGGTCCAATTGAAAGGGTTATTAGTCATTATTGAATAAGCATATCATAGTGTTGTGACGCGTCGTTTGATTAATAATGGAGTGAGCGTGTTCAGTGAGTTTTTTCGAAATGTTGATGTAGGTGACGCGTAACGCTTTTAGCCGGGTTTGTTTTGGATTTTTTATCGGTTAATAACCGATTTATTTTGTATCGGGCACTTGGGCTTGTGGACTTGTCAATTTTTGAGTTTGATTGTCTTCTTGGCGACAAGAGCTTCGTGCCCTTTAACTGGATAACGGAATATTTTCAAAGTATTTTTTTATGGAATCTTAATCATTAATTTACAAAATGAAGTAACTCGGCGGGAGTTGAATAGATGACCGAGAATGACTAAAATTCATATGTGTAATAAGCTGAAAAGATATATATATATATATATATATATATATATATATATATATATATATATATATATATATATATATATATTAATAATATGGGAGTAGCAGACGAGCATGCAGTCCACATGAGGTAAGTGGCTATTGCCGCCAATGGACATCTGTTATCAACCTCACATAGTATTAGATATTCCTACCTGAGGTCGGCCACAGATGCGCCGCTACCCCTGAAGATTAAGCTGGAACGCCTCGGGTAAGTATGACTCCTAAGGGTAAGCCACACCCTTCAAAACGGAACACAGCAGCGCCTAACACTGCTGTCGAACCACAAAGGGTTCTACAACCTTCAATAAATGTAATAAAGTATCTTATATTTTACTCTATTCGTATGAACAATATTCTATATTGCTATTGGGTATTTGTCTTTTCGCTAAAAAGTTCGTATAACTCGCCCTACTATTAATTTTATTTAGTATTTTATTTTATTCACTAAGCGCTTTTATTTAATTGAATGTACAGAACCCAATCAACGAAAATCTTAATCCATTAATTGACTGACAAATAAACAAAAGAACAAACAAAAAATATTCTAATTTTGTGACTACTAAGTCGCGAGTTAAAAAAATAAAATGCTTTTTCACCAAATCAAATTGTAGGTAACTTTTTGTAAGTTTCATAAGAGTTAATTAGACGGAAATTGCACGACAATGTTTGAAAGTAAATAATAAAATAGAGCGAGTATAGTCAAGTGTATAAAGATCTTATCAGGGCACAATCAGTCATCTCTATCACACAAGAAAACTGGTGTAAGTTTTAATCTTTTTGTGATTTCTTTTATGATAATGAATAGGTAGGTGTTAACATGAACCAGAAGTTTCATTTACAGTTGATGTCTTTATTTAATTCAATTTAGGTATATATAAAGGTTGGGTAACAGTCCGTGCAAACCCGTCTGGGGGTCGCAGGCTAAGTTTTTAGCAAACGTTGCAAACATACTAAGAGTACCAATACCATACTTACCCATATACTCTTTGTACCTGCAAAATCTACGAGATAGATTGATGTTATCACGGAAGTGATAATTAAATATGTTATACATAAAATTCTCGTGCCACAATGTTAGTTGCCGTACTCCTCCGAAACGGCTTTACCGATTTTCACCAAATTTTATATGCATATTTAGTAGGTCTGAAAATCGGCTTCTATCTATTTTTCATACCCCGAAGTGATAAGGCTTGTTCACCCTTAACATTTTTTTATTTATATGGCAACATAACGTTTGCCGGGTCAGATAGTATAAGTATAATAGGTATATTCGGAAGTCACCGTGACCAGTAAAAGTATTTAAAACTCTCTACCGTGAGTAGGTAGTCATTAAATCTTAACAATGTAAATCTCTATGATCTGAAAGGAATCCTGCAAGACCCCTGCGATTTTGTCTTTCATGACGCCTCATAAATTAGACACAACATTTCATTGAAGTAAAATACTAACAAGAGTTGAATCAAAAATGAATCGGTCAAGTGTAAGGTATTAAAACTAAATGTAAAAGCTATTTTTGTCAAACATAATATTATTATAGGCAGCCAATCTTCTATACGCGATTTATCACACTTACGTTTTTACCCTAGTATAATATTTCAGTGGTCACCAGTAAAACAAACATTTAAAACGTCTACGTGAATGTCACAGACCACTCAGTACTCAGGACCAGACATCCCACTAACGATAGCCACACTCTACCTCTTATTCCTCACCAATAAGGGTTGTTTTTGTTCATCGTGTGGTGTGTGTGAGGGATATTTTAATGAGGTTGGACGTGTTAATACTCCATACGAGATAACGCTCTGGATATAACAGATGATTGAGCTAGTGAAGGGCGGTCTTGATATAATAATAAGGTATTCGGTGTCTGGAATTATTCTAGTCGCTTGGTTTGACTCTTGGAGCGTTTTTCTTCTCTTCTGAGCCTGAAACGTCATATTCGTAAGATCTAAAAGAAGTTTCGTTAAAAGCTACATTGACTACAAAGTCAACTTTCTTGTATTCATAAGCCTATGTGGGATTACTTCCTTCAGACTATACGACTATATGTGCTTCTTTGAATCCTCAATATTTTGACGTGACAACGTCTTAAATTAGGTTGCGGCTGGGAGTCATATGAAAAAGTGTAGCGCCCGGTAACGTTACGATGAGTCACCGAACGAGAGAGAGGCCCGCCGAATGCCTTGCGTCTCTCTCCCACTCAACTATGATCGGTCTGCCGCGCGCGCAGCACTAGAGAATTAGGCGCATTGAATCGGCGCATGCTTGTGTCTCTGTCTTTGTCTTTCTCGAACGTTCTTGGCGTTGGAAAAACAAGAAAGCGTCACAATACAAGTTCACACGTGTGGTTAAAGTATCGTCAGCTGTGTCTGTAGTGAAAATATGGAGTGCTTAGATTCGTCATTTATCATTTACAACAACTACAACAATAAAGGTAAATAATTGTACACTGATATTTCATTATCGTAAACTATGATTGATTGATTAATTGTTAGATTGACACAAAAGTTGAGAAACTGAGTTTATAGGTTATGTCATACTATTGATAAATGTTGATAGTGTTAAGTAAATTATTAGTTTAAAATTAATTAATTAATTAATTATTATTTTACAAATTTCTTTTGAAAAATGCAACCATTCCATCAGTATTTTCATATGACGTTGTCACGTTCAACTATCGTCAGTAAACCGACTTTACAGACAACCGATTTTTTATTCATATAGGTATTCAGTCGGTACATAAATAGTTGAGAGTTGATACCTTCTAGTCGAGTTGAATGCCTGGTTATTGAATTCTAATTAAATAAAATAATGCAGACTTACTTACACATATATGACGTGCCAGTCCTTAGAAAGCAGCGCATCCGCCATTGAATTCATGCTTGTTTTTATGTAATTTTTGTTTCAAAAAACCTTAACGCAAATGAGGCATTCTTATTATTATTAGCATGTAATAAAAAAGAACGAAATACAAAAATTAAAATTTAAAGCATTAAAATTAACCGCTACATCAGGAAGCATAATTTATTTTCATTTGCCCTTTTCGTCAACTTGAACAATCTGTGTGGCTTTAAACATTCATTTATCATTCGCTCGCCGATAAAATCTATCGACACTTGGCAGCCCTAGCCGTGTAGCGTGTATTCAATTAAGTTGTCGACTACAGGACGCTATCTCCCTCACTCTACACACAAATATATATATCTGTCCCGCTCTACCTCGCAACGGAAGCACTCGTTATGATCAAATGATCAATGATAGGGGTTAGTACGCAGTGAAGGGTTATTATTGTTGTATTTTTTTTCAACAGCGTTGAAATTGTTTAAGTCCCCATAACATGGAGGTATGCGTTCGAATAAAATAATAAATTTAAAATTTTTGCTACTTATGTAGATAATGAGTGAATTGTTTTGCAAATACATTATATACAGTGTATAATTGTACTGTAACACACGAACCTTGTAACTGTCAGGGATAAATATTATAGTTACTGTACCCTTAGTATGAGTTCTTACGTTTTTACAAAAATGACTGTTTTGGTATTTGTTTACGTATTTGCCCATACATTTCCAATCAGCGCTCCTAGTGGATTATATCAGAACTGATTGTAATAGTATGGGAAATACGTAAACAAAAACAAATCAGTCATTTTTATAAAAACGTAAAAAATCATACTAAAGGTACTGTTTAAACAGCACCGCACTCCAAAAAAACTGTATAGGTAGGTATGTACGAAACTTGTAAGTACCCTAGTTAGCTTTTTATTAATAAACATTGCAAACCCAACAAAATCTGAAAATATGTTGAAATTGTACAATTAATTTTATATGTTGATTAACATAACACAATAAATCATTTCATTTTATGGCGTGCGAGGCTCTTCTATAAACGGATGGGTAGAGACTACAGATAACTTGTAGGCTATGTATTTTCCACACAGTTGTGCACATATAAATTGCCTACTATAAAATTGCGACTCTATGCACTTAAGTAAAGTACCAATTGAGTATGTTGAAAGATGGTAGAGTCAGTATTGTACAAACGGAAAGGTAGGTATCACCGTCACGTTTATAATTATTATTTTTATATGTATTTAATATAGGAGCAGCAGACGAGCATGCAGTCCACCTGATGGTAAGTGGTTGCTCCCGCCCATGGAGCATATGTAATCGAACACAAATAAGGATTCCCCGGAGAACTAAGCTGAAACGTCTCAGAAAAGTATGTCTCCCTTACCCCACCTTTCAAACCAGAACACAGTAACGCTTGACACTACTGTTAATAGGCAGAAATAGGTGTGGCGGTGGTGCCGTCGGAGTTGAACCACAAAGTATTCTACCACCTTTAAAATTTCTAGCGTCAAACAGTTGTTGCATTTCGGTTGAAAGGTGTACATATACATACCAGTTGGCTTAGATATGAGGCGGCGATGATATCTTAGTTCTAAAAATTGGCAACGCGTCTTGATAGACTTCAGTACCCCTGTTCTATACGAGTATGGTGTTAGATGATATTTTTTGACCATGTCCACTTACCATAAAGTTAAGTGGACATGCTCAAAAAATATCTGTAATCAACAACAAATATGGTTGGAGTGTTGTTAACTTTTGAAAATATCGCAAAAAAATCTTGCATTATAACACGATTCAAATCAAATCAGAAATGAGACCCAAATACCTAAGCTGACATTTCATTTATCAGTCACATACCTATTCTTTAAACTCTACATTTCACATAGTAGTTAGGTACCTATATAAATTTATTATGTTTATCCGAAACGCTCTTATACGATTTTATCACATCCTTAAAGAATAAATTTGTGGTAACTATTATTTATAACTATTTGTGGTGGCTGAATCTTCCGCACACTCATTTATATTTTACGTTTTAACTTAGTTTTCAGTGGCAGCAACGGCCAACGCATCCATGATACGTCTGCAAGACAACTACTATGCTATTTTTGTTGTTATAATATAGGAGCAGCAGAGAAGAATGCAGGCCACCCGATGGTAAGTAGCTACTGTCGCCCATGAACATTTGTAATCAACCCCAGATAAAATTAGAGATCTACCTGAGGTCGGCCTCAGATGCGCCGCTACCATAAAATAATCTGGATAAGTATCCAGATTCCATCTTAATTCTCAGGGGTATGGCGTTTGAAGCGTCTGGTAAGGGAGACGTAAGTGCGTCTCCCTTACCATGCGCATACGTACCATACGCATTTCAAACCAGAACAAAGCAACGCTTAATACTGCTGTTATTAGGCAGAAATATATATGGCGGACGGAACGACTAAGAAGAAGAAGAAGAAGAAGAATATATGGCGGTAGTGCCCCCGGAGTGGAACCACGAAAGGTTCTACCACCTTAAATAAACTTTATTTTATGTCAATTTCTTTTATTTTCTAATTATATCATACAATTATCTTGGTAAGTTTACTTGCACTACAAAGATAATCCATAGTAATTTTCTTACTATGGATAAACTTAGCAGACGACAGAATATGAAGCAACACTTTCTTGTCCTATTATTTTATGTATTATTTCACATAATCTAAAACTACTTTGACGTAGGTATGCACATAATATATCAGAAGCTACATATATAAATACATATTTAGGAAGAATCATGTAGATACCAACTTTTAAATTAAGTTTAACGTATCGTGCACGTGCAAGATAAAGTAAGAATATGATTATATCTGGCGTTCTAATGCAACAATGTTAATATCTAAGACTTATGAAGTTTAATTAAAACACATTATTAAGCGTAAGGTACCTATCATAAGGTTTAAAAAGGACTAATTTTACTACATATAAAAAAGTTATTTCCGACTCTTTTCTATATTGTGGCTGTGTATAAACAATTGTATCAACTTGCAATTTTATTACTTAAAAGAGCACTTATATTTTTATCGGGCTTTACCTGCTCATTCTGGAAGTTTCCGTGAATGAGTCGTCTTCTACACGGGAAGAGAGCGAGTGGTACCTAGGTACTATTGGAGACAGATACCACAAGGCAGATAATATTAGGTATTGTAGATTTATTTTTATTTATTTATTGTCACACACAAGTGCAACGTTAGGGTTCAATTAGGGATAACTAAATGTCCCTGTAGTTCCGGGACCAGAATAGGGCTACAGTATCCCCTGCCTGACGTGAGAGGCAAAGGAGGCTTCCGGGGTTGCGAACGACAAGAGTGGGAGCTCAAACCGCCCGGCCAGCGGCACTGGGACGGACGGCGGTATGTGTGGTCGCATACCGTCGTGAACACCAGATGGTGTAGTGAGTTTCAAGATCACCTGGGCGGAGCCCGACGGGGCAACGCGCCAAGTGGACTCCGGTTGCGTTCTATTGGAGATCCCAGAGTCCTCTTGGCAACGTATAGGACGGCCACGTAGAGGAGGGGAAGTTTTAGTGCGGTAAGGATACCACATAACCCTGTGTCGCTCCCAAGGCACCGGGTACTTTTTGAAGATTTCCTCCTCGTAAACAAAAAAAAAGGTGGGTATATGGGCTAAATAGGTACCTTTCTAGGTAATAGGTACCTATCTACGTACAGAGTTAGGTATAGGTAGATATGTTAGGTTGGGTTAGGGGAGGGTTAGGGGTTCCTGGATTATAAGATACCAACATATAGTTTGCCTACCAACTTCGATCCCTACGGATAGAATTTAATATTTTAAGGTAGTATCAAACGGAATTATTACCTAACGTTGGAATTACTATTGTTGTAATACATTTATAAAGTAGGATAGGTAGAAAATATAAAGGTAGAGTAGGTACCTACTTTCTTTTGTAAATTAACTCTACAATTCACTAAGAAACCTTGGATATTGAATGAGCGCTGCTACTCAAAAGACCCTATACCAGAGGGTTGAAAGATAGGTACATAACCGTATCAAAGGGCATCACTCAATAAAAACTCTGAAAGGAGAGCGATAATAATAGAATCTTACATAGCAGCTGCGTTAACAAAAACGAAAAAATGTCCGCACCTTCGCATCGATTTACGTCACGGGATAAATTGAAGCCTTCCAGTATTTCCAGTGAACGGACTGCCGGACCATTCGCAGCCACCGGCCAAACAAAAAAACATCAGCAACCACCATCCAGCCTCCCAGATTCGCAACTATTATCTTAAAACGACCAATCCAACATGGAGAGTTAACGCACGCCCCGCGATTGGCCGACGCTCACCCCAAAGCTCCGCCCAACTCCACAGGCCCCGCCCACCGGCTACGAAAAGTTTCCAAAACGCTTCACCCGACAGACCACAAGCTCGGACCGTCGGCGTAGATGTCGTAATACCGTACACCGTGACCGTGGACCGCGTCTTTCCATTAAAATCACGTTTCTTATCCGCTTATCACCTTGCATCACCAGATAACACCGTCTCCGTTTCGGGCGCGGTAACGTGCGCGCTAGACAAGGACGGGCGATAATAGAGCGAGGTGCGGCTAAGAAAAATTGTATCGTATGCGTGAGCGCGATCAGTGTCCGACTCACCTGACGCGCGGGCGGTCGATAGCGGCTACGAGCACCGCGGCGCTCTACGCCGTAGTGATGTGTGTGTGAACTGCGCGACAGTGAACAAACATGATGACTATGGACGTCGGGATGTACAACAACCAACAGAGCGGGTACAGCGCGGAGTATTACCAGCAGGGCGCGGCGTACCAGCCGCCGTACGAGGGCTACCACGAGGGGTACTACGACCCGGCGACGCACTACTACGAGCCGGTGAGCCAGGAGACCGCGCCGGTCATCAGCACGGACACCGGTCTCTGCTACACGAACTTGGACTATGGGGAGCTGCAGCAATACCCGATACACGCGTTGCCGTCCCACCCGGACGCGTTTAAACACAGAGAGGAGCTGCCGAGACACGAGGACATGCATATGCACGAGCATAAGATTGACAACCACTACCTGGAGACTAAATACAACATGCATTTCGTTGATGAAGGTTCCATGCAGTACAGTCACACCAGCTCGCCGCTCCCGTGTCCGGAGTTCGATCCGTACGCGCCGAAGGAGGAGTTCGGGATGCGGGAGTACCCTCGGGACGGGGAGCTGCACCTGGGCCACCAGCCCCACGCCTCCCACGCGGTACCCACGTACAAGTGGATGCAGGTCAAGAGAAACGTCCCTAAACCAGCCGGTGAGTACACAGTATCGCTAAAAAATAATTTGGTACTAAATAATATTATTTTTTTTTTCATTTTGTTTTCTTACAATTAATCTAGATATAATTTTTAATATAATTATAATATTATATTATTATCTAAGTACCATTACCTACTTGTAATATAAATAGGTACATTAATGGGATAATATTTCAATTAAGAAATTAAAACATATTTATGATACAAAGTCCTACTCTACATAGTTTCTTATGTGACTTGAGTACCTACTTACCTACCTAAAATAATATTTTAATATGAATATTGTAGGTAGTAACATAACTATACCTATATTCTGACATTGATACGATCTCTACATGTAAATGGGTATCTACTTAACTAAAATTCTAAACAGAATCCATTTAAAATTTAAATCTCGAATAAACATGTTGGTACATAAACAAAATATAATTTACATAAAACAAGACCGTTAATCATATTATTCTTATTCAACGCTCAAAGTAAAGTTACAATATATAACCTTTACAAAAAATGTTATACGTAATATAATAAAGGTGTCCGAGGTTCGAATCTCAGGCTTTGTATTTTTAGAAGTTACGTGCGTATTAGAAATTACTCGTAATAATCACTTGTTTTAACAGTGAAAGAAAAAAGCCGTGAATACCCATAACAAAGAGTTTTCAAAAAAATCTCAAAAAGTGTGTGAAGTATACAAAATTGGTCAGCGTAGTGGACTTTGGCCTAAGCCTCACTCAGAAGATCCGTGCCCAGCAGTCTAACATCAACAAAAAATATTCCTAAAAACATAATAATTATAGGTCTTAATCAACTTACCAAATGTAATTGACCTCTTGTACGCAACAACTTATTCCTCGCCATAAATTTAGTTATATTAATTACAGCACTTTACCAAAGCAATCGAGGTCAGAACGAAATAATTAGTTGGACAAATTGCGGCTAGAATAAATTAATAGTCTATGAATAACATTACTGATAACTTCTGATTTATACGTGGGGATTGTAGGAGGCACGAATACATGTATAAAACCCACGCTATACCTATTATTGGCTTTACACACACATACAAAAAATATAGACATATCTAGTAGCCAGATGTTCTATCTTATTTGTTTTTTTGTATGTGTGAAAGATACTCATAATAAAATACCTTAAAAAATAGTCAATACAGGTTTATTGGTTTTTCTTAACCGAAAGCGGAGAGTCAATTTTTTCAAGTAGGTATATGTATTTATGTATGTCTCTTTCTTTGGCATACCTTCCAGTCCAACGGCTTGACGGATTTTTATATGAGGTGTCGTTGGATTCGATTAAAATTGTGGGAGCAACATAGCCTATGTTACTATACTACTATTGAATATTAAGATTTTCTTCAAGTAATAATACGAGTTCTTAATATATACAATGATATTATTATTATTTTAATATTATGTCCAATGATAATAATAATATTATATAACAATATATTATTATATTATAACTAGGATAATTTCTAAATAAGTATGTCAAAGTAGGTAAAGGTTATCATTAAATTATCATATTCATATAAATTCCGTACATATATAAAACTATATAGTTTCTAGCTACATAAATGAATTCAGCCCTTCCTAAGATTGATTCATTATTTTTTAATTTTATTTACATTGATAACAAGCTTTCATGACAATATGTTAATTAACTCTTGCATATTAAAATATAAACACATTCTGTGCTATCGTGGCTTAATAAGTTTCAAAGTTTCGAGTACGTATTGAGATCACTTAAATTACATATAATCATAATAAAGATTTTTTTATCCAGCTGAAGTGGGAAATTAGTATATAGTCTATTAATGGTGAATGACCACTACCGTCCATAAACATCTTTAATCTACGCTAAGTAATATTAATGCTCCGGTAGAAGTTGAACAAATGCTGTTCTAAGCCTGACAACTAAGTTCGAAATCTGCGGATCTGTGTATACCCAAGTAAATATAATTAATTTGTCTATAAGTTACTAACAGATGCATAACTTACCACTCATAGCATTTTAACCAGAACATACTGGTGTTATGAAGAAGAATCAAATGACGGTGCTGCGCAGTCAAATCACAAAGTATCTACTTTCAAAAATATTATTTCAAAATAACAAACAGACGTTACACTTTTGTTTATAAGTGTAAGTACATGTGTGTAGAGAGTAACACGTGACCCACAGTCCTACATGGCAACATGTGGACGTCAAAGTATTGCTACGGCAGGTGACCCCTGACCGGCTGCCACATGCCAGCACGAGGCTACAGATCTGACTCTCTTAGACCTTGTTCAACATGTTCAAATTAAAAAAAATCTTTTATCATACGTTAAAAATTAAATATAAAAATGAAAGATGACAACCAATAAAATAGAATCAAAAGATTTTTTTTCCTTTTTTTAATTCACTAGACACAAACATTTTGGAGTGTTTTGAGTTACAATTTTTGACTCTATATTTTGAGGATAAAGGATATTAATTAGCCGTATTGATACGAGGCATACCTCGCGTATTAATAATGTATTCAAACAAATACATATGTAATTATGTATGTTAATTTCATCCGTAATAGACTTCCAAGTACCTTAACATAAGTATTACACATAATATTAATCTAAAAAATAAATAGTTTATTACAAAATAATCATGTATTTCTGAAGATGGTGGTAGATATTCTAAAGTAGAATAACTAGTAATTCTGAATCTAACTGATGTGTAACCGTCCTCAATTTTAACAACACATTTATTAAGAATATGACCGTTGAAAGTTGAACCATTCAAGACCTAAGAGAGAGGAAAGTCAAATAGCTTAATACGTACCTCAAACAGTTAAACAAGAGGAATAATCAAATTATTTGGTGCGCGGCAACTCGGGGTAACCCTTGACACCGCGCCGCTGCCAACATTCACTCCGGCATCAGTCAAGACGCACAGAGCAGTGAAAACACAGAGGCTAGTAGAATCACGGTCATGTGTTTCTACTAGCCTCTGTGCATGTTTCATATACGTAAATAATTTTATTAATTAGGCTTGTGCTGGGCATATTTACTGTTTTGAACGAAAATTAATGTGTTTATATCAAATGTTTAAAAAACTAGACTTTTAAAAATATATCTTCGTTAAATTTTAAACATAAATACATATTTTAAACAAACTAGAATTAAAGTGATGTTTGATTTATGTATTTCATTACCCTAATTATGACTTAATACTTTTAGTACAACTTATCCTTAGGTTTGTAACTAATTTGTAGATTTTCAAAACATGTTTATTAAAAGTTCCAACACGTTAAGATCCCAATACTAGATAGTTACTCAAATAAAAAAACACTTAAATACTATTTGAATATCTACTTTCTCTCTGACTCTACCATTGTCTCTACTGAAAAATGAAACTAAACGTTAACTAGTTCGAAATAGTAGATAATAAATAACTGAACAATACCTCTTATTCTAATCAACAATCATCAACAATAATATTAACTACAGTAGGTAGTGTTGTCTACCTCTATAACCACCTACTCTATGGCCATAAACCATCAAACGCCAAGTGGCAGAGTGCTGCTGACACCACACCGCGGGCCGCGACGTATATTTGAGGAGATGTGTCACTGCCAGCGTGGCCCATCGTTGCTTGACAACCTCTTATAAATATTTAGAAGTCACTTTATACGGATAGAACGCTAATCGATGTTTAAATGCCGAGGTAACTTGTCATTGGTATGAATAAATACCTATATATTTTTATAATCGAAATAGTAAACAAGGTAACAGTCCACGTGATGGAAAGTGGCTGCTACCGCCCATGGACATCTGTAATCAAGCCGAGATAAGATTAGTGCTCCGTGAGCGCGGCCACAAATGTTTTACTGCCTCTAAGGATTAAGTTGGAACAAGTCTCCTTTACCACATAGCAGCGTTTAACAATGCCGTTATCGGCGTGGCGGTGGTGCCGCCGGAGTCGAACCACACAGAATTCTACCACCTTTAAATATATGAATAAATATTTATATTTGCGTAATATCTATCTTCAATACCAGGGCATCAAAGCCTTGACATGTGTTATACTTATAAATAAGTATGAATTGAATTTATTAGTAAACAAGCTTGCGGTCAACCTGATGGTATGGTCACTGCTGCCCATGGATATACGCAAACTCCGTAATTCTTTGCCGCTTCTGTTTACTGAGATCGCCTCGAATGTAGATAACCCTACAGCCGCAACCTTCCACTGAACCGCATGAGTGCAGTGGTACCTCCCCGATTGAACTAATAATATTATTGTACTACCTTTCATGCGTAGAAAAGGAACTAATTCATAATTATTTTAACTTTTAAAAAAACTTTTAGAAATCATTGCTTTAACTACAGTTCCTGATTACGTGGCCATAAGTCTTTCAGATTGTTTTGATGTATTATACATTTGTAAACCATAAATAAATCTTGTAACAAAATATTTATTTAGGTATATAATATATTATACCTTTTTCAAAAATAAATGATTACTTCGTTCAGTTTTATTAGTTAACCTGCCTAACAATTACTTACAAAGTTCTTTGGTTTATAAATAAATAAAACAAACATTCAACTAATTAACGCACGCAAGGTTCCGTATTTAATGAAAAAAATATACTGAATCATAAAAGTGCACGTATTATTTTAGCTTAGAATACCTAATAGTGTAAATCACTCCTGTGTTCAGATTGGTATTGGTTATCAGAAAGAGATGTATTTTGATCATATTCCATCCTTAGCCGAAGAGCTGGTGACAAATTGTAGGAAGCTAGACAAGTGCGTATTGATAGACTTCACAGTCTTTGAAAACTTTTTTAAAGAATTCTCTCGCATGTCGGTTTGTTCGTAATGAATATCTTTACTGTTAATTTTAAATTAATGATCCTATATCACTCATATCCAATTTCGCCCATTATTTCAAGAGTTTCGGCACTATTTACTCAAGCATTACTACTACTTTCGATAAAACTATTTGTGCCATACATATATATTTTATATCATATGATTTATGAACATACTTTTTTATTTACCCAGATACATATAATATAGGTGTCAATCAAAATTATATTTCGATCAATGCTGCGTATTCATAGTTTCAACAATGAATCCTCGAGGCTCTAATAAAGGTAGAGTGGGAGCTCTAACCGCCTGGCTAGCGACCCCGGGAAGAACGATGGTATGTGTGACCTCATACCGTCGTACGCTCCACACGGAGTGGCGAGCTTCATAAGCATCTGGACGGAGCCAGACGGGGCCACGCGCCAAGAGGACTCCGGTTGCGTTCCTTTGGAGATCCCGGAGTCCTCTATGCAGCGCTGAGGATGGTCACCGGGGGGGTTTTAGTGCGGTAAAAGTCCCACATAACCCGTCGTTGCTCCCACGGCGTCGGGTACCTTTTGAAGGTTTCCCCCTCGTCAACAAAAAAAAAAAACAAAAAAAAAAAAGGCTCTAATAAAGGAATGTAATACAAAAGTAGTAATAACATTTACTAATTGTGAGACAATGACTCCTCGGAATTGGTATTTTGGTCACGGGGTTCAAAATACAGACTATTTATTCTTACAATAACAGTATGTAGCGGTTTTAGACGACCGCGTGGCGGAGCGGCCACCATACCGGTCTGACGCGCAAAGGGTCCCGGGTTCGATCCCCGGCCAGACAGATATCTAAATGATGAATTTAGATTTCTGTTTCTGGGTCTGGGTGTTTGTGTATTTGTCTATGTGTGTGTCCATGGCACCCACGACACAAGGAATCCTAGTGTGGGACTGTGAGTGTAGAAAGCGTTTATTTATTTCATTTGAATGATAAGAAATAGCCAATTCAATACAAACAGCGTTTCAATTTAGTCTTTAAATGTAAATTGAGGTAAAAAATATCAATGTTGGCCCATTCGCGACCGTCACCACTTATCATCAATTGAACCGCATGGTCGTTTCCTACATCAATTTCAAAGTAACCTATAAAAGTATACAACATGCGTTACACGGCGTACCCTGCCCAAAGGCCACAGGTCAGTTACGCAACATTTCGCTAGTCCATTCGCAATCACGTCGAGCGGACAGACAGACAGATGGTGAGACCAGATAACACTGGAAACATGTATGCAGATGTACATGCACCTCAGAGTGAACATGAAGTATAGAGCGACTGAACTCGGGTATGAACAGTATACATAAGTGAGAACACTGGCATTATGCGCAATCGATACCTTATACGGTCGGTTACATATTAAATCAAGTGAAATAAGTGTGCTAATTGCATTATTTTAATAGTAAATTTTGGCAAATTAGTAATTGTAGTGTAATCCGCTGTGAAAATTACAAGTATATTAAAATTAAGTTCGTTTTAACATGAACACATTTGCTTAAGATTCTTCAGTATCTGTCTCTACACTATTTATAACTAAGATGTACGCGTATGGTAGAGAGATGAATCTAACAAACATCACACACGCAAATTTTTATTAGCGCATATGATTCACTAATAATAGTATGATAAAAATATTGACGTCAATTATGAGTAGGTAATATGATGCAATATCTATTACTATCTTAAAAATAACAAAGTTACAAAAGATTATTATCCATTAAATTCGATATAAATTTTACATTTATTTTGTCGGATAAATCATAAGAATGGCTCGCACAGAATAAAAAGTAAATATAAATACAAGGCAAGTTTATTTCCTTGCAATTTTATTAAAGTATTCTTTATTAAAATGTTTATTAATTTTATTATATTCTAGAGGACAGGCAGATAAACAATTATGTTCAGTATCAATCGTAAATGATATGATGTGAATAAACATATTTTTATATCAGTTTTATATAATAGTAGAAACCGTTTTGAAAATTATCTTACATACGAGCTAATGATAAAATCTGTTGATTACTCGATAAGCAGCATTATATAAATACATTTAATCCTGTTCTTTAACTGATAAGGATTCAAGAAGTTTTTGATTATCTGATGGCTTATTGCGATTACGCATTTTTTTACAAAACGATTCATAATAAATGATTATTATTATAAAATTATTATTATACATACTTGGTAAATCATAAAATACTTATATCTTATATTTATTACGGGAAAGTAAAGATAATTGGGGTTTAAGAAACAATTATGATTGTATGAGTAAATTAAATTAAATTAATTATTCTCTTTAAAAAATCTTTAACGTCCCACAGTTATATACGGATCTTGCCTAAGTGAAATGAGTTTAGCCCATAGTATTATATACAATGTAGAAAAAAGTAGTACTTGATGACTCTACATCTAACACTGCAAACTCCTTTGAGATTTTTTAAGAATTCAAGCGTGTAGGTCTCCTTACGACGTTTTCTTTTACCGGTATAGCAAGCGATAACTAATTTATAATTCGTGGGCAACAGTTGCGGTTGTTTCAGTATTAGGTACCAAGCTCAGTCAGCGCTATAATGGTTGCGTCCGGTTCGATTTGTTCCATACAAATTAAAATATAAACTAATATATAAACGTTGTTCATGCCTATCATTGGCACTCATACGAGCCTTATTATTATAAATACTACTATAGTGTACTACTAAGTATTATATAATGTATTGTGTGTATTGCTGTTGGCATGTAAATAAATAAATAACTAATTATTAAATCTGGAATGTAATAAATGGATTATAAAAAAGTGGCGAAAAACATTCCTATCCGCGAAGTTGAAAAATACGTAGTTTAAATAGTCACTGTAGTCAAGTAGTTCACTGTTTCCACGGTCCTATTCTTTGCATGAAAATCCAATACATTTAAACATTTTCAAGATTAGTCCAAACATGTATATGCCATGATAATTAAAACTAAATACGTATAGCTATTTGTTAATAAAGTACAGCCAAATAATCCACTTATTCATTAAACTATAGTAACATAATGAAATAAAAGAAAGGAACTTTTGAGCTTTCGATAAAGCTGACCTATGTAAGACTGATCATTATAAAATCACATACAGACATTTCAATTTTAGTAACTGATGTTTTTTGACAGCCATTATGCAAATACTAATGGCTCAATTCAAATTTACTTTAAAGAAACGTAAGATTTCAATTTCAGTAATAAATGATTTCGCTTCAATTTTATCGAAATCAAGCCACTTAATCAAAATTTGAGTAAATTGAAACGTCTTTTAAAAAATCAATTTATAAAAATGATGAATAATGCAGAGTTTATGTTGCGATATCGATTTAGATAACTACAAACTAGTGATATCTTTGTACTGATTTGACAATACCAAAATATAATAACAATTTATATCTTCTCGTCCATCCGTTTGTACTACTCCATACAGACAAAATATCAATGTACGAAAGATCAACGAAAGATACACAAAGCAAGAATTTAATAGTCTAGAATAGATCTTAATAGTGTCTGTTTCCCAAAGCTAATTATGGGAGCTGTTTGACAAAGCTAATTAAATTTAGCACCAATTTAAAGGACTTCACACAAATAAGTAGATAATTTAACATGAAGAATCATGGGCATTTACCCCCAAAATTTTTAGAGATCCTTTATATTTTTTCACGACCGTCTTAGAAAACCGCAGTATACGTATACGACAAACCTAAAAACCACGTGTTCCATTAAAGCTAAACTTAGAATCTTTACCGAAATATTCCCAATTATTAGCGTCCCAGTCCCGAATCGCGTGCTATTACGAAAACAAACAAGATAACATTCAACATAAGGATTAGTTAAATTGTAAGGAGGCTTGCGTGCCGCACTCGTGTCGCCGGACGGCTCGCTAGGATTTCGACAGAATATCGTTTTAGTGTCACGATTTGAGTCTTAGTTGATTCATACTAATGTTATATGTAAGTAACTATAGTCTATTTGGTATAGTTTCACGGCTAAATCGCAAAATAAAAAGGTAGCTTAGGTACAGGATAGGTAGTAGTAGTACCTTTTATTTTGTGGCTACATGGTTGAACCGATTTTGATGGAATTTCATGTAGGTGTCTAGTTTACAGTTTGGAGAATGATACCTTTACTTTGTCAAAATCCCTCTTGAGGAGATTAAATTAGTAATGTTTACATTACGGGAGATACTTTAAGAGAGAGATGGTTAAGTAAGTCCTATGGTTAAGTAATTCATTAATTGCAGTAATGTCCTTACTGCAATTAATGAATTGCTTAAAAAATCTCTTAAGATAAGATTGCAACTATTATTTTTTCTCATTCTTCAGAATATTCCAAATTGTATAACAATAAAAAACAAATCTTCTAGTTGAGATAAATCAAAATAGGTTAGATAATCGCAAAATTTACACATTTGAATATGTATATTCACTGAAAATGTCATTGGGCAATGACCATTTAACATAAAGTGCCTGGCATGCTCATTTATTCCGTATAAACAAAAGCCGGGAATAACACACATGTATCCCGCTTTGTTGGATGCACCGCTCCATCTAAACCACACAATATCTTACTCAAACTAGTTAAAGATAACCGATAGTTTAAGTGCCCACTAAACCGCTTCCATTAAAGTAGGCATGTTAATTGAATGACCATTATACAATGAATTTAATGCTGATTACGTATTATTACTCATTAGTTAAAATTTGAGGTTTGAATCGAGACACTTTTCAGGAATTTTTGGGTTTGATGCTATTGGATCGTATATTGTTCACATGATGACAAGCGGTTAGACGGTAATTGCTGCTTATGAACCAAGTGCAAATCTGTAAACAAAATTCTCAAGACAGACTCGAAAGGCTTAGTATAAGAGTATTAACAGCCCTACCATTACAAATCAGAACACATTAGAGGGTAAAAACGAACTTAACACTGTTCATCCAAGCAAGGAATAAATATTGCCCTGGTGCCTCCGGAATCGAATCATAAAGGATAGGTTTACATACATATAAGGCCAGTACCCTTACCAGGAGTTTTTACGTTTCGACAAATATGACTGTTTTGGTATTTGTTTACGTATTGGCCCATAGGATTTTCTAGTTCGGACACAATCCGCTAGGGGCGCTGATTCGAATTTGTATGGGCAAATACGTAAACAAATACCAGAATAGTCATATTTGTCGAAACGTAAAAACTCCTGGTAAGGGTACTTACAGCACTCAAGAAACATTAGTATTAAGATGAAGGAATGTAACGAGATCATTATCAAAACACAACTGTGTGTTAGACGAATATATTTTACCTTCCGCTGTATCAAATCCCCATAAAACACCAAAGTGATCATCAAAGTCGATTATTGCTATTAAGCCAATAGGCATCTCTTCCGCTTTGCAGTGTGTGCCCACTGTACGACGTGTTTACGGCTCGTGAAACCAATTAACAGGCCTTTGCAACTTTGTTGTGCGTAACTGATAGCCTGATGTGACCATGCAGTGTGATAAATACAGGATATTCTTATTATGGGAACTTTGTATTTGCAATAGTTTTTACTGTCATCATCAACCCATTAGTGTCCCACTGCTGGGCTCAGGTCTCCCCTCAGTATGAGAAGGTTTAGGCCATAGTCCACCGCGCTGGCCAAGTGCGTATTGGTAGACTTCACATACCTATGAGATTTTTTTTTATAAATCTCTCAGGTATGCTCACGATTTTTCCTTCACCGTTTTAGCAAGTGCTAAGCACAGCAAGCAATTAATTTCTAATACGCACATATTTTCCAAAAATCAGAGGTGCGTGCTTGGGATTTGAACCTTGAACCTCTCGATCGAGAGGCCGAGTTTCTTAACCACTAGGCTATCACTGCTTTTAGTTTTTACTGTATCAGGCTTTTTTTGTAAGATTGAAGTAGTAAACACGCGTGAAGTCTACCTGATGATAAGTGATCATTACCGTTCATGACCATCTGTATACAAGTCCATGTAGAACAAGGATTCTACGATGGTTATCTATACATAGGTTAGGCTACAATAAGATACCAAATAAGTAACAAAATTCCCCCGTTCTACCTACTTTTTCAATGCTCACACTCGGTCAGCCTAACATTTCACGGGATTTTATTACATCGTTTGAAGCTATGTAACCTCCCCCTGACTACGATTATGCTCATAGCCCCTAATTAAGATTCCCTACATCATGGGTGACATGATACATAAAGTATATACATAATCTTAATTCAACATTTTGGTAATATGACTACTCAAAATCACTCCACACGTGAATATCGTCATAAAAAGATAATCCGCTTAAATTCCGCAAAATGGTCACCCTATCTTTCGCCACTTGGTTGCAAGCTGTAAGCTTATCCCGGCAGTGTCTACTTCAATAACTATTTACCTATTAGCTTCTAGGTATTACACTCATCTATCCTCACCTATTTTAAATTAAGTAAAATTGTGAAGTTCTCCTAATGTCAAGTGGCTTCGTGGGGAACCCTGGAATTAATTTAATATTGACTGTTAAAAGCAATATTTAATTCAAGATTTTTAAACCTTTTCCAAACAGAAATAAGCTTTGTAGAAAAAGCGCTTTTCAGATCAAAATGCCAAAATTAGGTACACAAAACTTCAAGTATAAATATTTGCATGAGCTCTCAAACTTCGACGGATTACGACAAATATTGACATGGATTAACCAATAAAGAAAAATCCTTTGGTCAGACGGGCTTTTCTTTAATATAAAATAATCCATGTATTCTAAAGTCACACACAATAAATAAGTCTTAAAAATAGCCGCTCTAGTCAACTCAAAAATGACTTGACGCAAATCTGACAAATGTTTACACGCGAAAGTCTCGCACACCATTGGATCAAATATTAACATCGGAATCCTTGTTTGCCTGAAGCACGTAGTCAGGATGACTGGCTCGGCTTTGTGTGGCCAATAAAATTATATTATTGAAGACCAAAATATTACCTAAATTCTGACCATTTATAATCAACCACTAGGTTAAATATTAAACTGAAATATTACTAGATTGATGTGAGCCTCTACGAAAGATAATCAATGTATTCTAAAATCATACATACATAGTAGATAAGTCTTAGAATTGCCGCTCTAGTCGACTAAAAATGACTTCACGCAAATCTGACAAATGTTTACACGCGAAAGTCTCGCATACCGTCGGATCAAATATTAACATCGGAATCCTTGTTCGCCTGAAGCACGCAGTCAGGATGACTGGCTCGGCTTTGTGTGGCCAATAAAATTATATTAACTTTGTCGCGCGCCACTAACCGCGCGTGACTGGCATTTTCAGGGTGACTACATGATATTCTCCCCGCGGGCAAGGCGTTTTATGTTCCACTGGTGTAACTGTTAGGTGACGATGGTTTTGTCAAAGTTAACTTTTGGTACTGAGGCATTTTTTCCAATAAAATATGAAAATAAAAATTTGATCGTCTTTTCGGAGTTAATTATTGTGAGTTACGAAAATTACTTCAAAGATACTTTCGAAAGAATAATTGTGATTTAATTGTATTTTTATTTATCGGACTTACCAACAAATGTAGCTACCTAGTTAACTTATTAACATCACTTAGAAAAAAATCTTCCTATTAAACCCACCGACGACTATTCACTAACGTGTCCTTACGACAAAACTTCAAAGTTGGTAGTCATTATCTCATAATCCTGAAGTGGATAAAATTGATTTGAACTTGTTCAGTGAATCACATCAGTTTCACTTCGTTTAATAGAATTTAGTGATGGGATGATAGATGACTTACTAATTATATAATAGAATCAAGTCAGTATAACTGACCTAACCCATGGATGACTCAACACTGATATCCTTTCCATGCATAAACTGAGAGGTATCTTAAAATGCTTATCCTTACTCCTTCCTAATATTATAAATCCGAAAGTAACTCTGTCTGTCTGTCTGGTTGTCTTTTCTTCACGCCTAAACCACTGAACTGATTTTAATGAAATTTTGTACAAAGATAGTCTGAGACCCGAGAAAGGACATAGGATAGTTTTTATCCCGGAAAAACCACGAGAACTAGAGATGGCGATCTAAGATCGATTAATCGGAGAATCGATTTTTTGGACCAAAAAAATCGATTATTTTAATCGATATTAGTAAGGATTGAATCGTAAACTATGCAATTGATCAAGTGATGATCTTTACAAAGTTGTTGTCCATAAGCCCACGAAGGTTTCAGAGTTGGTACGACCAATTTTCGCCAGATGGCGCCACTGTCATTCCAATGAAGGTACGAATTTTTATTTTTATGTATATTAGTATGTCATATTATTTTCTTTTAAACGCGGGCGAAGCCGCGGGCAAAAACTAGTTAGCTATAAATTAATGATAACCTTAATAGTTAATAGTTTTGTTTTTGCACGCTGATTTTGCTTTCGTATGAGCATTCCAATCTCAAAGCTGCTAGAAGAGATTTCATTTTGAAATAAGCAGTCCTTTGTACTGTTTTTCATTAATTTTAACTATTGATAACTCTTCCGGGTACAAAAGCTTATAAATAAACTAGATGACCCGGTAAACGTTGTTTTGCCATATAAATAAAAAAATGTTAAGGGTGAATAACCCTTATCACTTAGGGGTATGAAAAATAGATAGTAGCCGATTCTCAGACCTATTGAATATGCATATAAAATTTGGCGAAAATCGGTAAAGCCGTTTCGGAGGAGTACGGTAACTAACATTGTGACACGAGAATTTTATATTTGTAACGATAAGATATTCAACGTCAGCGAAAAAAATGAATTTTATGGTCATGCTTAAAATACTAAAATAGACTGTTAGACTAACGGCCAATTTGCTACTATCTCGTAGATCGTGTCGTAAACTAATAAATAGTCCCTTAATCCAATTCCGGTCGGAAGGTAAATTTGTAGTTCAGGCACAGTAGAAATCTTATACTGTGGTTCAGGCGACCGGCAAGGAGTACAAGTTTGATTTTTGTAAAAAAATGAGGCAACAGTGGCATCTACGTAATACAGAAGGCGATAAATAGTCACCGAGGAACTCTTGACAGTCATGTTACGTAACCAATATTTATAATCAATCTGTCCAATATTTTGACTACTAAAGATCGACATGTCACACTTACATTACAGTAGACATTAGACATTTATTTAGATTTACAGTAGACATTGTCAAATTTCGATCTTTCGTATGTATATACTAGATAGATCAATTATTATTAATAACTAAGCTAAAGCTGGTAGTAGCAGAAGCAACATTTGCCAATGAACACACAGACTAAATATAAATACTGAATCTAAATTAACAATGACCTACAGAATTTTAATTTCGAAAATAAGAATGAAAATCCGCGAGACCACACCTGAGTCTGTCACGCCACAGTCGATGTTATCTATTGAACACCGAACCTCGGGGGAATCGCAACTTTATCTTTATCCTTGTCAAATCTAACCCTAAGCAAAGTGACTTTATTTCAAGTAAACAAGGTTTAAATTTATACCGAGTAAGGTATAAGTTTGCTAAAGAAAGAATATCTCACGGTGTCATTTTCTGGTTGAAACGTCTGTCGCATGATATACGGAATGTTGGAATGCGACAATGTTTAAATGGAAACTTTACATTGAATTGTTCGATTTAGTTTTTTATAAAATAATGGGTAACTTACTTTTAAATAATGTTCTCCTTTATTTTTTACACACTTTTGATAGTCTCCGAAGGCACCATCGCCGCAATTCTGCCTAATAACAGCAGCATTGAGCGCTGCAGTATTACGATTTAAAGGATATGGTAAGAGAGACAAAATTACAGACCAACTTGGTCACAAGGCATAGCAACATAACTGTACCCGATCTCAGGTAGTACTCCAATATTATCCGGGGTTGATTACTGTTATCGTGGGCGGCTGTAGCCACTTACGGCACACCATCAGATGGACTGCAGTGTTAGGCGCGTCTGTGTTCCGTTTTGAAGAGTGTGGTAAGGGAGACAAACTTTTCCGAGGCGTTCCAGCTTAGTCCTCAGGGGTAGCGGGGCGTCTGTAGCCGACTTCAGGTAGGAATATCTAATCCTATCTGGGGTTGATTACAGATTTTCATGGACGGCAATAGCCACTTACCATGAGGTGGACTGCTCGTCTACTCCTATAATATAAAAAAATACTCGAGAAAAATACATTTGAGTCAGGCAGGCAGTGTTTCCATCAATTCCTTCTCAATCTTGCATTCACTCTACTTCTAATTATGAAAAATCGGTAATCATTACATTGGATAATATAGCACTTGTGTTTCTTAACTCGTACATAATATGTCAGTATGAAGATTTTTTGCACTTACATTATTGCAATTTCTCAAGGGGTGATCAAATGTATGCAACATAGTCCAATGTGAATTAACTTTCTACTATAACTAAATATTTCTTTAACTCGGAGAAAACATGTTGCTTCCTCCTTTCTACTTAATGCCACTCTATTGAGAACTCAGTAAGTGTCTAAGAAATTCCTGATAGCTCTATCAACTTAATATAAAACTAGTTACTAGTAATTTAAAAATAAAATAACATGCATTATGTGTTACATATATTTATTATTTAAAACGTTGAATATTTAATAAGAATCTATAAAAACGAATGCAAATTGCATTTGAATTTTATCGATAATAGATTCAATGGTCGATAATGTCATTTGGGCATCATTAAACCAATTTGTCAAATAGAAATAAATTAATGGACAGAGTATGTATAAATTATGGTGTGATTAGATTAGTTTTTTGAAAAATATTATTATAAAAACAGCGATAAAGTATACTGTGTTACACATACATAAATTTTAAAAGATTGCAGTCATGTGATAGTCTGACGACTTAATAAAAATCGGCGAAGATATATTTATTTGATCGAAATGTCAATAATACGCAGATTGACTGTACATAGCTACTGTAATTGACGGTAAGTGTCTACTGTTCACAAGCGAATATATTCTAAATTAGGATTGAAGTGCCACCGAAAATAAACGTAGGATACGGACTAATTTGAAACGCATCGTGTTTTATTTCTCTTGTAAACTACAACACAATAGCTTACCACTACAATAAAATAATAGACGTATAACAAAAAGATTAATTATACATAATAGATAATAAAGATATGAGTATTTTCATACAATTACTTTTATACCACTTAACACTGAAATCATCTCAGATCGATTGACATTTGTCTTATATTTTAGAACAACCTATTACCAATTGGTTATAAGCCGGAGATGACATTTTATTCCTAATATATTTGGTATGATATATTTAACCTACGATGTGAAATATCTACATTCACCTTTCATCTAATTAATATCCTAACCTATTTATTCAAAATTACTCGTACATAAGTAACTTTATTAAAACTTAAAATCTGTGTGAACAGTGTAAAGCCAATGGTGTAATTAATGGGCTTTCCATAACGTCCAATATGGGGTACGCAGAGCTTTTACCGCGACCCGTTGTCGAGAGTGCTAATAAACCGTTGCTGCAAGTCACCTGTTAATACAACGGCTTAAGGTGCAGGAGGAAGCGAGTGACAAATTTACAGACTTTTAAAAATAATAAGGTGTCATTCTCGGTTATATATTGTTGACAATGACAATGACGTTGTTGAGAACCTGGGGAGCTACTATTTTTTTGTAAGTAAGTGGTTAAAACTTTACATCTCAAGTGTCAATCCTTGCTATTACACTTTTTATATTATTATATCAAGATGTTTTAGCGTAGGTAATTTAAACTCTTTTCCAATGTAACTTTATTTCATTTTAATAAAAACGTGAAAACGTTACTAGAACAATTTCTATGTTTTATATACAGTTTTTTTATAACCACTTATATTTTTTTCTGAAATCACATTAAAATAGAAACATTACTGATAAATATAATCAATCAATAAATACAATCGTGGATACAATTGATGTATAATAAATACATCATACTGTATGTATTTTTCGCTACCATAATTGAGTCCACACAACAATTTACGAAAGTATCGTAATAATAATATGCAATTTACCCAAAATATTTCCAAAGAACCCTGTGCAGTATTGTAACAATCGAAGTTAATTTTATAGGTAAGTGATTGTATAAGAGCTTTAAGTGTAAAGCTATTAGAATTCGAGGCGAGTACGCTAATAACCGTCGCTTGCAAGTCACCAAAAGTGACCGTGGGATCAAGCAAAAGAGGTAGCGGAAAGGGTGATCTTATTCGGTCAGCATTTTTTTAATAACATAGATGTAACAGACGAGCATACAGTCCACCTGATGGTAAGTGGTTACTGCCGCCCATGGACATCTGTAATCAACCCCAGATAGGATTAGATATTCCTACCTGAGGTCGGCCACAGATGCGCCGCTACCCCTGAGGACTAAGCTGGAACGCATCGGAAAAGTCTATCTCCCTTACCACACCCTTCAAACCGGAACACAGCACCGCCTAACACTGCTGTTATTAGGTAGAAATAGGTGGTGCCGCCGGAGTCGAACCACAAAGGATTCTACCACCTTCAAAATATCTATATGTAAAATGTAAGGAATTAAGTATTAGTAGTTAGTAATCGTCATTTAAGTAAGGATTGTATGTATGATGTTATATATTTTAAACCATACAGTACCTATGTACTATCCTCCCTCTCATCTAAGATTCGTACACATGCAACAAATAATAACAATACCCTTAGCCGAAATAGATACCTTAAATCGAATATCTAATAATAATTTAGTACATTTACATCGCTTAAAAATTTGCTACAATACCCACTTCCCTACTACTGACCCAGTCGCCGCATCCCCCAACTTGCACCACACCCCAAAGCAGCTAGGCCCAGTAAACCGATTACGGCCGGCGGGGTCGTATCGCGCGATCTCGCACGCAACCGCGACCCCTCACGAACTCACGCGTCCTGGTAATGACCCCTTGTTTGATAACTCTAATATCAATAAATGTGTGCAACTGCTCCAATGTAGAGCGGCCAGCGGTGCGCCCGGAGTCCACTCACTCAAGAAATCAAAGATCTACTGGTAGGATTCGATGCGACGTTCTTTAGTTTCGGTACAATGTAATCATTAATGGTAAATGTAAATTGAGTAGTATAAAAGTCACTGCTATTCAAAATAACCACTTTTCAATGATACACCAAACTACGAAAACCGCAACATTTTAAGATTGTTATTAAAATACTATCCCGCTACTCTCAGAGGGAACAGGATTTTGACCATAATCCACCATGCTTGTTGCTAACAGATTATTAGACTTAACTTACGTTGAGTTAAGTCAAAGAACCATTTTTGTGTAGATTACCTCTCGATATTTTCCTTCATCATTGAAGCATTTCTAAGTATCACTTACCCAATTATAGTAATCATTGTTAAATTCGTACATTTAGCTGCAGTATAATTAGCTTTCTCGATAAGACTCAAAATAAAAAAAAAATAAAAAATATAAACCGAATTTCCGATTTCGGACTGCATGTAAAAATCGGTATCGTGAGTACCCGTTACATAATAAAATGTCTCAATTCCGCGATAATTTTAGTCTAAAATCATATATTGCATGTAAAAACCTGTAAAAGTGTAAGAAACACATGTTTTAAACTATAAAAGAGAAATCAAAGCCTATGGCAATATTACTTGTGATATCACATTAAATTAATGCGTTTAAAACATTTAACCCACGTGGCCGAGATAGCCGCATTCTTGAGATAAACCCATTGTCTTCGCTCCGTGGTTCCGTGGACACAACGGACGGACGGACAGATTATACCGATATTTAGCGTGGGAGGAAGCGGATCGTATATTAATAACGTTGAATAAATCATTAATAACCTATGCTTAGGGTTCCGTCTGTGATACATCGAAGATTATTGGTCTGTATAGATGCATAAACTACCAAATAGTCGCTGCTGACCTCTTAAGAGGACAGCACAGTCCACCACTACATAGTTTCTAGGCAATAATTGTCAACTTTGATGGAAAATTGATTTCGCTAAACGGGCGTAAATCTACCAGGTACTCTAGCCATAGTAGCCAACAGTCGGACAACCTATGGGTTTAAATGGGTCGCAATAACCACTTATAACGGACTGCATGCCTGTTTGCTCTTTATTAAAATAAGAAAAACCATGTAAAATTTCAAAGGACATCGATCTAAACTAAAAAAGAAATATCTAACATCCTAGTACTGACAGATCATAATAAACTCCAAATGACGTACGGAACCTGCCTACGACACCGTAAAATTTAGGACACCAGCGGTAAATTAATGTGTTGTCGACTCTCCATAGGGGATTATTTACTCAAATAAAAATGCATTAAAAAATTACCCTGTTTTATGAACTGCACATTTGATCAAATTCAGAAGTATTAATTTTATAAATCGTACCTACCGGCTTATAATTAATCAGAGCCTAGTGTAAATTTAAATCAAAAATATATTTACAAACTTATTGAATGACATTATTCTACTACCGTTTAGTTATCAACTTTCAATATAGAGAAGAAGTAGTGTAGTAAACGCCAAAAAAAATCTTCCATCATCATGTGGAGCTGAAGCTAATTCAGACCACATAGTTTTATATATTCCAAATAAATGTTTGTTTTATTACCTAATCACTGTTTACACAGCGTTTGGTTAATGAATTATTAGCGTTGCCGACTCTACGGGAATTCTCGTACAAATACGAGATTTTGACATAAATGAAAATGGTATTGGTTTCAATAGGAATTAACTGAATTTGAAGTCAAATACGTAGGTAATCAGTTTTTTTTTCACTCATATTATACACATTTCACAGGTTGTTTGATCCTGGCGACCATTTTTTTTTTGCTGATAAATACACATTTCCGACATTTTTCGCCTATATACTGTACCATCGTTCCGGGACTTTACAAGTTTATTTACTTTATTTTATCTGTGTTTGTACGAGAAAAACATTTCTACAATTGGCAACCCTATAAATTACGTACCCTCTGTGTGTCAGACCGGTGGTGATCGCTCCACCACACGGGTCGTCAAAGTACCTTAACAAAACACCATCGTACCCTAATTATCAATAACTTTATCAATATTATTAATGTTAATTAAAATAATCATATTCTTTCATTAATTAGAACAAATCTAATTAAAACACTCTTCATTCGTCGATATACCATTGCGATAACAACTTGTGAAAATTGTTTATATATTTAAAGGGGTGTGTTAATATAAAAATCATTAAAAATGAATAGCACTATCGAGTTGACCACTATGAATATTAATATAACGACTACAAGCGAGAGAGATGAAGATACTGAAGTAAATAACACTACAAAATATCCTGACACTACAGACAATACGTCATTTAACGCTGACACGATGGGAATTATGATGGGTGGGGTGGTCGTTGCTATGCTGGTGGCGTACCTTTACAACTACGTGGCATCGAAACGACAGAACAAGGTGTATGATAACTTGAACATGAAGCATATAGTCATGAGTATTCTACACGGAGCCTTATGGGAATTGCCAGAGTATACCAAGGATGAGAGATTGGCATGCAATTCGCTGAGGTCTGAACTGCTGTGCACCTTGGAATTGGCTATACCTTTTTGGACGCTGTGCATCTCCCTCAAAATGTTCTCGGATTTATACTTGTTCACGAGCGGAGATGTGTTCACCGTGAAGGACATGACTCTCTTTACCTGCTCCTCGGTCATAGTTATGAATATTTACGAATTACTATTCATCTTTCTAACAAATGACGATGGAGATGACTTGAATTTTTCATCCGCGGTTAGATTGACTAGTGTTCTGTTAATCACGTGCGTACCTGTGACTGTGTTTTGTATAATCATACGATCGTTCTGTACGAAATCTGATATAGTGAAACCATTAGGTTTGTTTTTCTTGTTGCATTTATTGGTATTCATATTTTGTGATGTATGTCTTACTTTGTTTCTTATCGCGAAAACCACTCATCAGAGTAAAAGCTTCGAAAATGCGAGTTCTATGTTATTTGATTGCCGATTGTTGGTAGAAATAAGTTGGTATGTAGGAAGCCATTTCTTGGGAAAAAAGTTGCGCATTTTTAATAATGAAAACTGATATCTTAATTATCAAGTTTATTAAATTTTATATTATTAGTGTCTAAATTTCTTTAGTAGGTACATAAAATAAATAAATATTTAAAATAACGTTTTTTATCAAAATATCACATTAAAAATCATGTTTCGCATATTCACCAAATCTAATCCCGAAGTTATAGAACATATCCCGAACAAATCGACATTTTATGAAAATATTGTAGCTTTCTCTACAGAATATGGCAGAATAACCTAACCGAATATCAAGTGTTATTTATAGTTAAACGCGGTTTATTATTATTATTAGTTGTATACGTCGACATAGAGCGTTATCTCGGACTATCGCAAATTGGACAGGTCCGGTGAACGTTATATGCCGTCGTTTGTTGCCACTTTAAAAATCACTAGCCGTATCTTATCACTGGAGGGACCGGATTTATATTGTACCATACAGTTTGATAGTTCATAATCGACTTGTCGTAGTGCGTACGAATAAGGCAGGCAACACACGAGCGACCGGGAGCTAACTTAGAATGACAGTACGGTAGAACAAGATTGACAGAGAGAATGTGGTTTGACTCTGGCTTCACCACCGCCACACCTATTTCTACCTAATAACAGCAGTGTATGGCTGATTCCGGTTTAAATAGTGTGGTAAGGGAGACTTACTTTTACGTATCGTTGCAGCATAGTCCTCAGGGGTAGCGGCGCATTTGTGGTCGAACTCAGGCAGGAATATCTAATCCTATCCTATCTGGGGTTCGTTACAAATGTCCATGGGCGGCAGTAGCCACTTACTATCAAGTGGACTGCATGCGCGTCTGCTACTCCTATATCTATATATCCAACGAAACGCTGGGGAACGTAACTTAGAAATCTAACTTAAAGCAGCTTTAACCAAAATATGAGTGCCGGTGGAGTCAATTAAAAATCATCAAAAATTCTTACAAGTTTAAAAAAAGTTTTATATTGTATTCCTACACAATTTATGTATACAGTCATCCTTAGATTAGGTGAACATTCTCACATTGCTCATAAAGTTCTTTGACCATATCTCTCACATCATCTCGCTTCACAAGCTAGTATTTGCATAAATAAAATAATTATTTCTTCACAAAGTACATTTTCATTTTACTTACCATGTTCTATTATGAAGAAGTTTGTAATATAATTTGTATTATAATATCATAGAAACGGAGCTCTATATTATACTTAGTAACAACATTATTGATGCGATCCATATGAAACGGCGGCCTTCATACAGTTCTGACACGCAGTTCCGGGTTGGAACCCGGCAAGTGAAATGAACTTCTGAATTTATACATCTGTTCTGGGCCTGAGTTTTTCTGTATTCGTTTTAGTGTCCATGGCACCGATGATCAGCTTTTTATTAAGGAGCATCTTCTTATTATAAGATAGGAGTAGCAGACGAGCATTCAGTCCACCTGTTGGTAAGTGGCTACTGCCGCCCATAGATAATCTGTAATCAACCCCAGACAGGATAATATATTGCTACCTGAGGTCGGCCATAAATGCGCCGCTACCCCTGAGGACTAAGCTGGAACGCCTCGGAAAGTATGCCTCCCTTACCACCCCCTTTCAAATCAGAATACAGCTGCGTATAACACTGCTGGTATGAGGCAGAAATGAGTGTGGTGATGGTGCAGCCGGTGTCGAACCACAAAGGGAACTACTACCTTCAAAATATTTTTTCAAAATCTTTTTCATAGCATATTTATAAACGTATAAAAGTCGTTTAATTCTCAACATATTCCACAATCAGTTTATTCCAAATGTCAATCGAATCAAAGTTGGAGCGTGATTAAGTATTTGCTGAGACTGATACCGATAGTGAGGAATTACGACGGCTATCGGTCGAGGCCCTTCCGATTAGCTCACGATTCTAATGTAACATTTAAGTAGGTTTAAGTAGAATTCTTTGGGTTTCGACTATAAGGACACCACCGCCAAACCTATTTAACAGCAGTATTAAGCGCTGTGTTCGCTTTGAAGGGTAAAGAATATGGTATGGTAAAGATACTCGTATGCTTACTCGAATAATAAATAATTACCAAAACTAAATTACATAGTATAAGGAACTTATAAGATTTAAGATAAAGAATTAACAAAAACTTATCTCTAAAACTCTGAAAAGTAAATGAATTCACTAAAATTAAAATGTCACATACTACGAGCGCCGATCGATCATTTTCGTAACACGTTCTAATAATATGCATCAATACACACACACACAAAGGTTTTCAAATTTACGAAAAATCAAGATAGAATGCACTAACGGTTTCCATAACAATGCCACGCACAATGAAGTCATCAGCTTGACATTTCGGGCAGCCATTTTGAATGCGCTCGGTCGATTTCGGCCGTCAATCGATCACGCGCGACGGCCACTATCGCCGGCACGTAATTTATTATATTTGGAGTAAGTCCGGATGCATGTCCAGTTTACACTGTCAACACTCAATAAATCAATTAAATGTAACATCTCAGTTGGGAGATAAAGCGACAAGACGCACGGAATCTCGCTCAGCTGCCATAAAAAGCGCTCTCCGATTCTTATATTTGGTAGTCGTTTGATTGAATTATAAGCGTTGAGATTAGGTGAGGCTTTTTAAAATTCACAATCACAAAAAATATTTGAGCGTTGGCTTCGACGTAAATTAAACTCAATAAAAAACTAATTTAAGATTCGTTTTTATATTATTTTAGTACCTGAGCAACTGTGATTAGCTCGATTTCTAACGCTACAATTAACAAAAAATACTTAGGTAATATAGATGATGATTTTCCCGATTTTCTTTTTATAATTTTAATTTTTAAAAAAATCTGTCTTTTACATTTCATGAAAATTCATAATATTTACTAACTGAATAAAATGGCTGTGTTTTATGAACAGACGGACAAGACGAAATTTTAAGAGTATTTACTTAGCCATTAACTTGCGATACCTTAAAATTGTCCGTAACTTGTCATCATTGTCTTAATCTAATACATCATATCATCGCATCGCAGGAAAATCTAGAAAGAGTGTCCCCAACAGCTTGTACCAAAATAGTTTGAAAAGAAAACACGGTGAGTGACGTTTACTCTAGACAGATAGGCCGGTATCACGTCGGAATTACTGGAGATAACGTGATTGATTGCCGCCGTACACATTATGCGTTGATCATCTCAGCTACGTGTTAGTTGCATCAGCTACTACATTTCTGTGATGATTAAGCAGGGAACATACCTACATATAGAATGTAACGATAAAAAACGCTCTACACCTGCCTATCAAAGAAATATAAATGAATTACTTATATTAATTATTATATGAATTTCCCGTTTCCAGTTACAAGTTGATACATCAATCATTAATTGAACAACAAATGAATATATACTTAGATTGTGCATAATGTTATCCAAAGTGCGCAATAGTTTTGCGGGAAGATCATTTTACTAGGCTCTACATTCTATAATTCCGGTTCTGCATCATCTAAATTAGATTGATCTGTGAATGGTTCAAATGTCTATCATACCTACTTCGAGTTGCCTAACGCCACATAAAAGATATATATAATGCTTTCCAAGTTATTCTTTAGGGGAAACAACGCGTTCCTAATTAAGCTTAGGTTAATTCTTTTCGGAATACTTTTAAATATACTTAGGTATTAAACAGTAAACACAGATGAGAGGCAAGTTAGTTGACTATTTTCAGTAAATACAAACTTCACCTTAACATCCATTTATAATTTCAATCACATCAACTCACATCACAATTAAAACTCGCTTCACATCGGCTTCCTTGTTTATAAAAAATGTAGTCTGACTTCAAAGCAACATTTAAGCTATCTATTAGAGCATGGTAACACTATCTAAGTTTAACAGACAAAAGATTCGATAGAGTGTTAAACCAACGAGTATAGTGAAATCGTCTCTAATCCTATTACAGGCTAATAAATATAAGACAATCAATCCACTGCATAACAATTGAAGTAATAATGAGTACCTTTAGGTCGATCGTCTATCAAATAAATAAACAAATTCTATTTAAAGAATACTCAGATTTTCTTATATAATTAACTGAAAATAACAAGATAAGTTAAATACCACCAGCCAAAGCTTTTTGCCCAAAACTGCTTAAATCAAAACATTGGTTTATATTTATTTATTTCCATTTAACTCAGACATAGTCCATATTTTGTTAGTATTTACATTGTACTTAAAAACCTATGTTAGTAAAAACTTATATAAACTTACTTTATAACTTTAAATTTTACGGTAGGTACGAGTAGGTACTATATTTACATAGTCCACATTGTGATAATTAATTTTAAATAATAAACTAGAACTGTTCAGATTTACCCTACAAATACGCCCTAGACACATTTAAAGAGCACATTTAAAAGCAACCTTCAGTGGATACAGGAAAAAATATTTTTACACCAAATTTTTTTCATCACGTGCAAAATCTTAGGGCCCGATTTACCATTTTTTATTTTAAACATCTACTTCAATCCATTTTGTTTCGAGTGCATACAAGATTTCATTTTAAATTATCTGACACCATAATCCCATCAGATTTGTCGATTTTCCTTATCCACTTGAAATACACATTTTGACTAGTAGATTTTATCTTGTGACCTTGTTCAGATACATGATAAACTCGAGCATTATTTTATTTATTTACTGGTCTTAGCACGCGTCCGAAGATTAGATGAAAATACCTATCTAAATTTAGTCAACATATTGTTGCGTAAAAAGACTCTTTTTGTAATTTGTAGCCTTTGTCTAAAATCAAATATTTTTATGTTGTTTAGGGTTCGTGTGAAAATTCATGTTCCTGTTCATTATATTTGAATCGGTTTTAAACATTTAAATTTCAAACATAAGGTAACTTGTACAAGCACTTGGACTACAGATTACATAGATAAGAGATCACTATAACTATACAAAATATTAAAACTGTTCAATTCCAATCCAAACGTTTTAGTTTACTATTGACTATAATCAAAGTCTACTATAATGCAAAATAGGAACTTTTTACCTCCCATAGACTAAAATGTACGTTGAGTATGGTAAGTGGAATGATTGTAAGTGGCTACTGCCGCCCATGGACATCTGTAATTAACCCCAGATAGGATTAGATTTTTTTATATATTTAAATTTCTCAGGTATGTAGGTTCCCTCACGATGTTTTCCTTCACCGTTTAAGCAAGTGATAATTAATGTCTAATACACAAATAACTTTGAAAAATCCTAGGCGCATGCCTGGGACATGAACCTCAGACCCCTCGATCGAGTTTCTTAACCACTGGGCTATCACTGCTTTTTTCGATAGAACATTACATAAAAAAAATCTAGCCAATAAATCAAGCAAATTTCCTCCCAAAAAGGTAGGTATACAAGATTAGAGTCGCACCGGACCGAACTGGCCTTACCAAACTGATAAGGCAGGACAAATATCGAATAGATTTCTATCTTCATAACATATTACTTTGTTACTTCACCTTATCTTTGAGCGTTTAAGATTTATAAATCGATGTTAGGGGTTTTTTTAGGTTTAATAAAATATATATAGATACATAATATAAAGCTTTGCAACTTAGTGCAGAATGCATACTCGAGGCATAATAACTTAGTCTCTTAGTTTAAAGTAGGTTGTAGAGCTAGTACGCTTCGACCGGGGAGTTACCACCGCCACACACATTTCTAGCTGCCCATTGACTCAGGCATTAGGGGAACATCTTGGTCCTTAGCAGTAACAACGAATTTGTGATTGGCTTCAGGCAACCTATTAAAGGATCTATGGTCTTGCTCAAAGTCCATGGGCGACCGTGACCATTTACTATCAATTAATGAAATAAAATTTAAAGCTACTTACTCGTAGTTCGATTGAGCAAACGGCTATGATGCTCGCCTTATTTTATGTGGTCGCTGTTGTCCAGGAACTGCTGTCCGCAACTACACCTCGATCATCCTACTCCGAACGTAAAGCCTCCGGACGAGTTGAACCATGAAAGGTTCTACCACCTTCATGTATTTATCCTATATAAAGTAGCTTACAAGTTAGCAACAATGAATATGTCGCATTATTCATGGCAAATAAATAAACATCAACATCAACATCGAATGATCCATAATATCCATCCATTACTTGAATCCATAGAACCAAATCTTACTTAAGTAAACGGACTGAACAGCGCAGATTGAAGGTGGTAGAACCCTTTGTGGTTCGACTCCGATAGCACCACGGCCACACCTATTTCGGCCTCATAACAGCAGTGTTAAGCGCCGCTGTGTTTCGGTTTGAATGGTGTGGTAAGAGAGACATACTTTTCCGAGGCGTTCCAGCTTAGTCCTCAGGGGTAGCGGCGCATCTGTGGCTGACCTTAGGTAGGAATACCTAATCCTATCTGGGGTTGATTACAGATGTCCATGAGCGGCAGTAGCCACTTACTATCAGATGGACTGCATGCTCGTCTGCTACTCCTATATTATAAAAAAAAGATAATTGACAAACATACGCATTAGCTTACGATTATTATAGCTCCAAGATCTTCATCAGTATTACTGCATGTTTGTGTGTGTGACGTAGGGACAAGGTGATCGGTGTTATCGCATATTTGGGCGCTATCTTAAGATGTGGCGCCGATAGCCGCGCAGATTTCAGATATCCTATCTCTACGTCACATCCGGGATACGTGATTTTGTAAATCTGTTTTTGCGATTCACGCGATTTGGCGTACGAAGATTGTTACATTTGTTGCGTATCGGCGTTTAGCTAGATTTAGTAATGGTATCGATATTACTGATATCTGATCTCGATATAACACTTTTATCTACAGTTACTGTTTAAAGGACCATAGATAAAATAAATTTGGTAGAGTCCTTTGTAGTAAAAGCCGGCGATGCATTGGCGACTCCTCTGGTGTTGCAAATGTCCATAGGCGACGGTGACTGCTTTCCATCAGGTAGCCCGTCTGCCTTATCGTTAGGTTAAATATAAAAAAAAAAGTTCTACTCCACGGGCACTACCGTCACAATTACTTCTGCCTAATAACAACAGTTTTAAATTGCTGTTGTGTGTTTATTCAAAGGACCGGAGGAATTCATTCAATCGACCATACGATAACGTAGAAGACGTCCAATTTAGTCCTTAGAGGTTATAACGCATCTGTCGCCGACCTTAGACAGGACTTTTATCTGGGATTGATTATAAATGTCAATGGCGGCAATAACCGTTTAACATAAGCTGGTGGACTGTACGCTCTTTTGCATACATCTAAAATTAGGCGAAGCTATTCTTGACTTTCATACGAGCCGATCTTAATTATCCTTACGAGTTACAAAGAATCTGCGATCGGCTTCCAGGTGTAACTTCTTTTGCTGTTATGTAGGGTAAATAGTTTTTATTCTCAGTTATCATAGGCCGCTACCTTCACTTGCACAATGTTAGAGTAATCAAGCATACACTTCTTGGGCGAAATAAACACAATTGCTATACGAAATCCAAAAGTGACCACCGGTTAGGAAGACAACTCTTATGTACACACTGAATCTAGGCAGACGAAGTAAATTGCACTTTAAACTGCTGTTTTGGATTAGAGAGATTAAACGTACGTGAACTAACTATGACAATACTTCGGATACACTGTTCTATATAAAGTGGATTACAAATGTGTACAGGAGGTAGATAGTACTTACCATCACGTAAACTACATCCTCGTTCGCTAAAGTTTGTAAACTGCATCCTCATTTTAAAATTATAAAAAATAATGAAATTCATCTTGCTTCCTACACATTTTCATGCCTACCTGCACATTTTCAATACTTAATGTATAATTTAATAATGATCTAGTCCAGGGGTTCCCAAAGTGTGCGCCGCGGCGCCCTGGTGCGCCGTAGAAAGTAAAGAGGGGCGCCGTGAGTCGATCCTCTAATCATTGGACACCACAAATATTGGCGTTTTGGTTATCGATTCAAAATGAATATCCAAATTTAACATCCAAAGCATTAAAAAATTTCATTCCTTTTGCAACATCATATCTATGTGAAGCTGGGTTTTCAGATGTAGCTGTGATAAAGAACAAATATCGCTAAGGATCAATGTGGAGCAAGAAATGAGAATAACAGTGTCAAGTAATATTCCCCGCTTTGAAAAACTGCGCGGAGATCACTTAGCTCACCGTTCACATTGATTTGACTGAATAAATATCGTATTTAATTTTTGTTTTTTCTCAAGTCTTTCTTGTTGTTTTCCGTTTAAATTATTTTATAATAACGTATTGTACAATTTCATATTGTGGTGTTTTAAATTCGTTTCGATCAACCTAAGGTAACTACTATTATTGTAGTTACCTATTTCTTTCGACTGTCTTCTTCAAATAGTTAGCTAGGACAGGGCACAGGGCTGTCCCTGTAGTTCCAGAACTAAAATAGGGCTACGGTATCCCCTGCCTGTCGTAAGAGGCGACTAAAAGGGGGCTTCCGTTGCGGGCGGCAAGAGTGGGAGCTCGAACCGCCCGGCTAGCGGCCCCGGGAAGGACGGCGGTATGTGTGGTCGCATACCGTCGTATACACCAGATGGTGTGGCGAGCGCCAAGCTCACCTGGGCGGAGTCCGACGGGGCAACGCGCTAAGAGGACTCCGGTTGCGTTCCTTTGGAGATCCCGGAGCCCTCTACGCAGCGCAGAGGACGGCCACCAGGGGGGTTTTAGTGCGCTAAAAATCCCACATAACTCGGCGTCGCTCCCACGTTGTCGGGTACCTTTTGAAGGTTTCCCCCTCGACAAAAAAAAAAAAAAGGACAGGGCACAGGGCGCCGTGAAAGAATATTAAACTTGTAACTGCGCCGCGGGTTACAAAAGATTGGGAACCCCTGATCTAGTCAATAGCCGGAGTATTATATGCAATGAAATGTTTAGCGTTGTCAGTAGCAAGGTGTTCCAGATGTTATTTGCAGAACGTGCCTGCCTAGACACCACTTGTTAGATATAGACGTTTTAGATTGATATTAGATAAACGATTGCTTTTGATATTCAAATGAAAACTATTAAAATGTAAATTATATTGAACTGCGTATAATTAAGTTTTGTTTCTAACCCACTTTCCTATTAGAGCCTGTTAACCTAGCTATCTAGCTTAAGCTACATGATAATATTATTTACTTTTCTACACCATTGGTTTAACGTGTAAACTATTCATTGCAGAATTTGATTCTAAAAAATATAACTATTAGGAACACACAGGAACTCCGCGAATTCGAATATCTAATAATGGGGTTGGTTTGCTATGAAAATACAAAATTGATAAAATTTAGTTGTTAATTTCTGATAGACAAAGTAGACAGAAAATATGCATACTTATTTATTTATTTTTCTTACAGTATGAGGGTAGCAAACGAGCTTGCAGTCCACCTGATGGTAAGAGGCTACTGCCGCCCATGGACATCTGTAATCAACCCCAGATAGGATTAGGTATTCCTACCTGGAGTCGGCCACAGGTGCGCCGCTACCCCTGCTGGAACTCCTGAGAAAAGTATGTCTCCTTTACCACACCCTTCAAATTTATATTAAAACACTTAATACGCATTATTTACTGATTAATGGCTGCTTACATTTGAGAAAAGGTTAATTAGGAAAGATCTTTAGAAATACATGTCAAACCTTGAAATTTGAAACCCTCATTCAAATCAAACGTTGCCTACTTTTGACCAGAATATTATTCAAAAGTTTTTGGGCATCAATACTCTCGTGTTTTTATGTAGAAGTAGTAAAGAAGAAGTACGTTTTTATAATAGAAATATGCGTTGCATGCATACTATTGTTTATTATCACAGCACTTTGTTTCATGCATAGATATAATTCGCCGTTTATTGATTATTTACGACACTTATTAAGTGCTTTCTCAATTTACTTAATAGTCAGTCGTCTTACAACATATATATTTTTAGAATGTCCTGCGTAAACGAAGAGCGAAACACTAGCGAATAAAGAATTACTCTACTATGAGTAGTAAAAGAATCACGGACATGACGTCTGTGGAAATAACCAATTAAAATTTTATTTTTTAACAAGACAATTCCTTCAGACAATAGTATTATCTAGTAGAACTACTTATGCAATACCAAGTAATATATCCCACGAGTCTTTCTCCCACATACAAGTACATTCTCGTATAGCTCTGGAGAGCAAATAAAAATCCTCGCAACAAGAGCAGGGGTGGTGGAGTCCAGAACACGTCCCCCGGGACGCTATCAATCGTGCGGAGTGACAGCGGGGGACGCTGGCCGGGATGCAAGGACTGGACTCAACATACCTACCTACTTGATAAGTTTTACAGATCACGGCATTTCGTTATTTCTTATAAAAGTTCTACACGATAATTTTAATTTCTAAGGACGGACAACATATTCTGATTTACTATTTTATATACATAATTTTAATTTAAGTATTGTCTTGGTATTGTCATGTCATTATTGGTTTCTTATTTTATTGACAAAATATAAGTACCTACGTAAAGTAGCAATAATAAAGAATAATTACATTTTAATCTTCTTTAAAGATATATCAATATAGGTTTGGATCATGGGTTTTGAACACATGAGCGACAGCCTGCTCCGATATTAGCTTCTTTAATAATATTTTTATAATAGCAGACAAGACTGCAGCATGCATGCCTTGGAAAAGTATGTCTCCCTACCCACAACCTTCAAACCAGAACACAATAGCGCTTAACACTGCTGTAATTAGGCAGAAATTGGTATAGTGGTGGTGCCACCGCAGTGGAACCACTTTAATTTTATTTCAAAAAAATATTCTAGAACAGGAGTGCAAGGCTTCGTAATTGCAATTAACAAGTCATACCTATTAGTGCGAGGTAACGGTCGCTCTGACCGAAATATAATGCAATACTGACACCATAAAAGGCTCAAATCTGGTGGGGCGCCACTTGGAATATGTGTCTATTAACGCGACGATATGTAGATACTCTACCCGTATCTTTTGGCTCTCCTTGCAAATTTACGTCAAATAAAACACTAAGCATTTATGTATTTGCGTGCATTATTGGTTTGAGCACACATCAAAGAGTTCACATAAAAATATAATATATATTTACTCTACACTGAATAAAAATGGCGGAATAGACGGGACCAAAAGAGCGGGTTCCAAGTACGGTATGTTGTATTTGTAGTATATTTACAATTAATGACACAAAATAGTAACGAATGTATTGTTTTATGTCTCATTTGTATTTGTATAATAATAATTGAATACATCTGGTGACAGATATTTTTTCATAGAGACCTTTTCATACACATAGCAACATACGCATTTCAATTATGCACATAGGTATATTACACACACATACACAGAGAGACAGTCATTTTATATACAGACAATGTATACAAAGCTACATAAATCCCTAGATATGTGTGAACAGCAAAAGTTATAACACTACTAGTTTTTGCCCGCGGCTTCGCCCGCGTTTAAAAGAAAATAATATAACATACTAACATACATAAAACTGAAAATTCGTACCTTCAACCTTGCTAAAGATCACCACTTGATCAAATTCATAGTTTACGACTCAATCCTTACTAATATCGATTAAAATAATCGATGTTTTGGGTCCAAAAGATTCTCCGAATCTCCGATCTAAGATCGATTCTCCGATTAATCGATCTTAGATCGCCATCCCTAGTTCCCGTGGAATTTCCAGGATAAAAACTATCCTATGTCCTTTCTCGGGTCACAGACTATTTTTGTACAAAATTTCATTAAAATCGGTTCAGTGGTTTAGGCGTGAAGAAGAGACAACCAGACAGACAGACAGCCAGACAGAGTTACTTTCGGATTTATAATATTAATATAATATTAAGTAAGGATTAAAGAGTATCCGCTTCCCCAAGTGAAGTCTCACCGTACCCAGCTCCCAGCCACCCCCTGGCGAGATCAAACGGCGGCGTGTGTGTCCATGTTTGCGCAACAGCCTCCGCTCACTGCGCCGACAAACATGGGTACGCGTTTCCATTATGCGTTTTGGTTTCAAGATGAAGTTAAGCTAAATGATGTTTGGCTTTTGTTTTAAGCCGATTTTTTTTAGGAAATTGAAGTGTTAGCTACTTTAGTCATATAGTTCATAAGATAGTAGATATCTGCGGCATAATAATAATAATCATTAACATCCGAACAGATCTATCTATCTATCTACCAGCCTTTAAACTCCACTGCTGGACATGGCCTCCCCTAGTTTGCGCCACTCCGACCGGTCTTGAGCCGTCTGCATCCAGCTGTTACCCGCCGTCCGCTTCAGGTCATCAGTCCACCTGGTCGGGCGGCGTCCTGTACTCCTTTTGCCAAGACGTGGTCTCCATTCGAGGACCTTCCTACCCCACCGGTTATCGGTCCTACGAACTATGTGGCCAGCCCATTGCCACTTCAGCTTGCTTATTTTGAGAGCTATGTCGGTAACTTTCGTTCGCTTAAGGATTTCCTCATTCGGAACTCTGTCACGTAGGGAAATACCGAGCATAGCCCGCTCCATAGCTCGCTGAGCGACTTTGAGTCTTCGCAAAAGGCTCACAGTGAAAGACCACGTCTCGGTACATCTGAACATATGTAAATGATTATTACCTAAGGTCTACCTTACTCCTTACCTTACTCCTCCCTATTCCTATCTGAGGTCGTTAATACATGGTGAAATATGTCGTATTTTATAATGTAAAAATTTAAAGTATGTGGTTGTACAGCCGTATCAATTTTTAGTTAGATGCAATATAACCGACAAAGCAGGCAGTTTAATGCCTACTGCTGTAGTTTTTACTCAAGTTTCGTTCACAGGTGCGATCTATTAAGTAGTAAGCTGAAACTATATATGAAGACAGTCCAAAACTTTAATGCTCAAACAATGATAAATCTAAAGTATGCACCTCTTATCTGGCCTTGACATTCATGTATTTAATGTTGTTCTAATAACCCTTAACTTTACCGTGGTATAATGGAGACGGAGTCAATAGCGGCACGGTGCGCATACGCAGCCGCCTACGCCAATATTGACAGTGACGCAAAATAAAGACAAAACCCGTCTATTTCGTCTATGGTCGCCGCCTTGCTTCTAACGTTTTATTTCTTCTCGAATGACAATACAGGTTGACAATAGTCAATATTATGTGTCAATGTTTGCTCCCCTTGTTTGGTCTGTTCATTACGATTTTAATTTGAAGGTGACTTTGGGAGACCGCGTGCGGCAGAGTCTTTTGAAAAAAATATTGAGCAATATTTTTCTGAATTTTTTTCGATTGTTTCAAATGATGAATACTCTACAATTTACAATCCACACACAGAAAAAAATCCTTGATTGTCTAATACTAACCGTGGCAATATTTAAAAAATGTTAAAATGTATGTATGTTTACTTAAGATTATTTTTGAATTTTAACCATGTTATTAATCACCAACAACCACACCCTACACCATAGATGTCACAGGAACCTCAAAGATATTAAATTAGAAATATTGACAGCAGCGTTTCCTGTCATTTTTGTCGAAAAACGAGCATTAGACAAACCCATTTTCTAAAGTTAAAGAACAAATCAAAGACGTTTTAACTAAGGGGTCAGCTTGATGGCCCGCTCGGTGCGATGGAAAAAATCCCATGTTTGTAGAGCGCCATGACAGCAGAAGGTCGCGCTACACCGCTAATCCATTACGTATCACAAATGTTTGTTGAGCAACTACCGCCCGATTTTGGATTTGGATTTTTGTAATGTATTTAGTGATAACTCAGAAGTAGTTTGAACTTTGGCTTATTCGATTCTAAACACAAATTTCTATCTTTTTTTTCCAAATATATCAATGTGATGGTTTCGACTACAACATAATAAATAACTAAAAATCTCAAGTTCGTCGAATTCTAAGCACAAAAATCTGAATTTCTAAAGGACATCGATGTAAAGGCGACTATAAAATAACTAAAAAATGTCTAAGTTGTAGTAAGGAATCGCGAAAATATCTAAAGTACCGGGAACCGTACATCTGAGATCTTGATAATGACATTTTGGCTTAAACTCTTTTAATCAAACCTAAATCTTCATACAGGTAAGTCATAGGATAATAATACTCGTAAGGTATTGGATAAAGATTAGGTCATCGTCCTGCCTTCTCTGTATATTTAAAACAATTCTTTTAAGGTTTTATAACTTCTAACATTGAGAATTGAATTGAGAGAGATTGGCATTAATGCATTTTTCTGATAAAGCATAATATATTTTTAGATTTAGTTACACATATATTTATTATAATAAAAATAAATAAATGTCTACTCAAACTTAAAACAATTATAATGTACCTCATAGATAAGACATCTCACCGCCTTGTAATTGAAGCAAGCCAATAGCCATTAAATGTCTGTCATGGTGTAATTTACGCGGAATAATGCTGATATGCGCAGTTAAGACACGAAATCGAAGAAAAAGTTTAATTCGTTAACAATCAAAAACTACATTTTTTTAATATTTTATAAACACGAAAATAATTGACCGTCAATTGTCAAAAGGTTACATTTTCTTGTTAGGAGCGAGTAATCTTTACTAAACTATGATGTATCTATTCATGTGTTTACCACATCGTAGAAAAAACCCCATATAGGTATGCACATAAGTAGCTACACAATAATATACTCGAACTGTGTATGTGATTGTTTTATGAAAGCACAGATAATACGTGAGAAAACTGATATGATTGTATACCTACCTATGTAGTAGCAGACAAAAAAAGAAATACAATAGCTCGAAGAACATCACAGGCTTTGAACCATGTACTACATTTACGAAAGTGGTGAATACGAACTTTCATGTAATATCTATATACGAGTAATTGTATTGTTTTTTTGCATTTAACGGCATATAAAGTCAATTATTTCAAGGGACTAATATACAATAATTTATCAAGTTATTAGAGGATATTTATTGAATGTGCGTCTAATTTTGCTATGTAGGTAATATAGGTAGGTACTTCAAAAATCGTCAAAATTCGGTAACTTTCGATATTTTGCTCAAAAACGAAGTCTATCGTTTCTTGGTCTGATGATCTAAGCTAATATGGTCTAAGCAAAATAATGTTATAAGCTATAAGCATTATAATGTTTTATCATCTTAAGTAATTTTATCTCAAGCATATTCTTTAACATAAAAAGCATAAAAATGCTTTTTATGTTAAAGAATATTTTTGTCGTATCTCCTGCGAAGTTTTTTTCGAAACGTTTAAGGCTGTTTGTGGCATGTAATAGGAGGCCGTAACATCAATAATCCATTACGCCAATAGCTAATATTTGTAGAGTCAATGCTTTTCCGACAGGTTTTTGGTTTTGGTTTTTTTGTTGCTAACGAGGATTTCGTAAGTTGTAGTATAAGATACAAGAAACGTATTGTTAAAATTGGTAGTGTATTTTCAGTGACACCATATTAAATTTTATTTTACTTCCCTTTTCACAGGTCAGTCCCAATGTCCCTTTTTAATCCCAATCCTTTTATAATCTGTATCACAAGTAAGTAAAAATATAATGTATAAAACTTTAGCCATCCTTCTAAAAATTATAAATGTTACTTTATAACCATAAATGTTTTATTTTTAATATTTTAAAGTTTGAAAGTAATATTCTCTTGCTCTTGCTCTTGCTCCAGACGCTGGTAAAATATATAGCCGTATATTTCGCAACAGCTACGATTCGGTTAATCGTGCAAATCATTTTTGGCAATCGGCAAATAAATTCGGAATATTAGCAAATATACAAGCAATTAAGAGACAAACGTAGATAGCTTTTAACTTCGCAAAAGGTTTAACAGACGCATTAACCCCTTATTTACTTGCCGATGCGGGTGGCAATCCATAACGCAACATCGCCCGAACTGAACATAATTCAATCAATTCAATTGTTGTACACGACTCACCGTGTACCGCCACGTCAACGCCCTACGCACTCAGAAAAAAATAACATTCGAATTTCAAACACCATCGGACCTCTGACAGTTAAATGACAGCTAGGGGAGCGGGAAGCTACGCGATTGGTCGAAAATTGGACAATGCGGCAGATGCGTTCACAATATTTTTTTCACCGCTTGCACGGCCATGTTTGCTCAAATTCTTTAGCCGAAAAATGGGTGTACATAATAAAAAAATCATATGAAGGCAGCTGACGTTTCAATTTGCCATGAATACGAATGACAGGACGATTGTATCGTACATAATAAAATGCGTTAATTTAAATAAGAAGCAGAGGCGTTCGGAGTCATTTTCGATGATATCTGGTAGTAATGATGTATTGCTACCAATTCCTCGCTTGAAATTATCGGAAGTTCTGATACGTACACTTTTTTAATTGATTTAGCAACTGTATGTAGGTATGTTTGTTTCAGACTTATCGTAATGAATGAAGCAAGGTGTTTGATATTTCATTAATTGAAATTTAAGATTTATTTGCTGGCATTGATGGAATATTTTATTTTGAAAGGAGTTACGCAAATTGGAACTACTGAAAATATAAAAGGCTCCGATTGGAAACAGGGGATAAAAGACTTCGGAATACTAAATTAACATACAAAGATTCATAAAGTTACTATTATATTTATATTAACAGTAAAAATACATATTTACAGTTAGATACTGAAAGACCCTGGTTTATTTCTGTCTGTTTTTAATAAAATCGATCTATCCATTGTTTTGCCTAACAAAGATCGACACTCGACTATTTCTGTTCACTAGAAACTATACAAGACTGCCGATGATATAGCGCTCATCAAATTAGATATAGAAAGCTTACTACGAGTACCTTAAACTCCAACAATATTCTAGCTAATCCCCCATAAGCAAGAGATGTCGTGGCGACGGTGACGTTCCACCAGTTGGCCAATCTGCCTTATCGTGAGGTTTAGTTATAAAATAAAAGTAAAACCCTATTAGTAGGTAGTTTGGTATCAGTGATATTGCGCGGGAGCCGCCGGATTACGGGATTAGGCCATATTGGCGACGCTTGTTTGCGCTGCTTTCCAATTTTGGGCGGCCCCTTATCGAGTGTCGAGTATTGTTTTATTAAAACGAGAAACAATGACGTATATTAGTATCCTTCGATATGTGTACGCATGTACATTTTTTATAAGATTGGAGAAGTAAAGCATGTCACTGCCACTTGTGTGCATCTGTAACGAATTGCATATAGAGAAGTGCTAAGGTTTTACCTGAATTCGATCACTGACGTATTGCAACTATTGAAGACAAAACAGGTTGCCTCATATGTACGAGTAAGTCAGTCGGTATCCATTCTTCTAGCGAAATGCAATAACTGCATCATTATAGATATAGGTACCATCCCCGTGGTGACACCTAGTCGAACCATGCCTACTCTACCTTACAAACATTACTGTGGTTCTCTTCTGCAATTAAAAGGAAACAGGCGATGGTCCACGTTTAGGTTCAAAGAAGTTTCTAAGTTTGAATAACTAAAATAAGAAACTAGGTTGAACGGCAATGATAGCGCTACTAGGTTGATTTTAAGGGTATGGTAAAGCAACGACTACATAAACTCGAGTATAACGTAATGCTTAGGGGACAACAACGCATCACTATCCGATCTCATGTTTGATATTGCTACTCCTGAGGACTAATATGGAACAACTCATATAAGTATATCTCCTAATCACACCCATCATACTGGAAGTTTGAAATCCCGGTAATCCTGGAGTCAAACTACAAAGGACCTTCAAATTCATGTAGGACTTTGATCACATTTATAATTGATTGGCTGAGACTACTTGTCATCAGGTAAGAAGCACACCCAAGCTCATACGCAAAACGTGTAACGAATTTGGAAAAAAAAAACTATGAAGTTAAAATAACATCTATGCTACCTACCTCTTACAGCAATTATTTTATCCGCGTATCATTTTCCGGCAGAATTTTGCATCGTACCATAATTCGCCCTAAGTAAATACACACATTTTTTCCGTTCGGTGATCCGTCACGGCCTGTCGCGGGCGCATAATGCACGGACCGACGGAATTATTAATATTTCACTCTCGGATTAGGTACTCCACTCCCGAACCTTTATGTGGGGATAATCTGCGCGTGGGAGGAAGTACGTGATAAGTAATGGCGAGTTATCAGGCCACTTGAAGCATCTACTCGAATACTTTTGGAATTAATGTTAACATCCTTTTTTGTTGGCTAAACCAGGCCAGTATAGAAGTAGCTATAGTACATAGACTTCTATTTGTATTATAAAAACAGTGTTGAATAATGCTCTATGATAAAGAGTTTGATTATTTGCTTGTCTTGCATGTGGCGTTCCAACTTAGTCCTCATAAGTAACTTAGGACAACAACAGACTCCGTGGCTGCCCCTGAGAACTAAACTGGAATACTTCGAAAAAGTATATCTCCCTTCCCATACTCATCAAAGCCGAATACAGCACCGCTTAACACTGCTGTTATAAGGCAGAAATAGGTGTGCCACCGAAGCTGAACTACAAAGGGTTCTACCACCTACAAAATCTACTAGATATATTTAACATGTTCTTTACCTAATCAATTTTAATAAATAGTACGCCATAATTCGACTATCGCCACCCTCGTGATGTTCATCAGGATATGAGCGTGAAGGCGGTATTAAATTCATATAGGCAATAGACATGCCAGCGACTTGATTTATACTTTTGATCATTTAAGGAAATAAAAATATACAGCAACTATTTTCCGTAATATTATTAAATTTCGTGAGGTAACTAAGCGTAAATTTGTTTGCAGATATATTACAAAGATAACTTATAGATACGCGTGCAATAAGGAATAGTGAATACAGACTAGAATAGAATTCTAGGCAAATATTTACCCAATCTTTTCTTTTCCATCTTGGCAATAAAAAGTGGCTAGTTGGGGAGATACCATCTTGCATACGATGGTAAATAATGTTCTCGTTAAAATAAATTAATGAGAAAAACCGACGGCCGATTACATCTTCACGCTACAGGTTGGAGCTACTATGTTACATATTTCTGTGCGGAAATAAATTTTACCTAATAGAAAATTTTCTATATTCTGTATATAACAAAATTTTAATGTGTATGTACTTACGTACTTACGTGTTATTATTTATCGGTTTAGTTATAATCTTGTTAACGACTTTAGTGATTCACTAACAGAAATTTTAATCTTACTGACATTTCAAACTATGTAAAAACGTAAATAATATTTTCTGATACATAACTTGGATATTAAGGATGTATGTGTTATTATTCGTAGTAGGTATATACCAAGGTTTCGTACCTTACACTATTGTCAGGAAAACTATCAGACTTACAAATCGAACAAAGTAATCATTTTTTAAGTTTAATGAAAAAATCAAATTCTGTGTAATAATTAAATTATGAAAATGATTTGTAAATCAACTTGAAGCAGATAATTCGGGCTGAACTTACATCAATCTCTTGGCAGGAGATAAGGGTACAATAATCGTCGACCCTCTGGCGCCCCTCGGAGGGTGTTGTACAAGGGGAGGATCTTTCAAATGTTTGTTCTGCAAATTTGCGTAACCGCGCAATTTTAGACATCAACGCGTTCACGTAGCGCTACATTGACTCTACACAGATTGGCGAATCGCGTGGTAGAGTCAATGTAGTCCTAATAAATAGAGTCCTATTCATAGTTTTAGTGCCTGTATGATGTTACAAGGACATTTATAGCCTATATGAAATAAAACGATTATAATGAAGTTGTCTAAAGACCATATCATTATATCGTATTCTTCGAAAAACTTTTCATCATGTTTCTGTTCTTTCTTTCATATCATCATATTTTTAAATTACTAAGTGATGGTAAGGATTCACTCCACGGACCTACCGGTCTGTGGTTTACTCCATATTCGGTATTCGTATATTTAGAATTATTGTAATTGTATTATATGTATCCTCTTCCATGTCGCCATCCTTTATCAGACAGGCTTAACAAGCAGAGTTACGAGTTCAATCCCAGGCCAGATCAATATTTAAATGGTGAATGTAGACGTCAAATTTGTTTCTAGGAGTCTGTGTAGATATCTTATATATAAAATTCTCGTGTCACAATGTTAGTTACCGTACTCCTCCGAAACGGCTTTACCGATTTTCACCAAATTTTATATGCATATTCAGTAGGTCTGAAAATCGGCTACTATCAATTTTTCATACCTCTAAGTGATAAGGGTTGTTCACCCTTAATTTTTTTTTTATTTATATGGCAACACAACGTTTGCCGGGTCAGCTAATGTATTTGTATATATCTATGTAACGTCATCGTCATTTTATTTGTAACCCCCATCATGTTCAATAAAAATTCTATCTTCTGTGAACTGTAAAAATATTGTAATATTACAGTAAAATATACGTAATATGATAGTTTTGTAAATATTCGAAATGTGGAATCATACATTTGTAATATTTACAGAATACAATAGTGACGCGACCTACTCTACAACTTCTCACTACACACTTCTCTTCCCATAGTCCCCTCCCGACCCGTCACTTTCCACGATTGATAGATTCCCGAAGGACTTGTTAAAGAATTTATTTCTGTTATTCATGTATCCACTGAAATATCTTTTTTCTATAGCTATTGAGAAGTGTCTCAGAATAATCAAAGAATTTCAGTGCATCAGAGGAATAAAGTAAACTCTTCGGGCCTGAACTGCAGAAGCACATCTTTTTCTGACTTATGACAAACGTATTAAGCACAGATTTATTTCGTTTTAAAGCATATTGGAAAGACTCTTGCATAGAATATTCCAACGTTTTACTGTATGGTATTTAAAACTTCTGAAGTTAGGACTTCTATCGTATACTTACTTACTATTTAATTGTATGCTTGTGTGCTATTTCTAGTCTTAAAAGTATTAATAAATTTAATCAAAATCTCTTCCGTAATGTAACCGTGAAAGTGCAACAAACGATCTTACTTGCCATTTACAATATTAGTACGGATTATCTGCTGACCCCTGACAGTTGGGTCACAGCTGGACAATTAGATGGACAGGAAGCATCTGAGATGGACAGAAGGGTTGAGTTGTCTTATGAACATTGCAGTTTATTGCACACAACTGTAGGTCCTTTCACAGATTGATTGCATTGAAATAATAGAGAAATGTTTAGACTTATTGTTTCGGAAACGAGGCTTTTTGCTCTTGGAAAACTCAGTTATTTAAAGTTTACACGTTCAGATAGTGATATTTTATGGATTTAACTCTTCGTCTGTCACCTAAAACGTTAAACCTCTATTAAGTACTACGTTGTAACTCATAAGATATTATGAGGGTTGAATGGAATTAGGTATAGATAGATCTAAGTATTTCTTGGTTCTTCTGAAAACACAATTTAACTTAGACAATAAAAATTGTTTAAATATGTGCTACCTATACCTTTTTTGTACATCTTTTTTAATATTAAACACAATAGCATTAAAATAACAGAAAATAGTGCGTTCTGAACTTTTTAAAATTCAAACTGTTCATTGAAACATGAAATCAGAATCACAGCGTACAACACATCGCAAATCACACGCTCACTTGGCTTCGACAGCAAAAAACCGCAATAATTACAAAGCATCTAACGAGATAAGTGACGCGACCACAATCCCTGTTTACTATGCCACAACAATAATAAACGTCAAAACTTCACATTTGCTGAAGAGGCAGGTTAGAGCGCGGCGGGGCGCCCGCTATAAGCCAATATTGAAATATCTTTTACCCATCGCTTCTCTCGAATTAGAAAAAATTGACACCTGTCACAAATGGACGCTCCGCTGCTCCCACGGACATTTCTTTGTGCATGAACGAGACATGCAAACAAACCTGTTTCCGCAAACACCAGTATTTAACTTTTCAATCGAATTCTATACAACTGTTTGTTTGAGTCAGTGGGAGATTCGCTATAATACAAAATTTGAAACATAAAAAAGAGGAATGCTATAAGATCTATGAATGTCAACAATAATATTATAAGTAAGAGACGACTTCGTACAAAAACTAAACATCTCGACTGCTTAAAAGTAAAGCCTATGTTACCCCCGCAATTTAGACGAATCCAACGACACCTCATAATATCCATTAAGTTGGTTGAGCTGGAGGATCTACCAAAGCATGAGACATTACATAAATTGATATACCTTATCATACATACATACGTAGTCGAGTGGAAAAAAGAAGATTATTCTTTATTCAATTGTAACAAGTACCATAGATTAAAATTATTATAAGTAAGCTCTTAATTAATAAGTCACTAGACCGATACACTGTACTCGTTATATTAATTGTTACATGTTTATATTTTTTATCTCTTCTCTATCTACGAGTAGTTGACATGTAAAATTGAATTTCAATGTTTATTATGACATTATGTATAGACGTGTAAGAACCACGGCATTTTATATACCTTTAATGATACAACAATTAGTAATCTCTACAACTAATTTCCCTCAAAACTATATCAGTAACAGCATACTTATTTTCACCGTTTGTTGCAGCTCCGAAGCTGATGATACCGCCGGCGGAGTTCGTCAGCCAGGGAGTGCTGGGGAGTCCTCAGGACGGTCTCCGCACCCCAACCGGCAGCCAGATGCTGGCCAACCCGCTGCTCAACCTGAACAACACCGGCCGCACCAACTTCACCAACAAGCAGCTCACGGAGCTCGAGAAGGAGTTCCATTTCAACAAGTACCTTACGAGAGCGCGGAGGATAGAAATCGCCTCAGCTCTGCAACTGAATGAAACTCAGGTGAAAATCTGGTTCCAAAACCGACGGATGAAGCAAAAGAAGCGGATCAAAGAAGGCCTGATCGTGGCCCCGGACGTGCCCTCCACGGTGACCCACGCGCCCGTCGGCTCCAGCGAGAACAGCCGGGAGTCCAGCTAAACGTGTGAATAGACGTTTCTCAGTGCTCAGTCGTGTCTATTGCGAGTAACGTTAGCTACTGTTTGCAATCAGATTTCTTGTGATTGGAGTATCTGGTATTGGACTTAGTCTTCGCGGATAACGGGTTATGCCATGTGCCAATATTATATTCTAAAATGTTAAGGAAAATTATAAGAAGTAACCACGGACATTCAATTAGTAAAACACTATTAACACTTGCAAAAATCGTCCCTTAAAAATTATAATGACGAAAATAATTACAAATACCTACTGTGCACCCACGAAAATTAGTTATTCGAATCAGAAGTGTTGAGTTCAATTGCTTCATAATCTAATTTTTTTTTTTCCTATCTAGCAGAATTTATAGTCATTTTATACTTACTTAAGACTTCGACGTTTTTTTTACTTACGTCATTGTAATTCTAAGTGTATAATATTCAACTAAAATTAAAAAACAAGTTATATAATTTTGACAAATGGTATATCCCTAACAATGTAATAAAAACTGGGACCCTACCACCATCTTTTAAAAACAGACATACTTCAGGAAAGTTTTATTTCAATATTGAATCAACATTATTTTGTTTCGTACCACGACCTCCTTAAAACAGTTTTGTTTTCAACAGTTTAAAACATTCTTGCCGAAAGATGCCTTATTCATTTTTCGTTTATTGATTGTATAAAACTAATTGAAATTGTCATATTTTGCCTAAAAAAAATAAACTTCTTGCAAGAAAAAGAATGTATAATTTCGACCGATATCATACAAAACTGCTTATTGTAATATTATAAAAACAATCCTACTTTAACGAGGTCGTGGTACGAAATTTGTATGTATGATTAAACTAATATTGTTTTAAAAGATGGTAGTAAGTCCCCTGAACTTCATTATAACATTGTAACGTTAAGTCCAGTTCATTTGAAACCTTCGTTAAACTTTGTAAATGTGTACAATTTTCTGTAAACGCCGAATATACAATCTTGATATAATTTTAATTCTAAAAAGCTTTTGCATTATAGAATTTTTTCTTCATATTTTCTTTTTTAATATCTATCATAAAATATCTTAGTATGTACCTACCTACGAGCTATATTTTTCTAGACATTTAATTTAAAATTATGAACACCTACTACAGTGTTTACTTGGCGGTACAATGCCACTAGTATTTTATTGAAATCTGTTTCTAATTTCTTAATTTTATCCGAAAAAGATAAGCCTTTGTTACCTCCCAAACTTCTTGCTTCGCTGTTTCCAAAATGATTTTACAAAGACGTTTTAAAAATGTTGGATAGTAATTTATTTATCAGATATTTTCAGTATTTTAGGTAGGACATTATATAGTTTTGTCAGATAAGTGATATATATCATCAATCATAACCAAAAAACACAAAATACATACAAAATTAAAATCCATTATTCAAAGTTGATTCACATAAAACTCTTTTTGAACGTCAACATCTACCACCGCTTCGGAAGGTTTACAGTTTTACACTTTAGAGAAGAAGCGCCACAAGTTACAGTCCAACAGACATAATTATATCTTGCAAAAATAAATAATACTGAAGTACTAATTGTCCCTAAATATGGTGCAGTTATCTTGTTACAATAAATACATTTACTTTCTATAGAATTTCGTAAAATGTTTCAGAAAAAATACCTGAGTATTCTTCATAATTCATAGGTATATATATTTCATATAATTCTATGCATTTCTTTTAGAGTTAAGATTGTGTTATTCGGCTGGTAGTGAATCGCGTAGGATGAGATTAATTAGTCTTAAGTTTCGACTTTTTAAAACATATTTTGAAGTGATGCAAAAGATTTACACTTAAATATTAACTTACTGTTATGTTCACGTCAAATAAGTTAACAATATATGTAATTGTAAATCCTAAAACCATAAGAAGTAAATCTTACATAAGAGTAAATTATTATATTTACCTTTTGTAATTACAAAAAATATGCATCGCTACAGAATTTTTGAGTTGTAACCATTTTTGATAAAACTTTTAGATTATCTGTTCCTTATTACATTGGTAATGGCAGAATTAAAGGTTGTATTTTGTTTTGATTATTTTTATTTTTTTACGAATACAACATTCGTCTAGGCGTTAACTTTTACATCATTTAATATAATATTTTTTTACAATATAATTTAAAACCAAAGCTCATTTTTCGATTAATTTATTAAGTGGTAGAATATACATTGTAGTGTAATTATTGTACAGGTGTCGTGTTATACATAACTGATTATGTATATACCAGTTGCGATATGAAAAGGAGTGTGTGTACATTTTTTTATCTTAAGTACTTCTTATCAATAAATTAATTATATCTATTTTGAAATGGAACTTTTATTTGCCTTTATCCCGAATATTTTGCTGTGTTCAGTTTTTGTAATATAATATTGAAGCACCTATCAAGCAAACATGCAGTCCACCTGATGGTAACTCATTGGCTACTGCCGCCCATGGACATATGTAATCAACCCCTGATAAGATTAGATTCTACCTGAGGTTGCTACTTCTAAGGACTAAGTTGGAAAGCCTTGGACGAGTATGTATCGTAGCCTTCCATAGCCTTCGACCCTGAATACAGGAATACAGCGGAACTTATCACTGCTGTTATTTACCACTTAGAGTTCCTACCACCTTGGATACTCCATAAATAATAGAAGATAGTAGCAATAGCGCACAGATAATGTAGTGGAGTCAACAAGTTTCAACTGAGAAATAACATTCATGTCGTCCACTCATTACAGTCCCACTGCTGGGCTTCTCCACTCAGAATGACCGGGGTTTAGGTCATAGTCCACCGTGCTACCCATAAACGAACTGGTAAACTCTACATGCCTTAATAACTTTTGAAAAAAGCCCTCACATGTGTAGATACGATATTTTCCTTCACTATTTTGAGGAGTGATTATTCATTTCTAATAAGCACATAACTCCGAGTAAATAGAGTTACGTGCCTGAAATTTGAACCACGACTGTTACTGCTGGTGTTCCTATCGAGATGATAGAGCTCTGCAGTTGAATTGCTCACTTATTATAACCTTTGAATCATAACACAGCAGCACTTAACCAAGCTTGTTAAAAGGCAATATCTAAGTGAGGTAGAGATATTTCGAGTCAAATCAGGAAGAGTTCTTTCACCTTAAACGTAGAAATAATTCTGAGATAAATAACGCATTCAAAATTAAGTAGAGTAGGAGCGTCAACATTTTCGTAATGTAATTAGAAAATAAAAGGGGTTACAATGTGGAAGATAAGATAATCACAGGTACAAAAGTAGTGGAATAATCCTAATTCTACTTATGCGATGTAGGTATACACTGAACCTTGTTCCAGTATATAGATCATAGGAAGCGTAAACAACTAAATGTAATGTTTCACTTACAGAAAACACCTTATAATTTATCTGGCACCAGTGCTTCCACTTGAGGCTAAACTACCAGTTGGTACTAGGTAGGTACGGACCACAGACAGATTTTTATAAGCACGTGGCGTTAGGTGTGCATTAGGCAAATCTAAGTAAATACTACTAACCTGTACCCTTACCATGAGTTTTTAAGTTTTGACAAGTATGACTGTTTTGGTATTTGTTTACGTATTGGCCCTTTACAATTTCCAAGTTCTGACACAATCCGCTAGGGGCGCTGATTGGAAATTATATGGGCAAATACGTAAACAAATCCCAAAACAGTCATATTTGTCAAAACGTAAATACTCATGGTAAGGGTACTGGTTTATAAATTAACATGAAATAAGTAGTTAGAAACTCTGTATATTTGATGTTTAATAAATGAACATTTCATTTTTTGGATATCATTTAATGATATCCAAAAAGCTGATTATAAAAATTACTAACTGCTTTATCAACACAGCTGCAGAATTAAGTGTATATAGTTCTCTATGATTCCGTACCTATACCTACATACTACAAAGTTACAAGTGGATTAAACTAAATACTGATGTACAATATTAACTCCTATAAACTAGAACTTTCTTTAAAACCCGTATAATTATACAACGGGCGCCATCTATAGAACGTTATGCAAATCATTTCGTAGCCGTACTGTAATAGACCGGTACGTAGTTTCGCCTGTTTCACGTTCACTCAGCATATCAAGTAATTGTTTGAAATCACAATAGATGTCGCTACTTTACTGCTTCAAACGAGAAGCGTTTTTACTAAGGAGTAAAAAATATAAAATTGAATACGATAAAATGAGAACGAGGAAAAATAGTCAGGATAACGAAATTAATTATTAAACTAAATAAAAAAAAACAATATAATCATATTTTAAATAGATGTATAAAGATGAAAAACGTGTGTGAATATTTTAATTCAAAATGCGTTTGAATGCAATTGAATTTAAATTAATTACATGTTTATTATTAACATGAATCTTGGTTTCAGAAGATGAACATAGGATAAGAATGTGTTTTACGTTTTGAACATAACCATTAACATATTATGGTCTCCTGATGTTAAGTGACTACTGCCACCCATGGACATCTCTAATCAACCCCAGAAAACATTAGTGTCCTATCTGAAGTCTGCCACAGGTGACTTGCTAGCTTTACTACTACCTATTTATGTCCTCATACATTATCACAACCTTCGAGTCACACCTCGAAGTCGAAGGCTGTGAATTTACAAAATTACAAATGTCTCATACTGACTTCTACTTCGCTAACAAATACGTATCGAGTTTAAAGTTATCGAGCGACGAGTAATATTTTTAAAATATTATAGATACTAGTACCTATTGGTGAAAGCAATCATCATAGTTTTTATTTAGTTTAAAGTGATTTTAACTTAAACAATATATTTCTTCTAATTAACGTATAGAAACTTTTGTGTGAGAATCGGACTCGCTCTTGGCCAGTTTTTTTTAATAGGCAACCGGCATAGAGAATTATCAATAAAAGTGCCTTATGCCTGCTTAAATTATCATTAACAATTGTATTTATTTATAAAAAAAAACATACCCTTATCTATAAAGCGACGCCAGTAATCACCCACAACGTGCAATAATTACTATACATACTTTGAAACTAATTATATATAATACGACAAGGTCAAGGTCAACGCCAAAGCCTGTCAATGTTATATTGAGACCAGTTTTATAGTTTACATCCGCGACTTAAAATACATGAGTATTGGTCACCGTCATATTTATTAATTGTTTTTCATAATAGTGTTGCCATAATGTTATGCTTTTATGTGTGGTGTACGTGGTATAAATAAAATATAAATTGCTTTGGGTATTTTAGTAGCAAATTATGTACCTACTAACTAATTCTTTGAAAAATAAAGAACTTCTATATCCTCATACCTACCCAATTGGTATAGGTAGATAAGTGCGGGGAGTTTCCTAGAGTTTACTTGTCTCTAAAATTTTGAAGTGGAAAGAAATTACTTGGACGTGAGCAATTCCACTGAGCTCCAGTATTAAATGTTGGTTAAAAATATATATTTGTAGGTGGCAGTTAATGTAAGCAATATACGGGCAGTCGTTATTGAGATAACAATAAGACAACACGTGCGTGACGCACATTTACAAATCTTAATAAGTGAAAAACAAATTATTGAATTATAATTATTCTCAGATTTTTGCAGTATAATATATTTAAAGTTTTATACACTTTAAGGAAAAAAATTCTAAGACGTCAACACTGAAGTTTTCCACATGGAATCACAATAGTTATAATACTAGTTATCAGTTCACAATCAGTGTTATATTGGATAAGGTCGAGGAGTGTTGTGTTGCGCACTGCGGTACTATCGATAACAGAGTAAGTTTACCAATTTTATAAATTTAAAGTATTGCTGTAAAATGTATTAAAATGCTTAGGTTTATTGTTTTATAAAGTTAAATAATAAACCTTGCGTGACAATATCGTAATTAAGGTGATCTTATAATTAGTTTATTTTGTAAACATGACAATAATTGTATTTCATAATTATCTATGAAAAGCAAGAATACGATCACGTCGCGACAATATATGTTGGTAATCGTAATGCTAATACTCATACAGATTATCGCACTGAAAAATATTATATGCGATATTGTACAGGTTTACATTTAGCACATAATATCAGACTGTGTATTGTTTTTATATTGTTATTAAATTTATAAGTAAAAGTTTGACCTATCAACCACTCTCAATAATTTGACCACTCTGCAATAATTTCCTCATATCATCAAATTGATTTATATGTTATAATTAACTTACCTACATATACAAAAATGCTACACTGACTTTTGCACACTAATCGTAAATTCTGCTACGGAATTAGCGTCAACACGCCTGATTCAAATGCACTTTTCTCGAGTGCCTATATGACATTTGCACAACATCTTTATAGCAATAACTGTTTAAATATTTATTTATCTCTTCTAATCAAAATAACAATCGGTAGAAAGCGTAGGTACATAAATAAACAAACAGAAAAACCGTAGTAACAGAGTAACATAGGTATTAGGGACTTTTCAATTACCCAAAATTTTTGGTAAAAGGGATATACCTACCTACATATTTGATTATTTCAAAAGTTTATTAAATATAAGAACGTATAGATTATGAGTTTTTTATTATTTTGGGAGCTTATTATATAGTTGAGCGCTTTAATACAATAGATTTTTTCCCGTAGTGTGTTCTTGGTTGTTGCAGTTGCACTTTTTGTACTACATAAAAATCGTGTAGGATTTACCAACAAACTATGTATAGGTATATTTAATTGGCTTTTTTGTGATTTTTGTAACAACTGGTTATTCGATGGCGTGCTCGTGGCGACTCTTAAATTAAAAACTTATGTTACAATTCCCAAGATGGCGCGCTTAGACCTGGTGATATTTGGTGCCACGGGGTTCACGGGGAAGCATGCCGCGGAAGAGATGGTTCGCATCGGCAAACAGCGGGGGTTGTCCTGGGGCGTGGCCGGCCGCAGCCGGGACAAACTTCAGGATATTCTGAAGGAGATATCTAAAAAGACTGGTAAGGAGGTTGTGGTAGGCACATAAGGCATTTGAAGGTGCTTCTCTTATTTCTGCCTAATAAGAACAATGTTAAGCGCTGCACTGTTCTGACTTTTAATTCACCCACTTAAGTATCTGACTAGACCTTTTTGTAAGTTGTAATTTAGAAAACGACAACGACTACAATAACCTGTTTTTGTGATCATTGTCTAAAATTCTAAATTACCTACAAAGTTGTGTCCAATTGGAAACTATTGGGTTTCCTTGAGATGTTCTTATAATTACGTGGGATATCAATGACTCATTTAACATTGTATGTTGGTAGGTACTTAATAAAATGCTTTGTAATAGGTAGGTAGGTATTATTTTATGCATGTTGTTGACCCTTTCCCGGATTTAATCCACAAATTAGGATTGTGGATTCAGTTATTGATAAAAAATACCATAACTACTTAGCCTAAGGTATCTCGTATAAGGAATTTAGTCAATCTACATGTTGAACGTGCTGTTAAAGAACTAGATAATTAGTAAATATATTAATTTGAGATATTAATTAAAGATGGACCAACTTTAAACCGTGTTATATATCTACCAGTAGCCGCTGAACATCAGATAGACTTCATGCTCGTTAGCTATCTCCATTAAAAAAAATGCGTTATTTTGATATAAAGACAACTGTCACGTCCAGGTAGTCCAATGCATGAGACCGGTTATAAATATTATCTTCTACAGGCGAAGACTTATCAGCTATTAAGACCATCGTGGCGGACGTGCAGAACGAGCAGTCGCTGAAGAGCATGTGCGAGCAGGCCAGGGTGCTGGCGAGTTGCTGCGGACCCTACTCCCTACATGGAGAAGCCGTTGTAAGGGCGGCGATACAAAGCAAAACGCATTACGTCGACTGCAGTGGGGAGCCTAACGTGAGTCATAGTACATATTGTCATACGGTTTAGTAGCAATCAAACTTGCGGTCCACTGGTTCCTCATGAACATCTGAAACCAACTCCATATAGAAAAGGGGCTCTTAATTGTAGTCTATAATGATACCTTTCCAAAGGAATAAAATTGTCACTTCAAATGTAGTGAAGTCAGCGGGCATCTACGCCCTTGTAAATAAATACGCCCTAAATAGGCCTAGTGCTACCATCAGCTTTATTTAACAGTGGAAAACAATTGTTAAACAGCACATGTTTGTAACCAAGTCCTTCAAAACAAATCTGTAATACACGGGAAATATTATCATTAATGAATTTAAATATTGTTTCGAAAAATATATATCATTGTCAAGAACAATACGTTATTTTTTATAAAATAACTTCTTAGCTGCTTCGTTTACTCATCCAGTCCTCTTAATGTAATGCTTATAGATTAAAATTTTCCATAACGTTTATTTGGTTTTAGTTAGATAGGTATAGGTATAAATAAGGAAGTTCATGGTTGTTCAAGGATGCTAATGTGTTTAGAGTAAATAGTTATTCTTATTACGTAATGACTAATGACTCAATGGCCTTTTGTAGTGTATATATCTAATATGGAATTAATACCAGAGGATACCCATCTTGGAATGAGGTTTATATGCACCTTTTTTCAAAAGTTCAGGGAACACCTGAGGAGAAAGTAAATCCCCCGTGTTACGATTCTATTAACTTACGATACAAAAGAACGTGAATTCGAAGGGGGTAGAACTTTTTGTGTTTCGACTCGCAAAACTATTTCACTGTAGAAATAAGTGTACTGGTAGAAGCTTCACTCTTGAACGATACCTTTACCCAAACCCCGAAATAAAAAAAGAAAAAAAACTATACCACCTGGTTCTGCTACCCAAAGTGTTAAGTCACTAAGATACTTTAACTGAGGTACCTTTATTTTGTAGTTCATCGAGCTGATGCAGTTGAAGTATGATCAAGAAGCTCGCGAGGCCGGAGTTTACATTGTCAGCGCGTGCGCATTCGAGAGCATCCCCGCAGACTTGGGCGTACTGTTCCTCCAACAGAACTTCGATGGTGAGTACAAACCAGCTAATTCAGAGTCTTTTGTACGGAAGAGTTCCAGAGCATCAAAATAATCATCAACTTATTTCTCTCCGAGTGAGAGATTCAGCAACTAGACCAACGCTTTGGCCAAGTGCTAATTAGTAGACTTCCCACATCTTTATGAAAATTTATTTTTAATAGGTAATTGATGTGTTGGTTTCCTCAGTATGTTTTCCTTGAGCGTTAATACCCGCACCAGGCTTAAAGTTAACAAGAGACAAGTCGAAAATGCACACTTTTCATCGCAGCTTTCGTACTCTTTGGTGAGAGTTATTTAAAAATTTGCAATTTGGGTGTGCGGTTATAAAGACCAACGATTAAGTTAACGAACATACCTATTTATTCAGACTATAAATTAATAAATCGTAATAAATTCTTATTATTATTACATTTTTTAATATACACATATTTGTATATGTAGATCGATTTAACAACATATTCCCGCCGGGTATCCATATTTTCATAAAGATGGTAAGGATTTACAATGTCAGGACATTGCAACATTTACAGGAGTCCTGAACTCCGTGGAGTGTTACATGACCGCGGACCTACAAGACGGCAGTATAAACTCTGGCACTTGGCAATCTCTGATTCACAGGTGAGGTCTTATAATAACAACAATTATTTATTTATTTATCAATAGTTGCACCAACGAATTAATGACTGACAAATCCAATTTGATGCACTTTATATATATATAGGTGCAAAGTTGCAAACAGCATGAAATAGAATAAAAAATAAGAGCTAATTGAAAATTACATAACAAAATTAATTTATTTTAAAACTACAATTCAATCAATCAACCGGATAAAATGCGACAGGATAATAAAATATTCCATAGCAATAAATTCATAAAAATATTTATCAAGAAAAATAATGAAACTAACCATGAAAATTCAATTCAAATAAAAAAAAATGCAATTACTTAGACACTTAATAATTGAAGTATAATTGAAATATAATAAAACTTAGTTGTAATAATTAAGCGTCGTAGACGAACGACTCAACTCTCCTGATACGTTGCCCTTACGTGGGTAAATATAGTTCGATAACATAGATAATTCTTGTCTATTTCTAATATAAACATATAAAAATATATTTTTTTTGTTTGTATAAAGTACCAAGTGACTAATGAGTAATTCTACGCTAACTTAAACTGCTAAATAATCATATAATGAAGGTGGCGTCCTCTGACACCGCACTTCTTTGTTTTAACACATAAGGGAGTAGACACATTGTTCTTGTGTTCTATAATGTTCACTTATCACTATTTCACTAACACTACACTGTGTCATGTCACAAGCTCAAAGGGTTTAGTCCGTTTGAGTCTTCTCACTAGGTCCGTTGTATCGAGGCGCTGGATAGCCTCGATATTAACGTGATGATGAAGTCTTTTTTGATGACCTTCGGCATATGTATTAATTACTTTTTTGACAAGGTCTAATTTAAGGTCCCGATGTAGATCTTCATTTCTTACATACCAAGGTGCATTTGCAATACCCCTAAGTACTTTATTTTGAAATCTTTGAATAATTTCTGCATTAGTTTTTTTGGTACAGCCCCAGAGTTGAATACCATATGTCCATACTGGCATTAAGACTAGTTTGTATAATAATAACTTATTGTATGTAGACAGCGAGGAATCTTTCCCAAGCAGCCAATGCATAGCTCTATATTTCAGCTATTTTATCTTTTATTTATTATTATTTAGCTATTATATCTCTTCCCGTTTTTTCTTGACGTGAGCTTTCCAGCGCAGCTTCGCATCAAGAGTCATGCCAAGATATTTGGCTGTATTTGCGTATGATATGGGTGTATTATTTATATATATAGGTTGATAGGTATTATGCCTATTTGTAAAATCGACGTGCACTGATTTGCTTTCATTGAGCTTCATTCGCCACTTTTTCGTCCAGTTAACTACTCTGTTGATAGCAAATTGGCATTTCTCCGCTGCTTCAGCGTGATCATTCCCAACAGCTATGATTGCAGTATCATCCGCAAAAGTTGCAAAGATGTTGTTTTCTGTTTCTGGAATGTCACATGTGTATATAAGAGGTACAGGACCGGCCCCAATACACTGCCTTGTGGTACTCCAGCTTTTATTTGCTTGAGATCGGAGTATGCTTCTCCTTGTCTCACTCGGAAAGCTCTATTTGAGATATAGGATATTAAAATGTCTGAGAATTGTTTTGGTAACATTTCTCTTAACTTTAATATCAAACTTTCATGCCAGACTTTATCGAAGGCTTGCGCTACATCTAAGAATACTGCAGAGCAGACTCTCTTCTCTTCTAATGATTTCTCTATTGTATTGGTAATCCTATGAATTTGATCAATTGTGGAGTGTTTTTCTCGAAAACCAAACTGATGGTCTGGTATTATTTTTTTATGTTCCAATATGGGCTTGAGTCGCTTTAACAGTAGCTTCTTCTTTCAAAGACCTTCGACATTATAGGTAATAGGGAGATAGGTCTGTATGATGCAACGTCATATTGCGGTTTCTCCGGTTTTGGTATCATGATTACTTCAGTAACTTTCCATAAGTCTATATATAAAATAATGAATAAGTTTATTAAAAATTAAGCAAGTACCTACCTAATATTGTTATTTTATATTTTTAATAGCTTTCCACATTTTTTGGCGATGCATAGGCTGCGAAAGAAGATATACCCAACACCACTGCCTAAGTTTGCTCCTCAATTAAAACACAGGTATGTACCTAGTATTAGTAACGAAATCTATGCTATATAATATATTTTTATCTTTTTAAATAGTGGCGTGGGACGAATGAACGACGTTATAAGATACCTACATGTCTGAGGTTATAAGATGCATGTATAGAAATTATGCTGTTGTCTTCTAATCTAAACAGTATTTCGGCTACTAAGGTACATGATATATTACGAATCCATTTCAAAAACAGCAACATAATTAAAATATGATTGTTTATCTAATGATGACAATAGACACCAACGACTTAACGTACCCTCCAAAGTACGGAATCTCTCAGACGTTGACTATTTTTTTAGACCAGTCACTATCTACATAAACTTTGATATGCATGAAAATAATCGGAAAAACACATTCCAGATTCCCCCTTCATAAACGTCTTGGCGGCTGGTGCTTGCCGCTGCCAAGCTACGACTCCGCCGCAGTGTACCGGACTCAGCGCTACTTCTATGAAAAGGACCATATCAGACCAGCTCAGACCAAAACTTACATCAAATTCCAGTCTTTTATAAGTGCTTTGACGATTGCACTTTGTATTGTCTTTCTCTTCATCATGAGCCAGTTTAAATTAACGAGAAATCTTGTCTTGAATTATTCGAACATCTTCTCTTTTGGTGTTATCAAAAATAAACCTTCGAAGGATGTGATTGAGAACGCGCGGTATGAATTCACCTTGTGCGGTGTTGGCTGGGACAAGAACGATCAAGCACATATTGATTCATTGCCGCCTAGAAAAACTAAGATTGCAAAGGTAAATACTATGCCATCAAAAACATAAAGTGTAAATAACAAGTCTTGAAACTCAGTTCTTCTACCATAAAAAACGTGAGAAACATGAAATAGCAACTCGGTTAATATTCAGTCCCTACGTATGGGGACCTTCTGTATTAAGTAATTACACAATTAGCACACCTAACAATATCTTATGGGACCATATCAATATTAAAAATATGGTTAAAAAAATAGATTGATTTTATCGTACCAAATCATCTAATTCAATAAGGTACTAATAGTTTAAAAAATTAGTCATCTTCCTAGAATATTAATCGAGGAGTACCACATGTGTTCATGTAAGGTTTTCTCCTTTTCATTAAATACAGTGCAGATACAAGAAATAATCATTAATGTAAAGAATAATAAGTCTTGCAAATTTCATGTATATGCAGACGACTTATAAACATACACCTCATTCAAACCTAGAGCGAAACTAAATTCTGGGTTTGATCGTATTGCCATGTGGTCTGAAAGCTACGCCTTAGTATTGCATCCGAAAAATAAACAAAATTTTTGATTATGGTAACATCTACAGAGATCCGCAAAAAGCTCGGCCATTAGTTATTTGAATGATGAACCAATAGAAAGACTGTCAGAGGCACGAAGTTTGGGGTCACCATGGATGGAAATCTCTGATTCGAGAAGCTTATTATCTTGAACATTATACGTAACTGCCATTATAAACTCAAAATGTTATACCGTATAAGGAATTACCTAAGTAACATTGCGCATTAACCTTTGTGAAGCCTTTGTTTTATCAAAGTCATCCAACGAGTACAGAATACCTGCGCTTTGTTGTACCATCCCACCTCGTTCCCACGTTACTCCGTACATCAATATCGCAAACATACTGAAAATGGACCTCCGCAGGCCGCAGGTAGGACATCCTGCTGCAGTAATATTTAGTATTATAAAAACGATTCCGCCTTTATATCTATTCAATAAGCTATCGGGGCTAGATACTATTTAAAGAATAGAACCCGATCACCTCCAGATAAGTCGTGGTACCCGTCCTAATGCTCAGCTACTTTCAGGGGCAACTTCAGGTGGTGGCCACTAAGTGTTGGAACAATCTGCATCCTTCTCTTCAGAGCCTAAAAACAGTACAGAGATATAAGTATAGGTGCAAGATTTTATTATTTGAACAATAAAAACAAAATAACAACTAATTACGTTATTACAGATAGAAATAATAATATAAAAATATCGTATTGCCCATTTCTTACTATGTATGTTATTACAGTAAAACTTTATTACGGTAGGCGTGGCGTAGGTACAAAGTATTAAGCTCATAATATCTTTTAAACTATTAAGTCTAAATTACATACTATAAAAAGCAAATTTTGTCTATACTAGATGCATGATTGTTTTGAAATATTTTTTTCATATTTGACATCTATTAAACCCTTCGAAACATCAACTTATAAAATGTTAAATTTTTTTAAAACATACAAAGTGTAATTTTGGACTACACATATTTTTTTTTGACATAAAATATATATTTTAATATTATAAAAAAAACTGACATATATAATTTGATATAAGAAACGTTTTATCCATTAACCAGCTCAGTGAAGGTCGTCCTATACTGGGATCCTATACTATGAGTTAACAGTAATATAAGACACTCACCGTACTTTAAATGTGAATTGAGTAGTTTAGTTTCTGATACACTTGTCGACAACACATATTTATTCTACTGTGTTCCGAAACATAACGACGAACAATACTCGCAAGTAATAATGCACAGACGGTAGGCGTGCAGACAGCCGTCCAAGTAGCTCGGACGCATGATGCAAACTGAAAATCAGCACCATGAATCATGATGCAGTTTATTTGCACACTGCACAAGCTGAGCTTTGTCCCCTTTCGCGGTCGTTAATAATTCAGTGTATTTTTCTATCCTTCTCTTTTTTGTTTTGTTGTATATGTTATACTAGCTGTGCCCCTCAGTTTCACCCGCATTAAAAAGAAATATCATATATCAATATCATATACAAAAAAGTCAAGATGGTCTTTGAAATGCCTCCCGGGGCCCCAAATTTTATTTTAAGGTAGGTATATTGTGTTTCTTTAAAAAATACACGTTAAATAATACAAAAACACTAACTCCTCCCCAAATGTGTTGCCTTTGGTAAACACTCCCTTCTTCCAGAATAAATACGTAACATGTTTAAAAAGATTTATTAAAATTGAACAAGATAACCTTTTATTTCATTTTCTGTGTTGAATTTATGTGAATAAAAATTTGTTCTTTCTTTCCTTAAGTAGGGACTGAATAAAAAAAACTAGACTTGGTATTACATGGATCTCACAACTTTTTACGGTAGAAGTGGAGTTGTAGAGACTTGGTTTTTTCTACCAGTTATTTTTTTGATGTATGCTTATCTTCTACTACTTGAATACCATAACCGGATTTTCTTAAAGCCCAATCTATTACATAAGCACTTAGGTTTGTGTCTCCTACCGTTACACTGTACTACTGCATGGTATAAGAATTTAAAAGTAATCATTCTGAAAGATAAAACGAGTAGGTATGATTCTAAAGGGAAAAAACCACTATTTGTTCGTTTTTGGTGGTGTTTTGGCAGGTCTTCAGTCCTGAGGGGGCAATCACAGTTGCTAACCCTTCCGAACTAAAAAGCAGGGAAAAAAGCTCGTCTGGACCAAACAATGTGTGAAATGTGTGTATATCAGCGCAAAAAAAAATATCCGCCCCTGGCTTCCATTCAACGGACCCGGGCCTCAGAAGAGCTTAGTCCCCCGATGGAACCTAATTCCTATTTATGACTTTCGTTCCATTTAACGTAAGAAGTAAAATGACTTTTACAGGTGTCAGGCAAAAATCCCGGCTACGGAATGACGGTTATGGGAGTGCTGTATTCCGCCATAGCCATCCTTGAGGAGAAAGACAAAATGCCTACCGAGTAAGACCTCACCAATATACTTTTTTATTGTTAAGCTATTCAATGAAGTCTTTTAAGGTGCAAAAAGAGCTTTCCGCCAAACCTAGCGGTGTATTCTCGACACCTCTGATGTTGCAAATGTCCGTAGGTCTAGTATTGAATAAAGCTAAGCGCCATCAGGTAGATAGATACTAGTCTACATACTACGGTCCTCCTACACACAGCTAGGTCCTGAAATATATATTTATGAGCGTCCATTTAGCTTGGTACTCTATTGATATAAACATCTTTTTTTCTAGGGGCGGAGTTATTACGCCCGGCATAGCATTCAATAAAACCAGTCTTCTGAAGAACCTTCAAGAAAACGGAGTGGCATTCGAAATAGTTCATGATAAAGAAAAAATCCACTGAGGGAATAAATTATAATTTACGGTTTTCTACTAACGAATGGTTTTTCAAAAATGGGATCTTACTAAATACTAACTTTTAGTTACATCTAAGTATCTGTATCTAAGGTTGAAGAAAATAAAAAATACGTTTAAATTTTATTTTATTAGATGAATATTGGTTTGGTTATCAGTAGACACTTAGTAAAGTATATTATTATAACATCTAATATCATTGAATATTTAAAAACATAGCACAGTACATGCACATATTAATAGAATACAGATCTGAAGTTTCCATTCGAATGTGTAGATCACAATTATCAAACAACCAGGTACATAAATGCATAATTAATTTTTAAAATACACCTAATGTATTGTAATACAAAATTGTTGCTTGGAATAAATAAATACAAATAATGAATTATGTATTGTAATTTTATTCGTCTGCGACACATATAAACCTCAAAATTATTCGACGAAACTTGACTTTGATTCCATTTGTTACATTATAGATTTTAAGTGAATATTATCAAAGAAAGTATGCAATTTGTATTCATATAGTGATAAGTCGCAAAGTTTTCTTTCATTAATCAACATTTAAAACATGTTCGCCAAAAAACACTACGTGCGAGGTTTGTACGCGTCGACAACCAATTGTAAGAGCCAAGTATTGGAACTCAAAACATTACAATTTTTAGTAACAAATTAATAATAACAATTTATAAAATAAATAAAATGAATTACAAAATAGATACATTTCAATATAAAAATAATAACAAAATCATTCGCACTTAAGCACATTAGTTAAAGGTATATCATTATAAGCCATCATACAGAATATATTTACGGACTTAATATCAGAATAATATCAAAATAGTTGCCTATCGTGGTCTACAGATGCCACCGGCCATAAATGGTCAAGTATAATATCACTACAAAATATTCAAATCATTATCCATTAGTATATTAGAACCGTGGACAACATTGGCCATCGAAAGCCACTGACACCCCCGGACGTAAGGAAGAATAAAGACAGTCTTGACTTATCTCTCTAAAGTTTATAGTGATTAAAGAGAATATAAAACGTAGGTACAATTATTTTCTAGAATATAAACAACCTCAATGATATAGCAATAAATGTATACATTCGCTATATATCCAAATAGACTGCTAATTCGGAGTTGCTTTGCATGCTAAATGTTTTGACAAGCATGACGTAAGATAATGGTCATACATACTAAAAATATCGATGTACATAATAACTGAAAGTATATACCAGGAGTCATACAAATGGATCATAATATTGATATTTTCGTTAGTACTAGAGGTGAGGCGTATATACTGGAACAGGTTCAGGGACTAGGTATTTTACCGGACTAGGTGGGACCTAGTCCAACTTTTAATATGTACCTAGTCCAAGAATAAGTACCTAGTCCACACCAAATTGTACTAACTAATGCGACTTTATGGGACTAGGTGGAACAGGTTTCTGGATCACGTATATTAAATACTAGGAACAGGCATACCTAGTCCCAAATTTGCCTAGTACAAACCATCTCTAGTTAGTACATGTTACACATTTAAATGTTTAAATTTGCATGACTGGTTTAAAATTGCAAATTTCACTTGAATTAACAGTCTATTTGATTATGTCGTCTTCAAAGTCTTTCCACCAGTCTCTTCATCACATCTTAAAGTCCCATCGTAATATCACCATAATTTACCCTTCTACAACAATTTTAATATTTGGCTCCCTTAGGGCATATAAAAATTCCCATCGAAATTAGATTTCCAACCTGTCCCTGCGTTTCAGTTCATAGTCTTTTCAAAATCAGGATCACCACAATCTAAAAGTACCCCAAGAGCCAACAACTACACACTTTCGAAAACACACCGACCATCTCTTTACCATTTTGAACATTTAAAAATACGGTATATTATAATTAATCTTATAGACCGGTCATTTGCTTTACCGCAAATCTAAATCAAAAGCTACAAATATATTGACCTGAGGGTGACACATATCATTAAATTATATTGTATGAATATGCGAACCAAAATTTATTTTCAGTTTAGTTTTTAGGCCATTATTGGATATAGGCCTCCCCTCCAAAGACATTCGATTGGACATGTTGCTAAGCGCTGCATTTTTTATAAAATCGAAGTGCCAAATGAACGTGCAGTCCATCGATAAATGATCACTGCTGGTCATAGACAACTCAACCACAAATATTATTAGAGACCACAGACAAGATCGGCCACAAATGCCTCACCACCTTCCATAATACAAATTATGGTTACAGCTGACATAAGGTGATTTCAAGTGTTAGTAAGTTGGTAAGAAATATTTTTATCAAAATAAGAGGAACCATTGAATATAAACTACATATATATTAAATTTGTTCATAAAATAAAAAAGATAGACTTAGCCTTAAGATAGAATTTTTGAAGATAATATTCAATATTTGATTTAAAATACCACATACAGTTCAATCCTCACATTCATGCAACATTTACGAAATTCATCTTTCACAATCATTCATATTTTTACGTTCATTTACGCCGGTGCAAGTTTCAATGTAATTTGCAATGTAATATTCACGAGGCTTTGTCTATCTAATTTGGTCTAAATATTTGTTAAAAATGTTCCGTCCGGAGGTCACACCATCATTAAATTATACATAAAATATGTACTAATCTCAGAGTAATAAATAACAGAGCACATCAATGCCGTCAATACCTTGGTACGGTTCGTAGGCAGATGTTCTATAGCTGTTTAACTAACGTAGTTGTGGAATGTAACACATATACAGGATGAATTTTTCAAATAGGCCTTCAGGGCCAAATCCGAAACTATAAGGATTAGCGAAAAATGCTGAAAGGAGTTACGAGGCCGATTTTAATAAAAATGAAAACTGCATCATCAGTTTTTGAAAATATATTTTTCCTTAGCCGGGAATCGAACGAGTTCATTTTGAAAAAAATACAACCTCTATATTATTCCACTATCTGATAGTGTCGCTTATAAGGATCAAATTCTGGCAAGTAATGTTATATAACAAAATAAAGGAAAAGGAATTTTTTTAAGAAAATACATATTTTTTCATACATTGGCATACTAATCCTTAAGGATTATACATAACAAATGATTTATGTATAATTCTTTAGAAACATACATAAGTGTTGGTTAATCAACTAATTATTCGATGTTACGACTATGACATACGACGTGGTATGAGAAAGTAATAGTTTGGCAAATAAGTTACCGCCATTTTTAGGATTTATTTTTAATAAACATAAATAACTGATTAAATAGTAAATTCTAATTGTTTGTTGTTTACAACTTCGTTTCAACGTTAAATATGATTTTCTATATCTCTTTTTTTAGTAATCACTCTGAGTTGACTCGAAAAAGTCTATCTCGCAAATTGTCAACTTTACATTTGTATGAAACGAATCTCCGCCCATAGCAAGTCTATTATAATGGTCCTAAAATAACCTTGACTAAGTCGAACATTAACATATAAATTCTTAGAGAACAAAATGTCCGCTTTCGAGCGATTTGAAACATTCAGCCAAAAAAAAATATGAATATGCGAAATGTTCAAATTAATGAATGGCGGGAACTTATCTGCCAAATTAATATGAAAAAATATATATTTTCTTAAAATTAAGGCTTTTCCTTTAGTTAGTCATTTATCATTACTTCCCAGATTTTGATCCTTATAAGCAACACTATAAAATAGTGGAATAATATAGACGGTGTATTTTCTTTCAAAATGAACTCGTTCGATTCCCGGCTAGGGAAAAAGTTATTTTAAAAAAGTAATGACGCAGTTTTTATCAAAATCGGCCTCGTAACTCGTTTCAGCATTTTTCGCTAATCCTTATATTTTCGGATTTGGCCCTGAAGGCCCGTTTGAAAAATTCACCCTGTATAGTTTCTGTAGCACAGAATTACTTAATTAGCTTACGACCACTTAAACTTTAATTATTACTGTTCAAGTGTTCACAAGCCGCTTACAGTAATTCTGATCTCATCTGTGCCTACGGTAGAGCCGCGCCAAACTTCTAGTCCGCTCTGAATATAGAAACAGCGCGCAATAGCAAATTGTACATAGCGCAGTTAGTGTGTCCTTACGTTGCTACGGAGTATATGCCTGTACTTGTATTTGTCCGCATTATTTATCAGTTATCTCGAATTTAATTCCATGTTTGATCAAATTTTTCGTGAGGTTAGTTTTGCCGAACGCGATTCCGGTAGTCATCACTCCACCCCTGTAAATATAAATATAATTTATACATATTATAATGATGATTTTATGATAAACATGTATTTTTTCGTAAATTGTAATTGGTAAAATGAGAGGCACTATCGATAAAAAAAAACGCTTTCCACACTCAAGAGCTCCACACTAGGGTTCCCTGTATCGTGGGTGCCATGGACACACACAGAAACAAATACACAAACACCCAGACCCAGAAATCTAAATTCATCATTTAGAAATCTGTCTGACCGGGGATCGAACCCGGAACCTTCTGCGCGTCAGACCGGCATGGAGACCACTCCGCTACGCGGTTCGTCATAAAATAAAATAAAAAAGTAATAAGGACGGGACACTTAAACGAGGCACTCCAACTTAGTTCTTACAGATTGCAACGCATCTGTTACTATTCTCAGACAGAATTTCAATCCTATCTGGGGTTAATTATATTTGTTAAAAGATGGTAGAACCCTTTTTGGTTCGACTGGGCAGACACCCTAACTCATTTATATCTGAATTATTATTCAAATCGTAACACAGTGCTGTCATTGCAGCAGATTTAGAGGGTATGATAATAGAAATATACTTATTCTAGGCATTCCAACTTAGTTCTCAGCGGTAAAACCGCATCTGTGACCGATTTTGCTAAATTTTAATCTTATCTGGGATTGATTATAATTGTCCACGGCGTCAGTAGCCATTTACCATCAAACATACCATGCTCGTTAGTTATTTCTATATTATTATATAATATCTATATACAAGTAGGTAAAGTATGATTGCTTACGGTGTCGGCATCAGAATTTTCTCCTTGAGGATTGTAATAGCAGACAGTAGAACCGCGGTCGCAGTGGCGCCATACCCTGGGTTCTTCCCTGACACCTGTCGAAAACAAATCAAATCAATTGTTTTTATTCAAAACATTCTTTACAGAGCACTTTTTGCAAGTCAATACAACTACCACCACTTCACAAGGTGTTTCGTTATGGTGAAGAAGAAAGAAACTCAATAACACACATCTTTTTTTTAAAATAAATGTTTTATACAATGGCTCTTAACCTAGTGGTACATGTGGAGCTATGTGGGCTACTTCAGACCACACCGTTTTATCAGTCAAATAATCACTCAGCCTATATGTACGCTTTTTTACATAGCGTTTGTTTAATATTGGTATTCATACATACATTATATCGCGCAATTTTAAGAATTTATTACGCAATTTTAAAAACCCCTATTGAAAAGTACCTTACAGCAACTTTCCATAAAAAGTGACAAGTAAAATATAAAGGGCGGAATCCGATACTTTTAACATTATTATATTTTGCATGACTTATATTTTACTGACTTTAGACTTTGGCACGCTTTACAGCTTAAATGGCTTGGCTGGTTTTAATAATTTAATAATGGTTTTAGTATGACGCAGGCTATATGTTGAATGAAGTTGGGCATTTACTTGTTTTTATAATAATAATTACTAATTGGTATTTGTTGTTAGGTCATAGTAATTTCAAGTGTCTATTACGTAGTAAGAAATAGAAGCGGAAGTTTAGTAATTATTTGTGGCTTTTCATTTTTTTAAGCCTCAATAGTACGGAACTCGTATGCGAGTTCGACTTTCACACTTGGTCTATATATTTTATGTTAGGTAGTAAACGAGACTTTTTTTACCTATATTATATACTATTATTGTAACTGCATTAACAGTAATACTAGATTTAAGAGATTGCTGTACATGTCTATAATTGGCTTACATATAAGTATTATTTGCCTGGTTGTATGTTTAATGTAAATGAGTTATGTATTGCGTCGGGATGCAGCAGCCAGGATACAGAAAGACCGAAATGACTTATTATATAATATTTAATTTAAACCGAATATTACAAGGTTTAATTAAATCTAAACTAAATTATAACTACCTAACCTAGCGGTTCCCAATCTTTTGTAACCCGCGGCGCAGTTACAAGTTGAATATTCTTTCACGGCGCCCTGTGCCCTGTCCTAGCTAACTATTTGAAGAAGACAGTCGGAAGAAATAGGTAACTACAATAATAATAGTTACCTTAGGTTGATCGAAACGAATTTAAAACACCACAATATGAAATTGTACAATACGTTATTATAAAATAATTTAAACGGAAAACAACAAGAAAAACTTGAGGATAACAAAAATAAAATACGATATTTATTCAGTCAAATCAATGTGAAGGATGAGCTAAGTGATCTCCGCGCAGTTTTTCAAAGCGGGGAATATCACTTGACACTGCTATTCTAATTTCTTGTTCCACATTGATCCGATATTTGTTCTTTATCACAGCTACACCTGAAAACCCAGCTTCACATAGATATGATGTTGCATACGGAATGAAATTTTTTAATGCTTTGGATGTTAAATTTGGATATTCATTTTGAATCGATGACCAAAACGCCAATATTTGTGGTGTCCAATGATTAGAGGATCGACTCACGGCGCCCCTCTTTACTTTCTACGGCGCACCAGGGCGCCGCGGCGCACACTTTGGGAATCCCTGACCTAACCTAAAATGGTGACTTGCTGGGGCAATGTTAGCGCCCAGATTGAATTGCCACGTTCGGGACTGTATGATGGAAACGGAGCGGTGGTGCGGAGTCAGCGTTCCCACGGCACGGCGGCGGTGCAGGATCGGATCATCATCATCATCATCATCATCATCAACCCATTCACGTCCCACTGTTGGGCACGGGTCTCCTCTCATAATGAGAAGGATTAGGCCATAGTCCACCGCGCTGGCCAAGTACGTATTGGTAGACTTCACATACCTTTGAGATTTTTTTTTTTTATAAATCTCTCAAGTATGCAGGTTTCCTCACGATGTTTTCCTTCACCGTTTAGCAAGTGATAATTAATTTTTAATACGCACATAACTTTGAAAAATCAGAGGTGCGTGCCTGGGATTTGAACCTCGGACCCCTCGATCAAGAGGCCGAGTTTCTTAACCACTAGGCTATCACTGCCTTGATCGGAGGATCGCAGGATCGGATGTCTTTCTAGTACTTTGTTTAAGGCGAATGCCTAATTATGTGCGTTAAGGCCAATATATAACAAATGTGTTTATATGTCTTGCTGTTGGTATGTTTAAATAAATAAATAAATAAAAATAAACGAGACATACTCTAGCGACGACGGTCCTGTCCAGGACGTCGTCCAGCTCGTCGCGGGCCGCCCAGCCGCGCCCCACCAGCCGCAGCTCGAAGCTCGTGGCCGCCGCCGCCGCGGCGCGCGGGCCCGTGTGCGACACCACGCCCAGCGAGAACACCCTGGGGATAACAATCAGCCGTTATAAAGAGAGTAGAGATGTAATTAGACTTAGCAGAGTATTAAGAGTGAGGATGTAAGACATGTGTTTCTTTATTATAGATAGTTTATGACGTGATATGAAAAATTCGCATATGATATCTATACATAAGTAATTGACATTAACTGGTACTATGGATCTGTTTTACTTTGTGTTGACCGACATTATAAGCAATCTTCTTCAGGTCATCAATCCGTTTAGAAGGTTTTATGATTAGAAGACGAAGATGGTCATCTACTTCAAAACACACTAAGTTCCAGATTTAATTGCAAGCTAAAATAGACAAAGATTTCCGTTCTAGGACCCGTTTAGAACAGTTAGGAACCGTTTGTCTTAATTTGTACACCATGTGTGTATACAATAGGTTACTCATTAACTTAATTCAAAGCTACTCACCTTGGATGTTTAAGCAGCAGCCGCCTCCCCCACGTGAATGTGGAGAACAACGCAACCAATAGTGCGATAAAAAGCACTATCATCGCAGCAGGGGCGCTTAATGCAATATAAGCAGCGAGTTGCGCCGGGCGACGCTTAGTCCGTTGTGTGCGGCGCACGACCGCCGCGTCCGCGCCCGGGAACGGCAAACACCACGCACCCTCGTACAGGTGCACCAATCTACACATTTATTTATTTTAATCATATTTACAGCTAACATTACAGGTTTATACCTAATACGTTAGAGTAAGAAAGAACAATTGCATTACATTAATAAATTTAGTGAGTATAATAGTAATTTTCAGAGTAATTGGTAAAATTATAATCAAGTAGGTACATCGTTACTTACGTCAGTCATGATTAATTATTATATATTCATTATCTAATTTTCACACTACATTAAATGCAACATTATTATAAGTTGCATAACAATGTCAATAATAATATCAATAATAAAATATGGTTCACACAATATAAAAGTGGTCACATACAAAGATGTAGTCCGCGAAAACCTGCTAGTCCGCTCTGAATATAGAAATGAAACGCGTCGCCATAGCAGATTGTATGACTACACCTGCGAGCAACAACTTCAGAGCGGACTAGCAGATTGGCGCGGACTATAACCTATAATATTCGACTACATTTTTAAGATTAACCTTCTGTTACAGACACATGAAACTGATTCACGTACAGCCCACATAATTTCTGGTTATTAATAATTTATGTCAGTTATTAAATACTTTTTCTATTTTTGGAATGATCCAATCTTGCTTTGGATTATGAAATATCATTTGATTTGGCAATATCTTTTATAAAGGAAGTATGATAAATTAGTGAATAAAGATGTATTATTCTAAATGTCGATGATTATGGAAGAATATATTGTATATTTGGAATCCCTTTTGAGCGTTTTAACACCTTCAAAATCCAAATATTAATATCCAAAGCCAATATTATGATATATATTGTATCTTTACAGAATTCTTTTTGAACATCAACATAATCTACCACCACTTCAACAACAGATCTTATTCTTAGACTGTCTTTGCTTCATTGTTTTAAAAATAAAGCAGTATAACTAACATAATCATTAATTATTCCCTTCCCTTTTTAACAAAGTTTTCTCTTTATCATTAACAATTAAAATGATTAAAGTAATAATTACTACAGAGAACAGCTATAATTGTGAAAAAGTGATAACAATAATGATAAAGGTATAATTTAGGTAATGATGATGATACTAACATTAGCATAACTAATTATGTATTCGAGTGGAAAAATAAATTCAATTATGCACCAAGAAAGTGAAGTTACAAACCCTTTACTATGAAAATCTATGATAAAGATCGATTAATTCTCTCACTATGTCATTTACATAAAATATAAATCGTTTTTCATTGTTTTCATGCACATTAACCAACACAGCCAATTAACTAGTTTCAATAATATTTTATAGTTGTAGTTATGTACATGTGTATGTTTAGTTGTAGTTATGTAGTTATGTAGCTGCTTACTAACAAGTAAAACTAGAAAAATTCATAGGGAAATCCCCTATATATTTTTTTTTATAACATAGATTTAGCAGACAAGATGCAGTGGACTGCAAGGTGAACCTGATGATAAATTGCCTCTACCACCGATGGACATTTGTAATCAACCTCAGATAAGATATGATCCTACCCGAGGTAGGCAAAGGATTCGTTGCAACCCCAGAAGATTAAGTTGTAAAGCCTCAGATAGGTATGCCCCCCTACCACACATTCCAAATCGAAAAATAGCAGCGCTAACACTGTTGTTATAAGGCAGATATAGGTGTGGCGTTGGTGCCTTCGAGGTCGAATCATAGAGTTCTACCACCTTCAAAGTGGTATAGGAAAATTCGCCCATACCCGTACAGTACAGTAAAAGTATTAGAAAAAATCCGAACAGCAATAAATTGCTTACCGGCGAACTAGTTTCGGTTTCAATTCAGGCATCCGCTCGCGGAATAGCTGCTTCCTTATAGGCACCAATTCATTCCTATTCCATATGCTGAAATCAAATGAAAATGAAAATCCTTACTAATATTATAAATGTGAAAGTAACTCTGTCTTTCTGTTTGTCTGTCTGTATGTCTCTTCTTCACGCCTAAAGCACTGAACCAATTTTAATGAAATTCTGTACAAAGATAGTCTGAGACCCTAGAATGGACATAGGATAGTTTTTCTCCCGGAAATCCCACGGGAACTACGGATGGCGATCTGAGATCGATTAATCGGAGAATCGATCTTTTGGACTAAAAAGTCGATTATTTTAATCGATATTAATAAGGATTGAATCGTAAACTATGCATTTGATCAAGTGATGATCTTTACCAAAGTTGCTGTCCATGAGCCCACGAAGGTTTCAGAGTTGGTACGACCAATTTTCGCCAGATGGCGCCACTGTCATTCCAATGAAGGTATGAATTTTCAGTTTTATGTATGTTAGTATGTCATATTATTTTCTTTTAAACGCGGGCGAAGCCGCGGGTAAAAACTAGTCATTTATACTTTATCGATTTATGTGCATCATTTTTATATTATTCTCGTACACAGAATTAGATTGGTCAGTGTCAGATGTTACGTTTTTTATTTACTTAATCATATATGCAATTATAACAATAACCCGTTTTCACACATACGTACGAACGCACACACGCACGTATACACACACACAAAGCTCGTTGTACATATACAAACGTTTGTTAACATTTTATTTCATCTTGTGATTATGCAATAATAACACTAACCCTTTTTTGCACCCACCTATACAAGGCTGAATACAGAATACAGAATGCTGTGGTAAACGAAACATAATTTTCCGCGACTTTCCAACTTAGTCCTCAGGGGTAGCGGCGCATCTGTGGCCGACCTCAGGTAGGAATATGTCGTCCTATCTGGGGTTGATTATAGATGTCCATGGGCGGCAGTAGCCACTTAACATCAGGTGGTGCTACTGCTAAAAATCTAACCGAACTTTTAATATGGAAGCTTAAAGTTGGAACACAGTTTCTTACCCGTACAGCAACGACTCCCAAGTGCCGTAATGTATAATGCCGCCCCGTAACGCCTCTTTGTACAGCTCCGACGGTATAGACCCTGACATGTAAATCTCCACGGAGTTCAATGTGCCTGAAAGTGAAAAATATTATATGTGATATTGAAGACAAGACTTATGTGCGGGACTTATAAGATTTAATATTGTCTGTAAAATCGGTAAGCGGTTTCGGAGGAGTACGTAACTAACATTGTGACACGACAATTTTATATATAAGATGAAAATTGTGTAACTTCTTATACAAAGTAAATCAACAATAATTATTATTATTGTAAATCCTTGGGTTAGGGCCACAATCTGAACAGGTTCGTACAGGTTCAAAAATAGTACGAAAGAGATGGATATAAAATAGTCGTGATTGGTTAAAAACAAATATGTAAATTTATCACTCAGATATTTGTCAGACCGGGGATCGAACGTAATTTTTTTTTTGCTCATTCCAGGAAAGAGACTGTCCTTGATTAAAATGTTTAGCAAACTTCGATAGCATTCAGAATACTTGCAGCGCCACCTTTTTTTATAATATAGGAGTAGAAGACGATCATGCAGTCCACCTGATGGTAAGTGGCTACTGCCGCTCATCTACATCTGTAACCAACCCCCGATAGGATTAGATATTCCAGGTCGGCCACAGATGCGCCGCTACCACTGAGGACCTTGCCTCCGAAATGTCTCCCATAGCACACCCTTCAAACCAGAACACAGCAGCGCTTGTCGCTGCTGATATGAGGCAGAAATAAGTGTGGCGGTGGTGCCGCCGGATCAAACCACCTTCAAAGTCTTCCTTTAATCTCATGACAAGTAGCACAAAATCGTCACAAAGTTGCTCTCACCTCCGAAGTTGTCCTGGAGGTAAAGCACGCCCAGATCAGCGGGGATGCTGTCGAAGCCACAGCCGGAGACCACGAACACGCCGGCGTCCTGCGCCATCTTGTCATACTTCAGCTGCATCGATTCCATGAACTAAAAAATCCAATCATATCAATTTATTAGCGATCCATATTTAAAAGGTGAAATGGGGCCCTATTATAGTCCACGCCAAACTGCTAGTTCGCTCCGAATATACGAGTACAAACGAGTCGCGTCGCAATAGCAAATTGCAGATATTAGCCGGATGAAGACAGCGCGGAACCCTAACGGCACCAGTCTGCTATCCGCTCTTGTCCAAGGGTACGTAGCTGGCAGCTGCGTTAGTGTGCTCTTACGTTACGGAGTATATTCTAACTTAACCTGCGCGCAACAACTTCAGAGCGGATTAGCAATTTGGCGCGGACTACACCAAGCCTCCACTTTCTGTCGGTCAGTCACAGGACTCGTCTCGTGAATCCTAATAAAGATATACGAGGCATTTTTACGGTGTTAAGATATATCTATAACTACTTGCGTGGCGGAGATGTCACCATCCCGGTCTGACATGCAAAGGGTTCCGGGTTCGATCCCCAGCCACACAAATACCTAAATGATGAATTTAGATATCCGTTCTGGGTCTAGATGTTTGTGTATTCGTCTTTTGTGTCTCTGTATGAGTGTAAAAAGCGTTTATCTATAGATAGCTGCTATGGTAACAAATAGATGACCTACTGAAAATAAAATTAAAAAAAAATATAGTAAAGAGGGCCGTATCGTTTGTGAATGAGACAAGTGAGACAAGAATAATGACATAGATAGTTGGTAAACATTTTTATTGAGTCACTTATTATGACACTGAGTAGTTTATAAATATTCATTGTGATTAAAAATCTAATTTAAATTTGTAATTGTAATTAAAAATGTAATTTAAATTGTATACAAAATAAAATAAATCAAAGTCAAGGTTATTTAATTATGCTTAAAATTGAGCCATGTAGGTACTACGTTACCAATCGGACTGCGGACTATTATAATCAATAAGTAATTGTGATACTATTCATCATTATCATTAACCCATTACTGCGGGCACGGATCTCCAAATTCGGATTGGTAGACTTCAAATACCTTGGAAGGTTTTTTTATAAGATTTCTAAGGTATGCAGGTTTTCTCATGATATTTCCCTTCACCGTTTAAGCAAACCATAGTTAATTTCAAATATGCATATAACTTTGAGAAATCAGAGGTGACTGCCAGCGATTTTAACCTCAGACACCTCGCCCACTACGCTCTCACAACTACGAGTAATTGCTGTTAATACTATTAACTAACTTAAATTATAGACAATTTTATTATAAAAAAAAAAGAAGAACAAAAAAGACCCGCCTGTTAAAAATATGGACTTTGTTACTCCCACAATTCAAATCTAACGACGTATGAGGCATAAAAAAAATAAAAAAAAAATACAGCCGACTTCCATGTCACTACAAAGTAATAAAAAAATTCAATAAGTATTAGTTTAGTATATATAATTTGGAAGTCACTGCTCATATTGGACATGCTGTTTACGCCTGTTTCTATTAATATAGAAGTAGCAAAAAATCATGCAGTCTATCCAGATGGTAAGCGATCACTGTACCTCATGGACATTTGCAATCAACCCTAGATAACATTAGTCCTGCCTGAGGTTGGTCACAGGCGTTGCTACCCTAAGGACTAAGTTGGAACTCCTCAGGTAAGTAATACATCATTGTCTTATTAACGATTCACAGTGTACGCAATAAATAACCATATCGGTCTAACACAAAATGCGTCATTGTAATTTAAAACCATAGATTAGTAAAGATTACTTACTCCTAACAAGAAAATGTACCCAGTTTTGAGAATTGAAATAGTTGCGTAAAAAAGTTTTGCCACGTCTCCGTGCTAAAATATCCCTAAAATATTTGAAATAATTATTTATTTATTATGTAAATTACGCAGTATTAGTTATTTATTCGTAAATATTCTCTAAAAATGTTTTTATTTGTCAAGAATTCAAAAAAAGAACTTATGATAATAAGCCGTTTGTGGTTTCATTCAATGTCAAGGCGGCGAAGTATCTTTACTAATCTATGCTAAAAACAAAAACTTGTTTACCTCCAATATTACTATTGACTTGCGTGACAGGGCGGTAATCATGATACTCTGACACGCAGTGGCTTCCAGGTTCGATCCCCGGCCAATCAGGGGCCGTTCAAGTATTACGTAACGCAATTTTTGAAGATTTTTTACCCCCCCTCCCCCCCTTGTAACGCACCGTAACGTTTTTCTATACCCCCCCCCCCCTAACGTTACGTAACACTCAAGTGTCAATTTTTACCCTAAACTCGCTAAAAAGTTATGTTATAGTTTTTATCCTTGGGATACTTTTACTTACATATTTACTTTATAATACTAAGAAATAAAACAAGAGATTTTTAATGCGAATAAGAGTAAAAACTAATAAAACATCAACTCATGGGCAGGCAAAAATACACTTGTCCTTTTTAACTACACCTAGTCGCTGTCGGATCAAACAGATACTCGATGCGAATTAAGTATGAAATGTCAAATGTGTGAAAATTCGGAATTGTTCAGTCGTGCATCTATTCCGAATCTATACGAATGTCATTTAGGTAGACGCCGCGCCGGCTCACGAAACCTTTAATGATAAATCAAACTACTATTTCGATAAATCTAACGTCGATAGTCCTAAGCCTGTATAAAGTATGAAGGAAAGATTACAATTCATTATTACTAGCGAGTGCGCGTGCAAACCTTACCGCCCTTACGTATTGATGCAAGGCATGAACGAACTAGCTTCTTAGTCCAAGAATAAGTACCTAGTCCACACCAAATTGTACTAACTAATGAGACTTTATGAGACTAGGTGGAACAGGTTTCTGAATCACGTATTTTTAAATACTAGGAACAGGCATACCTTTTTTTTTTTTCTTTTTGTTGACTAGGGGGAAACCTTCAAAAGGTACCCGACGCCATGGGAGTGACGCCGGGTTATGTGGGATTTTTACCACACTAAAACCCCCCCGGTGGCCGTCCTCAGCGTTTGGTGGAGAACTCCGGGATCTCCAACGGAACACAACCGGAGTCCTCCTAACGCGATGCCCTTTTATCGGGCTCTGCCCTGGGGGGAGCAATTTACGCTCCTCTCACATCCCCTGGTGATTACAGCGATATGCGACCACACAAACCGCTGTCCTTCCCGGGGTCGCTTGCTGGACGGTTTGAGCTCCCTCTCTTGCCGCCCGCAACCCCGGAAGCCCCTTTTAGTCGCCTCTTACGACAGGCAAGGGTTACCGTAGCCCTATTCTGGTCCCGGTACTACAGGGACAGGAACAGGCATACCTAGTCCGAAATTTACCTAGTACAACCCATCTCTACTTGTCTATAAACACTACGAACGAATACTGACAATGGAAACAACATTAAATGACGTACAATACAATCTAGGGATTCCCCGTGAAATATGAACGAAAAGATTTGCCAACTTGCGAGAACAAATTAAGAATGACAACCAGACTATACAAAGAGCGTGTTCAGCCGAACTAGGTCTTCTGAGTATTCTAAGTTAGTTTAAGTATAGTCAAAGCATATATACTGCTATACTGTACTATACTTAGTCTAACCCAGAATACTCAGGACTTAGTTCGGCTGAACCAGCTCATTCAAGGGATTTCCCGTAAAACGTAAATGAAAAGGGTTGCCAATTTAGGGCCAATTTAGGAGGTTCAATTCCCTATTTTTTTATTAAAAAATGTTACGTAACGTGTATTACGGAAGACCCCCTCCCGCCCCTGTAACGCATCGTAACGTTTCACAAGACCCCCCCTCCCCCCCAAATTGCGTTACGTAATACTTGAACGACCCCGTCAGAAGTTTTGATGATGGATTTAGATTTATGTTATATGTGGGTGTTTGTATGTGTAATCGCAGTGAGGAGTTATGAGCGTAGAAAGTGTACTGTGTTATTTTGATAATTCCTCTTTAAAACTAAAAGCCTTATATTTTAAAGGCGGTAGAACCCTCGACTCCGGCGACACCACCGCTACACCTTTCACCATTTCTGCCTAATAACAGCAATGTTGACCGCTGCTGTATTCTGGTCAGGTGTGGTAAGGGAACATACTTTCCCGAAATATTCCACCTCAGCCCCCAGGGTTAGTGGCACATCTGTTGCTGACCTCAGGTAGGAATGTAATTTATCCGGGGTTGATTACCAATCAGGTGTACCTACCTACTGTATTTTCGTTTGCTACTTCTATATCATAAAAAACAACCAGTAAATACGATCCCTGACCTTACAAGTTAGAACAAAAACTATAGATAGGTACACTATTGTATGTATTACAATGTTTTTGTTCTTTTTTACTTACATAAATTAAATCTAGTCGCTTAAAATATCTGCTTAGTAGGCATCCGTTGAAATTATGGGCACAATAATCATATTTAATATACCTACTACGTAATATACTAGTAGGTATGTTGCTAATTTACACATAATTATATAATTACTTATGATAAATTGCTTACAGTTTCATTGTAATCTAACCCTGTGCGTATGGAGTGTGTATTGGAGTTCACTGGGATCTAAATATCTATAAAATTAATGATAATTACTTTGGAGTATGTGACGTTACATTTTAATGCGCATTTAGTGCCAGCGGTTAATTTAAATTTGGATTTAATTTTTTCATGAATTTGGTTACCTAATTTAGATTTTTTTTTATAATGTAGGAGTAGCAGACGAGCATGCAATCCACCTGATGGTAAGTGGCTACTGCCGCCCATGGACATCTGTAATCAACCCCAGATAGGATTCGATATTCCTACCTGAGGTCGGCCACAGATGCGCCGCTACCCCTGAGGACTAAGCTGAAACGCCTCGGAAAACACCCTTACCATATCCTTCAAAACGGAAGTGCTGGTATTAGGTAGAAATAAGCGTGGCGGTGGTGCCGCCGGAGTCAAACCACAAAAGGTTCTACCACCTTCAATGATACTATATTCAGATGCTTACTATAGATATGTTTTGTATACTATACTTATAGAAACATAAGTAAAGTTTACCTAAAGATGGGGCTCATAGACTACCTGATACTTTTAATATATTTAGTGTATAAATAGAAGAGTATCTTAATTTATTATTGTATAACATAAATAACTTACATGTGGCTCCCCACTGACATCAACATAGTTGGTCTTGCTGTCTATAGCAGCCTTCACCACTGGCTCGCCATAAAACCTGTATGGTCCGCAGCAGTTAACTACCACTTTGGCCTGACCACACATCGCTAGTAGAGACTGCTCATCTTCTATATTCGCGATAATTATCTTTACGTTGGAGACGTCGGCTTCTGTGGGGAAATTAATTAGGCTTTTTTAATACAAAAAAAGGCTAATGAACATGAATTGAGTTCATTGTAAGTAACCACTAGTAAGTAACCATCAGCCATGTAGGTACATATTTTTGTGATCAACCCATGATAGAAGATGAAAAAGTCTGTATATATAAAATGATTAAATTATTTATCTTACACATTAATATTCCACTATTCAAACCCTAAACCCTTTTCAGACTCTATATTAGTACCACTAGGGCAGCTCCAATTAATCATCTGAAAATTCTTCATTGAGAAAAACATTGAATACAAGTGAAATGTTATAAAAACAAAACACCCACTGCTTAAAAATGATAGCCTATGTCTCACCCACAATCTAAATCGTCCAACAACACCTCATAATATGTTAACAACCATCAAACCATTTGAGTTGCAGGGCATGCCAAAGAATGAGACATAGATACATATGCTTAAAAAATATTACAGTTCCTTTTTTTTATAATTATACCTAAACGATGAGGCAGGCGGGCTACCTGATGGAAAGTAGTCACCGTCGCCTATGGACATTTGCAACACCAGAGGAGTTGCCAATGCATCGCCGGCTTTGGAGGAGAGCTCTTTTTACACCTTTTTTGAAGAAACCCATGTCATAGTGCTCCGGGAATACCTCAGAAGGAAGTTCATTCCACATCTTGCACGTCCGTGGCAAGAACGTCCATGCAAACCGAACCGTGGAGGACCGCCACGAGTCCAGTTGGTGTGGATGGAACTTCATCCTTCGGCGAGTGGTGCGATGGAGGAATGGTGACGTAGGCACCAGGTCAAATAGTTCCTCGGAACACTCACCATTGTAAAGCCGGTAGAACACGCAGAGGGAACCTATGTCCCTCCGCAAGCTTAAAGGTTCTAACCGATCGGAGGTCCTGGGGTCGTTGACGATTCGGATCGCGCGTTTCTGCACGGAGTCAAGTGGGTTAAGTTGGTTGGGGCAATTGGGGCGCCCCTGCCCAGAGATGGGAGCAGTACTCCATGTGGGGTCTCACTTGTGCCTTATACAACAAAAGGAGTTACCCCGCAGTGAAGTACTGCTTCGCTCTGTTTAAGACGCCCAGCTTTTTTGACGCCAACTTGGCCTTAGCGTCCAAATGACCCCGGTACTGCACGTCACACGATATGTCAACTCCCAGGATCCCCACACTTTTATCAATGGTGAGTGGAATTCCTTGGAACCGTGGCGCTATGACGAATGGGGTTTTTTTAGCGGTAAACGCGCAGACTTGTGTCTTCGTGGGGTTAAACTCAACAAGGTTAAGACGACCCCATGTCGAGACCTGCTCCAGAGAGTCTTCGATTTCAGACACAACCTCTCGGGAAGACCGTAAGATGGAAGCTTCGCGAAGGGCCCTGTGCCAGACCCGGTCAAAGGCCTTGGCGATGTCCAGGCTAACTGCCAATGCCTCACCATTGCTCTCAACGGCTTGAGCCCATCGGTGTGTTAGGTACACCAGAAGATCACCGGCTGAACGGCCCTTGCGAAAACCATATTGGTGGTCGCTGATCAGCCGGTGGTCCTCGAGGTACCTAAGGAGCTGTGTATTTACCACACGCTCCATTACCTTTGAGAGCAGGGAGGTTATCGCTATAGGCCTGTAATTAGCCGGGTCACTGCGGTCACCCTTTTTGGGAATCGGGTGAACAAGGGCTAACTTCCACGAAGACGGTACTTGTCCGGTGGTATACGAAACCAAGAATAGGCGCGTTAAGATGGGAGCCAACTCGGAAGCACACGTCTTCAGCACCACCGCGGGGATTTTGTCTGACCCACTCGACTTCTTGACATCAAGGGACAATAGAGCTCGCCTGACAGCTTTCTGCGTAAAGCATATATTTGGCATAGAGCTCTCACACCGCGGGATCGTAGGCGGTGTGGCCCCTCCGTCGTCAAGAGTCGAGTTTGAGGCAAAGAGGGTACCCAGAAGATCGGCTTTTCCCTTTGCCGTGTGGGCCAGAGAATCGTCTGGTTTCCCCAGGGGCGGTAACGAGGAACGACAGAAGTTCCCTTCGACAGCTTTGGCCAGCGACCAGAAAGCTCGACTCCCGGAGGGGTAACCCAAGAGTCGCTCGCCAATTTTGCCGATGTGCCTAAACTTCGCCTTGGCCATATGCTTCTTTGCTGAACGGGAGGCAGCGTTAAGTGCCGTTCGGAACTCGTCGGTGTGCGGATCCTTGCACGCGTGCGCTGATGCCCACGCTTGGTAGGCCCCTTGCTTATGACTGGACGCCTTAGCGCAAGACCTATCAAACCAGGGCTGACTCCGCCCACCGACGGACACGACAGAGTTTGGAATAATGCATTCCATACCCTGCCGAATCACGTTGGCCACAGAGTCAGCGCACGTGCTAGGATCACCCGAGACGAAGCATAGCTGCCTCCACGGGTACGAGGCCAGGAATTCCCGGAACCCGTCCCAATCTGCTGAACTGTAGTGCCAAACTTGTCGCTTCCCCGGAGGTCGAGCCCCCGTGGGACGAGACAAGGGCACAGAAGAACTTACCAAGCAATGGTCAGAAGATCCAAGAGGAGCCTTGACCATCACTTGGTAGTCCTCAGGTTGGTCGGTCAGCAGAAGATCCAGCAAAGAAGCAGTGTGGGTATCTACATCAGGTACCCTTGTAGGGCCGGGTACGACCTGGGAGAGCCCATATGCCAAGGAGAAGTCATACGCAGATCTTCCGGCAAAGTCAGTGATTCGGGAGCCCAGCCACTCAATGTGATGGGCATTAAAGTCACCCAGAATCACCAACTCTGTCGAAGGATGCTGCTGCAGCATTCTGTCTGTTGCCCGCTGGACGTGCTCGAATAATCGAGTTGTCTCAACATCTCCGCTATAGGACCTATATAGGCACGCGTAGACGCGGGTCTGCCCCCCAAGATCTACGCGTACCCACAACAAAGATAGGTCCTTGTCTTCAAGGCAGCTGAGACGGTGGCAGCAGATATCACCCCGAACATACACACATACCCCGGCTCGACGCCTAAAGGCATGTTCTAATTTGTAGCCGGGGTAATCCAGGTACGATGTATCGTCCGGAGGTGATATCTGCGTCTCCGTCAAAAAGAGAAAAGCCGGCTTTGCCGTCTCGAGGTGGTGATGGACGGCATTCAGATTTGAATGGATCCCCCTGATGTTGCACATGTCCACAGTAAGTGTGGAGGGGGTCGCCGCTGTACAAACTATATTCTTTTTTGGCTGCCTTGTCATGTTGGTGTTTTAAAAGAGGGGGGATAGTGAAGGATTCGCGAAGCTCCATCGACGCCACACGGGACAAGGTGCGGGTCCTGTAACATCGTGCTCACAGTGGTAATGTGGGATGCTGGCGCGGGGGACGGAAGGGCCCCCGGTCCCCCCCCGTGCACGACTACCCGGCTCCACTCCGGTCTCTTACTCCGGCAGGGCAATCATGCAACGGGATTTTTCGCCGGTTGGCGGGACAGCCTCCCGGGCCAGAGGTTAACGGTGTTGCCCGGGTTCGGGTCCCCAACTAACCGGCGGGCGGCCAGCGAAAAACCGTTTCACCGGGTCTCCCTGGCCCCCACGCCAACGCACCACGCCCCCGAGTGCAACGATGTTTAAACAGACTCGCCGGACCCGATGGATACGCCGTCGGAGGCACCACGAGAGGATGGGAAGGGGGGATGAAGGGATGAACTGGCTCCCAGGCGCACTACCGAAACACGACGAGTCGTTATTAGCGGTAGACTCCGACCTGAGGGTGGTAGCTAGCCAGGCAGATCCCACGAAGAGATCTTACCACCAAGCGGGAACACCTTTAGGAATTACGCCAGGCGGTGTCAGACCCAGCGACCAGTGGGACCGTCGCAGTAAGATGGTAAATGTCCAGGTAGACGCTGCTGCCCATCTATCCTGGTTTAGACCCTTAGTTGGCTTCTACGACACCCACGGGTAGAAATGGGGTGGTCTATTCGCCGCCGGAGCCACACGGCAATTCCTATTTACAATTGGGTAGTTAAAAATAGACTTACTGGTTGACTCAGCCACAACTCTCATAACAAACTCCAGCTTCTCCTGCGAGCGACCAGCTACTCCCCATTTAAATTCTGGATACTTATTTGCCATCTGGATCATCTCAGCTACTACATACTGTCCAGTGAAGCCTGTTGCTCCAAATATAACTATATCTAAACGAGACATCTGTGGGATGAGAAACAAAAATATATGGCACAAAAAATTATATTTTTAAATCAATTAGCACAAACAATATTACATAGCCGCGTTTCCCAACCTGTGGTCCACGGACCCCTGGGGGTCCGCGAGTATATGTATGGGGGGCCGCAGTGTCATCTCTGGACCATACATAAATCACTTATTAAATACAAAAGGGCCGCAAGACGAATAGTCAGCAAACCAGTTTTATTAGAAAAATGTGATCTAAGCACACGGTATTTTAAAAAATTGAAAAAAGATGCATCCAATGATGTATAACACTATTATTAATTTATAAAAAAAAAAGAAAAATACATAAATTGGGTTTTCAAATGTTGTTTTGGCTCTCCTGTTTGGGAACATGTTTTTTTCCCTGTTTATTTTATTAAGGGGGTCTGTGAAAAATGTGCTTGATTTCCTAAGGGTCCGTGGACTGAAAAAGGCTGGGAAACGCTGTTATATAGGATAGTTGTAAGTCCTCTGGACTAGAGCACAAGGGAGGCCTGAAATATCTCCACCACTCTGATCCAATACATATCGGTACAAGATAAAAGCCAACATGCCTAGATATATTTGATATCCAAACCACTTATGGTGTCTATGTGCAGCAGCTTATGTCCAATGATGGCAACTGGTAGCAATGGCTTAACATGCCCTCCAAAGAATGATACTACACATGGAATTAAACCCTTATCAGTCACCAATCAAGCACCTGCAAGGCCCCTCTGTTGATTTTGAAGATAAATTGAAATGTACACAAATGGCAGGAACATATTATATGTATTAAACTGTTACCTTATGTATAACTGGCAAGGAACTTGTGCCTAAAAGTAAAGGAAACTTAATATAATATGATTATCACACTCCTTTCATGTCTTTATATCCATTGGGGTTGAAACACTCATCAAATTATTTTTCTTCTCATTAAAATATTTGTTTTCTTTAATTAAAATAATTATAGCATTTAAAGACCTTAAAGAGAGTAATTATAAAACAAAATGCTGCATTATAATTGCATTTAAAACCATCTAATGCGATGCTCAAGTATTTTATCTTTTAATTTAATTTTAAAAGGATAATTTTATTTGAAACGAAACTATAACTTTTTACATGAATGAAATGATTACATTTTAAAATATATTTTAAGGGAAGTTTGTATACCTTACAATTTTTTTCTTTAATTTATTATTATTTCACTGACTTATTTTATTTATTTTAATATATCCTTTTAATTGCCTAGCACAATTGTAGCTGTATAAAATATGAAACGTACTAGGCGGTACAGAACCGAAATCAGACTGATACTTGCTTTAGCCATTAGAGTATGTATTGTAAACAAATAGTAATATTTTGCCTACTGCCTGCTTAATATTTACAGGTTGACCTTCCTCCACGCGATCGATCAAATAATTTCAAAAACAATGACATTTAATAATCAACTTCCGTTTATTAACCGGATGTACATAGAAATGATTACGATCCCTTTAATGTTCTTAAATACTAAAAAAATCTATAATATAAAATCAAGAAAATAAATACCTTTTCTTAATTTATTTTGAAGTACTGTAGAAGCTTTTTATAAATTATTTTATACAAAAAAGCGTTCCGTTATACGAATGTAAAGCGAGACTGTCCTACAGTCGATGTTGACGTTGACATTTATCAAATTTTCAATCAGGCGAAGTCATAAATTGTCATATGCTGTGCTTACACTGCTTACGATACCTTATAACCTAATTGAAATAAACTTTTACACTTTTAATAATAAAATGGAACTTAACGAGAGGATTTTACACTATTTAGAAGGCTGTGATAATGTAGATACTCTAAAACTGGCAAGTGAATTTAACGAGGATCATCAGAAAATAGTTGGTGCTGTAAAAAGTATAGAGGCTCTTGAGATGGTAGTGTCGGAACCGGTGAAAAGTATCAAGTGGGACCTGAGTGACGAGGGCAAGCTGGTAGCGGAGAAGGGGAGCCACGAGGCTGTCTTGTACAGAAGTATTCCTGATGAAGGAATTTCACAAGCTGAGGTTATGAAGGTAATACTAAATTAAAATACTCTCGAATATCGGATATTAAATTAAGTAATGAAAAACATCTAGTTAATACTATACTATATGATAGATACCACATAAATGAATAAAGATAAAGCAAAGTATGGTTCATACAATATTTTGTAGGTGCCAAAACAGAATCGTTATGTGTACGAATGGTGTGGTCCATTTAAGTGTTAACCAGAAAGTGCCAATAACATACAATTTGAAGATACACAAAAATCTCAGGATCATTAATGAATTTAAGTAAATTCCTCAACTAACTTAACTTTACAATTTACAGACTGTACCCAATGCAAAAGTTGGTTTTAGCAAAGCCATGTCTGCTGGCTGGATAATCATAGACAAATCTGGAGGAGCACCTCTTGTGAAACGCAAAGTAGACTCCATCACCGATACAGTGCAGGATCATTTGAATGAAATAAAGAAAGGCATAGACAACCTTCCAGATAACGTACGGAATGAATATAAGAAACGGAAGCTACTTCAAGAGATTACTGTGAAAAGTTTCTTGATATCCAAGGGTCCACAGTTTGCTACGTCTATCAAGAAGTTGGAAACTGACTTAACTAGTGAAATGCTGCTAACTGGCTCTTGGAAGCAACTGGAATTCAAGCCATACAATTTTGATGCTTTAGGTAAAGGAATAGAACTTCAATTTTGGTATTTTACTGTATTTTATGAAAGTCTGTATTTGAATGTATATGTAAACTTATTCCAATGTTAATTGAGATCTAGAATTGCATTATAGCTTTTGTAAGCTTTTTGCTAGATGCTAGTGAGATGCAAATATTTTGGATTCTAGTTTTTTTTTTTAAATCAAGATGTCTATGATATGAACCTCATTTCCTCAGATTGGGATGCTGAGTATCAATCATTGTTTGTCACTGCTTGTTGCTTTGATCTACATAAATATGTAATATCACTCATTAAAAAATATTATTCTATGTATCAAAAATTACAGGTCAACCACCAGAATGTGGACACCTCCATCCATTACTTAAAGTACGGTCAGAGTTCAGGGAAATCTTCCTCGAGATGGGCTTCAGTGAAATGCCAACAAACCAGTATGTGGAGAGTTCCTTCTGGAATTTTGATGCCCTCTTCCAACCGCAGCAGCACCCAGCAAGGGATGCTCATGATACCTTCTTCATGACCACACCTGCTAACACCACACAGTTCCCTATGGATTACTTGGAGAGGGTTAAAAAGGTTCACAGTGAAGGTGGTTATGGATCACAGGTTAGTTTGTTGTTTTTTATGAGTTTTTAATAGCAAATAAACTCGCAGTTCACATGTTAAGTAATTAGTGCCATCTCTGAACATCTGTAGTCATCTTCTAATATACATATAACTTATTTTTATACTTAGTTTGATATGTGGTTTAACACTGATGCATAGCTACTCCTTCTGAGAGTGAGAAGTCACAGCGCGTTTGTCTTCCGAGTACGCGCGCGAACGTGGATTAGTTGTTTTGTTTCGCGCGATTAAGTAGCCCCTGTGGTTATGTAGTAGCTGTAGGAAGGAAAGATAATGTTGCGTTACCCAAAGGCGCAGCGGTAACAGACAAACATACAGCAGTGGAAATAAATCCTGCCGAAAAAACAGCAACTATAATTTACTTACATTTTCATATATCTACGCACATTGCGGTATTGCGCCCGCATGCGGCAACCCTATATTCCACACAATCATGGTCATAGTCATGTATATTAATATCATATATAATTTTGTTACAAAATGCGTTACACTCAAGTAGATGACCAGGGTTACAGATACGATTGGAAGATTGAGGAAGCACAGAAGAACATCTTGCGCACACACACAACAGCTGTAAGCGCTCGTATGCTGTACAAGGTGGCACAGCAAAAGGAATTCACTCCTCAGAAGTACTTCAGCATCGACAAGGTATGTTATTTCTTTCTTTTAATGAGTTATTCTGTTGTATTATGAACATGCACAAATAAGTACATTAACATAAAAATGCATTCATCATTTACTTATGTGCCTGATTTGGGATCTTTATGTCTCAGAATGGTATGTTGTGTTGTTATCGAGGAAATAAATACCTATAAATGTGCTTATGTTATTTCTGTGGTTAGCTATCAATGATAACAAACGATACATGTGAAGTACTTAATCACATAGCTACTTGAAAAATTTGAAAATTAACGCGAATATTACTTTTATTAACAAGTTAATAGAAGTTTTCTTTAGATTTATAAATACATATGTAAGAAGCTTTAATAAGTAGAATAGAAAGATACTTCACCGCATTGTAATTGGATGAAGCCACAAAGCGCTTCGTCAATTATTTAGCACGGAGACGTGGCAAAACTATATTTACGCAACAATTTCAATTCTCAAAACTTCACTTTCTTGTTAGGATTGATCTATCTATGTATTTTACTCATCTAAGGTAAGAAGTATACTTCACACTTCTTACCTTTAAATTAAAGCAAATTAATAAGATAAGAAATAAAGGAAACAAAAAAGAAATAAAAAGTATGAAGTGTGAAGACACTTCCTACCTTTTATTTCTTATTTCTTTTCTTTATTTCTTATCTTATTTTTTATTGACAAGTTTATTTAATCTCCAGGTGTTCCGTAACGAAACCCTCGACGCTACGCACTTAGCAGAGTTCCACCAGGTAGAGGGTGTGATCGCGGACCTCGGGCTCGGTCTGGCAGATCTGATTAGCGTACTGGACGCTTTCTTCAAGCGCCTGGGCTTCGACCAGCTCCAGTTCAAACCAGCATACAATCCCTATACCGAACCTAGTATGGAGATCTTTGCATATCATACTGGTAAGTATAGTTTTTTTTTTATAATATAGGAATAACAGCCGAGCATGCAGCCCACCTGATGGTAAATGGCTACTGCCGCCCATGGACGGCTTAGTATAGCCTGTTAGTCGGCTTCAGTATTTATAATGGACACAAAGTTACTGAATAGTCTCCAAATATATGTAGGTACATGCTTTACTACGTGGCTTCCTTATCTCAGGCTATCAGTGTGCTGCACATACTTTGACGTCAAATTATAATCTCATAACTCAAATTATAATCATAACTACCATCTTTATATATGATTTGAGGTATGGGCCATATGGGTGCAGTTAAAAGTACTTTTGATTTTGTAACACTACTTGTTTAAATATAAAGAGTTAACTAAAATGACTCATTATTTAAAGTGAAAAATTGTACCTTAATTCGTATTTTAACATTTATTTTGTATTATAGTACATTGTATAACACATTTTGAATTATTTTCAGGACTCGGAAAATGGATTGAAATTGGTAATTCAGGTGTTTTCCGACCGGAGATGTTGTTGCCAATGGGTCTTCCAGAAGATGTGCATGTCATTGCTTGGGGTTTGTCTTTAGAGAGACCCACAATGATAAAGTATGGCCTCAACAACATCAGAGACCTCGTTGGACCAAAAGTCGACTTACAAATGGTGCAATCTAACCCCATCTGTAGGCTAGATAAATGATCACAAAATATAATTTATTATTGTTGTAGATATTGTTTTATTTCATTTTGTCAATATAATTAAAATGATTTATACCTATTATGATTTATTAACTTTTAATCAATACACAAATTCACTACAAAACAATCAAGTTAGCGGCTATGTACGCAGATAGCTTAAGAAAATGACACCTTTAAGACACTGGCAAAATTATCAGTAAAAATTTAAATATATATAGTGAAAAAACAAAATTATAAGTTCATAATATGGTTTATTTCATCTTTAAATAAAAAGCTATATCTTGTAAATAAAAATATAATACAATTTCTATTTTACGTATCTATTTCATTAACAATGAAGTTTCGCTGCTTAAAGTACATGAGTGTATTAAATATATAATATTCTGTACTATATACATAGATTAGTAAAGATTACTCACTCCTAACAAGAAAATGTACCCAGTTTTGAGAATTGAAATAGTTGCGTAAAAAAGTTTTGCCACGTCTCCGTGCTAAAATGTCTCTAAAATATTTGAAATAATTATTTATTTATTACGTAAATTACGCAGTATTAGTTATTTATTCGTAATTTTTCTCTAAAAATGTTTTTATTTGTCAAGAATTCAAAAAAAGAACTTACTAAAATAAGCCGTTTGTGGCTTCATTCAATTTCAAGGCGGCGAAGTATCTTTACTAATCTATGACTACATACATTATTATATTTTAAATCCAACTGGCCGCCATTCTTATGAATTCTTTAACGTAGCGGCTTATAAGTAATACCGATAACTGATTTATAAGTGAAATATAAGTTCTACGTTCTAGCTTGTTCCCTATTCTTTTTAAACCAATCCACTGTATCTTGAATCGCCTTATCGATAGGTGTGAAGCTAAAATCTTTATTCAAAGCCCTAAGTTTCTTGTTTGAAGCGGTCTTCTTATACTGGCCGTCGGCTTTCGTCGTGTCGTACACGATCTGTCCTTGGTAGCCGTGCGCTTTCTTTATAGCCTCCGCTACAGCGCTGATTGTTACTTCGTCTTCTTCGTCCACTGAAAATTGTACTTAGCTATTAAAATATCCTAGTGGAGTTTGTCCATATTAACACTTAACTTACCTTTTTTTAGATAGTTTTACCCTAGTCTATCCAAGTGGTGTATGTCCATATTAAAACTTAACTTTTACACTTAACTTTTTTTTAAATATTGTTTTACCCTAAGTAATCCAGGTTAAAGTAAGTTAAGTTAAAAGTAACTAACTTAACATTAACAATAAGTATAGTGTAAAATGTTTTATTTCTGATTAAAAAGAAAGGAAAATAAACGTCCATCTATGAACGTATAGCAGTCCTATAACTGACTATAAGGTTAATTTAAAAGACTAGTTAGATATATTTTATAAAATTTTAAGAGCTCTGAATGTCCGTACCTGATAAAATGATGGGTTCGACGCTCTCATACTTCCTCAACACCCATATGAATAGTTTTGCCAAGTCTAGAGAGTAGATGAACTGTCTCAATGGCTTGCCACTGCCCAACACGGTGAATGTTTGATCACCTGAAACATTATTTTTTTAGGACAATTTCCAATAGAATATTGCAATTTATGTTTTTTGTGTGTTATCATCTCCGATGTGTTGTGAGTCTTGTGTTGTTGTAACGCTTGTAGCGAACTGCTCCCAGTGGAGTCAACTCTTTTGTTCTTTTCACACACATCATCAAACATATTCTGCCGTTTTTTTAGGCAACATTGTCACTGCAATTACCAGCTGCCCTGCCAGTTAGTTGGGATGCCTCTGAACTACTTGAAAAAGTGTCTACCACCCTTCAAAACCACAGAGTGCAGTGTTACAGTGCTATAGACCAGAAATCGGTCAATCGAGGCGCAAGATTTAAAAAAAAGTATCTTTTGGGATAACAACTATTGTACTTATTAGACCGTCTTCATGCTATTAGTTTATGCTATACAGCTCACGAACTGTCTGAATACAGCTATTATGAAAAGTGCTTAACATACCATTTCGTATAGCGTCATCCATCCGCCTAATCAACGCTGGTACGACATGACTGGAGCTAAGTGAGAAGTTGTCGTGCGGCCCGAACACATTGCACGGCACCACCGATGTGAACAGGCAGCCGTGCTGCTCGTGATAGCCCCTGCACACATTTAAATTTCAAATTCAAATCTCATTTATTCAAAATTGATTCATATAGAATACTTTTTGAAAGTCAACAAACTACCACCGCTTCAGAAGGTGTTTCGCTATGAAGAAGAAGCGGCGCAATTGTATCTTACAACTCCCAAAATAAAGTTGAATAGTTTAGTAACAAGCCAGGAAATCCAATTATATTTTGCAGAAATATTTTAGTTCTGGAGGAACACTGATACTGATATTGGTTGAATCTACAATATACTAGGTCTATGGTGATGTTGAAAATTTGGCACACTTAGTTAAGACATTATAATATTGGCACATATAATGTATAACAAAATCAAACAATATTAAAAATAGTGCTCATATAATGAGACTACTTTTATAAAGCATACCTGTTTAATACATCTATCATCCTCTTTGCATAACTATAACCATAGTTGGACGTGTGAGGAGGTCCATTGTGAACCTGTAACAAACCTCTGATTTTGGGATACTATTTATTACATTGGCGTGATAAGGCAGGGATACCTTTCTGAGGCAGTGGAGCTATGTTATTTGTGGTAGCGCATCTGTGAACTCACGTAGGAATATAATCTTATCTGAAGTTGATTTCAGATGTCTATGGGTGGCAGTAGCCATTTACTATCAGGTGAACTGCATGCGCGGTTCCTATGATATAAAAATAAATTAAAAACAATGTAACTATTACTTTCTAAATTTTTTTTTACTTTATTACTTTAGTATCACATAACATATTAATTTTATTACCAAATTAAGAGTTAATGCGGATTGTTTAATCGTTTAAAAATATATAATTATTTACCATGGTCTCATCTATAGGGTATGTAGTGTTATCTGGGAAGATGCATGTGGACAGACAGGACACCACCTTCTTTACTTTATGTTTATAGCTGGTGTGGAGCACATTATCATTGATTGCCATATTTTCCCTCTGAAATTCAAAAGATAAAAATATAAAAATGCCAGTAGCCAGTAGCAATGTACATTTTTTTTACAAATTATTATTAGAGCTTGCAGTATTTCACAATTAAAAGTCACACTAAGTATGTTGTTATTTTATTAACACCCTCTCAAAGATGTTGACAATATTAAAGAAAATATAAGCAAATCAATTCACATTTATGTTAATGTTATTACAGTTGTGTTTATTTGTAAAGGTAACCAATCTTACACTTATAATTAAGTTAAAGCATTGGTGCTCAAATGGGAGTAATTTAATAAAAAAACTAATCACATTCTAGTATGGAATGCCTTAATATTTTTTAACTTATCTGTTGATCCCCATGTCCCCTGACATCCCTTCAAATAAACTTCTATGGGCTTTTAAACTAGGAAATTTAAAATTAAATATAAGAAATAATGAATCAGTACAGTCAGGAATCCCAACAATATATACAATGAATTATCCATAAATATATTTTGTAATCATGAGTATGCAACTAAGAAAAACCAAATATATAACACAAAAACGCAACATATACAAGGCAATGTAATTAAGCACTCACAAAGAAGTCCAAATTGTGTGCCATATTGTGAAACAAGCCTCCAACCATTGCAGCGAGGTGTATCACGTGAGTAGGCTTGTGTTTATCAAACAGAACCTCTGTTTGGGCTCGATCCCTGGAAAAATAATGTAGGATTAAGTTTAATTTTTAATATTTATTTTCTACATACTGAAAGCAACACAGTAAACCTACCACTTGACGTTAAGTCAGTCCTATCCCTTAATCCTTATAAATTCACCGCTGAACATAAACATCTGTAAAGTATTTTTGTCAGTCACTATATTAAAGTCAATATGGGGTTGTTAAATGTTAACCGTCAGTCACATTAGCATAAGGGTGATCACAGGTATATTGCTATCCTTAAGGCATACTGTACATAATAGAAAGTATAACCAATTACAAGAACGTTTAGCATTAGCAACTATACCCAACCTAAACTTATTTACTTAAAGTATTTACTTATATTTGTCAGTTTCCTACCTTGGTTACTATAATCAAAATTTTATTAGTACTCATTTTATTACTTTTCATTGACAAAAGTACAAACTTGCCTAAGATCACCGTCCTTTGAACCACAGAAAACCCATGTTTCATTTGAGTTTCCCTTCGCCGCCTCCTCTTCTATTACGGTTTTGATGGCTTGTCCGACTAAACCAGAGCCTCCAGTCACCAAAATAACGTTCTTCTCTGAACTCATCTATAATAAAGCAAGTTTAGTACTTTAAAAACGTAAAACTTAAAAGTAAACAATGCTTTTTACTTATAAATGTCTATCGTTTCATATTGTCCACAAAACATTCAATGTAGAAGAACACGAATTACCTTTATAATTTTAAAGACACAGCAGTAAATACAAAAACATACAAATTACAATGAAATACGAACGAAGAAAGTAAATATGTGGCAATTTGATATCACAATTTCTTATCTGCCGCCGGCGACCGAGAATGCAGAATGGAATTTGCTGAAAAATCAAAGTTGGAAAAAATTGAATGAACGGTTGACTTTTTTCATGTCACTTTCTTTTGTTCGTTCTTTTTCATAAACAGTGGTTTTTAACCTGTAATTACTAATTGACATATACATTATACTAAAACATATGTACGTACATACATTATACAGTTACTGTAATAAATAATTGTAACTACGTTTACAAGAAAAGGATCCAATCCACAATAGACTTCATATGGATTGGATATTTTTGGTTTAACTATGTCAAATTATGAGAATGATTAAATTACATAATGAGAATTTATTTTTGTATGCATTAGAGATTAAATGTTTTTTAAATTTTTAGAGATTATTCTGGCAATTTTACTTAAATAAAATGGATTGAAAAAGTATCGTAGCAAAATATATTCTAGTAATACAATAAGAAGTCAATGCAGTTCAAATATAAAGTTCCTGATGGTTTTTAACGATACTTCTAGCTTTATTATTTAAAGATGGCGTTACAAAATTTACTGGTAACATTTTATAACCGTAGGGTATTGGCCTTAGATAGTTGGTGATCTAAGGGTATTGGCATTACATACTCATAGAGTATTATTTTATACATGCATTACTACTGAGTAATAATGACCCAAAACGTTTTCTATATTTTAAGCTAGAATTCGTCTCTATATTATTTATCCATAAATTCCGAAGAGTTTTGAATCCTTAATAATTACTAACCCGTAATAAAGAAACGGATTTTTTTATTTTATTGCATCCATCAGCCTTTTGAGGTCCACTGCTGGACACAGGCCTCCCCTAATTGGCGCCACTCCAATCGTTCCCTAATTTCCTAGTGTCCCGGTATAATTTTATTACAATAACAGTAATACATTCTTTAAAACATTTCAAGTATGTCATATTGATGTAATGTGACATCGATAGTATTTTTCAATATTTTATAATATAGAAATCATAAGCATAACGTCTACCTGATGGTAAGTGAAAAGATTATAGTAACCTATACAGAAAGTAAGTGGCTACTACCACTTGCGGACATCTGTAGTCAACACTAGATAAAATTAGATTCCTACCAGCAATCGGTCACAGAAGCATTGCTATCCAGGAGGACTTAGTTGGAATGCCTCGAATAAAAGTATGTCTCTTTTCAAACAGGAACACATCCAGGCAGAACACTACTATTATTAAGCAGAAGTAGGTGTGGCAGTGGTGTCTCCGAAGTACAATCACAAATGGTTATCTCATCTTTAACTTCTTCAAATGTTCGTTATTATTTCTTTTTCTTTAGCATTTGCATGATACTTTCTGAATAAAATAAATATTTTTTAAATCAGAGTCATTATAGTAAATGGCAACAATTTTCAGGGAATTCCAAAATCAAATAAATCATCCATGATTCACTTTCATTTAAAAACCACAGAGTTTATTTTTTACATTTTATCCATGATTTGTTGCCAGCATTTTTTTAAAAAGAAAGAATTTAGTCTATGAAGGAATTCTCGAAAATGATTGGCTAGTGGTTTTACTTTGAGCGTTCATTCTCGCTCTGAAAACGCCAAATACGCTTTCAAACCAAAATGGAGGATTTGTCGGTCGAGGTGTACGGTGAAAATGGTGCTTATTATAAGGTTTGTAAATCGTGAAGTACGTTCTAATTGTGCATAAAATACGTTATTTTTATTAGTGAGTCACATAGAGAGTTATACCAAGCCATCGTTTCCTAATTTTATCACATACTTACCAAAGTATTTTTCCGGGAAGATCATCGCGGCTGGAATGGACGCCATGTCCGTCTTGACAGGGCGTGAATTTTCCATGTGTTTTATTCGTGCCGCATTTTATATTTTTAGCGACCATTGCGGAACCCGATCGGGGCGGCACGTGCCGAATTTTTGTATTTGCATATTTTCGCATATGCGCCGAAGAAAACTTAGTTCTATTGCCGTACCAAGTTATTGGATCACATGAATGTTCTAAAATTCTTCTATATTTTTAGGCCATTGTCACCGACGTGCTCGACAACGAGGTTCTCGTAACCTTTGAAAATGAGTGAGTTGAAAATTTGCGTAAAACATCAGTTGTTATAACGAGTGGATAATATGGTAATGACGGCTTATGTATTGCTGTTGTAGCTGGCAGCCAGAGTCGAAGTTTCCCTTCTCGCAAGTGTTCCTCCCGCCCAAAGACACCGGCAAACACACAGAGTTCGTCGAGAACCAGGAGGTTGAGGTATTCGCGAGGTCGAACGAGAAGGAAGCATGTGGGTGGTGGACTGCAAATATCAAGGTATTCACGAACTTTTACTAGTTACGTATTGGTGTAGCATAGACTATATAGTAGCCGTCCGATATAGAACTACCCGCCAATTAATGTGTAACTCTTTGTTGATAATGTGTTACCCATCATGTTCATTTGGATCATATGTGGTGGATTACAATGGAAACCAGTATTTGACCCCTCATGCATCATATGGAGCCAGATGTCAATTAGCATAAAGCTGCTTCTAGGGCCCCTAAACTAGTTTGATTTTTCAAATGTACTGTCCTTAAAAAATATTATAATTTCTACTGTAATATAATACAAAGTACATTATTATTTTATACATTTAGGACATAACTACTTATTGCATTGTTTTGTTGTGGTTTATGTTTACATGATTATCTTTTGTTTGTCAATTATTTCTATAGCATATAACAAACTAACAAAGGTAATTTCATTACATACACTTGTAATACATACAGATATAATGTATATTGTCTTGTTCCACTTTAGGTTTATATTTTAACTTGTCTTTGTACATGATGACTTCATCTAATCATGAGATAAAAATTGCATTTACTTCTCATGAATAATAAAGTTATATTTAGAAATTTACACCAAATAGGACAAATTCTTGAGGCAAGCTGAATTGATGCTAAAATATCTACTTTGGACCAACATAATATATCAAACTAGTTGACCAAACTTCAGATTTGAGTATAAATACAAGTTTAATAATAACAATGAGACCTCTGCCTCTCACATACATCTGTAATCAATCTCAGATAGGTTTGAACCTGAAGTCTTTCACATGTGTGTTGCTACGCCTGGAACTAAGTTGTCATAAATAACTTAGTATGATAGAGAAGTAGGTGGGGTGCTGATGCTGGAGTCAAAACCGTAAATTGTTCTACAATATTTGAAAATATTGGAAATAATGATACTAACACTAATAATCCCCATACTCAAACATAAGCTATAATTATTTGTTTACTGTGTAACCCATATTCATGATACTATGGTAAAAATATAATCCTTAATTTTTTACATGTATAGAAAATAGATTGTTAAAACATTTGTAGTATCTATACTAATATTATAAAGAGGAAAACATTGTTTGTTTGTTTGATTGTAATGAATAGGCCCAAAAACTACTGGACTGATTTTAAAAATTCTTTCAACATTCAAAAGCTACATTATCCACGAGTAACATAGGCTATATTTTATATGAAATATATTTAGATAAATAGATTTTGAGGCGGTACAAAGTTTGCCAGGTCAGCTAGTGTATTATATGTATCATATTTAATATTTGTCTATCATACACCCTATACAAGAAATAAATTGACATGAGTGGGTTGGGTTATAGCTAATTTTGCTATCTAAGTATTAACTGAAGATAATATTATATAGATAAACAGAAAACGAACTCAAAAGATTCCTCTAATGAAATAGATTCTCATCTTTATGCATTAGTTCTGAACAAAATCATAGAAGCATTAGTAAAACTATGGCTGCATATTATTGATAATGGCTTTAATGCTTGTGATGCAGTATTGAGTGTGTGAAATCCGTTCAGGTTGTATGCACAATTGTGCACTTGAGTCATCAATAGTACTAGAGCAAACCCTTATTGTGTGCCAATTTAATGTTTGTTAGGCTTCAGACATATTTTTAGTCCGTAGAGCTGAAAGTTCATTGAACTCTGCTATCTTGAATCTAATACAAACAATATTTTTTCCTGAATCTGCTTTGTTGATATCTAAAGTATTTTTATTATATATTTCAATATGTAAAATCCACTACATGGTCAAATATACTCAATGCTATTATGCAAGGTCAGCATTAAAACACGATTTTTTTTATTCTTATCATTTGAACTAATAACTTTGGCTTGCTATTTGTTTTTCATAATGACAATTTATTTTACAAACACAAGGTATTTGGGCAACATTTCGATTCTATGAATGATTTAAGAATGATATAATTTTCTACTAAGAATGTGCATCCTATTTCCAATAAGTTAATTAATACATGAGACACTTATTCATAGCTTACATTATCATGGTGTCATAACTTATCTCTTATCTTGAGATTAATGCAAAATAGGGGCATGTACGAAAGTTGTATCTATTTAGGTTTCATGTCCTTTGCTGACATTTCATCAACTTTCTACTTTTTTGATTATACATATTAAAATGGATATTAGTAGTTATATATGAGATAGTTAACCTTCAACATTATTTGACCTATACTATTAAACTTGGCGTAACTGTTTTTACAAGGGCAAGATTTTTTTTATTTTGATTGCATCCATTTTATTCTAACTGGTCATATTGCGATCATTGATACTCGTAACTGCTAGTCATAAAGTCCACGCGAACGATCTCTGGGAGAAATATGTATATCATTAGTTAAAATTCCGAATACCTGTATGGAAACGAAAAAGGATTTCACTTTGGTCTTCTGGATAATAAATTGCCGGTAATCGATTCCGTTGCAACATAATTCCATGGACTAAAATGTGAGCCGGGTGGGTTGGCTGTGGCCCAAGAAGCCTGTTTTTTAGACTCCAGCATTTCGATCGTCATAATGTCAAATTATACGCAATGTTCTTCCCTTGCAATAGAGCTCAAAGTTCTTGTATTAAGTTTTCTCAATCGTGATCTCTACATCCTAGTGCAATGTTCTGTTCAATTAGCTATCGGTACCAAAATGTCTACTGTCCTTGGGGAAATAAAATTGTTTACGAAGTTGACCCCATTGGGGCTAAATCTTGATGTTTGCATTTATTTGAGGTCAATTTTACCGCAGTTGAACTTTCGAGGGTTATTATGAGACGTAATAAAAATAACTCATACTTAATAGGCGATTATTACCTTTGAGAACGTCTAAAAATAGTCTTAAGAAAATTTAATTTAATGTAGGTAATTTGTACCATAGTTTCTCTATGCTTTTAGATTCTAAAATTTAGAAAATATCTATTGCTAGAAATAGACCATTTTCTAAATAAATTCAAGTGAACAAGATTCGTTCAGCTCGTTATCGTAATACTTCGGGGTCTGAGGCTCGCTTTCATTAACCGCGATTGTTTTAGTGTAATTGAAAAACCGAATTTCCACTCCGAAAATTTCCTAGTAATGACAAAAACGTGATTTTCCGGTCTCGTTATAAAAAATAAAACCATCATGCCTACCGTAATTTATTCGCTAAAAGTCATTGACCGGGCGTCTAGGCCGACGACTTGATCCTCCACAATTTTCATCTGAATCATCCGAGACGTGTGTTTTCGTCGTCGTCGCCCGGCGTCGTCCCTTCAAATGCATACGAGTGCGTTTTTATGTATTAAATTCGACAGTTGTCGTGTGGGCTTTGGTTAACGTCGGGGTATTGTCTCGAGTTTTCGCCGAAATTCATGTGTAACTCTTCCTTTTGTATGCGGCGTTGTCTGTAATATTTTTCCCATTTGTCATAAGTACTTACGTTAATTTTGAGATTATAATTACGTACTTCATTTAATCGTTATCGTCATTATGACTTCATAGTTTAACAGGCTACCCAAGGAGGCGCGGTGCTTTGTTACCTCTCTTGAATGGTTTAGTATAGCAATAACAATAGCCTTTTAACTTTCTTATTAAATTAATTATCCATAGAAAGTGTCGCAAGCAGTACCGCATCTGTGGTCAAACTCAAATAGCTAAACTACAATCCTGTTTAGAGATGTTTCCAGACGTCTATGAATAGTAGTGAACACTTATCATCAGGTCTCCTTACCCTTTTGCTGCTTCCGCAATAAATTAAACGGTATGTGCCTACTAATTGTAAACATAATTATGTAAAATTCGTGTAAAGGACGCTATTATCAGCGGAACAATAGACTTGTCTTATCTCCGCCGGTATCTGCTATGTACATATTATATGTGAGATTTGATTCAAGTATGCATTAAATCTGACGTGATCTGTATTGATGACGTTTTTTTTTTCAATATTTTCTAGATTGTTATTGGTCTTTGTTTTTAAATGGATTAAACTTTTTATAAACGGTTTCTAAATTGATATGCATTATGCAATGATGCACGTTCTCATTGTGGATTTGGGAATACTGAAAGGTGGTAGAACAAGTATGGCTCGACCGGTGAGGTACCACCAGCCTATTTCTAATGAAGCAGTTCTTTCCTTTCGGTGGAAGGCGTCTGACCATTGTATGAGGCGATTATTAATGTTTCTTTTTTATCGTGTATCGTAGTCAAAGATTGTTCTTTGATGCCCTGAATAGAGCTTACAATGAGAAATAATAGCTCTAAAGTTTTGGCTAAAATAGAATCACTTATGGGGATTTTAATACTTGGCACATTCGATAAAAACTTTAGCCTCTTCATTTGATTTATTTGGGAACTTAACACAGATATTATGATAATTGATTTTTGTGCCAAAATTTTATATTTTTAACGTCGGGACCATGATTACATTTAATAAAATATGAGACTTTTTAAGTCTTATGTCGGATGTGCCTTTGATTTCCTTTTTTTATGCAATGTTGCATATCTATATGGTGTTTGTATATACTTTTTATCCTGAAACTCCCAGGGGAACATCAAACGTAACCGAGTGAAGCATGACCGAGTTTAGCTAGTAGATTAAAATGTAAGAATCATAAAGTACTTAGTGGTATACCTTGACAGCGAAAGCGGAACATGCCGCATGCGTGCGCGCACTACTTGTGCCCCGTATTGGGTACGAATGTTCGATCATGTTATTGCATAATAACGTAATTCGCATCTTTGTTTTATGAACCGGCGAGGTTAGTTTTTAAAGGTTGTAGAAAGTTCTATACGTAGCGTTCGCGGAGTTTTATCGCCTCCACTGCTTTGCCGATTTATTTTTGTGGTGTGGTAGTCATCTTCTGGAATGAGAGGAATTCTGTCTCGTTTTAAGGGTAATAGAAAAAGGCTTTTCGATCCCTTAAATTTGTCTAGTTTTCATTAGTCCCCAGTAATAAACAAATACACAGTTTTAATGACCATTTCTTTATTATTATGTCAACGGAGCGCTCGGTGTTTTCATGGGTGACTGTTCCTCGTTGGCCAAACTAGACCTGATATTACCAATAGGTGTAAATTGGGCGATTTAAAAGTATCACCTTGTCTACGAATCAGCCCTCGGACCTGATTTATGGGAGAACTTATTTCAAAATTACCCTTTCATTACTTTATAATTGACTGAAATCATAGTTATTGGACCACCCAAGTAGAGATTGATTCACCACATGATCTAAACAGGTGAGAATGATATGCTAGGAATGTACATAAAAATAAATATAAATAATTTATACTCAGCCATAATCGTAACTCTTGAGCTAATGTTATTGTGTTATCCATCATTGCCTATCACTATTTAAAGTGTATCACGAGTCACGAGGAATCCATTATGTTACACCGTTATTTTTGTGTATAATATGAATTGCAAATATTTTTTTTTTTTTTTTGTAAATTGCCTTCTTACTTTAATAGAATTCCTGGAGCAGGGTGGGTCTATTTTGGTCTACAAACAAACAGATTGATAACTCTTGGAAAAATTGGAAGCACGGATGTCTAGCATCAGTTGGCAGATTTTCGTTCCTGTGATTTATTAATCTACTGCCGCAACACATAAAATTGAGAACCGATGCGCCGCTACACGTCCACAAATAATTCATAGGTTATCTTAAGAAGTTGGAAGCTTGAAAGATTAAATAGTTTTCGAAACATCGTCTAGAAATAGACCAAAATGGAATAAATAACACTTCTCCATTTTATTTTATTTTTCCTAGGCATTCCCAGGACTAACATTAGACTAGGTAAAGACGCAATAAGAGCTTCCGTCTTAGTTTTAAAGCTAACTAAACGACCGAGTACTCTGGGGTACACGGACACTGGGGAATCTTAACCCGGATCTATGCGTAACTTGAAAAGGCTAAAACATCACATGGCTATATTATAAATTGCATTGTACAGAACTATAACAATGTCCAGATATTTTAGAATGAATCCATTTAAAAGTATGACCTAACCTTATCTACATATTTGCATAACTCGTTAACAAGTGATGTTTTATGTGGGTTCAAGAATAAGCTGCTAGATTTATTTTACCCTATATACATATTACATAAGCGTACAATGTAAATGGAGAAAGATGAATTCTTTTCAAAAGGTCAAAATTCTAACTTCCACAAAGTTTGTAGGGCAAGTAAATTGAATTTATTCCATTCAGTTTTCTTACGTTGTAAACTTAACACAGGAAGTATGAATGGGAAATAAGTTTGAAATATATTTTGTTCAATATCTTTAACATTTATTAAAGTGTCCGGTGTCATTACATTTATTTAAATAAGTAGCAAGAGGCCATATCAGCATTGAAAGCCCTGTAGCATATGGACATCTAAGTCTAAATAGAACAGAAGCCTTGAAGTCGTTCACAGATAGCGTTGCCACCTCTGGACTATTTACTGAAACTAATGGTAACTGACCATTGTCGCAAACACATCAGAAGCAACAAAAGTGTGGGTGAATTTTATGAGATTTGCCAAAGATAAGTTTTACCTCTTAAGGACCAAGTTGGTAGTTATCCTGTATCTTACCACGGGTTTCAAACCAGAACAAGCAGCAATTTAATAGGCTTGTATCCATGTTACCAGTTTCTTTACTTTTGTTATTTCTATTACATTAGAAGAAATGTACATTGAGTGTGTTGAGCCAGATTGAGCTGAATTAGTAAGTTTTCACAATATCGATGTGCGGACGTTCTTATGTCGGTATGCGGCATTGACTAGAATCTGGGGCGCGACTCGCTGAATACTTGCGTTTCTTCTAAATCCGAAAATGACTGTTGTTGTAAGCAATGCCTACTACAATAGCTAAAATGCGTAAGAAATCAGTGAAAAGCATGATTTCAAACTTTTTTTTGAAGAAAAATTGTTTAGCCCATTTTAATTATTTTAACAGTATGATAATTGATAACTATTAAATATCACAGTTGGTTGGTATAATATATTTACTTCTACTTATAAACATAATTTCATTTTCCAAAGATTATATTTAAAAAAATAATGTACAATTACAGGAAATAAAAATATACTAAAAATTTGCTAATAAATATACCTACCATGTCCCATGTTTATATACTATTATAATTAACTTCAAACTGCGATGTTAAATGATGATTAATGCTTTGAGTTTAATTAGAAAACAATCTCCAAATATTAAAAAATAAATACACAAATCATTTTTTAAATATATTTTTTACATTTAATTTTTATATTGCCTTAAGTTCTTTTTTTTACCCGACTGCCAAGGAAGGGTTATGTTTTTCGCGCGTATCTTGTATGTTTGTCTTTCTTTATTTGATTCGATCTAACTAACGGCTGGATGAATTTCAATAGTTAAGGTGTCATTATATTTGTCTCAATGACCCGAGTGTCCTTAGATAGGTGTTAGTAAAAAAAAATCAAAATGGCGGATTTTTGGCGCGAAATAGTAACACATTTAAAAAAAAAAGTTAACCGAACCTATCGAGTAGGGTATCAAATGAAAGGAAATTAAACGGAGATTATAAAAACATATATGTATATATATAAAACAGTAAGGTGGCTGACTGACTGACCAACTAAATGACTTTTTCATTTTTCAGAAATCAACGTACAGCCTAAACCAAGAACTTTACAGTTCTGAAATTTTGCACATAGGTTCTCTATATATCGTGAATAAGTACTAAAAAAGGCCTTTTGGAAATTCTACCCTTAAGAGGGTAAAATAGGGGAAAACAGTTTTTTTGAAATCCTTTAATTTTGAAGCAACTACTATAAAATTTTGTATTTGGCTTTCTGGATAGGAACAAGGCGCACTTATTTATTCCTCTCCGAAAAATCAACCCCGTAGAGGGTAAAATAAGAGTTAAAAGTTCATTTGAACAATCGTCAATTTTGAAGCAAACACTATGAAATTTTGTATCAGGCTTGTTGGATAAAAATAATGAAATTCTACCTCTAACGAGGTAAAATAATGACCGGAACTTTGATTTACTGAAGTTATATATTTCATAGACCGTAAATGGTAAATTTTTTCGCGTAATAGTTACACGTTTTAAAAAAAGTTAACCAAACCTATCGAGTAGGGTGTCAAAATAAAGGAAATTAAGAGGAGATTACACATACATTATATAATATATCTTATATATAAAATTCTCGTGTTAGTTACCGTACTTCTCCGAAACGGCTTCACCGATTTTCACCAAATTTTATATACATATTCAGTATGTCTGAGAGTCGGCCACTATCTATTTTTTTACCCCTAAGTGATAAGGGTTGTTCACCCTTAACATTTTTTTTATTTATATGGCAACAAAAAGTTTGCCGGGTCAGCTAGTACATATATACTCGTATATACACATCGAGATGACTGTCTGACTAAATGAGTGAGTTGCTGTGCTGTGTGAGTGAGATCAACACAAAGGGAAACCGCTGAACTTAAGCGTGCTAGAATTTTACACATAGGTTCTTTATATAGCGTAAATGAGCACTACGAGGATAAAATAGGATAATATTGTTTGTTGAATATCTTTTGGTTTTGAAGCAGACACCTACTATGAAACTTTGTATTTGGCTTTCTGGATAAAAATAATGAAATGCCTATTTCACTGCTTTTGGAAATTCTACTTCAGCCTCTTTGGTGCAGTCGGGTTTTTGATTTTTTTAATTAATTATTGTTTAAATTAAAATATTGAATTTATATTTAGAATTTGTAAATATACTTAATATGCATATTTAAGGTCTTGTTAAAAATAATAATTTTTAAAAGTAAATAAAACTTTAGCATAGTTTATTAGTGTCAATGTTTATTCGTTGCCGAAGTATTACTAAAAGTCTTAACATCGGGGCGGTAACCTTGATTCGTAACTGGGGCGCACGCCGCTAAATAGCTCTTGATATGTTTTTCTAAATCTGAAAACAGACCGTTAACTGTGAGATGTTTTAGTCAAACACGTCGATGGTTGTGTGTCAATATTTTTTCTGTCATTAGTTCACCGACGGAGCTAGGATTTTAGTTTGGTGATCTTGACCCAGCAGTGCTAGATTTTGTTGGCATTTTTGCTCTACTTGGAGGAATATAAGTTTACTTCTTAGTCCTAAGACTGCATAAAAAAGGTTCTCCCATTCCTAATCGTATGAAGGGTCAAATATATTTTTCCACATCTTGTCATATACATTAAAATTTTACAAGACGTAGATCTCTTTATTATATACTGCATTCTGAATAACACCATATCTTCCTTCCATGTAGGTCATAGAACTCGAATAAGGGATAAAATTTACTTATTAATTTATTATTGAATGATGTAAAAAATATCTTAGCCTATAAAAACCGGTTCTTTTATAGTTTAGTTATTCTTGATATATTTTTATTTTCATACACACTTTTTAAGCATTGTTAAAACATATAAGTAAGATAATAACCTGATGATTCTTGTTTTCAGATGATGAGGGGCGATTTTTTGGTGATAGAGTATTTGGAATGGGACAACTGCTACACAGAGATAGTGCCAAAGGACCGTCTGAGGGTAAAGACGCCCAAAACGCCCATCGACAAGAACACCTTTCACAAATTCGAAATTTCCGTACCTGATGATCTCAAGGACTAGTAAGTTTATATTTCTGAAGTTTTGGACAACAGTATTTATCACCTTAGTTTTTTTTCAATTAATATACACATGTAGATATGATGCTACTGGAATTTTAAAACAATCGACTGTTAATTTCCAACACTCGTACGTTGTTATACGCAATAAAAAGTCAAATACAATTGGTAAAATTGTAATCTTTTACTGGCTATTTTTGTAAAACAGTAAACAGACAGACGGAAATGTCTAGCGAATATTTAGCATTGCTAAAAATTGAAAAACTGCTCGTGATGCTCGAAAAGTAATATTTTGGAAGTTTGGAACTTTCATATGGTTCAGAATACACGAAGACGCTTTTGCGTCTCTTAAATATCCGCCGTACACCTTAATATTTGCCATGAAAAAAACCTTTGTCTTCATCGATAGATAAAATAATTCTGTATTTCTTTATTAAAAGTGAACGTGTAATTTGAAGAGATTGAGCTTAATTTCAAGATTATTCTGTACTCAGTACTAACAGATTGAACGAATACTAAAAAGTAATTATATTTTTATAATTTTGTGTTGAGCAAAAAAGTTATAAAAGCGTGGATATTTTCAAATTCCAGATAGATGTATAATTTCATTTATTAATTTATATGAAGTAACATTGAAACATTATCATTAAATTGTATAGATTAATTGATAAGAAGCATACAGTCAAAATATTTGTTTTGCATACACAATAACATAATTTTTGCTACATCGTAGGTCACGTAATAACCTTGATTGAAATTGCTTACTCAAGTGACAAATATGTGCGATATCCAAAATGAAATTATGTACTGCTTTTATGTATTTCATGGCTGTTATTTTTGCATTTTAAACAAAATCATTATCGTGTTTTAATTTTTTCGGACGGGTTGGAAAATGTTTTTAGATCTGTCGTATACAAATTTGGACTCACTGCTCAGTGTCCTCCTAAGTACTTAAATTGTCATAAAAATTGCCACAAACTTACATGACACATATTTATATAAAAAAAATTGGGTGCATTGTATATTAACTTAATTTGTTTGTAGGGGTTTAAACTTTAAAATCAACATTCCTTCTTGTAAACATTAATAAATAGCGCCCGGTCTAGACTTTCTTCCGCAAAAAAACCTTTATCTAGTATCAGATCTGATGCATTTTAATTTCTCATACGCACAATGGCGTCTCATTATTGCGATATGCATAATTGTTGTATAACAATGAGTGTGTGCCGTTACGCGCGTCTGTCCGAATGAATAAATCTTTGTAAAATCAATTATTATGTGAGGCACTGAGCCGCGCCACTCCGACACACGTTACACCTGTTTAAAGATGTATAAGTTTGTCAAAGAAATTGACAAGTTGGTGAATAAGTCATGATAGCATAATTTAAATAGAAAACTGAAATATTCGAATTTTAATCGTATAGGCACAATCGGTAAATAAAAGTCGTTTCTGAAAGATGCAACTTCTAATTGTCACATCGCACTATAGCAATCAAATGTTGATATTAATAACTTTGCTTGTATTTAAAATTGCACCAAGTAGCTCTTTTTTTATACTCACACACTGCACTAGACAAAACTTCTAAAACAAGGAATATTTGCGGATTTTTTTGTGCCTGAGCATGTTTGTGCACCATGTTTAGTGTCCGAATATCAGAAGTGTTTTATTCATTTCAATTCAGGATGAACAGGGAAGTCCAAATCCCGAACAGATGGCAGCCCTAAGTCTACCCAACGCTGTAACCTATGTGTTATGAAAGCAATTAATAATTTCTCATACAACGGACGCACCCTAACACGTTTGCTCAGTACACGTAACAGTCACCCTATCAATCATTCGGTATCGCGTCTTCGCCGTTACCGCTTGGAATGGTGGCAAGATAGAAACATTTGCACATGGTCGACTGCACTTAATTATGCTACCTTGTGGTTATAATGGAGTGTGCGTTAAGTACTATGATATTTATTATAGTAATTATAAGTAAAAAGTTTTTTAAAACACTTAGTGAATCCACCTCTGCTGTGGGTCAATCTAATAAAATAGATTAGGATTAATATCAGCTATGATTTCTATAAAATGTTAGGAAAAAATACTATTTACAAATACATTACTGTAAGATTCTTAAGAAATCCAAGTAAATCTACGTAAGTAAGTAGACTATTTATCAATTAGTTTAACGGATATAAATATAGAAAAACTGAATTTTTGTATATCTTGATTTCGTTCAACGCCGTTTACTATCAAAATAAATAAAAAAAAATTACTACTTTGACAAAAAGTGGAGTTGGCTGATTTGCAAATTAAGGTATCAATATGTTTTTTTAAAGTATAACAGTAACACTACTTCCGTCCCACTGCTTAACATGGGTCTCCATACGATTAGCAAAGGCCTGATTTATATTCTTGCACGCTGCTTCATTGCGCTTTAGAGTCACACATCGACAGTAACAGTAGATACATTAGGGTGGGTACACGGTGACCGCAACAATACAATATAATGTTACGCAACTGATTGCAGTCTTCACGACATACACAGCGCGAAGGTGGAGAACGCGCACAAGGAGTTCCAGAAGGCGATCGGCGCGGCGCTCGTGTGGTACGTGCCGGAGCGGGGCGTGCTGGCGGCGGTGTCGCGCTGCGAGACGTCGCAGAAGCGGGCGCAGATGCTGCAGGAGATGCACTTTAGGTGAGGCGACCATAGATAAGTATATATATCTCACCGCCTTGTAATTGAAGGAAGCCACTAAATGGCTTAATTTACGCGGAACAATGCTAACATGCGCAGTTAAGTGGTGCAAAACCACGAATTCGAAGAAAAAGTGAGGAAAAATTTCGTTTCATTCGTAAATGATCTAAAAATTACATTTTTTGTAATATTTTTGACAGTGACAATTTCAATTGTCAAAACTGGTTACATTTTCTTGTGAGGAGGGAGTAATCTTTACTAATCTATGGAGGAGACTGAGGAGGCTAATGTTTTTCGAGTGTTATTTATGTATGTCTCATTCTCTGGCAAGCCGTACATCGCAAACTACTTGATGGATTTTAACATAATGAGATGTCGTTGGATTCGTCTAAATTGTGGTAGTTACATAGGAGGGTACATTGCTTCACTTTTCCAATAATTACTTTTTAAGTAGTCGAGTTGTTTTTTGTTTTAAAAATAATTACCTACTGATTCCTAATATAGAAGTAGCAAACGAGGATGCCCGCATTCTGATAGGAAGTGGCCAGTGTCGCCCATGGTTATTAATTAACCGCAGATAATGTTAGTACCATGTGAAGTCGCCAGAGTTGTTGCTTTCCTTGAGGGCTAAGTTGAAATGCTTATGGCAAGTGTGTCTTCCTTACCACATCACCACCACCGCCACCACCACAGACAAACCAGAACAGCGCTTAACACTCATGTTATTTGGAAGAAATACCAGAACTACCACTACCTTTACCTTTTTATAGTAGCTTACGACCATACAGTCTGTCTAATAATGAGTTGTCACAACCCCTATGGGAATCTGTAACCAGCTCTATAATATAGATCTGAAGTTAATCATAGATGAATTGCCATTTCTGAGGACAAAGATGTTGGCCTCATATGTAAATCCACTGGCATCTACACCCTTCCAGCCAAAAGCAAGAACTGCTTCACGCTAGAAATAGGTAAGGTGGTGGTTCCCATCCTGTTGCACCTTACTGTTGTATTGATGTTATTCCAACCTTATATGTAACAAAATCCCACCTACAGCACAAGCAAACAGATAGCAAATGAATTTGACATTTAGTGTCTGTTTGTATAGGGTTTGTGCAGTCAGTGTGCAAGGAGACCTCATTGAATGTGCAAGCTTTGTGCTTATATTAAAGACAGCTGAAGGGTCAGGGTCCCCGACTTCAAGCTTTGTCGAGATGGATTGTATAGACTTCATACATATATTTTTTGATAAAATATTTAACATAATTATATATTTTAATAAAATATGTTATGATTTAGTCTGGAACTCCACAATATTTAATGTGTGTTACGTTCATGATCCAACTGTTTTGCGTCTCCCATACATCATATAGTAAGGTAATCTTATCTTAAATGATCTTAAAAGATAGGTGTATTAAAATACTCTTCTAAATGTTTTGACAAATCTCACACATATGTCCCTAAAATTGTAGATTCCTGCAAGAAAATAAACTTGTATTAAAAGTTTCTGTTGACTTGTAAGTGTTTATAAATGTTTTTTACATTTTCAGGAATCTAGCTCAGAAGCTGTTATTGTTGAAAAAGACTGAAGAGGCAGCAAGACAATTAGAGTCAACAAAAATTCACAATCAAGGAGGGTAAGTTTCTATAATTTTTTTATCTTATATATAAAATTATCATGTCACAATGTTAGTTACCGTACTCGTCCGAAACGGCTTTACCGATTTTCACAAAATTTTATATGCATATTCAGTAGGTCTGAGAATCAGCTACAACTACTACTAAGTGATAAGGGTTATTCACTCTTAAATTTCTTTCATTTATTATTTTATTTATAAGGCAACACAACGTTTGCCGGGTCAGCTAGTTTACATACATTTTAATTACCTTTGGCTTCACTCGTACTATGCTATGTGTGGACTATGTATTAAATCCTTATTTCAATGCCCGTTCTTGCTTGTCTAGCATCCCAAATGCCATCGTGCATTGTCGTCATTGCTTAGCACAACGCGCTGCGGTCTATTCTCCCACCTGACTTTAACTAAAACCTATTTTTATATTTATTTTAAATACAATAGCAAAATATATAACTTATAAATCCAAAAACAAAGTATCTTTTCTTGTAGCTCCATCCGAATATATTTAGTAGTGTGTCTAGATAAATCATATTTGCAGGGATACTACTACAAAAGGACACTCGTAAATTGCGCATTAGGACTCTTATTTATATAGTAACTGGGTGACCGAGCTTTGCTCTGTGTTTTTTAACTTACTTCAAAAAAGGAGGTTTCTCAATTGGACCGTATAATTATGTTTTTTTTAAACGACATTTTCTCAAAATAAAACCTAGCTAGATCGATTTATCGCCCCAGAAACCCTCTAAATACAAAATTTCAAGAAAATCCTTCGAGCCGTTTCCGAGATCGTCGATATAAATATATATACAAGTATTGCTCGTTTAAAGGTATTACATACAAATATCCATAACGAACCTAAGTAACAACACAACTAATAATATATTTCAAATGTGATTATATCCAGGTATTCAGACGAGTTCAGTGTCCGCGAGGACCTAATGGGTTTGGCGATCGGCACGCACGGGGCCAACATCCAGCAGGCGCGCAAGGTGGCCGGCATCACCAACATCGAGCTGGAGGAGGTCTCGTGCACGTTCAAAATTTGCGGAGAGGTACTGATAACTACGCACAAAACCAATACGAACGTACATTTGCTCCGAATTAGCTACATAAGTAATATTTAAAAAATGTATATGTTGAGTATTACAGTGCATAAACGTATTCTGTGTATGTTTAAAAGTTTTAATTATTATATTTTACAAATCTGCTTAGGTTTGCGCGAAAGTATTGTAAAGATCTGTTAATTCTTTGGATTTGCCATACAGATAGGTTTACTTACAAAATGTTACTTTCAAATCACAAGTGGACACTTATTTTTCATTTAGCTGTGCAGGTATTTGTTTGTCTTTACGTTTGCTCAAACATTACCGGTTTTGAGATAATGTTTGGATTTGGATATGCACTCAGGTATATCAATAGTATACATTAAAAGTATTGTGCGCATAAATACCATATTAAACTGATTCGTATTACACTTCGCCTAATAGCGATCATTCATACAAGTACAAAACTGAACGAAATGCAATGGTGTATGTCGTGCAGACTGTATACATGTACATATCTGTTTGTCGGCGTGTGTGTCGTTGGGACGACGTGACATGGTGATGTGTAAGTGTGCGTCAGTCGACAGAGGCGGTGCGCACGGCGCGCTCGCTGCTGGAGTACGCGGAGGAGTCCATCAAGGTGCCGCGCGCGCTCGTCGGCAAGGTCATCGGCAAGAACGGCAAGGTCATCCAGGAGATCGTCGACAAGAGCGGCGTCGTGCGCGTGAGTACACGCACAGTTAAGATATGCTCATTTACACACACCTATACTTTGAATATACATTTACCTGTTCTTTACCTGTGTATACTCAATAACCATTTTTTCGTAATGAAAGTGGTTGACGAGCATTTTTTCGTGTGATTATAGTTTAATTTTTTCAATGTTAATTTAAATAATCAGGAGTATTTTAAAATAAAGATCTCTTTAATAAAAGTGATTATTTTAAAATCATTGAGCAGTAATAAATCCCGGATGGCTCATTTTTAGTCAACCATATAACATTTAAAAAATATATTCCTATGGAGTTAGACATGCATATCTTTACAACAACAAAGATGTTCATTGGCACTAGTGACTTCTTAGCATAAGGTGCATATTACTACATTAGCTTAAAAAGTTAAATACTTGTTTACGTTCAGGTGAAAGTGGAGGGTGATAACGAGCCGCAACCGACGGCGCCGCGCGAGGAGGGTATGGTGCCCTTCGTGTTCGTGGGCACGCGCGAGAACATCACCAACGCCAAGGTGCTCGTCGAGTATCATGTGGCGCACCTTAAGGTACCATATCGTTTTATGTTCTGTTTGTATTTTATTGTAACATTTTTTTATAGTTGAGCCTAACGATAAAGCAGGCGTACTACCTGATGGAAAGTAGTCAACATTCCCTATGGACATTTGCAACATCAGACGAAATTGCATTGCATCGCCGACTTTGAAGGAGAGTTCTTTTTGCACCTTGTTTGAAGAATTTCGTCATGTTATAATGTTCTGGGAATACTTTAGGAGGAAGCTCATTCCAATCCTTACACATTTGTGACGAGAACATCTGTGCAAATTCAATTTGGTGATTTTGCTTTTGTTAATATTAAGTATATTATATTACGATAGGGTAATTAAGTTACTACGCTATCAGATTATTTCAAAAATGTAGAGTAATTTTGCCATTTTGATATAAGGATTTAGTCCGAGGATAAAGTGGTGTACAACCATGGCTATCGTATGAATCATTATTATACAATTACTAGCTGACCTGGCAAACGTTGTGCTGCCATATAAATAAAAAAATATTAAGTGTCAACAAGTGTACAGGGTACATTTAGGGGTATGAAAAATAGATAGTAGCCGATTCTTAGACCTACTGAATATGCATATAAAATTTGGTTAAAATCGGTAAAGCCGTTTCGGAGAAGTACGGTAGACATTGTGACACGAGAATGTTATATATAAGATGTAAGGAATAAAGGTTTTTTTTAATTTTTTTTTTATTATATTTTATGAATGTGTGCGCGCAGGAGGTGGAGCAGCTGCGGCTGGAGAAGCAGGAGATCGACCAGCAGCTGCGCGTGGTGATGGGCGGCGCGGCCGCGTCCTACCCGCCGCCGCGCGGACAGCCGCCCGCGCGCGCGCGCCGCCCGCGCCCGCCGCCGCACCGCTACCCGCCCGGTGAGACGCTGCCATTATTCATATTTACTAGAAATATAATACATGTAATAGAATATTTCTCTCTCTCTTTAGTCGGTCCCTCGATGCTGAGGAACGTGACTTCTTTGCTTTATAGCGTCCCTCCAGAGTTGTGATTAGTGAACTGATGTGTCGCCTCACTGACTGGTATGTTTAGATGGTCCAATACCTGGTCTGACCATCGTTTTGGGCTGCGTCCTCTGGGTCTCTAGACACCTTGCCTGTCACCAGTAGCTTTTCCAGGTTGTCACTATTTCTTAGGGCTATAGAATATTTACCTAGATTATAATCATCCTTATCGTATATTATACAGTGTTATTGTAGATTTTGAAACAAACTTCCTTTGCGTTCAAAGGAGGCATAATTAGCTGCGACACAGTTCTTACTATTGCAGTTGTTTACGAATGTACAAAATGTGAAAATGTTTATTGTTTCAATAAATCTTATACTTAATTTTTAGTCGCCAGCAGTGCACTTATACATTGTTGCGTTGTCGGTTATATTTTAATTTTATACTATTACTGGATTGAAATATTACCTTTTCATAATAGGTATTGAAAAGGTTTCAAAATTATCATACCCTTTTTGGCAACACAACTGTCACACATGTTTTTTTTTAATATAAAAGTAGCAGACCAGTATAATAATATATTCCACCTGATGGGAAGTGGCTACTGCCGCCTATGGACATCTGTAATCAAGCTCAGGCAACATAAGCTTCCTACCTGACGTCGTCCACAAGTGCGCCGCCGCTACCCCTGAGAACCAAGCTGGAATGATTGATAAGTATTTCCCTTTTACCATGCAACCCTTGAAACCAAAACACAGCAACGTTTAACGTTACAAGGAAGAAATAGGTGGTAATTTATGGATAATTTATGCAATGTTAACAGTTGTTGTATTCTGGTTTTGAAGAGTGAAGTAAGGGAGACATTTTAGACGCTTTCCAATTTAGTATTCAGGAATGGCACGTCTTTAATAAAGTCATTAATACCTCTTATTACTAATCTTCTTTTTTAAAAGTCAATAAATAGCTTATTTTTTAAATTTACAAATTGTCAAAGACAAATACAGTTTTCATAACATGTGATTCGCCACACGTTGTATACTTATGGAAATGTTGTTTTCCCAGGCGGGCGGCGCACCACGCCGGAGCTGGGCGACGAGCGCGGCGACGGCGGCTCCTACCGCGGCCGCGCGCGCCCGCCGCGCCCCAACAGGTGAGCGTCCGCCCGGCTCCGATATCACGTTTGTTATAGTCCGCGCCAAACTGCTAGTCCGCTCTGAAGTAATGCGCGCAGGTGTCAGTCAGAGAGCCAACGCGGTCGAACACAATACAGGCATATACTCCGTCTTCCCTCTGGTTCCGGAAGTAGAAAAGGACTACGGTATCTCCTGCCTGTCGTAAGGGGCGACTAAAAGGGGGCTTCCGGGGTTGCGGGCGGCAAGAGTGGGAGCTCGAACCGCCCGGTCAGCGACCCCGGGATGGACATCGGTATGAGTGGTCGCATACCTTCGTACCCACCGGTGTGGCGAGCGTCAAGCTCACCTGGGCGAAGCCCGACGGGGCACCGCGCTAAGAAGACTCCGATTGTGTTCCGTTGAAGATCCCGGAGCCCTCTACGCAGCGCCAAGGACAGCCACCGGGGGGGTTTTAGTGCGGTAAGACTCCCACCTAACCTCGTGTCGCTCCCACGGCAGGTGGTACCTTTTGAAGGTTTCCCCCTCGTAAAAAAAGGCATATACTCCGTAGCAACGTAAGGGCACACTAACGCAGCTATGTACCCGCGGGCGAGAGCGGGCAGCAGAAGGTGCCGAGGGGGGTCCCGCGCTGTGTTCGTCCCGTTAATACCTACAATTTGCTATTGTGACGCGACTCGTTTCTATATTCGGAACGGATTAGCAGCTTGGCGCGGACTCTACCATCCTGTATCAACGTGCCTTCATCCATTGGACCCGTTATGCTTTATTATGTCCCACGTGACCTATATGTTTTGCTCGCTCCAAGCCTTTTACGTGGACAGAGCGCACGCCCCAAGGAACCCATCATCATAAGGTTCCATTCTGTCGTTGGGGTAACATAAGATATGATGAAGTCTTACCGGTTAAAATCCCAAGATGTCCTCTGGACGACCTTGTTGGGACTGCGGCTGAGCGATTGCATTCTTCCGCGGTCCCAAAGGCGTTGTCCTTTCTCGGAGCACTTCTCTGTTTCAGATGAAGTTGGAGCTAATTCACTCCATCTTCATAAACGTGCACACCACACGCCACTTAGAACTCCCTAAGGACACGTTACCCACATTTCCTGCAATCTTTTCCACACCTTGTTTTTCAATCCGACCATATAAAAATTGCTTCCATAGTAACCATTCATTTATTACTTTATTGGAGCCTTCTAACAATCAATGAAAAGACGTAATTTGCTTGAATTTATAATTCCGTTATTTTCCTAATTCCCACTTTTTACTTTAACATTATGTAATACATTTTTAAATAAAGCGATAATTATTTAATGCTTTCATTTACATATCATTTTTCACTACGCTTATTTGTGTATCTAATATTAATGTTAATTATAATGTGCATCAATGTTACATTCTGCTTATTTACATCTAGACCGCATTTGTATTTCATGCACTCAAGGATAATGTAAGCATACTTGTGTTTAAATTCTTGTTGTTGTGTTTGACTATAGTGCTTGTTTTTTGCATCCGCTTTCTAAGAACTACAATTTTGTATTGAGTGTGATAATAGTGCATGGTCAAAATGATCTACATCAATAGAGAAAAAAATGTTTTTATAGTTGATTTCATTTTGTTTCACAAGTTTGTAAAATAAGTGTGGGTATTGATTGTAGTTTAGCTAGTCTTAAAGGATTAACACTGCACAATTTATGACTATTTGTTGCGAGAACATGTTAACAGTCTGGCTAGATCACATTGCAGATAAGAGAATGTTACGAGGCGTCATTCGCCTTTATGACAAGCTAGGACATCGAAATATGTGAAAGTTCGAAAAATATTATAAAATAAGTGTTGTGTTTGCACACGGGCGCTGCTAATCGGCACACACATTGTTTTCTAAACCATATATTGCACTGAAGTTTAGAACAAAATGTAATGTATTCGTTGCATGTTGATACTACGAACTGTATTTAAAATCAACATTCTACTTACGGCATGTTTAAATATACACATTTGTTTCGATAATATTTAATTTTCACATTCCCCAATTGATGTATTGTGCGCTTTGATCTTTGATTAACAAAAGAAATTTCCAATAATAATTAATTATATTTTTAACATGCTGCAATGTTTAATTAGTCAATTTGCATGTATAGTAAGCTTGTTAATTATATGTGGTTTATGATGGTAAATGTGTGCATTCAAAGTTCACTTATTTATTGCACGGGAAAGGTGTTTTTTTTTGTTGTCTTTATTGTTAGTCTAATTTTGGCATGAATTATAATTATTAAGTACTTTTAGTGCCTGTCATACTAAAATCTTTGTCATACGAAATAGTGATGATATGAAACGTATGACACTGTATAGAAGTGTTAACATACTACTCACGGGTGACGATGTAAATTGAGAGCGTATTAGCGGAAATATCAACAGTATGCGAAATAAATATTAAGTAGAAGATCCCATGTGGTATACGTAAAGCTTCGTGGCGCACTATTGGTTGATGAAATGACCTATGCATTGGAGTTTCTACAGGAGCACTGTTCATTAACCTGGACTATTTTGCACCTCGTTTTTTGTGGCTCGGCTGGCATGGCATGACTCGTTATAAATTTGAACGTTTAAGTGAAGTCCGTAATTAAAAATCCCGTGGTGTCCCGCAGATCGAGCGAGCGTCGCGGCGAGGAGCGTCGCGTGCCGCTAGAGAACGGGCGCGCGCACCCTCGCCCGCCGCGGGACGGCCGCGAGCCCCGCGAGCCCCGCGAACCCCGGGAGCCCCGCGAACCCCGCGAGCCCCGGGAGCCCCGCGAGCCCAGGGAGCAGCGCGAGGCCGGCAGGGACGCCAGGGACGCGGTTAGTTACGATTGTTACCACGCTTTTATTAGCCTAACCTGTATCTATCTATGTATGTATGTAATGGAATCTTTAAACTACTTTAAAGTAATAGTTATAATTTGTGCCCCCTTACATTTTAAGACAAAAGGAGGTATAATTTGTCTTATATATAAAATTCTCGTGTCACAATGTTAGTTACCGTACTCCTCCGAAACGGCTTTACCGATTGTCATCAAATTTATATGCATATTCAGTAGGTCTGAGAATCAGCTACTATCTATTTTTCATACCTCTAAGTGATAAGGGTTGTTCACCCTTAACATTTTTTTTATTTTTATAGCAACACAACGTTTGCCGGGTCAGCTAGTAATAAATAAAAAAAACCCAAGTTTTATTTTCACAGATTTCAAAAATATAGTATGTAGTATTAGTTTATAAAATAGATTACGTTATGCAATCAGTCATGGTCATAGCGCAACGTTGTTGTTTGCAGAGCGGGCGGCGGCGCGACGTGCGCGAGGCGCGCGAGCCGCGGGAGGGGCGGCGGCAGACCGACGACGACAGCTCCGTGCTCGACAGCCAGGACGTGAGCAGCGCCGACAGGGGTGAGCGCACACACACACATGACTTACACGACACACGTGCACACACACATACACACATGACTTACACGACACACGTGCACATTCACATTCAGACATCCAAAAACAAAGGACTCGCGGAGCAGTTTACAGCCCCACCCCCGCGAAAATCTGCAGACGATAAAGGTTATAGAATCCTTTGTTTGGTTCGACCTCCCAAGCAACATCGCTGCACCCTTTTTTTATCTAATAACATTATTAGTAATGCTACTACTCAACATAATAATATATATTGAGTAGTAGCATTACTAATAATGAAAAATAAAAAGAAACTAATCTGCGGCTATAAATCGCGCTACAAAATTGACACCTATTTTAAAACAACATTAATGCATGTTCCGTTTGAGCACCCGGAGATGGCTGAAAACTACTCCGTGTGTCCTTAGTCTAACGTTCGAAAACTGAACTTTGAAATATTTAAAAGTAGCAATAGTTATGCAATTCTCCTTTACAATCTTCTTCGAATCTTGCCAAGTTAACAAATACTATATGATAAAAGTGTGATTGGAAATCAGTATAATGAGGACTTTGTAGAGCTAAGCCGTTATATAAGTTAGCGTTAGAGTAGTTTTAAGTTAGTCATAATAAAGACATCATCTAAACAAGACGCCTCATACGAGCCTGCTCCTTAACATTACATGGCGACCCTGCCAAGATTCATTCATTATGTCCTCTTTTCGCTTAGCAACATTTAAAATATCTTTAACACTCAACATTCGTTAAAATTTGAATTTGTATGGATCTCGAGAGGGTTTCTGTAGTTATTTATAAATGTTAATGTATTATTTATAATAAATACAATAAAATTCGTCTGTAACACTGTTCAACAAAATGTATTTGAGATCCTAAGCAACACAAAGAAGACCATAACATAACAAATATTATAAAGTAATTTTATATACACAAAATCTGAAAATATTACTGAATGTGCTAGTTAAAATGTAGCGAGTAGAATATCTTGTTTACTGTTGTGTTATGTATGTATCTATTTCTAGTGTTTATTTATGTTGTTGCACCCCTGGTTAATACACTTTAATTAGTACATTAAGACAGCGAAAATAAAGAAATAAGTGGAATTTTTATTATGTAATTTATGTATTGTATTTTATATAGTGCTCTTAAAATGGATAATATTTTTTTTTAAATAGCTTGGCCTTTTCCAATGTAAATGAGCATAATTTAAACTATTAAGTATGACAATTATTATAATTTTTAATTTCTTTTTATTATCTATTATCGAAAAGAAAAATATCACCAATTTAAGAACACTATTTATATGGATGTTGGATAATTTGCTTGCTAATTCTGGATGGTAATTTTGTTTGTAATTTCGAATGGGTCTGGGATTAGATAGTATATAGTAATCTGGTGACGGATTAGTGAATATAAGGTTCTATCAATGTTATTTTTGCCAGATAAACATTGAAAAGGTGTGAGGTAGATGTATGTATACAGACGTTCTATACTAGGTGCCTTCTATAATTTTAGACATAATTCAATATTTGAAGCATGCTTTTATCGACTGGTGTGAGGGTAAGTGAACAATGCATGCATAATGTATGTTTTTAAGAAATGTTTTAGTACCGAATACATAAAAATAGATGTTATGTGCGTCCATCATGTCATAACACCATGTAATTTAATGCTGCAGTGTTGCAGTGCACCAATATTAGTTATATTTGTTGAATAATGTTTTATGGATTATACAGTTGGCCATTCAGAATTGGCAAGCGTTTATCGTATCGTGCCATAACGTGCGTGTTGTGTATGTTTCTATATGTATGGATGGAGTATGTGTGAGCAAATAAATGCATAAAAGCGTGGAGTAATGTTTGAAGAATTTGTGTGGTTCTCTGCAGTTGTATGATGCTCATGGTTATTAATCAATTTTTGAACTGTTTTAAATGTTATGTTAAACGTAGTCAATACTATTTTTGCTTAGATCTTAAGGTACAATCATAAATACGTGGGATCAACTTTAATTTACCACTGTGTTTTTAAGGACCTGGTTATAGATGTCAAAGTTTCGCATCATTTAATGTGTAATGGAGTGTGCGATGAAATGAGTGAAAGCGAATGATTGTGTGTATGCGTATCATATGGAATGTATGTGTATGCATTTAAAATTTATAGTACGATAGTGTATAGTCAATTGGAAGTGTGAGTTCGTTTGTGTGTGTGTCTGTGGCTCATGTGTGTGTGTGTATTGTTAGTCCGTGATAGTGTATGGTTACTTGTTGTGTGCGTCGACTTGTGTGTGTGTGTGTGACTGTGTGTGTGTGCGTGTGTGACTGTGTGCGTGCGGGTGTGTGTGTGTGTGTGTGTATGTGTGTATGTCTGTGCGTATGATGTGTGCGCGTGCGTGCGGGAGTGTGTGTGTGTGTGCCTGTATCTCGGCGGCGGCCGTTTGCGGTGATAGGCCGGAGGGCTGGAGGGTCATAAGCGGTGTGGGTGTGCAGAGTCGGCGTCGTCGTCGGAGGGCCGCGCCGAGCCCGCCGCCGCGCGCCGCCGCCGCCGCCGGCACGCAGGTAACCGCGCGACACCCGCCGACGCTGCCGGTAAATCATCAAACGATTCTTACGCTGTTTGTCCACCGCCACCGGCACCGAGCCGATACCGATAATTAATGACGACGCCGACGTAGCGTACATACATTTACTATAGCCGCTTGTTCGCCGCACGCCCGTCACCCGAGCACCGTCATCCCGGCCGCCGATATTTCGAGTAGATCAGCGTGACCGCTAGATCGGCACCGAGATTTTGACGGGCCGATGTGCCGGCAATATAAAACACACTGGAACTAGTCCATACGCTGCCGTCACACGCGTGACAGCTGGAACAAAATAAACCGCCGATATCGCGGTGGACAAACTATCACCGTCACGACATTAAAAAAATCAGTCCGAAATAACCTCGTTCTCGGTATCGGCTCGGTGACGGTGCGGTGGACAAACGATCTTACGCGCTTGTCGATCATTTCTAACGCCCGTTATTCATACTCAATTGATAAAATGTATTAACTCATCAATGATCAAATTTTTATGCAACGCGACTCGCTTCTGTATTCAGAGCGGACTAGAAGTTAAGCGCGGACTTTACGTGCCAAACATTGCATTTTGACATTTTCTACCTACTAAAAAAAAAACTGATATTGGTCTTTGTTAGGAAAAATGGATAGATTGTTTATAAATAACGGGGATGTTTTTATTGGTTTGTGTCAAATGTCACGCAATCGTTACATGTCACTTAAAAGAAGCTATTATATCATTTAAAATAACGCGATTGATATATTAAAAAGAATGTTAAATTGTAATAATCAATTTATTAAATTAAGTAATATTGGGGTTGGTGAGAGTGAATCTAACGTTTTATTTTTTAACACAGTTTCCCCCATGATCACTATTATTAAATGTACATATTAGATATAACAATTGATGGTATAAATTGCATGTAGTAAATTATATATTAATTCCATTTTATAGCATTTAAATTCTTGCTCCGTAAAATATATTTCATTTCATATTACATTTATATTGTCTACGTCTACGTCAACTGGTAATATGACTTCATCATTTTGCTTGTAACATTTAATATATTGGGTGATCCCATCAACTGGTGGCCAACAACTTTATTTAGTTTTAGAATAACAATGTGGTAGTTGTATTGCATGGGTTTATATACAAAATCTAATTGTAATTCACGGGATGTAAAATTTTCAGATTCATACAATTCACACAAATTTAGATGTAAAATACTCAGTACTACACAAATGTTAATATTATTTTGGGCCATTGCACAGCGGCTTTGTTACACTTACAATGTTACTATTATTATTTAAATATTGGCTTTTTATATTTTTTTGTGTTTTATGATTAGTGATGAAACGATATAATCATAGCAATAAATTATATTTATTAACATTTGTATGAATCAAGAATACAATTGAAGATTGAAATAGGCTTCAAGTAACTTGCTATTGTTGATAAAAAATATATAAGTATTAAGTATAGATAAATTACTGACACATTGTTAAATTAATTTGTTTCTAGAAAAAGTTTAAATTATTTGCTATCGTTTCACCATTTCGATATTTTATATTATTATTTTGAGTAAATAAATATGATTTTCGTGTTCTTCGTTATTGGGTTGAGTAATTTTGAATATTTAAATTGAAACAGCATTATTTATTTTGTATGTACAAATTTATAGTAATTTGTATTAAATGATTTATATAGTGTTTATTTTCGAAATAACTTTCGCTTATAGGTGTAACAGTTTTGTGTTAATTAATTCATGTGTGCTTTAATATATCAAATCTATGTTACTTTGCAAAAATCAATTTAAATAGTATGTAGTACAATGTAAATACTTAATAAATGGTTTTTGTTCAAGTAGGACAGGGGGCGTTGAATTAAAAGAACGCACGTACATAGATAAATGTTTATTGTATACATGGTAGCTAATAACATCGGTGTCGTGTTACAGGCGGCGGGTGGAAGAACGGAGTGAGCGGCGGCGGCGGCGCGGGCGGTGCGAGCGCACAGGCGGCGGCGGGCGCGGGCGCGGGCGCGGCAGCAGGAGCGGCGGCGGCGGCGGGGGCGGGCGCGGCGGCGGGCGGCAAGGCGCGCGCGGCGCTGGGCAAGGGCAAGGGCGAGGCGCTGCTCAACGGCACGGCGTAGGCCGCCGCCCGCCGCGCCCCTCCGCGCCCGACGCGTTATGCTTTTGTAAGAGATTCGTGATTTGTATTCCCGATTGCTACTCGACGACATGGTAAATTGAGCTCGTGTCCGACCGCCCGCGGGAGAGCGGAGCCGTCGCCCGTACTCTGTGGTTATGTGATTTCCTATGAAATAAACGTTTCTGTACATATTCTCCGCCGCCTTTTATTCGTCCGCCGGGCGCCACGCGGCCGACGAGTGACGCGATGACTATGATGATATGTGACGCTATCGGGTTCGGGGAAGGCTAGGGGAATCCGCTAATTTATTTAATGTTACACTCAGAATCTTAAAAAACTACGTTCGATATTAGAGAGTACCTTTTATTATTTTCCAAAAAGACCTTCCCATTGAACTACCGGAAATTACCCACTTTGTCGAATCGAAAATAGGTTATTTTTTTCTTTATACTTTACATTTAGTCACTATTGTATTGAAACTATTGTATCTTAAACTATAAAGTAGTGTGACATTTTACTTGAGAGTTAAAAGTAATTTGAAACTTTAACATCAATTAGACGACTAACATTGACCTCGGCTCTGAGAACCACTATACGACGGCAAAGGCCTTTTTGGTTGACGACTAGACAATAAATATTTACAATGATAATTACATCAGTCATTACGATAAATAACACCTCGATATGCATTATTGCCGGGATATCACTACGGAATATATTTACAAAAGTACAGATATGCTTTCTAAGATATTGGAAAAGATGGGCCCACATTGTGTATAAGACACCTTCAGTTCTACAAGTAAAATCCTAAATATACGTATAATTATGTAATATAGACATTCAAATTCAATTAATAAAAATATTTGAAACTATACTATACACATTTCTCGTTTAATTACACAGGCCTCGATACAATGTATAATTGCCTTTCGATCATGTTTCTAAATTCCTTACGCAAGATCTATAATGTTATCTAAGGTTATTTATAAACACGATTGAGCGATTCTCAGCTGTCGGATCGCATTTTCAGATATAAAACTTTTTATTTATCCCCTAAGTTTTATTTAAGAGTAATAAATTGCGCTTCCATAATAAGTGCGTTCCGTCAGATGTGAATCGTCCCTAAGATGTTAAAACTATGTACATGGCAAAATACAAGAAAATTTGGTGCTAATGTGGGTCCATCTTCAATAGAAATTGTATAAATGTAGCTCTCTTGATATGTTGTTAACTTTCAGGTATTTAACGTGTCGATAATTGATAAACATGAGTATTGTTTATGTTACCGTAAATGCCCAGTATCCGCTGTCATATTCTTACGGTTCGCACGTTGCTGGCACCGTTAGTAGGAATCAATTGTAAAGTTGGTTCAGTTACAACCCGTTTTTACTGAAAATGTTGATCATAATTTGAAACGAGTTGTGACTGAATCGTTATAGTATATAGTTTTATATTCGGATTTTTCTAACTGTGTCAGTGAGGATTAATTAGAGAGAAGTAAGAACACGATTGATAGTTATTGGATATTTACGACAACATCTGTATCAAACAACGAATGTTTGACCGTAGGATAAGCACTTTTTTACAATATTTTTGAAAAAATAAATGCTTTGTAATCTTTCGCAGTTACATGACTTGATTGTATGAGTGATGTCAGTAACGGAAATTCGCATTAGGCTGCGTACACACCGGCCCAATGGACGGTACGATAGTGATTCGCTGTATAAACGCCAATGAAACCCCTCGTTGGTGTTCAGTGGGCCGGTGTGTACGCGCCCTTGACCATACAATTTGTGTACTGCCAATGATAAAGAACTTGTGAAGGAAATTCTTGTCCCCAGTAAGCAGTACTGGGTAATGTAAAAAATTGGAGTTGCGAGTTGGAGTTACAAAGTAATTACGATTTTGCACGACATTTTGCATGATATACCTAATTTTGGTGATTTTTTTTGTTTGGTAATAAACAAAATGTAACAACAACTGAAAATGATTTTTATTAGAATGACCTGTAGTTAAAGTGATAATATTATTATTTATTTATTATAGTACAAGTATCTATATGAATTTTCAAATTTTCAAATTATCAAAGTAATACATAATATAGTAGGTGTACAAAGTATGTCAGTATATAAAATTGTATTAAATTTCGTTCAACATGTAAAACAGTTTCGTATTAACTTCATTTCACAAGACATCGTCACTGGCAACAAGTCTAAATTATATTCTGGAATTTTAAATCCCATTTGAATTCAACTTGTGCTATAATTGAGGAAGTATTAGATCCTATTAAAATAATTAAAATCATCTTCTGGCAGAAGAATCCACATCATATTAGGTTAACAAACTTAGTGTGAGTCCATATTTGTATGTAGATCTTGTAAAGTTAGATGTTAAAACGTACATTTCTACAATCCTTTAGGATTATTACAACATATTGCAACGCTTATGTTTCCTTTGTAGGAGTATACTTGTCATTGTTCCTTATAGGGAGTCTTAAGTCAGTGTGTAATTCTTAGGTCAATGATGTACATAACTTATTAATTGGACTCCATTGTTACACATACAAAATGTATATATGGTACTCATTACATAAAAGAAAACTTCAAAAGTATTTGCTGACATCACCCTAATTCCGTGGTCGGTTGCTTGTCAAGCAACATAACAAGAGCATTACATTCATTGACCATCAAATAGATATCGGGTTTAGTAATCAATTCACTGAAAAATGTCCGAACATATGTTCATCGCCCTCGCGAGTCCTACAAAGAAACCACATCCAGCGTGGCTGTTCTCACACGCAGAGTTACGGGTTCGATCCTCGGTCAGATAGATATCTGAGTGTCGAATTTACATTTCTGATCTGTGTGTTTGATTAGTGTTCTTTATTGTGAGTTCATGGCACCCACGATAGGAAAATCTAGTGTGCTGCTGTATTAAAGTATTTAAAATTATTTTATTAAATTAGCATGATGTATTAAACCTTTTAGACGCCAATCTATGAATATATGTTAAAGTTAATGGTATGATTGACGTTTGGTACATTATTTACACAAGTAACATTTGTTGCGCCTTTGATACTAAAACTAAAAAGCAAGTTGCATCCCTTTTGTAGTAGTGTTAGTTCGGACATTTTATGCTTGCAATTATACCCGATATCCATAAAATAGGCCAATGATCAGTTTAAACAAATGTGCCCAGCTGAGCGGGCCTGTCCCCGGCAACAATGAGGTGGTGGCATTAGAGCAGGCGGTGGCGGTCCTCGTGCTCGCTGTCCTCGGAGTCTGAGGGCGTGCAGCATGAGGAGTCGCTCCAGTGTTGGAACTCCTCCTTGTGGTGCTCGAGCGCCATCAGCGATGGGAACAGGCTGTCGCATGCGCTGCATCTGTAATCATGTGTAACGTTGTTCGATGAGTGTTTGGTTATTATTCAGCTGAAATTAACGTGTTGGTTTCAGATGTAATAGCGAGATTGCAAGAGCATATTGTGATAGGTGATTCCAACTTGTTATAGATGTCGCTACTATAGCTTTTTAATATTAAAGTGTGCGATGATAGATATACTCTGATTCATAATTAGGTGTCCAAAATGTAAACAAAGGTGTTGACCTATCAAGAGAATACGTTAGAAATGGTAGTTTTTATTTTTGTCGATATTTAAGTAATACAACATTAATAAAATAATAATCTAAATAAATTAAGATTGATTCACATTTTTTAATATTTATATCGCCTCGATTTCGTTCCATACAGTAATAATAATAAAAAACAAAGTTTATGGTAGAAAATTAAAATGTGATAATGGTAACACAATCGGAATCCAAGACATTTCTTGTGCTGTCATTTTTAGTTTCGTAACTGATATTATTCATTTTCGTGATTGTGATCAAACTCTAATGTTTTCTCGTTTACATAATGCGTTTGTTAAATTGTGTATATTTGATAAATTTTCGTTTTTTGTTGAGTTTTTTAAAGTTTGTGTTTCTTGTTAATTTTGACAGTGACATTTCTTTGTTTACATTTTGGACACCTAATTATGTATCAAACTATAGATTTATTCATAAATTCGAGCTGCAATTTCTGCATCCTGCAGTTTTGCTTTGTGTTTTGATTGCATTATCTTTTGTTCGAATTAAAATAATTGCCTAATTTTATTACGCTTTGCAGTTTATTATAATGTTACCAATGTCTGCATTATCAGTTTTTAAACCAGCGTACCAAAATATCAACGTATGCATATGCAGCTGCATTTGTGAATCAGTGAGTTAAGTTTATAGTTACAATCAATATAGAGGTAACGTGATGATGTTTTTAACAGAAACTACATACCACAATTTAATTTTTATGCAACTTAGGTAATCATACTTTATAAGTTGGCGTGTGATCAACACAAAGTAAGTCGTTAGGTCAAAGTAGGCAAGCAATAATTTTAAAACTATAAATTAAAAAAGAAATACCCAAAGTGTCGCTTTTTCTGCTGATGGTCGCTAAGCGCGCGGCGCGTGGAAAACGACCGGTCGCACACGTTGCACGTTAGTGCCTCATCTGGGAAATTTAGTAGGAAAAATTAGAAATAAATATTTACATGAGGCTATTATGGTGGTGGTAGGGTTCTAAAGAGTAATCTATCGTCACATTCAGCAGGTTGTGGTGGGCTTAGTACAGATTCGTTTAGCTTCAACTTTTTACTTTTAACTGTGTTTCCTTTGTTTCTTTTAACAAAAGCAGATTATGTAATTAGTAGGAAGGAGTCTAATCTAATAAGAACCCATAGACTTGCCACTTTTAGTAACTGACATCCTGCTTTTCAGAAGCTAAGAGTTTGCGATCAAACGATCCGCCACAAACAAAAATGTCTGTTATGGTCTGATAGAAGGCAGATATTCACAAACATACTAGGCATGTGCAGTCTCTAATTTACATTTTTGATACTTCGAGCGAACGCAGCGATTCGCTAAAACGCATATCTCCGCGGCTAACAGTATCTGATTTGCCCAGAAATTGACGGTTCTTTGTTGATTTTCTCATATTTTGATCTTATTATAAGAACAGTAAAAAGCGTGTAAGAAAATTTGCAATCAAACACATCCCTTGAGGAAAAATATAATTTATTTAAAATATAGTATAATGCACACTTCAATTTTATTATTATAAGTTTGTTTTTATAACAACAAAATGTATACTGGGCATGTCTTAGCTGCTTAAAGGATATTCTGAGAGGGTGGTTACAACTTTGTGTAGATGTACTAGCATATTTAATGTGCGATGTAAATAAATTCATTGTTTCTATTTAAAATTGTATTACACGTGTTAAACGACAATACCGTTCTTTTCCTTCTTTGTTATTAGTTAAGTTTCACAAAAAATATCTGCATGTGTTTAATCATACAATCTTAAGGGAATTGGGGTCATCAGAAAAATAGGAACAGCCATTCGTATTAGTGATAAGATTAAGATTATGTCCAACTGATTCCAAATAGTTACATTAAACCCTGATCATTTCGTTATATTTTTACTAACACTATGTACATAATAATTATAATTCAAGTCAATATTATTGACTATCAGACAATCCAAATTAGATAAGATGATACTGGTAATGGAGATTTAGGCCATTTTGAAAACTGGTACTTTCATGGTACTACATGTACATACTTATGACAAGAATGAGTGTGCTTTAAAAAAACTTTTTGTTACTAACATTTAGCAGAAGGCTGACGTAAGTGATGCGTCACCGTAGCACCAATTATATCTGCATATTTATAGTAATGTATAAAAGAAGGAAAAAAAGTACGAACGTATTGTATTCCTATCGCCGAGTCTGATGTAACTTACGATACATATGTGCGCATTTATTCTGTAGTAAAAATATTGGATATGTCTTAGTCTTATAAAATAGGTATGACAAGTTTTTTACAATTATACTATTCTACAGTAAAATGGAAAATTTTACTTCCAAGACACAATTACACAATTTTTATAATAAAGGAAGTATTTTATACAAAAAAATCAGAAGTTCGAATCCAAAAATGGAATAAGTTAGTACCTAAAAGTTACTTAAACATAAAATATGAATTTAATTCTATGTTCTGAATACAAGTTTCAGTATGTTTTTAAGATAATATAAATACCTAGACTTTGAAGTAGTTAGTTGCCAATAGGCTAAAATGTTATAGTAATAAATAAAAAAGTTACTAGTAAAAATTTTGTTTTTGGTAATATAAGGCAACTGAAATGCTCATTAAGTCATTATAAATACATTTGCATCAATTCAATTTTAAAATGCTACATGTTACCAGCTGTTACAAATTTGTACATTTACAATATATTGAGCAAATTAGGCAAGTCTACAAATTGACAAAATTGAGTAACTTATTCATAATATTATATTCTGTAGAAATACACAACAGCTAAAACCAAACCAAGTCTTATGAGCAAAAGGAGATAAAAAATAATAATTAAATTCCTTACACTGCTTACAATATTTTTATAATATGACAGTATCTTACAAAATCTTTGTTATCCACCAATAAGCATTTCATATCAAGTAAAAGTAAAGTTATAGGAAAAATGTTCAAACACCACACAGCGCATAGGCTTCTGTCCACTAAAGTGCACTATTTCTTTCAATCTCTGTTAAATGGGCAGTGTGTTTGATACTGATGATTTCATCATACTGCCAAAGAATTTCATTCCTGAAGATCCACCTGGGATGGATCCCATCAGCATCCAAAGCAGTGCCAGCACTTGGGCAACAGCACAGATGATTGTCAAAGGTGTGCTTTGCAGATGTAGTGCGGAATAGAGTGTTGCTATCAATGTAAAACCATACAATGAAGTTGTAAGTGCCCTCTCTTTCGAAAACATTGATTTCATGTGATTCCAAGGTCCGTATAAAAAGCTGAAGCTGTAAAAGAAGTAATGTTTTATTACTTTTTGTACATCATTCATGAACAACAAATATAATATAAATGAGATGAAATGAATCTAGGAAGCAGACAGCTCATCTCAAGGTTTTTCTTAAGGAAACAAAGTGTTTACTATAGATATACATTATAATATTAGTAGCAGTAGTATTTTATGACTTATTTAATACCTATATTGGAAAATGTATATAATCACTTTGTACATTTTTATGTATTGTAAATTATTGTTTTGTTACAAAGAATGTAGTTTATTAGTTTATCAAACTCCAATACAGATAAGTTCTTTGTAAACTAATATCTTTATGTTAATTTGTTGTATTTATAGCTTATTGAACAGACTAAAGTATTGACACATCGTCTGATAAGCTTGCTTTAAAAACAGAAGTATGTATGAGATTATGCTTATTTGTGAACAAAGGCTTTTGTCATGTGTTATTGGAGGTACATCTTTTTCACTTATTATTATATTATTATAATTTATAGTTATACTCCAGAATGCATCTGATGCGCATTAGGTGCTGCCACTCATCAACCATGTAGAGGGGTAGAAAGTATTAGAAAGTAATCATAAATTGTATATGAGGTACACAAATATTACGCATAGATGGTAAATAGCAAAATAGTATGTAAAAATATTAGAATCAAAAAGAAATACATTTGGATTACTGAAGAGTAACTTACCTAAATATAAAGGATAGACTTCCTAATGTGAAGAGTAGCGCAAATTTCCTGGCTTTTAGTAACAACAGCGGTATATAGAGGAAGGACAGTGTAAAACATAGGATTCCGATGAACAGACATATTCCGAAGCCGAGGAACCGCTGCGTTCGGGTCTGAAACACGAATATCGCTATTAGCACCAATACAAGTACATCGCTGACACAGTTAACGCTGTGTAAACAATGCAATCTCAGTAAATCAGCCAGTACTTACCAAAGTGAAATACTCCTTCTGTACGTTCTCAAACCAACTCTCGTTCGAGTGACTGCTCGTTGGGGTCTCATCTCTATTTCTAGACAAAAAACTCGGGGTGAAGTTTGAGAAACTAAACTTGCTGCGACGATCATTTTGCAACAAGTACTCGTCCAAATCCGATTTTAAGTTCGCCATATCGATTTAATACCTCCTTTACACACTATTGTAGATTCACGGACAATTTAATAGTGTAATTATCTACGTTTATTAAGTCTGTCATCAAAATACCACGGAAAATACAAAATTATTCTGCCCCTTTCATGACCTCATTCACTGTGACACCACACACGGTCAACTGACAAGCTGACAGCTGTCAATTTCATTATTAGTGATGCGAAGTGCGAGTTGAAACCAACGTCACTATATAAAACGTAATCGATTAAAGTGTATTGCTTAAATATTATTACGATTTAAATGACGCGTACCATAATCCGTATCGTCGCTAAAGTCGTCGTGAACGTGTCTGCGTATGTTGTTGTTGTATCGATCATGCGCACAAGGCGGGCAAACGCCCCGCGTGTCGCGGTCGTCTAAATCAGTGCTGCTCCCGTCCGAGTCAGCTTGCGCCTCTTCGATGTGAATATCTTCAGTCTGCCTGTTATCGAGTTTCTCATTCGATGACAGTTGATTGTAGTTTTTGCGAGGCGGTCGTGCTTCTGTGGACAAAGAGGTTGAGTATTAAAATAAAATTAAGAATTATAGTCAATTTACACATTCCATGTGGAAAACGGTCCATATTTTTATGGAAATAGATGGGGGAAATAGGGTATAATGCGTTAAAATAATAATTAACAACATGATTTTTATTTCTAAATCAATAATTTGTAAAATTAAAAAGCTTGCAAATTAAACATTAATAAATGAAATAAAAATATCGTGTAATATTTACAATTATTACTAATGTAAAGAGTTAGCTATGTTAAAAAAGTTTTGATTGTAGCAGGGTTTGCTAGTAATGACTATTAGGTCCAACTGAGTTTTTAGAATAGTTAAAAGTTTCAAAGGTCTGTATAGTGGACCACTAACTACTATGAAATGAACCGCAAGCTACTTTACACTTGTAAAAAAATACACTAAATTCTATTATTATTGTTCTGAAAAATATTGCAGTATAATGAATGTGAATGCTTTCCAATCGGCATAATGTTACGCCTTAATTTATTAAACATGCTTCATTTTTTGTAATTGTTTCAGAGCAATTTTATATCAACATTTAGAACTATACTGTTTGATTTAGAACAATAAGCTAATTTGAAGATACGTAATTTATTAACATGCACTAGTCATATATTTTATGTTTCCATTGATAACACTTGTCAAACAATCTATTTACGGAGCCAATATAATGTCCACAGTCATTGAGATATAACGGCGGGGGACGGGCGATTCTCTCTAGCGGAATTATCGCCACAAAAGAGAGTAAACATCATTTACATTTGATTGGAGTCTCGTAGTAGATTGGACGTGTGACGCAAGAGCGGTCATTCCGCTAAGTGAATATTGACTCGTTCCTCCTGATTGCACTGCTACATGTGAGTACAGTGCAGAATAGACTACTTTATATAAAATCTTTGAGTAACAGGGTGTGGAATACCATGTACGCTATACATGGAAATTCAGTTGTTTATCGAATTATTTTTCCTAATAATTTTATATTTTTTTCACAATGACAGATTTTGGACGATATAATTTAATAAGTTTACCGATTAACAAAACTGTTATTTTTGTGGTAAAATACAATAATATAGAAATATAAAATCATTTCTGTAATCAACCAAATTATGTAACATTAACATTATCATATCGCGAGTAAACGAAAACATAATGTTTATGGTTTTAGATAAAAATGGAGTCACCGAAAATAGCTGTGCTCGGGGCAGGTGTAGTGGGCACGACAACTGCAAGATTACTGCAAAATGAAATGAGGAACACCGAAGTCACGATAATAGCAGAAAGTTTTAAAGAAGACACGACCAGTGCTGTGGCTGCAGGAATGTTTAGACCAGGTACAAGTTTCCGAGGCTCCACTAAAGAGATTACAAAGAAATGGATTGATAACTCTTGGGAATACTGGCAAGAAATATTAAAATCTTCTGAGGCTCCGCAAGCCGGCCTCATGTCTTTTTCCAGTTACATATTCTCGAAGGAAAATTATCAAGTCACAAGAAATCATTTGATTGAAGATTTAGTACCCATTTACAGACCTGCTGATAAGAATGAACTCAAAATTTGTGGCGAGGGTTGGAAGTATGGCTCGTATTTTTCAACATTGAAAATCGGATGCGAAAGATACCTGCCATGGGTAGAGAAAAAGTTTACTGTAAATGGCGGAAAAATAGTGAAAGGGAAAATCGATAGCTTCACATCACTACCACAAAGGTTCGATTTGGTATTTAATTGTACCGGATTGGGCGCGAAATATTTGTGCAATGATTTTGATTTAGTCCCAATTCGAGGTCAGGTAATAAAAGCCCGTGTGCCGTGGTTGAAAACGGCGTTTTATGGAGATTATGATGCTTATATTATTCCGGGCTTTGATGATATTGCTACTTTGGGAGGTGTGCGGCAGTACGACAGTTATAATATGAACGTTTGTAAACATGATGCGGCAGCCATTTTCGAACGAAGTTGTGAATTGTTGCCAGCACTGAAAAATGTTGAAATTATTGAACATAAAGTTGGTTTACGACCACATAGAGTTCCTGTTCGTGTTGAAGGAGAGTTGATTAACGGTTTGAAGGTGGTCCATTGCTACGGTCATGGGGGTTACGGCGTGATGTGCGCTCCAGGCACAGCAATGGATGCTGTAAAAATTGGTGTCGATCTTTTTAAGAGCAATATTAGGAGTAAGGTCTAAATGGTGGTTTTTAATATATTCTTGTTTAAAATATACCATAGTACAAATTAACCCTAATGTCACTTACTTCATTATTAAATAAAACGTATGAAAAAAAATCACCACTAATTTCTATCACCTATTGTTTGTTTACGTCTTTATAGGAACTATTTGTAATATTTACCTACCTATAATAACTAGTTACAGGTAATTGTAGGTGCCTATGGCAGGTTATGTACCTGTGCATTATTAAAAATCATGTAGCTATTAGAAAAATAATACAATCGAATCAAACAATATTTTTCTAAAAAACAAAATAAATAGGGTAGTAGTGTCGTATGTAAAGGGCGCCCCTTTTATTTGTAACATCAAAGAGAACATTACCGTTGATCTTGTTCCTGTTATCGTCGTTAATAAGAAGCTTGGATATTAACGATATCACATTTTTATAACGTTACATTAAAGTAATAAGTGACTCATTTGATACTACAGTTTAAAAACAGATGCGGGTAGGTGAAGTGGGGACGACACCTTGGCGGCGCTCGAATTAACAGAGAGCGACATTCTGGTCGGAGACTTCAGCAAGAGCAGTCGAATAACGGAGATACTTGTGTAGTTATAATACTTCTAATCACTAGTGTGAACTTACTTACGTATAATTGTTATATCGTTACTCTGTACCGTTTATGTGACTATATTATTACATGACTTCAAGACCTACAAGATGAGTTTGATTTCATCAGAAGTGTACAAGAACCAGCTCACAATCATGGACGGCGATTCGTAAGTACAAACATACTTGACACAGGAATAAAAACCGTGAGTTAAAACATTATTATGTCATATGTGAATTCATCTTGGTAGAATAAGTAAAAATGGGGGTAGATAAATGTCGTTGATGTAAGGGAAAACTCATTTGAATTAAGAAAATGGATAGATTGAGACTAGTAATTCAATGAAATGTTAATACCCTCTGAAAATGATATACTTAAATTTTGTGAACAAACTTTACTCTTATCAAATTACTTGTTAACATTGTAAACTGAGGTGTTTACTTCAAAATAAGTGCATTTTCTGTGAAGAAGTGTCTAAAAGTAATTTTGCAAGGCAGTTCTTGTGGTAAATCTGTCCATTTGGTTAAATTCTGTGGTGTAAAAAGTAAATCCTAATTGTTCTAAAGTTACACCTACTTTGAAATATATAGAAATACACGTACTTATGAAAATATTTTAAGGATCTTTAATCTTAAATGTCAGGCTTTATAGATATGGGAACCTAATGGTTGTTAATATAGGCTAATGTACGCCAGAAATTGCATACAGGTTAGATTTGAATTTATTTTTGATAACTTTTAATGTTTCAAACGGGGTTTACGTATATGCGTTTGTTTTTATTGTATGGAAGGGACTATGCGGTAGCAACAAACGCAGTTACAGAGTACAGTATACCTACTTGATATAAGTGACACGTTTATTAAGTTGCAAAATTTTGATTATTCATAATTGTACAGAAATGTATAATATCTACGTGGTACATATTTAACTGCCTGCAAAAAAAGTATCACGACCACGGTATTGAGTGGCTGAGTGTACCCAGGAGGGAAATGGTAAATGAGTTTAAGGTTTATTGTTTTTTTTTTTTGGATATTAATTGACTATATTTAAAAATAAACTTGCATTCACATCTACATTGTTCACATTTTCATTTTATAAATCAATGAAAGTTTCCTTTTGATTTCATATACTTGATACGTAATTGTTATGAAAGAAGCATACGTACGTTGCCAAATTTAGATTTCCATCAATTCTAGGCGAATTCACGCAGTACTGTGTACTACTGTGTTTTGACTCCCATAAAGTATAAATGCACATTAGTTAATGATCTATAAGAAAACTGAGAAACTTATGCGCAGCGGTCTTTGGAATATTATATATAAAAATATCTCTCTTATCTCCCATTCTACTTCAGACTGACTCACTTATACATAATATTAAATGTCTGTTTTAAATTTAGTATGCAACGTTTCGTTTTGTATTAATATTTCTTTACATCTCGTAATTTTAAATCTTTAAATTTCAATTTGAATTTGACACATTACACGTCCTTTTGGTTTGAAAATTGGGCACTATCAAATACTGGTAAATGAAGTTTGTACCTTAAACGTTGAGACGCTTAGACTATCGATATTATTAATTATGTGAGCCATTTACGAAATGATAAACGGGATCCACTTTGTATGGGATTGAGAATAAATTATTTTAAGTAAAATAATAATAATAATAATAATAAATTGATGCTTTTATAACTTGAGCTTAGTTCTATTTACAAGTTACAGCAATTAAGTTATTATACGTATTAAGTGAGAAACGGTCACTGAAGCCTACATAAATTTAGATAGTCTCTTGTATACCATATTTAAAATGAGTCTTGCCTGCGACTTTGTTCATGTGGAGTCAGAATATAATTTGAATTGCATTTTTAAAACGAGTCTTGCCTGCGACTTTGTTCATGTGGATTCAAAATATAATTTGAATTATACAATGCCCTCTGTCAAGATCACGGAGTACGTTAGTAATTTGGAATTGTCCATTACCTGGTCATGTAATGTTTTTTAAAAAAAATGTATACTTTTGACATCGACTTCGTAGTTTTGGTTTTAATGCATTTTCAAATATACAAACCGACAGACAATTTTTCTTTTTCAAATATATTCGATGTAAACACGTGAAGATTTCATTCTTATTATATGTATATCATAGCCAAATGAATAATAATGTAATCAAATAAAAGCATAGGTACATTTCGATGGGATTTTCTTATACAATAATTTACTTTTCATATAAATTTCATACGGTTCACAATTGCGTCATGTCTAGGTTTTCTCTATAGAAACATCGAGCATCTCCTTGAGAGTGTTGGTTGTAAATGATACATATTATATTAATATAATCTATATAGATATTACGCACTAATATAATTTTTATTACAAACTATATAAAAGTCAGGTGAAGCCGAGGCGTTTGAAATATATATAATAAATATGAATTGTTCGGTAATAAGGTGTATCATAAGATAGTTTGACTAACTGTTTGTTTGGCTGGCTGGTATAAAATCATGATCAACTTTAATAGACCTTTTTCATGTCATAGAAATTTTAGGTTGTGATTGATAAGGAGCCACATGTTATGTAAAACAGTTATAGTTTTAAATCTGACGATCGTGATGAGACAAAATTAGAATCGGACAAGATTATTAAAATCATGTCATGTCATAGGTATTTCAAAATTTTTAAATAAATCTGACCGTTCAAAGTAGGTAAAAATCGAATTCAAATATTCCGTTACATACATACAGGTCAAGTTAATAAAAGCGTGGCAAAAATAAAAGCGTGTTTAAAAAAAAATCTTTTATCAGTTGTAGACACAAATAAGTATAGTAAAATAATGGCCGGTTTCTGAAGTCATTTTTCTTGGTAGGTAGTTTACGAGTGTGTATTCAATAACACTATCCGTTTGATAACTACCTACGGAAAAAAAAAATCCGCTTCCGAGGAACTCAATGTAAGACAAGGTCTGTTTAAACTCCGTTTAGATTAACGGACCATTTTAATGTGTTTATTCTTTCCATAACATTATTTGATTTTTTTTTTTTAAAAACGACGTTTGCGTAAAGTCTAGCAAATCTTCCTTAGTATAATGCATAACTTTTACAGTAAAATAGCCCAAACTATAACTTCCTTATGGGAATCTTAATTTAAAACTTTTGGTGAAATAAAAAAAAAAAAAAAAAAAAAAGTTAAGTAGTTAAGCCATACACAATTGACAAGTATGTCGCTGACGTGAACGCATGGGTCCTTTGCTTTGTTAATTAAATTTTGAAATTCATGTAATAGTATGTATTATTATAACTGAATATAAATTCAATTTAATGTAATGAAATTTCTTTCTGACTTTCAAAAGTGGGTTATGTGGCCCTACTTTGAAAGAAATAATTTGAATTTGTGATAAATAACGTAAAAAAATTGGGTTCATACAACTTATACGTGTTATATTGTGTGAAATTCATGGTTAGTTTACCATTATTTAGTCTTTAACTTTGATATCATTCATTTCAAATATTCACGATATATTATTATTTTGATACTGCTTCATCAGTTGATAAAAGACGTACATTGGAAAGGCAACTATTTGTATAAAATAACATTGTAATAATTAAAAGAAGTACTAAGTAGTAATAAAATAATTTTATAATAGTATTTTGAGTCGCACAGATTCATTTAGTGGCCAACTATAGATCTATCTATCTATCAGTATAACAGTTATTGAACAGGTTGTTGAGCATTCCGAAATGGACTAATAAGATAAACGTCGTTATTCTGATGCGTAACTTTATCGAATCAATAGTTGTTGGAGATTTAACTATTGGACTTAGAATCCAGACATAAGTAAAGTGGGCAGCTAGATGTTGTCATTACTGTAGGTGTAGGAAACTTTTTTTAGTTTGATTTTTATTTATCTGTAGTTAAGATGGATTAGTGCAGATGCCTCGAGCAGTGTAATGTTCGCGGGTGTCTCTTGGTGATGCATATGGTTGGGTGTATGTATGTATGTATGTTGGGTGGATGTATTACATTGAGTGAATATTGCATTTTTAGAGTAAATTTGAGTTGAGCACTGGCCGAATGTTATCGTAAACAAGGTATAAAAACTGCGGTGATACATGACTAGAGTGATCCTATATGAACATCACCTAGTTTAAACCGTGTGTTTTATTATTTAACAATGGTCTAATGCATTCGCTTCAATACCTGTCGCGCATATGACATTTATGTAAAGAGTCCTTATGAACTATGCCTGCAACAGAAATCCGTGGTGAACACTGTTGGGGCAGATTTATAACCTAGGTAATACACAACTAGTGTGATTCTATATGAACATCACCTAGTTTAAGCCTTGGTTCGGATCAACAGTTCGGGCTTTTTACATGCGAGTCGGTATTGCAAGAAAATGCGTAGAGTTTAAGCCATGTTTTTGATAAACAGTTCGGGCCTCTTACGTGCGAGTCGGTATTACAAGAAAATGTGTAACTCTTCTGGACTTAGGCATTAAACAACTGGTTTTCTTTTGCAGCTCTTGCATCAGACCATACACGATCGAGGACGAACGTGTGAGCAGGACGGCCGAATGTTATCGTCGTTAATAAGAAGCTTGGATATTAACGATATCACATTTTTATAACGTTACATTAAAGTAATAAGTGACTCATTTGATACTACAGTTTAAAAACAGATGCGGGTAGGTGAAGTGGGGACGACACCTTGGCGGCGCTCGAATTAACAGAGAGCGACATTCTGGTCGGAGACTTCAGCAAGAGCAGTCGAATAACGGAGATACTTGTGTAGTTATAATACTTCTAATCACTAGTGTGAACTTACTTACGTATAATTGTTATATCGTTACTCTGTACCGTTTATGTGACTATATTATTACATGACTTCAAGACCTACAAGATGAGTTTGATTTCATTCCCTTTGTTATTTGAGAACAGTTGTTTCGTAGACTTTAATATAGTTTTGCATAATGTGCTTACTTTTGATTTTCACAAATTCCTCCAAAAAGGTTCTATGAAGGTGACTTTATTCAACGGGCGGACCGATCACCATACTGGTCTGACCAGCCCTTGGAACCCTTGTTCCAGGTATGTTAAATCTTAATCGGGTATGTTACCTTAATGATATAATACATATAATACAATTAAACTTTTGTTGGGCCTGGGTGTTTTTTTGTATTTACATGTGTACTTTTGTGTCCACATACAACACAGATAATCAGTGTCATCAGTTATTTAAAGAATTTTCGAGGGTGTTTCAAATCTACTAATGCGCACCTGGCCAGTTTCGTAGATATTACCCTTCTCTCCACTCACTCTGAGAGAAGACAGTGTCCAGCCATGGGATCGTGCCGTGGCTGGCATGGATGACGACAATGATTTCACGCTAACGATGACGACAACGATGACATTAGGTTGTGATATTGTCGTATCATCGTTGCGATGTTACTGTCAAATGGCGTGGTGATGCACTACGCCTCTAGCTACATAGATACTTGTATCTAGTTTGATATATCGGTATCGGTAAGAGTGATAGCATCCTGGAAGTATTGTGGGCGTGATTAAACGCTGTCATGCGACGAGGACGAAACCTTGACAGATGAAGGTACCGCTTGTCAAATAACTGCTGAGTTATGGCGCTGTGGTTACCTAAATTATTATAATGGAAGCGAGGAAGATTGGAAGTGATATTGTTTGACTTGATAGGCAATTGAGCTTATTTAGTGACAAGTTTCCATCCCCTATTTAAGTAGATCTAAAATTTTCATTTTATAATTTGCGGAAATCATACATATCTATATAAGTAGAATTGGTTTAAGAGCGAGTTATGTATTGTTTATCTTTTCTCATTTTTTAAGTAGGTACGAGTATCCTTAAGTATACGTAAGTAACCGTTGAAATGGAACCTTCAAGTAACATTAAGATGGTAAACTGGCACCTGTGTCTAATGCTACTCTCTACTACTCAATTCAGGCTGAACTTATATATGAAATTTGCCTACATTAACGCTCGTAGGTACATATACAGGGTGAATTTTTCAAACGGGCCTTCAGGGCCAAATCCGAAACTATAAGGATTAGCGAAAAATGCTGAAAGGAGTTACAAGGCCGATTTTGATAAAAACTAAAACTGCATCATTACTTTTTTTAAATAACTTTTTCCCTAGCCGGGAATCGATCGAGGTCAATTTGAAAAAAAAAATCATCCTTTATATTATTTCACTATCTGATAGTGTCGCTTATAAGGATTAAATTCTGGAAAGTCCTTATAGTTTCGGATTTGGCCCTGAAGGCCTATTTGAAAAATTCACCCTGTATATTATTACTTATGGGTTAAGAAACTACTTATTAACTAAGATATTACTTCATTTATTAGTTATTGAATTTTATTTAAAGTAGTTATACAATAACAAATCCTTATTTAATACTTAAAATAATTTTACATTCGTATGTATTTCTAACAGAACTATTTATTTTTCAATAAGAATAAAAGAGTTAGGCGATCTGCATGCTTATTTGCTAATTCTTTTCCTTTTATTAAAGGTTATTATATCCTTTATCACCAAAAAAACAGATTTTATGCAAATGGATTGTAAGAGTTGTTCAGATATAAAAAATAAAGGTTAAAAGCCACCAAGAGCTATAAAGTTTATATGATGTTCACATGAAGTTAGTTTATGGAGGTTATTATAATAAAAGCCGGTTAAATGAGAGTCGGAATTACGTACTGAGGGTTCTGGATCACATAGTAGGATTATAGGACCTAAAAATATTTACATTATTAAATTACTTTATTTTTTATAACATATTTGTTATATAGCAGACGAGCATACAGTCCACCTGACGATAAGTGGATAGGTACTGACATCTGTGACATGGACATCTGTGATCAACCCCAGATAGGATTAGATATTTTTAAGTGAAGCCGGCTACAAAAGTATGTCTCCCTTATCACTTACCCTTACTTTCATAAAGTCTTTAATTGGGGAACGACTGATAATGGAGGATTTTTTATTATTTCTTTCACTTTAGATTGATTGAAGTTTGACGTTTGTATCTAACACGGTATAAGGATTTGCGCTAGAGTAAACCTTTGAAACTCTTAATTCTAGCTAGACATTATTTGTTAGGATATCCGATGTGTTATAACTGGCAAACTATAACAATTCAAAATATGCAGAACTTTATGTAAGTCGAACAGAATGACAGCTTATGACTCTTTTATCTCAGTTGTTAAAAAAATCGCAACAGTAGCCTTTTTAAATTTAATTTGGTAAAAGATTTATTTTGATTTCATTTAGCTTTGAGAACATTAGAAAAACAAAAGCTATTAATAACCGCTGTTTGTGGATGTGTTAATTACAAAACTGCGCGAACAAATGAATATAACATTGCGCTAATTTATCTTAATGACAGTTACAATGGTCCATTTAAATTATATCTTTTCAGTATTGACGGACAAAGTGTGAGCAATATAAGTAATAATTCGAAATCACAAAAATGTAATTAATTTTTGGCTCTTGTGTTTCCATTGTCACAAAACAAAAAAAATATTTTTTTTTTTAATGCAAAGCAAATAAGGATATTACCTATGTATCTAAGTTTACGAAATTGTAGGGTCTAAATTAGGCAATAAGCAATTTTACATACCGATTTTATTTATATGCACCTATGTATAAACAATTAAACATGTCTAAAGATAGCATTGGTCTGTATTTTTTGATCTAAAGTACGCAGTAATTCTAGATAAACTGTACTAGACCGGGTGTGACCTGAATGTGTGAAGATTAATTCAATCGCGCAAAGGTCCCTAATCCAAGCGTTCTAGATGTGTCAACTAATAAATACCTTATGTAGATAGTATTAGGTGACCTAAAGTTACTTATTCACTTCGTACTTTCGTACTTATGGTATAAATTACCTATTTATACTCTTACAATTATTACACTCAATTATAAATAACCTCTACATAACTATTAAATTTTGTTGTGATTTTTTTACATTACCTACGTACTTGTAATTTTGAAAATAATTCAACACATCTGTCTCTAATAGGTACATCTTTTGTCTGATTGGAGAAACGGAGTTTTCATCATAAAAATCAACTCATAATTATCCCCGAGATAAGTACAGATCTCCTTTTACTATCAGAAGGGGCTGTAGTCCATTATTTTGGTCAACTGCGTAATGATAGATTTTACGATGATGCAAATATGCACACGTATGGAGTTTCTTGCGCCGCTTCTCGGCGTTCTCCATAGCGAAATACCTTCCGAAGCGGTGGTAGTTTGTTGACTTTCAAAAAGTATTCTATATTAATCAATTTTGAATAAATGAGATTTGAATTTGAATTTAAATTTGAATTACTTAAAAAACAATTCTTCAATCAATTATAGTCCAATGTTACGTATATCTACAGGTCATGTTATGTATATACATAACATATAGACATCTATATGTTATGTATATGTAGCTCTAGCTCGTTACAGGCATCAATTACTTACAAAAATAATTCCTTTTTGATTCTTCTTACTTTGCTCCCAACGCAAGTAGCCATGTAGGTCCAAGACTAACACAATCAATTTACTTCTGTCCCCAAACCGTATTATACTTAATCTAAATGTTATTGAAATGATCAGTCCGTGAGCCGTCTGGATCTAGTTCGTATGTGACCTGAATCCTAGAATATCAATTGGGTCTGGGCACTGGCTAGGTACTTTATGCTAATGGAGGTACTACTTGGAAAACGAAATGCTCTACGTGATACGTGATAATAAGTTATATAATAAAGCCGACGTTACGTTGATAAACGTTGTAGGCGACGCACTATTTGCTTATTTATTTTATTATTTTAGTTACCGCAGAAGGTTTTAATGTATATTTCTTTTTTCTAAGTCACTTCTTGCTTCAAATGTTGTCATTTCATCGGTTCTTCTGGCTTTTTCTATTAATGTTCCTCAAATTCCACTAATCCTTACGTTTCTACATGTCTATCACTTATAAACGTGATATTTTTACTCCGAAGATACTCTTATTATTTAGTATTGAATTAAAACATGCCGAATACATAATATTTTTCCTGTGCGAAGTCAGTCAAGACTCAATATAATCATGAATAAATGAAATTATGAAAATAAATTTTCGCTATCGTAATACTATCGGTGCTAAGCGATTGCTGTCTTATTGCTGGGTACATGTCTTCTCTCTTAGATAGAAAGGGATATAGTCCATAGTGTACCGCGCAGGCCAAATGCGAATTGATAGACTTCACACACCTTTGAATTTTTTTAAAGAACTCCCAGGGGTTTCCTCATGATTCAACGTTAAAATAAATCATATTTAATTTCTAATACGTATAATCGTGTATACACATAATACACACTACAATACATGTAACACATATTTACATAACATGTTCGTACCTACAGCATCGACACAGTTCCTATAACTACTTCGCACGGTTAATCATACATTCAAATTAATGCTGTGTCTAATTTACATACGTCATTGTGTATCTGTATAATAATTGACATTATGATATTCTACAGTTGATAATACTCATCCCAGCCGCGGCGGGTCAAAACTATTACCGCATCCTATTACACTATGATAAAATATATTGTATTAATCAAACTCAACGTAAAACTAGGGTCAGATAGATATATTTAGGTAGTGGAACATATGAAACGTATGAGTAACAACTTAATTATCTTTTCACTAAATATATCAAAGGTTAAAATGAACAAAAATGAATTATGGGCGCTCTTGTTATTTACACTTAAGATCATTCATTATATGGTCCTCGACGTTAAATGGAATAATTATATCGATCGTTTGTTTTTTAACTGTTTGTTATAGGTATAAAATATATTCCAGTTTCGTGTTCGAGATAGGTATTTTAATGCAAATCTCCATGTACAATAGTTATCACGACAAGTTCCGGCCACTTCTCAATCATCGTATTGCTTGAAAACATTTTTACAGCAAAATTTTGGCGAATTGAATTTCTAGTTTTTAGTCTGACAAACTGATGTGTGATATTTTCTGTTCTTTTTATCACTTTTTGCAGTTTCCAGGCTTCTCTGGGCCGATAACCTGATAAAATTGGGCAATGAAATTTGGTTTTACTATACATTTTAAGAGAATTTTAACATCACATCATACGTAGCGATGTTCACGGAGTAGTGAGCTATAAACCAAACTTATTAGAGAAAGTGAAATTTACAGATAAAATAACAAATATTTTAACAAAACAATATATTTGTATTAAACAATTAAATTTCTTTTCATAAAAACACACTTTCCTTTAAAGAGTTAATTTAGGAACAAAGTAGGTATGTGTAAAACTCATCGTAACAACACACACACCTACACATACATACCTATAAAACCGTAACTGCGCGATTTAGTATTAATGGTTTGTTAATTGCCTTTACAAAATTACCGTGCCTTTAATTAAAACAACGTAATATCGAGGACCTTTTCATTATTAAACAACTTACTTTGTGTACAAGTGAGTGTTTGATACCTACATAGGTATGTGTTGTAGGTAGATGATACAGTAATTGTATTGTAAATATTATAGTACATATTGTCTACGTTGCTACTTTTCGTTTTTGAATTACACATTTGTGAGGTAGGTAAATTTTAGCAATAATTTTTCAAAGGTAATTTATCAGTTTAATTGATCCACTGAACTAATTTAGCAGAGATGTTGAGCTTCATCCAGTTATTGTTATTTAACGAAGTTAAATTTGAAATGAGCATGTAGTTCGTGATACAGTCAATATTACTGGTACAATTTAGACTAATTTAATGATAGCTCATATACTTGTATTAAAAACCGTCAAGTTCATTGGGCTGTGTAGCAAAGAATGAGGCATGCAGAATTAATTGTGCTTAAAACACATTACTCTCCACAGTCGGGTAAAATTGGGTATTTGTGAGAGCGTGATACGTGGTTGCCGTAGTTGAATCTTTTCGAAACCTTAACCTTAAATGTACCAAAACTAAGACGTATGATTTATGACATTTACCTACATTAAAAGTTTAAAATTACGTAATAGCAGTAACAATGCAACAAGATTTCATTGTAATTCCGCACACGTAGTTGTTCAGTTTCTGCAAGTTGTAGCTCTCCAAAACGTTCCCACAAATCATTGTCAGCCGCACAAATGCATCCGCGATACATCACTGTCGAGTCTGAAGCGAGCTTGCTGTTTACAACTTAAACAAGTAAAACCTTATTTATTATACATGTAGCTTGATTCACAACAGATTGTTGTAAGGAAATAATTTAATTAGTTATTTGAAAAAAGGCAGTGATAACCTAGTGGTTAAGAAACTCGGCCTCTCGATCGAGGGGTCCAAGGTTCAAATCCCAGGCACGCACCTCTGACTTTTCAAAGTTATGTGCGTATTAAAACTTAATGATCACTTGCTAAAACGGTGAAGGTAAACATCGTGAGGAAACCTGCATACCTGAGAGATTAATAAAAAAAAAAGAAATCTCAAAGGTATGTCAAGTCTACCAATACGCACTTGGCCAGCGCGGTGGACTATGGCCTAATCCTTCTCATTATGAGAGGAGACCCGTGCCCAGCAGTGGGACAGTAACGGGTTTCTGATGATGATAATTTGAAAAATCACAAAAATGGTTGAACTAGCTCGGAGTGTTCTTTTTGTTTCGGTCTCGGTGAAAGGGTCTGAATGCCTGCTGTCCTGCATATAAGGCATCCATCTAGTTCTCGGTGGAAAACCTTCTATAATTAATTTCAGGTATGTCTTTGTTCTGTATGAAGTTGTTTAGAGATGTCATTGGATAGAACTGACTACAAAGTGGACTACATGCTCGTTTAGTACTTAAATTGTATAAAATATATTTACTAGTTTTTACCAGTTGAGGTAATTTTCTGATCTGGTACAAGTTACGAAAAAGTATTGTTACAATAAGTAACTGTTTCCGTATTGCAAACAAAAATTTCGTTTGATTTTAATTTCATTGGCAATTTTCAATTAACATTATATTCAGTAATGCAAAGGTATAATTAATAATTATAGTGTAAATCATAAACAACGAACGTAAGATTCCGTGACGACCTAACATTTGACTATGGAATAGGACAAAGCTCAGACTTGTCTTTGACAAGCATAGATTTAAAGAGGTATTCAGTGCCTGGAAAAGATAAATAAAAATAACGAGATTATTTAGTGGTATAGTTCTGTTTTATTGTTGAAGGACATAATCCTTAGTATACAAACAAGTTACCGTACTCACAAATCATTGTGCCAGCCCCACAGGCCCACAAACTGCAGGCTTTGTTTAAAAATGCATCGCCATTAATCTGACGAGATAACTAAACCTGTGTTGCGGCTGTAAATATTTTATTCTTCGTAGTTCACAGAGAGAATATTTCTACTGCGATAGCCATTTTAACTCGCCTGAAAGGTACTAAAATAAATATTTATACAGTTATTTTATAGTAGTATATTTTTAACCGACTTCAAAAAAGGAGTAGGTTTCTCAATTTGACCGTTTCTCTGTTCAAGCAATTAATAAGAATGAATCATTTTCATACGCGTGAATATGTTGATGATAAGTCGACCAATATATACCGATATGTTTATATACATTTATATATTTTCAATCATAGGTAATTATATTATATTAGGTATTATATTATAGGATTGATGAATTTAAAGGGTGAATAAATACGAGTCGGTAAGTTACGGGTCTTCATTACCACACACATAACCTAACTCTGTGATCAAAGGGTACAAATAGCTGCAATGAAAAATGTGCATTTTCGACTTCTTACCTTATTCACGCCGTACGGATTTATTCATATCCTATATAGAAAAGTTGCAAAAAACTACATCAAGAACGTCAAAATTAATATAATTGCTGTACAAACATAACAGTTCGAATAGAAATAACACCATTTATGCAAATATTGAAGGAAATGACCTAAATGTCAGGTACGTTACAAAGTTGCGTCTGAAACTTACGGCAGTTTAACGGTCATATGATAATATACGTTTAACGTAACATACGATAATGGTCTTATGAGTGACCTCTCATGCTTAAACCAAGGGCTTAAAAGGGTTTTGGTCCCCTGGGAACAACGAAACTATATTATTACAAAGGTTACTTGCCGGCTGTAGAGTGCAACTTTTGTTGTTTAATGTATATGTTTGCACAAAAGTTTGCAGCTCACCTGAGGTTGTCCTCAGACGCGACGTTATCCCTAAGGATTAAGGTGGGACGCCTTGTATAAGTAAGTAGTTTGTTTATAATGCTCCCGTGTTGGTAGTGTTAAATATTTGTTAATGTTTTTGTATTGAAGGTGGTAGAACCCTTTGTGGTTCGACTCCGGCGGCACCACCGCCACACCTATTTCTACCTAGTAACAGCAGTGTTAGGTGTTGCTGTGTTCCGGTTTGAAGGGTAAGGTAGACAGACTTTTTCGAGGCGTTCCAGCTTAGTCCTCAGGGGTAGCAGCGCATCTGTGGCCGACCTCAGGTAGGAATATCTAATCCTATCTGGGGTTGATTACAGATGTCCATGGGCGGCAGTAGCCACTTACCATCAGGTGCATTGCATGCTCGTCTGCTACTCTTATATTATAAAAAAAAAATACAATAAAGATCATTCTTATTGGACTGAAAGGTCGTAAAATACTTGGGTACGTGGCAATACTGCTACTATTTCTGTTTTATACCTGATCGCATTTATGAGATACAAAGTGATAAAACTAATAAAAAATCCAAGATACAGTAATCATTGATTTCTATCAATGATTACAGAATCGAACTGCAACCTTTAACTTCTACATAACCTAACCGAATATTTTAACCTATCAACCAAGTCGACATTTGATCTTATTCATCACTCATTAATTACAAAAATTTAATTCCTCTGTCATAACACAGGAATAGACGTGTCAACCGCCGTGTGAGCTATTAATGATTCCACAATTTTAAGCATTGTAGTAACTGGCCTTATCCCCCTGGCCGTAAAGAAAGAATACAGGCGAAGAAATCTCTGAAATGTTTTTAGCTGAAAAAGTTGGTGCTAAATAATCTGTGAAATGTGCACCAGCGAAAAAAAATCTATAGGTATGTCAATAAAAAAAAAGTTCGCCAAGACCAAACAGTCTATATAAGACCATTTCGATATGCATTACGGCCCAAATAGCTATAGGTACACCCTCCTGAAAATAATCCTGGCGGCGCCCATGCTTATCCTGAACAAAGTTGTAGAATTGAGTGACGTATTACATTATTTGTGACCTCATATAACGTGGTTTATGATGAAACAATTCTATCGCCTAATCATTTCGTCACATTTGTCTCATAACTATCAGAATTGCCCATCCGACTGTATGATTACTCTGCTATGTATAGCGCGATCATTTGTAACATCATATGAAAATGTAGGGTTGGCGATCCGTAATACCATAAAGTGCGTTTTCTGAGTGTCTTACGATTTAATCAGTGCTTTGTATGAGTAACGATTTTATGCATTTAAAGTATGAAATAAGCTGGCAATCCACCAGTGAGAGTATGTTATAACATATTTAATTCAATCGTAGTAAATTAAATAGGATTGAAGTTTGAACTGCTTTTGTGTTGATATCATTTCCGCTATTATCTTCAAACCAGAACACGGTAATGCCCAGAGACTTGCATTAAATACAATAGGCATTAGTTGGCATATTAGGGTCTGTGTGCCTAACCTCTCGATATGCGACAGATGTTGGCTATAGAAATGAGGTATAGTAGAGGTGTTGACATAGTCGAATAGTTTGCATAGTTGAGTTTTTCATGAAAGTAATAACTTACAAACTATTTTTATAAAAAGCTACGAATTATTTAGAAAAGTCTGGTCGATTAATAATAATATATTTGTATAGCTTAAATTATTTAAAAACTTATGAATTTCGACAGCCCTACGTTAACAACATGTCTGTTTTATTACCGTTTGTCCACCATTTGGCTTTATTTGAGCCGATTATGGCGTCAGCCGAGCTGATTCGAACGTAATCATGCGATGTTTGCCAAAACATGTCGTTATTAGCTAAGTAATGAGACGCGTTGTTTTTATTAAATGAACCACAAGTAAAGCCGTGTATACAACGTATGTTTAGCTGGATATATATGAAATTGAGCATCAAATTAGCATCAATTTAGTTATTTTTTTTATTAATCCCCCAGTTTCTTTATATGTATGCTGCGGGGAAATCTATTTATGAAAAATAATAATACGCGTTGCTGTGTCGAGGTTTGAAGTCTGCGGTAAGGGATCTCCCTTCCCTCCCTTCTCCAAGTATCTACTTATGTGAGGAATTCAACTTCAACTTCAGGAATAACGTCGCATATGATGTTGACTTCGGGTCTCCAATTCTACCCAATCTGTGAGTAGTAGTTGCCGTTTATATCAGTTGAACTACATAGAAGTAAATAGCAAGGTGCTACTCCTATATTATACGAATGGTATCTCACTCTCCCTCGCAACTAGAGTTTTTAGTTTTAATCCCCGTCCAGAGAGGCATCTAAAATGAATTTAGATTTCTATTCTAGGTCTGATAGTATATCTTTCAAATCGTACGTGGTTTTTCTAACTTAGTGAATCATATTTATGAGTGTGTATAGTTATGATAGATATAGATAGATATATGATAGAGTAAACCTTAAATATAGTTATTAAAGTAGAAAGCGTTATTTTATTTTACTACAGGGCTGCCACAAAACCTTATAAGCTCAAACAGATTACAATATCTTTACCTTTGTGCCTGGAATAAATTCAAGTGTAGATAAGACTTTTACTCAAACGAATGTGCGGTTCAAACGTAATCCGGGCATCTAGGGACGGACAAAGGGCTGGACAACCGTCTGGCTGTTAATGTAGGGCCTCGTAGGACTGATAACCTCAGACTTAGTTGAAAACCACCTGTTTTATTATTTAATAAAAGAGCTTACGAAATCCACACTGAGATAATGATGTACTTTTAAAATAAAGAGAAGTATATTTTAGTTAGTTGTTTAGATATGCAAAAATAAAATGAAAGACCATTTTTATAATTATGGGACTTATAAAAAACTTATTAAAATATTATAGGTAACTAAAGTTTAACCGTCTTTTAATAATATAAAAAGCAGTAAAGTTGATTGGTTTTGTATTAAGATTTGTTATTGTTCATAAAAGTCGTGTTTTATAGCGTTGGTTATAATCAAAATGTATTTCATATTGATAGTAAGGAATGTAATTTTTATGAAATCATATTTGACATACCAAACATTATTTTTATCTTAACATATTCAAAAAATAATTAATGCATTAGTAATATTTTTGACCCCTTATAATAAACGAAAATATAGCTTAATGTAGCATAATCGCTACGACCCGTAGCAAGGTCGTAGCAATCGTCTACGAGAATAAAAAGAAAGTGCTACGAAATGATTAGGCGTCATTACGGACGACTGAGGTCTGGGCCCAGTGATAATTAGCTGACATCAAAATGCTTTCAATGCTGAACATTTATCTTTTAAATTACCTTACGCTACAAAAAGTAAGATTTACTTTCTCTTTAAATAATATATGAGTTCAAATATACTTTTCTTTATTTTTATTCATTCGAATTTATGTATGTCATTTGGGCTTACATATCTTATTCGGAGTATGTTTTTTTAAAAGAGTGATTGTTTGTTTTAAGTAGCAAACGAGCATGCAGTTCATCTGATGGTACTCGTAAGTAGTCATTACCAACTCCATATAAAACAAGGGTTTTACTTGTACCCTTACCACGAGTTTTTACATTTTGACAAATATGACTGTTTTGGTATTTGTTTACGTATTTGCTCATACAAATTCCATACAGTGCCGCATACTAGCGGATTGTATCAGAACTATACTGTCAGTAACCTAACATTAAATGTCTAAATTGACAAATGGCGCTTTATGTTTTGTCTCTCTTTGTTGCCAACATGTGAGGTAGACAAAAAGTTCATCTTAACTTGAGCACTTACTTATTGCTACGTTTACTCAGTCTACTAAGCAAACGGAACAGAATAATGGATTGAGTAAACGTAACGTAAATTTGTGGCGTGTTTTGAAAACTCATGGTAAGGGTACTGAAGAAGTCTACACATGCATTTTCACTGAGGACTAAGATGATCTCTTCATATATAAGTTAGCGGTAAAGTATAGTCTTCCACTGAAACGCAGAACTTCACTTTTACCACACAATCATATAAAACAGGAATTCTACGTAAAGAAGACCACAGATATGTTTCCACTGAGGTCTAAGATGGTCTCCTCAGATGTTAGTCAACGGTAGTCCATAGTCTTCCAGCGAAACACAGTACGGCTTCATATTAGGAAAGTAGTGGTGGTACCTCCCTGGTCAAACCGTACCTGTTCACGGTTATTATGACCAAAACCTGAAACTTATTATAAGTCAAAATTACTTATGATAAGTCTTATTACAAGGATAATATATTGCCCAAATATCGGGTAATATTACGATGTTATTAGTCACAGAGATCAGCTCAGTTCGGAATTGAGGTAATTATTTATCGCCAAAGCTTTTGTGGAAAGGGCATTTATCTTTTTAAATGAACTCCTGTATTCTGACGATGACGAACGTTAATCAAGACTTTATTGGCTCTATCTTTAATAATATTCCTGTAATATTTTTTTGACCTTCCTAATTCTAACAGAAGAATTTAGTTTTAAAAAACATAAAATATAAATAATATAATGTTTCTAGCTGACAATACTAAAGTTGAACATTTATATCACAATATTTGTAACTGTTGTTGTTGTTGTTGTTGTTGATTTACGTATTAACTTTTTTAATTGCAGAAGCAAATGAGCATGCTGCCTATCTGATAGTAAGTGGTCATTGCTGCCCCTGGATAGTAATTAGTTGGAATGTGTCGTATAATTTTATCTCTCTCTTCATGCAACAGCGCTATTTGGTGTTATTAAGTAATATACTATCACAGATGGAATAAATAGACCATTATTTGTTATGACAAAAGTGAAAGTAAGCATCGCGAAGGGTCCAAATATTAGAGAATTCAGCATAATGTTCGCAAAGGCGTGTGAAGTTAATCGACCCTTATCCAACTGTGTATTGTGTTCTCCCTGCTCATTTTGATTAGGGTTCAAAACGGCCACATAAAAAGGCCATCATAATTAAGTTTAAATTTACTTGTTAAAAAGTTTACGTAAGTTGTATTTTAATTAAGAACCAGAGCTATAAAGCTTTGTGAATTTTTACTGAAATTTCAGCTCGTCAATGAGGCTTTGCATATCATATCTTGTAATTAAAACAAAATATTCTTGTCTAGAGGTCGTCACTATGATTGCTTTGTAGAATTAAGTAAAATAAAACAAACTTCAAGAAGCCTCAATATACTGTTATAATAGTTGCTTCTACAATAATATGCTACGATATAATTATGAGGTTTAAAATTTAGTACGAACTAAGATAAGAGTTCATACCATTTTACACTACGCTGGTCCAGTACAATTCATATATTATGGACATTATTCGGTTCTAGATTAAGTCGAGGATTTTTTACGTTATTTTCTTTCGCCAAGAAAGCAAGTCATAAATTTACTTCGATTTCGACCGCCTCTCTATGAGATGTAAATTCACCATATTACTCCTTACTTTGTTATGCATGCATTGAGTTATACTTTAAGTATTAATCCTGCTACAATATGAATCAAGCTACGAGAATGTTACAATAGACTCGTAGCATTTGACTTGGTGCTACGAGTATGCTACGTCTATACATTACATATAGATTCTGGAAGATTTATGACGAGATCGTAGCCTCGTAGACGATTCTGTGCAAGTTATTATGTTCTACGAGAACCAAGTACGGCTTTATTAACTGGAGTGATGAAAGATTGCTACGAGCTTTCGAACCGTAGGCTTAGACTGCTTTCATACTATCGCTTGAGATACGATTTAAAGCTAAAAAAATATTTAATGTAATGTAAATAGGATATGTAATGTAGGACTACCATTTTATGCAATTCATAAAAAAATGTGTGTTAGCGACTGCAAAAGTTAACGTAACGGTTTTACCGCTGTCTCCATATTATGTAGCCTTTTTATATTCGTGTCGTGATTACTGTTATATTTAACACTTTGAAAGATAAGCATATTTCCATACCAATAATTCTCATAAAATATTTCAGAATATAACTATCGCAGTTTAGTTAGACATATACATATTTATAAGCTCCTTAGGTAAGATAAACTTTGTATTTAATTGTGAAATGTTTGTAAATTCTCGTATCCAACCTATATCCAATTTATATCTCCTCTTAATCTGTAATACTGTGGACCGCCTAAGGCTTATTAGAAAGGCGAATAGGAGCAAACGTAGATAATACGCAGTCGGTCTAGCTCTGTAATGAAATTGAGATCAAAAGCGGTTTCAAGGAGAACTCAGTTGTCTTATTCAATAACATACCGTTTTCGAAATATACTAGCAGACATGTGAATTTAAAAAGATATGTAAAATGTGTATAACCAAGTAGATTGATTTTATTTATCATAACATTTTTATCAGAACCTTGTCTAAAGGTTTGTCTTTAGATTTAAATATTTTCAGAGACCGAGACTTTTCGAGATAATAAACACTGAAGTTACGTTTTTGGTGGCATAAACCATTTTCTTGTAATCTTTACATTAACAAATACCGTCTAAATAGCAGGGGTCGTAGATTACCTACACATGCCGTGTGTCACAAGGCCAGAGAGATAAAGACTAATTAACTTACTTGGTGTCAAACTTTGTTACATTAGATTTAGCCTCTGTTATCTGTAAACTTTATGTAGTTGCTCTAGTCTCCAAATCGCAGTTGCTTTTGTTGGGTAACTAACTTTCCGTGGCTTCGTTTGGGAGATTATATTAGTTTAAAAGGCCTTGGAGCAGTAATTTGGCGGCCTATTTGATGTTAAAAGGTTTTAAATTTTGAGGCTGGTAGAACTCCTTGTGGTCCTGTGCCCCACCGAAGTGGTTCGCTTATCTTCAATTGTCATCAACTCTCATCAGCGACCATCATCGACTTCTAATGTCTACGACAGATTGCGACAGTCTACGACAGAGGCAACGGCAAATATGCACTTGCGTTTGGATACTTTTTTAATGGACGTGTGATGTATGTATGTAAATCCGTGTGTATAAATCATGTGCTCACGTATGAAGTTTACTTTCACGTAATTAATAAAATATGTTTAGGCAGCCTAACAAATGTTTACATAGAAAACGTAATTCAATACACGAAAATAAATACTATAAATAAATAATATGTTATACCGGCGTGCGGTACCGGCAACTTCGTTCCGCGGTCAAAATACATTATGGTATACAGTATGCGCTAATAATAAATGCGCCTAAATAAGTAAAACTTTAATATTTTTGCTATAAAATTATTCTCTAAATTTCTAAATTTTTCTATTTCTATTAAATCTGATAAATGACGAAGGATTCCACATATATTCGAGTTCACGCACAAAAAGTTAATAAACATTAGCATAATAAATAGCATGGCATAATAAATCTATCTATGTCCACATGTAACGAATTTGAAATTCCGAGTTCCAACGTACTTCAACTTGCAGAGGACTAAAGTAAAAGGAGAGCAGAGTAACCGCATGCATTAGCATATTACAAGCAAATTTCAACAAAACACACTTCAAAAGGAGTTGCCAGTTTGATTGCTGAATTAGAAATTTGCAAAGTTTATACAAAGTAATCGCGTGAAAGTTGAGCTGAATTTGCATTAAGGGGCATATTCGTGCGCGTTTTGGTTAGAGGTATTATTTTAAGGTTCATTTAGACCATTCTCTGAATTAGATTTGATTTTCTAGAGTAGCAGCTGTACCACATTCCCACGCTGGAGACGCAGGTGCGAAAATAAAGTATTTACTGTGAGTATTAGGTATAAGTCTTGTTAATGTTAATGTAGATACATTTTGAAAGTTATAATTTAAATAATTATACAGAATTTCAGACGAGTAAAAAAATATTGTTATTAAAAATATATCTAAAAATTTAGATAGATACTAATCTATTAACATATTTTTGAGTTAGAATTATTGTATCTCATAATTTTGGTTGGGGTTAACTGACTAAGTAATTATAGTTTAAAAACTAAAAACCATGCTAAAATCGCACAAGGAAAATCGTTAATCCTAATTCCTGACGATCTTGATGAGGTTAATGAGATAAAATTATTAAAATCGTGTATTCAAAATTTTACATTAATCAGAACATTCAAAGTGGGTAAAAATCGAGTTCAATGATTCCGTTACATACATACATACCTACATAGATACAGCCCAAGCTAATAAAAGCGTGGCAAAAAAACAGTTGCAATATAAGACTTACACGTACTTAGGAACTAAGTAAGTGTAAGTCTAATAATCACGTACGTAGTAATAAAGTAAGTAAATTAAAATCGTGTCAAATGTCCGATTTAAAGTTAAATCATTTCGTCTTTGTTACACAATATCCATTTTAACGCGTCAAATGTCATGAATGTAACGTATTTCATTTCGTTCCGGCCGAATGGCGCCATTCGTTCAATTGGGATGTTGTTTTATTTGTTCATTTTATTTTACGTCACACTTTGATCGCGTAAGGCAGTTCCACAATGTCCTTGCAACGGCACTTTGTATCATAATAAATGTCTTTGAAATTTGCGTTTTTATTGCCTATTCGAAATTCTGTTTTATACTTTTTTTAAAGACACTTTTTACACTCATATTCCCATAATAGGATGTTCTGTATTGTAGGTATCATGAATACATACATAGACCAATACACAAATACCCAGATCCAAAAATAAATCCAAATTCACCATTTAAACAGCAGTCAGGTCAGAGATCAAATCCTGTACTTTCTGCGCATCGAAGGATCAGAGGATCATCAGCTGATTATCCATCTATCTATGCTTACTTAAAATCACGGGTTTAAACCATACAATACAATGAAGGACCATGATATTATTATCAAGTTTAAAACTAGACAATGGACGTTGTTAAAGTCTGACTGAATCTGATATAGAAGTTTACATTTTACGATCTTTGTGAGAGCTTATGAAACTAGCAATCTATATATTAGTCGTGTTGAAGATTGGGTAAACTTTTACGATCCGATTTACTGCTACTTACTTAATAATGAAATTATTAAAAAATATTTATATAAGAACCTCGCTTCGTAATTAAAAGTAAAGTACCTTACCTTCTTAATTATTATGGCTTTTGCTGTTCTCACGTTTATAGAACTATTAGCTTACTTTCTGGCAAAAAACCAGGTCAGGTGCTAGGCAGGGTTATGGCGCTATTAGGAGATTAGCCCAAATAAGGCATTTTAAAGACTACTTTTACTACTGGAATAAAATTTGCATTTATGTTTTATACTAGAAATTATATAAATGAAAAACCCTACTATTTCAAAATATTCATTTAAAAAGGAAAGTATATAAACGCACACACATATTTAGTGACTGTATCTATAACGTAAAATGTAAATCCATTTTTGGCTATTATTTTAATATTAATTATTAGATATCACAACTAAAGCTTATTAAATAAATAAATAGTAATGTAGCCTATGCCACTCTCATAATTAAGAAGGATTCATCGACTTCTCATATGTTAAAAATCGTTTTGACTGTAATACCCAAAGGCAAAATATGAATTTAATATAAATAAAAAATATCCAAATCACTGTCTCTTGGGAGAGTCCTAAGAATGCTAACTGGGTTGTATGTATATATGCTAACGTTGTATGTATGCTAACGTTGTATATTCAACATTTATTCAACCCGCGCGGTGGAGCGGGCACCATACGGTCTGACGCGCAAAGGGTTCCGGGTTCGATCCCGGGTCAGACAGATATCTGAATAATGAATTTAGATATCTTTTCTGGGTCTGAGTGTTTGTGTCTGTCTTTTTGTGTGTCCAATCTCCATGTAACCAGGGAATCTCCATGTAATGTATACAGGGGATCCTAGTGTGGGGCTGGGCGTGTAAAAAGCGTTTATTTACTTATTTTAATTTTTATATCTTACACTTATGAATTTTCATTATGAATCCACCTTTATGTCCACGTTATTGCAATGCAGACTTTCGAAACCATAAATGAAAGGCAAACATAACTCCACGCAATATTAAAACATATGTCGTCGGCAGCCTGCATGAATTCGTTATAATCCACTTGGAATTTATTTTTCATTTTCCCTTATAATGTATGCAACGAATGTTAATACCATTAATAATCTGACGAAGTAATTATTTAATCTCAATGATTTGTTTTATATTGAAATGTAAATAATAAATATTTCGATAATCCTTCATTATCAGGTTTATAACGGAGAATTAATAAACACGAGTAATTAGGTACTCGTGTTTATTAATTCTCATTTTTATTGTGATGGAAAAATCATGCCAGACATTGACAATCCATAACTATCCACCTTGTAATACTTGGCTGTCTCCAATTCGAAAAACGTTTTAATGACAATTAATACCATCTTATGACAATTAGTGTCAATATTACGATATTATTGCGAGGTACAAAGCGAAGCTGTACTTGTTATATATTGACCTTAATCACCATAGTTAGGAATTCGCCTTATACAAAATTATGAAGAAGACATCAGATCCTGCACTGCCGCCGTGCCGTGGGAACGCTGACTCCGCAGCACCGCTCCGTTTCCACCGTATAGTCCCGAACGTGGGAATTCACTCTGGGCGCTAACATTACCCCAGCAAGTCACTTAGGATAGTTAGTTTTAATTTAGGTTCGATTTAATCCAAAACATGTAATATTCTGTTTTGATTAAATACGTTTATATAAGTATTTCGGTCTTTCTGTATCCTGGCTGCTGCATCCCGACGCATTATATAACTTACTAGTAATTATTTATAAAAACAAATAACCGGTAACTTAAAAATAATTTACTGAAAAGGAAGTAAAGTAAGCGATGTCACTCCCACAAATTAGACGAATCGAATAACATCCCATAGGTATGACAAAATCCGTCAAGCTGTTTGGGTTGTACAATGTACATACATACAGGACCGGATTTAGAGGTCTGGATGCCTTGGGGCAACAAAGGAGTGGAGGCACCCTGGCCCCAAATTATTTTAAGAATAAAAAGAACATTTTTTTCAGTTGAGTTTTTCAATCAATATTTTATTGTGAAACGCAGGTAGAAGTACTGTAGATAAAGGTAAAACAGCGAAAAAAATATCAAAGGAAAAGATTCAAATACGTCTCTATTGTGGGGGCCCCTCTTTTGTGGAGGCCCCGGGGTTACCGCCCCGGTTGCCCTCCCTTAAATCCAGCCCTGCATACATACTTATATATACATTGCAGCCTGGTCGGAATAAATATGTCTGAATAAATACATACACTTGAAAAACAAAATAGAATTATCACGAGCTAAATCAATTGCAGTGGTAAAACCAATCAAGAAATCCCATATCACTCGAAGTCAACTGGAAAACTCGAAAGACAAACTCGACCGCGCAATTTAGAATTCATTCCAACACGAGGGCTGCTTTGAGAGACGCCTCATTAAATCCTAGTGAATTAAAAAGACGTCCGTTTATAAACAAGTTGTTTACACGGTAAAACATTTTCGTTTCGCGACTCGGGAATTGAAAAAGATTGCCTCCAGAGCGAAGAGCGTTCAGAATTGAAGGTTACGATGTAATTTGTCTTTTTTGTATCTGCATTTGTGTAAAGTAACGTTCTTATTAAAATATATAAAATGTAACTTTATATGTTTAGCGTCATCTATTGCTGCTCATAAGAAATAAGAACATTGTTAATTGTGTACATTAATACAACTAAAAATATGATTTATTATGGAAATGATATGTGCTATTTTTTCGTTCGTTGACTCTTTTGTATAAACAAAATAAGTTAAAGCGGTATTAGAATCTTAAAGTAAAACATATTTTCCTAAAATGGGTACTTTGAATAAAGTAGACTTAATGGTGTATAAACAACTATAAATACATTTTAAAATGTATCTATTTGAATGATCTCCTGCCTTTGAGTATAAATGTAAGAATGTAATTCGTTTTTCGGCGTGTATTAAACAATATATTAGTTTTTAATTCCAAATCCAACATTAGCTAATAAAATCAAACTCTTATTGGTCATAAAATAATGTTGTGATATCAATCAAAACTATGAGTGAAAAAGAATATGAGTGTCGATTTAAATAATGTATTTCAATTAGTTTATATTTCGCAACGAAGACGTCTTATAGCATTCTATCTAACGGCGACAGTACCAATTTAAAATGAAATATACACGTCTATTTGCAAATACGAGTAACAAAACAATTCCAAAAATTCTTAACTCTACAATCTCACTAAGATTCTTTATTTGCCGCATCGAAACGAATGCCAAGTGGGAGTTTATTTTTAATTGAATAAACGGAATCTTGAATATAAACGAAAAATGCCTCAAGAGAATAGTCGAGTATTGTTTCTCGTTCAAATTTGCTTTTGTTTTTTGAAGTTGGACACGCAAAGGTAGAAAGGTAAATTGAGTTTAGGTTTGTAGAAGTTGATATGAGCTATATGTATATAAACTTTGTTTGTTATTCGCAATTGGAAAACAAAATACACACTGTTATTGAATAAATAGATTTAATTTATATCACTTATTAAATTTGACAAAAATATACGCTAGGATGTGCGCCGGGACATATTGTATGTTCATAGATAAAATAAAATGTTTTTAGCTTTAGTATTTCGTTGGCACAAAATTTTTCTAAATTCTGATTTTGCAATATAGCCCGAAAACTTAACAATCCGAAATATGGTTTATATGAAGGAACATTAATTTTATGGATCATCAAAGTATCTTTATGGCATCTTTTCATGATTAAATTTTCGAGGCGAAATTTAGAACTAACAAAGACACCAAACTGTAGTTCACATCATGTAATACAAATACAATAGAAATTACGGTACAATTCCTTATTGTACGCAAGCATACAGTATTACACAAAGGCCATTGAAATTTGCTCAAAAGGCGATCTTCGGTAACCAGCGCGCTCCAGTAAGGTCACAAAATCTATAGGTACTAATATCTATACATATAATAAGAATTTCGCATGTCTGTACATTGAATGTATTTATTCCCCACAGAATTCCAAAGAAAGACGTCATGAGAATCGATAATAAGTAATAATAGTATTCTTTATAATTTTGCGAATTTTTGTCTGTCTGTCTGTATGTTTGAAATCGCATCAAACCAATACTACTAAATTGAATTCAATGGATTAACATTATACCTACTCTTAATCCGAATCTTGTCTTAAGATTCCGTTTTTATTTCATTCAAATCGATCTACTCTATCCAAAATTACAATTGAAAGTCAGAACTATTTTTTCGAACACGACGTGTATGCGAAGCGAATTTTAGTTCACCGGTGTATATGATAAATGGCGTTGTAAAATTGACCTTATATTTTAAATCCACGCGAACAAAACCGCCGGCACAGCTCGTATTCAATATTTGATTATTGCACGGCTACGGACGAAAGTTTCAAATTTATGTTACGTTATTTCACTGCAATGCTGCATTTCTCTCGTATGACTTTATTTATTTTTATTCCACTTTCAGTTATGAGCGAATCTTGCGAAACATGAAGCTATTCATGGTGTTAAATTTGAACTTTCTGAATTTTGTAAATATTTATACACTTTGCTTTCTGTTTTAAAATACTACTTTATATGTTTCATGTTCCGTGTATGTTATGAAAATGTATAAGCAAACTTCATTATGAAGAATCTAAGTGGTGTGCGAATATTATTACTATGTATATTATGCTATAATTTAAAGCAAGAAAAACTACAACGCGTTATTTTTTAAGGTGGTAGAACTCTTTGTGGTTTGCCTCCAGAGGCCCTACCACCGCACCTATTTCTGTCTAGTATCAGCAGTGTTCAGCGTTGCTCTTTTCCACTTTGAAGAGTATAAGGAAGTGTAAGGGAGACGTATTTGTCCGATGCGTTCCTACTTATTCTTCAGGGGTACCAACACATCTGTGGGTAACCTTAGATATAATTCTAATCTTTCAGGGATTGATTACAGATTTCCATGAGCGTCAGTAGTCCCTTACCATTAGGCGGACTGCATGCTCGTTTGCTACTTCAATATTATAGAAACAAGGTGGTAGAACCCTTTGTGGTTCGACTCCAGCGGCACCACCGCCACACCTATTTCTGCCTTATAACAGCATTGTTAGGCGCTGCTGTGTTCTGGTATGAAGGGTGTGGTAAGGGAGACATACTTTTCCGAGGCGTTCCAGCTTAGTCCTCAGGGATAGCGACGCATATGTGGCCGACCTCCGATGCGAATATGTAATCCTATCTGGAGTCGATTACAGATGATGAGCGGCAGTAGCCACTAACCATCAGGTGAACTGCATGCTAGTCTGCTATTCCATATTATGAAAAAAAAACAAAATATATATATGTGATGTTTTTTGAACATATAACCAGGAACTCTTAGTGTATTACACAACTGATAAACGTCCCTTTACACTTGCTCTTTAGTACTTATAAGCATTGTTATTTAAATAAAAGAGTCATAAAAAAGCTCTCACTTAAGGAAGCCTTAAATTAGGGCGCTCCACTCCACAATAATCTTCAATCATCTCGATTAATTTGCGTTGAAAGGCTGCCGAAATTAATTTGATTACGCCATTCTGAAGTAATTGGTTGAGACGTTACAGTTTTTTTCAATTAGCTGGAACTGGTCTAATTACAATAGGGTTAGGTTTGAATTAACTAAAGGAAGGACTAAAGATTGTTCATGTTTCAATTAATATCAATTCATTTTGTTTCTAATAAACATACAAGCATGTAGATCAGCTTCTGGATACATTAACTGTCGACCATCTGCAATATGTAATCAACCCCAAATTGGATTGTAGTTCTAAGTTCGGCAGATGTATTATATCCGTACTAAATCTTGGGAACCTTGCCCAAAGACAGTGATGGTGACAATTTTTTATGGTAGTGTTTTTGTTTTTCATTTTTGTATATATGTAAATTTTGTAAATAAGATGTTTTATATTTATAGTTTAATTTATTTCTTTTAATTTTCTGTAAGTTTAATTATAATTGTAAATAAAAATTAGTTAACTCCATTAGGAATATCGTACTAAATTATACTTACGAATAATACTCGTATTACCTTTATTACTCGTAGCAGTGCTGCACTGCTTTTATGCAAATACTCGTAGTAGCAAGCGACAAAACCACAAAATTTAAAGATGTAACCTTAACTCTTAATACTACTCGTCTGGTAAAGTAAGTCCCAGCTAACCAACCCTGCGAGCCAAGTAGAGTTATTACCCGCTCCGTAATTACCCTGTATTTACCAACAGGATAATATAGATTTAAACACAATGGGTAAAAGGTCGCAAATAGCAAACCAGGGAACAATGGAAGACTTCATTACCGCTACGAATGAGGCAGTTTTAAATTGAGCTCCTCTTTAGGTACTTAATTAAGGTACAGATACGCTGAGAGCTAGAGAGACAGATAAGGAAATAATCTGTTTTTTTTATGTTCACATCGAGAATGATAACTTTTTAAAGGTAAATAGGAAAATTTTAGAGTTTTGAAATTATCAACGCTGAATATTTTTGAAAATCTTTGACTGTTTTTGACTAATTGATTGTTTTAAAATGAAAAACATTTAATTGACTTGCCTTGTTTATTCAAATTTATGTGTGGGTTCATCTTTTAATTGAATTTGAAACCAATCAATTGAGCTACATTTTGCATACACGTTAGGTTTGGCTGACAATCCATAATTAGTTTAGTAACGTTGTTGTTTTATACATCCCCAAATATTGTATGAAATGAATGAACGGATAGGAGAATAATACGAAAAACAAAGTGACGTTGGTAAATAAATGTTTTTAAAGCCTAATTTTTATTTAAATACGGTTGTTACATTTTCAAATTTTATTTATAGTTATGCTATTATAAATATTTTTTTAAATAGATGCAAGTCATAATCACGCAGTTGAATCTTAGACTATAGCCATATATGTCGCTTTGCCGGTTTGTCTGTTTACATATAAATTATGAATAGTATTACAAATTAAAGTGCAGAGTAAATATAGAATGCTTCGTTTGTCCGTAATAAAGTGGAGAATGCTTCAACATAATATCCTTTTACATGTGACACTCTATTTAGGTAAGTAATTAGTTAAAATGTAATTAAAATATGTATAATTTCTATTCCTTCAAGTTTTGTTGCCTGTACATTATTGCTTATTAAATTTCACTTGAGGCTTAGAGTTTTTTGCTTTTTAAGAAGCTATAACGAGCGAGATTTTTGTGTTTTAAGAGGCTTTTATTAAAGCATAGTTTTAAGTTTTTCCATACAATTTATTTTATTCGACAATACAAGTACATTTACATGTTAATAACATAATGTATTGTATTTATACTTGACGTAAACAATGACGTGACACTAAACAATCCCCATACATCTCTAGTGAATCATCTTCCAGCTGAATATGACAGCTTGACTGATGGCTTTGTATTGTTACAGTCCGACTACATTATTATAATAACGTTGTGAATAGAGAATTCATTATATGTAACGTGATGTTACAACAGGTTAAAAGCCGTAGGTAAGAAAATGTGGGCTACTTCGTAACATTTTCTCCCACTGCTGGGTTTGTCTCCTCTGAGAATAAGAGTATTTACGTCATAATGTACTTTTTCTTCACCGTTTAAGCCAATATGACTTTTCATTTTTTATATACACCTATATTACGTCGTAATATGCCTGAGTTGTACAACAAATACCCTCAGATTGTTAAAATTCATACTTTATCACTTTACTTGCAAAAGACTTGCAACAAAAAATGCGAAATTATGCATGTTGAACAGCAAGACATTAAGACAATTTTATAATATAGAGGTAGCTAACGGGCAGCCAACTGTTAATAAGTGGCCATTGGACTTACATTATGGTAATCAATTCAAAGTTGGACACTAGGCTACCTGAGGTCGGTCATACATGCTTTACTAACTAAATTGGACACGCCTCGGATAAGAATGTCTCCCTTATCCTACAAACCAGAACACAGCGACGCTCAACACTGCTCTTAGACCGAAATAAAAAAAAAATCGCAACAATATGGAAAGCACAAACAATAACTCATTTGGACAAACCATCAATACACAATTTACCAAGTACAAATTTATTTACAAAGTACAAATGTCAGGTCCCATTTAGAATGCATTTAAACTTCAGCCAGGCAGCCAGCGTTTAATCAGAAGAATGCAATTACGTTTGCGGCGAGCGAACCGTTCCACTGGGACAGTGCAATTTTGCCCATGATTACTGTTTTATTGCCCTGTACGTCTTTATTATTGAGCCTTTCGCTTGTTGTCGACATTACTGTGCCACTGCTGGGCATGGATTGCTGACGGAATAAGTTTGTTCCTTGTCTACTACAATAATAGTGAAGCTCATAGCTGCTGCTGCTTGCGTTGACATCTACATTCTACTTCAAATAGTATTGGAGACTTATTTGAGGTTGTTCGCGTTTGTATCATCATTAACAATAACCTATTAATGTCCCACTGGTGGGCACGGGTCTCCTCTCATAATGAGAAGGATTAGGCCATAGTCCACTGCGCTGGCTAAGTGCGTATGGTCGACTTCACATACCTTTGAGATTTTTTTTTAATCTCTCAGGTATGCAGGTTTCCTGACGATGTTTTCCTTCACCGTTTAGCAAGAGATAATTAATTTCTAATACGCACATAACTATCTATCACTAGGCTATCAAGCGTTGGAATCCCTTTATATAACATTTTCGTGGAGAAATATGGGTTTCTATCAGCCGCGGAGAGGATATACCAGATCCTTACAGATTAAAACCACACGGTGTTCCTCTGGCCGCCCTTTGTCAGGACCACGAGTAAGCTAATAGCACTCGTCCGCGGTTGTGAGGGCGTTTGCTCGCGTCATATTCTTCTTAATAGCAATATAGCGTTTCAGTGTTTTGTATTGAAAAGCGTGGTAAGCATATTTGCATTTTCGTGCTTTCGTGCTAAGCAACAATAAATGATCAACCTCACTTGAGGCAGTGACCATTTAATGTTAAATGGGTAACATAGCTTTGTAATAAATAACAGAATTTATTAAATTAATCGGTATGTACTTTAAGTAAATACTTAGATTGACACATGCTTACGTAAATACGAAGGCATGTGTAAGTAACCATTAATCCTTTGCAAACTTTTAAAATAAGAAATGAATAAATACCTACTTTTCCAGGATACAATTCCCCTTGCGGTGGACGGAAATCGCCGAGGCACTGCAATCCTGTCGGTGATTACACTTTTATTTATTTTATTAGCTCTGAGCATCTGACTTTTATTTACTTTACTGACGATAAAGATCTAAGTATTGTTGAGATAAACTTTTGAAATTAATCTTCCTTATAGATGGTGGTTGCTATGTTATGGTTATGTTATTTGAGTTTATAATTTATCGATATATTATAACTTTTCGAAAATAGGTTTTGATATATAACGAATGTCTTTTATTAAAACTCTATTTAGTAAAATATTTTAGTGCTTTAGCTAAAACGACAGCTAATTCCTTTCTTATAATAGCAGCAGCAGTGTGGTAACATTATCAGAAGTCATTCCAACTTAGTTCTTAAGGGTGACGACCTCACGTCGTATTCCATCTCATGCAATGACTACTTTCCTTCAGGCACACTGCATGTCCCTTTGCTATTTTATTTTTATATAAAAATGCTTTTCAAATATCGAAAACTATACCAATACAAATGATGCGATACACTGTTCTAGCGAAGTAGAAAAATACACTAGCATTTATTGTGTGCTTTCCAATAATATTGTGTTCAAACGTTGTTCATAACCTCATTTTGCACTTGCTTGCTTCTCAGTATTGTATATTTATTTTATCTACTTACGTTTTGCTCTTGCAAAGTTTTGAATAAGCTTGTTCAAATTGCAGTATTACGTCGAGCAGAATTAGAAATGAATGATTACTGATTTTGACAAAGGAAATTCATTTCTTTTTTTACAATATTTTGTAAAAACACACAATGTGCATTATTATTTTTACACTCTTTATTTATTAGTGTGTGTGTTATAACTTGTTAAAATGGTAAAGAAAAACATCCTGAGGAAACCTTTACGCTTGAGAGTTATTTATAAGTTGTTAATGGTGTGTTAAGTCTACTAATTCGCACTTCACTATCGTGGTGGACTATTGCGTGAACGCCTTTAACTCTGAAACCCGTGCCCAGTAGTGGGTGGCGATAAACACTTAGAAAGCATAGCGGCTTAGAACTTAATCAGTTCTTTTTATGAGAAGACATCCGTTTCTGACAGTACAGCTTAATATGTGGGGTTAATAGATTCTTTTTTGACACCTTTAATACTTTTTTTAATTAATTTATTTATTGTAACACTAACACAAAGTTAAGGTACAAAAGGACAAACATAATGCCTGATGGCATTCTACTTCTTATTGAAATATTTTAAAACAAAACTCAATAAAGCTAATTGGAAATAGATCTACGTATGTAGGTCATGTGTGCCGTAAATCAATTAAAATCTAATTTTAAAGCTTTTCTGTAACAGTAATCGAATAAACGGTTTCGACAATTGTTCCCCAATTCCCTTTGTAGTGAAAATGGGCGTATGAAATACAAATTAGCAAAAGCTAATTGAAACACAATAACCCAGAATTTCAATAAACGAAATGTCGCTTGTTGAAATTTAATTGATTTTTGTAATTAGAAATATGAAAGACTTTATTAAGTACATTGGCTGGTTCGTTTTCCGACGACCCGCTAGCCAAATTGTTAATTAATTAATTTACGATTTAAGAAACATAATCAATGAACCCGTTATATTTTTTTAAAGTCAAGTCTTGTCACAGGCCTTAAAGACAATTTGAAAACATTCGACCCTCTTAGATGTGTAGTACAGTTGTAAATAAAAATACCTATATGTCGTTGCACCGATACGTTTGTTCATATCAACAATTCTTAAGATATTGTAAGAATCTAACAATTCTTACGATACCTTACAAAATCCGCCTGCGGTTTGGAAGATGTGTATAAATAACGTTAGAAACATTTAAAAAGCTTATGTCGATAACCGTTGGTGACAGTTGCTGAAGATTGGCAGTGACGATTGGCGTCAGTTGCTGACGACAGGCTTCCACAGTCGCTCACGATAGGCGGCGTCAATCGGCGATGGGCTTACTTATTAACTTTCGCTCTTGTGTTAGCCTTCTTATTAACTAGAAACGCTTTGTGTGCCTCTTTTCAGCGGAACTAAAGTGCACACTATGCAAAACATTGTTTGAACCAGTTTAATAACTTCATGAGCTAAAATCGCTTACTAAGTATATTTGGGATTCAATATATTTTGTAACAAGTCGCAGTTTAAGCGCTTTGTTCGCTTCACGGCCACGAAGTAACATGTAGCGAGATAATATGAAATGAGCTGAAAATAGCGATCGAGCTAAAAACTGATAGTGAATAAGCGTGTGTGAGAAATATTTGATATTTATCATGACTGTATATGATGACAGATTTAAACTTACTTATTTTTAAACGTTATATAATTATATAACTTGACATTTTTCGCACATATCTTCGTGAATGAGATCTCATTTATTCATTTCTCGCTTCATTTCCATAATGTAAAAGCGAAAAACGTACAGGGGCCCGAATTTTTAGATGTAATTTTTATTTATAAAAGTTATACTAAATAGTACTTTTTATGTCATGGGTATATGGCATATGACTTTATGAAAACGCAGTGAATTTGATGAAATTTTAAAGATTTTATCACGATATTATGGATGTATCGATAATTCAAAACTTACATAAAATATTCAAGTGGAAGGGCTCTTTTGCGCCATCAAGTTTGAAAGATTATTAATTTAGACGACCTTTTATCGCCGATTTACGTATTATGATAAAATATTAATATGTTTCAATATCATTTTTTTATCGACATGATAATATTGTATGCATATTACCAATATAGTTTCGATATTTTAATTTCGATATGTAGGTATTTGAATCCCTAAACGCATTGCAATTTAATTTACTTGTAGCTATACAAATGGAAAAGTGCTGAAATCACGTTTAAGTTAAATGGAGAGAAGAGAGAGTCAGTAAGTAAATGCAGTATGAAAATGATAAAGTAGTTTTTGATCAGAAAAAAGAGGAAATTAGTTCGAGACCCAACAGAGAAGTGTAATAAGTTTCTAACTAACTTTTTCTGTCGTGGAAATGAGAGAGATAATTAGCCGTCCTGGGAAAACTTAACTTACTTCTAGTTTTAGGGAGAAGCTTGAAGATTATGAAAATTGATGAGAGGTATATTCATCGTATTATCACCAAAGTGGTAGTTATTATGTATCTACTGGTATACCTATTTCAAATTTGATGCCGCGTTCGCACGCTTGCCAAACTTCAACAAACCTTTCATCATCATCATCATCGTCATCATCATCAACAACCCATTATTGCCCCACTGCTGGGCACGAGTCTCCTCTCATAATGAGAAGGAACAAACCTTTACAAATTAAAAGTGTGGAGAGAATTTAGCTTGAGTAGGTTAACAAGCGCTTGTAGTCGATTTATTAGAGTGTCAAACTTTTACCAAAAGAATGTTGCCGCAAGCGCTTGCGACTCATTCACACATTTGTGCCTTTTTAGAGTTGTAGTTTGCATAAGCAACATTAGTTAGGTGATCCAGAAAACTGTTATTTAATTATTTAAGGGACTAAGGCTTAAGAACTAATTTTACCTAATTAATCTTTACCGATTAAGTAGGTTAAGGCGACTCTCAAATTTATGTTGATTGTTTTCTAATAAATATGTCGACTACCGCATTGCAACAGCTTTGGCCCCAATTTGTAGCAATTATACAAAAAATTTAAACGTTTTGCCAATTTGCAATTAAAATGTTACCGTCACTTAATTTTAAATTAATATTATTTAGCGCGAAAATGGGTGTGCTGATTGGGTCAAGCATATTCTTTAGAACTTGGTCACTTTACAACGAACTTTATGTGGAAAATATAATTTTTTAAATAAAATATTTTGTTAGTGGTAGTATAACGAATAATTTAATTACAATAAATATCGTTTCCCACACTCAAAGACCTACACTAGGATCCTGTGACATGGGTGCCAAGAACTCACACAGAGACGAATTCTTAGGCATCCAGATCCAAAATGGAAACCTAAAACCATCATTAGATATATTTTTGGCCGGAAATCGAACCAAGAACGCTGTAAACATTATCTGTGTGCTGTAGAGTCTCCCTAATGTTTTCAATTAAAGATTTTGTGAATTGAAATGTACATAACATTGTAATAATGAATATACTAGTACAATTTTACTAGTATATAAATGACTACCTACATTAAGTTAATACGCGCATAAAAATCATGTCAGTGAAAGTGACAACATATTGTAAGGATTATTGTTTTAACAGACTTACAATCTTTTGTAGATAACACCGAGTAAGATAGAATATTTGAGTAAAAGAAACCGTATATAAAACGTTTTGTAAAAATCTCCAGTTGTTCCCTCTCGGTGATAACGATGTATACGGAATCCTGGCGTATTGCCAATCCCCGATGGATATTTGATCTCATATTCTCGCAATTTGGCGGATTGCGGGCCAGAAGGGGTGAAGGATTTTTCAGATTTTATACAGATGTGTTTCGTGGTTTTCGGGAAATTGATGGAATCGCAAACATTGTAAAGATATGTAGTATATGTTGGGTGTGTGACCCTAAATTTCAATATTTGTTAGGCGAAACTTTGGACCTAGAAATATCTATGAGAAATTGTAAAATTTTCTATTTTTGGTAGGCAAAATTAATATTATAAATAATAAATAATTATAAATAATATATGTTATAAAATTACATATAACCATGAAGTATTGTTTGACAGCCAGGTCTTAGTGGTTAAAACTCAGCGGTTGGTCCGTGGTTCAAATTCTAGGTTTTAATCGTCAGCGCGGTATACCATCAGCCTAAATCCCTCTTACTCTAAGTGGAACCCCATGCCCAGCAGTGTATCAGTGGGTTGACGGTGAACGTTTTATTGACGTGTGTAACATATTTCAATCAGCTAGTTTCTCAAGCAATAGTAGCCAATGACTCACTTGTATAGTCTTATTTTTTTATAAAAGTGCTTTTATTTCATAATAAACTGTGTACAATAGTACATTACAATACGAGGACGAAAAATTTTTTTCTGACAAGTGTGAGTTTGCAGGCCGAGCCGCAGGCGAGGACTGCAATCACACGAGTCAGAAAAACATTTTTCGTCCGCGTGTTGTATAAAATTTTATATTACGGGGTCGGAAATGGGGGTTTTGCGCACGCGAAGCGTGCGTAAAACGTCAATTTACGCACGCCGTGATATAAAATTACATTTTGGAACGTTTTAATTACTCAGTAAACCCGAGGCCAACAAGTTAAGTTGTTTACAAAAATTATGACTTAATTGCCACCAACTTATTATGTAGCGGGCGACAAAATTGGATTACCGGGACGAATTCCATTCAATTTGTGTTGCCTTTCCTACGGCTTTTTGTTTCGGTATTCGACCCAAGTTTTCTGTGTTGAACAGGGCCTAATAACAGCCTTGTGTTGAACAGTACCCTTACCATGAGTTTTTACGTTTTGACAAATATGACTGATTGGTATTTGTTTACGTATTGATCTATACAATTTCCAAGTTCTGGCACAATCCGCTAGGGGCGCTGATCGGAAATTGTATGGGCAAATACGTAAACAAATACCAAAACAGTCATATTTGTCAAAACGTAAAAACTCATGGTAAGGGTACAGGGTAGATAATGATAATATTTTAGATATAGATATAGAGATATCTATGTGATCCTATTTTTGTGCCACTGTTGGGAACGACACTCCTTTCAGAGTTAAGACCCTCTTAACTAGTTTAGTCTATAGTCCACTACACTGGCCGTGTGTACAATATTTTGACGTCGTTATAAATTTTTTTAGAATTCGCATTAAGCATATCTCATAATAAAACCTTCACGTTAAAACAAGTAATAATTGATTTAATGCAAATAACTTTTGGAAAAGATTATGCAATTCAGTGGAAAGGTGTGGATACTGATTGGCACATAAGGCGACCATATTAGCTCTCAGGAGTAGCGGTGGTTTTAGGTGGAGCTATTTGTATGTGTATGTACATGTGTCCCTGGGCGGCATTAACCACTTACTGTTGTATGAACTACGAGCTTGTATCCTACTCCAATCTTATAGAAATAAGAGTACGTGAATTTCAATACGGTCTCGAAGTTGGAGAGAAACTTAGAAAGTGCTTTGATGGAAAAATAGTTTTACTTCGGGCAATTTTAGCTAGCGTTTTCGATTTAGACGCCTGGCATGTAGCAATGGAATGCCTATTTGGTAACTTTTAAATTCAATTTGAAATTCAAAAACTTTTTTTAATTTCCAACTTTATTAACTATTTGTTTACATACTGACTATAGGTGTTAGAATACAAATTCATATGTAACTTAAATCAGGCATCTTGAAAATCAATCCCTAAAAACATAATGTTTTTGTATGTCAGCTAACTACCACAGCTTCGGAAGATTTTAAAAATGGAAACGCAATATTTTTCTTGGTTCTGCTACACTTGTAATAATCTTATTCCAGTAATCTTAAGGTCCTCTAAAGTCCTCTGAAACATTACATATTTGTTATCAACTTTGAGTAGGGCTCTTGTCTTTATGTAGACGATTATATATGTCGTTGAACAGTCCATTACTTAATACCAGATGAACAGCATAGTAGTTTGTTGTTTCAAAAACTAAAAACATTTAACGCAGTTTCATAAAACTTGTAAGTTAAGATAACACTAAGAGGCTGAGAACAGCATTATCTAGCCATTCTTAGCCATAGAAATAAATAAGGACATAACCTAACCTTGCATTATAATCTTAATGCAAATATTTTTTGAAAAAAACGTAGTCCTAAAACAATGTTCGGTATGTGTTCTTTAGCTATTTCACGTGCATTAAAGTACTTAAAACATTATGAAGCAAGCATGAAGTAAACAAACAGTAGTTTCAGAGTTGAAACATTGCAGTACAGTGTTAAGACAAACATTGTACAGTACATGGTACATTGTGTACGTGTTGGTATTTATTAAACAGAGAGCAGTAGCACTACCATGAGTTTACAAAAGTATTACTCGTTAACGACTGCGTAAAATAAATGTATGAAAAATTGTACAGCGCCTCTGGTGGTTACTCGTAGAACTAAAATCCGTAGTGGCGTAACTCGATACGTAAAAAACCTTCGAAATCAAATCGCTAGCGAATGTCATTATGATTTATTGCCATACAAATTCGGTCCCATGAGTCATTAATTTGACAGACGTTGTCAAGAAATACCGTAACGATAATAGTTATGTTATTCACTAGCAAAATGACAATAGCTTTCTGTTTACAATTTCTATAGTGGCGTTTCTATGCCAACTCATGGTAGTGCTACAGAGACTCAAAATGTGGACTGAGTAGAGTGGCCATGAATTGTAACATGTGGGGAAATTCCCAGGACGTGAAATAAAATATTACTGATACAAAACAATTGAACGGAGTTAAATTGAATGGACAGAAAAAGGTGGCTATGTATTTTGACATGTGAGGGAAAATCCCTATAGATATAAAATATATGTGATGCAAATAAAATTGAAAGGAGTCAAGTCGTAATAAATTTTAAAAGGAATAATATTTTACTTTGTCTTTTACATAAGTCTATTTAATGGCGTGTAAAACTAGAATAAATATCGTTATTTGAGTTATACGAAGATATATATAATAAGATTGAAGATACTTGAGAAAGTTAACTTAATCTTTTATCCCATTGTTTGTACGAAATTACTTTAAATGTACTACACTTTGACAACACGATTATAATTTGCTGTCGTTCAATTAAATTGAGTTTGTATACAAGTTTTTAAAAATATACATTATCTCTATAACGACTACACCCTGTCCGAGATAACTCAAAAACCATGGATAATGCAGTACAAATACTGTTCTTGTGAAAATATGGAATTTTATATATAAACAGCGTTATTTACCTTGCACTGGGCAGGAACTCGGAAATGAGGTTGCACATTTTTGCCGCAAAGATAATGTAGAGTTTGTGTATTAATAATTTTGAGTGCATGTGTACCAAATATAAACACCCATAATGTTATTTTTTTAAATATAGAAGTGACAAATGAAAGGTTGAATTAGTATGTGTACCACCACCACACCTATTTCTAACGTGAAGCAGTTCTGAGTGTCGGTAGATGGGTGTAGATGTCGAGTGCCTTACATATGAGGTGATCATCTTCATCCTATATGTGTATTGCAAATGTCCATGAGCGCCAGTGACCACTTACCATCGGATGGACGGGTTTTTTTTATAATGCTGAAGTAGTAAACAAGTAGTAAGCACGTACCATCTGTACCCTTACCATGAGTTTTCAAAACATCCCACAATTTCACGTTACGTTTACTCAAACCATTATTCTGTTCCGTTTTGTTAGTAGACCGAGTAAACGTAACAATAAGTAAGTGCTCAAGTCTTTTTGTCTACCTCACATGTTCGGAAAAAAGAGACACAAAACATAAAGCGCCATTTGTCAATTTAGACATTTAATGTTACGTTACTGACACTGGGCAAATATGTAAACAAATACCAAAACAGTCATATTTGTCAAAACGTAAAAACTCATGGTAAGGGTACTGATGGTAAGTGACAACTGCCGCCCAAGGACATATCTACAAGCACAAGATACGAAGGGATCCTAACTGAGTGAGGGTATCTCTGTATAAGGAATAAGTTGTAACTTACCACCCCCCTCAAAACAGCCGAGTTAAACAATGCTGCTATTAAGCAGAAGTAGATGAGATGAGCTACCGGAGTTAAACTACGAAGGGTTTTACCGTTTTCATTATTACAATTACGAGTATTTCATATGTGTATTTAATTTAATTAAATACTTTCTACTAAAATACATTTCTCGTATTCCTAATCTCGTAGCCTTTTCGTAGCATATTACGTAGCATAATACTACGGTATGTAATATGTAGACATTTCGTAGACCTTGTAGCTGCAATATAATTTACGTCTTTTTCGTGTGTGCTGTTGCTAGGCGGTATAGGCTTTTTACAGGGTAATATTCTTGGACTCAATTGGTATATTTCGTGTATATGTAAAGTATACATATACTACTAAATATACAAGTTAGTTTTTTTTTTATAATATAGGAGTAACAGACGAGCATGCAGTTCACCTGATGGTAAGTGGCTACTGCCGCCCATGGAAATCTGTAATCAATCCCAGGCCTACCTGGGGTTCAGATTTTCTAATCTTATAGATATTCCTACTTGAGATTGGCCACAGTTGCGCCGCTATCCCTAAGGACTAAGCTGGAACGCCTCGGAAAAGTATGTCCCTTCAGACCAGAACACAGCAGCGTTTAACACTGCTGTTATGAGGTAGAAATAGGTATGGCGGTGGTGCCGTCGGAGCCGACCCGCAAAGGGTTCTACCACCTTTAAATATATAATATCTTACAAGTAAACATTTCGGACGGTGTATTAGGAAAGGTACGAGTTAGTAGCCAACCCACTTCAGATGCTATCAAACCATAAGTTTCTTGAAAATTATACCGAATTTTAACTAAATGTACTCCTGGAAGTTCGTAAGCGCAAATTAAATTTACTCACTAGTGGTCATCGATCTGGCTCTTGATCCCGCTCTATATTGTTTGTATTATTTTATTATTATCAAGGCATAACGCCCGTTATTAATAATAATCAATCCAATGTTTCGCGCAGTTAAGTCGAAACTCAATCTTTCTACCAGAAATTGTTAAAGTTCGATCTTTAGTGAGTAAACATCGGATATTAATAATAACAGAATCCCTCAGTCCCCGAATATCTTCTTAATCAAGGATTGACATGTTTACGAGTTCGTCCGTCTAGGCTTAAACCGATCGGCTCAATACTGAGTCCTTGAATATAATTGACTGGAAGTAAAATCTTTTTGCGACAGCTCTCAGACATACAAGAGATAGAGACGAGAGATAAATTTAAGCCTTAGAACGGTGATTAATTAATAAAAAGTTTTAAAACGCTAAAAATAGTATTTTCCTATACCCATACGTAGTAAGAGTAAATACCAATACTAACTAGCCTCATATATAATTATTTGCTGCTTGGCAAGGCTAATTAGTATTAATCTTTATTAATTGGTTGTTTAATTAGTCTAGTAACTACTTAAACAAGCAATGATTTTAGTTTTTTTGTCTATGGTTATAATTTCTGTCTTTATTTGTCCATGTCACCTACGACAAATGTATTACGGAGTTATTAATATAGAAATTGTCATTTGTTAAAACATCTAGTAAGGCTAATCAGGCAACAGGTATAGACAGGCAACATTTTTTTAGGTTATAAAATATTCACTACGCCGAATTGCTGCAGTATATAGTCCACTTCTGCTCACTCTTTTACTTCAAACGGTACCAATATAAAAGCGTCGCTCATTCTATTTCACATTTATTCATATTCCCAGAAACAGACGATATAACATGCTACAAATAATACGTAAGCAAAAAGAACCTCCTTTTTGAAGCTTAAATGTATGACACGTACTATGACTACGTATGACAAAGGATTCAGGATTACTCTTTTTATTTTTATTGAAATTCTTTTCAAACTTACTTATGAGAGTATGGACATCAAAAATTAGAAGAAATAGTACATATTTTTATTTAAAGGCTGCAACACGACATCGATACAGCACAGTCACTTTAACGACGATATGTCGGAACTCTAACTTTACGGAATCGTACCGACAAATCAAGAATGTGTGACGTGATTACATACTGACGCATGCGTTAATAATAACCTGTGTGCATCATATACATTAACCATCCTTATCTTCTATCATGTTATGTCATGTCATTCCCTGTCATGTCTGTGATAGGCTAGTAATTAAGAAACTCGGCCCCTCGATCGAGGGGTCCGAGGTTCAAATCCCAGGCCTCTGATTTTTCAAAGTTATGTGCGTATTAGAAATTAATTATCACTTGCTAAACGGTGAAGGAAAACATCACGAGGAAACCTGCATACCTGAGAGATTAATAAAAAAAAATCTCAAAGGTATGTGAAGTCTACCAATACGCACTTGGCCAGCGCGGTGGACTATGGCCTAATCCTTCCCATTATGAGAGGAGACCAGTGCCCAGCAGTGGGACAGTAATGGGTTGTTGATGATTCCCTATCATGTCACTGCAGTTTAACTGTATAACGAGGTATCAAGACTGAATAAAAAAAATAGTATTGTGTGATATGTTAGGATGAGGATATATTGAAGAGGTTGGTTATAGTATCGGTCAGTGTAATGAAACATTTACTTGCTAAGACTCATATATCAGGATTTCTTTTCACTCTGAAATATTATATTTTATTCAAAGTAAAAATGCTTTAGAACGATGTAAAATTTAAAATATTTTCTCTAATTATAGCGCACATTAAAGTAAAGTATTCGCGTACCAAAAAATGTTGAAAACGTTCTACAAACCGGTTGGTACAGGATCCCTAGTATAGTTTTCATCATTTATTAATAACAAGCTGATTTTTCGTGAGTAGCTTCGTTTCGACAAGACGCCCAACATTTTTCCTTACAGCAATGTTGGTAAATGGTAGCTTGATGGGGCAGCAAGGATAAAATATGTTGACCGGACGAATTCTAAAAATTTATTACTAACCAAATTTTTCTTTGTTAATTATCAAGATAATTATTTAAATAACGTGAAAAAATATTTGTCCTACAAAATATAAGGTTTTTATTAAGGCGTCCCCCCTCTCCAACATGTATCATAAACAAGGCCATGAAAAATAATTACTAACCAGCTGATTTTTTTTTTATTGGCTGTCTACCATTTACATAGTCTACCATGCACATTGTCCTACAAATTACATGGTATGTCATCTCGGACCTACACTTAAAAGTTGTAGTACTAATACTTAATGTAAAAATAATTAGTATCAAGCTGAGTGTTCCAGAATAGCTTCGTTTCAATGAGACGCCCAACAAATTCTCGTACGAAAGTTCTCGATTGTGGTTTATAACTAAAATAATAGGGATGAAATATGTTGATTTGACGAATCAAAAAAAAATATTACTAACCGAATTTTTTTTTATTAATTATCGAGACAATTATCTAAATAACGTGAAAAAATATTTGTCCTACAAAATATAAGGTTTTTTTTAAGGCGTCCCCCCTCTCCAACATGTATCATAAACAAGGTCATGAAAAATAATTACTAACCAGCTGATTTTTTTTTATTAGCTGTCTAACATTTACACAGCTTACTACCCACATTGTCCTACAAATTGCGAAGTACGTTATTCCAGTCCGCCAGTTTTATAGTTTATTTATATTATATTATAGTTAAATTACAAATCTTGTAGGATTAATAAAAGTTACCCTTTTTTTTGTAGGACATTGTTTTATTTAGATAAAAATTATATTATCCTATCACGTGATACCTTTGTCCTACAGTTACTAATAAAAAAAATAATCCTGCGGAATTAACATCTTTTCAGCGTAGGTCCGAGATGACATACCATGCAATTTGTAGGACAATGTGCATGGTAGACTATGTAAATGGTATACAGCCAATAAAAAAAAAATCAGCTGGTTAGTAATTACTTTTTCATGACCTTGTTTATGATACATGTTGGAGAGGGGGGACGCCTTAATAAAAACCTTATATTTTGTAGGACAAATATTTTTTCACGTTATTTAAATAATTATCTTGATAATTAACAAAGAAAAAATTGGTTAGTAATAAATTTTTAGAATTCGTCCGGTCAACATATTTTATCCTTGCTGCCCCATCAAGCTACCATTTACCAACATTGCTGTAAGGAAAAATGTTGGGCGTCTTGTCGAAACGAAGCTACTCACGAAAAATCAGCTTGTTATTAATAAATGATGAAAACTATACTAGGGATCCTGTACTAGGTGAAATAAAATCTTGATTGTTCAGCCCACACGTGTTCCACCGGCCGGAAATCTTAATTAAACCTCAGGAAACGAAAAAAGTATTTAAACGCTGCTGATATTGCTAAAAGAAGTCGTGGTTGAATTTGGGTACTTGTTACACCGTGAAAGATGTAACTGAGCGATCTTATGAAAGTGCGTTTGTAACAGCAAAAATGAAAGATGCCATATTATATTGATAAGAAAAATAAGGTACATTATTGTGATTGTAAGTGATGTGGCGTTTAAATAATCTGGGATTGTTTCTTTTTATTAAGAGATGGTTCCTCAATATACTTTGAGGCCTTTTCTAAAAAAAGCAATTAAAGTTTTAAATATAAATTTAAAAATTGTAGATTTCCGGGGTTCGAAATAAAAATACAAAGCTTTTCAATATTTTAAAGGACTGAAAAGCTAGGTTATAAAGAGTTATAAACAGATTTCTGAAATAAGCAAACGTTGGTGTTAGCGCACGCACACAGGCGCACGCGCACACACCGACCGGGTCCACCAACGCGACAGGAGGGCGCCCGCCGCCCGCCACTGGCCGACGAACCGTCCACGCGATCACTATATATACTTTAATAGTTGCGATTTAACTAAATATTCCATTGTTAGCCTGAATATACAATTTGCAAGTAACCTGGTGTTTGCTGTCGAAAATTCCCTACCATAAATGGTCCTTCACCCGGAGTACATTACGAAAGAAATCAGCAAAATATTGGGAAGTTTACTCGACGGCATCTAGTAAGAAGACTGAGGCCGTTATATCAAGGAATTCGAACAAGCAACCTGGTAAAGGCGATAACATTGTAAGTTCGTTCCATATCTTTCCCTCTTTCTTAGTGTTTGTGTACCTTTCCTTTAAATCCTATCTTAATATTACATTTTAAAAGTGGTAAAATTCAATTGTGCCAAATCATCGGTGTTCGATCTCGGCTATTAGTTGCTACTTTTTATAAGAATACTATTATAATTACTTGCAGATTCCTCTCTTCTTATTTCCAAATAATATTGGTTGTACGTTTGGTATTTAATTCGAAATTGAAGCCATTTTAGTACGTGAGAAGTACCTACCCTACATTAGTATTTAATATTAATCTTTGAATAGAATCATTTGTAACGGAGTATTTAATTATTCAATATTCATTTAATATTAGCATTATAATATACGTTTAATGTTAGCAATATGTTGTAAATATCAATCACTGGATCAATTTCTGTTGGAGCTATTGCGTGTAATTGAGTCCATTAACTTCGTGGCTGTATATTGTGCAATTATTTCATTTTTAACATATTTTTGTTGTATCGCATTCCAGCTTGGGGCCGGCCGTGCAGCCACCAGCTATCGTACTGCTTCTTTCTTGCTTCTTGCCTGTTCTGCACTGCATACCTACTTAGCGCATTTAAGTATTTTTCTGTTCGCTTACTATTCACTACACTTTGTCTTGTTATAAAAATGACTACATTACCTGAGTTACGAAGAAAGCGTGGCTCATACAAATCAAAGCTTAAACAATTCACGACATATTTGGACACCATTATTGTTCACGAAAATCCAAACAAAACACAAATTAGTGAACTTACGTTAAGATTATCAACAATCGAAGCATGGTATAGTGATTATGATGCTTTACAGCTTGAAATAGAAAGTTTTATGGATATTTCAGACACTGACTGCGAAAAGGAGTATCAATATCGCGAGAAGTTCGAGATTGAATACTTCGCGTCGGTTGGCAGGGCACGAGAATATGTGAGTCGCTTTACCTCTGCGCAGCCTGGGGAGCCGGCGTCGTCTGCTTCCTCCGCTTGTGGTACTGCTTGCACATCAGGTGGGCTCAGCTTGAAGTTACCTACAATACATTTACCTACCTTTTCTGGCCGGTATGAAACTTGGTTAGAGTTCCATGACACTTTTGTTTCGCTTATCCATTCGAACGACAGCATACCTAAGATAAATAAATTTCATTACTTGCGTTCATCCCTTAAAGACAGTGCCGCTAATGTTATTAATTCATTAGACTTTTCTAGTAGAAATTACGAAGTTGCTTGGAAGCTTTTGTGTGAACGTTATCACAACGACAAACTTCTCATTAGTAGTCATATTCAAACAATATTTGATATAGAATCTATCACTAAAGAATCATCTTTCGCATTACGAAATTTAATTGACGCTATTAACAAAAATATAAGATCGCTTCAGACACTAAATGTTAACACAGAAAATTGGGATATATTGATAATACACATGGTTTCAAATAAATTAGACAACACAACAAACAGGAAATGGAAAGAATATCTTAATAATTGTGATAAATTACCAGAATTAGACGTTTTTATTAACTTTCTGAAAAATCGAGCGCAGCTTCTAGAAACGTTGAATCAGACAAACATTAAACGTAGACACAGCGAACCTGCCGCACGATCCCGCACATTCATTGTAAATTCTGATACACAACACTCATCTCCATCATATAAATGTCATTTTTGTAAACAAGATCATGCTATTTATCAATGCCCTAACTTTAAATCTTTGTCAGTTCAAGCAAAAATTCACAAGGTTAAACAAATGAAATTGTGCCTCAATTGTTTACGTAAGGGACATGATGTCCAAAGGTGCAAACTGGGTCCGTGTAGAATTTGCTCCAAGTGGCATAACACGTTAATTCACACTGATGAGCAACATACAACTTCCCAACAGCCCCAAGCCAGGGCTACAACTAGCGAAGATGGCCAGAGCGCCATGATTGTAGCACAGGACGACACTAACTCTGACACACAATCCTTACATGAGCACTCAGTGCACAATGACGTCGCTTTATCGTCCACTCATAACAGTTATGTTCTACTATCTACAGTGCTCATTCAAGTTGCCGACATTAATGGCAAACAACACACCGTGCGTGCTTTATTGGATAATGGCAGTACATCAAATTTTATAACTGAAAGATTAAGTAAAACATTAAGCCTCACCTTGCAACCTGCAATGACCACAGTTGAAGGGATAAGTCGCGAGTCAATAAACATTACTAAACGATGTAACGTCACTATATCCTCGCGCACAGAAGCATATACTACTAGCATTAATTGTTTCGTTATATCACACATTACTCAAACATTACCTACAACATATTTTGACTTTAAATCACTAAATATACCCAATCATTTGGTTTTAGCAGATCCGACATTCAATATACCGTCAGAAGTAGATATACTGCTTAGCGCGGACCTATTTTGGACTACATTAAAAAATGAACGTATACCTTTAGGTAAAAATATGCCTGTTCTTAACAATTCTAAATTTGGCTGGTTAATATCAGGTTCAATATACACACAAAAAAAGAATAACAAAAGTATCCACGATAATACAGTCCAGTGCAACTTTTTAAATGAAATCGAACTTAAAAATCAACTTGACAGATTTTTTGAATTGGAATCGGTCCCGGCAGTTCGTAATATTACACAACAACACCCATTAAAACAGTCATCCGAATCATTAGGTGACTCTTATCAAGAAGCATTTCATCGATTTTTATCATTAGAACGAAAATTTAAACGTTTTCCATTATTAAAGCAAGAATATGCAAAATTTATACAAGAATATATTAACCTTAATCACATGTCTTTATGCAATAATACATCTATTGAAGGCCCTGCATATGTACTTCCTCATCATGGCGTTTTAAAAAATAACAGTTTAACCACAAAGCTGCGGGTGGTGTTCGATGCGTCTGCGAAAACCACCTCCGGTCTTTCATTTAATGACATTCAATACATTGGACCAACTGTACAGGATGACCTAATTAGCATTCTCATTCGTTTTCGCCAGCATAGATATGTGGTTACGTCAGATTGTGAAAAAATGTATCGTTGCGTACTCGTTGCCGAAAATCAAAGATGTTTACAACAGATACTCTGGCGCTTTGATCCAGGTCAAGAACTTAAATTGTACAAGCTTAACACGGTGACATATGGTACAGCCTCCGCTCCTTATCTTGCTACGCGATGTCTTGTACAGTTGGGACAAGAATGTACAGATCCTGTAGTGCGAGAGGTCATATTGAGGGACTTTTATGTTGACGACTTTATAAGTGGACATGAATCAAAATGTACGTTATTGGAAATAATCCAAGGTGTCATAAACCAACTTAAAGGTGGTAAATTTCATTTGAGAAAATGGCGCTCAAATTGTCCAGATATTTTGCAAAATATCCAGATTGATGATAATAATGACATTTTGCTTAAATTAATTAATGACGATAACGCTACAACATTAGGCCTCAGATGGTCTTGCCAAAGAGATTCATTACAATTTTCTCTAAACACTGATCTTTTAAAATACAATAATATAAAATCAAGCAAGCGGACAGTTCTGTCCACTATTGGGCAAGTGTTTGATCCATTGGGGTTTGTAAATCCGTGTATTTTACAGGGTAAAATTATTTTACAGAAGCTTTGGGCTTTAAAGGTCTCATGGGATAAGCCTCTGCCTCCTGAAATAGACAGGGATTGGACACATTTTTTAAAATCTTTAACTTATTTAAATACTATATCAGTTCCACGTCACATGGTTTGCAACTCACCAATTTATATAGAGCTTCACGCCTTTAGTGACGCATCAGAACATGCATATAGTGCATGTATATATTTGCGCTCTATTTCTATCGATAATAGTACAACCGTTAATTTAGTCATGGCAAAAAGCAAGGTCGCGCCGTTACAAAAAATTACAATTCCCCGACTAGAGCTCTCAGGCGCCTTGTTAGGTGTCAGATTGGCAATGAAGGTTAAAACATCTTTAAGACTTCATATCAACCGAACTGTATTCTGGTGCGATTCCACTATAGTTTTAGGATGGATAAGAGCCCCTAAGTCATCATTAAAGGCCTTTGTTCTCAACAGAATTAATGAGATATCAGAACATACCGACCCGGAAGCATGGCGGTATGTGCCTTCAAATTTAAATCCCGCTGACATTGGATCGCGGGGTTGCAACGCTATCAAATTGCAAGAATCTTCCTTATGGTTCTGTGGACCAGAGTTTTTATTGCATTCAGAAACTCAATGGCCCAATGAACCGAAGCAAATTCCAACTACTTTACCCGAAACGAAAATTGAATGTAAATTTGTTAATAATACACAAAAAATAAAGTTCACACATAAGTTCTCAAATTTTAACAAATTACAACATGTTACAGCCTACATGCTGCGGTTCATACACAATTGTCAACAACCTAACAATAAACGTTCCGCCCATTTAAAGGTATCGGAGTTGACTTCTGCAACTTTAATGTTATGTAGAATTGTGCAACTAGATGTATTTTTAAAAGAGTATAATATTTTACGCCAAAATAAACAGTTACCGATAAAAACACAAATACAAAATTTGAATCCATTTATGTCTAATGAGAATGTCATACGTGTCGGTGGCAGACTCTCCAATTCCAATTATGACTACGACACTAAGCATCCAATTCTACTTCATGCCTCACATCATGTTACAAACCTTTTATTCATTCATTACCATAGATTATTTTTACATGCTGGCCCTCAGTTGGTACTGTCACTACTTAGAAATAAATTTTGGGTAGTAGGAGGTCGTAATTTGGCACGTAAAGTGACTCATGATTGTCATAAGTGTTGTAGGTTTAAGGGACGAAGTATTCAGCCGATAATGGCCAACCTTCCTAAGGAACGACTTCATGGCGATTTTCCATTTTGCAATACAGCTGTAGACTACGCTGGTCCAATATTAATTGCCGACAGAAAAGGTAGAGGGTGTAGACTAATAAAGTCATATATTTGTGTGTTTGTCTGTCTAGCTGTGCGAGCAGTACACATAGAGCTGGTTACTGATTTGACCACGGAGGCTTTTATCGCTGCATTAAATCGGTTTGTGGCACGCAGAGGTAAACCGGCTAACATTTACTCTGATAATGGTACCAACTTTATTGGGGCTTATAACGAGCTTTCAAAATTTTTAACGACAAAGTGTAGTGATGTCAGTGCATATGCGGCAGAACAGGCAATCACTTTCAAATTTTCACCTGCATACAGTCCACACTTTAACGGTTTAGCTGAAAGTTCAGTTAAATCAATCAAACATCATCTCAAACGAGTCTTAACATTAGCTCATTTGACTTACGAGGAAATGAACACCGTTCTTATTCAAATTGAAGGAATACTTAATTACAGGCCTTTGACTCCTTTGTCTTCAGACCCAAACGACCTTATCCCTTTAACCCCATCTCACTTCCTTATTGGGCGAACTATTACAATGCTGCCTAATTCTAAGGTCGACTTAGATAAGCCAGGCCAAATATGTGTACTACCTCGCTACCAACGGGTTCAAGCTCTAGCAACACATTTTTGGAACAGATATAAAGCTGAATACATTTCAGAACTTCAGAGGAGGATGAAATGGCAGCGCCCAGGAGAAGAGCTGCATGTCGGAGACCTTGTTGTAGTGAAGGACGATCGTCTTCCACCAAACCGCTGGCTGCTTGGACGAGTCAGCAAACTGCATCCCGGCTGCGACGGCGTCGCTCGCGTCGCCGACGTCACGACATCCACCGGCATACTGAGACGAGCCTACAATCGCCTATGTGTCCTGCCATCATCCTTATCATCGACAACTTCCTTGGAACATTCCGTTCCAACCCGGGGAGCCTGTTAGCGCACGCACACAGGCGCACGCGCACACACCGACCGGGTCCACCAACGCGACAGGAGGGCGCCCGCCGCCCGCCACTGGCCGACGAACCGTCCACGCGATCACTATATATACTTTAATAGTTGCGATTTAACTAAATATTCCATTGTTAGCCTGAATATACAATTTGCAAGTAACCTGGTGTTTGCTGTCGAAAATTCCCTACCATTGGTTTGGAACCTCTTGTCAATAAACGTTGACTTTATAAACAGACTTTTTAAATTATTTTTTAGGCTTATACGTTACCATGAAAACTCTACATAAATTATTATTTAAAATATTTTACGCTAAAATATTCGGCGAATATTTAAACATTAATTACGATCCTTGCACCAGATAATCGCCCATCGCTTCCCAAAATTAATCATACAAGTCAGTTAAGCCGGATTTTATTAAAGGAGATGTTTCAAAATGTATGGGCTCCCGGCCACCTTTTGTACACTATAATAAAAACTAAGAAAACATGCAAAGAACAATTCGTAGGGGTTCATTTTCTTCAAATCATGTTTGTTTAATTGTGTAAAAACAATAATTTACACTTAAACTTGCAACACAATAGTGAAAAAACATCATGGCGGTAGTGATTACCGTAATAATGTCATCTGTCATTCTATTTTAACATACTATATGTATTATATACTTTTTAATATATTTTTTACACGAATGGGCGTAGATATATAAATATTGTATTGTATGTATTGAGAAACAATGCCTATATTTGATAAACATTAATTATATTTACTTTCATGAATCTTGACTTAAAACAAACATACCAAAATATGTACTTCTATACCAATTTATTTTAGTTAAAACATTTAAGTGTGTAAATAAAACAACTTTAACTACACATTTAGATAATATTTTATTTATTCTTGACTTAGATACATTATTTATTCATTTTCAATATCTTCCCTTATCAATATTTTCATCCAATCATGTAGCAGGTTCTGTAATATCCTGTGACGAGCTCAGCCCAAACATCAAACAATGGTCATAATGTGAGCGCAGCTACCTACGAGTACGGTTCGTTGCCCGGCGATGCAGTTGCAATAATAACTGATTATTTTGTCATCCCAAGAATATCCTTGTCTTGCTATTGTAATTATCTAAAAAAGAGAAAAGTAAAAAGATCAGCTTCTCTAGTTTAAAATTATTAACGATTATTTCACGATTAATACAACTAACTCATGTATATTTTACCTGATGATATTGAATCCTTGTCAACACAATCCACAGCGATCGCACGAAAATCACAAGAGTCCATAAAACATAAGCTGGGTAAACAAGTAAGGTAGAATCAGTCCAAAATCGTAAGCAGCACAGAGCAGAAACATATTCAAGATTGATTTATATAATATGTATATACTTTTACATATATCAAATTGACAACTTCTTTTTTAATTTGACATGTCACTTACATCTATAAAACCAGATACTATTTAAAAGGTAGTTTTGTTATAATTATTATAAATAATTAATTAAATTCAGAAATAATGACGGGATACCCAAAACAAAATCCAGGTTGTAAATTACTAAGGTAACAATAACTTTACGACAAAAACAGCGAAATAAAGAATTACCGACATCCAATGAGTATAGTAACCTATGTGTAGGGTACACATAGGTTCCCTGACCGACGTCGACAGTTTTGAAAATTTGACATTGACAGTATTCCGCCATATTTAATATTTCAATGAAGAATGCTTATTTTAAATATTTTTAAACAGGAATACTTTAGGTTATCAAAATATATGTGTATTTTTCTTCAATTATACAAATTATTCGTGTTTTTTAGATATAGTGTACATGAGATGGCCGAAAATGAAACATCTCCTTTCTCCCAAGAATCGTAACGCAGGGAAGGTGCCTACGCAAACCCTCAGCTTTTTCTACTTTTACCTTTTCCGAAGTAATTTCTCCGAAGGTACTAAATCATACCACCTTTTTATATTTCCACACTTTGAGTTGATCATTTTCTGAATTCAGACGTAAGGAAAGCTTGCATAAATTTTGGATATTTAAGTAATGTTACTACTCGTATTTAGTTTCTAATGTTTTTTTTTTATAATATAGGAGTAGCACACGAGCATACAGTCCATTTGATGGTAAATGGCTACTGCCGGCCATGGACATCTGTAATCAACCCCAGATAGGATAAGATATACACTGATGCGCCGCTATCCCTGAGGACTAAACTGGAACACCTTGGAAAAGTCTGGCTCCCTTACCACAACCTTCAAACCGGAACACAGCTGCGCCCAAATTTTATTTGCTTTGAAATATATTTATTTTAAGTACATTACCGGTACTGTAAATTAATAAGTACCGTTTGGTTAAAAATATACCGCCTTTTTACCTAACTGCGGAGGGAAATGTGGAAATGATTTTCAAACGTATGCAAGTATGTATGTATCTCTCATTCTTTGACACACCCTACAGCGCAAATGGCTTGGCGGATGTCAAGAAATGAGGTGGATTTGGATTCATCTCTGTTATGGGAGTTATATCATCATCATCATCATCAACCCATTACTGTCCCACTGCTGGGCACGGGTTTAACAAATGATAATTAAATAGGCACATAACTTTGAAAAATTAGAGGTGCCTGGGTTTTCAACCTCGGTCCCCTCGATCGAGAAACCGAGTTTCTTAATCACTAGACTATCACTGCCTAGGGCTATATAGGCTAGATTTATTCCTTTTTCCCTTTAGTTAATTATATTTAAACAGTCAGTTTTTATATATAATCTTATTGAAGCTATAACTTTATATGCTTTATATCGTATAACGTTTTATCTTTATATCAATTGTACAAACCCACGCTTATTTGAATATTGTACGTGCGAGCTTCGTGGTAGTTTACATTACACTCGTGATGTGATTTTACGTTCAGTTAAACACAAAGGGTCTTTAAATTAACTGTATAATTATTGAGATTCGGTCTGAAATAGCAAAATGTTTTTAATTTAGCATTTAGAAATTTCTACGTTATTATAGTGGTAAAGGGCGGTATCAAGGGTTGAAGGGTATGTAAGGTAGATAATAATTATATTGATATGAGGCATTCCAACTTAGCCCTTACTGTCATCGACACAAATGTGATCTTACTTGATCGAAAAAAAAACACAAACCCACTGAGTTTCTTACCGGATCTTCTCAGTAGAGGTCGCGTTCCGATCCGGTAGTAGTTTAAGAAAAATATTGTAACTGACAATTAGTAAGTGCCGCCGTTCGCCTATACAATAAAAATAAATATAATATGTCATATTTCATTTTATCTCGCGTAGGAGTATTTGCCGATTGGGGGTGATTATAGACATTCATGAGTTGCAGTGACGACGACAGTGATGAGGCATAACTTAGTATGTTTAAACGCAAGTTGGATATACAGTAAGATTGGAGTAGCAAACGGGCTTGCAGTCCATCTGACGGTATCTGTTTTTTTTATATAATATAGGATAGAAGCAGACGAACATGCAATTCGTCCGCGTGGCAGTCGCAGTGGCAGGCGCAGTGGCAGGGTCGCCATGTAGTGTTCGTTGTCTAAGTGTTAAGGGAGCTCTTGCAATAAAAGCGTGTAGCCATGACGATGTCTTTATTGTCACTGTTCTGTTCCACAATACATTTTAATATGCACACAATGCTACATACGCTACATACCACACCTCACATCTGATGGTATGCAGCTACTGCTGCCTATGGATATCTGTAGTCAAACCCAAAAAGGATTAGATTCCTATCTGAGGTCAACCACAGATGCGCCATGGCCCCTGAGGACTAAGTTGGAACGCCTCGGAAGAGTCCCAGAAACACAAAGAACAAGAACACAGCATCGCTGAACTACTTACTCCCCCCAAGGAAATTTGTGAACAACTCCATACCTATGGAACGAGTTCTACCTAAAGCCGATCACAAATGGGTTGCCACTCTTGAGGACTAAGATGGTCGCATTACATGTAAATCAACTAACATCCACACCCATCCGAAACGCAGAATTGCCTATCACTACAATGGGTGTGGTGGCGATACCTCTCCATTAGCATCATACTTGCTCTAACATTGATTGCTAATGAAGGTGGTAGAACGCTTTGTGGTTCGACTCCGGCGGCACCACCGCCACATCTATTCCTGCCTAATAACAGCAGTGTTAGGCGCTGCTTGGTTCCCTTTTGAAGGGTGTGCTAAGGGAGATATACATTTCCGAGGCGTTGCAGCTTAGTCCTCAGGGGTAGCGGCGCATCTGTGGCCGACCTCAGGTAAGAATATTTAATCACAACTGGAGTTGATTTCAGATGTCCATGGGCGGCAGTAGCCACATACGAACAGGTGGACTGCATGCTCGTCTGCTACATTATATTATTAAAAAAAACATATTTGATGTTAAGTTGATTTTACCCAGCCTAACATCAAATTATTCGGCCTAATTACTCTTACTCGCTTAGAATTGCAAATTCACGATCAATTACCATTGTAACAGGCTGTTTAATATGTAATTAGCAAACGTGTTTGTATCTCGCAGGGAAGGCGATTAAACAATCCGGGGGTAGATGTTTGTACAGCTGTAATTATCAAAGTCATGATAAATTACACTTAAGAGGTACTTCACTCATTTAGAAAATTAACTACTTTACCGGCGTACATGATAAAGGTAAAGACTTTAAACAATTTGAAGTTATATTTTGAGAAAACTCATGTGACGTAGTAGTCGTCATATCGGTCTGATATGAAAAAGCTCCGTAAATCGTGAACAAAGAAATTATACATCATAAATCAGGCTGACTCTTCCTAGGTATTCCAGCTTAGTCCTCAGGGGTCGCGGCACATCTGTAGCCACTCTCAGGTAGGAATATCTAATCCTATCTAGGGTTGATTACAGATGTCCATGGGAGGCAGTTGCCACTTTTCATTAGGTGGAATGTATGCTTGTCTGCTACTCCTATATTATAAATGTAAAAATACCAAATAAGTATTTGTAAATCAAACTCCGTACATGAGCAAATTGTGTCCACATATAGAATTTCTTGAACCGCTTTTTGTCTATAGCGAAATACTTTTCAAAATTGTGGTAGATTTTCGACCATAAAGATTGAATTTGATTTAATTAGAGAGAACTTTTGAGAGACTTTTGAGATTTGAATTTGAATGAATTATATCGTATATGTCTACATGTAGAATTATTTTTATTTTATATACTGTAAGAGAGTGTTTATATTTAATAAATCTAGAAATTAATTGAGTTAACTATGTAGATTAAAGTATAATCCAAAGTTTGTATCTTTGGATGCTTCACGAAAAAAAACACCGAATAACGTTCATTACATTATACGCGGTTTAAAGATAATAGATCGTGTTAAATACAGAGTTAGTTTCAGTAAAATAGGTCGAGTGGAACCAGACACAGCTAACGTCGAGTAAGTTATAGTAGTCGACGATAAATTAAGTAGGACAATTAAATGGTCGTTGTATTTCTGAACTATTCCCCGTCGAAGTTCTTCAACTACGCAGCAGAATAATTATAATGCGATATATACACAAGGAATTTTCCTGTGTCGTGTGTGTCATGGATAAGGCCACACATACATGAATACACAGGCACCCAGAATCAGGACAGAGATATAAAGTCATTATTCAGATATCTCATTTATCGGGGTCAAACCTGGAACCCCACGTCGTGACTGGTATGGGGACTGTTCTGCTGCGCGGGTCGGTCACTTTTATCGTCAAGTCATTATTGTCCCACTGCTGGGCATGAGTCTACCATGCTGCCGAAGTGTAAATTAACTTACATACCTTTGAAAACTCTGTTTGAAAGGGCTCTCAGGCATGTAGGTTTCCTCACAATGTTTGCTTCACCGTTTAAGTAAGTGAAAATAAATTTCTAATACGCATATAATTTTTGAAAAATTTCGCGGTGCGTGCCTGGCGTTCGAACCTCGGACCACTCGATTGGGAGGCCTAGTTTCAACCACAAGGTTATCACTGCTCCTTACGGTCACAATACCGATTTTGAAATATAATAAAGTAATAAAAAGCAAAGTTTATTTAGCGTTTCTACAGAGCGGGTTTGCTCTTAGCGTGTTTGACTTCAGGAAGTTGGTAGTTCCCAGGGGATGGCTTAATGGTACTGCTGAAGTAGTCGGATGTATGGACCGTGAAGTTGCTACTTGTGCAACATTGACATGCCAGTGATATGGATTTACGCCTATTCTAGTAGTACGCTTCTGGTACTAGAATAAATGTATTAAAAAGTTTTTTTTATGAGTAGCAGACGAATGGTTAAAAAATTCATTAGGTGCACCATTTTAGTTGACGTCTAAATTCCATCATAACTAATAAAGTTACTGTTATATTTAATTTTAACGCAAACTTTAAACGGGTTTTTGATGCAATCCACCCTTAGTTATGCCTTTTCCCTGTTTTACAAAAATGGAATGTCAATCAGTATAATATGTCATATAATATGACAAAAATAAAATCTTGAAAAGTGCAAAAACAAAGATTAGACACGGCTATGTGTTATACATATTTAATCTCCATAAGTACATGTAAACTTACTTCAATCTTATCCTAACTTTATAAGTGCTTAACTTGAGAAATGCTTAAGCATTTGAATTTATTATGAGTGTAACTCTAGATAGAGTTGCTCGCACATTCGAGTTAGGATAAGCGAGTCAGCTCTTCGAATGAATATATTGTTCACATGTATGCGTAATGCTTTATTAATGTAAATGTGTACTTAATACGTGATTTGTTCAAAGGGTATGTTTATAGAGATACCGAGTCATGAATTCAGGTATACTTTTAGTAGAATCCTTCGTGCTTCAACTCTAGCCCAACTTATGTCCTTCTTCCTAATAACACCAGTGTTAATCTCTGCTGTGTTCTAGTTTTGAGAGTATGGTATGGGAGAGACATTTATAGGAGATATTCAACTTACGCCGGTTATTAATATTCAATCTATCCATTGTTTTGCCTATCAAAGGTCGATATTTGATTATTTCTGCATACTAGAAGTTTTAAATTTTTTTTATAGGCAAAATTTAAATGAATTAAATATTAATATTAATATTTTGAATCAACAATGCATTTATGGCTAACCTCAGTTGCGTCATACAGGTTTGTGGTTGAATATCTGGGGTTGATTACACTGGTGTTTGTCACTTCTATATTATCTATATCACTTTTATATCATAGGGAATTAACCAAGTCGCCAGTTATCATTTAGTGCTTCAGACAACGGTTGAGTAACTATTAACAGTAACTGCTAACGAGACGACGTTGATGAGATGAGACGTTAACAAACTCATCAGTAACTCATTACTTCGGAGTGATCTCACTTTATGTGATACTTATTACGTTAGATAACGCTATACTTGTGACAATACTGTTTCATGTACTTATAGATGTTAAATGGTCTCTTCTGCATGGTCAGATTAGTAGAATCATAGTTTAGAGAAGTGTGATTTATCTATTGTTTAAAAGCTCGGAAGGGATTTCGAAAATAAAACTTATTCATCAATATTTACATTAATACATCTGAATCCACTAATTTATACTTTCATTACAAAAGACATTGCAAAAATCAGATGACGTGTATAACCTAGATCAAGACTGAATATTCCAAAAATATAAATGGACTAGTTTTTGCCCGCGGCTTCGCCCGCGTTTAAAAGAAAGTAATATAACATACTAACATACATAAAACTGTAAATTCGTACCTTCAACTTTACTAAAGATCATCACTTGATCAAATACATAGTTTACGATTCAATCCTTATTAATCGAATAAAATAATCGATGTTTTAACTTCGTACTCCAGATACAAGAACACTATGATATGACTGATTATTAAATCTCTCAAGCATGTTAGTTATTGGTTCTCTTATTATTGTTAAAGTACTTAAAAATAATCAGTTAGCCGTAAACTAAAAACTGTTTCAAATAACATACTTGTTTGCAAAGTTTTATTTATATTTATGAAACGCTTATTCAATTTAAATATTGGAATTGTTTGTTCAACGAAACGAATAAGCCATAAATAAAATATGTGCGATAAAATACTGCTTATGAACATAAAATGGAACGTTTTTGTCAAAACCACCAACGGCTTAAAACAAGCAAAACTCGTTTTATTTAAAGTTATATGACGCTTTTAATACATTGTGATAAAAGCGAAATAAAACACGAACAGAGCTTTCATTTCTCGTTTAATTGCAATGGAAATGGCATTAAAAATGGCTGAGTTTGGTTTTTATTAACGATTGCCCCCACCTTTCGGCTGTGGCTAGGGGGGATGGTCAATATGGCGGCTTTCTAATCATTGTTTGTTTCAACATCTCAAAACATGAATCCCTACATATCTGAAGGGCCCTCTCAAAGCAAGAGGGGTTAAAGCTAAAATCTTGAGCGCTGACTAAATATGTATCATAATATCTTACAGTAAGCAATCGGAATCCTATTAAATAAATCTACATGTATCTTTTATAATTCAATCAGACCTTTAAAGTAGGAGTTGTAAAAAATAGAGCCCTAAATAAATATGGCATAGCACGGAATTGTTGCAGGCACAGTTTCTGTCATATCCCACGGGACGCTCGGCTAATGAGTGCGGTTTCGAACAACTGGTCTGAACTAGGTCAGATCATCAATAGTTGTTGTCGTATAGAACAACAGAGTTAGGTGCCGTGTTCCGGTCTGATGACTGTGTAAGGGTTTCTAAGTTAGTCTTTAGGGATAGCAATGCAATTTACTGATCTCGGGTAGGGCTTCGATTCTATCTGACGTGGATTAAAAATGTTTTATGTGCAATATTTTGATAAAACCCTATGTCGTTCGATTCTGGAAGTACCACCATCACGCCTATTTCTGCCTAATAATAGCAGTGTTAAGTGCTGCTGTGTTCTAGTTTGAAGGGTGTGGTAAGGGAGACACATACTCTAAAATAGTACTCAACGCATCTGTAGCCCACCTCAGGTAGGATTCTTAGGTAGGTAACATGTCTGTAGGTGGCAATAGCCACTAACCATCATGTGGTCTACATGCTCATATTGCTAATTTAATTGCTTAAAAAAACTAGCTACAATCAAGTGTAGTCACCATGTGGATTAGCTACAATAATAACTAGGGAATGGTTGAAATAACTAGAAAAGTATTTTCTTTGCTCCGCTCATTAGAGATAAGTAAGGTTTCACTTCGGATTTACGGTGTAGCTACTAACAGCCTAGGCCAGATACAAGGCAAGTTATTATCTTGAGCAACTAATCCCGGCGGCTATCCGGAGACTAAAAATTGTGCTTCGGGACAATTGGATCCAATAAGCTGAGGTCGTTAGAGTTAGTAATTGGATCACGTAAGAATAATATGACCACTATGGTCGTGTAGTTTTAGTATTAGTATCTCCTATGTATTAGTATTAGATTTTTTCGCTAATATAGATTATATAATTAATTAAGATTATTGAATTTAAGCTTTACAAGCTTTTATAAATTCAACGCTTGCAATATTAGTACATAGAGTAGTTAAATAAAATGTTTAGTAAATGTCAATAGCGTGATTCAGGAGCATGCAGCGCCATCTCTTGATGAGTTGCGTAATGAATGAATTTCTTATGTAATAAACATTTTTATACAATTTATTTTTTTAATAGTCCAAAAGTTTTCTTCAAATTACCATGAATAGTTGAAATAAAATATGTAGGTTATTTTAAATATTACAAAAAATAGAGTCAGCAATATGCAAATGGTTTATAAATATCGTATATCGATATAGTAACTGCACTCCCAATTGAGTACCGATAGATATTTCCGCGCCAGTGAATCACGATGCCGGTCCAATGTTTTTATTACCGCCCGACATACGAGAGGTGTTTTTTTCTATTTTAACGGATCTTTACGTACCTTGTTGGTTTAGGTTTTAAAAATGGAGGAAAATATTTGAAAGACCAGTGTGGTATATGATAGGGGTTATCTTTTTAATAGACCAGAATTCTCAGAAATGAATAGCAATAGCTAAATGTTAAGTGACTTTATATGTGAGTCAAATTGGGTTCCATTTATTCATAGTTATTCATAGTAAAGTTCCTATCATAACGTTTTCGCAATTCACAAGCCAGTGGTATTCAACAGTTTTCTAAACGAATGATTGCGAAACTATTTTAAAGATTGTTTTTCTAGCTTTAGACAGAAATAATAATAAAGTAACGTTTCTAATCAAATTTAATTATTAAATTAAAGATAAAGAAACAAAAAAATAATAATCATAAGGTATTTTCGAGTAATTTTAGAATCATTTATAAATCATCTTCCTAAAACTAATTACATTCATTTACTTAGTGCTACGCTCAACGATTACTAATAACATACTAAGTACTTACAAAAACAAGATACATAAAACAAATAAATAAACAAACACAATAATTAAACTTATATCTCCTTTATAAAAAACTTTATCGTTACAAAGTCACGTTTTTGTTTTTGGTCTGTGATTTACGAAGTGCAGCTAGTGATGTACCGTTGACTATTAAACCAGCTATTATGTATTAAAACTGTCTTGCAAGAGCCATAACGTTAGTTAACCGCATCTCGTTCACGATAATTACTGCTTGCTCGTCGCGGCTGCACCAAACTTAATTATTTCCAACTAGAGAACGTGGTTATGCATACTTTATGAGGTCTTATAAAGTAAGATCTTAATATGCTTTTTTTAATGAGGTTCTTGCGTTGTGCTTTTTTTAATATAGGAGTAGCAGACAAGCATTTAGTCCACCTGATGGCAAGCTGTTACTGCTGCCCATCGGCATCTGTAATCAACCCCAGATAGGATTACATGTTCCTACCTGAGGTCGGCTACAGATGCGCCACTATTCCTGAGGACTAAGCTGGATAACCACGGAAAAGTATGTCTTCTTTCAAACCAGAACACCGCAGCGCTTAACACTACTGTTATTAGGTAGAAATAGGTGTAGCGGTGGTGCCGCCGGAGTCAAACCACAAAGAGTTCTAACCTTATCTTACTTTATAGTTGTCACACAGTCACAAATGTGTTTTAATATTTTTTTTACTAACAAGCGCAGCTAGTGATGTACCGTTGACTATTAAACCAGCTATTATGTATTAAAGCTGTCTTGCAAGAGCCATAACGTTAAGTTAACCACATCTCGTTCACGATAATTACTGCTTGCTCGTCGCGGCTGCACCAAACTTAATTATTTCCAACTAGAGAACGTGGTTATGCATACTTTATGAGAAAGTCTTATAGTATGACTTTAATATACATTTTTTAACGAGGTCCTTGCGTTGTCTGCTTCTAAACTTCTTCCGAGGCAGTGCTAACTTGTTGGCGTTCGAGTCTTTTAGAAATCAGTTTAAAAAGAACACCAGTTTAAATAGTTTGAAAGTTGCAACTTTTAACTTATAACGGACCTTGATAAGAAACGAAGCAAGTCTGAAGATAAATGAACCAACACTTTTTTTTTTGTACTATTATTGAGGACGCCACAGTGCTGTCTGCGGGTATATTTATAATTTTTGTAAGTTGCTTTCATCATTTTTAATAAGAAGCAGTGATAGCTTAGTGGTTTAAAACTCAGCCTCTTAATTAAGTTTCGAAGTTGTGTGCGATTCAAAAACTGATTATCACGGAACCAACACGCCTGACAGTTAAAATATATGTAAAAATCGGCTAGTCGAACTCGCACACTGAAGGTCCCTGGCTACCAAATTTTCATATATTTTTTTATATTTTTAGTATTTGTTATTATAGCAACTATAAAAGTAAATGCATTGTGAAAATTTAAACCGTCCACTTAGTAGGAACGGAACCGTAAAAAAGCTAATATTAGAGTTTTATTACGTAGAAGCGAAGATCAGATGTGTGCATTCGAAGATTACCACACCACTCGTAAAACAGGCCAAGAGGTTCGTACATACCGTTCGAGCGTTCTAAGCCAAGGGTTGTATGTACATATGCGGTATCGGCAAGTTACGTGACCGCTTACATTCATATGCTGTGCATGTGCATGCATGTGTGCGTTGTGGTTTTACTAAAACCCGGTTTAGTGTGGCTTTTGGTTTGGAGCATGAAAACATAAATAGAGAACACTTTGTTTCCCTTTAATGAATACGCAGAATTTTTGTTTTACATGTTTTAAGTAAATCGCATGATGTCTTTGTTTACAAGAATTTTTCATGTAAATGATACGTTTCTACAGGGTTTAAGATATACGAAAAACGAAAGAGCAACTTCAAGAATAATGCATTTTCCTAATGACATTAGCAATTATGGCTTAGAGGTTTCAAAATCGGTTACGCAATCGGGCAGTTCGAGGTTCAAATCCCATATAGGTCAATATACACACACTCCAACTTTTCAAAAATATCTATATATTCGAAAGAAATGTAACACTTGTTTTTTGGGCGTACCTAGACGATTGAGAGTTTCTTGAAAATGGTTTACAAAGGTATGTAAACTCAACCAATTCTGATTGTATCATGTCCTAAAAGCTTCTCACTTTGAGAAGAGACTTAACAGTGTAGGGTAGTAAGGTCGACAAAAGGTTGTCCCTGTAGTTTCGGGACCAGAATAGGACTACGGTGTCCCCGGCCTGTCGTAAGAGGCGACTAAAAGGGGCTTCCGGGGTTGCGGGCGGTAAGAGTGGGAGCTCTAACCGCCCGGTAAGCGACCCCGGGAAGGGCGGCGGTGTGTGTGGTCGCATACCGTCGTACACCAGATGGTGTGGCGAGCGTCAAGCTCACCTGGGCAGAGCCCGACGGGGCAACGCGCTAAGAGGACTCCGGTTGCGTTCCTTTGGAGATCCTGGAGCCCTCTACGCAGCGCTGAGGACGGCCACCGGGGGGGTTTTAGTGCGGTAAAAATCCCACATAACCTTTGAAGGTTTCCCCCTCGTGAACAAAAAAAATAAAGGTCGACAAAAAGTAAGACGGTGGTTAAACCGGAATTGAACAACGCAGAGTACCACATTTAACCCCTAAGCACTAACTATTAAACTTTAATTAGCAAAATGTATTAACCATTAAACATCAATAAATAGTTCTTGCTGCATAATATATGTTTCAATGATGTAACGTAACCGCGTACATATACACACATATGACAATTACATTATCCGGTTGGTTGGTTGCGGTTTCATACTGTCATGTGTATACTGGTATACGTATAGATAATAGTTGGAGCGTGTAATGTGCTGATATGTGTATAAATGACCAGTACATTGAGGTAATTTTGACTGCAATGGAACTAATATTGCGCCCATTTTTACCTATGTATTGAAGGTAAATTATAGATACACAGGGCTTCCTACTTAAGTCAGTTTTGGAAATGTATTTGTGATCGACTTTAGGTAGCCCACTTTAGGTAGCGCTGGTCAAGTGCTGATTGGTAGACTTCTCCCTTTCTTAACAACTCTCAGGTCGTTCACCGTTTAGCAAGTGATAAATAATTAATTTGTAATACGAGCATAACTAAAATAATCAGAAGTGCGTGCCTGGGACTTGATCCTCGGAACCGATTGATGGATTGAAATACTGAATTTCTCAAAAAAAAAGAATTATTAAAATCGGTCCACTAACGGCGGAGTAATTCGTGTACATACATAAAAAAAAAGATACCGGCCGAATTGATAACCACCTCCTTTTTGAAGTCGGTTAAAAATTAGGTCATCACTGCCCTTTTACTGTTTCTATTACATAAAGCTACTACTACAGTAATATTTTTAACCTAATAGCTAAGAGCTTATACACTACAAAAAAATATTTTCAAATACGCTACACATTTTACATAAATTCAACAAACTCGATCGCCAATTAAAACAAAAACAAATTATCAGTTCATGCGCGAAAACGATCATAATTATGAAATTAATATTAATTTATACCAGTGTAAATTGATTCGAGCATTTCTATAACGGAATTTATTCCGAGAGTTGACAATACAGACGATATCCAGTGATGCTGGGATCAATGCTCATTGTATTGCTGCTTATTCATTAAATAAAGTTGCTAAACGCTATATGTGCCATGAGTTTGAAAATTTTGGGACACTTTTTGTATTAGATGTTTGTTTTTTCTATTAAATTAGTATTTTTTCTATAAGTAGCAAGCAACTCCACTTGATGCTAAGTGGCCACTGCCGCTCATGGAGATCTGTGACCTACTCCATATACTTAGTACAGGTACAAGTGAAGGCATTTTTATGTGTAAGTCAACCGGCATCCACACCTTGCCATAGTAATGCTTAATTTATTTATAATTCTTATTCACTTATTCTATGATACACTTTGTTATTAATACATGGTTCATATACCTAAACATTTGATATAAATATGGGAAACTGGAACTGTTATTAAAACAAAATACGAGTACAAGTAATTAATCGACGCGCGAGAATTATAAAATTAATATTTAATTATAGCATTGTATTGTGAAATTTATTCAGAGAATTGATAGAGAATACAGAGAATACAGTAGAATAACGACACCCAGATGCTGGAATCAACTCTTATTGTACTGCTATTCATTAAGTAAAGTTCCTAAACGCTATAGATACCATACGATTGGAAATTTCGGGACAATTGTACGCAAAACCCGGGTTTAATTTTATTAGCCTCAAGAAGAAGTCTCGTAATATTGTATGACCACTCAGTCTACAATTATTCTTATGAATTAATTTTATTAATAATTTAAAGGGAAAATATTTAAGCTCTTACACGCTCACGTGGCGATGAAATTGGCCCATACCTGTAACAAAAAAATTACACATTAACATCCGCCATATTTTGTTTGGCACAAATGAATTTATATACACTATTTGCTTATAAAATCAATAAATACAGGTTTAAGGGGTTTTACAATAAAGACCGTTTATAAAATCCGAACTGGAAAGTCCTTCGATTTGTAGTTATTATGGTCACCCGATTGAGATCAATTGCTCTTCGCAAGACGCACAGATTTCTAAGAGTTTAGCATCCTATTGTAGTCTTGTTAAATTTAATTTAATCAAAATGAAAATACGTTTGTGCTGGATCTTATTAAAAGTTTTCTCGCTAAAGTAGTATTGGATTACAAAGGATTGGATAAAACATTAATTATCTATTCCTATAATGCCGAGATAAAATGTTGTAGATTGTTTACTGATATTTTTAAATATGTACGAATATGTCTGCTTCTTCTATATTATAAATATAAAAAAAACCTATGTGCTTTTGTCCGTCGATTGCTTCCGAGGAGGTACATCACACAACTTTCGGGGTTGAAAAAGCTGAACATTAGAATTTCGTAGCCAAAATCCTCAATTTTGATCGTCGTATGCAAAACAGGTTTTGATAATTTAGTGCTTCAATGATTCAGTTAATTTACTTTCCGTAGAATATTTACTTAATTAAGTATATTTCATTACATACTTTGATCTTTCAATCATGGCCCTAAGTATAAACGTCAAAGGTTAGCATAAGGTTACATGCGAGGTCTCAAGGGAATTCACTGAACAGTTAATAATTCATAATCTACCCTCGAGCCTACGAGAAATTATTGATATAATATATAGCTAATATCGTAAGAAAACTAGTGAAGTCACAATCTTGGGAAATAAAAGGACTTATTAAATTATCATGAAGTTGTAGACGCAAGGAACCATTCCCCTGGGTATGTGATAATTCAATATAATCTACTCTTCGCTAGACGCTGTTATGATTATGTTATAGTTTTACCCAGCTGCGGAGGGTATTTTTCGAACGCGTTTGTATGTAGGTATGCCTCATTCTTTGGCATGCTTTACAGCCCATCATCAATCCATCACTGTCCCACTGCTGGGCACGAGTCTCTTAGAATAAGAAGGATTAGACCATAGTCCACCGCGCTGTACGAATTGGTAGACTTCACATACCTTCTAAAACTTTTCATTTCATTTTTCAGTTATGCAGGTTTCCCTACGATGTTTTTCTTCATCGTTAAAGCAAATGGTAATAAATTTATACAGCCCAAACGGCTGGATTTTAACATATGAGGTGTCGTTGGAGTTGTCTAAATGGCAGGAGTGACATAGGAAAAAATTTTAAACAGTCTGTTGTGTTTTGGTTTGAAGGTAAGGGAGACAAACTTTTCCGAGGGGTAGCGAGACATCTGTGGTCAACCACAGGTAGTACTCTTATCTTATCTAGGGTTGATTATTACCGGTACTCATGGGGGAAGTAGCCAATTACCATCAGGTGGATTACACGCTCCTTGGTTACATCAATATTATAAAAATAAAGAAGTTCTTATCATTTTGATTTATTGTACAATTACTTTCGATGCTGTAATATGGTGAGAATCAAATTATCTTAGCATTATTACTCATGTAACTTATCTTGGAATTAATATCAGAAATCGCGAAGTTTCGCAATATAGCGAACTGTGGTTACGGAGAAGCGAAGCTTGTTCATTGTTTATGGAAACTTTATCAATATTTCTAATACGATGATAATAATATGTTACTGGTTGTTTAGCGGTGTGAGATATTATATCTTTGTTCTGAAGTGTTAGACTGGAGAGATATTGATAAGGCCCGTTATTAATACTTAATCTATCCAAATGTTGCCTACCAAAGTTCAAAATTTGTTAATTTCTAGTAAGTATGAAGTAATTGTTAACTGTCGATCTTTTCTTGGCAAAAACAAAATGGGTGTAAAAGTGTATGTAAATGTAAATTACAAAAGTGTTTTCAAGGTATAATTAAAATTTATAATTATTTATTTTAAGTGCAAATGACAACATTCTTAAGTTTTATACATGATGCTCCTAAAAGTAAAAGTATAGCCTTCCAAACTGCACCTTGCTAACAAAAGGCAAAGCTTCGTGGCTGAGCTCTCAAAAGATCATCTACATTATGTAAATTGGCAATATGTGCAAAATCTCACCGTCTGAAGGTTACAGATAATCTGGAATAATCTGAATTCAAAACGAAATATTCCCGACACAACAAGAAAATATAAAAAGAAACGTTTAAATTCAGCTTCAACCCTTACCAATGAAAAAAATAATTCATTTTTGGTGAGCCATTTCGGTTAAAATACGGCACTAATGCAAAAAATATTATGATTCAACCGTATACAAAATGGCGGCGGATAACGTAACGAGCCCTAACAACGGGCTTATTTAAGATGTAAATTTCCCGTCGGTCCCGACTTCATTACCGGACCGTGGCCGCGATATTCCTGAAAATTATTTTTTTCTTCATCAACGCTTTATAAACTTCAGAGGCCAAACGGATTAAATTTTGAGTTGGAAACACCCTATTTATATGTTAAATAAAACATCCTGTATAAGCGCAGCGCACTGTTGTATTGCAAGCGAGTAAATGATAAGCGTTTGCAGATTTGCTAACTAAAAATATATTTCTTTATTTTTACTTCATAACACACAGATAATGTAATACACTATACATAATAACACGTCATATATTTTAAATTTAATAAGTAACATAAATCGCAAATGTATAAGTATTAGTAATAGATTAATAATCGATTTTTATGTACCACGCTAGGTCCGAGGTATTTTCTCACAACAAATGACGACCTAAACACAATTCTGGTCCAATATGGATTGGTAAGCATGTTTTTTGGTTACTATCTACTGTGTTTTCCATAATACTGTAGATCAAGAAGATTGTAGGTCAGACAGGTACTGAATTTTGTGTAAAATTTCTCGATATCGTTTACAAAATCGCTTTAACTTTCTTTGTGGTAATAGAACAAGTACCTTAAGACGACAGGGATAAAATTTTCTTTCAAGTTAATTAAAATTTTTGGAGCTTAAATCCAACAAAGTTTCATTTATTATAATCCAAACAATTTTATATGCGTAGTATGTTAGTATAAAATTAATTCTTAGGTACAGGTAATATAAATTAAAATTGATTTAAGATGTAATTAAACGCATAAATGGTTTTATTAACCTTTAGTTACCTCGTAAATTGCGTATACGCTTCGAGGCTTCGGTTATTGATTAAATTTTAAATGATTTTAAAATATTTGTTGAATATAAGATGGGATAAACTTTTTTGTTTTTCTCCAGGGGGAAACCTTCAAAAGGTACCCGGTGCCGTGGAAGCGACACGGAGTTATGTCGGATTTTTATCGCACTAAAACACCGTCTCAGCGCTGCGTAGAGGACTCCGGGAGATCTCCAAAGGAATGCAACCGGAGTCCTCTCAGCGCACTGCCCCGTCGGGCTCTGCCCAGGTGAGAGTGAAAAGATGGGATGAACTAAGAATGAAACAGGCTCTCGAATAAAATGAAACATACGGTTTTAACATATGAGGTGTCGTTGTCTCGTATTCGTCTAAAATGTGAGAGTAAATTATTTAAATGCGCTTTCGGGTTTTTTTTACTATAATTACTGATGAAGAAAAAGAGCCAAATTTTCACTAGATTTTTGTATCGAGATTTATTCAATTCACAGCTATTATTTTCCTTAAAATATATTCTTAACAAAAAAAATTGAAGGTGGTAGAACCCTATGTGGTTCGAGTCTGGCGGCACCACCGCCATACCTATTTCTGCCTAACAACAGCAGTGTTAAGCACTGCTGTATTCTGGTTTGAAGGGCGTGGTAATGGAGACATACTTTTCCTAGGCGTTCCAGCTTAGTCCTCAGGAGCGGTGCATCAGTGGCCGATCTCAGGTAGGAATCTAATCCTATCTGGGGTTCATGGGCAGCCGTAGTCACTTACCATCAGGTGGACTGCATGCTCGTCTGCTACTTCTAAATTATAAAAAACAACTTCAGTTATGGGGTCAGCCTTTAAACGCTGTTTCTGTATTAACTTTCGCAAACTTAAAACACTCATTTTTTACGCGAACCGCTCTAAATTTTCCCAAAGGCCTCTTAAAGCCGAGAGGTAAACCGTCAAAGAGTTTAAAACTGCACAAGTAATGTGAAAGCAAACTTTATAAAATGCGGCTTATACACGGCTCGGATAAGTATTTTATCGTTCCCTTTGAGTAGAACAGTACTGAATTTTTTATATAAATGGTGCTTCTATTTTTAGGTTGTCGTTAAATTTTCTTTCTTTAAAACTTTTAATAGAATTAAGAAAGTCACTAGCCTTTTGTATTTTTATGAGAGTAATGCTTCGATCACTAATAAGAACTAGATACACAATCAGCGACAAAAAAATGGCGCGACGAAAAGAGCACCCAAATAGACATTTGGGTGCGCTTTTAGGTTAGTAGTGTTTGAACGTTCGGAGAATAAACATGCCTCAGTGCTCGTTCAAAACTGCAAAAATCACACGTCTAGTACGCTAACAAATAATGGAATATCGTATTTTCGGTAAGTATTATTATTATAAGTAGGTAATTGCTATCACTCAATTATAAATACTGCTATTTCGTTCGTAAATAATTTATTTTTAAGTTTTAAAAATTATCAACAAAAATCAACAGAATGTATAAACCATTTAAATTGTAAAGTCTGTTACTAAACGTACAATTCTTACTATTGCAAGCCCACTTGATTTGTTCGGGTTACATGGTGACTCTGTTCTAACTTGAATGGAGACGCTATTGTTTTATTTTTTTTTTCTTTAATTTAATTTCTTTTTTCTTTTTTTATATAAAAATATTTGTTTTGTATAATAATTAAACATAGGCAATGAGTAAATAGTAAATGAGTGAAATTAAATTATTAAGTAAATTATTATTTAATATATTTTATGATGTCTTTTCATCCAACTGCCGCGACAATAGTCATAGAATTATTATAATAAAGTCTATTGTCGAAAGATACTCTAAAATAAGATTGCTTAACATAGCCAAAAAAGATACGGAAAAAAAATAAAAATCCATCGAAAAGACTGTTTTCCAATAAACTCAGTTTATTCAAGGGAATTAATGGCATCCTGTTGATTCCATATTTTTATTTTTACTCGACTGCCAAGGAAGGGTTATGTTTTTTTGCACGTATCTTGTATGTATCTTTATAAGCGGACTTTAGCTGCACTGCATTTTATTCCCTCGGATCAAACATACGGCTGGGTGAATTTCGACAGTTAAGGTGTCATTATATTCGTCTCAAATATCCAAATGTCCTTAGATAGGTGTTGGAAAAAACTCTAAATTTAAGAAGAAATTTACAACGGATTTCTGTCACTACAAAGTAAGCAAGTAATTTAATTAAAATAATCAAAAACCCGACTGCACTATAAAGGCTGAAGTAGAATTTTCAAAAACAGTGAAATAGGCGTTTCATTATTTTTTAGCAAGAAAGCCAAAAAAAAGTTTTATAATAGGTATCTGCTTCAAAAACAAAAGATGTTTAAACAATATTATCCTATTTTATCTTCGTAGGGCTCATTTACGCTATATAAAGAACCTATGTGTAAAATTCCAGCACGCTAAAGATCCGCGGTTTCCCTTTACGTTGGTGTCTGGCGCAGCAACTTACGCATTTAGTCAGACAGTCGCCTCGATGTGTTATACACATGTATATATCATATAATATGTGTGTAATCACCTTTTAATTTCCTTTATTTTGATACCCCACTCCATAGTTTTGGTTAACGTTTTTTAAAACGTGTTACTATTTCGGAAAAACATCCACCATTTACGATTTATAGAATATATAACTTCAGTAATTCAAAGTTCTAGTAATTATTTTATATCGTTAGGGGTAGAATTTCATTATTTTTATCCAACAAGCCAGATACAAAATTTCATAGTGTTTGCGTCAAAATTGACGGTTGTTCAAATTAACTTTTAACCCTTATTTTGCCCTCTATGGGGTTGATTTTTCGGAAAGGGATAAATAGGTGTGTCTTTATTCCTATCCAGAAAGCCAAATACTAAATTTTACAGTAGTTGCTTCAAAATTAAAGGATTTGAAAAAAACTGTCATCCCCTGTTTTACCCTCTTAGGGGTAGAATTTCCAAAAAGCCTTTCTTAGTACTTATTTACGCTATATAGCGAACCCATGTGCAAAATTTCAGAACTCTAAATTAAGCGGTTTTGGCTGTACGTTGATTTCTGAAAAATGAAAAAATCATTTAGTCAGTCAATCAGTTAGTCACCTTGCTATTTTATATATATACAAATTATATGTTTTTATAATCTCCGTTTAATTTCCTTTCATTTGATATCATAGTCGATAGGTTCGGTTAACTTTTTTTGAAATATTACTATTTCGCGCCAAGAATCCGCCATCTTGATTTTTTTTTCTAACACCTATCTAAGGACACTCGGGTCATTGAGACGAATATAATGACACCTTAATTGTCGACATTCATCCAGCCGTTTGTTAGATCCGATCAAATAAATAAAGACAAACATACAAGATACGCGCGAAAAACATAACCCTTCCTTGACAGTCAGGTAAAAATAATTGAAATAAATGTTGGTTAAGTTGGTTTACTACATATTTATTTAGTCGTGGGCAATATATTTCGTTGGATAACGGCGTAAACAGCTTGTTGATTTTTTAATTAAATTACTTGTATTTGGTTATATTTTAATTTTAAACTTATTATGTTTTTATTATAATAAATTGTGACTGCATATTACTTACTTTCATTGATAAATTATTATTATGTTCATTAAAATTAATTACTTCGACCTAATAAAAATATTAAAAGTAATGACAGTTCGTCTCCACTAATTCCTTGTCCAAGTGACAAACCACGGTCGTCAATTTTTTTTTCTTTGTTTTTAGCGTCAATTTGACGCCACTTTTTAAGTTCATTTTTGTATGGGATTGTGTATCTAGTTCTTATTAGTGATCGAAGGAGTAATGTAATAAACGAGCCAATGAACATGTGTATTTCATATATTACACTCCATATAGAGTAGAGGTTCTACCTGATGTTGGTTAGAAATGAGTTGTCACTTCTGAGGACTTAAATGATCGCCTTATATGTAAGTCAGCTGGTATCTTTTCCACCAATATACAAGAATCGCTGCACACTAGAAATAGGTATGGCGATGGTATTACCCCTGTTTAAGCATATTGATCACAGACCTGTATTTTATATAGGTCTGTAATATTGATCCTATGATTTTTCAGACCTAGAAAAGAAATTTAAATACATAATTGACGACTCGTCTGGCGAAGCGGTGACCATACCAGTCTGACGGCCAAAGGGTTCCGGGTTCGATCCCCAGCCGAACACATATCTGAATAAACTTAGATATCTTTTCTGGGTTTGTGTATTCGTATTTGTATGTGTTCATTGCACCCACGATACAGTGTGGGGCCTAGTGAACCCTAGTGTGGGGCTGTGAGTGTAGAAAGCGTTTATTATTTAGCTACCAGACCAGGGATTGAATCATGAACCCTGTTCGCATTCAACCGGTTGGAGACAGTTGCGTCACACATCATAATAGTCAAAATAAATGTTTGACCTTATTCTAACAACGTAAAATGAATTTGCGTATGAATATTAATTCCATTATTAACTGAACCAAACTTTACCACTATCCATAATCCAAGTTATTTTACATATTAATGATCTGTCTAGGCTTAGTTGCTGAGCGGTCGTCACTCGTATGTGAGTCGTGTAACAAATGTTCTCCCTGACGAGTGCTGACGACTTAATCCTGTGTGGTTTATTAAACGTATAAAGTGAATATTAATAGATATTGAGGTTACGTAGTAATTATTTATTAATCTGTGGTAGAGGAGCGTAAAGGAATTAAATGCGGTTGATTTTTAAGTTCGGCTGTTGTTTGTACTTATTTTTGCGTTTTAACAGCATTGCTAAGTACTGCTGTTTTGAGGTAGTAAGGGAGACATGCTTATCCGAAGAGTACAAATTCAGTTGCCAAGGTAGCAACGCACCTGGCCTACTTCGGGTAGGATTCTATCTGAGGTTGACTACATATGTCCAGAAGTATAGGACAAAAGACCTCGAGGAAGATCAACCAGATGGTCTGAATAGATCAAGAACCTAACTAAGATGTCAGTTACAGAGTGCCTCTGTAACAGGGTTCCGGGTTCGATTCTCGACCAGACAGACATGAATGATAAATTTAGATTTCTGTTCTAGATTTGGGTATCTTGGCGTCTATTAACGAGTCCATGGCACCCATGTCACAGGGCCTAGTGTGGGGCTGTGAGAGTAATAAGTGTCTTCTTAAGCAGGCACGGCCTTCCGTAATGAAAAAGCAACTGAGAAGAAGGCAGAAATCCATAAGCGGCAGAAGCCACTTACCATCAGACACACTGCACGCTCGATAAAAAAAACTCACATTTAAATGTTAAACTAAAATCATGTATTTATAAAACGTAAGTTAATATTAACAAAAGCACATATCGACACAAAACAATTAAGTAAAATGGCCCATCCTACATTAAGCGGTGCCGTTTTAATTACGAGTGGAGTTACTGTAATTACCGGCGGTTGCCTACGGAACGATTTGGTTCAACCAAATGAGGAATCAATAAAGTGTTTCATAAGCGGTATTGGAAGGCTATGTCATGATATAAACGGTTTGTGCTCAGGGTTACAATACGTTCAATAATAGGCACACATTTTTATTCTCTAACTTCTTTAGATTATATTATTTTCAGTTTCTTTGAATTCGCCAAACATTGACAAACGAAAATGATGTACATTTTTTAAGTTATTTCACGAACGGTTTCAAGGAGGTTTATATATTATTACACATAAATTTTCATACCCAGTATATTTGATAATGCTAACGATAGATATAAGGTTTGAACTTTGTTTTATTTAGCCTAGAAATAACATAGGTTACATGAAAAGTGGTAGAAGCGATATGATTTGACCTAGGAGGTACCACCACATCACCTATTTCTAATAGACACGCATTATTTATGTAATTGAATATTATATTTTACGAAAATCTCATACCGCTCGAGAACGAAAGAACAATTAGAGTTAACAAAAGTAAAAAGGATCTTTAAAAGTAAAATTACTCTTGTTCTACAATACAGTTATTACACTCTCAACGCTAAATGGGAGGAAAGCGTTTTTCTTCTATTGTTTGCGGGGAAAATGTTACAAGTAGGCATTTAGTCGGACCTTACTTATCCGCTCGAAATTGTATCGTTTCCATTGTCAGTATCCGTCACTGTCCTTGTGTGCATGGTGTGCACACTCGCGTGTTTGTATACATGTAAAAAAATGCTATGTGTAGGCGTGATAGCGCGTGCTATGGGATTTTACATGCACTGTATGCGGCGAGCGTACGTCGCTCTCTTACGCGGTGGGCACCCGTTCATCGTCATCAACCCATTACTGTCCCACTGCTGGGCACGGGTTTCCTCTCTGAATGAGCAGGATTAGGCCATAGTCCACCGCGTTGGCCAAGTGCATATTGGTAGATTTCCCATACCTTTGAGAACCCCTTTTTAAGGACTGCCAGGTATGCAGGTTTTCTCACGATGTTTTCCTTCACAGTTTAAACAAGTGATGATTAATTTCTAATACGCATCTTTGAAAAATTAGAGGTGCGTGCCTGGGTTTAGAACCTCGGACCCTTCGATCGAGAGGCCGAGTTTTAACCCCTCGGCTATCACTGCTAGTCGACCATGAATCAGTACAATTATGAAGAAAGTACAAAACTCTTCTCAGAAATGGTGTCAGTGACAAATTGTTAGATAATCGGAATACCTCCAGTGTTCAAGAGCTTCGCTCGCTTACGACACCCGCGGGAACAATACGCTACACCGAATAGCACTTTTCATAATGGATGTGGATATTGTACCTGGTTTTAGAGTTCCGAACCTTAAGGTATCTTTTGTATCAATGATGGTAGAATCAGTAGTTCGTTCGTGGTACCACCGCCCTTTTTAGCGTGAAGCAGTTTTAAAGTTTTGGTGGAAGGGTATGGATGCTGACTGACGAGGCGACTCAGAAAACCTTGGATTTTATCGTTATCTAACATCACAATATACCTTTATTTAGGTATCAATTTGGTAACTGTCTACGGCCATATTTTAATTGGAAAATTCAAACTACGCCGGTTCGACCCGGTTAGAGCATATCTAACCGGGTCGAACCGGTGTCAATTGTCCGTGTTGTCATTCACAACATGACGTGGAATTAATTGTCAACTATGGCTGTTGTCATTGTCATGACAACGTGAACAATGAGTTTTCGTGCTAAAATCATTGACGTGAATTTCGCCGAGATGAACAGTACGTTCCACTTAACATTCGCAACGCCTACGACCGCTGTAACTGTAAACTATTAATATTCCAATTCACTAAAGTAAAAAAGTCATGGGTTTTGTAGGCAAGCTATAAAGGTGGAACGCAAATGAGACTGTATTTCCACACTGACTAATATAGGTACCGGCCACTGACCAATACAGCTGAAGTAGGTTGCGAACACCGATGTCATTTATGTGTGTCGTTAAGACATCGCTCGCGAGGACAATGATGACAAAATTCATAGTACGATATTTTCAGAATATTTATATTAAGCATTTCACAAATAAATTTGATTTAATTTGACCATGAACCTAAATTGGACGCTACAAGGGTGTTACAATCGTTGCGGGCATTAAGTGGAACGTATCGAGGTGCGCGTTTAGACCAAACGTATTTATCAGTCGCTGACTGTGAGCAATCGTTACCCACTTTCCTACTTTTCTGTTCATATTCAACTTTTACTCCCACTGTACCAAAAATACGCTACGCTGCTGTTTAATACTGTTATCAAATAATTTGACGTTCGTACTGTACCCTTAGTATGAGTTATGGGCAAAAACGTAAACAAATACAAAAAAAAGTCACTGGTTCGGTGGTGTTTTGGCGTGAACGCGGTGTAAAAAGAGAAAGAAAGATGGGATTTCATCTCTGTCATGCTGTGAAATGAAGATGGATGGTTATTGGAAAGCTGCGTCGAAATTAAGATACCTTCTGTTAGGATACAAGTTTCGAATGGATGTAAAAAATCAGAAGCTACCAATAATTAAAGTCTGAGTGCGTTTTTCATTATATAGCATTGCATACTTCAACTTTGTAATCATTGCATTTGCATCCGGGATACATCCTTTATTTATTTTTATTTTCATTCATTATACATTGGGTGACTTGATAAGATGCGACCAACTTAGTCCTCGGTAATAAAGCATCCATGATAGCTTTCAGGTCTTCTACATGAAAGCTGCTGTATATGGAGTTGGTTATAGATGTCCATGGACGATTGGCGTTTGACAACGACAACTGTTTATAATATAATTAACCATTTTATTTTCCTTAATAAAATTGAATTTACAATTAATTATTTACAATGGTATCATTTTAATTCAAGCAGATGAATTTTAATCAAACGAAAAGGGGTTATGTGGGATTATTACCCACTAAACCCTTCACGGTGGCCATCCTAAACGCTGGGAAGACTCCGGAATCTCTAAAGCAGTTCTGTTCAGGCATTATCCTGGTGTTCTTCCGAGTGTTCAGGACATATTTTCGGCCACATTTCCCATTACGGGAAGCCTGGCTGGACGGTTCGAGCTCACACTCTTGACGTCCGCAACCCGGAAGCCCCATTAGTCACCTCTTAAGGCAGGCAGGGTAAACCGTAGCTCCATTCTAGTCCCAAGCTCCAGATTTATTAGGAGTATACTTTGATTACTTCTCATCGCTATCTTAGTCATCGCTAAACTTAAAGGTAGCTTAAATGTCAGTCAGTGAAGATTGTAATAAAACCCTCAAAATATACCTGACAGGTTGTTGATTAAAGGGAAATTGGAGGTGAAGGCCGGTTCAACCTTTCACAGAAATTAAATAATAATGATGGGATTCTCCGAAATTACGTTCATCGATACTGTTTTCGCTTTTTTCATTTCCAATATTGGTTATCTGTCAAATTTAATTACATTTTCATCGCTTTTAAACTTTGTATTTTAAAATTTTTTGACCGCTCATCACTCATAGTTTTGTGGTGACTAGACTCAAATTGTTATGAAGTCGAATTACAGAAAAGTGTGTCGTTCAACTGGAGGGATACCATCGCCATTTCTATTTCTGCCTTAAAACAGTAGTTAAGCTCTGTTATTCTGGTTTGTAGGGCTTGGTAAGGGAGATATATTATAAATTGGAACAATTTAGTGCTCGTATGCTACTTCTACATCTACACTAATATTATAAAGAGGAAAACTTTGTTTGTTTGTTTGGATGTAATGAATAGGCACAAAAACTACTGGACCGATTTTAAAAATTCTTTCACCATTCGAAAGCTACATTATCCACGAGTAACATAGGCTATATCTTATATAAAATATATTTGATAAATAGATTTTGAGGCGGTACAAAGTTTGCCGGGTCAGCTAGTATTTCTTTTTTTTATTTATTTATTCATTCTTAATATACCTAATATATGGTATAAAGGCGGACTTAATGCTATGAGCATTCTCTACCAGTCAACCTTTAGGTCAAACAGAGATCAGCGAGGACGGTATTGATAGAATTAAATATAAATACATTTACTAAATAAAATATTCAACAAAATAATATATATATTGTACGTATAGATGTATATAAACGGTAATTTAATAAACATATAAATGCAGAAATAGTGGAAAAAGAAAAAAAAAATAAAAGAAAAAAGTAAAAAATAAAACCAAATACAATAGTATATTATAATAGTATATTACAAACAAAAAAAACAAAAATTGATTCGAAGTCGATAAAGAAATAGGTAAAAGTTATTACAATATACACTTCCAGAACAATTTAGTTCTCAATAAATAACCTTGCTATGATTCCACGTAGATGGAACTGGAATTGAAAACGAAGTTCCATTTCGCGGGAAACCGTATTGATGATTTTCTCGGAAACTTGGAGCTACGATTTTCCGCGCCTTTATCCGTGGTTGTTTCCGATATTGTTCCCATAAATCAAAGTAGTGAGTGTTTACTCTCGAAGAAAGATACTTATAATTTATTTTATTATTCTCCGTAATATCTTTTTGATAGATAATGTAAGTGATAGATGAATGTGCTAAAATTTAAAATATCAGTTTTCAATCTGGGATTGATACCCAGATAAAGAAAATAGTTTTTGTAACTTTTTAGCTAAAATAATTAGTAGCAAACAGCATGCAGTCAGTCAAAAGTGATCATAACCGAATATGGGCACCCGTAATTAATTCCGGATAGGATTAAAATCCTATCAGAGGTCGACAAATGCGTTACCGTTATTCCTGATGACTAAGGGTTCGAGACGAGTGACCATTATGTAATTGCAATGCCTTTTGGAAGTATAGGGTGGCGCAAAATTAATCATCCCTTTTTTTAATTAACTTTTGTACTGAATAAAAAAGTGATTTTAAGTAATTGAAATCTTTTCCAGGACTAGTAACTTTTTGCTAATTAGAACATATGATATCTGTCAAGTCTTCCACCAGAGTTAACACAAATCTGCGCCGTTTTATCATGTTTTCCACGACTTTCCTTAAGATTTCCGCCGATAACACGTCGAATATTCTCAAGAAATACAGGTTAGGATAATTAGGGAATAGAAATACCATACAGGAAGAAATACAGGTTCTGGCCACTCCCTTTAAACCAAAAGTCAGCGGCACTTGACACTGGAGGCAGAAAAAGGTATGTAAAATCTTTCTTACAACATCCGACCTTTACGACTTATTCCCTAATTGGATCCGATCGTTAGGCAATTGTGAAAGTTAATCGTTTTAATACTTCAACTAATTGGATTATTCGCTTAGTGTCCGAAATAATTTAGCTGTGTCGTAAATAAGGAAAAAATATGACTTTATGTTGCAAATACATGTAAACACTGTTTTCATCTATTATTTAATGTTATTAATTATTATGCGGATTAATGAATTATCTATACATATAATAAATCTGTAAAGAGGTCAATTCTGTACATTAAATATATTTCCAAAATAACTATCAGGGGGTGATTAGGGAATCTGATTGTTTTATTGGCATCGATACTGATGCCAAAAATGCAATCAGTAAAATTTTTGTCTGTCTGTCTGTCGGTCTGTCTGTTTGTCTGTCTGTCTGTCTGTCTGTCTGTCTGTCTGTCCGTATAACCGTTATAGAAACAAAAACTACTCGACGGATTTTAACGAAACTTGGCACAATTATTTTTCATACTCTTGAGCTGGTTATAGTATACTTTTCATCACGCTACAATTAATAGGAGCAGAGCAGTGATGGGAAATGTTGGGAAAAATTTTATTACTCCATTTTTTAAGCTTTCATCGCGTGTGAAACCTTAATGGTTAAAGCTACACAGAAATGATGTATGACGGAAATGGTCTCCTTAAAATTATATAAAAAATATCCCACGACAGCATATGTCTATCTTTTATGGTTGACTCACAATAACACGTGTAACTCCCGATAGCTTAGCAGTTAGGAGCTTTCTGATTATATTTGTCTACTCCTACGTTTATAACACTCAGTCATCCCTATTTAAAAAGTTGTGATAAAAGATAAGGGTTGTTCACCCTTATTTTTTTTTAATTTATATGGCAACACAACGTTTGCCGGGTCCAGCTAGTTAAATAAATAAAGGAATAATAAGGCTGAAGCAAATTTAAAGATTACACTAAATAGTGAAAATAAAATAGTATAGCTGTATTTTTGTCTTTAAAAAACACAAACTGAACGTAAAATTAAGCTTTGGGATTATAATATATTTTGACAAATATTGGCTACCGTCAAGAATCGTACTCTGAACTGAATACGAAATATAGAAAGCATATTATTTATAGACAGTATTTAACAGGTTGAAGAAATCACTTTGAATATTATTTTACTATTACAAGTCAGACGAAGCTGCGAGAAATATCTTATACAAAACCTTACATAAAATAATAATCCTGCTAGGTTTGCGAAAATATTACCTGCTAGGTATTTCGCTTCAAATTATAATATTTTCAGAAAATAAACAATATCTGAGATAAATTCAATTATATTGGAAAGTTGGTAAAAAATGAATAGAAAATTATTTAAAAGCCCTGTTTAACAATAAGGGTTCAAAGTTTTGTATTCAAACTATTCAATGTTAGATTTTCAAAGTTCATCGACATTAAGATTATTTGTAAGTTTTCATTTTCATACACGGGTCTTTATTTGAACGTAAAATAAAAACTTAAATATTTTGTATGTATTTTTAGACTTTTATGCAAATAAAAAATTAATGTAAAATTAAACTATGTAAAGTGAACACCACACTAAAGTTAAGCAACATCGGACGAGGTCAGGAATTGGATGGGTGATCGCTCCTGGCTCAATTACGTGCGAGCATCAAAAGGCACGGTGACCAACATTAAATTTTATCACAGCCGTATGGGAATATACGCTTAGAGATCTCAGGTTGCGTTCCTTTTGAAGATCGCTCTTCCTGTTACAAAGATATACCAATTGGAGCAACGTGATGAAGTATGTTCCAGACCTCCCAATTCTGAGAATAAAATGATGCACAGTAATGGCCAGTTAAACTTTTGAAGTAGGTCCCTTTGTGGTTCAATTCCGGCGGCACCACCGCCATATCTATTTCTGCCTAACAACAGCAGTGTTAACCGCTGCTGTGTTCTGGTTCGAAGGATGTGGTAAGGGAGACACACTTTTCCGAAGCGTTCCAGCTTCGTCATTCAGGGGTAGCGGCGCATCTGTGGCCGACCTCAGGTAGGAATATGTAATCCTATCTAGAGTTTATTTATTTATTTCGTACAAAATTACATCTAACATTACAGGATATCCTGTTGATAACAGATGTCCATGGGCGGCAGTAACCACTCACCATCAGGTGGACTGCATGCTCGTCTGCTACTCGTATATTATAAAAAAAACAGAGTTGCAGAGATTTACTCTATGCTATTTTTATCCGAGGATAAGAAGGCCACGTTTGTAGGTCCAACTGACGAAGTTACACAAGCAATATTATTGCGCCGAAACAGAATTTCGAAGCACGTACGTGAAAAAAATTACCAATATACCGAGGCGTGGAAAAGGCGTATATAAAAGCAATCAGCTCGGTAATATCGGGGCTCCCCAAATTGATTTCATTACTTAAGCCAATATCTCAGGCCTGCAGGCGGAACACCTTGGCTTGGCTTGGTATGCGTTGTGATACTTTCGCGAAATAGAATTAGGAAACAGCGCGGAAATGTTTGAGAGTATTCGACATTTTTGGTTACAAGACTGTGTTTTTTAATCTTCACCGATTCCATTTCAAGAGATCCCAAAAGTCTCCATGATAATAATAGGAAGAAGCAAATTCTGAATTTTAAATAGTCGCTTTCTAGCACCCCTATACTAGGATTCTGTATGTCATGGGTACCTTGGACACTTACGAAGATGAATATACATATCAACACACAGACCCAAAATACATATAGAAATTCATCATTCGGATGTCTGCCTGGCCGGGGATCGAACACCAACCTGGAATCCTCTGGGTGTCCGGTATGATGACCGCTCAGTCACGCGGGTCGTCGGGTTAAGTTTAAGTTTTTAATAAAGCTACATTATTATATACATACAATTTTACAAATATACTTAATTGTAGTTTTGAAAATTTTGTTGCTTTGTCACCATCAACATCAACACATTACTGTCCCACTGCTGGGCAAGGGTTTCCTCTCAGTACGAGAAGAAATAGTCTACCGCACTGGGGAAGTGATAATTAATTTCTTATACACACATAACTTGAAAATTCAGAGGCCCTGGATTTGAACCTAAGACCCCTCGATCAAGAGGCTGCGATTAAACCACTAGGCTATTGCTGCATTTCCTTGCTTTATAACTTTCTTTCAATATATCGATTTTATCTTTATCTACAAGAATAAGATACATCCAGTAGTAAGGGTTGTGACCTAAAAAACTATTAAGATTGTCACCGAACGATTATTCACAAATACCAGCTTACCTAAGTGGGTCACGGCGTCCTTTGCCTAATCCTGTGGATTTTTCCACTTAATCCATAAGATTTAGACCACATTTTTTCAGCTTGAGATTATCGGCTTTTGCTGGTTCGTAATACTTATCAGTATACTGCAATATTTGGAAGTTTTGAATAAAGAAAATATATTTAGATAGAAAAATACTTACAATGATTAGAAAGTTTCCTTATTTTTTATTTATTTTAGTCTTAAAAATGTACCAAATTTTATTATTTACTTATTTATGGTTTGTTGAATTATAGCACACCTATTTTTAAACATTGTTTCATAATTTATCTAAAAAAAACGCTTTCTACACTTACAGCCCCACACTAGGATTCCCTGTGCCGTGGGTGCCATGTACACACACATAGGCAAATACACAAACACCCAGACCCAGAAACAGAAATCTAAATTCATCATTTAGATATCTGTCTGGCCGGGATCGAACCCGGGACCCTTTGGGTGTCAGACCGGTATGGTGGCCGCTCCGCCACGCGGGTCGTCTTAAGGTTGTAAGTTACCGCCACACATACTTATTTAGCTTTATACGCTACTGTGTTGGTTTAAATAGGGTGCTAAGCTAATAAACTTAGATGATTAATGTAATATTGGACCTCAGGAGAAGCATCTGTGGTAGACTTTATGTTGGAATGTGTATTTGATCTTTGACTACTTTACGTGTGTTTCAATATAACTATTTTCCACTAGAAATAGGTATGGCGGTGGTGTCATTTCCGGTTGAATTACCCTTACTGTCCCATCTTTCAAAAGCGTAAAACGAGAGCTTAATAACATAATAAGTCAAATAGTAATGGTTTCAGAGCGCAATTCTTTATAGGGATGAAATATTTATCTGAACGTTTCCGACCCCTTTTCGTGTTTGACGAGGGGTGAAATAAGAATCCTGCGATCGGATGTGACGTGTGAATGATACTTGTGGGGCGAGTCAAGTCTGGGGGGATTAAGTATTCTTATAATAATTTTAAGATACTAGTAGCAGTATTGTTTTGAGTGAAAGAAAGAAATAATGAAAATACTTTATTCAGGAATATTGCAACACACAGTACAATTGCAAATAGACAAAATAAATAAACGAACTGCACGGTTATAAAACTAGTTAATAATAAATAAGACAATCAATTTAGAAAAGAATCCTTATAAAAATTTAAGAGTAAAAAAATACAATACAAATAAAAAAAATACAAAGAGTGCACAAGTACTTGTAGACTTTTGAGCATTAGTAATTATTATAAATTTTTAAACTTAAACGCTTAAACGCCTTCTACACTCACAGCCCCACACTAGGATTTTCTGAGTCGTGGGTGCCATGGACTTACACATAGACAAATACACAAACACCCAGACCCAAAAACAGAAATCTAAATTCATCATTTAGATATCTGTTTGGCCGGGATCGAACCTGGGACCCTCTGCGCGTCAGACCGGTATGGTGACCGCACCGCCACGCGGGTCGTCAAAATATTTACACAAAAAAAATATTGTTTCTTAAGCGTCATTCGTCATATGAAAATCGGCGCACATACATGGTTGAACGACGTCTAATGTTGTGCATGGTGATATATATGTAAATCTATAAATTTATAAATATGAATATTAAAAAAATTGAAAATGTTTAAAAAACAAGTTTTATTGTATCTTAAGCGCCATAAACCATAGAAAATCATATATAATACAATACAATATTTATATCTAAAATCCGACAGCCAAAATTATGAATATAATTTGGATGTTTTAATTACCCGAAGAACAAAATCATTAAGATGTCCTTAAGTATACACATTTATTAAAACTCCGCTTCAAAGTACAGTTAAATAAACAGAAATAAAAGCGTATTTTAAAAGTTTTGACGCTCGAGTACCATTTAAACTCACGAACTTGATATGCGAGGGAAAATTGTTTGAAAAGTTTCTCCTGAGCGAAGAGACTTGTTACAAATTCCTCGCTCAATTAAGGCTTTGTACAGATGCGGCGATTAGTGCGATTTAACGGCCTGCGAAAGGCTTATAGTAAAGATTTAATCTCTAAATCAAGACGGTGACTTTGATATCAAAAAAAGAAACCAAATTTTTGATATTAAAAAGTTTAACTGTTTTCGACAGAAGCTTCAAAGAAAAGTAGCACATTTTCAGGACCTAAACAACTAATCAAGGAAACTGTATCCATTTTTTAATTCATAGTTTGAAATTTTTAAGACGTAAACCGAGTGTAAAAGGCTAAATCCCATTTTTTTGTTCAGTTGCACCACCGAGCCTGCAAAGAAACAGGGACTGGTGCTCGAACATGTGTGGAATGTAGCGTTTGATCGCTACATCAAATTCTGAAGCAGCTAAATGGTTGATCCCCGATGTTATAAGTAGCATGTCTGCTTTAAGTAACATTCGCCTAACGGCTTTAGCGCGACATCTTGATTCCTGGACAGAAACAGATGTAGCGCTTATGCCGCTTACGCGAATGTCAGGTTTCTAAGAATTTTAATTCGGAACTTATGCCGGGATTCTGGAGAGGAAACCACATCTATCACTTTATAAAATGTATTCCTGGAATTACCGACGCCCGTTATAAATAATAATCAATCTAGCCAATGTTTTACCAACAAAACGTCTACATTTGACATTTACTTCACCAGAAATTGCAAATTTCGATTTTTGTTTAGTAAAATTTGGATTGATGGAGTATTGTCGGACGTAAATCAAAACAAAAATGGACTCAAACAACATTCGCTAAGTGAAAATCAGTTGTTTTCGTTCCTTCAACATTTCGCAGTCTGACGAGTTAGCTAGATCAACATCGAGACTAATTAGTTTCAAACTGTCTACAGAGTATTAGCTAAATTATTAATTAAGGTATTAGGCCAATTCTCCAATATTTAAATTGGTTTAATTACTCTTGAATGTTTAGTCTGTGCTGTTTGAATTTCGCTGCTCAGTCTAAGTTATCTGGTATGAAAGAAAAAGTAATTAAAAGTCTAATTTTAGATAATGGTATTTTATTACGCTCTAACTTGTAAAGTAATAATGGGAGAGTGAAATATATAGACTGATAAAGGTATTTAATTTTCTTTTTGAATAATTAAGAATCGAAAAAAGCCGATTGGGTAAAATGAGCTGAAAAGATCAGATCTAAAGTATATAAATTTTACATCTATAAATATGATTGCTTGAAAACTTTAGTAATTTTCAGATAAACGTTGGAGATTGGGCTCGTTCTCTACTAAGTAAGGGAGAGCCTACAATACTTTTGGAATGAAGACAATTCTTACGACACCTCAAATATTAAAACCATTTGAACCCGACCGTTCTTTAAATCCTTATTCTTCTATAACTTGGTTCGCTAAACATTGTAAACCATAATGACGGAATTTCTATATACCACCCGCTCCTATTCGCTCGCTATTTATATGTATGTGCAAGCGAAAACATTCATTTGAATAAGTTATACATACCTATATACACCCGTTTTACACATACTACACTAATTCTATGATCATAGAGTAATACTCACACATACACAAACACAGCAACACAGTTGCATGCACTGACATCTTTATTACAAGACTTCCAGAATTATTATTCGTACAATTACTTAAATAAAACAGGTTGGCCCACCTCTTTATCATAGATAACACTTCCGAAAGAAAACACCACCTTTTTACCTGAATACACTGACAGGTAACGTAAATACTATTTCCACTATTATTTCTGCGTCGTGTAGAGGGCCTAGCAATTTCCGCTCTATAGTGCGAGACTTATTTATCGACCATAAAAGCCCCGGCAATAATGGGGCCTGTATTTTATGTGGAATTACGAGACTCCCGTGTCCGGTATATTTAGTGGTCCGTTGATTAGTGACTTCACTGGTGGGTTGTGTATTTTTTTTATAACACAGGAGTAGCAGACGAGCTCGCAGTCCACCTGATGGTAAGTGACTACTGCCGCCCATCAACATCTGTAATCAATCCCAGAAAGGATTAGATATTCCTACCTGAGGTCGGCCACAGATGCGCCGCTATTCCTGAGGACTAAGTTGGAACGACTCGGTTAATTATATTTCCCTTCAAGACGAAATACAGAAGCGCTGCTGTTATAAGGTAGAAACAGCTGTAGCAGTGTAAGGCAAGTCAGTCCTCGGAGGTTACCCATCCCACTCCCAACCGCGTTCGACGTTGTTTAACTTTGTAGATCAGTTACGATCGACACTGAATTTATGAAAACTTCACTCCAATGGGTAACTACATGAAAATAATTATTTTAGTTTTTTATTTGTACCCAATTTGCCACAACTTATGCAGCAAATCGTGGGATTAAAGGCTCATCTGATATCTTAATGATACATATAGATATTTTATCAGTTATGGGATTGTACTATGTTACAGTGTGCATCGTATAGTTTGTTCATTGCACCTACAAATCTATAAACGCTTTCTACACTCACGGCCCACACTAGGATTCCCTGTGTCGTGGGTGCCATGAACACACACATAGACAAATACACAAACACCCAGACCCAGAAACAGAAATCTAAATTCATCATTTAGATATCTGTCTGGCCGAGGATCGAACCCGGGACCTACAAATCTATAATGATTACAAAGAAAAAAAAATAAAAAATCCTTAATGACAACCCGCATGGTGGAGCGATCATACCGGTCTGGCGCGTAGAGGGTCCCGGGTTCGATCCCTGGCCAGACAGATACCTGATAAATTTAAATTTCTGTTCTGGGTCTGGGTGTTTGTGTATTTGTCTTTGTATGTGTCCATGGTATCCACGATACAAAGAATCCTGGTGAGGGGCTGTGAGTCTAGAAAGCGTCAAAATAAGCGTTAATGAAGAGTCCTACATGTAGAAATTTAGAGATTTAAACGCGTTTTTGTAATGAATAAACTAAACCAATGATATTTGAAATTTACAGACCTTCACCTTGACCGTAAGAAAACCATTTGGAAATCTCTTAAAATTTAAACCCTCCAGACCTTTAAGATAAACTGACCTCAAGATATCCCAAAAGTAAATCCTTATCCCGCCAGCCGGTATAAAATACCCGATATTTATGACCAATGAAAGTGAACTTGTAATAAAATATGTATTCCTTCCCCAGTTTCCTGGCTCGGTTTATGCTTCGTCGTAAACAGGTTTAATGCGTTTTTTAAACACGTACGAAAAGCACTTGGTTTTAAGATCTAGATCTTTTTGGTTCTATCGCTTGGTTAGTGATTATATTAAAGTGTAATGGTATAATTGATAGTCGGTAGAATCTTTTGTGGTTCGACTCCAGAGACACCACTGGACCTTTATTTTTGTCCTAGAACAATGTTAAGCACTGGTATTTTCTAGTTTGAAGGTACACTTTTACAATGCATTCTTACGTACTCCTCACGGATTGCCATTTGCAACGCTAGTGTAGCTGATCTCTGGAAGGATTCCTCTTACCTGGGGTTTATTAGTGATGTCTAATGACGGCAGTGGCTAACCACCATCATATAGATTCCACACTTACTTGGTATTTCTATATGATATTATTATAAAAACCTGTGATTATTACCATACCACCATTGCCAATGGCGCAAAGAGGTTTTAACCGATCTCGCAAAAAAGAGAGGTTATCTATTCGTCGCGTCTATATTTTTATGTATGTCCAGCGATTATCATATTTAAGGTGTGGTTGCAGTTACAATACGCGACTCATCAAATGCTTTTACTTATATTTTTGTGAAACGGACTAAAGTCTGTATAAGGACCTTTTACACCAACCGGGCACAACCACAAAGCTAAAGTTAAACAGCAAATTGCTTTCTAATTACTAATTACAGCCGGCCAGGGAACGGGTGTAATTAACCTGGACGAGCTAATTACATGTGATTGCTAGCTGCTTTTAATTAATTGCAATTATATTATTAGTCAAGTGCGTAGCCATGCGGTTTGTGATGATCTGACGGATACAAAGTTAAGCAACGTCGGGTGCGGTCGGGTATTGGATGGGTGAACACAAGTGGGACTTTATCGGAGGGGACGGTTTGTTAGCAACAGTTTTAATTATTAAAAAGTAGTCGTTAAGCTTTTTGGAAGCTTATAGATAGTTTTAAGGTATCGGACATGGGCTGGCTACAGAAATTCGCATTGGAGGAGCGTGGCGCAATAGAAAGAAAACTGCTCAGAAGTGGGACCAAAGGATTTCAGTCCATATTTCATCTAAGATCTGTCTGTTGATAGTAAAACTCTATGGTCAGACTATAGCGGCATTATTTAAACATCATCTTTATAAGATTAAGTAGCATATGAGTGTGCAGTCCACCTTATAAATAAATAAATGATGGTAAGTGATCAATGTCACTTAAGGACACGTGTCACACGACAATATAGAATAAGAATCTAATCTGGAGTCAATCACAGATGTGTTGCCATTTCGGAAAATTAAAATGACTCGTGTGTGTGAAGTATTCCCCCTTTTACGCGAGCCGTTCTTATTTTTCAGGCCAGCAACGCATATCTAATTGACCTTAAATATTATTTCTGTCTTATTCAAGTTCAACGACATATATTTATGGGGACAACGACCACGGTATGGTGGACTAAATTTTTATTCTATTTAGTCGTTGACAAATATCCATGGGCGTTCACCACTTGCAAATGAGTTAGCTCATTTGCAACTTGTCATTTAAATTTGAAATAGCTAAGGTGTTTCAGCACGCGCGTATTTTTACATAAATGTGGAGGTACTTCGAGCAAATACAGAGCGTTTTTTTCACACGACCTGCAGCACAAACGGATTTTATCACGGATTTTAACATATTATTTTATGTCTAATTTGTTTTCGTCTAAATTGCGGGTATGATCATAGCCTACATTTTTAAGCAGTGGAATTTTTAAGTTCTTTTCATAGACAAGTATAGATATCTTACCGCCCTGTAATTGAAGGAAGCCACTAAATGGCTTAATGGCTGTGGTGGTGTAATTTACGCGGAACAATGCCGACATGCGCAGTTAAGTGGTGCATAAACACGAAATCGAAGAAATAGTGCGCAAAAATGTCGTTTCATTCGTAAATAATCTAAAAACTATTTTTTTTAATAACTTTCACACACGAAAATAGATGAGAGTCACAATTTCAATTGTCAAAACTGGTGACATTTTCTTGTTAGGTAATCTTTACTAATCTATGGTTCTTTTTTAACGATTTCTACTTTAAGTATATTTATTCATCTTTTTTCCCTTCCAGATTTTGTTAATCAGTGTAAAAGATTTAATATTACAGTTGAGTAGTTGAACTGGTAATCGTTCCTACTTATGAACCCAGACGGCGAACGTAATTACACTTGGAAAGATTATTATGAAAGCGTTAGCAAAGTGATTTTGGTACTTAAAAACATTTTCAGTTGTTAAGTAGCTACCTTTTAAAACTATTTACTTAAGAGCTATTTATACCCCGGCGGATAATTACAAACTTTTCAAAGGTACTATCGTAACTCACATTTCTACCTCAAAACAGTCGCTGTGTTCGTTTTTCCACTACTGTCTCACTGCTGGTCACGGGTCTGCTTTCAGAATGATAAGGATTAGGCCGTAGTCTACCGTGCTAGCCATGTGCGTATTAGCACACTTCACATACCTTTGAGGATATTAATATGTTCTCGTTTGGCAGAAGAAGCAGCTAGGGGGATAAGGGTCTTTCAGTCATGGGGACTTTTCCAAGTTGTGTGCGTGTTAGACAATAATTATCGCTTGCTTTAACAGTGAAAAAAAATTATCTGGAAACCTGCATACCTGAGATGTGTTAGAACTCTACCAATCCATCTTTGGCCAGCGGGGTTGACTATCCCCTGATCCTTCTCAGTCCGTAAAGGGACCCTTTCCTAGCAATGGGACATTTATAGGTTGATGACGACAATATTTTACGGATGTAGTGAGACAGATACAAGTACATGCAGATGGACTGTATATTTGTATGCTACTGCAATTTCTTTAAAAAAGATGGGCTATATCTTGTAAGAATATTAATCTTCTGTAATGAATTTCAGAAAGATTGTCAAGATCCATTTAGACTTGACTCAGTTATCCTCAACTATCCAGCAGCTGCAGTTCCTACATAAAACCCATTAGATATTCTGCAAGCTTTGCAGTCACTGCAATATAAATTCAATAGTATTATGTCGTTAGGTCTTGTCAAAAACATTGAAGTATTTAGTAATAATAGAAATAAAACATCCATAAAAGTGTCATCTACGAGTACCTCTACCAATCTACCAATTGATAATATTTAAGTCGAACTGAGATATACATACGAGTATGTATATTAACCGTCAGTCGACCTGATGTCAGTATGAAGCAGGATTCCTTCATTAATTTCCCATTCAGTGCTCAGCAATGGGATAGTAATGACTGGATGAGTAAGAAGCAGGATGAAACCTATTACATAAAAATATTGACAAGGTCCATTCTATAGCTCTTAATTAATCTTCTGGGTTCTAGTACATAGTAACTTCCCTGTGGCTAATCGGTGCCACTAATCACTGCCGAGAGGGACTGTAATTACGCAGGCTCAGCTAATCACAGAGCTTTTAAAGGTGGTAGAACCCTTTGTGGTTCGACTCCGGCGGCACCACCGCCACACCTATTTCTACCTAATAACAGCAGTGTTAGGCGCTGCTGTGTTCCGGTTTGAAGGGTGTGGTAAGGGAGACAGACTTTTCCGAGGCGTTCCAGCTTAGTCCTCAGGGGTAGCGGCGCATCTGTGGCCGACCTCAGGTAGGAATATCTAATCCTATCTGGGGTTGATTATAGATGTCCATGGGCGGCAGTAGCCACTTACCATCAGGTGGACTGCATGCTCGTCTGCTACTCCTATATTATAAAAAAAAAAAAAAAAAAAATATTAACTGTCAAAGGTTTTTAAAGTGCTTGGCATTATTAAAATACGAACGGCTGCACATTTTGTAAAATTTGTATATTTTGAGCGGTAAGTATGAATTTGGGACTTTTACGTTGGAAGTTTGGGGCTCAAATGCCAGGCATGTGATTCTTCGATATTATGTTGCGTGTTAGAGATTATTTTGAAATGTGATACGACTAGAATGTAATTTAATCAGCAAGCATCATCGTCACACCTATTTCTAGCGTGAAGCAGTTTTGTAAAAGTGGTAAGTGGCTACTGCCGCCCATGGACATCTTGAGTCAAACCCATATAAGAGTAGATTCCTACCTGAGGTCGGCCACAGAGGTGCGCCTCTACCCCTGAAGATTAAGCTGGAATGTCTCGGATAATTCACTGGTCAACACTGTTTTGTAACATGAAGTTAGTAGTAATTTTTTATTATGTTGGCAACCGTTCATTAAAAATCAAATATTATTTCCTTCTAATCACGTCCAGTTTTTTTGTGACACCTATAGATACATTTCTAGCCTCTACGGATGGTGATTTTTTCCGATAAATATCGATTCGAATCGAAGTGTAATAAATCGATTCCCAAGAAAACGAGGCCCAAAGAATCGATTGTACGAAATCGATCTTCGATCTTTTCAGCTAAAAAGGGCGAAGATAGCGAAAAAACGGTCATCAGGGCCAAACAAGCACTGAAATACGTATGCATCTGCAAAAAAATGTCTATAACACCAAAACCTACATCGAAAAGATCTACTTTCGATTTTATAGGATGAAAGATCGATTCACTGAATCGATCCATTACTGGAGATTACAATAACAAATTATTTTGGGCCAAAAGATCGATTCTTAGATTAATCGATCTCAAATCGCCATGCCTACTAACCTCAAAACGCGTTTTTATAAAATAAACTTTATTTCGGCAACTGTATAACTACTGTATTTTACTAATTTACATTTTACATTGCTTTAGGGTGTAACATGTCTTTAAAAATACACATTCTGCACTTTAGTTTGGATTTCTTTCCCACAAATTGGGGTGCTATGAATGATGAACAAGGCGAGAGGTTTCATCAAGACATATCTTCAATGGAGAAGCGCTACCAAGGGAAATGTAGTCCACGAATGCAAGAAGATTATTGTTGGAATCTTAAAAGAGACCAACCAGATGCTAAATATTCTCGAAAATAATGTTTATAAATTGTACATTTAACAATTACTTCTTTAAGTGTAGCATTTTTTCTATATATACCTAAAAATATATTAAATATATGTTTCTATATCACAAGGATACCTCACGTGTCAATTTTTTTTCTTTGATGTATTATTGTTTGTAGGCCCTAGTATATTCAAAATTTGACATAACTTTTCGTGTTACAAAAAAAAATATTTTTTTTGTTGACCAGTGTTATGTCTCCCTTACCACACTCTTCAAACCAGAACACAGCAGCGTTTAACACTACTGTTATTAGGCAGGAATATGTGTGGCGGTGGCGAGTCGAACCACTTCCAAATATTATTCCTATAAATTTGCCCCAACAACGCGCGTACAATATCTAATATCGAGCTAAAAGTTAATATCAAGTAGAAATAAATTACTCGAGTAATTTACGAGTATATTCGTACAGTTTGAAGCCTGGAGGCATTTTGGAGCTGAGAGATTCCCCAAACCTAATGGTTCAAAGTTCAGACGATGCTTGCCTGAATAGTCCTATTTGTAAGTAAGTGTCTAACCTTTAAACTTTTCGTTTAATAAATTAGGAAAATTACTTATGCAAGTCTTCTTATAAAATAATTTTGGTGAACGTTAAATTGACTTATCATTATATTACTTACATACGTAATTATAATCAAATACTTTGTAGTGAAGTGGTATAGATGTTAAAAAAGCAAATTGGTTAAAAAAATATTATTTTTAGTGTTGAAGATGAACGTTAGGCTTTTCTAACGCCATCTATTATCCTAATGTAGGAGTATAGAATTTGTAATTATGTAATTTTTTCGTGGATTTTGACATTCAAAAAGTGCTCTGTAAAGAACCTATTTTGAATAAAAAAAATGATTTGATTTGATTTGATTTATCGAAGTAGAACAGAAATAATCTTGGTTTTTGCGATGACACAAGTGATACCGCGAGCGACCATAATGATCAATAATTCAATACTGACATCAATTATGATGAGGAAATACCAAAATACCCAATTACCGAAGGGTGACTACCAAGATTGACTACGAGACTAGATTGTGCAACGTGTATGTATATTGGCTACAAGAATGTGAAATCGAATTATATTTTTTAAAGCTCATCAAAGTACAATACTTACACGAATAAGAATAAAATTAGATAAATTTCTATAATAAACTTAGTAGTATTTCTTTCAACTGAGTTATAACTTAAATCAAATGTAATATCAACAATTTGGGTTAGACAGAACGCAAACAATGACAGCTCAGCTCTAATCCTAAAGATGAGGACACCAATCTCCACCAAATTCTGTTGAAGACGTTTGAATATGCTTTATTAAATAGATCTATTGTTCGTCATAGGAATACTCGTACCTTGGCCCTTGAACAAAGCCCTTCACACTACCATCTGCTTTAGACAAATCTAAGTTGATAAGATACCGCGCACTCCAAACTAAGGATTTATCGCTAGAAGAGTGTCAGGCATGTTCTGAATTTTAATGTTCTTAGGAATGTACGAGAAGCATTTACTGTAAATTAGAATTGTAAGATTTTTACTTTATTTAGGTAGATATTTTATTATTTAATTTGGTTTCACAGGTAATTTAGCATAGATTCTAGTTAGTATTTCAAAATTAATACAATATAATAAGTAACGATAAAATATGGGTATTAGATATTTTTAGCGGTGATGCAGCATGATATAGAAATACCGAATTATATACTTATTATATATGTATTTAATCCAAACCTAATGTTACATGGTTTAATTAAATCTAAACTAAATTATAACTACCCAACCTAAAATGGTGACTTGCTGGGGCGATGTTAGCATCCAGGGTGAATTCCCACGTTGAGGACTATGTGATGGCAACGTAGTGGCGGAGTCACGGTCGGTGAGAATCGGATTTCTTTCTGATGATTTTGTTTAAGTCGAATGCCTAATGTTGGTTAAGGCCAATATATAACAAGCTACATTTCTTACCTTCAAAATGATAACAATAAGCAAAAAACTTGTAAAGTAGAATTTTATATGGAGGCACGATAAAGTTGGACAAAATATTTTATTTACCAAAACAATAAATATTTAAATCAAGTTTCATATAAAACGTTAAGCATGAGCCTTTCGGAATAAAATAAGGGATGAAACAATATATACATTTTTACGAATTCACCAACTCTTATTTAGATAACGTTAAAAAAATGTCGCGTGAAATAATATTTATGTAAGCCCTTAATAAAATATACAGGTGCTTCATATAAGCTGCTTAGGGCTTAAGTGCCAAGGTAACGTTAGATAAAGTTAGACAAGGCTTTTAGGAAAGTTTACAACCAGACCTGTAGGTCATTGGCTTGAGTATTTCGTGGAGTTTTAGAAATTAATATTTTACAGTGAGAACGTGTAAGTATATTTATATGAGTCTAATTAGAGTTAGTAATTGGCCACGTGCGATTGGAGCGACACAGAGGATTCCGTACCACCAAATTTTCATTTGGTTTTTATTTTTAGTATTTGTTATAAAGCACACATAGAAGTAAATGGCTTTTTTGTATGGCGACTCCATTTATTTTTATTTTTTTTATTTTTTTGTTATAGCGGCCAGGATTATACATATTTTGTAAAAAATTCAATTGTTTATCTATTACGGTTTCCGTGATAGCCCTATGTCAGACGGACAGTGTTTTGTGTTGGTGTGTTACCCTTTGTAAATGGAACCTTTAAGAACAGCAACCTGATATGAATGATTTAGTATTGGACACCTGTATTTTATACTCTGTTTAACTTTAGTCCCATCTTAGGGCGACTAAAGTTATGTTGCGTTAGATATCCAGCGACCGCCGCACCTATTTTTGCTTTATTACAGACGTATTAACTATTAAGCGCTGCAATGCTTTAGATTTAAAGTTTGGTAAGGAAGATCCTATAGGGGTATATACTAATGAGAGGCGTTCTTAGCCCATAGATGTCGTACATTATTATTATTATTGTTTTTTTTTTTACACAATATTGGAGTAGCAGACGAGCATACAGGCCATCTGATGGTAAGTGGCTACTGCCGCCCATGGACATCTGTAATCAACCCCAGATAGGATAAGATATTTCCACCTGAGGTCGGCCACAGATGCGCCGCTACCCCTGAGGACTAAGCTGGAACGCCTCGGAAAAGTATGTCTCCCTTACCACACCCTTCAAACCGGAACACAGCAGCGCCTAACACTGCTGTTATTAGGTAGAAATAGGTGTGGTGGTGGTGCCGCCGGAGTCGAACCACAAAGGGTTCTACCAACTTCAAACATCTGTGGGTTCAAGAAGGACTATATTTATATCTGGGGTTGGTTATAAAAGTCCATGGGACGTTACCATTTAAATCAGTCAGTCGTGCCTGTCACATGTCTTGCATTGCCTGCTTCTCTGGGATAAATGATGAGATGAGATATCCCAGGCCATTTATATGGCCTGGTATATAAAAGTACCGTTACAAATAAAATATACTTTATATCTATCCTAATCGCAATCAGTTTATGGCCCCCGTTCTCACAAAGGTAAATCGTAAAAAACACAATTTGGCAAAACGTTCGCAAAGGGAACCCTTCGATGTTTATTACCCACTTACGTGTCCTGTTTCTAACATTGTCCTATTTCTCACGGCCCTACCGTAGTTCTCTTATTGCAGAAAGGTAGTACCTTCCGAATTTGCCGCTGTTTTAATATCTAATTTAACTTTTTATATTGTGGAGAGTAATGTATTCGAGCGTATGTAATAATAATAATATCTTTTATTCAAGACAATTGCAGTACACAGTAAATTTTTTTTACTAAAAATACAAAGATGAAAATGAAAAAAATGTAGTATGTATGTATGTATGTATGTATGTATGTATGTATGTATGTATGTATGTCTTATTCGTTACCACGCCCTACAGCCTAAATGGCTTCACGGATTTTAACATTTAAGGTGACGTTACATTCGTCTGAATTGTAGAAGTAAGATAGGCTACATTACTCTACTTTTAAGTTGTTTAATTTATTTATAATATTTAATAGCCTTACGTAACGTTATCTTTGCCTTTTTTATAACTTGACAACTGACAGACATAAAGCGTGAACTACCGGAAAACAATATGTTCTGTTTCCTGTAATATACACAGTTACATTACTATCGGTTTTTAATTTTATAAATATATTTTCTTCTTATGTTGCGGGCAATTCGATAAACAGCCTTTTTTAGAAATCGTAGACATTTTATGATAAACTCGATATTTAGAAAAGTTTAAATAAAACCTGTCTACTGCCATATGTCTAATGCCTTCAAGCTTAATTTAATTTATGTCCACCTCAAATTCAAATACAAGACAACCTCTAGCACCGAATATTGAAATATAATCCTGCCGATTGAGTTTGATATATATGAATTAAAAGAATATACTAATAACGAGCTTTTGCCCGCGGCTTCGCTCACGTTACGAAGTAATATTTTCACCCCCTATTTTATCCCCTTTGGGGTAGAATTGATCAAAATCCTTTCTTAGCAGATGCCTACGTCATAACATCTACCTGCGAAATTCTAGACCTACAAATTATGAAAGAAGGACTCAGTAAACAATCTAACTGCGATTCAAAGTCAAACATCTGCTTTAATGATGTTGTTTTAATATTGAACCAACTGTAGTATAAACTTCCAGGAGGAATACAGCAACATAGATACACAACCGCACAACTTAGCGTACCGTACACAAACTTTGAAACCTATCGAAGCATAACTCGCCTCGCATCCCACCGTCCTAAACTTGGACCACTTCTTACGAATGTGATGCAAGCGTAGTAACATACTAAGCATACTATGTACATTATTAATTTTATAGACTAGCACACCGTCAACTTATTACTCTCCCACTACTGGGCACGGATCTCCTCTTAGAATGATAAACATTAGTTCACCGCGCTGGCCAAATGCAAATTGGTAAACTCCACATAGTTTAAAAACATTTTTTTAAGATTTCTCAGGTATGCCGGTTTCCTCACTAAATTTTCCTTCACCGTATAAACAAGTGATAATTAATTTCTAATAAGCAAATAACTGAATAATCAGAGCTGCGTGCCTGGGATTTGAAACTCGGATCCTTCGATCAAAAGACCGACTTTATTATCGTCGGCTATCACTGCTTTTTAAACTTAGCGGTATACACAAACTTTGGCGATGCCTATCGAAGCATAACTGCTCTCAGCCTCGCATCCCATTCTCCACCCTAAACTTGGACCACTACTTACGAAGTTAAAACAGCGTGAAAGTAATGCAAGCGAGCAAACTTCCTTTTGTTCTGAACTACGGAGTTTGGAGAACAATTAAAGATCTTTGATAACTCGAGCGGTCTGTTTCGTATCTCGATTGTTCAAGAACTCGCTAGATTTGTTAGGAAATGATTATTTTTTTTTAACAACCTTGCTAAGTACCATATAACGTACATATACGATTTTTTATATGTTTTTAAGAATGTCTATGTGATTTTGGTAGCACTTGAATTTCCACAATTATTGTGGAAGAGATAATCGATTGCTTAATATAGTGGTGGTGGATCAATATAATCTTCATATATTTTTTTTTACTTTATATGTGTGCGTTGATTTGAGTATATATGTAAATGTCTACCTTTATATCGGTAATCAACCCGCAGTCCACGTCACTCTTTGCGGCCCGCGGATCGTCCTAAAACCGTCACTTGCGGCCCGCGGACCTTCGAGAAACTAAAGTTAGGTCCTTATCGTCCTCAAGTTTTAAATACTATTTGTGTTTCTACTTGACGATCTCTTTTCCCTGTTAAAAAAGTTAGAGCCTAGCAAGTTTCAGAGCGTACTTTCGAAAGGGGCCTGTCATTACCTTACCTTACATTAAAAAGTTACCGCCCCCTTTTGTACATCATTTTGATATGTGAGCAAGAAAGAATATAAATATATGTAGAATGAATATAACAGAATACATGTTAGAAGCTAAATTGGCCTACGCACTTTCTGTGAAATCTTTTATCTTATTTTAAATTCACGTCACGTGCAATCGTTTCTCCAAGGTAAGTCTTCTACAAATAGAAAATAAAAAGGTCACCTTATAAGTATATCTTGGTAATGTTTTCGCATACGCTTACGTACTTCATATACATCATTATATATTTTATGCTTTCATAATAAGTAACTTAAAACGTAACAGTTACTTATAATGAAATAACTGTTTTTAATGTGCACTTCTATTTTAACTAGTTATTTTTACTACGTTGATCCATTATCCATTACTGTTCCACAGCTGGGCACGGGTCACTTAGAGGAAGAGTGTTTTAGGCTTTGGTTTATGCTGGCTAAGTGCCAATTGGTTTCAACTATTTCTACCCAATAATAGAAGTGTCAAGCGCTGCTGTGTTCTGGTTTGAAGGGTGTGGTAAGGGAGACGTACTTTTCAAGGGCGTTTCAACTTAATCCTCAGGAATAAAGGCGCATCTATGGCCGACCTTAGGTAGGAATTTCATCCTATCTAGGGTTGATTACATCTTTCCATGGGTGGCAGTAGCCACTTAGCATCAGGAGGAATGCATGGTTGTCTCCTATATTGTATTAAAAAAATATTAAACCAATTTCATATGTTATTTAATCACGACTTCTAGATATAATTCAAATATCTTGTTTACAATATACTTCAACAGATTCCGTATTTATTTATGAATTGTGTACTCACTTATAACATGTATTGGTTCCATTAAAGCAAAACATTCGTATAAACAAGGTTCGTTTTCATTAATATCACTCTTCCGTATATCACTTGACTGAACATTGCTATAAAATAAATATGATTTTGTTTCATAAAAAAATTTAACTTGTAACATGAATGTTAATCTTATACTCGTATATAAAATTCTCGTGTCACAATGTTAGTTACCGTACTCCTCCGAAACGGCTTTACCGATATTCACCAAATTTTATGCATATTCAGTAGGTCTGAGAATCGGCTACTATCTATTTTTCATACCCCTAAGTGATAAGGGTTCTTCACCATTAACATTTTTTTTTATTTATATGGCAACACAACGTTTGCCGGGTCAGCTAGTATTGTATAAACAGTTATTATACAAGTGACAATCTAGAACGAGTGGTAGATTCCCGAGTTACCACCGCCACACCTAATTAAGTTTCAGTGGAAGGTTGTAATAGGCCAGTAGATTAAACTTAACTTCTCTTTCGGAAGTTTCGGGTTTCGAATCAGTACCCTTACCATGAGTTTTCAAAACATCCCACAATTTTACGTTACGTTTACTCAAACCATTATTCTATTCCGTTTGCTTCAGTAGACTGAGTACACGTAACAATAAATAAGTGCTCAAGTCTTTTTGTCTGCCTCGCAAATGTTCACATGTTTGCATTTTTGTAAAAACGTAAAAACTCATACTCAGGGTACAAAAGGGCAACATTAGCCTATCAGTTTCACTTAACCCATATCACAACACTTCTATTTATAAAGCATACAATAGACTTTTCGAACCTATTTTGTAGAATCTAATGACATGTACTCCATCCCAGACAGAAACAACACTCCATTTGTTCGCAAATGTCTATTCAAATGTAACTGCCTAGAAAAACCCTTTTCAGGACAGTAAATTGAAGTGATCTAATCTGGTGCAGACATATTTGTATGTACCGTCTGTTGTGGATTTGAATTTATATTGCAGAGTAGATTTTATTTTTTCGCGCATGTAATACGAGTATTAATGTATTCGGCAATTACAGTTATAATCTGGTGGTAACTTTGGTGTCATATATCCGTGGTTTCGGGTTCGAATCTTCAGAAAATTCCTAATACGGACATAACATCCAAAATGTTATGTCCGTATTAGGAATTTAGGAAATATCTCGAGGAAACATACTTGATTAACATTTCCCTTAAAAACCTTATTACCACGCCTTTATTAGCTTGACCTGTATGTATGTAACGGAATTTTTGAACTCATTGTCTCCCCACTTTGAACGGTCCAATTAATTTAACATTTTTAACACTTATTGAAAACTAATGACAATACATGATTTAAATAATTTTGTTCCATTCATCAGAATCGTCAGGATTAACGATTTTCCTTGTGCGATTTTAGCGTGGTTTTTAGTTTTTTTTTTAACTAGGTATAGTTATTTTGAGAGATCGTTAGTTTAGTTAGTTAGTTTGAGAGATCTCTACTCAGCGTCGTATTGATTATAAAGGTAAACCAGCGACATAGGTCGGTTCCGGTTGTCATCCTTGTTCATTCATTCATTTCTTAAACTTTATTAAAAGTTATTTGGCTTTAAAAACGCCAGTTACAGCAAAATCTATTACAGATAAAAGAAAACTTCTGATATTCCTGTCTGATCCAATTGTGAAAAATGAAGAACACATGCCTATAACATCTAACATAGGTAATCCGCTTTAGATGGCCACTAATCCGTATCTTACTCTACCAATATGTAATGGAGTAGCTTGGTAGTATATGTTCCACATCTGGCCTTTGTAAGGCAAGATTAATTTTCAAATGAAAAATAAAGTTGCAAAAGATTATCAAGTAATAATATATATTGGATCTGTACCCTTACCATGAGTTTATATTCCAATCAGCGCCCCTAGCGGATTGTATCAGAACTATAGTGTCAGTAACGTAACATTAAATGTTAAATTGACAAATGGCGCTTTATGTTTTGTCTCTCTTTTTTGCGAACATGTGAGGTAGACAAAAAGATTGACCACTTACTTATTGTTACGTTTACTCAGTCTACTAAGCAAATGGAACAGAATAATGGATTGAGTAAACGTAACGTAAAATTGTGGGATGTTTTGAAAACTCATGGTAAGAGTACTGTTCTGATCCTGTCTTAAGATTTGTGTAAGTACGAGCAGTGCCACTCGGTTTCACCCGCCTTTTTCACATGTAATCTAATTACTTGTTCTTAAAAATAATTATTAAAAAAAATGTAGCCTAACTTACTCCTACACAGTTAGATAATGAATTTAACTGCCAGTGAAAGTTCTGTCAAAATCTGATCAGTCGTTTGGAAACTAGTACAAAGCTGTAATCTTGAAATTAAAAGAGACACTTCAAGTTTATTTATTGGAGTTTACTCCTTAAGAAACGATTTGAGTTACAAGGCCCGGTACGGAAATTTTATGAGGAGTAAAATCAAGTGTAACACGAAAAGTTGAGGCGTTACGTAGAAAGAGACAAACATATATATCCACACTTTACGCGCAACACCAGTGAAGTCACTGAATAGAAATGTCATAATTTTATTTTTTTGTACTAGTGACGTGAAGGAATGCGTTGTATCGGTAAAATAGATTCACAGACTACATATTAAAAGTATTTTTAGCCACAAATAAAACAGATAATTTAAAATAAGCCAAATACGAAGGTGCTAAATTCGGACATGTATACATGTCCGTGGACGGTTACGGTACATTTCGTTTCGGACATGCATACATGTCGCTGGGCGGCAACGTTACATTACAATCCCTCCTTTTTATTACAATCATCATATCCTCTCAAAAAGGAAGTAGCGTTTTTAACCAAAATATGAATCAAGAGTGCTTTTATTAATTTAAAATACATTAAGTTCAAATCCCATATGAAAGTAATTATAACAATAAAAATAATTAGCAATATATAAAACATTAAAAGGTCATTAACTATTTTCTATTCGATATATATCATAATTATCGTTCGTAAAGAGTAAACTCCAATCGTGCGTCGTAGCTGACACACAGTTTTTTTTTTATAAATGAGTTGTTTCTTAGCTTATATTTAGGAAACGTACTTATACAGATAAAGTTTCTGAATAGTGTAGCCGTCCTTCCTTAAGTATCTATTCAAATAATGTTTAGCAAGGATAGAAAATACTTCACCCATATTTCTTCACCTCGAATAATTCCCAGAGAACTCCGGCTGTACACGGAATACTAAATGGTGGATGTGTGAATACGATCGGGCAAATGGAAAGGTTGAACCGGATGTGAAGGTTCGAATCACAAAAGGTGTATAGGGTGACTATACATTTGATTTGTGAGAGACAGTCCGGGATGAATAAACATACATAGTTTTTTGCTGTTTGATGTTGGCATAGAATAAGGTGATTGCCGCATTTGGCGTAGAAAGTGACTGAAAGATTATAGTTAGAAAATATATATATGACAATAGCAGTGTTTTCCTAAAGTTATTCGTATTGCGAGCATTAATCAACTGGAATAAACATTATTATATGTACTTAATTCAATTAAAACATAATAACATGAGACATGTAATTGTATTTTATAAAACGACGCCATTAATTAATGTATGTTAGTCTACATTAAACAATTAATTTGAAATTAACGTACAGAAAAGACATGGCTTGAAAAATCATACTATCAAATTGAAAGAAAATAAGAGCCCCTTTCAATTTGTTGTAGTCCTAATCTTATCTCCTAAGATATTGTCACACTACATAGATGACACCCTTTGATGAGACGAGATTAACCCGAGGATAGCAGGGTCCCAAAGAAATCTGGTGGCTTGTGGGCTTCAGTGAATTTTTGTGATTTATCTCTGGGAATAAAATTGTAATGTTTGCGCTTCTTGGGAAAACTCAATAGATCTTTTTCGGTATTTCGGTTTGAGATTTTTAGGGCACATCTGTTGAAAGATGAATCCTTATTCTCTGGATGCCTATCTGTCATAATATTTTCTCTAATTCAAGTAGAGGAATAGTAATGGTATCAGGCAAGCTCATGTTCTTCATTGTTGAAAAGTGGATCGACCAGAAATATCAAAATTTTGCTTTTGCTCTGGTGAAACCTTTGAAATATCAAAATCGTAAGCGAAATTGCTTAGGTTGTAAGAGAGATGTGAATCTTAGTGCCGGATCAAAGCTCTGATTTTCTCAAAGTTGAAATTAATACTATTACCGTAGGGATACAAGGAACACTGAGTATTAATAAACGGCGTAAGTCGTTGAAAATTACGTTAAAATAATCATCCAGGCATGTCCTCTCGATCGAGGTGTCCGAGGTTCAAATCCCAGGCACGCACCTCTGAGTTTTCAAAATTATGTGCGTATTAGAAATTAATTATCACTTGCTTAAACGGTGAAGGAAAACATCGTGAGGAAACCTTCATACCCGAGAGATTTATAAAAAAAAAAATCAAAGGTCTGTGAAGTTCACCAATACGCACTTGGCCAGCGCGGTGGACTATGGCTAAATCCTTCATATTCTGAGAAGAGACCTGTGCCCAGCAGTGGGACAGTAATGAGTTGATGATGAATCATCCAGGCACATACAGATAAACACATACAAGAACATTTAAAGAGTAATTGTTTTAGTACACTAAAAAGCGTGTAAAGAGTTTGTTTTAACACACTTAAACTTCACATACCGTGCACAAATCTACATACAGAAGTTTTGTAAAACGCTCAGCGTAAGCTGGCTTTCCACCGACGCGACTATGCATTCGTAACGAATTCACGTCGGGTTCTCTAACAGATGCATTTTCAAACAAAGCGGTTTCATTTAATATGATGACATGTCCGTGAATGGATTGGAATGTAACTTTAAAAGTTAAATATCATAATACATTATAATTTAAACACTTTAAAGCACGTTTTAAAGGATAATCGAGCTAAAAAGTGAAAAATAATGTCAACTCTAAGGGTTTACTTGTAACTACTGAATCGTTCCATGGTCCACCTCCTGGTTGCGTTAACAGATAAGTTACAAGGTGCTAAATTACGGTATTGTTATCAGTGTCCAATACATGTGCAGTTTATCAAACTAATTACACTTTTCTATGACGTTGAAAATTACTTTTAAAGAATCCATTCAGACACATACCTGCTCACATATATACAAACATATACGCATATATATACACACATACACACACATACAAGCTAAAAAGCGCGTACATAGTTAGTTTTAACACACTTAAACCTCATATACCGTACACAAATCTACATACACAACTTTAGAAGTTTTGCAAAACGCTCGCCGTAAGCTGGCTTCCCACGGACGCGACTATGCATTCGTAACGAATTCACGTCGGGTTCTCTAACAGATGCATTTTTAAACAAAGCGGTTTCAGGTAGGGATTAAATGAGTTTTCGTTTTATATTATTGCATTTCTTGATGTTATTGTTTAAAGGTAATTTTATTGGTAACGTTTTACTCATAGGAGTGGCAGACGAGCATGGTGACCACTTGATGAATGGCTACTGCCGCCCATACATTTGTAATCAACCTCCGATGAGATTAAAATCCTACTTGAGATCGGCCACATATGCGTTGCTAGCCTTGGAGACTAAGTTAGAACGCTTCGGATAAGTATGCGTATGTCTCGCTCACAACATTTTTCAAATGTGCTCACAGCAGGGCTTATCACTGTTGTCATTTGCCTAATAAATTAAAGACCGCTTTTACGATGGTACATCCGGAGTCGAACCACAAAGAGCTCTACCACCTTCAAATGTTCCTTAGAACATAGGACCGAAAACTCTTAAGAGAACTACCTACACTTAGGTTTCCTTTATTTAGCACTAAATAGAAGGCGTCGAAAATAAACTCAAGCAAACACAGAAACACAAAAGCAAACGATATTTTTTTTTCAAAATATAATTTATGGAATTTCTTTTTATATAAATAGTTTTCATTCACTCACAATAAAAAAGACTTTATTGCTAGGAAATCCTCTTTCAAATCCAGCAAGAGTTTAAAAGATCAAAGAGCAAAGCGGAAAGCTATACGGATAACGTTGAACAATACTCGTACAATTCGCAGAACAGGTTACACAAAGAAATCGAGCATCTCTTACCATTATTACAAATTGATATCAGGATGGCGAGCGTGTGCTGTTTTCGACACCGTATCGATTTTTCAAGTGAAAACTTCTGTGCACTTTTTGTGATGGTTAAAAAATGTTAAGCTCACGTCAGGTCACGTGTCCTGATAGAAAATTCGTAAGACGGCAAAGCAAACTGCAAAAGTCAAGATGTCATCCGGTGTCAGCATAGAAAAAATATGTCAATAGGTCAGTTTCAGTTTTTATTGATAACATTTTATTATTCAGGTTAGGTTTCGAAAGTTTTCTCTTCTAGCGCACTCCCGAAGATTTTTTTATAAACTTTACTATCGAGCAGTCGAAAAATCGTATCGTACTTGTAAAGGATATACGTAAGCCTTTTAAAATATTCGTTTTATAGTAGTGCTAACAAGGCAGTTTTATTCGTTTTACACAAATTTAGATTCACGAGTAAGTCATTCTTGTTAGTATTACTTATTGTTTAGTTATAATAGAATACTTCGTTAATCACTTCACTTAGCGATAATTTTCATTAGTTCATAGTTAACAAAACTTCATAGTTAACTTACAAGAAACTATAAGTAATTGACTACAACTTGCAGAAAATTAATTTAATTTAAATTAAAAATTCTTAGTGACAATAAAATAGAAGTGTTCATTTAAAGACATCGGAACTTCAGCATTACATAAATCAATATATTTGTTATGGCTATACTTAGTGAAGCTAAACAAATTAAAGTTCTTGCGTTCTTGTATTCAGTACCCTTACCATGAGTTTTTACGTTTCGACAAATTCCAATCAGCGCCCGTAACGGATTGTGTCAGAACTAGGAAATCGTATGGGCTAATACGTCAACAAATACCAAAACAGTCATATTTTTCGAAACGTAAAAACTCCTGGTAAGGGTACAGAAGCGAGATAAAAACTTGTAATTTGTGTATTTTTTGTATTTTTCAGTTATTTCATGTATGTTGCAATTATCCGAATAAAATGTTTCTTCTTTCTAATTGTTTCGAATGTCTTTATCGTTAACTAAACGATAATAATGTTCGAAAGAAATTCCTCTCATGCTAGCCTTACGAAATATACTCTTAATCCCAAATGTATAAAGCCTCATGAAAGGAAAATCGAATGGCAGCCACAGACCATTATTACGCACGGGCCTGTACGCGATCTTGGAGTTGGAGCTTATAATAAATCCATTTTAGGGATGTGTATCAAAAGGAACATAATTAAAATTTACGCCGTCCGTCTGTACGAGTATGTCTATTGTATGTTTTAAGGTATATTTAAGCGTTTATTTTATACCCTTTAAATAATTCTTGTTTCAATTTCTTGTCTGTCCGTCTTTAAATAACTGACTTTTGAAGATATTTTTCATATAGTAATTACGAGGTTATGCGTAAATTATAATCTTAGGGCCCGCGTGTTGAACGTGTTTTATAAGCATGGGGTTTTGGGTTCGATTCCCGACTAAACATATACCTAAATGATGAATTTATATTTCTAATCCGTGTGTGTATAACTGTCTATAGCCACACGGGAATCCTAGTTTGGGGCTATGTGAAAAACGTTATACAATTATACATACATTCATTATAAATACATGACGACCCGCGTGGCGGAGCGGCCACCATACCGGTCTGACGCGCAAAGGGTCCCGGGTTCGATCCCCGGCCAGACAGATATCTAAGTGATGAATTTAGATTTCTGTTTCTGGGTCTGGGTGTTTGTGTATTTGTCTATGTGTGTGTCCATGGCACCCACGACACAGGGAATCCTAGTGTAGGGCTGTGAGTGTAGAAAGAGTTAAATAGTATAATCATAGCACTACCCAACAGATTGTGGTTATTTATATTAAAAGTTGAAAAAAAACCACTACAAATATATAAATCTAATCGCTCGAAACATTATCGAATGCCAACAAGATATCGACTCCCAAATGTAACCGTCATTAGATAACAGATAACCTAATAGCGGTTTTGAGTTGAATAGGGGATAATTTATGGTGATTGGCGATTACTGAACTGCGAACTTCAAAGGATTTTCCATAAATCACTTACGATTGTGTAAATAGGTCTGACGTGTTCATTAGATTGTGTCATTAGTTGATACATTTGTGTCATAAGCTCTCAAATGACACCTGACCTGACATTTGATTATGTGCGCATTAGAAATTATTATTTATGTACTAGCTGACCCGGCAAACATTGTGTTTCCATATAAATAAAAAAAATGTTAAGGGTGAACAACCCTTATCACTTAGGGGTATGAAAAATAGATAGTAGCCGATTCTCAGACCTACTGAATAGATATGCATATAAAATTTGGTGAAAATCGATAAAGCCGTTTCGGAGAAGTAGGTACGGTAACTAAAATTGTGACGCGAAAATTTTATATATAAGATTTTTACAGAAACAAAAAATATCGGGAAGAAACCAATAAATCTAAGTGTCTTTTTTAGGATTCCATTTCTAGTAAAAAGTTACAAAAGAAAAGAGAGGGGGCCACACAAAAACATATGTATTTCGAATTATGTATTGAAATCTCATCTTTGAAACCGTAATAGATAGACATATTTTACAGTAAAGCCACTATAACCAATACTTAAAATAAAAACTTAAAACAAAACGGTTTAAAAAGTGAATTTACTAATTTAGCTAAAGCTCTTCTAAATCTCTGCCAAAGACAGCGCATCGATTTTAAAAATCCAAAGTTGTGAACACGAATGCTAAAATAGTATTAAAAAGTGGTTTAAGTTTGATGAAGCTAAACTTCGCTTTCAATACCTCGTAATTTGATGTAACCAAACCTTTTCATACTAAGAAACTAAATCTTCAGTCCGTTAGCATCCCATTGGTGGGCATTTATCTTCTATTAGAATTAAACGTATTTTAGATTAGAGTCCAATGACCTCAGTCTTCATAAATCTTGAATACCTCTTTTTGGGAAAATCTGAAAAATCTAAATTTGGACCACCATTGATGCCTTCTTTCATTGTTAAACAATTTAACTATTAATCACTACTTCGTACAAAACTTCAAAAAAAAATCTCAAAACCTCAATGTAAGGACCTATCATTTCTAAGACACTTGTTAAGAACAAAGATTCCCAAAGAAAAAATAAAATCTTCACAAATTTCAGTTTGAAAATAAAACAATAAACCTTTATAATTCTTTTCAATCAGATTTAGCTTTATGAAGCCATTTTTAACATCATTAATTCCCATCAAATTGTTATCGAAAATCGGCTTTCTCGCTTATTACTAAGCAGGAAAACGCAAAAAATTGGAAGAGCAATTTACGGAAGAGCACCCATATTATATTACACGGAAAAATAAACAAATATGGTTTTTGATCTTAACGGCCCTCGGGTCCTAATAAGAGACGCAAGAAACAATACTAATCAGACTATTTCTAATTGGATAATATAATTGATAATGTAACGAACTTACCAGTTATACTCAATACCAATTATGTCGATATTTCAGTTGAAAAGGTTACAAACTCTATTAATTAGAGTGTACAGTGTAGACATGTAGTTAGTATAGGTAAAGTAAAGAAAAGTAAAAACATATGCGAACAACTTCAGTATATCTCTATTTGTTTAATGAAAGGGTGTGCTGATGTAACGAAAGAATGAAGTTAATTTATTGGCACGATTTTTCTAATGATCGAAATTCGTTGTCACCTTTGAAAATTTGAGGATTTTTTTCATAAATAATACTTAAAGCTCGTCAAGGGCTCATCAACAAAACAATAAAATCTGTTGAAAAAGGTGAACTACTTTGTAACTTTTATAAAAAGTAAAAGACCCGACTGATAAAAAATAATTTACTGAAAACAATATATACCTTCATCTTATATATAAAATACCGTGTCACAATGTTAGTTACCGTACTCATCCAAAACGGCTTTACCGATTTTCACCAAATTTTATATGCATATTCAGTAGGTCTGAGAATCGGCTACTATTTATTTTACTTATATGGCAACACAACGTTTGCCGGGTCAGCTAGTCTTATATATAAAATTCTCGTGTCACAATGTTGTATGCATACAACTAATAATAGAAAGTGATAGAACTCTTTGTGGTTCGACTCCGTCGGCACCACCACGCCTATTTCTGCCTCATAACAGCAGTTTTACGCGTTGCTGCGTGTTGGCTTGAGGGGTGTGGTAAGGGATAAATACTTTTCCGAGGCGTTTCAGCTTAGTTTTCAGGGCTAGCAGCGCATCTGTGGCCGACCTCAGGTAAGAGGTAATATGAAATCCTATCTGGGGTTAATTAGAGCCGTTCATGGGCGACAGTAGTCATTTACCATCAGGTGGACTGCATGCTCGTCTACTACTTCTACATTATAAAAAGATGTCCGAAACATTACCCTCCCGCAGTTGGGTCATAAAAAATGAATCCGCCTTACCACTCTCTTCTAATTACAACACGGTGGCTACAGGCTGCAGAATTAGCAGAAATAAACATGACGGTAGTACATCAAGTCCTCTCCTAGAATTAGATTCAGAATTTCAACTTAATCCTTCATCAATTAATTTGATAGATAACAATGAAGGCTATATGAGTGCCATTTTAACATCGGGTGATCTGCTTCCCTATATAACACTTCTATATAAATCATTTATACGATCTTAATATCAAATTATTGTCATGCGAACTAAAGCAATGTCAGTCTCAAAGGCAGACACAGCGAATACTTTGAAGAGCAATAACTAGAAACATCTAGGTAGCTAATATCCAAGTTTTCAATCTTAGCAAATATCTCAAAGCATTATTGTATTTGAGTCTCAGATGCAAATCGTAGCGGAGTTCATAACATCTGCAAACTTATGTTACTTACTCATGTTATTACAATTTCTCGAATTTAGCAAGCTCAGTTTACTTGAATATTTTATGCAATTTAGTCTTTGATTAGATAAACTGCTAAATAAATCTATACTAATATTATTAAGAGGAAAACTTTGATTGTAGTGAATAGGCTCAAAAACTACTGGACCGATTTTAAAAATATTTCACCATTCGAAAGCTTCATCATCCACGAGTAACATAGGCTATATTTATTATGAAATATATTTGATAAATATATTTTGAGGCGGTACAAAGTTTGCCGGGTCAGCTAGTATTATTAATATTCCAAGAATGGATCTCCTATTTGAAGATTTCTTCTTTAAGTTTTTTTATTAAATTGAAACAGCAGTTACCATTATGAATGGTAATTTGTAACTTTTTTATCATAAAAATCCATCAACAGTGATGACTTGATGATAATAATGATAATTATTCTGTTAGAAATCAAGGTACCCGGCACCTCTGATTCTCAAAGTGATATGCTAATTAGTATCATTTAAGTAACGGTTATCGAAAACATCGTGAGAAAACATGAGAGATCTTTAAAAGACAGTTTTCAGTGGTATGTGAAGTCTACCTATTGAGAGGAGGCTTGTGCCCAACAGTGGAGCAGGAACTTTCATCATTAGTAACCCATAATGATGAAAGTTCCTTTAGAAATAATTGTAAGGTAGTCTCATCATGCATGGTTGTCAACCCTCTTGACTGCCGGGGCGGATACGGTAACGCACTTACCGCAATATCCGGTCATCGGGCGCCTGAAAGCCTTTGGCCGCTTCCGCAGGGCTAATGGCTTTGTGCTTGCTTCACTGGGTTTATTCACTTTCAGCTAGTGCATACACATTTTGGTAAAAGGGGTTTTAGATAGATCTATGCGCAAACGATTATCTAATTATTATCTCTTTTCATAAACCTTTCATGAATACAAGTAAATAGCCTTTTTGCATTTGCGATAATATAGTATTTGTTTCTATATCTCTTAATATTATCCCTTTTTAGTTTATATGTTGTGTATGTTGAGTTTTTGTAAAGAAATTATTTTACATCGGAGAAAAACAAAATCAAAAGATATATTAAAATCCTCATTATTACTTTATTGTGGAATGTTGATTTGATCTGACAATGCTTTATAAAATCTTATAGATAATTTCAAAAATAATAATCAGAATACATTACAAAGCTAAGAATTCGTTTTACCAACAAGTTGCTAAAATAACGTCGACAGGCAAACGTTAAATCTTTTTAGGCTTTCACAAATTTATTGAAGCGGTAACTTCTACCCTGTTTGAGTCTGGATCTAAAGGGCTTCGTTCTCAAGAAGCCTGTAAAAGGGCAATCGACAAATTGGATATTTCAAGTGGAAAAATAAACCGCGAAGTTGATTTATGTTTCTGATGTTGTGCAAGTTTACTTTAAAAGTAATTCTTTGTGTTCCAAGTACCATCCATTACCATTACATCCATTACCGTCACCGTACAGTCGACCTGATGGTAAGTGGCTACTGCCATCCATGGATTTCAGTAAACCCCAAATAAGATAGGAGTTCCACCTGGTTCCGCTTTTATGGGTGAAGTAAAGGAGACATACTTTCGAGTATTCGAAGCTAGTCCTCAGGGGTAGTGACGTCTATGGCTAACCCTAGATAGAGTCTAGGGGTTGATTGCAGATGAACATGGGTGGCAGTAGCCACTTATTAAGTGCACTGCTTGCTCGTTTGTTAATTCTTCATTATAAAAAAAAACATAATCATCAGAAGTTATCACCTTTCTCCAAGCTCCATGTAACTTCATGCACCAAAAACCTCCATAATGTTATTAAGAAATATGTAGTTTTCGAATCCACATTTAACTAATAGACTTACACTTTCAAAAATATTTTTGTTGCTACCATTAAAATCGTAGCAAACTTAACAAATGCGTCATCCTGAAACAAATTTCAGTTGAAATCCAGTTTGTAGCACAATAGAGTACTCCGTGCAGCTAAACCTAGCGGGTAATGTAATCAGCGAGTTACGAGTTTAATCCCTAATTCAATTCGCTGGTTCACACTTGTATAGCAAACATTATACTGTACTAGAGAGCGCCATATATTTTCATGTTTTCGCGCCAAAGTTTTTGGGCGTTTTAGTCGTGTTTGAAATTTAAGCAACTTTTAGTTTTGTATGAAAAATGCACGTGTAGTTTTAAATTATGTGCTCTGTTAAGATAACGTGTCAAAAGAAGTAAAATTATAAAAATGTATTTTCACCATCAATAATACATGATTTGTAAAATTAAATAGTACGAAACTCCTAAAGGCACTTAAGAATATATTCAAATACACACTTTTCGTCTATTATAGACGTTGTTTAGTTCTTAAAAATACTTTTGGTGGCTACATAAGCCAACACTAGATAAGAACGGTTTGTCAAATACATATCATTTGTCATTTAGGCGTGTGCCTGATCCGGGGTTGCGGGCGGCAAGAGTGGGAGTTCAAACCGTTCAGCAAGCGATCCCAGGAAGGACAGCGGTTTGTGTGGTCGTATATCGCTGTAATCACCAGGGGATGTGAGAGGAGTGTAAATTGCTCCCCCCAGGGCAGAGCCCGATAAAAGGGCATCGCGGTAGGAGGACTCCGGTTGTGTTCCGTTGGAGATCCCGGAGTTCTCCACCATACGCTGAGGACGGCCACCGGGGGGGGTTTTAATGCGGTAAAAATCCCACATAACCCTGCGTCACTCCTATGGCGTCGGGTACCTTTGGAAGGTTTCCCCCTCGTCAACAAAAAAAAAGAGGCGTGTGCCTTATCCAGAATTGAACCCGGAACCCTTTATATAGACAACCACTCTACCTCCATCTTAGCGTCAACCAACAAACTGTACGGAAAAAATATATCGGTTCGGCGAAAGATCAATAACATTATTTATGATTCCAGGTCCACATAACTGGACCTAAATCAGACCAATAAGGTCCTTTTACGTAAGTGGACGTGACCCGAAGACGACATCTGGTTACAGCCCGCAATGGATACTAAAGTAGTTACGAAGGGATCGGTGTGTTCTGAATAACTTCGCTGACGTTTCGTTCCGGATTTGCGGATTTTGAGACCCATAACTACATTTTACGTGACAGCGGAGGGTAATGTTATTGAGCGTATGAATGTTTCATTCTTTGGCAAGTTGCACCGAATTTACGGCTGCGCGGGTTTTAATATATGAAGTGTCATTAAATATCATCTTAATTGTCGGTATAATATAGCCAATATATTTTTAAATATGTCGTCTGCTTATGAAAATTAGTAAGCTGGGAAATGTTAATATGTATCAAAGAGGTTAGTTGACATAAAATTCAGAAATATAAATATTACTCTTCATTTACAATTTTAATACAAACTCCGAAAAAGCGTTAAAATTCATGAAGTATTATAATAATGAATTTATTATATTCTTATAATTATTTATTAAATGTAAATCAATATTTTATGGTGCAGGATGGGATAAACTAAATTACAGAAACTGGCACTAAAGTGCTTAAGCCGCATACTTGTATGTAAATAAAGGATTTATATGAAGGAAGGAAGTATATCATCATCATCATCATCATCATCAACCCATTACTGTCCCACTGCTGGGCACGGGTCTCCTCTCAGAATGAGAAGGATTAGGCCATAGTCCACCGCGCTGGCCAAGTGCGTATTGGTAGACTTCACATACTTTTAAGATTTTTTTTTATAAATCTCTCAGGTATGCTTTCCTCTCAATGTTTTCCTTCACCGTTTAAGCAAGTGATAATTAATTTCTAATACGCACATAAATTTGAAAATCAGAGGTGCGTGCCTGGGATTTGAACCTCGGACCCCTCGATCGAGAGGCCGCGTTTGTTAACCACTAGACTATCACTGCTTGTCAGGAAGTATATGAAGTCTATCAAATCAGCGCGGTGGATTATGTCCTAATCCTTCTAATTCTGAGAGGAGCCTGTGCCCAGCAATGGGACAGTAATGGGTTGATGATGATTAAATATTGAAAAGATCAATTAAGTGCGTTGACCCAAAGCAATTTAACCGACGTCAGCCATAGATTAGTAAAGATACTTCGCCGCCTTGAAATTTAATGAAGCCACAAACGGCTTATTAGCAAGTTCTTTTTTTGAATTCTTGACAAATAAAAACATTTTTAGAGAAAATTTACGAATAAATAACTAATACTGCGTAATTTTCATAATAAATAAATAATTATTTCAAATATTTTAGGGACATTTCAGCACGGAGACGTGGTAAAACTTTTTTACGCAACTATTTCAATTCTCAAAACGTTAACTATAACGTTACGCATTTCTATAGGTCTCCGGCTCGGTGCCAAGATTTGCGAGTCTCACTTTTGTCCGTGTGGGCAGGAGGTGGACACGTTGGGTCGACATGGCTTGTCCTGTATCAGGAGTGCCGGCAGGCTATATCGTCACGGGACTCTGAACAGTTTGATTCGTCGGGCTCTTGCTACCGTCTCTATACCAGCGACTTTAGAACCCCCAGGTCTTTTTAGAGACGATGGCAAGAGACCTGATGGAATCACTCTAGTTCCATGGAGTCTCGGACGACCCCTGATATGGGACGCAACGTGCGTTGACACTTTAGCCCCCTCTCACCTTGCTAATACTTCAGTGAAAGCGGGGGCTGCAGCCGACCATGCCCAGACTCTCAAGCGTCGTAAATATAGTAATTTATTAGACAATTACTTGTTTGCGGCGCTTGCTTTAGAGACAATGGGTCCATGGTCATCTGACATGAAAAAATTCATGTCAGATATGTCGACCAAACTTGTCACTACTTCCGGTGACCAAAAAGCTGGCGGCTATTTTGCACAAAGATTAAGTCTTGCCGTGCAGCAAGGAAATGCCGCCAGCGTTTTGGGAACCATGCCTCACACGGCAATTTTAGATGGCTTATTTTATTTATAATTTTCTTGTATATATTTTGTAAATAAGTCCATTTTTAGTTTATATTTAACATTTAATGTATGTTAGTTATTAAAAATGTATCAATAAAGAATAATAAAATGGAATTCTCAAAACTAGGTACATTTTCTTGTTAGGAGTGAGTAATCTTTACTAATCTATGACGTCAGCTATAAATTTGCAATGGTCACTAATGTAGTTCCGCAAGGGTCCGGCTAAAGCCCATAAATTATTTAGTCTTCTTCTACGCATCTCTATTTTTCCAAAGTTATTAGAAATTAATTTATCATTTGCTTTATGAAGTTGTCCTTCATATTGAGTAATTATATATACTTGAGAATTCTTTACTAAAAAGTTCTCTAAAATGTGTGAAGTCTACCAATTATCACATAACCAGCGCAATATACCATGACACAAACTCTTCTCAAACTGAAAAGAGACTCGTGCCTAGCAGTAGAATATCAATGTTTGCACGATAATGTCTAATAGTTACTTCGAACGTAAGATTCCGACACTCTTAGAAACCGACACCGTTTAGAAACCGTTTAGAATTTATGATCGATCCAAAATTGAACTCAAAACGGCTATGAGCAACGTTAATAATGCAGCACTTATGCCCGTTTGCCTTCGGCGATCAATAACCTCTATAAATGAACGCCCTAGGGAACTCCCCAAATTTCTGCTTGATTGAATTTGAATTTTTGATGTTAGCTCTCATTGGATATTATGACTGTAAATACAAATATTTTTCTAAATTATAACGTCTCAGGAGAATACGTCACGACCTTACGTTTGTGTAGAAATAGTTTAAGAAATAGGAATCATGCTAGTAAGGTTCTACATTAATCTTTCAATCAATTTCTCCTGTTATTTACTTTTTGTTTTTGCTGTTTTCTTCTTTTCTACGCGACTTCTGTTCTTAATAAAAATCCTAAAAACAAATGTGTTATTTTTGCAGGAGATTTTAAAATCTTGTTTTAGCAAGACATGCCCAGTTTTTATTACAGGTATTAACCGCACCTGTTAGTAGTAAAACGCAATATTTTTAATCTAGATGAGATTGCTATAATAAATTATTACTAAATACTCTTAAAGCCTGCATTGAATTGAGGAGTCTTTTACTCAAAATAAATATTATCAAAACACAAAAAAAAATGTGAGCCGTCACGGGGACGTCTGGCAGATGTGAAACATCGACATTATTTTGTAAAAGTAATATGCAGAAAAGAACATATTGTGATAGGAACTAAATATGTCATAATGATAAATTAAAAATATTACGATTTTTTTCCAGATAACGATGACTATTTATTGAATAAACATTTATTTTCATTGAATACAAAAATTTACGAATTTATTTCAAAATCGCACAGTCGATTGCGCATGGCGACGCGTCGCCACACCGTATACACTACTGCATATAGACTGTATATATAATTTATATATACCATCGTATAGCGTGGCGACGCCACGGCATGCGTCGCCACGCCAGAAATCGATTTTGCGTGCGGCTATAGATGTTTCACATCAAAAAGTCCGTTATGAAGTTACATCTTATTTGTAACATCCAAATATTGAAAAACGATTAAGTGATTAAAGAGTTGTTCACACATCTGGGATTCCTGCGTGAAATTAAAATAACCTTGTACTAAGTTATTCTTAGATGGACCAAAAAATTTCGTATTAAAATAAAATTTGTCTTACATCTGCAATACATCTAATATTAGTTTAAAAAGCTATTTGGAGTTCAGCAAGCTTCTAAAAGCCGAGGTTTATGTATTACTCAGAATATTATTTGATAAGGTTACAAATTGATATTTAATATAGCGTAATATCTTTTACTGAACACTTTGACAAGTATGTGAGGTAACTTTTTGTAGTCCGACTACCGTAGTACCAATATGTCACTAATAGGAACAGAAATACTTTTTAAGGTTCTGTAGCCAAGGGATAAAAATGGAACCCTATTACTTAGACTCCGCTGTCTGTCCGTTTGTCCGTCTGTCCGTCTGTTACAGGGGTCTATCTCCTGAACCGTAATAGATGAACACTTGATTTTTTTTATAGAATATGTATAAGAGTGGCCGCTATAACAACAAATACTAAAATTCAACAAGTTGATAGTAAAAGGAGGTACAAAAACGGCAACTTTTTTTGTTTATGTTTGTTGTGTTATCAATAGATTACAAAACGCGGTTGGACGGTTCAATAGAACGATTAGACAGTTCAAATTTTCACAATGCATTTACTTCAATGGCTGCTATAATAACAAATACTAGAAATGAAAAAAACATATCAAAATTTCGATGGTTCGAAACCCTCTGCGTCTGCGATTTCGACTTGCACTTTGCCAAATATTAAAGTATCAATGTTTTCTATGTATAAAGTTTATCAACAACCGTCGCTACTTTATTTTATAATACTAAGGTTTGAGTACTTATGTCTGAATTCAAATGCGAGTTATAAGTAACTCCACTAAAATTACGTTACATATAAGTTGAGATAATCATATTTTATTTCATGAAATAACCTTCACAGGTACGCAAGGACATAACTCGGGAAAACAACTGTCTCTTGCAGGAGATATTAAAGAATAAATCCTCCCGTTCAGCCAACATAGTCGCTATATAGATGCTACGGCATAGACTTTTTCAAGATATATTTTTACTAGAAGTGAAATAGGCCGTGACGCGTGTGCATGCGTGCGCAATTTGTGCATTTGCACAGATTGGTCAAATACTGTAAGAAGTTGAAATTGAAAAATATAGAATATTAAAAGGCAGAAAAATTCTTTGAAGGATTTTAGTATTCGCATTTCTGACTTATAGCAGTTGTGTAGCGATAATGAGTTCTATTTTGAAAAATTTGTGAAAAATGCCCTTGAAAGTTGTTTAAAAAATTCCAAAGGAACTTGACAAGTGTAGCAACTGTGGTCTAAACTCTTAAACAAGAAGATACTCATGTCCAGCCATGGGACAATTGGTGTTGATGACAATCTAAATAACTGACGATTCTATAATAAATTAAAAATATATTTTAGGAATCAAGTTATAAAACGTTATAAACATTATGACCAAATAAATAAGAATGTGGAAATAAAATAGAATCGGAAGCGCCATCTATTTAATTTCATTTCGATATTACAGCATTTCTATTTGATATTAGATCTGTAGCACAATTCAGCGTAGGTACGCTACGATAGCTACGGCGTAGCAACCTACGTCGTGGGCCGTAGCTTCAGTAGAGCGAATGAAATGACGCCTTTGAGAAAATAACATTTTCTGCACTGGCCCGCGATATTTCAGAACATATTTATTTTCCAGCGAAATACATAGTATATTATTTTGAAATTGGTATTTGTACTACTGTAAATCGGAAGTTATTTGTACGCTTCAGTAAATACTTAATCATTCAAATAGTAGGTTCTTGTAACTTCTTAGTTTAATGGAGTTTTTATTAGGTAGGTATTGATGTAGATATTGTAGATTTTAAAATTTATATAAAATAATGAAAAATATTATATTTGTATGTGTTTTTTATTATTTTATTATGTTTTGAGACAGTTCTTCAGGTTTTGAGACAGTTTACAGTTCTTCAGGTTTAAGTGGTAAAAATAACCCTATTTTTTGTCCTATCTAAGAATCTACCTATAAGACTAAGAATAACTTTTATTCATAACAAATTTTGTACTCTTGTGTACTAGTAGTAATAGTGCAGGTGAAAAAAACTAAATAAAAACTTGAAGGTGGTAGAACCCTTTGTGGTTCAACTCCGGCGGCACCACCGCCACACCTATTTCTACCTAATAACAGCAGTGTTAGGCGCTGCTGTGTTCCGGTTTGAAGGGTGTGGTAAGGGAGATAGACTTTTCCGAGGCGTTCCAGCTTAAACCTCAGGGTTAGCGGCGCATCTGTGGCCGACCTCAGGCAGGAATATCTAATCCTATCTGGGGTTGATTACAGATGTCCATGGGCGGCAGTAGCCACTTACCATCAGGTGGACTGCATGCTCGTCTGCTGCTCTTATATTAATAAAAAAATAAATAAATAAATACCGTGTAGTGGTGCCGTCTGCCTTCCTTGGCGACCGATCAGCTGTGATTCTACTCACACACTCGCGTCCTAAAAGGTTTTCCCATGACCTCCGTTAATATATATTTATTATAGGACAACACATGACAAATTCTCAGTTATGACTATGTATTCGTGTATAATGACCGAAACGTCTACATTTATTTTTTTTAATTTAATTTATTTTATATTAGTATTTCGGCCAGTCCCAAATACAGTAAAAAAAAGAACCTGAAACTTTAAAGCGAGCCTTATTCCCCGCTACTATTTACCATCATTTGTACGTATATTTTGTACCGCTTTTCTCTCTTTCTATAATTTTATCCTACAATAGTACTAAAGAAAACTCGATCCAAAGGCTTTAATATTCCAACCGCTTGCATATTCAGACTGCAATTTACTTTTCATATTTACACTCAGTCTGAAACACTTCACAGTCCCTTTCAATTCAGAATATTTCATAGTCATTTACTCCGTTGATTTCGCTCTAAATTACTCAAGAAAGTCTTTTACTAAGGAATAGGAACAGTGTTTTCATTTCTCACAAACTTGGTATATAAATCGTTGTACGTAGTTAGATATTTTAGGGACTTACGAGTATATACCTATGGTCCATTTATCCTATGAACTCATTTTCATTGCAACGACACAACACGACACGACACCGATGCAGATAGCATGGCACCGGCAGCTGTTTTTTCATTGTCTGTTCATTCAGACACGACATGCCTGTGTTTTTATTTTACAGTGACGGTTGACACGTTTTTAATGAATAAATAACAACTTTATTGACATAACAATTGTAAGTACATTCCAGACGTTTGAAACCTCTGGTTCCTGGGTTAGTCGAAACTGTATTTCAGGAACCAAACATTTTCCTGAAACAAGTTTTGTTACAAGTATTTCTTAAATTAAGGACAATAGATATATATAGATATGTATTGAAGAATGAAACCAAATAATATCCTCATACATGGAAACTTAAGTGTGTAAACAACATATAAAGAAACTGTTCTCACCGATGACATATCATGTCGGTGTCGTGCCGGTCCAAGAAGACAATATGCGTTACAATCACATAATTATGCGTCCGCTGAGTTAGTATCATGTCGTGCCAGTATCGTGTCGGCCCGATGAAGAAGCCCAATTGGGGCTTACATCACGGAGCCAACTTTTGTTTGCCTACACTCCGTAAACAGTACAGAGAAAGTAGAGTAGTGTATCCCGTACAATGAGAGAAACACGGAAGAATGTTTTGAAAACCGCTTTTTAGTAGGTCACTTCTCGTAAAAGATATTTTGAAATCCCAGGAGAAACTACAAACGAGATTTATTTTCTATTTTCTTCAAAGTTTTTTGTAATTAGCTCTAATTAGGAGTTGAAAGGAATCAAGGATATCAATAACTGAGAACTAATTATCATCCTTAAGAAAGACGTCCTTTACGCAATTTTTGATAGGTTTTATGTAGGACGTAGGCTTTGACATATACCTTTTTACATAAAACCGTAGGTACTAGATGTCGTAACGTGTTATAGTTCAGGACCTTAGAAGTAATTGAATTGAATAGAAAATATTTGTTAGATTTTATAATTATATACTGAAGTACGTATATAAAGCACAATCTACCTTGCAGGGACGTCCATAATAAACTCTAGATAAGATTAAAGTCCTATCTGAGGTTGAGAATAGATGCGTTGCTAGACCTAAGTACTAAGTTGAAACGCTTCGTATAAATGTCTCTCCGTTATCAACGTATTTTTTTCCTTATAATTGCTTCTGCAGATAAAATATGCGTGGCTGTGGCGTTGCAAGCCTATAAATAATTTTAAAATTATAGCCCTATCAAACTTTTATTTTTGCAATTACACTTGCTGTGCTTAAAGCTCGAAGCTCGTGCTGAAAGCTTACGACACTGTGTCAAGTACTTTCGAACTTAGACACTCGCTTTAAATACTACGTATGACTTACATTTGGGCATGTAAAATTTATTTAATTTTTCGGCTTAGTGTAAAAACTGTAATACTCTAACACTTTAGTTAAAATTAGTTCAATATTTTTGCGACAATTTCATTGGCCTCTTTTTACCTGTATGAAGTAAAAAGTTTATACGTTGCTGCTAATCATAAAAATGGCAGAAGCAGGGGTCCAAGAGCTATGAAAGTGGTGTTGTGACGTCGTTCTGAGGACTTAGGCCTTATTGTATTAATATGAATACTGTTATGTATATGTATGTTATAGAAATGTCCTCATTGTATTAGTATTCTATAAAAATTATTTAGGCTCGTCATGTTTTCCCTATAATTTATTCCATTTGTAACAATAGATATAATTCGATCGGTAAATAGAACCTACCTCTTCTTTATTATTATAATACTAACATTCGTCGTAAAAATACAAGGTACAACAAGAATTCCCGAAACATATTTACCGACTTGCGGGGTTGTTGTAGAAAAAATAATAGGGTACATTTCTGATAATGTTTGCTATGACCTTTATGATAGACCTGTAGAAAATTTATTCAGAAATATAAAAATATACTTTTGTTGTTACATATCTTTCTTATTTATTTATTGGATTATTCATGGGCATAAGAAATAGTGCTTAGAATCTAGAATGTAAAAGAAGGTATGTCTATTACTATTATAGTTACGAAACAGTTCTTAGAAGTATACGTAAACACACACAACTTTATTTTAATGTATAAATATAGTTTAAAGAAATTTCAATTTTACATTACAACACTGTTATATTATTATATCATCTAAAATAAATTATGATATATGAAATATGAATAAGATTACCATAAACTCGATTAGATAAATGTAATTGAGAATTTCTTAGAATAACGTAGAAACTGAATTAGGGAGCTGAGGCACAATAAGCGACATAAAATCGATAACCTTCGTCAACAGTCGTCGCTGTCATCAGCAATTGTCGCCGTCTATTGTCGCCTGTCGTTAAAGTCGTCGACATGAATTGTCGCTTCGGCATTAACTGATTGTCGCCCGTGTGTAGCATACCTTAGACAACATAATTCTGACGGGTCGACAAATTTCTTCCAGTTACTTTCAACAAGATTTAGAATAGATAAAGTATGACAAGCCCCAGATTTTAAAATATTTTGTGAGTACCATCACAGAATGTATCGAAAGTTGGAGCCAAATTTTGGAGTCCAAAATTGAGACCCGCGTTTGAATCAGCGGGAACTCACTCGACACTAATGGGGCTTTGCCCTGTTAGTGCCAATTTAGTCCAAAATAGTGTTGTGCGAAAATAATCTATCGATTGATTAATGAGGTGTTCCAATTTATCGATAGTGTTAATGGGCTATGTGGTCAATATCGAGACATCAGTGACGAAGCAAATGAGATTTTTTATATTTAATTAAGAAATAAATGAATTAAGAAATAAATGATTTTTTTAAGAAATAAATGATCTTATATCAATAATTAACCTTAGATAGTATTAGATTATTACCACAGCAACTGCTCCTGAGGACTGAAGAAACATTTTTGTGAATTTTTGTAATACGTATAAAAATACATAAATGAAAATAAATAATTGTTTGTCACACAAAAATTGATATAAATTGAACGCAAATAAACAATTGGTTGCCATAAAAATATTTCGACATAAACGTACTAAATCATAAGTCTAAGGCTAGGATTTATGTCTTAAGGTATTTTTACAATCCACGTCTTGCGTTCAATCTACGGAGAATTTCTCCACAGTGCAGTAGGGATGTCGAAGTGACAAAAAATATTGACATATCGATAATCGTTAAAAAATTTTAAATATTTGGTGATTTTTAAATAATGGTGTATTTAGTTGAACTTTACTCAATAAAATGAATAGATTTTACTTACAAAATATACATTATTTGAATTTACAAACTATTCAAATTTATTTGGCTAAATTACAAAATTACCAAAATATCATCGGACAGCACTACTGCTGGACAATAACATGAAAAATACCGTCATGAAATGTTAATTTAGAATTAGAACAAAGTAGAAAATTTACGAGATTGAAGTTCGTTATAGCTTAGATTAGAAAGTGCCGTGTTACATGCGCGACCTAGATGAAGACCGCCGACGCTGCAGCGCGTGTTAACTCCACGCGCGCCCTCAATTTAGATGTAGCTGACGCGACATCAGCATTTAATAATTTTCATTTGAATTATAATTAGAATTATTTGTCATTATATAGCTGGATCTCACATCGACCACTATAATCTTAAATTGTAATTTAATTAGTTTAATAAATTAGTTTAAAGTAACTTTGGTTTTTTTTGAGTCCTCCGGCTGTCGTTAACGTAATTGGCGCAGTCGGTAGGATACTTCGAAGCAGTGGTTAGGCTCTAGAAGACCAAGAAATCGGACAGAAGAGGACCAGCTGCGTACACTATCAAGTGTTTCGTCGAGGTATCCCGAACATCGTACGTTCAGCCGAGGCCGCACTCAGAAATCAGCGCCGAAAAAGACCAGAGAAGACACATGTAAGTGCTTTGAATTGCATTTTCTTTTCGTGTTGTCTATCCCTTCCCACCATTTTCCATCTAAGAAAACTCGGGGAAGAATCTGTCTCTTCAAGACAGATTCATAGAAATAGTGCTTTAGATTATAATAGAAATTTGGATACATTAGATTCGGATTCTAATAATTCAGATTCATTAAACTGTAGCGTAGATTTAAATTGTTCTAGCTTATATTTAGATAGTACGATAATTAATTTAAATATGGACCCAGATACGATTTTTAAGGCTTTACGCTCAGTCCCAGATTTTGACGGCAATCCTAATATTCTCACACGATTTATAAGATTTTGTGACCAATTAGTACTACAATATATTAAAAATGATCCAGGCTACGAGTTGACGAATTTATGTTTAATAAATGGCATCTTAAATAAAATTACGGGCGCCGCAGCTCGTACAATTAATTCCAACGGCATTCCCGATAGTTGGCTAGGTATTAGAGAGGCCTTAATTAATAACTTTGCCGACCAGAGGGATGAAACTGCCCTCTACAATGATCTATCTCTAGCGACTCAAGGTAACGACACCCCTCAAGAGTTTTATGACAGATGCCAGACCCTTTTTAGTACAATTATGACATACGTTTCTTTGCATGAGTCTGTGGCTACAACCATTGAGGCCAAGCGAAACCTTTATCGTAAATTAACCAAGCAGGCGTATGTCAGAGGTTTGAAAGAACCTCTCGGGTCCCGTATACGGTGTATGAGACCCGAAACTATAGAGAAGGCTCTGGAATTTGTCCAAGAGGAACTTAACGTGATGTATCTTCAGAATCGCAATAGCTCTTCCTCGGACCGGCGTCCACCTATCACACCACAACCAACACCAAAAGTACCGTATTTTAACAATTATTCTGTGCCTAATTTAAATTCTCCCGGACCAAGCTGGCAGAGGCCTGCCCCCACGCCTGTTAATGCACCCCAGCATTGGCGTCCCCCTCCTCAATCTAACCAACCCCCGCAGCGTATGTTTATGCAGCCCACTCGTACGCAGCAAATGTTCAGAGCTCCCCCTCCAAACTATAATAATAGTGGATTTAGACTTCCTCCCAGGAACGCCCCTCAGGCTACAGGACCAAAACCTATGAGCGGAGTTAGTCATTTTACACCTAAGCCGTTACCCCCGCGAATCTCTGGTCACGATTGGCAAAGATTTGGCAATCCCCCTCCATCTAACTACTTTAAGACAAGAGAAATGAACTTTAATGAGAGTTATGACTACGATGACTATAATTATGATTATTATGACTATTATTATAACTATCAGACCGACTATACAGAACCTGACTATAATAATTATTATGACTACCACACTGTACCAGACTACCACTACGAAAATTACCCTCAGTACTGTGAGAGTCAGGGCTCACGTCCCATGCACTCTAAAGAACCGCCGCAACCCTCTAACAGAAAACCCGAGAAGGATTTTCCCAAGGACCACTGCGAAACCACACCAGAATAGAACTTAATTTGCAATCAAAAAAAGAATTACCATATATTCAGTTCCACAATCCACCTCTTAAATTCCTTGTAGATACCGGTGCAAACCAGTCCTTTATAAGCCCTGAAGCCGTAAATACTTTTTTCTCACACATACAAAGAAACTTTGATCCTTTTGAAGTCACTAATTCGCGTGTGACAAGTACGCATGAACATTCAATTACTATACCTAGTTTTCCGGAATTCAATAGCCAGAAAAATATTAAATTATTCATATATAAATTTCATAACTATTTCGACGGATTAATTGGCTTAGATTTGTTAGAAAATTGTAAAATAGATTTAAAACATAACCTTTTGTTAACTGAATTTGCAAGTATACCGTTATTACGTTATCAGTGTAGAAAACCTAAGTCAGAAGAAATTATTCCGGCCAACTCCTCTCGCCTAGTGACCATCCCTATTCATCACCCTAATGGCGACGTATACATCCCTGAACAGTTTTTATGCAATTGTGTTATACACGAATGCATTACGACAGTGACAGACGATACTGGTATAGTGGAGATCCGAAACCCGACAAACAATGACGTATTACTTACCTTTGACCGACCAATGACTATTGAACTCTGTAACGCAGAGTGTACCCTTAAGGAACAAGACCCAAGTCGCGTTAATGACGTACTAGCCCGACTTCGAACTGACCACCTAAACCCCGAAGAACAAGCTAACTTAAAGACCTTGTGTGCACAGTATGCCGACGTATTTTATATAGAAGGAGAACCCCTGACATTTACCAACAAAATCAAACACAATATTAGGACCCATGACGAAATCCCAGTATATACCAAAAGTTATCGCTACCCTTTCGTACACCGACAAGAAGTTAGAGACCAGATAGAAAAAATGTTACAACAAGGCATAATACGACCTTCGGACTCTGCTTGGAGCTCGCCTATTTGGGTAGTACCCAAGAAAGCGGACGCTTCCGGCAAACAAAAGTGGAGACTGGTAGTCGACTTTCGAAAACTTAACGACAAGACTATTGACGATAAATACCCCATCCCTAATATTTCAGACGTCTTAGACAAACTTGGTAGGTGTCAATATTTTACAACTTTGGACTTAGCCTCAGGTTTTTATCAGGTCGAAATGAACCCCGACGACATCCCTAAGACCGCGTTCAATGTCGAACATGGGCACTTTGAGTTCTTACGCATGCCCATGGGACTTAAAAATTCTCCATCGACGTTCCAACGAGTCATGGACAATGTACTCAGAGGACTTCAAAATGAAATATGTTTGGTTTATTTAGATGACATCATAGTTTTCAGTACTTCTCTACAAGAACACATGTTGAATCTCGAGAAGGTTTTCAGTAGACTTCGAGAATCTAATTTTAAGATTCAGATGGATAAATCTGAATTTCTAAAATTAGAAACAGCCTATCTTGGACATGTAATTACTAGAGAAGGCATCAAACCGAACCCTGATAAAATTAAGTCCATTCAAAATTACCCAATACCTAAGACAAGTAAAGAAATAAAACAATTTTTAGGACTTTTAGGCTATTATAGGAAATTTATACCGGACTTTGCACGACTGACAAAACCAATGACTAAATGCTTAAAAAAATCAAATAAAATAACTTTAGACTCAGAATACATTAACTGTTTTGAGAGATGTAAGACTTTACTGACTAACGACCCCATTCTCCAATATCCCGACTTTACAAAGGACTTTATCTTAACGACAGACGCTTCTAACGTAGCGATAGGAGCCGTACTTTCACAAGGTACTATAGGTTCAGACAAACCCATCTGCTATGCTTCTAGAACCTTAAACGATAGTGAAATGAACTACAGCACTATCGAGAAAGAACTTTTAGCCATAGTATGGGCGACTAAGTATTTCAGACCCTATTTGTTTGGACGAAAATTTAAAATTTTGACTGACCACAAACCCCTCCAATGGATAATGAACCTGAAAGAACCGAACTCTAGACTGACACGATGGCGACTTAAACTGAGCGAATACGACTACACTATCATTTACAAAAAAGGAAAATGTAACACCAACGCAGACGCCCTATCCCGAGTTCAGATTAATAACGAGGAAATAGAATCCCTCCTTAGAGAATGTGGAATCGATCTATCCACGAGACCTGAACCCCCTGGATCTTCAACAGCCACCATACACACATCCAATGAAGACCCTATTTTAGAGATCCCCATCACAGACGAACCCTTAAATAAATTCCACAGACAAATTTGCTTGACAATCGTAGGTGACATTAAACGACGGACAACAGTTACAAAACCTTTTGACACGCACACACGAACCCACATCCAAATCTCCGAGTCGACTTTAGAACAAGACGTTGTCAATGCAATTAAAGAATACGTTAACCCCAAAATAAAGACCGCCCTTAAAATCACACCACCACTAGGGATGTATTCTGTTATTCCAATCCTTCAGAGGAACTTTAGAAACTCGTCTATGAACTTAGTTTTAGCTAAAACTGAGCTAGAAGACGTAAAGGAATATCTAAGACAACAGGAGATAATAAAACACTATCACGAGGGAAAGACTAACCATCGAGGCATTAATGAATGCTATTTGTCCCTCTCCCGTCGTTATTACTGGCCTAAAATGAAGGAAGAAATAACCAAATACATAAACGAATGTACAATATGCGGACAGACTAAATATGACAGAAACCCTATCAAACCACAATTTAATATCGTACCACCCGCAACTAGACCCTTTGAGATAGTACATATGGATTTATTCACTGCACAGAATGAGAAATATTTGACCTTCGTAGATTCCTTTTCAAAATACGGACAAGCCTATCATTTACGTGACGGTACAGCCCTCAGTATCTTACAAGGATTATTGACCTACTGTACACATCACGGACTACCCCTGACTATAGTGACCGACAATGGAACCGAATTCACAAATCAACTTTTCGCCGAATTTATAAGACTTCACAAAATTAACCACCACCGAACATTGCCTAATTCACCTAATGATAATGGAATCATAGAACGATTTCATTCGACGTTATTAGAGCATTTACGTATATTACGACTTAGACAAAAGGACGAACCGACAATTAATCAGATGCCTTATGCGATATTAGCATATAATAGTTCAGTACACAGCTTTACTAAATGCAGACCCCACGACATAATAAGAGGACATTTTGACCCTAGAGACCCACTGGACATTGACATTACCGAGCACTTAATGCAACAGTATATCTTAACTCATCGTGAACAAATGAAGACTGTATACGACTTGATAAACGAGTCTACCACAGCTGACCGTAACCAATTAATGAATAACCGAAATAAGAACCGCGAACCCGAAATAGAATACTCACCTGACCAACAAGTATTTATTAAAAACCCATTAGCTAATAGACAGAAACTAGCACCACGATATACACAGGATACCGTCCTTGCCGACCTCCCTATTCACATATATACCTCAAAAAAGAAAGGACCCATCGCTAAATCCCGCCTTAAACGTGCGCCTAAGAAACCCAAATAAAATTGTTACAGGTTTCGACTGGTACTGTTAGCTCACCTGACGATGGCGCTCGAGATAAGACTGGAACCACTTGACAATGGACCTGGACTACTACCCTTTAACCTTGGACAAACTAAAATTATTACCCATTACCATTCCTTTGTACAGTATATACAGCTCTCAGACTTGGAAAACCAACTTAACTCTATTGACAACCAATTGAACTATTTTAAGACTGAATTAGACAACAACACCCTACCCATATATGAACTTCAAATTGACTATTTGACCTCCAAACTTATAAAGATAAGATCCCAACTAAAAAGCTTAGAACCTAACCGCACAAAAAGAGGTATTTTCGATGGATTAGGATCATTAATTAAGAGTGTAACTGGTAACTTGGATCATTTGGATGCCGAAAAATATAACAGCGCAATAGAAATATTAGAGAATAACGAGCAAAGATTGTTATCTGAGTTCAATAATCATGTTAGCCTTAATAAAGCCTGGATGGTTCAACATTCACAATTGATTGACATCTTAGTGGAGAACCAACAGAAGTTAAATGAAACATTTAAATTACTTTTAGATAAAAATTACATTTACGAAGTTAAGTATGCCAAATTTGCACAACTCTTAGCTATTATCAGTGAAAACGCTGAGGATTTATATTTAGAAATAATTAAACTAGAAAATATTTTAGCATTTATTCGTGCATCGAGCACTCATCATAGTATGATAAGTATAGATAACTTAGAACATATGTTAACTAAACTTAGGAAAATTTATAGTAGTAATGAGATATTAGATGCTGATTTAAGAGAGTATTATAACGTCATTAAACCTGGTAGTTATTTCGTTGATAAACGATTAGTATTAATATTTAAATTTCCGATTATATCCCCGGACACTTACGAATTATTTCGCCTTTCCATCGTTCCTAACAAGTTCTTACAAACCTTTTTACCTCCGTATCCTTTCATGGCAACCGATGGAAAAGCATTCATGTACATGGAGGCTGAATGCCCGAAGTTCGGTCACCACCTTCTCTGTGAAGAAAATATTAACCATCTCTTAAGAGAGCACACTGATTGTATCCAGAGCATCATTACGCACCAGCTGATAGATAAATCCTGCAGTCCTACAAAAATTACAGTCACCAAGGAGGCCATGGAGCAGTTGGACGGACAACACTACACTCTTTTCTTCCCACAACCTACGAAAGTGGATTTAAAGTGTGGCCGTGAAGAATACTTATCTCTTTCTGGAAGTTATCTCGCCACTATTCCATATGAATGTTCCCTGCGTACAGAATCTATCACAATCATTAACATCAACGATGAAGTAAAAGGACAGCCACTGAAAATTACGGAGATCCCCAATCATCACATTTCCGTAGACGATAGTAATATGAACCAAATAACTCTTAACTCCGTCAACCTGAAAAGTCTACATAAATTAGAAGACAGGATATTTCTTCAGAAGCCACTCACCTTGGACAACACAAATTCTTCACTATACCATACGACGCTACCCTTCTACACTATTATATTTGGGGTACTCGCAGTCACCGCAGTTATAATAATTCGCCGCTATGTGAACCGCACTACCGCTACCTCTGAAAAGAAACCAGAACCCAAAAAGGACGAGGCTCACACCTATGCTACTCCTGAAGGATCCAGAACCCAGGAGGCCGTACCAGCAACATTTTCGGTCAAGGTACTCAAATAGTTGCTGCTCTGGGGGTGGAGGTGTTACATGCGCGACCTAGATGAAGACCGCCGACGCTGCAGCGCGTGTTAACTCCACGCGCGCCCTCAATTTAGATGTAGCTGACGCGACATCAGCATTTAATAATTTTCATTTGAATTATAATTAGAATTATTTGTCATTATATAGCTGGATCTCACATCGACCACTATAATCTTAAATTGTAATTTAATTAGTTTAATAAATTAGTTTAAAGTAACTTTGGTTTTTTTTGAGTCCTCCGGCTGTCGTTAACGTAATTGCCGCACAAACAAACACACACTCAACGAAACGTAAACAAAACATATGCAATAAATATTTCTGTTTTTTCTTTAGTTACAATAATTTTCGATATTGGTTATTTTGTATCGATATATCGGCCAAAAAAATCGATGTATAGAATTAAAAATACATATATCGATACATCGATATATCAATATATCGATATTTTTTCAGCATTTCTACACTGCGGGGAGCGAAGGCTGCGATTTCTAACGCTGGAATATTCCAATACGTTCCCACAGGACTGTCATTTGTCAAATGGAACACGCTTTGAAATCTTAAGTATTATCTGACTTAAATATATTTGATTTCGTAATTGATGGATATCAATTCAATTCAAGTTCACTTGAATTGAATTATGACTACGTAGGTACGTTACAATTAATTTTCAGAAAACTCTTTAGTATACTATAAGACTTATTTTCGCAGATATTTAAAATCAAATCAATTCAGTCTTTATTTGCAAATAAGGTTATACAATAAGTGTTTATTATGTAGTGTAATAAGTCAATTATTTTATAAAACACATTTTAGAGTCAATTTTAACAATGTCAATATTTAATTTACTAATGTCTCGTTGAAATAATTTTATCATTTAAATATTCATTAATTGTGTAATAAAATTTCCTAATAATATTATCTGAAGTTTATGTTCAAATAGTTTTATATGAATAAATTATAGTTTAACAATATATTGTATTAATACCCAGTTTAATCAGAATGATTTCTGAGAAAAAATATATCGCTTATTTAAATATGAGCCTACCATGTGAGTCCTCAAAAATGACATGGAATCTGTGATCGTCTTTAAGTACAACCCTGGTTCTATGTAGAGGTTTTTATTGAGGCTCACGGGGAGCATTGGCCATATATTATCAGATGGAGTGCTCATTTATAACTATAATTTTATAAAAATAAAAATATAATAAGTACATGCAGCTCATCCTTATAAAAATACCTTAAGACAAATGTATGACAGATTTCTATGTTAAATAAATATTGTTGATTAAATCTGACCTACATATATGTATAACCTTGAAGTTACCAATTCCCAAAATCCGCTATCCCGTACTTGAAGGATAAAGGCGAAAAATCCGGGATAGCTTCTTCACAACCCTATGTTATAGAGTGCGGGTGAATGTTAGGATCCCGCGTATTCCCGGGGGATCATCGCCTCTCGTGACCTTATTATTTGGGCTTCATGCACGTCCGAATATGTTATTCATTGATTTGTGGCGGCTTGTTATGGACTTTATGTTGTAGGTTTTCCGATGAACATGTTGAAATCCGCGTATTATCCCGCATTTATGTATTTTAAAACGTTGATTTTTTTCTTAGTTATGATACGTATAGTCCGTGTAAAACTGCTAGTCCGCTCTGAACATAGAAATGAATCGCGTTGTCATAGAAAATTGTATGGCGACACTTGCTCGCAACAACTTCAGAGAGGACTAGCAGTTTGGCGTGGACTATAGTATCTTTTTTGTTATTTGTGTATTAAACTGTTAATATTCATTTAAGTACTAATTTATTATATTCTACAAAAACACAAATACTTTATTAACCTTAAATTTATCTCAGGTGTATAATAGTAACCTAACTTAAGTGGCTTAAACTATCTTCAATCTCCAATTTAATAAACAGTTTGTAGTTTTCAATCCTAACCTTCTAAAGTAATTTATTAGGACAGCTCGATGCTAATTAATTAATTTAAAGTGTGTCTTTTTAATTTTAAAATATATTTTAAGCTTAATAAATATTTGGATTTATTATTTTAATTTGAAAATAAAGTAAGACGGAGAGAAAGAATTCTTGAATAGTTCAAATGTGCTTCGTAGTTATTTTTAGATCTTGTTAATATTTTTCAAAAGACATAGGATTTTCGTCTACATAATACGTCATAAATTTCTCATAGATAATTTTAATAAGAAGAAAGTTATTCAAGCTCATTTTTCTTTACCCTTTTCCTTCAATATTGTTGAGATGGTTCCTTCATCCAAGCGGATTTTGAAAATCCTGAAAGTTTTCCCGCACTCGACGGATAGCGCTCACAAATCCGGGACAGCACATTTACTCTGAGATTGATCCCTATGAGATGTGAGTCTTATGTACTTCACTGAACTTCTTACACCTCTTTTGTCTCTATTAAACTAAGTTTTACTCGTGACTTCGTCCTCATAGACTTATCTTTAAATAACATTAATCTTTAACCGACTTCAAAAAGGAGGAGGTTATCAATTCGGCCGGTATCTTTTTTTTTTTTTTTTTTTTTTTTTTATGTATGTACAGCAATTACTCCGCCGTTAGTGGACCGATTTTAATAATTCTTTTTTTATTGTGTAGAGACGAGCTGCGAATTGGTCCCATTTAAATATGGTTAGGATCCATCGATTGGTTCTGGAGAAAAAGAGGGGAACTCCTCCACCCAAATATAACAGCCATAACTTCGCCATTTATGAACCTATTTTAATGCCTTTCATTTCGTGTGTGGACAATTGCTACAAGTTGGTCCCATTTAAATATGATGAGGATCAGAGTGGGTTCTGGAGACAAAATATGTAACTCCTCAACCGATGGGTATAATTGAGTTTTGTTTGAAGATATTTGGTGTAGGTTCTAATGAAATTGAAAAACCAGTTTATCTTTGACTATTTAAGGGTCTGATAATGTGGCTCGGAGTCAAAATATGTAACTCCTCAACCGATGGGAATAATTGAGTTGTGTTTGAAGATATTTGGTGTACGTTCTAATAAAATTACAAAGCCAGTTCATCATTGACTATTTAAGGGTCTGATAATGTGGCTCGGAGTCAAAATATGTAACTCCTCAACCTATGGGAATAATTGAGTTGTGTTTGAAGATATTTGGTGTAGGTTCTAATGAAATTACAAAGCCAGTTCATCATTGACTATTTAAGGGTCTGCTAATGTGGCTCGGAGTCAAAATATGTAACTCCTCAACCGATGGGAATAATTGAGTTGTGTTTGAAGATATTTGCTGTAGGTTCTAATGAAATTGCAAAGCCAGTTCATCATTTACTATTTAGTTAGGTTAGGTTGGAACATATAAGACAATATAAAACTAAGCGAGCAGGGCGCGGTAGCGCCCTGCGAGCGGGCGGTTCCAATCAATGTAAATTCAGACCTTACTTTCATTCATGATCACGTTTATACAATTTTATATTGTATTAATGTAAAAGTTAGTATGTCATCACTAAAAAGGGTGAAAAAAAATTTTTAACAAAAAATACAACCGACTTCTATGTCACTACAAAGTAAAAAATAATTCAAATAAATGTTGGTTTAGTACATATTTCTGAAGTCGGCGCTCAAGATATTTCGTTGGATAACGATGTAAACAGCGTGTCTAATATGTGTGCGTGTCTAAGTCGGCGCTCAATATATTTAGTTGGATAACGATGTAAACAGCGTGTCTAATATGAGCGCCGACTTCAGAAATATGTACTAAACCAACATTTATTTGAATTATTTTTTACTTTGTAGTGACATAGAAGTCGGTTGTATTTTTTGTTAAAATTTTTTTTCTTTTTAAACACAACTTTAATCAATTATGTTCTTATATTTTTTCTATGCATATAGTTTCCTACTTAGAATAGAGACATCTGCTATATACTATTACATACTTAAAATACAATAATATATTATGTATTTCAAGCGGGAGTTTAACTTTATTGGATCGAAGTGCAAAAACCGCAGAGTAATTTTAATGCGAAAAAATCCGTTATTCCCGTAATCGTAGTGAGATAAAATATATAACAGGTTTAAAGTTTAATGGAATGCTTTTAAATTCAAATAATTTTATTAAAATATAGCCTTTTATTTTTAAGTGATTCTTGCACAAGCAAAATAGCTTGATATTAGTATTAATTGAAGGTTGTGGTTCGACTCCGGCTGCACCACCACCACACCTATTTCTGCCAAATAACAGCAGTGTTAGGCGCTGCTGTGTTCCGTTTTGAAGGGTGTGGTAAGGGAGACATACTTTTCCGAGGCGTTCCAGCTTAGTCTTCAGGAGTAGTGGCGCATCTGTGGCCGACCTCAGTTAGGAATATCTAATTCTATCTGTGGTTGATTACAGATGTCCATGGGTGGCAATAGCCACTTACCATCAGGTGGACTGCATGCTCGTCTGCTACTCCTATATTATAAAAAAAAATTAAAAGTTGGTTTCTAAAACATCTGCAAAGAAACCAAATCCATATAAGATGATTCTTAAGGTCGGTCAGAAGCATTTCTTGAAGATTAAGTCGAAACGTCATACGTCGTTAAACTCAAATTCTTCGAGAGGAGCTATGATTGAAAATTATACGATGCCCTCGTTTCATCTGCATGTAATACGTAATTTCGTATTCGTGTCGCTAAGCAATCACATTATACAAGTATTTTGCATATTGGACGGCTTTTTAAGCGTATTTCATTTAAATTTTAGAAGGTACTATAATTTGAACTGCATTATGCCCTGTATTTCCATACAATGCGAGGAAATTACATTACCATTAATTATATATTTTTCATTTTTGCATAAAAAATGTCAAAATAATCGGGCTAATGAGTAAAAATCTAAAGAAACGTAGATACTCGTATATGGAGTAAAATTTTGAAAAAAAAGCAAAGTAATTGGTTATGAAATTCAAGTCACATGTGCACATTTCCACGATAACCTTATTTATTTAGCTTATTTTTTAATAATCGTAAAAGAAACTTAAATAGTATTTACCAATATTTACATACAAATCGTATTCAGCCAATTTTATATCTTTTATTGCGCTTTCCAAAAGTATTAATATTATGCTAATCATTTTTTACATTTGCAAAAGTATATGATGCTAGCATTCATAGGTTTTCTGGCATCTTAAGAATGTTGCTCACTTTAGGCTCGATTTCCCTTATAATTAAAAACCGAATCTATTCCGAGGTCCATTATCTCTATAACCAGATACCTAATACTGACTCGGTTCTGATAAATCGTCCATCTGTCTCCCGTAGCAGTTATTACAAAGCGTGATGAATGGTTTGTATTGGTCACAAAAGCCGCGATCAATCATATGGTTTCTTTGGAGGTCAGTGAACAAGTAATGTATGATTGTAATTTTGTTTGGAGGATAGTGTAGTCTGTAGAAGCACAAAGATTTATTGGTAGTTCTTCCACCGATCTACAAAGGATTCTCCTTGGTGGATCGGTTACAGAGGCATCACCTATTTCTGCTCAATAACAGCAGTGTTGAGCGCTGCCGTGTTTCGCTTTCGAGGCGTTACATTTTCGTTCTCACGACTATCCATCTGTGGCAAACCTAAGTTAAGAACATAATCTTATCTGAAGTTGATTAGAGATGTCCATGTGAGTCATTAGCCACTATTATCAGTAAGACATCATGCTCGTTATAAACTAGTGTATACCTGATGTTGATAGAAAAAAATATGTTTATCTTATTTTTAAAAGTTGAATTTCATAAAATAAAAGAACGAAAAAATCTAAGCACACTTTGGTGGGCTTACTATATAGCAAATCATATGATATCTGTATCATAATATTATAAATGATTATTTCTGTAGGAAAATATCACTTAACTCTTCTTAACTTCTTTTATCTCCGGAGACGGCATGAAACCTTGTAAGTTTCTCGCTGAGAGAAAATAAGTTCTTAATTGAGATATGTACCGCTCCAGAGGTCCGGGAGGATTAGTGGCTAACGTGCACGAGTTTCTAACTAATATTGAACCGTCTTGTTGAATGTCAGTATGTGGTAAGTCAGAACTTTGAACTTATTGTTAATGAACAAAGGCACATGTGGAATTTTAAAGAGAATTTTTTTTTGTGAAGTCCTGCTTAAGTTTGGCTACAGGTTAATACCTACCGATTTCAATATATTGAAATATAATGAAAGGGTTATAACCCTTAGCGACTAACTTCTAATGCTTCGTTTAAAAAAAAACAACAGTGACTAACATTGCCGGTATTAGATAGATACATGTGCCTCACGAAGGGTTCTACCACCCAATGGTATACCACGACGGAGTAGCAAAAACTGTATATTGTATTCTTAAACACTCTGCAATACACAGATTTTGGGTAAGCAGACAATAAAGATACATCTAAAATAAGTAACAGATCCTCATAAAAGGCAAGTCACCTTTTAATATAAGAGTACAGACCAGAAGTCATCCACCGGTATATTGTAACCATTACCTGAAACAACAGATAGGTATTACTTATTATAAATATAATATAGGATAAAATCTTACTTATTTTACCTAGGTAATTATTATAATAAATACCATCGTTTAGTATAGACGTTTATATTAGTTTAGTATTGACGTTATAAGTTGCAAAATGCAAATGCTAACAAAATAAATCACCACCTTCTTATAACTGCACTAATTGCCGTTTTATTTCTGATTGTGAAGATGTGAAAGACAGAACACTAAAACAGTTCTTTTAGTACTTACTTATGGTTCTCTAATAGACCAACCCACATTATACATGCCCAGATTAACTTCTATTATTATTTTAGAACCAGTATAGTTCGAACGAGGCGGTACCACCATACCTATTTCTAGTGGGAAACAGTTCAGCATTTCGTAGGAGTTGTGTGGATGCCGGCTGACATAAGGCGACCATTTTAGTCCTCAGGAGTATCTGTAATCGGCATTAAGTAGAAGTTGTCTATAGCTAACTACTTTTGTAGGTGGTTTAGGGTTCTACCCTTTGTGGTTCGACTCCGGCGGCACCGCCACACCTATTTCTACCTAATAACAGCAGTGTTAGGCGCTGCTGTGTTCCGGTTTGAAGAGTGTGGCAAGGGAGACAGACTTTTCCGAGGCGTTCTAGCTTAGTTCTCAGGGTTAGCGGCGCATCTGTGGCCGAACTCAGGTAGGAATATCTAATCCTATCTGGGGTTGATTACAGATGTCCATGGGCGGCAGTAGCCACTTACCATCAGGTGGACTGCATGCTCGTCTGCTACTCCGATATTATATAGAAAAAAAAATGCTTGCTAACTTGAAGTAGTAATTAGTCTAAGTAGTACTCTTATTAAAAAATAATGTTTATTCCGACAATTACTTGCAATAATTTAAATTTAAAGAGCCCTAGAGACAACTTCGCTTAATAAAGTTAAAGCAAGTCATAATATGCTGAATTCCAGTTAGAGTAAGTTGCGAACTATGTAAATTCGTACAGTGACCCCTCCCGAAGCAGTATACTAAGATTGCCTTTAAATTGCCGACACTCGCCTGTAATGTGCCAGGTGGCAGTTTTGAGCCAAGGGTCATAAAACTAGATCGTAAAGACTTGCTTATTTTGTTGAATAGACAGAAAGTGCAGCTTTACAAATTTAATTTAAGAAAAAAAGATGCTTTATATACTCGCAGCTCCACGCCAGGTCGTGTTGTGGTTGTGTCGTGGGTACCATGGACACATACATACGTACATAGACTAATACACAAACACCCAATCTGTCTGGCCGGGGATCGAACCTGGGACCCTTTGCTCGTCAGACCGGTATCGTGACCGCTCTGACACGCGGGTTGTCGCCGTCGGGTTTAAATTGCAGACACTCACCTGTCATATGCCAGGTGACATATTTGAGCCAAGGGTCATAAAACTAGATCGTAAAGACTTGCTTATATTGTTGAATAGCCAGAATGTGCAGTCTTATAAATTTAATTTACGTAAATATCTTTTGTTTATGTGGCTTTATAAATCTAGTATTATAGTTAGTGTTTGATATTTGAAAATAATATAAAATTGCTACATTTAGTATACCCTGTGTCATATAACAATCAATTAAATGACTTTTGTCTATATACATTACTAAAACTTCTAAACTTTAAATTATAATTAAAAACGAGTGAGAGGGAAATATAATTACTAATTCGGATATTTCTATCCAACAATTATAATAAACGAATGCTGCCATATTGTATAACTAGCTGACCCGGCAAACTTTGTACCACCTCGAAATATATTTATCAAATATATTTCATATAAAATATAGCCTATGTTACTCGTAGACATTGTAGCTTTCGAATGGTGAAAGAATTTTTAAAATCGGTCCAGTAGTTTTTGAGCCTATTCATTACAACCAAACAAACAAACAAAGTTTTCCTCTTTATAATATTAGTGTAGAGACATTAACCGTTAATGCATCTCTCATTCACATTTTTACCTGAAACTAAAATTAATAACTGACTTAGGCCTTAAAGTTTAGACCCAAAAACTAGTGCAGGTAAATACTTATGAATAAATTCCAGTAATTCTAAGACGCCGGCCTCAAATATCTCCGTCACTGAAGGGCATACGGATTACGATCTGAATTTCAAAATGGCTTCCTCGCCGAATTGCGGACATTTCTCTTGTGGGGTTTCCGTGTAGCACGATCTTGTGTGGATTGTCCACATATTGAAACAAGATACCACAATTATGTAGTATATGTTATGTATTCAATGTGGTAGAACCCTTTGTGGTTCGAATCCGGGGGCACCACCGCTACACCTATTTTTGCCTAATAGCAGCAGGGTTGAGCGCTGCTGTGTGTGAAGGATGAGATAAGGGAGATCTATTTATCAAAGTCGTTCAAACGTAGTCCTTGTGGTTACCAAAGTAACTATGGCTGACCTAAGTGGTACTTTTGATTTATTTAAAATTGATTACAGACGTCTATTCTGACCACTTGCTATCACTTAGTCTGCATGCTTGATTGGTACTTCTAAAATATAAAAATAATATATTAAGCACTGACTCTTTATTCAAAATAAACGAAGCACAACGCATAAAATTTGATAATTAACGCAAATATTTTAATTGGCACTCAATTTAAATCTAAATTACGTATCATATTTAATTTAAATACAAACACGAGACCTAGCTCGCGGTGATTAAATATTTAATATCTCATTAATTAAATAACGTGTATTTATAATTGAGGTGTTGAAATGTAATACAACGTTTCAGTAATGTAATACGGACTCAAATCTCTTAATAAAACAATTTGACGATGTCAGGATAAATACATCTAGTATTTAACAATAAGTAACTAAATTATTGATGTTTAACCATGACGACTCGCTTGATGGTAAGGTCACCATGCCGGTGTAAGGAGGAGAGAGTTCAGAGTTCGATCCCCGGCCAAACAGATATGTAAAATATGAATGAATGAATTATGAAAAAAGAAATCTCAAAGGTATGTGAAGTCTACCAATACGAACTTGGCCAGCGCGGTGGACTATGACCTAATCCTTCTCATTATGAGAGAAGACCCGTGCCCAGCAGTGGAACAGTAATGCGTTGATGATAACAGTATGAATTTTGATTTCTGTTATGGGTATGGGTGTTTGTGTAGTCGATTTAACGAGTGTCGACGGTAAAATAAAAATACGACTACTTTAAAGTATAGCCTATTTAACTCCCACAAGTTAAACGTATTAAACGACACCACTTATGTTAAAATTCGTGTCAAAGAATGAGACATAGATACAAACGTTCCAATAAATCCGCATCCGTATCCGCAGGAGGATAAGAACAAGACAATCTCTATAAATTTCGATAGGATGGTCACAACACAGATTGAGGTAGCCACCACGGATAAGGCTTTGAAGGCTGCCTTCGCACCATCGTCACGTTTCGTAATAATGCAGAGACTAAAGAAGAATTCTGTTTGAATTAGTTTATATTTATACATCATGAGTTTTTATTAAAATCCATAGATATAAGACAGAGTAGCGAAGAATTCTACGTCTATATCTATAGTACGTGTCTATGATCATAACCTTGAAAACAACAAAAAAAGTCGCATTTTATATCGCATAATTTTTTAGGATGGTAGAACCATTTGTGGTTCGACTTCGACAACACCACAGCCACACCTATTTCTACGTAACAATAGCAGTTTAAAGCTGCTGCTGTGTTTTAAAGGGTGTCGTAAGGTAGACATACTTTTCCGAGGCGTTCCAGCTTAGTCCTGAGGGGTAGCGGCGCATCTATGGCCAATCTCAGGAATCTAATCTTACCTTGGGTTGATTACAGATGTCTATAGGCGGTAGTAGCTACTTACCATCAGGTGGATTGCATGCTCGTCTGCTATTCCTATATTATAAAACAAAACGTCTGTCATAGCTAATCAAGGATCTGATCTTCCCGATTTGATTGCGTAACAGTGGCTGTTTATGGTAATCTATTGTTTTACCCGGAGGGTATTTTGAGCACAATGGATCGCTCTTGACCCATTTTGGGCGACAAAGAATTAGTTGCGTTAGTAATTTTGGCGTTAAAATCACTTCAAAGGCTAATAGAATATTAAATGTTTTGTTTTAATGAATATTATTATTCTAATTTTGGTACCTACCTATTTATGTTAAATCCTTGATTTTATTGGCATGAAAAATGCCTTGATTAAAATTATTTTTTAACAAAAACCAGGAAAAAATTGGATTAACCTATCGATATTAAACCGACCCTATGACTGACAAGCGGACAGACATACATAGAACTGGTCTTGCTTCGGTTCTGGTAGCAGCATCGTCGCATTTATCTTATAAGTAGCTGACCCGAAAAATGTTAAGGGTGAACAACCCTTATCATTTAGGGGGATGAAAAATAGATTTTGGCCGATTCTCATAGATACCGGATAAGCACAAAAAATTTCATCAAAATCGGTCAAGCCGTTTCGGAGGAGTATGGCAACGAAAACTGTGACACGAGAATTTTATATATTAGATGTAAATGTTAAGCGCTGCTGTGTTCCCGTTAAGAATTCGAGTAAGAGACAATTACATACGGCGTTCCGATTTATTATGAGGTAGCAACAAACGCTTTCTACACTCACAGCCCCACACTAGGATTCCCTGTATCGTGGGTGCCATGGACACACACATAGACAAATACACAAACACCCAGACCCAGAAACAGAAATCTAAATTCATCATTTAGATATCCGTCTGGCCGGGGATCGAACCCGGGACCCTCTGCGTGTCAGACCGGTATGGTGACCGCTCCGCCACGCGGGTCGTCAAACATGCAACATGTATAGCGGATCTCAGATAACGTTTCAGTTTAGGTGTAAGTTGATTACAGACATCTATGGGCGACAGTGTCCTCACAAATTGCATATTCGTTTGCTAATTCTATATTACAAAAGCTTATGTTACAAATTACGTTGCAACTATTTTTTGGACGTAGCAACGCATAGAGGCTGATTTTAGGACCTTATTTCAATTTTATTTTTAAGTTAACAGACGGAAACAGACGGATATATTAACAGACGGAAAACATGCCTTTACTACTTCAATGATTTCATAAAAAAAGTGAAAATATAAATTAAAACAATAGACAATTGTTATAAAGTGACATTCGCGAACAACAGCCTTTGTTTAACTTTACTTTGTTTGCCAAAACGAGATTACAAAGAAACTGTGCGAAACGAAACAAAACTAATCGTATTGTCAAACAAAAGTTGTGTGCCGGGGGGAGGGGGAGGGACAACAGAAATTCATGAACCCAAACAAACCCAACTCCAATTTGAGCAACTTTGTAAAAGTTGCCAAAGTACATCTCGTTTGGTGTATTATTATAATCGAATTTTCCTATATTACCTGTTCACTATAGGTAAACAAAATTACTGTGTATTAGTCTAAAATTGATTGATTTGTTGATTGATTGATTGATTGACATAATAACATATGTATCTAGCGTAATACTGTACTCATAACTTCCACTGACACGCAAGAATTGTACCCTTAGTATGAGTTTTACGTTTTTACAAAAATGACTGTTTTGGTATTTGTTTACGTATTTGCCCATACATTTCCAATCATAGCCCCGAGCGGATTGTATCAGAACTGATTGGAAATATATGGAAAATACGTAAACATAAACAAAAACAAAAAAGTCATTTTTGTCAAAACGTAAAAACTCATAGTAAGGGTTACACTTCTTGCGTTTTAGTTGAAGTTACGAGACGAACATGTTCAATAGTGGCAACGCATTTATGATGTTTTTCAGTCAGAACCGGTGTTTTATATTGAGTTGGTTACACATATCCATGGCTGGCAACTCCGTGGACTCAATGATATGCTATTAGGAGTATAAAAACAATGTACTTGCCGTCTTGGTCATCAAAAAGTGATAGAAAATAGAATAAGTCAAGAAGGGCTTGGTTTTGTTGACTCTACGTCTAGCTTGACGTTGATCAAAATGCATTTGTACTCCTAAGGACTAAAATGGAACATCTCAAAAAAGTTAATTTGTATCGCCATACTTAAAAAAACAGCAGCATTTTTTTTATCATATAAGAGTAGCAGCCGAGCATGCAGTCCTCCTGATGATAAGTGGCTACTGCCGCCAATGGACATCTGTAATCAACCCCAGATACGATTAGATATTCCTACCTGAGGTCGGCCACAGATGCGCCGCTACCCCTGAAGACTAAGCTGGAACGCCTCGGAAAAGTCTGTCTCCCTTACCACACCCTTCAAACCGGAACACAGCAGCGCCAAACACTGCTGTTATTAGGTAGAAATAGGTATGGCGGTAGTGCCGCCGGAGTCGAACCAGATTGGGTTCTACCACCTTCAACAACATATATAACAATATATTATAACTAAGAAATAGATATGTCCAAGCAAGCAAACTTCAAAGATCTACGACCTTTAACAAAAACATTATTCAAAATATATTTTAGAAACATATTTAAAAGGATTGGCTTGCTTACTTTGAAAGGATTGGCTTGTCAGGTAATCCTCGCTCCGGCAGGTGCGACGCTCTTAGCGCGACACGACGGATTTACCCAGCGTTGAAACAGCTGAGATTTTTAAAGGTAAAACCAGAGCAAAGTCTTTCTGCTACGTTGTAAGCATAACTTATTCTCGTATGTTTTAGTTGTATATAGTTTTTTTTTATAACGGAATGCTTAAAGCAAGATTTAATTTAAAATTAAAATTTAGAAAACGTAATAAAACTGTCTCATCTGGGATAATAAAAGTATTTTTGTGTCCTCTTTTACGAGTATATCACCAAAATAAAGTGCACTAAAAGCTCAAATGTGACAATGTCATCAAACTTCAGAGTTCTGCCACCTTCTAAGAAAACATTATCTATACATATAAATAAAATTGGTGTGTCTGTTTTTAATATTGAAATAACCGCTTTTTACCACATGCATATGAATATACAATTATACAGGGTGAATTTTTCAAACGGGCCTTCAGGGCCAAATCCGAAACTATAAGGATTAGCGAAAAATGCTGAAAGGAGTTACGAGGCCGATTTTGATAAAAACTAAAACTGCATCATTACCTTTTTAAAATACCTTTTTCCCTAGCCGGGAACCGAACGAGTTCATTTTGAAAAAAAATACACCCTCTATATTATTCCACTATCTGATAGTGTTGCTTAAAAGGATCAAAATCTGGGAAGTAATGATAAATGACAAACTAAAGGAAAAGCCACAATTTTAAGAAAATACATATTTTTTCATATTAATTTGGCAGTTAAGTTCCCGCCATTCATCAATTTAAACATTTCGCGTATTAACATTTTTTTTGGCTCAATGCTTCAAATCATTCAAAATGGACGTTTTGCTCTTCAAGAATTTATATTTTTATGTCCGACTTAGTTAAGGTTACTTTTAGGACCATTATAATAGATTTAACTTGCTGTGGGCGGAGTTTCGTTTAATACAGATGTAAAATTGACAATTTTCGAGAATGTCTTTTTCGAGTCAAATCCGAGTGATAACTAAACAAAGAGATATAGAAAATCATATTTACTGTTGAAACGTAGTTATAAACAATAAACAATACCAATTTACTATTTAATCACTTAATTACTCACTTTTTATTAAAAAATAAATGCTAAAAACGGCGGTAATTAATTTGCCAAACTATTACTTTCTCATACTAAGCGGTATGTTACGGTTATAACATCGAATAATTAGTTGATTAACCAACAAATTCTTCAATGGTATGACTTATGTATGTTTCTAATGAATTATACATAAATCATTTGTTATGTATAATCCTTAAATATTAGTATGGCAATGTATGGAAAAATATGTGTTTTCTTCAAAATGTTCCTTTTCCTTTAATTTATTACATAACATTTCTTTCCAGAATTTAATCCTTATAAGCGACACTATCAGATAGTGGAATAATATAGAGGGTGTAATCTTTTTCAAAATGAACTCGTTCGATTCCCGGCTAAGGAAAAAGATATTTTAAAAAACTAATGTTGCAGTTTTAGTTTTTATCAAAATCGGCCTCGTAACTCCTTTCAGCATTTTTCGCTAATCTTTATAGTTTCGGATTTGGCCCTGAAGGCCCGTTTGAAAAATTCACCCTGTATACGGTAAATACACCAAAATAACATTTTTTCTTTAATTTTGTCTGTCTGTTTGTTATGGCTAATCTCTGAAATGGCTGGACCGATTTCGACGGGACTTTTATTGGCATGATGTAATAAGGTTACTCCTTAGGCTACTTATATTTTAGAACTACGAGTAGCTGTGCCCCTGTTTCTTTTTAACGTGGGTGAAACCCCGGGACACAGCTAGTTCAAAATATATTTTAATGAAATATATTTAATTTCTTACTTTGAAAGGATTGGCTTGTCGGGTAATCCTCGCTCCGGCAGGTGCGACGCTCTTAGCGCGACACGACGGATTTACCCAGCGTCGAAACAGCTGAGATTTTTAAAGGTAAATCCAAATCAAAGTCAGTTTGTTATGTTCTTAAGCAATATTCCAGTTATTTTTCTCGTATATTGTAGTGGTATATAGTATTTTTTTTTTGTATCGTAACATTAATTGTTTCAGCAAAATTCTGAACAAAATTGATATTGGAAAACATGAATTGAAAGTGGTAGAAACCTTTGTGGTTCGAATCCGGCGGCACCACCGCCTACCTATTTCACGTATATAACACGTGTAAAACATGTGCCTTTTGTCACCCAAATAAAAAAAAAATTGGAATAAATGAAAAAATGACAAAGGTACAATACAGAGCAAATTGAAAAACAAAATGCGAAAAACTTATATTAAAATGCTATTTGTATTCATACATTTAGTGTAAACATATTTTACCTTAAATAAATACGAATCGTTAAAATTAAAGATTTAAAATACTGAATTTAGAACAGCAGCGATAGCCTAGTGGTTAAGAAACGCGGCCTCTCGATCGAGGGGTCCGAGGTTCAAATCCCAGGCACGCACCTCTGATTTTTCAAAATTATGTGCGTATTATAAATTAATTATCACTTGCTTAAACGGTGAAGGAAAACATCGTGAGGAAACCTGCATACCTGAGAGATTTATAAAAAAAAAAAAAAATCTCAAAGGTATGTGAAGTCTACCAATACGCACTTGGCCAGCGCGGTGGACTATGGCCTAATCCTTCTCATTCTGAGAGGAGACCCGTGCCCAGCAGTGGGACAGTAATGGGTTGATGATGATGATGATGATGATTTAGAACAACTAAGGGATTCAATGAAATGAATTGTATTATTACTATTTGCGCTAACTTTTATTAGCTGTTGAATACAATGTTCATCGTATTTTATAATTTGGTACTGAACGTAATAAATTCAAGATGACTCAGGTTATTTTATTTTTAATCTACATATCACAGCCACACCTATTTCTGTCTCATAACAATAGGTTTACTGTTATAATCTTGTTAAAGTTTGAAGTATGTTACAGGGAAAGTGTGTATTTTACAAGGAGTTCCAATTCAGTCCTCAGGGGCAGAAACACAAACACATGTGTGCTGGAGCTCAGTTATTACTCTAATCCTACCTGGTGTCCTACCTGGTCATTATAGATGTCCCTGGGTGGTAGCCACCAATTAACATCAGATAAATGTTTTATTTCTTTCTTTGTTTGTTTCTTTCTAGAGGTAACGCATGCTCCTTTGCTCCATGTATAATTTCACAATGTAAAACTATTATAAAACTTCATATTTTCTGCGTATTCTATGACATTATTTGTTAAGTAGAACTTTAGTCGAAATCGTCCAAACGGTGATTTATAAGACTCATATTATACATGTTACACTAAAATATGTTAGGACGATCTATGATACAAGCGTCCCTGCGACTAGACACAATTTTAATACACTTACTTGTATATATAATAATAATAATAAATTTTATTTCAGATAACTGAGATCCATTTTGTTATTACGTTAGTACAACTATATCTATATCTATAATATATCTATATAAATATAACATATCTATATAAAATTAACTTGATTCGATTCCTAGGAAAATGCATCTAAAATACATCGATAGAGTGGACACAGCCAAAGCCTTGAAATAATTCTATTCCCAAGCGGTAACCCTCGAGTCTTACTTAAAACATTCTTTCATAGCGCTTCTAGGAAGATTTACTTGACTTAAAAGCAGCTGGGATTTCAAAGGTATTTTTTCAGCGAAGGATTTCTCAAGATATAAGGTCTGCTTAGTCAAGTAGGTTAATTTTATAAATTGGCTTCTTTTAGTTAAGATTATCATCGACATGTTCATCAAAACCCATGTTTTTTTTATAATATAGGAGTAGCAGTTGCTATTGTCGCTCATGGAGGTCTGTTATCAAGCCCATATAAGATTATATTCCTTCATGAGGTGGGTCACAGATGCGCCGGTACCTTTGAGGACCTTTGAGGAATACTTTTGAAAAATATATCTCCCTTATCACACCTTCAAACCAGAACACAGCAGAGCTTAACACTGCTGTTATTGGGCAAAAATAAGTGTACGATGCTGCCGTCCCAGTTGAACCACAGAGGATTCTACCACCTTCAAAAGGTACACATCGACATCGACTAGAGTATGAATATCTGCATAGCCAATGACAGATAATAATATCATTAATGATCACTGTAAATGTTTTTTCATGAATGTTGGTATAAAAATCGGAATTGGACATAAACATTATTAACAATATAAATATCAACATCAACTAAAGTAACACATCAATATAAACAGACATAGACATCAATAGGAACATCACTACTGGTTTAAGCATTTAAATTTAGTCCTTTGACGTCATATTTAATAATGTATCTGTAATCGATTTTATCTTGCAAGGAATTGTGGAAGAACACAGAAAGTCATCCACGCGATGGACTGACTAAATCAAATCATTTGTGGGCGGCCCATTGCATGAGTGCACCAGAAAATCGGCCAGCCGCGAGAAATGGCAAGACATCCTGAGGCGAACTACATCAGGCCCCCAGGCAAGACAAGAAACATGATGACCACGACCGCTCTGTCAAGAGTGCAACAACAAAGAAGAAAAAGCATCGATTTTATACGACTGTCTAACCATTTGAAACCTAAAATTAGGTATACGGTGGTGGTAAAAACTGACTTAAGTACTTGAAAAGTGTAATCTAATGTAGGTCAAACAATACAGCTATTTCTTAATACTCCGAACAGTGGTTCGTACACGTCAGCCTAGGCGCTAGGCAATTACCGAGAGCTTAATTATCTAGATTTATTGCTTTTTTATTATTTCAAGAATTGCATTGTGAATTGCTTAAGTGGGGTACGAGAATTAATTTATTCGACTAGATTTATGGTAAGAGGAAGTACTAGTAAAATTTTCGAAAAGATACATTTTAAGGTTAACCGGTCGCTTTTTTCAAATTTAGTTGCTGGTGGTCCTACTCGTAGTACTTTTTTCAGCTCCATCGGGTTTTAGTGGCGAGCTTAATGCTGAAGCGTGTCAGAAAACTATGGGTTAAAAGGAAGGGTTTTGGTCGCCGTCGATTATTGTGGCACCGCACACCCTTTGAGGACTTGTCTGACCACTTATGTGCTTCCTAAATCTAAGTACTCACCGTCTTATACCGAACTTAGGGTGGAATTTACCACCCGAAGTATTTTTAGCCTAAGACTATGTAATACACCTACGTTGAAACGCTTTTCGTACCTTTGTATTCTGAATTCCAAGCTCTTGGGACCAAATTATGTATATTGTAAAGGTATTACAACGAACAGTTACAGTAGAAGCTTACATTTCGTTCATATACTGTACGACCATAGCTTAAATCACGCACCAATTTTTTTAAAATAAATACCACTGAAATTATCACCTAATCCAACAGCAAAAGAAAATATTAATGGATATGTAAGTGCGGATCACTGTATGAGTTTTCCTCATAATATTTTTGAAGGTATATGATGTCTATCTGTGACTTCTTAGCTCACGTGGTCGAAATAATTCACATAACTTTTCCGGAGATCGGATACCCTAATGTTCGCATCATATATGCTATGCGATATGTCATATGTTGTTAAAATTAAACACTTTATTTATCCCAACAACGGGTCTCTTCTCGCAACTGGGAGAGTCCTACCGTGTACTCCAACGTTAAAAAAATATGTTGAATAACTGGTAACTAATAACAACCAAGTCTGTGTGGATTAACTTGCCCTCAGAAGTACGAAAGCTTCATAATTTTACTACTAGCGGTCATCCATTCAACCTCGAACTTGCAACTTCCCACAGACTTTACCTAACTTTAAACTTTAGTTATGACCTACATAAGTGGGGCTTTACCTAACTACCTATCCAGCTCACATCTTTAATACATTTTAAATTCTAGTTTAAAAGTTACATGCAACAATGTAAAAATTATAATACAGGAACAATGAAATTACCTACCGTATTCTGAAGAACTTACCTGCTCCACAGAATACGGTACAAACTTTGTTCTTCGTATCCATTATGTATTGAGTACAGTTTGAGTTGAGAGTTGCGAACAACTGTGGTAACTGTATACATATGTACTGGCGTGTTATTTAAATTTTGGTTTTTGAGAACAATCTCACTAAAACAAGGTCCATGGAAAATATCGTAAGATCTGCACACTATTTTGACGATAATAAGCTCTTTTTAACATATAGGTAAGTATATTAAGAATTGATGAAGTTATCCATTCCCTTGCTGTTTGTTATTAGTTATTGTTTGTTATTTATTTTGTATTCGGGTTGCATGGTTTGGTTAGTAAATCCAAAAACATAATTTCTACCCAAAATTTTGCATCTTGTGAAAAATTGTATATAATCATTAAGAAGGTATGTGTGATTTCAAAATACCCACCAAGCTAAAGCTGTTACTTAATTACATTATAAAAATGACCTTGCTTTATAATATTTTTATTACTTGTTTGTACATAATTACATCTAGCCCTCTATTTCAAAATCACATAAAGTAATTCATAAAATTTTTGGCAGTAGGTACGAATAGTTTTAAACACATTGTAGAATAAAGTCTTTTAAAAATTGTACCTGTATTCCCGCTAACCACAGTGTCGACCTAAAAACCTAGCGGTTATCATTAAATTAATCCGTGCTTCCCGTTCGGTAACCATATCTATGGCCACCTATGTAAAAACTTTTCACGTTAGTAATTGAAAAAATTGAGTATCAAAATAGTTTTAAAAATAAAATTATGGCTCATATGTTGAGATCCGTCAAGTCGTTTTGGCTGTAGGGGGTGCAAAAGAATGAGACATAGATACATACATGCAAACATATCTGAGCTCGTAAAAAACTTTTTTTTTACGCAATGCGCTTAGAAGACTCCGGTTGCATTCCCTGGAGATCCCTGAGTCCTCAACGCAACGCCGAAGATGGCCAACGAGGGGGTTTTAGTGCGGTAAGAATCCCACATAACCCTGTTACGCTCCCACGGCATAGACCACCTTTTGGAGGTTTTGAAGGTTTCGCCCTCGTAAATAAAAATAATTCGCCAAGTATGAGTCGAACTCGCACATGGAGGCTTCCGTACCACCAAATGTTCATTATTTTTTACTTGGTTTTATTCATTTTATTATTTTCAACACTTATGTGTTTTATGGTTCTTATTTGTATTTATTATGATACCAGTTATAGTAAACGGATTGTAAAAATTTCAACCGTCTTCCTAGTACGGTTTAACAGATCGCAAAATGCCGAAAAAATATTCTATTCAATTCATATTCATATTCAACTTTCATTTATTTTTAGTCTTTGTTGTTTATAGCTGCCACCGTTATGCCTCCTCTGTAAAAATTTCATGTGTCTATCTATTACGGTTCCAGAGATATAGCCCTGTGACAGACGGACAGACGGACAGACAGCGAAGTCGTAGTAATAGGGTTCCATTTTTACCCTTTGGGTACGGAATCCTAAGAATGAAAAGGGTCAGTCAGTCAGTCAATCGCCATTATCTTCATAGAATATAAAATATATTTTACGCTTGTATCAGTAGGTATCAGTAGCGTTTAAGCTACACGATAAAGTTAACGTTGCTGATATTTGATGGGTCGATTACTGCTGACTATAATGAATGCCAAGACCTCTCCATTCCGCTGACACAAACTCTACTAAATAGGTCGTGAACTCATCGTCTTGAGCGGGTCGACTCTATAACAACGAAGCATTAAAACTCTGTCGGGCTTTGATATTTGGGTGCCAACTTTTTTATTATTGTCATTATATTATTTTTTATTTTCCCATTATAAATTCTAAATTACATCACTTTGAATACATTTCGGAACGACTTTTTGATTTAAAACCTCACATGGCTATATACATTTTGCGCCTTTGCTTATTCGCTCCAAAATTCATGTATTTACTTCGTTGTTGTCCATTTTGGAAATTCCCATCGGTCACTCATATTTTAGATACTTTATTACAAAACTGCTTATCCAAAATTTTAAATTTAAAATTTGATGATCGTTCCTGGATGCAGGCAACTCTTCCAGTTAGGTTTGGTGGCATAGGTGTCCGCACGACGGAAAGTTTAGCACTTCCGGCTTTCTTGGCCTCCTGCCATAGTACGTTCGCCCTCATCACTGAAATATTAAATACTAATTTAAATGATGTTCGGGTGGCGTACATGTCAGAGGCCGTGGAGGTCTGGAGTGATCGTTTTCCGTCTGAGGACACTTCTATGTCAGAAAAGACCAAACAATCGGTTTGGGACACACCGGGTCTTAAATCTGTTTTTGCCTGCCTTCTGGAAAGATGTCCGGACAACACTGATAGGGCCCGGTTATTAGCTGTTGCCCAAAGCGATTCAGGGCATTGGTTACACGCACTCCCGTCCAACTATATTGGCACCGTGCTGGATCCTATAACTTTGCGTATTTCCATAGGTCTCCGGCTCGGTGCCAGGATTTGCGAGCCTCATTTTTGTCCGTGTGGGCAGGAGGTGGACACGTTGGGTCGGCATGGCTTGTCCTGTACCAGGAGTGCCGGCAGGTTGTATCGTCACGGGACTCTGAACAGTTTGATTCGTCGGGCACTTGCTACCGTCTCTATACCTGCGACGTTAGAACCTCCAGGCCTTTTTAGAGACGATGGCAAGAGACCCGATGGAATCACTCTAGTTCCATGGAGTCTCGGACGACCCCTGGTATGGGACGCGACGTGCGTAGACACCTTGGCCCCATCGCACGTAACCAATACATCTGTGTGTGCGGGGGCCGCAGCCGACCATGCCCAAACTCTCAAGCGCCGTAAATATAATAATTTATTAGACAATTATTTGTTTGCGGCGCTTGCAATAGAGACAATGGGTCCATGGTCATCTGACATGAAAAAATTCATGTCAGATATGTCGACCAAGCTTGTAACTGCTTCCGGGGACCAAAAAGCTGGCGGCTACTTTGCTCAAAGGCTAAGCCTTGCCGTTCAACAAGGAAACGCCGCCAGCGTTTTGGGAACCATGCCTCACACGGCAATTTTAGATGGTTTATTTTATTTATGATTTTATCTTTTTTACTCTTGATTGTATATATTGTTAATTAGAAATATTTTGTGCTAATTATTGTCAAAAATTTAAGATATTTTTTACTTAAGGAATTCATTTAAAGTTTTCTGGCAATGGCTAGATTTACAATTTATTATAAACTATAGTTAAATTTGTATTAATTAAATGTTCAGTTCTGAAGTTAAATGTAAAGTTAGGTTGTTCCTTAAAATATGCTACCGTATGGAGACACAAATTTCGGAGAGATTTTAGAAGCTTAAATATTAGAGCTTAAAGCTCTGACTTGTACTGCTTCTAAGATCCCTATGATTTGAAAACTATTAACTGCTAAGATAAGTACATACTATATAGGCTTCTGCTTAACTGAGATATGAGAGATTTTTTGTAAAAACTGTAAATTACGAATCTATTATGATACTATATATATGACCCGGTGAACTTCGTACCACCTAATTATGAGTGACTATCTGTACCTCGTGGTTTCACTCGTGTAATTTATGTATTATGTCCATAAACTACTGGTAAATATTAGGAAATGGCCACAGGAGAACAGGAAAATAAAAAATACAATTAAATAAAATTCACTCTACCTCTCTGCACTCTGTTATTTTTTTACCGACTTCAAAAAGGAGGTGGTCATCAATTCGGCCGGTATCTTTTTTTTATGTATGTACACGAATTACTCCGCCGTTAGTGAACCGATTTTAATAATTATTTTTTTATTGTGTTATTTTTTATTGTAGGTTCTAATGAAATTAAAAAGTCAGTTCATCATTGACTATTTAAGGGTCTGATAATGTGGCTCGGAGACAAAATATGTAACTCCTCAACCGATGGGGATATTTGAGTTGTGTTTGAAGATATTTGGTGTAAGTTCTAACGAAATTGCAAAGTCAGTTCATCATTGACTATTTAAGGGTCTGATAATGTGGCTCGGAGACAAAATATGTAACTCCTCAACCGATGGGAATAATTGAGTCGTGTTTGAAGATATTTGGTGTAGGAGGTTCTAATGAAATTGCAAAGCCAGTTCATCATTGACTATTTAGTTAGGTTAGGTTGGAACACATAAGACAATATAAAATAAGCGGGCAGGGCGCGGTAGCGCCCTGCGAGCGGGCGGTTCCAATCAATGTAAATTCAGACCGTACCTTAATTCATGATCACGTTTATACAATTTTATATTGTATTAATATAAATGTTATTATGTCATCACTAAAAAGGGTAAAACAATTTTTAACATAAAATACAACCGACTTCTATGTCACTACATAGTAAAAAATAATTCAAATAAATGTTGGTTTAGTACATATTTCTGAAGTCGGCGCTCAATATATTTCGTTCGAATTATTTTTTACTTTGTAGTGACATAGAAGTCGGTTGTATTTTTTGTTATTTTTTTTTACAAACACGCGAAAAGAAGTACCTATAACTTCAATAACGGTTTTTTTTAAAGAAAGTTTATTTACTTATAGTACTCTAATCGGGTTGTTGAATAGCTAAAAATGCTGAAACAGGTGTGTAAGTAGAAAGGCGGTTTATAACAGTCTTAAGGGTTGATCTAAAAAAACAAACAGTGACTCAGATGCTTCATTATGTCTTATGATAATTTTCTTAGTGCTCCAAATTAACGGATATTAAATTAAAGTTCCATACCCGATTAAACGATAAAGGTTAATTTTCCAAAAACGGTGAAAAATGTGTTCTATTATTTTGAATCAAAAAGCTAAATTCCAATTTTCATAGACTTTGCTTCAAAATCTGCCGATTTCTAAACGAAGTGTCTTCTAAAGCCAAATGCAAATTTTTACAGTTTTTGCTTCCAAATTAACGGATTTTAACATAAAATTCCAACCCCTACTTAACCAACTTAAGGGTTGATTTTGCAAATATCGTAAAATAGATATTTAATTACTTTCTATCGAAATCCTATCAAATACCAATTTTCATATAGATTTGCATCAAAACTGGGGGACTTTAATACAAACTTTCAACTCTTATTTATTCACGGAAACGCGGTCGAACAGGATAAAAAGTATCCTATGTCCGTCTCCTGGTTCTAAGCTACCTCTCCACCAATTTTCAGTCAAATTGGTTCAGCCGTTGTTGAGTTATAAAATGCTTCACGAAAACGCGGTCGAACGGGATAAAAAGTATCCTATGTCCTTTTCCTGCGTCTAAGCTACCTCTCGATTAATTTTCAGTCAAATTGGTTCAGCCGTTCTTGAGTTATAAAATGACTTCACGGAAACGCGGTCGAACGGGATAAAAAGTATCCTATGTCCGTTTCCTGGTTCTAACCTACCTCTTTACCAATTTTCAGCTAAATCGGTTCAACCGTTCTTGAGTTATAAAATGACTTCAAAGAAACGCGGTCGAACGGGATAAAAAGTATCCTATGTCCTTCTCCTGGCTCTAAACTACCTCCCTACCAATTTTCAGCTAAATCGGTTCAGCCGTTCTTGAGTTATAAGTGGAGTAACTAACACGACTTTCTTTTATATATATAGATATTATGGATGTGGTAAAGTTAATACGTTCAAATTTAATAAAAATGATTAGCAATGTCTGTTGCCGACATCAGACTGGATATCAGGACAGATGGACTACATGCATAATTTTATACGTCAGCGTTGACAAAATGTATAGTATTGTATTGATAAAATATGTATATTAGGCATTTCACAAAAAAAAATGATTTGATTTGATGCTCGCTTATTAATTCAATTTCTATGTCTACAGACGACTTATATACAAGTACTAAGATACAAATTAATATTTGGAAATTATTACAAACCTCTGTCTTAGTACCCGTAGTTTTTCAGTATTGACTACCCGCGAGACGGAGCTGTCGTCATATCGATGTCTAAAAACTGGTTTGGTGCGACTCTATAACAGTTACCATAATGTATATACTTATGTATTTTAAAATAAGTTTACATAAAGTTTTAGTTTATTTATTTATTTACATGTATCAATAATTTTTAGGGTAAAGTTATTTTTGATATTTTACACTTGTACATTTAAGAAATGTTAAAGTATTCAGAATTAATATTATATTCTGATCGACAAGTCAAGCAAATATGTGCTTGACTTGTCGGATGTTGGACATAGCATTTTTATACAAGCTCGCAAATGGTTTTCTCGATTGCCCAAACTTATTGCGTCTTTTAAATTTTTCAATTCCTAGAAGAATACCGAGATTTTCAACATTTAAACTTTTTTCTGAAAACTCCCATAAATCAAATCTCGGACAGCATGCGCCTATTAACAGAATCATTAAAGAATACAATACTGTTTCCAGAACCTCAAATTTTGACATATTCTCTACTAATCTTAAGAATATCAAGTGTACTACATTGCATTACGATTGTGACACTTCATTGTAACTGTATAGACATTAGTGTGCTTCTTCAATTCAATTTTATGTTTCTTTTTTTTTCCATTAACTTGCTTGTAGTCTACACCTATAATTATAGTGGCATTAAGCTAGCCCCTTATGTGTTTTGTTGTACCTTAACTGTATAAATGTTCATTATGTTGGTGTTCAATAAATAAATAAATAAATAAATAAATGTGTAGCTTTTTATATGAGTTACGTGTAAGCGACAGCCCTACACGTTAAGGCTGCATCGCGCCAGCCCTACACCGTTCTCACGCTGCATCGTGCTTGCGCTGCATCGGGCCTTCGCGGAACGGCCAACGCTGACGAGGCGCGCAGGTGGCCGTCCCACGCGCGGGTGGCCGTCCCACGTACAGGTGGCCGTCCACCATGGAATCAGTTCACCTCCATCGCGGAAAGTGACTCGACCTATCCCATCAATTTATTTTTTTAATTTCATTTTTGTTAAAACTTGTGTAAAATTTGTGTTAAATTTAAATAAAAATTTAATTTGTTCGCGAAATAGACTGCAATTATTTCCTCGACGCCCAGCTCCCATAACTGGCGCAGTCGAAAGTTCCCGGTTTGTGCGTGTTTCGGACTATCGCAATTAAACGAGGAACCCATAAGTGGCGCAGAACCCATAACTGGCGCAATCGAAAGTTCCCGGTTTGTGCGTGTTTCGGACTATCGCTATTAAACGGGAAACCGAACCATTGAACGAGATCCGGACGTCGGGGAACCCTGCTCAGCTCGCTACATCCAAAAATCGATGTGCAAATACGAGATGAAGCTACTTCTGTGAGTAATAAGTAGATATTAAGTATGTACCTATTGGTTGCAGCTCCTATACAATATATGTCCTTCCTATCCCTATAAATATAATTTTATTGAAAATTTGAGTGAACAGTGACATAAAATCTTTCAAGATTTTTTTATTACGAGCAAATAAGGGTAGTTCACCCAGTTCTCGTCAGGAAATTCGTAGATCTATACGAGACCGTAATCGTAATTTAGATTTATTTGTCATAGAAGAATCATTAAATATGACAGAAAATTCAATGCCAAGTGTAAGTGGAACGGCAATTTCTGCTTCTTTGTCAGACAAAACCGATAAAATTTTTAATGCTTTAAGATTAGTCCCTGAGTTTGATGGAAATTCAAATGTTTTAATTAGATTTTTAAACATATGTGATCAAATTGTATTAGCATATGTCGATCCGGCATCTGGAAATGAGTTAAATAATTATGCAGTGATAAATGGAATTTTAAATAAAATTAAGGGACCCGCGGCTAGAACCTTAGCTACGAATGGCATCCCATCGGATTGGAATGGAATCCGCGCAGCTCTTATTAATACCTTTTCAGATCATCGTGATGAATCTTCATTGTATAGCGATTTATCTATGTTATCTCAAGGTAATGACACACCCCACATTTTTTATGAACGAATTCAGAATTTACTCGGTACAATAATGACATATGTTGAGTTACATGATGATATTTCCACTACCGTTGAAGCTAAACGGACCTTATATAAAAAATTAGCTTTACAGACTTTCCTTAAAGGCTTACGTGAACCATTAGGCTCACGCATACGTTGTATGAGGCCTCCAACGCTTGAAAAGGCCTTGGAGTTTGCTCAGGAGGAATTAAATATTATTTACATGCAAAATAGAAATTCTTATTCACGAAAACTTACACAACAGACACCATCATTCAGAACTAACAATTTTAATCCTTTCTTTAATAAGCAAATTAGCCAGCAGTCACGCATGAATAATTCTCAGATGTTGCCACACTTAAATAAGCCTTATCAAGGTCCATCAAAAACCCAGCAAATGTTTAGGGCTCTACCACGATCGAATATGAGCACTGGTTTTAGGATACCACTTAGGGAAACTCACCCCACACAGCACCAACGCCAGGTCAGTAATCAAATGCACGGACAGCCTATGAGTGGCATTAGCCACCCCAAAGCCCGTACATTGCCACCGACTTCAATGAAACCTGACTGGAGCCGACAAGGTCAGTACCGTTCTCCAAATTATTACCAAGAAATTAATACTAATGAGTATGATAACTGTGATGACATTGACCATAACTTCGTCGATAACTATGACATGAGCTATGACACCCCATCTAACGTAGTTGAACACTTAGTGGGAAACGGTTACATAAATGACCAACAATTTATTGAACAGACTGACGAACAAACGGACGAAAATTTTTTGTCAGCTCAAATTTCAAGTGTCCCAAGATAGAATTAAATTTACAAAATAAAAGACAGCTTCCATACATTCAAATTCATAACCCACCTCTGAAATTATTAATAGATACAGGAGCAAATCAATCCTTTATCAATCCAGAAGCTATAGAAAGATACTATTCGGATTTACCATTATATTACGACCCTTTTATTGTGACAAATATTCATGCTTCTACTAGAAACGACTATTCCATAGAAATACCATGTTTTTCTGAAATTAATGACAATAACCCCGTAAAGCTTTACATTTATAGGTTTCACAATTATTTCCTCGACGCCCAGCTCCCATAACTGGGGCGGGAGAAGTTACGTGTAAGCGACAGCCCTACACGTTAAGGCTGCATCGCGCCAGCCCTACACCGTTCTCACGCTGCATCGTGCTTGCGCTGCATCGGGCCTTCGCGGAACGGCCAACGCTGACGAGGCGCGCAGGTGGCCGTCCCACGCGCGGGTGGCCGTCCCACGTACAGGTGGCCGTCCACCATGGAATCAGTTCACCTCCATCGCGGAAAGTGACTCGACCTATCCCATCAATTTATTTTTTTAATTTCATTTTTGTTAAAACTTGTGTAAAATTTGTGTTAAATTTAAATAAAAATTTAATTTGTTCGCGAAATAGACTGCAATTATTTCCTCGACGCCCAGCTCCCATAACTTATGCGAAAACAGCTAAATGGTGTGTTGTTTTTATTATTAAGAGATAACTATATAGCTATAACTGCACACTGTATGTTTTCCTATTAAAATAAAATAAAATAAAAAATAAATAAAAATAGCATGCAGTTCTGGGTTCGAACCCCGGTCAGACAAATACCTAAGTGATGGATTCAGAATTCTGTTCTGAGACTGACACGGAAATCCTAAGTAAGGCTTAGTGTAGAAAGCGTAGGTATTTATTACCTCGTCACCATCAGGTGAACTGAACACTACACTACACTTCTAACTTCAATTCCTTACAAACCTATTCGAGGTGTGAAAAATGTTTCCTAACCACAACAAAACGAAATCGATTTTGTGCAAAGCGTGTCGTTGTACGCCAAACCAGTTTTCAAACGGTTGGTTCAAACCGTTTTTACTCGACACCATTTCAAAGTCTCTCTTGTGGAAACCTAACGCTCAAAGGAAACTGTTTGCTGGAATATTCGTAGCGATGTTTATTTTCATAGGAAAAATGATTAAGTGGTTCTATAAGTGCTCTTTTAATATGCATGCAATCGGATTGACTTGATTCTATTTTAAGTGGTTGTCCATTTATGGAAATGTTTATCATTTTTATTTTATGAGATAAGAGTTCTACTGATAGCTAATGTTTACTTCTTTAAAAACTAAGTTATAATTGAAAATCTCGTGTGCATACATACATAATACATGTGCTACAACAAAATGTATAATACAACAAATGTATGGTGGTATTGTGTGGTATTTTGAAGGCGGTAGAACCCTTTGTGGTTCGATTCCGGCGGCACTACCGCCACACCTATTTCTACCTAATAACAGCAGTGTTAGGCGCTGCTGTGTTCCAGTTTTAAGGGTGTGGTAAGGGAGACATACTTTTCCGAGGCGTTCCAGCTTAGTCCTCAGGGGTAGCGCCGCATCTGTAACCGACCTCAGGTAGGAATATCTAATCCTATCTGGGGTTGATTACAGATGTCCATGGGCGGCAGAAGCTACTTACCATCAGGTGGACGGTATGCTCGTCTGCTATTCCTATATTATAAAATATATATATATATAAATATATATATATAATGTAATCTCTACGCATAATATTAAATGTGTTGAACTGTGGTGTAAAGCCTTTTACGGTTAAACTGTGGCAGCACCATTGAATCAATCGATTTCCGTCTTTTAATAGCGTTTGTCAAGCGGTATACTGTAGTTTGGTTTGAAGGACCAAAACTTTAGGAGACCTACACATTTTTATAAAATTAAATAGAGATAATTCTTAATAATAATTTGATTAATTTCTTGCTGTAATTTGAAAGTTTACTTACACGAGGTAACTTAGTCCATAAGAGTAGTGACGCATCTGTCTATCTCAGGTTACTCCAATCTTATTAGGAGTTGATTACAAATGTCCGTAGCAGCGATTACTTAGGATCAGGCTATCATTTGTTATTCCTAATAAATAAAAGTAGAAGTTGGTTAGGCGACGTCGTAGATAAAAGGCATTCCTTAAGAACAAAGTGTAATGGGATTAGGAGAACATATACTCACAATATATCAACTGCGACTAATGTCTTCACGTAACTGGGAACGTCACGATTTAGTGCTTTATCTTCGTAGGATTGGGTGTTAGTGGATTTTTGCGAGGGAACGACAGCTGTCCACAGCGATACTGTGGTTAAGATACATTTGTCAGCTGGATATGGTCACTTAGGCTTAGAACGCATGAAGCGTTGCTGCCGCTGCTGCGCGTTTGTCACACAGCTGGATACGGCTTCTTCGTTAGGCTGAGAATTAATGATGCGTTTTTCCGCCTCCGCGCGCAATCGCAGAAACACGCAACATGTGTAGAAGTATTTATTTATTTAAGTAGTTTAAGTATGAAATTTTTAAATTGATTTTAACACAACTTTTAAATTGGCTGTTACTACATATATTTATTTCTTATACTCAGTACTATTTTTTTGGTTTCTCTTACTTTAACCGAATTATAAAGCAAGTTCCAACCAAATCGTGTTACATTTTGATAGCAAGAAAGATTGGCACCTCAAAGGCTACTTCCTTTAAACCTTTTAAACTTCGCTAACTGTATTATAAAACAAACAAAAGTGAGAAGCTTAAAACAACTTAATAGCTTTATATTTATCAAATCGAAAATCGAATTGCCCATTACAAAATACCGGATATCGCCGAGCGTTCCAAAGGGTTCAAAGGGAAGCTTCCGGGTCGCCCGCAAAAGGTTTGCGGAAACGAACAAAGAAACTAATTAATCCCTCTGATGGGTGTTTGTTATTTATTTATTCACTTTAGCCACTTTTATATTATGGGTTAAAATAAATTTAAAAATATACACATTTTAAAGGTGATAAAAATCTTTATGATTCGACACGGCTACGCCTTTTCCTGACTTAATAACGTATGAGCTGGTATGTTTGGGTTTGATGGGTTAATATAGAAGACACATTAGCCATAGAAGATATTAATATCGGAAAATTATGTATCCCTTACCACACTCTTCAAACCAGAACACAGTAGCGCTAACCACTACTGTTATTAGGCAGAAATAGATGTGGCGGTGATGCCGCTACAATCGAACCACAAAAGGTTCTACCACCTTCAAATGGTATGTTAGGTACAAATATGCATGGGTGGCAGCGACCATTTACTATCAGATGGACTGCTTGGTTGTTTGCTTCTTTAATCTATTTCAAACTGTATATAGGTATATTAATGTCAAGGATACATAACACTGATGAGTAGTTTTGAAAATTGGCAAAACAATTTTGAAATACAAATATGTCATTGAAACTAAACTCTGTGAAATATTATAAAACATATATTATTCAGTCCCAAACAACTTACCCCAAACATATATTTGAATAATTTTATCCACATAGATAGTAATGAATGTATAAATCCCGTTTTCATAACGGTTAAAGTTACGATTCCCGGAATATGAGAGATAGCATTTAGGGTGTATTCCCACTATATATATATTTTTAATAATTCATAAAGCATGCAGTCCACCTAATGGTAAGTGGCTACTGCCGCCCATGGACAACTGTAAACCACCCCAGATAGGATTAGATATCCTATCTGAGGTCGGCCACAGATGCGCCGCTACCCCTGAGGACTAAGCTGGAGCGCCTCGGAAAAGTCTGTCTCCCTTACCACACCCTTCAAAACAGAATACAGCAGCGCTGTTATTTGGTAGAAGTAGCTGTGGCGGTGGTGCCGCCGGAGTCGAACCACAAAGGGTTCTACCACCTTCAAAATTCCCAGTCATTTCTTTTTGATCATTGTTTTCGTAATAAAATAGCAGTTAAAGTTTTCACGACTGACTTCATCTGAAAACTAAAAACTGAAAATAATATTTATGTTCAATAAATTCATAAACACAAATAAAGTTTTGTGATTTTAAGTTAATTGGCAAACTAAAATAAATTAAAAATCAGAAATTCAAATACGTATTTGACCTAAGAGCTGATCATAATATTGAGATAACGTCACTTATCAAAGTGCGAAAAACCTGTACAGTGTGAATCAATCCTTTTTTTCGCGGAGAAATCCTTATGGATCCTCTCCCGCCCGGGGGAGAGGAAGGGGTATGTCTGACTCTTACCGACTAAAACTCCGTGACGTTCATCTGAAGGTTCAGTTCCGGATCCCGAAAAGCGTTAGCATTACACTAGCGACACAGTGTTAATCAACCTTTAATATATTGCGACTGGCATAAAGCCAAGCTTACACGACGAACGGAACCTAACCACACTCAAATTTTAACCCTATCTTTAAACTATAAAGCTCAACGAAATAATGTTTAATTTTAAGGCACGATTGGACAGATAATGAAATTATCTACTTATTTGCATGTATCAGGTTAAAGTTGAAAGTGGGTCAAAACATTTTATATGTAGTATTTTAACTGACTATATTATATCGTTTGTACTATGAAATATTTTTATAAGATTAAAGTAGCCAACTCAAATAAAGTCCATCTGATGGTGAGTGACTCCTGCTACATTAGGACATCCGAAACCATCTCCATATATTATACAAACAAAGAACAACAAGCGATCGACCTAAAGCCGATCACATGCGTTGCCGATGTTAACGACTGTTATGGTCGCCCTATATATTCGATTTAAAAAGATTAAATATTTATATGGCAATATACTGTATACTGTATAGCCTTCCGAGCAACGTTCGCATACGGTCCGGGCTAAAAATCAGTTGCCGAGATCCAACCTCGGTTTTTTCTGAGCTCCGGAACCCTTTTCATAGACTTTAGCTGCAACACTCGATTATGTATTTTGTTTGCTTTATTTTTTTTTATTTTATCAATAAGTTCATAATTAAGTTTGTTTCAATATGTGTATTTTTTTGGATTTCATTGTTTATTGTGTGTTAAAATCTATCTATCTATCTATCTATCAAATAAAAATATCGTCAACACAACACAGACCAAAAGAAATATCTATTATAAACACATGTATATTTAGTACATTTTCTAGAAAATAAATACGTTTTATTTCTGTATCCATTCGTAAAGAATAAACAAGCGTAAATAAACTAGGTATTTGTTTGTTCATCTATTCGAATGTAAAATTAAAGGACAGGTCTGCTTTATTGTCTTACTAAAAATACCTGAATTCTGGAAATAAATAACATGTGTATTTATGAAAGTATTTTCTCTAAGCTCCCATGAATAAAATGTAGGTTGAAAACAAATTAAATTCACGACACAGTACATACACAATTTGTATTTACAAAAAATGTGTTTACTGTAATTTAGTTCGGGAATGTCACCGGCTGACTTGGTCAAAAATAATGTTTATAATCGCACTGTCTAAGTATAATTAACGCTTACTATGACTATGATATTATGTATTGCAAATTTAAAATAGTATGGGAACTACGGGATCAAAATACTGTAATATTTATTTTTATGACGACCCGCATGGCGGAGCGGTCACCATGCCGGTCTGACGCGCAGAGGGTTCCGGGTTCGACCCCGGCCAGACACATTTCTAAATGATGAATTTATACTTCTGTTTCTGGGTCTGGGTGTTTGTATATTTGTCTCTGTGTGTGTCCATAGCACCCACGATACAGGGAATCCTAGTGTGGGGCTGTGAGTGTAGAAAGCGTTTAAGCGTTTATTACTATTTTTGAATCTGGACATTAAGATAGGACTGCAGATATCTCTTTAGATAATTATATATTTGTGAGATATTTGTTATGATATCGGAATACTCGATGTATCATGGTTTGATAATGCCTCGTTTATAATAGCTAGAGTTGGAAAAACAGCAGCAGGTGATCGGTCAATCCATTTTCTTCTAATACACAAAAAAAAGTTAAGATTATATCGAAGAAATATGTAAACAAATTGTTTTTGTTTACATATTTCTTCAATATAATTCTTAAAGACAGTCCCATTTTGTTTCAAGGCAAAAACATGTAAATTAGAGCTACATCGCGTAGGCATAACAAAACATTGTTTGCCTTGAGAGTCGTTTTCAAAATTACACGACTTTTTGTTGCGAGAAGCGTCTGAGGATCTCAAGCTTGGTCCCAGCGTAATTTGATAAAAGGTTATGGTTATTATACAGGATGTCAGGATGAAACGATCGTGAAATTGTTACATTAGGATGTCAGGGTCATAGAGTATCGTCAAATGTAAGACGCATTTGTAAATGAGTTTTTTATAAACAGCATGTATTTGTATTATTAGTACCTATTCTTATCAGTACATACATTTTTGTGATTTTTTTTTATAAAATTGAGCATTGGCAAACTTATATTTTTTGTCAAGACCTGAGTCCAGTGTTGGTACAATAGTTGATTCACGGCGATAACATAAAGTTTCGATTTAATTCTTCTAATAACTTACACGTTGCTACAATCAAAATAATGCTACAGTCAAAAGGTTGTTTTAAAAAGAAATCTACATAAAAGAATGCTCAAGTATCACGTACACGATAGTGAATAAGATTTAACAAAAGAAAGGTTCGGGCTTAAAAAGATTAGGGGTGCCTTGAAGTAACAAAACCCATTGTAGTCACACCCTTAACCTAAGCCAATTTGTCGAAAGATTAATAGTGGAAAATAAATAGCTATATATGCCATGACTTTCTTCCCAATGGACTCTTATGCTAAATTCGCAATGAATATGAAGACCGTATTAATCTAATTAACACATTATTCCTTCCTTCGTAGTCTTCTAACAGAATAAGAAGAATTAAAAACAGAATAAGACTACCACTTCAAGTGCGGATTTGTATGTTATTTGTGTATTTCTCATGCTTGAAAAATCTTATGAGTATTACGAGTAATCTACATTTTTTTTACTCCAAAAAATTGCGGTAATTCAACTTTTCACGTATACGAAGAAAGCCGGATTTCATACCGTTAGACACTGTATTTCATTGTGTTTCAAAATTAATTAATTAATTAAAAACCCGAATCCCAACAAAATATTTTTTCTTATAAATATTATTCTTGTTTACTTGTAAATATCTACTTAAATTATACTATTCATCATTAAAAGATCCCTTACAAATCCTTAGGTCTATTCGAAGAAATACGTAAGTATCTAACAGATTATCCCCGTAATATTTCTGTATTACAAAGTATAATATTATATTTATTCATTATTACTTAGCGCTACAAGTCGATGACCGAATTACGAGAACAATGGGAAGATTAAGTATTCGTTTCTTGTACCTGACAGTAACCTTTAATGCTTTTACAAAACATTTATCTTCTCGGTCGATGGCTAATTTATTTCCATTTTCAGAACAAAAAAGGTTTATTTCTGAAAATGGAAATAAATTAGCCAATCCTCCTTGAGATAAGGCATGTAAAGTTTAAAGGTGGTAAAACTGTAATAAATGTAGCTAATTTTGCTTTTCTTTTGGTTTCTACCACTAGGGGAACTAGGAAATAACGAAATGAAATGAAACGAAATGGGATGTAATGAAACGAAACGGAACGAAATAAGAAGAAAGGAAGTGAAATAAAAAGAATTTTCAATTTTATTTTTCCTTATACGCAGATTAACAAATTATTAGTATACGTGAAGTATTGGGTACAGTAATGGGAAATACTGACCACTGAAAAGTCCAATAGCATCAGTTGCTTCAATTGGTTTAAAGAAAAGGCTGAGCTCTAATCACGTTAGTATGTTCAATCTTTCGTGCAGATATAACTTAGTTTAAGTTAGATTTAAGGTTTTCAAAACCTATATATTGATCGCAGATGTTTATGGGCGGCATTGACCACTTATCAGGTCCTCTTACGTGTCTGGTACTTCAATTTAATTTCATGATTAGGATTTTCATAAAAATGTCCGAGGGTCCAAAATTTTTTTAATGTTTCCCAATTATTAAATTGTCAATAAAACGCCCGAAGGTTGACAAGTTTTTGTTTTATTTTCTACAAGTTCATAGCTCGTTAGCGCTGTGAAGTTCCATTTCCAAAAACATGTACGAAAAAAGAACAAAAACGTTTTTTCTACCAAAAACGAAAGCGAACATTGCAACAGCGTCCGTAGTCCGTACTTTGTAACTTTTGTGGGCTTTTTGTAAAAGCTCCACCGATGTAGCCGGGGCTTACAATGTTTTGTGTACTATTTGTTGCGGCTTAATTAAATAAGCCCTTTGGCAAATATATCATTCGATTTCAATAGTTCGTTGTCGAAATGACTAACATCTACAAATATACATTTTAATTGAATTAAGCTTAGGTCTCACGGGGCGTTTTTCTTCTGCCTCCGCGCGCAAGGGAAAAATACCTGTTTTTTCAATCCGCAGTTTTGTGCGATTGCGTAACCGCCAAGGATAGTAAGTAGCCGAACGATGGATAGAGATCAATGTATTTTGCTTACGCAGCGGAAGCAGCAGAAAATCCACGGAAAACGCAAGTCTCATATACGTTTTCAAGCTTCAACGCGTGTTGCGGTTCCGCGTCCGCACGCGGTACGAAAACGCTCCGTGAGCACTGAGCCTTACACCTGTGCTAGCATTTATAATGATTTGAACTCAATTTTACAGTTTAAAGTAAGACTCAAAACTGATTTATTGTTTGGCAGGTGCAATGACCACTCAACGTCTAGGTATGTTTCCTTTACGATTTAACTGAAAAATTATTGCAAGTCACTTTACGTGGGCTTTTTCCATTACTTTTCCAAATTACATAATAGATGTTTATGGAGAAAGTTTTAAAAGTCAACCATAATCACCGGTTTCTCATTCGCTTTTGACCTTTGCTTATAACAATTCTCTTCTGCCCGTTAAAGTAGCAAAAAATGTGTAACAAAGACAAGCCACGATTAAGGACATGCCACCCTGCCCTTCAGTGCAAATAACAAGTGTTCAGTCAAGCATAATGAATCACAGAAAAAGTCCCAAACTTTGGACAAGATTATAAAAAGTTTCGGGTGTCACTACCGGAGCTCTCTGAAATATTGGTTTCGTCACTTTAAGGCTGTTTACATGTCAACGTTTCTGAAGTTCGCTTTTTGCGGCGTTAGGCTGAACGCACATTGGCTATTATCGCTTGAGAATCTGGTAAATTTACGCTTACAATTTACGATTTTAATAAAGTGATTATCAATAATCAATCTATGAAGCTAGTTAACCACAACGATTAAAATTTTACAATTTATAGTAAGCAATAATTGGATACATTAAGTTTTAATAGTAGTCAATGTGCGTTTAGCCTTAGAATATGACAAGTGAATTTTTGAGTACAGAAAGCGTCTGTAATCTACGAATAATGTTGCATGAAACAATAGGATGACTTTAACTGCTGAACCAAAAGTTTTTGCACTACTAGTATTTCTGCATTAATTTAATACATGTTTTCTTTTTAATTTCAGTAGTATGCAATATTAATTTGTATAAGGAAAAACATTAGCAAGCAAAGAAAAAGCAGGGGATAGTATATAATATAATGACACCATATTTACGTGATAAGTATTTTTTCAATGCATTATTATATCTGTATCTCTTGACGGCAACAATATGTTACAACAATACTAAAGTTTTTAGATGATCTAGCAACATTACATTACGTTTCATTCTTTAGAGTAAATACAAAATGATATAACAATAAAATATAACATTAAAACACAATAAAAATCTGTGTTGCACGTAGAATACATATTTAAACCTTGAAAACATCAGAGATATTTGAACTTATTTTTCCAAGTATGCAATGACCCTAAAATCTCGGGAATTCCGACAGCACGCGAAGTTTCCAACATCGCTTCCCGTGAAATTCCCGTCTTATTCCCGTCTTACTTGACGGAGCAAATCAGGCATATAATTTTCCGAGTTTGAATCGGCTTTATTCGGCGTTTTCTAGACAAGTATTCTTTTGATTTATTTGAAAAGTTTAGTGGGAATATATTTCTGTGTCCAAGTCAAACATCGGTCGTGGTGAGAATTTTAGCGTGCGTTCAAAACAACCTGTTTCTCGAAGAAGTGTAAATTTTAAGCGTTGTTCTTTATAAATATTATTGAGCTATTTTATCACTTGTTTTCACTTGTAAAAGTCACACGCCTAAAGATCTAAAAAAAGAATTAAAGATGTATCAAGTCTACCATCCATATTTGGCCAGTGTGGTGGACTATGGCCTAAGCTCCATTATCTCTGAAAGTTGTACATTTAAAAATTTTCATTTTTAAAGCTGGCACCTGAATAGATTCATAATTGAACATCAAATTACTATGTATAATTCTATGTCTCTCCATTAAAGGAAGATGAAGAACAAAAACTGTTAGAGGTAGTTCAGGAAATAAAAGAAAATATAGGGATAGGTTTAGGCAGAACTAAAATGATAAAACACACCATAGATACAGGAGATAATAAGCCAATATATCAAAGACAGTATAACTTTTCACCAATTATTAGGAAAGAAATAGAACGTGAGCTAGATGAGATGTTAGAAAAAGATGTGGTTGAGCCATCCCATAGCCCTTGGTGTTCTCCTATTGTGATGGTAAAAAAGGCTAACGGTGGTAATAGGCTTTGCTTGGACAGTAGGCAGTTGAATAAAATAACGAAACGAGATACATATCCTTTGCCAAGAGTAGCTTCAATCATAGATAACTTGCGCAATGCTAGAGTTCTCAGTACAATTGATCTCAAGTCCGCATTCTGGCAAATAGAATTAGAAGAGTCTAGTAAGGAAAAAACAGCATTTGCTGTACCGGGTAGAGGACTTTTTCATTTTAAAGTAATGCCGTTTGGCCTAGTAAATGCTTCACAGTCTCAACAAAGACTTATGGACATCTTGTTTCACGCCTTAGAAGGCAAGGTATGGGCATATTTGGATGATATTGTCGTTTGTTCAGAGAGCTTAGACGAGCATTTAGAAATGTTGAGGCGTGTTATGGTAATTTTAAACAAAGCAGGTTTGACTGTCAATATTGATAAATGTCAATTTGCGAGGCGTAGTTTACGGTTTCTGGGATATATAATCGATAAAGATGGGTTACGCACAGACCCAGATAAAGTTACAGCCATAATGAATTTTCCAAGACCTAGAAACATTACAGAACTAAAAAGATTTGTAGGGATTGCTAGTTGGTACAGGAGATTTGTAAAAGACTTTTCTCTTGTTGCGGCCCCACTCCATGATTTAACTAAGGGGAAAAAGAATAAAAAGTTTACTTGGAATGAGGAAGCCGAGAAATCGTTTGTGAATTTAAAGACTTTACTTACTTCTACACCGGTTATTTCTTGTCCAGATTTTTCTAAACCGTTTATTATACAATGTGACGCATCAAATAAAGGGATAGGGGCGGTTTTGTGTCAAAATGTTAATGGTGTAGAACAACCCATATGTTACTTAAGTAGAAAGTTAAATGATAGAGAACAATTATTTTCGACATCAGAAAGGGAGCTGTTAAGCATTGTTTATGCCGTAGAAAAATTTAGGCCCTATATAGATGGAACTCATTTTACGGTTGTAACCGATCATAGTGCTCTTAAAATGCTACATAAAATGAAGGATCCCCATGGCAGATTGGCTAGATGGGCAATGAAATTACAACAGTTTAGTTTTGATATAATTCATAGACCAGGTAAATGTAATGTCGTGCCAGATGCTTTGTCTAGATGTATTGAGGTTCTTGAAGATCATAATCACGAAATACAAATTTTAGACAAACATAAAGATGATTGGTACAAAGACAAGGTTAAAAAGCTAACTCTCAGTCAAGCACCAAATTTGGATTGGCAAGTTAAAAACGGCATACTGTATAAAAAACTTATTTTAAAGCAATATCCGGACAAAATTAACGATTGGAAATTAGTTATACCAAAACCTCTAAGAGTTAATATTTTAAAGTTTTGTCATGATGATGTAAAAGCCGGTCATTTAGGAGTTCGCAAAACTTTATTTAGAATAAAACAATATTATTATTGGCCCCATATGAAACATGACGTTTTAGAATATGTTGGAAACTGTGAAACATGTGCAAAAGTAAAGATACCTCAAAAACTACCTTTTGGTCAAATGGGTCAGCATAGAACCGTAACAAGGCCTTGGCAGATAATTTCATTAGATTTAATGGGACCCTTTCCTAAAAGCAAGCAATGTAATACCATGCTATTAGTAATCACCTGTTTGTTTAGTAAATTTGTACTTTTATTTCCGCTTAGAACAGGTAAAGCTGATAAAATTTGCGAAATTCTTGAAAACCAATTTTTACTTTTCGGTATACCTCAAGCAATTATATGTGATAATGGAAAGCAATTTGATTCACACGTATTTAGAGATTTAGTACACAAATATAATAGTCAAATATGGTTTACTCCTAATTACCATCCGCAAAGTAATCCAACAGAACGGGTTAACCGAGTTATTGGCACTATGATATCTTCGTTTATTAGCACAAAAAAACATAACGAATGGGATATTCACCTACAAAAGTTTGCTCATGCTATACGGACATCTATTCATGAAACAACCGAATATACACCATCCTTTCTATTTTTCGGCAGAGAAACATCTATTCCAGCTAATATTAACAATTCAGCGAGAGATCAATATTCCACGATTCTAGATGAACCCATTAAAATAAACTATAGTGAATATTTATCGAATTTACAGTCACTATCTAGCTTGTATAAAAATGTGGAAGGTAAATTAATAACATCTTACAAGAAAAGTGTTCAAATCTATAATAGTAAACGTAGAAACGCTAATTTCAAAACAGGGGATGTAGTATGGAAGCGCACGAAATTTCTCTCTAATGCAGGAACTAAATTTATGGCTAAACTAGCACCAAAATTTGAAAAAGCCGTTATAATTGAAAAACTATCTGACAACGTTTTTCGTCTTAATAATGCTTATGGCAGATCAATAGGCGTGTGGCATGCTAAAGATCTGAAGCCATTGCAGCAAGCTGTTGGGGTTTAAAGAAATAAAATATTGATAATATTTTTTTTCTTAATTTGGTTGGGGGAATATTACGTAGTTTTATGATAATAAAAATGTACCCTCCGCACTGTGGATATCGCGAACGCGCGACCGGCGGTATTTGTCGGTAGACGCGTTGTTGCAAAAATTAAGTGTCTTGAATCGAAATTATTCAAGTTATTTATTTGATATATATAAGAGTGTAAGGCCAATTGTATTGAGCTATTAGTGTTGTGCGCAAAGAGAAAGGGGTAAGTTCTATAGTAATATGTGGTCATTGCATTTCAAAATTTGATGTTCGTAGTACAATTTACCTAAACTGTAATTATCTTGTTGTAGCTTACCGAAACGCCCTTTTGAGTAGTGGTAGTTCCACCTAATACACTAAGGGAAGTTAGATTAATTAAAACCTTGAATTTGCCGTGGCACGGTTTTGGCAGAGTTCCGAAATCACTGCAGGACTTTGATGACTCAGTGCAAGAAAGAAAAAAACTCTATACAATACACTCTAAACAATACAATATATAAACATAAAAATATTAAATACATAGATATATAGTCTATACATATAAATATATTCGATTTATATTTAATCTTAACGACTCTCTCACCTTTCCAAAACAATTTTTCAAATTGACGTAAGCTTTCATTTCTCACAAAAAAAATAGAATGAAAGACTTAGAATCCAATGAAAGTCACCTAGGCATACGAAAGTGAAAGAAGCTTAGAGACAAAGTAAATTATGGAAATTATTGAGCTTTTAAAAGTTTAATCTCGAAAAGACAGGCACCGAATGTTTGAGTTTCAGCGAAAAAATAATTACTGTTGAAACTTTTGTAGGTAAAATGAGGCATTCTTTGTACGTTTTGAATATGACAATTAAATGTCAATTGTTTTAGGAAAATAATTATTTTCATTGTTTTTCACCTCATCACATATTGTTTTTGTTTAAATGTTTTTGTTTAAGTGTTAATTTAAAGTAGAATTAGTCTGTATAGGTGAATGGCCCTCACAAAGAATATATGTAATTTGACTTACATCGCAGTTCTTCACTTGCTGAAGGATAAGGTCCCATCCATATCAACTGGATTAGTGGTGGTCCTATAAGGTTCGGTTTGCACGATCGACTATTTTCCATTTAGCTAGTCGCCGTTTTAATCGGTAGCCCGTCTGCATTATCGCTACGTTAAATTATTTGTTAAAAAAGACATAGTTCATCCCTTGTTTTTATCATCCCTTATTTATGTCCTGATTGTGCGGAATGATTGGAACTGGACGCTGATTGGTCAAGACACTGAGTTACTAATGTACATGTTAATAAGATTAGATAAACTCCATAGATAACCGACAATATACTAAAATCCATATTTTTATAATAAAACGCATGGCAAAAAAAATAAATTTGCAGTGTTTGTCTTGTATAAGGTTATCCAGGATCTCTTTGACTGATATAAAACCAAAAAGTGTACTTACTTATTTTTGAATGTCCGAAGATTTCCTAAGTCTATCGGACATTAAAAAATATAATGTTTTAACATTTACGTTTACATACATATTATTATAATATTTACGTAGAGAATTGAAGTAAACAACATTCTAACACGCAAATTGAAAATTAAAGAGAAAATTATACTAATGTTCTCAGGAGGTTTTCTAGTTTTTGCATAATCTTAACCGCAGTACGGATAGTATATTTGTAAGATAGCTAGAAGTTTACTTGGAAGTTTACAGTACAAATGATTCCCTCAACGAAGATATATCAACTGCAGAAACTTCCACTGGAAATTCTTCGAGAATTTTATATTTTGTACGAAGACTGAATTTTGTTATTGCGTTGTAGATGAAGAAATAGATAGGGTACGTGTATTATTTAAAAAAAAATATGTTTTTTTTTCGGGAAATAGAAGTAAAATTCTGGATAATAGAAATCGCAAATGAGCATGTTTACCACCTGATGGTAAGTCACACACAATTCGAAGGTGGTAGAACCCTTTGTGGTTTGACTCCGGCGGCACCACCGCCACACCTATTTCTACCTAATAACAGCAGTGTTAGGCGCTGCTGTGTTCCGGTTTGAAGGGTGTGGTAAGGGAGACAGACTTTTCCGAGGCGTTCCAGCTTAGTCCTCAGGGGTAGCGGCGCATCTGTGGCCGACCTCAGGTAGGAATATGTAATCATATCTGGGGTTGATTACAGATGTCCATGGGCGGCAGTAGCCACTTACCATCAGGTGGACTGCATGCTCGTCTGCTACTCCTATATTATAAAAAAAAAATCAACTTAAGCAATACCAAACAGAACTGAAGTCTAACCAGACATCTCTTATACCACTGGAGACTAAGTTAAAATGCCACATGTGACTTAGGCAGGAAGTAAAAAATTCCAAACACTCCTTTGAAGCCGACAAAAATCTAAGAATATTTATTCTGGACAGTCCCCGTAACATAGAGTGAAAAAAAAAAACAGAAATCAGTTGAACTTTTTGGGTCCCTTCTCTTGAACAAACTAGATCTATGGCCACATTTATGCACTATATCTATAAGGAACATCCCTTCTACTAGCTAACTACACTGTCATATAGATGATTGTGGCAGTGGCACCAAAGTACTCGAACTGGAGGATGTGTTCACAGTTATTTAAGTCACTTTGGACATTTTAAACATTACTTTTGAGTAGATTTTGACGTTCAAACGTCAAAATCTACTCAAAAGTAATGTTAAAAGCTGAATTTATATATTTTAATTTTAATTTTTAAGGTCAAAAGTTGTAAATGTACAATTTCAATAAATTTTAATAAGTCCAGTTTTAAGATAAATTAATTAAACAACTTACATTAAGCGAAGGACGATGTCGCCATCTTCATCAATTAATGAGGAAACAAGTTTGAATAATTTTCTGCTTTCACGACGCATTTATTTAATCTAAAACATCTTAATAATTAATTTGCTTATAGTAAGCAGAAATTATATATTTTGCTATGAATCTTCGAATGTTTTGAAATAAGATAACAGAAACCAAATAATAAATCCATAATAAAGAAGCCAAAAAGGTTGAGTTCTTTGTGGTTCTTTTCCGATGGTACCGCTACACCCTTTTCTGATATATCAGTGATAAGCGCTGATATGTGTTGGTATGAAGGGTTGCCAAAGAAAACATATCCAAGGTGTTCCAACTTAGTGTCTTAGGGGTAGGAACGCATCTGTGCCCGATCTCAGGTAGGACTCCAAACTTTGGGTTAATAACAGGGGGGCTAGCCAAGTTGACATTCTACAGTCGCTTGCGCTGTAGAAACGCTATAGAAACGCTAAAATGTATGAAATTATCAATGATCACGTGATCAAAATAGCGAAGTAGAAAAGTCGTAGCCAAGTTACACGATAGAATAGAACGCTAGCGATTCTACAATGCTCATGTCATTGCTTTTTTGATGTGAAACATCTATAGCCGCACGTAAAACCGATTTCTGGCGTGGCGACGCATGCCGTGGCGATGCATGCCGTGGCGACACGTCGCCACGCTATACGATGGTATATATACAGTCTATATGCAGTAGTGTGTACGGTGTGGCGACGCGTCGCCATGCGCAATCGAATTCAATAAATAGTCATCGTTATCTGGAAAAAAATCGTAATATTTTATTTTATCATTATGACATATTTAGTTCCTATCACAATATGTTCTTTTCTGCATATTACTTTTACAAAATAATGTCGATGTTTCACATCTGCCAGGCGTCCCGTGACGGCTCACATTTCTTTTGTTCTATACATATGACAACCTTTGACAACCTTTTGACAACCTCTTGAATTTTTTGTCAAATTTGGTAATGTCATAAATGTCATAGTGAGCGATCGCGCCGACCCTGTAGAAAACGTAATCGCTAATAAAATGGCGGATTCTGTATCAACTGTTTGTCACTTCACTACGCGCTATCACTGCATTATAGACTTTGATTACTTTTGATCATTTAAAAATGTACACTTTAAATGTGTTGAAATTTGAATATGGCTCTCTATAACTAGGGTAACCTAAAATATTATAGAAATTAATTACACAGTCGTTTTTCTATTTTAAATTAATAGGAGCATATAATAAATATAATAGATAGATACGATAGAACTTAGAGTTATTCCAGTGTTTAAATAAAAATATTTATTTATTTATTTATTTATTTATTCACAACTTACATCTAACATTACAGGAAAAAAATCCTAATGCGTTAGTGTAGCTTAAAAATAACAATAATTAACGTCCAAATTACATAAAATATAAAATATACAATATACATATTATATACAAGTAAAATAATTAATAATTTTCAATTACATGGAAGGCTACCCTCGTGAACTCTCCAAGTGTGCAACAGAACAAGTCGATATGGTCTGCTATAGTGTTAAGTGTGCGCAATGCTCGTGTTAAGGGTACGTCGCGCATCAGGTTGGTGCGTGCGTGTGGCAACGCCAGAAGACGCGGACGTCGCCGGCGCTCCACGCTTCTATCCGGCACACACAACTTCAGTTCTTTCAATATAACTGGGTTGTGAAGTTCACTAATATTGTATCAGTTTAACTGTTTTATTGCATCATTATTAATGTTTCTCATATTAGCTTTACTTGTAACTAAACCATTTATTTACACCTTAAAAGAAAATATAATATTAATATCTGTATCCTTTTTTTCATTATTATCTCCTATTTCCCAGCAATCTCCCTGTCTAGGCATAAATCTGGTGGTTATGAGGTTTCATTTGTTGGCATGGCATGTATGGTATACACCCAGTGGCATTTTCATTTATAATAATGCGTCCTTGGAATCCGCTCCTACGATGGAAGAAGATCCTGAGTAGCCTGAGGAGCTCATCTTTTGATGAGCTTTAAAGTGCGGGTGGATTTCATAAGTTTACTAGCAAGTTCATTGAAGTGTCTTTATATGTACGAGTATATGATTTTAGTTTATTTGTCACTTTCTCTCTCACTGTTGTCTCTGTGGCATCAGCTATCATGCGAAGCATTTTCGATTGGAAGCGCTGTATGATGTCCAAGTTTGAGTTGGATGCGGTTCCCCAAAGTTCGGATCCATATGACCATATCGGTTTTAGTATGGATTTGTAGTGGACAAGTTTGTTGCTGAGAGACTTTCGTGCCATGAGCCAGTAAATCTTAACAAGTTGGACGTCCAGATATTTTTTTTGGTTATACGTATCCTAAGTTGAAGAAGGTAATTTTATACAAAATACATGCAATCGCTGTTACTGTCATTAGTAATATCGCTATGAACAATTTGTATACTCTTTGTAAACAATCACTAATCACCATAGTTACCGTCCATAAACACATTATTAAGTTTAGTTTTTGCAAATAATTTTAAATAATAAAATACATGTGCTATAAAATATGGTATATTTTTTTATTTATATTATGATGATATATTGTAATATTACTATTAAATAATTAATCATTATCATGTAGCTATTTTGGCTGGTGTAGAAATCAGACGATATTGTATTTGACGGCTTATTGATATTAAATGTGATAGCTAACCATAGAGTTATCATATATGTAGAATGACATTAGCTAACGAATAGAATAGAAAACGAATAGAATGCAAAGTTTGTAACATGGCTAGCCCCCCAGATGTCTATAGGCGGCAGTAGCCATTTACTACTAGGACTGCATGCTATCGCTACTTCTATATTATTAAAATGTACAAAAAGCACATAAAACATGCACACAAACAGCCAGACACAGTACAGCTTAAAAATTCACCATTTACTTATCTACCTGGAATCGAACCCGGGCCCCTTTAACCCATATGATAGTGTAGTTAAGTATTCGTTAAACGTTGTCGCGCCTATAATCAACTTGATCTCGTTACGGCACGCTCCCGTGTTTATGCGAGGGGAAATTCGGATGGGGTAAAACGTATCTTACACGTGTAGTACCGTGAAATACGTTTGTAAATCAATTTAAAGACGCCTTACACTAATAGTCTCACACTAGGATTCCCTGTGTCGTGGGTACATGGACACACACATTAACAAATACAAATACATCTAGACCCAGAATAGAAATCTAAATTCGTCATTCAGATATCTGTCTGACCGGGGACCGAACACGGAATCCTCTGCGCATTAGACCGGTATGGTCACCGCTCCGCCACGCAGGTCGTCTTTGTATATTTTTTTTGTAAAAAAGAGCAAACTCGAATACTTTTAGCGTTTCCATTCACTCATCCATCAGCCTTCAGGTAACCTGCTGGACATAGGCTGCCTTTAATTGGCGTTACTCCAAGCAGTCCCGTACCCTTTCAATCTAGTGGTTGCCCGACATCTTTTTCAATTGGCCGGAGGCAACCTATGCTCCTTTTGCATAAGTATGGTCGCTTCTCGAGGACCTTTCTTTCTCATCCCCATTGGTTACTAGTTCTACGAGCAATGAGACAAGGTCATTACCACTTCAACTTGCTAATTTTGAGAGCTATACCGGTAAGCTTATTTCGTCTATGGATCTTAAGTGTTTAACCTAACTTCATTATACATATAATAATTATTTTAATATTTACTCCTTTCTCACGTTCAAATGAAAGTTTAGATCGATTTGTGAACTACTCAACTAGAACGAACTAGAAGTAATACGAAGGTAGAATAGTAACAAGATTGCCTTGTTATACTGGTAGTCGGCGATTTCGTTAGTCGATGCACCTGGGCCCCTGGCTCTCCCTCTATGCAATATACTTACATAATGTAATGTATCAGACATTCTGAGATTGCGATTACGGAGTTCCTAGCATTTTTGAACCGTTTACGGTACTAGTTACGGTACTTTTAGTGTATTACTACATCATGTTTTGGCGACTTTCTGCGTTCGGCCGCATTGAAACCGCGCGACTTAATTGGCATCTTCATAGGCAACACTTTATGTTCATTGTCATACATACATTATGTATCTAAATGGACCGTAATCCAAAACACAGGAAAGTTGTAAAGAATACAAAGAAGTAAAATAAAAAGGTCGAGCCATATTACCATCAAAATCTAATTCAGTGAATCTTAAGCTCTGTTTATATGTACAGACATTAAAGTAAACGTGTATATTGACATGGTAGATATAAATCGTCGAAATAATATTGTATAGAAGAAAAGTATGTTTTGTTTGACACACAATTTCAGTACAAGTAAATTAATCCTTAATTAAAATTAAGAGGAAAAAATGATGGTAGTAAATAAACAAGCGCTTTGATATAAATCGTTAAAAACAACGCAATAATGTATTTAAATAAAAATGCTAAGCGACATCAAGCATTTAAAGCATTAGTAGGCTCATAAAATGTGTACCTATCTTTCAAAATTACTTTTTTATGCTAATGTGCCCTTATCTAAAGGAATGTAAGGACTTCTTAAGAGAGGTGACTAATGAATTTTCTTGTTTTAACGCTCGCTTGAAAATTAATGTGTACTCGAGAGCCATCTTTCGGGAAATTATTTGATATTCAAAAGCTTGCCTGTTTAATATTCTGAGCGAATAATACACTTCTTACGCACCGTTTTTTTACGATTATGAATTTATTATTTTTGGATTTTTTTGACTCAAGGACGATTGGAGCTTCTAAGTCAATAAGATTAAAATATTAAAGTCTCTTAAAGTTACAAATACCTATAATTTAAGTAGTATTAAGTCCGATTTTTAAGGCCTAATGTAAAACACTAAGTAATTATGTATGGATTCTGTCTATAGTCTATAGGGAAAAGGTATTAAATACAAGTATATACGACTATAGAGTACCCTCGAAGAGGCCGAAAAGGCTTTACTTCGTCATATGTTCTTTAAGATACTAATCACACAAATAATTCGTTTTTTGCAATACCATCTAGCACCGTTTCATAGAAGCTGAAATTCATAGATTCATTATATGGAAGTACATCTAAGTAACCTTAGATGTCAGTTAAAAGTTCAATCTCAAGTATTTACTAATATATAAAGTTCTAGGTATAAGTACTCTATACAACTGCTAATAAATGAATGGGCATCAGTATTAATTTCAAGAAGTCTTTCAAATGTCAAACTCTCTGCTACACTTCAAGTAACAATTCAACATACTTCAAAAATACTATTTCATTACATGGCACGGAGCTGTGAACTAAAATTAATTACTTTGAAACAAGGTAAAAGCACTGCTTACTCAAATTTACGTGCAAAATAGTTGTTTTAGTTAAGTTTGACAATTTACGTGATCCTAACGGCGTGAATTAGTTTAAGTGGCGAGTTTAACGAGTTTAATATGTACCGGCGAAATATCAACGCTATTCGTGCATTAGGCGTGCCAATTTAGTCCTTGTTACTGACATGTGATCGAATGGACTATTTCAGTTATTAATGAGCAAAATGTATGAATTTAAGGTCGGATAATAACCAATCCGAAATGTTATTTAGATTCTTGTGCGCTAGTGACAATAATTGTAGGTGAAAACAATATAAAAATACCGATTAATGGTGCTCTGCTTCACTTGGCGACTGGTTGTCCTTGTTGCAAATCACGGAGGTCCTCGAAGGACCTATTCAGAAGACGCGGTGTCTTCTGAATAGGTCCTTCGAGGACCTCCGTGATAAATAATATTATAGTTATGATTATAATTATAATGTCCCATGACACAGCGATAATATGACATATTATATAATTGACATGAATAACTTATCAGGGCAGGGTATAGCCCTACAGCTAACTACAGATTAACCCCTGATAAGATTACAGTCTAATCTGATGGCGGTAAAGTGTTCGTTGCTACCCCTGAGGACTACGTTGGAATGCCTCGGATAATTATGACTCCTTTATCACACCCATTGATGCTAATAGCCAATAAAATAACAATTACTACGTGAAACGTACATGATGTATTTCTCAACCTTTAGTAATATATTGCTAATATATAATTACATTAAAATACAAAAAATATTTATAGAACACCAACTAATAGATAACAAATATTAATATACTCTTAGGAAATTAGCTAGGAAATTATTTAAAAACAACTTTTATAAACCGAGAACATTTTACTTTATTTCACTAGTTACTTACCTACCTAAGTTAGTTACCTAAGCATACAAATTGTAGATTCGACAACAAAAGTGGCAGAGTAAATTTCCGGGAAATACCCAGAAGGCCTTTTTTAGTTAATACCCTCATTTGACAATTAAATTTTCTATCTTCTACAGTCGTTTAATACACATAATGAAAAGTACCTATAACAATAATTATATCATCTTCAACCATTTGGCCATTAAAAACAGGTTTGTATTAAACCAGATTATAAACGTCTCAAGTATAACCTTCGCCTCTTAAAGGGTCATAAAAATTGGAAAGATTAATTTCCCTAAACCTCTAACCTTTAATACCTCACGGAACAAAAATGCAACGTCACGCTTAATTTAACTCATCGTAGAAGAAATTGCGAGTTTTGATTAATGAAGGAAGCCGCCAGAGACCGCTAGTGGAGGTCTATTCTGTACCCTTACCAGGAGTTTTTACGTTTCGACAAATATGACTGTTTTGGTATTTGTTTACGTATTTGCCCATACAAATTCCAATCAGCGCCCCTAGCGGATTGTGTCAGAACTAGGAAATCGTATGGGCCAATACGTAAACAAATACCAAAACAATCATATTTGTCAAAACGTAAAACCTCCTGGTAAGGGTACTGTACGTTCGTCTACGAAAATTCGATACCCTTAATATGAGTCTTACATTTTTTTTAATGACTGTTTTTGTATTTGTTCACGTATTTGCCCATACAATTCCAATCAGCGCCCCTAGCGGACTGTATCAGAACTGATTGTACATATATAAAAAATTCAAATACAGTCATTTTTGTAAAATCGTAAAAACTTGGGTAACGTCAATGACATTTCGGATCTGTCCGGAAGTTTGTTATTTTCATAGATATATTATCCTACTGGGTTAGTATAATATATCTATGATTATTTCATAGTAAAATTTGACATGACGAATCAGTTCTCAATTAATTCCACAGTAATCGAATATCTTCGATCTAGATATAGTGGTGGAAGTCGTGTATGTATTTCTGACTATTAAAAAAGTGTCAAGCACACCTATATCTGGTTTAAATGGTGCCGTACTTAGTCCTCGATTTAAAGTAAAGCTTAAAACCGTAACCTAGTTGGCTACAGATCTTAATTACCGTCAATGTAAAGCGATACTGTGCTCTGGTGTAAAGGCTGTGTAAAAGAAACTTTCTTGTCCAAGGCATTCCAACTTAATCCTTAGGGGGAGCAACGCAACTGTGGCTGACCTCAAATAAAGTTAATATCTTATCTGGAGTTTATTATTGGTTTCCATAGGTTACTATTTACCATTAGAATGCACCCTTTTTGCTACTTCAAACATAAACCAGTGCATTGAAGTGAGAAATACCCACATCTTGAAGCCACGGATTTCAGCGTTCAGAATAGACCCTCTTCGTAACGTTTCATGCAAATGAGCCGGCGCTAGATCTACGGCATACATCACAGAGTTTTTCAAGTGGCTCATAAAATATGCGGTTTTATTAAACTTCGCTGGTACTTGGCCATATAGCAATAAGTGGTAAATTATGTGATTTTTTTATGGAGAAGACTGACACATTTTATTATTTTGTGTGGTGGTAATGACGGACGGATGATTAGTATGCTGTCGGAATACTCAAAAAGGATCTGTGCTCTTGTTTTCTGGTTTGAAGGGTATGGTAAGGGAGACATACTTTTCCGATGCGTTCCAGTTCAGGTCTCAGGGGTAGTGGCGCATCTGTGGCCGACCTCAGGTAGGAATATCTAATCCTATCTGGGGTTGATTACAGACGATACATTTGCATGCATACACAGACCTGTATCTAAACAATACAGTACCCTTACCATGAGTTTTTACGTTTTGACAAATATGACTGTTTTGGTATTTGTTTACGTATGGCCAATACCATAAAATTTCCAAGTTCTAACACAATCCACTAGGGGCGCTGATTGGAAATTTTATGGGCAAATACGTAAACAAGTACCAAAACAGTCATATTTGTCAAAACATAAAAACTCATGTACAGGGTACTGGTCTGTGAATTTATATATATATGTTGTACATAGGTGTGGTCTCAATTTAACGTGTAAATATGAAAAACTAAATTAGAATTTTCCCCTCACATGCACGGATAACAATTTCATTCCCGCACTAATCTGGTTATTTCGTTTCGCGCCAACTAGTTCCAGGTAAATGTATTTTCAGTTCAAAAAGTTATTTAAAGCTTTACTGAGTTTTCCGGCTAGTTTTAATTGGATTTTATGATTACTTCATGTAATGATCTATCGATTTTTGTTTAAAAATATAACTAAACTCACATACATACTTGACATTTAACAATTAAAAAAGTTGGCATACTAAAAAAATCACCGTCTGAATATATAAATTTACGAAACCAGTAGGCCGATTTAAGTTGCACTAATATGAATTGATTAATATCATGTCATTACATAAATCAATAATATTCAAATAAAAATACTTACATATGTATTTTTAAAATGTGTAACGGAAACGGTTACATTTCTGTTACAAAAACGTAAGGCCAAATGTTTTGGTCACTTATGGCACGCGTAAAGAAATTTCTCTTAAAATGCACAAACTACGTACAACACTGTTTACAGAATATTTGTAGCATATATGTTTTATATATTATGGTCTCAAGTAATTTTATTTCAAAATCCCTATAAGGTACTACAACACTATTAACAGAACCTTCGTAGCGTATACCGCATCAAGGAGTAGCATCTGTTCGTATCTTCGCGACATCAAAGCAATGCGCTTCGCATTATCATTTGAAGCTGTTATCTGGATTTACATGACACGCGCTGCTGCACTCGTGTCTCGGTATATAGAGAGCTAGATCTTTAGCATTCGTCTTAAATTATCTTGGGCCTATACTTAAATTAATAAAATTGAAGGTTTTTAAATCCATAAATTGACTTTTTATGGATTTAAAAACATTCAACGCGGAACTGACTTTCGATCAAGTGAGATTTATAACTGATAGAACTTTCTGTAATATGACAGTTGCCAAAACTTAAGCATATAATGATGGGGAAATTGGAATATAACAACCGTAAAAATTATATTAACAAACTTTAGGATCCACCTCCCAATGATGGAGAACTTTAAGAAGACATGGGCTAAATAGTTAAAATTCGTTAAATTTATGTATCGACCTCTTTAATTGAGGAACTTTAAAAAAATAACACTTGCACATTGGTCAATAAATACCTATAAGTTTGAGTATATCACCCAAATATTGTACAGTAAACAGAGCTTACAGCCCGGCCGGCCGGTGTAATTGTGCATCGGGAGAGATTTTATTACCCGCGGGAAACCCGGTTGGATTTAATGCCTCCATTCCCTTTGTTTTCAACTGTTGTTTTTTCAACTACATAAATTTATTTTATTAACTTCCTTTACGTAATACGATGAATAGCGAACATATGTGAGTTTACTTACGAGTGTATGCCTCCGAAAAGTATGTCTTCCTTACCACACCCTTCAAACCGGAACACATCGGCGCTTAACACTGCTCTAATTAGGCAGGAATGGGTGTAGTATGCGAGATTATGAGGATGTGTATTTGCATTTTTTCTTTCTAGGTAGGCACCTAGAAATGTATAATCGCACAAACTCGGAAACGACAGTAGAACTTTCTGAACCTCAAATTCACCAATACATAAAACCCTTTTTAAAATATTCAAGTAAGTAATATGTTCTAAATCTTACCCTTGGTCAGGGTGGTAATATAAGAGCGGTAGCGTGCACCGGAGACCGTCGAAGACAGTCGGCGGCAGTTGGTCGATGTCGCTTATGTGTTACTCTTGTTATGTATTACCACTTACATTACCAGATGATACTTTCTAACTGAAAATAATCCATTCAAACCTTGTTTAAAAGTAAATCCGTCATATGAAAATGGAACATAATTTAGTTTCACTCCGCCCTTCAATTTCATCTGCATTGTACGAAGCAGTTAAGTGGCGCCGCTGTCGTCATTCGAATGCGGATTGTAAAAGGCAATGGGTTGTTATTTATTGGAACGATAACGGGACGACACGGCACCGACGCTGTCAGTACCTCTACCATGAGTTTTTATGTTTTGACAAATATGACTGTTTTGGTATTGGTTTACGTATTTGCCCATACAATTTCCAATCAGCGCCCCTAGCGGATTGTGTCAGAACTTGGAATTTGTATGGGCCAATACGTAAACAAATACTAAAACAGTCATATTTGTCAAAACGTAAAAACTCTTGGTAAGGGTACAGAACTTCTGTTAGTTCTGTCAGTGCCGGTCATGGACAAATATCTCTGTAGATGAGGCCTTAGAACAATAATGAGGCATGTAACACCATTAATATGAAACGAAGCGTGTCAGTTTTTTACCTATTGTGTACTTATAAGGATAACTATACAGATAAATAATCGAACAATCAATTTTAGGACTAAAAATACAGATAGATTTTTTATAGCTATTCACTATTTTTTTATTAATCGCTGTGGCACAAAGTTCTCTGTTACATTTAAAAAAATCTATAAGGCAACTGTACAATGTTATCTATAAGAGTTTCGCTCTCTCCTTCGATACGCGAAATATCTTTTGGTACATAAAGTTTAAACTCGTACATTTGCGGCGTCGTGTCGTTGCCGCGTCCTTGTCGTCGATGAAGAAGCCCCCAATTCCGAGAGGCGCTTCAATAAAGTCTATATTGATACGTGTCGAAGGCATTGTTCATTAAAATTCTGTCGAGGACTACAGCTCGGGTACTACTCCATATTTATGTACTGTAGTTCAAGGGTAGTGGAACATCTATACATATAATATTAAGATATTAACGCCCTTTGTTAGTAAATATTTGCCATATTTGCCTGCTGGTTAGTAATGTAGGTATTTGGAAAAGTCAAATAAAATCAGTTGAAATTGATCCGTAAATACTCCTTAAATGCTACTTAAAATTTAAGAAATCGTGTTTTTCAGTTGTTTAATCCAGTTGTCTATACAAGCTAAATTTGACTAGTTTTACGCCCAGTTTAATAATCAATCTATCAATTGTTTGGCTACCAAAGATCGACATTTTACAATGTCCACTGAAATTTTATATTCGATCTTAATCGTAAGTCACGTCTAACCCTAACCGCCTAAGTCGCTTAACCCTAAACCCCTATAACACACCCAGTACAGGAAGTAGAACCTATTTAACGGCGGATATAATACAACTTGTAATAGCACCATTTACACACACGTTAATTATCCCCTCCAATATCGGATATCGCTCATGTCGGGCAAATTGCTTTTGGTTAAAATTAATGAGTTTCCAAACACATATTATATCGATTAATTTGATAATTGAACTGGATATTGTTTATGCAAATTTAGAACGTAATAGTTTGATATATGAGGTTCGGGTATAGTGGTGTTTTGTAATTATTTAAGAGGATAAAAGCGATTTCAATTACTTCTCGTAGGGTTGACACATAAAATCGTTGCGGTCTGCACCGGCAAAATATGCGTCGTTGTGCGTCGCAACGCAATAATATGCGTCGTGCGTCACCGCTTATTCCGACGTTTGCCTAGATAACTGACCAAGTACGAGACGAACTCGCACATGGACTGTTCCGTACCAATGTAGTATGTAGTCGTTTATTATTATTTCTTGTAATGAAAAAAAAACAATTCGAACAAACGGTCAGATAGCGGGAGCTAAGTAATCGGATCCCGTCCTTACTATTTGAGTACGGAACTTTAAAAATCTGTTTGGTGATAAACTTTGCGATGTTTACCGTATCGATTTGAATCTCCAATTGACATACAATTTGGATAAAAATATTATATTATTAAATATTGGTTACACACATATTATTATATAGCACAGTAGCGATTAACACCGCTATAGTACCGGCGGTAAATCGGTAGTGCCACAGCATTCCAAATGAGGCACTTTACCTTCAACACATCCAGTATAATCTCAAAGCTAAGATGAATAATCCAATTCCCAACAAGAAATTCGATCCGCATGGCGTCGGGCGTTTGCGGAAATTAAATCAGTGTCGGTTTGAACCGCATTCCGGACGCCTAACCGCGTTAAGTCCGGAATTCGGTTTTCATTACTTGACGCGCCTTTGACAGCATATATTTCACCCAGCTGCAAAAAAAATGCCAAATGGTTTAAAACTAGTGAGCGTAATAACGCACCTCTGTATTTACAAAGTTATGTATTGGAAAATAATTCTCATTTGCTTAACATCAATTTTGGTAAGCCAAATTGGTAAGCCATATTCTTTCTTACCGTATCGATTTGAATCTGAAAATATGCGTAATTTGAATAAAAATATAATGATTTTGTATTATCGACTGATTTATCAACGTTCATGTGATAATAGGATTTCTGCATAAGGCTTAAAATAAATACATTATTACTCCTAGAGAAACTAAACTGGAAAAGACTACATCATTAAACCATCTATCAAGAACACAGCAGCGCTTAACCATTGCTGTTATATCTGTGGTAAACCTGTGATGCTAGTAGCATTCGAAGCGAGGGAGTTTACCTTCAGCATCACATCCAGTATTATCTCAAAGCTAAGATGAATAATCCAATTCCCAACAAGATATTCGATCCGCATGGCGTCGGGCGTTTGCGGAAATTAAATCAGTGTCGGTTTGAGCCGCATTCCGGACGCCTAACCGCGTTACGTCCGGAATTCGGTTTTCATTACTTAACGCGACTTTGACACCATATATTTTAGTAGTAGGATGCGGCAGCAGCAAAAAATAGTTTAAAACTCTGATTCTTAATCGGAGGCCTGAAGAAATCACGCGCGCGGGTTCTTCACCCCTGATTTTTCAGATTATGTGCGTATTAAAAAAATAATAAATACTTGCCTTTGCAATATTCTGCAATAAAGTGCGTCTTAACGTAACAAAGTTGTCAAAGATTTGTGGAGTTTACCAATCCACGCTTGGCCAGCGAGTATAGCTTAAAACCTCTATTGTAAAGTCTAGTTTTCTCGTTTTGATAAGGAATAATAATAACGAAAATAAATTTATTGATATGATATTAACTTGTACTAAATTTTTATTCGTAAGTATCATAAAAGAGAATTGCTAACCATCGCTGTGTATTCAGCAAATTCTAAGATAAGTTCAAAGGCAGAACGAATTAACGGTTTTCGTTATTTCAAACAAGCTGAGAAAATAGTGTCTTATAAAGAAAATACTAAAAAATAAAGATACATGAAAACTTTACGTACTTTACGTACAAATACTAGGAAAATGTCAATTACGATAGATTAGGAGTCTGTTTATTTAGTTCCTCTACAACACTTCGAAGCAAGACACTCGCGCGCGCTCGTTTGGAAATCGAATTAGTGTCGATTACGAAACGGATCCGAAGGCTTCCATTATAGGATCTTAGTGTGATGCTTAGAGAAATTTATTTATTTATTAACATGCCAATAGTAATGACTAACATACCTTGTATGGTACAGAACTCTTATAATAACAAATCTCGTAATGAGTGCCAATTATAGGCATGAATAATGTTTATGTAAATTTATTTATAAATAAATAATTTGTATGGACCAAATCGGATCGACAGAATACTAACTTGTTCTAAATTTTTACGATATTCTAAGATAAGCTTAAACAGAACAAAAAATAAACAGTTTTCGTTTTTTATTTATAATCAATATTTATACAAATTTGTATTTTTATTCATAAAGAAAATTAAAAAAAAAAACTTTACTTCGAGAAAACGCCAATTATGATAGATTAGGAGTCTGTTTATTTAGTTCGTCTACAACATTTCGAAGCAAGACGCTCGTGCGCGCCCGATTGCGGAAATCGAATCAGTGTCGGTTACGAAACGGATCCGAAGATCTCCATTATAGACCTTAGTGATACTTAGAGAAATTCTTACATCAAATGAGAAGGCTATTCACGATAACCGATACCGATAGCAGTGATAACCATGTGGTTGAAACTCTTTCAATGTGGGATTCGATGGTCTAAGATCCCGATATAAGACGACCGAGCGAATTTTCAAGAAATGAATTGTCACTTGCTTTAATAATAAAAGACAATATCGTGAATAAACTTATACTAGGTGGTAGAACCTTTTGTGGTTCGACTCCGGCAGCACCACCGCCATACCTATCTCCACCTAATAACAGCAGTGTTAAGCTGCTGTCTTCTGGTTTCAAAGGTGTGGTAAGGGAGACATATTTTTCCGAGGCGATCCAACTTAATCTAAGGTGAAGCGGCTCATCTGTGGTCGACCTCAGGTAGGAATATAACCCCTACTGGTGTGGCGTCCACTCCAATATGCTACATATTTTGCTACATTTAAGAATATTATTTATTAACTTACCTTAAAAATAATCATAACACACACAGATAATATAAATATATACCTATATACATACACTTACATTAAATACATATATATAAATATATACACAGACATACATACACAAACAAGCATAATTACCCATATAAATATTAATATATTACTATAAAAAATATAATGTAAAATAATAACTAAAATCATATATGTAAAAATAGCAATGTTAAAATGTTCTGAATAAAAAATAAAAATGTTAAAAATATTTTGTTTGTAAAAATAGGGCAATCAATTCCAATTTTATATAGTTGCTTACGGTATGGCCGACCGGTGCCGAGCGCAGGCGATCCCTCCCGATCGGCCGCCTGCGCGCGCGCCGCGCGGCGCGCGCGGAGCGACCAGTCGGTCCCGCATCGATCTAAGGCTATACCGCGCCACTTATTTTTTCGCGCCGCTTTAAAAACTACTTGTGTATCGCTTAATTTTCGGACTCTGTGCTTGTGTATGTGTATGCTGAACTATATCTCTTTTCTGCCTCTCTCTCGCTCTGCTTTCTTCTGTATTTTGTATGGTGTATTGTGGCTAAATAAAAAGTGTGTTCGTGGATTTGGACTTGGATTATTTACATATTACCACTTAATTCATAATCTCACCACCACCAATCAACCACCACCTACATTGGTGACCCCTCAATAAACACGATGAGCGAGGATAGTGACACGACAATTCAAACCGCAAAATCGGTTGAAGATGGCGTCACCACGCGCCGCCCAAGGAAGATGCGCGTTTCTGCGCGCCGGACGGATGACGACAGTTCGGATGATAACGTCCGTCGTCCGGGCAGACATACAACGAGCTTCAAGGTACCATCGTTCTCTCCGGATGATCCTGAAATATGGTTCGCTCTTCTAGAAGGCCAGTTCGACAATTACAACATCACGGATGACCACACCAAGTTTACGCAAGTAGTTGTGAACTTAGATACGCAACATGCCAAGGCCGTCAAGGACATAATTTTGAACCCCCCACGGACTGGACGGTATGTAAAAATTAAAACAGAGCTTATACGGCGACTTTCGGCCTCACACGAAAGGAAAGTGAAACAATTGCTTACGCATGAAGAATTAGGTGACCGAAAGCCGTCGCAATTTTTACGTCACCTGATGGATTTGGCTGGACCGTCCGTGCCAGAAGATTTTATACGTACGATCTGGAGTAGTCGACTGCCTGGCAACATCCAAACGCTACTAGCATCACAGCCTACGCATTCGCTTGAACAGCTTAGCGATCTCGCAGACCGCATTCAGGAATTGACGTCACCATACCAGGTAGCAGCCGTAGCACCGAGTACTTCATTTGCGAAACCAACCAGTGAAATCGCCGAGCTCAGAAAACTGGTCGAACAACTAGCGATCAGATTCGACGAACATACCAGAGCACCGTGTACCATGGACCGTTCTCGTCCCCAGAGGCGTCGCAGTTCTTCGCGCAACAGGTCACGCTCAGCCTCAAACTACCGCCGTTTCCCGGTCTGCTGGTATCACTGGAAGTATGGTTCTAAGGCAAACAATTGCTTGAAACCATGTGACTACAAAGCGGGAAACTCAGCGGGCACTCAGTAATGGCGACGACCGATTGCCCCGCGCCCCCAGGTCGCCTTTTCGTGACGGATCGTAGTACAAAAACTACATTTTTGGTCGACACCGGCAGCGATCTATGTGTTTTTCCCCGGTCCCGAGTGCACGAGCGGCGGGCGCCTACGACGTATCAACTGACTGCAGCCAACGGGACGACGATAAGTACCTATGGATATGCCCATTTAAACTTAGATTTAGGACTGCGACGCACGTATACATGGCAATTCATAGTAGCGGATGTAACGAAACCCATTATAGGTGTAGACTTTTTATGCCACTATAACCTGATAGTAGATTGTAAGAACCAGAAGCTTATAGATAATACTACTGCTTTATCCAGTCCAGCTTCACTGGCTTATAATAGTAATAATATTTCATCTGTAAAGGTTCCCACTGGTGACTCGCGTTATCACATTTTGCTATCACGGGAATTCCCCGAAATAACACGACCATCTGGCACACAACGCACTATACCCCATAACACTGAACATCATATACGCACTACACCCGGTCCACCTGTTTCATGTTCACCCAGACGGTTGGCCCCAGATAAACTTCTGATTGCAAAGAAGGAATTCGAGGCAATGTTGGCTAATGGTACAGCGAGAGCATCTGATAGCCCGTGGTCGTCACCATTACATTTAGCTCCGAAAAAAGACAACGGATGGCGTCCCTGTGGCGACTACAGGCAGCTCAACGCTCGTACCATTCCCGACAAATACCCAATTAGGCATATACATGACTTTTCACACAACATTTCAGGTTGCAAGATCTTTAGCACAATTGACCTCGTTAAAGCATATAATCAGATTCCAGTGTGCGCGGAAGACATACCAAAGACCGCCATCACCACACCCTTTGGTATGTTCGAATTTCCCTACATGACGTTTGGTCTGCGTAATGCAGCCCAAACATTCCAACGTTTTGTAGACGAAATGATGCGCGGACTGGACTTTGTATATTGCTATTTAGATGACTTTGCAATTTTTAGCAAAAACGAGGCAGAGCATGAAGACCACCTACGCCAGGTATTTACCAGATTGCGGGATTATGGTATGGTTTTAAATATCTCAAAGTGTGTATTTGGGGCTCCGGAAATTAGCTTTCTGGGGTACCATATATCAGAAAGCGGGACAAAGCCACTCGATGAAAAAGTTCGAGTCATACAAGAGTTCCCCCCTCCAAAAGACGTCAGATCGCTCAGAAGGTTTTTGGGCATGGCAAACTTTTACAGGCGATTTTTGCCTAATGCCGCCCAAACACAAGTACCTCTGAACGCCTTGCTGACGGGAGCAACCAAAGGTTCCACACTCATATCCCTAAACGACGAAGCACTGCAGGCCTTCACCGATACGAAGGAAAGTCTATCCAAAGCAGCCTTATTAGCGCACCCAGATTGTGGTGCAAAGCTGGCTTTGGTGACAGATGCTTCGGACATCGCTATTGGGGCCGTTTTACAGCAGAAGAAAGATCAAGAGTGGGAACCACTTGCATTCTTTTCCCGGAAGCTAAGTCCAACTCAGCAAAAGTACTCACCATATGATCGTGAGCTCCTCGCGATATATGAGGCCATAAAATACTTTCGCCATATGCTTGAGGCGAGACACTTCATAGTTTACACGGATCATAAACCGATCAGTTACGCCTTCCATGAAAGGAAAAATAACTGCTCGCCCAGACAGTTCCGTCATTTAGACTACATCTCCCAATTCACCACTGACATAAGGTATATATCTGGCAAAGATAACGTCGTTGCCGACACCTTATCTCGGATCGAAGAATTGGAAGCCCCTGTATGTCTAGTCAGTCTCGCCCAAGCGCAACAGGCCGATGAGGAGTTAACCCAATTCCTGGCCAATACAGATACATCTCTTCGTATACAGAGTATACAATATCCTGGAAGTCAAATAACTATGTATTGTGACGTCAGTACATTGACTCCCAGACCTTTCGTGCCAAAACAGTTTAGGAAACAAGTTTTCCAAAGTTTACATTCCCTTAGCCATCCGGGAGCTAAAGCAACCACCAAGTTGGTGGCCACAAGATTTGTGTGGCCGGGAATGAGAAGGGACTGTAAAGCTTGGACCCAAGCGTGTTTGGCGTGCCAGCGGGCGAAAATAACCCGACACGTGTCTGCACCATGGGGCACGTATGATTTACCGCGGGCTCGTTTCAAAGTTATTCACATCGACCTAATAGGCCCACTACCAGTTTCACAGGAATATAAATACTGCCTGACTGCTATAGACCGCTTCACACGGTGGCCAGAGGTCATACCTATACAAGACGCCACTGCAGAAACGGTAGCAAAAGCCCTGCTTTCCGGATGGATATCCAGGTTTGGTTGTCCTACGGATATCGTCACAGATCGCGGCCGGCAGTTTGAGTCCGCGCTGTTTCGGTATCTTTCACAGACAACAGGATTCCATCACAAGCGTACCACCGCCTATCACCCAGCATGCAATGGATTGGTGGAACGTTTTCACCGCCAACTAAAAGCGGCCATTACATGTCATGCTGACGAAAATTGGGTGGAAAGCTTACCGTTGGTTCTGCTCGGTATACGCAGTGCCTTTAAAGAGGACTTACAAACATCATCTGCAGAGTTGTTGTATGGCGAGCCGCTGAGACTCCCTGGCGAATTTTTTAATACCGCTACACCGTGTACATCTGATTTATCAGATTTCACGGCGCGATTACGGTCATTTGCCGGGAGACTAAAACCAGTTCCAGCTTCTCGTCATAGCAAGAACAAGATGTTTGTATTTAAAGACTTAGCGTCTGCGAAATACGTCTTCTTACGCGAGGACGCTTCCCGACCGCCACTGCAACCAGCTTATACCGGGCCTCATAAGGTCTTAGACAAAAGTGACAAGGTTTATAAAATACTGGTCAATAACAAACCTGTCACTGTTACAATAGACCGCCTAAAACCAGCTTACATTTTGAACGATGACAGCGAGGTGACAGGGAATAAACTTAAAAACACACCACCTGTACATACTCCACCGGTCACAAATCCTCTGTCAAATACAGGTAAAATCACACGTTCTGGAAGACGCGTACACTTTCCAGACTATTATCGACCCTAACCAGGTCTCTGGGGGGGAGTAATGTGGCGTCCACTCCAATATGCTACATATTTTGCTACATTTAAGAATATTATTTATTAACTTACCTTAAAAATAATCATAACACACACAGATAATATAAATATATACCTATATACATACACTTACATTAAATACATATATATAAATATATACACAGACATACATACACAAACAAGCATAATTACCCATATAAATATTAATATATTACTATAAAAAATATAATGTAAAATAATAACTAAAATCATATATGTAAAAATAGCAATGTTAAAATGTTCTGAATAAAAAATAAAAATGTTAAAAATATTTTGTTTGTAAAAATAGGGCAATCAATTCCAATTTTATATAGTTGCTTACGGTATGGCCGACCGGTGCCGAGCGCAGGCGATCCCTCCCGATCGGCCGCCTGCGCGCGCGCCGCGCGGCGCGCGCGGAGCGACCAGTCGGTCCCGCATCGATCTAAGGCTATACCGCGCCACTTATTTTTTCGCGCCGCTTTAAAAACTACTTGTGTATCGCTTAATTTTCGGACTCTGTGCTTGTGTATGTGTATGCTGAACTATATCTCTTTTCTGCCTCTCTCTCGCTCTGCTTTCTTCTGTATTTTGTATGGTGTATTGTGGCTAAATAAAAAGTGTGTTCGTGGATTTGGACTTGGATTATTTACATATTACCACTTAATTCATAATCTCACCACCACCAATCAACCACCACCTACACTGGGATTGCTTACGATTGTCCATAGACGGAAGTAGTCACTTACCATCAGGTGGACTGCATGCTAGTCTGCTACTCCTATATTATAAAAAAGATAGAATTGGAGTTCTGCTAAGGTTGGACATAAATGTATTGCTATTTTTGAGGACTGAATTAAAACGCCTTGAATTGAACACAAAATATCTCCAGCTAATCTAAATATATATAACTCAAAGGTGACTGACTGACATAGTGATCTATCAACGCACAGCCCAAACGACTGGACGGATCGGACTGAAATTTGGCATGCAGGTAGATGTTATAACGTAGGCATCCGCTAAGAAAGGATTTTGATTAATTCTACCCCCAAGGAGATAAAATAGGGAATGAAAATATTACTTCGTAACGCGAGCGAAGCCGCGGGCAAAAGCTCGTAAAATATAATCCCTCCATTATAGTTTGATAAAAGTCACGCTACTTCATAGAGCACCTAATCCAGGCTTGTAGGAAGTTTAATCAACGCTTCAGTAGATTAGTTGCAAGTGCACACACACAGCTATGTAGAACAACGTTGTTAATGATGTAATCTGGATTCTCGGAACTTGTGTCTATGTAGTTGGAGTACTGACTTATAGTTCAACGGTTATGTGTGTGTTGATGAAAGGAGAATATTATAGTCACGATTGGTTTGGACGACGACGGTTGGATTCCTTGTCATGGGCACATTAACATCATCATCATCATCATCAACAACCCTTTACTGTCCCACTGCTGGGCACGGGTCTCCTCTCAGAATGAGAAGGATTAGGCCATAGTCCACCGCGCTGGCCAAGTGCGTATTGGTAGAATTCACATACCTTTGAGTTTTTTTCTATAAATCTCAGGTATGCAGGTTTCCTCACGATGTTTTCGTTCACCGTTTAGCAAGTGATAATTATTTTCTAATACGCGCATAACTTTGAAATATCAGAGGTGCGTGCCTAGGATTTAAACCTCGGACCCCTCGATCGAGAGGCCGACTTTCTTAACCACTAGGCTATCACTGCACACTAAGGCCTGTTATTAATATTCAATCCATTCAATATTTTGCATACCAAAGATTAAATTTTTTCAATTCCTGCGTAGGAACTACAAATTCCCAATTTTCGATTTTTAATGACAAAAATTGCATAGATAGATAATTAATAACGGCCGTAAGATAAGTATTGGTAAAGAAGGTAGGGGTTAATGACCCTGGTCGGAAGTTTTCAAACCACTTCTATGGTCTACGACGATGTGTACCCACTGCTAACATGTCAACAGGAACCGAAACACAGTGTGCCTTACGTGCAAATTTTGCTACTGACGGTGATCCATCCAACTTCCGACTGTACTCGACATCAACTTTGTAGATCGGCTGATATCTATACAAAACCAAAATATGCGCGCTTCAAGATAAAATATTTAAATCACAGGTAATAAAATATTTTCATTCCGTTTCGTTACATAAAAAATAAACATACAATCCGCAATGCTATTAGTTTTTAAATCACATATTAACGGAGGCAGTCAGATTGGATAAAAGTCACGGTCCTTTTTATAGGTCCCCAATTTCCCATACGGTTTTATTAGGGCCACGGGACGGGAAACGGGATATTTCTCGCCGGTATAAATAAGCAAATTTTGTAAACCGTAAACCTCTTTGGACGAAGTTATTCCAAATTTTTGGATTACTGAACAAGTGTTTTTTGGTTTTTTGACCGTTCGAATAGTGTAATTTTATACCTACCGCAAAAATAGTTGTACATTTATATTTTTAAAAGGATCTGTTAATAGACATGGATATACCTAATAAAAAAAATCCGCCCACCTGTGCATAAAATAAGTTACCCTATATTACTCTTGTGCTCTTGGACGTACCAAAGAATGAGACAAACATACACATGCTCGAAAAACATTACCTTCCGCGGTAAAAAATAGTTCTCGCGGAAACGTGAAGCCTATCGATATACTTACACATTAGCAGTGCGGTAAACTATGGCCTAAACCTCTTTTCACTCTAAGAGGAAACCCGAACCCAACCATGGGATAGTAATCTGTTAGAGATAACGACTTTGCTAATCGCAGTAAATGAATAATTTCTCAGGAAAACTGTTTTGCTCCTGTCCAGAATAAAATCTCTTCGCGTTCTGCAATATTCATAGAAAAATATGAAGAAGTAACACCAGCCATTCGAGATCACACAGGAAATAATGTATTCGGATATCGTTTAATATTTAAGGTTCTTCTTCAAATATTTCCATAATTTTCCAATTGGATGAGTTTCTCCATCTTGTTATTGAACATCGAATAGATTTATTCCACATTCTGTTTAATAATCCGTTTTTCGTATTTTAGATCATTCAGAATTCTAGATCACATCCTTAACCCAGCCTCAATGGGTCCAATGCTGATGCTTGAATGCATCTGGAAACTAATGGGAATTTGCCATTACATAGAATAATAAATGATAAATCCATAGAACTATTAGTAGGTATATAATATCTGTCTCTGTGCTCGCATCACAGCAGTGCTGGTCTGACCTACTTTCAATGAAAAAATACCACCAGGCAGTTGTAATTACCTCTTCTAGAGGCTAAGACTAAAGGCCCTAAGGACTTAATTACAAATGCCTATAAAATTAAGTCCCAGAGGACTTAATTACAATTGGCCGGTATTGCCTCTGAGTATACCCCTTGAAGCATTCACCACTTACCATCAGGTGGATTACATTCTTGTTTGCTACGACAATTACATAAAAAGGCACTGATTTTTACTTTTACGTGACATTTATTACTCGTAAAAAATCTTACTAATAATAAAGATAAAAAAAAATCAAAATCAAAATATTCTATTCAACGCACAATTTTTACAAAATTTTTGAACCTCAGACCTAAATATTTTAACGTCAATAAATAATTTAAATCTACTACCATATATTAAGTGTAAGTCGGCGCTCACACTGGACACGCTGTTTACGCCGTTATCCAACGAAATATATTGAGCGCCGGTTTCAGAAATATGTACTAAGCCAACATTTATTTAATTTATTTTTTACTTTGTAGTGACCTATAAGTCGGTTTTATTTTTTTGTATTTTTTTTTAAATTTCATACCTTCCGTACTTCAGTTGAATCATAACGTATTCCAAAAAACCCAAATGAAACGAAATTGAAATTGTATCTGACATGGGCAAGATTTATATCACTTTACGTAATAGAGGAGGATCTGAGGTCATTCATACTCGTACATAAATTATCTGAAGACCACTTTATCGCTTTCCACTCGGGTCTATAAATTTTGTCGATTATTTCACTCTGGAGACTCACTTTGGTTCACGACTTTTGGTTTCATCCTTCTGAATATATAAAAAATGTAGATTTTCTTTTTATGTATTCCGACATATGTTATCCTACATGTGTAATCTTTTAGCATGCTGAACACATTGAATAGCATGTAAACCTATTTCTGTGCTATACTGTTCTGTTGAGATGGGTCTTTTTTCAGAATGGGAAAGATTACAAGCATTTGCATTCGTTCTTCAGACTTAGTGCAGGTTAGAAGATTTCACACACCTATTTCTTTCTATTAACATGAGTATATTAATAGCTCCTGAGCTCTGCTTTGAAGTGTGTTATTAATGGTAATCGAGAAATTCTTATACAGATGTTCTTACCCTTACAACATGAGGAGCTACAACCCTTGGTGATTCCTGATGTATATCTCAAACAGGATTATATTATCTTGAATTGACGGAAGATGTCCACTAGCACAACTATAGCAAAATTGAATCACGAACTGGCATTAAATTTAAAATGTATTTCCGAACATCCATTTTAAGTCCGGCTTTGTCATAAAATTTGAACTTTACTTTTGTTCACGTGTAGGTGTAAACATTACGAAGAACATTGAAAATATGGGCGAAGAGAGAGTTACTTTGAACATTTTAAATTCACGAGTTAGATATCAAACCTTTGAGTTTCTGCTTGTCGTATGCTTTTACTAGCTAACAGACATATCTCATCGTATCAAATAAACATATTTACTGAAGTTTAAATCAAAAGATCAACTTACCCAGTCGCAGTTTTCCGCTGAGATGAACCACAAAAAGTTGACATATTTTAAGACTTTATTAGCCGACTGCCAAGATGGATTATTTCATTTACGACTTTATTTATATGTTTGTTTAAATGTACACCTATAACAGAATAACAATTCAATTACTTTTGTATTTTGTTTGAGAATCGTTTTATTCTTTGCGTAGAAGCTTTTGAAGAGATTAAGTATCGTCAATAAAAAAGTAATACTTATAATTAAGGTCAAACTTCGACCGCTCGGAAACTCTCGTATTTTCTATATCTGTTACTGTGTTTCCAGGCATTTATTCGGAAATCTTTATTCCTGTCATTTGACACAAAATTCTGACCTTTTCCCTTTATCTGCAGAAACAAACCGGCTCCGAAAACAATACTCAAAGGTTTTATGAAAATCCACAAAGAACGTTCGTGGAACTGAGCGAGTGAAACGACCTTTTAATTCTCCACTCAGCTCTTTGATTTTTCAATGAAATTTATGTTTTATTTTACAAGCGTATTTTTGTAAGGTTTTATGTTTAGACGGTTGTGGCTTATTTTTATAGCTGCTTATTTTTGAAGAACATACTAACTATACTTGTGTTGTTTCATTTTTTTTGTTATTATAAAAGTAAATTAAATTTGAAGGTGGTAGAACCATTTGTGGTTCGACTCCGGCGGCACCACCGCCACACTTATTTCTGCCTAATAACAGCAGTGTTAAGTGCTGCTGTATTCCGTTTTGAAGGCATACTTTTCCAAGGCGTTCCAGCTTAGTCCTCAGGGGTAGCGGCGCATCTGTGGCCGACCTCAGGTAGGAATATCTAATCCTATCTGGGGTTGATTACAGATGTCCTTGGGCGGCAGTAGCCACTTACCATCAGGTGGACTGCATGCTCGTATGCTACTCCTATATCATAAAAAAGTAACAAACGAGCTGGAAGAAATATAATTCATTTAAAAGTGGTAGAATTCGACTCCAAAGGCACCAAAGTCATATCGTTTTCTACCTAAAAAACAATAGTGTTTATTGTTGCTCAGTTCCGACTCCAAGAATGGGGTAAAGGTGATACATGACTAAGTTAGAACGTCTGAAGCTAAGTGGTAACTACCGATCTGCAATCAACCCCAGATAGATTAGAATCTCTATATAGACTAGAGAGAACAATAATAATATAATACTTTAATAATATAATAAATTTAATAATATAATAAAAGAACATTAGATCTAAGTTGGAACGCCTCAGAGAAGTATGTCTCCCTGACCACACCCTTCAAATGCGATATTTGACTAATATTCTTGTGTTAAAAGCCTGGATTTGGTCATGGCTACATTACCATTTTCGTAAGGGCGGTAAAACAAATTCGTTGTTCCCAAAGCTGTTCTAACCCTTCACGGATGCTGGAGTGATTTTACGTAAGTAGAAATCGAATGGGAAACCTTCCTTGACGATTTTCCTTTGTCGCGAAAAATATATCTTGTAACGCCAGTTGCACACATTTGCGATACGTGTACATGAAACCAATTTGAATATTGTGAGCTATTACAGGTTTATAGCTTATTTTTTATAATAGTTTATTAAATATAATGAAAAACAGTTTATTAAGACTTTCTTATAATTTGTATATTAACTTTATTTTTATATGTTAAATGTGTGCGAGTTGTTAGTATGATTGGTAGACCCACCACATATTTTAATCCGCGCCAAATTGCTAGCCCGCCCTGAAGTTGTTGCGTGCAGGTTTAGTTAGCATAGACTGTGTAACGTAAGGCAAACTAACGCAGTTATGTAGCCGTGGGTGAGAGTGGGCAGCGGACAGGTGCCTGGAGGGGTCCTGCGCTGTCTTAGCCTCACTAATATCTACAATTTGCTATTTGACGCGACTCGTTTCTATATTCAGAGCGAGCTAGCCGTTTCGCGCGGACTATAACAATCTAACTAATAAAATAGGCAAAGATAATCGATAACTTTAGGCAAATGTAAATACGAATTGTAACTCCTCGTGGTATAACGTGTTACTACCGCTTAGTTTGGAGACACTAGAACTGTTTTAGGTAGTCGCAGGTGTTTATGAACGACGGTAACATTTATCAGTATAACATCAGATGAAATACATGCTCATCGACTTCTATTATATAAAAACAGTTCGTCATAGTCGTAGAACAAAGTCGGATTAACAAATACCAAACTTTACAGGCGGCCATTTCAAGTTATTCACAAACGTCATCTTACTATGAGCACATGTCAATCCGTCGTTATACCGACTGATTAATTAAAATACATAGATTTTTTATATAATGCAGTAATAATATTTAGACAATATGTTATCCAAATATAATAAAAAGTGAAATTCGCATTTTTGTCAAATCCGTCTTTGTTCTACGACTATGACGAGTTGTCGATTCCCCCAATGTGTAGACCAGGTCTAACATGAATGGCTTCGCTCGAGTGCACACTAACGCCACCTAACACCAAACCCCAAGCCGAAGCCGGGAGGCTTTTGAATTTTTAACCCGGACCCTTTTTATTGTTCTCACGCTCGTCTCGCTTAATGTCGTCATGACAATAATGGTGTTGTATACTTTACAATATACATACACAATTTATTTTTCACATAAAATGTATTTTTTTGTGTAACTTTGAAAGGTTAAAATTTTTAAAAGTGGCTTGAGAACCTTTCAGTACGGAGTTGGCCACAAACGGCTGGGTGGCTGGGGCTACGTACGTAATAGGTATACAAGGAGGACTGCTGTTCACTTACTGCTTCAGTTCATTTACTACTTCGAAGTTATGAAAAATATGTTGCAGATAGTCTAGTCGTCTCACAAGTTAACTTATATGAAACGAATCAAAAAACAAACTTTTGTTTTTTTATTTTTATTTCAGCATTTTTCACTAATCCTTATAGTTCCAGATTTCCCCATAGAGGTACACTTAAAAATCAGAGTATACTTGTATTTTCCAAAGTTGTTTAATTGTAAGAAGGTGTAGCAGAAAGTTGTACACAGAGCAGTTTACGAAGCATTATTTCCATGCGTTTAGTTTGTTTAGGTACATAACTTGTGTGAACATAACCTTCTGTGAACTCAGAATAAACTATTGCCCAGTACTTTGTATTAATGTAACTGCCCGCCGTCCCTAAAGGGGATCCGGTCTTAACAAAAGTACTTAAAAATGCAGCTAAGTTTGTAAAAGTTACAAAGGATTCACATACGCAAGTATTCTCTGGGAACTTTTAGCAGCTTTTTAAACTTTCAGGAGATCGTCGAATTCACTCTGCTTGTTGTTAGCGAAATTAGTAAGCCACGTAAATATTAGACGCCGAGAAACTTACCGCATCCATTGTGGTGGGGCCATAGAACTAATATTTGGTAGAAATGGCATCCTCGTCATCATCATCAACAAACCATTAGTGTACGAAGTGATCTTTACCAAGTAAAATTCGAAGAGACAAAAGTTTGTACCTCATCTCCACCATCTCTCTCTATCTCACACACACAAGTTAACACCCTGCACTCTCTATCTCTATTTCACACACACAAACATATAAGTAAACACTCCCACAAAACACAACAAACACGCGCTCACACTCACATACACACACGCGCTCGCACACAACACACACACACGTTCGCACGAACACACACACGCTCGCACGCACACACGCGCGCACACATACACACACGCTCGCACACACACAGGTACACACAACAAGATGGCAAAATGAAACCAATGTAAGCCATTTCTATTACATCTTAAATCTGTGACACAGTGACTTTGACGCGTCGTAAAGGCTTTTAAGTCGACGCGGCATTTTACGGGCACACTTCGGTTTTAATGAAATATAAAGTGCAAACCGTTATTTTTCACTAGGAAGGGTTCAATTTGAACCCATTTTATTTCGAGAATTAAATGGCATGTTTTATCGTGTTGTGACTTTTGGGTTCAGATATCCCTTTTTATATCCCTTTTATGGGACCTTTTTAATTTAATTGGACTGCTTGACTGCTTTATTTTTTGATTAGGATGCTACAAAGATTGAAAAGGGTAAATTTTGTTTTATAAAGAAACAATTAAAAGTTATTGTTATTAGCAATGCAAATATTGAAGTTGGAAGTGGTTTAAAATTCAGTGTCTAAGTTGAGACACGGAAAATAATCATCCAAATTCAGTTCATCACCGCCTGAAGCGCCTTATAATTAATTTCTATGTTAAAATATTAATTTCCAGAAGAATTTAAAACATTACACACCTGTGGGACAGTAATGTTTTGACGGTCATCATGGTTATAATCACAGTTTAACAACGAAACAAAAACATGTTTTAAAATTTGTCTATATGTCAGTAGCTATTGTTGGAAACTGAAAAACCATTGTCCACTAGTTTCATATAAGATATTAAGTTAGGATTAAAACTAATTCGCAACAATCCGTTAATAATGTTTATGAGGGTATTTATTTTAAATCATTTATTTATTTATTATATTGATCTAATTAGAACGGCCGAGGCCTCTTACACTAACTAGACAGATCTAACATACAGACATCTCACAGAACTCCAAGCATACAGACATGATCAGCTTCAGTCATCAGCAAGCACATCACAGTTCGGATAACGATCCATGAGCGCGTTCAATATCGCAAGTGTGCGAGGAACAGGTGATTTATCATGCAGTATGTATCCCTCCCTGCCACGTTCCCACTTAAAGACTTAACGATTAGCCGTCGTAGAGTCAACTTACCCTGATGATGCTCCATTTTGGAGCGAAACACGTATTGGTGGTGGTATGTATGATGGTGTGTATTTTTTATAATTTTATTGTTTGCATCTACACGCATCCTTTGCGGAAGGAAGTGTGGTACATACCGCATGGTTAAATATATACCATCATAAACATTATTAACGGATTGTTGCGAATTAGTTTTAATCCTAACTTAACTTAACTTAACGTTTTAAAATTTGTCTATATGTCAGTAGCTATTGTTGGAAACTGAAAAACCATTGTCCACTAGTTTCATATAAGATATTAAGTTAGGATTAAAACTAATTCGCAACAATCCGTTAATAATGTTTATGATGGTATATATTTAACCATGCGGTATGTACCACACTTCCTTCCGCAAAGGATGCGTGTAGATGCAAACAATAAAATTATAAAAAATACACACCATCATACATACCACCACAAACACGTGTTTCGCTCCAAAATGGAGCATCATCAAGGTAAGTTGACTCTACGAAAGTTGATCGTTAAGTCTTTAAGTGGGAACGTGGCAGGGAGGATGGTATATACTGCATGTTAAATCACCTGTTCCTCGCACACTTGCGACATTGAACGCGCTCATGGATCGTTATCCGAACTGTGATGTGCTTGCTGATGACTGGAAGCTGATCGTGTCTGTATGCTTGGAGTTCTGTGAGATGTCTGTATGTTAGATCTGTCTAGTTAGTGTAAGTGGCCTCAGCCGTTCTAATTAGATCAATATAATAAATAAATAAATGATTTAAAATAAATACCATCATATATATTAGTAGCGAATTGTTGTGAAGTAGTCTTAATCCTAACTTAATAGCATGGATATCCGCAAAGTAACGCCTGATACTATTAACTATCATATAACATAGTCTTTATAAGCATCGATCAGTTATACTCCGATAAAAAAATTAAGACCCCTTTGTATAAACCAAAAACTGTAAGCAATTATTTCATAAACGCTAGCCAAATTGCAACAAAATAGTCTGTTATTTCATAATTACACAGACACGAAGCTAGAACGAAATCAGCTATTCAGGACAGATTTTAATTGAAAAAGTTTGAATAGGTACTTCAATTTATTCTTTGGTCATTTGTTAACTAACGGTAAAATATTTTTGGACTCAACATTTAACAAATTTTTAAGTATCTACTTCAATTTAAATTATGAATTCATCAAGTTTTTTTTTTTTATGAAAAGCGTTTATTATAATATTTTAATTTCGTACTGGTGCAGTGTGGTGGAGGATGCTGTAGGTCTCGCCCAGTGCTGGGGAAAAAGCCCAGCTGTAGGACAAAAATAGTAGTAACAAAAGTAGTAGTTTTAATAATTAAATATATCTTTTGAAAAGTTATATAAAGTTTTAATGAAGATATCTTTTAAAAATATGTATAAAGATTTAATAGTGTTATTAATTGCTCTACACGTAAATATCTATTTTAAATTTTATATCAAGTTAGGAATGTTTTATTCTCGAAATAAAAATATATTTTATACTAAAACTGTTATTTAAACGTATCACTTATTTTTCATATAATACATTAAATTAGCTTTATCATATAAGTATATTTATATTATTATATTTGCTTAGATAGCAAATATATACGAGTACCTACCTATTGTCAAAGAATGTAAAGTTCAACAAATTTAAAAGGGCATAGAATAAAAGAGAAAATATAATATCAAAATAAACGCGTTCAATCACTTAAAAATAATAAACTGTCTAAAACGAATATTGTTGTTAGACGTCCATAACACAGTCAATACCAGAGTTTAGGCTGTTTACACATGCTGCTACGGTTGACCAGCGGTAAAATAGCGGCCTCAATTTTAGAGCGCATATTTAGAATTCTATCCCATAACAGCTATTTTGAAATTATATAAAATCATCGTATGTGTACACTGTAAATTTCTAGTATGTTGACTTTCTTGGATTACGCCCGTTAATAATAATCAATCTATCCTTATTGCCCAACAAAGTTCATTTTACTACTACTGTAAATTGTCAAATTTCAATCATTGGTAAGTAATAATTGTATAGTTTATTAAGAACAGACATTAATCGACTCCACGTAGTTAAAATTCGCACACGCTAAAAAACGACTGCTACGAGTTTCTGACAAAATTACTCCGGGAACAAACCGCCCATGCGAACGACCCTTAAACAGAAGTTTCCATACAACATTAAAATAAATCAATTCACACAATTCGTTCGGTTGTCGATACCAATGACACGGGTAGCAGATATGGAGGCACTTTAGTATGCCAAGGCCAGTTGCCCCTCGTCATCCAAATTCGGAAGCAAGTAAACGATAGTTACGCTTTTTACACGCTTTTTATTAGCTTCACCTGTATGTTTGTATGTTTGTTTGTATGTTTGTTTGTATGTTTGTAACCGACTTCTTTGGGCGCGATTTTGACCCACTTTAAACGGCCAGATTTCGTTCAAACTTTGTAGATTTATTTCACAATTATACTATTTACTGTTCCTTAATTGATTCCTAGATTCATTTAGATTTTCTACTTTTTAGTTAATTTTATCATAAAAGCGTGTTTTTTAGTTTTTTGAACTATATTATATTTATTATTAATCCAAAAACGAATAAGTTGTTTGTAAAGCTTTTCCATTATCGGTGTCATCTACAAATATCCGTTACGTAAGGAAGTTTACGTAAGTACAGCCAGCTTCGAAAATAGATGAATGGATTAAGGTTTCAAAAATATCTAAACAAAGTATTCTTAAATAGTTGAATACTCCTAGCATCATAATTAGATGAACATCGTAGAGCGTCAAAATTAAATGAACACTAACGCATTTAAAGTAGCTGAACACCGTATGTGCAAAATGGCTAACGTCATTAATATGATATGACATTTTTCAGGTACTTTTTATACTATAGTGTTTATCTACATTTGAAACTTTACGACGTTCTAATTATGGTGCTATTTGTGTTCAGCTACTTATGAACATTTGGGTGTATAGGTATTTTTGAAACCTTAATATGTTCATCTAGTTTTGGAGCTGACTGTACATTCCATCTGATTTTGAATAATTAAATTTAAACATTGAAAGATTTTTCGAACATACACACACAAATAACGTAACGAATGTAAATATTTCTCTCACCTTTTCACCGTGAACGCGATATATGTAGATGAGGGTTTCCCAACCTTTATTTTGTTAAGCTTCTCCGGATTAAAAATAATATTTTTATGCCTCGTTTTATTTTCTCAGTACAAAAAACATTATGTTAACGACTTTATTTATTTTGATTAAGTTAGACAAAATACACTTCAAACTTTTTTTTTTTAATTTCAAATGTATTCCGCCCCCTAAGATTTCTTACGCTCCTTAGGGTGCCGTGTCTCCTTGGTTGCAATCTAGATGTAGATGATACCTAAGTTACAAAGACGCTTCCATTTTAGTGCCATGTGGTAAAACTTTCATGGTTGGATTGCGGTGGCACCTCCCCACCCTCGTTTCTGTCTTACACTTAACATTTAGTGTTAAGCATTACAGTGTTAAGGTTTAAGAGTGATAAGGCAAAAGCAGTATTAGAATCGATCCAATATTTTCAGATACCGCAACGGCAGAAAGTTTTTTTATAAGGCAGAAGTAAGAAGAAGAAGAAGAAGCATGCATGTACGATGCAGTATAAAGGACGGTAAGCGGTCACTGCCGTCCATAGGCACCCGTAACATCCTTACTCCTTACTATAATATTATAAATCCGAAAGTAACTCTGTCTGCCTGTCTGTCTGTCTGTCTGGTTGTCTCTTCTTCACGCCTAAACCACTGAACCGATTTTAATGAAATTTTGTACAAAGATAGTCTGAGACCTGAGAAAGGACATAGGATAGTTTTTATCCCGGAAATCCCACGGGAACTAGGGATGGCGATCTAAGATCGATTAATCATAGAATAGATCTTTTGGACCCAAAACATCGATTATTTTAATCGATATTAGTATGGATTGAATCGTAAACTATGCATTTGATCAAGTGATGCTCTTTAGCAAAGGTGAAGGTACGAGTTTTCAGTTTTATGTATATTTATTAACGCGGGCGAAGCTGCGGGCAAAAACTAGTACTCTATATTGAACGGAGTGTCTACCTGAAGTCATTTACAGATACGTTGCCACTCCTTAAGATATTGCCTCACCTCTCAGTATGAGTATGTAAGTCACCTAAGACTCACACCATCCCACCGACACGTAGAAATAGGTGTGTTCTAACTAACACTAACAAGAACTCCGATTCTACTTAGTGAAGATCACAGACAGTAATCTCCTACAATCAGGTGAACTACATGCTCATTACCTAATACAATTTCGTGTAAATGAGGTGCTAGTTATAACCGAGTAACACCATAAAGTCCCAAGGTCGCGTAGCGTGACTGCCGTGATTGGCGTGATCGGCGTGATCGGCGTGACTGCCGTAACCGGCGCGGAATGGTTACTGCAATTGAACCACAGCTCATGTAAGTGTTACGTGTGTGTGTTATATAACTTTCAACTAAAGAAAATTATTTATTTAAAATTATTTGTTTTCTTTGTGTTGTAAGTGCCATGTTCTTCGTAATACTCTCAAAGATTTGTGAAAGATGTCAACTGACTTTTCGTTCTAGATCCAGGCAAAATAGTACGACAGTAAATGACGATAAATGACTTAAACTAGTACGATTTCATGCGACGCAGCGGATTTGCACTAAATTCGTACGTAGTAGGTATTTTTTATAAAAGAGTGGCAGACAAGCATGCAGACCACCCGATGGTAAGTGACTACTGTCCATGGACATCTGTAGTCAACCCCAGATAAAATTAGATTCCTACCTCAGGTCGCCCGCAATTGAGCCACTTTCCCAGAGGACTAAGCTGGAATGCTACGAAGAAGTATGTCTCCCTTACCCTGCAAACCACGACACAGCAGCGCTTAACACTGAGGCAGAAATAGGTGTGTGTGGTAAATTGGTGACCACTAAGCCTAACGAGTCTTTTACCTTTTTTTTTTTTTTTTTTTTTTTTCTTCTCGAGGGGGAAACCTTCAAAAGGTACGCGACGCCGGGTTATGTGGGATTTTTACCGCACTAAAACCCCCCCGGTGGCCGTCCTCAACGCTTGTTGGAGAACTCCGGGATCTCCAACGGAACACAACCGGAGCCCTCCAAGCGCGATGCCCAACGGGCTCTACCCTGGGGGAGCAGTTTTCGCTCCTCCCACACCACGTAGTGTTTACGACGGTATGCGACCACACATACCGCCGTCCTTCCCGGGGTCGCTTGCTGGACGGTTTGAGCTCTCACTCTTGCCGTCCGCAACCCCGGAAGCCCCCTTTTAGTCGCCTCCTACGACAGGCAGGGGATACCGTAGCCCTATTCTAGTCCCGGAACTACAGGGACAAACGAGTCTTTTACCTAATAAAGTAGTTTCAGGCAAGTTACGGGTCAAAACGTTATCGGTTTAAAACTATTAAGACCGTCCAACTTTAAGTTCCGATTTAATCTACTTCTTCAGATTTCATTAAGCTTCACTTCTTTAAGTTTTAATTTACTGAGGATAGTATACTCCGGGGAAATATAAACTTGGCCTTCTCTTTACGATTTAAGTTAAATATAGGAAATAGAATCAAATATGTATGTAGGTTAAATATGTATGCAAATAAGCTTCAAAAGAGAAGTTATAATACGTAATTCTTAGAAGAATTATACTTATATCTACGTTAATACATACAAGTTACTCTTAAAAAATATTAAGGTATAATACAAACAATACAATTTATTGTATTGTACTCTACCAAACTAAACAATCTTACATCCCTTACTCTATTAAATTCCACAAATGCATATAGGCATCTAATTGTCAACATCCCCACTTACTCCATTAAACTCTACTAATGCTCTACACTCTACATAGCTCTACATAGAGATCTAACTGTCATGTTTCCAGGCCTCGTCCAAACATTTGCCACGAAAACACTACAGTAGAGTCGAGAGGGCTTATAACAATGTGTGTAGTCATATGTGTAAGTGTTGTTGTTGAATGTAAGTGAACATCCGGCTAGCTGGAATAAAGGTAGAGTACAATCTGGGGAGTTCGTGTAATGGAAAAACTCTACCTATCTCGTTATGTCGAAATTATAAAAGATATTTAAACGTGTCTGGTGTCTATAGATGTACAAAAATATTCTTCCTTCTTAATAATTTAGGGAACACAAGAAATATATACAAACAAATGGACATATTTAAAACTTTCTAATAGCATTAACTCCTATAATTTAAAGTTCCAAATTCCGTAGAGCATAGTGGAACATGTGGAAACATAGAAAAACATTCATTTCGTAACAAATAACAATTCTGCACTATACTCAGCATGAAAAGAATTAAATAGAGGATGGTTAAACATAAATTTTGCAATATATTTTGAAATTGTTATCCTTTATTTTTTATAAAATGTGTTTAACTTCCCCTTAAATACAAGTACATATAAGAACTTTGAGTTCCCCTTAAATACATATCAGATTTGTTTAGTATCTGTAGCTCTTAAGGGCATTGTATTCTCACCATAAAGGAAGGAAAAGATAAGCGCGTGATCCCATAAAATTCCCATATAGCTCATGTATAAACAGGGAGACGAATCATTTGTATGCGAGGAAGAGAGGGAAGTTTACCGCGGTGAGGCTTTCGTGTTCTATTCCAGGAAATTAAACTTCGGTTCATCCCACTATTCAGCTGATAATACTTGATAGCTATTTTAAATTTTATAACTAACTCTATATCAAACAGGAGCCCTTCAAGACACGACCCTGAAATGTTTTAACCGACGAAACTTTTTACTTATTGAACGAATTTATTCACAAATTCATTAACTTTTTAGACTTATGTGCATCAATTAATTATCACTTGATATAAGGGTAAAAGAAAACATCGTAAGCTTTTATAATTTTGAATGTTAGCATTGCATGTTCTGTAACGATTACATAATACACGAGTGTAGTCATATGATTTCTAAACAAGAAATCAGACTGCGTAAGCTGCACATGGCGCGCCTATGAAAAAAAAATTAAAAAACATACTTATTACGATTTTTTTTTAATTCAATGTCTTCAATGTAACTCGTGCTACCAAGGCAAAAGTAACGACATCGAATCTTTATCTGTGCAGCCATTTGGGATGTGTAGTTAGCCAAAGAATTGATAATTGGTACATATAATATGTTTTTTATAAAACATCCTTCCTTTAGCGCAGTAAAAATATAGGGCAAAATTTTGTTTGACGCTTATTTCAAACGATTTAAGAAAGATCTTATTTTTTCCAAAATTATGAATTACGTCACTGTAGTTCTAAAGGTCACGTCATATAACCTGGTCCTCCCACACTGACTTACCAATTTACAGGTAAAATAATAAATATAGACATTTCGAAACAAAAAGAAAAATCAAACAAGATTATATTTTCATTTCGCTCGCAACGCTCTGGGGAAGACGCAAGGCAGTCTTCAGAACATTAATACATCTACGTCGAGAAGTTTGACAGCAATCCCACTCAAAGCTAATGTGAAATGTAAAGGTTAATCAATTAGGCAAGTCTATCAGTCCAGATTACTCCAGATGTGACTGTGGGTTAATTAGTGGACTATTAATAATCAATCTATCGAGTATATTGCCTACAAAAGCCATTATTGTCTAACTACAATTGTAAATTTTCAATGTTTGGTAAGCAAAACATTTAATTTATTCTATTATTAACAGGCGTAAATCCATATGTTTTATCGAAGTACATAACTTTGACAGAGAATTAATAAAATTTGCCCGATGTTACCCTGTCATCTATATAAAAATATATAAAGCTTTTTCCAACGAATCGAAACGAAATGAAAAATGGTGTCCAATGTCCATAAGGATTATCGGCTATCCGTTGGACAGCATTGAAGTTTATTCGCAATAACACCATCTACAAGTGAGTAAATAACAAAATGGATTAATAAATGTGGATTATCAAATTTTTATACACCAAAATCGAAATGTGACAATATCTAGTACATACTAGCTGACCCGGCAAACATTGTACCGCCTCAAAATCTATTTGTCAAATATATTTCATATAAAATATAGCCTATGTTACTCGTGGATAATGTAGCTTTCGAATGGTGAAAGATTTTTTAAAATCGGTCCAGTAGGTTATGAGCCTATTCATTACAATTAAACAAACTAACAAAGTTTTCCTCTTTATAATTTTAGTATAGATGAAGAAATTGTCAAATGTTTGTGAATATTAGCATAAGACTTGTACCCTTAATATGAATTTTTACGTTTTTACAAAAATGACTGACTATTTTTGCTTTTGTTTACGTATTTCCCATACTATTCCAATATGCTATGATACAATCCGTTAGGGGCGCTGATTGAAAATGTATGGGCAAATACGTAAACAAATACCAAAACAGATTTTTTTGTAAAATCGTAACAACTCATACTAAGGGTACTGATATAGGTCTATGATTTTGCAGGTACAACATTAGATTATTGAATATTTTCAAAAGCCCTTATCTTTCAAACTAGAGCCATACGTACTTTAAAATGTGTGAATATGCAACAACACATTTAAAAATACATAATTATATTTGAGTAAGACGAAGCAGAAATTTAAACTTTAATTTATGAACTCGCAGACAAATATTCAACGAACAATAGTATCGAATAACAAACTTATAACTTCAATAACTTTAAGTAATCAAATATACTTACGAAATTAAAATTAATAGTAAATACGGCCAATGCTCCCAATTTGCGAAACTAACGAGCCGAGAACAAACCGAATGGTATTTAAACATCGTCTTGTTAAAACTTGTATAATATTTCAGTTATACAAATATAAACTCAATCGTCGATGTTTGATCAGCTACCTCGGGCTATGAGAATAAAATTAATTTTGAATAACGTAGCGTGTAGGCTGTCAGAGGTTGTCGACCATACATGTCTGTGAGCTTTCATTTCTAATATATGTAGGAGAGTGCTTAATTTTATATATAAATATTCCGTTTTTATAATCACATGATATTAATTTCGAACTATCGCTCCGTATTTAATAAATAGCTTACCTGAATCATGGTATAAACAGATAGTCACCACTGCCGTGCCCACTATTGGACACAGAAGTTGTCCAATAGTGGGCACGGCACGGTGGTGCTCTGAACTGTTTGGTATTTTGCTTAGGTGTTATTCTTGCTATGGAGGCATTATAGCTTATTTTATTAACTATTTTTTTATAAATATTGGTAACTTAGTTAAATCTAAGTACCATTGTAGATCTATCTACCGGCGCGCCCGTATATATGTACATAGAAGTAGTAATTGAAGGTGGTAGAACCTTTTGGTGCGACTCCAGCGGCAAAACAGTGTTAACCGCTGCTGTGTTCTGATTTGCAGGTGAGAGAGAGAGAGATACTTTTCCAAGGAGTTCCAGCTCTCAGGGGCAACGGCGCTATCAGCTGGACTGCCTGCTCGTCGCCTCTCAGTAGAAATTTCGATAATGAAATTGCCAAAAAGTATTTAATAAGGTTATTAATAAATATCAATTTTGATATTTGTATCACCTGTAGACTACAGTCCGCCAGAGATGCGATATTACGTCTGATTATAAATTATATTCCTTATATAAGTGTGTCTTCCTTAGCACACCTTTTAAGTTTGAATACAGCAGCGCTCAACATTGTCATAATAAGGCAGAAATGCGCGTATCAGGGAAGCCTCCGCAGACAAACCGCAATGGAACCCTATCACCTTTGTCTCTCAACGCAGGTTTAATACACGATGCCCATTGGTGCGTGTTGGCGATCAGATGATAGCAATTAGATAAGGCTTTGTCACACGTGCCATTATTGAACGTGTTTCGGTAAGATGAAGCTAATCTCACAGATACCATCAACCAAACTATTCCTATTTCACTATCAATATTCATCTTTAGTGCATATTCGCATAACTTTGAAAACTTTATAAAGTGCTTCATAAAGAACTTCGAAGCAATTATTCATTATTAAGGCTAATGACAGGTAATGTGTATAACTTTGGAAAATCTAAATGGGTTTAACCTGAACCATGAACACCAACCACAATGGAATTGCTACTGGTATTAAACTATACTTTAGCAAATTGCGATTGTGAAATAACCTCAGGCTTAGTAATTCGGATGTTTCCCCTGGACACTTAAACAAAGGAGAATGCCCATTCTTGGTACTGATTTTTCTCATGCGTCATAATGAAAGTAATATTAAAATTATTTTTTGATTTTTTTACACAGTTTGTCGATCAGAATAGTATCTTTGAACAAGGGGATTCCATTTAAGAAAAAAATAAGATGAAATGTTGATTGTTGTTCTTAAAAATTAAAATGGCGGTATTTTATACTCAGAATTCATTATATTAGGTTTTTAGGATTATTTTAGGTTTTTTTACGTACTACCTTTAAAAGTAAATGGAATATGTTAGTCGAACTACATTATAGATACCTACTATCAGTTAAAACCGACCATCAATCTATCGTCGGATAATTTCGATATTGAGGTTATGTAACATTTCGGTAAATAACTTCAGAGCCCGGGTGCTGATCTAAAAAATAATTATTGGTGGTAGTATTTGGTTAATTATACATCGTCCACAACAAGTTTCAATTTGATGCAACTCTGGACGGCGGTCCATACTTTCATGGGCATTGTCCTTTTAATTTATATCTCTGCGAGTACATACAAATACATAATAGTTAGTCCTTTAATTAAGAAATCCTTTACCCCTTATGATACTGTGATCAAGAAATTATATGTTCTTGAGTATTATTAAAATATTGATTTTTAAGAATTAATTTTAATTGAGAAATACTTAATTAATAAATAATTATTTTTAAATATCAAAACAAAACTAACGAACAAGCATGTAGTCCTGATGGTAAATGGCTTCAACCGCCGTTATCAATGTGTTATCAACCCCAGATAAAATTTGATGGATAGGATAGGATAAGAGTCCGACCTGAAGTCACAGATGCGTTGCTCCTTTGAACTCTTTAGGACTTGGAACGCCTCAGATATCGTAGGACTTTTTCTCGATGTATAGCTTATACCGGGTAGTTTGAGATCTATACTAACTGACCCGGAAAACGTTGTGTTTCCATATAAATAAAAAAAAATTAAGAGTGAACTACCCTTACCACTTAGGGATATTAAAAATAGATAGTAGCCGATTCTCAGACCTACTGAATATGCATATAAAATTTGGTGAAAATCGGTAAAGCCATTTCAGAGGAGTACGGTAACTAACATTGTGACACGAGAATAAGATTACACTATTTCCTTCCCGTTTTCGTAGGCCACCATTAAGAGATTAAATTTCATCTATTTTGGTCACAAACGCGCACAGCTAATCGTGTTAATTACACAAAATGCCCTTTGTTATAATTACCGCTTGATAGACGGCTGGATGCAAAGAGATTCAATATAAGGCTATAGCGCGGACATTGTCAAGATTTTCATAAATCTTTCATCCATTTACACTGACCATCTCGAATTGATTGACAATATATACCTATGTTCTTCAAAAATCATTAACATTTTATTAATATCTCAAATAAGTTTTCTCCCCACCATCATCATCATTATCAACCCATTATTGTCCCACTGCTGGGCACGGGTCTCCTTTCAGAATGAGAAGGATTAGGTCATAGTCTACCGCGCTGGCCAAGTGCGTATTGACAGTCTTCACGTACCTTTGAGTTTTTTTTAATAAATCTCTCAGATATACAGGTTTCCTCACGATGTTTCCCTTCACCGTTTTAGCAATTGATAATTAATTTCTAATACACACATAATTTAGAAAATTTAGAGGTTCGTGCCTGGGATTTGAACCTCGGATCAATCGATCGAGAGGCCGAGTTTCTTAACCACTAGGCTATCACGGCCCTTACTCTCGATACCCGATCTATTTCATAATATAGAAGTAGTAGACGAGCATGCAGTCCACCTGATCGAAAGTGGCTACTGCCGCCATTACACATTCCTACCTGAGGTCGGCAATGTCAGATGCACAGCTACCCCTGAGGACTAAGCTGGAACGCCTCGAAAAAGTATGTCTACCTTACCACACACTTCAAAACAGAACACATCAGCGCATGCCAATGTTGTTTTTATGCAGAAATAGGTGTGGCGGTGGTGCCGCCGGATTTAGGGTTCTACTACCTTCTAAGTTGAATGTCTTTAGACAAATTCGATGTATATTTTACCTTGAAATTATGGCCCCGTCGTAAAAATTACAACACCGTCCAGTGCAGTACCTCGCACTGAACCCTGATGCCATAAATCAAATTAATAATCAATTGAATCCGTAACCAAAACAATAAATTAAATCTCACCAAAATAAACAGGACTTATTCACAAATGGCGACAAGTTTACAAATGGCTTTATGTTCCGCCATTATCGAGAACGGGTTACGCCATTTGGCGCTTCTTCATTGGGACGACAGCGGCACGACACGGCGACGACAACAGACATTATATCTAAATAGGCGATGAGTGTGTGTGTACTTTGCGTACCAGAAAGTATTTAGCGTATCAAAAGCTCAAAGGGAGAGTAAAGCTAAATTGTACAGTTGGCTATTGCATATTTTTTTAATATAACTATTCGAATAGAACCAGAAAAGTATACTAGATTCATTACTTGATAAGAAAACCGAAAAGGAATAAAATGTTTGATTGTTGGAGAAGAATAGTTATTTTTTAAAGATTTACTTTATTGGTAATCAAAAAATAATTTCCAAAATGATGGAAATAATTGTCATTAGCATTTAAAATGCCTTTAATAAATAACTGTTTTTGTAAAATCATTTCTTCAGTTATTTTTCTCAGATCTCCCTTGTGAGGTCACAGTAGGTAAAAAAAATTATAAGCTTGGTTGCTTGTGGTAAATGTCTTAAATATCTTGAATATTTCAAGTTTTATTTTGATATTTATAACTAAATTTCGGAAAACACTTTAAAATAAACCTAGGTAAATATAAAACAACTTATTTACAAAATTTACATATATACAAAAATGAAAAACAAAAATATAAAAACAAAAACACTACCATAAAAAAATGTCACCATCACTGTCTTTGGGCAAGGTTCCCAAGACGCTGGCAGCATTTCCTCTCTGAATTGCTATACCAATTCTTTGAGCAAAATGCATGCCAGCTCTCGGGTCCCCAGAGACGTCGACCAATCTAGTTGACAGCTGTTTAAACAACTGACAAGCATCTGGACAAAATACTATAAATAAAAATAATAAATAATCTGAATAAATAACTAATGTTACTTATTCAGATTCTTAGCTATGGACGGCACTGACAGAATTGACAAAAGTTCTGACAACATCGCTGCCGTGCCGTGCCGTGCCGTTAACGTCCCGAAGAAGCACCCGTTCCGGTATTTAATATAAGCTTAATACGAGATATGTGAAGCAATTATGAAGATTCCCAGTAACTTATACTAATTGTGGTAATTATCTTAGTGTGTAATCTATTGTTTACTTTGGTGAAATGAGCTATAGTTATATATTTGTAGTGAATATTAAGCGATTCCACAAGTTTATGTAATAATAACAGTATTATTCAGTTTAACATACGCTTCATAACTTAGTAATTTCTTTAAATATTTTTTTAAATATTAATAATATTTGAATTGGAGGGTTCTCTTGACAATTCAAGTAGGATGTTTTAAAAAGTGTCTCATGTAAATGTTGCGGTTGTTGTAGCATTCAATTGAATTATTGATAAGGTCTCCATAGTTTATCTATAAAGGTATCACATAGAACAGAGCAGGACTTTGTTTTGTTCTAAAAAGAAAAAAAGCTTAGACCTCAAGAGAAGCAAGAAGCTGCAATCAACATCAGATAGTAGTGCTATTCGAAGTTTAAGCGTTAATGTGTTCCGGTTTAATGGATATAGTATATGTGGTATGCTAATCCGACAGATAACTTATTCATCTCTTTAAGTACCATCATCACTAAGTTCTCTAAGCGTGATGCCTCATGGGACTCTGCCGTGGGGGAGCAGTTTTCGCTACTCCCACACCATCTGGATAGAACCCAAGCCTATGTAAGATCTCACAAGAAAGTCACTAGGTTATCAGATAAAATTCACGGTCATTTCGTATTTTCATTACCTAAAATTGCCACAAAGCTATAAGATTCCATATATTTGTTGGGATTAAAGCAAAGATAACTTTCAATCCAACGGAGGGTTTATAAATAGGTCGTTTGCATAAATTACACAATCTGAAACATTGTAATCTCGACGGAATTCCGAGAAGGATTCGTGTAAACGGCTTACTCGCGATTCCGTAGGCGTAGTCGCAATTGCTCTAATCGCTTATTAAGTTTGATTCATTTGTTACAAGTATTACATATTAATTAAGTATCTATTTAAAGAATTTGACATACTAAGCACCTAAGTAAGTATCATGAATAATAAAGCTTTACGTGAAGTATCCAGAATATTAAATAAGTGTGTTTAAGTTATTCATTATTAAAGTGAAATCAAATGATATCTTAAATAAAGGTTTGTTTCAATGAAATAAATAATATATTTTGTTATAAATATATTTAAATAATATGCAAATATCGGCTCGTATTAGTAATAAATATGGTAAAAGAATTCTTCATACCGCCTACACACCCATTTAATTTTAAGGAGCAGCATAAATAAATAATTTTTTTATTGAAATTCAGCAATCCAATATCGGATCAGTGGCTCAAATCACAGCGTAATTATCGTATATACATATTACGAATTATTTATCACATATTTGTATTTGTTGTATAGGAAATTATCGCGAGGAAACTTACTCGCCTAAGTGTTCTTATAAACGTTCTCAATTTTTGAGATGTCTACCATTTCGCATTCGGCCAACATGGTAGACTACGTTCTCACCCTCTTCATTCTGAGAGTAGAACGTATATACTCTTGAGTGTGATAATAAAAAGTTGATGAGAAGCAAAAATGTATTTAATGAATCGACCCTAATTAAGGTCCTCGTCCTGTTAGGGTCGATCTCAAATGTTAACGAGCTGAGCCCTTAAGATTACGCAGGCTGCACATTTGCCCTTACAAATAAAAACCAAAATATTATGATAACAGTTTCAAAAATTATAAAACTTCCTTGATTTGCAACACGTCATTAAACAATTTAAACTATCTTCTCGGTACCTATAATACTAGTCACTATCGTAAATGGAGAAGTAAATTATGGCTGATAAATAACATACTGTATATTTACTGCATTTAATATAATTTAAATGTACAAAATTAAAGAACCTACTTAATTTCATAATTAAAAAAAATTTGGCACGTGTACATTTTTTATAAAAATATCAGGCCTGATTATTATCTAATTCTAATTAGAATAGAATATGTTTAAAAAAGCACTTATTTTATTAGTATCGATCAAATAAAATGTAAATAGCACGTTAAAAATAAATTTTATTAAGTTTTAGTAACTGTAAACTTACCTGTTTTGGTGTTGTTGTTGTTAGAGGTGCTGGTAGACTGGCTGAAGAGAGAAGCGCCGGTGAGCCGGGCACGTCGCAGGATCCACCACATTTTAATACGTTATAATTCAATTGGATGCAATTTAATTGAATAAAAATACAATTAAACGACAGCGAAGTTACAATTAAAACATTTGCCAAACAAATTCGAAATTCGAACTATCACTTAACGGAATCAATTCAATTGATTCGGAAATAGAATTAAATTGCTTCGGGGCAATACGATAATTTGTTAAGTTGTAGAGTTTACGATTTGCCGCGTATTTGAGGCTTTCAGGGAGGGTTGGGGTCCCCTTCGAACGAAAGCCGGCGCGGTACTGAAGGTTTCACCCCTACACATGCGCATAGCTCCCGAATATTTCTAACAGGTGAAGATCTGTACGAACGGACGAACGATTAATCAAACGTGTATTGTGCTAAGTTTATCACCTGTTGAAATTTTGCCCGCTAATATTGCGGGATATATTGCCCGTAAATATGAGAGCATTTGTTTTTATTAGTCTGTTGATTCAATTTTAAGGGCACGTGACTTTATTTGATTTTATCGTAAAATTGAGAAGGTTGTTAAATCGGTACCATCTATTTTGAAAAGTGCTAGAAACAGTTTTGTAGTGGCGAGGTATTGCCACAATATATACTACAGAAATAACAATAACGCTATTTCTTGAACTACGATTAAAATTATTAGGCAAAAAAAAATACACTAACTTTTTCTTTTCCTTTTTGATAAAATCTTTTTCGAACATTAATTATTCTAAACTAAATTAATAACTATAACTTTATCAACACAATGATAATAACTATAATTAAATATTTTAGGCTTCATCTGAATTATTGTCAGAGAGTTCCCAAAACACCAGTGACATTGCTCCGCTGAACTAACCGACTAACATTTATTAACAAAGGCAACCTGCACTGAAATGATGCAACACGTATTCGTTTTATTTCACCAACTTAACCCATATAACAAGAAGCATCTCCAAGCCCAGAAACCCACTTCAGCAATCTCTCACCATTTCATTTCTGAAATAGAAAACAAACTTTATTAACCCATTTTTAAATGGAACGCAAACAGCAATTTGTTGAGCCGTAAACATACGTGACCATACATATATACTCATATATTTTTAGTAATATAACAGACGAGCATGCCGTCCACCTGATCATAAGTGGCTACTGCAGAAAGGAATATATATTACTACCTGACGTCGTTCACAGATACGCCGCTAGCCCTGGGGACTAAGCCGAAACGCCTCGGAAAAGTGTGTCTCCCTTACTACAACTTACTACAATTACTTACAAAGGGTCTACCATCTTCAAATATAAATAGACCACAGAGGACAGAATTTAAGCTGAAACAAAAAAGGAAACTAAGGTGCAGTTTTCATTATGTCAATTTTAGGACTTTGGATCCCAAAAAGGTGTAACTTACATTCGGTTACTGATTTCTTGGTTGGGTTACAGATATAACTCCGGGCATACAAGCATTTAATTCTCATGCTGGCTAGTACTGATCGTATACACAGCTTTAATAACGTTTTTTACAGATGTCTAATCGCTTTTCTCAATATATTTTTCTTTAACTTTATTGATCTAGTAGGATATTATATTTTTATAATGTACATAGTTATAACTTAAAAATATCAGAAGTGTTTGCAGGGATTTAATAACTGGAATCCCGTTGTACAAAAACGAATTTTACCTCCGCAAGCACTGTTGTTGTATGTGAATTATGCCATGATTAAAGACACCATCACAAAGCATTATACCATGATCAAAGGCAAAGGCAGCACTGTGTACTGCAGCGTGTATACACCGCCTGCTGAGGGTACTCCAGGTATCAAGTCCCATCGATACACCTTTGCTCGTACGGATTGTAAGACTCAACTTTTTTGTATGCCATCTGCAAACAAAAAGAAGATGGAACTTTTTTTCTGTCTATATCTCCTTGAAGTCTTGAGTTCTGAACACGCAAATATCGTCGTCGTTCTTATAGTCGATCTCGAGTAAAATTCTCGTATGTTTGAATTTCGTCAATAATGTTTCATATTATTTAAAGAAAAACAACCCTACACCTTTGTATACTAGCTGCTCCTTGTAGTTTCACGTGGCGTATAAAATAACCTATATGACTTTTGAGTTGAGTTTAATAGGTTTCTAATGGTAAAAGAATAATTATAATCAACACGCAAATATCGTCGTCGTTCTTATTATAATCGATCTCGAGTAAAATTCTCGTATGTTTGAATTTCGTCAATAATGTTTCATATTATTTAAAGAAAAACAACCCTATACCTTTGTATACTAGCTGCTCCTTGTAGTTTCACGTGGCGTATAAAATAACCTATATGACTTTTGAGTTGAGTTTAATAGGTTTCTAATGGTAAAAGAATAATTATAATCAGTTCAGTAGTCAGAGTAGTAAAGAAATCTTTATAATATTAGTCAGACATTTTTAGCTAATATTCTGTCATAATAAATCGCATAATATTTTATATCATGCAGAGATCGTCCAACGTTAAAGATATACATAAAATATACAAAATAAAGGTTGCACTAAATAAAATAGCAATAAAAAAACATTTAAACGAAGACTTAAACGACATTTAGCGTGCAAAGTTACTTTCTTTTGTATTTTTAGCGAAACGGCATCACAACCAATTTATATGCAACGCCACGAAACCAGTCAGAGTAAAACAAAAACGAACCACGGAAATGTTCCAACGACAAAGTCTTCGTTGGAACATTTCCGTGGTTTCACTTTCACAGAAATGAGTTTTTAAAAGCTGTTTTTTTATTTGTGATGTGATGTGATTAATGAGAGTACCATTCAAGATTACAGGTGTGTTGCATGTAAGTTTTAACTTTAGAGCAAAAAATTGCAAAGTGTGAGCCGAACTTTGCAAATTTTCATGTGTTTATTTAGTATTTGTTATTGCGCCTTGTATACGGGGCCTTACCTTGAACTTTTTAATTTCTAGTATCTGTTATTATACTGGCCGTAGCAATCATAGATTAATAAAGATACGTCGCCGTCTTGAAATTGAATGAAGCCACATACGGCTTATTTTAGTAAGTTCTTTTTTTGAATTCTTGACGAATAAAAACATTTTTAGAGAAAATTTACGAATAATAACTAATACTGCGTAATTTACGTAAAAAATAAATAATTATTTCAAATATTTTAGGGACATTTTAGCACGGAGACGTGGCTAAACTTGTTTACGCAACTATTTCAATTCTCAAAACTGGGTACATTTTCTTGGTAGGAGTGAGTAATCTTTACTAATCTATGGTAGCAATATATACTCAGTAAAATGTCTTAGTGTATTACAGCTCAAAAAAAGAGCCCTGTAATAGACAGACACACACAGGTTCATCATTTTACCTTTTGTTTAAGAAACCCTAAAGAAGTAAAAATCACTTAGTGTAAAACTACATTTCTTCCAAGAATTTAATATTTAATAAGTACTACGAGTACGTATTCGAGTACCTACTGCGTGTGGCAGAATTGGTATGTTTTAATATTATATTCGAAAAGTTACCTAAGCTCCGAATACTATTATAAAAAAGAATCTTTAAATCCAAAAAATGTTTTTGTTACAGCATTAATAAAAAATAGTTGATAATACATCATCATTAATCTATGCCATTATAGCCGGCAGAACCTTCGATCTCCCTGAGGAAAGCCTTCGCTTATCCCAAATTAGTTTCCACATGTACGCGTATACCTTTTCGTATAGATAAGTTACATAAACCTTATTAGTTTTAAATGGAAAAATAATTTTACGTGTTTTTAGTTGTCAGAATTTTTAAATATAGAATTAGTAAACGCGCATGCAGTCCACCTGATGGTATGTGGCTTCTGCCGTCCGTGGACATCTGTAATCAACCCCATATAGGATACCTAACTGAGGTCGGTCATAGATGCGCCGCTACTGCTGAGGACTAAGCTGGAACGCCTCGAAAAAGCGACAGTTCTTAACGCCGGTGTTAGTTGGCAGAAATAGGTGTGGCAGTGGTGCCTGAGTCGATTCACATAGGATTCTACCACCTTCAAACTTGTAAATCAATTTTCAATATCACACTAACAATCTATGTAGGGTTGAATAAAATGACTCTAAATGTGACCTATGTCCACCAATCGTCATCGTCAACCCATTATATGTAGTAACACTGCTGTTCAATTTCCTCTTCTCGTAGTGAGAGAGGCTTAGGCCATAATCCACCGAACTTGTCAATTGTAAATTAGTAGATCTCACACATTTTTGAAAACTTTTTTAAGGTTTGAGGTTTAGACGTGGCACTTCCACTTCAAACTACATTTTTTATTTTTTTACTTATTTTTAATCGACCTATCAGAGATGATTATCGTAGGAGGGGACAAATTTTGTATGAAAACGTTATAAATTTCTGCTCTAGGCATTTAATCTCTTCGGGAGGAATACAATCTAAAATAAAGAGACATTCAATCGCTTTTATTTTTCTATTCTACACTTTAATAGTAGGTACTTATCTATAACTTTTATAAATTATTAATTACAATATATAATACTTATTTACTAAACTGCAGTGTTCGGCTTATAATTGGATTGACATGTCTCGTCCTTCCACGCACGGTAGTTTAGTTTCTTGATCTGCTTACAGCTCACCATTTCGTTCCTGTAACAACAAAACAGATCAAAATAAAAAAATAAGAAGCAAGAAAAACATCAATAAAGAAGAAAAATAATCGGATTAAGTGTGTATTAAACAAACAACCGGACAAATTCCCGGACTGCACGAATATCCCGGTTTATATTTTTTTTATTAAATTAATCTCGGTTAATTATTTGTTATAATAGCAGCTATAAAAATACATTATGAAAATATGAAATACTAATAACGGCTTAATAGATATACCGAAAATGCTTAAATATACCGGTTTTTTAACTTTTCATATTTTTGAAATTTATTTTTAGTGTTTAGTCTTATAATGGCTATAATAATATACATTCCGTAAAATAGAAGTATCCATCTAATGCGGTTCAAAAGATACATTCCTGTGACAGACGGACGGACAGAACACTATACAAGACAAGTACATAATAGTTTCTCCACCAGTTCGCACTTAGCAGCGTCGTGAACTATGGCCCAACCCCTCTCTGAGAAGAGACCTGTATCCGGTAGTAAGACAGGAATGGGTTTACGACGATATCTTACCCGGGCCCAGCCAGTAGGAACGCTCGTGGTTGTATGTGGGACACAGTGTCTCCTACATCGCACAGAAGGCGAGCCATCGATGCTTTTCTTATCTCGGCTAATTGTTCTGGAACGATATAATTATTTTTCTATATATTTATGACATAACATCTTCCATTACAATTTTATAATACTTTCATACAAATGATGAGCATGCGACGTGGCAGAAAACATTTTTACTTATTTCATTAAAACATCATATAATCATCATAAGATCAGTGCTTTAAATTAAATTAATAAATCAGAGTAATCAAAGTAGCACCGAAATCAATCCCCAGACTCTTAAAGTGCTCTGAACTCACCGATCGTAAAAGCATGAGGTCGATTCGGCCGCTCGTACCAGTGGCGGTCGGACCTCACGATCCGCAGCAGCTGCTCCACCGTCATGAAGTAGAACGTCTCCGGGACGTAACCGCCAGGGATCAGCTTCTCCACCCACACGCCAGCTAACAGGTCTATGTCGTCCACGTGCTCGTACATCTCTTTTAGTTTTTCTACCCTCTGGAATAAAACAAAGATTTTAATCTTATATCTATAGTTACAAAGACGTAGAAATTGATTGTCTACATAGCTTGGCCCTACAGTACACTTAAGACTTGAGATATACGAACGTGGTAAAATCCTTTGTAGTTAGGTGCGGACGTTATTGTGTTCTTATTCAAAGTTTCAAAAATAGCTAGACATGTATGTCCAACCTCAAGTACAACTCTAGATCTATTTTTGATGAGTGATTATAGATATCCATGGATGGCAACGACCACTCACCAATTCAATGAGTGTACTTGGTCTTTTGGTATCACGTTAACTTACGAGTATATTATAAGGCGAGAATCTTAGACCTTGAAGTGGCAACGCATCTGTGATCGGCATCAGGTAAGACCCCTATTCTAAATGGCATTACTTTCGTCCAAGGGACTTACCAACATGGGGTGTATGTTTGTTTACTGCTTGACTTATTACGAAAATGACAATCAAGATCCTTACGATCCTGACGACCCCACAACGGTCTGACGCGCAGTCGAGAGTCCCGGGTTTGGTTCCCGGCTAGACAGATATCTAAATAATGAATTTAGGTTTCTGTGTCCATACCACCTTTTATCTTATACTATTATATACTATACTATACTATATAAAGGGATTCCTAGAGTGGGGCTGTGAGTGTATAAAGCGTGTAGCGTATACCTCCTGATCGATAACGTGTAACAGATCATCGAAAGTCTTGAAGGTGTCTCCGAAGCAGAACTCCCTGTACTTGGTGTACGGTTGCATGCCGAAGTGCCTGTTCTTGGACAGATCGCTTGAAGGGAGATCCGCTATCTTCTGCAGAGTGCCCAAACCCGTCTCACCAATCTGCATGAGGAGGAAAAAATACCTTAAACACAGCAGTTCTCAATTGGGTACAGATTGGGCGACATCGACCTATTTATGAAGTAATACCATTTATCATGTAATAAATGAAAGCTCGTTGATTACTTCAATCTTATAACAAAGTCGGCGCGGGCTATAGTTGGATGGGTGACCGTCAGTGATAAAATTTTATGCACGTTTCTGTGCTTCTGGGAGCACATTAAGCTCATCACTGAGACGAACGGCTTAATTTAGTTATCTTTAGATAACTATCGTCAAACCTTGTTAATTTTTGTAGGCGAGTTGAGAACATTTCACATGATCCCCTTACAGACAAGTTTTATCATTACAAGCAGTTCTTCAAAAATGTTGAAAAAGATCGTTTCTACCTACCTTTTATATTAGTCATCTATCTTTTGGGATAAGTTAAGAAAACGTTTTTATCACATCCAGGTCAACCTTCATTTTTCGGTCTCTCAAATATTAATGTATCGCCGCCGGGAATTTAAGATTACGCAAATAGCAGTATTACATCTACGCCCATTGGGAGTCAAAATTAACAAAACGGTAAAAGTAAAGCTTCCCGTAAAATAAGATGTAGATGTAGCGACTTCCCACTTCTCGTCAAGAGATGGTGCCACGAGTATTCTTAATTACTCTATAGAAGTTTTCTCAACATCTTGTATTTATACAAGCTCAGAACTGAGACTGTTAGAGCTTGGTCGCTCCGCGGGCATGATCACCTAGCCCGCCGGGAGATCTACGTTTGCCAAATAGATTAAAGGTGGTAGAACCCTTTGTGGTTCGACTCCGGCGGCACCACCGCCGCACATATTTCTACCTCATAACGGCAGTGTTAGGCGCTGCTGTGTTCTGGTCTGAAGGATGTGGTAAGGGAGACATACTTTTCCGAGTCATTCCAGCTTAGTCCTGGTGGTTACGGCGCATCTGTGGCCGACCTCAGGTAGTAGTAGTATATTTAATCCTACCTGGGTTTGATTACAAATGTCCATGGGCGGCAGAAGCCACTTACCATTAGGTGGACTGCATGCTCGTCTGCTACGCCTATATTATAAAAAATAGGTATATACTTACGTCTGGATCCACGGTGTAATCGACCTTGGCACCAGCCTGCCGGAAGGAGCCTTGCGTCATATAGTCCATATTATCCCCGACGCCCAGGTACCCAGTCCTCAAAGTCAGATTGGCTATCCTCATATCCTTGACATAGTTGCCGTCTTTGTCGTATAAACTAAAAAAAGAAAATTTTAGCGTTTTTGGATCGGTAACTTACACACACCTCTAACATCTTTATGGCACATTTCGATCAAGTTTTACGATCCAAGCTTTCCTAAAGTCATGTTTCACTTATTTCTGATAAATAATAATATAGAAAATAGAGGTTGGAATTGGAATCCTAAATTCGCTGGAATGGTATACATAGTTATAACCGAAACTGACTGTTTGATTTCTTACGTTAGCCAAATATTTTTCCTACAAAATCTTGCCAAAGACATTCGCAAAATAGCTTACAATAATACTTACTGCATAACGCCTTCTTGCATGGTGTGTGCCCAGCGCAGCACCAAGGTATACTCTGCAGACAGCTGCGGTAGAAGATTCTCGTTGTAAACATCTCTGAACCCTTCGTGGTAAGATATCACTCTGTCTCGTTCTAGATTCTCACGACCTAATACAGAAATATAGATAAATAAGATTTTAATAAATCTAACACCAAATACAAAATTCATAGATTGAGGTTCAATAAAGCAGAGTCATATACAATGGGCAGTAGTTTGCTTAGAGGACTCCGGTTGCCTTCTTTTGGAGATCCCGGAGTCCTCTACGCAGCGCCGAGGATAATGGAGGTAACGTTGTTAAGTAGGTACTTAACAACATTACCTTCAGCTAAAATTAGGTAATTTTGCACGTTTTAGAGATCAAACGACTGGACAAACTTTAACAGATGAAGAGTGTTTGGAATGGAAATTGCTAAAGTATGAGATATAAGTAGGCTATATTTTTAACTAGTCCGGTTTTTAGTTTTAATAATAATCTTTAATTAGCAAATTGTTTTAACCAATGTGTTGCTTTAGAGGACTCTAGAATTATATTTAAGTCATAAAGTTAAACTGTATACTAACAAAATTACCCAAAATTAAAATGGCACCATAAAATTTTGATACTGTACGAGTAAGCATGGTTTGTGCTTACAATTAAACAATTAACTTATATTAAATAACTTTAAAATAACTTTTACAAACGTAATTATATACTTAACTAGGTATCGCTTGTGTGCGCTCGCTGCTAAAGCAGCTCGCGAAACGGTTGTCTTCTTTAGTTTTGCGTGCAAATTTCTTTTACATTTTTTACCCGATATTGAAGTTTTATTAATTCTGTTTGGGGCTGTTTGGAAAAGATATGAGTTAATATTTGCAAATTACCAAGAATTTGGGTCGTGATTTTTTTGTCTATAAGCCATACATTTTAAAGACATAATAAGGAGACTTGAAATATTATATACAAAAATAACTATTTATAAAAATTGTTATTTCTTGTATGACAACACTAAATTTTTTTTTTACCAAAATGTGTAGTCTATTAGTACATAAAACGCGTCATACATTATTTCTATATATTATATTATCTATATTAATTCTATACTTATAATAAATCTGTAGAGAGGTCAATTCTGTACAAGAAATATATTTCCAAAATAACTATCAGGGGGTATTTAGGGATCGATACTGATGTCAAGAATGCAATCATTAAAATTTTTGTCTGTCTGTCTATATAACCGTTATAGAAAAAAAAGCTACTCGACGGATTTTAACGAAACTTGATACAATTATTTTTCATACTCCTGAGCTGGTTATAGTACCTATACTTTTCATCACGCTACAATCAATAGGAGCAGAGCAGTGCAGAAAATATACCTCTTATATTATATCCTTAAGGTGGTAGAACCCTTTGTGGTTCGACTCCGGCGGCACCACCGCCACACCTATTTCTACCTAATAACAGCAGTGTTAAGCGCTGCTGTGTTCCGGTTTGAAGGGTGTGGTAAGGGAGACAGACTTTTCCGAGGCGTTCCAGCTTAGTCCTCAGGGGTAGCGGCGCATCTGTGGCCGACCTCAGGTAGGAATATCTAATCCTATCTGGGGTTGATTACAGATGTCCATGGGCGGCAGTAGCCACTTACCATCAGGTGGACTGCATGCTCGTCTGCTACTCTTATATTATAAAAAAAAAAAAAAAAAAAAAAAAAAAATCCTTCTTTTGTAAATCGTATATCATATTTATCCTGTCCATCCTTTGAAAATATCCAAATATACCTAATAGATTATGGCCCTTCTTTAGTAAATCTTATATTTTACCCCTCTTTTAAAGTCACAAAAATGTTGAAGATTAATACATTTTGTATCCTTTATTTGACTACATACCACATCCACAAAATCTGTGTCTGTGTCTGTTAATAAATAATTATAAATGAATACGTAAGAATAGAATCTAACATCTTACGCCCCTTCCTGCTATGTGCATGGTAGAGCTACACTCCAAAAAGAATAATCACGGGTAAAATTCATATAGGTAACTTAAGCCACAAACAATTTAACACATACAACGAATTAAACTAAAATAAATAGAATACTCAAAAACTCAAGTCATAATGGACACTTAGGAATAGAACAAACTTTCTATAACCTAATCCCATTATTATTATACGGATAATATAATGTTAAACAATATAACATCGATAATTTTAAAATTCAATAATTACTTTCGGATATTATCCGCACAATGAACCCTAGTAAATATTTAACATATACTCCAAAACGTGAGGTGTTAAATGTATCACGAAATATTAATAATTTGAAGCCTGCAAAAATTGTCTTATAACATTAAAGTTCTTCTAAACAAATATAACATTTGCTCATAACAACGGTACTGCCATTTTATATCTCGACTGTGTAAGTAAGAACTTTTAATATAGTGTTATTATGATTTATATCAAATTAAGGTAAAATGAAAACAAAAACATTTGACCCAAAATCAAATCAAATTCCTGAAAAACGCCCGGCTAGGCTACTATATATCTATTTAATAAACTCAGATAGCAAACTTAAAACAATCTGTGCCAACCAACATTTGTATCGATTCTTAATTTGTTGTATTTAAATATATCGAATAAATTAACTTACGCAGTTTTACACACCCGATCCCACTGGCTGAATTGTTGGGGGTATCTCCAATGGAAGACTTCAACCTAGTTATTTTTATTTATTTCCAAGACCTCCACAAACATCGTCCTTAACATCTGCCGTTTCCCGCCATAATACCCTTTTGTTTTTTTTTAAATCACGAATACAGCGTTACAGCCAATTAAATATGTGGCCAGCATTATTTTTCGAGTGAAAGGTTTTAACCTAATTTTAATTTTATTTATTTTTATAATGTTAATAATGTCTCGCCTGTCTATCTCGCTCTAACACATACGTATACTATGCTCTGACTCTTTCGGATTGCCAATCTATTAGTATAATATATCTATGGTTCAAACTGTTAGTAGCTAACAACGCCACGTATTAGGTAATAACTTCAAAAGGAGACAACAGTTTTAAATATTACATACAAAAATGCATGCGTATAAAAAATATTATTTTGTGTACGGCACCACTGATTTTTTTTTTACCACAATGTGAAATCTATTAATACCTACAAACGCATCGTACATTTTAATGTTGTCAAAATATACAACAGCTTGAAATATTTAATAGAAAATACATATGTATGAAAATTATTATTTTTTGTATGGCCACACTAAAATATTATTTTATAAAAATGTGCAGAATATTAGTACCTACAAACACCCCATACATTCTAAAGATATCAACAGAAGACAACAGCTTGAAATATTGCATACAAAAATACATATATATGAAAATTATTATTTGTTGTATGGCAACACTTAAATATTTTGTTACCATAATGTGAAGTCTATTAGTACCTACAATCGTGTCATACATTATAAGGTTGTCAAAAATATACAAATGCTTGAAATATTACATACAAAAATGCATATGTATGAAAATTATTATTTTTTGTATGGGAACACTGAAATATTATTTTACCCAAATGTCTTAACTGTTAATATCAACAAACGCTTCATACATTGGAATGACGTCAGAAGGAAACAACAGCTTGAAATATGGCATACAAAAATGCACTTGTATGTAAATTATTATTTTTTATTTGGCAACACTGAAATATTTTCTCACCAATTTATACAGTCTATAAGGACCATTAAACGCCTCATACAGAAAACTGACATTTAGTGATGCTGGGCATGGTGGTGGTAGTCTTTAAAAGGAGACAACATCCCGCAACACCACATACAAAAATACAAATGTATGAAAATTATTATTTTTTATATGGCAACACTAAAATATTTTTTTACCAAAATGTGCAGACTATTAGTATCTACCAATGCCTCATACATTTTAATGGCATCAATACAAGACAACAGCTTTAAATATTACATACAAAAGTACATATGTATGAAGATTATTATTTTTTGTATGGCAAGACTTAAATATTTTGTTACCTAAATGTGAAGTCTATTAGTACCTACAATCGCGTCATACATTATAAGGTTGTCAAAAATACACAAAAGCTTGAAATATTACATACAAAAATGCATATGTATGAAAATTATTATTTTTTGTATGGGAACACTGAAATATTTTTTTACCCAAATGTCTTAACTGTTAATATCAACAAACGCTTCATACATTGGAATGACCTCAGAAGGAAACAACAGCTTGAAATATGGCATGCAAAAATGCAATTGTATGAAAATTATTATTTTTTATATGGCAACACTGAAATATTTTCTCACCAATTTATACAGTCTATAAGTACCATTAAACGCCTCATACAGAAAACTGACATTTAGTGATGCTGGACATGGTGGTGGTGGTCTTTAAAGGGAGACAGCCCGAAACACCACATACAAAAATACATATGTATAAAAATTATAATTTTTTGTATGGCAACCCTAAAATATTTTTTTATCAAAATATGTAGAATATTAGTACCTACAAACGCCTCATACATTGAAATGACATCAAAAGGAAACAACAGCTTGAAGTATGACACACAAAAATGCACTTGTATGAAAATTATTATTTTTTATATGGCAACACTGAAATATTTTTCCACCAATTTATACAGTCTATAAGTACCAGTAAACGCCTCATACAGAAAACTGACGTTAAGTGATGCTGGGCATGGTGGTGGGGGTCTTTAAAGGGAGACAACAGCCCGAAACACCACGTACAAAAATACAAATGTATGAAAATTATTATTTTTTGTATGGCAACACTAAAATATTTTTTAATCAAAATGTGCACAATATTAGTACGTACAAACGCCTCATACATTCTAATGTTACCAATACAAGACAACAGCTTGAAATATTACGTACAAAAATACATATGTATGAAAATTAATATTTTTTGTATGGCAACACTAAAATATTTTTTTACCAAAATGTGCAGTCTATTAGTACATACAAACGCGTCATACATTATAACGTTGTCAAAAATTTACAACAGTTTGAAATGTGACATACAAAAATGCACATGTATGAAAATTATTATTTTTTGTATGGCAACACTGAAATATTTTTTTACACATTGGTACAGTCTTTAAGTGCCATTAAGCGCCTCATACAAAAAAATGACGCCAAATGGCGGCAACAGCTTGAAATCTTCGATAATCCTGTAGAAAATGCATTTGTATGAAAACATTTTTTTTGTATATGGCAACATTGGATGTTCGATTTTTTACATAGGGTCCATTTGAAATAAAAAATATCTCCCATACATAACTTATATGCTCTGTCTACGGTTTCCGCCCAAGTACGCAAAAAGTGAAAATCGTGAAAAAAAAATCTGTATCCCAGTGTTGCCAGTTGATTAAGATGAAAATGGTCAAATGTCATTACGGCACCCAAAAAAAATAGTCCTGTGAAAAAAATTCATTAAAAATATTTCTCCTTCTACTTTTTACATTTTTGAATGAAAAGTTCCAAAAAATGTATGAACGATGAAAAAAAAAACTTTACCTGGCAACACTTCGAGCCGAGCTCCATGACCGCCCGATACAAAGCGACTCGCTCAAATGTTGCCAACCTCAAAATATTTCACTTCGAAAAATGCATTTTTTCGTACATTTTACAAAATGGCTGACACAAGGTGCGCCATCTGGTTTAAAACAAATAATATTGCCATATGATAAAATTGAGGATACACTCCGGCCAAGAAAACAAAAATGTCGAAAAAATATTAATAAAACCATCGCGCTACGACCCCACGAACACACCTCGAAAAATTAAAGATTTCAAACTCAAATATCTCGGCGGCCATCTTGTTTTTCCAATTTTTTCTAATTTTATCGTAACAGTCGTCCCACAATTAGCCGAAAATGACACCATTCTCAGGTAGGCGCGCAGAGTAAAAAAAAAGTTGAAAATCGCAGGAGGGCCGCCATCTTGAATTTTGTATGTTTCCCATTTTTCCTATAACCACCATAATATACCGAAAAAATATCTCATACATTATTACTACCCCACACCAATAGTTTAGGCTGGGCTACTCGAAATGTCAAAAAAGTGAAAAAAAAAATCTAGTTCCCAGTGTTGCCAGTTTATTTGGATGAAAATGGTCAAATGTCATTACGACCCCCCTGACAAATACCCATGTAAAATATTTTCATTAAAAACGTTTCTCCTTCTACTTTTTACATTTTTGAATGGAAAGTTCCAAAAAAAGTATGAACAAAGAAAAAAAAACCTAAACCTGGCAACACTTCAAGTCACGCTCCACAACCGCCCCATACAAGGCGATTCGCTGAAATGTTGCCAACCTCAAAATATTTCACTTCAAAAAATGCATTTTTTCATACATTTTACGAATTGCCTGACGAACGATCCGCCATCTGGTTAAAAAAATAAATAAATCCGATTTGGTAAAATTGAGCATATATCCAAGAAAAAAAAAGAAAAAAATCCAAAAAATATTTAAAAAAACACATCAGTGCCACCCCGCGAACACACCTCGAAAAATGAAAAATTTCAAACTCAAATATCTCGGCGGCCATCTTGTTTTTTCAACTTTTTCTAATTTCATCGTATCAGTCGCCCTCAAATTAGCCGGAAACGATACCGATCTTGGATAGGTGCAAAATAAAAAAAAAAGTTGCCCAATCCAGCTCGGCCGCCATCTTGAATTTTGAAAGTTTCAGATTTTTCCCATAGACACGGAGGCAAACAAAAAATTCCACTCATACATCAAATCCACCCCCCACCACTCCTTCAGGTCGATGAAGTCGATTTTTCGTAAAACTGAAAAAAAATTCCTGCGGCCAGTGTTGCCAGTCGACATCGACGAAAATGGTCAAATGTCATTACGACAGCCAAAAAAAATATTCCTGTGAAAAATGTTCATCAAAAATATTTCTCCTTCTACTTTTCATATTTTTGAATGAAAAGTTTGAAAAATTGTTAGAGTGGGGAGAAAAAAACTCAAACCTGGCAACACCTCGGACCGAGCCCCACGACCGCCCCGAACAAACCAAATCGCTAAAACATTGCCAACCTCCAAATATTTCACTTCAAAAAATCCGTTTTTTCGTACATTTTACAAATCGCCTAACAGACGACCCGCCATCTTGTTGAAAAAAAAAATAAATCCAATTTGGCAAAATTGAGAATATATTCGAGAAAATTTTAAAAAATGGCAACAAAATATTAAAAATCCCAAGAAATACGACCTCCCAAAAACACCTCGAAAATTGAAAAATTTCAAACTCAAATATCTCGGCGGCCATCTTGGTTTTTCATTTTTTTCCAATTTCATCGTAATACCCACGTGAATATTATTCGAAAAAGAAACAAACATCAGCATAAAGTCAATAAATAAAAAAGTTAAAATTTTTAAATCGGCCGCCATCTTGAATCTATGGCATCTCATATTTTTCCCTTTGCCTCGGGGGGGAGAGGAGAAAACCCGCCATAGACAACAAAGTCGCTCCTAGACGGCATCATGGAGAACGGCATGTCAGTCAGTCAGTGGTAAGTTCAGGATTATATATATATAATTTAAGAATCGCAATAAAAATGTATTTTACTGCTTATTACTCTTCTTTTTCATTAGCTTTTTATTGCTTAAGTATAAAAAGCTATTTTCCTGTTCGAAATAAAATATGCAAAACAGCACGTCAAATATTCACAATAAAAATAAAAAACATAAGCAAGTATGTAGTTTAGATATTTATAATTTTATTTTATTTGATTTACGTCATAATCTCGTACCTACTTTTTATAATAAAAAAGCAAACGAGCATGCAGTCCTGATGGTAAATAGCCACTGCGGCCTATGAACATCTGTAGACACTTGGTAAGTCTAGAGTCGTATCTGAGGTTGCCCACAAAGTATTGATACCCCTGAGAACTAAGTTGGAATGTCTCAGAAAAGTAGACATACCGCACCCTTCGAACCAGAGCATACCAGCGCTTAACACTGCTGTTAATAGGTGTGGCGGTGGTGCCGCCTGAGTTGAACCACAGAAGGTTCTAACGTTTCAACCTTTTCTATCTACAAATATCAATAGAACTCACCCATTAAAGTGGGATTCAACTCGTAATAAAATATTTGAGTGGCGATGGCAATATTGATATCCCTGGCGGTGTAGAAGAGCCTCTCGTCATCCCAGCATGGGTTAATGCGGGCGAGGTTGGACGCGATGACATTGTGGAGCCTCCAGAACATGATCACGAAGAAGTTGGTGCCAAACACTCCGTTAGTGCTGTCATCGGCTGGAAAGTGTAAATAAATGTTACTGAATTGGATCATGGATGATCACAATTCTGGTAAATTTTGGGTACCTTTTGGATGAAAAAATACCACAAACTGTATTAAGATTTTTCTAACTCTGTGGGCACGATTAGCAATCAAACTCAACTTTGGATCTGCTTTGTTAATAAATATTAAATGTTTTACATTCGATAAGGCACATCGGCAAACACATAAACGACAAATCTTTCAAATTTTGTGGAAATATAGCAAATAAAATGCTATGCAACAGTAAAAAGTCGTAAGTAAAAAGTAAACGACTATTAATAGGCCTTCATTAGAATGGAGACTTTGCCGCAATCACCACACTTGGTTGGATAGATAAACATAGCAGGAAAGAACTGATTCACATCTCCTGATTTTGATCTCTTAATCGTATCCTTTTGTATAAATGTATACAAAAGGAAGAAATAGCGCTATTCTAGGCCGATATGACTATCAGAATTCACCAGTTAATACTTACCTATAGCATGACACCTCGTTTCATGGGGCCTCTGATTCGCTATGCAGACCTCAAACGGTCTTTTGCTACTCGGGGGCCATATTCTCCCGTTTTCCACCTCAAACAACAGAAGCCCATTGGTAAATGCTCTTACTTGGGTATTCGTCTCCCTTAAAAGATTTCCGTATATCTGGGATAGGTCGAAGGTCGTTGTTGATGAGATTATCTGAAAAAAATTAAAGATACTTTAGTTCACCATCATTTAAATTCAAACTACATATTACTGCGAAACTGTTGACGAAGATCAAAGTTGATTGTAAGTGGCTTCTGCCGCCTATGGAGGTCGATAATGAACTCCAAATAGGATTAGATTCCTACCTGAGGTCGGCCATAGAAGCGCCGCTATCCCTGACGGGCTAAGCTGGAACGCCACGAAAAGTCATATATCCCTTACCCTTCAAATAAGAACACAGCAGCGCTTAACACTGCTGGTATTAGACAGAAATAGGGGGTGATGCCACCCACGAACCACAAAGGGTTCTACCACCTTCGAAGCCCTGAGTCGATCCACAAAGGACCTCTGCCTCCTTCGGTCTTTCATCTTCAAGCATAAGACCTATTTGCAAATATTGCACTTACCCTTTCCGGTGGAGAGTTGTTGTGGATGCATCCTCGGTTCTGGAAAGTCCAGGGTCTCGTGAGGTTGAAGCACCGCTGGTCAGAGAAGCGATGCACGGGATCGTCATCCGGGATACTTATTGGAATGCATTCGGGATCGGTCTTCCCTTTTTTTTCACAGCAATACGGCTTCCAATTTAGATAATTTACTGGAAATAATGTGAAAAGCAGTCAGCACAACCGAATTTGAAAACACTAAGAAGTGTTTTTACACTAGTTTAGTTTACACTAGTTTAGTGGTTTTAAATTCAAACTCTGGAAGGTCTGGGTTCTAATCTAAGTCAAATACCTCTTATTTTAGACTTTTTACCGTATAAGAAATTAATTATGCTTTAAGTGAAGCAGTAAAGTGCATATTGAAGATTTTGTGAACGCGTAATCAAGTAAGTTTTTTGGACGTTTTTTAAAAATGTTATTAAATACAACCAATTCTAACTTGGTCACCGTAGTGGACTATGGCCGTAGTGGTAAATCATTCTCACTATGAGAAATGATTATTCTTCAATATGATCCAATCAAATTTCTAAACAATGTTAATTACTTATATCGACTCAACAACTTCAACATCAACGTAACTTAAGGTTAACATTGAAATAAATCCTTAAATAATGTTCTATGAAGTACTTACGTTCTTTAATATTCATAATGTTATTTGAGTTATCTAAGTCAACGTGGTTACTTAGTTACAATTTTATTCCAGCGTAATCTCATATGATATAATCCCAGCATATTTACTTATGATTACTTATTCTACTCGTGTATCATGAATTTATCTATTTATAAGTATGACTATGATTTTTTATATAATATAGGAGTAGTAGACGAGCATGCAGTCCACCCGATGGTAAGTGGTCACTGCAACCCATGGACATCTGTAATCAACCTCAGATAAGATTAGATTTTCCTACCTGAGGTCAGCCACAGATGCGCCGCTACCCCAGAGGACTAAGCTGGAAAGCTGGAAGATGGAAGAGTATGTCTCCCTAATCTAAGTAAATACCTAATACTTAGGCTCAATTACTAAGCATGATTTATTTAGTGTATTTTTTATCTTTTGTTTCATATTCCTTTTCCAACTTCACACAAACTTCCCACTTTCCTCACTATCCTCCTTACTTTTTCCATGCATAGGTTGTCTGGAAGAGATCGCTGCTTAGAGATAAGGCCGCCTATTGATACGTTTAACTTATATAATTGTGTATTAATGTTCTGTTCTATTGAAGTGTGCAATAAATAATATTCTATCCATTGATCAACTCTTTTTTTTCTAAATTATATTAGGCTTCACTCTCAAAACTGATAATGATATTTTCTATCCGTAAACATTCCTTGTGTCGTAGGTATTAAACACACATGCAGCACACAACATAGAACTCTAAATTTATCATTTTGATGTTTACCACAGCAAGAATCGAACCCGAAACCTTTTGGCATTAAAAATATAATATTTTACAATATGTCAAAGTATTGTTCTAGAAAGTCTAAAATTATGCATAACGTAAATCTTGAAAAATCAAATCTCACCAGTATCGTGGAACGACAGAATGTCCGCCGACATGAATACCATGTAGTAAGCCACGAGCTGAGTAAACCTGAGGTCCGGGACACGGCCTTCCAACAGCAGGCTGGTCCTCAGAGGCCTGATGGGCGGTAACATGGCCCCGCTCTTAGCGCGCTTCGGTTCGTATCCTGTGAATAACGCTTTCTTCATAAATGGTCCCAAACGATGATCCCATAACATGAAACATAATCTCAGGAGTGGCAAGGGTTCTGTGATAGGCTTTAGGTAATACCCCTGTTCTATAAGGAGTCAGTTCTAAGTGTTTGCATACACTAATTACTATAAGATAACTGCATGCCGGTATGCCACTTCATGTTAACAAAAAAAATTACTATGTGGATTGTGGGTGACATAAATTCACATAAAGATGATAACAAAAACCAAATCAGAGCAAAAATCTAATTTCGTTATTTAAATATTTACCTGCTGGGAATTGAATCCTGGCAGGGTCGCCGTATAAGGTGGGATGTAGGTGACAATGAAACTAAGGAATGCTCGAATAATACTACTCTGTATTTCATATAAACACTGGTTATATAGGTTGGAAGATTACACAGATCAATAAAATAAAAGACTAAACTAAGTACATTTAATACATACCTAACACTTGAAACCCTCTGCGTATATCAACATAATGATATATTTTTTTTTATAATATAGGAGCAGCAGACGAGCATGCAGTCCACCTGATGGTAAGTGGCTACTGCCGCCCATGGACATCTGTAATCAATCCCAGATAGGATTAGATATTCCTGTCTGAGGTCGGCGACAGATGCGCCGCTACCCCTGAGGACTAAGCTGGAACGCCTCGGAAAAGTATGTCTCCCTTACCACACCCTTCAATCCGGAACACAGCAGCGCCTAACACTGCTGTTATTAGGTAGAAATAGGTGTGGCGGTGGTGCCGCCGGAGTTGAACCACAATGGGTTCTACCACCTTCAAAATGCGGATTATTAAACATGGATTACACACATACAAAATCATAACCTTTCCTTGTAGCCAGGACAAAATACATACCAACATCATATACGGGCGGTAGCAGTCTGTACGTAGGCGTGTGTATAGCGCCAACGGATGGGTACTTCAGATTATTGCAGGAGCCATCAATGCGCCGCCCTTCAGAGGGATCGCAGGGCTCCACCTCGTTCGTACACCAGCTGTAATGAGGATGAATCTACAGACTTAAGCTGGAGCAAAATTACTATTTTTGACACTTAAAATATTTTTGAACTTTATAAAGAAACATTTATAAAAACACGACCGAGAAATGAGGACCCGCGTGGCAAAGTCGTCACCATACCGGTCTGACATGCTGAGAGTACCGGGTTCAATACCCGGCCAGACATAAAAAACGTCAGTAGATACTTACAAACGAAGTGAGACTTTCGCTTCTACTATAATAAGTTGAATGGCTCAAAGAACAAAAACTCAGCATTAAAAGATTCGAGGTTCGCTTCCCAGGCTAGAAACCATTCTTAGCAATCGTATAAAAATTTAATTATAACTGAGTCACCATTTATTTTTATAATGGATTAATTTTACCAATACATTTCAGCGGCGTTGTGAAAAACTCCATAACGTACCTCTCTGTTTTACTTTCCCAATATTGGGAACTAATTTAAGTTCTGCCGACTGGTTATTAAATTACGATTATCTACAGAGCGAACAAAAAGTAAGTGGGCATCAGTGCATATTAATCATAAACATCATCATCATCATCATCAACCCATTGCTATCCCACGCTGGGCGCGGGGCTCCTCTCAGAATGAGAAGGATTAGGCCATAGTCTCCCGCGCTGGCCAAGTGCGGATTGGTAGACTTCACATACCTTTAATTTTTTTTTTTATAAATCGCTCAGGTATGCAGGTTTCCTCACGATGTTTTCCTTCGCCGTTTAAGCAAGTGATATATAATTTCTAATACGCACATAAATTTGAAAATCAGAGGTGCATGCCTGGGATTTGAACCTCGGACCCCTCGGTCGAGAGGCCGCGTTTCTTAACCACTAGGCTATCACTGCTTTTTGTAATCATAAACAAAATTCAAAATAAATAAGTACAAATTTGGTACGAGTAGGATCAAGATCTAATCCGGTTTTAGAGGAATGCATGCACCAATCTATATATAGTAACAAGAAAATAAATTAAGTATTCTGGTTTTGATACCAAAATTAGTACCATAAGGAAATTTTGTGGGTTTATCAAAAAAGTGCAAATAAAGCTCTCCCACGAAGGTGGCAATTTTAATTATTAATAGTCCGGTCAACAAGTTCAAAAAGTTCCGATTCAGATGTTGTATAGAAAAATGTGTTTTAGAAATAATAAAGCATAAGGAATCGAAATTTTTATCAAAATAATTAACACGAAAAGTAAAGTCTAACTTAAATTTGACCAAACTAATTTAGCTAGACCTAATAACAAACGCTCTTTACAACTTAAATACTAAAAACAAAAGCTCTATTACAACTACATTTATTATGAATAAAAAGGCAATTTTATTTTCTGTCTATAATAGCGAATCTGACAACAATCACGTGGTTTTATAACTAATTGGACTTTTATTCAGGTTACACACAAAAATGAATTGAGATTAAAAATAAAGTGTGTTTATTATAAAAATAATCCTCTCTTTATTTATTATGTATAATTTATTTATTAAGTTAGTTAATTATTAAGCGGAGCCGCGCACTTTATAATAAATGTAAAAAGTATTGTAACATTTAAATTATAGCAATATTACATTACATTATAATTATTATAATTATGTAAGTTAGTTTCATTGCCTTATTTTACATGTAACTCATTAATTAAACAATGTACAGTAAATGTAAAAATTGTTTTAAAGCAATAGTAATACAATATTTATTATACATTTTATTAAATAAAAATAATTAGAATTATTTTATTGAGTAAATTAATATATTTACTTAATAATTACATAAGTACAATATGTATTTTTTTATCTTATTAATAATTAATTAGATTGTTAACATTTATAAAAAATGTAAAATACTTACTATGTAGTGTTTCTTATAACATGTATCTTCACTTCTTCGTTTGTTATACGATTACCCGAAAAGGAATCGTAGAAAGTCGCCGAATACGCATTTGAATTTTCAAAAACTACGCAAGCCACCAAAAACAATGCCGTTAACATTTTAAAAATTATTTAACACTGTTCAAAATGTATTAAAATAGAATTAAGTAAGTAAAATTTACACAATCACATATAAAATATATTTATTTATATAATGTCCAAAAATTAAGTTATTTACTTTAAAGTTTAATTTAATTTAATAAATTAATATCTTTAAATGTTTCAATATTATTTGCACACATTTTAATTTTAATAAGTATTTTTTATTAATTATTAATGTATGTTATTTATAAATAATAAACGCACAATACAAGTAGCGGCCGTCACTATGTTTGGAGGACGAAATAATGAGTTTTACGTTAATAAAGCATAGAGTATATACCCACAGAGGTGTGTTACAAATAAAACAACCTAATTCAAGGTCACACGTGGAATATTTTTACGATCACGAATAAATTAAAATATACAAGATTAAATAAATTAATTACAACGTGGCCAAATGTGACGTTAGTTAAAAAATAACATTATCATGATCTCCAAAATGAATATAAAATAAAATAACTTAAATAGAGTTTAAATTAATTGATGGTTTAAATATTGGCGCTTCTAAATCTAAAATTAAAATTCTCAAAATCCTCATCATGTCTCAGACTCCAAGGTGTTATGCTACTCGTATGTCATCTTGTAATAATTTAAAGGAAATCTTATTTTTATTTTTGTAAAAAAATTATACTACTGATAGGTGGGTAAAATAAAAATCCTATTATTTTATTCTAAGTCAATTTAACGTAAACTTTTTGTTGTGAAGAATTTACTACTATGCAAGGTAATTCTTTTGTAGCAAAGAAATTCCATAACACATATATTTTCCGTAAACCCGTAACTTTCTTATATAATGTTGATTTACGTAAATGGGGCATTAGAAGGTGTTGTTTTGAAGTCAACACACATAAGAATGGAACACATTTCGTAACTTTATTTTGAAAATTTAAGAGTCTTGAAGTCAACTTAAAACTACTAAATTAATCAACATACTCGTTTTACTTCGATTTATTTTTAACGTCAGCTTCACACTTCGTTAAAAAAATCTACAAAAATATTATGTATAACGAGGATTTTTGTACCACCGGACATAATTATAATTTAATTGTTTTATTTCTATAAATACTATTTATATAATAATCATAATAACATATCCTCGTGTTTTTAGGGACTTTACCGCTTACATTGACGCAAAATCCTAGTACAATGATACAAATGAATCTAGGGTCTGCATGAACATGGATGGACAAATATGAGGCGGTCAGACAAATATTTGCTCAGGCGGGGTTAGTGCTAATCGGCGTTACATCATGATATAATGTTTTATACACAATTCGAGCGCGGATTGGTCTCGGAATTTATGGATATGCTTAACTATATTCTTTACTAAATATTGTATATTTAATACAAGCTGCGCCCTGCGGTTTCATTCGCGCTATTTTTTCCGGATTCCTGAATCTTTATCTAAAATAAAAGCAGCCTAAGTAACTCTTTATAACATCAGCTGAATGTTAGTGAAAATCCCATCAAAATCAATCCAGCCATTTCAGAGCCATGCGGCATAGATTAGTAAAGATTACTCACTCCTAACAAGGAAGTGTAACCAGTTTTGACAATTGAAATTGTCAGTTTCAACTATTTTCGTGTTTAAAAAATATTTAAAAATATAGTTTTTAGAGAGTTTACGAATAAAACGATATTTTCCGCACTTTTTCCTCGATTTTGTATTTTTGCACCACTTAACTGCACTTGTCGGCATTGTTCCGCGTTAATTACACCATGACAGCCATTAAATGGCTTCCTTCAATTACAAGGCGGTGAGATATCTATACTTATCTATGCTTAGCGAGAATAAACAGCCAGACAGAAGGACACATAGCATATGCATTTAGTAAATAGGCGTAATTTTTAAATTACAGACGTCAGTCTACTTCAATTTTATTTATTTGTATAGATATTTAAGTATTTTTATTATTTTTAAATTTAATTCGATTGTATTTTGATTTTAAAGTTTTTTTATTACTTTAAAGGTACTTTGCGTAATTTCTCTACTCGATTAACAAAAAAAAAACACGAAAGCCTCTACACATTTTTACTCTGTGATTTTGACCGACACTCGTTATTGTGCCGCTCTACTAAGATTTTTAACAACGTTAATCTGTAATTACCATTAGCCAATTACAAGTTTTTATGTTGTATCGTTTTTAAATCAGTCTCCAGTTTTCTCTGATGAATATTTATGAGTATATGATGAGTATACATACGTATGATAATATTTATAAGTATACTAGCTGACCTGGCAAACGTTGTGTTGCCATATAAATGAAAAAATGTTAAGGGTGAACAACCCTTATCACTTAGGGGTATGAAAAATAGATAGTAGTCGATCTCAGACCTACTGAATATGCATATAAAATTTGGTGACAAACGGTAAAGCCGTTTCGGAGGGGTACGGTAACTAACATTGTGACACGAGATTTTTTTATATGAGATGATGAGTAAACATATATATGATACATATCGATAAAATTGATATGGTTTATAGACTTAATCTTCTATCCATCATTGTCCCACATCTGGACACGTCATCAATCATCACCAATCTATCCAATTTTTGTTTACCAAGAATCTAAATTTGACATTTAAAATTTGACCGACACGATCAAACTTCGATCTTTTGTGAACAGAATCATAATTAATAAATAAAGTGTGTTGAACTAAACACACTTTTGATATTATTGTGGACAATGCCCGGGGCTTAGGTACATTTCCTCATGATATTTTCGTTCACTATTACAATAAGGGGAAATTTATTTCTAAAAGTGTTATTTATCACTTTAACTGTAACATATATACAACTAGGCTATAACTGCTTCACTTTAAAGTGTTTCGATGTTTTATATTTTTTTATGAATAAGTATATAAAATAAGTCAATTTGTTTATTTACAATATTATCTTACAATAAATCAAGAACAGGTACATATTTGTGGAAACACGTTTATCCGCAAAAAGAGAAAATATATCACGGTCGACTGCATCTGTTTTTTTCTTATAAAACATTTTTATTACAAATATTAAAACACAAAACGGCAACTGATTCCCAGGAATACGACAAAGAGTAAATAACTTCTTGAAAACAGAATATTTTTAATTCTCCGGCATCTTTTAGTGTCGTGCAAAGGAAATTGAAATTTCCTGGCGCAAATAGGTTCTGTTGAGAAAAATCTTTTGCAGAAAAACCTACATATTTTATAATGTCGGGCTTAATTGACTAACTTTGTAAGTTATTTGTTTAGTGGAAATATTGACCGCCCTCTTGGCTACTATCGCTTGGGCAACTGGTAGCGATTAAATAGTGGTTAACGCAACTATCAAAAGTTATACACCGTCTCTTTAAAATGTTTACTGAAGGTAGTAGAACTCTTTCTGGTTCATTATACCTAATAACAGCAGTGTTAAGCACTGTTGTGTTCTGGTTTGAAGGGAGTGGTAAGGGAGACGTACTTTTCTGAGGGATCGCAGCTTAATCCTCAGGGGTAGCGGTGCATCTGTGGTCGACTTCAGATAGGAAACTTAACCTACCTAGAATTGATTACTGAATGGATTTAATAACATGCGTAAATATGCAACGTTCCAAAAATATCTAATAAATAAATTTGGTACTCGCTCGCTTATCGCAGAAAATAATAACACAGCCTTAAGACTATGAAACATCTATTGTTGAGGAGGCTAGCAAAAAATTGAGTCATCAGTTTCACTGAAGCAGAAGAGATAATAACATCAAATTTTTTAGGGCGAGAAATTATAACTCTTTTCACGTAGTTACAGAAAAGAAATCTCTATTATGATTTATGAGAAACATTGACAAAGGAATTTAGTAAACTTTCTTCGCTTATTGCAAATTAATAATATTTATAATACATACTATATTTATACACTTTTTGTGTTAGGAACGAAGGTAGAAGATAGAAAATTTTATTGTCAAATGAGGGTGTATAGCAATTTAAACTGAAACAGAGATAAATTTTGAGATCAAAAATTGAAACAGACTGAAAGCTGAAATTCCTATACAGAAAGTTTCACAAACAACCCTGCATACACGAGTGGCTGTCAGATTAGTTTTACCGAATACCGTGTTTGAATCATAAAGTTTGCGCTGTCCAATCAAAATGCAGGAATATACTGCAGCTAACTTTGATAGGGCGTCTGCTAAAACTGACGCGAGTGCTCCCGTGTTTGTATTGAAGAATAGTAGTGCAGCGCTATACACATGTGACGGTTTTTTACACGCGCTGGCACCAGCTCGCATTCTGCTTCTCAAAATCTGTTAAACTGGCCATAACCGAATATTGAGTATTACGGTCATCCGCGACGGTTCCCAAACTGATCGACGGAAACACCCACTTCGTGTTCTAGCGGATGCTGTAGAACGTAAAATGCCTTCGTAGTTCACTTGCGACCGTACTACTATCACGTATATTATGTTAAAACATTAGTAAATATGTGGTAAAGTAAACGTTTACTCAGGACATTCTGGCTACCAAAGATGATACCAGTTCCATTGGTAGCAAAGCATCTGTGACCGACCCCAGGTTACTACTTTGCTTGAAATAACACATTTAGGTTTATCACATACCGATTTGTAAACCTGAGGACTTACCTACACAAGAAGATTTCTAACAAATTTTATATACAATGAAAATTAATTACCTACTGATGCGGTGCTACTCCTCAGGAATGAGTTGCGCAATAGATCTACGTCCTCATATGTTATTAAATATGTTATTACCCTCATATGTTATTACCTACCCTTCTGTTTTTTTATATTGAAACTCGTTTAAAAATGCCATGACTAAATGTAAAGAAATCTATTTCTAAAAGCAAATGTTGAGTCACGACAGAGTAATATGTTCGTAGGTGCTCAGAGAAAATCTGACAAATTGATCTACACGCTACAAAACGGTTCAGCTTATCAACCCTCGTTAACTTACAGGCTGATACATAATAAAAGGATTAGATATAAGGGTAGTAGGGTGCACATACTTTAAACTTTAATATAAAACTTGATGAAATACGCATTTGACTAAATATATATGTCGCGGATGACATATATGCATAAGTTTTTGGTAGAACCCTTCGTTAGACTATACGTTACAAAGTAAAAAATAATTCAAATGAATGTTGGTTAAGTACATATTTCTGAAGTCGGCGATCATATTAGACTCGCTGGTTACATCGTTATCCAACGAAATATATTGAAATATGTACTTAACCAACATTTATTTGAATTATTTTTTACTTTGTAATGACATAGAAGTCGGTTGTATTTTTTTGTTAATTTTTTTTATAATAAATACAAATTTAAATAACACTCATTTTGATGAGATTAACTGATAGGAAAATTTACTTACTAATAAAAAGTTTTACTACGTTTTTGGACTGAACGGAGTAACACACAAGTTACCTCCCGGAGCAAAAAATACAAGGGATAAGCTTACGAACGATCACACAACCTTACTTCACACGTAGATAAATATCTTCCATCTACGTTTTTGTTATGTGAAACACCTGCTCTTGTTTGACTCATCTAAAACGCTGTAACATGATCCGTGGAAATAAGATATTATCGGTTTCACTTCTATTTGAATACGTTAACGTAACTGATATGAAGTTTTCATATCGATGTAAAAATACGTTTCATATCGATATCTAAACGACCGAAAACGCACTCATTTTCATACAAGTTGAATTTTATTTGCTTCGTCTCTTTTTCTCCCCAGTTAATGATAAAAGATGAACAGAAATGTAGAAAATATAAGACTGAGAACTGTTTTACTTTTCCCTTTGATAATTTGTTTCGTGCATTTGTATTGACAAATACACCAAACTGTTGAGTTTGGTTACAACGTTATTAATAAATTAATTTATGATCGCGTTGCGGAGAGATCGCCATACCGGCCTGACGCGCAAAGGGTTCAATCCCTGCTCAGACAAGATATCTGAAGGATAAATTTAGATATTTGTTCTGGGTCTGGGTGTCTGTGTATTAGTGTTTGTATGTCCATGGCGCCCACAATACATGGAATCCTAATGTGAGGTATAGAATCTATCAGAATGTTCTCTAACAAAAATCGAAATTTGACAAATTCTATTAGGTAGAAATTGTCAATTTTTGAACCATTATATAAATCGATTGATTACCGGCGTTAGTTTAGTATATCAGTACGATATTATATGATATGATTTTGTTTTTTTCTTATAATATCGGAGTAGCAGACGAGCATACAGTCCACCTGATGGTAAGTGGCTACTGCCGCCTATGGACATCTGTAATCAACCCCAGATAGCATTAGATATTCCCACCTTTGGTCGGCCACAGATGCGCCGCTACCCCTGAGGACTAAGCTGGAACGCCTCGGAAAGTCTGTCTCCCTTACCACACCCTTCAAACCGGAACACAGCAGCGCCTAACACTGCTGTTATTAGGTAGAAATAGGTGTGGCGGTGGTGCCGACAGAGTCGAACCACAAAAGGTTCTACCACCTTCAAATGATATGAAGAATATGAACAGTTTTTGGTAACGTTATGGTATATCGGCACCATTCCTAATGGAAATGGATTTCTGTCGGCATTGGGTCGATACGCAGCTGTGTTGAGCATTCACTCGGAATAATCTACTTACGATACAATTTACTAATTTCCTGTCATAATCATAATCATAATCATAATTCTTTATTGCATAAATATGGTATTACATAGGATGTTGTACAATTTATAAAGTTCAAACATATTTCACCCGGTAAGGTATGCAATTTTAAGTTTTAATTTAACGTTTTATATACTAAGTATTAATCTATGTCATTGGAGATACGCTGTTTCACGCCTTTTCCTCTCAGTTGTTTTTGGAAATGTTGTAGGTATCTACACGAAATATAAATTGTTGGCTTAACGCATTTTCATGACATTAAGTATTACTAATTATGATTATCTCTCTCGGCCTCTCGATCGAGGGGTCCGAGGTTCAAATCCCTGGCACCTCTGATTTTTCAAAATTATGTGCGTATTAGAAATTAAATATCACTTGCTTAAACGGTGAAGGAAAACATCGTGAGGTAACCTGCATACCCGAGAAATTTACAAAAAAAATCACAAAGGTATATAAAGTCTACCAATACGCACTTGGCCAGATCGGTGACTGTGGCGTAATCCTTCTCATTCTGAGAGGAGACCCGTGCCCAGCAGTGGGACAATAATGGGATGATGATGATGAATTATGATTATTTGTTCATTTGTGATCAATTCCACATGCTACTTTATACTGAACGCAATTGGTTTCCTATACAAATCGACCACATAATTATGAAAAGTTCGGTTTAATAGATCATTTTTGCCGCGTACGTGCAAAATGTGGAATGAACTTCCTCCTGAGGTATTCCCTCAGGACTATGACATGGGGCTCTTCAAGAGGGGTGTAAAAAGAGCTCTCCTTCAAAGCCGGCGATGCATTGGCGACTCCTCTGGTGTTGCAAATGTCCATAGGCGACGGTGACTGCTCTCCATCAGGCAGCCCGTCTGCCTTATCGTTAGGTTACATATAAAAAAAAAAAAAAAAAAATGAAAGTGTAACACCTAGAGAGTTCAAGATTATTTTCCCGTTGAAGCCGATATCTTTGAATTCGGATTTTTCTTTGGGTCTGGTTTTTTAGGTGTATCAAATTATGTCAAATTCAAAGAGACACCTTTTTGAATTATTTTCTACGCTCATAGCTTAACAGAACAGAAACCAAAATTCATATTTAAACCCGGAACCCACTGCCCAAACATATGATGATTACGCGAATCGTCAATATTTTGTTACCAAATATAATGCTTTGTTTGAAAGACATTTTCTAAGATATAATATTATGCGATGATGTTTTTCTTCAAGGTCCACATGCCGCGGGAACTAATCCAGTTACGCACGCACCCCACGTTCACTAATAACGTTTTAGGGACCGTTTCGGGAACTGGTTTCTTCAGACACAGCTGTTTCTAGTAAAAGCACTTAGTTGCCAGCTTGTTACGCTTTTTAACTGTTTTTATGCTTCTAGATATGTTTTACTATATGGTGTTAGAAATATATTGAAATTATTTAATTATAATATTATCTTGATGGTTTTTTTTCATGTTTCATGTTTTTTTCATGATGATTATTTTTATAATATTAAGTGCGCATTTATATCATTTTTTCACTTTAATTACAAAATTCGTCAGAATTATAAAATTATTATAAATCAATTTTCACTTATACGGAAATCTTTCTATCTGACATAATACCTATCCTAGGTTATAGCAGATACCGAGTAAATCCTAGATAGAACCTATCACGACCTTCAAACACTTAGGGTACAAACGCTTAGCCCTTTCCACACAAATAAGGTCGTCACGTGCTCGCTAGAAAGTAATCCACTTAAGAAACATACTTCGTTCTCTTTTAGCATTCAGTTAGTAAAATTTTCTGCCTCATACTTTGCGTCTTGAAAGACATATTTTGGATTTTTTTGCGTAATAAGGCTATCTTGTACATCATAAGCTGTTTTTGACAGATCTATATAATCTATATGACAAGCAGTGATAGCCTAATGGTTAAGGAACTCAGCCATTTGATCGAGGGGTCTGAGGTTAAAATCCCAGGCACATACCTCAGATTTTTCAAAATTATGTACATATTAGAAATTAATAATCACTTGCTTAAACGGTGAAGGAAAACACCGTGAGAAAACCTGCATATCTGAGAGATTTATAAAAAAATCAAAGGTATACCAATACCAAGCGGCCAGAGCAGTGGACTATGGCCTAATCGTTCTCATTTTGAGAGGAAACCCGTGCCCAGCAGTGGGACAGTAATGGGTTGATGATGATAATATTTTAAGATATTTTGTAAGATAACTAGGCATTTTTTATAATGTAGAAATAGCAAACCATCTGATAATAACCATTTATTATATTAAGACGTAATAAAGTGCGTTTTTTTTAATTATTCTTTTTATACAACTTGCGTCAAAAGCAACGAAGTCAACAAAATTACGTAAATATACTTATCTAATCAATTTGATCGTGAATTTTTTCCTGAATCATTGTACGAAGGCTAGAAAAACATTTAATTGGCATATTTTTAAGTAAATATTGTTTCCAGTCTACTGCATATAAGGTCGATGCATACAGTTGGATTATTATAACCAACTATTCCTTAAACAAAATCAAACTTTAATAAAACATAAAAAAACAGGACTGTAAACTCGTTTATATTACAAAAGTCGCAAAAAGCAAATCTTATAAAAAACTTAGTGTCCAGTGGCAAAATGAAAAAAGATAGATACAGTCTGCATTTACATATAATACTTCGAAATAAAAAATGAAATAACAATATTTTGACTTTAATATAAAATGATTAAGGAAATTTATTTATTAAGCGTCTAACACTGCTGTTATAAGATAGAAATAGGTGTGGCGGTGGTGCCGCCGGAGTCGAACCACAAGGGGTTCTACCACCTTCCGCGTTCCTCCTTCCGGTTCCGGGTTCCTGCTCCGCGTAGTTCCAACTACCACCCTTGTTTTTGCCTTATTGTTTTATTGTTTTAGCGGCGTAAAGCTGCTGTGTAACTTTGAAAGTTGTATAAAAGATTTATGTGATTAATTCCAACTATTTCTGCAAGAACGGAAACGCATCTATCATTAACCTTAGGTAGGATTCGTTTTTACATGAATTGGAAATGTCCTATTCGTCATAATTATAGTATTTATAACAAAAAGTCTACACATTCTTACTGTAAACAGCACGTTTTTATGTTGTATAAACTAGATAATAAAGACGTGCCACAAAAAACATAAGTTCGCAATCATAAAAGTCACTATAAATTAGTTGGCAAACAAAGTTTTTTCTTATTTTACTCTTTGCATTCATTATTTTTAACAAAAACCATAGACTTAGAGTTTTTTGGCTACACAAACACAAACAAAAAGTAATGAGTTATTTTGGTAATTAAATGTTCATACACGAGTAAGAAAATAAAGAAACATACGTATTATATCAAATCAAGGAACACTACGGCTTAGAGACGGCGATCTGAGATCGATTAATGTAAGACTCGTTCGATTATTTTAATAAATCTCCAGCAATGGATCGATTGAGTGAATCGATCTTTATTCCTAGAAGATCGAAACTCGATCTTTTCGAAGTTGGTTGAATGTGTTGTAGACATTTTTGTTGACGGATATGCATTTGCTTGTGCTTGTTTCTTCGCTATCTTCACCCTTTCATAGCTGAAATGATCGAAGATCGATTTTTGAGGAATCAATTCTTTGAGCCTCGATATTTTTTGAATCGACTATTACACTTCGATTCGAATCGATTCAAGAATCTATAATTTTATATAATATACATTCTTATATAAATATATCTTTCGGGAAAGAATCGCCATCCCTACTACGGCTTTACTAAGAAGTAGGTACTTCAAATACGGGAATAGGGCTTAATCTCATTTCAAGGCTAGATTTGGAGATCTAAGGGCCCGGATCCGCCCAGGGAATTGTAAGTTGGATTAACTTTTCAACGGTAAATTATTACAAGTCTTAGATAAACGGCTGTGTATAATTGTGTATATTTACGCTAACAGTGTAAGTATTTTGTTCAAGTTTGTAAATCATTTTGTTTGTTATATACAAAACATTTCTAAAATAAGATATACAGTCGTTCGAAATTATAACTTGTTTTGTCTTTACACAAAAAATCAGTTTACTTCAACTCGCAAAACTGAAAACGTATAGAGTGACTTGTGTTACAGGCACATCGCATTGATCCATTTATATTGCTGGTTGTTAATACTTTACGTCACTCATTAAATACTTTTCTTTTTTATATTTTAGAATGTGGAGTCTTGCTTTGAGTCATGAAATGTCAGCTGATTTTTGCAATGTCTTTTATAATGGAGATATGATAAAATAATAGTGGATAAAGATGTATTAATGTAAATGTTGATGATTATGGAAGAATATATTGTATTTCTGGAATTCCTTCTGAGCGTTTTAATAGCTCAGAAGTGGGATTACTGCAAAAATATACTGTTTTTGCAACGCCCACGGATGATGGATGCTCAAAGGTCATGTTATTTTTGCTATTTTTTGTAAACGATTTAAAGAAATAATGTAGAATACACGATAATTGAAATTATAGTCGAATGAATTTATGAAGTAAATTAATACTGAAAGAATGTTGAAATATATGAATATGTTAAGATGGTGAATATTCTGTTTTAAAATGTTCGATACAAGTTTAATCGTTTTTTCGCTTCAATTGATTTTTATTTTGTTTTGAATTACGTGATGTATTTTTGCATTTTTCATAAAAATCGAGGCGTCATAATTTCGCAAATTTCACATTTCACATGTAAATAAACATTTAAAGACAGCGAAATTGGAAGTATGTTTACCAACAATCGTTGCTTAGCAACTGATAAGGGGAATATAACAAAAGCCTTTTTTCGTCGGTCCAATGTATTTAAAAATAATATTGTAAAATTTTATTTGTTTTATATCAATATTGCTTCTTCTATTCGGCACATTATGTCTGTTTTGAATTAAATATTGTGAATAGATATTTGAACTTGACTTTACTTTTAGTTCTCGCGATTAATCTTACAAATTTTAATTTTTAATTCGTATTCAAACGTATATTAAGTAAATTCATACGTCTTGTACTTAAAATGCTGTGTGAAATTCTATTTTGATGATATAAATGCATACCAGTCTCATATTACAATGAATTTTAAATTGAAGATACTCACATCGTTATACAAGCCAGCTGGTGCGGTGTGCATTATTGAATAGTTTCATAAATTAATTGAAATTGTATTTAAAACACCATAACAAAATCAGACCAAATGTTCTAACAACCTGACATTCCTATGGCATGGATTATTCTTAGGGTTATTACTACTAAACTTATTTGGATATTTTTTTGTCTTTGTCTGAGCGCAATAATATCAATGTTGTAAAAGTGCGTCGTATGTAATGAGGTTTAGAAATAGTGGTCATGGCGAAATAAAATATCATCCTTGACTTATTACCACCAATTCGAAATGGTGTCAGTATGAACCAGGATGATCGTTTTTATGAAAATACTGATAAGGCCCTATCTACAGCCTTATATATTTAACTTCTTTGAAATAAACCCCATAAACGATAAATAATGTAAAATTAATTAAACGAACAATTACATAGGATTCATGTGTAAGTTTCAGATAAAGGAAGACAAACAAAGTGAAGTTATCCATAAATGCACTTTAGATGGTCTTCGTAGCCAACTGCAGAAGTTAAAAAAGCCAGCGATGATGAACAACGAAGCCGAAGTATTTCCAGATGTAGTCCGAGAGCTTGTTATGACCAGCAACGCAGCCGAGCACTGCAACCGAAGTACCAGATATAGTCCGAGAGCTTGTTATGATCAGCACTGCAGCCGAAGTATTTCCACACATAGTCCGAGAACTTGTTATGATCAGCATCGCGGCCGAAGTCTCTTTAGAAAAGATCGCAAGCCATTAATTACGGGAAATGTGTTAAGTCCCAACGTATTTACGTGATAATAAAAGAAGAGGGAAATCGACAGACTACTCATTATTATAATTTAAGGTCGAATAATAACGAAAATCCTAATCAAGATTGCTTTTGTTAAAGAAAATTTGTTAAAGCAAAATGAACAACTCGTGTCTACGTTACTGCACTTGAATAATCACCTGAAACGAAAAGTATTCGCTCCTTACAGAAGTGATACTAAAAGTACAGTGCTTTATAAATCAAAATACCTACTCTTTTTCTACTGATTATTTTTGGAAGATTTTGCAAAAGTCCTTAAGAGATTATGGTTTCCTATTCCGCACAAAATAATGTTTCTGAAGAGTTTTATGAACGTGAAAATAAGAAGATAAAGAGATAGATAAGAGAATATAGAGAAGAGATAAACACAGCAGCACGTTATCAAAAATAGACTAAAGGACAATTAGACTAACGAAGTAATATATAATAGATTAGATATATGAAATATGAAATATGTAGATTTATATGATATAAAATATGTAAGTAGTGAAAACATTTTAAGTTACAATTTTGTCAACGTGATCACAATAGTAAATCAGGAAAATCAAAATATAACCTAAGTTTGGAGTTGATACTGAATTCAAAGTGTACTTTATAACAAAGAATACCCCATACTTGGTACTTCACTTGCTCGAAATGGTATAACGTACAGAATTATAGTATGTGTAATTAAACCTTTCCTGATCCTGTTTTCTCTTTTAAGTGATAATTAACATTTAAAGACAATAGATAGTTTATATGTTTTTATTATTTCAAATAACATATTGTACTAAATGTTATATGAATGATGAGGTAGTAATGTTTTATTTGAATGGAGCATATAATTACATTTTACTTTTATAAGATGAGTACAAATAATTATTATAATGATATATACGATACGTGTATATAACATACGTATATATTCATGCAATTATTTTAATGAAATTTATGATATTGAATAATGAGAAGTAACAGTGTAAGGATATCTATACTGTCTACATATCACATGAGCTTGGTCCATGAGAGAGCATGTTCCATGCATGAGTGTTATGTGACAAATTTAGTTATCTCTTAACTGAGTAATTAAAAGTAGATATCTTATTACAAAGCCACAGGGATAGAATAGTGGTAACGATATATAATTTCATAGCATAATAAAATACGTATGTTTATGTATATGTTTTCATTTTATTGATGTGAAATTGAAATGAAATTTAAGTTCAGACAAAAATGTAATTGTATGATCCTCTTTATTCATAAATATTGAAATAGTGATTTAACTTTAAATAATTGGAAGACCATATTTATACGAGTATAAAATAAGTGATGTAAACAGTTAACACGTTAAATTAATTGACACAAATTACCTATATACCTTGACACAAATATCATGCGATATTAGTTAACTTATTCCAAGACTAAATAGACGAATCAAACCCCAGGCCATATTACAAAGTCTACGGATATTGGGCTAATTAACATATAGTAGGGTTTTAGATATATTTAACTGTACAAAATATTCATCATAGGCTTATGGAATATTTATTTTTAGAAGCAAGTGTTTTTATGACACAACTAATACGAATTAACAACGGATTAATTGAAAAAAAAAAATAAGATTTGATACCGACATCAGTCTGTTTGGGGAACGAAAGGAATAGTATTTATGTTACAGTTCTATGATAAAGATTGCGATTGTGATTTATGAACAAAATTATCAATAATTGAATCATACGCATCACAGTCTCATTATGAATAGACCATAGAAAGTTATTGTAAATATTTTCTATAAATAATGTGCTTAAGACAAAATTACTGACATGCACGTAAAACCCATTGAAATTCCCTGAGCAAATCGGAACTTACTTGCAATAATAAAAATTAATTCCAGCTAAATTATATTTTATCTGAAACATAAGAAGACTTAATGTGAAAATCAGTGCTAATGATGAAATAATTAAGAGAACAGTTTTCGAGGTATTTCAAGAAGGCGTTGATGGATATAAGGAGCCAGGACACAAGTTTAAAAAAAGTTGAAGACATAGATTTTATGTTCAAGGCGGAAATAATGATTCTAGTGGAATATTAGAAATGAACTTTACCCCTTAAGATAGGGAAGAAAGATGGGGGTTTCCACGGATCTGTTTCCTTCGAAGAGTCAATCCATTGATAGAGGTACATCATACTCAACATCGATAGAGGCTGTTGTGACGTCAAGTAGACATTCTATACCTATTATAATAAAAATGAAGCAAACATACGATTAAGTAAAGGTTGATAATGAAACTGCAGAATGATGAACACAAATAGAATTGTTTAATTTTAATCGATTTTTGAAGGAGGTGGTTTTATGTTTGGCTATATATATTTTTGGAGTTCATGCTGGACCGGCAAAACCTCAGAGGTTCATGTCAACTGTATATTTTAACGAGTCAGAGACGCCAATAAGTTAACACACAGTAGATACTTCGTGAAAGTGTGTATTCCAGACGGCGTTATAAAGCTGACTGACGTTGGGAACGGGGAGGAATCGAGCGAATGCGTCTTACGGAAATTGTTAGTAAGATACGAGCGAACCGATCCAATAAGATAATTTGCTGGAAAGGAATATGTGTCATATAAATTAAATGTGATTGCTAATACTTATTCTAATACTGTGGAAAATCAAAAACAATACCAACGGCTAAGATTTGGATTGAATGTAAAGATGCTGAAGGCTTGTATCTTCATCGAAAATAAAGTAAATTCAAGATAAGTCACCAACGAAGAATCAACAAAATACTTTGAAAAAATTGTTGGGGCTCGAAATTGTTTATATGAGCAAGAGAAGAAGCGGCATTTAAGAACTTTAAAAATAGATTTATAGGATTTAAGACTTCTTTGGATATGGAACTATTCTTTGGATATGAACTAAACTGGGAGATTTTATTTTTTTCAGGACCTATCAGAGTATAAGTTAGGTGTAATAATTACATATGCCATGAAGGACCGTTCTGAACAACACTAATTATGGCTTCACGCACTCTAGAGAATAATAATGTATGAATAAATTGACAAAGAAGCTTTAACCTTTGGATTAAAGTAATCAGTATTAAGCAAGGATATTAATAGTTAATGCCGATTTTCACAAATAGATGGACAATTCTTGCAACATCGATGGGTACCTTAGTGAGTGTTTTGAGGACATTAAAAGAACGAACAGCCGACAACAATTCGCTGGAAAATAGATTTATTAAAAAATATCGATGGAAATAGTAAAGATGAAAAATTAATAGCTGAATACTTCTATATTACGGAAAGTCATGTAGGTCAAAGTCATTAAGATAGAGCAATTTCTAAGTGAATGTAAGCTGCATCGAGTGATGAGAAACAATCATCCGAAAAATTTAGAAAACATGAATCGTACTGGACAGACTTTGGAATATATTGATTTTGCTAAATTTTATATGAAGATCCATTTTTTGTACTGGTTGATAGCTACAACAAAAATAATCTCAGAGGGAATCACCTATTTGTGGTGTTGTACCACACATATATTTTTTTAAATATTTGCCTTGGTCTTTCAATAAGTTTTAGTTTCAGAGAATGAACTACTTCTAACCCCAATGTTACCTTCCGAAAGATGACAAGGGTAGGCAATGTAGGGAAGCGAAGAAGGGGAGCGTCCTGCACTAAAATGCAGATAGTCAGGGCATCTTAAGCCGTCTACCGAGCCACAAACGGACAACATCGTAAGATTGGCTTGATTGGATGAGAACAGTGAGAGATCGGGACTTGTGTAAGACTAATGGAAAAGCTGACATCCAGCAGTGGATGGCGAATTGAAGAGAAAAATAAACGAGCATTAGTTTGGAAGAACCTATTAAACAGGAATAATAATATTTCACAATCTTACGAGTACTGAGTCAAGCGGAGATTACCATTAATATTCTTCTACAAATAAAAAAAAAAAAACAAATAAAAAAAAAAACACCGGTTGAGATGCTAAATGGTCGAAAGTATTGTACTGCGATCTCAGATAGGTATACTTCGAGATGCACAATCAAATAACGCTGACCAGCAGTCAGAAGTTTGATGTATTGAATAACGAGGGGACTCGTTACTTTGTCGGATGGCCGAATGTTACAGGCACATCGCATTGATCCATTTATATTGCTGGTTGTTAATACTTTACGTCACTCATTAAATACTTTTCTTTTTTATATTTTAGAATGTGGAGTCTTGCTTTGAGTCATGAAATGTCAGCTGATTTTTGCAATGTCTTTTATAATGGAGATATGATAAAATAATAGTGGATAAAGATGTATTAATGTAAATGTTGATGATTATGGAAGAATATATTGTATTTCTGGAATTCCTTCTGAGCGTTTTAATACTTGATTCTATTATATAACGTCAATCTGTCAATACTTTTGTCTTAGCAGTCGTGACCACGTCGAACAATTAAATACAGTGATACCCCGACTTACGCTACCCCGACTTACGCGAATTCGGAGTTACGCGATTTTCAAATCTTGTCGATTCTCCAATGGTTTGAGTGTCCCGCAATTCCCGATTATAAAAAACTAGCTGACCTGGCAAACTGTGTACCGCCTCAAAATCTATTTATCAAATATATTTCATATAAAATATAGCCTATATTACTCGTGGATAATGTAGCTTTCGAATGGTGAAACAATTTTTAAAATCGGTCCAGTAGTTTTTGAGCCTATTCATCACAATCAAACAAACAAACAGTTTTCCTCTTTATAATATTAGTATAGAAGTATAGATAAGCTTACTTAACCTACAATTATTCATGTAAACATTTGTATTTGTTGCGGGAAGTCAACACATTCGAAATCATACCATACGATGGTATGTACATTTGTACAATGTACATGCATACCCCGACTTACGCGAATTCGACTTACGCGGTTATCACTCAGTCCCACCAATCGTGTAAGTTCGAGGTATTACTGTATCTAAATATGGCTCGCATAGCGCAATAACACATTCGAAAACTTTATGGCATAGGTTTTCCTAGTATGGGATATTAAGTGAAGAAATTATTCGGAGTTACCCTAGGTATAGTCCGCGTAAAACTGAATATAAATATAAATAAAGAATATAGAAATGAATCGCGTCGCCATAGCAAATTGTATGACTACACCTGCTCGCAACAACTTCAGAGCGCACAAGCAGTTTGGCGCGAACTATACTAAGTAAATCGTCGCCTAATAAATTTGTATGGCATTATGATAGTAATCTAGAAGTTTTATTTGTTTGTATCTATGATAGAAGCACATAGACAGTAGTACCTATCGTAGCAAGAAAATAATCCGTATCCCCTTTGTTTGAACAATAAAAGTCTAATCGAGGCTTAAGTAGCACTACGCTACTCAACAAAGCCCAGCGGAGTAGAGGCGATTCGCAATTCGCAATTTCCATAATGAGGCAAGGCACCTGAGCAGGCCATCTGTATTGCTAATGATGAGCGGGAGGTCTAATAGACCCCGTAGGCTATACACACTAAACAAACACTATAGCTATTTGTATTTTTTATATAGCAAATGAGTTTTCAGTCCATTTGACGATTAGTGCTGCTCATGGACATCTGTAATTAGTCCCTGATAAGATGAAGTAAGTTGCATGCACGGTATGTCTCAATTTACCTTGTCATCTTGATGGTGTTGAATGGTAAGAAAAGTATGTGGTGTGGTGAAAGTATGTGGTGGTTAAACTTTATCATTATTAGTAGCAACTAAACTACGATCAACTGCAAGACTTTCAGTGATCACAGAAATCTACAGAAGGCAGTACCCTCTTACCAGGTGGACGGCATACTTTGCTTTTTCTATATTTGCTTCTTCAATGACATTATCAACCCTTCTTACTAAAAATAACGACAAGGCTGACAAGCTACATATTGGAAAGAAGTCACCATTTTGCAACACTCAGAGTCGTCAATGGAACCTCCGATTTAAAGATCAGTCTCAGAAGAGCTCCACATCATAAGCTCCTAGAATTCCTATATAGGTAATTCATTCTACATCTTGTACGTTTGTGGTAAAATGTATCATGGTAGATCGCCACGAGTTAATCTATTATTTCGTTATAGTTCCTTATTGTAATAATACTGTCATTGCAATATTCGAATAAATCAAATGGGATTGTATCTACCAGTGAGATGAGTTTACCCCATATATCAAAACCAGTCAGGCCAAAAATTATGCCCTGGGTACACAGTGGGTCTTTTAATTGAATTCTGTGGACAGAAAGAAAATGAATAATGAAGGGGCGAGGGAAAATTGGAATCGTACCAAATCGATCGTAATCTGTGTGTTCAGCTGAATCGGATTTTTTAATCCCAATCTGCATATTGGGGCATTATGTGTTTATCCCACTTCAAAGTAGACCTTTAATGAATTCGCCGAAATGTTTCTTATCTCGGAGAGATTTTGATTAATCTCTCTAGAGTCTAGATGCTTGGTAGGATCGTTTTGAATTATGTTTTTAATGTTAGAAGACTCGCGCATTTATTTTAATTCAGCGTATAGTCTGCGTATAACTGCTAGTCCGCTCTGAATATAGAAATGAATCGCGTCGCCATAGTAAATTGTATGACTACACCTGCTCGCAACAACTTCAGAGCGGACTAGCAGTTTGGCGTGGAGTATACCTATTTATTAATGAAATATCTGGTAATATATTAGATCAACAGTGATTGAAAATCGTTGGACTGCTTGCACGTTTGATACGTTTTAAGAAACTTTAAATAAATATGACACCATGTATTATAATATAAATCTAGTAACAGAAACTTAGTGTTCAAGAAATTGCTCTTAATGGACGATAAGAGCAATTAGAAAGATTAGCAATTAGAGCGATAGAAAAGAAATTGTGGAACATAGCATCGCGACACAATTTACGCATACTAGAAATATCACATTACGATCTTTAATAAGCAAAAAATGGATAGAATGATGATTATTAATAACTGACGTAAGACTAACGAATTTTAGTTTAACAATAAATAAACCTACCTACCTGGAAACCGATTTTATTACAAAAATAAGATTTCATAAAGTCTTGTGACGTAGGCTTACTGACAAATCTCCCTCCTAACGATAACGGTGGTACGAAGCAATACTGATGGCTCGCTTCGCACATTTATCCGGTACGTGATGCCGAGTACCCGAACAAATACCTACTGAATATAAAGAGAATTGTTTGACTGTTTCCGTAGTATTTTACTTAAATTTTCTAATCATTTTTCGGATTCCGTACTTAATATATGTATAAGAACCCTATTACTAAGCCTCCGCTGTCTGTCCGTCTGGCCATCTGTCCGTCTGTCACAATTGTCTGACATTTGAAATTTTCACAGAATATGTGTTATGCCGTGATAACAACAAATACTAGAAATAAAAAAACTTCACAATAAATGGGGGTCGCTTACAGTCCACCTGATGGTAAGTAGTCACTGCTGCCCATTGACATCTATAACGAACTCCATCGGCACTGGCACTCCAATAGGGATATAATATAGGGATATATTTGACAAATACTTTGCCACTCTTGAGGGATAAAATAGTCGCCTCATATACTTCTTTCCACCGAAAGCTCTCACAACCATCAATGGTTGTAAGAGCTTTTTTTAACAATTAATATGATGTAAAAAATACAAGCATTTTTTTCATTGGATCCAGTGTTATTATATAAATATCCTATTTGTATCAGTACTGTGTATCTTCATAAAGAATAATATTATGTAAGGAGCCTGTTTTCATAAGTACTTGCCCAATTAAACACAGTACTTGCTCGAGTAATTATATAAATTCGACTTTTTGCTTATAATCTACCTTATCTCCATCTAATTAATCGAGTTTACAAAACCATTAAACACGTTTAACACTAAAACACACGAAAACATGAGAACAACTCCGCGTCACAAAATAATAATTTGCCAAGTACGAGTCGAACGCACATGGCGGCTTCCGTACCACCAAATGTTCATTATATTTAATATTTTATAATGTGGTTATTCTTATAAAATAACCATATTAAAATATGTTCTATTTTTCTTATTTGTTTTTATTATAATAGCAGTTATAGTAAGCGAATTGTAAAAAATTCAACTGTCTTCCTAGTACGGTTTAAGAGTTAGATCGAAAAATGCTGAAAAATACCAGTTTGTTGTGTGGAGACCCCCTTTAATATTCAACTTTATTTATTTTTAGTATTCGTTATTACGAGTGTAGCGGCCACAACGGAACATAACGATGCATCTTCTGTAAAAATTTCAAGTGTCTATCTATTACGGTTCCAGAGGTAGAACCCTGTGACAGACGTACAGACAGCGAAGTCTATAGGTTCCGTTTTTATACTGTGGGTTCGAAACCCTAAAAAGTATTATTCTGTGACCGCGGTCAATGGTCATTGCCACCGAACACGTGTAACCGACATATACGAGAGAACTTGAAGTCGATCATATGAGTTATTGATTTAACCCGCATGGCGGAGCGGCCACCATATCGGTCTGACGCGCAAAGGGTTCTGGGTTCGATCCCGGCCAGACAGGTATCTGAATGATAAATAGAGGTATCTGTGCTAATTTTGGGTGTTTGTGTATCTTTGGGTGTTATTACTTACATCGATTTCTCCTGAACTACACAAAAAAATGTATGATCTATGTTCACCCGAAGATCCACTGACTCACAAAAATTTTGGATGACCATATGGATCCTAAACCGAGCGTGTGGGCATTACAGCATAAATTTATTAGTCGTATACAACAAGACGACGAATCAATTACTGTGTTTGCGTCCGAACTAAAAAAGTTGTCGTCTAACTGCGAATTCAAATGTAAAAATTGCAATAAAGAAACTCTGGACTCCTTCCTATCTCTAGTTTATTAGGGGTTTGAAAGATAGTGAAATTCGTACAAAAATATTACAAGATAGAGAAACCCCATCTTTTTCAAGATTGATGCAGATCGCCACAGCAATAGAAATGGGAAAAGTTGAAAATGTAACATTTATGAAAAATGCTAATATAATATCAAATAAAATATTAAGGAATGTAAAATAATACTTTATTCGATTATATCCATATTTTTACATTGACAATCAACAACATCGGTTGCCTGGAGACTCAATATCCAACAGGTGTGTTTATGGTACCCACGTTAGACGAACCTTACACGAGACATCTAACTTACTCTTCACTACAACAGCACATCCGTAACCGAGGTTAGTTAAGACTCCAATATTATCTGGAGATTATTTCAGATATCCATAAGCTTAACCACTCTAGTAAGTCAGAAATAGACGGATCGCATTCAATCCACGAAGAGTTCCACCACCTTCAAAAATCCTTCAAAAGGATGCAATAACAACAAATAATACGACCTGCGATATCGCGACTGTAATAATAATTTCGCAGCAATTCGCATCTAGCTTCGTTGTTATATTTTTATTTTTTGCATTTGTGCAAATTCATCCCCAGCGGCTCACTTGAAGATTGCTAAAATTTTGTTTATCTGTGGAGATACGGTTCAATGGCCGTGGAATGGAAATTTTCTCCAGTCCTTTTCGGACCCGTGAGAGTACGGGTTTTTTTGGTAATTTTTTTCCGCTTCGCTGCTTTATTTGAGTAGATTCGCTTTTGGGATGATGGCTTTCCAAATTCTATGTCGATTTTGACGGAATAGCTTCAAACATGATTTGTTTTATACCCATCAATGAAATATTTGATTAAATGAAAATATTTTCATAATAATTTTATTTTTTTTATATTTATCTATTTGTTCATGTATAATAATTATATAAGGATGTTTTTAAGCTTTTAAAAGCCATAAGTTAGTTCCATATTAATAATAGATTATTATGTTAGAATCAAATCTTTTCGAGAACCGTTCAAATGCCCTTTCACGTTTCTGAGTGCAAGTGCAAGATTTATTTTACGTAACACTATTTTGTCGCAATTTTACTTTGTTTCTTGTGAAAAAAATGTACTATTTGCCGAATCCCCCCTCCCCCCAAATTACCATCTCCCCTTGCTTCACGTAATTAATGGACGCCCCTTACAAGGTAAACGATGCGTGTTCGCGAGTAGAGACGGTGACGGCTGTTTCCGGGTTGTTAATTTTGTGTAAAAAGTATTATGGCTATACTTTTTATACATCTTATAACAAATTATCAATCTAGAGATGTAAGATAGATTCTCCGTGCTTCGTATGTGGTACAAGCCTACATGTAGTATCATATCTGCCTTAGTGTTGTAGAGCTTTTGTATTTAAAGGATGGCGTAATGTAACAAAATTAAAATCTGGATTTTACATAAGGACATGAAGGTATTCTTTGTGTAAAAAATAGCCGTAAGCTTTCCTCAAGCTTTTGCCTCAACAAGTATTCAACAACATTTCTAATACTGATTTAAACCACGCTTTTATTAGCTTGACCCGTATATAGGTATGTTATATTATGTACTATGTATGTAACGGAATCATCCAACTCGATTTTTACCCACTTTGTACGGTTTTTTTAACACTTATCAAGAACTGATGACAATATAGGATTTTAATCATTTTTCCCATTCTCCACATCAGTATTAACGATTGACGATAGTCAGGATTAACGATTTTTCTTGAGCGATGTCAGCGTGGTATTTAGTTTACTATACATATAGAAATCTGCGAATTAAAAGGCAGTTATTTTGAAAGTATAAACAAACACAACAATATCATTATTAGAATGCTGAGAATTACGTAATAAATAACAATATCAGTATAGCAAGGTCGATTTTAATCCAAGTTGTTTTCATTAAGAGATTACTTTACGAAGCAAAGTTCAAAGGCAGAATCATCAATTTTAATGAGACAGAAAATAATTACAAAATAGTAGTTCGAAATATACCATCTGTATAGAGATAGAGTAGTAGGTCAGCGAATACTTTTTAGGTCTTCAGCCAAGATTTTGAATACATTCAATTTTAATGAGTGGCCACTCTGTAAGATTGCGTTTGCAAGTATGCCAGTACTGTAGTTAATGGATTAACTAGTGAAGAAATATATTCGCCGATTATTTCCAACCCTATTGCAGCCTCGGAAACTTCTGTTTTATGACGAAGGTCATATTATGTGCCTATTACTTTGAAAGGTAGTAGAATCAGTGTAGTTCTGCCAGGGAGGTACTACCGCCCCACTTATTTCTAGCGGGAAGCCGGTAAAGATGCCGGCTGACTAACATGTGATGCTTATATAAGTTATCTATGGAGCCCATGGGCAGAAGTGGACTTTTACCATGAGATGAGATAGACTGCGTGCTCGTTTGCTACTTCAATGCTATACATATTATTAAATTCTGCTATTTTTCCTGTTCACAAAATATTAAAACGAAATACTGTCGTAGGATTGGGGAATTATAAGGATAAATAATAACCTATTTTCTATATTCGATCATATTTTAATCCCTATTAACTGTGGAGCAATAATATGTTATCAGATGAGAATATAGTGTTTTTACCAGTTGATCATGTAGCATTTATTTTTCCATGATAATAAAACTACTAGATGCATTTGCAAATACCTAAAGCATTTCACTTGTACCTACGAGTGCCTAGGGACTTCACTACGCTATAATAGTGGAATAACAATAGAGTTTCGAATGGGACATAGACTTTTTCTGTAAATATAATAATTTATAAAACCTTTTCACCAAATATTTAATAAAAATGTTCAAAATAAATTGTATAAAGTTACAAAAATAGATTTAGAAACGTCGGTAAAAAGATAAAGCCACATAAAAGTTTTTAAAGTTAATAATAATGCGATAGTATTCTTAAAATTCTTAATTTTTGTTAGAACCTTATCAATTATTTACCCTTCTTGTACCCTTCATATTAAGGTCATACTAAAATGTTTTAAAATAAAAACGTTGTTAAGCGAGATAAGATGATTACAAAGTCAATTAGCTCTTGTCAATCAAGATTTATATCAACGTCATACGAAAATTCAAATTTGTATGATACAAGTGATAAATATAAATGATAAATAATCTTGACAATGTGTTGGTACAACTTTTTATTGCATTAAAGTTGCAAACATACACTCCACCTGACGGTAACAAGGCTTCCGCCGCCCATAATCAACTATAATGAACCATAGATAAGATTTATTTCCTACCTGTGGTTGGCTACAGATACTAGTCCTGAGGAGTAAGCTAGCAAAAACTCCTTGGATAAGTAGTGTTAAGAGCTGCTGTGTTCTGGTTTGAAGGGTGTAACGGAGACATACTTTTCCGAGGCGTTCCAGCGTAGTCCTCGCAGTAGAGGCGCATCTGTGGCCGACCTCATATAGACTATAAAACTACTCTTATCTGGGGTTGATTACTATTGTCGATAAGCAGCTGACACTTACCTTCAAATGAACTGCATGCTCGTCTACTCTACTCCTATATTACACAAAAAAGTAGATATACATGTAAGTAGTATACTTATTCCATTGTCCCATACAAAATCACCATAAAAATGTCATGTACGTATAACTACAAAGCAAATGGTATAGTCGTTGCGTTATTTGGCTCAAACAACTCTATCGATGTCCATGTGTCGCGCCGCGCTCCAATTCCCCCCAATCTCATTATTGGAGCGACCGATCGCCACATGTTAGCTACATATAATAAATTTCTATTAGCCGTCAACGGATACTCATAATAAATACAAACTTTCCGCACATAATTCTATGGTTTCTTGTTGTTTGTTACACAAATATTACCCAAACTTATATGAGTTTGGGTGTTCGTCTGACTGAGACTGTCCTGTCGAGTTTTGAGAATGTATATGAATTAGGAAAATAGAACTGTTTGTAGTTCGAATAATAATAGGTTCTTATAATGAATAAGACTAGCATACACGTGCACCTATCACTAGCATACACGCGCTATTTTTTTTTTATAATACATATAGGAGTAACAGACGAGCATGCAGTCCACCTGATGGTAAGTGGCTACTGCCGCCCATGGACACCTGTGATCAACCTCAGATAGGGTGTTTACATATTCCTACCTGAGGTCGGCCACAGATGCGCCGCTACCCCTGAGGACTAAGCTGGAACGCCTCCGAAAAGTCTGACTCCTTTACTATACCCTTCAAACCGGAACACAGCAGCGCCTAACACTGCTGTTATTAGGTAGAAATAGGTGTGGCGGTGGTGCCGCCGGAGTCGAATCGCAAAGGGTTCTACCACCTTTGAAACACACACACACACAATTGTTCTTATTCATTTCCTATCACTAGCATACACGCGCTATTTATTTCATGTAATGATTGCAGTTTCTTCATGACAGGTGACACCCCTGACAAGAAAAGTAGGTATAATAAACAATATGATGCAGTGATACGCATGCTCACAAGAGCATATTTTTTACTTCGTCGTGAATAGAAATGAAAAATAATAATAATAATAATGATAATTTGTAACACAACAAACTCTATCTAGCATATGCCGTAAGTATCACAGGTATTTGAGTAGAATGCATGCAGTTCATCATATAATTAGTGAACACTTCTCTCCAGAAATACCTGATATGTAATGTAAATCGTAATTTAAAGCTGGCTAATAAGTCACATCGACAGATCGTTATCGTAAAATACAACTGAACTATCTTTTAATTGTATTCTGCGATAACGAGCTATCTAAAAATGATATACTAAAATCAACGCAGCTCAAAAATATGCTGCTATGAAACAGAAAAATTTCCTGTGATTAAAAACTACAAAAAATCTTTTAACAATTTCTTTACAACGCGGAAATCGTTAAAGTACAATAGCCTACATTGCATGAATCTTTTATTTACGTTAAATATGACGAGCTCACAAAGACCGTGCTCTCTATCTCCACGCTCGATTGAATCCTTATTGCGCCTGAACATAAACAAAATAATATTGTATTTTCCTGGTAAAAAGTTGCCCACGTTATTTTGTTTAGCTTTATAAGCCTTTTATAATTTGGTAACGTTTAAAAATTGTATAATTTTACCTATTCTGAAACTGTAGAGTTATATAATTTAATTAACTGTAGAGATGTATACTTTAAGTCAAATAAAAAAAATGCGCTTTTAATATAGAGTTTCTTAATAACCTACCAACTCTTTTTGTGAAAAATTTGATAAACATGATGTTATTATGAGTATTTTTATGAAACGTATATTATTTTTTTTCTCATATTGTGACATTGTATAAATAAACATAAATAAATATAAAATCGTCAACCAATACGCACTTGGCTAGCGCGGTAGCATCATCATCATCATCAACCCAATTATGTCCCACTGCTGGGCGCGGGTCTCCTCTCAGAATGAGAAGGATTAGGCCATAGTCCATCGCGCTGACCAAATGCGAATTGGTAGACTTCACATACCCTTGAAAACTTTTTTTTAAAGATTTCTCAGGTTATGCAGGTTTCCTCACGATGTTTTTCTAGGCTATCACTGCCTCTAGCTAGCTGGCTAGCGCGGTAGACTATTCCTTCTCATTGTGAGAGGAGACCCTTGCTCAGCAGTGGGACAGTAATGAGTGATAATGTGTAATATATTTTTTATATTAGTATTTTGAAAATCCATCCACCTCATTATTTAACCTCAGTTTGCAGTGAAGTCGTTGCTAAGTTAGCTCAGAATAAATTTGCACGCGAGACGTGTTTCATAATATTTAACAGAGCCTCGTTTATATTGAGTTTGCATGAAACAATATCGTCTGCAAACAATATCGGATCCTGTCTGCCTTATTCTAGACACGTACACGAATGACGATAAAAAGATATTGTCCGGAATTAGGCGATGGAATTTTATTTGAAAGTTGATTTTATTTAGACAAGGAGTGTCAAATGATTTCGTAAATTGTCGCTTAATCCAATGCGATTACACACGGCGACTTTTACTGCGATTTAATAGCTCCTTTTTTCGTTTCGGGCGACATCGGATAGAGCAGGAAGTTGATGCGAGTTATTTTGCATAAGACATAATTTTAATACTTGTATAATTATATTGTAGTACTTACTTCTAATGGCGCGACCACACGCTTGCCAAACCAAATCAACAAAACATTGTTCAAATAGAGCATTGAACAAGGGTTGTGCATCGTGGTAGGTGCACCGTATGGAGTTCGCGACAATGCCATGCGTATGGATGCAGCATAATATTATTGTTTATATAAAAATGTATAAATCTTGAAGTATATGTCATAAGACGGTTTTGTAAAAATGAATTGAGCAATGTAGATATTTTCTACCCTTCCACAATATAGAACGGATGTCGTCATGTGAAACCTTGACATTTGAAGAAGGGTAACAGAAGAATTTTCAACGAATAATACATTCTAAGCACATATCGTACGCTCCTGATAGCGGTTATAAAAAGATATCGTGCAAAATTAGGCCAGATGGGATTCAAACTTAAAATGTGAATTACGCCGCTGTCTTCCGAAAATGGTCGGTCTAGTCTCTTCATAAGTATGACTTTGGTTTAGTCCAGCCGTCGGCAACCTTTTTTGCAATAAGTAGGTTACGTCCGTTTCTTTATAATATTTTGTTCAATGTTTTCCCACCAATGATCGAAATTGACGAAAAATGTTATTGAATGTTGACAAAACTAAATAACTTGCGTAAATAAGGCAATGGCAGGCCGAATTTGACCAAAAAAATTCATCAATAATTAATGATCTGAAAACTTCGGTGATATTTAAAAGGAACGCGGAAATTATTTTATGTAGGTATTTGTACATAGGGCACGTGTCGCGGATCGCAAGGAGGAAGGCCCCTAGAAACCCCTAGTCTAGTCTTTCGCATTGTGGCGTAGTACACAGCGTTCCAATAAGCCAACGTCGTGTCAAAACGTTCCGATGAACCTTTTTTATGGATGAAGCTACCTAGTTTGTCGAATTTTCGTCCTCTCTATTATACCTTTTTCGTGAGAACTTCAATAAACGTCGGATTTTTACGACAACGCGAAGTTCAATCTTGTGCCTTCGAAGGTACGCGAAAACGTAAGCATTTTCTTCGACGAAATAAAGCCTACACGAAAAAGGTATCTTGCAGGCAGTGAGATTTCCACCTAGAGTACAAACAAAACATTTAGGTAGGTGCATGATAAAAAAAAGCAGTACAAAAAAGTCCACTGCGTGAATAAAAACTGAAAAAAGCAAGATATCGTTACATATTCTGCTTGGAGAGTTAAATAATTTACCGTCAAAATATAACAATGTTCAAAATACATATGATGCCCAAACAGTTTTAAACAAATTTTAATTTGTTTTAATTAAAATAACCTAAGGATAAAATAAAATAGACATAATATAAAATCTAGTATAATTTTATTTTCTTTGGTATATTATTATCAGGCACGTTATCTTGTAAACGTCTAAAATTGTAAAGATAATATTGCATGAATATGTATTTAAATGATTAACCTTGCTGAAGAAAAATAAGAAAAAACGTGAAAAGACGTCAGTAGATACAATTAAGTTGTTGTGTTTGTAGTATTTTTTAATTAAGTACTTATAATTAGGTACATACATAATGCTTGTTTCAATGTGTAGTAAACTATGAAAGAAAACTACTTGGATAACATTAATTAAGCTATAACAAGGTTTCATAACTATAGTTTATATCTACTCTGTTCTATCGCAAATTTCCTATACAATATGTAACATCATTAAAACTTATTACCTCCCGAAGTATCATCTATATATAACAACGTTAACTATCCCTATCCTACTTCTCATAATATAATCTGCCGATAGTTGGGATTCCGTCAATATTGCCTGCCGAAGGTCATTGCGACCCTTAACCTAGGGTCGGGTTTAAAGTAATTAAGCGACCTATAATCGCTTTGAAACGACTTTGAAAATAGGTTACGCCAAGAGTCGCCTCGGAAGGACGGGAATGTTTGGAATGGAAAGTTAGTACTTAAATGGATTCGTAAATAACTGAATACGTCGGGGAATATATCAGTTTATAGATAAGTTAGGTGTTTTCGAGTGAGTTGTAATGTTTATCTAATTCAGCCATTCCTTCTCTTCCCGTAGGTGTAATGGTGATTTGTCCCTGTAGTTCCGGGACTAGATTAGGGCTACGGTATCCCCTGCCTGTCGTAGGAGGCGACTAAAAGGGGGCTTCCGGGGTTGCGGGCGGCAAGAGTGGGAGCTCGAACCGTCCAGCTAGCGACCCCGGGAAGGACGGCGGTATGTGTGGTCGCATACCGTCGTAAACACTACATGGTGTGGGAGGAGCGAAAACTGCTCCTCCAGGGTAGAGCCCGATCGGGGCATCGCGCTTGGAGGGCTCCGGTTGTGTTCCGTCGGAGATCCCGGAGTTCTCCAACAAGCGTTGAGGACGGCCACCGGGGGGGTTTTAGTGCGGTAAAAATCCCACATAACCCGGCGTCGCTCCCACGTCGTCGGGTATCTTTTGAAGGTTTCCCCCTCGAGAAAAAAAAAAAAAAAAAAAAAAAAAGGTGTAATGGTGATTAAGGGATTGAATCCTTGGAGATAGGTTTCAGCAATTTTTTCAGGGGATCTTTATAATCTGGGGGTCGAGAGTTTAGTGAATTTACAAAGTTATGGGTATTGTTATATATTTGAAATTCATTTTCACTTGCATTAACGATGAAGAAAATATTGTAAAGAAACCTACGTGACTGTAAAGAGTGTGAAGTCTACCAATTCGCATTTGGTTAGAGGGGTAGACTATATCCAATACCCCTATCGTTCTAAGAGGAGACAAGTGCCCAGCAGTGGAAGAGTAATCTTGTCGAGTTAACTACAATATCCAATAGTGAATAAATGAGTGTAAATGGATGCAACTACGACAGGTCTAAGTAGGCAAACTGCTCGTTTATTAATTTCAAAAATATGAATTTACGCAGGTCGTTTCACAGAATAAATAGCGTAAATACCGAAATTTCCGCGCAGGGTCACATTTTAAGCAATTTATCACCATGACGGGAAATTAATTTGCGAAACTGCAGGATGCGAAATTAACAAAACACCGGTGCTTGTTCCGGTAGTGGTTATTGAAAGCAAGTCCACGGTCAGATAAAGCAACGGAGCTAGAACGACATTGACAGATGGTTCTATCGTTTGTTATAGGTACTTAGATTTTTTTTATAATATAAGAGTAGCAGACGAGCATGCAGTCCACCTGGTGGTAAGTGGCTACTGCCGCCCATGGACATCTGTAATCAACCCCAGATAGGATTAGATAATCGGCCACTGATGCGCCGCTACCTCTGAGGACTAAGCTGGATCGCCTCGGAAAAGTCTGTCTCCCTTAGCACACTAATGATTTTATAACAAATAGGCGTTCAGTTTTCCCGATGGTAATTTCCTGCCCTGTAACTTGTAAACAAATATGTTTTATATAAGTTACGATTTCTTGTGAAGTTATTCATTTCATTTTGACACTAAAACGAGCAGGAAAGCATGGTTGCTCTATCAAAAATTCTACGGAAAGCCAAATCTCCACGGGACTTAGGGCTAATATAAAAGTAGAGAATTCATATAAGTATTTTTTTATATTTTCCATACCAAAACGCGCAAATCATTTTACTGGTAGATGCTTAAAAATCATACAATTACTACGTTTTACGTTTTTATTTAAATTTAAAGTAACATTATGAACAGATGTATCCATTTGTTTCACAGATAACATCATAAAATATCTAGCAGAATATTTTAAAAAGAAGTTTTATGTAATTAGTATTGTTTTAATTACAACAGTAATGTATTTAACATTGTTTTCAAGGTTGATAAAAATTCACTGTGAATACAGGCAATACCAGGAGTAATGTCAATTTAATTCAATGTAATTTATCATCGTCGAGGGAATTTATTTGATACGGTACCGTGTGAATCTTTGATAATCCGCTGTTAATTAATTACTATAATGATAGAATTGCATACAGTAATGAGAGCAATTAATGAGTATGCAGCCGACTAACAAATGATAAGCTCATGTAGAACAAGAATCCCACCCTGGGTAGGCCAGTCACAGATACTTTGCTACTCATGAGGTTTAATGAACTTATTTATAAATTTTCTACTATTTTTAGATTTTTGAAGCAGGAACTTAACATAAAAACGCAATGCAGCATTAAAGATGTACCTAAAACAAGCGATCTCTCTCGGGCAATTTCCTCTTAAGTGTAACTTCAATTCAGACATGTATGATTTTTTAAAAAACCGCCAAACATAGAACGGAAATCTAGATTGACCGTTAAAACATCTGTTTTACCAGGTAACAAACATGCAAACTTCATAAGCGCCGATAAAATGTCTTTTTCCTAATATTTCAGATATTCTCCGTTTTTATATATCGATTGATAGTAAATGGCGTTGAACGAAATCAAAATAAATAAAAAATCATTATGACAAAAAATGGAGTTGGCTGATTTGCGAATTAAGGTATTGATATGTTAATGCCAATTTGTACTTAAAAGAGGCGACAAAAACCTAACAAAACGTAACAGGGTTACATTAAAAAGACCATTCCAAAACATTTTTTTATTAAAATAAGTTAATTCTACAAAACACTGCATAAATTCACATAAGTATTAGGCGATAAGTACACAAGCAGTCTTTATGAGGTCGAGTCTGTCGTCACTATTCAATATGAAGATAATGGGAGCCACTATCCAGAGGTCCCCGGACCTTTGACGGATTCCTTCAACCGATTGTTCTCTGCGACCAACGCTTGAACTCTGAGTTCGTATTTCTCGCGTAGTTCCTGTAATAAAAAAATATATAATGAACGAAACGAAAACGTTCAACTAAAAGTCCTTCAAAACAGATAAAGTACAACACAGCCAGTGCCAGTGTTCAAAAAGTCCGAAAATTTCATTATCCTTTGTTTTAGCTAAAAAGGAAAATTCAAATCCCATATTCTCATATTGTTTATTGCAGCTGTTTATTTCTGCTGTGTTCTAAATAGATTCGATTATTTTGCCATAGGCCTAAATTTCTCTTTAGTTCTACCTAAAGTAAGGATAAATATTCACATTTCATTCGATATTTTATTTATCATCATCTTTTCCATTGTGCCATGAATATTGAAAAATATTTAATTTTTTTTTTTCATTGGCCTTCAATTGCCTTCACCACTTGTGCAGATCGTCGTTAAAGATTATTTATGCTGGATTTTTCATGGTCGTTATATATGCTGACCTAGTCGACCTTTGATACCAGGTCGTACATCTTCTCCTTGTACCTCCTACCTTCTCATCTCCTGTTACCTTCTGACCCCTTACCTTGAATATAGCGAGCTGTGTCTCATACTCCTTGCGCAGGTCATCGTTGATGTTGGTGCTGGTCTGAGCCCTCTTCAGCACCAGGTCGTACCTCTCCTTCTCCGCCTTGTACCTCGCCTCCATTGCTTGGAAACGTTCCTAGGGTTGTAAAATATCGTTAATAGTATCGTATATATTATAAGTACGTTAAAGATATCTTTATTTAACATTCTAGAAATGGGTTACAGATGACTATTGCCATCACTTAACATAAAGTCGCTTTTTGAATTATTTTTTAATAAAATACGTAACATCAGTAGATAGATCGTGTCCACATATTTAAATAAAATAAATAAAAGTTATATAAACGAGTAGTCCAGATTAAGTAGTCGAGTCGAGAGCAGGAATTCAATGGAAGTGTTTTGCTAATTAAAAAATGGAATAATAGAATTTGTCAAACTAATTCAGTCTTTGGCTATGTATCAGCAGATAAAAATAATTGGATACAATCAAGAACTCAATATTACTAGCCGCTTATAAATATTACTTACACGTATTCAATGCGAATTCTCCAAACTTTTAGAATAGCAAAGGCGTTACAACTTAATAACTTTCCAACTACTTGCCAAATATTATTCGAGTACGAAATAATATTATACACGTACATTATAATTCTTTACCTAGTAAAACAGTCTTTTCATTAATAACGCTTTATCTTCTATATTCTGCCTGTCTTTAAGAAGAGTACTAGTGATTTGGTCGGCTTTTTGACCTGCAATTCTTACATAAACACTATAACTCAATAGTAACCAAATGAGCCCTATAGATAAATGTATTTATAAGATAACTCACCTCCATAGCTTTCACTTCAGAGTTCCTGATTTCAAGCAGGTCCTTTGTAATAACGTTGATGTCCTTAAGCGACTGCACCTGTGTCGTTAGCGCTTCGATCTGCAGCTCCTGGTTCTTCACCATCTTCGTCTTGTCGAAGATCATGCCGCGGGCTTTGCTGAGAAGCTGGAATCAGAATTGTCGGAATTTTAGCATTAATCATTAAAAGTTCTATTAAATTAAATAATTATACTTTAAGAACTAAAAACCATGCTGAAATCGCACAAGGAAAATCGTTAATCCTGATTCCTGACGATCCTGATAGGAGAATGGGATAAAATTGTTAAAATTTTGTATTATCATCGGTTTCCGATAATTGTTCGAAATTTTAAATTACCGTTTATTTCTGCGTTCAAAGTGGGTAAAAATCGAGTTCAAAGGTTCCGTTACATGCATACAGATCAAGCTAATAAAAGCGTGGTAAAATACACATGGCTAAACCTAAATTTTGAATGTTTCTTTAACGGACTGAAGAACTCTTATCGCATTCAGTAACTGTTTGTCTGAAGTCTAACTTGCATGAAGTTTATTCCTTCAATCTAGTGATTGCAGAATTGGAAGTTTTAGAGAGAGACAATTGGTAACAAAGATTTGAGAAATGGATGCTTTAATATTAAACGATTACCTATTAAGTAAAAGAAATATATATGCCAATTATACTATATTTTTGTGACTTTTGCGAATTCAATCCTCAGTGAAAACGAGATAATCTAAAAATACTGCAATAAACACATTAGATAAAAACATTGTCCATCTACACATTTCTTTATCATCCAAATCACATCATAACTCGACAAAGATGACAAAGATCTCCAGCCGCGGTAACCGGTAACAATGAAGGAGATCCCGCAAAGCCGCAAACAAACGATCAACGCCGTCGCCCAACGAAACACATTAATTCAACTAAACCAGACAAATCTCACTAAACAAGGGCAATAATATGACGTGAAGTATGGCTGTTGGAACATGGTGAAATGTAACAGGGAGAATATTAACGCGGTATTTATTTTTTTGGCTTTCGTAGTGCACTACCATAATAATATAGACCACCTGATGGTAAATGGTCACTGCCTCATATAATTAATATATCATATAATTAATAACATTTAAAATTATGTACTGTTATTAAGTAGGTATTCTATAGATTAGAGAGAAAAAGAAAACCAACGAAGAGTTTTACCCCTAGGATCACATTGTGATAACAGGTAACTAATTCTCTTTCGATTGTATCCATCCATCTATCACCTTTATAAGTGAGGTGATGCCATAGTTACTACACTTAACTGTGTATTTGCAGCCACAAAGTATACAAATGCTTCACTCTATTCCCACCAATACACAAATGAAATAAAAATTATCAAATGCCACTAAAAAAAAAAATATGTCTTGTTTGAAAGGGATTTTATAAACTTATTTAATACCTCTTCGTGCTGTTGCTTGATATTTTGAATCATCTCATGATTCTTCCCGCCCGGCTTCGACAACGCTGCCTGGAGTTCCATCTCCAAATTCTTCACTCTTGCTTTCAAGAGATCGATCTCCTCTTCACGGACCTGAATAGGTAATGATAAAGTGATCATTTTAACTTACACGATTATGTTGCGATAATGGTCACGATCACAGAACTTTATTTGTTTGTCACGATAGAGGTCTTTTGTCTAAGGCTGTCACAGTGCAAAATTTCTGTTGTTATTGATAATTTATTTTAAATTAATCATTAATTCCAATTATTACCTTGTTTGTGTGGACAGTACAGTTGTGTAGTGCCGTATAGTGTTTGGATTTAAAGTGATCTCAAGTACTTTACTTTGCTTGCGACATAATACGAGTTTTAACATCAGCTGTTGATAATCTGACACGTCAAAATCAGCTGTTATTTAGAGGACAAGTGTTGTGTAAATAAAACTGCTTTTCGGGTTTGAACATTTTAATTATAAACTAAGACATAAATGTGTGCTTAATATTATTGCAAAATTAAATAAATTAACATTTTAAACAAAAGAAACTCCTAAATTAATTGTTAACAACTATCGGTAACAGTGCCATCTATTATCACACCTTGGAACTTTTTTATAAGACCGAATTGACTATGGCCAATAAGTGCGGCGCCTGCGGGAGGTTTGCGTCCATGTCGGATTCCGTTAAATGCGTAAAATGCACACTCGCATTCCATAAGCAATGTGTAAAACTTAGCAGTGATGCCCGACTGTCAAAATGGCATTGCCGGGAGTGTAAAACCAAGGCTTCATGCGCAAGCGTCACAGCTATTGGTACTCCAAGCTCTGGTGGCAGCACGGGTGGCACGGATACAGAGTTAGCGGATGCGCTTGTCGGAGCGGCTGACAGAGGGCGTTGCGAGAGCGACAATAATCTCGCAAATGACATTAAATTCATTCGAGAGCAGGTTACCACCATCCTCCAAGAGATGGCCTCTTTCCAACAAGAAATTTTAAAAATTAATAAAAACTTAGGAGACTTGAACAACAGGGTTGGTGACGTTGAAAAGCGAGTTACAATGCTTGAGCAGCGGGCACCTGACACCAACGTTCCTTCAGAATCTTCTAAGATGGAGGAAACCATCGTCGAGCTAAAGTGTCAACTTAATGACCGCGACCAAGCGTCCTTTTTAACCGACATTGAGATATCGGGTGTTGAAGAAGCTAAAGGCGAGAATCCCCTAAGTATTGTGACGCTAATAGCAACCAAGATCGGTGTCTCGCTAGAGGAGCGCGATATTGTAAGTGTGACGCGTGCAGGTGTTCGCCATAAACACGACATTTTATCAGATGGCGGGAAGCCGAGACCGCGGCCCTTAGTAGTGCGTCTCGCGCGCCGTACGGTGCGGGATGAAATGATAAAAGCAGCGCGCGTGCGTCGCGGTGCGGACACCGCCGGACTGATCGTCGGAACTGAGCCCCGTAAATTCTATATTAACGAGCGCCTCACTCGAACAAATAAGCAACTTTTTTATAAAGTACGGGAGGAGGGACGGCGAAAAGGATGGCGCTTTATGTGGACGCGAGACGGATGCATATATGCGCGTCGGGACTCTGATACGCCTCGTTATCGTTTTCGCACAGATGCTGACATAAAAAAATTTTTTGGCTTGTAACTTGTTGGTCGCTGCATATAATGTTCCTAATTATATACTGCCTTTTTAACTATTCACAAAAAAATATATTTTTTCTTACTATATTTGTGTGTCGTGAAAATATATTTTTAAAACTCCTTATGTGCTATGCTTTTATGTCTCTGATAAGATTATCTCAAAAAAAGCCATTATGTTTTATTATGTATTATTTTTCTTGGCAGTTTTTATTATTGTATACTATACATTGCGTTATATTATGTATACATAGCTTGGTAATAAGGGGAAGTGAATTTATTTGTTTCTATGAATCTTCCTCGCTTATAGTTGTCTATTTAATGTCTCGTTACTGTAATATGTGTTGCAAAATAACGTTTGTAAGCTATCCACAATTTTTTGGCCACAGATTATCCTATATTAATGTTGCATACTTATATTATTATATTGATAAACTCGATTTCCTCTCGCCCACTAAATACACCTTTTTTCATTTCAAAACGCGATTAATATCAATGACTATTCATATAAACATACTAGTATGTGGTGACGGCATAAATTCATATTATGATTTATTTTCTTATAAAAATGATTAAGGATAGTAAACTTAAAGTTGGTTTGTTGAATGCCGGCTCTTTAGGCACCAACCATGACGAATTTTTAGTAGCCATGATGCGTCACTCAGTTGATATAATGGCAATCAATGAGACGTGGCTTCGGTTAGGTGAGGAGGGACGCGCTCCGTCAGTTCCGGGATACCGGTTACGGCATATTCCTAGGCCAAGTGAAGTGCGATCTCGCGGGGGAGGAGTCGGATTTTATCTGCGACAGGATATAAATGCGAAAACACTGGAACATCCGATTTGTCCTGCGATTGAACAAATGTGGCTAGGCATTAAAGTTAAAGGCAAAACTGTACTCGTTGGGACTGCTTATCGGCCCCCGTGGCTAAACGTGCAATTATTTCTTGATGCTATAAGTGAATCCTTGAGTTCTTTTACTCAATATGATTACACAGTACTGGTGGGAGATTTTAACATTGACTTTTTAAATAAAAATAATGCCAATTCTAAAATGCTATCTGAATTCTTAAGTAGTAACAATCTTTCACAACTGGTGCTAGAGCCGACGCATTTTACAGATAGCTCGGAAACACTTCTGGACCTGATATGTGTCAATGCACCTATATCTTACACTAACGTTGATCACATAAAGGAACTGAGCAGTCACGCGTTTATAACATGTGTAATTGATGTCCCGATAATTCGTATCAAACCTAAGTGGGTTGCGTTCAGGCCGTTACAAAGTATAAATTTTAATTTATTCATTGATGTTTTAAATTGTATAGACTGGGACTCCATAGCAAAACTAGATGATGTAAATGAAATAATCATCACCTTTAATGATATTGTTTTAACCGTTTTTGACGCACATGCACCGATTAAAATTGCTTATATAAAAAACAAAAATAGTTATCCTTGGATTACTTATAACATAAAAGAAATGATGAAAACGGGAGATGAGGCACAAGTGAGAGCGCGTAACACTAAGATAAACTCACACAAAATTTACTATAAAGATCTTAAAAATATTGTAAGAACTGCTATTCACTCTGAAAAAGCCGCTTATTTTAAGTTCTATGTCAATTCCAAATTAAGACAGCCAAAAATAATGTGGAAGCACATTAAGCAGCATATTCATATAAATAATAACGATTACTCTCTGCCTACACATTTCGATGATCCGAATCTGATTAATGACTATTTTATGAAAGTCCCTGGTACAAGGGATGTACCTCTTTCACTTATAACATCTTTTGAATTCAGTAGGTTTTCGTCAGATACATTTCAGTTTAGGCCTGTCACTGAAGTTGAAGTAAGTAAAGTATTTAAATCACTAAGCTCCAATGCAATTGGAAGTGATGGCATTTCACTGGATATGCTAAAGCTAGTATTACCTAACTGTCTTTCGACGGTCACAGCCTTAATTAACAAATCATTCGAAACAAGTATTTATCCTGAGGCGTGGAAGACGGCTCTTGTAAAGCCTATACCGAAAATAGGCAATCCTGTTGCGCTTTCTGATCTACGACCTATTAGCATCTTACCATGCCTCTCGAAAGTGATTGAGAAAGTTGCTTCTAATCAAATAATAAGTTACCTCGAGTCAAATAATATTCTACCGTTATATCAGTCTGGGTTTAGAAGGAAGCGAGGCACCACTACCGCGTTAATTCAGGTAGTGGATGATATTTTAACATCGCAGGACAAAGGAGAGGGAACAATTTTGACTCTATTAGATTTTTCGCGTGCCTTTGAATCGCTCAATATCTCACTTTTGTTATCAAAACTGTCGTTCTACGGCCTTAGTATTCAAACAGTAAATTGGTTTAACAGTTATTTTTTTAATCGAACTCAGAAGGTCGAACTTCAAAATAGCAATAGCGGTATAAAAAGTCAATCAACATCTCAAAATATAAGGCGAGGAGTTCCTCAGGGGTCTATTTTAGGACCTCTCCTTTTTATACTGTACAGTGCTGATGTGATAAATAATATAAAATATTGTAAATATCACATATACGCGGATGATATACAAGTATATACTTCATTTAAACCTTGTGACACAGACGAGGCAGTGTCTAGACTAAACTCGGAACTCGATCGTATTTCTCTGTGGTCTGAACGCAACTCCTTAGTATTAAATCCGAAGAAATCTAAGTTTTTGATCATGGGAACAACTGCACAGGTTCGCAAAATTAGTGGTAAAAATCCATCTATTATTTTAAACGGAGAATTATTAGATAGGGTATCAGAGGCACGTAACCTGGGGGTAGTCATGGATGAAAACCTTAGATTCGAGAAGCACATAAATAATATTGTACGTAATTGCTTTTATAGATTAAAAGTTTTATACCGTATGAGAAATTACCTCAGTGGGACCTTACGCATCAACTTATGTGAGGCCCTTGTTTTATCTAAGTTTAGCTACGCGGATACCCTCATAGGGCCACGACTACTGGCACGGACAAAGAAAGTCATCCAACGAGTCCAGAACGCCTGTGCACGCTTTTGTTTTAGCATTCCGCCGCGCTCTCACGTAACTCCTTATATTAATGCCGCTAACATTTTAAAAATGGACCTCCGCAGGCAACTACATCTAGCCACATTTATATTCGGTGTTATAAAAAATAAGGAACCCTTATATCTATTCAATAAGCTTACTTGGGCTAGGGATTATTTACATGACAGAACTCGGTCAGCTCCGGATAAGTTATGGTACCCGTCATACTGCTCAGCTGCCTTCAGGGGTAGCTTCCGGTACAGCGCCACGAAATGTTGGAACAACCTGCCTCCTCCTCTTCGCAGCCTAAAAACAGTACAAAGATTTAAGTATACATATAAAGCTATATTACTTGAAAGTCAAAAACAAAATCTTAACTAAACTAACTTTTAATTTTAATTTAATTCCAAATTGGGTAATTATATTAAGTATAATACAATACATTATATGACTTTTAAATAGTTGAGATATTTACATAACGTTTTCCTTACTTACCCAAAATTTATAGCTCTTAGGCATCATAGCAGGTTGTCATATTTCGGGCGCGGTACTAGCGATAGTAGTGGTCCACTGGGTTATCGTAACATGTACCCCACATGGTTGGTTCCCATCTGGCTTGCTGTACTTTTCTAGAAATAAAAAGTGGTATTTGGGATGATTCACTCAAATATTATTATATATGCTTATACACTAAAAGATACAACAATCTGAAATAGGTACTCACCATATTGCTTTCATTAAAAACTTTATTATAATTGTTAACATTTTACGCAGTATTCGTCAATTCACATAAACACAAATTCTATGAATCACAACGATAATAAAGACTAGCAAATAAAAAGGCACAGACGGCATGTGTGAGTCAGCCGTCCGAGCAGCCCAGACGCAGGGGGCAAACTGAAAATCAGAGCCACGACGCAGTTTACCTGCACGTGGCACATGCTGAGTTTGTCCCTTTTCGTGGTCGTTGCAACACATATTATTGTAATAATTGATTGTACGTTTTTATTGTCCTTTTGTTGTTTTATTGTATTTTTTATTTATTTTTTTCTTTTGTTTTATGTTATTTTTTTTTTGTCTCTCTACATTACAGTATTTCATTTGTGTTGCAATTATCCGAATAAATGTTTCTTTCTTTCTTTCTTTCTTTCTAAATCGTTAGAACAAAATTTTTGGCGTGGAAGACATTTATAGGGTAAATTTGTTTATATTTAGTTCTAGTCTAGGTTTGGATATCCGTGCGCTTGTGTTTGTCAAAAATATAATATAATTACAATAAATATAAAATATAAGGCCGATAATAAGAGCAAAAAATTTAGAAAAGACTAAGTACCAAAGTTCCTCAAATAGAAGGTGCAAAGGAACGTCCTAAGTTTAATAATCTCGTATAATCGTACCTTCCCTTCTACCGTAAAAGATTTAAAAGTAAAGAAAATCTCAAAATACACAATTCTTACTTTCAATTCCAACCTCAAGCCGTCTTCACTCCTCGCGTTCTTGACTGTTTCGAGCTCTTCTATTTTCTTCAAGAGTTCCGATTCCCGTTTCTGCCAGTCATCCTGCAAGACGGGATGAAATAAAAATTCTTATTGTTACGATATTTGTAGACGACAATATGAAGTCACTAAAATCTTTGTATACACGTTTCGATTAAAAGAGAAATAAAGTACTAAAAAATAATACTAAATTCTGAAGACTACTGAAGACTCTAAAAAAAGTACTAAATTTAAATGGTCCTTAAATAATTTCATGATGACCGTTACTAAGCTGAACTTATAGTTTAAAATAATTTGGCAAATTGCTACTCGCCGATAATAAGCTTGACTACAGCTAAAACTTAATCAAATATATTCCTTTATGCCTATTCAGCTTTACATATTTACCTAAAATTACCTTTTCGTTTCGTTTAGTTTCCTTTGGTTCTTCATTATTCTTTTCATCTTTCTCAGTAGTCCCATTTGTCGGTGCTTCAACAGCCTCTGCCTTTACTTCAACTTCTTTGATCGGTTCACTTTGTTCTGGTTGTGGTATAGCTTCCTCTTGTTTCACTTCTGTGACAACGTCTGAGGGTGCCTCAGGCTGTGACGTAGGTGGTGGTGGAACTTCTGTGTTCTCTACTACCTGTACCGGTGACTGTACTGGTTCTACTTTAGGTTCTTCTACCTTTTGTTCATTATTCGCAGCGTCAAGTACAACTTCTTTTTTCTCTGGTTCAGTTTCTTGCGGCTTTGCTTCAGGCTAAAATTTTCAAAAAGTTATCATGTAATATAAAGTCTTAGGTACGCGGTAATTTTTGGAGTTGCGCTTCATATTTTGTATTTGGATTTTATAAGAGTAACCTTAAATTTAACTTAATCAACTAAAATTTTTCTGTTCAAAGTAATATAGATACTCACTTCTTGTTTTTTCTCTGGTTCTGCTACCTGAGGCTTTGCTTCGGGCTAAATGTACAAAAAAAAATATTAAGACATCATACTTAATCAAATAATACTAATTCTTAAATATAGACAAACCTATGTAACTTTATTTTGTAATTGTCGCTACAAAAGATATAATAGTAAACAAAAAAAAATATGCTAAGAATACGTAAGTATTCACCTGTTCTTTTTTTTCTGGTTCAGTTGGTTGGGGCTTCGCTTCAGGCTGTAATTTACAATAGGTATTTATTAATATTAATATTTATAACAACTTATATGTAACTAAATTAACATTTGTTTATACAGGGTGAATTTTTAAAACGGGCCTTCAGGGCCAAATCCGAAACTATAAGGATTAGCGAAAAATGCTGAAAGGAGTTACGAGGCCGATTTTGATAAAAACTAAAACTGCATCATTACTTTGTTCAAATAACTTTTTCCCTAGCCGGGAATCGAACGAGTTCATTTTGAAAAAAAATACCCCCTCTATATTATTCCACTATCTGATAGTGTTGCTTATAAGGATCAAAATCTGGAAAGTAATGATAAATGAAAAACTAAAGGAAAAGCCTCAATTTTAAGAAAATACATATTTTTCATATTAATTTGGCAGCTAAGTTCCCGCCATTCATTAATTTAAACATTTCGTATATTAACATTTTTTTTTTTGGCTCAATATTTTTAATCATTCGAAATGGACGTTTTGTTTCCCAATAATTTATATTTTTATGTCTGACTTAGCTAAGGTTATTTTTAGGACCATTAAAATATATTTACTTGCTATGGGCGGAGTTTCGTTTACCTAATAAAGATATAAAGTTGACAATTTGCGAGAATTACTTTTTTTTAGAGTCAAATCCGAGTGATTACTAAAAAAAGAGATATTTAACGTTGGAACGAAGTTGTAAACAACAAACAATAAGAATTTACTATTTAATCAGTTATCTATTTTCATTAAAAAATAAATCCTAAAAACGCCGGTAACTTATTTGCCAAACTATTACTTTCTCATACTAAGCCGTATGTCATAGTCATAACATCGAATAATTAGTTGAATAACCAACAAATTCTTCAATGGTATGACTTATGTCTGTTTCTAAAGAATTATACATAAATCATTTGTTATGTATAATCCTTAAGGATTAGTATGCCAATGTATGGAAAAATATGTATTTTCTTCAAAATTTTCCTTTTCCTTTAATTTGTCACATAACATTACTTCCCAGAATTTGATCCTTATAAGGGACACTATCAGATAGTGGAATAATATAGAGGTGTCATTTTTTTTCAAAATGAACTCGTTCGATTCCCGGCTAAGGAAAAAAATATTTAAAAACACTAATGATGCAGTTTTAGTTTTTATCAAAATCGGCCTCGTAACTCCTTTCAGCATTTTTCGCTAATCCTTATAGTTTCAGATTTGGCCCTGAAGGCCCGTTTTAAAAATTCACCCTGTATAAGGGTATCATTAAAAGTACCTTCACCGTTCAACATTAACTTATATAGTAATCTACTCTGCTCCACTATATAATTAATGTAATTATTTCTTCCGAAAAAACATAAATACTTACTGTAGCTGTCACCTCTGGCGGACTTGCTGGTGGCGTATCAACTACCGGTGCTGGTAACTGCTCACCACCTGCCACCCCTTGCTCCTGTACTGGATCTGCCTGAAAGCCAAAATAATGGATCTCATCATTGGTCATGTCAACCGCTGTTGCAGCTTTGGATGGTAGAACTCTCTGTGTTTCGACCGGCGGCAACAGCAGTGTTAAGCGCTGTTGTGTTTTGGTTTGAAAGGTATGGTAAGAGAGACATACTTTTCCGAGGCGTTTCAGCTAGGTCCTCAGGGATAGCGGCGCATCTGTGGCCGACGTTATGTAGGACACTAATTTTAACTAGGGTTGATTACAGATGTCCATGGACGGCAGTAGCCACTTGTCGTCAGGTGGACTGCATGCTCGCCTGCTACTCCTATATTATAAAATAAATAATAGTTAAAAAAAACTAAAAAATACGCTTTTATAAAAAATTCGACCAAAAAATGAAAAATAAATAATAGTTTAAAAAAACTAAAAAAATACACTTTTCATAGAAAATCCAACTAAAAAATAGAAAATATTTTTTTTTAAATTTGAATTAAGAATAGTGTAAATAAGATAAAAATATTATTTATTGTAAAAAAGCGTGGGGTGCATGGTGTCAATAGTTATAAATATTTTATTGATAGATATTAAGTAGAAGGATTATCATTTTGATAATATCTTAAAAAGCACCCCACGCTTTTTTACAATAAATAATATTTTTATCTTATTTACACTATTCTTAATTCAAATTTAAAAAAAAATATTTTCTATTTTTTAGTTGGATTTTCTATGAAAAGTGTATTTTTTTAGTTTTTTTAAACTATTATTTATTTTTCATTTTTTGGTCGAATTTTTTATAAAAGCGTATTTTTTAGTTTTTTTTAACTATTATTTATTTTTCATTTTTTAGTGATTATTTTGGCGATGATTTTAACGATTATTACGTAGCGTATTATCAAGTTTATCTTTCGAATCAGCATCAGCACCTTTGCTTAGCAGTGCAAAAATGAATATTGGGTCATTGTTTAACACAGCTGTATGTAGTGGTGTTTTACATTGGTGTTTATTTTTATTGTTAACGTGAAAATCCCAGAGGAGTTGTTGAATGACATCCGAATTGCCAATGCTAACTGCTTTCTTTCATAATTTATACCATATCCCAGGTCCTCTATCTTGGATAAAAGTAATCACGGAAAAAGGATGATAGAGCATCTTTTAAAAACAGGCGCTGATGGCAATACTCAAGAGAAAAACGGTTAACTGCTTTACATCTAGCCATTTCAAAAGGACGTCGTCCAATCATCGATTTAATATTACAGCATGATGATGTTAATATCAAAAATAATTCTAGAATTTCTTCTCTTTGTGTTGCTGCTGCCTGCAGAGATTTTAAAACTGTTAGTAGTTTAATTAATTTTACAGCTCGAGTTAATAATATAAGTTGTGACTATGACGATGAGCTGAAATCATATATGCCTTTACATTTGGCAGCAAGAAATGGGAACAATGAAATAGTGGAAATCTTGTTAAAGGAAGGTGCAGATGTTGAAGTGCTGAATGAATAAGGATGATGAGACACCGCTTCATGATGCTATTAACAACGGACGCGTCAAAGTTGAGGTCAGGTCAGGTCAGGTCAGGTCAGGTCAGGTCAGGTCAGGTCAGGTCAGGTCAGGTCAGGTCAGGTCAGGTCAGGTTAGGTGATCGGCGCGCCTGGTAGATTCCTTTATTGGTCTTAACGCAGACCTTCCGGGTCTCAGGAAAACAAAAATCGCTGATCCTGATTATCCTAGTAAGGATAACGGGTCAGAATGTTTAAAATATTGAATTGTCATCGGTCCTTAATAAGTATGCCAAATTTCAAGTTAATCCGACGTTTTGAAGGGGGTTAAAATCATGTTCAAAGATTCCGTTACATACTAACATACATACGTCTGAAGCTAATAAAAAGCGTATTAAAAAAAGCTTTATGACACTTGTTGTAGCTCACTGGCTTATGGTGTTACCTTTGTTATAGTTATTCATTTAATACAATTAAACTTCTTTTAAATTTATTATATGACTGTAGAAAGCGTCTTTCTTATTAACTTTGAGATTTACGTATTCAATTTCTAACACTAAATTAAATTTCCCTAAAGCTAGGCGTTGTGGACTAGGATAATCTTGGATCACTTTGTCCTCACTTTATTTCACTTACATTTAAATACAAAAAATTACATATTATCATAAATATCATACACAAAATACTCGTAGGTCAAAATAGAGAGACATAGACATCGTATCAAAAAAACTACACGACGAAGATGCGCAAAAATCTGACTAAGCCGACATAAACCTAAATCAGCAGTAATAATATCTTGTCGTTCAATGACTTATTATGAAATATTACCCAATGTTTTTCGTATGAGTATAATATTCCGAGGAAACTACGGACGTATTCCCGGGGCGCCATTAATTACGGCCGTGCGACCAGGATGTGACTCTCGGTAAATGCGACATTATTCTCAATATCCCGGCACGTGTAAGAAAACCGGATATATCTGATGGAAATTGAATTTGTCACAAAATCAGGTTAAACAGCACGCTTTTATTCAAGTAGGATTTTGCATTGTAATCACGCGAAGCCTGACGCTTTTACTATGAAAGAAAAATATTATTTTTCACTTTTTATCTTCTGGTACGATGTTCGCCGCAAAATAGTATTCATATTTTTTAACCGATAACGAACATAAAAAAATAATTATATTAATAAAATACATTTATTATGGATATTTCTGTAGTTTTTGGATTAAAGCCACTTCTGATTACAGAAAAATTATATCATAGAACAGAACACTAAGGATTGCTGAACAGGCAGGCAAATTACCTAAGACTCAGTGTAGATTTATTAGAAGTAATATATACTAGAGTCTAAATAGCTAAACCCTAAAACGTAACATGAAGTATTGACTCGTGAAAAATCTCCACTTACAATCACACGTGCAAGTACCAAAAAACAACGACGACACCATTTTCTAGCTGTTATCACTCGCCACTGACAAAAAATGTCTAATACATATTAATTTATGTAAATAGACATCACGTAAAACCCATTTAGGTACCTCCAGTTTTAAGCCGAAGCGAGCGCCACGAAAATATAACAAAACATATTATTACCCTCATAAACCTGTATCATTTCGTATAACAAGCACCGTACAGTATCGCCGGCATCACGAATATGTAATGATGTCAATTGTGCCGAAAAGGAGCTTTATTCCCGCGTTCGCATATACAGCCATTAAAACAATATAATATCCTGTTCACATAAAGAGCTTTATATAGGTTCTCGTGTACGCCTTTATCTTATAACTATATTGACAATTTATTCCTTGTTAAATCTCTGCGTAGGAAGATGTAAGGTGTAGTAAATATAACGTTGATAATATTAAAAACAAAGTTTTTTTGTACATCACGGATAATCACAAGCCGTTGATATTTAAAGGAAAATCGTGAAAGCAATGGATTAGTAATATAGAAGCACCAAGGAGAAATGGGGCAACGTTATTTGGAGTACTGATAACCGTTCGGATAGAAAAAAAAATCAAGTAGCGACGATTACTAGGTTAAAAGTCACATCACAACATTCCCACACAGGTAAAATGAAAAAAAAACGGAAAACGTGAGGTCCAGCGTTCACAATAATAGCTGAAATAGGGTAGAATGCAGCAATCCATAACGTTGCTTAATTAAACCCATGGATGTCAGAAACAGCGACACAAACAACAATGTTCTATTCAAAACCGAACTCTTATATTTTAACAAGAGAGCATGCATGCAAAATAAACGCAATTTTTCATGCTTCTGCTTTCGATAGACCGCATTTATTTTGCTTTTTCACTTTCCATTAGTCAATGTCCGACACAGTTATAAGGAGCACCAAAAACATGTATTGATTTCCGGGCATGCCAATGTGATGTTGTTTAGATAAATTGTCAGTTTAAGGGTGAAGCCAAACGAACGTAATTTTATGAGTTGTGAGTCGCGAAATTTCTGTCGCGTAATTTCTGCTGCATTCGGTTTCATACAAAAATGTAGTTTGTACCACACGACGACGCAAAATGAGTTGTCTGCCGACTCACGCGCATAAACTCGACCGAATTTCTGTCGGGGCGATGTCCGATTTAGTAATAAAAGGTTTTATTTGATGTAATAATTCTTGAAAAACATGTAATGGCATATGGTAGTAGTTATTAAACATATCTGGATTTGCACATACACGTTCATATAATGTATGGAACTGTCCACATATCAGCCTCTCACTATTGAGTGGGTTCACCCAGCTTCTTTTTCTGGTATCATCTTCTGAATACGCTTCATAAATACACAATATTTTCAATGGATCCATCGCACTTGATGTCACAAATACCCCGTACCAACGCTCAATAGTAACTGAATAAATTACGTCCGTCTGGCAGCTCAACAGAAATTCAGTTGAACGTAAAATAAGTGACCGAAAATACGCGACTCACAACTCATAAAATTACGTTCGTTTGGCTTCACCCTAAGTTAGCTTACTGTATATTACCTTCAAGAGGTAACTACTTTTTATCCCACTTTAATCATTTTTCAGCAGATATTTACATTTCCGTCGTCCATTAAGCATATCACTCATAACAGGTACACAATAATTCTAAATACCTCAAAAAAAAAATTCCGTTATGACAATTTCTGTCATATTATTATATACCAGCTATTAGTATTACGTACCTACCTAATTTCCTTGTGAGCGGTTTTCATCAACAAATTAAACAAATTTGACAAAGATGTGCCAAGTTTTCAAAGTCAACTGACCGTAAATAACGCAATTATACAAGAAAATAAAGTCTTTCACTTAAAATAAACAAATCCAATAAAAGTATTTTGATTAATTAAAGGATTGAATTAAAGGAGCGTCGACAATGTTTACGATATCAAGAACGAGTTGTAAAATTAGTTTTCCGTCCGAATTGTCTGTATTTATTACAAAACCAAACGCACATAAAACGAGACGCAAAATAATATTACCTACACTAATTATTTTTCTTGAAAATATTCCGTTTCTGCATAAATCCAAATAAACATCCGAGAGGATGCACGTAGGCGAGCCCGCACGCGGAAGCCCACGTCGACATTAAACACGTAAAACTCAAACAAAAGAGTAAATACCGGCCAACTCGTATGTGCCTAAGCATTAATTAATCAAATTACCGGAGCTTTTACTGGCATTTGCATTTTACTGAAATCAAAGTTGAGAGAGAGGCAATCAATTATGATATTGTAAACAAGGAGCAGTTCGAAACTTTGTAGTATGATAATTACTTGAAAGCGGCAAATCAAAATCTATTCAATTTTCATGCCAAAATAATATGAACACGAAAATGTAATATTGATTCAAAATTTTATCAAAATAACTTTGTTAAATATGTTGTTCTTCTATCTATATCACTGCTGCTAGACGATAAATTAATGAAATTTCAATGCAGTGCTATTTACCTTTCATTTTGTTGAAAACAAATTTAATAACTTCTTTATAACCAAAACACCTTGCGATGTGATTCAAAAATAATACTGTAGAGAATGTACTTTTAATAATATATTTTGATTATATTTAATTTACTTTTAATTAAATGCTATAAGTGTTTAGTCTAGTCCGAAGTTTCTAATTACTAGTTAATCGTTGATACCAGGGTGTATGTTCACGTTTTAGGTAACATTTTCAGAGAGAACTTTAATGAGATCAGTATGGCAGCTCACGACGTGGCCAATCACTAATTAATCAAATTATCGCAACCGTGCTCGATATCCAACGCTCGGTTTTAAGGGCATTTGCATATTGTATCAATAAAAGTTACGAGGATCATTCTACACTGTGATTGATCGGTTACCTATTATATAAAAGGAATCGTCTCTATCCCCGTGGCTTACACCTATAGATCTTAAACCATCAACAAAATTAAGCAGCATCGGAGATTATCAGGAGGTAGATTGATGAGTCACGAGAGGCTAAAAGTTTATTTCACTGCATTTCCGCGCTCCGCAGAAGACATTGAGCCGTCCCTCCGGATATTATTATAGAATATTGGACGAAAACATTCAACACGTGAGTGTCACGAACGCGTACTGCTTTCAACAATAGGCATCGGAGCAGGACGACGAAGTATATACTGAATGAGGATCGAACTTTACTTTAAAATATTCGTGTGTTGCTTTGCCCGTATTCTCGACAAAAGGAATACATGACGCCCTCCAACCAGGTGGACTTATGACCTGAAGAGGACAGCGGGTAACCGCGGGATTCAGATGGCTCAAGCCCGTCGGAGTGGCGCAGATTAGGGAAGGCCTATGTCCAGTAGTGGACTCTTAAAGGCTGATGTTTTAAGTTCCCAGTAAAACAATTTCTAAACAATCAGCCACAAAGGTTTACTATCATCATATTATCCCTATCTCAAGACGTACAAGATCCCCTTCTACACGTACGTAAGCAATAACATACCTATCAACTACATAGTTATTAATAACATGTTTTGCTCGAAAACGGAATATCATCATACAAAGGTAAACAGACTGCGACTGTTATTTGCAAAATGCTAATTTTAATGTAGAACATCAGTATTTATGGCTCCATGACGGTTATTCTGAAACGGATAGTTTATTCCACGATATCGAGTTAGGCTTTATGGTTTATACGTTAATCGTAAGATATGTCTTATGTAGGTATAGAAAATAATATCTTCCATCACCTTTATCAGCGATTATTGGTATTTTAAAGGTTATTTACTCTAATGATATAAAGATATACCTAAAGTGTAACAAAGCCATCTGCTTCGTAGCACACACCTCAATATAAAACTCCAAAATTTATTTTTTGAGTAGAGAAGTCATGTTGGCTGTTGCACCATATATTCTCCTCAGTATATATTCTATATTACGAGTACTATAAAATTTCTAGAAGTTTTACGGTCATCATTACGTCGTAAAAATTCAGCAAGGTAAATAAATTTCAAATGAATAAAAATCGCTACATTTAATCATGTCACTGAAGTTCGCAAAATTATTTGTGTTGACTTTCTTTATCTGAAATAAATAGGTATAAAATTCTAAAGGTAAACTAACCCTCACTTCAAAATTCCGCACTCTAGTCCAAATAGACCTCATGATTCGCTTAGAAAGTCGCATTCAGATCATTTACAAAGGAAATCGTAATAATAGCATTCAATCCTGTCCTATCAGTTTTCAAAACACATATACACGTGGCCAAATAATTCAAAATGACATTGCAATAATCAAATTTCATTCTTAATAATACAACAATGGCCAGTAATTAAATTATAGATAGAAAAAGGAGCCACTTACCATTTTACTAATTAAAACTTGTGATCACAAAAAATTAAGTAAATGCAAGAATTTTAGAAAATAATTTATATCCGGACACAAAGCTCAAGCGGCAGTGCAAGCTGAACTCAAAATTTTACGCTGCTACATCTATTTCTGGAGTACAGACGCCAGAACTTAAAAATAGATAGTGAATACCGACGCGAAATTCTTGTATACTACTTCCAATTTCTCTTCCCGCTTAAGTTTCAATTTTCTGAATGAGTGCATTTTTTTACTTATTATGTATTCAAATATTATATAAAAAATGTACTTAGTAAATAGGAAGAATATTGAAGTTTCGGATAAATTAATTACGTATTTAATCTTCTCCGCTTTGGTAATGGAATATGAATTATTGCCTAATTGACTTTTAGACGTTTAAATATTATTTTTTACCAATTTTCTAGTTTTTAAATTTAGGTCTATAATAGTATGCATATTTGCATAATATAAGCTCATCCACCACTGTTCTGTATCATCCGCTCATCCAGTTAAATTTCCCGCAAAAATATTGAACATGACAATGCAAAAGAGAATGACTATTGTGTAACGTTTAGGAATTTATTAAAACTTTAAAGTTACAATATATTTTAAAATTTAACCATGTTTGCATTTTTATTTAATCAATTTTATATTATAATTTGAAATAAAAACCAGCATAGCTTACTCACTCGGTACGTATGTGTGTATGCGTGGCTGAATAAAACTTAAGCACTTGGCCTCATCTGCTTTATAATATTATGATTTATGTCAATTGTCAATTATATTGACATATGAATTATGACATACACGGGAAGAGGCCGAGGGAGCGGTTCGGTTATTGATTTTAAGATTTGTTTGATGTAAAATTAAATGCAGTTCTGTCGGACACATAAGGAGCGCATCACTTTGAATCTGGAATCTTCTTAAGCAATTTAAATTGCGGTCTCAACGCCTTTTGTAACGACGTCTCATGGAAGGCAACAGGTAGGTAAATAAATATTTATAACGTTTAAATTTATTTATAGTTTCCATCGAATGTACTGGATCTTTTCAATAAAATGGATGACCAGTAAGGTCATATTAATGAACGACGAATAGAATGTTTTGTAACTGCTCCTTGTGATTACTCGCAACATTACAAAGTATTAGTAAGTTACTTAAAAATACAGTAATATAAAAACGGATACATAAACATAAACATGTATAAACATAAACGCTTTCTACACTCACAGCCCCACACTAGGATTCCCTGTGTCGTGGGTGCTATGGACACGCACATAGACAAATACACAAACACCCAGACCCAGAATCAGAAATCTAAATTCATCATTTAGATAACTGTCTGACCGGGGATCGAACCCGGGACCCTTAGCGCGTCAGACCGGCATGGTGACCGCTCCGCCACGCGGGTCGTCATTAATATAACAATATCATTTAAATAATGCCTCCTCTCCTCCAGTGTAAAATTTATGTTACATTGGGATTGCCCATTAAGATTAGTTATAAGATAATGTATTGGCTTCATGAAAAGAAATCAAGTAAGCCATTGAAAACATTCATTATCAATCACATCATCTCAATGACAATGAATTGTTGTATTGTCATTTAAATTACATACTTGTACATCAATAGGGCTATTTAATGTTGTGTTGTGAGTCAAGTATTAGGAGTATCTCATCGCTAGGTAGTAGGGAATAAATCTATAAATGTTGTGAATTTATTTACATCTCATTTTTCAGACGTTAAGTGATGACATCAGAGAAAAACGCACAAGTGGGGCAAGCACGAGAGGCGTTCCAATCACTGTACCAAATCTCGCAGTTGTTGGGCACCGGCCTCGACGCAGACGCCCTCAACATCTGCATCCAGCTGTGTGAGCTCGGAGTCGACCCCAAGATCCTCGCTAATGTCGTTAAAGAAATACGGAAAATGGAAGCACAGGCTTCCCTACAAAGAAACGTCGATACGCACCCGTAAAAGCATCCTTTTACGAGAAATATATCTGGATGAAGTGGAAACCAGTCAACCTGTGATTCTCGCTTTCTGCATTGGACCCCTGAAACATCTCATCAAAACATACAATCCAAGGCTATATGAATTCCTCTTTGTTTAATATGCCTTATAAATCTCTTTTGTTTAATGTCTCGATTTTAATTTGATCTGTGTATAATTTTTACTCTGGAGCTATTAGATGTAGATACAAGCGTACAAATAAATATATAATGTAAACAAAGTATTTTGCATTGTTTTATTTATGTAATATAATGGCAAAACCAGTATAACTAGACCAGAGAGGTGGTACCCATTGTGATACGACTCCAGCGGCACCACCGCCACTCTTATTTCTGCCTTATAACAGCAGTGTTAAGCGCTGCTGTGTTCTGGTTTGAAGGGTGTGGTAAGGGAGACATACTTTTCCGAGGCGTTCCATCTTAGTCCTCAGAGACCTCTGCACATCTGTGACCGACATCAGGTAAAAATATATAATCCTATCTGGGGTTGATCACTGATGTCCATGGGCGGTAGTAGCCATTTTCCATCAAGTGGACTGCATGCTCACCTGCTACACCCTTATTATAAAAAAACACCTATGTCAGCATTAATCATGTAGACCAGCTTACGTATGGATCCTACTCAATGGCATACCAAGAGCATGCCATGGCAAGCTGTGATCATGTTAAGGTAGGAAGGATTCCCTTGTTCTATTATGCTACTGATATGTTCTATCATAGACACTGTCCATTGGACATCACATTTCTCTTTTCATCAGGTTGACTGCATGTGCATCTGCACTTTGCTTTGTCAACTATATTATTGTGTTTGCATATAGATGGTATGCATATAGAGGATGTGAAGAATTATAAAACAACATGGTAATTTATAAATATTTATTGAGTTTCTTCATCTTTGATGTATGAATATCGCACAAATGTTCTTAATAGTACAATTCATAATACAGCATGTAAGGATTCGGTACTGTATCGAAAGATTGGACAAATAAATCTTGATTACGATAAACAGAACACCTTACTCATCACACCGCACAAGATCACATTACAACCATATGGGAAACAAATAAATAAGTTGTATGTGACGGGAACATTGTGAGATATCCATTTAATTATAATCAGTATTACATTATATTGATAATGTTTGTAAGTCGATCATTTACCCAAATCCAGTGTCTCAGGTTGGTATGGTGCGTTTTTCAAATTTTCAAGTGAATTTATAAGCAATCAGTACAGAACTGAAAATATCACAGATGCAAATAATCCACTTAAACGTTTGGGTGGGATAACCTAAAATTTGATAGCCCTACAATACACCAATGTTGCCACATATTGGCAAGTTTTCCTAGGATCATACAGTCTAAGCTATGTACAATATTGTATGTAGTATTTTTACTTTTATTTGTGCTGGAAACAAATTATGGATTGCTTATTTGTGATTAAGTAATGTATGTCAATAAAAATGAATATGGATTTAGTAAGGGCAGGAAGAGTCTTCTTATATCTTGAACATTATGAGAATTGAGAATTATGTATAATCTGTAAATTCGCAAAACTTGCATAGGAACATAGAAACTATAACATCCTTTTAATATTACAACTACTATTATAAAGGATAGAGACAATTTTTCTTACTGAATTTTTTTTATCATGAAGCCAAAATTACACAATAGCAATTTAGGCTGTCTACTAGGTCTTTAAGATTTAGTTTGAACAACAATCTACAAGATTTTATGATATGATTGGAAGTTATTAAAAGAGATAACAATAATTAATTTCAGATTCGATTAAAAACAAGTAACTCGACATGTACAACCCTACTAATTGTTTGTCTTAATTAATTTATCCTATTGGAAAGACTGGTTTTGTCCTTGACTTTGGCCGAGCACGGAGGGGTCTTCGAATATTGGTTGTTGAGGCTTGAACTGCTCTGCTGATAATCTCGTAAACATTATACCGATGCCTTCTATAAGGGCAAGAAGAATGCCTCCGACTAGAGCACTGCCTGCCATAGCAGGAACTCCTGAAAACAAAATGTCATTGTATCTTTTAATTAAATGAAATATACACGTTGAAAGTCACATTATAATAAATGCCATGTTTGTATTAGGATTTTAGTAAACTGGCATTTAATTTTTAAATGCTAAACTAAGACATCCAAGACTACACTAATAATAATTAATAAATATTCTATAAATACTGACAGAAACAGTTAAATTCAATCCAAAGAAAGGTAAAGAACCAATAGTACATCATTTCTCTAAATCCTATATGTAAGAACACAAAATATGTTTATATACAAATAACTTAATCACCATTTCTTGCTGCTAATATGCCTCCAGTCAATGCTCCGCTCATTATAGAGTTCCATGGGTCTTCCTTTTGCCGCAAGTATACCAGAGAGCAGTCAATTGTTGAGAACATGCCTCCCCATACAGCAAAGTTACCGGCAACAATTGGTGAGCGTTCCTTGATGGCTGCTAAACTGCCAAGCTGGAAAGTACACAAAACCAATTTATTTACTGTTTTTTTTTATGTTTACGAGTAATTATTGTTGCTTACAATATTTTATAAATAAGTAAAAATCATTCATTTATTTATGTTATAATAGTGATAATTCAGCATACAGCCTTATGGAATAACACATGTGCATTTGTAAAACCAGACTGAGTGTCTTGTAGAAATAAAAGTAACCAAAACACAACTAAAAATCAGTGTGTGCATTTTATGAAATGGATTGGTCAAATAAATATGCATAGAGATTCTGAACACACTCCAATTGCATCATACATTTATTTAAAATATATTGCTATTGACAATATGCAATTTTTAGGCCATTGGGAATGAATAGGAATGATGTTTTTTTCCAAGATTGTACTTCTCAATAAATAATAGGAATATTAATACTTTTTACAATATACTTTAATCAATAAGCCAAAAAGAAATTCAATTCTAAATTTCTAGATAATCAATATAGTCATGATTCATTTAATTACAACCGAAGGTGTGTTGTGTTTATAAACATGAAAATAACATGTATAATGTATTGCAGTGTATCCATTTGGATACACTGCAATACACTGCAAACATAATGAAATGAAATATGAAATGAAATATATATTTATTTTGTATAGGCCAACAGCGGCACTTACAAATTGTCAGTTACAATATTTTCTTAAACTACTATTACTACTACATGTTATTTGGATGACAGAGTATTTATAATCTAAGCCTGATCCCCAAAAACTCTCAGATAATTGCAAATTACTTGCATATATTTATCAGTATTAATGCCATCAGGCAAATAAACTACCGTACACACAAAATGTTAGTACTTACCATTTTTCTATTGAATCCCACAGGCGCATTTCTGAATCCTTTTATTGAATGAAACAAACCACCTCCAATAGCACCCATAATAAAAGCACCGCCAGAGTCGTCCAGAATACGCCACGGACAAGGTTCTCTTGAATATTCATCCATTTTTTATTTACTTTTTATAATCCTGTAAGATTAGGTAAGATTATAACCTCTAAATAATTCACATCGTGGTACGAATACACCTTGAAGGATATTACCCACTTTTTAACAACACACTACGTTATTCAGTATGACTACTTGCTGTTTTTGTGCTATTGTAAATGGTATTTCACCACAAAATAGGATTTTTACACCATATTACTATTGTCGTAGCTTTGCCGAGACATTCAAGATGAAAAAGGACTTTGACATTTAAAATTTTACAAATCGCTATACAGCTTAAAAAGTCAGATGAAACTGTGTGTAAATAATATATTAATTATATATAATATATATCTTTGTGCTTTTATCACAAAATATATAATAATAATCTAAGACGAAATATTAATTTTATAATTATTATAACAGTAGTATATATTATTAAGAACGGAACGTAAATCGTGAAATGACAGGAAAAAAAAAGGCGGGAACTTTCGAGGCGGGAAGTTCAATTTTAATTAGTCTCTTGAAAAATAATAACTTTTCTGTTATTTTAGACGTTATATGTATCTATTTCATTAGTAAAAATGAGTTCCGACAGTGGCGGAACTCAAATTAGAAAAAACATTAAGGTATCGCCGGCATCTCCTGTAAAGGCGCCACCACCAAAAAGGAAGAAAAGTGTTGCATGCCCACCAAGTTTACCAGAGTTACCTGACAACTCTGATACTGAGGACCATGTAATGTACACACCTTTTTTAAAACAAAACTATGTACGGAGTTACCCAGAAAATTCTACAGGTAATATATTTCCAGTTTACATACAAAGCACAAAGGACGATGTAAAATTTGGCAACAAAAGCCCAATATATTTGAACAATATATTTAGCAGATCTATTAAAGGTGTTAAAGAACTAAAACGTGTGAATGCTCAGAAATATGCAGTTATTTTTGATAGTGCTAAAAGTGCTAATACTCTGCTTCGTGATTCTTCATTTCTTAATGTTAATGAACTAAAAGCTTTTATACCAGCATCTACATCCGAATCTATTGGAGTAATAAAATTTGTACCAACAGACCTAAGCAATAAAGTGTTGTTTGATAAACTTTCGTCTAGGCAAGACATTTTAGCTGTGCGACGTTTTATGAAAAAGACTCACGAGGGGCTTATACCCTTAACTACTATTTCTGTTACATTTGCAAGCAACATACTTCCAGATCACGTTAACTTCGACTTATGTCAACTTAGAGTTGAACCATATATTAGACCTATAGTTCAGTGTTATAAGTGTATGGCATTTGGACATACTACAAAATATTGTAGACATAATGTAGTGTGCTCAATCTGTTCGCAGGCTCATTATTATAAAGAATGTACAAACTCGGACAATCCATTATGCATTAATTGCAAGGGTAATCACATAGCAGTGTCACGAGACTGCCCTGTAAAACAGCAGAAAATTATTGAAAATAAAGAAAAAATTGTAAATAAATTAAGCATTAAAAATAATTTCCCTGCTCTCAATAAATCATATGCAGTAGTTTCGTCAACTACTTTACCTAAAAAAGACAATAAAACTCTAATTGGTGAAATTGTCAACAACACCCAGATATTATCCAGTTTAGTTATGACTCTCACAACACTTTTAAGTAAGGAAAACACCTTACCAATAAATAGTTCTACTATTAAGGAACTCCTTATTAAAAACATTAAATTATAATGGATTGTTCGAATCCTTCCTTTTTAAAAATAGCCCAACATAACATACAAAGTTTAAAACCCAAAGTACCTCTAGTAACCCAATTTTTACATGATCATAATATAGATGTATTAATTTTAAATGAAACTTGGTTGAAATCTGTTGATATCATAAAAATTAGAGGTTATAAAATATTCCGTTCTGACAGCGACACTGCACACGGTGGTGTTGCAATATTATGTAAAAATTCAATTAAATGTTCTCATGTATTAACTCAGACTTGTGATAAAGTGCAAACAATAGCAATAACGGTTCATACGAAATATTCTGGTATTCTTAGTATCTTAGGTTGTTATTGTCCACCTAGAAAAGGTTCATTTCCTATAAATATTTTAAAAAATGTAATTTTAGCACTTCCATCACCAATTTTAATTTTAGGTGACTTAAACGCTCACCATGTGGCCTTTGGCTGCCAAAATAATAAGCCAAGGGGCTTAAGAATATATGATATGTTAGATGAAATAAATCTTTGTATATTAAACACAGGCACAATGACTACAGTTAACCGACCTAATCAAAATCCTTCAGCAATTGATGTAGCATTTGCTTCACCTATTTTAGCTTCATTATGCCAATGGTCAGTTATAACCGAAGATCCATTAGGTAGTTATCATTATCCAACACTAGTCGAATTGCATATTTCACCCGAAATTTACGAGTATATTGATCGACCTGAAAGATTTATATATAAAAATGTTAACTGGGATTCCTATTCTGAAAAATCTTTGAAGTCTTTAAAACTTATTGAGATTAATGAAAATCCCTTATTAGCATATCAACAATTTTGTGAATTTACTAACAGTTTGAAACTTGAATTTGTACCAATAAAACAGTTCAATGTAAATAATAAAAAACACATACCTGTACCATGGTGGAATGAAATCTGTTCTGATGCTGTAAATAGTAGTAAATTAGCACTGTATATTTATAGACATTATCCTACACTAGAAAATTATATAATATATAAAAAAATTGACGCGGAAAAGAAACTTACAATTAAAGAACAAAAAAAGATTAGTTGGATTAATTTATGTTCTAGCTTTAATCGATTGACCCATATTGGCAGAATATGGAACTTCATAAGAAAATTTAGTAGAGTTAACTTTAGTACTAATAAGACTGAGGATGATTGCTGGGTTAATGATTTTTTGCATAAAATAACTGATAATACGAATATAGTAAACAATGATGATATGAATATCTTGAAACAGTATTTTAACTTTAATGACTTAAACACACATTTGATTAAACCATTTACATTTTCTGAATTTCAATTATCCTTGAATAGTAGAAAAGATACAACTCCTGGACTTGATGACATACCTTATATATTGATAAAAAAAATGCATATTGACTGTAAACTAATGTTGCTTAGTATTTTTAATAAGTTATGGGAACTTAATGAAATTCCTCAATCGTGGAAAACTGTCATGGTAGTACCAATATTAAAACCCGACAAAGATGTCAATTCTGCAGAATCTTATAGACCTATATCTTTATCTTCGTGTTTGTGCAAAATATTTGAAAACATGATTAAAAATAGATTAGACTTTTATGCTGAATCTCTAAATATTATACCTCCACAGCAATATGAATTTCGTAGAGGCAGAAGTAGTGTTGATAGTCTCTTAAAATATACAAGCGATATTAAATCTGCCATGTTAAATAACTCTTTCACTGTCAGTGTTTTTCTAGATGTTCAAGGAGCGTTTGATAATGTCGATTTACGTGTTTTAGTAACGATATTGAATAGTTATAACATACCTGGTAAAATATCACAATGGATATTTAATTTGTTTTATGGCAGATATGTGTACGTTCGACATAGTAATAAGTTACATGGACCTAGAGAGTCATATAAAGGTGTTATGCAGGGTGCTTGTTTATCTCCGCTTATATATTCGTTGTATACCGCAGAAATATGTAAATATGTACAGTCCGAAAATGTACAAATTTTGCAATATGCTGATGACATTGTTATGTATTCTTGTAATCGAAATCTTACACAAGCTGAACTGTATTTGAATGTAGCTCTTAAGCAATTACATGATTATTATAAAAACAAATTAAATTTAAATATTAATCCGCATAAAAGTTCAGTCATGATTTTCGGCAATAACATAAATCGCAATAATGTAAATATTAAGTATGGTATAAATAATGTAAATATTAATGTAGTATCTGAAAAGAAGTTTTTAGGTTTAATTTTTGATTCCAAAATTACATTTTCATCTCATGTTAAAAGAATTGTAAATAAGATGCAAAAGAGCATAAATATATTAAGATATATGGCTAGTGTAAGTTGGGGTATGGACCCAAAAATTTTAAATATGATGTATAAGTCTATTGTAAGAAGCCATTACGAATATGCTTCAATTGTATATATGTTTAATATAAATAACAATTTATTAAATAGAATAGAAATTTGTCAAAATAGGGGACTTAGAATAATAACAGGAGCAATGAATTCTACACCAATTAATTCTTTACAAATAGAAGCAGGTATTCCACCTGTTAGTATAAGAAATGCATACTTAAAGGAAATTTTTTATGTAAAAATATTAAGTAATAATTGTTATTTAAACTTATTTGATAGTAATGTTCTTTTACAAGGTAATTTTAAAAATGATGTAAAGACCGAATGTATTAATATTCAACATTTCCAAGATTGGAACCTCGGTTCATTAGATGTACAATTAATTAAGCCTGTACTTTATAAAAGAGAAGTTAACAACAATTCAACATTTACATTCTTTATGAATTCAGAAAAGGCTGAATATAGGCAAATTTATACTGATGGATCAAAAACTAAAGAAACAACAAAAGCAGCCTATTTTGACTCTTATACTAAATCTGGACATTGCTTTTTATTAGACAAGCATACATCGATATTCACAGCCGAATTATATGCAATTTATAGAGCGCTATATTATGTTAAAGAATGTAGTAAAACCAATGAGAAAATATTAATAATAACTGACTCTCTCAGTGCCCTTAATGCACTTGATAACTTTAAATTGTCATATAAAGAAAATATATACATATATAAAATAAGAGAGCTCCTATCAGAAATTAATTTAAAAACAATAATTGAATTCATGTGGGTTCCTTCCCATTCAGGAATAACAGGAAATGAAATAGTAGACAAAATAATGAAACTAAATTATTTTAAAAGCAATATAGTACCTGCGGTACCAATATCAGATTTTATAGAACTTTTAAAAAGTAGAATGTACAATGCATGGAACGTTTTATGGAGAAAAACTAAAGCAATTAAAGGAAAATGGTATGCAGACATACAACAAGAAATTCCCTCGAAACCGTGGTATTTTAGTATAAAAAATTCTAACAGACATTATATTACCACCATAAATCGCTTGCGATTAGGACATGGATTATTTCCATCTCATTTAAAAAGATTAAAATTACAAACAACCGAATTGTGTAAATATTGTAATGCAACTACTGCTGATTTGCAGCATTTAATTTTAAATTGTCCAGCCTTTACTATAGCAAGAATTATAATGATAGATGGTTTAATGAAAATTTACAAAACTGAAGACATTCCCCGCCTTTTACCATCTATCCTTAGAAATCACAATTCCTACGAATATATTTACGAATATATCAAAAACACTGTAAAAACAATATAAACAAAATTTTGAAATAGAATAATAATGTTAAAAGGAAAAAAAAATAATAATGAAACTTAAATACAATTAGAAATTTATACCAAATGAAGGAAACATTAATAAATAAAATTATAATAATGAAAGTACAATAAAGTTAGGCTGAAAGGCAAAAAGCCAAAGCCGTAAAACACCATTTAAAAAAAAAAAAAAGTGAAATGACAGATATTTACAAAGTATCACAATTTGACAGTGACAAAAATGTCATTCATTTCAAATTAAATTGTATTGTTGTGGATTATTGTGGAATTGAAATAAGTATTTATATTATAACTATTTAATTTATTCTAAAGACAAACAGGCTATAATATAATGACGATCCACAACTTATATATTTTCGATCGTTACGGCACTTTATTATATTACGGAGAATGGAACAGAACAAAGCAATCTGGAATGTCCAGAGAGGAGGTTTGTGATATACTTTTATAAATTACATAAAATATTCTTATAAAATTATACTCTGATCGATTCTACAATTGCATAAAGTATCTTTGCAATCAAACATTGCCATTTAGCATCGAAATTTGAGTTTAAAATTGCAATAAAAAGAACCACTTTATTCCTATTTTTTTTTACTTCAAATTTAAATTCCAATTTAAAATTACAGGAAGGTAAACTAATGTACGGTATGCTGTTCTCAATAAAATCGTTCGTCGCAAAAATATCACCATTGGACCCTAAGGATGGGTTCCTAAATTACAAGACTTCTAAATATACACTACATTGTCTGGAGACTCCATCGGGGTTGAAGTTCGTCATGAATACTGACAACCAGGCACAAGGTGTGAGGGAGTTGCTGAAGAAGTTGTATGCTGAGATATATGTAAAGTATGCAGTGCGGAACCCACTGTGCGGGATGGGAGAGCCCATCACTAGCGAACTCTTTAAGAATAAGCTTGACACCTTCATCAAACAGGCACCTTTGAACACTGTTAGAGCTTCTTGATAAGTTGTAGATAATAATGTAAATATAAATAAGTTATAAATGAAAAATTTTGTATGAAAGTATGTTCATCTTTGCATCTTTGTAAAAGTTATTCTCATCTACAATCAGTGACTAAATGATGTATATGGCTACAGAGTGGACATTGTCAAGATATTCATCCAAAACATGTCCAGCTTCACACTGGTAACTCATAGATCTCGGATTAATTAAAGTTTAACATAATTGACAACTAATAAAATTCAGAAAAACTTATTACCTTTTGGTAATAAGTTAAGGTTAATACTTTCCCAACCCCAGTCTATTTCTATATTATAGTTTAATGTCTTTGGCTAGAATAAAATATAACATAAGAAATTTTAAAGTTGTATGCTATTTAGAAGCGTACATCTTTGAAATTCTGGTACTGATATTATGTTATTTATTTATTTGTAATGTATATTACTTGTAACATATTCTGTTTGATTTGATGCCTATAATGATGATGAATATTATGAAAAAATTGTATTGCTACATTTTTGTATTACATTAATGTCTCTGAATAAACTTAAGTTAATATTACTGTTAAATGTTAATTTAAACCAATTGAATGTGTTTTATTTTTGCAAACATTCCCAAGCTCAGGAGTACATAGTGAAATAATAATAAATTACTCTCAGCCATAGTCCCAAAGAGTAGACTAACATGTATATAATAATACTCTATGGAGTAGACTAATCGGATCGGCCCGGTCCATAGACATGTAATAGATATCAAAACAATAACTAAAATTCTCTTGCAAATCGTATCCAGTATTTAAATAATTATAATAGTACGTTTTATCTTATTGGTTACATTAAATAAAGTTTTAATAGAGCAAGTTTTACGTTTACGTGTCATGATATATATTAATTATAATAATATCAAATATGTGCATCATAGACAACTCAATTTCATTTTGACATTGAGTGATTGACTTGACAACAAAACAAACCAAAACAACGGTTGTTTGTCGGTATTCACGTGAATTATATTAATATTATTCTTATTCAGTTTTTAACTTCATAAGCGAATGGGTGACTTTCTTTGATAAGCGTAATATAATGGCTGAAAATCTACGTGACGAAAATAGCTACTGGGATGAGTGAGACGGACGACACTGATGTGCTGCTCCTCATACCGCCAAACTTCTTTCTGGTGTACAGCTCCGGATCTGAGGATTCGGTGCTAGAATCTTCTAGAACAGTCGTCCACAAGCCCCTATCGTGCACTGCCCAAGCGCTCGGCAAGTTATTTAACCAGGTTAACTCGTTAGAATCTCGGTTAGACAGTTTGGAGATAGATAGTAACGTGTCTAGTATTTCCCTGAGACGTAAGACCTGGGATACGGATAGCTTCGACAACCGTAGTTTGGACCGGAAGTGCTCCACTTTCCCGCGCCGGCGCCGCCGAAAGCTCGGTAAGAGAGGAAAAAGCATCGATGTGTCTTTGACTAGCTTTGAATCGATTATATCTCAAAAAAGCGTACCCGTACTGAATTTGAGAGATAAAGCTGAAACGGTCAATGATTCGCAGAGCATGGATGGTGACATCAGCAGTATAGTATCTACACCAAGTAAAAAAAATGACAAACTCCTGTTGCATGAAATAGATGAGTTTCTGAACAAAGTGGAGTCCTACGAGACTCCAGAGACTAAGCAGAAGACTGAGGCAATAAGTCCAGAAAATGTAATTAAAGCTGCTGGGGATTATTTCACCCAGAAAATGGACCCAAAGAATTCACGCGAAGACATTAGGTTGCCCAGCGGCAGGACTGTATCCAGTGATGTCTTGGATAAGTATATCTACTTAGTAAGAAATAAAGGGAGTGTAACCCAGACATCTCAAGCAGAGACCTTACCACAGAGTAGTGCAGGTAGAACAGAGAATACAACTACTAATCCATCAACAGCAAATTACACAAAGGACGCAAAATCTCCCAGTATGAGAAGGCTAAACTTCTTTGAAAACAGAGATGTGAACCCAACATCAACGCCCAAACGTTTCACTTCTACAAGCTACACAGACTTCAAGCCAACGTCTAACAAAATCTATGACCGAGCGTCAAAAGTTCTCGAACATTATAAATCAAAGAATTTCAGTACACAGAATTCTGTAACAGAATCTGATTTAACATCGCTCAGGAAGGAAGAGTTCAAAATGCCTCAAATGAGACCTTTTGAGCCAGATACCAGAGAGGGTTTGAAACTAGCTGCTATGCCATTGGATACAATAGATACGGATTTGTTGAGTTTGAGCGAGCTGTGGGGAGACAGAGGCGACAGAGACAAGGAGAGTATAAAGCTGGAGGAGGAAAGACTGAAGAGAGAGGTACATTAATTATAAAACAATTAATTTCTAGTCTTAGCCATTATATGCATGTGTACAATTATACACAAAAAACATTACCTTTATTTAGCATTACTACACAATATTAACATTCTCATGTTAGACATCTAGAAGTTTCGTTAAAGTTGTTGTTGAAATCGTTAATATTGTTATTGCTATAAATTGCAATGAAAATATGTACAAAAGATTAGAGTTTTACTTATTATACTGTAATCCATGTCATTCTGTGTCAATTTTAACAAATCGGGTCCAAATGTTATAAAGTATTTCTTTTGTGATTAAATTAATCAAACTGAAATTTCATCTTTCTTCCCTATCCAGCACTGCGAGTCCATGATACAGCAGCTACAAAGAAAAAGTCTGGAGCAGCAAGAGAAATTAGCAGTTGCAATGAAAGTGGATAGAGCGAAGGACGCTGCCATTGCGAAACTGAAAGATGCATGGCTGAAACTGACGGGCAACCTGGATCGCGCCGAGGAAAGGCATAGGGCAGCTCTGGAAGCCATGGTGCATGAAGTGGACAACTTTAAAACTGTCGCTGGGGAGGCTCAGAAGGTATGGTTATTTAAGATTTTAGTTTTAAATTTAAAGATATTATCTAGATAAAAAACATGATATTATCTAGATAAAAAACACAAAATAGGAACTTGGATACTTTTGGAATTAAAATTATAATTATAAATCAATATTGACTGAAAAATGAAGGAACAGCATTAAAATTATAATTATATAAACAGTATTAAAATTACAATTGAATAAATTTAACAGACAATTTAAATGTACATCTCTAATATTTTGCACTTACTATTCTTAATTTTGTCTAATACATAATTAAATAATTAAAATAATAGTTTTACTAAAAACATTGAGATTATTTAATTTTTTATAAACCAAAATTCTTTCCAGAAAACAAACCACTTCGAAACAGAACTCTACAAAGCTTTAGATTTAGCCCATGATTATCAAGAGAAATGCAAGCAACTGACAGCAGAGAAAACAGAGCTACATGAGAACATGGATAAAGCCATCGCTAACAGAGAAGAAGTAATCAGAAGTAAGGAGAAAGAAATAGAAGTATTGAAGGAGAGTTATGACACTGTGATGAGATTGAACAAGCAGTCCACTGACTGTGTAAAGAATTTGGAAGATGCTTTGGAAAAAGTAAGTAACTTTACTGTAGCTTATTCTGAATTTGCAATTAATCCCTAACTCTGTATAAAGATGTGATTGCGTTTTTAATGCATATGCACTTTTCTCTTTTAGCCTTACAGATTAATCAATTTTATAGGCTGAACACTATACTGATTTTAAAAAACTATGTATTTGGTTAATGTCTACATCTTATTATATAGATGTCTTTTTTCTGTCAATCATGTGCATTGTTTGCTTATGCTTAAAATTTTACTGTATAAAGTTGAGTACATAAATTAAGATTTAAGAACTTGTTAGGGAGTGTAAGTGAAACTGTAGGAACACAATATTTTTTATCCGCCTATCACTGCTTTATTATTATGTGTATCATCTCTATATTATCATTAAATTACCAACTACAAGACAAGACGATCACATCTATTACAGGAGCGATCAGACCACGAACAAACAAAGAGCAAAATGAACGACCTAAACAACAAGATGCAATCCGTAACGGACGAGATGTCGCTAGTGCAGCAAGAGCGCGAGATACTGAAGGATAAAGTGAACGACGAGCGAGCGAGATGCAATGTGCTGGAAAGACAGCTGGCTGATACGCAGAATCAGAATAGTGAGCTATTGAAGAAATATGTAAGTTTTGTTGTAGACTCCTGTTAACTTTGATTAATCTTGGCATTTGCTCGGGAGCGTTAAACATATTATGCGATTCATTAAATTTATATGCGTTTAGTTAAGATTAATTAAATTTAATTCGACATCGGTAAAAATCGTATAAAATATACTGTCGAAAAAAAGATACATGTTAAATATAAGGTTGCTTAGAAGTTACGTTACATTGATTAGAAAAAACAATATGATTTTGAAGAGAAACACCTGATGGCGAGCCTTGGGGGTAAGATAGATATGCAGTTACGGTAAACGTCATGATGCTTTCTTATGCCGGCATGCACCCTATTTATTTTAAATCTTATGTAAAACCAATTTTTAAACATATGACTTAAACTATTTACTATTCATAATTTAAGTTATTTTTGTGATACTGTAAGTATTTTTATTTAGTATTTTAATTTAGATAAGGTTCTTATAAAGTACTATTACAATACAACTTAAACTGGACAAAATTGCAAGATAAATAAATGTTGCAATCTGTTTAATAACGTTTTTGAAAATATTTGCGACTAAATGACTAATTATTATTTAAGCAAGGCGCGTAACAATTGACGCGTCATTGTAGCACTTTTTCGTATTGTAGCAATTATATTTTTGATTGCAGACTGAGCATTATTATTATAATTTAGTAATTCTTTTATTTCTTTACAGGACACATTAGACACCGAAACAAAAACCCTCCGTAAGCACCTAGAACTCCAGAAGACGGAGCTGAAGAGCCACTATCAGAGGCAGCTCGAAGATGCTGTCCTAGGTAAGCTGCAGGAGTTCCAACGGCAGCTGGATCTAGCTGAGAGGGACATGGAAGCTCAAGCCAGGAGTAAGGAGGCGGCTATAGTGGACACTTACAATAAGCAAATGGTCAGGATTGAGGAGCAGTGAGTCATGTTTTTTTTATTTTTGGGAGTCAGCCTTTTCTTTCTGCATTGTTCAAAAATAGCAGTACTTGATACGACTATTGACATATTTATTTCTGCTTTATAAGTCTTTAGAGTTGCTGTCATTATCAGCACTTACAATAAGCATGTATTAGATTTCGTTTTATGAAGTGTTCCATCATAGAACTCAGATTCTGTTTTGCATTTGTGGATTGTAAGCAACCTTTAGTAGAACTATCAATTTAATAAGTTTGAATTCGAAATATGTATTTAGTTTTAATTTATTTCCATATTTACAGGCACAAATTGGAGGTGAATGTACTAGAAGAGAAGCAAAAAGAAGAAATAAAGCTGTACAGACTGCAGCTCGCGCAAGCTAATGAAAAAATTGGGCTACTAGAGGTAAAGTATTTATTCTACTTTCGCGTCTGAGGTGTGCAATATTACAGTGTATAAGTAAAGAAATATAAATGTAACATAATGTATCAACACTGCTGTGTTTAGCTAAAAAGTTCTGCTGTGTTTTCGTTTGAATGCAAAAGCACTTTTTTGGTGTATTCCATTCTTGCGTTGAATTAATAAAAAAGATTCCAGGAATGTGGCCTGTAACCAATTAACTCCAGGATATAAAATATCCAATTCAATTCAAATTGTAGAGTAAACTGGAGACGTACCGGCGCCGGCGCGGGCAGATCGCCTCGCAGCTGCACGGCGTCATGCAGGCGCAGTGGCGGCAGGCGCTGCTCATCCTCACGCACGGACACCCCGGCCTCGCGCGCCCCGCCGGCTCCGCGCTCGACACGGGGGATGGAGGTAGGTCTTACAGTTATATAGTCCGCGCCAAACTTCTAGTCCGCTCTGAAGTTGTCATGCGCAGGTTTCATCATCATCACTGGGCACGGGTGTCCTCTCCGAATGAAAAAGATTAGGCCATAGTCCACCGCGCTGACCAAGTGCGTATTGGTAAACTTCACATACCGTTGACATTTTTTTTTAATAAATCTCTCAGGTAGGCAGGTTTCCTCACGATGTTTTCTTTCACTAATTTAGCAAATGATAATTAATTTTTAATACCCACATAAATTCGGAAAATCAGGCGCGTGCGTGGGATTTGAACCTCGAACCCTTCGATCGAGAGGCCGAGTTTAACTTAACCACTAGGCTATCACTGCTTGCACAGGTTTATTTAGCATATACTCCGTAACGCGCGGGCACACTAACTGCGCCATGTCCCCGCGGTGAGCGGGCAGCGGAGGGTACCGGGAGGTCCCGCGCTGTCTTCGCCCCGCTAATATCTACAATTTGCTATCGCAACGCGACTCGTTTCTATATTCGGAGCGGACTAGCAGTTTGGCGCGGACTCTACTAATATACCTATATCACAGAAAGCGAATGCTTACCTATTAACATTTGAATTCTTGATAGCAGCAGCAGTTTTTGGTGTTACATAAGACATATTCATTACTTAATATTAATTTAAGTGACTTTATTTACCTCAATCTATACACAACAATTTAAGGTCTGGGTGTTTAAGTACATGCCTTTATATGTGTACATAGAAAATTCTAGTGTGGGTCTGTCTGAGAATGTAAAATGTTTTAAAAAGCATTGTCATTTAATTTGTATGTTGCAATGTATCTATTATTGTTCTAAGTTACGATTATGGTTCAAAATTGGTGGAAATTCAAGGTAGTGACTTGATAAAAAATACTTATAATTTCCAGCCGCGACTCCTCTAGGTCAAGACTACGCGCCGCCGAAAATCCCGCCGCTAACAATGCCTCCATTTGCTGAGAAGGGTCTCTTAAGGACAGAGGACAGAAAGCCCTCGGAGTATAGAGACTTTAATTTTGAAGGGCTCAGCGATAATGAGTTGCAACAATATGTCAAACTGGTGAGTGATGTGAGTGGTGAAAACCAATGTGAAAGAACTGAATTGGTGTCGAGTGGTACTGAAGCGGTGATTTGAAAATTGGTAGTTGTAATTATCGTGCAGCTTTATCACTGCTCTGTCCATATCTATTTTATGTTGGTTTTTGAAGGTGATAGAACTCTCAGTGGTTCGATTACAGCGGCACCACTGCCATATCTATTTCTGATTAATATCAGCAGTGTAAAGCACTGCTATGTTCTGGTTTGAAGGGTGTGGTAAGGAAGACATACTTTTCATACGAGACATTCCAGCTTAGTCGACCTCGGGTAGGAATCTTACCTTATTTGAGGCCACTTACCTTCAGGTGGACTGCATGCTCGTCTACTACCCTAATATTATAAGTTCTGTAGCCTATTTTTTGTCAATTAATATACAGGGTGGATACTTTTATACGAAAATAAATTTAACCACATGAACCTATCTATCTCCCAAGCCTCCAGACAAATTTTCAATCAAATATGTTTAGTACTTTAGGCATAGGAATTTATTTTGCATTTTAAAATTTCTACATGCTTTGTATAATCGCAAATCATTATAAATCGAGACGTATTAAAACTAAAATGTTGCAAATTCGTCAAATTAAGGAAATGCATATTGTATCTTATTCCTAAGACATAAGGATCACACTCGCAGCAAAAGATTTTACGTCATGACACTGCGCTGTTACCGCTCTTATCAAAGGTGAGTGAACTGATGTTTATAAATGGCGTTCTATTTTATACCCCATTATATATTATTAAGTTTGTTTGATTTTTTTAAAATCGATGTTAAGTGTTTTTTAATTATTGTAACACGTTCCAAGGCTCCTGCCTTGGAACGTGTTACAATAGGACTTATGTTTTCATTTATGAAAGTATTCATACTGTACATTACGTTTACTGTAAAGATTTTGTTCATAAATTAGTTATTGTACCAAATTAACAGTGCCTATTAATTATAGTTGTTTTTTTCAAATTGCAGCTACTAACAAAGCCAGCGAACTTTAATCTGGAGGAGAGTGACCCTCGGCAGTTGGACTTCGAGGAGCCCACCAGCGACCGCCCCGACAGGAACGAACGTCGTGATCGCAAACGTCTCAATAAGCCGCCTTGGAAGGCCTAACTCATTATGTGACTATTTAGTTTATTGTTTGGTAAAAATCTCTTGCCACGCGAGGGAACCAAACCTCAGGAGTGGTCGTATTTCGGTAGTCTCAGATCGGAACTGGAATACATACAAGATGTTTTGAAATCTCGATAGTATAAATCAGAAAACGAGTGGCACCACTTGACGATTTGTTGTAAAAAGTATCTACATATCGACATCAGTATTTCAGTCTCATTTCAGGTTGATAATAGTTGTTCATAGACCACAGGATTGTATGCGCAATTGCTACTTGTATTAAATAATAAAATCATTTCAATTCATATAAAAAGCCATCATAAGTACAAAATGATAGTAACAAAAACCTCCTTTGCTCTGAGAGAAATAAGGTGCTGTCGTAATAAGGTTTTTTTAATACTCTGTTTCTGCTACTTAAGTTGAAATAAATATAACCACCGCTAAGTAGATATAAGATGATGTTATATTTGCGTTTTGAATGTATTTTTTGTACTTTTTATAAAAAAATGTAATTGACATTCCCTGACAATAGTCCATATTAAATTGTTATTAATGAATTATATTTAATTTTATATCCATGTTTTTGTTTTTTTTTTTCATTACAAAATTATGTTGATTCATTTAACAATATAAGTGCAATTTAAAAAAATATAGAATTACTTATAATAACAAGTCACGCTATTAAAATTACAAATCTGTTTCCATCTACCTAAACTTCCCGTAATTACTAAGTCAATGTTGAATTGGATTTTTTGCACTTATACATATAAATAACATACTGCTCAATACTATTATATGTCTGTATTCGTGCATGACGTTTACATATTCCTCATTCATTCACGAACGTACCGGCAAGTATTCAAATTCAGACAAGTACGATGTATTCGCTAATTTTATTATGGATGTAGACAAGCATTCATAGTGTATAGATAAAACAGCAATTTAATACATCGATTTATTGATGGAAGTAAATGCGAATTAAAAATATACATAATCTTTTATACGACAATACAATGGCCTCACGATCTCTATACAAAACTAAATAAAAAATGTACACTTATCATTTATAATAATCACATGGTATTTCATTTAAATTTAAGGCAAGATCTTAAGAAATATATGCTTTAAGAATATATTCGAACAGCTGGGATAGTGGAACTGTTTTTTATAATATTTGATTTTTTTATTATCATTTTAATAAATACTATTTAATATACTGCCAATGAAATACTAAAATTAATATCTTTTGTTTTTAATTCGACGAAAGCTCCGTCAAAATCGATTCAGTCGTTATCAAAGATTCATAATATAATAAAAATTATAACAGTAGAAATTAATGACAATCAAAATGTCTAGCCATTTAAATAGAATGAGTCATTCATACATTCATGATGCTTCTGTGAGCACGATTTTACTTTCCCAATTGAATAAATAATTGTAACACAATAACGTTAATGTAGCCCTGTACATTTCAAAATCATTTGAAATATTATAATATTCTTCCTATACGCCGAATATTAAATATTTCATATACCTCGTTTGCAATTTTTTAAATTAATATAATGCTGTAAAAAGTAGATATTCCAAATATATTCCTGTGATATTCTTAATACCTAAGAAACACAGAAATAAAACAACTAATCGTGATTAGTTTTCAAGTAAGCATACACAAAAAATAAGAAGAATTGAAGTTCAATAAAAATAATGGCATTAATACATTGACAAAGTAAATAATACATCCACATTCCACACACATTTAATACACGTTTCTGATTGGGTAGTTCAAATTGTATGGCGATTCGAATTAGGAATTAGAAACATTTTGCCAATTGACGCCAAAAACCCATACTTAACCGAATTTGTTTGCTTAGCAATAAAACGTCAATGATGACGTCATTTCTAGATAGATCTGTTATGGCAGACATAGTAATTCTTTTTTCCATAGCACTTGATTTTTTTTTAAAAAATCTCCCAAGAATAGTATAGCAACTAATAAACAATAGTAATGTGTAATTCATGTTTATCGGGTAACAGAACTTCAAAACTATCGCACTCACATTTATAATCTCAAAAAAAATAATTTTATATGAATAAGCAACAGTTGAATAATAATATAAGTTAAACAAACAATATACAAATTAACGATTAATTATAATATACATAAATATATCATTGCACATCTATACCTCTATATCTAAGCAAATCTCATCTAGATCAACTGACTATACCATAGTCGGAAACAGTATTAGAACATTCAAGAGTACTTTTTACATCAGGAAAAAACACTACCGAAATATATAAAAGGCTTTTAAGAAGTAATAATAGCATTAATATGCAGAGGACGCTTTTTTCTAGCGTGAAACAGTTCAAAGTTTTCTTTGGAAGGTTGTTGATGACTCCTGACTTACATAGGAGTGGCAACACGCTTGAGGTAGAAGGGCTACAGTGATCCCTTATCATCAGATGGACTGCATGTTTGTTTGCCTTAATAAAAATTGACTACTAACCCAGATCTCTCCAGTTGTGGGGAGAGACCTGTACCCAGCCGTGAGACATGAAAATGGGTGCTGGAGATTTAATATTTTTAATTATTGTCAACTAGTTTTTGCTCGCGGCTTCGCCCGCATTTAAAAGAAAATAATATAACATACTAACATGCATAAAAGTAAAAATTCGTACCTTCAACTTTGCTAAAGATCATCACTTGATCAAATGCATAGTTTACAATTCAATCCTTACTAATATCGATTAAAATAATCGATGTTTTGGGTCCAAAGAGAGATCCTCCGATTAATCTATCTTAGATCGCCATCCCTAGTTCCCGTGGGATTTCCGGGATAAAAACTATCCAATGTCCTTTCTCGGGTCTAAGACTATCTTTGTACAAAATTTCATTAAAATCGGTTCAGTGGTTTGGGCGTGAAGAAGAGACAACCAGACAGACAGAGTTACTTTCGGATTTATAATATTAGTAAGGATGTGATTGGTTTACCGTCTGTAATTAGCTTCTGACCGTAAATTTCATATGATACATTATGTTACATGTCTATATTATATCAATAACAATAGCTAATAACTTGAAAATATATAAGGAACATTTTGAAGGGCAGTACTCAAAAATTCCAACACCGTTTACAACCAATGATCTCTTTCCATTTTTACAAAAATATCGCACCATGATATGGTATTAAAAATAGATGACATGACCAAATATACTCTTATCAGATACGCGCAGGTAGAGGGCCTCTTTCCTGTCACGCAGGTCTGCACCGTTCGGATCTGGTGATCAGGTCTCCCTCTCGTATGCATGCCTCTCGTATTCTACCGTTTCATAAATATTTCAGGTGATATAAACTACACAGTTAGCACTGTTAATTCACGGGCCCGCGTGACAAGAAACAGGCCCAAATGGTTGTATGCTCATCTCAGGAGCACTCACCTGCTCCTTTATATAAGTGTCCCAATCACTTCTGAATTCATAATGAAGATATTATATGTGTTTAGATTGATTGTTGGTTAAAGGTCAATGCCAGATTTACTACCACTCAATGACAAAACACATATTAAGTCGCATTTCAATTATGTGTGGTCGTTGTTTCACGTCCATGTTTCATCCAGTCACAAATAATGTATTTTATACACGTATGAAGTAGTTCACAGTTGTATCTAGACACATATAATACCTCAAGTCGACAAATAGCTGCTTTACACCTATTAGTAATCAATCTATCCAATTTTATCTACCAAAAATCAAAATTTGACAATGTCTATTACGTAAAAATCGACAAATTTCGATCTGTAGTACTTAAAATAGGAAAGATTGACTATTAACAGAACGGATTCGTCAAACAGTACGATGTTCACGCGAGCGCGGAGGCGGGCAGCGAGCTGTGCTTGGGCTTGGCCTTGTGCACGAACACCTTGATGCAGCCGCTGAAGTCCGCGCTCACCAGCACGTGCCCCGTCTGCGAGGACGACACCATGCCGCTCTCTGCCGGCTTCTGGACAGATGTAACGTGACCCGTAAGTTGTGGGCATTTGTTAGGGGGTACAGGTCAATGCAATATGAACGATCGGAAATAGTCGCTTTGTAAGTAATTTCTTTGTAATGTCGCCTGTCGTGGCTGGCTGGGTCATTTTTAGTGTATGTTGGGTACGGGTCAACGAATATAAACGATCGGATATAGGTATTTATGAAGAAAAAGAGCAATTGTAAAGTGGTGTATTATTATGATACTTTTAAAATGCAACAAGCCTACCTTTTCTTTATAGCTTTATAGAGGCCAATGTCAACTTATGATGGCATATAATGTGCCAGGGTTTTCAGGTATACTAGAACATCATATTCGTGTCTACTAATGGCTAGTACAATGCTGTGTTTTTATTAGAGAAATATAAGAAAAAGAAGATGTGCTAAAACCATAATAGTTTACAACATGTTTAAGTGTGAATGTTGTTACATGTAAAAAAAATACTTCTAGTAACGATTAAATATATTAAGCAGTTAATTCAAAACAGACATATAATAGTACATTACAATACGAGGACGAAAAATTTTTTTCTGACAAGTGTGAGTTTGCAGGCCGAGCCGCAGGCGAGGACTGCAATCACACGAGTGCGTAAAACGTCCATTTACGCACGCCGTGATATAAAGCTACATTTTAATTTTTCTTCAAGATCACTTTCATTGTTTACATACTGCTAAGATTTCTAGAAAATGAAATGAAATCGAAAATATCCTTTAAATTAAAATGAAAACAAAAATGAGTATAAAACCGATAATATACCATTAATAAAATTAGTCAAAATGTGTAACTCACCACTTCATCCTTCTCATCCGGTCCGCGGTATGCCAACCTATCCTCTCTCTCCGCGATCATCCTGATCAAGTGATCCGGATTGGGCGCGAACACTGCACAAGTTACAACCGCCGCGTGTGCTTTGATCCCCTCCCAGAAGTCGTTCCTGTCGCGCCGCACCGACGTGAACTTTGAGTAGTCGTGGCAAGTCTTCCAGATGTATATGCACTGGTTCTCTGAACCGCTCACGATGTACTTGCCTGTGGATAGATAATTATGTTCGAGGAACCGTAACGGATCGTGACGGTTCCGGTTTTCGAAACAGATCGAACGTAGTCTGATATTTAACAGAAAACGTTGAAGTTCTTTACTCAAATTCTTTAATTTTTAAGATAACGCGATCCTCCCTGTATATCGGATTGAATGAAAATTGAATGTGCAGAAGTCGATTAAATATATTTTTTTTTAAAGATAAAACAGATTTTTAAGATAGTATGGGATTAATATCAAGACCCGATTTGCGAATCCGATTGGCGTAAAGGATTGCAAAATCAAATGCGATGGATAAATAAAATGAATTTTCAACAGAGAAGTGAAAAATAGGTATTTGAATGTATTTCTACGATCATAACGATATGAGACTTAATCTGATCTGCAAATCGGATTGAATACGAATCACAGTATGGATCAATCTATACTTACCATCATGCGAGAAGGACGCCTTAATCTGACTCGAAACATTCACATATCCCTTGTATTTGCACGAGAGATTCAAATCACGTAGATCGTACAACCGGATGCGGCTATCGTTTGACGTCACGAGGATCTTATCATCGTTCGGCATTGGCTCGATACCGCTTATCTTCCGTCCGGTAGAATTCTTCCCCCGTGTGGATCGCACGTCGATCTGAGTATGGTATTTTAATTGGTCGGTGGTGTAGAAGATGCAGCGGCCGTCGTAAGTGCCGACGACGGCAAATTTGCCGTTCTGGCAGAAATTTGCCGCGGTTATTAACTTCGTTTTGCCGTCCACCTCGTTCCACACTGCGACCTGAATCATTCAAAAAACCAAAATAATTATTTTATGTGCATGATAAATTACGAGTAAATTACATAGACATTGCTTACAACTTTTAACAAAAGAGTATCAGATTTAATAATAAATTCACGAAAGCATGTCCCAAAAAAATGAAATTTGTCCACATATAATGTTTGCGTAGCAACATAACAGTTGAACGCCTTAGCAATCAAATATACAGTAAACATTAAAATATTTTTCCTTGAAAGTAAACTGTAAACTCAATTTCGAGAAATGTATGTTTAGTTATTTAGTTTTTTTTTACTATTGAAGCGTAATTCACGACATTTGACGACATGTTTTCGTTCCTCAATTTTGAGACTAATGTACCATTAAAGTATATAAAAGTACCTGACTAAAGCGTTCAACCTACTACGACTAAAGCGAACCAACTTTTTACAAACTGTCTCCTGTGTTAAGAGTCCATTAACTTACTTGAACCCGTTAGTCTACTTTCAAGAATTTTTTTTTAGAAACGGTCTTGTGTCTATTAAATTACTAAATTTACGACCCATCAGTCGAACTGACCTTCTTATCAGGAATGTTCCACAGCCGGAGTTTTCCATCAAGACTGCCTGAGAGGAAGTATCGGTCATCCCGCGGGTGGAACACGATGGCCGTCACGAAGTCGATGTGTTGGAAGCAGCAGAGACACTCGCCGCGGGATATGTGCCATAATCTAAGAACAATTGATAATTTATGTTAGTTCAGATATTAAAGTTATTTCGGATAGATGCATGTATGTATCATGATTACGGTGAAATACATTGTAGTGGCTTTCGCGGAATTAAAATCAGCGAATTTTTCCTCGACTTTCCGTTCATCGAGTGTCTAACGAAGCACTGACATACTGAGTTTGTTTACAAAGATTCTAGTCACTTTTTCGGTGTAGGATTTTTAGAGCGAATCAAAGGAATATGCATCTGTAGTCTATACACATGCGAGGCGATTACATGCTTGTAATGACGAGCATGTATACGCCTCATGTATACGCCACGGCAATATATTTATAATATATATCATTATTATTATAATATATATCATTATTAAATGATTAGGCGAGTTATTTGGCTGATTGCTCCCGAGTAATTAAATATTGCATAGGTGTTGTTTTTATTATTAATGTATATCGAATTCAGTGCTGCGACGAAAGTCGCTCTAAATGCACCTCACCTGACAGTCTTGTCCATGGAGCTGGAGAGTATAAAGTAGTTCTTGGACCACGATACGTCGAGTAGGTCGGAGGTGTGCCCTGAGTACACGTAGAAGGGCTTCGGGCAGAAGGGCGCGGCGGGCCCGGGCGGCTGCTCCGGGCTCGGCGGCGGCGCCAGCGACGCGAGCGACTCTTGTGACGGCGTGGGGGATGATTTCTGCTCCGCGTTGTATTTCGTTCGTAGCTCCTGGGAATATAAAACGATTTTTAATAGGTACTTCTTTCTTATTTTTATAAAGGGTGTTTTTTATTAAAGACAAATGTATATAGATTTACTTTGAAAACTTCGAGTGTTTCTTTGAATTGGAATCACATTTAACTTTCTAAACTAATGAAATGAAACAAAAATAAATAAAAATAAATTATAAAATTACGTATGTAGTAAAACCGATATAAAAACGCAAATGTACGAATATAAATACCTATACCTATAAAAAACTCTTGACTGTATATTAATCGGTACGTAACAAAAATAACAAGCAGTAACGCCGCCGATTATTGTATCGATTCGCTCGCGCCTTCACGTACTTCGTCACCGCGAGTCGCGATTGCTCGTTCTACCGTTCGCCGCGCCAGTCTCCTTTACGCCACCGTCATGAATACACGCTTATTTTATGCAAGTACCTACCATGACTCATTCGAGTCTTCGACCTTAGTTAGTACAAAATACGAATGAAAGGCACACTTTCAGACCTTCTAGACTAAAAAAAAACTTTATTTGTATTAATTTCATTTATTTCAAAATTATATAAAAATCAGAGTAAACTGATATTAGGATATGCGTCCCTAATGACTCAGACTTGCAGTGGCACTGACGTGGTATTGTGAACTTGCAGCACCACACCGCGCCCGAGCGCCCCGAGCCCGTCTCCTGACACACGACGTTACCTGGAACATGGGGTACGCGTCCCGGGTGACCCAGACGCGCAGCAGGCGGTCCTGGCCCGCCGTGGCCAGCAGCCGCCCGCACACGCTGAACTTGCAGCACCACACCGCGCCCGAGCGCCCCGAGCCCGTCTCCTGACACACGACGTTACCTGGAACATGGGGTACGCGTCCCGGGTGACCCAGACGCGCAGCAGGCGGTCCTGGCCCGCCGTGGCCAGCAGCCGCCCGCACACGCTGAACTTGCAGCACCACACCGCGCCCGAGCGCCCCGAGCCCGTCTCCTGACACACGACGTTACCTGGAACATGGGGTACGCGTCCCGGGTGACCCAGACGCGCAGCAGGCGGTCCTGGCCCGCCGTGGCCAGCAGCCGCCCGCACACGCTGAACTTGCAGCACCACACCGCGCCCGAGCGCCCCGAGCCCGTCTCCTGACACACGACGTTACCTGGAACATGGGGTACGCGTCCCGGGTGACCCAGACGCGCAGCAGGCGGTCCTGGCCCGCCGTGGCCAGCAGCCGCCCGCACACGCTGAACTTGCAGCACCACACCGCGCCCGAGCGCCCCGAGCCCGTCTCCTGACACACGACGTTACCTGGAACATGGGGTACGCGTCCCGGGTGACCCAGACGCGCAGCAGGCGGTCCTGGCCCGCCGTGGCCAGCAGCCGCCCGCACACGCTGAACTTGCAGCACCACACCGCGCCCGAGCGCCCCGAGCCCGTCTCCTGACACACGACGTTACCTGGAACATGGGGTACGCGTCCCGGGTGACCCAGACGCGCAGCAGGCGGTCCTGGCCCGCCGTGGCCAGCAGCCGCCCGCACACGCTGAACTTGCAGCACCACACCGCGCCCGAGCGCCCCGAGCCCGTCTCCTGACACACGACGTTACCTGGAACATGGGGTACGCGTCCCGGGTGACCCAGACGCGCAGCAGGCGGTCCTGGCCCGCCGTGGCCAGCAGCCGCCCGCACACGCTGAACTTGCAGCACCACACCGCGCCCGAGCGCCCCGAGCCCGTCTCCTGACACACGACGTTACCTGGAACATGGGGTACGCGTCCCGGGTGACCCAGACGCGCAGCAGGCGGTCCTGGCCCGCCGTGGCCAGCAGCCGCCCGCACACGCTGAACTTGCAGCACCACACCGCGCCCGAGCGCCCCGAGCCCGTCTCCTGACACACGACGTTACCTGGAACATGGGGTACGCGTCCCGGGTGACCCAGACGCGCAGCAGGCGGTCCTGGCCCGCCGTGGCCAGCAGCCGCCCGCACACGCTGAACTTGCAGCACCACACCGCGCCCGAGCGCCCCGAGCCCGTCTCCTGACACACGACGTTACCTGGAACATGGGGTACGCGTCCCGGGTGACCCAGACGCGCAGCAGGCGGTCCTGGCCCGCCGTGGCCAGCAGCCGCCCGCACACGCTGAACTTGCAGCACCACACCGCGCCCGAGCGCCCCGAGCCCGTCTCCTGACACACGACGTTACCTGGAACATGGGGTACGCGTCCCGGGTGACCCAGACGCGCAGCAGGCGGTCCTGGCCCGCCGTGGCCAGCAGCCGCCCGCACACGCTGAACTTGCAGCACCACACCGCGCCCGAGCGCCCCGAGCCCGTCTCCTGACACACGACGTTACCTGGAACATGGGGTACGCGTCCCGGGTGACCCAGACGCGCAGCAGGCGGTCCTGGCCCGCCGTGGCCAGCAGCCGCCCGCACACGCTGAACTTGCAGCACCACACCGCGCCCGAGTGCCCCGAGCCCATTTCCTGTGACCATAGAACACACAATGTCACTTCCTCCTATTATAATAATAACATCGTCACATTATCATCTCGTCGAAAGTCAAATTGTCGTAACATCATATCGTCATCAACTCCTCAAATCGACTATGAAATGACAATATCACTTCATCATTACATCAATCCGTTTTTGTCATAATGAAACAATGGTAATTTATCACATCGTCACTCTATATAATGCTATAGAGTAACATCGTCATAACGTCACAGCGTCAAATTCTCTAAACGTCACATCGCCATAAAGTCTATTTGTTGCCTCGTCCAATAGACATATTGTCATTTCATCATAACATAAACTCGTCACTTCCTCAAAACGAAACATTGTCAATTCGTCATATCGTCACCGTGATATTGTCACGTCTCCTTGTCACATGATCATGTCGTAACATCATTGTACTGTCGAGTTATACATAGCTATATTATTTTTTCGCTTTATTGTTATTACATAATATTGTATTACCATTTAAAAATTTATAAAATATAGATAATCGTCATCCAAAATCCCCACTTGTATACACATTTATTATTAAATTAATATAATTAGTTACAATACCTTACGAACCCCACTCACCTGAACATATCGAACACACCCGTCAAAGTCATACGGGCCCTTATGGGAATTTGACGCTTTCAATTTGATATTATGTTCGCCGCGCACATCGTCCGCTATATCAGCTACATCTTCTTTATGTCTAGCGTGTGACACTTCTTGGGCGAGCGACTTCGCGGCATCAACCGTCTTTTTCACTGTTGTGCCGAAGAAACGTTTCAATCTGGGGATGGTAGGGTCATTGTACTGATGGTCGAAATAAATAACCTAACCTAACCTAACCTAACAAATGTCATGTAGAAGTTTCATTCTATTTACTCAGAAATATGATTATATTGCAACCCTTATATTTAAGATGTAACTAACAAAATATTGAAGATATTGTAGGCTAATATAATAAAATAGGGAAATATCATAAAATACTAAATTTCGTAACAAAATTTGGCGTAACAATTTTACCACGCGTTCATTTCATACGATAAAAAAAACTTTGTTTTAAACTAAAAATATGTAACTATTATAGATAAGGACTATCTTATTTTTTATTAGAAATATATGTTTTAAATATAATGAGATACATAAAAATGATATATCAAAAAGGCTGTTAATGAACAAATCAAATTAAAAAAATGAGAACTTGAAATACATAATAGAATTATATTTTTCATATAAAACCTGATCAAGCATTACTTACGTAAGGCCTGTTATACACCAAAGCGGAGATAATTTAAGCGTAGAGATATTTCGTAAATAACCAATACAATATATTCATATGAGCGAAGCAAAGAGTAAAGAGCATAACGATATTCTATCGGTTATTTACGAGACATCGCACCTCTGCTTTGGTGGATACTGGGCCTATAAGCTATAAAATACGAAGTATAATAATGACCTATTAAAATACATGTAAGCTTCAAAAATCACGCGACAAATACATAAAAATCATATTATTATCAACTTCAAAATTGAATATAAAAATCAAACGCAAAATACACACAATTAAAAATTCGAATGCTTCTGAAGAATGAATAATGTTAATCAGTGATTGGAAGCAAAAATAAAACTTCATGAAGCTTAAAACACAATACACCTCGCAGCTTCACCTGACGTTAATGTTGTCTTGCGAATGGGACTTCACTAGTTCGGCGAGCTTTAGTCTGAATCCACAAAATAATATCATATTTTAATGTGAATGAATAAAAACATGCATTTAGATTTTTTAAATTTAAGTTACATGATAAGACTTTCTTAAGTTAAAATAACAATTTAAAGAAAACTATGTTTGATTTTTTTACCTGACTAGCCTAAAATGTATCAAAATTAATATTGACAATTATATTGTAACATGTGTAATGTGTATCGTATGTGACATTTTTTAATTATGTGTGGTGTTCGGGAGTATATAGATATATAGATAATTAATAAAAAACGATATAATATATGTTCTCTTATTCATTTAGATGTTTTTTGGAAATTAAACTTATCAGTATTCTTACAATGATCATCAATTTTTTGAACAAAAAGTACCCTAAGATGTAGTTCATAAAATAAGCCACGTTAATATACACACTCTCCACAATATGGAGATTCTCTCAAGATGAATGTTATTACTTTTTTATTATTTTACGTATAACAATAACAGGGACATAAATTTAATAGTGGATCCTATATATTACTTATATTTAGTTCATTTTATTATGACACAAAATCAAGTATCAATAAAACGTACTAAAGAAATATATATGTAGAAATATACTAACTTTTCAGTCTTCCTCTTAATACCGGTGGTCTGTCTGTCCGTGGCTTCCCGCTTGGTCTCTTTAGTCTCGTCCTCTGCGCCGCCAGTACATACACTTTCGCTTTCTTCGTCCGTTTCTCTGTACATATAACAGGATATTTATTATTTTGTATACGTCCAATAATGGTCAATAAAAGTATAATATTAACTATTTTATTGGTCCTTTATAATAACTGAAATATACGAGTATAAGTTTTCTTAAATTTCGAGATATTTTTTTAAATATAATATAAATTTATCAAATATATTGATTGATTGAACAAAAGAAAAATTGGCATTGACTCTTATAATTTAACCACAATATTTAATTTCATACAATAATTGTGTATTTAAAATAAATACTATACTAAAAGCATTTTACCAATACGATACATTTACAACATAGCATTATACATCACATGACGATACGGTTTACATCAACACAACATAGGAAACGAAAAACGTATACCAACAACATTTGCTTATTTAATTTTATTATTAATTTGTAATAATGATTAATGACTATAGTACATATTAAATTTGGGTATAAGCAGTTTTACTTATTTTTTTTAAACTACTTATATAGCGAAATACTAGCAATTTATAACGTACAAGATATTTTCTAAGGTTATTTTAGGAAAAAAAATATACGGCTTTACTCTGTATAGGCCTATGGGAGCATTTACAAATTATCAAGCAAGACACATGTACAAAAGCCGTAATTTCTATACAGTTGTATATATTTCTAGCGTGTAATTATTTAATAATATTATATTATTATGAATTCATTTATAAAAGTTCAATTTACTTATTAATTGTATATATTGAACTATATTTAATAAATCATGGGGCGAATGTTTTAACTGTGCGAGGATGATTAAATTTGAAACTATAATGGGAATAGTGAAATATACTCGAAGAAGTTACGGGTACCATTTTCATGAATACTTAAAGTGTTTTTACAATTAAAAAAGGCATGTGTACGTACGTAAGAATTTAAACTAAAAATTATTATACAAGACAAAAATTTCTGCATACGTAAGTTGTGTTTATTAATAAAAGGCATAGATTAGTAACGATTATTCACTCCTAACAAGAAAACGTAACCAGTTTTGACCATTGAAATTGTCACTGTGATCTATTTTCATGTTTGAAAAATATTAAAAAATTGTGGTTTTAGATCATTTACGAATGAAACGATATTTTTTCGCACTATATCTGCGATTTCGTGTTTTTGCACCACTTAACTGCGCATGTCAGCATTGTTCTGCGTAAATTACATCATGACAGCAAGATTAAATGTGTGACAGAATTGTCGGCCGTTTCAGCCATTTAATGGCTTCCTTCAATTACAAGGCGGTGAGATATTTATACTTATCTATGACTTGGCCACGACCAAAACTGACGCTGTTACTGTTTTAGGGGGTGCGCACCTCACACACTTTATGGTACGTGGCAACGAAATTACTAACGTTGGTATTAGGGATGCGCACCACATTGTGATACTTCTATCTATACTAATATTATAAAGAGGAAAACTTTGTTTGTTTGTTTGTTTGATTGTAATGAATAGGCTCAAAAACTACTGGACCGATTTTAAAAAATCTTTCACCATTCGAAAGCTGCATTATCCACGAGGAACATAGGCTATATTTTATATGAAATATATTTGAAAAAAGATTTTGAGGCGGTAAAAGTTTGCCGGGTCAGCTAGTCTATGATAAAAGGTACCAAGCGCTGATAACGAATAACAATGCAGCAAGCAAGCAATAGTGTGATGTCACCTCGCGCGCAGGCTGAGCGCGGACGCGGCGCAGCGCAGCGACAGCCGCGCGCGCCACGCCCGCCGCGCACCCGCCCCGCTACAACCCCGCCATTTTTATCTATCTATACGCTTCTTGAAGTAAAACTTCTTTACGCACACTTCAGTTAGGCAGGAAACTGGTGACGAGTGCGATACGAAAAGAGCGAACGGGCGACGCGAATGGAAGTTGAGAGGGAGATATAAGTTAGATAGATAAGTAAGAGAGGGAGTTATGTTTCTATATTTAAATATTTGTCGAAATACATGTAGTTTTATATGTATATTCACGTTTAAGTATATTATACATATATAGTCGTCACAATTTAATAGGCCCATTTTGACACATGCCATCCTAATGTCATAAATTTTTTGAGCTAACCTTGTATGAACGATAACACGTAATTGGAAAGTCACATACTTCTAAACATACAATTACGAAATAATTTATTAACAAGAATAATTGGTAGAATTTATTAATTTTATTACACATTTTATTTCAATTAAGATTTGTCCAAAAACCAATTTATCCTACATCAAAAAGTATCATAGGGCGTCGTTGCAATGTTATATGAGTCGGATAATTTAGCAGTTTACGACAATTTATGGCTACAGCTTGCGGCTTCAAACCATACGGAAGAAACCATAATCGATTAACTTTCAATAATCGAAACTTAAAATTACCAATAATTATTTTTTATCGCTTTTACATCATAGCAACAATAAAATAACCGAAACTTTGTTCCTTAGTGAATGTTAAAATGAAAAAAAAAAATACAGGTTACGATAGCACGGAAATGCTTTATTTAATATTTTGAAAATGATTAATTTTTTTAAATTACGAAATAATTTATTTTCTTTTCTATTTTTTATTAAATCTTAAGATGATTTAGAAAAATAGTAAACAAATATTCTGTTTACAAACTATTAAGTTATCTATACAGTACGATATGGAGTTGTAATCAATTTGTAGTAAAAATCGGTATCTTTGGTTATCGATTTGTGTTGCACATGCTTGGTGCCGTAGCGATGGCATGTGTCAAAATGGGCCTATTAAATTGTGACGACTATTGCTGGAGTTAAAGAAGTTTTACTTCAGTCGTGTAGTCTAAAGTACACTCGTATTTTTTATTAAGTCAACCAGCATCAAATTAGTTTCTCCGAAACACAAAAACTGAATAACGCTCAAGATTCGTTGCTACAAGTAAAAAACATACACCGTGCTATTATTTACCATTATTAAATACATCTAAATCAAACATACAAAATACAAAATAATAGGATTAATAGTCCCTCAAACAATAAAATTGACCATTTCTATAACAAATATTTTATTTTTACCTTAACCAGTCCAATTATAATAGTACTATAATTTAATAAAAACCCTCAACACTGAAATTATACAAATTATTAAGAACTTATGTTAAATTACATAAAAATTTCACGAGTGCGATATCAACCAATGCATACTCCCTCCTTTACGATTTGTAATACATAAATTGCAAAAGCACAAAAAATGTCATGACATTTAACTAATCCAGTGAAATACGCTACTTAGCATGCATATCTATTTATAGCATGCTAATACAAGTGAATGTTATGTTCATAACATAATTTTCCCATGATCTTTTCTTGAAAAAGCCTTTTTTAATAAGATATATACAACCCATAGTCAATATTGCTTATTAATTTTTATTCATAATTTACGTTTTTTTGGCGAACGTAAATCGCTATTAAATTATTTAGTTATAGTTGGGCCATTACGAACGTGCTACTTGAGTCATAAATCATTTTTATAAGATGTAAAGAGAGAACATTTTGGACACCTAATTATGAATCAAACTATAGTTCTGTACAGTGATAAATAAAATCATTGGCCAGCACACTGCTATAGTATATTATGAATGAATGACCTAATCTCTCATTCATTCATATTAACAATAACAAGACAAGTGTTACCTGGTGTTGTCGTCGTCGATGGTGCGGCCGATGTACTCGGAGGTAAGCCGCATGATCTGCAGGCTCAGCGGGTTAATGCATTGGGGTAGCTTGTGCTCAGCCACGCTGAGGGGCATTCGCTCACCTGACGAGACAATATCAGGTAAGTTAGTAAAACTTTGTCTTTTTGCAAAATATGCATAAGTTTGCTTACGTATATTAAAAAAACTTTAGACGGGTAATTTAAAAAAAATGCCTCACAAAAGCCTGTTATTCAATCTACATTTTGTCTGCGCGGTGGACTATCGACTCATCGTTTATAGAATCCCTCATTTAGTAAGATTACCTGAGAATACTATTGGGTAGTAGAACAATAATAGGTTTCACAGGTTAGTATGTTTTCCTAGGGACGAAAATATGTCACTTTATACACTCACTACAGATGCTTTAATTATAGTTTAGTAAAATTTTGTCTAACTATTGAAATTTGTGTAGATGCGACCTTTGTGTTCTATATGCTGATATTATTATTAATTCAGAACTTTATCTATAGAAGCGGTTTTGCGTGCGCACCACCGGATGCTCACAGTCTGGCGTATGTGTAGAGGTGTACGCACCGGTGTCGAGGTTGAGCACGGTGACCTGCTCGAGGATCTCGATGTCGGACAGCTGGTGGCCCGACGACGAGCGCGTGCGCAGCGCCGGCCCGCCCTGCGGGGAGTCGCCCGCCGACCGCCGCCGCGCGCGACCGCTCTCCGAACGTCTGGAATGCAAATATATTATGAGCGAATTTAGCGCAATCTATTCTGGAATACAAACATATTATATGAATTATGTTGACGCAATCTATCTGCAATTCAGACTTTAGAAATCCAACGCGCCGTTGCAACTCACAGCGTCGGAAAAAGTATAAAGCGTGGCACTGTAAAATGGGTTTGTGTTTTCAGTCAAAGGCTTTAAGGGTCCATTGATTACTCGTCCTCGGCCGGGCCGGCCCCCGCACCGTACACACGCGCGGCACGCACCTGGTCGCGGAGCCGAGGCTGGCGGTGCCGGAGGCGGCGGCGCGGCCCTCGCTGTGCGTGCGCGAGCCACCGCGCGCGCGCTCGTCCTCGCTCACCGCCGCCGCGCCGCCGCTCGGGCCGGGCCCCGGACGCGCCGCCGGCGTACCTGTACACACACATTGGTTTGATGGTGAGTCTACCGCCACAGTCCAGTCCGAATTAGTAGACTTCAAACACTTTTGAGAACTTATTTTTTTACTTCTCAGGGGACAGGAAAACCTACAACAACACAGAAAAACATGGGCTTTCTTACGATATTTTTCTTTACCATTTAAACAATTGATTATTAATTTTAATGTGTAACATAATATTACAAAAAAATGAGAGATGCGTGCTTAAAATTTGAATCTGGGACCACCCGAATGTTTCTAACCACTAGGCTTCTTCACTTCACACTTTTTTTTCCAATTTAATGGTCATGACAAAATACATATCCCCATTCCATCCCACAACCAACCAACCTTTGAACCACTCCAGCGACGCGGCCTTGCCGTCGAGCGCGGCGTGTGGGGCGTGCGCGGTGTGCGGCGCGGGCGCGGGCGCGGGCGTGCCGCCGCGCGACGCGCCGCGCTCGTTCGCGCGGGACTCGTGCACCGGCAGCGACATGTCCGCTGAAATACGTATTTTATCTAAATAATAAAATCTATACTAATATTACAAAGAGGAAAACTTTGCTTGTTTGTTTGATTGTAATGAATAGGCTCAAAAACTACTGGACCGATTTTAAAAATTATTTCACCATTCGAAAGCTACATTATCCACGAGTACCACAGGCTATATTTTATATGATATATATTTGATAAATAGATTTTGAGTCGGTACAAGGTTTGCCGGGTCAGCTAGTAATATAATATAGACAGACGTGTATACATTTTGTACAGACCACCTTATCTTAAGTGCTAACTCTTAGTTATAGCAATGATTTATTATACATTTATTTAATACACTTTTATTGCTAGCAAATATTGTAGGCAAACTTAACAAAAACTATGTATGTAATTCATTTTATATTTAATTATGAATATCCTTTGTTTTTATTATTAATATCAACCACTTCACACATCTGATCATTTTAGACTTTAGGAGTACTTTGAAATATTTTTTAATAATTTCTTCAAACTAACTCACCATATCTCGCCTGTGATAATTCTAATGAATCTTGGAATTCTCTCGTCAAGGACTCGATAGTGCTGGCCGGACTTGGCAACGCCATCGTTTGGTTCAATGTGCTCGACAGTAAAGGCTGAAATATAAAATGAAAATAAATCACTATCAAAATAAAATGTCGATTTTTTTATAAACAATATCTTTCACGTGCAGTCAATTTTTTTAATAAACAATATCTTTCACGTGCAGTCACACTTTCGATTTTTTTATTTTACTTTTTTTATTATTACTTTCAAACGATATAAAATGTAAGGGTATGGTAAATGCGTACGCCCTGCAAGTGGCATTAGTTTTAGCCCCTAGGATCAAGAAGAATTTTCCGTCTGGAACGCAAGTTGAAATTACCGCCTAATACGTAGGAGGAACTTGCCGGGAGGCAACAGGCTTGATTTGCCGCCACAATATTTATATTCTTTTAATCAATATTATTACTAAAAATTCATTGATATATTGTAATTTGAATAATAAATATACCTCAACCAATAACGAGTCGAGCTGTGGTTTCTCCGGCCGTCGCACGCTGTATCGTATCTCGTCGGTGTCCGTGGTGCAGATGCTCAGGTTGTCACCGTCCGTTGTAGATAATGATTGGGAGCCGTGGAGTTTATCTGTAATAAGATCAAGATTCATGGCTTTATTATTAAATTCATGAATAAATTACAATGAAATATGAAGTGGCTTAGTGATATATATGTTACTATAATTATGTACATATACTAATCATTTGTATATTGTATGTTCTAAATAATACTACATTTAATAAGATAAATTATAGAAATGTAATATATGAGATGACTTTTTAATTTATATGTAAGTAGACAGGTAATTTTATGCTAGCAACTGGTCCTCCTATTGGCAACTTCCTTGACCAGTGGCGTAGTATGTTTTAGATGGGCCTTGTTTTAAAAACTGTTGCACCCACCAGGAAATTCTTCAATTTTTGTCTTATTTTTGAAGTGATATTTTCTTTAGCACTTTTTTGATAAATTTGTGAATAACATTTAATACACACAGGGCCGCGTATCATAGATATGGCTAATACGGTGGTAACTACGGCCATGTCCTTGATGAAAGTCTACGAATCCGCACTTGGCTGAATGTTCTAATTCTTCTTCCTCTGGGAGGAGACCAGTGCCCAGCAATGAGACAGTATTGCGTCAAGGTCGACGGCCTAATCATTTTTCCTCTTGAAGGAGACCTTTGCCCAGCATACAGATGCGTTACTGCGTTGACACCAACAAATCAGTCAAACAACAATCAAGGCACTAACTGCGCTTCTTCTTCCTGGGCGGCGCGACGGGCCCGGCGGGCGGCGCGGCGCGGCCGCTGACGGCGACGATGGCGCCGCCGCCGCGCGCCTGCTTCAGGCTGTTCGCCTTCGTGCTCGCGATCACGTCCGGCTCCGCCATCGCCAGCACTGCGCACAACGAGGATTAACTAACAACCACAGATAACTATACATATCTCCGCATTGTAATTAAAATTAAATTAAGAAGCCATAAACGGCTGACAATTCTGTCAGTCATTTAATGGCTGTTCCGGTGTAATTTACGCGGAAAAATGCCAGCATGCGCATTTAAGTGACATTTGAATGCCAATGCCATTTGAAATACAGTAATTGTTTAACCCAAAATAATTGTTTCTACCTAAACAAAATATCAAATTAGAACGCATTAACACTATTTTTATATAAGAAAATATTTTTTTAGCTTTATATCTATACCATTTATTAAAAATACATACCATTCTGATTTCGGTTATCACTGGCCAACGGATCATCGGATAGAGTTGACGGTTCTCTAGAAGACGCCGACGGCATGGGCGCCGCTTCCCGTATGTTTGCTAAAACAAAAAAAAAACATGAAACTATTTAATGATAATATTACAAGTTGATCCCTCATAAAAATATTTGATTACATTCATTATTATCATCGGATTACTTTCCCATTATGCAGAAATGTCTCAAAAAAAGAAAAATTTAAAAAGTATTATAGTACACTAATAATTTGAATGGACTATTCGAGTTTGAAAAACGATTAATAACTGCATTTGACTATATTAATGTATTTTTATTATTGTCGATTAATATAATGTTATTTAAATAAATCAAATACATGCACATAATAAATTCAAATGTTTTCTTACGGTGAGATTCAGCAGCGCCGCTAAGAATCCTCCCAATTCTTCCCAAAGATGTCATGCTTTGCAGACTCATTGTATCGTGGGATATGATTCTGTAACATAAAATATTCTATGTTACATTATAATTTAATAAAATTCATTATAATATTTTAACTTTGCTTAACATTAAGAAATTTCCATAATTTAACTATTCATTAACATTTATATTTTTTTCATTAGTGGTATTTAAAAAAATATTTATCCGCAATATAGAATAATAATACTATAGGCAAAATGCCACGCTATAACCTAAAAAATAATTCAATTTAACAAACTTACATTTGGAATGCTTACAAGAATTATGCAATGTGACAATAAAATAAAATGGTTTTTATAAAAAAGATATTATACCATTATAAGATATTTAAAAAATAATAAACAAAACATACACAAATGAAATTATCATTAAAAAAAAACCTTATAAAACTGTTAATAGACATAGACAACAACAAAAAACAGGTACTAGAATATTCTTATAAATTTTAGAAATCACTTATTTTTATAAAAAAAAAATGCATATTAATATATTAATCGGTTTATAAGTAAATATTTTTATATAAAAAATATTTGTCAGAAGTGGGATTCGAACCCACGCCCACAGAAGTGGACTGCGACCTGAACGCAGCGCCTTAGACCGCTCGGCCATCCTGACATATAGAACAGTGACGAAATAGCGCATTAGTCGAGTACTTATAAACAACATATAATTGACACAAAGATATCACGATTTTTTTAATATAGCCTTGAACTTTGAAAAAACATTAAAATCGTATTGTACATATAGGGTTTATTTTACAATATTTTAAAATAATACTGTCATCATTGTCATAATATTTCTGTTCCACTGCTGGGCATGGGCCTCTTCTTATTGCGAAAGAATTTTTTTATAAATTACATACATACTTATTAGAGATGCGCCGAATATTCGTTTGGTATTCGGGAATTCGGCGTATTCGGCATCTTTTTTGCTTTTTGTATTCGGCCGAATATTCGGTTCGGTAAAGGTTAAACCGAATATTATTTGGTATTCGGTTTTTCGGTGAAACCACTATTAGGCACATCTCTAATACTCATGCATTCATTCTCATTTAAAAAAATAAATATCACATAGGTCTTACTACAACTTTGCACAATGACACTGGTTTAAAGAAAAAACAGTCCCAAATTTTGTACAGATTTTCTATTATTTTATCTTGAATGGCAATGAAATCCCATACATATAGACTCACTTGAATGGATGCTCCAGTGCATAGCTGTGATGGTCGGAGGAGACCCCAGCATCAGGCTCATCCTCCTCCTCAGTCTGCATGCAGCGCCGCAACTCCTGGAATTTCCTGCGTCCCTGGACCACCTGAAACATATACATATGTGTGTCTTAGCTAGAATTTACGCTGATAAATTGATGTAGCTACAGTAAATATCCCCTTTTCAATATCATTTTAATCATTTAGTAATAATACCTTTGGCTAATAGAATTTTATTTAGAAACACTCTTTATTTCTCAAACAAAATGCATTTTGCTCATGCACTTGGAGACGCTAATTTAAAGCTCCTGGGAAAGTAGCTTTATCCTGCAATTCATTCCAGTATTTTATTCAGAAGCTAGACCAGATTGTATCGAAGTAGTATTTGAATATCTTGCAATCATCCATGATGAATAATTAATTAGTAAAGAAATATGTAACTCCATTAAAAATGATGTAATTTTTATAAAATCAATGTAATATAATAGAAGATACATAGATGCATAATAAATCTTGACTATATAATTCAGATTTATTATGCAAGTATATATTATTTAAATGTTGGTATGAAGATGAATGCTATTGCATATTCAATAGTGTTATGTGATTGAAATTCTTATAATAATGTGGTTGATTTCACATTCCTTAGCATAATATATTTGTAACATATATTGACACTATTTGGAGATTACTGCCAGACATACTTAACCTCTCGTGGATGGGTCCTGTACCTTCTGACTTTACAGTGTTTGCACTTCATTTGGTATTTAGTTTATTTATAGACACATGCTCCAATTTTATACTTTTCAAAGGCTTCTTCCAAGACGTGTGTCTATTTTTTTATGAATATGAACTGGCTTATTTATTCAATGGCATTATGGCATAAATGGCATGGCCCTTCTCTTTTATTAATTTTTATTCACAGTTCTCAAAAAATATATTTTATCTAATATTGATTATCTATTATAGATAATATATTACATTGATTTTGTACTCTTACATTCTGTTCTGGTTGTAAATTCCAGATTTTTTGATCTTTAATGTTTGAAATTATATACATTAATTAAGCAAATTAAAGCATGTAGCTTTACAGTGAAGGAAAAAATTGTAACAACTATCTAACAACATATATTTTTCACGATTTTCTAGAAAAATTATAAGTGAGTCTATATACATTAAGACAGCATGACGGTGACATAAGCCTTTATTTTGCGAGAGGACTCATGATCAAAAACAATAATAAGTTGAGATGATAATTTTTTAGTATAACATTACTATTGTATGTACTTACATTTTTAACACTGTTCCTGTCATCTTGTGCAGGTGGGGCCTCGGTGACCACTGTAGGAACAGCTGTGGGCTGGACTGCATCACCATTCTTGGTAACTAATGTTTTGTCCTTGTCTATTGAGTGTGTGCTCTCTGTCAGACTTAAGCTCTTGCATATTGAAGATCGTCTGCAATTTAATCATAGTAACATAATAAAGGGTGTGAATATTGTAAGTAATGGATATAACTTGTGTAAATAATGGATATAAATATGATTGGAAAAGGATTCTAAAATGTAAAGTTGCTACTGCATTGCACTCAGTCACTTCGTCGTCCACTCTATCGTCCACTCATTACACTCAGTAAAATAAAATTGTCAAGGATTATTAAATTCATGTATTTGGAAATAGTTATTTTGTTATATGGAAGCAACAAACTTCTTCTGAGTGGCTGTAGTGCTACCACCTTGGTCATGTGATACCAACTCTAAACAGAACTTAACAAGAACTTCAAACCAGAAGTAAAGATACACCAACACATATATATTTTGCCCCATGTTAGTTTATTCTCACACATAATATTTTTATTTTTTATATTACACAACTTCTTCTAATACTTAAATAGGCAGTAGTAAAATAAATAATGACCATACATAACACATACTTATACCTAAAAGAGCAAAATATTTTGGCACATTATTTTAAAACAAGTTTATGCAACAAAAACTATTTAGAGATAAGAGAAAATTGGTTCTTAACCTACTAATTATGTGTTATGATGATGGTGATATGAGATGACACTTAATGAATAAGAAAGAATGTTCTCATTATTGTATTTTTTGTACTATTTTCCTACATCATATAACAATGAGTAAAATATAAAAAATATGGAGGATATTAACTGTAGGTATATATTATTTACCTTAATGATGACTAATTTATTATGAAATTTTTAGTCTTCACACTGAATCATAACTTTTAATGTTACATATTTAAATGCAAATTTTTGTTATCAAATAAATAACATTAAAAATACTTATTGTAACAAAATTGATAATTACTACAATAATTGTCTTTTTTATATTTAGCAATACAATTTAATATTAAAATAGTTATATTAATATTTATTTCATAATAGAGTCATTAAAGTAATGAAGTGGTGCCAAATTATACTTGCTCTCTGATAAAAACAACAAACTAAAACAGATTGAACATAAAATGTTAGGTAAGGTATTTACGATGGCATGTCAATTCATATATTGCGATACATCTAAGGCAAATTAGTTCCCCCTGAGTGGAAACGGTCATTAGGACTCCCTATCTACTCGCCAAGGCCGTCTATATACAAGAAACATCTGTTTTGGGCCCAAAGAATACTCCTACAAAAACATACTCCAATACTACTTTAAATAAACTATGCACACTTTTAAATACTACTCATTCGTTGGCCGACTATTAAAAAACAAATATAGCAAGTGTATGCTCGAATAAAACGTTCAAAAAAGAAAATTACTCACTTAGAACCCTTTACGGGCGTAAACTCCTCAGCGTCGTAAAACTCCTCGGAATCGCTGCTATCACCCATGACAACTCAACATATGTAGCAAATTCACTGAGAATATTCACGATGGCGATATTTACATCATAGAATAGAGTTATTTACAAATGAAAGTTTAGAACAAACGCTCTTTCAACCATTTTAGACAATTTGACACTTGACTTGTCAATTTGACACTTCACAGCTGTCATTGGCACTGGCAGTAGAATGACAGTAAAGATCATTTTTAATAGTTTTAAGAATCTGAATTCTCTCTTTTCGGCAAAACTAAATACAATAACATTATAATAATTTTAATGGACCATATTATTAAACAGCTTATATTGTTGATTAACTTATATTTTTTGAGCAATTACATAGTACTTTTAAGTTATCTGGAAAAAATAAACGCACTTATTTTAAAACGAACTTTATGCTATATTATCCTAACAGGCGCTTTAGTTTAAGGGTTCCATAGATTTACTTCGAAAAACAGTTCTTATATTTTTATCTCATGATTATTTTTATATCTATCGTTAAAATATGAAACGTTATTTAGTAGTATTTTATATAAGGCCTGTCATGTTTATGAACAAAACATTTTTAAGGGGCTGATATATACCTATATATTTTATAAAAGTATTGTACATTTTATTAGTTCAATACCACTACACAGCAAATATACGAGTACCATAGAGTATTATTATATACAGGGTAAAATATACTATGATACTGTTATTGCCGCTCCTATATAGCAAAGAAAAGATTAATCATTGTCATAGGTTCTGCAGTGGCACCTTTCATCCAATCATCATCACTATTAATCTATTATTAGACAAAGGTTTTCTATAACAAAGCAGTCCAGATTTTGAATACAGTGGCGGAACTAGGCGTGGTTAACAAGACTTTTCGCCTTACGGTTGCGCTCTGAAAGGAGCCCGATGGGAGGCCTTTCATTAAGATAGATTTTTGAATTTTGGCAACAATTAGGTACTGAAAAAACGGCTTTGCTGATATCATTTCGTTCCGGTATAGATAGACCACACGATGTCTTTCTTCGTATAAAGTAGTTACTTGCTGACTTGCCTTTAAATCACATTAAAACCTGAAAGGTATTGAAGAATCATTCTTCTATATTTTACTACTAAAGCTTTTACTAGTAAAATTAATTAATCAATAGGTACTTATATTATATTGGCGTGAGTATAAAGCCTCATAGTTCATTACTAATAAACGTCCTAAAGTGAAAATGTATGCACTATAGGTACTTCACAACTGTATTTTATGAACATCGATATACTACTAATAAGTATAAAATGTCATTGTTTATGAATATGAAAGACCTACACTGGTGATGGTTTCTTTCCCTATTTTGGCAAGGGGAAAATTTCTGAAGGTGTTCGGTATAGTTGAAGCGATCACCAGTTATGTGCAATTTACTCACTAAAACTCCCCAGGTGGCCGTCCTCCGAGTGTCCTCATACGGTAGGCAGGGAATACCGAAACTCTATTCTGGTACCGATACTACAAGGACGTGAAATAGATACTTAAAAATATAAACAGATATTTTTTATTCATTAGGTAATGTAATTGTTTTTTAATTTTATTAGTCGAAAATTCGATGGAAAAGAGCTGCGTAGCCTCATTTGCAATGGATGGACAATTAACTAACGGTACCTACATAGAAACACAAACAAAATCCCTATATTGTTTTGTTTTTCGAATAATAGTATTTGGAGTAACTAGTGTCCTATTTCTGCCAGCCAGCCTTACAATCCTTGCTCATACCAATGTAGACTCTAAAGAAAACACACTGGGTATGTTTTTGTGGGTTGTCATTGTTGATAATCAGGTCTTCAAACACAATTGTGCTAGTACAAACCGTCACGGCCACTGGAGCCCTATCCCGCCTGAACCCGAAACCAGTAACCTTGTCTGAGAGAGACACCTGATCGCAGCCATTGACCGAGGGTCAGATCCTTTTGTGTTTGGAACCAGTGGCCGCTACCAGTTTCAGACTGCCTGGCGCAGAGAAATTATTCATGACTTTTTCCACGAATTAAAATTAAAATTTAAAATGGAATGGAATTTGTTAAATAATGTATACAGGGAAATATAGCGAAATATTCGAAATAGGTAACTGTCTTTTTAAAATATATGTAATCTGTTTATTACGGCCCAAGTCAAGAAATTATTGAAAACAATGGTATTGGATCACGAAATTTTTGAGAATTTTGCTGACAGCGGTTTAAATTTAGATATAATATCTCAAAAATGCTTAGATTTTCAGCGAAAGATTTACTTAAACCGCCTACTAGGGTAAACGGTAGCGAAACTGCGCATAATACGAGTATCTTATTTCGCATAAAATCTTAAAACTTTCTGTTATATAAGCAAAATCTCTAGATTCCTTTACTTCTAAGTAACCTTGATCTAACTGAAATTAGAGAACTAGATCTAGTTTGCACTAGGTCATTGGTACCGGAAAGTAAGTTAGTGAGTCAGACAGTTAAAACATAGTAGCCTATAGCAGGTATGACTGGGGAGCCAATTTCGGCGAAAAAACAATTAATGACCGATACAATTTCAATCCACACTTTCCGGTTTACTCGCGCGCTTTTGCCGCAAACGTCATGGATGAGAAACGATGATATGGGATTCCCGGAGTGTTAGTGTGGATTATTTATAATTCGCTCTTCCAAAAAGACAGTAACGCGCTGGCGACTTTCCTATTGTACCTTAATTTACACTAAATACAAAAAGAAAAACACAAAAATAACTAAGTATGTGTTTGTAAATTAGTATTCATTACTTAAGTAATTTCGAACTTTTGCGTGTATCTCACAGTTACCTACTTTCTTCTTATATATGTATGTATAGGCAATGGCATGTTTTTATTCTGGGAGAGGATTGTTTTTTTAATTAATCAAGAGTAGTTAGTGACTAGTGATACAACATCAAGATATTAATATTTCTTTAAATTAGGTACAGTTGTTTCAGTTGTTAATGAAAAATAATCGTATTATTTACACCCCTATAAGTTAAAGAACACATTTTGTAGAAATCAGTGACGATGTTCAAATAATGACACTTTTTTGGAAAATGAAAAAGAATCTTAACTCGTTCAAATACAAAACTTTGATGACACATCGGTTTTTCTAGAACATCTCGGTTTTAGAAGGTTTTCGACGCTGTTACTTTTATCATTGAAACCTAAGAGATTGAAACTGTTTTTCTTTCAGTTATAAAAACTACTTAGTCTTTGAAAAAATAACTTCATCACAATTTTACTGCTACCTTAATTTATTGACTGTAACAGACAATACATTTAAGAATGATCGATTTACTTTCACTATGTAAAACATGATTAGAGGTCACTGTAACTAATTCTAAATTTGATTTTGTAAAAGCTGCTGTTTACCGGTTTTAATAACACATATATACAAGGATTTTCAAATAAGTCCTCAGATGTAGCAATCGACGTAGGCCTCTGGTGGGACCTAAAATCTATTGGGGTTGTTTATAAAAGTTACGGACGGTAGAGTACACTTACCATCGATGAGCGTCTAAAAGCTCGTTCGCTTTTTTATTTTATAAAAGTGGAACACAAAACAAATTAATCCTAATCCTAAATAAGTGCCATAAATGAAAATTACGATGCAAAATTTAATTATACGACTTTAACTACACTGCTACATGAAGTATCAGACCAGGTTATAGGCAAGTATATATGTAACTTTGACATAATCAGACATAATATGTACTCTACATGTACCCTAGATTACCTATAGAGTATGAACTCTACAAATATGTAATATGTAGAGTTCATACTCTACGGGGTCCAGTATATAAAAGTTGGACATTGTTATATAGGGGCACATTAGTTACATTAAGTTAATGTTGCGATAATATCTTTTCATGGAAGTTTCTAAAATATAGTTTACAGGTTCTCTATAACATTAAGTGATTGGTATGAATTATGCACATTTTTATATCTAAATAATTATTTGTTGAGGAAAATAATTTTGGGCTCTAAAATGGTGTTATGGTATTAAAGCTGTGGTTTCTCTATTCATCATCAACCCATTATTGTCCCACTGCTGGGCATGGGTCTCCCCTCAAAATGAGAAGGATTAGGCCATAGTCCACCGCGCTGGCCAAGTGCGTATTGGTGGACTTCACATACCTTTGAGATTTTTTTTTATAAATATCTCAGGTATGCAGGTTTCCTCACGATGTTTTCCTTCATCGTTTTAGCAAATGATAATTAATTTCTAATACGCACATAATTTCGAAAAATCAGAGGTGCGTGCCTGGGATTTGAACCTCGGACCCCTCGATCGAGAGGCCGAGTTTCTTAAACACTAGGCTATCCACTGCTGGTTGCTCTATTAATATTTTATTTATAAAAGCACGAATAATCAATATTGATTATTTGCTTGTAAATAGGACAGCAGGACTCGTTTAAATCAATCATGTTGAGGAATTCCAGCGAATAAATATTTTGCCAATTATTTTACATGAATTTAATTATTTTGTTACGACGTATATAGGCAAAACATTGAAATATGATAAAGAATGATTCATTTTGCTTAAATAACATATTGTAGTGAACTACAAGAGATTTTTCAGCCTGACCGTAACTCGTGTACCGTTGAACCACTCAAAGGAAAAACTGGTACGTAGGTCGTACATAATGTGTCATGTACTTGCCGGCTATAAAATAAAAGACCTCCCTCCACTGGCTGTTGCTCCCAGTCTCTACGCTGCGTCGTGTTTGGCTGAACGTCTGGTTACCTTTCCCTAACAAAAAGTAAGTAATATTTTTATTATCTCTCAGTGTTCTATTTTTAATTTTAGCGGGAAGCGTTCGGATAGTTTTATTCAACATGAAATATTTTTAAATGTGACATTTGACTTTTTGTGCAATATTTTTCATAATGTTATATTCAACGCGTATGATTTGTTATTATCATGTTATTATGATTACGTAGTTGTAGTTTCGTATTATGACTAGTGTTTGAGTAGGTAGATACATGCAATTATTTTGTAGTAGAAACGGCTAGTGAACATCGAGTACAGGGACATCCTACGTACCTACTGAGGTACTTTGGACAATCGCCATTGTAATTTATATTCACAAATCTTAGCCTTTAAATTTGAAAATATTTTGTATACATAGCTACTAGTCTAATAAGTTGAATAGAATTGAAATAATTCTAACGACATACAGAAATATCATTTTTGTGAAGTGGTAAATGTTATCCAATAAATTTCATGCGATCAACTTGAAATAAATACAAGTAAAAGTAAGTGCTAACGAATTAGAGAGATACTATATTATTATTACAAAATATAGTGAAACATATTGAAGAAATAACTAGTAATAACTGGTCTAGCTAAATAATTTTTAAAACAAGCAACTTAAAGCTAATTCTATAGTATTTTATTGTAATTCAGATATTATGTTTTAAAATAATATAGACGAAGACTAAGAGGATAATTTTAATGTTTCATATTCATAAGTTGTACATAAAAGGTACGATATGTATAAACTAAAATATAACAAAAATAAAAGTAGCATACACATATAAATATTGTATTTTAAAGAAATATAGCCTTACTCGTATTCTACGTATGTCACCTTGAACCTTTTTTTGGCTCTCTAGCCTAAGTTCATGTAGATTCTATCATTGATTCGTGCATGGCGTAGTAAGGTGAATGGCTACTTCACTCTACGTGACTCTACATTGCCGCATAGCCTTCGCGTTCCCACGTATAATTGGCTATTTTGCACCTTGTTATTTAATAAAATATTCATGGTCTTTTTACTGTTATTCACGCATGTTGTTATCGGAAATTATTTTTCATTTTGACTTGAAATGGTAAAAAAATTACCAAAAATAACTTTTGGAAACTTTGCTGAAAATAATTTTATAATAGGAAGTTTTATTAAAATGTTTTATGCCGCTGCAAGCCATTAAAATGTTAAAATTATTTGTACAAGTGTGAAGTAATATTAAATGCGAAATAATTATAAACGCAACAGACCAGTGTCAGCCGAAACATATTTTTTTACCAACATTTCAATGAAGTATAATATAATACATACGTACCTCATTGTGGATTACAAACATATCGACACTAGTGACGATCAATATAAGATACAGAATAAACGTGAGTTATTTTTGATAAAAGTTTCTAAACGGCCTAAATATTCGATAAAGTTTATTAAAAGTTTTTATATATATAGCTCAACACTACCAACAATAGCGTGTCTAATAATTAATACCATATAATATTCACCGTGACCTTCTAAATTTATTATCATGAAACAAACGGAATCAATTAAAAACAGAGTAAAAGTACGATCTATAATAATAATAATTTATATTTCTTGATCGTTAGATTAACCTTTATAGGAGGAATAGGAACCTTCTGTACCTACTGCTGTAAAGTAAAAAAATAAACTATATAGGTAATTTTCCATTAGTGTGCTTCTTTCCAGGCGTTAAATATTGAACGATGTAAAGTTGTTTTTTGTCAAATTAGATTAATAATTTAGAATTGTACTGATTGATCGATAAATTGCAGTCGTAAAGAATAATCAGCAATTTTTGAAATGTTTCAAAGCGTAGAGAGAATTGCGTTGGCCATTTGTATTTATCCCTTTATAATCTTATAGCTTCATGTGTGTAAAACATATTAACTATCTTTACAGCAGTAGTTATAGCAACAAACGCCACATGGCATAGGCAATTATGGAAGAAATGCTCCTAGTGTAGTCAAATCGGCGCCTCAAAAGGTCGATAGCACTGGAGCCGTGCCAAGTTTGCATTCTACAATCTAATTTCCTATTCGGCATAAATACGTAGCGATATAGAGTAATAAATAATTTGAAACAGTGAGCTTAGAACCAGCTTTCGGAAGAAATGTGTAAATCATTTAAAAGTCATCCACATCTCGTCTTTATTTTTAAGTATGGGTTTAAATCTATCATTTCGTTTATCAAATTCTAAAGAGGGTTAAGAATCAACAATATTTTAGATGAACGATTTACTAATAATTTACTTTCACTTTTACCGAGAATTCTAGACTTGTAGAATTTTATTGTATCAGTACCATGGTTTGTGACAACAACACAAAAGGAATAGAAATAGCTTTCTCGCAAGGATTTTGTATTTTGACGAAGCTACTAAAGGTACAGTAAGTACCACCCTACCACATTGATTTTTAGGTTAAACACGTCTGTTACTAGTAGGAAAAATCAGCCTAACGTCATTACTTAGTATAATGGACAACGATTTCGTAGAAGCACGTAATACATCAAAGCTAATGACAGGATTGTGTTTGTGTCCTCGCATAACAACACGACATTTTTATTGATTGAACAGAAAATGGAAGTAAATGACAATTTCGATTGCTAGAAACATAACAATTTAGTAAATGGTCAATTCTATTCCGTCCTGTTGTAATTCGTTTCTGGAAAATCCGCTGCCACCAATTTTCTTCTAGCTAGGCTTAACGCAGAATAAGCGCTACTTACTAACACTTTGAGGCCTACTTTGATTTTAAATTTTAGGACTATTTGAAGGAAACAAGTGCGTGAATCTTAGTTTTTCTGTCATATGCCGAAAGTATCAGCGACATCGACAATTCATAAAGCTTTCCAATGTATCATTAATCTTATCATAACAGCGAAACATCTGCAATCTGTCGGCTTTCGGAAGACCGGCTTTCATGTTTTGTTGGCAGATGTCCATGGGCGGTGATGGCCGGTAATGTTCTACATCACACACATAACTACATATTGCAGTGTAGTCTATATGGTGTATGTGTACGAGTACTAGCAGTTAATAATGTCCTTGAAAGACAAAAGTCAATTTTTTCCTTTGAGGTGAACAACACTTAGGGGTATGAAAAATAGATAGTAACCGATTCTCAGACCTACTGAATATGCATATAAAATTTGGTGAAAATCAGTAAAGCCGTTTCGGAGTGACACGAGAATTTTATATATAAGATACTCAAAGCAAAAGTACTCTAGCTAGTGAATACTGACCATGACCAATGACTCTACTATTTATACTGCACCAAGAGTTGTCCCCGATGACATAATATTGCGGAGATACCTAATTACGAGTAAATTACCATCTATTTAGTATTCCTTACCGTATTAATTTATCTAACGCATACGCAATAAGCCTGCTCTTTGCAATGGTTTAATAAGTAATTATCTTATGTACGTACAATACAAAACTATTTCAGATAAGTTTACCTACTGTAGTGCTTGCTGTTATTTATTAATTATCTCGGATAGTGAAGTGTCCATGTAAGCAATTTAATGAAAGCAATAGATAGATAATACAATTGGTTATGACCTTGACATTGACACGAAAAATACTTATAACATTTATAATTTATTTATTGTATTTAGGTCATAATTTAATTTGTCGCGAATAATATTATACAATACACAATGGGCTTGCAAAATCGATGAAAATGCACAACATGTAACAGTATTCTCTCTTTCTTAAATATTGTAGTAGGTTAATTTTAATCTAGAATCAAAACGTTTGTTAATATTAACCTATATGAAGAAAATAACTATGTACAGTATATTTAAAATATATTTCTAAAGATGAATCAAGATCTCATAATAGTAAAGGTTTTAATTTGCAAAAATATGAGTAAAACATGAATTTAAGAAAAGTTTGGTATACATGTACCTATTTGATGTGGACTTTATGCCTTATCAATCTTAAACATACATGGTAGTGATTACAAAGGTATAAGTACTTTCATAAGTGCGTTAAAATTATGAGCTTATGTTTTAATGAGCGCACACTGTCACAGGAAAACGACAGGATAGAGCAACCACTTTAGGTAAATATTAATAAGACAAGAAGACTAAGTGTTATTTAATCTGCAAAAAGTAGCTTAACCGCTCAATCCTACCCAGACAATAGGGTTTTGTTGGCCGAACAAATCGATTTTCATCGTTACCTTTTTACAATGGTTTTTCTACAACCGGCCTCAATAAAAACATGAATTGATGTGGCCTTGTGTTGAGCGGTATTACTTCATAGCTGCAATTCCGCATTGAGTTAGGATCTGTGAATCAGTACCGTGACTTGCATTTAGAAGTATCGGATACTTTAATGAGACATTGAAAATTATCTATGCTCTTACTGTTGATAACAATAAACAATTAATTGCAACTCAAGCATTACACCGCTAAGTATGTACATTGTACATACTAAGCATGAATAGCGTTTTATAATCTATTGATCGCTACATCTCCACCGTACTGTTGAAAACGGGTAGTCAAAAGTTTTTGTCAAATACTATTCATCTCTTAAGAGTTTCATTAAATCTATTGGACTAAAACTTTACCAGTAAGGCTAGTTTCATAGGGCTCCGTATGAGAAGTTAAAGAGTGATTAAGTAGTCGTAATCTAAAGACGCAACTTACAGCTTGCTGAGCCTGAATACTGTCTCAGCAGAGTAGAGAACATTGTGTTGCATTCCATAGTTATCTATGAGGTAAAATATAAACATGAATCCAAAGGAAAAATCAGCGCCAAAACATGCTAACATAATTAATGGTTCCCCGAAAATATGTGCGAACAATAGTATTAAATTATGCTTCGTATACAAACACAACTAGTTTGACCTGTTTTTTGGAGCTCATAATTTATCCTCGTAATATTGCTTTGTGAGTAAGGGGATTTCCATTTTCTAAATCAATGTTTCCGTCTGGTGCTCGACTGCTGTTAATCGTTCTGGCAAATGTTTACTTAGTAATTAATGTATCACCAGACTACTCGTTAATCACTTCTATATGAGAGCCGCAGGTAAACTTAAAAGGACGATTACCATACCGATGTAAATAAATTGTTTTAAACCTAAAACAAAGTGTTGTTAAGTACATTTTCATTTCATAGGTTGATAAAGACCAAATCGAATACTTTACTCTATTATAATATTGGCGGTGACACCAAATATATGGCGGTGATACATGTAGGTACACTTTGGGTGCAACTGTAGGTGGTTAAGCCAGTGTCTTCTTTTTGGCCTTATCCACTTAAGGTGTAAATTGTTTTTTTTAGACTTGCCCTAATTTGCTTACCTGAATCGCTCAGCGGAGCGAATCTCATGCGGCGCGCGAAGTATATTTCGAAATCCAAATACATACTTATTTTTTACTATCCAATTTATTATAGTTTTCGTCATAACCATGCGAAATAAGTGATGATTATTGTGATGTACCGAAGTTTATGAGATTCGATCGGCCAGGAATGCATTCATAATTTTTTTGATTATTTTTTTTATTACCTAAGTAGGTACCAAGAACTTTTAAAAGTAACTAAATGGTCCTCTTATGTAAGCCGGTATATTGCCCTTGTTATGTGGTACATTCGATGGCAAATCCGCATGCAGTCCGAACCAATCAACGAATAACCAGTCAATACATTGTGGTTCGTGCACGTTTTATTAGTCATGTTTTTTTTCAATGTAGTAGTGTATCATGTGTACTGTTCTCATGTATGATGATTAGTTAGTAGTGTATTTGACTTACTGTTCTCATGTAAACCCTTGATCGCCAGCAATGCCCATCGATCTGTACTACGTGCCCGGCTCTGCGCCTTGCAGGGCCGTGCTGCTCACCGCCCGGGCCCTCAACGTCAACCTCAACCTCAAGATCGTGGACTTGCACCACGGAGAGCACCTGCAACCTGAATACCTCAAGGTAAATATTATTATTACAACTATCGCAAGCGCCTCTGCTCTTACGTTGCCGTTGTCCGGGATTACAGGATTGAAACAATCACTTAAGCAACGCCAAGCGCAGACGAAAGTAAGATAGGACACCGCTAGTAGATAAGCATTTAAGGAATTTCGTGCTTCGAAGACCAGGATTCTGGCTGTTGTCAATAGATAGTCGTTAAATCCTCATATGTCTTCTACTAATGGGGAGAGAGACGTTTGTCTTACGACCGGATATAAGAAGACTAGAATAAAATAATATTTTACATTTCCATAAAATGTACCTAATTATAAATAACAATCAGGAGGCATACATGATAAAACATAAAGAATAATAAATGTAACATACGATTCAGGACAATAATATAAATATTATTTCCTATCTATTTATAAGCTCATACTTCATTATGATTTCCTGTCGCCTGAGGACAGTGGACGTAAATACGCGGCAGGAAACAAGCCCATACCAATACTGCAATTATTTTGAAATTACAGACACAATTATTTATTCGAATAAATGTGGCAAAACAATTAGACTCGTAATATCACTAAACACACAGATACAGACATTTTATCTTGTGTCAATTAACAGCGCTTTCAATAGCCACAGCTCTATTGCCATGCAATTTTGAATCACACTGCATTATATTTGGAGCCAAGTTTGTACGTTTGTATTTTGAAGGTCATCCATTGCGTAAATGACGTAATTCTGAGGGCGTTGATCTTACATTCCGACTTGTTTCACCTGCAGAGCTTGCAGAACTACTTTTTGATTTTTTGGACTTTCAAACACATTCTAAAGCTCTAGCATTCTCTTTTATTATAGTAAGTGTATCATTGAGTCTAGCAGCTATGGGTTATGCAGTGTGAGGATATTACTTCAATTGAAGTTGGGTTCCGATCTAATACTCAAATAAATACCTTTATAAACTGTAACAAAATATTGCAATACCTTTCAAGTGTATATAAATAGAATTTAAATATTAAATTTCTTATCTTTCCACGATGTGATAAAACTAACAACAAAACTTCATGGCATTCCTTGCTATTTGTTTTCATCCAGGATACTGCAACATTGAAAATGTGATATTCTAAATTAATTTAAAATACTTTCAAAAATGTATGATCTAAATATAACGCGGATAGTTCAAAACTTCCTATCTCGTGGCGCGGCGCTAGCAGCGCCGGCATTCCAGTTTAATATACCGGTTGAATTGCAACCTCGACATTCCCTCATCTGTTGCACCATAACTCGTTACTCATGTTACTTTTAGATACAATAAGTACAGACTGCTTATTTACCTTACTTATACTTTCCTTCTGTACAATCTAGCACATATAAATGTGACAAAAAATAAACTGTAACAGAAATCAAGCCGACAAACAAATGAAATTTCTGCTTCTATGTTTCTCGTGTTGTCCCTTTTTATCCCGACGTACTACGAAATTTCTATGATGATATATAAACCTGTAAAATGTACCTTATATTATTTCCAAGTATGCGCCTAATTTTTGATGATTGATCGCAAGCTGACACTATAATTATGTTATGATTGTATCAAATTGGAGTGCCTATTCTATCTGCATAATTGTTAGATTTATTAAATCGATAACAAGTGAAATTGCTCACGCGATATTTCGTGCCAGCAATCAAATAAAGATATTCCGTCAACATGATGTTGTTGTCGATGTTTTTTCCAACTCAACTTAACCAAAATTCTTTTATTTCCCCAGCTGAACCCTCAACACACGGTCCCGACGCTAGTGGACGATGGCCTCTCGATATACGAGTCGCGGGCCATCATGGCCTACCTGGTCAACAAGTACGGCAAGGGCAGCAGCCTGTACCCCGAGGAGCCCCGCGCGAGGGCGCTAGTGGACCAGCGTCTCTACTTCGACATCGGCACCCTGTACCAGAGATTCGGAGATTACTTTGTAAGTTACGATACTAGGTTAATCAATGAAAGGTACTCACGGAATAAACACCCATAAGACCTTATGATATATTCACAACTCACAATTGAACTGGGATCCCCTAAACATTATAAGTTAATGTTCTGGTCATTATGCATTTGTAGCAAATTGGAATATCTGCATACAATCGCAACGTTTACGATTTAAAGTACTTATTAAACGATAGTCGAAGAAAATTACTAGTAAAGAATTGGTTCACGCGATATCTCGTACCCTCCAATTGGAAAATCAACAATCAATCATTGACGCTTCGCCAACGTGTTGTTAATTGGTTGGTACCCACGACTCCCGTTTTAGAACTCTGTACTGATCTGACACAAAAAGCGTATACGCGATTTAAATCCCTAGCTAGACAAACAGTAATGGAGTTAAAATTTTCTTCCGGATATTTAGTCTCGGAAAAAAGGAGTATACCTCCTCATATTCACCACGAAACAGGGAATTCCATTGTACGATCATGAAAAAAATCTTAATCAGTTGTAATCTTTCCACAGTACCCACAAGTGTTCGGCGGCGCGCCAGCCGACAAGGACAAGCTAGCGAAGGTGGATGACGCGCTCAAAATCCTCGACCTGTTCCTGGACGGGCAGAAGTTCGTGGCGGGCCCCAACCTCACCATCGCGGACCTCAGCCTCGTCGCCAGCGTCTCCAGCTTCGAGGCCTCCGACATCGACTTCAAGAAATATGTCAATGTTAAGAGGTTTGTCCAAGCTTTTTTCAAACTCCGTCAGTTTGATACGTGTTATGAAATTGTAGTATCAAAGTCATGCAGTTTTCCTAAAAATGCGTGCTCACTACCGCTCATACAGTATCACGGACGAGTAAGACATGAAATTAAAATGGAATATATCTTCAGTTTTCCTAAAGAGCCCTAAAACATGGAGTCTTCATAAAAAAGATCAATAAGAGCTCTTTTTCGGAGGAAACCTTTGTGGAAAAAAGGTTTACCACATCCTTCAAACCAGAACATAGCGATGCTAACAATAATGTAAGGCAAAAATAAATGTGGCACTGGTGGCACCCGAGTCTACCTAGAAAAAATGAGGTAGTCATTCAATTTGGAGTAATTTTTCACTTTTATATTTTCGGACAGTCTTATATCATGGTTAGGAAAAACGACAACTGAAACCTTTGTAGAACATTTTTTCCCGAGTCATTGATAAATTAATACGAAACTATTCCTTAATTCCAGATGGTATGAAACAGTAAAGAGCTCGGCGCCCGGCTACCAAGAAGCTAACGAGAAAGGCCTGGACGCGTTCAAGGCGCTCGTCAACAGCATGCTCAAGAAGTAGACGGGATACGCATGCTTTACAGTAACCATGACTGCTCTCCTGAATGTAGCGTGCTAGCACGTCAGAGCATGCTACATAAGGCTAAGACATAAATACACGATACGGCGTCGTGTCGTATTTTTTTTCGATGCCCTTGGTAGATGAATATTGGTGATGCAATCTTAAGATATTTTGGCTGAAATTAATATCCATAATTCACAATGGCAGCATGTACAGTATTTTCTGCGTTTCTGTCTGTTTTTGTCTCGTCATTATGAATGATAGAAATTACAAAAATAACGTAAGACCGTGTCCCCTATTTTCATCGTAAAACCACGACACACCGTCGTGCCGTGACACGACATCGGGACATTTCACGACCCGTATCGTGTGTATGTTTTCGCCGTAACAACTTTGTCACGCGGTCATTGGTTACTTCTGTCAACGGTGTGCTGTTTGGACCATGTACACGATGCGAATTATTAAGAACATTTACTGGAACCTCTAAATTTTCCATGATTAAACTAGCAAATTTTGTATAAGTACTCGCAACACATCCACAGATTAAAATAAATCATTTGGAGGGATGAATCCAGTTTATTGGCATACTTTTACTTAAAATGCGATATTTACTGAGGTTTTTATTATGGTTGAGTGTTAACAATTTGTATCGTGTAAATGTTCTTTAATCGACGTAATAAAGCATCTGACGTACCACGTATTATCTTAGTTATGAAGTATTTTAACGCTACGTCTACATTCACAAAGTTACTATTTTTCTGTCACCTTTCGTTGCTATTATACCTATTCTACTTACTTGTTGATCTTCAGAGTTTTGTAATATAAGCGATAGAGATTAAGGCACAATAAATAAGATAAATATGCAAGCGTTGTTTTATTTTTACGATTCCACAATCAGTAGCTATCAACTGGAACTATTATACAGGGTGCTCCGTAAGTACCACGACAAACTTGGGGAGAACATAGGTAAGGGTAGTAACACCTTTAGTAAGGTATTTTTTTTTCCAGAGAGGTCAGACCCTCACCTATGTTCTCCCCAAATTTGTCGTGGTACTTACGGTTCACCCTGTATAATTATTGTTGAAGTGCAAATGAATTTAAGCCGTGGCAACTGCTGTCCATAGACATCTATAATTAACCTCCGATCTTCAAAGAATTTGAAAGGAGGTCATTTTTTTGTTTTTGTTGACGAGGGGGAAACCTTCAATAGGTACCCGGTGCCGTGGGAGCGACGCAGGATTATGTGGGATTTTTACCGCACTAAAACCCCCTCGGTGGCCGTCCTCAGCGCTGCGTAGAGGGCTCCGGGATCTCCAAAGGAACGCACCGGAGTCCTCTTAGCGCGTTGCCCCGTCGGGCTCCGCCCAGGTGGTGTGTACGACGGTATGCGACCACACATACTGTCGTCCTTCCCGGGGCCGTAGGCCGGGCGGTTCCAACTCCCACTCTTGCCGCCCGCGACCCCAGAAGCCCCATTTTAGTCGCCTCTTATGACAGGCAGGGGATACCCTAGCGTAGCCCTATTCTAGTCCCGGAACTACAGGGACACAGGACATACCGATTAAATTTGGAAGTCGTTCGACGAACCGCTAAACAATGGTGTAGTAAAATTACGAAAGCAGGGAAGAGTTAAACCTTTTTTCATATTAAACTAGCAAACCCGGCGAACTCCGTTTCGCCACCAGGTGGCTTCGATTTAGTTAACATATCGTTTGGGGATTAAAAGATGAAGAAAAAATATTTTTTTTTGTTTTATATTTGAAAAGGAAAAAAAATATTTCATTTCACAACAGTAATGAATTCATTTCGATTAAAAAAATGAAGTGTAATTTAGTTGAACTTTATTTGCCCTTGCCAATAAATGATTGGATATTGTAACACATCGTACAAACGATGAGTCTTGTTTATACGATGCATGATATTGCTTCTTCGCTGAATGACAATGTCTCGTGATGTAGTTGGATCGCCAACAATAATTGCAGCAACATCATCAACGACGGGTGCATTGAATCTTCGCACATGTTCTCCTGTTGGGGTACGATCCGCTCTTATCCGATGGCATTCGTCCAATGCTGTTTTGAACATATTTACCGCAGCGTTTTTAGCTTTCAAAAATGCTTGCAATTGTTCAATAATTCGTCTCTTTAACTGTTGTGTTCCCTGTATATTGCACCGCACATTCAGCTGATCCACCATCGACGAAATGAAATATATTTGCAGAAATTGATGCGGTTCATCTGGTGTTGGCACCATCGAACCATGCAAATGATATATTTGTCCAGATACAATCTGTGATGGCAAACAATTAAGATAGAATAATTAATTTATTTATTTTTGAAGAATATGGTTTGACTTCTGATCGTGTGATGGTGTAGTGTGTGGTGTATGTGTAGATGTTGTGTTGCAATTGGTTGTGTTGGTGTGATTGATTGGTGTGAGTGATTGGTTGTGTGTGTTGTATCTTTTACCTTGCAAGTCGGCATGAAGCCGACTTCTCGAATGATATTAGCTCCAAAGGAAGCCATGCGAAAGCAGTTATTGTATTCAAGGATGCGTTGAAATCGGTCGAAAGAAAATGGTTAGAATCGTGATCAGTTCCATCGAACAATGGTTTCAGTGGCAGTGGTGGTGTAAGTAATGGATCCAGTTTGACTTTTCCACTTATGCAGCACAATCCAGCCGTTTCTCCTTTGAACTTTAACGCATTGCAATATCGGCATACAGTCGTCATTGGTCCAATATCTAAATGGTCATCATCACTGTAGTTCGCAGTGGGATCATATTGGAATGCCAAGCGATTGTATGATGCCGATGATCTTCGTGTGCTCACGCGTTGTCTCAATCGGGCATTTTCTCTTATTATATTTTGTCTTGAATACACTTGTTGCTGGCTTGCATGTCTTGTGCGGCGGCCGATGTTCGCACGTCGTCCTCTCGGCATTTTGGACTATGGACCGACTGGTGAATTTAACCTCAAATGCACGATCCACATAATTTACACAGTTCAACTTACCACCTTAAGGACAAATGCCTGCTGTTAAAGTTGAATAAAAATTTGCACAATACACGTGATTGATTTGATGGTTTCCAATTGAACTCTTAGCGTTTGAAAGATCGTGCGCATAATAATAAATGTCACATGAAATTAACTGAGCAGAATACAATGAGTAGCTGTCAAACAATGTATCACGCACCGGCGCTTGGCCGTTGTAGTACATGCTATGTATCAGAGATGGCGCTGTATGTGAAAAATGTGATTTTCCCTGTTTTCCTGCTTTTCTCTTGAAAATTTTCCTGATTTTTTTTGCTATAAACCTCACGGAGCCCAAGGCCTTTCCAACGAATGCAAAATCGTGGAAATCGGTTCGTGCGTTCTGGAGTTATAGCGTCAGGAAGGAAAACCCGACTTATTTTTATATAATAGATAAGTATTTAAATGAGTGGACCCCTTTTCGTGTCACGCAGGTTACTCCGCACGCGTATCCCACACGTAGGTACACGTAAATTAACTCCCTGAAGTCTTTCACTATCTAGGTGCGTGTGGTAAGCATGACACGAAAAATATCCAAAGCCTATGAAAAACTACTTGTCATCACACATTTTAATAATTATTTCAGATGTAAAAATATATTTTAATGGGTAGTTGATTTTTTTTTTGTTTTTTGGAAACCTTCAAAAGGTACTCGACGCCGTGAGAGCATGAGGGATAATGTGGGACTTTTACCGCAGTAAAACCCCTCGATTACCTACCGCCATCGGCACTGCGTAGAGGACTCCGGGATGTCCAAAGGAACGCAACCGGAGTCCGGAGAGAATCAGTTACTGTCTAGTAGTAGGAATCTCCACCTTTCAATCGGAAGATCCGTGGTTTGAATCCCAGGCACCACCGTTTTTTTCAAAGTTATGTGCGTATTGGGAATGGAGTTATTACTACGCACTAAGCCATTAAAGAATAATATGCAACTTGTATACTAGGCATACAGGTTTCATATTATTATTTTCATTAATTCATTGTATATGCCTAGCATACAGGTTGCACATTATACATAGACAGTTAAACCTGCCTGGTAGAAAGAACCTCTTGTGGTTCGACTCCGTCGATACCACCGGCACACCTATTTCTACCTCATAACAGAGTTAAGCGTTGCTGTGCTGGTTTGAAGGGTGTAGTAAGGGAGACATACTTATGCGAGGCGTTCCAGCTTAGTTATCAGGTGTAGCGGCGCATCTGTGGCCGACCTCAGGTAGGAATCGTAGGTAGGAATCAGGTAATCAGGTAATTCCTCAGGTAGGAATCCTATCTGAGGTTGATTACCGATGTCCATGGGCGGCAATAGCCAATTGCCAATTACTTCAGATGGACTGCATGCTCGTCTACTACTCCTATATTATAAAAATAAATGTTGGTACTTGCATAAGATTTTTAACATAATTTGCAAGTATATTTATCTTAACTGATCTGAAAACCGGACCTGAAATGAGTGTTCATTGATTACTTACAGTTAAATATTTACTCATGACCTATGGTTGACCGCTATCCACCACCAACCAAAACAAACTCTAAAACAAATATTTGTAGAGTTTAAAACAGAACGAACGTTATAAGAACGAACATAATGATGACAAAGCGGCTATGAATCTTATCTCACGCAAAATACACAACAGCTTATCACGATGACAGTGCAAAATTTTATCCCAAAAATTGTCGAATGTTCCAAAATTTTCTATTACTATCGTAACTATGAATCAAAACAGAATACTTACTACTTTATTTATCTATGACTTATATCTACAAATAAATAAAAACATTGTTACTTGACACTTTTCTACAAATAAAAACAAATGTCAGCTTATATGGTAATTATATTTTACATAGATATATTTTTAAGATAACCAAACAAACAAATTATTTTGATATTGTACTTTTTTGGAACTGGAAAATGGTTAAATATTAAAATCTATCTAAGTATTAATCTAAACGGGTATTTTATGATCGACTATTTCTTTATTTTAATCCTAAAATTACTTCAGCATGGTCCAAAAAAATAAAATACGGTTTTATTTTTTTGTGAAATTAGACAGTTGTAGGCTTCTTGTAGTTCTTCTTTCTGCTTTTTTAGTACGGGGTTCTTCTAGAGCACCGCCACTGTGGTTTTCGCTACTGCCAGTATTTGAATAATATGCATAGTGTAGTTACGCAGAGGCTGTAAAGTTCTACATTCCACCTGTACTATTGTACCATAAGTAGTTAGGTTTCAAGAATTTTATTGTCTAAATAAATAACAAAATTTCACTTATAAGACAAACTTAAGCTAATACAGTAAAACAATTTCAGTAAGCTTGCTTATACATAATGAGTTACTCTAATTAAATTTCAATATTTTTAATGACGTGCGCTAGTGCTTCCTTTTTAAATTTATTTATATTTTTTTTTTTTATGGGTTTAGGTAACTATTGTATAGTTGTAATACTCATTCCACTAAGCGCACTAAATAACACTTACCAGTTTCAGGACCTTGAGGGGTCTTAATTATGTCGCCAGCGGAACAACAAAACAACTTTTTTATCTATGGAAGATCTAGTAATTATGAGGTGTGTTCATATTGCACCATGTATTCTGATATAATATGACCAAACGTTTACGAAGCCGTGGCAGTGAATTTGTTTTCAAGGCCAGGCATATAAATAAAATACCAGCCGTTGTACAATTCAATGTGCGATATCAACTCGTTGGTTCCGAACGTGTGTTCAGTTGTTGGCTGTTGCATTTTCCACACCTTTTCCGGTGATTCTCAAGTTGTCTACTAAGTTTTCGAGTGCATTTGAAATTAATTCGTGATAAAACATTTAGTAAGTATCTGTGTAAGTGGTTTGTTTATTAAAATTTATATACTTACTGCTCTCCGAACTTCAAAATGTCTATATCTTAAAAGTAATACAATTAAAATTATTTTGATATCAATACGATTACAGATTAGGCTTTTTAACGACACATAAGTATTTTCCAGCATTTCTGTTTATTGAAAAGCTTCTTAAAAAGTAGGTGTGTAATTACACGAGATTTAAAGTTTACTAGTACTTTTGTTTGTTAGAAACCTTAATCTAAATACAAACGGAGAAGACTTAATTAAAAGATAATTAGGCACCTATACAACAAACTTATTTATCGATATCTAAATATCATCATTTTTTAATTGAACGAAGCAGAGTACATACATTAACGATTATTTTCGGTAAAGCATCATAAGAAGTATAAACTTCCAATAACATTAACTATTTGAAACAACAAGTCTATGGAGCCTATGCAAGTACAACGTTCTCAACGGTCGAGTGTTATCTCGCTCTTAAAAAAATTTCAAAAAGGGTACTATTTGAATTCAAAGCTGCAACAGAAACATATTTTAAGGAAATTAATGTAGAAATGATAATGCAAATGCACAGATCACAGATGCAGTATTACTTCGTGATAAGGGTGAAATGCCTCGTGGCGTAACATACACTGAACTGTACCAGAATACAGCAACTTAACACCATAGTTATTAGTATATCCTTCGTAGTCGATCCTCTAATAATAACTTCAGATTTTTTTTAATTTGTTACCCTAACAATATTTTCAGAAACAACGCACAATGACGATTGATCTGTACCTTATGCCCGGTTCGGCTCCGTGCCGTGCAGTCAACCTAGTAGCGTCAGCTCTCGGTATTTACGACAAAGTAAACCAGCGTAAATTGGACCTGATGTCTGGCGAGCATCTAAAACCTGAATTCGTCAAGGTATAACTTCTTTTACCATTTTTTGCATATAATATTTTACGCCATTGAAGGATGTTGATTTTACGACTCGTAGGATAATTGTTGTAATCATAATAATATGACACGTATCTTACTCAAACAGTTGTAATATAAAAAATCAAACTCTTAGTATCGTTCTACATCCGCTTGTGATTTACGAGATGTGATCCGATCCGCTCGTAAGTTCTAGCGTTTTACTAGAACTCAAATCACTTCTCATTTATACTTTGAGTCCGGCTCGAGGGATGAAAATATATATAAGTATTTCACAATAACCCAAACTTTAAAATATTATATCTTTTATTACATTATCACGACATAATTTTATCAAGTAGCAATAAATGATAATCGTGATATATGTATGAAATAAAAACAATGTTCATTATTTTACTTTTCTGATAAACGATGAAATTTTAGTAAATATACCTTTATTTCACAGCTCAACCCTCAGCACACAATTCCAACGCTGGTGGACGATGGTTTCTCGCTGTGGGAATCCAGGGCCATTTGCAGGTACTTGGTAAACAAGTACGGTGGGGCCAACAACCCTCTCTACCCTGCCGACGTGAAGACTAGAGCTGTTGTAGACCAGAGACTAGATTTCGACATGGGTACACTGTACGCCAAATTTGCAGTATACTTCGTGAGTGATTATAAGAAGCCTTGCTTATAAGAGTATTAGTGAAGGTTTCATAAAATATTTTGTTTGCAAGGTGTGACCGTAAATAATGTTTGGAATATTTGGAAAGCAACAAAATCTAAATAGACCTTTTGCCACTAGTTGAAAGAATAATAAAGTTTCAGCATTCGAAGTAAGACGTTGTCGGTTACAGATATTAATGGCCGGAAGAGAGCACTTAACACCATACTCTACTGCATCACTTCAGTACTATTATCGCAGTATATGAGAGTCGTATGCGTATCATGTCACAAATTATGTTTGTAGGGTGTGTTTTTGTGGCTGAACATAACTTATCGAGATCGTTGGCTTATAGAAACGCACTCTGCAAACATTCAATTGTTTGAAACTTTGAATGCATTGCTAACGTATACATATTTTAAGAAAAAGAATTGCACATTTAGTTTAATTTGATTTGAATCTCAAATATTATTTTCAGTACCCCCAATTCTTCGGTGGCAATGTAGAGGAGGGTAGCCTACAGAAGTTGCAGGACGCCCTAGGCTTCCTGAATGTGTTCCTAGAAAGCAGCAAGTACGTTGCTGGTGATAACCTGACCATCGCTGATTTGTCCCTTGTGGCTACACTTTCCACCATAGACGTAGCTGGGATTAGTTTGAAAGAGTACCCAAATATTTTACGGTAAGTAACAATAAATTAAAAACTAAGGTAACTTACGCATAATGTGTGCAGCTTGTTATTATCTGATCGATTTTTATGGTTAGCCCCATGTCCTTTTGTCTTAGAAAAGTATAGCTCCGCTATTGACCTTGGACAGATGCCCGGACAAGACATTAGGCGCGCCATTGTAGTACTTTTGTGCGGACGTTTTCTGAGTAGGTACAGAAAGCTGTATTTGGAGTTGGTTATGTGTAGGTAGGTAGGTAGCGACAGTGACAATTTATCACCTATACCTATGTTATATTAAAAAAACTAGATAGTCGATAAAGCCACCATATTACACTCATTGCTCCTGACGCGTAGGTATGTGCATTTACATTAACACTATGTCCGAGACTCGCGTATAAATTTAAATAAGATTTTCCTATTAAAGCTAAATGCATTCCCTATCGAGCTGCTCTACAATATAACTCGTTCTACATGAAATGGATCTGCCCAATATTTTCCATTCCATTTTTTAGTTTGTATTTTCTTAGGAAATACACAGAACTCAAAATGCATTCCACATTTATACACGTGTGTCGAGGTCGATTTTATGTGCCCATGTGCTGTTCCAAATATATCTTGCTATACTACTATAGCATAAAATATTTTATGTAAAACACTTGTTTACAGCATTTTGTGTTACAACATTCCCTTTATTTCAGCTGGTACGAATTGGTAAAGAAGACAGCTCCAAACTACCAGAAAGCGAACGCTGAGCCTTTGGAAGAGTTCAGGACAATGATCAAGAACAAGAAGTAGAGTTACTACCACTAACAATTGAATATTCATTTTAAGTGTATTAAGATATTTCTCAATATATTGTTATACTAAAATAAGAATATTATGTATAAGACGCTATGCAGCATTTAACAATTTTTTGTAAGTAACTTTGTAACAATATGTGATACACTTTTTTATTAATTGTTGTTCTTGATTCAATTTATTACAAATAAACATTCAAAACACCACTTTTTGTTTGAACTTATGGTCCTGGGAGCCAGTTCCAGACACAACATAAAAAGACAGAATTTACTTAATATTTTACTAGCTGACCCGGGAAACGTTGTTTTGCCATATAAATAAAAAAATGTTGTACAACCCTTATCACTTAGGGGTATGAAAAATAAATAGTAGCCAATTCTCAGACCTACTGAATATGCAAATAAAAAGATTATGTCAAAATCGGTAAAGTCGTTTCGGAGGAGTACGGTTACTAAAATTGTGCCACGAAAATTTTATATATAAGATTTATCTTTGTCTTTAATAAAGTAATTTCAGATAGGCACTAAAAATAACCATGCATATGTAAGACATTATGGTCTTATATAACTTATACAATACAACTTATACAATAACATATTTTAGATACAACAACACCGCTCGTCTCTCGCGAAATCATATCTCAAGCGGGCGCGAGGCCCTAGTACCGATGTGTTGGCGATTAACACTGTCAATAAGTGAACCTTACCAAAAACCATGGAGTATTAAAGGAATTGTAAGCTAAAATAATTCCAACGCTGTGTAAATGTGTGAGCCACTATCATATATTCAAGATAAGACTATCAAAATCGAGATAATTCAGAGTTTTGTGGAAAAATCTTGAATAATAGTGACAAACATATCTTGAATGTGTGAATGTAAACGCTTTCTGACTTTACATCAATTTTAACAGGACAATACCACAAAATATAGTTGTGACAATACTGTCTGCGGTGCGAATGTACTGGGCGCCGACATATGAGGGGCGCCAAAACCCAAGCCACAGTATAAGGATATACAGTATTTTATCTTCATACAAACGCACGAAACGCAAGCCACGCCTACTCGCCTCGGGCCGGTACTAACTCGGTACACGAACATTCGTGAATGTGCCACGGTGACGAGCGGGTGATGTGACGGTTTTGTAAGATATTTTGTTGTTTCAAGAATAATATGGCGAAGAAATGTTATAGACTATATTGTGTTGTTTTTGGTTGCTTCAATTCGTCAATAACACATCCAGATATAACATTTTTTAAACTGCCTGGAAACTACGAAAGGTAAGACAATTACAATGATTTTTATGTTAATACTAGATACTTAATCTACTAGGTACTACTACTACTAAATTAGATTAGTTTTTAATTAATACAATTTGATATTTTAAAAAAATACGTATGATTGTTGTAATTTTGGTTCAGTAGACAGGTGTCAGAGTTTGTTATTTGAGGTTATCCCTCTTCTGAATTAATAGAATAAAACTATTTCTTCGACCAATTTACAACTTTTATTATTCCCGCGCAAAATAAAACTCGAAACTGTTGATAAACGAAGGGCTTGCTTGCACAACGCACGCGTCGTATTTATTCGTCGTCGCGCGGCGCAACAAAGGCTGAGGGCGTGGCTTAGCGGCCTTTCGGCACCCGTTTGTTCGCGCGATATGCCGCCGAGGGACTATTCTGAATGAGGTAATATAAATATTAGAAAATGAGAATTGATCTTAATTTATTTAGATCAATATTTTATTATTGTTGTATTATTTTAAGATCGTCAAAAATAAGAAACTACCATTTGAAAAGTATTTTCTTGATAGGTCAACACCTTTGTTTACATTTTGGACACCCAATTATGAATAAGGGCTGCCTGCCTACAGTTTTTTAATTACATCTGCATACTTGACTTTCTTTTTAATTTTTTGATTGTAAATGTTGTATTTTTTATTTAAACAAATGAATGTTATAGTAAATTATATAGAAAGTGTTGAATGAAAATGCATGTTATGTTTTTTAATCTATATATATAAAAGCGAAAAGATACTCACGTTCAAAACGTATGAATCAAGGTTTTGACGAAACTACTGAAGCTACAATCATGAAATTTGAAATATAACTTCATTTTATAATGTAGATGCGCACTAAGAACGGATTTTTTGATATTCCACCGTTAAGGGGGTTAAATGGGGGTTGAAAGTTAATATGAAAGTCCGTCAGTTTTAAAGCAAACTGGATGAAAATTGGTATTTAGCTTTCTGATTTAAAGTAATAAAAATCTAATCTAAGGGTTTTTCCAAAATCAACCCTAAAGGTTGTTAAATAGGGGTTGACAGCTTATTTTAAATTTTGCTAATTTGAAAGCCAGAACTATGAAAGTTAGCCATTGCTTTACTGGTTAGATATAATAGAACTTTAGTTCTACCATTTTTGGAAAATCAACCCCTATGTGGGTTAAATAAGGGTTGTAAGTTTGTATGAAAGTCCCCTAGTTTTGATGTAAACTGTATGAAAATCGGTATTTGGGTTTTCGATTAAAAATAATTAAACACCTATTTTACCATTTTTGGAAAATCAACCCTTTAGTTGGTAAAATAAGGGTTGCCAGCTTATTTTAAAATTTTCCAATTTGAAAGCCAGCACTATGAAACTAAGCCATTTCTTTACTGGTTAGATATAATAGAACTTTAGTTCTACCGTTTTAGGAAAATCAACCCTTATGTGGGTTAAATAGGGGTTGTAAGTTTGTATGAAAGTCCTCCAGTTTTGATGTAAACTGTATGAAAATCGGTATTTGGTATTTCAATAGAAAATAATTAAACATCTATTTCACCATTTTTGGAAAATCAACCCTTAAGTTGGTAAAATAGGTGTTGACAGCTTATTTTAAAATTTGCCAGTATGAAAGCCATCACTATGAAAGTTAGCCATTGCTTTACCAGTTAGATATAGTAGAACTTTAATTCTACCGTTTTTTGGAAAATCAACCCTTATTTGGGTTAAATAAGGGTTGTAAGTTTGTATGAAAGTCCCCCAGTTTTAATGTAAACTGTACGAAATTCGGTATTTGGGTTTTCAATAGAAAATAATTAATAACCTATTTCATTGTTTTTGGAAAATCATCCCTTAAGATCGTTAAATGGGGGTTGGAATTTTATTTCAAACTCCGTTAATTCGGAAGCAAGGAATATAAAAAATTGCATTTGGCTTTTTCCTGTTGGAAATAATAGAACTTTTTTAACACCATTTATGGAAAATCTACCCTCAAGAGGGTAAAATAGGGGTTGAAAGTTTGTTGGGAAGTCCGCAGATTTTGAAACAAAGTCTATGAAAATTGGTATTCAGCTTTCTGATTGAAAATAATAGAACACATATTTTACAGTTTTTGGAAAATCAACCCTTAAGGTTCTTTAATAGGGGATGGAACTTTATTTTATAATCCGTTAATTTGGAAGCAACCGCTATGAAAAATTATCATTGGACTGAATGAAGCATCTAAGTGACTGTTTTTTTAGATGAACCCTTAGACGGCTATAAAAGGGTGTATTGTTGAAGATACATATATAAACTCAATGTAAATTAATTTACTTTTAAATATATCTATGTGTCACTCTTTGATTTGATCAGTCTGTCTGTCAAGTGTATGTTGAATGTAGTGTACAGATTCCAAGTAATATATCGTGATTAATCCTGCAAGTTCGTTTATATTATCCTATAACTCCTTCAGGTTATGGGCCCAGATCACAAGAACACCGCGCGAATATTAATATTGGATAATATTGAACAATATCTTGTAAAAATAAAAGTCGCCTACAAAAACAAAATACGGCGAATTTTCACAAAATGTCTTCGAATTTTATTTCCTTTGAAAAATTAAAAGGAATGGAAAATTACATTTCCTGGAAATTCATGATGAAGATAATTTTAATACAAGAAGATTTGTGGGAATGCGTGGAAAATAAGGAAGATGATAGTAAGAAACAGCAGAAAGCGTTAGCCCGAATTGCTTTGTCTGTTGAATCATCAGTGATTCCACACATACGCATCGCGAAGTCAGCACATGAAGCCTGGACCAGCTTGTCGAAAGCATATGAGGACAAAGGTTTATGTCGCAGGCTGGGTCTCCTCAGAAAATTATTTGCAATAAAACTCAATGAGAGTGAGGACATGGAAAGCTACATTAACAAAATTACGGGATTGTCACAGCAGTTGAGCGAGATAGGCGCACCTTTAGAGGATGATTTTGTAGCAGTGATTATGTTAAGCGGTTTAACATCTGACTACGATCCTCTTATAATGGCTTTAGAGAATTCGAATGTGGTACTATCCAGTGAACTTGTTAAAGGAAAGTTATTGCAGGAGAATATCCGAAGATATGACAAGGGTGAAGATGCTTCCGCCTTGTTTGTTCGAAAACAAACAAGATGTTTCCGGTGCAAGAAATTAGGTCATGTCATTAAAGATTGTCACAAGTCGAGCTGTAAAAAGAAGACCAATACTGACAAATCGAAAGGCCTACTATCTGCGTTGTCAGCGAACATTATGCATGGTTCTTGGTATGTGGACAGCGGTGCCACAGAACACATGAGCGGTGACAAAAGTATTATAAGGAATTTTGTAAATGAAGACAAAATAGATGTAACCATAGCGAACGGTGATAAGCTATATACCGCTGGCAGAGGTACAGTGAGGGTCAATATGCGAAAAGGTAACGTTAGAACAATAAATAACGTATATTATGTACTCAATTTAACAACAAATTTGTTATCTGTTAGCGCTATGACTGCAAAAGGGCTTAAATTGGTCTTTAACAATAGCAAGTGCAATATTTTTGATAATAAGAATATAATTGCTACAGCCACTTTATGTAATGGTGTCTATTAGACACAGTTGATTCGTCTAAATTTAACTGTAACATTAGTCTTAATAGCATTTCAGATTCAGGTTGTACTAAGAAGAAATTAGATGTGAATAAGCAAGATACAGGTACAGCTGTGGCGATACCTGCCGTTACTGAGAAAGATAGTGTTTCTCAGCAGGTATGGCATCGTCGTCTTGCACATCTTAATGTTCGTAGTATGGAGTTATTAAGACAAGGTATGGTTACAGGAATTTCATATGATAAAACTAATTTCCAAAAATGTGTATCATGTATCGAGGGAAAGCAAACTCGTGCATCATTTCCTAAGCGTTCTTTTAATAGAGCGACGGAAGTCTTAGAGTTGGTTCACACTGACTTGTGTGGTCCAATGCCTTCTACGTCGATTGGTGGAGCTAGATATTTCGTAACGTTTATTGACGATTTTTCTAGGAAGACTTTTGTTTATTTTTTGAAGAGGAAAGATGAAGTTTTTGAAACATTTAAATTTTGGAAGGTTTTAGTTGAAAATCAGACGAATAAGAAATTAAAACGTATACGTAGTGATAATGGAACTGAATATTGTAATTTTAGATTTCAGACATTTCTGAAGCAGAATGGTATTGTACACCAGACAACAGTGCCATACTCTCCTCAGCAAAACGGAGTTGCTGAACGTGCTAATAGGAGCATAATGGAGAAGACACGCTGCATGCTTCGAAAAGCCAACCTTGGGCAGAACTTTTGGGCTGAAGCCGTAAACACAGCTGTCTATCTCAATAATAGATCTCCAACTTTGGCAGTTAGAGGCTGCACTCCGGAGGAGAAGTGGATGAATAAAAAGGTATCCATATCACATTTACGTACTTTTGGCTGTATTGCATATGTACATATAAATAAAAGAAACAAATTGCAAGCCAAAGCTAAGAAGTATATTTTCGTAGGCTATTGCGAAGATACTAAGGGGTATAGATTATTAGACCCTGACAACCCTAGGGACTGTACTAAAGCTAGGGATGTTACATTTTTAGAGGATAGATTTATTAATGTGTCAAATGATGATAATAATCATAAAGAATCATTTAAACGAGTGACTTTCAATTTAAATGACAAGCAACCTCCTAAGGAATCATCTACTGAGGAAAATATCTCAGTTACGGTTAATTCTGATGACACATCTTTAATTCAGCTTGAACCGAGATATAGCGTGATATCAGTACATGATTCTGACAGCGAGGAGAGTTTTTATTCAAATGATACTGCGGATAAAACTTATGTTCCAGAGGAAGAGGAGTCATCTTCTAGTTCATACGCGGAAGAAGAAATGAACTCTGATTCTATGTTGTCCTATATGGTCAATGAAATGTCACGTACTACTGACGGTGATGAACCACAGACAGTAAAGGAAGCCTTGAGTGGTCCAGAAGCAGACAACTGGAAAAAGGCAATGCAAGATGAGTATAATTCATTTCTTGTCAACAAATGTTGGACACTTACTGATCGAATTAGTGGTCGCACACCGGTAAAATGTAAGTGGATATTTAAAAAGAAACTAGGTCTCAATGGTGAACTTCTTAAATATAAAGCTAGATTAGTAGCTAAAGGCTTCACACAAAAATACGGGATAGACTATAATGAGACGTTCTCTCCTGTTGTTCGTTATTCAAGTATTCGAACACTGTTAGCAATAGCTGCTGAATATAATATGGATATTCAACACTTGGATGTAAAGACAGCTTTTCTTCATGGTGATCTCCAAGAATTAGTATATATGGAGCAGCCGGAATCCTTTAAAATTAAAGGAAGTGAGAATAAGATTTTTAAGCTTAATAAAGCTATTTATGGCTTAAAGCAAGCAGCTAAAGCATGGAATGAGAAGATTAATATGGTTTTGTGTGACAAGTTAAAATTTTCGAGGTCAACATTAGAAGCATGTGTTTATTATAAACATAGCAAAGATAAGCTTATTATAATAGCACTTTATGTTGATGACATTTTGGTAATGTCAACACCTAATACTTTTCATGAAGTAATTGAAATTAAGAAAAAACTCAACAGTGAGTTCGAAATTACAGATTTAGGGCCAGCAAGACACGTCCTAGGAATGAGAATCTGTAAGTTGAAAGATAAGATAACCCTAGATCAAACTAACTATATTGAGAAAGTTGAGACTGGTATAAAACTTGAAAAATCACTTAATGATGAAAGTGGTAAGTTTGAGTACAGGAGTCTAATAGGATCGCTGATGTATATTACGGTAGGATCGCGTCCAGATATTGCACACGCGGTCAGCTATCTGAGCCAGTTTAACAATTGCTACAACAAATCTCATTGGATATGTGCTAAAAGAGTACTTCGTTATCTTAAAGGAACAAAAGAATTATGTTTGAACTTTGAGAAGAGTGGAACAATAATAACAGGCTATGCAGATGCTGATTGGGGGAGAAATGACGTTGATAGAAAATCCTACACCGGGTATATCTTTCGAGTCGGTAAATCTGTAGTTTCCTGGGAGAGCAGAAAGCAGAGAACCGTAGCGTTGTCAAGTACTGAGGCGGAGTACATGTGTCTCTCTGACACTTGCAAGGAGGCTATTTTTCTTCGTAATCTTTTGCAGGAAATATTAGGTATGTCATCTAAAGTTACAATTTTTAATGATAACCAATCTGCACAAAAACTATGTAAGAATACTGTCTTTCATGCTAGAACTAAGCACATAGACATTCGCCACCATTTCATTAGCCAACACATTTGTGATGGTTTTATAGATGTAAAATATTTATGCTCTAAGGAAATGTTAGCCGATTTATTAACCAAACCATTGTCAAAAGAAATTCAATAATTTTGTAAGTCAATTGTTCAAAGGTTAAGTTAGTTATTATTATGTTGTATTGAGATTGTTAAAGTGTAAAGCGACACATAGTATAATTTATATTGGTTTAAGGGCTAGTGTTGAAGATACATATATAAACTCAATGTAAATTAATTTACTTTTAAATATATCTATGTGTCACTCTTTGATTTGATCTGTCTGTCAAGTGTATGTATAATGTAGTGTACAGATTCCAAGTAATATATCGTGATGAATCCTGCAAGTTCGTTTATATTATCCTATAACTCCTTCATGTATGCATTATGCCTTTCTGTTTACACATCTGTTTCAGGATTTTTAGCAACTCAACAATCAACCCCATTAGGGTACTATAAGTAAAGAAAGTTTCTTTAAAAACCGTTATTGAAGTTACTTCCTTTGGTGTGTCTGGAAAAAGAACATAGTGCAGAGAAGTTTAGTGTAGGGCGAAACTCCACGGGCCGTCGTAACATATATTTGTAACATGGGAATGTATTGCGCGAGCTGAAGTGCAAAACAGCGGTTTTTTAGGGTTCCGTACCTAAAGGATAAAAACGGAACCCTATTAAGTACTAAGACTTCGCTGTCTGTCCGTCTGTCCGTGTGTCACAGGGCTCTATCTCTGGAACCGTAATAGATAGACATTTGAAATTCTTACAGAGGATGCATAACTGTGGCCGCTACAACAACAAATACTAAAAATAAAAATAGTTGAAAACAAAAAGGGGTCCCCATACAACACAAACTGCTATTCGATATTTTTCCAACTAACTTTTGAACCGTTAAAGGTAGACAGTTCAAATTTTCACAATGTGTGTACTTTAATGGCTTCTGCAATATTAAATACTAGAAATTAAAAAAAAAAAAATTTTGGTTGTAAGGAACCCTCCAGGTGCGGGTTTGACTTGCACTTGGCCAATTATTAGTAACGCGCAGACCCGCGGGCCACAAGGGAAAGTCGCGGGCCACACACCACCCGTGGGTATCGAGTTGCCGACCGCTGGTGTTGAATATTAGCTTTCAGAAATTTGCTGATAAAGTATTTATTGATGCATATGTACATAGGAATGTTTTTGAAATTCTACTAAGGAGGTAAAATAAGTGTTATATGTATGTATACGGGAATCTGTTAGGTTCGAAGTCAGAAACGTGAAATTTCAGATAACGTCTATTCAGACAAACATACGACAACGTGGACGGGTGCAAATTTCGTATATAATAATGCGTAAGTTTATTCAAATTGGCCTACATTTTGGTATACTGATTAGGTACATCGCAACTACTTTGGACACACTACTTGCCAACATTTTGTCCTGCCGTGGGGTATGGTTGTGGTTATGCGTGGATTAGTGATGGTGATGTGGTAGACACATAGACCTTGGATTAAAATTTTGGGCTAGAACAGGGCTACAGTATCCCCTGCCTGTCGTACAAGACTAAAAGGGGACTTCTGGAGTTGCGGGCGGCAAGAATGGGAGCTCTAACCGCCCAGCCAGAGACTCTGGAAAGAACCACTGTATATAAGGCCCCATATAACATGGAAGGTTCCCATGGAATAGTGTAAATAATAATTATTGTATCCTACATGAATCTTATATTTTAAAGAAATGTTCATTACTGTCCACTAATTAGAGTTTTTGTGTATATTTCTGAAGAAAACTTGACCAATTTAGGTACACAGAGACGAAAAAAAAAGATTTTATTAATTAAATATTAATGCTACTTTATCGTTAAAATTGTTAAAAGTACGAATTTACGATTACAGTTATTTGTATGTCATATCATATTTTTTTACGCGGGCGAAGCCGCGGGTTCTGCTAGTACGTATATATTACTTAATAAAAACTATTCTTATAATTGGGTACCTGACAGTTACAACAATAAAATATGAAACATGTTCGACATGATAGCTTATAAATTAACATAAATTATGCAATATTTAGTTTAATTTTTTATATAATATTTAATAATAATTTTAATCTATACTCCGATTCATTATTAGGTATCCAAAATGTAAACAAAGGTGTTGACCTATCAAGAAAATACGTTTCAAATGGTAGTTTCTTATTTTTGACGATATTAAAATAATACAATGATAATAAAATATTGATCTAAATAAATTAAGATCAATTCTCATTTTTTAATATTTATATTACCTCATTTTCGTTCCATATGGTAATAATATTAAAAAACAAGGTTTATGGTAGAAAATTAAAATATGATAATGGTAACACAATCGGGATACAAAACATTTTTAAGTTTCGTAACCGATATTATGCATTTTCGTGATCACGATCGAACTCGAATGTTTTCTCATTTTTATAGCGCGGTTGTTAAATTGTATGTAGTTGTTAAAGATTTTGATTATTTGTTGAGTTTTAAAAAAAAAATGTTGTAAATTTGTTGAAGTTTACAAAACCTGTTATCGTATTTTGACAATGACATTTCTTTGTTTACATTTTGGACACCTAATTATGAATCAGACTATAGGTATTTTTTATTTTTAAAAATAAATTTTGAAGTTTTATTTGTAGATTGCAAATTCCAAAACGGCTACTGTGCTGCTTCAAATGTCATGTGACGTCACCTCACTAACTGTTCTAACTGTTAGAAACATATTCAGATAATTCAATTATAGCATTATTTTAATTAATTATTTTGCATTATTTTCATGACGTCTCATTTTTATAATAAAAAGTGCCCATTTATATAGTCACTGGCTGTATTTGGTTTTTAATAATTTGTTGCGCCTTTTGATAGAATGGTAAATTCTATATCTGACAAAAAGTCGGTCAACTGGTCAATTGGAAAGCGTTTCAGAATATCATTATATCATTACTAGACATCGGATTATATGCACTATCAAAATGTCGAAATATGCATGCAAATATGCACTAAAAAGGGGAAAACATGGCCAATATATGCACTATTAAATTATCATTGTAACGCACTACAGAATAGGGCCCCTACAGAATAGTCCCTCGGCGGCATAAGGCCCTAAGCCTTTGTAGCGCCGCGCGACGACGAATAAATACGACGCGTGCGTTGTGCAAGCAAGCCCTTCGTTTATCAACAGTTTCGAGTTTTATTTTGCGCGGGGATAATAAAAGTTGTAAATTGGTGGAAGAAATAGTTTTATTCTATTAATTCAGAAGAGGGATAACCTCAAATAACACTCTAACACCTGTCTACTGAACCAAAATTACAACAATAATACGTATTTTTTTAAAATATCAAATTGTATTAATTAAAAACTAATCTAATTTAGTAGTAGTAGTACCTAGTAGATTAAGTATCTAGATTTAACATAAAAATCATTGTAATTGTCTTACCTTTCGGAGTTTCCAGGCAGTTTAAAAAATGTTATATCTGGATGTGTTATTGATGAATTGAAGCAACCAAAAACAGCACAATATAGTCTATAACTTTTCCTCGCCATATTATTCTTGAAACAAAAAAATATACTTCTTAAAAAACCGTCACATCACCCGGTCGTCACTGTGGCACATTCACGACTGTTCGTATACTAAGTGAATACCGACCTCGAGGCGAGTAGGCGTGGCTTGCGTTTCGTGCGTTTGTATGAAGATAAAATACTGTATATATCCTTATACTGTGGTTTTACTATCAATAAACATATGTTATGATCCCCCACCAAATCTGCCGCCGGTAGCAAGCATTCTTGTATCGCCTCTTTTTTCCTCAATAGCTCTTGGATAGTGTATGGGTGTTCTCCAAGATTTCGGTAGAGCGCCTTGTGATCATATCTCCAGCCAGCGAAGATATCGCAAGTTCGGAGCAGATGGTCGATGGTTTGCGATGAAGAGCCATCGCATGGACAAATGTCGTCCGGAACAATGATATTTTATTATGTCTATGGTTCGCAAGAATCTTGAACCAGTGTAAGTATGCCTTGTGGTACCTGGTGAGAATTTGGGTTAGATGGAATTACCTATCGATATGATTGTGAAGCTCTTTGACGTCGGCATAAATTAGTAGACGTCGGACAGGTTGGGCAAGAGAAGTTTAGTGTGCCGGCTTTTATTATGTCTATGGCATCATGTATTTCGATATAACCAAATATTTATGACGCCGTGGCAGTGAATTTGTTTTCAAGGCCAGGCATATAAATAAAATACCAGCGGATGTACACTTCAATGTGCGATATCAACACGTTGGTTCCGAACGTGTGTTCAGTTGTTGCATTTACCACATCTTTTCCGGTGATTCTTAAGTTATCTACTAAGTTTTTGAGTACATTTGATATTAAGTCGTGATAAGCGTGAAAATAATTTAGTAAGTACGTATATATGTCAGTGGTTTGTTTATTAAAATGTGCATAATTACCGCAGCTTAATACTATAGGCCATCCTCCGTAGGCCATTCTCTAATAATAACTTCAGTATTTTTTAATTTGTTAACGTAACGATATTTTCAGAAATAATCCACAATGACGATTGATCTGTACTTTATGCCCAGTTCGGCTCCGTGCCGCGCTGTCAACCTGGTAGCATCAGCTCTCGGAATTTACGACAAAATAAACCAGCGTAAATTGGACCTGATGTCTGGTGAGCATCTAAAACCTGAATTCGTCAAGGTATAACGTTTTTTACCAATTTTTGCATATCATATTTTACGCTATTAAATTGAAGGATGTCGTAGCCTACGATTCCCGTGCCAGACATAGCACAAACATTATTGAACACATGTTTGAAGTTGTGGCAACCTCATACCCTGGATGGACTGCACTCAGCATCCGTTCAGCAGCTCATCAGGTGCATCGCAGTGGATCATGAACACATTTCCTGTACCTGGTCCAGCTGCTCTCCGCGACCGCCCGGACGGCTCGAGTAGCCCAGCTCGTCTCTCTTCGCTCCAACCTCGAGACTTCGGTTCGTCCGCACATCTCGTTTCACCGCAGACAAAGGGCGTTCCGAGGCGCTTGCGACCTGTACGAAGTACGTTCGGTATTTCACGGACGGCTTGGGTAGCCATTACTCGTCCTCCAACTTCAAGGCCTTGGTTTTCCCTCACATCTCGACTCACCGCAGACAGAGGGCGTTCCGGGGCACTTGTAAGCTAGGCAAAGATCACCGCAGTACGGATCACTGAAAATATCCGATCTCCGCTCTGAGCAGGTGGTGATGTGGCGTCCTCCCGCTACATCAAGAGATGGCGCCACGAGTATTCTGAATCGCGCTATCGAAGTTTTCTAGATATGTTGCATATATAGAAGTTCCGAACTGAGACTGTCGGAACACGACCGTTCCCCACGCATGATCATGCGTGGGGAACACCTGGCCCGGCGGGAGATCTCCCGTTGCCAAAGTATTATCACGACATGATGTTATCAAGTAGCAATAAATAAAAATCCTGATATATGTGTGCAAAAAATACAATGTGCATTATTTTATTTTTCTGATAAACGATGAAATTTTAGTAATACTTTTTTTACAGCTAAATCCCCAGCACATAATTCCAACACTGGTGGACGATGGTTTCTCGCTGTGGGAATCCAGAGCCATTTGCAGGTACTTGGTAAACAAGTACGGTGGCGGCAACAACCCTCTCTACCCTGCCGACGTGAAGGCTAGAGCTGTTGTAGACCAGAGACTAGATTTCGACATGGGTACACTGTACGCCAAATTTGCAGTATACTTCGTGAGTGTCAGAGTGATTATTCTTGCTTATAAGAGTATTAGTGATGGTTTCATGAAATATTTTGTTTGTAAGGTGTGACCGTAAATGTTTGGAATATTTGGAAAGCAACAAAACCTTAATAGACCTTTTTCCCGCTAATTGAAAGAAAAAAATGTGAGCCGTCACGGGACGCCTGGCAGATGTGAAACATCGACATTATTTTGTAAAAGTAATATGCAAAAAAGAACATATTGTGATAGGAACTAAATATGTCATAATGATAAAATAAAATATTACGATTTTTTTCCAGATAACGATGACTATTTATTGAATTCGATTGCACATGGCGACGCGTCGCCACACCGTACACACTACTGCATATAGATTGTATATATATACCATCGTATAGCGTGGCGCCACGGCATGCGTCGCCACGCCAGAAATCGGTTTTACGTGCGGCTATAGATGTTTCACATCAAAAATAATTAACTTACTGATGACTTGATGGTGTGTCATAGTGTGATTTTGCTTTCTTTGCAGAAGGCTGATCACTTTCACTCTCTAAATTATCACGGTCAGACATTTTATTATCAGAAAAATAAGCGGGCAATACTTAAAACATACAAAATACGTCAAGTGGTGTAAAACGAGTTAAAACGACTCCAGTCGCTCTCGCGCGGCGTAGTAATACACACGAATGTCACTGAACACGTTAAACGTCATTATTTTGAATTTTAAGCCTCAAAATGCCTTCTTGTGCAATGCATAAATGCAAAAATTATGCTCGAAAAAGAAACAAGATTCATGGAATCACCTATCACACGTAAATGAAGAGAAATTATTAAATTTTGTTTATTTTTCGTGTTCGATCCGCCATGATTACATGAGTAACCAGAAAGAGACAAAGTATGTTTTTGTCAATGAAAGTCAAAATGCATGACCATGCATTTTGCGTCTTTATCACTTTCATTGACAAAAACTTTCATTGATTGAATTGAACTGTCATAGATCAATGAAAAAATTTTCATTGATCTATGACCATAGATCAACAGAACAGAAGTGACATTTTATTGAAGCTCACGATGTTCATACGTGTATGTTATAGTTTAAAATCCCACTGCTTAATTTTTATATTAGTGTGTTTTAGTCAAAATATAACTTTTTATAGTTTATTTTAATAAAATAAAATCGATATATGGGAAATTCTGTATCCTAATCTCTAAATTTTCTTCGATATCTATGGTAAATAATAAAAAATATTTATATAGGATAGTATACGGTATTTTAAAATTTCTTTAATTGAATAAATTAACCTAAACATAATTTAATAAACAATCTTTGTATAGCCAGAAATTAATCCTCAAAAAGACCACGGTAAGATTATATAAAATTCGCATGTCACGATGTTAGTTACTGTACTCCTGCGAAACGCTCTTACTGATTTTCATCAAAATTTATATGCATATTCAGTAAGTCTGAGAATTGGCTACTATCTATCTATTTTTCATATCTCTTAAGTGATAAGGGTTGTTCACCCTTAACATTTTTTTTTATTTATATGGCAACACAATGTTTGCTGGGTCAGCTAGTACATTTATAAAATGTACACAACTTTGCAATTAATGGTCGTGTGTAAAATAAAACTGAAAATAATAAACATAAATTAGTAAAGATACTTCGCCGCCTTGAAATTGAATGAAGCCACAAACGGCTTATTAGTAAGTTTTTTTTGAATTCTTGACAAATAAAAACATTTTTAGAGAAAATTTACAAATAAATAACTAATACTGCGTAATTTACATAATAGATAAATAATTATTTCAAATATTTTAGGGACATTTTAGCACGGAGACGTGGCAAAACTTTTTTACGCAACTATTTCAATTCTCAAAACTGGGTACATTTTCTTGTTAGGAGTGAGTAATCTTTACTAATATACGATAATAAATATAAACAATTTTTAAATCGTATATTTTAAACCAGTCGATACATCTGTATAGATACATTCTTTCATCAAATTATATATTTATATAATATTAATTAATAATTTAGTTAAACTGTACTATAACATTTCTACGTAAACGATGTACTAAAACTATTATCGACAGTTCTGGACATTTTTTACCTTCTGTTCCATTATTTCATTGTCTTTGACAAGCATGAGTATCAATGAGAAATATACGTCCATACGTCCCGTTTTTAACGGGACAGTCCCTTTTTTCGATGCTTCGTGCCGTTGTCTCCGAAATGAACCGTTGCCATTGTCAATTAAGTAACAGTAAATATTATAATTGTGAAAAAAACATGGGGTGCTCCATTTATCAGTTTTCATAAAGCGCCCCACATTTTTTGCACAATTATACTATTTACTTTTCCTTAAATGATTCCTAGATTGAAAATTATTTTCTACTTTTTAGTTAATTTTATCATAAAAGCGTGTTTTTTATTATTTCTAACTATATTTTTTCAAGTAAAAAGTATTTGACATAAAAAAATCGATGTCCCGTTTTGACTGAAGTAATCATTGGTCACTATATTCCATGGTCAATATTTACGTTTGCGTACACTTGAAACGCAAGGTCAAACACTAGTTGTCTTTTTTTATCACATTGTTCTAATAGCTCTGTCCCTTATAGAACATTTGTCTATGTAGTTAAAGGTAATCGTCGCCACGCCAGAAATCTTTTTTACGTGCGGCTATAGATGTTTCACATCAATAATAACGTTTCAGCAATAGAAGTAAGACGTAGGTACATATTATATTGTCGGTTACAGATGTTAATGGCGGAAAGAGAGCACTTAACATCGTACTCTACGTCATCACTTGAATACTACATATTATAATTATCGCACTAAAAAAGTTGCGACTCATGCGTGATCATGTCACAAATTATGTTTGTAGGGTGTGGAGTTGTGGGTGACATGAACATAATTAAGTTATCGAGATTGTTGACTTATAGAATGATAAGATAAAACGTACAAATATAGGTCTGTGGATAAAACGCACTCTGCAAACATTCAATTATTTGAAACTTCGAGTGCATTGCTAACGTAAACAACTTTGAAAAAAAAATATGCATATTTAGACTAATCCGATTTGAATCTCAATTATTATTTTCAGAACCCCCGATTCTTCGGCGGCCATGTCGAGAAGGATAGTCTACAGAAGCTGCTGGAAGCCCTAGGCTTCCTCAATTTGTTCCTAGAAAGCAGCAAGTATGTCGCTGGTGATGACCTGACAATCGCTGACTTGTGTCTTGTGGCTACACTCTCCACTATCGACGTTATTGGGTTTAGTTTAAAAAAGTACCAAAATATTTTACGGTAAGTAACAATAGATGAATCACTAAGATAAGCATCATTAAGCGGCTTGTCATTATCAATATGATTTTTATGATTATCACCCATGTCCTTTTGGCTCAGAATAGGGTAGATCTGCTTTTATTGACTTTGGACAGTTTCCCAGACGAGACATAACGCGCGCTAATGTAGTACATTTTATTCGGGAGTTTTTGAGTACAGACCTAACTTCGTTTCGGACTATGCTTGTATTTAGCATCTATAATTTGTTACATGTGATGTCCACAGGCGACAGTGACCACTTATCACCTCGTAGTCTTGTTAAATTGTTGTACAAATTATTGTACAACAATTGTAATAAACTAAAATATAACATTTTGTGCCATTACTTTCTAAAGGATTTTAACAACTTATGGTCTAAAATACATATTTGTTTTATTTCAGCTGGTACGAATTGGTACAGAAGACAGCTCCAAACTACCAGAAAGCGAACGCTGAGCCTTTGGAAGAGTTCAGGACAATGATCAAGAACAAGAAGTAGAGTAACTAGGTAACACACTCACTTGTGATGTGATCCGCTTTGGGCAGGGTTGCCATGTGATGTGATGGGGCTAACTATTGAATATTCATTATAAGTATATTAAGCTGCGTATACGCTAGACGAGCCGAGCACGAGCGAAGCCGAAATTCATGGAGTGTGGACTGACTTACGAGCCTAGAACGAGCGCGCTTCGAACATTCGGCTCGTGCTCGACCGTGCTCCGCTCGTTGTCGATTTTTTGACGAACACAAAGGGAATTGCGTAGCGCTCGCTGTGCGCTCGTGGACGCGTTAATCGACACACGCTCGTTTTGCTGATCGGAGCATCATGAAAACGTGGTCAGAAGATGTTTGTTTGCAATTAATTGAATTATACCAAAATATAGCCACGAACACACTGCGGAAAGCCATATTCGAGAGTGATCGTTGTAGGCTCGTTGCACGTTCCACACTTGATACCGCGAGCAAGCGGCTCGGCTTGCGCTCCGCTCGTGCTTGGTTTATCTACCATGTACGCAGCTTTAAGATATTTATCAATATAATGTTATACTAAAATAATATTTTGTATAAGAAACTATGCAGCATTTAACCAACATGATAAAAATATGTGATGTACTTTCTAATTCATTGTTGTTTTTGTTTCAGTTTATTGCAAATAAACATTCAAAACATCTAACTTTTGTTAGAACTTATGGTCCTGGGAGCCAGTTCCAGACGCAACATAAAAAGACAGAATTTACTTTATATTTTATTTATCTTTGTCTTTAATAAAGTAATTACAGATAGGCACTAAAAAAATAACCATGCATATGTAAGACCATAATACAATAACATATTTTAGATACAACAACACCGCTTGTCTCTTGCGAAATCATATCTCAAGCGGGCGCGAGGCCCTAGTACCGATGTGTTGGCGATTAACACCGTCAATAAGTGAACCTTACCAAAAACCATAGGGTATTAAAGGAATTGTAAACTAAAATATGTAATTCCAACGCTGTGTAAATGAGCCACTATCATACACTCAAGATAAGAGTATCAAAATCGAGATAATTCAGAGTTTTTGGAAAAATCTTCAATAATAGTGACAAACATATTTTGAATGTGTGAATGTGAACGCTTTCTGACTTTACATCAATTTTAACAGGACAATATTCATGTGTGCAAGAATTGTGAATCCAAGAATTGTTCCAAATCTAACTAGTCTCCGACCGACAAAATATCTCTCTGTACGCAGATTCAATAATACTTTAGCTTAAGAAAAAATATGAGCTCACTTATTAACAGTGAAACATCTGCAAAACAGGTGATTAGACCATTCCCATGGCACGTGAATGAGTATTGAACGGCGGTACTGACGCGAGGCAATCTCCCGAGTGAAAGCGATTCGGTCTCTCCACATTCTCAACAGGAATCCGATACCGAAGCTAGGCTTAGCTTAGTGTCAGGCGAATATAACAATCGCTATAACAGTTAAAACAATATATTTATTGATTCCGAACGCTGTGTAAAACATCATATACCTAAACGCCAATTCGAATGCGATGTTAACGACATCTATCGACGTTATATGCTTCGCCATCTAGTCTCAAGTGAATCACATCATTGCAAAATGATCGTAATTAGCTATGTGAAGATACTTATCGCCGAGGCCACCGTTGCAGCGTTTTCCAATGTCAAAATGCCCTTGAATTTTAATATTAAACGAATTTATTTTCCCGACATCTGTTGAATGGAATAAGAACTGTGATGCGGCTCAAGAAAATGGAAATCATGATACCTCCAATAGAATCTTCCATAAAGTTCTACCTTTTCAAGTTTTTGATTTACTTTCAAAGAGATTTTTAATTCGAGTCAATGTTTAAGTAATTCCAAAAGCCCTGTCTTCGCACATTAGCACTGCAAATTGGTGGTGCTAACGCTAATTACATTAAACAGCTCATAACGTGGACATCCTGAATCGATAAACATTGATAAACTATTTTAATTGGGAAGGCGGCCTAAAGCGCTGTGTAGATAGCGCATTTACAAACTGTTAACATTTGATTGTATATGTGATTATTTTCGTAGCATGTACGGTGGCGCCTCTAGCGGCGAAAGTTTCCGACAGCCTCCCCATTGTTTCGCAGGATACGCGAATCCACATCTTAAATACATTCAATCGTGATAACTTGGTGAACAGCGTTGCATACACACGCCTATACAAATTTCAACGTGGGGCAAATAAAACAACAAAAGCACTAATAAACGTACATGTTTCACCATGTCCAAGGCACGTAATATCCGTAAAGAAAGAAAAAAAAAACGACCATTTAAAAAAGCTATCTCTTAGTAAAACTACTATTCTAGTGTTATGCAAAAACAATTAGACAATAATACATACAATATTCCTTTTAAACCTCCTGAAGCTATTTGTGTGTTGAATAACAATTTTTATTTTTTATACTCCATAATAATACAGACTGATTTATTGCTATGTGTCACGAACACCTCTCTCTCAATGATACAATGATAAATTATATGTATATCAAGTATATTCCGAGGTTACTAGCCATCAATTATTATTTTTTATTAGCTAAATAAATAGATATAATATGCATTATCTACTAAATCGAAACAAAATATTTTTTCTCTTAGAGTAATTAAAAAACATCGGAATAAATTACACAGGGCCTGTGTAGTTGGAATTTCAACTAGAAGCGCCAAAATTATATTTTCGGGTGCGTTAAAAATTCAGCTCGTCCCCTCCACTAACTACGTCGTGTAAACTTTGCCATTTTCACATTACAATAATAATAATTAATATTATTATAGATTTAACTTTATTCGTTCCGACACTAAATATCAATAATTACACAAAGCTATCTACATGAGCCACACTTGTTATTGGTATTGCCAGTCAAAAATACAACTTTAAATTATTTTGCCCATATCAGTGGTAATGTGATTTGCCGATTTAACAAAACTACTTACAACTGTTTTCCGTCGTGACCACATGAAAAGCAAAAAAAAAATGAATAACAGTGTATGACTTTTCAATAAAAATTGTAATTCAAAATGGCGACGTTTGTATATCTCTCGCTCACACATCAAAGCAAACGAGCGGGATGCATATAGAAATTACGCCATTATGAAATAAAATCTTTATTGAAATCAGTTTTCAGATATTTTTACCCAATACTATCTCACAAGTAACGTGTAGGTTTCTTTTCAAACATAATTGCATTTATATTTTATTCTATACTTATATATTGGTGTTTTCTGCTCAAAAACTTGCAAATGACCACGTGATCATACATCAGCGACATCTAGAAACATTTCTTAGAAAATTGGTGTTCTCTTTGCGATCCGAGACAATTTCAGATATACTGTGTACAAAATGTCAATATTCATAAACATGACGTCATAATTCATAATGGCATGTGATGACGTATTTCCGGGCTGGCAACGACGTGTTGGTACAGAATAGACCGATGTCTGGGAATGATTCGTAATCTTGCGTATAATATTCCTTTCGTTTCTCTTTTCGGCTCCAACATTAACTGGACTTTCTGAAAATAAGAAATAAATGGTATTATAATCACAGTTTTAGGCTTGAATGTGCTTTAAAGAGTGTAATAATTTTATTTAATTGTATATTAGTCCGGTGGGCGGGCGAAGTGTGTCTTGACATTTTAGGATGTAAATCGTAGGTTTCTAGAACGCGAGATTGTAATGTAACGCGACGTCGCAACGTGTCATGACGAGCCGACGTAGCATGTTTGTGTTTCGTCCTTTCTCTGATCACGTCGGCCTGCGAGGAGCGCACGTCGGCGGGCTCGGCGTCCGGCCGGATGACGTCACCTCGGGCGGGTGACGTCACGCCCACGCCCTGCACACTGGCGACGTACCTGCGGCTACTGGCAGCAGTTCTTGCGCACGGAGTCGGCCTGCGAGGAGCGCACGTCGGCGGGCTCGGCGTCCGGCCGGATGACGTCACCTCGGGCGGGTGACGTCACGCCCACGCCCTGCACACTGGCGACGTACCTGCGGCTACTGGCAGCAGTTCTTGCGCACGGAGTCGGCCTGCGAGGAGCGCACGTCGGCGGGCTCGGCGTCCGGCCGGATGACGTCACCTCGGGCGGGTGACGTCACGCCCACGCCCTGCACACTGGCGACGTACCTGCGGCTACTGGCAGCAGTTCTTGCGCACGGAGTCGGCCTGCGAGGAGCGCACGTCGGCGGGCTCGGCGTCCGGCCGGATGACGTCACCTCGGGCGGGTGACGTCACGCCCACGCCCTGCACACTGGCGACGTACCTGCGGCTACTGGCAGCAGTTCTTGCGCACGGAGTCGGCCTGCGAGGAGCGCACGTCGGCGGGCTCGGCGTCCGGCCGGATGACGTCACCTCGGGCGGGTGACGTCACGCCCACGCCCTGCACACTGGCGACGTACCTGCGGCTACTGGCAGCAGTTCTTGCGCACGGAGTCGGCCTGCGAGGAGCGCACGTCGGCGGGCTCGGCGTCCGGCCGGATGACGTCACCTCGGGCGGGTGACGTCACGCCCACGCCCTGCACACTGGCGACGTACCTGCGGCTACTGGCAGCAGTTCTTGCGCACGGAGTCGGCCTGCGAGGAGCGCACGTCGGCGGGCTCGGCGTCCGGCCGGATGACGTCACCCTCGGGCGGGTCGCGCATCTGCTTCTGAGACACGATCCTGTAGATCTCTGCAAGGGAACAATACAATACGACATTAGTTATAGTATGCATAGATAAGTATAGATATCTCGCCGCCTTGCAATTGAAGGAAGCCATTAAATGGCTTAAACGGCTGACAAATGTGTCACCAATTTAATGTCTGTTATGGTGTAATTTACGCGGAACAATGCCGACATGTGCAGTTAAGTTCTGAAAAAACACGAAATCGAAGAAAAAGTGCGGAGAAATAAAAAATCATTTCATTCGTAAATAATCTAAAAACTACATTTTTTTATATTTTTCAAACACGTAAACAGATGACAGTGACAATTTCAATTGTCAAAACTAATTACATTTTCTTGTTAGGAGTGAGGAATCTTTTCTAATCTATGATAGTATGGCGGATGGCGAATATTAGCAGCTCGTGGAGAGATGGCGCTGCGTGTACTCTGAATTACGCTATCGAAAGTTTGGAAATGTCGAACTGGGACTATCAGAGTATGGACACTCCACAGGCCCTCGTGCGATAATGCTTTTGTAGCTAACAATCAGCTACAAACGTGTATGATATGTATCTTAAGACGAGATCTATGCACAACATACTTCTCCCCACCCACATCGAATGTATTGGTTTGAACTTTATAAAATAAATTACCGCAACGCCATATATTATATAAAATGTATGTTTTTTAACTTTATGTATGTCATACACGAGTGGAACATATTTCCTATTTTTTTATTACTATTTCTTACTTATAGAAGTACTGTAGCAATTAACAGAAGAAAGTACAGAACGGGAATACGATTTATATTATGTTACTGTCGGACACGTTTTTTGATATAACGCGTTTTGTTTCGTAAGGACTACTTTTACTTAATACTTAATTTTGACTAGTATTAGTCAATTCTAGTTTTAACATAGTCATTTAGTAAAAACTACTTGTAACTAGGAAAAACGCGTTCTAAATAAAATCGGGTTTTAACTGTAACATATATTTTCTAGTAAATGCATTCCAATCCAAATCACTCCCATAGTTACAAATCAATTCATATCACCGAAACTATCTTAAGGCGCTGTGTATTACCGTGTAGATAACGTTATCACCGTTATCGATCGTTATCACATATCAAATATCAGTATAATGCACAGAATTGATTAATATTTTTTCCCACAGATAGGTAATTAATTTATGTACTGTAAAAAATGTTAATGTACAATTTTAATACAATCGCGAAAGTTCATTGGCTTATTTTTAAGATAAATAAAAAAGAATGATATATGAATGGCTGATTTTAGTGAAACTTTAACTAGTTCATAATAATTTGCTATAAGACATTTTCCATCCCGAAGATATTTATGGTTGATTACCACTAGACTACTTTCGTTACATTATCAATGAATGACTAAGTACAAAGTAATTATTTTTTAGTAACTTACCAGTAAGAATATTCTGGAATGCCGGTTCCACGTTGGTGGAGTCTAGGGCGGAGGTCTCGATGAAACTGAGTCCGTTTCGCTCCGCGAACGCCTTCGCTTCTTCCGTTGGAATAGATCTGGAAGTATGATGAAAACGAAATTTCTTTAAGAATGTTTCTTATTCGTAAACCTTAAAAGACGAACACATTATTATTAATTTGATGTTATAATGATAATTTAGTAAATCTCGTATTTTAATGGGCAGCAGTGATCAATTACCAGATATTTCTCAAGTTCTAGTCTTCAGTGAGTCTAGATTTGTTTTTATTCTCGATAATAAATCACACACACACACACTTCACCATCAGCACTTCAAAAACATTAACTCCACTGACCTGAGGTGCCTGAGATCGCTCTTGTTCCCCACTAGCATGATGAGGATGTTCTGGTCGGCGTGGTCGCGCAGCTCGCGCAGCCACCGCTCCACGTTCTCGTAGGAGAGGTGCTTCGCGATGTCGTACACGAGCAGCGCGCCCACGGCGCCGCGGTAGTACGCGGACGTGATCGCCCGGTAGCGCTCCTGGCCCGCCGTGTCCCATATCTGAGCTTTTATGGTTTTGCCGTCCACCTGATGAAGAGAAAATTGTACACATTATATACTTGTGTTATCGTTTATAGATGGATGAATTCTTGAGGACACATAGAGAGATAGAAGACCCGCATGAAAAAAGTACAGTCTAAAAATCCGACGCGCAATTTTTGTGAAATCTTATCTGTCTGAATTCTAGGCAGAAAATAAATTTCTATTCCGGTCTGTAATTCTTTAAGTGTAAATAAATATTATTAATGTTTTCCCTTATTTATTGACTTCTGGCATTTTAGAAATTAGGCACATGTTAGAAGACATCTTCTTTAAAAATAATACCAAATGAAGTTCATTCAAATGTACGACATTTTTATCAGAATCATCTATTTATATTATAACTTAGGTCATAGGTCAGGGTAGGGTAGTAAAGTTTCATATTAGGCGTTTCCGTCCTTCAGAGGGCACGCAAGCTGTCAATCGTATTGTTATCAACGTCATTACATTGAAGACGTTTCCCTTTACCGTGGAGGCCTTCACCACGACTCGTAATTTCGACAATTGTGCCGACCACTAAACTGATATGACCTTCTACAGTGAGACCTGACTTCGCATTGGCTATTTTTGGCAACGTGCACCGAGATAAATATTTCGAGCTAAGCAAAACAGAATCGCAAAACTTTGAACAATTCTGTTGATAATACGTATGGTTCCTTGAATAGATTCTGGCGACGAAGTAGACGGGCTTCTACCAACGACGCGTGATTATCTAATATCATGTTCGATTTTGACGGAGTTGTGCTGTCTTTAAAGATGTCAATAGCGCATCAGGATCCTCAAAAAGAAATTCAGAATGAACTAATGTCTCAAGGAACTTAAAAATGAATTTGAAAGATATACTATATGGCTTAATGTATTTCATTTATGAATAATAATCATAACCTATTAAGCAAGCAAGAAACAATACAATAGGCGTTCTTATCGTTAAACACCGATTACTTCCAGACCTTATGGTGCGGAGTTAAAGTTGGAATGAATAGAAAAATAGGAAAAAATAATAAAAATAAATTAAGATCGAATGAATGTTAGATTTTTAAGCAACCTTTAATTTGAGTACAGCTTATGGTGACAGCGATGAAGTCATAATGACGTAAAGGAAAGTAGATAGTTAAATGCTGCTCAGATAACGGTAGACAGACGGACACGTAACGCCAGGTCATGTGAATAATTAGGAGGTCAAGAGCACTTCCGCTCAATCGCAACACGTTTAGGATGCGCGCAATCAACTTTCATACGTATCACAATGGTGACAACGGCCATATGAGCCTTTGGTGCTTTGAAAGTCATGAAGATTGGATGTACGTTATGAAATATAAACGATATTGATGTAAGTAGATAGAGTTAGACTTACGTTGAAAACCTTATATCCACCTAATTAATAGCAGTGTCAAAGGTCGCCATGTTTCCGGGTTAAGGGTGTAAAAAGGGAGACATACTTTTTCAAGGCTTGGTTAGTACTCAGGGATATCATGGTCACCCTCAGGTATGTATCTAATCATATCTGGGGTTAATTCTAGATGTCCATAGGCGACAATAGCCACGTATCATAAGGCGGACCACATGGTCGTTTGCTACTCCTAAATATGTAATAAAAAATTGCTGTCCGTGGGGTCAATAAGGCGAGTAAAAAGAACGCCGCCTGATGTTCTATCTGTAGCACGTACCGGCCTTCATCATCATCATCATCACTGACAGCATATGACCCCTCGGGCTTTGGACATCACTATTATGGTAATAGTGACGTGGACAATAGACTTCATGCTGATTGACATAAATAATCCCGATCTACAAAGTTAGACAATTCTAACGCGGTCGGAAATTATAATGTAGGCAAAGTGTACAGTATCCACAAAAACATCAGAAAATGCTGCTCAATCGCTTTAAAGAGACATTACAAATTTAATAATATGAAGGAGCACGTTCAAAATAATTAAATCCAGTGAAGTAAAACGTATATCACGACATGACATAACAGCAAATCGCTTAATAAACTGCATGATTGCACCGGCTCCGAGCCGCCGCCTCGCTACGAACACACTTTATTGCTTATAACGTCATGTCATCACACATAAATTGCAAAGGAAATACGCATGCTGTTAAATTTTCCCACTGGCATCCAACTAGTTTGGATCGATATGTACTCGGCAAACTTACTTCTGGTTTGCAGACTTTACTTAGTTCTCGGCGGTAGAAACAAATGTTAAAGAAACCAGTCTGACATTTGCCCTATTTTCGGAAAATTATGATTAGAAGGCGTTTAAAATTAGGCGAAATGGTACCCGTTTGAATCAAGCCAGTGGGCCTAATCTCGGTTGGTTATGGAACGCTACTATAGGTAAGTTGTACCTGAAGAAGCGCAATATTCTAACAACTTTAAAAGCTTTCACTTATACATTCTTTATGTAAGTCATGGAAATTATAATGTTTATTTGATGAGAATAAAGCTCTTTATTCGTTTCTGACCTAGAAATGCATAGACTGTGGACTATTTTGAATTTGAAAGACTACAGGAACAGCTTGTTCTAGGCCGCCTTCCTAATTGCATAAAATCTTATGCGTCTCCTAATGGACTAATGAAGGTAATTAAAGGAATTTAAGACTATAACCATTTTCAGGATGCTAGTAGATATGTATAATAAATTTGAGTCATTACAGATACAGATTGTTATGAGCACGGTGAGATTTTTTGCCATTGACAAAACACGACAAAAATTTTGTAGAGTGCCGCATACATTATTGTGCTCCAGCTAAGGAAAATGCCAATGGGCTGGGGAAACAATTAACAAAGTGATTTTACCTCACATTCGGAAGAACAAATCTTGGAAAACTGTACCTATATTTCCGTGTAATATTTTGTATCCGCATTTTACAACAATGTTATGTTTTATGTTACGTCTTATGTAGCTTCAAAGAAGTTTACGCACTAAGAAGAAAAGTTAGAATACATGGGGGGGGGGGGGGGATTTTATTTTATAGAAATTGATGTAGTGTTGGTGGAGTAAGCATATATTATTGAAAAGTGGGAGAGAACATTGAAACATTTAAGCCCTCTTCGTTCTAATTATTTGACGCTAGATTATTTTTAGGTTTCTTTCGCGGGCAGAAGGCCACACCCTCAACGTGTAACGAAAGAAATATACATTGTGTGGCTGTGTTATTCGTCATGTTACATGTCCTGTCCAATGACCCCTCTGTTATCGGTTTTTAGGGCAAGTTTTTTAGCTTTACAGGAATGAATGATGAATGTCGCGAGTAGGGGAGTGTTTGTAGCTGGTAAAAGAATATTCGGTATCGCACTATCAATAACAATATCGGTAACAGTATAAAGAGCATTGTATGACTGCTAGGGCAATATTCTCGGAAGCGCGACGAACAGTAGAAAGAGCATATTGTGTTTATAGTGGTTATAGTAAAAAGTGTTATGCCACCTTTTCTAATTAGTATTTTATGACTGTTGGTGCACTTTCACAAGCCGTATACAAGGTAACATAGCCCCTACCTTTGACAATGACTTTTGGCATTTACATGAGACATTCACTTTCTGGGCTCATCCCACCAATCGTTACAACGTATGACGTGGATCTGTCTCCGTATGCGTATGTGTCATCGTACTATCTTAGATCTATATAAAATTGAAGTGTTTGGTCTGAGATTTCGCAATAATGGTTTTATTTTTAAAGTTATCACATGGCTATCTAACTGTAATCCGGGTCTCACTCCACAAGTAGGGAAGTGGGCACTGGACACGTGAACAGTCCACCACGCTGCTCCATTCGGAATTGAACAGAATGAACAGGCAGTACGAGTAAAACACATAAAATTCGACTAAAACACAGTCCACCGCGCTGGCTAAGTGCGAATTTGTAGACTTCACATACCTTTGAGAACTTTCTTTAAATGTTGTACTCTCAGATATGCAGGTTTCACAATGTTTTCCTTCGCTATTGAAGCATGTGATAATAACAATATCCACATAATTTTGAAAACTCAGAAGTACATGCCTGGTATTTGAACCACGGACCCGTCGATCGATAGGTCAAATTTCAACGTTTAGGCTACTACTACTTTGCATAGTCAAATCCGAATAGGTAGGATCATATTGACGTCGCGAACTCCCGAGTGTCAGTGTTTTCATTTATACGTGTAACTGCAATGTGGGTAGAACAGTAGGGCACAGCTAGTGTTAGTGACGAGGCTAGGCGACCGGACGCGAGCCGGAAACCGGAATGACCGCGACGCATTCTCAAAGGTACTTAAATTTTATTAAATTCAAACTGTGATCTGGATTGTAACGCTTATGACCAACTGCTAAGCTACGGAATGGCGTTGTCGCGTACCCGGAATAGGATGGGTGGATTATCGTCAACATGAAAGCAAATTGAAACAAAGGAATGTTCAACTAATTCCCGGGGAACGACGGATGTGTTGGGACATATTCATTTGTGTAAATAGTTTAGAAACATTGTTTTAATTTTCACCAAATCCGGCTTCGTAACACCAGTCATGTTTCGATAATCTTTATAGTTTCGGGTTTCGTCATCGATTCACACTTGATAAATACATTCTGTATAGGGTTAAACATTTCATAATGATACGGTGGGTGTGAGATACATTTTTTAACTACAAATCAGGCATGTTATTAATGTTAATATTAAACAAAGAAATAAATAAATAAATGAACAAAATCAAAGGTGGTACATGAAGCCCCTTCGTGTTTTTTTTGTTAGTTGTCGCTTATTTTTATTAGATGTCACTTATTGGATTCCTTTGTGAGATAAACTCAACACATGCTTTTATACACACATGAATGGTTTAAAAGTGTAATTCAGTGAGATACACCGACAATAAATTAATTTAAGACTGCTTACAATCTCGACTTGACCTATATAATGAAGGCACTCAGGATATTTGTAATAATATGCACTTTCCTGTAGTATTACATAACGGGAAGAAACATAAATATGTATTTATATATACTTATCGTGAAATAATTAATATTGGCGGTATTGTTTATAAAGCTGTTTAATATATAAACTCATTTCAATTAACTGTATTTATGAAAGTGATCTTATTGTCGAAATCTATTGTAATGAGGAGTAGTAGAGCCTTTAGAGGTTCGTTTTAGGAGGCCACCACCGCCCACCTATTATTGTCCTAAAATAGCAGTTATCAATGGGCAGTTCTTTTGATACTTCATTTTTTTATAAGATTGAAGAAGTAAAGTTTGTTGCAATACATGATCGTAAGAGATCACTGCCGCTTATGGATCTGTGACCAACTCCAACTATAAAAGAAGTTCTATCTGAAGCCGATGACAGATGCGGTGCCACTCCTGAAGAGCAAGATGGTCGCCTTATGTGAGACAGGCAGCATCCACAGCCTCCTACCGAAAAGCACAACTGTTTAACGCTAGAAACAGCTATGACGGCGGTACCTTCACAGTCTAACCACACCAGTTCCACCACCATTCGAACTACTTCAATCTCATAAATCTTCTAAGAGTATTATTTTTAGACAAAGCCCCGTTAATATATTACGGCTCTGAACCTAATGAACTGGGCATGTTATCGTACATTGACTTAGTTCGAACGATTTGGATCCGGGCCAACGCAATGTAACTTTGTAGGGCCATGACCTCCCGTAATGTGATAAAACTTGCACAGATTTCTTCGCAAACTGTGTCTCATAAAGTTTTTATGGGCGTGTGACCTATCCAGACATAATGGTCAGTTTACATGGGGTCGGTTTGTCACGCGGGTCAGTTGCTAGCTCGTCAGTATTATCGCGAAATGAACGCTACAAGTTTGACTTCATTATAATATCGGTTAACGCCTCCTTTTTGTATGATAAAAGTGGCAAGGGGGCGTGTAGTTCGCCTGACGTTAAACGATCACTGCAGGCTATGGACATTTGTTGAGAAATTTAACTTAACTAAAGTTGGTCAGTCATAAAAACCGAATTGGAACGTCCTTTAACAGAATCTACTCTGTACGACCGTCAATGGAGATTCGAATACGTACAAAAGGAAAATGCTATAACTACACGATGAAACAACTGTAAAATTAACTTTTTCAGGCAGGCTTACAATACTTTACAGTGTAGGGTTTAGCTGCCAAATGACTAACATCGTTCATAATGCGTTCGTACGGATTTCATGCGTACTGGTTAAAATATAGAATACAGACAGCTTTATATTACTGATGAAGAAGAAAAGTTATTTATTACGACAAAACTTAAATAAACATCCATAAAAATAGTGTGGATGTAAACCGGGCTTAATGGTCATTTTCACACACGTTGTTAGAGATGATACTTCTATTCACAGCCAATCAAGCACTTGTTGTCAAAATGCATATCTCCTGTTCTAAAATAACGTTCACATAGAATTGAGCCTGTAACTGGAAGTTGCTGAGGTCTTATTTGCTTTTAAGCAAATATGAAAGAATCTGTCTATACTGGAAGACTTTTTTTAAAAAAACGACGAAAAATGTACCCGCTAAGTGGCGGTTGTACACACGCGACACATAGGACATTTTTGGGAAAGTAGGGGGTACCCCCCCTACTTTCCCAAAAAAGTAGGGGGTACCCCCCCTACTTTCCCAAAAATGTGAAAAAATTCTTGCCTTATTTTCATTTGTTTTTATAAAGATTCAGAAAATAAATAGTTGTTAATACAAATTTTGATACTTTTATTTTCGCGCTTAACGGGTTGGGATTTTGTGAGAAAATCATTGGCTTTTAGAGAATGTCTTATAATAATTTTATCTTTGTTTCTGGCTTATGGATTTGAGAATATATAATTACAAAAACCCATTTTGGACACCAATCTCTGGCACACTAGTAAATATGCCTCTTCGTAATGAAACTGGCAGTAAGTACTCTTCAGAATACAAATATATTTTTTATTTACACTCTGTCAGCCCATCACCCTTGTTAATTGCATATATTTACTTATTATTATAACACCTGAATCGTTATCTAATTATGACCTTAATTTATCTGATAAATGATTGCATTATTATCATCTGTGACTTACATGATACTTATGTGTGGTATACATTTTGAAAAGTATGGACTGTTTTTTTAGATTTGTGTAAATAGAATCAAGATTAAATGGGGCTCCAATTTATTAAATATGTATACTTTTATTTACGAAAGTGGTACACTATGGATATCTAGACTTAGCTGCACTAAAAGTGCAGTTATGAGAAAAAATAAAATAATTCACATACTTTATTATAGGGATTGAAGTCATAAAGAGATGGATACAAATTAAAATAGTCAGATGTCATAGAAAAAGGAATGAAGTGGAAGAAACCTTATGTGTTTCTTCCACTTCATTCCTTTTTCTGATGAAAGAAAACTGAAAGAATTAAAAAAGGGGAGGTTTTTTGAAAAAGTGTCCATACATAAGTAACTAAAGAAAATGTGTATGCTCTTCAGTGAGTGCTCTACGTGAGTTTCAATAACAAGGACTAACAAATAAGTAACACATTCCATAGTTGTAACTAAAAACAGAAATAAGATATTTAAAATATCAGGAAGTATAGCAATAATGACTAACTGATTGAATCTGGTCAATAATGAGTCATGATTAAAAAATAAACATGTACACATAACAGACAAAGAAAATGTATGAATACATTTATTTTAAACTGTATCGTTTAAAATAAAATGATATATTGGTCAAATCAAATCATTTCACCCATAACACTTAAGTTCTACGCAAATATTTTGTGAAAGGGATTATAAAAGACACATTAGAAGAGTATTTGTATTGCAACCATGTGTTCTTTATGTATTCTTTAACAGTTCAAAACATATTAAATACACAAATATATACAATGTGTACTTAAAAAAAGTGCCTTTTAAGAAAAAGTGATAATAGTAGTATTCTATGAATCCATATTTTGTGAAGGCCTTAATTGTTATTTTATTATAGATGAAAACCTACAACACCAATTATATTTTACATCTTTTTGTCTACATCAAAACATTTACCCTGTATAACCATCCTATTTATATATAAAACATATTAGTGAACATAAAATTATTTAAATAAATATAATAATACTTCTGTTAATTAAAAATGTGTTTACCTCTATACTTCTAGTTGCAAACTCCACACCTATTGTTGATTTTGACTCTAAGTTGAATTCATTTCTAGTGAAACGTGAGAGAAGACTGCTTTTGCCCACTCCCGAATCTCCTATCAGGACAACTGGAAAAAAAAGGAATACAATTTCATAAACTACCATACTATATCTATATTTTTAAATGGATATAGAAATATAAATAAGCTTTATTTTACACAAAGGAGCAAGTAATAATAACAATAAAAGTCAGTACATTGACACAGAAATAAGGCAACCTTATCATAGTAAAAACTGCCAGACAAATTGACTAGAGGAAAAAACCAAAATAAACTTATCAAATAAAATGTAAATGTATGTATCAAATAGTAAAATGTATTCAACATTTCTAATTTGGAATATATCATTATCATGTATCTAATAAGAATTTAGTTCACACAAACAGGTATCAAACTATAATTATTAGTTCATTGAAACAATTACTTGACAATAAAATTGATCAACTTCATTCCGATTCAGCCTTGGTGGCATATTATAATATCTTACTTTACAATGAATGAACAAATAAGTTTTCATATATCCACTGTTATTATTTGTATTTGTATGACTAAGAATATTATGTAGCTAAAAATAACTATAGTAAACAAACTCCTACACTTAAAGCGTAAATAGCTAAAATCAAATGTAATTAAAAAATTAAACAGAACGGAATTTATTTCCAAAAAATATTCCAAATCTGTAGCACTCTAATGATTAGATCATTGATGGGTAGAAAGGTGAGTCATAAAGAACACAAACTTATGAGAAATCGATTGATCCCAACACAATCAGCTGATGAATAATAAAGATCACTTTATCCAGATACAATCGTAGCACAACCAATTCCAACTAATAGAATCCTCTTATGTTCTCATCTATGTTACAATTTCATACATTTTAGCCAAATTACGCTACAAAGAACACTTTTTCTACGTCATTCTGCTCCGAACAATGGTTTCTTACATCGAAATTTAATAACTTTAGATACTACATTTCTTCACTTTATTCATACACCCTATCCAAGAACTAAACTATATAAACACTTTACCTTTGAACAAATAATCGTATTCGTCCTCTCTTGTGCCCATTTTGATTACAATAAGTTTTCGTTCGACGTCAAAATCGGTCAGCTAATAACGTCAAGATAAGTTTACGTAAACAAAAATAGTTGTACACAAAAATATCACAGGCTCATTAAACACTGCACTTCTTCCCAAATATCACTTTTGATAACGGATTCATTAAATATAAACGGGTTGAATTAAATAAAATCCTAAATTGTCATCGGGACAAAATGGCGGATTGTTTTACGCCCCTATCCATTGGTGCGTTCTGAAACGTCATCAGCTGTGCTGTGTGCAAACAGTGCCAACAAGAAACGTTTGTGATCTATTTTGGGTATTAAAAAAAATCTTTTACGTCATAATCAAAATTATTTTTATTTTCCGTCAATAAATACAGATGAAATCATTACGATACCACGTTATTCGTATGCGGAAAATTACAATGACGAAGATTATTTAATTCTTTAATAATAGGTTTTCATGTTTTTGAACGTTATTAAATACATCAAAAATGTAATAAAATTTGACATATATTGTAATGTTGCCATTACTTTAATATTTTATATTTTTGTAATATGATTTTACCATGATATAACGAGATTAAAGCTTGAAACTAGGAACAAAGGAACTAGGAACTTGTGGCACGATCAGTGTAGATGGGTCCGGTAAGATATAAAGCAAACGAGACCCTTTTTTATATAAGCATACCATAAAATATCTAATAGAGAAATACTATGCATCAAGTAAAATACCTAAACAATATTGCCATTTATAAAAAGCACGATACGATACGTTATTCAAAGATTCCTTCATAAGCTTCGTTAAGAGTATAGGTGTTCTGTGTTTATAAGACAATAAGAATAAGAATCTTGCGTCCATGAAATAACTTTTTACGATACTGTCACTAACCTCTTACATACCATTACTGTTGCTGCTAGAAAATGGTATAATAAAACAATAAAATAAAACGACAAATACAATTTATACTTTATTATAAACATAAATCTACACTACTATTGCCGCTATACTAGGCTTTAGCGGCAACTGCTACTTCTGCCTCATCATCACTTTCCTCTTGGACTTCCTTCGGCATTTCACGTTCGACGTGCAGGAAAGGATCAATTTTGAGTTTTTCCGTTGAAGGAGGGCAGACAATTAGGCATCTGAAAAAAATACTTATCTTACTTTTCATACACAATAATTTATTTTGGCATTGCTCAGGTTCTAGCGAAACTATTATATTATATTATTACTATAAACTTTTGTTTTCTTTGCATGTGGCGGTTTTCGGAAACAGCGAAGTTCTATATTGTCTATGGTCTATGGTCATTTCTACACTTAAGAGATTTGATTTTTTATATCAATTTACATAAAAAAATTAGGTACATCCTTAAAAACTGAACTTAATACTATTTGTCGATAAAATGAATAACTTTTAACATTATCATATGAGGTTCGTAATAATATTCACAAATATAATCGTTAAAATTTCCCACTTCTAGTGTAGTTTTGCAAGCCTTATCGCCAGGGGCGCCATGCTTTATGTTAAATTCGAACTTCATTCATTAACTTTTTAAAAGGCGGTATTTTAATTTTTGTATTGTTATTTTTCTGCATGTAATCCAAATATAACTTGACATTAACTCTACAACCCACATAGCACTTTTGATAAGATCAAAAATTGATATCAAGAGTTTCAATTATTTAAAGTTAATTTAAATATTACCTAGTAATAAATAATCCTTCCCTCTTCGGTCTCGCCTCCTGCACATCCTTCAGCAATGCGTCAATGTTCTCCGCTACTAGTTTTGCCTCCATATTACACTGTAAATGACACTCAGTAAAATGTAAGAAAGAATTTATTTTGAGAGGTTGACCAATGAATATTTTTATTATTAATGCATAAGTAAGAAAACTATGTTCTGGTATATGTACCATTATCTCCATAGTACAACACCTTAGTAGATTGATGCTGATATAACATGGTATGAGGGTTATACTACACTAGTGTGAAAGATAAATGATGAGGAGTTTTACCACCTCCGAGCATAGATAAGTATAGATTTCTCACAAATTAATTGTCAGCCGTTAAAGCCATTAAATGGCTTAAACGGCTGACAATTAATTTAATGGCTGTCAAGGTGTAATTTACACGGAACAATGCAGACATGTGCAGTTAAGTGGTGCAAAAACACGAAATCGAAGACAAAGTGCGGAGAAATATCGTTTCATTCGTAAATGCTCTAAAAACTATATTTTTTAAATATTTTTCAAACACGAAAATAGATGACAGTGACAATTTAAATTGTCAAAACTGGTTACATTTTCATGTTAGGAGTGAGTAATCATTACTAATCTAGGCATCTGGAAAACTGGACATTCTGAAAGTATCCTTACCCTGCCAATAGGAACTACAGTAAACCCAAAGTTCTGCTGTTGATCATCCTTCAACACCCTGTACTGGATGCCCCCGGAGAACTTCTTCACCATCTCGCCGATGTTAGGGTCGAGGGTGCCGGAGCGGAAGTTGGGGAACCTCCGCTTCATCAGCCCACGGATGGGGACCAGCTCCGTTAGGATGTTAGGATGCGCTATCACGTAGTCGTAGTCACCTAGTTTCAATTCACCTTCCTTTTGACAAAGTTTATATTCTTAATGATGCATTGTAATTTTTAAAATATTTTCAATCAATATTGACACATTGAGAATTTTGTACAAGCTTTCTCCCATAATTGTGGAGTAATTGAAGTATGATGTCTATGATGGCCCAATACAGATTTGTGTGGTAAAATTTGAGTTTATGGCAAATCCATGTTAGATATTTTCAAATCACAATAAGCCACAGAAAGGTTTGACTGAATGACGTATGACAATAGCAAATACAATATTATAAATTTATAATAGTCAACTAAGTTCTTACTGTACCTGTCCATGCTTAAATTTGTAGACCACTGTAGAGTTACGCAATACACAAAAGATGAAGAGGATTCATACTTCAATAGTATACCTGAATTTTCTTGATTAAGTCCGCGCTGCCAGCAGTCGTGGCACCTGCATCAAGTGCTTGCTTGACCAGCTCTGGACCTTTGGCGAAGGCGAGGATAGAGCGCTCCTCATCCCGCGGGAAGGGATTCGGGAGCAGGGCTAACCGTTGAAAGCTGTCTAGGAAGCGAGTCTGTGGAATTAATTTTGTATGAAAGAGTTAATAATTGACATACAGAATATTCAGCAACAAAAATAAATACAGCAACTCATAGACAACAAGTGTTTAAACTTTGGCGAGATCCTTAAACAATCATAAAGTAGATAGAACTGAAGCTTTTCCAAGTCATAAACAAGTAGTTCCAGAACAACCAATTTCAAACGGGAACCTTTCATTACTATAGCTTTAAGTTAATTTATTTGTATTAAGATATTATTTATATTATTAATGTATTAATCAATACAAAAAAAAAATGCAGTAATTTGTAGTTGTATATTTTTACAATAAACGTTGGTATTTCTTTTAAACAAATGCATTATACAATACAAAATTTAAAATATTTTTTAATGTTATAAGAGAACATTTTTATATTCAGGGCCTGATTAACCCGTAGGCTAATTAGGCTGCAGCCTAGGGCGCGAGGAACTAATATATTACTTTTGAGGTTTATCGTAATGGTGGGGGCGCGTCTTCATAATTATCATCCTAGGGCGGTAAGAACTCTTGATCCGTTGCTGTTTATATTAGTTCATTAGGTGTCTGACTTTGGCTAGCATTGCATAACTACATTTGAGGCATTTTAACCATTCTAATTCTAAGAATATACTTATGTTAATAACCCATTGAAAACAAAAGAAATATCGTACTTTTTTAACAGCCTGCATGTTTAACTCAACCCGTGCATAGATCAAAGCATCGGGCATGTTGTACATTGTAGGATGGTGGGTTTCTTGGTGAGCTTTGACTGCATCCTCGGCAGAGTACACCACCCAGCGGTAGTATTTCATAGGGAACACGTCGTCCTGGGACATCCTCTTAAACGAGTCATCTGCGTGCTTGTTTTCATTGATTTTTGATAACCTGAAGATATAGTTGTTTGAAGTAAGTAAGGTAAGATTATACAGACATTTGTTTTAAATATACTTAGCAGATATATTTACTTATATCAATATGACTAATCTTAGCATAAATATCTAAAAATACAGTTATTTTATTTGCACTGGTTTTGGTAGTAATATTAATGCATACACATTAATATTTTACCAAAGGAAATGTAAAAATTTATTACCGAGCATGTTTTTTTAAATCATTTATTATTATTGATCAGATAAAATAGAATTATTATACTACTTACCGATCCCTTCCCCTTTGGTTGTGTGGTATAAAACCGACTTTAGTAACCTCAACTTTGACTTTCTTTGCGCGAGCCTTCGCTCTGGTGCCCTTACGAGCCGCATAATACATTGTGGCAGTGTGTATTGATCTCTGAAATTGTATATGAATAATAAGTAATATAATAATGCAAAATTATTGAAGTAGTGTGTAGAATTGAATTATGCTCGTACTTACATAGTTAAAACTATTCGGTTGATAAAGTGATAATGTATTACTGAGCAGGGAACCTGAAAAGTGGATTATTTTGGATATTTATGCTTGAAATAGGCACATAATAAAAATAAATACCGATGTATAAAAATTAAAGGGTTATGTATTTAGAACTAAAAATAATTAGATCATTATGTATAAACGTACGACATAACGTCCCAGCCATTTTTGTTTAATTATTGTTTTTTCTTAATTGTTTTTATTTGAAGATCAAGTACTATTTCCAGTTTTGAGGTTATTTTTACATAGACAATATTTTTTATCTTAAAATTTGATGTTTCGACAAGTTGCGTAAAGTTCAGAAACTGACCAACTAAAATTAAAGTATCATCACACTGTTAAATTAGTATTATTAGGCTGTAAATTTAGATTAAATAAAAAAAATAAAAGAAAAATATATTTAAAAACCTTCAATACATAGTACTATTTGAGTTCTTTTTTCATAAAGTTTGTGTATTTGGCGATCTTTTAATTTTTAATCGTTCGTTTTTTGTACGTAGTGTGATTCTGGCTTAACGTGTATGAATAGGGAATATGCACATTTTTATTTTATTATTTTAAACCACTTATTACATCGTTTTAACATAGTAAAAAATATAAACAATTTTTTTAGTGTTTGAAATATTTTTTTAAAAATTATTTAAAGTATCAATAAAATTTGACACATTTGAACGCCGCCATTTTACGCGCTCTTTGAATGACGTCACGTAGCGTGATTTGTATTGATAATGATGATAACTGTATGCACATAAAGGTATTATTAAACGTTTTCAGGTTTCATCGCTATTTACATCATGGGAAAGGCTAAATAACCACTTTATAAATATTTCCTAGAGTTATTGTGCAAAACCACTACTATAAATACATTATATAGTGTTTTTTCCTTTGCAAAAGATGCGAAAATACGAAAAATGTGGTGCAAGATTATAGGAAACAGATAAAGTATCTCCAAAATCGCATTAACATTTGTATTTACTGTAACAAACAATAATTTTAGGTAAATAATTTTAAAATATTGCACTGATCATCTACTTCGTTAGGTACTTATCGACTTCTACATCAAAGGCTATCATTTGAAACACACAAAATACATTATAATCTATTATAATTTACAATGTAATAAAGATAGGTGAAGATAGGTGATAGGCAGTAGCCACTTACCATCAGGTGGACTGTATGCTCGTCTGCTACTCCTATATTATAAATATTAACAAAATAAGTTATGATCAATTAAATATTTCTGAATTAAATAATACCAGTTTATTCATTTTCTTATTCATAATACCAGTTTATTAATTTTGCATATTTTAGGTAAATAGTCCGATTGTGCTTTGACAAAACTACTTTCAATCATTGTTTTTGATTATTCCTAATAATACTATGTAGAAAAATCGCACTAGGTAATAAATAACACTGTAGGAATATAGACAAAAACAATTTTCCTCTCAAACAGTTTGAATATTGACGCCGATAAACATCGTAACACGCTATGTGACGTCATTTTTCGATTCGACCAATGGGAATGCGTTTTGCAAATTTGAATTTCGCGCGCACAATTTACGATTTTTGATTAAAGTTTTAAACAATTTAATACGAAATAAAGAAGAAATAATGGTTTAGATGTAATTTCAGGACCGTAATGTACCAAGGAAAAAAATAACAAGCAAATCTAAATCACATGCATATTCCCTATTCTGCCATTAGTGTTAATAGTCTGTGGTAGTGTATAACAAGTGTATAACAAGTTAATATTATCTGTACTCTAATGTGGGTGTCAGGTGTCAAAACTCAAAACATTCAGAAACAGAAACACATTAACGATTTGACGGCGGTTACAAATAGGAGTGCAAGCATTCACAATGAAGTTATAAAAGAAAGTTTTTACAAAAATACATTTTTATACTTAACGAATTCTTGTAATTACCTAATTAATGTGTAAGTGAAAATGGAGAAGTTCCACAGTACTCTGTTGGTTATATCGTTGTGTGTTTTGTTGTGGGGTGTGGCCGGCCAGTATGAGTGGCAATTGCGTGATGCTTTCGACGAAATTCGGGGTAAAATGGACAAGGTTACCGCCGACAACTGCTATATAACGCATTTAGACGATCTTTTCTTACCCGAGGACTCTGTTTCCCACCATCCGGATGTGAAAGAGATAAATATCAACCCCGTGTTCCCGAATCGTACAGCGATGTTGCATTTACACAACATGGCTATGTCTAGAGCTTTCTTCTGGAGTTATATTCTCCAGTCGAGGTTCATTCGTCCCGCTATAAACGACACGTACGACCCGGGCATGATGTACTACTTCCTATCATCAGTAGCCGACGTTTCATCCAACCCGTACATAAACGCCAGTTCCATATATTTCTCCCCTAACATGTCCTACACATCATCGTACAGAGGCTTCTTCAATAAAACCATGCCAAGATTCGCGCCACGAGCATTCAGAGCCGACGACTTCAATGACCCCGTCCATCTGCAAAAGATTTCGACTCTAAACACGTTTTACGTGGAAGATCTAGGTGCATTCGACGCGGACAGCTTATCGAGAGATTATACCTCGGATTTCTACAGGATTAACGAGTGGTACACATTGTTGTTACCCGATAAGTTGGATAATAAGCGACACGACACTAAGACGACGTACCAGGTTGAAATCAGATATGCAAACAATACTAATGAGACATTCACCTTCCACGGACCTCCTGGAAATGATGAGGTAATGCTTTTGTATGTTATATTTCTCCATATAATATCTAGCAGAAGAGAATATTACATTTGAAAATAAATAAATTTGTACTGAGCGCACATTTTGTAACAGTATGTCAAATAAAAATAATTTTATCTCGTTATGACTCATAATTCCAAATGATTTAAATTGAAGAGGATTTCCTGTGTAGTCAGTTTCATGATTACACAAACATTCTGATCTAGATCAGGAATCTATGTACATCATTTTAGATGTATGCCTGCCCAAGGATCAAACTTGGTATCCCGTATGGAAATCTTATGGGTATCAATGTAGTATTAATAATATTGAGTAGTATTAAAAATGCAGTGCTAGCCTAGTAGTTAAGAAACACAGCCTCTTGATCGAGAGGTCCTAAGTTCAAATCTCAGGCACGCATATCCGATTTTTCAAAGTTATGTGCATATTAGAAGTTATTTATTAATTAATATTAATTATCACTAGCTAGAACGGTAAAGGAAAACATTGTGAGGAAACCTACATATACCTGAGAGGGTATGTGAAGTCTATCAACACGGACTTGGCCAGAGCAGTGTACTATGGCCTAATCCTTCTCATTCTGAGAAGAGACTCATGCCCAGCTGTGGGCCAGTAATGGGTGGATGATGATGATGATGATGATATTAATTAATGAATATTGTATGCCATTATTATTTGTAGGTAGACCATCCAATATTTATGTTTTAGACTCCCGGGCCTGTGAACTGGACTAAGCCATATTTTGATTGCGGTAGACTAAACAAATGGCTTGTAGGAGCAGTGTCACCCGTCGCAGATATCTATCCTCGACACACACAGTTTAGGCACATTGAATATCCAACGTAAGTCATTAATATTAGTCATTTTAATTAGTTATTAATTAGTCATTAATTTTTACACTATCCACTTAACTTTTGTCATAACTAAAGCACTGTAGTAAACAAAACTGCATTATAAAAGACTAAGTTAACAGACATACTTTCACAGCATTATGTCTTATGGCATTCTGCTGTGGGGTAGTGCTGCTGACATAGACTCTATATTTACTATTCAAAAAAGAACAATAAGGTCAATACGATATGTTTGAAAAAAATAGTAACCACCATAGGTTTAATACTAGAAATAGAAATAAATTAGCAATTCCTTAACATAGATTTTGCAAGGTGGCTAGATCTTTCATGGGTAACTGTATTCGCTACTACAATAAAATACCTGATCACATTTTGAATCTCACAGAAAAAAAGTTCAAACATGTCGTTAAACAAACCCTATGTAAAAAAGCGTACTATAAACTAAGTGATTATTTGACTGACAAAACGCTGTGGTCTAAAGTAGTTCCAGCTCCACATGTACCATTAGGTTAAGTTTAACATTGTAAAAAACATTTTTTTAAAAGGATGTGTGTTATGGAGTTTCTTTTGCTGCTTCTTCTCCATAGCGAAACACCTTGTGAAGTGGTGGTAGTTGTATTGACATTCAAAAAGTGCTCTGTAAAGAACCTATTTTGAATTAAAAAAATTGATTTGATTTGATTTGATTAAGGCTGGTTGGAGGTGGTAGAATTCTTTGTGGTTCAACTCTGGAGGACTCTGCCATTTTTGCCTTATAATAGCATTGAATGGTGTGGTAAGAGACACATACTCATAATCTTATCCAAGACAATCCAACCTAGTCCTCAGGACTAACAATGCACCTGTGATCAACCTCTGGTAGATCTCTTTATCTTATCTGGGATTGATTATAGATGAAAATATTATTAAAAAAATCTTCCTAATTACTTGATGGGTTTATATATCCAATTAATATGCAGGTATACAGCAGTTGTGGTGATGGAGCTGGATTATGACAGGATAGATATAAATCAATGCCCTCCAAGCCAGGGGAACGATAAACCTAATAGGTTTGCTTCTACTGCTCGCTGTAAAGAAGAAACCACTGAAGTAAGTTATTTTGAACCTTTTACCATTAATAATTAAATAGTGTTGGTAATATGATCTAATGCATAGATTGGAATTGAAAATTGTAGATTTATCATTATTAAATAAATAAGTTTTCCGCACTTGAATAAATTTGTAAAATTTTATTGCAAACTTATTCTATCACATACTCCATTCAGTTGCATATTATGAATGATGTCCATAAGTCCATCAGAACTGAACTTGTATAGGTTTTTCACGATTTGCTTTTCATGTTTGCATGGAATGAGCTTCCTCTCAAGGTTCTTAGAGTGCTAAAAGAGTTCTTTTGCAAATTTGATGATGAACTGGCGACTTCTCTGCTGTTACAAAGGTCCATAAGCTATGGTAACTCCATAGTAGGTTTAACCCTTTATAGGACGGCTCATACAAAGTGGCCAGTAAATTGGACAGTCACATTTTGGTCTTTATTTCATATATTTTTATTCGAATGTTGAGTCTTATAATCATTTACAACTCACAATGAAACACGCTAGATAGACAATAGGCTAGTGTTCAAGTTACTCTCGCGCACTAAAATATATGCGCCATTTTCCAAAATGGCCTGTGAACTGGCCACCGTGCACTCATACATGGTCATTTGCTATCATCGCGAGTATACGATACTTATTGGCAAGTACTACGGTAATAAAAACAAATGCTTTTTTGGGAAAAGTAAGTAAAACTATTGTAATGTAGTATATACTTTGACATAATGTGCAAATATAATAGAGGTAAATAAAAAACCTATTTTTTTTGGAATCAAATGAAAAGAGGTTGGTTTAAAAGTTTTAACCGGAAGATTGCTTACCTAACTTTGAGTTGTTGTATTGAGTAATTATTTTCAAGTTATTCCTATAAACCATATGGTTTTACAACAAGTATATAATCAATTTATTTAATATAATAATTAATTTACCGCAGACAATCTTGTGCGGTAGTTATAACCTGTTGTGTATATATGTATTGATTTTTTCATTTCATTTTTTGCAAATATGGATGTAGTTATGAAAATTATTAAATTTTAGATTTGTATTGTAATATATTCAATTACTTTCGACAAAATTACACTTATTGGAAGTTAAATTTAATAAACGAGAACCAATGGAATGATCTTATGGGGATTAAGGATGATCAAACTTTGGTGGAGATTCTGGTGCTGATCATTGTTTTGCCTGAAGTGTTACTTGCAATACCAGCATCACTAGCCTACGCCTAGCCTGGCCTAATCACACGTAGCCAAAGTCAAAGATTACATTATACAATGCTAACTTCATCCTAACTAAAATAGGAGTTTTTGTGTCTACCACGACCACTAATCTTACCATCCCCCCCACCCCCACTGTCCCTATGACCTAAGATGTACGTAAGTTAAAAAAATGGTCCCGATCGCGAACATCAATGGGGAAAAATTGTGAATAAAGACCCGAATAAATGCAGTAATACAATTTTTTTATATCTACAAATGTACTATGTAAAATTTAATATAGTTATAATAAATAATGAAGTTGATCTTAATTCAAGGTTGAAATTATTAGCCTATATTTGATGCCTTTCTCTTTCAATGTTATCTATACATTCTTTTACTAAATACTAGTTAGAAACTTAATGTAATTTTTATATTTTATTAACAGAATAAAGTAAATTTCGTCGGTTTGCAGTTTACTGGCCAGTGATTTTGCATTGATAGTTAGCCATACGAGTGTTCAGTGGCCACATGTTTTTTTGGATTTTCTCGAAAAATAATGAATTTCAAAAAGTTTTACTATAATATACTATTTAATTTTATGGCATGGAACATATTAGTGGCATAGATTATTACGATTTCCAAAAAAAGTGAGGGTGTGCGTTAAAGGGTTAAATATCTTATTTTTCAGTGTGAACCGATCCACGGATGGGGTTTCCGTCGTGGTGGCTACCAATGTCGTTGTCGGCCTGGCTACAGGCTGCCCAGTATAGTGCGCAGACCGTATTTAGGGGAGATCGTGGAACGTGCCACCTCGGACCAGTATTACAATAATTTTGACTGTCTTCCTATTGGATGTAAGTGTAAAAATAATGTTTGTTGATTTTTATGTGTGATAAACTTTATGTAGTAAGCTATGACTGTTAAGAATAGTGTTTATCTATTTATATTGTAATTCATCTTCTTTAAATAGAAAGAAAGAAAAACCTTTACTGTAACTGTACTGTGCAAAAGCATGAATAATACTTAACTTGAAATAAAATAACTTGAAAGACACTTAACGAACAAACCTAGCTAATGCCATGAGAAGGTAAGTTGCGCGTTGGGTATATTGATTGGATGGATTATATTGACGTTTAAAAATAATTCTGTAAAGAATTTACTTTGAATGAAATATTTTATTTATTTATTTGGAATATATCCCGTCGTTCCCCAGGGATTCAACGTCTCCCCGTGCAATGGGAGCGCGCTCATCCATACGTCCGCGCGCTGTACGCGGACCGCTACTTCGAGTACGTGAACGCCACGAGCGGGCCCGCCGCGCTGCACGCTGAACGGGTTAATGTGTACGAGATGCTGAATTATATACGTGGAGTGCAACCCTCTAACTGCTCTAAGTGAGTTGATTTTATTTTATTATATAGGTGGGTCAGTGCAAAACGATTTTGATTACTTGTGTACTAGTGACAATACACGCTGGTAATAGGATACATTAATACCTCCTAACGTCGTGCGATTGCTTTGCTTCGATGCACCCAGTACTACCTTTGCGTCCGAAGTTCGTGTAACTACCAACCAATATATTACAAACTTGTTTTTAAGTAATCCGGTCGCGATGGAATATGATTTATGACTTTATTAATTTTGTATATTATGTCCCAAATGCTAAATTTTAAATTTATCATTTTGTTCATTTTTGTATTTCGGTCAATCTAATAACTGTTTTGTGCGGGACGACGCGAACAGCTGACTCAAGATTCGACGTAATTATAAGTTTGAAATTGTTTACTTAATTTATAGTTAATAATAGTTCATAAGTTGTAATAAATAAAGACTTCATTATTCGTAACACACGATCAGCTGATCAATATTGTATAGTTCAATGGCCGACGCTAAACAGCTGACTCCAACTCGATCAGCTGATCATAGCAAGTAAGACGTAGTTACGTAAACAGCTGATAGTTTTAATGTAATTTATTGATGTTTTTATTATGTTTGAATAGTGTTTTACTTATGTTTTATTGTTAATAGTATATAATAGGATTTAATAGAATAGGGAAAATAGATAATAGTTTAAGTTTTGTAAATGTATTAAAATAAATATTTCGTAATAGTTTATAGGGCATAGATATAAGTGTCAACTATAATAGGTTTTGCAATAGTTTAGGTTTTAATAGAAGTTTAAATAGAAATATGTAAATTCCTAAACAAACTAAATAGATTATTATTATTATTATTGTGAATCCTCGATTCAAGGCCACAGTTTGAACAGGTTCGTACAGGTCCGTACAGGTTTAGACATAGAATAACGGGAAATAGTTGTAATTGGCCAAAATGCCTATATTGCTGCCTAAACCTGCTTCTAGTTGTGGTACTTGAGTCGGGGATATAAATAGGCCAGATTTTCAAATTTTCATTCAGTACTGGCAATAGACCCATGGAACAAAGGAATAAATGGAACAAGAATAAAACAAGGGATTTCAATTCTTCCAACCCAGCAATTATAGTAATGTGCCCCTGCACATTTAATGGTCCTTCGAAAGCCGAATATTGAAGAAATTGAAGAATAGTAAGTAATATTATCGTTCCAATTGTCATTTTTGTGTATTAGCAAGAAGAATGCCGATCACACGCTCCGTGGGAAAAGAACGCCGAGACTCGACGGAAACGAAGCCCTCCTCGTCTGACGCGACCACTGGGACCTCCGCTACGGGCACAACAGAAACGTCGGCCACGGGAACCACCGCGACCGACACTACTGGGGGAACCTCCGCTACAGACACGTCCGTCACGACGAAGGGTACAGTAGCGTCAGTGGCCACTGGCACCACGATGGCCAGGCCGGCTGCGACCATTTTCAAGAATCCCGTCGAGCTCACCGCCAGTACTGATTCACCCACAGTAATACAGAAGCCTTCAGAAGCACATAGCATGGTTCGCGCGCTCCGAGTCGACGCGCCGGATCCACGCGTTCAAGGTCAAAGGCTTACAAGGTAGCCAAGGCCAAAGAAGAACTTATACGTCTGCAAGTGGAACTTGCAACAGCACGCCTCGCCGTTATAGAAGCAGAAGACGACGATGACGACGTCTCCGAGTACTCAAAAACAGAAGCCGACACCAGGGTCGACGACTGGTTGGAACAGCAAGCGCAACCGAGGCTAGCCATAGCCGACGAGCCGCACCTACCTCTCCGCGAAATAGAAACAGAAATAGAAGCCATCACGGAAGAGACAAGGCCGGTTCAACAGAATAATAGTACAGCGCACCATACCCAACCAGATCCGCGAGTACATACAACGGCGGGAGCTCAAGCACCGGCGGGAGTCCACGCGCAGCCAGACTTCTCTCAACTTACGTCAGCGATAACACAGGCCATCAAAGCTAGCCAGCGGTCCTCAAAGTTTGTTGAATTACCGACTTTTAACGGTAATTATCAGGACTGGCTACCTTTTAGAGCAGCATATATGGAAACAGAAGAGTCTTTTTCAATAGTAGAAAATATTAATAGGTTAAGAAGACATCTAATAGGAAGAGCTAAGGAAGCAGTTGAAAGCTTATTGATCACCAACGCGCACCCATCCGATGTTATGAAGACCTTGGAAATGAGATTCGGTAGATCGGAGATGATAGCAATGGCCGAAATAGACACATTGAGAACACTGCCGCGCCTCTGCGAGTCGCCTAGGGATATTTGCGTGTTCTCTACTAAGGTTACAAACGCCGTGTCTACACTTCGGGCATTGAAATGCGTCTACTATCTCTACAATCCGGAGGTATCTAAGGTAATGGTGGACAAGCTTACTCCTACTTTACGTTACAGATATTACGACTTTGCTGCAACACAACCGAAAGAAGAGCCTGACTTATTGAAGTTTGAAAAATTTATGAAGAGAGAAGCTGAGCTGTGCGGACCCTATGCACTCCCCGAACAGATGGCACCGCCGATGTATAGTAATAGACGTCCTCAGAAGACACATACAGTATTAGAAAAGCAGTCTACAGTTATAAAGAAATGCCCCGTATGTGAAGAAACAGGTCACATCGCGACGGACTGCAAACAGTTTAAAGAAGCAAACGAAAGCACAAGATGGGATATAGCAAAGAAGAAACGACTATGCTTTCGGTGTCTACGCTTCAGAAACAAGACTCACAACTGCCGAACGAAGCCGTGTGGTATTAATAGTTGTAAGTATTTTCATAACAGGTTACTACACTTCAACAGAACAGAAAAGGCAGAAACAGAAGAGAAGTCAACAGAGGTCATCAACTCCGCGTGGACTACAGCCAGACCTACAAAGAAGCAAACTTTTTTGAAAATAATCCCGGTGCAGGCAACAGGTCCCAAGAATACGGTCAACACTTACGCGTTATTGGACGATGGATCTACAGTTACGCTGATAGACGACAGCCTTGCCTACGAAATAGGGGCAAAGGGACCCATCGACCCATTACGTATAGAAGCAATCAACGAGTTGAAAACAGCTGAAACGAAGTCAAGAAGAGTTAGCATCACACTCAACGGGTTGAACAATCACACAGCAAGCATTCAAGCGAGAACTATCAAGAACCTGCACGTGTCGCCGCAGGAAATAGCAAGACAACAGATTGAAGAATGTGAACACTTGCGAGATCTTAGCGACGTACTTTCCTATGAAGATGCGAAGCCTACCATACTCATCGGTCAAGACAACTGGCATCTCCTTCTAGCATCAAGAGTGAGAAGGGGAAGGAAGAACCAACCGGTAGCGTCTCTCACGCCACTTGGGTGGGTACTTCACGGAAGCCACAACCGAATTATTGGACGTACCGCTAACTTCGTGTCACACATTACAGAAGCGCCGCAGGAAGATAAGCTTGAAGATCTCATGAAGCATTACTTCGCAATGGACTCGCTATGCATCAACCCTAAGAAGCCACAGTCGGACCCTGAAGAGCAAGCCCTACGTATCTTAAAGAAAAATACAACCCAAACAGAAGAAGGAAGATACGAAACCGCTCTACTATGGAAAAGAGAAGAGGTCGACTTGCCTAACAACTACGACAACTCGTTGACACGACTTATGCACATAGAAAAGAAGCTTGACCGTAATTCTCAATTAAAACAGAAGTATACAGAACAGATGGACGCGCTTATCAAGAAAGGATACGCCGAGCCTGCACCGAGGACGAAGACTCCCAATAGAACTTGGTATTTACCGCACTTCGCGGTAGTGAACCCAATGAAGCCAGATAAACTCCGAGTGGTACACGACGCCGCAGCGAAGACTAAGGGTGTCGCACTCAACGACTTGCTGTTGAAAGGTCCAGATCTACTGCAATCACTTCCAGGGGTCGTGATGAAGTTCCGACAGCATATGGTTGCAGTAACAGCTGACATTAAGGAAATGTTCATGCAAGTGAAGTTGAGAACAGAAGACAGAGACGCTCTTAGGTACCTGTGGCGAGGGAACCGTCGTGACGATCAACCACCCGAGGAGTATAGAATGACATCACTCATCTTCGGAGCTTCAAGTTCGCCGTCAACAGCAATATTCGTCAAGAACTTGAACGCTAAGAAGTATGAAGAGACCGAGCCAGAAGCAGCCTCCGCCATTATAGAGAAGCATTACGTCGACGACTACCTGGACAGCTTTAGAAGCCTCGAAGAAGCCATACGTATCACTTCAAGCGTGCGTGATATACATAGAAGAGCTTGCTTCGAGTTGAAACAATGGAAGTCCAACACGCCCGCGCTACTACGAGCACTAGGGGAACAGGAGTCGTCACAGGACATAGAACTCTATAAGGCGGGAGAGCAGCTGGAACGTGTGTTAGGAATCGTATGGAGACCGGATACAGACGAACTTACCTTCAACCTCAATTTAACGCGTGTGCCTCGTGAACTTATAGATGGGAAAACACCGACGAAGAGAGAAGCCCTACGTATAGTTATGTCGCTTTTTGATCCGTTAGGCTTTGCTTCACCAGTTACTATAAGAGCTAAACAGATTTTACAGGAACTCTGGCGGCGTGGGACATCGTGGGACGAGAAAATAGAAGATCACATAGCGGAACAGTGGCGCGACTGGATGGTACATTTGAGAAGCCTCTCGAATATAGCAATACCAAGAAGATACCTACAGTACAGCGACGCTACATCCCTTCAGCTCCACGTGTTCACCGACGCCAGCGAGTCAGCCTACGCAGCGGTATTGTATTGGAGAGCAACGGCACCCAACGGCGACGTCAGCATATCACTAATTATGTCCAAGGCCAAGGTGGCACCTTTAAAGTTAACATCTATACCTAGGTTAGAGTTACAAGCTGCAGTGATGGGAACTCGCCTCGCCGACGCCGTCGTTAAAGAACATCAACGAAAGCCGGACTCAAGAACGTTCTGGACGGACAGCCGCACAGTACTCTCATGGATCAAGGCTGGTTCGCGCTCTTACAAGTCGTATGTGGCACATCGCATAGCGGCTATAGAAGAAGGTACAAAGGTAAGTGAGTGGCGCTGGGTGCCAACGAAGTCCAACGTGGCGGACGATGCCACAAGAAATGTCCCAATAGGGTTCAATAAGAACCACAGGTGGTATAGGGGACCGGACTTCCTACACGAGGATTCGAGCACCTGGCCAATAGAAAATTCTGCGTCGTATCCATCAGAACCTACAGGTGAAGAAAGAACACACAACATAGTAACAGAACGAGGTCTGAAGCTGGCTGAAGGTCTACCGGAGGTGTCTAGATTTTCAAATTGGGATAGATTACGTTTCACTACAGCAAGGGTTTTACAGTTTATACAGCTTTGCAGGACGTCTAAACAGCGGGTCAATTACAAGAGGACTAGACGAAACGCTCAAGCGGACCCCGACTGGCGACGTCAAAAGAAGACACCGGTGGCTCCACAGGTAAAGCATAGAAAAATAGAACAAGCCAAGTGTTATATCTCCGTGCCCGCAGAACTCCTCCGAGAAGCAGAAGAGTTATTAATGCGTTCGTCGCAAGAAAGTTCATTTCAGGTTGATATAGATAACATGAAACGTCAGAAGCCTATAGACAGAGATAGCCGATTACATCGATTAAGTGTCAAGTATGAAAATGGTGCCCTGAGACTCCGAAGCCGCATCGAAGCAATAGAAGCCGTCACAAATGAGGTCAAGAACCCCATGGTGCTGGACGGTGACCATCCTACAGTCAAACTATGGATACACAGCATCCATAGACAGATGCACCACAGCGGAGTCGAGGCCACGGTAAACGAGTGTCGACAAAGGTATTGGGTTCTACGGTTACGTCCGGTGACGCGCACTATAATACGACAATGTCTCAGATGCCGCATGAAAACTCAAGCACCGCCGTACCCGAGAACCGGAGACCTACCATCGTGTCGCTTGGCACATCACAAGCGACCTTTCACATACACAGGAGTCGACTACTTCGGGCCGTTTACAGTAACAGTCGGGCGTACCAATCAGAAGAGGTATGTAGCTATCTTCACCTGTCTAACCACACGTGCTATTCATCTAGAAGTTACAGCATCGCTCACCACCGACTCTGCGGTGATGGCGCTCCGGCGGATGATGGCGCGCCGTGGACGTCCGGCGCAAATATGGTCGGACAACGGCACCAACCTGAGGGGCGCTGACAAGGAACTACGGCAGGCGATCGACGCAGCTACAGCGGAGGAGGCTGCTAAGAAGATCATCTCGTGGCGATTCATCCCACCTGGCGCGCTCTTCATGGGAGGCGCGTGGGAAAGGCTCGTGCGCTCCGTGAAAACTGCACTGCAAGCAACGCTTCACGAACGACATCCAGCAGAAGAAGTCCTCACGACGCTCCTGGCAGAGGTGGAATATACAGTGAACAGCCGACCTCTCACCCACGTGTCAGTGAGCGCCGAGGACCCAGAAGCGCTTACACCGAACCATTTCCTACTCGGCGGGAACGGAAGAGTATCGACCCCGGGAGAGTTCAACGACCGCGACACCATATGCAAAAACAGCTGGCGTGCCGCGCAGAGATTAACCGACATATTCTGGACAAGATGGCTTCGAGAGTACCTTCCTGAGCTTCAACACCGGCGGGAGCCCCACGGAAGAGGGGCAACAGTGAAGATCGGCGACTTAGTACAAATATTGGACAGTAACCTACCTAGGAACATATGGGTTCGAGGTCGGGTCATCGCAACATTTCCGGGTCCAGACAACATAGTAAGAACAGTCGACGTGGCAACCAAGGGAGGAGTTCTACGCCGGCCAGTGAGGAAGCTGGTAGTGCTGCCTATAGAAGACGTCGCCCCAGCACCGACAGAAGATGCAACACAGCTGCACGGCGGGAGAAATGTGCGGGACGACGCGAACAGCTGACTCAAGATTCGACGTAATTATAAGTTTGAAATTGTTTACTTAATTTATAGTTAATAATAGTTCATAAGTTGTAATAAATAAAGACTTCATTATTCGTAACACACGATCAGCTGATCAATATTGTATAGTTCAATGGCCGACGCTAAACAGCTGACTCCAACTCGATCAGCTGATCATAGCAAGTAAGACGTAGTTACGTAAACGGCTGATAGTTTTAATGTAATTTATTGATGTTTTTATTATGTTTGAATAGTGTTTTACTTATGTTTTATTGTTAATAGTATATAATAGGATTTAATAGAATAGGGAAAATAGATAATAGTTTAAGTTTTGTAAATGTATTAAAATAAATATTTCGTAATAGTTTATAGGGCATAGATATAAGTGTCAACTATAATAGGTTTTGCAATAGTTTAGGTTTTAATAGAAGTTTAAATAGAAATATGTAAATTCCTAAACAAACTAAATAGATTATTATTATTATTATTGTGAATCCTCGATTCAAGGCCACAGTTTGAACAGGTTCGTACAGGTCCGTACAGGTTTAGACATAGAATAACGGGAAATAGTTGTAATTGGCCAAAATGCCTATATTGCTGCCTAAACCTGCTTCTAGTTGTGGTACTTGAGTCGGGGATATAAATAGGCCAGATTTTCAAATTTTCATTCAGTACTGGCAATAGACCCATGGAACAAAGGAATAAATGGAACAAGAATAAAACAAGGGATTTCAATTCTTCCAACCCAGCAATTATAGTAATGTGCCCCTGCACATGTTTAGTATCTCGGATACTAAACAGTTATTAGAAGTTTATTTTAATCAAACAATCTTTAAAAAACTGGTTGTAATGGGCCAATTAGGTTCAGGTAAAACAATTGTTCTTTAAGGACTTGGTAAAAGATCATCAATAAAGGTGCAAATATAAATTTTAAATTCTGTACTAAATTCTTATAAATATTTTCAGATACAATCCTACTGATCTGTTCCTGAACGGCGACATTGCGTTTGGTGCTGAGGAGCAATTTGAGAACCAAGCCAAAATGGCTCTTAGATTGGCTAACTTCATCAGTGCATTCTTACAGGTATGTTGAGAACATATATGACATTATAATGTATGATTTGAATCCTCAATGTGAGAATCCAAAATCACTGTTTATTTTTATCATCCTACATGAATACTTGTTCTTAATTGTGTAGTAAAACATTTGTACAAATTGAAACCTTAAGAATCATATGTAAATATATAATTTGATTTGATAATTTTAAAAACTGGTAAACATGAAATGTTAGTGTCACACTGTAGTAGCATGTCTTGTATTGGTCGAGTCTTATTTGTTGTGGTTCTCTATAGACAAGTTATTGTTAAGCTTCTGGTAACATTGTTATAGGTATCAGACCCCAAAGAAGTGTTCAGTGGTACCAGGGTAGCAGATAAACCACTCACAGAGGACCAGATGATCGGCGAAACCCTTTCCATTATACTTGGGGACTCGAAGATTTGGTCTGCAGGTTGGTAATTTTATTTAATACTCTATTAATAAGTACAATTTAAATGGTCTAATTGAGATTTCAAGATAGAGGTCATTTCCTTTATTCGATTCCTCTATAGTCTATACTAAAATCGAGAAATGTTATTATTATCAATTTGTATATATAAAGTATTTATATGTCTGTTTGTAACTATGTTTGAGGATCTGTGTTTATATCTGACATAGGCTACTTTCGGATAAGGAATTGGTATTTTTATAAAGGTTGAACTTTTCTGGGTAATCAAGATTTTAGTTCAAGATTGATGTTTAGAAAATATCGATAGCGTGATTCAGTGGATCTTGTGGCGCCATCTCTTGAGTACTGAGTTAACACTAAAATATTACTGTCTTCTTACAGGTACATATTGGGACAGAAATAAGTTTACCAATCGCACGTTCTTTGCTCCCTTCGCGTACAAAACTGAATTGAATACCAGAAAGTTTAAATTGGAAGACTTGGCGAGATTGAATAAGACCGGTGAGTTGTTTTTGGTATATCCTCTTTTATATATTTTTACATCATCTCTTTGTTTTTTTACTGTAGTGGTGGTGGTGATGATATATTATTTGTGTTTCTAATAGCAGAACTAGCTATTATACTGATATTGTTAGTGCCTATATGTTATGTGCGATTTCGTGGTTAGGTAGCATGTTAAACTATTAGTCCTATTTACTGTCATTGATTATAAAGTAGGCATTAAACTGGAATGATTTAAAAATATCTCACAAAGTATTCTAGTAGTCATTCTTACATGTATCTTCCTCTATCCATTTATATTGGAGCAATGTGGTAGTGTATTATTATGCTCTCGTCTCCTTCGGTTGAGAGGTTAGCCATTGCTCCCTAGTGGGACGAGAAATTGTAACAGTTTTTTTTTTTTTTATAATATAAGGGTATCAGACGTGCATGCAGTCCACCTGATGGTAAGTGGCTACTGCTGCCTATGGACACCTGTAATGAACCCCAGATAGGATTAGTAATTCCTACCTGAGGTTGGCCACAGATGCGCTGCTTCCCCTGAGGACTAAGCTGGGACGCCTCGGAAAAGTCTGTCTCCCTTACCACACCCTTCAAACAGGAACACAGCAGCGCCTAACACTGCTGTTATTAGGTAGAAATAGGTGTGGCGGTGGTGCCGCCGGAGTCGAACCACAAAGGGTTCTACCACCTTCAAACAGTACAGTAACCAATACATTGTGATTTCAGAGGATGTGTACACAAACAAACCATGGTTCCAATTCCTGAAGCAGCGTTGGTCTACCAACTTCGATAGCCTGGAGAAATTCTTCCTCAAGATGAAGATCCGTGATGAGGAAATGGGTAGATACCTGAAGAAATACGAAAGATACCCAACGTACTACCGCGCGGCGAACTTGAAGCATGGCCACTGGACTCGGCCGTATTATGACTGTGAGGGGCATGTAAAGCAATGGGCCATTACCTACGCGGCGCCTTTCTTCGGCTGGGATAGTGTTAAAGTCAAGTTGGAGTTCAAGTGAGTTGAGAAGTTTTATTTTCTACTAGTTTTTGCCCGCGGCTTCGCCCGCGTTTAAAAGAAAATAAGATAACATACTAACAAACATAAAACTGTAAATTCGTACGTTCAACTTTGCTAAATATCATCACCTGATCACCTGATGCATAGTTTACGATGCAATCCTTACTAATATCGATTAAAATAATCAATGTTTTGGGTCCAAAAGATCGATTCTCCGATTAATCGATCTTAGATCGCCATCCCTAGTTCCCGTGGAATTTCCGGGATAAAAACTATCCTATGTCCTTTCTCGGGTCTCAGACTATCTTTGTACAAAATTTCATTAAAATCGGTTCAGTGGTTTAGGCGTGAAAAAGAGACAACCAGACAGACAGACAGACAGAGTTACTTTCGGATTTATAATATTAGTAAGGATCTTAATGTTGTAAACAGAAAGTTAGTGTAGTAACCATAAAGGATCATTTTTGTTAAGATCGGTCTTATAGAATGCACGAAGTAGAAGTATTTGTGGTTGGATTACGCGGCAGTTTGTCTCGCCTATTTTATAAAAAATCAAGGATACTTAAATGAAGATTTCCAAATTAATCCTGAGAACCAAAAACTTATCAGTGATGGACACTTACACATTTTCAAGTATTGATTGCCTCATACAACGACCACAAATTAATATGAGCCTAATATTATGCAAGTATAGCTATTATATAGAGTGAAGCTACAACTAGAAGCTTAATAAAGTAAGCCTAAAATTATAAGCATTTTAAGTCTTATATGTTTTCTTGATTCTTATTTTTACAGGGGTGTTGTGGCAGTTACTATGTCCCTTATGTCTCTGGACATCAACCAATGTCCCGACAAGTACTACATTCCAAACGCTTTCAAGAGCACTGATAAATGTGACAGGAGTTCTTCTTATGTAAGTGAATAATCTCAATATTTTACGAGTTGCATATGTATTTATTTTTTACTTTTATTTATTAACAGCACTGATATGTTATTAATGAAGGAGTATGGAAAGTACATATTTATTAATTGTACTATATGCTATGAATAAATAATGATTTTCCTCAAGCCTGTTAAAAATAAGATAAAAATTAACAATCTATAGCCATTTTTTGATGTTCCGTTCTTATGTAAAAGTGTAATTTAGCGTCTAAATTATTGATAAATATTAATTTATTACTAGCTGACCCGGCAAACGTTGTGTTGCCATATAAATAAAAAAATGTTAAGGGTGAACAACCCTTATCACTTAGGGGTATGAAAAATAGATAGTAGCCTCAAACCTACTGAATATGCATATAAAATTTGGTGAATATCGGTAAAGCCGTTTCGGAGGAGTAGGCTTACTAACACTGTGACACGAGAATTTTATGTATAAGATTAAATTTGTTCAATAGTATAGTAATTTAAAATGAATATTTCCAGTGCGTTCCGATCCTCGGTCGTGGTTTCGAAGCCGGCGGATACAAGTGCGAGTGTCTGCAAGGCTACGAATACCCCTTCGAAGACCTCATCACGTACTACGACGGCCAGATAGTAGAGGCGGAATTCCAGAACATCATCGCAGATAAACAAACCCGTATAGACATGTTCAAGTGTCGCTTAGCTGGCGCCGCGGCTATACAAAGCAGCTTTGCTATCATTATGGCAATATTGTTCATACTCTTCAAGCTTAGGTAAGGTTAGGTAAGCTACTATGAATATGCAGAACTACATTACATTATTGCCGATAAACAAACCCATATAGATATGTTCAAGTGTCGCTTAGCTGGTGCCGCGGCTATACAAAGCAGCTTTGCTATCATTATGGCAGTATTGTTCATACTCTTCAAGCTTAGGTAAGCTACTATGAATATGCTGAACAACATTTAATATCAAGGTTTTATTAACAAGTAATGATAGACATAATTGAAGTGCCTTTCTTTGATTTCAGTAATGCCATTTATGTGCCCATTCGCTGTTTATTCGTATTAAGGCAGTGTCTGACATTTTCCTCTTTCACTATAGCTAGTCCCACTCGTCTGACTTTTCGCTATCCCTACTTAAAATGACCCAAAATATGTATCTATCTCCCGTAATAACGGCCCGTACTGGGGAAAGGTTAACTTGCCTTTCTGGGTCCAAATTATCAATTTTTATAAATTCTACATCATTTTCAGAAATAATCCCCTATGCTCTTATATTAATATCATAATATGATGATACCAAAGTAGAAAAACATGACCTTTATTATTATTATTTTATTTTATTTTTATTATATATTATTTTATGTATGTTTATAATATGGGTTATTCTTAAAAGGCTGAACTGAGTGTGTGTAAAAATGCCTTGTGTGGAAGTAAATAAAATGCATTTCATATTTGCTGTTAAGGCACTAGCAATATATATTTTCTAAATAAGGCAACTATAAGAATCTCAACATTTTCGCTATTTTCAATTTAAACAAATTAGAATTACCTCACTGATATTTATAAGTTTAACAATGAAATATTGTTGAAAAGGCATCTTTTTAAGTATTTTTATACCTTTTTTATATTCCTTACATATTAGAGGCAGAAATCTCATGGTGGTAGATTTTTATCCCCTCCAGTATAGTATGATAATATGTATTGACAATTTATATTTTTTAACCGTTTTTTTTTTATGAATTCCACATTGTTTTTGGAATTCTATGTCGCGTTTTATCCGTTAATTTGATGTTACGATTGTTCATTTGAATATTCGTCTAATCACTACAAAATATAGGAGGTAAAATGCTTTATGGCTCATGTATAAATGTCTGTTACTAAGCATTAATAACTGTCCTCATATGACATATTATTGGACAGAGTTGCATTCAAGATGAACATACAAAGTTAATGAGTTTAATGTGTTAACATATCATGTTGACTTTTGTATACATATCAGGAAATTCTATAGAAAATAAAGGTGATATTTTAAGGAATTTCATATAAAAATATTTCAAATAAAAACTTACATTAAGTTACATAGGTATAACTAGCAGCACAAGATTTTAAAGCTATTTTAGTTTATGGCTAAAATATACATATGTATAAAAATACATTTTAATTGTAGGATTTTTGTCCTATTAAGTACTTTATATTTTTTATTATTGACTGCCAGTGTATAGCAATATTTTTTATATAAACTATTTTATTCACTAGCAGGCATGGATCTGATTTATTCACTAATTAATTTGATATTCTTTATTGTTAGTATATTTCTGACTTTTACAAAAGTAAGGTACAATGTAAATGTATGACCTGAGGCACACTATACATATATTCATATACAAAATATTGTATGATATTTGAATTCCAAGTACAAAAATGAACTGAGGATTTTAATGCTTACTGCAGAAGACTATGAGTATTACTCCATTAACAATTCCTACGGTACTACTTGTAATTTAAATAAACTATTTTGTATATATTGACATTCCAAATACTTGACTGTTAATCCGTCCATATTATTAGTACTTATTTAGTTTTTTTTGTAATAAAGCTATTAAATATTATTGGTGTTTTATTGGCATTCTTCACAATTTGCTATATATCCAAGAGATGCAAGCCGTTCACTGAAACAAAGACTCCTGATGTAATAATTAACATGTTTATTGGCATATATAGCACCCCCCAGTTCTCCACCAAACGCTGAGGACGGCCACCGGGGGGGTTTTAGTGCGACATATATTGCAAAAAAAAATTCCTTAAATGCTACCTCTGAAGACCTAAGTAGGAAAAACATAGAGTAAATATTACAAGAACAATATTACATATCAGATTTACTTTAATTTTGTACTACAGAATGGAATACAGAGCGCAAGCGCTTTTTTTCATAAGGTTTATGTAGCAAACGAAATTGCAGTCGAATCTGTCGGTTGGTTGACTATCGCCCATGAAAATTTGTGACCAAATAAGGATGAATAGTGGGATATGTGTCCTACATGAAGTGTTGCTACCAGATGCTCGGCTTATATATAAGTCAATCTACTGACTGAAGTGGATATTCCCACACACTTCCAGTGAATGTCAAGTACTGTTTCAAGACAGAAATAGGTGTTACCGAGAATACTTTTCCGGTCGAATAATGCTGGTTCTACTACTTTTCACATGTTTGTAATCGAATTTAAAAGAATAAAACGTACTTATTATAATTGTTGGAAATATTGCATTCATGTATAAGCTAAGAAGTAAAGAAAAATCTTTAACAAAAAATTACAACAAATACCTGATCATCTACATACTTGTGGTTAGCTTCGATAATACTTCGGGCATAAACAATCCCGCCAACCACTCCAAAGTATATAACTATGTATACCAGAATGTATAGAATAAGGAAAATACGAAGTAATCCCATAATTCATCCATTTATGCATTTTGAGTAGGTTTTTGGTAGTTTACGGGTTATTGTTCATGTTTTGTGAGCATGATTGACGTGTTTGTCAAGATTCGTGTTGATGTTTTGGTATAATGCGATCATTACGTAACGAAATAAAACTCCTTTTGAGATTTTTAATTTTATTTATTTTGAAATCTATCGTGAAAAGATCTAAAAGCACTGCCTAGTTTTTCTAATTATATTGTTGTTTTCATTTTATGATTAAAAACATTGCTTCGGATTTTGAAACTCCCGCTTTTAATTGCGTTTTGTTTCATCTACTTTCACTAAATCAATTCTTTTTTTTTTAATATATTTTTCAATTTAATGTATATACGTCAAATTATTATAACTATAAAGATTCATTTTCTTAATTTCTTAGTTAGACAAGGTGTGAATTAGCAGAATATGTTACGAAATGCAACTCTACTTTGCAAATACAAAACGCTTTAAATTTGTTATCAATAAAATTCTAACCTTTATCAGTGACGTGAGATCGACAGTGACAGTGACATTGGTTCTATTTAAAAGTGGGGACGTAAGTCGCCACTCGCCACTAGTCTGGCTATAAATTCGATTATAATTTAAAAATACTTACAACAGTAAGGAAGCGTAAATAGCAGGTAATTTTTCTGAATACAATTATTCGCATTTCGTTAAATGTAATAAAACAATTCGTGTGTGCATTCTATAACCTTGACATCTATTATAGCGGTTGAATACGTAATTAATTCATATGAAAAATAACATAAATACATTCTAATAACTTGTTATGTAAAGCCCTTCACGTTTGCTACATTGTCTAAATTGTAAGTAACCTAGGTTGACGTTATTACAATGAATGTCAAGTGCATTATTTGCATGCAATTCGTGAGTTATCTCGTATTATTTCATGGTATCTTAAGTCTTTTAATCTTACATCTCATTGCTTTAAACATTTTATGGGCACGATTTAGTTATCATATATTAAAAAATATTATTTGTAAAAAATCCTAGCTGGATAAATATTTATATTCTTCAGGATGTTAAAAATAAAAAAAAACCCTATTCAAAAATTAAAGTTATACTGTTGTTTTATTTTTACAGTCAAAATGAGTGCCTTAGGAAGAAAATTGGTTGACCAGCTGAAAAGCAAGGAGTTCAGGGAATATTTAATGAGGTCTGTATTTTTTTGGTTCTATATTGCAGTTCACTAAGTTCATTTTACCCAAAAAATCTCATTGAGTTACAAAAAGTTATCTAATAACTTATATTGGCTTATTATTGATAATGTTTTATTAATAATATAATGTGTATGTTCTTATTAAAATATATAACATAAGAGTATTTACTTTTCAGCACCCATTTCTGGGGCCCTGTAGCAAATTGGGGAATACCATTAGCTGCCATAGCAGATACAAGAAAGGATCCCAGTTTTATCAGTGGCAAAATGACTTTTGGTGAGTGTCATGTTTTTAGTTTAAGCACTCCTATCCTTCTCTATCCTCCTATCCTTATTCTACTGTATTAACAATATTTAATCCTTGGTATCCACAGATCTAGCCATAATACTTAATCATATGTGTGATTAATCAATCATATGTATACATGTGTAATCACATATATCCATGGGCGGCATTTGCCCCTTACCATCAGACCATCCATCATCCATACCATCAATTGCTACTTCCTGTAATAACGTAATCTTCTAAGGGCTTAAAGTGTGTGGTAAGTAAGAGATATTACACATAAGCATTCCAACTTAATCCGGATGGTGATTTATTGCAGAGATGATTAATCATCTGTTGGTGTATAACTTTGTTTATATTTCTATTGCATGATGAACATATTCTATGTATAATAACTGCATAAAACATACTCTAACTATATTATTATAGTAAAACTAATAAGATTACAAATTTATTATGATGAGGTATTATCTCTTAATAATAAACTAGCGATGCCCCGCGGTTTCACCCGCGTTAAAAAGAAACAGGGGCACAGCTAGTTCTAAAATCTAAGTAGCCTAAGTTACTCCTTATTACATCAGCTACCTGCCAATAAAAGTCCTGTCAAAATCGGTCCAGCCATTTCACATATTAGCCAGAACAAACGGACAGACAGACAAAAATAGTAAAAAATGTTATTTTGGTGTATGTACCGTGTATATTCAAATGCATGTAGCAAAAAGTGGTTATTTCAATATTAAAAACAGACACTTCAATTTTATTTATATGTTTAGATTTGTAATCTTATTGGTTTTAGTATACTACTAATTGTTAACATTAAGATAACATGCTCAACAGTAAAGTTACTGGCATTGGTCTAGCTAATACAATTACCATAAAAACTCACCCTTTTAAATGTGTACTTCATTTCTTGTCTGCCTTTGTGCATTGGTGAAGGTTAATATTTAAGCACACAAAGAGATATTACATCTTTAAGACAAATATATAAGTCTTCAGTATAAAAATAAAAATTCTATTCTCAATGTTCCACATTACTAAACATACAAAGATGAGTACAGAAAAACCCAGACAGAAAGCAAATAAAAATTAAATATTTAGGTGTTTGCCTAGCTGGGAATAGAATCCGAGACACTGTGAGTCAGACCAATTTGGTAAACTCTGTGCAAAGTGTGTCATAATGTTTAAGTAAATTGAAAGAACAAGTATAGAAGTTATATAATGTAGGAGTAATCTTAAAGAATTGCTTATCAGTTGCTTGCCAATAAAAAGAGTAAATACGGCACTTACTTACGAATTTTTAGGTAAAATATTATGTGCTAAGAGAGATAAGTAGATCTAATTACTTTGTCGACAAACACTAATAGTTAGTTTATTTTTATTATATAGGAGTAGCAGACGAGCATGTAGTCCACCTGCTGGTAAGTGGCTACTCCCGCTCATGGATATCTGTAATCAACTCCACACCTCGGAAAAGTATGTCTCTCTTACCACACCCTTCAAACCAGAATACAGCAGCTTAACGTTGCTATTATGAGGCAGAAATAGGTGTGGCGGTGGTGCCGCCGGAGTCGAACCACAAAGGGTTCTACCACCTTCAAACCTTAGTTAATAATCTGTTTCCATTTGTATGTTCATAGAAATCTGCTGCAAATCAGCAATTTGCGATTTACTTTTTCTTATTTAGAAATAGTTAATAAAAACAGATTTTCATGTTATTGTTTGATATATTTCTGCCAAGAATGTCATCTGGGAATCACTGTGCAATAGTAGCCATAGCGATACCAATTTCTATAGGGTTGATGGTGTAGAATTCTGTAATAATAATTAATTATTAAAAATAATAATTCATAAAATATTTTAAACAAAATATCCAGTTGCTTTTTGTCGTATGTTGATTTATAAAGATTTAAGTAGCCATATGAACATGCGATAGGTTATCTTGCACAATCACGCGATAAGTATCTGATTGTACTTTTAAAAAGTTAAAACATTTACTTGATGCAAAAGTTTGCTAGTAACTGACATTTGACTAATATGCTATGCTAACCTGTAATATGCTTCAGCCCAATGGTATGGCCAATAGTTTGAGTTTGTAGTTCAAATAACTCCACAAACCAACTTCTGTATTTTTATAGATTGTGGGTACAATGGTTCTTTTTCAAGTTGGTCACATATTTACAGCGGCTGAGCCACCTTAAATCGTAAGGGCTGATACTTTTCTTTATACAATTGAAATAGCATCCAGGAGTAGCAGCCCACTTTATGGTAAATGTACAACGTCGCCTATGGTAATCTGAAAATAACTGCAAATGACACGATCGACCACCTGAGGGGCGCCCGCTCCCGCGGGAACTCCCTGAACTGGCGACCTCCGACCATCAGGACGCCGACCGTCCGCTCGGTAACGACGCATAAGTACCGAATCACCCACTCAACAGTGGGATGATATATTTTTTATATTTTTTCATTATTCTATAATGTTTCTAATAACATTATATTATTATGAAGAAATATCAAGAATTCGGGGGGTATTTACCAACCGAGAAATATCGGAAGATCCATGCCCACGGCCCTTATGTTAACATTGCTTTAGCGTATGAGAGCCCCGGAGGGTATTACGTCCCAATTGATGATGATGAACGGCAAATGTTATTGGGCTGCTATTAGAAGTGACGACACATGCATTTTTACGTGCTCTACCTTTTCACACTTTTCTAATTAGAACACAGAGTGCTCCTGTCATAAGGTAGAAATAAGTTCAGTGATGGTGACGTGACGAATCACGAAGAGTTTTACCATCTTTAAACGTGACATTAGCCGCATAAAAATATACCTTAAGTAATCCGGTAGTACCTCATTTCATGTTTATAATCCCAAACTAAATATATGCAAGAGATAAACTTGTTGAATTACATGTAGTTTCTTTTATCAGTAAACTTAAACTGGCCAATACCAGTAAGACTCGGCCGAAGTTAGAATATTATGATAAAGACATTTATTTTGTGCATTTGTGTAAAGCACCGCCAGTATTCTGTAATGTGAATATATTTAAATAGTTGGTACTTTGAATTGTATGTGGATGGTTACGAAATTATACTATTACTAGCTTTTGCCCGCGGCTTCGCTTGCGGTTAGGAGTCACAATACAATAATTTGATAACATTGTTCTTAAGCTCATGTCATAATTTGTTTTTATGTATCTCTCGGGAACAGTACTTTTTTCGGAAGAAAAATAACCTCTTATGTCCTCTTCTAGATCCTTAACAACGTGTGCACAGAATTTCATGAGAATCGGTTTCGTAGTAAAGGCGGGAAAGCGTAGCAAACCCACAAACAAACAAACAAGTCCAGTCGCATTTTTAATATTAGTTAGAAAGTATTTGTGGACAAGAAGAACCATTTCGGGTGTCTGGGGTTGGCAACCCAGGCTTGACAATCTCTTATTTTTCAAAGTTAAATTTGTATTAAAAATTACACACATTAATTTAACGTTGCTGTAAATTTAGATGTACACTACGAAGTTAGGCTGAGTGATTTGTCATTGCCCAAACACAGTAATATTACTATAATGTATGATTTTCATTCCAGCGCTGACATTATACTCGATAATGTTCATGAGGTTCGCGTGGAGGGTGCAGCCGCGGAACCTGCTGCTCTTCGCCTGCCACTTCACAAACACATGCGCACAGGTAGATAACTCCTTTTTAAATGACTTGGCTACTATCTTTATACCTTCTTCCAATATCCGCATTGGAACAGCTTCGGCGATCATGCTACAAATAAATTCTTGAAATCTTGATCCGATAATCAAAATTAATGAATTTTGACAAGCAGTGTAGCTGTTTTGATTTGAGGGTAGGTTAGAAACAATGAAATTTAAGACAAGTTGTCAATATAATAAAGATCAGAAAATAAGATATTTAGAAAATCCATGCCCTAAATCGGGATTGCAAACTTATTTAGTAATAAATGTCTTAAAGACCTCATAAAACTTAATTAAAAAAGTGCGACATATAGTCGACATTTTCGATTCCTTTTTCGAGGTCGGTAATAAAATAATGTTTTTTTGTTATCCTTACAGCTGACACAGGGTGGTAGATTCATCAACTACCATTATCTACAGGGGAGCAAGCAGAAGACACAAGACACCAAGTAACGTGTGACGGACAGATGTAGAACAATTGTTTTAGCTATAACTGTATGCTTTGGTCGCAACGCTGGCTATAGTTACCTATAGACTTGGTAAGGGGTTTGAATATTATAATAGATTTTTTGATCTAATGCCTTAGTGGAATATTAGTCAAAATGTTGGTTGTAGATTATGTAACATATATCAATGGGTACTAATTTAATATTCTAAAGTTATGGGACGTTGTACAAAAATGTTATATATGTATATTTAGTAATTTATTGAATTATTGAACGGAATGTTGGTCTAAATATAAAAAAAATATGTTGAAGAGTATTATTTGAATCTTCAGAAATTACGGGATATAGTGCAAGAATGTCTAACAAAATAAATAGTATGAGAACATTTTACACGAAATGAGGCAATAATATGATTACATATTCTTTTAATTTCTGATGTATAAATTGAAAACTTGTGAAGGACTATAAACTTGAATGGTTTATTTTATGGTTTAAAATGAATATTTATTTTAAAGGGTTGATATCAAGCTTAGTGAGCTTAGGCAAGGAATGTATTGATGTTGTTGATGCACTTACACTCGAGTGGACTTCATTAGGATAAAATACGTATAAATTGTGAAGTAGACATATGATGTTCTATTGTAACATATCTTTTGTCTAAAAAGGTTCCATTAAGTTATAATAGCTGAATATGTATAAACATATTTTCTTTTTAAAATCGGTTGTTATATTTATTAATTTATTTGAATGAAAAGCGCCTAATTTATGTATAAGACCGAGTATTGTGGTCACTGAAGTTAGGAAATATAATCCTAAAATAATATTTTTACAAAAGACAAGTTGAGAATATATTGCCGTACGTTGGGATAAAGGATTAAACCCCTCATGGGGTTGATTGCAGAGATCAGGTGAAAGGAATGTACGTTTACTTCATTTTCATACAAAATGGATGTAAAATTCTAATTATAAATATTTTAAAGAGGTAATATTAATAAGTATGACGTATTGCAAATTAGAATTCAAAGATAAATTAGTTTAATCTTATTACACGGATACTAAGTAAATAGAAATAGAGTTAATTTTTTTAAATTACAGGCATGAAAGAGTTAGGGTCGCACTTTTTAAATCTTATGCACGTAGGTAAAGTTATCTCAAATGTCACTGCCATTTTTAAAGAAAAACGTTTTAATAAATAAAGTAGTAATATTTTAGTAGAAAATGTTTTTGAAATAAAAAAAACCCATTTATAAAGACTGCGAATAGATGTTGATCTTGATTCAAGCAGTTTAGGAAAAGAAATTATTGTGTTACGTTGTAACTATTATGAAAAGAAACTATGTTATTTTCTTCAAATCAAATCAAATCAAATCAAAATTTTTTATTCAAAATAGGTTCTTTACAGATCACTTTTTGAATGTCAAAGCAACTACCACCACTTCACAAGGTGTTTCGTTATGGAGAAGAAGCGGCGAAAGAAACTCCATAACACAAATCTTTTTAAAAAAAAAAAAATGTTTTTGACAATGTTAACTTAACGTAATGGTACATGTGGAGCTGGAGCTAATTCAGACCACACCGTTTTGTCAGTCAAATAATCACTTACTTTATAGTACGCTTTTTTACATAGCGTTAGTTTAACGACATGTTTAAACTTTTTTTCTGTGAGATTCAAAATGTGGTCGGGTATTTTATTGTAGTAGCGAATACAGTTGCCCACGAAAGATCTAGCCACCTTACATAATCTATGTTTAGGAATTGCTAATTTATTTCTATTTCTGGTATTAAAGTTATGGTGGTTACTATTTTTTTCAAACATATCAGTGTGTTTTCTTACATACATAATATTTTCATAAATGTATTGACTATGCACCGTCAATATATTAATAGTGGGAAACAGTTCTTTTAGGGACTCACCACTTCGTTTCAACTAATGCTTCATGAAGTATCCGTTGATTTAGATATTATTTATAATAAAGGATTTTTACAATTTTTAACACAAGATATTGTGTTAAAATAATTAAGACTAATATAAACAATCTTGGAGTCCTTAATTGGACAAAGAAAGTTTAATATACTACCTTGTGCTGATTTTTGGTAGCTTTTAAAATTTTAAGAGCATTTTCTTATTATCTCCAGACCTCATGAAGCATTAATTTAAACTGAGACCGAAATCTTGACTTTAAATCCGATTTGCAATTTAAAATTGTCATGTTAAGTATAACAAATAATATGCTCACAAATTATTTTAACTATATCATTAATATACTGTGATAAGCAATAGTTTATTATACTGTAATGCCTGAGTAGGGAATAGTTGCCAATTTAGAAAAAAACAATAGTTCATATCTTTGCAATTCTTAGTAGAAATGGGTAGAATTTGATGGTTGTAGATTGCACCCGGTCAGTCACGTTTGAAAAACTTTGTATGCCAAATTTTTATACTATACCTACTGAATAATTACATATTATATTATTTTCTGTCGCGCTACGTTATTGATTTGTACTTAAAAGTAACATGTAAAATTAGGCGTATTCCTTAATAATTTTGTCGAACAGTGCCTGCAAATTACACTTGATTTCAATCAGGCGATACTAAATATATGGTACTAAAATTAAATCTTATGTAAGGTTTAGATGCTCGCTGTGTGTAGACGAATAGACGCGACTACTAGTGTGTAAATAACCCGCTCGGTACTCGCCTCGACGCTCTTCCCTTCTCCGCATTGTTTTTCAGCGCGATTCAGAGGATTTCGCGCCCGTCATGTAGCGTTTACATACTCTGCATTGTTTAGCGAGTTACTCGTCGGAATATTCGCGAGTATCTAAACCTCAATGGTTTACAAGTTTTTTATTTGTGAAAGACCTTAAAACTAGAAGACGGTTGTTGTGGCCAAAGCGATGATGACATTGCCGTATGTGTGTACAAAGCTATATTTTTCGAATATTTATTGTAATATCAAAATATACTCTGTTGATCTGTTTTGTGTGGTTTAATTTATTTACTTGCCTAATAATACAAGGATCTCTGATTTCAACAAATTTTATTAATTTCAGATTCGGATCTAAAAATCATATAAATCTAATGGTAGCCCGTCGGTACTTTTATCTGAAAAGTTTAAAATCGTTTATTCTAGTAAAAAACCTAGCCTGTGCTGTAGATTATGAAATATGACATCGTTACGACACGATTATTTTATTGACGAACCTGTGGGCGTGACTTGATTCCATCCATAGACAATAATAAATGGCGGGAATGTCTTACCTTTTACGTTACAACCATAGATTAGTAAAGATTACTCACTCCTAACAAGAAAATGTACCCAGTTTTGAGAATTGAAATAGTTGCGTAAAAAAGTTTTGTCACGTCTCCGTGCTAAAATGTCCCTAAAATATTTGAATTATTATTATAAATTATTTAATTATCATGTAAATTACGCAGTATTAATTATTTATTCGTAAATTTTATCTAAAAATGTTTTTATTTGTCAAGAATTCAAAAAAAGAACTTACTATAATAAGCCATTTGCGGCTTCATTCAATTTCAAGGCGGCGAAGTATCTTTACTAATCTATGGTTACAACTTACACCTTGTTTCAATTAAAAATCATTTCTAATGACGGCTTTTTACAATTTTTTATCTTTTGCCAACTACCTAGTAGTATAGCTAGGCAGCAAAGAAAATAATTTCTTTGACGATGATTACCATATATCTACAAAGAAATAAGTGTTTACTCAAATCTAATTTATTTAAAACGGTCGATGCCATGACTTTTCGAAAGCATCGTATTGTGTGAAAATTTCGATAAAACTAAAAGTTACACAATAGCATTGTCGCAAACTATCGCGAAACAAAACGCTTTATACTTCGACAATACTGCGCAGTTTCATGAATATCGCTGACTTTTATTTGATTTGCTATCGATATAGAAGCTTCATGAAAAATAGTTTCAATAAAATATAATGGTAATGGTATGGATACTTACTAGTATGTTAATATAATACAAAATAAAACAAGTACTTACCTACGAGGTTCCAAATAATATTGTTAGTTTAATAGATAGACTATTTATTAGGTATGATCTGCATATTATACAGATGGCACGGAAACTATTGCGAACAATTAAAATAACGCGAAAGATGAAAGTCCAATACCGTAAAGTGTAGTATTGTGTACAATTTCAATAAAGTTTAAAGTTACACAATACGGTTATGGTCGATTGAAGCCCACTATTTCTAGCCACAGAGAAAATAAATTAGAAAATTGGTCTTATAAATTGTACAATTAGGTACCTATATTTACTTTTTTATAGTGTGTTTATTTTTATAACAATATACCTGTATTTTCGAGATAAATTTACAAATAAATCTAAGAATTACGCGTGAAACTACAAAATGGTTAAATTACTTTTTATTTACAATTTTAAATTGAAACATGGTTTCATGTTTTGCCATCAAGCGGCCTTTTTACCTACCTACCTATACAGACTGAAAGACAGTAAAAATAACACATGCCTAATCTAAAAGCATTTTATCTGAATTAAAATTGTTAAACTACGGGATAATATAATATTAGATTATAATTACTACCCTATATTATTCCCAGTTACTTACCTACTTAAAATTGTGCCACTAGTAAGTACGGCAAGTCACTATTTGCTTACGAAGTAGATTGGCTTGTAAAATGCTGGCATGCGATACCCTTCAGCAATAAGGCTTTATGAAGATAAGACAAAGGCGTCTTACACGAGCATCTTGTTGGCATCTGTTGTTGAGTTATCTGGTAACTTGAAGGCATGCAATATGGACAGCGTTTGAGTTCTTAGGGTCTAAGACGTCGAGATTGTAAATAGCTTTCTGTTCGAAGGAAGCTTTCATATTGTTTTTGGTGCATGGTTTGTGTTATCCAAAGACATGTCTTATAACAGGTCTATAAGGTTAATATTCATGGATATTTTGTAACAAACTCCACATATAAGGCGTATAAAAGTGGGTGCATAGGATGAGAAAAAAAAACTGATAGGTACTAGCGGACTCTCTTAACAAAGTTACGCTCTTGAATACAAGTCTTGTGGTGGGTACCTGAACTGATATAGGTCAGAAATAGGTAATTCTATTAACAATAACAATACTGACTATCAACGCAGATACACTGCTACCCCTTTTTTTTTTTTTTTTTTTCTTGTTGACGAGGGGGAAACCTTCAAAAGGTACCCTATGCCGTGGGAGCGGCACGGGGTTATGTGGGATTCTTACCGCACTAAAACCCCCCCGGTGGCCGTCCTCGGCGCTGCGTAGAGGACTCCGGGATCTCCAACGGAACGCAACCGGAGGCCACTTGGCGCGTTGCCCCGTCGGGCTCCGCCCAGGTGAGCTTGAAACTCACCACACCATCTGGTGTTCACGACGGTATGCGACCACACATACCGCCGTCCATCCCGGGGTTGCTGGCCGGGCGGTTCGAGCTCCCACTCTTGCTGTTCGCAACCCCGGAAGCCCCCTTTTAGTCGCCTCTTACGACAGGCAGGGGATACCGTAGCCCTATTCTGGTCCCGGAACTACAGGGACAACCCCTGAGGACAAATTATCCTATAAATAGAACAACAATACTGTTCCTAAAAGCAAACAATGCACAAAATCTTAATAATTGGCTAAGTAGGAGTCGAACACGCACACGCAGGCTTCCGTACCACCATATGTTCATTATTTTTCATTTTTAATATTTGTTACGTAACAATAAGTAACAATGGTGTCACATTAATTATATTGTCATAGAAAATGTTATTAGAATTCTAAGTTTACAATTATTATTGAGTTATAATAATATTTCTAATTTAAATAATGGATTGCTTAACTTATACATATATATTTATTTTATTCTCTCACAAATATTTCGTACGAAATATGTAAATAAATGTAGCAAGTAACAACATATATTGGAAGTTCCGTATTACTACCGATGTGTTACGTGATGATGTGAACACAGATGGCATTAGTGGTAACTTCTGGGCGTTGATTTCTTATATTTAGACCTCCTTTTATATTCAACTTTTTTATTTTGAGTATTTGTTGTCACAGCGGCTACCATTATATATACATTGTAAAATAATCAAGTGTCTGTATATTACGGTTCAAAAGATGCCTGTAACGGACGGACAGACGGACAGACATCGGAGGCATAGTTATAGGGTTCCGTTTTTAACCTTTGGGCACGGAACCCTAAAAATAATGAACACCATTCCATGTCCTTCTCATCTTGTTTGTAAAACCAGGAACATACGAACTGAATGACATCAAACCACTTTGAAGTTAGTTCGTCGTACTGCATCTGTTCAGTCGCATATCGCCTACCCGCCTTTCAATGTGTTCTTTGTGACGTACGTTCTGCGTGAACAATGAGACTCCTGCATTGTGTAGTGTAGCAAGTGTGTAAAGTCCTATGTTCGATCCCCGGCCAGGTAAGTTATTAACCATTCTGATATAATATCTTATATATATAGATATAAGTAGCAAGGTATTGGTAATGAAGAAGTAATTGACAACGTAGTCTACCTTATGGTCGCTGCCACCCATGTACTCGTACATCTGTAGTCGAACCCTTTAGGAATCTGACCGGAGGTCGGCCACACTTTCTTTTAAACTCTTTCTGTTTTGTCTCTTAAGTTTGTCTTATCTGCCCTTTATGATACATTTCAAACTACAACACAGGCAGGCTTAACATTGCTCTCTTGTAAAGCCAAAATAGGTTCTGGCGCTGTTGCCGCCGGTGTCGAACCACGATCGGTTTTCCACCATCAAAATAGTAATGATAATATTACATTCGAATTAAGATCCTTCTCCTTTTTACCCGACTGCCAAGGACGGGTTATGTTTATAGAAGATGTTTAAAAGTACTATTCGTCGCGGAACCACTCGCGACAAACGCAGTTTCTAAGTAGGTCTGACGTTTACAAACAGTAACGTTTAGAGCGTGAACAATGAGCCCCACATTGTGCATTGTCTCCAAGAGCAGGAGCTCGTGAAGTGAACCGACCGCGCTCAACAATTACATCCAGAATGAACTAGTTTGAATGAACCTTTAGTACTGTTTACTGTAATAGTGATTGGCAATAACTGAATGGAAAGTGAATGAAACTATTGTCTCTTTTTCTGAGTAGATAAATATTATAAGTGAAATGCGTACCTGTATTACATTGGCAATCTTTGAGATATGAATTAAATCTTTACCTCTTTAAGTTTATTCACAATAAAATGTCTAAAATAAGCCGACACAAACTTCGTCAGCGTTGAAAATGTAAATACCTATTCAAATTACAAAAATGATACCTTGAAGATTAGAGGTAATGAGGTTTGAATTGAAAACCTAAAACAAGCTGTTGTTTTTTGTTCTTCAATTTTTTATGGGACAAATAGTTTGGCTGATAAGGCGTATAAAAGGATATTTCAAGATGCCGACTGAGTTAGTGTAAAGCTAAAACTCGGTTGTAGTTTTACACAAACCCTCTCTTGCCATCCAAAAAATAAAATTGCGTCCTCTGACTTTGCAATGACCAAAAATTGTTACATTTTTATGGACTAAGTATAGAATAATTTCTAGTAGGTACGTACATATTGGATATTGTATGAAAAAAAGTTTATTTGACAAATCAATACGTCATAAAGTGGCCTCCTTGTCTATGGTAAGAAGTACTGAACACTAAAGCACTGTTCGTTTCAAAGCACTTCATTTCTACAACTCCGTATCGTGAGTTTCAAAGTAGGTGCGTTGTGGCAGCATAGCGCTTATACTTGCGTGAACAATGAGTCTTCATTGTGAATCGTGACCGCTTTCAACTTAGGAAAGTGACTGTCTACAAAGAACATACTACAATGACGTTATGTACAACAAAGCGAAAGCGAAATATGTTGTGAATTATAATTTCTTTTTTAAAGAGAGGGAGATGCGTTATACACTTATAGTCTGTATTTTCTTGATAGGTCAACACCTTTGTTTACATTTTGGACACCTAATTATGAATCAGACTATACAGTCCCACATTAGGATTCCTTGAGAGAGTGAGAGTCATGGACACATATAGGTAAAGGAATACACATACACACCCAAAGTTAGAACAGAAATTATCTTTTTCATATTTGCCTAGCCGGATCGAATCCGGAACCCTCCGTATCAGATCAGTATTGTGATCTTTGTTCGTCAGGCGGTTCGTCAATGCAAAGGTAAATAATTTTTGAACGATCATTTTAATATTTAAAGGTTGATAAGTTGGATAATAGTATTTCAATAGCAACAATAATTATAAAGCGTCAAAAGATAGATTTGTCTGTTGAAAAAATGGTACCATACTAAACCCTGCTGATTTGCGTGGAATACAAACACAAATTAAGAACAGTTCAAATCTTGCCAATTGACTTGTACAAAGAAGAACATCAGATGAGTCAATAGTCGTTACATTTTTATTTTCAATTCGAACCTTTCATAATATATTTTATAATGTTTTTTACAAAAAATACCTTTTATGTTTATGTTTACGTATTTCCCATACATTTCCAATCAGTTCTGATACAATCTGCTAGGGGCGCTGACTGGAAATGTATGGGCAAATACGTAAACAAATACCAAAATAGTCATTATTGTAAAAACGTAAAAACTCATACTAAAGGTACTAAATTAAGTAGGTATACAAATATGTCAACTCAAGTTGCCTAGGGATTAGGGTTCTTTCCTCGTTTCCATGCGATTTTTGTTCTCAATGTAGAATTATAGAAGAAAGTCTTAATTTGAGGCTATGAGTGTAGAAAGCTTTGCAGTGTCGTCATTTTCATAATGATAAACGTTCCCAAGAACAAAGATTAGCGTCATCGCGGCGCGAAACTTTTGATGAGTTACTAACTATTGCCGTTCCTACAGATTACACTATACAATATGTTAAGCAGCGTTGCCAACTTGTAAAGGTGTTCGTATTCTGTGTTCGTTTGCGGCCAGACTACTATTAATGTTTTTTCTTTTGATGTGAAACATCTATAGCCGCACGTAAAACCGATTTCTGGCGTGGCGACGCATGCCGTGGCGTCGTGACGATATACGATGGTATATATATACAGTCTATATGCAGTAGTGTGTACGGTGTGGCGACGCGTCGCCATGCGCAATCGACTGTGCGATTCTCTCCCACTCGATCTGGCGTTAAGCCATCTTTCTCGCTACACTGAGCTCGAATACTATTTTATTTTATCATTATGACATATTTAGTTCCTATCACAATATGTTCTTTTCTGCATATTACTTTTACAAAATAATGTCGATGTTTCACATCTGCCAGGCGTCCCGTGACGGCTCACATGTTTTTTTATAATATAGGAGCAGCAGACGAGCATGCAGTCCACCTGACGGTAAGTGTTTACTGCCGCCCATGGACATCTGTAATCAAGCCCAGATAAAATTAGATATTCTGAGGACTAAGCTGGAACGTTTCGTAAAAGTATGTCTCCCTTACCATACCATTCTAACCAGAACAATGCAGCCCTTAACGCTGCTGTTATAAGGCAGAAATAGGTGTGGCGGTGGTGCCGCCGGAGTCGAACCACAAAGGGTTCTACCACCTTCAAATACCACCTACTATTCATGTCTTGTATAGATGTTGTGTTACGGTTTTAAGGGTGCCTTTCCACGAGAATAGTGTTAAATCCACCAATAGTTGTATTTTTTTTTGTTGACTAGGGCGAAACCTTCAAAAGGTACCCTATGCCGTGGGAGCGGCACGGGGTTTTGTGGGATTCTTACCGCACTAAAACCCCCCCGGTGGCCGTCCTCGGCGCTGCGTAGAGGACTCCGGGATCTCCAACGGAACGCAACTGGAGTCCACTTGGCGCGTTGCCCCGTCGGGCTCCGCCCAGGTGAGCTTGAAACTCACCACACCATCTGGTGTTCACGATGGTATGCGACCACACATACCGACGTCCATCCCGGGGTTGCTGGCCAGGCGGTTCGAGCTCTCACTCTTGCCGTCCGCAACCCCGGAAGCCCCTTTTTAGTCGCCTCTTACGACAGGCAGGGGATACCGTAGCCCTATTCTGGTCCCGGAACTACAGGGACACCGCGCCGGTGGGCGTTACCTACGCCTGCGGTGACTACTTCTTCGAGCGGGTTCAGCGCGCTCCCTTGCTCGCTCGGCGTCTTCCTTCGCGGACATGACTATGTCGCAGAAGGTGATCATGCCATCCCAGGCTTCGCTGCGCTGAACCATCGCCCCAACGATGACCGATGGAGAGAGATCCGGTCCCACTTTTTCGACGAGGGTCCGCCGCTGCGAGTCCCACGCGGGGCAGTACTGCAGCGTATTCTGTGCGGAATCCTCGTCATGCCCACAATGATGACATTGGGCCGTCTCTTCCCTCCCTATTCTATTCAGATACTTACCGAAACAGCCATGTCCGGTGAGTATCTGAGTTAGGCGGTAGGTTACTCGACCCCTACTTCTGAGCCAGGCTCGAAAGTTCGGCAACCAATAGTTGTTTACCAATTGTTTAGCTTCGTTTAGTTCGGGTAGCCAAGCTACGTTTTTGATATGTAGAAATGCGATGCTATGGATTGGAGCTACGGATCCAAGCTACATAAGTATTTTCATAGCACCTTTTAGTCGCTGAGCTCAGCTTACCTACATAACTGCGCTTTCCCGCAGACTCATCAGCGACCATCTCCGACGAAAGGTAACTAAGTTTGTTTTAGGAAGCATTATGAAGTGTTTGAATTGTCTTCAACGCACATCTATGAACAACTTAAAATCTACGTTTCTTACTTTTTTCTACCGTGATATATTTGATATTATTATTATTATTATTTTTTTCGTATAACCCTTTAAAATGAAAAGACTCAAAATCTGTACCTACATTGTGTTACAATCAGTATCACCACACCTTAAAACAAATAAGTAAACAACGGAACCGTTATTTAAATACGTTACACAGCTGGCTTATTCCAGAGACAAGAACACAAACAGGAAATATTAAAAAAAGAATAAAGTTGTGCTGTCGTGGTACTAAATAAAGTCCTCACATAGCTCACGCTCGATTGACTCCCGAGTGAGAGTTTGCTCCACGCTTCCGGCGCGGCGCCGGGGTGCCGCCGTCCGGTCGCAAACAAAATGGCGGGCAGCGCGGGAAAAGAAAGCGGCCGATCCGCGCAAAATACACCCATTACCGGCTGTAGGCGCCATCATCTCGACTGAGTTATTGTTTCACATTCGCTCCGAAAAGGATTTCACGCTGCGTGGGTGGTAACCTTTGAGTAGTAATTAGCATAGAGTCTATATCGCTCTAAGTAAATCGCTCTTAACAGCTTGGTACAAATCGTAGAATGAAATGATAACATTAGTTTAGTTGCAAAATGTAATATAATTATATACTAGTCTTCATGGCACATTGCAATAGAATTACGATGTTTACTATTTGGTACAACGACGGAATTGGCTAAGTCTTTCCACGTGAATTATGAGTGTTCGTTGAATGCCTAACGTGGCCAATGGCCATACGTCTCGTTTTGCATGGGGCTGTACCGTTTTCAGCTCAAAACAATACTCTAGCTTCTACCTCCGAAGAGTAACTTGGGGCTGCGAAAATGTTTCATTCTAGAAAAAAAAAAATAGGGAAGGAGACAGCAAAATTGTAGACCATGTTTTTCGTCAAATTGTAGAGATATACATTAAATCCTCGCGACCTTTTATTTTCGTTGACTTATTGCTTTATCGTATTCAACCGCCCCGGGCTGTGAGAAACGGCTGTTTTTTTCAATTTTGTTTACATTCCAAAGTTGTTACGTTTTAAAGTAAAATAAAATGGTCAGTATACCTATACCGCACATAGTGATGGTGTTCTGACCTTTGCCTACTGTTCGTACCTAAGTACACGCGCTCTATACTTAAAAATTACTCGGAGGTGGTACACTGTTTACGGGAAGTTAGAGGCTCTGTAAACGGTTGGTAATTAGACTGGAAGAATGGAACTCGGCAGCATCGTTACGTAAAGATGAACAATTAATTATAATTAGGTATATCCATTGTACTAATTTTCATTAAAAATCTCATTATAGCTAGGTTTCTGTGGTTTACATTTAATTAAGACTTTAAATTAATTAATAACATTATATGTAATTGCAAATCATGAAACGAAAGTTCAATTTCCTACCGTTGGACGTATGAGGAATTTTTTTATCATGCATTAAATTTATTTTTAAATTTCATGTTTTGTTCATATACCTATTTAACAACAGCGAAATTTTATGCTTTATTTTAAACTTTTATGCATTCGACGACAAAAAAGTGGCCAAAATAAATAGAGAAAGAAATTTTTTCGGAAGGGAAAGTCTCGTTTAACTTTTTTAAGAAATTCTATGATCTAGCAATATAGCGTTCTGAAAATATTATAGCCTAAATCTAATAAAATGTAATTCTTTATTCTCAAATCCACTTTAAAATAATGTTCAAAAACTTCGTAAATAACATATATAACATAAATAAACCAACAAGCTAAACCATATTCAATCCCTTGAATATTAAAATCGGTCCGGAACAATCTTACTTTATGATCGAGATACGTACGAGTGCATGGATTTCCGGCTTCCATCCCACAATATGTCGATTGAGACCGACACGCACTTCCAGAGAGAATGGAAAAAGGAACGAATGAAGTCTATTGGCATTTTTTCAATATTCGAACGCGGGCTTCACTCCGGTTACAAGATGGCGGAGCGTGGACAGACCCTGTTGAATTATTAAAATCACGCCAGCAGAGCGTGTCTTCGCTAATCTATCTTTTGTCAACGGGATTGGGAAAGGAAACGGTCTCAGACTGGCGATGCGGGACGCGATCGTTTTCGGCAATTCTGCTTTTGTTCGATTTGACCGAAACATCCTATTTCAGATAGGTATTGAGGCACGGAATATTGAGGCTGTCGTCACGATTAGGCTTCCTTTACGTAACTTCAGAGCTTTCATTGGAAACAATTAGATCACGGTTATCTAGAACTGTTTAAAGAGAAGATTTTACTTTATTGAAATGGAAAGCTTTTGCGCATTTAGTAAAACAAATAAGAGTGTATTTTAAATGTGTTTCACACGGTGATGTCACACATAATTTATTTTGTATTTGTTTTCGTTATTGGTCATTTAAGATGATATTTATTTTTTATTAATTGCGCCAAAGAAGTACTTAAGTTTTCATTTACACACACACTTGTAATTAAATAATTTACTACTTACTCGTATCAAGCAACAGTCGGCAATAAGACCGCTGCTATAACATAGTTGTAGCAGTGTATTATATCTTACCCTCACTCCAATATCTGGTCATCCCTCCAAAACTCAAATACCAATAATCAATTAATTATATATATATCCTTTCCGGCCTCAGAGTATCCAAACAACATTTAATTAAGCCCCAACGGCTTAATATCCTGGGTCGACCGCACTATGATTTATTGGCGCTCCACCGACCTGGCCATAGACAAAGGCCTATGAATGGTGAATGGAGAATGAAATGGAAATCGGCTTAGTTCTCAATTTATTGTTAGTTTGACCTTTACAGAAATCTTTAGGTTCATCTTTATTTGAATGAATAATTATTAAATGGGTATAAAGCTATAAAGAGAAACTATTCATACAAATATTTATTGGTACTATACTAGGGCTGTAGAAACTTTACATATATTTACGTTTTCCCTTTAAATTAAATGCAAAATCATTTGATTTTCAAAATGTACATTTTATTAGTGACTATTACAAACATGACGTTTTTGATAGAATGTAGTTTTTACAATAACATTTATGTTAGTTTTAAAAGTCACTACTATCCATGACCCAAACATTTAAAGAGCAGTCAACGCGACATCAGGTTGAAAAGGCATTTTTAAACATTTTTAAATTGTCATAGAATTATATGGTCTTCGGGATTATGTCAGAATTTTTAACAGATATTTTGAAAGGATACGTCAATCTTTGATATTCGGTAATACCATAGATATATTATACTAATCAGTAGGATAATATATCTATGGGTAATACATTTAAAAACAAGCACCATGCATTGCTGCTGCCTCCATACCTTTTATTCGGTTAATGAATTCATCTCAATTTAATGTATGTATGTGAGAGAATGATTCTATTTATATATAAAAAAATATTCAGTTTTTAAAATCACTTGATATTCATTTCGAACTACTGCTCCGTATTTAATAATTGGCTTACCTAAATCACGGTATAAAAAAGGGGCGGTTAACTGTCAACAGATCAGAAGTTGTCAAATAGTGGGCACGGCACGATGGTGCTCCGAACTGTTTGGTATTTTTCTTAGGTGTTATTCTTACTATGGTGGCATTAACGCTTATTCATTTAATTATTTTAACTATATTTATATAATATTGGTTAAATTATTTAAATCAAAGTACCACTGTAGATCTATCTAGCGGCGCGCCCACGTGTATATAAAACTTATACTAAAATATCAGCCTACGAAAGCCTATAATCAATAATTGAAATAACGAAGTCAGTGTCTGGTCGAATGAGCTAACAATTACGCAGAGTGACGAGCGATTTCCCCGCGGATATAATAAATTCTGTACGTACAAAACCGAAAATTCTTAACGCCCGGAATCATGTGAGATTTTCTTATAGTATTGTCTATGACGTGGGCACTACCACAACAAAAATTCTTATGCCTATGACATAAGTCTATAATATAGGCAATAACTCTAGATAAGCCCTACGTAGAGCTATATCTTATTATTTTTTATGAGATTAATAATCCAGTTGATTGTAAATGGTCACCGTTGCTCCATCTAGAACAGATTCTACGTACATGAAACCGAATGCGGATGCATTGCCACTTTTGATGACTTAGATAGTCGTCTCATATGTAAGTCAGTTGACATTTACACTGCTCTACCGAAACTCAGAACTCCTTCAGTTCTGATCAGTTCAGTTAGTTTTATAACCGTGCAGTTTGTTTATTTATTTTGTAGATTTGCAATTGTTGCAATTTTCCTAAATAAAGTATTTTCTTTCGTTCTTTCTTCACACTATAAATAGTTGTTGTGCGGAACCTCCCTGAACGAATCATATTAGTTCTCCCATCTTTGAATTTTTTATCAATAAAATAGTAGTAATATGTGCGTAGGAGTACGTGTCTTCTTTCAGAATGATAAGGCAATGATAAGGCATGCTACTAATGCTATGCTATGCTAATGCTAAATAGTAGTTTTGTGGTAAGGGAGACAGACTTTTCCGAGGCGTTCCAGCTTAGTCCTCAGGAGTAGCGGCGCATCCGTGGCCGACCTCGGGTAGGAATATCTAATCCTATCTGGGGTTGATTACAGATGTCCATGGGCGGCAGTAGCCACTTACCATCAGGCGGACTGCATGCTCGTCTGCTACTCCTATATTATAAAAAAAAAATATGCTTCTATGCTTTAGCTGAAAACATTATAATTGTAGTCTAAAAGTCTATAGACAGTGATTGAAGTAACGAATTCAGTGTCCAGTCGAATGAACCAACAATTATGCGGAGCGACGACCGATTTCCCCGCGGATATAATTCAGATCAACTCGCTAAACGAATCTCGTTCGTTTTTTAAAAAAGGTATGAATCAGCTTTCTGATTACTAAAACAGTATTTAATTTTATAAAGGTGGTAATGTAAAAGTATAAATATTTTTTTTTTATAATATAGGAGTAACATACTAGCTTGCAGTCGATCTGATGGCAACTGGCTACTGCCGCCCATGGACGTCTGTACCAACTCCAGATAGATTAGATATTCCTACCTGAGGTCAGCCACAGATGCGCCGCTACCCCTGAGGACTAAGCTGGAACGCCTCGGAAAAGTATGTCTCCCTTACCACACCCTTCAAAACGGAACACAGCGGCGCTTAACACTGCTGTTATTAGGCAGAAATAGGTGTGGCGGTGGTGCCGCCGGAGTCGAACCATAAAGGGTTCTGCCACCTTCATTTAAAATCCCCTAGTTTTTTGACAGGTAAATCGACTTTCTCGTCAGTCTTTGATTTACATAGTTACCCCTTTATTTTTATTGGCTCAGTTCAAATTGCACTTTGTAGGCAGACATAATAAAATATATTTACTGAAGGCTACACTGACCAAGGAATGGATCAACGACTAAGGTATAAGTATTAATCTTCAGTAAGGAAGACGTCTAAACCATATCCAGAGATAAACTAATTTAGATATCTTCTGAATGTGATATTTCTGTAATGTGGTTTATTACAAGCAATTCTATTGTGAATAAGAAAATTAGTTGAAGCTTATGAATGGTAGATATAAGTAATATGATCCGAATTCGCCGATTCGAACGAGCCAACAATTACGAGGCTTGCGGGCGATTTCCCTGCGGGTATAATTTCGATCAAGACGTGAAACTGTCGATACAAGCTCAAGCGCTCGGGAGGCACGCTCTGATTGCAATTAGGTTAGGACTTTTATTTCGAGCATTTCCCGGTTCACACTACAATGAGGAAAAGTATTTTCATTTTGTCACGCCATCAACCCTTAACTGTCCCACTGCTGGACACCGGTCTCCTCTCAGAATGAGAAGGATTAGGCCATAATCCACCGCGCTGGCCCAGTGCGAATTGGTAGACTTCACATAGGTACTGTCGAATTTTTTTTTTAAGATTTCTCAGGTCTTCAGTTTTCCTCACGATGTTTTTCTTCACTGTTTAAGCAAGTGATCATTAACTGGTAATACGCGCATAACTTTGAAAAATCGCAGATGCGCGTCTGGGATTTGAACCTCGGATACCTCGATCAAGAGGCCGAATTTCTAAACCACTAGGCTATCACTGCTTCTGCTTTTTTTCGTTTTGTATCGATTAAAAATTTGTAATCGGCTCAGTGGCGTAGCGCGGGGTAGCCACGTGGAGCGTAGGCGGGAAATGGGTTTTTAGCTTCTATCTATATTTAATTATCAATTTGTTGAAGAGGGTTCTAACCCTTTTTGGTTTGAATTTGGAAGCACCACCGCAAAACCAATTTTTATCCTATAACACCAGTGTTATGCGCTACTGTATTTAAGTTTGGAGGGCGTTTTATGAAGACATACCTACTTATTAGGAATGTCCAAAATTAGTCCTCAAGGTTAGCGACGCATCTTTAGCAGACCTAAGGTAGGACTCATCTTAATGAAGGTGATAGAACCCTTTGTGGTTCGACTCCGGCGGCACCACCGCCACACCTATTTCTACCTAATAACAGCAGTGTTAGGCGCTGCTGTGTTCCGGTTTGAAGGGTGTGGTAAGGGAGACAGACTTTTCCGAGGCATTCCAGCTTAGTCCTCAGGGGTAGCGGCGCATCTGTGGCCGACCTCAGGTAGGAATACAGATGTCCATGGGCGGCAGTAGCCACTTACCATCAGGTGGACATCATGCTCGTCTGCTACTCTTATATTATAATTAAAAAAAACGAATATAAAACATAAATAAGCGTAGAGGTTGCTCCCCTGTACAATGCTCTACCATTTTGATGGATAATATGCAATTTCTCCTGCAATAGCACCATGATTGCTTCAAACTAGTTATCCAACGCAAAATTGACAACGTTGAACGACGTTAACAGCTCGTGGCAGGTGGAAAGTCCCAGAGGACAAGACAGTTGACGTTTACGATTGCGGCTCTCACGCGATTCAGAGGTATGAATGGAAATAACGTGAAATAATTGCGCCCTTTCACTCTTCGATAACGTAATACTTAGCTTCATATAAAAATAAATATTGGTAGAGATTGACAATTGTTTCATTGAAGTATTTTCACAGTGATTTTCATAATATTCGAAATAAATAATGTATCACTAATCACTATACTTTATTTTGTGAAAGTTTGAATTAGGTTTTATAATATAAAAAAAAACAAATATTTCTCTCAGCCTCTTAGGAAATATATATAAAAATCAAATGAGAATATTAACTTTCAGCATAAATATAACTTTGCGAAGAAAAGCCCAACCTTGAGCATGTAATGTCGAATCATCTATCGTGATGATTGTAGTAAAAGTTATTGTACCTAAATCATAACACAATTTCTAAAAGCAGTTAGGCGATAACTGCAGTGCAGTACCTCGACTGTGCAATACAAATCGTTTAGTCCACGAGAAATTAAGGCTAGTTTAGCGCAGTTAACGGGATTGAATCAAAGTCTGTCGGGAACTAACCACTCTTCCACGATATAATTGTACGGAAATAAAAGACGAGCGACTTTTCTGATTAAAACGCTAGAACGTAGGCGTTTACACGTTAGCTAGGAATATTTTTTCATAGTCAATTGATGCGGCAAATGCACACTTAATCTCTCATGCGCATTTTTAAATTCCCGCATATTCGTGTACGTATTTCGAATATCTAAATATGAACCTGAAAAAGCTTTTTGGTGTAAAACAAACAGTACATTTGTAGGTATTTACACTAGTACTTAGGTACATTACAACCTAGTTTTTAGAAGTGTGAGTTTGTTTCCCATATCGGGCTTAAATGTTATGCCAATAGGCGGCAGTTGCTTGCTACTGACCTGCTATTGAGTAAATTGCATTATTATTTATTACTTTTATTTTCTTAAATACATGTAATTATTAAATAAATGTAATTCTTGTATTACAGGAGAAATTATATAAGTATTTGATGTCCATTTCGTGGTTTATTTATAGGCCTGAAATAACGTAGACTTAGATTTTTTGCGAAGAGTACTTATAATAAAAATAAACATCAATAAATTTACTCCTTCCAAAAATTTTCTCTACCAAAAAAAATCCATCCATTTGCCTTATTATCAAGAGTTACGAACTCAAAAAAAAAGTACTGGCTCATTGGGTCGCATGATTGACGCGCTGGAAAAAAAACTGTTTGACGTTTGGCGCGCTTTTTCCGCCAATTTCACCGCAGGCGGCCATGTTGTTCATCCACGCGGAGGCAAAGGACTGGTGTCGTACAGCCTCTAATCTACAGCGTTCATCAGAGCGCGTATAGTAGCGAAGTGCGCTACCTACTAATTGCTCTCTAGTCGCTACCTTGATGTTGAGTTAACTTTGTCAATATATCTGCAACGAGCGAGCAAACAAAGATGGCGGCTCAGCGTTCAGATTATCCGCCCGTGTTTGATTGCTGAATCTGTTAGGTTTGGTATATTTGGTTACGTTCGTATGCTTCAGAGCCTTAGTTTGAATTTGATGGTACGATAGCAAAGATTAAATATTAAGCAAATTCAGGTTACTTCACTATTTGTAAATATTTTATTTACCAATGACAAACTTTTTAAAGTATATAATAAATAAAGAAAGCACCCACATAAAAATAAAAAAGCCCCCACAAAACGTACTTAATAGTTGTCAATATCTTAAGGGTCGCAAGATTTTAGAAAAAAACTATTTTATACATATATATAAACTCACCTTTATATATGAAACAATAGACTAAACAATGAATCCGTACATGCATTATAGACATTTTAAGAATAGGTACTACATAATACTTATTACTATTTCTTGTAGTGTTTTTAGATTACCTACACAGTACCCATGTAAAGGATATCATTACTCATATGCATAGATTTGTAAAGATACTTCGCCGCCTTGAAATTGAATGAAGCCAAAAACGGCTTAAGTTCTTTTTTGAATTCTTGACAAATAAAAACATTTTTAGAGAAAATTTACGAATAAATAACTAATACTGCGTAATTTTCATAATAAATAAATAATTATTTCAAATATTTTAGGGACATTTTAGCACGGAGACGTGGCAAAACTTTTTTACGCAGCTATTTCAATTCTCAAAACTGGGTACATTTTCTTGTTAGGACTGAGTAATCTTTAATCTTTACTAATCTATGCTCATATGTTACAGTTTTATTAGTAAAATTACTTTCTTTCTTTTTTTTAAATGCCAAAATATTTTAAGTGCGGTGTCCTAATGAACCTAAAATAACTTTCGGCGAGAGAATTTAAAAAACTCAAAGCGATTGGCCACGGGCCCCCTTTGCCGGAGTTTTGCATACAAAGGCCGGCTTCCATTCAAAGGGTTGGTGGGATAAAAACTTTTTCACAGGCCTAAAGCCTTTCGGAAGACAAAGGTATTCCACGGTCAGCATTTTAATTATTGTTATAGAACTTTTCATTGTAAAAGTATTTGTAAAGGAAAATTTAGTGACAATAACAGTTGTTTAATATTTATTACCACCTGAATAATAAGATAAAACATGTTTGTTGTTTTAATTATATTGTACAGGACCATTTTTCGTAATTACTTTAAATCTATTTGAAGGTGGTAGAACCCTTTGTGGTTCGACTCCGGCGGCACCACCGCCACACCTATTTCTACCTAATAACAGCAGTGTTAGGCGCTGCTGTGTTCCGGTTTGAAGGGTGTGGTAAGGGAGATAGACTTTTCCGAGGCGTTCCAGCTTAGTCCTCAGGGGTAGCGGCGCATCTGTGGCCGACCTCAGGTAGGAATATCTAATCCTATCTGGGGTTGATTACAGATGTCCATGGGCGGCAGTAGCCACTTACCATCAGGTGGACTGCATGCTCGTCTGCTACTCTCATATTATAAAAAAAAAAAAAAAAAAAATCTACTGACTTAACTATGGGTATAAACCTAGGTACCTAACCTAAGAAGGAACCTAGGAAAATATTGATTAATTGACGAGGATTGGGTCTTAGCGTTTACAATTTTATACCATACAGTCCACTATATATTGTTAGGAACGCGTGGCCGTGCCCGCAAACGTACAATAACTTCTGGCTTTTAAGCTGTATCGTACATTTTTCTGGTTCTTCGAGCCCTCCAAGTTCTAAGGTATCTGTGCTATATGCCGATTTACAAAATTAAAATGGTATTACATTTATAAATGACATTTACTAATACTTTGAATTTGAAGGATTTTTTAATGTGATGTAGTAAAAAACTTACAATTAAACATTATAGTTTCCATTGGGTAAAATGTTAAATTTAATAATCTTTAAAATTTTCAAATTTATTTATTACACTTAATGTTATGAAACTTGTTAATTAAGGGTTAAATTGTAAAAGCTTCTATTTTGAAGCCAACCCTTTGAATGCCGTGAATCGTTTTGTATGCAAAACTTCAGAATAGAGGCCAGTGGGCAATCGCTCGAGTTTTTTAATTTTTCCGCGTATAAAGTTCTTTTAGCTTTACTACGCAAGTGCCGTATGAAAGTAAATATTATTATTTATTTTTCCGTTCAAAACATACCTTATGCTTTATTTCTTTTGAAACTAAATAACATTTTTCAAGAACTTTGAACTGTATCTGTAAGTTTTAAAAGTCTTTTGAATATGATTTTTCATTGTTTTTACTTTTATAGTTCTAAGTAATTTTGACTTTAAATAGGATATATTTTGCGTTTTAAATTAACGTCTATGTCCACCTTATGTTGCGGACACAGTCTTATGTTTGATCCGCTATATAGGATTTTGAATGACGTAACTAATCTAATCATGTATTGTCATCTATCCAAAAATATGTTACATAAACAATTTCAGCATTACTAGAGGCAACTGTTTTTGATTTAAGTTGCAAGTTTTAACCCTCCCTCTATATATACGACTAGTTGACACGGCAAACTTTGTACCGCCTCAAAATCTATTTATCAAACATATTTCATATAAAATATAGCCTATGTTACTCGTAGATAAGGTAGCTTTCGAATGGTGAAAGAATTTTTAAAATCGGTCCAGTAATTTTTGAGCCTATTCATTACAATCAAACAAACAAACAAAGTTTTCCTCTTTATAATATTAGTATAGAAGAAACAAAGCAAGTTAAGTAAAAGCTTACAAATATTGAACTATATTGAGTCAAGGACGATATTTTGAAAATTGTGATTGCAAATTTAGAACGGATTTACAATATTATTAGATGTCAGTCCACCTCTAAACATTTCCTATCAAAATATTAGCGTAATTATGCAAACCGGTTTGATCATTCTAGAATTGTGACGAAATTGTGTAAAGAAAACTTGAATTTCAACTGTAACTTTATAGTAATAAGGTTTTATTCTATTCGATGTCAAGACCAAGGTGTCTTGAATTCCTTAAGTTGAAATTTGAAATCGAACGTTCTGAAGCAGGCATGTTCCGATATGCAATATCTTAAGACCGTTTTTCATATATCGTACCATATCGATACAGAAACATAGCCGTTATTATTTTTTTTTTTTTATAATATAGGAGTAGCAGACGAGCATGCAGTCCACCTGATGGTAAGTGGCTACTGCCGCCCATGGACATTTGTAATCAACCCCAGACAGGATTAGATATACCTACCTGAGGTCGGCCACAGATGCGCCGCTACCCCTGAGGACTAAGCTGGAACGCCTCGGAAAAGTATGTCTCCCTTACCACACCCTTCAAACCGGAACACAGCGGCGCCTAACACTGCGGTTATTAGGTAGAAATAATATAACATTGAATTGAATATAACATTGATAACAAAAACAAGGAATTGACAATCGTAAGAAACCATAAAATAAAATAGAAATACGTAATATTATGTTATGTTTATATTATGTTTTTACAGAGCTCTGTAAAAACTAAAACCATTATAAAACTTATATTTACTAAATCTTATCAATTGTTGTGGTAACAAGAGACGAAGTGAATAAATTTAATGTGTGAATTTAGCATGTGCGATTGCCGACATTTTCCAAGTGAAACTTAAAGCGCGGGAAAATAAACTCTGAAAATATTCAATAGATAGAGTTTTAAACGTAATTTAAATTTACTACTCTAATAATTAACATGAAACACTCACACCGAAGCGAGGCTAAGTTTAGCTAGTATCGATACGAGAACCAAATCGGTTGCATAATCGTTTTCGAAAACTGATAACGATCATGCCTACTGAAGGCGTTATGCCGGGAAGCGACAAATCACATTGCCGGTTGCCAGCAATTTGCTTCGCGACTTCGGTAGCGGTAAATGGCCTAATTCAGTCTCATTGAGTTTATCAGTTGTTCAGTTCGGTTGCTTCAATCTGTTGTAGGTACGCTTTTAATATAAAATACGAGTCTAATCTGCGAAGCTTATTCCGTATTATAGATCTTTATGTGGCTGTATTTTAATATCTTGAAGGTATTCCTTTGAAATCGAAACGAATATCTTTTAAAGTGAGAAGGGTTAAGGCCAGGCGTGGGCAGCCTTTTGAAAATTTGAGCTAAAAATAGATTTAAAGGTAAGAAAGGTGTCCGCCCACTTCCCAAACGTACCGCCTCGGGCGCAAGGTAAGTTTTTGCCGCTCCGTAATAAGTCCACGAGAACAAAAAGTCGTTAAAATAATCATCATATAGGTATGAAATTTATTGCCCCCTAAAAAGTGCAGCGGGTCAGATCCTAAATTAAGGAGTTTCGCATTTGGCCCACGGGTCGACTGGCCACGGTTCAGACCATGGTAGCCAAATGTGGAGTAGATATCCTTCATATGTCTCTGAGATCTCTTTAGAGAACTTTAGTGCTTGTAGAATTTTCACGATACTTTCGTCCATTGTTAAAGCAAATGATAATTATCACATGCTTTAACAGTGAATATCCAATTATAAAATTATACATTTGTTTAATATTATTTGACGACCAGCTTCGCGGGGCGGTCACCATGCCGGTCTGACGCGCAGAGGGTTCCGGGTTCGATCCCCGGCCAGACAGATTTCTAAATGATGAATTTAGATTTCTGGGTCTGGGTGTTTGTGTATTTGTCTGTGAGTGTGTCCATAGCATCCACGATACAGGGAATTCTAGTGTGGGGCTGCGAGTGTACAAAGCGTTTTTTTTATATTATGATATATCTATAATTAAAAAACAATCACTAAAATAAAGCAAATTTGTTTAGTTCTATTATTACACCTTATACCAAAATGTATTACAATGTGTATATAAATAACCTGTATAATACCATTATATCACAAAACTATTGTATTTTAATCCACTAATCCCTACACAATACCAAGAAGCATCCAAAAGGAGCAAATAACGAAAAGGTCGGAGATTTTAAATTTTAATAACACCTTCCCGATCCGGTCGTGAGCGACTTTTCTTTTGTTCCCCGTTCCCTCTAATTGCGCTTACGGAGTGGAAGGTGGGAATTATTGAAAAAGTTGCCGTCATTGCCCGCTGCGTCCGTTTGCGCTAAATTGAGTTTAAATGCCACTAAAGCCAACATTTATATAGGTCGCTATGTAATTGGTATGTAAAACTGTTGGCTTAATAAAGTTTTATGTGAGAACGAGCTTTTGCCCGCGGCTTCGCTCGTGTTACGAAGTAATATTATTAACTAAGAAGATTTATACAAACTTTCACCCCCTATTTTATCCCCTTAGGGTTGAATTGATCAAAATCATTTTTTAGCGGATGCCTACGTCATAAAATGCCAAATTTCAGCCCGATCCGTCCAGTGTTTTGGTCTGTGCGTTGATAGATCACAATGTCAGTCAGTCACCTTTGAGTTATATATATTTAGATTGACGGTGGTTTGAAATGGTAAGATTTTTCGTGGGTCTGCTATGGTAATAGTTAGTTAAAAGCTCTGTGTTCTGTTTTGAAGGGTCTGGTAAAGGAGATACCCTTACACGAGATATTCCAACTGAGTCCTCAGGGGTAGTAATATATCTGTAATCGATTTCACGTTGGACTTCAACATTGTTTCAACTGACTTACCTATTTGAGACCATCTTAGCCCTTAGGAGCGGCCTCTGGTACAACCCTTGATATATAGAATCAGTTAGAGATTCTATGAGCGGCAGTGGCCATTTACAATCAGGTGGATTGCAAGCACATTTGTTATTTTAATTTTATTTAGAGAGCTTTGGGGTTATTATCATTGGATGGACTGTATATTCCTTGGCTATTTTAATTTCATAAACAATACGGCGTGGATGTCATGTAGAATATAATTTATAGTGTAACTTTATCGAAACAATGTCTAGTAAACATAGTACGATTCTGATATTGTAGCTTATATAGCATACAATGTAATGTAGTATTAGGAGCTTGGAACTCTTATCTGAACGGGACCCGTCCGAGCCACTCTCAGCTCGTTACTTAGAAAATATTGTGTGCATTTGACAGAGACTGTCTTTCCTTGTATGCTATAAATAGTTAATTAAACGAGGTTAGTCAGTGGAATAAAGGGTTTCTACAATAATAGAGATAAAAAAGTAATCCCTGTCTTGTAGGTGCTATTTGATCAACTCATTTTTGTCCCACTGTTGGGCACGGGACTTTTCTCTCAGTGAGAAAGGTGTTAGGCCATAGACTAGCGTGCTGGTATAGGGCTGATTGGTAGACTTTACACACCCTTGCGAATTTTTATTAAGAATCCTAAGGTGTGCACGTTTTCTCGTGATGTTTTAGACACTTAACCGTTTCAGCGACTCTTAATAAAATGCAGCGGCAATTCTCAATCAAGCAGTCCGTGGTTTGATACCCAGACTCACACCTTTGATGTTTCATAGTTACATACGTGTTGGTAATTAAGTATCACTTGCTTCAATAGTGAAGGACAACATCATGAAGAAACCTGCATGTCTGATATCTTTATGAAAATGTTCTCAAATAGTATGTCACGTCACGTTGGATTATGATCTAATTCTGCTCATTTTGAGAGGAGACCCGTGTCTATCTGTGGAACGGTAATGGGTCAGATGATGATGACCATGGACTTTAGTGATCAGTTCGACAACAAAGCCATTAGTTAATAGTATAAAATTAAATAGGATCGGAAAGCTTTCAAGTTTTCCCAGGAAAAATCGGGGAAACACGGGCTTCGTAAGTGAATTCCGCTGTTTCATTTCTTCGCCGTAGAATTTTCAGGAACTAGATAACTTTTGTTTGTCGAAGCGTAAATTAGTTTTCTTTTAGAATTAGTATCAAGTAGAGCGAGTCAGTTGTAAATGGGTTTAGTACTTTTACCCTTTTTTTGACGTGGGTAAAACCTAAAAAGTTATCCGGTGTCTTGGGAGCGCCAACAGGTTTCAGACTCCGAGTTCTTCAACGGAATAAAACCGGAGTCGTCCTAGCACGGTGCCTTTTTTGGTAGTGCACAAGTCCTCTGGGCAATTGGGTACAGACGCCTGTATGATTATCATACCTTCAGGTATTTATGACGGTAATTATCGGCTTAATATACAGTTATCCTTCGCTGGCTGGGCGTTCCGAGCTCCCACCTTCCATACATGGAGCAGATAATACCTACACTGCCCTATTTATTTTGGTAGTTGTTTTTAAAAAAACGCCATTGTGCTAGTTGTTATCCAATTTCTAATTTATGAATATACTTAGTTAGGTTTACTAAATAGGTAAAAATCTTGTATTTTCAAAGGACTCCCAGAAAATCTCAAAAACACAGCCTTGTATTTATGTTTCGCTTGTTTAAAAACCATTAAGCTTCGAAATTTAATTTTTAATTTAATGTATAACACAACCTGATTATAAAATTTTAAAAATACGTCACAACTTTGCGCATTAATTTGAATGTATGTTTGGAGCACTTTAAAAATAAAACAGTTGAGTATGAATTTATAACAGTCGCACAACTTCGCAAAGAAGCCGGCGAACTCGAAATAAAAATAAAGTTTTCAAACTGGAATAGTGTAGTATTATTCTTTGATTCGCAAAGTTCTTTGGTAAATTCGATTTTGCTTTTACGCTCCTGGGGACGAGTGCCACAGTCGCAATCTAAGGTTAATCTTGAATTAATGAAACAGTTTATAAAAAGATAAAGTGCTTCAAATTTAAGTATTTTACATACTCTTGTTTTGTTTTATTGGCAAACAATTAACGTCTTGTATCTTTAAAGATTTAACTAATATTTTAAAAACAATATAGTTCTCTTATAGCAAAGTCAGGTCCATACATTACAACTTTGAAAACAAAATGTTATCTTATTTTTTTTTGTCATAGTACGCTACTAGTTGGTACTGTGATAAATTAATGATTTAAGATTTATCATTAAGATCTTATTCACTTATTATTCTTAAAAAAATCTGTTAGTTAACGATTTGCGCTTAATCTGAAAATACACTATAACCAACAATATTGGACAGGGAGGATCAAACTCTACAATTTGTTAATCCTTCGTTTATCAATAGCAGTGGGAACGGCCCTTCCACCCTTCAGACTCCACAGTAGAGAAACATTTCTAGTAGCTAATAATTTCTCGACTCCTGGCAAAGAAAAGTTACCCGGAGTTATAAAGGCCACAAATATGATTAAAACATTATTAAAGTTGAGAAGTATCAAATTGTGGGACGAGACACTTTTATTATTCATCGGGTCCCAAGATTTTGTCGGGAAGTGTAAGGGTGGCAGAGAAAGTGTTAATTTTTAAGCGAACCGACAAAAATCTGATGTCCTAAAGTGGATTTGTAACATACGGCTGTTTATCACGGGCGTGTACGTTGCGGCTTAAATAAAAATCGCAAAATTTCATATTTTAGCCGGAGGGTTATGTTAATTGATGTAATAGAGAAGATAAAAGTTCATTAACTTCTAGGATATCTTAGATATCTTTAAGCTTACTTTAGGTGTTTCTACAGTTGATATAGTCTAAAACTTATCTTAACTTATATTATAATGTAAAGTATCGACACACTTTCAAAGCATCAACGGCTAAACGCTATTGTAACTTTAGTAAACTAAAGGTATTTTTTACAGTGACTTTAAGAAATACTTTAAAATGCCACTTTATTTTTGCAGCTGTTAAACGGAATCCTATACTTAATCGTTTTTTAAATGTTATCTTCAAATGTACTTAATTTACTTAAATATACAAGTAGAGAGTTGTAGTGGACAGGGTAGACTTGCATAGGTCAAAATAGCAATAGCTAATGATCACATAATTAACCTTATACGTAATATTCGGTAATGTACCGCGCAAAGTTATAAACCGTGTGTTGCCAGGTTTAATTTTTAATGCAAACACCATTACGGTGTTGCCATAACGAGGTTCGTTGCCGCAGGTTTGTTTCTGGACGTTTGTTATATTTTTACGTGGCTCCATAAACTTTGAGCGGATGAAGCTGGATAGAACTGGTTATGAAAGCGGTTTTATCTAAACTTTGTGTAAGATTTTTACCAGACTGCGACTGGTATGTCTCATTTTAAGGTTCCGTTTCCAAAAGGGTAAATATGGAACCCTATTACTAAGCCTGCGCTGTTTGTTTCTTGTTTGATACAGAACCCGGTGTATGCGAATTGGACTCGCCCTTAGCCGTTTATTTGGCACGCCCTGCAGCGCAAACGGCTTGACTGACTTTAACATTGAGGTGTCTTTGGATTTGTCTAAATTGTGGGAGTGAGATGTCCTATGTTTTTCAGCTGTCGGATTTTTAGCTTTTGTAATAATTCGTTCAGTTTAATATTTACTATACAAACTTACCAATTTATTTTACCATTATTTACCAATTGCATTTAATTATTGCGAATACGATACTCTCTTGAAGTTTAAAGAGTTACCCCATAGATTAGTATAGTTATCTATGAGTTACCCATACGTACCTCGGGGCGATTACGCTTAGACCAAAATATATCTAGTATTGTGAAATTGAGTGTACCGATTGGTACGTATTATTTCTGGCTTTTATAATGATACTTTATTTATAAGAATTTTAGGTATTTTTTTAAGTAAAGTATAAAAACACGCTTTCGTTTGGACAGATCCTTAGTTCATTAGATGAGCCAGCCTAATATTTGACGGAATTATTCTTGGTGCTAATCACCGTGTTGAGGCCAATTTTTGTAATTAATGTAAAAGAAAAAAGGCCGTGGAATAAAGACAATGCGTCTCTTGTGGATTGTTCAACGCCAGAACAATGATATTAAAGTTGTTCTTTTCTATTATCTGTGTATATTGCTTTGATATTGTATTTTTACGCAAAAATGGTAGGTAATAAAATTTTATTAAATAGTCGTAAATTACGCAATTACGCGTTCCTTAATAATTGCAAAAAACAATGATTTTAATATGTATCTGGAGTTGATTATTGAGGCTAAATATGTATGAGCACCTATAAGAGAAAGTGACTATTCCTTATCGGTTGGACGGCATGATTGCTTACGATTTTTACAATATGTTTTTTTTATAATGTAGGAGTAGCAGACGAGCATGCAGTTCACCTGATGGTAAGTGGCTACTGCCGCCCATGGACATCTGTAATCAACCCCAGATAGGATTAGATATTCCTACCTGAGGTCAGCCACAGATGCGCCGCTACCCCTGATGACTAAGCTGGAACGCGTCGGAATAGTCGGAAAAGTTATAACTAGTGTTATTATTAATAAAGTGTTGGCTAGTACGTAAGCTATCTTACTTTTTATAATACTCGAGTAGTTTTAATAGTGCGACATATAACATAACTGTCCCCTCAGGGCTCGAACTTATAAACTTCCACGCTTTGCAAAGGGCTACAGCGAAACTGTATTGTCCGTATTATAATATTCAATGCGCAACCCTTATAATAATTTTAATAGTGTTGCTTGTTACGAGTTAGTTGTCTGCGTGTAATATAAAATGACTATACGAAATATTGTTTGCATTTTGCATTGTGTCGGTAATATTTGAAAGTCTGTTAGTACACAAAAATAATACACGTCCAGATTTATTAAAAAACTAGGGTTTTATGCAATAATTTGCCAATAATCCTCGCTAAGAAGTATAAGATTTAGTATAATATGTATCTAAGGATATTTTTATAGTTTTTATTGAAGACACACATAAATTAGAATAATCTATATATAGCCTTAACACACGTAAGAAGGCGTTTACGCGGCTGATAGGCAAATTACCATTTTGCTCCAATAATTTGAAACAGTTGTGGTAAAGACTAATCTCACCACATCACCGATTCATTAGTACACTGCTAGGCACAATTTTCTTTAAAAAAGAAAAGGGCTTGACCACTGCGCTGGTTAAGTGATAGGTTCCACTCACACCGGAAATGTTTTTGTTAAACAATTGTTGTATATACCTCATTTTTTCTTATGGTCGTTTCCTTTATAGTGTTAGCAAATTAGTTTTATTATAGTAGATATTATTTTGATAAATTATTTGACGTTATTTAAACGATAATACAGTGTTCAAAAAATAATTTATATTCAATATCATACTGGCTGGAGAGATTTTAGGAGTTCAAATAACAAAAAAATAAAAGAAAAGGGCTTCGGAAATTAATATAAGGTTTGGGCGGATTGTGTGATGATTGCATCGGAGAAAAAGAAACTATAATTGTTTATTTGTTAGACTGTAATGCGAACAGAAATAAAGTTAATACCTTCGAAGCGTTGGCTTTATCTTTAATAATAGTTGTAGCAAGTCGCCACTAGGTTACTGCCACTTACTATAAACTGAAATGACTAATCTCACGATAAACATTAATTTAGCCGTACTTCGCCCTAAGTCATCACGAGTGTGAAGCGTGCCAACTTCCCCCGTTATCTTGAAGTGTTCACAGGCAGTTCACAACTGTCCCCTTAGGGGCTCAGCTTACAAACTTCCGCACAATACATAACACAGGAATATTATGATATGTGGCGGACGGCTTGCGTTGGCTCTTTGGATTTATATCGAAGCATTTAATAAATCTGAGGTATAAAATAATTATAAATAAGGCTTAAGGCCGTGTCCCCGCGGTCGCAGGTGCGTCGCACAGTCGAGCAATAACGTTTAATTGGCGAAAATTATTTCGGATTAGGAGGATTTTTCTAATTACCGCCGCCAGACAATGCAGCTGTCCCTCTCATTAGTTGTCGGTTGTAAATTAAATAAGGCGAAAAATACGACCGACTTGCTTATTTCAGAGTGTTTTGTTGTTTCAGGGATTATTCTTTTAAGAGTAAATTCACATGTACATATACAGTAAATTATGAAAAGAGGAAAATACGCTCGACTTGTTGTAGCTACTGTTTATTTTGCGGATAAATCATTCGAAAGATACATATAACTATATGGTATTTTTTTAACTAAGCATTCTTCTATAAATGAAATGTGAAGAGTAGTCAATCACGGAAGCGTTTGCTACTCCTGAGGAGTACTCACATGCTCGCTGAACATGTTGCCAGTCAGTCGGCGGCGTCCATGTTCTTCCATCAAAATGCAGAACTACATCATACTATTGACACTAGAAATGGGTGTAGCAGTGGAATATTCCAGCTCGGACTATAATAACTCTACCACCTTTCCGCTAGAAAAGGGTGGTATATTACCCCTACTGTCTAGCGTATCCCAAACCGATTTATACTTAAGAAGTAATACGAAAATCCTAAAAGTATTTTCCGTTGCCAAAAATAGTTCTAATATGAGAAAAAGAATTCGTCATGGCACGTGGCTCTCCCCAGGCTGTTAGAGGGCGAAAATATGAGAAAACTTCCCCAATATGTATGTATATTGCACCCTTTGACTTTTTATATGGATCGCAGGAGATCTTCAATTGTCCTTGAGAAATAAATAACTCGGTTATTAAGTTGTTCTTACAACCAACGACGATTACGATATTTTGCAAATTAAACATAATATGATTAAAGTAAAAGTAGTTATTAGTAAAGTGAGATAGTGAGAGAGAAAGAAGTAGATCCGTGATCCTTTTCTGTGATTTGATATTGTCAAGGTTAATAATTTGGAATAACTATCTTGTGCGTTATTTTACTATAAAAAACATACTTTTATTACTATCGTTACAACGTTTAACCATTTTCTTTAAAAATAAGTCATTTAGCCAATTTTATTTCAAATACTTAGACTATTCCAAGCAAAGTATAACTTTGGATTTTTGGATTCAACCGTACCTACGACTCGTTAAGTAAATTAGGAATAAGATGTTGAAGAAAAGTCGTGTCGTATGACATAAATAGTACATTCCAAAAGAAAGGGTAAGAATCGCAAACAAAAAGTTTTATCGACACACTTGAGTTTTCACTTGGTTGTTTCCCAATATTCAAAGTATCTTGTAATAATAAGCAGTGCCTGTTCGGTAATCCTCCACTTTATTGGAAAAACTTCAAGGGCTCCATGTTATTGCTAAAAACGTTAGCATTTCTACAAGTAGGTAGTCATTTTATATTTAGGGTTCCTTATTTAAAGGGTATAAGCTGGATCCTATTACTAAGCCTCCTGTGTCCACCCGTCTGTCCGTCATAGGGCTCTATCTTTTGAATCGTAATAGATAGTCATTTCAATAAGAGGGAGAAATAAATATTTCGCTTGGGCTTTGCGGACAGAGACAAGTACACAAATCATATACAATAAAAGTCCAAATCGGTAATTTCGATGTGCCAGGCTAGTCGAAATTGGAGCTGCTGTCACAAATGAATCGATAAATAAGGAAAGTCAGGTTTGGTTATATAGGTATTGTTGATGATGTTTTTTTAATTATTATTATTATTATTTTTTGTAATACAGACGACGGTAGTGCCTTCAATATTGCTAAACCTTCAGTATTACAAAAATACACTTTGGTCCATCCAATATTGTTTGTGTCTAGCATTCATTTTTAGGCCTAGCAACAAATATTTAAAAATATGTGAATATGTGAATCGTCATCACTGTTCTGTAAATCTCGCCTACACTCAAAAGACAAAGCCTTTGGATGTTTTACTCAAGTTCTTAAGACAAACGACATCTTTGCGTCTAGATCGGTGTCAGTGTGGGGAAATGGAACTTTTAGTTTTAAAATCTTTGTGACGTGGCTAACGTTTTATATGAATTGTCGTCAAGATGTTACTGTCCTACTGGACACAGGTCTCGCCTTAGAATGGTTTAGGCCATAGACCGTCGTATCGGCCAAGTGATTAATAGAGCTAACACAGTTTTTAGATTTTTTATTCCGCCTGCAGAGGGCAATGTTTTTTGAACATATTTATGTCTAACTGTAAAATGCCATGTAAAATGCCATCCCAAACGGTGTGACGGATTTTAATATATAAAACCGACTTCTTAAAAAATATCTATGTCACTCCCACAATTCAGACGAATCCTACAACACCTTATATTATGTTACTAGCTGTGCCCCGCGGTTTCACCCACGTTAAAAAGAAATAACGCGGGTGAAACCGCGGGGCACAGTTCGTTCTAAAATATAAGTAGCCTAAGCTACTTCTTATCACATCATCTACCTACCAATAAAAGTCCCGTCAAAATCGTTTCAGCCCTTTCAAAGATTAGCCAGAACAAACAGACAGACAGACAAAAAAAAATGTGAGCCGTCACGGGACGCCTGGCAGATGTGAAACATCGACATTATTTTGTAAAAGTAATATGCAGAAAAGAATTTAAAATTAATTAATAATTTAAAAACATTGTATGCAATGAAATTTATGTGAATTTTAATCTACCAAGATAGTAGATTTTACATTTGCTGGCGCTCAAAACACACCAAATATACGCGTGCTTAATGCACAGATAAATGCATACTTTAATTATAAAAAAATAATTAACTTACTGATGACTTGATGGTGTGTCATAGTGTGATTTTGCTTTCTTTGCAGGAGGCTGATCACTTTCACTCTCTAAATTATCACGGTCAGACATTTTATTATTAGAAAAATAATTTGTTTTCAAGCATTGATCTATAACCTGAAGTTACGCCGCAAGCGGGCAAAACTTGAAACGCTTGAAACATACAAAATACGTCAAGTGGTGTAAAACGAGTTAAAACGACTCCAGTCGCTCTCGCGCGGCGTAGTAATACACACTAATGTCACTGAACACGTTAAACGTCATTATTTTGAATTTTAAGCCTCAAAATGCCTTCTTGTGCAATGCGTAAATGCAAAAATTATGCTCGAAAAAGAAACAAGCTTCATGGAATCACCTATCACACGTAAATGAAGAGAAATTATTAAATTTTGTTTATTTTTCGTGTTCGATCCGCCATGATTACATGAAAGAGACAAAGTATGTTTTTGTCAATGAAAGTGATAAAGACGCAAAATGCATGACCATGCATTTTCCGTCTTTATCACTTTCATTGACAAAAACTTTCATTGATTGAATTGAACTGTCATAGATCAATGAAAAAATTTTCATTGATCTATGACCATAGATCAACAGAACAGAAGTGACATTTTATTGAAGCTCACGATGTTCATACGTGTATGTTATAGTTTAAGATCCCACTGCTTAATTTTTATATTAGTGTGTTTTAGTCAAAATATAACTTTTTATAGTTTATTTTAATAAAATAAAATCGATATATGGGAAATTCTGTATCCTAATCTCTAAATTTTCTTCGATATCTGTGGTAAATAATAAAAAATATTACCATAAAATTTATATAGGATAGTATACGGTATTTTAAAATTTCTTTAATTGAATAAATTAACCTAAACATAATTTAATAAACAATCTTTGTATAGCCAGAAATTAATCCTCAAAAAGACCACGGTAAGATTATATAAAATTCGCATGTCACGATGTTAGTTACTGTACTCCTGCGAAACGGTTTTACTGATTTTCATCAAAATTTATATGCATATTCAGTAAGTCTGAGAATTGGCTACTATCTATCTATTTTTCATATCTCTTAAGTGATAAGGGTTGTTCACCCTTAACATTTTTTTTATTTATATGGCAACACAATGTTTGCTGGGTCAGCTAGTACATTTATAAAATGTACACAACTTTGCAATTAATGGTCGTGTGTAAAATAAAACTGAAAATAATAAACATAAATTAGTAAAGATACTTCGCCGCCTTGAAATTGAATGAAGCCACAAACGGCTTATTAGTAAGTTTTTTTTGAATTCTTGACAAATAAAAACATTTTTAGAGAAAATTTACAAATAAATAACTAATTCTGCGTAATTTACATAATAGATAAATAATTATTTCAAATATTTTAGGGACATTTTAGCACGGAGACGTGGCAAAACTTTTTTACGCAACTATTTCAATTCTCAAAACTGGGTACATTTTCTTGTTAGGAGTGAGTAATATTTACTAATATACGATAATAAATGTAAACAATTTTTAAATCGTATATTTTAAACCAGTCGATACATCTGTATAGATACATTCTTTCATCAAATTATATATTTATATAATAATAATTTATTTAGTTAAACTGTACTATAACATTTCTACGTAAACGATGTACTAAAACTATTATCGACAGTTCTGGACATTTTTTACCTTCTGTTCCATTATTTCATTGTCTTTGACAAGCATGAGTATCAATGAGAAATATACGTCCATACGTCCCGTTTTTAACGGGACAGTCCCTTTTTTCGATGCTTCGTGCCGTTGTCTCCGAAATGAACCGTTGCCATTGTCAATTAAGTAACAGTAAATATTATAATTGTGAAAAAAACATGGGGTGCTCCATTTATCAGTTTTCATAAAGCGCCCCACATTTTTTGCACAATTATACTATTTACTTTTCCTTAAATGATTCCTAGATTGAAAATTATTTTCTACTTTTTAGTTAATTTTATCATAAAAGCGTGTTTTTTATTATTTCTTAGTTAGAAATAATAAAAAACACGCTTTTATTTTTTCAAGTAAAAAGTATTTGACATAAAAAAATCGATGTCCCGTTTTGACTGAAGTAATCATTGGTCACTATATTCCATGGTCAATATTTACGTTTGCGTACACTTGAAACGCAAGGTCAAACACTAGTTGTCTTTTTTTATCACATTGTTCTAATAGCTCTGTCCCTTATAGAACATTTGTCTATGTAGTTAAAGGTAATCGTCGCCACGCCAGAAATCTTTTTTACGTGCGGCTATAGATGTTTCACATCAAAAGTAAATGTTATTTTGGTGCAGGTACCGTATCTATATTCATATGCATGTAGTAATACAACCCAAGCTAATAAAAGCGTGTTAAAAGCGGTTATTTTAATATTAAAAACAGACACTCCAATTTTATTTATATTTATAGATAGGCGCATATTATCTTATACATAGGCTCGCGACACTTCACAAAACATTTTTTCTCTTAAACCGCAATTGAGTTTAATTACCAACTTACAATAATACCAACTAAAACTAACCACACGGTAAACCCACTAACACCCGATTTGTTTGTAATAGTTTTAAACACAACACCAAATCCATGTAATCCATAACATGGTTTTGCTTTCCAACTATAATACAGAATTACCAAACTAATCTTGTTAGCTCTACCGTTTGGACACCAATAAACAAAGCTTATACCGGCCGTCCTATTACATACAAATATTTTGATTAAAATCATGTTTCATTGTTTGTTGGGAATTCAAATTAAAATCTCAATTATTCAAAATTGATTCTTATACAAATTTGAACGTCGACAATCTACCACCGCTCGGCAAGTATTTTTCTATGGAGACGGAGAGATACGAGTAGATACGTGTTTTTTTATAATTAAGAAGGAACATGTAGTTCAGCTGATCGGAAGTGGCTACTGCTGCCTGGACATCTGTAATGAACCCTAGCTAATATTAGATTCCTATAGGAGGCAAAGCGCAAGTCACAAAGGCATTGTTACCCCTGAGGACTAAATTAAAACCCCAGATATAAGTATGTCTCCTTTACCACATCCTTCAAAGTGAAATATCGCTTAATATAGCTGATACCTATTAGGCAGAAATAGATGCACCGTTGTTGCTCCCAGAGTCGAATGACAAAGACACCTTCAAAAGTAAGGCCCTCTAAGTTAATCTGGGAAAGAAAGAAAAATGATCTATAGTAGGATTACAAGAATACTGTAGATTTTTTAAGGTAATGGCGGTAGCTGGTCAGCGCCGTGAGCGACCTCATCACACAAAACACGTTCTAAATTCAAAATCGGCGTTCGATTTTCGCATTCAAATCTCGCAGTGGTATCATTAAATTAGGGGTTCGGTCGGCGCGGACATGTCATAACTCCATTATCTACTCCTTCAATAGATAAGTTCTGTATTCATTTAATTATTATATTTGAATTTATAACTATTGGGCGCATTGACGAAAACGCTGTTGTATGATAGGGACAGAAACTAAATAAATAAAAATACATACGACTTTTTTTTAAATGAAGTACTTGGACATAATTATATGTTCCTACTATTACCGTTTTGCATAAAAATGTCATTTTGCGTATATGTTCATTTTTTTAACAAATTATCTATTATAAAAATCATTTTTCATATTTATTGATATATATGACGATTTTGATGCTTCTATTTTCTTTTTAACTCTAAATGACTTTAAATGGTTTTTACAAAAGATTTTTCGGATCTATTCTATTTGGTACCACTTTTAATTTGTGTCGCCAAACCGCAGAGTCGCTTTTTAAATTGTTGGTCTATTCAGGATGGGTGAAAATAAAATAAACGCGAGTTATCTCTCTATGTTTCGAATAAGGCATCGTATCTAATTATATCAGATATCTCTAGTACAAATTTGTGCAACTAGAGAATTTCAAAGGTGGTAGAACCCTTTGTGGTTCGACTCCGGCGGCACCACCGCCACACCTATTTCTACCTAATAACAGCAGTGTTAGGCGCTGCTGTGTTCCGGTATGACGGGTGTGGTAAGGGAGACAGACTTTTCCGAGGCGTTCCAGCTTAGTCCTCAGGTGTAGCGGCGCATCTGTGGCCGACCTCAGGTAGGAATATCTAATCATATCTGGGGTTGATTACAGATGTCCATGGGCGGCAGTAGTCACTTACAATCAGGTGGACTGCATGCTCGTCTGCTACTCCTATATTATAAAAAAAAAACACTCTTAACATTACCTTCCGCATTTTGGTAAAAATCATTGCTTAGTTTATTAAAAGGTGCGCTAAAAGTATTTATACAAGAAAATAAATAACACTACCAATCGGTAAAAACCTAGTCCGAATGAATATGAAAGACCAGTGGATATTCATATCGGCACACTCGCACTGCGTTCTACAGGTGGGATCAGTCTGTAAGCGGCTTAACTCGTCACTCTGAAGAGAAGCTCCAGCGAGCGATTTTGAAAGCTGAATGTAGAATGAAAATAAATAAGCTCATATAAACAATGTCTAGCAATATGAGCTGTGATAGCGAAGAAAGCTCACGTTGTAAGTCCGGCATTTGGAACCCATTCAAGGATCGTAGAAATTTTGAAGTTGTTTAAGTATTACAAGTTAATTATTATTTACGGTTTACGGTTTAAGATATTTATTTTCTAAAAGAGTACAACTCACTTACATAAGAAAATACATGTTCATTTTCAAATAAATACATCAAGCATCGGAACAAAATAAAATTCTTGAGGTTTTACAATTGTAGGTAGGATTGCATTATTAACAATAAGAATAGTGGAATATTACAAGGTATAGTTAACAGTTCACCAATTTACATGTGGGTAAAAATCAAAAATGCTTCAACTTATTTACAAAATGAAATATTCTTAATGATACCTACATTCTTCATACCCACTATTAGGCACGAGTTTCTTATTAGAAAGTCTGTTTTATCATGAGAACTTCTTTTGACCTGTAAATGTCTAACCACAAGTACTTGACAGTTGGTACCTTTTTTTAGAATTCTTAGGTGCAGGTTTTCTGACAATGTATTTATTCACCCTGACTTCACAAAACGCACATCATTTGAAAAATCAGAGAGCATGTCTGCTGGGATTTGAATCTCTCACCTTCTGATTGAGAGGCCGATGAGTTTCTAACCACTATCATTTTTTTGAGCTTCCAGAGTATCATATCCCTCATTAGTTCATGTGCTATTTCTTGTAGAAAAATAAGTGAAATTTTTATATTTGAATAGGTTCTACAGGTTGGTTCAGTAAGCGGCTTAACTCGGCGAGCTCAAGAGGTTCCTCCTACGAGCGATTTACTATCAATTCTAAATGTAGACTTCAGAATAACATTGAAAATTTCAACTGAAAATCTTTGTATATTGAAAATGTGGAATCTACTGAAATAACACCTTAAGTTTATACTGAAGTTATAGCAATGAGGTCCTTATTTAAATAGGAAATAATTCTCTAAAATAAAACAATCTAACCACCTGAAAAATTAAGCTTATATCACATTTACATTTTTTATATAATATAGGAGTAGCAGTCGATATCTAGTCTTATATTATATAAAAAAATGTGAGAGTACATGCATTTCATCTGATAGTAAGTGGCTATTGCCGCCCATGGACTTTTGTAATCAACCCCAGATGAGATTCCTACCTGATTTCGGCCACAGAGGGTTGTACCACCTTCAGCAAACGTAGAAGAATCCAACGACACGTCAGTTTAAAATCCGTCAAACCATTTGACCTGCAGGATGTGCCAAATACATACACACACACGCTCGAAAAACATTGTCGAAATCCATTTTTTTGGGGGCCCCTTTCTTGTGAAGGCCCGATGCTGTAGTCCCGCTTGCCCCCCCCCCCCCAAATCTGGCCCTGGTTAGCAACAATAACTAACTATCACATTGTACTGTTTACGCCTTTAAAGGGCCATAAAAGGGCTGTATGTTCATTTGTTTGGATGTACTCCACATTACAAATTCGGTTCTATTGCCTACATAAAGTTAACTATTGCGGTAAACAATCATGTATTTAGCGGTTAAATGTGGTTGAGTGGACTTGAAATTAGTGCATAATAATTATGAAATTCGTATGGTTTTGTTTTATTTTATTTACTGTATATTAATACGTTATATTAGAAAAAATGCATTATCTTCCTCATTTTTGGTTTGATTTTAGAAATAAGTAGATATTTTACGTGAAAAGCAGCAATAGCTGTGGTTGAAACTCGAATCAGGGAGTCCGAGGTTTGAATTCCAGACAGGTACTTCTGATTTTTCAAACTGCGTAAAACAAAGAAACGACGATTGAAGCGTATTATTTAAATTCCAAATTCCCTTTTTTAAATGTTTTTTAATTTCCAATACTGTGTCACAAATTTTACGTGGCCTTTGTTTTTGACAGACCTTAAATCCTTTTCTTTAGCATAACTACCACAGATAATAATATAATAATCGTATTGCGCTATCTATGTCAACATTTATATAACTTAGGTTTTTACTAAATAATTAAGAACAATAAAATAAATATGTTTTAGGGAAATATGTTTTCTTTACATGCGTATAAGAAATTAATGATCACTTACTAAAACGGTGATGGAAAACATCGTTAAAGAACCTAAACACCCACGAGAAACTTCTCGAAGGTGTTGGAAGTATAATTTACACATGGCCAGCGCGGTAACCAATGCTCTTTCACTCTGAGAGAGACTTTTGCTCAGCAGTGGGACAACAATGTGTTGACGACGAGTAAAATAATACATAAATGTTCCTGTCTCAACTTATTATTGATAGCTAAAAGTTCTAACGTAACCAATAGTTTTACCACTAAAATAAAAGAGGACTAGACAAAAAATAACATTAACTTAGACATATTAGGTAATTCGACATAAAGTCAGCCACTCGTTAAATTGGAGCAACGATACAGTAATGAATTCAATTTGAAGGGAGCCATCAATATGATGAGGAACTGAGCTCTTAAATCCATAACCGGGAGCAATTGTGTTTTGATGCGCTGGTGGATCGGTGATGCTGGTCAGTTGGTGAGGTCCAAGTTATGAGGTTTAAGTATTATAACACAATATTTCTTTTAAAAGAAGTGATAGTGTCGTAGTTAAGAAACTCGGCCACTTGATCGAGGGGTCCGAGGTACAAATCCCAGGCACGCACTTCTGATTTTAAAATATGTGCTTATTAGAAATTAATGATAACTTGCTTAAAGAAAACCAAACTTCAAACTTAGAACTTAAAAGAAAAATAAAGTTCATAAAAAAGAGTTGGAATGATGGAATCGATGGATGGAAAAAAGGTGGAATCTACGAATCCGTACTTGCCTAGCGTAGCTGACAATGGCGTAAACCGTTCTCAATCAGAGGAGAGATCCGTGTCCAGGAGTGGGACAGTAATGACTTGAAGACGAATCTTATAATATCATCTAGCAATTGAATTTTAATAAGCTACTAATGATATTGGTTAACTCTTGCCTGTACTACCACATCGACTGATGTAATTTGTTAACAATGCTTAGTTATGTCCAAGGACACTAAACAGCCGAAATTGATCGCAAAAGCGTATCACTTGGACCACACGCCCAAACCTGGATTACCCGGTTTTTTCCCTAAGCTGTCCGTAATTGGATACTAAATTGACCAGCGGCGGACAGTCGGACAACGCTAAAAGGATTGTATTAGTGAATTTGTATTGCGCTTTCGAATCGTATTTAAATCGGATACATAAATATTTCTATACGTGAGTTATTGTTTCCATTCGCATTCAACTTTACTGCAGTATAAGTGCTGGTGCGAGAGCTTAGTGTCAAATAAGTAAGACAAAAATGAAATAATTAGTATTATTTAATTTTATTAATAACTACAACTTATAAACCCTGTTGCTTTAAAATAATTGAGAATTGAAGAAAAGGGAAATAATATGTAATTCCTACGATATCCACGCGTTGGGGCTACCCGTTTAGGTTGTAGGATTACTTAAACAGCTTAAAATAATGCTACAACGCGAAATTTCAGATCGATATTTTTTTTACTATTTTTGACTATTTGACTATTTTTTACTATTAGTTATGTTAAGGGAGGGTAACAAAAGGTAAGTAGGTTGTGGTAAGGGAGACATACTTTTCAGAGGCGTTTCAGCTTAGTCCTCCGGGGTAGCGGCACACCTGTGGCCGACCTCTGGTATCTAATCCTATCTGGGGTTGATTACAGTTGTCCATGGGCAGTCGCCACTTACTACCAGGTGGACTGCATCCTCGTCTGCTACTTTCATATTATAAAAAAAATGAATCAAACCACGTACAGTACTAAACTAAATACTTATATTTTCCCCACCGGCTCCCAGCATTCTGAATCTAGATAAATAGAACACCTTTTATAATAAAAGTAGGGCACTGCATCAGCGTTCTCCAGCTCCATAAATTAATGATTGCAAAGGCTCAAAGAAAAATATACTGAATATTCATATCGTAAATTATGCCAACTATGCTTTAATTTTTTTAATAATGTAGAGTAGACTCGCTTTACTTCCCAACTGGGGTACGAATATTGTTGTCTGTTTTGCTGTTACTGTGGTATGATCTAGGGGAGTTCTAATGGTATTTTAGGGTGTTTTAGTATCAAATGTACATGCAGGCTACCTGACAGTAAGTAACTGTTAATGAACATCTGTAACCAAAACCAAAGACACGAGTTCTACTTGTTGCATGTACAGTGTACATATGTATTGCAGCAGGCAACTGTGATGGTCGTCTTGTATGTCAGTTCATCGGCATCCACCCGCTTCCGCCGTAAAATGCAGCGGTAGCAAGACCTGTTTAACGCCAGAAATAGGTGTGAGGGTGGTACCTTCCCAGTCGAACCTTCCATAATTCATAATCTTTATTTAGTGGTAGTCCTTTTACCACTGCTATAATGTTTATTACATATGTTGTGAAGATGTCAAATGGTGTAAATTGATAATGTTGGCACACTTTCAATTATTTCCATTGTATAGTGAGGTATGTTTCATCCGTCCGCTATCCGAGAGGTGTTCTAACTTATTTGTTAGGTATAGCAATATTTCCATCACGAAGTCGGGCGTGGTAGGTAGCTGGATGGTGACCGCTAGTGGGTGCAATTTAAAGTGCGCTTCCGTTCTTTGAACAGTACGTTTCTACCATTGGATAGCAGTCGTTAAAATTGCTGTTTTATGGGTGGTGGATTCAAACTATGCTATAAATCCGTATCTTGTACTAACTAACGCATCAGAATAGCTTAGTAAAGTGCTCCAAGCCTTTCCCAGTTCTAAGTAGAAACCTTCAGTGAAATGCAGCTAGTCACAAGCATTTTTAAAAGTAAGGCACAATTTAAACGCTTAACATTTCACACGTTAACTTCCCCAATTTTCCGCTAATCCAAACCAAGTTCCTATTTTGAAAATTTAAAAATGCATTATAGAATTTTGCAGCGAAATAGCTCGAGCGCAGTCGCTACGGGTGAATTTAGAATATCATCGACGCTCATTTATCTTGCTCAGAGTATGACGGCGCGGATTTCGTGCTATAGGATTTTATTCTTCACGACACTTTAAATTGCGTTGCGAAGTTCGTGTCGCGGCAACGTGACGTGTGCGGGAGTCTACACATTTGTACGAATGGAATCGTTTAGCGTGATTAATTTTTATCAAAATTTAGAGCACTAGAGGAGTGGAAAGAGGTTTTATATAATTTATATAAGTTGTCCAGCTGTGCAGCTGAAATAGTTGATTTTTTTATAATATAGGAGTAGCAGACGAGCATGCAGTCCAACTGATGGTAAGTGGCTATTGCCGCCCTTGGACATCTGTAATTAACCCCAGGTACTTAGGATTAGACATTTCAAGCTGAGGTCCGCCATAAATGCGCTTCCCTCGTCCTAGTCCTCATGACTATGCCGGAACGCCTCGAGAAAGTATGTTTTTCTTATCGCAGAACACAGAAGCACTTATCACTGTTGTTATGAGACAGAAATAGATGTGTCTGTGGTGCCGCCATCGGTTTTGTAAGAGCCAGCAATTTGATATTTTAGGCACGTTTTTCTTATTTGGAAAGCATTCAATAATTCGGAACGGACTGTTCTGGAATTATGCTTATGTTTCTCAAGAAACTAGAGACATTCTGTGCAAGCAGCTGAAGGTTTTTAGACAAATAAGGAGACTCCCTGTTACATGGATGTTTGTTTAATTGAAAATAACACCAGATGGCGCGATATTGTTTGACAAGATTCACATGTATACGATTTACGATTATTACAATTAAGCATACGATTAAGATACGGCTGTACGATTTTGTTACATGTTTTATCTTCAAGTATATATGTAGGAAGTCAATCTCTTTTTACCACGCTTTTATTAGCTTGGGTTGTATGTATATATGTATCAATGTATATAACGGAATCTTTGAACTCGATTTTATCCACTTTACCCGATTAATTTAAAATTTTAAATAATTATCAAGAACTGATGACACTACACGATTTTAATAATTTTATCCCATTCTCCTCATCAGGATCGTCAGGAATCAGGATTAACGATTTTCCTTGTGCGATTTTAGCGTGGTTTCTAGTTTAAACTATAATTATTTTTTACTGGCTGACCCGGCAAACTTTGTACCGCCTCAAAATCTATCTATAAAATATATTTCATATAAAATATAGCCTATGTTAGTCTTGGATAATGTAGCTTTTAAATGGTGAAAGAATTTTTAAAATAGGTCCAGTAGTTTTTGAGCCTATTCATTACAAGCAAACAAACAAACAAAGTTTTCTTCTTTATAATATTAGTATAGATAAGGTTGGAGTACCAAGCGACCTTGCGGTCCACCTAGTATGTAGTCTCTGCCACCTATCTGCAACCAAATTCATATAGAATAATATAGTTCTATCTGAAACCGTATTCACACTGTTAGAGATATATGGCGGTGATACCTAATCGGTCGCACCACTCTTGGTCTACCACAATTAAGTACCTAGATTTAAGAGAAGGATCTTGTTTACTACACTGCCATTGTCGGAACTGTCAGCGGAAAATTGTCTCTAAAGAGACATGTTGCTGCTGATGACAGTAAATTAAAATATACATAATTATGTTAGCAGAACAAAACAAGTTTTGGGGAAGTAGATATTGAAGCATAATTTGCACATGAGTGAGTGACGGACGTCATAGTGATTACGGGAATGGATCGAATATTCTATAATCATCTAAGCGTCATACAGCGAAATTACTATGAGACTTGGTTTACTTGATAGGTACTGAACGGACTTTTTAACATATTGTTTTGATAATGTACAAGTAGCAAGCAAGCATGAAGTCCACCTGATGATAAGTGCACTCCCATCCAAATTGCCATCTGTAATCAACCCTAGATAAGAATAGATTATTATCTGAGGTTGGTCACAGGTGCATTGCTAAAGACTGCTGTTGACCCTGAAGATTAAGTAGAAACGTCTTTAATAATATCTCTCTTACAATATCGTTCAAATCAAAACAAGCCAGAATATTGCAGCGCTTAGAATTGTATATAAAAGTAAATTCAGAAATGGCGGTTGAGCCGGAGAAAACAAAAAAATTGTTCTTCATAAGTCATCTCGCATCATTGCGCATTTTAACTAACATCATTGTTTTATCCGATTATAATGACTAGTCAAAACTCTTGGGATTTCATATCCCAGATAAAACGAATTGTACTATCCTTTTCATTCATCTGATGACGACGTCACAATGCCTCGCGTCACTATTATCTTTGGAGAATAAAAAAATGATAGATGACGTCACTAATCCCGGAATGACCGCCAAAAAACAGTCCTCGACGTTTTTCATTAATCAAACAAGACGTTGATATCCTAGTGGTTAGAAACTCGGCCTCTCAATCAGGGGTCTAACGTTCGAATCCCAGACATGCACTTTTAATTTTCAAGTTATGTGTTTATGAGAAATTATTTATCATTTGCGTAAACAGTGAAGAAAAACATCGAGAGGAACGCTGCACGTCGTAAAAAAGTTTTTAAGAGTTTGTGAAGTCTATCAATTCGCATATGGCTAGAGTGGTTCCATATGACTGTAACTTTCCTTAAAAGTTAAAATCTTTTCACGGAGACTGAGACTCGTGCCCAGCAGTGGGACTGTAATGGGTTGACGACAAAACAAGGCAGTAACGATGTTACTCGATAGGTTTATAGGCATTTAATTTGTCTGTACGTGGCTGCCAAATTACTTGGTTCTGGCTTCGAAATTCGCTTTCAAAATACCCTTTTACGATGAGATAATGAATATTTGATACAGCGGTCGTATTGAGCTTGCGCGGGGATGTTCGAATGTAATAAATGGATAACCCGAAGATATTATTGTTTACGTAAGTTGACAATAATAAAAAGCAAGTGTTGGTAAAACTGAAGAAAGACTGCAGGAAGATTTTAAAGTCTGTGGGCGACTATATATTTTTTTATACATTAGAACAGAGTCCGCCACAATACTGATTGTGGGTCTGTAGGTGCATTTGTATTGTACCTTATCATAGTGAACTATAACTGATAAATTAGAATATAACAATTCAGGCAATTATTTATAGAATAATATAACCATCTTAATAACTCCAATCTGCATTGGGCCACTTTAATAGGATTCAGACCTCTCCTATTCTCCGATCTCCGATTCCTGCCCAGCAATGGACTAAAAGAAGATTGTGTTCATCATTACTTACAGAATAAAACAAAACTACTCGGAAAGTCCAAACTAAGGGCATTCACGACTCGACCACAACTCAAAAGATTAAGTTATTAAAACCACCGCATCCAATTTACAATTAGTCGTAACCGGCAAGCGACCGGTTTACTAAAGTAATTATTTTGGAAATCCGCCAAATAATATCGGATCTGAGAGGTGCGCGGAGTTGGCGCGATATCATATCGTTCAGCCGTTTTCATTATTGAGCCTGTTCCCGTTTGGATTAGTATCAATATCTTCGGGATTTATTTGCATACTAATTGGGGCTATGACTATGCCGATAAAGATTATGCAGACTCGGAAGTCCGCATAATTTTTGGCAACATTAATTGTCAAACTTCATACAATTTACACAAAACCTTTACATATTATACACTAACACCTTCACATCGAAAAGTAGTTTTAGAGTTCATAGGTTTCAAACAGAGAGACAGATAGACGCGTCGCTGGACTTTACTTCATAATTACTATCAATATCTTCGGGATTTATTTGCATACTTATTGGGGCACCGACTACACCTATACAGATTATGCGGACTTGGAAGTCCGCATAATTTTTGTCATACTTCATACAATTTTCTCAAAACTTTTATAAATTATACATAAAACCATAAATATAGAATGTCACAATAAATTATAAGTCACACCTTCACGATGACACACTCATTTATTGATGAATTATGAAGTTATTACGTACTGACAGACAAACAGACAGAGGCGTCGGTGGACTTTACTTCATAGTAAGTATAGATAGATATAATTAGAATGATCTGAGAGGTGCGCGGAGTTGGCGCGATATCATATCGTTCAGCCGTTTTCATTATTGAGCCTTCTCCCGTTTGGATTAGTATCAATATCTTCGGGATTTATTTGCATACTAATTGGGGCTACGACTATGCCGATAAAGATTATGCGGACTCGGAAGTCTGTATCATTTTTGTCAACATTTATTGTCATACTTCATACAATTTACACACAACCTTTACAGATTATACACTAAAACCTTCACGTCGAAATACTCAGTTAATTGATAAAAACCGCATGAAAATCCGATCAGTAGTTTTTGAGTTTATAGATTTCAGACCGACAGAGGCGTCGGTGGACGTTACTTCATAGTAAGTATAGATAGATATAATTAGAATGATCTGAGAGGTGCGCGGAGTTGGCGCGATATCATATCGTTTAGCCGTTTTCATTATTAAGTCCGCTCCCTTTTGGATTAGTATCAATATCTTCGGGATTTATTTGCATACTAATTGGGGCTACGACTATGCCGATAAAGATTATGCAGACTCGGAAATCCGCATAATTTTTGTCATTTGTTTCGTATAATTAACACAAAACTTTTATAAATTATACACAAAACCATAAATATAAAATGTCACAAAAAAATCGAAGTCTATGACTAAAACCTTCACGATGAAACACTCAGTTAGTTGATGAAAACCGCGTGAAAATCCGTTCAGTATTTTTTGATGTTATAGCGTACTGACAGACAAATAGACAGAGGCGTCGGTGGACTTTACCTTTTTTTTCTTTTCGAGGGGGAAACCTTTAAAAGGTACCCGACGACGTGGGAGCGACGTCGGATTATGTGGGATTTTTACCGCACTAAAACCCCCCCGGTGGCCGTCCTCGGCGCTTGTTGGAGAACTCCGGGATCTCCAACGGAACACAACCGGAGTCCTCCAAGCGCGATGCCCGAATCGGGCTCTACCCTAGGGGAGCGTTCGCTCCTCCCACAACATCTGGTGATTACGACGGTATGCGACCACACATACCGCCGTCCTTCCCGGGGTAGCATACTGGACGGTTCGAGCTCCCACTCTTGCCGCCCGCAACCCCGGAAGCCCCCTTTTAGTTGCCTCTTACGACAGGCAGGGGATACCGTAGCCCTATTATAGTCCCGGAACTACGGGGACACGCTGGACTTTACCTTATAATAAGAATAGAGAGATAGAAGATATATCGTTTAGCCGTTTTCATTATTGAGCCTGTTCCCGTTTGGATTAGTATCAATATCTTCGGGATTTATTTGCATACTAATTGGGGCCACGGAGGTCGTTAGCAGGAGATAAAGGAAATTGAAGATTAACTACTTTAATTTGTCTTATATATTTTATATTTTCTGTCAATCGGCTTACTTATATATGATACCTTTTTAATCCTCGGAAGGGCCGAAAATAGGCTTCATCCCAGTTCTATGTACAATCAGCGACAAAAAAAATTGAGGCTAAAAAGATTATAGAATTTACATTGAATAAAATATTTTTGATTTTGATTTGAATTGATTTGACTGTATACTTGTTTGATACTTCAATTTACTTAAAATTTGAAGTTTTCATGAAAAGTATCTGGAACTAAAGCTATATTAAAAACTTGCTTCTATACATTTTATATCTTGAGTGTTTTTTTAAATTTAGTGCACTAAATTTGCCATTATTATGGGTTTATAAGAAACTTCTCATTCTCAGTAAACAATACAGATTTAGTTTAATATTTGGACAAATTTATTTCTATTTTTACGAAAGCACTGGACCCTAATCATTGTCATATATCCCAAAACGAAAACTCTAATAATCTGAAATGAAAAAAAAAAACATTTTGGCGTTATAACGAAAATACTATATGAATGGTATAAGCAGCTGAACCCAGAACAGAGGGTCTACCACCCATAAAACATTAGAAGTCCCGGACATATTACCCTCAGGCCCTTACAGGCTGCTCGCGAATATTGCAAGGTCGCTCTGTAAAGTGCCGTATACACTTCCTTAATAAAGGGAGAATTACGACGGAAATTATTTTTTAAAAGTTGTATGATTTTTTTTCTTTAGTTTTAAATTATATTTACTTTTATTGAAGACCGTAATTTAATTAAATTACGATTTTTTATAATTGTATTTCGTGTACCATATCATCTGTAAGTAAGGCATATCTAATCAATTCCAAGTTCGATTAACCTATTAATAAATTATATTCAATCGCAAGACCATAGTAATAACACAGTCGCCTGTAAAGTTGTTGTTATTAAAAAGAAATAGGTGTGGTGGTACATCAGAAGTGGAATCATAGAGCTCCACTAATTTCAATTTACACATTTATAGCGGTTGCATCTTGCCTATATAATCTTGAAAGCAAACCACTCGTGTGTAAGCACCCTAAGCATGACCCCGCAATATTTTCACTAAATCGCCCAAGAAAACAATACACGCATGGAGTTTTACGATAATGCGCAACCCTGAGGAGTTGTGACGTCATTGTCGGCTGCGCAGTAAACTTACCGTTGTTTTATGATAGGTAACTTAATGCTCAGGATAAAGTACGCAAAAGTATGTGAGTATGTTTCTGTTTATAAGAAGTGATAGCCTAGTGGTTAAGAAACTCGGCCTCTCGGTCGAGGGGTCCGAGGTTCAAATCCCAGGCACGCATCTCTGATTTTTCAAGTTATGTGCGTATTAGAAATTAATTATCACTTGCTAAATGGTGAAGGAAAACATCGTGAGGAAACCTGCATACCTGAGAGATTTATAAAAAAAAAATCTCAAAGGTATGTAAAATCTACCAATACGCACTTGGCCAGCGCGGTGGACTATGGCCTAATCCTTCTCATGAGAGGAGACCCGTGCCCAGCAGTGGGACAGTAACGGGTGGTCGATGATGATTGATGATGTTTCTGTTTTGGAAATAATATAAGCAATACTTGGTTCGTCTGCCTTAAACAAGATTATGAATAATAAGTTATAAGACGGTGGCTTCAGTAACCTTAGTATGAGGTTTTACGTTTTTACAAAAATTACTGTGTTTGTATTTGTTTACGTATTTCCCATACATATCCAATCAGTTCTGATACAGTCCGGTAGGGGCGCCGATTGGAAATGTACGGACAAATACGTAAACAAATACAAAAACAGTAATTATTTTTTAAACGTAAAAACTCATACTAAGGGTACAGATGACATATTAAGGTTACACACGTGTGTGTTAACCTTAACACAGTTTTCTAATTAGAGCATGGCGGCGCATAATATAGCTTTTATAAGGTAGAAAATAGGTGTGACTTTAGCCGCCACAGTTATGAACTAAAAAAGGTTCTCCTATTTTCAAAAGACTCATGTAAATGATGATTTGCTTTGATTTTGAAATGGATAGGGTTAGTTTTTAGGGTTCCATACCCAAAAGGTAAAAACGGAACCCTATTACTAAGACTTCGCTATCTGTCCGTCTGTTCATTGTCCGTCTGTTCGTCTGTCACAGGGCTATATCTCCGGAACCGTAATAGATAGACACATGGCCGCTATAACAACAAATACTAAAAATAAAATAAAGTTGAATATTAAAGGGTGTCTCCATACAACAAACCGGTATTTTTCGGCATTTTTCTATCTAACTCTTAAACCGTACTAAGAAGACAGTTGAAATTTTTACAATCCGTTTACTACTACTACTATAACTGGTATTATAATTAATACAAATAAGAACCATAAAACATATTTTAATATAGTTATTTTAATTTTATTATACGTTGTTCACGTATTATTCATCACCACCCCAACACCATCTATTTTCGTGTTATATAACTAAGTATTGTTGAAAATAAAAAAAAAAATAAAAAAAGATACAACCGACTCTATGTCATTACAAAGTAAAAAATAGTTGAAATAAATGTTGGTTTAGCACATATTTCTGAAGTCAGCGTTCAATATATTTCGTTGGATAACGATGCAAACAGCGTGTCTAATATGAGCATCATATGTATCTACTCAAGGACCTTATCACAAATTCGTAAGCTCCAAATGCCCAACATCTGTGGTTGAGACAGGCAGTTTTTTTTTTTTTTTTATAATATAAGGGTAGCAGATGAGCATGCAGTCCACCTGATGGTAAGTGGCTACTGCCGCCCATGGACATCTGTAATCAACCCCAGATAGGATTAGACCTGAGGTCGGCCACAGATGCGCCGCTACCCCTGAGGACTAAGCTGGAACGCCTCGGAAAAGTCTGTCTCCCTTACCACACCCTTCAAACCGGAACACAGCGGCGCCTAACACTGCTGTTATAAGGTAGAAATAGGTGTGGCGGTGGTGCCGCCGGAGTCGAACCACAAAGGGTTCTACCACCTTCCGTCCTACCAGTTTAAGGTAGTCCGACTTATTATATGTGTGTGTGGGCCATACACACGGCCAGCTTAGTAGAACACAAAATCGCAAAAATATATAGTCCAACCACGAATAATTCTACTATTTCCGACCTTCCTACTAATCATAATGAAAGGAATTTATTTTATTACATAGTAGCTACTCATTAGTTTATATTACTACTATACATAGACCCTAATTTCATATCTGGATACGGGTATTAATTTGCGCCTCCTCAATAAATGTAATTGCTTTAACGGCTAGTGTTACTAGAGCTCCGTTTCCAGGTACATATTTCCCTGTGTCATAACATTTTGATTATACAGCAAGAGGCAGGGGAGGCCTAGATATGATGGCGAGGATATAGTAGAGTCGTAGTTACCACCTGCGTTTGCCCAAGTTTGGAACGCATAACTTCGGTACCCAAGTCTTCGCTTGGGTTAGTTTCCACTGCAACACGTCAATTCACGTCAACGTCAATAATTTGTCAATTAATATTTTTCTAAACAGAATTAATACGATTACTATGGTTTTGTTTTAGTTCTACATCATTGTTACATTTATTGAAGATAAAGAATATTAAACAGAATAACATGAAAGCAACACCTGCTATCAATATTGAATCTACCCGATTTTCAAGTCTATCAAAGATCTAAATGTGATAATCAGTAGGCAAGAAGTGTCAAATGCCGATCTTTGGTAGATTTGTTATTAATAACAGGCGTTAATATTACTAAATGTAAAGCACTAGGAATCGCTACTTTTATCCTAAGAGTTTTCTTGAAATAAGTTCTATTCATCTATTTCAAAGTGTTGCAACTCGTGTTTTTTACTACGTTAAGACTTACTACCTTGATCCTTTGATGTTTGTTTCTATGGTCCTCCGATGCTTCAACAAGTACAAATAAGTATATTAAAAATTATGCTCTTTTTAAAGAAATACTTTACAAAGTTGTTTCGACATGACGGCAGTCACAGAAATCGTCGAAATCGTCGTCAGAAATCGTCGTCAACGTTCGTGCAATTTCGTAACGTTACGCAATGGAAACAGTTCAAAACTGTAGCACTGTAGCTGACACTGTAGACACCTCGACAGTGTCGGCTCGAGTTTCGCACTGCATTAACCTGAACTCGCCAACTTCAGCGTGTTTGCAAATTATATGAGTTGTTGCTATTTAACATAATAGTTGGTTATTCAATAATCGGCTGGTAGGAATTTAATTAGCGAAGCGAACGTTGGATGTGGTAAAGAGTCGCTAGTTGAAGTTACTGTAACGAATCAAATAATAAAATATCACCATCATCATCATCAACCCATTACTGTCCCACTGCTGGGCACGGGTCTCCTCTCAGAATGAGAAGGCCACCGCGCTGGCCAAGTGCGTATTGATAGACTTCACATACCTTTAAGATGTTTTTTTTTTATATAAATCTCTCAGGTTGCAGCAGGTTTCCTCACGATGTTTTCCTTCACCGCTTAAGCAAGTGATAATTAATTTCTAATACGCACATAAATTTGAAAATTAGAGGTGCGTGCCTGAGATTTGAACCTCGGACCCCTCGATCGAGAGGCCGCGTTTCTTAACCACTAGGCTATCACTGCTTTAATATAGAGATGTATAATAAAATATAGAGGTAATAATTAGCACAGGAAAGATATAAAGAGGAAATTTTAGAAATCATATGAGATCTTTGCTACATTTATAGAAGCGCTTAAAAATTAAAAGGAGGTATCAAAAATCTTTAGTATCAAATATTAGTGCGACTTAAATTCAAATCGAATTAAAAAAATTTTCAAGAACTAATTGAATTCAATGAAAATTATAAAGAAAATAATTAAAATAAAAATTCTAAAATATTTTGTATTATAATAAATCAGGAATAAAAATCATATTGCTATTTGCATTAAAATAATTCACCAGACGGATTTCCCTAGCATAGGAGGATAGCTTAGTAACTAATATTTATCTAATCTGTGAAGCTCCAAGTTAGTCTTGCAAGGTGGCGTGAAACTAGTTTCGAAGGTAGAAGTTTAACTTTGTAGAGCCTTGGTTAGCTGTGTTACGAAACTACTATACCTGCAAGCTTACTTCATTATCATTCAAAACGTGCTTTCTATACATTATTTCTATCGAACGCAAACAGAGCAGTTTCCTACGGAACTAATGGCGGTGTTAGTCGCGCCGCGCCGTAATTAGTCAAACTAACGAAGTCTTAATGAGCGCGAGAACTGTGTATGTTGCAGTGGTAGAGCCTGCGCAATAATTCCTACTGTTGACGCAAGATAGTGTATCGCGGTTCAGTTATTACTGTACGTGTTTCTGTTACATACGAGTATTCACGCATGAAATGGTAAAAGAAAAAATATTACCTATAACTTAAAGAATAAAAACTATTTTGCTATTTTTATTAATTACTGCTACATTTTAAATTTTATTTTTGCCGGTTATAGGGATAATATTGAACCAGTACACTCACAGGGCTGCGGTCTGAGCTACTGTATTTTTTAAGTATTGGCACAAAATTGGCTATTACACTCCCAATTACTATAAAGAGTCCAGTGATAGATAGTATTACTTCAAAACTAAAGCAATCTGTTGGAAAGATTTAAATATTCTTCACGGTTCAACATTATACAATTAAGAAAATGATTTGAAAATATGTTGGAACTATTTAATGACCAATATTTTAATATAATTTATTTGTAAACCTTACAATGTGACAAAGTTATATTCCTTCAAGTAGGTAAGTAATAAAACAACATAAAACTGCTGACAAATAAAGTCACACCTGTTATACGTTCGTCCGTTTCTTTTATTTGAGAAAAAACCAAAACAACTAGAACAAACAATTTGAAGCAAAACTAATGGCGGCGTTAGTCGCGCCGCGCCGTAATTAGTCAAACTAACGAACTCTTAATGAGCGCCGTGAGAGCGGTGTGATGCGGAGTACAGCCTACGGAATAATTACTTACTGGTGAGCTACTCGTATGTTGCTTCTAAACCAGAGATTTCCTTTTTATCCAGTTACTAAGATGGTATGGAAATGTCGGTACTGTCACATTTCAACTCTTAATTGACTTATTGAAGAGAACTATAGGATCTTGTATGAGGAAATTTGAATTTTATAATTTACTGATGGTTTAAACAATCCTAATTTACAAGATCCGTTGACGATGATTTGGATTAGGTTAAATCAATAGAGATGCAATTTAAAAAAATATTCTTTTTTCTATATAGACATTAGGTACTTTTTTTTATTATAATATAGGAGTAGGAGACGAGCATGCAGTCCACCTGATGGTAAGTGGCTACTGCCGCCCATGGACATCTGTAATCAGAACCAGAAAGGATTAGATATTCCTACCTGAGGTCGGCCACAGATGCGCCGCTACCCCTGAGGACTAAGCTGGAACGCCTCGGAAAAGTCTGTCTCCCTTACCACCTAGGTAGTCAGTAACAGTGTAGCTATAGGTAATGACTTGTAGATAAAAACAATTATCTAAAGCAGTCCATTTGATGGTAAGTGATCACTACCGTCCGAAATATCAATCAATCTACTGATAATAGGAGAATCGTATCTGTAGTTGGCAATTGATACGTTACCTCTGGAAACTTATTTACATTACTTTTTATACGTATCTTTAACTTTCAAATTATACTAAACTAGAAAGAGTTGTTTGAAAATTTTCTTTAGTTCTAAATAAAAAGACATACAAATTTCATCTTCAGGTCAAACTAGGTTTTTATTTTCGAACAATCGAGCATCAATTTCACGGTGATTACGCAAGGAGGATCCGTGATCAAACGGCTCTGATTGACTGGATCCGACATGTGACGTCGAGTCGACAAATAAGGTAGAAACAAAATAGACAGACGCACGACAAAGGGCTTTTTCTAATAATAGGAAAGGAAAAACAACAATACTTCGCTTAACTTACTTAGCTGTCCTAGTAAATGGTTGTAGTAAAGTGATATAAAATAAAACAAGAGGAGAAAGAACAATAATTCTTCCAAAATAACCAACAAATGAAAAGAAAATTAAATAACGGTTTCTAAATTTAGATTAATAGTGAAAACCAAAATATACATCAGGGGGCACCATCTTTTAAAAACCATCATAGTTCAGGAAGTCATATTTCCCCCTTAAAACAGGAAAATATTCCATCATATACAGTTGAACAAACTTAAACCCTTATTAATTTATCGCTTATCCATTGCATAAAATCAACTGAAATTGTCATATTTTGCTTAAAAAGTTAAATTTCCTGCAAAAAAGTAAAAGTATGATTAAAATAATATTGTTTTGAAAGATGGTAGTAACCCCCCAGCACTTGTAGTCAACGACGGTCGCCGGTTTTCACCGTGTATCGTCAACGTCCGTCTAAGACTGTCGTGACCTGTCTTTATCGTCTGTCATCATCGTCCCTTACTTTCGTCATCGTGTTTTGCCGACTGTCATCACGGATTATCGTCATCATCATAGCATGTCGTCATGGATTTTTGCCGACTATTCTACTGTTGCCACCTACATATCTTATTGTCACTCCTTTACTTTCGTTTCACCGTTTCGAATCACCACTTACTTTGGTGTTTGGGCTTCCCACAGGCCATCCACTTCTTAAAAAGCGGAAAAAGGGCAGAACACAATATTATTGGAAGCGACCAGTTAATTTTCTTTTTATACCTTCAAACCTGTGCAAGTTCGATCTTTGAAGACCGGCGCTGCGTGAAATTGACTGCCCGATTGTCTGATGTGGAGACTTTGGTCGAAATTACTTCCTTTGATTGAAAATACGGTTGTGCCTGCCTACCTCATCGAGTTTTGTCTGAGTGTGTGGGTCTTATACACACATTGTTATCTGTACAAATAATAAAATTGTACCGTTTGTCTGTAATTCTGAAATAAGTAGGTGTTATTTTCAGAAGTGGTGTACGTCCTAATTATGGAAATTACCATTAAGGTACGACTGAAATATATGGCTAATTGTTGAAGATTATTTATAAGCAAATTGAGCATTCTCTTGGAAAAAATCCTCGTGGTTCGTTGTGTGTTTTCGAACTTGTAACAACATTTAACCATGTTAAACGAAGCTTGGATGTAAAGTTGAAGCTGATTTTAAGTTAGCTGTGTAAAAATATGTCCACGAGCTAGGGAAACTATTACATAATTTAAAAATAATACATAATTATTTATACTTGTGTATAGTATCGTATCGTGACGTGTCATGTTATACGAGTACTTAAAAGTTAAAAATTACTTTGTTAAGTATTATTCTACAAATCTTGCGACTACCTTACTTTATAGTGTCGATTTCAGATGTCGGTGTAGTAAAAAATCTCTCTCATTATTTTACCAAACGCGCCCAAAGGAATATAACTTCAAAAATAATCATGCTGTCATATTACGTAGTGGCTGTTATTCCGACTTACATAATTAAAACATTGTGTGTTACCGAATAATCCGAGTGTTTCTTGAACTGTTACACGTTACAAACAAACAGGAACACTGCACACTCAGACGAATTATGAACCAGCCAGTGCTTGCTCTAGTGTTTCAGACGTGAAAGCCTTTTGGCTAATAACATTAAAATAAACCTGTTATTGTTTGAGATTTTCTTTCTGTTTTATTGTTGGTAGTTGCAACAGTATTCTATTGTGGGTTAATAGTTGCGTTAACGACAAAACAAAGTTGTCAAAGGTATGTGGAGTGTATTAAATCGCATTTGGCTAGCGCGGTGGACTATAACCTACTCGTATTTTTTCTCATTTTAAAAGGAGTATCTAATGGTGTATCATTATAGATTCATTTTAAGAAAATTGCTAGTGCTTATTTCCAACAACGTTATCAGAAAATTTAAGTGAAGTTGTATTAAAAATGATGTTGTTATATTATTAATTGTGTTATTATTAGTATCATTAATAATCATAGCTTTAAGAAAGTAGGAGAAAAACAAGTTACGTAGGTAATTAATGTATTGTCTTAAGGTATGCTAATCACAAACAGTTCATGAACAACCGCAATGCCGTGATTTCCGTGATAACAACGATAGTAACTAAATAAACTAACAGCTAATGACTATATAATGTAAATTACTAAACACGCACATAAGAAATACGAACACATACGAATGTTATCACAAAAAAATCTGACAAAACGTCTTTGTTTTAAAAGGAAATTACTGGAGTATCTGGAGTACTGGAGGTCTTGTCGAAAACTAAAAGCTATTAGGATAAATAATACGTACTAATTCTAGTGTTTTTAAAGAACCATTTTAGTATATCTTTTACTCGTACGATTGTTTAACACAAACACAAATTGAAACTAATATGACGATGAAAAAGTCACTCTCAATTAGTCAACATATCCCAAAACTCCGTAAACAAAGTCCACATCACAAGAGAGGGCGGCAGTAGCCGAGCCAATCCCGCCTGTAGCCAGTCGGGCATTGATACGGTATAGACAAAATGAATTTGGATTTAGCGTCCGTGCAGCCTCCGCCCTCGTTCGCCACTAATCCATCGGGGCAGCCCGTCACAGTTTCAACTTTTTCAGTTATTTCAACTGTTTCAGTCCCGTTCCCAACTGTCTCGTTTTCGGTATTTTTGTCGCAGTTGACACACAGTTTACCGTGATACCTCGGCTCGAGAATCTCCACTTCATCCTTTGGATCTGCAAAATCTTTTTCGGTTTCAACTATTCCTTTATTTGCGTTTTGCAACTTTTTCTCTTCTTTACTCAGTTCAAGCGTATCATCGGTGTGTTTGTTTATTTTGTTGTCGTTGTAAAAAAATCGTTTGTACAAGTGCATCATCTGACTGATGCAATTCGTTAGGAAATTGCTTTCGGTGTCGACGTTATTCTGTAGTTCGCTCTCCGTTGCTTTGTTGAATGAGAAGATCTTTATGCGATTAACGAGCGCGTCTGCCAAAATTTGGTTCCACGTCGCTGTTTTCTCTTTGGGGTCGGCGCGTTGAAAAGTTTGCAATTTTCTTAAAAGTATCCTCTGTCCCATCTCTTGCTTGTGAGATGTTCTTGCGTTTTCGACGTGGAAGCCATCCGTTCCACCCGTAACGATGATTAGAACGCACAGAAGAGCAATATTCATTTTTCGGAATTTCACGCCGCACAATGGAACTAACTGAAGTCTGTTAGGATAGATAAGGCTCGCAGTTAGTGCCTACAGTCGAGTGGAAAAGTGTATTTCTTTTTTTACGTCATGGTTGTAGGGAAGGGTACTGTTACGTCAGAGTTAGGGTTGTTTATTTTCTACCACTTTCTTTTTATTTTTAACGAACGTTTCGGTTATTTTATTTATTAAGGAAATTCGTACCTTTGACATTACTAAGTTGAGCCCAATTTAAATGATAATTTAAATTATCATTTTATTGTGGGCACATATCTTCTTCAGATGAAGACACCAAAAGCTTTGGGTTCGAACCTATATTTTGTAAAGTATTATGCTTCATACATAGTTCATCGCATAATATAATCGTTTTGTATTTATTTTATATGATTTTATACAAAGTAAATAATATAAAACGATTTACGTACGTAATATGTAATCAATATATGAATATTATGGATACACTAATTTAGAATATAGGATCTTTAGTTCAAACACTGCTTAGGTCGCGGTTGTGAGCAGGTGTGACGTCGATGTACTAAAGAGAATATATTATGCTATTATCCTACGCTGTACTAGCTCTTGAATAATATACCGTTGTTGGGATTTATTCCTTATCAATATTTAATATATTGCCCGTCAGAGTCGTCTTTATCTCACATATGCTATTAACTGCGCCATTTTTATGTTTAACTTAACTTGTATTGCTTTTAACGGCGAAGGAAAATATTGTGTTGGAATCTAATATGACCTAAACCCCTTTCACTCTCCGAGGAGACGCATCCAACAGTGGGTCAGTCGATATACCCATATCGACTTTGGTAACTTTACATTACTTTAAGTGATTTCTGTAACAAATTTTCCTTGAGTAGCATGTCTGTGGAACCGTGAGTTCTAGTAAATTTGTAAACCGGGACGGGCTAACGTGTATTCTGAAGTATAGAAGCGTTTGAAATTTGATCACTACCGGTCACCTTACTAAGTTCTTACTGCACCCAACGTTGCTTTATTTTGCAAATATTGCTAACCAATTAATTAAGCAGATCTTTTTAATTTTAACAATCTTTACCATCACACTATAAAAATAAAGTGGCATTCGCATTAAGAATCTCAACTCGCTCGCTTAATAAGCAATTTGGCATACAAGGTTACGTCACGGAAGATTAGATAAAAAGTATGGCGGCCCTCCAAGCTTGGCGAGGTGTTTGGCGCGCGCCGGCCATAATGCCCGTACGAGAAGTCGGGTATCAGCTTGCCAAGTTCTTACGGACCGATTAGCTGGAATTTTATTTTTTCGCCGTTTTCGTGCGTTGTTTGGTGTTACGATGTAGAAGGAAATATGGGTTTTATTTATTTTAAGAGGTTTCCTGAGTATATTTTAAAAGGATTGTTTATGCGTAGAACCTTGGGTATTTTGTCTCTCATGGCGTGGGTGGCAGAAATACTTAGAATATCACGCTGCTGTTTTGGGAATTGGTGCCGGATTAGTGACAACTGGTGTCGTATGTTTTTAAATACGATAAGCCACGATATAATTTTACTGCTGGATATAGAACTCATTATTTATCACTTAACGGACGTTCAGTGAAAGCCTCATAAAGGAACCTAGTGCCTGAGAGTTTTTAAAAAAAGTTCTCGAACTCTAAACACCTCTCACTCTGCGAAAAGAACTGTGCTCAACAGTGGGACAGTGATGGGTTGCAGCATAAACTACCGTCATGTCGACAGACAACCCTATTTAAAAATAATTTAGGAAATATACCAACACCAATAAAAACATCATAAAGATTCTTCAGAGTATTAGTCATGAGCTATGGCATTTCTCTACGCGACAGTACAAGATAGTGATGTGATAACGCAGATAATTCGAATAAAGTAAATATTGACCAAGTGACGTCGTCAAGACAACATTGTGGAATTACAGTGAAAACAATTTTATCGCTTTTTTATAAGTGGCCAAATTGTACCAAGGACGTCATTTCGACATTTTATCTAAATTGATTTTATTTGTACTTTTGTTGTGTTATCTATTTGTAATAGTAAGACGTACAAATATTTGCTCTATTCTTTTATCTGGTAGAAGTATTAACTACACGTATTTAATATCTTTACTGCTAAATCAGAAACAAGCTGATTAGAAAACAATTCGCTACAACGCCAGGAACAAATCGAAAAGGGATACAACAGAAATATTCGGGCGCGCGGCGGACGCGAGCAGTGTCCGAAGGCGCACCGAAGCCGTGGAATTGGATCGATGGCACGTACTGTGAATTACGTGCTCATTCACAATACTAATGTACTAATGTATCGTTCAACTGTCTTGGACTGTTTGATTGGTTAGCTTTAAGTCCCAGCTTAGGTATGAGGAAAAGGATTTGAACTATCTTGAATAAACATTTCGACTTGTTGTGCTTTTTTGACATCAAATTTTTATGTACCTTCAGGTATTTCAAAATTACTGGTAATGGAATGTAAAAAGGCTTAAAGAGATAGATAATACGTATTGTTTTACATAGCGCTTCATGGATCCAAAGGGGTTTGTCTAGAGGAGTTATCCGAAGCCGTGAAATTGAATTGATGGTTGGCGTGTCCTACACATATGTGTAGAGCACGCAGCGCAATACTGGCAAAATTCAACGACAAATGTGTCTCAAACTAAATTATTGCATTTATGTGATCAAAAATATACTGCTAAAACTTTTTGTTTATTTTCCGAAAATAAATCAGCCAAAAAATCGCTCGCCAAATGTGAAATTGTCGATTTCTGGCTGAAACCGTAACATCGGCCGAAACTTGGCCGAAAACCCTGCTGTAGCCGAAACCCCAGCAGAAACTTCGGTCACTAATTATTTCATACCTGTATGTAATGTGTACCTTAAGTCGGTACACTTTCTATGCACTTATTAAACTCATCTCATTATTAGATTCCCTGTTCACAATTATGTAACTTCCTTTTGAAACGTCTCATATAGTAATCATTCGAAATCCAAAAAAGAAAAATCGCCAATTGGAATAAAGAAAAAACAAATCACGTCAAATTCGAAAATAGAATTCCAAATTCAAATATGTTCGCGAGTAGCTTCCATAAAACATTGGCAGCGGACGTTCTAGAACATGTGTATGCTGTACGTGATCCTAAGCTTTAGTTTCGGCTTAATATATTTTCAACTCTGTTCAAACGTTTGAAAGTATGTTTTGGATGGGATGGGATATCAAACATTCCCAAAGTTGATCTATTCGACAATCTTACAGCTGATATATATCGTAAGGTAAATAAAACATTATTTATGACAATTTCTTTCTTATAATGTATGGTTAAGTATGTGTTCCATACGATTAAAGTAAATTTGCATAGAGTACTTGCATACTTTACTTCTAGTATAGAGTCTGTCGTATTATCTATGGTCTTATCCGACTTCTTTAGATGAATAAAAATATTCTACAGATATCCAATTGAAAAATATGATTGAAGATAAATATTTTTTATAGAAATTTGATGTTTGGACATGTTACAATCTGCGTTACATCACGGCTTAAAATTTATTTCAAATTTCATGTGTCTTGGTGAGTGCTTTGATGCACATCGATTAGAATTTCGTGGTCCGATATCAAAATGCGCTGTTCTGCTTTGTATAGTTATGACCTCAAAACTTACACGGAACGCCTTGTGTGCCGGTTCGAGCTTAGAGGCACATTGAGATTACACACAATACAAGCATTGTAGTTACAACAATTGCAGTGTAACACAAAACAAAATTCTGTTAACCATTGGGAAACGTCGACCAATAACATAGAAAATGCACTGAACGATTCAATTTCTACGACCTTTTATTTCATTTCGTACTTAGGGCTGCGAGTAATTTCATTTAAACTCCTTTTGGATTAACGCTGTGGATTGGTGAGGAAATGAAATTGAGTTTGTAAGGTTTTCTAATTTATTACTGTGGAGAAAATTTGTATATGAACCTAGAAAGTGAGTTTTAAAATCAGAATTTGTTAATTAATTTGTATACTTATTGACACTTTAAAATTATTTTTAGTTATAACTACTGTGTTCTGGTTTGAAATGTGTAGTGAGGTGTATTTTAGCAAAGCGTTTTAATTTCGCTTTTAAGTGTATTGACATATCTGTGGCCCACATCAGATAAGATTCTTAGCGAGGACATCTCCAGATGTCATGGACAGCCGTAATTATATAACCAGGTAGACTCCATGTTCCTTTGACATTTAAATATCATTAAAATCATAGATAAGTATAGAAATCTCACCGCCTTGTAATTGAAGGAAGCCATTAAATGACTTAAACAGCTGTCAATTCTGTCAGCCGTTTAATGTCTGTCATGGTGTAATTTACGCGGAATAATACCGATATGCGCAGTTAAGACACGAAATCGAAGAAAAAGTGCGAAGTAATATCGTTTCATTCGTAAATGCTCTAAATACTAAATTTTTTTAATATTTTTTCGAACACGAAAATAATTAACAGTGACAATTGTCAAAAAGTTACTTTTTTTGTTAGGAACGAGTAATCTTTACAAATCACAATTTCGTCTTACCAGGAAGCAACTTATAAAATAAAACTGGAAATGCACTGAACGACTCAATTTCTGCGAATTTTTATTTCATTTCGTTATTAGGGCTGTGAGTAATTTCATTTAAACTCCTTTCAGATTAAAGCTTCGGATTGGAGTGGTGGAAGTGCAATGGACTTTATAAGATTTTACCATTTATTATTCTAGTGCAGATTTGTTTATGAATTAAGGAAGAGAGTTTTGAAATCACAGTAATTTAATTTTTCTATTCTCTATTTATATCTTAAAACGATCTTGTTTAGTTCTGCTGTGCTCTAATTTGATAATTGTAGTTAGCAATATACACTATATATACAATATACACTGTATATTATGTTGGATTCGAATCCTGCCTAGGGTTGACTAACAGTATTTACAGTACAGACCACTTTTCTTTTCTACTAAAACTTCATTAAGAAGTAACATTTCTCTTTACAAGGAACCATAACCTAAAAATAAAACAGAAAATGCACCGAACCATTCAATTTCTGAGACCTTTTATTTCATTTCGTTCGTCTTAGGGCTGCGAGTAATTTCATTTAAACTCCTTTTAGATTAACGTTGCGGATTGGTGTGGAAATGCAATTGATTTCGTGATTGTGTTGGCAGCGTTCGTTCATAATGTTATTAAAATGAAATGGAAAAATATATTCCCAGATAAACTCGTAGACATATTCATAGAGACGAGACAGTGTTATTGCTTACTAAGATGGTATTTCATTAGTCTCTTTCAGAAGGTGATGTTAGTAGATTAGCAATAGAAATAACTACTCTTGGGGTGCAGTTCGGTTCTAAATACAGCCATCAGTACCTACTCACCATAAACAAGAATAAATTATTATAAATTAGATACTACATACATAATTGTCACAAAACACTGTAATAATAGAACGTGGTGGTTTTTCAAAATATGATATTTTAAATCTCATTTATTATCATTAGACATTAAATTTACCGGTCCATTATTTGTAGTAAAGATATAAAAAGCACTCACTCAAATTATTAACCAGTTTCAGCTATGAAGTATGTTCACGAATAGGATAACTTGTCTCTTATTAAAGAATGAAGTGCGAAATGATGGTGTTCTATATATTTCTTACTCACACATTATAAAGAACAAGTGACAAGCGAATATAAATTCCTCCATTAATAATTTTTTATTACATCAAGTTATGAGTTTAAAAAACCCCACATTTTCGGGTAACCGGATAAAGGAATCGGGCAACCCTACAGCGTATTTGCTACGTTTTTTATTTAAGCGCAAGTACACGTGTTGGCGTGGCTTAATTGGAATCTTTTGTTTTCGCTGTAATGCAGTCGATAGATAGTTTATCGGTTCAACATTTTGCTCAGCTAAAGCTTAAGATAATGACGCGAGATTAAGACTATTGGCTCCTTTCTTATAGCTGGGTATGGTATTTGCCCAAATTGAAGATCGTGGAGAATTTCGCAGTTTGACTTTAAAAACACGTGGGCCTAATAACAGCAGTATTAAGCTCTGCCAAGGTATAAGATTAAGGCATTCAAACTTAGACCTGAGGGATAACGATGCAGCTGTAGCTGACCTTTGATAGAGATTTAAATTCTATTCAGGATTGATTACAGATTTATGTGTGAATGTGATGTGATCTGGCGTAATATAATGTTGAGCGTCGACTTAGGAAATAAGTACGAAACCAACGTTTATTTAAATATTCTTTTTACTTCTTAGTGAAATCGAAGGCTAATTTTTTTGTTATTTTTGCTTAACAGGTTATCGATTGAATATTAATTATCTGAAAAGTACGAAAACCTTTTAACTTAGCAACGGACTTCCTCATTTAGGCTGTACTAATTACCATGACTGTCAGTTATTTGACTAATGGACCTCGGAAACCATTTGGTGATGACTGGCCGTCGAAAAATAGTTTTACTTCAATCCACCGCTAAGTGGCACCCTTCAAGGTTTCTAATCAGGGTTGCTAAGTAAAACTTTAGCTGCTGCAAAACTTTACAAGCTTATCTTGTTAGTTCTTATTTATGTATGTAATCTTATAATTGCTTACGTAAGTCATTATACTTTGTAAAATATTAATAAAAAAATATTTTTCTTATATTTATTACTCCGAGAGCTAGAGGTAAATATAATGCCGCCATATGGATTACAAGTTTAGTTTCATTTAAACTTGTTAAAAAGTTTCTAATAAGACAATGTGATCAAACATTTACGACATTTAGACAGTATTATAATTAACTTCTTATACAAAGAGACGCTTCAGAATATAGTCTATTGACTTTCAAAGTCTACAGACGTTTTCTAAAAGAAAGTTTCATATTGTATTCGATATTACATAGGTCGATGAACGCACTCTCCCGGGAATAGTTGACCGTCTGTCACACGCCTTATGCTTTGAAAGATCAAGACACAGAGTATAAAAGAAATCTTCAATCAAAGAAAATTTACTTGCTGTCTTATGTCAAATGCTTGAATCAAAGTTCATATCAAACTGCCACAGAAAATATTTTATTTCAACAGTGTAATAAATATAGCAATGTAATCGAAATATGGTAACAAAAAAAATGTAGTGTTTAAGTCTTAAAAACAAAAGTTATTTATTAACTTTATAAATATTTTCTTAAATAATTGTGTTAACAATCAAATAAAAACAAAATAAAAATAAGCAATGCAGCGGTTAACATTTATATCGAGTTAAACTAAACTTCCCTGTTACTTGTAGTGTTAATACTTAGACCGATTACAACAATGGATTTCTTAACCCTTTAATTCAAGTTGTTTCTTATAATTATAAAGGAACGGGTGAACGTACGGCGTCCCGCGGGAAATTACTTGTCCGTCCTACGTCGTGAGACGCGAGCGTGGAATGTTAAAGAGGTGATAATGAAAACATAATGGAAAATAACTTGATACGAGACAACTTTGCGATATGATAAATTAAATAAAGTGGGGATGCAGCCACTCTATATCCATATATCTTGTTGTTGTTGTAGACTAAATGTATAGTAAGAATATAATCGTGTATTACGGACGACAACGGCCTAAGAATTTAAATGTAAATGTTGATTAATGTAACTTGTGTATGTAATTAAGACTATGTAAATAAGACATTTTATTGCAATAGATATAAGTCCTACGTAATAAGAATAGATATGTAAGAGTAGGATAGCAATAGAGTGTAAGCATAGAATTGTAAGAGTAAGACAGGCTATGTTAGAAAGGGACGGCAATAGGACGCGGTTGCTGACTGAGCCTGCGCCTGTTGCGGTACCCAAAATAAGTACTTAAGCTCGCCTTTTTGTATGGAAAAGTGTGTACGCCTCGGAATAAAAACAAGAAGAAAAGAACTGAAGATTCAAGTTGGAGTTTTATTTGAAAACCCATAATCTACATTGGTCCTTCGAGAAGCCGGATTTAAAGAAGACTCAAGATGAATACGCCGATCGCAATGAACACAAGGGGTCGTGTTCGCTCCGAATCGGGGTACAGCGAGTCAGAAGCAGCCCCGGGCGCTAAGGGTGCGCCAGGGCCATCGCTACACCGAATTTATGAAGATTCTCCGCAGTCGCCGTCGACGGTCGCAGGAAATTCCCAAGAAAAAAGGATGGAGCACTCTCCGCCAGAAGGGGCGAGAGAGACAGCACCAGCGACGTCAACGCGGACGTCCGTCATGGGGCCACCTGCACGACCAGCTAGCACGCCACCAAGGCGTGAAACTTCATCGCCGGTGCGGAGACCTACATCGCCGGTGCGGAGACCTACGTCGCCGGCACACACCGCTCGCAGTAACACTTCAAAGCGAAGCATCGACGCACGTATGAAGATGGCACAATACGAAGCGGAGAAAGAACTCGCGGCTATAGAAGAGAAGCGGCTACTTATGAAAGAAAAGCTAATCAAATCGAGATTAGCCGCCGAAATGACTGCAATCGAAGCCGAATCTGAATATGCGGCGAGCTCATGCAACGAAAGGGTACAAGACTGGGTGGATAGAAGCATGGAACAACCAACGGCGACGAAATACAGGGAAGAACCGGAAGAGGTTCGCCCTCCCGTTAGTAAGCAACGGGGGGAGAACGCGAAATTCCAAGGCATTCAACGGCTAGCCGACACCTTAGAAAAACTAGTCGCCTCAAGACCGTTGCCTCGCCAAACAGCGGAACTACCTATATTCACGGGAGCCGTCGCCGAGTGGCTACCGTATAAGGCCGCCATGGAAGATTCTACAAGACTCTTTAAGTTCTCTCCAACGGAAAATCTCCTTCGACTGCGAAACAGCCTGCGAGGGGAAGCGAGAGAAACCGTGCTGTCACAGCTATTCACCGCATCTAACCCAGATATCATCATGCGCACATTAGAGATGAAATATGGAAGACCGGAATTCATAATAGATCGGGCCATGGAAGAGCTCAAAAAGATCCCGAAATTAGGGAGCGCGAGCACCGATCTGTATGAGTTCGCGGTGAAGATTCAAAATATTGTCTATACGATAAAAAGTATAGATAGAAGAGGCTACCTACGAAACCCGCTACTCGTTCGAGACGTAATGGACAAACTGAGTCCTCATCTCATAAGCAAATGGGCGGAGTACGCAGCCAATAACGAAGCACGCATCATGGAAGATAATGAAATGATAGTACTCTCCGAGTTTTTAATGGCCGAAGCGGACCTTATGATAAGGTACACCCACACAACGAAGCGAAGCGTTCCGGTACCCGTCAGAAGAGAAGTAGCACCAAAGCGGGTTGCTACCAAGGGCGTATACACTGCGGGGGAAAGTCAACCGGAAGAAAGAAAATGCTTCATGTGTCCAACTGGGGGACACTACACTACTGAGTGCGATAAACTCAAAGCACTCGACGTCAACGAGCGATGGAAGTGGGCAAAGGACAACAAGATGTGCTTCAAATGCATGAAAAGGAAGCACAGCAGGTTCACATGCAAAGCCAAGGCCTGCGGAGTCCACGGATGTACCTACCAACATCACGCGCTACTACATAAAGAAAAAGTAACGGAGTCTACGACTACAGTGAGCACTCCGGACGACGGCAGGGAAGACGAAGCAGCCGCGCTAGTAATGAGCGTCACGACAAGGAGGTCGCCTATTACATCAGTACTGCTCAAAACCTGCGAGGTGAAACTCAGCGGTCCACGGGGGGAGGTAAATACGTACGCCCTCCTAGACGAAGGGTCTACTGTGACGCTAATAGACGAAGAATTAGCGAAGCAACTCACTAACGGCGGACCGAATCGACCTCTGAACATAAGGGGTATTAACGATCAGAGAAGGATCGACAGCGAAGCGGTCAAGGTTCGTGTCAAAGGGGTACACGAACAAGAAGCCTACTTAGTGACAGCCCGCACAGTAAAAGGACTACAGCTACATCACCAACGCGTACCGCACAACTTAGAACGGTACAAGCACCTGCGAGTTGTACAAGATAGCATCAGTAAGGGAGAAGCTCGACCTCGCATATTGATAGGTGCCGACAACTGGCATCTAATAATATCGCGACAGCTGCGCGCCGGCAAGAGAAATGAACCCGCCGCGTCGAGAACGAAGTTGGGATGGGTACTGCACGGGTCGGTACCCAGGAAATCGATTTATCAAGACCAGGCGGCCGTACTTCACATCTGCGCGAGCGACGTCCAACTACAGAAGCTCGTCGAGTCACATTTCGACGTGGACTCGCTTGGCGTATCGACTAAAGAAAAAATTAATAAGCATGAGAAGAGAGCCAACGACATTTTCGAAGCGACCGCCACAAGAAAGGACGGCCACTTCGAAGTGGGTCTGCCCTGGAAGATAGATAACCCCACGTTCCCAGATAGCTACGAGTCTGCCCTTAAGAGACTACACACGCTCGAGAAGAGGATGACTAAGGAGCCGGCGTTTAAAAAGGAATACGCGGCTCAGATCGCTAACCTTATACAAAAGGGTTACGCGGTGCAATGCGACGGCAGCGAAAGGGATAGCAACGTAAAATGGTTCCTGCCGCACTTCGCCGTCACCAATCACAACAAGCCGGGAAAAGTTAGAATGGTCTTCGACGCGGCGGCTAAGGTGAAGGGAGTCTGTCTCAATGACTTCCTACTAGAAGGACCCGACCTACTAGCTTCACTCACAAGAATATTGTTCGGGTTCAGAGAAAAGAGAATCGCCGTCACAGCGGACATCGAAGAAATGTTCCTTAGGGTTAAAATCAGACCCGAGGACCAACCGGCACAGATGTTTTTATGGAGGGACAAGCCTACGGACCCTCCGAGAAGATTTAAAATGGTCTCCATGATATTCGGAGCCAGCAGTTCGCCATACCTCGCTCACAGCGTAAGAAACCGCAACGCCGTCGACTATGAAAGTAAATACCCAGAGGCGGCCACGGCGGTCAAGGAGCGACACTACATGGACGATTACCTAGACAGTTTCCCATCTGAAGAGGAGGCTATTAAAATGGTGAACGAAGTTACTTACATCCATCAACAAGCGGACTTCAACTTAAGAAGATGGAACTCAAATAGCAAGAGAGTTTTAGCTAGCATACCCGAAGATAAGAAGTCTGAAAGCGCGAATGTAAAGTTAGCAGCACACCAGAAGGAAAAGACATTGGGGCTGCGCTGGGACCCGAGCTCCGACACCCTCACCTTCAACACTGACATCAAGAGGGTTCCCGATGAGGTCAGACTGCGGTTGAGAGCACCGACTAAACGCGAAACCCTAAGCGCGGTTATGTCGGTGTACGACCCACTGGGGCTTATCAGTCAATATACGATCGTCGGCAAGATGATATTACAACGCTTGTGGCTCAAGAAGGTTGATTGGGACCAGGAATTGCCATCTGAAGACGCTAACCTATTCGACGAGTGGATAAGGCGACTCCCAGATGTCTCAGCACTAGCAATACCGCGGTGCTATAGCTACAACGTAACGCCGGAAACTCACATCGAGTTACACGTGTTTGTCGACGCAAGCGAGCAAGCCTACGCTACGGTGGCCTACTGGAGGATCGCACACGGCGATCACATAGAAACAATACAAGTAATGGCCAAGGCGAAGGTGGCTCCACTGAAGTTACTAACCATTCCGAGACTGGAGCTCCAAGCTGCGTTAATCGGGGCACGAATGGCTAACACTATAGTCAGGGAGCACAGCTTTTGGAAACCCAAACGAGTCATATACTGGAGTGACTCCCGCACCGTCCTTCAGTGGATAAGAAACGAGACGAAAAAATACACGCCGTTCGTCTCACATCGCCTAGCTGAGATCGCCGAGCTCACACATACAGAGGATTGGCGATGGGTGCCTACAACACTCAACGTAGCCGACGATGCGACCAGGCTTCAAACCGACGGGATCGACAGCCGGGACCGGTGGTTCACGGGACCGCAATTCCTACGAGCCACAGAAGAGCACTGGCCTACGGAGAACGGGGAAGGTGAAGAGACCGGGGAGACGTGTTACACCGTCTCAGAAGAGGACTCGGACCGCAACGACTCATTACCCGACATTAGAAGGTTCTCCAGTTACCTGAAGCTTATAAGGGCGACGGCACTTACTCAGCTATTCGTCGAGAAGCTTCGATCTAGAGACAAGACTCTACACTTAGAAGTGTCACACTTAGAAGCGGCCGAACGACGGTGGTTTCAACGCGCGCAGCGGGACTCCTTCAGCGAAGACTTAGCGCGGTTAAGTCACAACCAGCCGCTACAACGACACAGCAAATTTAAAAGGCTCGACGCAGTATTGAACGACGGGCTAATAACCGCAAGAGGCCGTATAGGTGCGCTCTATTCTACAACGCACTCTAATGAGCCGGTAATACTCGACGGGCAGCATCCCTTTACTCACCTGCTTGTCGAGCATTATCATCGCCGGGCGGGACACGCGAATAACGAACGAGTCGTCAACGAGCTCCGTCAACGATTCATCATACTGCGCTTGAGGCCTACAGTCAAGAAAGTAGCACGAGCGTGTCAATACTGTCGCGTGTACAAGGCGACTCCGACGACACCACCGAAAGGAGACCTACCTAAAGTGAGGTTGGACTCGGGGCACCGCGCCTTCACCTATTGTGGCGTGGACTATTTCGGGCCCCTAACGGTGACTATCGGACGAAGACACGAAAAGAGGTGGTGTGCACTATTTACCTGTCTCACCACAAGGGCCATTCATTTAGAGATCGTCCAGTCGCTCTCTACGGACTCAGCTGTTATGGCGCTGCGAAGGATGGCCGCCAGAAGGGGTTGGCCGCGCGTCATATACTCCGACAACGCCACTAACTTTAGAGGGGCCGACGTCGAACTGAGAAATACATACGGAGCATGGATCGCAGCACTACGGGACTACGGTCTGCAGTACAACACCGACTGGCGTTTCATACCGCCGGGGGCGCCACACATGGGAGGAGCCTGGGAGCGCTTAGTGCGTTCAGTAAAAACCGCACTAAGCACCACGCTCAAAGAAAAGTCGCCAAAGGAAGAGGTACTGCAGACGTTAATCACCGAGGCCGAGTACAGCGTGAACGCGCGACCGCTCACGCACGTCTCCGTGGACCCCGAGGACGAGGAAGCACTAACGCCGAATCACTTCCTCATCGGCTCATCGACGGGGCTACCGCGGACGGGGCCATGCACCGAGGCGGACCGCAGCACGTGGAGAAGGGCGCAGGCACTGGCGGACCAGTTCTGGCAGCGATGGCTGCGAGAGTACCTGCCTACGCTCATTCCGCGGGGGCCGTCCAACGCACAGGCGTCACAACTGCGGGAAGGCGATCTCGTAATTGTGGTCGACTACGCCTTACCCCGCAATACCTGGCCGAGAGGAGTCGTCGAGCGAGTTCACCCGGGACCTGATGGCATCGTCCGGTCTGCAGACGTCCGCACAAAGGGAGGTGTGTTCCAGAGGCCAGCGACGAAGCTTGCCGTCCTTCAGATGGAGGAGGCTTCGAAGAATCTACGCCGGGGGGAGAATATTACGGACGACAACGGCCTAAGAATTTAAATGTAAATGTTGATTAATGTAACTTGTGTATGTAATTAAGACTATGTAAATAAGACATTTTATTGCAATAGATATAAGTCCTACGTAATAAGAATAGATATGTAAGAGTAGGATAGCAATAGAGTGTAAGCATAGAATTGTAAGAGTAAGACAGGCTATGTTAGAAAGGGACGGCAATAGGACGCGGTTGCTGACTGAGCCTGCGCCTGTTGCGGTACCCAAAATAAGTACTTAAGCTCGCCTTTTTGTATGGAAAAGTGTGTACGCCTCGGAATAAAAACAAGAAGAAAAGAACTGAAGATTCAAGTTGGAGTTTTATTTGAAAACCCATAATCTACAATCGTGCGTGCGTTAAATTTGTATATATCTTATTATTTCTTTGCTGATTAATTTTTGATACTAAATTGCAGTAATTATATTCAATCCAAGCATGAATTAACAATAATACCGAACCTTACCTTACACGCTTATACCACGACAAAAACATTATAAAAATTAAATAATGTGACATAATTCTTCTTTTTGTAGTAGGCATTGTATTAGGTATAGTTTTTGTAAAAAGTGAAAAAAAAATATATATAATTACAGTATCGTAAAATAGGCGTAACTTTAATGCTTTTCTAAACTGAAATTATGTAAAATCAAAACGCAGTTGCTTCATAATAATTTATTTTTAAACATATTAAAGTATTTTTCATACATACGGTGTTAAAATACTTTAATGTAATAAGTAATACCTTTCTTAAACGTTTTCAGATATTCGTTATGATAATTATTTTTGAACAGTGCGTCTCAGGGGAAATTACTTTTCTGTCTCACAACACACGTTACGTCGCGAACATTCGACGATAAAAATAATCTGTGCCGTGCAGAATGGCGTAGTGAAATTCTTGTTGGCGTATTTTCTTTTTGGTAAGTAACGGAAAGAGCAAACCAGCCTGTATTTTATACATCCACTGCACATTAATATCTGTAACGGAACCCATATTGGATAAGATTCCTTTAGAAGCCTAAGGTTTTGTTTTAATTGTTAGTAATATATTCAAATTATTTAATTATAGTATTATTTTAATTAATTCTTTTGTGTTATATTCATGACGTGTTATTTTTATAATAATAAGTGCCTATTTATATAGTCACTGGCTGTATGGGTTATACGATTGTGTGTATTAGCATAAAAAAAGAAAAAGAACGCGCTTGGCGAGAGACTTGTATTTTACGCGGGAATAATAAAAGTTATAAATTGGACCGAGGAAATAGTTTATGTTATTATAATAAAATAAAATAACAAATGAACCTTATGGTAAGTGGATACTGCTATCTTTGCACATCTGCAGCCTACTCCATATTGAACAGGGCTTCTACCTGGATCCGACCACTAATGCTTTGCTGTTCTTGAGGACTAAGATGGGACGCTTCGTACAAGTGAATCTTGCCACATACTCCATATAAGAACACAACAGTAAAATGATGCTGGCGTCGTTCTGTCTTAAATAAGTTTGCATGAATTTTAGCGACTCCGTTCATTTTTTTATAATATAGGGGTAGCAGACGAGTATGCAGTCCACCTGATGGTAAGTGGCTACTGCCGCCGATGGACATCTGTAATCAATCCCAGATAGGATTAGATATTCCTACCTGAGGTCGGCCACAGATGCGCCGCTACCCGTAAGGACTAAGCTGGAACGCCTCGGAAAAGTCTGTCTCCCTTACCACATCGTAGCAGCATAAAACACTGCTGTTATTAGGTAGAAATAGGTGTGACGGTGGTACCGCCGCAGTCGAACCACAAAGGGTTCTAACACCTTCAAAATATTTGAAACATGCGTGCATGTGTTCCCACACGCATGGGCGCGTGCATGCATGAGTAAGTTTTTACATGCGCATGTTATGCGCGTAGTTTTATATCATTTGACTGTTAAGATATAAACGTATTGAAGGAAGTTATGGCTCATATCCACCATCAATACATTTAACGTTTAATTTTCGATGACAAGGCGATCGGAAATAACGCACTGGAGCGGACTTATAAAAACGAACGTTGTTTTACGAGCGCTAAACTGTTGCCTTAATAAAATTTTATCTAAAATCCACAGTACTGTTGTTCCAGTTTTAAGTGGTAAAAGAGCATTTTTGTTAAGCGTTAAATATAACGAGTAAAATGCATTTTATAATCGTTTTTACATGGGTTACTCATTTTGAATTAAGTTAAAAAAGGAAGGTTTCCATTTGGTATTGTAAGTGCCCATGTAGTAGAGTAAAATCACGATCAGAATGGCGAAGCAGCCATCAGTCTTTTACGTAATCCCGGACCCGGGTTCGATCCCCGGCCAGACAGATTTAAATGTTCTGGGTCTGGAAGTCTGTGGATTTATTTTTATGTGTCCAGAAATCTCTTTGTCTGGGTGGTTGTGCCCTAGTATATGTGTTTGTCCATTGCACCTAGAAGACTGGTAAACTTTTTATGTAGGATGATGAGCGTAGACAGCGCAAAAGTTTAAAATTATGACTTTTATCTATTTATATGAACGTTATTTTTGTTATAATATAGGAGTAGCAGACGAGCATGCAGTCCACCTGATGGTAAGTGGCTACTGCCGCCCATGGACTTCTGTAATCAACCCCAGATAGGATTAGATATTCCTACCTGAGGTCGGTCACAGATGTGCCGCTACCCCTGAGGACTAAGCTGGAATGCCTCGGAAAAGTCTGTCTCCCTTACCACACCCTTCAAACCGGAACACAGCAGCGCCTAACACTGCTGTTATTAGGCAGAAATAGGTGTGGCGGTGGTGCCGCCGGAGTCGAACCACAAAGGGTTCTACCACCTTCAAATATTATCTGTGAATAACTGACCAAGCTTGAAACGATTATAGTTTATCGCGTACTCTTACACGGTCGAACATCTAAGAGGGGTTAGAAGGGTTTTACTTTATAGGCGGACGTGAGTGAAATTATGGGAATTTATTTTTGAGGAAGTTGGATTCCTGTTTGTTGCCGTTACGTGATATTCCCGGAAATTGCCGATTTTTCCATTCAAGTCAAAGGTCTCTGATGAACGATAATAAAATGATATTTATATGACACATATAAAAATTAGGTAAACTGTATACATTTGTGGTTTCCGCTAGTATTATCTGGATTTATCCAGTTCTAACGCCACTAGAAGTTCTCTCTTTGGAAACTTAAGAAGCTCTCTAACAATCGCCTAGGCCCTAGGCTATAGTACTCTGTCCAGAGCAGAAATACGTATTATATGGGATATTTTAACGGTTGCTATGTTGTTCTGCTACCTTCTATTTGCACGTCTAAGAGCTTTTCATTCTTTTAAACTACTGCTGTCAGCATGATCGTGACCTAACAAGCCAGCATTACCTATACAGTTGATTATTACGTCATGTTCTTGCATCGTCATCACAAATTCGCACTTGTACACAACGAATCCTTTAACAATTCTCAAACCCTTCCAGAAAATTGCTCCCAGGTTTGCAAACTGTTTTAAATTCAGCGCTCGACCGCCTCGCGGTGCAGCGCATCCACATAGGGGTCTCGAATGTTGCAATATATATATATGGATAGTATTATGACTATGGGGTCATTTGAATGCGAAAACCATTGTGGTAGGACTGGTGGCGCTACTGGTATCTTTAAATGCATCAATAATAATGGGAACAGTCTCTTTTTAAGGGTAACATTAAGATGTAATGTTCGTCATGTAAGCAGGTGTAAGTAGTGACTTGTTCTGGTTTGAAGGGTTTGGTAAAGTAGAGATATAATGCATTCTAAATTAGTTCTCAGAGGTAGCAACTTACAGGGTAATCTTAAGAAGGATTCGAATTCTGTTTCAGCTACACAAATACGTCCACATGCCTATATACCTGGTGGCGTACTTCTATATGATAAAATAATGTTACATGGCGGAGGGCTCCCTAAGCAGGTTCAAGGTAGGGTTTCGTGTTCAATCCCTGCCAATCACGGGTAATTTTGAATTTAGATTTTTATTATACGTCTGTGTGTAAAAACCTCCCACATACATCTATTACATCCATAGTTTACACGATACAGACTTAGTTAAAACAGATACAAGTATTTTTCGCTGAGCAAAGTAAAAAAATCAAAATATCAATCAGCATCTAAAACTCGAAAACAAAATATGAAGTAAACTGAAAATAAAAGCTGTGTTTTCATACCATTTTCAATTGTTCCCGGCGTTTTTCTCGCTCGACAGATGCACAAAGACTTTCTCTAGATTCTAGACGAGTCAAACAAGAAAAATCGTTAGTTCTTTAGACAAAGAGGTGTCATCGTTATGATGGGATATGATATTCTGTTTTGTGTGACATGTGAACATGCATAGTATGTTTTTATAAGGAATATATATATATTTTTTATAGTATACGAGTAGCAGACGAGCATGCAGTCCACCTGATGGTAAGTGGCTACTGCCGCCCATGGACATCTGTAATCAACACCAGATAGGATTAGATATTCCTACCTGAGGTCGGCCAGAGATGCGCCGCTACTCTGAGGACTAAGCTGGAACGCCTCGGAAAAGTCTGTCTCCCTTACCACACCCTTCAAACCAGAACACAGCAGCGCTTAACACTGCTGTTATGAGGTAGAAATTGGTGTGGCGGTGGTGCCGCCGGAGTCGAACCTCAAAGGGTTCTACCACCTTCTAAAATTATAGCAAACAGTCCACCCGATAAGGTCATGGACATCTGTAAATAACTTCATATAGAACAGAGAACAGGTGTGTGAGTAGCCTGTTTTAAGTGGGCGTGTGTGTAATCGTTAGGTATTTTGAAGGTGGTAGAACCCTTTGTGGTTCGACTCCGGTGGCACAACTGCCACATCGATTTCTGCCTCATGACAGCAGTCTTAAACGTCTTATGTTCGTCTGCTACTCCTATAACACAAAATATATATATAAAAAAAATTAATTGTTGATTAATGTTCTGTATTACAATGTATGGATCCAAAATAACAAGGAAAAAGATTCCATTGAAACAAAGAAGATCATCTGACTTTTAATTAATTTTGGGCAAATTCGTTCGCGACCTTAATTGAATTTTTGGTTTCAGGCGTCTAAACAGGTAGCCTCGTTTTACAAATAAAATTATAAAGAAATAAAAGTAATTAGGCAATGATCCCCAATATTTGATCCATTATCAGGTTGATTTGGCTCTTAGGGGTATTTATAAAGGCAGTGGCCGGCAACAGTTTCAATATAATACATATATTGATGATATTAAACTGTCATGAATTCATTTTTATCCCTTTATTTCGGTCTACCCTTAAAATCAGCGCCTTCGTTGCATTACCATGGCTTTTGCTGAGGGTCCCTTTTACGGTTTATTATGCAGCAGCGCGGTACCCTCCATATATATTAACATATGTTTCTAGTATTATAAGAACTTGTTTTTTTATTGTTTTGTTTTGTTTCTTGTTTTTTTAATTATGTGTGTGCTGCTATGTATTTCGTGAATAAAAAAATATGATTTTTATTATTTTGAAACCATATTTTGTTAAGCATATTATTTAACCATAAACCATATTTAGTTAAGTTTATTTAATGCATTATTAAACCACCTGGAATAGCAAACGAGTTTGTATTCCATCTGAACTGGAACGCCTCGGAAAAGTATGTCTCCCTTACCACACCCTCAAAACCAAAACACAGCAGCGATAAACGCTGCTGGTATGAGGCAGAAATAGGTGTAGCGATGTTGCCGCCGGAGTCGAACCACAAAGGGCTCCACCTTTAAGTCTATCACACGCACTTATACCTATTGCTGCTATACCTATTGCCGTCTTATAACAGCTACATTGATGTTAATAGCCAGCAATATATTATGGTTTGCTCGCAAAGGATTCTATTATTTCACAAATCAACTTTGAATTTGAATCCCAATGTAACCTGCTAACCATATCACATACAGCGATTACATACAATCAGGTTTATCGCAGCGAAGTTAATACGTTCACATATAGTTTACTGTCATATGTCGCTTAACTGAAGCAGTAGCAATTGTGGTAGATTAACAAGTAGGCTTCAAAGGACGATATAATTGGATCGTTATGCATGCTAATTACCTTCCGAATATTCTGAACGGTCGGTTGGCATTTAAATACTTATAGTATACATATTAATAACCATATATGTTATGTAATTAATTGATAATAAGTGTAAGCTATTTATTAATTAAATAATAATAATGTAAAGGATAAATAATAAATTGGGAAGTCGGTTAAAAATTGCTTGCAACGCTTAGAAATACAGCCTCTGTCAATCCCACGCCCAGACGAGTCCAACGGTTTCTCATATGTTAAGATCTATAAGCAAATTTTTATACAATAATAAATGTAGATAATAATGTATTAAAAAGTAATAGAACTCTTCGGTTTGATTGCACTTATATCACATTTTTTGTTGCTGTAAGTTGTTTTAGTTCGAAAGGCACGGTAAGGCGGATGGTACTTAACTCGTAAATAAGCAGATACTAAAATCTATCTATCTATGTCAATTTAGTTCTCTAGAGTAGCACTGCGTCGATGACTAGCTTCTTTAGATTAGAAATCACTTGTAGCTTAGTAAATAAGTCGCGCTCAGATAATCTCGTTTCGAAGTTTGTATTTATACTTTAGAAAACTTCAATAGCGTGATTCACGATCGTGTAGCGCCATCTATCATAAAATTATGGAAATTCTCCGCAATACCTATATATGTTATATACCTATATATGCAGTTGAAACTTCTTAACTGATTTTTCGTTCAAAAATCATGAAAAATTCCTAAAAATGTTTCCGACATCTGTCAGAAGTTCTCGAGGCTATTGGGTAGAAATAATGAGATTTTGAATGCTCGTCGATAAGGCTTTAATCGGAACTAGTAATAAACTAGTTCCGATCGAGTTTTAGATTCCAAATTGGATTTCGGATTAAGCGGAATAATTATAATTTCGTTATGATGGGGGGCGGTTCTGGGTTAATATTTTATTAAATTCAATATTTTAACTAAGTTTTCAAATATTATTATGAAGGGATTGATTTTTATTATCACTAATGACGTTAACGGTGTTACTGATGGACATTTTTTACTCCAATGCGGAGGGTAATGTTTCTCGAGCGCATATATGTTTTTAATGTATTTAAGTGTCATTATTTGACACGCCTCGCAGCGCAAAGGTTTGAAAAGGTCTAAATTGTGGCTAAAATCCATGGCTCTTCTTGTCCATAACGAAACACCTTGCGAAGTAACCGTAGATATATTGACGTTCATAAAGAGTTCTGTAAAGAATATACTATGAATAAAATATTTTTGACTTGCCTTGAGAAAAAATCGTCTTAATTAACTATATAACACCCCATATACACCCCTATACAAAAACCCCAAGTGACCGAAGGTTTTTGTTTTTATAAAAACTAGCTGACCCGGCAAACGTTGTGTTGCCATATACATAAAAAAATGTTAAGGGTGAACAACCCTTATCACTTAGGGGTATGAAAAGTAGATAATAGCTGATTCTTAGACATACTGAATATGCATATAAAATTTGGTGATTATCGGAGGAGTCCGTTTCGGAGGAGTACGGTAACTAACATTGTGACGACAATTTTATATATAAGATTTCAAGTTATTTATTCTTTTAGTTTTAAGGAAGAATTCGTAATAAATAAACATGTATCTAGAATTAGAAGCAGATGCCTCTACTTTATTATGGTCACAAAAACTTCATACAATTTCTGGACCCACGTATATGTGGGTTATCCTACAATATTTAACGTAGATATAATAATAAGATATTGTATAGAGGTCATCCATCTGAACGCATTCATACGTATCTGTGGCCGACCTCACATATCTCTCCAATTTTCTTTAGGCTTAATTACTGACCATTCGATGAACTTTCCCATTTAATGCTTTAATAAAAGAAATATCCCGTTGTTGGTCCTTCAAGCCGGATAGCGAGACTAATTGAGGAGCTCATCTAAACCCAACATTGGTAAGTGCTATTGTTACGTTTGGTTTCGATAATTGGGTTCAACGTTGCAAAAAAATACATAGGGCATGCTTGTGTGCGTTAACCATGCTTTCCTAAAAAGCTCTTCATGGCTCTCAGCGACTCTCAGACGTCCTTGTCGATAGATAACTACAAGTGGGGTCGAGTCGCATTGTAACAAACAATTTTACGTAAACGAATTTTGTTTCCCAACAATTTTCGAGACCAATCCGTGTCCACTCGTGAATAATGCAACAATAGCTTTTATTCGCTGAAACAAGAGTTTCGAGGGTGGAACAATGGGAACTTTTAATGGGCCCACGGGGCATACAACTCTACTGGTTTTGGAGCAAATCCAACAATGATATCAAGCTATGTTTGAGATAAATAAACGATGTACATTGCACGCTTAATACTGAGTTTGCTCCCCGATTCTATTAACCACGCGTCAATGGATATTAAATATTGATCAAGCGATAGTGTCAATAGTTTTTAGGTGTAGTAGGAATGCATTGGTACGCTGGCGGTATACCAACCCATAATTTTGCATTTCGACGCAACTGCCTCTCGTACCACAGTCGCAATTATTGTGGAACCAAACCGCATCTTTCGATTGGTACATTTTGTGGTGTGAGGTTTAAGTTAATTACTTGTTTGGAAATTATTTTGTGTTATAATACAGTGTACTATAGTGATTTGGATTTTCGTGTCCTACGCTAAGGCCCGTGGTTCGAATCTCTTCCTAATTAATCAATTTAGATTAATTTCTAATACACAATTTATTTTAATTACACACTTTACATTGCTAAAACGGTAAAGCCATTGTGAGGCAGGTTTCCTTAAGGGTACTTATTAAATAAAGTTTTTCAAAGTTGTCTAAATCTAGTCTTGTCCTCTGATCTGAACTTGATTAGAGGACGATGGCCTCAATTTGTCTCGTTTAAAAGAAAATCATTTACACACATACTTTTACTTCTTTCTCTTACTATGTTTACTATTATATGGTATGTTTTGCGAGGCGTTGTCTAGATTTTTAGTCTGAGTTTTAGGGATGGAGAATCTGTTCGGTTATTCTCGACCGCCCATTAATTATATTTAAGGTCTCATCTCATTATTATACTTTTACATTATTTCTAGTTATGATACAATTTCAGTACAATGCTCTTTAAACGTCATCTTTCTTTTTGTTCTCAGTTAGACACACAGAATCTGTTTGGTCATTTCCTTAACAGCAATTAATTATCATGTTCTTAAAGGACTTACGTTTTACTACATTTTTATGACGGCGGGATGCGAAGATATGATGTATTAGGGAAGTAGCTTTGAAAGTCGGCCATTTTAATGTCCTTCGGATAAAATGATTAATTATTTTGGGGGTAGTTAGAAATAAAACCCGACCTTTGTCTATGCTGGCCCTTTGTTCCGAAAACAATTTATGTAATGTAGACGTTGTGTTCCGTAGAGGGAATAATGGATAGACACCTAATAGGCAATATATTTTTACGATTTTGTTTTTTTTTTTACCGCTTTTAGACTGTGTAAAACAAATAACCTAATCAAATTTGTAATTTCAAATAGAAGTCCTACCTGAAGTTTAACAGATTCTTCGTTACCCTTGATGAGTAATTTGTCTTATGTAAGTATCTTTACTTTATCACAAATTTGACAACACATGTTATAATGCAAAATTATTTACCACCGGAGTCTAACTACAAAAATTCCTCCATCTGCAGCTAGGTTAAGCCTGTTGACGAGGCATTCAAACTTAGTCCACAATGGTCGTAAAGCTGTACCCATAAGGACAATTCTATACAGGATATCCAAAGCCGGTAGCGACGTCGACTTTTTACTGCTTCAATTTAATAACAATAGATAAAAAAAATACAGAAGACCTAAGAAATGGTAAGTGCGACTAAATATATTTTATACACTAATATTATTATTATTATACAGTAATATAAATCATGAAAGTCTACGTCTAATTTTACGAGTCTATTTGCTACGTACGTCAATGTCACGAACAAAGTGTATTCAACCTCTTTCTTCCCGTTTTTGTTCACTTTCGGATGCAGTGCAAAGTGACCGCTTTTGTTCCGAAGTTGTGACTCTGATGTGTTAGAATAGAATTAATGGTGTTAGAACAATGCTTAGTTTTTAATAATGAAGGAATATTTTTTTGACAGATGTATTTTTTGGCGCGAAAGTATTTAGCCTTTGACCCCTTTGTGTGTTTGTCTACAAGATATGTTTTGTCAAATCGCATTTATAAAGGAAACAAGATATTTTTAAACAAAAATAAATACGCCAGACTCGTTAAAAATGACTCGTTTTGTTCTTCTGTCTCCATACTAGTTAAACGAACAGTTCCGAGTTCAATCCCTGGCCGGACAGATATTGTTTTTGTGTTCTTGTATTGGTATGTAGGTATAGTCAGCGCCAAACTGCTAGTCCACTCTGAAGTTGTTGCGAGCAGGTGTAGTCATACAATTTACTATGGCGACGCGATTTATATACCTATGTCATATGAGATATTCAGAGCGGACTAGCAGTTTTACGCGGACTATGTAGCACTAACGACGAAAGGATATCTAGTATGGGGCTAAGAGTGAAGAAGACTTTTTAAAAATAAAAAGATTCCTCCTTTTGTTAAACGTTAATTATTCTAAATAACCAATTGTATAGCAATTTTCTTACATATAAAATAATTTAAAGTGGGTTCACTTTATTTACTTTGTACCGCTTCCTTAGCGCCGTGAAAATATTCGAATTAATTTGTTCGATGCCGCGTGCCGCATGTGGGCTAGTGATGTACACCAATATTTATACGTTACGATAAAAATACTTAAACTGTGATTAATAATAATCTATCTATGTATAAATATTTGTATGCATTTTTGACGACCCGCGTGGCAGAGCGGCCACCATACCGGTCTGACGCGCAAAGGGTCCCGGGTTCGATTCCCGGCCAGACAGATATCTAAATGATGAATTTAGATTTCTGTTTCTGGGTCTGGGTGTTTGTGTATTTGTCTATGTGTGTGTCCACGGCATCCACGACACAGGGAGTCCTAGTGTGGGGCTGTGAGTGTAGAAAGCGTTTAAGCGTTTATTTATTATTTATTTTATTTATTTAATATTGTATACCGAAGATCGGAATTTGACAACAATAAAAGTAACCATCGATCTTTGTTGAATTTTGCAAACCTCGTACAGGTAGAACTCACTAGACTGTACATAATATCTGTGTAATAACTGTGTTCTAGCAAATAAAGAATTTGAATTGAATTTGATAGCCAAAACGTTATAGATTTATTATTAGTGATGATCCAGTGGTTGAAATTTGGCTTTTCAATCGGGGAGTTTAAGGTTCAAACAACGACATATCAGAATATACTCATATACATAAAATAATTTAAAAATACTATCTAAAAACGTATGAACTCATTTTACCTTTATAATTCTATATACTCGCTTCTTTCTAAAGTATGAAGTCTTCACCTGTAATTGTAATGGCACTTACATGTTTTATCTAATTATATCACGTTTTACTAATATATTCAGTGTACATTATGATAGTGTTCAATAAATAAATACAAATACGCTGTAAAAACATCACCTCCTTAATAAACTTTCCCTCCTTGTGACGTAGACGGGTAAAAAATAAGAGTTTGTATCGTCTGCGATTTTAGACAATGTTACAAAGCTTGACTTTAAATCTCAACTACACAAGGTCCTGAAAGATATAAAGTTAACATCGTTAACAATAAGACAATGAAAGCAGTCGGTGTCGAAAACTTGTAATCTTGAATTTCACAGACAGATGTTGTAAGGTTTGATTAAATATTTATAAAGAAAACTTGGGATCATATTCAAAGAACTCAGTTTTGCTATTCGAAACTACGTCGTATTCATCCATATTCAAATATCCTACACTTATTTGTTGGCGTTTAATATTTATGAAATTAGAAAATTGGATTGTGTTGAGTATTCTGTTAAGCAAATTTACTTAATATGTATCGTCTTATATATTATGAATATTACTGCTGGGATTATAAAGCATCTCAGAATATTCCAGTACCTGCATCAGATTTTTTTAGAAATTAGAATTACGTTGTCTTTACCATCTGTGACCAATATTATATAGTAGTGTAATAGTAGTGTCCACTGTCCATCCAGAATATAGTACATGAGACACTTAATATTAAATAAGAAGTTAAGACGGAATGCATTTAAAAAGAGATGCTACCTTTGATATAGATGCTTTGCTACCCCTGAGGATCATTGAGGCGTTCCTACCGATAAGTACACTTTGTACATCTCTCTTACCAAACCCTTCAAATTGCAGCACGGCAGCGCTTAACACTGCTTTTGTTAGATAGAGGTATGGCGGTGATGCCTCCATAGTCGAACCACAAAGCTTACTACCACTTAAAATATCTTGGTTTTCTTCTCCTTTCTTTATATTTACTTTTTTTCTTTATCGTTTTGTGGCGACCTCCCGCTACTCGACTAGAGATGGCGCCACGTGTATTCTGAATCACGCTATCGAAGTTTTCTAAATATCCTGCATATATACAAGTTCCGAACTGAGACTTTCGGAGCACGGCCGCTCCCCGGGCATGATCACCTAGCCCCGCGGGAGATCACCCTTTGCCAAAGTTTGTTTATATTTGGTTAATCAAGAGACACTTATCGATAACATTCGCGTATATCGATAAAAGCCGCTCAATCCCTACGCAGATTGTTAATTTCCTCGCGAACGGTAGTAGTGTTTAATTAAAAGTTGTCTCGCGCCGCAAAATGCGGTGACGAACGGTTTCATAAATTCTGTCGCGAGCTGTGATTGGCATGTGTGGAAGACAGTTTGCAGTACTGTTCTGTGTGTCTTAAATTCGCTAATTAATTTCGCGGTACCGTTATTTTGTGTTATGTGTTTTTGTATGACAGAACAGGAATAACGTTTGATGTCCACACATGAGTTATGACTAAAACATAGATAAGTAAAGATATCTCACCGCCTTGTAATTGACGAAGTCAAAAAAAAATCAAACAGCTTACGGGTTTCATGCATGTACACGAAATTACGCACACACTCACGTAAAACAGTTTACGGTTTTTCCCATAACGTTTCCGACCGTCGTGGTGTAATTTACGCGGAAAAATGCCGACATGTGCAGTTAAATGGTGCAAACACAGCACGGAATCTAAGAAAAAGCGCGGAGAAGTATCATTTCATTCGTAAATGGTCTAAAAACTACATATTTTTAATATTTCACAAACACGAAAATAGATAATATTGACAGTACTAAGTGTTGCCAGTACCTTATTGTGAATTACTTTATATGTGGGATATAACTTGCAAGTAAAATTAGATATTGATTATGTATTTTATTTAAATTTAACAGAAATAATAGCTACGTACGAGTAACATTAAATTGAAATATTATAATATTATTAAATTATAATTAAATTTTTGAAAAATATTTTTTTCAATTGCATCGTTTGATTATGTACTCATATTGCGTAGATAGTGCATAATATTATTATTTATCTTTCTGTCCAATGTGGTTATTTTAGGTTTCCAAAAAATATATTGCTACATGATAAATGGGAGGCTGCCATACAACTAAGTCATAATGATCCTCACTGGCAAGCAACTTCTTGGAGTGTAGTTTGTTCAGATCATTTTGGTGAGACTGATTTATACGTAACAAAATGTGGAGTGCGTCGACTAACTAGAAGCGCATATCCAAGAAAGGTATACACTTTAAACCAGAATGCAGCAGCGCTCAACACTGCTGTTATGAGGCAGAAATATTTATGGCGGTGATGCCGCCAGAGTCGAATCATAAGGGGTAAATAATAATAATAATCACCTTCAAAATATTCATACGTAAATATCGACGTAACTTTTGCGTCACTTTACTTTTGGAAGGAATACATTGTCTCTTTCTTGTCAGTAACTTAATCATGGCGGACCAAACACGAAAAATAATGAAACAATAGTATCTCATCATTTACTTGTGATTTGTGATTCCATGAAGCTTGTTTATTCATTATTTTTTTTGTTTAATTTGTACATTTACGGATTTAGTTAATCGTTGTTATAGCAATTGTATATTTTATGTTTGTTGTTGTCACTGTCATATATTTTCTTCTGTATATTTTTTGTTAATTTTTAATATATTTTACTTCTATTAGTTATGGTGTGCGTTGAGTATATTTCATAAATAAACATTACTTTCGTAATACACATTTAATTTAATCTCTTTTCCCTTGCTACTCTAAGCGCCTACTAAATTATACTACTAAGAAAACAATTCGTAATGTGGTGTAGATACAGACGACGGGATTGGTCATTTTATTGTTTGAATTCTTGACAAATAGAACCTTTTTAGAGAAAGTTTACGTACAAATAACGAATACTACGTAATTTACATAATAAATAAATACGTATTTCAAACATTTTAGGGAGACTAGAACGGATACGTGGCAACACTTTATTATTACGCACACAATTCCAACTGTCAAAACTGGCTTCATTTACTTGTATGGAGTGAGTTATCTTTACTAATCTATGGACTAAAACAATAAAACGGGAAGTCATACGCATCTAAAGATAAAATTGGTCTCCTCTGCATGAAACAAATCTTGACAATAAAATTATATGCCACAAAATTTTATAGTGCTAGAACTTTTTTTCCTGGACTATTAATGCCTTTTACCATCGGTGGAAAGCAGTATTGACAGTTGTACTTACAGAAGGTGTTTTATTAGTCTCCTGAGAAGGATAAGTAACGCATTTATCGATGATAGGGCTCTAAGGCCTATAAGGCTTTAACCTTAGTTGTCGTGGTGTAGGTAGTAATGACGTTCACCACGGCAACTAAGATTATTACTTTCTCTCATTATTACTTGTTCTATCCTATCCTATAATATATGATTACTTATCCTAGGGAGGCCTTTGTCCAGCAGTGGAATGATAAAGGCTGAAGTGATGATGATGATAATGATGATGATTACTTATCATTGCTGTTCCTTTGTTACTTCAAATTTCACAAAAATAAAAAAGAGTTTCTAAAACAAAAGCTTATTATAAAAATAGAATAATCTCAGCTGTCCATTTGATTCAAAATGTATGTAATATTCAGACGAGACCACAATGTTCGTAATGCCACCATTACAGTAGTTCACAGCGTTCGTGCCCTCAAAGAGTTCGTGTTTCGTAGTCAAAAATTTTAGAATGCATTAAAATACGGCTCGCTGTTAACTCGAGTACTTCATTTACATCGGGACTCGGGATCTGTGGGTTTGTTTCCAATGTCTTCCGTCATAACTTTTTATTATATAAAGTACGAGTAGGAGACGAGCAAGCAGTCCACCGGATGGTAAGTGACTGCTGCTGTCCATGGACATCTGTAATCAATCATCTACTTGAGTTTGATCATAGATGCAAACTAGCTCTCAGGACTATGATGGAACGCCTCGGAAAAGAATGTCTCTTTTACCACACCTGTAAACCAGAACACAGGAACGCTTCACGCTGTTCTTATTAGGCAGACATAGGTGTGGCGATTGATGTTTTCCACTCATAATTGTTCACAGCTGTAGTGGATATTAAATAAAAAGGCTTCCTTCCTTAGTTACTTGTATTCACATAGATAGCTGGATCTTTTAACTGTTATAAAACGAATGTCTTACATTTGTAGAGTAAAACGCCTAAATTACTCTTATGAAGTAAAATAAGGCGGCGCTGTACACTGTGGTATTTGAAGCACGAAGTAAGTTATCATATATCTATGGTCCCGTGCCCAAAGGGTAAAAACGTAGCCCTATTACTAAGACTTCGCTGTCTGTCCGTCTGTCATAGGGCTCTATCTCTGGAACCATAATAGACAACCGGTATTTTTCGATCTAACTTTTAAACCGTACTAGGAAGACAGTTGAAATTTTTACAATCCGTTTACTACTAATACTGCTATTATAATAAATACAAATAAGAACAATAAAATATACGGCACGTGGCACGGAAGCCTCCATGTGCGAGTTCGACTCTTTCTTGGCAATTATTATTTGTTACGAAATTGTTACCTTTGTTGATCGACTCCGGCGGCACCACCGCTACACCTATTTCTACCTAATAACAGTAGTGTTAGACGCTGTTGTGTTCCGGTTTGAAGGGCGTGGTAAGGGAGACACACTTTTCCGAGGCGTTCCAGCTTAGTCCTCAGGGGTAGCGGCGCATCCGTGGCCGACCTCAGGTAGAAATATCTAATCCTATCTGGGGTTGATTACAGATGCCCATGGGCGGCTAGCCACTTACCATCAGGTGGACTGCATGCTCGTCTGCTACTCTTATATTATATAAAAAAAAACTTCCTCTTATTCCTACAGAACGGCAAATACTATAAGATACTTGATAATGGAAACAGTTTTCGCGTATTTGCATTCGGATTACTGTCTAAATAGAAGAGAATAAGCCCCACTTTTGTACAGGTTCCACCGAATTTTCGGTATATCATTCATGGAGCTCCTTTTTAATTAACATACCGGGAATATATTTTGCTTTTATCTGATGTACTTTGGAATAACGATAGTTAATTAGTGATGTGTCGCTCACAATAACACCAGTATCTGTTCCAATTTATCTTGAAGTGACAAAGGATTATTTACTTATTAATTTATTTTCTAGATAGTTGTATCAGGCGTCTTTGCGGAAATCCACGCTAAAAAGTTACAATTAAAACTATGATGATGTTATATATTTTAAACCATTCACTATGATGCATCTTCCCTTCACCTTAGGCGTGTCAACTTCGTCCTCATGGTAGAAAATACTAAGTAACTAAAGGGATAATCTTATGAAAGGTAGATAATAGACGTCCGCGGACGGCAGTAATCACATACCTTCAAGAGGACTGCATGCTTCGTTCTACTCTCTCATCACTAAAGTAAATGACAGGTTTATATCACAAAGTAATCATCACTAAAGATTGTAGTTAATATAAAGTGTTATTAGCATTATATTATCAACTTTCTGAAATCTAAAAGAACGTAAAACGCTCAACATATTGCAATATCCGTTCGCAAAGCAAACATATTGCAGCAACAATATTCAAAGTACATTATTTTTATTCATGAGAATACCTAGTTCTTTAAGAATATAAACTATCGTAAAACTGCCTGTAGGTGGTTGTGGAATATTTTATGAGGAACTTTAGCTCGCTATAGATTCAAATATTTCTGTTGAAATCTGATTTGAACATAAGACAAAAGTCAAACTGTTTCATGTTTTGGGAAGAAATAAAGAATAGAATAATAATTGGCCGTACAAATCGATCTTGCACATGGAGGATTCCGATTCCATACCACCATTCTTTTTAACTTTTAGTATTTTTGTATTAATTTTGTTAATACACAAATAAATAAAAAATACTCGTATTAAATGCATTGAGAAATTTTAAAGTGATCTTCTATCAAGGTTCAATAGTTTTAAAAATGTCGAAAAATACGGGCTTGTGGGGACTCTTTGTTTTGTTAAACATTTTTATTTTTAGCTGTTTTTACGGCCGTAACTATAAACAATTAAACACTCTTTAAAAACTCAAGTGTCTATTTATAATTGGGTTCAAGGGATGATGGAAGTTATGTTACAAATGAACAGACGAACGTAAGGGTTTTTCTCTACAAAACCCTCAAAGGTATAAAATAGAAAAGTCCATTCTTGTACTGTACTAGAAAGTCCTAGCTACTCGCTCAGAATTCTCAAACCAAATCAATTCCTATGCAAGGCACGTCCATTACAAATTTACAGGCGATTCATTCGCTATCGAATTATTAGGCAATGATCTTTTTAAAATTTCGTTGACTAATTCGTTTCGCGTCGCTACCTCGAATTTCGACGGAATAATTTGATTGGACGACCAATGAATAACTAATCGTTGCCTGTCGGGTAATTTTCTTTGGCTGCTGTGTTTTATGCAGATTGAAAAATTGGTTCGATCGTTTTTAAGAAATAATTGTAGGAATTGTTTTTTTTGTATGTTTCTTAATTGGACGATAATTAATTAAGTTATCTGTAGATTTTATATTTATCTTTTTACCGGATTTTTCTAAAATCGTTTTTCAATATTCATCTTTGTTATATATGAAATACTTATACTTCATAAACGGTGTACAGAATTTTTGCACACACATTTACCACATTTGCTATAATATAGAAGTAGCATGCCGATTTTAACCGGGGTTTATTACATGAGTGGTAATTGCTATTAAAAAAAGTGTTTCGTCCTTTCACTCTTCAAACTTGAACACGCCAGCGCCTACATTCCTGTTATTAGGCAGGCAGTGCGCCTTATCTACGGAGTTGAACTACGATTTTAACCAACGTACAACAAAAATTTAACATTTATAAATACTATATCATTTAAAATTTATAAATGTTCTTTCGTGTGTCCTTAGGAAAAGTATACATTTCCATTGAGAAGACCAAGACAAACTTGAGGTAAGTCAATACATTACCAACAGAACTACTGGAGCGTACAGTAATAAATATCTCCACTTGAGCTTATATGAGAGTTATTTTTTCGATACACATACTTCACGCTTGCATGGTTCCGTTTCATTCTTACATTTAACATCATTGCTTGGATACAAGTATTGTCTTATCCATATTATTTCTATCGTGTATACTTCGACATAGAGTACGTAAATAAAATAGAAGAGGCTGGTAGGTATTAAGCTGAAAATTGTAGTATACATTGAAATATTTCCTTTTTTTATGAGCGGAGGTGATTTTTTGCAATTACTTAAATGATGATTGTTTATCAAACTTTTTATAGTCTGTTGGTTTGTAAAAGTTTATTTAGCAATGGCTGACCTCATTTAACTGAAGTTGTATATGTTATGTTTCCTAAAATGGTTAAAACATTTTAGAAAACCTTGGCATCACAGCATCACAGCAACTATCTTATACATCTATCCCATTTTTGCCTACCAAAGATATTTGACAATATACAGTAGGGAGAAATTCTCAAAAGTCTTTATTTTTTTGGAAATATAGTGGATTGATAGATTACGCATTATTGTTATTTTTTTATTATTTTACATTTATACAGACAGTTCTATAAAAAGTTGTTTAGTCTATGACAAGATGAACGTAGCGCAAGTCCTCTTATTGATTGGAACCTACGGAATCTCATTTCCTGCTACGGATATTTTATATCTTCAACCCTCGATACAATGGGAAAAATAAGTGTGTACTTTGTTTACTGGGAGGAAAACAAACTTTTATGTGCTGTATTTCACATTTTGTATTTATTTTCACATCTGTATATAAATAAACATATATTATGTAGTTCAGTTTAGGATGCCGTGAGCAAATGGTGAAAACGAGACTATTACTAAGCTTCCGCTGACTTTACTCTGTACGTCCGTCACAGAGCTATCTTTTGCTGAAATTTTAATTCAGTGTGTGTAACGAAAACCTACACTATGACCGCTAAGAAATTGAAAATAACTCCTCAAAAATAAATGAGTTTTAAAAAAAATAGGTATTTTTCCGATTATTTTTCGGATAGTAAATACTAAAAATACATTTTTATTTATGTATTAAATATAAAGTGGCACGGAACACATCGGGTACGAGTTCGACTCGCACCTAGCCGAATATACTTTTTTGTTGTCAACCAATTTTCTGAAATGTGTTTTAAAACCATAAACCAGTATTTATTTGAATGACTTTATTTTCACAAATTACATTGAAAATCGGTCTACTAATTACATGAACTGATAAAACTACATTTGTAACTGTATTTACTTAATTTAAAATTACTTACATACCGTAAATATTTAATTAAAAAGGCATTATAATATTTTTTAGTTCTAACCAATTTGGTTTCACAGTTTGGTCACAGACTTGATCCAGGGAACATAGGTGGCCACATTGACATAGAAACCCAAACGCACGTTGCTACAGCCCATACCGCCGATGAACGACGCCAGACCTATTAGCGTACTTTCTTGGACTAATGGGCTTCCGGAGTCTCCCTGAAAACATAAAGGGCATTTTTTATAATAAAGAAGGAGCATAAAGAAGAAAGTAAGCAATCCAGCAGGCAGCGGTTGAAACTAGGACCCTTGATCGGGGTCTAAGGTTTGAATACTCAGAAGTTTGAATAATTCAGAATTTTGATATTATAAATTAGAAATTATTATGAGAAAATCATGAGGAATTCTGTACGCCTAAGATTTTCAAAGGCGTGTGAAGTTTATCTAATCGAATTTGGCCGGTGCTAACCTAACCTAACTTAAATTCTTCCCATCCTAAGAGGAAACGCATGTCCAATATTGGGACAGTAAAAAAAACTTAACAACGAAGATTGTCCTTTAGCGTTCCTTATCAAACCAGTGCAAACCGTTACTAAGAAAGAATGTGGACACAGACAAACAGACAGACGTACAGATAGACAAACAGACAGGCAAAAATTAAAGCACTTACACTACATATCCCTGGTTGACCGTCAGGACGTTTGGCGCAAATAATGGCTTTCTCCAGATCACCCAATTGGGGCTTGATCATTTCTTGGTACTCCTTTGGCAATTGACTCACGCACTCCTGAGTGGACAGCTTTACTGCATCCATCGTTTTCAAGCTCTTCGACAGCCGACCAGACTGCAATATTTATATATTATAGTAGTATTAAAGGTGATAGGTGGTGGTTCGACTCTAGATGCATCACCGTCACACTCTTTTCTTCGCAATAATAGCAGTTTTCAGCGCTGGTATGTTCCCATTTAAGGAAGACAAAAGAGACATATCTACTTATCTGGGTTCCAACGTACTTCCCAGAGGTAGCAACGCAATAGTGGGCGACATCCTACATCCTTTTATGCAATGTCTCGTATAAGTGACTCACCTTTATCACACCCTTCAAACCAGACCAATGCAGCTTCTAACATTGTTTTTTCAAGAGGGAAATAGTATGGCGGTGGTACCTTCGAAGCCGAATTACGAAGAGTTCTACCATCGAAGGACTAACTGTCTGTTTTTGTTCAAGATAACCTTACCTCATCAGTTCCTCTTCCAACAAACACATACTTTGGGTCAGTAGAAACAGTAGACGGTAAAGCAATTGAATTGATTTTCTTCGTGAACTTTAAGGGTTTGGTTAGATGGAGTATTGCGATATCATTTCGTGGTATCTGACCGTCGGCAAACTGCGCGTCCGGATGCATAATTACTTTATCAAATGTCACTCGTAGGCTGTTTTTGAATGTTTCTCCACCCACCCATAGGAAATTATGGCCAGGAATTCTAAAAATGTTATTAGATTGTTAATATTAATAACCCCCTTATTAATACTCAATTAATCCATATTTTTGCCTACTATCGATCGATATTTGAAAATCTTCAATAATTTATAATTATTATTTTTCTTATGTAATTTTTCAATCTTTGGTAGCAAAGTTGGATAAATTGATTATTAATACGAGCGTATAATCTGCAGACATTATATTTATTATCTCCATCGCGTTCCGATCCAGTAGTAGTTTAAGAAAATATTGTAACTGACAATTTGTAAGTGCCACCGTTGGCCTATACATATAAATATATTTCATTTCTGTCATTTCATCGGGATCGCGGCTATATACTACGACTGGAATCTTCCCGACAAGTTTATTTGATTTTCCGATCATGCATATCAAGGGACACATAAGAGTAAAGCAAAATTCGTGCTCGAACACTTGTGAATAATGAAGCCTATGTAACTTTTTACCGGATCATCATCATCAACCAATTACTGTCCCACTGCTGGGCACGGGTCTCCTCTCAGAATGAGAAGGATTAGACCATAGTCCACCGCGCTGGCCAAGTGCGTATTGGTAGACTTCACATACCTTTAAGATTTTTTTTTTGTAAATCTCTCAGGTATGCAGGTTTCCTCACGATGTTTTCCTTCACCGTTTAAGCAAGTGATAATGAATTTCTAATACACACATAAATTTGAAAATCAGAGGTGCGTGCCTGGGATTTGGACCTCGGACCCCTCGATCGAGAGGCCGCGTTTCTTAACCACTAGGCTATCACTGCTTTTACCGGATACTTACACTTTATAAGGAACGCAGTGGGCAGCAGTCAGCACCCAGTCCTTGGACAAGATAGCCGATCCACATCCAGCTTGTCCGGCGTAGTAGGGGAAGTCCTCGATCCGTGCATTATTCCCGTACAGGATTCGCGATGCCCGATCCTGGTCTAAATAGAAACATTTTAGTTTATTTTCGAAAAAGTGTTTTTGAAGAAGAGTTTCGAAAAAGCTTGTAAAAAAGTAAACTTAATAAATAAAGAATTTTGGTTTATTTCTAGCGTAAAGTAATTACTGTAAGTACTGTAGTTAGTGTAAATAGTTATGGTGGAAGGGAGTGGATGTCGACTGATATTATAAGGCGACCATTTTATTGCCCAGGAGTTGCAATACATTTGTGATCAGCTTCATGTAGAACCGCCGTTCAATGTATAGTTGGTTGTACACTAGATGTACAGATATCCATGGGTGGCAGCGAATTACCATTAGGTTGAATGCTTGCTTCTTGAACAATATAAAAATTTGAACTAAGAATTTTTTTAATGATAAATTCTTACCAATTCCATCTATGTTGTATGTCAATACTATGTGTATACAACACAATACCACAAATAGTTTGAAATCAATTACTCCCATTTTACTAGACTACCTACTTGCCAAAGACTGATTTTGTGTGGTTGAATGTGTGTTTATATATCAACGATTTCACGTGTTACAAAGCAATTTAACATATTCTAAATATTTTAACGATATTCATTTTTATGTGAAACGTTTTTTATTGTATTACGCACTATTTAGTTTGCTTATGTACCTACCCGTGTATCGTCGTCTACCTCCTTTGTATGTTAGGGGTTCAGGCTATACTTCTTACCTTTAAATTTATTTAGAAGACCTCTCCGGCGTGTAGTTTTTTCTTCATATGTTCTTTCACGGTTTTAGCAAGTGTTAGTCAATGTTTAATACGCACTTAACTTTGAAAAATCAGAGGTGCGTGCTTGGGATTCAACCTCGGACCTCCCGACGGAAAGTCCAAATTGAACCACTACGCTATCAAATGATAACAAACGTGAATGTTTTGTTGTCCTTTACACCAGTGTGATAGGAAAGATATACTTATATGAGGCTCACTTAGTTCTCAGGAATAGCAACGTCTTTCGGCTGATTTTAAATAGGAACTGAGTATAGTCCCTGGTCGGCAATAATACTTTACAAGTGGACTACTTATTTGTTCACTACTTTTACTTCATAAAATTTCATACAGAAGAATGTAATAAATAATGAGGGTGGGGACAGTTACAACCCTATTGAAAACCTACATAAAGGACAGATGGAAATAGCAATAACGTAGGATCATAATGTAGTAATAACGTTGGTATATACCCTATTTTGTGGAGATAAGTGTCAATTGAACGGTTTTTGGCGACTGATGTATTTGTGATATATATACGTTTAGGGTACTTTTTGCTTTTTAAGGATGAAGTAGTAAACGAGCATGTAGTCCACTTGGTGATAAGTGGTCAAAGTTGGTCATCCGCATATGTAACCGAATCGATAAAACAGTGGTTCTGCTTGAAACTGATGATAGAAGCGCTGCCTCTCCTGAGGATTGAGATCGCAGTCTTATATATAAGGTATACCTTAACTGTACGTTAGAACTGCTTAAGGATTGAAACAGATGTGGCGGTGGTACCTCTCCGTTTGAATTTTACTGGTTTTAGCATCTTTCACACACTTCAACATCAAGTGCGTATCTACCATGTATACGACTAGGGCCTTCAGTGATCCTATCCTTCGACATAATTTGGTAAAAATGGGCAAAATAGCAGTAGATTTAAGACCAAACAAATACATGTCCAAAAAATAAAACTTGTCGGAGCGATATGTAAAGAGACTTATGTATTTATACGTCAAATATCAAACATAAAGATTCTCGGGATTCCAAAGGAAATATTTTACGACTGATTGGTAATAACATTTGCTTTGTACGAGATAAAGTATAGACAATTTGTGGTATTTTTACGCGTCGGAAAACACGCGATAAATTATTTTATTATCGCTACGTCAGTGACTCACAGCAAAGATTTTATTTGTATATAGAAATAGAAATATAGTTATATTTTTGTTATTTTTAGACATTTTCCGTTTTTGAAGCTTATGATAATGTAAATCAAAGTTACAAGCATTGGGTAGTGGATGACACTTTTTCTCCTCATGTTCGGTATATAGCTACTGTATAGTTTGAAGAACTCTCCCTGGTTCCACTCCGGAGGCACCACCGCCACACCTATTCTGTTGAATGGAATGGAACGTACGATTGTAGACAATGCAATAGATGAGACAAAAAGATGATGACGTAGTGTATTCTTTCTCTCTCTCTCTCGTTTTAAGACTGTCATGGTGGAAATATACTTGTAATGTGTGTCCAGTCATTAAGAATAAAATATATCAAGAATATTAAGTATTACTTTTAATTCAACATCCTTCTGGTTATGGGCCCAGACCCGTAATCAGACTGGATAAAAGTATACGCAAGAAGTCATCACTGGCAAAAGTATCAACGTGAAAAATAAGGCACGTGCGGCGTCGTGTGCTTGGAGGTTATTATTTTGTCGGGAAAGAAATTACTTGTTCTTGGTTGGAACGAGGCAGGAAGTAACATTAAGAAAATACAATGGATTCCTTATTACACGGACAGGGAACAGTTAAATTGGAAGGTTCCAGGAATTGGAACATATGGCGGTTCCAGACTACGGTTTTGCTGCGAGGCCAGGGCTTGTATGACATAGTTAATGGTACTATGATAAAACCTGAAAATGATGCCGACCGTACTCGATGGGAAAATAGGGATGCAAAAGCCCAGACATTGCTGGTTACAAGGATGTCAGAAGATGTCATGGTACATATTTTATCATGTGAAACCTCGGCTGAGATGTGGCGAAAATTACTAGGTGTCTATGAACAAAAATCGGAGACGAGCATTCATATTATTCAGCAAAGATTTTTTCAATTTAAATACGAAGAAGGTGCAGAGATGTCTACTTTCTTATCAAAGATACAGGAAATGCAGAATCAATTGAAGCAACTCGGTGAAACTATATCTGATAAGCTCGTAATAACGAAAGTTTTGATGTCGTTACCAGATCAATACAAACATTTTGTATCTGCTTGGGAATCTGCACCTGACGACAAGCAGACCTACGATAACTTAGTAGCCAGGTTGCTGATAGAAGAAGAAAGGATAAAGGAGAAAAGCGGCGGTGAAAGTGCGCAATCATCTTCTGCTGCATTTGTTGTTAAGAAAAATTTTAATAAAAAATTGGTGAAGTGCTACAAATGTAATAAACTAGGACATTTTCAAAGTGAATGTAGATCTAATCAAAGTGCAAGTTCGCACAAGTATCATAATAACAATAATTACAACAAAGATGGTCGATTGGAGCGGAGGTGTTACTATTGTAATAAAGTTGGACATATTAAAAGTCAGTGTTGTTTCAAGAAACAAAAAGAAAACAATGCATTCGTTGTAGAAAGTGCAATCGGCGATAATTTTCATAAAACCCAGTGGCTAGTAGACTCCGGTGCAAGTGAACACATGTGCTGCGATCATAAACTTTTTTCATCTTATTCGAGAGTTATGAATAAATTGGTGACTGTAGGTAATGGAACTCAGATTAGTGTAGAAGGATGCGGGCAGGTGGCGCTAGAAGTATGGAATGGGAACGAATGGATTCACACGACCATAGACAATGTCCTCTACGTTCCTGAACTGAAAATGAACCTTTTATCTGTCAATCGTGTAACGAGTAAAGGTTATGTTTTGATAACAAACCGCAATAATTGCAAGTTTTATGATAAATGCAACGAAGTTGTAGCAATTGCACACCGAAGCGGCAATATGTACGTGTTGGACTGTCGTTCTTATACGGATTGCTTATTAAATGCTGCAAATGTTATTCACGGCGACTTGCATTCATGGCATGAAAGGTTAGCCCATCAAAACATACAATATGTAAAGGATATATTGAAGAAAAACAATGTCAGTTTTAATGAGCTCGATTCGAAGAAATGTGAGAGTTGTTTGAAGGGTAAAATTCACCGTTTGCCTTATCCTGCGAGTGATAATGTGAGTACGAGAACCTGTGAAATAATTCACGCAGATACCTGCGGACAGATGGAAGTGACGTCAGTCGGAGGTTCCAAATATTTTGTTGTATTTAAAGACGACTATTCAAAGTACAGGATGGTTTATTTTGTGAAAAATAAGGATGAAATTAAGAAGTGTATAAGAAACTTTATTGCTCGGGTAGAAAATGAAACAGGAAATAATATCAAAATATTCAGAAGTGACAATGGAACAGAATTTATTAACAAAGAGGTCCAAGAAATGTTTCAAGTAAAGGGTATTATTCACCAAACATCTGTTCCCCACACCCCAGAGCAGAATGGCAATGCAGAGAGGGAAAATAGAACACTGGTTGAGGCTGCTCGGACAATGCTGTGTGCTAAGAACTTACCAAAGAAATTATGGGCTGAAGCAATCAATACTGCAGCCTATGTTATAAATAGAACAGGTAAAAGCAGTGTTCCAACAAAAACTCCCTATGAATTGTGGTTCAACAGAACATATGATATAAATAACCTAAAAATATTTGGTACTACAGTTTTTGTACACATACCAAAAGTACAGAGGAAGAAGTGGGACCCAAAAGGAGAAAAAGGTTTGCTGGTGGGATATGGAGAAACAACAAAGGGATATAGAGTATATTTTCCTTGCAGTGATAGAGTTGAAATAAGAAGAGATATTGTTTTCCTGGAAAACAATCAGAGTGACGCAAGAAAGTTTGATGGCCCCTTTTATGATCTCCTACCTGTACAGTTATCAGCCAGTGAAGCGAGTGAAACACAAGAGCCAAGTAAAGAAACATGTTTAAACTCTCCAGAGGACAGTTATCAAGAAACTAGTAGTGATACAGAAAGTGAGGGAAGTTTGTATGAGCCAAGTGAAAGCGGGAACTTAAGTGGACTAAGTGGTAATGAAATAACCACCAGACGACAAGGGAATCGTGCGAGGATGCAGACTGCGTTTTATGAATGTCACAATGCGTTGGTGTCTGACAGTGAGCCTAAGACATTTGAAGAAGCCATGAGTAGCCCGGACTCTGGTAAGTGGAAAGAAGCAATTCAAAAAGAACTACAAATTCTTAAGGAAAATAATACATGGAATGTTTGTAACTTACCTGATAATACTAAACTTATTAGTAGTAAATGGGTGTTTAAAATTAAGAATAATAATAATAATACTTTACAATATAAAGCTAGGTTAGTAGCCCGTGGGTTCGAGCAAAATGATATATTAGATTTCAATGATATTTATGCACCTGTAGCCAAATTGTCGACATTTAGATTATTTTTAGCAGTAGCAACAAAACTTAACTTACCAGTCTCACAAATGGATGTAACAGGGGCATTTTTATATGGCGATATAGAGGAAGATGTATATTTAAAATTACCTGAAGGGGCATATAACAATGGTGAAAATATTGTTAAGTTAAATAAGTCTCTGTATGGCCTTAAAAAATCCCCAAAATACTGGAATGTAAAATTCAATTCTGTTATGATTAGAGAAGGCTTTAAAAGATCTCAGTGTGATTCTTGTCTATACTCTAAGTGTAATGATAAACAACAAATGTATGTAATAATTTATGTTGACGATCTACTTGTTTTTGGCACTGATGCGAAACAAATATGTAAATTTAAATTAATGCTAAGTAGGGAATTTAAGATGAAAAATTTGGGGTTGGTTTCTGATTTTTTGGGTATAAATGTTAAGCAGAATTTAGATAACGGGGTAACAGAATTATGTCAAAAAGCCTATCTAGAAAATGTCTTAAAAAGATTTAATATGTATAATTGTAAGCCTATAAGTACACCTATGGATCAAAACTTTAATTCTAAAATGTTGGAAAGTGAATGTAAAACAGATAAAAATACAGAAAATTTGTGTCGACAAATTATTGGATGTTTAATGTATGCGGTATCAAGCACTCGACCTGATCTATGTGTGGCAGTATCAATATTGAGTAGATTCCAAGACCGTGCTAATGAAACTTTACTAGTAGCTTTAAAAAGGGTTTTGCGATACATTAAACATACAATAAATTATAAGCTTGTATATAAATGTAATGATGACAAGCTATTGGGTTATTGCGATGCTGATTGGGGGGGAGATCTTAGGGATAGGAAGTCTACAACTGGTTATTGTTTTATTTTTTCTAATTGCCTTATATCTTGGTGCTCTAAAAGACAAAGTACTGTAAGCATTTCATCTACTGAGGCAGAATATGTAGCAATGAGCATGGCATCAAGTGAAGCTAGTTGGTTGATTAATATAATTAGAGATTTTAATATTACTAATGTATCTCCAGTTACAATATTATGTGACAATCAGTCGGCCATTATGTTAGCAAATACTAATACTGTAAAAAGACTTAAACATATAGATATAAAACATCATTATATAAGAGAATTAATATTGCTTGGAAAAATAAATGTAAAATATGTATCTACCACTGAACAAGTGGCGGACATGTACACAAAGCCGTTAAAACAGGAGTTGTTGTTAAAATTTATTAAAAAATGTGGTATTATGTAATAAGTAAAATGCACATATATATATATAACTTACCTGCATTATTAATGCTATGTATAATTGTTTACCATGTCATAGATATATTAGTTTGAATGTTGTATGGAAGTTATATAAGTTATATATTTATGTTTTAGGGTTTTGTCTCATTTATTACATTGAGGGAGGGTGTTGAATGGAATGGAACGTACGATTGTAGACAATGCAATAGATGAGACAAAAAGATGATGACGTAGTGTATTCTTTCTCTCTCTCTCTCGTTTTAAGACTGTCATGGTGGAAATATACTTGTAATGTGTGTCCAGTCATTAAGAATAAAATATATCAAGAATATTAAGTATTACTTTTAATTCAACATCCTTCTTATTCCTGACTTATTACAACAGTTATAAGCGCTGCAGTATTCCGGTTTGAAGGGTGTAGTAAGGGAAATATTTCATAGGTAGATAGATAGATAGATAGGTACCTAAAAGAGGTACTTTTATTGGGGTATGCCTGGTGTTCCAACTTAGTCCGCAGGAGTTGCAGCGCATCTGTAGCCGACCTCAAGTAGAACTCTAATCTCATTTGAGGGTGATTACAAATGTCTATGGTAGCCATTTGTAATCTACAGTAGCCGTCAGCTGGACTGCATGTTCGTTTGCTTCATCAATATTATGAAAAAAATACAGTCTTTAGTTTCAATGTAATGTGCCGACTCGTTGTCTTTCTTTTTATTCTGAGGTCGAAGGGTAGAAAGGAGTTGAAAGGCTGCCATAAACTCCCATCGTCTCATACATCGGCTACACTAATTAAAATCGAACGGTCATTTGTTAATTGTACAAAACAATAATTAATTTATATAAATTTCACGAACGCAGCCGACGACACTGCGAACAATTTATGTTTTGAAACGAAATTATTTTCGTTTGCGTTCATATTAACTTGTTTAACCATCGGCGGGTAAGCGGTACACGATATCTATAATGATTAACAACGTTAAATTATGTTAAGAAATTTGATAACATGACGACATAACACATTCTGTAAACGTTTCAAGTGTCTATCGATTATGGCCCAAGAGATAGAGCCCCGTGACAAACGGACAGACTGGCAGGTACTGGAGACTTGTAATAGGTGTTTGTTTTTAACTTTTAGGTACGGAATCCTAAAAATACGGGGCTTAGTATTTAATATTATGTGACTAGTAGTTGACAACTTAAGGGTGCTTTTCTTGGGGTAGGTGATTACGCATGTCCCACACGTATACTGCAACTAACTTACTCACTCATCGCTATCCTTGTGCGTGTGCGCATGACAGAGTTTGAGTACGTGAGAGTGCGATGCGTGTGGAGGCGTAACACGCGCGACAAGAAAAACGCTCTTATTCTCGCTTATTCGCCGACGGTGCGACAAACTCACCGCGCTATATTTTATCATGTCGCGTTTCAAACTTTTTAATTAAACGCTCATGTTGTTACGAGCATGCGATTTTAAATTATTGCTTGTTAGTTTTTTAAATAGTAGTCAGGTATCCCCAGTGGGAAAACTCTATTCTTTCACGGGTTCGAACCTAACATGCATACTTTTTTCATGTTATTTAAATAAATTAAATAAAATTAAACATATTTGACATTAACACACATAATTGACTAAATTAACTAAAAATGATTACTGTATTATGAACTTGACATTGCACACTATTTTTATAGTAGACTGTAAGAACATATAAAATATTTGTCACCATTTACCATTACTACATTCTGGCAATAAATAATTTTCATTTTCATTTTCGAAGATATTCAAATTAGAAATCAGTACCTACCTGCTTCGCTTTGTGCCGTCCCTTTACTCTACTCATCAGACAGATTTACTATGATCCTACTATTGAAACTGTGCTAACAGTGCCATAAGTCTTGACTGTGTTATAACGTAATATTAGGAAAGTTGATCTCATACGGTTGTCTTGAGTCAGTCTGTAAATCATTTCTTAACAGAAGTTGATCCTCTCAAGCTACACAATTTGCAGTTCTTTTTTTTCATATTGAAGATATTTCATTTCCGATTACGACTTTTTTAAATGTAATTGTAGACATTTAAAATTATTATTTACATTATATAAATACATATATTATAGCATCGACATAATTATATTAGAGCAGATTTCCAGGTGCAGAATTGTATTTTAAAATATATATTACGTAGTCATTACTTTAAAATCCTTTCCTTGCTAAAATGTTGTTCAAGAAATACAGTAGCAAATTAAATTTATCATTCCTCTTAAACTTCTGGGCGAAGAAACGGTGCCGAAAGAGGTTTAATTAATTAATTTGTGGGCATATTATTTCACAGAGTGGAAATAAAGCAATTTTGTTATCGTCGTAAACTTACAAAGACAATTAGTATATGAAAACAGTATTTAAATATATATTTTTATTATATCATTTGTTAATTTATATAAATGACTAGCTGACCTGGCAAACGTTGTGTTGCCATATAAATCAAAAAATGTTAAGGGTGAACAACCCTTATCACTCAGGGGTATGATTTCTATGATTCTTTTTTATGGAATAGTTAATACTGGTAACTTTTTTAATTAGGGATGACTGAGAGTGTTATAAACGTAGGAGTAGACAAATATAATTAGAAAGCTTTGAACTGCTAAGCTATCGGGAGTTACACGTGTTATTGTGAGTCAACCATAAAAGATAGACATATGCTGTCGTGGGATAAGTTTTATATAATTTTAAGGAGAACATTTCCGTCATACATGATTTCTGTGTAGCTTAACATTTCCCTTCACTGCTCTGCTCCTACTGATTGTAGCGTAATTAAAAGTATACTATAACCAGCTCAGGAGTATGGAAAATAATTGTACCAAGTTTCGTTAAAATCTGTCTAGTTTTTGTTTCGGTTATACATACAGACAGACAGACAGACAGACATACAAAAAATTTACTGATTGCATTTTTGGCATCAGTATCGATCCCTAATCACCCCCTGATAGAAATAATTTTGGAAATATATTTCATGTACAGAATTGACCTCTCTACAGATTTATTATAAGTATAGATAATACTTCTACTGTCTACCTAGCTTATGGTTCAATAGATAGAGCGAAAAACAGATGGACAGGCGGAAGACGCCAGATGTATAGGTGGGGGAGGCCTAGTAATAGGGTTCCATTTTCACCCTTTGGGTACGGAACCCTAAAAATCATCATCTGTTCTAGTTTGAAGGGTATGGGAAAGACACGCATACAAATAACATTGTGTTATGGGTGCCATGAACACATTTTCACCCACATGACACAATATTGGGCATCAGTAGGTACGTGTGTTATATATTGGCCTTAATCACCATAGTTAGAAATTCGCCTTAAACAAAATTACTAGAAAGATCCTGCATCGCCGCCGCGCCGTGGGAACGCTGACTCCGCACCACCGCTCCGTTTCCATCGTACAGTCCCGAACGTGGGAATTCACTCTGGGCGCTAACATTGCCCCAGCAAGTCACTTAGGATAGTTAGTTATAATTTAGGTTAGATTTAATCCAAAACATGTAATATTCTGTTTTGATTAAATACGTTTATATAAGTAATTCGGTCTTTCTGTATCCTGGCTGCTGCATCTCGACGCATTATATAACTCGTGCGTAAATAAAAATAACCCTTACTTCTGAAGCGGGTAGATAATCTAAATAACCACTTATGCTCTGGGAACAAAGCGCATAGAATTAAATACCCTTATTGTTTCACTTAAGCGGTTACTTTAAAACCTAAGAATTATCTCTGCTTTGCATATCAAAGAACGAACATGAGCTGAATAAAAGCTATTTCTAGTATTACGATATAAAGGTTGAGTCTGAGTGTACCCTTAGTATGAGTTTTTACGTTTTTACAAAAATGACTGTTTTTGTATTTGCCCATACATTTCCAATCAGCGCCCTTAGCGGACTGTATCAGAACTGATCAACTAATGTGCCTGCTTATGTTCCTGAATAATGAATAAAAGAAGCCTGTGTAAAATCTCACGATTAAATTTAATAGTGCGTCAGGTATTGGATAAGTGAGGTAATACCCTAACATATCCTGTTTGGGTGCGAGTTCATTTTATATTTCGCAATTGGTGTGCGAAATTTTGCATTTTAATTGCTATACGTTTAGAGCTCAGAGATGCTAATCAGGTGTGATGATACTCTAACACTCTACCGTTCGTAGCTCATTGTTCTGGTATTAATATGACGGTGGTTAAAAGGTTAATTATGTAGATTTCATCACTTTTTATATATGAGTAGCAGACGAGCATACAGTCCAACTGATGGTAAGTGGCTACTGCCGCCCATGGACATCTGTAATAAGCCCCAGATAGATGTAGTTTCCTACTTGAGGTCGGCCACCCCTGTAGACCAAGCTGAAATGCCTCGGAAAAGTATGTCTCCCTTACCACGACCTTCAAGCCAGAACACAGCAGCACTTAACACTGCTGCCAATAGGCAGAACGTGTGGCGGTGGTGCCGCTTGAGTTAAACCACAAAAGGTTCTACCACTAGTAAGTTTATTACCCACTAGTCTGTTACTGCTACAAAGTATAATAGATGATAACATTATTTACAACCATAATTTGGAGCATAACAATGAAGCAATCTCACATGATTGCTCCAAAACCATCTTCATCCGCTAAGAAGTTATCAAAATTGCAAGAGTGGCTATTAAGAACAAACGGCCTGATGTAACAGCGATATCTGGCAACAACTACTTGGCAGCCGGAATATCCGCGGCTACTGGCTGCTGGCTGTTGTGAGAAAATTAAATTGCCCCATTAAGTGCCTGTGTTGGATAGGGACGGTTCAGATGCACGGCGTTTTAAAAGAAGCGGGAAACGCTCGTTCTTTGAGCAAAGTAAATTCACCGAGGAACGCTTGCTTGGTACAGAATTTTAAAGATGTAAAGCGTTGGATTACTAACACATGGTATTTTATATCGTGAGGCAAAGAATTTTGCAAATATGAAGTAGCGAATAAGTAGCCAGTTAATATTACATGATAATAATATTATTTAACACTCATATGAGATTTTATGCCGTAGATAGGTAAATTGAATGGAATGATTAAGATGTCCTACCTATATCCTTAAAACAATAATATGAGGATACTATTGCAATAAGATATATAGTGTGGAACTATAGACATAAAAAAGCGGTTTCCCAGCGTTTTAAAAAACGCCATCAGTGTGAAGCAGCTCTAACGATCCAACTTCAGTATCTACCGGTCGGGCGAATGGAATTTTCTTGATTCGCTTCTTTACTTAGGATCTTACACTGTTATGCAATTTGCTTGTTAATAAATAAATGTGTCTTACTAACTTATCTACGCTACAATCGTTCTATTGCGAATTATTTCTTAACTTAATTTTCTTTTGCGGAGTAAATGATAGCAGAACGTTTTATAGTGGACTTGAATAAAAATGGCGAGTTCCTATTATTATCTTTAAATGTTATACTGGAAAAGTTTTTAGCTAGTTCAAAGACAGAGTTTAATGGTAAAAAATTTAAAGTTGTATTTTTAGTGGAATATGACAGACAAATGAACTTAAAAGTTTATCAATTTCAATTTTATCACTGTATATATATTTTTTGATTCTAATCAAACTTATGCTTTTTTAAGATTGGTATTTTTATCATCGTCGACATTGAAGAGAAATAAGAAAGAAATATAAACGTTTTCATAAGAGAAAGTTTAACGATCGTAAGTGTTGAGGGTGTTAGAACCTTTGTGGTTCAACTCTAGCGCCACACCTATTTCTGCGTAATAACTGCACCGTTAAGCGTTGCTGTGTTCTGGTTTGAAAGATGTGGCTAGGGAGACATACTCTTCCGAGGCATTCCAGCTTCGTCCTTAGGGGTTGCACGGGGAGTATCTGTGACCGACCTCAGGTAGGAATCTAATCTTATCTGGGGCGGATTACATATGTCCAATGGCGGCAATAGACATTTACTATCAAGTGGACTGTAAGCTCGTCTGCTACTCAACAGTACAAATGTATCATCTAGTCTATGTAATATACATGGTATACGTGTGTCTGTGTGTGTACATTGGTGCGTTACGTCGACACAAACAACAGAGTTCCGGTCGGACGCACCGTTGCACTGATTTTTATACATACGCGGCATTATTTGATTTTTTGTTTCGCTGTTAATTTTAGTATCAAACAGAATATGTTGAAACTAGTGTATGAAATATGTTCTATTGCATTTTAGAATGAAATAAAAAGAAAGTTTTTATCTACCTTCTTTCATCTTTAAAATGTAAAGAATACATATTTATATGTATTTAAAATTTCAAACCTCTATTATAGTTTAATAAGATAGAGTCCTGTGACAGACGAAAAGATGAACAGCGGAAGCTTAATGGCAAAATAATAGTCCTGGTCCTAAGTTAAATAGATAATTATTATAAAAACAAAAATCCAATTGCTGAAAAATGTAGTTTATGTCACTTCCATAATTTATAAAAACCAATATCATGTTGTATATTCAAATCCATCAAGCCCTTAAGACTTCTGGGCATGCCAAAGAATGAATCATGCATATGATCTAGAAAAAGTGCCCTCCGTAATTGGGTAAAAACAAAGAAAAGGTCTGCCAATATTCATTTTTTTTACTTTACCAACGTTCTAACATTCTAGTATTTTTACAAATTCATCAGTGGAACTATTTACTAGCGCGCAGTGTTGGCGCATCAATATCCCGGCACGAGACTGATTGGGGCCGGCCGACTGAAACTGCAGTTTGTATTGCTTTTTTACCTTTGTGTTGACGCTTCTACACTAAATCTGATGGACTGAGAACTATTTTTTGCACGATGCATGCATTTTCATGTCATTGTCATCTATATAAGTACTTATTGTATTAATATACTTACATATTGAGTAAATTACTCGTAATGCAGTCTGAACTTAGTAAGATTGTCTATATTAGTCTAAACAGGCTTCATGGGTGTTTTTTTTTAAGATAAATCTAGCGGTTACTTAAACTTAGCCTTTTATGATTGATTAAACCGTAACAAAAGAAGAAATAATTATACAATCATATAAAATAATAATATTTTTTAAAAACAAGGGTTTTAATAACCTCATTTTGTTTTTAGTATTTTCTCAGTAAAAAAGGAATCGGTTGGGGTTAACTGGCTTAAAATCCAGTTATAAGATTTGACCCTCATATACAAAAAAAGACAGTTAGTAAATAGAACTACGAAGTTCTCAAAAACACATTGATATGTATAGCACAGCTCTAACATTCTAGTATTTTTACAAATTCATGACTGGAACTATTTACTAGCGCGCAGTGTTGACGCATCAATATCCCGGCACGAGACTGATTGGGGCCGGCCGACTGAAACTGCAGTTTGTATTGCTTTTTTACCTTTGTGTTGACGCTTCTACACTAAAACTGACGGAATACAACCGTGGGCGGACTGAGAACTATTTTTAAATCTTACTACATAGATGCACGCTTTTTTCATGTCATTGTTATCTTTGTTGTTTATTGCAGAAATATAATACAGATTTTTTTTTATTTTTTAGTATTATTAGTAACTAGGTTTAGGTATATTAATTATTTGAACGAAAAGAATGAGATATTTGATGACTTGAAGGAATCTAAGTGATAGCCTAGTGATAGCCTAGTGGTTAAGAAACGCGGCCTCTCGATAGAGGGGTCCGAGGTTCAATTCCCAGGTTCAAACCTCTGATTTTAAAATTTATGTGCGTATTAGAAATTAATTATCACTTGCTTAAACGGCGAAGGAAAACATCGCGAGGAAACCTGCATACCTGAGAGATAAAAATCTTAAAGGTATGTGAAGTCTACCAATACGCACTTGGCCAGCGCGGTGGACTATGGCCTAATCCTTCTCATTCTGAGAGGAGACCCGTGCCCAACAGTGGGAAAGCAATGGGTTGATGATGATGAAGGAATTTAGCCACGAATAATTTAAATCAAAAATGAAATTGTAGTCTCTCTCGCCCATAAAATAAAAAATCATAACAAAATATGTACAACTTCTAGATTTAATTTCAATTTGCGACTAATTTTTATTTTGATTTGTATATGCATGCTTTAACCAAACCCTTCAAACTTGAATACAAAATGGACTTAACTTTTATAGGTAATAGGTACTATATTTCATACGACAATGTTTATACTATAAATCTAACGTCTTCCCTCACTACATGAATCCTAAACCACGCGAATACTCAAGACTACCTCTTGTACAAACACTAATCTGCTTGCTCAGTATAACCCTAAACTGCATGTCGGGGCTAATTCCACCCCGTCACGCTAAGGCATGCAGCGAGTGGCGCATCGTGTTCGCGCATAATGCAGTTTACCGAGTATTGAGACCCGGTGCGGAAATGATCCGCAGCGATTTAGTGTTAGATCTCTAGTTTGTATGAGTTTCGGATCTATTATGACGATGGGGTCTATTGTACCGAGTTATCTCTAATTTATTGGCTTAATCGACTTGTACTAGATTGATCTTATAATTTCTATCTTAGTTTTCTAATATTGTTAGTGATAATTTAATATGAAGGCCTTTGAAGGCAAACATTAATAAATTTTATTTAATTTATATATTAAAAAGGTTCATGAAATAAAAGGATAATTCCCTCTGTATTACAAAAATTAAAACAGTATTTTCAAAAATGAAGTATTGATTTGCAATTCGAATTATGCTTATTTTTTACTTTTACATTGAACATTTTAAAACCTTTTGAAATAAGGATGATTTTTTTTCAATATTCTACAAAATTTGCTGATAAAAAGTGATGTTTATATAAAGTTACGAAGTCATTGGTTACGAAGTAATAATAAAAGAGTTCCTGAATTACGATAAATATTCTTTGAGATGATTTTATTTTTCTTTAAATGAAATATGAATGAAAAGTTATAACTGATAACTGATTCCTATTTATTTTGGGACAAAATGGAAGATATGTTTCGTTTGACTTAGTTTATCACAAATACAAAAATTTAAAACATATTAAAATTTTAAACGAAATATTTTTTATATAGAGGGACGATAAATTGCCAAATAAAGAGGCTGGGAAGCGCAGGAAATCCGTAACAAAAAGCAAACTTTCAGATGATACTGCAAGTATAATAAATAAACTACTTTCAGAATACTGTTGAAAACAAGAAAGATTAAGTTGGTAACTCGGGAACTTACAATTAAGTGTCGCGGGAACGGGTTAAAATATATTCTTATTAACTTTGCGTCTCAAGTTGTATAGGGTGTGCTTTGTTAATGTTATTTTTAATAATATAGGAGTAGCAGACGAGCATGCAGTCCATCTGATTGTAAGTGGCTACTGCCCATCGATCTGTAATCAACTCCAGATAAGATTATATTTCTACCTGAGATTAGCCACAACCCAACAGTAATGTTTTATATGTGGCAACACTGAGAGCTCTCTTCCCTCGCCAACCATCAAACTGCATGTACGTGTCTTGAAATAAAAAAAATAAAACTGTCTCCATACTTGTATGAGTTTTAGGTCGCTGGTTCTAATCCGAAATTTAGATCCTTGTGCGCTAGTGATGATAGTGTAGGTGAAAACAATATAAATACCGATGAGTAGTGCGCTGCTCTCTTCGGCGACCGGTCGTCCTTGATGCACACACTCGCGACTCCCGAATAGGTCCCTAGGACCTCCGTAATAAACTATATAATATAATATACGTCCCGTGACGAATTCCGAATGCCGACTGTATGTACACTGTGTGTTATGACAGAAACGTGAACATTTCAAATTTTGAATTTATTTTTTATAATTAGTATTTCGACCAGTTCTAAATACTGAACAATACTATTGTTATGAATTAATACAGTCGACAACAAACCTCCAACACTCATGTGCTCTGGATTATATGGTGTTGTAAGGGAGATATATTTATCCGAGGCATCAAACTTGGTCTTCAGGGGTAGCACCTATGACCTTAGGTCATAGTAATTAGGTCTTTGTAATTATATTATGATGTCATTTAAAATTCAATACGGCGGACGCCCAATTAGACAAATAATTCTTTATTTTAAGGCAATTATTTTATATGGATTTTCTGAGAACAATACGAAATGATATAAAAACTTATTGTTTAAAATTTTAAATAGAAATTTTCATTTTATTTTATAAAAAGATCAGGAAACAATATTGACTCAGTGAGGAACCTTTTCCAACTTTAGAAAAGATCGGCGGAATTACCTGCCGATAAACTTTATGCGATCACCTCTTACGACGTGAAACTTCCTTTATTTCGCCGTAAAGGCGGGGACACACTATAAAGTGTTTATTGGTCTTTTCTTAACTTGACTTGGTACTTGCAGTTCTACTACTGACTGCCGTCATGATAAATTAATGGAAAGTAAGTACGGGGGGGTTACTACCATCTCTTAACACAATATTATTTTAATCATACTTTTATTTTTTTTGCAGGAACTTTTAGCTTTTTAAGCAAAATATGACAATTTCAGTTGGTTTTATACAATGGATAAGCGAAAAATTAATAAGGGTTTAAGTTTGTGCAACTGTGTATGACGGAATATTTTACTGTTTTAAGGAGGACATAAAACTCTCCTAAGCTATGATGGTTTTTAAAAGATGGTGGTAGGCCCCCTGAACATCTTTCAATTATTTACAGTCCACCTGATGGTAAGTGGCTACTGCCGCCCATGGACATCTGTTATCAACTCTAAATAAGACTAGATTTTACCTGCCTCTGGCGACTATGTTGAAACCCCTCGGATAGGAATGTCTCCCTTGTCACACCCTTCAGCGGAACACAACAGATCATAATGATGCCGTAATTAGGAAAATGGCTTGGTCGTGGTTTGATGGTAGATCGATGGTAATATAAATGATGCAAAGAAACATATATTTATTTATTTATTTTTATTATTCTTACATCCAACATTACAGGTCTATAGCCTAATAAATATAATATATTCAGCATTGGATTCAAATGAATAATCCATACTTTATAGCAGTTATAGTCTAGTGGTTGAAAAGCGGTGTCTCAATCGAAGGGTCCGAGGTTCAAATCATGGGCAAGCATCTCTGATTTTTATTGTTATGTCACTTGCTTTAACGATAAAGGAAAACATCGTGAAGAAACCTTTATTGCTGAGAAATCTTAAAAAAAGTTTTTAAAGGTATGTAAAGTCTACCGATTCGCATTTGAATCCTTCTCATTCTGAGACGAGTCCCGTTCCCAGCAATGGGCGGGAAATGAGTGGATGATGATACTTTATTACTTATGGAATACTACTCTACAGAAATACTTAAGGTTCACTCACAATCGATACGATACAGCAAAACTCGTGCGAGCTCGTTAAAACCGTGTGCACTGACCCTTACACAACCTAGATCCTCAAGGGCCCGCAGTCAGTGAATTTGAATCCGGATGTCTGCGTTACCTTCGATTTACGCGTTCTTTATTCTAATGTTATTTATTGTTACGTTGTTTCCGTAATAACTTACTTTTTACGAAGTGGGCAATTCGCTAAGGTTTTTGTAAAGTCCATTTGGTAAGTGGTTACACTAACTATGGATAATTTTAATCTATTCCAGATAGGATTGGGTCTTATATGAAATCGGCTACCGCCGTCTTTTATGTTCCTACTGTTGGGCACGGGTCTCTTCTTACACGTAGAGAAGGCGTAGAGCATATTCCATAATTCTCTTTATGCACGGACTTATGGCCTATAAGTGTCGGATGTGCCTATAAAGCTTCCGACGTTTATCTACTGCTATCCGATAAGAACCAGCGTGTTTTCGAGCCACGAAAGCGCACATAAAATTTTGCCTCCATCGGTTACCCATCCAAGTCTCACCGCGACCAAAGTTGCTTAACTTTGTATATATATTACTACACAAACCTTGACACCAACACTTCATATTTCAAATTTAGAATTTAATATTAATTTCGATCAAGGTCCGACTAGTAACTCCAAAATCAGCAACGCTACAACGCGGCTGAAATTCATTGATTAATTAGCAAATTACACGCTATTTACGGTATTAATTAGTGCGACGCGGTTGTTTACGGCGACCCGCGAAATTAAATCAATATTTAGTTATCGCGTTTTGAACAAATACATTGGTTGTGGTCACCGCTACGGAATTAACGGTGTTAGGATGACTCGTTAATCCATTACTGTCCCACTGCTGGGCACATGAGGCTCAGGTACGTTAGGGGCAGGTTGAGAGTGCTTCAGGTCTTAGTAGTTACTCCGGTCGCGTTCCTTTGGAGATCCCGGAGTCCTCTACGCAGCGCCGAGGACGGCCACCAGGGGGGTTTTAGTGCGGTAAAAGTCCCACATAACCCCGTGTCGCTCCCACGGCACCGGGTACCTTTTGAAGGTTTCCACCTCGAGAAGAAAAAAAAGGTCTTAGTAGTTAGAATTCTAGATTCAGTTCGTCGTCAATCCATTACTATCCTACAACTAGGCATAGGCATTTCAGAGCGAGAGATAGAGAGAGAGAAAGTAAGAGAGAGTTTTAGGCTGTAGTTCCACGCGCCGAATACCAGATTGAATTAATTCTAGGTAATAATCCTTACGATATTTTTTTTAAGAATTTACAAGCGATATGAAGTTGCATCGTTTCAGAAAGAGATAATTATTTTTTAATACGCACGTAACTCAAACATCAGAGATGAGTGTCTCGAATTCGTACCATGGTTCCTAGGCCCGTGCCCAGCGTTGTGACAGTAAAGGGTTACACTATAGACTTCTATATTAATACCATTTTACAAGCAGTGAAAGCATTGAATACCCACCAAGTCAAAAATGGATTTTCTTACACAAGGACTTACTACCATTTTTTAGACCACAGACAAGTTTTTATAAACAGCTACTCTTGAATTGGCTTTTAACCTTTTTCTAATTAATCCCTTCTGTTCCTGCTCTCAGTGGGCTAATCTTTCTGTTGGGGTCGTTAAGTGGGGCGCCCTCGAGTGCAGTAAACTTTAATGACCCCGTGAAGGGTCACTTTACGGTCCCTATCAAGTGTACAACGTACTTCTAATAAGTATGCTTTGTACTCTATCATGGGTTTTAATATGTTAAACATATTTTATACATATAATTGAAGTGGCAAATAAGATGCAGTCATCTGATGGAAAGTGGCTAGCGCCGCACATGCACATATTCTGTAGGCAACCTCAGATAAGATACTTCTGTTACCTTATCACTGCACTGAGATAGAGTGTTACCTTATGTCGGCCATAGATACGTTGCTATCCCTGAGGGCTAAATTAAAAAAGTATTAACACACCCTTAACACTAGCCTTTGAACCGTGACAGCAGCCATACAGTGACATTACCGGTGTTCGGCAGAAATATCAATAAACGTTTTCTGCACTCACACCCACACTAAGATTTTCCTGTATCGTGGGTGCCATGAACACACAAAGACGAACGCACAAACACCCAGACCCAAACAATCTAAATTCATCATTCAGATATCTGGCTGGTCGGGAATCGACCCCGGAACCCTTTGCGGGTCAGACCGGTATGTTGATTCCGCCACGCGAGTCGTCATCTATTGTGGCGGTGTTACCCACAGAGTCAAACGAAGGGTTCACCTTTAAATATTTATTTTTATTTCCATTATCTTATATATAAAATTCTCGTGGCACAATGTTAGTAACCGTACTCCTCCGAAACGGCTTTACCGATTTTCACCAAATTTTATATGCATATTCAGTAGGTCTGAGAATCGGCTACTAACATTTTTTTTATTTATATGGCAACACAACGTTTGCCGGGTCAGCTAGTACTCTATAACATACACAAACTATTAACTGCAGACGATTACGTAAAGGTGGGACCAGAGGTACCATAAAATGACGCGAATGTGAATATTTGCTAGAACACTGAAATTTATACATGAGACTATAAGACAGGAGTTATGTCTGCGTTAAGGTCCATTCACACGTACCACACCACAAGCGACAAATGTTGCCAAGCTGTTGCCACGTTGAAATATAGCTGATTTTTGTACCTAATAGAAAATATAAATATTTTTGCGACGGTGTGGCCGGCTTCTTACGTTATGTCTTTAGTTATTGCTTTTGAGCTGCGATGTGGGCAGTATCTTCTACACTACTGAAGAAGTAGTGATAACCTAGTGATTAAACTTGCCCTCTCAATGATCGGAGGTTCAAATCCCAGGCCACCTCTGATTTTTTAAATGATGTACTTATTAAAAATTAACAATTATTTGCTATAAAGTTGAAGGTTAACGTCGTAAAGAAACCTACATGCCTAATAATTAAAAAAAAATCTTGAGGTTGAGGAGAGAAATCTATCAATATGCATTTGGCCTATGTGGTGGCTTTAGGTTTTCAGTTTTCTCACTCCGAGAGTAGATCTATGTCCAGCAGTGGGACAGTAATGGGTTGACGACGTAAATAAGACTATGAATTTTCATACAAAAGCAGCCGCATAGGGCCTTGTTGCTGTATGGTGTGGTGTACAGTGAGGTACATGTGAATAGGCACTCAACATCTAGGCTCTGACTATGAATTCTAAATGATATAATCTAAGTTTCTTAGATACATAACTATTCGTCCTTCAGCATGTTTGATTACATTGCTAAGTTATCCAGACTAGTCTAGGCAGTTATTACAGCTTACGTCTAATCTAGATTTAGTTTAGTAATTAGGTATTATTAATTAACAACTTTAAACGGTGGTGCAATCAGTATGGTTCGACTGGGGAGATATATTGTGTACCTATTTGTAGGGTGAAGCAGTTTTTACGTTTCGGTATGTGTCCTATATTCAAAATCAAAATCAAAAATATTTATTTCTTTAATAATGAATTGGTTTACATAATAAGTGGTTTGGAAAATAAATTAAGTTATTAAAATAATAATTTAATTCAGAGTGCTTGATATTTTAAATGTTACAATAATTCGACGTAATACACCCGACGTTTTTTACTCTGAATTGAATTATTATTTTAATAACTTAAATTATTTTCTAGTTTTTAATTCGATTAGCAATAAAAGCGTGTTTTTTGTTTTTTTTTTTAATTATAATTTATTTTTAATTTTTTAGTCTGTGACAAACTAGTAAATTTGGGAATAATTAATCTAATAAGGATAATGGGAAACTGTTATGATATTATTGCATTGTCATCGGTCCGTAATACGTGTGCAAAGTTTCAAATTAATCAGAGTTGTGGAAATAGGTGAAAATTGAGCTCAAAGATTCCATTACATACATACATACATACAACCCAAGCTAATAAAAGCGTATTAAACAGTCATTTTTGTAAAAAACGTAAAAACTCATGCTAAGGGTACAGATATCTATAGACGGTAGTAATGACCATCAAGCGTACTGTAATCGTATACTTGTCTGCTACTTTTATTTTATAAAAAATATGAATATACCGAAGCCCTTTTTATTCGAAAGAAACGTTCTTCTTCCTTAGAGTCCAAATTACCTCCAAATAAATTTGATCACAATCGATCGAGTAGTTTTACCGTGAAACAAAGAGATTTACTTTCAGATTTTCACTTACTTATGTCCATCTAAACCAAAATTTGTAATCCAATTCTTTCCTAATTAATAGAATTAGTAATAACTGCAATGCGGCGATAATACAAAAAAGTAATCAAATAATTATATTACCAAATCCCACGCAAAAATCGAACAAGTAAAATCTTTAATCCTAACGATCCTGATGAGGAAATTTTAAATTGATCGGACCGTTCAAAACGGGTAAAACTCCACTTCAATGATCCCGTTACATACATACATACAGGTCAAGCTAATAAAAATCAGCGTCGTAAAACGTGTGAAAGCGAAACAAACAAAATTGGGACATAATAGCATTAGTACGGAAGTATAAATATATCTAACAGCTTAGAACAGCGTAGAACAGCACGGCGGAGTTGTTATGAGTCCTGAACAAGTTGTATCGCTTTTATCGTTCACCTACGACGTTGTTACGAGTTACTGGCAATATAGCTCTTCGGGTAAGGCTGTGCGCTCTGATGTACTGAGCGGGGAATAAATGTGCTTTATTATTAGGGTAAGTACCATGCCTAAAGGGTAAAAAACGGAATCCTATTACGGCCTCTGCTGTCTGTGCATCTCTCACAGGGCTCTATTTCCTAAGCCGTTGAAATTTTTAAAGAGTAGGTATGTGTACCGCTGGCCGCTATAATGACAAATACTAAGAATTAAAGATCTTGAAAATAAAAAGTGGTCGCCATATAATAGACTGATAATTTTCAACATTTTCCATTTTAGACTATAATACATAGGTAGGCGGTTCATATTTTCACAATTAATTTACTAGAAGTAAATGAATTGTGAAAATATGAACTTACTCATTATGATATTACTGCTATGATAAAAAATTCTAAAAATTAATTAAAAGTACATATAGCTTAAGAACGCTTCACGCTTTTCTTGATCTTCACTCCTATATTTTTTTAATCGCTACAAATTAAACCGCCACAACACTATGCTACAGGTGTAACCGCGGCTGCTATCTGTGTAGCTACATTATTCAGCCGTGTTTATGTTGTAGCGTCAGCCACACGTGACCCCGGGCTATGACAGACAACACTTTAACTATTCGAAAACAATTTTACTGCTACCCCCGCTTTTGCATCGCATGTTAGATACAGCAAAGTTAAGTCGTTAGTTACCACGACTGACGTACCATTATTTTATAAAAATATCTTAATAATTACGTTTAAGCGAAAGTTTTTTATCCGTCTACATAAAAGGAGAATCTCGACTTGATATATTTTTGTTTTCGTCGTTAGATCTTTTGCCACGTGTATGGCAATTCATAAAATTTATAGCCACCCTTATATTCTAGATTTCACTTACTTGTCTTATATCGTCATCGAAATGTATATGTCTACCTTTCAATAGAATCTCTGGAGTAGATTCGGAGGAAATTGACTGTCACGGACTGATAGACAGACAGACAGTTACGATAGACAGACGACTGATTGTATAAGGGTTACGTTTTTTCGTGACGTAAGGAACCCTAAAAAAGGTGTCGTAAATTCAGAAAAATATATCACTTTATAATTAACTAACTTAATTATACGAGCTCATATCAGTATGAGCATCTAATTCTGATTAGGTATATTGTTCAGGGGCTGCTATGATTAGGGCTTACCAACTGTCAAATTGATATTATACGATGAAGAGATAGCAATTGATTGCATACTTCCTTTCATATTAGCTACTGTAAAATTACCAATGTCGCAATGTGTTGTGGATTCGATCGAACTTACAAATTATAATTAGTTGCCCTGTATTTATAACTATTAAATGTTCACTATGTTGAAATAATAGAGATTTAGGCTTTCCACACAATTTGAGAACTTTTTTTAAAAAATTCTCAGGTTAGTTAGGACTGTAGGTTTTCTCACAATGTTGGTAAATTTCTACTTTGTAAAAATCGAAGGTGCAACTAGGATTTGAATCTTGGAATCCCGGATTGAGGGACCGAAATTCAAACTACCACTATTATCAGATCAAATATGACTGATTTGAAGGTGGTTCCTTCGTGGAACCCTTTGTGGTTCGACTCCGGCGGCACCACCGCCACACCTATTTCTGCCTAATAACAGCAGTGTTAAGTGCTGCTGAGTTCCGTTTTGAAGGGTATGGTAAGGGAGACATACTTTTCCGAGGCGTTCCAGCTTAGTCCTCAGGGGTAGCGGCGCATCTGTGGCCGACCTCAGGTAGGAATATCTAATTTCATCTGGGGTTGATTACAGATGTCTGTGGGCGGCGGTAGCCACTTACCATCAGATGGACTGCATGCTCGTCTGTTACTCCTATATTATAAAAAAAAGCTTAAAGTGCCCTCTGAATTATGGAAGCATATTTAAAACCATTCTAGCGGTCACCCATTCAAATCCTGACTACACTCGACGTTGCTTAACTGGACCAGTTACGATCCAAAAAGCCATGACTATGCAATCTCTAGACTTGGTATGCTAAAGCGGTATTTGTACAACTACCACGCTTCTCAGCTCTTTCCTAATTAAGAGGCATCTCTATACAATCCACTTCGTTATAAGGTGCGAAGCGTATTGTTATTCGTGGTACGTTGCGCGACTGTTAACAAGTCGCAGTGAAACAGCTGTTTTGTAACTTGGTTTTGTGTTTTTACAAATTCGTAGATTAAGGTGACAAAATTTTAATACACAGAAAAGGTTTTTTTTGGTAAGGGAGACGTACTTATCCGAGGCGATTCAACATGGTCGTGATAATCCAATCTTATCTAGGATTGATTACAGATATTGGTTGAAAGTGGCCGCGTACCATCAGGAGGACGTTCACTACTTTAATGGTATAGACAGGCTTCCGACAAGGTTTAACCAATGCTTACGTATGATTATAATCAGGATCGACGGCGAATTGTGCTCTGTGAAACACAGAAGTGCGTATGAAAACTCAGACACACATCAAACACTCAACCGCAATTGTTGCCTAACTTTATAGATCAGTTACGATCTAAAAAAGCTATGACTATGTATTCTTTAAACGTGGTATGCTAAAACGCTATTTGTACAACTACTACGCTTCTCAGCTCTTTTCTAATTAAGAGGCATCTCTATACAATCCACTTCGTTATACGGTGCGAAGCGTATTGTTATTCGTGGTACGTTGTGCGACTTTTAGCAAGTCGAAGTGAAACAGCTGTTTTGTAACTGGTTTTATTTTTTGTAAATTTGGAAGAGTAAGGCGTAGTGACAGGAAATATGATAGGCAGAAGAGGTGGTAGACCTTTTCGGAGTAGGTAACTATTTGTGCGTCATAGTAGCGATGTTTAGCGTTACTGTATCCTGGGTTGAAAGGTGTTACATTACCGTAAACAATTGCACGAGGCGTTTAACACTTACTCCTCAAAAATTGCAAAGCATCTATAACCATAAGTTGAACTCAAATTGTACTCATTACCACACCTTCATTCTATTTGATGCTCGATTTTATTTATTATCAGGTACACGTTAATTTGCTACTTTTTATGTTATATTATTAGCATTTGTTATAGTATGATTTTGAAGGTGGTAGAACCCTTTGTGGTTCGACTCCGGCGGCACCACCACCACACCTACTTCTACCTAATAACAGCAGTGTTAGGCGCTGCTGTTTTCCGGTTTGATGGGTGTAGTAAGGGAGGCAGACTTTTCCGTGGCGTTCCAGCTTAGTCCTCAGGGGTAGCGGCGCATCTGTGGCCGACCTCAGGTAGGAATATCTAATCCTATCTGATGTTGATTACAGATGTCCATGGGCGGCAGTAGTCACTTACCATCAGGTGGACTGCATGCTCGTCTGCTACTCCTATATTATAAAAAAAATCAAACGATTTCACCTTGTAATTGGTAAATGCTGTTCATGCACATCTATAATCAACCCTAGATAGGATTAGTATTTTAGGACTACGTCGGAACGTTTCGTATAAGTGTGAGCGACAAGACCTTACCACGACTTTGGACCCTCAAAATTATCAGGTTGGAAATATGTTTGGCATCCGTGCTGGTAGAGTCAAATCAAGGCATCTATCATCTTAACATTATTTTTTAATAAAAAAAATACTAAAATGTACCACGCCTGATCTAAAGACCTAAGCCTTCGCAGACCACAATTGTCGCAATTTCGAGCCGCAGCAGAGCACTGCTGCTGTTATTATTTTGGCAGCCAGCCAGGTGGACGGTACACAGCTTTAGGGCTCGCGATTTTACTGCTCTATTAGACACGCTAGGCAGTTGTCACAAGTAGGTACAAGTATATGCTAGATCCAGCAATTTGGTTGTGAATCTCCAAAAATAAGAGATTATTGAATTATAGATTAAACGTGTTTCTGTGAGTGTCGTAGCTCCTATTTCGATTCAGATTTTTTGTTTGAAAAACGCTTTTAATGAGGTTTTTTTTTACAAAATTGCGCACGAGTATGCAGTCCACCTCGCGGTAATTACTTTTTGTCGCCTAAGCACATCTATAATTAACTCCAGAAAAGAATAGATTCTCGCTGATGTCAGCAACAGATGCATTACTACACTTTTTTTTCGGGGTGAATCCTTTTATTGGTTCTTCTCAGCTGCAGGGGCAGTGGAGGATATGCCGAACTCTTACTGGTTAAACCCCACGGTGTCCCTCTGGACGCCCTATGTCGGGACCACGGGTAGGCTTATACCACTCGTCCGCGGTTCCGACGGAGATGCGTTACTACATTGACGAAGTTGGAACTGGTCGAAATGTCAAGATGAAAGTCTGTCATCAGGTACCCCACCTTATAAAGAGACAGCAGTTTCGGGAATATTTTTGAAGCTTACTGTTCAATATTTAATCAACTTGGGATGCATTGGGTATTAATGAGTGGGAGCCAATCACTATTTGAGCTCACAATCGGGTAACTAAAGCGAGTTACGGGCTAATTCATTACGGCTGCCGGGACATCTCATTATGTAGTCGTTAGGCGGTGCGCGATTTTGGGCCTAATCCAGCTATTCAGCGACGTTGACCTATAAACGCATATATGCGTATATTTAATTGATTTAGGAAATATTATTATTATTTTCTACACTCACTGATCCACACTAGGATTCCCTATATAGTGGGTGCCATGGATACACACAAAGACAATTACACAAACACCCAGACCCAGCACTGGTATCTAAATTCATCATTTAGATATCTGTCTGGCCGGAAATCGAACCCGGAACCCATTGCGCGTCAGACCGGTATGTTGCTCGCTCCGCCACGCTGGTCCCCATGTGTTAATTAGTGTATTTAATATTACTTATATACTCGTATAACTAACATTCCAACAAGTTCTTAATTCGTCGCTTTTTTGGCGATAACAAGTATTGGAAATAGATAACATCATGAACTAACGTGGTTTTATGCTGCGACTTAGAAAGTTTTCAAGCGGCGTTTCCATTATGATTATTTATTTAAACATTAATCATCTTTGTAGTGAAGTTTTATGTTTAACGAGCTTTTGCCCGCGGCTTCGCTCGCGCTACAAAGTAATATTTTCATACCCTATTGTATCCCCTTGTGGGTAGAATTGATCAAATCCTTTCTTAGTGGATGCCTACGTCATAACATCTATCATAACATCTACATCATCATAGCATGCCAAATTTCAGCCCGATCCGTCCAGTGGTTTGGGCTGTGCGTCGATAGATCACTATGTCAGTCAGGTGTATGTGATTTATTTGTCAAATTCATATTCATTACTGTACATTTGGAATTTAAAATCAGTTCCTTACTTTTCGAAACTAATACTTTGTAATCATAGGTACCTTAATACCTCCTAGGAGTAATATACATTCCCTTGCTGAGAATATTCGCCAGGTTTTTGGTTGTAAATCAGGTGAAGTGGGACTGAATTCTCCTGGCAGTAGCGCTGCGGTCTCCCAGCCGAGACAGTGATCTACCGAGATAGGTCTTGGGAGGCTTACTGTAATACAACACGTAGATAGAGTTATATCTTAAGGTGTTGATTGACTTTTAATTTATTTCGACAATATTCGTTGCAATAAAAGGGTATATCCTACAATTAGATGTTCTTATTTTGAAGGTTGTGGAACCATCTGTCTGTGATTCGACTTCAGCGGCACCACCGCCACAGCTATTTCTGCCTAATAACAGCAGTGTTAAGAGCTGTTGTGTTCTGGTTTGAAGGGTGTGGTTAGGGAGACATACTTTTCCACGGTGTTCCAGTTTAGCCCTCAGGACTCCTAGTCTGCTATGCATGTATTATAAACAACAGAGAAAATATATCACAGACATTTTAGGGTTCCGTACCCAAAGGGTAAAAACGGAACCCTATTACTCAGACTTCGCTGTTTGTCCGGCTGTCCGTCTGTCACAGGGCTATATCTCCAGAACCGTAATAGATAGACACATGACATTTTAACATAGGATGCATAACGGTGACCGCTATAACAACAAATACTAAAAATAAAATAAAGTTGGATATTAAAGGGGTCTCCATACAACAAAGCGGTATTTTTCGGCATTTATCGATCTAACTGTCAAACCGTACTAGGAAGACGGTTGAAATTTTTACTACTATAACTGGTATTACAATAAATACAAATAAGAACCATAAAACATATTTTAATATAGTTATTTTAATTTTATTATACGTTGTTTACGTATCATTCATCATCACCCCAACGCCAACGAAAATAATATAATGAATAATTCGCCAAGTACGAGTCGAACTCGCACATGGAGGCTTCCGTACTAACAAATGTTCATTATTTTAATTCATTTTATGATTTTCAACAATACTTAGATATATAACACACAAATAGATGGCGTTGAAGTGACGATGGGACGACGATTATACGTAATCAAAGTATAATAAAATTAAAATATGTTTTATGGTTCTTATTTGTATTTATTTTAATACCAGTTATAGTAGTAAACGTATTGTAAAAATGTCAACCGTCTTCCTAGTACAGTTTAACAGTTTGATCGAAAAATGCCGAAAAAATCCGATTTGTTGTATGGAGACCCCCTTTAATATTCAACTTTATTTTATTTTTAGTATTTGTTGTTATAGCTGCCACCGTTATGCCTCCTCTGTCAAAATTTCATGTGTCTATCTATTACGGTTTAAGCGGTAGAGCCCTGTGACAGACGGACTGACGGACAGACAGCGAAATCTTATTAATAGGGTCCCTTTTTTACCCTTTGGGTACGGAACCCTAATAAAAATTAATAAAAAATAATGAACATTTGGTGGTACAGAAAAAATTCTGTACCACCAAATGTTCATTATTTTTAAAGGAATAGACTAGAATTATTCTACGTCAAAAGTAACAATAACGTGATAAGACATAATTGTTACCGATAAAATAATGTAACACTTGTTCTCTACGTATTTAGTAAAAGTAAATACATTATCTGATATCCACATAAGCGTCAGAACACGGCGTTTCACAGAACTTGCGTGTAGCGATACAGATAATTCTGTACGGGAAAAGGTCGCTCCTTTGGGAACTGGGCCGCTAAAATGTTGCTGAAATTAAATAACGGTGTGATAAAATAAGTATGAAATTCGGTTTCTTGTTTCAGAGTCATGTCGGTCTAATTTCAAGCAAGGCTCTTGCAAGCAAGTTAGTTGCTAGTAAAAAATGATTAGTTACCTCAATAGAGAAAGAAAAAAATTGAGTAAAACCTAATGTACAGTTTGAAGTCCGTATACTCGTACATCCCCAACATAGTGGACTATGACGTAGAGAATGTATGTAATATATGACAGTAAAGAATTCGAAGGTGGTAGTACCCTTTGTGGTTCAACTCCGGCGGCGCCACCACCACACCTATTTCTACCTAGTAGTAGTAACTAGTAGTGTTAGGCGCTGCTGTGTTCCGGTCTGAGGAGTGTGGTAAGGGAGACAACCTTTTCCGAGGCGTTCCAGCTTAGTCCTCAGGGGCAGCGGCGCATCTGTGGCCGATCTCAGGTGGGAATATCCTATCTGGGATTGATTACAGATGTCCATGGGCGGCAGTAGCCACTTACCATCAGGCGGACTGTATGCTCGTCTGCTACTCCTGTATTATAAAAAAAATCACGATGAATAAAGGTAATAAAAGATAAAACCTTTTTAATACTTAATTGATTGACACTTTAGGAAGGATAGAGGTGTATCAACAGATCTAATAGTTATGATTAGAGTCCTATCTGTGGTCAGCCTCAGATGCGTTGCTACCATTGAGAACTAAGTTAAAATGCCTTGGATTTTCATTGGTCCCTTGCCACGCCCTTCAAACTGGAATACAGCAGCGCTTAGCATTGCTATAACATTATTAGACAGATAAAGGTTGTCCCTGTAGTTCCGGGACCGGAATAGGGCTACGGTATCTTCTGCCTGTCGTAAGAGGCGACTAAAAGGGGGCTTCCGTGGTTGCGGGCGTCAAGAGAGAGTCGCACGGCCAGCGACCTCGGGAAGGACGGCGGTATGTGTGGTCGCATACCGTCGTGCACACCAGACGGTGTGGCGAGCGTCAAGCACACCTGGGTGCAACCCGACGTGGCACCGCGCTAAGAGGACTCCAGTTGCGTTCCGTTGGGAGATCCCGGAGTCCTCTACACAGCGCCGAGGACGGCCACCGGGGGGGTTTTAGTGCGGTAAAAGTCCCACATAACCCTGAGTAAAAAGAGGCAGACAAAGGTATTCTTAAATAACAATATAAATATTTACTAAAAGCTTACATGTAAGCATCATTTTAGCGCTCTCCACAAAATATAACGTGTGACGTAGTTAGCGAACACAGTAATTGGGGGCAGACTGCACTGGGCGGGAACAATATACTACCGAGCAAATATTATCTACTGCCTTAGCTGTTAATTAAACTAGTTTTTCTGACAACCTTTTGCTGTTACATTGGTGTATAATATGAGTGGGTATATAACGTGGGTTTTGAAGGTGGTAGAACTCTCTGTGGTTCGATTGTAGCGGCATTCCGCCACACATATTCCTGCCAAATAACAGCAGTGTTAGGTGCTGTTGTCTCCTGGTTTGAACGAAGATATAGTTATTGACTAAATTCTACAATAGCTGTTAAGATAACTACTTTTATATTTAGGGATTTTTTATCATATAGGAGGAGCAGACGAGTAAAATATATAATATAGGAGTGCAGTCAACATGATGATAAGTGTCCACTGCCGCCCATGGACAATTAACCCAAAATAGGATTACATATTCCTATCCGAGGTCGGCCACAGATGCGTCGCTACCCCTGAAGACTAAGCTGGAATGCTTCGGAAAAGTATGCGTCCCTTATCACACTTTTCAAACCAGAACACAGCAGCCCTTAACGCTGCTGTTATGAGGCAGAAACAGGTGTGGCGGTGGTGCCACCAGAGTGCAACCATAAAGACTTCTCCCACCTTCAAAGCGTATACTAAGTTTAGTATTCATTATTATTTTATTTCCATCAGTAATCGTGAACTATCTTATAACGTAGACTAGATAGTAGGATCTCTAGCAATATTGCCAGAGGAAGTAACCCTTTGGCCGCTCCCCAAAATAATTACCGGCCGTGTGTTATTGCTATCCATGTGCTTGTGAAAGTAACAAATAAGAATTTAAGGGTATTTACGTAGTTTTTGTCCTGATTTTGTGGCAAAAGTAATGATAAAGATGTCCTCAGTTAGTTCTGTAATCATTTTAATATTATAAAAGCTTAAATTCAATCTTATCAATTAGTTACACAAAAAGGTGTGGCGGTGCTCCTAAATTGAACCAAGATTCTGTAAAAAAACCGTTTGCAACTTGAATTGTTAAAGAAATACGAAAAATCACATTATGGCACAACATAAAGAAGGGGTAGCTTAACTAATAAACTGACAAGATTCTTAGATACTTCAAGACCAAATTAAAATACAACAAAATTTAATACAAACTTATTTTATTGCTGCGGACTTTAGTTTTACATAAACCAAATACAATATTGCAAGTTGGTACCAAGCGTGAGATAAAACAGTGAACTCCCAGCCCGCGTCTAACTTTCACTCGCCAAAATAATGCACATAGGAGCGTGTGTAATTATTTTGGAAATGCGCCAGCTTATAAAGATGGTCCTAAAATCCACGCGGCGCTAACCGCTCTATTAGACCGCATTCTGAAAGGTTAGCATAGTTTTGGCTCACTGGAACTCATTTTCAACTCATTATAAGCTTCTGTTCATGAGGAAGATTTCACATTGCCTGTAGTTAGCACATCATCGCAGTTACTGTAACACTGTTGTGCACGAAATTCGTTTCAGTGGGTGAATTGCAGGGCATAGTCCACCGGGCTGGCTAAGTGCGTATTGGTAGACTGTACAGACCTTTAGAAATTTTTAAAGAACCCTTAGGTTTGTCATGTTCGTTTTTCTTGAAGTTTACCGTTAATGTTCGTGAAAATTAATTTCTAATACGTATCTATATAACATTTAAAAGTCATAGATGCGTAGATCCCTGGGATTTAAACCTTGAACCCTCCGATTAACGGGCCGAGTTTCAACCACTAGGATATTAGACTAATATTGATAGTAATGGATCTTTTCTTTAGACAGAGGTGGCGTCATGGCCTTCTCTCTTTCTTTCTGGTTTCAGATATCCGTGTGTCCACTGGCCAAGTGTACTTATTTTCAAGTGTAAAAAGTCATCATGTATGTATCCTTACCTCACAATTCCCGTAAGTCCGTTAAGTAACATTTTTAATAGAATCCTATTCCGAAATCGATATTAAACAAGCAATTACATTTTCAATTACAACCAGAGGGGCAAAAAAGTCCGCAACAGACGCCTCCCAGTTATTTCAATTATACTTTTCAAGAAGCCAATTAACCGAGTATCCTGGGAATTTTGGAAAAAGTGGGAAAAGATCAAAGAATGGAAAATTAGGAGAGAACGATGTGATTTCGACGCAATATCTCCGGGCGTTGTAATTAGGTCTGATTTATTTAATTATCGCTTTAATTCCGACTGAAAAGGGAATGAGATTAGAAGGCTCCGAATTTCGGGGTGCCAACCCTTTGAGTCCACAATTTATTTACGCTGCCTTTATAGCTTCAAGATAAGTTTGTTAAACATGTAATGCCTGAACAATAGTTCTTGCAATTGTGTGAAGTACATAACTGTATGTGTATTCTGAGGTATTCTGAGGTATTCCCGGAGCGCTATGACAAGCTCTTCAAAAATGGTGAAAGATCTCTTTTCAAAAGTTGAACATGTGTTGCCCACTAATCTGATGTTGCAAATTTTCATGCGTCGGTTATTACTGTATATAAGAAACCAGATGAGCTTCACGTATTAGCTACTTCCTTTTATTACTAAACAAATACACACAAAATATTATCCAAGTTTGAATGGAATTCGCACAAGGAGGGTACTGTACTAGCAAATAAAAAATATAGAACTGTCAAGTGTCTATCTATTACGGTGCAAGAGATAAAGCCCTGTAACAGACGGAGAGACAGCGGAGGCTTAATAACAGGGTTCCGCATTAACCCTAAAAAGAAAGCAAACCATGACAAATCGTACTGAATATAATAACCAACCAAACACAAACCAATCATCAAACTGCTGGGCACCGGTCCCCTCTCAGAATGAGAAGGATTAGGCCATAGTCCACCGCGCTGGCCAAGTGTGTATTGGTAGACTTCACATACCTTTGAGACTTTTTTACTTTTTTTATAAATCTCTCAGATGTGCAGGTTTCTTTACGATGTTTTCCTTCACCGTTATAATTAATTTCTAATATGCGCGCGTGCGGTGCCTGGGATTTGAACCTCGGCCCCCACGATCGTGCTGCCGAGATTCTTAACCACTAGGCTATCACGGCGAACTATGCTAAACATTAATTGGACATTCTAAAACCCACCAATAGTCACCCAGTTAAGATCTAGATACATTTCGTTATAAATTAATTAGCAACTGGGCGTTGAGGCAGGGAAACTGAATAAACAGTGAATTCAGTTCGGTAACTATCAACGGAGTCTTGTTGATATAAATTTAATAAACTATTATACAGAATTTAGATTGTATATTTCATTTGAATAAATCTTGATCGGCTAAATAAAATAGGATTATTATTTATGATTTGGATATAATCTTACCTGTAGTGAAAATGTTTTATGTAGCGCTGTTGGACTGCTTAATAAATATAAATGAAACAAACAAATTAAGAAATAAGCCATCGATCCTTGAATTATGTGTCTTGATATAGATTATATTCTAAAATGTGTTTTTAATGTAAAGTTCTCATATGTGTCAGGTGGACGGTGGTGGTCCATTTCAATACAAAAACACAATAACCATTAAAAAGAGACATTAAGATACATCAAGAGTAATCGTCCCTTACAATCTCAAACTTCAAAATACTTGTAGAACTTCAATACTAATTTAGGATCATAAAACTATCGCCATTTTTGTCCAAACTTATTACTTCCGATACTATTTGTATCGCAACGAAGATTTTACACTTAAACCAAATTCTGAACTCACTCGCAAAAGAACGCTTTTTACTAACTGTGCAGACGTCAAAAAGTGTATACCGCGGACCAAAATAAAGTATACCTACTTAATATTTTTCTAAAAAAATAACCTTTTAAGATGACTTCAAAAACTAAGATCTATTGTTGACTAGATATAACGTTATGTTCGCTTCATTTAAGATTCTTTAATTTGTAAAAGTAATCAATAATTACTAAAAAGAAATATTAATATTCAAATGTGTTCATTTTTTTCAGAGAAGGAACATATGTATGATTTTTTTCCCTCAAATATAATTATCGTCACAAATTTCTAAACATTTATAAATATAGTAATAACTCGTTTGATTAATTATTCATTAATATAATAAACTAATATTAAAAACGGTTTATCTCACATAATAAATACGATATTATTATCAAATTATTTGATCCCACTAGCAATTAAACATTTTATCTTGCAACGATTTTGACACTCGACACGGCATTATCGTCGGTAATCAGATTAATATAATTTATTAGATTTATCTTAAAATCGTTTGTTTGCACTAAAATATTATATTTCGGATAACAAATTGGACCAAAACTAAATTGTGCATAAACATTTTAATATTAAAACGTTACTGTTAGATAATATCGGCTAGGCGGCCCGGGGTTTGCATCCCAGCACACTTGTTTAATTTTTCAAAGTTACGTGAATTTACATGCAGTTATCAACTTAATTATCGTTTGCTTTTATTGTGACTCTAAACACCTTGAGGAATTCTACGTATCTGAGAGTTCTGTAACAAAAACCTTCTTAAAGATGTGTGAACCTTCTTAAAGATGTTTACCAATTTGCCATTGCTCAGCGTAGTGGACTCTGGTCTAAATTTTTGTCACCCTAAAATGAGATTCATGCTGTGGGACACTAAAGAGTTGACGATGAATGCTCTCTACACTCATTATATTAATATTTTTAAGAATAGATTAGACTAGATACAAACACCAAGGCTCAGATCAGAAATATCTTAACAAAACAGAAATTAATCTAAATTAGTTATACTTTGAGTGGTTAGTAAGTGAACCTGCAACCCTTTGTATCAGATCGGTATGACGACCATAATACCACGCATATTTTTAATGAATTGAATATGGTAGAACTTGAAGGTGGTAGAACCTTTTGTTGTTCGAATTCGGCGGCACCACCACCACACCTATTTCTGCCACATTACAGCAGTGTTAAGCGCTGCTGTGTTTTGGTTTGAATAGTGTGGTAAGGAAAACATAGGTACTTTTCCGAGCTTAGTCCTCAGGGGTAGCGGCGCATCTGTGGCCGACATCAGGTATATTTTATCCTATCTGGGGTTGATTACAGATGTCCTTGGGCGGCAGGAGCCACTTACCATCAGGTGGACTGCATGCTCGTCTGCTACTCCTATATTATAGAATAATAATAATAATAACCTAATTCATTATTAATTTTAACTGGTATATTGAAAGGCGTCTTGACTTCATGGTGTATAAATAAACAACTCAGTCCAAAGACTAATAACGAAAGGTTTAAACTTCTGAACATTATTTGTTTATATGTATCTACACTACGAACCCCTCATACAAACTCACGAACAATTAATCACAACTCCTACTTAATGTCTATGGGTCCAAGAAGGGTTGAAGGGAGACTTAGGGTTGACAGGTCGGATCTTACTGCGTGGAGAGTCTTAGTATAATGGCATATAATAGCATTGTACATACAAAGGTAAGATAATGTTATCTGGGATATGTTTATGTAAATATCTAGTATTACGTAATCACAATGTGTATTAAAAGTAAGATTAAATTAAAATTTGTTGGGAAATGGCCAAAGGAGAACGAGAAAATAAACTATGAAATATAATTAAATGAAATTCACTCCAAAAAGATACTTTTTATTATATCGAATTATTGACAGAATGACAAATCAGAAGAAGTAAAATATATGTTTTTCAGCTGCCAGCTTTATCATATATAACCTACTTGAATATTATACATTATAAGAGGCTTGAATTTTTGCTATATTCCAACAAAACTTATAAGTTCTTAAGGCAACTTTGGGAAATAGTGTATTTTTAATTTAGCGCGGAGTTGCGCGCGTCCATGTAACACATAATTTTTGTGGCTTTCCTCTATTGATCGTTTGATCACTTGTATTTTGTTTGTTTGTAAAAAAATATTATTAATTACACCAAAGAAGTATAACTTACACTTTTTTGTTAGATTAATGTAGAATAGGTACTTTTATTTTGATCTGAAAGGTGTCTTATATTCAAAATTTCAATGAGGTAAGACGTTTCAACTCACTTCACTACATTTAATACACACAAATATACTTGCGCTATTGTATATTCTGCCCTTTAAAAAAACCTCTTTAATAACGTACTTTTTATTATTTGTAAGCGTATCGGTCATAATATATCAACTTGTATTATGAAAAAAAAAAACACCTACATACCACACTTTAAATCTTAAAAGTTATCTTATATACAAAATTCTCGTGTCACAATGTTAGTTACCGTACTCCTCCGAAACGGCTTTACCAATTTTTACCAAATATTATATGCATATTCAGTAGGTTTGAGAATCGGCTACTATCTATTTTTCATACCCCCAAGTAATAGGGGTTGTTCACCCTTAACATTTTTTTAATTATATGGCAACAGACGTTTGTCGGGTCAGCTAGTACTTATATAAATGTAACACATAGAGGGACGGACGTAGATGTCGGCGATATCCCAATACCGCACTTTATTAATAAACTGAACGAAACGACTTTAATATGAGAATCACTTTTATTCACTTTTATTTACAATTCGAGCAGAGTAACGGCTTACACGACTGATTAAAGGCGAATGTACCACGCTGTACCAGCGCGTGGACTTAAATACTACTCGAGTCACAAACAGCATAAGAACTACCTCACATCACTTGTTTTGTTATAACAAGTGACGTGATTCACAATAAATTTAACTGTTAATAAAATAACATTATATTGAAAATATTGTTTTAAAAATACGAGAATTAATATTATTATAATTTACATAATTTATTTGGTATGACTAACAAAGTGTTTTGAAGTACTACCGGATTTCGTCCATATTTTAATCTAAATATTAATTCCACATTGACAATCAAAATTGACATAAATTAATATTATAATGAATTTTATGTTACTCCAAATAATTTATCTTACACAAATTACATTTGTTTTAATAAACAAGCGCGTTACAACACGCAAACATTCCTTACAAGTTTTCATAAATCGCCAAAAGAGGGCGCTACTAGTAGGATGCAAATTAAACTAAGTTTTGTTTATAAAACAATAAAATTGGAGTCATAATAATCTAATTGATTTTTACTTTGAAGGTTTGCAACAATATGAATTATTAAAAATAAATTACAAAATCAATGTTTTAAAATCAGTCGAAAGAATCAGTGCAATGTCTAAGAGACATTGAGGTTAGATCAATAACACTATTGTAATTACGAATAATTATTTTAAACATTAAATATTATAATATAAACGTAAGATACAGATTTACACCCATAAATAATTATTTTAAACATTAAATGTTATAATATAAACATAAGATACTGATTTGCGCCCATACGGCCATACTGATTCCAGCGCGTCCCTTGCGCTGTTTTACATTACAACATAATATTTTCTTTCTTTCTTCTTTCTTCTGATATCATAAAAAAAGGCGTCACTCATCACGAGTTCTAGCCAACAATAAGGCATCACCCATCCTGGGATCTAGCCAACAAGACCAGGATCAAGGATACGCATGGTGGCCAGCCAGCGTTTTAGGAAGGATATTTGGATAGGATTATAATATTTAACAAGAACACACGTGAACGCACATACATAAAATAATCATGAAAACCAGTTATATCAACACAATGCCTTTACAGTTTCAAAAGTTCTCATTTACAAGATCATCCGCCCATACGCTTTTTTTTTTTTTTTTTTTTTAAAAGAAAATAATTTGTAACAAAAAATAGAAATGAAGGTTCGGCGGTCCAAATTGTGGCGTTGTGGCACCCATGGACCACGCGCGCTCCCCGACCACTCACTTGCAGCAGGTATCGACAAACCGCCCCTGATGTCTCTCCAGCTAGTGCCATCTCTTACTTAGCGCACTCGAACCAACCCTCCACTGGCCATCCGCGGCATGACCATCGTGACAAGTCAAACGTCCTCGTGTGCTGTTCCTGTAAGGCAGAAAAAACAAACGGCGAATATTAGAATTTCCGCTCGGCCAATCCTGATTAACTTGTATTAAGGTTATTCACCACGCTAAAACTAAAAGACTAATGATGAATAGTTTATTTCAACCGTACTCAATTTCGACCTCTTTTACATTACTATCACTTTTCTAATTAAACAAAATTTTACACAAAATCGATCGGTCGTATTGTCTTTATAAGATTCAACATTTTCTACAACACCATTTAAACAAAAGAATTAGTCCCTTAACATTAAACTCAAACGCGTAAAATAAATTCTAACGAATTATTATTATATATACATTTTTTTTTTTTTTTTTTTATAAACTCAAGAGCTTAGCTGACCATTTCCTTCTAATTACTAAAATTACTTAGACCAAACATCAAATAATTCGAGACATTTAAGCACTACATGTGATCGATGGATACGCATAGCCCAGTAACCTCCTGTTACTTTTCATTGACGCAAATCCACTCACATGAATACACATAGTTTCTACTGAAACTTAACTTCCGCCATAGCTGCCCACCGCATACTACGGCTACACGACAACCTCTGTACAGTCCGATCAACATGTTTACTCAAGTTCTCAAGTCATTATTGTAACTACTTTAAATGAATGTAGTCAGCTTAGCACCAATTACCCCGTAATATACCCTATTTGTATGTAGAAAAATAAAATGACAGAATCTGGAAGTTCATAAAGGACATTAAAACCCAAAATTTAAATGTTCTAACCTAAATCACCTTCATCTTGCTCAATACACACCGTTAAATTTAAACACGAGCGCCACTGAACGCTACGGTATCGTATCTTCGCTGAACCCATATCACAAACACATCTATTGAGCCTTTACCAAAGACAACTCTATTCGCTTCATCAGAAAAAGAAACGAGGGACCTAATGAATCGGCTTGAGAGTACAAGCTTGGACTTTGGCCTTTTGATAAACAGGAGCAAAACTAAAATTATGATGATCGACCGTTCTGAGTCACTACAATGAACAAATCTGCTCAGCGACTTCGAAATCGTCAAGGAATTTCAATACTTGGGATCAGTCATTAATGATAAAGGAAACTGCGAAACTGAGATACGACGCCGCATCGGTATGGCTAAAACGGCAATGAACTTACCAGGGTCTGGAAGGACGGGAATATTACTAAGCGTACAAAAGTTCACTTAGTTCGTACGCTCGTCTTTCCAAATTCCTTTACGCATCGGAATCTTGGACGCTGAAAATAGCAGACAGACAAAGAGTGGACGCATTTGAGATGTGGAGCTGGCGGCGAATGCTAAGAATCCCGTGGACAGCCTTCCGGACCAACGCATCCATCTTAAAAGAATTACACCTAGAGCATTCCCAACGTCTCTCCAGCCTGTGCCTTCACCGCATACTTAAATACTTCGGTCATATAGCCCGAAGAAATAATGACAACCTAGAAAAGCTACTGGTGACAGGCAAGGTGGAGAGCAAAGACCCAGAGGACACAGCCCAAAACGATGGTCAGACCAGGTATCGGACCATCTAAAGATACCGGTCAGCGAGGCGATACACCAGGCCACTAATCGCAATCTCTGGAAAGACGCTATAAAGCAAAGAAGTCACGATCCTCAGCATTGAGGGACCGACTATATATATATATATAGAGAGAGAGAGAGAGAGAGAGAGAGAGAGAGAGAGAGAGAGAGAGAGAGAGAGAGAGAGAGAGAGAATCTCCATTGAGCAACGTGTAGACTTAAAATTGCATTAATACGACAACCTTCAGAAATTTTTCACAAGAAATAATGAGTGTACCCGCAAAATCGTAAAATTCGTAATTCGTAAGTAAATTCTTTCCAAACAGTGGTCAAATACTGGTAGCCAAATTATTAATAAACCGTCAAGTACCTCAATTTTTAACACGCTTTTATTAGCTTGGGTTGTACGTTTGTATGTATGTATGTACTAACAGTAACGGAATCTTTGAGCCCGATTTCTATCCACTTTGAACGTCCAGTTTAATTAAAAATTTTGAAGTATTATCAAAAACCACGAATACACGATTTTAACATTTTTGTACCATTGTCCTTATCAATATCCTCAGGATTAACGATTTTCGAGGCGAGAGAAAGCGCCTTATGGAGCGTTCAGGCAAAGTTACTAGATCGATTTTAAGCTTTGGAAAATAATAATTTTATTTCCCTATAACTCAAATGTATTGAAACATATCTATAATGCCATCTTGTAGAATGATTTTTTAGGATTCCGTACTCAAAGGATAAAACGAAACCCTCCGCTATCTGTTCGTGAGTCACAGGGCTTTATCTCTTAAACCGTAATAGATAGACACTTGATTTTTTTTTTACAGACTATGCATAATGATGGTCGCTATAACAACAAATACTACGTGGGCTGCTTTTCGAAAATTGTTAAGTGGAGCACTCCACGCTTTTATTTTTTACAATTATACAATTTACTGTTCCTTAATTGATTCCTAGATTGAAAATTATTTTCTACTTTTTTAGTTGATTTTATCATAAAAGCGTGTTTTTTTTTTTTTTTTTGAACTATATTTATTAAAGTATAAAGTCACTTACCGAAAAGGCTCTTACTAACTCACCGCCTTGGTTTTACCAGAGTGAAAAAGTATCCTGCCTTATAGCGGCCCGTAACATTGGCCCCTTTACGGTACGTTCGCGGTCAACACAAGTCCAGTGTCGTTGTAATACCACCAATAAGCAGCTATAGTAGATTCTTAGCCTGTGGACACTCAAACATTAGGTGAACATTATAAAATTACAAGATAGAAATAAATTAAAACAATAGACCACCCAAGTGGTTATAAGTATCAAAATGACAACGTGTCGCCCGTATGAAATAAACTGTCATAGTACACCAGGGTCCACCCCAAAATTACACTGCTCCATACGTTCAGTCCCGCCATAATCAAAGCATCCAACGGCTGTCAAACGCTTTACCAACGGCATGGCTTCCTAAGGCTTCGTTCAAAGCAATCCCAGGAAAATCACCAAACACGCGCGCCAAATGTGCGCGCCATTACCCCGAACCAATAAACGTCACCATTGATCTCCATCATGACCATGTGGACACGTAGGTCCATCCAACCGCTGCTGTCGGCGATATCCCAATACCGCACTTTATTAATAAACTGAACGAAACGACTTTAATATGAGAATCACTTTTATTAACTTTTATTTACAATTCGAGCAGAGTAACGGCTTACACGACTGATTAAAGGCGAATGTACCACGCTGTACCAGCGCGTGGACTTAAATACTACTCGAGTCACAAACAGCATAAGAACTACCTCACATCACTTGTTTTGTTATAACAAGTGACGTGATTCACAATAAATTTAACTGTTAATAAAATAACATTATATTGAAAATATTGTTTTAAAAATACGAGAATTAATATTATTATAATTTACATAATTTATTTGGTATGACTAACAAAGTGTTTTGAAGTACTACCGGATTTCGTCCATATTTTAATCTAAATATTAATTCCACATTGACAATCAAAATTGACATAAATTAATATTATAATGAATTTTATGTTACTCCAAATAATTTATCTTACACAAATTACATTTGTTTTAATAAACAAGCGCGTTACAACACGCAAACATTCCTTACAAGTTTTCATAAATCGCCAAAAGAGGGCGCTACTAGTAGGATGCAAATTAAACTAAGTTTTGTTTATAAAACAATAAAATTGGAGTCATAATAATCTAATTGATTTTTACTTTGAAGGTTTGCAACAATATGAATTATTAAAAATAAATTACAAAATCAATGTTTTAAAATCAGTCGAAAGAATCAGTGCAATGTCTAAGAGACATTGAGGTTAGATCAATAACACTATTGTAATTACGAATAATTATTTTAAACATTAAATATTATAATATAAACGTAAGATACAGATTTACACCCATAAATAATTATTTTAAACATTAAATGTTATAATATAAACATAAGATACTGATTTGCGCCCATATAGACTTAACAATGTTACAGTCCCAACAGAAATCTCAAAAGGCAAACTATATGCTCGCTTCCATATTATAAAAAACATATTAGTTTATCTATTAACTCTGCAACTGCAAAGCAACTGACATTCGCAGACAGTCGGGAACTTGGTAATGGATACGCTCCTTAGGGACCTAGTTGCTAACTCACGTCTGGTGAGTCCTTGGTTTACTCTATATTGTCCAACTGTTAATCTCTTCTCGGAAATGGAACTGTCGTTATGTATGGGTTGCTTTAATTTTGTTAACGAATCGAAAAGTAAAGACGAAGTAGAGGTATGCGAAAATAGAGCGAGGTACGCTGGGAGGTATTTGACATTTGTCGGCGAAAAAATATTTACATATAAAAACTTATAAAACTAACATTTTTTTTTATCTATGGTCAAAGAATGGGAAAAGGGGAGGGGAAATTAACAGTTGCCAAAATGTGTTAGTGCAAAAATGTCTCGAATAAAGAGTCTTTCTTTTCTCGCTTAGGGAGGGTCGTTCTGTATTTGAAAACAACTAAACGATCCAATCACTGGTAAGATGTAAAGCTTATATGGAAAAAGAGAAAATAGTGTCTCTCAATGAACAGAAAAACATCTAAACGAAAATAATTAATTTAATAAAATGTTTTGTAATTCCTGAAGATAATAAAATAAACGATATAGATATATCTCCACCAGAAATCAAACTCCTACTCTGCCAATTATTCTAAAGATGATAAATTTGAGACTGTCTGTAAAGATATAGTAACTCTGAAATTATGAAGGTGAAAATTCCTTTTTGTCCTACATAAAATTGTACTTATTCCAATTATCTTTACAGTCAGTGACAACCCTAATTTAGTACACAGGTGAGGGCCCGGGATTCCATTCGGTTAATATTCGACAATTAATATAAAGCACAAACTACAAACTCGTCGGCTCAGAATGCTGTTATTACCGTTACGAACCCTTGTGAACTAGGAAATGATGTGGACGGATATTTTATTGAGTGACGGGTAAATGGACGGATGGATCACTTTAGAGGGATTTGATTTGACTAATATTACCGCGGAATAAAGACATTTTAAAATGTTGATTGTGATAGAATTCTCTGTGTTTTGTATTGGCGGCACCACCACACTTATTTCTGCCTAATAGCAACAGTGTTACACGCTGCTGTGTTCTGGTTTGGAGGGTGTAAAGGAAATATAGTTTACCGAGGCATTCCAGCTTAGTCCTAAGGGGTAGCAGCATCTGTAGCCGATCTTAAGTAGGTATCTAATCTTATCTGGGGTTGATTACAGATGTCCGTGGGTGGCAGTAGCTATTTACCATCAGGTGGACTGCATTCTCACCTGTTATTCAAAAATGTTACCGGTACTCCTATCAGTTTAATTAATTTTATTATTTGGGTTTTAAAGAATGATACATATATTGTATGTATACTTAATAATACAAAATTAATTTATTCATAATTAAGAAGTTAGTCTGCCTCGGTAAATTTGAGAAACTTTTATAAAAGAAAGAGTAGTATACTTTATTTGGTCGCAAGCGTAATCTCAGTCTTTGCGGCGCAACACTTTGATGTCTGTCGTTGCTTGTGTACAAACGCAAGATTTTTATGATTGCGCGATTCTAGTGTTACAGTAATGTACCGAGTAATTTTACTTTTAAGCGTCTCAGACTAGAAACAGCTCAGAATAAAAAAGACAGACTCAGTATCTGGCAAAAATACTGATGCTTATTTAATTCTGTCTGTTTCAAAAGTGTATAAGACACATGCTTACAATTTAAACATGTCGAATGCATAGAAGAAGCTTATATGAGCCGTTATATGAGCAATATTAAAGTTAGCGTTGTAAAAAACCTTGACACGTTTTTATACGAAAAGAGTTAAGGAAATCTATTTTTCTTTAAACTAGTAATTAAGTTTTATAACATCGTAATGATTTATTATAAACAAACTTTTGTTAAGAGCTGAATAGAAAAAAATTAAAAAAAATATTGAGAAAAATATATATAATAAAACAAAATAAAAATCGTCCAATAATACTTAAGTTTACTTATATTGGAATGTTCTGATCTGGAAAATATTTTTAATACACTACTTAATGCGTATAAAACAACCTTTATAAATTTGAGATCGTTGACAGCTAATAATTTTACATGAGGAAGATCTGAGTACTTGGGTAAAGGGAGATCTCCGGTTGTCCTGAGTGATCATGCCCGGGGAGCGGCCGTACTCCGACAGTCTCAGTTCAGAGCTTGTATATACTCAAGATGTTGAGAAAACTTCGATATCGTGATTCAGCGACGTATAGCGCCATCTGTTGACGAGTTGCGTAAAGTCGCCACGGCTATTTTAGCTTCCAGACAGAAACGATTAAAATCCGGATTCCTTTTGGCAGCTAACCTCAACTATTATAAGACTAAAATTCGGGTAAACAGGACATAACGCGGTGATACGAGTTGCAATCAGTAAAGTACACAACGATTTTTATATAAGTTCAACATCCAAGGTAGCATCGCTTGGAGCGTGTCCAAGGAATGTTGGTTGTGGCTTAAGTTATGAGAGACGCGATTAGCGGGATTGTGAAATAATTGGATTCACCGATAATTGTGCCAGTTTTTTTTTAATAACACAATTAAATTCTATTAAACTTAATTTATAAGTTTTTATTATAAGGACTTTATACCAAGATGAGGTATATATAAACATTACGTACTTATGCTTTGAACTTATTTTTGTACTCAACCTGTAACTGTCTCACGGGCAGGGATCACCCAATAGAGAGGTTTCAGTCATAGATTTCCACACTGGCCAAATGCTAATCAATTTTATTTATTGTGAAAGGCGTATAATTTATTATTATTTACTTATATAACATACGTCCAATATTTTCAGTTTTCTCTGATAGTTAGGGACTTTGAAAAAACAAAAAGCTGATTAGATTGGCGTACTCAACCTGTTACTGTCATAGTGATGGACAAAAATCTCCTTTAAGAGAGAGAAAGGTTTAAGTCATAGTCTTCAACACTGGCCAAATGCAAAACAATTTTATAAATAAAATGCCATTGAGCATGGCATTTAATTTATTATCATGCCCTACGAGTATATAACATACGCCATTTTTTTAATTTTGTTAATCGCAATTCTCTAGTGACTTGGACCAAACAAGAAGCTGATTAGATTGGCGTCGGCTACGTGCTTCCCAATGTAAGCGGTCGTATTGTCCGCAAACAGTTTAGTTTTTAAATCGTCTACAAGATGGTAAACCATAAGATGTTATCATCGCAGTAAAAAGTAATGGGACGTAGCGTATAAGGCTATGTTTATGGACAAGCGGAGCGCAATTAACCTATTGGGAGCGAGTTTGTAATTTTTTTTTATATAATATAGAAGTAGCAGACGAGCATGCAGTCCACCTGATGGTAAGTGGCTACTGCAACCCATGGACATCTGTAAACAACCCCAAATAGGATTAGATATTCCTACTTGAGGTCGGCCACAGATGCGCCGCTAACCCTGAGGACTAAGCTGGAACGCCTCGGAAAAGTATGTCTCCCTTACCACACCCTTCAAAACGGAACACAGCAACGCTTAACACTGCTGTTATTAGGCATAAATAAGTGTGGCGGTGGTGCCGCCGGAGTCGAACCACAAAGGGTTCTAATGTTTGAAGGAGCGTGTAAAATGTGATTTAAAAGTGGAGAAGAGTTTTGGATTCATGTTGTATTATAATTAGGCAGAGATATATAAGGGACGGTGGTAGAACCCTTTGGTTCTACTCCGGAGGCGTCTCCGTTACACCTATTTTGACTAATGACAGCAGTTCTAAGCGCTGTTGTGTTCTGTTTTTACGGTTGTAACATTTTTCCAACATAGTCCTCGGGGGTAGTAAGGTCTGTGTCTCTGTCTGTGTGGTTAGAATCTGATCTTATTTGAAGTTCATTAAAAATGTCCATGGGCGCTGGTAGCTACTTACCATCAAGTGGACTGCATGCTCGTTTGCAACTTTAATATTGTGAAAAAGGAATACGTTTTCGGATAGTCCTCAGACTTCAACTATCGTAGTCGATGGGAGTTTTAAATGTCTATAGGTGGTATTGAGTGCATATCATGAATGAATTGCAACCTTATTTCAAGTTCATTAAAATATGTTCCATGGAAATTTGTAATAGCATAGGATAAAATATGATCAAACTCCTCACAATTACTTTGATTTCTTCAGTAGGAGTTATGTTCCGATGAAGCAGTGAATTAGATATAGGTATCTATTTTTTTGCTATGTTACTGAGTTAATAATTGCTTTCTTGTAAACGCCTAGACGAACGAGTCTCCATTCAAAGATAAATGACAGGAATTTTCATATTATAATTTAAATTATTTTGAATATTACATGTTCACTTTTGACATAGTAACATAAATATATTTCTATATATAAACTGAAATACAGTTCATTCAAAGTAAAATCGTACAAAACAAAATATACAAAAAATTCATTAAATGTTTGCGAAAAATTTTCATAAAAGCCGAAACATTCTGAAATTCAGGCAACGCACCTCCTAGACTACATAACTACCTACTGGCTTCAGTAAGGCAGTTTCCCTTTTTGCGTAGTTTGCGATATTTTATTATGTCGCAAAGAAATCTAGGTCGTAAACTTTTTGTAAGTTGGGACTTTTTACGATTGAACTTTGCGCAACTTGGCCTTTTGTTGACATTGGTGTATTTTTGGCCAAATTGCTTTTTCGGGTTCATTTATTCGTTGAGAAATAACTAAGTTTATTTACACTATAAACTCTTACAATATGATATGGACTGTTATTCTTTGGGTATTCTTTGTTATTGGGTTACATTGGGACAAATATTAGCTTTTTATTATATTAACCGTGGCTGTAGGTAATTACAAAATGATTTTTTGTTAACCATACAATATCCGTTTTGAAATATTTTATAATGGCAATAATCTCAAAGTAAGTGCCGTTAAGATGAGGATATGTAAGGATGCGTACAAATGATTATGTAGCGCGTTCTATTTATGCGCCGCTCCTGTGCCGCCCCGAGCAAATGCAAGCGATCTGTAAACTGCACGTAAGTTGTAGTTAAAGAGGTGAGCCTTACTGAGTGTCGCGAATGCGCGTGGTTGCGAAATAATCGCGAGCTGCATGCGTGGATGATGTAGCGCGTTATGTATATGCACCGCTCCTGTGTAGCCCGCGCGCAAATACAAACGATCTGTAAACCGCACATAAGAATTGCACGTGTTACAGTTAACGAAGCGGCCCGTGTGTAGCGCATATTCGTGGCGCACTTGCCAGAATTTTTCGCATTTTTCGATAAATTAAAACCATTTGTTTATGTATTTGTAGGTCTATGTATATCGTGTCCCTGTAGTTCCGGGACCAGAATAGGTCTCCGGTTGCGTTCCTTTGGAAATCCCGGAGTCCTGTAAGCAGCGCCGAGGACGGCCACCGGGGGGGTTTTAGTGCGGTAAGAATCCCACATAACCCCGTGCCCCTCCCACGACATAGGGTACCTTTTGAAGGTTTCCTCCTCGTAACCAAAAAAAAAGGTCTATGTATAACTGTTTATCATGTAGCAACTTATTTTTTTAAGCTAACGAATTACTTTTATCGTATTTTGACTACTCTGAACCTACTGTTATCTACTTACTCTTTACTCTTGAATTGAACCCATAATCCTTTGCGTATCTGATCAGTATGGTGGCGTTAGTGATGTTAATAAACAGATCTGAGAACCTAACTTTATACTTTAACCAATCCGCCTCGGAGCCAGACAGCTTTTTGCTATCGTTATAGGAAGAGAAGTTTCAAACTGTCTGATACTGTGATTTATATACAAACTAACAAACTATTTCAATAGATTAGTGGAAGGGATATTCACTTTACTATGTATATTACAATAAAGGTTTAGTTTTCTATTTAAAATACGTAACACATTTATAGCTCTGACTCTAATATTCTCTCGTGAATGTCTTGGATCTACACAAAATGAGCCTGCAAGCTATTTAAAAAACTAAAAGTTTTTATTTAAATTTGAAAACGTCTTCCCTTTTAAAAATATTTGATGAGTCTGTCTAATGATGGCAATATTTTAAAGTGTTCTCAACTATATATTGATAAATCGTAGTTATCCAATATTTTACTTCATTATTCTCTGTACAACTGCAATAACATCCTGTGTGACATCCTCATCCTGATTTGTACCGAGACGGCATAAAACTATAAATTATGCGTAGTCATGGCACTAAACTTCAAGTTTAAAAAACATTAAAAGATTTATTAGTTTTTCTGCGGATTCGCATATAGTGGATTTTTCTGCACAACATCCTCAACACGCAATACGAGGTAACGTCGAGACGGCACAAAAGTACAAATTATGCGCAGTCACGGCACAACCGCTCAGCGGGTCTGAGCGCGTGTGCTTTGGGTGTTTAGATTGTCTCATTATTAAGTGGGATACACATTTACGCTTATCAAATGTCACTAATCAGAGATATTATAAAATATGTATAGTATTCATATGTTAGTAATTTGTATGTCATGATTATATTATTAAATGCCTTAAAAACTTCATGTCATTTAAAATTAATTGGATATTATTGAATGATATAAATTCACCATTTTTTCATTATTTCATTAAATGATGAAAAAAGCCCTTAAATAAATTTGCACCAATATAGGTCAAGGTGTTTTACAAAATTGAGAATTTTCTAACTTTGAATTAAATTTTGACTTTGCGGAAACGCTCAAAATGGATGCCGATCACTCTCACCTCGCCACTTCTATATCCGAAATTTCATTTCACTCCCATTTTATTGGTAAAGTTAAGCAATACTATATAATTTCGACACGGCCGCGGCGTTTGACGTGCTAAACTTCTGACACCTTAATTTAGAAATGGAAAAAGAATCGAATGAAAAAAAAAACATTTCAATATTATTCTACGGGAACAGACTTAATATGACGAATCGTAAACGACGCAAAACTTAGCCAACAATCATCTATTAAACTCCCAACCAAGCCTGACGTTGCTTGATATACCCCGGCCGATATTTGCTAGCCATAAATCCATTTTTTATAATATAGTAATAGCAGACGAGTATGCATTCCACCTGATAGTGAGTGACCATTGCTGCCTACGGACATCTTTAATCAACCTGAGATAAGATTACATTCTTATCTGGGGTCGGCCACAAATGCGCCCCTACTTCAGAGGAGTAAGTCAAAACCATGAGGGCTCTACTTTGTAAAGACGTAGACATACCATAAATGCATAGTATTAATCTCTCTCTTTCGACTTTTGTTCACCCACTCAGACCATGTCGTTTTCAAAGTATTTTCATTGAGACCTATCTATTCTACCCTTTTATAACCATTCCATGGTTAGTGATCAAATTATTCATGTACAAATGAAATGACTTAATTCAAAGCTCAGCGAACTTCTTATCATTGTGTCGCACGCAACGGAAACTTGAAACCCACTCGTCGGATTTCTTTTATTGACTCCCCGAGTTTATTAGTGACACCTGCGACTAAGTATTACTGTTACAAAGCCACGGAAGTAATCAAATTTTAGGTGATTTTGCAAAATGAGAAATATTTTGCCCATAAGATTCATAAACATTTAGGAGCCTGGACTGATTGATTCGTGGATACGTGGATTCATCTACTTTTGAAACTTTACGATGTTCATCTAATTATGGTGGTAGTTGTGTTCAGCTACATATGAACGCTTGGGTGTATAGGTATTTTTGAAACCTTCACGTTCATCTACTTTTGAAGCTGACTGTACATCACTATTTCAAACTCGCCGACGAACGATAAAGCTGGATTATCGCTCAACTCTTTCCATATTTCCCTCCATATGTTTTATGACTGTAGCGTTTTATTGCCAGAGAATTTCATAGCAACGGCATGAATAGCTTGTTTTAAACTTTGAGAATAAGTTCTGCACAGTGAAAACAATTTGACAATAAATTTTATTTATAGAATAAAAAAACACTATTAAATATGTTACAGTGACCCAAATATTCAAATTAAGTTTACATAATCAAAAATTGTGACGATTAAGTATTTATTTTATTTTTCCAATGCACTAAAAATGTTGTTTTGTTTCAAGAATATTGAAAAAAAAAACAATTTCTATTTGAATGTAATTCTCAATACAAGTATAAAACATATAGAAATATGTATTTAAAACAATACACACACTCAAAATATGTGTTATATGTTTTAATATAAATATACTCATATTACTTACATCTATAATATCAATACAATTCCAAACTGCGCAAAATCCTACAAATCTCGTAGATTTTCAACACGTAGCGCGAAACGTGTTTCACAGTGCTACGAGATTCTACGGCGTAGCCTTCGGAGCGTAGGCGTTACGAACATATTTGTCTACGAATGTACGTTTGACTTTGTGAATGTTCCGACACTATTTCTGCTGCAGTGCAACTTCAACCATGTTTCAAATGAAAATTTTAACCTAGATTGCATTGAGATGTTGGAGAGATATAACATTTTTACGAACTATACCGTAATGTTGAAATTGAAAAGCTTAAGTGTCGTTTAAAAATGTGAATTTTAAAGTACTTTTATGACATGTTATTAAATATTTAATTTTTATATATTTTTAAATTTGTCTATTTATGCTTTACTTTGTGCTTTGACAAAATATATATATTTTTTATTTTTGTCACAAGTATCCCAAATAGGTACAATTATTAGCTTCACAATAAAAACATTTCACTACTGAAGTTTAACCCGCAATATTCCTCTGTGCCATCGAATTATGCAAGTATATAATATTTTTAAAGGTATTTAATATTTTTGATTTCTATGTGACGCGAATTTGAAAACCTATTTTAAAATCCATTATTCATCCATTATCCATTATCTTCATTTGCTTATTACCACCCAGTACTCGAAGCGTTTTTGGATTGGAATTTCATAAAATATTTAAAACTAAGTAAATGGAACATATCGTTTATGAAATCATAATCGTATGGCTGTATTTGAACTACACACTAGAGCGTAGCACGTCTACGAGAAGTCTACGAAGACATCATTCGTAGCGTTGCCGTAGCCCACATTATATGTATGTAGGTGGAACTCCACTTGCTATTCTACATTTTTTTTTATTTATTTTTTTAATATAGGAGTAGCAGACGAGCATGCAGTCCACCTGATGGTAAGTGGCTAATGCCGCCCATGGACATCTGTAATCAATCCCAGACAGGAAGATATTCCTGTCTGAGGTCGGCCACAGATGCGCCGCTACTCCTGAGGACTAAGCTGGAACGCCTCGGAAAAGTATGTCTCCCTTACCACACCCTTCAAACCGGAACACAGCAGCGCCTAACACTGCTGTTATTAGGTAGAAATAGGTGTGGCGGTGGTGCCGCCGGAGTCGAACCACAATGGGTTCTACCACCTACATATTTGCGAATATCATCCATATATCGATTTTCTTGTATTTATTCATTCACTCATTTACGGCACAAATTGACATGTAAAGCACAAAGTCAGCAGACTAGTTTTATCAGGCAATTTTTATTAACCGTCTTAACTCCGATAGAAAAAGTTAATAAGGGATATAATATATGTTTCTATCAGTGGATAATAACATGAACAATCAATAATATCACTGTTTTTTTTCTGCAAGTAATGTATGAATTACATATAAAAACATCACCAGGAAACCTTGCACGGCTTGATAGTTCTTAAAAAAATGGTTTGTGCAATTTCGTTAACAACCCATTACTGTCCCTCTGCTGGGCACGGGTCTACTTTTAGAATGAGAAGTATTGGGCCATAGTCCACCGCGCTGGTCGAGTTGGGCGCTGGGCGTATTGGTGTACTTCATATACCTTTGAGATGTTCTTTATAAATCCCTCAGGTTGGCAGGTTTCCTCACGATCTTTTCCTTTACCGTTTAAGCAAGTGATAATTTGTAATACGCTCATACTCGTAACTACGAACCAAAGGTGCATGTTATTGTGTGAAGTCTACAAATTCACAAAATATATTAATATTATTTCTCAACATGCTACGTCAAGTGAAGGCCTGCCTGATTGTGAGTGATATACAAAGCTTTCGACACTTCTGTTAGACTACGTTCAACTGTTTGGTATGAATATCTTAAAGAAACGTTTTAGATATAGCCAGTTCTTGTAAAACATTTTGTTGTATAGTTCACAAGTGTTTTGTATGAGATATTCTACTGATGGATGTCTAGATCCGGCTTTTGACACGATTATGTTATATACATTGGATGTAATAGGAATATTTTGTTTACTTAATATTATATTAGGGATATTTGGGGGACTTTCCGTCTGCCCGAAGGTTGACTGGCATAGAATGCTTGTAGCATTAAGTCCGCCGTTTTATCTCTACGTTTTTTGTAAAGGTATAAAAGAGTAAACAAATAAATACTTGATGACGATTAAGATATGTTTTTATCTAAAAAGAATAATCGGATATCATAAATCATTCATTTATAAAATTCTTAGTTATGGTTATCATAGCAACCATAGAAGTATATGTATTGTAAAATATATTTACGATATAGAGCTCTGTGACATACTGACAGACAGAGGAGGCTTAATAATAGGGTCCTGATTTTACCCTTTGGCTACGGAACCCTAAAAAAGCAGAAAGCAAAGAAAACATTGAGCTTCCTGTACAATACAATAAGAGAAAATTGCAACATCGTTCTGTTAGAGTCGGAAGCTATATATCAGGCGCGCACAACTTTTGATCGCTTACTCACTCGCGAATCATATGCCTTGTAAAATTTCGTGTAAAGTGGAATTTCGCAACTTTCTAAGTTTTTCGCATCTTTATTTATGGGGGCACTTCTTTAGGGTACCTTTCCAGTAGAGATGTGTAAGGTAGCTAAGCTATGGATGTGTTTGTTTATAATATTGAAGTAAGCAGACAGGCAGTCGGCCTGATGGTATGTAGCAGTAGCAGAAATAGGTGTGACATTGGTGCCTCTGAAGTCGTAACACAGAGATTTCTAGCATCTTCAAACCCATCAAGGATTACTTGACTTCCATCGCTCAGCTTAGTTTAGCTAAGTTATATGGAAGGTTAGGTTTGGATACGGATGCGAACTAAGGATTACGACCAATTTAGCCAAGTATTATCAATTAATACCTTAGTCACTCACACACGTTACTCATAAAATTAATATATTCGATTTTTGTTTACCGAACCGAAATTTGTCAATTTATAGTATGTAAACGTTGTTAAATTGAAATGTTTGGTAAATAAAATATATGATAGATTGATTATTAATAACAGTCGTTAGCTTAGCTTCGACCTCGCACGGAACCACACATCTCTAGTGGAAAGACACCCTTATACAAGATAGCCATTTTCCGTCGATACCCAGTTCGGCACTTCCAGCTAGTTTTTGGCACACATCCTGCTTAGTAGCACGAAGTTATTTTTGCTTCAGAATACACACAATGATCTTGGTTTCACAATACAACATATTTTTTTAGTGAACATGCAAAACCTTGTATGTCAGATCTTCCAATGCTAAGTTGCCGAAAAATCACCCTATTGGTCAAATACAAGATGCTTTCTACACTCACAGTCCCGGACAGATATCAAAATTCATCATTCACATGTCTGTATGTCTAGGGATCGAACCCGGAACCTTTTGCGCATGAGACCAGTATGTTTATCGCTCCGCCACGCGGGTCGTAAAAAATTACATAATCAAGAAATTACTTTCTTATCAGTAGGGAAGCAACACAGTTCGCTATGAGTAGCGTAGTTTAAACTCAAACCGTTCCTAGTAAACTTTATACATTTTTCAGAACATTATAGGGATTTCAAACACGTTCTTGTCGAACTAACGGATAGAAAAAAGACTTAGAAAATAGACGTTTGTTATCGCAGTAATAAGTGTACTGTAGTCCATTGAAATGTTACATTTGGGTTACCCATGGATATATCCATTATATATATATCCGTTATCAACCCCAGATAAGATTCTTATCTGAGGTCGGCCACAGATGCGCCGCTACCCCTGACGACTAATTTGGAATGCCTTGGAAAAGTATGTAGACTTATAGATCTAGTAAAGATTACGTTGCCTTAGTAGTAGTAAAGTACAACTCTTTGTTCGTTTAAATGTTATATCAGGTACAATTACGAGAACGTTTGTTAGGCTATACTGTTCAGTTCGAGTAGGCACGTGTCTGCCACCGGCTGTAGAACACGTGACTATCGGATATTATACCGATATTGTTATTGGACGAGCTTTGACACGTGAATTAGTTTTGGGGTCAACCGAAATTACTTGATTTTGGTTACGTATCAATTTGGTGAGCACTTATTTGTCATAAAAATATATTTATTATAAAATTATGTGTGTTTGTAATCTGAGGTGCAAGTATATCATGCATTTTTTATAATATGGGAGTAGTAAACGTGCATGCAGCCCAACTGATGGTAAGTGGCTACGGCCGCCCATGAACATTTGTAATCAATCCCAGGTAAGATTAGATTCCTATCTGAGGTTGGCAACAGATGCGCTGTAACGTCTGAGGACTATGCTGGAACGCCTCGGAAAAGTGTAACTCTCTTACCAAAAACCATAACACAGCAGCGCTTAACATTGCTGTTATTAGGTAGAAATAGATGTGGTGGTGGTGCCGTCGGAGTCGAACCACAAGGGATTCTACCACCTTTAAAATTCATTTGTTCATTTAATTGTTATATCAGGTACAATTACAAGTGGAAAATTTGTTAGGCTATACTGTTCAGTTCGAGTAGGCACGTGTCTGCCACCGGCTGTAGAACACGTGGCTATCGGATATTATACCGATATTGTTATTGGATGTAGGACGCAATCGCGCTTCGACACGTGAATTAGTTTTGGGGTCAACAGAAATTACTTGGCATTGGTAACGTTTCAATTTGGTAAATATCTATTAGCCAGAAATCTATTTTTATTTTAAGAGTCATTGTATTTTTAACTTGAAGTGAAATGTATGAATAACTTGTTTCTATAAATATTGTATTTAAAACTGCTGTTATTAGGCAGAAATAGGCGTGGCGGTGGCACTGCCGGAGTCGAACCACAGAGGGTTCTACCTTGATCTATCTATTTTTCTTCACAGATAAGATTATGTTTTGTTATTTCGACTTCTTTTAGGGATCTGGGTATAAACACGCTAATCAATAATATATACTCAAATCAGTACATTTTTAAAATCTCACGCTTAAAACCACCGTCCAAATGGCAGAAATTAATTAACAATAAAAATGAATAGGAATAATATTAATTGCGCCCAGCATCGGCGAAAGTCAGAAGTATTTTTCTAAAAGTCCACTTCCTCGGCTTGTTTTCGTTGTCCAGACTTCTAATTAAACTTATAGCGGGGTTTCTAATGACTGTAAGTTATAAGCTGAAGCGGATAATTGTATCGTGAATCTCGGCATGTTTTTTTGGTGATTGAATAGTTACTTTTAAGATGTTCTTCTATCGCATGCTCTTCTATTGCATGCTTTGATAGTAATTAGCACTTTAAACCACGGACTTTATAATCACAATATGTATATAAATGTATATAAAGATCACAAACATGTTCCTACCCTTGATGACTTAGTTATCGTGATCTTAGAATAAATAAGGCATTTCATATACTACATTCTTTAAATTAAAATAGAGAAAAATCTATACACTGTTTTTATAAATATACCGGTTCATAAGAAACTCAATTCAAATGCTATTTTCAGGGTCGGAATTTATCATAAGTTTCCCTATTGGTAGTTAAGTATATCGCTGGCACTTATAAATAAAACCAAACACCAATTCCAAGGTTTTATTTGGCAGTCAGAATGATAAATGGTGTTTCATTAGTGGCTAACAACGCAAGGTACGGGGTTCGAGTATTTGTTAACTTTTTTCACTTGAAATATATATCCGGTACCGTAATTTTAGTTCCACCGGAGTTCGTATAGTCTGAAAATGCAATTAAAACTAAATTAGAATCGAACCGTGTTCAACCTTCGTTGGAATCTTTGTTTATTTGTCTTAGATCTATTTTCTTACCTTAGCTTTGTTAGGTATAAAGATTTGTGTAAATTAACGCGTTTTGTGAATAGCGTTTAAGCGTACGCTTACCATGAGTTTTTACGTTTTGACAAATATGACTGTTTTGGTAATTGTGTACGTATTTGCCCATACAATTTCCAATCAGCGCCCCTACCGGATTGTATCAGAACTATAGTGTCAGTAACGTAACATTAAATGTCTAAATTGACAAAATGGCGCTTTATGTTTTGTCTCTCTTATTTGCGAACATGTGAGGGAGACAAAAAATTCATCGTCACTTGAGCACTTACTTATTATTACGTTTACTCAGTGGTGCGATTTCGACAACTCATTCTACTGAAGCAAACGGAACAGAATAATGGATTGAGTAAATGTAACGTAAAATTGTTAGATATTTTGAAAACTCGTACTAAGGGCAATGTTATTACGTTACTCGTATGTGTACTAAGTAATTTGTACATAGCATATCACAACAAAAGACTCATACTTACGTGGACTTGTAATTGAGGTCTGCTATTGGTGAGTTGCTTTCTCAACATATTTTTATATAGCATGTTATTATAAGGTAGAAATAGATGTTACGGTATTTCCACAGCCAAATCAATAAGGGATTTTGCATCTTTAAAGTTGAGCTCATTTATTGTTAACAATTATGCAGTCTAATAATGACAAGTGAGGGTCTTTCTCTGTTGCGGTCAATATTTCTTTATTTAGAAATGGAAATTGAACACAGAAATCATGAAGACTATGAATGCATAGAATCCTTAACTTTCTGCATAAAATAGGCATGACTTATGAATTAATGAATAAAAATTAAGTATATTTATTTTTTTCTTTTTCCTGATAAGTCTTGGTTTGGACGAGGGTTATTGGTTTAATATGGTACAAGTAAATCAGCTAAAGGAACGCTATTTATTTGTTCTGTTTCTTTGTATTAGGTATTTTGTATCTGCTGTAAGGCAAATAGGCAAACCGAAAGTAACCTCTCCTTCTGTAGGTTCGGGATTTCGAGTAGTTAGGCAAGCAGTATAATGTTTCCAAAGTTATGAGCATTATTGTGTGTAGTGCGTTAAGATATTATTTTTAATATTATGAACTGAAGTAATTACATTCTGTCTCCCTTCAGTTTGGACACTATTGTAACATTCACTATAATTGACGTCAGTAATTAATACCAATTAAATATTTTATCGACCTGTCAAACATTGTGAGTCTGTTAGTGTATGAAGTCTAATTGTCCACACTTGGACATCGCGGCGGACTATGGCTTATATGCTCTCATTCTGAGAGGACACATGTGCCCAACAGTGGGAGGGTAATGACCATGACAATATAATTTATTATGAGAAACTCATCTTATATATAAAATTCTCGTGTCACAATGTTAGTTACCGTACTCCTCCGAAAAGGCTTTACCGATTTTCATCAAATTTTATATGCATATTTAGTAGGTCTGCGAATCGGCTACCAATTATCTATTTTTCTTACCCCTAAGTGATAAGGGTTGTTCACCCTTAACATTTTTTATTTATATGGCAACACAACGTTTGCCGGGTCAGCTAGTGCTTATATATACTTATACTTATAAAATATTGTTCCAATATTATGTACAATAATTAACGAATAAATTTAAACAGTGAATAACGAACAAAATTATATAATTGTGTAAGTTGTATATTTCTCACAATTCAAATGTACATTCACATGTACATAATTACATTCGTTGGACATCCGAAAAGTTTTCCGAACTTTCCCCGCAGTGCCTGGCAAGAGGGATAGGAAAGAAAACATGAAACCGAATGCCTGCGATAAATAAATACGCAATAGAACATAAACCCACGTAACTACGAGTTCAAATGAGAAATGACTAAACAATAGTGGCACATAAAAATAAAGGACGGCCTCACTTCCTAAGAATAAGTTTTTGTGTGAGTTCATCGGATGATCTTTAGAATGAGTTCTTTGGGAAGGTTAGCAAAAAAATACATAGAAAACAAAGTGTTTTATTTTTAATTACTGCCGCGTTGGAGGTCACAGTACTTGTTTTACACGACGTAGGAACGGGTTTGATCCTCGACTAGGCAATTGTCTAAATTATGTACTTACTTATTTAAGGTTTTGTTATGAATTTAGCTTTCATGCTCGTCAAAACGTATGTCAATGTCACGTCACAAGGCATCCTAATAATAAGCGTGTCAAAAATACCCAATATGTAGGTACACACACTGTTACTGTTCCAGAGCAGTATATACGTTCACACATACGCAAATAGACACACATACAAACGCACTCGACTCTTAGAAAAACTCGTTTTGCTAAATGCATAAAGCTTGAGGTTTATTTGCCGACGGTACCACATCCGGCGCGGGGCGGGAGTACGGCGGAGGTCTGATATCCGCTGCGGCGCCGCCACGACGGCTCTTCATAACTTTGTCATCCTGAGCTATGCGTAAGCTTAGACGTCCTTTTAAAACTTAGTCTAATGTCTCTTAGCTGGTACAACTAACAATTAATTAAATAAGTAGTAAATAAAGACAGATTATTTATCTTTCTCTAGTAGGGACTAGGGTTTGGTTACATTTGGTTGTTTGTGCACCTATATACACAAACACTCCAAAAACTTGACTCTTCGGGTTAAAACATCGAACATATCCTTTAAAAAAAGTTCTCAAAGATACTTATGTTATATTTTAGGACATAATTTTTATACCCTTGTTAAAAGGGGAAAGAAAACATGGTAAGAAAACCCACACACCTGAAAGTTTTCAAAAAAGTTTTGGAATTGTGTTTAGTCTACAAATTCGTATATGATTAGTGCAATGAATTATGAAAACTCCTTAAAAGAGAAAACTCATGTCCAGCAGTGGGACAGTATTGGCTGCCGTGTTCCGTTTTGAGAGGTGTGGTAAGGGAGACAGACTTTTCCGAGGCGTTCCAGCTTAGTCCTCAGGGGTAGCGGCGCATCTGTGGTCGACCTCAGGTAAGAATATTTAATCCTATCTGGGGTTGATTACAGATGTCCATGGGCGGCAGTAGCCACTTACCATCAGGTGGACTGCATGCTCGTCTGCTCCTATATTATATAAAAAAAGTATTAGATTGACGACGACGACGACTAATTTACTTGATAAAATATTCAATTCTACTATAAAGTTGTAAATTACACATAAAATTAAAGCTTATTTACAGTTTCCCTTTAAGGATGACTGATTTTTGATGATTTAACAATTTCATTCACATTTTATTTCATTGACAATACAATAATTTATATCAAAAGTGACCAATAAATCACGAACAAAAGTTGCTCGCATATGAAATATTTACTTGAAAACAGTCGTCTGCATAATGAGAATCGAATGGGAGATTTAATTAATACTTTAAGCTTATTTAAATTCAGCGACCAAACATGAAATGTGATTCGTTTTTGTTATTATTAATTATGGGTTATAAATTTTTGGATGTAAAATTGTTATTATGTTATGTCTGTAATTGGTTTATAATCTCGGCTTAACAGTCACGCATTAAAACCTCAGATATTAATAAATATATGAAATATAATAAATAATAAATGTAAATAACAGTATTTACACTTTATGGCCCGCGTGGTGGAGTAGTCACCGTACGGATATAACACAGAGGGTTCTGGGTTCGATACCCGCACAAAGAGATATATAAATGACTTTAAAGTTCTGTTCTGAGTCTGGTTGTTATACTGATATTTTGTGTATGTGGCATCTATAAACACGACACTGGGAAAGTCTTAGTGTAAGCGTTTATGATCAAACTTGATAATAATTCTAAGCTTTTCGCAATGGTAACAACCGCGATTATCAGCATCGTGATTTGTAATTTAGCCTCTCAGTCTCGAAGACGGAAGTTTGAATTCCAGTCACCTCGAATTTTGGAAGATATTTTTGTGTATTATATTATAACAAGTGAGCTTGTGGAACTGGTATCTCCCCGGTTGAAATATACTGCTTCTAAAGAAGTTCTTACTAGCTCCTACCTACTAGGTTGTAACTACCTTTCGAACTGAGACTAATCTTTCAAGATAAAAGAATATAAGATTCCGTAAGGTGTTTTCCGAGATATTTTATCGCTTATCTCTTCTCGCTGATGATACAACGCGTACTTTAAACCGGAAATAATATAATGTTAGCAATCTTTCCCCATCTCGAACCAGCCCCGCAGTTTCGTCGGAAATAATCATAAAACCACAAATAGGGGAGCGAATTCAATTTGTTTACAAATAACTGGCTTGCCAATTATCTTTTCGCTTTTCTACCGATTCTAAGGTTGTTTGTGCTTAGGTGTATTTGTATTGCAAAAATATGTATCGTTGAAATATATTTTATCGAAGTTTTAATTATCTTATGGAGTGCTTTTCGAAAACTGATAAATGGAGCACCCCACACTTTTTCACAATATTACTGTTCCTTAATTGATTCCTAGATTGAACATTTTTCCACTTTTTAGTTGATTTTATCATAAAAGCGTGTTTTTTAGTTTTTTGAACTATATTTTTTATCTTTATGGTTATAGGAATTTTTCATTTATAGTTGTCACAATCGCCTGAAATATCAGCAATAGTCCACGTATCATCAGCGATAATCCAATTATGTGCGAATCGATACTACCATAACATGAGCGTTTGGCAATGTATCGCGTATTGCAATCAACTTTGTGCGTTTGTGTTTTGAAACACACACACATAACTTGGAAAATTATGAAGATGGAGAAGAAAACCAACCCAGTGCCGGACTTAGCTCTTCAGAGGCCCGGGGCGGAAATGTTAAATGAAGTCCAGGTCGGAAGGTTGAAAGTCGAAGAGGCCCCCGGTCTAAGAAGTTGGTCTAATTTCACAAGCTTTTACAAATATCTACAAGGGAACTTGAAGACAATTGGAGCCCCTCCCCAGAGGCCCGGGAGGTGAGCGCCCCTGCCGATCTCTCCTTAGTCCGCCAGTACACGAAACTTAGGCGTATTTTGGGCGTAGGGCCGTTTTGGGGATCTATGCATGGTCCGAAGGCCCCCGTAAAGAAAACGATAACCCATTTTTCGTTTAAAAAATAATTGTAAAAAATGTCGTCCGTCTGTTTATTCTGGCTAATCTCTTAAATTACTGGACCTATTTTGACGGAACTGGTATTTAGTTCACGGTATAAGAAATATTGACTTGTAGAAAGATAATATAGTATAAGAATTACTTTTTGGTTAGTTTTATTTTTGAAAAGAAGTATAAGAAGGATTTTGCATATAAAAATTAAAACGCATGATATCTCTCGTGTATTTACAGTTTAAATCCGGGTGAAACCATGAGGCACAGATCGTATATCTCTCCATATTTCAGTGGTACAATGGGTTGAGTGCGTGTTTCCGGCGACAATTCTCTGCTGAATTACAGCCGGTTTGTGCGATTAATGTAAATCGCCTGTTGGATGGCAAACAGCGAGACGAATTTCAATTGACTGACTTAGTAATCATATCTAGTGTTATCTGTACGTGGTAATATTTGCAGTGATATAAGTAAGTCTATTAGAGCACAGAAATTAATATATGTTTCTGTAACTGCTTTGGTTGCTGTCTTCCCAAAGGAGATAATGACAATTTCTTATATGTTTTGCGATTAAAAGGGCACTCTTAGAGTGGTGACAACGTCTAGACAAACGAAATTTGGGGCGTTCACTTGCTAGATAGCGTTACGTTCGGTGCCGGGTGGCAGGATGCAAGTAGTTTTAGAAGCGAAGATGGGATCAGTGGCATGCCTTGCCTATGTTCAATAGTGGATTAATACGGGCTTAGGAGCGTGAAAGAGAGGAAGAAAGAGAGAGAGAGAGAGAGAGTTAAAGCGGCAGTAGAAAAACTTGTCACAATTATTCTGGGTATGTGTGCTTTGTCCCTGTAGTTCCGGGACCAGAATAGGGCTACAGTATCTCCTGCTTGTCGTTAGAGGCGACTAAAAGGGACTTTCGGGGTTGCGGGTGGTAAGAGTGGGAGCTCGAACCGTCCGGCCAACGACCCCGGGAAGGACGGCGGTATGTGTGGTCGCATACCGTCGTGTACATCGGACGGTGGGGCGATTCAATCTCACTTGAGCGGAGCCCGACGGGGCAGTGCGCTGAGAGGACTCCGGTTGCGTTCCTTTGCAGATCCCGGAGCCCTCTACGCAGCGCTGAGGACGGCCACCGAGGGGGTTTTAGTGCGGTAAAAATCCCACATAACCCCGTGTCGCTCCCACGGCACCGGGTACCTTTTGAAGGTTTCCCCCTCGAGAAGAAAAAAAAAGGGTATGTGTGCTTGTGTTATGATGTAACTACACGATAATGGTGGTTTTCTATATATCTAGAATTATGAACAGACAAAATAATCTTATCCTTTAATGTTAATGCAGCCACAAAGTTTGTTATTACAATTATCATAAACATTAAATTTTCTAGTAACATAACCGATAAAATAATGGAGTTAAAATATTAATTTGTAATATACACCACCAATAGAATAATGCACCACAATGTTATAACCAAAATTAATTTTGAAGCACTATAAATTTTAATAACCTACCGCGGTTACTAAAACACTGTTTTATTCACCATTACTCAACATTCAACATACTACACTCAACATACTACATATTTTGCATTAAAATCGGTCGTTATCCTCTGCATTTCATATGAAAAGTTAAGTAATATTGACTATGAAACTAAATTCGGTCTGTGCGTACCCGAAAATTAAATTCGATACATCTCTTACGAGTTCTCCAACAAACGCAATGCTTCTGAATTATTTATTTAGATAGAAAGTTTTTATTATGGCCCCCGAGCGCAGTTAGATAATGCGGTGCGAGTGTAGAGTGAGTAGCGATTCGTCGACTGTCTCATTTCTGAGCGCTTTGTAGTCGTAGTCGAAGGCTGTAGTCGAATTAGTAGGCGATTTGGTCGAACGTTTTTAAAACATTATGAAGTACCCCTTCATAATGTTTCAAAAACGTTATACTCTGCATGTATTTTCTCGCGATGTATTCCTTTGTCATGTAAGTGACGTTTTATTTCTGTTTTGTTAAAAATCAATGGTAGGTATACATGTGATTGACATATAGTTGTTTCTATAATATATTTTTCGGATTGTTGTTTGACTATGTACTTCAGATTTTTATTTATTATTAATGAGTACAAAATATATTTTGTATATAAAAATGTAAAATCTATAAACATATTTGTAAATACCCCCTACAACTAAAGCATAGTTTTTGTCCGTGTAATGTTCAGTAAAGAATAAGTAAAAGAACTATCTTTTTAAATTATTAGCATTTTTTTCTATTTAGCTTCAAACGATATTCAACCATGAACTTATTACTTACCAACATAGATACAGACCGCCGGTTTTAAAAAAAGTATCTTCCTTAAACACAAATTTAATTATTCAATTATTCAAAACGTAAAAATCTCATGCCTTAGACCACAAAAACATTCCAGTTCATTGTGTGGATCTCATGAAGTGGCGATGTGATTTCTTATTGACGAACTTGTAATGCCTGTTATGGGTTTTTGCGACGCCATTTTGTCTAGGGGTCTAACGATTACCCGTCAGAGTTAAGCGCAAACAAGATAATAATGATAATGTGTTTGAGCGATTAATACTTGACCTTATTTTTAATGCTTGGGGCAAATGTAGGGTGTATTGAAGTAAATTTTTAACATGTTACTTTTATGTTTCACGGGATTTTTTCTTCAATTAAAGGTTGCCTGAAATATCTTGAATAAAGGGTTTTAGATTAAGATTTTTTTTTAGATTAAGAATAATATAATTGGTATTGTTTAAAAGAGATACGGTAAATGATGATGGATATCAATTGAGTGTCAAGTCTAAAAAATCCTATACATTTTAATACGTACCAATCTGCACTTAACCCGCATGGCGGACGTAGGCCTTAAGTCTCATTTTGAATGAATACCCATGTTCAGAAGTGGGACAGTCGCCGGTTGATGGTAATGATAGAAACAGGAGTATTGGTTTACGTCCTTTATTAATAAAAAAACAATCCATCCAATATTTTGTCTACCAAAAATTGAAATACAATTTCTGATTACGAGCAACTGCCATACGATTTTTGATACAAAAATTGGATAGATTGATTATTAATATCGGGCTTAGTCGAGAAAATACTGCCACAACTTTCAAAAACTAGATGGCATACTAACCTACTTTTGTAATATTTCCTGTACCAACAGAACCGCTTAAGACGTGAAAGTCTGCCATTTTGATGAAAATTACATTACATATTGCAATTTCCTTGCCGTAATACGTCTTGGAAGAGCTTCTTTGTGAACTGAAGAAACGCTAATGTAATTCTTGTAGCTTTGCGCGTTATTAGTGAAAATTCAAAATTTATATAAGGACTTTATATCGAAAATTCAAATGGGTTTGAAGTAGGGCAAGAGTTAAACTGATTGTGTTAGAATATGCTAAAAGATATATATTTCGTTTATTTCTCATCCTTTGGATTTGAGGTAGCTGGTGAGCGACATCGGGTGATGTGGAACAATTGCCCATTGAAACCTCCCTAATGGCTTACGTAGAGGATTCTGGGATCTCCGATGGAACGCAAACGGAGTCCAGTCAGAAACGGAGTCAGGTTCTACTCAGATGAGCATTTACTTTCAGCACATTTTCGGGTGCTTACCATGGTATGCGATCACACATTTACTCAATCGGTTTACTTCATCAAAACTTATGTTATGAACAAGATGAGTGGCGTCGATCTAGTCGAATTACTGACAATTAATGCTTCTAGCATTAAGTCCGCTTTTTGTACTAACTTCTAAGGTACAATGAAGTTAAGTTAAGTTAAGTTAAGGTACAATAAATTAATAAATTGCGCAATATTTTTTTATCTTAGAACCCCTTGAATTTTAACACATGACGACTATTAACAAATATAAATGTTACAATCATAAATCCCTAAAAAGAAATAAAAGAAGAAGCTTAAGTAAGGCGGTACTATACTATAGCATAATATTGTACATGCATATAAACCATTCTCGAGACAGACTTTCATAAGAACGTGTGAGTGAGAATCGTCCACATTATCTTGGAAGCACAAAGAATGTCTTTAAAGTGTTCGTTTAAAGCTACGTTTGAAAAGTTCTGTGATATTTTACGCTAGCTTTTTTCTTCGTTCGTTTGCTTTGGCTATGTTATTTTCAATGTTTTACAGTAAACGTCATTTAAGAACGAATACATATATTTTAATTATTTTATATGTAGAGATGTTTTCAACGTGATTGGCGGAGACGTAAAGTGACGTAACGTAATGAAGCGGTACGAGACGAAACGGGATGGGACGAGTGAAAACAAGAATTGTTATTTTGATATCCGTAGATTTAAGAAAATTAATGTTACATGGATTAATAATTAGGAGTTTAAATAAATATGATCCAGTTTTTTTGAATCAGAGAAATTATAATTATCTTGTGCTATAAGCATAAAGGAAAACATCTTTCAAAAACCAACGCGCATGAGAGTTGTTTAAAAACTTTTCAAAAGTCATCAATTCGTAAAGACCAGCGTGGTGGACTTTAGCCACTCATTCTGAGTGGAGACCCGTGCTTAGCAATGGGACAGGATTGAGTAGACAACAATGTCTGATTTGTGTAATTTCTATCTAATTAACTCTTGTATTTTTATTCTGTTGTGTTATCTTATTATTTCTCTTGATTTTTCTATGTACCTATATCCCACTATTTTGTAATTAATTAAAATGATTTGTCCTTGTTATGTGTGTGTGTACAATGCATCTAAATATATATAACTCAAAGGTGACTGACTGACATAGTGATCTATCAACGCACAGCCCAAACCGGGCTGAAATTTGGCATGTAGGTAGATGTTATGACGTAGAAGAATCCGCTAAGAAAGGATTTTGATGAATTCTACCCCCAAGGGGATAAAATAGGGGATGAAAATATTACTTCGTAACGCGAGCGAAGCCGCGGGCAAAAGCTCGTTACGTAATAAAGTTATTTCTTTCTTTCTAATTCAGTTTAAGCTCATTTACGATTTGTTCTGGTATCAATTGCGTTGTTTCACGTAGTATCACTCACGATAGTTTTCAAGGGCTTAGCAATAGATGCGTTATGCGAATGAGTCGGACAAGTTCGTAGGATAAGTGATAGAAAGTGCGTCCAATGTGCGGACTTAGTGCATTCGGCGTTAGTATCATAAATAAGGACACCGCGCTAACTGCCCGTTTTGCGGGCACGCCTAAATGTGTACATGGATTTATTGATTTCTGGATGTGGCATGTAAATTAATTGTTTACCTGTAGTATACTTATTACTAGAGATACGCCGAATAGTGGTTTCACCGAATAACCGAATACCGAATAATATTCGGTTTAACGTTTACCGAACTGAATATTCGGCCGAATTATTCGGTTTACCATTTCTTTATTGTCAATTTGCCAGTTATGTGTGTTCATTAACACTTTAAATTGTTGATTTGAGTTTTAAAAATAAATACTGATTTAAGGCTTAAAATACATGTAACTATACTAACTATAGATTAAGTAATAAATATGTTGACTTAAGGTTTCAATAAATGTTGATTTGAAGTTTAATTGCTTTATTTTATTAGCTTTCATAATAATAGAACCAAATAATAACAGAAATACTCGTGCCGAATAGGCACTAAAATCGAATAATTCGGCCGAATACAAATAGCAAAAAAGATGCCGAATACGCCAAATACCGAATACCAAACGAATATTCGGCGCACATCTACTTATTACTTATACGCAAAAAAATCATCACGGAATTGCGACCTAGGAATTCACTACGCAAGCTGAATCGAAGTTTTTAAATTCATACATTTTTTTACTCTGATACTACTATCTAGTTCCTATTAATGTTTTTGTAATCTAAATTGTAATTCAATTTCGTATTTAAATTCCTGTAGTTGAATTAGAATGAAAATAAAGTTAAAGCAGCGGCAACTAATTAGCAGACACATAGATACATAGATAAATAAAGAACAATTTCGTTCTGTTTTGTCAAAATAAAGTTTCAATTGCATTCACATGGTTAAACAACGATGTAAGACTGTAGCTGATCCAAGGTTGTTCATATACTCTTTTTCTCCCTATAGTTCTTTCCATGCGTCTGTGTTACCCTATAAAATTTACCCTGTGGTCGTTGTGGATTTTAGTATTGCTCCAACTTCGGTCATAGTCTCTTGTAATTTTAAACGCTAAATAGCCGAATACAATTTAATACCGAAATGTTTTTGTTATATCCAGTATACGTTGATCAGTGTATCGTTGCGTCGGTGTTGGTGCGACATCGACGCAATTAAACCGGTGCTCCAACGCCGGCCGCTCCTTCCGCTCCATTTGAACGGTAGAACGTATCGCTTGATGCTATTCAGATTGGACGTTTACATTTATATCGTTTTAATTTCGTTTGTCCGGACCGAATTAGGTGACCTGCTTCGTATAGTAGCACTTACTGTATTAGTCTGTCGGTTCTAGTTCTAGTGAGAGAGACGAAAATATCAGAATGATTGCATTAATTTCTTCCATCTTTGGATTGGCTTGGAGTATTCATAACCGATCTTAGAAGTTAAGCAATATCGTGTGTGGTCGGGAATTAAATGGTTATGTGCGTTTTCGTGATTCGGAGGGCATGTAATATACTTAACCTGGGAGTGCTTTAAAAATGTCCTCAAAGTTGTGAAGTCTTTTAATTGGTACTGTTCATTAAGACTGTGGCCTAATTTCTCTTACTCCGAGAAAGGACCGTGCCCGACGGTAGAATAGTAATGGGTTGACGACTTTTGTGTTCTGTGACCAACCTCAGGTAAGAATCTAATATTATGTACAGTTGATTGCAGATGGCTATGAGCAGCAGTAGCCAGTAGCCGTCGACTGGAATGCAACCCTTGTTAGCTACTCCAATATTAAAGAAAATCAAATCACATATAGAGGGAAATCCTGAAAGAGAAGTCATCTCAATTATGGAGAGAAAACCTTGCCCAGTTCTGTTGTAGAACATAAAAATATCGTCAACCAAAAATTTAAATCAAGTTTGCAACGGACCTTTCTAATTTCCATAATAAAAATATAAGCAAAATCCTCATCAGCGCGGCTGTATTTAATAAAAGAGTCTCGAGACAGGAAGAATAATGGCCACGTGATAACGACCTGCTCTTAATTTCTCTATTTTCCAACGTTTTAAAGATTTTCACGAAAAGAGGTGAAAATTTTCCAGGTTTCAACGCGATTTGTTTTGAAAAATAGACATTTTGAGTTACGTTTCGGAATTTTCTGATTTTGATCTGATGAATTTTATATCATGTTATTTTTATAAAAAAATATTTTAGTAAAATTCATAAAATAATTAAAAATTTTAATAGTACACAGAATAGGCTAATCTGTGAGATTATTAATAGGCAGATGAAAGTATCAGTTCTATTAAATCAATTGTGATCTATCATCTAATAGTCTACTAAATCATAATGATTGAAAACTAAACTATGTATTTATGTGAAAAAGCGTAGATAAGACATCGCCTCGCGAACCAATTAAATTAAGCATGACTTGCACTTGAGTAAGGAACTATTTATAGTTAGTATCTCATTGTAGGATACAGACAATAGGCCATGGTAGATATCGTAAATTACGAAACTACATTTTTACATGTATTACTTTTTTCGACGTCTAATATAGAGCAACTTGTCTGAGATTTCACCTTATTTGTGAGAGTTAGTATGTGATGAACGTAATTAGTGTACTATTTTATTATGTAACGGGTACTCACGATATGCGTTTTTTATTGCCAATAAAAAACGCATATCGTGAGTACCCGTTACATAATAAAATGTCTCAATTCCACGATAATTTTAGTCTAAAATCATATTAGCGTACTATTTAATTAGCAGGATTTACTAAACTCCATTCACCAACCTGTCTACCTTTATTAGTTCAAAATAACATAACTTTCATGATCACACACAAATCTCAATTAGTTAGTCAATTAATCAAAAAGTTACTCCATCGAGGGCAATGACGAGGCGTTTTAAAATTCCCTTTGTGAGCGTTCCCGGGAATTTAATTCCGTAATATCGGGAATTCCGTCGTTTGATTGACAGCCGTCAGGTGCACCAATCGATTTTATAACGTGACGCGTTTGTTAAAGTGAAACTTTATGATGCAGCTCTTAATGTTATAAAAGCTACTCATGGAGTACCTGAGGTTAAGTAGTGCATGTTAAGAATTGAGAACCAATGTGGACCCGAAATACATTAGGCGTGATGTGTTCTTGAGTTCATCTCGCACTTGGTCAGATTTTTTCGTGAGGAACCCTGCATGGATTCCTCTCTGCTGCCGGGGTAGCGGAGAGGATATGCAGTACTTTACTATAAATACTAAACTTAGAAAAAAAGCGCTCTAATTTAACTAAATTTCCCCTGTGACGCCCCAAAAATCTTATACTGCGATCGCGCCTGAAATAAGGTAGGACACAGAAAAAATGGAATTAGAAGTGATATCGGTATCACGAAGACTTCTACTATGTCTATTTACACCATCTCCGCTCACCAGCAGGCATTAATACAGATCTACCTTACCTTGACTTACTTTCAGCATTTTTGAAATAATTATCTAATTGCGGTACGCAATAGTTATGTGATGCTCTTCTCATAAATCTCGTAAGAATCAACTACGATTGCATCCCTTATGACCATCTTAGAATCAGGACATTAACAAGATTCTCCTTGTAAAGTAAAATATATCTATCAAGTAGGTACTTAGGTAAGTAGGTATTTAGTGTGTAAAAATAATTTATGTAAAAATGTCTTTTTTTTATTTCTTGTTTACATAATTTGTTTTTCTAGGTCTACTTTTTATGCCATAAGCTGGAAAAGATTAGAACACAACATCGCCAAACAAAAATGAAGCAAATTTTGAATTTCATATAATTAGAATAAATCTTCAGTTCTGTAAATTATACTACCATTAATTTTTATATTTGGTGCTTTTTGATCATTTCTATTCGAATTATTGAATTCTAGAGATCCATCACATTATTTCAGACGATTCGCAATTCTCTAGTATTAGATATGTATCAGGGGAGCTTCCGCGAATTCACTTATCCTTGTGAGAGCCACCTCTTGACGTAATGTTATTGGTTTTTAAAGACCTCGAATTGCGTTATTACTCATGCTATTTTTTCCTCCGTCTTTAGGAATTTTTGAATAGAATTTTCGGGGACTATTTCCCGCTATTCCCGAGCTCTTGACGCAATTTCCGGGAGTTTCAGAAGCGTCAGATTTGTTGGCAAAGTGCTGCCTGTGTACAAAAATGAATGGTAGATGTACGCGAATTTAAGATTAGTAAAGATGTTTGTTTAGTGTGGATGGTGTGTTTGTGTGTTAGAATAGTAGTTGGGAAATGTCGTAACGAAATGACAATTTTCGGTTATCTTACTGCTCTGACGTGCAAAGAGTTCTGTTTTAAGTCGCCGGACAATTATATTAGTTATGAATTTAGATTTCTGTATTAGGTTAGGGTATTCCTGTTATGGTGTTTATGTGTATTCATGGCACTCATGATACAGATAAATTTGATGTGGATCTATGCGTGTACAAAGATTGAGCGTCAATTTAATTTTACATTTACAAGCAGCACGAAATTTAAGTTTATTTATTTTAAATCTAACAAAACTACATTAATATAAATGACAATTTTATTACCATTCGATCGAAAAATATAACTCATTTTACTATCTTCAAATAATAAAGCAATCGCACTTAATAAGAAATTGAATGTTCCTGTCTAGACTTATAACGATTCAGACGTGACCTACGAGATATTCGTCTTCATTTTATAGATGGTAAACTAGTAACCAAAGCACTTTCAACCCAAACCATTGCTGCTTTAATAGGAGCTCTAGAAAAAACAGGAGCGTAAAGTTGTCAATGGATTGTGAATTCATGTAAGGTATCGCAAGGAAATTTAGGAATGGTGAAAGGTGTTAATGGAAGTGAAGCGACAGGCACAGAGCAATTAGATCGAGAGACTGCGGAACCCTTTGCCGACAATTTCACGTAGTTAGCGCAAAATGTGTTAGGGCAATGACCGGTGAAGGAATAATTGTATTATGCCTCTGCATTCGCTTGTTCTGTGGAAATAAAAAACATTTGGTTCGTGCTTTGCTAAGTGTCATTTTAATTTTAGGGAAGTTTTATTCATATTGTTATGTCTAATGTTATTGCTAATGTTAGTGTTAGTAGAAACGTTTCAACTTAGAACACTTAAAACCGGAACACAGCAACCGTAACACTACTGTTGATAGGCAGAAATAGGTGTGTTGGTGGTGCCGCCGGAGTCGAACCATAATGTTTTCTACCACCTTCAAATATAATTTATTGACTGAATCATCTATCTATTGACCAAATGTGTTATTTACTTAACCTATGTCAATATGAAATGTGTTCTTAAGGCCTCCGCCATAAAATTATCTTTTTATACCAGAAAAACATTACTTCACATACGTTTTCACAATATCATCACTACATTTGCTAAAAGCTTCGGAACACAATAGCAACATATCCGCCTTAAGATTCCAAGAACAGTTTTATTTTATTTCCGATTGTTCAGGTATACGAAAGATCTTGACATTTTATGAGATAAAATAAATACTATTTTTACGCGACTCCATTTGCCATTTGTGGACTATTTTTAGATTTTTATGTTGTGAATTATATTCGGGTATTAAGTGCTTTATGCTACCCTTCTTGAAGTCGTGTATTTTATGATGAGGTTCCATCCACATCAACTGGACCCGTGGCGGTCCTCCACGGTTCGGTTTGAACGGTTATTTTTGCCGCATATGTGCAAAATGTGGAATGAACTTCCTCCTGGGGTATTCTCTCAGGGCTATGACATGGGTATCTCCAAAAGGGGCGTAAAAAGACCTCTCCTTCAAAGCTGGCGATGCATTGGCGACTCCTCTGTGCAAATGTCCATAGGCGACGGTACTGCTTTCCACCAGGTAGCCCATCTGCCTTATAGTTAGGATATATATAAAAAAAACACACACACACACATAGAACATCATAGAACACATAACTACAACAAATCTCAACAGTAAGTATAGAAGTCATCTATATTTCGCCTTCAGCTTCAACAAAATACAATGCAACAAATCTGCCCTAAGCAGATTGCGAAGAGTTCCTGTTTATTGTAGTCCGACTACAGGTAGCTGCTATCATGACCTCATGCGGGCAGTTAAGCCGATATTATAAGGCTAAACGCACAGAGAATCAAGTATTTGTTTTTATAAAGTTGTAATTATTTATAATTTTTTTATAAAATTAATTTAGCAAGTGTTTGCAGTTCGTCTGATGGTAAGTCGCTGCCGCTAAAAGACAACTGTACTAATACTTAGTTTGAATTTTATCTGATATTGGTCACATATGCGTTAAAGGCCTTAACCTCACGTTAAATCACTCATTAAAATATTTTCGATTATTATTAAATTTATTAATTAATTCCATATTTATGGACCAAAGTTACTTAAGTTTACAATATGTTGCCTTGGAACCTGTAGGCAAAACTAATGCCTAATTTAAAATATAGTTCTAAGGACACATCGTGAATTTTATTTTACATCTTTTATATCACGGCGTGCGTAAATTGACGTTTTACGCACGCTTCGCGTGCGCAAAACCCCCATTTCCGACCCCGTAATATAAAATTTTATACAACACGCGGACGAAAAATGTTTTTCTGACTCGTGTGATTGCAGTCCTCGCCTGCGGCTCGGCCTGCAAACTCACACTTGTCAGAAAAAAATTTTTCGTCCTCGTATTGTAATGTACTATTATTAACTAGAAGAAAAAATTAAAATAACAAAAAAGTTGTTACAAATTAAACTCATCATAATACTTAAAGGAAAAAGGTAAAACAGTGATATACATACATATGTATATGTAGCCGGTGCAATAGCTACAATTATTATTGGTATTTAAGTACTGTCAGTGTGCGGTTCCCCTGATTGAATTGGACATGAGTGCCGGCGTTGAGTTATTGTGTTCGTATCGTTCGCGACACGCTGCAATGGCGGCTTCTTACTGAAAACGATGGTACATTGTGTTTTATAGACTTCGATATTCTCAACTATTACTACTACTACTAGACAAAACACCGTCGTATATGTATTACTGTTATTTAAGTACTGTCAGTATACGGTGACCCTGATTGCGATGGACATGAGTACCGGCGTTGAGTTATTGTGTTCGTATCGTTCGCGACATACTGCAGTGGCGGCTTCTTACTGAGAACGATGGTACATTGTGTTTTATTGACTTCGATATTCCAGAACACTACTATTACTGGTACTAGACTTAGTACCCAATGTATTACTTGGTTCGGTGCAATATTAGATTTAGGTTGTTGTAGGAGACGCAAAGTAGATTTAAACAGTGTGGTATTTTAGTTATACTTTAAAACTGATAAAACCTTCAATATTGCGACTATTTTTGGAATAATATTGAAAACAAAATAGTAAGCGCTTTCGTATTTATTACTAAGTGCGGATACGACAGTTCTTGTGTATGTACTAAACGTTCTAGTAGTATCAGTGTGCGGTGCGCTTAACGTAGTGAACACGAGTGGCGTCGTTGAGTTATTGTGTTCGTATCGCGCGCGACACGCCGCAGTGGCGGCCTCTTACGGGGAACTAAGAAACATTGTGCTTTATTCACTGTGATTTTATAGGCTACGTTGAACATGGTTTAAATAATTTCTGTAACAAAGTTTCCTTGTTGCAAAGACATAAAGTTTAATGTCCTCAGTCATGATAACCTCTACATTCTTTTGAGTATTTTCAAAATCGCCTGAGTAATTTAAAAATAAATTTATCCAGTCAAAATAATAGCAAAAAATGTTATTCGTGTTAATTATCTTATGTTAGTGTCTTAAAAAATATGAATACGGGTTTTGTGCCCTAAAATAGCACTTACTTTGATATCATTGTCAGATTTTAAAATACTAAAAGTTCTGCTAGTATCAGTTGTGCGGTGGGCTTTACGTAGTGAACACGAGTGGCGTCGTTGAGTTATTGTGTTCGTATCGCGCGCGACACGCCGCACTGGCGGCCTCTTAAGGGGAACGAAGAAACATTGTGCTTTATTCACTGTGATTTTATAGGCTAGGTTTAACACGACTTACAAGTTCTGTCTAAAGAGTCTTCCTCGCAGCTACGACACTAATATTATTGTACTCAGTCACTCATATAACATTTTCTATATTTTTTGAGTATTCGCAAAATCGGTTTAGTGTTTCAAAAAGTGACAAAAATGCTTGTTGTTTTGGTACTGTCTTTTTAGTTTTCCTTTAAAACTGATAAAGTCTAAAATATAATACTTTTTCTTGGATTTCATTGAAAATGGCAGGTGGTCTTGTTTATTACCAAGTGTGGATACGAGAGTTCTAATGTGTGTGTTCTAAAAGTTCTAGTAGTATCAGTGTGCGGTGCGCTTTATGTAGTGAACACGAGTGGCGTCGTTGAGTTATTGTGTTCGTATCGCGCGCGACACGCCGCAGTGGCGGCCTCTTACGGGGAACGAAGAAACATTGTGCTTTATTCACTGTGACGTTATAGCCTAGTTTACGATTTTAGTGCTTATTTATAAATCAATAGTAGTAAATAAAATCTATAACTCTTAAGGCTATCATGAAGCAAGTTATTTTGTCTTGTTTTCACTCAGTACTTATTTATTCAAAGAAAAAAACAAAGTAGATCCTTTACAATTTTTTTTAACGTTTGTAATCTATAATCATTTCGCAAGGAGTTTCATTATAGAGATGAACGTAGCGAAAGAAACTCCGTAATATATGTTAAGTTTCATCAACAATTACCAGTCTAAGGTGAAACACCTGAAATTAGAGCTACTTCAGATCACACAGTCAAATAATAACCTGTTTTATCGCAGCGATTATTATTAATGATCTGTGATGTAAACTTAAACGTAAAATTTAAAAACTTCAACTAACTACAAAATAAATAGAGGTTAAAACAGCTGCACAGATTTCCTTCATTGTAGGCCTCCACAACTACCTTAAACCTTAACGTTACCTTTTGAACAAAGAAAAAAAGATTAAGGAAATAATATGCGTCACAAATATATGTTTTTTTTTTTATAATATAAGAGTAGCAGACGAGCATGCAGTCCACCTGATAGTAAGCTACTGCCGCCCATGGAAATCTGTGATCAACCCCAGATAGGATTAGATATTCCTACCTGAGGTCGGCCACAGACGCGCCGCTACCCCTGAGGACTAAGTTGGAACGCCTCGGAAAAGTCTGTCTCCCTTACCACACCCTTCAAACCGGAACACAGCAGCGCCTAACACTGCTGTTATTAGGTAGAAATAGGTGTGGCGGTGGTGCCGCCGGAGTCGAACCACAAAGGGTTCTACCACCTTCTGTACTAAACTAAAACATCTCTTTCTTTACTTTGAAGGTAAAAAGTAGGTGTTAAAGCATCGATAGCGTGTTAATCTCCAATTAACACCTAGCCAGGCGTGAAGCGAACTTCTAAACTTTAACTAGATACTGAACACTGCAATTTTCCTGACAAAAGTAATGTGTCGGGTAAGACATCGATTTCCACACTTCACACATTGAGCTCGTAATTGAGGAAACGTGCAATTTTCTGAAAAGCACACCACCCTTCAGCCTATGTTAAGTTAAGCAATGTCGGCCGCGGTCGAGAACTGGATGGGTGACCGTAAGTGGCAAAACTTTATGTAGGCTTCGGAAATTATGCTAAGCAGTTGATTCTAGCCCATGTCACACAATTTAGACAAATTCAACGATATATTTTTATGTTAAAATTCTGACCGACTGAAGAGACTTCGTATGCGACGCTTTCGTACTGCGAAGATTAGAGAGTAGCATCGGGAGTACCCCTGCGGACTAAGCTAGAACGCCTCGGAAAAGTATGTCTTCTTTACCCACACCCATACCAAACCACAACATAGGAGCGTTTAAGACTGTTAGGCAGAAATAAGTGTGTCAGTAGTGCCGCCGAAGTCGTATCACAGAGAATTCTACCTTTCAAATATATATATATATATATATATATATATGCAACCATATGCATACATACATACATAAAAACATTATCCCCTGCAGTCAGGTAATAAAACCAATGAGAATGAACAAAAAGATAAAGGTATAGTGTTCAAAAGCTATTTAGACGTACTGAAATACAGGCAAGAACAATAGAACAAAGTTGCAGCCAATCTCAGCAGGACCATTGGCCGCCCACTAATGACTCTACCAACAGGCCAATCGTGATTTATACGCTACGGACGACAACCGATTGTGGTCTAAGTTACAGAAAGAGAGAGTACAAAAAATAAGTAAGTATATAATTATGTTTTGGATTTTTTAAATGATAAAATCCTAACTAATATTATAAATGACAAATGTTCCTTAAAGAACATGATAGCACCACTTTCTGCTGCCGCTTATAGTATACCGGTGTGGTATGCTCCGCGGTATTCTATGAATGGTAAAAGACGCAAAGAAGTTTTGGGTGTTCTTTCGTTGCCCAGATGGAAATAGAAAGACCGTTTTCTCGCCTATCTCTGAATGATTTCAGGTTCAAGTAGGTGTTTAGAACCTTTGCTCATAATTATCGAGACGAATCCTCGGTAAAAAGAGTATTACAAAAAAATACATCCTAGGTTAATGATTAATAAAAATCATGTTCGTTGAACCCATAGATGTATTCCAAGTGATTAGATTTACTCATACGAGTATTTTTTAAAATTGTATTGTATTTATACCTAATCCTTATCTTGAGATTCTAACAGCTTAGACATTCATTAGAAGATATTATTTTGTTAAAATGAGTCACTCGCTACCGCTTATAACTCACACCCGAACGTTATACGCACCTGCTACGAACTTCCGATATCCAACGAAACGATAATTGGTTTCGATTCGCCCAGTTGTTTGTTGGCGCCAATTAAATTTTGTTTGCATGGACCCGAGACAAGGTCGAGATGTCCAAACAATAGCAGATGTTCAGAACATTTGTTGCTCTTTGTAATCTGTTTTACAACAGCGAAGCGAAAAGTGCGTATTGGAAATGATCAATTTTGACTAAAAACAACCTCTGTCAAAGTAAAAGCAGTGAAAGCGGCTTGAAATAGAGAAGTTGTGATGTAACGCTCCAGCGTAACCGTTTCCGTTTTATCAACAATTTTTTCTTGCCTAAAGAAGGATAACTTCAAAAAGCAACATGTTAACCTGCAGTACTCAAACAAATAGCATGCAGTTCATTTAATGGTAAGTGACTACTGCCAGCCGTGAACATCTGTGAACAACTCCAGATGAGATTACATTCCTATCTGAGGTTGACCACCGCTGCATTGCTACCCCAACAACACCTCGAATGAGTACGTCTCTCTTATCACACCATGCAAAGCGGAACACAGCAGCGCTTGACACTGCTATTAGGTAAAAATGGGTGTGGTGGTGGAGCCTTTGAAATCGAATCACAAAGGGTTTAACCACCTTCTTATAATTTATTTAAACATCTTTTTCTCCATTTATCTCTGGCCGTTCTTTTATTTGAGGTGATTGAAACAAATGTGTTTCGGCGTTGTTGTAAATTGGAATTAAGGCGTTAGAGAATGCTAATTAATTCGTGGCTCGTTGCCGAGTCGACACATCGTAGAGGTTCGTTTTGTGATTCGTTTTGTTGATAATACAAAGAGATAGTTTCGATAAAAATATATTAAAACATTAATATAAATGTTAAATAATTTTATTTTATATTAAAATGTATGTATGTACCAGTGTATAGTCAAACTGCTTGGCCGCTCTGAAGTTGTTGCGAGCAGGTGTAGTCATACAATTTGCTATGGCGACGCGATTCGTTTCTATATCAAGAACGGACTAGCAGGTTTTCGCAGACTATACCTACATTCTATATGATACTGAAAGGCACTGATATAACATAAACGTATTATACAAAATATGTATTAACATATATATATTAATCATTATCGAAGAGAATTTAATTTCCGTGACGATATTATACTTGATATTATTTCATGAACTGACAATAATGAATTAACTAACGATTTATTTCCGTCTTAGTTAATTTTATGACGAGTCCATCACAGCAACTGAAATTAATCCTAATCCTATATTATGTGCTCCATCTCATGAATCCCCAAATGACGTTTCCAAGATAATCTACATCAGATAAACAAACGATTGTCTAGATAACTGAATCGCCGCTGGCATAGAGCTCGACGCGTTTATCAGCGCTGCTATATTATCAGCGCGGTTGTATTATCAGCGCTGTAAACACAATATCAGCGTAATATAATACATGTCAGCACTCGTAACGTTTATCGATAAACATCGAGATAGCTTTGTTTGGTAATGCAATGTTATACTGAAAATTATGCTAAAATTGTTCAAAATTTTGTTCTAAATATAAGTGTTTATTAACGGTGTCGTATTAGAAATTTGTAATCAAAAATGTAGGTTGAAATTAGTTTGGAAAAACGATAGAATGAGTTAGTTTCGATCAGAGATGTACCACTGTAAATAAAATATAGTGTGAAGCAATTATTGTGTTTGGGTGAAAGGGTCTGCTGCTGTATGCTCGCTGACTTACATATGCGGCGAACACTAAGTTCTCAAAAGTCGTAAGACATCTGGGATCACATGGTAGAGCCCATATATGTGGTTAAGTACAAATATCCATGGGCGGCAGTAACCTCTTACCATTAGGTGGATTGGTTTTGTACTTCAATTTCGGTAAGCAAATTGATACTTTCATCACATTAAAATGTAATATCATGAGTTGTTTCGTTTTTTAATTCCAACTTAGATGTGAAATTACAAATTTGATATTATCTTTTTTCATTTTTTTCTTCTACTTTATATTCTAACCTAACCTAACCTACAATTCGTCGTAAAGCTATAATACGATGAATGTTGTATATACCTGTAATGGCGAATCACACTGAACCAAACATATTGTAATATTAATATTAAGGAATGTCTAGTGATAAGTCGATGGTGTATCAAAATCAATAAATAAATTAAAAATTCAATAACTCATAACTGCGTGTCCTACAAATTTCATATTCCAAAATAACTGTATCTATAATACAAAAGTTCCCAAGTATATCAACCCGAAAACTTTAAAGCGCTCGCAATTGAAAAGTGGTACAAAGAACCGAAACTCGGTTCTGCGATCGTTTTAAATCAAGCAGGAAAAATTACTTGGAGCGGTATTGAGTTCGCTCAAAACTTTCCTCTCTGCTCCCATCCTCATTATATTGTGTTCACGTCTGGACTTGGGTCGTGGTACCGGGCAAGAGTGGTTGGCGTTTAACGTTTTTATATTCACTTATCGATACTAGATGGCGTTACAAGTATCACTCTGACGAATTATTCAAAGCAATATTAAAAACTATCTGTATAAATTTAATGGATAATTTTATTGAACCTTTTCGGAGCTGACTTTTGAGGCATCACCGCATTATTTCTACCTTATGACATCAGTGCTAATGTTCTAGTTTGATGGGTGCGGTAAATGATAAAGACTTGGCGTTCCAATTTAGTTCTCAGAGGTAGCAAAGCATCTCTGATCGATGTTAGATATGACTGAAAATCTATTTAACTTTGATTATAGATATCCATTTGCTTGTCCCCCCAGATAAAATCACCCCCAGATAAAATTAGAGCCCTAATTGGCGTCGGACACCTTGGATAAGGTAGCTTACTACTGCAAGACAGAAATAGCAAATAATTAGAGTAAACATTGCGTAAATAAAATTTATCCGCTGCTGCCTATCCATTAGATACGACGCCCAAAAAGTGAGGTTTTTATATAGTCGATCCACAGAGGGTTCTTTCCCCTTGAAAACAGAGTTGGAAATCCTCGCATTGGTACTTACCCGTGTTTCTTTAAACACCGATGCAGAAGCCAGTGTTTAACACTACTAGGCAGAAATAGGGAAAATATACCTAAATAAAACTAATCCGCTGCCTCCCATCCATTGGACACGGATGCCAACGGACCCAAACTGTTGAAGCGAAACGGTCGACATTGCGATTGCTTCAATCTTATTTTTACAAGCACGTCTCAGTGAGGCGTCATGTTTTTATCACCACGAGTTCAGGTGGCGATAGGCCACTCGAGAGTTCTATTGGATCGCGATAAAATGTTTGGTTTTATTATTTCAGAAATATGTGGCCAAATAATTTTATCGCTATGTACAAGGCATTTGAGTAAGAGGGTGAAATAAAATACTTTTATTTGCTCTACCAAGAGTACCTTTATTTACATTTTTAAAGAATCACATGCAAATAAATATGCTTGTATAATATACAAGCATACAATGTATATATGGAATACTTAGAAAATAGTGTGTAACTATTTAAAGTAATCGTTTGTTTAAAAATTGTTTCAATAATATTTATTACTTTGATGGCTTATATCTACGAGTTTGTTATATATTAGCTTTAACGAACATAGTTAGGCATTCGCCTTAAACAAAATGATCAGGAAGACATCCGATTCTGCATCATGGGAGCTCACACTGGGTGCTAACAACGCCCTAGCTAGTCATTTATTTTAGGTTAGTTACTTGTAATTTAGTAGTTAGTTAGGTTTAATTGAAACTTGTATCATTTGGTTTTGATGAAATACATATACGAGTATAATAAGTAATTCGGTCTGTCTGTATCCTGGCTGCTGCATCCTGACGCAAAATATAACTAGCTGGTTTGTAAAATAAATAAACTATTTTTGGGCTTTCTACGCTGGTAATTTGATTTATCTGCATAAACAACTATTCACTTAATTCTTTGATGTTTGAATGATTTAACTCCACAAAATTGTCTTTAATTAATTTTAGTAGCAAACATTTTTTAGCTTCAGATAAGTGCGTATAAATAAAGAAGAAATTATTTCGTACCAAGAATACAAGTAAATAAACACCACTATATTATCTAGTAAAATATTCAATGTACAAACTTTCTACCGCTCACTGTTTTATTATATGTGAGATTTATGAGCGGCGGGTTCACCCTACATCATCCCGCGGCCTATCCGAACTTACCCTGTAATAAAAACCTGACAACTTACTGAACGTGCCTTTGGAAGTGAGTCGGTAACGCGAAACTTAGGGTGTTTTAATACCTTTCTTAAAAAAGTATCTAGCAAAAATTAAAAAATAAAATCCTTATGTCACTCCCATTATTGAGACAACTACTACGAGGCCTCATGTGTTAACATTGGTCGTATAGGCTGCACGGCGTGCCAAGGAATAAGAATATTGTAGATTTACACACATACATACACACATACACACACACACACAAACACACATACGCGCACGCACGCACACACACACACACACACACATACATTTGCCTCTTGCAGTCTGCTAAAAACATAATATAATTGGTGGCGTTCGTGGCGCAACCACAAGAAATAATAATAACGTCTTTTATACTCAAAACATTTTTCCTATGTCGTGAAGAATGAAAGGGCCCGAGTTTCTTAACCACTAGGTTATCACTGCTAACATAACATACAAGTATAATATCTATTACTTTCGATATTTTCCGGCAACGAGATATAATAGCAAGATCTGTAAAAAAATAACGAGCAAAAATATCTAAAATATTGTGAGCAAAGCATAATCCCTCGCCAATGATATTCCTTATAAAATTCCAAGAGAGATTTCTATAAACATTCCTTTCGCTTCAAAGCTTTGTAAGTCAAGAGCTAGGCTTTCCAATCAGGAGTGTAATTGATTAGCTGTTTCGGCTCCTAGCTCCCAATAAGCCTGGAGGTCTATTCTGGAATGTTCTCGAATTTCGGGTCAATTCGAACGTTTTGCAAATGTTCAGATCTAGAAGATTTTCAAGAGAGTTTGAATTTATAATTCTTGTAGTCGTTTGCGAAAATAGATCAGAGTGTATTTTTGATCGGTAGTTTCGCGCGCCGATAAATCTTTATTTATTATGCTAAAACAGCGTTAATATAGAACATTTCATTTATCAAAGACAAAGGCTTAAAAAATCTTATTTACATATTTATTCCGTCTGAAGAGGTTATTCCTAAGTAAAGCAAAGTTATCCTGTAACTTTGGATGAAAGTACTGATTTCGTATGACAGAGTAAATGTCTTGAGAGGTAAAATTTTACAAAAATATTTGCTGTCAGAATTAACTGGTTTTTTTTTGACATCTGTCCGTAACAAATTTCGGAAGTTCGGAAATGATCGACAGTATGAATTCCGTATCTCAGAATAGACCTCCTAGTAACAAAAGCTTTCAGTCGGAACGGATCCTCTACACATTTTTACAAATTTTTCGTCCGCCGCTTCCCAAACAGGCTTTATACAAGTTTACTGGTCCCCGGACTGATTAACAAGTTGATATGCAAAGATTTCAATATCGGAATTTCGTATTTAATTTACGAGCTCCGCATTCGTGTGGTCACTTTTGTTTGAGTACAAAAGGCAATTTGAATGACTTATCAAAATAGCGACGGATTGTAAAGAATTTCCCTTCCCTGAGAGTGCTCAAAGATGGAATTTTAAGATAAATATTTGAGTATTCTTTATAACTGGATAATAGGATGAGCCTTTCAAATCCTTGAATTATAACTGAATGGTGCGTATATTTTGTATATGAAGACTCCTTGTAGGTACCATAGACACAAAGATAATGTTTTAAAGAGTTTCAGGTGTGTAGGTTAGCTAAAGGGGTGTGTAGCACACCTGAAGGTTGTAAAAAAAAGTCAAAAATTATAGTTCAAAAAACTAAAAAACACGCTCCATTTATCAGGTTCGAAAAGCACCCCACACTTTTTCCACAATTATACTATTTACTGTTCCTTAATTGATTCTTAGATTGAAAATTATTTTCTACTTTTTAGTTGATTTTATCATAAAAGCGTGTTTTTTAGTTTTTTGAACTATAATTATTTATTAATTTTTAGTATTTCTCGTTATAGCGACCACCATTATTCATCGTTTGTAAAAAAATCAAGTGTCTATCTATTACGATTTAAGAGATAAAGCCCAACGACAGACGAACAGACCGCAGTGGGTTTCGTTTTAACCTTTGAGTACGGAATCCTAAAAATCATTCTACAAGAGGGCATTATAGATATGTTTCAGAACATTTGAGTTATAGGGAAATAACATTATTATTTTCTAAACTAAAAATCACGATATAAAAGTTACGCCTATTGAAACTAAATAGCAATAATTATTATTTGCAATCTAAAGTTGCGATGAACTTTGCTGAAGGTGTTTGAAAAATCTCGCCTCGAAAATCGTTAATCCAGAGGATGTTGATAAGGACAATGGTACAAAACTATTAATGTTTAAAATATTGAATTGTCATCGGTCCTTAATAAGTATGCCAAATTTCGGGTTAATCCGACGTTTTGAAGGGGGTTAAAATCATGTTGAAAGATTCCGTTACATACTAACATACTAACATACCAACATACCAACATACATACGTCTGAAGCTAATAAAAGCGTGTTAATATGTGCATCGTGCTGGACGATGACCTAATCTTTTCAGTCTGAGACCTGTGCCCAACAGCGCGGCAGTAACGGTTTCACAGCGAAGTGTGGTGGTATTGCATCTGGAGTTGAACTATAAAGGATTCTATTTACCACCTTCAAAAATAAAAAAGTAATATTTTTGATATACGTCTGACCAGATCAAATCCAAAACTCCACGGGACACTGACTAAGTGGTTCTAAAGTTACGCATAGTATTCTCAACTCTTCTAAAAGCTGATAATTGAGACCTTAATTTGGCTCGGAAGAGGCGTGCAGACCGTCTGCAATTAAACAATAAACGGAGTTTAGTTCTGAAACGCTTCCATTACACAATTTCCGTAACAGCCACTCGTTACAACTTCTAACTGGACTCAGCTGTAACTTATATTTGTAACTATATGTAAATTAAACGTGCAACTTTTGGATCACATCCACATCTATTTGTAAAGGTGCAAAAAGAGCTCTAATCTAAGTCCGGTGATACATTGACGACTCCTCTGATGTTGGAGATGTCCATAGGCGGCGTTGACTACTTTCTATCAGGTAGTACGTCTGCTTAATCTTAAGGTTAAATTAAAAAAAAAACATATGGTTTTATATGATCTAAAACATCTATTTGAATTGTGATGTTAACCAAATATGTTCGACAGAAAATATCTCCTATAGTGACGACAACTAAGGAGATATATTGTGTATTATAAAAATCTCAATGTATCTTACTGCTAGGAACTGGTCTCCTGAAAGTCTGAGGGGCTTAGTTCATAGTCTGACGAATTTAGAGTACCCTCAACGGTTCATTTCTTCGCATATTCCATTTATAGTTATAGGAAATGGTAATGAATTTCTTACACGCACATAATTTTGAAAAATCATACATGGCTGGGATTCGAACCTCTATTTTCGAGTGAGAGGCGGATCTCAAGCGGAGATCCGACGTTTCAAGCAATTATCGCACGTTGGATCCCCAGCAAACACCGCAAATTTTTCAAAGATATGTGCTTATTAAAAATAATTATCGTTCCCTTAAACGGCGAAGAACACCATCGTGAGGAAACTTGAATACCTAACAGTTCTTAAAAAAATATGAAAAGAGAAGTCTCCTAAATCGCTAGCGCGGTGTACCATATCCTAAGCTCCTCATGATCTGAGGGGAAATCTGTGCCCAGCATTGGGACATTTAAGAGTCGACGATACCCAAAATCAAATCCGGGACCATAACACAATCACAGCCACTCTTCCAGATAATTAACTTGCGACTCAACTAAGCTATTGCATTACAAATGCAAATTAGCGGAGACATAGATTACATTTGCCGAGCAGATCCTAGCAATTTACAGGGGACACTTCTATGTTAATTGGCGGGTCGCTCGAGCGGGCCGCGGTTGTTAACAGCTGATCCCGGTAATATCAGATAATCTCTCTATGATGGAACCGTGAACTAATTATGCTGATCATAGTTTGCTACTGTAGTGAACTGTGTGGAACATTTTACGAAAATTACTGTTTAGCGAATAACAGCAGTGTTAAGCTGCTGTATTCTGGTTTGGAATTGCAAGGGACATACTTTCAAATTCAAATCTTTATTGCTCATGCATATGTACATAATTATAATGTTACAAGTAAAATATTCGTATATACATGCACTCTGATAGGGCATTGCAATAGTTACGTGTTAACTTTTATATAAAATGGTTTTTTTTTTATAATATAGGAGAAGCAGACGAGCATGCAGTCCACCTGATGGTAAGTGGCTATTGCCGCCCATGGACATCTGTAATCAACCCCAGATAGGATTAGATATTCCTACCTGAGGTCGGCCACAGATGCGCCGCTACCCCTGAGGACTAAGCTGGAACGCCTCGGATAAGTATGTCTCCCTTACTACACCCTTCAAAACGGAACACAGCAGCGCTTAACACTCCTGTTATTAGGCCGAAATAGGTGTGGCGGTGGTGCCGCCGGAGTCGAACCACGAAGGGTTCTACCACCTTTAACACTTCAATATAATTCATTATTCAATTCACTACAATATCAATATTTATATGAGGTCAAATTAATCTATTATATAAAATTAATATGTAAATTGCATTTTTCCGAAGCATTCCAGCTTAGTCTTTAAAGGTAGCGGCGCATATTGGCCGACCTCAGATAGAAATCTAGTCTTATGGGCGGCAGTGGTCACTTACCTTTTGGTCGACAGGATGATCGATTGCTACTTCTTATTAAAAAAAATCCTGTTATATTTAAAATCACTTCATATTTTAGAAATGTGCTCTTACAGTGCTAATCATTGCATATTCGTTGTTGGTAGAACTAGTATGTAATATAGGGGCTGGTTTTCATCAGGGAGCAGTATCCGTTAATCGCAGGCCTCTAGCTTAAGACTAGTGTAATCACGTAGCAAATTAACATGTGCGCTGGTATGTTTGGATTATAAGGTTCAAGTTATAGCAATATGGGTTGATGTTGCGACTCTTCATAGCTGGGAAGGTTTGGAGTCTATTCCTCTATGGTGTCCCATTGAGGATTTTCGAAGGATAGTATAGTTCACGCCAAACTGCTAGTCCACTCTGAAGTTGTTGCAAGGTGTAGTCATACAATTTACTATGGCGACGCGATTCATTTCTATATTCAATATTTCTATATTCAAAAGCATGCTAAACATCACCATTAACAACACCATCAACCCATCACTGTCCCACTGCTGAGCACGGGTCTCTCAGAATGAGAAGGATTGGGACATAGTCCACCGCGCTGGCCAAGTGCGTATTGGTAGACTACACATACCTTTTGAGATTATTTTTTTATAAATATCTCAGGTGTGCAGGTTTCCTCACGATGTTTTTCCTTTATCGTTAAAGCAAGTGATAATTAATTTGTAATACGAACATAATTTGAAAAATCGGATCTCGGACCCCTCGATCGATTGCCCGAGTTTCAACCACTAGGAAATATCTGCTTGGCAAGCTAATAGACGTTTTAAAATAGAAGTCCACAATACGCATAATATATCTACACAATTTTCTCTTGCGTGGGCGTTTCAATGGGAATTGCTAATGAAATTGCTACTCGGTTCCGGTTTTCATTTTGTTTTTTGGGAATTAAATAAAAATGCTGTTAGAAACTTCTTGGCATCGATAACACTTTGATGATTTGCTAATTATAGATGCTTTTTTAATATATTAGGTCATTTGAAATGTAATGGTCGCCATATCGGTCTGACGTGCAGATGTCCCGGGTTTGATCCCCGGCCAGAGAGATATCTAAATCATGAAATTAGGTTTTTGTTTCTGGGTCTGGGTGTTTGTGCTTGTCTCTTTGTATCTATATATACATGGGGATCCTATTGTAGGGCTGTGAGTAGCAAGCATGTAGAAAGCGTATAGTTTAAGTATGACAAATAAACGCACGATAAGTTTCTCAATAAAACCTCTGGATATATATATGTCGTAGGCAACTATATTACCAGTCCGTAAAGTAACACGCAAATAAACAAGACATTTATGAGTATTGTGTGAAACTAGGAGCGTAATTCGTCATGTCAAACTGGTAAATTATGTTAACGGCATGTCAATACATATGACGATTTATTTAATAAACATAATTCACTGAATAAATATCTTCGGCCTGTTTAAGTGTTAGGAAATGAAAATTCTTTAATGATGGTTGCTGCTTTACTGGTCTGAAAGGAATTCAATTTTTTTATCCTAAATTGATAAAATACCTTATTTTAAGATATAATGAATTTTTAAGTATCGCACGTTGTTAGTTACACCTTAACCACATTACAAAATATTATAATAATTAAATACTCACGTTAGATCAAAATGCTTAAGAATAATTACATCATACGTTTAAAGTACATATAACGTAATTAATAATAATAATAATAATATTTCTTTATTTCAGACCTTTTTTTACAGTCCATAGATTTGGTTTGTACCATATATTCTTAAATCTATGTTAGTGTACAACAAACAAACAACGGGGTTAGTGTTAAAGACAACTTAGCCTATGTGCCAAAGACAAGTAAAACAAAAAACTTAAATTCTAAGTACACACACACTTGTTGGCTCGTGTGTGTAAACCATTCCAGCAGGCCCAGAGAGGGCTGTCTGGTTTGTATGCCAATGTGCTAAGGAGGGCGTTGGTTATTAAAAAGTATCAAAAAGTATTTCATGCGGTGCTAAGTCGTGAGCTTGTAATATTTGAATCAAATTCACTGTTAATTTGATGGTTTAACATTACATGTACGCATGTAATTTTCGACCTTTTTGTAATATAGAACTAGCAGACGAGCATGCAGTCCATCTGATGGTAAGTGGCTACTGCCATGTACATTTATAATCAAACCTAGATAAAATTAGATTCCTATTTGAGGTCGGCTACAGATGCGCAACTACCCCTGAGGAATAAGTTGGAACGCCTTGGATAAGTATGTCTCCCTTACCACACCTTTCAAACCAGAACACAGGGGCACTTAACGCTGCTGTTACTAGGCAGAAATAGGTGTGGCGGTGGTGCCGCCGGAGTCGAACCACAAAGGGTTCTACCACCTTCAAAATGCTTTGTATTCATGTTTGACTTAAACTCACTGTTTTATATTCGAAGTTGTAAAATTACATGTAAGCATGTTATTTTTAACCTACTTATCAATTTACGCTTTATAATAATGTGAACATTTTACGCTTTTATCAACCAGTTCCCTTTACATTTTGTTAAAACAGGCCATTCAAATAGCCTTTATGCTCAAATAAGTGACCATTCGAATACTGCGTCGAAATTAAATATGAAATAAGACCAATATTGAAATCCTTTTCCAAATTTCATTAATCTACCTCAACGAGGGACGGTATCAAACTTTTATCGTAAGGCCCATTTCAAACAGCAATTTTTCGAATGAGAAGTAATAAGGGTCCGTTTCGATAGCTTTTTACTCGAGTTTTTAGGTAGTAGGTATGCTGAAGTAATTTATTAGCAACTTTTTTTAATTCAAATGTCCCTTACTGCTTTCATTATAATTTTAACGAAAACTGATTCTGTAATGAAATGGCTGTTCATAGAAAAGGTTTGTAAATGGTAAGAGTTATCTTTAAGCCATTGAAAGTTATTAGAAATAGAGTTAGTATGGCCCGACCAGGGAGATACCACCGCTTCTCTCATTTATACCTTCCTGCGTTTCAATGGAAGGTTGTAGATGCTAATTTAAATGTGCGGATATGGTAGTTGATTCGGTTTGTATGTAGGTTTGCAAGTGCTTGTAGCGAGTATGGAGTACTATAGCAAATGAAAAGGGAATTGTGCGTTTGTCGACATTTGGAGATTATGGCAAGTGCCAAGCATGTGGATGCAATACTTTATTCTATTCGGAAAGTCTCTTAATAGTTAATTATTTATGAATTTGTAAATACATAAGAAACTAGATAGGCGGCTTAAACAGTTGCGTTACCTATTACCTTAACGCTAAAGCTATCGGTAAATTTGTGCTTTTACCTGAATTAATACAAGAGATAATAAATTTTAGTCAGTATTTATTTTGTGACTCATGTATCTGCTAATGTAAAAACTTTTTGAAGGTTTAATTACTGGTTGTCAATATCATACTAAAAATATCTACGGCATTTTTATCCATAGAGTCGATAACGAATAGAAAAGACAACAAAGATCTTTAAGTGTAAATAAGGAATGGAAATGTAAAATGGAAAAATGTTACCAAGAGCCGTTTTAAGGAAAACAATACTTTTTGTAGTTTAAGTGATGTTAAACGGACTGTGATTATTTGCTTAACTATAAACTTACTTTTCACTTACAGATCAGTACACAAAATAATCTAGGTAGCTACCAAATTATTTTTTTATACTTACTATTTGATTTACAACTATATTACTTACTAACTGACCCGGCAAACTTTGTATCGCCTCAAAATCTATTTATCAAATATATTTCATATAAAATATAGCCTATGTTACTCGTGGATAATGTAGCTTTCGAATGGTGAAAGAATTTTTAAAATCGGTCCAGTAGTTTTTGAGCCTATTCATTACAACCAAACAAACAAACAAAGTTTTCCTCTTTATAATATTAGTGTAGATTATACAGTTATAAAATCACATGGTGAATAAAATATTTTAAATTAAATTTCTTAGTACTCGTAAGCTATGTTGTTATTTGCACTTTTTACGTTGTACTAAATGCATTAATTAAACCTCTCCATAGACATAATATAACAAATGCCATTTCTATCCGCCCTCCACTCTATATTTTCATCACTCCTTTTATTTCTTGGTACTCCGAGTGTTGGGAATAAGTCTTGGCAAATAACATTTTTCGCGGAATCTATTACACCCGTTTTAATAACATTTCCTTGGCAACATTCGCGAGAGAAATCGTTTAGAAGTGGAATCGGAAAATTATTTAGCATTTGCCTCTGCCAGTTATAGACTTGGTTTTTTAAAGACGTGTTTTACTCTTTTTGAATGTGTCTCAATGTTATATTGAGCATAATTATGCTCATTAATTAGTATTACCATTAGATCAGTATGAATAAGATTTCTCATTGATGCTTAATAGCAGCATTTTAAATATTGATTTGTGTTTCTCTTAAAAAATTTTTTTAGGATTTAGGTAAAGTAAGATCTCCCGTCAAACGTGATGATATCATATATGTTGAGAAAACATCGATAGCGTGATTCAGAATCGTGTGGAACCTATAAAAAAGCTCTGACGCAAACTAATAGGTAGTTTGCTCAATACAATGATCTCTTTATCGCATAGTATAAAAATTGTATTTTCATTGCAAGTTCATATTTATACGAGCTAATATTATAAATGCGAGTGGGTTTGTTTGTTTGTAACAATTCACGTCTAAATTATTAATTGATTATCATGAAATTTTGTACACACCTTGTATGGATTCAGAAAAGGATATAGTAAATCTTTTGTCCCGATAAAAGTACCGTTTCTGAGACCTAAATAAAAACCTCTGAACGTGAGCGAAGCCGCGGATAAAAGTTATTATTTCATATTACCGTATCGCTCACCGATCTTCAATTAGACCACACATTTTCTCAAAGTACCTCTTAATTGAGGGCTCCTTTAATTTACATTACTCACATTTATACATTCCCAAGTATTCAAAATAATTTTTGACATTAAGTCGTGGAATAATTGCCGTAATTACGATCGCGGTTATCAGAAATGTGTAAGCGTTAAAATTCTTGTATAAATTAGTAATAAATTACAAGAGTGAACATCAAAGCGAAATTTACTTGTGTTTTCTTTACGATTTCGCGTTCTGTGCGAAAATATTATATAAATATTACGTTTGGAGTGGTAGGCGAGATCAAGTTACTAGCAGTAGCGATTTTTATATGAAACTAGCTGACCCGGCAAACTTTGTGTTGCCATATAAATAAATAAATAATAGTTTAAAAAAACTAAAAAAATACACTTTTTATAGAAAATCCAACTAAAAAATAGAAAATATTTTTTTTTAAAATTTGAATTAAGAATAGTGTAAATAAGATAAAAATATATTTTATTGTAAAAAAAGCGTGGGGTGCATGGTGTCAATAGTTATAAATATTTTATTGATAGATATTGAGTAGAAGGATTATCATTTTGATAATATCTTAAAAAGCACCCGTCGGACGCGTCGAAGTTGAGGTCAGGTCAGGTCAGGTCAGGTCAGGTCAGGTCAGGTCAGGTCAGGTCAGGTCAGGTCAGGTCAGGTACAGGTCAGGTCAGGTCAGGTCAGGTCAGGTCAGGTCAGGTCAGGTCAGGTCAGGTCAGGTCAGGTCAGGTTAGGTTAGGTGATCGGCGCGCCTGGTAGATTCCTTTATTGGTTTTAACGCAGACCTTCCGGGTCTCAGGAAAACAAAAATGGCTGATCCTGATTATCCTAGTAAGGATAACGGGTCAGAATGTTTAAAATATTGAATTGTCATCGGTCCTTAATAAGTATGCCAAATTTCAAGTTAATCCCACGTTTTGAAGGGGGTTAAAATCATGTTCAAAGATTCCGTTACATACTAACATACTAACATACCAACATACATACGTCTGAAGCTAATAAAAGCGTATTAAAAAATGTTAAGGGTGAACAATCCTTATCACTTAGTATGAAAAATAGATAGTAGCCGATTCTCAGACCTACTGAATATGCATATAAAATTTGGTGAAAATCGGTGAAGCCGTTTCGGAGGAGTACGGTAACTAACATTGTGACTCGAGAATTTTATATATAAGATTGAAGATTGTAGTAAAAAGTCTATAATCCGCTTGATGGAATACTGACACTCATTGTCATCTTTAATCAAACCCAAATATCTTTGAGACTAAGTTTGAACACCCTTTAGGATGTGCAAAGGAGCATATCATCAGCATATCTCGACACTGCCCCGTCTCTGACGTTGTACGTAACAGATTTCACCCTAAGATTATGCATAAATTAATGTTGATTTTCACAACTTTTACAAGATATTTGAACGGTTTTACTCGTTTTTGACAGCAACGCTAGTTCATAATCTTCTTATAACAATTATATAAAGTTCGTCGTTAGACTGCTAGTGGGTAATGAAAATAAAATATGAATTATAAAAGAAAATATCTCCTATCACTTGCACCATACGCATGAATAAGTTAAAGCAATGCTCTTTTGAAGCTTCGCTGTGTAATTATTATCTTTGCGTTCGGCACATCGTTTAGGGAGGCTCGGCGTTTACGTACTTGTAGCAACTTGTGGCAACTTACCTAATTGTAGCTACTTGCTACTTTTTATTTGCTACTCAGTGCATTTGTAGCAACTCATTTGTAATACAACTCATTTAAAGGTGGTAGAACCCTTTGTGGTTCGACTCCGTCGGCACAATCGCCACACCTATTTCTGTATAATAACAGCAGTGTTAGGCGTTGCTGTGTTCCGTTTTGAAGGGTGTGGTAAGGGAGACATACTTTTCTGAGGCGTTCCAGCTTATTCCTCAGGAGTAGCGGCGCATCTGTGGCCGACCTCGGGTAGGACTATCTAATCCTATCTGGGGTTGATTACAGATGTCCCTGGGCGGCAGTAGCCACTTACCATCAGCTGGTGGACTGCATGATTATTAAATAATTTTTGCCAACCCAATATCAACATTAACAATATCTGCCCACTATACATTTTCCAATTTTGATCGTAAGTAATTAGGTTTGTAAAAAATAGATTGATTGTCAATAATGGGTAAGTCGACAATAAAACAAATCGTAACAAAAGCTTAACAAAATTACATTTCGATTCGTCCGAACGTATCGAAAAATACATATTTCATACAAATTGCCACAATCAATTGTAGCGAATTATTCTATATTGAAACGAAATAAAATCTGATCACAGCAAATATGGGAGGAGGGAACAAATAAAAAAATGACGAGATGCTCGTTTTAATAAAAATTGCTTATTGTTCGTTCAAGACTAATGACCTGTCTATTTTTTGTTTAATCTTCGTTCGCCCTGTTAATGGAGAAAATTGTGTAAATAAATTTGGTGTTTCGAATAAAATTGCGAGATTATTGTGTTTATTTTGGCTGTGTCTTTTTATAATATCGAAGTGGCGATCAAGCATGTGAAACTCGGCCTACAATAAAGAGGTCCGAGGTTCAAGTCGCAGGAACGTCCCTCTGATTTTTCAACAATGACGTGCTTATTACAACAATTATGACTTTCTTTAACTGTGAAGGAAAACACCGCGTGGAAAACTGCATATCTTAGAGATAAAAAACAATCTTCAAAGGTGTGTGGATTCTACCAAAACGCACGTGGCCAGCGCGGTGGACTATCACCTATCACCAGTCGACTGCTTACGCGTCTGTATGGATATCAATATAGAACCTACTAAATAGAAGCTAAGCCACTTTGATAGTCGCATTAACCACTAATTAATCGCTACAGCTACTTTAGTTGCTCAAGCAACAGTTCCCCATAGGCAGTCTTAGGGTAGATCTAACTGCTGTACCTCAGACACATTCGAATCACGACTTCTACCACCTTTATAGATAAAACAATTTAACAAAACAAAGTCTACCAAGTCTCTCAATTGACGTTCAAACGTCCTGATCGAACGAAGGTCCTCGCAATCCTGAAACTTATCAAATAAAAATTAGCCGTCTCACTAAACCAACGAAATTAAACGTCCAGTAACGAGATAACGAACAAACAAGCCTAAATAGGACCCGTAAAGCCTCCTTTTTCACGTAAAACGAGGAGTTTTTCAAATGGAAAAAAATATCTCGAAAATATAAAAGTACAATTCTACTTTTTTAATTAGATTCCTTGTTGCCGTGTATTTTTTATTAGTTTTTCTCACCTCTCTTACCTTTTAACGGCCCTATAATGAGAAAAGTTGGAATGCTAGCGATCCTTGTACTTACATTAAGTGCGACCTTTCGGATACTTCACTTGATTTTTATTGGAGCTTAAATTTCCTTATCTTTAGGCATAAATTGTAGTGTACGTGTGTTGTTATCTTTTCTACGAAAGACCATAGTTTTTAATAAATATTTTTGGTTGTGTATGAGATTGTTTTGAGCAACAGTTGGACCCGACAGATGAGCCTTATGTCGAAAATCAGTTCATCTCACCGTAAATTGGTCACACACTCTGATATTACATCTTTGATTTTCGTTCAGATCCTTTTAATACTTGATGGAGTAATTAATTTAAAACAAAATGGTTCTTAATAGTTGAATATGTACGTTTTGGTTTAGCTTGAAATGGTTTTTCAGTATTTGGCTTACACGCTACCTCTTCAAAATTCAAAAGAAAAATCCGTTATCATTCCTACAATGCGCGCTTAGCCTAAGCTGGAAACTCTTTGATCATGAATATTCATGTATACGAAACGTGTCGATTTCGAAGCGTTTTCCAATGTTTCTTTTTTCTGTGGTCGTTTCATTAATATTCTGTTCTGAGTGAAGAAAAAATACAAAAACCTGTTCGGAAGCGTACAAATCAAATATTTTGTTTGTCTATCGTTTTTTTGTTTTTCTTTCAATGTGTGTTTGTTGTATGATAAGTAGTATGTGTACGTAGTAGTGAAGCGGTGAAAACGATACAAATTCAGACAACACACCATAGGAGTTTAGAACTCTTAAGCTTATGGAGGGAGATAGGGTTCCTCTGCGAGTTTTACCGGCTACGGCTCACCAGCGGTATGTGTTCCGAGAAACTCTTGGTGTTCCGAGAAACTTGGTGTCTACATCACGATTCCGCCATCGCACCACTCGCCAAAGGATGTGGTTCTATCCACATTAACTGGGTCTTTGGCGGTCATCCATGGTTTTGCTTGCACGGTCATTTATGCCGCGTACAAAATATGGAATGAACTTCCTCCCAAAATATTCCATGAGCGCTATGACATGAGGCATAGAAATGTACAAAAAGCATTCTCTTCTTCAAAGCTGGCTATGCATTAGCGAATCCGCTGGTGTTTTAAATGTCTATTTGCGATGTTGGCTGCTTTCCATCAGGTAACTCGTCCGCCGTTAATATCATATGTACCTAACATATTGGTCTAAGATCCGAAGCTAAATCGAACTGGACCGAGCTGATAATAGAAATTTAATTTTTCAAAAAATAATTAAAATTATCCTGTCCAGGATTTTTTAGCAAACCCATTTTTAATGTATTACCCAATGTACTAATTTCGTTATAAAATGAGTTTCATTCTATTATCAGCTCGGTCCAGTTCGACTTAGCTTCGGATCTTCTACTATATGCTAATGTTATTGTAATAGATAAACTAAAACTAGGTGAAATAAAATCATTTGGTAGTCAAAGAAAAATAAAAAATCTTCCTCATTGATTTGACAACAAATTCTTAAAACATAAACTCATTCGGTAGTCTCAGAAACCCCAAAACATTGTAATTGATACGTCAAAAAAGTAATAGTAAAAGATAAAACCATTTGATTCAAAAACAGCAAAACAGTGCATTCCCGGGTGTCGCCCGAAGCAAAATGCATAACACAAAAACTGAAAACTTTTTGATTTTCCCCCGTCCGCGACTGATACGCGCTCGGCGGACGGAATATTAATGACTTGTGACACGAACGGAGTGGGAATACAGGAATTGAGGGATGTGACCAGATTTATATATTCGTAACTACAGATAAGTTACAGTGTATGTATGTTTGTCTGTGTGTAGGCATGTGCGCGTGAGTAGGTACGTGTGTGCGAACCTGCGTATGTATGCGTGAGTGGGCGCGTGTGTGCGTTTGTATGTGTGCTTGTCACCGTGTGTATGCGTGTTTGTGTATGTGTGAGTTTGCGTGTGACCATCTTGTTTCTCAGTTGTGGCAACGCATCAATAATCCGCGTCAGATAGAAATCCTGTTCTATATAGAATTGGTAACAGATGTCCATGGGCGAGCATTACCATTTACCATCTGGAAGACTACCACTTACCGAGGCCTTCCAGCTTAGTCCTCAGGGGTAGCGGCGCATCTGTGGCCGACCCCAAGTAGGAATATATAATCCTATCTGGGGTTGATTACAGATGTCCATGAGCGGCAGTAGGCACTTACCATTAGGTGGACTGCATGCTCGTCTGCTACTCCTATATTATAAAAAAAATGGTTATAGATATCCATGGGCGAGTATTATTATCTACCATCTGGAAGACTGCGTCTTCGTTTGGTAATTCAAATCTTATAAAAAATCATAAGAACTGCGCCACCAGTACTATTGAAGACACTATTCTATACAAATAAAACCTCAAGAGACACTTTTCCAAGTAATTAAATGTAATTTTCACAACTACACGGAAATAAACTAAATATTGCAGTAAATGTAAGCTAAGTAGTCACTTGTCGCGCTGACATTTCAAGCAGAACAGATTTGTTGCAAATTTTATCACCGCATGAATAAAAGACGTTCATTGATCTGTCTCATTGCGAACGGGTAAGCGATAAGTGATGATTTGTTGCCGATAACATAAAATTATAAATTAGAATTAACTGACGAATTAGAAATTAGAACTAACTGATTATTAAATATCACTAAAAATATAAAAAAATGGGAAGACAGCCTGAGATGTATCGTACCCATATAACATTACGCAAGTATTTAGAAGAGGCTGGACGAAAACAGTGTGAGGTAAGGGATCTGGGATTTTGTCATTATCTTTCTAAGTGTTCTATTCTACTTCCTCTATCTATTGAAAATATCAATGCTTTCTTAGACAGCCTAAATAGTTTTCTCTTTAATATTAGGGTTTAGGGATGTCGTGATTAAGTAAATTAGAATGTAATTCTTTCAAAGTTTATGAAATAAGCTATCACTTCTACACATCCGCGGTACAACATCAGCCTAAGATCCGCGCAGCAAAAATTAGGAGAGCGTCAACATTTCTGTACCGTGGCCAATAAAAAATCCAGAAATAAAACGCTCGAGCAAAAAGTGACAACTCTAAGGCTCACCCGGCTTTTAACCTCCGCCATAAAATCCGCATTTTTCTACGTTTAACCATCGTATACTCAGGTTATGGGAAGCTGTTTACTGTAACTTAAGGTAATTTAATACTTATCTAAATAACTTTGAGGTCATTTTCAACTTCCTGTTATAATTAATTTTATTCGGGACTTAAATCTTGAGACTACATCGACTCAAATTTTCACGTTCTTATCGCGGTCCTTCTGTTTTGCACTTCAGTGTTGTACATTAGAAGCAGTACTACAGCATTTCATTTATAAATGAACCTCTTAAAGTTTACAATATGTGCTCATCCGTAGTGCAACATGTGCCTAAGATCCGCGCAGCAAAAATTACGAGAGCGTCAACATTTCTGTACCGTGGCCAATAAAAAATCCAGAAATAAAACGCTCGAGCAAAAAGCGACAACTCTAAGGCTCACCCGGCTTTTAACCTCCGCCATAAAATCCGCATTTTTCTACGTTTAACCATCGGATTTGCCGTCCTGATCTCAGATTGTAGGAAACTGTTACATTGAAATAGCTGGGCGTTCGCAACGAATGAATAGCAACCCTTTTGTGTACAGTTTTGAGTTTGTTCTTTGGGGACCTGCTAAAATATCCGAATCTAAATCTTGAAGCTTTCGTTAGGCCGCCTTGCAAACGATTCGCGATTCTGCTGTAAGTGTTTAGAGGTAATACGTTTTTATTACAGTAGGTCGGGTGGAGGTTGAGCGGTTTGTTTTATCATGCATTTTCAGTAGGTATATATTTTCTTGAGTATATAGCATAGGTAAGTAATTTTATTATCTAGAGGATGTTTCTTTCATTATCTCCTCTTTCTTAACAAAAATATCTTATAATATTAAGCGTAACTGTTCACAGGAATGTAAATTTCAAAGGAATAAAAGTGTTTTTTTTCAAGCTGGCGTCAAGTAAGGCTGGTAACATAAGTGCTATAGTTAGTGTCGACTATGATCGCTGATGGTGGCGATAGATGCAAACAGGCGGCGACAACCGGCGACTGTCAGCATGGTAGTCAACATAAACTGTATTTTTTTATAGTATAGGAGTAGCAGACGAGCATGCAGTCCACCTGATGGTAAGTATTTACTGCCGCCCATGGACAACTGTAATCAACCCCAGATAGGATTAGATATTCCTACCTGAGGTCGGCCACAGATGCTACCCCTGAAGACTAAGCTGGAACGCCTCGGAAAAGTCTGTCTCCCTTACCACACCCTTCAAACCGGAACACAGCTGCGCCTAACACTGCTGTTATTAGGTAGAAATAGGTGTGGCGGTCGTGCCGCCGGAGTCGAACCACAAAGGGTTCTATCACCTTCTGAATATTGGTCTACTCTGACAGTCACTCATATATAAGTATTCTGTTACGTCTGTTACTACTCTAAAAGTTTTAAAAGTAAAGGTGAAGACAAGTTCTAAAACAAAAAATGTCAATTCTAGAATGACCTTAGGTAGACCATCAGATACCATCAATTTGTCATACCTATGTGTTTTACATATTGTTATTTTTATCATAACTTACCTTCTTTTTTTTACGAGGGGGAAACCTTCAAAAGGTACCCTATGCCGTGGGAGCGACACGGGGTTATGTGGGATTCTTACCGCACTAAAACCCCCGCGGTGGCCGTTCTCGGCGCTGCGTAGGGGACTCCGGGATCTCCAAAGGAACGCAACCGGAGTCCTCTTAGCGCGTTGCCCCGTCGGGCTCCGCCCAGGCGAGAGTGGTGCTCCCCAGTCCGTCTGATGTGCACGACGGTATGCGACCACACATACCGCCGTCTTTCCCGGGGTCGCTGGCCGGGCGGTTCGAGCTCCCACTCTCGCCACCCGCAACCTCGGAAGCCCCTTTTAATCGCCTCTTAACTACCTATATTTGTAGAAAAATACGTGTATTATGTTATAGGTATGATGAAGTTTGGTCGTGACCAAACTTCATCAAAAAAAAAATTATATCCACATTTACAACTATTACCAGAATTTCCTATTACAAGTAAAAGTCCATCTAGAATTCCGGACAGCGCTACCAGCTGCCTAAGCCCAAACGGCGTACAAAATTGAACAAAGGTCTTCTGTCTTCAATATTTAATTGCTAAAAGCCTTTTTAAGTCGCCTTTGATGTCTAAAGCCCGGTGCACAACGCCGCGCGAATATTAACAGGGACGTGGGTTTGGACGTTGTTAAGGCAAGGCCACACTGCTGTTGTTTTTACCGCCAATTGTACTGCTTTTTCGCAGGTTCGATACTCGATTGATGTGCTCTTACAAATGCATGTATGTAATATGTTTTTGAAATCGTGTGTTTATTATATTTTTAAAACGAGCAGCTCACAAGCAGCAAACGTGCAGTCCACATCATCGTAAGTAGCTACTGCCGCCTATAAACATCTATTATCGACTCTATATAACACTACAAATCCTTTTGCTCAGTAGACTGAGTAAACGTAACAATAAGTTAGTGCTCAAGTCTTTTTGTCTGCCTCACATGTTCGCAAAAAAGAGAGACAAAACATAAAGCGCCATTTTGTCAATTTAGACATTTAATGTTACGTTACTGACACTATAGTTCTGATACAATCCGCTAAGGGCGCTGATTTGAAATTGTAAGGACAAATACGTAAACAAATACCAAAACAGTCATATTTGTCAAAACGTAAAAACTCATGGTAAGGGTGCTGATAAACAAATATTTTAAAGCTTATATACATAATTTTAACAAAATAAACGTAATAATGATTACCGGAACAAATATATCTAAGCCTGATTAGAGCACATCGTTAAACCTAGCGAACGGATGTAGGCGTTGAGGATAAACAACGCTAATTAATTTATCAGATATTCAAAGCATAGTCTCGCTTATATGCCTAATCTACAAAGTTAAGCAATATTGGGTGCGTCGGTATTTGGATGGTTGACCATTAGTGGCTAAAGTTAAAGTGTACTTTTGTTCTTTGGAGGGTTTTAGGCGACAGGGGTTTTTTGTATTGGTCATTTGTAATCAATGCCTAATAAGATTCCTATCTGAGATCGACCACAAATGGTACCCTGAGGACTAAAATGGAACGCCTCGGAAGAGTATGTTACACCACACTTCAACGCAGAACACAACAGCGCTTAATACCGCTCTTTTAGGAAATAGGTGTGGCGGTGGTGCCTCCAGAGTGAACCACAAGGAGTTCTTCCACCTTTCTATGTTTATCCCTACAAAAGCAAATAGTTATAAAAATTGCCTCGTTACGTCGATATGATAATAAGTGACACAATCGCAAATGAAGAGCTGGTACAAAGATCCTCATCCCGTGGCCCGGGATCGTAAATAAAGGGGGATTAACTAAGTGCCTGTTTTGTATTCAATATTGTGATCCGTCCACTTTGAAAACTGGTGACACAATTGAAATGAAATATGAGTGTTTATGCGGAGGGTAATGTTTCACGAGTGTACGTTTGTATGTTTTTTTGGCATGCCTTCCAGCCGCAAAAATTATTAAAATCCGCAAAACCGATTGTTTTGCGGATTTTAATACATGACGTGTCGTTGGATGCGTCTAAATTGTGGGAGTGACCAAGTCTATATTTATGATTTCATAATAATTAATTTAATGCAGTGATAGCCTAGTGGTTAAGAAACTCGGCCTCTCGATCGAGGGGTCCAAGGTTCAAATCCCAGGCACGCACCTCTGATTGTTCAAAAATTATGTGCGTATTCGAAAATTAATTATCACTTGCTTAAACGGTAAAAGAAAACATCGTGAGGAAACCTGCATACCTGAGAGATTTATAAAGAAAAAAAAATCTCAACGGTATGTGAAGTCTACCAGCGCGGTGGACTATGGCCTGATCCTTCTCATTCTGAGAGGAGACCCAGGCCGAGCAGTGGGACAATAATGGTTTGATGATGAATAAATTATTTATCAGTACTCAATAAACGTAACAAAAAGTAAAGTACCTATCATCTTTCTTTGTAAAGATATTAATCTAAGACTTTAAAAGAAAAAATGTAGAGCAGAAGTAAATAAAAAATTAAAGAAAGTACTTGCATGACTTCAAGATAATTTCCTCCAGTTTGATCTCAATTTCATTTCCCATCAATTCCGACTTGTGTATTGGATCAAAAATGTCAAAATATGGGTCTAATATTTAATTACGTACCCAATTAAAAGCGTAATCCGGGGATTATAAATGTAAACGATACATTTTTCCGGGCCCAGTCGTTATCAGTCCCCTGTACTCTAAATGTGCCTAAATAACCATATGTTTCATGATGTAGATTAATGGAGCTTGTTAAGGGTAGGATCTTGTGTATATACGCGTGTTTGTTTTTAAGAAGTTTTAAATTTTCAAGTTTTCTCTGGACCTTACTGGATGAAATTAAGAATATTTTCATAAAAAGTGTGCCTGTTTAAATATAGGAAAGCTGACTCACGAAGCAGAGAGCACTATTTTATCTAAAAGTATTCGTATATACTTAGATTATATTTTTATCACTGAGACCGCCTTTTATAACCACAGTATACTTGACTCAATAACGAGATACTTCCCCATGATTAGGTCTTAAGACTCGCCACCACAAAGCTGCAAAGATCGTCAATAGAATCAGTTCATTAAAAATAACCATCCTTCCAGTAACTTCACAAATACACAATGTACAAAATTTAGCACAAATAAGTTTAAACAACCTCTCCCTTAACAAAGAGACGCAATTTGATATAGAGGTGACCCGGGGCAGTTTTTCCGCCTAAATGTCATTATTCCTGGCATTGATTGATTGTTATATTTATTATTCCATCTGCCGTTCCAACCGTAATTACCCTGCCAGTAATGACTGTTGTAGTCAGTCCCCTGATAATGTTTTAAATTGCATGAAATTTACAACGAAAATATAATTATTGTGGAACGATCAAGCGGTTTCGTTGTTATACTAAATGGCCCATACATTATCGCAATTTAATGAGGATTATTTATTGTTTGAGCAATTTTTGTATTCTTGGATTTTTTAACGCTTACCATATTCTCTTACCTGTAATAACAGTAGCCGTCAGTCCCCTGCTCAATTCCGTGAAAATTTCTTCATAAATATAGTAAATATGTTCGCAAATATCTAAATAATATAGCTCTTTATACACTATCGCCCATTATTAATAATCAATCTATCTCACGTTTTATTTACCACATAGACATTACTATTTTAAGATCGAATAGAAAATTAGAATTAAAATTACAGACACGTACTAAAATTTTATAAATAAATATTTTATTATCATACACTTAAATAAAAACCAGTGAACTAAATTTAGTTAGTAAATAAATACAAGCTCATGTAAGTTTGTTTTGACAAGTTGGCGTTTAGTTTAGTTGGCGTAGCTCGCATCCGGTTAGCCAGTAGTTCCAGATTCGACTTCCGGCGAACCCACGCGAGTCAGTACCCTTACTATGAGATTTTACGTTTTGACAAATATGACTGATTTGGTATTTGTTTACGTATTTGCCCATACAATTTCCAATCAGCGCCCCTAGCGGCTTGTATCAGAACTATAGCGTCAGTAACGTAACATTAAATGTCTAAATTGTCAAAATGACGCTTTATGTTTTGTCTCTCTTTTTTGCGAACATATGAGATAGACAAAAATACTTGAGCACTTATTGTTACGTTTACTCAGTCTACTGAAGCAAACAGAACAGAATAATGGATTGAGTAAACGTAACGTAAAATTGTGGGATGTTTTGAGAACTCATGGTAAGGGTACTGATAGTCTAGTTTGTGCTGTGTGCTTGACGGACAAATTTATTTATACAATAGTGCTTACGGGCATCTACCCATATGATACATTTAAAAAAATGAAAAAGAGAATAATTCTTTTTAAAATTAAAAAAGACAAACCCACTGTGTTTCTTACCGGATCTTTTCAGTAGAGGTCGCGTTCCGATCCGGTAGTACTTTAAGAAAATATTGTAACTGACAATTTGTAAGTGCCGCCATTGGCCTATATAAAATAAACATATTTCATTCATTCATTTCATTAATTCATAAATTTTCAATACAATTATTGACATATGAAAAAATAACTCCATTATATTCTTTTTTCAATATAAAAACCACATCGGAAATATTCGTAAAATCTATCGAGTGCAATCTTAATGTCGCGTAAATGTAATCAAATATTATGTTAAAACAGACGGAATAATTGTGTTTTGACTAAGAATCCTGATTTGATTGAAAGTTCTTCTAAGGAAAAGAAATTTTGTATTAACAAACACAGCAGTTTTATTTTGAGTAAAAAAAAATAATAGGTTACATGGAAATCTGAGACATTCTTATTTAGTAGATACCTACAGGAGTTCACTAATGATCCACCTATACCTACTCTACTACTTCGGACTCTAACGATTCCTCCACACCATGTAAGATACCCGTTTATCGCGTCCATAACATAAAAAAGAAAAGTCCGCGCCTATTTTTTATTAACATAGCCTCCCCAAATTTGGTTTCTAGCCACGTAACTCATAAAAATCTATGAAGCCCCGATAAAGGCAATGCTAAAGTTTGCTAATCCTAAACAATCAGACAAAACACGTATATTTGCTATTGACGTATTGTTCTATTTCGTCCCTTTTCGTCAAATAAAATATTATACCTCTCCGAAGATTGAGGAATTTATTTTTTATCGCTTATTGCTCATTCCCCTGGCCGGGGAAGGATCCCCGTACAAACACGGAATTCTTTCCAATAAGGAAAGTAAATTGACTCGAATTACTGAGGATTTTCCCGATTTCATTACGAATCTTTCCGCATCAGAGATATTTATTTCTTTTTACCAATCTCTCGACTAATTAACTGTTTATATCTGTCTAGTCGGAATAGACTTCGTTACTATTAACTAGCAGTATTGTATTTCGGCTGGTTAGTTGCTTTTATCCTCATCTCTGCTGCCATCTACTTTCGAAGTCTTCATTTGATCACCAATTATTTGCTAGGTATCACATCTCGTTACGAGTTGATGAGGGGGAAATCTTCAAAAGGTACTCAGTGGAATCTGAGCTATACCGTGAGTGGGTTTTTAAGTAGTAACATTATGGGGTTGCAGTCCTCAGCATTCCTCATAGGACTCCAGGATTCCCAAAGGAATGCAACCCATGTCCATAGTCCTCCGACCGCGGTGCTCTGGGGTATACTTCCATTCTTCCCGAGGTCACTGGCGCTTCCACGAGCTCCCACTCTTGCCGCTCGCAACTTCGGAAGCCTCCTTCTAGGCACCTCTTACGACAGGTACCGTAACTTTATCTGCACCTGAGTCTACCATCCCCAGTTTTGGTTTTCCCGTTCTCAGCGGAACCATAAAAAGTTAGCTCCACATACGTCTCCCTAAGATATAGAAAGAGTACTAACATCCAATGCTAACAATCCTTCAATGTTTATCTGTAATCGTGAACTATTTGATCGGAAACTTTCAGGAAAACCACCGGCCGTTCCGCTAAGCCCATAATCCCTATCAACCCTTTGGGCGGCGTTAGCGCCCTATCAACTGACGCGACGCCCTCTATAAATTGCGATCAGATAAACCACTTTCAATCGCCCTTACAACTTGGGAAAAAATGCTCAATGTCGTTGGATGGAAATAAATTATTTTTATAACTTAAAAATATGTCGTTGTTGTTTTCTAACTTGTTATCTTTCCACTGCTGGACACGGCTTTACTTAGAGTGACAGGGGTTTAGGCCATATTCCACAACGATGGTTAAGTGTGAATTGGTAGACTGTCTTTGTTGAAGGTGGTAGAACCCTTTGTGGTTCGACTCCGGTGGTACCACCGTCACACCTATTTCTGCCTCATAACAGCAGTGTTAAACGCTGCTGTGTTCTGGTTTGTAAGGTGTGGGAAGGGAGACATCCTTTTCCGAGGCCTTAGTCATGGGTAGCCGCGGATCTGTGGCCGACCTCAGGCAGGAATATCTAATCCTAGCTGGGGTTGCTTACAGATGTCCATGGGCTGCAGTAGCCACTTACCATCAAATGGACTGCTTGCTCGTCTGCTACTCCTATATTACAAAAAAAAAATGAATTTACGTACCTTTCATGACATTTTTTGGTAAAATAAAATGCGTTTCTTCATTGGGATGAAACAACACCAGCACGGTAAAGTTAACAATATCAGTGGACGCATAATTGTACTATACGTTCTCAGTGAAAGAAGATAATTTGTAACCTGGTAATATTGTTTAACATAACGTGAAAATATTGATTACCCGTATTAACAAACTATCGTATCCATACACTAAATAGTAAATATGTTTACTCTTACATCGGGAAACTAGCGCTTAAGCCCAACCAACCCTTTGGGCAGCGGTTAGCACCCTATCAATCGTCCACACCGCTATAAATTGTAATCAGATAAAGCTTTTCAATCACGCCTTTAACTTAATATTAAAAAATGGTATTTATTGTTGTGACGACGATCGCTAACTGATGCTAGCAGTCGCTACCGACAGGCGGCAACATTCGTCGGCTTGCGACTGTTGTCGACTACGGTCACAGCGTAGTCGACAACAGTTTTGGTTCTTGCCGCTTGTTGTTTGATCTACGAAAAAAACATGATCACCGTTTTACGATCGTGTTTTTTATCAGACAGTAGGCAACAAATCGGTGCCAATGTTAATTCTGCTTAATAATAGCAGTGTTAAGCGTTGCTGTGTTCTGGTTTGGAGGGTGTAAGGGAACAAGTATAATTCATAACCGTCAGGGGTATCAACGAATCTGTGGCTGACAAGAAACTACTGAAGTTGATTACAGATGTCCATGGGCGGTAGTAGCCACTTACCATCAGGTTGACTGCATGCTCGTCTGCTACTTATATTATAAAAACAAACACAAAATATCCGCAACAATATGCGAAATAAGGAAGTTAAGTTTCAAAAAATATTCCCTTGTAGATAAATTAACAATCTCAGTTCAGTTGGCAGTGTTTATTAATTTTCCGGTCTCCGTTCTTTTTGCTTCACCACTCGCTAATTTAAAATTTCCTGTTCCATTTAAAGAGAAGACACGACGCGTCGGGCTTACAGTTTGTGTTGGGAATATTTGCATGCAATTTTTGTAATGTTTTTATTCCGTTGATTTTATTAAGTTTTTTTACCCGACTGCCAAGGAAGGGTTATTTTATAAAACGAGTATGCAGTCCACCTGATGGGAAGTGGCTCTTGTAGCCCATGGACGTCGTCGTCATCGACCCATTATTGTCCCACTGCTGGGCAGGGGTCTCCTCTCAGAATGAGAAGGATTAGGCCATAGTCCACCGCGCTGGCCAAGTGCGTATTGGTAGACTTCACATAACTTTGAATTTTTTTTATTTAAATCTCTCAGGTATGCAGATTTCCTTACGATGTTTTTACCTTCACCGTGTTAAATAAGTGATAATAAACTTCTAATACGCACATAATTCCATTAAAATCTGTAAATATAACATATAAAGTAATTATGGAAATATGGAAAAATTACGAACACAACCAATGTGACAAATAAGGAAATGGAGACGATACGTATAAATAAAGTACTTAACTATATTGTTTCGAAAATATTCTACCGTTTAATTCCAACGACACGAAATCGAAATTCGGCTCAAAATTCGGGCGCGAACTGTCGCTTACTCCAATACAAGCGATAACCTCCAATGAGTTAAGTGCTGAATCTCTCACCCGATCCGGCACGACACATCCGACAACGCTTATCTTATCCACTCACGAAACGATACCGGAATGGATTGGCCCGAATTAATACGTGATTACAGGGCCGGATTCAGGGGAGAGCAGATTGATCTACTACTCCCAGGCTCCCCACAAGAGAGCCTCCCTCTCTAACAATAAAGGAAAAATATACAGACTTTGTCGGGTCAGCAACTTTCAACTTTTTCCGCAAAGTATTTTCTGCATTTTCACCGACAATACGCGCACTTCACTAGTCGTTGAAATAGTTTTGATTTATTTAATTAATTGTTAATATAATTTAATATTAAAGCAATTAATTTTTGAAAGACTTGACGTTGAAAATGTTCCTTTTACTTGGAGCCTTAGCTCCTTCATTACCCCATGGCTTCCAGAACTGAAAATCCGGCCCTGCGTGCTGAAATCACTTCGGAATACAGTACCACCCGAGATTCCACAACCTGGCTAATTGTTCACGCGATTCTCACCCTTCGGATATTAACACACGGGTCGTTATCGCCTGTACCTGCAAGCATATGAGTGCACATCATACAGTGTAACAGTTAATATGGAAATCGTCCATGAAACGGCGATTTTGTCGTGTAAATTTGTATTCGTGGCGAATGATAGATGCATTCGGAAGTGCAGCTGTTACGATATCTATCTTTTAATCTTTAAATCGACTGATGCGTTACGTTTTAGGGTTCCGATTCTGAAGTGTAATAACGGAACCCTATTACTAAGCCTCCGATGTGTTCCGTCTGTACGGCTGTCACAAGGTTCTATCTCTTAAACCGTAATATATAGACGGTTGAAATGATTACAAAGTATGTATGTATAACGATGGCCACTGTAACAATAAATATTAATAATAAATAAAACTTAAAAAAACAATAATTTATTTACCATTATTATCATTTATTTATCAATACCATTCAAGAGATGTGATAGATGGACATCGAAACTTTAATAAGACTCCCTTTGCACCCTTCGGGTACCTATGGGACTCTAAAAAGACACTACTCTCAGAAGCACATTAAAATTTCCAGATATTTGAAAATAACACACAAACAAACACAAACTCCCACACTTAGAAGGAAATAGATCTGGGAATTTATCATGCAGATTTCCGGGAATACGTATGTAGAACCCTTCGCAGATCGACATAACAATAATTGCGCTACGCAGGTGGTACGCAAATCAAATCAAATAAAATCGTATCAAATCATGTTGGGAAATATGAGAATTATTTGACGTATTTTACGTATAATACTGCTATAAGCAATGTCTTTCACGTATCGTCAATAGCATATATTTGATTAAGTTAAGGTAAATTGTCACATATTCAAATATATATTTAAATCAATTTTACTAGAAAGTAAAAGTATCTATGGGTCTTTTTGTAGTAATGCGTATCCGACCTTGGTTAGGAGTATGATCTCATGTAGGGTTGATTACAGATGTCCATGGGAGGCAGTAGTCTCTTACCATCAAATGGAATGAATTCTCTTTCGGTACTTCTAAATTGTATAAAAAATTTAAGCGTTCATAAATTAAAAAGATACAATAATAATTTAAATTTTCACAAGCTTAGGCATAAAACAGAGATTTAATATAAACGATACTAAAAATTTTAAACATGGCCTTCACAAAACTGAAATCCGTGATAAAATATTCATCAGTATGAGCTACGCATTACAGACGGACGAACAACCGGAAAATTGTATGAAGCAAATTTGCATTGCAAATCTACCCCATAGTTCAAGATAAGCGTTAAGTGACGAGCGACGTTGAAACCTTTTAGTGAAGAACTGATAAGATAAAACTGTAGTTGTATTTTGTACGCATAAATCTTAGGGAAGAGCCTAGCGTTATTAAGGCTCCGTTCGGAGGCACAAGAGAAGCGTTTGACATTTGCATTATTAATGCTTGACGAAAGCAGCCAACGGCAATCTTATAATTTTAGACTTAAACTTTTACAATATAAATGAAAATGAATTCAATCATTTTAACTATAATTATTTAGAATATGAATTATATGACTGACACGCTAGGCGACTTGTTAATGACAACATCTATTTAATTAACGAGCTGGCTACCGAGACGTCGGAATAATATTATACCTCCAAGATAACCTCATAACACTGATGGCAACTGCATAATAATAGGAATTGATTGAGGCTTTAGGTCACAGTATAGAACAAAGGTGGTAGAACCCTCCGTGGTTCGAATCCGGTTGGACCACAGTCATTCCTATTTCTGCCTAATAACAATAGTGTTAAGCGCTGCTGTGTAATGGCTTGACGGCTGTGGCAAAGGAGACATACTCGTATATTTTCTAGGCATTCTAGCTTAGTTCTCAGAGGTAGCGGCGCATCTGTGGTCGAAATAATGTATGAATCTAATTTTATCCGGGTTTGATTACAGATGTCCATGAGCGGCAGTAGCCACTTATCATCAGGTGGAATGCACGCACGTCTGCTACTACTGTATTATATGAAAAAGCGCAAGGGCACTGAAGCAGAACAGAATATAATATTTTATTTATTACATAACTTAAGTTTTATCTATCTGTCAGTAATCCGAATTCTAGGTAAGAACGACTAGTTTGTTTTTTCAATAAAAAGCTAATCAATCATCCGTTACTGTAGCATTTCGCAATCAATTCCGAGAAATGGATCCCTTGATCGACGTTTTATCCTAGATTGTGCGTGTCAGATATTATTTATATCCATTGTGAATGTAGGGATGGACCGAGTACCTACTTTGAAAGCGGTATTCGGTGTAATCGACTATTTTTCAATTAGGTACTCGGACAAATTAATAATTTCAATTGTAGCGTTATTTCCCCAAACAAGGATATTAAATACAGTTTAGATATTAGATACAGTTTAGTCATAACTGTTTCATCAGAGGGTAGAACGCTGTTAGGATTAGAGAAACCGATAATAAAAAATATAGTTTAAAAAACTAAAAAACACGCTTTTATGTTAAAATCAACTAAAAAGCAAAAAATAATCTAAAAATAAAAAAGCGCTTTTCGAACCTGACAAATGGAGCACCCCACACTTTTTCCACAATGATACTATTTACTGTTCCTTAATTGATTCCTAGATTGAAGATTATTTTTTGCTTTTTAGTTGATTTTAACATAAAAGCGTGTTTTTTAGTTTTTTAAACTATATTTATTTTATTATTTTTAGTATTTGTTGTTATAGCGACCACCATCATGCATCGTTTGTAAAAAAATCAAGTGTCTATCTATTACGGTTTAAGAGATAAAGCCCTGTGACTCAAGAACAGACAGCGGAGGGTTTCGTTTTATCCTTTGAGTACGGAATCCTAAAAATCATTCTACAAGATGGCATTATAGATATGTTTCAGTACATTTGAGTTATAGGGAAATAATATTATTATTTTCCAAAGCTAAAAATCAATCTAGTAACTTTGCCTGAACGCTCCATAAGGCGCTTTCTCTCGCCTCGAAAATCGTTAATCCTGAGGATATTGATAAGGACAATGGTACAAAATTATTAAAATCGTGTATTTTCATCGGTCCTCAATAAATCTACAAAGTTTGAACGAAATCTGGCCGTTTAAAGTGGGTCGAAATCGCGCCCAAAGAAGTCGGTTACAAACATACAAACAAACATACAGGTGAAGCTAATAAAAAGCGTGTAAAAAAAGTAAAAAAATGCAAATAGAGGTCGTACTTCTGTACCTTGTAGCAGCTGCGAGTATAAGAAGATATAGATACCTATAGGTAAGATTTTCTTCTAAATTTGTAATTGTTTGAGATATTATCTTAAAGGAGTAAATTTAAACAGAATTACTCGTACTTTATATCACCAATGTAAAGTAAAACCCAGTACTCGGTTGTTCAGTTTTACTTGTAGGTAGCTTTTCTGCCCATCTCTAATTGAAACTGGATCTAATTGAAATTGAAACTGTATCTACTGAGTCATTATTTTTAATAGAATGTAGAGTCTGAGAATTATGATGTTGTATGTCGATGTTAGTCTGACTGATAGTAGGTATTGCCGGCTAACGTTTAACGTCGTAAAAAGACATCTGAAGGTGGTAGAACCCTTTGTGGTTCGACTCTGGCGGCACCACCGCCACACACCTATTTCTGCCTTATAACAGCAGTGTTAAGCGCTGCTGTGTTCCGATTTGAAGGGTGTGGTAAGGGACTTTTCCGAGACGTTCCAGCGTAGTCCTCAGGGGTAGCGGCACATCTGTAGCCGACCTCAGGTAGGAATATCTAATCCTATCTGGGGTTGATTACAGATGTCCATGGGCGGCAGTAGCCACTTACCATCAGGTGGACTGCATGCTCGTCTGCTACTCCTATATTATAAAAAAAAAACAAAAATAAAAGACATCTTAAGGATTTGAGTTCCAAAGTCTCTGGCTTTAACCACAAACGTCTAACCAAAACACAGCAGCGCTAATAACACAAGTAGGTACACGTGACAGTGGTGTCACTGAAGTCCAACTACGTACTCCTTACATTACATTTAAGTAATAACATTCCATATTACCAAAATGACTTGATGAGTTTTTAACCGACTTCGAAAAAGGAGGAGGTTACTCAATTCGACCGTATATAATTTTTTTTTTTTTTTTTATGTTTGTTCGGCGATTTTTTCGCGATGCCGCGACCGATCGACATGATTCATACACCATTGTATGCGGCTAGATTCACAGGGGGTCCCATTTCGAGGAAATTTGAAAATTTCCGCCAGTTTTCCCGGAAAATTGGAAAAACCCGATTTCATATTAACTTGAATAAGTCGAGTATTTCTTAACCAATTTTAATTTTATTTTTTTCATATGAAAGGGTGTTTCGTTGCGGTACTTTCTTACCTTAACATTAGTACGCTCTGATGATTAGAATTTAAGTTATGGGGTGGAACTCATCATCACTACCCCTGCTTTTTACATATTTTATGACAACTTACCTTCTGCCCACTCAATTCTCATGAAACTTAAAATGAACATTGAGTGTCTAGGTTATCATGATATGATGGAAAATTTGACCTTCAACTCTTCAACCCTGGTAATGCAGAAGTGCCTCCTGCCTCAACCATACAAGTTAGGCATTTGGAACTTATGGTTATTTAATAAAGTCAATAAGTTGAGATATATGATGGAAAATTTGACCTTCCACTCTTCAACTCTGATAATGCAGAAGTGCCTCCTGCCTCAGCCATACAAGTTAGACATTTGATGCTTATGAATATTCAATAAGGTTGATAGGTAGAGATATATGATGGAAAATTTGACCTTCTACTCTTCAACTCTGATAATGCAGAAGTGCCTCCTGCCTCAACCATACAACTTAGGCATTTGGAGCTTACGAATATATGATAAGGTCTTTGAGTAGAGACATATGATGGAAGATATGACCTTCAATTCTTCAATCCTGATGATGCAGAGGTGCCTCCCATGTAAAGTATATAGATTAGACATTTGTTGTAATGAAGTAGCTAGACAGAGATATATGATGAAAAATTTGACCATCAACTCCTTTTTCTTTTCTTAACTATTGAATTAAGGTAAATTGGACCGGTTCACTCGCAGAGTTTTACCACCTAGTTTGATTTATTTACTTATCTGTTCCTACCTAACCTAGCCAATAATTAGTATCTCATAAAGCTTCGCCTATAGTGTTTCGTATTGAATTGGTTAGGTTAGGTTGGAACATATAAGACAATATAAAACTAAGCGAGAAGGGCGCGGCAGCGCCCTGCGAGCGGGTGGGTCCAATCCGTATCTATTCAGACCTTACCTTTATTCATGATCACATTTATACAATTTTACATAATATTAATACAAACGTTAGCATATCATCACTAAAAAGGGTGAAAAAAAAAATTTTAACAAAAAAATAAAACCGACTTCTATGTCACTACAAAGTAAAAAATAATTGAAATAAATGTTGGTTTAGTACATATTTCTGAAGTCGGCGCTCATATTGGACACGCTGTTATCAAACGAAATATATTGAGCGCCGACTTCTGAAATATGTACTAAACCAACATTTATTTCAATTATTTTTTACTTTGTAGTGACATAGAAGTCGGTTTTATTTTTTTGTTAAAATTTTTTTTGTGTTAGAAAGTTTCATATAAGTTTCTCCCTTTAACCAGAAACTTCAACCTAAAAGACAGTAGCGCTTATAACACAGTTACAGATGATAATGGTGCTACTAAAGTCCAACTACAAAACGTTCCGCACCTAAATAATAACATTCCATATTTTCTTACAGGCCGACTTTATAAATAACCCATCATAACTGAAGCCTGTGTATTGTGTTAAGCGCTTTACTTGTCAAAAATACGATTCGTCAAAATAATTTCACTGGTGCGTCATTTGTCATGCTCCGACATTCATCTGACGCGACGTTATATAGATTTGATGGCTCTGCGCGACAGACAAACGATTTGTCAATTTGTCGTATTTTGTCGGGCGGTTTGGTTTTAAGTTAACTGTTTTTGAATGGTACTTATTGCGTTACAAGAGTACAATACGAGAATTGTCATCAATTGTTTTTGAGGTTCTGTACCCTTATCAAAAGTTTTCAAAACATCCCACAATTTTACGTTACGTTTACTCAATCCATTATTCTGTTCCGTTTGCTTCAGTAGACTGAGTAAACGTAACAATAAGTAAGTGCTCAAGTCTTTTTGTCTGCTTCACATGTTCGCAAAAAAGAGAGACAAAACATAAAGCGCCATATTGTCAATTTAGACATTTAATGTTACCTACGTTACTGACACTAGTTCTGATCCAATCCGCTAGGGGCGCTGATTGAAATTGTATGGGCAAATACGTAAACAAATACCAAAACAGTCATATTTGTCAAAACGTAAAAACTCATGGTAAGGGTACTGTCGCCATGGGGTAAATACGAAATTATATGAGTAAGCCCCCGCTCTGTCCTTTTGTTATCGAATTCTATTAATCGTAATATAGTGAATGGACACTTGATTTTTTTACAGTGTGTAGTATTGTTATCGCTGTAACAATAAATATTAAAAGTGGTTCCTCATACAAAAATGTATTTTTATACTAAGTAGCTATTGAATTATTTATTGACAAATCTATACTTCTACACTAATATTATAAAGAGGAATACTTTGGTTGTTCGGTTGCAATGAATAGTCTCAAAAACTACTGGACCGATTTTAAAAATTCTTTCACCATTCGAAAGGTACATTATCCACGAGTAACACAGGCTATATTTTATATGAAATATATTTGATAAATAAATTTTCAGGCGGTACAAAGTTTGCCGGGTCAGCTAGTAGGTATTATAATAAAAAAGTGATGGTACGGAACGTTCTGTGCGTGAGTTCGTCTCGTACTTGGCCAATTATTTTGATTTCGCTAAAGAGTACGGTAAGGCCCTACACATAGAAGGTCGTAGACTAAAAAGAAGCAATCTAATTTAGTCCTTATAATAATTGAATATTTTTGTCTTCAAGAGTAGCAAAGTTTTTGTATCTGACCTTATAGAAGTACTTCAAATCCATATGGGATTGGTTTCATATTTCGTAAAAATACTTTTTTTTAATGTCCAAATAAAAAAATGCCCACTTGCAAATAAAGAAACAAAAATAATTACTACACTGGACTTCCTTAAACTGCTCTGTAAAATATTATGTGCATGTAAATAGTCCAAGTGTTTTGTTTACCATCCGAATCCCTCGCACCCTCGTCTCGCGGATCCTGCTTGGTCGGTGACAAACGGGGTCTTATAGTCTCCTGACCTTAGTAAACTCAAACACAAGCTGCCTTACTGGGTCAAGATTATGTGTCGTAATGCCTGGCGTACACAACACGCTATGGGGTTTGCACGTGAAGCTATAAGAAATAAAAGCTTAGGTATATATCAGTTAAGTATGTAAATAAAAGTGTGTTTAAGAAGCTATACTTATTTGGCATAATTAATAACTAGAGATTAATTAACATATTATAAAAAAATACTGAAAAAACACTTCCATAATTTAGGCAAATCCAATGACACCATTATAATAAAATCCATGAAGTCGTTTATGATGCAGGGCGTGCCAAATGTGTCATACTAGTCGTACATACTAGGTACGCTTAAAACATTATTAATAGGGTACAAATTAAAATTCTACTTATAAATCCATAATAATTAGGTAAATATTATTATCTTATACTTTTTCATAATTTTAACTTCAAAAGTATTGATAATATTACTCAAATGTTATGCTATACCTAATTTTATGTGATATCCCCTGATATTTCCTGATTATGATAGGTTTCAATCAAATAAGTGATTTGTACAATTTACTGAATGAAATGAATACCGACCTACTTATTGAAAAATACTCGAAATCTATCGCAATTTAAGAATTGTTTACCACTAAATTGTTTTCCCGTGAAATACACTTCTCATTTCATGACAATAAAAGCTAGCATAGCTTCCAGTGAGTCACTGTCTTGTACACCAATAAATCTTTACAAATGCCGCTTCTATATTTGTCGCTCATTCTGAGTGCAAGAGTGATGGTGTGTCATTAGCGGCTCTCATCCCTTGAGGGCTGTTGTCCCTTGGTGCTGATGAATGGCGCGATTAAGTGAAACAGCTCGAGGTTAAACAGGTTGTTATGAAGGATTCCTAAGACGTAATACATTCACTGCTTAAGGACACTTGAGGGTTAGGTTTGGTTAGGTTGGGATCAGTTTTGGAGGATTAGTTCTTTTGACTTATGTTGGGTTAAATCCGGTGCAAATTTTGATGTACTTAAAAGTTACCTACATAGACGAGATACATTTATGAAAGTATACTTTTTAGGAATATACTTTTAGGAGTAGATATACTTTTCTCCTCCTGTTTCCTTTATATCCTTGTTATAAAATAATAATATTAATTTGACCAATTTGAGGTTTATCTTGAAGCATTTCTTATGAATAGATCCTAACAAGAGTTTCGATCAATATAAAAACATATCACTCATATAAAATAGACATAATACAATATTTGCACTCATTTTTAATCAGGAGCTGCCACAAAAATAGTTCTCAGGATTCACAAAACGTCTATAATTCACTTCAATATACGGTTTAAATAGGGTTGGTTATGAATGTACTATATATAATATACTATATATATATATTATACATGTACGACAATGATTTACCATCGCGTACAGCACACATTCTTTTTTAATTATATTTCATAAAGAACTCGCACCACTCGCCGAAGGATGAGGTTCCATCCACATCAGCTTGACCCGTGGCGGTCCTCCACAGTTCGGTTTGCACGGTCATTTTTACCGCGTACGTGCAAAATGTGGAATGAACTTCCCCCTGAGGTCCTCAGGACTATGACATGGGGCTCTTCAAGAGGGGTGTAAAAAGAGCTCTCCTTCAAAGCCGGCGATGCATTGGCGACTCCACTGGTGTTGCAAATGTCCATAGGCGACGGTGACTGCTTTCCATCAGGTAGCCTGTCTGCCTTATCGTTAGGTTAAATATAAAAAAAAAAGGTTACATACCTTTCTTTATGAAATATAAAAAAAATATGTTGAATTTTAAAGTATATTTTCTAACAAGCGAAACATTCGAATAAACATGAAATCATTTTATAAGAGTATAAGACGAGCATGCAGTCCACCTGATGGCAAGTGGTTGCTACCGCCTATGGACGTCCAAAATCAATCCCAGATTAGGACTCTACCTGAGGTCGGTCACAGATAGCCCTGAGGACTATGCTGGAATTCCTCGGAAAATTATGAACATTGATATAAAAATTGTAAAACTTAGATAATGTATTTCATACCGGCTTCAAAAAGGGAAAGGTCTAACCGTTTGCCCTGTATTTTTGTTATATATTATCAAACTCAGTTTAGTTAACAAACAAGGCGAGAGAGGCCGTTTGACGGTCGGTTAGCACCTAACTTGCGTGAAAGTACGTAAAATCTTCAGAGTATAAGGGTATTTGGGATATAAATTTCATCGTAATATCATTGAAAAACGCAGTATGTGTTTAAATTTTATTAAAAGTGAGAGCTATATTAATAAATAAACATTTATTTATATACAAAAGCAAACATTATAAAATATCACATTGCTCATATGGGTTGGCGTGTACCTCATTGCGGTTATATAGACGCTGATTTTCGGCGCCGATTTTTAATGTTTTAACAACTAAATAAGATTGTACTGGTTGGTTTGTTATTAACATGTTCGCATGGAAACAAAAATCGGTGACCATATAACCGCACCTAAAATATAATTTATCTACCATTCTCTGAACACAAAGTAAAACTTACCCGAGTGTTAGTAAGATATATTTTTGTTTCGCACACAAGCATATTTCAGACTTACACTTTGAAACACACATTTAAATTTATGCTTTGAAAGAACAATACTCTAACTTTTAAGTGCATTCTAAATTAAAAGTCCGTTCATACAGTTTCAGAATAAGAGGTTAATTTATACAAATTTTACATTCAGATTATAAAAAGGGGAATATAAGATATACACGTCAAATTTTATGAAATATTGTTGCCATAAATTATAACCATTTTGGAATCATATTACATTGGATATTTATTTTTTATACATATGAGATGTTAAAGATACAACATTTATATTGTCCACTTAACAAACAATCGATATAATTAATGATAAGAAATTATAATGATATTGCATTAACAATTAAAGACATATTGCATCAGATATTGACGTCATAGATAATTCATACAACATTGCATTTTAGCACCAATGATCTAAAATTGTATAGATCTACTTTTAATACAACAGGCAATATACAATATGCAGGAAGAAGTTTTCAAATGTGCGTGGATGGTCTAATCGGAAACTATAAGCCTATGAAAAAGAACCTTAAAAATTAGCCTTTTCCTTTAGTTTTTTTATTTATATTTGAATTTGATCCTCATAAGCGACACTATCCAATGGTGGTATGATATAGGATGTGTTTTTTTTATCAATATGAACTCGTTCTATTCTAGTTCAGAGATATTTTGATTTTTAAATCTAGTGACGCAGTTTTAGTTTTTTTTTTAATCCAAATCGGCCTTGTAACTCCTTTCAGTATTTTTTACTAATCCTTATTTGCAGTTTCGGATTTCACTATCCAAGCACTTGAAAAATTGGTCCGGTATACCTGTTGCCCTGTATATTTCTATAGGGCAGGCTAGCGTGTCCGCGCATAACCAAGCAATGTTTAAATAACGATATTAAAATTAAATACAGCGTTTAATCGCTACGATTGCGTGTTTTACTTGTTCGAATTTGAATTTCAAACCACACAAAATTTACATTTCCATGCGTAGTATTTATAGTAAAAAATTGTAGGACAAATGGTGCAACATTGTTGTTTTTTTGTGTTGCCTCACTTTTAGTTTCGACGTTTTTGTAGTACTGAAGTACGAAAGTCAAACATATTTTCATAAGGGAATATTCTTGTCACATGCATTAACTCACTAGTCACTTCACGACGTATATGCGTTTGCGTATGACACGATATTATGGAAGTGGCACGCATGTGGATAGAACACACGTGCAGACGTAAACGTGTGACAGGAAAGAAGTCGTAAGAATCAAAAACGAATCGCGACTTGCGCGACTTTTACAGAGAATATCCCTTTATATATTCACAATGAAATTAATATTGTGAACATGTTAAGCTTGCGTGATACGCTGAACTATATTTTAACACGCAAATATTTAATTTACAGTACGTTACGAAATATATACGGATATTTATTTTTGTACGCTATTAGTTAACAAAGATCAGATGAGTTTTGTAACGCTTTCAATCACGTTTTAAAATAATTGTACTTTAATGGTAACATAAATATTATACATAAAGGACCATAAAAAATCTCAACTTTGAAAAACATGAAAACTTTTAAAACTTGAAGAAAACATTTTGAATGTAATATATCCACATAAAACATTAGTACAAAACCTAGACCTAGACCCTTAAATTGATTTCTGCCTGGCGGGGAATCGAACCCGGAATAATAGGTGTCTGACTGGTATGGTGCCTGCTGCGCCACGTGGATTGCAAATGAATTGATTGTAATAATATTATCTACTAGAATTTGTAAAATAACTCACGATAAACACAGTTAAAAAAGACAACAAATATACCTATTTGTATTTTTAAACTAACAACACTTTAATTCCACCTGGCTACGCTATGTGTGATATAACTAACCCTTATATTGTTTTGTTTATGCATGGTGATATAGCCATGTTCAGATTCAAAGAAATGACAAAAAAAAAAAACAAAATCGCAACCACTAATACTTTTTGGAATGTTCACATCATATTGGAACCATTTTTTTTCACCAGATTAAAAAAAAACGATTACTTATCAAAAAGAGCACTAATGAATTCAATTTCAATAAAAAATTCAATAAATCCATTTTAATTTTGAATAATTTTTGAACACACGTAAAGTTACAATTCACTTACAGACCATTTTTTAATGTATTAATAAACAACTTTAATATTAAAACACCTGAACGATAAACAATCAAGTTTGAAATAGGAGGTTCTTAAATTAGCCATCATAGTTCTTGTGATATTTATAAAATAGGGCCCCGAACTTTGAATAACAAGTTTATGTTATTCAAATATCGTCTGTACTTAGTTACAATAACAAATCATTAGAATCATAGCTACATAATATATTCTACGTGCTTTTAGCCCATGTTGAACCGGCTATATTGCCCCTGATATTAATCCGCTTTGGTTGTACTGCAAGATTGCCGATACAATATTACAATGGTTCTGCACAATACTAGGCTCGTAAACAGGCTAGTTAAAGCTATCAAGTTCGCAATCGCAGCTGCAATCTCGATTTTGTAGTAATAGTTTAGAGTAGCACCACAGAGTTCGATGCCTAGCAGACTGGATTAAAATGTTGCACAAAGACACATTTAAGCTAGTTTTACTGGCAATATTGCTGACTTACCTATAGATTCGGCATAAATTCCAACAAAATGCAATTTTTTGCCCGTTTGCGCATCCTATTTAACTTGAACGTTGCCGGCAATATTGCCTGCACAATAATGGACCATAAAAAAGAACGAATATCGATTAATTTAAAAACCTTCTCATTTCAAATGACAGCAAAAAAAATCAAGGTACAGCCAACCATAACTACAAAATGACGTCAAGCTACAAGCTACACGCTACAAGTTCTATATGGTACAAGTGTAGTCGTAGCACGAGGATTCGTCCCTCCCCCTCCTGTCCTCATCTGATATGCGGATGTTGGAAGACGAGCCTGTCGACTCCCAGAGTCCTGGTGTCTCTATTATCTAGAAAACAAATACTTTCTTATAAACTTATCCTTGAACATGGATGTTCTATTTACATCCTTTATTAATAACATATCTATCTATTTCTTACCTACTAAAGATCAAAATTTGACAATGTCTGGCATGAAGAAATTGCCAAATGTTATTCTTTGGTAGACAAAACATTGGATAGATTATTAATAACGATAGTAAGACTTTAGGTTGATTCTTTAGTCCCTTCTTAGTGCTGTTTTCAGTTATCTATGAAACTTTAAAAAAATGGTTTACAAACGACGGACAGAGTAGTAGTTCACACCATTTTTAAATGCTTTCGGCACCTCCACAAAAAAAATATCAGACTACACTATATTTGCAATTTTTCATGTTAATTAAAAACATCCTTAAAATCCGAGAATCCCAAATCACTAAACATAGTATAGTTCTTGAGTATTTGAATTTTGAAGTCTAAAATATTCTTACCTTCTGCACCAACTCCTCAAAAGCTAAGTTGATACCCTCTTGAGTCTTAGCACTGCTCTCAATAAAGAGCATCCTGTGTTTTTGTGCGAACGCCTGGCCAGCCTCCCTTGTGACTGCACGAGGCTACATAAAAAAATATTTTAAAATAACTCTAAAATAATATAATATAAAATATTCTAACATAAATATGCGAGAGCTGTATAATGTCATAACTTTGTGCTTAAAATTATACACTGATTTAGGGCAGTCACAAATCAATATATATTTTTTTATAATATAGGAGTAGCAGACGAGCATGCAGTTCATCTGATGGTATAGTTATCGCCAAACTGCTAGTCCGCTCTGAAGTTGTTGAGAGCAGTAGTCATACAATTTACTATGGCGATGTGATTCATTTATATATTTAGAGCGGACTAGCATTTTTACGTGGACTATAAGTGGCTACTGCCGCCCATTGACATCTATAATCAATCCCTGATAGGATTAGATATCCCAATTTGAGGTCGGCCAAAGACGCGCTGCTACCCTTGAGAACTAAGCAGGATCGCCTCGGAAAAGTATGTCTCCCTTACCACACCTTTCAAACCAGAACACAGCTGCGCTTAATACAGTTGTTATGAGGCAGAATCTGACGGTGGTGCCGCCAGAGTCGAATCACAAAGGGCTCTACCTCCTTAATGTTTTACTAGATTGGGTAAATAAACAAACCCTTAGTTCTATTTATATTTCCTTTTGACTTAAAATAAAAGTTATCACAAGTATGTTAATCATAAATAGGAATGTTAACTCGTATCAGTAAAGTATTAGTCATGTAAATATATGACAATTTATTTTACTTTTAAATAGATCAGTACGCAATTACCCGTCATAGATCAGAGTTCATGGGTACTAATGTATGATAAGTTCTGTCAGTAGGACAGTTCTGTCAGACAATGCTTAATATGCTATGCAGAATGTGCTTAAGGAATGCCATTGAGACATACGAGTATGAACAAAATAATACACATGTTTACTGAAGAAACACTTAGATTTAATTGATTTATTTTATTGATATAAAGTTAAGCAACATAGGGTGTGGTAGGGACTTCTAAGTGTATACTGATGAGTAAATTTCAAGCTTATTTATTTATTTTATTTTATTTATTTCCATTTAATTCAGACATAGTCCATATTTTATGGGGGCATTTTAAGTCATTGATGCAAGTTGTCAACATCGAAAAGCAGGCAACTATTATTTGTAATTAGAGGCCTTACTTAATAATAAATTTTTAATATATAAGTTGGGACCAATAACTAATTTCTCTTGTACTGATATGCTTTGAAGAAGAATTTAATTCACACTAGTGGGAAGATGCATGTGCTTAGGATTGGGACATAAAACAAGGACACATTTTACAATTTCAGCACCATATTAGGATTGTCTATCTATCTATCTGTGTCGTGGACACAGAGAATCCTAACATGCTATGGACACACACAAAGACAACTAAATCTTAATTCATAATTTAGATGTATGGCTGACCGGGGATCGAACCTGGAACCTTTTAAATGTCAGATCGGTATTGTGACCAACGGCCACGCGCCAAGCGCCGTAACTGTTGCAACTATAAAAATAACAACAAATGCTTACCTTATCTATCTTGTTCCCAACAACCAAACATACAATATTCTTCTTCGTAGAGTACACTTGCAATTCCTCCACCCATTCATTCAGTTTGGCCAACGTTTTCGGTTCAGAGACATCATAAACCAATATAGCACCATGTGCGTCTCTAAAACAAAAGTAAAAAACCAGCTGTGAAATCTCAACGGTGCTCAAGGTAAATGTTGTGTAATTTCCTGTTGAGTCATTCTCGAAATGCCATGACATTAATCACTGTATTAATAGTGCAAAAAATTCACCGATTACTCTAAAATTATCTTATAATTTAAATAGAAGTTTTTTTTAGGTAAAAGATGTATTTTATGAATGTTTTTTTGCCGCTTCTTCATTCAAATACCTTGCCAATTGTGGTAGATTATTGATATTTAAAAATTCTTAATGTAATTATCTACTACCGCGTTTCCCAACCTGTGGTCCGCAGACCCCTGGGGGTCCGCGATTATATGTATGGGGGTCCGCGGTGTCATATCTGGACCATACATAAATCACTCGTTATATGCAAAAGGGCCCCCTTACTGCTTTTTTTCAACCACATACCTATGTGAAAGGGCATTCTCTACTCTTGTTTATACAAAAACAAATACAGAAACAGATTACAAGTAGAATCTGATTTGAGATTACAGCTTACTAGCAACATCAACCTGAATATCCCTGATTTAGTTGCAAAAAAAAAAGTTGGTGTTGCACCAACTTTCACATATTTTTTTTTTCATATTTTTCGTAATAAATAGTTATAATTATCTTCTGCATTTGTTTTTTTTTGTATCTGTAATAACTAAAATAAATACCAAATCCGTTTTTTTGCTGTTAATTTTATTAAGGGGGTCCGTGAAAACTGTGTTTGATTTCCTAAGGGGCCGTGGACTGAAAAAGGCTGGCAAACGCTGATCTACTACAAAAAAATATTAGGTTTGATAATCTCTTATAACAGTTCTTTTTCTCTTTTGTGCAACCTCCGAGCAGATTACTAGCAGGCGACGGCAGGATATACTGAAGTTGGAGGAAAAGACTCTTTTTCTATCTTTACACAATTCCATTAGGTTTCTTTTTATAATATAGGAGTACAATATAGGAATATAATTAGGCAGAAATAAGTGCAGCAGTGGTGCCACTGGAGTTGAACCATAAAGTGTTCTACTGCCTTTAGCAAGTGTTGTAAGTAACTTAGAACAGTTGCATTACTAAGCAAACCCTTATTTTGAAACATATAATTGTTGGAACTGCTTATTATGAAATTAGTCCTACACAAAATTTTATTGTTTCTCTACATGGACCTAACTTTACCCACCTGTAGAAGCTATTAGTCAGAGTCCGATACCGCTCCTGTCCGGCAGTGTCCCATATACCCAACTTCACTTTGAGGCCGTTCACCTCCATCACCTTACACTTGTAATCCACTCCGATGGTAGCCGGGAATGACGCATTGTAGTCTCCCGTTGTAAATGCCAGAATGATACTAAAATGGAAAACTATGTATTAAATACTGTTAATCTTTTTTACTTATAGATTAATTTAAGTTTAAAAGTATAGATAAAACATATCCATAGTGTCATAGATATATGAGTGTCATAGGCCATGTTTTTAAACAGTCTGATTTCTGTTCTAACCATTGTATAGATGTCATAACGTATTGTTTTCGTTTTCTGCTATAGGTCTAGGCTTGTGTGCAATCGAATGTTTGTAAAGTAAGACATATTATAAATTATATGCATAGTTATCTAGCGGAGAGGTGCTGCTTTGTCTGAAAAAAGTATCACAGGTTTGCATTCCTATGTACACAGCTGTGATTATTTTGGGCTTTTGTTCATAGGTTATGTTTTGATTATTATGCTTTGTCTTCACTATGTTAACAATGTGTGTACTTGAATCATGGTGTATTTGTATGTGCATGTACATACGTGTTATTACTGAATGTGTGAAATGACTGTACAATTTCACAACAATAAACTTACCTCGATTTGCCAACACCACTCTCACCTATCACCAGAATCTTGAGCGTAGTCACATAATCCATTCTGCACTACTCAATACTAAAATTTGCAAATATCGAGTTTGCAATCTTTGTTTTGCAACTCCGGAAATAAGTATTTTAGTCAACCCCAAAAAGCAATGCTTAAGTATCACTTTATTATTGATTTATTACGAAAAACTGTACAATTATATTAAACTACTGCGTATATACATGAACAATGTTAAACAATAAGATTAAAATTCAATATTTTATTACTAAATCGAATGACGTTTTAGTATTGAAAAATAAAAAGTCAATGTCAAAAGTCAGTGACGTTTGACAGCGAGTGAAGTGGATTGCGTTCCGTTACTGCTATGTAACTCTTTTCTCAGTTTTAATAATTAGCGGAAAATTAAATAAGTCTTTCCTTTTTAGAAGTACAACAAGAGAAACAAAATTACTTAATTATTACTTTTATTATAAATTGATATTGTTTCATTATGATGAGTACGTCAAAATATTTCGTGCACATTCTCCATAGCAGAAATAATGAGCAGGATGTTAGCAGGAAAATAATTTCATTCAAAATTTCTTTAGAATTCGTAATATAATGTTACCTGAATAAATTACAATAAAATAATAATGCTTATATACTTTGAATTTACTCCGAACATAAATCTGTTCTGATTTGAGACCGCACTAAAATATCTGTAATAAAAAACCCTTGCATCTTTTGATGCTTATATTTCTCTAGGATCATCGTTATTTCAAATAACTTTTTCAACACACTGTATTGTATACATTTTTAATCATAATTATTATAATTAAGTGACAGATGATTTATAATACCTACTGTTATTTTAACTTTAGACGAGTGTCTAGATTGTTAGTTTGTAGATAATTATGTGCTTGAACATATTGAAGACTGCAGTTGCAAGGCATGCTAGAGTAAAAAAAAACTTTTTAGGATTTTCAGTTTTAGAAGTGGTCTGTCATGAAAAAAATAGCCAATCCCGCCTAGTTTCTTACCGGATCTTCTTAATTGAGGTCGCGTTCCATCCGATAGTATAAGAAAAAATATTGTAACTGACAATCTGTAAGTGCCTCCGCAGGCCTATAAAAAACGCTTTCTACACCCACAACCCCACACTAGGATTCCCTGTATCGTGGGTGCTATGGATACACACAGAGATAAATACACAAACACCCAGACCCAGAAACAGAAATCTAAATTTATCATTTAGAAATCTGTCTGGCCGGGGATCGAACCCGGGACCCTCTGCGCGTCAGACCGGCATAGTGACCGGTCTGCCACGCGGTCGTCCAATAAACCATACACAATAAATATATTTCATTTAATGAATAAATCCATTCGACTGGTTTGATTCTTGATACTAAGTACTCATAGTCTGGAATCGAGTACAAGTGCACGTCTGAGAAATGAAATGCCTGCAGGTATAGACACACTGGTCAATGCCTCCTAGCGAATTTGCCTTACAACACCTGTCAAACCAGAACACAACATCTCTACACTGTACCTAACGCAGAAATAGTTATGGTGGTTGTATTGTTGTATTGTATGTATGTATCTATTAAATAGATATGTATGTACATTGTCTCACGTATGCCAGTAGAGAGTGGTGGCGGACATTACAGTGGTGGATTCACTTGCGAGTATCAAGCAAGCATACTATCTCTAAATCATCATGTACCCATTATTGTCACACTGCTGGGCACGGGTTTCAGAATGAAAAGGATTAGGCCATAGTCCACCGCGCTGGACAAGTGCGTATTGGTAGACTTCACATGACCCATACCTTTGAGACTTTTTTCTTCTTTTTTTAATCCTTCAAGTATGCAGGCTTCACGGTGTTTTCACCGTTTAAGCAAGTGATAATTAATGTCTAATACGCACTTAACTTTGAAAAATCAGAGGAACGTGCCTGGGATTTAAACCTCGGACTCCTCGATCGAGCGGCCGAGTTTCTTAACCACTACGCTATCACTGCCTTATCTCTAAATATATGTACCTTTGTTTAGGTAAGTATTGTTTGTAGCATTGCTTGAAATTGTTTTCAAATGAAAATCCCATTGAAACTGCTAGAAAGGCGGTAATTTTAAATGAGTATCACATATTGTTGCGCCCGAGCTGAACGAGTTCGTATTTTATTCAGGAGCAATACAAAAGTTTGTTTTCTTCGCTGACTTTGTTAGCGGTTTGACAGCGAAATTGTTTTAAAAAATTCCGCGGATTTTCTCAAAGTTTGCGGCGCTTCGTTTTTATTAATCTTTCGCTGGGTGATTTATAAATAACCTCTTCGGAGTAAATTAAGTCATTTTTCCCGTTTACTCGGAAAATGAAGTGTTTTGATGCAATATGGATTAAACAATTTCAGGCAGCGATTCATAGTTGTTCCATTATTAACCCACTGCTGGGCATGGTTTGAGATGTGATAAGCAAAAATGTTGAAGGCATAGTCTATCAGGCAGAACTCAGGCATTTAGATTTCCTTGCGATGATCTAGACGCATAGTTAATATATTCGGCTAAATTTTAGTGTTAACGAAAACATAATAAAAAACACACGTGTAAAGTACCCAATTATACAATTTATGAACCGGGCATAGGTTCATTTTGTCCAAATAGCATAGAAAGGTACCGTATTTCGGTCAATACAATTACTGGAACAAACCGGGGCTAATTAGAGACATTAGTCCGATACCATTTGCGTACAAATTCTCTGCCAACGTGGACTGTATTGTTTGGAATGAATCCCGCGTTAAATACATCGTTCGTTCAATCAGGAATCGCCCGGACGTTATGTAAACGGATTGAATGGAAGACAAACACGGAAGGTACGGTGGAGTCAGCGATTTGTTGCAGAGTAAGTTGGTTCAGAGGCGTCAGCGTACTTCACAAATCAAATACACCATATTTGATTTGTGAAGTATGCATACTCGTGGACGTGGAGTTATTTCGTACCCAAAACGGGATCGTATTAAAAAGCCTCTGCTCTGTCTGCCTGTCATCGTTAAACCAACTCTGTAAAAATCAATTGTTTATCAATTTCGTTACAAGAGATAGAGCCATGTCACAGAAGGATGGGTAGCAAAGGCTCAGTAATAGCGTTCCGTTTTTACCTTATGCCTACCGAATTCTGAAAATGTTTTTATTTGGTACCGAATCCTCCGAGTTTATACGGAGTTAGTCATAGATATCCATTAGCGACAATAACCACTTACTATCAGATGAACTGTACGCTCATTTACTTCTCCTATATTAAAAACAGACGAAAAGTAATATAATTATTATACTTTTAAAAATGATAGATATTAGTAATGAACGTTCTTTAGTTTATTATCTGTGGTATCAAATGAGCCGTTGAATGGTCGCGATTGAATAGAGCAAGCAGGGACCGATGGGCAGGTGGGTTAGATGAGGTCTACGAGATGTACTGAACGGCTTAGACCAAATAACTTAGATAAAGCCTGGTTACCCATTGTGTTGAAGAACTTGCATGACTTTGAGGGGCGTTATCCGACTTGAAATATAGTGGGGTTTATTTGAATGTTTTTGAAATTGGCAGATTACAGAATATTTCAAATGTCAGCTTTTTATGTACCTAGTGTCAATTTATATGAATACTACATATTTACAATAGGGCCTTTGCTTATTGTCGGTACGGCAAGGTATAGAGTTGTTGGGCAGCTAATAGAATTGTAAGATAGCATCATGAAAGTTAAAATGAAATTTTAATGATGATTGTCGTCGGTACAAAAAGAGATAAGTTATGCTTAAGTATGCAGTGTATCTCAATTTAATTTTTTTGTCTTCATAAGTACCTACTGGTCAGTTATAATTTTATTCGTCACATAAAAACTCGCGTTCGATGTGTAATGTGGATTTCCTTCAATATTTAGGTACTTTGAGAGGCGTTGTCTACGTTTTTTGATCTGAGCTCAAAGGATAATCGAAAATACATGGAAAGTTTCATTTGATTTCCTTTATTTTTCTTAGAATAGATTTACTAATAATATAATAGAATAGATTTACTATAATCATAGACAATAGTTATTGTCTATTGATGATTCAGTTTAACCATTGCAATATTATTTGAGATTTAAAACTTATTTCTGCACTTTAGTAAGTATATGCTTCATTGATTAATTATATGTATACACTTTGAGAACTTTTATTAAGGATCTCTCAGGTAGGCAGGTTTCCTTACGATGTTTTCCTTCGTGTAAGTAAGTGATAATTAATTTCTAATACGCACCTAATTTTGAAAAATCAGAGATGGCCTGTTACTCGAACCTCGGACCCTTTGATCGAGAGATCGAGTTACACCAGGCCGAGTTACTGCCTTACCACACTAAAAAAAATACGTAGAAGTGGTAGTAACTAGCTTTGTATAGAGCAGCGGTTCTACCTATCATTCAAATATGCGATGCTACTACATAGCAATATAGGTCTTATACATAACAACTGTCTTCCACACCTTTCATTTTACTAGAATGTAAATAGGTGTGACGGTGGTACTTTTCCAGAAAAACTATGTTGGTAAAGGCAACCTGAAAAATTAAAAACATTTTTCAAAGAAAAAATTACGATATAGAATAAATAGAGTACCTAATTTTCGTCTAGTAAATATTATATTTACTAAAAACATATTTTAGTATAAAATAAAAAACGGAATTTTAATGGACCATCACGTAAATCACAAGTCTGTAAGCATAATAAATGGCTAAATAGAAAAGTTCTTCGCGGAATAATCTTCAAAGCTCCAGAATTGGATAAACAATCTGCTACTAATTTTATTAGGCTTTATTTCGCCTTGTTTTTAAAGGTGAATTCAGCTGAGAAATATTAGGTCGTGGTCACAATACAAAATCTGATTTTCATAAATGAGGAAATTTTTGTAGTTTAAGTAAATGGGGCCGACGAATTTTTAGAAGGTGGTAGAGCCCTTTGTGGTTCGACTCCGGCGGCACCACCGCCACACCTATTTTTACCTTATAACAGCAGTGTTAGGCGCTGCTGTGTTCCGGTCTAAAGGGTGTGGTAAGGGAGACAGACTTTTCTGAGGCGTTCCAGCTTACTCCACAGGGGTAGCGGCGCATCTGTGGCCGACCTCAGGTAGGAATATCTAATCTTATCTGGGGTTGATTACAGATGTCCATGGGCGGCATTAGGCACTTACCATCAGGTGGACTGCATGCTCGTCTGCTACTCCTATATTATAAAAAAAAATAAAGAATATTTACTTCAAATAACATTCAATAGTGTAATTGATTTGTCCCTGTAGTTTCGGGACCAGGACAGTAAGCCTGTCATAAGAAGCGACTAAAAGGGGGCTTCCGGGGTTGCAGGCGGCAAGAGTGGGATCTCGAACCGCTTGTGGTCGTATACCGTCGTACGCACCAGACGGGGTGGCGAGCGTCAAGCTCACCTGGGCGGACCTCGACGTGGACGGGGCAACGCGCTATGAGGACTCCGGTTGCCTTCCTTTGGGGATCCCGGAGCTCTCTACGCAGCGCCGAGGACGGCCACCGGGGGGTTTTAGTGCGGTAAGACTCCCACATAACCCTGCGTCGCTCCCACGGCACCGGGTACCTTTTGAAGGTTTCCCCCCTCGTAAACAAAAAAATAATACTGAAATTGATTAATGATTGATCTTTCCTTACGATTAACACCTATTTTATTAATAATCATTCCATGTTTGATCTACTAAAGATCGAAATTCAACTTCTATGCTAGTAAGCCAAATTATAATTTGTAAAATGAGTCGAATAAGTTGAAAATTTATTTTTAATTTATTCATTTATTTCAGACAACAAGGTCCATATTACCTATACCTTACAGACTAACATACATACTAATATGAAAAAAACAAAGGAATAAAAATAAGGAAACAAATAAAAAACCAAGGCAGGTCTTTTTTAATTTTCTGTTTCTCTTTAATTGCTGCTTCCTGATTTTCAAAAGGATTAACTAATTTTATTGACGCTTATTTTCAAGAAGAGGACTATTCGAAAAGTCATTACCTGCTTAGTCTGTTTTAACCTCAAATATTGATCTTAACATATAAAGACAATTATTATGAACGATTTGCGTAAGGGAGTTTTCTAATCCAGTGTTTGTTTCCAAGACATTCTTTATTTCTTAATTCAAACCACGGCGAGTATTTTGATGTTTCTTACGTCATCGTAAAACAAATGGATGGTTGTTTGATGGTGGAACTTCGTTTTATTGGGATGAACCTTGGGACTTTAACGACTTCTTGTAGTGTAGCAGGTATTCCACGTTTATATAGTTTTATTATTGCTTTTTTACGTCTATGGACTTGTTGGTGCGTATTGCTTTTAGTGATATTATTTGTTTGACTCCTAGTTAGAATACTTTAGTATCCATATCAATACCATATATTCAAAGTAGGTTTTTGCTTAAGAAACGGTTATAGTACCGATCTGATATGCATCTACTAAAGTTTTGCTGTTACTAGTCGTCTAAAGGTGGAAGAACCCTCTGTGGTTCCATTCCAGCGGCACCACCGCCATACCGATTTCTGCCTAATAACACCAGCGTTAAGCGGTGCTGTCTTCTGGTACGAAGGGTGTGGAATTTTACAAGGCATTCCAGCTTAGTCCTCAGGGGTAGCGGCGCAACGGTGATCGACCTCAGGTAGAAATCTAATCTTACCTAGGTTTGATTGCACATGAGTGACACGAGCCACTTACCATCAGGTGAATTGCATGCTCGTTTGATACTCTTATTTACTCTGATAAGTTTAATATATCTTCCACACCTTTGAAAGCAGATCACTACAGCTTAATGCTGCTTAATCGAACTTCACAGGGTTCAATATGTATTCTATTTAACACACTAAGACTAACTTTGTAATTGCGAATCAGAAGTATAGTTTCGCTATAGAATCCTAAACTGTGAAGTTAAAAATGGAACGCAATCTTAAAATCCCGATATTATAGTTCTTAAACTAAATAAACTTCATTTATTACTTCACTACAAAGTTCAGATCAATTTGCGAGTTCAGTGCGTTCTTCTGGCTAGTTTAGAAGAGAAGTTCTAGGAACGAAGTTGTCCCATGGGATGGAGTAAACTTAGACTATAAGCGTGTGTCGACACTCGTATGTGATTAGGCTCGCGTCATGCAGCTTCTGTATAAAGGGTGTTTTATGAAATGCTTTCGTCGAAAATCTACAAAGATTTGACGACGAGTTTGTATGACGATTATCTCTGTATTCTCTGGACCATAATGCCCGTATTACCTGCTTGTTGTAAGGGGATTGCCAGGGTTGCGGCCGGCAGGCATAGGAGCTCGAACCGCCAGAGCCCAACCGGGGCTCCACACAAGACATCGGGTTGTCTTCTGTTGGAGATCCAGGAATCCACGTAGCGCTGAAAATAACCACCGGTAGGGTTTAAGTCTGTAAAAGTTGCTGTGAGCAACATTTACTTTTTACTGTTTTTCTCACGTAGGTATAGATACAGACATCTCACTGGAATTTTAAAGCTAGCTTTCTAGGGAACAAAGTTATACTAAGATCCGCAAGCTAAACTTGGACTAAGCGTACGCCGACGCGCCGATTGAACCAGTTCACGTCACTCGCAGTCCGGCTTATACAAAGCTCTCTTTACGATGCATGCTTTGTTGCTTGCTTTATATTTTGTAAGGCTCATGCCGTTAGTGAATTAAAGGTATCACGACGGATTAATACACGATACACTATCAGGTGGACTGTCTGAATGGATAACTTTCATTAAAAAATTGGAGATATCTTTAACAAATCTAAGCGATGTACTACACAAACGATGTACTAAACATTTTGTTTCCTTGAATTTAGGTTCGGTTCATTAGTGAAATGTGACTTACTTAAACATACATTGTTAGTTTCAGTAACAGCTATTTTTTAACTTGATTTAAATTTTAATATCAACCAAATAATACTAATCACTGTAATTACATTTACTTATAATGCTTAGTGTGTGTACGTTTCCATCATCTGATTACTACATTTGCAGCATTTATAGTAGATTTTAATGTTCTTTTTTATTACCATTATTTTATGAATGTCTTAGTTCTATTTTTGTAGTTCACGATATAGAGTAAACCAATCTTTCTTTCTTTCATTCTTTCTGTTAAATCCCGAACATCGATCGATAGAGCAACTTATATTGTGTGCCGATTCGAGTCGTAAAGCAGAGAAGTTCTTGTACTTAAAATTACATAAAAATTGTCTTTTACGATACAACTACAATAAATTTTATCACCGTTATTCTGTGAGGAACGTTATGACCCGAGTTATGGCTCGGATAAAGATGAATATGGTGACTTCAGTATCCGCGATTTAAAGTTTTTTATGAATAAGTATTGGTCTAAGTTTTTAATGAATAAGTAAAGCGAGGAATTATATGTCATTTGATTGTAAACGGTGGAAACTCGACCTCGATCGAGGAGTCCGAGGTTCAATTCCCAGACATGCACTCATTTTTCAATTGTGCGTATGAGAAATTAATTTTAACTTGCTTTAATGGTGAAGGAAAACACCGTGAGGAAACCTGAATACCTGAGAAATTTATAAAAAAGTCTCAAAAAGTGACGAAGGTCTCAACGATGACGGCAGTTGATCATAGTTAAGTTCTTCAATCAGTTATGATGTCGTTTAAAGTGGTCAAAATTAAAAAATAGTCTTACCACCAAAATACTCAAAAAAAATAAAAGCAAAAAATTAACTCGAGAATTTTACTTATAGCTCTATTAAAACAAAATTTTAAAATACGAATATCATTATGTATGATGAAGCAATTTCGTTCAGTTTCAATTTTTTGGATTGTACAAAGGCCGAATTTCCAAAAATTAATGGAGCATCTGAGCATTTATATTTTCCGAGTAAAGTTTACAAAGGCTTATATGAGGAGTAAACCGTACATCTTTTGATTGGCATCGAAATTATTCCTGAACTGTGTTGATTTAATATGCATTTTTACTACGGAGAGTATATTTTAAAATAATGAAGTAGTAAATACAGTTCATTAAATGGTAAGTGGCTACTGCCACCCATGGACATCTGTCAAACCTACATAATATTAGATTCCTGCCTGAGCCTGAACGCTTCGAATAAGTTTTAATATGTCCCTCTTACCACACCCTTCAATCCGAAACAGCAGCTCTGAACATTGCTGTTGAACCACTCTTATGTACCTACCTATTTATTTTATGTATCGGTGGCTTGGTCACTAACAGCACCAGAAAAATAAAATAAAAGTCATAAGTCAATAAAACTCATATATTTAGTTATTTTCTCTAACCAAATACTTTGCTGCCTATGTATTATATATACCTAGAGTATCATAAACAAAATAACTAAGTAAATAAATTTAAGCTTATTTTAATGAAATATTTTAAAATTTATTGTCCTCTACATTTTTATTTTTAGAGTTACGCATAGCATCATGGCTCAAGTTACAATATGGAACATGTGGAACCTGCATATTAACAACTTGTAGAATATGCAAACTATCGTTGCTTTTGTAGTTATTTACAGTTATGTTATTGACACTTTTTTGAACGTTTTCTAACCGAAAAATGGACCGCATGTTATATTTGGTAGGCAAAAATTGAGCAGATTGCTTATTAAAAACTGTGTGATCAGTAATAACTTTCTATATGTATTTGAATTTCTTTAATCAAATATTTCTAACTTAATATTAAAAAAACACCAAGTGGATTTTTTCTTTCAGAATTACGTAAACCATAATGTCTCACGATGCAATAAGCGGAACCACACAGTTACAACTTGTACGATATGCAACCAAGTCGGTAGAGGTCGCCACATTCCCCAAACTTCTACCGTCAATAACTATTGTTGCTTTTGTAGTTATTTACAGGCGCAGTCATGTTATTGAGTACAACGAGCTTGTTTTCGTAAAACTTTAAAATGATACGGAATTCGGGTAGTGAATTTGGTCTCTTTATTGGATGTTAAGATTTTGTTTATTTATTTTATTATTTTTATTTTATAATATAGGGGTAGTATACGAGCAGTTCACCTGATTGTAAGTGACTACTGCCGCTCAAGGACATCTGTAATCAAACCCAGATAAGATTAGATTCCTACCTGAGGTCGACCACAGATGCATCACTACCCTTGAGGACTAAGCTGGAATGCTTCGGAAAATTCTCCCTTACCACACCCTTCTCAGCAGAACACAGCAGCGCTTAACACTGCTGTTATTAGGTAGAAATAGGTGTGGCGGTGGTGCCGCCGGAGTCGAACCACAGAGGGTTTTACCATTTTGAAAACTTGTTACATACAAATTGATAGGAAGCTTTCAATCTTTGAAACAGTACACAATAAACGATATTAAGGCATTTTCAGTACAAAACTTAGTATCGGGTATCTCATAAATGCTATGAGACCAAAATAAATTTGAATTAGGGCATTCATGCTTGATACTAAAGCTTTTATTGCAATACATTATTCCTAACGAAATTTAATCTTTATTCACATCGTGTGGTTTTACCTTATACGAGCTGATATTACTCAAAGTAATCCTATATTGAAATGGAAGAGCTAAGTCGACCCATAGAAGCGACGTGAGACGCGGACCGAGCGCGTATCCATATACATTTCTATACAAGACGTAGAAGCCGAGCACGCGCGAACGTCATTTGTACATCATAACTGAAAATGTTATGTAGCGACGCTTGATAAAAAGTTTGCGTCATTTTTGCTGTGCCTGTTCCCTTCGTTCGTCTCTTCTATCGAACGTGAGTCTAGGAGTACTGAATCAGCTTCTTTTGATTTATTCCGGGCTTAAAATGTCACCGGGGTCCTGTGGTCATTTGGTAATGGAACTTTTAATCTTTATGATAAGTCAGGCTTTTATCTAAAGTTTTAGACACGAATGTTGTATGACTTAGTTGTTTTTATAAAAAAAAACAGTAGGGTACAGAGGGATCTGGGTTCCGGGTTCGATGCTCGGGCAAACAGATATTTAAATTTGTAAATCTATGTGTAAATGATAATACCAAATTTACAATCCAGAGGCATTTCGTATGTAAGACCTTTTAAAAAAGAAAAACCTGGTTAAAAAACGAAAATGAAAGGCTTAAGGCTCTAGGGAGGGGCCAGATAAAAGGTTTTAAGGCTTCCACGAGATTGCAAAGAAAGACCAGATGTTTTTAAATTTTCAAAGAGGTTCGATAATCTGTTAATCTTTAGATCATGTGAAAGAGCCAAGAGAGATTAGACTAAGAGGTGCTTCTAAAGAAAAATTCAGATCTCGAGCACTTGTTACGAATCTGTTGAAATTGGAAGGAAGGCAATTAAGAGTTTAAACAAGCATTTATATCAAGTTAAAAAATGTGACATGACATAATTGTAAAAATCGTTTTTTAAGTATTTTAAGTCCTTAATAGGCTGGTTACCTAATGGAAAATAGTCACCGTTTGCAAGATAATTTGCCACAATTGCAGTACACAGTACAATTTTTAAAACTAAATATACTAACATAAAAATTAAAAAAATAAATTTAAGAAAAAAAAAACAAAAATCACAAAAAAAAACAAAAATAATAACAAGAATAAAATAAAAACTTGAACAAAACAAACAAAAGGCAATAACAAAGCAAAGGTTATAATTATCTAGTGCTGTTAAAGTACTATGCGCTGCAACAATGGCGAAAGGGAGCAAACTCAGAATTATGCCATGAGCGGTACGATTCCAAATGGTTCCAATTCTCTGTGGTTCGATTCCAAAAGCACCACCGCCATGTTTTTCTTAATCATAATGGAAAGTGATAAGTATTGACGACGTTTTTATTTTATAAGTTTAATTTTATTATTATTTATATTTTGAAATTTAAGATAATGTTAAGTTTAAATTACATTCCATTTAATTTCTTATGGTTACAAGACTTTGACAAATATAATTTGAGTCAGCTGAGCCAATATTAGATTATCAATATAATAGAGTAAGAGGTTGATTTTGAACCTTTAGGCTATCATTGTCCAGTGGAACATAAAAATGCAGTCAGTGCTCCGATGCTTTAATCACGCACAAACCATAAACTAACCCCAGGTTCGAACCGCAATGTCCCTGTAGTTCCGGGACTAGAATAGGGCTACGGTATCCCCTGCCTGTCGTAGGAGGCGACTAAAAGGGGGCTTCCGGGGTTGCGGGCGGCAAGAGTGGGAGCTCGAACCGTCCAGCAAGCAACCCCGGGAAGGACGGCGGTATGTGTGGTCGCATACCGTCGTAAACACTACATGGTGTGGGAGGAGCGAAAACTGCTCCCCCAGCGTAGAGCCCGATCGGGGCATTGCGCTTGGAGGGCTCCGGTTGTGTTCCGTCGGAGATCCCGGAGTTCTCCAAAAAGCGTTGAGGACGGCCACCGGGGAGGTCTTAGTGCGGTAAAATCCCACATAACCCGGCATCGCTCCCACGTCGTCGGGTATCTTTTGAAGGTTTCCGTCTCGAAAAAAAAATCGATCCCCATACAAAAAAAATCCATCTATTAGTTTTTACGAGAATCCGTAACAAATATCACAATTCTCGCTTCAGTTTGAATACTGAGAATCAAAACAGTAGGTACAGTGGTTACGAAATTGCGGGGATAAATCCTACTGTACGGGACTGACAGATAAAGGAACATGACGTTTCGGGACGTTTTGACGTAGAAACGGGCGAAAATAAAAGTGCTCGTGTGATAGGTTGACGCGAGTTAGATATTATTGACGCGCTTGGTTCAATACGTGTAGCTGTTATAGGCGAGTTTTAGACTATTTTGGATAGAAATGAGTCAGTACAAAATTCTTCAGTAGTGTGGGGGAACTGAGAACCTCAAGCAATTTGAAGACAACCCACAAGATACCCGAAAATAACGAAATTGTCACTTACTATGCTATTTGTGTGTAATGCAATCATTATTTTTGGAAAATTATAGAAAATATTTTTTGTGTTACGCAAAATATAAAACTAGTGATAAATACCCGTAGATTCGTTTTCCCATTTAAACAAAATGATAATTATTTTAAAAAACATTAAAATTTAATAAGCGCGAAAAATCGTAAATTTCGGCGACGGCTATCTAGCTCCTAAATTTCTAGAAATAAAAAACTTAAACAGACGAACCGAATAAAATGTCCGCTCGCGATATATGTCTAGAAATTTCTCAAATTTAGAATTCATAGTCACGGAGCTACTATGCATACTTGATGAAGTGCGGACGTCATTGAATATATGTAATGCGCTAATGTAAAGCTATGAATTACTGAAACATACTGGTTTGACTGTGGCAACAATATGAATGCAGTTTATGCAGTTTATTACTAGTAGTTCATTGCTAGATGTAGGCCTGATTATAATACTTTGACTAATAAGCAGTGACAATGTATAGTTGAAAGATTAGCTTCTTTATCCTTAATTCCTAGGTTCGAATTTAAGGTTCAGACCTTAAATTTTAATATGAGCATTTCAGAAATTACTAAGGAAAACGTCAGGAGGAGACCTACACACCTAAGAGATTTTAAAATTTCTCAAATGGTATGAAGTCTACGAAGCAGAACGCAGCAATAAATGAATCAGTGTTATTGCTGCGTTCTGGCTTTAAGGATTTATCATTGTGAAAACATCGTGGGACTAAGCTGGAGTCTTTCGAAAACATAATATGTCTCCCTTACCAGTCCCTTCTGGAGTCTCTTGGAAACATAACATATCTCCCTTACCACTCACTTCAGGATCTTTAGTAGGAGTTTTTACGTTTAAAAAAAATACTATTTTGTATTTACGAATTCCCCATATATTTCCAATCAGTTCTGATACAGTCCGCTGGGGGGCGCTGATTTACTAAAAACGTAAAAACTCATACTAAGGGTACAGAATACAACTCCCAAGAATTAAATTTACAACTCGGGGGCTGATCAAAACTACCAACGACTTTTACATTTCTGAAAATGGAATACTCAAACAATCGCACACCGAGAATGTCTGCCCGTGATATATCTGGTTCCTCAAATTTAGTCACGGAGTCGCTATGCATATTAAATTTGATGAAGTGCCGACTGCAAATGAAAATGTGTAATGTGCATAATACGGTTTTGGAATATATCTAGTTTTCTGTAACAGGGCGTGTTGGTGCAGTTGGTTTATTCTTTTTACTACGTTTTTATTATCTGTATGTATGTAACGGAGTCATTGTACTAGATTTTTACCCACTTTGAACGGTCCGATTAATTTGAAATTTTGAACTAGCAAGAACCGATGACAATACGCGATTTAAATATTTTTTTCCGTTTCACCTCATCGGGATCGTCAGGAATCAGAATTAACGATTTTCCTTGTGCGATTTTAGCGTGGTTTTTAGTTTTTAAACTATATTTCTATCTTCTGTTATCCGTTTATCTAAGGTGTGATTTCGCCTTTAAAAAGACAACATCCATCAACATTTGATTTACTCTCTAAAAAGACGGCAGTTTCCACCGTTGTTTTTAAGACTTTACTTGAATACCGTTTTACTTTGACTGCTCAGTTGGTCAGCTAAATAAATTCAAATACAATTTTGCTCCAAATAAATTCGTGTGCTGCGTGAGCTCGAAACATGGATTATTAACTTCTTAAGTTCATATTTTTTTAATTTTACTGATTTCATTTATTTAGGAAACTAACGAACACTAACGAATACATATACGAATATAATGCAGTTATTCTGACTTAAAATAATACATAAATCAATTAAGTTTCCAGTAATAACTCCTACATAGACCAAGTGGCGGAAAACAGAATTAAAGAAGCAGTATAGTCCGCGCCAAACTGCTAGTCAGCTCTGAAGTTGTTGCGAGCAGATGTAGTCATACAATTTGCTATGGCGACGCGATTCATTTCTATATTCAGAGCGGACAAGCAGTTTTACGCGGACTATACCTATATAAGAATAAATATTTGAAGCAGTGCAAAACTAAACTAAATCTAAAAGTAATCTTGTCTAGTCACCGTCTAATTTATTTCTTCAAAATGCATGTAACATAATTTTCAACATGAGCGGGGAGCCATAACGAAATAATAATGTTTCAGACAAGTATCTGCTGTAATTCTATTATATTAGCATACTGGCTGTCGTCAGCGCTTTTGCTTCTGAATTTTAGATGATAAAGACAATCTAATATCGAAAAATTATATGAGTCCTTTGTACATGTCCAAAAGTGTCGGATGCAGGAGAAATAAAATTAAAGAACATGCTTTCAATTTTAAAAAATTGCTACTGTAATGTTAATGAATACAGTTCGTCGTTTAATAACTCTAAGGTAAACCCTGTATGATTTGATTCCAGAGCCACCTCCACCGTACTTTAAGATGTTTTCCTTTACCGTTATAACAAGTGAGAACTAATTTATTGCGGGAACCCAAGAAAACATAATAATGAACCCTGCATGCTTTAGTTCTGTCAAAGAAACTCGAAGATGAGTGAAGTCCAGCAACCCACACGATGGGTTAACGATGATTCTACGGTCAGCGCGTAAATCGCATACCGTACACACCAGACGGTGTGGCGAGCTTCATGCTCATCAGAGCGGAGCCCGACGGGGCAACGCGTATAGAGGACTCCGGTTGCGTTTCTTTGGAGATCCCGGAGTCTTCAACGCAGCGTCAAGGACGGTCACTAGGGGGGTTTAGTGCGTTAAGAATCCCACATAACCCCGTGACGCTCCCATGGGTACCTTCTGAATGTCAACAAAAAAATGTTTAGACTGGATGTTTTCATACGACTTGTTAGCACTAAGCCTGAAGTGGAATATTGGACACACGGCCGAATTGCACCAACAACATTCACGTGTATTTGTCGACACGTTGCAGTTTTTTAGAAAGCGACTGAAAGCTCGTACAAATAAACTTGTTATTAGTTTTGTGTCACTTTTTGTAGGTGTCAACCCTGAACTGGTGATACGAAATGAACGGGGATACGAATGAAGGATGAGATGTGACAGTTAGCTGGTAACATAATTTGAGTTACTATAATAATTAAGATATCTCAATATAATACTTTTAGTAATATTTAAATATGGAAATATTTAACTCTTCATTATGTACCAATCAGCCATTAAAATGAGTGATAATTATGATAATTTCCAATATTTTCAGGGCTATGAAAGGTTATGTATTCATTTGCAATTTGATTTAACGATCCGCGTACGGACGATTTGACGATGGCGGAGCGGTCACCATACCGGTCTGACGCGCAGTGGGTCCCGGGTTCGATCCCCAGTCAGACAGATATCTAAATGATGAATTTAGGTTTTTGTTTCTGGGTCTGGGTGTTTGTGTATTTGTCTCTTTGTGTCCATGGCACCTTTTTTTTTTTTTTTTTTGTTTTCGAGGGGGAAACCTTCAAAAGGTACCCAGTGTCGTAGGAGCGACACGGGGTTATGTGGGATTCTTACCGCACTAAAACCCCCCCGGTGGCCGTCCTCAGCGTTGCCAAGAGGACTCCGGGATCTCCTACGGAACTTGTGTCCATGGCACCTACGATACAGGGAATCCTAGTGTGGGGCTGTAAGTGTAGAAAGAAAATGTTTGAAAGCGTTTATTTCCAGAAAATATTTAATATAATTATAGTATTTCTGTACTCATATAAGTGGAATAAATTACGTTCATAGATTTCTTCATGCTCTTTTCAATTTCACTTCGTGTAATGACGTCATACTTTTATACGCTTGTACGTTAATCAAGACAAAAATAGATATAGAGTATACACAAAATCTTTAACCCGTTAATTTACTACAAAATAAAATCAACGTTCCAACGGGTACGAAACAGGCCTATATTAAGGCGAGAATATAAATTCTCTTTATTAGGCGGGTTCTAATAAAGTCCTGGCAAAAATAGTGGTCGGCCGCAAAGGCCCGAGGGAGAGAACGTAATAGAAACGGCCCGCCCGCATTAAAGGGTTAGCTGTGTCCTGTTTACGAGAAAACATTTTATTTTGACCGATTTCCAAATTATATGGGTGTTGGTATTGAATGAAATTGAAAGTGAGGAGTTTGGTTTTTATATTAATGACGTATTGAAGGTCATTTATTGTACTTTTCAGGGTTCCTTACCGAAAGGGTAAAAACGGAACCCTATTACTAAGACTTCGCTGTCTGTCCGTCTGTCACAGGACTATATATCCGGAAACGTAATAGATAGATACATGATTTTTTTACAAAGGAGGCATAACGGTGGCAGCTATAACAACAAATACTAAAAATAAAATAAAGTTGGATATTAAAGGGGGTCTCCATACAACAAACCGGATTTTTTCGGCATTTTTCGATCTAACAGTTAAACCGTACTAGGAAGACGGTTGAAATTTCTACACTCCGTTTATAACTAGTAGTATAATAAATACAAATAGGAACCATAAAACATATTATAAATAGTTATGTCACACAAAAATAGATGGCGTTGGGGCATATAATACTTAGGTATTATTGAAAAATTACGTATCATTCATCATCATCCAACGCCATCTATTGTTGTTTCATATAACTAACTATTGTTGAAAATAATAAAATGAATAAAAACAAGTAAAAATAATGAACATTTGGCGGTACGGTAGCCTCCATGTGCGAGTTCGACTCGTACTTGGCGAATTATTTCTTTTAAAAATGAAGAACATAATATGTAGGTGGTTGAATTCATTACGATTTTGCTGTAACGACGTCATCAAGACACCTATATCAGATAGAAGCTTAATTACCTTGCTTTGTTTGTGTCTCAGTTTCAAGAAAGTATAATGATAAACATACATGTAGTAACACAAATTGCTAACAGTAATAGATTCATAGAAGAAGAGCTACATATTTTTTGAATTGTAAGGACGAATATTATAACATATTTTAAGTATAGTACGGTAATTTTAAATGATTTTCAAATTTCAACCCATTTACCCCAAGCCTAATTTTTGGTCAAAGAAAACTTACTGATTTCAAAAGTTTCATAATTTATTTGCACTGATATAGAAAATTAATAAAATTCACGTACACCACTATCAATACATCACATTCGTTCATAATAGCAGAAGTATTATTTTTTAAATTAAAGATCAATAGAATTTCAGAAAAGACTACGTTTCCTCTCTGAAGACAGCCTTCATACCGACGATTGTTCCCGAACGCTCCCGACTCGCAATAATTAAACCCGCATTGTGATACGCTGCTGCCTCTGACACGTCACTATGCAGGCTTGGACTCACTGTCTGATGAAATACTCGCTATTATACGCAGTTTTTGAAAAAAACTAAAGTAAAAATAAATAATCATGTAGTCAAAATGGTAATCGGTCACTGTCCATCGACAGTCGTCCACAAAAGATAAGAGTCCAACTTTATGCCTCGGATAAGAATGTTTTCCTTACTAGATTCTTCAAAGCAGAACATAGCAGCGGTTATTAGCTTAACACTGCCATTATAAGTAAGAAATAGGTGTGGCGACGGTGCCTCCGCAGGCGAACCACAAAGAGTTCCTAAGCTTGTATTTATTTTTCAAAATCAATTGAAAAATGAAGAAAGAATTAAAAAGAGAATACTTTTCCTCTGTGAAGACCGCCTTCATACCGACGATACGCATAGACGATACCGCTGCTGCCTCTGACACGTCACTATGCAGGCTTGGACTCACTGTCTGATGAAATACTCGCTATTAAATGTAGTTTTTCATAAAATTTGAAGATTAAAGGGTCTTTTGTGTTTTAAACATGGCAACACCACCACGCCTGTTTCTGCTTCATAACAGCAATGTAAAGCGCTGTTAAGTTCTGCTTTGAAGGGTTTGGTATGGGAGGCTTACTTATCAGAGGCGTTCCAACTTAGTCTTCAGGGGTAGCGGCATATGTGTGGCCAACCTCAGATTGGAATATAATCATATCTGGGGTTGATGTCCATAGGTGTTAGTAGCCACTTACGATCAGGTCGACTGCATGTTCGTCTGCTACTCCTATATTATAGAAAAAATGTTGTAACTACTCTTAGTATATTTCGTCTACACACCCGACGATAGCCGATTAGAGCCGATCGAGCTGTATAACACCTAATGCTCTATATAACTATACACTCTTATACGAGTATGATAAGTGATAACAGCGCACAACTGTAAGAGCTACATATATTACTAAAACAATTGATATTTACCAACAATACAATGAACTAAGGAGCCTGTGTACACCCAGCCTTAATTAAGGACGTCTTGCAAGAATCCCGCGCATACGACATAAGTGGCAGTGTCGGGAACAGATCTAGTTCCAAATTATAACTAGGAATAGTACATGTGCTTGTAGTATGCATTTAATATTAATGTTCTTGTTTATTGTTGAATATACCTTTCATTGTGAGCCACGTCATCAACCCATTACTATGTAGGATAGTAATGGGTTGATGATGCCGGGCACGGGTCTCCTCTCAGAATGAGCAGGATTAGACCATAGTCCACCGCGCTGGCCAAGTGCGTATTGGTAGACTTTACATTTTGGAAATTTTTATTTAAGATTTCTCAGGTATGCAGGCTTCCTCACGATATTTTCCTTCGCCGTTTAAGCAAGTGATAATTAACTTCTAATACGCACATAACTAAAAAATCAGAGGTGCGTGCCTGAGTTTTGAACCTCGGATCCTTCGGTCAAGAGGCCAAGTTTCTTAACAACTAGGCTATCGCTGCCATTTATTGTGAGACACGTTATGTCCAAATGTATTCCATTTGTCCATTCCATTTTCCAGTAAATTTAGGTATTAATTAAATAATTGTAAATTTAATTTCCATTTTAATTTGTAAATTTAATTTTCATATAAACATTGTACATTTAGTTTCCATCCCCAGTAAATTCACGTTTTAATTAAATAAGTGTAAATATTCAATTTGTTATTTAGGTTTTTTATAAAAGGCACATAATTTAATAAATAACATCAACACTTTAAAGGTTTTATTACAGAAGTTAATATTTAAGAATACTTTTAATAATTAATGTTTGTGCTTTACAACAACAGTATTAAGTAGTAATATGTTGTGTGAGAAGGGTGTGATAAGGGAGAAAAATTCACGAGGTGTTTCAATTGCTCTGTAGGAGAAGTAACCCTGTGTGATCTACACAGGGTCGGACTTCAACAATGGGGGCTTGTTCAGTTACCCTTTAGCAGCAGAGACTTATAATCAGATGGACTGCATGCTCGTATACTAGTTCTATTGAATAAAGTTAATATTTCGTAATATAGTGTCGATTGTCTCATTTTGGAGATATATAAGTGTGCAAGACGTTTAGAAAAAATCGATAGCGTGATTCAGGTTACACCTAGCGTCATCTGTTAACACGTTGTGTAATATTATAATTTCTTTCACAAAACAGATAAAACACATACAAATCCACATAATTTATACGGCACACATCGTTGATCAAGCAATTCCTATTTAGCCGGTGAGTCGCCCATAAACTCCTCTTTGTGAATTACGCGAATTCGCATTCGAGGGATGTTTATTAGCGCTCGCTTATGAATACTGAAGCGGTCGCGAATTACGTACTTGTGGTGACGAGGATTCGTTGCAAATACTTATTGTGCTAGTGTGAATGTTTTTGAGTGGGTGTGTGTAAAGAAGTCAAGGAAGATGATAACAATGGTCTGATCACATCAAGGATGTGTCACAGATGCCTCAGACAAGCAAAAGAAGAAACATAAGCGGTATAGTAAAAATTGCAGTACACCTGAACAATACACTATCTACGGCACGACCTTCAGAAATGAAGAAGCGACTGAGCATCTATGTGTGTATGTTTCTCTCATTGATTGAAAGCTCTGCAGCCTAAACGGTTAAACGGATTTTGATAAATATGAGGTGGCGTTGGATTCATGTAAATTGTGTTAGTGACATAGGCTATATTTGAAACAGTCGATTTTTTTTAAATATCGTAAATGCCTTCAAACGCTTTTGCATATATCTTTTCTTATAGCATTGTTTTATAATTGACATCCTAAAGACATACTAAACATTGTCTACAAGTGTGTCGTTATAACGCGGAAACGCAATACGTTTCTCTAATTTGTGCGGTATGGTGCCGCTGATTTTAGGGGTGCGGCGTCGCTAGGTGTTTATATTTGTCTCTAAGTGCTATCATTACGTAAAAATATACGTACATACAAATCCCTTGAACGAGATTTCGAAGCATCGCTTGTAATCGCCTCCAAAGCCTTACTCCGCATTTACCGGTACAAATACCGTGTGAATAAAACGAGCGATGTTGACTCAGCCCAGTTACGCTCGTATATTTGACAATTTGGCTTAGTGTTGCCAGTTTTTCGCTAAACCAGTCTGTTTGTTAATAAAATCGAGTTCCGAAGCGTAGAATCGGGTGATTCTATGTTTTATATTCTGTATTATTTGTTTGGTAGTAAAAGTTTTGTAGGTTTCCGTTGCATAAGTCATTCGTTTAGATTTTAGATAAGTGGAGTTTTGCTGGAATTGATTTAAGATTGATATTTTAAATTCAAATTAAATTCTTAGGCAAATTATTAAATACTTATTCTACAGTAAGCATAATATAATATTTATGTTAGTGAGCTACACTGACTTAATATGAGTGACTATTCACATACACAGACTTCATAGACAAATTGATAGACAATTCCTTGTTAGACGGTCGCTGGCGGTTGACGATCTACTGAGAAAATTTTAATTGGCTACGTATTAATAATATTATTTTATGTTTAAATAACATGGCCGATTAAAGAAGGCAATCATACATGCGGACAGACACGATCCATTTCTTAGACGAGTTGTGAGTTCTTAGACCGCTTCTTTTCTAAAACGAAACGTTGGAAGTGGTGGTAGCTATTTAACTTACAAATAAGCCTTTATAGGAATCAAATGTGAATAAATACGATTTCTTACGGAACCCTAGGAACATGACATTTCACGTTTCGAACATATAAATACGTAGCACTGTAGCAAGTCATAAAAATTTGTTATTGATGCTCTGTATCGAGAACTAGTGCGCCGTGTATTGAGAAAATTAAATATTTTTGGAGCAAAGCACTTAAGTGTTATTTTCTGGGGCGAACACGATATGGAGCGCTAGAGGCGTAATGTTGCCATTGTTCACATCTTGTTTGGAACTGAAATATCGGTGAAATATCTGGTGACTATCTGGGGATAGTGGTGTATCACGCATGTTTCTGTCGTGAAGTATTTTTTTAACACGCTTTTATTAGCTTGGGTTGTATGTATGTATGTATGTATGTATGTACGTATGTATGTACATACATACATACAACCCAAGCTATTGTATGTATGTATGTATCTTTGAACCCGATTTCTATCCACTTTGAACGTTCAGTTTAATTCAAAATTTTGAAAAATTATCAAAAACCGATGACAATACATGATTTTAATAATTTTGTACCATTGTCCTTATCAACATCCTCAGGATTAACGATTTTCGAGGAGAGGGAAAGCGCCTTAGAGAGAGTTCAGGCAAAGTTACTAGATTGATTTTTAGTTTTGAAAAATAATAATGTTATTTCCCTATAACTCAAATGTACTGAAACATATCTATAATGCCATCTTGTATAATGATTTTTTGGATTCCGTATTCAAAGGATGAAACGAAACCCTCCGCTGTCTGTTGGTGAGTCACAGGGCTTTATCTCTTAAACCGTAATAGATAGACACTTGATTTTTTTACAGCCGATGCAAAATGATGGTCGCTATAATAACAAATACTAAAAATTAATAAAATTTTATCTGATTTTATCATAAAAACGTGTTTTTATCAACTAAAAAGTAGAAAATAATTTTCAATCTAGGAATCAATTAAGGAATTAAATTGTATAATTGTGGAAAAGTGTGGGGTGCATTTCGAAAATTGATAAGTGGAGCAGCGCTTAACACTGCTGTTATAAGGCAGAGACGGGTGTGGCGGCGGTTGAGCCTTAAAGGGTTCTATGCAAGTTTCGCAGGAAACTTTAACGGTGCAGACCGTTTAAGCAAGTGATAATTAATTTCCAACACGCCCATAACTTTTCAGTAATCGGAATTTATTGTAATCTTTATTAATACAGGTGTTTACAAGGTTTTTGGACGGTTTTACATTTCTCTGTAGTTACCCTGTGGGCATGCAATTTCTTAATTAAACTAAAAATATATATTACCATGTAAATATAATTAAATTAGAATAAAACAGGAGACAAGTATTATATTATACACTTAAGAAGTAACAGCTATCATTATTCAACGTCTATGTCAACATAGATTGTAAATAATTTAATAAACAATTTAATACAATGGAAATAATTATGTCAGGATATTCATTATACACTCATTATTTATCATTAAGGTACTTGTCAATTGTATAATAACTTTTACTTATTGATAATAATTTTTATTTAATTTTAAAATGTCTTTGAAAAATCGGAGGTGCATACCCGGCATTTGAATCTCGGACCCTCGATCTAGAGGCAGAGTTTCTTACCCACTACGCTATCACTACTTAGTAGGTCTTTAGTTAACAATAATTTCATAACAATGGCACTACAACCAGATATGTCAATAAGAAGATCCAGCTGAACGTAATAACCCGTAGAACATCTTACCGACCGACTCCAGAATATATTGCGCTACAGTGAACCTTTATTGGGTAGCCGGTCGTAAAGGGAATTAACCTGTTCAATTTCATATAAATAGGTTCTTTTAGCAAACAACCCCGCGGCACTGGCATGAACTCAACTGGAATTAGATGCAGGGTTGGGAGTCTATATTTTTTGTAGCTCCTGTTTTTGGTTTATGCATATTTTGGGGTGTCATTGTTAATTCATTTTGACTCCCTGTTCCATTTTTATCTCGTCTGCTTTTACAGGAAGAGGTTTTAGGTCATAGTCACAGCGGCGAGTGTGAAGTGGTAAACCTCACATACCTTTGAGAACGTTTTCGCATGATAACTTTGCATATAAAGATGGTTTCTCATGATAACTTTGCAAAAACAGAGGTTCGTGCAATCTCGGATAGAAATCGAGATAAAAGCCGAAATTTAATAATTCATCTACCATTTTGGTACTTCAGATCAGGAACATAACATACATTATGCATATGCATTTGAACATAGATACTTGCTACTCTTAACTAGTTGTCAAGAGTAGCAAATATCTATGTTCAAATCATGATACATGAACATAGATACTTGCTACTCTTAACTAGTTGTCAAGAGTAGCAAATATCTATGTTCAAATCTATGGTAGCAAGCAAGTATCTATAGAACTCTGCACAATACAAACCCATCAGTGTAGAACGCAACGCATTTACTCCTATTTTCGTACTAAACCAAGCCAACAGAACTTAATATAATCAAAGCGGCAACCCTCCATCTAATCGAAGCTAACGGAGTTCGAAGATCATTTCAGCCGGCAATATCCGTAACAGTAAAACTTGCAAGTTAAAGAGGATCTTCGAGACGGGGAAAAAGATTTCGGGACCACGTAAGTATGTATAAATCAATGGTGAGTATAGCAATAGCGTATTTTTATGATATTGTGGTAACAAACGAGCGGTATAGCTGATGGTAAGAGGCCACTGCCACTCACAGACATCTTGATCAACCTCAGATAAGATTAGATTCCTACCTGAGGTCGGCAACAGGTGCGCCGCTACCCCTAAAGATTAGGCTGGAACGTCTCGAAAAAGTATGTCTCCCTTACCATACCCTTTAAACCATAACACAGCAGCGCTTAACACTGTTCTTATTTGGCAGAAATAGGTATGGCGGTGGTGTCGACGGAGTCGCATCGCAAAGGGTTCTACTACCTTTATCCAAACTAACGAAGCTTTAATATAATCAAAGCGGCAACCCTCCATCTAATCGAAGCTAACGGAGTTCGAAGATCATTTCAGCCGGCAATATCCGTAACAGTAAAACTTGCAAGTTAAAGAGGATCTTCGAGACGGGGAAAAGATTTCAGGACCACGTAAGTATGTATAAATCAATGGTGAGTATAGCGTATTTTGTAATATAGAGATAACAAACGAGCAGTCCATCTGATGATAAGAGGCCACTGCCGCTCATTGATATATTTCATTAACCCCAGATAAGATCAGAGTCCTTTTTTTTGAGGGGGGAAACCTTCAAATGGTACCCGACGACGTGGGAAGCGACGCCGGGTTATGTGGGATTTTTACAGCACTAAAACCCCCCCGGTGGCCGTCCTCAACGCTTGTTGGAGAACTCCGGGATCTCCGACGGAACACAACCGGAGCCCTCCAAGCGCGATGCCCAACGGGCTCTACCCTAGGGGAGCAGTTTTCGCTCCTCCCACACCCTGTAGTGTTTACGACGGTATGCGACCTCACATACCGCAGTCCTTCCGGGGATCGCTTGCTGGACGGTTCGAGCTCCCACTCTTGCCGTCCGCAACCCCGGAATCCCCCTTTTAGTCGCCTCTTACGACAGGCCGGGGATACCGTAGCCCTATTCTAGTCCCGGAACTACAGGGACAAAGATCAGAGTCCTACTTCGACAACAGATGCATTGCTACCCCTGAGGCTCGAACGCCTCAGATAAGTATTTGTTCCTTACCACTCCCTTCAAATCAGAACACAGCAGCGCTTAATACTGCTGTTATTAGACAGAGAAGTTGTGGTGGTGGTGGTATCATATAATATATCTTGTATTTCATTTAATTAGTCATTGATACATCTGCGATCAACTCTTCCTCAGCGCCTCACCACCATAAATGATTAAGTTGGTACGATTCATGTTTCTGACTTCTCAAGCTCTTCGAGCCAGAATAGAACAGCATTTAACACTGCTGGACACAAATATAAGAGTGGTATTGGTACCGCTACAGGCCCACTATAATACGTTTCGCTATCATTAATATTAACTTTTGTCATTGACGTAAAACATTCATATTTTAAATTAACTGTTGACAATTTTGCATTTTCTAATTTCAAATGTTATATTTCACTGTAACCACACTACTGAATATATTATTCGTTTGAGCTGAATATTAACCACAATCATTGTACTGTCACCACCGAGCAAGATTATTTATGGACATCAAAATCCCACAAAGCTTAAAACATAAAATATAATCAACGAAATGTGAACTTAACAGATGAAAATGAAAATGAAAATTTACACATGTACAAACATTGAAAAATTACAAAATAATCCTTTTTCAGTCATTCATTTGGTGTTCTTAAATTAAAATATGACCCTAAAATGGTTGAAATAAATTCTCTTTGTGTCATTTATTTACTAAGTATTCGTATTTAAATTTGCAATTTTAAATATTTCAAATACTTTTTTCATTTAAGGGGACGAAGAATTTCTTCGTGTGTCTGTTCATCGAATATATTTGCAAAAAAGTAGTAAGGATAACTGTGGATAAATAATAATTTTTGTATGTAAAAATTCTCGTGTCACAATGTTAGTTACCGTACTCCTCCGAAACGGCTTTACTGATTTTCATCAAATTTTATATGCATATTCAGTAGGTCTGAGAATCAGCTACTATCCATTTTTCAAACCCTAAGTGATAAGGGTTGTTCACCCTTAATTTTTTTATTTATATGTCAACACAACGTTTGCCGGGTCAGCTAGTAGCGATATAAATCATTTACAAAATGTTTGTCCGTGTGTTTCAAATAGCATCTAACTAAAACTACTTTAATTTATTGGAATGAATGATTGCAGTATCAAAAGTTATTACAATTTAAAGTCAGAAGTATTTTTTCTGATATTGCATGACTTAATAGTGGATAATTTCAGGTTACCAGTATACTCCGTGACTTTTGCAGATTATACAATTTATTATACAGATTATACAATTGATATACTTTGAATTCATACAAATTTTGAAGGTGGTAGAACCCTTTGTGGTTCGACTCCGGCGGCACCACCGCCACACCTATTTCTAACTAATAATAGCACTGAAGAGGCGTTGTTGTGTTCCGTTTTGAAGGGTGTGGTAAGGGAGACAGAATTTTTCCGTGGCGTTCCAGCTTAGTCCTCAGGGATACCGGCGCATCTATTGCCGATCTCAGGTAGGAATATCTAATCCTATGTGGGGTTGATTACAGATGTCTATGGGCGGCAGTAGCAACTTACCAAAAAAAAATCCAGTCGCATCCACAGTTAGTATAGTTAACTAAATTAAATATGAAAACTGTTTTGACATACACTAAAAACATGCATTAAAATATAAATGGACGGTACAAACTGTAGATTTTTCAATCTATACATTTTTTATCAATTCAGTTTTGCATGGGCTGGATGGAAATTTAATAAAAAGTCTGGTCACAATCCAATTATACTAGAAAACATGCGTGGTTTTGATGGTTTATCTAAAACAAGTACCTATGGAACTGTATAGGCAGAAATATTGGTTTTTAGAACGAATGAAGCAGGAATCGTTTATCAAGAGTTTTAAGTTATAGTAGTTTTAGAATGTATTTGATTGTTTTTTTATTGACTAAATTTATAATAATTACTTATGTTAATAATCAATTAAAACCAGTACGTACAACTATATATATTGTTGTTATAGTGGTTTTAAGTGATAGTTAAAAACATATAAGGATGAGTTATATAGATTAAAATCATAAAAACTATTAGGTTTAAAGACGTAAAGGCATAATTGACGTAAAGACGTAAAGGATTGTTGACTTGCTAGTCTAAATATTTTTTTTTATTATTATTTAATATAATAACGTAGATAGCAAGATATACAGGGTGAATTTTTCAAATGGGCCTTCAGGGCCAAATCCGAAACTAGGCGAAAATGCTGATAGGAGTTATGAGGCCCGAATTTGATAACAACTATAACTGCTTCATTACTTTTTTAAATATCTTATTCCTTAGCCGGGAATCGAACGAGTTCCATTTAAAAAAAATAGAACCTATATTATTCTACTATCTGATAGTGTCGCTTATACGGATTAAGTTCTGGGAAGTAATGTTATGTGACAAATTCAAGGAAAAGGATTTTTTTTAAGATTTCGTTAATACTTTTAACTATTTTCACGCAACTGTTTGTTGGGTTATCATCCATATGCATGGCAAATTACTAAATTAGATACTAGATTACACCTAATTTATAAACCTCAACCTAGCGTGTGTGTACGCTCCTATGGCTTATAATAATAATTCTAAGTCTAAGTTTTAGTATACAATTATTTGAATAAGTAATATCAAATTGGCAGCAGTTCTAGATTATCCTGAAGTCCGTTTGCCCATAACTCTACGTCGGACCATAAAGTTCTCAAAACATACAACATCCAAACTATAGGTAAATGTGACTTGGAAATTCTGTATTGCTTTGTTGATAACGGCTGTTGCAGTTAAGTTTTACTACATCTAGTACTAAGATGCACTTTACGATACACTGTGAGGCTACCGTAAAATTGAATGGCTATAGCATCTACTGTAATACTTAGGTGAACTTAATTAAACGTTGAAAACGCTGTTGGCTTTGTTCTTATTTTATGCACGCTATACGACCCGCGGCTGCAGTAAACTCGAATTATATTTTGGAAATAGAAGTTTCATAAATAATTTATAAGCGTATCGTTTAGCGCTAAGATACGTTTTATTCTTATAATGGGTTATTATTGGGTGTCATTGACACATTTAGATAAATATTTCTGATCCATTTGGAGCAAAAATATAGGTTTCCAAATCAATCATTGATTGATTTAATTTTCACCGTGGGTTTTTCCGCCCTAATTCATGCTGCTATATTTTTTTGTAATATGTTAAGTACATTCTTCAAACAGGCAAATAACCATCTAATTCAACCTGAACCCAACCTATTAACGAGACGCCCCGTTCTATTTAGCCTGAATTGTGATTTAAACTTCACACCGTTCGAAACGTTTTCCCTAGAGACGTGCAATTCTAAATTGGACTCAACTCAAACAGACATCGTTCTTCGATCCTCACTCAGCTGACCTTTCTTCAATAAATAGCGGCATTACGCGGACAAATGCACGCCGATTTAGGCGCTGCAGCGCACGTGCGCCCAATTCTGAGTGGGGCGAGGAGTTATAGAAAAAGGTGTTTTCAAAAGCCGGTTTTTTATTTTTTATTTAATTTTCTTTATTAAAAACTAACCAAAGTTTTACCTGCCAAAGATCGAATTTCGTAAGTAGTAAACTTTCTACGCCTTTGGTGTTAAAGGTTGCACGATAAAAATAAAAATGCCAGATAAGATTATATATATTTTTTTGAAACCATCTCTCTTTATACGTAGACGCAGACCGCGATACTTTTGATTTTATTTACTGCCAATTTATAAATATGATATAATATTATGCTAAGTTTAATGTAAGACATTTTACTAAGATCCTCACTCGTCTGACTTTATTTCAATAAAAAGCAGGATTACGTGAATAAATGCACACCGATTTAGATGCTGCAGTACACGTGCACCCGATTCTGAGACGAGGAAGCTTGAAGTAAAAATGCTCAATAGAAAAAGGTATTTTAAAATAGATACACTGACTTTAACTGAAGAAGTGTATGTTATACTTGACAATTATTTTTATGTTCCTATCATAGACCGGTCAGGTACACAAATGATTGTAAAGTTAACCAATAAATAATTTCGTATAAAGAGCATTTTTGGTAACTGCTGTTTACGTATACTCGTATACCTATAGAGACTTCCGTTGTTTCTTTCATGTTGGTTGCTTATTAAAATAAATATTTTAGTCAATTTTCACCCAGCAAATTTTCTTTTAAGGAATCCTGCTTTAATAAATTGCCGTATTGCGTGAACAAATGCACGTGCAGTAATCCGAGAAGCATTAAGAAGCTTCTATTGAAAGATGAATTTATTTGTGATTTGAGCTGTGTAGATCTGTGATATCTGTGATTTAACTACATACATTTCTAGTGATGTATTCTCCTTTTGAAATGGACAAAAGATAGATTTCGACATTGTCGAGAGGTGTAACATAGTTTCAGTTTATCTACCAATAACTAGGTTGTAGAACTAATTGAAGGTGGTAGAACCCTTTGTGGTTCGACTCCGGCGGCACCACCTTCACATCTATTTTTGCCTCATAACAGCAGTGTTAAACGCTGTTGTGGTTCTGGTTTGAAGAGTGTGGTATGGTAATGAACTTTTCCGAAGCGTTGCAGCTTAGTCTTTAGCAGTAGCGGCGCATCTATGGCTGACCTCAGGTAAGAATATCTAATCCTATCTGGGGTTAATTTCAGATGCCCATGGGCGGCAATAGCCACTTACCATCAGGTGGACTCCATGCTCGTTTGCTACTCCTATATTATAAAAAATCTAAGTTCCCTGTCATCAGTGTGACCACGGAATGAATTAAAGTAGCGTCAGTACCTATAAAGGTATTGTAGATAATTAAGATAAGTAGCAAAGGAGCATGCAGTCCACGTGACCTTCACGTGACTTCAGTTATGTACTGGTGCCCCTTAGGGGTCTAAATGTCTAAACATCTGTTACTTGCTCGATATAGAAGAGAAAATTTACCGGACTTCGATCTCAGTTGCGTGGCACTTTAGGACTAAAATGGTCGCCTCATGTAAGTCAGTCCGCATCGAAACCCATCTACCGTTTCAAAAACTTCTTCACGCTAGAAAAGTCTACAGATTGCATTGACCATACAAAATCAGTGTACATGGAGTACATGGATACAGTGTACGTTTAGCATTTCTACCAAAAAAAAACCCCATTCAATGACATTTTACAATAAATAGCGGCATTTCGCGGACAAATGCACGCGATTATGTGCTCTGCAGCGCACGTGATTCAAAATGGAGAGGAAGCGCTTGTTGAAAAATGTTGTAAATATTAGTATTAGGGTATATTTTGTATGACTTTATGTTACTTATGTTTTATTTTTTAATTGCAATGTTTATTTAATTCTTATGATTAGTAGTTTTCAATGTAATTCAAAGACAGCATAAAAAGTATATTTTGTCGATTAATCGTGAATGTCGATAAATAATTATCTAAAGTATATTTCTAACTAGGTGACCCGGCAAAACTTGTGTTGCCATATAAATAAAAAAATGTTAAGGGTGAACAATTCTTATCACTTAGAGGTAACGAGGTTAGAAAAATAGATTGTAGCCGATTCTCAGACCTACTGAATATGCATATAAAATTTGGTGAAAAGCGGTAAAGCCGTTTCGGAGGAGTACGGTAACTAACATTTTGACACGAGAATTTTATATATAAGGTAATAAGTGTGATGTAGCTAAATAACGTGCAGTCCACCTGATGGTAAATGCCCTCTGGTACCTATAGAGATAGAGACCAATCCCATGTAGAACAGTGCTTCAATCTTAAGCTGATCACAAATGAGTTGTCACTTCGAGAATTAAGAAAGTCGACACATACATATTTCCTCCATCAATATCCCCTCTCTGAATATTTCGAACCATACTGATTATTCCACATTTCAAAATGGCATTATTTTTATCTAGAAAACACGTTCCTTCCTATACATGATTCATGATGCGATATAACACCGATAATAATACTAATAATGATTCTTACCTATCTGAATACTATACTACAATACGGAAAGCAGCGCTGCATGGACAAATGCACAGCGATTTAGACTCTATTTAAGTTATAAGATATAGCGGGGAAGTAAGAATCTAAGAAAGTACCATTACCGGGAGCAGCGTTTGTAACAACAAGCGCTATAAACGCCCAATATCTTTTGGATATAAATTTATCGCAGTTGAGCGTATTTTAAATGTTTCTTAGAGGTTTTAGTGTTATTAATTGGTAAAATATGGCTTGTATATGAGTACATTTAGAATACCAACAAGAAGACAAACCTCTAGATATAACTCTAAAATTATTATGAGGACCAAAAAATCCGACTGCTCTTGTCACTTCCACAATTTAGAAGAATCCAACGACATGTCAGAATATTAAAATCCGGAAAGCCGTTTTGGGCTTCAGGCGTCATCTTACATACATACATAATAGGGTAGCACATAGTAGGGTTAAAATGCTTTGTTATCAAAATTTTAGACTGTACATTTGAATATCGCCTCAGATTAAATATTTTACTGCTCGCGTCCTCTTATGACTTAATCTCCACTATTTGTACATAGACGTATTGAATTCGAAACAGGTTGGATCCAAGCGAATAGCAACGACAGAAAATTGCACGTGTCAGCTCAAATACTTTATTCCTTCCAGATTATCGTTACAGCATCGGGGATTTTCAAATAGTTTATGAATAATGCAGTTTAAGGATACGCTTCTTAAGGTTGGATAAAATGGATATATATCGTTGTTTTAGGTGTGTTATAATTATTTTTTATAATATAGTAGTAGTAGACGAGCAAGCTATTAACCTCTACCTAACAACAGCAGTGTTATTAGGTAGGATGTGCATTAGGCATACTTTTCCGAGGCGTTACAGCTTAGTCCTCAAGGGTAGCGGCGTATCTGTAGCCGACCTCAGGTAGGAATCTGATCTTATCTGGGGTTGATAACAGATGTCCATGGGCGGCAGAAGCCACTTACCATCAGATGCACTGCATGCTCGTCTGCTTCTCCTATATTAATAAAAAGGTAAACTGCAGCAGTGTGATGATGCTGAAACGCCTCAGAAAATGCGGGAAAATACCGCTTTTATTTTTAAGTCTTTTATTTTTAGTATATTTATTAGACTAACAACACAAACTCTGTTAAAAGTTCAAGTGTCTATTACGATAGAGCCCTATAACAGACGGACTGACATACGCTTAATAATAGGGCTTCCCTTTACCTTTTGGACATGGTACCATAAAACACCCGTTAAATTATACCCTTACCTAAGCAATACGATATGAAGCTCAATTGAAACGTCTTTGTCACATTCGTGGACGTGGCGTCAAAGGGTTCGCTACAAAGGTGACCCGACACTGCACCAATTTGCAGCTTCCTATCTATCGTATTACTAGCTGCAGTGACGACCATTTCCTATTTTTCCTTTTTCGTGTCCATAATTTTTCATGCTTATGTTAAAGTATTTTAAAGATGATAGAATACACTGTGGTTCAATTCCGGCGGCACTACCGCCACACCTATTTCTGCCTATTAGCAGCAGTGTTAAGCGCTGCTGTGTTCTGGTTTGAAGGGTGTGGTAAGGATGACATACTGTTCCGAGACAATCCAATTTAGACCTCAGGGGTATCTGCTCAACTGTGGCCGACCTCAGCTGAGAATCTCGTCTTGTCTAGGGTTAATTGCATATGTCCATGAGCTGCAGGAGTTTGTACTGCTTTTCTTGTTACATTTAGGTTTATGTTTTTTTTTTGTGTCTTATGCTTCTTTTTCTTAAGTTATAAATTATATTTAAAGTTTATACAAAAAAAAGTATCAAGGCTCGGTGCATCAGTTAAAAAATACGTTAATCACAATAATTATAGAATTCAATTCTGAGATTTGGGTTAAAAATCGCATCACAAATTTGTCAAATTCTAGTTGCATATAAATAACACCTGATAACTCAGTTTTGTATTTTTCAAAACAGTGAAATGTGTTTTAGTTTTAAGGGTACAGTCGGGCAGACATATGCCTCTATACATGAGGTCTTCGACATAATCCTCAAGGGTCTGATCGGTTTTAGATAGGAGTCCTATTCGGGTGTTTTAGTTAGTATTTGTTACGCAACTGGGGGAGGTTAGACAGCCAGATTTGGGGTTCCAATTTATTTAATTTAATTTTCGTATCTATAGTCTGGATCTCTTGAATAGATGAGAATTTTAAATTGGCTCAAGGTTTCACGAATTTATAAATAAAAGTGTATTTAAAATGTATGTTTAAAGTTTTCCTGAAGATCTTATTTAGATCAATATGTGTGGAATAACGTTTTAGTGAAATTGAATAAATAAAAATGTATGTGCATTAAAAGAAAAAAATGTATAGTAGTTGTGTAATTGTTTTTAAAATCTCGAGTTTTTTGTTATTATAGTAATTCTCATTTGTTTTAGCACATAAAAATGTTATTACTTATGGAAAACAGAGCCGATGGCCCCAATGTACTTACTTGTCTTTCTTGTTAAAATAAAGTTTACTTAAATTAGCTTATATCTTTCTTAATTTTTGATCGTCATTACTTGTGTGCTGATAGAATTATCCCGCAAATTAAAACTTAGGAAATTAAATTATTCGGTTATTGTTACAAATTAAAGTAAATTCAATTGTGACGAAAATAAACAACTTTCATCAAGTTAATCTTGATCCTTTTGTATGGCAATTGTTCCTTCTAATTGTTTCATTGTAGAGCTTGTGCCAAATTCTACATTGATATATGTATGTAGTATTTCTTTAAGTACCAAAATAATTGGTCAAATGGGAGTCGAACTCGCACAGTGAGGTTTCCAAAATTTTGAAGATCAAAAATTTTTTTTTTCATTTTTTAAACAAAACATTTTTTAATACCCTTTGTATTAAAACAATCCATATACTCAGTTAGAAAGCAGTAAAAATTAAAAGAGTAATTGAAAAAAACTTAATTTCGATGTTTTTTTTACAGTAAAAGTACCTACTTCTGACTGATAAAAAGTTTTGCCTGTACCATGAGCCAGACATTTAACAAAACAAGATATGAAACAAACCGTTATAAAATTTAATAGCCCCGTGTCTTACTCAACATTTTAATTTTGCGAGCCCAAGCGAATCGCTCGAGTTGGCAAACAATTTGACAGTTAAAGTTTTACAAACACCTGTGGCCGAACAATTTGGATCAAAATTGTAAAAAGTTGAAAAATTTGCGGTCCTATTCGGTACCGGATTAGCCCGTTAGATAGCCCGTTACGTAATCCCACTGGAATCTATCCCAAACCCTCGGTCAGAATATTTATTACTTAATTACTCTATTGTTGCTCTGGAGTAAGGCTAAAAATAGTCTTTGATTTATTAAATCGTTTCTTTTGCTATCTTATTGGCATGTTTATGGATGATTTTACTTTTATAAATGCTAAGTAGTTTTTATTCGAATCGTTTTTTTACATCAAGCAATCAAGCGTGAAGTTCACCAGAGGGCAATTGCCTACCGCCACTCATGAACGTGATTAGGGTTAATCAAATCAATCCTAGCTAAGATTAGAATTCTACTTCTGAGATCGGCTGTATCTAAGCATTGTTGCCTCTGAAAACTAAGTTGGCATATCTTGAATAAGTATGTTACTTTCCATCGAGTAGGTATGTGTGATGTTGGCCACTTGGTAAGCGCTAGAACGATTATGGCAGTAACTTAACCCTCAGGAGGCAACGTATCTGTGTTGGGCTTCAGAGGACGAATCAGACCAGACGAGGACCACTGGTCCTGGACCTGGTCCAGGAGGACCAGAGGTCACCTCAGTTATACACGGAGTTGGCTACATATGTCCAAGGAGGTTGTAATCACATACCAGCACATGGACTGCATTCCTGTTTACCACTCCAATCTTATAAAAAGCCTTGCAAAGCGGTAACAACCGTCGAAAATATTTATTAAAAGACCTTATCCCAATCAAAGTATTTTAATTTTATTAGGTTTCATTACCACATAATACGCTTCAATTACCCATTTCCTAAGATAAATAACTATTTAATTGTCAATAAGAAGCTACAAATACTGTTTGCGACAACTCATTACCCGCGTAACTCCATTATTTATACAAATTGACTGGAACCCAGTTGTTTTCTAAAACAATGCTACTGCTTGAATAGACGCTGATTGTGGCTGCGGATTCCATATTGTTCGGCGATTGCTATTTAACTAACGTTTCAGTTATTTGAACTCACGGAACGAACTATATTGTTAACGGGTGGAATGTGTTTGTGATATATTTGTGGTATTAGAATTCAAGGCACATCTTGAAAGCTAGAAACATAGGTCGCTAGAACTTTGAAATTATGAATATGAATCCACTTATATCACCTTGAATAATTACGACTGATCCTCGTTTTGATAAAATGTTTCAGCTAAATTTACTACTATATTCAAAGCAGTTGAACAATTGAAATCAAATTACAATAATGTAGAATACTGAAAGTCGATTACTGGTGTGTTTCTCCTTCTGAGGACTAAGATGATATCTGAAGCACTTCTCATGTATTTTTGTTTTTCGTATGCAACCCAAGTCACTGAAGGCCAAACATTACCTTATAAGGAAACTTATTTCAATGAAAATATTTCGTTAACTTTCTTTGCCACATTATTGGCCTCAATTTCCCATTTCCAAAGATTTAATTTTCCATAAGAAGCGACAAATACTGTTTGCGACAACTCATTACCCGCGTAACTCCATTATTTATACAAATTGACTGGAATCCAGTTGTTTTCTAAAACAATGCTTCTGCTTGAATAGACGCTGATTGTGGCTGCGGATTCCATATTGTTCGGCGATTGCTATTTAACTAACGTTTCAGTTATTTGAACTCACGGAACGAACTATATTGTTAACGGGTGGAATGTGTTTGTGATATATTTGTGGTATTAGAATTCAAGGCAGATCTTGAAAGCTAGAAATATAGGTCGCTACAGCCTCCAGTTGCCTTTGAAGTTATGAAGGTGAATCGGATTATATATCGCCTTGAATTAGCATGAGTGCTTCGTTTTGATAAAATGTTTCGGTTGAATTAGGGGCTGTAATCAAATCTGTTTAATATTTGAAATCAAATTAGAGAACGTAGTAGGGATAGTAGTTTTACCCGAAAGTCGATCACTGTTGCGATCCTTTCTGAGGATTAAGTTGGATTATCAAACTACTTATATTTATTTATTTTTTCTAAGCTCCGAATATACTAAGACTACCAAAATATACTCTCATAGGATAAATAATCTCTGTTACGGTGTAGTTTACAATAAAATTGCACGGATGAGTCAAGTCGGAAATAGTTCAAAATTATAGTTTTTAAATCAGAAACTAAATTCGGTGACGTCACCATGCCCCCCTTTCTGTGTTATTTTTTATTAAATTGGAGTTGCAAACGAGCTTGCAGTTAACATGTAAGTGGTCATTAAAGCCTGAGGACATCTGTGAACAGGTGTTCTTACAGATGCTACTACAAACTAAGATGTTTGCCTCATAAATGTCAGCCAGTCAGCATGCATACCTAATTACCTAATACCGAAACGCAGGATTTCTTTTGCGCTCGAAAAAAGTGGCGGTGGTACCTTGGTCGAATAATAATTGTTCTACGACTTTTGATACAGAAAAAATATTTATTCAAATTATTTAAATTTATACTCATCTGTATAAATGGAGAGATAATACTTATTAGTGAACATTGAAAGGATCGCGAAAAGTGTCGGATTGTGTTACCGACTCATACTTCACTTGGTGAAATTATTCTGGAATTCTAGATAGGGATGGCGATCTGAGATCGATTAATTGAAGAATCGATCTTATGGGCCAAAAAATGATTATTTTAATCGATCTCCAGTAATGGATCGATTCAGTGAATCGATTTTTCATCCTAGAATATGGAAAATCGATTTTTTCGTAGTTGGTTGAATGTGTTATTGACATTTTTTTGCTGACCGATACGTATTTTAGTGCTTGTTTGGTCCTGATCACCCTTTTCCTTGCTATCTTCGCTTTATTTTGGAGAATCGATTTTTTGGGCCTCGATTTATTACATTTCGATTGGAATCGATTCAGGAATCGATATTTTTCGGGATGAGTCGCCATCCCCAATTCTAGATAGAAATTTAATAAAATACTGAATAAAGTGTTTGTTTTAATAACAACGAGTAACTTAAAGCGAGATAAGTATAGTTCAGGTATTTTGATCAGCCCAGCCAGCGGCCCCGGGAAGGACGGCGGTATGTGTGGTCGCATACCGTCGTACGCACCAGACGGTGTGGCGAGCGCCAAGCTCACCTGGGCGGAGCCCGACGGGGCAACGCGCTAAGAGGGCTCCGGTTGCGTTCCTTTGGAGATCCCGGAGTCCTCTACGCAGCGCCGAGGACGACCACCGGGGGGGTTTTAGTGCGGTAAGAATCCCACATAACCTTACGTCGCTCCCACCATTTAGAGTCGATTTTTCTGGCAGAAACTGAAGCCATTCAGGTGTTTATGTGTCATCGGATATCGTCACAACCTCTGACCGAAGCTCAACATTTTGCTGAAAGTGGGTTTTTGACTGAAGATGGCGAAAAACGAAGCTAAAGCAAGAACTTATGTCAAACTCTTGTTCTACTTTTGCCAATATTAAATTTTAATCGAGAAATCATTCATCGCTTTTTATTGATGTGACAACAGTCGCATATGCGAATATTCGTATTTCTGAGAAAACGTCTGAGACTAGATTTCTTACTGAATGATTCCTTTATCATATATCTGTATATTGAAGTTACAAGCATTCTTCACATTAATGGAATGTCTTTTTGTTCTTTATTGACTACCATTTCGCTTTAATTTAAGTTATACAACATTTTTAATTAGAGCTCAAAGGCCTTTTTATAACTACAGACATTCAATGGATCAGAGAGCGTTGCGCGTAAACCAAGGCCAACAGGAACTTAGGCCATAGTCCATTGCGCTGACCAAGCGCGAATTTATAGATTTCATATATCTTTGTTGAGGTTCAAATCCCAGGCACGCACCTCTGATTTTTCAATAATGGGTAATGGGTTGTTGATGATTGTTGATGATATATATTTGAGAAATGTTTAAACAACTTTCAGGCGGTTCAAGTACCATACGAATAAAATTTTCCTTCACCATTACAGCAAGTGATAATTAATTTCTAATACGCGCATAACATTGAAAGGTTTCCGTCTTCTGAATTAATTAACAGATACATTGTGTATACTGCTTTGAAACAATATTTTGAATAGAAATTTTGCGACAAATTATTAAAATTTTGCAATATTTGTTTTTTTAACTTGTTTTCTAAATTGGTAGAAGGCAAAAATTTAATATCTTGCAAATGAGAAAATGAAATCGTAACAATCGTACAACACGAGTACATTCAGTAGACACGTGAAGCGTCTGAGAGAAAAGATTTATTAGCGAATTTGTTTTTTTATTAGACTCTGATGTCGGGTTCAACGAACTAGCAAAGGGAAGAATTGGGAAAATTGTTCACAAAATATAGAGATGGCATAAAAATAAATTTCCCCGAGATAAGAGAACAGCCTACGTAAAATTGTTAGGTACAAATATATCGCAAACAAGAATTACGTACGAAGCTGCTACAGCGTCACAGATTATAGATATGACAGATACAGCGGAACATAGGAAGAAGCTGTATAGCAAAAAAATTAATCATTTCTCAAAATTCAAGCAACAATTAGCAGCATTCTATCATCAACCCACTGATCATCATTGTCCCACTGATGGGGATGGGTCTCCCCTCAGAATCTCGAATCCCTCGATCAAGAGGCCGAGTTTCTTAAACACTAGGCTATTACTGCTTTTCAGCAGTCCACTCGATGGTAAGTAATGATTCGACATCTGCAATCAACTCCATATAAAACAGGGTTTCATCGTGAAGCCAATCACTACGCTACATTGACACTGCTGACGACTAAAATGAACATCTAATGTATGATTAATTTATAAATTACCTGAAATCCACCACACCCATCTACCAAATTACGAACGCTTTATGTTATAAATAAGTGTGGCGTTAATACCTTCTCGATCAAATCATACCTGTTCTCTATCTTCATCCTTTCAAATTAGCAAAGTATTGACTTAACAGGGTAACTGATCTTAGAATTGCAGAAGACCTGGACGTAGAGTATTCTACCACACCACCCCGATGAGTATAGGTAGCATTGGCATATGTAAAGATACTGTGTTTGAAATGTTTAACTTTTTTTATCTTTATTCACCTAACGCCAACTAACTTCATTCAATTATTCATCTAACCTTAATTCACTTAATTCAGTTATTCACCAAACTTCAATCAACTCAATTATTCTAACTTCAATTACGACTCAAAATAATACAAAATGCATAAGTCATCTGGTGCCTTTTCCGAAAGACCACATCAAAGAGCATTCTAATCGCCCAAAGCAAGCACACGAGGCATTCCATTAGAGCCTAAAATGGTAATGTCCATCAACTGGGCTCTAAACAAAGTGACTTTGTTTCTGCATTCGAGCGATACAGAAATACTCGCTTTAACCTACTTCACCAAACTTTAAAGTAACCTGAATGTACGAGTCTGAACTTTCTGAGCCAAAAATAAGGGTTTTGGAGCTGCAAATGTTAGCAGGGTTTTTATTTCGGAAGTTCGTTTGATTGGCGTCGGCGTTAACTGGTAGTTGCGAGTCAATTGCTTTTGTCGGACAATTTCCAGAATTTACTACTTAATTGGGCGCTCGGAAACTGTTCTTAAGCTTACCTGGTATGAAGGTAAGATAAATAACTCAGAATTATTTAATCATGACTCGATAACGGATTGCTTGTTTTAGACGTAGTAGAACCGTATTGTTTGTCAAATAATACGTGAGAGTGTTAAGCTGTTGTGTTTTGGTTTGAAAAGGTGTGGTCATGATAACTTATTCGAGGAGTTCCGACTCGAGGTAGCAACTGATCTGTGTCCGAACTCAGGTAGGACTAAACCTATCTGGGGTTGATTATATATGTCCATGTGTGGCAGTTGCCACTTAACATTACGTGAACTGCACCATCGTTTGCTAGTTCTACTTTATCTAATATATCTCTGGAAACAAAGTAAGAGTAGCCGCAGAAAAGCTACATTGGTCGTTTATTTAAAGCTTGTTTTACCATTCGCCACAAAATCAGCTAAAAGACGACACGCAGAGCTTTCAGCTACATTTGCATTAAAAATTTACTGTGAAATATAAATATGGCTTTTTGCGCTAGAAGATTTTGTTACATTCCACAGCGGGTATGAATGCGAAATTTCGCCGGCGTGATATTTTTTCATAATTCTGTTGGTCCTCGGAGCCGGATAATCCAGGACCGGCCATGTATGACACGCGCGAAAACAAACATGGCGACCGGCCGCCATTAAACGTGTTTGTTTAGGTTATATTACACATTGCAGTGTTGTTTTTTGTTGACATGTCCGGTAAATTGGCGGGCTATTATGTGACTAAATATTTTTCGTGTCTTTCGAAGGTTTGTTGATTATCTTGTGTAATGAAATCGTCAAGGGGGTATCACGTATCGTTGTTAGGGATGAAAAAAATGGTAAAAAATTGTAACAAAATAATACAACCGACTTCTATGTCACTACAAAGTAAAAAATAATTGAAATAAATGTTGGTTTAGTACATATTTCTGAAGTCGGCGCTCAATATATTTCGTTGGATAACGATGTAAACAGCGTCTCTAATATATAGTGGCCGAATTGATAACCATCTCCTTTTTGAAAAGGGTTAAAAATTGTTGAGTATTTTTTAAGTATTAAGTGTTTATGTATAGTTATTCGGTTCGTTCTACGTTGGCGGATTTACTAAGTTTAGACACGTCTGACGCAGTTTGATCTTAGATGGGTGACCACTAGTAGCTAATTTCGTGCATGCTCCCATTTTTCAGTTAGCTAATGTTTTACCTTATTGGCGGTTTGAAATCATTAGACTCTAGTTAGTCACCAATCACCATAGGACGTGAGGTAAGTCATGAGCCCAGAAGAAAAAGGAGAGCAATCATTAATAAAATTGAAAGACAAAAATTACAACCACTTAGTCATTACATTACTTCAATTCTCGTATACTTAAACCACGGCTACTTTTCGGCAATAAATCTGAATTTGACTTATCTTTATTCACGTTGAAACTTTGAATGCCTTCCTAAGGTCCGTTATGAAAATATAATTACTACTCAAGTTAAATAAAACTCCATTCAAAGAATATTAAGATTAATAGACGAACATAAACCCTCCGAGCATTTTATTACTTGCTATCAGTTTTTTGATCTGATTTGATCTCGTTTATTTCGAGGAAGTTAATAATTTGAATTGTTTACCATTTTTATTAAAACAAAAATATTTTTTTGCGGTATTAGAAGTTTTATTGAGGCGAGCGGACTTTTTCCGTCGCATATTTCCGCCTTTTTTTTTTTTTGTGACGAGGGGGAAACCTTCAAAAGGTACCCGACGCCATGGGAGTGACGCCGTGTTATGTGGGATTTTTACCGCACTAAAACCCCCCCGGTGGCCGTCCTCAGCGTTTCGTGGAGAACTCCGGGATCTCCAACGGAACACAACCGGAGTCCTCCTAACGCGATGCCCTTCTATCGGGCTCTGCCCTGGGGGAGCAATTTACGCTCCTCTCACATCCCCTGGTGATTACAGCGATATGCGACCACACAAAACCGCTGTCCTTCCCGGGGTCGCTTGCTGGACGGTTTGAGCTCCCACTCTTGCCGCCCGCAACCCCGAAAGCCCCTTTTAGTCGCCTCTTACGACAGGTAGGGGATACCGTAGCCCTATTCTGGTCCCGCGCATATTTCCGCCTAGGAGTGTTAAGCGTTGCTGTATTCTGATTCCTGTGTCATGACACAGGAATCAGGACCAGAGACCGGTTTGTAACTGTAAGATTTATTATGATAAATAATAATAAGATTTATTATGATAAATCTTACAATTACAAACCGGTCTCTGGTCTCTGGTCTCAAAGTGTATAATATTTTTTTAATATGAGTTGATTAGTGCATACCAGCAATGTTTGCGGTCACTGCGACCACGATCTTTCCGATAAATCTATGTATTAATTGTACGAGCCTTATTCATTACATAACAACTACATTATATCCCTTATAAAGTACTGTTCACTTTACTGCCAAACGGAAAGTGTACAAGGGACTTGATTACTCAATTTCTTTTTGAGAATCTTTCATTAACAGACGGAAAATATTACGATAAGGAGCCTGTTGTACTATACTGAGTGTCTACAAATATAAATAGCAGACAGTTTCTTTTTAATACGCTTTTATTAGCTTCAGACGTATGTATGTTAGTATGTAACGGAATCTTTGAACATGATTTTAACCCCCTTCAAAACGTCGGATTGACTTGAAATTTGGCATACTTATTAAGGACCGATGACAATTCAATATTTTAAACATTCTGACCCGTTATCCTTACTAGGATAATCAGGATCAGCGATTTTTGTTTTCCTGAGACCCGGAAGGTCTGCGTTAAGACCAATAAAGGAATCTACCAGACGCGCCGATCACCTAACCTAACCTGACCTGACCTGACCTGACCTGACCTGACCTGACCTGACCTGACCTGACCTAACCTGACCTGACCTGACCTGAACTGACCTGACCTGACCTGACCTGACCTGACCTGACCTGACCTGACCTGACCTGACCTGACCTGACCTGACCTGACCTGACCTCAACTTCGACGCGTCCGTTGTTAATAGCATCATGAAGCGGTGTCTCATCATCCTTATTCATTCAGCACTTCAATATCTGCACTTCCTTTAACAAGATTTCCGCTATTTCATTGTTCCCATTTCTTGCTGCCAAATGTAAAGGCATATATGATTTCAGGTCATCGTCATAGTCACAACTTATATTATTAACTCGAGCTGTAAAATTAATTAAACTACTAACAGTTTTAAAATCTCTGCAGGCAGCAGCAACACAAAGAGAAGAAATTCTAGAATTATTTTTGATATTAACATCATCATGCTGTAATATTAAATCGATGATTGGACGACGTCCTTTTGAAATGGCTAGATGTAAAGCAGTTGACCGTTTTTCTCTTGAGTATTGCCATCAGCGCCTGTTTTTAAAAGATGCTCTATCATCCTTTTTCCGTGATTACTTTTATCCAAGATAGAGGACCTGGGATATGGTATAAATTATGAAAGAAAGCAGTTAGCATTGGCAATTCGGATGTCATTCAACAACTCCTCTGGGATTTTCACGTTAACAATAAAAATAAACACCAATGTAAAACACCACTTCATACAGCTGTGTTAAACAATGACCCAATATTCATTTTTGCACTGCTAAGCAAAGGTGCTGATGCTGTACGAAAGATAAACTTGATAATACTCTACGTAATAATCGTTAAAATAATCGCTAAAATAATCACTAAAAAATGAAAAATAAATAATAGTTAAAAAAAACTAAAAAATACGCTTTTATAAAAAATTCGACCAAAAAATGAAAAATAAATAATAGTTTAAAAAAACTAAAAAAATACACTTTTTATAGAAAATCCAACTAAAAAATAGAAAATAATTTTTTAAAAATTTGAATTAAGAATAGTGTAAATAAGATAAAAATATTTGTTTATTGTAAGAAAAGCGTGGGGTGCTTTTTAAGATATTATCAAAATGATAATCCTTCTACTCAATATCTATCAATAAAATATTTATAACTATTGACACCATGCACCCCACGCTTTTTTTAAGATAAGATCCGATTGCTTTTATGCTTTACTTATCTGAAGATTAAGTTGAAACGCCTCGCCTCGTATAAGTATAAATATGTCTCCCCTACCAGATTCTTTGAACCAGAACATAGCAGCGCTTAACACAACTGTTATTAGAAATAACACTATTATGCTGCACTGCTTATTGCGTTTGTTTTTAATCCAAGAAACTATAATATATCGTTCACTCACCAATTGCTGAACATACATATCGTTCACCATTCATCATCAAAGCCATCGCCATCAAAGCCTCGTTCATCATCAAGCCATCCAGATCAAGGCCTGGATGTGTGTACTCGGCTCTCGCCACGATGACACATCATACGCGGGGTGTAGGTTTTTCACCGCGATCAAAGGATTAAGCGTATCTATTTAAGCGCGGCGTCTACATAATCGTCTGTGTTCATTAAGTTACTCAACCCGTTGTTTGCGAGCATCAGAGCATAATAAATTATTTGTCGTTCATTCACCATTCATCGCAATACCATATCATTCGTTCACCATTCGCTCGTTCATCATCAAGCCATCCAGATCAAGGCCAGGCGACCGCAGAGCAGTAACTTCATCAATAATATTACATTCAGCTACCTACTTACGGTTCGCGAATGAGGGGGCAACTTAATTTAGCAATTACTTAGCGAGCGGGAGCCCGGTCAGTGGTCCTGTAGAGTTAGAAACTACTAGAACGCACAGTTTCTTAGCCTTGAATTTCTAGATATTAATAATCTGAATACTGTCCGGTTTCCAGCTATTCCAGCTTCAGAGATAGCAACACGTCTCTATTAAAATATATGATATCAGCCTGGATATTTGCTGCTGGACAGCTTTGGATAGCAACAGATATCAAATTTGAGGTTTGGTACAGCTCTCCATGAGGAGCAATCATCATTTATTGTCACATAAAAATATTCCCCATCGCAGTTTGCTCATCACATCGAAGTCATCATTATCATCATCACCACTTCAGCCTTTATTATTCCACTGCTGGACATAGGCCTCCCCTAGGGTGTGCCACAGCACTCGGTCCTGCGCTGCTCTCATCCAGCCACTACCACCAGCCTTCTTTAGGTCGTCGGACCAGCGTGCCGGGGGCGTCCTACGAGTACACTCTGTCTGCCACATCGGAGTAATAAATAAATATTGAAAGCCTGGTTCGGTTCAAACTGGTTTTGTAACAATCCCTATATCAGTTTTATTCTCGTCGTCAACTCAATATTTTCCCAATGTTGAACATGCGTCTCCCGTCGCCGGTCTCAAACTGAAAGAATAATAAAGCTTTAAGAATAAAGTTCTGTTCTTAAATTTTTAGTAAACACACCAACCTTGAAAAATCAGTGGAGCATGCCTGGTACTCAAACCTCAGACCCACCAATTATTACTTTATTGCCTATTACTGCTTTATTGCCTTGTAACATCTGTATCAAACTTTGCTATGTTCTTGTTTAAACAGAATTTTACGATGCGTTAAAATTTAGTTCTCTGTTTAACCACATATTTGAGACCATGTCTATGGTCCGTGACGACTTGTCATTTTATAACATTTAATCTGCCTCCTTCTTATAAAAAATAAAATTTCAGCTATAGCTTCTTAGTTTTAGTAAAAGTCATTTCTATTCATTATAAGTTCTATAAGTGGCCCCACTAACGAGGTTACGTCGCAAGAATCGCGACGAGACTGACAACGGCTGTATTTATATATGAAACGGATTATACGCGACTTTTCCTCCTACCAATCGATATGAGATACGATATACGTCAAGATGAGTGATACTGTAAATTAATTTACTCTGTTAAATATTTTAGAGACAAAAAATAGTTTAATAATTCTGTTAAACTAAATGTAATTAAATTGCCATAACGTTGGTAGAACGAGTGTCGTTCGACCGAAGAGTTCCGCCGCTATACCTATTTCTATCGCGAAGTAATTTTGCGTGGAAGCCAACTTACTTTTACATAGGCTACCATCTCAACCCTCAGAAGTAGCTACTCATGTGTGAGTGGCTACTGCTGCCCATGGACATCATTAATCAATTCCAGGAAAGATTAAAGTCCTACCTGAGGTAGACCAAGAAGGCGGGAAGAATTCCTCGGTAAAGTATGTGTCTCTTACGACATCCTTAAAACCAGAATACAGTAGCGATTGTTATTGAATTAAGTAGCATTGAATAAAGTAGCAATTGCTGTAATAAGGCAGAAATAGGTGTGGCGGTGGTGCCGTCGAAGTCGAACCACAGTAGGCTAGATACCACCTTCAAACCCTTCTTTGTTTGCTATTTCAAAATCATAAAAAACAAACTTGTTCTAGATTTTGCACGCACGAAATCTCGATAAAAAATAATTTATCCATAAAAATGATATTCAATAATTCGACATAACGCACAATCACGGTCCATATTAGCCCATTAGGGGAGCTCCAATCCATTACAACTATAATATCGTATAAGGTCGTGGAATACTTTATATTTGAGGATACTAATATTACGAATGATTAATATACTTTGATAGACGCTTAGTGGAATTAATTTAGACGTCCACTTTTGGAGCAGAGTAGTTTATATTGTACTTATTGTCGATGAGAACAGATTTTTTTAGATGTATCTTTAAGAAGCCAAGTAACTAGGCCTCTCAATTGCCAAGTTGGATTTTCGAATCTTCGAAACGCATCTCTCTGTTTCAAATTAAACGCATGCTAAAAATAATGTTAATAATTAAAAAACTAATAAAAAATAAAAAATACATGCTAAAATCGCACAAGGAATATCGCTATTCCTGATTCCTGACGATCCTGATGAGGATAATGGGATAATATTATTAAAATCGTGTATTGTCATCGGTTCTTGATAATTCAAAATTTTAAATTAATCGGACCGTTCAATGTGGGCAAAAATCGAGTTCAAAGATTCCGTTACATACATACATACCTACATAAATACATACATACATACATACGGATGTATGTATCGTGCTGGCCAAGTGCGATATGGTAGACTTCACATACCTTTGAGGTTTTTTTTATAAATTTCCTCACAATGTTTTCCTCCACCGTTTAGCAAGTGATAATAATTAATTTCTAATACGCACATAACTTTGAAAAATCAGAGGTGCCTGGGATTTGGACCACGATCCCCTCGATCGTGACTCCGAGTTTTTTAACCACTAGGCAATCACTGCTGATAAATTCACTACCACACAATTCAAAATACGCTGTTGCTACTAAAATTGTAATTTATCAATCCATTTGTTAATGGGTTCATAAATAGCGAACCGTTACCAATCCAAAACAGTAATGAGTGAGCTGATGGCATTCGCAGCAATAAAAATCTCCATAAAACACGGGGTTGTAAGTGATTGCGTGAATTAAACAAACAATAAACAGTACTTAATAGTAGTTACATTTTAAATACTGAATTTAAACTTATATAATCAACCTGGAGTGATGCAAGAGAGGGAGGTGGTATCATTAAACGGTTCAAGCCTACTAAAGATATAATAATGTACTTTAGTCCAAAGATCCTTTGGTTTAAGGAGTGACCCGTTGAGAGGACAGGAGACAGTTTTCGAGAGACCCTTGCCAAGTAGGAACATAGTGATGGAGCCTTCCGAGGATCATCCCCGGCGGATCCATCCGCATACCTATTTCTGCCTAATAACAGCCGCTGCTGTGTTTTGGTTAGAAGGACGTGTTAAGAGAGACGTATTTTTCTGAAGTACTCCAGCTTAGTCCTTAGTAGTGGCGCATCTGTGACCGACCACAGGAAGAAGAAGAAGGGGTTGATAACAGATGTCTATGTGCAGTAGCAGTTTAGGTACCATCAGGTGGACTGCATGCTGGTCTGCTACTCCTATATTATGAAAAAATAACCGACTTGTTTCCTTCCTGAACCTTTTAAGAAAAAAATGCCGATAGCAATCACATGCAATCGTCAAAATTGAAGCTACGTGCAATATAAAATCCTTTTCCAAACGTTATAACGCCTTAAGCCTTTTATACTCCCCGAAAGAGATTACATCACGTTAACGACACGATTACAGTCGTTAATAATAAATCCGGCGACGATCCTCACGTAATCACTTAGGCGGCGTCCTGATATTTCTATATGAAAATATTTAAAGTGGCACCTTTATGAGAATTTTTTCGTTAAGTAATTGCCTTTTAGTGTTCCGTGGAAATGTGATCGATAAATAAATATTAATAAATAATTGTAAGTTATTTTTTTTAATTTAAGTTATTGTGAATTATTTATAATTTTCTGTGATTTCAAATAATTTGCCGCATAATATATTTGGGAATAATGAAGAAAAAATCATTATCATAGTAAAATTCATATAATTTGCTACGGTGATCACTCACATAGTACAGTAAGTGTAACTAGTTTTTTTAATATAAAGTTGTGCCAAGCTAGATTAAGCTATATTATAAGTATAAGATCACCTGTAAAAGCTTCATCTCAAAAATGTTAATTAAGTATTCAATATTTTACGAATACATATAAAAACAAAACTAAAATTTTGAAGACATTATGTACGGAACATGATATACGAGCCCGACTCTAACTTGACCGATATTTTTTATTAAAAGCACGACCGGCTTCATCTGCAGTGTCAGAGGGTCGTTTTAATATTCGTTTTTTGGGAATTCGTTATGTTCTCAGGAATTAATTTGAGATTTTCCTCAAATGGTCATGTTTCAGGAAATATTAATGTCAAATTTGAGAGCTTTGCGGTTGAAATCACTCGACGTGTCGTTTATCTTGCTATAGAATAAATAAAAAATATAATGAACTTTTTAGCATGCAAAATGAATATAATGTACTATATAAGATATTCCTGGTTATAACAATAGTGTAAATCTCTACTTTATTCTGGGTTTATTGGTAGCTATAGTAAGTTGAATAGACTTACACGACGTCTTATAATGTGAGAAAGTGAGATTTCAATTCTATTTGAGCTTCATTTCAAATATTTTAGGGAGATTAGTTATCACTATATGGCAATTTTCTACGACTAGAGAAAAAATAAACATTTTAATCGGTTAGTAACTTTCATCACATAGACTTAAATCGTTTTTTTATTCCGCAATTTTATTTTTAAAATGTGCTAATTATTTTATACTATAACACTGGATAGATTACACAGCAGATTTCTATTTCAAATTCATAAAAACATATTAAAATCCATTTTATATAGAATTACTTAAGATTGACGGATTACACAACATAATTCTATTTCAAATCTATAAAAAAATATTAAAATTCGTAATTGTTTCATATTATATAGAAACACGTCAAATTCAAACAAAATATGTCCTGCTCAGCCTACTCGTATCCCGCTAAACTGTGAAACGTCTGAAAAATATTATCCCCATAAACAAAAGCGTAGTCGCAGAAACCGAAAAATACGCTTTCATTTATCTAAGCAAATAAATATCGGAGATTTTATCGCGGCTCGAACCTCCCATCGGCACATTACTGGGCTCATATACGATAAATCTAGCCGTTCTTGCGATGGTTTAACGATACGTTTTAAGTTGGCTTCCCACGGTGTATGATATTGCGGATAAACACGAACAAAATCGCAATGACGCGAACAATGTCGCGCCGATGCTCTATGAGTTTTTTTTTATTTTAAATATAAATAAAAGTATTAAACGAGCATACAGTCAATTTGATACCAGCTGCTGCTGCTCATGGACATTTACTCGTATTATCAACCTCAGATAAGATAAGAGTCCCACCTGAAGTCCGCCACACATGCGTTTCTATTCCTGAGGACATAATTGAAATATTAAGTAGTTCTTCTTAACACACCCTTTAAACTGGAACACAGCAGCGCTTTGGTGTTTTAGGTAGAAAAAGGCGAGGCGGTGGTGCCTCTGGAATTGAACCACGGAGGTATCTACTACCATTCTATCGTCAGTGGTAGCGCAGTCAAGTCTGTAGCGTCGGATTTTCCGCGAGTCCAGTACCTCTTCTATACCTCTTTCACTTTGCAATTTTAAATTACAAAATCCCTTCAAATCTCAAGACTGACATAGACCGAAACGTATTGTTCGAAGAGTCTTGGCATGTGACGGTCCATTATGGGACGTGCGCGTTTAATCCGCTGAATCACTCACCGTGGGAACCGACCTTAAATAGTTACTGGAATTCAGGAAGTACAACTGAGAGCAATAACCGTGTTCAGTGCCTGCGGGCAGCCAGTCTTTGGCTGTTAAATTGTAAATTGGAATCGTAAAGGAGATTTCTTACATAAGTTTTATCACTAGGATATGGTATGTTTCTACGTTGTTCGGAATAAAAGATTGGGTATCAACGATGAATCTAGATTCTGGTCTAGGTCTGGGTGCTACTTATCTTTGTGTATGCAAGGTAACGGGCCGTGTGAATAGGTTTTTTCACCACGCTCTTATTAGCTTGACCTGTATGTATGTATGTAACGTAATCTTTGAACTCGATTTTCTCCAAACTTTGAACGGTCCGATTAATTTAAAATTTTGAATACTCATAAGTATAACCAATGACAATACACGATTTTAATAATTTTATCCCATTCACCTCATTAGGATCATCAGGAATTAGGATTAAATATTTTCTTTGTGCGATTTTAGCGTGGTTTTTACTATAATTTTTAAACTATAATTATTTTTATAATATAGAAGTAATAAACAATCATGCAGTCCACCTGAAGTTGCCGTTCTTGGGCATCTGTAATCTAGCCCAGCGAAGATAATAGTCCTATATCAGGTCGATCAGATACATTGCTACCCGCGAGATAAACCTCACCTTTCATACCCGAACACAGTAGCACTGAACACTGCTGTTATAAGGCAGAAAATTATATGGCGATGGTGCCCCAAGCGGTAAAGTCTTACCTTTAAAACTACATTAAACAAACCAACCAAAACATTCCTAACCTCAACATGACGTCATTCGCAACTAGGATAGACGGTAATTGAAATACTAGAGAGATCCAATTAGAAATCGGAGAAATAGCGCTAGGCATGACTCTTTTGAAACCGTACCCTCAATAGCAAATCTGGATAAAGCGATGCTTGCTGCCAAAAATCTTTTGCCCTAAACCTTCATTAGTGGAGTTTTTGAAAGCTGTGTACGAGTGAGCATTGCTTCGTTTTAATTACAGCTTCAAATGCAGTTGAGCTTCGGTTTAGGGCTTAGGGCGGTGTTTCCCAATCTTGTATGGTGATTCCCCTTACAGATTTTTGGCGGATAAATATTTTTTTTGTTTATGGCTATCGTTGTCAACACATTACTGCTTCTTGTTGGGCAAGGGTCTCTTCTCAGAGTGGGCACATCACAAGGACAAAATCACGAAGAAACCTATGTAGGTTATATGTTTCCTCGCGATATTTTATATACCGTTATAGTAAGACATAATCAGTTCCATACGCAAATAATTTAAAACACAGGCTCGGTATTCGTATGGGCGCATATAATTTTGCGACACCTCTACACATAGTTTGGGAACTTCTAGTTTAGAGTAAAAGAACAAGTTAACGACAAATTAATTCTGTCAAAGGCTTCTTTATGTTTTAAGTCAAATTTTCTAGAACAATTGTTAACGTGAGGTTCTTCAAAAATGAATTAAAGTGGTCAATGTTGCCCATAAACATAGCCCATGGTGATTAATGCCATCCATAGATATCCATAGATTGGCGACAGCAACTACATACCATTCGGTGGACTGTTTGTTAATACTTCGTTGAAGGTAGTAGAACCCTTTGTGGTTCGTCTCCGGCGGCACCACCGCCACACCTATTTCTGCCTCATAATATCAGTGTTAGGCGCTGCTGTGTTCTGGTTTAAAGGGTAAGGGAGACATATTTTTCCGAGGCGTTCCATCTTAGTCCTCAGGGGTAGCGATGCATCTGTGACCGACCTCAGATAGGATATTTAATATCTGGGGTTGATTACAGATGTCCATGGGCTGCAGTGACCACATACCATCAGGTGCATGATCGTCAGCTACTTCTATATTATTAAAAAAAAACTATTTCATAAAAAATATATCGACATCATATAGATAATACATTTGTTCAGATCCTTTTTCATATGTAGGAATATGAAAAAAAAAACGAATATTATCCTGCAGTAACGGCATTTTGAATATATTTTTAAAAGAGGACGAACAACATTTCGAAGCTACCCCATTATGCTCCCCCATCATTAGTGTGACATGGGATCCGTCATTATTCTAACTTGAAGCGAAACATACGGATATTCATGCTCATAAAGATTTTGTTACGCATTCAACCATTGAAATTAAGTCGCCTTGTTTCCTGTGGGAGTCCTGAAGTAAGATTTTATGTTAAAAATAGTACTAGGAAATGAGTATGCAGGAAAAATGAATTAAAAAAGAAAAAATCTTGTATAAATTTAATCAAACATATTTTTCCCTTCTGTTAACCATAAATTAGTAAAGATTACTCACTCCTAACAAGAAAATATAACCAGTTTTGATAATTGAAATAGTTACGTAAAAAGTTTTGCCACGTCTCAGTGCCAAAACGTCACTAAAATATTTGAAATAATTAGTTGTAAATTACGCAGTATTAGTTATTTATTCGTAAATTTTCTCTAAAAATGTTTTTATTTGTCAAGAATTAAAAAAAAGAACTTACTAATAAGCCGTTTGTGGCTTCATTCAATTTCAAGGCGGCGAAGTATCTTTACTAATCTATGCTGTTAACTCAAAAAATATTTTTATAGTTTCTTGTCTTTTCTTCATAACTGTCAACTTTCATTTTTTTTATTTTATTTCAAATAAAGGACAACGTAAGTAAATAATTGGTTAAGTGCCACTTGGTCAATTATTTGTTACCCTTTGGGAACGGAACCCTAAAAAAAGAATTATGTCTGTTTTACTTAAATGTATTAATGTAAAGAAATAAAGCAGATGAAAATAACAGATATCATTTTTTTCTAAACGCTTCATCTCAATATGGTTCAATACTTCGTTCCAGAGTCTATCTACTATATTTTTGGTCTCAGTTATGAGTACTTACCCTATGAACTTCGATACACCATACATCGTGATCGAGCCATCGTTATTTATGTTCTAGGGATGATATCGGGTGTGGGTAGCGTTTAAATCAACGCCCTATTGCAGTTTATGTCTTTAGGAATACCCACACTTGCATGATCGAAAATATGAGAAGGTAGAACGATATAATAATATAACGTACCATTATTTTTTAAAATTGACGAACGTTGATTAAAACGAATTAGTAGCGTATAACTTATTTTTTAGAAAATAAAAAACAATGTTAAAAATTCGCCAAGTACGAGTCGAACTCGCTCATGGAGGCTTCCGTACCAAATGTTCATGATTTTTTACTTATTTTTATTCATTTTATTTTTTTCAACAGTAACAATTAGTTATATGACTGATGATACGTAAACAACGTATAATAAAATAAAAATAACTACATAGAAATATGTTTTATGGTTTTTATTTGTATTTATTTTAATACCAGTTATGGTACTTAAATGATTATAAAAATTTCAACCCTCTTCCTAGTACGGTTTAACAGTTAGATCGAATAATGTCGAAAAATTCCGGTTTGTTGTATGGAGAACCCCTTTAATATTCAACTTTATTTTATTTTTAGCATTTTTTGTTATAGCGGCCACCGTTATGTATCCTCTGTAAAAAATCATGTGTCTATCTATTATGGTTCCGGAGATATAGTCCTGTGACAGTCGGACAGACGGATAGACAGCGAAGTCTTAGTAATAGGGTTCCATTTTTACCCTATGGGTACGGAACCCTAAAAAAATTAAAAACAACTTTAATAATTATTTGATATCTTGGTAGCGTTTGGGGAGTGTCATTATGTTAAAATCCGTCAAACCGTTTCGACTGCAGGGCGTGCCAAAGAATGATACATGCATACGCTCGTACATTACCCTCCGCAGTGAAAAACAGGAAGTTAGAACAAAACAAATCGCATAACGGTTGAAGAGCCAAAACACATTTTAACTTGCATTTATTGGCTGCACTACTTTATATTCCCATTGAAGACGAAGGAAGCCGGTGGGCGGGACTAGTATATCAGCTACATCGGGATTCCCTGACTGCAAGCGTTCCGAATTTTGTTGGGAGAAATGTGAACATATTTTATCAGCAAATAAACAGTAACATTAAAGTTTGTATGTGTACACGGTTAATAAAATATTGTCGTGTTTGTATAAATAGTGGAGCAACATACTGCGCGTGGCGTATGTACAGTCAGCTCTAGAAGTAGATAAGCATATGAAGATTTCAAAAATACCTGTACACCCAGCGTTGATAAATAGCTGAATACAACTAGCATCATAATTAGATGAAAATCGTAAAGCGACGTCACTAATATGAGATGTTATTGTGCAGCTACTTTTGACACTGCAGTGTTCATCTAATTTTGAAACTTTACGACGTACATTATAATTATGGTGATAATAAATACTAATACCCTGATAAATATGTTCATTTGCTTTTAGTCCTAACTGTACATCGATATAAAACTTAAGCAACGTTCGGAAAGGACGGTAGTTGAATGGGTGACTCGTTTATGGATTATTATGGATTAATCATTATTAACCTATTGCTAAGCACGGGTTTCCTTTTAAAATGGCCACAGTGCTGGCAAAGTGCGAATTGTCAGACTGCACACATCCTTAAAATGTTTTTTAAAATTCTCAGGCGTACAGATTGCCTCAGAATGTTTTCCTTCACTATTTAAACAACTTATAATTCATTTCAAATACGCATGAAACTTTAAAGACTGCTTGGGATTCGAACCACTGACCCCATTGAGGCTGTCACTGCCTTAGTTTCTTACGAAACGTTTTAGTGTGCAAAATATTATGTTTCTACACCCAATTGTTTTAGTTGTGAGTCTTCAATAATCTTCAATAAGTTAGTTACATAGTTATATTTGCTAAATTAATTGAATGTCAGTTTCAATATCAATTACATTGAATACTGCCTATAGCAGAAGGTATCGTAAACAGAGACATGGCTTTGTATATTATGTACTATATGTAAGGAGCGTTATAAAATCTGCAAACAAATTGAATTTCCATGACTCTATTATGAACGAAAGTGGAAACTTTCACTAAAGTAGAAAGTTAAAAGCTTGGAATAATACTTTGTTACTCAAAGCCTTATCAACTTGCTCCACCAAAGGCTATGCGAGAAAAGAGCCATCATAATAGTATAATTCGAAAGGTGGTAAAAACAGTATGGTTCGTCCGGGGAGCTACCACGGCCACACCTATACATTTCCAGTGTGAATTCTGGCTAACTTACATAATATGAGACTACCATCGTACATAATTCTTAGTCTTTATAGAGGATTTTAGAAGAATTTATCTGGAGCTAAATACCTATTAAGTTAGGATTAAAACTACCTAAATACCTACGTCTAGTTCGCAGTAACCACTTAATCAGATGGACTGCATGCTTTCTACCTTTTGTGCTATACTTCTACATAACACAATTATAAGACAAAGGGAGAAATGCGCCTGCATCCAAACCGCCAAATAATCCAATTACTTCGTCGTCTTCAACCCATTGCTGCTCCCCTGCGGAGAACAGGTCGTAGATTGAGAGGAGTTTAGATAGTAATTCATCGCACAGGCCAAGTGCGAATCGGTAGACATCTTTGAGAGATTTCAAAGGACTCTCTGTTGTATAGATTTCCATGCGATATTTTTCTTCACCACTAAAGTAATTCATAGTAAATTAATAATTCGCATGTCACTTTGAAAAATCAGAGGTTCAAACCTGTTCGAACTTTAGACTCCTACTTGCGATGAGCTTCAACCAATATCTATCCCTGCTAATTATTTCCTCGGCGTCAGTAAAACAAGTCCTCGCAGCATCCACGGCAATTTGCGAAGGCTTTGCCAAATCCAATTTCTTCCATAAATTTGTATTACACTTGAAATTTGCTGAACGTCTTCGGCATAAGTTTACATTCAATTTTAGGCGCAATCGCGTCGTGTGTGCGTTGAGAATATTATGATGCCAGCATGTTACTAACGTTTGGTCAGTAAATTCTATACCACATTTCCTGGATACAGATTACTGTTTTGGAGAAATATCGAAGAATTTCATACTGATATTAGAAAGTTGATATTTAGTTGTTGATATGCCTTTAGTTGGTGAACAAGAAGATAGTTGTTGTGAGGAAAGATGTTAGAGTTGCGATGTGCGGTGATGAGAGATAAGATATTTTTTAAGCCTCTTGTATTTAAAATGTGTAACAGCAGGAGATCGGTAGGTATACCTATCTTTTTATCGGTCTTGCGAATTAAACTGAGATGTATAAAAATATTAACGTTAATTAAATATATTTAATTTTACAGTTATCATTATAATAATGCCTTGTTAACTCATTGTATAATTATTTTATATTTTGGAATCAATGGATATACAAAAAGACAAGTACACAAGCACAGAAACAGTTTCTCGCGAAATTGAACCTTAATACTTATATATGACAAGCAGTACGCGTCTGACATTGTACACTTTACATTTTTTCGAGTCAACCACAGATGCGCCGCTACCTATGCAGAAGTAGGTGCGGCGGTGGTGCCGCCAGAGTCGAACCACAGTTTACCACCTTCACACACATATATATTGATCCTTAAACTCCACTCCCATGTAATGCCGATCCTTAAACTTCCAACAAAACTCATAATCGAGCTCGATTTGTCTGCCTCCGCCCATCCGTCCACATCTGTTCTCGGACGCGCAAAGGGCGTGATCGATCACGGCCTGAACTATGCTCGTTTCCGTACCAGTGCTCGAATATACTATAGCACCCACTTATCCCTATCCGAACTAATGTTTTTATATAATATAACAGTAGCAGACGAGCATGCAGTCCATCTAATGGTACGTGGCTACTGCCGCCCATGGACATGTGTAATCAACCCTGGATATATTAGATATTCCTACCTAAGGTCGGCTACAGATGTGCCGCTACCCCTGAGGACTAGGCTGGGACGCCTCGGAAAAGTATGTCTCCCTTCCCACACCCTACAAACCAGAACACAGCAGCGCGCTATGCAGAAATTGGTGTTGCGGTGGTGCCCCAGGGGTCAAACCATAGAGGGTTCCACCTTCACACACATATACCACTGATCCTTAAACTTCCAACAAAACTCATAATCGACCCCGATTTGTCTGCCTCGGCCCATCCTTCTACATCTGTTCTCGGACGCTCAAACGGCGTGATCGATCACGGCCTGAACTATGCTCGTTTCCGTACCAGTGCTCGAATATACTAGGCATAACACACACTTCACGACTGTGCTTAGTACATCTTATATATAAAATTGTCGTGTCACAATGTTAGTTACCGTACTCCTCCGAAACGGCTTTACCGTTTTTCACCAAATTTTGTATACATAATAAAAGAGATAGTAGCCAATTCTCAGACTTACTGAATAGTCTGAGAATTGGCTACTATCTCTTTTTCATACCCCTAAGTGATACAGGTTTTTCACCCTTAACATTTTTTTATTTATATGGCAACACAACGTTTGCCGGGTCAGCTAGTAATAGTATAAATGCGAATGTGAGTTGGGTTGTTTGTTTGTTTGTTTGTTTGCTACACTTTCACGCCTTAACTACATAAGCTATTGTCATAAAATTTAACACGTTGAGTGAAGAAATAATAATGTGTTATTCCATATTGTAAGTAAATGAAAAATGAAATTAATTTATTTAAGAAATATAAATTGGAATACTTGTGCTTATATTTTTCCTGCCCAAATGGCTATATAATTTTAATATTCACAAAGGTTGTGATCAGTTAAAGCCTGATTTAGTAAGCTCGTTGATATACATAGAGTTTTTGTATGGTTATAAATACGAAAACAATGAATGTTAAGCTTAAATAATCTTTAAATTATTAATGATCATACTTAAATGTTTTTTAAAAAATGAAAGACATGTCGTTTTCATGTCGTTGTTCATGACGTTTTAGTACGTAGTACAAAACTAACACGATTCATTTTAGAATATGTAGTATCGAAATGGACCCATACTGACTGTCCATCACTGCAAAAGACGCACCATAAAACACCTATCTATCTTTGTCTTCGTAAAAGAGTCGAAGAGAGACAGTTACATGTTTGCAACGATAGTCAAACATACTATTCGCGGAATTGCTATCTATTTGTCCGCTTAATAGTGACATTAGTTGAAATGTACTGATGGATGGAATTAGTTCTTGTCTATTGTTTGGGTGATGTGAGCTGTGATTTTGTTTACGTCATAGATTGCTGCAGCGGTGTTAGCATCGGATGGTGTGTATATTTTAGAAGGTTTTATTTATTTTGTCTTTTTAGTTCGTTAGAATGGGACGTGAAATCTTGCAACTGAGTTTTAAACCAGTTATCTCCAACCGATTGAGCTGAAATTTTTTGTACACCTTTACTATGTACATGGATGAAAATGCATGATTAGCTTAGCTTCATCATCCTATTATTAGAGTATTATAACTTTTCTTTTTCGTGTGGAATCTCTTCATGGGTTCCTCTCAGCTACGGGGGCAGCGGAGAGGCTATGCCGGACTCCTAACAAAACCCCACGGTGTTCCTCTGGACGAAACCACGGGTACGCTAATAGCACTCCACCGCGATCCCGACGGCAGAGTATTATAACCAGAGTTACACACTTTACCATGGTTCAATTGGACCACGCGGTTGGAGCTGCGGACAAAAGCTTGAAATAATTATTTGTGATAATATATAAAAATGCTGATTACAAAAATCGTAAATATTGGATTATATTACTTTACATTTTATTTGGCATCATGTTTAGTCATTAATAATATAACTCATAAATTGAATAAATCTTATGTTCACTAAACACACTAAAACTAAATCGCTTTTATAATATACTCATATACTGTCTTTTTAATAATTATTTTCATCCGCAGAAAAGTACCATTTACTTACATGAACCCAATGAGTTGTGATTAGTATCAGCCCGCACTGCGTTCGCTAATTCGCGAACAATGTTCAAACGTACAGTCCCAATATGTCTCTGTAATGGCCATATTAGTTGAGAAACGAGTCTCTGATGGACGTAATATGTTATTGTTTATTAAGTAAATACTTATTGCTGCTGTTAACGTTATTTTTATTTGGCGAAAAAAGTTTTATACAAACGTAAAGGGGCAAATAAAAATGTTGGTAATTTATTTTAACAGCTTTTTACAAACAAATTTAGATTTCTAGAGAATTTATATGAATATAAACTGTAGTAGAAAAAACATTGAACTGGATTGACTTTTAGATATATATAATTATCTCAACGTGTAGGTTTATGTTACAATTATTTGAATTTGAAGGTGGTAGAACCCTTTGTGGTTTGACTCCGGCGGCACCACCGCCACACCTATTTCTATCTAATAACAGCAGTGTTACGCGCTGCAGTGTTCGGTTTTGAAGGGTGTGGTAAGGGAGACAGACTTTTCCGAGGCGTTCCAGCTTAGTCCTCAGGGGTAGCGGCGCATCTGTGGCAGACCTCAGGTAGGAATAATCTGGGGTTAATTAAAGATGTCCATGGGCGATTTTAATGAATTTAACGCATAACGTTTTTGTAACTATTTTACTCGAAAAAGTAATGCCGTCTGTTCGGTATTGTGTCTGCAATGCGCTTGTCATTTTTATGTAAGAAAGTGTGGTACCGAGTTTATTTTAACAGAAAAATTAGAGGAGTATATGAAATATATCAAAAATATTGAAAACTAATATACATAAGATTTTAAACACTTGTGACATTCAATTACATTTGTCACTGATAAATGAGTACAGGAATAACATTATCTAGATTGAACTAAATGAAATAAATGAAATGAAATGAAATGAACTGAATTACGAGTAAATGATTCTGTCATATTAAAGAATCCTAGTGCACACTTCTTATCTAAACACATTAGAGCTTAGGCACCTAATACCTGCAATTATATTAGCTAATTATGTTACTAGCTGACATAAGAGCCATATGAATAATAATATTATCTCGACTGAACTATTAGCAACGGATGCTCAATGAGCCGCGATCAATCAGAGCCCGCACTGCGCTCGTCGCTAATTCGCGAACTACGTACAAACATACGGTCCCAATCCGTCTCTGTAATGGCAGTATTAACTGAGCAATGAGCTCTTGACAGATTTTTCTTTTTATTCACGCTATAAGACTAATCTCTTGCAATTTTAGTCTTATTTTATAGAAATAAACATCGATTCATTCACTTAATTAAAACTGTTTTTATTAATAACATTAAAGACTTCTAGTGCACACTTCTTATCTAAACACTTTATGGCTTAGGCAGCTTTAATACCTGCAATTATGCCAGTTAATTATGTTACTTGCTGACGTAAGAGCCACAGTTATAATATTATCTCGACTGAACTATTAGCGACGGATGCTCAATGAGCCGCGATCAATCAGAGCCCGCACTGCGCTCGTCTCTAATTCGCGAACTACGTACAAACATACGGTCCCAATCCGTCTCCGTAATGGCGGTATTAGTTGAGCCGCTGACAGATTTTTCTTTTTCATTCACCAAATGCGTTTAATACTTTGTAGACTTAGCCCAATCTTATACGCATTGTGGAATGAAAGTACTACCAAATAATTTATCTTAAAATTTTCAACGCTTGTTGTGAAACACGCTTTGGTGATAATTGTTAAAAGATAGGGATTTATTGCAAGAAGCATAAGAAGTTGCAAACTTTATTAGTTAATTAAATAGATAAACTATATATTATGCGTAAACTTATAAACTTTATCAGGTAATTATATAAAGCATACAGTTAATTATGTTGAAATAATCATCTGATTAAGAGTAAAACATAATTAGTGGAGACATTACAATGATTGAAGAAATAGAAAAAGTATTTACGAACACTACTTATGTAGTATATAAAAACGATACGAGTAATCGCAAAAACATTTATTACAGCCATAAGAAAGTAGTTACCGACTGCAACGATAATGTGGAGTTCGACCAGACGAAGTTCATGTCAAGGTGAAAGGTTACTTGGTACTTCAATTCATCTGTTACACGTTTTCACAATTGAGGCGTTATGGACTTGTCTCACCGCGGTCGTAGACCAGAAGATTTTATACACATTAAGGAACATGAAAGTGGAAGAATCCTTCGTGGATCGACTTCAGCAACAACATCGTCACACCTATTTCTGCCTAATAATAGCAGTGTTAAGCGCTGCTGTGTTCTGGTTTGAAAGGTGTAGTGAGGGAGACATAGATTTCGTGGACTGTATGCTCGTTTGCTAGAGTATAAAAACATTTTCGACCTTATTATTGCAATAAATGTGATGTGGCGACTGTTATAGCTAAAGTAATCTATTAGGGGGAACTGGGGACACTTGATCCTTACGGGAGACTAGGTACACTGGATTTGTCCCTGTAGTTCCGGGACTAGAATAGGGCTACGGTATCCCCTGTCTGTCGTAGAAGGCGACTAAAAGGGGGCTTCCGGGGTTGCGGGCGGCAAGAGAGGGAGCTCGAACCGTCCAGCAAGCGACCCCGGGAAGGACGGCGGTATGTGTGGTCGCATACCGTCGTAAACACTACATGGTGTGGGAGGAGTGAAAACTGCTCTCCCAGGGTAGAGCCCGTTGGGCATCGCGCTTGGAGGGTTCCGGTTGTGTTCCTTTGGAGATCCCGGAGTTCTCCAACAAGCGTTGAGGACGGCCTGGGGGTTTTAGTGCGGTAAAAAATCCCACATAACCCGGCATCGTTCCCACGTCGTCGGGTACCTTTTGAAGGTTCCCCCTCGAGAAGAAAAAAAAATATCTAACACTATATGTGGTTAGTGGTAGTGTGGCAACATTAGTTGTTTATGATACGTTATAACTTTCTAAAGTTGGTACTCTTGTCCAATTTGATATTTAAGCAGATGACGGATGATTGTTTGTTTCGTGTCGCAGGAAAATGTTTTTCGTAAGTTTTCATTTTGATTAAATAATTGGTTAGTAAACTAATTTTGGGTAAGTATCACTTTTAAACTATTCATTATCTATGTTTTTAATCGTCTGTTTTATAGAATAGTGTTAATAGTAGTAGATTTTTTTACAATATATTTTTATAACCACAGTATAGCTAGGGTACACATGGTACACTTTCTTATGGGAGATATGATCCCACCGGATCATGCGTCCATTAATGTTTATTTTTTAATAATTTCAGGATTCAATATGCCCAGAGTATATAAAATAATAGAAGGTGCAAGAAAAAAATATCAACCATAAGATTCTGTGATAATAGGAACATTAAGTAATGTTAGCTGAAAACATAGTTACTCGTATATGTAACGAATCAAAGCAGTGGATATGTTGTTCTTATTTCTACTAAGCAAATAAATCAATGATAAATCAATTTTAACATATACTTTTTTCATTTTAGTATCATATGAAAATAACGGAGACTTATTTCCCCCAGGATCAAGTGATTCAAAGGGGGGGGGGGGGGGATCAAGTCATACATATATATGGGACACATGATATCATTCCCTATACGAAGTTTTTGTGGGCTAATTACAAAATTTATGTACCGATTTCATTAGCTTTTATACTTAGTATAGCCAATAAAATTCCACGTATTTCAGTACCCATATATCTAAAATCGGATCAATATTTACCAAACAGTGGTCAAAAAACAAAAGGGGGGATCAAGTGTCCCCAGTTTCCCATACGTGAAAATACTCGTGGGTGGTCTTTTATTATTTTGATGGCTTGATATCTGGGAATGAGGAAGGTGGTAAAGATAATTTTTATCTATTCTAATGGTATTTTTGCTAAATATAATGGATTTCATACAGTTTTATGTCAAAAATCTTTGAAACTTGCAGTGGAACAATTACCTAACAGTTACAAGAAAAAATCTAACACAGATTCCATTTCGTTATTGCTTTGAATATATTATATCTACTTTTTTTAAAACTTTCAAGACTACGCACTGGAGTTGCTTTCTCAAGATATACTAGTACCTACAGTAAGTATAACATTACTTTAAAATAACTTAAATCTATTGTGTTATCGCTATGGATATCCAAAAGGAAATCAAGGCTAAAATGTCTTAAATACTTACATTAGAAGCCGCACTCACGTTTTGATTAAAAACATTAAAGACGGTAGAAAAAATCGTAGGTAGTTTGATTCTGCATATCAATATACGTATTTTGCAAGTTTTCCTGTCATGATCGATTGGTCTTTTGAAAAATAAATTAGAATATACATGTAGCTTTTGCTGAAATTTAAAGATGTTAAAAATTCGTAAGCAGTAGTGACTGCAAGTTTGCTTCTTTATAATTATTAAAATGTACAATTAAAAATATAACGATGAGAAGTTACTTTACATTCTCCACCTTGAGACAAAGTGCTAAAGATGGATGATTATAACAATTTTAATGAAATTTTAAATTAGTCGCGGTCTCGGGGTGATCTCGTAACGGCACTTCGGAGTCAAGGGCTGAATGACAAAGTTAAATAGAAGTGTGATTTACATCACCTACATAATTTAACTTTTAGGGTAGTTTTTAAGTTGAAACTTTCTGCTGTTATCAGAATTGTTTGAGAGGAAAAATTGCATTTGCTCGTATTATGTCAACATAATCCATCTCCTAATTGTTCTATTTACTTTTATTTAATTTAAATTTATTGAAATTTAATGAAATCAATACTGAAATTCAAAAGAATGTATTCACATTATATTCTACCCTGTTCCGTTTCGATTCGTTACATCACGTCCCGCTTCGTATTGTCCCATTCCATCCCGTTGCATTATTTTTCATACTTTATTTTTTAAACTTTATTTATTAAACATCAAGCCTAATCTCATAAAATATTTAAAATAACATTTGATCATTTATTATACCAAAATACTATTCTGCATGATAAAATTAGCTACAGATAAATAATGTTATTTCAAGTGTGGTGTTTTATTTGTCATTTCGGAGTTACGGCCCTTTCAACTCGTATTGAGTTTTCGAATGGTAATATCCGATGAGTGGCGACCGCATTGATCTATAAATATAAAGATCCGCCACAAGCGGGCAAAACTTGAAACATACAAAATACGGCAAGTGGTGTAAAACGACTCCAGCCAAGTCCAGTCGCTCTCGCGCGGCGTAGTAATACACACGAATGTGACGGAACACGTTGAACGTCATTATTTTGAATTTAAAGCCTCAAAATGCCTTCTTGTGCAATGCGTAAATGCAAAAATTATTCTCGAAAAAGAAACAAACTTCATGGAATCACCTATCACACGTAAATGAAGAGAAATTATTAAATTTCGTTTATTTTTCGTGTTCGATCCGCCATGATTACGTGAGTAACCAGAAAGAGACAAAGTATGTTTTTGTCAATGAAAGTGATAAAGACGCAAAATGCATGGTCATAGATCAACAGAACAGAAGTGACATTTTATTGAATCTGACGATGTGCATATGTCGTATGTTATAGTTTAAGATCCCACTGCTTAATTTTTATATTAGTGTGTTTTTAGTCAAAATATAACATTTTATGGTTTATTTTAATAAAATAAAATCGATATATGGGAAATTCTGTATCCTAATCTTTAAATTTCCTTCGATACCTGTGGTAAATAATAAAAAATATTACCATAAAATTTATATAGGATAGTATACGGTATTTTAAAATTTCTTTAATTGAATAAATATTTCAATCATTAAGGTCGTATTTCTTCCTTAACCTAAACATAATTTAATAAATAATCTTTGTATAGCCAGAAATTAATCCTCAAAAAGACCACGGTAAAATTAGAATCTTATATATAAAATTCTCATGTCACAATGTTAGTTACTGTACCTACTCCTGCGAAACGGCTTTACTGATTTTCACCAAAATTTATATGCATATTCAGTAAGTCTGAGAATTAGCTACTATCTATTTTTCATATCTCTTAAGTGATAAGGGTTATTCACCCTTAACATTTTTTTTATTTATATGGCAACACAATGTTTGCTGGGTCAGCTAGTACATTTATAAAATTTACACAACTTTGCAATTAATGGTCGTGTGTAAAATAAAACTGATAATAATAAACATAGATTAGTAAAGATACTTCGCCGCCTTGAAATTGAAATAAGCCACAAACGGCTTAATAGTAAGTTCTTTTTTTGAATTCTTGACAAATAAAAACATTTTTAGAGAAAATATACGAATAAATAACTAATACTGCGTAATTTACATAATAAATAAATAATTATTTCAAATATTTTAGAGACATTTTAGCACGGAGACGTGGCAAAACTTTTTTACAGAACTATTTCAATTCTCAAAACTGGGTACATTTTCTTGTTAGGAGTGAGTAATATTTACTAATCTATGCTAATAAATATAAACTATTTTTAAATCATATATTTTAAACCAGTCGATACATCTGTATAGATACATTCTTTCAAATTATATTTTTATTTAATAATTATTTATTTAGTTAAACTGTACTATAACATTTCTACGTAAACGACGTACTAAAACTATTATCGACAGTTTTGGACATTTTTTACCTTCTGTTCCATTATTTCATTGTCTTTGACAAGCATGCGGATCAATGGGATAGCCACCATACGTCCCGTTTTTAACGGGACAGTCCCTTTTTCCGATGCTTCGTGCCGTTGTCTCCGAAATGAACCGTTGCCATTGTCAATTAAGTAACAGTATATAGTATAATTATGAAAAAAAACATGGGGTGCTCCATTTACCAGTTTTGTAAAAAGCGCCCCACATTTTTTCCACAATTATACTATTTACTGTTCCTTAAATGATTCATAGATTGAAAATTATTTTCTACTTTTTAGATAATTTTATCATAAAAGCGTGTTTTTTAGTATTTAACTATATTTTTTCAAGTAAAAAGTATTTGACTTAAAAAAATCGATGTCCCGTTTTGACTGAAGTAATCATTGGTCACTATATTCCATGGTCAATATTTACGTTTGCGTAGACTTGAAACGCAAGGTCAAACACTAGTTGTCTTTTTTTATCACATTGTTCTAATAGCTCTGTCCCCTATAGAACATTTGTCTATGTAGTAAAGGTAAGTAAAATAAAAAACGTGCATGTGTGCTATCAAAGCAGTTTCGCTCAAGTTTTCTCTTAAGTTAGCGGACGTATAACGTGTCTAGTATAAAATGTCATTGGGCGACCGGGATTAACGGGAGCAAACAAGCCTGAATATGTTCGGTGAGAATGGTCTTTTCAGCACAATTATATCAAGTGTGTGCACTGCGTGAAATTAACACTTTTTTGACGTCAAGAGGAATATGCACACAAAAATCAAGGTAAAGAAACTGTTTATTGTAATTAAAACAAAGTAAATAATTAACTTATTGATATTTTGGCCTCTAAAGAAAATATAAAAGAAAACGAGGAACGGTCAGACGGACAAAAGATAAATAAGTAAATAAAAAAGAACCCTGTAAACAAATACTTAAAACTCACTATTACATATAAACACAGCAAATTCTTAGATGGTAGGAAAATGAAGGTAGTCGTGAAGTAGTCACTGACATCCACTAACTAGGTTGTAATAACCCAAAACAACGAACTATAACACATAGATGTTTTGGGTTGAAATTCAGATGAAAACAACCGTTCATATGTCATAAAATCTATATAAATTTCATGAACACAACACATCTTTGTTTCCGCTGTTTGTCTTAGCGCAAATTCTAGTCAAAGTCTTGCATTTAGGTGTTAGCTAAAAATATTTTCTGACAAAACAAGAAAAACTGTAATGGGAAACAACAATCAGTTTAGTATTACACTGATATTTGAGTCACACGCCCGTAACGAGGGTCCGCTCGAGGCCGAAAGACTAGGGATGTGACGATATATCGACATTTTATTAATATCGATGATATCGAACTCAAAAAAGATATAGCAATGTCAATACAGGAATCATCGCCAATACGATCTTATCATATCGAAAAAATATAAAAATATCTATATTAAAAAGTTTTAAATGTTTTATATTGTGAAGGTATATTCATATTTAAGTTCAAAAATAAGTCGTCTAAATTAATAATATTTAAAACTCGATAAAAAAACTTTCTCCTATTTCATTATTTTGAATTATCAATACATGTTAAGCGCAACAGTGTTAAGCGCTGCTGTGTTCTGGTTTGAAGGGTGTGGTAAGGGAGACATACTTTTTCGAGGCGTTCCAGCTTAGTCCTCAGGAGTAGCGGCGCATCTGTGGCTGACCTCAGGTGGGAATATCTAATCCTATCTGGGGTTGATTACAGATGTCCATGGGCGGCAGTAGCCACTTACCATCAGGTGGACTGTACGCTCGTCTGTTACTCCTATATTATAAAAAAAAACATTGGTTATACTGACTTAAAAAAATCGATACTATCGGTATATTGATATGTATATCTATCGATGATTTCACAGAGTTGCATCCCTACGAATAACGTATTACAGTCACTCGCATGATGATATTGGGCCATGTTGCGATGTGCACGGAATTTTTATTAACTAAAGCACCTTGCCTATTCTTGTTATTTCTTTTGAAATTTATTGATACCAATCGAACGTAGTTATGTTGGGTGATCAGCAACTATCTGATTAAACTTAAGCTGACCACTCATTGAGTACTATCTATTGGATTTTAATGTGGTAGAACCCGTTGTAGTTCGACTCAGCGGCACCACCGCCACACCTATTTCTACCCATTATCAGCAGTGTTATGCGCTGCTGTGTTAGCTTGAAGGGTAAGGGAGACATACTTTTCCGAGGCGTTCCAGCTTAGTCCTCAGGGGTAGCAGCGCATCTATGGTAGGAAAGGAAGTATGGTACGACCTCAGGTAGGAATATTTAGTGCTATCTGAGGTTGATTACAGATGTTTATTGGCGGCAGTAGCTACTTACCATCAGGTGGACTGCATGCTTGTCTGCTACTATTATATAGTAAAAACACCTATCGCTTAAGCAACTGGTAGTTTTAAGCCCGTTTTTAAATTTTGCCTCCCAAACATCGAAATTTGACACTCACTCGCACCTAGCTGGATTTTACCTGACCAGATTGCTGATATTATGTTCTCAAACTTTTATTTTTTATAGGAAACTAATGCTCAGTATTGGGAAAAAAACGGTTTTACGACGGTATGCCCGTTACTTTTAAAGTTCGTAACGGATTTAAAAACCTTAGCAATGGAATATGTCTGTTGATTGATGATTGACTCCTAAGCTAAATTTTAATGTGTACTTTCGTACTTCGTGAGGACATGTTACACTTACTTGCTGTTAATCTTAGTTTTGGTAATTGTTGTGATCCTTGGCTACCAATAGTTAAGAAACCTATTGGGCGGTTTTAAGCAATTGACACTGATATAATTCAACTGTACTTCCCACTACTAGTTCGTATTGCAGCGGGGGGAAGTCAATTAAGTCAATTACGATATTCCTAAGAAGCATTGATACATAATAAACGGAACAGCAATGGTTATATAGAAGATGAAAGGCTTAAAATAATCCCAAGACAAAAAATAACCGATGATAGAACCTTAATCACTATTTATTATAAGCTAGCTGCACGCAATAAATTTCGCGATCTAAAAATCGACACGCATAGCTCCGGGACAAAACCCGATGGACTCATCGCTCTCCATTTGAAATCTGTTCGAACATCCATTTGTTTTAATAGATTATACCCATTCGGCAGACAAAGCTCGATCGAATAGCGGATAACAGGGTTTTTGCGATAAAACTAGTCCTAGTTCGGGAACCGTGAACGACTGTTTGGTGTTTTAATTGCATTTCGATTTTTGGGACGCTTTCTAATATTCGATTGCAAAGTGATATAACCAGTATGAATCGATCAGGGAGTACCATTCCGTTCATATTACACACACACACACACACACAAACACTACATACATACGTACGCACACACCAACATATTATATACACACATATATATATATATATATATATATATATATTATAATAATTATAATATAATTTGTTACTTGTTACAGTTTGTTTTTATTATTTCTTATAACTATATATGATGTCTAGTTATAGAAGAGCGGAGCCGCCTAACACAGACATTTACTAGGCGGCTCCAAATCACTTATTATGTAAACCAATTTATTGTTAAAGAAAGAAATATTTTCGATTTTTATTTTTTTTTTATTTTTTAATATTTACCTTGAAGCAGTTTTACATTTGAATGCCGGCTGACTGTCTGTCTGAGCTGCCTAAATATGAGGTAACCATCTTATTCCACAGGATGCCAACGCATCTATGATCTACTTCAAGTAGAATTTCTGTTTCACATGGATTTGGTTACAGATGTTCACGAGTGGCAGTGGCCATACGCTTGTGCTACTGCAATTTCATAAAAAAACAATAAAAATGTGGAGTAGGAGAGAATTGACGAAAAAGCAATTCGAAGCAGTCATGACTTTTTCATTCATGAATTTTAACTCGAAACTCTGAACCCTTACATCTATGACATTTTGACATTATAGTAGAAGATCCGAAGCTAAATCGAACTGGACCGAGCTGATAATAGAATGAAACTCATTTTATAACGAAATTAGTACATTGGGTAATACATTAAAAATGGGTTTGCTAAAAAAATCCTGGACAGGATAATTTTAATTATTTTTTGAAAAATTAATTTTCATTTTGCAGACAACCCTATATCAACGTGTTCACAATAAAACAGCGCTTCTACTGATATAAATTTTTATCTATTATCATCATGAGTGAAAGTAGTTGCCAGCGAAATACCTGTTTATACCTGACAACCCAGTAGTTCGTCCACGTAAATAATAGGCAACCCAAAGCCTGCACATTCTGTATGTTTTTAACATTCACTCAGAATAGAATTTTCTTATTATGTTGATGTTGCAAAATTTAATTTTCAATTAAATTTTATTTTTTCAAAAAATAATTAAAATTATCCTGTCCAGGATTTTTTTAGCAAACCCATTTTTAATGTATTACCCAATGTACTAATTTCATTATAAAATGAGTTTCATTCTATTATCAGCTCGGTCCAGTTCGATTTAGCTTCGGATCTTAGACCATTATAAGTAAAATTGGAAAAAGAATAAACATATATATAATCAGTAACAAAAACCATTGCAAGGAAACATACAAAGGATACTATGAGCACATAGTTCTTATAAACTTTTTGTATTGAGGAGTCGATGGCACAACGTTTTTAAACAAGAGAGAGATGGTAACAATTAAAAATTATAAACATTTCGACACGACTATACGATATTAAAATTTAATAAGATTATAAATACTATAAAGTAATTGTAAATAAAAACGAAATAAAATGTAATACCGGTATCGATACTTGCGCCATTCGGTTAATCCAATATTACTGTTAGGTAGGTATTTTTGGATGCAGTGCGTTGATATTTAATCCAATGACTTTCGTACTCTATTAAAACAAAACATGCCTCTGAAGCTTTTAATATGCTTTTAAAATAAAAATTAAAGTACTGGATGAATGAGTTAAAAACTGATAATAGAAATATTATTTACCTCTACTTTTTGAAAATCACTTTTTTGCGGCGCTAGAACTATTTATGGATCGTTTAACACAGAATAACAATAAACAGTAATAAAATCCCGGGACGGCGGTATGTGTGCGGTCGCATGACGTCGTACGCACCAGATGGTGTCGCGAGCGTCGAGCTCACCTGGGCGGAGCCCGAAGCGGCAACGCGCTCAGCGGACTCCGGTTGCGTTCCTTTGGAGATCGCGTAGCCCTCTACGTAGCGTCGAGGACGGTCACCGTGGGAGTTTTAGTGCGGTAAGAATCCCACATAACCCTGCGTCGCTACCATGGCACCGGGTGACTGCCCCAAAAAACGTAACCAAAAAAACGGACTATTTGAGGGCCATACTGATTCCTTAGTTCTGCCTTCTGAATCTGTATTTGGTTTAAATGAACTAAATCCTCAGGAGTGGCGACACATCTGTTATCATCTTCTTCTACATGAAGTTAGCTAAAGATTTTTTGGGCGTAGTTTGCAAACGTTTCTACCTTCAATATTATAGAAAAACCTTTCTCATGCACCACCTACTTACTCATCAAAGATTTTAGTCTAATGCCTTTACTCTAAATATAATTAAAAACTACGATATACGAGATAATTTAACTGTACATCGAATTAAAATATCCATCCAAAACAATACAGTATAAAAATAGCTAATGAATAAATTTGCGACCTTTGTTCAATCATTGTCTACTTCGCCTATAATAATATCAAGCCTCACAGAATTCGTCAGAACATTATTCGGGTATTATTTCCCTGAAAACTGGAGCAGGAATAGAAGGTATTTGCGTATGGAATGTCGCTTATTATCTTTGACTCTCACATATCTGTCAATTGGAAATCGTAACCTCAATTCCAGCTCAATCATTTCGCTCCGTATAAAATCAGAGGATAATATGGTTTGACTGGCGCCGGAGCTTTACTGCCACGCGTGCTACGCCCACACGCTCGTATGAATCAACGCGTTCACTTTGCGGCAAAGCAGAGAAACTTCAGTGAGTGTAAGAACGATATTTTAAAATATAAGAGTAGCCGACGAGCATGCAGTCCATCTGAGGGTAAATAATTTCTGCGGCCAATGGTCATCTGTAATCAAGCCCATATAGGATTGGATATTCCTACCTGAGGTAGGCTATAGATGCGCCACTACCCCCGAGGATTGAGCTGGAACCCCTCGGGAAAGTATGTCTCCTTTGTAGTAAAGGAGACATACTTTTCCTATATAGCATAGTATTTAGATATGGGTCCTCACAATCGGGGGTAGGAGGTTAGAATCTCAACCACGCATTTGCGAATATCAATTTATGTTCGTGTTAGAGAATAATTATCACTTGTTTAAAAGATTAAGGAAAATATCGTTTGGAAATCACGCCGGAAAGTTTTAAAGAAAGTTCTAAAAAGTGTGTAAAATTTTCCATATCACAATTCGCACTTAGCTGGCATGGTAGACTATTCCCTAGATCCCCCTCACCCTGGGAGCAGACCCGTATCCAGCAGTGGGACAGTAATAGGTTCAAGACAAGTATTCATCATCTACGAACACAACATCTACGAGTATTGTCATGAGCTATGTATGAAACGTGAGTAATTAAAAGTCCCTGATTTCATTTAAATATATATTTGGTATTTTGCGTTTCAATTACGCGTTATATATCAAAATAATGAGAGTTCCTAGAAACTCTTGACTTGGTGCGGGAAGAGCAAAAAATGCTCCCCCAGGGCAGAGCCCGATTGGTGCATCGCGCTTGGAGGACTCCGGTTGTGTTCCGTCGGAAATCCCGGAGTTCTCCAACAAGCGTTGAGGACGGCCACCCAGAGGGTTTTAGTGCGGTAAAAATCCCACACAACCCGGCGTCGCTCCCACGTCGTCGGGTACCTTTTGAAAGTTTCCCCCTCGTGAACAAAAAAAAAACAGTTCCACTACATTTGATGAACTCGTCTCTAAAGATTTTTGTAAATGAATTTACATGTACGTCATTTGGATTGAAATCGTTAAACATGTAGCCTGAATCCTATATTTCCAAATCCTTCCACATCATTTGAAAAATACGCAATCTTTATATGTTTACAAGGTTGAAAGTATTCTCAAAATTGAAAGGAGCACGCATTACAAATATTCAAATTGAAGACACGAGAAGCCAATAATATATTCTTGGGTAAGAACAAACCGAAGTTCCCAAGTTTAGGCAGTAACAACAAACATAGAAATTGAACGTGAACAAGTAATTTAGCGGGTGCTCAGTATGCCGAGAAAGTTATGAATATATGGAATACATGTTTCGTATTATACCTACTTACAGTTTTGGGTACCTAACTTTTAGGGTTCCGTAACCAAAAGGTAAAAACGGAACTCTATACTATACTATTCTAATACTATTCTAAGCCTATTCTAACGTCTAAGTCTCTGTTGTCTGTCCGTCCGTCAAAGGACTCTTATCTCCTGAACCGTAATAGATAGACTCTTGATTTTTACATAGTATGTATAAGAATGGCCGGTATAAGAATAAATACTATGAAATAAAAATAAAATAAATTGGGGTCGTCATACAAGAAACCGCTACTTTTCGACGTTTCTTGCTTTACCAATTGAACAGTAATAGGAAGACAGTTCAAATTTTCACAATGCATTTACTTCAATGGCTGCTATAATAACAAATACTAAAATAAAAAAAATATCAAAATTTTGGTGGTACGGAATCCTCCGTGTACGAGCTCGACTTGCACTCGGCCACTTATTAAAAATGTTCTGAATATTCGTACTCATATTTGCATGTTTTAAGTGGTACATTGACGATATTTCAAATCCAAATTTACATGTGTCAGTTCGTCATGATAAGAAAATCCTGTTTATATAATTACCGCTTGTAGCCTATTTAATTAGTATTAAACGATTATTTTATATTAACCCATCTGTGGCCCAGATCCTATGTTGGCCACAGATGGGTGGTGAAATAACAAAATTAAAACACTTTGTACAGTAGTACTGTACAAAGTACTGTACAGTAGTAAATACTTTACAAAGTACTGTACAGTAGTATTATACAGTAGTAAACACTTTGTACAGTAGTACTGTGCAAAGTGTTTTAATTTTGTATTTTTGAAGCCTTTTAACTAGAACATGGCAATACCTATGGGATAGAAATTGGTATAGGGGTAGTGCTGCTGTCCCCAAACGATGTTGAAATTGGTTTAATAATAGGAGAGGTAATTCGTAATAAATTAAACTTGGATAACAACATCGTAAACTCCAGTGATATAGTAGTAAAGATCTGCATAGTAATCTGCATTATGACGGTTAGATGCAGTTGAGAGTGGCCGAAGACTTGCATTGTTAAACTTGGTGACATCTTGTTAGGTGTCTTTGTGCTAGCTTCTGTATTTGCATACATTTACATGATGAGAGGCTAGTAAGAACCAACCATAAGGATACAGGATACAAGGATACAGGATACAATACAGAAGATACAAATTTTAGTATGTTCAACAAATGGAAGATAAGTAATATAATTAAAAATTAAGACGATAATAAGAACGGTAGGGTAATACTGAAGCTTGGCTTGAAGGTTCAAATTATTGATATGTAAATGGTAGTATGAAATTGAAGTAACAAAAAAGCATGTAGTCTACCACTTGATAAGTCTGTGATCAACAGAACAATCAGAATAACAATCAGAACAGAAAAAAACAATCAAAATAATCAACAGAAAGATTACATAGTGCAATTTTATTTGCTACTTTACTTTCATTACAATATTATTATTTTCCTCTATGGAGACGTGTAATTAACAACAAATATGATTAGAGTTCCACTTGAAGTCTATCAGCGATGTTGTGAGGACTAAAAAGGATACTCAAAGGATTATTCCTATAGATAAATGTACGGTAGATAGGTGGATTTAAAAACAGAATACTCAGGCTTGGAAGAAAGGTCAAAGCTATCATAGAAATATATCCTATTCCAATACAATAATAAATTTAGGTTATGCAGGATAGAATAAATCAGATCCAGTTCACTCATGCGAAAGCTTACAGAGCACAATCACATTCGAGAAGTTTGTTAGATCAACACGAAGGGATTCGTGAAAACCAAAGATGAATAGCAAAACCTATTGGCATATACTGACCTGATGGAAATGTAGGATTTCGCTGAGGGAGCCCCCGAGCAGCATATCATTTTCATATGTTAACATAATAAATTTATGATTCGGACCTAAGTCAACAGTGACGGCAAAGATGAGTTAGAATTTTCTGTTCCGTCCTTTGAGGATTTGCTGAAGGCGTGGAAAGGACTTATTTTGGGAATCCCGCATAAAATGTTAAACGGTATTAATAATAAAGTATCGACGAGAACCTTATCACTTATTTGCTTGATTTGTGTATATAGAAAAGAGAAAATGTATTGATAGTATGGAAGTAGACTTTATTATTGCAGGGTTTAATACTTAATCCATTTGAATATAAATTTACTTTTAACGCTTCTACAATATCGTATACTTCATGTTGATTTCGTAACAACGCCTTTTTATGAAAAAGGCTTGTTGATTTTTATATGTCCTCGTTGTCTAGATCTAACTTATAATGACTATATTGCTGTGGATTGGGATCAATATATTTCAAATAAACTAAAACACACTCCGATAAGCCAGCTGAACGAAATAGCGTAGAATAAGATTAGCATTTCTTAGTATCCCAGTTATTACTAAGCTGCCGCTAAGCCTCTTTGTCTTTTGATAAATTATTTAAACTTATATTTAAGATTCTCGATTTTACAGATTATGTGTCTTTTTTTAGACGCTCATCAAACGCCGACACCACAATCATCGTACCCATTTTGATAATACCTTCTCAGAGTTTTTATTTAGACTATATAGGTTCATTTGATGGTAATTGACTTCTGCCGCCCGTGGACATTTTCAATCAACCCCAGGTAAGATTGGATTCCTAGCTGATGTTGGCCACAGATGTGTCGCTCTCTATTACCCACATCCTTCAAAGCAGAACACAGCAGCACTTAACACTGCTGTTATTGGGCAGAAATAGGCAAGGCGGTGCCGCCAGAGTTGAACCACACAGGGTTTTACCACCTAACATCTTTCCCATACATGTGATTTCACGTGTGTAACCTACCATAACACAGCCGTACGCGCAGGTGCCGGGTCTCTCAAAATATTCAACAGAAAAAATGATATTATCTGACACATTAAATATCTGTAGCTAAAACAGAACTTGTTATTAATCTCACAGATTAAACAGTTTGACAGTTATTAAATGTGACTTTCTCTTAAAACTCTTATCCATAGCTACCACAACCCGTATCATAACACTTTTTGACTTAAGACATAAATTTTGTTTATATGAGTTAATTTACATCTACAGACATGGAGCGTATCAGACACGTGTCTTGGCAGACAAAAAAGTATTTTTCTTACACAATGTGTTTTAACGTATTTATATGATATCATAACAAAGCCGCGCAAGCACGTGCCGTGTCTCTCAAAATATTATATAGAAAAAATGATTTATCTGACACGTTCAACGTCTGTAAAACGGAACCTGACAGGTAGCATTTCCACTATAGTGTTCAACCCAAATTTATAATCCCGGTAATCTAAAACCGGACACAATAAATGCCTGCCATCCGAGTATTGTCACGAAGGTATTATCCTTTGACACTGAAACATTAAACGGTGACAAGTTTATTCCGAGAGCCTCGTATTTCTATTCCGCGCATGTTCCGAGGCTCAAGATCCCAACAGAGGAGCCGTGTCAACGATGGCCCATGATAATACCGTTATTAATCTCATACATTTTTATGGCTTCATCCGAAACAATTTATACGGAAGAGACGAGGTTGGTAAGACGAACGTTATTATCACTTTGTATTTTTTGTTTGATATCGAAATCGAGTTTGAGATTGATGTACTTCGATCACAGTGATAATTGGGTTTTATATTGGAGATTCGGAAATGCGATTTAATATTGTCCATCGGAATCGGCTTTCATTATACCTATTTTTCCTTGTAATAAAGTTGGACCAGCAGACGAAAGTAACTGCTATGTATTTATAGATATCTATAATTAATCCTAAGTTATTGCAGCAAGAGTTTTATAGCCTAATAGTTATACTTGGCGTTTCAATCAGGGAGGTCAGAGAAGGTTCATTCAAGGCTCGGATTGTTACCTCTGATTTTTCAAAATCATTTGAGTCGTAGAAATCAATTATCATTTAGGATAAAGGTGGAGGAAAGGACGTAGTGAGGATAGCTAGACGCCTAAGGCTTCTTTAAAAAAAGTTGTCAAAGGTAAAACTACCAATACGTACTTTACCAGCGCCGTAGATCAAGGCCTAAATCCCTCTCACTGTAAAAGAAGACCCATACCCAGTATTCGACGGCTAATTAATTGACTGCGATTATATTAGTGTACTGCTCTATTATTAGTGAATTTCCTCGTGTCACAATAGCGTTTGAGTTGATTAAACTTGTCTTGCATTTTCCTTTAGCTGCCTTCAGATCAGATTTAATCATTCTATCCGACAGGATTTGTCTTTCGTTATCCTCATTCCAAGATAATAGGGGATCAGCTGGAACATAAAGAATGTCACTTTTTATTCTTTGGATCTCCATCTGCGTATTACAATATTGTAAATCCGCTTAGAGGGAAAACTTCTTTAAGGTCTATTTATATCTGGAAGGCACTTGTTGATTCTGATTAACTCTTTGTAGTTGAACTGTGATGTAGCACCTGTTTCTGCCTAATAATAAATGTTAACTAGAAAATTATGTTGTTACGGATAAGAGAAAATTGAACTATATGCATATCGATATTTTTATTGGCGGCCTATAATATCGATCTACAATGTACATACTAATAATAACGAAAGTATTACAGGAATATTATCGATTATAACTTTAATAAACATTATAAAAAGTAATTTAAAAATGTATTTAAAAATTTAGATAAGTGTCACTGATTTGGTAATATCGTATCGGCAAATGTTTGAATATCGATAATAATATTTTAGAGTTCATATTTCGATTCCTGGATACTGTGTTGTAGTTCGAAGGGCGACGTAACGGAGAAGCACTTTACGAGGCGATCTAACCAAATCCCTAGAGGAACAGACAGATGACCGATATCATGTAGAATAACAATTGTATTTGAAGTCCATACAACTGAATTCATCGTCAACCCATTACTGTCTCACTGCTGGGCACGGGTCTACTTCCAGAATGCGAAGGATTAGGCCATAGTCCATCGCGCTGGCCTAGTGCGTATTGGTAGCCTTACATACCTTTTTAAGATCTCTTAGATATGCAGGTTTCATCACGATGTTTTCCTTTACCGTTAAAGAAAGTAATCATTAATTTGTAAATCGCAGATAACTTCGAAAATCAGTGGGATTCGAACCTCGGACCCTTCGACAGGCCGAGTTTAACTTCTAGGCTACCTTTACCTGTATACAACTGAGTTATCGCTGTATATTTAAAAGCCATCACAGTATCCATAATATATCATCAAAACATAAACCAGCGCCATTAAATAAATCACGCGAAAACCGCTATTGTATTGAAGTATAAAAAGTTGAACAAAGCTAATACAACAATTTATTACACGCATAATCCAGTCTGAAATACGAGCTCGCCTGTAGATAATGTTGCACGCAGATTTTAGAATAAATAGAAGGATCGGTTTCAAGCAAAAATACTAATCAAGGTGGTATATCCATTTGTGGTTCGACCCCGGAGCCACCATTTTCGATACCATTCTCTATATTATTTTCTGCTTAATAACAGCTGTGTTCTGGTTTGAAGGGTGTAAGGAGACTTACGTATCCAAGGCATCTTTACCTAGAACTTAGGTCTAGCAAGGCATCTGTTGTCGACCTCAGATAGAACTATTATCTTATCTGGTGAATTAAGGTGTCCATAGGCGGCAGTCATCACTTACCATAAGTTCACTATTTAAAAAATACAAGGTTATTACTTCGACTTAACCACCTCTACCTTCACCTTCCTCTTCTAAAGATAGGTTTGAAGGTGGTAGAACCCTTTGTGGTTCGACTCCGGCGGCACCACCGCCACACCTATTTCTATTTAATAACAGCCGTGTTAGGCGCAATTACATAAGATTTTTTTGATAACTTGATCTCAAACTATATTTTCGTCGTAATAGGCATTTTCTCTTACGAGAATGTCGAGTTTATCATATTTATAGGACGTTCTGTTTTCTCTACATTTTTTAGGCAGACGAATACAATAGTGCGTTAGGTAATATCCACCTTAGTCTGTAGGGATCGAATTTAATACATCTTCAAATGCTAGTCTAATAAATGTTCCATTGTTATTATGTACTGATTTTATGTCATTTACATAAATCAAAAGATAACAGTTTATTTCGGTATTAAGTAACTTCGTTGTTGTAGATTTGTAAATCACCTTAAGGGAGGTAACACCCGAGAGATAATAAGCTGTTATACGAGCTACAGACCGCTCTGGTTATCGCCGATGACTGGAGAAGGCTGCAGCAACGCGTGGTAGCTCGGCAAGGCCATTGATAGTCGTCGGCTGTCGCTGCCAATCATGTTCTTTCAGCGGTTGCCAGAAAAAGACTGCGACCAACATGATGGTCGTCGAATGTCGGAGATGGTCACCTGCGACGTCTACCGTCAACTGTGGGTGGCGGTCAACGGTTGTCGTTCGTATATTAACACCCTATGTGGCATACGTGTTTCTTCGCGATGTTTTCTTCGCACAACAGAAAACGATAATTAATTTCAAGTCACAACTATGCTATTTGTATTGTAACTAGTTATTAGATTAGTTCTGCACTCGCTTCCACAAAACGGTATTAAATTAGTCGCGATCACCGTGCAAATAAGCAATTAATTGTACGTTACCTACCTAAATTGCTTTTAAACTGGACTTACTATGTAAATGTTTAGGCCGCAAATTAGTGAGAACTTTGAAGCAAGGAAGTGAAGTAGTTCTGTAGTTTACGTGTGGAGATATATACCAACCAAGACCGGGCTTACGGCAAAATTTTGGAGGACGCTAAAATCTCAAAAACACTCAAAGTTTATCTAGTTTTAACTGATATCTGTTTAAAAGCTTTACTTAAGAATTATCTTCATATTCATTGTTATATTATTTCTTTTTTTTATAATATAGAAGTAGCAAACCAGCATGCAGACCATCTAATAGGAAGTGGGTACTGCCACCCATGGACCCCTGTAATCAACCTCAGACAAGATTAGATTCCCAGTTAAGCTCAGCCACAGACTATTTTCTACCCCTGAGGACTAAGTAGAAACAGTATCTAACAGTAACTCCACTATGAATATATTTCAAAACAAAAACACTATTTCTGTGCGATACATATTTATCATTTCTGTGCGCCTAGTACATATTTACGCGGATAGATAACACGTGAACCCATTTACGGCACACATCCGCGCTAAGGTTCCGCAGACGGAGTCTAGTTTCGTTCACGTGTTAGTTCTCACAAGTTATGTTTTCCTGGTAGCATCGTAAGCTTGCTTGTGGGTAACAAGGAAAATATTGTTTCTTTTTTATCTTTTCTTACCCTTAAAGAATTTTATCTTACCTTTAAAAGATTACCTATTAGAAATTAATCCTTCAAGAGGAGAACTGGAGGATTAGTTTGTTTATAAATAAAAATAATCAACTTTTCTATAATGAATAAGTTGGTATAATTTCCTGGTATAATATAATACTAAGAAATATAATATTATAGTATAAGTATAGTATTATAATATCGTAAGCTTGTGGGTAACAAGCGGATTTTTATGTTCAGCGTATGCTAGTGAAGGAGTTAAGGATTCGATTCTCAATATGCTGTTGATGTCGCATTTATATGGAAGAAAATCTACGTGCTTAAGAGTTCTTCATAATATCTCTGAAGATGTGAAGTCTACCAATCGTGCTTGGCTTACTTGTCATACCATACTCGATAAGTGATGATTTAAATGCACATTTTGATACGTTATTAAGTATAATAAATAGCTTTATATATTTTGTACGTAATTAATCTTCGTTACATTACGTTTAATTTCTTTTTTTTATAATCTTTATTTGCAAAAATAACGTGCAATTTTTATAATAACTAAAAATTGTGTATTTTTTTATTACCCTGTATTTACTTAAACTTTTGAGGAAACAAACTCTTTTGAGAAAAGAAAGAGGGGCTCAAAGGTATGTTCCTAAGATCAATCCACACTTGGTCATCTAATACAATGGCATAAACTCTACACACATATATACACTACAAACTATAACTGTACCCTTAGTATAAGTTTTTACCTTTTTACAAAATGACTGTTTTTGTATTTGTTTACGTATTTCCCATACATTTCCAATCAGTTCTGATACAGTCAGCTAGGGGCGCTGATTGGAAATGTATGCGCAAATACGTAAACAAATACAAAAACGGCCATTTTTGTAAAAACTCACACTAAATGTACTGTATCCAGCAATAGAACAGAAATGGGTTGATGATGATTTATTTTATAATACTACATTACCATACAAAATAGCTCGAAATTTAAATTTGTTTTGTTCACGCAGAAATGTTACAGTGAGCGGTACGTTTAAGACTTTAAGCCAACCGTCCGTAAATAACTGGAAGTAAATATAAATGTTAATTAACTCAGTGTGAAACTTTGGACTCCACCGCAACGGACGAATGCTGTAAAAACTTCCAACATTCCGTTATGAGCTTGATTCTTTAGTACAACAAACTGGTAATTCTTGTTAATTTTTCTGGTCATTTATAATTGCCTGGTAATATAGTACTTTTTGCTTTGGAACTTATAATAAGTTCCACTCGTTTTCAACCTTTTAAGAGACAACTACGCCATCCTGCATTTGTCTCTGCATTCGTCTGCAGTGCCCCTCTTCTATACTTCGGTCCCTTGTCCCTGTAGTTCCGGGACCAGAATAGGGCTACGATATGCTCTGCCTGTCATAAGAGCCGACTAAACGGGGCTTTCGGGGTTGCGGGTGGCAAGAGTGGGAGCTCGAACCGCCCGGCTAGCGACCCCGGGGAGGAGGGCGGCATGCGTGGTCGCATTCCGTCGTATACACCAGACGGTGTGGTGATACAAACTCACCTGGGCAGAGCCCGACGGGGCAGTGCGCTGAGAGGACTCCGGTCGCGTTCCTTTGGAGGTCCCGGAGTTCTCTACGCAGCACCGAGGACGGCCACCGTGGGGGTTTTATTGCACATAACCCCGTGTCGCTCCCACGACCTCGGGTACATTTTGTAGGTTTCCCCCCTCGAAAAAAAAATAAACGGTGCTTCGGTCCCTTGAAACACAGTAGGCAGGTCAATCCTTTGAAACACCGTTGACATATTAAATGATGGAAACTATATCTAATCATTAATAGTCTCTCCTCCAGCTAAACCGAAAATCTTAGAAAATCGCAGGTGCGAATCAACTGACTCAATTCATAAATTCGAAACATGATTAGAAATGTCAAAGTGACAGAAACGAAAGCACACATAAATTACTCTTAAACAAGCGAAGTACCTAACAGAAGTTGATAATTACTTAACCCTTGACAAATAGGACTATAAAATAACGAGCTATACTGAAGGGCTCATAGCGGTCGCCTTTATTGACAATGGCCCAAAAATGCCCTAATCCTAATATAAGGAGGACCATCAGTGTTAATTCTAAAAGGATGTCCACCTATATTATAGACACCACATCAGCTTAATTAAGGGCCACAACAGACTAGCGCCTTTTATATTTAGTATAGACGATTTAACTGTTTCTCAGAACCTTGCACACTTGAACGTTGATGACAGTGACTTTTGCATACTTAACAATTGAATGCCAAAAACGCAACGCGACATTAGCTGTCGATAAAACGTGCGTTTTCGATATCACCAGGGAACGCAAGTAGTCGCGAAATCGTTATGCAGCATTGAAGTTATCGCCAATACATGGATAGCAACAAAAACTAACTTCAATTCGAAAAGCGCGATGCAGCATTAATGCAGTGCCTTAAATGCAGTTTGTCGCTAAAAGTTGATGAAGCATCGATGCAATTCCCAATACGCGAATCGCGAATACTAAAAGTAGCGTCAATGCAAAAAACGCGATTCAGAATTAATGCAGTCGCTAAAACGCGCATATTTATACAACCAAACGCCAAAACTTAGTCACCAATACTTATGAAACATTGATGTAATCGCCAAAACGCGAACGGCGAATCGCCGGTACTACAAGTAGCTAGTCTGCTAGGGCCGAAGGTCCGCTAGAAATGTACCGATTAAGCTTACAGCTCTATGACCTTAGTAATAAAGTTCGGATTGTTAGCAATATCCGCAAAATGGTTTTCGGATTTAGCCAATTTTACTAGATCATATGGATGTGTAATGCAATAGTGGTTAATTAAAATTTAAGGGCGGAGTGTGATTTAAATAAATTAATAAATACTTTAATTGGATGATACGAAACTTTAAGTGAAATAAACTAATATCATTAAATGTAGAAGTAGCAGACGAGCATGCAGTCCACCTGATGGTAAGTGGCTACTGCCGCTCATGGACATCTGTAATCAACTCCAGATAGGATTAGATATTCCTATCTGAGGTCGGCCACAGATGCGCCGCTACCCCTGAGGACTAAGCTTGAACGCCTCGGAAAAGTCTATCTCCGTTACCACACCCTTCAAAACAGAACACAGCAGCGCCTAACACTGCTGTTATTAGGTAGAATTATGTGTGGCGGTGGTGCTGCCGGAGTCGAACCACAAACGGTTCTACCACCTTCGAATAAATTATATAAACATGCCGGTAATAAAAAAAATACCATCGGAGGTCGGGTAATAAGTGATGGCACTTGGATATGGATCCAGAGGTCAATTCAAATATTAATTAGTAGCAGCCATCGAACACAATTACGGTGTAATCAATACCGCTAAATTACATTCTGATTTACATAATGTAAACTAAACCAAATCACTCCTGTATTAAGGTTAGGATAACATTAGTTCATAATAACACCTCCACAACCTAATTTGTTTAGATTAAGCTTTGAAAAGACAAATAGAAAGATACTTCACCGCCTTCAAATTGAATAAAGCCATAAAAGGACGATTTTATCATTTATTGTTTGAATTCTTGACAAATAACATTTTTAAAGAAAATTTACCTATAAATTACGTAAGTACTACGTAGGTACGTAAAAATTAATAGTACGTAAATTACGTAAAACTAATATAATATTACGTAATTTACGTACTTACGTAGTATTTACGTAATTTAATTAGAATGCCATCAGGAATTATGTCTGCCCTTTTGTACATTTCTTTTTAGAGGTGATGCAATAAATTTTAAATAAATAAGTATTTCATACATTTTAAGGACGTTCTGAACGGAGACGTGGCAACACTTTATTTACGCACACAATTTATTTTTTTAAAACTGGTTACACTTTCGCGTTAATAGTGATTAATCTATACATTTTATTCATCCAAAGGATTAAGTTGAAAAGCAAACAGACTGCCTATTTAATGTTAATTTCGTCCTAAAGGGCACTTCGATATGTAAGTCGTGCGATTTAAGAAAATGCGGCTTAGAAACGAGTCACGAAGGTTATAGCTACGATACGTAAATATTTAATGCAAATGACCTTTGAACGCGTATCCACTTGGTATATATTTTAATAGTAAAAGTTGAAGAAAAAATATCTGCAAAAGCAAAATTTTATTAGTGCATAGTTTTATTTAACGGGCAATTGTATTATAGTTCGGGTCAAATCGCATATAACGCCATGTCATGTTCATCAATGTTCATTGCCGTCCATCCTTCAGTTACTCTTCGACGACGTGTTAGAGAAGGACGACAGGAATTAATAAGGGAAAGGATCTTTCTAATTCTATTTTAAATGATTTTTATATGATATAAATACTTATATATAAAAACTTATACTTTTTTACAGAAAAATATATTTAGATTAAAAAAAAAAATGTGAGCCGTCACGGGACGCCTGGCAGATGTGAAACATCGACATTATTTTGTAAAAGTAATATGCAGAAAAGAACATTTTGTGATAGAAACTAAATATGTCATAATGATAAAATAAAATATTACGATTTTTTTCCAGATAACGATGACTATTTCAATATATTCTGGTACTATTAGATTTACAAAATCTTACATAACATTAATAGTATGTCTTGTGTTTAACTGATCTTGGTGACGTCCAGTTTCAATAATAATATTTTGTGACCCCTGTGATGATTGTTGGGTTCTGAAATATTTATAAAAAATATGTTATTAAAATATACAGAAAAAAATAAATTGGCTCCAATATATTAGTAAACTCAAGAATCTTAGCTAGTTATTTCAATATATTACTAAAATCGTAAATTATAAGTATCAATAATGAATGTTTCACAATAAATGCCACTATGATTAGAAAAATTAATTAATTTTTTAATGTTCATATTTATAACAAATAAGAAAAAACTTTCGTGCGCTGCACGCCATCAGCTGATTTCGAAATACAATTCTGTCAGTCTTAATAAATTTATTCTCTGAGAAGAATGACATTAAAATTAATTAATAATTTAAAAACATTGTATGCAATGATTTTTATGTGAATTTTAATCTACCAAGATAGTAGATTTTACATTTGCTGGCGCTCAAAACACACCAAATATACGCGTGCTTAATGCACAGATAAATGCATACTTTAATTATAAAAAAATAATTAACTTACTGATGACTTGATGGTGTGTCATAGTGTGATTTTGCTTTCTTTGCAGAAGGCTGATCACTTTCACTCTCTAAATTATCACGGTCAGACATTTTATTATCAGAAAAATAAGCGGGCAATACTTAAAACATACAAAATACGTCAAGTGGTGTAAAACGAGTTAAAACGACTCCAGTCGCTCTCGCGCGGCGTAGTAATACACACGAATGTCACTGAACACGTTAAACGTCATTATTTTGAATTTTAAGCCTCAAAATGCCTTCTTGTGCAATGCATAAATGCAAAAATTATGCTCGAAAAAGAAACAAGATTCATGGAATCACCTATCACACGTAAATGAAGAGAAATTATTAAATTTTGTTTATTTTTCGTGTTCGATCCGCCATGATTACATGAGTAACCAGAAAGAGACAAAGTATGTTTTTGTCAATGAAAGTGATAAAGACGCAAAATGCATGACCATGCATTTTGCGTCTTTATCACTTTCATTGCCAAAACTTTCATTGATTGAATTGAACTGTCATAGATCAATGAAAAAATTTTCATTGATCTATGACCATAGATCAACAGAACAGAAGTGACATTTTATTGAAGCTCACGATGTTCATACGTGTATGTTATAGTTTAAGATCCCACTGCTTAATTTTTATATTAGTGTGTTTTAGTCAAAATATAACTTTTTATAGTTTATTTTAATAAAATAAAATCGATATATGGGAAATTCTGTATCCTAATCTCTAAATTTTCTTCGATATCTGTGGTAAATAATAAAAAATATTACCATAAAATTTATATAGGATAGTATACGGTATTTTAAAATTTCTTTAATTGAATAAATTAACCTAAACATAATTTAATAAACAATCTTTGTATAGCCAGAAATTAATCCTCAAAAAGACCACGGTAAGATTATATAAAATTCGCATGTCACGATGTTAGTTACTGTACTCCTGCGAAACGCTCTTACTGATTTTCATCAAAATTTATATGCATATTCAGTAAGTCTGAGAATTGGCTACTATCTATCTATTTTTCATATCTCTTAAGTGATAAGGGTTGTTCACCCTTAACATTTTTTTTATTTATATGGCAACACAATGTTTGCTGGGTCAGCTAGTACATTTATAAAATGTACACAACTTTGCAATTAATGGTCGTGTGTAAAATAAAACTGAAAATAATAAACATAAATTAGTAAAGATACTTCGCCGCCTTGAAATTGAATGAAGCCACAAACGGCTTATTAGTAAGTTTTTTTTTAATTCTTGACAAATAAAAACATTTTTAGAGAAAATTTACAAAATAATAACTAATACTGCGTAATTTACATAATAGATAAATAATTATTTCAAATATTTTAGGGACATTTTAGCACGGAGACGTGGCAAAACTTTTTTACGCAACTATTTCAATTCTCAAAACTGGGTACATTTTCTTGTTAGGAGTGAGTAATCTTTACTAATATACGATAATAAATATAAACAATTTTTAAATCGTATATTTTAAACCAGTCGATACATCTGTATAGATACATTCTTTCATCAAATTATCTATATATATAAAAGAAAGTCGTGTTAGTTACTCCACTTATAACTCAAGAACGGCTGAACCGATTTGACTGAAAATTGGTGGAGAGGTAGCTTAGAACCAGGAGACGGACATAGGATACTTTTTATCCCGTTCGACCGCGTTTCCTTGAAGTCATTTTATAACTCAAGAACGGTTGAACTGATTTAGCTGAAAATTGGTAAAGAGGTAGATTAGAACCAGGAAACGGACATAGGATACTTTTTATCCCGTTCGACCGCGTTTCCGTGAAGTCATTTTATAACTCAAGAACGGCTGAACCAATTTGACTGAAAATTAATCGAGAGGTAGCTTAGAAGCAGGAAAAGGACATAGGATACTTTTTATCCCGTTCGACCGCGTTTTCGTGAAGCATTTTATAACTCAACAACGGCTGAACCAATTTGACTGAAAATTGGTGGAGAGGTAGCTTAGAACCAGGAGACAGACATAGGATACTTTTTATCCTGTTCGACCGCGTTCCCGTGAATAAATTTTTAAAATTTAAAAATTCCGTGAAGAGTTGAAAGTTTGTATTAAAGTCCCCCAGTTTTGATGCAAATCTATATGAAAATTGGTATTTGATAGGATTTCGATAGAAAGTAATTAAATATCTATTTTACGATATTTGCAAAATCAACCCTTAAGTTGGTTAAGTAGGGGTTGGAATTTTATATTAAAATCCGTTAATTTGGAAGCAAAAACTATAAAAATTTGCATTTGGCTTTAGAAGACACTACGTTTAGAAATCGGCAGATTTTGAAGCAAAGTCTATGAAAATTGGAATTTAGCTTTTTGATTCAAAACAATAGAACACATTTTTCACCGTTTTTGGAAAATCAACCTTTAGGGTCGTTTAATCGGGTATTGAACTTTAATTTAATATCCGTTAATTTGGAGCACTAAGAAAATTATCATAAGACATAATGAAGCATCTGAGTCACTGTTTGTTTTTTTAGATCAACCCTTAAGACTGTTATAAATCGCCTTTCTATTTACACACCTGTTTCAGCATTTTTAGCTATTCAACAACCCGATTAGAGTACTATAAGTAAATAAACTTTCTTTTAAAAAAACCGTTATTGAAGTTATAGGTACTTCTTTTCGCGTGTTTGTAAAAAAAATAACAAAAAATACAACCGACTTCTATGTCACTACAAAGTAAAAAATAATTCGAACGAAATATATTGAGCGCCGACTTCAGAAATATGTACTAAACCAACATTTATTTGAATTATTTTTTACTACGAGTATGTAGTGACAAAGAAGTCGGTTGTATTTTTTCTTAAAATTTTTTTTACCCTTTTTAGTGATGACATAATAACATTTATATTAATACAATATAAAATTGTATAAACGTGATCATGAATTAAGGTACGGTCTGAATTTACATTGATTGGAACCGCCCGCTCGCAGGGCGCTGCCGCGCCCTGCCCGCTTAGTTTTATATTGTCTTATGTGTTCCAACCTAACCTAACTAAATAGTCAATGATTTGCAATTTCATTAGAACCTCCTACACCAAATATCTTCAAACACGACTCAATTATTCCCATCGGTTGAGGAGTTATATATTTTGTCTCCGAGCCACATTATCAGACCCTTAAATAGTCAATGATGAACTGACTTTGCAATTTCGTTAGAACTTACACCAAATATCTTCAAACACAACTCAAATATCCCCATCGGTTGAGGAGTTACATATTTTGTCTCCGAGCCACATTATCAGACCCTTAAATAGTCAATGATGAACTGACTTTGTAATTTCATTAGAACCTACAATAAAAAATAACACAATAAAAAAATAATTATTAAAATCGGTTCACTAACGGCGGAGTAATTCGTGTACATACATAAAAAAAAGATACCGGCCGAATTGATAACCACCTCCTTTTTGAAGTCGGTAAAAAAATAACAGAGTGCAGAGAGGTAGAGTGAATTTTATTTAATTGTATTTTTTATTTTCCTGTTCTCCTGTGGCCATTTCCTAATATTTACCAGTAGTTTATGGACATAATACATAAATTACACGAGTGAAACCACGAGGTACAGATAGTCACTCATAATTAGGTGGTACGAAGTTCACCGGGTCATCTAGTATATTTATATAATAATAATTTATTTAGTTAAACTGTACTATAACATTTCTACGTAAACGATGTACTAAAACTATTATCGACAGTTCTGGACATTTTTTACCTTCTGTTCCATTATTTCATTGTCTTTGACAAGCATGAGTATCAATGAGAAATATACGTCCATACGTCCCGTTTTTAACGGGACAGTCCCTTTTTTCGATGCTTCGTGCCGTTGTCTCCGAAATGAACCGTTGCCATTGTCAATTAAGTAACAGTAAATATTATAATTGTGAAAAAAACATGGGGTGCTCCATTTATCAGTTTTCATAAAGCGCCCCACATTTTTTGCACAATTATACTATTTACTTTTCCTTAAATGATTCCTAGATTGAAAATTATTTTCTACTTTTTAGTTAATTTTATCATAAAAGCGTGTTTTTTATTATTTCTAACTATATTTTTTCAAGTAAAAAGTATTTGACATAAAAAAATCGATGTCCCGTTTTGACTGAAGTAATCATTGGTCACTATATTCCATGGTCAATATTTACGTTTGCGTACACTTGAAACGCAAGGTCAAACACTAGTTGTCTTTTTTTATCACATTGTTCTAATAGCTCTGTCCCTTATAGAACATTTGTCTATGTAGTTAAAGGTAATCGTCGCCACGCCAGAAATCTTTTTTACGTGCGGCTATAGATGTTTCACATCAAAAAAACTATACTAATCGTATGCAATGATAATAAAAAAAAAAACTAAAATTCGATTTCAACATACTAATTTAGTGTAAAAAGTTTGTTTAAAACATTTTTTTATGAATATCAATTTAATTTACTGAAAAATACAAATTGGATCGCTTTAAATAAGATTACCAATAAATTTCAAAGAACAAGATAAACTAACTATAAAACATGTAGTTGAATGCTTGTTAGCAAATAAAATAACAAAAATAATGTGTTACAGTTATTTATTACGCTTAATGAAATTCTCACAGTGAACGTGAAATTATGTGTCTAGAGTCTAATCATTATGCAAATAGACTAGATAAAACATTTAAGAATGCGTTTTTCTTTTCTTTTTCAACCGATTTTCTTTTACTTTTTTTTTATAATATAGCAGTAGCAGACGAGCATGCAGTCCATCTGATGGTAATTGGCTACTGCCGCCCATGGACATCTGTAATCAACCCCAGATAGGATATAACATTCCTACCTCAGGTTGGCTACAGATGCGCCGCTACCCCTGAGGACTACGCTGTAACGCCTCGGAAAAGTATGTCTCCCTTACCACACCCTTCAAAACGGAACACAGCAGCACCTAACACTGCTGTTATGAGGCAGAAATAGGGATTGGTCATAGATGCATACAATCCAACTGATGGTATGTAGCTACGGCCGCTCTTTATTAGTCTGATGCTTCGAAAAACACACAATACCAAAAACATATATTATATGTTATACAACAAGCAATTACAATTAGAAATACAATTTTACGCAAATGGCACAATATATTGCCTTTGCGCTAAATGGTACATTCGCTAAGCATTATTGGCAGTTCGGAACATTCCTCGGACGGCAGTTTAATTAAGCTGCTGTTTCTCTAATGTAGTTGGACATCCCTTTAGGATAAAGCTCTGATATCCGTATTTAATCCCGGGGGATTAGGATTTTAAAGGTAGCATCAGAAAGGAAAACTAACGAGATTGGATAAAAGGGAAATAATAGTAGATGTATGAATAAATACACATTTGAATGAAAACTATTTAAATATGAATTTAAATTTTGAATTATATATTTTGATGGTTACGCTCACTGATTTTGGTCGAAGGATTAAGATTAGGACAACTTCCAGACTTGAATGGAAGTAGAGTGGTTAGAGTTCTTAAGATGATCTATATGTTGGTAACCCTGAATCAAATATAGTCCGCGCCAAACTGCTAGTTCATTTCAATATACAGAGCGGAATAGCAGTTTTACGCGGACTACAACAAAGTTAGTATCAAAATTAGTATCAGAATTAAAGTCTGAAATATAAGTGTAAGGCAATCCCATAACATTTAAGAAAATACATTGCAGGGCAGAAACACCTCGATTTATAAAAAATATATTCCTTTAATTTTAATGTTAGCAATTTTATTTATGAAAATAAAGCCAACGAAAGCAAAACATAGCGAACGTTTAAAAAATATTGATTTTACACCGTTTCTCTTCAGCGAATATTCAGTAAAGTTTATTTAAGTTATTTTCTGCAAAAATACGATGAGGCTCATTTTACGAGCGGCACTTTTACGAACTTTTTACAGACTTTGGTTTGGTTGTATAAAACTTTTTTCGTTTGCTTGATTTCATTTTATTTTATGTTATGAAAGAAGCGAGCGATTATGCAGCCGCCGGATGTTTTTATACTAAAACATGTTTGTTTGGAGTAGACCTTGAAGCGGAACCTGTGTAGTTTCTTCTCTTTTTTAAGTTATTTTTTTACATGTTTTGTGGCATTTAAGAAAATGATAAGAATGCTTATTTCAAACGAACATATTTAAAAAATCGACACGAATAACCCGTCCACGATGCAAAAGAAATAGATATTTATGTGATACATTATGTTACGTGTCGCGTCGAGTCATAATTTTGTACCCGATAATGTGGTACTTTTTCATTTGTTGAAATGCCGTTACTATTGGGCAAAAACTATTTTTAACGAATTCGACTGAGTTAAGTTCTCTCCATTACGAGTTTATGCTGTTTAAATTAACAAGAGTTACAGCAAGTTTGTTGGTTTCCGGTGTATAAAAAATGTAGAGCTTTAAGCCACCGCTCGTAGCGGCATTGTTGTAGAGTTTTTACAAGAGTTCTGTGCTTGTGGAACTCCAAGTATAATATCCAAGAATATACTATATTTGCTTATAAATAATTACATATACCTATACATAATATTTTTTATTGGGTCTTTGAGTTTAATATGTCGTGAGGATACAACGTCACTATTTGACCGATAATGCAACGATATAGGTTTATTTTATAGAAGGTGGTTTCTTTTAGTGAGCTTTATAATATAGACAAAATATAATTAACTTAATTTTCGAGGTTTATATTTAATAAAATATATTATGAAAAGGATATCCTTTTATATACTATAAAGTTAACTTAAATTACCTCGTAAGTCGTAATTTAATGGTCAAAGTTAAAAAGCCATAAAGCTTAATCCGACTACTAAAACTATCTGTATATTAAACTATGTTTTTAAATTCTGTTTAATTAAAAAAGATAAAAGTAATAATTTTCTTACATAAGCAACATGCAAGGAAAAACTATGGGAACTTTTTTTACACAAGCACGAAGTCTACCAGATAATAGACTGGTCATTGCGGTAACCATGAATATGCATAATCCATTCTAAATAGTATCATGTTATACATGAAGTCGATCACTGAAACATGTTATATATCTGAAAAATAAGATGGTCGACTTAAAATTATAAATATTGCCGGATTTAAATAAAAATTATATTCATTTTTGAGGCGTTCGTGAGTTCTAAAAGATAGCAATGTAACATATAAGTGTACTAGATTTTAGCTACGACTCGACTATTTTATATAGGAAATTGCTTTAAAAACGAGAAGCTTAGTTACAGCTAAGCGTATTTGAACAGTTCACATGAAAGAAGTAAGACAACATATATAAACATCCCTCCGCCCGGAGCATGGAACAAATAACTCGCGAGGCAACAACACGTGAGGGAAACTAAACTCAACATCTGCTTCGGGCCTTCCTTCACAGATGTAGAAGGGCTGGATGTGCCGAAACTTTATGGTAAATTTATATTTAATAGTAGTGCGCAGTCAGTGTAATTGAAATTTCCAATTTTATTTGCTGTGGTGTGGTACTTTTTGTGGTTTTTATCAGAACCATTGCTTCACCTATTTCTGGCTAATAACAGCGGTGTCCAAAGCTGCTAAATTATAGTTTGAAGAATGATATAAATTAGTAAAGATAGATAAAGATACATAGATTAATAAAGATACTTCTTCGCCTTGAAATTGAATGAAGCCACAAAAGTTGTCAGTTATTTTTTTTAATTCTTGACAAATAAAAACATTTTTAGAGAAAATTCGAAAAAATAACTAATACTGCATAATTTACATAATAAATAAATAAATATTCCAAATATTTTAGGGACATTTTAGCACGGAGACGTGGCAAAACTTTTTTACGCAACTATTTCAATTGTCAATACTGGTTACATTTTCTTGTTAGGTGATTAATCTTTACTAATCTATGGTGGTAGTAGTCACTTACCATCAAGTGGACTGCATATTTGTTTGCTACTTAAATATGACACTACCTTAAGAAATTTGGTAGGTAATCATATTTTTTTTTACTTCAAAATAGAACTGAATACAATAAAGAAGGATATAATTTACAATCATGTTTTTGGAGATATAACTTATGATAAGTTCCTTCTATCCTTCAGACATCCTTGTAGGAAGGTATCGAAACGCTATAAATTAGTCGTCTTATCTTGCTGACCATTCGCACATGCTCCCTCAGACTTTTGCGAAGTCTTTACTTGGTGCGAATATGTTCTTAGGAAAATCGTTGGAATCACAATAGTGAGAAACAACTTGGCTAATTATGTAACTGTTGCAAAATGGACGTTATGTTTTTATTATCAAACCAAGCTTTATAGGATTTCCTATTTTAGAAACTGTTTTATTGTATCCAGCCTATTTGTATTATCTTTCATTATAATGTGTATTAATGCTTTTGTGTAAACTGTTATCTTTATGAAATATAGCATTCGTTGGATGTTTTTATATTTACATATTCCCTCGGTTTTATTTATCTTATTGAGAGTTAATATTTGATACAGATATGATATCTGACATTTCGTTTTCTTATTACGTTCTTTATATGTAGATTTGTATGTGCTATTACATAAAACAATCTTTTTTGTAAAATTAATCTGCTGTAAGAAAATTTCTTTTGTTTTTGTTTAGTATTTTGTAATTATACAATTTAAAGAACATGAACTAACAAATTAATTAAATATTTTGAAATAGAACATTGTGTTTAAAAAACATTTTAATTTTCTTAGAAATGTCTAGTTAATTCTTAATCACTTTTTTTATTAATTATATGAATTTTATTTATCAGCATCAAATAAAATCAGAGCGAGACATACCAAACCAACAGATTCAAATGTATCAATATTCAAAGCCGTCGAAAATTTGTATGATAAAAGAAGAAATATGACGATTTGCGATTGGGAGGAAAATTCCGAGGGAATTCGGAAGCCATGGTAAAAATAACAGTGCCCTCAACGTCAATTTTCATTTCGCTTGAATTGATTCTATCAGCATTTTGGCGGAGGAATATAATCGAACCAGCGCCCCTGAATGCTGTCGATGTTGACAGTCACTTGACGACATTTCGAGTGTAAACACAATTTGCATTCCAGACAACTTCCGATACTGAATTTATCGTTCGGCAATATTTAATTTCTGTTGATATGGAATTGAAGTTTGTGCCCTATTACATAATACTAGACTTTTCCCGTGACTTCGTATAGGTGTTTCATCATGTCTAAATGTCTGTGTAGTTCGGAAATTGTTTCAAAATTGGCAGACTTTTAAAAGTTTTAACCCCTATTTTGCACTTTTAGGGATTGACTTTTAAAATCGTGAAGAAGGTGTTTTAATATTTGTAATCAGAAAACCAGACACAAATTTTCATAGTTTGGTTCAAACTCTTACAAAAAAAAAATTCAAGCTCTTATTTCATCCGTTAAGGGCTGATATTCTAAAAACAGTAAATTAGGTGTTAAATAGAACCAACGCCCCTGAATGTTGTCGATGTTGACAGTCACTTGACGACATATCGAGTGTAAACACAATTTACATTCCAGACAACCTCCGATACTGAATTTATCGTTCGGCAATATTTAATTTCTGTTGAATGAAATTGAAGTTTGTGCCGTCTTATACATACGAGTATAACACGATTTTATTTAATAAAGCGCATATAATATAATTATAGTAATACATACAGATAGAATATATAAAATAGATAGAAGCATAGAAGAGAAACCAAGTAGAAATGGTGAGTACGAGCGAATGTATCGGAACCATAGAAGAGAACAGAAAAGCAATTTTCTGTTCCATGGACACACGCTGTATTTATTTAGGTATTTGTATTAGAACAATGCAATTATAAGTGTACAAAGAATATTTTATTTTTATATAATATGATTTATATAGATCTATTGGACTATTGTTCACTTATGTATCAAATGTATTTCACCGAAACGTAGAAAACTTCAGCAGAAATTCTTTTACAGGCTTATCAAATAAATCCTTAAGAGCGAAAGAAAATTCTACCTCATCTTTGCTAAAGTCACTGTTGACTCAGGTCCGAATCATAAATTTATTGCGTTAACATAATAATATGAAAATGATATGTTGTTCTGAGGCTTTCTCTAGGAATCTTATATTTTACTCGTATTTAATAAATTTTAGATTATTAATATCTTTGTCTTTTATAAGTCCCATTTCGTGTATTTAAGATCCTACCAATATTTTTAGAATATATTGAGATATATATAAACATGTTTGTTATATAAATTATCAATCTGACATGGGCGACTTAAATCTGACATATATTTTACTATACCAAGAAAGCAAAGTAATCAATTAAGATTTACACAAATTTACCCACTTTGTTTTGTTATACAAAATAAGGCAACACGGGACGTTGTCAACATTTTGATGGTTGATCACTAGTATCGTGCGCCACCCAATACGATTACTAACTTTGTTGGAGGTCTTTCAGTTTTTTTTATAATATTTTGTTAATTTTATAATGGCAGATGACGATACAGTCCACCTGATGGTATCTGACTACTGTCGCCAATGGACACCTGAAACCAACCCCAGTTAATATTAGATTCTTACCTGAGGCCGGCCGACAGATGCGCCGCTACCCCTGGGACTACGTTGGAACGCCTCGGAAAAGTATGTCTCCCTTCCCACACCCTTCAAGCAAGAACACAGCAGCGCTTAACACTACTGTTATTAGGCAGAATAGGTAAAGGGCAATGAATCAGAAACAACGTTAGAATCGTACGACTTATTTCGCTGATACAGTCAAACCATACCTTAACAGTTATGAAGTTGAGGATGATACCGCAGAACATTCAAACCGATCCGCTTCAAGTCCGAAGCCAATATTATTTTCTTCCAAGCATAGTCCCTTTGTTCGTGTACCTACTTTAGTCCGTAACAACAAACATATTCATATGAACTAGTAATTTAGCGGTACTCGGTTTTCCGGGAAACTTACAATATGTTTTAGTACATTTTGCTTTAAATTTTTTTGTCCAACTGCCAGGAACGCTACTCTAATACAAACAGGGCTTAACGGATTTTGAAATATGAGGTGACGTTGGATTCGACTAAATCGTGACATAGCTTTTAAAATAGTGGAATCTCTTGTTTTTATAATTACTGCTAGTTAATAATAGAGTGGCGATAATTAAGAAATGCCTATCTGGTAGTCGTTTTTAAAAGATTTAAAGCTGCACGGAATAATATTTATCTTTGTTGTGCGCAATATCGTACGTAAATTACTTCTTTCACACTCCAAAATTTTTGATTGAAGATAATTCCCAAATCGCTGAAGCATTATAAATGCCTATTTCTTTATATCCGCCTTTATTTGTTTCTAACAAAATAGACAGATGAAATAATATAAATCAAAGGATTTTATTCAGATCAAACTATTTTAGAAATTCCGTTGATACAGCTACGGTAAAGAGTAATGAAGCGGCATATTAACAAGAAACTCCTACACAAGAGCATTCAGATAAGGACAGTTCTGGCGCTGGCCATCTGCACTGAGAACAAAGTTATCCTCTACAAAGTTGCTAAATTCAGTTCGGCACTAAAAGCTACACAATTGGGAACTGCATTACCGATGTCTTACCGCAGACCGGCTACTGTACATGCCGATGCAAGCGATAAAATTGGAAACGATTTTCTATTTAAAAATAAAGGAACGTACTATAAGTTACATTTTGAGGTGTAGATAACAAGATCACATTACACAGAGTTTTGGTTTCTATCGGACAGGAAAATACCTAAGTGATGATATTTTTCCATACCCAAAGGGTAAAACGGGAGGAGCCCATAAGTACGTCTCCCCTGCCTCTCCGCCAGGCCGTCTGACTACAGACAGGTCTGTTACAGGGCTCTGTCTCTTGAACCCTAATAAATACATATGGGTTCTTTATGTATCTATTAGTATCCGGTATCTATTAGTATACATAGTTCCATATGTATCCGGTGCGAATTTGACCCAAATTTGCCCTATTTTTTACTATGTGGGTGTTAAGCCACACTGGACTCGAAGTGACAGTTTATGACTTTACGTTGAAATTTTCCAATGCTTATTATTTTGTCGACGGCTATTTCAATACTGTTCGATTTCGTTTTAATGATACATAATGACACAGGCAAATTATTCATTGTTTATATTTTTAAAAGTACACTCTGTGGCGTATTTCTTATGCAAAATGATCATAATTATTACTTATGTGTAAATAATGTTTTTGATGTTTTTTCGATTACTTACATACTAATGTAGCGTTTTACTATTTCAATGAACGAATAAATTTTCATTGCTTTGTGTTGAATTTTGCTATGTATTATGATATGCCTATACTATTATTTTTTTGGTTTCTTGTATAGTTCGCGTCAAACTGTAAGTAGGTGTAGTCATATAATTTGTTATGGCGACGCGATTCATTTCTATATTTAGAGCGGACTAGCAATTTTACGCGGACTATACATTTTTTTCGGAGGGGTTACCGTAGCCCTATTCTGGTCTCGGAACTACAGGCACACGCGGACTATACCTAGCTTACCGTAACTCTTCAGCGATGAAACAATACCCCCAAAAGCGTTAGATCGAGTTTGAAGTGGACAAGGACTTCGCTCTATTTAACTTCTCTTCATTTAGCGTTGTCCTTGTAATTAGCGTCTAATATTCGGACTTTCATTTGCATCTCTAGGTAGAGGACAATTTCTACATTTTGCAAGAATGAGGTTAAATAGCAAAAAGTAATATACCACGTAAATAAAAACGTAGAAAGTACGTTTGCTAAGAAATAATTCGCCAAGTACGAGTCGAACTCGCACATTGAGGTTTCTGTACCACCAAACGTACATTATTTTTTACTTATATTATTCATTTCATTATTTTCAATAATACTACTAGTTATATGAAACAACAAAAGATGGCGTTGGGGTGATAATGAATGATACGTAAACAAAGTATAATAAAATTAAAATATGTTTAATGGTTCTTATTTGTATTTATTATAATACCTGTGTACGGATTATAAAAATTTTAACCGTCTTTAGTACCTAGTACGGTTTAACAAATGCCGAAAAATACCGGTTTGTTGTATGGAGACCCCCTTTAATATTCAACTTTATTTTATTTTTAGTATTTGTTGTTATAACGGACACCGTTATGCATCCTCTGTAAAAACATGTTTCTATCTATTATGGTTTTGGAGATATAGCCCTGTAACAGACGGACAGACAGCGAAGTCTTAGTAATAGGGTTGCGTTTTTACCCTTTGGGTACGGATCCCTAAAAAGGTTAAAGAGATTATAATGTTCCAGTGAAAGAAGTATTTTTCGTTCGCTTAAGGTGTTATTATCTATTTCTCCCTTAATAGCAGTGTAGTGCTTGTTTGCAATTGAAGGATGTGTTAAGTGGATTCCCTTTTTGATGTAGCTCATCTGTCAGGAGCAGCGAGGTATCAACTTCATTAAGGACGTCAATTTTATATTATGTAGCTGAACGAGGACATTGCAAGGAAGTAGTTACTTAATATCAGTCACTCATCATCAGTATACGCCGGAGATTATTACAGATTGTCGTCGCTTATAATCTGCGACTGCGACGACGGTCGCTTGTGTTAGCTCGTATTAGCTTGTCGCTCGTGTTACCTACCTAAAGCAACGATAATGATAATATTTTACAATACAAGAAGTTGGCAGACCTTTAAAACGTGAATCGTCAATACCTTCATATTTCCCCAACCCATTCCATGCCAGTAGCAACAGAAATAAGCAGTGAAATAACAACGTTAGTTTGTACCACAATCTCAATGGTGGTAAGTGCGAACAGGACAAAGCTAAGCTAACGTCGGTACGATAAATTTCTAGCTAATCCCGAACGCCGGGAGGTCGTACGCTTTGAACATGTTGTGATTCATGTGGTATTACCGTTTCGGAACATTCGTAAGGCTAGATTACTTATCATAAGTTATATCTACAGATATACATATATATATTTGGCAAGTGGCTGTGCCAGTAAGCAATATGTTGATACTCAACCACTCAATCAGGAGGTTCGGGGTTCAGGCGTTAGATTTTTCAAATATATAATTTTGAGGATTAGAAATTATTTTAATTTATTATTTTATTTAATTGTGCAGTACACACATATATTAATGTATTAGAAATTAATTATCACTTGTCATAACTTCTAAATATAAAGCATGCTGTCAATTGTCTAGATAGGATTAGAGACATATCTGAGGTTGGGTGCTGCGTTGCTGCCCCTAAGTAAATTAAAATGCCTGGTTTAAGTGTATCTCTTAATCCATATCCTTCAAATGACATTAAATATGTACTACAACGTACCACTGTTGTTATATGCCAGAAATAGGAGTGGCGGCGACACTCGAGTCAAACCTACTTTATGATTTTAATCATATTTATGGTAAAAAAAAATCTACCTCCTTAATATTTTGAGCTGGAATAATTTTGTTGTAGCTTTTGAAGATACATTTTTTTGTGATTTACGATAACACGAATTCAGATAAGACAGAATAAGTTCTGAAGCTTAACTTAAAAGTGACATCAGTTTGTTTACCTGTTTTTAAGATTCATTGATGAGATTAGAATTTTGTTTACCGTCTGTTTTATTCAACAGCGGAATGTCTACATAAATATATTTTGGTAAACTTAAACAAGAACTTTGGAAACACTGTATTCAGTGAAATTTCTGTGTCTTTTTTAATAAATGGCTTTTTTCGCGTCTTTTATATAAATATTTCTTTACTTTATCTTCAGGACAACAAATACTTTGTGATAGTCTTAACTATTCCCCTTCTATTAATCGGACCGCCTTAAGAAATAAATCATATCTGGTATAATCCACATTGATTTTTATAAGACACAGAAAGCAATGGTTGCATGATCGACTTAATATCTTAAAAAACAACTTAAAAAGCAGGAACTAGTTCTTGAGTGGGATCCTTTGAAAAGTTCTGTTTTCCGACAAGCGTTTGCCTAAAGATGGAAGTTGGGAAAACTACTCGTAGTTTTTGAATTGCAAATTTTGAAAAGCCACGGAACAAAAGTTGTCCAGTTTACGATACTAAACAAGCCAGTTTTGTTTTACGTCTGAACACTTCGGGAACACTTTAAAATCCAAGTGAGAATATGACTTGTTTGGACTGTAAAATTATTTTTTGGATTAAACTTAAGAAAGCTGAAGACTTGTTCAATAAGATTATTTTTATTGTTTAAATTAAAGATACGTATAAACGTGTATACTAATGGAAGTTTATGACTGCAACACCAACCTTCTATCGACCTTTGCAACACCAGAGGAGTCGTCAATGTATCTTCGGCTTCGAAGGAGAGTTTTTTATGCAACTTTTTTGGAGAGCTCGAGTATCGGGAATATCGAAGGAGTTTATTTTACACCTTATAAGTTTGTATTAAATGCTATCGTGCAAAGTATGTATTATTACTTTTATATGTTGCAAAATTAAGATTGTCACTTCATTTATTTGGTTTGTTGGAATCTATTTCGTATTCGCTTTAGAATTGTTGATCAATTAGAATAGAAAATATGTAACAACTTTAATAATAGATGAAGATAATATTTCACGGATGTCAAACATTATAACAAACAATGCCATTGAAGCACCCCAAGTTGAATCAAATTAATATTCTGCCAATAAACTTACTTAAAACTAGGGCAAAAAGTTAGTAAATCAGAGAGCTTTCCGGCAAATTATTGGACTGACCTCCATAAAGTAAGGAGCGTGAAATATTTTGTTCCAAAAAAGTGTTTTTTTCCCAAATTTCGATGACGGTGGAAAATTTACGTAGCACTACGTTTAAGTACTGCGAAGTCCCATATAATCTCTTTTGGAGGACCCTAAGGCTGGGTCCATATAGGAAGTTTCTAATGGTGTAGGACAAATATTTTTATATTTTTTGTTTGGTAGTTGAGTTTGACTGCAATGATGCTTAGTGAGAAATACATGTCTTATAAAATATAATTAACAAACGGTCAGATATTAAGTTAAGGTAGTACTCTTAATAATTCGACAGCGGCTGCATCACCTGTACAACTATTTCAGGCTTATAAAAAAGAGGTGAAGCTGTAATATCCATCTTCTAAGAATATGGATATAGCACAAATATTAATTAATATTTGATACTGTCAAATCTGATGCAGCTTTTTTTATAATATAGGAGTAGCAGACGAGCATGCAGTCCACCTGATGGTAAGTTTCTACTGCCGCCCATGGACATTTGTAATCAACCCCAGATAGGATTAGATATTCCTACCTGAGGTCGGCCACAGATGCGCCGCTACCCCTGAGGATTAAGCTGGAATGCCTCCGAAAAGTCTGTCTCCCTTGCCACACCCTTCAAACCGGAACTCAGCATCGCCTAACACTGCTGTTATTAGGTAGAAATAGGTGTGGCGGTGGTGCCGCCGGAGTCGAACCGCAAAGGGTTCTACCACCTTTGATAGCAGCTATATTATTATTATGGATTATGGTCGACTGGTAAAATAATTGTTCTTTTTTGGATTCATCTTAATCGAAATTGATGATAATGAATATTTCAAAAATCTTAAGTGTTAATTTAATATAATACATTAACGTTAAGTCAAGGTTTTAAATCATCAAGGTATCAAAAATCTCAAAAATATTTCCATCCACTTCGAAACATATCAGCTCACGCTATGCGTATCAGTCACTGATATCATTAAGTAGAATGTGGTCCCGGCGTAACAGGATCGATAATGTAAATTCTTGGCAGGGTGAGGGCAAATTATGGTAAGGTCCCAAACCAATCAACGCATAGTGTTAATGTGTACTGAACGGTTGGTTGCGCAGGTTTGGGGACTGGCAATATTCACAATCTGTTTAGTTAAGATTGAGAATATTAACAGCGTTAACTACTCGTACATTTAGTCTTTCGACGTGTGTATACAAATTGGTGAGAAGAAATCATTTCTTTTGAAATTAAAATAAATGTCTTTAAACTAGAAATGAAATTAAGTAAATAATATAGTCATTACCGGTTTGAATTCACTTTCATGCATGGATTTAGAATTTTTATCAAGAAGCTGTAAACATTTTCACAGTTCATTCAACAGTTGAAACTTCTTTTGTAAAAAGCAAATAGAAATATCAAATTGGTCACAAGAAAAGTGTCACTTAAAATCACATCTCCAGAACTGTAAACTTTGCAGAAGGAAATCAAATAAAAGTAGTCTCAAGTAGACTAATACAGAACGTCACATGTTCCTTATTGAGTTACCAAGTGTCAAACGAAGTCAAACAAACTTGGGTCCCCAGCGCAGTCCCGAGGTTGAATATGCGTTGATTGTGCATACGATGAAGCCAGATCTTTATTGCTATGAAAAATGTGTAGTTTATGTTATCGAGGTTCCGTATCATTTTTATTATTTAATTGAACATTCATAACTAGGATTGCATTTAGTGTAAAGGTTTGGTAGAACTGGTATGGTTCTACAGGAAAGTACCACTGCTTAACATATTTCGCACGGAGAGTAGTTCTGGGTTTTGGTGGAAGCTATTTGATGCCGGCTGACTTATATGAGGCAACCATTTGCCCTAAGTGTCCACGCACATTGAATGAGGTAGACCGTGGGCTACGGTAACCATTGACAGGATGCCCTTTGCAACTCCAATTTTATAAAACAATGCTTTGGATACCATCAAACCTTTTTGTCTAGCTCACATGCATTCCCTAAAAACGGTTGTTGTAATACTTAGTAGGATTGGCGGTATGATATTGCAATAAAAAATTAATTTCGCTCCGAAACAATGGCGTGTATTTCGTGGGTTTCATTAATCGCTTATCTCCTAAATTCTATATCATGTGAAGTGATGAAGTGGTTCTGTTCATGGTCGGTTGGAGAAACCCACAAGTAATACAAAGTGTCCAGAACTATAATAACTTAAATTTATGGCTTCAAGTTTAATCAAGTTTCTAATCTAATCAAGTATTTACTTTATTCATTTCGTAGTATTTGATTCAAATAAAAATCATATAACATTCTCATAAAAATAAAACACATAAAAAGGATTATGGAAAAGTAGAAATCACTATCAACTTCTCGGAAGTGATTTCAAGCTGACTTTTTCAAGTATTTCTGATTTTCCTCTAGTGACTTGGAATTGTCTTCAGTTGTTATGGAAGAGGTTATTTTTGGAAGAGTAATATAGCCATAATAGCAAAGTTAGGGAATTACCGACAAAAGTCACGCAGTCTTCACACTCAATAAACGATCAGATTTGGCGCTGACCTTTACTGAAAGGCAGTTTTGGGAAAATCTATTGCTCTCTTGGAGCCCACAACTAATTTAATCAAGGGAAATATAGATGGCGAAAGTAGCCAACTTTCGTAAAGTGCCTAAGGATTATTTATGGAGTTATTGATTTTGAACAAAAATTGAGTTACGTCTCTGAGCGAGGTTTTGGAAAGTCAAGGCTGAAGTTTAAGGTACAGAATAATTTTAATGCGTTTTTGTCATGAATAAATAAATAAATTTCATAAAATTCACATGTTTTCAAGGATATAGCAAGTAAACAGTTTGGTAAATTTTATGCAGAGTTTCCATGATAGTAAATACAGTAATGTTGTCATGTATTCAATAGAAAATCTCGAGATGATCTTGCTTTCTAGCATCATCATCTCCTAGAGCTTGCTAGATTTTTTGATCATATTTTATGCTGTCGTATTTTAAGTTGTACCTGACACAATTTTTAATATTTACCGAAAACGGGTCAAATAATATAATGCTTCTTAACCATCACTGTCTTCAAAAATTTACTAGGCTAAAATTTCAAGTACAAACAAGATTACAGCCAGTACAAAAACAAAGAAATTCATCCGCTTTTCGATATAAATTGAGAATTGAACCACATAAATTAGCGTTCGTATAATCATCCTACCGATCCCTGAAAAGACCGAACTCGATATCCATATTTACGGAACACAAGGGGCGCCTGATTCCAACAGAGAAACTTCTCGATTTAATTTATAAACTTGTTTGCTTCAACTCTTATCGAGTGTGGGAAGTTCCAAGAAGTCGTACAAAATTAGAGGATATTGTTCCACCGTGAGATACTAATTTCAGCTATGATACGTAGATAGTAAAGTAAGCCAAGACTAGAAAGTAAGTTAGGTAACATATGTGTAGTACTCGTAACTCGTACTACTCGTATAGTACTCGTAACTTAACATAATATAATATTTACAACTTTAAGAACAATTTATGGGTTAGGATTTATTGCCATCCATTTGACGATTTACGAATGATAACCTATTAGATAAAGCTGGTATACGCTGGTACTGTTACTTACTTTGACGGTAACAGTTACAGCGGTGCCTTTAATAGTAATATTGCACTTCTGTATTGTCCACAAAGGGTAAGAGGAATTTATGATTTAAGGATATATAAGACATCAAGTTTGAATTTAGTTCGTAGCAAATGTTCATGGGTGGTAATGATGTTAACGTCAGGGTGGTCTGTACACTTAAGTTTAGCCCATTAAATGGAAAAATAGAACTCAAGCTAGACTTTCTTACCATTTCTAATTTATTCGCAAACCTACTCAAGCGATACTCGTAAGTAGTGAAACAGACGCTTAAAGATGGCACTGTGCGCTCGAAAGAGTTTTATATTGGAAATAATCTTCACGGGATTTGTTCTTTGAAAGTTTTGATTTTGTATGGGCTTGTTAGGATATATTCGCGTGCAATACTTGTTCAGAGTTCGCCAATTGATGTGGGAGATGATATCTCTTTGTGGGTCTCTTTGATGTTAGACTATGTCTTTATTATATGATTTGTTGAAATAATATTCGTTTTGGAGACTGGAACAGTAAAATGTATGAATACTGATTTTGTATTCCTAGCAGACCGGTAAGTAAAGTATAAAAAATAATGAGAATTGTTAAAAGACTGAAACTTTAAGTCATGTGGTTTTTATGGGAAATTTTAAAATGTGTACAAAAAACACATGGTTGAGAAAAATATGTAACACGGGATTTTGACGACAGTATCACATATATTTAATTACAGCAAATAACCATGGACTAAATCCGACAACCTTTAGCCGGAGAAAAAAAAAAATACCAAAAAAGTTCCTAGAAACATCATTTGTTCTACATGTTCTTCTCCGAAAAGCCTTTCACTTGATATAATTTTCATAGGGCGCGTAAAACAATTGGACCATTTATTAATTATTATCTAAGGGACCAGCGTTCGCTAGTTAGATTAAGAATGACGTCATTAAGCTAGTTATGCATTATCATCTAGACGAAACGTGTTTGACAAATTTCAACTTGATCCGTTGGGGATAATTTGCCATTTAAATCCAGTTTAATACATTACAAGTTTGTTAAGAACACACTCATAAGTATTGTCTAGGCAACAAATTGACCTGATGTTAATAGCTATTATAAGAGTAACATCAAATTTAGTACTTACCGCAGACCTGCGGTTAGTTCTAAATTCGTTATTACCATTAAGGACCAAGTTTGAATAATAATAGGCCCAGTCTAGAATTTCAAGTGTCAAAAATGCCCAAAAATACAAGAATACAAATATCAATTTTCAGTTTGAATGCCTAAATTATGTAAATACATTTCTAACATAAAGTAGTGAAAACACTCGCTCTGTATGCTCAAAATTTTATTTGTACCTAAGGTCCACTCTTTATCGAGTTCTTTTTTAATAACGAATGTTTCGTTTACAAAGGAAAAGCTGTGAAAATCTGTAGTTTCTATAAAATATATATTGTACACAAATTGCACCCGGCATTAATTAAATCAATCTATATTTATGTAATCTATGTTTTTCCAAAGATAAAAATTTAACAATTTATTTAATTTTAAAATTTTATAAAATGTCAAATTTCGTTTATTTGTATGTAAAAAATAAATAGATAGATTGATTACTAAAAACGGCCGTTAATAACTCAAACTAGTGGATCAGATCTAATCGGATCATATTATTTAGAAAATAGTTTATATTACGCTATTTACATCAAAAACAAATTGTAACGATTCCATGAAATAAAATATTCTGCTTAATTTATCCACTAACGCAGCAAGGAGCAATCTAGGAATTCCTCTGGGACTCTCTGTATTTCAATTCAAAGGCGAACTTCACAGAGTTTTGATAAACGAACCAGATGTAAAAGGAATCATCGATCACAGAGGACCATCCAAATTATTCAGCGGTAGTTTTGAGATAAGTTTCCTCTAGCCCAGTGTTTCTCAAATTGGATGGTAACGTCCTCTTGAGGGAGCTGCAGATATATAGGGGCCAGTGAAAATCGGAGGACGTAGTAGCTGTTGTACGAGGCTATTGGTGATTTGATTTTCTATTGGACCTTCCTTTTTGCCAACTTATATCTCAAACCGATAATAATTGTTTTTATTTATTTCTTGCCGACCTATTCACAAAGGCCGGAAATGTACAATTTGGGGCGCCAGAAATAATTTATTCTAAAAGAGGCCAGTAGACAAAATTACGAGTAGTTTGGGAACCAGCGCTAACCGAATCGAAAACGTTTCTGTTTAGAATCAAGTATAAATCTGAAATCCCTTAAGCTGAGATACAAATTTATCCAAACTGATGACACATAATTTAGATGAAATGAACCTTATGTGTATGACCCTAAAGAATTAGAGGATCGCAAATATGAGGTCGCTGTGGAGTAAATGTGAGCGAATCCAAATAGAAACTTTATTTGAGAGCGACAATTGCCCAACTAGGTTTTGCCAACTAATGGTCGTGTCTCACGGGAGACGAGCAACGGATAAATTCAAGTGAAAAACAGTACTTCTATTACTATTCATAGACTACTTTCAAAATAATAAGAGTAATCGTTTTATCTTGCTCCCGTGAAAGTAGTTGTTAATAAAAAGAGGTCATGACTTTTATGATATTACAGGAGATAGGACGAGCATGCAGTCCACCTGATAGTAAGTGGCTATTGCCGCCCCAGGACATCTGTAATCCCAGAAAAGATTAGATTCCTATCTGAGGGCGGCCACAGATGCATTACTATGCCTCGGAAGTCTCCCTTACCACACCTTTTAAACCAGAACACAGTAACGCTGAACACTACTGTTATTAGGCAGTAATAGGTGCCGCTGGAATTGAACCACAAAGGGACCACTACCACCTTCAAAGAAGAAGACTTATAATAGATAATTATTTTTTTAAATGCAGTCCACCTGATGGGAAGTGGCTACTGCCGCCCATGGATATCTGTAATCAAGCCCAGATAGAGGTATTCCTACCTGAGGTCGGCCACAAATGCGCTGCTTCCCCTGAGGACTAAGGTGGAATGCCTCGGAAAAGTATGTCTCCCTTACCACACCCTTCAAAACGGAACACAGTAGCGCCTAACACTGCTGTTATTAGGCAGAAATAGGTGTGGCGGTGGTGCCGCCGGAGCCGAACCACAAAGGGTATTACCACCTTCAAATAGATAATTATGCTATTGAGATCATTAAGACGTTAATCGCATATCTCTTTTCGTTCTCTATAGTGCAAGTTGATAATTGTTGAGATCAAAGTTCAGATCGCTAAGCGACTTCGAGTTGGTTGTAACATTTTAATCGGGATTCCGAATTCGCTCGCAATGTTTAGAATTGAGATTTGTAACTATTTATCTCTTGCATTGCAAAATTTACATTTGGTGTTACCTAAAGCTGTTAAGGGTTATTTTTTATTTCAAAATGTATTTCGAAATATTTTTGGCACTTATATCAAATACTTAGCATTGAATTTGAAATTAGTACAGGTATTTGGAGCACATTTTTTTGGTTCGAGATAAATAGCATCCAAAATCAAAATATGCTACCAACCAAAATATGCTAGAAATATATATTTTTAAGCGAATGTCTGTAGATGATCTATGTGTTATATTTGGCATGCCTACAGCCCAAAGGACTTGACGGTTAACATAAACGATGTCGTTGGATTCATCTAACTTACGGAAGTGGCATAAGCTATATCCTTTAGCAGTTAGGTTTTTGTTTTTATAATTATTCTTATTTTGTTTTTAAAAATTCCTTCCAAAACATATTAAAGGTAAAATGTTAAAGATTCCTTAAAATGTTTTCTTAAAATGATTACCATAATACCTAAGGTTCCCAAGTTCCCAATTATAAAACTGTTATGAATAGTAATAAATTGTCATGATCAGACATAAACCAGTTAATTTAGTGTTTATGTCTGAACAAAATTGACTAGACTATAACTTTACAACAAACCAAAACATTTACACAAATACTGCTAGTTTAGTAAGATTAGCATACACACTCCATTAAACAGCGAAGCTTGAAGTTTTGAAACAAAACACTATTACTCGGGTAGCTGGAACCATAAATTCTAATATAAACACGAATTCTAAACACGCTATGAAGTTTCCATTCAACAGGTCTAACAACATCACACATAGTTTAAAGGTTACTTATTATTGTCTACGATCAACCCTTTTCGACATGTCCATTTTAGTGTTTTGGTACCTCAGAAATAAGCTTGACAAATGGTCATTTTGAAATTAATATCCATGTTCAGACACTATCCATCACAACAAGTGATTATTTGACGGATAAAATTGTGTAGTCTGAAGTATCTGTATATTAGACATTTTATATGAAGCTTTTTAAAAAGATTAGTGTTATGGTTCCGTTTGCCCATTCTTCTCTATAACAAAACACCTCGCGAAGAAATTTTAAGTTATTGACGTTCAAAAAGAATTTTGTTCATAATATACATTGAATAAAATCATGAAATGTCTATTTCCAATATTTAATAATAGGAATTACTTAGAAAAAGGTCACATTTAACAATCCAGGAACTGATTAATACGCAGTTTTAAAATCTCTGAAATGCTTTCATAGAGCGTACCTAGAATTTCTTTAGTCGCTATTTAACTGGTACCAAGTGCTTGGCTTACGCTGATACTTATCGTTTGGTCATCGCATCTAAAGTCTCTATGCGAGCGTTGCATTCACGGCATCAGATAAGAATTATACGGCAGATTCATTTCAGTCATTAATTATGTGAATTAACCTTTTCAACTCCTTTGGAGTGTTTATGCAGTTTTTACTTAAAATGCTTTTATTAGCTTGGGTTGTATCTATGTCTGTAGGTATGTATGTATGTATGTATGTAACGGAAACTGAGCATAATTTTCACCAACTTCCGCTAGCCTGATTAATGTGAAACTTTGCATACGTATCAAGGACCGATGACAATGGAATAATTTGATAACTGTTTTCCATTACCCTTAATAGATTAATTAATTCCCTAATTTATGAGTTTGTCACAGACTAAAAAATGAAAAATAAATAATTGTTTAAAAAACTAAAAAAACACGCTTTTATTGCAAATCGAACTAAAAACTGGAAAATATTTTTTAAAGAGTTTAAGAGTAAAGAGTTTCAATTCAGAGTAAAAAGCGTTACATTTTGCTCGTTTCAATTAATGTTGCAGAAAATATGTACTGCTGCAATGAAAAGCGAAGTTACTTAGGAGTACTTTGAAAAATGGGTATTTATTATTATTACTTTTTATTATTATTTGTGTAGATATTTCTTGAAATTAATGAAAAATGTCAATTTTGTCCAACTCAGTTTGAAGCAGTTATAACTAACGGTTCATTAGCAGCTTTGATGATAATTGTAACATTTATTTATATTCGCTACAAAATATCGCATGCAATGCACCCGTTAAGCTCAAGTTTAACAACCGTTAAGTGATTACTCGAGCGAGCAAACGAGTGACAAATGTTGTTTTTAACAATGCAAAAACGAACAACTCATGGCAGAATTGTAATAATTTATATTTTGATAGCTTTCCACTCAATTTGTCCCGTTATTTACGGTATAGTGCGTGTAATTCATTGCTTGTACAATCAATAAGCGAGTGTTTTGCGTTCTACGCTCCGTTTCATGATTGGGGGCTTATTTGCGAATTATTGACAACCGTGTTCGTGTTTAGCAAACTGTTTATTGTCAATTATTGTGATATTTATTTTATGCAAAATTGGTAACGGTTTTGACGCCGGCCTGTTATTCTAAAGCCATTCATAATCTCTAACTGAACGCGAATAGTAATAGTCATAATTGAGGTCGATCATAAATCCGCTCCCTACTCGAAAGACTCAGGGTGCTAGTCCGCTCTGAATATAGAAATGAATCGCATCGCTATAGCAAATGGTAAGAATACACCTGCTCGCAACAACTTTAGAGCGGACTAGCAGTTTGGCGATAACTATAACACAGAGTCGCTGGTGATAGGTTGTCGCTCGCATATAAGTTCTCTAATCTGAAACCCCATTTTGAAGGTTCAGATAAAAAAATACTTCTGAATTGTGATGTCATATTCATATTCATATTATTAATTTAAGCCTTAAAAATTAAGTTTAGAAATACACTAATCTTAGTTAGATGATGTCACCACTTTAAATTGAAGACACGTGCCAGTGATTTTTTTGCCAATCAATAAGTATTTGATTTTTTCATTTATATGTGCATTGCTTAAGATTGATTATTAAAAATGGACGTGAGACTAAAATAGGCCTTACTTTATCTGGTAACTTATGTTCTGTAATTATTTATTAAAATTATTATGACGTGATATATATTATTTTCGGGTCGGTATCAGCCGAACTATTTCAATTAACTCTTTTTAAACAAACAGCTGTAGATAGACTTCTGTTCCCATTTGATACAAATATTTGCTTCCACGATTAGTATTTGCGATTGACTGAGTCGGTTGTTTAATTTGTTTATCCCTATGGATGTAATTAAAACCGATCGTACTATAAATGTCCCTACATATAAAAATAATTTGTTATTTCATAATAGGGGAAAAAATATTGAAAGATCGAATTTCCAATCACTAAACCTTGAAACAATAGTTCAGTAAGTTCGGTAAAAGTGTTTACATAAATATTTAAAAATAAAATACAAAGTTTACGTTTTTTTAATAGTATATAGTTTAATTTATTTTTGCTTAATTACATAGATTAGTAAAGATTACTCACTCCTAACAAGAAAATGTACCCAGTTTTGAGAATTGAAATAGTTGCGTAAAAAAGTTTATTTTCGTCCTCGTATTGTAATGTACTATTTGCCACGTCTCCGTGCTAAAATGTCCCTAAAATATTTGAAATAATAATTTATTTATTATGAAAATTACGCAGTTTTAGTTATGTATTCGTAAATTTTCTATAAAAATGTTTTTATTTGTCAAGAATTAAAAAAAAAAACTTTCTAATAAGCCGTTTGTGGCTTCATTCAATTTCAAGGCGGCGAAGTATCATTACTAATCTATGCTTAATTAATGATTACTTTTAATGTTTTATTTGCACATACATTGTAACTGGTTTATTAAATGCAAATTAATAAACTAGCAAATTCTACATTGTAAAAACAAAGTAAAAAAAACTACATCGAGGATTTTTTACATAATTGGCACTAAGAAACCCGCAAAGCCCGCAGTGTTTAGCATTGACTTGTAATTGTAAAACGAATGATCCCGCAGCTGATAAAATTTACATACCTCAAGGCCTTAGTGGACTAGAATCGCCAAGTTCGTATAAAAGACTGGGAAATCGTCGTGGGCGAACTCAACTATTGGTCGAAGAGTAAACACAATATACTCCTAAATAAGGTGGTAGAACCCTTTGGAGTTCGCAACACCACCACTGCGCCTATTTCTGCCTGTTAACAGTAGAGTTAAGCGCTTTTGTGTTCTGGTTTAAAGTGTGTGGTAAGGGAAACATACTTCTCATACATTAAGGCATTACTTTCAAGTGATGTTCCACTTTTTTAAATGACAGTAGAAATAAACTTTGAAGGTGATATAACCCATTGTGGTTTGACTCCCGCGACACCACCGTCACACCAATTTCTGCGTAATACCAGTAGTGTTAAGCTGCTGTGTTTTGGTTTGAAGTATGTGGTAAGAGAGACATACTTTTCCGAGGCGTTCCAGCTTAGTCCTCAGGGGTAGTGGCGCATCTGTGGTCGACCTCAGGTAGGAATTATCTAATCCTATCTGGGGTAGATTACACATGTCCATGGGCGGTAGTAGCCATGCTGCTCGTCTGCTACTCCTATACGATAAAAAAAACTATTCCAATGAATTCAAATACAATTTGCACTAAGCTCACAAACAAGACAGAACTAAGTCTGGAGTCAGTGGCTTAGCATTCATTTGTAATTGTAATACAAATGATCTGAAGGCTGAACGTATTTGCATGTCTCAAGGTACCCTGATACCTGGAGCTAAGGCCACTATTGGTAAAATATTCTAGATTTTAGACGCAATAGATCAATGTATTGAGGACTCGCCAGGCACTACCAGTCTCCGAAGAATAAGTTCTAAAGTCAGATATCTAGATGATTAAAAACTCTGTTTGGGGTTTTGGTCCTTATCAACTCGTCCATGTAAGTATGTGCCTATGTGTATTGTACCTACAAGTATTCATAATGGATATCGAAAAACATGATAACTAAATCTTTGAAGATGGTAGAACCCTTTGTGGTTGGACTAGAGCTAACTAACCACCGCCAAACTTATTTCTGTCTTATATCAGCAGTGTTATATCAGCACCAATACGCACTTGGCCAGCGCGGTGGACTATGGCCTAATCCTTCTCATTATGAGAGGAGACCCGTGCCCAGCAGTGGGACAGTAATGGGTTGACGATGATGATCAGCAGTGTTAAGCAATACTGTATGTATTTATGGTATGAAGGGTATCGTGAAATTTCATCACGCCTTCATATTAATACACCAGCGCTTTACACCGATGTCAGCTAGAAACATACTACAGTTAAATTCTTCGTTTCTTCAAGTTTTTACAATAAATTTAAACTCAGAACAGGTTATAATACAATTACTGAGCAGAAATTGAAGCCATAGCCTTCGGCATAACAACCCGTCACTAACCATCAGATAAAGAGGCTAATAGTTCATAAAATTAGTTATAAAATAGTTCATAAAAATATCGTTTATAAGCAAAGAAATCAATATTAAATGCCACGTCCGTTTTGAGCAAACCCTTTTCAGTCCGTGTACAGTAATTTTACTGAAATATTCATATTCCAAGCGCTCGTTATAAGAGAAACAAAATGGATACAGTTTTTATGGTGCATCGTGACTTGCATGCATGCTTCCATGCATCCATGCAAGTTAAGCCGGATGTAACTGGTATTAGATGGAAGTTGAGGTTTCGGCTTAAATGTTCAACGTTTTCTGTTACTCTGACATTGTAAATGGTAATTTTGTTTTCTCTAAAAAATTGCTTTGTTTTTGCTTTAACGAACTTGTTTGGCAATAACAAGAGATTTAAATGTATGTTAAAGTTATTGTTAGACTAAAAATAATATTTAGATTTAATAACTAGAAAACACGATTTTATTACGTACGATACATTATAAAATAATGAAACTTCAAAGAAGTGAAAAGTTTTTTTGGATATGTTTATTTTAAATTATTCTATACTGATAAAAACGTTTTTTAGTTATTGAAAATATTTCATATAGTTAATTGTATCAGGTGTTATTTTGAAATACATGCTATAAACTTAGGATTACAACTACTTCGCAAAATTCGTCTACGAATATCCATGATGGTACTCGATAGGTGATATATTTTAAACCAGACCGTGTTCACCCTCCCACAAATGAGACGTGAACATGCAAGAAATAAAAAATATCTAAATATTTTTATTTTGAACAAGTTAAATGCCTCGTCAGTAAATATGAAGAACACTTGTTTATTTATAAACAAGTTGAATGCATCGTCGGAGAATATGAAGAACACCTGTTAATTTATGAACAAGTGAAATGCTTCGTCGGTAAGCTACTTAACGTTGTCGTTATTATAGTGTTTGTACTTACAAGTTGCTCTATATTTGAACAAACTAACTGCTATTACAATTTGCACTTTAAAAATAAAATAGAGAGAAAATTTTCGTAGAAAAGATAAATTATTTTTAAAATATTCTTCGTCAATTTTAAATGTTTTCTATTACTAGTGTATATTTGATAGCACGTTTATAAAATTAGTGGTTTAATTACCATTTAACAATGAAATATTATTATATGCAAGAGAAAAAAATATTCTTATAATATCGTAAAAATGTAATTATTTTGGAATCCATTAATGGACTTTTAAGTCATAAGCTTAGAAATAATGTTTTGTAAACATTTTTATTTTGAACAAGTTAAATGCCTCGTCAGTAAATATGAAGATCACTTGTTTATTTATGAACAAGTTGAATGCATCGTCGGAGAATATGAAGAACACCTGTTAATTTATGAACAAGTGAAATGCTTCGTCGGTAAGCTACTTAACGTTGTCGTCATTACAGTGTTTGTACTTACAGAAGTTGCTCTATATTTGAACAAGCTAACTGCTATTACAATTTGCACTTTAAAAATAAAATAGAGAGAAAATTTTTGTAGAAAAGATAAATTATTTTTAAAATCTTCGTCAATTTTAAATGTTTTCTATTACTAGTGTATATTTGATGGCACGTTTATAAATTTAGTGGTTTAATTACCATTTAGCAATGAAATATTATTATATGCAAGAGAAAAAATATTCTTATGATATCGTAAAAATGTAATTACTACTTTGGAATCTATTAATGGACCTTTTAATTCGATTTCATAAATTTAGAAATAATGTTCTGTGATTTTTATAAACACCAACAATCCTAAATATATAACATTTCCAATTTTGTGGATATGATTTTTATTAAAAAAAAAAAGATTTTGTACAAAGTTTATTTACAGGTATCAAATATCAATATACAAAAATAAATTTAAATACTATACTCGTACGTACTATACAAACAGGGTGATAACTTTGTTTCTGACTGGCCGGACAATTTTGGTGTAGTTCGTCTTAACATGGCTGACTATCGGTCTGTATTTCCCTTGTGACGGCGATCTCGTCGAGAAATATAACGGTCGCTTTTCAGTCGTCACCGGCTCTACCTCAAACGTCTTCTGTCGAGTGTTAAACTCGTTCGCTCGCTTCCTCAATACTATTTCGAAATTCGATAACTTCATATTCTTCTTCTTCAACGGCACGTTATACTTTTTTGTCTTAATCTTCTTCAGTAGATCCTTCTTCATAAACTTCTGCTTCGGGAAGAACGCTTCGACTTTTATCTTGAAAGATATCGTCACGTTTTCCTTCCGCGCGAGCGATTGGATGTCGTTAATGTATTTCTTGAACTCGGCGACAGCATTCTCTCCTTTGACCTCGAATCGTCTCTGTATTTCCTTAAGATGCCCCATTTGTGTCGCGATTTGATATTTATGTCGGTCTGAAATAGGAATAGGAAAATTTGTAGATGTTTTTGTACTCTTAATTACACTTATTTGGGTCTTATCGCTGTAATATTTTACTTTAATTTTGCGGGAGAATTTCGGGTTGCATGGCCACTGACAGCGGTAACGAGCGGAAAAATATTTTGTTAAATAAAACGTCGACAATATTTTGCGACGTGGTTTGCAACCTTTTTGCGTTTTATTCTGATGCTTGTAACGAATAGAGAGGTATTTTTGGGATGTACTTTAATGGATATTTCATTTTTATAAAGGGCGAGGTTTCGCGTGCGGTTTTATTCGATTGCTCTCTTGCAGTTTTAATTCTAGAACCCTTTATATTATTACCTCAATGAAAGTAGTATATACTGTCAGATGCCTGATACTTTGTAATCGGAATTGGGGCCTCAAAAAAATTAATTGATTGATTAATTAATTAATTGTAATGTAATAGAAACGAACATCGAACATGTATGCTCTTTGATGGTAAATGATGATGTCTTTGTCATTTATAAAATAAAACTCGTGTCGTGTCGGATCGTGTTAAACCACGATCCAAGGTATCCTAGAATAGGAATAATAAAACCGTTATATATAATAAAGATAAATTAAAATTTATTTAACAAACTCACCTTCAAAGTAATCTTGAGCATAAACACAAACTATAACGAACATCGTATGGATAATGCAGTTCCTATAGACACCCATGTTCGTTCGCTACAAGTCACTTAACACTGATTAAGACCCACAGGTGGCTTATATCTAGCGATACGTAACAAAAAGAGGTAAACGTAAACAATACCATTTGTTTCGGTAAGTTGATTAACCCTGCACTTGCTTGGAAATCGTAAGGCGATTGACACACGTTCAGTTTTTATTTACGGTGATAGTTGTCATTTCTTCTTGCTTGGTTTTTTAATGGTATTAATTTAGCAAATGAGCCCGCAGTCCGCGTAATAATGTGTTGCTGCTCTTAAACACATGCAATTAATCGGACTACCCAATAAGTTCGTTGCTACAAAGTTGATATCGGGTAAAAATGTTGCGTATAAAACCCATCAAACCATAACACAGCAGCATTTCATATTGTCGTTACATACCTGTGCCTTGCAGGTCTTTTGGGATCCTCAGCCAAGAAAAGTAATAATTTTGTGAAATTATCAAAAAAAATCGTCCCTCATATTTCTAAATCTGTGTAAGATCGTAATGAGTTTTGACATCTACCTCTTATTTATTAATAAATTTTACTAACAAATACTTTATGTACTTTATTTATTAAGTACCAATTTATGTAATTTCTAATTATCATGAGCATGTATTGATGAACATATAGATATTGCACTGAACGTGTGTAAATCGCCTTATCCACGTGAAGCGGGTAATAATGATCGCATTTAACCAGCTGCTTTTAATTTTTCGCCTTTGCTTTTATTCGATTCAGCGCACAATTGGACAAAATTTTGTTCTGTTCTTTACTTTATTTCTTCGCTATTATCCTATTATCCGATAAAGAGTCATTGTTTTTATTATTTTCTCGGTTGAATTCAATTTTTTAACTTTTAATAATTACTTTCATTAAACTCCACTTTTAAACCTTTGATAGGACCCTACTATAGTAGTCGCCATACTGGTCTGTATATCAGAAGGTTTTTGGTTTGATTTCTGGTTCGGAAATAAAAAAAATGCTTAGGTAAAATATAACCAATGCAGCTCTCTTCTTTCGACTTTAAGATAAAGTTTAATCAAAATCTGTGCAGCCATACTTTAGAGGGGTAATAACGTATACTAAAAAGTGAATGACAATCTACCTAAAATTTAAATTCTACTTCTTTACTCAAACTTTCGATGTGGTTATTAGAACTTTAGTAAGAATTCTCCTGATACAAACAAAACTACAACCAGATCGACATATATTGCAAGTTTACAAGCACCTCAAGAACAACAACACAACTATCACCTACATCACAACAGACATAAATTGGGTACTAAGCTGGGAGCGCACCACAGCAATTTAGCAGTGCTTCGGTTGTTGGCGGACTAATTCAAGTAAACCCGGGGTGAGGGATGAGTGTAGCGATCCTAGATGATACTGTAGTATTTAGTATCTATTTCGTGAAATTGGGAAACTATGGTTAGGTTGAGATTGGATTTCTGATGACGTGTACATCTTTATTTTGGTTTAGATGATACATCCTTGGTAAAACTGCGTGGGTGCTCCTTCCTACAAATTTTTGTCTACGCCGAGAACTATAAAATATATTAAGTTAAAATACAACCAATGTCGCTCTCTTTAAAATCTTTTCCCTTTGAAAGTTTCATCAAAATCATCACAGCTATTTCCGAGATTATCACAACAGACATACATTGGGTATTAAGCTGAGAGCGCACCACAGCAATTTAGCAGCGCTTCAGTTGTTGGCGGTCTAATTCAAGTAAACCCGGGGTGAGGGATAAGTGTAGCGATCCTAGATTGATACTACACTATTTAGTATTTATTTGGAGAAATGTAGACTCTAAACGTAGAATGACGTATGACGTAATGTCTTTGTAAGAAGAGAGAGAAGAGAAAAGAGAAATAATGAAAGAACGTGGAGACAAGAAGTAAGTAGTCAAAGATAGATAGTTAAAAGGAAGGAAAGAATGAAAGGCAATAATTATTATAAAAAAACTGACTGCATAAAATATAGCCTACTAGCTTTTGCCCGCGGCTTCGCCCGCGTTTAATAGAAAATAATATGACATACTAACATACATAAAACTGAAAATTCGTACCTTCATTGGAATGACAGTGGCGCCATGTGGCGAAAATTGGTCGTAACAACTCTGAAACCTTCGTGGGCTCATGGACAACAACTTTGCTAAAGATCATCACTAAGTGATCAAGTCTTGATCAAATGCATAGTTTACGATTCAATCCTTACTAATATCGATTAAAATAATCGATCTTTTTGGTCCAAAAGATCGATTCTCCGATTAATCGATCTTAGATCGCCTTTTCTACTTCCCGTGGGATTTCCGTGATAAAAGTTATCCTATGTCCTTTCTCGGGTCTCAGACTATCTTTGTACAAAATTTCATTAAAATCGGTTCAGTGGTTTAGGCGTGAAGAAGAGACAAACAGGCAGACAGACAGAGAGACAGAGTTACTTTCGGATTTATAATATCAGTGATATGAACAGTGAACCCTGCCAACATTGCTACGCCCACAATTAAAACGAATACTATGACACCTCATATTATGTTAAATCCGTTAAGCCGTTTGGGCTGTAGTGACATACATGCTCTAAAACATTACCTCCGCTGTCTGGTAAAAAAAACAGAAAATATTTACCTTACTCCGATACTCAGAAAGTGGTGGAACCCTTTGTGGTTCGACTCCGGCGGCACCACCGCCACACCTATTTCTACCTAATAACAGCAGTGTTAGGCGCTGCTGTGTTCCGATTTGAAGGGTGTGGTAAGGGAGACAGACTTTTCCGAGGCGTTCCAGCTTAGTCCTCAGAGGTAGCGGCGCATCTGTGGCCGACCTCAGGTAGGAATATCTAGTCCTATCTGGGGTTGATTGAAGATGTCCATGGGCGGCAGTAGCCACTTACCATCAAGTGGACTGCTTCTCTTGTATTATAAAAAAATACTCACAAGTTATTTTACTAACACTAAAGCTATTTACTATCGATTGAATATTGTTATCTTTGTACCTTCATAATTCCGATAGGTTGTCAGAGTCTCACTGCCGGACATAGGTCTCTTTATGAAAAGGGTTTAAGCTTCAAAAGCTAGCTTTATTTCAAGGACCCATTGTGTTCCTCTGGGCACAAGTCTCCTCATAGAATGAGAGAACTTTAGGCCATATATAAATAGAGTTCACTTATTTTTGAGTACCTTTTTTCTAAGGACTATTATGCCTGTAGTTATTAATTTCTAATAGAAAAAGACAAAAGTGCCTGAGATTCGAACCTCGGACCTTTCGATGGGCGAGTTTTAAAGTACGAAGTTTTTCTGAACATCCCTAAGGTTGACTGGGAGAAAATGCTATTTAGCATTAAGTCCGCCTTTTGTACCACATTATTTTTAACATGGTCAATAAAGAGTAAATAAATAAAGTTACCAAAGTTTTTCGATTATCTTTTAAATCGCACAACGATAATTAAGACCTTATTCTATATTTTGGTTCAATTCCCAACAAAACAAGCTGAGCTACGTGCGAAAAACCCATAATTATTATAATACCGCTTATTAAATTAATTTCATAAATATTATTAACATTTTCCATTTACACGTAATATCGGTATCCATATTATGAGAATTGTTTGCCTTAATTAATATTATGATGAAGCTGAACAAGCGTGCGATTGGTTAAATCAATACGATTCAGTGCGATCACGATATGGTAGCCGTAAGGGTGGTTATAGACCTGTGCTGTTCCGTGTAACATGCGTGTTTCTTACTTGTAGTAAAGTGTATGAATGTGTAATTTTATTAATATTATGACGAAGCTGAACAAGCGTGCGATTGGTTAAATCAATACGATTCAGTGCGATCACGATATGGTAGCTGTAAGGGTGATGTTAGACCTGTGCTGTTCGGTGTAACATACGTGTTTGTTGCTTGTAGAAAAGTGTATGAATGTGTAATTAATATTATGATTAAGCTGAAGAAGCGTGCGATTGGTTTAATCAATACGATTCAAAGCGAACACGATATAGTAGCCGTAAGGTTGGTGTAAGACCTGTGCTCTTTGGTGTAATATGCGGGGAATAGTGAACGCATAAATGTGTCCGATCAGCGATTTTTGTTTAACTAGTAGCAGCATTTTATTATCACTAAATTAAGTTTAAATAAATAAATAAGGCAAGTGCCTAGCAGGCGTTTCATTTTTGTGGTTGCGGTGCTTCCGATGCAATAAGACTATTTACGTTTAACCGCTTAATAAGTCGCTAATTAATAAAATAGCATGTAGCAATGCCTTAAAAGAATTATTGCATAATATTATATTATATTATAATGCAATATAGGTGCTTTAGAAGACATTATTATTTTCACAAAATAATACTCACAGGGTTTCCTGAAAATCTTCAAACACTTGTAATAATCAAGTCCATATTATCTTTCCATTGATCTCTACGAACATTTACGTTATAAAATTCCAGAAATAATTATTAATGTGACCCTTTGGTAGGATCCCAATGTGCGGTAGTATTACAGTTAAATAGCACGAGTCAGTCACCACCTTAAACATAATCTGAAATTCATTGTGTAGTCAGTTGTGTGGCCCGATTGATCGGAAATATTATACACGTTATTTGCATAATAAAATACAAAATTACATAATGAATGCATTCAGTACGTTCGTATAGAATTAAGCTGCTAAGTAAGCCTCTTGTTTACATAAAATAATATTTTTTAAATTGAAGACTATGAAAAACGCGTTTGTGGCCGGCCTTAAGCAGATGTAGATCTTTGCGGCTAACTTACATATGAGGTGGCGATATTTGTCCCCAAGAATGGCAACATAAACGCAACGCAAATATTTTTTATTGGTACCGCCCATACCTATATGCAGATGAGGGCTATGACGGTATCCGTGGTTCCAACAAAGGGCGTCCAGAGGAACATCGTGGGGTTTTAGCCGGTAGGAGTCCGGCATATCCTCTCCACTGCCCTCGCAGCTGAGAGGAACCCGTTAAGTGATTCCCCAAGAAAAAAAGCTCGTAGAAAGAGAGGCAGATAAAAATTAAAAAAGTCACAAGATTTTTTATTATTGTTTATTTGTATTATTTATGTGGCAACGAACTTTCACCAATATTTTATGATATAGGCAGCAACTATTTTAAGAGAGAAACATAACTAACTATAAAAAGTATTCCCATATTTGCAAATCGAAAAAAACATATTTTAATTTGCAATCCAAACAACCTAACGAACCGTTATACAGCGACACCACACTCAATTAGTCACAACTAACTGATCGGCCCGTCCACAATTAACGGGACAACACTAATTAATTAAAACTTGTGAAGCCCGATCGGATTTATACTATCTGAGTTGGTGTTAATTAAAGACACTTATACATAAGAACCAATGAGTACGTAATTAGAAGCCAGTTCTCACGAACACTTGTCAACCAATACTGTCCCACTGCTGGGCACAGGTCTGCCCTCAGAGTTTTTTCTTTATAATATAGGAGTAGCAGACGAGCATGCAGTCCAACTGACCGTAAGTGGCTACGGCCCCCGTGGACATCTGTAATCAACCCCAGATAGGATTAGATATTACTACCTGAAGTCGGCCACAGATGCGCCGCTACCGCTGAGGATTAAGCTGGAACGCCTCGGAAAAGTCTGTCTCCCTTACCACACCCTTCAAGCCAGAACACAGCAGCACCTAACACTGCTGTTATTAGGCAGAAACAGTTGTGGCGGCGGTGCCGCCGGAGTCGAACCACAAAGGGTTCTACTACCTTCAACAGTCATAAACCAGTGTTAAGTCATAGACCACCGCGCTGGCCAAAGGCGGATTGGTAGACTTCATACAACCTTGAGAACTTTTATTTTAGAACTCTTTAGGCGTAACAAGCCTCCTCATGATGTTCTCCTGCACCGTTTTAGCAAGTGTTTTGTATGTATGCACAGACTGAGCGATAAGTCCTTTGCAACCTAGCGTCCGTAATACTTATCTTAGTATTAACTAATGAGTAATTCTACGTTTGCTTAAACAGCTAAATAATCTGCTCTCTGTGTGCATAGCCCTGATGGGTTCGACATTAGCCACTTATTTTCAGATGGACTGTATACTCGTTTCTTAAAAATATAATATGTGGTGCCGCCGCAGTAGAATTGTTTCTTTATAACTGTGTGAAATAGTATTTTACACAGCGTTTCAAACACTTGGTTTAAAAGGTCCATAAAACTCAGCTTTAATAAAACTACTAACACAGTACCTCCTCCTTTTACAAAGTCGGTAAAAACCTGGTCTGTTAAAATAATATCAATTTAATATACCTTGTGCACAGCGGGTCATTAATGAGTAATATTAATTTGATAATGACTTTGTTAACCAACTACATGTTAATGAAGCGTCAATTACTTTATAACGCCTCGCTTCGATGTTAATGACAAACTTTAACGACGGACATCCATAAATTAACGCGGACATTCATTAATTAAAACTTGTGAATCCCTATCCGATTAATGTATCATTAGTGAGGGGCTGTTTACTTTTAATCATTAATTGGTGCTATTTAAGCATTACAACTCAATGAGTTCGTGTAATGTTTAAATGTAATGCTTTCGTATCGACGGTCCATGTGGCACAGTGATTACCATACGCAAAGGGCTTTTGGTTCGATCCCCGTAGAACCACAGATTTAGATTTAGACCGTTTTACTCTGTGTTTAGTGGATTTGTTTTCAATGTAGTGTAGTAAGTTGTTGTTTATTAGTTTATCTATAGTTTTCAGTCGACCTTTAGGTAGGTCGTAATACCTTTAGGTGTTTATTGTAACGGTTCAAGTGATAAAGCCATGTGACTAACGGACAGATGGACAGAAAACGTCAGAAAGCTTTGTGTAAATTATGTGTAATTATTTTAATGTACCAAATCTAATCAAAAAAGGTGGTAGAACCCTTTGTGGTTCGACTCTGGCGGCACCACCGCCACACCTATTTCTACCTAATAACAGCAGTGTTAAGCGCTGCTGTGTTCCGGTTTGAAGGGTGTGGTAAGGGAGACAGACTTTTCCGAGGCGTTCCAGCTTAGTCCTCAGGGGTAGCGGCGCATCTGTGGCCGACCTCAGGTAGGAATATCTAATCCTATCTGGGGTTGATTACAGATGTCCATGGGCGGCAGTAGCCACTTACCATCAGGTGGACTGCATGCTCGTCTGCTACTCTTATATTATAAAAAAAAATAGTTCCATATTCTCAGAAACTATTCAGTATTTAACGTTAAATTAGATAAGTAAAATTCATATACGATCTACGCGTCCACAAATCGGCTACGTGCATTAATTAAAACTTGTCAATCTCGATCCAATTAATGTATCATTAGCGAGGGCCTGTTTGCTTTGATCATTAACGGATATTGTTTGTTAAGTTGTATTTATTACCAAATAATGATATTTCAGTTTATTAGTAACTCAAGGCAGAATTGCATGAATTGAAATTGCTATTTGATAACTTGTATAAAATCTATAACATACTAGCTGACCCGGCAAACGTTGTGTTGCCATATAAATAAAAAAAATGTTAAGGGTGTACAACCTGTATCACTTAGGGGTATGAAAAATAGATAGTAGCCGATTCTCAGACCTACTGAATATGTATATAAAATTTGGTGAAAATCGGTAAAGCCGTTTCGGAGGAGTACGGTAACTAACATTGTGACACGAGAATTTTATATATATTAATAACATTTCGACTGAACGCTACGATTAAAAACTTAATATAATTGTGCCAAACGACTACAGTGCTAAGCGCTGTTAATATAATATGTTTAAAATACATAAGGCATTTTAAAACCATCCGTGAATCACATTAGCCTTTCTTGACAGTCGGGTAAAAAGGAGCCGACAACTATCAATGATACAAATCAATTTGGCAATATTTTTTTGAAGTAATACCAAGTACAATAAACCTCTGTGATTCGACTTCGGTGGCACCACCGCCACACATATTTCTGCCTAATAACAGAATTGTTAAGTGCCGCTGTGTTCTGGTTTGAACGGTGTGGTAAGGAAGACATAATTTTCAGAGGCATTCCAGCTTAGTGCTCAGGGGTAGTGTCGCATCTGTGGCCAATCTCAGGTAGAAATCTAATCTTATTTGGGGGTAATTACAGATGTTAATAGGCGGTCGTCTGCTACTCCTTTATTTAAAAAAATGCGTATTAAACTCGGTTTATATCCCAAAATATACACTATTTTCATATTACCGAAAATTGCAATGTATTGAATGCAAATGTCTAGCAACACCGCACTCAATCAATGACCAACTATTCAGGACCGACGCGTCCACAAATTAACGCCAGGATTCATTAATTAAAACCTGTGAATCCCAATCCGATTAACATACAGGTGAGATACTGTTTACGTTAGTCCATAATGGGTAGTTTAGTATCAGAAAATTACATACTACATTTTTAAGTTTAAAGGTAACACATTTATTTTGACCACTTTACCGAATTCGGATGATTAAAACCCTAAAATGTTTAAAATGAAGGATCACTATTTTATTATACACAGAGAACCCTAAAAATAACTCAATATTATTTACAATACAAGTGTACACGGCGACCGGAAGTAATCCGTTTTTCTTATCAACATCAAACAAAGCCGAAACTTGACCAAATATTGTTGCACAGCCGAGCAGAAACCGGCAAATAAATAGTTCCTTTGATCGTGTTCAGAATAACCTTTATTATTGTTACTAAGTAGATATATATTATGTACTATTTTTGTACTATGTACATATTGAAAGTGTTTTAAGCCTGAACTAATAAAAGTACTTCGCAGATGTATAATCCGTGTTATGTAAATAGAGTAAGTACCTTCAAAAAGTTACCACAATTAACAATATATCTTAAGAATTGAATGCTTTCTGCAATTACACTCATACTTGCAAAAAACATCCGTACCTAGAACAGAATTTTAAATATATAATTTTTTACGTCTAACTGCGAATTAGTAGCTAGTTCACATTTTGAGCACTTACAAAAGAAATTATCATTTTTTTATCATTGGTAAACAATATTTTGGTAGATTGTTTATTAATAAGGCGTTATCGATCCAACAAACTTGCTTATAGACTTGCATAAAAAGTGAAGGTAGAAAAACCTCCCGAAATCAAACCCGAATTCACACGAGGACTTCCTCCGAAAGATTCCCGTTTCCGTAATGAAATGTCGAAACGCACACACACTTATTCACTGTCACAGATTAAGAGAATGAGGGTATACATCACAAATGGAGTTTTATGCCTACGTTTATCCAAACGAGTTTAAGTTATTCATTAACATGATTATTCATTTTAATGAGTAACGTCATCTTTTTTCAGTTTGAAAGAAATATAATACAGCTCAGTGGAAATATACGAGTAAGTACTATCAATTACAATCACTTCTTACGTTTATTTTCCAATGTAGCGGTAATATATAGTAAAATGTAAAGAATTACATAAAACTCAATAGAAAAAAAAAAACATTTTACGTGGTAAACAATTTTCACATTTTACCCACATTTTCAGTTACAACCATAATTCATACAAGTAGATTGAAAAAAAATGTTATATTCTAAATATATGTATACCTCAGTCGGAATCTAACCAAAGTAAACTGCTAAATACGTGTCATATAATATAATACGAATTCTCACAATCTTAAAGTAATCTTAAACCTAATTCTCCGTTCTCGGTAGAACTGATCGAAAAACTCCAATTTTGGAGTAAGTGGTATTCGGGTCACGTGCGCGGCAGCTGGACGAGCTGATGGGCTTTCACTCAACATTCAGAACCATTCTAGATTAGGCCTTTAGAATTAAATGGAACTATTCAAAATTTTGCCAATATGTGGTTTACTTATAAATTAGATTATTTACACCACACGTTTTTTTAGAATTACTTATTTACGTTGGCAATATTATTAGTTGTATGTACGAAAACTTTTCACGAAATATTTGAATACTTTTGTGTATTTGTAAAATACATTGGTGTAATACAATGATGTTCTATTTTAAAGCTTTCTTTGATTTGGAGGTCACAAAAGCTACTAAAAATACTTTATTTAAAAATAACATAATCTGCAAAGGATTCGATTATACTTTTCATATAATAAAAGTATTAAATATGAAATATTATCTGGTCATTGCCACGATGGACATCTGACTGTATAAATATATAGAAATCTCAAAGCAAAAATTGAATATTTATCTTTGTACACTCTGAAATAAAATAATACGCTTAAGTATATAAGGTAGGAATAAGGTAGCGATGCCGCCGAAGTCCATCCACACAAAAATGGACTATCTTCAAAACAATTGGCGTGGTCAGGACTCAGGAGTGACTACTTCGTCCGAGGCGTTCTAACTTAGGTACTCCCCAGTAGTAATGCATGTATTATCGACCTTAGGTAGAACCTTTATATTTTTTTAGATTAATGTCAGATGATCCATGGGCTGCAGTAGCCACTTACCAATTCACTATCAAGTGAACTGCATTCCCGTCTGCTTCTCAACTATTAAAAATCTATAAATAGCACTACTGCACAATCCTCTAATCTATGCCCGCATTTTATTGGAACTCCGTACCCAGCCCCCAGATTTATTCTTCGCGCATAAATTGACGAGACAAATTTCCTTCTCAAGTGATTTAGTGACATTTGTGGCGTGCCAGTGGATCGTGTTACGTTCCCTTAATATATATGGACGGGCGCAACGCTTATTGATATGTACGAGTATAGCAACGCGATGACGCTCTAATTTGTTTTGTGGGCGTCTGGTTATAAGAGTTTATTTGCTATGGTAACGGTGATATGTGTGAATGGCATCGACATTGTTGACAGGGGTGTAGTTTTTTTAAGTCAATCCAGATGTAAGACTATGGATCGTTGTCGATTTATTAATTTATTCAATTTCTATGTTACTACTTGTTTATACTATGGAAGTAGAAAAGAGCATGTAGTAGAGCATGTAGTCCATTTGATGTTAAAAAGTTACCGCCGCCCATGGACATCTGTAATCAACCCCCGATAAAATAAGATTTTTTCCTCTGTGAGATCGGCCACAGATTCGTTGCTTGCCTGGAGCAAGTATATCGCTCTTAACACACCCTTCAAACCGGAACCTAGCAATACTAGAGACTGCTGTTATTATACGCTATTGGGTGTGGTAGTTGTGTCTTCAGAGTCTTGACCACACAAATTTCCTTCTCAAGTGATTTAGTGAATTTGTGGCGTGCCAGTGGACCGCGTTACGTTCCCTTAATGTATATAGACGGGCGCAACGCTTATTGATATGTACGAGTATAGCAACGCGATGACGCTCTAATTTGTTTTGTGGGCGTCTGGTTATAAGAGTTTATTTGCTATGGTAACGGTGATATGTGTGAATGGCATCGACATTTTTGAAATAGACGTAACATTTTTTTATCGTATGGATCTTTATTAATATATTTATTAACTGTTTCAATTATTTATATATTATTTTTATGCGTTATTCGTTGTTATTTATTAAAGTAGCAAGCGAGCACGCAGTCCACCTAATGGTAAATAGCTACTGCCACATTTGTACCAAATCCCCGATAATATTATAATTTTCTTTAAGGTTGACTAAGTTGGAACGCCTCGATCAAATATATCGCTCTTGCCACACCCTTCAACGCGGAACACAGCAGCGTTTAACATTACTGTTATGAGGCAGAAATAGGTGTGGCAGTGATGCCTCCAGAGTCCAACCACAAAGGGTTCTACCGTCTTCATAACTTGTAAACATATTTATATGCAGACATAACGTTAACTTGAAAAGTAGGTCTCTTGCTAAAATAAATTCCATTCATGAAGAAACTCAAACATACTCAATCATTCGCCCGATGATAGTTCGGCGTCACGATTTGGCAGCCATATAAAAGTTGTAACTATAACTTTTTAGTTTTCTCGGACTACGGTTACCATAAATAAAGTTAGATAACAGGACACAATGTTAGTAACAGTATGAAATGTTACTTTGCGGAAATCCATCCTGTAAAATTATGACAACCATTTATAATATTGTATAGTAAACGTTAAATAAAATTATAGTTGACAATTTGAAAAATGATTACTATTTACTAGTGTTGTATAAATAGCTACAAATGTAGATCTTCATTTGAGGACGTAAATAATAATTTATTTTCTAGAATGCCACTAATTATAAAATATTTGCTTCAGAATTCTATTTTGTTTTCAAAAGGTAAATATTAAATGAAAAAAGTGTAATACAATATCTAAATACATGAAAATATTTTTTTTATTGGAAAAAGTCTGTCTATACTTTTTGACCTTTAAACAATAATAAAACTTCTTATCAAAATTGCATTATAATCATATAATTTTAAAGAATATTATCTTTAACATCTTTCTACCATTATAGTTACAAGTTTTCAGAAGAAAACGAGAGTATATATAATATAGCTTTAAATTGTCAGTTACATTAAACAGTATTTAATTAAAGGAATTATTCTTTTGAATTGCGATACAAATTTATTAGCAACAAACCAATTATTCTGGAATAATTCCTGATTTCCTTAAAACATTGTCAACCTACTGGACAGCGAAAGAAAAACATAGCGATTCCCAAAGTTCTTTTTGCCGTCCACTCGACGCTTATTGTATCGATTCCCTAACTTTGTTGTTCGTATTTCTGGACGTTGATGTTTTTGTTTGAATATCTGATACTTGGACTAAGTACTTACTACTCGTGATAGCGATGCCTCTAGAAAACAAAATTTATTATGCTTAAAGAAGTAGTAAATATGCATAATGGTAAGTGGTCACTGCCGCTCAGGGTAATCTCCAATAAATCCCAGATAAAATTGGAATCCTACCTGCGATCGGCTGTAGATGCTACCCATAAGGACTTAGAACGCTTCGATTAAGTGTCCGTTACCACGCCTTTCATAAATAAATAAGACGCTTTCTAAACTCTATGTAGTGCTGAGACAGGCCACTAAGAGAGTTTTAGTGAGGTAAGAATTCCATAAAATCCGGTACCTCTCCCATGAGTTTGTTGTACCTTTTAGTACCTTAAAAGTTTTTCCTGTTGTCACCAAAAGAAGAAATAAGTACGTACTCTGTAAAAAATTGGAATGTCTTTCCATGAGGATTGAATGATGGCTCTACCAACGACAGATTGACAAACGGAGAGACATCGGAGACCTCGTTAGTAAGGTCTCGTTTTTACCCATTCAGTACGGAACCCCAAAATTGGCACGATAATTTTAATTTACAATTAAATGCGCTGTAAGCGCGCTCAAAACTGAATTTTAAACATAAAATTAAGTTTTAACATTTTAATTACTTGAGAATTGTAGTTCCAATGTGATTCCAATTTTAATATTCGTTTTATATTATTTTCAATTATAAATCAGTAAATAATTAGTTTGAAATATTTATTTCATTATGCTTTAAAACATATTACTTGATTATACCGTCGAATTGGCGAATAAAGGTTCCATGCACAAGCAATATATTTTTTTTCACTTTATATAAAAAAAATATCTCGGGATCCGTAGTGCAAGCTCCATTTACACTTAACTGGTTATTAGCTATTTTACTCATATTTTTTGTTTGTTATTATTTTGAAAGTTGGAATCATTATGAAAAAAGCGACAAATGCCACTCAAATTTGTGTTGCCTGTGAATACATGTGTATATGTACGTGCATGAGTGCGTGTACGCCTACGTGTGTGTACAAGTGTGTCTGTGTATGTGATTGGGAATAAATGATAGAGCGTGTGATACTCGTAGTTGTTGTGTCTTTGTTGCTACATACTTATAATTTTGTCAGTCGTATGTTGAATACTTACAAAATCTTTTTTAATAAAAGTCCGAACTGTTTTTTCCGATATGAGTTGCTTTTTGGCCTAGTGACATTTTTAGCTACACCGATTTTTTATGCTTTTGGTCCTTGTTGCCGATTTCTTGGACGGCTAGAGATCCGAAATTATTTTACTAATCATATTTAAATCTTCACACCATTCCCTCCTATCACGAAATCCTAAATGTTCAATCCTTCGTTCCACGATTTCCTTCATTCGATGTTGGATTCCATTAGAAAAATGGATTTTTTCCGCTACCGCTTCGGAAAGTAATTTTCGATAAAACAATTTGTGACGTCGTTCCCCACATGTGTGACGTGGCGCACCGATTTTTATATATTTTAGGATATTATAATGTTTTTACTGGAATCTATGTACCTAATGTATAAAGTTCTATAATATTATTATATTCTAATATGTTCGATGGTTATTTTTACCTTTGTCCATCTATATTAAAATAGCGTGTTAAAATAAACCTACGCCAGCTAACTGTCGTGAGAGGAGACTGAAAGGGGTCATCCGGAGCTGCGGACTATAAGAGTAAAAGCTCAATCTGCCCAACCAGTAATCCTAGGAAGGCCCTGGGCTTATGTCATTGCATTCTTCGTTAGCATACAAAAGAAAGAATGGGCAGTAAAGTAAAAATCTCATACAATCTGATGACGTTAAAGGTCGTAAAAAGTGCAGTCACGTACAAAACATCGAAAAATCACACAAACGGGAGAAAAAAATCATCCCCTAACCTATAACTTCTTTCAAGTTCCAATCTTTTTATTACCTCGTACTAAACAGAATGAATATTGTAAGTTACTAATTAAGATAACTTTTGAACATTTAATTAACTCCGTTGCCGGCGACGTTAAAGTGAATTTATATGAGAAAAAGAAAAGTTCCAAGTTAATGGATAAAGTTAAACGAGTCATTGTCAGCAGCTCAGCCATGATTTATTGATTCAACGTCCATATTTGCATCGCTTTTAAAAGCATTTAAAAACATTAGAATGTTTTCTTTTTACCAGACTGACGTAAAGTGATTATGTTCTACCAATATGTAATTAATATGTATGAGTTATGAGAAGTCAGTGTAATATCACTGTCCAATAATTGCATGTTTGCAGAGTGAGTGACTATTTGTTGAGTTGTCATCATGATTTCTGAAATGTTTTACTTTACAGAATTTATTATCATCAGTGACTAATTGGTGCTTTACTTTAATATTGCACATGATAGTAGATATAAGTATTTCCTCTTGAAACAATTTGATCGAAAGTATTCTCTTTCACTATTTCTCATTACATCGCTAGCAAAAGAATAGCTCTTTTGAATCATATTTCATACCATTCCAAGAATACCTTACCTTAGGAAGAAATTTGTTTCACATCTTGCACATTTCTGTTGAAAGAAAAGCATAAATCTTGAAGGTGGTAGCACCCTTTGTGGTTCGACTCCGGCGGCACCACCATGGTATACAGCATGCTCGTTTGCTACTCCTATGTTAAAAAACAGCATCCTGGAGAACCGTAATGCCCCGAAGTCAACCACAACCTAACCTCTTCGTTCTCAGTCAATAATGAAACTGTGAATCGTCCTTGATACTATTGTATTGAAACCTCATTGGAGTTTCAACGTTCTAAACGACTTGAACCACAAACCGCATGTGCAAAGTTCCTGCAAGCCTAATGTTACCACTATGGACCATTGTCTGAAACTAGTTCAAAAAGTTGCTAGCTATCTAACGCAGTATTAAGGCAAGTTCAGTGCTAAAATTTGATGATCATTTTATTACAGTGGATGGCTGGAAAAGTGCAGTGTATATGGTTAAACTTGCGTAAGATGAACAAATTAAGTCCCAAATTGTAACCAGCAAGAAATCGGTTTCGATCAAGAGTTGCTGTCATTTGACAGTAGCCGTTAAAGTTGTTGAAGGTGATAGAGAAACCTTCTATACTTAGTTCGACCTTGGTGGCACCCCCGCCACACATGCGTAATAACGGTAGTATTAAGAAATACTTTTTCAAGGAAGGAAGGCATACTTTTTAGAAACATTTCAGCTTAGTTTCAGGGGTAGCGGTGCATTCATTACTAACCTAAGGTAGAAATTTAATCTTAAAGGCGGTTGATTACAGATTTCCATATGGGCGGCAGCAGCCACTTACCATCAAGTGGGCCGCATGCTCATCTACTACTCCTATATTTAAAAAAAACCGGCTTTTCGCCGGGCTGAAAAGATTTGGTGGTCCCTTATCTATAACTATTTTTCTTCCACCATTGCAGCATTGTAGTGAAATAAACTGGCATAACCCAATATAAAAAAAGATACGAATAATTGAGCAACAGAAAGAGAGTTGCAGTCCTACACCTCTCAAGCCCGTACTCAGTAACTCTAAAATAATAGATGCAGCTAAATTCTACCACATTCAGCCCAATATCTTAAAATTCAATTACCAAATGCACCCACTAAGCGCAACACACCACGACGTTGTAAATCAGCGCCAACTACCCAATGGCGTAACTTAAAAATGCAAGCGCTTCATCAAAACTGCAGCGTGATTTCACTCCCAATTAAGTTCGTTATTTATGCATTCGGTTAAACTCACCAGCAAACTGACTGGCTTATTCTGGAGGAAGGAATTTCCTTTTCATTCGTACTTTCGTATTTTTGGCTGTTTTGGATATCTTTTTTTTATAATATAGGAGTAGCAGACGAACATGCAGTCCACCTGATGGTAAGTGGCTACTGCCGCCCATGGACATCTGGAACAAACCCCTGATAGGATTAGATATTCCTACCTGAGGTCGGCCACAGTTGCTCCGCTACCCTTGAGGACTAAGCTGGAACGCCTCGGAAAAGTATGTCTCCCTTACCACACCCTTCTAAACGGAACACAGCAGCGGCTAACACTGCTGTTATTAGGCAGAAATAGGTGTGGCGGTGGAGCCGCCGGAGTCGAACCACAAAGGGTTCTACCACCTTTTATTCGTATAGTTGATGAATACATTTTTTCTACTTGCCATAGCTTTCTGCATTCTGCTTAGACTTAAACATTTAAGAAGATATGAAAGGTACCTTCAAATTCTTCTATCCATAAATTAACATATATTAAATTGATTCAACAGCAATTTCTATGATGCAGCAGTTCTCTGTTTAGGTGGAAGTGTGTGGGCCCCGGCTAATGTTACACTTCAGGAGTGGCTACTCATCTATGACCGACTTCACTTGGAACCCCTGTTCAAAATTGACAGTGACCACTTACCATCAGGTGGATTACATGCTCGTTTTCTATCAATTACAAATAGCAAATCAATTATAAATTCCAAGCGATTTTCCAACAGTTTTCAGATCAGAAAAATAGCGCAATTATTCGAAAAATCGAAAACTAGCGACGATAGTTTTGAAATAGCACTTTTTTTTCGTTGCAGATACCGGAATAATCCCTCGGGTCCTATGCAGGAAACACGAGTATTTGGCAAGAGCGCTGAGAGGCTTGTATCATTTTAAATGAGTCGGGTAATCGGTGGCGTGGTGCTGGCTTTTTAAGCGATCGCCCATGTAGCCTCAATAATTTAGCTGCTCAATTTACGGCACGCACCTTTTATTTTTAATCATTATCACATAAATTCTATTTTCATTAACAATTGCAATTACGTCGGAGATAACACAAAGAAAACCTTTCTCAGAGTTCTTTGGTCTGACGCGCAGTGGGTCCCAGGTTCGATCTCCGGTCAAATAAATATATAAATAATTAATTCAGATTTTTTTGGGCCTGGGACCTTTTGTATTCATCTATGTATGCGTCCATGGCACCCGCGGTACAGTTAATCAGGCTGTGAGTGTAGAAAGCGTCTACATAATATTTTCAAAAATAAAGTCTACTATTCTGAACGTGAACGGTTTTTATCAAATAGTTCAGGTTAGGAATGGTGGACTTGAGATCTTTCTCTTTGAGGTCTTTTTTATTGGAAAGAAAAAAAAAACATCAGTAATACCTATATCGGGATGATAATAAAATACATTTATATACCAAAAGATTCTTGTAAAATATATTTCTAGCCTAATCCCAGCAATCGTCAGAGTAATATGTTAGGAATGACGATGATGAAACAGATTCAAAAATATCAAAACATAAAGTACCTATGTGTGAATAACTATTCCTACTAATTCTTTGATTGAGTATTGTATAGCAGAACTACCCGTATATTAGAATTAAGGGTCCCAATATCCGATACGTAATTAAGGTAGTCCCGTGGGTGTCGTAAGAGGCCGAAGACAAAACTTATGGGCATATTGGATATTGGCCTATTAACAAACTTTGGAAACCGAAACTGAAGTTAAAAGCTATGTGACGTGTATGTATTGGTCACATAAATGATGGTGGCGCGGTTTTGCAATCGAGGAAGGCTGTTTGTTTATGCCCGTTATTATTAATCAATCTATCCAATGTTTTGTCTTCCAAAGATCGACATTTGATAATTTTTTTATACTAACAATTGTCAAATTATGAACTTTAGTTGGTAAAAATTGGGGTTAGCTATATTTATATGCCTAGCTATATTTTTAACACCTGTCGAAACAAATATACTCGTCATAAGATGTCCTAAGAGACGTCATAAGGCCCTTTTAGAAATAGAGGCTTGCAGATGAATGATCTCGCAGAAGATGATTAATCGAATATCTAAATTGTCAGGCTGCAATATCTATGTAAAGAGATTAATTGGTCATACTTACATGAGTATAGACTAATAATAGATAGACACTGTATTGAAAATGGCAAAACATTGCCATGGTATCTTCTCACTTACTTCTCCCTTAATATAGTTGTAAGAGCGTGTAGTTAGCGTGGCGCTGGGTTGATGATGGAGTAAGTTATAAAAAAATTTAAGAACATTATACTTACCTCTTAAATACTTAATTTTGTTTGAACTTTAGGAACTAATAACTGCAGTCCGTCATTACTGCATAGTTCCTTTCTGATTTCCCATGTATCACTAAGCTTTATTTATTTACTAGATCTTAATGAGCCGAGTAATCGGTGGTGTGGCTCCGGTCTCCAAGTTCTATCCTGATTAATTGCATTGTTCGCTCGTAGATAAACTATTTTGCTAGCCACTATGTGCTAAAACTAATTTCTTGCGAGCTTTGATTCAATTTTAACCTTTCAGGGTGCATAAAGATGAATTTGTTCAAAGACAAGGCAGGAACGAGTAGGAATAAAAATACTTAGTTACTTGGTATTAAATAAATAAATACGTGTGGCACTCGGAGACTGCTGCGGTAAAGCTATTGCATAGCATTTTTTATCAACTTATATAAATTGCAAGCGTGATATTTCAAAAAGTCATTAACCCGTCAACTGGCGTGTGCGCCCCGGGGCGCACAGATCGCTACTAAAAAGTATCACCGCTGTGCCGGTCGGAGTGGGGGGTGTTAGGTTTGTACGTTACGGAATGTCTGGATTCGGTCTCCACGCTCAAGGCCCGCGATAGAAGCTATGCAATAGCTTAAAAACATAAACATTTAAATTCCTTAAACGTAAGTTAAGCAACGGTGGGTGCGGACGAAAATTGGATGGGTGACCGCAAGTGCCAAAAATATATTAAAATAACAGTTGTAATCAACATTCAAATTACTAAAACGTAAGTTAAGCAACGTTGGTCGAGGTCGGATGTTGGATGGGTGACCGCTAGTGACAAAAACATTAAAATAACAGTTGTAATCAACATTCAAATTACTAAAACGTAAGTTAAGCTACGTTGGTCGAGGTCGGATGTTGGATGGGTGACCGCTAGTGACAAAACCATTAAAATAACAGTTGTAATCAACATTCAAATTACTAAAACGGAAATTAAGCAACGTTGGTCGAGGTCGGATGTTAGATGGGTGACCACTAGTGGCATAAACATATTAAACATCAGTCTTAATCAACATTGTTGTTAAAATATAAAATTTAAAAAAAAATGTGTATTACTGCCATCTGTTTTCAAGTTGACGAATTAAGGTGTTAGGAATTTTGGTTACGGAATTTCTCGATTCGGTCGCCGCGCTCAAAGCCCGCGATAAAAGCTATGCAATAGCTTAAACAAACTTATGAAATTTATAAAGTAGGAACCATGTAATGTGGAAAGAACTGGATTGCCTAAAATTCTATGTTACGTCATTCTCATAATTTAGACAAATACAAATTGGAGGCATACTGTTCCGAGGCGTTTCGGCTTAGTCCTGAGGGGTAGCGGTGCATTTGTGGCCGACCTCAGGTCGGAATATCTAGTCCTATCTGGTGTTGACTAGAGATGTTTATGGGCGGCAGTTGCCACTTATCGTCAGGTGGACTGCATGCTCGTTTGCTACTCCTATACTATAAAAAAATAAGACACTTCACATATAAAAAAAATCCGTTACTGCGCTTAGGCTTCAGGATATACCAAAAATGAGAAATACATACATATGAAATACATGCACAGACATACATACACATGCTCTTTAATAAAAGTATGACCTTCGATAATCGGGTAAAATATAACGAATTCCAATGAATACGTTTATCGTGAAAATAGTTACAAATTAATATTTTCAGTTACTGTTTCATTCCTGGAAAAATTAATAAACGTTTTATGTTTAACGAGCTTTTGCACGCGGCTTCGCTTTTCCCTTCCCTTGGGGGTAGAATTGATCAAAATCCTTTCTTAGCGGATGCCTATGTCATAACATCTACCTGCATGTCAAATTTCAGCCCGATCCGTCCAGTGGTTTGGGCTGTGCGTTAATACATCACTATGTCAGTCAGACACCTTTGAGTTATATATATTTAGATTAACGCGTTGAGTAATTGTTAGAAAAGTAATAAAAGTTATAGAAATAGATACACATACCTACATATACTATGTAAAAATATAACTTTCTACGGGTAAATATATAGCGAATTCTATGGAATTCGTTTATTGTAGAAATTATTACAAATTATTACTTTCAGTTATTGTTTCATTCCTGGAAAAATTAATAAACGTTTTATATTTAATTAACGTTGAGCGATTGTTAGACAAGTAATAAAAGCTTTAAATATAGTTACAATCATTGTAAATCTCGCCTCTTTGTTAAAATATTTTCATTTTATGTTAAAAAAAAATATTATGATGAAAATAAAACGCTTCGGAAATTTTAAACAGTTTTGAACAAATGGATAATTGACATTCATGTAGCGTGAACAATGCTTTTGTGTTTAGATTTCAGACTTTTCTATTCAAATAACATGTACCTGGTTGTTTGAATAAATTTCATTGCATTGAATGAAATTATGAATAAAATAATTTGTATAGAAAAAATATAATAACTAATAATTTTGTTTGCTTAATTATTAAAAAAAATGTTGTATCAACTCTATAGCGGATAATTCGTATCTATAATAATAGAAATCCGAAGATATCCGATTATGGCCGGTAATGTTTCTCAAGCCCGTAGTAATAATAAAGCTGCACTGTAACGTAATGGGAATATATTAAAAGGAACTATTACCACTATAAGTCGGTGATAGAATCCTGAGGTTCGAATTCGGACCACCACTACACCTCTTTTTCCTAATAATAGCAGTGTTTAGTCAATTTGTATTCTAATTTAAAGGGCGTGGTAAGGGAGCCATAATCATTCGAAGAGTTCCAACTTAGTCCTTAGGGGTAGCTTAGTCCTTAGTCCTTAGGAGAGTCACAAATACATTATTTGTGACTGTCCTCAGTTAGGACTTTTATCTTATCTGGGGTTGACGACGGGTGTCCTTGCGAGGCATATGTATAAATAATGGCATTTAAAAAAAAAAAAAAAAGAGAATAATTATTTTTAAAATTAAAAAAGACAAACCCACTGAGTTTCTTACCGGATCTTCTCAGTAGAGGTCGCGTTCCGATCCGGTAGTAGTTTAAGAAAATATTGTAACTGACAATTTGTAAGTGCCGCCGTTGGCCTATACAAAAATAAATATATTTCATTTCATTTCAGGCAGTGTCCACTTGTCATTAATTGGAACTGCATGCTCGTTGCTAGTTTGCTACTACAATAAAAAAAATGTTGTCCAAACCTACCGTTTGTACCTACTACCGTCAGTTACCTAACCTGACGCATTCGATACATCCTGAGCGTTATGGCGTTGTACAGTATAACAGGAGCAAGACTATCGCTAGCGTACGCCAGCGGCTCCCGGGGGACCGCTCGTAACTCATTTGCGCTCGTAAACGGGATGGAGCGATTTTTATACCGGCTTCACTTCGATAGGCAGCACCTCGCTTGTAGAGCTACGGTAGAATTGTGTGGATACGCTTAATTTTTTAGACGTTTTAAATTAGCATCACTCTTAACAAACGAGCTCAATGCCATAATGAAATGAAGTCTTGAAGGTAGCACAACTCATAGTAAACTCATAGTGGTAGTTCAACTTCATAGATACAACCGCCATATCCTTTTTGCTTCATAAAATATGTCAACACAGAAGGGTGTGGTAAAGCAGACCTACCTATCCGAGACGATCTAACTTAGTTTTCAGGGGTAGCAACGAATAAGTGGTCGATACACATTACATACGGCCCGATACTGTAATGGGTTTGTGGCAAATATAATAAGGTAGTAATTTGATATTCTGCAAACAAAGGAACTATTATACTATTCCCATTACAAAAACTCGCCGTAGCTCATTTAATGCTCAGATACCGAACCTAATGCTTTCAATATAGCCTGGGCATCGCAGACTATCGCCAGCGTACGCCAGCGGCTCCCGGGGGACCGCTCGTAACTCATTTGCGCTCGTAAACGGGATGGAGCGATTTTTATACCGGCTTCACTTCGATAGGCAGCACCTCGCTGGTAGAGCTACGGCAGAATTGTGTGGATACGCTTCGATTTCTTAATCGACTGCGGAGGGTATTTTTTTCGAACGTATGTATATATAATGTATGTATGTATGTATTTATGAATGAATGTATGTCTCATTTTTTGGCATGTCGATATGGCTTGACGGATTTTCACATATGAGGTGACATTAGGTTCATCTATATTGAGAGAGTAGCAAAGGTTGTTTTTTAACCAGTCTCTTTTTTATTTTAATAATAATTGTCCAATTCGTCACTTTATATTAGTTTACCCTGTAACTAAGTAACAGACACATAAAGTTATTTCCAGTGTAGACTTTTTCCCAATAGAAGAATAATAATGGTTTGAAAGTGAAAGGTTAAATAAGAGATGAAAGCTGTAAACAAATATAAGCATGTCCACATTACTTTTCGCTAGGAGACAATGCACTCCAGAGACAAGTGGATCGTTAACGTTGAAAATCATCGATATTATTATCTGAACTCCGAATGCAGATCGGACTTCACCCTTTAATACTCACGACACGACTCCGACACAACGACTACGATACTTGTTAGCAAAAGTCCTTGCTAAGAAATCTCATAGAAAAATGTAGTTGCTTCTACTCCACATTTGTATGTGAATTATTATTCATATTAGGTACTGTGTGAATTATTGTTATGTAAGGCACCTAAATAGCATAATTATGAGAATGTATATGTATCAATTCGATTATAAAAACCGCTTAGTTACTAAATTACATAAAAAATACCTTGAAATCGTTTATAGATTCATTGTAACTCCTATGAGATAAATTGAGCTGTTTTATAGGGCTTCCTGCACCCTTAAATTCTACAACAATAAAATTTTTCATTCTAAACCAGAAACATTTAGAGAAAACATGATCGTGTCCAAATTAACTTAACCATTACAGCTAATTACAACTTAAAGTTATAATTTAGGACTTATAAGAAGCATAATAGAATGATTATCAAAATTAATTAACAAAGGTGTTGACATAGTCGTTCATTAAGCTACTCCTTTGTGTTTTCATTTAACTTAGGACATAAATAGATTTTATCTACCCAAACGAGACGCGTAACAAAAGGCGGCTTCCATATTTTACCCTAAACAAGCAGTTTGCCTTACGCAGTCATCATTACAATCCTATTGTCTCTCAGGTGACGGCACTTGTTCTACTGTGAGCGAGAAGCGAGCAATGTCTGATTTAAGATTACAAATAATAAAACAAGCTATCTATGCAGTACACAATTACCATCAGGTGGACTGCATGTTTGTCTGCTACTTCTGTATTATAAAAAATATCGGCAGCTAGTATCGATATTTGGTTAAAATAGCTTTGACGTCAGACAGACTAATATGATAAGGTTGTATAATTATAAGGGTTTTAATTGAACCTTGAAAAGCTTAAATATCATAACCGTATTTAATGAACTATTTTTTTTAGAAAAAATAAAAGTTATTGAAATTTCCTCAATCAAGTTTAAGGTTATAATGGCAGATGCCTTGCGTCATAGATGAAAAATTGACAATGTCTGCGTATAAGAAACTGACAAGTTTTTTATCTTTAGTCGGGATAATAGATTCATTATTATAGCATAAATAATGTAAAAAACTTTTACAAAGAATCCTACCATCCGTCTAGCAGTGCAGCTTTTATTCAGCATGTCATGTGTGATAAAACATTTATCGCTATCATTTGACAGTCCGCACTTTGACAGCTTGGGTCGACTTAGCTCTTACCTCATAAGTTATTTAGCGGTAAGGCAAATGGCTAGGACTATGGAGTAAATAGAATAAAATTGGAACAAATCGGCTTAGTGTTGCTAGAGTAACTTGAATAAATGGACCTATTTTTTTCCAACTTGTAGCTAATTTTATTGACAGTTGTTCTATTTGTAGAACAATTTAAAGTATTCACCATTTTACTAAGTACTCAATGAGTCGGAATTTTACTGTTATAAATAGAAGAAAATTATAACTTCTTTGTTTTTGATTAATCTTCTATTGTGCTGCTTTTGATTATTGATTATCTGTTCTATTGTCTGTGATATCTTTGTATTTTTGGAGTCTATTCTGAATATTACTCTATTCTTGTTCTCAAGTTAGTAATGTACTTTGTATTTTTGCTCCTTTCAATCTTTGTCCATCCAAACTATAAATAGATAACCGAAAGAAAAAGGATCCGATAAATAATATGTACTCTACTGCAATAGATGTGTTACTGCAGACGACATGACTAACATATAACGACAAAAAGATCGTATGCACTAAAACGTTTAAGGCGTGAATATTAGGATTTTTTACTAACGACTGGAGCACTCCTTTTATAGTTTCTTTTATTCGATTCAATAGTGAATTCGGAAGCACTCTGTTACTTTTTGCGACATTTGCGAGAAAATTGTCACTCGAATATGACTTCAATCGTAGACCATTGAAGTTTTTCTAACATTTTAATGATAGTTTTCTGTCTTGGTGCATTTTAAATCACCTTCGATTTATTTTTCGCGAAAATTCCCACAAATACAAAGTTATCGTATTAAAATCAAAAGCATTTTGTGTTAAATGTGGGCGTTTTGTTCCAGTTATTCGTAATTTTTAGGTCACCATTCTAACCACACAATTAAGAATATTTTAATAGACCTGATAGCGATATACTAATAGCAATTATTTTAATAACAAAAAACCATCTGCTTAAAAATATTGTCTATGGGTCTCTCTCACAATTTAGATAAATCCAACGAAATCTCATATTTTTAAATTCGTCAAGTTGTTTGGGCTGTATGGAGTGCTATAGAATGGCACATACATACATACGCTCGAAAAACCTTACCCTCTACAGTCGGATAAAAATAATTTGAATCGCTACATTATCCATTATTTACTCTACTGAAGTAACCAAGTACATTCATACGTACCAACTAACACAATTACATCGCCTAGAATCTTTAGACGCAAGGCATATTCGTTTCTAGTAAATCATCCACGAAACGACCTCTGCACTGAACTCTGAAAGCCCCTTAACGCGTACAAAACGACTATTCATTTGGGAAAGCGAGAGAAATCGGCGCGTTAAATAACCATGTACCGCAGAAACCTTCACTCGAAATCGACAAATGGCTTCACGTCAAAATTTCCACACGAACGAAGGTAAAAGAAACGTGTAACCGCGCAACTGAATTTGGTGGAAAAAATGCTAAAACCACCCTCCGACCGCGAGGGCGGCCCGCAATATGTTCCATCGAAAGTCACTTAGGGCGCGGGTGAGCCGCATTGAGAGGTGAGGAATCACTAAACGTTGGGTTACTGCTATCGATTTAAATTTGGACGAATGGTTTAGGATCTATATCAAGGGTAGTCAATGTTGACGTATGACAAAATGATTAACATACTTTTTATTTTGATTTTAAAGTTATTAACGTAATGTTAAAGTTATTTACTGTTTAATCTAGTGATTATTCATTATCTTACTTGTAGAGTAATAGCCTTAAATAAAGTATTTTTTATCTTATTATTTTTTTTACCTAGATATGAATATAATACATACTATTTATTAATGATTCTTGTTCAAGGTAGCGTATAAAAAAAGAACTATAAATAAGTCGAATTATATTTACAGTAAGTACACTTATATGTATAATTATATAAAAAAATGTATTAAAAATTCTGTGGAAAACTATGCCGTCGTGAAAAATATGAAAGTTGTTCATGACAAATGGTTTCACCCTTCGACATTGCTCTTTGCAAAACCCGCAATATGTTCAGTTCTAAGTCATTAAGTAGTTGAGGGCAAGTGAGGAATTACTAAACGAGTTTAGGTTACTGTTATTGATTTGCTAGGGACTCAAGGTCACTGGTATCAGTATGAATGTAATGAATTCTTCTAGTTAAACGATTTGGATTGCTACTTCAATTTTATAAACTAGAGAATTATTACAAACACAAAAAACTCCAACTGCCGTAAAATACAGTCTATGCTACTCATTTAGACGAGCCCAATTACATCTCATTTTTTTAAATCCATCAAGGCATTTGGGCTGCGGGGTATACCAAAGAATACGGAATGCGGGGCATCCACATCTATATGTGTATATATACTTTCGAAGAACGCACATACATACATACATATATGACGCAGTCAGATGGAAGGACAATTTTGACATTATACAGCGTCAGCAATACAAGTACATTGAATAAACTTTTGTGATAAATATTTTAAGCCATTTTATTAATTCAGAATATTTTACTTTTCCCGCAAACATAGAATTAATTAAACATCTCATTTTAAAACAAATTTGTGAATTTTCAGAAGCTTTTATGTGCTTTTTTAAATAACCTAAATAAAACATTTAAATCACACATACCGAGTTTTTACTATTTTAAAAATAGCTCATTTTGGTGAATAAATATCTTTATGATGCTTATACATTTTATTATCATTTGAAATTCAATACTTCAAATTATACATTTTCTGAACGTATTTAAACAAACATGAAATTTTAATAGAAAATAAATATAATTAAATGATAATTATTTAATTCAAAAGCACTTCCGTGTATTATTTCAAAGTAGTTATTGAAAACAATTTATTCAAAGATTAGTAAGACATCATCCTCCACACCGATCTGACATGCTGAGGGTTCCTAATAAGTCAAATATCTAGCACCACAACACACCATAATTGAAGTAGATATCTTATCGCAGGACTATAAATGTAAAAAATTCAATACGTCAATACCAGTAACGTAACGTTTAGTGATTCCTCACCTCTCAATGCGGCTCACCCGCGCCCTAAGTGACTTTCGATGGAACATATTGCGGGCCGCCCTCGCGGTCGGAGGGTGGTTTTAGCATTTTTTCCACCAAATTCAGTTGCGCGGTTACACGTTTCTTTTACCTTCGTTCGTGTGGAAATTTTGACGTGAAGCCATTTGTCGATTTCGAGTAAAGGTTTCTGCGGTACATGGTTATTTAACGCGTCGATTTCTCTCGCTTTCCCAAATGAATAGTCGTTTTGTACGCGTTAAGGGGCTTTCAGAGTTCAGTGCAGAGGTCGTTTCGTGGATGATTTACTAGAAACGAATACGCATTGCTACTATATAGGTGTTTCTAGGTCATGCCTGGTAATTTTACTTGTTTTTGCGAAATAAGTAATTTCATAGAATTGAGCGAGACTAAAACTGGTTTATATATAAGATAATAATTAACACCAACTGTAATACAAGTACAATGTTTGATTAACGATCTGAATTATTATTGAGTTAAGTAAATAACTGTATTCCTATATTTGCAATCTTTTACTACATTAAATTTTGTTGATATAAAGTAAAATAAAAGTGATTTTAACCTATTTTTAATAATGTCATAATTTTACTGAATTTATTTTGATAGCGTATGAAGTGATCTTGCTAATTCAGAAAGTATCTGAAGCTACATTTTACATTGTTAATTATTTTGCCTTTGAATTGTACAGGTTGACGATATAAGTTGAAGGTAAATCAATTGTTAAATAATGAATATTACACGTTGACGATATTAGTTATAGGTAAATTTTCAATGGTAAAGTAGGTAATTTGGTAAGTTTTCAAATCAAAACAAACGCCACCGAACGCAATCATCGAAACGACAGTTTAGTCAAAACGAGCCGGACGTAAAACTTTAACGACTTAATTTGATGACTTAATGGATTATCGTTAAGTTGTTTGATGAACGTCGAGTAAGTAATAAGGGTTCCGTTTACTTTGTGATTAGGACAAATTTGATTAGGCTCGAAGTCCTGACAATCTGTATAAAACTACTTTTAGTTTTTTTTCTTTTTTATAATATAGGAGTAGTAGACGAGCATGCAGTCCACCCGATGGTAAGTGGCTACCGCCCATGGATATCCGTAATCAACCCCAGATAAGATTAGATATTCCTGCCTGAAGTCGGCCACAGATGCGCCGCTACCCCTGAGGACTAAGCTGGAACGTCTCGGAAAAGTCTGTCGCCCTTACCAGACCCTTCAAAACGGAACACAGCAGCGCTTATCACTGCTGTTATTAGGTAGAAATAGGTGTGGCTGTGGTACCGCCCGAGTCGAACCACAAAGGGTTCTACCACCTACAAATTAATATAATATATTAATCTATCTATCCTTTTTTTGCCTTTCAATTACCAAAATTCAGCAGTTTTAGCTTACTATAAATCATTCAACACCTTGATAAATGATTGGAGTTATTTGTGAAAACAAATAGCAAATATATTGGATAGATTCATTATTAATAACGGGCTTAATTTAATCCGTCTTGGACAACTGGTAGGGATTAAAATGAGAATTTCAATTTTAGAACTATCGAACTATCTATCTAGAAAATATGTACTAAGTTGTTGCTAATTTTTGAACTCATATTCCAAACAGATATAAGAGATTTTGGTTTTAATTATGTACAAATTGTAACTAATCGTATTTAATTAATCAGTTTTTTCAGCTCCTCTAATATTGTCTGATTGTGTTTCTTAGAATTAGAAATGTAAGATGCATAATGAAACCGAAATAATTACATTTAAATATTTGAACATTTATCATCATTACATGGAAATGATAAAATGTAGTCGCACTAATGATAAAACGATTATTTTATTGTTGGCTAGCAATATTTGTTAGCAACAGTAAACTAATTATTTTCAATTTTTGGAATGAAGGTGGCAACACTCGCCCCTTCCGTTATCGACACGAAAAAATGAATACACGCCTTTTACTGCTCCGGAGTTTTTCTTATTTACATTGGTAGTAAGAATCCTAATACATACAGTCCAAAATTTAACAGTTAGATCAAGGTAAATGTAACTCCAAGAAAGACTATAATAAACATTTAATTGATCAAATATCGACAGCTTTATTTTACGCTTCGCCGGAGAGTTTTTATAAAACTGGTGCAGAAGCGCTGGCTAATTGAAAGAATCGATTTTATTTTAATTGTTACTCTTGGAATGAGTGGTTTAGCCGGAGTGCCAATAAGATTTGCATTAAATGCAACTGTTTGTTGAAGTTATACAGTTTTAAGTGTTATGAAATGAATGTAATTGAAATTATAGGAAGCGCGCGCATGATGCAAGATGCTAATATTTATAATAATAATAATAAGATCTTTCAATCAAAGATCTGATTTTAAAGTTATGTGCGTTGGAAATTGAATATCACTTGTGAACGCGAAGCGTGAAAGATAACATCGTGATGTGAAATTTTCTCACGTTTTCGAAATTATGTAACTGTAACTCTGTAACTCGAAAGGTATCTACAGGACACTCCGTGCAACAGATAATACAAAAACTTAAATAGATTTTGACATAATTTTTTATGCCTTATTTTAATGTATGTGTTTCTCTTCCTTTTATGCATTGGTTGTTTCCCAAATAAATAAATTATCATCATGAATTATATCTTAACGAGCTTTTGCCCGCGGCTTCGCTCGCGTTACGAAGTAATATTATTAACTAAGAAGATTTATACAAACTTTCATCCCCTATTTGATCCACTTGGGGGTAGAATTGATCAAAATTCTTTCTTAGCGGATGCCTACATCATAACATCTACCTGCATGCCAAATTTCAGCCAGATCCGTCCAGTGGTTTGGGCTGTGCGTTGATAGATCACTATGTCAGTCAGTCACCTTTGAGTTATACATATTTAGAAGAAGATAGATAACATTTCAATCACTTGTAAAACCACGTTTCAAAACAACAGTTTGTTTTGCAAAATATATCTATGAATAAAACCAAATACCAAATTGTTATTTCTCGTATTGTGCCCGTGAAATTGATTTTGATAGAATATTAAATGGTTGTTATTGTGCATTGAAAGGTTTTCACCGATATCAATCATTTTCGTGTTTACGTATCGTTAAAAGAAAATTACCAAACAATTTGTTTTTATCGCCTATCCGTTTCAAAAATTCACTTGATCAAAAAGTAACGACTCTAAAAAAAGTTAGGACTAATTTATTCTTACAATTAAGTGTTAATGCTTATGAACATTTCTAATCCAATGATTTTATTTCTGTCTCAATATGTACAAATTGTCAATTTTCAGCTAGTGTAGTTTTACGATTAACAAGTTCGTTAATTGTGTTAAAAAACCTTTAAAATAAATTCTAACTTGAAGTACCTATGTAATAGTAAATCTATTGCCGTTATACGATTAACCGGATTGTTAGTTTTGTTAAAAATAATCTTAAATAAAATTCTAACTAGAAAATAATATTGTAAATATAACCAACGAAGTAATGTTATCACTTTATCAGTATAATAGATACCTACTCGTTTCTAAAATGCAGAGTCACGAACGAAGACGCTACTTATCAACACAATCTACACAAAAACTCTTACCGCTCTAGTACACACAATGAAACCACTAATCAATCGATGTGAAACAACTTTTTGCGTGCAAGAGCACTGAGCGTAACGAACACGCTCGCTTTCATTCAAACCGACCAATCAGCGTCGAGAACCTGAATCACGGTATCAACATTTTTTAAAACCTATCATATATATAGCCGATCGGTTACCAATCTCTCGGGGAGTCCGTTGCTACTGAGAAGACCGGCGGTTGCGAGCGCCGGACTCAAGCCTCGCTATCAAATTTCAATTAATTAATAAGTAGAGCGGTTCTGTTAGTTCAGTGAGTTCGATGTAAAGTCAGATGTGTAGCTGAGGTACTGTTAGCCCTCTTCTTCGTCAAGTAGCAAGTTTGACTTCCTTTTGCACTTTTATACACCGCATAACTACATTTGCCTTTTGAGGAACATTGATTTTGACTTTTATTTTGCGAATTGTTTTTATGAAATTAAACATATCTCTGATAAAACTTGACATTTATTTATACGCAATGTTTAAAATTATGCTGGCTTATAATATACTTTTAATTCATCCCTAAAAGAGCTATGTAAGGGATGAAAGCTCGCCGTTTTGTAAGATTTACTGTGCTTAGATAAACAGGACAGGTTACAGAAATACGTTGTGATCTATTTTCCTTGTTTTTATCTCACCAATATTTTTTACCGCCATATTGCTTTTATATTTCTTATTTAGCCGTAAAGCTGACTCTCAGGTTTTTATATCTCTTTATAGAATTGAAGTAAACTAGCGTTTCGGTTAGTGATCACTTCTGCGCGTATCTGTAATCGACCCCGAAATGGATTAGTTTTACTTGAAGTCGGGTTCAAATGCGTTGTTACCCCTGAGGACTAAGTTGGAACACCTTGTCCCTTGTTCCCTGTCCCTGTAGTTCCGGGACCAGAATAGGGCTACGGTATCCTCTGCCTGTCGTACGAGGCGACTAAAAGGGGGCTTCTGGGATTGCGGACGGCAAGAGTGGGAGCTCGAACCGCCCGGCCAGCGACCCCGGGAAGGGCGGCGGTATGTGTGGTCGCATACCGTCGTACGCACCAGACTGTGTGGCGAGAGCCAAGCTCACCTGGGCGGAACCCGACGGGGCAACGCGCTAAGAGGACTGCGGTTGCGTTCCTTTGGAGATCCCGGAGACCTCAACGCAGCGCCGAGGACGTCCACCGGGGGGTTTTAGTGCGGTAAAAATCCCACATAACCCTGTGTCGCTCCCACGTCACCGGTACCTTTTGAAGGTTTCCCCCTCGTTAAAAAAAGGTGTTATATTTCCTATCTTATTCCCTTTTGTTGCTAGTTTAACGAAGTTCTAATTAAATAATACAATATACTATTTGCTTATTATTTTCTTGAGAGTGAAAAGGTGTTCATTTATACAAAAAATGTAAATCTGTCAGATGTGTTAAGTTGGCTTGTTCGTTCTATTACTGCTTATCTATCGGAAGCAATGTGTGATTAACTTTTAGTAAATTGTCTATTTTCTAAACCACGCTCTAATAAACCTGTCGAGATCCAAAGAATACATAGCAAATAGAAGTGGCTGTAATTGGTTTATATAATAAAAGAGATAAGAAATCTCGACATAGGTACCTAATTTTAAGGCCAATTAAAATGTTTATAGCTCCTTACAAGCCTAACGATTAGATTTAAGTCATGTGACTAAAAAAAAAAGATTATTTTCTCATATTATTGAAGTAGTAAGTTATGAATAAAGTAATAAAATATGATTGATATTGAGTCAATATTATGCATTTTTGAAACGTTTTTTTGCTGGGTTTCTTACGGTATAGTGAGACTTGTAGTCCTACTTAGTTTATTTGAGTAGCCATGTTTTATGGCGTTAGACTTAACTCACACATAAAAAAGGTTGGAACTTCTATCCATCGTTCATTCTATGTACGGAACAGTAAATCTTTTCACACACTCGTAAAAGGGGTTTACGATGCGTTTACGCGATACCCTAATATACGTAAAAACGTAATGCCACTGCGTAATTAAGGTAATGTTTTTTTTTTATTTTCATGCCGGTAACTTTATATAACATCTTAAATAAAGTCACTTCATGTAGATATGGAAATCGTAAATGAATATTGTGATTGAGATGAGTGGAAAGAATTAGGTCGTTTGTAATTTGTAAGCCTATTTTCAGGACCATAAGTCGTAACCTAACCTAAGAAACTCATTGTCACTTATTGGTCAATATTTAACTTATATGATAAACGATATAGAAAATTTAACAGTTTATGAGGAATATAAGTTAAGGACGCCCATTAAATAGTAATATAAAACAAGACACAAAATCGGTTGACAATTTACCACTTTTACTACTACTTCAATATAATGTATAAAAACATGGCATATAACCACGGCTATCCTGTGAACATCACTATGTCTATGTTAATTAAAATATCTACTTATGAGTTATCTAAAATCATATTACATGATAAATAATATTGAAAAGTTAATACATAAAACTAACCTCACTAAACTCAGACACGAATATTGTTTTATTTTATATTTATTAGAGCGCTATTTTTACGAGCTTAGTTTCCAAACTTTTCTATTAGACTGTGTAAAACATTTGCAAAAAATATACAAGCAATTTTTGTTTGATCGTATTTTCTTAGTCAATGTTATTACCATTCGTTATTTGCGCAGAATCGGAGCGAAAGCATAATCTTCTTAAACATTTATCTATACTCGAACAGAATGAAGTAAAAACCTGTTTATTCCGAAACGTAGGCATTTCGAATTCCATCGAATCCTTTTGAAGATTGCAAACAGAAAGAATCCAATTCAATCCATTTGTGAATACTTTACACGATCGTTACACGCTGATCGACAGTGACGGATCGTGACTTATCCTGTTATTAATAATTGATCTGTCCAATGATTTTCTGATGTTAAGCGTTGCTGGTTTTTTTAAAGATGTCGTAAGTGGGACGTACTTTTCCGAAGCATTTGAACCAAGTAGTTCTCAGGGGTAGCGACGCATTTGTGGCTGACCTGAGGTAGGAATCATATCTAGGCTAGATTACAGATTTCCATAGGCGGTACTACCCACTTACCGTCAGATGGACTGCATGCTCGTCTGCTACTCCTATTAAAGCTAAAATTCACTTAACTTGAAAAATCCGAGAAGTCTCGGATTGGAATCTTGGCCCCCCATTTGAAAAAATCAAATCTAAATATAGTATAGGATGTGCAAATGATACCTATAAATGATGACGATGATAACAGCAAAGTAAGAATAATAATTATTTGCAAGCAATTAAAATATGAACTTCAAAATAAACAAAATGTATCGATATAAAATGAAGAAATTAAAATTTAAATGATGTTTACAATCCGTAAAGACTTGTCCTAAAAGGTTAAGATATATACTAAAGAAACTAGAAACCTATTTTCTCCTTTATGATTTATGAGGCTGTGAAATAGGCTGGTACTAATCCTGAACTTTCTACCTGACGGCATCTAAACAAGGAAATCGTGTGGAACTAATTCTCTTAATGGTCGTGACTTTAATTTTTTTAGCATATGGGATATTTTTGTTTCATTTATTTTCTTTTCTATGACATACTTAGAGCTTTTTAGTAAGATTGAAGTAGAAAGTATAAAGTCCACCATAGTATGTGGCTTCTGCTACCCATAGACATCTGTAATCAACTCTATATAATTATAATTTAAAAAATGAAAACCACGCTAAAATCGCACAAGGAAAATCGAGGACTAAGTTAGATCGTCTTAAATAAGTATATCTCCTTACCACATCCTTCAAACCGGAACACAGTAGCGCTGTTAGTAGGCAGAAATAGGTATGGCAGCGGCGCCTTCATGGTCGAACCATAAAGGCTTCTACCACCAAGTAACTACCACTGGTGATATAATTGGTATGCTTCTTTTTAATAAGTTACGTGCCCTTCGAACACAGCAACACTACTATTATCATTAGGCAAAAGGAGTGGAGTAGGGTCAACTAAGTTAAAACAAGTAATTAATTAAAAAATCTAAAAACCCGACTGCACTATACAAGCTGAAGTAGAATTTCCAAAAACGGAGAAATAGGCGTTTTATTATTTTAATCCAGAAAGCCAAATACAAAGTTTCATAGTAGGTATCTGCTTCAAAAACAAAATATGTTCTAACAATATTATCCTATTTTGTCCTCGTAGCGCTCATTTACGCTATATAAAGAACCTATGATTAAAATTCCAGCACTCTTAAGTTCAGCGGTTTCCCTTTGCGTTGATCTTTATCACAGCAACACTACTCATTTAGTCAGACAGTCATCTCGATGAGTTATACATATGTATATATTATATAACGTATGTGTAATCTCTTTTAAGTTCCTTTATTTTGATATCCTACTCGATAGGTTTAGTTAACTTTTTTTTTAAAACATCTTACTATTTCGCAAAAACAATCCACCATTTACGCTCCATAAAATATATACCTTCAGTAATTCAAAGTTCCGGTCATTATTTTACCTCGTATTGGGTAGAATTTCATTATTTTTATCCAACAAGCTAAATACAAAATTTCATAGTGTTTGCTTCAAAATTGACGATTGTTTAAATGAACTTTTAACCCTTATTTTACCCTCTACGGGGTTAATATTTCGGAAGGGGATAAACAGGCGTGTCCTTGTTCCTATTCAGAAAGCCAAATACAAAATTTTGTAGCAGTTGCTTCAAAATTAAAGGATTTCAAAAAAACCGTTTTCCCCTATTTTACCCTCTTAGGGGAAGAATTTCCAAAAGGCCTTTCTTAGTACTTATTTACGCTATATAGTGAACCTTTGTGCAAAATTTCAGAACTCTAACTTGAGCGGTTTTGGCGGTAGTTTGATTTCTAAAAACTGAAAAAGTCATTTAATTTGTCTGTCAGTCAGTCACCTTGCTGTTTTATATATATACAAATATGTTTTTATAGTCTACGTTTAATTTACTTCATTTGATACCCCACTAGATAGGTTCCATTAACTTTTTTTTTTAAATGTGTCACTATTTCGCGCCAAAAATTCGCCCTTTTGTTTTTTTTTCTAACACCTATCCAAAGACACTCGGGTCATTGAGACGAATTTAATGACACCTTAACTGTCGAAATTTATCCAGCCGTTTTTTAAGATCGGATCAAATAAAGAAAGACAAACATACAAGATACGCGCGAAAAACATAACCCTTCCTTGGCAGTCGGGTAAAAAACGCTTTCTACACTCACGACCTCCGACTCAGAATTCCTTGTATCGTGGGTGTCATGAACACACACAGACGATACACAAACCCCCAAGCCCAGAAACAAATCTAAATTCATCATTCAGATATCTGTCCGGCCGGTGATCGAACCTGCACCCCTTTGCGCGTCAGAACTTCGCCACTTGGGTCGTTATTTCATCTTCATATTCAGAAGAGTTCTACTTAATATTTAATTAAACAGACATAATCCTGTGCTATTCGTGGAGTTATTAAAGAACTAGGTGCGAAGTCTTGCGATAAATAATAAAACGTGACACACGCGTTACGACTCACAGGAAGTTGTAAATAAATTTTATGGGCTAGTCTCAGACTAAAAAAATAGATAAAGCTGCTTGAACGAAATTAAAAGTGTAACAAATTCTGCTAATTATTTTGGTTAGAATGTCAATGCTCAAAATAATGATTATGTTATACATAGATTTACATACAAATCATGCTGATTATGTTCAGACGTCTTAATTACGATAAATCTTTAGTCGTTGTAAAGTAACTGGGTCGTCGTTGCAAGACATTAAAAATTCAGAAAAGGGCAACCCTGGATCACAAAGTGGCCGAAAGTTTTGTACCGATAATAAAAAAATACATTCACAATTTTCGTGTTATCTACCGTGAAGTCATTCATATAAGTTTAAGTCCAATGAAATGTTCGGTAAATGTGTGTCTATCTTTTTTGGTCTGAGAAACCAGCTTAAAGTAGTCGTACGCTTGTTCCTCTGGACGGTGAGAAACTTACGAGTGCTATTGACGTAACTTAAACTAGAAAAAAAGCATACCACACAATTTTTGTTCCCGGATTTCTGCATTTCTATGTATTTCTTTATTTAGGTGATTAGATAAAACTTGAGAAAACTGTTCGCTAGATCGATTAATTATCGAATATCGATTTCAACTTTTCGATTTGTCTAACATAATATTATATTAGACAAATCGAATTTAGTTTTGGTCTTAATATCGATTTTTTTGTAGATCAAATACTAACACGCTGAGTTTCAAATAGATAGTGAGTGATAAATGAACTATCTATTTAGATTTGTGTATACGCCACTGAACTGGCAGAACTTCTGACCAGTGCCGCGTCGTGCCGTTGTCGTCCCAGAAGAAGAGACTGGTCATATAGTACGGTACTGACATTTGGGCGGGCGTCATTAAACAGCTCATAAATACAACACATCGTGACGCTCAGTTTCGCGACAATAAACTTTTTATTTTTCTTGTAACGTAATAAAAGGATCCTCTAGGACGCTTCAATTTAATTTTCTTCGTGTTTTTCGTGTCGGCAAATAATATAAAAACATGTGCTTTTTTTGGCTTACGGTTTAAAAGTTACGATCTGTAGTAATCACTTCATATAAAACTTAATATTCTAGGCTTTTGACTTACAACAAAATATAAAAAAAAATACTCAGTCTTATTGTTTTTTTTGTGTATTTATTCCTAACGATAAGGCAGACGGACTATCTGGTGGAAATCAGTCACCGTCACATTTAAAACACTAGAGGAGTCTCCCATGCATCGCCGGCGTTGAATGAGAACTCTTTTTGCACCTTTCCTGCAAATATGATATTTTTTTTAAACCAAAGTAATGACATTAAAATGAAAAAGTTATAAATTCCTGTTATTTTTATTACTTAAATATGTACATATTATATTTTCCGCACATCCCTTCTCATATAATATTTTTCATACTTTGCATATTGACTATGCAAATATGTAAAGGGTAGAAGCTCAATAAATAAAATTGTTTCTAGTTAAATATGAATTTTTGCTTTGTAAATTTTAAGGCAAACATATTTTTATTTTATTTCTCCGTTTCACTTATTAAATTATTCACATTTATTTTCTGATATTATAAATTCCAATGTTTTTACGATTTACGTTTGTTTGTTTGTTGTTTACGTTGCTACCTTTATTGATTAAGGTCATAGATTAGTAAAGATTACTCGCTCCTAACAAGAAAATGTAACCTTTTGACAATTTGACATAACCTGGCGTTACTCCCACATTGTCAGGTGCCTTTTGAAGGTTTCCGCCTCGAAAAGAAAAAAAAGGATGATAATGGTATCATCGAAGTTGAACCAAAAAATTAAAGACACTTATTTGGCCTATAACTGCACACTTCAAGGAATACTTGTGAGGCCACTGATACATACAAAGATGAGTGGATAAACACCCAGACCCATAGTAGATGTGTAAATTCCTCATTCAGTTGTATACCAGGATATCGAACCTAGAAAAACATAGTCAGTTATAAGGAGATTCGAAATAATTCCCATTATAATACCCAAGCAAGTAAACAAAAACACTTTATTCGTATTGCGAAATAATTGGTATGCAAAATGGCGAGTTTGCTCAAAATTTAATATTTAATGCTTGAACATACACAAAAAGTTCCCGCAAAACTACTTCGGATGTAAACAGTTGGAATTTAAATAAAAGCGAGTTGTGAGTTTCGTTTGCACGGGGCAGTCTTTTCACTGAGCGCTTTGCCGCCTTACACAGTTCTCTGTTACACCGTAATGTAACGTTAATTTTTCTCCGACTGCAGAGGATTATTTTTTGAGCGTTATTGTAAAATATATAATAATATGTACTCCCATCTAGTCATACACAAAATCCACTAACTACTTTAGATGCATAGATTTAGAAGTTAAATAAAAGTGAATTGTGAGTTTCGATTGCACAGGGCAGTGTGTTCGCTGAACGCTTTGCCGCCTTACACAGTTCTCTATGACACCGTAACGTAACATTTATTTTAAATTTTATTGTATGTAACATGTTTTTGTAATATTTCATGTAATGTGAGCGCCATATTTTTCGGATAACTGCTTCAACTTGTTTTTGGAAAAGGTAATGATTTAAGTAGTATATATTACTAGTGGTGCCCGCATTTTAAAGATATAATATGACATACATAAAACAGAAAATTCGTACCTTCATTGGAATGACAGTGGTGCCATCTGTCGGTCTTACCAACTCCCAAACCTTCGTGGGCTCTTGGACAACAACTTTGCAAAAGATCTTCACTTGATCAAATGCATAGTTTCCGATTTTATAAAATGTATATAGACAAATATTCATTTTTTATAAATAGCTAGATGATCGACTAACATGGATAAGTAAAGTAACTGTAGGTAAATTATGAAAACATCGAATTTCTTCTTCTGGATTGAAAGATCGACTCACTGAATCGATCCATCACTGGAGATCGATTAAAATAATCGATTTTTTGGTTCAAAAGATCGATTCTCCGATTAATCGATCTCAGATCTGTAGATCACGTGGGATTTCCGGGATAAAAACTATCCTATGTCCTTTCTCGGGTCTCAGACTATCTTTGTACAAAATTCCATTCAAATCGGTTCAGTGGTTTAGCCGTGAAGAAGAGACAGACAGACAGAGTTACTTCCACATTTATAATATTAGTAAGGATTAGTAAGGAAGTAAGGATTTGCTGACGGATACATAATTTGTTTGATCCTGATAACCTATTTTTTTCGCTATCCTCGAAAAAAGATCGAAGATAGAATCGGTTCTTAGGGCCTCAATTTTTTTTGTGAATCGATTTATTGCACTTCGATTCGAATCGATTCAAAAAACGATCTTTTTCGGAAAGAATCGCCACCCCTAATATAATCCCAATAAATCTATATAAACAAATAAAGTTGCAACTGTCTCCGATTGCAAGAATTGATATTTTTAAACTCATGGTTACTTAGAGTATGCCAAAAGACCCACAAACGTGGGTAGGATCCATTACTGGAGACCGATTAAAAAAATAGACTTTTTTTCGTCAAAAAGATCGATTCTCTGATTAATAGATCTAAGATCGCTATCTAGAACAAAGAAGACAACCAGACAGACAGACAGACAGACAGAGTTACTTTCGGATTTATAATATTAGTAAGGATAAGGATTATTGTCCTTTTGTGGCATGTTTGTTTCTTATATGTTTTTTCTTGTCTGTAATTCAATTGCGTTACAATATTATTTTCCTATCTTAATTCCTAATAACATTTTCTTTCTTTCTTTCATTCTTTCTTGAGTAATTACTATACTAGAAGCATGTTCTAGTATGCTCCATGCTTCCGCTAATGAAGAATGAGCGAGTGACACGTTCCGGGCAGTTCTATAAGAAGGCTGTAGTCAAAGAGGCAGTTCTAATTACACATAGAACCAGTGAGAGTTATAGATACGTGAGGTTAATAGTTGTAACTTGATGCATTTACTTGCCAAGGAACGATTTATGGAGTTACACGACGTGTGGTCAAATTGGTAATAGGCGACTGTTATCGTATAACATATGAATTTATGTTTCGAAGTGCTTTTATAAACTGTCGGTTTCAATTTAACAGGCATAGTTTAACTACTATCATTTATCTGTATATTATAAATGCATATACAATAATTATACCCATAATCATATCCCATTATTAATGCATAGTCAACGTATTCTTCTACTGAAATGGCGGTAGATGTATTGACATTCAAAAAGTGTTCTGTAAAGAACCTATTTCGAAAAAAAAATCAATTTTTTGATTTATATTCAAATTTTCTATCAAGAAACGAAATTTCACAATTTCTAGTAGGCAGACATTGGCAAATATTTGCTAAGCAAAAAATTAGAAATATTGATTGTAAACAAGCTGAGTGATAATAATATACTTACAAAAATATTCGGTGTGACAGGCGGTCTATTTTTAGAAAGTTTTTGACCAACTTTTATCACGTAAGATAAACCGGCCAAGTTCCTCTTCATTTGTTTGGGTTGCGCAAACGTTTATTTTGAAAATGCAAATTCATTATCTTACTAACATTTTTTGGAATTCAAATTTACTTTACGATGATTTAAATTTGTTCACTTTTTCTTAATACTGTACTTATATAGTCCGCTTTGAATTTGTTGCGAGCAGTTGTAGTCATACAATTTGCTATGGCGACGCGATTCATTTCAAAAAGACGATTACGATCCAATTCCTTATTACGCCCTGAATTTTCTCAGACCGAACAAGGGAAGGCTTGTCTTTGTCCCGGGCTGACCGCAAGAACCTAATCCTGCTGGGGACACCTGCGCGGGACAAATGAGGGACATTAATACCCAGAAATGTCCTCTGGACCGTGACAGGGGTTACCGACAGGCGGTTCGTTCGGTTATTTCCAGTTTTTGTTTGTTTATTTTATTGGAAGAGTAATGATGTTGATGGAAATGATGTTCATGTTTACTATAATGTCGATGCTGATGAAGTATTGATGGTTGTAAATACAGAGATAATTAGTGAAATTAAAATTAAGCAATTCACGTCGGCGATTCCAAATCCCATATAAGGTGGAAATAATTTAAAAGTACTATGAAAACTGTAAATATATTTTCGTAATAATGAAAAAATATTCCATATTCTAATAGAGTTACGATCATGAAGTACACTATCCCATAATAATATGGTAAATGTTCGATAACTATTTGTAAAGCTTTACACTATTATTCTAATATCAGTGTTTTCTTATGACCTAATTTGTTAAAAGTTTTGTGATTTCCACCTAGATATTTCACAATTTGATATTTCTTCATTTCTTATAACTAATGACGAACACTTTGCTATTTTATGGCGCTTATTCTTTTCTTTTAAAACATCTCCTTTTATTCAAGCTTCAACCCCGAGTTTAATATCGATACTGGCAGGTTCTATTCATCTGGCTTCTTAGCAAATGCGCTTTCTGTGTACCTGCTTCTAAATCAGCTTTTTGAGTGTCACTGTGCACCTACGCAGTCGTTATTTGAAACTGTAAAAACTAGCACATTTTCAGTAAATGCCCATTTGCTTTTTATACTGTCTGTAAAATATTATGTTGTTTGCTTATGGTTTCAAATATAATGATAATAAATGCATCATTAAATACAAAAGCCTTAAACTAAGCTATACATATTATCCTAAACTACATTAATTATTATATACTTAAAAATAATAATTATAATTAAATAAAGGCTTCGCCTAAGCTGTTGTCCTTTGGAAGCGTTCCCAAAACACATAACATAAATATATATAATTAAATAGGTGTTTCTTTCAAAATGATTCAGTTTAGGGTGTTTGTTTGTCCTAGTAGTATCATAGTAAAGTGTTTGGTGTAGTAAAGGTAAGGGTTGAATGGAAAGTAGAGGTTGTTCGTATATAGTATGCGGCGCGGCATCCTGCTACTAAGGAAAAGAAGTATTGAAATTTTATAATGTAAGGGACATACGTAATGTTAAAGTAACCTTACTAAACTCATACTAAATATATTAAAAAAAGAAAGAACAATTACTTATTTTAGGAAAAGTGTTCAAAGAGAAATAAAAATGTAAAGAGATAACTTATGTAAAATTTAGCAACACGTAAAGTTTAATGAATTTGAATACTGAATAACGTGGAATGTCAAGATTTCATAAATTGAGTCAATCGGAAGCGGTACGGATAGTATTAGCAATAAAATACTTAAATCTTTTATGAAATTTTTAGCTATACCAATTACCGGACCAGTTCCACGACAAACAGGCGTACACAATAAAAACAATATCACAGAAACATAACCATCAATTCCATTCCATTCGTTAAATTAACATTTGTTAACCGCCATTCCAAAACATGTTAAACCAATAAACATTGAACCCCATTCAGACAATTTTGAACATTTGCCCGCATTTATGACGTTTATTGGAAAAATTGACGTCATCCACCGTCAAATTGGACACGAAACAGTCCCATTGTACATTGTAACAGTTTATTATTAAATGATTGGACATTCAGCGAACAGCGATCGTAATTGCATTGTGACGAAAGTTTACGGGATATTTTAAAACCTTATTATGTTTTAATCCAATATAATTGGTCAAAGAAATTAAAAGCGATCTGAGTTACTGCTACAACCGCATGAAATTGAATTTTTCCAATATGGAAGAAATTGCGAATAAAGTGTTTAATGGAGTTCGGTCGAATATGTTATGGATGTTCAATAGAATCTGTAGCTATGGATTACTTTTGTGTTAATTATCGCATTTATTATCAAATCGTTAAAACACCCTAAGGGCTTAAACATGAATACCAGCAAGATGAAGCAGCATTTGCAAACCTAACGAAAATTGATAATTTTAGGTGTACAGAGTGGTAAGGAAGACATACTTTTCCGAGGCGTTCCAGCTTAGTCCTCAGGGGTAGCGGCGCATCTGTGGCCAACTTCGGGTAGAAATGTCTAATCCTATCTGGGATTGATTACAGATGTCCATGGGTGGCTGTAGCCACTTACCATCAGGTGGACTGCATGCTCGTCTGCTACTCTAATCACTTCTAAATACATATTAACATACGGAATATTGAATTAATTTAAAAGTAAATTGCTATAAGTAAGAATTTTATGGAGCAAGAATTTAGTGCGACCTAAATGCACAAAACAAAACAGGGGATTACAATAAGATCTGGAACAGAGGGAACTTTTCGAAATCATACGGCGAAATTTAGTATTCGACACACGAGCCCGCTCTATCCTTCAGAACAAAGTGCTCCAAGAGGCGAGAATTGGACGGGGTCGAGATATTGGCTTCGCGACAAATCTTTCTCAATAATACAACTCCAATTATAGATTACAATTTCATATTTTCTGGAAGCGATCCTCGTGAAATAATATGACTTATGGGTATTGTATTATAAGTTATTGAGTTTGTCTTGTATTTAAAGGTAGATAAAAGGACATTTTTTACAATATAAGAAACAGTAGGAAATGAGCATGAAAACAACTTAATAGTAAGGGGCTACTGCCGCCTATGTACCGTCAACTCCAGATAAGATTAGATTCTTACCTGAGTTCGGCGTTTCTGCCCCTAAGGACTAATTTGGAATGCCTCGAATAAGTATGTCGCCGTAATCACACTCTACAAAGATTAACGTAGAAGCGTTATTAGACAGAAACAGGTGTGACAGAGGTGACACCGGAGTCGGACAAAAAGGGGTACTACCTTCAAAACATTGATGCTATCAACGAAAAATGCTCTGTGTATGAAAGTAAATAAAGTTTATTTATTTAAATAAAGTCCTGCGGGGACTTCTAAGTTGTCAGTTACAATGTTGTTTCTTAGAAAAACAAATCTCAACATTGAAGATTTGATTAGAAACTCACCGTGTTTCTTGTTTTGAAAAACATACTGGTTCTGCGACCTTTAACACTTGATAAAAAGGTTTACAATAATCCTACGACAATGATAATAATTATAACACTTTCGAAGTGTCCTTGAAAAAATATTTCAATGTCACTTCTAAGGACATCGCTTGGAGACTAGACCGAAATACCATCCTATATTACAAGATATATAACGTTTCAACCACCTATGATTTCTATTTTATGAATACCCGCGATATATACATTTCTTCCACGAACACATTATTACATATTTCATTACGAGCAATCGTATGAAGCACAGAGAACTGATCACAATTCTGTATCAAGAACCGATTCATACCTTATACATTATTGATATGAAAATCTTTTATATCTACAGATGGCAATATGAAATGGTAATGTAACACTTATGTTCAGTAAGAGCCGAAATTCTTATACTTCTATGATTCACCCAATTAAGAAGCATGAATAGATATTTCTTTTTCTCATAAATATGAAATATATTTAATGTTTCTATATTTTTGTTAGAGGTTTTAAAATTATATATTTCGGGATTATTAATAAATTTTATTTATCCTATGCCTTTTGCTTGTATTTTAAATTTTGTGAGTTACAATTACTTATTCACTTCTAATATTATTTATTTGCTGTTTTTACTTATTTTTCTAAAATAAGATTCATACCTTATACATTATTGATATTAGAAGTTTATATATTATACGGCAATACTTATGAAAAGGTAATGTAACACTTATGTTCAGTAAGAGCCGAAATTCTTATACTTCTATGATTCATCCAATTAAGAAGCATGAATAGATATTTATTTTTCTCATAAATATCAAACCATATTTAATGTCCCTATATTGTTGTTAAAGGTTTTTAAAATTACGCGTTAAAGGATCTTTAATACATTTTATGTACACTTTGCCTTTTGCTTGTATTTTATAATTTGTGAGTTTAAATTACTTATTCACTTCTAATAATGTTTACTTAATTTTCTTAGAGTGTGGGACAAAATTAGTAAAATTAGTGTTCAGGCTCAAACACACTTTTGATCCCCCATATCTACACATAATAATTATTTAATTTCAAAAGTTTGAGGACGATAAAATTTTAATACGGCGGTTTTTATTTTTATTTTAATTTTAATCGAAAAATATGTCTTAAAATATAGGAGCGTACCCACGCTACTCTAGACCGAAATAAGTACGAGTATAACGATACCGTACAAAGAGCCTCAAAGAGTTAACCATCTTAAAATTAAAATTCATCCAAAAAATTCAATTTAAAACAATTTTACCTTCTTTAGAAACTCTCTCATTATACCCGTTTGTGCTAAGCAAACTAACGGTTGCTATTAAGAAAAATACTCCATGCATTTAGTCTCAGTAAGCGGTAAATGTTTAGCCTTGGTAAACGAATTTTAAAAATTAGGTCACTGCATATGCAGAACTCATTTTGAAATTTACTTAGTTGCAGAAACGCTGGCACGGTGACTTAGTGAATTAAAATGCAACATTTTTGAATCGTTTTCAAAAGCGCGATTATTTTGATAGGTCGAGAACAACTTTACAAAATATCACGTACAGACTTTCCATTCAGTAAAATACACAAGAAATACGAGTATGTATATCATTATATGTTAAGTTTGTATAATTATATTTTGACTGCGGCATCACTGCCGCACCATATTCTGGTTTGAAGAATGTAAAGCAGAAATATTGGGAAGGTAATTTTCTTCTTGGGAGCAACGCTACTTTAGAAATTTATTATCACTTGCTTAAACGGTGAAGGAATACATCATGAGGAAACCTGAGAAATCATAAAAAAAGGTTTCAAAAGTATGTGAAGTCTACCAATTCGCACTTGGCCTTCGCGGTGGACTATGGCCTAATCGTTCTAATTCTGAGCGGGGACCCATGCCCAGCAGTGGAACGACAATGGGTTGATCATGAAGATGGGCAGCAACGCATTTATGATCCATTCATACTCACCTTGTATGTAAGTATCTACTGAGTGAAATATAGCATTGTAGGGCGCGTGTCCTTCTGTAACACATAATGTCAGTGACTTTAATAAGAAAGGACATACGTTGGGATTATGAGGTAACGACGCGTGTCTTCAAGACATTTAAGATATGATATTTAAGACGCCTTGTTTTTCTGAGCGTATCAGAAACATGATATTGTTTGTAACACGACATTTCACCACAATATTCCGTAGATAGGTTTTGATCTAAAATACTTTTCAACTTAACGCGTCCGTGGTTCCGGATAGGATTACAGCCCTTTACAAAGGAACTTCGTTGAAAATCCGACTACCTTCAAATATTTAAGTCCCTACCCTTCATCTCGCAAACAATTATGTAAGGTGAACTTCTCAGAAACCTCAATTCAAATTCTAAATCAACTTTTCTGTTCTACAAAAGGATATTAGGCGCCAATAAAGCTATAATAATAAAAGTTTTATTCAAACTCAATATTTACGTAAGATTCGAGGTCCCTGGGGAGGTTGGGCCGACGTTAACAACCGACAGGTTTAATTAGGGAAGGGAGCTAATTCCCAAGTTTTGATGAATGCGATTTCACGGATACAACCCTGGCTGGCCGGAGTAGCATAATTTGAAATTTTGATTTAAAGCCTTGTTTGAATAATTGTTATTAAGACCAGATTGTTGTGGAAATAAATTCATGCATTCTTGATATTCTTGAGACGTAACTATTTCAAAGTCTCAAGTTGTTTATACTTAGCTCATTTATAGTTATACTTCTGACGATGAAATATATTTTATGGTCTGTAGTAATTTCTAAGCACAATACGCCCCTATTTCTGATTTCTAAATCACTTATTTGATATAGGACTAGTGAACTCCGTTTTCACGTTCTGATCAGGTAGTACCATAAGAAAAAACGTATCTAACAATTAACAAGTGCCTCCACAGGCCTATACAAAATAAATGTTACTCATTTCAGTTCCCTAAAAATCCAAACAATTGTCTAAACAATTCCAAGTTTTGATTCTCGCAGATCTCCCCCCAACTAACCCCTGTTTACCCAATCGGTTCAGAGCTCGATCATCCAGGCATTTGGCAAATTCTCTGAAAAACAGATATCAGACCAAAATACTGCGTAATCTTTGCCTTCAAATGTTTCCCCGACTTGGTGACTCAATTAATTTGTTATTCTTGTCTGAAGAGTAACTGGCTTTTCTTGGATAAAAGTTAGAAGCGACAAGCGATTTCTCACTCAAATATATGGATATTTTACAGAAGATTTTATTATTTCTTTGTCTAAAGTATGTTAAAATAAGATATCTAATATAACCCAATATTAAGTAAACACACTAAGACCTGTAGGACTACCATGAGTTTACAAAAGTATTACTCGCTAGCGACTGCGTAAAATAAATGTATGAAAAATTGTACAGCGCCTCTGGTGGTTACTCGTAGAACTAAAATCCGTAGTGACGTAACTCGATACGTAAAAAACCTATCGAAATCAAATCGCTAGCGAATGTCATTATGATCTATTGCCATACAAATTCGGTCCCATTAGTCATTAATTTGACAGACGTTGTCAAGAAATACCGTAACGATAGTAGTTATGTTATTCACTAGCAAAATGACAATAGTTTTCTATTTACCATTTCTATAGTGGCGTTTCTATGCCAACTCATGGTAATGCTACAGGAAAGCCTCAATTCTGGTCGAAAAGTTTTGTACACTTAAAGCAGGATATTATTTATCCTAAAATACTTTTAAATTTATCACCAGCAAGATAAATATATAAAAAGTTAATCTTATCACGTATTAGTATCTAATAAAAATATTGGTTACTTGCTATTTATACAATATAATATATTTTTTTAATACTAAAGCATAATAAGCAGTGAAAGCTTGATGGTTAAGAAACTCGGCCTCTCGAATGAGGGGTCCGAAGTTCAAATCCCAGGCACGCACCTCTGATTTTTCAAAGTTATGTGCGTATTAGAAATTAAAAATCACTTACTAAAACGGTGAAGGAAAACATCGTGAGGAAATCTGCATACCTGATTTATAAAAAAATCTCAAAGGTATGTGAAGTCTACCAATACGCACTTGGCCAGCGCGGTGGACTATGGCCTAATCCTTCTCATTCTGAGAGGAGACCTGTGCCCAGCAGTGGGACAATAATGGGCTGATGACGAAGAATAAATTTGTTTAATATGGGTTTTCTACCTACTTTATTTTAATCTTAATAACTGCAAACCCATTGGGATTACGTATTTCACAAATTTAGTGTAACATAACTTCTATAATACCTTTCCACATTTCCTGAACTGAAACAAAAATACCTGGATACAAAATACCTCGTTCATAATGTCCCTGAAAGTTACCGTTAAACGTAATTTTCGATACACAAGTGGTTCTCAACTGTGAGTGCAACCGCTGTTGGTTGTGGAACGTTTAAATCTTTCGCAGCGAGCACCCTACAGCTTTGGTCCACTCGACCTCGAGATATCTCAACCACAGAGTTTACACGACGTCCAAAAATACTTCGAAATCTGTTTTACAAAATTTGTAAAAACGAAAGGCTTAATTCGCATTCATGTAACGGAAAACACTACGTGATGAAAATATATTTATATTAAAAAAAAACTTTTAACACAAGTATTTTTAAGTTACGTCATTTAGTTTCTCACATTTTTCTCAGAAAAACCTTTCATTAAACCCGTATTATGGGGGAGCATAAAAAACAATTGGTCCGCAATCTTAGGGAGACTGCAATATTCGATTTAGCATGACGTCGCATAACTAATCACCATTGCCATCGGTCAATCGGTTAGGGTCAGCTGGTTTAAAATTCATTTGCAACATTTGCCCCTCACAACCAATAAACCAACAAAGCAAGTTAAATAAAATCTTATAAAAAAACTGTTTCAACATGGATTATAATAAATGGTAAATATATGTAACAAAAATTCTTGTCAAAGAAAGTTTAAGTTACAAAGTTTATCCACGGTTTCTTCATTTTCCGCATAACCTTAAGTAAAGCATAGGTAAGCATAAACTGAAAATGACGAATTTACGTCAAGAATAAAGTTTTCAACCAATAATTTCCCTTCACACATAACTTTATTCGTGCCATGTGCCTCAGTTTCCTCTAGTGTGCAAAACAAATCACTAGCCCACTATTTTATGTTGGTAGTAAAGTTTTATGGTTTAAGTATGGAATCTGGTTCAACGGCTATAAATTTAAGTTGAAAATACTGGCTTTGCGGGATCAGTCAGCTGTTTTCTCTTAAATACTCTTCTCTTGTGGAGTTAGATAGTTTTTCTTGTTTTGTTTGGTAACTGTCATATTTAAAATTATTTTAAAAAGACGCTTTTTACACTCATAGTCCTCAGATTTCCTGTGTCGTTGGTGCCATGAACACATACATGAATACACAAACATCAACATCTAGAATAGAAATCTAAATTATTTAGAGATCTGTCTGACCGGGGATCGAACCCAGAACCCTCTGCCTCAAATCGGTATGGTTACACTCCGCCACGATGAATGGTTATCAGATTATATCGCAAATCTTCCAGAAATAAAGGTTAAAAACAGATCGTTTAACTAACGTTCTGTAAAAAGCGTATTATAAAAGAAACGATTACTTGAACGATAAAAATGTGTGGTCTGAAGTAGCTCCAGCTTCACATACTTAATTAGATTAAGTCTAGAACTAGACTAGACTTATAAGAAAATGTTATAGGAGTTTCTTTCGTCGCTCCTTTACCATAACGAAACAGCTTGTGCACGGGTGGTAGGTTATTAGGTGGTAGGTAGGTAGATTTCGGGCTAGGTTATACATATCTCTGTGTCGCTCCCACGGCACCGGGTACGAGCGTATAGTCACGAGCAGAACCTTATACAGTATGTGAGTATATATAAAGCAATTACGCACATAGCAACAAACAAAACGCAATACCCATATGTGGCTTGTTGGTAAGCATGTATTTGTGGTATTTGTTAATAATTCCCACAAGATTGCCTGGCTGCTGTGTTTGAAGATCGCGTAACTGACAGTGAAATGAAATGAAATGAAATATATTTATATTGTACAGGCCAACGACGGCACTTACAAATTGTCAGGTACAATATTTTTCTTAAACTACTACCGGATCGGAACGCGACCTCTACTGAGAAGATCCGGTAAGAAACTCAGTGAGTTTGTCTTTTATACACTAACGGATATGATTGGCTGGCACTTGGTAGTAAAATTTGGTGTTAAGAAAGTATCTTGAAAATAGTGAGGGGCAATATAATTTTGAATGTACCCGCAGTTAGAGCTGTGGCGCCCTCTACTCCAATAAAAGGAATGGTGTTGGCCATTACATCCATTATAATTGTAGTTAGTAGTGATGGTACTTCTCGGTCTAACTCTTCCCTCTGGCACCTTTCATAGCGACGAAATTCAGAATTTTTATTGTTACTCTATTCCCTATACAGTCGTCATAGTAAAGTTTAAAATAATCGTTGCTGGATATTTTACCCCTTGGGGTAAAAATATGGGCTGAAAATTGTATTATTTTATGTTATAATTTACGCGATCGAATTCACGGGAAAATGCTAGTCATTTTATAATACAGGACAACACAAGACTTTGCAATCACCTCAAACACATTTATGTACGTTTATGAGAATAAAACTGAAACAACCATACGTTGCTTTTAACTTCATTTCCTTTATTAAAATTTAATTAGCTAAAATGTCATGTACGTAGTTTTGCAGCTCAGCAGAGCGTAGAGCTCAATCCGCTCAGACGATGTGGTTATTATTGGTACGATTGTGTACGTATTAGCGTTTTATAAATACGTAGGGAATTTAATTATGAGTTAACAGTACTTACAAGAGGCTAAGAAATTCTGATGTTTTATTATTAGTTGTCAACGTCACATATTTAGTGTCGAATTTTTTTTACAATATTTTACAAGTTTTAACGTTTTATAAATACGTAGGGAATTTAGGGTAATGGAGAGTAACAAGATGACTTATATCCTGTGAATTGTTTGATATTATTCTTATTAATCGCTGCTCTATTTTGGTTTGCAGGTTGTAACGGTGACACTTTAATTCGAAGTCGACTAAGTCCTAAGGAGAAACAACACTTCTCAGGCTGACCCAAGGTGGGACTTGAATCCCATCTGGAGCTGAGCATAAATGTCTATGGATGGGAGTGACCACTTACCATCAGGCTGCATGCTCACTACTTCTATACTATAAAATGAAAGGATAACACAAAGTTCAACAAACTTGGAACGTTCATACAACATTACCTAACAGGAACAGGAACAGAAAGGAATCACGACAGGAAACCAAATCAAATCTTCTGTTTCCGTGCTGCGGCACATCTGAGTTTCTCGAGCACGCAATAAGGGACCCTAATTACCGACATCGGTGTAAGGCTGTAAACGAACCGGCGACATTGTTGCGATTAAACTAGCCTGGTAGTTTAGTCGTTTAAATTTACATGAAAATTAAAATAATAATTTAATGTCAAAGATACTATCAATTTGTTGAATAATATAATCAAACAAAATAAGACGATAAACATCTTAACTTAACATATCATGTTTGCTTTTTTTATTTATATCAAATCCAAGTCTTTGTTGTATAAAGACACAGTTACACTGAACAGTGGGGTAAAGAAGCCATCTTTGTCCGAAGCATTCCACCTTGTGCCTAGGCATAGTAACGTATTTCGCACCGACCTCGTGTAGCACTTTAATCTTATCTGGGGTAGCTTACAGTTGATCACGTTTCCTACTTCTATATTATAAAAAAATAAAAATATTGCTCTAAAACATACAGATTAAGACCGTTGAAACTATTGCAAATCAACCCTTATATACTATCAGTAAATTTATCGAATATCACATCAGAATTACGTTATACTGTCCAAACAATGTAGCAAGACGTTGGAAGAAAGTTGGTAGCTTTTGTAACATAACCTATGACTATAAAATACAAAGTAGCCAGTCCGTTAAAGCCTTATGTAGTGAGACACGCGAGCACACTAGAATCTCCGTTGATGCAGTTCTAATATAGTTACATAGTAATGTATAGGTACACGATATATTTAATGTTGTGATAGCCTAGTGGTTAAGAAACTTGGCCTCTCGATCGAGGGGTCCGAGGTTCAAATCCCAGGTACGTACCTCTGATTTTTCAAAGTTATGTGCGAATTAGAGGTTTATTATCACTTGCTAAACGGCGAAGGAAAACATCGTGAGGAAACCTGCATATCTGATAGATTTATTAAAAAAAAATCTCAAAGGTATGTGAAGTCTACCAATACACACTTGGCCAGCGCGGTGGCCTATGGCCTAATCCTTCTCATTATGAGAGGAGATCCGTGCCCAGCAGTGCGACAGTAATGGGTTGTTGTTGATATTTAATGTTCTTTACTATTACTCCATTAAACTGCTCATGACCCAAGGAGCATAGGTACATCTTAAACCAGAATATTATTGCTTTTTTGCCAGTAATATAACATAGCGGAAGTAGGATTTTCAGTTGTCCTTATTGTTATTTTTGAAGATGTTAGTTATGAAGATGAATTATATACATGTCTGAATTTCCACAAGGTTTTTGAAATATTATAAAAAGCTTTCTACACTCACAGGCCACACTAGGATTCCCTGTATCATGGGTGCTATGGACACACACAGAGGCAAATACACAAACACCCTGACCCAGAAACAGAAACCGGTATTGGGACCGCTCCGCCACGCGAGTTGTCAAAATTAATATTTATTTGCGGGTATATGAAGTCTACCAACCAGCGCATGACTATGACGCCGTTATATGAGTTAATCCCAGCGCAACACGAATCAGTTATATGATAGTAGCTTACTGTACCATATTCGATTTTTTCGAAGCATCTACAGATTTTGATTGAAATACGTTAAATTCCATTAATAATAACACCTAATCCATTGTACAGCTCGTATCTCCACTGTTAATTCAGCATCAAATCAGACATCCATTATCCTGATGCAATTTATATGTACATCGGTTTACTCCAGCTATCTATTATTACGTACAAACAAATGGCACAAAGGATTACAAATCGTGGAACTAAATCAAATTGGTCACGCGATCCCGTCACGCGATCCATCCTCCGGACCGGGACTTGCAGAGATTAAATGCGGCATAAACACGGGATTTTAATCATCGTTGCAAGTGCTATTGTGGAAACTTTCAACGTGTTTCTCGGGAAATGAACAATTAATGAGCATTAAGCGGTTATTCAGTCTTAATATCTTTCACAGTCTAAGAAGTTGTGATTCAAAGATCGTCATAGAACTAAATCATCGATCCGATTCGTTCAGGAATCCTTATCAAGATTAAGAAAGAAGAGCCTTACCCGTCATTAATTGAGTGTCATACGATTACAATATTTGTGTACAAATTGTAATTGCTGATGCAATAGTTACCTTAGTAGGCGATAAAAAGTTTGGTAATCTAAATTTTTCATTTACATGTCTATCTAGTAGGGATTAAATACTGAATTGCATATTACCCATTATTTGTGGCTTGCAGGTATCAGTTCAAATAGTAGCTGTATGATCGTCATTATAATTCAGTTGTTTAACTTTTGATAATTGTACTGCTGTAGGTGCAATAGCTGAAAATGGAAAACCTATAAAAAACTTCAGGTTAAAAGTAAAAAAAAACCCTTCGTCCCTTCAAAAACCTAAAAGAAATGTTCAAGAAAACTTTTCATTGTTTCCATACTCAACTAGTTTCACCCTTATTTATAAGCTAACTTAAAATAGTGACCCAGAAGCTAAAACGTGCACTATTTTATAAACTTGTCGAACCTGGACACGGACCGGATTCTCCCAACTTCAACGAAGTGGATCGAAGAATCGAAGAAAACAAGAACAGCTTCGAGGAATGTCGACGTGTTCCCGATACGGAACTGGAGTTTTGAACAGCGTCCGGCAAAACATTGCTCGAAGTTTTTAATTTAAGTTTGAAGCTTCAACGAGATCTCGCTTTTTCTAGATCTGCCCACTTTAATGTCATTAGCAATTGCGATCTTTAAGCACGCTTCTACGATCGAAGATGTGATCGAGAAAAATATACAATGGAGATCGATTCATGGATGGTTTGCATATACTGAATATGTAAGAGAGATGAATACAAGTGTGATCGCTTGAACACCACCCCAGTTATGTTGAGGAGTTTGTTTTCTAAATGATTTTGTGCTGCTAAATGCTAGCTTCTTATTATTCTCGCGATTAAGGTATATCTTATTTACTGGAAGGTGGACTGCATGCACATTTGCTAGCTTAATCTTCTAAAAATGAATGTTTTAAGGCCAGCTTAATTTTGATAATAATAATTTGTTAACAATGTCACATTTATCTATACTATGCAATAATTGCAATGTGTCTGTTTGAACGCGTTGAAAATATTTGTGATAAAATATTTTATTTCAGACAATATAAACAAAGATACAAAAGTATAATTGAATACACAGGTCTATATTATATATACATTACAGACTAACATACATACTAATATAATACTTATAACTATATACAAACGAATAAGAATTTCGCAAAAAAATATATATCTTTTAGTTTCTTTATTTAATGGAAGCAAAAATTGAGTATGCCGCAGGATGATTAGTATCTAGTCACTATAGACCAAAAATACAAAGAATTTGACCATTTTGAAATGTTTAAAATTCCGCAAAAGTCATTACAGTAAGGTTAAGTTACCAGACCCACGGGTAAAGCTAACACTTTCTCAGAGTACCCTCATAAAAACGGTGTTAGCCTTTATTTTCCCACCTCTGTTTTCGTTTGCCGTTTAATTCCAGAGTAACGTATAATTGAAACACGCTCACGCCACACGGTTTGCATTCTTAATGCCATAAACGGTCAAACTCGTCGTTTCGTGAATAATAAAGCGATTTCAATGCGAAAACTTTAAAGAGAATATTGTTTATTATTTTTCCGACGCGCATTAACTTTAGCCCAGTTCACGAAAGTCCGATTAAATTCAGTTTTGAGTTCATGCGGTGGGACTGTTTTAACTGCATGAAGGTATTACAAAAAAAAATATTTTTTCGTGTTATGTCTAATTAACTAAAACTTCAACTTTGTTTATTTTCATTGCGTTTTCTTTTTCATTAGCTGGCTTAAAAAAGAGGAGTTTTCTGAATTCGTCGGATTCTTTTTTTACTTTGTGAACTTAAATCACTAACTGAGGCTATTACAAGAAACCTGGCAAACATCAGCGCTGAAATACTGATTCCTAACAATTACAATGCCATATTTGTCTCAATTTTTATTAGATACAATGTTTTAACTTATCTTTTCGGGTGTAATAAACACTGGCAGTCCAAATAAAATAATTTTAAATTCAATTTTTCATTTTTCACCACTTTGATAAAACTACTTCTCTTATTGTTTGACAATATACGAATTACAAAATTATATTTGAGGTTACCGAAAGGCATGGAGAATAAATGCCCAAATATTATTGAGAAAGTTAACTTTATACCCAGTTCTATGGCCATACCAGTTATAAGACGTTTATCTATGCAATGTCACAAGATACCCAAAGGCAAATTGGAGACTTGGACATATCTGTAAGCCATTAGCTTAGCGAGTACCCGTGATCTGATAATTAATGGAGCAAAGGCCATCAGGCTGATTAACGCAGTATTAATCCCTCTCCATTAAGGTACAAGTCGAATGATTTACCTATAAGCTAGATAGAGAACTGAATTAACATGGACGTTAAGCTTAAGAAGAAATTGTTTAATGTACTCATTGATAATTTTATTGTATTCTCAGAACTGATATAGTTTTAAAAGATTAAAATATCGAACGATACATGTATTTAGATAGACTTGATAATAAGTGATCACTGCCGCTCAAACAAGACATTTATAACCAACTTCAAATAGAAGGGATTATATCTCAAGCCGATCACAGATGCTTTTGAGGACTAACATGGGAGTTACATATGTAACGTCGTTATTGATAATCAATCCATCCGATTTGGTTTTAAAAAGCAAGTTATAGTCCAGAGTCCGCTTACACAAAATAATTTGAATTGGAAAGACTTAAGCTAATTATTAACATTTGTCTATAATATAGGACACTTTCTGAATTAAACGCTAACACTACTCCAAAAGGTATTCTCTAGGTACGAGCCAAATATTTATATTGGAGTTAATAATATCTTGATGAGAATCAGATTACAGATCGATCAAAAGTTCGCTCTGACGAGAACACGAAAGTTATAGGTATGAATAAAATTGAATAGGAAACTTCGGGGAGCGAAAACAATTCAACTAAACCCAATACCCATTCACTCACTTCAGATTCGAAATTTCGCACGATTAATTTAATTTCTCGTCCAAAAACGAGCGATTAATGGACGAAGTGGGTTCCAACGTGTCCACCCATTAAAGCCATTTTACGATCCATTCTGAACCACAAATGGTCGTTTACAGGCACATTGTGATATCAGGCGGCCGTGTTGCGAAATATTTTTTTGCATATGAACCTGTAAATTTGGAGAGACGTGCCCCACTTGGGAATCTCTTCGCATAATGATACCACTCGCAATGGTAACCGTAATCATATCAGCGTAATGACGTGAATAAAATCTTACGCTGTACATTTTTGGTCTGTCGACGAGGATTTCTTTTTGTTTCCGAGAATAATGGTTTGCTTGATCTGGATAAGTAACTATTGTGCTTATTTATTATGACTTTGGGGATGTTCGACATTTTATTATCTATTGTTATACCAAGAGATGTTTTAGAGAATATGATGATTAATAGGAAATAATATCAAGGAAGAATGAGTCAAAGAATAGAGAAAATATCATATATTTAGGTACGTAATATTACGTATACAAATATATGTGTATCTACATCCATGGCCTTATTGAAGAGGAGATTAATATCATTATTGCTAGTCCTGAGCTAATAGATCAAGTAAAATGTTAATACAGACTTGTAATATTTTCTTATAATTGTAATAACTTATAACAGTTCTCATCAAAATACAAAGAAATAGTAAATAAAGAAAAAAAAACATTTTTACCATGAAAGAAGCGCAAATTATTACTGTTTATAATAACGAAGCCGATTTTGTTAAAACTGGAATAATGAAAACCGCACATAACTAACCAGTAGATCATTTAAACGTAAACGTAGTAAGTTTATTATGATAATGGAAATATTGTTAATAATATGAAATTGATGGCCTCACCGCGGATCAATTAAAAGCTCTACAAAATACAGGAAGTGTTGCGGTTGCGGTAATTAGGTAATTTTATTATTTACAAAAAGCATTATAACAACTCCAAAAAAAAACAAGATTCTTTCGACCGCTATGTGTATCTCGATTTTTTCCGCGATTTTTTCAAAAACTACTGATTAATTGCGATTTGCTATTCGTTAACAACTAATATTTAATTATTATTTTTATCTTGAGGAAACCTGCATACCTGAGAGATTTATAAAAAAAAAATTAAAGGTATGTGAAGTCTACCAATACGCACTTGGCCAACGCGGTGGACTATGGCCTAATCCTTCTCATTATGAGAGGAGACCGGTGCCCAGCAGTGGGACAGTAATTTGTTGTTGATGATGATGATTTTCATCTTAATTTCATTACTGTTCCTGATAAAGATGAGGTCATACTCTACTGCCCTGGTAAAATGCGAATTGGCACACAGGTTTTTAAGATTTTGAACGAAGTTATGAAATGTGTAGTGATGGAGACTTTTCCGAGGCTTTTCAGTTTAGTCCTTAAGGGTAGTAATGTGCCTGTGGCTGACCTCAGGTATAAAAATCATCTCATCTGGGATTGATTACAGATATCTATGAGCGGCAGTAGCCACATACCATTAGTTGGAACGCATGGTAGTTTACTACACCGATTACTTCCTATTATTTGGAAATAACTCCGAATCTAGTTTGTTTGTATAGATAAAGCGTTCCATAAATCGTGGCTGCGGCTGGCTGCAACGCTAATTGCTGGCTTGTCGTGGATTAATGAGCACTTAGTGTTGTTCCGTCTTAATCTGCACGTTGATTAATGAGGTTTTTAAAGCATTTTTGAAGTTAAACTTCTTTAAGAACATAGAAGTGAACAAGAATAGCATATTTGTTAGGATTAAAGAAAACTTTTTTTTGTAATATAGGAGTAGCAGGCGAGCATACAGTCCGCCTGATGGTACGTAAGTGGCTACTGCCGCTCATGGACATCTGTAATCAACCCCAGATAGGATTAGATATTCCTACCTGAGGTCGGCCATAGATGCGCCGCTACCTCTGAGGACTAAGCTGGAACGCCTTGGAAAATATGTCTCCCTTACCACACCCTTTAAAACGGAACACAGTAGCGCCTAACACATTTTATTAGGCAGACATAGGTGTGGCGGTGGTGCCGCCGGAGTCGAACCACAAAGGGTTCTACCACCTTGACAAAATTACACATGACATATACATTTTATTATGATGATCCGCAGGGCGAAGCGGTCATACCAGTCTGACGCGCAGTGGGTTCCGGGTTTGATTCTAGCAGACAGATGTCTAAATGATGAATTTAGATATCTGTTATGGGTCTGGGTTTTTGTGTATTCGTCTTTGTCTGTGTCCACAGCACAATGTGGCAGCTAGTGCAGAAAGTGTTTTACATTAACAAAAATATTGTGTTAAAAAGTTAATTACTAATTTTGATTATTACAATTTTTATATAAAATATCAGGGTACATAGGAACTACAAAGGTACTACACAAATGAATTATGTATTTTTAAGTATGCAGTTTTAATTAATTTTTAAAACATCAATAGGAAATTGAATTCTATATTTAAGTATATCATAAACTTAACTACATTTTAAATTGAAGTATATAATATATTAGTTAATTATTAACAGAGATAAACCACTAATAGCTTTTCAATTACAACATATCGGGTTTACCGAATTCACGGAACATGTGATTACGGGGCGATTACTTGAACATAATCCTTAATTATGAGGTATATGTTAATTATATTGATTAAATTAAAGATCTTACAACCGTATGTGGAACGATTATGCCTCAACGGGTGTCCGAAGGACTCGTTTGCGTTCCTTAGGAGATCTCGGAGTCCTCTACGCAGCGACGCCCACCGGGGGGGTTTTAGTGCGGTAAGAATCCCACATAACCCCGTGTCGCTCCCACAGCATAGGGTACCTTTTGGAGGTTCCCCTCGTAAACAAAATAAAAGGCGTAAAATATTATAATTACATCAAAATCCTTAATGACTTGATTCTGGAAATTATTCATAAAGTAGAAATGGATTTCTTTTATTGAAGTTATCCCGATGCTTTCATATTGCGATAAAGGGATTCATGGAAAAACGCGCTTTTGTTCCAAATCGTAAATCTCGTCAAACAGATTCTGGGAAGTGGGATCCAAGTGTGAATCAGACCAAAATATAAAATGAAACTTAAATCACAGCAGTGTTAAGTGCTGTTTTGTTCTGGTTTGAAGAGTGTGGTAAAGGAGACACACTTGTCCGAATCGTTCCACCTAAGTTATCAGGGTTAGCAACGCATCGGTGGCCGATTTCAGGTAGGAATGTTATCTTATCTCGAGTCGATTACAGATGTCTTTGGGCGGCAAGTTTTTTTTTAGATATAAAAATATCTTCCCGAGCCTACTTAATAATATTAAAATTCAAATCGCTTTTATTTGAACTATTCGTATTGTTATTGTATTGGCAAGAAATAGTAATGAAAAAGTTTTTTTTCTACATATATGGTTCGATTGCTTTTATTGGAATTATATTTATTGCTATCGTATTAGTAAAAAAATATTGGAAGATATTTACTTGTTTTATGTACTTTGCCTTTTATGTCTCATAAAATAGATTCTGCGAAGTGACATAGGACAGAAGGTCCGAAAATACAAACAAATTTCGGTCCGAATACAAGGAATTAAAAAGTTCATTTACGGGCAAGTTTATTACCGCGCCACAAACATGTGATCGGCTTTGTCTGCACGCATCACCAAACAGACAATTTTGGCTACTTTGACCTCGATGCTTTTGACACCCTTATTTGACTACAATAAATATTGTGTCAATGTGTTTGTAGATACATGTTAACCTTTGAAACTGCTTCTCCAATTTTAATTTTGTTTTGTGAGTGTATAAGACTGTTTTCAGCTCAAAAGATAATGTAAATTTGAACCCGATAGGTAGCAATTTTGTCAAGAACATTTTTTGGATGCAACATTGTCTTCCCGGACCATTAACTAGTAATAAAAATTAAATCGAATGCATTTATTGAAATTATGATTATTGCTTTGGTTTTAACAAAAAAAGTAATTTATTTATTTATTTATAATTAAAAAGGGATTTTTGCTCTATATACATAGGCCTTATATAATATATCTCATCAAATAGAGTCCCAAAAATGTGTTGGTCTGAAAATACAAACAGATTTCGGTCCGAGTAAAAGGAATTAAAAAGTTCATTTGCGGGCAAGTTTATTGCCGCGCCACAAACATGTGATCGGCTTTGTCTGCACGCGTCACCAAACAGACAATTTTGGCTACTTTGAGCTCAATGCTCGTTGTTTTGTTTCAGCTGAAAACAGCTTTATTTTAATTAAGAGTAGCGTGTGTTGTGTTGTTTGTAGGAAAGAGCAGTTGATTGATTTGGGCTTTGACGTGATTTTGGTCCTCTCATATTGTGGGTTTGGTTCAAATCTGAAGCGGTCATTTCAATTTTAGTTCTGACATGCTTTCGAAATTTATTCTGACATGCTTTATTCAGTTTTTTAGCGTTAAAGGCCAGTGATGTGAGGAAACCTTCATGCCTCAGAGTTCTTTAGAATAAAGTTATCAAAGACGTTTCAAGTCTACCAATCTGCATTTGGCATGCAAACGCTGTTTTCTATTTAAGGCGCTATTTATAAAATCATGATGAATATTAAGAATTAATCAAGTTAAGATAATCAGGTTAATAGTTATATATGCTCGGAGCCAGAGCTCAGACTATTATGTTAAAGTCTATGTATTATATCAGTACCAGTTGTTGTTATTAGAAATCTTTGGGGAATTACATTTTCTTCATCCAATTTAGCCACACTCCCTGTGCACTCTCCTTTCCACCACCATCCTAAAGCGTAGTAGCTCAGGCCAGACTTGTATGGAACTTGTATGGGATACAAAATAAAACAAAAAATCGACATATAATTTGTATTAAATCAACAATATCTCTTAGTCTTTACATTCTTTGGTAAAGTCAGCAGCTCGATTTAGGTACATTAACTATCTTAAATTCACATCTCCCGCACCCTCTCAATTGAATACAACTATCGTATATCTATATATTTATACAATATGCCTATGTGTTATTTGTCCAAACTATTATGTGCAGCAGTAGCAGAACTTGGCACACTTGCAACTTGGCTCCGGATCCCGGTGACGTCACTGTGGAAGAAAAAACTGATTTAGTCAAATGTTTTAGCTTTATGCCTGAATCGGCATGATGACAAATTTTGAAAACTCCTTGGATAACGTAGGTACATGTCTACCGATTCCAAAAATCGTAACATTTCGGTAATAAACTCAGTATTAATGAAAATAATAGCATTTGTTTATAGCCCTTTTGAATTAAGCGCCAAAACGCTCGCGAGTTTCATGGCGACCGTTGGTGACGTCACGTTAGAACATCTTATACAAAATTTCAAGCAATTTAGTGACATACCCAAAAATTACGTCAGTCGCGCCCCGTTAGCGTTTCAAACAAGATGGCCGACTGCAGTATTTTATACTTTTATTTCATTGAAAAAATAGTAAATCTTAAACTTTTTATTAAAGCCGAGTCATTTTTGAGAATCCTTTAAATATATTGTGTTTACTTAAATCACTAATTCTTCGATTTTTTAATATTGTCGTCATGTCAATTGCGAACGAGCTTGTTCACCTGTTGGTACGTGGTAACTGCAGTCCATGGACATAGGTACAGTTATCGCCAAACTGCTAGTCCGCTCTGAAGTTGTTGCGAGCGGGTGTAGTCATACAATTTGCTATGGCGACGCGATTCATTTCTTTATTTAGAGCGGACTAGCAGGTTTATGCGGACTATAATTAACTTCACATAGGATTGTACTTATTGTCGACATCAGGTATCTCAGAGGACTACGCTGGAATGCCCCGTGTCTTTATAACACAGTTAAAATTCCATTATAGGAAAAACTTGGTTTGGTAAAAGTAGCATAAAATTGAAACCGCAATAATTCTAACATCAATTGAAATAACGTCTATGGACAAATAAATGTAAATCATCTTGCATCAACACATCTTTGACAAACATTACGAAATACAGCTTTTACACATTCTGTAAAACAATTTTAATAGAAAATGTTGGTCTTACGAATTTGTGTGTAAAAATACTTTAACCCGATTTACACCTGGAAACATTAAATCTACACCTGGAAAGCCTGGAGAAAACATACGGGACATAATTACAGCTGCAGTACAAAAAATACAACAAGTGAGTTGTGAGTGTTCTTGCTCTCAGTTTTTATGTGAAATACATTTTTTATAATTGCACTTGCGTTTGAAATGTAGTGCATTCGAAGCTCGAAATATTGTATTTTCGTAAAACGATTCTAAGTAAATCGCTTTAGGAACAATAAATGTGTTTGTTAAATGAAAAAGGTAAAGGTTAATAAAATAACGAACAAATGCAGTAATACATAGTAAAGTACCTTTTAATTGTGACTATTTATAGATCCTTAAAAAAATCTAAAAAAAAAAAAAACTCATTTGACCTTACTGGTTTAGCTTAAATGGCTAAACTTTCACAATATGACAAAAACATAATTTTTACTAATAATCACAAGAAAAATATGTTACGTGAGTAAAAATACGTATCACAACTCCAATCATACCTAGTAACTATAGCTTAGTAGTTGAAATATACACTCTATACACCTTTAAAACAATTCAAAAAGAAACAATGTAAATAATTCCGGCCGCAGTTATACAAAACGACCAACAAGTGAATTGTGTGAAAAGTGTTCTTGTTTTCAGTTTTATTACGTGAAATACATTTCGTACGATTGCACTTACGTTTGAAAATATTACACTCGCGACTCGAAATATTTCTTTTTGTATAACAACTTTTAACTGAATTTGAAACTAAACTGCTGAAATACAGGAGTTATGCATCTATTATTATAGTCAGATTTAATATATTTACAAACATAAATAACATAGGGAATAGAAAAGTTGAATTTTAGTGTTATAGTGAAAGTAATTTGTCGGATTTACTTTTATGTAAAAATTGTATATTGTCTAAATAGAATACATACGGCATATAATTCCGGCTGTTATTCTTGCTTTCGATATATAAAATACGTGTCACATTTAAAAAAAAAATCAAACAATGAAATTGACTAACTTAAAACATTAATTACACAACATTTTCTTTTAAACATAGTTACAAATTCTAACTCTCTACAATACCGAGTTATCCCTCGAATGTAATGAATAAATAAATGACGTTTTGGCCTAATTTTAATCTGTTTATCCAACAGGAAACGACAATTAAAATAACGCACAGATAAAGACGTATCAAAAAGCGTCGCCAATTTATAACACAAATTTTTACACTTGTGTTTAGTTTACTAATAATAATTCGTACATCAGTCAGAATAAAATTTCCAGACGAACTATCAGCATAAAAGTCAGCTGTAAAAGCCAACTTCCAGCTGTGATACGAATCGAACAAACTTTCAGTGAAATATTTCAAACAGTCAGGGAATCGTGACGTCAGAAGCGATTCGTGCCTGACGCAGGTACTTTGACAAGGGATGCGTGAGATCCGAGCACTACGTCTGAGGGAATTAGCTGCTAATTTGATTCGCTAGCTTGAATGTTATATATGTGTATCTTGCAACAGCCGCGTTGTAGTATATTATACATCCTCGTAGCTAATATGTATCACGTATACCACTTATTGATAGTTAAGTATTTTTTTGATGTATCAAACAAGCGTGCAATTCACCTTAGTAGGCGTTCACTACCGCCCATGGGTTTTTAATCAACTGTGGAGGGTAATGTATTTCGAGGGTATGTATGTATGTCTCATTCTTTGGCACGTCCTAAAGCCCAAAATGCTTGTTGGATTTTAATATATGAGGAATCGTTGGATTTGTTTAATTGCGGGAGTAACTTACATTTTTAAACTGTCAGATTTTTGTTTGAATAATAATCGCTATTTTAACTAAATGTTTCATAAAGAAACAAATGAATTTGACGATTGGATTAAAATTCACAGTAAAATATCGAATCGAAACAAATTAAAAGGACAAATAATCTCTAATATATTTTCTTGGCTGTTAATAAACAGCTCACGACTGCAATTTTTTCTGAAAAACTTAAGATATTTCTTCTAGCAATGCAGTTTTGATAGCCATGAAACATATATAGTTACAATTTAGATTATTGATGTTATGTTTAGAGCTCAAACCGTCTGAGACAACTTGAGTAATTATATTCATTAGCTCTCCATGGTCGTTGCGTTTAATGCAACTATGAGCTACGAGCAGTATATTAATTGAAACGATTATTACACTGTAATATTACTAAAACACCTATTTATGAAAGTGTTCATTACGTTTCGGTATACTTGATTGGATATTTATTGGTCTCATTTAAATTTGGAAACGTGTTATATTTATTTTTATAGTAATTTTAAAATGCTTTTCAGAATATATTTTTGTTTAATATCTTCCATGGTTATTTTTCTAACAAGTTCTTAAAATTTAGTAGCAAAATAGCTTTAGTTTCTCTCCGTTTTTCTCTAGGTCATAATTTATTTTATTTTTTTTTTGCTCTGCTGACAATCGATAATTGTACTTAAATCTAAATTACGCACTGTAAGGCAAGTAGAGATTATATTTTGTCATTTTTCTGCACATAAAATATATAGATGATCTCTTTTTAGAAACAACATAGTTCATCTCTCTTTGATTTTACCTCCTTATACAATTTATAACCAACAATATACCTTCCTGAGTGGTTCCATTATTATCTATTAATTAGTCCAAATAGCCTCTTAGCTCCGAGTAATCTTATTTACGAAGCCTCTACTTCCACATTATTCTATGAACAAAGAACAGCATAATCTTGCCTTTTTCGCACGGAAATGGATCTCACCAAATCTTTCTGCCTCTTTGTAAAATTACATGATTTCGGTTAGTGGACAAATTGAGATACAATTTATGGAGTTTAAAAGTGTAATAATTGAGATATAAAATGTCATTAAGTTAGTATTAAAACTACTTCGCAACATTCCGCTACTATTTAAACCATGCAGTATGTACCACCCTCCTTCCCACAATGCATTATTTAAAATATATAACATCATACATATTAGTAGGGGATTATTCACAATTAAATATATATATTTTCAAAATGAGGAATAGTATCGAATTAATAAAAAATACTCCACCTAATTATCCAAAATCAATCTTATAGTAAGCCATCGCTTTGATGCTTTGATTATTATGCCCAAAACCAAATTAATCCGAAACCATAGCGTTAACGTAGTAGACAGAAATTATGATATATTTAATTAATAATATTTATAGACCATTCTGCCATCCAACAGACGTATGGATCAGTTTTCAATAAAGTATAACATGTCATTATTCATTTCTCCTACATTCCTTTCTAACTTAGCATATATTTAAAGCAAAACTTTTGTTCAATTTCAAAATATTCCTGATAATAAATACCGAAAGACATGAAAACAAATCATAAACCAAACTAATTCCCTACAAGCCTCAGTAGACCAAGAACATTAAGCGCGCTTCGGGGAACCATGAAAGAATCTAATGCACGTTACAGATCCAAAACCGCGTTGCCATACGAAAACAGATTTATATAATGCGGTGATAGGAATTTCCATAGAACTCTAGTTTGCGCTGATATCCCATAAAATTTGCATTCCTGGCTCCGAACTTCCCCAAATAACCCTTATCGCTTTTGCTTCCTTTGTTTTTGACTTAAGCAGGATGTGGAAAGAATTAAAGTTGGTTTAGAAGACGCATTTTATGTGCACACTAGCTAAACTAACAAAGATGGTTCTGAATATCTGGGTCTGTGAGATTCGAAATGTGCGAATACATATTAGGATTTAAACAATTTTCAGCCGCCCCGATAACTGTTCCTTTTTCTTGTCCTTGAAGTATCAAACGAGCATGTTACCATGAGTTTTTACGTTTTGACAAATATGACTGTTTTGGTATTTGTTTACGTATTTGCCCATACAAATTTCAATCAACGCCTCTTGCGGCTTGTATCAGAACTATAGAGTCAGTAACGTAACATTAAATGTCTAAATTGACAAAATGGCGCTTTATGTTTCGTCTCTCTTTTTTTGCGAACATGTGAGGCAGACAAAAAGACATGGGCACTTACTTATTGTTACGTTTACTCAGTCGACTGAAGCAAACGGAACAGTAGCACTACCACGAGTTTACAAAAGTATTACTCGCTAGCGACTGCGTAAAATAAATGTATGAAAAATTGTACAGCGCCTCTGGTGGTTACTCGTAGAACTAAAATCCGTAGTGTGAGCTACTACGTAACTCGATTCGTATAAAAACCTATCGAAATCAAATCGCTAGCGAATGTCATTATGATCTATTGCCATACAAATTCGGTCCCATGAGTCATAATTTGACAGACGTTGTCAAGAAATACCGTAACGATAGTAGTTATGTTATTCACTAGCAAAATGTCAATAGTTTTCTATTTACAATTTCTATAGTGGCGTTTCTATGCCAACTCATGGTAGTGCTACAGAATAATGGATTCAAAACTCATGGTAAGTGTCAAACTCATGGTAAGTGTCAAACTCATGGTAAGGGGAGTTGGAATCGACTCCATATAGAACAGTGATTCTACCTGAAGATGCTTTGCGATTCCCGAGGACTAAGATGTTTGCGTAATATGAATATCAGCTGCTGTCCACACTCATCCAGTGCAGGTACTTCTTCATGTAATGCTTCATTATTTATAGTACGAGTACAATGTAATAAAATGGTGAGGAAAGACAATTCTTTCCTCAGCGATCAATTCATTGAAAGTATTTTTTCAACCTTACCATATTTCTATAACTTTGTTTATGATGGGCGCATAACATAAAATAAGTTCCTATTGATTTATCGCCACCAAAATTAATAACCTATTTAGTTGTATAAGTGGAACTAAACGTTAATAGTTAATATTCTAGGAAACAGAACGTCACAAACCAATAAACTGCCGCAAGCGATATGTTGCCACAAACCCCAACAATATCATTTGCCACACAATTGGGACAGCCAATATGGTTGGATGGGAAGCGAATGTATGTGATATTTCATTATTGGTTACGTATATGGCCAACTTATTGAAAGGGAAGGTCTGTAATCCGGTAGTACTAAAAGAATTGCTATTGAATGTGCCTGACAACTACGTATTGCGAAGGCGACGGTCCCCTTTATTAGCGGTGCACAGCGGGCGAAATAACGTGCTAAACAAAGCGCCTATCACACGCGCCTTGCGTACTTTAAACCTCGTTGCAGATTTAATTTATATATTCTCTTGCTCTCTGAATGAATTTACAAATACGACCCTGTATGTACTGTGCATTTTTTTTAATTAAGGAACCACACCATCGCATTGGGAAGTAAAGGACCTGTAATGATAGCTTCGCCGAAGCCGACCAAAACAACACTTAACACTGCTGCTAGTAAGCAAAAATAAGAATAACGGTGATTTCGCCGTAGTCGAACCCCGCCTTCAGAAACATACAAAACATAATTCATTACCTAATCTGTCTCAAGATTTAATACTACGTCAACATTTTGGACACGTAGCTCAGTAACTCAGTTCATATCACATAAATCCATCGGAGTATCATCTCACGGGTCAATAATCAGATCGCCACAAGCGTTACCATGTCACACAATAGCAACTGTATTATCTACAACAATAGCATATCCCAAGACTCGATTACGAGAATGATATAAATTAACTGATATGTCGATAGGTTAATGTTATTTGACAAGCAATTAATATGGTATAATATTTGGTATTTTAAAATATTATTTGAATGTGTCTTTTAATATGAGTATTTTTATACAGCCGATTGGAGGGTAAATGTAATAATACACTTTTTGTGGGATGATATTTATACAATGGCGAATTCATAACCTCGTGTTTTTAGCCTTTCACATTCAATATTACTGAATTTCATGATTTATGTCTTCTGCAAATAGATGGTGGTGATGATCAGAGCTAAATCAAATAAAATCCAAAAGCCAAAGTAAATAGGTACTACACCTATTTACTTTGGCCAGCCGATCTATAATTAGACATTCCCATGATTTATCATACCGATAATGATCAATAAGCTAAGGTAGTTAATGATACAGTTATATTACGTAGACACCAAATAAGTATCAAATTAGACCATCGTGTCACCGGGTTCAAAATCCGCGACCGCCATGACGCCGCACAATAGCCAACGATATCATCTCTAGTACAATAGGATACGAGACGTAATTAAATGACAACGGAGTACAATGCATGACGTATCATGACAGAATCCGGTGGTCTGAGAGTACCTTATTATAGGGTAATTTGTGAAGACCTGTAGTATTACCATGAGTTGGCATAGAAACGCCACTATAGAAATGGTAAATAGAAAACTATTGTCATTTTGCTAGTGAATAACATAACTACTATCGTTACGGTATTTCTTGACAACGTCTGTCAAATTAATGACTCATGGGACCGAATTTGTATGGCAATAGATCATAATGACATTCGCTAGCGATTTGATTTCGATAGGTTTTTTACGTATCGAGTTACGTCACTACGGATTTTAGTTCTACGAGTAACCACCAGAGGCGCTGTACAATTTTTCATACATTTATTTTACGCAGTCGCTAGCTAGTAATACTTTTGTAAACTCATGGTAGTCCTACTGGAGTGTGGTAGGGAAGCTGTTACCTGAACTTGAGACATAACACATGAGCTTACATATATCATAGATCCCTTTATAGTTCGATTCCATAGGCAACCGCCTCACCTATTTCTGCTTAATAACGAATGTTTAGCGCTACTGTGCTTCGGTTTGAAGGGTAATAAGGGGCTGAAGCGTTCCAACTTAGTCCAGAAATGCACCGAATCTGTAGCTGATCTCAGATAGGACTCTTATATTATCTGATAGCGCCAGATAATAATGGCAGATCCCACTTAACATCAGGTAGATTGCATTTGCTACTCCATTCTTACGATAAAGGGTAACTTCCGCATAATCAACCATACATTGTTTCCCAAACACTTCAAAAGAAAACACAACAATCCCTAATTAGGTAAATAGGTGAAATAATGGCGCCTCTGCAGTCGAACCACCCTCACTATCCTTAGAGCAAGTCTTTATTCTAAGAACACATCAAGTAACTCCTTAACAACAAGTTCTCTAAATACATTAAACATAAAAGCAATTAGCAACAGTAACAAAACCATGAAATCGAATTATTGCGTAGCGTATCTTAAGCTCCAAGATTCGAACGCAAATGAATATTTTATCAACAAGGACCATTATCTGGCACTCCGGAGTAATAACTACTGTATCCATACGCAATAAGTATTGCAGTCGCTTAACCAATACGTAATGTATAGAGGAAACCGGGCTAATAAGATTACTCGGAGCAAAGAGCTCATTCAGGCCACTGAGTTATTACTCGTCGACTCATTTGCGAGGACCATTTCCTGCGGGTCAGAGGTGCTTTGTTCGAGTTAAGGCGGTGTGCTGACGGATAGGATATTAAAAAAGGCATCTTCATCTATATAAGATTGATGTATGCTTTTTTCAACTGACCATGTATAAAATTTTAAAATGTGTCGAATCCAATGAGCATTAACATCGTCATTAACTATTACTATCCCACAGTTAGACACGGGTCTCCTCTCAGAATGAGAAGGATTAGGCATAGTCCACCGCGTGGGCCAAGTACGTATTGGATATTGGTAGACTGCACATACCTTTTGAGATTTTTTTCAGATCTGTCAATTACGCAACCTCCCTAAAATGTTTCTCTTTATTGTTTAAGCAAGTGTTAGTTAATTTGTAATAAGCACATAACCTCAAACAATCAGAAGCGTGAAGCCTATGATGAGTGAATTTCTTATCACTCCATATATAAGCCATAAGTATATTCGTAATAGTTACCAATGTTACACCAAGCTAAATCCAGTAAATATATTACAAACAGTTACGAATATTACATTACATCGCCTCATATAATCCTCCCAACCCTCTATTAGAACTATTAGCTACTTCGCCTTAAGCTTCATGCTTTGACGAGCCGTAACAATGTTGCCAGAAACTAATGAACTTCCAATAATAAACATGTTTCACGGTAACTTGTTTGCAACATTGTATTTTAGAGCTTGTGTCGCCGTTTACTACCGTGAATAGTGATGACACCTACTTCCGCTACGAAACGGAAATATGACTAAGGTCCTTGAGACGTCATAGCACGATATGAATTCAATTTTTCTATGAGTAGCTATAATATAAAATATTTTTAATTTTTGTAAACTCTCTTCTATTTAAGTTAATTTTTAAATAATAAATAAGGAAGAAAACCAGGAAACTAAACTTCTTGAGCCGCTGCTTGAGTTTTGATAAAACTTAGAAATATGAAAAGCTTATGAGTAGAGTTACCTACCTCTCACTTCAATTAAATAGTATAAGGTGGTACTGCACAAGGTTACAGTACTACCATACCAAGGAGTATGAGTGTCCCTAGCGGACTGTATCAGGCCTGATTGGAAATGTATGAGAAATACGTAAACAAATACAAAAACAGTCATTTTTGTAAAAACGTAAAAACTCATACTAAGGGTACTGGTCACTTTTGTAAAGTCAAATTCAAATTAAAATCCCCTTTATTCTAAATTGATTCATACAGAATTATTTTTGAACGTTAACAATCAACCACCGCTTCGGAAGTTGAATCGCAATGTTGCGGCCAAAGGTGGCTACATCTTTCATGGGTAACTGTATTCGCTACTACAATAAAATACCCGACCACATCTTGAACCTCACAGAAAAAAAGTTCAAACATGTCGTTAAACAAACGCTATGTAAAAAAGCGTACTATAAACTAAGTGATTATTTGACTGACAAAGCGGTGTGGTCTGAAGTAGTTCCAGCTCCACATGTACCATTAGGTTAAGTTTAACATTGTAAAAAACGTTTTTTTAAAAGACGTGTGTTATGGAGTTTCTTTCGCCGCTTCTTCTCCATAACGAAACACCTTGTTATGTGGTAGTAGTTGTATTGACATTCAAAAAGTGCTCTGTAAAGAACCTATTTTGAATTTTAAAAAAATGATTTAATTTGATTTGAAAAGAAACTTGTACTAATTTCCATATTCCATGTCATAAGATACATTTTATTTAGTGCGTGTATTGTAATACATTTATATCCGCGGGAATATTAAAGAAATGCGCAGACAATTCAATGATACCTTTAATGGAGCAATTATGTGAGCAAAGAGCTGGCGAATCTAGTTACTCATACCCTAGCTTAGAGGCAGGCGGGGTGAATTACACGCGCTCCTTGTCAAAGTACCTGATGCATACTCGAGTAATATTTCATGCTGGTTGAACACATTGACTAAAGGAACGTAGTACTAATTAGTTTAGTCATACGCCGTGGAATAGATTAATAACTAAAGTAATTTATGTTTTGTATTGTATTTAATATATATTGTGCTATGATTTACTAATATTAGTTTGGTCTTTATATTATTAATTAACAAATACGTCATAAGAAAAAAATTAAAAGATATTGTCATACTGTTCATATTGCCTTTCAAAAAACTTAGAGAAGTAGAAAGTCCTAAGGGATAAATATATTTGTGATCGATAAAGATAAAACTCCAATACCATTTTGATTAAAAATTAAGATACCCGTCTTAGATATTGCTTTTGGTGTGCTCGCCTTTGTCGTAACGAAGATACAGAATCCTAGTTTGAATCTACGATTGGAAAGTGATACTTTGTTACTTGCAACTTAAATTATATTTTGTGTTCAGTTCTAAAATCTATGAGAACCAACCACTTACCTTCACAATTCACATTGTAACAATGTCATAGATACTCACCACGTTCTATCTTCGGATCGCTATTCGCGGAATAGAGTGCCATCGCCGAGTTTTCTCTGTACAGCTCCCCAACTTTTGCTTCGCAGCGGAGGATGGGTGCCCCCCTCTCGTAATGCGCTGGCCAGAGCTGGAACTGCACGAAGTGCTCCGCTCGAAAGAGGCCTTCTGGTGCCGGGTGCACCGTGTAGATGCCTGGTTTCACCTGGAATTATTTGGTTTGTTAGTTCCTATTAAACAGGATAAGGTACAAAGTATACAATAATACAGCTGAGTGCAGATTTTTTCCACGATTAAGGAAAGCCTGGAACATACACCACGGTACTAGAAAACAGTCGAGTATGCAGTATGAGATAATACAATACGGGAACACAGCCTACCGAATATTCTTCGAGGTAGAAAAGACCGCTGGACAGCGTAAAAGAAATTGACTTGAAAAGTCTGAAACAGAACCTTCAAAGTTCAATCCCGGGACGACCGAGACGACCAATTTAGATTTCTGTTCTCGATCTAAGGGTTTGTGCCTTCACCTTTGTTTATCTATCTGTTATCCTATAAAATAGGGTATTCTAAGAGTGTAGAAAATACAAAAGAACAAAAAGACCAACCACGAAAATAACAAAAATAATTGTAACCCCAAAAATATACAAAAAATACAAGATAATGTATTCTACCTTCCCTTCAAACTATAAAATAAGGCCAGAGACATATCACGTACGTATATAAGATAAGCATGCTAGGTTAAACATGCTTAAGCAAAGATGTTCACGAGTCACATGTAAATCAGAATGGAACTAAAGCGAGTATTGCAGTCGTAACATACAGTAGACTTATTTAACTGATATGGCTGTGTTACCATAATTCGCATATCTTATTATTAGTCCTTGGTTCTGTATCGTTTATGTAAACCTAGTTGTAAATCAATTTAAATCACCGCAGATATTTCTTTTTCCTAAAAACAATGCAGCGCTGCTGTTTTCTGGATGGTATGGCGTTTACTTTTTTATTTAAAGGTCCAAAAATTAAACAAGGGTGTGGTGCGACTGATGACTTATCATCAGGTGCACCACACCCTTGTTTAATTTTTGGTGACTTATCACTGCCACCAATGGACATCTATAATTTAAAACACGTAGAACTACTTGAGGCCGATCTTATCTGTAGGTTTCCACATCAGTTAAGTCAGTTGGCTTTCAAGACCTGCCACGGAAATGCTAGTAGTAGGTGTGGAGGATACCTCCTCCACACCTATTACCTGCCTGGTCGAGCCATACTGGTTATATTTCTTTCGTATTCCATCTTAGCTTTCCAACTTAAAAATGCATCTGAACATATTGTGATTGTAGCACATGATCATCAACAGGCAGCAATTTAAGTTTAATTACAGATCATCGGCAGAAATATAAAGTCTTCGGGAAAATTAACTTGATCCACAGCAGTATGACTAAATATTTAGGAAAAAAAGGTATTTCTTTAAATCCAGAAAAAGAAGAAGAAGGTATTATTTAATCTAAAGAAGGTATTTTTTAATCCTGCTAGTAAAACAAGTGTCACTAAAAATCGGCTCTTCAGGACTTGGTATAATTTCAGTCTGGGAAAATGATCTTAATTTAGTATGATTCTTCAGGTTTATGATCAGATTCGGTTTATACCTTTCGTCCATCACGTAATCGTGTACAATGAGAACCAAAGCTTTAATGCACAAATTTCTTTAATCGTCTCAAGTTTCTTGGGTCAGTGAGCATAAATTCCAATAAAGTATAATGCCAGTCAGCCGTATAGTCAATCTCATAAGTTCTAATAAATTATACAACTAGCTTCGGAAACTTTAATTCTGGAATGACACCGACCTTTTATTTTTTAGAGATTCTTTGTATGTCATCGTTACGACAATAGAGTTGTTACAATAATCTCCTAGATAAAAGGATTCTTGATTTAATTTCGCATAAATATATAACATCGTTCAAATTCAAATTTAAATTGATTAATATAGAACTCTTTCTCTCACCGCTTTAGAACTTCTTTCATTATTACACGTATAAAATATTATAAGTACAATTGTAAATTACCCGCTATACAATACTATTGCTATAATTACGCCACAATTTCAATTTGTATGACAATCAAACCTCTTTATTGTTATTATTCTAATAACAATTGCTTCGATTACGCATCAAATCCAGTATTCGGGCTAAACAATACCGATATATAAATCAGCGGGCCATTGCGAACGAACATTCAATAATTTGATTATTTATGTCATAAACATTCCGTAAAACGGCTATTTGCACCCAATCCACCAATTCGCTCTATTTGCCGCGGAATGTTTGATGTGCGACCCAGGGCGTCTTTGTGTACAGAAATTTATTATAGTCGTACAAAAGACTACACGACGACCTGTTTACCGAACTTGTTTGTTCCGATCGGAACTTCCGATAATTCTGTTGGTTTATCACTTTTGAACTTTATTGCGTTTATATTTAGCGAGTTTATTTTTAGGTAACATTTCCTTTTAAAACCGTGGTTGTAAACAAGCTTAAAGTATCCAGTCTCAGTTTTCGAATTGGTTTATTTGTTTCTGCCGTTTTAAGATATTATGAATTTCTTTTTAAAGTATTTGCGGAGGCGAAGTCGAATTTTTCAAAAAAAGTCTATTTAAAGCCGGTAAGTTAATTGGCACCACCTCCATCATTTTTGTTTTATTCTGCTTTTACTTTCTCGCGCTCTTTCTTAAGCCTGTTGTTATTAACAATATTGTCATTGTTCGAGGAACTTATCTTTAAGTTTTTTCTTATCTATAATCAAATATCTAAATCAAATATCCTTGCATCTTGTGGCGGGTAGACGCAGCAGTATTTACTCTCGCTAATTAATTCAATTTTAGTGGTAAATTATACGCATTTCGGACTGTAAAGTTGTGAAAGTAGTGTTAAACAATACGAAAAACGTTTTGTGCATGTTAAAATTGAGTGAAATAACAGTTTTACGTGTTAACCTAAACATAACATTTTACCAACAAAGTTACAAATTGTTACGAACTTGAACAAAGGTGTAAGTGACACATTCTCTAAGGCGTTTACGACATTCTGACAAGAAAACACGAACTGCACAAATGGCTTTGCAACGTACACCGCCCAGTAAATTCGGATCATCCCCTGATATAAGTACCATGTCTTCAGATAAGGATATAAACTTCAATTCACGTAAAAGAAAGCAACCCGAGGACGAACTATATCATAGTTTGCTTTTTACATTAGAAGAGAAGATTGAACAGCAAATGGTCATATTTAACGACAAAATCATAACCAGTGTTACGGCTGCAGTTACTACTGCGTTGTCAGATCAACTGTCTAAACTTAATTCTAACCTATTGGAGATAAATTCAAAGTTAAACGCACTTACGGAGGAAAACACCGTTATAAAGAAATCACTATCTGATACAAACCTACGTCTAAGTGAAATTAATACGACATTTATCACTCACTCGCGAAGGCAGGAAGAACTTGAATATAGCCTACAGAAACTTGAAGTCAGTAGTTCTCAATGCACAGAATTAGTCACCCGAGTACAAGTACTTGAAGCGAAAATACAGAGTACAGAACAACAATCCCGGCTTAATAATCTTGAGATTTGTGGTATCCCCGAAAAATTAAAAGAAGATTTATCCACTCATTTCCATAACATAACAAATTCATTAGAGGTACAATCATCACCAGCTGACATCATACATATTACAAGGATTCGTCCATATAATACGGTCACACACCGTCCGAGAGCAATTGTAGTGAAGTTACAATCACGTTTATTACGAGACTCAATTCTGTCTGCAGTTCGGGCTAAGAAAGGCATAAGGTTATGTGACATTGGTTTCCCCGGAGATGAGAGGAAGATCTACATAAATGAACACCTGACTCCAGATAATAAATTACTGTATAAAAATACTAAAGAGAAAGTGAGAGCCGCTCAGTATCAGTTTATCTGGATACGGGATGGCAAGATTTTTGTACGTAGAAATGATAAAAGTCCTGCTATATACATAAAAGACAGTAAAGATCTCGAGAAAATTATGTGACTAGTTCTAAATCTGTATTTTGTTGCCTTCAATCAGTTTGTAAAACGTATAATTTTGCTATGTTATATTTTGATTATTTATTTTATAATATATCATGTTTTTCAATATATTTATAGTAATAATAATATGACCTTATTTATTATATCTTCATATTTTCAAATATATACAGTGTGGCCCATCGGCAAGTGACCGCCCGAAATTTTCTGAATATTCATGAAAAATGATGGAAAATAAACTTCAAAAGGGGGGGTCTATCTTTAATATTTTTGAAGTTATTCAATTTTTTACTTTTTAAGTAGCGTTTGTGACCTTGGTTTACATTTTTTACCATATCTCCTACGTTTTTGGCTCGATTTGGATTTTGTTTATTGTTTCTAAAAGCTGATGAGTTACTTTAACTGATTTAGTAACATTTCTTTCAAAACTTTATAGACTATGAAAAAAAAGGGACGTTTAGCCTTTTTTTTTCAAAAAAAATATGTTGTTTTTTTTTGAAAATCAAGTGTAATTCCAAAAAATGTCCCCATAATAGCACTTTTTAAATAATTATTTATAATCTACTACATAACAGCTACAAATTCACAGAACATCATTAATACCTACCTGTAACAAAATCCAATGATAAACTATTAGAGTTTATTGTCAGTTTACTGTCAATAGTAAAATTTACGAAAAAAATAGGAGTCAATTTAATATCCCTGCTCTTAGCAGTGAGTACTAAAAGCTTAAAATAATTATGAGGATGATAATTAAAAACAATCAATCAATAAAAATATCTTTATAACATAAACATAAAAAAACACACGAACATAAAAAAATAAGAATGTTAGTTGATTAGATGTTCAAAATGTCCCCCACCCTCCTGTAAACAAACTAAAGCCCTTATGGCTACACTTGTGGTAGTACGACGCAATTCTGCACGTTTTTCTTTTATTTCCGCAGCAGCAGCAAAAATTCTGGTTGATAATTGCTCGCGGTTTTCAATGGGCATGGCATAAACTTTCTGTTTCATGTAGCCCCAAAGATAAAAATCTAGGGGCGTAAGGTCGGGAGATCGCGGCGGCCAAGCAATGGGACCTCCTCGGCCAATCCACCGCGGATAATTTTCATTTAAATAACTACGAACTAGACGCGCAAAGTGTGCTGGAGCTCCATCTAATTGCAGCTGCATCCGCCTTCTTGTTTCCAGCGGTACATCCTCCAAAAGCATTGGTAACGTATTTTTAAAAAAATCCAAATACGCGTGTTGATCCAGCCTGTTTGGTAATACGAATGGGCCAATTAGGTGATCGTCTATCATTCCAGCCCATACATTTATGGAAAACTGTGACTGGAAAGTGGTTTCCCGAATGGCATGTGGATTTTCAGTGGCCCATACGTGGAGGTTGCGGTGATTTGTTATACCCGCCCTTGTGAAAGTGGCCTCATCTGTCCACAAAATCTTCCTCATAAAATTGATGTAAGTTCTTTGCTGTGCAAGTATCCAATTACAAAAAACAGATCTCGGACCGTAATCGATACCTTCCAAACGTTGTGCTCGTCGGAAATGATAAGGGTGCAGGCCTTCTTTTTTGAGAATTCTCCATATTCTTACTCTCGGTATACCGACTCTTATCGATAGGAGACGAATGCTTAGCATAGGGTTAGCGCGTATTAAACGTAACACTTCCTCTTCCACGCCTACATCAATAATCACGCCGGGCTCATTTTGTTGTGGAAATAATCCTCTTTCGCAAAAATTACGATGTACGGCAATGAAAGATCTGTACCCAAGTGCTGGTCTATCTGGATAGCGTCGTCTGTACTCTTTGACAGCTGCGCGTGCATTCCCATTACAAACACCGTAAATAAAATGCATATCTGCCACATGAGATGGCTGTAGATCACACAATCGAACCATTGTAGAGATAAAAAAATACGTGTGGCACTCGGAGACTGCCGCGGTAAAGCTATTGCATAGCATTTTTTATCAAACAAACAAAAATGGCGCCAAAAATCATAATGGCGTTTTGATTTTGTACTGTCAAGTCTGTCAGTTGTAATTATACGTTTAAAAATTACAAACATTCTTTTACGTTATTTTATTAATCCAGAATTCAATATAGCTTATGTTGATAGAACATACTATTTGGATAATGTGGGAATATAATTTTGAATTTTATAATGGGAATATAAAATGTACTTCACACAATTTTAAGATTTCCGAACGGATTATAAGCCAAAATTAAAGCCCGCGATAAAAGCTATGCAATAGCTTAAAATTAACTTTTCTTCACTAAATTAAATAGGGCACAAATAAAAAAATACGTAGCGTCACAGGAACAGTTAACAAGCAACTAAATGAAGTAACGCTAGCCGATAAGTCGACAACAATGCGCACGTGGTGTGGACCCATTGTTAAAAAACTGTTTCTAGGAACCGTTTTTATTTGAATCATGCCAAATGTTCAAGAAGTTATTTGTTAAATTTTTTTAATAGATAGGTATTAATAATGTTTTGTGAATTTGTAGCTGTTATGTAGTAAATTATAAATAATGGTTATAAAAGTACTCTTATGGGGACATTTTATGGAGTTCCACTTGATTTAAAAAAAAATCAACATATTTTTTTTGAAAAAAAAAGGCTAAACGTCCCTTTTTTTTCATAGTCTATAAAGTTTTGAAAGAAATGTTACTAAATCCGTTAAAGTAACTCATCAGCTTTTAGAAACAATAAACAAAATCCAAATCGAGCCAAAAACGTAGGAGATATGGTAAAAAATGTAAACCAAGGTCACAAACGCTACTTAAAAAGTAAAAAATTGAATAACTTCAAAAATATTAAAGATAGACCCCCCCTTTTGAAGTTTATTTTCCATCATTTTTCATGAATATTCAGAATATTTCGGGCGGTCACTTGTCGATGGGCGACATTGTACATATATATTATAATAATATAGTGTATGTTTTATATTTTTGTTTATTTTATTTTAATTACCTAGCACCGTTTTCAACCAAAACTTGTATTGTACTGAATGTAAAAATACATACAATTTGTTATTATTTATCTGAGTCAAATTTTAAACACGTAGTATATTATACATCTAATACAAAATACAATATTATATCACTTAAATATAAGTGTGATCTCATATTTGAAATCCTTCCTAAATGTTTGTTTTTGTTTTATGCTATTAATGACCCTATACATGGGAAATTAAAGAAAAAACTTTATAAGTTTATATTTATTCCTTAATAATTATGAATAACAAAAAGTTACACATTTTTTATCAAAATGTTCGGGGCCTACGCAGTAAATGTTTAAACCTATACAACAACATTTTGTCATGTGACTATAATTTAATATTACTGACTGAGACGTGGTTGCAAAGCGATATTTTAGATAGTGAATTGTGTGACGGGAGGTTTGACATATTCCGTTGTGACCGCGACTTCGCAGCCACAAAAAAGAATGCAGGTGGCGGGGTGATGGTTTGTGCGCGTCGTGAGCTAGGCGCTTGGAAACGATCTGAGTGGAGTTGTAAATATTTTGAATCTTTATGTGTGACTTTGTCGTCACGTAAACTTGGAACGTATAATAACTTAAATATAATTTTAGTATACATACCGCCAGATGAACTTATGTTATCGGAGTACATTAATGAGTTTAGGAACACTTTTGAAAAGTTTTATCAATCTTCACCCACTGACAGTTACCTAGTAGTTGGTGACTTCAACCTTCCCTGTTTACAGTGGACCACATCGGAATGGTCCTTATCACATATTGGTAGAACTATTACACAAGAAACTGCTTGTGCATTTGCAGAGGATATGAGTTTCTGGGGTATGAAACAGTTTAATTTAATTTTAAATCGATGCAATAATATTCTTGACCTATGTTTTTCGAATTTACACTTAGTAATTGCAAAATCAGATCCACTCTCTAAGTTAGACTCATTACATCCTCCGTTCTCAATTGAATTACATGACCTGTTTATCAAACCTTTTAAAGAAAATTCTCATATTAAATATAATTTTTACAAATGCAACTATGAACATATTAATAATTATTTGAATAAAGTGGATTGGGACCAATTGATTTTACATACGGACACAGTGGATCAGGCTGTCGAAAATTTCTACGATAAATTAAATGAATGTTTTGCTTTATTTGTTCCACTAGTGTCTTATAATAATAATAATTACCCTTTTTGGTACAGCAGAGCTTTAATTAAAATTACAAGAGAAAAATTTAAGCTTCATCAGAAATGGAAAAAACTTAAAAACCCTCGCGACTACGATGAGTTTAAATTACTCCGCGAAAGACATCATCGAGTTAAAAAACAATGCTTCGAAAACTTCACTCGTAACACTGAAAAAAATATTAAACATTGTTCTAAATATTTCTGGAAATATGTCAAATCAAAAAAGGGTGGATCCAATTATCCAAGTTGCCTCACACATAATAATATTAATTACACCAATTCCCAAGATATTTGCTCAGCCTTTAATAACTTTTTCAAGAGTGTCTTTACATCTCCAAAATCAAATAATTCACACAGTATTCCTATGGATGATCAGGGTAACGATGGTATTTCAAAAATATTAGTATCTGAGGAATTTATATTAAAGTCATTAAAAAGTCTTGATACATCAAAAGGGGCTGGATGTGATGGTGTACCTCCTATTTTCCTGTCATCCTGTGCCAAAAGCCTTAGCTATCCTGTTATGTTACTCTTCAAATTGTCCTTAAAACAATGTGTTTTTCCGTTGCTGTGGAAGAAGGCACATTTAATACCTATTCATAAAAAGGGTTCCAAATCACAAATAAATAATTACCGTCCAATTTCAATCTTGAATTGCCTCGCTAAAGTTTTTGAAAAACTTATTTTTCATCACCTATATCCTATAATTTCAAGTGGAATCCCTGATACACAACACGGGTTTTTAAAGAAACGTTCAACCGTATCTAATCTTGCATGTTTTTCTGAGTATGTTCTTAATAATATGGTGGGTGGTGGTCAAGTCGACGTAATATACACCGATTTTGAGAAGGCGTTTGATCGGGTAGACCATAACATTCTAATATACAAGCTGCAATCACTTGGTATTCATGGTGATTTATTAAGATGGGTTAAATCTTATCTAACTAACCGCTCTCAAGCTGTCGTTCTTGGTGGCTACAGATCAGACTTTGTTACAGTCTTGTCAGGCGTTCCACAAGGATCTCACCTCGGCCCTCTATTTTACAATGCCTACATTTATGATATTAATAACCATATAAGTAATGCTCGACACTTATTATATGCTGACGATAAAAAAATCTATATGCGAGTACGTTCAACTAATGATTGTGAGCTAATACAAAAGGATCTTAACTCGTTATATAAGTATTACATAAACAATAATATCACTGTAAGTATCAGTAAGTGTCAAATTATTTCATTTACGCGTAAATTTTGTCCTATAATTTTCCCATATACTTTCAATGGCGTTGTAATCGAGAGAGTGAACATTGTTCGTGACCTTGGAATTTTACTGGATTCCAGAATGACCATGCGCGATCATATTAATTCCAGTTGTAGTAAATCATTTCGTAATCTGGGATTTATAGTGAGAACTTGCCTTCCTTTTAATGATACATTAAGCCTAAAAATTGTTTATTTTGCTTACGTCAGATCCATATTGGAATATGCTTCACAGATATGGTCACCAGCCTATGCCATCCATGTGCATAACATTGAGAGAATTCAAAAGAGGTTTATCTCTCATTTAAATCATAAAATTAAACGGTCAAGCTCATCTTATGATGATGATTGTAAACACTATAATCTCCTTAAGCTTGAAGAAAGAAGAGTTCTTTTGGATATGGGATTTCTTTATGATATTCTACGAGGGTTCATAGATTGTCCCGATTTGTTAGCTTGTATTAGGTTTAACGTCCCTAAATATCGCTCCCGTCACACTAGTAATGTTATGTTTCATGTTCCTTTTCACACGACAAGGTATGGAAGTAATAGTGTTTTAGCGCGTTTGCTCAATACTTACAATAAAAAATTTAGTATAGTTGACCCATTCTTAGTTACTAAGGATGTTTTCAAAAATGAGGTAGTAAAAATAATATTAAATTCATGATGTCATTTATAATATAATATAATGATAATAATATGTTTCAATGAAAATAATTTTCGAATTATTTCATATATGTATATACGTATATTTTTATTTATATTAATATATATACCTTATTATTGCTATTTATGGAAAACATATTTAATAATTATTATTTGTATTTGATAGATTTATTTATTTTCATATAACGTCGTAGTTATGTCTTGAAGTTACTTTTTTGTCTACCCACATGAAAACAATTGTATGTAGGTAAAAATAATTTAATATTAGTCTATTTTACTACATGTATGTTAATCTGTGGATAACTGTAATTGGCGTACGCTGTTGTTATCCCTAAGAAATAAATAAATAAATAAATATAGCTTAGCGAGCTGAAACTAATTCTTACGAGACTCCTTTGGCTTATAACTTTTTATTTGTAATGTGAACAGATTATCTGATGTTTAATGGTCCGTGTACTCCATAGACGTCAATATCACTTCAACTAAGAGTCCGCGTGACTTGCAGTCGGTCATATATACATTCACGTCAGAACTCAAAAATAGAATTCCTAGTGATCTAATATCTTCACGTTCCTACACCCTTTAAATCAAAAGCTTGACATGCATTACTCTACATTCAGAAACATTGTGTTCTTCTGCAGTAGTACTAAGAAGCAGTAATCAGTAACCAGTAATTTAATGCTAAAACAACAGGTACTTAAAATGATAGTGTTTACAATGGTAGTTCCTCTGTGTACTGTATACCCTAAGGGCGTGCAATTTTTTTTCCAAGCGTTACAACAATCGCGTGAAACACTCAAATTACACGTTCTTAATCTATAAATTTCCTTTACAAAACCTCTATAAATCCCCAATTTCTTTACAAACAAAGCAAAGAGTAAACAGCCAGATAATATAAACCGGGATCCTTCCACAAAACTAATACAATTTCTATGATGCGTCCTGTCTCTTAAATTTTACTCCAATTCGTCCGCTACGCTCAGAATATTCAGTTTTAGAGGAAACACCTTGCAAGAGAACAACAAAGGAGTAAAAACAAAGTATCACGTGATATTTTCTGAATGTCAGTGTGGATGTGTGTGTTTCATTATTACAAGGACGCCATCTTTTGTGCATTTCAGTGATGTTACCCATTCTACTTGTTTTAAATTAAATATGTGTGTGTTTGAAATCTGCTGGTGCGTTTTTAACAGAATAAATGACTACTATGTTTCAACAATTTGGTAAAATATAAATTTCAAGCAAACCTCACAAACTGGTTTTTGTTTTATGAATTGAATAGTATACGAGCATGCAGTCCATTTGCTGATAAATGGTCACCTTAGTTCCAAGAGGCAGTGTTAAGAGTTGCTGTGTGTGATATGAAGAGTGTGGTAAGGAAGATATACTTTTCCGAGGCGTTCCAACTTAGATCCCAGAAGTAGAAACGCATCTGTGACTAACCATAGGTAGAAATCTAATCTTATCTAGGGTTTATTACAGATGTCTATGGCAGTAGCCAATTACCACCAGAAATCATAAGTCAGACATTACAGACACAGCGAGTCGAACCACTAATAATTCTGCCACCTTAAAATTAATACACAAATGTTGACAAACACCCAATAATGCAGGAACATGGCAAAAATAATTGTCTGACCCAAAACTCCTCCAACTGAAAAGTCAGCATAAGCCATAAAAATGTCCATGTTAAAGAAAATGATGACGCAATTAAAGCGAGGGGACCTCTAATCCGACCGCTGTTGCCCGTGAAGTGTAAATATCAACAAAGCATACATTGAGTAAACATTGTTGTTTATTTTGCACGTTTTCTGAACGTCGCACACTCTCGTTTCATGGTTTAAAGGGTTCGTACTTTACATTTTTTTTTAATACGAATAAATCATACGAGCGGGCAATTCATCTGAAGGTATGTGGCTACTACCGCCTATGAACGTCTGCAAGCAACCCTAGATAAGGTTAGATTTCTACCTGAGGCCGGCCATAGATGCCCCGCTACTCGCAAGGAATGCCTCGGAAAAGTAAGTTTCCCTTACCACACTCTTCAAATCAGAACACAATAGCATTTAATACTGGTTTTATTACGCAGAAATTGGTATGGTGGTGGTGCCGCTAAATTCGAACCACAACTTTACGGCGGGTGTAATACCACCGTAAGTGTACATTAATATCAACAAAGCATACATTGAATAAATATTGTTGTTTATATTACACGTTTTGTGACTGTCGCAGACTCTCGTTTTACAGGTTTACGGGGATCGTACTTTACATACCTACTTGTTTTTGTTTGACAGCCAGGTATGTCATATGTTATTCAAATATTTTTGTAACAAATTGGCATCAGAAATATGCTTATAAATTTTGAATAAAGGTTCTGTTTTTTGTTTTTACGTACGGAACTTTAAAAAATGGTATAACTCCTTAATGTTTGCTTGCCGTCGAAAATCTTTTGCCATATGACATCGAAGAGAAAAGAAAATGTTTCTAGATACTTCTACCATAGATTAGTAAAGATACTTTGCAGCCTTGAAATTGAATGAAGCCACAAATGGCTTATTAGTTAGTTCTTTTTTTGAATTCTTGACAAAGAAAAACATTTTTAGAGAAAATTTACGAATAAATAACTAATACTGCGTAATTTACATAATAAATAAATAATTATATCAAATATTTAAAGGACATTTTAGAACGGAGACGTGGCAAAACTTTTTTACGCAACTATTTCAATTCTCAAAACTGGGTACATTTTATTGTTAGGAATGAGTAATCTTTACTAATCTATGACTTCAACAAATTGTTTCATTAAGTTTTAGTCCCCTGAAGAAACAAAAAACTATGACACAAATGTGTAGAATTCATGATCTGGTCAACAGTAAGTTTTAAGTAAGTTTATTTACTTTTATACGACGTTGTACTGAAAACATACCAATTTCAGTATTTGTAAGTGCCTTCAAACGCAGATATATTTTACAAAGGAATTATTTATAACTTTGGTGCCTCGCTGTTGTTATGAGATTCGAACGAGAGTGTTGTGTTCCCTTTACAGGAAGCTGATGGTATGCGGAATACTTCGTTATGTTTGAAATATATGGTCATGTTTTACGACATTCTTTGCAAAATTGTATTAGTAGGAGTTACAGCTTATTATTTTCGCTCCAAGGAAATGTATGTTGAGTGGAGACAAGTAGAAAATTTGTTTGTGTATACTTTGTTTTTACAAACAACAGGACAGCGCATATCGATATTTGTACCTTTCGTTAGAATCTTGAATTTATAAGGTCATGTTTTACTGATTTTAGGGAAGTATTCTAAATATTCAGAAAAAAATAGTTGCCAGTAAAACTCTACATTTGAGCACTTCTGTTAAAATCAGTTTTAAAATCACTTTCAAAAAGGAGAAGGTTCCATATTTAATATGTATTTTATGACACAGTTTGTGTCATGATAGAGATATAGAAGATATAGAAGTCAGATGTCGGTTTTTGAAATTATACAATTTTTTATAATTTGTTTTCCTGTTCCTGTTTTCTTCAAAACATGCAAGTAAAACCGTCATTTTCGATTCCAATCTTGATGGAACCAATTTATAAATGTAAATTAACAATTATCTCTACGTAATGTTAGTCATGTCGAATGGCTAGATTAAATCGGTGCAATTATTAAAGTTTAATCTTTAATTATGTAGCCCGTTAAATTAATTATGCTCAGATTTAATTCCCGTAATTAAAAGTGCATAGCACAGAGCAGTTCGATTCTCGCACTGAAATTATAGCCATTATTTTATTTCATAATTAAATTTCGCTTTTTAATTATTTTGAGAAAATTGTGAGTGATTATGTTTGTGTTAATGAGTTGTGAGTTTAAAATAAGGCTTCGTATTGTTTCTGCGAAAAGGTAGGTAGTTAATATAAAATTATTATTTTAATTTGTTATAAAAATTCAATATATCTTACAGTGAAACGTAGTCTGCTGAACTATAAGTTTGCTATTGTTAGTTGAACTTGTCCAAAGAAATTACACTTATACCTCTCATACTCATAGAAGGTTTATTTACCTGGTTGATGTTATGAACACATAAAAACGCGAGTGTACATAAGCTCCCAGGTTAGAACACAATTAATTTATATAATTAATGTCTTTTTTTTGTTGACGAGGGGGGGAACAAAAAGGTACCCTTCAAAAGGTACCCTATGCCGTGGGAGCGGCACGGGGTTATGTGGGATTCTTACCGCACTAAAACCCCCCCGGTGGCTGTCCTCGGCGCTGCGTAGAGGACTCCGGGATCTCCAACGGAACGGAACCGGAGTTCACTTGGCACGTTGCCCCGTTGCCTCCGCCCAGGTGAGCTTGAAACTCACTACACCATCTGTATGCATTATGGCGGTATGCGACCACACATACCGCCGTCCATCCCGGGGTTGCTGGCCGGGCGGTTTGAGCTCCCACTCTTGCCGTCCGCAATCCCGGAAGCCACTTTTTAGTCGCCTCTTACGACAGGCAGGGGATACCGTAGCCCTATTCTGGTCCCGGAATTACAGGGACAATATAATTAATGTCTGTCGCACCGTCAACCCATTATTGTATTACCCACTGTTGGACACGGATGTCCTCTCTAAGTGACAATAACTTCGGCCATAGTCTACCGCGAATTGAGAGGTTGAATTTCAAACCATTAAGCTATCACTGCTGTCAAATGTTCGTCTATTCTAGGGACAATGATAGGAACATCCTGTAGTACTATTTCCCTTGTAACACTTTTAATTCTGTCATTTTTACACCAAAATTTCACAACTAGGTCAATGGAATTACGAAAAACATCCCGTCAATGGAAAGTCCTTTATAAAGCCGGAGCTAAACTTGAACAAACGTTAACCCAAAAGTGAAGTGTGTTGTTTTTGAACCAGTTCACATAATGCTCGCTCTACTTACCGGGATTCGAGTTATTTCTGACGGCGTGGCGTATCTTTTTGTGCCAATTAAAAAGAACTGATGGGTGTTTAATTAAATTTTTGTATTTCTTTATATCTTTGGATATCGAACGACAGTCATTTCACAGTACACAACTTTTATTTTTATTGTGTTGAAAATAAATTAACACAATAAAAATAAAAGTTGTTGATAATTTTCATTGTGATTATTTAAATCATAAAAAAGTAATAGTAAAGGCGAGTGTGTATATGCACGCATATGTGCATGCGAGCGTGCGTGTGTGTGCGTAAATGCATAAATACACGTGTATGTAGAATTAGGTTAAAAAAACATAACACAGTTGAAATTATGTGAAAACAAAGTCAAAGAGTAACGTGAATTAGTGAATGACGTTACTGGATTAAGGTCTTAATTAGGTTTTTATCTGTGTGTGTGTTGTGATCCACTAGACATACAATATTAGTGGATACAGATAAAGTAGAAAACGTCTATTTATGTTTTTCTAAAATTATTATAGAATTTTACTTTATAAAGTTAAAACACATTTTAGTTTAACTCTGTGTAAATCGTTAAATACATATTTCATTCACATACAAATTATAAATAATGAGATATGTTTTAAAATAATAATTTCAAAGCGAACTACACACTAGGGAAGTTTTCGGAACACTTCCGGCGTCACTAGCGCCCTCTGTATGGTTAACGAGTAACGTCCGACCCGCTTCCAGTTAAATTTAATATAAACTTTAATTATATTATTTTAAATTCACATTGAAATGGTGAAGTTACTAATATGTGGTCTCCAGTTAGTGTAAGTCTGTAACTATCACATAATTATATGTATGGGGGTAACAACAGCATGGTTTATAAATATAACTCTGCACCTCATTAAGTAGTTTTTAGTTCCGTGCTCGCTAATGAAACAGACCATTTGGGTTTGCAACAAGAACAATAGCTGTAAACTTGGTCCGCGGCGTAAATCTCGAATGGTTTCAAGAAAGATTTAATAATAAACGAACGATTAAGGATATTGTGCGACCGTTGGCGTGTTGCTTGAAGCGAAATACACTTATTATTCAATAACGATATGATCATGTGAGTCGTGCTAGTAAGTCAGAGCAGCATCATTGTAACTAATTTTTCGTATTTTAATGAATAATACTATAATAATATAATATTAAATTATAGAATAGATGGCGCTGGTGCGCTGCAACCAAAACTTAAACAGTTATGGTAAATTAAAACACAAAACACCATTCACAAATTTCGAAAAGGTACACACTATAAAAACATATAAAAGTAGAAAGGACCATCGTATAAGTACTATGATGACAATACCATAAATATTTATACCTTAATTCTGGTATTTTGCTAGAAACAATTTAGGTTTTGTTAAAATAGTTTATCGCTTATGAAACACTCTTCAACGATCAGACAGTACAAAGGTAGAACTTACGGAACAGAAATTCCGTTCCAGCGACTAGCTTTAAATTCAGGACTTCGTTTATGCACATGAATAAAGTATTAATTAAATGTTGTTTTTAAGTTGCAAGTTAGTGAATAAGTTCTAGAAACTGGTTTGAAACTTGGACGCGCACGGCAACCGAGTTTTGAATTGGACATTAAAGTGGAGGCAAATGCGAAATTGAAAACTTTGCGGTTGGAACAATTAATTCTTAAGTGTTTATTTTCGTTTAATACTAAAGGTGCTTTGGAATTATTATGGCGGTTGTTGTTCGCAAATTCTTGTTGAAGTTTCGTAAGTGGTTAAGATTTGCGTTTTAATGTTTTTAATACGTAAAATAGATTAGTAAGGTAAGGTTCTTAAGGAATATGGCAAAAAAAAATAAGGTATAAGCCCTAAAAATATATTAAACCACCGTCCACTGAATGCTAATTGCAGTAAATGTGTAAATAGATACAGAATATCAATCGTAATAATATATTCAAAATAGATTTTATTTTACAGTACTTTATCATCCGTAACAATCAGAATTAAGTCTCAGATAATGGTTTTTGTAAAGTTATTGTTATATAACATAGTAAAATTATAAGTAATACTACTAATGATACTAAAACAAGTGTAATTAACGATAATAATACTCACGGGGATATCATTAATGTAGAAAGTAAGTTCGGACGGCGGACGGCTGGGGCCGGAGGAGCAGTTTGCTCTTAAAACATCCCCCGGCATGTAGTAATGCTGCGTTGTGTATATTGATGGAGATGTTGGTGGTATCACTGTGGACAAAAACGGTCTATGTTCAGCGATAAATCCTATAAAAGAACACAATTTTTTAATAAAAATTTAGATAAATAAAAAATAAGTTAAAACATGAATTAATTAGATAAACTTGAAGAAACCTTATGATAAATATTAACCAAAGAAATATTTGAGATTAAATGTAATAAATATTACTATTATTAATTACAATAATTGTTATTATTATTGAAATAATAACGTTATTGTAATTGTAAAAGTAGTAATACTAGAAAGCATTCCAGCTTGAGAACATGCCATGAGAACGAGTTGATTAAGAAAATAGTAATGTTATTAAATTAACTTTCAAAACAGAGAGTTCTAAAACTAACTAGAGAAGAAAACAGAAGTTATTTAACTTCGTCATAACTCTCAGCGTTGATGTATTTTTTATATAAAAAATATACTTAGAAAGTAGTTCTTTAAATAAACTTCAATGTGCTATGCTGAATTGAATTCTGTAAAGGATAACCGCAGAAATATTTTCTTTTGTCTCAAAACAGCTTGAATAAATTTTGATTAACATTTTATGTCTTCGTCTAAAAGTGACACATTTATAGTTTTTCTTGTAAATGCACCCTGGTCATATGACTCTTAAACGAGGCGTTTCAAATTCATCCAAAAGGAAAAGTTATGAGTCCGATCAAGTAGAACCAGTATTCTATTAAAAATCGATGGTAGATTTTCATCATTACTAAGCACTGAGTCATGTAAACTAGTATTTAGCTTCTACGTGATACTTACCAACAACCTCCATGTTATTAGAGACTATAGACGTGGCGAAGGAAGGCGCGTCGGCCGTCACCTCGCAGCTGAAGTTTCCTGACAGCCCGAAGCTTACCCTCGTCAGCACCACTTGGCTCTGGTTCGATCTGGCTAGCTGTGGACGAAAATTATATGAAATCTCATAGGTCACACAAAAATCTTATGGGCTTAGCAGATCAACTTAGTTGTCTATTCATGTTATATTTAAGTAAAATGTCTCCGTTTATACTCATGTCTCCGCGTCACATAACAATACAAGGAATCTATACTATGAATATAGAAAAGTTACGTGTGTGTTAGAAATTGTTGTCTTCTTACATTAACATCGAAGGAAAAAATTGTTACAAAAGTTTCTAAGAGTAATAAAGATCTCAAATGTGTAAAAAGTCTACTAATTCACATTTCCACAGCTTTATTTCTGCATGGATCTGTTCCTATGGAATAAATAATATATTGTTCATGATAAATAAAATGAGATAGTGGCATTCTTGAAGACGGGACTGATACTAAAGATATAATATGATTTTACATATTGTGAATACACGCACATACCAAGACTAGTGATATAAAAGGATAGAAGACAGAACGAAGATTAACATCTATGAGATGTAGGCACGTTCGATTCAATTTCAAATTTCAAACGAAATTAACAAACACAAAGTAAAAAAAGACAGAAGATTACAGGCTGTTTCAAAGAATGTAGCCGTTAACCCTGCTCCAGTTCAACGGAATAATACAAAAGGGGAGAAAATGACCCATCAGGTTAATATCGCGCAGACTGGAGAACGGGTTAGAGATAAAGGGGGTATTTATGAACAGCTGCTAACAACGGGCGTTTAAAACGTACCTTGGAGAATGTTTTAAAAGAGTTTCCTTTTTTATTTAGGAACGAAATGTTAATTAGGTTTATGTTTACGAATTCTGAATCTAAATTTAAAAAGAAATTGGATATCAAATTAATTTATAGATAATAATAAAGTGGCAATGGTGGTAAAAATAATGTGTAGCAGTTGTAGCACATTCAAAATAATTTGGTAAATTTGTACTACGGGTAGTTACTTTAATTAAAACTATCTCTTATGATTTTATATTTTGAAGAGTGAGTAAGGGAGACTTACACGAGGCATTGCGTCTTATAATTTCTTAAGTGTAGCAACGCCGAAAATTTCTTAAACGTAGATTTGGTTCTATTTCGACATCTTTACAGAATTCCGTACTTAAAACCAGGAGCATGTATCTATTAGTTACATAAAACAAAGGTATGGTAGCAAAACACACATCGGCTTACGACGGAAAGCCTGCTTTACATTTCGAAGATGCATATCCACGAACATGGTTTATTACCTCCATTATCATTCATCACTGTTACTCCTATTCAGTTCTGTTCGCCTGGTATTTCAGAAAGCAGTTAAATTAGAAATATGGCTGTTGTTTATACTAGTTTCGGATATAGATCAAGATTTCGACCAAGTTTACGTTCGTATCAACATTTTTTTTATGACAACAGAAACTTTTTTATTGTTATGTAAGTATCTATGATACGGTAAATGTGGATAGTGCGGTTATTATGTATAATTACCGGGAACTATGCATAATTACCAGTGCTCGTGGTAAAGGTTGTAAAAACATTCGAATTAATCACATTTACCGGCAATTATATAAAATTACCATACCCCTTTAGTAAATGTAGTAAATAATGAAATCAAACATCGGAATCAAATGTTTATTAAAATAAAACTCAAAAGAGCCTTACTACTTCCTTACTATTATTCATTATATTAATGATGAATTATGTTGTACCTTGGTTGTTTGTATTACAGTAACTATGAATCATACAGTTTAGGTCCGAATTATCGAAAATTGGACTTAACCGCTTTCAGGGCGCTGCCGCGCCCTGCTCGCTGAGTTTTCCATTTTCTTATATGTTCCAACCTAACCTAACCAATACCAAACCGGTATGAAGTTCTTTAGGATTGGTTAGGTTAGGTTGGAACATAAAACAAAATATAAAAGTAAGCGAGCAGGGCGCGGCAGCGCCCTGCGAGCTAGTGGGTCCAAATCATGTAAAGTCAATAATGTACTTAAAATATTTATAAGCGATCAGAGATAATAGTTATCGCCCCGCCCGCGCCGTTCGCTCTTCATTCCAAAGCTTATGTCAACATTTACCACGGTCCCGCGGAAGTTTTATATAATTACCGGTAAATGTGGATAATTCACTACATTTACCATGTGAGTTGGTTATTATCTATAATTACCGGTAATTATAGATAATTACCGATTGCTTACATTTACCGTAACATCTACACCCATTTCGTCCTATTTGAATTCGATGATAGAAAGAAACAAAGAGGTAAGGGTTCCTTTTCTAATCAATTATCATATGAGTGATTTAGATATTAATTTCATCGGTCTAGTCAGGTAATAGTAAAGCTCCTCACATATTTAAAAACTCTTTGAAAATGTCTCGAGTAAATGGTTTTTCATGTTTCAACGTTTCGTTTCATTAAAACCACTGATAAGTTTTGTCTTAATACAAAACACGTATAACTACGAAGTTATATGAATAGAGATAGGAAGCTTTGATTCTCGGCTACTAGAGGATTTATAATAAAGACACTTTATATGAACAATATAACATGGTAGATACTCGTAGAATCTTATTCCATTTTTAAAGTCACAAAAAATGTTGGTTGTAACACATTGTTTTGAAATTCTCTCTCAGTTGATGTTTGAAGTGTCTGCAGGTCACAATGTTATAGATATCAACCCGAGCTAGCATACGAGATGTTCCAATTCAGTTTTAGAAGCACCACTGTGTCTGTGACCGAATTCAATTACGATTCTAGTCCAGTATTTTGAGGTAACATTTCGTCTTTCACAAAGAGCTTTAGGTACGAGTATTATTGTGTTATGGACTAAATTGTTTTGATCTCTTTTAATTAAACAAGATAAATAACTAAATATTTCAAATCCAAAATCTTAATCGTTAAAAACATGAATATTTCAGTAGCCTTTGGCATAATAGGCTTGTAAATTAAATCTTATTTTCCCCGAAAAGTGTGTTACGTTCAGAATGGGCTCCAATTAATTGTTTAATTCTGACGTCACTGCAACAAAGGGACTTAAAGATAACAATTATGGTGTATTATGGAATATTATTCGAGGGCGACGAAGCGATGTTGCTTTGTGTAGCGTAAGGCTTGGTTTTGACGGCAAAAGAGAGCGGAAGAAATTATATTAGTAGGGGAATAGTTGAAAAATAGAACATCATATCTTTATATATATATTTCTTATGTTCGTGTGTATGTCACTGAACTCCTCCTAAACGACTGGACTGATTTTGATGAAATTTGATTGTGTGTGTTCAAGGGGACTTGAGAATGGTTTAGATTCACAATTTAGTCCGTGGGAAAAGGATTTTTTAATTAATCTTTAATTCGTAAGTAGTTGTGGATTTTGGAATGTTTCACATAGGATTGCGGGCGAAGCCGCGGGCACCACTAGTTTTATAATATAAATTTGTTATTATATTGTGATGCTCAGTCATGCCTATTGTCTATAATAACAAATTTATATTATAAAATATGATATCTTATTTTTCAATAACATATTTCACCTCCCATCGATCGTATATTATTATATACCCCAACGATTCCATTGGTCGTGACAATGAAGAAATCAATGAACGGACCGAAAAATATTACCCTCCATAATTAAGTAACAAATACGACAAACTTGAATAAAATTCAAATCCAAATTTCACTCATTCATAATAAATATAAATAGGTAAATAACGACCATATATTTCTTATATCTTTAAAATAAATTAGGACATGTCTTTGTACTAATACAAAACAAATAATCATTTACACGAGTCACATTGCCATCTCATAATGATAATTAATGAATAGGCTCAGTGGATATTAGATAAAATCGAGTATTCATCTAATAGGCAATAGGCAATCTGAAACACGGTAATAGGCGTAAAGAACAAATCGTATATCTTAATAATATATTTGGAAACACTCAGAGAGAATTCCAGAAATACAATATAAATATATATTCCACTAGCTGACCCGGCAAACTTTGCACCGCCTCAAAATTTATTTATCAAATATATAACATATAAAATATATCCTATGTTACTTGTGGATAATGTAGCTTTCGAATGGTGAAAGAAATTTTAAAATCGGTCCAGTAGTTTTTGAGCCTATTCATTACAATCAATCAAACAAACACAGTTTTCCTTTTTATAATATTAGTATAGATAATCATTAACGTTTACAATAATACATTTTAATCCACTAATTTATCCCATCTCCATTATAAAATACATTGAACAAAATCCGTTGAATATTCATAACTCAAAGCCAGACCGAATATTCATAAAATAGAAAAAGTAATTACTAAGTGACAAAAATAATTAAGAACCAGCAATTATGTTGTTTTTACATGAACCAGTGTGGTGTGTCTGAACACATAATAGACGGTTTCTACTTCAGCTAATTAAGAACGAAACTGTTACGATTAATCCTATAAAACTCGCATGTTAACATAAATTTGAACGCTAGTAAACGAGAAGAATGGTGCGGAAATAAATGAATTCACGAGCACGAGAAAATAGTCTTAACGTGTGAAACGGGAGGGAAATAGGATACAGTCCATTATTTATGCCAGCCGAGGTGCCCGCAAGGCACTGAACAATTAATCCCGAAATGGTAATGAAACACTTTTACGGAAAGCATTCGCGATAAGACGCCATTTTGATAAGGATCCCCTTATAGGTTAACTTGAATTCCCTAATTTGACTGCTGCTTATTATCGTAATTTTGAAAATTAAATATTTGTTGAATAAATCTTATCTGGTGTAATTTGTTCCTTTGTGAAAAGGTACTATCAATAATAAGATAATTTGGGGACAGAGGGATGGTAATCAGAATATGTTTTTTACGGATTATTGTAATGAAAGGTTAGGTAATATTAATTTCCCAGTTGAACTCATGGAATGTTGTGACACAAACTGCCATAGAGATGACCATAATGAAATGATTGACAACATGTACTCTGAGATAGTTTGTATACTGCAGAAGGGGGCTATTTTAAGCCACAAGGCTGTTTGTCGAAATAAAAAAGGGTATGTCATCGGATGGAACAAATATGTGGGGCCACTGCACGCGAGGGCTCGTCTGTGCTTCCGGGAATGGGTTGATGCAGGTAAGCCAAGTAGTGGAATCACGTATGACAATATGTGTGAATCACGTAGGTGCTTTAAAAGCAAGTTGAAATGGTGCCAGGACCACGAGGAACAGATTAAAATGGATATGCTAGCTACGGCTCATGACAACAAAGATTTCGGGAGGTTTTGGCATCAGACAAATAAATTAAATGTACGGTCGAGCCTTCCTGTGGAAGTGGGGGAAGTGAGGGGATGTCAGAACATAGCGAATATGTTTAAGTCCTATCTTAAAGTAGAGCCACTGAGTGCATGTTGTCAAGCAGAGAATGTCGTTTGCACCGCAGTAGACATACGTGAACGGTTGCGTTTCTCGGTATGTGAGGTAAATGACGCCCTAAAGCACATGAAGCGCGGGAGATCGCCGGGTCACGATGGCTTGAGTGTCGAGCATTTACGGCACGCGGGTGTGCACCTTCCAGGGGTCCTTGCTAAGCTCTACAATCTGTGTATCGACCATAGTTATCTGCCGGAAGCAATGATGAAGACGGTGGTTGTACCCCTGTTAAAAGATAAAACAGGTGATGCGGCAGACAGATCCAACTACAGGCCCATTTCCCTCGCGACTATTATTGCGAAGGTGCTGGACAGTTTGCTCGATACACAATTGAGTAAATCTATGAAGACCCACGACGCGCAATTTGGCTTCAAACCCGAGTTGTCAACTGAGAGTGCGATTATGTGTCTCAAGCAGACTGTCCAGTACTACACTGACAGAAAAACGCAGGTCTATGCGTGTTTTTTGGACCTGTCTAAAGCATTTGACCTGGTGTCCTATAAAGTTCTATGGCACAAACTCAGAACTGAAACAGGGCTACGGCCGGAACTATTATCATTGCTTCAATACTGGTACGGCAATCAGTCAAATGTAGTGAGGTGGGGAGACGCAATGAGTGACCCCTACAAATTGGATTGTGGAGTAAGGCAAGGTGGGCTGACGTCTCCGAGGCTTTTCAATCTCTACGTCAACAAGCTGATAGAGAGGCTCAGTGGGGCGGGTGTCGGATGCTCGATTGATGGACTTTCTATCAACAACATCAGTTATGCTGACGACATGGTTCTGCTGAGTCCCTCGGTCAGTGGCCTCCGGAGATTGTTAAAAATCTGTGAGGAGTATGCCGAGGTAAATGGACTCAGCTATAACGCGAAAAAGAGCGAGATTCTCGTGTTCAGGGGGAGAAACAAAGAATCCACCTTTAAACCCACCTTTCAACTATGCGGCTTCCCACTGAAGCAGGTGGCTGAGTTCAGGTACCTCGGCCACATAGTTGACGAGTGCCTTGGGGACGACAGGGACATAGAAAGAGAGAGGAGGGCGATGTCGGTCCGAGGCAATATGTTGGCCCGCAGATTTAAGCGTTGCAGTAAACAGGTAAAACTGTCACTTTTTAGAGCTTACTGCCAAAATTTTTACACCTGCAGTCTGTGGGCGAACTATAAGCAGCGGACCCTCAGAGCTCTGCGTGTGCAGTATAACAATGTGCTGAGGGTGGTGTTGGGGAAGCCGCGTTTCTGTAGTGCGTCTGCCATGTTTGCGGAGGCTCGTATCGATGACTTTTACGCAATCGTCCGCAAACGTATGGCGTCGATGATGAAGCGGGTTGTGGGGAGCACCAACGCCCTCCTTAGCACATTGGTATGCAAACCAGACAGCCCTCTCTGGGCCCGCTGGAATGATGTACACACGCGAGCCAACAAGTGTGTGTGTACTTAGAATTTAAGTTTTTTGTTTTGTCTTTACTAACATAGGCTAAGTTGTCTTTAACACTAACCCCCGTGTTTTTTACGTGTTTTTATTTGTTGTACACTAACATAGATTTAAGAAAATATGTACTAACCAAATCTATGGACTGTAAAAAAAAAAGGTCTGAAATAAAGAAATTATTATTATTATTATTATTATTTGTGTTAATTTAAGTAGTTATTCAATAACTGCAAAGTTTTACATGTAAAAATTCATTGTAAGCAGAAAGGAATCTTATCTGTTCACTTGTTCCTGTGTAATTAAATTATAATATTGTTGGAAGATATGAGGGTAGTAGTGGGAGGAATGCTATAAAAGCGATCACAAGCGGTAGCCGGGGCTCATTCCTTTGTTTGCGTTCGTTCGGTTCGGTGTCGGTCTGTGCGATATATTGTTCCCTTGTATTGTTCTTAAGAAATTGTTATTACGCTTGTCATTGTCTTGTTGTTAGGTTCAGATTTGTACTAATTAATACGATTAGAGTTATTTGTTAATTAAACCTTGCTGATTAAACTTGTGAGATTTTAGGGTTTTTGTTAAATTAATTAAATCGATTATTGAAAACGTGTATAATAAAGCCTTTTTCTTTTTAAAAAAAGTCCCTTCTGATCTGATTTATAAGAATATAATTAATTTTTAAGGTGGTAGAATATTTTGTGGTTCGACTTCGGCGGCACCACCGCCACACTTATTTCAGCCTCATAACAGCATCGTTGAGCGCTTCTGTGTTCTGGTTTGAAGGGTGTGGTAAGGGAGACATACTTTTCAGAGGCGTTCCAGCTTAGTCCTCAGGGGTAGCGGCGAATCTGTGACCGATTCCAGGTAGGAATATCATCTGGGGTTGATTACAGATGTCCATTGGCGGCCGTAGCCACTTAACATCAGCTCGGCTGCTACTCCTATATTGTGAAAAAAGTACTTACGCAATAATTGTGAAATTTAATACGTAATTTTTTTGTGTCAGAAGCAGAAATATATACGAGTGCAGCTACAATTAAAAGTTATATTTTTTACAACAAGGACTCGCTCAAGTATTTTAACAAGTAAAGAAACTTATATTACATGCAAATCGTTCCGTTTTCAATACCCGGTTAGACAAATATATAAATAATAGATTTGTTCTTCTTTTCTGGGTCTGGGTATTTGTGTACTTATATTTATGTGCTATTAGAGGACTATGAGTATGTAAATTATTAATGGTGAAGTTTCATCTTATATATAAAATTCTCGTGACACAATGTTAGTTACCGTACTCCTCCGAAACGGCTTTACCGATTTTCACCAAATTTTATATGCATAGTCAGTAGGTCTGAGAATCGGCTACTATCTATTTTTCATACCCCTAAGCGATAGGGGTTCAACCTAACATTTTTTTTATTTATATGGCAACACAACGTTTGCCGGGTCAGCTAGCGAGTATTGAAAATTATTAACTGTAAACTATATATGTTTCATGTGACGTCACAAATGATTTCCGTTATTGTAACATTTCAAATTAGAAGCGAAACCAACATACAATCCGCTTCGCTTCCTCGTCCGCTCTTCTTGTAACCTATAGCTAAATCAAGGGCTTTTAGTTAGGAATTTAATTATTTAATTAATTCAAAAGGGAAACGTAGGTAAATATTGTTTATGCAAATGATAAATGGTTATCAGTCTGTTTTAAGTTTCCAGTTAATTATTTACCGAGATTAATTTTATTCTACAGATTAGTAGTCAGGTCGAGTCTCTGGAATTATTGAGTTCAAAAGGGTAGTCTTAATTTCAGAATAATTTAAGTGTCTATTTTGTTTTTTATCTTTATTTATAGTGATTATAGGCAATATCGCCTGGTAATGGCTTACTCTATAATTATCCTATTCAATTCTCTATTAATATAGGCTTATATCGGCCTAGCAACAAGTAATTATAGATTAAGGGCTTTTAGGTAGGACCTTAAAAGGGAAATGTAGGTTAATATTGTTTGGTTTGTGGTGGGAAGGACGGCGATATGTGTGGCCGCATACCGTCGTATACTCCAGATGGAGTAGCGAGCTTCATGCTCGCCTGGGCGGAGCTGGACAGGGCAACTCGCTTAGAGCACTTCGGTTGCGTTCAGTTGAGTCCTCAATGCAGCACCGACGACGGTCACAGAGGGGGGGGGGGGGAATTTAATGCGGTAGGAATCCCACCCGTGTCATTCCCACCTCGTTAACATAAAAAACAAAACAAAAAGCTATTACTGCTTTGATAGACAAAACTCATTATTTTTCTGCTATAATACAGAAAAATAATTATTCTAATATTAACGTATTCGAGACCTTTACCACGTCTGACCAGTATACTACGTGGCGGAATGGTGACTACTTATGATACTTAAGATGTAAAATCATTAGATTTCGTACTATTAGTGTTTAAGCTGAAAGAATTTTCAAAGAAACTTTAAAAAGTGTTTTAAAGAGGGATTTCAGTTTTTCAAGAGACATTTTCTTCACGATCTCAAAGAGATCCCAATTATGAGATGTTTCTGCACTTTTATTATAACACGCTGTTCCGAAGAACTTATGAATAATATTAAACGGCTTGTACTTTCCTTTACCTACTTTTACGTGAGAAATAATGTATTTTATATCTTATGAGCGTCTGCTCATAAGATATAAAATACATTATTTCTCTTGCAATGCAAGTCTTTGCATATGCAAGTCTTTGCATGCAGTCCACTTAATGTCAAATACAGCAGTACTATTTAATATAGACATCAGGGTAGCACCCCATGGACATCTGTAATCAACCCCAGACAGGACCAGAATCTCACCAGAATCTGAGGTCGGTCACAGACGCACCGCTACCCCTGAGGACTAAGCTTTTTTTATAATATATGAGTAGTAGACGAGCATGCAGCCCATCTGATGGTGGCTACTGCCGCCCATGAACATCTGTAAACAACCCTAGATAGGATTAGATATTCCTACTTGAGGTCGGTCACAGACGCACCGTTACCCCTGAGGGATAAGCTGGAACGCCTCGGTAAAGTATGTCTCCCTTACCACACCCTTCAAAACGGAACACAGCAGCGTCTAGTACAGTTACTGGCAGAAATTGGTGTGGCGGTGGTGCCGCAGGAGATGAGCCACAAAAGGTTCTACCACTTTTAAGCTAGAATGTCTCGTCAAAGTATGTCTTATTTTCACACCTTTCATACACGAATACAGCAGCTCTTAACACTGTTGTTATTAAGCAGGTATAGACGTGGTAGTGCTGCCGGAGTCAAACCACAGAGAGTTCTAGGACATTTACTTTTATGTAAGTATCTACTTTTACTTTTACGTCGGAAGTAATTTCTTTAGACTGTTGTTCCTTCAGTGAGGTATGTGGAATTTTATGTTGATTGAAATACCAGTGAATTGGACCAAATCTTTACAAAATGCCCAGCGATTCGCAAAGGTCCTGTTCCCGTGAATCCCGAAATTCCAGACCGGATGGAAATGTTAAGGATAAATGTTCTACGTCTTAGGATTTGTCCATTGCCCAGAATTTAGGGAATCTTACTGTAGGGCTTAGTTAAACATTGATGCTGTTAAGTTTATATGTCTATTTAAAATTCCGGCTAAAGTTAAAGCAACCGTTTTATGGACTAACCCGGAGAAGACATATAATAAGGAAATTAAGCGGAAAAAATTCAATATTGACTAAGTAGTAAAGACGAAGTTTCTTAAAGCTTCTTCTCCATAACGAAACACCTTGTGAAGTGGTGGTAATTGTATTGACATTCAAAAAGTGCGAAAAAACCTATTTTGAATAAAAAAATTTGATTTGATTTGATTTGAATATGCTGTAAAAGAAATGAAAGTATTTGATTTTATTCTCTACTAATTGAATTTTCAAAAAACATTTCTTATTGCTCAACTGCTTTATTTAAGCAGGTCTTTTGCAAAATTCAGCTGACCAATATTTATTTTGACGTTTTTGATGAGATTAATTAGCAATGGAACGTTTATATTAAATATAAATTTCAATCAAACAATAATAAAATCATCCGTTTAGATATTAGTATGTAATAATATAATTACTGTATTTATTACTCAAATACCCGTTACAGAATTAATTCATAATTACTATTCGTGGAAATGTTTAAAAAATCGTGGTCCATATTATTGAAATTTGAATTCCATGAGCATCATCGGATTATGTAAATAGGGGCATATTATTATGTAAAATTGGGGGATTATGGTATACATTTACTACATATTTTACTGTCGCTTCGTTATATGCTAATTGATACCAATTTCGATGCGATTTCACATGAGATTTATGACCGAAATATGCACGCATGATCCAACACAATCCATGCGTATGTTACTCATAAAAAATAATTAAGACACTGAAATAACTGAACGTTCTTACTCAGACCGAAAACAATTAGTGTCGGATTATTTACAATAGAAGTAAGATAAGTGCTAATCCGAAATTACTTTTAGAATAGTTCCATCTCCTCGTTTCAGAGCGTATCTATTATAGAGTAAAACCACTTGATCTTCACAGCATCTTATGTCTGTAAACTGCTTAATATACAATTAGTGTGACGAAAACGGTTGAAAAGTGAAGAAAAATACAATAGTATATCTCATTTTGTAACTAAATCAGATTTGACTGTTCAACAGATCGAGGCGGAATATAGTACAAAAGTAAATTTAAATTAAGAATCAACACGTACATTACACGTCACTTTTATGTCTTGTGAATACAAAAACCTACGTATAAAGCCTTATATATAGCTCTAAAGATGAAGTGAAATGTTTTCTGAGCACTCCATTGTAAACGTTAAAAGAGAGCAATTTAGAAAACAGTAGCTTCAAAAGTCGTTGTTCTGTATCGAAGTTCAATCGCTCTTTTGCATAATAATCCCAAATCCGAAGGCCAGAAAGTCAGAGCATAATAAATGGTATAAATTTTCTTGAAGCAGCTTTTACCGGGAAAGGTTAGGAAAATACGGCGCTCGAAATACGAGTATATCTGGACTGCGCATATTTTCTCGTGATAAATCTAAAAATATGGTAACTTCAAGTCAATACCCAGCGGAGATACATTTCGGGCTATGGAGATTTCGTATTACCAAAGGTTTTTCGGTCGAAACTAAGACACTTGTCTGATAGAGATAAGTAAACGTTAGAGATACATAGACAATAGGAAGGAAAAGTTGTTCTCAACAATAACAAAATAATTTAAAGATATTCATGTCAATGTGAAAATAGAAGAATGATGGAAACAGTAAAAAGTCAAATACATATTTCCGGGACGAAATACATATTAATAAGAAAAATATACAAAACTAGCTGACCCGGCAAACTTTGTACCGCCTCAAAATCTATTTATCAAATATATTTTGTATGAAATATAGCCTATGTTACTCGTGGATAATGTAGCTCACGAATGGTAAAAGAATTTTTAAAACCAGTCCAGTAATTTTTGAGCCTATTCATTACAAACAAACAAACAAACAAAGTTTTCCTCTTTATAATAGGTATTAGTACAGATAAATTGACACGGGCTCCTTGTGAAATTAGGTCGTCTTATTATGCAATTGTTACTACAGTTATACACTACAGTGACAGGCAATTGGGATGAAATTTTAAAAGAATAATCTTCTTCTCGTCGTGAATCTATAAATGACCAATTGGTAGGCACAGATCTCTTTTTAGAGCGCGAGGGGTTTAAGTCATAGTCTATCACACTGGCCCTATGGCCAGCTATGCTGCCCTATGGATTGATATTAATGTGCACTTAGATTGGTAGACTTCACACACCACCGGGAAAATCTATGAAATTTTATGATTTCCTATGCAAGGACCAAAGTGCTGGATAATATTTACTCCTGTATAGTTTTGTCACATTCGCCTATCAGTCGTTTTCGATCAGACACACTCCTATGTCACTACTACATAAAATATTTCACGCATTTTCCCCGAACTCCTCAAAGAACGGAAACCATACTGGCGAAGAGTGTCGATTCGTCCTTCTATTGAGGTTTTATATTAAACCAAACTTGATTCAGTTCGTGACTTTCAATGCATCTTTTATATTTTGATTTAAGGATGTTTCTGCTTGTTCAGCCATGATTTTGAAAGAAATACACTTTTTCCATACTATTACATGCTGTGTCTATATAGGTCTTTTGAAATAACAAAAAGAGAAAACGATGGTCTTACTGTGTCTCGTGTTAATTGAGGCATTCGACATAGCTCTAAAGGGAAGCAACGTATCTGTAATAGACTTCAGCTACATTAGTGCTGCTATTCATTGGACCTTAAGTGGCTTCAGTTGCCTATATGAAGACGTCTTAGCCTACTTCAAAAGGATCGAGATTACTACATTAGATTATCTTTAAGTGTATTATTAGACTCAGACCTTATCCATTTACAATCCTTAGAAGTCTACTGCTAGACATCGTTTATAATCTGTCTTAGAGTTTCTCTTTTACGTCAAATATCGCATTTCCGTTTGAACTGAAGATCGCTATAGGTGAATGATTTCTTAGACAGACACCTCTTCTTCTAAATTTAATCTCTTATAAAATCCATTTACCAAAAGTAATGTTATTTAGGCCGACAACACACGGTAACAAGACCTTAAGACTTAATACAATTAGATTACTAGATCATACTACCTAAACGTTTTTATCAACTCATTATTTGATAGACAAAGGGTATTATTCAGTAATCCTAGCAAAAACAGGATAAGCTAGATGTTGACAACGGCTTTGTCTTCAATCTGCTTTTTGTGGGGCAACCAGTCTGAGATGTGACCTTTTTGTAGGGCGTCTCGCTGGCCCTAATGTTGTGATTGTGTTGTAAAGAGTACATGAGATTAGTAAGTCTAGACCAGTACCCACATGCCCTACTTCGGCTTTGTTCTTATCCATGACATTATCTATACGTCTATATATAAGTAAAATGTACTTCGCTGTTGTATCAGCCATATCACTGTCGTTATCTGTATGTATGTACGTGATATGTATGTATAATATTGTGCAGCTGAATTCAATTAATACTATAAAAGGTAGAACGTTACGTCTGTTTTCATTATTTTTTGCTTTGAAATAGTATTATATTTTGATTTCAAGGAAATGGTAAGTTAGAGGTCTTCCAATTTAGTTTAACGGATAACATCTGTGACCAAACTCACGTAAAAACACAATAGGATTGAGTTTTTACTTGGAGTTGACAATAAAAATCTATGAGCAGTATAGACCACTCACAACTTTGTGAATTGCGTGAAATTGACCACTAAATCTCATACAAAGTTATTCAGCAACAACAAATTTGCGTTGACAAAAGCAAAAAAATACTCACATCGACGTTAATCCCGGCGAATGGGAAAATCTTCGTGGCGGGTGTCTCAGTGGGGGAGTACCGGTAGAACTCGTGCCTGCCTCGGTACCACTTGACGGAGTACAGGGGTGCGTCTGTCAGCTCGTACAGGCAAGCCAGTGTGGCGTCTGACCCTCTCTGTACCACTGAGGGCGATATCCTCAGCTCTGTAGCCCGCAGACCGCCTATACCTGGTTTAAAAAGGAATTGATTAGTCTAATCAAAATAATTGGAAATGTGTTGTTGTGAGAACCAAAATTGACCAACTTTTTAGTACCCTTTTTAGCCCCAATTTTAAATGATATTTCGAAATAATTTCCATGTTATCTGATTAAGTATTATGCAAAATTTAATGCTACTGGGCCGTCAGCGGCTATCAGTCATTCAGTACCACTACTATCACTTATTTCTGTCTTTTAATTATAGCGTTAATACCTAATAATATAATATCGATTAGATCTACTATTGCTATTGCTTGTAGCGTTCCAATTAATCGTAATTGTAGCGTACTGCTGAGAAGCAATAACGTATCTGTGACCAAGTAATTGACAACCAAATTCCAATATAGGTATCTATAATTACACATGTACATGCACAATGTACTTATTCAGCACTTATCATCAGTTGGACTGCAAGCTCGTTTACTACTTCATTTTCGTCAAAAAAAAAATAACATTCTTATAAGTACTGTCAGTCAACATCCTTATAAGTATTGTCATTATAAATTTAACAATCCATCAAGTCTTTTCCATCTATATGCCGTATCTTCAGAAAAGATACTCATAGAATTCATTTGGCGATGTATCTTCGGAGAGGACGCGCTTTGAGTTGCAAATGTGTCTCAGGTAAAATGCAGAAACTTTGTTAGTTCCCAGTAATGGCCAGCTTTTTAGAATGCTTTTGAGAGCGATGGAATAAAAGGAAGGAAAAGGAAAACTAAACGATTCTACAATGGATTGAGCCCTTTATTTAAGCACCCATAAAATTAAATACAATTGAAGTGTCTGATAGTGTGTACTTTAAGATTAAATTAATCAAGTAAATAATTAAAACTTTTTATTACGTCGGTGATATATACACCCAAAATGCAGTAATAAAAGTCTCCGATCCGAAATAAGGACCTGAATTTAAAAAAAAATCATAAAGATTTAAGGATCGAAACCGAAATCTTTAAGTACCAATCGGACCACAAAATTAGTTTCATTCTATGGAGTATGGAATGCCTTTAAAAAATAAGTAGTGACTTTTGAAGTACCAGGGACCGCGTTAAAATACATTTTTAATGTAACAGACATAACAGCTGAAATCTACGATGGAAATACAAAATACAAATCTGCTTTCCGCCATCACACTAAAAGACAGCAACGTTGCCCTGCTACATTTAAAAATAGGTCTGGCTTTTTCATTTAAATATGCAACAATTAAACATTTTCGGAATCAAATTGCACAGATGATATATCAACCTCACAAAATTAGCGCATATAATGCTGTGGCTAGTATTTGATGAAGAAGAAGTATTCGTTGAACTTACCAACAACATCCAACCTTGCAGTGGCGGTGAAGTGTGGGAAGGTTTGAGCATTCTGTATCACCTCACAGCTGTAGTTCCCGCTGAGGATCGATGACACTCGAAGTAGCACCACGTGGGTCTCGTTTGAGTTTAACCTCTGGAAAATAAACAGAATTTAGCTGTTGGGAAAAGTATACGCCGTTGTGTATGCCTTCCCCAATGGGTAAGGTAAAGTATAAGTTGCATTAAGAGGCATAATTATGACCTAGGGCTGATTACAGATTTCAATATTGATCAATTAATTATCAGATAATGGACATTTGTAATAAGTCCTATGATGGAGAGATATATTTAAGATTGGCTAATGTCATTTTAATATCTTTAAGGAATAAGGTTGGTTGCCTCTTGTGCCTTATAACATTGTTCGAACTAGAATACAGAAAATTAACTTTATTATAAGGTAAAACCTATTTTACGTGTCGAAGAAATGGCATTCGAATTAATTTATCACAGTCTTACTGCTAATTTTATTCAACACGCCTACTCATTAGTCGAAATTATATTCAGTCTACTTAAATCATTTCTATGTCTCCGAGCTCCCGATTTGCATATCTTTACACAGAAAATAGATGCAATAAATGAGCTCAAGCACTATTATAGTATTACGAACTAACTTAATTACAAGCGCTCGCCTCGCAAATTGAGACAGCGGAGCTTCGTCAACTCAAAAGAAATTGTACTCCAGACATTAATTTGGAGGGCATGTTGCTTTAACATCGTTGAAAATATTACCTGGATGTGGTGTAGCTTCTAATTTGATGATAATGAAATTTTGTTGCAGTCTCTTGTGCTTATATTTTGAGGTTATAAAGGATGAGTTTACTAAATAAATTGTATTTTGACAACAAAGTTCCGGACTAACCAGTATCATTTCTTCTGGTGATAAATGGTTCACATGAAACATTGTCGTGAGTGCAGATGGGACTTTTAATGGGATCGAATCGTGTAAGGATAGTACCCTGAAGACTAAGATATGATAGAAGTTTTAAATACGCTTTACCACACTCCTCAAATGAAACTTAAAGAGTTGGTAAAACGTTTCATAATTTACTAATACTAAGGTTTGTCATGTAAATTAAATTGGAGTTTAACTCAAGTGAACTGTAAAATAAATAAATAAAATGCTTCAGTAATTCTAGCGAAAACTATTTCTTGAATCTTGTTAATTTTAATACAATTCATTAGAGAAAAATACTTACATCAATTTTAATGCCATTTACAGGTAAAACTCTAGTAGTAGGAGATTCCAGGGGTGAATATCTATAGAACTCTTGAGTTCCTTTGTACCACTTCACGGAGTATATATCACTGGGATGTATTTGATACATGCAAGCCATCGTGACGTTTCTGCCCCGCTGTACCACTTTCGGTATTATGTGGAGCTCTGTCGTCCGGAGCCCGCCTGCCTCTGTAGACAAAGAGAGTTGAAATGTTAGAAATAGTTCAATATTTAAAAGTAGTTTCAAAGTGTTTTTATTGGTTTGATACTTCGCGTATTTTTTGATAGTCTATGTTATAATTCTTGTACAAGTTTAAATATGTTAACGTTAAAAAAGATTCTTGTATCTCAATCAAGTACCTATTTTTAGTCGCTTGAGCAACTATTTGCTTTAGGAATTAAATAGTGGTTAACGCTACTGTCAAAAGTTGCTTGGCAACTATTTAGTTGATTGTTTTATTAATTCAGACATCAAATATACATCGCTCGTCAGTAGCTGCAACAATGAAAAATAAGATAATGACCTACGCAACATTTTCTTAAGAATATACATTACGGTATTACAACTAACGGAATTCCAGTCAGATCAATACAAATTTGACTACTAAATAACTAAATATTAGAGCTATAATTAAGAAACCGAAATTTGTTTTTCATCGCTCACTGAAGCCAGTTATAGCAAAACAAAATTTAACAACTCCATTATATAAATTTACGACAATTACTTGTAAACTAAATATATAAAAGCCCTAGAAGTAAGTTCCTATATATATTTTAATATTCTATCTCGAAAGAAAACTTATGAAGAATCCTGAGAGTTCCGCAGTGTTTCTTTCTACAGCGTTTATTAAGTAAAAGTTTTTCTCTTCGTATATCCACAAATTCCGTAGTAAAAGTAATTCTACTATATCCCCTATTTCTTATTGTTGTTCTCGTTTTGCTAAAACGAATTTCTTTTTAGGCTCTTGTTTCACTGCCGCCGAGAGAGTGACGTGGTGATGAAAAAAGTTTTATTTGTTTAAAACGTTGTAGTATTTTGTAAGTTTGAGTCAGAATTCGACTGTATAACACAAAAATTAAATGAAAATTGTTTTATTGCCAGAATGTATTAGAACCAGTTATGGCGATGATATTGTACATAAATATATTTTACGTTCTACCTTTATCGCAGTGGCCAATTTATGACAAAATTTATTTTAAAAGGTTCAGTTCGTTTTCCTCACAATTCATAAGTCACTAGTAATTACCAATTTACTAGTAATTATCAAGTCACAATTAACATTGCACCCTGATTTTGATAATAGGTACCCTTTGATTCTCAAAGTTACCAGTATTGATACTGATCTCAGCTTCACTGAATCCTGATTGAGGATCTACATTTCTTCAATACTTTCATCTTATTATGAAGAAGTCGCTTATCGTATACACTATATGAGCACAGTAAGAAAGATTTTCATAAAATCTAATGCATTACAATGAGACAATTATATTTTGGTAGCAAGGTCTCTAGTGTGCCTCTAAGGAAGAATTTGGTACGCATTGAATATGGATTATGGAAATGGCCTATAATCTGTAATAAATAATGTAAGTACTAATTTAAGAATCTTTAAAAAATGGTCTTATTTTATGAAGTCAGGATTAACTGCCAAATGCCTTGTAATTCAAAATAACGTAATAATAATTATTATGAACGTTAACTATAATATTTGCAAATTGTAAGTGCTTAACAACCTAACTAAAAAGTGCTTATCCATGTAACATTTAATAATAAATAATCACTTGATACACTGCGAGATAGTAAGTAAACTTTGTAAAATAATTGAACATTTGAACATATTGCTCAAATGATGAACAAAGCACAAGAAAAAATGAATGAATGGACATAATTATTATGAAACACTACCGGTAAAAATACAGCCTGTGTCACTTACACAAGTTAGGTAAATCCAAATGTTAATCCACCAAGCCATTTGGGCAGCAGGACGAAATAAAGAATGAGACAGACTTACACACCAAAAACATTACTCTGGAGTTGGGTGGAGTAATTACAAGTAAGTTTTGACGGTGGTAGGACCCTTTGTCTACCTATTTCTATTTCACACACCTATTTCTACCTAATAACAGCAGTGTTAGGCGCTGCTGTGTTCCGGTTTGAAGGGTGTGGTAAGAGAGACAGACTTTTCCGAGGCGTTCCAGCTTAGTCCTCAGGGGTAGCGGCGCATCTGTGGCCGACTTCAGGTGGGAATATCTAATCGTATCTGGGGTTGATTACTGAAGTCCATGGGCGGCAGTAGCCACTTACCATCAGGTGGATACTCGTCTGCTACTCCTATATTATAAAAAAAAGTAACAATATACGCCAAGTTTATTACAACACAACGTCTCGATAATGTATTTGTTGTCAACAAACGTCAACAACAAAGGCCCAACAACATCAAATTGGTGTGTTGCCAATGTGTTGAGTTTGGAACGTTTTCAACATTCACAACAATTTTAAATTGATACCGATAAAACTTCCGCTTGCAATCATACTTCATGTTTCCTATTGTGAACTTGAGTTCTATACGACCTAATGTTGTTCAATTTAAAATTTGTCCTTTAAAAGGAGTCTCTTTGTCTTTCTTTTGAAATATCAGGTTTATTATTTTCAACGACCTTTTACACTTGATTTATGTATTGTTACCAAGAAATGCCCCAAAATGAAAATTTACTCAAAATTGCTTAAATAACGGATATTTGATATCAATGCAAATTTAACCAATAAGTGCTTCATCAATAAAGTAATAATAAACTCCAAGCAATTATTTCGCCGTTCTGGATTGAGTTAAAAGGCACATACAGGACAATTAATTTTCTGTCAGAAATTGATAGCACAATACATCATTAATGTTCTTTAAAACGGGAAATGAGACCATCTCCTCCTATTATATCAATAATATCCTCTTGATTAGCTAGTTAAAAAACAAATCTTTGGGGGAAGTAGCAAAGAGGCGAAAACTAGTCAGCTATTTCTAAAAATACACGACAATAAAGCTGTTTCATTCTTTTAGAAAAGGTAAAAAATATCTGAACATATGAAAGTGTTGAATATTCTTCTTTCACCAATACAAAATAAATTGTATACTGCAGAATATCTATATCCATTTAATCCATCCGAATAAAATAGTGTTTTCCTTTTATATACTTACAGATATTCTCAATCGTTCAATTTATTTTCTTATCATTTACTTTCACTTCTATTCATCCCTACAAAACCACTGAGAAACCTAGGGGATTATGCTCCAGATAGGCTACTGTTGTACGAGGAATATGGGTTATAATATTATTCGTTATTCAAGTCAGAAGTCAGTATTAGTTATTCAAGTCAGAAGTTTGCATCAGGGATGTGTATCACTAAATTGTTTAATTTATATAACGTCTTTGTTTCATGTTCCAAAATTCAGACCTCAAGGATAAATACGTTTAAAATCATGTTTAGTAAAAGTGGTAGAATCTGCTGTGGTTCAACTCCTTAACAACAACGTACCTATGCATTTCTGTCTTATAACAGCAGTGTTAATCGCTACTATATTCTGATTTGAAGGGTTTGGTAAGGGAGAGATTTATTTGAGACATTCCAACTTAATTTAGTTCTCAGAGGTAGCAACGCATCTATTGCTAACCTTAAGTAGTACTCCGGTTCTATCTGGGATTTGTTAACATGGTCATGTGCAGTGGTGGCCACTCCATCAGGTAGTTCACCTTCATGTTTGTAGGCACGTATACTGATTTCGTACTTTAATTTGATCTTTTACGAGCAAGCCGTTCAGAGCTTGTCGCTCATCCATGCGCCGTCAGACAAGTGATTGTATGAACCAAGGTTTAAATCATTGTGAAAGCAATAAGACTAATCCCTGGGAGATAGCATTCTACATTCGAATCCAAAACTCATTAAGTTAGGTTCAAATGAGGCCCATTCAGATTAATTTTGTAAGTAATTGTACTTGTTAGGTAGTATTTATAGACTTCGGTGCGTATAAAACAAGTTTATCTGATCATATTTAATTTTTTGAAAACGTACATTTTATTAGAAATGTCAAAGGTAAAACCAGTATGGAGATATTACCGCCACACGCCTTTCTTTTATTTGTTTACTAGCTGACTCGGCAAACGTGGTGGTGCCATATAAATAAGAAAAATTGAGGGTGAACAACCCTTATCACATAGGGGTATGAAAGATAGATAGTAGCCGATTCTCAGACCTACTGAATATGCATATATTGGTGAAAATCAGTAAAGTTTCGGAGGAGTACGGTAACTAAAATTGTGACACGAGAATTGTATATATAAGATTTATTGTTTTATTTAGGAACAATCATGTGAAAAATAGTAAAATTAACTCTCAAAAGTGAAATGCCCTTTGGATCCAGTTCAAGTACAAAATAAAGTTCACATTACTGTGTTATCGCTTAAAAACCTTTTATATCAGGTTTCATAATTTTCCATGTTTGTATAACGTTATCAAATAATACGATCATGTGTCACTTGTTAGTTACTAAGTACATACCTATAAAAATAGCTATTTACGTGGGCTCCCCATATGAAATGCTATTTTTATTACGACCCGCGTGGGGGAGCGGTCACCATACTGGTCCGACGCGCAATGGGTCCCGGGTTCGATCCCCGGCCAGACAGATATCTAAATGATGAATTTAGATATCTGTTTCTGGGTCTAGGTGTTTGTGTATTTGTCTATGTGTGTGTCCATTGCACCCCCAGGGAATCCTAGTGTGGGGCTGTGAATGTAGAAAGCGTCTTTTTACATTCACAGGAGACATGAGAAGTCATGTTTCTTAAAATAAGGCAAATAATAAAATTAGAAGCAGTCTATATCAAATTAAAATAGTCATTTAATTTATTCAGAATTGATACATATAGAACTTTTTTGAACGTCAATAATTTCTGGAGGTGTTTCGCAATTAAGAAGAAAAAGCGAGTGCAAATTAGCGTTTATTAAATAATTATTTAATTCATTTATTACTTCATTAATAAAAAAATAATTTACGCTGACATTGTTACACGATGCGTATTTATCATTAAAATAGTGATTTCCTTTATAATAAGTTTTTTGCATGAATTTTGTAATAGATTCATAATTATCTTCAACCCCGTCATTGTTCTTTGACAATGCTTGAATATAAAAAATGCATATCGTGAGTACCCGTTACATAATAAAATGTCTCAATTCTGTGATAGTTTTAGTCTAAAATCATATATGAACCTTATACCTCTATTCAGTTTAACACGTTCAAAGAAGTACAAGTACTAATAACTCCAAAAATCTTCAAAGAAACAGACATGGTCCACACGTGCCGTCATAAGTACGGAATATAAAGAAACGAATAAATCCTCCACTAAACGTTCCTCCAACCAATAACACGGCAATAACCATAACTTAATTCAATGCAGCTGGTTAATTTACCGACGACACACAAGATGAGGCTTATAACGAACCTCTAAGACTCAAAATGCTTTAATTCCTGTACAATAGCGAAATTCAACAGATGTAGTTGGTAGGGACGCTCATGAAAGAGAATTGTATCGATATGGCATAAGTATCAGCTCTTGTGCCGATACGAGATATTATCGCATATATTTGTATCGTAATATCGTATTGGTACTGTATCACTTGAGTTTCGATCAGTTTTAATGTCATTGTTATTCATCTTTTTATTATGATGTCAGGCGAAATTTAAAATCAATTCCAATAAAAAAATGGTACCTATGTATCATTGTTTTTTTTAACTATACGTTAGTGTCATATTTTCGTAGAAAAACGATGATTAGGTATATCGAAACATTATTTAGCAAAATATCGAATTATAAATCGACTATTATATTGTATAGTACTGTATCGATATTTCGATATTTATCGCCACGGCCTTCCCTATCCGTACCTTTTCAGCCCATGTATCTTAATATTCAATTTATTCAGCTCATTTCAACTTTCTCTGTTCTTAACGATATACTCTTAGGGTTGAAATCGGTTAGTTTACGCGCCTTCCCGAGCTACAAATATAGTCCGGGGCATTTTCTGAGTTCTTATTGGTGCGCACACCTGCTCCGGTCCGAGGCGCAATATTTCGTTGTCTGCATTCACTGTTTTCTTGTTTTAGAGGTAATGCTTTTGTGAGAAGAGCAGCGGTAGCTTGAAATAAGCTAATATTATGTGTGTATTTGTACATACATATATGTATTTATTTTTGTTATTAAACTATGTACATTCGTTATTATTTTTCCTATATGCATGAATGTATTTGCTATTTTATTATTTTTTGTCGCTTTTTTACTTTAGTAAAACCTGCTGCAAATTCACTACATCCACCCAGGTAGAGGTAATGCAATAAATTTAAAATAAATAAATAAAAAATATTATTACAAAAACTCCGACTGTTTAAAAAAATTACTGACAAAGGAAGTAAAGTCTTTGTCATGCTGTAATTTAAAATCCCACGACACTCGTATGTACTCGTGTATTAAAATCCGTCGAACCTTTTGGGCTGTAACAACAGTTTTGGGGTGTATAACTTTTTGGTGGTGATAGATAAATTGTTACGTGATACATTTTTGTATTATATTATAAAATTATTTATATTTTACCTAGTAAAAATTTAAATAGATAATCCTTAAAAATACCAAAAAAAGGCATCGATAACGGTTTATAGATTGAATATTTTTACAATTAGAAGAGTAATTTTTGCCCAACTGTGGGAAAGCAATGTAATACGGAGGCAGTGATTAACAAAGGTATTTTTAATTATAATTAAAACAATGCAATTTAATTTCGTAATTAAAACAGTGAATGTTATTCTAGCCGAAATTGCTATGAATATTTATACCCGTTGAAATTTTCATAGCCATAATTTTTCATACAATTTATCGCCGATTTTGGCAGCTGAATTGAAAACTGTTCAGTAAAATAAATATTTTTTCAACGGACAAAAGATTGAAATTGTGCATAAATTTTATGTTTTTAACGGAGAATATTTGCAAAAAATATTTGCATAAAATGTTGCAGCAATTAATATAGGTATGCAGTGGAAAAATATCAAAGGTTCGATGTACGCGTAATAAAATAAATTCAATTAACCTGACTGCCTGGAAAACAAAATTTAGTAGATAATAATATTATCGGTAGATACACTACGGTATTTGCTTTTTATTTGTATTACAAATGTATCGTCACTATCATCTATCAAACACTTATTAGAGCTCGGGTCTGCTTTATCAAAAAAAAATATTACCTCTTATAGTAAAATTTTCTTTATTAAATTAGTATAATTTATAAATATGATAGCGCCAATATTTTATTTTAAATTGCTATGGTACTTTCAATACTTCAATTTATAGCGAGATTTTAAGCTATGTATATTATTCTAAAAATGAATAGATCACTTAAAAGTAAAAAGTCACAACATATAGCAAGAACTCGTTGCTTATAGGTACAGCCGTTACTAAATTTAAAATCCTCAAAAAAATCAAATACCGATTACCTAAACAAACGTCTAAATGTTTCCCAAAAATCGTTGATAAAAACTACCATAAGACTTAAAATCGCTCCCGCTACAGCGCCCGCTGTTCCATCAACACTAACGTCGTCTTTGTTGCAGAGAAAGTATTTCTATATCTCCTTCGTGGAATTATTGAAGCGATTGCATTGTTTTCGTTGTTTTACACGCGAGGGTGCGCCGTGCGTCATGCATTTCAATTTAGTACATTTTCTTCTTGACAAGCAATTTATTTTCAACAGATGTTATTATTTGGTTAAGTCCATCTGTGTTTAAATGTGACAACGCTTATTTACATATAAAACGCAAAACATATATTTCTGTAAGTTTTCGTTATCAATCCTGATAATCTTGGAAACGCCTGAAGTGTCTTCCCTTTGACATTGAGGACTAAGATGGAACGTTTCACATGAGTATGTCTTCCTTACTACATCCATCAAAGCGGAACACAACACAGCTTAATACTGTTATTATTAGGCAGAAATTGGTGTGGCGGTGGTGCCTCCAGAATCGAACCACAAATGCTTCTACAATCTTGAAATGTCTTACAATGTACGGGAAAGGTACTAACGAAACGGTGGGTTCACGTTGTGTCGATCATAGAATTTTGATAATCATCCATCTATTTTAGGAAAATTGTCGTTCATGTCAACATCCTAGGATAAAATGTTTTTGCAACATTATAAACGGGCATTCTGTGATAAAGCTGTTGATATCTATCATCTTTTCTTTTTCTTTATTTATATCACAACCTACATGATTTATTACTCCCACCGTCTATATTCTATATTACTAGCTTCTACCTCATCATTTCCGTTACTTTGCTTCCATTCACTGAGCGCACATAGAAAGCTACCAGGAAAACTATTGTTGTAGTATCTTTTCTTGGTTATTGAAAAATATATTTTATTTGTGGCGTATATCGCACGCGTGTCGTTTGCGTCTTAGATCTTAATTATATTACATCCAGATGATATCTTTTCTTCTTTAGTTTTGTTCGGTGTACTAATATCCGTTTGCGTTTTATTCTTGGGGCTTTTTGATATATTCTTTCATTCAACTATCCACGTAACGGAGCAGTCACCATATTGTTCATCCCCATTTCAGAGTGACTCAAACGATCCTATTGTTGTTTATACGTGGCACATATTTTATGCACTTTTTCAAAATATCACATTTCTCTTAGTTTATTTTTTGCGGTAAATTTTTGTTTTATGTTATTTACACTGTCACAAGTGGCGTACATTATAAGTATTCCATACATTACAGTACAAGCATTTGTAAAATAATTTAACATTTTTATGTAACATATTCTGCCTGAGTTCTCCGTAAAACACAACATCGATAGGCTTTAAACGAAAAAAATACCTCAAACATAACATACAACTAAATGTAAATATGTTTGAAGATGAACATGCTAAATTGAAATGCCAGGCACGGAGGAGAGATTCGCGACTCGCTTGCAATATGCGAGTACGTAACAAATGAAAACAATAAGATGGCTAGAACAATTCCACCAAGAAATATAAATATATGTGGTCCTTTCTAACGTACTCCAACTTAACGAGGAAAAAGGAGCAGAAAATCATTGTCCCAAAAGTTATATATTACAGTGTGTTTATAACAAATTTTGTATTTACCTAGTGGTTAGAAACGGCCTTTCACTCAAGGGTTATGTACGTATTATATTCCTATTCCTATTTCCATTTCTTTATTTTCTCGATGACAGATCTTCGCCCATGTAGTTTTGTGTTGTTTACGTTAAAATGTCACACTGATAATACTGTACTTCATGGACAGGTAGTGATGTGCCACACATAATTATTACTATAGGAGCTATAACGATAAACGTATCACGATAACAGACCCGTTCTTTTTTACAAAGATGTTACACGTATACATTTTTGATTGATAATGCCTTCTTTAAAATTTTTGAAGCTGTTGAAAAATAAGTAGGTTTTAGTCAGTAAATTGTCTTATTTTTCTTAAGGCGTAAGATTTGTTGTATTTGTCTTCGTTCAAAATACATATTAAAATAAATATACGCGATCGATATCATTGCTTATCACAACTCTACAAAGAACTGTCATCGAGAAAATAAAGAAGTGGAAATAGTATAGAAATTAATGATTAGTGACTTGGACGGTGAATGAAAACTTCGTGAGGAAACTTGCGCGCCTACGTGTTCCTTAATAAATCTTAAGGATGTGTAAAGTCTTCCAATACGTACTTGGCCAGCGCAGTGGATAATGGCTGAAACCTCTCACTCACAACGCTCACTCTATGACCCATGCTCTTGGGATAGTAATGGGTTGACTACAACGAAACTACACTAGATTTAGACGACGCTACGGTAGTGTTCCACATAACCTATCATCATATTACTACTAGGCACGAACCTCGTAGTTGCTACTCCACTAAAAATTGGCGAAGATAAAGGCTAATGACCAATTGCACCGTCGAATACTTTTTAACTAGAACCAACTGCTTAACATGCTTTCCGAAGCACAAAAGCGCCAAAAATGTGCCACGTCACGTACCAAATACCGGCCGCTCTCGATGTTGATTAACTTGGCGAATTGCTTGAATTAGCCAGCGCAAATGGAAGGGATAGAGAGAGATAGAGATAATATATGCAGTGATAGCCTTATGGTCCCTCTCTGGTCCAACTCTGCTTCCCAATCGGGGGGTTTGAAAGCCAAATTCTAGAGACTTGTACGTTCTCAAAGTTATGTGCGTATAAGAAATTAATACTATCACTTACAACAATGATCATCGTAAACAACGTTTTTTAAATAGTTCTCTAAATCGTGTGAAGTTTATCAATTCGCACTTAGTCTGATGGACTATGGCCTAAATCTTTCACTCCGAGAATTGACATTTACCCAGCAGAAGGACAATGAGTTGATGACGGTCGAAAAGAATAAACGCTTATAACATTAGACTTAAATATTAATGTGAGGAAATATATTCAAAATTATGTTGTAAAACAAAACTGACACCTTCAAATATGATACTAAAATTGATGAAAATAAACGAGCAACTTCTGAGCACGTATTGATTTACTTAACTTTTTAACCGACTTCAAAAAGGAGTTTAGTACATATTTCTGAAGTCGGCGCTCATATTAGACACGCTGTTTACATCGTTATCCAACGAAATATATTGAGCGCCGACTTCAGAAATATGTACTAAACCAACATTTACTTCAATTATTTTTTACTTTTTACTTTGTAGTGACATAGAAGTCGTTTTTATTTTTTTGTTAAAAAAAATACTAATTTATAGGTCTATAAAGAATTAATAAAGTACGTACCTTCTCAAATTATTAATCTAATACCTTAATTTGAAGATGACATTTAGAAATTCTATAACCACTGGCAAAAATATTTTAAATAGCAAGAGTACTTTTTATAACTTTGTATTTCTATTTAAGTATATTTCTCAAACTGTCGTGAGCAGGCGAAACTTTAAGTATAAAGTTTCGAAAAGTTTCTAAAGTAGAAAAATAATAATTTCATAAAAATTACACTAACAATACTTTAGTAAATGAATAAGAAGAACATATTATTAGAGACAATGCAAAAAATGCGATGAAAAATTTCGATGTCAGATTTTAAAATATAAGAATGGTCAGTTTAAATAATAGATTATTCACCCCGAAATATTTGTTGTTATAATTAATGTCCTCCATTTTATTTGTGTTTCATTTTTTCTATTTGACTTTCTCAAGATTTCATATCTTACTGATACTTTGTTATAAATATTGCAATATATTGTTGTTTATTCCGCTTCACGGATCAACTGTTCTTCATTTTTATCAGACTTAGGTGTAATCTTTGTTACAAAGATTAACGTAAGACTTTCAATCCCGGTAAATTGTGCATATTCTAAGAAAATAAAGAAAGAGTTTTTATAAATAACATTGTTGATGTTGTTTTCAAACCAACAGAATGCGAGGTCAATCTCAACTGAAGCTAATTCCAATCAGATACTTTGATCAAGACGTTCAAAACATTTTTCACAGCATCAAGTTTTTGCACCGTCCAGTTCCGGTACTTTTCATTTAACTATATTGCTTTTGCAAACTGCCAATAGCAGCGAAGTTCTTTGAAGTTTCGAATTTCGGAATGGGACCGACTGAAGTGCCGATACTGAAAAAGGAATATTTAAAATTTTCAATTTGCCAAAAACAGAAGTTTCAGGTAAATTAAGTTTTGCTTATCCATATTTTATTTGTTAGTGTTATTTATTCGATTGATGTAAATGTAAAATGTATCGATTAAATGTGGAAAATAATATACTGACATAGTATATTTTAGGATTAGTTCTACTCCTATTGTTTCATTTAAGGGAATTATTCACGATTTTAGTAGTAGTCGGTAAATTCATTTAAATATAATCAGCTTGTTATCAATAGGTATTAAAATTTCACGTCGGTTTTTAACTATGGTTAGAGTAGTACCTACTGGTGGTAAAACATTATATATAAACATTATTATATTCTAATGTAAAATACATCCCCTAACAACAGGACTAGAACGATAAAATACACTTGTTATTTTTTTTCTTGATCCGTGGTTGCAGGCAACCATAAAATCAGTTGAAAAAATTTTAAAATTTGCTTTCTTTGCCATGATATTTCATCTTTTAATTAAAACGCTTCACGAGAATTTTATAATCGTGTCAACAGTAAATTTATAAGTAAACAATGATACAAAATTGTATGTAACATTAGTTGGATAAAGCAAGTAGTGTTACAAAGCCTAACTTTGTTCGGTTGCGGATAAACACATACTTAGAATCACAATTGTATGTTTGATTACCCGTAGTTCCGAAGCATCAGTGGAATTTTGCAAAGCCACTTCAAACGTTCACTAAACAGCAAACATAGGTGTTTCCTCTTTTTGTGGTATTTGTTCGCTTACAGTATGTTTGTACGGTATTTGATTGCTATTTTAACGTTGTTGCAAAGGAATATATTATGTTGTTGTTTGTTTTGTGTTTCCACCTGTTTTTGTTCACTGTTTTGCTGTTTTCATTTTATTTTGTATTTATTTGATTCTATCTCGGTATCTTTTCACGATTTGGCATGCAAACGAATAAATATTCTTTAATATTTGTTAAATTTTCTTAAATTGAAGCATTTTCTTTAATTTTTGAGGATTGTATATTAAATACAATGATAGTTCATTAAAATCCGTTAACATTATTTTTGTTCAAAATAATGAACTCGTGTACAGGCAGAACCTGAGGAACCCTATTTAAGCTGAAACTTTTACAAAATGCGCTATAAATAACGCGAACTTCCGAAATCCTGTCTGACTAGTCAGCCGATAAATCCGTTTGTCGAGTGTCGGTGCTAAAGCTATTGTGATGCAGAAGGAAGAAAGCTGGATTTAGGACGAACTCACACTGAAAGAACGCTTCGGTGACAACTATAGGATTTGAAAAAAATACTTTTGAAAATAAAAAAGAAATGATAGCCTAGCGAGAAATGAAGCGTGGTTCGAAGGATTTTTCATAGGCATGAGCGTATAACAAATTAGTTATCATGTGCTGTAACTGCGAAAGAAAATCTCATGAACCAAATGTTTTGCCTGAGACTTCTTATAGAAGTAACCCGTGTTCTGAGATCGTGTGTGTAATAGCGGGACCATAAATGAGTAACGAGGAAATTTGAAATAGGTATGTAAATGTAAGAAGGAAGTCGTAATAAACGTTAAATTAAGAGTAAAATCAAAATATATTAGACTGATAAATGATTGCAAGTAATTCAACACAAAGGAATATATTATAATTTACTACGTGCCTTTAATATTACCGGTATCTACTACATCAATTGTAGTAAAGAAGCCGCAATAGCGATAAGAGTAAATATTTGCTCTGAAGATCCTAAAGAGCTTTATGGATGATTTATATCTTTTCAAAAATTTACCTACCACGTACATTGATTTTACTTTCCGTAGTTTTGTCGTAAAATTGCTCTTAAATTCTCTTCTTCAAAAAGTTTTAACTAACTAACAACACTTATCCGTTTATACTTTGTACCATTAAAAATAATGTAGGAGGTAAAATAAATACGCTACTACAAAGGAAAAAATTATCACTTCTGAAAAATATTGTTTTCATTATTGACTTGTCTTAAAATCGAATAATATCTTAATCAATGCAATTTTATTTATGACTCTTCTCCTTTATATATTTACTTTGCTTAAAACATTGACCTTACCACTGATTACGAAATATGGTTTTCCTTAAAAGATAACAAACATAAAACGTTTATATTAACAACTATATTAGGGTTAATGCTATTCTACCCTTTGCCTCTTCCTGAACTCAAAAGTGCTGCTCCAATATAGATCCTAACACAATTCCTTTAAGTTTATGCAACAAAGCCTTGGAACTATAACAAGTACTTCCAAGTAATAGCGAACGGTAATGTTCTTTGCATTTAACAACTTCCGGTTAATTCTCAACACCGGCATTACCTTAAAGTGCACGTCAACTTGACTATTTACACGGCACTAAACTTGCTTTTATATCAAAGTTTAGAGAAAGCAAAGTTTCAGAATTTAACTATGTTAAAAAAACAAGATAGTGCTCTAGAATTGATCTTTGAGAGTTTAATAAATTTTTATTTATATTTACTTTACCTTCATTCACTTGCAGACTTTAATATAATTATAATTTACAAGTTATTTTACTTGCGTTCAGTTAAGATTTTAAATATGTAGGTTTCAAGTAGATCGGCTCTGGAGTCACCGTCTCCAAACGTGTTTCTGCCTGTAAGAGTAAGTGTTGCTCTGTTAGTTTGAAGAGTGTCGTAAGGCAGAGACACTAACACGAAGAGTTTCTACTTAGTCCCCATGGGTCCCCAAGTATCTGTGGCCGACCTTAGATTTTCAATCCTATTTGAGTTCGATTTTAGATAGTAAACAAGGTGGTACGCCAAAGTGGCAGAGACTACTGACTATCAGGAGGGCACACTCGCTTACTACTTCTACTCCATAAAAAATACTCTCACTTCTTTAAGTGGTCATGCTTAATTTAGATAACTACCTGAAGTCTCCTAAAGCGAGCCAAATGAACAATTTTATCAAACTAAACCCGCGCGGAATATCCTCATAACTAAATGGCTAAACAAGCTTTTGCAAGCCGTCTTGCGCCGATAACTTTATTTTGAAATGGAACACCGTTGCAGTTTAAAAAGCGCTCCGAAAGAGCAAAGTAATCCAACCGACGTTTAGTTAAATTTAAACAGAGTTTTTGCCATCTCGGACGTCCTCCACCGGAGAGCTGAACTTTATGATGAATTTTTTGAAACGGTTCCAGAAAATGATGCTTTTTTCACGATTTGCGGGGTTTTACAAAGGACAAAAGGGGAACAAAATTTTAAATCGAATGTTTTGGGTCTATAGGGTAGATAAATGTTCAGCCTATATTGCGCATTTGATAGATACTATAGCTAATACTTTCGTAATGTATTGGCACAAAAATCCATGGAGGTCCAAGGTTTGCAACCCAATATCAAACTAAGATTGCCTCACGTTATTTAGGATCCGAATCCAGTTGTCGAAAAGTAGTGGATGAATTATGATAAAATTAACTTTCCTTGTTTCTTATGACCGGTACGTTATTAAACAATTAGAACAAAGAAAGACTTTTTAAGGTATAGAGCAAAAGTAGGTCTTATAGATTATAGACAGATACGAATTTTTCAGATAGCAGTCTCGAAAGGGATATTATAAAAGAATAAACTAATTCTCCTCATATTGAAGTTCTAACTAAAGGCATTGGAATTTACTTTGTTCTACATTGTGATACGTTTAATATTAAAATCAGACCATTTTAAGTACACTCTCTAAATCATGAACACGAGAAGTTCCCTACTCAAGATATGGCGCCACAGAGCATGAGAGCTTCAAAGCAAACGTTGACATTCGGCAATTAGTCCACAAAGACTCATCGCGTGTTTGTTAAAACACTTAAGATTACTTCAGTAACTGTTTATTTGTGCACGACTGAGGAGAACCACCTTCGTTCATCAAAGAGATTGCTAATGTGTTTATATTTGCTCGAAGCGCTTCTGAAATGAGTGATGGTGAATATTTCCATTGGTATAGCCTCTTACGCTATGCCATAAAAACCCCAATCTTTTATTGAGTAAATATGTGTTACGATAATTTCATGTTTGAACTTGTTTTCTTATTGGCCTAGTCTATTTGTCTTGTCTTGGAGATGTTTGTTTTCAAATTCTACTTAAATGGAACTGGAAGTAGTATAGAAAGTAAACATGTGGGTATGAGTAATTTGATTTACATTTTTGAATGTCTTATGGGAACTAGTATAAGAATATAGTCATATAATTTTAACTAAAATAAATAAATTATAGCGGTCATCCTCAGATGACGGATGACCGCTTTGTCCATCACCCCAAGAGGCCATGGAAGTCAATGCCCCCCAGAATAATGAAGAGGTACCACCGCTAAGCTTTGAAGAGATAAGATACGCTATATCCAGATTAAAAGACAATAAGGCACCAGGAATTGATAACCTCCCAGGTGAGCTCTGGAAGTACGGCGGAGATACTTTGCACACGAGATTTTGCAACCTACTCCTTCAAATCTGGAACAAGGAGCAAATACCGAGCGATTGGAACGTTGCTGTCATATGCCCAATACACAAAAAAGGCTCAAGGAAAAAATGCACGAACTACCGTGGGATTGCCCTACTACCGACGGCGTATAAGGTTTTATCATATGTGCTGCTCAAACGACTGGAGCCGTACGCTGAGGCCTTAGTGGGCGACTACCAGTGTGGTTTTAGGCCCAACCGTAGCACTGTGGACCAAATTTTCCTCCTTAAACAACTTATGGAGAAAAAATGGGAGTATGCACAGGACATTCACTCGCTGTTCGTAGACTTTGCCAAGGCATATGATAGCATAGACCGTAAGTGCCTGATTAATATACTTAAAAACTATGAAATTCCATCCAAGCTCATCAGGATGATCGAAATAGTAACACAGGAAAGTAGGGCAGCAGTTCGAGTTGGGGCAGAGTTAACGGACATGTTCGAAGTACTTACCGGTCTAAAACAAGGGGACGCCTTAGCACCTATGTTGTTTAACCTGGCACTTGAGCACATCATCAGACAAGTCCTAGCGCTCGATGGTGGAGTAACGCTCAATGGTCAACATAAGGTGATAGGCTACGCAGACGACCTTGCGGTACTAGGACAGAGGAAGGAAGAAGTAGTGCAAGCAGCTCAAGTACTAGAGAAAGAGGCAATGAAGGTGGGCCTTAGGATTAACCACGACAAGACGGAATATTTACATATACGCCGGCACAAAGACACCAGGAGACCGAGGACAAACCTAAAAGTTGGTGCTGTCACATACAAAGGTGTGGGTAAATTTAAATATTTGGGCAGCATTATAACGGACACTAACACCAGGGAAGAGGAAATAGACACCAGGATCCAAAATACTCTTCGTTGTAGTGCTGCACTCCACAAGGTGCTCGTGTCCAAGCTTCTCAGTAAACGCACTAAACTCCGCATTTACAAAACAGTAATACGACCTATACTGTTGTATGGATGTGAAGCTTGGACACTCACACAAAAAGAGGAAAACAAACTCCTGGTGACAGAACGTAAGATCCTAAGGAAAATCCTAGGGCCCACACAAACAGAAGAAGGAATATGGAGAAGAAGAAAGAATAAGGAGTTGGAAGATCTAGTGGCCGAGCCGAACATCATCGGTGAGATAAAAGCACACAGACTCCGCTGGCTGGGCCACGTTGAAAGGATGGGAGAGGATCGTGCTGTAAAGCGAGCGTACTTGGCTGTGCCGAGTGGGCGCCGTCCGGTTGGCCGCCCCAAGTATCGCTGGAAAGACGAAGTAGAGAAGGACCTGTGCGACCTCCGCGTGGACGATTGGCGGGAGACGGCGCAGGACAGACCGAAATGGAGGCTCTTATTGTCGGAGGCCAAGACTCGTTTTGGGTCCTCGCGCTATCCCACTAACTAACTATAGCGGTCATCCTTATCAAAAAAACTTAATTTTTAGATTTTTTGATCTAAAATTTAAGTTTATTTTATATGAACATCTACAAACATTTTGCATCAATAAATGGCAGCAATGAAGACATACTGTGCGAAGCGAGGGCGGTTTTCTATAATAAAAAAAGTGAAATATTTATATCTCACAATTTTCTCGTACAAATTGCTATCGTTATCATATCCAATAAAAACATTTAGCTTACCATACAATAGATCCAGTAAAAAGAGAAATAAACGAGCAAACAAGTTATGTTTATTTTATATTTACAGAGATGACAATTGAATATGTTTATGTGGATAGCATATTTGCGTCTCAGCAGATAAAGCTGTCTCCTTATAATGACTAATGTTTGCCAAGCCAAGTGGCTGCTTTGTTCGCCAGAAATATTCACGGCCACAAATCATCAGGAATCTTTTTAAGTCCTGAAAGCATTTCGAGAACGCCACCGAAAAAGAATAGGTGGAGGGGAAATGTATGTAGAAGGGGCATGTTACAGAAAGCAACATAAATATATTTTGCTTGTGAGTAAACGTTTCGAAAATGATAGCTACTAAAACTAAGTATTATAAAAATAATATCAATATTAGTAAAGAGAAAGGAATTATTAATCGATTAATTACTATACATTAAATTATTTCATTATCTTTTTTTAATTCATGAAATAAGTAAATTTAATTATACTTCTTCATATAAAATGTTATTGGTTTGAAGATAATTAGATTGGTTTCTGAGACTACCAAGAATATGGTCAAGATAGCATAAATATTTAAAATCGTTCTTGGTAAAATCATGTCTTTAAGGTAATAAGATAATAATGAAATAAATAAAGATAATTCTCAGAATATACCATTAGTCAAAGAGCAGATTTAAAATTATATGTGTTACACTTACAAGTGATTTCACATTATTATGTGACCCTGTAATTCCGATTTGTATTTTAGGAACTAACATTGATAGCATTTCCTCATATCCATTGCATTCTTGTTCTAAGCTGGACGTGTCAAATTTAAAGCGTTTACTAGGAATGTGGAATAAATGCTGGATATCCATTTTTGTCTGGGTTGTATTATTTTCTATAGAACAATTGACGATCCGCCTGGCGGAGCAATCCCAGTTCCGCTTCGATTCCCGGCCAGACAGATATCTAAAATGATGAATTCAGATTTCTGTTCTGGGCCTAAATTTTGTTTATTTCTCTTTATATATAGAACAATACAATCTAGAGCGATAAATGAATGACGAAATCTTTGTTTTAGTAAATTCTATTCTCTTATTATAATTATGTTCATCTGCATTTGCAATATAAGAGGTTCAGCTATGATTTAAATGGAAACCAATAAAACATTGAACTTTCGTAGTAAATGCAATACAATGCTTTTGTGAAAATGAATTATTAAGTTTGGGTTGGCTTAGTGCTTACCATTAAAATTGACCGCATCCATTAAATATTACCGTAGCATTATGATTATTTAACATGTAGTACTTTTAAAGTACTACATGTTAAATAAAAGGTTTACAGTTAATTTCACCGTAATGATGATGACGACCACTTTTCATAAGATTGGAGTTAAAAGGACATAAACCACATATACAGCCCAAGATATTACAAATAGATTTTATTCAAGTTTCATACACATTCTACCATCAGAAAGGAAAATTAATAAATGCACTACTAGGCTATCTTTTGAGAAGTTCATCAAGTCTTGTGATACACACAATTTTTGAATCCTATGGAGGACGTTAGATTTTATTGTTCTCTATGTTATTCTTCTTCGCCGTTATACCTTCAAAATCAGAGCACTGGATTTGAACCGACACCACAGTAAATTCATGGCACTGTGCTTTTAGTTCACAAGCATGCATTAGCATTTGCTAAATCCATGCAACCTCATTGTTTGTGCCACGGCCTTTGATCAAGAAACAAAAGACAAAGCGACCGGGAACGTTACATTGAAGTAAATTTTGCACGTAAATGAGTGAAATTGAGTGCTAATGTAGAATTTGTGGACCCACCGAATGTGATTTTTTATACTGGGACCTAACGATAAGTTAGACGAGGTAACTGTTCGACTAATGTTCGACTGCAAAGGTTCCATCTTTGCAGTCGAACATTTGCAACACCTGAGTCTTTTTACATCTATTTTGAAGAGCCCCCTGTCATAGCGTTCCGGGAATGACTGTGTAAGCTTATCATGTTATTTCAAATTATATCAGCACATAGTAACATACGATTTTAGGATTTTTTCAAGAATTCATTATCTTAATACAACGTGGAACGTTTCAAAGCAACAGTTTTGCACTGAACACAATCGGCATAATTTGGTACACTTCAATATTCGCACCGAGTCTATTATTTTGATCTGAGGCCGCAACGGAGTGAAACGGATGCGAGGAATGTGGCAATATGTGGATGCAACTCCGAAATGTGCCGAGCTTTGCTTCTGTGAATCGTGTTTGAGTGCATTTAGCTGATTCCTGCTTTCTGAGTTGATGTTGATTACTTTATATGTACACTCAGCAAGCGCACGTTAAGCAGTCCTAGATAGTTAAGAAGTATTTTAACTTTGACATCAGTTTAAGGAAAATAGTATATAGTGTTAATAAAATACAAATAAATTCGGAGGCACCATCGTCCACTACCGTCACGTAACTCTGCCTCATAACAGTAGTATTAATCTTCTGGTTTGAAGTGTCATAAGTGGTAGACTTATATGAGGCGTTCAAGTTAGTCCTCAGCTGTATCTCGGAAGTACATGTCCAACCTATAAATTACTGAAAAACTTTAGAATGAATAATAGGTGAATTCCACCTGGATGACAATAAATTAAATCGAAAAATACGTATACAAATTACAAGCATATTTATTTTTTACATTCTTATAAAGTTATTCGAAAGGACTTTATTCACTATTAGATTTAACAAAAATATAAATTTTAACAATAAACAATTTAACACTATTTACAATAAAATAAAACTAATACAATTAACACTAAAAATTTAAAAATATATATAATATAAATACAAATAAAAAATATAATATATAAAATATACAAATTATATATATAAATTATATTATGTATACAAATTTTCTTAATGTGGAAAATGTATTGATATAACAAAATGTTTTATGTCATGAGTAACAAATTTCGTTCGTTCAAAAAACAATATTTTTATTTTTGGCTCACTAAAAATATTTAAAATATCTCAATAAAATCTTCGCTCGCCGATTGCCGTTGAATTTTATCTCTTCCTGTAGGAAGAGGATGTTTCTAGAATTTCCGTTAAGATTATAAATTATTTCCATTGACAATTATAAGATTACTGTTGATAGCTGTTATTAATGTATTTTGGATTCCGCATCCAAAAGATAAAAAAGTTACCCTATTTCAGCCTACGCTGTCTATCCGTCCATAAAAGGGCTTTATTCCAAAAATAGATGGATACTTTGGATACCCTTTTACTTTTGGATAATGTGGACCCTGTTATGAGTAAAACTAAAGTACTTTAGTTAAGGGGGTCTCTTAACGTAAACCCTATGGGTGCTTTTACCAGTAAGTTGCCAAAAAGTGATAATATTTTTTTACTTTGACGGGATCCTTAATTTTATCACAAGTAATTTAGTTTCACTTTATATCTCTTATATATCTTAGATTCTGCAATTTTTATATTATTTAGTGCGCGGTACTTTTCTTTAGTGAATCAATCCGCTATTTTCGTCATTGATGCTATGAGTGTTGCTTTCAAAATTAAAAGTCCCGTCGCCGATATAAATGGCCACGTCTCCAGCTTCCGTTAACATACTAATCGTGCTTCTTTTGACAGAAAACTTGTTGAGGGAAATTAATTAAGATTAATCGTCTTAATTCCTCATGCTGACTTTATGATTTATTGCAGATGATGTTGTATCAAAGAGATGAACAAATCTTTGCTACTTTACGTTTCTTTTAATAATTTTATACTCTTTATCAAAGATTAGTCTTTTTGTACATTTAATTTCATTTAATTTACTTCATGTGTGCGCATTTTTCTATGCGCTGATATCAAAAGAGTAACTTTAATTTATGTTTAGTTTATGCATAACAATTTTTAGCTGAATAATGTATTCTAGTGCAAGACGGATTTTGAGGGAAACTAAGTTTCGGTTATAATAAAAATGCTGACACAAATTTTTCAAGAAAAGAGTAAATTGCAGAGTGAAATCAGATTCCGTTCAAAAGACCATCCTTTTACCTGAATTTCGCCTTAAACCTGGTCTCTTTTAAATCTTGTAAGATAGTCGTTAGATTCAGGATTTTTTTCTATTTCTAAATTTTCCACAAAGTCTGAACTTAACAAAGACTGTTATAGTGTTTCCTAAATTCAAATTTTTACAAGAAAAAGTAACAGAAAATATTTACATACAAATTATTTTCAAAATAAAATTTATCACGTCTTGAGTTTAACTTACTTCGATTGTGTTGATTCAAATGGGTTGTTTGATTATAATTCCAATCTGTACTAAATATTCCTTTAATTGTGTGAGGCTACGATATAAATAATGTAGAACCTAAAAAATATTTTAAATTTGTAAAAATATTGAGACCTGTCATTACTATCTGCAGTCAAGATAAAATCCATCAGCCTGGTGTACCTGCCAATTTTGTTGCATAATTTTAACCTCAACCGAGTAGGGCGGAGTGGGTCGTGCTCCAAATCCTAGTTTATGGAACATAGGCCTTTAGCTTAGACAATAAAAGGCTGTTGTCTTTTCTGCTCTTTTATCCTCTTTTATTTACTCGTTTGCCTTTGTTTCCTTTTCTTTTGAAACTCTTTTCGCATCTTGTGTTCTTTTTAATTCATTTTTTTCTTTTGGAGCTAATTTTTCATTTTTACGTTGTATTTTATTTTAATCCTGTACATGCTTTTCTAAAGTTTACACACAATTCACACAATACAGTATCTACAGTTCCTGTAATATTACTTGTTTCACTTTATGTAACTGCTTACTAAAAGTAATTATTTTAAGTATATTATTATTTTCTCTTAAACCATTTTAAAAGTTTCACACATCTCTAGAGCTTTTATAACTAAGCTATCACAAGTTTTGCTTCCGTCTATTAGCGAAGTAAAATTGACTGTGCTCGCGCTACTCTGAATAATTTGAGAGAAGACGTACAATAACTCACCCGAGGGATCATTTGAACCTCTTATTAAAGTTAATGTTGCATGTTCATGCTGAGATTGATTCTAAATCATAATTATTACACTCGTGTTCATTTCGTGTCAACATAAAATATATGCGGGTTTATAAGTGCCAACATAATTATATGTACTACTTTTTGAAATATTGCTTGAATTTTTATTCTTTGATTTTTTTATCGTTCTCGGAAGATTAACTTTCTCATTCACTTTAAATTAACTAACGCTACTAAACTACATGTGTCCCGGTGTGCAGCACTTTAAAATGATTAATTGGTACTTATTAAAGTACTTATAAAAGGTAATTGGTACATGAGCTAATGTACAATCATATGGACTGTAGTAATTAATTAATTGGATGTAGTGAATAATTTACTACTATTATCGTTACAAAAAACTACTATTTATTACTAAGATAAGTTTCAAGTCCAATCTTATCCCCTCATATCCGTTTGCTCAAGAGCCTCGTTACTAAGCCAATAGCAATGTAACATGTACATTATTGTAATTTGATAGCTTATTTTTTGTGCTCCGCCTCTTTCATATTATTCTAACGGCTATCATCGTACCATTACACATAAATTATTTTATGTGAGCATATATCACATCTTATTCTCCTAGGGCATCGTAAAGCAGTATTTTATCACGAGTCATGTGGCTCCGCCCAATCCCTCGGGAGCCAAGTTATTCATAGACGGAAATAAGAGCTTTAATAGATGCATGTATTGCTATTTCAATTCTATTTCGTTGGAGATTAAAGGGGAAATATACAGCACCATATAATAGATAATGTAATAAATAGCCTTTTGTCCCTTTTCTTTCATTCTGGAGAAAGAAGTCTCGTTAATTGGTCTTGCTTGTGAGCATGGTATTTCCTATTAGATATCAGGTTTGAACGTTTAATCGTATCTATTAGGACAAAATGTATAACAACAGACTCTGGATTCAAACGCAACTGCCAAATCACCTAAAATTAGTAGGCTAAAATGTCAATATTGTATGTCGGCTAATTTCAGGATGACCTAACCGTTCCTCGAGTGACAACCACGTCATAATTATATAATCATCTTTACTTATACGACTTTGAAAAATCAGTGGCCTGGGATTCAAACGTCATACCCATCACACCTATCGAGCGACAGGGTCTCATCAAATGCATTTGTCTCTCAGATTTTAATCAATACACGTTGCGTCACTGGTTATTCAATAAATACTGCGCTTTAAGAGCCCCATAACTCCATCCATTGTTTACAACTTGGCACTTCACTGCCATATAAAACATTTCTTACTTCGGCTATCAATGGCCGTCTGGCAAAACAGGGTTTAAGTGACGTAATGTTGGTTTCAGCTTTTATTTCAACTTGGCTCTTCTATTTGGGTCATCCACGCAGATCTTTGATGTGGGCTTTGTTGCTCAAAGTATTTGCGGATGGACTTTAGTTGCTAGCACCACTACCGAGGAATAGAGAATTTCTTTTCCTTTAAACAGCTACGTAAGAGGCGATTTTGTGAAATTGCACGTGCAATAGAATTAATGTTCAATTCATGCTGTTTTCATTAGTTTTATTGAAGGCTGATAAATAAATTTTCAGAAATGTAGATACGTGAATATTAGTGGGTCTAAGAGAGAGTGTGATTTTGTTGGAATTATACTTTCTACTTTATTACGTCTTATAATTTTAATAGATAAAAGCAGTTAAAATTTAATCAATTCAAAGTCTTAGTGAAAATCAATTTAGAAAGCGTTATTTATTAATCACACATTATTCCTCATTGATTGATTGCTAAAAGTATATTATCTACATATTTTTGTTACATTTATGATTTTTCAAAATATTTGATTAAATTTCCACAGGTATTCATTAGAAACGTGCATAATCCTTTGGCACATGAAAACATTAAGTGAGTTCAAACACATTATTACAAGGATATTTTAACTTTAACTAATTTCTGCATATTTGATAAAAATCAAAGAAGAGCAAGAGCAAAATAGAAATCGAATAATTTTAATAACTTTGTAAAACTGAGTGAATGCCACTGGGTTTTGCACCATTATCCGACTTATCGTACATACATACGGGATACTTTCGCTGAACCGGTATAATCCTACGAATCAATCATATTAAATCCCTCGCATAACTTTGCATTGTGTTCTGAATGCGAGGATCAATATGATATTGCAATTACTGTGATTGTTGACAAAGTACTGTATAATGTCGACGGTCTGTGCCAGCGATTGCTTGATACGTTGTTGATCATTTTCTTTGTGTGGGTGAAATCCTGATTTAAATGAATCCAAATTGCGGATAACATTTTGTTAATGAAATGTTCTTTGTTGCGTGATTTGGTGTTGCTTCTTCAAGACGTTAAGTAAAGCCAAAGTTAAATTAGTACCTGCACTAACTATATTAAGATTATACGACTATACGTACTTACTGAACAGACTTTGCTTGATCATGCAAATACAACATAATTGAGTTAATAATAAAAAGAGACAAGTGGCGGAGTTTCAAAGATATTGCACAAGACAAAGAAAGAAATCAATTTAGATATAATAATTCTTAAAACTGTGTCTGTTACAAATATTCGCATCTACATGACATAATTCATTTTAGAAATCTTTTCGAATTGATAGAGATAATACTCAACATAAAATGGATAACGGTGATATAATTATGCAAAAAATAGTAAATTCTTTGCATTACGATGCATTTTGATTGTGATCAATAATCCTTTTATGTACAATAAAAGCGTACATGATAGGATTAGTATTCATTCAATGCCTACAACTCTAAAAGATTTGTAGGCTTGTTTCCCACCCATCCACCCATTCCAAAACCATTACATCACTAACCAGAAACGACATGTTAATAAATATACTTACATATTTTTAACGTACCATCAGAATGATACATATTGAGATCATCCAACACTGTGCTCTTAATAAGGGATCTGCTAAATGTTATAATATCCAATACAACTTGATTTAATATGTGTATAAATTGAATAGCAGCAGGTACATTTTTTTGTCCCTGATTTAGGCATAAACACATATTTCTGATTTCATCAGTTTAGCTTGAGACTGGTTATAAATATCCTAAAGCAAACAACTAATAAGTTCTATGATTGCGTAGCCCGTTGTTACCCTTATATCATTAACGTTTTCAACTATTCCAATAAGTAATTAAACAATCCCAATTTAATTATTATATTGGATACCTCTAGATTTATTTGATATTACAATTTGCCCTAGGGTTTCCACTTTCATAATTGAATTGTGTTTCGGATCCAGGCCAGTAGATCGGTAATTGATATTTTTTTATTTTACTTTGGAGATAATAATATAATTATGTTCTGTTATATAATTATTTTAATTTGGTGTACTTCAATTTATAATTCATCTACCCATTATACTAGAGAGTGAATTAAATATATGTTAATTGAAGAATTTATTATAGTTTAAATTTTATTAAGAGCCGTAGTATAAATTTTCACTACAACTCATATGCGGGCGGGCGTTACTACCTATAATAAAATAAGAAATATCAAAGATATAATAATCTAATTAACATAACAAAACACGTTACAATGGTAGCAAATACCCTAATTTTAAACAACTAAACCCAGTGCTAACATAAAAGATGAATAAACCGAAATGTGGCACCAATAAATTGAAAATTCACCTTTTACCGATCTACGTAACTCACAATCGTTGAATTATACGAATTCGGGTAATAACAGAGATGAAGAAAAGGAACATAAATTTCTGTAATAGAATGTAAATCTCGATCTTCGAACGAAAGATTTGTCGTACCAATATCGGTAATGAAATTTATCAGATTATCTTTGACTTGGCATTACCGATTATTGGTTACTGTACATACTATGTCTTTAATGTCTGATACGTGGAATGTGATTTATTGAATTCAGTAGAATTGGATTGAAGACTGATTTATTTTATGTTACAATATCGTAAATTGTTTAAGTTATATCAGTTGAATTTCATTAAGAGATCGTGAAATAGTTTCATAGGTTCTCTAAAATTCACAATTAACTTAAATAATGATTCCATATGGTTAGTGGTCACTACCGCCATGAACGTTACCTTCGTTGTTATAAGGAAGAACGAAAGTAATACTGTAGTGAAAATTTAAACTTGACTGAATTATTTTTCCTCTTCATCATTATAATAAATTTAAACGATATAAATGTATACTCGTTTGATGTAGAACATTGTTATAGATAATGTTCTACATCAAACGAGTTAAGAAACGACATAGGAAATTATTATAGATAGTAAAATAACAATTATCACTGTATGTTCTCATGAGCTCTAATAAAATTATCCTTGAAATATTTCTCGCGTTAGAAAATTTGAAAATTCAACTGCAAAATTCATGCACGACGGTAATTTACGAGCTAGCAACGAAGTCCAAATTGGAAGCTGAAAACTAGAAGTATGGACCTATTAATTTATTGACGTCACATTTTGGAACCAGTTCAAAGCGGTACTCCATCGATGTTTGTGAATTTCGCCAATTAGTACCTTTTAATCGAATTGATTTAATTACATTATTTTAAATTAAAACATCCGTAATAAAAAACCTAGTAGCACGATTTTCTAATTTTAAGCAACAGCAATATGATAAAAATGGTATTGTGTAAAAATAAATGTGTTTTTAATTTTCATTAGTATTCGTCATATCAAATACCCTTTTCTTTTTTGTTTACGAGGGGGAAACCTTCAAAAGGTACCCGGTGTCGTGGGAGCGACGTAGGGTTATGTGGGATTCTTACCGCACTAAAACCCCTCCGGTGGCCGTCTTCGGCGCTGCGTAGAGGGCTCCGGGATCTCCAAAGGAACGCAACCGGAGCCCTTTTAGCGCGTTGCCCCGTCGGGCTCCGCCCAGGTGAGCTTGGCGCTCGTCACACCGTCTGGTGCGTACGACGGTATGCGACCACACATACCGCCGTCCTTCCCGAGGCCGCTGGCTGGGCGGTTTGAGCTCCCACACTTGCCACCCGCAACCCCGGAAGCCCCCTTTTAGTCGCCTCTTACGACAGGCAGGGGATACCGTAGCCCTATTCTGGTCCCGAAACTACAGGGACAAATCAAATACCCAAATCTAGCACAAGTAAGAAATTTATCATTAGATAAACCTTAAAATGAAGCTAGAAAAGAAACACAACATCCGTTACATGAAAATCAATACTTCTGCGAAAATAATACTTGTAACTAAAATCATTACTAATTTAAACTATACATGAAATTCAAAAGCTTGATGATAAACTCAAGGGAGCTCATTAATTTGAAAATGTACAATCATTATCTAAAATTATTTATTGATAAACGAAAATCCGAAATTCGTCCATAGTTTTGCATATTTGAAATTTGAAACTCGCGTCGATATCGGACAAGCTTTGTTGATTTCGAAATTCTCCGAGGTCTATTTCACTGGACTTGCTCCGCTATTAACACCAGTAATCATCGTAGCAAACATGTAACCTCATCCATGCATTGGTGACATTTTGGAGCACTAATTTTACGAAATTGCTTCAACCTTGTTTGAATTTGGACAAAGATTTAATACTTCAAAGTAACAGCCGAGTATTTTAAGGTCTAACTCGTTGTTCTGAGGATAATAATCTCACAATAGAACTGTGATTGACTTGACGCAGGATTTTTTTTACCCGACTGCGGATAGTATTGTTTTTTGAGCGTACCTATGTCTCTGTTAATATGCTCTCCAGCCCAAAACGGTCTAAATTGCAGGAACAACACAGGGTATAATTTTAAACAGTCGTGATTCTTCTGCCTTTATAATAATTTCCAGTTGTGTATTTTTTCAATACTGACGTGCATTTATGTATTTTTCAATGAATGTTTCAATTTTATGCAAAATATTGACAAGTTTGAGTAATCCATTAGAGTATTTGATTTACTAATTAGTATTGATAGTATTTGATTTACTAATTAGTATTTTTTAGGAGTAGATTAGTTATTTTTAGTTACAATAATGCCTCTGCCAGTTCCATAAATGTAAACATCTGCAGACATTAGTGTTAACATTCCAACAAAATCAACATTTTATGAAAGGAGAGTAAAAAAAGCTGAGGTAAAATTTAAATTGATCCACGAAAAAATATTGGATAAAATAACAGTAGTTGGAGCTCCTACCTCGTCAAGCCCCGTCAATTCCAGAACGCCTGAATGCTTCTATCAATGAACATGTCTATCTATTCACTACGGGATAGTACGCCACGTGAACGAAATTTCAATGTGTTCAAGGGACAACGCGGTCCAATTTATCGAGAAACGATTTTTTCGTTTTGCCTGACTTTTTCAGTTATTGGCGAGATGAATGATATTTAGTTTGGGTCTGCGTAGGTACTTTACGGAAAAGGACCTATTGGTATCTGTTTATTTCATTGTATTTCGTTTACCTTTTGTCCGTGCTTATAAAAATTCAATTTTGGTAAAAAAGTTCTATTGTGCAGGTAGGTCTTCGTAGCTTTGTCGTTGCGAATGATCACGCGTATAGCCTTATAAATAAATATTATGTTCAGGTTCGAAGGATGAAGTGAAGAGACACAATTTCGTGTAGCGTTCAATCTTAATCTTCGGAAATGAATAAGACAAAGACGCATTCTAACTTAGTCTTCGGGAGAAGAAAATTCTATAGGTGCATGAGTCATAGATCACCATTAGATGGACTAGGATCCTTTGCGACTTCTTCTATTTCATAAAAACAAAAAGTACAATAAATAATACAAGACGATTTAACTTTATAAACGTCCACTCATATAACCACGCGTTACGTAGCCGGCGGACTCGCTGACAGGTTGATATTTTTCTTTGTACCCAGACCCTCTTTCATGTCCGTTTTTTATCGTCCATGTACTCTCTCATGTCAACACTGATGTATTATATTTACTACGTCTTCACGTAATTGGAAGCTGCAAGTTTTTTACAACTATAAAAGTATGTCTGAACTCACATTTTTCTTAACGATGACATGGAGACTCTTCGTTTTCTTTTAAGTAATCTTCTACTTCTAATTTGTGTTGTAATTATGGTTACAGGCCATCTTCATATAATTGGGTACAGTATTTGTAACTTTTATTGTGCATTTTTGGTTTATTGAAAAAATATTTGGACAATCTTGAAAACTTTTTGCGTATTTATCTTTACCGTTTCTAGATTGCTAATATTTATGGTCACTGATATAAAATAGTAGTATCGTTTTGTAAATAATTGATTTGCACATTATCTTTCTTACAGCGTTTAATGTCTTTTGTTTTTATGTATTCTATTTTAAGCGCTTTCGAATTTTGGTTAATAATATTCTTATGTTTATACATATTTTTCACGTATTTCATTTATATATTTCGGTTTCTTGTCTTTATTAATTAGTTCTATTATAAATTCAAATGAATTTATACAAGGAAATCCTTTTCAGCATCTATGTCTGTTATATTATTAATCTTGTCAGATTATGCAATTTACTCCCCTATTGTTCGTAAACTTGCTACATTACCTCGTCTCCATTAATCATGAGTGACACACAGTTCTGACTGCCCAATTGGGTTACAGGACGACCTTATTCAGGTTTCAAACTACATAACTATGTTAGAACTGTGTTGAATATATTATAATTATATAGCATAAATAAATATAAATAAACATAAAACCAGTTTATAAATTCTTACTTTTGTGTGGACTTTTTGTATATGCAAATTCATCCCAAAAAGTCTTTAAGCCCTGTAACTTCGACAACAATAAAACTTGTTAGATTTGTGACATTGAAATTTCTTGTTTTATAGGTGTACGCAAATATCAGTATGTACTCATATATATGAGTACATACTGATTATACAACCAGATTAGGAACTGAAATCTAAATTGATAACTAAGATCTGAAATATATATTTATTATAAATGTGTGTTTGAGGATCAGACCCGAAACCTTTTGCGAACTAGATTGGTATAGTGATCAAGACTTCAGTACGATAGTTATTCTATTCGTATTTCCCTTAAATCCATGTATGCGTCCTTTAAAACCAATCAGCTGTTTCTACGTACAAAATTTCGTTTACATCACCTATACTTATGCCATTAATTAAAAGGAAGAAGCCATTCAAGTTCCTAATAAAGAAATATAGCAATGTTACAAGTTTCATCCATTATTTACAACAGGCCATAAAGGTGGGTTGTAATGGCTAAAGTTCGCTACATACATTTCATTTAGCTATTAATTGGAAATCTGGCCAGTTCGTACCTCAATGACTTCGTAAGAAACCTTAAGGTAAATGATACATTCTTTTAATTTGGATCTTTTAATTATTGCTTTCATAAAATTGCAGTTTTTTATTATTAATACGGTAGGACTTATTTTTCTCATACATGACCTTGATTCTGATATTGTCTTCGTAGTTTTTAATAACACTTTATAAAATAGCTAATTAAACCTTAGAGAGTTTAATATTAATACTATCACTTTCCCTCTTTCTCGAACTGCATCTAAATCTTTACCTCTTTTTCTTAGTGTTTCTTAACTAATTTATAATATTAGCTTTGGGATTTTTTATGATACCCTACCCTATATCCTATATACTCCCTATAGGGAGATTGTTATTCTCTAAATATATATTTATTATCTATACGGCGTTGATTGCAGCTTTATGTACCAGACTCAGAACTGACTCAGAACCAGACTCAGAACTGTTTAAATTAATAACATTCATTTGAAACATTTTTAATGAAAATTTCCTTATCATAATAAATAACTCAAAATATATCTCATTAATCATTTTTCCACGTACAAATATTTGAAAATTTCACTAACATAAGCCTACATTTTCCTTATTTTATGAAATTCATTTACCAATTTAGTGATTATTTCTATAAAAAATAAGTAAACACCTAACAAGTAGGATACTTAAGATACACAACGTCAATCTTATAATAAGTCAAGTGTCAGATTGTAAGAGAAGTTGAACTGAAAGTGCGTTGAAGAGCGGCAGCCGTGACGTCATTACGACCTACGGTGAAAGAGAAACAGGTCAGCGAACGCCTCACGACGTTTCCTTGAAAATTATGAATTTATGAGGTAAGATATAATGGTTTTATTTTCTAATTAGTTCTGAGATTTTGTATACCTAGCTTCTTAGTACGGACTCAACTCTCTCACAAAGATTTGTATATACTCATTCTACTTATTTTCTTGGAATCTATGAGAGATTGTCGTGCCAATATTCATCATTGTTCAAAAATTTACCTTCATAGAGAAATAGTTAATGATCATTATTATTATTATTTATTGTTAACATCTAATGCATTTCAATTTCGTTAATTATCACGGGCTGTGGTTTTAGTTCCAATGTTGCTAAATACTACACTAGCCACGACTATACTAGCGTTTTTAGTTTGTTTTTAATGCTTTTAACATTGTACACTATGAACTCTCATAAAAGACTTCAAATTCGTTTAACCCTCTCACGATAAATACTTTTTACAAAACTTGTCTGTGCTCAAAATATAAAACTATCATATATTATACAGTCGCGTAACCCTTGGAACATGTAACATTTCACAGTCGTTACTCATCGCAGATGCAATTCTGGGAGCAACTTCCACATTGCGACATCTTCGTGACAAAGTTTGATGTCTTGCAACGTTTGTCCCAGACTGTTTAATCTACGGTGAATGATTGCGCGATGCAACTATGAGAGAAACTTTGCCATGTAACTGGGAACCGCTCCTGAATACGAATGTGTCTGGATTTGATCTAACCAACTGCGAAATGCAATATTGTCTCGTGAACTTTCTGAAGTAATATTTGGTGGTATTTTGGAAAAAGTAAGGATTCTAGTAAACTCCCAGCTAGCCCTACTAAAATGCTTTATAGGCTTTGTTGGAATCCGAAAGGTATTAATGTTAATATTCTAGCAAAATAATTCATTATTAGATCATTTATTTTTACAACGTTAGCAATTTTAAATTATTCCTATTTTCAGGTCTTGCGATAGCCCTACCTCAAAGGTACCAGTTGTATCAAATCCTCCCGAAGTCGGTTTAGTAGTATAAATAATCTATAATGAGATAACAGGTTTTTACGACTTCATACTGATTAATAAAATTACCGATTTGCGAATGACTTATATGTTTTAAATTGATGAAAGGTACATATATTCTGCGTTCCACCCCATAACCAAAGTAGCTTTTCGCATAAACGATGTGATTAACCAACAACAACTCGTAACAAACTTCGATGTTCCAACGCAGTTTGCGCTGTGCAATCTACAGTAAACGATTGCCGTGGCTCCTTTGACGAAGAAACTTCCTGCATTTGGATGCGAGCTGAACAACTAAGTAGCATTTTATAAATTGTCCGTCTAGAGATTAAAGATAACTAAGTCCATTTTCATATCATTGAGCAGCATTATTTAATGGAACGTTGTCTCGAGATGAAAAACAATAAGGGAAAATTCTAGTTCCGTTAAACTTTATCCATCAATGATAGAAAACAGATACTCTTTTTTCTTTCTTCGGATAAAGAGTGTATTTATTGATGTTTTCCTTTAACATTACTTTCAGGGTACCAAGAGATGTAAGAAACTTTGATTTTAGCGATGTACCTGTTGTATTTGTTGTACTGTAACTAAACAGAACAACGATATATTATAAAAGCACTTGCATGTTCTTTTCTAGAAGTCGAAATCTATGTTTGATAAAATTTGCAATTTCTAAATATTTTGTTTCTCTATACTTGCTTAGTTTCCGTATACTTATAGTTCGCACGAATCACCGAACCACCTAATGCAGATTAGGATGTGCAATCTACAGTAAACAATTGCCATGGTTCCTTTGACTACGAAACTTCCTGAATTTAAAGTACTTTCGAACAACTAAACAAGGTCTCTCGAATGTGATGGTAACTTATTTATTCAAAGTTTTAGCAATTACGTATCTTTGGTATGCGTATTATTTTAGTTAAAGATGCTTTTTATCAAGAACCTTAAAAATACCCACGACACCAGAAAACATAAGCAGCAGAAGGTGTTGCAGTGATGTTCGCACATTGAAGCTTAGAAAAAATCTCACCTCTCGCAGGAATAATAATTCAACACTAACGACGGCCTTAGCACACAAAATTTAGCATACATTACATGAAGTTGGCACCAGTTCGCTTCCTCTTGATTAACCCTACAAACACCCATCAAGTGTAAACTCGCCTTTGTCGCTCTGGTCACTTTGCCGATGTCAACATATAGGTTTGTGCGGCTTAAATTGAATAGCGTAGGTAATGATGATCAGGTATACTAATGACCAGTGCGTCTGCTTAGCAGGCTTTCTATCAATATTGATTGTTTGGATCAAATGGAGCCTAATGGAGTAAGAAGTTGAGCTTGCAAGTGTCTCTGCATGCGTAAGATGTTACAATTGAGTCAAAATGATGGATCAAAATATAGGATGCACGTCGTACAATTTATAGCCATATTTGAATGACTATCAGATTCTCTTCAACGTCAACATCAGGATAGGTCATGAATAATTTAAGAGTTACACAGATATTTTTAATAGTATAATATTAATGATCCTCCATTTATTTGTATGACTCTAAATCCTAGGAGTCCTAGGACTTTTGGGCAAAGGTATATGTGCATTAAAAATATGGTACAGCCTCAATGCCTGACAGTTTTTCGTAAAGTTCTGAAAGGTATGCGAAGTCTATCGATGACCACTTGGAGAACTATTTTTTGAGCATAGAGCCAATCCCAGTATTTCATCTACAGAATAAAAGTAACGGTAAAAAGTCCAATACAGTAGTTTATCAACAGTTTGATAGGTTAAGGTAAAAATAGTATGATGATCACACTGTTGTTAATTGAGATATACTTGTCCGAGGCGTTTTACTTACTCTTCAGGGTTAACAACGCAGATGTGATCGACCTCAGGTGGGACTCTTATGTGATCTGGGATTGATTGAATATGTCCATGGGCAGTAGCTACTTATCTTCAGGTGAACTGCATGCTTATTTGTTACTTCTATATTGTGAAAAAAATTCTTAGAGAGTTTCAACTTAAAGATTCATAAAATGATACGATCAAAAGAAAACGATCAAGCTTCACGGCAGTAATTGGCACGTTAATTAAGTTCCAAGAGGATACAGAGCTGAAAGTGCCTGCTCTTGAAAACTTTCGTAAAGTTCGAGGATATTCCTAACCTGAGCTGAACTAATCGGACCTAAATTAAGTTATTAAGAACGAAGTACACCCGAGCTAAACTAATCGAAACTATTTAGATTATGATGTGCGGGCTTGGAAACGTTCGGAGGAACTCATATTATGGGAAATATATCTGTTTCAAACTTATTATAAGTGTACTATTACTGTGTTTGGTTTATATATAAACTTTATCATTTACTCTATATTATATTAGATTCTTTACACAATTTAACTTTTATATTTGACATACAAAACTGCAACACATTTATATTAGTATATTCTTCCAGAAATATATTTGAAGATAAAAAATGTCTGGACATTTTTTTGTATTTTTTTTGTCTGTAATTATCCTGACCGCGCTTCATAACGTACCATCATAATTATAGTTTCCAACACGATAGCTTTACGAAATTTTATCTCGAAATTACGAATAAAATTATACCTACATATTAAAATATTCTGATTTAAATAAAATAATTTCACTTCACACTAATTCGACTTCACTTCACGCTAATGAAGTTTCGAGTGGCTGGATTCAGCGCTGAAAGCGCTAACGAGTCCTGATTACTTCGCTCAACTTCGTCAAATTACGAAATTATTTAGGTTTCACACTAATCACCTCTGCAAATTCCTGGGAATTTCTAGGAACTAGCTAAAGGAGTATCATTTTGATATTAGGTATTAGTTATGACTAGAAGCTAAGACGGAAGATCCGTTTATACAAATAAACCTCAAATTGCAGCAGAATTTGTAATGCTTGAGCTATATTCTCAAATAAAGTTCCTTACCTATTATAATGACATATACCAAGTTTGTCGTTACAATAAAATACAAATAATAATCAATAATCATAAAAAAACACAACTGTAGGTAAAGTCAAAATCTTATCTTATTGCTAGAATAGCGATTGAATTATAATGACGTGTTTATGAATGAAGGACTTCTATACGGAATAAAGATCGGTTAAGAAAATGTATCAGTCGCCTAAACTATCCTCCACAAAATAAAAAAAGATTTAAACAAAATATATTCACAAGAAAAGCTCACATAAAAACAAAACATATCTGCATGGGCGCGAAGAACGCAAAGGTTTAATTTCCAGAAGATTTCAGGCCCACAAACCAGAAAAACTCTTAAATAAGGATTTCCACATACCGTAATAAGTTTCTCTTTACAGCACTTAAGAACTTAGCGAATAAAAAAGGCCGAGGAAAGTTCCTAAAGTAAAATCCTTAAAACGTTCCCGGCTGACCTAGATTCCCCCCTACCTGGATGTTTTTGTGAAATGGGGAAATTTTCAACTGTTTTTCAACGTACGCGAGGAAACACTTGGTGTCGTTAGTCAAAACTTTGACTCATCTATTTTTTTAATTATATCTGATGGTAAGTGGCTACTGCCGTCCATGCAGACCTGTAATCAATCTGCCTGAAATTGGCAACAGATGCGATGCTAATTCTGAAAATTAAGTTGGAAAGCCTCGGATAAGTATGTCTTCTTTACCACGTTCTTCAAACTGGAACGCAGCAGCGCTTAACACTGCTATTGTAAGATAGAAATAGGTGGTGCGAAATTGAAGAAGAACCACGTTCAATATAGGGGTATATTAAGAATGATGTGTTAAAGATCGTCACGAGTGTATAGAACTCAATGAAGCAAATTGTCAGCTCAACCTACTTACTTACGGACGAATTGCCTTGAGAGAGATCGTTCTTTAAAAGATTACGTGATGCGTGAGAAAAATTGTTTGAGAATTTTCATTCTGTTACAGCACAAAACGATTTTAAAAAGCGTATTAAGTATATTTATTTCTAGGGACAAACGACAAACTTAACTTTATTTTTGAACAAGGTATTATACACATTCTACACTATATCATATCATATATATTATATATTTTGTATCCGAGTATCTGATGTACAATTTTAAAAAATGCATTATTTCACATTTATGTTATGTACATCTAAATCCTCATAAAAATGGCCATATTAGCAGGAAAATTGATTTACAATAGAACATTGTATATAATACAGTAGAAATTAATAAAGTAGGAAAGATAGTTAATAAAAACTGTTGAACTACTTGATCTACTAAACATCTTATTCGAACTTCTTGATATAAAAAATCCTAAAAATCGACCTACATTGTCACGTAAAACATAATTTTTCATAAATAAATGAGAAAATGAATTTAAATTACTCTACCACCACTATCTGTACTAAATTATTATCGACTTTTTCGTTCAAAAGTACATTTCGAAGCCATTACCGCAATTTTCAGGACATTTACCTCAATGAAATAAACGTAGAATTAAAGCGTGCAATTTCCTCAAATAATTCGGTTAATACCGGAATAAACCGTAAAGAGAAAACTGGATACGTTTGACCACTAGCGAATAACTAATGACAAGTTTAAAATTCAAGAGGATTAAATCGTGTGAAACTCGGAGAAATGTACACGTGAGTTAAACGTTTAAATTTGAACGATGCATAAAGACACAAATGCGTCTAGTTCAGAGACAGAACTACCTATACTCTCATTATTCACGAGGGTTTAACCCTGTCGTAGGAACTGGGAATGGAACAGACAAAACCAGCGTGAGACAGAATAAAGGCAATTGATTAACTGCAAGCCATAATTGTCGCACTGCTGAACCTTAGAAGTCTATTGGTATTCCATTTGTGTCTAGCAAAGCATAAAGCGGTTGAGGGTCGAGATCGTATGCTAGATGAAACTAAGTCGTAATTATTAGCTACTAATTAAAGATACTTCTAATGGAATCTCCGTTAAATAGATGCACTTCGGAGATGTCAATTTGCCAAATTCCCTTCAAAGCTCTTATCTTTCTTTTGAAAATCACATGCAAAGTATATCACATCATTCTTTGATCGACTACTGACATCTGTAATAAAAGTGAAATAAACAACGAGCATACAGTCCACTTGATGGTTAGTACTTCTGTATACTTTGCCATCTGTTGACATTTTTATATGAAGTTAAAAATAATCAAAGTTTTTTAAAAGACTTTGATTGGATTGGTTCTAAGTCCAGCTACATAACTTCTATATATGTATAGAGTATCGGTATCGGTAATGCCCCCGATTTAGAAAAACAATAAGTTTTATAATTACAATCTGTTATATTCTTTCATTAATCGTATCGCTTATAGCTTATCTATTAATCGACTATGATGCAGCAAAGCAGTAAACTGTAAAATTTAAGAGGAAAATGCTCCACTTTCCGGCTCGGAACACGTGTCAGCATCTAAAGGTGATTTAATGAATTTCCGTCAAAAATGTGGCTGTAATTACGCTCAAAGCTTAATTTTCTGATTTCGTTCCTCATTAGGATTTCATTTTGGCTGATTGGATGTCATGGAGGTGGATGACAGTTATTGATCTGGCAATTTTGTAGATTGATAAGGAAGACAATTTTGTGAAGGTATTTTTGTACAACGAAAATGTTTCAAAAATTGCTAACGTAAATACTTTACAGGGTTTCTTAAGGAAGCTCGTTATGATGTCCATGTTCTATTTAATGAGCTGTATTGTTTAAGAACTTTAAATCTTTTTTCGTATAATTAGAAGAAAGCAAGCTTGGAGTATATTTTGATGTAAAGCAATAATTACCATGTATATATACAGTTAAAATGTTTAGTTCAAATCAAAATATTCGTTTTGGATGTCTTAAATTGACTGCCGTAAATTAGATCGCATTTAAAAATAATAAGAAAATTGAATACAATATCATGTTTAAAATTAACCATAGGTACATTAGTAGCTCAAGCACCAAAATTAAAAACACATCTATCTTGCAAAACAGTTCCGTTGCAAGAAATCCTTGAATTTCTTCCTCTAATTATACTGACCAAAGAAAAACAGTGTTCTCCTTACTCTATACATATTAATGGGGCTGATGTATCTTTCTTTAGAAACCGCGCAAAGAAATTCCGGTTCAAACAATTCTAAGAAGAAAAACTACCTGTTTACTAAAGCATTCGAGGAAATGAATTAAGTTCAATGAATATGGAGTTTAAAATAGGAGCAGAAAGAGAGATGGATAGCGAAGATGGTGTGCGAGAAAGAGATGTATGAGATGAGACAATAGCACCGGAAGTGGGCGGAAACTGGCCGTAATGTTGCAGTGTAGCAATTCGTTTTGTGTGGCGAGACACTAAGGAACTATTTACACTATCGGAGTCTATTCGCTTTCTCTGCACATATTCTTTCCGATAGATCGATGTTACAGCGTGATTGTACTGATAGAATGAGTCTTTAACGAGAATCAATATACTATCAGCAGTATATAACATTTTACTACACCTTAGTTCAACACTATGCTCCTGTCCTAAGCAATAATTCTACCGCAATGGAAATACATGAAGCAATGGTCATTTAGTTTGCGCACTATCGTCATGATAGTTACCATTGACGATAATGGAACTTTTCGTTTTTATATATATATATATATATATATATATATATATATATATATATATATATATATATATAGAGTATATATATATATATAATTATATATAATACGTTACCCAGATTCAACCTTTCGACAAAATTTAAAGAGTAAATGAGCAGGCAAATACAACTTCTATCCTGCAGAGGGTACGAAACTTTGTTCATCGTAAACTTATCATAGTTTCGTGAATAACATAAAAATATTCCAGTAATTAGGCCGCGCCTGGTAAAGACAGGCCGAAATATAACCCTCAAGTGTCGAGGATAAATGGACGCTGTCATCTTTAGAGGCAGCTCGGCCGAAAAGAAACCTCCAAATAGTTCTCTCAATATGGATATCTAGAAAAAATATGAGAGGCTTTCGCGGGATGAAAATGTACCTAAGTGGTTATTTTTCACGTGCTCGCTATTTCGAAGGATCTCTGCGAATATGTTAGTGGCAATCCATTTTATATTGGGATCAGTGATGTTTTCGGATCAATATGGAACGCTTTGACACGTTTTGATACTATATTTGTTTGAGTTCGAAAGTTCGATGAAATATAGGTATAAAAATAATATTTCTATACTTCAAAATATATCATAGCTGACATAGTTACCCCTGAAAGCATAATTTCGAACACTTTATTTAATGTTTCTGCCTTATCCAGAACAAACCAGAATACAGTAGCATTTAATACTATTGTTACAAATAAAATCTAGGAATGTCGATGGTGCTTCAATGGATTCTATTAGCTTCAAAGGAATAATTTTATTACGTAACCGACCATGTTTCTCTAATGCTAACCAGTGAAGAATGATGTCTTTCCTATCAATAAATCCTTTAATACAATCAGTTGCTCTTAAATTTCCGTTTTCCAAACATAAGCTCGAACATTCTGCAATACGAGTAGTACCTACCGTATGAATTTATCACTTTAACTCTAATCGAAAGCGTTCCCGTGCATGAGAATTGCTCCTCCGACCTAACTCTCTAAACCTTACACGCTCCGTTGAATGCAATGTTATTAGTTGGTATCTACGGACCGGGGGATATTTGCTTGTCTGATATGCCAGAGTCATGTATACATGTTTACAGTGTTTGTATGGTCATCTTACTATACACATTCGGAGAACCGAGTATAATATATACCTTTATCCTGGATTGGCAATTTCTTGCATCTAATATGGTGTAGGTTTAAAAGTAGGTATACTTATGATATTTCTTGTAAAACCATCTTTGTATAAAAGATAATTTATTAGATCTATAGATCTTTTGAACATCAAACTTATTTGTCACTGGGCATCGTTTATGTGTATTTTACATTCCACTAATATCCATTCTTCTTCAAGGCGTTTGGATAGGCATCTCCTGTGCTCCACTAGCCTAGTGGTTAAGAAACGCGGCCTCTCGATCGAGGGGTCCGAGGTTCAAATCCCAGGTACGCACCACTGATTTTTCAAAGTTATGTGCGTATTAGAAATTAATTATCACTTGCTAAACGGTGAAGGAAAACATCGTGAGGAAACCTGCATACCAGAGAGATTTATAAAAAAAAAAAAATTTCAAAGGTATGTGAAGTCTACCAATACGCACTTGGCCAGCGCGGTGGACTAAGCCTAATCCTTCTCATTATGAGAGGAGACCCGTGCCCAGCAGTGGGACAGTAATGGGTTGATGATGATGTGCTCCACTTATACTATGTCAATTATAACAAGCTCATATTGATATAAAAATTTCATTTCTATATTAAGTTGATAAGTATAAATCTTGCTCCTATAAATAACCTTTCCTTTAGGTATTCTTCAAACTATACCTACTCCATCTTAGGTATGTGGTAAAATATTGTTAGGGTATTTCTAACCACCACACTGTGTGACATGTCGTGTTAGTTAGTTTGTATCAACAAAGTGAAGCTCAGATTGAATCAAAATACCAGCCGGTCTGATATCTCGGCATCGTGTACAAATGTTCTGTACACAAACGCCTCTGCGGTTCGAAGTCGATACGTAACCAAAATCAAACAGTGTTATCGAGATGTTGGACATCCATCTCAATTGCTACGTTGATCGGAAAATATTGATAGTGCAGCTGCGATCCTTTTATGCGTTACTGATTTTAACTTTGCTTACAGAGCTTTTTACAGTTCAGAAAATCATCATTAATGTCTTGCCTTGTCACATAATTTACTTTCTTATTCAGTTCATCTATAGACCAATGGTCTCATGTTAAAATAGATGTACTTTAAGTTATTTTAAACTGTATAGCATTTTAATAATTTCATGAAATTCTCCGACTCCTCGATTTAGGCACATTACAATATAACCCAATTCATAACTTATGTAAACAACAACATCGAATTAATCATTACAATATGTCCGATTATACACTTTAGCCATAACATAAACTCAAACAAGTTCGAAGGGCCATTCATACATCAGTATACAGTTGTTAGTATAACCGAAAGCATTTGAATAAAACATGAAATATTTATCATGTTCTACATCATGTAAATGTTTGGTCAGGGACGAGATATGGGACTTTACCTCGGGTAGCAATAACGAATACATAATTTACAGAGCACTTTATACAGCGCTGTAACATTTCACCAGACTATATTTTGTTGCATTTGTTTCTCTTACAATTTTCTCATATTTTTTCGTCACATAATATAATCTAATATTGAAAAAGTGTAATATTCTGTATAGTTCTGATTACAGGGACATATCCTTAAGACGAGACAATTGAAATGAGATCGAAGATGATATTCCAATGAATTTAAAGATTAAACAAGAGATTTCAACTTATGAGTAGTACATGCTGTTGCTGATCTTTAGTAAGATATTAACCCTATTTGATTTTGATTACAAATCTCCTTGCGTGGCGCTGATCAGTTAACATTAGGTGAACTGCATGCTCCTTTGATACTTCGTTCACTACAAAACATTTAAGTATTTACACCCGATACGTCACTGAATTTAAGTGTATGCTATCAGTATACACAGCATTGGATTCAACACACACATTCAAAGCCTCACAATTTACTTGCTCAAACAAATACCACAAAACGTTGCAACGCTTACAATAATGTTCCATTACTGTTCCTCCTCAAAGCAGTTTAAAAGCTTCGCTTGGAGTTTCGCAAGGCATCTTCGGTATGTGAGTAGTTTCTTTACAACTTGCATTTCTGGTTGAAAGGACGGGATACAATTTGAAGACTTTATCGAGGTTTGGACGTGACCGAAATTTACGAGAACTTGTAAAAGCAAAATACCTTCGAATTATTGAAGTAACGTAAACTAATAATGTATGGCCTTTTACAAACCTCTTATGAGGTTATACGAGTCATTCGACTTCATCATCAGGAGTAATCTGTGTTTAACTGTAATGACATGCTTAAACGATTTTTTCATTGCTTTTCTTTATGAAGTAAAAAGTATTGCTCTGGTATGTATTGCAGTGATATTATTTTTGAAGTGTTCTAATCCAGGGATACTTAAAAGTATTTCAACTTAGTCTTCATTAACAATTATTAAATTCGTACAAAATATTCATTTTTCGAATTATGTGTTTTAATAAAAGAACGTATATTAAAACTGGTATCACCATTTCTATAAAGTTCTCTTCACGAGTATGCTTCCAGGTTTATTAAAAAAGTTTAATTTGCTTCGAAGTCTCATTTATTTACTTACTTTATGTACATTATTTTCTCTGTAGAAACAAAGTAATTTATTTCTTAAGAAGTTGTGACGAATTAAAATGAAGTAAACATTTTCCAAACTTCCGAAATAAATGTTGCGAGGTTTTGTTACTACTTTATACTTGAAGATAAAAGCAATGTCAATGTCTTCTTTGATATTTAGATTCTCATGCTTGGAGTTTGAACTTAGATTCTCATGAAGACACTTCTGATTTACTTGAACCTTGTAGGAAAATATCACATATGAATCATGTCTTTAAAAATAATCCTAAGAAAAGTTATGGAAGGTTTTTCAAATCTTTGCTGCCAAGATGGACTACGATTAAAACTCTTGGAACATTAACGTGGATAAAAATAATTTGAATCTTATCATTTTAAATAATTAGTGAAACTCCCAAAAATTTATTGAATAAAAGATATGTGGAATTGTCAGTAGGGTAGATAAGAATAAGTATTAAATGAAGGTAAGATACCCGAAGAAAAATCAAGCTACAATCTGAGACGACTTCAAAACTTCTCAAGACACTAAGAGTTCTTTTGTACCGAATGCTGACGCTAATCTTTACATGTTTGAGACGTGAGTTTCCCGACTTGAAATCCGAGAGGTAGGAAAGTTCGTTGTAATACGCACCGATTCTTCCGCATTGAGTGCTTAAGTTTTCAAATCAAGTTTAGTCGCTTTAATGTTAAAGTGAATAGCGCGGCTTGTTAAGATTATTCAATGTTCGAAGTTAAGTAGGTGGGCGCGCTAATATTTTATTTTATACACTATGATCACCTTTAAAAAGAGAACATGTTTTTTTCTTACAAAAAAAAATGGTGCTTCGGAACTCATATCATAACGAACTGTCAGAACTAACAGTTGTTGATGAACTATTTTGCAACTTTGTAACAGAAAATGTTAATGCTTGTAAGGCAAAAGTGAATAAATCACAGTACTTCAAGAGAAATAAGTGAAACCTGAAGACTGACAAAACTCTAGAGATGTCCGCGCGAGTTTCATTGTACCAAACATTTGCGTTAATCTCTCTGGTGACACTTTACATCTTTTAAACGAGAACTTTGTTTCAAGACATGGAAAGTTTATTATAAGTTGTAAATTCTTCAGTGTTCCTATTTATATAATTGGTTTTGAGCAAACGTTTAGATTCACTTAATAAATACATCATATTCTATTGTTTTATAAGCAAAACCTGCAGAAAAGGACCGAAATAGGCATATCGTTATAGAATCTGAAATCGGATAATGTAAATGAATATCCAAGCAAACAAGTTGTATTTACTTCAAAAGCTTCTTAAAAATACATATTTTAAAGTTATTACAGTTAGTACCTACTTTAACCTTAATCTATTATTACATCATAAAGATTGAAGGTTTTGTTACAACATACTGAGTTTTTTACGTGTAACAGCATAAGAACTTACAGTTCACATGCTAACCTTTTCTAAAGATAATCCACATTTTATAGAAGACATGAACAAGATTATCAGTAAAACATACCAGCATTTGTCATAGTAATCAAGAGGTACAATCTGAACGACGAAACTCAAGAGTTAAGCAAGTTTCATTGTACCAAATACCGTCGTTAATCTCTCCTTGTGACACTTTACATATTTAAGTCGGGAACTTCGCTAAGGCAGATTCGTAAGGAAGTAAATGCATAGGATGAAAGTATTTTAAGTTGCAGTATAGTGTTTTGATTGTAAATGTCTGTGTTGATTGATTTTTTTAATAGTTAAGCCTAATAATTAGGCAGACGGGCTACCTAATGGAAATAGTCACCATCACCTATGGAGATTTACACGACCAGAGAAATTGCATCGCTAGCTTTACTTTTGCGTCTTTTTTGAAGAGTCCCATGTCATAGCGCTCCTGGAATACTTCAGGAGGAAGTTCAGTCCACATACTAACACACACACAGACTACTTAGGTCTGGTAGCGAATTCCAATAAATATTTACTTTCTGATTGTTATATTGTACTGTTAGTCTATATGATTGTCGACTGTCGTATTGTACTGTTAGACTGATTGTTACACTTGATTCGCGGTTCAATGGGAATAATATCTGTGATATATTATAATTGTATCTTTAATAAGAAATTTGCATCCATAAGGTCAGATGACACTTTTCTTTTACATTTAGTGTTTAAGTTTTCAAATTGAGTTTTGTTCAAAGCGGGTCTCGAAACTTGTCCAGTGCGTTGACTTCACTTGGAAATGAGTCTCCTAATTGGAGTTCTGTCCGTCTGCCTTAACTGGTTGTCAACATTAAAGTTCCTCGGTTTCCTTAGTTTCCTCGACTCTTCTCAGTTAGTTCTCGTGTTTTAATTGTAAGGTTTTATCGCTTTATTATGATGATTGGACTTGTTTTTGTCTTTTTATGTTAAAACGAATGGATATTTTGATTAGGATAGTTCTGTATAACTGAAGGTATACCTGTAATATATTTATATATACTTAGTTTTTATTTGTATATACTTAGTTTTATTGACACTATTTTAATGTACTGTGCCGCTATGCATGTTTCAATCCGGTAAAAACTTTATTTATTGAATCATTAATACACTTTTTAGTGATAAAAAATAGAACTGGTATTTTGGCAATTAACAAGTAAATTAATTTTTATTCGATCAAACCTTGACTTAAGAACAGGGTACCCTCTACTAGAACGAAAACTATTCAATTCTTAGAAAGCAGTTCTGTTATATGTCGTGTAAATTAATGAAGGCTTATGATCGTTATTAGTTGTTAAATGGCTTCAAAATTGATTAGATTGATTGTAGTTAATCTGACTCAATTTGACCAATTCACTTTCACAGTCTTTACCGAACTGACATTACGCCAAATATGCCAATTCAAGTAAATTGAAACATTTCTACAATAATATTACGGTCATTTTACTCCATTCGATACACCAACGGCTAGCATTCGACCGCTATAACACGGTTTTACAATAAGATTGGGGACATTGCCATCTAGTACAGAATAAAATCGGTCCAGTAGCTCTCAAAGTGAGAGCACTTATACACTTTGAAAATGTTTGAGCGTTCTTAAGAATGATTGAAATGGCCCCTGGATAGAAGCCAAGACCCCGTTAGGGACTTGCTTTACAACCCATAACGAGACATGATGAGCGAGGAAATACTAGAAGGGATTGTAAAGTTGATACAGTTGCTAACTTTTGTAGGATTTGGGTAGATTGTTAACAGATGTTTTTTTTTTATAGTTGTACCTAAACGATGAGGCACGCGAGCTACCTGATGGTAAGTAGTTGGCCTATGGATATTTACAACATCAGAAGAGTCGCTAATACGGGATTTGAAGGAGAGACACCTTTTTCGACTTATGTCAGAGCGCTTCAAGAATATCATCAGGTGGAAGTACAACCTGAACCGTGGAGGACTGACACGAGTCCAGTGGGCGTTTGCGTTTATTCATTTTAAAAAGAAGACGCAAGAAGCTTTAATGCGTTGGTGTTTAGTGAATAAATTATGAAATGCAAGGAGGTTCGAGTAAGTGTAAAACATTATTATTATGTACGGAAATTGATTCTAGTATGTACGGAAGTTGGGTGACGTCATTCCCATCTCTATCGAACGTAATGCTATCGCTACATCAACGCTATCGCTATTTGTCTAAGAACTGTCTGTTTTTTCCACATAGACCATTCGGTGCCTTTGCCCTTTAAAGCCCTTTAAAATCGACGTGTGTTTAGCTTAGAAATTACATTACTATTATATTCAGTAAAAATTATTGGCATAACATTTTTTTTATTTATAACGCTCTATTGTATCTTTCTATCGCCTTTCGCGATCCTTTCAGCAGTGGGGCAAGTGGGTTAGGCGGCTAAAGATAATGCTTTTTATTTCCGAATAATCCTTTGGCATTTTTGAACTTTAATTAAAGGCAAGATGACATTTTTTTCGTTTTCTGTCGTTAGTGTCGAGTGTAATTTTAAGCTCATTTTTAACATCTGATTTGAAGGTCTGAAATGTCAGCGATTTTACTGACAAAAGGGGTTCTATTTTATACATTTTAATTTGTCGCTTACAAGTTTCGTAGCCTTGTTAAAGATTTCCTTACGTTTATAATGTTTTTAGGATCTTTAAACTGATATTTCAGCCTTATTCGCTAGCACAGGTCTTTTATAGTTAACGTAATAATCTATGAGATATTTTGTTTAAAACGCCTTTTAACGTCTTCTATTTTTGCCTTTTTTAAAGCTTCTGACTACCCGGATTGTTTGCTCATTTAGTTCTTTCAAAATTAAAAAATAGCAATTATCAAAAAAGTACTAAACGAATACGTCAGCAAGAAAACTTAAAATACTACTTATATAAATAAAATCAATAAAGAACTAAACATGAAGAATAAAAATAAGCAAATTAATAATGATAAATATTAAATTGAGACACGTATCTACGTTAAAAAAAGAACGACCTTCATCTGAAGGTCGTTCTTTTTTGAACTTTGACTGTGACGAGTTTACATATGTAGAGAAGAAGCAGGCTCGTGTTGTATTGAGAGGCGTCTTGATTACTTGATGTCTTTATTATAACTGTCCTAATACTTAACCTAACTTATATAACTATGAGTCCTACACATAATTATGACGTAAAATAGAACGATTAATCTTAACAACCCTCTAGAACTCGACACGAATAACAAAACTTCACAATTTCGTTATATTTCATCGGGCTTGTTTAAAAATATTTGAATTCCTTAATAACATTTCACCGTCACGAATTTGCATTTCAAATGGCCGAAAAAAGTACACAAACCCGATTTGAATTTTCTGATTATGGAAACTGAAGCGCTTTTAGAGATAATTTCGTTCTGAAATAAATTTTGAAATGTTAATTTTGAAGATTTATGTTGTAAAGGTGAACTAATGTATCTACATTAATCTAAAAAGGTTTTTAAAACACGCTGTATATTGAATGAGTATACTTAGTACGCATTTATAGTCTGTACCGATAAAGCTAGGAGCATTGAAATTTTCCTAGAAGTCCTCTTTATAACTTTAAGTCTAGTTTTTTTTTAATTTTATTCAGAAATGATTTAATAAGTTTAGTGTTTTGTAATTTTGCTTAGAAGTTCTTTTTAAGGCGTACATGAATTTATTGAAATATGAGGGTTTTTAAAAGTTTCGCAATTAGGCTACGGGGACACCACGTCTAAAGCTATCGAACAGTAGTATACAAAATAGTACAGCAACACTTAATTCCAGTAGAAATTAGGTGTTGCTGTATTACTACAACTACTTCTAAGAGTGTGTGGCAAAGAAACACAAAGCGTTCCATCTTAATCTTTTTTTATATAATATAGGAGTAGCAGCATGCAGTCAACCTGATGGTAAGTGGCTACTGCCGCCCATGGACATCTGTAATCAACCCCAGATAGGATTAGATATTCCTACCTGAGATCGGCCACCGATGCGCCCCTATCTCTGAGGACTAAGCTGGAACGCCTCGGAAAAGTATGTCTCCCTTACCACACCCTTCAAACCAGAACACAGCAGCGCTTAACCCTGCTGTTATGAGGCAGATATAGGTGTGGCTGTTGTGCCGCCGAAGTCGAACCACAAATGGTTCTACCTCCTTTAAATCTATTACTATCTAATCTGTTTCTATTTCTAAGAGTGTGTGGCAGAAAAACACAAAGAGTTCCATCTTAGTCTTTACGACTAGCAATACACGTTGCTAAGCTCCGTTAGGATTTAAATTCTTATTTATTGGCCAATTACATATTGAGCGAAAGTAATCACTTATCATAGGAACTATGGACTCGATTCCTATTAGATTCAATATGATAAGAACACTAAGGATACATTTCTGTGCAATTTGGTGTACAATAGAGAATGTGTTTCTATATAATATATTGGTCATAGTTGATTAACGTAACCACTACAGAGATTTTTTCACCAGCGAAAAAATTTTAAGCGAAAGTAAGTATAACACAATAATTTTCCAAGAGCAAGTCGAACTTGCATCCGGGAAATTCGGTACACCAATTTATTTTGTTAAATAATTAGTACCTATTTATTATTATTAAAGCAGCCCTTGAAGGACATGTAATGTGAAATTTTGAACTTTCTACCTATTACAGTTCAATAGAAGCTAAAAACGTCGATAAAAAGCGGATTCTTGTGTGGCGGCCCCCATTTCTTTTCAACTTTTCTTTTTATTTTTAGTATTTGTTGTTATAGCGCTCACCATTATACATACTCTGTAAAATTTTCAAGTATCTATCTATTACGGTTCAGGAGATAGAGCCCTGTGACAGACGGACAGGCGGACAGATAGCGTTTTACCCTTTTGGTACGGAACCCTAAAAATCGCATAATAATATACGACATAATCCGCTACGCTTTACAACTTAGCGCTATTCTCCACGTATTCTCAAACATCTGCGACGTAAAACTTTTGCATGTTACGATATTTTGTCGTGTGTTTGTCTGAGATTGAATAACTTTGTCGCAAACCGCTTATCGGATGAAGTTTCGTCGACATCGTTGGTAATAATAAGTTTGGCCTTTTATTAAGGTCACGATGTTTTCGTATGCGAAATTTTAATGTTTGTCACGATTGTGGCTTTGTCATTTGTACCGGCTTGAGTGAAACGTAACTGATCTAAAGTTATGTTTAGCGGTGATAGCTTAGTAGTTGAACCTCGTCCTCTCAACAGAATGGTCCAAGGTACGAATCCCAGGCGCACAAACACAGCCTTTTCAACGTGCGTTTTATAAATTGATTATCACTTTTTTAACCGCAGTCTTACAACAAACGAATTCTTTAAACAACACGAAGCCTCTATGAACGAATAAATAAATATTAGAAACAGATTGGTGCACGCATCTTCCTTCTATAAGTTACTTTACCCATATCTTCCTCCAATAAATTGCATTAGAAAAGTGTGGTAGAGCTTCAGCCCCAATCTAACTTTACCCAAACCTTGATTAACACTAAGTGAACAGTAAAAACTCCAAATTCACTTCGTTTAGCATTATTACTCGTGACAAATACACAAAGACTCACAATGAAGCCGGAAACAAATATAAATTCACATGTAGCAGACGGTAAGAGAACAAACAATTCAAGAAAGTTTAATAATAACAGACGTGTTTGAGAAATACTGCTACTGTCACATGTTGGAATTGGAGCGCCGGGTGTCATATTAAGTCAAATCGGGGTAAATTTGTGGAATAATCTACATAAATATGGCGTAATAACATTAGCGATAGGGTATATTCTAGAAGGAAGTCGAACGAACTCTATTGTTGTGACTATGAATGGTGAAATTAGAGGCAGAATCCCTCCTGGATTAATTCAGGAAGTATCGTCGAAATACTTGTTTTGGCCGGTAACATTATGGTATAAAATGCTGTTTAGTTTTACTTTAGGATGGTTGGGAGGACATACTTAGACAAAAGATGTACAGCATACGAGTGACGGAATAGATTGTATTAGGAAAGCGCGAGAGGTATCTTGTAAAAGACTAGTCAAAAGGCCTTTCTCTAGCAGAGGATGACAATGGTATGACCAAAAAGAAAAATATTAGCATCTGTCTAACCTCAGCTGCTTATTCGTCAGTTTAGAGCGCCATGAAATCCTGCGGAAATCCCGAAAGTTCCGAAAATAGCTGCACTTCAAATCGGTAATTGTTACTGAAAAATTATGAAAACAGGTACGTTCTAACTCATTTTGTAAAACAGGAAAATCATCAACACACGATAAATTATCAAATAAAGTTACTTAAGTAACAATTATTTATTATTTGGGCCCATTATTTAAACCCAAATAACGATCAAACTGGGAACAGTTTGATCGTATGACTAGATTGCCAATTCAGTATAGAGATATGGCTATGTTGAAGTTACACAAACATACGGAGATATTTTTTGTGGATTACACAGATTTCATGAAAACTGCTGACAGGACTTAAAATAAATTACGATATGGGATATACGGGACCTCCGTGGGATTATGACCTGTCAGATAAAAAAGAATTATTGAAAACGATCCGTAAATGTAAGCGATATTATATTAAAATACGAGCGTGTGGCCGTGCACGCCCGTGCATGTATTTTAATTTTTTACCCATAAATCCTTTATTATTAAATATTTTCGGGGTAAAAAGTTATGTTGTCAGTACTTTTATTGTCCAATGCCCTCTCGTTAAAGCTACTGACAGATGATAGAGTATTTTCCAAAATGAAATAAAAAATGAAAAAAGTGCAAAATGCTATTTAAAAATTATAAGTGAGTAATGAGTATTTTGTTTAAAGCTATAATTATGTTAATATTTTATTTTGGACGTATTTATAAATGTTTTTGCCATTGTGTATATACTAAGCAATAGCATCACTATAAGACTAACTGTTGGGCTTTATCGAGTTTTATTGTTTGTTTTGACTGTGTATTGTCGCTACACACCATAGTAGGAGATATTTAAATTAGGATTCATTATCAAAATTAGCCATAATACTACTCCAGTAGAATCTCGACTAAGCGACCTATTTGTTGTCGTATTTGTGGCATTCGGATTATCGAAAATTTGGATCATTGAGTTTATGAAGAAAAGCTATTTAAACTGATTTAGGAAGGTAATGTTTTTCGACTATATGTTTGTTACGTATGTATTTTTCATTCTTTGGCAAACTCAAACGACTTCACTAATTTGGACATATGATGTGTCGTTGGTTCCTTTAAATTGTGGAGATAACATAACTAGGCTATATTTTTAGCAAACGGGTTTTTGTTTTTTACAGTAACTTTTTAGTTGCGATTTGGCGACTTTCCGGAATTTAAATGCACATGTCACACAAAATGTGGCTCATTTGCAAGGATTATTACAAAGTTACTTATTCACGTTTGTCAATCCGAATAATCGCGAATATTTATAACTGAGGTCCGGATAATCGATTTTCTATTGTAACACTAGTATTAGTCATGTATTAGTACATTATGTGATTGCTTATCATGTTTACGTTTAGGTGGAGTTCCCATTATAAGTCATTGGTCTAGACGCCTGTATGGAGCCTAAATGGCTTGATAGATTTCGACGTATGTGTGGTGTTAGATTTGTCTTTATCACAAGAGCAGAATAATTACTAAATTTTCTAAATCAAGACTTCTTCATATCAAATTTCAATAATTTTGGTTGTGTCACATTTTTATTGTGTTTTTAATTCATAATTTTTAGTTTCAATCATTTATAAGTTTCAAAATAATTATCATATTTTTTCATATTACTTCACAAGTATAAGCGGGTTTATGTCACACGAGCTATAAAATAGTATTCGATACTTGTAACGCGTATCGTAATGTACTATTGTGGTTCGACTCCGGTGGCACCACCGCCACACCTATTTCTGCCTCATAACAACAGCGTTAAGCGCTGCAGTTATGTCTCTCAACTCATAACAGCAGCTTTATGCGCTGTTATGAGTCGTAAGAAGATGTTGTAAGGAAGACATACTTTTCCGAGGTGCTCCAGCTTAGTCTTCAGCGGTAGTGGCGCAACCGTGGCCGACCTCAGGTAGGAATATCTTATCCTGTCTGAGGTTGATTACTGATGTCCATGGGCGGCAGTAGCCACTTACCATCAGGTGAACTGCATGCTCGTCTGCTACTCCAATATTATAAAAAAAAACTTCATAATAAAAGGTAGTGTGAGGTGCCACTCAAACGCGAATTACTGAACCATATGCATAAAAATCCATTCTCATTTTTCATGTGCATCATCGACATTAATCACTGGCACACACAAGCGTTGCACGAACTTGTGTGTTCATATAATTACATTGTTTACACATTGAGTGCGGAAGCCCATGAATCATGCTATAAAAATAAAAACCATTCGGCTACGTTTTATGGAATGAGCTAAAAATATTGCGTTACAAATAAAAATGGTCTCTATAGCGTAAATTGGACGAAAATTCTATTTCCTTTTTTATATAAGAGTAGTAGATGAAGCAGTCGATCTGATGGTAAGTGGCTACTGCCCATGAATATCTGTAATCATCCCCAGACAAGATAAGATTCCTACCTGAGGTCGCCCTCAAATACTCCTGAGAACTAAGCTGAAATACCTTAATCTTAAAGTAATCTTAAAGTCATGTTTATCAAAGTCAAATGTACGTTCATTTGGACAACATGGTAAATTATTACTTAAACTTCTCTCGTCCAGAGAGAAATCAAATATTGTGCCTCTAATAAATACATACAACACGTAATAGGTATATACAACAAATAACAACAGCAATTTGATATTGTTGATAACATTAATATAACAGACATACAAATAGAACAATACAATATAGTCCAATAACAACATAGAAATAGAAAGTGGTAGTACAATGAAACATATTAGCTGGAAACTATTCAAATTATGTATTTCGTGGCGAAAGCTGATTTCTGCGTAACATTTACAAAATTTAATCAATGATATAAACAAGAAATTTCATATAAAAGTTTAAATATGTATTTTGTAGCAGGTAAGGTAAGTAGTTTTGTAGTTGAAGGTAAAATTTTCTGTTAAAAGTGATCATACATTTATTTAGGCCTATGTATCAATTGAAGCAAAATCAATGGCAATCAATTTTCGTTAGGCTAATCACGACAGTATGTTTTGCAGAAATTTGCAAACATGCAACAAGCTTTGGATATCCATCGAAATCTATATTAATCAGCACGATTTTTTAAGTTTATTACCGACCACACCTCTTACTTCTAGCATTACATTTGCTAGCAGTATACTTAGTTGATGGACATCCATATCAAACAGTACCATTATAATTTTTATCATAAATGAATTCTTCTACAATGAAATACTTACTCATAAAATTGAGGATGAAATAAAAGTTCCATCGATTACATATTACAAACATGATATTACTCTTCGCTGATCCATCAAAAGAGCAATAAACAGAATATCAATAAAGAATTTTATATGCCATAAAAGTTAAATGTGACTAATGACAGATATTCCCAACTTTGATAGGCTATAAAAGATTGCAATAACAAAATGCAGAAGCTCTGACCCAGATTGATTCGTGATGAATAGATGTTAAAATATTAATGTGTTTAATGTTTTAATGTTGAAATATCTTTCATTCTCACTTTAAATCCCACTGAAAGTGTTTTAGGAAAGCTTAATGAACAGTAAACTCTGGAGCAAGCTAGTTCCCAGAAAATCCCTTACAAATATTATGAAGTGGATTGTTTATATGTCGGGAGCACTTCGGGAAACCAGAGAATCTATTCTAATAATTGTTTCGCTTCTAGAAAGTTTCATTGTTATAGATGGACTAGAGTGAACTGTATTATGCTTCCAATATTTGTTCGTTCAGTGCTGGTGATTTTATAACGTCAATAATAATTGTGATATTTTTGTATTATTACTAAAAATAACACATAACTTAAGACAATTATAGATAACATTTAATTATAAAAAAAAGCTTGCTTGTAAAAGTTACAAGGTTTCTTGTTCTACTATTAAAACTTAACTTATTAGCGACAGAGAGAAAAAATGCTTCAAAATTTATGAAGATCGCATCCAAGAAAAAGTTGAACAAAATTATTCTCATACAGAATAATGTCAAACAAACCGTTCCGAAATTTACAGCGCCATTTAAAACTTTAGTAATTGCCAACAAAGAAACAAAATAATTGTACTTAAAGCCCTGGATAAAATGAAATTTCGTCATGAACATTTATGATAATGGCGAAGCTTTACAAAACCAAGTAAAATGTCTGTGCTCCAATGTAAAGTCCCTTCAACCGGTTGCCAAGGGAAAATTTGTTCAGATGTAACCACTCTATCTAATTACGAATTACCAAGAGTGATTCTTTGTATGCAAATTCTCATGCGAGTAAAGGATCGATTTCCCAGAAGATTTGTTTTTATTGAATTGTTGAGGCCGGAATGTTTAGCAATATTGTTTACGTCATTAATTACACAAACTCAAGAAGATTAGTCTGCGTAATGAATTGACGTAGAGAAGAACTTGTTCAACCTTACATTTTTATCAGGCTGCCGAGAGTTTTTTTATTTTTCGAGCGTATGTGTTGTAGTACGTACATTAAAGGTGGTAGAACCCTTTGTGGTTCGACTCCGGCGGCACCACCGCCACACCTATTTCTACCTAATAACAGCAGTGTTAGGCGCTGCTGTGTTCCGTTTTGTAAGGAATACATACTTTTCCAAGGCGTTCCAGCTTAGTCCTCAGCGGTAGCGGCGCATCTGTGGCCGACCTCAGGTAGGAATATCTAATCCTATCTGGGGTTTCACTACTTTCGAAAATCCTTTTTAACCCTAGTATTATATTTGCAAATTTCACTATAAAATGAAATCAATAAAAAATCTATTAGATGTACCTATAGCACAGTTATATAAGATCTTACTGAAACTTATGTTTACAATATTACAAATCTTCGAATTTACAATCAAAAGTAAATACCGGAGAATACGTAAATCCTTTCAACCATACAATTAGCTATAAAGGAATTTAATTACTGCTTCTGAATGAGAATGAGAAGATATTTATAATCCATAACAATTTGCATCACTTAATTTTCAGTTACAACTGGTATGAAAATTATATTCCATGAGATGGAAGGTATTTCACAATAAGCCTTCGTCTGTAACATACTTTTGGTTAAGGCGACACGGCACCGGCACGGCAACAGCAACGACGGAAGTGGACGCGTAATTCTAGAAAATTGTATTTTCCGCTATCTTATTGATCAAGTCCAACAGCTAAGCCTGAGCCTCTATGTGTTATACTAGTTAATAAATACTTCATCCTATATTTAAATTAATTATTTAAAATAGTACAGTCCAAAACCTTGGCTTCTTCAATTGGTGCGACCAAACATGAACACAATGCTGCCGATGTCGTACTGGCGGTAACGTTGCTTCGTCGATTTCGTATCGTTACAATAAAAAGCGCTCAACTGAATTGCCGACCGCAACCGACTAAACGACAAAGGATGAAAAGCGAAATGAATTTCGTTCCCAAACTTCGATTCCCTCTCAGAAATATTGATAAATATACATTTTTACTAACTCGCTACGTTACTATTTGGTCACGCACTCAACGCAACAAATTTACTAGCGACAAAAACAAATTGATATAAATAGAAATGTATGAAAATATATGAAGTACGTCCGTAGAGCGCTGGGAACAAAGAACGGCAAAAATCGCATCCCTTGTCGCTGAGGGAGATTGCTACCTCTATTTCGACAAACCATCCATCCGTTCAACAGTCTTTTAAGGTCCGCCGCTGTTCATAGGCCTCCTCTATTTGACCGCCACTCAACCGGTCCCTTTCCCTTTGAATCCAGCGGCTTACCGCAGTCTTCTTCAGGTCGTCGATCCACCTGGTCGGGGGACGGCTTGTGCTCCTTTTGTCTAAACGCCACTCAAGGAACTTCGTTCCACCATACCAGCCATAGTAAGTTAATTTATGAGCCACAGACAGTCGACAAGTGTCCTAGCAGTCATTAAGAACCACCGCGCTGGGCATGTGCATATGGGTAGGCTTCAAATACCTTTTAGAATTTATGTTAACATTTCTGAGGTACCTATGCAAGTTTCCTCACGGTGTTTTCTTTCAGCATTTAAGCAAGTGAAAATTAATTTCTATTACGCACTTAACTTTTTGAAATCAGAGATGCGTGCCTGGGATTTGAACCTTGGACCTTCCGATCGAGATGTCGAGTTACAACAATTAGGCTATCACTCATTTAATGGAAGTAATTTGTTATTCTTTTATTTTTTCAGTACTCAAAGATTTAAGGGCACTTTGGCTACTGTGGAAGATATTTCCCCATTTCAAATTCCAAAAATACAGCAGGTGTTGTATTCTGTCGAATTCAATAACCTATCGCCGTCTACTTTATTGTCTTCTTGTAAAAATTCGCAGAATTCCCTTATTCATTTTTCCTTTGCTTTTAATGTTTCCGAAGAATCGGTGAAATTCAATTTGGGATATAAATTCTGGGTATTGGAGTATAAGTAGTTCATCTGTATAATTTTCAATAAAATTACCAATTACCAGTTGCCATTGCTTATTTAATACTTATAAAACTAACGTAGATAAAAAAATGAGATGAATCACAGATAAGTTGCTGTCTCTGAAGACTATGTGGGCATGTTTCATATCACAACATCACTGTAACTTTTAGACCATGTCTAAGTCCTCGTCTACTTTGAAGGTGGCAAAACTCTTTGAGTAAAGTGTCAATTACTGCTGTGTTCTGGTTTTAAGGGTATGGTAAGGAAGACATACTTATCCGAGGCGATCCACCTAGTCCTCAGGGGTAGCAAATCAGTATCTGTGGCTCATCTCGGTTAGGAATCTAATTTTGTCTAGGGTTGATTACAGCCACTTACTGTCAGATGGACCGCATGCTCCTTTGCTACTTAGGTACATATTATAAACAACGCATCGATACCCGGAAACATACGAGATGTTGAGATGTTTATGTGTGAGATCGAAGTATCTATGTCTTCTCATTTCACTAGAAATACAATCTTATATAATGTCATCCATAACGGAGTCATGAGAAACAAAGAGAAAACAATGACGTACAAATATAACGAATTTACTGGAGATAATATTATTATTTTATTTACTTCGCTCATTCTCTCCGACAATTAATTGCCTCGGACAGAAAAAGGGTCGCGATAATTAAGTAATGTCAGTAACTCTTTTATTAGCAGCGAAATTGATTTCGTCCATTGTTACATTACTATTATCGCGCTATTTTACTCCTACGTAATTTATATTAATTAAACATTGGAGGCCGGCTCTGTACGACAGATATGATGTTTCGACTCCAGCCAAAAGTCTGCTTGAATATTCGTATTATTTTTTAAAAGTATTAAGAAGTGAACGAGCTTGCACTCAATCTGATGGTGAGATGATGGATGATGGTCCATGACAAGTTCTACTTCAAGTTAATCACCGATGCATTGCCACTCTTGAGGACTAAGATGAAAGGTAATGAAGACATGTCATGTATGTTAATTGGCATCCACCACAACCTTCCACTGACATACAGACTCGCTTCGAGCTAGAAATGGGAGTCTGCCGTCGCTTAATGGTTAGTATTTCCTCGGTCGCCTCGGTCGGGCTATACTGGCTCTAACACTTTTCAAACTGTACGATGACAACCATTGAGGTTAATTAAAATTAAACATTATTCAGTCTTAATGAAGCTTGTCTAACACAGACATCATTGTGTAATCCAATGTGGGCGCTCGAAACTTCGGACGAAAGTTCGGATTTTGTCCGTAGGAAGTAGACCCTTCGTTTTCTTTTTATAGGCATTCGTTTTATTCTGGGAATACTAGCTGGGTGGATTTACGTTTAACTAAAAATTTTGTTAAACTTCATTTCAAGAATTATTATGTTCCAATTAATTGTATTTCATAGATACCTTTTAAGAATTTTACTAATTTCATCTTCTAAAAATTGTAGCTTCAAATTCATCTCACTTCAAATTCTAGCTCAGATATACATATTTTTTTATTTCAAAGTGGTTTGGATAACTATCGCCAGTATTGTAAAGTACATATGTTTTACGTGTAAGTACATAAGTATCTTTGAACCATTCTCTAAGATTTTTCAATCATGAGTGCCGCACCTGCCTACACTTCCTTTCCCGCGATCTTTCCTTGGATGATCAGTTGGAGTGTTCTATATTAATCGTTTCTCATAACGTGACCAAACTTCATAGGCAACAGTAACTACTTACCATCAGGTGGACTGAAGGAAAGAAAGAAGAAAGAAACATTTTTGCTACTTCAAATTAAATAAAAAATAAGTATGTTGTTGTAAATTATTACTACTATCAACATTAAAATGTTGTACTTAACTATGATTTCCAATAGGATTATGTTTATTAAAGTTATTGCATAATCAATATTTATATTTCAGTTCTAAATAACCATCATCATTATAGTTACGATCATTGTCACGAACAAAATATCACGTTTAAAAAAAAAGGAACCGATGAATGTATCACAAACTATCGTAACAAAAGCGAAACCTTTCTTCTAAATGAAAAACCCTTTGTTTATAAAGTTCATTTTCCACCCTAAATTACTGTAATACGAGTCCAACCTTTTCCTTAGATTGAAATGTTTCCGGTACAGGACAAAAATTGGGACTTAAGTACGCGAGTGCATAAATCAAATCTAATTTCATTTTCCTCGAATATATCATAAGTTTGTAAACAAGGGTTGTTTATTTTTATAAAAGGAAACCATATTTTATGAATTCTTATTTTGGTTTCATTATTTTTTCGTCTGCTGCTTTTACTTCTTATATTTATAACTTAAGTTCATTATTGGTTACAGAAATGTATAAAAGTTATATGTATGTACTCGCTTTGATCTTCGTTTTAGTTTCCTTTGGCGATAAACTTTCGAAAATCTTTTTTTAGTCTTCATCAATGTTAATTAAGGAACTTTTATATTTTTCGACGGTCTCTGTTAATTAGTGTTTAAGTTTTACTAAGAAGATATGAGTTTGGTTTGATAAAGTACATATAACTTGCTCTTAGTTAAGATTAATGGTAATTTGAAGTTCAACGTTCATTACTATCGAAACTCGTGTGTGGATCTAAGTAATAAATTATCGAATAATTTAATTTATGGTTGATATTTATTAAATCATATCTTAGTTCTTTCTCAAATATAAACTCATAAAGTAATAACAGTATTACAAATAAATAGCAATAAATTCAAAGCAATATTGACTAGATTTGTACACTGTATAATCATAGATAATATGACAGTAGTAATTTATTGTAATGTTAATTGTAGCACAGTTGAAGCGTTAAGTTGTTTATTGCTCAAGAGATCAGAGATTGGGCTTGTGATATAGTATGTAATAAATGCTTTAGACACGTTTATTAAATACCGGACAGCCCAGTAAAATAGGGTTGTCAAATTTTATAATTTAAAAAAATATAATTATTGTTATTAGCTGTCACCATCAATCTCGTACCATCCCTAAGCTCGGCACGAGTATTCAAAATTAGAAGGGATCAGGCCACAGTCCATGATGTTGGCGAAATATGGATTGTTTGCCTTCAATCTTGGCTAAAAGTTTTTCCAAGATTCTAGTCTTCCATAGTTAAAGCTAAATTCTAATAATTTGAAAAATAATTGAAGTATGACTGATAATGGATATAGGATTTTTAGACTATCATTAATTCTTACTTTAATAAAACATTTCATGTAAATAAGTTTCATGTAAATTAAAAAAAAAATGAACGTGTCCCTGTTGTATATTTTTTTGATTTAACATTTATTTACCCATTAAAATACCAGGTCACGGCTATATACTTATAAAAATATACACCCGAATATTTCAAAAGTGACAATCAAAATAACAGCTAATTATCGCTTACTTAGATCTATAATACTAATTAATCACTTACCGTATATCATCGAGATGAACAGCAATATCGCATTCAAGATATACGAATGCCTCTTCATCTTCACTTCTTCAGCCATTTTGATTTATTTATCCTTAACAACTTTATTCGCTTCCACTCTAACAAAACTATTTTTATTTATTTTTACACTCTTCTTCATTTCATCGTCACTTAATATAACTTACATATATCAATTTGTTATAATTTGATTAACTCTTAATTAGTCTACAACTACATCAAAATACACGTCGACTTAAAATGTTCTAACAGCATCTTGTCACAACTTATCCTAACAACTCTACCTTCCACTAAATCTGTCAGCATTTATTTTAGTTCTTAATCAACTCGGTGACAAATGACGAAGCGACAGTTTCGGCTTTTAAAATTAATGTCGGCTCATATATTATAAGCCTCTACTGGATGTCGTTTAGCTATTTTTATTTTCTAAGGGATCATTATACATAAATCGTTTAGTGACTTTAGTGCGAGCGCGTGTGAGTATAACACTCCCTAACATACTGCTTTATAAGCTGAAATAAGACAGATATTTTCTTGATAATTTTTAGCGCGCGACTTTCAAAGAAATATCTATTTGGCACCCCATATTCCACGGACGTAACACTATCTGCACTATTGTCATTTTATTTCACGCTCCGATCGAGTTTGCTGACACGAATATCGAAGGAAGGTCCGATCGTATGAAAGCACAGTTCGGCATTTCGATGCTTTTTCGGAAGCAACGCGTACGTCCTTCCTCCACGACGGGATGGTAAGCACTGACTTACATAAGGGACCCGTCCTGTGCCAGCGTAGACTCCGCGGGACAGAGACGGCGAATTCCTTCGCAAAGGTTGTTCTATGAGTGGATAGAGATGGAAGAATTTCGCATCCAACTGTGGACCACTGGAACCTAACGCTGAAATCTTGTGTAAAGAAGCAATTAAAATATACATAAGCTGTAAGATACATGTAAATAGGAGTTTAGTAAACATTTGGTCTCATTGTACGAGTATATAGACTTTAGGAGCGTGTAACTTACACTGAATTTTAATTAAGAACTTGACTACAAGTTATGAGAAGTGCTAGTAATAAGCTCGGAGTTAGACAGGATTTAGGTTAATTCTGGCGGCAGACAATTGTTAACAAAAATGTAATGATATCGAATTTTAGTCGTAAGCATATTTAAAATGGCGTTAATAGAAATTCACAAAGCTCTTTACTATTTATTGCTAAAGTTTACAGATCATCTGTTATGAACTCGTAGTTATATCACTATTTAGTAAGAATGCTTTCTCCGACTCAATTATTTGGTTGGCACATTAACATATTTTTTATTAGTTTTATATTAGTTATTTATTAGTAGGAGCGTTTTATATTAGTTTTTATGCCTCAAAATATACTTTAATCTTATTTGAGGTGGATTAAGTCCACTTATGTACGCAACAGAATTATTTACATTTCACCTAATTTGCCTTTGTTATTTATATGATTTGTAACACTTATGTTTTTAATTTTCGCTTTATATTTTTGTTGTTCCTCAATGAAGATAGTACATTTTACGTCAATTTTGACATTTAGTCAATTAGTGTGTCGTAAGACCGCGAGTGGATGCGATTACTGTGACTCATATTTTTTAAGTCTATGTAATATCGATAGTACGGGACATGCAAGAGTAAAATCAAAATTCTGATATCCTTGCTCAATCCACTTGTCACCATACAATAATTCTGTGTAACTTCGTACACGGAATAATTTAACCAACGTAGATACTTATACCTTTGCTGACTATAAAATAAATGAAATAGAAACCAGCGTAAATGAAAGAAGTAAAAATCGGAGGAGCGGCAAAAAATTCACACATGAAATTCATTTTTCATTTTTTGAAATCCATAAAAACCGTTTCACTTTTCAAGTCGAAATGGACAAGCTGGATTTATCCATAGCAGAAAATATCGAGTATCAGCAAAATACGAACAATTTGTTCTGAAAAAGATCTCCAGATAGAATTTTCTTGGAGCTCGTATTAACTTTTTGTGGAGATGGACTAGCAGTTTTGCTGACTAGACGAAATAACAACTGTAGCATTGTAAAATATCTGCTATATTCACTGTATTCCTTGTAAAATTGGTATCACCAGTTAGCATTGTGTATGATGCTGTGTTCTATCTTGAAGCTTGTAGTGAGAACAATTTGTTGAAATAAATTTTGAAAGTAGTATAATTCGTGTTCCGACAGCAGTAATACTTCCTTACTTGTATCTGCTTTATTATAATGTGCCAATGGATATAAGGTATGCAATCTTACTTTGCTATTTCTATTTCATTAATGTAAATAAAGCTTACCTCAATCAATCATGAACCCATTACTGTCCCACTGCTGGGCACGGGTCTCCTCTCAGAATGAGAAGGATTAGGCCATAGTCTACCGCGCTGGCCAAGTGCGTATTGGTAGACTTCACATACCTTTAAGATTTTTATCTCTCAGGTATGCAGGTTTCCTCACGATGTTTTCCTTCACCGTTTTAAGCAAGTGATAATTAATTTCTAATACGCACATAAATTTGAAAATCAGAGGTGCGTGCCTGGGATTTGAACCTCGGTCCCCTCGATCGAGAGGCCGCGTTTCTTAACCACTAGGCTATCACTGCTATAGCTAATAAAGCTTACCTAAAATCCAGAAATAAATATCAACTATCTTTCAGTTATGAGAGGAGACCCGTGCCCAGCAGTGGGACAGTAGTGGGTTGATAATGATGATATTTCAGTTTGAGTAGGTATCCGTGTGCAAAAACTACTTGACATCAAATGGAACATGGCGTACGTACGTTTGACACTTTTCACGACAACAAAAAAACTATAAGTAAAATGATATTAGTAAAACAGTATCACGTTAATGTTATTTGTGTGAGTGTGTGTGCTTTTATTAAATCTAAAATTAACGATCGTTAAAATCATTGTTTAATTCTGGTCAAAGCAAAATTGAATTATTGTCCCTCTACACAATATCAACCAAATTTATTTGTTTATTATCATTTCACTACTGTGATTGTAATCCGATTTTACAATCAATTGAAGTAATAGCCTTTTTTAAAACATTACTCGGTCACAAAATATCGAAGTCGGCAAAATCATTAATTTCTTCCAATCAAGTGACAACCCTTGAGAATTGTAAAACCGAGTATTGATTTCTATTCACCTTTAGCGAATTCCCTTTCTCCCTTTTCAATCTTTTTGCTTCCTCTAACTATTGACGATGAGTTACAAAATTGCACAAATTGCAGAACTGAGAATTTTTATTGATAGAGTTTAGACTCAGCTTTATTACAGTTCAATTACCGCCCATGAGACTTTCTTAAGTTAAGATGTATTTTTAATTCCTTTCTTGATATCCTTATAGATATTGAAGATGGTAGAAGGCACCACCGCCACACCTATTTCTGCGTGGATGTGTTCTGGTTTGAAGGGTGTGGTAAGGGAGACATACTTTTCCGTGGCGTTCCAGCTTAGCCCTCAGGGGGAGCGGCGCATTTTTGGCCAATTTCAGTTAGGAATAATCCCATCTGGGGTTGTAATCGACTGTTCATGGGAGGCAGTAGCCACTTACCATCAGGTGGTAGCATGCTCGTCTGCTACAGCTATATTATAAAAAAATATACTTTTGCTACATAAATTGGATCTTGTACATCTCGCGTTAAGTCAAGTCTTAGGAATCAGATATTGAACGTGTTAGAAAATGCCGTGGCAGACTTTATCATATTTTTCCATAGAATATTTGACAGGCATGGCCCATTTGCACGGCTGATTACGCTAGACAAAAATAGTTCAATACACTTTGTATAGGATACTTATTTTTGTTTCGCACAAAACGCGCCTGACAATCCCTATGTTTATGGATTTAATGCAATCTTTACTCTTAAACGATAGAATTTAGAGCATACACTAAAATGTTTCTTTTTTTATATAATATAGGAGAAGCAGACGAGCATGCAGTCCACCTGATGGTAAGTGGCTACTGCCCCCCATGGACATCTGTAATCAACCCCAGATAGGATTCGATATTCCTTCCTGAGGTCGGCCACAGATGCGCCGCTACCCCTGAGGACTAAGCTGGAACGCCTCGGAAAAGTCTGTCTCCCTTACCACACCCTTCAAATCGGAATACAGCAGCGCATAACACTGCTGTTATTTGGTAGAAATAGGTGTGGCGGTGGTGCCGCTGGAGTCGAACCACAAAGGGTTCCACCTTCAGATGCTATTGTACAGCAGTTTAAATAAATCTACATTATAAAACTAAACAATGACGCTATTTCGTTATAAGCAATGAAAGTCATAATTAACCAATTTACACTAAAGCCCACTTGTGGTATCATTTTAGTTGTAAAAGCAATAACCATGCAATAATTATTCGATTTCTAAATTCAAACGCATTGGAATGAAAATTGTTCAAAGCACAATATGTAAAATTTGGTAATTAGTATAAAATTGGTGACGGGTAATAAAATTAGACCGTGTTTTTGGAATTGCTATTTGCTCATATTATTTGTGTCATGCGTTCCAATAATGTTTTATTTGTAATGCGATCGATGATCAAATAAACACGTATTTTAAAGCGTTATATTGTTTAATGTTTAATGTCATTGACGACCCGCGCGGCGAGCGGTCACTATGCCGGTCTGACGCGCAGAGGGTTCCGGGTTCGATCCCCGGCCAGACAGATTTCTAAATGATGAATTTAGATTCCTGTTTCTGGGTCTGGGTGTTTGTGTATTTGTCTCTGTGTGTCCATAGCACCCACGATACAGGGAATCCTTGTGTGGGGTTGTGAGTGTAGGAAGCATTTAAGCGTTTAAAGTGTTTATTTCTGGTGAAACATTGCTTATTTCAAAAATATCGCACAACTGTTTACCATACTCATAGCTATGGGACACGATAGTCCAGTTTTTGGCTACCATGTACATATACAAAGGGTTTTACACCAACACGAAGACTCAGAACAAAAAAATAAATTCAACATTAAGGTGATGCCTGGCCGGGAATTGAACCCGGACCCGTTTACATCAGGCCGGTATGACCACCGTCACGTAGGTCGATTGGGTTGGTTGGATAAAGGACTTACTTGGACTTGAATTTTTATTCAACAAGTTGCTTTATTTTAACATGCCATTTAATAAATACCTAAAGTATGAAAAGAAAGGGTTTTTGATCAATAACTTTTGGGCATACTTATTCTAAGGGACTACCTTGGGATTATACCCCTTGAAATAACAAGAAAACGGTCAGTGAATACAGATGAAGTCCTTTCGCAAATAATAAAATAAGTGGCTTCGAAATGTAAATCTCCTTTGTTAATTAAAATTAATATTAATTTTGAAGTAGATTACAAAACACATAAAATTCATAAAGATTATGTGTATCTTGCGTAAAGTTAGAACTATTTAATTTCAGAAGGTAGCAGAACCCACTGAGGTTCTACTCCAGCTGCACCACCGATACACCTATTTCTACCTAATAACAGCAGTGTTAGGCGCTGCTGTGTTCTGGTTTGAAGGGTGTGGTAAGGGAGACATATTTTTCCGAGGCGTTCCAGCTTAGTCCTCAGGAGTAGCGGCGCATCTGTGGTCGGCCTCAAGTAGAAGTATCCAATTCTATCTAGGGTTGATGACAGATGTACATAGGCGGCAGTAGCCAATGAACATTAGGTGGACTGCATGCTCGTCTGCTACCCCCACATTATAAAAAAAGAAAAGAGTCAATTCATTGCAATATACAAACACAAAAGCAATGAAAGTATAAATAGTCTCTGTCTCTTTGTAGGAACTAGTAAGTCTTAAATGTCTGTAATTATAAATGAATCCAAAAACTAAGCGATAAAACTTCAAAAGCTTATAAAACCTTGCTAAATATTTCAATTTCCTCGCAAATTACTTCGTTTGACCAAACCCAAGACTGAACTGTAAGCCCAGTTCGACTGTTTTAATCCTTGGCATTAAACAAAAAGTGAAGAATCGTTTAATCATTCAACTTCAGAAAGGCTCAATTCGGATTTGTATTAGCCAGTCCATTATTTTCCGAATAAATCGGCGTCTTTACTTTGACGACGTGGGCCGAAAATAATTTTGAACTGAAATGTTTCAGCGGAAGCGATGGAATGGCGTTGAAGAAATTGTACCTGAACTTATTATAAGCGATAATCCGAGCCACTTTTTCTACATGTATTACTAAGTATGGTTTTGGATTTTTTATATGATATGCACCGTCGGTATTTGAAGGTAAATCAAGACACCATTTTTTTGTAATATAGGAGTAGCAGACGAGCATGATGGTAAGTGGCTACTGCCGCCCATGGACATCTGTAATAAACCCCAGATAGGATTAGATATTCCTACCTGAGGTCAGCCACAGATGCGCCGCTACCCCTGAGGACTAAGCTGGAACGCCTCGGAAAAGTCTGTCTCCCTTACCACACCCTTCAAACCGGAACAAAGCAGCGCCTAACACTGCTGTTATTAGGTAGAAATAGGTGTGGCGGTGATGCCACCGGAGTCGAACCTCAAAGGGTTCTACCACCTTCAAAACATTACTTTACAATCAGACATTATTGTCTGAGGTACTTCCGAAATAGGTTTACATAATATATCCCAAATTAACCCATGTATATGGGATCAGACGAAAATATTTTTTTATAATTATTGTGGTATTATGAAAGTAAACATTGTTGTACTCTAACATCATCACATGCACATTCACACATACACACGGTTACACGTAAGCATAATCAGCGTTAGTTCTTGTGTTACAATGTACTTGTAAGAGTAATAATAATGGAATCATTTGTCATTATAACTGTAATAATTATTAACATGATTGTTATTATTTCCAACACGGAATTTCCACCATAATTGTACCTTGCGAACGTCCATATGAATGTACTCTTTAATGTCTCAAAAATCTTTTTATTTTAACTAACATTCAATTTTTACGTAACAACGGTAGAATCGAAAGATCAAAGCCTTATCTCCTCTTACAATATTTGCAATTGTTCCCTTCTTAATTACGGCCATTTGGGGCGGGCTCATGAATAATTTACAAATGAAAATGTACGGCAGTTGAGCGAACAGTTTTAACGTATAACGGCAATGTACGTGCTTCAGACTCTTAGCAATAGTATTTTAATGTATGTGAAAATCATATTGCTTCCCTTGTATAATATAGGTACATGCTACTTTTAGAACGCTCTGAAGGGATACCAAAAATACAATATATTCTTCCATGATCATCAACATTAACAATACATCTTTATCGACTAATTTATAACACTTCTTTTTCAAAAGACATAAATCAGATGGCATTTCATAACAATGTAAAACTGAATATTCCAGAAATATAAAAATAAAAGAAGTATTTTAAAGCTTTGCTAATAATCAATAACCAGCAAATGCGGTATAAGTTTAACTGTTACTCTTGCATGTCCTAGAATCTTCCATATAGCAAGTAAAGTACATAGACTTTCCCGAAAGATATTCTCACTGTTGCTTGACTTTGCCGTTGACGTCGACGACTTACTACGCGTGGCAACGGCATTTTTACATATTATGTGTTGTGTACATTTACAAGTAATTTTCCATTTGTAAAGATATTAGTTCACATTAAGTTTCATCCTTCACTAAATAAATACATAAGTTTAAATTATTTGAAATAGAGAAGAGTAGAGTATTGTAGAGTCGTGTCGTGGTGGTGTCGATGTAATGTGAAAAAATTGCTGCTGGAGTCGTAATGTCGCGGAGATGCCATGCCGACGCCGTGCCGTGTCGTGTCGTGCCAGCGTTCTTCAGACTACACGTCAGTTGCCTTTTGCAAATGTTTCGGTAATGGAAAATCACGTAGATTCAATTTATTATCAAAACAGTTTACTACCTAAGTAAGTGCCTACAAAGAACCTGAATTTTAATTATCTCGAAGTGACATTCGTGACCAAAGTAAACTAACACAAGAATTGAGGTTTTGCATAAAATTAATTAGACCTTACCTTTGGTCGAAAATCCTCTTAAAATGGAAGGTAAATGTTTATTCGGAAGACCAAGGGTCTCTATAATATTGGTTCAGGTTGTTGGTCTGTATTATATTCTGACTGACAAACAAATACGAAGGGTGTAGTAAAACCCTTTCAAATAGTTTATTAAGTATGCGAAGTTCTAATATTCCATATGCGTCTGCGGTTTCTATTGAAAACTAAAAGGTTGTGTTTACTGTTAGATAATATTTATAATAGAAGTAAGTGTATTAAGTCTACGTCATGTTCATTTAGTTTTAGCTATTATATTAATACGACATGAAGTTCTTACGATATTCAATACAATTTTAACTTTACTTTGCTATGTTTTAGAAAAAGAAATCTTTTTAAAGATATAAAACAGATATTGTAAAACAATACAGTAAAGTTTTAGTTCTTTTATAGTATCTATGGTGAAAATTAAAGCATAATTTTCTAATTTCTTACTGTTACCTCTGGCGAAAATACAACATATAATAAAAAAAACCTAGCCTCAATTCCAAAAAATATGTCACAAGGAAATAGTTTGCTAGAAAATAAAAAAATATTTTTTCTAATTTCTGTTCCACTTTTTCCAACACAATTTATACGTAAGAGTGACGTGTCTTCATTAAAATGAAATCTTATCCTACCGTCAAATGTCAAGTGGGATTTATGAATGTCTTTCAAGAGCCTGTCGTTCACGGACTCATTTGTAAAGGCACTCATATATACGCAGGTGTAGATGACATGTTATAGAAAACTAAAATGCACGCTAAAAGATGTTAAACATGTGATGATGACTGTCACTACTCACTTTTTTCGTAAGAACCGTAGAACAAACTACAGAAATAAATTCCGAAGATGATGATTACGTCAATGAAGATCTACTCATAGAACTGCATCACTCCCTTTCTTCCAATAGTGGTAGATAGATAGGTTTTATCTGGTAGATATGCAGTACTGTTTACTTGCAAAGTTAGTTATTGTTTCCAACATGCACAACCAACAGTGGTGTCTGTTGCAACTGCAATATTCATTTTTCTATTGTATAGTCGACTCCACGTTGTAGCAATTAATCGGTAGTTTAACGGTAGACGAAAGAATGGATTGTTATAAAATGATTTATCAGAATCTGGGATTCGAAACTGCTTACCACAACGAGAGAAACCCAATTTTATGCCACGCACTTCTTCATAAATATTGCTAGAAATATCATACTTATTATGATTAATAAAATTCATGAGTGATTACAAAATAGCTTTCAAATTTGAAATTCAATAAAAATAAACCTAAGAAAAAGATAGGTATCATAATAAAAAAGTATTTTACGTGACATAAACTTTTACAGCCAATTGTAAAACTCCCCTCGTACCAGAGCAGTCACCGGACTAATCGAACGATTAATAAATTCAAATTTCGTACAATTTCAAAGAGAGGATTTTTTGGTTCAACGACACCAACCGGACAGGGCGAAGTATTTTATTGGCGGAAGTAATGCTTTCAAAGAGCTTTGAGCACTGATTTCGGTTTGATTTAGGATCGGTACAGATAAAAGAACGATCGTCATATAATTTGCTTTACAATTCCGAACTCCATGTCTAAGAAATAAGGGTGTCTAACGGATCAAGATTGGAAGAAGATCCGAAAATAGTTCACAATACGAGGGAGACGAATTTATAATTAACTGCAATCAACACTGACAGATAGAATTTCGAGTGGGTGGGACAGTCGCGGAAAAAACGTTAACACGTTTTCAAGGCCATGGAGTTCCAAGATTTATAGTCTTCGCAATTCTCGTAGCGTCAACCGTGTTTATCTAGTGATAAATGTTTGGTTGATTTGTGCGTTGTATATTTTTCTGGAGTGGATTTTATTTTTCTATACCATTATCTGTCCAACAACCAAAATATCGTTTCGTATTTATTTTGGCTCTTCACTATACATTACGTTTGTGATTTATGTATATCAGTATATAGTTTTCAGAGGTTAAAACTAAAAGAAATGTAAGAAATATGCATAGACAAAACACAAGGCGTTCTAACTTATTATTTGAAAATATTTGGAAATAACTGTTCTTTTTTGTAGCAGTCCATGTAACCAGAAGTATAGTCTCATTTGAATTAATTTTTATCTTAACTTTATTTTAAACATTTTTAACTGCAACATTGTTATCCGCCTATTTTTATTCCACTTAATTTCATACGTCACTTCACTCCACATCTTTGATTTCTTTTTTGCAGGATTGTCAATCATGTATTTACTATGAAGTTTCATTCGGCGCTCAAGCTAGTGACAATTAATTTTTATACAAAAGAATTATCGAAACTAATTGAATTGTTATTAAGCTTATTCTATCACTTTTTACGAAAGATCGAAAATTTAAATTGTCTAACGCCGGTCTTTGGTAAAACATAGGATAGTTTGATTATTAACATCGCCCGTAAAAGTCCAAACACATCCAAACTATAACTTTAACAACTCTGTCGGCGTCTGTACAGACTCGTGCCGCGACAGATGTTAACATACGTTGTTTGTTTTCTTACTTTGAGAGATATGTTTGTTATTTTTTCCCTCCGAGGGAAAGCCCTCGCGTTCCCTTTTTATTTATGTCACGTGAAATTAACTGTCGTATTCGGACGCCATTCGAAAGATAAAATTTCTTAATAGCAAGGGCGGTTATGAGTGGGATTGGGTTGAAATTTGTGCTCCGGTATTCGGTTTAGATATTTTCATAGTATTTTATTTGATTTATGTTGTTATTGTCATTTTATTTATTTCTGTCGGGAAGAGAAAGTCGTATTTTAATAGATATGTTATAAAGTTTTGTATTTTATAAGACAGGGTTACGAAACGACCATACCGTATGGTGACTTCTCATGGTGCGCGATATCGCGGATGTGTACGACTGTAAGCTCTAGGGACTCGTGTATAAGGTGTACTACTCGTATATGCATTAGCAACTAGCTCCAAACATAATAGAAGCATAAGGCCGTTTCACGCATTGCATTTATTAAGAACTGTAGTTAGTCTAAAAATGATAATCTGAAGTTATTACTTTTTTATTATTTTTATCAGTATATTGATTTTAACTTATTTTTAACTGACCTTAGCTATTTGCCGCCTTGAAATTAGAGAGTCACACAAAATGACTGTATTTACTGTACTTTGGAATACTTTATATAACTATAGAGTACTGTCAGGAAGTCAAAAATTTACATTGATAAGTATGTTAAATTTCGTTAGCAGCTTATGATTCTACGAGTACCTACCTCCCTTATTGATTGAAAGCGATTACTTGTATGAAAGATCGAAAGAAACAAACCCCTCAAATCAGAAAAATCACTGAATTTAATGTATTAATCGTCTGTTTTTAATCAACAACTGACATTAACGTCACGATTTGATGACTGTTGTCTTAAAAGTTTTAGTGTTTTGTGTTTTAGTGCAGTTTAAATTAGGACTAGGTAAGAACGTTTTATTTGCGGATGTAATGGTCGTTTTTACTGTTTTCTGTAATTATTTCGAAGATAAGAATGTTCGAGATCTTTATAGAACTAAGGCGAATGATTTTTCGAAAGTTTCGTATAAAACGTTATTGACATGAAAATAATTCTAAAAATTTATCCCCTACGGACTGAATTGCTGAAAAGGTAAAAATAAAAGAAAAGCAGTAGATACTTCGATGTTGTACTATTCCTCTTTTATTTTGAGAAAAAGGATAAAAATCTGCCGTATGATAAATATGAGATACCTACATACATTACTAGGTATTATTTACATAGTTTACGGTTACGTTTGTTTTTTTTTAATCTATATTAAAAAAAAAAGAAACGTAAATATCGCACCGTAAATATGCAGTCCACCTGATCGTAAGTGGCTACTGCTGCCCATGGACATCTGTAATCAACCCCAGATAGGATTAGATATTCCTACTTGAGGTCGGCCACAGATGCGCCGCTACCCCTGAGGACTAAGCTGGAATGCCTCGGAAAAGTCTGTCTCCCTTACCACATCCTTCAAGCCGGAACGCGGCAGCGCCTAACACTACTGTTATTAGGTAGATATAGGTGTGGCGGTTGTGCCGCCGGAGTCGAACCACAAAGGGTTCTACCACCTTCAAAATTATTTTATTTTACTATTTCTCTTTTATTTTGAGAAAAAGGATAAAAATCTACCGTATGATAATTATGAGATACATTATTAGGTATTATTTACATAGTTTACTGTTACGTATGTACACTTCTTAGGGTACAAAACAAATTACCCATAAATCTAGACAAATGCGAAACATCCAACTAAATGTAAAACGAACAGGGGAGAAAAGTAAAGTTAAAAATACGTCGTCCTGTAACTTTGACGTGTTATTTTAGTTCTTCCAATTTAAGTCGGAATGGGGACTTAAGTCGAATTTGTTGGAATTTCGACTATTTATAAATTTTACACAGAATTCTCCAATTTGTCTTCTGGTAATAGCTTTAGGTGGCGTAATGACGTTACCTAGTTCAACCGGAATTGCTCTTTTAATTCGTTTGTGGGCTACAATAGGGGAACTAATATATGTGGCAGTATTTTTTATGGGTAACTATCTGCTTTTTGATCAGTCATAGTTTAGTGTAGTGTGGCTTCGAGTGTAGATTTACTCTGTAAAATACTAATACGTATGTGTATCGTAACTCGAAGACTTAATTACTTTGAGATAGCTAAAATTAAACATAAGTAATTTGTGTTTCGAAAACAGTTAAACCCTACATTCAAGATGTCATATTTTAATAGAATGCTATATACATTTCATTTAATGTCAGATTTCCTTTGCGAGACCCTCACTTTCGTTGTTGACGTTAAAATAATCCAATTTATTTTTTTAAGTCTTTCCATTTTCATTTTAGGTTTTTTCATTGTTTAAGTTCTCGAAATTAGAATTTCTCGAATTCTCGAATTATAGAATAGCACGAGAGTGCTTTCGTGTTAGTAGAAAGTCCGGTGTTCGAATCCCGAACATCATCATCAACACATTATTCCCGGTCCCACTGCTGGGTACGGGTCTTCTCTCAGAATGTGAAGGATTAGGCCATAATCCACCGCGCTGGCCAAGTGCGTATTGGTAGACTTCACATACCTTTGAGATTTTTTTTATAAATCAGGTATGCAGATTTCCTCACGATGTTTTCCTTCACCGTTTTAGCAAGTGATTTTTAATTTCTAATACGCACATAACTTTGAAAAATCAGAGGTGCGTGCCTGGGATTTGAACCTTGGACCCCTTGATCGAGAGGCCGAGTTTCTTAACCACTAGGCTATCAGTGCACTTCTACACTACACACTTCAAGAATCCCGAACGAATTTTAGTAATTGTGTAGTCGGTATAAATTTTTAAGTTCCTTATAATAACTTAAATGGTATAAAGTAAAACATCGAAAAGAAGTCATTATAAAGCCCCATAACGTAAATTCTACTCGTATTACCTACAAATTGTATTTGGCTAACATAATTGTTCAATGAATTAAAAAACAAATTATACGTATTTATAATGGAATAATTATTTTTATGTAATTAATATACACAGTAACAAACAACCATAATTGCATTGTCTACCACATCGATTCTCATTCTAGTAAGAAACGCGCCGTTTTCAATTTGCCCCAAGACTTAATACGTTGCTTGTCCAATATTTTCTTTGGACTAAATTTGTTGGGGTCTGGAAAGGTCCGTTCGTATTTTGTCGCTTCTATTAACCTACGGTGGAAATTTTAATATGTTAGTAGGTGAGAGGTGGCCGTAAAACCAACAGTTTATTATCACGGTTTTCGGTTTTGGTAAAGAAATTATTTGGAGAAGCGCTCTCGAACATAAGAGGCAGTTAGGGCAGTAATGTTCTTTAAGACATACGAATATATTATAAGGAAGACGCGTCATAAACATATTTTTATGAACATTAAAAAGGTAATGTTTTTGTATGTCAAAAATTTAATTGGTCGAATTATAGGATATATTAGGTTTTTTATATTTGTGATAATAGCCAACCTATTACTGGCTCAATGCTAGACACCATTCTCCTTCCAGAATTAAAGGAGATTTCCTACGAAATAATTATTGCCTTTTATTAGAATTGTCTAACTTGTCACACCTTTTTAAAGAATTTGAACGTGTAGTTTCCTCGCGACGATTTTTTTCGCCGTTGTAGCTAGTAAATTATTCCTAATATGATTGTATTAAGGTAAATACCAAAAATAAAAAAAAAAAACGCTTTCTACACTCACAGCCCCACACTAGGATTCCCTGTATCGTGGGTGCTATGGACACACACAGAGACAAATACACAAACACCCAGACCCAGAAACAGAAATCTAAATTCATCATTTAGAAATCTGTCTTGGCCGGGGATCGAACCCGGGACCCTCTGCGCGTCAGACCGGCATGGTGACCGCTCCGCCACGCGGGTCGTCAATAAGGTTATAACAATGCCTACTATTTATACCAGTCATTTTTATCTACATAAAATATCTAAAATCGAACCTAACAAGCGGATCGAATCTAGTAATTATAAACGTGCTAAGCCAACCGGAACATTTGGACAGATAAATTGAATTTCCTTTACCAATTGATTCATCTGACCTTTTCTAGATTTACGTCCAATTAATGAGACTACAAATCCTCTTATCAAGATACGGATTAAAGTTGACCTCTCTTTAGTTTCGGAGGAGGAAAAACGTGGCAAAGTCCTGAAGTTTATCAACTAAGATAAGCTTTAAGACATTGTTTAAGGATGTCTATTTCGGGTGAATAACAACTGTGTTAAGCTGCTGTGTTTTGGTTTGAAGGTTGAAGGGAAACAATTTTCCGAGACGTTCGAACTTAGTCTTCAGTAGTAACAACACTGTGGCCGACATGTATGTGGTATCAGGTAGGAACCTAATCTTAACTAGATTTGATGACAAACTGACGTCCATGGACGGTAGAAGCCATTTACCAGCGTTCTCATTTCTTCTATAAAATAATGATCATAAGAACATTGCTAAAGAACTGAATTTCTAACTAAGATCGGTCACAAACACAAAGGAATATTTCGTGTCATCATCGCAGCCAAACTAATTCCTTTATACCAGAACACAGCAGTATTAAAACGAAAGAAATATAGAAGACGGGACATATGTCAAAAAACTCTAAAATCATACACTCTTATGACATGGATATGACATAAATGGATGACGTCCTGTTTGGCAGAAAAGTATATTCCGGTCAGCTATTCAGATAGTTCCGCTTGTGGTAAACATTTAAAGAGTGTGAGATATTCTGGATCTTATATGTGAATCTTAAATGATAATGACAATCGCACTGCGTGTTGCCATTTTCCTGAATAACATATTTTTCTTTTTCTACTTTTTATAAATTCGATTCAGTAGTAGTATAAAAAATAACACATTTTACACTCACAGCCCCACACTTGGATTCACTGTGTCGTGGGTGCCATGGACACACACAAAGACAAATACACAAACACCCAGAAAACAGAAATCTAAATTCATCATTTAGATGTCTGTCTGGCCGGGGATCGAACCCGGGACCCCCTGCGCGTCAGACCGGTATGGTGACCGTTCCGCTAAGCGGGTCGTCAAAATAAATGTACCCATAATTTAAAAAGAAAATTTTCATAAATTGAAAACATTAATTCTTGTAGTAAAACCAATCACCCGAAATCCGTCAGATGAACTCAATAATGTCATATAGTGCTTTGTCAGTTACTTACCTAATTTAGTATTCTAACGTTCATATTAATCGGTTAAATGGAAATAGTTAATTACCTACATACCCGATTTAAACCATATATGTTTTGTAATAAAAAAATAAATATAATTTGATAAAAGACATGTAAGAAATTGAATATAATTTAACAAATTGAATAATACTGGCCAAAAACTATTTTCTTTTTTAATATTCACACATACTACCTTTCCTGCAATAGTTTATTAATACTGTGGATAAAATATAAAAAACTAACACAATGTGTAAAGTAAAACTTATCTTATTTCGATCCGCCTGCAATTGTCCATTGCTTCTCAACTTTGTGCTCTACTCAAATGATATTGCAGTCGAAATCCGCGTTCGTTACGCCAAGGATCATGTTTACGCGTGCCACAAATCATTAGACGATAAATGTTGGTTTATACGTTCTATTTGGGATTTTGTTTCCTACAATAAACGCTTCTACTCTCATTAAGTGCGTCCATATAACTTGTATACGTTAGTCTGGGTCGTTGGTTCTCAACCATTATATCGGTATGACCCCCTAAAGAATAATAAACGAAGCAGGAATCATGTTGATCCCCCACATTTAAGTCAAATATTTTCTATTTCAATTAATGCCCTCCACGTGGCAGGCAGACCTTTAACAGAAGAAAGAGTTATAACTAATTCATTACAAAAGAAATATAGGTACATCGACAAGTGTCACTTCCGACTTGAGTATTTTAGGGGTAAGGAGTTAGGAACATGACATTTAGTGATCTATAGAATGTAAATGGATAAACATACCGTATCTTATTCCATAAGAATCTTGCTTTCTTAAGGGACCCCTATAAATTCTTGCACGGGAATAAGAAGTATAATGTTTCAAAGTATAAAATAAAAATTCAATTACTTAGCTAATTAAAATATTTAACCAATAAAAAAGTTTTGTTTTTAAATAATATTTTGTTTTTACTTATTTTATTTATTAGTATATTGCTATCATATTTTATTCTTTTAATGCGCAGGGGGTCATATTATCTTGTACTACGAATACTACGATACGTAGATTCTAATCAAAAAGTTTGAGAACCACAGCTCCAAACCCTTTCGTGTTTAGTTCGTTCCAAAAATGGAACAATGCAGTTTCGGGTCGTCGGATTGAGTTGTAAGATGGATCTCGAGTTCATTGTCCCTTTGAGTTCTGTGTGTGCGAAAGGTTTTAACCAGTCAATGAGAATAAACCCCTGTAACTGAGTTCAAAGTTTGTTGCAACATGATTGAGCTAAGAAATTCTCTCAGAAACATTAAACTTTTAAAGACGTGTTTTATTTCGTTTTTTGTGCTGGTTTTATTTATTTTTGACGTGTTCTGTGTGTAATTTCGTTAGTTTTAAACGGTTATCTTAATGCATTTCGTTATTATTGTAGACTGGCTGAAACACGCGGTAACGTCTGCATAAGTCGTAGAAAAAAATCACAGTTTATATATTTTTGGAAGAAAAAGTTGAAGTATGTATTTTTTACGAACGAATTTAGGAATTTTGAGGATGGTAGATCTCTTTGTGGTTCGACTCCGGCGGCATCACCGTCACGCCTATTTCTGCCTCATAACAGCAGTGATAAGCGTTGCTGTATTCTGGTTTGAGGGGTGTGGTAAGGGAGGCATACTTTTCCGAAGCGTTCCAGTTTAGTCCTCAGAGGTAGCGGCGCATCTATGGTCGACCTTATGTAGGAATGTAAAATCCTATCTAGGGTTGATTACACATGCCCATTGGCGGCAGTAGCCACTTACCAATAGGTGGAATCTCGTCTGCTACTGCTATATTATAAAAAAATATCATATAAAAAATCGCAGTTTATGTATTTTTGGAAGAAAAAGTTGAAGTATCGATTTTTTTAATTCAGAGACTATAGATACATCAGTGAATACAACGAATCTGGTAAAAGGTCAAAGATTCAATTTCTATCTCATGGGCTTTGATCTTATCTTAGTAGCCCGACACAGTAGATGTGTCGGGCTTTGTCTTTGTTTTGACCTTGGAAGTAATCCTAAAACGTGTTTCCTACATTTTAATTTGGTAGGGCTTCCTTGAAAGTTATTGGAAGAACAGTCTTTATTTAAGTAATATAATTAATGAAGTAGTGGACTACCAAAGTTCTACTATATTACTACCAAAGTACTACTATATATATTATAGTACTACTGTATGGGAATATCAACGTATATGACACAGTGGTCACTATATATGTGACACATAGGGTCCAAGGTTCTATCCCCAAGCAAGCACACACAAAATGACCTTGGGAGTTTATTTTTGTATGTATCCACATTCACAACACATATCCTATAGCGTACTTTTAAGTTAAAAAAAACACCACTATCATACAGGTCACATACTCAATTTTTTTCTCATTTCCCCGATTCTGCGACAAAGCAACAAAGCTCCTACTTTTTCCTGGGAATTTCCACAACAACAGTCAAAGTATTCAGACAATGCGATTCTAAGATCGCAAAACATCCAAAGGGCTCGCTCGGAGCAACGCAACCCATTGTTTACTGGAAGCGATCCGAAACGGAAGAATCACACGGATGTTTGTTCATGCAGCCCTTAAATGCTCTGAAACTGAATATAATTCGAATTTACCAAAAATCGATGAACATAGAGCATTATTCGCCGGCTGTCGTTGATTGTTGCCGCTTGTCGTCAACGACTGTAAGTAATAGTAACCAATTGTCAGCGACTGTTGCCGTCTGTAGTCGTTTCCGCTGCGTCTGTCGTCTTCAGTCGCCGCAAGATGTCCGACAACCGACCAAGTTTGCTGACGACAAGTGAAGACAGTTGGTGACATCGACGGCAGTAAGCTAAGTTATGTGTATGTGCCGTCTGTCGCCAGCGATAGGCGACTGTTGCCGACTGTAGTCGCGTCCGCTAGCGTCTGTCGTTTACAGGCGCAAGATGTCAGCGACCGACAACCGACCACGTTCGCTGACGACCAGTGAGGTCAGTTGGTAAAGTCGACGGCAGTATGTTAAGGTATGTGTAGCTGACGAAACTTGGCAGAAACTTAGGGCGGTTGCTGACAGTCACAACGACAGGCAGCGACAATCGTCAAAATGAAACGTCGCTTGTGCCTCAGGAAAATCGCTCGCCTGTTAGCTTCCTAAGTAAAACCTTGTGTAAATATCCTCATATATTACTACACATTAGCTACTTAGCTATTCTGTACAAAAGAGACAAACAGTAGTATAATCGTCGATTTATCTCCATCGGATTCACTGCCACGCACCGACAGATGTTAACGTATGCCCGTGTTTTTTTATTTAAGAGATCTGTTTGTTACTTTCGTAAGTAATCTGTAAGTAATCGTCACCTATTGTCGCCGTCTGTCGCCAGCGGTAGTCGGCGACTGTTGCCGACTGTACTCGCTGCCGCTAGCGTCTGTCGTTTACAGGCGCAAGATGTCAGCGAATTTGCTGATGCCAAGTGAAGACAGTCGGTGAAGTCGATGGCAGTAATCGATGGTAGCTGATGGCATGCCGCAGTAAATGAGGTTCTTTAGCGTCAGTCACAAACAACAGGCAGTGACAGTCGTCAAAATGAAACATCGCCTCAGCAAAGTTGCCCGCCTATTAGCTTCCTAAGTTTAACCTTGTGTAAATATCCTCATATATTACTACACATTAGCTACTTAGCTATTCTGTACAAAAGAGACAAACAGTAGTATAATCGTCGATTTATCTCCATCGGATGCACTGCCACGCACCGACAGATGTTAACATATGCCCGTGTTTTCTTTATTTAAGAGATCTGTTTGTTACTTTTTGTACGGATCCGCGGCGCCTTCGCTCGCTCACTTATTATTTATGGCGGCAAATGTAGCGAGATCGTGGATCGTGTGGGGCTGGATGTGGCAGAAATAGTTTTACGTAATCATCAGGTATTAGATTACCAATAGTTATATTCTGACGAATATAACTATTGCTATCGTCCGCATTGGGAAGTTTTCTGACGAATTCTGACGAAGATAACTATTGCTCGCCGGGAAGGTGAATTGTTACTGTCAGCTACTAAGTAATTTGATGTTTCTTTATTTTTAATAAGTGTAAAACTACCAAAGCTTTGAAACATTTGTTCAGCACAATGGTCGAATTGCGTCCTATTAAAGTAGTAGTTCAATAGTAAGTGAAAATTGCTTTGATTTTTAGAGTGACGATCATTGGAGTTGTTTGAAATAGTTATATCCAATAGCTAACGTTGTACTTTCACTTCAATACTGAAAATTTAATTGATGTAGCCGACGTTAAATTACATAATGTAACATAGGTAACGATAACAGCCACTTAAAATACTATTTACAGGTATGCTCTTTCAACCAAAATTATTTACTTATCAGTCATAATATTTAAACTGAAATAAACCTAAGTCATGATTTTTTAATAATATAGGAGTAGCAGATGAACATACAGTCCACCTGATAGTAAGTGGGTACTGCCGCCCATGGACATCTGTAATCGACCCCAGATAGGATTAGATATTCCTACCTGAGGTCGGCCACAGAAGCGCAACTACTCCTGAGGACTAAGCTGGAACGCCTCGGAAAAGTATGTCTCCCTTACCACACCCTTCAAAACGGAACACAGCAGCGCATAACACTGCTGTTATTAGGCAGAAATAGGTGTGGCGGTGGTGCCGCCGGAGTCGAACCACAAAGGGTTCTATCACCTTCCAATTACACGATAATCCGTTCTTCCGTATTCGAAATGCAAAAATTTATACCTAAAGTCATGTATGTCACTTCTTGTACAATTTTAAATCAAAACACCAAACTGCTCGAGCTGTATCGGGCAAGTTTTCACATAACTCAAGCCACTCGATTTGGTAGTACAGTTTATTATTTGTGCTCTCCGATACGTGTGTACATATTTCGTGTTTTATTGCGTAGCTAGATTATGCTCGTGACTTTACTTTTTATCGTCTTAGCGAATTATATGCATAGTGCAATTGGCTGTTAGCTGTGTAATTCTTACCCTTATGTAAAGTAGTAAGTCAGACGTCTTACTACTTTATATAAAGATTATGATATCATGCTACATAACATTTTATATTATGATGGAATATTTTGCAGCCCACTGCTAGTGCTTGCATAGTTACTAAACTTGGCGTCTCAATAGAGAAATCCGAGGTTAAAATCCAGGCATGTTTTGATTTTTCAAAGATATGTATGTTCTTATTCGAAATTGATTAATCTTCTGCATCAAAGCTCTTAAAAAAATGCGCCATGGATTATAGTCCAAACCGCTCCCACTCTGAGAGGTAGAATGTACTTGGTACGGTAAAGCTTTGGTTGACAGTGACTCCATAGGGCAGATTAGCTAATACCTAATCAAATCTGCAAAAAAAAATCGGTTGTCTGTAAAGTCGGTTTACTAACGATAGTTGAACGTGACAACGTCATAAGAAAATACTGATGACACGGTTGCATTTTTCAAAAGAAAATAATTAATTAATTAATTAATTTTAAACTAATAATTTACTTAACATTATCAACATTTATCAATAGTATGACATAACCTATAAACTCAGTTTCTCAACTTTTGTGTCAATCTAACAATTAATCAATCAATCATAGTTTACGATAATGAAATATCAGTGTACAATTATTTACCTTTATTGTTGTAGTTGTTGTAAATGATAAATGACGAATCTAAGCACTCCATATTTTCACTACAGACACAGCTGACGATACTTTAACCACACGTGTGAACTTGTATTGTGACGCTTTCTTGTTTTTCCAACGCCAAGAACGTTCGAGAAAGACAAAGACAGAGACACAAGCATGCGCCGATTCTGCGCGCGCGGCAGACCGATCATAGTTGAGTGGGAGAGAGACGCAAGGCATTCGGCGGGCCTCTCTCTCGTTCGGTGACTCATCGTAACGTTACCGGGCGTTACACTTTTTCATAAGTGACTCCCAGCCGCAACCTAATTTAAGACGTTGTCACGTCAAAAGCAGTGATAGCCTAGTGGTTAAGGAACACGGCCTCTCGATCGAGGGGTCCGAGGTTCAAATCCCAGGCACGCGCTTCGATTTTCCAATTTATGTGCGTATTAGAAATTAAATATCACTTGCTTAAACGGTGAAGGAAAACATCGTGAGGAAACCTGCATACCTGAGAGATTTTTAAAAAAAATCTTAAAGGTATGTGAAGTCTACCAATATGCACTTGGCCAGCGTGGTGGAATATGGCCCAATCCTTCTCATTCTGAGAGGAGACCCGTGCCCAGCAGTGGGAGAGTAATGGGATGATGATGATGAATCAAATCTGCAAACAAAATTTCCAATTACTGCCGTAATACTAAATTATTTTTAAAACAAACTATTATTGTGATTAATATGAGGCGAAGTGAACTACACTAAATCTTATTAGATATTGAACAAAATGTTACTTGTTTCCAACTGTTTCATCTCCACCGATCCTGTCGTGTCTGATTTATTTTCGTAGTGTAAATAACTTTATTAGAAACTTCGCAGTCCTGTTTTTCGTCCGCATTGGGAAGTTTTTCAAAAATAGGATAGCATGAAAATAAAAATACGTTACGATTATATTTAAAGACAATATTGTGAATGGCGAACATGGTGAGAACAATAGGTATGTATAATTGTATATGTTATTATTCAATTTAAGTTACTCTATCTTCCCAATATTAATTTTGTAATGGCTTTTCGCACATAGCTCTACTTGTATTTTAAATTGAGTTTCCATTTTAATTTTTTTTTAAAGTAAATAACATATACATATTTAAGAACTGAACAAAATGAACATAGGAGTAGCAGACAAGCGAGCGGTTCATCTAATGGTAAGTGGCTACTGCCGCCCATGGACACCTATAATCAAACCCAGATAAGATTAGATTCCTACTATAGGTCGACCACAGATATGGCGCTACCCCTGAGGACTAAGCTGGAACGAGTCGGAAAAGTATATATGAAATTGATTTTTTTTTTCAATTGTTCCAATATTTGTAATGTACTCGTAAGCACGAATGCCTATGAAAAGTATGTCTCGCTTACCACACCCTTCAAATCAGAACATAGCAGAGCTTAACTCTGTTGTTATTAGGCAGAAATAAAATACCTTAGCGTTATTAGATTTTAGATTATGATTACTACCTATTACTTTCTCTCTTTCTTTCTTTCTTTCTATTACGAGTATATATATATTGCAGGATAAAAAATAGATTGCAGTAAAATCCACAGTCAGGACGCCTGCTGGTAAAACAGACCAGTTTCACCAGTGGTATATATTTAGTATACCTATACCAGATCCATCCGAAAAGCGCAATAGTACGAACAAACTCCCCGGCACGCCCTCTACATCTGAACGTCCGTTCCGTAGATTTATGGGCGTAAGTATTCGTGCAGTATTGTGAGCCAGCCGATGACAGCCGCTGAAATATCTACAGTTTGATCAACGGCGTTAGGAATACTTTCACGTACTGTACATTTGTGAAATTCTTAAGGATGCATTGACTAATCGGCTTCATTAATAAGAAGAGTAGTTTGAATTTTAATAAAGCATTTATATTTATTATTAAAATCCATACCAATTCTCAGCAACGTATTTTTTCTTATTTTTAGTATTCTTACAATATCTAAATTTTTTTTCTTCCATTTATTTGATACTTATATCTCAGGGAATAGGGACACATAAAACGATTAGTCCACCATCTCCACCACCACATTTGATTAAGAATAATTAGAACCAAACGTGTATAAAACATTACATCTCAATCGATTGGGCTTATGACCACGGGCTGTCCCTGGTATGTGCGAAATGTAGACCTCCATAGAGATCTTGAGCTGCCCACCATCGCTCAATACATGAAGCAGCTTTCAAAAAGCTATTTTGATACAGCTATCGACCACCCGAATCAGCTAGTTGTCAAGGCAGCCAGTTACATCCCTGATAAGGATGCAAAGGCCCTACACAGACGCCCAAAACATGTCCGGGACTACCCTGATGATAAGATCACATCAGAAAACGCCCCCCGGCAAGGAGAACCTTCTCCTCAGCCTCCACACACACTCAAAAACAACAGATTTTACACACACCGTCCCCGCCGGCGGAGACGAGGACCCCACTACAGTACAACCGTCACAAGGTATCCCCGCGTGGTCGGTCGTGTCGCCCCTGTGCCCCATATTAGCGTAACTGACCTAAGCCGAGGCCCGTACCTCACAGGAGGTGCCTTTGGGTCAGCCGCAATCCCCATATGACAAGAGGTGGATGGTCAGGACTCCGGCAGTAGCTGGGTCCGCAACCTTCTCTCCCTCTAGCGAAGGGGGACGGTCGAGGGAACCGGTAACGGCGACCAAAGCCATCCCTCCCTTCCAGCCTTTAGCTTTTTGCCGGGTTTTGGAGCCGAGCTTTAAGCTCGCCTCCAAAACCCGGTGAAGCTGTACAGGTCGCTAGGACCAAACAGTAACTACACAAATCGAAAAAAAAAACGATTGGGCTTAAATGCATTTGCAAGACTTTACTATCATACATAAGAAGTAATAGGGCAAGTATTAAAGCTTATCAAAAGACAAATGTTAATTACTCTGCTGATTACAAAATGATGAAGTTTAAGGGTCGGTACATATCTGACGGAAAATGCGTCGAGCGTATCATCGGTCGCGTCTATTCGGTTAAATTAGACCTGCCACGTTACGCGTCTTGTCTTGCCTGTACACAAACGATCTCTGCCGATGTTGCATTGGCGAAAATGTCGAAATACACGTGGCGCGTGGCCGACCGACTGATAATGCGTTGACGGAAACGGAACAGACGTCGTATACTCGACGCACTAACGTATCATCGGTTAGGTGTAAAGGTTGAATGTTTTATTATATAATTTTCTGTTCTTGCGTAACGCGACCGATACGTGATGCATATTCTTTTTTTTTTTTATAATATAAGAGTAGCAGACGAGCATGCAGTCCACCTGATGGTAAGTGGCTACTGCCGCCCATGGACATCTGTAATCAACCCCAGATGGATTAGATATTCCTACCTGAGGTCGGCCACAGATGCGCCGCTACCCCTGAGGACTAAGCTGGAACGCCTCGGAAAAGTCTGTCTCCCTTACCACACCCTTCAAACCAGAACACAGCAGCGCCTAGCACTGCTGTTATTAGGAAGAAATAGGTGTCATATTCTGTCAGATATGTACCGACAAAGCGCTCAAGAGGTAGCAAACAAATCAATGTAAATTATTGGTGGTGTGAAGAAAGTCTAAAAATATTCTTATCGAAATCTGATAAGACGAAATATATTAAGCCAAGACCGGGAGGCCGCAGATGAGTCTAATTACGGACTTACACATAATTTTCTTAACGATAATGTACATTATAAATATTAAGTACCATTTTATGATATTTTTCGGAAATTCCTTATATAATAAGCAATTAAGAGCCCAAATCGGAAGGGCCGAGCCTGATTCGATTAACATAATTGATTCAACAACGCCTACGGCTAATTTCATTTTAATTTTGCTTCGTCAACGCAAATTTCTGGTTAAATTGTTAATATTGGTCAGCTATTAGGAATTTAATAGAGTATGTTCATTAATTTACCAGTACATTACAAATATATGATTTTAGACTAAAATTATCGCGGAATTGAGACATTTTATTATGTTACGGGTACTCACGATATGCGTTTTTTATTGCCGATATTTCGACCCAGTTGCATGGATCGTGGTCACGGCAAAACTGAGGTGGAGGGGAGAAACCGTTGACAAGTACTAGTGGTAGATTAATCTATCTACCCTTCGTCTAGTTCGTTTTTCTTTTCTAGGTTTCATATCACGACACACATCACTAACAATATCCTTACGCACCGTACTAAAACGCAAACTAAAACGCAATAAAAAACGTATATCGTGAGTACCCGTTACATAATAAAATACATAACAAATATTGGAACTATAGAACATATTTCATTTTGAGATATACTTTTCCGAGGCATACCAGCTTAGTCCTCAAGGGTAGCGGCGCATCCGTGACGGATATCAGGTAGGAATATTTAATCCTGTCTGGGGCTGATTACGGATGACTATGGGCGGCAGTAGCCACTTACCATCAGGTGGACTGCTTGCTCGTCTGCTACTCCTGTATTATAAAATAAAAGACGTGCTAATATCGACGGAACAAAATTAGGTTTCTATCTTTTTGTCAAACTTTGAATGCAAGTAAAAAGTGTTCTTTATATAAACCGTCATGCGGTTTCATTTGACAATACGTGGCCATAGCAACGCTTCCCATATAATTGTTTGTCTCTTACATGTACTTTATGAGAATAAAAATATAATTAGGCCCATAATAGTCTATGCCAACAATAACAATTATGTACCCGTCATAACAATAGCCCGTACGCTATAAACAGCTATACATACAAAGTGGCGCCCCTAGCGGCAGAAAATAACATACGCTCTTCTATAAATGTCGATATTTCAGATATAATTTATAAAACACGTTTCACAGTCACGTCCCTTATTTGCAAAGAAAAAATATCCTTTGTTAGCACATTTCAGAAACATCTTAAGGTACCTATTTCATATAAAAATGTCAATCAAACCGTATTCAGGGCTGTTACTTTGAAGTACAAAGCGAATGTCAGTATCTGCTTGAATATAAGAAATACCTACTACCTTCCCTTAAGGGCGATTACCTTTTTACCTTCGCGTTATCTCGTTATCAGAATCGTCATTTTATTTATCTGTTTTGTTATTATGTTTTCCTTTCGTAAAAGAAAGTTAAAGGTTTTTTTTACAAAAAAACACTAATAGGTTCTGACAATTTGTCAACAGTAATATTGTGTAAGGGTATGTTTTCATTACAATACTTTTTAGTTAATTTATGTTAATAAGAGTCTATTTCATTGCTGGTGAGAAGCAATGTAGCGGGAAACTAAATAAAAAGAAAGAAGGATATTATGTTTTTAGAAAAATAAGATGTAATGGAATGAATTGTCAGAGAAAGTAAATAATGGAGTTGTAATTGAATCTTTTATTATATAAAATAATATTTCAGGAATAATGAGCTAACAATTGCTATAATGTTATTGTTTTTAAAATATATTTTTACCTTGTAATATTTTGAAACAGCCTACATAGGAGGTAACCGTGCCTTTGTTTTGTTTTCGAGGGGGAAACCTTCAAAAGGTACCCGACGACGTGGGAGCGACGACGGTTTATGTGGGATTTTTACCGAACTACCCCAGGTAGCCGTCCTCAGCGCTTGGTGGAGAACTCCGGGATCTCCGATGGAACAAAACCGGAGTCCTTCGAGCGCGATGCCCCGGTCGGGCTCTGCCGTGGGGGGAGCACTTTACGCTCCTCCCGCACACCTGGTGATTATAGCGATATGCGACCACACAAACCGCTGTCCTTCCCGGGATCGCTTGCTGGACGGTTTGAGCTCCCACTCTTGCCGCCCGCAACCCCGGAAGCTCCTTTTAGTCGCCTCTTACGACAGGCAGAGGATACCGTAGCCCTATTCTGGTCCCGGTACTACAGGGACAGATGCCACGGCTACTGCCAGTATTATATAATAAGGGAAATATTCAAATCACACATATAACAGAAATCGGTACAGAAATAAGTTGTCAAAGTATATCTATTCATACTAGGTAAATATAATAAAGGGTACTTTTATAAAAATATGCTGACACGATCTCTGCCTTTCCGTTCACCCTTTGCAAAGGAAATTGCTGCCATATATCGACGCTTATCTGTTCATCTGTAACGTGGATGTCATGATTTCCTTTATTATCGCTAGAAATAAATTTCAATAATTTGTTTATTGAACAGGAATCAAATTTACCCATAAAAATAAATTTTGAAATTGAAATAATATATTATTCTGTCTCTTTTATAGCTTTTCAACGCAACACATGTTAGGTAGTTGTTAACAGTTTTTCTGTGCGGAGTAAGTTAGAAAATGACTTAATGTTTGAATGATTGAATTGAAATCACGGAATAGTTCGTCCAGTTCTTATGCCAAAATAAAAATAATTAAGATGACATGATTATTTTCTATTTGATATAATATAAAATTAATTTGTTCAGGCATCATTAAAATGAAATTAATATTTCAAATAGGTATAATTACGATGCAAAACAATCATGTCTCACAATGTGATTATACTTCTTTATACTACGACTGTATTACTGCAAATGAAGAGTTGTAGATATATTTATTTTTTTCTATAAGTCTGAGTAACTAAATCCTACTAAGTCATAATATCATAATACTTGAATATCACAATCAGAGTTGCAATCAATGATCTTCTTAAAGCACTTCATAAGATACCTAACGTACTTGAATATAACAGTACTGCCTAACATTGGCATTAAAACTGTAATCCTTATTCTGATGTGTCTCATCATAAAGTTCTGAAAGCCCTAAAATAACAGGGACTTAAGCCTGAGGCCCCTCGAAAGATCTTACTGAAAGGCTTAAGTGGCATTGACCAGTTAAGCTCGTAAATTAGGAACTTGTTTCAGTATCGTACGTGGAGCGATAAGCGAAACAATATTTGTGTGTATGTATATAAGTCGAGCATGTGGTCCATCTGATAGTAAATGGCTAATGCGGCCCATGGAGATGCGTGATAAATTCAAGATAAGATTCGATTCCTACCTGAGGTTGGCCATAGATGCGCCGTTAGCGCTTAACATTGCTGTTATTAGTCAGAAGTGTGGTGGTAGTAGTGGTAGTAGTAGTGGTGGCCTCCGGAGTCGAACTACTAAGAGTTCCACCCAAGATAAACTTCGATCTGAACATATTTAAACATAAAGTACTGAAGTAGCTTCAGCTCCACATTGTTGATAATCATCCTTGTAGATATATTTATTTTTTAAAAGATGTATGTTATGAGGTTTCTTTGGCCGCTTCTTCTCCATAACCAAACACCTTGTGAAGTAGCGGTAGATAATATATTGACGTTCAAAGAGTTCTGTGAAGAATCTACTTTGAAAAAAAAAATTTTGTTGATTTGGCTAACTCTATTTAGCGAATCGCTGGTAGTGAAACAAGGGCTCAGCGTCTGTCCTAACAATAAACATTGTAACGACTTGCTTAGCTGTAAACATTCCGTATAAACATCATGAAGGGACACTGGAAGCCGAACTCTAATGTATCAAACCCTAATTTAATTGCTGAATGAAGCTTACTAAGGTTCGAAGTACTGAAGCAGCAATAAAGCGCCCTTATGTTCATTATTGTTCCTGACTTTGTCTGTATCGAGATTGTATATAAGTGTTTATTCAATCCTAGTGAGTTTTTTTTCAATTTACTAAATTCTGTTATTTAAAGAAAACTTGCAGAAAACTCATTATGTCCAATTTTTTATTATGTATGAAGCAAACATTTTAGAGCGTAATAATTGTTTTTATTTATTTACTAGTTTCTGCCCGCGGCTTCGCCCGCGTTTAAAAGAAAATAATATGACATACTAACTGAAAATACGTACCTTCATTGGAATGACAGTGGCGTCATCTGGCGAAAATTGGTCGTACCAACTCTGAAACCTTCGTGGGCTCATAGACAAAAACTTTGCTAAAGATCACCACTTGATCAAATGCATAGTTTTGTATGGCTCTTCAGGTACATTTAACAAATTATCAGTTGCAATTGATTTTCTTATACTATTAATGGTTGTGAATTTTATAATTTACCGGTGTAAGTAACAAACAAACGTTCACAGATATCCAGTAATACTGGTACAAACAGGGGATGATCATAAAAAGGGATGTTCTGTTAAAACTAGCCAATTAATTAAAGCTTAACGCCCATTGACATCCCTCAAATGCCCGAATCTGATGAGACGGGTTAATGAGAGGGTTAAGCTAATAATAAGTTATGCTATAGATTAGGGTTTATTAACTTCACATATGTTTGTGAATGTTATGGAAATTCCTTGATACATGCAAACGTTCACGTCAACTTCCACGTTCTTTTCAACGGTTTCATTAATTTATTATTACCATTTACTTAAACGGTGAAGGAAAATATCGAGTAAACCAGTATGCCTGGGAAATGTGTAAAAAGAGTTTCTACAGGGTCTGAGAAGTCTGCCAATCAACACTTGGCTTGGTATATGATAGACTAAAGTTAAAATCTGGACCAGTAGGACTACCATGAGTTTACAAAAGTATTACTCGCTAGCGACTGCGTAAAATAAATGTATGAAAAAAAATCGGTTGTCTGTAAAGTCGGTTTACTGACGATAGTTGAACGTGACAACGTCATATGAAAATACTGATGGAATGGTTGCATTTTTCAAAAGAAATTTGTAAAATAATAATTAATTAATTAATTAATTTTAAACTAATAATTTACTTAACACTATCAACATTTATCAATAGTATGACATAACCTATAAACTCAGTTTCTCAACTTTTGTGTCAATCTAACAATTAATCAATCAATCATAGTTTACGATAATGAAATATCAGTGTACAATTATTTACCTTTATTGTTGTAGTTGTTGTAAATGATAAATGACGAATCTAAGCACTCCATATTTTCACTACAGACACAGCTGACGATACTTTAACCACACGTGTGAACTTGTATTGTGACGCTTTCTTGTTTTTCCAACGCCAAGAACGTTCGAGAAAGACAAAGACAGAGACACAAGCATGCGCCGATTCAATGCGCCTAATTCTCTAGTGCTGCGCGCGCGGCAGACCGATCATAGTTGAGTGGGAGAGAGACGCAAGGCATTCGGCGGGCCTCTCTCTCGTTCGGTGACTCATCGTAACGTTACCGGGCGTTACACTTTTTCATAAGTGACTCCCAGCCGCAACCTAATTTAAGACGTTGTCACGTCAAAATTGTACAGCGCCTCTGGTGGTTACTCGTAGAACTAAAATCCGTAGTGACATAACTCGATACGTAAACAAGTAATTAATTTAAAAAATCAAAAACCCGACTGCACCAAAAAGGCTGAAGTAGAATTTGCAAAAGCAGTGAAATAGGCATTTCATTATTTTTATCCAGAAAGCCAAATACAAAGTTTCATGGTAGGTGTCTGCTTCAAAAACAAAAAATGTTCAAACAATATTATCCTATTTTATTTTATCCTCGTAGTGTTCATTTACGCTATATAAAGAACCTATGTGTAAAATTCCAGCACGCTTAAGTTCAGCGGTTTCCCTTTGCGTTGATCTCTGGCACATCAACTCTCTCATTTAGTCAGACAGTCATCTCGATGTATATATACGAGTATATACGTACTAGCTGACCCGGCAAACGTTGTGTTGCCATATAAATAAAAAAATGTTAAGGATGAACAACCCTTATCACTTAGGTGTAAAAAAATAGATAGTGGCCGATTCTCAGACCTACTGAATATGTATATAAAATTTGGTGAAAATCGGTGAAGCCGTTTCGGAGGAGTACGGTATCACGAGAATTTTATATATAAGATATATTATATAATGTATGTGTAATCTCCTCTTAATTTCCTTTATTTTGACAGCCTACTCGATAGGTTTGGTTAACTTTTTTAAAACGTGTTACTATTTCGCGAAAAAATACACCATTTACGGTCTATAAAATATATAACTTCAGTAAATCAAAGTTTCGGTCATTATTTTACCTCGTTAGAGGTAGCATTTCATTATTTTTATCCAACAAGCCTGATACAAAATGTCATAGTGTTTGCTTCAAAATTGACGATAGTTCAAATGAACTTTTAAACCTTATTTTACCCTCTACGGGGTTGATTTTTCGGAGGGAGATAAATAAGTGCGTCCTTGTTCCTATCCAGAAAGCCAAATACAAAATTTTATAGTAGTTGCTTCAAAATTAAAGGATTTCAAAAAAACTGTTTTCCCCTATTTTACCCCCTTAAGGGTAGAATTTCCAAAAGGCCTTTCTTATTACTTATTCAAGCTATATAGAGAACCTGTGTGCAAAATTTCAGAACTGTAAGGTCCTTGGTTTAGGCTGTACGTTGATTTCTGAAAAATGAAAAAGTCATTTAGTTAGTCAGTCAGTCAGTCACCTTACTGTTTTATATATATACAAATATGTTTTTATAATCTCCATTTAATTTCCTTTCATTTGATACCCTACTCGATAGGTTCGGTTAACTTTTTTTTTTAAATGTGTTACTATTTCGCGCCAAAAATCCGCCATTTTGATTTTTTTTTACTAACACCTATCTAAGGACACTCGGGTCATTGAAACAAATATAATGACACTTTAACTGTTGAAATTCATCCAGCCGTTTGTTAGATCGGATCAAATAAAGAAAGACAAACATACAAGATACGCGCGAAAAACATAACCCTTCCTTGGCAGTCGGGTAAAAACCTATCGAAATCAAATCGCTAGCGAATGTCATTATGATCTATTGCCATACAAATTCGGTCCCATGAGTCATTAATTTGACAGACGTTGTCAAGAAATACCGTAACGATAGTAGTTATGTTATTCACTAGCAAAATGAGAATAGTTTTCTATTTACTATTTCTATAGTGGCGTTTCTATGCCAACTCATGGTAATGCTGCAGAAACATGTTAGTGAGCTTCTTCAATAAGGCTAGAAATTAAATGGTAAACTGACAGATAACAATGCAACTAAATGAATAAAACTTATTAACGAAACTGAAATATAACAATTAAATTTTATTCTTAGTATTAAAGAGATTGCAAATAATAATAAAAGCAATTGTAAAAATAAAAATGGCAGATAGAGTGCACGGAATGAGATTAAAGCAAATCTACCGAAGCATCTGGCGAACTAGCCCGTTTGGTACTTCATTATCATAAAAATAAATGGTCTGTGCGTACATTTCTTAGCACCGAACTAACTGTTATCAGATCCAGACTCTTGGCAATTATTTCGGAATTTATTCGATATCGAAATTCATATACGAATTTTGTTTGAATCGTCCCCATATTTCTAATTAATGTGACAGAATTTTAGGTTTGAATAATAAAGTGCCTACTAGTACTACACCTGTTTCTGCTTTAAACCTATACTGAATATTTATCATTAATTGTCTGTTATCAATTTTGTTTTGTGAATTACAATTATTATTGTTTCATACTCATCTATTCCTTATTTTGTACATCTTGGTTGTAGTATTATAGTTTCTTTCTTTCTTTGTCTCATTCCTATTTTTATTCTTATATTTTCATGTAGGATTACACTTGCCGGCTTAAATACTTCTGTGACATACAAAAATCGATGGTACACATGTCCATCTTTCTGTTTCATGTGTCCATCTATCACATATTTCCAATATTTCATTTCACAAGCTTCAAACTGCCAAAACCATTTGAATCTAAACCAAACAATTTGTAACTGATCGAACGCTATCTCTATTTTATTTGTCGCTGCCAGTAAAAATAATTTTATTGTCACACATAAATTCGCTAGTAGTGAACGTGAGACGAACAATTTGCAAAAACCGATTGCCGCCATATATCACTGTCTTATCGGTGGATCTGTGCGTCGATTGTCGATGGATCCCCCGTTCTGTATATCTGTGCTGTATAATTTTCTATTTCCCTAAATTTAGAAAACTATAAGTAAAATTACAATGAAAAATATGCTGTTGCTAAATTTAGAACTGTAAAGTTAAAGTTATTTCAAGACGGAACATTACTGTCTTGTCGCTCATGGTTATTTTGGTGTGATTACCTGTTATCATTTTTGAATGTATGTGTGTTACTATGCGAAAGAAGTTTATTTATAAGCAGCTATAAAGTTAACACTACTATAAGTGCAAAGATTTTAAAGATTTACTAATATATCTGTATCATATGGTATATGCTCGTTTTTATTGCCAAGAATCTTAGGAATATACTTTAATATAAGTTGTTTTTATTTTCTTTCTAACTTTATTATGTCTTAATTATTGTTCAGATTATGGCAGTCTTTTTCTCTCTTCATTTTGTATATATTATATTATTGTCAAATACATTATTGGTTGTATCAATCTAAACCCAAAATAACTGTTTATTTAAAAGACGCCTCAAAGCTTTACGGAAGCCGTTTGCCGCCATAAATCACTATTCGGTGGAAATTGCACATCAATTGTCATTGACGATTGAACTCTTTTGTATCGCTGTGGGTATTTTTGACTCTATGTTTTTGTTAGGTTAAAAAAACTGAAATAATTTATCAACGGTAGATTAAATGCCTACATATTTTACAAAGATTTGAATGATTTGGTTAATGTAAGTTGTATGTAATGTATGTTGTATAGTATATAGTTGTTCGCTTTTGTCATTTTATATTTTTGTATATTTTTCGTTTAATTTTCGTTGCTTACTTATGCAGCCCTAACACCTTGATTGGCCATCATCTGGCTTAGCCATCTACTCTATCCAATTATCAGCCCTTATACGTCAACTATAAAACATAAGCCTCCCATATATAGAAGGTTTTTGTCATAGTTGCTGAGTTTGACTTTGTATGTGATTACTCTGTGATTTATCAAAAATCCTTTGTGCTTCCCATAATATCCACAGTAAGGGCTCCGTGCCATTAAGTCGACTAGTACTGAACATTATGTAAAGTTTAAATATATGAGTCGATACAAGACAAAGGCGTTTCCTAAAGAAAATAGATTTTGCAAAAACTGATTGCTACTATACATCACTGTCTTATCGCTGGATTCGCTTCGGTTGTTGTCGATGCTCCAGTGTACTACACTAATTATATGTCTATAATTCATATATTTAGTAATTTAAGCCCATTTTAGTATTGAAGTTGACATACTGCTGATCTTATTCAATCATAACTACTATATAGTTTTTTTAGGTCTTCAGACCTTCGGACACACTCGGACACACACACTTGTTTGGTAAAAGATTCTTAGCCGAGACATTCTTATACGATTAAGTTATTCGAGACGTTCCAAATTAGTCTTCAAGTGTAGCGCTGTGATCAACTCCGGCGGCATCACCGCCACACCTATTTCTACCTAATAACAGCAGTGTTAGGCGCTGCTGTGTTCCGGTTTGAAGGGTGTGGTAAGGGAGACAGACTTTTCCGAGGCGTTCCAGCTTAGTCCTCAGGGGTAGCGGCGCATCTGTGGCCGACCTCAGGTAGGAATATCTAATCCTATCTGGGGTTGATTACAGATGTCCATGGGCGGCAGTAGCCACTTACCATCAGGTGGACTGCATGCTCGTCTGCTACCCTTATATTATAAAAAAAAAAAAAATTCAGGTTGGACTCTTATCTTGTCTAATTATAGATGTTCGTGGGCTGCAAAAGCCACTTACCCTAAGATGGACTGCTTGCTTGTTTGTATAAAAAGAACAATGAGAAAGAAGATTAATCTCCACCAAATTTGTTTGGTCATAGTACAATTCAGGTAATTACTGATAAATAAATATGAGTAAACTATTCTATTATCACTTCATATATATTACCATATAACCGTGTTTCGTCATAAAACGATGTTTTGATTACGAATTATGTATTCACAAATTATATTCGTCAGAATAACTTGTGATTCTCAAAGTGGGGCGAATACTGTACGAATTCCCCTTTGTCACAGCTATGCATATTTAATTCGGTTAATCAACTAGCTTATGATTTAATCAAGCGACGCTGACGCGTGACTACACATCACATTGACTAGATTAGACACTGTTACGCATCTCAGTTTTTGGAATTTTACCTCTTTTTTAGTGAAATTGAAATATGAAGATTTTTGTATGATATTTTCTATTAATTTGTATATTAATTGATACACAACTTGTAACAACTAATGTAACAAGGAAGCTCTGCTGTTTCAGAATAATATAAAGTACCAGAAACAGCAGAACTTCCTTACCACACCCTTCAAAGAGGAACACAGCAGCGCGTAACACTGTTATTAGGCAGAAAAACGGCGTGACAGTGGTGCCTTCGAAGTCGAACCAGAAAGGGTTCTACAACCTTCAGATGTGTACCGTTAGGGTACTTTTTTTTACAAAGGGGAAACCTTCAAAAGGTACCTTATGCCGTGGGAGCGACACGAGGTTATGTGGGATTCTTACCGCACTAAAACCCCCCGGTGGCCATCCTGGTCACTGCGTAGAGGATTCCGGGATCTCCAAAGGGACGCAATCGGAGTCCTCTTAGCGCGTTGCCCCGTCGGGCCCTGCCCAGGTGAGCTTGACGCTCGCCACACCGTTGGTGTGTACGACGGTATGCGTTGTGAAAGTATAAATTGTCGACCCTTTACGGCCTAATGAATCAGCCTAAAAATGTCGAATAATAATATGGTTTTTTTTTAATTACGACCCTCCTTTAATCATTTTTATAGTGACCACAAAATACATACTTTGTAAAAAATCTTCGTAAAAGATAGAGCCCGTGACAGACAAACAGACAGCGCTGAGCAATAGTGTTCCATTTTACCCATCGTGAAAGGAGCCCTAAAAACGTGTAAACATTTTACAATTACCTTAAAATACATTTATATTTACTGTACTTTAATCAGGAAACTCGATATGCCCTTAGTACCTCCATTTATTTTTCTCACGACATCGTTAATTAAGGCCCGAAACGGAACACAATCCGGGACCGATGGCAACGACTTGCGAAATATGATCTAATTTGCCTTTACTTCGATGTTAACTCAATCGAGACTGTTTTCGGATATTTGTTATCTTTTAAGAAAATGTAAGGTAATGTTTTTTAAGAATAATGAAGGTGATTCTTCAGTGGTTTGACTATAGTGAAACCAGTATACCTATTTCTGTATATACAACAGTGTGCGCTGCTGTGTTCTGGTTTGACGGGTGTGGTTAGGGAGACATACTTTTCCGAGGCATTCCAGCTTAGACCCCAGAGGTAGCAGCACATCTAGTGCCGACCGTGTAAGAATCAAATCTTATGTGGGGTTGATACACATGACCATGTGCAGCAGTACCAGCTTATCAACATGTGGACTACATGCATGATGTTTTTCTGATAAAATTAGTTTCTAATACTTACAAAACATTGAAAACTCAGATGGATATGGATTCAGCGTGCTTTGGATTCAAAACGCGGGACCCCAGATTTGAAGAGCGAATTTTAAACCACTAAGTTTTTTCGGCGATTGTTCAAACTTATTTATTGGGTAATAAAAGCTTTGACTACTTTAAAAGTTATATAAGGAGTAAACGACATACAAAATAATATTGCAGTAAAACTAATTTATTCATTTCCATTGCCCGATCATTACAAATTAAATTCTCCGGAACCGAAAAATACTCATAATTAGGGCCCGATCAATAAACGTGCTGTTGAGACATTCCGGAATTGGATATCGCCTCGTCTCCATTTGTTAATTAACGAAACAATACAGCCTGATAGCGACAACTTGCGTAACATGATCTAATTCTGTTCTAATTCGAAATTGGAAATTAAGTTACTTATTTTTAATAAGATATTGTTTGAAATACGTCACCATCATGTTTTTTAAATATGAAATAGTGTTTTTTTAAATATAGGGTAGCAAGTAAGCTCTCAGTCCGCCTGATGATAAGAGGTCACTGCATGTGGACATTTCTGGTTAAAGACATTTATTCTCAAAAGAAATAAACATATCACTTTATGAGATAACTTAATTTAAAATAAACAAATAGTGAGCATGCAGTAAGTAAAACATTAAAACATTAAAGAGTTTTGTGCACTATATTGTTAAAATAAAAAAAGGGTATAATGAAATAATAGTTACTTTGTTATGAACAGAATGATACAGGGCCGGATTAGAATGAAGTTTTTATATATTGTTTTAAAATTATTTTTATAAATATTGTAACTTTTTGATTTTTGACATTTGTGTCTAACTCCATAAATAACAGGCTGTATCTAAAGCCAATCACAGATGCTTTGCCGGACCTGAGGACCATAATCATTTCTCATGTAAGTCAGCCGGCATTATTCTAACAAAACACAAAACTTCTTTAAACGAGTATAAAAATAAATAATAAATAATTTAAAATTAGTATGGCGGTGGTAAGACCTCGTCAGGCCAACCATACTAGCCTTAACACAAATAGTAATCCCAAAAAGAATTGAAGACTTACCTAAAGGGATACAGACGCCTGAGCGCTAATTAGGTATTGCCCTATGTACGTGTCTTCCGTTTAGCATATCCTTCAAACAAACAAGCACCATGAGGTGCCAATACATTAGAATGTTAAAGAGTTACCAAGAACCGATAACATAGCTTCAAATACGCAAAAATAATCGTACAAACTAGAGTATTACCTAAGCGCTAAAGCCTAAAGGAGCCAACTTCAGAACTGTATTTTTATTTAATCCTCCTGTTTTCTCCTTCCAGTGCCAGTACTATTGATTGTACAAATTAAAGTATAGTCGTAAACGCGATACCACTGCCTTAGGAACTGCGACCCTTATCACGAAAGTCGACTGAGATTTCCTAACACTGAACACTGAACAACGAGTACGAAACTCAACTATAGAGTCCTAGTGTTAAGGTATAGAATGAGGCATGAACATGGTCAACGGTCCGCTTAAAGAAATTTAGTATCGTCCTCACATATAGTCGGTCTATATTGTTTCGTTCATCTCACTCAATTCAGTGGAATCTAATGGTTAGTTTCGTTCGTTTAATCAAATTTATTAGCGTTATGCAGTTATGGTAACTTGTGAATTGGTAAGTTTAGATTGAGCTAGTTTTAATTTATGTGCGGTTAGTTATAGTTAAGTTGTCCCTGTAGTTCCGGAACCAAAATAGAGCTACGGTATACTCTACCTGTTGTAAGAGGCGGCTAAAAGGGGGCTTTTGAGGTTGCGGGTGGCCTGAGTGGGAGCTCTAACCGCCCGGCTAGCGGCCCCGGGAAGAACGATGGTATGTGTGACTGCATACCACCATACGCTCTACAAGGAGTGGCGAGCTTCATAGACGTCTGAGCGGTACCGGACGGGGCAACGCGCTAAGAGGACTTCAGCTGCGTTCCTTTAAAGATCCAGGAGTCCTTTACGCAACGCCGAGGACGGTCACTGGGAGGTATTAGTGCTGTAAATGTTCGACATAATCCGTCGTCGCTACATGGCGTCGGGTACCCTTTGAAGGTAATAATAATAATAATAACATTTATTTGCAGAAATAAGGTACAATTTAGATGGCATATTTCATGTATACAAGTCCTCTTATTTTACCTAATGAGGCATGCAAATTACAATAGCATACGTAATATGTAATTATAACGTACAAGTCACTATGATCAAAAAGTTAATAGTATTAAGATAGGAAATGTCATGTCAATATAATTATTCAAATATTTAAATTTACATAAACACACCTTAAGCTGAGACGTGCAATATAGGTACAATTATAATTAATGAATCTATTAATAAAAAAATATATACAGTTATACTCATGTCACGATAGATATTTTGTACATTAATATTATAATAAAACAATTATTCATTACAATTCTTATTTTTTCGCATAGTTACAAGTTATTATTTGTCAAATAGATCATTTGTAGAGTAGAATGTCCTTGCTACGATTCATACGATTATCTACGATTATCAAAATTCAAGTTTTTTATGTCTGTTGGCAATGCGTTATAAACTTTAATGCACATAGAGTAACAATTTCTCTTATAAAAAGCTGTTTTTGGCGTTTTATGATACCCTAGCCTATTTGCAATTCTCCTTGACTTTGAGTTATATATGTCTTTAGATGTTTTAAATTGATCTGGATTACTTTTCACAAATTTGCCTATTTCAAAAATATACATGCTTGGTAGAGTAAGAATTTGGTATTTTTTAAATAACGGTTTGCATGATTCATGAGGCGCGAGACGGCAAATAGCACGTATGCATTTTTTTTGTATAATAAATACTCTATTTATATCTACTGAGTTCCCCCATATCAGCAAGCCATAATTTAATACAGAGGAAACATACCCGTGATATGCCGTGAAGGCTGTGCTTAAAGAGACCGTTTGCGACAAACGACGTAGTACATATACAAATTGATTAAGTTTTTTGGAAACATATTGAATGTGTTCTTTCCAATTACATTGCTCATCTATCTGTATACCTAAGAATGTAGCTCTATCTATTTATTCTATGTTTACGCCGTTGTAGCTGACGTTTAATCGTCTTATTGGTTGCTTATTATTTGTAAAGCTTAAAATTTTAGTTTTATTTAGATTAATTTGTAGGTTTATTTTATTTATTTATTTTTATTTATTTATTTATTTGGTTTACCAACAATTGTTACATTCTTACAATAACTTCTTACAACATAACCTATAATATAGCTAAATGCACAATCACTTATAGGTAAACACTGCATGCAATGAACATAATACCTAAGTAACAGAGGCGCTTGACTTAAAACAATGTTTTACTAATTTAATAACTATATTAATGTAGGGTAATTCTGATTTTAATAGCAATGGTGGAATTTAATTTGGGATTTTCTTGAGCAAATGATGTCGAAACTGGTGAAGCTTGAGTGAGAATAAATCGATTTGTCCGTCAATGGACCAATCATTAAAGGTTTTACTTAAACGAGGTATTGGAGAATTCCTACCTAAGACTGTTAATCTTAGCGGCGGAACAAAAAGTGAAGTTGGATGGCGCGGGGCGGTTCGGGGTATTCTAAATTTAAAGTTGCTAAGTAGTTGTGGACAATCTATGATGTTATTATGAATTTTGTAAAGGAATGTCAAGTCCAGAAGTATTCTTCGCTTATTCAAGGAAGACATATTAAAGTGTTCAAGTTTTTCAGAGTATGTGCGCATTATTTTTGAAATATTAGCAGAGTGTGATAAATGCCATAAGAACCTTTTCTGGACACGTTCAATTCTAAGAATATGAGCCGCATAATGAGGCCTCCAAACTACAGGACAATACTCCAACACACTTCGTACTAAAGTATTATACAAAAGGATTCTAGTCTCTGGTTTTTTTAAGATTTTACTGTTTCTTATGACGAACCCCAGCATATTGGATGCACGTTTGATTATATTATCTATATGAGGCAAAAATGTTAACTTTTTATCTAATGTAACCCCCAAGTCTCTAATACTAATTTCCTCTTGTAAACGCGTTCCTTGAATATAATATTTTGAATCAACAGTTGTTACTATTGAGCCATTCTATTATTAATGTCAATGTTTTATTTATTTTAATGGTTTCCCCCTCGCGAAAAAAAGTCATCGTAATTAAGTTAAATTAAGTAGTTATTATAGAGTTACATTTTCTGGATATAAATTCCATCTATAAATTATCATGAATTTGATATAATTATCATTTAATTAGATCTGGAAAAATAAAGATGAATCCTCTATGGCTCGACTCGGATGGCACTACCGCCACACCTATTTCAGCGTAATAACTGCTATAGTAGCAGTAGCTTAGCTTTGTTCTGGTGTGAAGTGTGTGGTAAGGGAGACATATTTATCCGAGGCATTTCAGCTTAGTCCTCAGAGGGAGCGGCGCATCTGTGATCTGTCTGCTAAGTCGAACTGACGAAATGCTTTGTCTTTCCAATTTTTCTTTATGGAGCGGTAAGCCATAGTAACATACTAAAAATTCAATTTTAGTCGTGTTACTTAAGTTTTTAAGCAGTTTAATTAATTCGGATATTCATAACTTTATTTGGTATATAAATCATTATCGTTACCTTTTAAAATTAATTGTAAATATTTAACATTATGTTAATTTCTATTTTTATACACCATGGAAAATGCGTACTAATGAGCGCTTATACCTCAATACACAGGCGTTATAATGGACTTAATTGAGTGGAAAAGTAGATTAGCTGGGGACGGTGTATAATGTCCAATTCTCACCATCTGCCTTCTTAGAAGATTGACACAATGTCGACAAGGATGAAGAGTATTCAAAAGTGTTTAAAATTCTTCAAACAATAACAAATATCAAACTAATCGTATAAAGGAATATTTTTAAATTCTTGTATAAATTGGGCAGTATTTTTAAATTAAACTATTAGATTCTGCGTTATACCATCAGTGTTCCAATTTAAAGGGTTTGGTAAGGGAGACATACTTATCCAAGGCGTATTATCTTAATACTCAAGGGTATTAATGTCTCTATACTTATTCTGAGATATTCATGGCTGGAAGTAACCACTTACCCACCGTAAGGGGAAAGCATCCTAAATGCATATATGACACACTTGCTTGTAACTTCTGACTTAAATACACTTAAATTCCACTTGAATGTTGTACATTTTGTACAACAGTGTGTCTTCAAAAGCGAAGTCATTAGAGGCATTATCATAATAAAATTCCCTTTATCCAGTGTCCGAGCGTTTACGAAGCATACCCCAATATCGTGAACGTTACCGTTAATTAATATGACCACAACCTTAGATGGCGAACCCTTATGAATTTCAATTTTCGTGGCCTTAGACCGAAATTTTGTAATATGGAAGATAACAAGTTAATAATCTGTTGATATACTTAGCTAAGGTCGTTTTAATAGAGTTACGTTAATTTTCAAGCTTTCGAGTTAATAAGTTAGAATACAACTCAAGTTAATAAGTTAGAATGACATGTGAATACCACCTATAAACATGTGAATTTGTATGTTATTTCATACAGAACAGGGGTCCTACCTGAATCCGATCACAGATATGTTGCTGCGTCTGAGAACTAAGATATGTAGCTATCCCACCCGTCCACCGAAACGCAAGGAGTTTCATGCTAGAAATATAATTATAAGCTTGTTAAAAGTTATTTTACGTGCTCACGATGTTTTAGTAAGCCTTATTTTAGATTCTTCACTAACATCTTCATACTATACAAGTCTTGGGCGCCATAAACGAATACGCCAACACACAAACATTCATTTATTATTTAGTGGATGCGTTGGGATTAACGGAAGCGGATGGGGAACCTTTCTTAACTGAACTATTTTCCGTCTAAACCGTTAAAACAATCGATATTTCGTTTTTCTACCTCTTTATTTACTTTTACTACACAGTACACGTCGTCAATAGTTCTGGCATATTTTAAAATATTAATAATAAAACAATTCAATTTAATATTTGATTCAACTGTAACCAACAATAAAACATGTCAAATCGGAACTAGTAAACTATCGGAAGTACAATAAGAAACCTGTACGCCCGAAGTGACTTACGAGCTTCGGTATTTCTTGCGTGGAGCCGATTTGTCAACGTCACAGCTCATATTTTATCAAACGGGACAATGGTAACTACATTTTGATATCGGCGCACCCTGCGTCCAATTTTGAGCTGGTTGATAGATTACGCTGGGTCACATTGAGTTTGTTTAGCGGTTTCTTTTCCTTTATAAAATAGACCTTAACAAATTGATGCGTGGTTGGGATATGACGTGTTAAGGTTATGTGTATAAAACAATGAAAGTAAAGGAATATTTCGGTCTGATTTCAGTTATTGCATTAAAAAGTTACATTTAAAGATTATTGTGCCTTTCTTCCCAAATATTTGATGGAGCTACAACTTACATTTGCTCGTATATTTAGGATATCATTAAAATAAAATGGCTTATTTCAAACATCTCTTACTGTCTTTTTAAATATATAAAAAACAGTATTTTCATTAATATTTATCCAACAATAAAAACATATCAACTCGGAACAAGGAAACTATCAGAGGTACAATAAGAAACCTGTACTGAAGTGACTTTCGAGCTTCGGTATTTCTTGCGTGGAGCCGATTTGTCAACGTCACAGCTCATATTTTATCAAACGGGACAATGGTAACTACATTTTGATATCGGCGCGCCCTGCGTCCAATTTTGAGCTGGTTGATAGATTGCGCTGGGTCACATTGAGTTTGTTTAGCGGTTTCTTTTCCTTTACAAATTGATGTGTGGTTAGGTGTCATATGTTTTGGTATTGTATATTTGTGTAAATGATAAGGTTCAACGATTGTTTGATTAAGGAATGACGTAAGTTTGATGAAGTAACAGCATGAAATAAATTAAAAGCATGAGATGAACTGACATGATAGCCACAACTAACAGGTTTAAGAAAAATGGAGTTCTTCAGAAAACAGTTTTTGCCATGATAACTCCTCGTTGTGCGTATTGGTAACTCAATTAAATGACTAGCATTTAATTGCGTTAGGTAAACTTTTGTGGCTAGGTGAACGATCTGTCATTGTTCAGAAAGAGAAAACCTACTAACAGTATTGGACAAATAATATTAAAAACTTTTATCTTAATATTATAATATGATGCATATAAGACTACATGGTATGGTTGGGAATCTACTATATATTCAATATGTTACCTCGTCTATGACTGTGTGTTACTTTGCGGGGAAATATTTACATCGGCGTGAATAGACCGAGGGGTTGTGACAGATCGCTCGCGTCTTGCTTTGTTCAACCCAGTTTCCGGAAAAGGAATATCTGATCTTAGGCATAAAAACAGTTTTCTTTTTTGAAATAATAATAATAAAAATAGAATTTTACATAAAATATATTTATTCATTATTCTGTGTACTGAAAAATAAATGTATTCCTAAAAGTGAGAGTCCTATGATAATTGCTAAAAATATTATTAAGATCCTCAATCAAAAATTTTCATTTCTTGAAATGTGTTCGCTCTGATTTGTACATAAGGATAGCCAAAAACTCTTTTTTTTATTTTTGTGACTTAAATCACAATTATTTTGTAGCTTTTCTATATTTGTTTTCTGTAACGCCAAAACTCAGAAAAAATAGTTCAATTTCCGAACCGATTTAAAAGGAACGTTTAAGTTTGTAACTTTTTCAGCCCAGAGGATAAGATAGTGATGCATAAGATTGACTGTACATAAATATTTCAATATATTTACTTAGCTTTCTCCCAAAAACTGTTACAAAAAGGTATTATATCTTCAAATCCTTACAGCCTCTGTAACCGAAGTATGTTATCACGACGGGAAAGTATTTATCTCGGCATGTATAGGCCGACGGGTCGTGACAGATAGCTCGCTACGCGCTTTGTTGAAGGTACCGCGGGGCTGAGAAAGTTATCAAGAAACCAAAATGTAGTTAACTGTGGCTGGTACAATTTTGCTTTTCTGTTTGTTTTAATGAAAGTTTTTTTTATCGTTTTTTTTTGTATTCTTGCATTCTTTGTATGTGTGTTCTTAAATTGTCAGCACTCATTGAGCATCTGCCATATTGGATTATGACGTCACTAAGACGTCACTTAGGCTATTACTAAGCTATTTGTCATACAAATGACCCCAAATAATTTATCATACATTGTATGAAATTATTAAACAATCATTGGTTTAGAATTCAGTTACAAGATTTATAAGAAGGGAGGATAAGTTAAATAAAAACTTGTAAAAAAAGTTCAAATTCTACCAAGTCAGGAATGACAGGTGCGATGCTACCCTAGGAACCTTTCTAGTTTGACTCCGAAACTCCGAAAGTACAAAACTTATCCTTTAATCTTATCTGGGATGTCCATGAGTAGCGATAGACATTTAGCTTAAATTGGTCTGTATGCTATTCCTGTTTATTATAAAAAAATCCTTGCAACCATGCTAACAATGTACGTTATCACGCCGGAAAAGAATTTATCTCAGCGTGGATACTCGGTCGGGCTGACAGATCGCTCGCTTCGCGCTTTGTTGGGTAAGTCAAGATTTCGAAGCTTGTGTCAGATTTGTGATAAAACGAAGTCGGTTAATTTTCACTTACTGAATTTGAATGGGGACTTGCATATTCTGTGGTAAGCAATCGTACCATGCAAATTAACAACTTACGTCCTGATAAGCAGCAACGCACTTAAGATTGACCTCAGCTTAGAGCAGGATACCTGTTCCTTTTATTTGCCTTTGACAATCTACTATTAGAGATAGGCGACCCCCAAATCTGAAATGATTGAAAAATTCTATTCGAGACAGACACTGCAAGGCAATAAATCTTAAATAAACTACCATCGTGCACACCCGACCTTCATAAAAAAAATATTGACCGGGTCTCTCAACTGACTGAACTCTTGTATTTTTTGTAACTTGTCTAGGAATATCGAGAACTGACAATCCCCTCAGGCGTCACGCGTGACGTTTCAGTTTTTTTCTTCTATTGTCTTTTTTATGTTGTTTTACCAATTCATTTGTTTTGGCATCTTTAACAATATTAAAGGTCTGTTGTTACATAAAAAATCTAGTGAACTACCCAATAATGAAATTAACTTATAATTGACGGAATGCCGTAACTTTCGAGTTATATTTGTAGTTACTTAAATGAGCAAAATTTAAACTTACAAAATAGGAGTTAAGATGCACCTAGACTTGTAAGTTACATTTCTTTAAGAATTATTTATTACGGTCTATCTGGTAGGTAAATGTATTATTTAATTGGCTAAAAAAGGACTTAACTATGTCCAACGTAAAATCAGCTATAAAAATGTTGCTATCCTGAAGGTTAAGTTACGAAAAAGTGCAAAAATAGCTGTTACTAATCGTCACAGTCTAACCATGGTCTAACCTTAAAGATACTCATCTTTAGATATACATATAAGATGCCATCAAAAAGATAACTTATAAAGAAAACAAGTCTTATACCGTAAAAAGTTGTGAAATCCATGTCGCTTAATATCCAGTCCCTTCTAAAGAGACCTTCTGTCTTATGTTATCACGTAATTAGGTAAACTAACAACATCTTCTGGTGACCGTATCAATTTGAAAAATCTTTATGTTTTAAGTAAATGGATTGACTTGGCAATTGTACTAAACTATCTAATTTAATATAACCTGCCAAATACATCGACGTATATACGATGTTTATGATTACACACTTAGCTCCATAGATCGGTTGACTTCTAATTTGGCGGAAGTCAACTCTTCCGTAAAGGAATTACCGTCTAACCTTCGCACTCCATTAACTGAGACGAAATGACATTTCTATTGCGAAAGGGTCACGCCCGGTGATTATCTGTCGAATTCGCGTTACAAATGATGGTAGGATTTTGTTTAGTGTCTTATATTTAGCTTGTAAGAAATAGATGTCGTCACGTATTGAATTCACGAAACATAATGTCCAATGAAAATATGTTATATGACGAAATATGGGATTACTTAGAAACATAACAGTTATTGGGATTTTAAATATATTTTTATAAGATGAAAGTAGTAAATGAGAATGCAGTCCACCTGGTTGTAAGTGGTTACTGCCGCCAATGGATCTGAAATGGTTGCACTGCTGAAATGTTCGCCTCTTATATTATGTCATATATGTCTACTAGTAAGCACTAGAATTTGCGCATTAAATTTTACATAAAAGATAAATAGGAGCCAAGATTTTTTTGGCATTTTCAATTAATATTAATATATTTATGACCTTGCTATTATACTAACATTTTGAAAATGTTAATAATAATAATAATAAGCCCCTCATAAACCTAACTCCACGTCCGGCACGACCACCTGTTGCCACGTGAGGGGCGGACATTGGCAGCACTTAGCTGCTGTCAGCCAATGACCAACGGAGCTCTAGTATTCATAAAATATGCGATGCACTTAAGAAGTAGGAAATTACCCCAGGCGGGTACCCAAGAGGGAGAATCCCGCCCCGGGCCATCTAGCTCGGGCAGCCCCACGTACTCTGGGGGGGGCAAGGCTTCGCATATGACTACCCGGTCGCGCGCTGTTGTAGTCGATAATTCATTCATCAACTTTCATACGTCATCACCCATACCTTCAATCGATATCACCTCGTCACCCACATCTTCGGGAGAGTCATATTCAGTTGATAGGGTTACATCCCCATCAAGCAATAATTCATATCTGTCGGATAATGTTGTGCAGGAGGCATATGCCGAAAATCCTCCACCCATTACTGACAGCAAACGTGCCAGAAAGAAATGGAGCAATGAAATGAATATTTTCATCTGGCGTACATATTTAGAAATCACACAAATAGAAGCTTGTACTAGAGGTTATTTGGATGAGCTTTATTCCCAATTCTGCAAAAAATTCCCACATATGGATGTATCGAAACAAAGAGTAGGTGACCAAAGAAGGGCAATAATAAGAAACAAACTACTTTCACAACAGTTATTAGATAATATTAGAGAAGAAATTAAATTAAATATACAAAAAACGAATCATCTACCCCAAACACAAACTAATGTACTTAACCCGCAAAAAGATGTAACAAATAAGAGAAGAATGATATGGACAACTGAGATGAACGAAGTAATTATCCAAACCTATTACGAAGTCACAGAATTAGAAACAAATTTAACAACATATAGGAAAAAACTTTTCGATAAATTCATTGAACACTTCCCACATCTATCACACCTTACAGAACAACGCATTGCAGACCAAAGAAGAGTAATAATGTACAACAAAATGTTGCCGGAAACAAAAATAGACCAGATACGGCAAGAAGTATCATTAAAACTTCATAAACAAAATATTTCTACAAATTTAACATATTCACACATTCATACAGAATCCTTAACCCACGAAAATAACACACAAGACAATAACACACATACAATACAAATACTAGAACACGAAGAGGAAGAAATACAAATAACATCGCATACACAAAATCAAATTCAGGAATATTTTTCAGAAGCGTTAAAAGTATTTAAAAATTCAGAGCCTACATTAGGACCCTCATTGCCCAAACAAAAAATTACCAAAAGACTTACTTGTGCAGTACAGTATTTAAACAAGACTTTAATACCAAATATAATAAATAACGAAACAGATTTTGAAACATTACAACTAGTTATATATTGTGCAGCGTATGCAGCTGTTAAATATAATCGAACCAAAATTAGAGATATACAAAAAGACATTCATTTTAATAAACAAAAACCTAGGTGGCAGGTAGTTTTAGAAGAAAGGATAGGAAAACTTAGAGCAGAAATAGGAAGATTAACAGAATACAATAACGGAATACGTAGTAAAGGATTACAAAGAAAGGTAGAGGAAATAAAACGTAAATACAAATTACATTCACAGCACGAACAACCAAATACTCAACTATCACACTTCCTAGATACTCTAAAACAAAAACTTAATGCATTATCTAGTCGATTACGTAGATATAAAAAAACAACTTTGAGAAAAACTCAGAACAAGATTTTCCATAATAATGAAAAAATGTTTTACAGAACTCTTACACAAAACACAAACAATACATCTGCCACTACACTTCCTGTACCCTCAAAGAATACTTTAACTGACTTTTGGTCAAATATCTGGTCCAAATCACAGGAACACAAAGAGGCTAGTTGGATCCAAAAAGATAAGGACAGTTTAACAGATTTGTCGGAAATGCCTTTTGAAAATATCGACATAGATTTATTAAAACGAGTTATAGCTAGGTCTCATAACTGGAAGGCAACCGGGTTTGACAAAATCCATAATTATTGGTACAAGAAGTTCACTTGTACGCATGTTCTTTTGCATACACATATAAACAACTTTATCAAATCACCTAACACACTTCCTCATTATGTTACACACGGTATCACATATATGCTTCCTAAAGACCCGACTGATACCAGTAACCCTGCAAAGTACCGTCCAATTATCTGTTTACAAAATATTTATAAAATCATAACATCATGTATAAGTGAAATCATATATATCCATGCAGAACAAAATAATATATTAGCTGAAGAGCAAAAAGGTTGTCGCAAAAACAGCCAAGGATGCAAGGAACAGCTTACCATCGATGCTGTTATATCAAAACAGGCTTGTGAGAAGAAAAGAAGTATATACACCATGTATATAGATTTTCAAAAAGCCTTTGATTCCATACCACATTCATGGTTGCTATACATTCTGAAACACTATAATATACACCCAACAATTATACATTTTCTAAAATCAGCAATGAGGAATTGGAAAACTCAACTTAAGTTACACAGCAGTGCAGGAAACATAGAATCTGAATTATTATCAATAAACAGGGGAATATTGCAAGGAGACTCTTTGAGCCCTCTTTGGTTTTGCCTCGCACTCAATCCATTATCAAGACTTTTAAATAATAGTAAAAAAGGTTTTAAAATAAAATATGATAATAATAAACAACAAACAATATCGCACTTAATATATATGGATGATATAAAATTATATGGCAGTACACTAAATTAAATCAATAGTTTAACAAATATTACACAATCATTTTCACAAGATATATGTATGCAATTCGGCATAGATAAATGCAAGATGCAATCCGTAAAGAGAGGTGTTGTAGAAGACACCTCGTACTCACTCGATACACAGAATTTAATAGACCCTATCGACCAAATAAATGGATATAAATATTTAGGATACCAACAATCTCGTCAAATTCACCAAAAACAAACTAAAGCAGCATTAACTGAACACTTTAAGACTAGATTGCACAAAATACTCAACACCCAACTAAATGCCCGTAATACAATAAAAGCAATAAATACATACGCAATATCGATACTTACCTACTCGTTTGGAATTATACAATGGACACGAACAGACATACAAAAACTACAGCGAATTATAAACACTACAATGACAAAATATAGAAAACACCATCCCCGAGCTTGCATCCAGAGATTAACACTTCCACGACAAGAAGGAGGAAGAAGTTTAAGTGATATACAAAACCTACATAATAGACAACTAACATCATTACGCACATATTTTCACAATAAAGCTCGTGATTCACTAATTCATCAGGCAATAGTACAGGCAGATAACAAATATACACCACTTAGACTCAAAGACAGCTCTATTAATTTCACAACCGTCACCATTCAACACAAAGTAGACACATGGTTGCAAAAGTCACTTCACGGGCGACATCTTACAGATTTGAATAACCCTATCGTTGATAAACATGCATCGAACGCATGGTTGAGACGAGGTGAACTCTTTCCGGAAACGGAAGGGTTCATGATCGCAATACAAGATCAGGTTATAGACACAAGAAATTACAGGAAACACATTATTAGGGACAAATCATTAGTAACCGATCATTGCCGACATTGTCACTCTAGCAGCGAAACCATCCAGCATATTACAGGAGCTTGTTGATCTATTGTACAAACAGACTATAAGCATAGGCATGATCAGGTCGCTGCCATAATACATCAATATTTAGCATATAAATATGAACTGATCCCTGAAAAAAACAGCTACTATAAATACATACCTCAAGTAATTCTCGAATCTCCTAAAATTAAGTTATACTGGGATCGGACAATAATCACCGATAAAACTATACATTACAATAGACCTGACATTACACTACACGATAAAGAAAACAAAATAGTATACTTAATAGATATAGCCATTCCTAACACTCACAACATGCAAACTACCTACACTGAGAAACTCACAAAATACACCGACCTTACAATAGAACTCAAAACACAGTGGAAAGTAAACACAGTTAGAACCATCCCTATCATTATTTCTTCCACCGGTGTCGTCCCCAAATCCTTACATAGTAGTTTAAAAGCAATACAAATTCATCCACTCACATTTCTAACTATTCAAAAAGCAGCTATTTTAAATACATGCAGGATTGTAAGAAAATTTCTGTCAATAGACGCGTAATTTTTCTATTCACCTCAATATTCGTTTGGCCAAAAGCCCGCGAAATTGAGTAGTTTTACCAAAACAATGTTTAAATAAAAAAATATAAATAATAATAATAAAATTTATTTATTTGCCCTCACAGTGAAATATAACATAAAATGTATTATAGGGTCTTAGGTACAACAGTTGGGAGACCAAGCGAAACAGACAGTTATCCAAATGTACCTGGTGAGAGCCTGGCGCCTGTGATAGGTGTCAAAAGAACCTGAGTTTACAGGTCGCCAGTGTGCATGTAATATTTATTTATTTACTTCAACATCCATTTTAATTTCCCTTCTCAAATATCCTAAACTTATAATCAACTTTGTATCCATTTTGTGTCGCGTGTTGATTCAAGGCTTTGGTGATGTCCTTTATCTTATCAAAAACTTCTGCTAAAGTCAAGTTGGATATTGTCTTCTTCTTGTCTTTAGGTTTCATTTTGAAAGTGTTCTTCAAATGCAATGCCTTTCTTATGTAAGGGGGCATATCTGGAAGGTAACATTGGAAAATAACTGAAAAATATTCAAGTTAGTCGGAAATCTGATATAAGCTTATACGAGTAATATGGGATTGTTTTTATTTTAAAAAGAGGCATGTGAAATACATAAATTCGGTGTGGTTAGGTAGGTATTATTCCAATTAATATCTCAGGGATAACAACACTTTTGTAGCGTACCTAACATATGACACTAATCTTATTTAGTATCGATTTCCATATGTACATAAGCAACCATGGTTATTAATATACCATCGTGTGAATTGCTTGCTTGCTTCCAACGTTTATTTCTTAGCTTATCTCGATCAAACAATGAGACATACTGCTACCCCTAATCATTATATTGACCTATATTAAATTGTTTCTATCTTATCACACCTTTCAAACTGGAAATCATCAACACTGTTCATATAAAACAGAAACGTCTACATGCCAAGCACTGTTTGCTCTACACTTCTTTTGTTTTGCTAACTGCCTGTGTTTAGACACAGATTAGTTTTGTACAGAGCGAACATTACTAATGCATCTACATACGGTATAGACGGAATAAAATGAACTTCAGTGATATTTCTGAAGATATTCGTTTATTATTATGTTAACTAGCTTTTGTTTAACTGTCTTTGTTAGATCGTGTATATGTGAGGATTAAATATTGCAACTGAATCTTAAACTCATGAATCCCAACCGATTGAGCTGAAATTTTGCATATATGTATATTTAGTTTGATGACAACGCAATGTAAATTTCATGACGTCATTATAAATTTAATATAGTGGTCGCTACAAGAAGGTAGATTAAACACGAATAGTTCAAACATGCAGGATCAATCACTTCTTCACTCAATGCTAAAACAACGTGTTAGAGAGGCCTCAAGGTCTCGTACCTCCGGAAAGCGAGTACTGGTACTGCGCCGCGCTGAGAGCGATCAAGCCGGCGAGTGCTAGCGTCGCGAACATCGTGTACACGCCGAGCACTGTTTGCTCTACACTTCTTTTGTTTTGCTAACTGCCTGTGTTTAGACACAGGTTAGATTTCTATAGAGCTGACAAAGATTTTTCTTATGTATGTATTTGCTGTTTTAGCTTGTAAATAAAAAAATAATAATAACGACGATCCCAGGGAGCGTCACCATTTCGGTTTGACATGCATTGGGTTTGACATATATACTTGTATTTCAATTTCAGGCCAGACAAATACAGTCAAATACAAATAGACCGGGTGTTCATGTATTCATCGCGTCCATTGGCATAATATAGGACAGAAAAAATCCTACTTTGGGGTTAATAATTAAAAAATATATATATTTATATGATTATCATTTTAAATTATTTGTATCTATTTTAAGTATAAAGAAGGATCCAAAGAATTGGAAAACACAGTTCAAAAATTGTCAAATCATGTCGTCATGGAAATGCTCTTTTTCGACAACTTCCTTTATGGTATTTACTCTGTCTTATAACTAATCTATCCTATTGTTAGTTGCAGTACCATTGTTCGCCCGAATTTTTATCGTTGCTCCAGGATTTTCAGGCTATTTCAAGCCAAAGTCTTTGACGATAGGAGCCATTATTGTGTGCGCAGTTCCATCGAATGGGTATCGTTGCTTTCGGACGACCGGAAGGCGTAAACTTCTTCGATGCAACGTTTTGTTTGCATTTGTGTTCTTATGTTAGTCGAGTTTGTTTTGTGAATTTCAAATTGGTATAGAATTTTATGTGAGCAATAATTCTTTCAGAAACAGGTCGAGGTTATTCCCCTTGTAGAAGTTAAATTTTTAAGCTGACTTTTAGGCAACGGCTTTAGTGGAGTTTAGAAATATTTTATTATCTTTCGTTTTAAGTTTCTCGCCAGCTCTGAAAATTCGTGTATTTCTAAGTTTATGTTCTGACATTATTAAAGATTTTAAACATCTGAAGTGAATGAACTTAAGATAATAAACTACCATTGACGAAGTAACTAAATAGATTCGTTAATATAATTTTCAGTTTCATTGTCTAGTGTGTTGATATTTTATATAGATAAGAATATTTAATTGTGAGGACACTGATTGCATAAAGAAGTAATTTTCAAAAGTACGCATCGTACAATACCTATCGTAATTATCAATAAAGAAATTCAAAAACTTGCTGTCGTAAATATCAAAAAGAAACAAAACACTATGTTATCATATCAAAGAATCATAAAAACAAAAATAATTACAAATTTGAAAAAACTAAATTATAATTATTTGTAATGGTAAAATTTACTTGTGAATGGTTACAAAAGTCGTCTTGATAGACTTAGAAAAAAATATAGGACAAAAGCTACAACAACAGCGCACAAGTAGATTTGTGTCACTGCGTTCCGTTTTATTGTATCCACACATATCCAGGAGTAACTTGGCTAAAACTCCGTACCACAAACTACTCCCAACCGGAGTGCAAATAAGCACGAGGAAGTGTTTACATAAATCACACTAACGATGTGTTGCCGAAGTTACACGTTTCAGCCGATCGATTGCTTCTTGGAACTTGGGATCTGATTCTTGTATATATTTGCTTATTTATTCACTAGCAGCTAAATGTTAATCTATTGTTTTGTTGGCTATATTTAGTTTTATTTCTACGGTTTTAATAATTCACTTAAAGCTTTAGCTTTTTTGTTTGTTCAGTGAGAATACATTTAAACTAGGACTTTTAACTCTTCACTCAAGTGTCATAACACACTTACGACGAATCTCAATTAGATCTCTGTATTTATTTTAGGTGATTATATAAGTCCATGAAGCAGCTTTCTTTGCCTTAGTATATTCTAGTATGAATTGTATGATAAGGTACATAATATAAGCCGTTACATTTCAGTCCTCAGAGGTTGCACTGAATCTCACTTGGGAATTTCTTGTTATATACGCCAAATTACTAATACGTCGTAGATTTAACATAACGTTAGTCTAATATTTGCTTGTTTGCATTTCATAAATATTTCTTGAGAGAATATGCTTAAGTATTTTAAGGATAATAATGGGCAATAGCCTCTATTTATGGCATCTGAAAAAGTACAAGTGTCAAAATGGATTTTATTGTTACAAATAAATATAGTCCAAAAAACTAAAAAACACGCTGTTATCATAAACACATTAACTTTTTTTTATAATATAGGAGTAGCAGACGAGCATACAGTCCACCTGATGGTAAGAGGCTACTGCCGCCCATGGACATCTATAATCAACCTCAGATAGGATTACATATTCCTACCTGAGGTGGGCCAAAGATGCGCCGCTACCCCTGAGGACTAAGCTGGAACACCTGGGAAAAGTCTGTCTCCCTTACCACACCCTTCAAACCGGAACGCAGCAGCGGTTAACACTGCTGTTATTAGGTAGAAATAGGTGTGGCGGTGGTACCGCCGGAGTCGAACCACAAACGGTTCTACCACCTTCAGACAACAAACCAATAAAAATCAAAAACTAATCATTTTCGACTTTTTAGTTGAGTTTATCATAAAAGCGTGTTTTTTAGTTTTTTTAACTATATTTATTTTATTAATTTTTAGTATTTGTTGTTTTAGCGACCATTATTATGCATCGTCTGTAAAAAAATCAAGTGTCTATCTATTACGGTTTAAGAGATAAAGCCGGTACGGAACCCTAAAAATCATTCTACAAGATGGCATTATAGATATGTTCCAGTACATTTGAGTTATAGGGAAGTAACATTATTATTTTTCAAAACTAAAAATCAATCTAGTAACTTTGCCTGAACTGTCCCTAAGGCGCCTTCTCTCGCCTTAAAAATCGTTAATCCTGAGGATGTTAATAAGGACAACACAAAATTATTAAACAAGGGTACAAAATTATTAAAATCGTGTATTGTCATCGGCTTTTGATAATTCTTCAAAATTTTGAATTAAACTGAACGTTCAAAGTGGATAGAAATCGAGTTCAAAGATTCCGTTACTGTTTCGTACATACATACATACATACCTACATACAACCCAAGCTAATAACAGCGTGTTAATAATAATGGGCAATACCCTCTATTTATGGCATCTGAAAAAGTACAAGTGTCAAAATGGATTTTATTGTGACAAAAATAGACACTTGTGATCAAATACAATTTTATAACCGAAATCAGATATTGTCTGATAAATTATTCTCGGTGGTGAACGATGACAAAATGGTGATGACAATTAACGACTTTATTCATAGGTTAAAGGATCGGTTGGAGTATTGTCTAAGGTAAGAAGACGATTTTACTGCACCTTAATAAGGAAATTAATGGATTAATGAAGTTACTAAGATTACTAGGATAATGGTAAATTTTAAACAATTTGAAGGTTTGAGTGTGAACTATTGAAGTTCATATTAGTTTAGAGCTTGTAAGGTGTTAGTTCCTAGAGTAGTAGAGAAGTTCCTGAGACACTTGGTAACGGAATTTGAACTTTGAAGTATGCTTATTCAATAGTCACTTTTGAAATATATATACTAAAGTATAGAAGATAAACATTAAAGGTGGTAAAAAATGATTATTTCACAACAGCTGAAACATTACATGTTGTTACAAGTCATTTCTGAATTATAATTGTAATGTTTTCTTACTGTGTGCCGGTGCCTTTTACACCATAGTATTATATTACTTTAACACATAGTAGTATTTCAAGCAATACCAACTTCATCTTCAGGAATATCAACGCATCTGTGGCCGACTTGAGGTAAAAATCTAATCTTTTCTCGGTTGGTTAGAGATTTCCATGGGCGACCATAGTCATTTAACATAAGCTGGACTGCATGCTTCTTAACTTCAGTATTATAAAAACAGTAAAAGATATCTTCTAAATATATGTAACTCAAAGGTGACTGACTGACATAGTGATCTATCAACGCACAGCCCAAACCACTGGACGGTTCGGGCTAAAATTTGGCATGCAGGTAGATGTTATGACGTAGGCATCCTCTAAGAAAGGATTTTGATCAATTCTACCCCCAAGGGGATAAAATAGGGGATAAAAATATTACTTCGTAACGCGAGGGAAGCCGCGGGCAAAAGCCCGTCAATAATATTATTTATCGCTCTTTACTTGTCTGCAACTAAGTTTCAAACCTAGTCGCAATGAATCAATACGTTCGATGAGTACCGATCGAGCATGATTTATGTAGCGAGCAATTAGTACGGTCAGCGGGGAAAGTCGATTAATGACGGCATGCGTGAAACCGATGTTGACACATTTATTAGATGCGGTTCACTTTAGTGGCAAATCATGTTTGTACGAAGATTAATGTTCAAAAATTAAAAAGTGACATTGAAGTTTTTTATTGGTTTTAATAAGATGAAGTGAAAGGTATCTAAACATGATTTCAAAATTAGGAACGTACAATCAGCAGGAAAAAAATATTTTTTAAATAATGCTGCTACTGCAATCTTGTAAAGCAGTCTTGTTTTTTTTTATAATATAGGAGTAGCAGACGAGCATGCAGTCCACCTGATGGCAAGTGGCTGCTGCCGCCCATGGACATCATGGAGGTCTGCCACAGATGCACTGCTGCCCCTGAGGACTAAGCTGGAACGCCGCGAAAAAGTATGTCTCCCTTACCACACCCTTCAAAACGAAACACAGCAGCGCCTACCACTGCTGTTTTTAGGCAGCAATATGTGTGGCGGTGGTGCCGCCGGAGTCGAACCACAAAGGGTTCTACCACCTTCTAAATTCTGAACTTGTATATGATGGTTAGTGGTAACTGTCGCTTATGGAAAGATAAAATTGGTTCTACCTGATACCAAGCACAGTTGCGTTGCCGCTCTTGAGGAATAAGACAGTCGCCTCATATTTAAGTCAGCCGTTATCCTTCCATCAAACACAGTTCACGCTAGAAATAGAAAAAAAGCAGTTCAAATATTGCAGCTTATTACAAAGGAATATGAGCGATATAGGACACTTCATTTTCCATTTACGCAGGCAATAAATTTTAATTTTGAAGATGACCTGTAAGCATTTTATACTAAGTCAAAACTACAGTACCCTTAGTATGAGATTTTACGTTTTTACAAAAATAACTGTTTTGGTATTTGTTTACGTTTGCCCATACATTTCCAATCAGCGCCAGCGGATTCTATCAGGACTGATTGGATATATATGGGAAATACGTAAACAAAAACAAAAACAGTCATTTTTGTCAAAACGTAAAAACTCATACTAAGGGTACTGTTGTCATAACCATATCGTTACAATGTAGGAAACAGTAACTTAGTAACAAGGTTTTGGTTGTAGCCTAGATTCGGTAAGACGAAAGTAAATACGTCATTGCGAACCTAAGTCAGTGAACACTTGAGTTCACAATACATAACAAATGTTCTTAGGGCACGTACACACTGGATCTACGAATATTCTAATGTTGCAATATTGTGAGAATAATATATTTTTATAATTTGACGAAGTGGAGCGGTCACCATACCGTCCTGGAACGCAAGTACCGGGTTCGATCCTTAGATAGATAGACATCTAACGACCATTATTAATAAACAATCAATCCAATGTTTTGCGAACCAAAGATCGACTATTGAGAAATTCCGCGTACTACATTTTTTTATAATATAGGAGTAGCAGTCGGACATGTAGTTCACGTGATGGTAAGTGGCTACTGCGGCCCATGGACATCGGTAATTAATCCCAGATAAGATTATATTCCTACCTGAGGTCGGCAAATTAACGGTAATTAACGGCAAATTATTATCTTTGGTCAAAATTGTATAGATTAATAGGCATGATAGGCATGATAAATAAATAAATAAACATTTGTTTACACGATAAAATTCACACAATATTATTCATAAGCTGGGTTGAACATTTACTTTTAGTATGTAACTAATATTTACATTGTGTTCCCGATAAACACAGAGCTAGATCTCTAATCTATATCTAGTACTAATATTATCTTTACATTAATACTGTTCGAGATATTGCGATGGAATAAAAACAAAGTGTAACTCGGCTACAATCTAGACTCTAACAAAGTATTTTATGTGCCATGTTAATAAAAAAATGTTAAGGGTGAACAATCCTTGTCACTTAGGGGTATGAAAAATTGATAGTAGCCGATTCTCAGACGTACTGAATATGCATATAAAATTTGGTAAAAATCGGTAAAGCTGTTTCGGAGGAGCGCGGTAACTAAAATTGTGACACGAGAATTTTATATATAAGATAAATATAACAGAATAAACTTTATTTGCTAAAATAAGGTACAATTTTGATATTAAATTGTTTTACAATGTCCTCTTATTTTTTACCTATAAGGCGTGTAAATTACAATTAAATATAATTACAATTGATCCTATACAAAATTATTAACTATTACTACTAAGTACTTTTTAATAAAATTATTCTTACAAATGCAACTGACTTATTATTCAACTGTGTAAATTATTATAAGTGTTTGCCATTTGATGACGCCAATGATATCCACTATAACATATTTTGATGGTCAACACTTCGTGGCATATAAGCAATAGAATCAGGTTAGAAACTAGGCCTATCAATCGCGAGTCCGTGCTACGAAACCACACGTGCTAATTTTCAAATTTATGTGCGTTTTGAATAAATTTGGTTCATTAATTAAGAAGCGAAAAAAACATCGCGAGAAATACTGCTCGCATGAAACGTTAAAAAACTAGAGGGTATGTGAACATCGACTTCAGGTAACATTGCTATTCTCAAGTTCGTTATAAGAAGTAAATGGACGGCAGTACTTTTTATAGCACATAGGATACTATAGTTTACTATTTGGTAGAAGGTATTGAAGGTGGTAGAACCCTTTGTGGTTCGACTCCAGCGGCACCACCGCCACACCGATTTCTACCTAATAGAGCAGTGTTAGGCGCTGCTGTGTTCCGGTTTGAAGGGCGTGGTAAGGGAGACAGACTTTTCCGAGGCGTTCCAGGTTAGTCCTAAGGGGTAGCGGCGCATCTGTGGCCGACCTCAGGTAGGAATATCTAATCCTATCTGGGGTTAATTACAGATGTCCATGGGCGGTAGTAGCCACTTACCATCAGGTGGACAGCATGCTCGTCTGCTACTCCTATATTATAAAAAAAAGACTGCATACACCTTTACTCCTACTATGTTGTAAACAATTTTCATATACTATTACAAATAAAGAGCAGCGTACTCTCACCTTTAGCAACTCACCCCATGCAATATTTACGAGGGTTGTGTGCGACAAGTTTACGGTCGCGTTACTTGCACGCCCTGTGTCAAAAACACTACGTTTACCCTCTACCCTACGTTGGGAACCTTCACCCCATGCAGTAAAGTTCAATATAATCTAGTCGAAACAAAACATTTTCTTTATGAACGCTTATTGTTAAGTTTTCCCGTATGTAGTAGAATTTCTTAAGGGTTTCAGATGTTTTCATATCGGAATTCTTTATTACATTTGTTTTAGGAATGTCTGGATTGTTTAGGAACACTTTTGTTGGATTTCATTAAAACACATCTGTTGGGTGGATTGTCGTTGATTATATAATAAACGGTTACGTTATTATGTCTGTGACGGCACGTTTTTGACACGCTTTATGACTGTAGATGTAAATGAATTCTTATCGGATGAAGTTACGAAGTTTGACCGAACAGAGCAGACTCTTAAATATATAGATTTCTAAATGTTATATAAAGTAAATCTCTTAGATGTACTTAATACCACTAATCACGCATAAAGTAAGTTCAAGAAGCAATCTTGTTCATATATCTAAAATATTTAATATTTCCACATTGCACATAAGAATATACATACATCCTGACATACATGTTATGTCTGTGATGAATTACATTATTCTTCAAGTAGCGCCATACGATTCTGAATCACGCTATCAAAGTTTTCTCAGCATGCCTATATACAAGCTCCAAACTGAGACTGTCGGAGCACAGCTGCTCCCCAGACATGATGGCCTAGTCAGCAGAAGATCTCCCCTTCCAAAATACGATATATTTAAACATACAACCAGCAATATAAACGTTAAACAAACGTTAAGCGTTAAACAACGTGAAGCGGACAGAATCGCGAGTAAAGTCTAGCTTACAGCACAATAGACTGATCTGTAAACTCATTCAAGCGAAACCTCTCTAAAGAATTCGCACAACAAAGAGCTAGTCAAAATTAAAGTAACTCCATCGCAATAAACTCGAAAGTCAACAGACCTTATAAAGAAACCGTCCGTGGGGAAACTTTCTCTTTGTTCTATAACTGTAAACAATCTCAGGTATAGAATAAGCCACTTGCTCTACTTATAACCGAAGAAGTGGTCCGACTTACAACTGAAAAATTTCTAGGCAATAATTGTCAAATTTCAAAATTTGGAAGGTAAAAATTGGTTAAGATTACTAGCGAAAGTCCTCTAGGCGACCCATTAAGGTGTTTCTTTCTTCGCGAAACGTGAAGTCAATCCTGTTGTTACATCGTCTTTAGGTTATTTCTGCCTCACAGCTGAGTACGGGTCTTTGCTCAGAGTAAGAGGGGTTCAGGTCACAGTCGAAAGAGCTGATCAATTGCGAGTTGATAGAGTTCATACACCTTTCAGAATTTAAAAGAGCTCTCAGGTATGTAGGTTTCCTCATAAAGGGCCTTTGGGATTCCTCAGTCCCTTCGATTCGGAGACCAATTTTTCTGCCTTTTACATACTTTACTGAAATAGAAGGTGTAAACAAGCAACAGTCCATGTAATAGTAAATGGTCACTTTAGATAATAAATTATAGAAAGGTCACGAAGAACATACACGTAGCACTGCTACGGCTGCTACGAGCTACGCGTAGTGACTCAATTGTTCGTGATGACTTAAACTGTTCCCGGTGTGTATTTAAGAGGGGATAACAGTTATTGCTCACATATTAGTTTTTTTTTAATTATGCATATAGAAATAGCAAGAAAGTATTCAGTCTACCTGTAAGTGGCTACCGCTGCCCATGGGCTTTAATAATGAAGCCCTGATAAGATGATAGTCCTAATTGAAGTTTGCCACAGAGGACTAAGTTGAAACGCCTCGGATAAGTATAAGTAAGGGAGATCCTTTACAATGTTTTTTAAAGAAGTAGCAGACGAGCATGCAGTCCACCTGATGATAAGTGGCTACTGCCGCCCATGTACACCTGTAATCAACCCCAGATAGGATTAGATATTCCTACCTGAGGTCGGCCACAGATGCGCCGCTACCCTTGAGGACTAAGCTGGAACGCCTCGGAAAATTATGTCTCCTTTACCACATCCTACAAAACGGAACACAGCAGCGCCTAACACTGATGTTACTAGGTAGAAATAGGTGTGGCGGTGGTGCCGTCGGAGTCGAACTACAAAGGGTTCTACCACCTTCAAACATTGCTGTTATTAGACAGAAATAGGTGTGGTGGTGGCACCTCCGGAGTCGAAGCATTGAGGATTCTACCTTCAAATGTCATTAATTGTAGTCTTGCAAATTTAACAATATTATTAACAAGTAATCGCTAACGGTAGAACCTCTCGCTGATGGCTATCTACATTTTTCAATTTCTAGTCCCGTATTGTAATCACTTCGGAACTTTTCATAATTAAAAATAGTTTGCTGAAAGAACAATGGAAGGACGGTGCATTTTTCTTCTAAAACTTGTTGAAGACAATGAAGATATTAAAGAGTACTCTATTATTTCAAAGAGGTAAGCTAGAAGTTGAATCGTGAAAGACTCGGTTAAAATGAAATTAAAGGTAGAAGCGAAATGGTGTATAAAACTGTTAGTGACAGCAATTCTTAGATTTGTTTGTGGAGTCTGCAAGCACTCGCAGTATAAACTAGTGCATGGGTTTTGATTTTCTTTGCTGAGACTCCGAGGTTCGAATTTCTGACATATATTGGGTTATAAAAAGCAGCGATAGCCTAGTGGTTACGACACTCGGTCTCTCGATCGAGGGGTCCGTGGTTCAAATCCGAAGCAATGATTTTTCAAAATGTTGTGCGTATTATAAATTAATTAAAACTTGCTTAAACGGTGAAGGAAAACATCGTGAGGAAATCTGCATACCTGAGAGATTTAAAAAAAAATCTCAAAGGTATGTGAAGTCTACCAGTACGCACTTAGCCAGTGCGATATACTATGGCCTCATTATTTTCATTCTGAGAGGAGACCCGTGCCCAGCAGTGGGACAATAATAGGTTGATGATGTTTGGGTTATTGACGAAATTTTGGGTTATAATATATTATTTTAACGTTCATTTTAGATTTCTATAATGGTAAAAGGCTGAGAGCTTAAGAAAACGAAATGTCTGATTTTTCTTTTAAAAGTATTCAATTTTATGTCCTGTAACTTACGAACGTATTTCTGAACCAAGAACTACATTTTTTCTCTTTCTGAAAAAAAAATATGATAACGATATCCCGAGCTCATAACTTATAGCCAATCATGCTGCATAGTTCCAAGCATTTTATATCGTTAAATTCATCATCATCATCATCATCCATTACTGTCCCGTTATCCAGTTATTCTAAACTTACCACTTCTCAAATAGCACACCTACCATCTTAAAATAATTTATAAACAACACACTTAATAACATAGTCTATTTTTCTTTAAATTAATTTCCCACTTCTTTCTGAAACTTGTATCGCTCGGCTCACCGCTTATTGATCGACAATCAATCCATTCATCATGATCCGTCTTCCTGTAAACCCTCTTAGCTTAGACGAGCTCTCGCATAGCAAAATGTAGAGAATTTAATGGTATATTTCATTTTATACCCAATAGCGAGTGCTGCAGTAAAGTTGCACGTTGCAAAATGTTAGTTTATTTCATGAGCATAAAGCTTGGGTTACAAGTGTATTGTTAAATGAGGATAAGGTTTACCCAGTAACCTCTTTTTACTTTGTAGTAGGGATGGATGTTTGGTCCTGACGGCTTTTTTTCGCTAGATTCGCTCTTAAGAAGATCGAAGTTTTTGGAGTATCGATGCTTTAGGCCTCGATTGTTTTGTGAATCGATTTATCAGACGTCTATTCGAATCGATTCAAAAATCAATGTTCTTGTGATCTAAGAGGTAGAGTAAAATATACTATTTATGTAATAGAATCAGGGAATAAAAGTAATGCACGATTGTAACTAAATTTAAATGCAAATTTTGAAATCCAGCATATACGTTAGGACCTTGGATGTTATAATAACCAAGCTGGAACGCCTCAAAAAAAAATAGATGTTCCTGATGTGATTCATAATATTGTCCGTAACACGTCCAAGTGAAGTTTTCTTCTATTTCTTAGATATCGTATGCGACTAAGGGATTAAATTTAAAAGATAAACAGTAGTTTCACCTAAAAAAATACTCATCTCCTTAGAAATACTTCCGTCATCCATGTGCACAACCAATCTTGATGAGATGACTAAGCCATTCTATGGTACTATGCTTAGTACTGATGCTATGCGGCATTTCTATGAAAAAGTATGCTAAAGAATGGATGGAATCAAAATATATATAACAGTGCAAACTGATTTTGTAAGGCAGAAATAGACAGCCAATGATTCAGTGTTCTTCTAAAAAGGAAATTTATATAAAAGAGTATGCGCTTCTTAAATCAAGTGATAGTTTCGTATTCGACTGATATAATATTGTTACTTTAAAGTTAGTTAGCGGTATAGCACATTTAGTTAGCGTTGTCAGTTGTCAGTGGTTGTAAGTGTAAAGTGTTGTCGCGAATAAGTGGAGTTCAGAAACATACCGGGAGCACTTAGCGCCTATCAATCTACGCGCACAGTGGCCCGATGGGGGATTGCGGGCAAAATTTGCATACGCTTCAATATTATGGGATTTACTGGATTACTGCAAGTATACAATATACGCAGATTGTTATACGAACAATGGAATAAATAAAGTAACGTTACATGTATTTTTTTGCATTATGGCTAAAATGCACGAGTGAAGTGTGCGTCCTGGCACATTGTGACGTTAGCATTACTATGTTGCGTCGTGGAAATCTACGACGTGTGTCGTGAAATCACAATATTGTGAATATTGGTGTTGGTAAAAAATAGATTAATACTGTCATTAATGAAGTGAATTTGGAAAAAATAACGCAATTTTGCGTCACGTTTTAGCCCCTGCGCCTGATTTTATAGTAAGATAAAGTTTAGTAGATGAGTTTAGATGAAGTTAGAAGTTGTAGTAGTGCATTCAATAAGTAATAGGAAGAACAGAAAACTTTCACTTAAAAAGATTTAGCAATTGTACCTAAATTAAACCGCTCAATCATGTATACAGCTTTATAGAATTATTAAATTAATCTTAGGCGAACGTAAACTACAAACGAACAAGCACTAAAACTGAAAAATAAGGGAAACGTCCTAAATAAATTACACTTCCATCTCGGTTACGGTCAAGCTTGAGCAATAACTTTGGCGAGTAAAAACGGCTATAAAATGAAATTTTTGTCCAATCTCAGCACCAAAGCGCAGTGTGCAGCGACATAAGTCTAGCGTCTCGTGTGCAGTAACTTGTGAGAGCACTTCCGCGTTATTACATCGTGTTATATATTTGTACCAGCAAGAAAGCGGTCGTAAGTCAAATTGGTGGAAAATGGGGACTTTTATTCTCATCACAAAGGTGCAATTCAGCTTTTTGCTATTTATTTTAAGAGTGCAGAAAAATGGAGCTACTAACAACAATCATGAGGTACTTACAATTAAAAACAGGACAAATACTGAGACAAAAAAACAGATATCAATACAAGAATTTCGGGATTTATTTTGATGGTCTTAATCTTGAAGCCATTTGTATGACAAGTTATCAAGGTGACTATTTTGGCAAATAACTTTTTGTCCAATCTCAGCTCAAAAGCGCAGTGTGCAGCGACATAAGTCTAGCGTCTCGTGTGCAGTAACTTGTGAGAGCACTTCCGCGTTATTACATCGTGTTATATATTTGTAACAGCAAGAACGGTCGTAAGTCGAATTGGTGGAAAATGGGGACTTTTATTCTCATCAACTAAAGGATTCAATTCTGCGTTTTGTTTCTTGCATTCTTGTTCTAGCGAGGAGTTTTAGCACACATTAGGGGAAACAAATACTCAGGCTCAAAACGTACTCTCTATACTTCATTATAATTGAGGTATTTAATTAACTGGGATTAAAACTTGAAACCCTCTGTATGTCGAGTTGACGAGCAGCCTATTTTGTCAAATGATTTTTTGTCCAATCTCAGCACGAAAGCGCAGTGTGCAGCGACATACGTCTAGCGTCTTGTATAGCAGTAAGTTACGAGAGCACTTCCGCGTTATTACACCGTGTTATATATTTGTACCAGCAAGAACGCGGTCGTAAGTCAAATTGGTGGAAAATGGGGACATTTATTTTAAGTAAAGGTGTACGCCTTACCTACGTCGGCTCAACACGTACACACGGCATCATGTATACATTGTGAAGAACATCGTGGAATTCTACAACTGCATTTTTATATAGAAGGGAACTCTTGTATCCGTAGATACCTATCGACTTTCTTTTTTTATTTTTTATAAAAGCGTGCACTCCTTAATTAATTAACATTCCTACCTAAGATTCCTACTGCTTGCTACACTTCAAGACTAAATTAGAACGTTTCGCATAAGTATGTCTCTTTCACAATATCCTTTAAACGAAAATACAGAATTTGCCTAATATCTCTGCTGTTATTAGGCAGAAAAAGAACCTAACTAAATGCAAGCGTGACTTTTACATTATTTTAATGGGTGAAAATTGGTTACGACAGCATGAAAACATAAAAATGTATGATACAATCTAGTGTTATTTTTTAAGTTATTTCCTATAATTCATGATGAAAACAAATTAATAGAGTTTTTAGGCATAAATAAAGGGCTTTACTGGCACAATATATTTATGCTACTTTTGACGTCAAAAATATTTCTGTAAATAGAAAATGGCGCCCAGGGGTATAACACGGTCCGTATGTCACAATCGTTTCCAGACTATTTCGATAAGGGTTTCACGTTCAATATCCGGACAGGAAAATTGTTTGCGGTCATGAATATTTGGTTTAGAGAGCTTACAAAGCTTTCCTGCTTTGGTGTGTTTGACTGGCTTTTTTCATAAATTCACGTAGCTTTTTGTGAGTAGTTTCATGATATATATAAAGTTCAATGCAGTAAGATACCAATGCTATGTTTAAACCTTCTGTGTTTCGAAGGGCACGCAACCCATTCTTTGACTTGTTTTAACGGCAAAGAAACATCCTCAGGAAACCTACACACCTGTGAGTTCTTAAAAGAAATATGAAAGCTATGTCAAGTCTACTAATCTGCACTTGACTACTGTAACATGTCCGAACTATCTTTCAGTGTGACACCCGCGCCCAGCAGTGGGACTGTAATGTGGGACTGTAAGACAAATATGAGTTGTAAATGTGAAACACAATGAATATATATATTTTTTTAATTTATTTACTGTATACTAAATTGTTACTTTTTCAATTATTATTACTCTAATGAATTTATAGATGTATTTCGCGCGTAATTCTAATTAATTTTAACTATTTTAACATCCTCTAATTGCCAGTGAAAGTTCCGTCAAAAGAGGTACAGCCATTTTGAAGATTAGCCGGAGCAAATAGTTAAACAAACATACATTTTGTTTTATGTTTGTTATGCATTTTGTAAAAAGCTATTTTACATTATGAACAGAAACTTCATTTTAATTAACTTGTTTAGATAATAAAAGTGTAGTGTACTTGTAGTAGAGTTTCTTTGTTATAATCCTTTTCAAATAGCTGGAACTAACTCCGCAAGAACCAGAACATTGAGGACATAAATTTCTTTGCAGATTTATGCAAGGTAGCGTAAACAAGACAGCCGGTGTAATTACTATCTAGTGGTATTTATCTTACGTGTTTAATTTAAGGTAAGTTATTATTGGAGTCTTGTGGACTTATTTTGCGTGGTGGCTACTACAGCCGAGCAGAGAGTTCCGGGTTCGAACCTCGATCGAAATTTAAGAATAATTATTTATTTTATTTATTTCACATATTATTTCTTTCTTTCGTCGCTTCTTCTCCATAACGAAACACCTTGTGAAGTGGTGGTAGTTGTATTGACATTCAAAAAGTGCTCTGTAAAGAACCTATTTTGAATAAAAAAAATTGATTTGATTTATAAGGTCCATATCATATATACCTTACAGCCTAACAGACTAATATATATGTACTTATAACTTAGTCAATCATTATTGGTAATAGGTTTAGTCTTTAGAAGCTAGCTTACCTACCTAACTGCTAATCAAAGTTTTTGAAGTGCTAAGAAATCCGTTTCCAAGGTTCTTAATCTTAAGGACTTTCACTAGCATAAATAAACAATAAAAATAATTTTCTCTTACTTTCAAAAACACGTGTATTACGCTTTCGAACTATTCATACATTGTTGAACACATACACACTAATACTAGCAAATGTTTTCTTTCTTTCTTTTTTTCAAACCAAAGTCTTCCATTTAACTACATACTTAGCTGCCACTCGGAAACCTCCTCTTCGCTTGAAATTGTATACTTAGTCCCACTCGACTACCGTAACCAACGAAGACAGATCATGATTAATGCGGTACATCTCTTACAAATTTCTTGGCCCCTGGTACTTTCAGCTTAAATAACATCCTTATTTCGTGGGTTGCATTTATAGTTAATTGCATTTATGTATCTGCCACGGTTACATAGCTCGAAGGATAAATTATGAGGAAGAAAGCGCCTCGTGTGCGACATTTAGGCAAAAGGAGTACAGGTTGTCCCCAACCAGGTGGACCGACGACCTCAAGAATAGGGCAGGCAACTTCATTCAGAGGGCACGAGAACGGTTGGAGGTGTTCCATTTAAAGAGGGGCTTTGTCCAGCACTGGACCTTAAAAGGCTAAAATGGGTGAATCTCTCACTGAAAAGAATAATTCCACAGTGAAAAGTGTGAAAAGTAGATTATAGTTCGAGCAGGTAGGTATCTCCGTCACACGTATTTCTAGGGTGAAGCAGTATAGATGGCGGTGGCTATCATGCTTGTTTGCATCATCTTACAGAAAGACTCCAAAAAAGGTACCTAATTCGCTAGATTAACTTTATTTCGGGAAACCGTTTAAAACTAAGCCGTTAATTCAATGAAACGAAAACAGGGTACACGACGTAACTAACTTGGCTTTTGTTTATCTTATGTAATAAGATTTCGGGAGAAAAGCTACAAAAATATTTACTTTTTTATCCAGGTATAATATTTTCTTGTAAAGTAAGCGTACTACGTTAACGCTTTTTATATAATAAACGATGTAGCAAACGAGCATGCAGTTCATCTGAAAGTAAGTAGCAACTGCTGCTCCGGTTATGTTCTGTCGGAGACCCCGGACTTCTCCAACAAGCGTTGAGGACGGCAACCGGAGGGTTTTTAGTGCGGTAAAAATTCCACTTAACCCGGCGTCGCTCCCACGTCGTCGGGTACCTTTTGAAGGTTTCCCCCTCGAAAAAACACAAAAAAAGGAACTGCTGTTGATCAAAATCTGCAGCTTAACCCTGATAGCATTACAGTCCTACTTGAAGTCGGCTACAGTTGCGATGCCTCGCGTGTAGTAAGAGATACATATCTCTTACTGTATACGTATAACTCAATCCTCAGGGACAGCAGTGCATCTACCTCATGTAGGACTCTTTTATCACACCTGGGATAGCAGCAATCATAAATAGTGCATAATCATCTACACCCAGTACACTCTGAAGTGAACTCTACAATCAGAAGTTGAAGATATTAGAATCTAAACCGGAACCCTCTTGTCAGACCGGTCTCTCCGCCACATGCTCTCCACTACATGGGTCGTCAAATAATAAATATACCTACCACAATACTCGTTCTCATTACAATATACTCATACTATCTAAATGGTGATTAAAGTTAATCCCATAATTAAACTAACTAAAATATAAAAGGCTTATCACACCCAGCGTTCGCCTACACATGAAAACTCAAAACAAAAAGGAAAGCGAGCTAACAAATCGACTTGCTAATCTCCGATTTTAAACCGAGAGCTTCCTTTTACAATTAGGGAAGTAAGGGAATTGCTTCAATGCTAGCAAGTAGCGAGAAGCGAGAAGTCAAAATACGATAGATATAAGATTCATATGACGTACAAAGCAAAATTTTCACAAAAAGTAAATTATTAGTATTTACTTTTATATAATTTGAGATTTATTTATATGATTTAATAATTGAAGATTATATTAAATGTTAATTAATATTAAACTTAGAAATATAATCGTATTTAAAAAATCGTTATGTAAATATCGAAAAATCCCGTTAAATCAAATCCTAAACAAGGCGACATTTTGCTCAATAAGTATGAAATAATTAAGAACGGCAAGCCACCTACATATATGAGTAGATTTACAAAGTACTGTGGTAAATTGACAATTAATTTCTTTAGGACACAGGTATTGCACATAATTATCATACTATACTAGCTTATACTAGCTTGTCGTTTCTCTTCCGCGGTCGTACACTTAAGAACCACTGTCCAAAGGTTAATGAGGGTCGAATGGAACAGGTATCCCTTGATCAGTATCTATCCGGATGAGAATCCCTATTATCTAAGGATTTGGTTAAAATGTCGCCGACTCGTACAATCGGAAATATTTATAAAAGAGAGCATAGAAAATGTTTATTTAAAAACCGTACGTTGACGATGGAAATAGGTATATTTATATATATATTTCTTATGTGCGTGTGTATGTCACTGAACTCCTCCTAAACGACTGGACTGATTTTGATGAAATTTGTTGTGTGTGTTCAAGGGGACTTGAGAATGGTTTCGGTTCACAATTTAGTCCGTGGGAAAAGGTTTCTTAATTCATAAGTAGTTGTTGATTTTGGAATGTTTCACATTGGATTCGACAGACTTCGCTACCATCGCAGTTTCAAATATTCTATCTATTTTTCAAACCCGTAAGTGATAAGGGTTGGTCACCCTTAACATTTTTTTTTATTTGGCAACACAACGTTTGCCGGGTCAGCTAGTTTTGGTATAAAATTGAAGTAATAAACGAGCGTACAGTCAATCTGGTGTAACTGTTCAGTAATTGGTCACTCCGCCAATGGACATCTGTAACCATCTTCATATAAAATAGTTCGTCCATACTACCGCCACACTTATTTCTAGTGTGAAGCAGTTCATGTGTTTAAATTGAATCGTGTGGTAGCCAGTATCCACACTCTTCCATCGAAATGTGTAAATTGCTTCAAAAAGTATATTAAAAATAAATTTAGTTTAAAAAAACTAAAGTACATGCTTTTATAGAAATCAAACTAAACAAAAAAATATAAAATAAACTTAGAAAAATTTTAATGAAAAATTGTATTAACAACAAAAAAAGATATATTTAGTTGTAAAAAAAGCGTGGGATGCACACTCTCGGTAACTATAAATATTTTACTGACAGACATGAGCAGAAGGACCAACACTTTGATATTTTCAAAAGCACCCTACTTTAGATTTTTTTTTAAATTATATTTATTTTTTATTTTGTAGTTAAATTTCTTATAAAAGCGAGTTCTTTAGTTTCTTTAATTATTATTTATAGTTTTATTTATACTGCTGTTCACATTAAGCATACACAAAGCGTCATAATTATAAGGATGTATGTTGATCTCTTTCTACAGAAAAACGGAGTTGCTCACTGACAAACATACAAGCGAAGCTAATATAAAGCGCGTAATATCTACCTAAGTGTCGCTGTAAATAAAGCAATTTTAAGTCAAGTAATATTCAAATTATCTATCTCAAAGTATCGTTGGTAGTTTATCATTTTAACATTTATCAAGAATGCTAATAAACATTTTTTAATCTAACAGAACGGCATGATTTATGAATCTTTATAAAACTACTACTTTATAATATTCTTATTGAGAATATTTATTATATTGAAATTCGTAGCAATAGTATTGAAATACCTAGTTATGCATTCATTATTTGAATAATTTATGACTTCTGTAATGTGTATTTCTTTTTCATTTTGCTTCATATTTTAATATAGTTAAAATAAAAATTTAAGTGCTCTATTAAATTTACGAAAACTTGATTATTCAAAAGATATACAAATATATTTATATTTAACATTCATAAGTTTCTTATTCAATTTGTATGAAAACTAAATTAGTCCAATATCCTCCATATTGGAGAATAACTTATTTTTACATAATAGGAAAAAAAATAAAAGGAAGCTATTTTAACAAATTAAGTTTCGCAGTCCAAAACAGTGGCATATGGTGATAGAGGGTAGCAAAGCCACTCTTAGAAACGTACTGATAAAATGATTTCCCCATCGCGACTAATAAATCTTTAGCCTACAAAAACGTCAGCTTAATTTATTAGTACGTAAAGACAATATTTTGTTCGCGAGCAAACGGCAATCTGAGTGGGGTCGCCTCCGTGGAAATGTGCCCACTATTCGTCAACGTCGAGCCTCTTATTTATCACCAAGCAACATTACTGTGATATTCCAAGCAAATTTCATCACGAACTATCACGGAAGGGGTCGCACAAGATCCACTTTCCCCTGTCTCCTCATGTGATAGTAAGTTCTTTGTACGTCATATTTTTTATGCATTCATACAGCGGGCGTTCGTTGATTTGTTTGGAAGTCTCGAATTGGATGTTTTTGGAGTATACCCTCATTTTTTCACGTCGTATCGTGTCTCAATCTATGCATGTGAAGTTATGAGCTCTGTGAAGGCTTCCTGGTTATCTTGGATTACATTCTACAACTTATACTTGTGATCTTTAAACTATTAGCAGAGGTATGAATGCACACTCTTCAATGCCCACTACGATTGGTGTTATTGATGATGTATATTAAAAAGGTAAGAACAGAAATCACGATATCGGAAACGGGATTAATGAAATGCTGCTTAAAAAATTTGGATTTTATGTAATGAAAACAAGAAATTGAGGCATTGACCTTGTGCAAGAGACACCAAATAGTACAAGAGTCCTGCTTAAGATCGATCGTAAGTGCGTTACTGCTTCTGAGAAGGATTAATCCATGTCACTGTATAGGATAGAAATACGTAGACCGGTTAATTATAACCGTCCAATGGCATTTATATCTTGGCCAATTAATAGCTTTATCATTTAAGTAGTTAACATGAAAAAAAGTAATATTAATATTTCAAGTAATTTCAGATTTATATTGATGAATGAGGACGCTCCCTTACATAGAGACTTCACTGAATTTGGTCTCCCCTACATCGGTGTCTAGCCTTGTAAACATGAGTGTTCTAGATTTATATGTGTGTGGCCTTGAATCAGCTAGCGAAAAAACATATGACAGAGAAAATTATTTATAAGCAAGAGTGTTGTAAGAAAGTCAAATAGGTTAGTACGGTATTGAAGTGTTACTTACGCAGATTACTTGAAAGGTGATAGAATTAGTATTTTGACTAGGGAAGTGTGATCGCTATACCTATTTTGAATGTGAAGGAAATTTTGCGTTTCGGTAGAAGAGTGGATACACTTGAAGTCAGCTGACTTGCTAAGGCAGTCATTTTAGTCCTCAGCTGTGGCAACGCATCTGGAAACGTTTTCAAGTAAAACACTTATTCCATACGGAGTTGATTGCAGACGTTCATGGGCGGCAGTAACCATCAAGGAAACAGCAACCTCGATTGTTACTCTCATAAACAGATAGGCCTGAAACGAAATGAAATTTATTTCGTACAGGCCTACGGCAGCACTTACAAATTTTCTGTTACTTTATTTTTTCTTATTCCACCGGAACGGAATTCCGGACTCAACTCACTGAATTGTATGAGCCACTCAATTTCGAGCAAACTTATTTCAGCACATCGCGACGAAACAACAAGACGAAGTTTTACACCCGAAGCGTGATACAGAGTGGAAAATATGAATCGACTCAATTTTACAACCGATTGCAGTCTCGACTTGTATGAGACTGAAGACTTACTCAAGTCGAATTTACATTTTTCTCGCCACTTCAAACTCATTGGTGTGGAAACGTATTGGGCGCTTCTTTATTGGGATGACAACGGTACGACACGGCACCAATGTTGAAAGAACTTCTGTCGGTTAAATGTCAGTGCCGGTCATATACAAAAATGTTAACAATATGTATGAAACCAAGCCTGTAGTTTTTTTTTACCTACTGTGACCTTATAAGGGAGAATTATCTAAGATAACTAATGGAAAATTCTTTTTGATATGCGCAATACATTTTGATAGAAATAAACACTTGCGTTGTCTGTTTAGATATTATGCCTGTGGTGCCGTTGCCGTGTCGTGTCGTTGTCGTTAAGTGCAGAAGCGCCCATTATTGTGCTGAAGTGTCGCGTTTATCAAAAGCAGTGTTACTGACAATAAATTCAAGTTTTTCACTTTTCACTCCTGGGGATGTTGTGCGATATTATTTATAAATCATTATTTTATCTTCTAAAGTTTATCGTTGTGAAAGTTTCTAAGTACTGATTATTTGAAACAAACTTTAAAGCTTTAAAATGCTAGGTTACCCCGAGGACTAAGTTGAAAGCCACGGATAAGTATGACCCCCCTTACTACACTTTTCAAAGCGGAATACAATAGCGCTTTACACTGCTGTTATTAGGCAGAAATAGGTCTGGCGGTGACACCAGGGTCCTACCACAACGTCACGTCACATCACATTTTTTTTTACATTTGAATTCATCATCAACCCATTACTGTCCCATTGCTGGGCACGGGTCTCCTCTCAGAATGAGAAGGATTAGGCGACAGTCTACCGTCCTGGCAAAGTACGTATTGGTAGACTTCACATACCTTTGAGTTTTTTTATAAATTCTCCCAGGTGTGCAGGATTCCTCACGATGATTTCCTTCATCGGTTAGGCAAGTTAATTTCTAATACGCATATAATTTTAAAACATGAGGTGGAATTGAACCTCGGACCCTCCGACCGAGAGGCCGAGATTTATATCCACTATTCTCTCACTGCTTAATACATTTTAAAGAATTACTACAATTTAATACATTTCAAATGTAATATTTATGTCCATAAGTAAAGGTCGAATTGATGTTTAATATACCTAAGACAGATGTTAAATGTTCATTAAAACGCGTATTGGTTACCTAGTTGTGTCCACCCGTTTGCTGTGCGGTTGCTCATGAATATTCCTGCGGGTAATGTCTTCGCGTTAATATTGCCCCAAAGCGTGCATGTTGGATCTTGTATGCTAAGCTACCCATAGAGTTAGAGTTAGCGAATAAGTACATTATATGTAGTGCATAAAGTTCTCATTAGAATATATGTCTCCATATATCAAACATTTTATTTTGAAATATTTAAACCTTATTACAATATTATAATAACTTAAACTAACTTTAAAACAAATAGAAATAAAAATATTTACAGTAATCAAAAAATAACTAAAACTATAATAAATCAGCCAGATCGCTGCCCCGCGGTATTGTACCCAAGACACTAGCCGCATTACCTCGTTGTATTGCCAAACTTATTTGTTGACCGAGGTAAGCTCCAGCTCTTGGGTCACTAGAGGTCTCAATCAATCTGGTCCCCACGGCCCCATAGTCTTAACTGCGAAGAGCACAAATATATAATTCTGTGAAATAGCAGCATATTTGCACCGCTTCACAGCCTCCGCAGATTCGGCCGCCGCACCAGCACGCATCGAGGTCGCCCGAATATGAGACGGTGCCATGGTGTCAACACGTGTACCATCCCATACCAGGGACCTCCTCTGTTTCCAGGGAACGAGTGTCAAACCATCTGGCCGCTTGCCATCATCACGCACTATACTCCATTATATTTTAGGGTTAAAAATAATTCGCGTGACTTGGTAACTATACCTTTATTTTGGCGTGAAATTATGACAAAATTCGTTCACTCCTTTTATTATAACTTTACATTAGATAATATTGAATAATAAACGTAAAATATGTAATTTCCTTATTTGGGTCTTCTTTTACTTTTAAGTGCTCTTTGGTATTCATTTAACCATGTACTATTTAACGGGTGCTATCCGCCCGTTTGCTGTGCGGTTGCTTGCTCATGAATATTTCTGTGGGTATCTGGTCTCGTATTTTTAATTTGATGTAAGTAAATATTGCATGGTTCTCTGTCAAAAAGTACGTCAATATTTGGGAATGTATTGAGCAAATATAACATAATCTATTAGACATCATGTATATTTTTTTCTTTTTGTTATTCGCAAAATTGAATGTATTGTCTAGAAATAACATAATAATGATATATGAATGAAAAATTCTTAAAAACTAGATTAGTAATTGCCTATGTGTCTCCTTCTAGTCTTATTCTATTCATTAAAATTCGTAATAGTTACCCGGCGGTACCCGCCCATTTGCTGTGCGGTTGCTCGCTCATGAATATTCGTGCGAGTAATGTCTTCGCGTTAATATTGCCCCAAACTGTGCATATTGGGTCTTGTATGCTATGTTAATTATGGATAGTAACTGGTCTGGCAAAACCACCATAGCATCATATTGAGTCTAAGTTTTTTATTTTCTTTTTGGCGCTAAACTAACGTGACGTCGATAGGTAAAAGTTTTGGTTCATAAATATAGATTTTTAATAACTTCACTACAGATTTGAAAACGACGAGCACTAATAACTCTAATTTAAACTCTAAATTTAAGATTTAAGGTATTTGCCTGAACAGGATTCGTACCTACTTTCGAATCACAGGTACGGTGAAACGGTAAATAATTTAATATTAAAATTTCTGTTCTATACATAACGCGAAATGTGTCGAAGTCCAATAACCTATCGATATTTTATTTTCCCTTACAAGTAGATCTATATTTACCTACTTACTCCTTTAAACATATGCCTATAGGCTTCCTCGTACCCGCTCAATCGCTGTGCGGTTGCTCCGTCATGAATATTCGCAAAGATAATATCTTCGTAATATGCCCTCAAACGAGCACATTCGATTAAAGGCAGTTCAATCTAGTCGCACGCATCGTATGAAAACTGATTTTAAGATTCATTATGTAGAAACTATTTTCTACTAGCTTTTACCCGCGGCATTGCTCGTGGTCAGAGGTTTTTTATCTATCTAAAAGGTACTTTATGCTCTTTCCTGAACCCTATACAACGTGTGTATAGTTTTTTGCGGCAATCGGGTGAGTAGTTAGGGTGCAAAAGTGTAACAATCAAACTCAATTCCATATTTATATATTAGTTAGGATTATTAGGATACAGCCACAGCGAAGTGGTTAGAAACTTGGCCTCTCAGTCTAAGTCCGAAGTTCAAAATCCCTTGTCTAAAGGGTGACTGAAAACATTGTAAGGAAACTTAAACGCCTTCTTTAAAAAAATATTCTTAGCGATGTGTGAATTATGGCCTAACCTTTCATTCTGAGAGAAGGCACGTTCCCAGCAGTGGGACAATAATAGGTTGATGATAGCGACGATAGCCTACTCCGTACAATTTTTTTTCATGTAACATATCGACGAGTATGCCAGTCTTTTCTTAACCGTTTTAACGTAAAACTGACATATCTAAGCAATAATATAATTCAGAGAGTTCTACCAAAACACCATTACTATTTATTTCCATATTTGATTGATCACAAATCGTTCCATAACTGTTTATGTCCGATCTTGTCCCGTTTTCATTGCTTAGCCACTTAATAAATACCAAAGTTACAATATCTATCAACGAGCATCCGAAGTACGTAAACACATAAAAACTCCATTAAGCCTCTTTGATGTATGATAAATAATATAATAAATAACATATTAGCTGCGAAAAACATGTCACTCGTGTTTGAGTGGCTATCATTTTTATCTGATTGCCCGATAAAATTGTAATAAATGTTGCTTTCTATGCAGTCACTTTATGTGGTTATTCATATAACAGTAACAACTAAAACTTAAGTGACTAAAGTAAATAGTAAGTCCTTGAGGACTAAGTGCGAACGCTGTGCAGAATTCAGACTAAATAAATCTCAATGTGAAGCAAAATTACCGAAATAATATTTGTCGGTTTTCCTTCTGTGAAATAAATGTAGCATACATGCTGCAATGGGCCTAATGGTAAGCCGTCGACGCCGTCGACGCCGTAATGAACACGGATATTTGTAAATTAAAGTACTAAGGGATGTAACACACGAGCGATAGTCAGGTTGATAGGCCGCGACTGTTTTCGTCCGTTGGCGACGACTCCGAATAGTTGCCGGCTATCAGTCACTGACGACGAGCGCCTACGAGGGGCGACAGTCAATGGCGGTCGCGCGCGACGAGGTTCGACAGTCATCGATGCTCGATGCCGACGAGGGGCAACTGAAATCGGCGGTCGCTGGCGACGGCAGAGATAATAGCCGTCGGTAAATAGCGAGCTTACGACGGGCAGCGATAGTCGGTGGCAGTTGCCCAGATGGGCTGTCGCTCATGTAAACGCTCCCCTAACTTTCATTACTAATGCGTATTATCAATCAATCATTTATTTGCATGAATATAGGTAAATACAAAGTTCTTACAATGTTTTTTTTTTTTTTTACTTTTTTTTTTTTTTTTTTTTTTTTTTTTTTTTTTTTTTTTTTTTTTTTTTTTATCGTTTAACCTAACGATTAGGCAGACGTGCTACCTGATGGAAAGTAGTCAACGCCGCCTATGGACATTTGCAACACCAGAGGGGTCGCCAATGCATCGCCGGCTTTGTATGAGAGCTCTTTTTGCACCTTTTTTGAAGAGCCCCATGTCATAGCGCTCCGGGAATACCTCAGGAGGAAGTTCATTCCACATCTTACACGTCCGCGGCAAGAACGTCCGTGCAAACCGAACCGTGGAGGACCGCCACGAGTCCAGTTGGTGTGGATGGAACTTCATCCTTCGGCGAGTGGTGCGATGGAGGAATGGTGACGTAGGCACCAGGTCAAATAGTTCCTCGGAACACCCACCATTGTAAAGCCGGTAGAACACACAGAGGGAACCTATGTCCCTCCGCAAACTCAAAGGTTCTAACCGATCGGAGATCACCGGGTCGTTGACGATTCGGACCGCGCGTTTCTGCACGGAGTCAAGTGGGTTAAGTTGGTATTGGGGCGCCCCTGCCCAGAGATGTGAGCAGTACTCCATGTGGGGTCTCACTTGCGCCTTATAAAGCAGAAGGAGTTGCCCCGCGCTGAAGTACCGCTTCGCTCTGTTCAAGACGCCCAGTTTTCTTGATGCCAACTTCGCCTTAACATCCAAATGACCCCGGTACTGCACGTCACACGATATGTCAACTTCCAGGATCCCCACACTTTTACCAATGGTGAGCGGGATACCTTGGAACCTTGGCGCTATGACGAATGGGGTTTTTTAGCGGTAAACGCGCAGACTTGTGTCTTCGTGGGGTTAAACTCAACAAGGTTAAGTCGACCCCATATCGAGACCTGCTCCAGAGAGTCCTCGATTTCAGACACAAGTCGGATTCTGCTTTCTTCCACGAGAGTCCGAGAGGTATTTGCGCGGCCTGTATACGTAGCGTCTCCCGTACTATCATCTGCATAGCAATGTATGTTGCCTACTTGTTGCAACATATCATTGATATGCAGAATGAATAGTGTGGGAGATAGGACTGAGCCCTGGGGCACGCCAGCGTTTACAGGTTTCGTATCAGAGCAGCATCCGTCGACGACGACTTTGATGTGCCGCTCCGACAGAAAGCTGGTTACCCATGCGCATAACCTCTCAGGAAGACCGTAAGATGGAAGCTTCGCGAGAAGGGCTCTATGCCAGACCCGGTCAAAGGCCTTCGCGATATCCAGGCTAACCGCCAATGCCTCACCATTGCTCTCAATGGCTTGCGCCCATCGGTGTGTGAGATAGACTAGAAGGTCACCAGCTGAACGGCCCTTGCGAAAACCATATTGATGATCGCTGATCAGCTGGTGATCCTCGAGGTACCTCAGGAGCTGTGTGTTTATAACACGCTCCATCACCTTTGAGAGCAGGGAGGTTATCGCTATAGGCCTGTAGTTGGCCGGGTCACTGCGATCACCCTTTTTAGGGATCGGATGTACAAGAGCAACCTTCCACGAAGACGGTACTTGTCCTGTGGTGTAGGAAAGCGAGAATAAGCGCGTTAAGATGGGAGTCAACTCGGGAGCACACGTCCTCAGCACCACCGCGGGGATTTCGTCCGGCCCACTCGACTTCTTGACATCAAGAGACAATAGAGCTCGCCTGACAGCTTTCTGTGTAAACCGTATGTTAGGCATAGAGCTCTCACACCGCGGGATGGTAGGCGGTGTGGCCCCTCGGTCGTCGAGAGTCGAGTTTGAGGCAAAGAGGGTACCCAGAAGGTCGGCTTTCCCCTTTGCCGTATGGGCCAGAGAATCATCTGGTTTCCGCAGGGGCGGTAGTGAAGATTGACAGAAATTACCCTCGACAGCTTTGGCCAGCGACCAGAAGGCTCTACTCCCGGAGGGGTAACCAAGTAGCCGCTCGCCAATTCTGCCGATGTGCCTAGACTTCGCCTTAGCCATATGCTTCTTTGCTGAACGGGAGGCAGCGTTGAAAGCCGTTCGAAGCTCGGCGGTCTTCGGATCCTTGCACGCGTGCGCTGACGCCCAGGCTTGGTAGATCTCTTGCTTATGACGTGATGTCTTAGCGCAAGACCCATCAAACCAGGGCTGACTCCGCCCACCGACGGATACGACAGAGTTTGGAATAAAGCATTCCATGCCCTGCCGAATCACGTCGGCCACAGAGTCAGCGCACGTGCTAGGATCACTCGAGACGAAACACAGCTGCCTCCACGGGTATGATGCCAGGAATTCCCGTAACCCGTCCTAATCTGCTGACCTGTAGTGCCAAACTTGTCGCTTCCCAGGGGGTCGAGCCCCCATGGGACGCGACAAGGGCACAGAAGAACTTACCAAGCAATGGTCAGAAGATCCAAGAGGAGCCTTGACCATTACTTGGTAGTCTTCAGGACGGTTGGTCAGCAGAAGATCCAGCAAAGAGGCAGTATGGGTCTCTACATCAGGTACCCTTGTAGGGCCGGGTACGACCTGGGAGAGCCCATATGCCAAAGAGAAGTCATACGCAGTTCTTCCGGCAAAGTCAGTGGTTCGGGAGCCCAGCCACTCAATATGGTGGGCATTAAAGTCACCCAGAATCACCAACTCCGCCGAAGGACACTGCTGCAGCATCCTGTCAATTGCCCACTGGACGTGCTCGAATAATCGAGTTGTCTCGACATCTCCGCTATAGGACCTATATAGGCACGCGTAGACATGGGTCTGCCCCCCAATATCTGCGCGCACCCACAACAAAGATAGGTCCTTGTCTTCAAGGCAGCTGAGACGGCGGCAGCAGATATCACCCCGAACATACACACATACCCCGGCTCGACGCCTAAAAACATGTTGTAAACTGTAGCCGGGGTAATCTAAATACGATGTATCGCCCGAGGGCGATATCTGCGTCTCCGTCAAAAAGAGGAAAGCCGGCTTTGCTGTCTCAAGGTGGTGGTGGACAGCATCCAGATTGGAATGGAGCCCCCTGATGTTGCACATATCCACAGTAAGTGTGGAGGAGGTCGCCGCTGTGAATAACTTTTCCTTTTTTTTCTGCCTTTTCATTGGTGGTCCAAAGAGATGAAGGACTAGAAAGGATTTGCGGTGCTCCGCCGACACTCCACGGGACAAAGTGCGGGTCTCGTAGCGCCGTGCTTACAGTGGTAATGTGGGATGCTGGCGCGGGGGACGGAAGGGCCCCCGGTCCCCCCCGTGCACGACTACCCGGCTCCACTCCGGTCTCTTACTCCGGCAGGGTAATCGTGCAACGGGACTTTTCGCCGGTTGGCGGGACAGCCTCCCGGGCCAGAGGTTGACGGTGTTGCCCGGGTTCGGGTCCCCAACTAACCGGCGGGCGGCCAGCGGACAACCGTTTCACCGGGTCTCCCTGGCCCCCGCGCCAACGCACCACGCCTCCGAGAGCAACGATGCTTAAAGAGACCCACCGGACCCGAAGGTTACGCCGTCGGAAACACCACAAGAGGATGGGCAGGGGGGGTTAAGGGGATGAACTGGCTCCCAGGCGCACTACCGAAACACGACGAGTCGTTATCAACGGTAGACTCCGGCCTGAGGGTGGTAGCTAGCCAGGCAGATCCCACGAAGAGATCTTACCACCAAGCAACAATTGGTCACTATATTCCACCCAGCGAGGCATTCAATATAACACATATTTATGGAAATTAATTAATCCATTATAAAATTAATTATTTATAGTATTAAAATTTAAAATTACAGACACAAAATTCTCCATGTCAGATCAACTACATAATTTTTATATTATCATATTTTTTTCTGGTGTATACTTTATTGTTGAAAAAATACTTTATATTACTAAATATATACCAAAGTTACATTTTAATATCGTGTTTGAATGCGTATCAGTAATTCAGGTTGACGACACCTCTTAGCATACATAAGATGGTATTACCGTCCCATTGCTGGCATAACTGGCGATTACAGTAAAATGTGGGCTTCCTTGAATAAGCTTGGTGACCATATTTTTTAACGATCGTTGGGAATTTAGTAGGTTTTTTAGCGATATATTAAGCGAGATTTGAAAGGTATTTCTTAAGTTTTCTAGGTAAATATTTTTTTATTACTGTATTTATCAATCAGAAAGATATATTTCAAAATTAGATATTAAGGAATTTCGTCTCATAATGTTTTTTTGATTATATTAGTATTAAAATAATAATAATAAGTACAGTTTAGCAAACATTTAGCTGAGTGTTTTTACTTTTATTTTAAGTTAAGCGTCATAGGCTCAGGTCGAGTGCCGGATGGGTGACCGCTAGTGGCTAAATTTCACACAAGCTTCCATCCTTTGGAAGGCAATTTAACTCTTCGTTCCCGGTTGTTATTATTGGATAGCAGTTATTAAGCCTTAGGTAACATTAAACTTTATTTAACGGTTTTAAAATTCGAATTGTTCTCTAACCCTTAACTATCTTCTTACTTATTTGCATTGGAGAAGCATGGTAATATACTCTTCAGATTCGGGGAAATCTGAAGCGTATATTACAATGTAAAAGAGGAGTCTTTTAGGGAACCATACTCTGCCCTGGAACATCCAGAGGGTTGCAACTAATATAATATCTCTAATAATTTATAACAGCAGTGTTAGGCGCTGCTGTGTTCCGTTTTGAAGGGTGTGGTAAGGGAGACAGACTTTTCCGAGGCGTTCCAGCTTAGTCCTCAGGGGTAGCGGCGCATCTGTGGCCGACCTCAGGTAGGAATATCTATCCTATCTGGGGTTGATTACAGATGTCCATGGGCGGCAGTAGCCACTTACCATCAGGTGGACTGCATGCTCGTCTGCTACTCCTATATTATAAAAAATAAAAAAATCTCTAATAATGCGATAGAATCAATTCTTACAGTGACATTTCAGTTAAAGTATTGCTTTCAAGTTCATTACATACTCATTTCTAACGTGAAGGTATACTGCACGGATATTTGATACGATACCGCTTTTCCATTACATTACGTTACGGTTATATTCGATAAGGAGTGCGAGATACTTTCTAATAATATTCGAATGTGAATTGAACGTTCTTATCGTCTTGCAGTCACTCACGTCCCCAACAGTATTTTATTTTTGCATTGCATTTATAATCGAAATTAACCGAGTGTTCCTCGCAATATAGTTCTCGTATTTAATTAATTTAATAGAAATATCAAGTAAAGACTTGCTATACTGAAATGAATAATATAAGTAGTTTACGCTTCACACAGAAGAACAATTCAAAAGTAGAAGAACTTTTCATAATTTCGCCAATACACCTATTTCTAACTTACACCCTTTTAAATAATAGAAAAAAGTCACAATTTATTTTCATTCCATAAAAATATAAATGGGTAAGTAATAAGAATAAACTTTTTACAAACATGACAGCATAATAAATATAGTTTAAAATACTAAAAAAGACCTATTTATGATAAAATCAACTAAAATGTATAAAATAATTTTCAATCTAGGAATCAATTAAGGAACAGTAAATAGTACAATCACAAATATCTATAACAGTATTCTATCTTCATACAAACGCACGAAACGCAACATTAACTTTGCGATGAACTTTCTCTAAGGCGCTCGAACAATCTCGCCTGGAAAATCGATAGTTCTGAAGATGTTGATAAGGACAATGGTACAAAACTATTAAAATCGTGTATTGTCATCGGTTTTTGATAATTATTCAAAATTTTGAATTAAACTGAACGTTCAAAGTGGATAGAAATCGGGTTCAAAGATTCCGTTACATAGTTACATACATACATACAACCCAAGCTATAAAAGCGCGTTAAAAATATTTTTAGAGATCATTACTGATTCGTAACGTAAAGGTACTCGTATACTGCACGGATATTTGATAAGATACCGCTTTTCCATTACATTACGTTACGGTTATATTCGATAAGGAGTGCGAGATACTTTCTAATAATATTCGAAGCGTAAGCGAATGTGAATTGAAGTTCTTATCGTGAGAGTCAGTCATGTCGCGTACAGCATTTTACGGTTACTACGCAGTTATTATCCAGTATGCACCATTGGGTATGCACCACTCTGGATGAGGTTAGCTTTAGAAGTGATACTTAAAAGTAGTAAAATCTAATCTTGAAAGTAGTAAAAAAAAATTAAAGCAAATATCGTAAGCATCCAAAAGTTATTTTATTCCCCAACAGCGGAGTGTAATGTTTCTCGAGTCTTTGTATATATGGATGATTCATTATTTGAAATGCGCTGCAGCAAAATGAATATTATAATTATAAAGTGTCACTAGGTTCGTCTAAATTTGTCCCTGTAGTTCCGGGACGAGAATAGGGCCACGGTATCCTCTGCCTGTCATAAGAGGCGACTAAAAGGGGGCTTCCGGGGTTGCGGGCGGCAAGAGTGGGAATTTGAACCGCCTGGCCAGCGGCCCCGGGAAGGACGGTGGTATGTGTGGTCGCATAGCGTCGTACGAACCAGACGGTGTGGCGAGCGACAAGCTCACCTGGGCGAAGCCCGACGGGGCAACGCGCTAAGAGGACTCCGGTTGCGCTCCTTTTCCCCCTCAATAACAAAAAAAAGGGTTCGTCTAAAGGTTATATTTTCTAGTAGTTAAGTTTTATTGTTCTTTTAGCAACTCCCTAATATAATAATATTATGAGGAGGAATTTCGAGTTCTAAAGTTAAATTAAATATTATTTCTGGAATTCAAAAATAACGTTTTTCTGTCTACGCGTAACATAACATGTTACTATTATCATAAGAAGTATATTTTACTACATTTTAAAATTGTTAAAATCGTGGTGTAAATTGAAAGTTTTTATCGAATCCACAATCAGTCACGTTTGCTCCCAGCATTTTAGGGTTATTTGTAGTGTTACCCGGGAACCCGTATTAAGAAGCCATTTATATCCGAGTCGTTAAATGGTGTCGAAGTTTCCAATCGAATGTTTGCTACATAGAGATTTCACAAAGTTTCGTCATTTCATATTATTACTAAGATAATTGCAAAACTTTTTCTCCTTATTATAATTTTGATATTGGGGTTTTGGATTTATGTAGTATTCTCAATGAAGGACTTTAGTTTTAAAATATTTCACAGTTACAAACTCAGTTTAGTTTCACTGGCAACAGGGCCAAAGCAAATATGGTCCTTCGAGCTGGATTTCATAATGTAAGTTACAAAGTTGATTTCCATTGTGCTACAAAATTCCAGTTACGTATTCTATATAATTTTTCTTTTTCTAATAACATAAAGATAGGTAAATTAAAACGTGACCAAGCAGAAAACAATACCTGTCAGCTCGAAAGATAGAAAATGGAAATTCTGAGAGAATTTCTAAAATTACTTTCCAATGCACACAGTTTGTATATAAAAACGGTGGTGATGGAACTCGATTGATTTTCACTTCCACCTCAAGTAATTCAACACGCTAAGTGCTCCCTTGAGTAAAAGATAGAAATGAGGACGAAGGAAATAGATCTGCTTTTCTCATAATATCTTATTGAACGTCGTTAGCTTGTAGCTAACTTTGACAGCTTAATTTAATCATAACCAGATGTCAGTATAATAGTATTATCAATTTAAGTATATCGGCATGGAGTATGTACTTTTAAGTGGTCTCATTAGGACATCTGATTACAGATATCTTACAAGCCCTTAATAGGTTTTTTTGTCTTATCCAAGGTCGACAAAATTAATTGCTGCTCTGAAAGGTCAAGTCATAAACCTTTGTGTAAGTCTTATTCACCCTCCGAACAAAACGCAGCGCTTGACACTACTGTTATAGGCCGAAATAAAGAGAATTCGTCTTACCCCACATATTTTATTATAATAAAACAAAATAATTTATTTTTGACGTAAATTGAAACATAACGACGCGATATTTTGTCATCTTACTATGAGTATTTTAGCATTTTTTTGACGATTACTCTGAGACATTTTCCCTGACGAATTGATATACAGATTAATGACAATTTAGTACTCATATATAGATTATAGATTTTTGTGACAATTCGGTAAAGGTACGTGAGAGAGTTTAGTATCCAAGTGGCAATTTTCAATTCTCCACTCTATCCAGCTAACAGTTTCAGTTTCAATAAACATTTAACCAGGTTCCTATCGCTACGAAACTGTAATATATGAGGTCGATCGGGAAGCAATCAATCAATATTATTACTGGCCGGGTCTTTACGGCTGGCGGTGACAGAAATTGATATAGCTACCCGATATAGCTGGCATGGATTACGTATTAGCTATAGCATTAAAGGCATTAACGGCCCTGTGACGTCACATTTTGTAAGTGGATTAGTCTTAAATTCGACTTCTGAGGCACCGCCAGTACACCTTTCTCTACCTAATAGCAGTTATGTTAAGCGCTGCTGTGTACCGATTTGATAGATGTGGTAAGGTAGACGTAGCGAAGCGTTCTAACTTAGTCCTCAGTGGAAGCGGTGTATCTGTGGCCAGCTGGGTTGATTACAGATGACCATGGGCGGCAGTAGCCACTTACCATCAGGGGGAAGCAGTCCCAGCAGCTCGTTTGCTGCTTCTATATTATAAAACGTAAAATTATTTGAGTTAATTATAAATTTAAACACTTACTATCAGGTATCATTTTGCTTATTCGATATCTTAAAAATACTTTTATACAAAGAAGTCCAAAAGTTTATTCTAGCTCAAACACTTGTGAGCTAAACAGTATTGGTTTTGATCGCCCGAAGCTGTGTTCCGATTTCAACCGGCCACCGTATGGAATAAAACAGATGACATTTGAAACTTTGATTTTGTTGAAAAATTTTTGTATTTGTGATACAAACAATACCTGGTATTATGTGGCAAACATCAATAGCAACATTCCATTTTGGAAAGAATTGAATAACATAAAAATATGTTCAATAATACCTTTTCGTGTTATTCAATTATCAAATACGTTTCAATGACGCTCTCTCTGCCCATAGATAATCCGTATGAAAGTACACGGAGCGTTAAAGATACTGATCTGACAAGAAAACTGTTCCAGGTTTGACCCTCGACCATGCAATCTCTTGCGACTATCTGCAAGTCATCGGCAAGAGACGGCGGCACATGTTTTCTGTGTCACGCTTTTGAAGTTTTTTCAAGAACTTTCATTACAAGTCTTGATCTAAGACTATCAGAGCATGGCCGCTCCTTAGACATGATTATCTAGCGGGAGATATCCCTAAATTGTATTAAAAAATTCTGATCTGGTTCCGGATATTTGTCTTTGTATGAGTCTGTAGCACCCACAACATTCGACTATAGTTAAATTCGAACAAAGAAATTTACTAACAAATGTGCCTCCACCATGTTTACTGAAATATTAAGTACATCTGTAATAAAATATGTAGTATTAAATCGCACTCGCAATAGAATATGTGCCAAAAACTGCATGCATAAGATATTTAGAGCGCTGAGTAGTTGGCTTTTAACGATATTAAAATCGTAGATATTGTTCCCATTTAGCTTAAAATGAGAAGTTAAAGTTATATGTTGGATGTAGGCATGAAATACGCTAATGCATTGAAGTAATATGAGTATATTTATGTAATTGAAATAATGAGATGACTCGCATACATTTTAGACTAGGGTAGAAGCCTTTAAAAATAATAAAAAGTGAAATAAAATTGTAGTAGGATGAAACCCATTAGAAAAGGAGGGGAATATTATAAAAATGAAGGGAAAAATAATTTACGGGCGATCTGAGGTCGGGGAGGGGATGGGGGTGAGTCTTTAAGGGTAAAAAACGGTTTTTCTCGATTTCCGGCAAAACTAAAAGCCCTATCGAAAAAAGTCAAATTGCAAAGTTGTAGGTAATAAAAAGATCTAAAACTTTTGTATTTACACTTTTCTCACATAACCTCAAAATTTATGTGAAAAATTCAAAAAACCAAGTTTTTGGTTTTTTATTTTTATCTTTTACAAAAAAATTTTTTTTTAACGAAATTTGGCGAAAACTTACCTTTTTATGTCCCAAATACGCTGTAATTTATTTGATTAAAAATATTTATTTTTTCACCTTATTTTGAATTAATATCGAAAAAACACCCTAATTTTCAATCGAAAACTCACCCGTCAAAATATCAGCTTTTTTCAAAAAGTTCGTATGTTTTCTGTTCGTTGAAATCTCTACTTTTTGATGGTGAAAAAAAAAATATATGTTACTATAGTAAATTCTCAGAAAATGTAAAAAATCAAAATAAACTCGAATTCGAATTTTTTTTTTAATTTTTATAAAAAATTTTGAGCTATTTATTAAAATTACCACTTTAATTACTCGAAAAACTATAGATTACATGTTACATTGATAAAAAAAATTGCAAATAAGAATATACTACTATAATTAACAAACAAATCAGTTAATAAAATTAATATTTAATAAGACATTTACAATATTTGGAGAAAGTTGTCAAATCTTCTTTAAATTATATGCGTAGATGTCTATTTATAACTAATTTAAGAAAAATTATATACCTGAGTGACCTACGAAAAATAGTAGCCCATCAAAAGGTATTTCATGGAGAAGTGGGGAAGGGGCTAGGCGAGTCTGGGTCTTACTACATACATACCTACTATTTCGTAGCAGCTGTTACAACCGTTAGCCTAACCAGTATTCGTAATACAGTACAATATACAACATCGTTTATAAAAATACACGTGCACGCTGAGTTTCTTGAAGATAATTGTGACAAGTTTACTTAAAAAAAAAAACTTTTCGAATCTGCATAGGAAGGTAATTACTATATCTATTTTTGTCTGTATCAATCAACTCAAACATAAAAATCGTAATATTTTCTTTAAAAAATAGTATACTTAACGTAACGTAACCTAAAGATTGAAATTAAATGATGTTTTAGTACAAGATAAAAAAATAATAATCTCCTTAATTTTGCACAAACAAATTTAGTTAATCCCATGGAAAAAAAAATTTCAAAATACATAAAAAATATTTTAAAAATCTATAAAAAATATATAAAATATATATCATAAATATATTTGTAATAACAAAGTTTTGGCCGATTTTTATATATATTTTTTACATTTCAAATATATTTCAGATGTATTCAAAATATATGAAATATACTTGAAAATCAGCCAAAAGTTAGTTATTAACAATATATTTACTATACATATTTTTTATATATTTATACATTTTAAATAGATTTTTAATATATTTTTTAGACATTTTGACATTTATTTCTTTAATATATTTTTTTTATTGGGGGTATATTCACGATAAAATAGTGAAGGCATTATTAATTCGATTCTGTCTTTTCAGATTATCAGTATGGATGAATCTGTTTGTATCATCTGCAATAAGGCAGATGATAAGCAAGTGTATGAAATAAAAAAAAAACAGCTTTGAGTCGTTTAGTGGTTTCCAGCACTTCCAAATTTCAAATTCAAATCCAAATTTCGAATTCGATTTTTTTTTGATTTTTTGCATTTTCTGAGAAGATTTACTATAGTAACGTAGTGATTTAATATATTTTTTTTTTTCACCATCAAAAAGTAGAGATTTCAACGAACAGAAAACATACCAACTTTTTGAAAAAAGCTGATATTTTGACGGGTGAGTTTTCGATTGAAAATTAGGGTGTTTTTTCGATATTAATTCAAAATAAGGTGAAAAAATAAATATTTTTAATCAAATAAATTACAGCGTATTTGGGACATAAAAAGGTAAGTTTTCGCCAAATTTCGTTAAAAAAAAATTTTTTTTGTAAAAGATAAAAATAAAAAACCAAAAACTAGTTTTTTTGAATTTTTCACATAAATTTTGAGGTTATGTGAAAAAAGTGTAAATACAAAAGTTTTAGATCTTTTTATTACCTACAACTTTGCCATTTGACTTTTTTCGATAGGACTTTTAGTTTTGCCGGAAATCGAGAAAAACCGTTTTTTACCCTTAAAGACTCACCCCCATCCCCTCCCCGACCTCAGATCGCCCGTAAATTATTTTTCCCTTCATTTTTATAATATTCCCCTCCTTTTCTAATGGGTTTCATCCTACTACGATTTTAATTGGTTTTAAAAATTATCGACCCTGGTCTATTTATTTTTGTGTTTATTATTATCCTTTATACTAAAACAGAAAGTGGTTAATACTTTTATCAGCATAAAGAGGTATGGTGTTACCTTCGAAATCGTAATACGAATTACTACTTTTTAGAGTTCCACACCCAAAGGGTAAAAACGGAACCCTATTACTAAGACTTTGCTGTCTGTCCGTCTGTCCGTCTGTCACAGGGCTATATCTCCGAAACGGTAATAGATAGACACATGATTTTTTTTACAGAGGATGCATAACGGCGGCCGCTATAACTATAAATCCTAAAAATAAAATAAAGTTGAATATTAAAGGGGGTCCCTATACAACAAACCGGCATTTTTAGATCTAACTCTTAAACTGTACTCAGACCGAAATTTTGAAGGTTGAAATTTTTACAATCCGCTCACTATACATGGTATTATAATAAATACAAATAAGAACCATAAAACATATTTTAATATAGTTATTTTAATTTTATTATACGTTATTTACGTATTATTCATCAACACCCCAACGCCATTATTTTTGTGTTATACAGGATGAATTTTTCAAACGGGCCTTCAGGGCCAAATCCGAAACTATAAGGATTAGCGAAACATGCTGAAAGGAGTTACGACGCCAATTTTGATAAAAACTAAAACTGCATCATTATTTTTTTAAAATAACTTTTTCCCTAGCCGGGAATCGAACGAGCTCATTATGAAAAAACATACACCCTCTATATTATTCCACTATGTTATGTGACAAATAAAAGGAAAAGGATTTTTTTTAAATAAAATACACATTTTTCCATACATTGGCATTCCATACTGATCCTTAAGGATTATATATAACAAATGATTTATGGATAATTCTTTAGAAACATACATAAGTTATACCATTGAAGAATTTGTTGGTGAGATAGATGTAATTGTGATACCACCGAAGTCACAAAAGGTTCCACTTTCAAATATAAATAAGTAAAACATTTTTGCCTACATAAGATTCTATCCTAATAGAATATTATTACAGAAGCAATACCGCTTCTATATATAATATTTATGTACAAAGGAGAATAAAGTAAGAGTACCTCATGCGAGGCTAATTTTGAAGCTGAATTGTTTGAGCTAAAAGAAGCTAGGCGTTCTTTGTGACATCCTAAGTAATAGGTTATTACAAAAATATAATACAAAAACTAGAAGAAAAGACAACATTCCTGGAAATGTAATATTAATAAATGTTATATGTGATTTCAAAATACAATTTGTTTTCGAGATATAAATTAATACATATAAATACACATATTCAGAAATAATGATTGTGATATTATTATATCCGTTATATCGTCATGTTATATTATATGGTTATATTATATTAGTGAAAGTTAAATGGAAGTGAATACCTGGTATAAGTTGCAAAAGAAATCAATCAATTAGTTGTAAATAATTATTCGCAAACTGTTATTGAACGACTCATTAAAATTAATATAAACTTACATTAAAATTAATAAAACATATTAGAATGAAAAACTAACAGTTTATACAAGAGATTCGATTACAAAATTAATTACATTTCTAAGGTTATGTCTAACCTTGTTTTTTAATTAATTATGGAGTAAAGATTTCAGAAAGCTTCAAATGTGGATAATTGATAAACACGTATAACAAAGATTCGATCAGAAAACCTTTCGAACTAAATCTTAGATTAGTAAAATACATAGATTAATCACTCCTAACAAGAAAGTATAACCAGTTTTGAGAAATGAAATTATTGCGTAAATAAAGTGTTGCCACGGCTTCGTTCTGGAATGTCCCTAAAATATTTGAAATATTTATTTATTGGTTAAATGACGTAGTATTCCTTATTTATCCGTAAATTTTCCCTAAAAAAATTTTTTATTTGTCAAGTATTCAAACAATAAATGTCAAAACCATCCTTTTGTGGCTTCATTAAATTTCAAGGCGGTGAAGTATCTTTCTTTTTTACTTATCAAATAACGAAATAAGGAATAAAGGATTTGACCACATAGTAAACGTAGAAGTAAAGGCGAGTCAGTACCTACATACTGTTTAGCTTAGAATTGTTTTAGCTTAAATAAACTTCAGCTCTTTGTCCACCAATGAGGTTAACTTAGTAAAAGTCTTTGTTCATATGCTTTTGTTTTCAATCTTCACGGTAGACCGATCTTTCCGAAGTTGGCTATTTCGTCTGATCTTCGGAGATTGGGTCAGACAATTTTACTTAAGAGATTTCGCTAAAACATTTAAAGTTACGGATGAAAGTTCGAAGTCATTATCGGAGAAAATAGTTTTTGGAGCCAATTTGAAATTTTCTATTCTTTTAGAGATTTTTAGTTATTGGGAATTATCGGTTTTTATGTTACTTAGAAATTGAAAAGCTGTGACAGTTTTAGTTAAGATACCTACAAATTATTTTACCAAGTTCTTTTCCACACCTATTTCAACCTAATAACAGCAGTGATAGGCGCTGCTGTGTTCCGTTTTGAAGGGTGTGGTAAGGGAGACAGACTTTTCCGACGCGTTCCAGCTTAGTCCTCAGGGGTAGTGGCGCATCTGTGGCCAACCTCAGGTAGGAATATCTAATCCTATCTGGGCTTGATTACAGATGTCCATGGACGGCAGTAGCCACTTACCATCAGGCGTACTGCATGCTCGTCTGCTACTCCTATATTATAAAAAATATATATTATTTCTTATTATATATATATAAAAGAGTAGACTAACACTTTTAGATTTCTTGTTTGACTGGGAAATAATCCAGAACCCTAACGTGACAGCATATAGTACGACACACGAGTCTTATAGTATGTACATTATATTTTGGGGTCCTAAACACAACACTTGCTTTTTATGCTGTAATAAACTGTCCTCGTCAACCCATTACTGTTCCACCGCTGGGCACGGGTCTCCTCTCGGATTGAGAATGATGAGGCCATAGTCCTCACTGGCCAAGTGCGTATTCGTAGACTTCGAATACTTTTGAGATTTTGTTTTTATAAATCTCTCAGGGGTGCGTGTAGCCTCACGATGTTGTCCGATAAGGCAAGTAATAATTAATTTCTAATACGCAAATAATGTTTGAAAAATCAGAGTTGCCTGGGATCGAACCTCGAACCCTTCGATCGAGATTTTAACCACGCTATCACTACTTAATAAACAGTAATAAAGACAAATTCTGATACTGTTTGTATCACCATTACCATCTTAATTCTAGACATACCTAAATTTTTAATACGCCTATTTTAAGTAAGATGGCCTTATACGCCTACTTAGTTTAACATAATGCTTTTACTTTCCAAGTAAGATAATATTACACTTAGTCGTACTTTCGAAGTTGGTAGTCCTATTTGCCAAAAGAAGTTTCGCTGACTGAGCGTGCGCGAAGCCAAACTGACAGTAGAGGTCGAGGGTACGGTTTGTTACCATTGTTTGAGAGCTCACGTCAAATTAACTAAAATGTATTAACTAAACTATATATACATACACACACAAACACACACATACACATGCACGTACGAATGCACTCACACACACAGCACGCATACAATAACATATGGTACCTGTGTGTAATTTAGAGACCGGTGTATAAATTAAGATAAGTATGTTTGTAAAATGTAGCTGTGGATTTTATAAATAAATAAATAAATAAATGTATTATATTGAAATAGTAAAAATGATCTGCGCAGTGCAGGGTAGTCACCAAATCGGTCTGAAACACAGTAGCTTCCGGGTTTGATCGCCGGCTAGTCAAAGGTCTAATTGATTAATTTAGTTTTTAAATAATGGTTTTAAAACAAATGTGTACTATTTTGAGTAAATTAAAATTTATTGGATGAGGTAAGTTGCAATAGATAGCGTATTGGTGTACTAAAGATTTCTAGGTTCGATATTCAGGTCTCTGTAGTTCCGAGACCAGCATAGGGCTACGGTATCCCCTGCCTGTCGTAAGAGGCGACTAAAAGGGGCTTCCGGGGTTGCGGTTGGTAACAGTGGGAGCTGGAACTGCCCGGACAGCGACCCCGGGAAGGTCGGTGGTATATATATTCGAATACCGTCGTGCACACCAGACGGTGTGGCGAGCGTCACGCTCACCTCGGCGGAGACCGATGGGTCTGCGCGCTAAGAGGACTCCGGTTGCTTTCCTCTTGAGATGCCGGAGTCCTCTACGTAGCGCCAAGGACGGCCACCGGGACGATTTTAGTGCGGTAAGAATCCCACATAACCCCGTGCCCCTCCCACGGCACAGGCTTTTGAAGATTTCCCCCTCGTAAACAAAAAAATGGTTCGATATTCGACAAGTGTTCTTAAAAATTATGCTTTAATATTATATAACTTCTAGAACTTAGTCCGCGACAAAATATCAATTATCTTTTAAATACAACTGAGTGATATCGCACGTTATAGTACCTTGGAAACCAGCTCTAATATTACCTAGACACGTTTTAGCTAAAGAAATAAAATTGATGTTGATTGATTTAAAATCTTAGCTTTATTATTAATATATATACACGCTTAGATTATTAACCTAGTTAGTACTTTAAGGAAAAAATTAAAAGTGCTTATCTAAATAAACATTCAAAAAATACTTTTTAGTACTATCTATTCCAGAAAAATGCGTGTGACTGGAATTCATTTTAGAATTAAGATAAGATAAAATAGACATTTGTATTTTTATTTGCGGTTTCGTTAAATTAAATCCGTAGTGAGCAAGGCAATGAAAAACAATTGCTATGTCGAGATGTAGCTAGGTACAGTCAGCCCCAAAAGTAGATGAACATATTAAGGTTCCAAAAACACCTATACACCCAAGTATTCATAAGGAGCTATAGAATACAACTGGCATCATAATTAGATTAACGTCATAAACTTTCAAAAGTTGATGAACAGTACAGTGTCAAAAGTAGCTGAACAATGACATATCATATTAGTGACGTTACCTATTTTGTACATGTCGGTGTCCAGCTACGAGTACTTTTGACGCGTTAGTCTTCATCTGCTCAAGCTTCTGAAGCTGACTGTACATTAAATTAAATCGAGTGTACCAGCGGGCAAGGCATTCAATAAGCATAGCATTATATTAACCAGGCAATAAGAAACGTACAAGAAACAAAGCGATTCCAGAGTGGCCGGAACAGTGGAACATTGCCAGCGCTTTGAAAATTTGCAACTGGATTCTTTCGGAAATACGTGAAATTTTCAACGCAATTTTTCATAAACTCGAGAGTTGAATTTTAGATGCATTGGAATATGACGCTAACTAGAAGATATTACTTTCGACACTTTGTCTGCTTCAATTTTATAATTTTAACATGAAAGTTACGCGTATTATTTTTATGAAACTACGTAAAATAGCATCTTTGTTACAAAATTTAAATATAAAATGTGCCTGTATTTTACCTGATATTAATTAAATATAATAAGTGGTCACTGCTTAAAATTAAAGTAACTTTACTTTGCTATTATAAGTATCATCATTGTCCTAGTGGAACCATAAAAAGTTCTAATATTATCTTACGCTTACCTTAACTCAACTCACGTTCTAATATTATCTTACGCTTACCTTGACTCAAAGGTGGTAGAACCCTTTGTGGTTCGACTCCGGCGGCACCACCGCCACACCTATTTCTACCTAATAACAGCAGTGTTAAGCGCTGCTGTGTTCCGGTTTGAAGGGTGTGGTAAGGGAGACAGACTTTTCCGAGGCGTTCCAGCTTAGTCCTCAGGGGTAGCGGCGCATCTGTGGCCGACCTCAGGTAGGAATATCTAATCCTATCTGGGGTTGATTACAGATGTCCATGGGCGGCAGTAGCCACTTACCATCAGGTGGACTGCATGCTCGTCTGCTACTCTTATATTATAAAAAAAAAAAAAAAAAAAAAAAAAAACCTTTTTGCCATCCATCCAGCCAACTATCACTTTCAAAACAAAATGTAAAAATCGATTACACAGTGGTATTTGAAGGTGGTAGAGCTCTTTATGGTTCGACTCCAGCGGCAACACCTCCAGCAGCTTAGTCCTCAGGGGTAGCCGCGCATCTGTGGCCGACCTTACGTAGGAATTTCTAATATATCCAGGGTTGATTACAGATGTAGCCACTTACCATCAGGTAGACTGCATGCTCGTCTGCTACTCCTATATTATAAAAAAGGCAAACAGTGGACGATGACAAACATTTAATTCTTCCTATTCTCAGAATTGTATATTCCATACACAACGAGTATCTCTCAGCTGAAAGTTATTACACTTGATTCTCGCAATTTAAACACTTGACACCTCGTGTTGCGTTACGGAGAAGTGAATTTTAAAATTGTAAACAGCGAATTTTATGAATTCTGGAAAGTGTTTTACAAAAAATGAACACTTGCTATAGGCTTCAGCCAAGGACAGATTCACATCTAGGTCGAACACAAATGCGCCGCTGCCCGTGAGGACTAAACTGGAATGCCTCGGAAAAGTGTTCCCTTACCACATCATCCTGAAGTAATAGTTGATTCTAACAAGGGTGGTCGTATTGAATCCATTAGCAATATTAACTGTAGTCATAGTTTAATTTAACTATATATATTTTACTAGAAATAAAGTATTATAATATGTATTATTTTACTAGAATTTTCGGTCGAAATATAGTCGTGTAAGATATTTTGCGTAAGAAACTCCTGCTAAAATTGATTGGTAAAAGGGTAGCAATACATCGTTGCACGACTATTTAGTAAGGATCTTCTTATTTAACGAGAGTTATTACTTCTTATCATCTCTACGTTCAGTTACCCCTTAAATTTAACAACATTATTTGCTAACTTTACGAGTAAGACAACAAATAGCACAAGTTCAAATAGGTATAGTGCGCGCCAAACTGCTAGTCCGCTCTGAAGTTTTTGCCAGCAAGACTAAGTGTAGTCATACAATTTGCTATGGCGACGCGATATATTTCTATATTCAGAGCGGACTAGCAGTTTTACGCGTACTATACGAATATATCGTAACAAAACAAACATTATATTCTTAACACCGACGTAAGTAATCTTTACCTTATAAATAATAATAACAAACGAATTCCTAACAACCCCAATGCTCAAATCCAAAATAATACAGAAAAGCTCACAATCAACATAACTATAAAAACAAAAACAGTGGTATACGATCAAAAACAGTAAACTACTCAAATTAATGGAATCCAATCATTTGAAACACAAAGTTGAAAATCGGTTGTTTGTGCAACTCGGCCTAAATCCTAAGCAACGATAAATAACGTTTCAAACTCACTGTGAATCACCGGTATTCGCTCGCGAAACTTGGAAAACGCATATAATTTTCAGCAGTATTTCTGAAGCGTTCCAACCGCTCATATTTCAGCCGCATATTTTATAAGCGGCCCGTGGTTGGCGTACGTCATAACATTTACCTATCCTAAAAGCGTTGGTACATGTCGAGGGTTTTACATTAGCGTTATAACACGCCGCTCGAATATAAAATGGTTTAGAATATTTCGCGTTTAGATTCATAAGTTGTTTGTTTTAGGAGTATGTGATTTAGGCGCTTATTCTCTATTATGTGAGAGTAACAAGACACGAAAAAACCATTTTGTATCTTATATTTGTATGTAATACTTTGCATCTTGCTTTACGCATAAAATGGCTAAAGTGTGTCTTATAATGCAGAGTGTGTGAATAATGTACAACATGACAAGGGTATTTTTAAGATATGAGGAACGACAGTTTTTTATGTATGTAGTTACAGATTCCGATGTCAAGTTTAATAACGAACAATGTAATAATCGCTATAAGCAATTGACGTTACCTACCAAAGTGTACACAGAAAAACGATGTATTAAATAAATTATGACGTAGTGGTAATTGAGATACCTAGTAACTATACGGTATTATTTGATTTTTACTATCTTTGTATGTTCACAATGAGATATATACAGTTCCTTACCTCACTCTAAAGAGGAAAATGTTTTGATCAGTTTCACTTTAATTTTAAAACTAAAAAAATATGATTTGTCAGAAAGATTTGGGATGATAACATTTTTTTAATGACACGACGTTTTTACACGCTACTGTAATCTCTCCTTACTGAGAGAAATTATAGACTTAGTCCTAACGAATGAGGAAATACGCCCACAGTAACTATAGCTACGTCCTATAGTTGTCAAACATAACGCCCGAAGTTCGCGCGTGTTTCCATTGTACCACGACATTTAACGGCGAATAGACCACATTCTGCATTTGAGGAATTTTTGACGTACGAGGTTACTTAGAATTTTAAAGCTCGCATAGAAATTTTGATATATATTTTTAAAGATAAAATTATTATATAGCAGACTGATTTAGGATTGAAACAGAAATACATCGATTTAGGAAAGGACACGTGGTGTCGATTTTGAAATACACCTCTGCTCCTGTTACGTAGTAATAATGTAGTATATTTAAGCTGATGAATGGATAATTAAAGTTAATTACTAACTTGTTATTCGATTATTAAATTACGCGAAACCAAGATATCGTCCAATAGAAGATGATTTAATTAAATTTATTTTTAATTACTTGTAGAGAACTAATACGTTTGTTGTTTTATATTATCTAACTAGGTGAGTGAACGTATTAAAACTTGTAGAATTTTCTTAACTTTCAATAATTAGTACCTAAAACAAGCAATTATATTATGAGCAATTTCTTTTATTAGACATCTCCATGCGTGTGTTATAAGAAATTTTCAGTAACATTATACTGTGGCGTGGAGCTAAGGCTCTTTAATATAAATTAGATTAATTGTAGAGGTATTTGGTAGTTACTTAGTTATTTTTTTATACTTTTAACACTTATTTAAGATAAAAAAGTTATGTAGTATTTTGATAATACTTTACGAGGTGTGCTGTGGAACTAACTTAAAGGGACTTTCATATAATTTAGTTAAAAGTTAGAGCTAGTTATTACTAACAAATTATGCACTCAAGTAACACGCCCCTGCACTCGAGCTTTCACTGCACAACATTTTACAATACGACACGACACACGATCAGTCAATTAACGTATCGTATTCAATAGTATAATGGAAACATAAGTTAGGGCTGCCTATCATAAACCAGTAACTATTATAGGCGTAGATCAAATTTCGGGAGCAAATTATGACTCCATAAAGGAGCTTATCTTCTCAATAAAGTAAGGATGCCAAGATTGAATGAATGGACGGATGCTGTAGACACGTTTTGATGACTTGTGATCAGATTTAGATCTTGTAAGACTGAATTTTATGTTTTATCTATTGTCAATTGTGTTTGTATGTGAAGTCGGCGTTGTCTGGTATTTTGTGTAGGTCGTGATCGCTCTACTATATCAATGCAATGATAGCTTGGTTGAAATTACACCTCTCAAAGGTAAAAAAATAGATTTATAAGTTTAAAATAGTATGAAATCTACCAATTCGCACTTAGCAGTGCACTGGCTTAAGCCCCTCTCAGTGTGAAATGAGACCCGTGGCCAGCAGTGGGATAAATATTGGCCAGAGAACTACAAAGTTAAGCAATACGTTTGCCACTAAACCTTACTATCCGTCAATCTCTAATCTTGACTCTAATACATTTACTGGTTATATCATCTTAATTTATTATTAAAACACTTTAGTACTTATTCTAATCAAGTAATATCATAATGAATGAAATTTAATAACAAAGCAGTTTCCAAAAACAAATATCTTAAAAATATTCATGTTATGACAACTGAAGACAGAAATCTTCAGAAACGCTGAAAATTTGTATTACCGGAAATGAAGGCTTCTGAGGAACCTCGGCAGACGCTATCACTGACAAAGCCCAGCTCTCGAATACACCGGATAATAAGACGTCTCACGATCTCAAACTGATAAAGAGAAGCGAGTTACACAACAAAATGTAGTACACATCTACAATAATATTATAAAGAGGAAAACTTTGTTTGTTTGTTTGGTTGTAATGAATAGGCTCAAAAACTACTGGACCGATTTTAAAAATTCTTTCACCATTTAAAAGCTACAATATCTACGAGTAACATAGGCTATATTTTATATGAAATATATTTGATAAATATATTTTGAGGCGGTAAAAAGTTTTCCGGGTCAGCTAGTAATTAAATAAGAGAGTTAACATGCAATGAAAATCGCGAGTAACTTCAGGAAATCTTCATACATAACTTCGCAAATTCAACCAAGACACCATTGTTAGCTCTTAGACTAAATATTTCATGTGCAAACCTTTTTTACTAACCTTGATTTTTATAGCAATTTTATATTACTGGAAAGAAATGAATATTACTGTGAATAAATGACGTGAAAACATTTGTTAATAAAGTTTTACGATAATTGCAATTAATATTCAAATAAATATGTATTTGTTGGACTCGGAAGTTGGTACAATATTTTTTGAAAACACTGGCAAGACATCTTCTATAGCATAAACCATCATATTGAATTTATAAAATTACAAAAACACATATTTATTATTTTCTCACAAAACTCCGAAATATGTAGTAGAATTAGTATTTCTCGTAACTAATACCGCAAATCGGTAACCGTTTGCGGTCGCACAAGAACCCAAATCCAGGAGCAGGACCGGCCATTTTTAATGAGTCATGAACGAACATTCATCTGCTGACGCTACTTTTTATTCGAGAAAAAGTAAAGTGGATGCGACTTTCATTCGGACTTTCGTTGCAACCAGAAACTTCTTCGATTGGTTTGGAGAACGTTGTGTGAAAGCGTAATTAATTTCTAGCAATTCAGAAACGAACAATAAAATCTTTCTATTGAACAAATTGTAAAGAGTTACTTTAATCTCATTTTAAAGTGAGATTTATTTTATTATCTTGGCAGTCAATTTAGAATAGAATAGTTGGATACATTGGATTATTTTATAAGTTTTCAGTTTAAAATAGTATTAACTTTATACTTGACTGATCTTTTTACTTACAATATCTTTGCTTGAGTGACTTTTGATACCAAATAATTGTCTTCGTTATGCATTTTTTTAGTTTGATCTCCTGAAATAATAAAAGCATTTAGTATATTATTTAAATACGATATTTTTGTAGCTTTTGGATATTTTTGGGTGGTAGGTTTTTGTGGTTAGGCTGTTGCACTGCCATCACTTTCTATCGCTTTTTCAGGCGCTGTGCGTGTACTGCTGTTGTTTTAAGGTTTTAGAAGTGTGCTGAGAAAGATATAAGGAGTAGATAAAGAATTATGTTAAAATAAACAAAAGACGTACATAAAATAGTAGGTACTTTTACTATTTTATATATATAATATAGACTGAGCCATAATTATAAATCTAAACTCAATATGAGATCGTAATCTTACATAATTGGATGGATATTATAATTAACGATAGGATAGGTAGGATCATATTTCAGAATAGAAGTGTAATTCATTCATTCATCAGAGACAATAATACAATGTTTTACAAAATGTAAGTAATAACATTGTATTTAATAATACAATGAAAATTATATCCGGAATAGATTTGCTTTGTAATTGCCTAAAATATTCCAATGCATACAATACTGTTTTATTATACGCTCCACATCAACTACACAATATTATCAAACAACAATATCTATTAATGGGTCGATTATCTGAATGTTATGTTGTGTACAATTAGACATGATGTCGCATGCTCGAATATGGACAAATGGTGGCCATTAGTTTGACCCAATTCCGCACTCCGCGGTCGCGCATTGAAATTAATGACTTTGATTACTAACGGCCTTGTGTATTGTATTTATGGTTACTTGCTTTTAGCACATTGTTTACTAGTTGCCAAATTGGCAGCATTTAATCTTAGTGACATTATCCATTCCTATTTTACAAATGCATTTATGTGGCTCCAATATTTGGCCCCAATATGATATTGGAAATTGCATGGCTAACCGTTAGTACGTAGTAATCTAATGTTGCTCTATTCTCAATTTACATCGACAATATTATCAAACAACAATATCTATTAATGGGTCGATTATCTGAATGTTATGTTGTGTACAATTAGACATGATGTCGCATGCTCGAATATGGACAAATGGTGGCCATTAGTTTGACCCAATTCCGCACTCCGCGGTCGCGCATTGAAATTGATGACTTCGATTACTAACAGCCTTGTGTATTGTATTTATGGTTACTCGCTTTTGGCTATTGTTTACTAGTTCCTAGATTGGTATAAAATCCTTGCCAATATAATATATTCAAAATTTTTATGAGGCTAGCAACTAAATTACACTTCCGTGTTTAGGGTGTGTTAAGGCAGTCATGGTTGTTAAACATTAAGGAGCTTTTACTAAACCTTGTTGAAAGCCTTATGAGTTAAACATAATAGAGCTGTCATTAAGCCTTTTTGAAGGCATTATATTTGGCTAAAAAATATACTACGCAATTTGTCTTACCTATTCCTTCGTCTACACATCCGCACTGAAGATCGTTTTTTGAATCGGATGTTAAGTGGTCACTGCCGCCCGCGGATATCTGGAAATTCTAATCAAAATTGAAGGCCTATCCGAGGTCAGTAACGCATTGCTTTCACTGAACACTAAATTGCCTTGCAGAATTATCTCTGCTTTACCAATGAGATTATCGCAGCGTTTCACGCCTTTGAAAGTGAAAATTTGATCCGTAGTCATATCTACACAACTCTTTTATCAACAAACAAAATTCTAAAGAATGCTCAGTTTTACTGTTGGCTGTGGACGTTGTTCGGTGTTCATTTACAAGACAATGTTAATGATAACAATTTTTACATCCCCCACCTCCGATTGCTACAAATGGACCCGGTTTATTTTCCTCCATTTTCTATTGAGGGTTGATGAATGGTTGCTGTTTCGTTTTCTTTTTTAAAAGTCAAAAGATTTTGGAATGTATTTTTTGTTTTTCGATTTGTATACGTCTAGGTTGCGTCTATAAGCGCAATTCAAAAAGAAATGTGTAGCTATTACCTACATACTTTTTACCTTCTCTAACTCACAAAAAAGTTGGAATAAATTCCTTCTCTACGAATTATAATGCTCTAAAGGCATTTTCATTTCGCTATGACACGTACAGCAAAAATTAAAGTCTCCATGCAATTTATCGAAGAACAAAGTCGTTACTTGTAGATGTATGCAACACTATGTGAAATTAAAATTGGCCTGCGTCCAATATGATTTCATAGCGGCCTGTATTTATCGCTCGGAGCGCGCGCGTGGCGACACCTGCTGATGTACTGCTTGAGTTATGTTATTGAAGAACATGGCTATAATTCGTGGATATTTATGTTTATTTTGCCATGGTAACTGTTAATTGATTTTTTTTATAATACAATTTATTAAATTCCCTCGCATAATCAATTAAAAGAGAAATTTCGTTGCTATCACATAATTACTAGGAGGGTAAAAATACCTTTATGTTTAGAAAAAATGACTTAAATATTCGTATTCTACGAATTATAAAGCTCCAAACCATTTTCATTTCGCTATGACACATACAGCCAAAATTAAAGTACCCGTACAATTTATCGAAGAACAAAGTCTTTACTTGTAGATGTATGCAACAATATGTGAAATTAAAATTGGCCTGCGTCCAATATGATTTCATAGCGGCCTGTATTTATCGCTCGGAGCGCGCGCGTGGCGACACCTGCTGATGTACTGCTTGAGTTATGTTATTGAAGAACACGGCTATAATTCGTAGATTTATGTTGAAATTTGTTGTGACGTTTAATATTTTTTTAAACAACCAAAGTGAATTTAAATAAATTAATTTGTAAAGGTCCAAAGTATTTTCATTTTAAGCATAAATCATCTCTTCTATTTACAAAAAATGTATTAAAAAATAATGTGTAGATTACAAAATTTCTTACATTCCATTTGTGATTTCAAGTCTTTATGAAATGTTTATGTTTTTCACTGCTGGTGATATAAAATTTTGATATGTTATGTGTCAAATGATACAGAGGAGGAGACATAGTCTTAATAAAAAAAGTCTACTATCACCTAAATACCTAATTAACTAACTAACTCATTCGATGAGTAAATCGAATAATTTGAAGGTGGTAGAACCCTTTGTGGTTCGACTCCGGCGGCACCACCGCCACACCTATTTCATAATATATTAATAACAGCAATGTTAGGCGCTGCTGTGTTTCGTTTTGAAGGGTGTGGTGGGAGACAGACTTTTCCGAGGCGTTCCACCTTAGTCCTCAGGGGTAGCGGCGCTTCTGTGGCCGACCTCAGGTAGGAATATCTAATCCTATCTGATTGATCCCGTTTGATTACAGATGTTCATGGGTGGCAGTAGCCACTTCCCATCGGGTGGACTGCATGCTCGTCTGCTACTGCTACATTATAAAAAAAAAACAGTAAGTGTATGGAAACCTGCTTGAGTGTAACAAACTACAACACAGTTGCATAAACACAGGAACTATATGCACGCTACTACGTCTACATAAATCAAAATAGAAAACACCTATTTTCTTAAAACAATACCAACGTTTGTGTATTTTTGACAAAATAACAAGAGGCGCCTGTACTACGATTTTACGAAAAGAGTTTATAGAGCAAAGAGCGGAAGACCAATTCTACTCCAGTTTTGACATAAACGCCCCAATAAAAATTATATACGCAACCGTTTAGACACGAAACTGAGTACTGGCGCTACGCCAGGACGCCACGGGGAAGCTAACTAAACATTGTTTACCAAAGATTACCTTTCCGAAAATACTGTTTAAGTCGTAGCTTTTGGTGTTACTTCCATATACTCGTATTTTATGATACAAAGAGTTTTAGAGCTTACACCTAGAGACTTATTCTATTGCAGTTTTTTTTTAATATAGGAGTAGTAGACAATCATGCAGTGGACTGATGGTAAGAGGCTACTGCCACCCATGGACATCTGTAATCAACCCCAGATAGGATTCCTACCCGAGGTTGGCCACATATGCGCCGCTACACCTGAGGTCTAAGCTGGAATGCCTCGGAAAAGTGTGTCTCCCTTACCATACTCTTCAAACCAGAACACAGCAGTGCATAACACTGCAGTTATTAAGGAGAAACACGTGTGGCGGTGGTGCCGCCGAAATCGAACCACAAAGAGTTCTACCACCTTCAAAAAATTTCTACATAAACAACCTTGCTTCTCGGTACTACTAAATTACTAATTCCTACTAATGTTTAGATTAGATAACAGGTTTTCTGTACCAAACCGGTGTGATAATCATCACGCCAATCATCAAGATATCAAAGTACTTACTACACTGACTTAGTATAATAACTAAGTTAAATTTTGATAGAATTTTGCGAGAAATCGCTAACAAGTTCTTATCCAAACTATAGATAGCACTTTTGTGAGAAATTTCTCTAAAGGGCTTAAACTAAATGTAGATAGTGCTTCTGTGAGAAATTGCTTAAAAGGGCTTGTAAGAATTGTGTACGTAACCGTTTAGATACGCAAATGCACTGGCGAGGCGCCAGTGCGTTGTGTGGGGCGAGTGAACTAAAGGGAGACTTTCAAGGTTTACTCTGATGCGACTGATATGCGCGACAATCGCACAGCGTTGGTAACTAGTTGCCTACGACAATATTAATAGTGTCTGTGTTAGTGATCTAGTTGTTTAATTTTTTAGGGAACGGTATAGAACGTGAGACGACGTGCCAGAGAGTTATAAAACAAATCTCAAAAGTGTGTGAATTCTAGTAATCAGAATATGGCCAGTATACTAGCCTATGGTCTAAAACCATCTCACACTGAAACAAGACTCGTACCCAACTGTGGAATAGACAAGTTTCTACTGACGCTGGTAATTTGCGTTTTTTCAGTTACCTTGCTGTTTATATGCGGTCTTGGCCCGTCTGTCAGGCGTAACCCACGAAAGTCTACCTTAAGCGCACCCAGCGGGTCAGTGCCAGATAGTTGGTGGTTTTAGCTTTTAACGACCTTCGTACTTTATTTATTTAAACTTTCTGATGTATTAAGAAGTGGCATAAAGATCTTATGCTAGAATTTTTAGAAGAAGAGATAACAAAATATGTAAGATATAAAAATATTTTATTGTTCAATTATTGTATATTTTCCTCTTATGTACAATAGTTTAAGATAAGTTATCAAATCTCTTATATTTACTTCCTTTTATCTACGCATATTTACTTCCTTTTATGGGTATTACTGGGTCATGAGATTATGCGTTAGAACACCAAACATTGTAAAAAGCGTGGGTCACTCTGTACATAGTGTGTATACCTACGCACAATATACCCATTATTTTACCACGATTTCATTAGCCTGGGTTGTATGTATGTATGTACGTATTTAACGGAATCTGTGAACTCGATTTTTACCTACTTTGAACGGTCCGATTAATTTCAAAACTTGAACAATTATCAAGAACTGATGACAATACACGATTTTAATAATTTTATGCCATTCTTCTCATCAGGGTCATCAGGATTAACGATTTTCCTTGTGAGATATTAGCGTGGTTTTTAGTTTTAAACTATAATTGTTATTTATAATATAGAAGTAGATGACGAGCATGTATTCAACCTGATGGTAAGTGGCTACTGCCGCCCATGGACGTCCGTAATCAACCTCAGACAGGATTATATGTTCCTACTTGAGGTCGGCCACAGATGCGCCGCTACCCCTGAGGACTAAGCTGGAACGCCTCGGATACGCATGTTTCGTTAAATTCCGCCGGAGTCGAACCACAAAGAGTTCTATCTACCACCTTCACCATATACCACCACCTAATGATTCTCTTAATAAGTTTATAGCATAGATTTTTGTAAGTAATTCCAGGTACCCTTAACTGTCTGTGGGCACTGATGTAATGAATCCATTATTTTTCCACTGCTGGGCACGGTGATAACAAAATTAAAAAAGAAAAGAAAAACCTGCTTGACAACCCGCGTGGCGGAGCGGAGCGGTCACCATACCATCTGACGCGCAAACGGTTCCGGGTTCGATCCCCGGACAGACAAATATCTGAATGATGAATTTACATCTGTTCTGGGTCTGGGTGTTTGTGTATTCGTATTTGTGTGTATCCATGGCACCCACAATACAGAGAATGTTAGTGTGAGTGTACAAAGCATTTATTTAAATGTTAACAAAGACGTTAATTATAGTTAACGTCGTTTTTGTTTGGTTTATACCTGATGGAATCCAATGATCAATTGATGATTCCAAAATTCCAAATTCAAATGATCTATATTAGAAATAATAAGTACTCATATGGAACTCCAGAGTTGCAATAAATAAAAATATAATTATTAGTGTACCTACAGCCATGCGCTATAAAATTCTTTATCAAAAGTTTATTTACACACTTCTGATTAACTAAATATTTGCCAATATGCTTGAATAAGTTTTTAATTCCATAAAATATGCAGAGAATAATAAGTTTCTTTAAATGTTATAAATCATTAATATTATTCATTATCTATATTCTACTAGATAATTGAATGCCTATAAATTTCCGCATTACTTGTCAGTTACATCAAACAATGTTATATGATGAATCAATGTTTTGCCACTCAATCAAACAGGCATATCCTCAAATCAACATCTCCATCAAGGGGTCCAAGGTTCAAATCCTAGGCGTCTTTGATTTTTAAAATTAATTTCCCGACTAAAATTTAATTATTCGTTACTTTAATGTAAAGGAAAAAGTCATGAGGAAACCGACATATCTGAGATTTCTTAAAAAAAGTTCCCTAAGATTTGCAAACTATCCAAGATTTCCATCAATGGTCAAAGCGGTTGGTAATGGCCTAAACCCTTATAACTTTTCGAGGAAACATAGTTATGTCCCGTATACCCTTAGTCGCTGAAGAATTGGAGTATCACCCCTGTCTCCATCATCAGATCAGTTCCAAGCTACCAAATTATGATATTGGCATTTAAATTACAGTAAATGACATTTAAAAGTAGGTAAAAATTCACTTAAATTTTTTTATTACTTTGCCAATTTTTTTGCCTTCTTGGAACCCCTCCACTACCACTTAATTTTTTTGGTATGGTGTTAAAATTCAAATTGACTTGTAAGTATTATTACGAATCTTTTGTATAGGAATATAGAAAAAGTGTAGTTTTTAGACTTTTTTAGGCATTTTTTATTTCTTTTTTCTCCGTAAAAACCATCCTCGCACTTCAAGGAATATCATAAAAAAATTGCGAATATGGTTCAGACGCTCTCGAGATTTTCTCTTAGCTACAGATTCAGCGATTCATTTTTATATTATTGATAAATAATCCATTGTATAATCCGTAATTAAACTTGTAATTAGTCAATTACAAGTTTAATATTTAAAATTTAATTAGAATAAAATCATTTATATTATAGATATATAATCCGGAATTATTTTAATTACTCAATTACAAATTAACTATTTAAAATTTAATTAGAATAAAACTTGACCGTCATAATTTTAAGAAGACAATTATAAGTCCGAATAATATTTACATAATGAAGTAATTAAATTTATTAATAATGATATGTTTTTATAATTTTATTTAATGAGAATTGTTTAAACTTTATATTTAGTATTATAGTTATGTTTCCAAGCTGATTTCTAGCTCTAAGAGCAGGAATATAGAGGACCATAATACCAGCTGTATTTACCTAAATTAAGCAAATTAAATCATTTGATTTGATTTGAGTGCATTTCAAATCTGTCAATATGGAGAATACAAGGTATTTTTGTCGATTTACTTTTAAAGTTGACATATTTTTCGAGTCTTTGTATGTATGTCATATTCTTTGGCATGCCCTTCAGCCCAAACGGCTTCACGAGTTTTAGCATCCTGTCCTTTGATTCTTATAAATTGTGGGATACTTTTATAAGAATCAAATTGATTTTACTTTTTTTATAATAATCACTACTTTAATAGATAATGCGAACTTTTATTTGTACAAACAAAAAAAAAACAATAAAACAATAGAGAAAAAGGTAATCGCCTATTTGGTCCTCATTTATATAATAGTGAGTAGATCATAACAACACGAAAGCATTGAAAATAATAATAACACCAATGAATAACACAATACATCAGTTATCTTCGTAACAACGCATAGATACGAAACTAGTAACAACAGATACTCAGATTTATAGATATAACAATGCATAGATATCCAGAAACAATCACATATATGCCACTGAAGATAGATATGCAAAGAGAATCAATCAGCGGCTGATAACTGATAGTGATTGTGACACTGGTCAGTCTATGTGAGCACTTTGACGAGAGCGGACGTATTTTGCGTGCAGCGAAGTGGTCATTTACGTGTTTTGTTTTGTAAACGGTAAGCTTTTTTAATTGCCTTTTTTAATTTAATTTTTAATTGACTGGTATATCGACGACCCGCGTGGCGTAGCGGTCACCATACCGGTCTGACGCGCAAAGGGTCCCGGGTTCGATCCCCGGCCAGACAGATATCTAAATGATGAATTTAGATTTCTGTTTCTGGGTCTGGGTGTTTGTGTATTTGTCTATGTGTGTGTCCATGGCACCCACGACACAAGGAATCCTAGTGTGGGGCTGTGAGAAGCGTTTTTTTTTAAAGATATCGTCCGGGAAAAAAAATGGTACATGTCTGCACTGGTGTTGTGTATGTTCGGAAGCTGACAGTAAAATATTGTATGTTATAAATGTCTATCTATTATATTTATAATTGTTAATAGAGCAAGTTATCATCCTTCACTACCATGTCAAGTGGTACTGCAGATAGCAATTAATTATATTATAGTTCACAATATATCAACAACTATTACTATAAAGTAGATACACATGTTATCGAGCATTATTACATACCTACTGATGAATAATGATCCTTGATAGTTTTAAAACAACATAAACATAGTGTAAGAATTTCGACCATTTTATTTGGACGACCGAAATTCAAATCAAACACATGCACCTGCAATTTTCCGTTGTATGCGTGTTAGAAATTTACTACTTATGTTTTACAGGGAAACATCGCGAGGCAATCTTGTGAAATCTATTAATCCACAATAGGCCTCCGCGGAGAAATATGGTCAACTCTCACTTTGAAGGTGGTAGAACACTTTGTGGTTCGACACAGTAATAACAGCAGTGTTATGCGTGCTGTGTTCCGGTTTGAAGGGTAAGGGAGACAGACTTTTCCGAGGCGTTCCAGCTTAGTCCTCAGGTGTAGCGGCGCATCTGTGGCCGACCTCAGTTAGGAATATCTAATCCTATCTGGGGTTGATTACAGATGTCCATGGGCGGCATTAGCTACTTACCATTAGGTGGTATGCTCGTCTGTCACTCCTATATTATAAAAAAAAAACTCTAAGCATAGACCCGTGTCTACTGACCCTATGTTTTGAGCACGGGCCCATGCGTGGGAAATAATATGTCACTTACATAATTTAGACGAAGAATATAAAAGCGTAAATAAAAGTGGGTAAAAATATTAAAAGATAATCATGGATAGAGGCAATGTACTAACCTAATGGAGTGTATTGTGTGAACAAAATGGCACTAACTCGCGCACAAAGAACACATATTAACTTAACAAAGTGAACAAGACGGCTTTAAAATATAAAATCTTCCAATTATTGTTTCTAGCTCGTATCTACAGACATTTTTTGTATTATTTTTAATAGCGCAATATTTTTGTTAACGACGGTAATTATAGATAAACATACAATAATTATGGACATGTTAATTTCACTTACTAATAATCTTACTATGTTTTTTTTTTTTTTTTAATAATATAAGAGTAGCAGACGAGCATGCAGTCCACCTGATGGTAAGTGGCTACTGCCACTCATGGACATCTGTACTCAACCCCAGATAGGATTAGATATTCCTACCTGAGGTCGGCCACAGATGCGCCGCTACCCCTGAGGACTAAGCTGGAACGCCTCGGAAAAGTCTGTCTCCCTTACCACACCCTTCAAACCGGAACACAGCAGCGGTTAACACTGCTGTTATTAGGTAGAAATAGGTGTGGCGGTGGTGCCGCCGGAGTCGAACCACAAAGGGTTCTACCACCTAAATATTTCTCTATGTATAAGATACGTGTGTCGTAATATATACTTTAATGCTTTGTATATGAGGCTATCTTCTTTATACACAAAAGTTAAATACCTATTTTTTATCATCCCGCAAAAGTCAAATTCAGTTATGTACTTTATATCTACGTCTTTAGATTACCGAAAAGTATATGAATACCAAAGTACTTTGGTCTAGTAGTTTCGGAGCTGATTATCTGTGACAAACAGACGAACTGATACAAGTGATTCTATAGTTTCCGTTTTTCATTATTTCGTACGGAACCCAAAAACACTTAAACTTACGATGTATTATGACCGATACATTGAACAATATGACATACTGTACCCTTACCATGAGTTTTCAAAACATCCCACAATTTTACGTTACGTTTACTCAATCCATTATTCTGTTCAGTTTGCTTCAGTAGACTGAGTAAACGTAACTATAAGTAAGTGCTCATGTCTTTTTGTCTGCCTCACATATTCACAAAACATAAAGCGCCATGTTGTCAATTTGGACATTTAATGTTACGTTACTGACACTATAGTTCTGATACAATCCGCTAGGGGAGCTGATTGGAATTTGTATGGGCAAATACGTAAAATACCAAAACGATATTTGTCAAAACGTAAAAACTCATGGTAAGGATCTTTACACAAATCAAGCTTGTGTCACAGAAGTTAATTGGAACAATTCCTTGAATCACAACAATTTACGTTCATTCAGTGTTACATCGATCAAACTTGTAGTCACAAACAGTGCCGTGTAGTCGCGAGTCGTCTTTGTATTCGAAGCACGAATACACGAATACATTTAATATTCTGATTTTACGAATACGTATGCTTATTAAAGGTAGAATACGCGATATTAATTTCCAATAATAAGTGTTCTAAATTTTAATATCATAACTTTGAATTGTTTGTGATTGTGAACTTTCAATTTCTCATTGTGATTTCAATACATATACAGTCTACCGCATCATTCAGGAGAGCTGTATATTATATAAAATTGTGAGTCTGGGTTTTAGTTTAGAAAAATATTTTATATAACCACTTAAATAACCAAATAAATATTAACACTTGAAGAGATAATTCTTTTTCATTTTGATTTCTACCTAACCGGTAGTTGAACTCGATCCATTGCCCAATCGGTCTTGCACTTTATTTATATATCAGTAGTTGTTTATTGACTACATTGACAACTACTTTTAACTTAATCTTATTTTTTTTATATATTATAGGAGTAGCAGACGACCATATAGTCCACCTGATGGTTAGTGGCTACTGCCGCCCATGGACATCTGTAATCAACCCCAGATAGGATTAGATATTTCTACCTGAAGTCGGCCACAGATGCGCCGCTACCCCTGAGGACTAAGCTGGAAGGCCTCGGAAAGGTCTGTCTACCTTACCACACCCTTCAAACCGGAACACAGCAGCGCCTAACACTGCTGTTATTAGGTAGAAATAGGTGTGGCGGTGGTGCCGTCGGAGTCGAACCACAAAGGGTTCTACCACCTTCTCCTTCTCCTTGTTTTAGGTACAGTCAAGTAAATAATTTAGCGTCATACTAATTCATCACCTATAACATTGTAGACGATATTTAAAGACGATAATAATTAATGTTTAAGAATATCAACAAACATTTTATAGTTAATTATCTATAACATGTAATAATTATCTATAAAATGTATAATATCTTAATTAGCTATAAAATCCGGTAAGATAATTAACTTCTTATACGAATAGGTACATACTTATGGTAATTACAAATTTATTTCCTTAGAAAATACGTTTTTGTTAGAATACTGAGTAAGCTAGTTTATAGCTAATCCTAACTACACTTCATTGTGGCAATATATTGATTTTTGGGCACAAAGCTACGGTAGTTGAGCTTTAGTACGCAAAGACACGATGTTTTTCGCAGTTTCCTCGCAATTAAGTGTTAATACTGTGAAGATTTCATTACAATTAATTTTCGCATGAACGCTTGCTTAGTTTTTCCGTAATAATAGTAGCCTAAATTGCTCCTTATAAAATCTGCTAACTGTTAGTGATAGTCCTATCAAAATCGGTCCAGCCGTTTCGGAGATTAGCCGGAAAAAAGGAAAATAGACTGATGGACAAACAATATATAAACATTTTTTTGTTATAAGTGACGTATGTTCTGGCATATGCAAAAAGTATAGTTGTTATTTTAAAATTATAAACAGACAGTTCAGTTTTATTTAATTGTATAAATTATCTTCTATACCAGAAGGCCGTTTGTCCACCGCCACCGTTACCGAGCCGATGCCGAGAACGAGATTATTTCGGGCCGATTTTAATATAATGTGACAGCGATAGTTTGTCCACGGCGACCGATATCGGTGGTTTATTTTGTTCCAGCTGTCACGTGTGTGACGGCTATGTAACAAGTTCCAACGTGTTTTATATTGCCGGCACATCGGCCCGTCAACATCTCGTGCCGCTCTAGCGGTCACGCCGATCTACTCGAAATATCGGCGGCCGGGATGACGGTGTTCGGGTGACGGACGTGCGGTGAGCAAGCGGCTATACTAAATGTATGTACCGCTACATCGGCGCCGTCGTTAATTATCGGTATCGGCTCGGTGACGGTGGCGGTGGACAAACGGTGTAAGACCTATTACTTGAAATATCAAATTTTATTTCCAATTAGTTAATTAGTTAAATAATTTTAACCATATTGGTAAAATTTGTTAATTAAAAAGTAAACTTTAATTACACATTAAATTGTGGTGTTATGCGGTATATTGTCTCAATTTGGTTGAACCTGTACCGCTGCTTCGGCGTACGGAAAAGGTACACTAATTACGATAACGAGGATGCACTGAAGACTTATTTTTGTCTAGACCATTATCTTTATGCTTATCATATTGCAATCATGTCATTATCGAAATCCGCGGATAAGGAACTATCGCCTTATCTGGTAATAATGTCGACAAGATAATTATCTAAGATTGACAGTGATAGCATTGTTAATGTGTTTTGAACGTGTTTGCACTCTCAATTATGTAATACGAATTTATCAATAATTATTTCAAATAATTTGTGCATTGCTTCGTCGACGATCCAGTACTGTCCCACAACAGAGCATGGACCTCCTCTCGAGTGGCATAGGGGTAAACTGTATAAACTGTATAAAATGCTTATAAACATCTTAAGAAAGAAATCGGCTGACAATTATTTTATGGTCAGTTTTGATGTTTCATCTTTCTGTATCGAATTTTAGCGTTTCATTTAGATCATCATCAACCCATTACTGTCCCACTGCTGGGCACGGGTTTCCTCTCATAATGAGAAGGGTTAGGCCATAGTCCACCGCGCTGTCCAAGTGCGTGGCTAATACGCAAGTAACTTTGAAAAATCAGAGGTGCATGCCTGGGATTTGAACCTCGGAACCCTCGATCGAGAGGCCGAGTTTCTTAACCACTAGGCTATCACTGCCGTCATTTAGATACTCGCGAATAACTCGCTGAAAAACGACGAGTACGTAAACGAAGTGCACAATCACAGACGCGTATCATTTTATTCGCGAAAATCCTGCATCATGCGAAGAACAAACGAGCATGGAGCGTGTCGAATACAAGCTAGTAAGTTATTTACTTGCTCGTATTCTGGTGTATTTGGCTGCACTTGGCAAGTATCTTAACCATACATTTACAATAGATGGGGCTCTCTCGTTCACACTATACGGTGTTACGAAAAAGTCGTTTCAAATAACAATGATCTTGACATTCATTGAACGCTATATTATTATTTTATTAAAGTTTTAAATTATTATACTAAAATTAACGTATACTTTAAATTAATATAATTTTAAATGAAATTAATATAGGTACCTAATGTGACGTAAAAGCGTGCATTAACTACCGAGTCAAATTTCCTTATCAATAAACACAGTAACTCACAAATACCAAATTAAATTGATTTTTGTTTATTTTAATTGCTTATATTTTTTCCTATGCGCTTTCAAATTATAAGTAAGAATATAAGCGATATCATGTTTTTATCTTTTTTTTCTAAGATGTCTCAACTACGCAGGTTTACCCTTTCCTTCAGCGTTAAAGCAAGTAAATTGCTCATATAATTGCTCATATAATATAAAGGTTCTAATATAAGTAATAATATAATTTACGCAAGCATGTATCCTGACCTAAAACAGACTATGCAATATTTATACAAATACATAAACAAATACTTGTTTACGTATTTCACATACATTTCTAATCAGTTCTGATACAGTCCGCTAGGAGCTCTGATTGGAAATGTATGGGCAAATACGTAAATAAATACATAAACAGTAATTTTTGTAAAGTCGTAAAAAGGGTACTGAGGGGTTTCATTTTACCAGCGCTCCGTGAGTTTGGTAGATAGCGTTATATAATTGACGTTTCATTCTGAATCCACACGAACGAAATCGCGGGCACATACGACATACGCGGGCATACGACTGATGCAATATCAGTCGTAGAGATTCCTCAAGTAGGCAGTTCACAATTTCCAAAAAGTTCATACGCAGCTTCGATCCGACTTCAGTTACATAGACTGCGTCAGATACTAAATTTGTATAAGCTAATGTAATCCATATCTGCAAATCCAGATCTAAGGTGCCAGTAACTAGAGCAAACACAGAGGCAATATTCTGGAGAAACTTTAGGTTCTACCCAAATATCAGTATGCAAAGTTTGTTTGCTACAACGCTCACACGCTTGCTGGGGGTCAGGTGACACTGTTGTTCAGTAGCACTACCATGAGTTTACAAAAGTATTACTCGCTAGCGACTGCGTAAAATAAATGTATGAAAAATTGTACAGCGCCTCTGGTGGTTACTCGTAGAACTAAAATCCGTAGTGGCGTAACTCGATACGTAAAAAACCTATCGAAATCAAATCGCTAGCTAATGTCATTATGATCTATTGCCATACAAATTCGGTCCCATGAGTCATTAATTTGACAGACGTTGTCAAGAAATACCGTAGCAATAGTAGTTATGTTATTCACTAGCAAAATGACAATAGTTTTCTATTTACAATTTCTATAGTGGCGTTTCTATGCCAACTCATGGTAGTGCTACAGATCTGTCTGGTTGCGGTCCAGTGACTGTCCAGTTTTGTTTATTCCAAGTTCTGTACCTTTAGTATGAGTTTTTACGTTTTTACAAAAAATACTGTTTTTGTATTTGTTTACGTATATCACATAGATTTCAAATCAGTTCTGGTACAGTCCGCTAGAAGCGCTGATTGAAAATGGGCAATATTCTGGAGAAACTTTAGGTTCTACCCAAATATCAGTATGCAAAGTTTGTTTGTTACAATGCTCACACGCTTGCTGGGGGTCAGGTGACACTGTTGTTCAGATCTGTCCGGTTGCGTCCGGTGGCTGTCCGGTTTTGTTCATCATCTAACTCAGGGTTCAGTTCTAACACAGACTCAGACTCTACACTACACACTCAGACTGTATCAGAACTGCTGAGTGTGTCTGTGACGGAAAACGTAAACAAATACAAAAACAGTCATTTTTGGAAAAACGTAAAATCTCATACTAAGGGTTCAATTCTCATAAATGTCATGCAATATATGAAAAATGACTGGAGTAATTTAGACTTTTGATAAAGAAGATCGGATAGAACAACAGTGGTTATAATCCCTTTGAATAAAATTAGCATACCCAATTTTGATGTTGGATGAACTAAAGGTACGGCGAAATCGTTTATAATTAACCCTTCCCGAAATAACCATGTTAAGTTGGCGTTTTCATTCGCATTTTGAATTCCACGTTTAAGGATTTATTATACAAATCCAAATGAAATCATTCAAATATGAACACAGTTTATCTGTATTATCATGGCTTTTATTTGAATCCCCTCATTCTTTGTAGAGCTGTCATGACAGTTACAAAGTTTTTGTTATACTTATCAATAATATATTTCAGAACAAATAGTAGCACCGTTCAAAAATCTGTAACTCCCATAAACTTCAACTGCTGGGGACAGGTCTCTTCTCATGAGAAGGATTAGGCCATAGTCCACCGCGCTGGCCAGGTGCGCATTGGTAGACTTGACATACCTTTGACATTTTTTTTTATAAATATCTCAAGTATGCAGGTTTCCTCACGATGTTTTCCTTCACCGTTTTAGCAAGTGATAATTAATTTCTAATAGGCACATAATTTCGAAAAATCGGAAGTGCGTGCCTGGGATTTGAACCTCGACCCCTCGATCGAGAGGCCGAGTTTCTTAACCACTAGGCTATCACTGCTTTTGCCACTAGGCTAGTTAAATCTTTAAAAGGAACTGCTTACACGTATAATAGTAATAATTTATGTAGTAATAATAATTAATCATACCAGTAGTAGTAATTACAAAAACTAAACACTCTTAGCCAATCTTTATACACTAAAGTTTGACAATATTTGCATATGTAACTAAGACTTGTCAAATTTCGGCAAAAAATGGTTAAAATCAATTATTTTGACTACAAACAATTTACTGTTTGTACAATAAAGATGTATTTATGATATGTAAGAACAATAAATCCCATCTGATCGCAAATTGAACTGCATTACTGCATGTCCTAATAGGCATTAGCAAGTCTCAAGGTATGTTGATAACTCGCCGCGAGGTCGCTACGGTCACGGAAATGACCTTAATTTCTTCAATAAATAGGTAGTTACTCGATTTTCTTCTATGTGATTTTTTTTTCTATATATTGCATTAGAAATACGTAAATTACGAATTCATTAGAAATAATACATTTTAATACGCTAGAAATAAACTATCAATGCTATAACGGGTAACGAATACATCGTCAGGAAACCTACATGAAAGTTAATTAAAAAAGCTGATAAAAAGAAAAAGTTCTCAAAGATGTGTTGTGTTTATTATTATCGTCAACTCATTATTTTGCCATTGCTGGGGGTGCCCTCATACTGAGAGGTTTTAGGTTATAGTCCACCGAGCTGTCCATGTGCGAATCGTTAGACCTTATCCATCCTTAAGACTTTTTAAGTGCTCTCAAATTTGCAGGTTTCCTAACGATATTTCATCACCAATTAAGCAAGTGATAATCTAAATATATATAACTCAAAGGTGACTGACATAGTGATCTATTAACGCACAGCCCAAACCACTGGACGGATCGGGCTGAAATTTGGCATGTAGGTAGATGTTATGACGTAGGCATCAACTAAGAAAGGATTTTGATCAATTCTACCCTCAAGGAGATAAAATAGAGGAAGAAAATATTACTTCGTAACGTGAGCGAAGCCGCGGGCAAAAGCTCGTTAATTTATAATACGCACATTACTTGAGAAAATAGAGTCTCGGATTTGAACCTAGAACCGGGCTATCTCGGCTATCAACGAATTATTTTTTAACCTCATTTATTTTAAATCAGTTAACAAAAAGTAATCTGAGACATATTTTGTAATTATAGAATAGTATACGATGTACCTATAGATATTTTTGATTATTTATTGAATTACTCCTTCATTGTACAGTGATATCACGACAACGTCGTAGGTACAAACAGTTAAATAATTGGGTCAACAAATTGAGGAGGCCGTGATTGGTCTATTTATGTAATTGAGCCTGATGAAGATGTGGGTGCAAGCACATTAGACCAAGTAGATAGAGCAAGGACGGTAGATACTTATCATTTTGTCACAAGTATTCTAATCGTACCCATTTTCTGAAGGATTGTAGTTCATCCTTTCGTTGCGGTATTCTTCGTAGCGGCGGTTGTTTTTGTATAATACGAGCTTTTGCCCGCGGCTTCGTTCGCGTTACGAAGTAATATTATTAACTAAGAAGATTTATACAAACTTTCATCCCCTATTTTATTCCCTTGGGGGTAGAATTGATCAAAATCCTTTCTTAGCGGATGCCTACGTCATAAAATCTACCTGCATGCCAAATTTCAGCCCGATCCTTCCAGTGGTTTGGGCTGTGCGTTGATAGATCACTATGTCAGTCAGTCACCTTTGAGTTATATATATTTAGAAGATAGGAGTAGCAGACGAGTTACGAGACAGTTTACCTGATGCTAAATGGCTGCTGCCACCCATGGACATCTGCAATCAACTCCAGATAGGATTAGTTTCCTACCTGAGGTCGGTCACAGATGCGTCACTACACCTGAAGACTAAGCTTGAATATCTCGGAAATGTCTGTTTCCCTTAATCCCTGGATCTTCTTTCGATTTCCAATCCATATCTTCCCTTCTTAACTTCGATGGGTAATGTATTGTGTGAAAGTATGTGTGTTTATATGTCTTATTCTTTGGTACTCCTGGTAACCCAAAAGACTCACCGGATTTTAACATATGATTTGTTGCTTTGCGTACTTATATTTCATACAATTTTGTACTGTTTACATTAATTCGTTAAACAAAAAACATCATTACTTAATTCCAAAGTGCTTAGACCGGACTTTCTCCTATTTTAGACTCAACTCTAATGCAGTAATTCCAAAATGGTCGAAGTCAGCAAGCAATTGTTTGAGAGCACCTGCAGTAACATCCCGTGCCACCATCTGCTACATCCGTGGAACCAGGGTTGCTGGACATCAACGTATCTCTCATACAAAAATTCTTTTATTGGCAGCGCGAAGTTCTACCTTGTCGTCCATTTGGTGAGTTATTTTTTTTATAATACTCGTATAGGAGTAGCAGACGAGCATGCAGTCCACCTGATGGTAAGGGGCTACTCCAGCCCATGGACATCTGTACAACCCCAGATAGGATTAGATATGATATCCTACCTGAGGTCGGCCATCGATGCGATGCGCTGCTACCTGAGGTCTAAGCTGGAACGCTTCGGAAAAATATGTCACTCTTACCACTCCCTTCAAACCAGGACAAAGCAGCGCTTAACACTGCTGTTGTTGGCAAATACAAGTGTGGCGGCGGAGTCGAACTACAAAGGGTTCTTCATCTACAATCATATAATCTTTAATTTCAATATTTCTAGCCTATTTTATAAATGATGTCTTAGAGAAATAAACTCTATACAAGAGAAAAGTCGGAGCAGGAAACTAGTTTCAAAATTATCTTCCTCCGTCATAAAACTTAGAAGCGCTTAACGTCGTTACCTTGTTACGAACTCGGAACTTAGCGGAGAATAATAATATCAGTGGAAAATGCTGAACAGAAAATATATAAGGGGATAGGTTTTTTATGGGTAGAAAATTCTAAAAAAATGAGAGTTACAAAATGAGTTAGGCTAGGTTTTTGATGTGTGATAAAATTATTATGTAGAATGGAACCATTTTTGGGGGTACGTAATATTTTGATATAATGTAAAAATATTTTTAAACTTATCAAATTTTGAATCCAAGTAAGTTAGATACCTAACCTAGTTATTACTAAATTTAAATTTGCTCCGATTGAAATAGAATCTATGAACCTTGATGAGATGAGTATAAAGTCTATAAAGCAAATTCAAATTAGCAAATGGATTGACCACATGATAGATTATCTACTAAGAATTAACTATTACCCACTACTACTACTACTACTACAACAACATTTAAAATTAATACAAACATAACGTAATTTTGTTACAGGCACAAAACTTAGCGCGCGGGAAGAAAATCTTAAATAAAGAAGAATTAAAAAGAGCCGGTGAAAACTATGTGAGATCTACGATCTTTGGCGCTCTTGTCAGCGGCAGCTGTTCCACCTTAGGGTGCCTTTTTAGGTAAGGTATGTGCTCCTATACAATACCATACTGAGTTATATGCCGATGACTAATTGTATATATGTATTTAATAATTGACGCTTTTTGCACAATAAGCTTATAAAGATTTTCCGGTAAGATGCCCCTTGCCCAGATATAGGGTTTCGAGGTTCGAATCCTAGGCAGATATCTGATTTTTTGAAGTTATATTTTGCGTATTGAACGAACGAATCAATCGATATCATGAGGAAACTTACTCCTTTATTAAAATAAAAAAAACTCTGAAAAATTTGAATACTAATGATCACGTGGCCAGCTTGGCGACGTAAGTCTTTTTAAGAGTAGATCCATGCCCAGCAGTGATACAGTACCTGATGGGATTAGGACATTATTTTGAAGATTAAACCTAGGACTCTTTGCATGCCAGATCGCTACGGTAACCAATAAAAATGATCCTACCAAGAAAAACGGTATAAAATTACTATCTACATAAAATACAATCTTTGACAAACATGAGTGTTAGCGTTATGGTCTTGGAAGCGTTGGTTAGTTGCTAAGACTCTTAGGAATAATACTCCTAATAACAACCATTACTCGTTATTTAGTAACAGTGATATACTTTCTACTTGATATATGCCTCAATATATAAAACAAATACATAGAAAAGCGATCTAGAAGATATAAACTTAATTCTGGCTAAAGAACACTTCATTCGAAGTCTACGAGTTTCATATGTCACAACATGGATGATGAAACGATAAGCTATACTTTTACATTCCGTTTTACATTAACATATAAATGCATATATTTTTTTGGAATATAGACACACTAAACGACCATGTACCTGATAGTGGCTACTGCCGCATACGGACATCTGTCAACAACCTCAGATAAGATTAGGGTCCTACCTAAGGTTGCGACTGACGCGTTGCTATTCCTGTGGAATAAGCAGGAACGCCTCGGATAAGTCTACCTTACCACACCCTTCAAACTGAAACACAGCACTACCATAACTAAACAGAAATAGGTGTGGCCATAGAGCCTTCGGAGTGAAACCTCGACGGATTCTACTACTTTTGCTTTTACGGGTTCTACCTTTTACATTGTAAAAATGAAGAAAATAATACTAATTATTTAACTATTTTATCAAGTGACAATTGTTATTTATTGCAAGTCATATCTTGTTAGGATCTCTATCAACGATTGCATTGCATATATACGAAAATATGTTGTTTTTATTGCTGTTGCAATGTCATGATATCTTTCCGATTTTATCTATGTTATTTTATTTTTATTTATCTTATTACACATCAAATAAATTTTAACTGATAGATAAAGTCCACTAGCTGAGGATTGAAAAATCGGCCCTTAATGTTACAAAAATCGTATTGGCGCTAACAAATGATTGTTTTTAATATTATTAGTTTTAAACGATTATGAAATGTTATAAAGATGTAATTAATAATAAGTTTGGAATATTATTTTGTTACTTAGTAATTATTTATATTTAAAACTATGTTCAAACATTTATCTTCCTTTCTTATACTAATATTTCGTAAGATCATTTGTATCATCAACAATGAAGAAAGATTGCAACAAAAAATTTAAAGGGAAGTAAGCAATGTTCTAATGTGCTAGGATTGGTTTTCGGCAAGACAGACATCTGAAAAAATAATTTGGATATCTGTTCTGGGTCTAGGTGTTTGTGTTTTCGTCTTTGAGTGTGTCCATGGCACCCACACCACAAGGAACCCTAATGCAGGAATGTGAGTGTATATAGCGTCCCTATTATAGATATTTCACTTTTGCAAGGCGACCTGTTCAGTCCACTTCTTTTCTTACACTAACAACAAACATCTTAGTACTCTAGCCATACTAAAACAAGTACCTTATTCCACGTATCAGGAGTTTCCAAACTGTATAGTATTCTCTTCGGAAACTAGATAACGCTAATTGAGATCGTGTGCGCTACCGATAACTAAAATACGCTGTTTACGGTTAAACTTGTAATGTACAGGTATTTCGTTTTATTTCTATCATTGAGAAGTTTTCGGGCTGAGGAATGTTTGCTCCGATAAGTGCTACCCGCTGAGGGGATACAAAATCTATATCCTGTAACTAAATACAACTGAATCCAGCGTCTCAACTGAATTTCGGTGTATAAATTGCTAATATCAAAACTAAAACTTATTTTAATACTAATTTATCGAGTAAATTACTATTGAAGTGTGGGGGTTACGATTGAAAGACGAGCGTTCCGAATGATTGATAGTTTATTACTGTCTTAAATCTATTACCTTAACTTAGCCTAAATGTTACGCATACACACACTGACAACATACGTTACCTACACTACTACACCTCCAGGGGTGAAAAGAAAAAAAAACAAATATAATGTTTGTTTTTTTTGTTAAACGTAATACATATTATATATAAACTAATTATATAATAACTATTTTATTCCATCAGTTATGGAAGAACTTTGTTCTATCCTTATGTACTATTTCCTGCTTATTTTTAATTAGAATTTTGACGTTTGGGCCCATATCCTCTAATACAACGAATGGACCTTCAAAAATATTATCTAATTTCTTACGTACACCTTCATTTTTAAGTAAAACTAAATCATTTTTCTTATAACAAACAGGATTAATTTTCTTATCATAAACTTCTTTTCTTTTTTCTTTACTACAAACTAAATTACTTCTAGCATCTTTTAATGCTATCTGTAGCCTATATCTTAAATCTAATGCATAATTATCTACATTATACAGTGGATCCACATTATTATTATCTAAATTATTAGGAATATTGCACGCTCTACCAAATACAAGTTCGAACGGCGAATATTTTGTTTCAGTATGGACTGTGTTATTATAACTGAAACACCAGAATGGTAACCAATGAGTCCATTCATAAACATTTTTGTCACAATAATTTCTTAAAAATGCAGCTAGATGTTTGTGCGAGTTTTCAAGCGAACCGATTGATTGATGATGGTATGCAGTAGATGTTAATTTTTCTATTTCAAGAAGTCTACACACTTCAATCATAGTTGCAGAAATAAATTCTGAACCTCTATCGGTTGCTATAATGTTAGGTATTCCGTAACGTAAAATAAAGTTTTCTACAAACGATTGCGCCACAGTTACTGCTTCTTTATTTCTAATAGGATAAGCCTCAATGAACTTAGTCAGTTCACATTGAATGGTGAGGATATAATAATTTCCATTCTCATCCCTATCCATAGGACCAACAAGATCTAAAAATATTTTTTGAAAAGCAGCTGTCGCTGTTGTAGTTATGGTCATAGGTTGTTTTGTATACCTACTATATTTCGTCTTTTGGCACTTAGGGCATTTTTTAACAAAGTCAAGTACGTCTTGTTCAAGACTAGACCAATAAAACCTTCTTTTAATGTTATTGGTCATTCGACGTGCTCCAGCATGTCCGCTAGTCGGTAAAAGATGAAAATCACGCAAAATAAACTTTTTAACTTGTTCATCGTCAACTCTTTCAACTCCTCTTAGTATGCATACTTTTGGACCTGTCCACGTGGTTAAAGATTGCAGTTCTTTACATAAACCTTTTATAAATTCTTTATTTCGATTATCTTTTATAATGCAAATCTCCTTTATTTGCATTTTATTACAAAAATTCTCTAACTTTATCACAAATTCGGCTCGCGAGAATTGTGCCCTAAAGTTAAGATTTATACATAACATCATTCTACTAGGAATAAATGCAAAACAATCTTCTTCTTCTATGATTAATTTCTTCTTCCTATACTCATCTATTTTAACATTTTCTAATAAAACCATTTCAACCAAATCACGCGGTTTTCTTAATAACTCTACGATTCTTGGCTGGCCACACCTATCATCAGTAGATTTATTAAAACTACGCGGATCAATCATTCTATTCTCTTCCATTCTCCTCTTTTGAGCTCTAGTCATAACATTCACTTCCGAAATTTTCTCATTCATCCTTCTAAGTTCATCTGAAGTTCAACAAATTCTTGATAATGCATCCGCTACTACGTTATCTTTTCCTCGCACATATACAATTTTAAAGTCATATTCCTCAAGGCATAAACGAAACTTTAACAATCTACTTGAGGGATCTTTCATTCCGAATAAATACACCAATGGTCTGTGATCCGTCATTATTGTGAAATGTCTGCCATACAGATATGGTCTGTAATATTTTACAGCCCAAACTATAGCAGCAAGTTCTTTTTGAATTGTAGGGTAATTTAATTCATTCTTATTGAGTGGTCTACTAGCATAAGCTACAGGTCTTAGGTCTTTATTGCATAGCGTTGCGCCAATAGCTGTACCCGATGCATCAGTCTGCACAACAAATTCGTTTTCGTCAGAAAAATCGGGGTATTGAAGAATCGGTGGAGTAATTAAAGATTTTTTAAGGAATTCAAAGGATTTTTGGCATTCATTTGTCCAATTAAAAATAGAATTTTTACGACACAGTTTATTTAAAGGCATAGTTATTTCGGCAAAATTTGGTACAAATTTACGATAGTAGTTACAAAATGCAACAAATCTTTTGATTTCATCAACGTTTTTAGGAACGGGATAATTTTGCAAAATTCTTGTTTTCTCTGGATCAGCCAATACACCTTCAGCAGAAACAAGATGTCCAAGGTACAAAATTTCCTTTTTTAAAAATTGACACTTTTGTGGATTCAACTTTAAGTTAACTTTTCTGAGTCGTTCAAATACATCGATCAAATTTCTGTTATGAATTTCTAAATTTCTACCATAAATAATTAAATCGTCTAAATAGATAAAGCATTTTTCATACGATAGACCAGACATAGCTATTGACATAACTCTACTAAAATTACTACAGGAAGTTTTAAGTCCCATAGGAAGACGTTTTAACTGATATTGGCCTGTGCTAGTAGTAAATTCAGTATATTTACGACTATCAGGTGACAAACTGACTTGGAAATAACCCTGACTTAAATCTAAATGAGTGTAATAGATTGATCCCGAAAGTGAATCTAAGATGTCGGTAATGTTTGGTAGTGGAAACTTATCATCGACTATAACATCATTAAGTTTTCTATAGTCTACTACCAAACGCCACTTCTTACAACCGTCAGATTTTTTAGGTACCAATAGTACTGGACTAGACCATTCGCTTGCAGTTTCCTCTATAATGTCATCTTGTAGCATTTGCTTTATTTGTTTATCAATTTCTGGTTTCATTGATTGAGGTAACCTGTAAGGTTTGACATAAATTGGACTAACATTTGGTTTAAGTGTTATAGATTGCTCATAAATATTCGTTGTAGAGAGTTTATCTCCCGGTAAGAAAAATATATCTGAATATTTTGAACAAATTGTTTCAATAGAACTCTTTTCTTCAGTATTTAAATGGTTTAATTTTAATAATGATAGTAAATTGTCGGCTCTAGTAACAGTTGATTTAGATTTAGGAAAAGAAAAGGTGTCATATTCATTTAAACAATTAATTTCAGGCATAAAATTATTTAACCTAACTTCCTCTTCCTTTACATTTAGTATTCTAACTGGTATTCTACCATTTTTTGGTCTCACTATTGTTCCCGCTACAAAAACATCTTTCTCTATTTCTTTAGCACAAATAATGTAATCGCTACTCAAATCACCATCAATATTTAAGTATATATAATGAACTGATTCACTCCTAGCTGGTAAAACTAAACTATTACTAATATCAGGAGTATCGGTAATAGGTAGATAAGTTTTATATCCGTTATTATTTATAGTTAAAATATTAGAAGCCAAATCAATGTTACATAGAAAAGTAGATAAAAAATCAAGTCCTAAAATTCCACAGGTTTTTAAAGGTAATTTTGTGAAAACGTGAAATTTATGTAGAAAAGTCTCATGGTTCTCTGATTCGAGTCTAAGAGTTACATATCCCGAAGAACGAATTTGACCTCCTATACCATTTATAATAGTATCGTCCCGGTATACTTTGATAAAATTAGGTAATTCATCACTTTTAATAACTGACACGGATGCGCCGGTATCCAATAAAAATAAATATTTTCTGTTATTTATGTAGAATGACACGTATTTACACTGACCATTTAAAGTTAAAATATAATTTTTAATCCCGAAAAAACTGTAATCCTTCGCTCTCATTAGTATTAGTGTTGTTAGTGTTACTGTCATTTGATTGGACTGCAAAAACACTTCTATTATTTTGACCACGCCTAGATGTCTGACGAGAGACATGTTTCCTAAAATTATAATTATATCTACCACGATCTGATCTTAACGCAGTAGGCTTTAATTGCTGGTTTGAAGGTACGCGGGAGTACCCCCTCGTAAACCCCCGAGGACGCGAGTAGCCGGAATAAGAGCAAAAAGTGCGTCCCCGAAATGAGGAAGATCGAGGCTTACCTCTACCTCCTCGCGAGTATTGCAGAATATCCGGTCGAGAGGATGTGGAAGGCGATGCTACTTCCTCATCCTTAGCAGCTTGGATAGCGTCTTTAAGGCTATCATAGTTTCTGGCAGCTACAATCATACTCGTCCTGGAACTTTTTAAACCGTTAGAAAAAGTTTTTATAGCCATTTTCTCATTTATTGGCTTTAGAATTGCATATTTTGCTGAGTCACCTTCGGCCTGCGAAATAGTTAAATCCGTAAAAAGTTTTTCGATTTCGGTACCATATTCATCAACGGACCTCCAACCCTGGTTTGTATTTTGAAGACGTGATTGTATAGCTGTAAAAGATTTCGTAGTCAATAGATGTTTTCTTAAATCGGTTAATAAATTGCTTACTTTAGGATAACTACCTGACACACGTAACTTTGCATTCTCGGACAATCGACCTTTTAAAACAAATTTTATCAAAAGAGTTTGACCTTCACTATTTAACATTTCAGCATACATTTCTACAGCATCAATCAATCGTTTTGCGGTTTCCTCTTTATCATCTAACAAAGGAATTAAATTACACGCGGTACGAATATCGAACTCCATTTTTAAGTCTAACTTTTGCTCACTTTCAATATTACACAACTGGGAAATTTCTAAAAACAAACTACAAATCTTATCATATGTTACTGTAAATGATGTCACTAAATCAGGATCTCCGTCATCCTTCACCTTTGACAACAACAATTGTGCCCTATTATATAAATTCTTAGCTTCATCAAATTTATTTAAAGTTACTGAGCACTTATATCTACTTTGTCCTTTTTTAATTAAATATTTACGTATTAGCAACAATTCATCATATATATTGATTACAACATCTCCCATAATCTATAATTAGAAAAAAGTAACAAATAAGTAGCATATAAAATACTCATTATACGTAAGAAAGTATAATCATTCCTATATCTTGTATTCAAAACGTAAGTAACTTATCTTAAAGAGTGCACAAAGACTCGCCGAACATGATATCCACGGACGTATATGGAATGCTTTCGCATACCTCGCCTAATTAGGATGGGATCTTATGCGTTACCTGAGATGTGCGCTGATTGTTTGAAACCTATTAACTACGTAATTATAATAGATGTAAAGATAAAACACATTTTATAGAACACAATTCCACTATCACTGAGTCAGTTTCATATTATTAAAGTCAATAAATTCACTTTTCATACTATGGGTAAAAAGAAAGAAAAAAAAAGTCACGAACGAATATAGCGTAATAGTTTCTGGCTTGTCGCATCACTACACCTGCTCACACTGGGGAACCTGACGCCTGTCGAGGACTCCTAAGGCCTGGCTTCGACGCAAGGACCTTTGGTTCATCTGCCGCTCCATCCAACCCTCATGTGTCTTCTTATAAAATCGGCAAGCCACATATAGTGCTGCAGCGAGCATCACCACGACGATCACCGTAAGCAGCATATTGGTGGTGCTGGTACTGGAGTAACTGGTATCAGAGGTTGCCACATTTTTTCCATCTCCCGCTGCCGCTTGAGCTATTATAGTTTCTTCCTTCGTCTGTGTGGTGCCCATTGTGATTTCACCAGACCGTTATATTTTAATTAATTTATTTAATCGTTATTCCACATTATTCCCGATTAAAAACGCGCGGTACGCGGTACGCGTTTGGCAGGGTCGCCATGAAGTGTGGGGGTTACGATTGAAAGACGAGCGTTCCGAATGATTGATAGTTTATTACTGTCTTAAATCTATTACCTTAACTTAGCCTAAATGTTACGCATACACACACTGACAACATACGTTACCTACACTACTACATATAAATGAGGACAAAAGTGCCACAATATTAACACACACATTTTCATCATCATCATCAACTCATTTCCTATTCCCGGTTACTGGTTTTCTCAGAATGAGAACTTTTTAAAATTAAAAATGTTTTTTTCAATCGATCAGGAATTACACTGTTAGCTAGTGGTAATTAATCTCTAATAGATGTAACTTTGAACAAGCAAAGCGGCCTGGAATTCGAACCTCGGTCTACCCGATTGACTGCTTCTTATGTTGACAATTATAATTATTAATTGCTAGCTGACCCATTGCCATGTTGCGTTGCCATATAAATACAAAAAATGTTAAGGGTGAACAACCCTTATCACTTAGGGGTATGAAAAATAGATAGTAGCCGATTCTCAGACCTAATGAATATGCATTTAAAATTTGGTGAAAATCGGTTAAGCCGTTTCGGAGGAGTACGGTAACTAATATTGTGATACGAGAATTTTATATGTAAGAAGATATTCATAATAATAATTATTTATTCCAGGTGGCTTTTAGGGAACAAATTTAGATACCATGGATACATTCTTCTCCCTAGTACGTTAAATGGAGTCGGAATACTGCTGGAACCGCCGTCACGGCGAGGCCTTATCGTCAATTTATTTTCTAACATGGTATGTTTACATTTAAACAATTATCATTATTTGAGAGTTATAGAGTTTCACCGTAAACCTAATTTAACTTTGAAACATGACATTTACTTCCACTTCATAATAGCAGTATTAACCGTGGTGATAGCCTAGTGGTTGAAACTTAGCCTCTCGATCGAGGGTCCAAGCTTCAAATCCCACACACCTCTGATTTCTTTAATGATTATTACAAGTTAATTATCACTTGGTTTAATGGTGAAGGAAAACATGAGGAAACCTGCAAACTTAAGAGATCTTAAAAAAAGTTCTCAAGGTATATGAAGTTTTTAGCAGTATGGTGGACTATGGCCAAAATACTTCACTTTGAGAGGAGACCCGTTTCCAGCAGTGGGACAGTAATGGGTATTCTGTTTAGTGATATGCGTGACAGAGACGCTTCACGAAAAGTTTTATATAAAAGTTTACTTTTATTACTCTATACTTAAATACTTACCGTATATTTATATATATTTTGTTATATATGTTTTGTGAATGTTATTGTTATGATAAATTTGACTATGTTATCATATTGTTTTTCAGCTGATCGAGTACTGGATCCGTTCATTGGAAAGAGCTGGGTATATGAAAATGACGAAGGCTAAACAAACAGTGTTGTTCATGTTCGGTAGCGCCATCCTTTTCTATCTCATGCGGTTAGAGGGGGATAAGGAAAATCGGACGCCTCTCTTTTGGTATGTATTAATCTCTTGATTTGTCATAAATAAAAATTGCATAAAAAAATGACTATTGCCTTTCAAGAGCGAAGAGAGCTCTAAATAAAGTTTGTTTGATGTTCATTTGTTTGATTGATGATATAAAAGTAGCAGCTGAGCATGCAGTCCACCTGATGGTAAGTGTCTACTGCTGTTCAGGTACATCTGTAATCACGTCCGGATAAAATTATATTAATACCTAGGGTTCTGTCACAGATGAGGCGCTACCCCTGAAGAATAAGCTGGATTGCCTGTTAATAGTATGTCTCCCTTACCACACCCTTCAAACCAGAACACAAGCGCTTTACGCTGCTGTTATTAGACAGAAATTGGTGCACCGGAATCTAACCACAGAAGGCTCCACCACGTTCGGACACTTTTGGACACCAAATCGCTTATTTATTCATAGGAAACACCTAATTAGATCCAGCAGCTTAACTTAACGTATTTTCGAGATATTTAATATGTACCATACATTAAAACGATCCTTGGATATCATTTAAATAAATTATAATACAGGTACTTTATTTAATTATTAAATTTAAATAATTACGTACTTGACGTGCTTATAATATCCTGTGATTGTTAGCGGAGATTATATTTTTAGTTACACTGTAAAAAACTTAAATTCTTGGTCTTCTAAAAATAAATACGTCAAGGTTTACAACTTAATTACTTGCATTTTGCGGAAAACATTAAGAAGGTTATATCATTTTTTTTCGGACTACTTGCAAAGGTAACAAAAATTCGCATATATTTTTTTGCCAACTTCCCAGAATAAAACAGTACTAAACACTAGTGTAGTGACGTCATTGGTCAATAATGTCATATTCCTAGTGACAGGCCTATGAGTCAATGTTGTCATAGTAACTTCTTATCACCAAACATGATTAAAAGGAAATGCAGTACCGTTTAATCTCTATGATAAGCATTTGCACAATACCTCTCTATTTTGTGCAATGACGAATTAGAATTCTATGAAGTAGATATTTTGCTATGGAGCTAAAAATAAAATTTATTATTCCATCGAATTTAAAATGTACATATTTCTATTTTTTTCTTAAATTTTCTTATTTAACGGACTTTTCAAAACCTAATAGGTTTGAAATATCGAGAATATTTTCTTCAGTGGAATTGTTGATATTTACTGTTCTGTTATTTCTTACAATGAAGATTTAGGGCATCCACTATTTAAAAAATAATAATTAAATATGAATTAGACTTCTCAATACATTAGGAATCATCTAGAGAGCAGAAGACAAGTAGATTTCACGATGTTTTCCTGCATGAAGAAACTTCAACTAGTATTATTTGTAATGTAACTCTTGTAAGCAATTTTAATATTATTTTCGGTTCAAAAATATATAATCTAAATATATTAGTTTACAATATTTATTTAAATTTCCAGGATATACACACCAGATAAAGTGAGGCGAAAAACGGACCACTCACAAAACGTATGCCCACACGAGGGCTTATGCAGTAAATATATTATGAAGGTGAGTAATCATTACAATAATGAAATACAAAGTGTAATAATACTTGACATACATGTTTTTTAATAATATTGAGGAAGCAATCTTGCATACGTGCACTTAATGGTACGTAGTTATTCATATTAATGTACTCCATCTGGACTTCTGTATCAACCCCAGATAAGATTAGGTTCCTACTTGAGGTCACAGAGGCGTTGCCACCCTTATGACTAAGAAAGCCTTGAATAAGTCTTTCGTTAGCCATATCCTTCAAAGCCGAACACAGCAGCGCTTAACACTGCTGTTATTTGGTAGAAATAAATGTGGCGGTGGTGTATCTGGACCACAAAGGGTTCTATTACTTTACAAACATTTAACTTTACTTTTTTCAGGGTAGTTTAACCTATTTCACAGTGGGTTTAGCATTTTCATTGGCACGAGTGATTCTACCAAAGTACAGAACGCCACTAAAAGCACTCACGAGCATACGATGGCACCACTTCGACATGGCAATGTTCTTCGGCAGTTATATCGGTATTTACAGAGTACGATTTCTTGAATGATATAGTTATAAGACATGTAAAATGTGACTTACAAGACATATAAAGTTGTAGAGATTATCAAGATTTTCATACAAAAATTGTTATACTTGACACGGATACAATCTCGAGTTGATTGACTTTTGACATTTGTTACGGAACAACTTATTACCAATTGAACTACTACATAACCTTTCTTCCCCATATGCGGTATATTCTACAATTTCTATGTCTTTGATGTTACTGCTGATATTTCTTGCAAAGAAAATTATATACAAGCTTTTGATAGGTTGATCTATCAACTAATTATTATCTCATTTGACAGGTTTTGTACAATTGTTTTGAAAAGGCTTTGGGTTCGATGCCCCGTCAAGCACACATCTTAATGATAAAATTGTTTCACTTTTGGATCGTAGAGCTTACGTACATATTTTTGATTATTTAAATTTTATTATTTTTTATAAATAACATGATTTTACCTATATTTAAGTGCTTTAAAATCTTTACTTGACAAAGAGTTTCTTAAATCATTCGTATTTGAAAGTGCAACCAAAGTCAAGCCTCATTAAAATTTATTTCCGTGTAAAATTGTGTAAAGTCACGATCCTTTAAGCGAACTTAAATTTTACAATCAAAATGCTAGTATATTCGAATCTCATTACACTTTAATTCCATTTATAGTTTCATGTCTAAAATAATGCAAAGATATTCAAAATTCGAACATACGGAATACGGAGTGCATTTAATTTTGTACACCGGCTCATACCAGTTCTTACTGTATTAATTAATATTTTGCTATCCATTGCAGGCCGTGGTATGCTATTTGTGCAATAAGAGAGGTTACGACTCAGCATTGTACGCGTTACCGGCTGGATACATCGCTGGTTTGTCGTTCCTATTCAAACCTACTCTCGGGTTCGCGATAGCGTCGTTGACTGCAGCATTTAAGGTGATACTTTATTTTGTTTATTAAATTAAATGTAATTAAATTGTGCATTGAAAGTTGGTTGGTGCCCTTCTTATAGAACCGGAAGAGTTATAGCTAGGTCGAGACTGCAGTTCCGTGTCTCCAATACGTACCTACTACTGTCTAGTGGTTAACAGTTTTCGAAATTTATAGTAGTAAATGAATATCTTTCGGTGAAGGAAAACACCGTGAGGAAACTTTTATACCTGAGAGATTTAAAAAAAAGACTCAAAGGTATGTGAAGTCTACCAATACGCACTAGGTCAGCGCGGTGGACTCTGGCCTAATCCTTCTCATTCTGAGAGGAGACCCGTGCAGTGGGACAATAATGGGTTGATGACGATGACGACAAATGAACATTTAGTCTAACTGATGGTCGTCATATAGTTGGTGGTTAAACCCAAATAGTCCAACCTGACAGTCCAACCTGACAGATGCGTTGCAACCTTTTAAATCTAATTTTGTATTTAATTATTTTTTCGCCGTTTACTTCACAACAAACCTTGCGATTGTAATAATTATGTTGCAATTTCTTATCGTGTCCGCAATCCGAAAAATATTAACAAGAACGTTGCATTAATAATAAATAAAATAGGTATTTTCTTTATTATTACTGCAAGGTTCTTAGTTCTTAGGTAAGAACATGAACATTATTGCATTGAAGACCTTGTGTCTTCATGTGTGATTTTCATTATGTAATTAATTTCGCAATTAACATTTTCATTACCATAATAAAGATTTTAATCGGTTTTATTATTAATATACATATATATAAAAGTATCTAAATATTTAAAAATATCGTATCCCACATTATGATCGTCAATCCGTTATTAGTGCACTACTCGTGGTGGAATATGAAAGATTTAGGTCACATTCCCCTACACTGGCGTAGTGTGGATTGGTAGACTTCATACACCTTCGTCATATTTTTGGGGAGCTCTCATCATTGTTAAAATAAATATCCCTTCACATTTAAAGCAAATCAAAACTATTTTCCAGTAATCACATAACTTTCCACTATCAGATGTGTCTGACATTTAAATTATTTCTGCACAATAATAATAATATAATAACTTTTCTTGTGTCAATAAAGTTATTATTATTACAATAACAGCAGTATTCAGCGCTGGTGTGTTCTTGTGTGGAAAAGAGAAATACCTATTCTCGGTGTTCTAATTTAATCTTCAGTGGTAGCAACGCATATTTGGACAAGCTTAGCTAAGACCTACCTTATCTAGGGTTGATTACAGTGGACTGTATACTCCTAGACCTCCAAAGTAGGAAGCCGAAATTTCGACCACTATTCATTCACTATTTAGCTGTAAACAAAACGTTAATGTTTAAATTTAGCGATCTAGTTATTGAAGTTTACCCTTTAGCAACTATCAGATAATTTAACATCACAGACTTTACTTTTCAAAGACGTACAAAGGCCAAGGTAATTTTCTTATAGAGAAAATAAATTAAAATGCAAAAGGAACCGTGAAATGCGTTAGTGCAAAAAGTAGAACAAGAAACTTAGTAAACTCATTAACTCTTGCAAGACAATTTAAGTTTTAAAACGAGTTACACGGCTTAGACGATCATTCCGTTGGTCCTATTTTTTGTGCAAAACGCAAATAGGTACTTAAATGGGTCTTATAAATATTCATCGAGAGTTTGTGGATTGCATCAATTTTGGGAATTAGGTATCACTTTTGTAGATTGAGAAAGTTTGGCCAACTATGTAAAACCTCTTAGTATTTTAGTATTTAATAGGACAAGATATTTTAATCAGCTTTTATCGCGGCAAATTTTAAGAGAAAAATAAATTCTGCATAAATCGATGTGAATTTTTTTCCGTGCATCATCGCAGAGCGCCATGCGTGCATTAGGATACCAAAAGGTTTTGGTTAATTTATTGATATTGCCTTAAATTTTTAAAATCTTCATAATGTCCTGATTTCTAAAAACTGTTCGTTGTTGGTTATCTATTCCCTACTTCTAATCTAAATGGTGTTTCTTTTAAAATATTGCTATTAACACTATTAACAATAGCGATCACCACGACGACGAAAAAATAATATTGTTTAATTGCAAAAATAGTAAAAGGTCAAAATAAAATAAACGAAATGCATTGAAGAATATAAGGTACATGAAGTTTTAAAATGCTTTTGGAACCTCATGAGCCATCCGATTTATTGCTATCATATCATGCATTAAAAGGCGTATTTTACTAACAGGGCTTTAACTGATATGCAAGCTAACACGAAAAAGTTACCTTACATATTAAATTAAATCAACACTATAATGTTTATTTCTTCTTTTCTTGATTTTTATTGTTAGCTGATACTGTAACAGTTGTTTTATTTTGCAGGTGTACTCGACGATTCTTTATGAGAAGAAGATACTACCAGAACACATTCCTCTTCCACTGATGCTGTACTGCATCTCCCAGGGCACGCTGTTCCATTCACGTTTCATGCACTCTGAAGTGTGTCCCAGTTATATTTTCAAGCTCATGAATACTGTATCCAATGGATGGTAAGTATTTGTATACATTTTATGCCAATTAATTGAAGTATAAAAAATATTATGTTTATTTTTCAAATTATTATTTAAATTGGATGAACATATGATGAGGATAGGTATAACTCAATATCCGTATAAATATTCCTATTTATTTCCATGTATGTATTATATTCGGATATTTTTCAAATCAAATCTATTTACTTTGTCTATTACTTCAATGTTTCTCGTGTTCCTTATAAATTTGTTTTATATTAATGTTTTTCTTTTCAGTGCTGATATCCTGTATGCAAATATGCTGGAAGTAATCAAACGGGCATCGTAGTAGATGTTATAAAATCTAGATTTTACAACCTAGGGTTGAGATATTGTCAAAGGAAATATAAAGGTTCAAAAATGGTTTTAAAAATACATCACATATGACGAAGTTCAATGACTTGGATATGATTTTATTTTAAGTTATCGTTGGTTTCGTACCGATAGCAATGAAGGATAATAATATAAGTATGAATAATGAAAATATAAAGACGGTACCCCTTTTGTACGGATACGGAGCATTATATTTATTACTCATTGAGACTACATAAAATAAGCAGGGATTAGAAGAGAACGAAGAAAAATGAGGAATTATTAGTTAGAAGGAAATTCAATAAATCTTATAAACAACAATAAAAATGTCTAGAATTCGTTTAAATTTTGGAAATGAAATTGACCTTTTTTTAAGCGGGCGGGTTTTTATATTAATTGAAATCAAAAATCAAAATCAAATAATTTTTTTTAATTCAAAATAGGTTCTTTACAAAGCACTTTTTGAATGTCAATACAACTACCGCCACTTCACAAGGTGTTTCGTTATGGAGAAGAAGCGGCGAAAGAAACTCCATAAAACACATCTTTAAAAAACACATTTTTACAATGTCCAATTTAACCTAAGGGCACATGTGGAGCTGGAACTACTTACGCGAAACACGTGTTGGTGGTGGTATGTATGGTGATTGGTGGTGTATATTTTTAATTTTTGCATCTGCATGCATCCTTTGAGGGAGGGAGGGTGGTACATACTGCATGGTTTAAAATATATACCTACCATCATACATATTTGTAGCGGATTGTTGCGAAGTAGTTTTAATCTTAACTTAATATTTTGTATCTGTTTTTTATACTCGTATACACATACTATTTGTAAGCTGTGTGAATTGTATTAAAAAAATATAGTGCCTACTTCGTACCTGCAATATTGTTGGTAATTGTAATAAATGATTTATAACTACCTAAGTTTTATTGATCTACCTTGAAGCTTTTCTCATCTTTAACTGGGAAATATATTGGTCAAAATAATTAAGTGATGTACTTAATAATAGCTTTATCTAGGAGGACGATAGGTTAGTATTTGGTATTCAAGTAACCAACTATTATTTTATGCCGTAATTTCAAGTTGTGTCCATATATTATCGAGTTATAGCCATGGTGATTGCGAATAACAACCTCTTCGGCTTCAAGACTCTCTGCCGGAAATTAGGAACAAAATAAAACAAATAAAAATCAAGAATTGGTCGTGATTTGAGTTGGTTGGATTTTTCCCCTCTTAGATGTAGCTCCTTCAGGGTTTACAATAAGCACCTTTTTCGTATGAGTATGATGCTTTGTAACTCTGGAGACTCGACCATTGCCGAAACGACAAATGGATTCACACTGTAACACAATACAAAATTATCATCTTCTATTTCTAATTGTATTCTATTTTCTGATCTGGACATTGTGAATTCTATATTTAATTTAGTTTTATTTTTATCCAACTGTTCAGGGTAATGCTTTTCGAGCATATGTGATTGTATGTCTCATTCTTTGGCACAGTGCAACCCAAACGGCTACGGATTCTAACATATGAGGTGTTGTTGGATTCGTCTGTAGTGTGCAATTTGTATTTTAAAGCTGTCGGATATTGTAATAATGTGTTATTGTTATAATTCTTTAGTTGGTAGTAGTAGCTAGTATTGATGAGCATCAATATAGCGGGGCAAAAGTGAAATGAGACAAATAGACGTGTATGAATAGACCTCGGTGACATTCAAGGCGCTTAAGGACGGTCATACACTAATCTAATATTTTATAAAAAAATCATTTTACCTGCAAAATATTTTAAATGCATGCAGAATCACGTCCAAAATTTTCAAACTAAAAATTCTAGCTTTAAACTTATGTTTTTAATTTTTGGGTCATTGATCTCACCTGTTCTTCATTGTAGAAATTATTTTTATTGCCCCCGCATCCAGAGTAAATAGTTTGTTTGCACACCTTCCACACGTGGTCGTAATACCACCGCTTCAGGTCTCCAAAACAGTAGCCGTAGTCAAAGGTCAGTTGACACCATTTTGGTCGGGTTTCTGTTGGAAGATAGATATGACTGCTTTACGCATTTTTAATAGAGAAGAGAAGAGAAGAGAGAATAGAGAATATGGCAATGACACTATGGATGCCTAAGTTATTGTCTTAAATGAATATTAAGGTAATATTAATAACATTCTTGATCCATATATTTAAGCAATTGCTATGACAACTACATTCACAATTAATCTTAAGAAAAATGAGTTTTGTCGCTATTGCTTGTGAATATCGGAAAAAAATTAGCAGAAAAAATCTGTTGTAAATATTTTAAGATACATTCTATTTCTTTCGATATCTATAAAACTAGAGGATTGATGCTATACTAGGACCTCATTTTAAATATTCATTACAATAAAACAACATTTGTTTAATTCAAATTGCAACTAAAAAGTGATGAAAGAACTTCCGAGTAATAGTCGTAAATATTGCACTAATTAAAATATTAATAAGTAGTAATCGAAGAAGAACAGAAAGACTCTTTTGTTTCCCAAATTGCATTAAGACTCTGACTTACTAGGTTCATTTGGTTTACTCCAGCACTTGGTGAGACACTCTCGTCTGGTATCAAACCTATTACCGTTACCCTGGCATCCACCCCAGGTGAAAACAGTGCAGTTTCTCTCGCGAGGATTGTAGAAGTACATAGGGATCTCCGCACGACACGGCCCGTGATCAGGGTTCAGGAGGCAAGTTTTGTCTATCACTAGAAAATAGTAAGAATCGGATATAAAATAGAACTATATAAATTCAATTTATGTAAAACTAGCTGACCCGGCAAACGTTGTGTTGCCATATAAATAAAAAAACATGTTAAAGGTGAACAACCCTTATCACTTAGGGGTATGAAAAATAGATAGTAGCAGATTCTCAGACCTACTGAATATGCATATAAAATTTGGTGAAATCGGTAAAGCCGTTTCGGAGGAGTACCGTAACTAACATTGTGACACGACAACTTTATATATAAGATTAACTAACAAGATAAAAGGAAGTTACTATTGTAATCTGTAACAGACGAATTGAAAGTTATATCCAATCGTTCCAGTAATCTATAGGTTCTGACTATTTCTCTATGAACACTGATTACGTATTTTCACAACACGTAATCAGTGTTTTCAATGTTTTAATTCAATAAAAAGGAGGCGTCCTGATTAAATGTATCTTGTTACCACCAGACCCCTTGATGTCATTACTGTATTTTTGTGCTCTGTCAGAAATAATCAGAACCTTTGAAATACAGAAAAATAGTGGTCTAATTCAAACATCTAAATAAACAAGCCGTGCAGCTCGTATCAGTGGGTTTAAGGAGAATATAAACCTTTTTAAGATAGCTTAAGTTCTTACCTCGAGGACTGTAAGGTGTAGACCTGTATGCTTTAACGGAGTACGTATTATAATGCATCCTTCCAAATACTTCAACTTGCAAAGAAATTTGTGAAACCAAAAACACACAAAACTGTATCGACTGCATGTTTCCATCGAAATAAATAATTCAATTCATTTTTATGGACGATAAATCTGGTATAATAAAATACTACGTTCTATTTTTATATCTAACTAGCAGTGCCCGCGGCTTCGCCCGTGTTTTAAAAAAATAAGATGTATGACATACATATAACTAACAATTTGTACCTTCATTAGAATGTTAGTGGCGCCATCTGTCAAAAATTGGTCGTACCAACTCAGAAACCTTCGTGGGCTCATGAACAACTACCTTGCTAAAGATCATCACACGATCAAAGCGATAATTTACGATTCTATAAAGGATATACAGACAAACATTATTTTTAATATACAGGGTGAATTTTTAAAACGGGCCTTCAGGGCCAAATCCGAAACTATAAGGATTAGCGAAAAATGCTGAAAGGAGTTACGAGGCCGATTTTGATAAAAACTAAATCTGCATCATTAGTTTTTTAAAATATTTTTTTCCTTAGCCGGAAATCGAACGAGTTCATTTTGAAAAAAATTACATCTCTATATTATTCCACTATCTGATAGTGTCGCTTATAAGGATCAAATTCTGGGAAGTAATGTTATGTGACAAATTAAAGGAAAAGGAAAATTTTGAAGAAAATACGTATTTTTCCATACATTGGCAAACTAATCCTTAAGGATTATACGTAACAAATGATTTATGTATAATTCTTTAGAACATACATAAGTCATACCATTGAAGAATTTGTTGGTTAATCAATTAATTATTCGATGTTATGACTATGACATACGGCTTAGTATGAGAAAGTAATAGTTTGGCAAATAAGTTACCGCCGTTGTTAGGATTTATTTTTTAATGAAAATAGATAACTGATTAAATAGTAAATTCTTATTGTTTGTTGTTTACAACATCGTTGCAACGTTAAATATGATTTTCTAAATCTCTTATTTTAGTAATCACTCGGATTTGACTCTAAAAAGTAATTCTCGCAAATTGTCAACTTTACATCTGTATTAAACAAAACTCCGCCCATAGCTAAGTCGGACATAAAAATATAAATTATTGAGAAACAAAACGTCAATTTCGAATGATTAGAAACATTGAGCCAAAAAAAATGTTATTACACGAAATATCTAAATTGATGAATGGCGGGAACTTAACTGCCAAATTAATATGAAAAAATATGTGTTTTCTTAAAATTGTGGCTTTTCCTTTAGTTTGTCATTTATCATTACTTTCCAGATTTTGATCCTTATAAGCAACACTATCAGATAGTGGAATAATATAGAGGGTGCATTTTTTTTCAAAATGAACTCGTTCGATTCCCGGCTAGGGAAAAAGTTATTTTAAAAAAGTAATGATGCAGTTTTAGTTTTTATCAAAATCGGCCTCGTAACTCCTTTCAGCATTTTTCGCTAATCCTTATAGTTTCGGATTTGGCCCTGAAGGCCCGTTTTAAAAATTCACCCTGTATATAGATGGTGGATTTTATTTTACTGTTTCTGTTTATAAAGTCAAAATTATTACCGTACATCTAGTATCTCTTCTTGGAATCAAATGGATTGACTGACTTATTGGGAATAATAAATTAAACACGCATCGAAGAATATTATGGCGAAGTCTTAGACATATCAGTAATAGAAATTTTCTTTAAACATTATAGCATGTACCTTATACGATAGATAACCTTCATGGCCGAGTCCCCTTATTGACCTAACATGTAGAAGTCCTGGGGGTGTATCCCCTGCGAGGTAATTGTCGAAATGAGGAATTTAAAGTTCCTGTCCTATGTATGCAAGTATTTTTATGTGCATGCATGGTTGCCACGACCTGGCTATGAATGTCATATTTAAGTCATTTCATTTCTCCAAATTAGAACTACTTTGAAGTCCAATCCGTACCTTGTAGTTCACCTATTTTATCTTGCACTAGATGACCCGGCAAACTTTGTACCGCCTCAAAAACTATTTATCAAATATATTTCATATAAAATATAGCCTATGTTACTCGTAAATAATGTAGCTTTAAAATGGTGAAATAATTTTTAAAATCGGTCCAGTAGTTTTTGAGCCTATTCATTACAACCAAACAAACAAAGTTTTCCTCTTGATAATATTAGTGAAGATGTAAGGTGTAAGGGTATAAGGGTTTGGACGCTGGCTGTCGTACATATAAGGCTACCATCTTCGTCCTAGTCAGTGGGAACGCATTTGTAATAAATTTTAAGTATACCCCCTCTTCTGAAAATAAAATAAACACGATTTAGACTTAGACTTAGTTCTTACGCAAAGGGAGTTCCGGGTTCAATCCCGACCAGACATCTGAGTGACCAATTTAGATATCAATTCTGGGTCTGCGTATTTGTGTATTTGTTTTTGTATGTATCCATGGCACCCACGACACCACACATATAATAAACTTAATCTTATAAAAAACAGACATGCTTACCTATTAGGATGAATTTAAGGAGCTTTTTCTTATCAATGATATTCTTGTAGTCGTACTTTGATAAGTAAAATAGAAAGATATTTCACCATATTTAAATTGAATGAAACCACAAAAAGATGATTTTAACATTTGTTGTTTGAATTCTTGACAAATAAAAAACATTTTTAGAGAAAATTTATGTATAAATAACTAGTACTACGTAATTTTCATAATAAGTAAATAAGTATTTCAATAAATTTAGGGACATTTTAGAACGATGACAACACAACACAACACTTTATTTACGCAACAATTTCAATTTTCAAAACTAGTTACAATTTCTTGTTAGGAGTGACCAATCTATCTATGTATTTTACTCGTCTAAGCAGTAGTGAGCAATAAAACATATTGCACTAGTATTTATATACAAAACAGCTAAGTGTTATTCCGAGGAAATCTTCCAAGAAATACAGCCAGTATTCAGCGCACAATAAAACAATTTAGAGTATGTCAATGCGGAGATCCCACTAAAGTCCTAGCAAATGCAAACGGTTATTCCAGGCTGGAATAAAATAAGTATTTGTACTATTTAAATAAGTATGGGATAAAATATAAAGTTTTTAGGAGGCACAATAAATACTTTTGCATAAAAAGCGCTATCTTTCCGAAGATTAGTAAAATCAAGTCAGAATTCTTTAAATACATTCTTGCCAAAGAAATTTCGAGCATTAATAACGTACAATAATTTAATAAATTTATCTTAGCCTAAATCTGTTTTGTATTACCTGTACCCAACAGTGGGAAAGTAATGGATTGATAATGGATTAAAAGGATTGCATAATTGTTGTCTACTATTACGATTCAATTATTATTCGAAGTATGCCGAAAAATGCAGGTTTCTTGTATAGGAGCCCCTTTTTCATTTTTAGTATTTTAACCGGCTTGACCGACTATTTTAACTGGATGTGTATTTAGCAATATGTATTTTTCATTCTTATGATATTATAACGACCATAGCAATTCACATTCTGTATAAATTTCAAGTGTCTATATATAACGGTTCAAAAGTGGAGGCTTAGTAATAAGGTTCCGTTTTCCCTTTGGTTACGCAACCCTAAAAAACTTTGTAAACACATCAACTATAACTTACCCAAGTCACAGGATAATACGAACTTAACCAATTCTAAGAAGTAAGTACTGAATATTCAGTCTAAGAGTTAGATATGAATGCTCAGGTGGAATGCGAAAGCCCTCTAAATAAAGCTCGAGCAAGCAATAAAACAATTCCAGCGCTGTCAATACAAAGATCCCCCGATGTTTCTGCGAATGCTCGAAGATTTTGCGCACGGAAGTATTTTCATTTTCAAATCCACTCTATCCGGATCTCAAACGTGGAGGTAAAGCAGTATTTATAAATAAAAGGGGAAAATAATTTTTGTTTTGTTTTCTAATTGCTTATTGCTCGAGAAATATGAATTGTGTTGAAGATTTATATTTTAAATAAAGTCGTCCAGTGAATAGAGAAGACATAAGTAATATGAAATTAGAGTACACTACGTTAAATATGTACAGATTAAAAAATACAGACGGACAGAAAGCGGAGTCTTAGCAATAGGGTTTCGTAATTTCACTTTGTTTACGGAACCCTAAAAATTTGCAGCATTTATAAATAAAATGGGGAAAATGATTTTTGTTTTGTTTATTAATACTTTAGTTCTAGCTAAATATTATTTATGTTGGAGAGCAGTTTGTTTTTAAATCAAGTCTTCAAGTCAACGAATATAATTGATATGAAAATTTCAGTAGGAACACTACGAGTATAAGTACATGAAAAGATACATTTTAAATAAAGAAAGCAATTCAATAAGGGTTTATGAGTGCAGGTAATAATGCAGTATACGGGTAGAATTTTCATTTACAATTGGCGAGGGGCAGCAGTCACTACCAACGTACCAGCTTAAAATGCAAACGGTTCCTAGTTGGATACCTTATAATGCATCATATTTGCCTCTAAAAAGGAAGAAAAAATAACAAACAAACATTTAAAAAGGCACATACACACATCATTACAAGCATGTTTATCTATATACGACATAATGAGTACGTAAGTACTAACGAAACGCCGAAACACATTGGATGCGAACCAAACTTCGGGTCTTACAAGTTTTAGAACGAAGCCTCGGCTTTACAATACACGCATAAATTAACACGAGAAAATACTAACGAAGACGTCGGGATATGGGCCTCCGCACATTGCGGATTTGTTTTTAGATGTAGAACCTTTCATGGTTTTACTGCGAAGGTACTAACACCCATTTACCTTCGAATAGCAGTGTTGCGATTAGTTCTTAAGGATATCGTGTCTATAAAACCTCAGGCGGGAATCCTGCCCTTTTCAAATTCCGTGACTTTAGATGTTTCTCGTAAAAAAAAACAATTTATAGGGTCCAGAACGAGACTACTTATAATGTTGTCAGTAGATAAATATAAGATAAACTTAACTTTATGATGTATAAAAGCAACGTAACCAAAAAATCCATTTCGATTGCAGCGCAATTCTGATCTTTTTAACTTTCCCTCAACCTAATAGTTATCTAAGAATCGTGCCCTGTCTTACTACTTCCACTACTACTAGTTTTTTATATACAGTGATGATATAATATCAGGCGATGTTACTGCATAGTAATATTAGGTATATATATATATATTTTTATATAATATAGAAGTATCAGACGAGCTGATGGTAAGTGGCTACTGCCGCCCATGGACATCTGTAATCAACCCCAGATAGGATTAGATATTCCCACCTAAGGTCGGCCACAGATGCGCCGCTACCCCTGAGGACTAAGCTGGAACGCCTCGGAAAAGTCTGTCTCCCTTACCACACCGTTCAAACCGGAACACAGCATCGCCTAACACTGCTGTTATTAGGTAGAAATAGGTGTGGCGGTGGTGACGCCGGTGTCGAACCACAAAGGGTTCTACCACCTTCAAATATTACCTAAATTATACAATGTGCGTCACCCTTCACACAGCAGTCGTCACGAAACGCCGAAACTCCGCGTCTCCGAAATCTTAACGAGTTGCGGTTTAATTCCCATTCTATGACGTTTTTCGTGTTCCAAAACTCAATTACCATATGTATTTATGAAATTCAGAACAGCTTTCTCTCCGCAATACATTTGCATTGTTAATTGTGGCTCCGAGAACTTTGCGTTAGTTTGGAGCGTCGTAATTTGCGGGTTTTGCAAAAATAAGCGAGGAGGTAGGTACTAATAGTTTGTTTTGTTTTAGTATTGTTTGTTTTTGCGAATTCTAGGTGTACCTAGTTGTATGTACATTTGAATTTTAATATTTGCCTGCTTTATTTCATTAAACATTACTTAGAGATTACTAAGGTGCGTCGTAAACATTTTTGTGTAATGAAAATAAGAAACCTGCGTGCCTATTTGATATGAAAAAATGAAATCGATTCCAATTAGAATAAAATAGCTATATATTAGGTTAGTTGCAATGCATTGCTTCCCGAGGGGTTAAGTTGATGTCCCTGTAGTTCCGGGACTAGAATAGGGCTACCCCCCTGCCTGTCGTAAGAGGTGACTAAAAGGGGGCTTCCGGGGTTGCGCGCGGCAAGAGTGGGAGCTCGATCCGTCCAGTAAGCTACCGGAAAGGACGGCGGTATGTGTGGTCGCATACTGACGTAATCACCATATGTTATGGGAGGAGGGACCGCTCCCTCAGGGCAGAGCCCGATCGGGGCATCGCGTTTGGAGGACTCCGGTTGTGTGCCGTCGGAGATTCCGGAGTTCTCCAACAAGCGCTGAGGACGGCCACCGGGGAGGTTTTAGTGCGGTAAAAATCCCACATAACCCGGCGTCGCTCCCACGTCGTTGTGTACCTTTAACGTTTCCGCCTCGAAAAAAAAGGTGGTTAATTTGAATCACCTCTTATTAACAAAGTCGGTCTAACCACAGCCTTCAAACTAGAACATAGCAGATTTAAATCAATCTTACGACGTCTATACCGCAGAAGATTTTATTTTAACTTCTTGCCTGAAGCCTTACAATCACATTCGGTCATTATAAATACTTATATCATTGAATCTATTTATTTGAACCTATACGTTCTTATATCAAAAATCGCCTTAGATAGTAATTAACTGTTTCATCTTTTTCGTGAACAACAGTAGCTAATTAAGATCTATCAGCTGCTTAATAGGCTAATTATAGGAACAGGGAGCTCATAATGACAGGCTTTTCTGCAAAGTTGATATGATTTACTAAGATTGGCAGTGGAATGATTTTCATTCTCCTGTGCTTCATTATTAATTATCGTTAGAGTCCTAGGTACATATCCCGTTTGAGTTATTTGCTTATGTCATGCGTTTAAGGAATTTGGATACATTTTAGACCGAATTTTATAGCTATAATATATACTACTTATTTATTATTAGATTTTTTTAAAATGTCCTTATTGTATATGTGTGTAAAATGTTTTCAGTTTTAACGGCAAAATAATTTATAGAAATAAACCTACATGCCTGAAAATCCTCTGTCACATTCTAAATCGTTTGTAAAGTCTACAAATCCACACTTATCATTGTATGATACAAGTTGTACCTATTTTCTTTCTATTCCACGAAGCGGGAATATAAAGGTTATAACAATATTATACTTACCGTCTGATCCTTGAGGAGCGTGGTCACGTCGAGACTGCAAGGGATTTAAAATTGTTCTCCGTACAATGTTGACACGATAAACATTTTACTTAAGAGGCTTTAGACCCTTTATACGCGACTCCTTTTGCAATGCATATAGAACAAAAGCAGCACAAACGTTAATGATACTGTTTGTCTTTTTTATAATATAGGTGTAGCAGACGAGCATGCAGTCCACCCGATGGTAAGTGGCTACTGCCGCCCATGGACATCTGTAATCAGCCCCAGATAGAATTAGATATTCCTACCCGAGGTCGGCTACAGATGCGCCGCTACCCCTGAGGATTAAGCTGGAACGCCTCGGAAAAGTCTGTCTTCCTTACGACACACTTCAAAACACAGCAGCGTCTAACACTGCTGGTATTAGGCAGAAATAGGTGTGGCGGTGGTGCCGTCGGAGTCGAACCACACAGGGTTCTACCACCTTATCTAATGCCTATACATTAAAATCCGCTAAAATTGGTAGAGAACAGCATAGTAGCATTATAAGCACATTTATTTCTGCCTTTAAAATTTACATTTTTATGTTTATTTTCGATGGTTGCACTTCTGAGACCTTTATCGTGGAAATTATTTTGGATAATTGCAATATTTAGGTTATCGCTAGTTTTAAAATTATAGTTGTCAACTCATTACTTATTTAAATTTGTTCCTACCAGTAACTTAGTGCCTACAACATACTATTTAGAAGATAATGCAAAACTTTAAGGCACGTAGTTTCCTCATAATGACTTATACGTTAAATTGTATTTTAATAGAATATATTAAGTATAAATAATAGATACATTTTAAAATACGCATGTTTTTGACAGTACGAAAACGCATTAAATGCTCAAAATTGCATCATAATGTGAAAGTCGAAATTTACACAATTAGTCTGAGTTCCAGTGCTATTAGAACGCTCTTCTATAGGTATAAGAACTAATAATATTAAGAGCGAAAAACACAGAGGAAGAATTAACCCAGAATAAAATTCTTAGCTTAGCCGCAATATCCGCGCTGGAGCGGAAGCCGCGGCGAGAAACTATGCGACGGGAAGTCACAGAGTAGGCACCTACAGAGACTGAGCATTTCAAATTCAATTTTTTTTTCAACATAATCCATTGAAATGATGATCTTTGGTCCTACTTAGTGTGTAAAACTCAGAAGTTTTTAGTCCAATAAAATGATATATTTTTGGTCTGAGTGTACAAAAGTCAGAGAACGCAATTTTATTTTGTTAGATGTCAATGGGGTCGTATGGTTCTACGACAAAACGTTATAGAACCAAAGTTGTAGATAATTCAATTTGACAGCGTAATTGTTGTTACAAATTTTCTGTGCGACCTAAATTTTGCCTGATAGAGCGTAAAATCGAATGTACCCCATTTTCAAGATGGCGATCGCAAGACAAGTTGCGATCCCATAAACTTGCATTGCATAGCTTTACACTAACCCTTTCACTCCCTTGTCACTCCCACAATTTACTAATACAAATTGCCTCATATTGCTTCTTTGCAAGAATAATGGTACAAGTAAAAAAGGCAATTTTCCAGGAGAGCCAGTTTAAAATAAAACAATGTTTTTGTTTCGAAATCTTTTATTTAAATGAGAATTAAAATAATGATAAATACAATTATAAGTATAACCACAGTACTGTTAGGACACATTAAAATAGGAAATGTTTGGGATTAAATTGTATCTTTAATAGAAAAATGAATTTTGAGTTTAGCCATTATTCTTGCAAAGAGGCGATATGTTAAAATACTAACATAAATGTAACATACATACATACGCTCGAAAAAATATTACCCTCTGAAGTTGGGCAAAAATTATCTACATTCACACTACGCTATGCTCCTAGAGTCATGGGCGATGTTCGTTCATTAGAGGTTTAATTTGATTTTTCTAGCGCGCCCTAATTGCATTGCCTTTAAAATTTTCTGCTCATTTACGCAACAGTGGCTAGAGAACAATTAGTTTACGCTATTTGTTTACTCGGCTCCTTAGTGTATGTGGTTTTACTAAGAAATGAAGTACAGTTGGCTTAAAAGGTTTTATTTAGGTGGAAAAGTCAGTCAGTTAATGTACACATATTTATTTACGAGTATGTTATTGTGTGGTGAACAGTCGGAAAACATAATAAGTGGTCACTGCCGCTCATGGATATCTATAAACAACATATTTGACACTTGAACCAGTATGGATAGATAGTTCCACTTTTTGCACAGTATGTAGAACGATGACCGCTATCACAACAAATACAAAAAAAGTTAAGATAACAGGGATTCTACTTCAAGTGGATCGTAGATGTGCTATAACTCTTGAGGATAAAAAGGTGTCATCATAATAAGTCAGACGTTATCCACACCTTTTCACTAATCAGTAGTATTTTTTACGCTAGAAATAAGTGCGGTGGTTCCCGATTGAGCCATATTGATCCTACAACTTTTCAAAGCCATAGTTTACCATGCTGGTAAAATTTCTATCAGTAGAATGCACCTTTGAAAATTATTTAGGGCATTCTAAGGCATCTAGATTTTCGCTCTATATTTTTCTCTACAATTTCTAATAGGCACATAATTTCGCATAAACCCAGATGCCTATTTATAATTGCACTGTCCCTCTTAAGCTCTGAGTCTCTTGGCTATTTTTATTCATACCAGCAACTCAGTCCAGTTTGTTTTTATTTTAAACAACGTGATTTATCAGAATGACTTGTATTGGACGCGGGACGTTCCACGTTAGTCTTCAAGAATAGTATATGTGATTGAATTCAGGTATGACATGGGGCTCTTCAAAAAAAGGTGCAAAAAGAGCTCTCCTTCAAAGCCGGCGATGCATTGACGACTCCCCTGGTGTTGCAAATATCCATTGTTGATGTTGACTAATTTCCATCAGGTAGCTCGTCTGCTTTATCGTTAGGCTCAAATAAAAAAAAACTTAGTAACGACAAAGCTTTTACGTTTTTACAAAAATGAATGTTTTGGTATTTGTTTATGTATTGCATTTATATGGGAAATACGTAAACAAAAACAGTCATCTTTGTCAAAACATAAAAACTCATACTAACTGCTCTCTTCACTTGTATACCAAATTTCGCCATCAAAATAAAACAACTTCGATTTGGATATCTTATATTTGTCACTATATTTACAATGCCGTGATAATAATGGAATGGAGTTATTAATAACACTTTGCCGTATTAAATCTTATTAATAATTTAACAAAACAATCATCTTAAATGTTACAATAATCCTATCTATATTACTTAAATGTGTTCAAGATGAAATATTAAAAATCTTATAAATTTTTGTACAATACAAGTTACATGACATATAAATAATTATATTAACCATAAATATAATATTGAGTGAAGTGAAAAATAGATTTAAAAATAAATCGTCGAAGATACAGTGTAAGTGGATATATAAATTTGGGCGCATAAATGGGTTAATTTTATTGCAACCAGCCGACAAACAGCACACCACACTATAAAGCAAGTTATGGTTACGTTGTGATAGCTACAAAATTTGCTGGTGTATGTGCCGTAGAGCATCCGTCGTCTCTTAAGCAGTGATTGGTGATTTGATTAGAAATGCCACCTCTCATTCTGACGTTCGAATCGCCGGCACGCACCTCTTATGTACGAAAATTGATTTGCGTATTCAAATTATTAGCCCTTGCTTAATAGTGAAGAAAAATGTGAGGAAATCTGCACTTCTAATAGTTTTAAAAAGTTCTCAAATCTTGTCTCTCATTCTGAGATGAGACCCGTGTTCAGCAGTGGAAAAGTAACGACGACATTCACAGTTATGTATTATTCACAGCAAATGCCTTGCACCCACCCAAACTTGTGATATAGAAAGTGGTTGTTTTACATGTATACCATATTGTGCAATCTTGCCGCAATCACTACAGCACGATGATATTGCATAGTTTGATGTTGACGTTCGATGGCTAAAGGGCTACATTGATTTACACAAAAACGGAGCTTACTGTAGCAAGTAGCGCTGGCAACATTGCTGTGATATTTCTTAGAAGATTGCCAGAAACTCTTCTATAGAAAAATTAGTGCACAATTTTTATTTGCCATTTTAGAAGTCTTGTAGTCCTTTTTGTAGATGTTTGTACATCATTGCAACATGCGGTTTAACGAATCTATTATGGACTTTATTATTTGTATCTTAATTTACATAGGGTTTTTATAATAAGTAAGTATGATAAATGATGAAACACACAATTTCACACACATAATCAATTTTCATGTTCAAATAAGTACTTCATAAATCTTTCAAACATTAGGCATTTATGAGCTATCTGCTATCTGAACGAAATATTTGTGATATTTTCATAGTATCGACATAAGTAGTATGTAAATAGTTTAGTTATTAATCTACCATTAATATTTGATATAATTTAAGGAACTTATAATATAAAAGAACATTGTACATCTTTGGCGTCAAAACACTATTTTTGATATAACCATCAAATATAAAATATCATAGTAGTATAGGAGCATAGCCACTTTCTACATAGATTTGAATCATAGCTACGCCAACTTGACGCAAGGACTAAATTAAAAACAGAAGGAAATACCACAATTCAATTGCAATATACAATGCTAATGATAACCTTTTTCATTTTTTTACACCTATATCATGCTTTGTCCGTACGCTTAACATTTGCAACAAACCTCTGCAAACGTTTAGCTCGCTCAAAAGCTATGTCACAAGTGCTTGTAAATCTTCACAAACGAAGTCAAACGCTCTATCCACACGTATGAATTTGTGACGGTTTCGCATGCATACGGACGCGGCATAATAACAAGTAAAAAATATCACCAACAATTATAGCACATAGGTAGACAGAGAGAGAAAATATTAACTAAACTTGCATGTGCAAAAAGGAAAAAAACCTTAATTATATTCACAGTCATGTTCGTATTAATAAATTCAAGCAGAGAAAGGCAGTGATAGTGAAAGATAGTTGAAACTTGGCCTCTCAATCGGAAGGCCTGAGTCTGAGGTTTCTAATATTAAAAAATGATGCGTTTATTTGAAAAATAATTGTAGGAAACCAAATCACTGTAGTATGGGTTTGCATCATCTGTTGAATGGATATGCGAAAGAAGGTGCATCTAGAAGATTTCTATTCTACCCCTCCGGAGCCCTTTTTCCTATCATTGCCCATGCAGTTTGATAATACCTATGACTGATAGAAGAGTTTATTTTTTTATTCCAAGCTTAATGGTTGAAAAGTTGAAGTTTTATGCCCGTATGAGAAAAATACAACAAGGGCGAAATGGCAACAATAATATTTTTGTTTTAGTATTTTCATAGAATATACAATTTTTCTGTTTTTATGCGTTTGGGTTTTCGATAATGATCGCTTCCTAAATCTAAGGGATTTTTGAAATTCCCATATTATACATTAGATATTTTTATATATCTACTTAACACGAGTCATGACAGTGGGAATTACATTAAAATGTATATAATCAATATAGTGTGTTAGGAGTAATTTATGTTATAATAAATCTTAAATCAAAACGAAGGAGCAGGTGTTTTCTACCAATTATGACTTAATATAGAGTGTAGTTACAATTTTTAACATTAAATTTTGACCAAGAAAATAAAAAAAAAATACATCTTAGAATATTTTACATCAATGTAAGTAAATATACAAGAAAGTTAAACATTTATATTTAACTTTCTTGTTTTTTTACTCAAATTAGCCAATAAAGAACGATAAAAACTAATATATCTCAAATACTATGAAATAAAGGGTACATGAAAAAGGTTGAAATTTTATGCCCCATGAGTTTTCAGAAACCTTGCAACTTTCAGAGCCAGTCTGAAAGTTTCAGAATTCGAAACAACAAGAGAATTACAAAGCGTGTAAATTAGTGAATAGAAAAGCAATCCTTAGAAAAAATTACAAGTAATACGAGTATTAATTTTCCATTACTGCAATTCTCATGTTGTCAACTCATTTCAATCCCACTGTTGTTTAGTGTTTTCTCTCAGTATTAGTTTCCTGTCAGAGTAAGAGGTATTTAGGCCATAGTCTACCGCGCCGGCCAATTTTTGATTGGTAGACGTCATCCTTGCCATGCAAATCATTATTCATAATTTTCTTTTATTTTCTAGTTATACATAACAAATACTCGAAGCAAAGTTGATTACATGATATTAGATAGAAAAGCCTGTAGAACGACGATCTCCGGATCTCTGCTATCAGATAAATTAATAAATTAGTAGACCTGAGGTATTCCCGGAGCGCTATGACATGGGGCTCTTTAAAAAAGGTGCAAAAAGAGCTCTCCTTCAAAGCCGGCGATGCATTGGCGACTCCTCTGGTGTTGCAAATGTTCATAGGCGACGTTGATTACTTTCCATCGGGTAGCACGTCTGCTTTATCGTTAGGCTCAAATATATAAAAACAAAATCCTCTCTTTAGTCCTACTGTATTAGGTATTACTTCAGTGCTTCTTAGTTCAGTTGAATTATATAAATTTTCCATGTTTGCATCAACTTCAAAATTTATTCACCTTTGCTGACTTAGGCAACTTTGTACTATGTACAAATACAACTACTCGTATCTTTTCTTTGGTCTAATTCTTCTTACACAATGTCTTGTAGGATTCTCTTTTAATTTTCTTTTATTTCAAAATGTACTTCTTATACATAACATTTTTACTCATCTCATAAGAAGTAACTGTGTTTTTAAGATGGTATCGTCATCACACATTTTTTTAGAATTGCGTCGCTTTTATGAAAATTTCATGTACGAGTATTAGCCATTTCCATGGACTTACTTCTTTGATTATTATGTATGTTCAGTTCCATACATACCATAAAAATGAACTTATATTTATCCTTATATGGACTCTTAGCTCTTAAACCTCTTAAATAAAGACTCCTTCAATACATACAAAAGTAAAATAGTATATTTTTTTCTTAAACTAATCCTTGGTACATTTACTAGTCTTATGCTATTTTGATATCGTGAGTAACAAAATTCATACATCTATTTCGATTTTTGGAACAATGTGTTGCGAAAGATGATCCAGGAAGTTATACAAAATTAAAAAATACAAAAAAAGGTTCTTAAAACAACAAAAGTTTATCAATTAAAAATATGTCAAGAAACATAATAAATATTCGATATAACTTTGATTGTAAGACTTATAACGGTTGAAATTTCATATCCATGATGAAATTTCTTATACCATAGATTCGAAATGTGAAAATTTTCGAAAATTCGAAATAATCAGAAAGAATGTTACAAAATATATTAAAACATTGAGAAAAATCAGATTACCCATCGCAACACTTTTGGACATTATACATTAAATTCGTAACAATAACTTTATTAACTAATATACACCTAGTTCAGCCTCCAACTATAGACATGAAAGCATCGTTATCGCTATCATCATTATAGTACATGGGAGGATCCAAGAAGAAGTCCTCGTTGAACATCCCGTAGTCCTCCCCCTGGATGAGCATCGGGAGCAGCAAGAGCAGGAACAAGAGCATCCAACTCTGGAAGCGCCTGGATGTACCGCCATTGAGAGTTACTGGAATTGAAAAAAACATAGTTTAAAATAAAATATGAATTAATCGGCCAGTAAAAGGGAAAAATTGATTTCCAAAAATCATCTCAGTGGTACTGTATAAACATTAATGATAAAATAAAATACAGGGTGAATTTTTAAAACGGGCCTTCAGGGCCAAATCCGAAACTATAAGGTTTAGCGAAAAATGCTGAAAGGAGTTACGAGGCCGATTTTGATAAAAACTAAAACTGCATCATTACTTTTTTAAAATAACTTTTTCCCTAGCCGGGAATCGAACGAGTTCATTTTGAAAAAAAAATACACCTCTATATTATTCCACTATCTGATAGTGTTGCTTATAAGGATCAAAATCTGGGAAGTAATGATAAATGACAAAATAAAGGAAAAGCCTCAATTTTAAGAAAATACAAATTTTTTCATATTAATTTGGCAGTTAAGTTCCCGCCATTCATCAATTTAAACATTTCGCGTATTAACATTTTTTTTGGCTCAATGTTTCAAATCATTCGAAATGGACGCATTGTTCTTCAAGAAGTTATGTTTTTATGTCCGACTTAATTAAGGTTACTTTTAGGACCATTATAATAGATTTAACTTGCTATGGGCGGAGTTTCGTTTAACACGTTGGCTGCGTAAAAAAAAAACAGTAACTTTCAGCTGGTGCGACGGCAGTCCAAAAATGCATCCACTTGACTTTCTTATTGTGCGTGGCAGGCCTTTTCGACCCGACACCTCTGGGTGGTATTGAAACCCTATTATCTTAGTCAAGGCGCATTTTACATTACAAATTTTTATACTTTTTAAATCCTCATGAATCACTTGTCTATACATTAGTCCCGCCCCTGGCTCCTCCAAATAGAAAATGAGAAATTAGCAATCGAAAATGTCTGGTCGATAAGGCCCGATACCGCACTAGAGTGTAATTTTTGTAGTGATGGGATAGTAAAAGAAAAGAAAATATCGAGTCATTAATTTTATTAAATTTATTATATATAATATGTATAATATATAAATATATATTAAAATTTCACTGTCTTAGTTATACCCAGCTTGTTAATACAATGCAGGCTGAATCTCTGATCGTCTGAAAAGTAAGATGATGCAAACTCTTTTAATAATTACTGATAGATAAATCAAATTAAATAACACTACTGAATTTAAACTTACGTGTGTTTGTATAGTTGGAGACAGATTTCATCACATGAAGTTTTGTCCCAATGGGGCTGACGTAAATATGATTTCTAGAACCAGGAGACTCATTTTTTTTTCTTTTCGACAAAATTTCTTCGTTACTTTCACTGTCATCGCTAAAAAAACTTCGATGTTTATTGTAATTCTGCTGGTGGATGGCTTAACTTCTTGTTTTTGAAATATTTTTCTGTATTTATTTCGTTTAGGGATTTCGAAATATGAACCACCGTATTCTTCTTCGTTATCACTATCATTTTCTAGTACTATTTTGTTTTTACGATGCGCCATTGTAACGAAACTTGCAGAAAACCGAGTAGCGCGAGCGCGTCCTCCTCCCGAAGCTAGTACAACACTACTGGCGGCTCAACGCGTACGCATCTGCACAGTGCGGCATCAGGTCGCGAGCGGTCATCCACCAAAACAGGCCTGCCCCCGCACTGAGATAACTTTTTTTATGTTCTATGCGGCGGAGGTCGAAAAAGGCCTGCCGCTTTATTAGATTGCTATATTTCTACATTGTTGGTCACAAATCGAAAACTATATTTTTCTTTGTCATATTCGTAAAAATACCCAAGAAACAGTTTTCGCACTAGCGAGAAAGACCTATTTTTCCTGTGCGCATATTGGTTTGGCACCGCGTCGGGCCGATTGTGGGTGAACCGCAGTGAACGTGTTAATACAGATGTAAAATTGCCAATTTGCGAGAATGTCTTTTTCGTGTCAAATCCGAGTGATAACTAAACAAAGAGATATAGAAAATCATATTTACTGTTGAAACGTAGTTATAAACAACAAATAATAACAATTTACTATTTAATCACTTATCTATTTTTATTAAAAAATAAATCCTAAAAACGGCGGTAATTTACTTGCCAAACTATTACTTTTTCATACTAAGCCGTATGTCACGGTTATAACATCGAATAATTAGTTGATTAACCAACAAATTATTCAATGGTATGACTTACGTATGTTTCTAAAGAATTATACATAAATCATTTGTTATGTATAATCCTTAAGGAGTAGTATGGCAATGTATGGAAAAATATGTATTTTCTTCAAAATTTTCCTTTTCCTTTAATTTGTCATTTATCATTACTTCCCAGATTTTGATCCTTATAAGCAACACTATCAGATAGTGGAATAATATAGAGGTGTATTTTTTTTTCAAAATGAACTCGTTCGATTCCCGGCTAGGGAAAAAGTTATTTTAAAAAAGTAATGATGCAGTTTTAGTTTTTATCAAAATCGGCCTCGTAACTCCTTTCAGCATTTTTCGCTAAACCTTATAGTTTCGGATTTGGCCCTGAAGGCCCGTTTTAAAAATTCACCCTGTATATCTTTTCCTTGTAGTCTCGTAAAGAACTATTTATTTTTTATATTTTCTCCCTTAATTTAAAATTTCTCTATGAACTGTTGATGATTGACACTACAACATATTAGTCTCCTAGAGGGTTCAGGCCAGAATACCTATATTTTGCTTTCGATGAAGTGTCCATAGTAACTACCATTTATTCTATCATATTGTTTGATTTCGATTCCAGTCCTTGTTTCTAAATCCTTTAGATCTTTAATATGTCAATGAGGTTGAAAGGTGGAGTGAATAAAGCTACCTCGTCGGTAATGTAAATAAAACTTGCCGGGAAAATGTTCTTATTTATCTAATAATATTTGAAATCAAGTTGCACCTACATGTGTTTAATCCTTAGTTAAATTCCTTCTTTTAGTTCACTTAGTACTAAGAACGGGCAACTTCGAAAAATACATCAATTATACCATACTTACTTCTCTCAGGTCTTGGATCAGTCTCAGGCGTAAGGAAGTCCAGTTTGGCGGCACGGTTGTACACGTCGTACACAGTCGCCATGCACGTCACCCGAAGTCTTCCTCCAGGGAAGAGTTCGGGTGTCACCTTCAGTTCTACGTGAACACTCGGAGAGAACAGCCCAGTCTCGGATGGCTGGAGACTCGTTTCGGAAGAACGGAGCTGGAATTTTGAAAAGGTTTTTTCAAAGTTAAAAAATGTTTACTAGTGGTTAAATGTCAGTAGGTCTTAATTACTAAGGTAAGGTAAGGTAAGTACTAGCTCATTCATTTTAGCATATTGTACAAGAACTTATATGTTTTTGGTACGAGAACTGACTTCGTTTAAGGTAGCACTCGGATCAAATCTAATTATTTTTTAACAAAGCAAGAATATTATAGAGCTATGTAAGGTATAAATGACGACAAAACGATCAACCTCAAATCAAAACATTCGTCACAACACGAAATGAATCCAAACAACAAAATATTTATAAACAAGATAATTATTATAAAAAAAGACAATCCGATTGAAAAATATAGCATATGTCCCTCTCACAATATAGACGAAGCAAACAATACCGTAACTTTAAAATTCATCTAGTCGTTTAACTGCTGGGCGATGCAAAGCACGAGACAAAGAAAGATAGGTACGAAAAACATGACCCTCTGCATTCGGGTAAAAAGATAAAAAATACTAAAACATTAAAGTTACATTTTAGTACTTTTAAGCTCAGTCTAAACTGGTTTGCAATAATTCACTGACAGTAAGCAACCCGCAAACTCTTGCAAACAACTTCAAACAATTACGCTATCGAAACTTTAAATTGGCGCAACTGCAGCCGGCGAAATCGAACAGGGCAATATATTTGTTGGGAACGATTGTATTCAGATTTTAAACAGTACATTCAGGTGATGCAGATTTCAATAGAAACGAAACAGAATAATAATTAATGTCAAATGATAACTTATCCTTACTAATATTATAAATCCGAAAGTAACTCTGACTGTCTATCTGTCTGTCTGTCTGTCTGGTTGTCTCTTCTTCACGCCTAAACCACTGAACCGATTTTAATGAAATTTTGTACAAAGGTAGTCTGAGACCCGAGAAAGGACATAGGATAGTTTTTATCCTGGAAATCCCATGGGAACTAGGGATGGCGATCTAAGATCGATTAATCAGAGAATCGATCTTTAGGACCAAAAAAATCGATATTTCGATATTTTAATCGATATTAGTAAGGATTGTATCGTAAACTATGCATTTGCTCAAGTGATGATCTTTAGCAAAGTTGTTGTCTATGAGCCCACGAAGGTTTCAGAGCACGACCAATTACGACCAAAGGTACGATCAATTTTCGCCAGATGGCGCTACTGTCATTCCAATGAAGGTACGAATTTTCAGTTTTATGTATGTTGGTATGTCATATTATTTTCTTTTAAACGCGGGCGAAGCCGCGGGCAAAAACTAGTTACTAATAACACTGAATTGTCGAATAAAATGAACGGCAGAATGTAGTTAATATATAAATTAAAACAAAAACAAATGAAATAAAAAAAATCTATTGGAAGCAAAGTACTATGAAATGGAAATCATTTAAAGTATAATAAAAGGCCAAGTGGGAATCAATCTACTACAAGGGGGATTCCGTACTCCCGTGAAATAGTTATATTCAACACATAGATTAGTAAAGATTACTCACTCCTAACATGAAAAGGTAACCAGTTTTGACAATTGAAATTATCACCGTCATCTATTTTCGTGTTCGAAAAATATTAAAAAAATGTAGTTTTTAGATCATTTACGAATGAAACAATATTTCTCCGCATTTTTTCTTCGATTTCGTGTCTTAACTGCGGATGTCGGAATTGTTCCGCGTAAATTACATCATGACAGCCATTAAATGGCTGACATATTTATCAGCCGTTTAAGCTATTTCATGGCTTCCTTCAACTACAAGGCGGTAGATATCTATACTTATCTATGATTCAACAACATAAATTTCGAAGCAGTTAATTAAATGAAAATATTACATAACAAGTATCAAGAGTCCACTCTTCGTACTCCTTTAAATTTCAACTTTATTATTTTTGTATTTTCTTTCAGAACAGCTATAGAAGTATACAGCTATACGAGTGTACAATGTACATACTCTGTTGAATGTATTAGGTTTAAGAGATAAAGCCCTGTGGTAAACGGACAGACAGCGCAAACGTTGTGTTGCCATATAAATAAAAAAATGTTAAGGGTGAACAACCCTTATCACTTAGGGGTATGAAAAACAGATAGTAGCCGATTCTCAAACCTGCTGAATATGCATATAAAATTTGGTGAAAATCGGTAAAGCCGTGTCGGAACCGTCGAAGCCGTTTCGAGAACGGTAACTAACATTGTAACACGAGAATTTTATATATAAGATTTATAGAACTATAAGTAGATTTAAAGCAGCTCATAATTAAGTAATTATGATATTTAAGTATTATTAATGAAAAAGAAATGCAAGTAATTTGAAAGAAAGAAACATTTTATTCGGATAATTGCAACACAAATGAAATAACAGAACGAGACAAAAAATTGCATGCGAGGTAAAGTATCTGTGAGTACCATTTTTGTAATTGTAATAATTTTCTGTTACATCAAAGAGCTTACAAAGCGGTACTTAAGTACATACGTACTCATAAATACTTAATTTTTTTGGACATTCAAAGCATTAAACGAAGCAAAAAAGTACTCTGTAACGAGTAATAATATAGTACGTACTCATTTAATTCATTTTTCAAAGGTTTTAAAATATTCGCTTATTTCTGATTAATTGCTACAGTACTTACATAAGCTAAGAACTTCTTTTTTACTTTAATATATCATTCTTTCGCAGTTGACACAGTATCTTAATGAATTTATTAATACTCAAATCAAAATGAAATAAATTAGATATAAAGTATATCTTAGTACTCAAGAGTGGCATCACATATGTGATTAGTTTTAGATAGAACCCACTCTATATAGAGGTCACAGATGTCCATGGACGACATTTACCATCCCCACCTAATGCTAAGGTGGCTACTGCCGCTCATGGACATCTGTAATCAACCCCACATAGGATTAGATATTCCTACCTGACGTCGGCCACAGATGCGCCAATACCCCTGAGGTCTAAGGTGGACCGCCTCGGAATAGTGTGTCTTCCTTTCCACACTTCAAACCAGAACACAGTAGCACCTAACGCTGCTGTTATGAGGCAGAAATCGGAGTGGCAGTGGTGCCGCCAGAGTCGAACCACAAAGGGTTCTACCACCTTCTATACTCTTATAAAGAAAACTTATATGTATACATACCGGTTCCTCATTAATATAGATGGTGAGATTAGCAGCGGGCCTTGCTGGTGATGATGTGCAGTTGGCCCGAAGAGTCTCCCCTGGTTGATAGCGGTCTTTATCAGCATTCAGGATTGGATCCACCTGCGGCAGCGCTGGAATTCAACAGAAGATGATGTTAAGAAATTTGATAATCAAAAATTTTAGATTTTGATATTGCCCCAAATACGTGTATTTTACTACAGTTAATTGTAACAGTTTTTATTTTTTTTATGAAGTACTTGCAACAATCCGCTACCAATATGTATGATGGTATATTTTGTTTGACTATTATAAGAAGTTTACATATTTAACTGAATGTTCTTCATTAAGTTGATTTGATTATAATTAATACATGTATGAAAATAATGAAATTAGATTAATCTGACTTAAGTTCATTTTCTTTCGAAATAGGTCGTCGTTGTCATTACTGCCCATTGCGGGACATGGGTCTTGTTCTCTTAGAGAAGGGTTTACAGCATAGTCCAACATGGTGGCGGAATGCGATTTCGTAGACTTCATACACCTTCGTACTTGTTTTTTTTAATAACTCTCAGGTATGTTATTTTTACTTAGATTTCTTCGCCGCTATGGCAATTAATAATTATTTTCTAATACACAAATAACTTTGAAAAATGAAAGGCGTATTTGAAACTTAGACCACTCGACTGAGAGGCCGTATTTTACTTTGTTTTCTGCTTGGCTTTTTCCGATATAGTCACAATTGAAACTTTCAAATACTGTTGACGTGTACAAAATATTAATACCACTGACAGTGGAAATGAAACCAATAAAGAGCGAATGTTTGTTCGTAATCCATTTTGTTTGTTCATTTCTGACTTATTTGATATTTTGCAAGAGAATATTAACGAGTTAACTTTCGACAGTTTACTTTATGAATAACAGAGCATCAATCAAACGGTAGAAAATATTAATTTGGAAATAATTGTCTGTAATGGAATTACTCTGTTTTAACGGTATTTGTATATCAATATTATAGAAGACCACAAATATACTCGTACAGCAACTTTATTTGAACAAATCTTCATAGATAATAAATAATTATTATTTAAAAACTAAAAACCACGCTAAAGTCGCATAATTATATAGGTAATCCTGATGATCCTGATGAGAGGAATGGGATAAAATTATTAAAATCGTGTATTGTCATCAGTTCTTGATAAGTGTTCCAAATTTTAATTTAATCCAATCGTACAAAGTGAGTAAAAATAGAGTTCAAAGATTCCGTTACATACATACATACATACATACATACATACATACAGGTCAAGCTAATTAGGTAATAAAATTAGGTATAACAAAAATAATTTAAAGAAAATGATAATAAAAATAATTTATAGAGTTGTAACCATTACTTCACATTATACTTATTATTACTTTATTATTTGTTGTCTATTACTTCTATTAAATTATCTGTGATATTATAATAGAAAGTAGTGAAATAATGACTAATAATAATAACCTATAACCCGTTATTATTAATCAATCGATAATTTTTTGCTTATCAGAGATCGAAAATCGTCAATTTCTGCCTATTTGTCAAATTTTGAGCTATATTAATGACGATGATATATGATATTATTAATGACGAGTGACAGAATCCAATAAACAATTAATTAGTTAAAACTAGATATTTTTAAAAGGTCCTCTAAACTAGTTTCAAATTCTACGGACCAATACGATACATATGTCAGATGCGACTGGAATTTGAAATGATATATGGTTCGTATCAAAATTGGTCAGATCGGAACCCGTTCAAATAAAATTGTTACGCGAACAGTTGAAGAATTTGGTTATCAAGTGACATGATTGTGAGCATCAGATTTTTTATCCGAAATCAAAAATTTCCTGCATTTTTTTATCCATCTGGGGTTGAATAACAGCTGAAATATATTTCAAACCGAGTTCAACCAACTAATAATAACTTGTGTATGTTATCATCGTTAATAAGAAGCTTGGATATTAACGATATCACATTTTTATAACGTTACATTAAAGTAATAAGTGACTCATTGGATACTACAGTTTAAAAACAGATGCGGGTAGGTGAAGTGGGGACGACACCTAGGCGGCGCTCGAATTAACAGAGAGCGACATTCTGGTCGGAGACTTCAGCAAGAACAGTCGAATAACGGAGATTCTTGTGTAGTTATAATACTTCTAATCACTAGTGTGAACTTACTTACGTATAGTTATTATATCGTTACTCTGTACCTTTTATGTGACTATAAGATTACACGCTTTCAAGACCTTCAAGATGACTATCAATAATATGTATGACACTTTTCCAATCTGATTTCCATGTCTAGTCTATTACTTTGTGTAGCTGTCTATTTACTTTGTTTAAGTAGGGAAAAGATCGAAAAATCTTTGAAAAATATCATCATTGTAATAATTAACATTTTTTTATGTCTGAAACCTTCTCAATATTATTAGTATTGAGAAGGTTTCAGACATAAAAAATTAATGAACTTCTAACAATTGTTACTAATTAACCTCTAATAGGAGCGATGCTCAACTTGGGTCACGACTCAAAAGAACAAATAACAACACAACACAACAAACAAACATTTGTTGTTTCGATGAATACGTCTCCGTATATGTTGTTAGCGAGCGGAAGTATTTTGCTCCTGGCGTATGCCCTATTATATGAGAGTAAGCCAGTCGTGAACTGCCTTTGTTAGTAAGGACAACAAAAACAGATTAACTAATACATTGCCTTGTTATGGAAACCCACGCAACTCAGAAATAAACGACCACTGAACGTATTGTACCAACTTAGTTTGTTATGAGAAGTTTTGGGGACAAACATTAGATGGATTAAGTTAATAATATAAGTAGCTATTCAAGAACATTGTAGTTACATTCTCAACTATTGAATGTTTAGAAAATATTTGCCTATAATTCTAAATATAATACTTTCGAAATATATAACGATGTGCTAATGATTGAAGAATCTAAAAATATTTGAATCGTCCAAGACCTACTTTACGCCTACAAGTTCCGCCAACTCATACGTTTGTCAAAAATTAAATGCTAAAATATTATTTTTAGATATCAAAACGTATTGATTACATTTCAGCCAACATGTAAAGAAAGGTTTTACAATTAGAAATCAGATTTGTTAGAATCATACTTGGTTCTTGATTTGAGATCACGTAAGTTTTTCTTAAGACAATATCACCAATGTATTGTAATATCAAGAATATAATAAGTTATGTACTTTTCTACATAATTAATAATCCTAAGATATTTACTGCTGTATATACCCAAAGAATATAAAACAAATTATTATTATTATTAATGATTGCCTTTCAAGTTTATTTAGCTTTGAATCCAATTGCAACCTTTATAGCTAATGGTTATGAAATTTATTTGGAAAATTTTATTTAACTTCATTATTATAAATTTTATTAGCTGACCCGGTAAACTTTGTGTTGCCATATAAATAAAAAAATGTTAAGGGTGAACAACCCTTATCACTTAGGTGTATGAAAAATAGATAGTAGCCGATTCTCAGATCTACTGAATATGCATATAAAATTTGGTAAAAAACGGTAAAGCCATTTCGGAGGTGTAATTAACATTGTGACACGAGAATTTTATATAAAAGATTAAACAAATATATACGCATACATATATTCGTACTAGTGAAGTGATATCACGTCATACGAGTAGTAATAATAGTCAAGGAATCTAGATGAACTATCCCAGAATGTGATACATCATTCTATCTCCATACGATAAAGTGACACTCATATTTCCAATTCCGTTACTGTCACACTCCAGTGAAATATTTTTATATGAGACGAATATTTGTGAAAAACTTGAAAAACTGAAAGATAGAAAAATGACATACCTACACGTATAACTTATACATATCACACAGATTTAAAATATTCTCGGCCAAACGTAGAAATGTCGTAAAACAAGAAGGGAGAATACATTATTAAATATCATCATCAAACCATTACTGTCCCACTGCTGGACACGGGTCTCCTCTCAGATTGAGAAGGAATAGGCCATAGTCCACCGCGCTGGCCAAGTGCGTATTGGTAGACTTCACATACCTTTAAGATTTCTTTTTTTTTTTTTTATAAATCTCTCAGGTATGCAGGTTTCCTCACGATGTTTTCCTTGACCGTTTAAACAAGTGATAATTAATTTCTAATACGCACATAAATTTGAAAATCATAGGTGCGTGCCTGGAATTTGAACCTCGGACCCCTCGATCGAGAGGCCGCGTTTCTTAACCACTAGGCTATCACTGCTTGTAGTTATTAAGTATATCAATTGTTAAATCCTATTGAAAAATAAACCTTACAAGTGGCGGGGAATTAGTTGCCAACCAATTTATATTATGTAAGTAACAAACACATACATAATATAAATTGGTTGGCAACTAATTCCCCGCCACTTTTAAGGTTTATTTTTAGTGGTAGTGCAGGTGCATACTACACAAAACTTTTCAGTCTTTTCCCCTATCATAACTTTGTTTGTTGTAAATATTATAAAGGAACAAAGACATCGTTTCGTTTGGATAACGACGAGTGATATAACAAACGGCAATGGAAGAGGGCCAAAATAATTGTAGATATGCCAATATCGAAACAATAACAAGCAATAAATATAATATTATCCAATATATTTTTAGAATTCGACGTAATTGACGTATTTTTGTGAAAACCTACGATACCGCCGACGCTGAATAATTATAAATGTTATAAAATATTATAGATATTGGAAAAAATACTTAAAATAAATTAGGCTCCGATCCTTTAGTGGACTAAGGGAGGCGCCTGAGGCGGTCCACCCCGAGCCCCCGATCCTGGGGGCCTCCAAACACAGTTGCTACCAATCTAAAAAAAAGTTCATCAGAACCAAATCAGTGAAAAATGTCGCCGGAATCATACGTCGGCCAATAAATGATGACACATTTGTAATTTTGTAAAATCAAATCAACTTTTTACACTGGGGACCTCCATTCAACTTTCCGCCCCGGGCCTACGACCACCTTAGTCCGCTACTGCTCCGTTCATGGCTCTCCTTACATGTAATGATATTATGCTTTGTCAATGATTTATTATATTAGTCTCTTTACCACCTTTAAATATAAATATTTTGAACTTATGTAACTCATAAATAATATTAAAAGTAAGCAAAGAATATTAACTTTTCGTTCACTATGTAAAACAAGTTATTTGGGAGTATAATGTCTGGTATGACGTGACCATATTGGTAATTGGCTTGAAGGGAATACGATATATTGAATAAATGTAACTGGTGTCTTTTTCAATAATCAAAACATCAGCCTACTTGATGTTATATAAATTATTGACATCCAAAAAACACGTTTTATACATTAAAAAGTCGCTATTAACATTTAATTTTATTACAGACAGATTCTATTTACACAGAGACCTCGCTATGGTCGGTTCGACTCACACACACATCGCATACACTCACACACACACATACACACTCAAGCACTCACAATACAATTTTGACACATCTCAAATTAATTCCATGAGGCATTATGAGATCGTTACCATCATCAGCTTCATGGACTTCAGCTATGGACATTGGACATGAGTATTGAGTATTTCCAATGTCCATAGCTAACAAGCCAGACATCTAAATCGATAGAGGCGATCCAAACTATTCCTCTGGTCAGGTAATCTCTTAGCAGTATAAATCTATAGGCCGAGTGAATCAATAAATCTGAACGGTAGCACAATAGCGGGGCTATAACGATACTGGAGCAACGACGGCAATATTTATGAGTCAATACTGTATAGAGTTATGGCGCTAAATCATAATGGCGGCGGCGATATGTAGCTAGCCGCGAGACGTACGAGTACATATGTACTGAAAATACATACGTAAATAGTCAATTAGTCAATATTGTGATATGTTTCGGCATAGATTTATTCCCGGAGTAGGGCTTATTTTGAGACTTCAGAGATAAAATATGTAGAATGAAGAAAGTAGTTTGCAACTATCATAAGGGCGACGAAAATAATCGTGAGGAGACCTACACCTCTAGGATTTTTTTCTCAAAGATGTGTGAAATCTACCAATTCGCACGTGGCCAGCGCATTGGACCATGGATGGACCACTCCCTCTGAGAAAAACCGTGTTCGGCAATCAGACAGTAAAGGATTGACAATTAATGTAGATTTCTTTACATTTCTCTCCTTTACTTAAAATTTTTAAGTGATGATACGTTTTAAAAAACACATACATAAGGCTTAGTCCCCAAGAATTGCAATATCTTTATGGTCAATCTCAGATAGGGAAGGATTCCAAATATTTTTAGGATTCATGATATCAATTAACTTGCTGATAACTAATGTCTATAGGCAGCAATTTTTGAATGTAATGCAATAAAATGGTAAAATTTAAAATATTATTAATGATACTTTATCAAAATTAAAACATAATACAAATAAGTAAGAAGAGTAAAGAAAACGACAACTTTTATTCTGTTAGCATAATACTACTTCACCTGTAGGCCGATTAAAACAATAAATCTGAGAAGTACAGTACAATAGCGAAACAATAACGACACTACAGAGACGACGGGGGATATTTATGGGTCAATAGTGTCAATGCAGCTGGAATTATGGAGGTAAATCATAATGGTCATCTCGATATAAAGGTCATGGTAATAACGAGATATTTCTTTTTTGAAGGTCATGCAAGCGACCATACAATACACGGAAGGTAAGTCATTAACTACACGTCTGTAATCAAGTGCAAATTGAACTAAAATCCTGCTGGAAGACGGTAACATAAGTTTTCCTTCACCTTCACCTTCACCTTCTCCCAGTTTTCGTGGGGAAACTCTGCATTGGGTTCTCTCAGCTGCGGGACCATCGGAGAGGATATGCCGGACTCCTATCGGCTAAAACCCCACGGTCTTCCTCAGGGAACGGTCGGAACTGTCGGAACCACGGGTACGCTTGTACCACTCGACCAAGTGTTCCTCCCCAGAGGACCAAGTTGGATGCCTCGTGCCTTTCTTACCCTTCAATCCAGAACGTAGCAACGTTTGGCAACTGCTTAATTAATAACTTTTGTCTCTAACGATAACATTTGTATGATATATTTACAACTGAACATTTTTGTAAAGTAGGTACAAAGTTTACATAAAAAACTTTACTAATAGCTCTATTATATTTTGTCATAATATATGGCTTTATTAGAGGGCCTGCAAGAATTACTAAATGCAACGTTACCTAATAATGTTATAGAAATGATAAGTACCACTTTCAGTCTCGGCAAGGTACTCTAAAAATAAAGTGGCGATTAGTGTTTGAAATTTAACATCGTATGGTGTTTGAAATAATTATTCTTAAAAGTAAAACATGATCATAATTATCTTATTATTGAGACCATTGTCCTATAACGGGCAAGTTACTTAAATAAAGAAAGATAGATTAATAGGTAACGAGAAATATTTCATATTATTGTTGTATCTTGCAATAAAACACTTTGTATTTTATTTGTTTACTGAAAGGATAGTAAGAATGAAAATACTCCATCTTCTACGTAAAGAACTAGCCGAACGTGACTCAGCAAGCTTTTCTGAAATAATAGTTTCATTTCGATAGAAAGCGAATTATTGAAAAATCTGTCGGAAATAATTGGATATCATTTCGAGAGATTTGCGCTGCACTTGAGAATGATCTTATGAAATAGGTACTTAAGAAATTCTGGCTCTGGAAGACGGAAAATAAAGTTTTATTTGAAAATATTATTGTTTTAGGAGGAGGTATGAAGTTCTGATGGACCAGAAAATCGCACAACTCCTCAAGATTTGGCTACAGTAATATCATTGCCATCTATTAACATCCTTCAAACAGCAGTTTTTTAAATTACAAAATGTCTATCGTCATCAAAATTTTTGAGAATTTCATTTTTAGTGCTAATTAAATGAGAGAAGACCATCAGTTATAGTCGATTTTACAGCGAATGACTAAAAGAAAAAAACCCTTGTCTTGTGTTACGAAATTGCACAACGCTGACACAAAGAAAAGTTCATTAGGACAGAATGATACACAATCTTATTTATTGCCATGAAAATTCGTATCACGTTTGAGTCAAGCAAATTGTGTTTGTGTCACACATAATTCTTACATTATTTATTCAGATGCATCGCTCGGAGAGGACGCACGAGAAGACAATGGAATCGCGTTAGGAACAGCAAGAAATGAAAGAATAGATCGCAAATGCAGTCACGAACACGTTTAAAAGAATAAAGGAAAATATATTTATTCGCTACAAAACTTGGAACAGTAAATATAAGGAACGAAGTGGAATCTGTTACAGAAAATGCTAAAGAAAAGGGAATTAAAAGCGTATTTACTATTACAAGGACTCCACGTGCGGTAACGCTCGCGTTTACTCGTGGGTGCTTAATCCATTGTAACACAGAAATCAAATGTAAAATTCTTATAATTAAACGGAAAATATCTCTTACATCTTACAACTTACGTGTATAACATGAAAAGATATCACGTATATACGTATTTGTTTGATTCATATTGAATAGTCATCATTATGTATTTTGTTATATTTTAACTACTTTCGGCTACATGAATTTTTCAAAAGAAGTTACTGTCATGCAAGCTTATTTCGAACACCTGAGGAAGAAATTGCTAAAAAATATATTAAGGATGAACACAAGCTTTTTGGAGCTTCTAGTTAAAAAATAGTGTAATTAATGACATTTTTTCAGTAAATATTCGACCTACTTACTATTTTTAATGACTATGTTATAAGCACTTATGATTCATGTATATACTAACTTCAATGTCTATAATCATCTTCTAACCAATCCATCACAATTCGACCGTACGGAGTGCAGAACATAATTACGACAGTGCTAAACACTCTTCGCAAATTAGTTTCCAATTCAGTATTAATTTCTTTATTATCTACTGTTTATGTACTATCGAGAACTATTACTTCCGAGAAAAAATACTTATTATTTCCATCAATTCCGTTTACGAGAATATCTGGTTTAATTTACTTGTTATGGAAGCTATACTTACTTATTATTTGTTATTGGCTGATTAGAAATAAAATGTTTTCATTAATTATCAGGTTATTTCTTCCAGATTGATAACTTTACCGGATAATTCGATATAATCAAGGGTATTCTGAAAGTGGTAGAATCTCTTGTGATTCTACTCAGGTGGCCATCGCAACACCTAGTACAGCCTTATAACAGCTAAGCGCTGTTGTTCTCGATTTGAAGGGTCTTGCGACGGACGCGTACTTTTTCGAAACGTTCTAACTTAGTCTTCAGGATTAGCGACGCACCAGTGGCCCACCTCAGGTATGAACTTTATCTTATCTAGGGTTGATTACTGATTTCCGTGGGCGGCAGTAACCACTTACTCTTATATGACTGCTTGCTTGTTAGGTACCTCAATAGTATAAAAAGTGTAATTGTTACCGTTTTAATATGTCACCGCATTTGAAAGAAACGAAACACGAAACACACACAAAAGTATTTCATTTTTATTTATCAAAGAAGGAGGTTCGCAAAAATCTATTTTATAAAGTTAGATGAAAAATACTTTGAAAGAATACATTTACATTTATGATATTATGTGTTACACTTCATCCTATGTGAAAAACGGGCATGTGAAAGAAGAAATAGTAAATAACATACTGGCAATGCGTATTGATATGAGCGTAAAATATTACATGTACCTATACATGCTTTCATTATATTTAAATATTCACATAATTGGAAGAATCTCAAATATGTATAAAAATATTATTATGTGCTCTTTAAACAATATCCCTAATAATTAGTATAGTTATTATATTAAGCCTTTTGTTTTCAATTCATTCGCATTATAATTTTGTTTCAATATTCATAATAACTCGTTCTGAATAGCATTTCGCATCACAAAATTCGTTTAAATGATTTATGAATCCAATTGGTGATTAATTTTGCAATATCGGATTTGCTGCTTTCCTTACTTGTTTCATACTAAACGAGTAACTATGAAAGATATCTTACGTTAAAATAGTTAACACGAATATTACCAAAAACAGACAAACATTTCTCAGCTACTCTTTTTGACATAAAAAAATATCTGTCTATTTATTCGTCACTTTAGCGCAGATTTTCAAGTATATTTCGTCTGTCATCCACATTTTGTCGCGTCGTCCACTAACTATTTTCAAGAGAAAGTAAGTTAATTTTAGACGAGACAACTAAAGTTTAAGAACATCATATTATTGTAGTGTTCAGATGGTGATGAACGGTATGGTAAGTTATGATTTATCTTTTAAATATTTGAAAAGCAAAACAGTTATCACCGCCTAAACCACCACACTAGTTCACACGTTAAGGTCTTTCGACCATGCCCCCCCCCCCCCCTGTAAGACTATAGTCACCATGAGGGAGCACGCTCACTTAGTGAAACACTGTCTTAAACTGTATTATGTATGTCAAATTCTTCTTCTATTGTTACTGTACGTATTTTTCGCTCATCGCGTCCAGTTTTCGGTCAGACGAGTAAGATAAGTTTATAATATGTTTAATTACAATAAACATTTCCGATGCAAATGATTCCCACGTGACTGTCAGGTTATATTCCAAATTATATTATTATTGCGACAGCCACCATTCAAACCACAATGTTTGTATTGTCTCTATAGCTATTTACTTTTCTATGTACATAATTATACTTAGATTTAATAGATATTTTTGGTCTAGCAGCGAATCTCCCGGTCGTCGTCAGCTCATGATTTTCCTCAGCTAGGAATGGGTCTGCTCTCAGAGTGAGAAGGGTTAGGTCATGATCTGCCGCGCTCTAGTTCGACTTCACACAGATTTAGGATCTTATTTACCTCCCAGACAAGTAGGTAGTTTTTTTTACGATATATTTCTTTAATATTAAATATTATTATTTTCTTTAATGATAAATTTCTAAGACACTTACAACTTTGAAAAATAACAGAGAGGTGCCTAGGATTCGAATCTCTGCACCCATGAATGAGAAGCCGAGTTTTTTTTATAATAGCAGACGAGCATGCAGTCCACCTGATGGTAAGTGGCTACTGCCGCCCATGAACATCTGTAAACAACCCCAGATAGAGATATTCCTACCTGAGGTCTGCCACAGATGCGCCGCTACCCCTGAGAATTAAGCTGGAACGCCTCGGAAAAGTATGTCTGCCTTACCACACCCATCAAAACGGATCATAACAGCGGCTAACACTGTTTTTATTAGGTAGAAATAGGTGTGGCGGGGGTGCTGCCGGAGTCGAACCACAAAGGGTTTCACCACCTTCCAAAACTACCAACAAAACCAAAAACCAAAGTTGCACTAAGTGTATGGTATATAAGAAAAGTGGTGTCACTTACATATAACATCAATGAACTTTGTAGCGATCTGCGTGGCGAAGGAGGGCGAGTCGGCAGTCACTTCGCAGCTGAAGTTCCCGGCGAGACCAAGGTCCAGCCGCTTTAGAAGCACCTGGGTACCGTTCGATCTGTTCATCTGAAAATTATTTAGATCATGATCAGTTATGAAACCAAAGTGGTTGTGGCACAGTCCATCTCATGATAAATCCTCGTACATATAACATTTTTCTGTTTTTTTTTTTTTTAATTTATACTATAATTTTTAAATTTATATCTATAGGACAGTATTTACTGATTTTTAGCGCATCACAGTCATACCCCCCCCCCCCCTCAGCATCAGTTTTTTTATATTTTTTATAATATAGTGGTCATGCAGCTCGTTCACGACCACTATATGCAGCACTATGTCCAGCATGGAGTGGTATTAGAAATAGAATTGGTCCAGCACCAATAGAATTGGAGTTCTTCCTGATGTGGTTACAGAACCATTAGTCCTCAGGGCATAGTCCTCAAGATTAAATTGTAACACCTAATGTAACACCTAATGTAAGGGACATTTCACGCCTTTCAAATTAGAACATTGCAGCGTTTAACACTGCTGTTATTAAGCAGGAATAGGTGTGGCAGTGGTGCCACCGGAGTCGAACCACAAAGAGTTCTACCACCTTCAAACTACATATATTATAAATTTTGATTAATTTAGTCTTCTAAAACTACACCTACTCTGTATTTTCGAAGTATATTCTCAGCTTATACAACAATATTTTGTATCCCTTTACATAAATCCAAAGTTTATAGTAACTGGCGACACTGTGAGTAAATATTCTCAGAAACGAAAACCATGTCTGAAACATCGTGAGAATGTACTTCAAAGCAAGCTTCAAGTATAAGTAACCCTCATAATTAAGCCTAAATAATCTCAGTTTCAATATTGAAATGCTTTGATCATATAGTCTGACTTAACTAAGATTTAAGCAACACATAAAAGCTTTATGTGTATATACACGTGAAGTCATATATTATATTTAATTATTTGGTAATTTTAACACTTTAATATGTCATAAAAGCAGTGAGAGCGTAGTGAAACTCGGCCTCTTGACAAGGGGTTCGAGGTTCAAATCCCACCTATGATTTTTCAAACGGATCCCACCTATGATTTTTCACTTGCTAAAACGGAGAAGGAAAACATCGTGAGGAAACCTGCATACCTGAGAGATACATACCTTATCGGATAAATCAGATAAATCAGATCTGATTTATCTGATTTCTGATTTATCTGATCTCTGATTTATCAAAGTTATGTGAATTAGAAATTAATTAGCACTTGCTGAAAACGGTGAAGGAAAACATCGTGAGGAAACGTTTTCAAAGGTATGTGAAGTCTACTGATACGCACTTGGCCAGCGCGGTGGACTATGGCCTAATCCTTCTCATTCTGAGAGGAGACCCGTGCCCAGCAGTGGGACAGTAATGGGTTGATGATGAACATGTCATCTTCAGAAATGTATGTAAAACCATATAACGTATCGTATCTTACGAGATACCTTATGACATGAACCTTAAAACACCTATGTTTAGTTTTGTGACTCATGATGCTGTATACTTTTTATGGGCACTTCAATTTATACTATAGGGTTAGCAGTTAAGCCTTTTATAGCGCTTATTCAAACAACTAAATTAAAAAGCCCATTCATATTTAAAGTTGTACATTTTATGAGCATTTCAACTTATTCTCATGGATGTATTGTTTAATAATAATTAGATACTAAAATACAAATTATTAACACATTCTTATGTCAATAACTAAATTTACCAATTAAAACCATCGTTCGTCATATTCAGTCAATTTTAAATAAGGCAGGTCGCCCACCAAATGATTCTACGAAAGATGAGATAATTGAGAAATTTTAGAACTAATTTCTATAATTTCTACTTTGATTACTTCTCAAATTGAATCAATATAAACTTTTTCTCATAGCTTACTCAAGACACTTACAAACTAATTTCTTCCATCGCTAAAATTACTATCAATTAAACAGATTGCTTTAGAAGGCTTCTAGTGGTTTAATAAAACTAAAATTGGATTTCTACCTAAGAAGTCACAGACGGCTACCACCCGATATTAATTTTAACTATTCAAATTTTGCCTATCGAAAAACGTAATATGGCAATTTCTAATATGTATAATTGTCAAATGTTTTCATTGGTGAGCAAAGCATTGGATAGATTTATTGTTAATTACAGGCATAATAAATAATAATAATATGATTTATTGCCCAAACACAAGAAACAAATAATTTACAGACAATAATAAGCTATAATGGAAAGAAGTGTCGATGCCTTCATCCGTAAATATATCGATTTTTGCCTTGTGTTTGTGAAGCAACGCAAAGCTTTTTACAGTTTTACAGAGGTTTTACAGTTTTGGTTAGCCGGGTTGAGCGCGCGTTAAATTAGTCTTAAAGAGGACTATTTATTTTTATTGCATTTTTTTAGAATAAGTAGGCTAATAGTAGACTTATGGGCTGATTAAATTCGTAATGCGAAAACATGCATAAACACAAAATCTCTTTAAAGTAGAAATATATGGGACATAACTTCATCAATTAAATAAATTGTACAAATACCGGAAATACTTGTTAGAAGCCAAATATTATAGAGTATTCAAATCTATCATAATATTACATAACTAAAAAACTGCAAAATTGCAATCAAGACCGAAGTTACAAGCCAAATTCTTCGGCAAAATCTAGGTTAAGTCCGTATAATTGTGAGTCAGACCAGATATCTGGTTCAGTGCTACAGCTTAGAATTTTGGTGATAAAATTAATTTACATCTGAAATGATTTTGATAATATATTTACAAATTCGACACAGAATATGTTATTGTATAACTTAGATATTATATGACGGTTTTTGATTATTTTTTATCGATATAATAATCTCGGGGTTATTGTGAACTCATTACTATTCTACCGATCGACATGTCCCTTTCAGCATGAGGAGGGTTGAGGTTACATGTACTATAAATTACCGCCCAATCAAAATCAAATCAAATCAAAGTTTCAGAGATTAGAATTCATAAATGGTTTGGAAATTACAAAATCAAAAATTGCATTGAAAATATTTTTATAATCAACTGCTGTTTTTGGCTATGTTAGGTTTATTTGTCATAAGACGTAAAAAGTCTCAAGACCAATAATTATTTCAATTCCAATATGACTTCTAAGTTAACCAACAATGTACATAAAAGTATATTTCATATACAAATAAAAATCTATTTCATCACCCACATAGCAAAATTCCAATTTTACGAGTCCACCGCTTCTTTTTTATCAAGGTTAATAACTACCGTTGAAAAGTTCGGAAATTCAGCACTACACAAAGATTGGAATTCTCCGGACATTGAGTACACACAACATGCTCCAGTTTCATCTCCTTTGAATAAAATCGATAACAACCTTCTGATGGACGTATCATTTCCAAGCACTTAGATGTTTTGCTAATTAAAAAACGGATCGCCTGGTAATCGAAATTCGACCATAATCTATATAGAAAATTTGAGAAATATTTAATGTTTACTGAGACATAGTCAATAACTAAATATACCAATAGCTATCGAATAAAGGGTAAGAATATCGTTTGACAAACAATAAAGAAAGATTTACTATAAACTGTATAATACGTAGATGATGGCACATCAGTTAAAAAATATCGTAATCATACTTTCCTTACCGTAATGATATTTTTCAATTTTTATATTGATCATGACGAAAGCCATGTAAAGCGTCAATAGCAAAGAAAATTGGTTTACGAAAAAGCGAAGAATGCTTATAATGAAATGAAATATATTTTTTAAGGTTATTCAATGAATTGGCAACACATTTATTTCTGATTCCAAGAATCAATTAGGTATTTCAATGATGTGTTATCGTTTACGGGGTATGATAAGGCAGATATGTTTTTATGTGATATTGTAACAGAGTCCCTTAGGGCTTCTTTGGGATCCTTTATGTTTATCCCTTATAGCAACTCATTTTGATTTCATCACTTCACATAATATTAACCAATAAAGTCATATCTTGGGAATTGCCCGTTTTGAACAGTATAAGCTTCAATTTTGTTATATAATGGGTACTTACAATTGGAGGTATTTATTTATTACTAGTTTTTGCCCGCGGCTTCGTCTGCGTTTAAAAGAAAATAATATAACATAGTAACATACATAAAACTGAAAATTCGTACCTTCAACTTTGTTAAAGATCATCACTTGATCAAATTCATAGTTTACGACTCAATCCTTACTAATATCGATTAAAATAATCGATGTTTTGGGTCTAAAAGATCGATTCTCCGATTAATCGATTTTAGATCGCCATCCCTAGTTCCCGTGGGATTTTCGGGATAAAAACTATCCTATGTTCTTTCTCGGGTCTCAGACTATCTTTGTACAAAATTTCATTAAAATCGGTTCAGTGGTTTAGGCGTGAAGAAGAGACAACCAGACAGACAGGCAGACAGACAGACAGAGTTACTTTCGGATTTATAATATTGTATTATTATTATGTATTATATTATTATTATTTACGACTAATATTTTAAGGGCTGATAAGCCTAGATTTAGCTGCCTATAACTGGTACCAACTGATTTAAACTGGTTATAACTGGGTCAAGCATTTATGCCGAAGTAAGGTATCAATTTCATTTATTTGTTTATATAACAACCTTCGGGCCCACTAACCCTGTAAGTATTTAAGCCGAAACACTAACCGGGGATTCGCAGAGCGATTGCAAACTGATTGGGGTCAGTCAATTAAACAAGCACTTAGCCAGTCAGTTCCGAGAACTATAGTTTGACTAAAGTTTTACAGAGTATCCAATAGGCAAATTGCTTGTTGCCCGGAGTAATCTCGACGAATAGCGCTTTTGTTATGCTGTAGTTTGAAACAATTTGTCAAAATAGGTACGGGGCTGTTTCGTACTCAATTTGACGTACTGTTGTCTTCTCTGAGGGTAGATTGGACCCCGTAGGCCTGTTTAAAGTTTGCCTTTACGTTAACTATGATAACATATATGATATGGTATAACTTTGACGAAAGCGACGGAATGTAAGAATTCCGGGTTACGCCATGTTATTTGCCTTAAACCAAATATGTGGTCACTGGTTAGGATTTGGTTGACGTTAAAGTTTTGTTGTGCAACCCGTCCTTAGTATGGCATAATTTCAGACCGATAATAATAAGCCTGATGCTTAGTTATTTCTTGATAGATTTTAGCATCTCCAATAATACTACTGCTTGAAAAATCGTCTAAATTTACCAATGGTTTTTTTTATAACATAGGAGTAGCAGACGAGCATGCAGTCCACCTGATGGTAAGTGGCTACTGCCGCCCATGACCATCTGTAATCAAACCCAGATAGGATTAGATATTCCTACCTGAGGTTTGCCACAGATGCGCCGCTACCCTTGAGGACTAAGCTGGAACGCGTCGGAAAAGTCTGTTTTCCTTACCACACCCTTCAAAACGGAACACAGCAGCGCCTAACACTGCTGTTATTAGGTAGAAATAGGTGTGGCGGTGATGCCGCCGGAGTCGAACCACAAAGGGTTCTACCACCTTCAATGTGAATTTAAACAGTCTTTAAGCTTAATTATTTTTTACTATTATACTGAGTGAAGATCGGATTCTGACGATTTATATTATGATAACTTTATACTTTACTCACATCTACGTAAATCCCTGGCAAGCCAAACACTCTAGTATCAGGCTCTTCCATCGGCGTGTATCTGAAGAACTCGTGGTTCCCGCGGTACCACTTGACGGAGTACAGCGGCGCGCCTTGCATGTCCCTTGAGCAGATCAGTGCAGCTGTTCTTCCACGGATGACCACCGCTGGTTCCACTAGTAAACGCACGTCCCGTAGACTCGTTACACCTGGAAATACAGTTTAAATAATAGAAAATTTGTTTGACAAGAATTTGTTGAATTTGAAGATGGTAGGACCATTTGTGGTTCGACTGCGGCACCACCGCCAAACTTATTCGACCTTATAACGGCACTATACGTTATTTCTACCTGATACCGCAGTGTTATGCTGCTGTATGTGGTTTGAAGGCGTTTCAGGTTAGTCCTTAAGGATAGTGTGGCAGACCGCAGGTAGGAATCTAATCCTATCTGGGGTTGATTACACATGTCCATGGCCGGCAGTAGCCACTTATTATCAGTTATGTTATAATGTTAACATTTTTTTGTAATATAGGAGTATTAGACGAGTATACAGTTTATCTGATGATTTAAGAGCAAGAGAGTGATATAAAACGAAAATTATCGCGGAATTGAGACATTTTAATATGTAACCGGTATTCAAGTATTTATATGTACAGGGTCTCTGACCAGGCGGTGCGAACTTTCACTCTTGTCACCCGCTACCCGGGAAGTTCCCTTGAGTTGCCTCTTACGAAAGGCATAGGATACAGTAGCCCCATTGTGGTCCCGGAATTAGAAAACCCCCCTTAAAACTACCTGTCAATCATTCTATTGTATTTAAATAATAGTTCAAAAGCAACCATCAATCATCACCCTTTTCACTGAACATTAACTTTAGCAGGAAGTATCCTGTTAATGAGACCACAACGTAATTTCCGGGATAATAAATAAATACATAAATCAAACAATTCTCCACCCATCATAAACTTTGCTTGTCAGATATTGTGTAACTTAGTCGTTAGAAATTCACTTCCTTAATTGGAGGCCTTGGTGTGTCCTAGGTTAGAATCCTGGACGCGTTCTAGGTATGCGTACATCTGATCTTTCAAAGTGATGTATGTATTATCTAGAAATTATTTGTCCCTGTAGTCGCGGTACTAGAATAAGATATTCCCTGCTTGTCGTAAGAGGCAACTAAAAAGGGACTTGCGAGGTTGCGGGTGGCAAGAGTGGGGCTCGAACCGTTCAACAAACGACGCTGGGAAGGACGGCGATATGACGTATTATTTTAAAAAAGTTTACTAATCAAGACTTGGCTACCACGGTGGACTTTGGCCTAAACCCTTTGTACTCTGACAGAATACCAATGCCCAGCAGTGGGACGGTAATGTATTGACGAAATTGACAACACATAGAAATAAATGTGAGTCCAAAAGAATTATTACTACATTTTAGATATAATCGCCACCAAAAGATTATAAAGTTCTGCAAGGTTACTGCGCTCGATACTAAAAGTATTTCTTGCTGTGTTTTGACACGTATACGTGACATATCAAGTTACTTCTCGGGGGAAGCATCAATTTGTATGTTTAGAGAACTCCTATAATTTGTAGATTCGATGATAGATCACTCTGTCTAATTTTGGTCGAACTATATGACAGAACTTTCAATTAAAGATATACTAGATACTCAAATTTGCATCCCACTGCATCCACCATCTTCAATCACCATTTCTCTCCCAATGTTCTTCCAATTACTATTATAAAGTTGAATGTATCTTACACGAGGTCAGATATGGGTAGAGTGCGAAGGTGGTAGAACCTTTTGTGGTTCGACCCTGGCGGCACCACCACCACATCTATTTCTGCATTATAACAGCAGTGTTAAACGCTGCTGTGTTCTGGTTTGAAGGGTTTGGCAAGGGAGACATACTTTTCAGAGGTGTTCCAGCTTAGTCCTTAGGAGTAGCAGCACATCTGTGGCCGACTTCAGGTAGGAATATCTAAACCTATCTGGCTTTGATTACAGATATCCATGGGGTGCAGTAGCCACTTACCATCAGATAGATTGCATGCTCGTTTGCTTCTCCTATATTATAAAAAAATGTCATCGTTTGAATCTAGTGTACTCCGGAAAGGCATTAAATGCTCTTCGCGAGATGCACCAGCGCCTTTGAGCTTTACTTCCTTTGAGTTTAGTCATGCTTTTTTATATACGAAGATCAAATAACATTAATCTAGTGTGAAGTCGACTTTGTTGTACCTAAACTTGTTACTGTAAGCATACAGTAGTTAGATGTGGACTTTTACATGGTTTTATTTGACAGCTCCTATAGCACAACTTAATATAAAACAGAAAGTGTTGTGGTAGAGAAAACACATTGTTATGATTATGTCAGCAGTAGAGCGCTGAGTATTTTAATGGTTATATATAAGAGTACAAATTCAAATAAAAGTATTTCGTTTTTAGATGAACAATTTAGTTTGACTAAAAGGTATTCAAACCAGGACATATACGCCCTTTAGACATAATTATTAATCTTAACCAATTATAGTACGAAATTTGTCAAATATTTGCTTACCTACTACCATAGTCAACCTCGGATAAGATACCTACCTGAAGACGATTAAAAACTACCCCTGAGGACTAAGCGGGAATGCCTCTGAAAAGTATGTCTCCCTGACCACACCCTTCCAAACCAGAACACAGCAGCGCTTAACACTGGTGTTATTGGACAGAAATAGGTGTAGTGATACTCGTAGTGCCGCTGGAGTCGGACCACAGTTGGTTCTAACTTCAAACTTAGTTTTCAACTTCAATATCATAAACAAATCTATACCTCAGGGACAATACGCATCACAACTCGTCCAGCGGAATAAGGCATTCGAATTCAATCGAGATACGTATGAAAATCTCTAAGTGGGTAATTTATATTCAGAAACGAGTGTATTTCCTTTGGGACATACGTTTTTATATACTGACTGAAATTGTAATACGTTGTGTAGTACGCAAGGCGAGTTATGTGATCGAAATATCAAACGCATACGCTTACATTAGTATCTACTACTTCTACTGTATAATAATTTTGTTGTATTTAGTAAACCTAATAAATGTAAGAAACACTGGACTATAGTATGTATATAATATATGTGTAATAACTGTGTTCTGGCAAATGAAGAATTTGAATTTCAATTTATGATTTTTTGTAGAAGCAAGTTGCAAATTTTAATTTAATGCTTTCTACACTCACAGCCCCACACTAGAATTCCCTGTATCGTGGGTGCCATGGGCACACAAATACGAATACACAAACACCCACACCCAGAACAGATATATAAATTCATCGTTCTGATATCTGTCTGACCGGGGATCGAATCCGGAGCTCTTTGAGCGTCAGACCGGTATGATGACTGCTCCGCCACGTAGGTCTTCACAAATGAGCATGCATTCCACCTGATGGTAAGTAAGATGGCTAATGGGTGGTAAGAAACGGCTACTGCGCCCATGGACATCTATAGTCAACCCCAAATAAGATTAAATTCCTTATTCGGCTATTCGACGCTACACCTCCATTCCTCTATTCCTCGATTCCTCTTCAAACCAGAATACTTACTTAATACTACTGTTATTAGGCAGAAATAGATGATTATGATTTACGCTTTTATTGAATTGTCTGTACTTATAGCCCCACATTGAAAATCCCTGTGGTATAGGCTATGTACACACACATAGAATACACTAACACCCAGACCTAGAATATCAATCTTGATTAAAATATTATAATTAAAAATCCGATCGGGTATCGAACTAAGGAAGTGTGTCATAATATTGACTGCTAAGTCACACTGGTCATAATTTTATTTGCAGTATTTTTGCCTTCCCATCTTTTTTTTCTATTTATTCTAAACAAATCAAAGTAAATATTTATTTACACAACAATAATTAATGAAAACACAATAGACTGTGCCCTCATTAAGTGGCTTATTGGTCCGGAATGAAATGTTAATTACTTATCGCTTTAATAATTATGATAAGTCGAAGTAAATAAAACCTAAGCGATGAGAAAATAATGGGGCTCTATTTACGTTAGCTGGTCTGTGGCGCTTTATAGTCTGATTAACGTTTATTATTATATTTAAATAGGAAATAATAATTGGCCACGTGCAAGTCGAACTCGCACACCACCAATATTTTCAATTTTTACCACATTTTTATAAGCTTGGGTAGTATCTATGTATGTATGTCTGTATGTAACGGAATCTTTGAACTCGATTTTTACCCACTTTGAATGGTCCGATTAATTTAAAATTTTGAACAATTATCAAAAACCGATAACAATACACGATTTAAATAAGTCTATCTCATTCTCCTCGTCAGAATCGTCAGGAATCAGGATTAACGATTTTAGTTTTTAAATTATAATTTTTATTTTATTTTAGTTTTAGTTTAGTTGTTATTATAGCAGCCACTGAAGAAAATACATTGCGAAAATTTGAACTTACTACCTATTACAGTTCAATAGATAAAGCGAAAACGTAGAAAAATAGCGGTTTCTTCTATGGCGAATCCATTTATTTTAAACTTTTTTATTTGTACTATTTGTTGTTAAAGCGGCCACCATTATCCATCTTTTGTAAAAAAATCTTAAAAATCAAGTGTCTATCTTAATAGATATCGGTTCCAGAGATAGAACCCTGTGACAGAACTGTCAGCCGTTTAAATCATTTAATGCCTTCCTTTAATTACAAGGCGGTGAGATATTTATACTTATCTATGATGTATGTAGATATAAATGTAGCTCAGTCTTGAAACAGCATCAACGTTTTGCAATTTAGGAGGAACTCTCACGATCTATCCACAATCTTCGATACCGTTCCTGGGCGATAGTATAAAGTGAGTTTACAAATGTTTGTTACACCTCAGACGGCTCATAGGTGGGCTGGAACTTAATCTATCTACCAATTTATATTCAAATACACAGATCTATGTCTCACATGTGGCCTGTAGTCAATGTTTTGGAGAAGAGGATTAAACAGAGACTATTCCATCCAACTTACTAAGTTTAGTGATTGAAGTAGCGATATTAATTAATTAACATCCTTTTCACGTAGATACATGAGTTAAATACTCATAATTATTAAGATGAAAAGTTTTTTTAAATATAAATTAAATAACTGAATAAATAAGTAAATTCCACATTACATTACGGGTACATGAAGATGATGTTTCAAACTAAAATCGATCTCGAATTGAATTATAAGTATGGTGACTTTTCACAACTCATTAAGAGATGACTCTTCTGAATCACGCTATCGATGTTTTCTCATTATCTTGCTTATATAAAAGCTCTGAACTGGAGCTGCCGAAGTGCTGCCACTCCCTGGACCAAAATTACTACCCCAACGTGAAAAGATAACACACAAACACGTCATGTTCTACTCTCTCGCTCTTCCCTTTGCCAAAAAGCATACCAATCTCAAAATCAAAAACATGAATCATTGAAGGTATGACATCGACCACAAAAAAACGATTATTGTATTGTAAATACTCGTTGCATTATATTAACTATTCTGATTCTGATTCTGAAATAACTTTTTAATACGACAAAACCATACCCCGTCAAGCGTACCAAGGGTCGTATCTGCGATTTAAATCTGTGTCCAAACACCTCCGGCTTGTTCGTTATCGCTCAATCGGCTCTCGGAAACGTTTCCACTCCAGTAATTCACTTGAGAATCCCTGACCAACAGATTGCTATAACAATATCAATATCGAAATCAGAATACCTTTACGCTTTGATTTGTTAATAAAGAGATTGAAAACTTATTATTAATATATAATAGGTATATTAAAGATCTTTAGGGCCTATGTCCAGCAGTGGACTAATGTGGGCTGAAATTAGAAAGAGCGTTATATTTATAAGGGTAATAAGTTAAGTTTACCGGCACTCCTATTTGTGCCTAAAAATAGCAATGTTAAGCGCTGCTGTGTTCTTGTTTGAAGGGTGTGGTAAGAGAGACATACTTTTCAGAGGCGTTCCAGCTTAGTCCTCAGGGGTAGCGGCACATCTGTGGTCGACCTCAGGTAGGAATATCTAATCCTATCTCGGGTTGATTACAGATGTCCATGGGCGGCAGTAGTCACTTACCATCAGGTGGACTGCATGCTTGTTTGCTACATCTTCACAAAAAAATCAGTAGCCTTAAAGCTGTTAGATAAAAAGGCGAAACGGATCAATAAAAACCGGTGGGAAGTATTACAAGAAGTATGAAAAAGTGATCTCCATTAAAGAGTAGTAAATTTATAAAACTGCGGGCGAATAAAAACGTTTAAAAATAATTTCGCACATGAGCCCGTATTTAAAAATCCGTTACTTCGTTTGACAAGTTTAGGGTCGCGCCGCATTTGGCTGTAGCGGGATGCGGGTTTGATATTTTAGCTAGATTTATTGGACGTATAAAAAACACTAAAGTTGTTATGTAGATTACAGTTATGTCATCAAAATCAAATAAGATTATATACCAAATTTAACCCTTATGAAGTGTCATTTTGCGAGTGGCGGGAATTTCGTGCCCTTTCGTTTCTAAAAAAATGTAGGTACGCGGTATTCGCGTCCTATAGAAAATTAGGTACCTTTCACGTAATTTTCTTGATTTCATTTCTAGGGTAGGTAACAATCTTTGTCCCTGTAGTTCCGGGACTAGAATAGGGCTACGGTATCCCCTGCCTGTCGTAGGAGGCGACTAAAAGGGGGCTTCCGGGGTTGCGGACGGCAAGAGTGGGAGCTCGAACCGCCCAGCAAGTGACCCCGGGAAGGACGGCGGTATGTGTGGTCGCATACCGTCGTAAACATACATGGTGTGGGAGGAGCGAAAACTGCTCCCCCAGGGTAGAGCCCGTTGGGCATCGCGCTTGGAGGGCTCCGGTTGTGTTCCGTTGGAGATCCCGGAGTTCTCCAACAAGCGTTGAGGACGGCCACCGGGGGGGTTTTAGTGCGGTAAAAATCCCACATAACCCGGCGTTGCTCCCACGTCGTCGGGTACCTTTTGAAGGTATCCCCCTCGAGAAAAAAAAAAAAAAAAAAAAAAAAAGGGTAGGTAACAATCTCAAATTTCATAAAGTGGACAAAATTGATCAGTGACAACAGTGCATATGGCTAACATTATTACATTAGGTATGTTACGATCACAATTAATAATGTACGCGAAAAAAAATTTTGGCAACTTGCTTCAAAAAAATACTTGAAAAAAAGTACAATCTACAGATTTTTTATAAACGTTAGATGTGGCAAGGCCCTTACCAGTCAGTTCTGTTTCGCCAGCAATAGACGACTTTAGGAGGCAGTAAGGAAGAGTAATGGCATCATCGGAGTGTTTGGAAGGGGAAATATTGAATGGCTCTACACTACTTCAGGTCTACTTAACTGAGCCAACGAGCGGCTGGATCCATCCTCTGTTTTATGTAAATATATTTAAACGAATAAACATATTGATTTGTCAACATACATACGTTTATGAAAGCAAAAAAAACAGTCTCGTGAGTGAAATGGACACACAAGGAAAGATAGGTATATAAATACCCAGGCTCAGAACAAAAATCTAAATTCATCATCATCATCATCATTAACCCATTATTGGTCTCACTGCTGAGCACGGGTCTCCTCTCAGAATGAGAAGGATTAGGCCATAGTCCACCGCGCTGGTCAAGTGCGTATTGGTGAACTTCATATACCTCTGAGATTTTTTTTAATCTCTCAGGTATGCAGGTCATACCTGATATCCTCACGATGTTTTCCTTCACTGTGTAAACAAGTGATAATTATTTTCTAATACGCACATAATTTTGAAAAATCAGGTGCGTGCCTGGGATATGAACCTCGGACCCCTCGATCGAGAGACCGAGTTTCTTAACCACTAGGCTATCACTGCTTTTTAAATTCATTATTTAGGTTTATGTCTGACCGAAAATCGAATCCAAAGTATGTCAGACCGGAATAGTGGCTGTCACATATTTGCATTCTTAATTTGTCAAACTTTCAGGCACGTACATAGATTAGTAAAGATACTTCGCCGCCTTGAAATTGAATGAAGCCACAAACGGCTTATTAGTAAGTTCTTTTTTTTAATTCTTGACAAATAAAAACATTTTTAGAGAAAATTTACGAATAAATAACTAATACTGCGTAATTACATAATAAATAAATAATTATTTCAAATATTTTAGGGACATTTTAACACGAAGTCGTGGCAAAACTTTTTGACGCAACTATTTCAATTCTCAAAACTGATTACATTTTCTTGTTAGGAGTGATTAATCTTTACTAATCTATGGGCACGTATAAGAAATTAATGATTACTTGCTTGATAATCAAATTTCTCAAAGATGTGAGAAGTCTGTCTATCCACACTTAGTTAGCATAGTGGACTCTAAAAGCCAGTCAAATTCAATGTCAACAGAATAGTGGAATTCTAAGGGCTTGTAGATAATTGAATTTGCAGAGGGGATGGTAACCAAAACAATTCTGGCAAATTTCTCACAACCATCATAATTACAGTATCTAGGACATGTTACAAGGATAGAAATAGATATTATCACCAATGAGACTAATCAAATTAATTAGGTCACAACCTGATTTATATAATTAGTCACGTGGGAGTAATTGTTGATTTAATGAAGATGTATGCCCTTATTACACACTTTTACATATAAACGTCATGTTCTACATAGTAAAATACAAACTTTGGTTGAGTGTCAGATAACATCACCATCGACCCATTACTGTCCCACTGCTGGGCACGGGTCTCATAATGAGAAGGATTAGGCCATAGTCCACCGCGCTGGCCAAGGCCTTTGAGATTTTTTTTTTATAAATATCTCAGGTATGCAGATTTCCTCACGATGTTTTCCTTCACCGTTTAGCAAGTGATAATTAATTTCTAATACGCACATAACTTTGAAAAATCAGAGGTTTGTGCCTGGGATTTGAACCTCGGACCCCTCGATCGAGAGGCCGAGTTTCTTAACCACTAGGCTATCACTGCTCAGATAACGCACAACTTAAACAAACCTAAAAATATCTTTAACATCGCTATATACTTTTATATGAGCGCTAAGGAAAATTCACAAAAATATTATTTCGTAGGGTCTAAATAAAAAAATGATTACAGAAACCACTAAAACTACTACCACGCAAATTTAGCTGTGCTACTACAGTAGGTCAAAAGTAGAATTATAAGAAACTAGCTGACACGGCAAATATTATGTTGCCACATAAATAAAAAATGTTAAGGGTGAACAATCCTTATCACGAAGGGGTATGAAAAATAGATAGTAGCAGATTCTCAGACCTACTGAATATGCATATAAAATTTGGTGAAAAGTCGTTTCAGAGGAGTACGGTAACTAAAATTGTGACACGAGAATTTTATATATAAGATAGTGGTTTACTACAAGTACATACACGGCAAGAATGCTAATAAAACTATAGATGTAACTTACCAAACAGTATAAAAGAAAAACAAGTTATAATCAAAAATAAAAAATTCCATAGTTTCTTTACGGAAATGACGTTACCGGTGGTGCCACCAAAATGGGTCAAAAAAAGTTTCACCACCTTTCAAATCACCTATGAATCTCAATGCTAAAGCAACAAAGTGAACCGGGGTACAAAAACCCCGAGATTGGACGAGTAATGCCCCAGAAAATGGAATTTCCCTGCGTGTGTTCGCGATAATATCGGGACGTATTACGTAAATTGGCGTTTCTTTGTCGGATTCAATAAGGCGTAAGCGGCCGCTTAGGGTTTGTTTATAAGTACCCTTCACATTGGACATTAGAATTATGATATAAGGTTTGTAGACATTTTCCGGATAATTGCTTTTTATACTAGATTTCAAGTAAATAACATTGAAAAGAAACTTGCAAGGATTTGATACGTGGAGTAAATAAAAGTATCAAAATTATTTTCAAATCCAAAGCCGGATAAATTATTATTTCAAGAGATTAAACATTTATAGGTCATGGGCTAAACTTTAATCTTAGTTTAAAGGAGGGAATAAAATATGGCAGATGTCTATCTCGTAAAAGAATGAGGGTGTTCATTACTCATTCCTACCAGTATGAAAACGCAAATGAAATTCAACAACTAGTGGTTAAAATTCTAACTTACGACCGAGGCCGATATCGCTTACCTTTATCTACATAAGCCGTAGACGCACTAAATATTTGTTATTTCGCATTTCCATAATAAGACGATATAAATCGTACGTTTAAAAAACACCCCGAAGGAAAATAAAACGAGCTCTAGAAAGCTTAGCTATTTCTCCAATAAAAATAATTGGCGCCCGCGACAGGCGAACGGCGATTGGCGCGATTAATGGCGCGGTAACGTTCACGGTACATTTGTACCACCGATCGTGTTTCTGGGTTATATATTGGAACTTTAATGTTGTCTTCGCAACTTTTAAGTGTTGTAGTGAATGAGCACCTTTGTTTACTGAGTTGAGCATAAAATTTAATCATTGGTTTGGCAAAGGGTAATATCCTGCCAGGCTATGTGATCACGGCTAAGAAGCGAGTGTGTTACGTTAGTTTTAGTTCGGAGCTTGTATGTATATGCAAAATTTAAAAAAAAGCTTCAAAGATACGATTCAGAATACGAGTGCAGCCGGCTCTTGAGAAGTTGCAGAAAATTAGGAAGTTGCTGCAATTGCATTTTTCTTTGCAATGTCTAGCTTTATTGTTTTGAATCATTTTAATACTTACTTAACTTTGTAAGCTATAAATTATGTAACATAAAATCAATTAGTTGATGATGATGATTAAAATCACAGAACATATACAATAGTGAAGGTGGTAGAGGTGGTAGACCCTTTGTGGTACGACTCCGGCGGAACCACCGCCACCTATTTCTGACTAATAACAGCAGTGTTAGGTGCTGCTGTATTCCGTTTTGAAGGGTGTGGTAAGGGAGACATACTTTTCCGAAGCGTTCCAGCTTAGTCCTCAGGGGTAGCGGCGCATCTGTGGCCGACCTCAGGTAGGAATATCTAATCGTATCTGGGGTTGATTACAGATGTCCATGGGCGGCAGTAGCCACTTACCATCAGGTGGACTGCATGCTCGTCTGCTACTCCTATATTATAAAACAAAAAACAATAACATTTTACAGTTAAGTTGCATGTTCTTGCCGTTATAACTTTTATAGATAACAGACTGACCATCACGAGTCGTAAAAACATCCATATAGATGCTGTTGCTATTACTCTGGAGTGCAAAAACAATTCTTGAGGAAATAATGCTCCTTGTGGGAAACTTAGCCATTTCTCTGCAATAAAAATAATTTGCGCGGGTGACAGCCGAGTGGCGATTGGCTGGATTAACGGCATTGGACGTGTTAACGGTACGTATGTTTACACGCGTATGTTTTATTTTTATGGTAATATTAAAAACTGAAATATTGATGTTTAGGTCTGTAGGCGTCTTGTCGACATATCAGAGGTAGAAGATAAAATAAATTTATTATATATAGGAAAAAAGGCTCAAGGCATATGAGATATAATAAAATAATAGACAAAAAATTTTTGACTGATGTTGCACTAAAGAATAAATATAATATCATATCAACAATATATTTTCTCTATTAAAATTAAACACACTTATGCAGATGGGAAATTATGAATGTTGACTTACTTATTTAAAGTTATTCCCGTAAACTTAACCCTTTTTATGTTCCGATCCCCAGCACAGATCTCTCCTTAACAGTATTAGTACTGGATGCTATATTCTCGTTATTATATAACTATTGAGTTAAAGTGACAATTATAAGTACTCGTAGTATAGATGAAGGTGGTAGAACCCTTGTGGTTCGACTCGGGTGGCACCACCGCCATACCTTTTTCTGCCTCATAACAGCAGTGTTAAATGTTCCTTAGTCATAAAGGGTAGCTGCGCATCTGTGGCCGACCTTAGGTAGGAATATTTAATCATCACGGGTTGTTTACAGATGTCCATGGGCGGCAGTAGCCACTTACCATCAGGTGGACTGCATGCCGGTCGGCTACTCCTGTATTATAAATAATACACTAATACTTCAATTAACTCATCAAATGTCATGGGAAGGAAAGAGCGTCAGTGTACCGATGCAACTTAGTAATTTAAGTTCTGAAAACTGTCTTGAAATTGCAGCTAAAGGTTAGTTAAGCGAGGGTTTCCTTTACGATATAGTATAAGTTATAGGACATAGCGAGTAATATTCAGAAACAAACATTTTCGACCAATATCATAAATATATAATACTACCAATAAAATATTACCATACCAATAATAAGTACGAGTGTATAACATTTTAAGAAAATTAAATGCTACTAAAGTCAGGTGTTGAGTCAGACTTATCCATAAGCACATTTCTTAATGATCGAATTAATTAATTTACAGCTAAAAAGTAATTTAGATAAATTATTTTGGATAATATGGACTCTACAATTGTAAATTATGTCTTTACTTCAGGACCATCTGAAGATCCAACATTTGCCTTCATACTGCAAATCAAAATAATATTCTCAATTTGTACTTTAATAGGTTTGTACAAACCTAATCGCCAACCGCTTATCCCCAATACGGTTTTATTAAGAACTCATGAGCGGTTTTAGCCGTAATTTCAGCAATTTTGGTCGGTTCAAGTCAATTCCCTTTAGTATTATGCAAGCGATTTTAACCACTAAACGTATATTATGTTACTACTAGAATCGCTTGCACAACCGTATAATGCTCTTATGTTAAATTAATATCGTTATCATTGGAGCAATTGCTATTAAAACTATCGCTGCATAGGGAGTTCTGAATATCATTCCGTGTAATATCAGGAAATGTAGTTGTAAACTAGAAATTTCAACCGGTTGTAGAATATTAAGTGAGAACGAATGAGGTCTGGTAAAGTGATGTCTCTCGCCCAAGTACGAGTAGATGATCATATTTAGAAGCTCTTTTTGTTTAAATATGGAGCAAGTAGTGTGTAGACAAGGTGTTCACAATACTTTCATAACGTGATTCAGGATTATGTGTCATCTTTTGTCGATTTGCGGAGAGGCGTCATATTAAGAAGCGTTTAAATCATAATTTACCACGCTGATAAGGAGTTTGGTGGAGATGACTTTACACGCTTAACACAGACAATTAATTCCAAGCAATAAAAGGCGCGTGGGACTCATCAACGGACTTAGGGCCTTTTTCCTGTCACGCCGACATATTCGCGCGAATGTCCCAGCTACACGCGTGAAACGCTACAATCTATTTAATAACACCCCGCATGTATGTGTCACACACACCAGAAAAGGTATCTGTGAAATGATAAGTGCAATGAATGCAAGTAATACGCAGGCGGGCATATACAATTTGCGATTGCGATAAATAAGCCACGTGTATCTTTTTACCCGACTGCCAAGGAAGGGTTATGTTTGTCGCGCGTATCTTGTATGTTTGTCTTTCTTTATTTGATCGGATCTAATAAACGGCTGGATGAATTTCAACAGTTAAAGTGTCATTATATTTGTCTCAATGACCCGAGTGTCCTTAGATAGGTGTAAGTAAAAAAAAATCAAAATGGCGGATTTTTGGCGCGATATAGTAACACATTTAAAAAAAAAAGTTACCCGAACCTATCGAGTAGGGTATCAAATGAAAGGAAATTAAACGGAGATTATAAAAACATATTTGTTTATATATAAAACAGCAACGTGACTGATTGACTGACGAACTAAATGACTTTTTCATTTTTCAGAAATCACCGTACAGCCTAAACCAAGGACCTTACAGTTCTGAAATTTTGCACATAGGTTCTCTATATAGCGTGAATAAGTACTAAGAAAGGCATTTTGGAAATTCTACCCTTAAGATGGTAAAATAGGGGAAAACATTTTTTTTGAAATCCTTTAATTTTGAAGCAACTACTATAAAAATTTGTATTTGCCTTTCTAGATAGGAACAAAGACGCACTTATTTATCCCCTTCCGAAAAATCAACCCCGTAGACGGTAAAATAAGGGTTAAAAGTTCATTTGAACAACCGTCAATTATGAGGCAAACACTATGAAATTTTCTATCAGGCTTGTTGGATAAAAATAATGAAATTCTAGCTTTAACGAGGTAAAATAATGACCGAAACAATGAATTACTGAAGTTATATATTTTATAGACCGTAAATGGTGGATTTTTTTCGCGAAATAGTAACACGTTTTAAAATAAGTTAACCAAAACTATCGAGTAGGATGTCAAAATAAAGGAAATTAAGAGGAGATTACACAAACATTATATAATATACTTATCTTATATAAAAAAATCTCGTGTTTGTTACCGTACTCCTCCGAAACGGCTTCACCGATTTTCACCTAATTTTATATACATATTCAGTAGGTCTGAGAATCGGCCACTATCTATTTTTTATTTACCCCTAAGTGATAAGGGTTGTTCACCCTTAACATTTTTTTTATTTATATGGCAACACAACGTTTGCTGGGTCCTCTAGTACATATATACTCGTATATACACATCGAGATGACTGTCTGACTATTTAAATGAGTGAGATGCTGTGCCGGAGATCAACGCAAAGGGAAACCGCTGAACTTAAGCGTGCTGGAATGTTACACATAGGTTCTTTATATAGCGTAAATGAGCACTACGAGGATAAAATAGGATAATATTGTTTGAAAATGTTTTGTTTTTGAAGCGGACACCTACTATGAAACTTTGTATTTGGCTTTCTGGATAAAAATAATGAAATGCCTATTTCACTGCTTTTGGAAATTCTACTTTTCAGCCTTTTTGGTGCAGTCGGGTTTTTGATTTTTTTTAATTAATTACTTGTATATCTATTTTTTTACTTACCAACTTTATTTATCTATTTAGGTAGGTAAAAAAGTTATTGTCACCATTTGTCCCAAATACCCCAAAAGAGCTGATTACAAAAAGTTCCTTAAATTATGTTATTCTATTGTACTGTTCGTGCTTACCTGCCGCTGTAGACTACAACATTACTTTTCACGGTCAAAAATTAATGATCATTACACGCTCGGAAAACAGTTCGCATGCGTTGCGGTGAGTTCTGCACATCAATAATTTACTCTTCTATCTATGCTCAATATATTATGCTGTGATATAGGTACGTGGAATTCGTTTAAAAATACCCTTAAATTATGTTAGTCTATAGCAGTGTTCCGCAAACTTTTTGTGTTCAAAACCAAAATTTTTGGAAATACACCACAAATTAAAAATTAGTTTTTAAGTAATATTAATCAACATTTATTGGAGCCAAAGAATTAGATGAACGAAACAAAACGCCTCGCTCGTGCCCTCGCGTGATTTGTGTAGGTATTTTACTTACCCTTACTTACTTACTAAAATAATTTTATAAGATAACCTTATTTTTCCGCGGCACACTAACTAATGATCACGGTATACCAGTGTTCCGCGCTACACATTTTGCGGAACACTGGTCTATAGCACAGATCGCGCTTACCTGCCGCTGTGGACCACAACATTACTTTACACGCTCAAAAATTAATGATCATTACACGCTCGGAAAACAGTCCGTATGCATTGTGGTGAGCTCTGCCCATAAATTAATTACTCTTTTATTTATTCCCAATATATCATGCCGTGATTTTCGTACATGCGATTCGTAAGCACGTATTTTGTGTTAATACAGTGTATTTAAAATAGTAGGAAAATAATTGTAAAGACCCATCAGATTAAATAAAATATGGGGAATATAAGAATTATTACTGGAAAATAATTATATTACATTCGTTTCCAATAACAGCTTGTCACGCTGTATTTAATAATTTTGATTACAGGAAACAACATTTTATTTTAGAAAGCTTATATTATTATGAAGAGCACAATTTAATTTTTAAATATTTTTATATTTTTCATATTTACCTATTTAGTTATTTCTTATTCATCTACATTTTTATTATACGGAACACTGTGCAAAATTGCATGCCTCTTAAATTTGTAAAAGCTGCGCGTTGTCTCTTAGTAAATGATATTGTTTTATTAAATATAATTATTATTCATGACAAGTGATGACGCCTGTTGAATCACGCTTTTGAAGTTTTCTTAATTATTTAAGTACCTTCGACCTGGATTTACCTTCGAATGAAGACTAACAGAGCATAATCCCTCTCCATGCATGATCATCTTGTTTGGTGAAAGATCTTGGCCAACTATTGTTTTAAACACGATAGAACACATCAATCAATCATAATCATCAATAAAAAAACTATTTTAAGCGCTTGCCTCGCATAGTAAATAATGAGATGATAAGCAATAGAGTAGACTGTAGATATATTTCTCATTGTAGTTTTCTACATTTAAAATTGTAATGTAACTTAAAATTGTAATTGTAATTAAAAAATGAGTCTTTGTTACTTTAAATAGATAATTAAATTGTTATTATTATAGTCCTTAAAATAATATATATAGATCATCGTTACCAAATTAATATTTTAAGCAAGTATTTTTAGCGCTTCCTTGGGACTGAAATCTGGGACATTCGAGGGAATAAATTAATTGGTTCCTACTAATCCGCCTTATTCCTCAAAAGGTTGTCCTCATTAAAGTTCTGTGTAATTTTAGCAGCTTGTAATTAAGGATTTATTAAAGGCCCAATACGAAAACGGAAAATATACATACAAATTATATTAATATTATATATCGGAACGCTGTTATACTAACAATATTTGGGAAAATTATTGTGAAGAATTACAGATATTGCAATTAAAATATACTGAGTTAATTATTAGGTACACAATAAATGAGTTTGGAAAGGATCTTTTGTTTTGGTCACTATTGATGCAAAATTGGAACGATAATATACTATAAATATATTGGGAAATTAATTGGGGACAATCAATCAATTATTACAAAATAAATAAGTTTGGAAAGGAAATTGTATATACTCTCGAACGACTTAAGCGCAGATTTGTAAACGGTAAAGGATTAAAAAATAAAGTAAATAAATTTTCATATGAATTTTGGTTTATACATTTATATTGGATTTCTATGACCGTCCAATGTGCACATGCCACAGATATTTCGTGACAGGGAAAACCTTCAAAGTCACCCACGGCATCTTGAAAGAGACACTGGGTAGATTTTTTTCTCAAAAGCACTTCAAGATGTTCTTATAGCGCGGCGCCATCTCAGACTACCCGGGAGAAAGTTACTCTCATCCTGCTCCTGCCGATGTTTACGAAGATACGCGTCCACACATACGTCTTGCTTTCCGGGGTCGTTAGTTGGACCGTACCAGCTCCCACTCTTATCACCTGAAAGATCCACTTTTAGTGCCCTCTTGAAACAGGCGAGCACAATCGATTCGCACTTGGTTACGGTAGCCTACGTCCCATGCTAAAAGTATACCCGCGCCCAGTACTGGGACAGTAATGATTTAACGACACAGGCAGTGGACACCGTACCACAATCTGGTCTCAAGCTACAAGGACAATCACAGAGAGGGCTAGTAATGTGACCAAACCCAAGCAGGGTTTTGTAGTGGACTGGTAGGTACAAACTGAGTATACTTAGAACCAAGTAAAACTTTCACAAAATTCTATGTGAATGTACGTAATGTCTATTACGGACAAAACGAGGTTTTATTTATTATTCCGGCTCGCAGTAGGCCAAGTACGGTGAAAGCCCTCTCGTGAAGAGGCCCTTTAGAATTTCTAACTTATTGCTTTGATATGGGAATGCACGTTTTTCAATTCTCGTACGAAGCGTAGTAACAGCAAGAATACTTTTATTATGTACATATATTAAACGCATGTATAAATACGTAAGTAGATACGAGTATTTCGTTTGTTTTTGATATTTGCTATATGTATAGTCCGCGTAAAACTGCTAGTCCGCTCTGAATTTTGAATTACGTCGCCATAGTAAATCGTATGACTACTCTCGCTCCTGCTCGCAACAACTTCAGAGCGGACTAGTAGTTTGGCGCGAACTATTATTGCGTCCATTTTATAGATGTTTCGCAAAAACAATTAATTAATTACATTATAATATTGAGGATAGTAGTAAACACTTTAAAGGTGGTAGAAGTTTAAGTAGTTCGACTCCGTCGGCTCCACCGCCACACCTATTTATGACTAATAACAGCAGTATTAAACACTAGCTTGTTGGGATTTGAGTGGTAAGAGAGTCATATTTTTCGATGCGGCGCATCTGTGGTCTACCTCGGCTAGGAATCTAATTGTATCTGGGATCTACAGATATCCATGGGTGGTAGTAGCCACTTACCATCAGGTGGACTACATGCTCGTCTGCTACTATAATATTAATGTAAAAAAATTAAAAGAAATGTAATTCTTTTATAAAAGTTACAGAGGCTTAAAAATTGCGAGTTTCAATATTTTAATTACCTTTTAATACCTAACGACAAATATTACCTTACGTTTATGCATAGTGGCTTCAAGCCCAATGTAGATTCGACACTTACCATTAAACTGCGGTAAATTTTGGTGTGTTGGTTGTAAGTGACGACTACCACTTCTGAGGGCTAAGGTGGTTGCCTCATATTGGCAGCCAGTGTTCACACCTTTCCAGTGAAACGCAAGAACTACTTCACCCTAGCAGTGGCACTCCCCAGTCGAACAGTACCCTTACCATGAGTTTTCAAAACATCCCACAATTTTACGTTACGTTTACGCAATCCATTATTCTGTTCCGTTTGCTTCAGTAGACTGAGTAAACGTAACAATAAGTTAGTGCTCTAGTCTCACATGTTCGCAAAAAAGAGAAACAAAACATAAAGCGCCATTTGTTAATTAAGACATTTAATGTAACGTTACTGAAACTATAGTTCTAATACAATCCGCTAGGGGCACTGATTGGAAATTGTAGGGGCAAATACGTAAAGAAATACCAAAACAGTTATATTTGTCAAAACGTAAAAACTGATGGTAAGGATACATTTCTACCACGTTCTACCGCCTTACTAAACAAATACTTAGTAACAAAGTCCTTGAATTAGATAGAGAAATACATTATCACATACAATGTTGGTCTCAGTACTGTTTGTGCTTATTCAGATGTAAGGCTCACGAGATCCGTAAGCGACTCATTTAGCAAATGTAGCGCTTCACGTGTATTCTGCTGAATACACACTAAGACAACTGTATCTTCCTTCTACCCAAAATAGCGAAATTACGCGTTCAAATTGAGACGGAAAACAATTTCAATACGGATATGATTTTTACAACGAAAAGGTATTTTATATAATATAACTCACTGCAGCAGTTACCGAAAAAAATACCTTTTTTATGATATAGGAGTAACAGACGGACGAGCAGTCCACCTGATGGTAAGTGGCTACTGCCGCCCATGGACATCTGTAATCAACCTCAGATGACAACCTGAGTTCGGCCACAAATGCGCCGCTACCCCTGAGGACTAAGCTGGAACGTCTCGAAAAAATCTGTCACCCTTACCACACCCTTCAAAGCGGAACACAGCATCGCCTAACACTGCTGTTATTAGGCAGTTATAGGTGTGGCAGTGATGCCTGCGGAGTCTAACCACAAAGGGTTCTACCACCTTCATGATTTGTACAACGAAAAGGTATTTTTATGTAACATGAGAATAAAACTCGCTGGAGCAGTTACTGAAAAAAATACCTATAGCAGTTAGGCATAACATATTATCATTTCTCAAGGAATTAATAGTTATAATTCTAAAACAAAATCACGACTGCTTAAAATCATTAACTGAAGGGGAGATAATGTAGCCTGTGTCACTACTACAATTTAGACGAATCCAACGACACGAATGTTAGCCGCAGAGCGTAACAAAGTACGACTCATAAATACACACACACGTAAATTAAATACACTCCACAATTAGAAAAACAATATATAGGTATAATCCACATACTCTGATAAAACATAACCGTTATTTTCAAATTTCGTGAGTTACGTATGTTCGATTTTCGCATTTTTTCTGTTACGTTGGTACACGTGTCTGTTATGTTGGCAATATCAGACATTTTGGATTGTCAGTTTGTTTTTGACGGATAAAAAGGTTAGTCGTGTTTTGGTGTGCTCTTCGATTTTTTACTATTTAAAAATGGATCAAAGAAACTGTATTAAGTTTTGTGTAAAAAATGAAATTAAATGCGCAAGGACATTTGAAATGTTGACTGTGGCGTTTGGCGAGTCTCATACATAATGATGATACACATAGTCGCGCGTTCTTCGTAGGGATATCGCACATATCTTATTGCTTACTGGCTGGGAATATACAAAAATCTTAATTTTAAAAATAAAAAGCTCCCATCACTTCTTTAAAAAAAATTGAGTTCCATAAAATCTTAGATTAAGAAACAACCAAGACCAATAAAGTTTTTATATCGTTAAGCACATAAAAAGTTCATCACGTAACTTTTATTTTAAAATTGAAAGAAAGTAACATTTATTCGGATAATTGCAACACAAATGAAATATTATAACGGACAGGTATATTAACTTGTTTATTTATATTCGGAAATTACTTAATATACTAATACAGAACTTTGCAACTACATAACGTCTATTAGTCTAATGGAGCGGTCTTTTGAACATGTCTTTGTACAGGCCATTTCCCGGAACCCGAATTCAAAGGGAATACCTTCCAAATACAGGCAGCAGTTCATTAGAAGCTTTGACTCGACCTGGTCCACTTTTCAGTGGAGTTTAAATTTCAGATCTGCCCAAGTACTGTTCTTGGCTTTACTAATGAGCATACTTGCTAGCTACTCTTGAACCTGCGAACAAAATATTCTATCGTCTCTAGTATAATATCACAACTATATTGTTGAAATAACAAATTTTCAATTTTATTGACATAAATAAATGTTTATTTTTGACAACCAATTTATAATTTTCTCGTAGTTAGAAATCATCTAATTTTAATCTTTGATAATTACAATCTTTATACTGAAGAGAATTAAGTTTCTGTCTGTACTACTATATATTCTTTATAAGTAATTTAAAAAAAGTTTTCAAACGTATGTGAAGTCTACCAATACGCACTTGGCCAGCGCGGTGGACTATGGCCTAATCCTTTCTTTCTGAGAGGAGACCCGTGCCCAGCAGTAGGACAGTAATGGGTTGTTAAATGATGAAATTACAGATGTCCATTTACGGCTGTAAACACTTAAAATACATTGGTACCTTATTTGATTTATTAAATAAAAAAAGTGTGTGTGTGTCAGCTACGACGCACGATTGGAGTTTACTCCTTACGAACGATAATTATGATATATATCGAATAGAAAATAGTTAATGACGTTTTAATGTTTTATATATTGCTAATTTTTATTGTAATAATTACTTTCATATGGGATTTGAACTTACTGTATTTTAAATTAATAAAAGCACTCTTGATTCATATTTTGGTTAAAAACGCTACTTCCTTTTTGAGAGGATATGATGATTGTAATAAAAAGGAGGGATTGTAATGGATCATTATTAACGTAACCAGCGACATGTATACATGTCCGAAACGAAATGTACCGTAACCGTCCACGGACATGTATACATGTCCGAGTTTAGCACCTTCGTATTTGGCTTATTTTAAATTATCTATGTTTTATTTGTGGCTAAAAATACTTTTAATATGTAGTCTGTGAACCTATTTTACCGATACAACGCATTCCTTCACGTCACTAGTACAAAAAAATAAAATTATGACATTTCTATTCAGTGACTTCACTGGTGTTGGGCGTAAAGTGTGGATATATATGTTTGTCTCTTTCTACGTAACGCCTCAACTTTTCGTGTTACACTTGATTTTACTCCTCATTAAATTTCCGTACCGGGCCTTATAACTCAAATCGTTTCTTAAGGAGTAAACTCCAAAAAGAAAATAAGAAACTTCAAGACATAAATTATAAATTTAACTTCAGACATAAGGCACTTAACTTATTTAGTATATTGATTACGTCTCCTTACATGACGGTACTCCTCAAAAGGATGTTAATAATGACTTAATGAGCTCGCATTATATGTCGCAGAGCCTAACAAACCTCATTAGCCTTACTTTGAGTTTTCGAGTTACAACATACGCACTGTTAACTAAGGCAAAGACAACATTTCAAAAGATTTTAATAACATTAAGAATCAGGCTCTGTTATAATGTGAGACATACTTATCCGAGGCGTTCCAGCTTAGTCCTCAGGAGCAGCGGTGCATCTGTGGCCGACCTCAGGTAGGAATATCTAAACCTATCTGGGGTGGATCACGGATGTTCATGGGCAGCAGTTGCCACTTACCATCAGATGGACTGCATGCTCACCTGCTGCTACTGCTACAATATAAAAAAATCTACATAGTTAGGGCGTAGTAATGCGGATACTGATGTCCTAGGCATTCCAATTTAGTTTTCTAGAGCAGTGTTTCGCAAACTTTTTGTGTTCAAGGTAAATCTAGGAAAAGTAAAATTTTTGGAGGTTCACCACAAATTCAAAATTAGTTTTTTTTTTATGCATTATAGGGTCTTGGTACAACAGTTGGGAGACCAAGCGAAACTGACAGTTATCCAAATGTACCTGGTGAGAGCCTGGCGCCTGTGATAGGTGTCAAAATAACCTAAGTTACAGGTCGCCAAAATATTAATCAACATAAATGTTGATTAATATTTTGAAGCCAAAGAATTAGATGCACGAAACAAAACGCCTCGCTCGTGCGCTCGCGTGAGTGTGAAGGTATTTTATCTACCCTTACTTACTAATATAATTTTATAAGATAACCTTATTTTTCTGCGGCATACCAACTAATTTATTTATTTATTTATTAGGTAATCCAACAGCGATACATATCATATTTTCACAACATATACAGTATGTTTTAAATTAGGCCAAAACAGGATTCACAGGAAAACTTATTCTTAGACACAAAAATACCACAAAAAATAGAATTTTCCTGAAATATAATTCTGTGTTCGATAAATCCTTGCAAAAATATAAATATATCGTGGTATAAAAGACATGTTTTTGTTACTGCTTATCTTTAGTGGCAGTTATGGAAGTTTACGGAGCTGATAAGGAAAGAAAAACATAACCTGAATGTGAATAGCGTTATTCAATTTCCTAATATTCGAGCGGAATTACATCCATGGGTCTATTTTTGTACCAATATCGTACCTTTTTGTGTAACGTGTCAAAATTATAACCTTTAATATCGCACAGCCAGACACAGATAGACTGAAGGTGGTAGAACCCTTTGTGGTTCGACTCCGGCGGCACCACCGCCACACCTATTTCTGCCTAATAACAGCAGTGTTAGGCGCTGCTGTTATATATAGGAGTAGGAGACTAGCATGCAGTCCACCTGATAGTAAGTGGCTACTGCCGCCCATGGACATCTGTAATCAAACCCAGATAGGATTAGATATTCCTACCTGAGGTCGGCCACAGATTCTCCGCTACCACTGAAGACCAAGCTGGAACGCCTCGGAAACGTATGTCTCCCTTACCACACCCTTCAAAACGGATCACAGCAGCGCCTAACACTGTTGTTATTAGGTCGAAAAAGGTGTGGCGGTGGTGCCGCCTGAGTCGAACCACAAAGGGTTCTACCACCATAAAAACTTGATATTGAAGCCGAAACATTTAGGACATTTAACACGACGAAGAATGTTTTAGAAAGGTTATATTAGATAGAAATGAGCACACAAAGTTAACAACCGAACAATATATTTTATGTCTATTCATATATTTATGATAACAATCGAATTTATTTTCTTTGTTGTATTTTGTTAAAACGTTGCATAAATTCTAATGCCAGAACGGCCATTTCGTTATTCGCTCTGTGTAAAATATTCCATATTGTTAGTTTCACAGCTCACTGAGTTCGGATGTAAATCTGAATTGGAATAGATTTTTCGATATTTGAGTCCCTCACATTCAGGGAAAACAAAAAACCATTGTGATAGTTATAGGCGTGGTTCTATCGTATCGTACTTTTCAACCGTATATTATTATAATATCGATATACGAGACATAGTTAAACGTTATATAAAAAAGTCAATTTCTGCACTCATAGCCCCACACTAGGATTCATTTCACCCAGGCCCAGTACAGAAATCTAAATTGATAACTTAGATACCTGACAGCCGAGGATCGAATCCGGAACCCTCAGCGCGTCAGACTGGTATGGTGACTGCTCCGCCACGCACGGCGTCAATATAATATAAGTAAATATTGAGGTCATGTTATTGGAATTTTGGTAGTGAGGGTTATTATGGAACATATCCAATACTAGATCAATTTAATCCATCTGATATAATAGGCATAAAATCATAAACGGTATGGGCAAATCAGTTGAAAAGTATTCAAAATCGGAGATAGACTTAACAATTAATTTCATACCCATACCCTTTAGACATAGCTGAAAGCAGATTTCAATTGTACTAGGAATTAGACAATTAAGGCACAAATTGAACTGTCCATCGCTTGTTCCGCCGAACAGTTGTTCCTATTAGAACGGACATTATTGAGTTAAGGCGGTTGTTCTGCAAAAGCACGGAATTAATCGGAGTATTTTTAGTAAAGCGAGCAGTCGACGAATGTGCAATCTACCTGATGTTGATGCCACTGACTATTAATTGTGAACCACCTTAAACATACCAGATGAACATGGTCTATTATTGATCATCGACAAGTTGTCCAGATTTATTACTTTTTTAGTGACGAAGGTAAACTGACCATCGTACTTACAGAAACTATACTCGTGCGGGTTTCCAAAAAGTGTTCTATCCAATTATGCAATCCACACCTTGCCTGTGTTTTTTTTTTTTTTTTTTTTTTTTTTTTTTTTTTATAATATAGGAGTAGCAGACGAGCATGCAGTCCACCTGATGGTAAGTGGCTACTGCCGCCCATGGACATCTGTAATCAACCCCAGATAGGATTAGATATACCTACCTGAGTTCGGCCACAGATGCGCTGCTACCCCTGAGGACTAAGCTGGAATGCCTCGGAAAAGTATGTCTCCCTTACCACACCCTTCAAAACGGAACACAGCAGCGCTTAACACTGATGTTATTAGGCAGAAATAGGTGTGGCGGTGGTGCCGCCGGAGTCGAACCACAAAGGGTCCTACCACCTACTGTGTGGTAGACTATTCTGATTTTTTTCATCTAAAAGGATTCGGTTATAAAGGTAGCAGATCCGTTTGTGGTTTGAATCCGAGATCGACACCGCTACATTTATAACTACCTTATGACATATAATTAGCGATGCAGTTACGGTTTGAAGAGCATGTTGTAAGATAAATTTATGCGAGGCATTCCAACTGATTCCTCACGGTTAACAAGTCATCTGTCGCCGATAAAATCTTAACTATGACTCAGGTCTTATGTAGGGTTGATCATAAAAGTCTATGGGAGGCCAAAATTAAGTAAACTGCATATACTCGTCTGCTTCTTCCAAACTTATAAAAACCCACTCCCCGGCAATGAGACGGTAATTGACGATAATAACTATGCTTAACTATAAATCCCTTGAACGTTTAGACCCCAACTTGTTTTCACAAACAGTAGGCTCTAAGAGGAACCCCTTCTATAATCGCACTGTAATTACGAAACAGCGTTACTGGAATTACACGATTAGGATGCAAATTGAACTGTCCGTTCGATTGTCCCACCCAAGAGTCAGTTGTTCCGATCAGAATTGACATTTTTACGTGAAATGTTTTGTTACAATGTAAATAAGACTTCTTTATGGAAAGATATGTATAATGTATATATCGATGATTAAAAATAAATAACGAAAATTTTACCTACAATAATCTTGATTTATTAAAATTTCCTGAACCAATGTCGTTTTATCCATCGGATTCTCAAAATAAGTAATATAATAGTAGTCAATTTTGGGTTGTAACGCGATGACACCACCTCCAATTTTATTTTAATGTCTACGATTACCAGTGTTTCGATGGAAAGTAAAAATTCCGATTAAGTTACATGTGACGACCTTCTTAGTCTTCATGTAACAAGTCTGTGATTAGTTTCCTATGTCCCTATTCTATACGAGTATGTCACCAAATAATCTTATACAAAAAGTTAGTTCCAGATTTCTATGAACGCAGTTACCACTTAACACTACATAAGCTACAAAGTCGTTTGGACCTTCCATTACCTAAAAAAATACTCTTAAGGCCCACGACATATTGGCTGACCCTTTACAGGTCTTTAATCTAAATAAGGTATTTAAATGCCGCAGTTAGATCCCTTGTAATTATTGTAAAGTTAATTACAAATTGTTTGCAAACACGGGTAGAGGAAAACTTTACCCATAATTTATTGACCCAAAGGCTCTATGTTCAGCAAATTACCCTAATCCTATGACCCTACGACCTACGTAACTCATTATCCATTTGTAAAGAACGTTACATTCCTATTATAACAGTGGTGTACCCATCGGGTTAATGTCCATCGTCCCATAAATATGACGTCACACACGGGAATACGTACGATTCTGTTATAAATGCGTAGACTCCCTGCAAAACAGACTATTAGAAAATATCACACCCGCAGCAGTTTACGTCATTTGAGTAACCTAATGTTTCGATGAACTTTAATGCATCAATTATCTTTCGAATGCGTCATAAGTTTAAATTATTTTCTACCTTTTAATCCCTTAAAAAAAGTGCTATAGTATTATTTTATTTTTCTTGAATATTTATATGTAGATCTATCAAAAGCATTTGATACAACGAAACAATTACCAGAATTTACAACAACCGGATCACTTGTTGATCTAACAACTCCGGCTTACTATTGCAAGCGAAACTTTACCCGCAAATTCACCATAAAATCTACTTACCCCCACATGCCTCATTCCCCATTCAAAAAGGACACAATACCTAAAATAAGCCTTTGCTAACAAAAGTTTTTCTTTCCAATTCTATGAAGACTGCACGATTCATCTGCGGTTCTTAATTAAAAAGTCTACGGAACAATGGGGTCGCAGGGTAAAATATGGAGGGTGCATTTACATGAATAGTATGCAATGCCTGAAAGGGATGCTCGGAAGTTGCCTGTTTTCTTTAGACTGGGTTTGTTCGCTTTTGATTCTCTGATGCTAATTAATAGCAGACTTACTTGGGACTACTTAGGTTCCGGATTAAAAACGCCTTTGTAGCGTCTTCGGCCAAACAACTTCACTTGCGTTACCAAGTCGGTTGCAAACTTGAAAACTCTTATTTGTATAAACGCCATCTATTGTTCGCGCAACGAACGACGCAAGAGTTAATTCACTCGAGCCAAGAGCAATTTAAACTTAGAATAATTGTGTTTGTAGTAAAAATTTTCAACGTTAATATAAATACATTTTATTTTTACAATAAAATAATATTTTTCATAAACGTTTAGTTTGGATGTCGATGCATGATTCGCTTAGTGACGTCATTCTAAATCCAATAAGGCGAATGCAGACAAACCAATTATTTGTATGCAACCATTATATGGTTATTAAATGAAGTTTTTTGATAAGAATACAAAAAATACGTAACCACGAAAAGTTGTTTTTAAAAATATTTTATACATACAAGTACATTTGAATACACTGCAACAAAACAAAACTGATTTTTCCTCATATCTTTATGTATTCCAATTCTCAATCTGTATCGTTCAGTAAATATTGTTTTATGTACACAAATAAGTGATTACTAGGTACGTGTACACGTTGCGAAATTGGAGGCTGTACACGTGTACATTGAAGGCTGTATCCTTATAATATTATTACCTTATAATATTATTAGATTGCTTTGGTACAACGGTAACACACAACTTCGGTGACATAGTACGCTGAGCGGAACAAATTCCAAGGAGGATCACTGAACTGAAATCATTCCAAGTTCCACTTGGTACACTGGTTTTCGTAAAGGAAATTGCCATAAGAGGTTTATTCAGTATCGAAGATTGTCTTTTATAAAAGTAGTTATAATATTTATTTTGTTAACAGGCTCCCTAAATAAAGAAACCGGGCAAATAGCGAGTTAACTCACGTGAAGAGGGTTCCGTAGTAAGTAGCAAAACTTTTTTATATTTCTCACCTCGTTAGCCGTCAATTTACGTTGTACTTTTGTCCTTGTGACGGAAAACCATAAGTCTAGCAAATTCGGGAGTGTTCCTATAAGGGTTTTTTTTTTGTTTTTTCTTCTTACACAACCCCAAAAGTGTATAATTTATGAGTATAAAATTATAAAACAATAATTTAAATGCCGTCGTTAGGGTTTAAAATTGGTATTATCCCACACGATGCCCATAAAAATATGCCTATGAGAATAATAGATGTGTATAATAGACGCTACTTAAAAAGGCACATACAGGCAGTAATTGTCTTTATTATTTATTATTATATATTTTATTTCATTTGATATGCCCTTATTTAAATTACTAGTGTAATATTCATTTTTCATAATATTATAGTAATAAATAATAAACGCTTTCTACACTCGCATGCCCACACTACGATTCCCGATATGGTGGTTGCCATGGACACACACAAAGACGAATACACAAACACCCAGACCCAGAGTAGATACCTACATTCAGATATTCCGTTTGCGCGTCAGACCGGTATGGTGAGCGCTCCGCCATGCATACAGTCCATCTGTTCTAACCCAGATAAGATTAGATTCCTATCTGACGTCGGGAACAGTTTCGCTACCCCTGAGGAGTAAGTTGGAATACCTCGTTGTCTTCCTTACAAGACGCTTAATAGCAGAACAGAATATCAGTGCTTAACATTGCTGTTATTAGGCAGATGTATGTGTGGAGGTGGTGTCTTCGGAGTACAACCACAGAGGGTCATATTTCGAAAGTTAAGGATGTTTTGTTTCGGATTGATCCTTTTAGGAAAACATCAGCCGGAAATCATTCCGGCATAGATCACTGAACTGAAAACGGTCTATAAGTCCCATTTATTGAATTCGACATTGTTTTGGGAAAATATAATAACAGAATCAGGCTTATATTACATTTTTGCAAAACTTTCCTGGTATAAATGACAAAATATAATACATAGAATAAATCCAATATCGATAAAAAAACCTTTTATTTCGTTACGTGAATGTTTTAGAGAAAAATATATTCAAAACTGTAGTGACAACAATAAATATGCCCGTAACTGAAAGATAATAATTTAATAGAAATGTGGTAAAAAAACTAACTGCTTAAAAATACGGCCTGCGTCACTCCCAAAATTTTGACGGATCGAACGATACCTCGTATTTTACAATCCGTTAAAGCGTTTGACCTGCAGGATGTGCCAAAAAATGAGAACTATGCGATTTATAAACATTCCTCTCCGCAGCCTGGTATTAAAAGTACGTAGCTTTTAATATCAAGGATATTCTTTAAGGGTTTTTTCTTTATGATTCAACTTTTTTTAATACAAATTATACCAACTTGCTCCAGATTTGTACCAAACCGTTTTATTACTTACATACAGCAATGACATAAAAAATATAAAACTTTCAAAATGGACTATATTTTACATGCTTCATTAATTAAGAGCGTCAGTCACACCTATAAAATACTAATCTCTATAAAAACAAATTTTGAAAATTTCCCCAAAATAAGGTATTCTCACGTCATAACCATAGATATAATGTAATGGGTGCTTATTCCGGTTTAATGTTTTCAAGCGGGCATATTTCTACATCGAGTGTACATTATTACCCCATAAAGCTGGGTATTAGGCAAACGGCGCAAAGAATTATTAACCCAGGCTCATCTACAAAGGGCGCAGATGTTTTACAATGTAACTGACTATACTAGGGTAAGTATATTCAAGAAACATGATATACTGTTCTCAACTAATTATTGTCGCACTGCTGGGCACGGATCTCTTCTCAGATTGATAAGTATTAAGCTATAGTCCAGGGCGCTGGCCAATAAATAAGATGATAGTATCATTTTAAATTTAAGCTGACAGTGTTAAAACTGATAATTTCAACTGACTTCTTAAACAACATACTTAATATTTACAACAGACATCAATAACACATAAATTCTACCGAAGCCTGTTTTTTCTATTTCAAATACATTCAAAACCAATTGATTGATCAACATCGAGAAATAAAATCATAAAATAAAATTCAATAAAAAAATTGTTAACTTCGTAATAAACCTTACAAAACACACACACACACATACTTCACTATAAAAACACATCTTGTATGTATTCAAATATAACAAGTCTAACGCAATTTCGGACGCCTTACGCCTTACGGTCAAGAGTTTCAAACTTACAATGTACTAAAACCTTGAATTCAATCCAGCTTTCATACACCAACCGGCCATAAAATTTATGCCGACGACTTAGCCTAGACAATACAAGTCCCATTATTCGTGGATCGTATGGGCGTTCGACCACTATCTCATATGGAGCCACGCCTTATTCAGTTACGAATGCTCTGTCTCTGACATGCTCGAAGAAACGTATTAACTTAACAACATCCACTAAATTATAGCGTACAAAAGAATGTGTGGGAAATATATTAAAGACGTCCATTATAACAGACGATATACTTTTACGCCCGGTATTAATAAATAATCAATTTATGAATTTTTGTCTATCAAAAATTTAAATTTGACGATTTCTAGTAGACAGAAGTTACCAAATGCCGCACTTTGACAGGCAAAACACTGAGTAGATTCATTGTATCTAAAAACTCATAAAACTAACTAAAGCATCAACGATAAAGCCGCTTTTGAAAAGCTAGATGCAGCAATCAAACTCTTCATCCACACAAGTCTGAGCGTCGGCCGCTACTAATTTTGGACGTTCGATGCAGCAAATCGGGTCTTCTTTAAAAGCGCACGACACTACAAAACTACTATTAGTTCTTTCAGTTCTGTCAATCTTAACTGATAGCACGTTTATCACCGTCTGGTTGATGTAGAACGAAATGTAGTACATGTACATTTTGCTACGTGAAGTACACTGGTGGCGTCTTTTTAGATATCATGTCCGAGATGTCGTGTCGTCTCAATAAAGAAGAGCCCAATAAACGCGATGCAGCATTAATGCGTATTTTCCATATCGCAACTGAATGCTGAACCGCGACGTAGCTTCAATTTTCTCGCAAACAACAAAACGCAAATGCACGCAAATAAAGCATTTGCATTTTGTCGCAATACCTAACTATTCTGCTACGCCTGTAATACATCTGACAGTGACTATGACTACTGAGCCATGAAGAAGGAATATTCTCAAACAAGTGATGGGTAACATTAATTTTATCTTTTTTCGTAATAAGGATTACTTCCTCAGATTTTGTCAATTTATACGCGATAATATCCTCTCATAAGAAACTTTACAGTTACAAAAGTTATTTTGGTAATGCGTATGTAAGGTTATTACTTATTACGTAAAAGATAAAAAATCTGTAAACGGTACAGCTTATATAATTTCGGTCTAAATAAACATCCCATCCATACCGTCTTCCAATAAAAATCTTTATTACCTACTTACGCCAAATACACAAGTATACGAGATCAATAAATAACTATTGTAGTAATTTTAGTTCTTAATATAAAAACAGTTACGTATTTTGATATTTTTAGAATCAATTATTATTATTATTATTACTATTATTTTATGTAGTCCTTTCATTTTAACCCCCTTAGCATGTAGCTCTTGAAAACAATATTTAACTATATTCAAACATAATTAAAATAATTTATTTAAAAGTGTCAGCTAAAAAATCCAAACTTTCTGACGTTAAATTTTTTCCTCTTTTTGGAAGCTTAAGTTTTTGCCAATCTAGAAACTTGCGAAAACGTTGGAAAAGTCAATAAAGTCACCAACTGACTGCGACGAACTTTAAAAACTAGTGGAGTTGGGAAGTACTTTTATTGTGAGTAATATAAGTTTCTAGGTGTCAGTGCCGAGTTAAGTTGTTGATTTTTCGACTTCACAGGAACAGGTGGCAGGTTTATGAAATAAAAGTGCGTCAGGTTCTCTAATTCCTAGCCTTATTACTAATTAATTTGTATGTTATCTTAAGCTTAGATGTCTTAGTACAAATTCATTAACGTGGTTTATTAGTTCGTGGTTCCTTTGTGGTTCGACTTCAGCGGCACCATCGCCACATCTATTTCCGCCTTATAACAACAGTGTTAAGCGCTGCTGTGTTCTGGTTTGAAGGGTGTAGTAAGGGAGACATACTTTTCCGAGGCGTTCCAGCTTACTCCTCAATAGTAGCGGCACATCTGTGGCCGACCTCAGGTAGGTATATCTAATCCTATCTGGGGTTGATTGCAGATGTCCATGGGCGGCAGTAGCCACTCACCATCAGGTGGACTGCATGCTCGTCTGCTACTCCTATATTATAAAAAAGTCTAATTAGTCTATAGTATTATTTAATTCATATACCCTCAAATTGATTTATTGATTGATCAACCATCATCATCATCGATATGACAAAAAAATACAAAAGCGTCAGTTTTACTCTCGTAAATCATCCTAACATGATCAAAGCATTTGGTGCACAAGTTTAAAGGCACCAAAATTGAAATAAAATGTTATTTACCCTGGGAAATGGGAATATTCGGTCGGAGACCTTTAACAAAAGACCCTTTGTGTGGCTATCGACGCAAAAAATATATTTACACCACAGGCCAAACAAAAGGAGAAACTCAACCCCTTATGAGGGTGACAACATGTGTATCACAAATGGATATCGTATACTTGCAAATGCTGTGTCACGGCATATAATTATAACAACAAGTAATGAAAATAAATGGTAATAAAAAAAGAGCAAGGTATTACTGGAATTACTGGAAGTAAGATTCGTTTGATTGAGATTTAATTATATTATAGATGCTTCTTTATATAAATGTATTGGGAGGTATTGATTTTTTGGTCATTTATTAACCTTCGATACTTAAGGTTAAAATGTGACCTTATTCCTAAGCCCCGGAAGCAGACATGGGTGACAAATCACAGGGTTCTATTTCTCGAATCTTAATAGTTATAAATTTTCGATTTTCATATTGGAAGTAATTCTACAGCTGCGGTGGTAACAAATAATAATATTATTATAACAATAGTATTAAATATTCCATAATGGTACAGAACCGTATTAAACTCGCATTTGACCGATTATTACGAGTATATAAACAAATATTAGTATCAATCGGAACACGACCTAAACTGAAAACAATTATTGAAAAAATACTTCAAATATTTCTAATTAATTCAGTGTGTTTCAATTAAGGCACTAACCCTGGCTAGTATTGATAACCTGATGCGCAGGTGTAAGGTGTACATTGAGTTAAAAGGGCGTTTTACAATGCGCTCACCTAACTATTGTACTTTTACTGCACTGACGTGTAATTCAATACTTTTGAACAGAACAATTGTATCATACGATAAACACTTTGCACATTAAACGAGTTCTTTTGACATGTCGATGTGTGTGTTTGTAACAATACATGGGGCATTAACTTACTGCTATGCATGTATGTATGTATGTATGATTCCTGAGTAACCACCGCCAAACCTTTTTTTTACGAGGGGGAAACCTTCGAAAGGTACCCGGTGCCGTGGGAGCGACACAGGATTATGTGGGATTCTTACCGCACTAAAACCCCGGTGGCCATCCTCTACGTTGCCAAGAGCACTCTGGGATCTCCTACGGAAGGCAACCTGAGACCTCTGAACGCGTTGCCCCTTCGGGTTCCACCCAGGTGAGCTCTAGGACTCGCCACACCATCTGATGTGCACGACGGTATGCGACCCCACACACCGCCGTCCTTCCCGAAGTTGCTTACCGGACGGCTCGACCTCCCATTCTTGCCGCCCGCAACCCCAGAAGCCCCCTTTTAGTCGCCTTCAACGACAGGCAGGGGATACCGTAGCCCTATTCTAGTCCCGGGAATACAGGGACAACCACCGCCACACCTATTTCGCCTAATAAATGCAGTGTTATGCGATACTATGTTTCGATTTTAAGGGTGTGCTAAAGGAGACATACTGACTCGTTCCAACTTAATCTTAGGGAGAACCTAAGATTAAGTTGTACCTAACGAGATGCATTGCATCTCGTTAGGTACAACTATAAGTGAAAAAGTATTAACCCTTTTACAAGTCTATTAAATACGTAAGCACCACAGATGTTTAACACCTTTAAAGATATATGGGCAATTAAGATTATATCTTGTAAGTGAGGCGGTTTTAATACTGTAGTAAACTTTAAAAAATGAAACTTACATATTCGGTACTTGATTAATGACAAACTGGAATAAAGGGTTCATATGCCCGTAGACGCACATAAGCGTGAATAAAAAGCCACGAATGGTCGTCGACTAATTATTGTCCAACTATTGGTCATAATCATTACGAACCTCAGATCAACCCAAATTATTAGTTAATATATTTTTTCTATTATTACTAGAATAGAACGAAATGTAACTAAGAAAATCCGTTAAGAAACTTAGCAGATTTATCTTTTCTGTGTTTTTCATTATCAATATAATATCTTTTAAATGTCATTTAGGACTTACCTTTTTCAGTAAATGTGACTTTAATATCACGAGGCAGTGTAAAGGTTGATATATAGGCCGTAGGCCGAACATAGCTTGTTTATCGGCCGGCCGGCTACATGTTCCCAAAGTAAAATATGGTTGCAAGTTTATAACGTACGCTATGGATGGATATCCTCACTATAATGTCCGATACGCACAGGGTATCGGGTTTGATGTTGGAAAACTGATCGTTTTAGGCTTCATTTCTAAACTTGGACCAAAGGTACATTTCACAATATTATAAAAAAAAACTTTACCCTCTGCAATGGGGTAAATATGGATCACTCTACTTTAATACAATAAAAAACGAATAATACTTACGCTTAGAAACTGTAACCCAAAAACTGACATAAACATAAACATAACAAGTCTTAAATAAATAAGCTGCAATCAAAGTAAGGAAGCACATAGAAAGCCAGCCATCCAGTAAACTCCGGGATAAGTTATCTAAGAGGTCCGTCCACAAACGAGCCATAACACGAAATGTAGACAACTATTAACCCTCTTCTGTCTTCTGTCTATTAATAATGTACGAGCGACAATGTTTTCATCCCCTGTTCAGTAGCAAGCGAGATTCTATCTTACAGCGCGAGTATAGCGTTGAGTTCTCAGAGGCGCTAAAACGTTGAATATTGAGAGGTATTACTGAAATTGCTGTGAAATACGAAATGCAATAGTCTGACACTCTTGAATGACGTTCGAATATGTTACAAATGCAATAATCTCGCTGATCCAGTTTGATATTATACTTGCCTATCACATCCTGCATAAATCTCACACTTGTAGTTTAACTTCATTTGTGCAAATCATACATTGAATATTTTGCTTTATTCGTGTTAAAATATATCAAAATAGGTTCAATTCTGCGATTTGTTCAAATGGTAGAAACAGTATACCTACAATTTAAAACACTGTAAATGTCTGCATATAATCAGAGCAAAGCATCAAGTTTAACGTCTAAAAGAATTCCGTCTTAACTCAATAGGATATTGTATTGTGGCGGTAGTTGTATTGACATTCAAAAAGTGATCTGTAAAGAACCTATTTTGAATTAAAAAAAGGTTTTGATTTGATTTTATTAGTGGTGATTACGGCGGTATTTCATCACCAATTTCATAAGGAAAAATAGAAAAAGACCAAAATGTGACTTATAAGTAAGCAAGTACACAGAAGAATGAAAGAAAAATAATGTCGTCTTACAAAAATACGAGAATTAACGCTAAAAAACAGTCGGTATTTACAAAAAATGCCAGGAAGGATGATCAGCAAAGAATTGATTGATTAATACAAAAACAGCGAGAAATGTTTGAAATATAATTTTAGAAACAACAACAACATAAATAAGAGAGGATTCATCGTCATCAACATTATCATCAAAACATTACTACCCCACTGCTGCGTCCTCTCAGAATGAGAAGAATTAGGTCATAGTCCACCGCGCTGGCGGAGTGCGAATGGTAGACTTCACATACCTTCGAAAACTATATTTTTTATTTTCTCAGGTATGCAGGTTTCCTCACAATGTTCTCCTTCACCATTAAAACTAGTAATAGATATTTTTACGCATATAACTTCAGAGGTCTGCGATTTGAACCTTAGACATCCCGAACGTGAGATCGAGATCTAACCACTGGGCTATCTAGGCTATCACTATCTATTTAGAGTACGCTATGGCTAATAATAGAGCATGTTAGTATTATAGCTATACATATACCACCAGTGATTATACTTGTTTACCTTAGTAATCTCCTAGCAACCTAGTCCCTAATAATTCCTAACTATTATGAGGTATTACGGGATTATTCCTGAGAGTGCCACAGGTGCGTCCCTTCCCCTAAAGCCTTAGTGATATTGTCCTTTAACCTGTCATTGTCCTGAGCCATTTCACTTTTCAAGTTATCCCCTGCCCTAGTATATCTCCAAATCTTCGTAATAACTTCGTTGGGTATACCTCTTTACATCTGGTATTTATAAATCTACCCTTGAAATGCTTTAATTAAAAATGAGTCTTAGATTTTCAGATTCGGTCTTATGTGGAAAACGAAGTTTTTACCAAAAATATTTTTCTCGACATATTATAAAGATTTTTTCTAGACATATTATAAAGAAGTGCTTCCATTTTAATGCCAAATTTAATTTAAGGCTATAACTGCAAGAATTAAACCTGACTTTTGCAGTTTGGGTAAAATGTAGAAAATTATTTTTGTTCTAAAAGTGGTTTAATAAATTGATGTGGTGATAATATTAGACACAAGTATTTGATAACTGTACTAAAGTTCGAAATAATTACAATTAATAAAACTTTTATTAATAAAAATGATAATAATGAGTCAAAAAAACCGGAAAAATCAAAAATGATTGGCACACTCAAGTTAATACCACTATTAGTACTACTAATTTCATACGTTTCTTTATGAGTATGAGATTTCTAAATTTTAAATTTAAGTTTTATTTTATGTCTTTAAACCTTTTCCGGACTGGGACGTCATCAATAAAACCTTTTTCAGTTTGGTTCTTAATTCGAAAATTAATCGATTGATTATTACTATAGTAGCTCTCAGAAACTACTTATAAATACTTTATTCAACGTACTAAGTGAGTCTACTACTTTGTACTACGCACTAAGTGGCATAAATAGTCCTTTATTCTCCGTACTAAGTGATTCTACTTCAGCGCCGACATAAATGATTCCACGCATATGTTTTCCTAGAACGTGGCGTGCAGAGCAGCATTTCCAAAACGGATAACGCAGTATTATCAGTAGTTCTCAGAAACTACTTATAAGTACCTACTTTAATTTCGGCACTTAGTGACCTTAATAGTCCTATGTTCTCCGTACTAAGTGATTCTACTTCAGCGCTGACATAAATGATTCTACGCACATATTTTCTAGAACGTGGGGTGCAAAGCGGCATTTTCAAAACGGTTGACGCAGTATTATCAGTAGTTCTCAGAAACTACTTATAAGTACCTTATTTTACGCACTTAGTGACCCTAATAGTCCTTTATTCTCCGTACTAAGTGATTCTACTTCAGCGCTGTCATAAATGATTCTACGCACATATTTTCTAGAACGTGGCGTGCAGAGCAGCATTTCCAAAATGGTTAATGCAATATTAACAGTAGTCCTCAAAAACTACTTATACTTATAAGGCTACTTACTTTATTCTGCGTATTAGGTGATTATACTTCTTTATTCAGCGCACTAAGTGACCTTAATAGTCCTTTATTCTCTTTACTAAGTGATTCTACTTCAGCGCTGACATAAATGATTCTACGCATAATTTTTCCTAGAACGTTGCGTGCAGAGCAGCATTTTCAAAACGGATAACGCAGTATTATCGCTCAGAGACTCTGTACTGCAGGCAGATCATAAAGTGTTAGGAAATATGTGACAGGTTTTTCCTGAATTTCCAATCGTTGGATACAACGCAACTATCCGATTGCGTTACAGCGTGGAAATAGAATTCGTGACGTAGATTGTTATCCAACAATCTGTTTGATTTATATAACAGAAGTAGCGGATCTTCACGCTATAAAGATAGAAGTTGTATATCTGTACGGGTTTTTGTTACGGTTTGTGTTACTCATGATATATATAGACAACCTAAAAAAAAGATCAGAAGTTGTAATGAAAATTAATGTTGCGGCTAGCCTGACTTATTTCTTATAAATTTAAAGTTACAATTGGTATGCAGTCTACCTGATGAAGTATGTCAATTGACAGCAAGCGGTAGCGCGACCTAATTCTTCTCATTCTGAGAGGAGGCAGCAGTAGGGCAGTAATGTTTTGATGATAATGTTGATGACAATGAAGCCTCTCTTATTTATGATGTTGTTTTTAAAATGTTATTTCAAACAATTTTCGCTGTTTTGTATTAATCAATCAATTCTTTGCTGTAGTGAGACAGCATGTGATCACTGCCGTTCATGGACTATGACCCAGTTTAAGAAATATTAGAGGCCTATCTCATATCGGTCGTATATCTATAACTAGCATTGAAAACTAATTTTAAATAACTTATTTGATTTGTCTGCTTTACCCTTAAGTCATACCAAAAGTTGAGACTGAAATGGTCTGGAGAAAACTTACTAGATTAAAGTCGTAGCATAAAGTCAAATGTCAAATTCACCGTGGAGACTTAAGCTTGAAAACCTCATAAAATCTTTCGTGATTTACTTTAAGAATGGAGGATTAAATTAGAGCCAGAAGTCATAAAAATAGCAAAAGTACTTTGACGTTCACCTGCAGCACGACTGTCGCTATTTTACCTCATTACAGTGTAGCGCTGCTATGTTCTGGTTTGATAAATGTAATGAAGAGAGTTTCAATTTTGTCCTCCAGGATAAAAACTTTGTGACCGATTCCAGGAATTGTGTTTACTATGGGATTAATTACATGTATGTAATTACTGACTTTGGATCAGATGTATCTACTGCAGAGTTGTTTGCTTCGTCAACTTCAAAAATAGTAGCTCTAATGAGAAAACACTTGGGTTTCTCCAAGTGCTTAAAATACTTAACTGAAAAGAGTAGCCTATGTCATTGTCAGAATTTACATGAATCTAACGACACTTAATGTTAAAATGTTAAAATCCGTCAATTAGACATAAGAATTAAACATACATAAGATTACGCTCCACACACGGGTTTTATCCAATGGAATCAAGGGTAACTCCATTACATTTTGCCCTAAATAATCTCCAGCTGTCAACATCTATTTTTATCTTACAAAATATTAATAAGCCATAATTAAGACATTCTATCGTAATTACGGCTAAAGTAAATAGCTCTGTAGACACACGATCTTCCTTGATTAACAATTAATTAATCAGCCGGGACTATTGATTTTAGGTCCAAAAGCTAATAACTGGGGATAGATGAGAATGGTTAAGGGTAATTAGTTTGCTTGAATCTTCTGCAAGATATTACGTCATAAATATTCATTTGATACTTATTACTTATTTTCTTTTTTCTTGATTAATGTATTGGATATAAAGATTTCTGCTACATTTAATGCTTTTTTGATTAAAGTATTGGATATAAAGATTTCTGCTATATTTAATGCTTTCATAAAAGAAATGCTCGATTAGCATAGATTATTTGTTTTCTTTTTAGGGTGCCGTAGCCAAGTGGTAAATACGGTACCCTAAATATACTGCTATAAATGAATGAAAAAATAAATAAAAAATTCATGACACGGAACCTGCCTTGTGCGAGTTTCACTCGCGCTTGGCCAATTATTTAGTGTTACAATATAAGAAGTTTGCTTTTTCTTAAAATCTTGAAGACTTTACCGGATGTAAAATGCTCTTTGAAGTAATGAAAATTTGTAATATCAAATATGAAAAATCGGTCGTCATATATTTAAGATTATTTCTAAGTAGTTGTATCCTACCTATCTTAGATCTAAATTACTATCACTTTTGTTAAAATAAGTAACAGTTACAAAACTGTAACAAATTCTTAACAGCCAATTCAACCAAGGTGTGAAAAGATGTCCGCGGGCAACTCATCAAGACGCATATCTTGCGTGACGCCGCGTAAGTGACGTCAAAGACTTCGAGCTTTACAAACATATCATTTGAAACTGAATGAGCTGTTAGCCAGAATAGAACGCGCTTGCCCTAGTGACACCTATAAAGGGACGTATTGACACTGAAATTAGTTCAAATAGAAAAAGATTCTGACTATCAAATCATTACTTAGTTGACGCTTAGACGAGGAGTGTACCGTGTACAAAAATATCGGATTCGTCTGAAAGTAAATTTGGCATTCGATGAAACGATTGTCCAATTTTACGATTTATCAAAGTAACACAGTGGCGTAAATGAACGTGCAATCTAACTGGTGTTAAGTGGAAATTGACCTGCACGATCCGCAATTAACCCCAGATAGGATTAGTTTACCTTGAATCGACCACATGCGTATTGCTTCCAACTAACGTAGTGCTTTCATTACGGCGGCTACTTCGGTTCTTCACCAAGATACCTCGGGAAGCCGTTTATATTATTGTAATTATTTTGACAATACTTACGAAGTGGAATAAAACATTTTCATTTGCTATGATATGAAGAAGGTAAGCGTGATGACGGTGCATCTAAAATATTAGGCTCTTCTACGACGAAACGACGTCGAACGAGAACGCCACGACACGGTAACAGCAAAAACATAAGTGGACGTATACTTCCATAAAATTGTACTGCACGTTGTCTCATTTACTACAATATTCACTACTAATTATTTAAATCCGAATAGCTACAGCTATTCAGTTAGTAGCTGAATAGACTGTACAGTATAGCGTTGAATAGTGCTGAGTGTCAAATGCAACGTTGCTTTCATTTCATCAGTGTGAAAAGAAATGGAATTTGAATTTCTGCTGAAAATGGCATGGTGCTAATTTTGTCAAGTGACAAAACAGTGGTTAAATGTAGACCTTCCACGCTAAAGTCTTAAATACCACACCACACATCTTTATTCTTTAATACGTACCAATTATGTTCAATTTATTGCACATATATCAAATCAAATCAAATCAATACTCTTTATTGTACCCAATAAAAGAAAATACATATAAAAAGAAATAACAAATTTAACAGACACTACAGAAAGGCGGTCTTATCGCTGACCAGCGATCTCTTCCAGACAACCTTTAGGTGAGGAGTTATAGTAGGGCTGAATAGAAAAATAGTTAGGGTTCAAAATAACAATTTTAGGGCTAAGATAGCATAAACATGCAAATAAAATGTAGCATAAACTAAGCACCAGTAAAAGAAGGAGACTAAAATAGAATAGATGAGGTAATTGAAGTATAAAATAGCAAAGTAAATAAATATAGTTCAAAAAACTAAAAACACGCTTTTTGATAAAATCAACTAAACAGTAGAAAATAAGTTTCAATCTAGGAATCAATTAAGGAAAAGTAAATTGTAAATTGTGAAAAAAGCGTGGAGTGCTCCACTGATCAATTTTCGAAAAGCACCCCACACTTTTTCCACTTTCGATGCATAATGATGGTCGCTACCATCATTATGCGTCTTGAAAAAAAAATTAAGTGTCTATCTATTACGGTTTAAGAGATAAAGCCCTGTGACTCACGAACAGACAGCGGAGGGTTTCGTTTTATCCTTTGAGTACGGAATCCTAAAAATCATTCTACAAGATGGCATTATAGATATGTTTCAGTACATTTGAATTATAGGGAAATAACATTATTATTTTTCAAAACAAAAAATCAATCTAGTAATTTTGCCCGAACTCTCCCTAAGGCGCTTTCTCTCGCCTCGAAAATCGTTAATCCTGAAGATGTTGATAAGGACAATGGTACAAAATTATTAAAATCGTGTATTGTCATCGGTTTTTGATAACTTTTCAAAATTTTGAATTAAACTGAACGTTCAAAGTGGATAAAAATCGGGTTCAAACATTCCGTTACTGTTACGTACATACATACATACATACAACCCAAGCTAATAAAAGCGTGTTAAAAAAAAAAGACTGATTGACATGTAATGACTGCTTAATCAGTTATTATTCAACTGCTAGACACGCGCTCCAGCTTAAACCAAAAGTACACCAATTTGTTCAAGTTTTTATGGCTTTGTAATCTTCGTACGATTGACAGAGAATGTATCCTTCATCGTTGAAACATGCGATAAGAATTATTTTACATTATTCCGTACAAAACATTGAAAAATCTGTGTGTATAGTCTGAACTCATGTGAAACATTATGTATGTATATAATGAAATTATTAATTATTATTAATTGCTTTTACAAAGAAATAAAACGTCGTGAAGGAACTAGGAAGGAAATACCCAAAATCTTCATAATGTCAAACATAAAGTTTATCTACTTTCTTGGGCAGGTTACTAGGCTATTTCGTCTTAAACCCTCGAAACAATTAGAATTATTGCGCTCATAAGGGCTTGTAAAGAACCAACATTAACTGAATGTCACAATATAAGTATATAAAGCGAGATAAGAAGTATAAACGCGGCTTCTTTGAGTTTTGCTCCCCAAATAAAATTCCTTTCTCAAACGTAGCAAAACCCTCAGCTTTCATAAAGCCGAATCACTGCATCCATTCAATCGTTTTAAGTGACTCGTTTTATCGCCGCAGAGTTACGAGTTGCGAGTTACGAGTCGAGTTGAAATATGTTGAGTTGAGTTATGAGTTTTCATTTTCTTTGATGACTGTATTGATAGCTTTTATTGTAGAATATTAGAAAAAGGCACTGATGAAATAATAATAAGATCTTTATAAACCGCAATTAATATATTAATATATTAACATAATGTGATTTATACAGTCAGAAAATAAAGTGACACCACACGGTTTCCGTTTCAGTTTTGTTTCTAAAATAATAATTCCTTTCTGAAAAGTCCAAACATCCCGAGCCTTTTTCATAAAGTAAAACGACTATATCCGTTGAACCATTGTAAGTGACTCGCTTTATCGTAGCGGTGTTACGAGTTGCGAGTTGAGTTTTGATATTACGAGTTGAGTAAAGTTATGAGTAGTCGTTACGTGCCTTTTGTAGTGGTTTTGTTGGTATCAGTAATATTGTACTTGAAAATGATATTATTGTCATATAGGTACGTATTTGTGCTCTACGCTTCTAAATCGTAGAATGTTTGGATGCTCCGTCATCTTTACGGTCTACAAAATTGAAGTAATATATAAGTTTTTACTTCCTAAAAATATAAATGTGATTTTTATGTTTGTGAGCCAATCACGGAAAATTGCATGAATTTGAATAAAATTTCGCACACAAATAAACCATAAAATGCGCATACTTTTAAATCCATTTACGATACTTTTTACTCAGTAAAAGATCGCAGTGGGTTAATTTACGATTTTCTTTTCTGAATTGTTATTTTTAATGTCTAAACCTACTTCAATAAACATCATATCAAAATATCTACGAGGTTATGAGGTGCCTAAGAACTTATAACTTGAAAATATTCAATATATTTTTAAGTAATATAATATTAAAATCAACAAATGTGATTTTTAAATCATTGCTTTTTGATCGAAATTCCTAAAACTGGTTTTTACTCCACTACGGAGGGTAATGTTTCTATGTCTTATTTCTTGGCACACCATAGCCCAAACGGTTTGATGGATTTTAACATAATAATACGAGGTCTCGATAAATCTAATTATAAAAGTGATATAGGTTACCTTACTTCCATTTACACTTATTTATTTTCAGGCAGTTAGTTTTTTTTAATTTTAACCAAATTACGTTAATAAATTTGATTCACCAGAAATCATCGGTACTTCGAAATTGGACAAATCAGCAAAGTTTAATTAATATCCGTTGGCCCGTAATCTAGCCCCTACGCAACCTTGCTAAAGATCACTAAGTTATGATCATATTATGAAAATAGATTGTGGATTACCTAAGTGACCTTTAGCTAACTAATTTGAAGCGTTAATCAAAAGTATAGATCTCGAAAAAAATCTCAAACTTCTAATATTTATTGATATGTTCGTTGTAGTAAAAAAGCATGTAAACCACCTGATAACAATGTTCTTAATGGAAAGAAAATAGTGTTCTCTTAGGTAGAAACCATAAAAAATAGACTAAAAAATAAGTAATTCCTAAAGTGGTTTATATCGCCCCCCAGGGATTGATAATGGGTTACAAATCAAAGTAATAGTCCAAAATCATTTGAAGGTAACAAATTTGCAAACTACAATTGGGTACGTATGATCGTAGGTTATCATGATTGTAGGTTATCTACATCTTTTACTGATGATAACGACCTGCGTGGCTCAGAGGTAACCATACCGGTTTAACGCGCAAAGGGTCCGGGCAGATAGTTAAATTATGAATTTAGGTTTTTATTTCTGGGTCTGGGTGTTTGTATCTTTGTCTATGTGTGTGTCCATAGTGCTCTCGATACAGGGAATCCTAGTGCGGGGCTGTAAGTGTAGAAAGCTTTTTTTAAAGCATACTGGATGGATTTAAAAATATGCGCATTTTATGGACAAATTTATGCACAAAATTTTATCGAAATCCGTACAAGTTTCTGATATATTTGAGTTACCAAGTAGGAAAAATAAAATGGATATGGGATAGAATTTTAATTAAACTTTTATACCAAGTTACACCATAAACAGAACATGAACAGTAGAGTCGATTTCATTTAAAATTTTCTCAAAAGCTCGCTGTAAAAAGAAAAGTTACTACAAAGACTTTGTTTACCTTTGACGTCATTTAAAATTAAACTTTGAATCGTAGGTCGAGAGGCGGTGCACTGAAATACAATGAAATGTTTTCTTCAACGCGAAATAATTTAAAATGATATTCGTTGCGAATTTAACTTGATTTCGAAATAATTTGTAAATATTTTTTATCTGATGTGAACGGACCTTTTCAGTCTAAAGTATTTGGTTTCGTAAGATTGTAGTAGCTAACTAGCATGCAGGCCTGATGGTAAGTAATTTTGAAGGTGGTAGAACCCTTTGTGGTTCGACTCCGGCGGCACCACCGCCACACCTATTTCTACCTAATAACAGCAGTGTTAGGCGCTGCTGTAATCCGGTTTGAAGGGTGTGGTAAGGGAAACAGACTTTACCGAGGCGTTCCAGCTTAATCCTCAGGGTAGCGGCGCATCTGTGGCCCAGCAGCGCTTAACACTGCTCTTATGAAGCAGAAATAGGTGTGGCGATGGGTTCGCCGGAGTCAAACCACAAAGGGGTCGACCACCATAATGTCTGTTTAATATGTATCAGTTTGATACAGTTTCATAAATAAGAAAGATGGATTTTAGAAATTCATCCCATAAACCCCATCATCCCATAAAGCCTTAATAGGAAAAGCTTAGTTAATGGACCGCAGTATCTACTTCCAACCAGGTTGATTGCATTGCAATTCCTATCTTTTTTAAAAAGATAGTTAAGGATATTCAATGGGCTACAAGAACTTCTTATATCTCTTTAACTACGCTTACTATTAAGTAAATAAGAAATTCTCAACAAAAGTCTTTTAACTTTTAGCGACAGTACCGTTGATTAACAATGAGTTTATTACGTGTAGTTAAGATAGATAAGACAACAATACAAGGCTGCAAATAACGTCGTCTACAAATTAATTTATCTTTTCATTATCTTTCTTTATTTCTGGAAAAGTGCAGTTAGCCTGTGCTGTTATTACAAGTTTTTATTTTATGCTATTGTGGAATGTATACTTTTTCAAGGGTATGCATGCTGTGTTTCGGTTTGAAGTGTGGTAAGGGAGACATACTTTTCCGAGGCGTACCACCTTTGTCCTCAGGGGTAGCAGCGCATCTGTGGCTGACTTCAGGTGAAAATATCTAATCCTATCTGAGGTTGAATACAGATGTCCATGGGCGGCAGTAGTCACATACCATCAGGTGGACTGCATGCTCGTCTGCTAATCCTATATTAAAAAAAAAGTAAAATAAAGTATGCATGTTAAAAAAAATAAAAACATTACACGCTCTTCATTTTTTTACATTATATACAAAACTTACAATATCGAAGTTGCCACAGTTCATAGTCACAAGTAGCCACAATATATAATAAAGTCACTTGACGCTACTACCGCCAAGGTAATCAATACCAGTTGACATGAGACCAGAGTTCAGCCACAGATGCCCAGTTGACCCTGAGGACTAAGTTAGAATGCCTTGAATAAATATGTCTCCCATACACATCCCCAAAAAGAACGCAGCAGTGCTTAACGCTGCTCTTATTTAATCAGATATAGGTGTGACGGTGGTGTCTACGGAGTCGAACTACTCAATATACAGGCATAAGGTATACCACTAGGTATAGTAAGTATTTTTTGGATTATAGAATCCCAAAAAGCACTATACCACTACTTTGAAAAAAAAACGTAAAAATAAAATCTACATTCACTATTTTTGTCCGACAAGAAAACATTGAATTGTGAGTCGCGACTGAAATACAGCAATATTTTCATTTCTGAAGCGAAATTTGAAACGATGTTTTCTGCGGATTTCATTTAATTTTCACCTCCACCCATTTCCAACTCGGCGGAAGTTGTTCCTTCTGTTTTTCTTTTCGTGGAAATGCAACGATTTCTCACCTCCACAACGGATGTTTAGAGGTCATTTCAATCTATATTCTAGTAGGGTACTTTTAGATCTGTGATTTGAGAGACCGAATTAAATTGGATAATTGATTTTATAGCAATGACAGTTATAATTAGATATGATTATAATGTTTTAAATCTTATTATATTATTTTGAGTCAGTTAAAAGGTTTATATTAAAAAAAGTACGTTTTAATTAGTAATTATTGTCTTATCCTAATTTTTGTTAGCTAACTAAATCAGAATTAAAACAAAATGAAAATTTCAAGTCTTTACCTTAGGAAAGTCAGTTTAAATCATTTTGTTTTACAAACGGTGAAGTATTAGCATGAAATTAATAGTAGTTACAACGAATTTTGATATTAAGTACTCTGAAACCTATCTCTCTAGTAAAAAGTATTTACAACACCATATGAAACCGAATAAAGAAATATTTTCCTCCAAAAGAATCATTAGACGCGGAAAATCGCGGTTGATGCGTGCATAACGTCTAATGTGGGCATAATGCGTGAACATGCCCATAACAACGTTAACTCGAACAGATAACGTGGGGAATCGCGGAATTATTTTAAAGTATCTTTGTTTCTTTATACAGTAAAGGGTACTATCTTTATAAATACGTTTTATCAACCTATATGGTATTTTTTATTTTTACTTTGTAGTGATATAATTGAAGAGTTAAAATGTTGTTTAAAAGAATTTTTTATATACTAATCTTTCATAACCTTTAATTAAACTAGAAACTTTATATTTTCGTAATAGGTACATAAAACTGTTTTCAAACTAAATTCTTTATGGTATATAATACAGATACATTTATTAAAATATAGGAGTAGAAGATGAGTATGCAGTCCATCTGATGGTAAGTGGCTACTGCCGTCCATTACAATCTGTAATTGTATCGTTATTGCATCCTTTAAACCAGAACACAGCAGCGCTTAACACTGCTTTTATTAAACAGAAATAGGTGTGGCGGTGGAGCCGCCAGAGTCGAAGCACAGAGGATTCTGCCACCTTAAAATTATAATATACTAGTTTTTGCCTGCGGCTTCGCCCGCGTTTAAAAGAAAATAATATGAAATACTAACATACATAAAACTGAAAATCCGTACCTTCATTGGAACATTGGACATTGGCGAAAATTAGTCGTACCAATTCTGGAACCTTTGTGGGCTCATGGACAACAACTTTGCTAAAGATCATGACTTGATCAAATGCATAGTTTACGATTCAATCCTTACTAATATCGATTAATATAATCGATTATTTTGGTCCAAAAGATCGAGTCTCCGATTAATTGATCTTAGATCGCCATCCCTAGTTCCCGTGGGATTTCCGGGATAAAAACTATCCTATGTCCGTTCTCGGGTCTCAGACTATTTTTGTACAAAAATTCATTAAAATCGGTTCAGTGGTTTAGGCGTGAAGAAGAGACAACCAGACAGACAGACAGACAGAGTTCCGAAAGTAACCGTTCCGAAAGTTTATAATATTATAATATATATAGTATTATAGTAAATAGTAAATAGTAAATAGTAAATAGTAATAGTAAATAGTAAGGATTGAAGTTAATATTCAAGTATTAGATGCGTTTATTTACGATCGAATTTTGTCCGCTACGTCGGGCAACTAGTATTAATAATTCGCACTTGGCCAGCAAGGCACATTACGCCCTAAACCCTTATCATTTTTAGAGCAGTAATGGGTTTATGATGAAATATTATACGCCTTCGAGGGATAATTATATTGAAGGAAGATTATCGTCTCGGTAACATTATTGATGTGGTTTAAAAAATTATTATAAGATCCAATTGGATTTTATACTATGATTGGTGTAAGTACTGCACCTTTGATAATATACTGAATAGTTTAAAGTTTAATATTGGTGCAGATACGTCTCAATAAATAATGTTAATTTCTTATCAAATAAGTGGTAAGAATAATTAACAAAACATGTATCCAACATAGGTATCGATTCGGTATCAGTCTATATAAAATTTTGATACGATTGCCTTTAAACTTTGTCGAAGTCTGCCGATAGAAAGTATCGGCAAACTTCAGCAAACTATCGGTCGATCAAAACTCTAGTCCGGCGGGGGCTCCGGATACTCGTACAATTGATATCAATTTAGTTTCTTTTTATTTATATTTATTTTATAATCAAATATGAACGCAACGATCTAAAAACTTCGCAACTCTTTGCTTCTATTAGAAGACAGGTACTTTGCTATACTTAGCCACCCAAATATATAAGTATGTAATGGACGTATGTTTAGATAGACCTAACAAAATACCTAAGAAACCACTCTTACTGAGATTAAGCGACGTGAATGCCTGCCTAGCCACGCTTCAATGCGTTAGTATAACGCCTAATGTAAGCATTATGCTTCTACTTAGGGTTGCCAGCTATAGATATTATAATAAAATGGTATACAAAATGGGTTATTCTGATAGTTGCTAAAAATAAAATAATATAATAAATGCAGAATACACATACTATATAAGCACATATGCAAATGTTATACTTTTCATTAATAAAATTTCAAATAATCTTTTTTGAAAAGCATAACTCGTGTGTCATTATGTTCGTACACACTGATCTCGGAAGTCACTCAACATATTTTAATGAAATTCTGAAAGTCTTCATGGTTGGTTCCAGTTTAAAAGATCAGAGTTTTAACTCTGCGTTAATAGTGAGTTTTATTTTATTGTGGTAGATCCACGTTTACCTCAAGAATTGACATCAACCAATCAAAAAATATATTTAAATTATTAGCAACATATTTACTTAATATTTTTTTCAGTGCAAAATTAAAATATTTATACTAACCGAAGAAATGTTGACAACCCTACGTATACCATAACAAAGCTGAGATGTAACGGATAACGTAAACGCTGTTGTTTTAACGTATTCTCCCGTATTTATATTGCAAAATTGTGGGCACAGTTAAATGTCAAATTTACACGACTATAAATGGAACACTGGATATATTTATAGTTAAAACTAACTATTAAGATTTTCAACAACCCCTGTTACTGGCACCGTGATATTTACACCATTTATATTACTGGGTTTGTTTGCTTTATTCCGATTAGTTTCATCGTTTTCCTAATGCTTTGATTATTTTCTTGATAACTCTTATCCATTTTGCGAACGAGGGAAAAAATAAACGAGTAGACAAGTAAGAAAAAAACACCTTGCTTAAACGACCGATCAAACAAACGACCAAATCAAAATATGAGGGATCAATAACGAGAAAAAGGAACAAAAAACAACACCAACCAAAAAAACTAAGAACGAAAAGAAAATACGAATCGAATGGAAGAAATTCAAAAATGAAGAAGTGATAAAACAAACAAATTAAGTTATAATATGAGTAAGGATCAGGATGGATGGGTCTAAAACATACACACGATACGACGTCGCAATGTCGCGCAGTGATAAGTAAAAACTAGTAAAATCAGTATTTTCCTGAATCAATAAGTAGGAAATAATACAGGACTGCGTCGTCTATTTTCAGGACGTCGTGATTTATGATGCAAGTCGTAGTTATCCACGACGCGACATCGTCACGGCAAACAACATCACAATTTGCCATGATGCAACGCCGTACGGTGTCACGCCTTAAATAACACGAATTAGGTAAGTACGGTGTAAAGTGCAAACTTTACCTGTCATCGCAATATATGGACAAATACGCATCTGTTACACTAACCCAATCAAATAAAATGTGATGTTTTATTCTACGGAAGTGGTAACTATGAATGTTGTCCACCTGAAACACTATAGCTCGCAATTATTAATGTATTACTTAACATTATGTAACACCTTTAATTATATTTCCGATTTTAAAAAGTTGTTTTCTCATGTTCTAACAAAGTTATTATGTTTACTACTGAGGTAATGAAAATCCGTTGATCAAAAAACTTTCGTTTTCAACGATTACTTTAAGATATTTATTATCGTTTATAGATATTATAGATATTTATTTTATATCACATAACTGAAATTCTACGCTCCACATACCCGTCACATATTATTAGAAAAATAATACTTCGGGGTTTACGTTGTAATAACTTTTTGTAAATTGTAATAGAATTGTCCAATTTAAATGAAATAAAGACAAATATGTTAAGTCAAGATACGGGTAATCAAAATAATGATATTAATAGTTTTGACGTGATGCGATTTCAAATACAGATACAAACAAAAAATATAAACATATTAATATTTTTAGAAATTGCTATAACTTGTTTCAATTCTAATAACTTTTTCAAATATGCACGATGTAAAACACGCGAAAATTTCATTCTTGTTATATGTATAGAATAGAAAGGATATAGATATAAATCTTTTCTAATCTACAATAAACTCGATTCCAACAACTGATTAATTCATAAGAGCATTGCCAACAAATCATCAGTTACCTTGAAAACGGGATATGTTTAACGAATCAACGCGAAACGGAAACTAATGCGGTGAACATGTTACGTCATGACGTGACGACACGCGCCTGTTCCAACACGTTTATACTATTAGATTTGAACAGCGTGACGCTTGTGTTTTAATTGAAATGATTTCAATTATGATCTGAATCCTAAATATTTACTTAGTGAAAGGAAACAGTTTTGTTAATTTTAATTATAGGATATGGTTACTGCTCCAGGAAGACCTGGGCGGCGGAGGAATACCATACCGGTCTGACGCGCAAAGATTTCTGGGTTCGATAAGATCAACCCCGGTAAGACAAATATATAAATGATGAATTTAGGATTATGATTTGGTTCCAGGTGTTTGTGTTTTCGTGTTTATATGTATCCGTGATACCCACAATACAGGGAATCCTAGTGCAGGGTCGTGATAGTAGAGAGCGTCATAAACAGTCTTAAAATTAATTTTATCATATAAAGGATATTTATTTTATCGTTTGTATTAGATCTGGTGTTGCGGTGTTCAAAAAAGATGTATTTAAAATCGTTTTTTATTTATTTAATGCATACATAGGCTTAAAAACTAACATTACAGGTAACCCCAAGTCGTTAGTGCATCTAATTTTACAACTAATGATTAAAAATACGAGCAGATAATGTTAATTAGCAACCCGATAATCATTTCTAGATATTCAATAAATAATTACAATAATGCATTAATTTAATTTAAATGTCATCAACAAACGGCAGTACAGCAATAATAATAAAAATGTTATGCAAATATTATAATAGTTGATTGACGTAAGATATGTTACTCCCACAATTACTCCCTTTTCAGTCAATTAGTCAGTCGGGTTCATTGTTTTTACAATAATAGTCAAGATGTTTTTGACCATAGAAACTATAATAGTTAGTAGGTCAATACGTATAGTGGAACGTGACATTTATCACGTTCGATTAAGGTTAAACCTAGTTCTGATTAGCTCTACACCATTTTCGAGATTATAGACAGAGCAACAAGTAATTGTATTGATATTCAGGTTGAGATAATCCTACGGACGAGGACGAAGGCTTTAATGAAGTTTGACGTGAATTAGTGCTGCTTTTCAGTGATTAGGTTAAAGGTCTTCTTAGTAAATATAACATGTAAGAAAATAAAAGACTATCGAAGGAGAGATTTACATTAGGTACAACTCAAGGCATTTAACTTGATCTTCAGGGTTAGCATATAGTGGCTGACCTCAGGAACAACTACGATCTCATTACACTTGATTACAGTTCTATGGACGATTGGGAAAGTGGACACACACCATCAAATAGATATAAGTTTTCTTTGAAAACAACGTTCGTAACGAATAACGGTTTTTACTCAAAGAAAAGAAGTTACTGAAATAAACGCGGAGTACTGTGGAGGTATGTATGTACTTAATTAAAATCAGCGCCAAATTTGCAAGGTTTTGTATGGCAAAATTGCGGCCTTATTGCTACAAGTAAAATTGACTACTATAACGTTTCTCGATTTCCGATATTTACTTTGACTTGATCGTAATCATCGACTTCGATCGAAATAGAGATTTTTAAAAGTTTTGAGTGATAAATATTAATAGAGATAATGGGTGATATCTCAAAATTTGCAAAAGTCGAATCATTTTTTTTTAATTCAAAATAGGTTCTTTATAGAGCAGTTTTTGAATGTCAATACAACTGGCACCACTTCACAAGCTGTTTCCGTGGCCGTTATGGAGAAGAAGCAGCGAAAGAAACTCCATAACACATACCTTTTAAAAAAAGTTTTTTAGAATGTCAAAGTTAACCTATTGCTAAATGTGGACTAAGCTATTACGAGTAGCTAAGTCTTACATAAAGATCTAATAAATCATTTAATTATTTCCGAGAAGCAATAAAATGGATAAACGGAAAGAAAGCCCTTTAATAGGGTTTTTACCCTGTGGGTACATAACCTCAAAAACGATTACTAATGCTAACAAATGCGAATGAAATTAAAAACTGGATTTAATTTTAAATATTATAGCTGCTGAAAGGCTCAAATTTGGCAACGTAATTCATACTTCTTGATTAATCCGTATTTATTACATGTACGAGAAGAGGATATTCCTCATTTGATTACTGGAATTACACTTAAGACATACATTATACATGTTATTCAAAGAGATTCCCTTTGAGCGTAATGTATCATCTTTATACAACTCTCCCCGAAGAGGTAGTTACTGAAAAACATTCTCCTGTGTACAAAGCAATAAATGCTTTCAGTGGTAAAATATAGGCTTGAAACCCAAAAACACACTCACTCTACTGTTGAATTACTTAGTTGTTGTACTACGATCGATGAACTATAAGAGAGTGAGTGAGTTGAAGCAAGTGTGTAGACCAAGCATAGGCAAGACAGAAGCTAGCTAGTTTGGAATTCTGAACTACATAGAGATTTAAGTTCTTACACAAGATAAATATATTTGATCTTCTAATATCTGATATTGTCATCAAGGAAATCAGAGGCGTTATCAATATTTCATAAGATTCTTGTTTACATTTTTATATCGATACTTAACATAACATATTAATTTCCTGAAAACAGTTTAAACGTTTTGTTGCGTTTAAGGATGTAGTTAGTGAAATTCGTATTTAAGTTATGGCTCGAACTCTATTTATACTTCCAGATTTTATAAATTTGCAACAGTGAAATTAAAAGAGCGATATATACAATTTTAATTTTACTTCATGTAAACTTATTGACTCTTGAAACACGTAATTCATTTTAAGGGTTCCGTACCCAAAGGGTAAAAACGGAACCCTATTACTAAGACTTCGCTGTCTGTCCGTCTGTCCGTCTGTCACAGGGCTCTACCGCTTAAACCGTAATAGATAGATACATGAAATTTTGACAGAGGAGGCATAACGGTAGCAGCTATAACAACAAATACTAAAAATAAAATAAAGTTGAATATTCAAGGGGGTCTCCATACAACAAACCGGATTTTTTCGGCATTTTTCGATCTAACTGTTAAACTGTACGAGGAAGACGGATGAAATTTTTACAACACGTTTACTACTATAACTGGTATTATAATAAGTACAAATAAGAACCGTAAAACATATTTTAATTTTATTATACTTTGATTACGTATAATCGTCGTCCCATCGTCACCCCAACGCCATCTATTGCTGTTTCATATGACTAAGTATTGTTGAAAATCATAAAATGAATTAAAATAATGAACATTTTGTAGTACGGAAGCCTCCATGTGCGAGTTCGACTCGTACTTGGCGAATTATTACAAGATAGATTAGCAAATGAGTTTGCAATCCACCTCATCACTACCGCCCAAAACCATCTTTGACTAACTTCATGTATAACAGATTCTATCTGAAGCTAATCACAGATGCGTTACCACTTCTGACGACTATAATGGTCGTCTAATATTTACGTGAGTCAGCATCAACACCATTCCACCGAAACCCGAATTAAAAGGTGGTAGAACCCTTTGTGGTTCGACTCCGGCGGCACCACCGCCACACCTATTTCTACCTAATAACAGCAGTGTTAGGCACTGCTGTGTTCCGGTTTGAAGGGTGTGGTAAGGGAGACAGACTTTTCCGAGGCATTCCAGCTTAGTCCTCAGGGGTAGCGGCGTATCTGTGGCCGACCTTAGGTGGGAATATCTAATCCTATCTGGGGTTGATTACAGATGTCCATGGGCGGCAGTAGCCACTTACCATCAGGTGGACTGTATGCTCGTCTGCTACCCCTATATTATAAAAAAAAAAAAAAACTCAATTCTGGGTTTCTGATTTCTGGGTTCTGGCTTTACTACTTCACGCTATAAATTTAGTCGTTTCTCGCTATAGTTAAAACCGATACCCAAAATTGATTGCCAGAATCCATTTATTATGTTTTGCGGTATCCAAGTAACGAATTCTCAATAGCATTTCGAGCGGGGATTTTCATATTAATCTTTTCCATTTAATTCATTCCAGCGGACCAGCTTCAGCGGTCTTCAATAGAAGATTAAGTAAGTACACAAAACATTCTGGAAACAAACATAATAAACATAATCATTTATCATAGTGCAGACAGACGGATTCGTGGTTTCCTTGGAAGGTCACGGCCCTTGGTAATAAGGAGACATAGATAAGAGCTCTTGATAAATCTTTGAACAAAAAATATTTTGATTACATTTGCTCGGCTGAATATATTGTTCTCACGGTACGATATTATCGTTATCGCATATAGGTAGTATCAAAAATGTTGAATTTGTTCTTGAATGTAGGTTAGGTTAAAAATATCTGCCTTACCACCCTCGTTTAGAAATAACAAAGTAGGAGGAACAAGAATATTAGGAGAAATGTGTGCTTCGAGAAGATGGTCTTTGTGGTTCAACTACGGTACTACGGCCACCAGAGTTTACCAGAAGCACAAGATCTTCTTTTCCACGTTGTTATATGGATCTGACTTTAACTCCTAAGTTCTAATTTCTTACATACATACGAGTATATCGTAATGTTATAACATTTCCGATATGTTTCCTGGAAATTCTGACATAAGTTTAAGGTTTGATCATTACTCCGTGGATCCACCTTATACCTTCCATTATTGTTCTCAAGGAGTTTTTTGTTTGTTCAAATTTCTTTGTTGAAGTTGTTTACGTAATATTCGGGAATATTTTCCCGATTACATCAACCGCTTTTCCTGTTCACTTGGCATTTCAGATCATCGATTAGAAAATTGATGGCGGGTAGAATAATTAAGTGAGTAAACAAACGTATTTTGATAGCTTTTATTATGTTTATCCAGATATCGCTGGAAATATGAAGTAATGAAAGACCTGCGCGAGCTCCGGGTAGATAACTGGCTGGTGATAGCGCAAAACAGGCCTAAGTGGTGTCTCTTAGTATCGGAGGCTGAGAATCACTTTGGGTCTTTGCGCCAACGCAGTAAGTAATATTATATTTATTAGACATAAAATTGAGTTTTAAATTTAACTCTGGTAATTACTTAGGTATTATAACTATTAGCTATGTTCCATCTGCTATTAAAAACAGCGAACTCAGAACTTCCACGACTCTTCCACTATACCTAACCCCCCTCCCTTTTTGTAGCAAACTAACCATGTGCATTGACCTTTTGCGTATACGATTGTGCATACTACAGAGAAGTCAAGTCAGGTTTCCAGTTCTAGTTAACCTTTATATAAAACCTTTCTCAATAAATAGCATATCAAATATGCTATCATACATTATAGCAGTAAAGAAAATATATTCCACAATTTTGTAATATCGGTATACATTATTACATCCGACAGTATTTTAAACTGTATGTAGGATTAAATTATGCCGACAGCGGAGCGTTGCTATCAATTTGGAAGCCCTATAATATGAAGCAGTAGAGCTATCATGATTAAAAATGTTGGAAACTTCCATTTCATCAGTAAATCGGGACACGGAAACGGATCACAAATCAAACAAAGCATACCTAATTAAGGACAAATATGTTTTCAATTTCCAATTTATTTCACTTATTTGGTGAGTCAGATGTTTTGATAATTCTGCAGTAAAATTCGATTGCAAATTGCGTAGTAATAGATTGAAGACGAATAAATTGATGTATTATTATCGTCATTAAATATTACGTTACTTTGTAGAACAAAATGTAGGTACTTTTAGACGTTTTTTATCTACAAGAATAAAATATTTAAAAACAGAACTGCAAAATGATTTGCATCAAGGAATAAATTTAACATTTTAAAATAATTGCATCACAATCTGTATTTAATAAAAATACATTAAAGAATAAACGATTTAGAATTTATGTCAAAGCAACAAACTGAATAGGATTCGTCATAAAGTAATTTAAAGTGTTTGACACGTCGGAAATTAAAGTCCTTTGTGTGATAAATGAAAACATTGCAAATATTTATTAAATGGTTTTGCAATTTGCACCAGAGGTTGAACTTTGACGTTCGACTATAATCGCTATAAAATAGTTGACTGTTTGAACATTTTTAAAATCGGTCCAGTAGTTTTTAAGCCTATTCATCAACAAACAATCAAACAAACAAACAAAATTTTCCTTTTTATAATATTAGTATACACAATAGCTGAAGTCGATCATAAATGCATTACCATTCCATAAGTTTGTCACCTTATATATAAGTCAACCAAGGGGCTGGGAAGGCCTATACTTTGTTGACTTATAACAACAAACGCTGCTTTATCCTGGTATGTATGGTATAGTAAACCAGACTAAAACTTTCGAGACATACAGCTTTTAGGAGTAGTAATTGATCACTAATATCTATTTTAAGTAGGAATCTTGTCGTATTTTCAGTGAAGTGATCATTTATAATAACTAAGCTGCGTTCTTGTTAATTGCTTATAATAAACGAATATTCGATTTTGTGCCTTCACGAAATTATGGTTATCAGACGTTCGCACCTCTCAAAGTAAAGTAATTAGAAATTATTAATGGTATGTATTAAGCTTTGTAAGCTGACGTATTATTTGTCAAATATTTGAGTTTTTACCCGACTGCGGAGGGTAACGTTTTTTTTATTTATACAGGTACGTCTCATCTTTTGGCACGTCCTACAACGCAAACGGTTTGACGGATTTTAAGATATGACGTGACGTTGAATGCGTCTAAATTGTTCGAGTAACATAGGCTATATTGTAGTCCGTCGTATTTTTCATAACAATTCTGTAATATTCAGTATTGTGTGTATGAGTGAACACGCTTGCCCCTTTCGAATAACACACACAAAATAAAACAATAGAAAAAGTGGGGCGTGTATATTTAAAGACACGGGCAGTTACCCTTTACAATTTGTCGAGAGATTGGTCCACTATTGTTGTCAAAATAGGCTTTTATCCTTGAAACGTATCAGGGAGCTGAAACAGTGTGCAATATGGGAATCTGGCTGCCAACTTCCATTTGTCGGACAAACAATGGTACAAGCATTTTATTGTTATAACATTCGTAATGGAGCTCGCACTGCCAAAGCGCTCAGAACATACCATTCACAGTTGTAACTGCATTTTGATGTATTTCGTAGTTTTAAGTCATATCAGCTACTTGAGCAACGTTTTTTTTTTGTAATATATAAGTTGTAAACGAATAATCTCCCAGTGACTACAACGAGCTACGGATAGCTGTAACGAAATTCATATTGAACAGGAGTTTTTTCTTGAATCTGATAACATATGTTATAATTAGATCAATCAGGCGCAAAATTATCCAACAATATTGATAATATTCATGTCAATATAAAAAAAAACATTGCCAGTACGTTAATATGATGTCGAAAAACTTGAGTAGTCGATAATAAATAAAATAAATTGAAAAATTGTAATATTTTATGATAAATTCTGCGAAAAGAAAGTCGTCAAAATAAATGATCGTTATAATTTGACGGCGACACAAATTCATCTGTCTTTATATTTTCAATTATAAATATATAGATAATGTCGCTTTGAAATTTCCGGTGTTACCGGCATATCGAAATTTAAATCTTTCGGTTTATATCGATAATTTTGCTAACTTGCATCACTACTTACAGGACAGAACGTACTGAACGTATACAAGACGTCGCCTGTCGGTTTCGAGCGTGCGTAAGCTATCAACATGATAGAGATTTGTGGGATTATCCACTATGTACATACGTCGTGGGGAATATTGTAGCGGTGAGCAAACCGCTCACGTTTCACTGAACTGATGTAGATTTACAGCGAATACGACGTCGTCTGTCTAGATTCCACTGACAGCCAATATTTGTCTAGGCTTTGAATCAAATTTGTAGGTATTGTTATTATAGTGATGTAAGGAGTCTGGTTTGAAGGATTTGCGGAGACAGATATACTGGCCTTGACAACACACTTTATTCCCGTATGTGGCTCAAAAGAAGACGTGATTGAGCAACTTCAGCTACACCCCATAAAATAAGAGAGAATCTTAAATAGGCTCCAACGTCGGCAAAATCGTTGTACAATGTAAAAGTAAGGCCGTGGCTTTTATCACTAGGTATAGAGTGTCATCGTAGGGATTTAGCTACTAGAAGTTTGGAATAAAGCTTTGTCGCTCAAGCGAATGTTCAAAGTAAACGCTATAAATAAACGCTTTCTACACTTACAGCCTCATACAAGAATTCCGGGTATCGTGGGTGCCATGGACACACACAAAGACGGATAGGTACACAAAAATCCAGATCCAGAACAGATATCTAAATTCATCATTCACATGTCTGTCTGGCCGGGGATGAAACCCCGTATAATATAGTAGTAGCAACGGTACCTCGGGATTCGAATCATGATAGGTTTAATGGTTCAAGCAACCTCGTGCCCTCTAATCTAACTTGTTATTCCCCTGATATCTTCTCTTGACACTCTCTTTCGGCTTTCTTCCAGTTTACTACACTTTCATCGCATTCGCTGTGACGAGAACCTTCCGGAAGCTTCCGTTAACGAAATTTTGGTGACTCGCCAAACCGTTCAATTCCTCCCATTAGAATTATTCCTCGAAAGAACTCATTACGCCACTAATGTTGCTAAATTGGATCGCCCGCATCAAACCAAAAAAAAAGTAATAGAGCGCTATAAGTTCCTTAGTAACCGCAATATCACCTGAGATAAAGTCAAATGGAGTTCGCTTTTAACTTCCCAAGCCTCCGCTCTCTGTTCGTCTGTCACATGGCTCTATTTCATAAACCGTAATAAATAGACACTTGATTTTTTATAGATTATATATAAGAGTGGCGTCTATAATACGATTAAGTTTATGAAAAGGTTAGCGACGCGGTGAGAAAGGTTTCAATTTCGACTGACCTAAATTTTCTAGTACAAATTCGATACACGTGAAATTTTGGCGCCCATTAAAAGTTAATTACTCGTACTTACCACTTACTTCAACGACCTAAAAAACTTCAACTTGGTTTTCTTAAAAGGTTTTCTATTTAGGATCATCCATTCGTACCTTAACCCTTCTCATTTTAATACTATGGTCATCACGAACAAAAATGTATTTACACAATCTATCTATATTTGACGTACTATACCTAACAAATTCACGAACCGTGAACATTTGTTCACATTTATCAACCAGGGTAAGTCGGCTAAATGTGGCCCTTTTCTCGTATCAATCAGAGCCAGCTAGCACAAACGATGGTTACGTTCAGTCAGGAAGCAAAATTTCCCGTCCGACCGATTATATTGGACGGTGAAATTTTGGGGACGCGCCAAACCACTTAATTTCCTGTTCTTTTGCGATTTTCGCCTAAACTAGCACAGTTAGTTTGGTACTGGTTTAAATGCTGGGGTTTTTGAAAAAGGACGACTTGAATTTAAATGGTAACGTTTTGTATTGAAGTAGCAGGCGAGATCGCTAATCATAATGGACTCGCTACATATTAACAATGAGGAGGGTATATCGCTTATTCCCTCTCCATTGGAATCATCGTTAACTACTTAAATCAATCATATCAATTTCAATATTATTTTCTTACTATTGAGCATGGGTCTCTTAGAAATATGTCTCTAAGAATATGTCTCTAGGATTACGGTATCCCCTGCCTGTCGTAAGAGGCGACTATAAGGGGGCTTCTGGGGTCGTGGGTGGCGAGAGTAGGAGCTCGAACCGCCCGGCTAACGGCCCCGGGAAGGACGGCGGTATGTGTGGTCGCATACCGTCGTACGCACCAGACGGTGCGGCGAGCGTTAAGCTTACCTGGGCGGAGCCCGACGGGGCAACGCGCTAAGAGGACTCTGGTTGCGTTCCTTTGGAGATACCGGAGTTCTCTACGCAGCGCCGAGGGAGGCCACCGGGGGGTTTCAGTGCGGTAAGAGTCCCACATAACGCTGTGTCGCTCCCACGGCATCGGGTACCTTTTGAAGGTTTCCCCCTCGTGAACAAAAAAAAAAGGGTCTCTTCTTGGAATGAAAAGGGCTTAGGATACAGTCCTCGGCCCTAGCTAAGTGCGGATTGGTAGACCTCACACATCCTTGAGAACTTTTTAATGAACTCTTAAGCGCGCAGGTTCTCTCGCGGCGTAGCCTTCTGCGGCTTAAGAAAGTGATAATTACTTAACGTACTTACGTACCAGTAGTTTGAAAGTCAGAGGTGCGTGCCTAAAATTCCAATAGATTATCTGATTGAGAGACTGGGTTTTTAGCCACTAGGTTATAAATCCTTCAGTTCAAACACTCAATCATGACTAAATTTCAAATGGAATACCATAAATACAATTTAATCCACCAACATAATGAGTCCAACATTAGCCTAATGGGTTTAATGGATGGCTCAGCGCTCGCAGAGATAAGTGACGGCTCAATATATTATGCGGAGTAATCTGCTCTGAACGCACTCCGTCGGTGCTAAGCTTTCTTTCATTGGATAATCTTGGGAACATACTGACGTACTTATGTGGTAGAAGTGGCAAGGTTAGAAGGTGTTGGTACCAGCTGATACAAGCTGGTAAAATTCCGTGCTAGTTGATCTGAATCTTTCAGAGATGCTGAAATTGGACCTGATTCTAAAAACAATGGAAAGCAAAAAATGCGGATTGAAAATATTGTACTGTTCTACAAAATTAAGCATCCTCTAACTTTGCCGGGTGTAAGATGGATGACCGTTTTTGATTTCAATTATGTCTACTTCCTTGCTTCGAATGGTACTAAGCCGTCGCTTTAAATTTTCCCCATAAATCTCAATAATTGAACTAATGACATCAAATATCCCGGAATATAAACACCTATAAAAACAAAACTCTTATATTCCTGCTCAATCTACTTGTAAACAATGAAAAACACAATCCTGTGTAACATCTCACAGAAGGCTAGTGACATGTAACTTGGTTTGATATTCTTATCTTTTCATACCATAACTTCTGTCACGAATCAGTGCTAGAAGTCGCTTGTAATGGCGTACGTTTGAGACTTCCCTAGTTACATGACGAAACGTTCTGCGCATATAAAAAAGTTGCAACATAAAACAGTTTACGTAATCACAGCAGGAACTGTAAAATACTAAAACAGTTTAACAGACCACAGCTGCGACGGACACTTTGCAGCAGTGGACGCAATCGATGGACAGGTCATTTTGGGGAGTCGCCAAACCGCTTAATTTTCTGCGCCGATGCAATTTTTATTCAAACCAGCGCAGATAAAGGCAAAAAGGTTTTATTTAAACCTTTATGTGAGGTCCTTCAGTTAAACTGATGTTAAAGATCTTTTATAAGTATAGTGTTTGTATAATGACTATTAACTAAAGTACAGCACAGCTGTAAGCACTGTCTCGTGCTCACGGTGTGGCGGGGCGCGCGGAGTCAGTATCGCGAGAGCCAAGGGCGAAAGCGGACGGCCGCCTGCGCACATAGTGAGTGGTCGAGCCAGTGCATCTCGAGAATAGTAGCACATATACTACAATAAGATTGGTCGAGCAAACAGGCTTGCAGTGCAACTGATGCAAGTGGTCAATGCCGTTCATGAACATGGGTGATCAGCTGGTGTGCTATAGAACAGGTTCCATTTGAAACTGAATTACAGACATTGGCTCACACTATACTGACTCTACCTTTCAATATTAACATCCTCTTGCACTTTGTCCGTGTTCAACTCAATACTCCTAAAATAAAAAATATTTTGGCGTAACCTATGGACTATGGATTTGAAGGTGGTAGAACCCTTTGTGGTTCGACTCCGGCGGCACCACCGCCACACATATTTCTACCTAATAACAGCAGTGTTAGGCGCTGCTGCGTTCCGGTTTGAAGGGTGTGGTAAGGGAGACAGACTTTTCCGAGGCGTTCCAGCTTAGTCCTCAGGGGTAGCAGCGCATCTGTGGCTGACCTCAGGTAGAACTATCTAATCCTATCTGGGGTCGATTACAGATGTCCATGGGCGGCAGTAGCCACTTACCATCAGGTGGACTGCATGCTCGTCTGCTACTCCTATTATAAAAAAAAAATTAACAAAAAAATAAAACCGACTTCTATGTCACTACAAAGTAAAAAATAATTGAAATTAATGTTGGTTTAGTACATATTTCTGAAGTCGGCGCTCAATATATTTCGTTTGATAACAGCGTGTCCAATATGAGCGCCGACTTCAGAAATATGTACTAAACCAACATTAATTTCAATTATTTTTTACTTTGTAGTGACATAGAAGTCGGTTTTATTTTTTTGTTAAAATTTTTTTTTTCACTCTTTTTAGTGATGATATGCTAACGTTTGTATTAATATTATGTAAAATTGTATAAATGTGATCATGAATAAAGGTAAGGTCTGAATAGATACGGATTGGACCCACCCGCTCGCAGGGCGCTGCCGCGCCCTTCTCGCTTAGTTTTATATTGTCTTATATGTTCCAACCTAACCTAACCAATACGAAACACTATAGGCGAAGCTTTATGAGATACTAATTATTGGCTAGGTTAGATAGGAACAGATAAGTAAATAAATCAAACTAGGTGGTAAAACTCTGCGAGTGAACCAGTCCAATTTACCTTAATTCAATAGTTAAGAAAAGAAAAAGGAGTTGATGGTAAAATTTTTCATCATATATCTCTGTCTAGCTACTTCATTACAACAAATGTCTAATCTATATACTTTACATGGAAGGCACCTCTGCATCATCAGGATTGAAGAATTGAAGGTCATATCTTCCATCATATGTCTCTACTCAAAGACCTTATCATATATTCGAAAGCTTCAAATGCCTAAGTTGTATGGTTGAGGCAGGAGGCACTTCTGCATTATCAGAGTTGAAGAGTAGAAGGTCAAATTTTCCATCATATATCTCTACCTATCAACCTTATTGAATATTCTTAAGCATCAAATGCCTAACTTGTATGGTTGAGGCAGGAGGCACTTCTGCATTACCAGGGTTGAAGAGTTGAAGGTCAAATTTTCCATCATATCATGATAACCTAGACACTCAATGTTCATTTTAAGTTTCATGAGAATTGAGTGGGCAGAAGGTAAGTTGTCATAAAATATGTAAAAAGCAGGGGTAGTGATGATGAGTTCCACCCCATAACTTAAATTCTAATCATCAGAGCGTACTCATGTTAAGGTAGGAAAGTACCGCAACGAAACACCCTTTCATATGAAAAAAAGAAAATTAAAATTGGTTAAGAAATACTCGACTTATTCAAGTTTATATGAAATCGGGTTTTTCCAATTTTCCGGGAAAACTGGCGGAAATTTTCAAATTTCCTCGAAATGGGACCCCCTGTGAAACTAGCCGCATACAATGGTGAATGAATCATGTCGATCGGTCGCGGCATCGCGAAAAAATCGCCGAACAAACATAAAAAAAAAAAAAAAAAAAAATATATACGGTCGAATTGAGTAACCTCCTCCTTTTTCGAAGTCGGTTAAAAATAAAAAAAAACACAAAAAAAACGCAATCCTCAAAATCTAAGATGCAAAAAGTTATGGCTTTAAATTCTGGTCTGATCTGTATAACACATTTAGATTTATTTTCAAGGTCTAAATAAATATTTTAAAATTATCTTTGTGACTATATCTCTAACCCACACGAAACAGTAAACCACAGGCAAGAGGGCTGTGAATAAAAGCGTCTCTTTCAAGCGTCAAATTATTTACTTCAAAGTATTTTATACTTTACCGGTTTTACTTTTGCAATCAGAAGTCATCCGAGTTAGTTGCGTATATTCCCGATACCTTTGCAGTTTCACACGCTACATTGGAGACACGCTCACTGGGAATATTATCCGGGAATTTCAGTGGGAATATCCGTTGGAACTTCGAGAGCTTTGTATGCCTGACGTTTATTGGAATTCTTCTGCTACATATCATACTCTTCAATGTCACAAGTCGGTTAATACATTTATACCAAATGCTGAACGTTTTGTATCCTAATTCTAAGATTTTGTATCCGTTTAGGAATTTATTTTTATATATTTGAAATTAGCTTATAAGTTTGAAAAGCTTTTTATGAGATTAAAAAAAATAAGGCAATGTTTTTTATCACATCAAGTGAATATCATTTCATCACATAAAAACGTGTATTGTTTTAATTTTGGCTTTTTAAAATTTATACTTATTTTTTATTAGCTAATCTTACTAATAATAAAAGTTTATAAATATGCATGGATGTTAGTTACTTCTTCGCGCAAATGCCCAGCAAAAAATTGGCAAATATCAAAATATTATATCAAAAGGCAGGATGGATGGAAAGCAGATTATATTTCTTACAAAATATTGCAAACATGAAATGGTATTAAAATCTCGTTAAGAGTCTTATTTTTGAAATAAACCAAAAACATAATTTAAATGGAATATTGGAAATGCAGAGGACTTTAAGCAATGGGATGGTTGAATAACTTTCATTTCATAAACTAGCAAGGAGCGTCTACGGAATTCAAAATGCAAAATCGTTGCTAGTCAACAGTTCAGTTTCTGCAAGTCAGTTTCGAACTAGATTTTAGTTAGAAATATTTGATAGAGAATTTGGATTCCGTTCCTAGCAATGACTGCGGCATGACATAGAAAATTTTAATATTAAAATTACGATTTAAATATTTTAGACTTGCTAGATAGAAAAGATAATAATGCTGATAATAATTTTGATTTTGAAATCTTAGAGGAGTAAGACTAACATAAGAAAAATATTAATCGCGGATTGTTCCGAAGTTTTACCTCACTTTATTTATTATGTAAGATGTATTGCCACAGAAACTTGATTTTATTAACTACCATTTCATAATCTCCCATACATATATATATATATATATATATATATATATATATATATATATATATGTAACTGACAATGTATAACACCGAAAATAGAATATGTGTGCTTGGGATTCGGGCTAACGCCAACATAAAAGGTCGACCTTTAATATACGATTACATGAAATTCAAGATATTTTAACTCGTCTAACAAAAAATACAAAGTAATATTTTAAGGGCAAAAGAACATTCATTTCATAATCATAATCTCTCAATCGGAGATCCTAGATTCAAATCCCAGGCACCGGACGTTTCAAGGTTGTATGCGTATTAAAAATTTGTTATCACTAAAAACGTCATGGGGAAATCTACACACCTAAATTTAAAAAAAATGTTCTCAAAGTGTATAAGGTCTACCGATTCGCACTTGGCCAATGCCGTGGCCTAAGGCCTAAACTACTCTAAAGACTTAATCACTTTAAAAGAAGACCAGCATTAAGACAGTAGGTAATGGTTTGATGACAACAAAGAAAAATTCATAAGAAATAGTTCATGATATAAAGGAAACATAATGATGTAAAATATTATTACACAAAGTAGCGTCAAAATCTACTTCCATAAGTACATACAAGATTTCTGCCAACACAGCTTCACCCACTTCACTTCAACTTTGAACTTTGCTGAGAAAGAATCTCCCCAATGTGATTTTAGTAGAACGAGTTAATGAAAATGGAGACTCAGGCAGTCCAATATCTGATAGTTTTTTGGATCTTTTTACTTTTATACTTTCTTCGTTGTCTTCTTGACGTAAGCGGAATTACAATTTTTTTCATTTCTTACCATACGATTTAAACTATTTAAACCATATTAATAAGGGTGAAGTTTTTGAAGTAAGTAGAATACTGTGGTTCAACTTTGGCAGCACCACCGCCACACCTATTTCTGCCTTATAACAGCAGTGTTAAGCTCTACTATGTTCTGGTTTGAATGGTGTGGTAAGAAAGACGTTCTTATCCGTATACCAGTTTAGTCCACAGAGATAGTGCATCTGTAGGTGACCTCCCGTAGGAATGTAATCTTATCTGGGCTTGATTACAGATGTGACCATCAGGTGAACTGCGTGATCGTCTGCTACTCCTATTTTATAAAGAAAACTTCCTCTGCTTTTGGCTGACCACTGCCGGACATAGGAGTATTCTAATTGGCACAACTCAGACTGATCCTGTGCCTTCAGCATTCAACAGTCTGATTAGAGGACCCTCTGTACATAAGAAATCTTGGACAAGTTTCCCCCAGTCCATCCTGTAGGAAAAATGTTAGCAAACGTCGCTGGACATATCCTAGACTAGATGATGAGTACAACTTGATATTACCATTTCTCAGCGTTCAAATTAAGTACAAAGTAAAGATATAGATTTTTGCCATCAACATTAACCCACTTTGCCTAAACTTTGAACTTTGTCGGAGAAGGAATCTTCTCAACGTGATTTTAAGAGAACGAGTTAATTAAAATACACTTTTTTCATTCGGGTTTTCTGATGGACCTTTGAATATTTTCTTATACTTATAGGCATTGGTCTAATAAATAGACCTCGGGCTTAGGACTAAATTAATGAAAAATATCCGAAGAGAACACATTTTCGTAGACGTTGAAATATAAGGCTTCTTAGCAACGCAGCACGTTTTAAGATATTTAAAATATCTATTCATTGAATATCTCAACATTACAAAGTGTGTATTAGAAATTATTTATCACTTGTTATAGAGTGACAGAAAACATTAAGAGGAAAACTGTACGCCTGAGATTTATTCAAAACACAGGTTCTCAAAGGTTTGTGAAGTCTACCCTTACGCATTTGGCCAGCCCTATAAACTATATCCCTTAATACCCAGTAATATACTCGTGCTCCTCTCACAGTGAAGACTCCTGCCCAGTAGTAAGACAGTAATTGAAAACGACATATTATATATATTACCTTCATTTTTACAATCATGTTTTATCATGTTCCTAACGAGCACTGGAATATGGTCTTCACAGTACCATGAAGCTAGAGTATCATTTCCAAAATTTAAATTCATTTTTCATAAATAAGACGACGTCAGCGACGCTGCTTTGAGTCGTAAATGGACGAAGCCATCCATTGTGGGTCTCGGACACTTAAAAGACTTTTCTTGTAGTTGGACTGCCTTGTATAATGTATGTTACGACGCTGCATTGCAGCAACTAGCTAGAATATAGTAATATATATTATACACTAAGAGATACATAGGGCTACAGAAAGGACATTGTCAATTTTTCATACGAAAACTTTCATCTCGCTTCAAATCGACACTATCTCACATGAATTGACGTTTGACACATATTTCAGAATCAGTCATTACCAATTGGTGCAATTACCAACAGAGTGCACAATACATTACACATTGACACTTTTACTTTTCTAAATACCTAACATTTGTGGCTCACAAGAACTCTTATCATATTAAGGGTGAATAGATGAAGAGAAACGGTTGTTTAATATTAAAGGGTACATGCTACTACTATTTATTTTTCTGAAAATAATTTGAAACAGGACAAGCTCCTCATCTAACGTGAAGCGTTTAACAAAAATCATTCCTGGAAATATCTATTCAAATGGTGTAATGTTAAATAAAGTTGGTATTCAGATGCCCTCACTAACGGACGTGAATTTGAATATTATAATTCCTTAATCATGTTTGGACAGATGTGCGTGAAATGAGTTTGGATGATTTGCACGAATCCTTTCAAAATATTTGTATACGCTCCGTGGAATGCAATTTTGTGAATGCATGGAGTGGTGAAGTTCCAACTTGTGTTGACTGTAGAATAGAATATACTTTAGTTTACACTTACAGTCGAATTTAACACTAGTATTTTTTATGGGAGTGGCCGATGAGCATACAGTCCACCTGACCGTGCCTACTGCCTCACATGGACATCTGTATTCAACCCCAGATAGGATGAGATATTCCTAACTAAACTCGGCCACAGATGCGCCGCTACCCCTGAGGACTAAGCTGGAACGCCTCGGAAAAGTACGTCTTCCTTACCACACCCTTCAAACCAGAGCACAGCAGCGCTTAACACTGCTGTTATAAGATATAGGCGTGGCGGTGGTGCCACCGGAGTCGAACAACAAACGGTTCTACCACCTAAAATTTGACGTCAATTATTTAAGTACCTTTGTAATCCATAGCTCACACGAACTTCTCACTAAGTATCCAATTTGTCAATTTTATAAAACGTATAAAAACTCGACACTATTTACACGAGCTACGAAGCTAGTCTCAATAAGTACTTTTCGCGTGTAAAATTAAATTTGCAAATCCAGCACTGACTATGTAGTGGTGCTTATCTGCGAATACGGGCTCTATTTACAACGAAATAATTTTGGTACTAGGAATACTTAATTTTTATACTATTTAATTCCAGGAAAATCTTGTTTGGCTTAAAGCTTTGCCAAAAAACTGTATACTGTACTGAAAAATGTAAGGTCTGAGTTTTAAATTTTTAATTATAAATTTTGGAAACTGTGAGATCGAAGCTAATCCTATAAATATCTCACCGCTTTGTAATTGAAGGAAGCCATTAAATGGTTTAAACAGCTGACAAATGTGTCAGCCGTTTAATAGCTGTCATGGAGTAATTTACGCGGAACAATGCCGACATGTTCAGTTAAGACGTGCAAAAACACGAAATCAAAGAAAAAGTGCAGAAAAATCGAAGAAATGGGGGGGGGCGGTGATGCCTCTGTAGTAGAACCACAAAGAGTTTGCTACTTTCAAAAAGTTCAATGCTACTCTGAAAGATACAGCATTTAATGGTTACTCAAAATATTTCAATTAATTTCAAAATGTTATAACTACTTGTAATGCAGCTAAAAAACTAGTAGACCACTTCTGGTATAATTCACACGTGTACTCCTTGATCGTCCATGCAGCAAGCCGTAATTTCGCAAACCCTTTTAATTTTGATCACGCTACATTAAATTTAAAAAGGACTAAAGCTGATTTTCATACATTTTTATTCCTGTTTAAGCAAATTTCTCATTATATGAGAGCCAATTCGTTCCGATTGGCGTAATTATAGGCCTCTCTGAAAGGTTGGCAAGGGACTGAAATTTACAAACGGCAAGGCATATTTAAGTGAGTACATTTCAATAATTTTGCCGCATTACATTTTTTTGCCGCTTTATTTTTATCCCGCATTATTTCATGCAATCCGAATAACCGAAGATGTTAATTGTATACTTTCGATCCCTCGCCTTATGTCCTTTTTTTTCTTAACGAGTAGCACGCGCTACGTAGGACGCACTAGTCCTAGGTTTGATTTTCAAGTCTCTAATACTGTTATGTGCGTATTAAAAATCAAATATATAGAATTGCGTTTACTTGTCTTAATGGTTAAAAAAATAGTGAAATATTGAATCTCATATTTTTACAAAGTTTACAAAGATGTCATGTCTAACCTAACCTAACCTATCCATACTTAGCTAGCATGGAGATCGGAAAATAAGTTAACAAAAGAAAATTTTAGATGTAGCAAAACTTTACAGCACCAATATCCTAATCCTTACTATCAGTGTTCAAACGTACTCTACCGTAACATTCTGAAATTCCCAGAGATAGGGGAATATTCCAGCGAGTGTTGTCTCCAGTGTACCGTAGGAACAACGATATAGGAAATAGATATCGCTTAACGTAACTTAGTGCTCTGATATCGTAGGTACGGTATAGTATGAAATACACTGATAAACTTAGAACTGACAATACTATTTTTAGTGTTCTGGAGTCTATTTTATACATCCGTCGATGAAGTTTCGTATCCACTTAAGTGAGATAACTATAAAATGAGCAGACCGTTACATTTATACGAGTCATTCAATCTTAGTCCTCAGAGGTAGACCAATTTGTACCGCAGGTATCCTATCTATGGTTTGTGTTAGTTACTACGGTTCGAATCTAGTTGTTGTTTTTGAACTTTCAAACAGTCCGAATGAATGCTATAGATAAACACAAAGTCAAAACACACAGAACCAGTACAGAAAACAAAATTCATAATTTCAGTCAACCAGCCAGGGATTGAATCCGAAACCTGTAGAGTGTGACCATTATGGTACTTATTCCACCACGCGCAAATAAAAAAATTACGCCAACATGATAAAACAGTATATTTTTATTGCTATCCGTCGATTTGCAATCTGATCATTCGTAGCACAAAATTAATCGTGCCAGCATATTTTTATCCCATTCAACGTTTCAAATTTGGACACCAATACCCGGATTTCAATTTGGATTTGAAAGTTTTAACACTGAAATAGAATCTTTTTCATTCGAATATATTCTAAAGGCAATCGTTTTATTATTCAGACTGTATTGGTTTTTGGATTGGAGCACTGATGTAGTCATGACATGGTCGTGTCGACAGAGCCTAGAATATATCGGTGGAAAATATCGGTTCTGTAACGCATTGGACTGCAACAATGCCTTTGAAAGGTAAGTTCGTAGTATAGTACTCATAATAACTCGATTAACATTATTTTCTCAATTACTATACGATTGGTATCAATAAGCTTAAAGAGAAATAGGCATATAAAAGCTACAATATGAAAATAACACGTTTTTTTTTCTTTAAATATGTTTTTTAAAGCAATGTAAGGTTTAGAAATCACTTGCTATAACGATGTAGGAAAATATTCCGAGGAAACCTATACATCTTAGAGTTCTCTACAAAAAAGTTGTTAAAGGTGTGTGAAGTTTTTCAATTCGCACTTCGCCAGAGCTATCGACTTTTACTACCCTCACACTCTGAGAAGAGATGAGTGCCCATCAGTGGGACGGGAATTGAAAATGAGGCGCTAGATTTTATCGGAAATAGTATGCTATAGAACATTATAGTGTTGTAGTAATTTCATCATATAAATATATTTTGAAATAAAATAGCTTTACTATTGTTACCAGTTTATATGGGATATTGTGTGTCTACATTAACAAACGCACAATAACATATTTACGATATTTCAAAACTTATAAATGTTAAGCAATCAAAAACACGTTTGAAAGTAAATAAGGAACTTTCAAGAACTTATTTCTATAAACGTCTGAAAATGAAAAGGATCTCAAAAGAAATCCTTCCAGAACTTTCGCTATTAAGATTCATATAAATGGAGCAGACGTGTGAAAGTTCACATTCACCTTATGACTCGGTTTTATAGATATTACCATCTACATCTTGAAGACGTTTTGATTAAAGTAGCTATCGAGGTCCCGAAGCATTGAATTAAGGAAAGTTACAACTTAAGTTTAGTTAAACAGCTTAATTTTGATGGTATTCGTCTTAACCGTAGCCGGCTAGACATGATGTCATCGAGATTTTAAAATAACTCGTCATAGTCGTAGAACAAAGTCGGATTTAAAAAATACCAAACTTTACAGGGCAGCCGTTTAGTTATTCACAAACGTCATTTCACTATGAGCGCATTTAAAATCCGTCGTTATACCGACTGATTAATTTGAAAAATAAAAACATTTTTTTTTCTGTAATGCAGTAATAATATTTAGACGATATGTTATTCAAATATGATGAAAAGTGAATTTCGCATTTTTGCTAAATCCGTCTTTCTTCTATGACTATGACGAACTGTCAGTATTTTTCGCAGGTCTGTATTTTTTTATATTACATGATTGAAGTAGTTAAGAGTATGTTGTCCCCTTGGTAAGTGACCACTGCGGCCCACGGGCAATTATCACCAGCTCCATATAAAAAGCAGTGACATGAAGTCGACCACATCGATCACGTCGAACCTTGCCACTCCTGAGGTACTAAGACTCTCGTCTCATACATAAGATTGCCAGCATCGACACCCTTCCACCGAAATACGAGAACTGATTTACGCCAAAAATAGTTGTAGCGTTGGTACTTGAGATCGTAAAGTTGAAATCGCATATTTTTCAGTCGAGAGGGTTTGGTAGGGCAGAGACAGTTTCGCGATGGTTTCTAACTTAACCTTCAAGGATAGCCATTAGGATTTGATACTATCCGACGACTTGCATGCGTCATATGTTCATGTTGTTCTGTGAAGAATAAAAATCTAAAAGAACTTAAAAAGTTTAAAATAAATGTTTAACTTCACGTTAAACATTTATTTTAAACTTTTTAAGTTAATGCAGTGAAGTTATACGTGACAAGATTGTATGGAAAAATAGCATCTCCCTACCTTCCTATTAAGCAAATTGGGGACATAGCGAAGAAGTTTCCTTAAGAGAAAGGATTCCAAAGTCGATATGTAAGAGCAACTAACAATCCAATTCGACGGGTCGTGTCAGGGTGAGAGCCCTCAATTTGCGAAGTAAGATAAAAAATGGCTATCGAGCCAATATGAAGCTTATGCGATGGGTTTTACATGGCGCGCGCAAAGTATCTTTCCACGCCACGTTTTTGGGTTACATTAGGATTACATTATAAGGAAATATTGCTGACAGGGCTCAAAGTTGTTTGGTTGGACAACGGAATTTTTAACGTAATTTAGTGAACGAGCATACTATCCATCTGGTAAATTGTCACTGTCACATACTTATGTACATTTATAATAAACACCATAGTATTGTTCTGATAGGTACCGTAAATAATAAGTTGGAATGTCTCATACTCGTATAAGTGTTATGAAGCAAACATAGATCTCTCGGAAGAACCAATGCCTTTTTTCGTCAATCTGTCAATAATCGTAACACCGTATAATCATGTTATATACACAGTAGCATTGAGAGTATAAAAAGATATTGAATCCGCATCAACGAAATGTAAATTTATCAGGTCATTCCGACGTCCGTATCGATTTTACTAAGTCAACACTGAAAATAACTTAAACTGATTTTTAAACTAAGTGGTTACACTGGGCCACAATTCTGCTTGAAAGAACAATGTTAAGCATTGCTGTGCTTTAGTTTGAAGGATGAACTCAAACTCTATTACTTGCTATTAGGTGGACTGCGGGCATTATCATAAAGAATATTAAAATATCTCAAGTTAAAGCTCACCATGGTTGCCTTTCTTGCCTCTAAATAAAAATATAAGCAAGGAATAGTGCCGTAAAATGCAAGCGGTAATGCCATAAAATTGAAAGTATGAAGACTCAACCACCATTATTAGTTCTTAAATGCTTTTATTTTTCTTCACTTTTTGAATATAACGATGCTTTCATACAATTTAATTTTATCATATTCTCAGGATCTCGTAACATAGATAGTTTTATGTCTGACAAAAGATCATTTTGGGTACCAACACGTTCTAAATGAAAGTATTGATTCGACCTTCCACGTATTTTCAATGTTCTAAGTGTCCATGATCCTAATAAACTCAACGAAGGGCAAGATTAAAGTTGGTAAATAAAATACCCTATTTCGCAGAAATCCATTCCCTTTTGACTGGAGTATTTTTTCATTATTTGTACACGTATGCGTGGTAAACGAAATGAACTCCCAAGGGCTTCGACCTAACACACGATTTGCTTACTACCGTTTCACGTACTCGAATACATCTTCGACATTTATGTAGTTCAACGGTATTCTCATGAGACTATATACTACTAACATCCAATGGGCTTTTCTTCATTCGAACGGCACCGGTAGCCTTTTTATTTTTGACTGACAACAACACGGCACGACACGGCAGTTTTGACACATTTATTTATTAGATGAAGTATATATACATTTTATGTCCCTGTAGTTCCGGGATCTAGAATAGGGCTACGGTACCCCCTACCTGTCGTAAGAGGTGACTAAAAGGGGTTTTCAGGGTCGCGGGTGCAATAGAGTGGAAGTTCGAACCGCCCGGCTAGCGACCCCGGGAGGACGGCGGTATGTGTGGTCGCATTCCATCGTATACATCAGACGGCATGACGATACAGTGTCACCTGGGGGGAGCCCAACAGGACAGTGCGCTGAGAGGACCCCGGTTGCGTTCCTTTGGAGATCCCGGAATCCGCTACGCAGCGCCGAAGACGGCCACCGGAGGGGTTTTAGGTGAAGTATATTTTAAATAACACATTTAAGAAGGAAACGACCATGTAATTCACTTGATGGTAAGTCGCTACTGCCGCCCATGGACATCTGTAATCAATCTCAGATATTATTAGATTCTTATCTGAGGTCGCCCACAAATGCCCCGCTGCCCCTGAGGACTAAGTTGGAATGCCACGGATAAATATGTCTTCCTTACCTCTTCAAACTGGAACACTTAGGCAGAAATAGGTGGGGCAGTTGTGCCTAAGGAGTACTACTACGTACGTACGTACTACGAAGGATTCTACCTTCAAACGTTTTTATAGTAAAGTTTTTCTTAATACGTTTCATTATAATTTCTCAGTAGCTTATAATCGGTTTGAGTATAATGCATGGTTTAATATAAAGTTCTCAAGTTCCTGTCTGGCATAGGCAAAGGCTATCAGAGCTTTAAGCAAGCTTTCACACGCAAAGCGACGGAAGCTCTCGCGGTCGGTAATGCAGTTGGCGCTTACCACAGATTGCTTAAAACTTCCAAATAAGCTCAAAGAGCAAACATTAACTGTGTACATAGATTAATTTAAAAGTAAAATGTGTGTTATATTGTACTGCTTGGTATGTGTAAATTTAATTGTACAGCGCCATCTATTATCATTATCAAGTATTAATATAGTGTAATAAATATTTGGAGAACCGTTTAAAATTATATTAATATTAAAAAAAATCTAAGTTTATTTAAAGAGTGTACACCAAAAGGTAATATGTGAGTGGTGTCTATAATTCTCGAATCTGTAGGCAACCATTGCGTCTACTTTGAGGATTTATTTACTATTAATATTACATGTAATTTTTTATTGGATTGGAAATTTTGTCCGTTGCATGAAATTTTATGCTATATGCATGAAATTTTGTCCGTTGCATGAAATTTTATGCTATATGCATAAAATTTCATGCAACGGACAAAATTTTTCCATACAAGAAATCATACAAATACATCTTTATTAAGGCTGTTATTGTAAAACAATAGATAAGACAACTGCCACAATCCAAAAAATGCTTTCAATTCTTTGTATTAAAATAAATCAAATCTGATTATTTTAAAAGCTTCATTCAGCGAAAATTAACAAAGTTACAATCAGAAGCTTGTACGGTAATTTTCGGATGTCCGTTGTGAATGTCAGCGTCGACCTACATACTACTGATGAAATTATGAGCGCCTGGTAATTTTACGATTTATATTAAATGAAATGTTAATTTAAAAATGTTTAAATGTAGCTGTGATTTGACGACCCGTACGACGGAGCGGTCACCATACCAGTCTGACGCGCAGATGATCCCGGGTTCGATCCCCGGCCAGACAGATATATGAATGGTGACTTAGGTATCTTTTTCTGGGTCTGGTTGTTGATGTGTTTATCTCTGTGTGTGTTCATAGCACCCGCGATACAGGAAATCCTAGTGTGGGGCTGTGCGTGTGGAAAGTAAAAGTGATAGTCTAATGGTTGCAACTTCTCTCAATCATCGGTACCAAGCATCAAAATCTCAGATTTTTCAAAAATATGTCCTTATTAAATTAAGTATCATTTCAGTAGGAAACTTGCACCTGAGAGATTAAAAAAAGGTGTCAATGGTATGTGAGGTTGTCCAATCCGCGCTTGGCCAGTGTGGTGAATTATGGCCTAATCCTTCTCATAGTGAGAGGAGAGTCGTGCCCAATAGTGGGACAGTAATGGGTTAATGTTTATGAGTTTCACCATCTTTCACGTCCCACTATTAGCCAAGGATATTTTCGCAAATTTGATGTTATGTTAATGATTTTTTTTATAATATTAAAATAGCAACGTAAGTAATAATTGTTTAAAAACCAGTTAAGAATACATTTAGTTGTACGTGCCTATGTTTAATTAGGTAGAATTACTTACCTACCTTTTAACAATATTATGAGATTGCGAAATTCGTAAAAGATTAAGTAATTAATAGTTTCACCCCAGGGGTTTCAATCAATTCACACACACACACCCAGTTCCAAATCACAGCACTAAATTCCTCATATAGTATGTTCGACCAGAGATCAAACCCGGAACCCTCCACATATCAAGTCAGTATTACCTAAAGCCGTCGGTCGTTTTAATTAATATTAATTTAATTTAAGCCTCTCTTGGCTAATATAAGATTGTTATGTCGGCAATTAATTAAAGAATTTTAATCTCATTTCATAATTTACATTAAACGTTGTTCCTTCATCGTTAAAACAGGTGATAATTAAGTGATTTTATGGTCGCAGGTTATATAGAAGGGCAGTGATTGCCTAGTAGTTGAAACTCATGAACAACCCATTACTGTCCCACTGCTGGGCACGGGTCTCCTCTCATAATGAGAAGGATTAGGCCATAGTCCACCGCGCTGGCCAAGTGCGTATTGGTAGACTTCACATACCTTTGAGATTTTTTTTATAAATCTCTCAGGTATGCAGGTTTCTTCACGATGTTTTCCTTCACTGTTTAGCAAGCGATAATTAATTTCTAATACGCACATAACTTTGAAAAATTATAGTTCAAAAAACTAAAAAACACGCTTTTATGATAAAATCAACTAAAAAGTAGAAAATAATTTTCAATCTAGGAATCAGTTAAGGAACAGTAAATTGTAAAAAAAGCGTGGAGTGCTACACCTATCAATTTTCGAAAAGCACCCCACACTTTTTCCACAATTATACAATTTACTGTTCCTTAACTGATTCCTAGATTGAAAATTATTTTCTACTTTTTAGTTGATTTTATCATAAAAGCGTGTTTTTTAGTTTTTTGAACTATATTTATTTTATTAATTTTTAGTATTTGTTGTTATAACGACCATCATTATGCATCGTCTGTAAAAAAATCAAGTGTCTATCTATTACGGTTTATGAGATAAAGCCCTGTGACTCACGAACAGACAGCGGAGGGTTTCGTTTTATCCTTTGAGTACTGAATCCGAAAAATCATTCTACAAGATGGCATTATAGATATGTTTCAGTACATTTGAGTTATATTGAAATAACATTATTATTTTCCAAAGCTAAAAATCAATCTAGTAACTTTGCCTGAACGCTCCATAAGGCGCTTTCTCTCGCCTCGAAAATCGTTAATCCTGAGGATATTGATAAGGACAATGGTACAAAATTATTAAAATCGTGTATTGTCATGGGTTTTTGATAATTCTTCAAAATTTTGAATTAAACTGAACGTTCAAAGTGAATAGAAAACGGGTTCAAAGATTCCGTTACTGTTACGTACATATATACATACATACAACTTAAGATAATAGAAGCGTGTTAAAAATCAGAGGTGCCTGAGATTTGAACCTCGGGCCCCTCGATCGAGAGGCCGAGTTTCCTAACCACTAGGCTATCACAACTTTTTAGTTGAAACTCAGTCTTCTAAATCGCGGGGTGCCGTGGTTCTATGAACCCTCAACCCACGCACGCATCTTTGATTTTTCTTAGTCATGTTCGTATTACATTTGAATCATAACTTGCTATAACGGCGAAGGAAACATTATGATCAAACCTACGCACCTAAAAGTACTTTAAATAAAGTGTGAAAAGTGTGTGAAATCTACCAATTTGGTCCAAATGTCCAGCATGGTGGACGGGCATGAGGAGACCCAAGCCCAGCAGTGGGATAGTAATGAGATTACGGCAAATGGCCACTTGTGATAGTAATAATTTACAAACCGGAGGACTACAATTGATGCAGCAATACTTCATTAAACTAAATTTGGTAGTGATTCTAACTTCAGACCTCGAAAGGGGGATACTGAATTTCATGTCACTACCCTTCTACACTGCGCTATAAATTGCCTTTATATAAATTTCAAGTCACTACACCTAATCTTAGATGAATCCGTAAGCAAACCAAATGATATCAAATACTGTCTTGAAATCTTAATGAGAAAGTATAATAGAGGCAGCTATTGTTTCTCAGTTCATTGCCCCTAAGTCAATATTACGTAGAATTCCGTGAGGCCCTCCTAATAGACCTATCAATAAGGAAAGGGCCTCTTATTATGTGGTTGTCTTTAGTTTCGAGTTTATCCATGCCTCACTCGGTATTTTCTAAATATAGGATAAGTACTTCGTAGAATAATTAATTTCGAGTTATCAATGGCGCATACATAAAAACCCGACTTCAGTAATACTACAAAATAAAGAAAAATGTAAATATAAGTTATTGTAGTTAGGTCCCTAACACATACTTCTGAGATCATACATACTTATATACATAGGGGTCGAATACAAACCTCCGTTTTTGAAGTCGGTTAAATACTTGCAATGTGCACCCCAGGAAAGATATGTCTATATCATTTGATATTTTTTTTTTACAATAAAGGAATAGCAGACGAGCATGCAGTCCACCTGACAGTCAATGGCTAATGCCGCTCATGGACATCTGTACTTAACCCCAGATAGGATTAGATATTTCTACCTGAAGTCCGTCACAGTTGCGCCGCTGGAAATGGAATAAAAACGCTATACAGACGCTTTCTACACTCACAGCCCCACACTACGATTCCCCGTGTTTTGGGTGCCATGGACACACCGATAGACAAATACGCAAACACCGAGACCCAGAAACAGAAATCTTAATTCATCATTCAGATATCTACCTGGCCGGAGATTGAACCCGGGACCCTATGTGCGTCGGACCGGTACGGTGACCTCCCCGCCACGCGGATCTTCAAAAATTCAAATACACGAAACACGTTAATTAAACATTTCTCAAAGTTATGTGAACTGCTAATCCTTAGGCAAGTCCATAGTTCAGCCTACGTCCACATTCTCGAAGACCCGTGGCCAGCAGTAAGACAATAAAAATTTGATGATATAATTCTGAAGCTATTTCAGTTAAGGATGGAGAAATTTCCAAATTATCTACGATCTACATAATATTTTAGCGTGGAAGTGGGAACAAGTAAAGGTTCAACTTTGTAACATTTACCTGCATACCCTACCATAGTTTAGATAGGGAACAAAACTGTAGAACGAAAAGTTTACCCGTCTTATTACTATGTTAGCGTACTAATAATATAGTAGGTAAGTTACATTGTCTACAATACCTGTGAAAATATCTCTTCTGTTTGTACTACTATTTAAAAACACTTATCACGAGGAAATAGTCGGTTTTAGAGCTCCGCACCAAAAAGATCAATGGGTTCCCATTAATAAGATTGTCTGTCTCTCCATCTGTCATAGTTCTCCTTCTCCAGAACCCTAATGGATAGTAACACTTGACTTTACTATGTGTCAACTATTATTTTATAATAAAAAATACTACAAATAGAAAATAAAGCGGGGTTGTACGAGAAATCGGTATTCTACAGTTTATCTATTGAGAAGTCATAGGTTTTTTTTAATTTCTCAGTGTATGAAAACTTGTGTAATAAAAATTAAATATATAACCAACAAAATTCCTTAAGAACGCTTAAGAAAGCTAAGAGATATACTACATCAGCGACAGTCATATCGAAGACTGTCACTGACGGTCGCTCGTGTATCATCACCCTAAGCTGAAACATCCCAATCAATATCTCTAACGTCCCAATTAATATAACTGTCTTCACTTTCAAATTAGGTGTGCCAATTAGAAAGTTTACGCCATTGACAAGGAACTAAGAAATAAGTAAAAGGTGTTATTCGAAATGTAATAGTTACTTGTCAGTTCTTCTCTATAATAATATCTGAACAAGTATGCAAAAGCCACCATTTTCTATTACAACTAGCTGGCCCGGCAAACGTGTTGCCGTATAAATAAAAAAAATGTTAAGGATGAACAACCCTTATCATTTAGGGGTATGAAAAATAGATACTAGCCGATTCTCAGACCTACTGAATATGGATATAAAATTTGGTGAAATCGGTAAAGCCGTTTCGGAGGAGTACGGTAACTAACATTGTGACACGAGAATTTTTTATATACGAGTAAGATATTTATTTAATCAAGTTATATCATCATACCTCGGGAGTGATAGACTTTTTAGATAGATTTTTCTGTTCTATAACTATACAAAGACATTTAAAGAATTAATGTTTTCCTATATACTTTGTTATAAGCATTTCTAAATAAAATATTTTTGATATTTATGTTATAAGAGTAAAGGTTATGTTCATTAACGTTGCCAATTATACGCAAGATAAATAAAATGTTTCCATTACCTTTGTCCGTTATATCAATATTATTTGGCATACAAAGATATTGCGCAAATATTTGCGATATAAGCGGCCTATTAAACTTTTATTGATCACACCAAAACACGTGTTGGTGGTGGTATGTATGGTGGTGTATATTTTTTTATTTTTTGCATCTGCACGCATCCTTTGTGGGCGGAAGGTTGGCACATACTGCATGGTTTAAAATATATACCATCATTCATTGTTTGTTGCGGATTGTTGCGAAGTAGTTTTAATCCTAGCTTAATACGAGATTTTTTGCTACTCGTATATCACGGATTTGTATGTGTTAGCATGCATGCCACTCGAGTCCTACAATTTCATAGAAACTTATCTTGTCCTGTAAGCTACACGCGGGTCCCTTAACACGAATGCATGTAAAAAGTTCTTAAACCTGTATGAAAATCTGTTTCAGTCTAAGATGGGATCTACCCAGCAAGAGGACAGTAATGAGTTGATGACAAATAAACTTACTTTAATTAGATTATGTATTTGGTTACCACATAAAGGGAGTCGAGGCATCCACTAGTATTATATACCCGTAAGAACAAAGTACAAGTAAGTATATTAAGGTATAATTTATGGTAAGGAATTCCGCCGTAGGGCAGGCCCATACAAGTGCAATTATGGAGCACTAATTTAATATTTACTGATACATTCCTCTTGCGTTCACTCGCGTCTGATTTTTCTATTTCCATGAGAAGTTCTAGATATTTTGAAGGCAAAACTCTTATACATAAAATTCTCGTGTCACAATGTTAGTTACCGTACTCCTCCGAAACGACTTTACGATTTTCACCAAATTTTATATGCATATTCAGTAGGTGTGAGAATCAGCTATTATCTATTTTTAATAAGATCATAAGATTTTCGTTGATAAGGGTTGTTCACCCTTAACATTTTTTTATTTATATGACAACAAAACGTTTCCCGGGTCAGCTAGTTTTATATAATATAGGAGAAGCAGACGGGTATGCTGTACACCTGATAGCAACTGGCACTCATGGACATCTGTAATCAATCCTGATAAGATTATATTCCTATTGAGGTCCATAGTTGGGCCGTTACCTCCACTGGAATATCTCGAAAATGTATGTCTCCTTACATCCTTCGATTGGTTCGAACACAGCGCTCAACACTGCTGCTACGAGCAGAAATAGGTGGGGCGATGTTGTTGCTAGAGTCGAACCACAAATGACTCTACCACCCTTAATTGTTAGAAAAAGCAGCGCGTGTTATAATCGACCCCTAGTGGTATTCTAGGCAGGTCGGCTACAGATGTTTACGTGCAGATTTTTTTTTATAACATAGGAGTAGCAGACGAGCATGCAGTCCACCTGATGGTAAGTGGCTACTGCCACCCATGGAGATCTGTAATCAACCCCAGATAGGATTAGATATTCCTACCTGATGTCGGCTACAGATGCGCCGCTACCCCTGAGGACTAAACTGGAATGCCTCGGAAAAGTCTGTCTCCTTTACCACACATTTCAAACCGGAACACAGCAGCGCCTAACACTGCTATTATTAGGTAGAACTAGGTGTGGCGGTGTTGCCGCCGTAGTTGAACCACCAAGGGTTCTACCACCTTTAAGGACATAATGCAATTCATAGAAAATGTATGGTTGTTTCTTGCATCCAATAGATACATAAAATACAGATCTATATTAACAAGCTTTTATTAGCTTGGGTTGTTGTAGCGCTTTTTGAAAACTGATGAATGGAGCACCCCACGCTTTTTTCACAATTATACTATTTACTGTTCCTTAATTGATTCCTAGATTGAAAATTATTTTCTACTTTTTAGTTGAATTTGTCATTAAACCGCGTTTTTTACTTTTTTAAACTATATTTATTTAAGTGGTGAGTTGTATACAATACGTATGTTGAAAACAAGTCTAATATAGATATTTTTTACCATTACCATACGTAGCCAACTCTACACAGGCAGAGTTATCTCTACGTAATAGTATAAGGATATTCACAGAATCTTTCAATATAAATATGTCAGACGATAAAATATAGATAAAGCCTCTCGAATAAAAATGACTAAACTTTTTCGTATGGTACCACCATATTCCATTTCCATTTCCATATACCATTTCGAATTCCAAATACGCACACATGAAGATACAATTAATGCGCTACAAAGCAATACCTCGGAAATTATGTTTTATTATTTTTTTGGAAAAAAACATTCAAATATGTGTGCCTAATTTGTCATCACACAAAAACTCTACATTCGTAGAACTCTACCAACACGCAGAAGCCTTTCACACGAAAGCACGTTGTGTTTGAATGCAATGTGCTACGAGACGTAGTCTTATTTATTTGTAATCTAAGATAATTTTATCTAAGATTTTTTTCATTGATATTCCGAATTTAGATTTTTCCGGATATATAAAAAAATCTTTACGTAAAGTTTCCCGTCGTTAGTAATATCGCGAAGGCTACAATGAAATCGTAAATAAATTCATAGATACCACAGATAACACAAACTTATATATTTTAATCGTAACGTAATACGCATAAACTTAAAATTTTTAATAATAAAAAATAATATTATTGTTTACACAATAACAAAATCCGATTTATAAAACAACACTTACCTTCGAAGAAGAACGACAGCAGAGATAAGAAGACCACCCTCCAAACCATCTTGAACACAAACACTGAGCACGAAACACGTAACAACTTTTTACAGTATATTTAAAAAATTAGCCTTCCATTTCAACATCAAAATATTCATCAACCGAACGTAAGTTTGAATTTCGAACGCATTGCTACGCAGGCTACGTCACGAGCGCGCGTCCACCCCCTACCAAAGCTCGAATGGCACTGACTGAACTGAACAACTGAAGTAGTGGAATCATACGAAAGAATCGTCAAATTTTACTGGCCAGCTACATGCAATAACATTGAATACAATCCAAATAAGCAGTGATTTTATCTGTATCGGACACGCTTCATTTGGGGCGATTTAAATGTTTCGAACGCAATTCAAACGGAGTTCGAATTTCAATTTTCCTTACGGTGCTGATTCGGTCTGTTTGCTCGTGTCCAGAAGCTTTGAACGTGGAACATGACTCATTTACAATTTACATGAGTTTGAAGAGCTTGCAGCATCAGTACAATATTGCCGGGATTGCAAATTCTTACGAGTTAATTGTGGCTCTTGAATATACTCGGAACTTAGTATTTGTTTATTATAAATGAAAAAGCTACGAATGTTTTCGACAGGTTATCTTAAGATATATTTTTAATGACATGAACTGAAACCATTTCATGAATGGTTATTTTTTTACCATCTATTGGTTTTGTTCGTAAATAATGTACGGAAATTTCATTTGGAAAATTATGTATCTATGTTATGTAAATTTATGAACAAACACACAAGTTTGACGTAATAGACCATCCCTCCTACAAAACAATATAACAAAATCTAATAATTTTACCAATGGTTGTATCTAGAAAATAAATCGATTGCAAAATTATTAAGGTGTAAAAAATTACTTCTACTTATATAAAAACCTCAAACAAATCGCCCGTAAAGTACGGTCTATTGAGTGGGTAGAAAATTTCAACAGACTTCATAAAGGACTAATATTAAGATTTGAAAGAAGAAAATCTTCGAGCAATTAGAAACTCACTATTGCCTATCGGCGTATCTTACCGTGAAGGGATAAACGATATGAGATGTTTAAAAAAAAACGTATAGGAATAGGAACTGTTGCTATTTAGCATTAAGTCCGCCTTTTGTACCACACTGTTTATAACATGGTCAATAAAGAATAAATACATAAATAAATAAAACTGTACCCTTAGTATGAGTTTTTACGCTTTTACAAAATTGACTGTTTTTGTATTTGTTTACGTATTTGCCCATACATTTTCAATCAGCGCCCCCAGCGGACTGTACCAGAACTCATACTAATGGTACTGTATGTGACAAATGTACATGACGTTGTAACAATTATTATTATTGGCGGCATATTAATTCTTCTTTTCATCTACAAATAGCTACTGTCTCGTAGAATTTCCGTTTTTTTTTCAGAGTATTACCCAAATGTGGAAGGCAATGTCTTATTAAGTAGTTGATGATAATCTTAGAACCAAAATATTTTCAACGTTCATTTGCCGGTTGCTGTAAAGAATAGCTATTTTTTAACATGTTTGAAATAAGAAACATACATGCAGTCCTACCTGATTGCAATTCACTGCCGCATATGGATATGTAACTAACTTAATATAGAACCGAACGGCGCAGCCATACTTAAAGTGTCACAAATAATATTATTATTAAATTTGCAAATTTTTTAAATTTTACAAAATAATACCTATAGTTAGTTATCGTACTTCTGTTAAACATCGCATGCTGTGACTATTTATAAATGGAATTACATGTGAGCACTAGACATTTAAGGACACATATTGTTACAACATAATATGTATTTTTTTATAATATAGCAGTAGCAGACGAGCATGCAGTCGACCTGATGGTAAGTGGCTACTGCCGCCCATAGACATCTGTAATTAACCCCAGATAGGATTAGATATTCCTACTAGAGGTCGGCTGCAGATGCGCCGCTACCCCTGAGGACTAAGGTGTAACACCTCGGAAAAGTCTGTCTGGCTTACCACACCCTTCAAACCGGAACACAGCAGCGCCTAACACTGTTGTTATTAGGTAGAAATAGGTGTGGCGGTGGTGCCGCCGGAGTCAAACCACAAAGGGTTCTACCACCTTCAATTAGCCCTACTTTCTTGTCGCCACTCGTTACTCGCTGCACATAAGACAGAACCCTAAAATTCAATTTCACGTAGAAAAGTTTATTCTAAAAACTGTTTTATTGGATCTAATACAGCAATCGGGGCGAAGCTTTTTACTACACCCGATGTTGAATTTAGATACGATTTAATAGAAATGTAATTAATTGAATCAAATTGACTGGAACTAATTTAATTCATTGGTTCTGTCCAAGTGATTTCCAATAATTTATAATTAACAGCAATTTATTTGTGGTAATGTGTATATCTATATAAAAATTAAAATTGAAATTTCCTGTATGGTAAATATTAATAGTTTGTATTTTGTAAAGGCCTAATACGATTATTTGTGATGGATGAAATTATCATTGGCATCACCAATAAATTATTATTACATCATCATCATCATCAACCCATTACTGTTCCACTGCTGCGCACGGGTCTCCTCTCAGGATGAGAAGGATTAGGCCATAGTCCACCGCGCTGGCCAAGTGCGTATTGGTAGACTTCACATACATTTGAGAATTTTTTATAAATCTCTCAGGTATGCAGGTTTCCTCACGATGTTTTCCTTCACCGTTTACCAAGTAACACTTAATTTCTAATAAGCACATAACTGAAAAATCATAGGTGCGTGCCTGGAATTTGAACCTCGGACCACTCAATCGAGAGGCCGAGTTTCTTAACCACTAGACTATCACTGCTAGCAAATATTATTAAATAATGAAGTTTAATTTTACTCTACTGTAGAGGGTAATGTTTACCGAACGTATGCATGTATGTCTTATGCCCTGCAGCGCAAAGGCTTTGACGGATCATCATCATCAACCCAAGCGTTCCCACTGCCGGGCACTGTTCTCCTCTCAGAATGAGAAGGATTAAGTTTGAGGCATATTAACTTGTTATGAGCTGTCGTTGGAGAGACATAGGCTATATTTTTAAGCAATATTTTTTTTATTTTTACAATAATTGCACGTTGAGACACAGAATGGCATCTAAATATTTATTTGAAAGTCATTTTGAGATTTTTATATCAAACAAATTTATATTGAAAGCACAGGGGCAAAATTTCGTATTAATATTTTCTACGCAACCCCAAATCTACGCCTTCTGGGAATATCTAAGCTTACAGCCTAATATTACTAATGTGCCCAAATTATTTGGTAACGATGTAAAAAGTTGGGTCTAACGTTTTTGCTCTCATGGTTATTAATAACGACCTTTGTTTAAGGTTGAACGTTTCGGAATATATTCATAAGGGACAAGTTTAAGAGCCCTTGGAGGACATACGCATCGGACCTACCTTACAGATTTACCCAATTTCGTAATTTTATTTCATGAAAACTTAGGCTGCCCACATAAGGACGTTTGTAACGCTACGTTTTTGATGGAGGCATAGTTAAACGTTGAAGGTAGCCGAATCGTATTAGAAATATGAACATCATCATCTTCAACCCATTACTGTTCCACTGCTGGGCACGGGTCTCTTCTCATAATGAGAAGGATTAGGCCATAGTCCACCGCGCTGGCCAAGTGCGTATTGGTAGACTTCATATATCTTTGAGATTTTTTTTATATAAATCTCTCAGGTATGCAGGTTTCCTCACGATGTTTTCCTTCACCGTTTTAGCAAGTGATAATTAATTTCTAATACGCACATAACTTTGAAAAATCAGAGGTTTGTGCCTGGGATTTGAACCTCGGACCCCTCGATCGAGAGGCCGAGTTTCTTAACCACTAGGCTATCACTGCACTACTGAAATATGAAGTAATATGAACATGATAAGTTCGTATTTGGGCTTGCCCATACAATTTCCAATCAGCGCCCCTAGCGGATTGTGTTAGAACTAGGAAATAGTATGGGCCAATACGTAAACAAATACCAAAACAGTCATATTTGTCAAAACGTAAAAACTCATGGTAACTAACTTAAGCAGGTTAAGAACCTTACATGGATTGTACCCCCTTTTTCCATTTTTACTTTAGAACGTATTAAGGCAAAAAATAGTTGGTATTTTAAATCAAGATAGATTTAATATAGTCCTGAGGCAAAACATATCTGTAAACAATCTCAAATACATTATTTCAAAATTCAATATCTTAATAACAATTTAATTTACAAATAACTTCTAAATTAATCCGTTAGAACAATATTACTTATATTTCATGAATTATTAATGTGACCTTATCTGTAAGATCAAATCTAGGTATAGCGCTAAAGTTATATTCGCGTATAATAATATTATCATGTATAAGCATTAGATAAAATGGTAGAACAAAAATAAACCAGATAGACGTCACGTGTGTAGTTGCTTTAAATACACAAGAATGTATGTTTTTGAATGTACGAAAAATCGAAAATATTAAAAGATGTTTCAATGTTAATGGTTCATCGTTACTTAATTTATAATCCATTTATCCTACACATGTCTCTACTATTTTAAATTTAAGCGAACAATTGCTTTTTAGACCTACTGCTGGGAAGAGTTCTTCTCTAAAAGTAAAAAGGTAGGCCTTACTACACCGCGCTACCAAGTTCAATTGGTAAACCACATACCCTTGAATTTTTGTAAGAACTATTAGGTGTAGGTTTCGCCACAAAGGTTTCCTTCACTGTTTTAGGATGATATAAAATTAATGTTTACGACTTAGAAAACTCAAAAACGTTATGAAATCTCTATTAACTAGACATATTTTTTGGCCGTATGCACATATAGTTCAGTACTTTTTTTTCACCGCGATAGTCAAGAAAAAAAAAGAAAATGTAAAAATAGCCCTATTTTTTTCATGGTTCCTTTGCATCTTTTAACGAATTTACATTTAAATATGGTAGACCAACTATCTGATAGTATTTAACAGAAATAAAAATAGTGCATCATCAAATTTGTACACGCAGTTAACGAAAGAAGATGAAGAGGGCTCAACTTTTCAAAAAATATAAAACAATCGATAGTGCAATAACATTGACCCTTTTACTAATGTATATTTTTCTCTGAGAGGTCAGGCCCTAACCTATGTTCTCATCAAGTTTGCCGTGGTACTTACAGGACACCCTGTATAACCAAGCATTTTTTATAAGGATTTTGCTGTTTCCCTCCAAAATCAAAATAACCAATTAAAAAGGTTATCATAATTATCATGTTTATACGGTACGGAAAAGGTAAGTCAAAAAACAAATATTTGTAAATATAAAACATCAAAGAGTAAAGGTTAAAGAAATAAAATCTTTACATAATGTAAACATTAGATTCATCTATGATTTAAGAAAGTTATATATGCCTATCATATAAATTTTCTGACCATAGGGGCTGCTGGAAGAAATTCCAGGTTGGAATAAGTAGTCCGTTGTACTACATTTCTTTTTAATGATTTATTTCTTTGTTATGTTTCTGTGTGCACAAATTTGTAAATAAATAAAATAAAAGAAACATAACTAAAATGTACTTACCATATAAGTCCAATATTACACTGAGCGCTCTTAGAGTCCCAAGACTAGTATAAGTCGTATCCGGGCTATATAGTTGAGCAACGTCAGTCGCGGTGAAGATTTGGATTGGTGACCGGTAGTGACTGAACTTAGTGACCTTTCGTGTTCTGAAGAATACATAAATATTTCGTTCCTGCTGTTAGCATATTAAATTGTACTCATTTTTAACCTTGTCGAAAAACTTATATGCGATTTAAAAATATCCGACATGGGTTCATCAGTAAACTCCATGTTTTCCCCATAATAAAAGAAAGGCCCATGCCCATCAGTGGGATATGAAAAGATTGAACTAGAGATTTGAACTTGAAAACGGAGTAATAAAAATTTTCAGCACGAAGTACGTTGACTGATTCGTATAAACCCCACGTTTCTTTAAATAAATCTTGAATAAATAAAGAACTTTTAGTATTGAATAAGGCCAAACTCGGGTATTTTTAGTCCAACCCTTGACGTCATTTGTAAAAGACGGAAGAAAGTTGTCTTCTTGAGAATATATAGAAATCGAAATCACAGATAAATTATGATACTGAGAGAGATGACGAAAATATCAGAACAAGGAAGTCATGTAAGTACGAGCTGCTTATTGTAATATTTTCACATTATTGTCAATTACATTTATTTCTTAATTTTTGAATACCTTAAGTTACAAAGGGCCTATTGGCATGGGTGATGGATGATGACCCAAGCTTGACTGGCAGAAATATGACATGACTATAACATGTGGTAGGCATAGTGACTTCAAAATAAATGAATAAGAACTAAGTATGACGACCCGCGTGGCGCAGCGGTTACCATACCGGTCTGACGCGCAGAGGGTCCCGGGTTCGATCCCCGGCCAGACAGATATCTAAATGAATAATTTAGATTTCTGTTTCTGGGTCTGGGTGTTTGTGTATTTGTCTATGTATGTGTCCATGGCACCCACGACACAGGGAATCCTAGTGTGGGGCTGTGAGTGTAGAAAGCGTTTATGTACGTTTGAATTATAAAATAACATTGTTACGTTTTATTAACAATATGAAATCTGCAGAATACTTTTAAATACCTAAATGTGACATTTACGTCGCCAATCGCCTTAGTAAAAGACATTTTTAAAGCTTATTTCATTTTTTTCTTTTTTACTCACCGCGGCTCCCTATGAAGACTTCGACCCCCAGTGGGTTATGAGTCACTTTGAGTAACCCTGTTTTATACAAAAACTAAAAATCATAGCTATCGTAATAATATCAGAAAAAAACATAAGCGCAGAAAGCATCGTTTCACACAAAGAGTTTCGCTGTCCACACAAAGGGAGTTTAGATTTCATAGCGAAAGATTTAAGGAATTTAATACTTTGAAACTGCGATGGAAATGAAACTGTAGTATGCGGTTAGAAGGTCCGGATTGTGGTGCTCGGTACAAACCATTTGTTTGGCGGTATGACAATGATGTGTCGCAGAGATTTCGCTGGAAGGTTTGCAGTCATTAGTGACTTTACAACACAGTGTAATTTTGTAATCGATAGGAGGTTATGAAGGTGGTAGAACTCTGTGTGTTTCGAGTCCGGTGGCACCAACGTTACACCTATTTCTGTCTTATAACAGCAGCGTTCAGCTTTATTGTATTCTGGTTTGAAGGGTGTCGTAACTGTGACATACTGTTCCGAGGCCGACCTCAGGTAGGAATTTGACCTTATCTGGGGTGGATTACAGATATCCATGTACGGCAGTAGCCCCTTACCATCAGGTGGATTGCATGCTCGTCTGCTACTGTATTATAAAAAAGAAAGATAACATTTCATAGCGAAAGATTTAAGGAATTTAATATTTGGAAACTACGGTGGAAATCAAAATGTAGTATGCGGTTAGAAGGTCCGGAATGTGGTGCTCGGTACAAACCATTTGTTTGGCGGTATGACAATGATGTGTTGCAGAGATTTCACTGCAAGGTTTGTCATTAGTACCTCTAGAACGAAGTGTTATTGTGTAATCGATAGTTGACATACAAATCATCAAAATGTCATCAAATAATTAAAATGAAAAAATATGGAATGGAAATGGAATGTAGGAAAAACATAATGTTGCATGTAATTTAGTTCATGATTTAATTTGATTATACATTATTGGCTGTGGCAATGGGCCGGTCACATCGCTCGGAGGAATTAGGGGAGGCCTATGTTCAGCAGTGGACCTCAAAAGGCCGATGGATATCCATCCATCCGGATGGATACATTATTTACGTATTGATCCTATTTTTTAGAAAGTCTTGTTAAAGAAAGTCTGCGTTTTCAAATATGCAAATACTACTTCACTATTTGATAATAATTATTGGAAACTTAGTTGCCCCGTATAAGGCTGTTACACTTTAAATCAAAATAGCAGCGTCTAATATTGCTATTCTAAAACAGAAAGAGAGGTAGTGCCCTTCAGACTTGAAGTGCAAAAGGTTCTACTATCGTAGATTACCATAGATTTCACACGTGGCTTTGTTTGCAGTCAGAGTCGATGTCAATAGCTGTTTTTATGTATACCTCGGTAGTACTTTTTTGGGATAAAAGTTACCCTACATCCTTTTGCGGACATCTGACAACGTGTGTACAAAATTTTATGACAATCGATTTTGTAGTTAAGGCGTGAAAGCGTAACAAACGAACAAACACAAAAACTCACTTTCACATGTATAATATTAGTTAATAACATTCAACATAAAGTTATAATAGTAAGTCAAAAAGGTATTTTAGACGAGAACTTATTAGAAAACCGGCTTAGATTTTCGCTCTAAATTAGCATCAGTAACTGCCCACGGGCCAGAACCGTACATTCACCGCAGGCCATTGTTTTGCAGTAACGTGATATAATTCTACCATTGTACTCAGTTTGCAACTCGGACAACCTGCAATGTACCTTGTTGTTCCGGTTTCATAATAAATAACATACTTTTTGAATTGTTTAACATTATGTAAGACTTTAGAACTCCAAAGGCTTTCTATACAAAATAGGACCTAAGCTGAGCCAGGGATCTAGAAAAGGATATTTATTCGTGTGTCGTGAGTGCTATGGACTCGCATAATGACGAGTACACAAACACAAGAGACCCAGAACATAAATCTATTTTCAATGTATACCTCTCTGGCCGGGAATTGAACCCAAGACTCGCCCAAGACTGCGTGTAAGAACGGTAAGGTGACCGCTCATCGTCAAAGTCAGCCTGCTGCTCGGCAGTCGGGAATACTCTCAGAGTAAGTGGAGTTGAAGCTATACCACCACGATGGCCAAGTACGGTAGTGGTAATGATAGACTTCCACGCCTTTAAAAAAAATTTTTTTTTAACCATTTTGTATGTAGGTTTCCTCAGGATGTTTTCTTTCGCCATTAAAGCAAGTAATAATTAACTTTGCACTCTCATAATTTGGAAAAGCCTGGTATTTGAAGGCCTAGATTGAAAGGCCAAATTTCCAACCACTAAGCCATCAAAATTAAGTAAAAATACAAATGCGTAAATCCTTAGAATAAAAATTCTCATGAAGTTACCGATGCGACCATATTGACATATTTCCTGAATTTACTTTAGAAAGTATAATATATATAGCATGCACAGTAAGACTACCATGAGTTTACAAAAGTATTACTCGCTAGCGACTGCGTAAAATAAATGTATGAAAAATTGTACAGCGCCTCTGGTGGTTACTCGTAGAACTAAAATCCGTAGTGACGTAACTCGATACGTAAAAAACCTATCGAAATCAAATCGCTAGCGAATGTCATTATGATCTATTGCCATACAAATTCGGTCCCATGAGTCATTAATTTGACAGACGTTGTCAAGAAATACCGTAACGATAGTAGTTATGTTATTCACTAGCAAAATGACAATAGTTTTCTATTTACCATTTCTATAGTGGCGTTTCTATGCCAACTCATGGTAATGCTACTGATCAAGATTGATCCTAAGTCAACAAATGCTCCTCTCAAAACACGCTGACAGCTCCCATACGCAACGCAATGTGGGCCGCATCTAGATACGAACGTTTAAACATAACAAAAATGTTTATGAACGTAACAAAAATGTTTATAAATAATAAATGTTTACGTTGATAACAAAAATTAACAAAGAGCATGCTCGCTCACGCCCTTTTAATTCCGTAATGCCACGATTTACTTCCGTAATTATTCACATTGTGAATAATAAAGTGTCTCGGTTTGGTTCCGTATTTTGGGCACATATTTCTTTTGGACGTTTGGGAAAATGATGACGGTGAATTTATACGAAACCGACAATTAAAATCGACACCACGTAGCTACATGTGCAGAAAAAGCTACAAAAAAAGTAATTTTAAATACTTTATTTTTAAGTATGATATAATAAGACACGATACGATATACAAGTAATAACAATTACCTCATGCTGTCTCAGGCCGGAGTACCGCGGTCAGAGGACTCTGCTGGTGTTCCGTTGGCTATCCGCGCCAACGGAACACCAGCAGAGTCATATGGCAGGTTTAATCAGTAAACATCCCACATAACCCGATGTTTCTTCCACGGCAACAGATACCTTTCAAAAATTTCCTCCGCCATCAACAACCGGAAGCATTTAATCTTCAATCATAATTTTGACATTCAACTGAGTAACGGTCTTTGATGCTGATATCAGTATCTAATCGTTTTCCCATTGAAGGGCAGAAAATAAATTCCAATCGCTATATAGGCAATTAATCAAACATGCTCGGTCATTATTTGCATAATGAAAACAAATTAAATTTTGACCCTACGATTTAAAATAATCCCGCATATGAAAAAGAGACGTCCTTTCAACTGACCTACTAGGAACATAGGATCCTCCCTTTGCTTTAATTTGAATAATTATGCAAATAATTCTACATATAAAATATCTATTCTAATAATACGTTCGTGCTCAATTCCAAACATATTTTTAATATATTACATACTAGACTTCAATCAACCAAGGCTAAGTGGCCACTGTTGCCCATAGACATTGTGTTTTTGTTATGTTTATGCAAGAGTAGGTAAAGGAAAAATCTTGTGAATAATCAAAAACACAAGCTTGTAAACATAATTGATATGAGTTGCTACCCCTGAGGACTAACTTGAAACGTCTCGTTTAAAAGTTTCTGGTATTAGGCAGATATTACTACATTTTATGTAGATTTGAAACCACTGTCCCTGTAGTTTCGGGACCAGAATAGGGCTACGGTATCCCCAGCCTGTCGTAAGAGGCGACTAAAAGGGGTTGTCGGGGTTGCGGGCGGCAAGAGTGAGAGCTCGAACCGCCCGGCTAGCGACCCCGGGAAGGACTGCGGTATGTGTGGTCGCATTCCGTCGTATACACCAGACGGTGTGGTGACACAAACTCACCTGGGCAGAGCCCGACGGGGCAGTGCGCTGAGAGGACGCGTTCCTTTAAACATCCCGGAGTCCTCTACGCAGCGTCGAGGACGGCCACCGGGGGTGTTAGTGCGGTAAAAGTCCCACATAACCCGTGTCGCTCCCACGGCACCGGGTACCTTTTGAAGGTTCCCCCTCGTAAAAAAAGAAGATTCGAAACCACACCAATGTACAATTGTACAAACATAATTTATAAGAATCCTTCTGTATAATTTTAAACTAACTTTTATATCGAAACAATTTTACATTTTTTTAACAATTTTATTTGTCGTTAGTATTCCCTTACATCATCAACAAAGGTAACAGAAAACGTATCCGTGAAGATCAAATTTCTTCCAAAAGCAACAATTAGTAGGAAACTTTAGCTGACGGGTTCCCTTTCATTTAGGGAACCCTATAAATCACTCCACACGCAACGCGTATCATGGTTAACTAAAACTATTTTTTACTTTCATGACACACATGGGTTTAATTAGGATTAATTAAAAATAAAAAGTGTAGAGCTTGACAGGGATTTTCATTTAATAAAGTGAATATCATCACTTAGATTTAGCGTAATTTTCGTTTATTGTTGGTACTAATTACTTTTGTAATATGGATTCATACGTCTTTAAAATCTATTGTAACACTAATTTAGTTTTATTGATATAGTTTTATAGATACGTGTATATTACTACACAACCCTATCGCTTTTTATGAATACCTATCATATATCATCATATTATCATTATCTTATATATAAAATTCTCGTGTCACGATGTTAATTACCGTACTCCTCCGAAACGGCTTTACAGATTTCCACCAAATTTTATATGCATATTCAGTAGGTCTGAAAATCGTCTACTATCTATTTTTCATACCCCTAAGTGATAAGGGTGGTTCACCCTTAACATTTTTTTATTTATATGGCAACACAGCGTTAGCCGGGTCAGCTAGTCTTATATATAAAATTCTCGTGTCACAATGTTAGTTACCGTACTCCTCCGAAACGGCTTTACCGATTTTCACCAAATTTTATACACATATTCAGTAGGTCTGAAAATTGTCTGCTATCTATTTTTCATACCCCTAATTAATTAATTAATTAAGAAAATGTCAAAGTGTAGCGTATCTTGCTGAACAAACTTCTTTTTTAGATAAATGTAAAGCAAAATACTGGAGCTACTAATGCTTTATTAATTATATGTAAAAATGATGGCATTAAAAAATGAGAATAATTATTATTAAAAAAAAAAGACAAACCCGCTGAGTTTCTTACCGCATCTTCTCAGTAGAGGTCGCGTTCCGATCCGGTAGTTGTTTAAGAAAAATATTGTACCTGACAATTTGTAAGTGCCGTCGTTGGCCTATACAAAAATAAATATATTTCATTTCATTTCGTTAACAAATAAGTTCCAAAAAGCGCTTTAAATATTAAACGACATTATTTATATAAAACAAATAGTACTCTCTTTCTGGCGTAGTCGAGTAAATATAGTACACAGTGCATAATATTTTACAAGCATTAAAAGGAAAGTATTTTATATTTTATAAAGAGTAGTTTTGTACCTACTATGAATATCGTTAAAGTCTCAGGAATATCAGGCATTATATTTTGTACATATTATAGCAGTGATAGTAGTGGTTAAGAAACTCGGCCTGTTAATCCAGGGGTCCGAGGTTTAAATCCCAGGCACGGACCTCTGATTTTTCAAAGTTATGTGCGTATTAATCTACATACTTGAACAATCTTATAAAAAAATGTTAAAGTATGTGAAGTCTACCAATTTGCACTTGGCCAGCGCGGTGGACTATGGCCTAATCCTTCTCACTCTGAGAGGAGATCCGTGCCCAGCAGTCGGACAGTAATAGTTCGATGATGATGGTGATATTATGTACGTTTAAAGTAATTCTCTATACTTCATGTCATGGGATGCAATGCCCACTTAGACCACAAGGGACTACTAAGCACCCTGTATTATTAAACAGTCCACCAGCTATTAGTCTTGCAATGAGATCGTGTCAGTACTCCTTTGGAAGTCATTAGAATGCCCTCAGGGATTCAATTACTCTGCTCACCTGTCCGGTACGTCTCTATGTGTGAAACGGAAACATTTTGAGAATGACGTAAGCAAGTTTATTTGTGCAGTTCAGACACATCTGAATCATGACCATTATTAAGTATTGTAAACATTTTTGGGTGATATAATGATCATTATCATTCATTATATCATGTGTCTTTTTATAATAGATATTAGAGTAGCAGACGAGCATGCAGTCCACCAGACGGTAAGTGGCTACTGCCGCCCATAGACATCTGTAATCAACCCCAGTACCCTCACCAGGAGTTTTTACGTTTCGACAAATATGACTGTTTTGGTATTTGTTTACGTATTGCCCCATATTTCCTAGTTCACACACACGACACAGGCACGATCTGCTAGGGGCGCTGAATGGAATTTGTATGGGCAAATACGTAAACAAGTACCAAAACAGTCATATTTGTCGAAACGTAAAATCTCCTGGTAAGGAATACAGATAAGATAAGATTCCTAACCAAGGTTGAGGACTAAGCTGGAATGTCTCGTTAAAGTATGTGTCCCTTACCACACCTTTTAAACCACAACACAACAACTCAACCTATAATATATCGTTGGATCCGTCTAAATTGTGGTTTAGTTGGGTTTTTTAATTTGATCACGGTAGTTTTGTGATTTGATTGCCAGTTTCCACCTAAACTATTCCTGTATATATTGTAAGTTTGCGTAGATTATATTGGAACTCGGTCAACCAGGTACTAACGACATAAACAGACCGACCGCGGCAAAGCAAACTCTAGTACAATATCGGCTGTGTTGGAACAGAGCTCGGTAACCTTTGGCTCGTAACCACAAGTGCCTCTTTATTGGAACCCGCCGGCAACCGACCAGAAATCTAAACAGAGTAAATGTAAAATAATAATCAATTTTAATACGATTGGGATTAACGAAGTAAAAGTTTTAAAATTAATTTGAGATTTCATTTGCGTGCAAAGATTTTGTAGCGTTGTTTTAGAATTTACTAGCTTTTAGAGTTATGTAAAACAATGTACTTATTCTGTATACGAGAGTTTTATTTAAGTACCTAATTTATCACATGTAATTTATGTATCACAATATCTATTTCTATAAAATTTTGTGAAATATTCATTTTATGACTTCAATATTGTTTACATAACGTTGTTATATTTTTGTTTTACTACCTATTACTAAAGTATTTTTACTTATCCAATACTTAATGAAATAAAATTAAAAAAAAAAATAACTTACATAGCCTAAAATGTTGTTGTGATATAAATAAATATTCTCACTCACGTTCTTAGGACTTTCAATACACTATCTAAAACTGATGCCAAAAAGTCAATGACAATACCTACCTACCTGACAAATATGTCGCCATCACGTACCTACAATCTCACTAGCAACTTTTTATAAGTACTTGTTTTTCATCAAAAACAGTTGCCAACCCCTGGGCCGCAGATTGGATGGCTCAAGCTATATCGCTCCGGCGCAACAATCGCTGATACAGGCAACTCAATTAACACTAAACCATTATCATCACGATGAACACACGTGTCATGGTCAACATACAACTATGTCATATTATATGTGTATTAATTACCCATATCTCCGATGAAATATAATTGAATCGACTATCTATTAATACAATCTATACGTAAATAAAATTGGAAGAAAATACAATGTACACAACATGAAAATGATAAATCGAAGAAAAAACTTACCTACTGAGGTTGAAATGTAGTCAATATAGACTTTTTAAACTAAAAATATACAGTTCGCTTGATGGTAAGTGAATACTGTCATATACTTCTGTACCAAACCCCGAATAGTATTAGAATAGTAGCTGATGTCGGACTCAAAAGCGAAATATGAGTCTCCCTTACCACTCTTCAAAACAGAACACAGCAGCGCTTAACACTGCTGATATAACATAGGAATAGAAATAGCATTGGTGCTGTCGAAACACGAAGGATCGCATCAGATACACACTTCAAAATTTTATATATAAAGTTTCTTCCAAGCAAACAACACAATTTTGTTAACAGGCGCTGAAAGGGATACAGTAGAAATAATATTAAGTAATATTACTCACCAGCTACTCCGTGTACACCACCGTTCAACACCACTCGAACACTTGAACAAATTAAAATAGAACGATACCTTTATTAATTAACCACTGGGCGTGGTGGATCGAATGGTGGCAGTCCCAAAGGCACAGTAGGAATACAACTATTAAGGACTGTTTGGGATACTTTAAAAGTGGTAGAGCATAAAAAATATATAAGGATAGTATGAACGTGGTCGATCTTAAAGAAACAATTATGATACCAAGTTCTCCAGTTCCAAATTCTCCAGTTCTTTAGTTCTCCAAACTAAGGCTGTCCAGCACTGTGATCTACTCATTACCGTCGGCATCATCACCTGGCTCGGCGGAAGATCTCTCTTTGCCAAAAACTCTACCTAAAACCACGATTCTGTATGTAGATAACACTAAGGTTTAATATTTATTATAATTAAAATATAATATGACATGGGGCTCTCCATAAAAGATGACTCATCCAAAAAGAGCACACATCCAAAGCCGCCGATGCATTAGCGGCGTCTCTGGTGTTGCAAATATCCATAGCCGAAAATGACTACTTTCCATCAGGTAGCATGTCTGCTTTATCCTTTGGTTCGACATAAGAAATCCTGGAAGCCTTCACATGTTTCTCATCAGAATTGAATAGAAATCCGAAAATGAAATAGTAGACAAAAAATAGTACAACTACCTTAGTACTACCGTAGTAGTAGTATTGGAGCACGTAAAATTGCGACAAGAATATAAGTAGTATAAAAATTCATATTCCGTTCCTAAAACAACTTTTTTATTTCCTTTATCGGTTAACTTTATTGTGTATGTAACGAATTCTTCCCGTTTTCGAAGAGACCAAAGATAATATTTTCTGAGAAAATCGTATCCGTTTATTTCTTTTGTGGTTCCAGCTTTTTTGTATAGCTGAGGTTTTCAGGAAACTTTTGTCACATTTTGTTTATAATTTTACTTTTATGATGTGAGCGTTAATTTTTAGTATAGAGGTAAAATCTGTAAATAATTTCAACTTCTCGTATCTCAAATATAGTGACACTAACGCAACACTTACTGCTGCTGTGTTTTAGATTAAAGGGTGTATTTAAAAGATATTTTCAAGCGAGACCCTTAAACTAAGTTCTCAGAGGTAGTAATTCCTCTACAGCCGACCTAATGTTGAACTTCAATCTTATCTGGGGTTGATTACAGATTTCTATGCCCAAGTGGCCTAATGGCCATCATATGGACATCATATTTTGCACGCGTCTATGGCACTTAGGACTCCAAGGCGGGTGCAATTATTAAACTACGAAAGAATACACATTCATTCCAAAATATTGCCCTAATGTTACATTATATGGCAACAAAAAAACGTTGAACGTTGTAAAAAGCAGCCATGTTGAGGATATAGCAAGAAAATAGATAAAAACAATTTTTCTTCATACATAAGTAATACATTACGGTCGTGACAGGCGGAGGTCATGCCTCATCTTGTCAGCGAGTGCCGTGAGATGTGACTCGCGACGTAGAGGAGTGAGCTCTGGGAGGATTTGGGTTTTGTGGATATATTTAGTGCTGTATTAATAGTGAAGCAGTAAAACTGTTCGACGTCGAGGAGGACGACGAGACGAGGTTCGAATTCCAGGTTCGAGTTCGCACCTCTAATTTTTTAAATTTTTTTTGCGTTTTGGTAAACTCATGATATGCAACTTATAAGGCTTAAACGTTGAAGGACAATTTCGGAAACTTGAGTAACTGGAGGAAACCTGCTTACTTGCCTAATAATTCTCAAAAAGCTCTTGAGGGTGTGTGAAGTCTACCGATTCGCACTTCGTTGTTTCGGTGGAATAAGGCCTAAAACCCTTCTTGCAATTAAATTCAACTTCCGCTCCACGCAGTACTACCCTACGTCTGCGTACAAAGGCTACGTAGTGAATAGTGATTCAGTAAGGCGTCGTTGTAAACGGCGTAAACATTTTTACCCGGAACGGATAAATAGCTACATCGGGCTCTGACAGTACCACTCTCTCTCTCTCTTAAGATAGCTCTCTTAGAACATAAAAAAGTTCGATGAATTTTGAAAATCAGAGTATGTTTAAAATTGAAACCTGAGACTACAATTGCGAGGCCGAGTTTCTAGCTACTAGGCTACCACTGCTTATGTGATTGAAAGGTAAAAAGCTATGGTTTCGCTACTCCGTCCACATACATATTAGACATCCACACAAGGAAAAAGGCAGAAAATTATAACGGACTTTCCTCGTTTCTTTGAAGTTTATTCTGCCATAACCCTCACTACAACATATACATACATATAAATATATTATCCAAATGTTATTTTTGATTTTTGATAAGGTACACGATACGTGGGGTAGAGTACAGATGACGCAGAGATCTTTTTGGGCTTGATAAAAGATGTTCATGGGTGGTAATAACCACTTACCGTCAGGTTTATTGTAAACCCGTTGCTACATACACTTAATAGCTTTTATTTGAGGCATAAGTTCACATATTAATTGTAATATTCAATTGTAATAATATACTGTAATATAATAGCTAGTAGATATATATTTATATAAGATTGTTAGTAATAATTTAATCATTTGTATTTTTAATTGTTGTATTTTAATTAATGTTTAGTTTATTATACATTACTTTATATCATTGCATGCCGATATTGGCCAAATGTGCAGAACATTGTCAAAATATACCATTTAGTGTACCATATTTGATGCAATAAATAAATAAAATATGTTTTTAGATGACTTTGTATAGTAGTAAAGCCAGTATGATTCGGCCGGAAAGGTACCAAATTAGCGTAAAACGGTTGCGTGCTGTACCCTTACCAGGAATTTTGACGTTTCGACAAATATGACTGTTTTGGTATTTGTTTACGTTTGGCCCATACGATTTCCTAGTTCTGACACGATCTGCTAGGGGCGCTGATTGGAATTTGTATGGGCAAATACGTAAACAAATACCAAAACAGTCATATTTGTCGAAACGTAAAAACTCCTGGTAAGGGTACTGGTGCATGCCGGGTGACTTGCATATGACCATCTTAGTCCACAGGAGTGACAAAATCTGTGATCGGTTTCAACTGTGACCATTTCCCATCAAGTGGATTGTAAGTTCGTTTGTTATAATCAATCTTTTTAAAAATATCAAAGGGACTGAAAAGGTTTGAGGATACGTCCGCCCTTATCATAGGTGTCTTAGCTACACACTACTGGTACAATATATTTTATGAAAAAAGGGTTTCGTGTGAAAATGTTATTTATAATATCGCATAAATTTTTTTGTAGGCACCCGTAACGAGGATCTTTAATGACATAAATGCCTATCGTATGGTGCAATGTTAAAGTAAATATTAAATATATAAATAAAGTTCTAAAACGGACTAGTAAGCAAAGCAAAAATGCGCATATAAGAAATTTTACACAAGAATTTCATATTTATATTAATAATAGGATTAAAAAATAAGGGGTAAAATGTGCACTATTTTTGTTTTTTTTTCAATTCGTTTATCATAAATAAGCCAACTTGATTGAAAACCTCCCCCTTTTTAAGTCGGCGTAAGAACCTAATTAACTAAAAATAATTAACCTACAAATTATTTTAAATACTTCATCAATCCATTGTAAAATAATATAAATTTATTATTTTGCAAACACCACATACAAAAGTTATCATATACTATGAGAAGTTATATCAGTATGTAGCACTCATCTATTCCGCTACCACTGCCGCTTCTGCTACCGCTCATAACTTGTACCGGTACATTAACAGACACGCGAACAGGGTGTGGAGAATTCGCATTAAATATTGTCATTAAACTCAAGGGCGTAAGCTATCTACTTCAAACCCACGCCATGTACCCGCCCTAACGGTGAAATTGTTTCGAAATACACGTAAATATACGTGTCTGTTTGTTACAGTTGTGTCTGTTTGTTACATTTAGACTATATCTTTATAGACAGCTCCCGCCTAGATAGATATGAGAAAAAAAAATGCTACAGTAAAACAAGGCGAAAAACTCAAGTGCTTAAAAATATTTTATGTCATTCCCACAAATTAGATGAAATTATGTTAAAATTCGTCAAGCTATTTGGACTACAGAGCGTGCCAAGGAAAGAGACATACATGCATTCAACCATACGCTCAAAAAACATTACTCTCCGCAGTAAGGCAAAAGGTGGTAACACTGAGTGAAGTGGAGGACTCGACAGTGGCAGTAACACCTGATATATATAGATTATATATCCTGCTATATATATAGATTTAGTTATAGTTGTCCATGGGCGGCAGTGATTCCTTACTATTCGGTACACTGCTAGCTCCTTCACTTTTTAATTTTCTATATCTATACTAATATTATAAAGAGGAAAACTTTGTTTGTTTGATTGTTATGAATAGGCTCAAAAACTACTGGACCGATTTTAAAAATTCTTTGACCATTCGAAAGCTACATTATCCACGAGTAACATAGGCTATATTTTATATAAAATTTTGATAAATTGATAAATAGATTTTGAGGCGGTACAAAGATAGCCGGGTCAGCTAGTATATTGTAAAACAAAACTGAAAAGTCCTATATAGCGCACAAGTTTTAATTTACTTTGACCAAGCTCCATGAAAGTATACAGTACATAAGTATCATAAGCTAGTTGCTAAATATAAAAAAAATAACTTAAAATATTTTTAATTAAATTTGTCATGCTAATTTGTAATTATTAAGTTATGGGTGTGGTAATACCACCGCCACACCTATTTAACATTGTTAAAACTGCCATTAAGTTTAAATAATGTAAAGTCAGACACGAAATTAAGTAAACGGTTTTTTTATTGGCATTGAGGTAACAAACAAAAATAAAGAAAATAAAATTATTAACTCACTAAAATCCACTTTTAAGAAACATTTTTTGTATAAATTAATTAAACTATCTTGTTGTCTACTTGACCGGGCCTCGAACCAGGAATCCTTATTACAATCTGTACCCAACCTGAATCCGATTACAGCGCCTATCCCTAAGGACTAAAACGGAAGATTATTTACGGCATGTACATTTCCCTTCCAGTGCCCTTAAAATTCAGAGGTTGTTCACAAAGGCATTGCTGTCTGACCCTTGAACACAGCTGTGTCATACATAATGTTATAAATAACTTGTACCCATAAAAAGGCGCTTTTATATTTGCGTATTCATTTTAATAGTTTTTTTTTTATATAGAAGTAGCAAACGAGCGTATCTACCTGATATTAATGGCAAGTGCCGCCCATTGCTACCCCTGACGTCTAATATGGAACACCTCGTATAAGCTATCATATCACCCTTACCACAGCTCTTATAAGACATATGTTTGGCGGTAATGTTTTCGGACTTAACCCTCGATTAGTTAATAGCAATACTTACAGCTTTGCTTAGCGCTTTGAAAAATTCAATCTATATTTTTTCTCAAACGCCTCAAAAGAAGTAAAACTTACCAATTGTTTATGAAAATTTACAATCAGCTTTATCTTTCAACTATTCTTATATTCCGTCTAAATTTTAATACATGAATATACTATTAAAACGCGTGCCAGTGCGTTAGACACATTTCAGCTGTTGAAACTGAACACAGCCTATATGTAAACTCCACGAAACGGTTCAGCGTGTCCTATTTACTTGATAATACAAATATTTACAGGCAAATGCTGCTTCAATGTAGATCGCTAAACATTCACTAGCAAGAATAGTTATTATTAGCCTAGAACTTTATCATATATATAGAACTACTAGTTTTTGTCCGCGGCTTCGCCCGCGTTTAAAAGAAAATAATAATTATAATATACTAACTTACATAAAACTGAAAATTCATACCTTAACCTTGTTAAAGATCATCTTGATCAAATGCATAGTTTACGATTCAATCCCTACTAATATCGATTAAAATAATCGATGTTTTGGGTCCAAAAGATCGATTCTCCGATTAATCGATTTTAGATTGCCATCCCTAGTTCCCGTAGGATTTCTGGGATAAAAACTATCCTATGTCCTTTCTCGGGTCTCAGACTATCTTTGTACAAAATTTCATTAAAATCGGTTCAGTGGTTTGGGCGTGAAGAAGAGACAACCAGACAGACAGACAGAGTTACTTTTGGATTTATAATATTAGTAAGGATAAGTATAAAAGAAATATACTTCACCGCTTTGACATTGAATGAAGCCACAAAATAATGATTTTATCATTTATTGTTTGCATTCTTGACAATTAAAAAAAACATTTTTAGAGAAAATTTACGTATAAATAACTAATATTAATTTACGTAATAAATAAATACATATTTCAAACATTTGAGGCTATTTTTGAACGAAGACGTGGCAAAACTTTATTTACGCACACAATTTATTCACGAAATTGGTTACACTTTCTTGTTAGCAGTGATCAATCTATGTATTTCACTCATCTAAGTCCTACAATTGGAACTCCTAGATTATTTTCAAGTTCACTGACCTTGCTAATTCGAGTTCATCAGTCGCCGGACGCAAACAAAATCAGGGAAGCAATATTAATTCTGGTGAGCAAAATAACCCCAATAAGGGAAGGATCACAAAACTTAGTACTAATATATAAGGGCCGAGATAAATTCAAATCTATTGGAACGGTATGATTAGTAAAAGAAAACGGCCTAATTTTTCGTAATATAAAAGTAGTAGTATATAATGAGAATGCATTCTATCTGATGGTAACTGCCGCGGCTGATGGACATTTGACCAACCCCAAATAAGATTAGAGTTCGTTGCTAGCCATGAGGTTTAAGTTGAACGTCTAGGATAAGTTTGTTATTAATATAGGAATAGCAGACTAGCATGTAGTCCACCTGACGATCAGTGGCTGCTGCCGCCCATTGACATCTGTAATCAACCCTAGATTGGATTAGATTCCTACCTGAGGTTGGCCACAGGTGCGCCGCTATCCCCAAATACTGAGCTGGAACGCCTTGAATAAGTATAAGTATGTCTCCCTCACCTTTCAAACCAAAACACGGCAACTCTTGATAACAATTCTGTTATTAGCTGTTAAATATTATATACACAGCACTTGGTACAGTAATAAATTCTATATACAGAGACCTATTTACAATATACAGAGATCTATTTTACTCTGTTAACAGAAGGCGGGTTTCCCTAAATGGAAATAATGAACCACATGTAGATAAGTATTAGGATGAATAAACCCGATTTATCTATAGTCGGTAAGAGTCCTACTTAGTTCTTATTCAATTCAGATAACAATTCATAAACATTTATGCCGTTTTCTTCACTTAAGTAAAACTTTATATCTATTTTCATACTATAAATGGTATTAGGGTTAACAAACATTCGTACGATACGACGTCGCGTCGTGACACGTCGTGACGTCATTAGTGATGTGACGTCGTGTCAGAGAGGGCTATGTCGTAGGTTCTTAATGCGATCCCAATGCTAATGCCACTGTTATTCCAATAGAATTAAACAGATTCAAATATTTTTAATGTTTATGTTTCCCTTTCAAATCAAGTAAATAATAATAAGTTTAAATTAGAATCATTTAAAAAATGCTTAATTTGTATGATCGTATTGCATTACGACGTGCATTCTACCACGATACAATATCGGTCGTGATTTTTACGATGCACGTCGTAGATTTCACAACGATCATTGCTACACGACAAGCAACGTGACCGATACGACGTCGAATCGTATTTTAGCCCTTATACAAGTTCAATTCGGAGGAAAAACACGTATCGTGTCACCGACCTCGGCTAGGAAGAAAGTTTTCAATCCAATTGCGCTACATTATGATCTTTATTTGTTCGTCTTTCATTCGCTTCTATTGTGAGGCTTTCGGAACTAACAGAGTGTGACCCTAACTTTATTAGGTACAAACAACATGAACTGTATTAACTTGTTTAGTCTCTTTCGCCATATTTAGTACTGTACAAATATAAAATATGTATAACAAACCTTAATGTTTGATTTTTCACCAGAACACAATCGAAACTCTGCTACTATAAAACCTAAATCTATGTTATGATTATAAAAATTTGAACAAAATTATTGTTTTTTAATTTGTGGAGTGTAATGTATTTCGTGTTTTATTGTTTGGCACAGCCCTAAAGCCCGTGTCGTTGGATTCATCTAAATTATGGGAGTGACGAAGTTATATTTTTAGGCAGTCGATTTTTATGTTTTATAATAATACTGTAGTTAATGAACTTTTGTTAATTTACGATTATTATTGTTAACTTAACAATAGTTTAATCTATTTTTGATTAATTAAGCAACTATAAAGCCGTCAGCAATTAAAATGCATTGTTTAAAACTATTAACGTACCGTTTTGAATTTGTATAATTAAAATGAGTCCTTTTGTGGAATGACCCGTCCTCTGACCCTGCAAATGTCATTGAGTTTCTGAATTACACTAAAAATGTTGTTTCAAACATTACTAAAGTCCGAGACATATTCCAAAAAATCGGAAAGGTATTGAAATCGTATTGAGATCAGTGCAACTAAATTAGGTAAAAATGTAATAATCTTTAAACGAATAAACAGAGTAGCTATTATAAATTATTGTGTTTGTCTAGTATAAAATGGAGCAAAATTCATGTATAATTTTGTTTTTGAAATGTACATCTTTTCCTCTTTATTAACACACTAGCTGACCCGGCAAACTTTGTACCGCCTCAAAATCTATTTATCAAATATACTTCATATAAAATATAGCCTATGTTACTCGTGGATAATGTAGCTTTCGAATGGTGAAAGAATTTTTAAAATCTGTCCAGTAGTTTTTGAGCCTATTCGTTACAATCAAACAAACAAACAAAGTTTTCCTCTTTATAATATTAATATAGATATTATTGATTAAATTCATATTTATTTATTTAAAGCGTCTAATAACAGCAGTATTAGGTGCTGCTGTATTCGGATTTGAAGGGTAAGGGAGATGTACTTTTCCGAGGCAGTCCAGCTTAGTGTCGGGTAGGATGAGTGGCTAACCACATGTAGGAATCTTACCTAGAGGTCATTACAGATGTCCAAGAGCCGCAGTAGCCACTTAAGATCACCCTTACCATGTGTTTCAAAACATCCCACAATTTTAGATTACGTTTACTCAATCCATTATTCTGTTCCGTTTGCTTCAGTAGACTGAGTAAATGTTACAATATGAGATGAGATTATGAATGAGATTTGAATTTGAATTTGAATAAGTAAGTGCTCAAGTCTTTCTGTCTGCCCCACATGTTTGCAAAAAAGAGAGACAAAACATAAAGCGTCATTTTGTCAATTTAGACATTTAATGTTACGTTACTAACACTATAGTTCTGATACAATCCGCTAGGGGCGCTGATTGGAAATGTATGGGCAAATACGTAAACAAATACCAAAACAGTCATATTTGTCAAAACGTAAAAACTCATGGTAAGGGTACAGGTGGACTGCATGCTTGTCTATTTCAATATTATAAAAAACATTTATTTTACTTAATACATATACTGATCTACCAATAAATAATCAGTGATTGGCAAAGTGAAGTACCTAACTCTTTGTCAATTAAATAGCCATAAAAACGCTTACAAAAACACCCAAAAATGGGTTCAATTTAAAAACGCTCCGTGAGCATTATATATTTATTAATGAATCAACTGGCCATTAACATAATGATGGAGGAATGGTAATAGAATTTCCATTTTCGTTTTCCAAAAATCCCTTCATAATTAGAAACGATTTAATTGTGTTCCCCATTCACGCTTGACGCAAATTAAGATAGAAGGATGTAATTTGACAGGCGGTCCGCGCCATATTTGTTTCGCATTTCGCGTGATGATATGTGGATGAAATACGTTATCTACACTTATTTCTGCCTAATAACAGCAGTGTTAGGCGCTGCTGTGTTCCCTTTTGAAGGTAAGTGTGGTAAGGGAGACAGACTTTTCCGAGACGTTCCAGCTTAGTCCTCAAGTGTAGCGGCGTATCTGTGGCCGACCTCAGGTAGGAATTTCTAATCCTATCTAGGGTTAATTACAGATGTCAATGGGCGGCAGTAGCCACTTACCATCAGGTAGACTGCATGCTCGTCTGCTACTCCTATTTTATAAAAAAAGTTATCTGTACTATATTGGTACTGCTATTCATCGTGGTTCAATAAAGGGGATACTACCACCGCACCTATTTCTAGCATGAAGCAGTTCTTTTATTTCCAGACCAGGAGGATAAAGAGTGACAATGGTCGGCTTAATGTTTCCCTTTTCTATATGGAGTTTGTTACAGGCGCGGTACCACTGCTGCAGATTTTTGTCTTTTAAGACAGGCACACTTGCAAAACACAGTCAATGTTCCCACTCAATCCGTACAAGTAACAACTCGTTGGTCTATAGGATAGGTTCTTATCGCTAACTAATCAATAAATTAATATGCCACTAAAGATTATTTAGCTATAAAGTGTAATTAAATCTCGTGCGTTTACTCCTTTAACACCAGAGCAAAGCAACGCTTGATAGTGCTGCTACAATTGTACTCGTGTTATAAGTATTGGAGTCGACAAATGAAAGATTCTACCATCTTTTAAGTGAGTTGGATATTCTCACCTTTAGAGGAACAAACTTTAAGAACGCTCAAGAATTGACGACAACCTTATGGTGTCTTTAAATCTTAGCAGAAAAATCATCAATTGAATTAAGTATATTTAGACAGACCACAACTACATCTATACAACGTAGATAATGTTATTTTCTACTGTAGTATCATTGCTAAGGTTTAGTTTCTCAGTATCCTCGTGTCTGCCAATATTTACGCAGTTCCCGGAATCCATGAATATTGGAATGAGATTAAAGCAATTAACTAACGTATGTTATTTCATTTGGGGAAAGCTGATGTAAAGGATATGTTTAAGTTATCATAGGCATGGTGTTTGGATAACCAAATTCTATCTAACGTCTGATGCATTGCCACTTCTAAAGAATTATAATAGTATTCCTTTTTTTGGATTTTTCTTATTCTGCTAATTTACGAGTAAATCCAAAAACCAAAAACATAGATCAGACACGTGAAAAGTACACAAGAAATTGAAAAAGAATCAGATGTTTAAATCTTTCCTACATAATACATCATCATCGGAAACCCATTAATGTCGTACTGTTGGGTACGGATCAGAATGAGAAGGGTCTGGTCATGACCTTGAACGGGCAAACTTTGGGTCTGTACGAGTATAGATCGAACTCTTGAAATTGTTAAAAAAATATTTATGCTAATTTCTTTGCTTTTTTATTGGAATGGCAAGTAAAGACTCACTTTAGCATGTAATTATAACACAAGTTACCTCCGTTTTTTAAGTACGTATATCTCCATGAAAATATCTCCATGAAAGTTATTAATAAATGTTATAATGTAAGTACCTATAAACTTTAGAAAACTAATCGTGGTCGAGCACTTTGTGACACTGAGCTAATGGTTACGCAAGTGGTTAGTATAATGACACAAATGAATAGAATACGAATATAAGTATCATTGTAAATATACAATGATACTTACTTAACTTAGTCCTAGACAGTAGCAACGTACTTGTATCTGACTGTAAGTTAGACTCCAATCCTATTTGGGCTATATTATATACGTTTCCTACTTAAAGTATCTAAAAAATCAACTTAAAAAATACAAAGTAACTGAGAGACATATTTACGAGTAAAAAGAGGTACCTCAGTCACAATTTACGAAAGATATTCATAGAATACAGGATAGAATGGTTTGTTGCATTTACATACATTTGCATAGTAAAGTTATTGTACAAATGTTCACAGAATGCAACGAGAAGCCTTGTACTCTTAAGAGTACCTTTTACACAGCTTCTTGAGGAGTATTGTCGAAGAAAACTTTGTAGAATCTGAACTAAAGTAGTTGGCAAAGGTTTCTGTTAACAGACGAAATAATAGATATTTAAACTTTTGCATACATACCTGATTTGCACACAAATTTTCTTTAAAAAATATTTTTATTAGAAACATTTCAACGAAATTTTGAATTCAATTATACTGTCTCGTGCAACTTTTTTCTGGTTATCTTATATATAAAATTCTCGTGTCACAATTTTAGTTACCGTACTCCTCCCAAACGGCTTTACCGATTTTCACCAAATTTTATATGAATATTCAGTAGGTCTGAGAATCGGTTACTATCTATTTTTCATAGCCCTAAGTGATAAGGGTTGTTCACCCTTATCACACATTTTTTTTTATTTATATGGCAACACAACGTTTTCCGTGTCAGCTAGTAACTATATAGTAACACAGAGATACTAATACTTGTCTGCCGAGTTTGTCCTCAAGAATAGCATGCAGTTGTCCTCAAACTCATCAAGTAGTATGACTATCCTATTTAGACTCCAAATAGGCCAGACTCTAGAATAATTCTCTATTTTGAATTTTTTTAACAATTAAAATGTAAAACGTAATTTAACACTATTTAAAAGTTAAGCTAAGAAACTTATAATGATATCAATATTAATTTATTTATATATACAATAATATTGCCCTAAGTTTGATATCCAACACATTGACCAATACAAGGTATGACCCTAGTATACCCTGGTACGATCTACAAACATTCATCATCATCAACAACCCATTACTGTCCCACTGCTGGGCACGGGTCTCCTCTCAGAATGAGAAGGATTAGGCCATAGTCCACCGCGCTGGCCAATTGCGTATTGGTAGACTTCACATACCTTTGAGATTTTTTTTTATAAATCTCTCAGGTATGCAGGTTTCACGATGTTTTCCTTCACCGTTTAGCAAGTGATAATTAATTTCTAATACGCACATAACTTTGAAAAATCAGAGGTGCGTGCCTGGGATTTGAACCTCGGACCCCTCGATTGAGAGGCCGAGTTTCTTAACCACTAGGCTATTACTACAAACATTAGAATATCTAAAACGAACGAACCTGATACGAACAAAGCCACTCGTGATATCTCTGAATCGACACATCCCAATATCCAAGGGTTCATTTCTGTTTGCATAAAACCACCGAACTAACGAACCTAAACCTACAGATATCCGCACATTTAGACGCAGCTTCGTTACGTTGTTGGTTTTCGTTAAGCCACCGGGCAAAATACTAGATTATACTCCCAGTTCAAATCTAGCTCGAAAGACCAGCGCGATACTTAAATTTTGTGACTTTTGTACTTCGCAGCGTTTTTGTGTTTCAAAGAGTTAAAGCAGTTTGTTCCAACTGAAAGTATGATAATATGTAACAACTTTTTCCGGTTTCGTAATATTAATATCTATCTTATGAGAACAACAGACGGCAAATAAAGCATTCGACCTAAAAGAAAAATCTATTTATATCTTATTTCTTTTTTTCTCTTTCTTTCTCACATTCTTTCTTTTTTCATGTTCTCCTTTCTCCCTTTTTTAATTTTATTTTATTTCCTATTTATTATTATTATTATTTATTTATAGTTGTACCTAAGAAATAGGAAAATACTTCGCTTATTAAGCCTCATAGATGAGAGATAAATTAATCATTAACAATACCGCGAATTATAAAAATCAAACTAATATCTATAAGGGATGATCTGAGATCGATTAATCAAAAAATCTATTTGTGGGCGCGCCGGTAGGTAGATCTACAATGGTATTTCGATTCAACTAATTTAACCAATATTTATAAAAATATAGTTAAAATAATTAAATGAATAAGCGTTAATGCCACCATAGTAACAATAACACCCAAGCAAAACACCAAACAGTTCAGAGCACCACCGTGCCGTGCCCACTATTGGACAACTTCTGATCCGTTGACAGTTGCGCGCCCCTTTTTTATACCATGATACAGGTAGCCAATTGTTAATACGGAGCGGTAGTTCGAAATTAATATATTGTGACTTTAAAAACGGAATATTTATATATGAAATTAAGCATTCTCCCACATATTTTTGGACAAAAAAAAATTCGATTGTTTAAATCGTTCTCCACTAATGGATCGATTCAGCGCATCGATATTTCATCCCAGAAAATTCGATTTTTCTTAACTAACAAATGTGTTTTAGACATTTGTGCTGACGGATAAGTATATCAGTAATTGATCCTGATTGATCCTGACCACCTTTTTTTCGCGTTGTGTGATGATCGATTTTTGGAAAATCGATTCATCACACTTCAATTCAAATCGATTTAAGGATTAATATTTTTAAGAATTAATATTTTCTAGGAAAGAAACCCATCCCTAATATCTATACGTGTAACACTAGTAACAATAACATTCTAAGAATTGCAACACGAAATAGAATTAGCAGGAACTCTTAAGTATTTTTATAACGGACAACACGGAGCATGCTTCGTAAGAAATAGGAAAATACTTCGCTTGTTCAACGCCATAAATAAGCTTTCGTTCCATATTAACGTTATTCTAGATTAGGAAGGTTTCAGGCTTGATGCCAGGTTGATCAATGACCACAGAGCGCGTTTACCAAATTTATTGTATATTACACAACACGTTTTATAATAATGTGATTATTGTTAATAATATTGAATAAACAAGCGAGCATGCAATCAACCTTATGGAGGTGGAAGCAGTTATTGCTGCCAACAGTGATTCATAACTTACTCTGTAAGCAACAGGGGTTCTACCTGTTTATCTATCTGTCCCTATTTATGTGATAAAGAAGATACGAAACGCTCCAACTAACTCTTCAGGGGCAGCAATGGATCTGTAACTGACCTCAGGTACAGCTTTGTTCATATCCGGGGTTAATTTCAGTTGTACATGGACGGCAGTTGCCACCTACCTCTAATATAATAAAAAGAACACAAAATACCATGTTTCAAGCTGTTAAGTATATTCTTAGAACACTAAAAACACAGTACATTTTACATCTTTCAATTTTAAAACGTTAGCAGAGTATGTACAATAGCATCGGCTCTCCTTCGACACAAAAGCACTTGACGTCATAAGTTGCGCCGACGAAGTTAGCCCGCTTTGAGGCCTGTTTGCTGTAAACATTAATTGAGATATTCGACCTATAATAGGAGTTCCAGGCTGTTTAATATTTATAACGCGTAAACGTTATAACGATATAACGCTTTAATAATGTAACACTCAAACTGTAACGCTACAGCGCATTCTACGCGTATAGCATATGCATATAGCGTATGCATATCTTATAGCATATCTTATATATCGCAGCCAATTGGCTTAAACAAGCAATAAATGACATTTACTCATTGATTCAAACGTCTAGACAAGTGACTTGTATCGATAACGTTTAACTACTTGCCTAGACTACTCATTCAAATGTAGCATGGAGTGACGTGCGAAGAAGCAAATATTTTTAACACGCTTCTATTAGCTTAAGTTGTATGTATGTATATATGTACGTAACAGTAACGGAATCTTTGAACCCGATTTCTATTCACTTTGAACGTTCAGTTTAATTCAAAATTTTGAAGAATTATCATAAACTGATGACAATACACGATTTTAATAATTTTGTACCATTGTCCTTATCAACATCCTCAGGATTAACGATTTTCGAGGCGAGATTGTTCAAGCGCCTTAGACAAAGATAATCGCAAGTTACTAGATTGCAAATAATTATTGCTTTTTAGTTTCAATAAGGCGTAACTGTTATAGCGTGATTTTTAGTTTAGAAAATAATAATGTTATTTCCCTATAACTCTAATGTTCTGAAACATATCTATAATGCCCCCTTGTAGAATGATTTTTAGGATTCCGTACTCAAAGGTTAAAACGAAACCCTCCGCGGTCTGTTCGTGTGTTACTGGGCTATATCTCTTAAATGACACTTGATTTTTTTACAAACGATGCATAATGGTGGTCGCTATAACAACAAATACTAAAAATTGATAAATAATTATAGTTCAAGAAACTAAAAACACGCTTTTATGATAAAATCAACTAAAAAGTGGAAAATATATTTCAATCTAAGAATTAATTAAGGTACAGTAAATAGTATAATGGTGGAAAAAGTGTGGGGCGCTTTTCGAACCTGATAAATGGAGTATTAAGTGACCAATGAACGTGAATATAGGTAAGGTCTGAATTTACATGTCCATTAATTAATGTATTGGACGCTACGACGAAACGTCACGTCAAGATACGCTGTTAATTGAACAACAATTAAGGTAATTGGCTGCGTCAAATACACTTAAAGACAAGAAAAGACCCAAAACAAAAATCTGTAATTTAGATAATTGCTTGACCGGAGTTCGAACCTGGAACCCTCTAAGTATAGACCGACATAGTGGCCGTAGTGCAAAGAGAGTCATCGATATCGTTAATGCCTCACTGAGAAGGACTTTAATTAATTTAAAATTTATTTCATTTAATAATTTAAATTTAATGAATGAAAGTAATAAATCGTTATTTATTTCGTGTCATTTCACTTCAATATTTTCTGTAAAACATAAAAACAGCGTGCATTTACAAATATTTATAGTTTCCAAAAAATCCACAATCATTATATTTATATCGTTACACATAAAACCGATTCAGCATTCGTTATTCACATTCATTACAAGTATAAAAAGCACAGATTAACCTTTTATTTTTATAGATTTGTGTAAGCGGAATAAATAAAATAGCGTATCAGTTTATTGTTCATATTTCATTTGATAGTGAACAAGGAAGCCACGCTCACTTTGTAAGCGTTTCTACATTCTCTTTGGTACGGCCGAAGCGAAACCCAATTTTGTATGGGCCTTTTGCATCGGATTTATCATTTCTCCGCCTCTGAATACCGTGAAACGTTTGAGAACGAAAACGGGATGAAAAGTTAAAAGCAATAACGTTGGACACTGACACACAGATTAAATATAGCGGTAACTTTGAGTATTGTTGCCATACTTGGTTTGTTTTGCAGGATATAAATAAATAACAGGATTGTAAAAGTAATTGCTCAATTAAATTACTTTGGGTTTTAATAAAGGCATTCTTAAACATGTAAAATAGCGTTGTACAATTATGAAAAACTTTTAACAACTCAGTTACGAGTATTTAACAAATAAGTCAAGCATGTGTCAAGATTAGGTTATATTTAATGTAACTGTTATTGTAAATTATTTTTATTTATGTGGCGAAGAATATAAAAGTGTTTATATTATGATTTCTTAAACAAATGATTAAGGTTCGTTTTAATTTTCTGTAAGTTCATAATATTAACAGGAATACTAGAATGTAATAAAACTATTCCAATCAAGAAACGTTTATTGCTATCAGTTTCATGTTATTTTTCCTCAATACACGAAGATTTTATATTAAAAGTTTGGATGGGCTATGTAAACTAAATAACAAAATATAATAGAAGCCTTTCTAAGCCTTAGCAATCTCTTAGAAATCACCTAAAAATACGAATTTCTTGTATTTATATTGATACTATCCGTACATCTCCAAATGTATGGAGTCAGTACCTCAATGGGATGTGTTGAGAAGTGGCGTCACATCAGTCCGCTGTCAGAATGTTGCGACTCGAAAATTGTGGTCGTCACGATGTACCGGAATGTATTGCCTTCAACTTTTGTAGCTTCATTTATCATTTACTGGTTTAGTTGCTCGTATTTTCGGCTTCCAATGTTTGAGTCGCGAAAACATTTCGGCGTATTGTTTGTTTTATTATTTTGTGTTTTTCATGTGTCGCTTCATTTATTTCCATTCATTTAAATGTTTCGTTCAAAATTAAATGTATATTACATTTAACATTTATGTTTGATTAAATTTATGACGATTTAAGTATAGTAATAAAGTGCATAAGTGAACGAGAAGTATCATTATTTTAGAAAGACAAAACAAATAATGTGTGTATTTTTCTAACGCAGAAATGACACTAAATGGATATCTCGGATGAGGTCACTGAAAATATTACAATATCATCAAAATTAAAAATGTGAGGGGTCTCTGTTTATCGTTTACAGTAAATTTTATTACTAAATGACAAGAAATTATTAAAGCTAAAATATATACAAAATATTTCTAATTAACAATATATACAATCAAGAGTAAAAAAGATAAAATCATAAATAAAATAAACCATCTAAAATTGCCGTGTGAGGCATAGTTCCCAAAACGCTGGCGGCGTTTCCTTGTTGAACGGCAAGGCTTAGCCTTTGAGCAAAGTAGCCGCCAGCTTTTTGGTCCCCGGAAGCAGTTACAAGCTTGGTCGACATATCTGACATGAATTTTTTCATGTCAGATGACCATGGACCCATTGTCTCTATTGCAAGCGCCGCAAACAAATAATTGTCTAATAAATTATTATATTTACGGCGCTTGAGAGTAAATTAAAAATTATTATCTGAACACACTTGCATAATGCTTATTACACTTACTCCGATTCGCCTACTGACACACTTAAATGTCAGTAACAAGATTTTTCTTATAAAAACCTCGACCAGAACACGATTTCAACTTACAGAATCCGCTAAAAACTCATTTTTTTATTTTTTCCTATTTCATTACCGTTATCATAATTAATATTAACTATCCCTAGATTGGATAACACCTCTTCAAATTCTTCAATTCCTTTACACAAGGACTGTTCACTAGTGTCTATAACGAGAAATCCTTCGTTGTTTACTCATTGATGCCATTATAAGATACTGGATATGATTTACGCGACCGTACATTATTCATAAGCTCCAACTTAGCGCATTACCCTTGATATATTCTAGCAGGTCATTGCATTTTATAATGTATAAGTTTAAAAGTAAAAACAGTGTTAAGTACTCATACCAGCGTAAGCACTGCTGTGTTCTGGTTTGAAGGGTGTGGTAAGGGAGACATACTTTTCTGAGGCGTTCCAGCTTAATCCTCAGGGGAAGCGGCGCATCTGGGGTTGATGACAGATGACCATGGGCGGCAGTGGCCACTTTCCATCAAATGCTCGCCTGCTACTGCTTTATTATTAAAAAAGTGTGGTTGAATTCTGTGCTTAGATGGAAGGGTGTGTATGCCGGCTGACTTACATTTGAGGCAATCATCTTAGTGATCAGCTTCATGTTACTACTATTCCATATGGAGTTGTTACAGGTATCTAATTATATCATAAATCATGAAAACATTCTTTAGACGAAACGGTTCGGTCTTACAATAACAATTAAAAGGCAACTGATTTGGTATAGGATTTTTTTATATATATAAACATACAGCGTGTTAGACACGTGCTGTAGTAGACAAAAATATTCAATGAATATGTATTAACGTCTTATGTCTCCAGACATGGGTTATACCTGTCAAAATAATGGATAGAAAAAGGATTTTATCTGCTACGGCCTATATGTGGCGTGTTAAATGTTGAAATGAACCTTTATACTTTAGACTTTCTTTTACTTTAGACCTTTAGACTTTTCAAGTTGTACATTAGAAATTTACCTGCCTATATATACTATGAGTAACAACAGGTAGACGGCATTAGATGCCATTATATTAAATTATGTTCCTTACCTCTTTTCTTAGAGCTTTTAAACTAAACGGGTTAAGAAAGATACGGCCGACGGCACAGTGTTTAAAGAGTAACTTATACCTAACGAGACGACTTTGAGCGAAGCCTCGTAAACATTGCTCCTCTAGTTTGTTAGCGGCTATGTAAACGAAGTTTGTAGGAAACTTGGATTTTTTCTTTCTTAATTAGTTTGGTATGAAGGTCATGAAATTTCTATGTTATTACAAGCTTCTACTTAATGTCTGTAATCTGAATTTAATGTAATCTGAATTTTAAACCAAAACAAAATTATTTTTTGCGTGCTATTAAATAAAACTAAAGTTATATTCACTTTGTTATTATTTGTTTGTTATTATTCACAATTTTGTTTAAAAAATATAGACATTAGCAGAAAAAGACTTATTTTATACTTATTTATTGTAGTTCTTAGAAAAGTTGTTCTTAGACAAAACAAAAACAACAGAAAATCAAATTAATAACGAATAAATAAAGATCGTACTGTACAGCAATTGGATTAAAAACTTTCTTTATTCTTTTACTTGTTCTTGGAACTCTTTATAAAGATAAAATACATGTTATTCCTACGAGTACGATATAAGTAATAGATTTTTTGGGTTCTCATATTGCCTAACAACTAGTTTGGTAAAGAAACGTACTTCCGAGGCATTCCAACTTTTATCCTCTGGGGTAGTAACTCGTCTGTGGCTGACGTCAGGTAGAACTCTATCGGGACTGCGGACGAATACTACTAGCGTACCCGTGGTCCCGATAAAGGGCGTCCAGAGGAACACCATGGGGTTTTAGCCGGTAGGAGTCCGGCATATCCTCTCCGTTGCCCCCGCGGCCAAGACGAACCCATGAAGGGTTTCCCTACGAAAACAAAAAAGATAGAACTCTAAGACACCTGTAGTTGATAACAGATCTCGATGGACAGCAGTAGCTTACTATCAAGTGGAATGAATACTCGATTTCTAGAGACGTGGTGGTGGTGCCCCTGGAGTCGAATCACAAAATGTTCTACCACTTTATTAAGTATCACCTAAAGATTTAATTTTGACGCTTTATGTTGTATTATTTAACGTGTAATCTTCAAACTAAAAGACAGCAACGCTTAATACCTCAACTTACGTCAAACCACGAAATAATAATATATTGAGCAGTAAATTATATCAAGATACAACGCTTATTTCAAAATTCCTATTGTGTAACCATATTTATAAGATCCTAATATCTAGGTTACACAATGGTTGATTTCTGAACAGCGCGCCTGATATTCCTTTTGAAGTTAAGTAGGATCACAAAGCTCTATGCAAGAAGCTTCGGTGAAGCTGGCTTCATTAATACTGCATATATTCAATATTTTTGATGTGGTTTTATGTATCAAAAACTTATCTTCTTCTGTAGTGTAATACAAATTAAAATGATACGATAAAATATAATAAAATGTAATATTACTGTCATGATAATCTATACTTGGAAAAGTTAGTGATATACTTAAAACATAGGCGTCTTCGAAATGAGTGTAAAGCAACCTGACAGTCCTGTTCTCTCAACATGCAATCAGGGCCGGATTTAAGGGAGGGCAACCGGGCGGCAGCCCTGGGGCCTCCACAAAAGAGGGGCCCCCACAATAGAGACGTCGGATTTTTCTTTTTTAATTCCGACTAGTAAAAAAAAATCTTTTCCTTTGATATTTTTTTTTTCGCTCTTTTACCTTTATCTACAGTACTTTGTACAAACATGAATACTAAAAGAATCTACCTGCGTTTCACAATAAAATATTTATTGAAAAACTCAACTGAAAAATTGTTCATTTTATTCGGAAAATAATTTGGGGCCAGGGGGCCTCCACTCCTTTGTTGCCCCAAGGCCTCTAGACTTCTAAATCCGGCCCTGCATGCAACAATTACAGCTATCTTCTTCAGGTCATCAATCTTTTTGTGACCTGTATTTACTTGCCCCAGAGTATTCCTTTCACCTTTATTTCTCAACTAATATCGGTCAGCCAGCACGTGATCGGTATTGTGACGACTCGCGTGGCGGAGCGGTCACCATACCGGTCTGACGCGCAGAGGGTTCCCGGGTTCGATCTAAATGGTGAATTTAGGTCTCTGTTTCTGGGTCTGGGTGTTTGTGTATTTGTCTCTGTGTGTCCATAGCACCTACGATACAGGGAATCCTTAAGTTAAGCGGTATCGGCTCATTACTTCAGCCTGAATTCCAAGACATTCCCTACGCTAACAGATTTCATAACAATATTGAAAATTAATATCAATATACATTCGAGAATCAAAATTGATTGTAGCCACATTTCAATCAAACAATCAAACGCTTCAAACGCATTTGACGAAGATCCTTACTGAAATCCTCAACTCCAATATCCAACACCTTCGAATTGATTTGTGTAGTCATGTATCATCGCCTCAAAGGAACACGTTTCGAATCCTCGTCTTAACGTACGGTAAAGTTTGATTGGATAGCGCCATAGAGTTATGTACCACAAGAGCAGGCTTCGTTAGTTTTGGAACAATATAATCAAGAGAGATACTTCTTCATCTTTATTAACTCTCATCATTTTTTTAGGGTTCCCTACGCGTTTTGTAAATAATTATAAAAAACCTTTATTTTTACCCCATTGGGCAATATTTTTTTAGCGTTGATTTTTCACGCCTTATATTCAAAACGGGTTTACAGGTATTATCATATGATGTGTCGTATGATTAGTGGGAATAATTATTTTTAAGCACTGTTTTTTTTTTCATATAATTATCAATACCGGTGTATCACATACCAGATATAACTCACCGTACCTCCCTTATTATTATAGCAGTTTACGTCAAGTGTCATATCTATAGATAACTTGCTCTGTGGTCAACAGTATAGAAGAGGTTTCAACTTGTTGTTTGGTTTCAACTGTTAAGTTTCTTGTAAAAACTGAACCTCATGAATATACTTGTTACTTTAGTAAAACATGACTTGATTCTTCTTTAGTTGCCTATTACCTACTGTTAAATATTGGACACTAGTTTTTGCCTACGGCTTCGCCCGCGTTTAAAAGAAAATAATATAACATACTAACATACATAAAACTGTAAATTCGTACCTTCAACTATGCTAAAGATCATCACTTGATCACATGCATAGTTTACGATTCAATGTAGGATTCAATCCTTACTAATATCGATTAAAATAATCGATGTTTTGAGTCCAAAAGATCTATTCTCCGATTAATCAATCTTAGATCGCCATCCCCAGTTCCCGTCAGATTTCCGGGATAAAAACTATCCTATGTCCTTTCTCGGGTCTCAGACTTTTTTCAGATCTTTTTACAAAATTTCATTAAACTCGGTTCAGTGGTTTAGGCGTGAAGAAGAGACAACCAGACAGACAAAGTTACTTTCGGATTTATAATATTAGTAAGGAGTAAGGAAGTAAGGATTAGGTAATTTTTCGTAGTAATTTGTAGGGTGGTAGAGACGTATGGTTCGAGGGACGTACCAAACACTGCCACACCTATTTCTAGCGTGAAGTAGTTCTTGCATTTTGGTAGAAGGATTTGGAGACGAATTGACTTACATACGAGGTGACAATGGCAACACATATCTGACAACGCAACAGCTCAGATAAAACCTCAATATGGTTCCAGATGTCCCTATTCTATATGATGGTGATGGTGGTAGTCACCACTTATCTTATCTTACTATAATTAACCGGTTTACGCCCATTTTTAATCATCAAACTATCCAGTTCCTCCCTACCAAATATTAAAATTGACAAATTTTAATTCTTCCACTTATTTTTTTTCTCAATAAACTTCACAGACTAACACTTAAATATAATAAGATAAAACGCATATATTCTAATCAAAACAGATCAATACAGTACAAAAAGTCCTATAAATCAAAAGTTGAGCTCATAAATATAGTTCGACAAACAACAATTCTCTCCCCGAAGAAAGTAATTATTCATACATCCATAAGAGTCATAAAACTGTGACTTTCATAGCTTGTCACATCACCAGCGATGAACTGGAAACGAAATAAAAGCGGAGAAAGAATTGCACTCCAGCTAATTTTTTTAACATTTACTTCTACTGATATGATCTACCAACAACGCAGCATTCGAAATCTCAAACGATATCTTTAATATTCATAAACTTTATTACACTACATCATAATTATTTACAATAAATATAAGTAATTATATAATTACGTCACTCGTGTGACGGCAGTGTATGGACAAGTTACAATGTGTTTTACATTGCCGGCACATCGGTCACGCCGATCTACTCGGAATGTCGGCGGCCGGGATGACGGTGCTCGGGTGACGGACGTGCGGTGGAAAAGCTATTATAGTAAATGTATGTACGCTACTTCGGCGCCGTCATTAATTATCGGTATCGGCTCGGTATCGGTGGTCGTGCACAATCAGCGTGAATTCATATTGTTATATTTCTAAGTTCTAATTTTCTTTGTTACTGCACAAAAAATTGCCGTATCAACTCTAGCTGTCTAGTAGTCGCTTATATTTCATCGCTAATTATATAACAAGTGTCTATTTCCCTGAAATGTATTCAAATCGTAAAACTCCAGGCTCCGTTGTTATACGAATCCAATTCTGGGCGATAAATCGGAACGACTCGTTACGACTGTTTTGAACAAACTTATTCCTCACAGTTAATGCAAATATTTTTTTTTTTGTTAAAATAAGATTTGTATTTTCTGAAAAATAAAATATGCACATGACATATTTTTTCGTCAGTTAAAGGAAATGAGGAATTCCATATACATATCTTCTTATGTCTAAACGCGTGACCACGTTTTGGCCAATTTGTACGGTCACATTAAAACGCCGCAAACAATTGTGATTGAAGGTGGTAGAACCCTTTGTGGTTCGACTCCGGCGGCACCACCGGCACACCTATTTCTACCTAATAACAACAGTGTTAGACGCTGCTGTGTTCCGGTTTGAAGGGTGTGGGAAGGGAGACAGACTTCTGAGGCGTTCCAGCTTAGTCCTCAGGGATAGCGGCGCATCTGTGGCCGACCTCAGGTAGGAATATCTATTCCTATCTGGGGTTGATTACTGATGTCCACGGGCGGCAGTAGCCACTTATTATCAGGTGGACTGCATTCTCGTCTGCTACTCCTATATAATAATAAAAAATATGTAGTACTGAAAAAAAAGTGTGTGTGTGTCAGCTACGACGCACGATTGGAGTTTACTCCTTACGAATGATAATTATGATATATATCGAATAGAAAAAAGGGTAGGTAAATGAACGCATCTGCTAAAATGATAAGAGAAACAAACATATATCTGTAATTATTCGGATTATTTATATTACTTCAATAATGCGTATTACATAAAGTATGTTACAAAATAATATAAAATAGCGCCATCTAGTGGCAAGTTTTATAAATTGTAAGTTTGCAAGTTTATCAATCTATGTATTTTGGTTCCAAATATTATAATGGTAACTTAATATAATTGTTTATATTAAAGTAAATTTTAATATAATGTAATTATTTATATTTAAAACAATGTTAAACGTTTTATAACTTAAAACTTAATAATTATAATTTCTTTGCCATCTATAAAATATCCTTGTTGCAATTTACGGATGAAATTTATATGAGACTCAATAAACATGTTATTATATGTAATTTGGATTGTTTCTGAATGTTTTATAATTCTAGAATTCATTTAAAACGTATTGCTAATTTTATATAACTTATTTTGAACATAATTCATTAGCAATAATTCTGTAATAAATATTAAATAATACTGTTTTGATTTTGCCCGTTTATCGTTGATAGATGGTGCTGATCAATAATGCATCCATTTTTATAAGTTAAATTAATATATCAGTAACTTACAAAAGCCTCTTTATGTTAAAGACTTATTTTGCTAATATTATATCTTATTCAATTGCTTACTGATTTTATATGTTACTCTTCTTTAAAAACGTTCATAAAAGATTGTTAATCATATTATGGCGCCAATGTTCATATTTTTCACAGTGTTTATAAATGATCAAACCTATAACTTAATTTATGCAAAAATGTAAACAAATTAGTTAATGACGTTTTAATGTTTTATATATTGCTAATTATTTTTATTGTAATAATTACTTTCATATGGGATTTGAACTTACTGTATTTTAAATTAATAAAAGCACTCTTGATTCATATTTTGGTTACCGTTACGCCTCAACTTTTCGTGTTACACTTGATTTTACTCCTCATAAAATTTCCGTACCGGGCCTTATAACTCAAATCGTTTCTTAAGGAGTAAACTCCAATTAAGAGGAAAATAATTATGGTGCTGTACTCTCAGTTGTCTAACTATGGAAAGAACACCGCCACCCTTATTTCTGCATTATAACAGCCGTTTTGGCGCTTCTAATTCTGATTCAAAGAGTAGAACGTTCCAACTTAGTTTTCAGAAATAGCATCAATTCACACCAACTAAGCATCAGGGGAACACACTCGTTTGTAACTCCAACTTTACAACAAAGAATAACCTGAAGTAACAAAAGATAAAATAGCACAAAAATATGCTGTCTTCTGTATTAGAGTAAAAAACATAAATATATATTATGAATATAATCTTGTCATGTAATAAAGTTAGTAGGTGGGTAGGATGGTGGAAATTAATGCAGACGTAACCTATTTTCTCGTGTAACGTTACATCCCGCCTCGGTTTATTCAGTGTGGTTACAAAAACAACGTTTCAGATCGTCGTTGATAAATAATATGTAATGCTGAATTTGCGTGTCAGTAAGTCTTTTTTGGTTTTGGAAGGAAATCTTCCAAAGATACAAGGCATTTGGGTGGAAGTTTAGTTTATGTGAGATTTTTTCAATCAGGATAAATAATTTTTCGCGCATTACTATTTTATATATTTTTTTACATTTACTTTTCGATTTTTTCTAGATGCTCGGATAGTACGGGGTTCTTGTTTAAGTGTTTACGATAGCATTTAATTGAGACTAAACTCAAATTCTCATGGTTTAAGTTATAAATTGCACTCGTTTGCTTGATAAAAATAAAATACAAATTAGTTCATAACACGTCCTACCTGTACGGCGTCCAGGCGAAGAGTGACTCGCTTGGCGTCGCTCGACGCACCCCCACCACTGCATACCCACCAGGCGTGCTTTTGTTTATTACAATATATAATTATGTGTGTCTTGTTTATATACTACATAATACAAAAAATAAGAAATAAAACTCTATATAAAACATGTAATAATAACTTATTTTTTTATACCAAAAAAATTATCGTTATAAAACATTCGCTACAAACTAAAACATGATATTAATAATTCAGGACGCATTTACCTTCTTAATAGGTATATCAGCATAGTTACTAACTCCGACTCCACTACCTAAATATTGTATAAAGGTCACCTTCCTTTTCGAAAGCCAAAAATAGGCTTATCACCAGAAGAATACATAATGAATTTTTGTAATAACAAGTCCTCTAGACGCCCTTAACGTTACTTTCGTGGCCCAACAAGTGAAACTGATATTTTGCCTTTAAGATATTCGGGCTACGTTTTTACACGCGAATATATTCTGACAGGGTGAAAGTAACGCTTACGAAATGTTTAGATGTGTTCGAGTTCCGGGGTGGTTAAGGGGTTATATACTTTTTGTGTTACAGCTATAAGTTGGAAAGGGTTAAGCTGCAGATAGTTTTTATTATTTTACTTTGTAAAAAATCTTTGTAAATCTATGCTCATTGGAAGTTATGCCCCTTTAAAATATGTCTTATCCCTTACTTCTTAAAAATTATTCCAATTGTCGCCTAATGGCGTTCTCTTTTTAATTCTGTCAATATCGGAGAATTCAGTTTGAAGGATATATATAGTAAGGGAGCGACGCGACTACCTCGTTAGGTCGATTAATTAGAACTTTATTATCTGGGCTTAATTTATTATAAATGTCTATAGGCATTTTCACCGCTTACACATCTTACCATCAGGTGGACTGCGTGCTTATTTTCTATAATAAAAAACATTTATATCCGACACTACACTACACTTTAAGTTGGACTGCCTGTATCAATAGTAGTATTATATGTACTTAAAACACACCACATTTTACGTGTAGCGGTACCCTTACCATGAATTTTCAAAACATCCCACAATTTTACGTTACGTTTACTCAATAAATTATTCTGTTCCGTGTGCTTCAGTAGACTGAGTAAACGTAATAAGTGCTCCAGTCTTTTTGTCTACCTCAAATGTTCGTAAAAAAGAGAGACAAAACATAAAGCGCCATTTTGTCAATTTAGACTTTTAATGTTACGTTACTTACACTATATATATATAGTTCTCTCATATATATAGTTCTGATATAATCCGCTAGGGGAGCTGATTGGAATTTGTATGGGCAAATACGTAAAAAAATACCAAAACAGTCATATTTGTCAAAACGTAAAAACTCATGGTAAGGGTACAGATTGCAACGCGTGTAAACCCATGAAGCATACCTAGTATGGATGACAAAGGATATTCTTAACTCTTCCCTCGATATAAACCTCCTCGCTCGGAACACGACACTGTATTAAGTTAACATTTTAAATATACTTATTTTATATTCATAGTATAGCCGAAGAGATTTAGTGGATAAAAGCTCCAGCTCCAAGTTTGTGCTTTAAAGTCAATATCATTTTTATGAAGTTGAGATAGAAAATTATCATTGTTATTGTCGCCTATAGACGTTTATAGTAAATCCACCATCATCATCCCAGATGTTTATCGATAAGAGATTACTATGCTTAAATACTTCTTCTTGCGGTGCCTCTCCAACTATTGAAGGTCGGCTATTAGCTTTCTAAATTCCTCATGGTTCTTTGAGAGGCGACGCAGTTCCTTCTTCATCCTTAAAGACTAACGTTGTCTAATAATAATCAATCAGTACAATGTTTTCCCATCATAGGCCTAAATTTGACAATTTTTCGTAGGCAGAAATTATCGATATTTGGTAGACAAAATATTGGTAAGATTGATTAATAACGCTAACCCTTCAAACCAGAACAGTACCCTTACCATGAGTTTTCAAAACATCCCACAATTTTACGTTACGTTTACTCAATCCATTATTCTGTTTCGTTTGCTTAGTAGACTGAATAAACGTAACAATAAGTAAGTGCTCAAGTCTTTTTGTCTACCTCACATGTTCGCAAAAAAGAGAGACAAAACATAAAGCGCCATTTTGTCAATTTAGACATTTAATGTTACGTTACTGACACTATATTTCAGATACAATCCGCTAGGGGCGCCGATTGGAATTTGTATGGGCAAATACGTAAACAAATACCAAAACAGTAATATTTGTCAAAACGTAAAAACTCATGGTAAGGGTACAGCAGTCAAACCAAATTGTTATGAAGGCGAAAATATGAAGGCCAAAACAGGTAGCAGTGATGTCTGCAGTATCTAACCTCGAAGGGATTTACCTTTTAACATATACATATGTTATCATCGTTAATAAGAAGCTTGGATATTAACGATATCACATTTTTATAACGTTACATTAAAGTAATATGTGACTCATTTGACACTACAGTTTAAAAACAGATGCGGGTAGGTGAAGTGGGGACGACACCTTGGCGGCGCTCGAATTAACAGAGAGCGACATTGTGGTCGGAGACTTCAGCAAGAACAGTCGAATAACGGAGATACTTGTGTAGTTATAATACTTCTAATCACTAGTGTGAACTTACTTACGTATAGTTATCATATCGTTACTCTGTACCTTTTATGTGACTATAAGATTACACGCCTTCAAGACCTTCAAGATGACTATCATTTATACATATATGCATACATATACTCATACATACGTATGTATATGTATGTATACAACCATCAGTACATTATATATTCATCAATAGAATGATAAATCAAACTGATTTCTTAAGGGTAACAATTCACCTGTGAACGACCTTAATAGCATTTCAATTATATTTCGGGTCTATTGGTCACATAATTTCCGGTTTATCATGCTACATATAATAAAATATTTCCTACTATATTTTGTAGAAACGAAGGAAGATTATACAAACCAGGGACGTGGCGAGCGCTTTTCCTTTTCCTTTGAACCTTCATTGAATTCTGGTCCCGTATTTTAAATATCTTCAATATTTTAATCTGGGGTCGCTTAAATAAGGAAGTACTTTTCTATATAAATTAAGAAGCATATGAGCTTGTACATCTTATGAAAAGTGGTTACCTTTTCCGTGGGCCTCTATAATTATTCTCAATTTTTTTAGATTGGACAGAGGTCCCATTTTTGTTTTTAATTAAAATCGATCACTCCGAAAATTTTAAATTGGATCGCCTCTAATAAATAGCCTGTATAACTTCCTATAAAACTCCAATACAAATGAATATTCATTACAGATGTTTATAGGCGATAGCACATATCATAAAATTGCATTATCGTTTCGTATTTCGATTAAAACATTTAAAAAAAAATGGAAGGTGGTAGAATACTTTGTGGTTCGGCTCCAGCGGCACCATCGCGATACCTTTTTCTACCTCATAACAGCAGCATTAAGCGCTGCTGTGTTCTGGTTTGAAGGGCGTGGTAAAGAAGACATACTTTTCCGAGGCGTTCCAGCTAAGTCCGCAAGGGCAATGGCGCATCCGTGGCCGACCTCAGTTAGGATATCTAATCCGATCTGGGGTTGATTACATATCCATGGGCGGCAGTAGCTTACCATCAGATGGACTGCATGCTCGTCTGTCACTCCTATAGTATAAAAAAATACAAAATTCCCATTAATCGCTGAGAAAAGTCAGCTAGGCGAGAGCCGATACATTTTCTCAGCTGAAATTATTCGTCCCTGAGTGCACAATCGATTAAGGAAAATGATGGATTTTCCTCTGTTAGTCGACCTCACTCGCTAAGAAAATATTTCAAGAGCTTCAGTGTATTTCTAAGGCAAACGCAGTAAGCGCTTAATAATGTTATTGAAAATTTAAAATGTGAACTAGTTTATTTGTTGGAACAAAGATTTTCTATCAAAGGTATTATACGCGTTTAGTTACTTTTGAAGCGTTTATCGCATATATTAGTAAAGATTACTCACTCCTAACAAGAAAATGTACCCGTTTTGAGAATTGAAATAGTTGCGTAAAAAGTATTGCCACGTCTCCGTGCTAAAATGTCCTTAAAATATTTAAAATAATTATTTATTTATTATGTAAATTACGCAGTATTAGTTATTTATTCGTAAATTTTCTCTAAAAATGTTTTTATTTGTCAAGAATTTAAAAAAAGAACTTACTAATAAGCCGTTTGTGGCTTCATTCAATTTCAAGGCGGCAAGTATCTTTACCAATCTATGGTTTATTGATACAAGAATGTTTTGTTGCGCTGTACGCTATTTCTATATCTTTGCGTTTATCTGTAGTATCTGCGCGCGGTAGGTAACGCCCGCATGTATCTATCTATTGTTTTTATTTTTTATCTGTGCAGAAATGCAAGTAAAATTTATTTAAAACTAAACTTTATAAATTAATATTTGTATGAAAATGAAAATTAAACTCTTTACAAATAATAGACTATAAAGAGTATACAAACGGTTTTGTTTTTATAACCCAAATGCAAGGGGTATTGTGGAAGTGACAGCTACATATTTAAGCATAGGGTTTGTGTTTTCATAATAGAATACATTTTAAAGATACGTTAAAAATATTTATGAAACGAAGACGAATTTTCCGCATATGTCATTATCCCTTAGACCCAATATGTTAAAAATGATGTAGATTATTTAGTAATCTTTTATGTACGACGATAGTAATTGATGGCAACATTCATCATGGAATTTATCAAAAATTGTAAAATTACAACGCTTTCCTATCACATAGCAGAGCGGTCACCACATCGGTCTGATGCGCAAAGGGTTCCGAGTTCGATCCCCGGCCAGACAGATATCTGAATGATGAATTTAGATATCTGAGATAGATTGTTCTGAGTCTGGTTGTCTGTATATAGTCTTTGTGTGTGTCCATGACAACCACGATACAGAGAATCCTAGTGTGGGGCTGTAGAAAGCGATATACAAGTTTAGTTCCACTTTCTGCCCCTTCTATAAATAACCCCCTTGCTATACTCAGTATCGTTATAGTAAAATATTGGTGTAAAAAGTAATAATTAGATTATAAAACGATAAAGTCCGTTACACGAAAAAAATTTGAATGGAAGAAAATGCCGCTCAAACCTAATTCTATTATCCCTTGCGCGGAGAAAATAATAATTCGATGCGAAATATTCAACGACAAATTTTAAGACAAAAAATATTATCGACGTTTGGTGAAAGGGTCAAAGTTGAAACGAGTATTTTAATTATTTTTTAGAATGTAGCAACATTTAGACATACTTATCTATTATTTTCCATCATGCATGTTTCAAAGCAGTATCCATACTTATCTGTAATAGGATTCGGATACGATTCCCTGTCAATTCAATTAATTTAGAGAATGCATAGATTTTGATACATGTATTGTAAACAAATATAGTTTTTTTTGGACATATGTTACGAGCAAAAATAGCGTCATTTACTAAGAAGTTTACATTTTCATTTTTTAGTGATTTATTTGGTACCAAAAACAAAATGCATGCACTATCTTCGAATATCATAGATTTCCATATTATGTAGTTTGACACATAGCATCACATGGACTGCATACTCTTTGCATGCACACAGTACATACGTACATGCAAACATTCGAAAAAAATACTCTCCGCAGTGATAAAAGGGTTTAAGTAGAGAACTACCCTTTTATTAGATAATCTAGATTGCATAACCCACAACTGTCGCTACCACTGCAGTTTGGCGCTAACCCTTTGGTATCCTAACAACCCAATCAGTACCGCTAGCCCTGCCAAACCGCCCTTGATATGTGACCAACGTTACGACCAGACAAACACTGTTCAGCGCATTGAAATTTATTCAGCGCTTAATATTTCACAGCTTGGCTGACTCAGCGCTACATTTTGCTCGTTACGTTAATTTTCCATTTAGGCCATCTGTTCGGTTTACTTTGCTGCTAAGTGTTGCCAGGCTCTTTAGTGCCCCGATTTTATGGTGTTGTGTTTATGTATGCATAGAATATGCATATGAATATCATCGAGTGCCTTCGAATAGTTAGTTCTTCATTTGAAAATAATATGCGACAAAATGTAACACTTTGTTGTGCTGCAATTGACGCCAACAAACTAAATATTAAACTGTTAGGTCTATATATAATGGAGTATATTGTATAGCTGCTATTTTCCATAAGTCCTACAACGGGGTTTTGTAGAGAGAACTCCTTGGCTCAGTAAATGAGAGAAGGTCCCCACCAAATGGAGAAATCGCTTTATCCCTTAAAACAGTACTCCACTCCTTCAAGCCACTTCAATGCGACTACAGGATATGTTTTCAAGCTTCTCATAGTGCCCTACAGAACCTGCTATATAATAATAATTGAAGGACTGATGGCTTCATGTGTCTTCTGAAGAACAGGACCTGATACACATTATAATTTGTATATAATCTTTATTATGATCTAGATAGATACGTAAAATCTTTTCTGTGCCCCAATTTTCAATTAGCCGTAACTAGGCGATTTTGAAAATCTGGCAACACTGTCGGTTGATTGTTGGCGAGGGTATCAGAATTTATAAGCTGACGAGCTGCTGCGTGTCATCTGTAAATCATTTTAATGTATCAACAAACGAACTGAGCGTGCGGGTTAGACATTTAGCGGGCAGTATATCATAGGGAAATATCATGTTTTTGTACGATAGAAGTGGGAAGTGTATGTTTTGGGCATAGAAAAGTACCACGTCGAAATAGACCTATTAGTAGTCTCATAGGGTTACCATATGGTCACACCATTCACCCTAGAAGGGTAAGTTCATTATGGATAATCAATCTATCCAATGTTTTATCAATTTGATCAATTTTTTGCGGTTGTTGAAACTCTTCATATAGATAAATGTTGCCATATTTAATTTGTCATTTATTTCATAGAAATGGCGACCATGCGTACCGTTTTAAGTCATAACAACTAACAGCCACGTCACGGCCCAACGCACTCAGAGGACTTCGGTTGCTTTCCTTTGGAGATCCCATTGTCATACACAGCGGCGAAGACAGCCACCGGAGAGGTTTTAGTGCGTTACAACTCCCACATAGCGTGTTGCCGGTTTCACGGTGTCGAATACCTTTGAAGATTTTCTCCCTCCTTAAAAAAAGATGTATTACTACCTCTTAGGAAGTAGGAACGCTTCATACATAAAAGTAAATTTTGTCATTTTTTTTTAAATAACGCACAGCAATGCACCACGTACCGTACAGTACATGTGCTTACTCTACCACACTGGACTGTGTACAGTACCATTACCAGAAGTTTTACGTTTCGACAAATATGACTGTTTTGGTATTTGTTTACGTATTTGCCCATACAAATTCCAATCAGCGCCCCCAGCGGATTGTGTCAGAACAAGGAAATCGTATTGGCTCATACGTAAACAAATACCAAAACAGTCATATTTGTCGAAACGTAAAAACTTCTGGTAAGGGTACTGTAAACAGTCCAGTGTGCTACAGTAAGCACATATACTGTACGGTACGGTAAGGGTACAGGTTGTAGATATAACATACTTCTACATTTGCTCTACTTAGAACAATTATCTACTATCAAATGTCGCTTGGGCAACCGCTGCTACATGTTGTGCTTTAAACAATTCTATTAACTTGCTTTATTCTGGTTTGAAAGATAATTAAGTATGTAAGGTCAGTAGACGTTGTTTTCTTATATAATAAGTTATAGGACTAAATAGTCCTCAGAGAAAACACCTGTCAACTTCTGTGATCATTTTTACGTGGAAACTGTTCGATTTATGGCCAGTATTTGCTTAAAATCAAGTCTGTAGGTAAATTTTCCGCTGGTTGACATGTTGAAAAAAAAAGATATATTATTCCGATAAAAAATAAACTTAAAATAACAACTGTAATTAATACAGGTTTTAAATAACTGAAACTACTGTTGACGAGCCGTTGCTCATTTTAGTTTTTAGGTCAAACTATGTTCAAAAGTTTACAGATGGAAAACAAATTCATAAAGCTAGTGCATTAGGCTCTATTCACACGATCCTGTTTGCAACGAGTAGCCTGCAATATTTATATTTGCATTCAGCTATTGCCCATAACGTTTATGGGTCAAAGGTCATTCGCTGCATTAAACAGTTTTCAAAATTGTAAATTTCAGGCAACTACTCCGTTTACGACCTGAAAATAGGCGTGAAAATCCCGTGCAGGATCGTGAACTTTTTGCATTAGGCTGCCTATTCGCGTTCGTTTCTACACGGATAACGGATCGGTAAAAGTAATTTTAATTGGGCGTAAGCTAGCAAATTATTATGCGAAATAGGACTTAAATGACATTATACTTTTTAAATTTTCTTTTGACATAAATAGTAGAGAAATATTTTGGACGTGACATATTATGGAAAGCCTCTGAGCAGACCAAAAGTCGTACAAATATCGTATATTTTTCATTTAAACACTCATTAACTAAATTTACTATATGACAGAAATCATTATAACGACTGGAAATACCCGGAGTAAATAAACCTGGAACTTGAAGCTTGCCAGCAAACAATTTTACTGTTAAGTTACTGTTTTAGTAATAATACAATTAGGTACAAAACTTCATGTTACTAAACCACAAACTTACAATTAAAAAAATACAAATGCGAACAAATTGATCCGGTAATAAATTCAATAATCGTATAGTGTGCGTCAAGCTTACAATCGAATTGAACTAGTCAGCACTACATTGTTATAATTATAATACATACCTACACAAATTATCCATGTCCTGAGGCGAATGCGTCAACAACGCTGCATGCATATGCAAGTAGCATAATATGTTAGCACATTCAGCCGTGAAAGGTCATGAACAGGAACGGTTCTGGAAAGTTGTTTGCTAGTAAAAATTTTACTGAATAAATCTGGAATTTGAATATTGCCAGTTCCATTTTTTTTAGTTTCATAAGTGTTTCAATAAAATACCATTAGATACAAAACTAAAATAACTACACCATAAACTTACAATGAGACATTTTTACAACATTAATCTTTAATTTAATAATCGTACGTTTATTGCCGGTAATTAATCCGACAATCGTATAGCGTGTGTGCAGCCTATAATCGAATTGAACTAGTCAGCACTACATTGTTATAATTATAATACATACCTACACAAATTATCCATGTCCTGAGGCGATTGCGTCAACAACGGTGCATGCATATGCAAGCAGTATAATGTGTTAGCACATTCAGCCGAGAAAGGTCATGAACAGGAACAGTTATGGAAAGTTGTTTGCTAGTAAAATTTTACATGCGGTTGATTTCACGGGATTGTTGTTTTAAATTTAATGTTTGTTACATATTATTACGATTTTGTGTAGCTCTTTATGCTACTAGATTGAGACAAATTAACTTAATGCTATCTATATACATCACTATTTACATAAATTTGACAGTTCAAAATGGTATCGTTTAAATCTACAATTTATCTACATTCACCAAACACCACCATTCACCAAATAAAAAAAAATATATAATAGAAATAAGAATATTAATCCATCTGATGCTTCAAGATCGCTGTCTATTGTACTTAGATAGGCTTCATCATACAAGTGTATAAGTATAATAATACAGATATAAAAAATACATTTCAACCCTCCAAAATACTCACAATATGCTCGTGAATGCGAATAAGGTTAAGTTGCCGCTAATGGACATCTGTAATCAACACCAGATAGAATTAGATATTCCTACCTGAGGTCGGCCACAGATGCGCCGCAACCCCTGAAGAGTAAGCTGGAACGCCGCAGAAAAGTATGTCTCCCTCACGACACCCTTCAAACCAGTACATAGCAGCGTTAACACTGCTGTTATGAGGCAAAAATAGGTGTGGCGGTGGTGCCGCCGGAATCGAACAAATGGTGCTACCTTCAAAGCATTACAAATACATTCATGAATAAACCCTATGTCGGCTTTTCCTTGTCTCACCGTCCAATATTTCGTAGCTCGACACGCCGGTGCAGAGTTAAATCGTTGCTTTACAACACAAATTGCCTATTAAACCCCCGAAGCGTCGCTAAGCCGGCTTACTACGACCAACTATTGCTGTTCAGTCGCCTGAAAAACCTGAAAGGAGACAGCTACAAGGCCTTTGAGTCTCGATGAACCAGACCAGTTTTGTTGAATTCCTAATTTTTCTATCGAAGTCCGCTCCATGAAAAAACTGTTTTCAAACGCGATGTCTTTGAAGATGTTAGAAGATTATTTTTTCATTAGTAGTTTCTAAGGTAGAAGTGTCAAATGACATCAGGTTTTTATTCTTGTCTGATTTTGTTGTTTGCTATGTGATCGTGCTCAAGAACGATCGTACTCCAATAATCGCAATTCGGAACTTGTACATGTAATAGATGTTGAAAAAACTTCGATAGCGTGATTCAGAAACCTTTAGAATATTACTGTATGGTAAATGGCCTGCATTATTCTCATTCTGTAAGAAGACCTGTATCTTGCAATGCAATAGTAAAGATTGAAGACGATTTTGCTAATATTGCTTTCCTACAGGGAACATTTCGCTTTATTTGAAGTGCATGCCTTTTACCATAACCTATATAGAAACCATAACTAATAACTAATCAGAATTCTACGTTATGTGCGGCTTTGTAAAGTACGTTAAAATTGTAGCTTTAATCAGACATATTTTCCAACTTGCTCTAGAGTACTCATGCCTTGCAATGATGATGATTGCACAGTAAGGGAATTGCAGAAGATAATAATGGTATTCACCGGATACCTATTTACTACCATAACCTATTTCGAAACCATAACAATAACTAATCGGAATTCTGCGTTAGAAGCGGCTTTGCAAAGTACGTCAAAGTTGTAGCTAGTATCAGCCATATTTTCCAACTTGCTCTAGAATATTCATGTTGCAATATCGACTCGTAGCTGGTTTGATAACGGAACATGATCTTAATTTATCGAGCATACTTGAATTTAGGATGCATTGGGAAACATGAGTTTGCTCGTGTGAAATGATATTGAAGCGGCAAATGAGTATCGAATGTACCTGACCCGTTATTGTCCAATCGCTGTATACTGGTATCCTCTCAGTACCCTTACCATGAGTTTTTACGTTTTGACAAATATGACTGCTTTAGTATTTGTTTACATGTATTTGTCCATACAAATTCCATACAACGCCCCTAGCTAATTGCATCAGTACTATAGTGTCAGTAACGTAACATTAAATGTCTAAATTGACAAAATTGCGCTTTATATTTTCTCTCTTTTTTGCGAACATGTGAGGCAGACAGAAAGACTTGAACACTTACTCGTACTTATTGTTACGTTTACTCAGTCTACTGAAGCAAACGGAATATAATATTGGATTGAGTAAACATAACGTAAAATTGTGGGATGTTTGGAAAACTCATGGTAAGGGTACAGAAAACAAAGGATTGTGTTAAGATTCCTACGTAACACGCACGGGAGGAGACGCGCGGGCGGAGGAGGCGGGCAACGTCATCGGCGCGGGCGGTGCGGTGGTGGTACGAGCCGAACACTACTCACGCTTGCGACCTCCGTCGGCCACGGACGATTTCTATTAAAAATATTGTATCGACCGGGAAACCCTGATGTAATTAAGCGGCCTTATTAAACCAGCAAAATACAGTCCACTCTCTCATTTAAGTCCCAGGACCCTAACAGATTGTATGATGGTTGTGGAATGGTTACGGTTTATATATAGTCTACATAGTTTCATATAGTCTACCTAGTCTCATAGTCCACAACGTTGACCAAATGAGGATTATTAGACATCCAATACCACTAGGTACTTTTTGGAGGGTCTCTCAGACGTGTTTATTTTTCTTCGCAATGTTTTACTTCATTGTCAAAGCATCGATAATCAATTTCGACAAACCAATGAATGCCTGGGATGAAAAGACCGGTCGCGTGGTAGCTTCGTGGTATTATGATTCTAGTTCCAATTAGATTACAAACAATTTTGCCCCAAAAAAACTAAGTTCTTCCCTATTAGTTTCGTAAAATAATGTGGCTGACACAAAGTAATATATATTACTATAAATAATAAACTTCGTCACGCATGGCTTGAAGTTACAAAGGAAACAAACAGACAGGAAAAGACACTTGAACCCACATATGATGTATTGCTTGAATCACGCCGTGGTGTATTGTCTTTCACTAATGAGGAATAATGTTTACCCTGTATGTACTCGCAACTTGTAGAGGCAAAAATTAAGCCAAATGTTTTTTTCTGGTTACTGGTAATTTACGTTACTAATTACTTGATCTGATTTTACGCGTCTAATCTTACTTAAAGATAAATTTCTACAAAAATGAAAATGAGCTTTAATAAGGGTTTAATAATTTCGTATTTTTCTGAGAAAACTCTTTCATTTGATAAAAAATGAAATTGGTACGCCGTCCACCGTGATTATATTAGTGATCCTATATCTAATATACCATATTAGATATACCATATTAGATATAGGATAGGATATAATATACCATATTAGATATAGGATCACTAATATAATCCCGCTTTGTCGTCAAAACCAAAAATGTGGCCAAAATTTCAGCTCAATCGGATACCAGGAAGTAGAAATTTAACATAAGACTCACAATACTTACAATATATTAGGACAAACAAAGCAACTTAAATAAAAACTTGGAAAAATATAGTAAATCTATTCCATAAAATTTACATTAGTAAACCTTGATGAAAACACCAAAAACATCTTTGTTAAAACTATTATTTTGCCCCAAAATATAATTTGCGATAAATTCCCTAAACTTTCTTCATGGAATCACCTAGCCATTGATCGTAGAGAAAATCGTAGGAAAATCCACAACGGATTTCCTGAAAATATGACGCAAACGCGTTCAGGACCTTTGTTTTATACGTTCGGAAAACTTACACAAGTGGGATTACAAACAAAAGGGAAAATTTGTATTGTAATAATTCTGTGTCGTTATTTTGTTTGTGAAGCCAATTTATGGTCTGCCAATCTCGTAAGGTTTAATGAAATAAATTCTTTGTAGCTTGCGTACGAAACTAATTAATCTTGTCTAGTTATAGTTATAGAGTTCCAATAAGAGAAGTAAATAGGTAATGTTGTCTTATTTTTAACTAGCTAACCCGGCAAACTTTGTACCGCCTCAAAATCTACTTATCAAATATATTTCATATAGAATATAGCCTATATTACTTGTTGATAATGTAGCTTTCGAATGGTGAAAGAATTTTTAAAATCGGTCCAGTAGTTTTCTGAGCCTATTCATTACAATCAAACAAACAAACAAAGCTTTCCTCTTTATAATATTAGTATAGATGAAAATAATGATTTGATGATGACTAATGATCAGTTTTGGCTCAAAATCAGCCCTTGTAACAGCAGTGTCATGCTCATGGGTACTGTAGGTAATCTGATTTGAAAATTATGACACACATACACAGATTGACACAAAATACATTACAGAAGACACAAAGACAGACAGGGGACACAAAGCGATACGCGAAATTTCAACTAACTCCTCATGAGTAGCCACGTATCGGTTACCAACCACAGGTAAGATTTCAATTGTATCTGTGGTCAAATATACATTTCCACTGGTCATTTTAAAAACGATGGTCTAGGCTTGTCTGCTACTTCAACTTTGTATAAAAGATAGAAGTTAACTATGTCAAAACCAAGCAAACTCGCTTATTTAACCATAAGTCAAGCTGTAACGACATCCTTCATTACTAGAGAACTATGTTCCTTATTCACGCAAGCTATAAGACGGCGAAGTAAGGTTCCCCAGGGTTACTTGGAAGGCCACTTTACTTTAAAGTATGCCTCGAGCTCCGAAGACTCGTAAAGATGACTTAATACTTTAGGACGTAGTAAAAGGTTGGGGCCGCTCACTTAGGACATAAAATCAAATCGATTTTCATTTATATCTCACTTATGAACAAACTTCCTTATTTTTTGATTTTGACGACCGTTCTGACGTAGAGGATTATCTTGCATTATCTAAATATTTTGGTAAACTTCACATGCCTTTGAGAACTCAGGCGTGCTGTTTAAGCCAATGATAATTAATTTGTAATATGCAGATAAACTTAAAAAAACAGTGGTCCGTGCATAAGATTTCAACCCCAGAACCTCATATTATGAAGACCAGTGCTTAGCAAACATGTATTTCAAACCACACCATTTACATTTAGAACTAGCGCTTCATCACTCACTACTTAACGATTTTATTTAACGTTAAATGCTTTACACATCTCACACATTACAAACTCGAGACTTAGTCTCGTGTTTGTAATGCTTTGACAATAACACGCAATCTGAAGATACCGTGCGTACAAAGCCGGCGTAGGCCCTCGTGTATCGTCTGGATTGCTTTGTCAATACGTAGGGCGGAGACAGCGGAGCGTTTGAGAACTAGTCAATTATCATGTGTGTACACTTAGATATTAATCTGTGTTAGCCTAGTGGTTGAAGCGTCTATTAACACAGGGATCCGAGGTTCATGTCCCAGGTATGGACCAATTATTTTTCAAAGTTATTTTCGTATTACAAATTAATCATCACTTCCTATAACAGCGAGGGAAAACATTGTTAAGAAACCTACACACCTAGAGATCTAAAAACATCTTAAAGGTATGTTAAATTTACCAATTTGCAATTGGACAGAGCGGAAGACCTATACCCTTTTTACTTTTAGATTAGGCCTGTCCTAGCAAACATGGTATTCAAACCACACGATTTACATTTAAAACAAGCGCTTCATCGCCCAATACTCAACGCTTATATTTATAAAAATGCCGTATAAACATCTAACACACTACAAACACGAGACTAAACACTTTGTCAATAACACGCAATCTGAAGATACCGTGCGTACAAAGCCGGCGTAGGCCCTCGTGTATCGTCTGGATTGCTTTGTCAATACGTAGGGCGGAGACAGCGGAGCGTTTGAGAACTAGTTAATTATCATGTATGTATGTACACAGACGATTTCATAGACATTATAGGGTTTCAGATTCGATGCTGAGTGTGGAAATGATAAGTGAGATAAGCAATATTGGATAAATATTAATTGTAGGCAGTTTGTTTTCAGATTTTATTTATTGTCATAAAAGTTGTTTTTTCAGTCAGTTTAGTCTACGATCTAAAAGTTCAGTCCATGATGTGGCACGATAACTCGCGTAACACGGCAGTAGTCACCGGTGACCCACAGATGCCCTGTTAGGTTCCCGGCCTAGCAAATACCTGTTCTTTGCCTGATTCTGGGTGTTACCTGCAGTGCCCCGCTTGCCTGATGTTTGCCACCAACTCTGAACTTCTACAAACGTTTGGTTTTACCAGAAGCCACACTACAAACAATCGCAAACCTACACAAAGCAGCTCAACTCTATCCACACATTAGAATTTGTATCGGTTTAGAAGCGGACGCTGAATTTTTGTTCCTATTTTGGATATTTGTGCACTATTTGTGTGTCCATTGCACTTCACCAAAAACCCAGGCTATGTAGAAGCGTTAAAAAAGCTAATATTGATACAAATTTTTTTGTCGCAGTAGAGTTGAGTGGATGTTTGCGTAGTAAAGTGCACGCGTCGATTCGTAGCGCTCCGAACTGAAAAGTAAACATTATCCGATGATTTGTGCTTAAGGAGCTTAGCCAGTGAAAATGTGTTTTCTGTATAGTAACATCCATCTAGATCGATTTATTACAATACGAACGTGAAACTAACCATTTTAGATTAGGATATCGTATTTTTGTACTAGATTTTGACTATATTTTTGAAAATTTAAAATACTGAAAAGAAAGAAAGAGAAAAGGAGTTTAACGTATAAACTAGGGTACCAAACCTAAAGTTCACCTAATATTAAAAAATAGTCACCGTTGTTAATAGACAAGTTTTAATCAACCAAATATCTATAAAATCGATCACAGCTGCGTCGCCAAGTCTCATCCTTATCTACACTCTTCAAAATAGCACACTACTGTTACATAGTTTAGCTTATTATTATAACTCAGATGTCTGCTACTCCTATGTAGGATTAGCAGTTTTTTTAACGACTCAGTTACCTCTATAGGTAGATCTCTATTGTCCCTGTAGTTCCGGGACCAGAATAGGGCTACGGCCCGGCCAGCGACCCCGGGTTGGACGGCGGTATGTGTGGTCGCATACCGTCGTGCACACGGGACATTGTGGCGAACGTCATGCTCACCTGGATGGAGCTCGACGGGGCAACGCGCTAAGAGCACTCCGGTTGCGTTCGTCCGAAGATCCCGGAGTCCTCTACGCAGCGCCGAGGACGGCCACTGGGGGGGTTTTAGTGCGGTAAGAGTGGGACTCTTAACCCTGTGTCGCTCCCACTACAACGGGTAACTTTTGAATTACCTATAGAAAATATAAATACGCTTATCTTATGTTTAACTTAACTTTGATATAAAAATCATTTAATAGACACTTAACTTATTGAGAACAACTAAACAAAGTAAGGATTTCAAAATAATTCCTTTGAACTAAAAGTCACATAAATTCAAAAGCACAGTTGATACTGTTAAAGAACTCAACGTCGCTTCTCTCTCGAATGTTATAAGTAAGTTATTTTCCGTATGAGTGAAGCTTAATATACGTTACATATTCATTTATTCTATTTTGGTTTTAAGGTCGTTGACATCACATTTTCTTTTTTACATCTTTAAACAGGGTGTTTTATTTTATCGTGTATTAAGGCTGCGAAAGCCTTGTAATTGAAACTGAGTTCATTATCGGGAGGTCCAACGTTCGATTTCCAAAAACGAACCGCCGATTTTTCTAAGTTACATGTGTATTAGAAATGTAGTATCACATGCTATAACAGAGAAGGTCAATAGTCAGAGTTTGTTAAAAGAAGTTTTGAAGGACCTGTGAAATCTACATATTCACACTTATCCACGGTGGACTATGACCTAAAACCTTCTGCTCTGATAGGAGACCCGTGTCCAGCGGTGGGACAATAATGTGTTGACAACAACTATTCTATTGTGAATTTAACAAAACTATTTTCCAATTTTTATTTTCAAGCTTTGTCGTCACCTTGATTTAATTTAAAATTGTAACATTATTTCTATATTATTACCATCGGAGAAAAATCTGCCATAAAAACATTTCTCCTACACCTCGCCGTTTCAATCTTTATACAAAATATAAGTATTTGTACTGTAAGTATCTCTTGAAGGTCTGTCAGCCCCAGGATCCTTTGTCAAAAGTTTAAATGTCTCAAACAATGACACTTTGTTTCAATTCTAGATCTCTTCTTATTGAACGTGACTATAAAATATGTCTTAAAACAGAAGGTAAATTATAAGTGACAGATGCAGAAGTAAATTCGAAATATTACCTTTCATGAAACCAATAAAAAATCTTTGTTTTCCTTGAAGAGTGTTTTAACACATATTATACAGATTTTGAAGGTGGTAGAACCCTTTGTGGTTCGACTCTGGCGGCACCACCGCCACACCTATTTCTACCTAATAACAGCAGTGTTAAGCGCTGCTGTGTTCCCGTTTGAAGAGTGTGGTAAGGGAGACAGACTTTTCCGAGGCGTTCCAGCTTAGTCCTCAGGGGTAGCGGCGCATCTGTGGCCAACCTCAGGAATCTCTATCTGGAGTTGATTACAGATGTCTATGGGCGGTAGTAAACACTTACCATCAGGTGGACTGCATGCTCGTCTGCTACTCTTATATTAAAAAAAAAACATATTTATATGTTTCACATCTTTCACAATTTTAAGTTGGCTAGTAGTTTGAAATTCGCCATCTGAAGGTTCGAAGTTCAAATACAAGGCATTTTGTAAGTTATGTGCGTATTACAAAATATTTAACACGGCGAAGGGAAATAGTGGTAGGAAACTTGCATGCCTGAGGGTTAAAAAACTCAAGGTTGTGTGAATTCTACCAATTCGCACTTGGCCAGCGCGGTGGACTATGGCCTAAAACCCTCAATCTGAGACTCCTCTCAGATTACTGTTAGGTACACTGTTGGGTAAGGTCTCCACCTTACCCAACAGTGTAACAGTAATTTGTTGACGACAATTTACAGTTACTTACAGTTTTAGATGAAAAACCATTTAGAATACTACAATAAATAAATTCAAACATGTAACAGTAACATCCGCCGCCCTTCGCTCTTTGTCAAAACTTTCACGTTGTAATCTTTGAATCGTCGCCTAGAATCTTAATTGTTTGAAATCTCGGCAAGTGTTCCACTGTTCACTCATAAATATATTTTTAGAGACTATGTTACTAATAAAGTTATTAACAATCTATCCATTTTTAACTACCAAAGATCTAAATTTAACAATGTCCAGTATGAAGTAATGATCAAACTTCGACCTTTGGTTAATAAAAAATAGATAAATCAGATTAAGGAAAAATGAATTTATTAGCAACTTTATTTTATTAATAAGAATGTGTTTCTTGTTTCTTTTCCGATATTCTAGTATAATTCTCTACATATTTTTTAATAAGGGGATTACAGAGGATTTGATTTGGTACTACGGTAAGTTAGCCGGTGAAATTAGCCAAAATAATAAGCCACAGATCTATAAATACAGGTCTGTGTCATCACATCAACAACCCTTACTGTCCCGCTGCTGGGCACGGGTCTCCTCTCAAAATGAGAAGGATTAGGCCATAGTCCACCGAGCTGGTCATGTGCGTATTGGTCTGTGTAATAAACCTTATTGGCATGAACGTACGCCTCAAATTGGAATTATTTATGTAATGATTTACATAGCAACCGTATGACTTAAAATTTTAACGTCTTTGTTTAAACTTCAAAATAAAATTGCAAGTAATACTTAACACGATAAAAATAACAACGAATCGACACTTTTATTTGATTAAAGTAAAATCCGTAGCACATTTTAGTGTGTCGTAAAAAGCCGACAATCTCATCGCAGCTCGTATGTTTGATTATGTATATTACAGTATCTATACAGGAATATACAAGTACTGTCGCACAATGCCTCTCACTGGGTCCTCCGTCAAAAGTTTGTTTAACGTCATCAACTGTGACTCTTCTGGAATCTCAATTATTCAAAAGCACCTAGGGTTGTCACCCGCTCTGTAAATATAGAATAAAATATTACAGAATATGCTTTTTCACAAATTTTCATTTCATTTTATAGGATTGCTTTCTCATTTTATGTTTCCATATTTATTAGGTAATTACTATAAGAGATATGCATACTAAAATGCTGCAAATTGAGACGCTGATAAAATATCAATTTAATTAATGATATTTATGATAAAATATAATTTATCTCGTGAATTAAATGTGAAGTATGTGTTTTTTTAATATTCTTGAAATAAAAAAGTCTTATCACAGTGGCAGCCCTAATTATTCTATATACAGATATTTATCGGAACGTCTCTACTCTCTACAGAATAATCAGATTACTTAATACCCACATTGCTGGGAACCTAGGTGTTTAAGTAGAATGAGGTGTACACACTTAAGTGACTAGTGAATATTTATTACTACAAAGTATTTCCATAGAGTTAAATAGGTATAGAAGCGAAACTAGCGCCTCCCTCGTATGTAAGGTAACTTTGAACAAGGTTAAAATAATGAGTGTGGGTAACTAACATTATTATTATTATAATATTTATTTTACACTTAACATTTCACATTATTATATTTCATATATTTATTATATACATATATACTATTTACCTATTTACATAACACTGACATGCACTACATATTCACATACATACATACATTCATAACACATTCACAATTATAAAATAAATTAAATGGACAGGCATCGCCGCGCGACACTAAGTAGTTAAGAAGACACTGCACGGTGCCGTATAGCTATAGACATAGGCGCGAGCGCATCACCGCGCTCGCCACGCCGCCTCGCCGGCATCGCCAGTCGACCCAATACCGTCCGACGCGTTACCTGTGCCACTCGCTACTCGCTTTTATATGTTCGCTTCGCGCGTGTATTCATTGTTATTTCTGTTTCTTTTGCCTAAGACTTTCTCTCGCTATCGCTTCTCTTTCCTTCTATTTTTGTGTATACTGTGTATGTGTGGAACTGAATAAACTGTGTATTATATCATTTGTGGACTTTTATACTTTAAAGAACTCGTAGTAGATAACACCATCATTCACCATCCCACGCTACAAATTGGTGACCCCGCGCAAACACGTGCTAAAATGTCCAGTGATAGCGGATCGGACACAGCGCGCTCACAAGTGAACACACGGCCACGTCGTCCTATCAAGATGGCGGAGCGCGTGAAGACGACCGAGACCAACGCGATTCACGTAAAGATACCACCATTCTGGCCAGAGAAACCCACGATATGGTTTGCCCAAGTAGAGGGTCAATTTAAGATCGCCAATATAGTGGACGATGAAACAAAGTTTCACCACGTGTTCGGTAACCTGGATCGGCAGTACGCCGGGGAAATCGAGGACGTCCTCACCGGGCCGCCTAGCTATGAAAGATTGAAGAGTGAACTAATAAAAAGACTCTCAGTGTCGCGTGAAAATAAAGTTATGCAACTTTTAATGCACGAACAACTTGGCTCACGGAAACCGTCACAATTCCTCCGACACCTCCAACATCTCGCCGGCCCCGGCATGCCACATGACGTCCTGCGCACTATATGGACTAGCCGTCTACCATCGGCCATGCAACCCATAGTCGCATCCCAAGCCACCCTCTGCCTCGACGGTCTAGCTGATCTCGCAGACAGAATATACGACCTCGGCACCCCAGCATGTCAAGTAGCGGCTACATCATCGATAACCACAGCCCCCATAGACTTTTTAATGCGTGAGATAGCCGATCTGAAAAAACAGGTCAGTGAATTGACCATACAGGTCAACCGATCGCGGCCCAGACATCGAGAGATGGGACAACAACACCGATCACGCTCACGGTCACAGCGGTCACTCTCAAGCTACCGCCGGTACCCCATTTGTTGGTACCACCAAAAACATGGGGCCCACGCAAAGAAATGCATTAAACCGTGCGACTTCATGGCGGGAAACTCCCAAGGCAATCAGTAATGGCGACAAGTGATTGCCACGCATCAACGGGTCGCCTTTTCATCACCGACCGCACCCTGGGAGTGGAGTTCCTGGTCGACACAGGAAGCGATCTGTGCGTCTTCCCTCGATCGGAGCTCCGGCAGCAACGCGCGAAGACCGACTATCAATTGTGTGCGGCTAACGGTACCCCTATAGACACTTATGGTTATCTTGAGCTTAAACTCAATTTAGGACTCCGTAGAGATTATGTGTGGCGCTTTGTCGTGGCCGACGTCACAAACGCAATTATTGGCGTTGATTTTTTGTCACATTATAAGTTAATTGTAGATATAAGTAATAAACGCCTAGTCGATAGTTTAACAAATGCATCAACTGTAGCCACTATCGATGCAACAGGTAGATTAATATATAGTGTTAAGGTTTTGTCTGTTTGTACAAAATATAAAAATTTATTGTCAAAATTTCAGAGTGTCGTGCGGCCTGCAGGTTCACCACATACACCTAAACACAACACTATACATCACATCCGCACCACTCCAGGTCCTCCAGTGTCATGTGCACCTCGGCGCCTCGCACCTGATAAACTGAAAATTGCCAAGTCAGAGTTCGAGTGTATGTTAGCGAATGGGACTGCTCGACCATCTGAGAGTCCTTGGTCGTCGCCCCTCCACCTAGCCCCCAAAAAGGACAACGGCTGGCGTCCGTGCGGCGACTACAGGATGCTCAACTCCAGGACCATCCCTGATAGGTACCCCATTCGGCACATCCACGATTTTGCTCACAATTTATCTGGTTGTAAGATCTTTTCCACTATCGACTTAGTTAAAGCTTACAATCAGATACCAGTATTTCAGGATGACATCCAAAAAACGGCAATCACCACACCGTTTGGACTCTTCGAGTTTCCGTTTATGACGTTTGGCCTGCGGAACGCTGGTCAAACATTCCAAAGGTTTGTTGACGAAATGACTCGGGGCCTAGAATTTTGTTATCCGTACCTAGACGATTTCTTGGTATTTTCCAAAGACGAATCAGAGCACGAGGAACACCTTCGTCAACTCTTCACCAGGATGGAGGAATACGGTGTACTCATCAACACCGCCAAGTGCGTCTTCGGCGAACGAGAGGTAACATTTCTAGGCTACCACATCTCCGAGCGCGGCACCAAGCCTTTGGAAAGTAAGGTGCTGGCCATCAAGGAGTTTCCGCTCCCTAAAACAACAAGGCAATTACGCAGATTTCTGGGCATGGTAAATTTCTACCGTAGGTTTATTCCACATGCCGCCCAAATCCAAGCACCGTTGAACTCCTTGTTGACCGGTTCCATCAGAGCTTCGCAGCCCGTCGACATACACGGCGACTCGTTGAGAGCATTCGAGGAGTGCAAGGAGAGCTTGTGCAATGCAGCAATGCTTGCACATCCAGACTCCTCCTTAGAACTAGGGTTGGTTACAGACGCCTCCGATACTGCCATCGGTGGAGTCCTACAACAACGTAGGAATGGTCACTGGGAGCCTCTAGCATTTTTCTCACGCAAGTTGAGTCCGTCACAAACCAAATATTCACCATACGACCGTGAACTCCTTGCCATCTATGAGAATATAAAATATTTTCGACATATGCTAGAGGCTACCCATTTTACTATTTATACAGACCATAAGCCGTTGTGTTTTGCGTTCCACGAACGTAAACATAATTGCACACCGCGTCAATTTAGACATCTGGATTTTATAGCACAATTCACAACGGACATTAAGCACATATCTGGTAAGGACAACATCGTTGCTGACACGCTCTCTCGCATAGACGAACTGTCATTGCCAGTTAACTTAGAAGAGCTTGCCCGAGAACAACTGACAGACTCGGAACTAACTGAGTACCTATCAGGCGATAGTTCACTTCGCCTTGAACGGATGAGTATTCCTGGGTGCCGCACGGAATTGTACTGCGACGTCAGTACACCGACGCCCAGACCTTTCGTCCCCAAAAATCTTCGTCAACAGGTATTTAATTGCCTTCACTCACTCAGTCATCCCGGTCCCAACGTTTCCACCAAGCTCGTCGCGCAGCGCTTTGTTTGGCCTCTCATGCGTAAGCAATGCCGTGAGTGGTCCAGGTCATGTTTGAGTTGCCAGCGCACCAAGGTAAACAGACATGTCACATCACCTTTCGGTACATACGATTTGCCTTCGACGCGTTTCAGACATGTCCACCTGGATCTGATCGGCCCATTACCACCTAGCGGAAACTTTCGATATTGTCTCACAGCCGTCGATCGCTTTACGCGATGGCCGGAAGCTATACCGCTTACCGAAATCACAGCTGAGACGGTAGCCAAAGCGTTCATAAGCTGTTGGGTGTCGCGATTCGGTTGCCCCACGGACATTGTAACCGACCGCGGCAGACAATTCGAATCAGCTTTGTTCCAGCAATTGTCCCAGTCCATCGGTTTCCATCACCGTAAGACTACCGCGTACCACCCACAGTGCAACGGCTTGGTGGAACGATTCCACCGACAGTTGAAGGCAGCTATTACTTGTCACGCCGACGTAAGATGGACCGAATCCTTACCCTATGTTCTTCTCGGCATTAGGAGCGCCTTTAAAGAAGATCTTAACTCTTCTTCCGCTGAGTTAGTCTATGGTGAGCCACTCAGACTCCCCGGCGAATTTTTCGGTCACAATGTGCCAAATTATACGACCGACATCACAGACTTCTCGGCGCGCATGAAGTCCTTTGCCGAGAAGCTACATCCCGTCCCAACCCAACACCATTCAAAGAACAAAATCTTCGTGTATAAAGACCTTGCCACTTGTAGTCACGTATTCCTAAGGGAAGAAGTGTTACGTGGTTCACTTCAACCGGCCTACACGGGACCACACAAAGTTCTGAAGAGAGGTGCTAAGACCTTCAGAATCCAAATAAAAGGAAAAGACGTCACAGTAAGCATAGACCGTTTAAAGCCAGCCTACTTGCTGTTTGACGATTCAAACGCCCAAGCAAGCTCTGATTTTCCTTCCGATCCTCCTTCTGAACCCGATCCTCAACCTCCTATCCCAATTCCCCAAGACTCCTTTCATACAAAGACGACACGCTCAGGAAGACAGGTACGATTCCCTGATTATTATCGCCCGTAGACACGGTCTCTGGAGGGGAGTGTTGTGGGTAACTAACATTATTATTATTATAATATTTATTTTACACTTAACATTTCACATTATTATATTTCATATATTTATTATATACATATATACTATTTACCTATTTACATAACACTGACATGCACTACATATTCACATACATACATACATTCATAACACATTCACAATTATAAAATAAATTAAATGGACAGGCATCGCCGCGCGACACTAAGTAGTTAAGAAGACACTGCACGGTGCCGTATAGCTATAGACATAGGCGCGAGCGCATCACCGCGCTCGCCACGCCGCCTCGCCGGCATCGCCAGTCGACCCAATACCGTCCGACGCGTTACCTGTGCCACTCGCTACTCGCTTTTATATGTTCGCTTCGCGCGTGTATTCATTGTTATTTCTGTTTCTTTTGCCTAAGACTTTCTCTCGCTATCGCTTCTCTTTCCTTCTATTTTTGTGTATACTGTGTATGTGTGGAACTGAATAAACTGTGTATTATATCATTTGTGGACTTTTATACTTTAAAGAACTCGTAGTAGATAACACCATCATTCACCATCCCACGCTACAATGAGCAAGAATAAGAAATGCCAAGAAAATACAATTTATATTTTTATAATATAGGAATAGCAGACGAGCATGCAGTCCACCTGATGGTAAGTGCCACTGCCGCCCATGCATATCTATAATCATCCCTTGATAAGACTAGAGTTCTATCTAAGGCTGGCAGACAGATACGTTACTACCTAAGGGCTGAAGATTAAGTTGAAGCGCCTGAGACAAGTACATTTCCCTTAGCACACCCTCCAAACCAGAACACAGCAGCACTTAACACTGCTATTATTAGGCAAGAATAGGTGTGGTGGTGGCGCCGGTATAGTCCGCGTAAAACGGCTGTCCAGTCTGAATATAGAAATGACCACACCTGCTCGCAACAACTTCAGAGCGGACTAGCAGTTTGGCGAGGACTATATGATAGTTGGTTTCTCCCTGACCAAACCATATTGATTCCATCCTTCAATCCATCTTTAGACTAGCCTAAAATATTTTTTTTAGAAACATACTTCAGACCTCTCATATATGTAAATGTATTCAAGTAATTGAGGCATCCTAGGGCCCTCCATCAAAACTTTGCATGACGTCATAAATTCTGACTGTGCGCGTTGAATTTCAATTATTCAAGGGCTCAACTAAATATTGTTTTGTACTTTCATTGTTCTACGCTAATACGTAACTGAATAATAAATTCGTGTGTGGAGAATAATTTGGATAAAACAAGGCAAGTGAGTTATCACAAATGTTCAACAAATAAAATGATAATTAAGCTTTTAGGGTTCCGTACCCAAAGACTCCGCTGTCCGTCTATCCATCTGTCCGTCTGTCCGTAAGTCATAGGGCTCTATCTCCTGAACCGTAATAGATAGAAACTTGTTTTTTTACAGAGTATGTATAAAGGTAGCCGCTACAACAGTAAATACTAAAAATAAAAAAGTTGAAAAGAAATGGGGCTCGCCATACAAGAAACTGCTACTTCGACGTGATTCGCTTTGTCTATTAAATCGTAATAATAATCGTTCAGTGGCTGCTATAATAACAAATACTAAAAATTAAAAAACTGGAGGTACGGAACGTGTGCAAGTTCGACTTGCACTTGGACAATTATTTATCTTATATATAAAATTTGTGTCACAATGTCAGTTACTCCTCCGAAACGGCTGTACCGATTTTCACCAATTTGATATGCATATTCAGTAGGGCTGAGAATCGGCTACTATCTATTTTTCATACCCCTAAGTGATAAGGGTTAGGTTTTTTATTTATATGGCAACGTACACAACGTTTCCCGGATCAGCTAGTATAATATAAGAGTAGCAGACGAGCATGCAGTCAACCTGATGATAAGTGGCTACTACCGCCGATGAACATGTGGATTCGAACTACGGAGATTTCAACCATCTTCAATGCTGTGAGAATAGTTATTAAGTTATTTTTGTTATTACTTTAGAGTTACTTATACGTAGTGATAGTCTAGTGGTTGTAACTCGTTCTTTCTGTCCGAGGTTTGAATTTTAGGCACGCACCTTTGATTGATTTTTCAAAGTTATGTACGTATTAGAAATTAATTATTACCTACTTAGTATAACGGCGAAGGAAAGGATTGTAGGGAAAGCTAAGTAGATAAGTATCTAAGAGATGATTTGAAAAAGTTTTCAAAGGTACGTGAAGGCTAACAATTCGCACTTAGCTAGCGCGGTGAACCTGTTCCCTATGAGATAAGCCGTGCCCAACAGTGGGGCCACAATGGTTTAACAACAACTATATTATCTTGTTAATAATTATCTACGAAATGTTTTATAGCCAAACCAAACTACAACAGTAAACAAGATCGTTATATTTGATGAATAAAGTCTACAAAACAAAAGAACGGCGAAGTTGCCGAAATTACAAACGATGACAGGTTTCTTCCATTATTTGATCTCAAGGAACGGTGATATTATCGAGTTTCTTTGAAATAAATTATATTTTCTTATTACATGTATTAGTTATTAATAATATAGGAGTAGCAGACGAGTATAGTCACCCTCACATCTGTAATTAACCACAGATAAGATTCAATTGACGACCCGCGTGGCGGAGCGGCCACCATACCGGTCTGACGCGCAAAGGGTCCCGGGTTCGATCCCCGGCCCCGGATCTAAATGATGAATTTAGATTTCTGTTTCTAGATCTGGGTGTTTGTGTATTTGTTTATGTGTGTGTCCATGGCACCCACAACACAGGGAATCCTAGTGTGGAGCTGTGAGTGTAGAAAGCGTTTATTATATAATTTCAGAGATCGGCCACAGATGCGCCGCTACCCCTGAGGACTAAGCAGGAACGCCTCGGAAAAGTATGTCTCTCTTACCACACCCTTCAAACCAGAACATAGCAGCCCTTAATAGATGCGTTGGTGGTGGCGTCAAAGTCGAACCATAGAGGGTTCTGCCTTCCAACATTTTAAAGTTAAACTTATATGTAATAATCATAGATTAGTAAAGATACTTCGCCGCCTTGAAATTGAATGAAGCCACAAACGGCTTATTTTAGTAAGTTCTTCTTTTGAATTCTTGAGAAATAAAAACATTTTTAGAGAAAATTTACGGAATAAATAAATAATTATTTCAAATATTTAAGGGACATTTTAGCACGGAGACGTGGCAAAACTTTTTACGCAACTATTTCAATTCTCAAAACTGGGTACATTTTCTTATTAGGTCTGAGTAACCTTTACTAATCTATGGTAATAATACAAAATTTACCTAAATCCTTGATTCGAAAAAATATTTGCTTTTCATAGTTCAAGCGTGAATAAGCATCTAAAAGAAAAAATCAGCTTATATAAATACAATTTCTATTACAAACATTCTTCAAAAAATCCCATCTGTTTCCACTTGAAGATATAATCCATCCTTTATTTTGAACGACTGAAAATAAATGAACTCCTTATTCTCAACTTGTATAAAACATGCTTATATTTTATAGGAGCTAATACTAAAGTATTCATCTTTTGCGTCTATTCAGTACAAACCACCTTCCCAGTAAGAGCATAATATGCGAGGACATCAGACCAAATAAAAATAAGACAACACGTAAAATATTTGCCTTACATATTTATTTCTGGCTAATAACCGCAGTGTTAAGCGCTGCTGTGTTCTGGTTTGAAGATTGGGGTAAGGGAGACATAGTTATCCGAGGCATTCCGGCTTAGGGGTAGCGGCGCATTTGTGGGCGACCTTAGATAGCAATCTAATCTTATCTGGAATTGAATATAGATATCCATGGGCGGCAGTAGCCACTTACCATCAGGTGGACTGCATGCTCGTCTGCTACTCCTATATTCTAAAAAAAAAACTTGCTGCGTGTTACTTTAAATGTGGTAGATTTCGTGTATGTGCTTTCGAGAAAAACAAAATTTCACTTCACTACATTCAATTATATTTTAATATTTTTATCAGAAGCATTAATATCCTATGTAACGTTGCTATTTATCAATACAAAGAAGAAAGTTGTGTAATGAACTCAACCCTGATTTATATTACAATTTTGTTACTCATTTTTACTACGCAATCAAGACAACTTGGTGTGCTTTATTGTGTTCTAAGACTAAGTCTACTGTTTAATTTCTAAGGGAACGTACAAAATAATGATTTATAAGCCCGTCTCGGAAAATAAGTGTTTGTACGAGGAAAATATAAAAATAAGTAAAAACAACTCGCAGAGGTATTCGCTTGACCGGGTTAGGGAGCAACACTGTTTTATCGATATACATTATTTATCCCTATTAATAAAGTATATATAGATACCTACTAATGAATCGACTCCTACTATATTGCCTGCAAATGCAACTTGTAACATTGGTGAACCATGTCAGATTTGTGGATTTCCTCACTATATGTTCTGTCAACAGTAAGGCGTGAGTTGAATTTTAATACTTACAAAATTAGTCTCGAAATATCGCAAATCTAAGAAATTTCGATTTTTCATAGTAAACGTATTTATAAAAGCTTTGTGTAAGAAAATACCTGTCTTTCGCTGCGGATTTTTTATTCATGTGAAACTATCGTATCAAAGTTGTATCAAAGTTTCACACAAAGGATGCTGAAAGATAAAGAAATTGATATAGAGTAACACTTCTGTCCCAATAATACTTGACAGTGAATAATAAATTGAATAACACGCTACATGCTAACAGAAGACTTTCATTGTACTACATATTTCTTTGAAAGGTTATATTAACTCAAATTCATACATTTCCAAGAGCCCGTTTTTACGCCAATCGATCATCGATAGTAGCGTATTCCTGTGACAACCTTACCAATTTCATTAATAAATTCCGAGTAATATCGATACAAACATTATTCTCCCTAGACCCAATTCGAGCGACGGCGATAGAATTGAAAAACAAAACAAGGTGGGTAGGCGTCTCAAATATCGTCGCCATTAAATTTTAATATTTTGTTGACGACGGCTCCGGGGAGTCTATCAATAACAACAGCTTCAGAGTACACATTTATATATTGTATCATCTAAAATATAAATAAGGAAAGCTAAACTTCTTAACATCATGCTAGATAATCCTGGAATTTGTAGAATTTGTGTGTGGCATTTTAATCTCAATAAGGATTGATGTCACGTGAGATTGGCCGATTGTCAGTGATAGACTCGTGCCAGAAACTCGGCCTCTATATCGAGTTCAAATCCCAGGCACGCATCTCTGATTTTTCAAAGTTATGTGCGTATTGGAAATTAGTTATCACTTGCTAAACGGTGAAGAAAAACATCGTCAGGAAACCTGCATACCTGAGAGATTTATAAAAAAAAAATCTCAAAGGTATGTGAAGTCTACGTTAGTCTAAGTTACGCACATGGCCAGCGTGGTGGACTATGGCCTAAAAAAATTCTCAAAGGTATGGCCTAATTCTGGCCTTCTCATTATAAGAGGAGACCCGTGCCCAGCAGTGGGACAGTAATGGGTTGATGATGATGATGATGATGAGATAGGCCACAGATCCGTTGCTACTTTAAAGGACTAAGTTGATGTATCTCATATCAGTGTCTTTTTATCACACTCTTCAAACCAGAACATAGCAGCGCTTAGCATTAATATGGATAGAAATAATTTAAACAAGTAAAAGTTTCAGGTTATTTCAAATAGGAAATATAACGAAAAGTAACGCTTTAGCAAAATTATCACTTAAATCGCATTACTCGCAATTATCATACGTCTATTTGTTTGGTCATAATTTGTTACAAATATTGGCCACCAATTCAATATGTTTCACGCTTGTCCACGTTACATTTTGACCTACTTCAACCATAACATTCGTGATCGATTTAAGAACGAGCATTATTTTGATATATCTATTTTATATGATAAAATGATGTAAATTTTCAATTCAATTCATTTATTTATTGCAGGATAAAGTGAAGTACATTATATATGGAATACATTAGTTTTGTGCTCCTATCCTAACCCAAAGGGTATGCAAATATATCATAGGTAATAATTCTAATTAAAATTAAATTAAAATAATGATATTGAATTAAAAAAGGATACAATAATAAAATTAATAGAAATCATAATATTAAATTAATAATTAAACAACAAAATAGCATGTCAGTACAAATAAAAATATTTCGTTAACGTAGAAATATAACATCAAATCGAATTATAACATTTTTTACCGTTCTGAATCTTAAAAAACAATCAAACACAAAATTATTTTCCAATTGCAAAGGTAGCAAATAATTTAACATATTCAGCTCCGCTAGTAAAAGCATAATACAAGCGTGAGGATTTTTCTAGCCCCATTACTTGCTGCAAGATTTATTGAGTCACTTGTTATAGACTTGAATTAATTGCAACTTGTACATTTACGCGCGGTGCTATTTATGTGTTTCAATTATTTTCTTCTTACACGCAAACAGTTAAAAGACAGTTATTAATCGTTTTGTTAATGAAATTAAAATGTGTCTTTATATTATCATGTTCCTTCTGGCCCAGAATAGCACCATTCCCTCTTTAACGGTATTTGTGGACGTATAGGACTAAGTTTAAGGGATAGGCAGCAGGGTCTTTCAGCTAGATTTATGCCCGTTACTAATAATTTGTCCAATGTTTTGCCCATCAAATATAGATACCTAATTGAAACTTTCTGCATGATAGAAGTTATCCAATTTCGATGTTTGGTAGGCAAAAATAAATAAAGTCCCTCGGAGGACTCCGGTTGTGTTCTATCGGAGGTCTCGGAGATTGAGGATTAGTTCGGTAAAAATACCACATAACCCGGCGTCGCTCCCACGTCGTCGGGTACCTTTTGATGGTTTCCTCCTCGTAAACAAAAAATAGAGTCAAAAATAAAATACACAGGTACACAAGGACTGTAGTAACCACAATGAGGCGCATAACCAACGATCATATACTAAGAAAAAATCATAAATTAACTCATGTGACACTGAAATATTATTATTATCATATATTTTCAATACACTCGGTTCACTCTCAATACCGAATGTGTCAGGAAATATTATTTAAACACTAGCCTTCCTTTGGCAATGTATCCAAAAAAGGATGAAAACCCGAAGCGGATGAATAAAATAGCACAATAACTAGCAATGAACACCAAAAAGAAGGTGAAACGATTTGGACGCTCTCCAGGAAAGATTAAGTTGCGCAAAATAGGGGCCGAAGCGAAAGTTAAAAGGGAAATAAAAAAGATTTATCTTACCTCATTTTAACGCTGCAATCCCTACGTATAGAAATTGGAACTGTAATTTTGGAGACGTCTTCATTGCTGCGGTCTAACCTGGGAAATGTAGTGAAATTGACATCAAAATAATCATTATCAAGTTTCTTGGCCACAAATAAAAGGTCATATTGACTACTCTAGCCAAATGTGGCCCTTAAAAACTTTTTAGAGAACTTTTGGACCAGTACGTTTCTTTGGAATATTTTCCATAATAGTTGTAATTATAAAATATCACATGCCTATAATCTGACCCTCGCACCCTCAACTACGTTCACATAGAGATATCACAACTGCTTAAAGGTGGAATATGTCCATAACTATTCCATGTATTCCATCCATCCTTTGAAGGGGCAATTTGGAGGACATAGGCATTCTGAGCTTACGCCACGGGAACAAATCGTAAATCCTCCAGCGATTACAAGATTTCTATAAGTCATCAGTCCACGAAGTTAAAGAATGTCTTATACTTCTTATGCCTAGTGTAAGCCACTCAAGGATTCCAACATTATTTCTAAAATGTGACCTTATGCCGACTGAAATCCCATAGGACTATCCCGTACTATCCTATTTAAAGTTGTTAAGCGTTTCATGTCAGGGGAGTACGTTAATAGCCGATTTTAGTTCCAAGGCAAGTTCCAAGTCGTTAATTTGACATGTTTTACGAATAGGTCAGGTTGTCATACATCATTGCACATATGTACTTACTGATTTGCTGTATCAGAACGTTCGTGTGACTTCTCTTCTCAGCCAGCATGCGTCATGTGACCCTGACAAAGATTTACGACTTCTATAAAATAATAATAAATGACCAACAACTTCGTGGACATTGTAGAATAGAAGCGCACATGAAATTTAATCACCCATCCAATTTTTTGTCGCGCTTGACGCAGCTTAACTTTTCCCACGAATTACTTACTCAAAAGCTACAAACTGTACATTACTTTAATCACTTCATATAGCCGAAGTAAATACTGTAGGCTACTCATTTACTTCCTATAAACAACTCATGTTCATGTTAAAACAAGAATACATCTATCATACAACTCTCCATATCAGCGATATTAACAAAAAGTCCATCTTTGTTCTCCGTATAGTCATGTACGATATCGTTAAAACAATTTTGACCGAACAACGAAACGCCATTAGAAGGGTTGGCTTTGCCATTGGTGACTTTAGACTTAGGACTCGCGGATCGAATCAAAAGCGACTGTCATTGTTTCATGTCTATACTAGCGTTTGATAGGACTTCGCTTGATAGGGATATAGATCTCTTGTTTATAATATAGAAGTAGCAGACGAGCACTCCACCCCATGGTAAGTGCGGCTCATGGATCTGTACTCTACCCCAGACAGGATTAGATATTCCTACCTGAGGTCGGCCACGCCCGCCGCTACCCTTGAGGACTAAGCTGAAACGCCTCGGAAAAGTATATCTCCCTTTTAAACTGAACACAGCAGCGCTAAACACTGCGATTATTAGGCAGTAATATGTGGGGTGGTGATGCAACAAGAATCGAACCTCAAGGAGTTCTACCGACTTCAAATATATCTATACAAATGTTACTGACTTGGCTCATCGCACACTACGACTCTAAGCTGCTTTGTAGATAATAATGGCTTCAAAGATACTTGTCATTACCTACTTAAATTTAAGGAATGTTAGATTGTTATAAAGATGGTTGGTCTTGTTTTTGCCGCAGATATAATTATTACAATTATTTTTACCTTGTAACGCTAACAGGTGGTGACAGTCACCAACGACTCCTGCCGACGATCTCTGACTGCCACTGACCGCCGGTGACATTCGCCGATACGGTCTGTCGTTCGTATATTAAAGCCCTAAAAATCCAGTTTATGTAATCCATCTTTCACTGGATTAAAGATTAAAGATCAATTACTATACATGTCAGTCATAATAGCTCTGACACCTATTTATTATCTTTAAATAATAAACCGAACGAACGGAGCATATTATATTGAAGGATAATACAAACTGACAGATACAATTATAAAGAGAACTTTAACGGAATTTCGGAGACATTATTACAAAAAGATAAAACTTTTCCTTTTAGGCTCGTCTGTATTATAAAACTCGATAAGACAACTCCGATCTAAGCGTAGTAATGGACTATCGGAGAAGTTATTTATAAGTTTCGATATAATATTTATTAAAAGTGATAGTCTATTGGTTAGAAATACGGCCTCGAAAGTTAATGGTCTTAAGGTCGAATACCAACATCTAATGTTTCGCATTTTTTGGAGTTTACTCCTTAAGAAACGATTTGAGTTATAAGGCCCGGTACGGAAATTTTATGAGGAGTAAAATCAAGTGTAACACGAAAAGTTGAGGCGTAACGGTAACCAAAATATGAATCAAGAGTGCTTTTATTAATTTAAAATACAGTAAGTTCAAATCCCATATGAAAGTAATTATTACAATAAAAATAATTAGCAATATATAAAACATTAAAACGTCATTAAATAATTTGTTTACATTTTTGCATAAATTAAGTTATAGGTTTGATCATTTATAAACACTGTGAAAAATATGAACATAGGCGCCATAATATGATTAACAATCTTTTATGAACGTTTTTAAAGAAGAGTAACATATAAAATCAGTAAGCAATTGAGTAAGATATAATATTAGCAAAATAAGTTTTTAACATAAAGAGGCTTTTGTAAGTTACTGATATATTAATTTAACTTATAAAAATGGATGCATTATTGATCAGCACCATCTATCAACGATAAACGGGCAAAATCAAAACAGTATTATTTAATATTTATTACAGAATTATTGCTAATGAATTATGTTCAAAATAAGTTATATAAAATTAGCAATACGTTTTAAATGAATTCTAGAATTATAAAACATTCAGAAACAATCCAAATTACATATAATAACATGTTTATTGAGTCTCATATAAATTTCATCCGTAAATAGCAACAAGGATATTTTATAGATGGCAAAGAAATTATAATTATTAAGTTTTAAGTTATAAAACGTTTAACATTGTTTTAAATATAAATAATTATATTATATTAAAATTTACTTTAATATAAACAATTATATTAAGTTACCATTATAATATTTGGAACTAAAATACATAGATTGATAAACTTGCAAACTTACAATTTATAAAACTTGCCACTAGATGGCGCTATTTTATATTATTTTGTAACATACTTTATGTAATACGCATTATTGAAGTAATATAAATAATCCGAATAATTACAGATATATGTTTGTTTCTCTTATCATTTTAGCAGATGCATTCATTTACCTACCCTTTTTTCTATTCGATATATATCATAATTATCATTCGTAAGGAGTAAACTCCAATCGTGCGTCGTAGCTGACACACACACACTTTTGTTTTTTTTATTATTTTGAAGTAACAAATGATGCGGTACATCGAAGGATGGACAGAGATGCGTTGCCATCACTTAACACTACATTGGAACGCCTTACATAATTATTTTTCTCTCACCACACTCTTCAAAGCGGAACACAGCAACTCTTAATACCGCTGTTATTAACTTAACTGTTAAATAGTTATGTAGGCATTGATAGTAAGGAAACATACAAACCCAGAAGAGTTCTGTAAAGAATATCTGCAAATTATGGGAAAAAATCCTTTCATATATGATTCCGAGGGCAGTGCACCAAATCTAATTTTGAGACCTGTGCCTAGCAGTGGGAATACGGCAGGTTTTTATTTTATCCATTTTTTTATTGACACACTTTGTATCTTTTTCACTGAGAGGCTTGTATCATTCTTTACATCGGATACGATGAAATCAATATAGGGGAGCGATTTGATATGACTTTAAGAGATCAAGCGAATTTTTCATGTTCCCACTTTACTCACTTCTAAAGAATGAAAAACACAAGCCTGTAACATCACATATAAACAGTAATAGGTTGATGAGGATTTAGTATAAAGTCTATATTTCTACTTATGAAGGGCAAAAATCCCTCTCAGTTAATATAAGTGAATATAGGGCGGTGCGTCTAATCTAATGTGGCTGGGAGCACACCGCGTTGTCCTTTGAGATAAAGGGATCCCGGCTTAATACTGTCCACTGTGTACAGACTCACTTCTGTGAGAGACAATGAGATTTCCTTTTTCGCATTCCTCTATATCAGAAACTTAAATGAAAATTGGTCTAGTTACAAAATGGTTGGTCAAGTAGAAATTTCCAAAAGAAAAATGCGAAGTAAACAATGTCAAAATTTGGATTTCCAGAACCTTTATTAGACTTAGGCTCGAGACTTAGTGATTATAATCACCCTACGACATGGTTGCACATACTTATTAAGACTAGGGGCCACTCGGGCAAATCATGGCGGGCCGGCCGCCAGAAGTATAGGTAATTAAAGACAATAAACAATTGATAATAATTTATTAAAATTGAAAAAGAAATTTATTAATTTGAAGCGTGGCACTGCATAGTGCTTACATTTCTACGAAATGCCTCCTTACCAAACATCGAAATTTAATTAGCCTTTTCTTAATTCATCTCACAAACTTACTCTCATTTTATAGTTAATTTGTTTCGTAATGAATTTTGGCTATAGCAATACAAGAAGTCTGTAGCTTCATAATAATTATTAAACCTCTTTCAAATTGCATAAGTAAGAAGTCCTACGACCAAACATAATCACGAGTTAACAAGTTCCCTTATTACCAATATAGATATGCTTATAACATAAACCAATTAGTTTAATTAGAGTAAAGAAGAGACAATATGTGAGGAAAATACTCCCACTTGTAATTCTATACGTAATTCTAAGTGCGCACACTTGAGCGAATCATTATGCGGAATTCCACGGCTATTCCAATATATTTTTATTAAATAAATCTTATTTAATTATCTTGCTAATAAGCTGTATTTAATGTGAATATAATAAAAGGAAAGGAAGATATATTTTCAAAGTTACCTATACTAGTGTATCTTATGTATAAAATTCTCGTGTCACAATGTTATAACCGTACTCCTCCGAAACGGCTTTACCGATTTTCACCAAATTTTATATACATATTCAGTAGGTCTGAGAATCGGCTACTATCCCTAAGGACTAAGGTGGTGCCTCGGAAAACTATGTCTCTCTGACAACATCAAACCACAACACAGTAATACTTACAACTGCTGTTATTAGGCAGAAATAGCTGTGGTGGTGGTGCCGCCGGAGTCGAACCACATAGGCTTCTACCACCTTCAAAGATTTAACTTGACCTCCTACCACATCTCTTGTGGAAAGGCATCATTAGGGCACTGCGCGAGGTTCTTGTTAAGTAGCTCTAACTCGGCTTACTCTGTGTAACGTAGAACCAATGTATATTATTAAACATCCTATGGCACGTGTTATTCTCACGTGAAACGCCATTCGTTATACTGTTTCACAGTCTTTCGAATAACTGATTAGCAATTGGCAATGGAACACCGTCATGTATGCTACTACTACTACATACAACTACATAAGTACGAGACTTATGATAAGAACTGAAATTAAGATTTTCAAAAACCTTCCTCATTTACTAAAGTTGATAATCCAGGACCCTGTCCATCTAAATCGGTTCATACGTTTATAAACTATCATGATGATAACGGTACCCTTACCATGAGTTTATACGTTTTGACAAATATGACTGTTTTGGTATTTGTTTACGTATTTGCCCATACAATTTCCAACCAGTGCCGCTAGCGGATTGTATCAGAACTATAGTGTCAGTAACGTAACATTAAATGTCTAAATTAACAAAATGGCGCTTTATATTTTGTCTCTCTTTATTGCGAACATGTGAGGTAGACAAGAAGACTTGAGCACTTACTGACAAACGGAACAGAATAATGGATTGAGTAAACGTAACGTTAAATTGTGGGATGTTTTAAAAACTGTAAGGGTATACATAGGGCGTAGTAAACACATGTTAAACTTATAATACAAAACAAAAACACAATAAAACAAGGTATTTTCCAATGAGAATTAAAAACCACGCTACTCGAGGTCGCGCCTAAAATCTTTTTATTAAAAAAAAACAGCAGCAATTAACATTTTAATGTTAGCGAAGAGAGTAGAGCCATTATCCTATGACCATTCTATTAGCACTTAGTACTGAGCAAGTTTTTCTTATACCTGTGTTAGGCGGTGCTAATTGCCCCCATCTCCCCTTTAGTTACTTGTAGATTACGGGTTAGAATTACAATATTAAGCCGGTTTTAATGAGAACCTTTTAACTTTTTAACTCGGCTTCACCTTTATTTTTCTGATATTTTCAATTTTGAGATATTCTGACATTTTGTAATATAGGTTTTCTAATGTAATTAAAAACGCACGTACCTTTTGAATTTACATATTTGAGTTTTAAAACAGACCAATTTATAAGACCGTAAATATAAAAAATACGGATAATTGAACAAAGTAGCTGACAGTGTTCGTTTCATTCCAAAAGGAGACCTCTATCCAGTAGTTAATAGTTTAATAACGGGGATATAGTTATGATACCTCTAATCACTAGTTTGTACTTACTTATGTGTAATTATAATATCGTTACTCCGTACCGTATATGTGACTATATTTATACATGACTACCTTCAAGAAGACCTTGATTATACTAATAACAGAAGCTTAGCGCTACTGTGGCTTAACTTCAATCCAGAAATTATCACAATTATCATTCGCTTCAAACTAATCCTCGGGCGTAGCATACCATTTGTAATCATTAAGACAGACAACCTTTGACATATTTAACAAATGTAAAACTAAAGTACCAAGTTGCTAAGCCCTCGCAGATTACAGGTTAAGGAGAAAGGTAGTTGGCAAGTTGTAACGCCTCCAAGCCGAGACAAGCGCCTACTTAGTGTGAGCTGTTCCTAATTACCCTCGCCGCCCCATCGCTTACTTTGCTAGGATTTAAACCATCCCCATTCTTAGCTCTCAGGATATGAAATAATGTAGTGTTGTTTGCGTGTTTATACGTTGTGTAAAAGAGATAAGAAAGATAGAGAAAAGGATGAATATCCGTATTTTACATACGTTTCTTAGACGATGTGTGTAAGTGTGTGTGTGTGTGTGTGTGAAAAATATATATTGTTAGAGCGAAAAAACTAAAAATTCAGTGGAATATTACTTGAATAGACCGCTACGTTATATGTATGTTAAAATTGGATGTTGAAACAAATTCTTTGTGTTTTTTTTTCTACTTTCTGTTCATTCATCTTACAAATTGTCAAACGATATACAAAATTATGTTGGATCAAAGACCAAATTCCTCTGCTAAGCATTACTTTTTCATACTATTTCTATAAGCACACATATAAGACATAATAAGCCACCTCCACATTAATATAAAATATTGAAAACAACTATTTCGAACCACAAACGAGTTCTTGAAAGCATAAAAATTAAAACGGAAATTAGAAAAATGAGCGTTACCCGGGTACCGTGCCATGCACTTAGCTTCACGGATAAAAACACTTACCCGGTCCTAATTACCCCATCTTCCTCACCAAAACTATTCATTAATTTTTCCTAGAGCTTTGAAATAATTTCAACGAGTCAAGAATTCATCTCGGGGTAGATAGAATAATTATCAGGGGCGCACTCCGTCTAATGAAAAAGAAACTTTGGTGTATAAAGAACTATGCAGACAAAGTGGAAGTTTCATATAAAACAATAGTTTCAATTAAAAAATATACAGTGAATAACTTGGCTGAGTTCGCTACGAGGATTGTTTCAAAGTTTCTGTTATCTACAGACAGAGTTGAATTAATGTCTGCCAACGTGTTACCAGTGGTTGTCAACTGGAGGCTCGGAAATCGGAAAAAATATAAATAAATAATGAGTAGGTCAGTTAAAAGAAAATGCAGGTATAGTTTCCGAAGGATCATCATTGTTGGATTTATTAATTTATTCTTTATAATAAACATGTTCGAAATGTTCGAAGGTGGTAGAACCCTTTGTGGCTCGACTCCGGCGGCACCACCGCACACCTATTTCTACCTAATAACAGCGGTGTTAGGCGCTGCTATGTTCCGGTTTGAAGGATGTGGTAAGGGAGACAGACTTTTTCGAGGCGTTCCAGCTTAGTCCGCAGGGGTAGCGGCGCATCTGTGGCCGACCTCAGGTAGGAATATTTAATAGTATTTCACATATTTAAAATAACATACTACGTAAATTAAAAGGATAGATGAATATAGATAAATAAACTTAATCTATATTATTTGTATCTCACATACAATAAGGAAAACACAAAAATTAGTAACAGATAATGAGCAGCCTTATTCGTTAAAGTGATTTCCTCCTACAAATGAAGAAGAATGAAGGCTTTCAATTAGAAAAAATACTTTTATTACCGTACGTTTCAAACTGAAACTCAACAGCATGAAAATTGCAACTTTAAAACTGTGTGCACTGGATAAAAAAATATTTTACCCTTTTTTTAATAATAAAATGTTGATACAAAAAGGTTGAGTACCACTGTCAGAGTCAGTGCAGGTTTGGTTCAGACCGCCGCAAGCAATCTCGCCGTGGCTCTCGTGGAATTGTATTTGACTTGGTCATTAACTGATTTCCATCAATTTCAATTAAAACATCATTTAAGTTAACGGAACATTTTGTATTTTGTATTTATCGATTAAAACCGACCAAAGGAAAGAGGTTTAATAATGTCATCTCTGGATAGGCACATAATTAAAAAGTAAATAGTAATTAAAAAGTTAATAGTAACATTACAAAGTCACTGGAAAGGCTAAAAATCTAAGACGCAAAGGGGCTCCCCTTTGCGTCTTAGATTTTTAGCCTTTCCAGTGACAATGTAATGTTACTATTAACAATAAAAATAATAATATTATATTAATGGTTTAATGTAACTAAAAGTAGTAAAAATGAAATCTTATATGCATTTGTTCTCAAACGCGTTACTCAGAGACATATAACTAAATTCCTCTTAGATAACCTACCTTATTCTTCAAAACCAAATACAGCAGAAATGAAGGTTGTAATCCGATTCAGACAACAATACCACCATACCTATTTCTGCCCAATAACAAACAGCACTGTTCAGCGCTGCTGTGTTTTGGTTTGAAGAGTGTGGTAAGATAGATATACTTTACCTAGGTTTTCCAACTTAGTCCTCAGGGGTAAGATATCTAGAGAGCCCACCGCACGTAGGAATCGAATATACGCACGTAGGACCTAAGGTTGATTAGAAATGTCTAAGAGCGGCTGTAACCACTTACCATCAGATGGACCGCTCGTCTGCTACACCTATATTATAAAAAAGCAGTGCTACTGTATCTTTCCAAAGATGACGTGACACTGGCAACGTCTTACGTCAAAAGGAATAAAACTTTGAAAGCCACTGAAGTATTCAGTACAGATTTGGTTAGAACTTTGAGTTGAGTTTGGTTTGGCCATTAACTGATTGCCTTGATTTGATTTCAGTATAAAATTTAGAGAGACAGAACAAAGGACTGATTACTATTTTAAATGTACTATAGACATAATTATATTATACAATTACTTGCAGGACGGTAATAACTATTACAGAAGAGAGTTTGCGTTAGATATTAAAATAAATATGTTTTTATTCATTTTGCTTCGTGTTGTCTCGTTCTGTGTAATTAAAGTAACAAAAGGCTCCTAAAACCTCCTGGCCTGGCCTGGCTTGGCCTCTAAAACTAGGATCTTATACTGTAAGCTCAAATACTGTTATTAAATATTCATGTGCAAAGGATAAAGTTAAATGTTAAAAAGCTCGTCTTCAATACTGTCTAACGTACAAACAAGATATAGAAAAGAAGCATTATACATTCTTATATCTCTACAAATACAAATACAAAAATCTTTATTTGTAGAATAAGGTGTATACATTGGTGTTATAGTCAAAAAATTTCGCTCATTCTGCCATAAATGGTCTTTAAGTTAAGATTAAAACTACTTCGCAACAATCCGCTACAAATATGTATGATGGTATATATTTTAAACCATGCAGTATGTACCACCCTCCCTCCCTCAAAGGATGCATGCAGATGCAAAAATTAAAAATATACACCACCATACATACCACCACCAACACGTGTTTCGCTCCAAAACGGAGCATCATCAGGGTAAGTTGACTCTACGACGGTTAATCGCTAAGTCTTATCGTCGTAGAGTCAACTTACCCTGATGATGCTCTACGACGATAAGACTTAGCGATTAACCGTCGTAGAGTCAACTTACCCTGATGATGCTCCGTTTTGGAGCGAAACACGTGTTGGTGGTGGTATGTATGGTGGTGTATATTTTTAATTTTTGCATCTGCATGCATCCTTTGAGGGAGGGAGGGTGGTACATACTGCATGGTTTAAAATATATACCATCATACATATTTGTAGCGGATTGTTGCGAAGTAGTTTTAATCTTAACTTAATAGCATGGATTTCCGCAAAGTAACGCCTGATACAATTAACTATAAATGGTCTTTCAGTAATGGTCTCTTTTTGGCCAATAAGAAGTATGATTTCGAAACAAACTAATACTTATTTTCAAAATGTGTAACAACACAAAGGAAGAAAATAAAAGATAACAGATATTTTTTATTTCTTTATAACACATTAAATATATTTTAAGATACAGTACAGTTTACAGAACGTTACATTTTTACACATTGCACAAACAACAAAGAGGCGACCCACTTTATTTTCCACCGCTTATAGTTCATTAGAGAACGGTTGCGGTGGCAATATTGAGAGTATTTTAATGGACAGTATATAAAAGTTATTTTATTTTTGCACATTTATGCGCTATAATTCAAGTTCATAAAAATCCGTCATCTGGTCATGATCTTTTTTTTTAATATAGGAGTAGCAAACGAGCACGTAGTCCACCTGAGGGTAAGCGGCCACTGCCGCCTATGGACATTTGTAATCAACCCCAGATAGGATTAGATATTCCTACCTGATTTGGGCCACAGATGCGCCGCTATCCCTGAGGACTAAGCTGGAACGCCGCCGAAAAGTATGTCTCCCTTACCACACCCTTCAAACCAGAACACAGCAGCGCTTAACACTACTATTATGAGGTGGAAATAGGTGCGGCGGTGGTGCCGCCGGAGTCGAACCATAAAGAGTTCTATCACCTTTAAAATTTAAGGGTGACTGGCTACAGAAGTAATAGTTCTTAATTCTTTCCAGTCTCCGTTCCGATGCCTCGATGCCAGTACCCTTATGTATTCATTTTTACGTTTGCTCGAAAGCGTTCATCGTTTACGTATTCGCTCATTCAGCGATAGACAAAAAACGGAAAAAAGCACGAACACCGGTTTTTCCCCATTATTTCCTCTAACAAAAAAGTATGTAAAACAGGACATGTCTGTATTTGCCGCGATTACGGTCCCCCTACATCGGATGCCCAGTACCTACAGTCAGTCCACGTTATGCTATAAAACGATTAAAATTAATTTTCAACTTGATACCGACGCCAAACACTCGCCAACATTTTTGCTACTATTAAACTTTTATAATTAGATTGCTTTCCGTTGAATCAGCTTGTATGACATGGCATGCTTGGCACGATGTTATTAAAAACTTTTAATTTATCAAGAACGCTTTATTGACTGATTTTATACTAGGATCCCGTGTATCGTGGGTGTCACGTAGACGAATACCCTAACACCCAGACCCAGACCAGAAAACTTATTTCACTTATATACCTGCCTGGCTTGGGATCGAACCCAGGACCCTCTGTGCGTCAGCCAGGTAAGGTCCTCCACCACGCGGTACGATAAAATCTTGTTTTAGTTAAAACTTGTTTTATTAAGTATCGGTTGATTAAGTTTATTGAAAATACCAAAAAAATCTTAGATCATCTTATACAGACTTGTACAGTTGTACACATCAAAACTTCTTGTTAGATAAGACATTCGTTTTATTTTGTTGCTAAAACTCTTATGAAACGTGTATGAAGTCTACCAAACCGTAGATGGCTACCACGCAAGGGTAGATAATCACTCATTTTATATACCAATAAGATGTAATGTATACAGCGTTTCTCCATCCTTTGATAGTTTTCGCCTTCCGATACGCTCCCATATTCAAAAATCTAACTTAAGTATTCTCAGAAAAAAATGTGAGCCGTCACGGGACGCCTGGCAGATGTGAAACATCGACATTATTTTGTAAAAGTAATATGCAGAAAAGAACATATTGTGATAGGAACTAAATATGTCATAATGATAAAATATTACGATTTTTTTCCAGATAACGATGACTATTTATTGAATTCGATTGCGCATGAGGACGCGTCGCCACACCGTATACACTACTGCATATAGACTGTATATATATACCATCGTATATATATACAGTCGCCACGGCATGCGTCGCCACGCCAGAAATCGGTTTTACGTGCGGCTATAGATGTTTCACATCAAAACATCGTACCTCTGGACTTCTACCGAGACCTTTGAAGCCGTAGTTTCAACCACTAAGCAAGATATAGCTTAGTAGTTGAAACTCAGTCGAATTAGTTATCATATATATTCACCCCTAATCAATTTTAATGACAAACGATTAAAGATAATATCCCAGGTTATCAAGTTTATAGCGAGAATCACAGGTACGATTCACTCGATATAAGGGATGAAAATCCATTACGATATTGTCAGGGGTGGCTATACTTTATAATTATAAATTCGACAGATCTCAAAGAAACTTTCAACCCTATTACCCCTTATTATTAATAACATTGAATTAAATTGAATTGCAATGATCATAATACGTACTAATACTAGATTTAAGTTCTTACTAACACACATGGATCAATGTTATCTGTTAAATGAAATAAATTAAAATAAATAATAAATTTCACCCACTTAGGAGTTGCATATTGCCTTACTTAGGGGGTACCTACATTAAAATGTAGTGTTCAAATTTAATGGTTCCAGCTTCAGTACCTACCTTAGGATCTGCACGTCAATTGGTGAATGAGTGAATGACGGATACTTTAATCATCTATTTTTACTTTAATGTCCACTGGTGTGACGTAATATCGTGCGAGTAACGTCATCACTGGTTTCAATGTCATATACACCTAACTTCCAATAGATTTCCCTTCTTTTTATAGGAGACCTCTAAAGACTTATAGAAAAGAGAAATCTAATATTTGATAAAATCTCTTCACATATTGTTTCAAATCACAGAAACAAGCTAAATATCTTCCAAATCAATTTGACTTACGAAAGACATATGAATCGAAAGGCAGAAAATATGATGCTCTTAAGAGAATATATGCGCCCTGACCAACTCTATTATTAGAGGAGCTCTACAATGATTTATAGAGAACATTTGTCATTGAAAATACTTGTCTTTAGACTCTATTTATTATGGGATTGACCTTTGTCTGCCCTTGAAGTGAATAAAATTACACGAGCTGTGCGAACTCTATGATTTGGTAAACAAAAACAAGGTTTGGAGGTGATCATGGATTCAAATGCTAACAAGCATGCAGTCCACCTGATGGTAAGTGGTCGCAGCCCCCATGGAAAGCTGTAACCAACACCATATACAACAGGGCTTCTGAAGCCTGTCAGCGTTCCCACTCCTAAGGATTAAGATCCCCTCATATACTGTAAGACAGCCGACCTTTCAGTTTCACACCCTTCCACCAAAATGCAGAACTACTTCACCTTCTAAGTAAATGTAACGGTTAAACCTACTTACCCGGTTAAAACATACCGGTTTTACCACTATAATTTTAGAAACTTCATGTTTTAACGTGAATAAAAAATATTTGGTTGCAAATAACAGTGAAAAAATATGATAATTATAAATTTATTAATTTAGTGACTAGCGTTATCTACCTTTTAGTTTTTCTTAACTGTGGCTAGCCACAGTCTGATTCATAGGCTTGAAAAGGTTTACTCATACAAGTATAACTTCAATAAGGCTGATAACCCTATATGGCTACCATTTCTAGTAGTTCAAGTTAAATTGATCAATTAAAACTTAGACTAGAGCGACCGCTAGACACACGAGAAACCGCAGTAGAATTATATTTCAGTATTATTATACACTCACTATTCAAAGGTACAGTCTAACACACTTGTTAATACGTGGTACGTACGCGCGACTAGCGATCTTGGTTTTTTTGTAATATAGGAGTAGCAGACGAGCATGCAGTCCACCTGACAGTAAGTGGCTAGTACCGTCCATCGACATCTGTAATCAACCCCAGATAGACTTAGATATTCCTACCTGAGGTTGGCCACAGATGCGCCGCTACCCTTGAGGACTAAGCTGGAACACCTTGGAAAAGTATGTCTTCCTTACTACACCATTTAAACCTAACACAGCAGCGCTTAACACTGCTGTTAATAGGCAGAAATAGGTAAAACCTAGCGGCAAATTTAATTTAAACTATATCAATTTTCAACATAAATAGGCATATTATTATATAAGAGACATAAAAAATTATGTATTCACCATGTTCTAGTGACAATTCCCATGAGATAATTTTCGTACCTATTTTTTTATTGCCATGAAAACTAAACTCACTATCTGGGAGCATTGAAAAAACGCTGATGAAATAACCACTGTTCTATCTGAAGTCGGCAACAGGTGCTATACCTGAATACTAAGTTGTAACATCTGGGATAAGTGTCTCCCTTACCATACCCTTCAAACTGGAACATAGCAGCGCTTAACACTGCTGTATAAGCCAGAAATACATTACTTACGTTTCCCGTATCTACCCGTAAATATGAACGATAATGGGCACGAAATGAATTTAAAAAGCAATCTGTGAAAGATGAAAATGAAAATTTGCATATTCGCAATAATGAAATATTCCGAATTATTTACTTAATTAAGCATTCATACGGCTTCCCATATTACGTGACCTGTACAAAATTATTATGAGCAAATAATTATTACTTGTTTTATCACTGAAGGAAAACATCTTGAGATATCCTGCATATTTATGAGCAATAATTGCACAAATATATAGGTCTCTAAAGGCACAAATTGATAATTTGAAATAAAACAAATTAATGTAGAGTAATTCATGCATTTCATTAATATTATTCAAAGGTTGTTTTACCTTCTGTGGTTTGACTTCAGTGGTACCACTATTATACCAATTAAGCGTAGCAGAGTTTACTACTACCTACCACGTTCTGGTTCGAAAGGCATGGATAGGCAGTCACACATACAAAGACATGACAAAAACATTTCAAGTTAGTCTTCAAACGTATTAACGCATTTATAGCTAACTTATGTAGGAATTCAGGCCTATTCGGGTTTTTTCACTGATAACGTGAAATAATAGAAAATATATTAAAAATAGTTAAATACATGGATATTTGAACTATGCGCGTAAAACGCAGTCACTATAAATAATATGGCAAAAATGCGAAACTCAAAATCTCTGGCCATTATTCTTCGGAAACCGTGTAAAATGTAAATACATCGGTTAATTTTTCTAACAATCCAATAGGCATATATACAAGTACACATAACTACGTGATTTTCGATGAATTTAAATACATATAGTAACTACGAGTATTAAGTATATAATGGTTAAAATTTGCAAACAATTGAACATTCAATTGTTATTATGACGAAACTATTGCCTTTCAAATATCTACCAAATGTGGTTCAATAGTAATTAGATGTGTTGATTTTAATATTTGTAATTATTTAATTGACAAACGTGTGTTAATGAAGGCAATCATTTGCGTCAACCAATCGAACGCGCGGTGTTTAACCGCAATTGTCAGTGGATTTATAGAGCCCGGTCACCGCAAACGGCGCAAAATTAACTATAATTATACACTAACTTGCATATAGTAACTGCGAGTATTAAGTACATATTTGTTATAATTTGCAAACAATTGAACATTAGATTGTTATTATGTCGATACTATTGCCTTTCAAATACCTACCAAATGTGGTTCAATCTAATAGTAATTAGATGTGTTGATTTAAATATTTGTAATTATTTAATTGACAAAGCGTGTTAAAGAAGGCAATCATTTGCGTCAACCAATCGAACGCGCGGTGTTTAACCACAATTGTCAGTGGATTTATAGAGCGCGGTCACCGCAATAATTATATACTAACTTGTTTAAACGATGCTATTTTTAGTTCTGATACCTTATTTTTACATATTTAATTTATATTCATTTCCACGAAGGCCCATTTGTAGTACGTTATAATTTGCAGAAAAAGCGAATTTATATATTTAAATTGAAACGAACTCAAACATGATACGTACACAGTATATACAAAAAATCGTCTATCTATCCATCCATATCTATATGGTTACAGAGGAACGAACGACTACATAATTTTCTATCCACTTTTCTTGGATATAGCTGCTGAAGTTCGTCCTTTGCGCCAACCAATCGAACGCGCTGTGTTTAACCACAATTGTCAATGGATTTATAGAGCGTGGTCACCGCAAATGGCGCAAAATTAACTATAATTATAGACTAACTTGTTTAAACTATGCTTTTTGTGCTGGTCTTTTGTATACTCGTACATATATTTTTATGCATTTCCACAAAAGCAATTTTATTGCGATCTCATCTTACAGTAAAAGAGAGCGCCATTATTTTTAAATCAAAGCGAACTCAAATATGATACGTACAAACATCCAAGTATCAATTTATAGAATCAATGCATATACATATGATATTCGTACAGAGGTAGGAAAGTTAGGTTTACTTTACATGGGTAAGTAATCAAATCAATCAAATCAAATCATTTATTTGCAAGAACATAGTGTTGTACAAGGATCTTAAATTTATAACAATTATCTTATGTTCTACCACATTGGGCGTGCAAAATTTATGTATCTTGTTCATTATTACATGGAAAGTCAAATATTTATCATACAGTATAGTGTTACCACTTTTCATTTAATTGTTTAAGCTTACAATTCATTCATGAAGCCCGTCAATTGCGTCAACCAATCGAACGCGCGGTGTTTAACCACAATTGTCAGTGGATTTATAGAGCACGGTCGCCGCAAATGGCGCAAAATTAACTATAATTATACCCTTAATTGTTTAAATGATGCTATTTTTAGTGACGAAAGGCACAGTTTCATTGCGATCTCATCTTGAAGTAAAAGCAAACGTCATTATGGTTAGATCAAGTATACTCACACATGATATATGCATACAAATATTAATCGATCTGTGCATCTATCTATATCTGTAGACGTACAGAGGTACGAACATTATGTTACTTAGTTTTTGATCTACTTTACGTGTTCATAGTGTTAGTTGTTTCAATTTAATTAAACTATTTACCTTAAACTCACAAACTCTGTTTAATGAAGCCAGTCAATTGCGTCAACCAATCGAGCGCCCCGTGTTTAACCACCATTGTCAGTCGATTTATAGAGTGCGGTCACCACAAGCGACGCAAAATTAACAAAAATACACTAACATGTTAAACAAGACAAATTTGTGGCGCATTTTTAAACTTCTATAGATTTATACTTGTGTTCGCTTAGGCAAAATTCGAATGCAATTTCACCGATTATTCTACAATTAATTAAATGTATGATTTAATGAGTTGGAATTAAAGCCATATTAAAACTAACTGTATAACTCCTGTTAACCATATAAACCGAATAGTAAATTTTGCATACACAAGTATGACATAGATAGTCATAATACCTTTCTATTTTAAAAAAAGTGTGTGATGTTGAATGTTTTAATTTAATTATTTTAACTCACACACGTTATTTAATGAAGCCAGTCGTTAGCGCCGACCAATCGAACGCCCACCACAATTGTCAGTGGATTTATAGAGCGCGGTCGCCACAAATGACGCAGAAGTTAAAATAATTATACATTAACTTGTTTAAGGGAGGCTTTCGTTGGCGTTTTTTATTTTTTTATTTTTTTTATTTTAAACAAGACGGTATATAATGATCTCAACAGATAGAAAGTATTGATAAAGCGAACAATAAGGTCGCTATTAAACTATTATTAAAATTTGGACAGCGACGGAACTAAACAAAGCTTTTAAAATCAATAACACTTTGTTAGTATACTGTCTTCAGTACAACCCCTTACTGTCCCGATGTCAGAAACTTGGGAACTACATTCGTATTATGAGTCTGGGTGTTCATGTAAATATAACGACAAGGACACAGAAAATCTTAGTGAGTTTCAAAATCATTAAAAATAAAAAAGGACTACATCAATCATATTCAAAATCAAAATCCTTTGATCGAATTATGAATTGAATGTATGTATGGATATAAATGAATGTATAAAATTAATCCAAATATTTACATGAATGCGACACTAAATTAAAACTTATCAAAATAATGAAGCAATCATTTGCGCCATAGCAACCCAGGCGGCGAGTTTAACCTCAATTGTTGGCAAACAGTGAGCGGTCGCTGACAAGTGGTGTTCCATTAACAGTAATTACAAATTGATTTATTTTAAACAATGCCCCAGCACGTCTGTGGTTGAGTGGAAAAATAGTGTTTTAGCGCAGCGGATGTTTGTATTCGTAATGGGGATTATTAATAAGATAACATAATATGTCCTCAAATAACAAGTAATTAATTAAAAAAAACAAAAACCCGACTGCACCAAAAAGGCTGAAGTAGAATTTCTAAAAGCAGTGAAATAGGCATTTCATTATTTTTATCCAGAAAGCCAAATACAAAGTTTCATAGTAGGTGTCTGCTTCAAAAACAAAAGATGTTCAAACAATATTATCCTATTTTATCCTCGTAGTGCTCATTTACGCTATATAAAGAACCTATGTGTAAAATTCCAGCACGGCACAGCAACTCACTCTTTTAGTCAGACAGTCATCTCGATGTGTATATACGAGTATATGTGTACTAGCTGACCCGGCAAACGTTGTGTTGCCATATAAATGAAAAAATGTTAAGGGTGAACAACTCTTATCACTTAGGGGTAAAAAAAAATAGATAGTGGCCGATTTTCAGACCTACTGAATATGTATATAAAATTTGGTGAAAATCGGTGAAGCCGTTTTGGAGGAATACAGTAACTAACACGAGAATTTTATATTTAAGATAAATTATATAATGTATGTGTAATCTCCTCTTAATTTCCTTTATTTTGACACCCTACTCAATATGTTTGGTTAACTTTTTTTAAAACATGTTACTATTTCGCAAATAAATCCACCATTTACGATCTAAAAAATATATAACTTCAATAATTCAAAGTTTCGGTCATTATTTTACCTCATTAGAGGTAGAATTTAATTATTTTTATCCAACAAGCCTGATACAAAATTTCATAGTGTTTGCTTCAAAATTGACGGTTGTTCAAATTAACTTTTAACCCTTATTTTACCCTTTACGGGGTTGATTTTTCGGAGGGGGATAAATAAGTGCGTCTTTTTTTCTATTCAGAAAGCCAAATACAAAACTTTATAGTAGTTGCTTCAAAATTAAAGGATTTAAAGAAAACCGTTTTCCCCTATTTTACCCTCTTAAGGGTAGAATTACCAAAAGGCCTTTCTTAGTACTTATTCACGCTATATACAGAACCTATGTGCAAAATTTCAGAACTGTAAGGTCCTTGGTTTAGGCTGTACGTTGATTTCTGAAAAATGAAAAAATCATTTAGTTAGTCAGTCAGTCACGTTGCTGTTTTATATATATACAAATATGTTTTTATAATCTCCGTTTAATTTCCTTTCATTTGATACCCTACTCAGTAGGTTCGGGTAACTTTTTTTTTTAAATGTGTTACTATTTCGCGCCAAAAATCCGCAATTATGGTTTTATTTTTACTAACACCTATCTAAGGACACTCGGGTTATTGAGACAAATATAATGACACCTTAACAGTTGAAATTTATCCAGCCGTTTGTTAGATCCGATCAAATAAAGAAAGACAAACATACAAGATACGCGCGAAAAACATAACCCTTCCTTGGCAGTCGGGTAAAAAAGCATCTTTTTTCACGAATCTTTCTATAGCTTGGAGTTTACGTTCTGAATCCAGAATGCCAAAAGATTTTAAGCCGTTATTTTAAATATGAAAAATTCTAAAAAACAATTGAACATTTTTACTTATAAGTCAAGTGTAAACTCCACCTTCTACGAGCAATGTCAACCACGAAACAGACGGCGTTAAATAAAAAGTAAACACCAACATCGCCGAAATGCCGCGAAAGATTCTTAAGCAGTTATTTTAAATATGGAAAATTCTAAAAAACAATAGAACATTTTTACTTATAACTCAAGTGTGCACTCCACTTTCTATGAGCAATGTCAAGCAGGAAACAAACGGCGTTAAACAAAAACATCGATTAAAACGCCGTAAACACCAACATCGCCAGAATGCCACAAAAAATGCTTAAGCAGTTATTTTAAATATAGAAAATTCTAAAAAACAATAGAACATTTTTACTTGTAAGTCAAGTGTAAACTCCACTTTCTACGAGCAATGTCAAGCACGAAACAAACGGCGTTAAATAAAAACATCGATAAAAAGCCGTAAACACCAAAATCGCCGGAATGCCGCAAAAGATTCTTAAACAGTTATTTTAAATACGGAAAATTCTAAAAAACAATTGAACATTTTTACTTATAAGTCAAGTGTAAACTCAACTTTCTACGAGCAATCTCAAGCACGAAATAAACGGCGTTAAATAAAAACATCGATAAAGACGCCGTAAACACCAACATCGAATATCGAAAATTCTAAAAACAATGAACATTTTTACTTATACTTATAGTCAAGTGTAAACTCCTCTTTCCACGAGCAATGTCAAGCACGAAACAAACGGCGTTAAATAAAAACATCGATAAAAACGCCGTAAACACCAACATCGCCGGAATGCCGCGAAGGGTTATAAAGTCGCTACTTTAAATGCGAAATTCGTTCGCGAAGAATTATTTTCCGATCGTTCGCAAGATGGCGAGGGGCGCTTGTGTGTTTATTATCGTATTTTTATACAGCGAATGTTCTGGCAAGTACGTGCTTTGCAACTTTGTATTTTACGAGAACAGAGAAGAAACGTAAAAAGATATAAATCAGGAGTTTTTGCCGATAGAATACGGACCGTGTTGCTTCATTACGTTGAAACTTGAACTCATCTTCGTTCGACTAAAACGGCACCACAATCACAGTTTCTGATGTATAATATCGGTTTTTAATAATAGTCAAGTTACAGGGCCTTCATGGAACTTAGGTACGTGCGACATTATGACTTGGTCCCCAGAGGTAGAAACACATTTACAATCAACTTTAAGTTATATTTTGTTCATATTTCGTCAATCGTCATATTGATTGTCAGATCTCAAACTGAAAGGTACATTATCGTATTTTTATACCCTGAAGGCTAGCTAGAAACGTTTGGTGTGGCAGTAATACCACAGTCACAACATCAAGGGCCCTATAACTTTAAAAAGAGTAAACTTATAAAACGCTTTACAGAATACCTCCAACCAGTGACACGGTATACTTAGGCCGAGGACAATTCAAAAGCATCAATAGAGGACCTGTACCCTTGCTATGGGACTGGCGTGATCAAAACATGGTGACACCGGTGAAAAATCAGCTAACGTGCAACGCTTGTTGGGCATTTAGTGCTATTGGTAATGTATGTTTTAGTATAAAAGCAAAGGCTGATGCCTCTAGACTTGGTGATCATGTTTTGAAAGCAACCGTATTCCAATAGTTTTTGTACTATGCTTAGAAAACATCGCTAGCGTGAATTAGAATTACTAGCGGCACGACTTGAAGAGTAGTGGCAACTCGTCACAATTTGAATTTTGTTGGTCTTAAGGGCATTTGGGTATATTACATTTTTTATATTACTCTGCCTCTTACCATCAAATCGATTATTGAAATTTATACAATTTATCATCAAATTTTTGACCTCAGCAGGTGTATCGGTATAAGTCTATCACATCCAGATTTTTTGAGAAGCCAGTATAAATAAACAAACTCCAAAATTCAAAACGTATTTCTATTAAAAAGATAAAAATATAAATAGAGCACGCGTCTCCATACCTACAGTTAAAATAATATACGGAGAAAGTTTTCAAGAAAATATTTTGACGCAAATGACCCGCCTTTCAGTTTCATCTGAATGAATTTCATATTCATATGAGCAACGAAAAGATTTTAATCAGCTTAATTGCATATCAACTGGAGATGTTCTACTATAAGCGAGTAACGATAAACTAAAGGTGCAAAAGTGCAAAATGATAATGCTAATACTCCTTTTTTATAGCCACGTTTTATTTTTTTTATAATATAGAAGTAGCAGACGAGCATTCAGTCCACCTGATGGTAAGTGACTACTGCCGCCCATGGACATCTGTAATCAACCCCAGATAGGATTAGATATTCCTACCTGAGGTCGGCCACAGATGCGCCGCTACCCCTGAGGACTAAGCTGGAACGCCTCGGAAAAGTATGTCTCCCTTACCACACCCTTCAAACCGGAACACAGCAGCGCCTAACACGACTGTTATTAGGCAGAAATAGGTGTGGCGGTGGTGCCGCCGGAGTCGAACCACAAAGAGTTCTAACACCTTCAGAAACCAAAAATACTTAATTTTGTTATGAGGTCAATGTTTTACACTTAATTTTCTCATCAACATCACTCGCTATAAGATGGCTTAGCTAGCAGTGAAACAATTGCCTTAAGGCTAAAGTGAACCACCATTGTATCGGACTTGAAAGAGCCATTGTTTCACCAGAATTACTTATTCAATTTTTCAATATTCATTCGCTGTTCCAACTTTTATTATCTAGCTACTTTTACTTTTATTTGGATTAAAATAATGAGGACAGTAAAATATTTTTTTTCTTTGTATAAACAAGGTAAGGACTAAAATACAAAAGATACGGCATCGCAACGTGTCACGATACGACATCGTGTAACGAGACGATGTCGTGTCGTGGCAATCTACGACATGCATCATAAAAATCACGATGGCGTGAAAATTAGTAATGCAATCCTGCGTTATGTTTTCTTAAATCACTTTCCATAGTTCCATCGTTAATTATGAGAAGAAATGGATGTACGTAGCATTGCTACAAATCTTTAAATCACTTCAGTACAAAATATCACAAGTTCACATCACCAATTTTTACGACATCGTGATTTTTTACGATGCCTGTCGGAAATTTCGACGCGACATCGTAACATTAGGTTCTAATATACGAGCTACATGGCATGCGAGTCCATGGCAGGCACTAACAATGGCGACGACAGATGCTAACGACAGGTCGCTGACGACCATCCCTGCTTATCGTCCACGACCGACGACAAAACACGACGGTGAAACAATTACTGTCATCAGCGATTGTTAAGGCCAGTCAACTACCGCTGGCAAAGATATTCAGCTTGGGCTGTCGTGTATTAGCATAATTAGCTTACCCTTGCTAGTATATCGTTCACTCGCTACCAACGTTTGTCTGCTCCCTAGGGAGCTCCTGGGCTAGGATCTCCACGCGCAGAATATCACCATTATCTCCGACCCTCTTTTTTTTTCTTACCGCACTAAAACCCCCCGATGGCCGTCCTCAGCGTTGCCAAGAGGACTCCGGGATCTCCTACGGAACGCAACCGGAGACCTCTGAACACGTTGCCCCTTCGGGCTCCTCCTAGGTGAGCTTCAGGACTCACCACACCGTCTGGTGTTTACGACGGTATGCGACCACACATACCGCCGTCCTTCCCGGAGTTGCTTGCTGGACGGCTCGACCTCCCAATCTTGCCGCCCGCAACCCCGGAAGCCCCCTTTTAGTCGCCTCTTACGACAGGCAGGGGATACCGTAGCCTTATTCTAGTCCCGGGACTACAGGGACATTATCTCCGACCCACCATCCAACAATGGAACATACCAACGGGGGCCGTTGATCCCTTGAGAATTTCCCGGGTAAAGAAGTACCTCGAAGTCTCTACACCACACTTCTGGAGGCCCGAAAGGCCACAGGCCCGTTTTCGTTAGTTCCCTCGCACGACACGATGTCGCAACGTGCTACTATACGACGTCGTATCGTATATGTATATAAGCCTTTACGTAAGCTAAAACTCATTTGAATTGTTTTAAAATTCTAGTGTTACAAAACAATACAATTAACTTCATTGTAATCCTCTCAAAGGCTTTTCTTTCACATACAAAAAGCTTAAAAGCGCTAAAGTTGTAATCCTCCAACGTTCAGCGTGGGGATAGAACTTTGTCACAGTAAATTAAAAATACAGTTAAAATAGACAGCCAAACTGGTAGTATTTTGGACAAAAGGATAAATGTGAACTTATATAAAATAGTGCTAACGTTTCTATGAACAAACAGACACTATATACAGACACTACTAGAATGATAGTATTTAAGGCTAATTTCAGATATGTAGGTATGTTACTGCTATTATAGTTGGAATCAATGTTAGAATATTTCACGTTATTATTTCTGCCATAAAACAACTATAAAACCAGGAAGAAACTATTACCGCCAGAAATTTCGTCCCCATTATGGAATTAAAAATAGATTTTATTTTTTACTTTTATTTCTTGAAGTATCTCATCATTTTTCACTCTCCAGATAGAGAGTAGGTCCCTCTGTAGGGATGCAATATGTGTTTCTTTGTGTGTGTGCACGTGTGTTTGTGTCGGTGTATATTTTTCTTTTTTTATGTTTTACTTCTTTTTATTTTTTTATAATTATAACACTGACTTCTCGGACCATTTAATTCATTTATTTTACGAAATACCGTAATTTCTTATTTAAAAATAAACGAACAGCTCGCTATTTAAACTTTAAATAACATCTGATTAACCTTTCCAGGGAGTATCGAAAGTCACGTAATGATATATTGGAATCAAACTGTGTCTCTGTCAGAGCAGTTCCTGATAGATTGTGAGGAAAACAGTCCAGGTTGTGGCAGTCAATCTGTCCTCAAATCTTTTGCGTAAGTTACAAAAATACATCGATTATATCCTTCTTATTCTGAGAGAAAACCGTGCTCAGCAGTGAGACAATAATAGGTTTATGATGATGAAGTTACAAAATTATTAATACACGTCATATCATATTATATAATCTCATATCATATAATATATTATATACCTAGCCCAGTAGTTAATACGCGTCCTCTCAATCGAAAGGTCCGAGGTTCGAATCCCAAACACCCACCTCTATTTTTGAAATTTATGTGCGTGTTATACATTAATTATAACTTGCTTTAACGGTGAAGGAAAACGTGAGGAAACCTGCTTACTTGTCAGATCTTAAATTAAACATTTCTCAAAGGTATACCATTGAAGTATACCAAGGCGCACTTGGCCTGCGCGGTATTCCATTATATAATTCTTCTCATATCTAAGAGACGACCCGTGTCCAGCAGTGATGGGTTGATGATGATCGTATATCATATCGATAAATCTTTAATAATTAAATTATTATTATAAATTATAATTGTAACGTAACAACCCAGCGTAACCGTTTTCGTATCAAAAATCGTAACGCCATTTTCCTTCTCATAACCCACAAGCTTCACTTAAAACAATTTTTACAGACAAATAACATCATCTTTGGGTGGTGTGTTGTATGATGATGACTATCGTCCTTACTCAGCGAAACAAGGGAGGTGCCGCATGCCAAAGAACCCACAACCCCTGCCTGTGCTAGGCTACAAACGGGTGTATCCAAATGAAGACGAAATGGTCAAATACCTTTATATGTATGGGCCTTTATCAGCAGGTAACATTATCTTCCTTACTACAACTTTTCAATTACATTCGTTAAATTAAACCATGAAATATGGTATTTTAATCAGATATTTTATGATTTCAGGAATTAACTCAGCATCTATGGCTAGATATACACATGGTATCGACCAGCCGACCGAAGAAAGTTGTTCATCTGATAAGGACAAGCTAAATCATGCCGTTGTGATCGTCGGTTACAACTTATATGGTACGTAGTATGTGTATTTTTTTATTTTCACCTAACAATAGGGCAGACAGGCTATCTGATGCAAAAAGTAGCATATGAACATTTGCAAGACTAAAGTGAGCCGCCAATGCATCGCCGACTAGTTACATATCGATACCTTAATTCGCAAATCAGCCAACTCCACTTTGTGTCAAAATGTTTTTTTTATATATTTTGATTTCGTTCAACGCCATTTAATATCAAAATAAATTAAAAAAAAACGTTTTGACAAAAAGTGGAGTTGGCTGATTTGCGAATTGAGGTATCGATGTTTGAAATGTTCTTACATAAATTAAAACAAAAACCATAGTAATGTGGTTGCATTAAAATAAATGAATTATGAAATTACATTAATTTTTTTCTTCATTCGATTAGTGTCCATTGTATTTTTTATGAGGTCATGAAGGACCCTCACTCACCCATTCACGATTACAATACGCAATCGCATACGTGCACACTCATATGCACGCAAGCATGCACGCACACATGAAATCACGTCACATACACATACAAGCAAACCTACGCCCACGCACCTACACATAGAGAGAGATCATCACCAAGCACAACCTTATCTACATCAAAATCATCACGTTTTACGAACAAATTATAAAATAAACCAATGATATCTTTTTCTAGTCTCCGAAGACGGACGAGTAAGAGTGCCGTATTGGATCATAAAGAACTCCTGGGGTGAGGAATGGGGTGATAAAGGTTTCTATTACTTGGAGCGCGGCCGCAACGCGTGTGGTATTGCTAGCGATGTATCTTTCCCTTTTGTCAAATAAATATTATGACAACACGGTAGAAACTCTTTTATTAACCGACCTAAAGTTATAGAGTCACTGGAAGCTGGCTTGTTGGAAAATGTTGGATGCTGTTAATGAACAGTATTACTTTTGAGTTGAAGTAACAAAATATCGTGCTGTGTTCCTGCTTGTAAGTAATCACTGTAATCATTAAGAAATCAGCTGAAACCTTCTTGAACTAAAAACTTTTTAGCTGCGTTGTGCAGTGTTTTTGTGAAGAATAAAAAATGTTAAATGCCGGATCACGTGTCCTGATCGAAAATTCGTAACACGGCGAAGCAAACTGTAAAAGTCAAGATGTCATCCGGTGTCAGAATAGAAAAATATGTCAATGGGTGTCAGTTTTGTTTTTTATTTATTATATGTTATTATTCAAGTTCGATTTCGAAAGTTTTTAATTCTGCCAGCACACCCGTTGATTCATTTTATTCTTAAACTCTGAAAAAGAACACTTTTTCGAATTATGGACAAATTGAATTTCAAACTAATATTATTTATAGAAAACTCCCATTATTCTTCAACAAATAATGTTGAAAATTTAATTGTATAGAGCACCTAGAAAATAAAAAAATGTTTATTCGCTTCCAATTCCACGAAAGACTTTATTATTACATTTTCACCCGTTTACAAATTTTTCCACGATCAATTTTACAATAAGCGACGATTGCCTTTGAATTTACAATTTTTCCATCTTGCTTGCTAATTTCGGACCAATTTTGTTGTTAGTCGGAGCTTTCGCTAGAAAATGGATAAAACTGTTTCTTTGGTATTACTGGATTGCTTTTGCTCGTTAGATGTTTCAGATAAGACAAATAAACAAGAATATTGCGCTAATTGGATCAAGATAACTGGGATAATCTAATCCGCTGATTGTATGTGATCTTATTGAAATAACTATTTCAATAATTGTATTTATAAGACGAAATAGCTTTGATATACAATTTTATAAAAATCGAGTTCTAAGATTCCGTTACATACATACATACCACATACAGGTCAAGCTAACAAAAGCATAGTAAAAATGTCGCTTTCCATATTTGAGTTGTAAAAAGGGATATTCATACATATATCTACACTAATATTATAAAGAGGAAAACTTTGTTTGTTTGGTTGTAATGATTAGGATTAAAAACTAATGGACCGATTTTAAAATTCTTTCACCATTCGAAAGCTACATTATCCACGAGTAACATAGGCTATATTTTATATGAAATATATTTGATAAGTAGATTTTGTGGCGGTACAAAGTTTGCCGGGTCAGCTAGTTATGTATATCTGTATAGGGTCTTACTGCGGGGATAAAGATTAATTATGTCTTCGATGAGCACAGCACATAGACTCCGAAACCTAGTACAGAAAATTAAATTTGAACAATGGTAGAACGCCACACCTATTGCTAGCATAAACCAGTTCTCGCCTTTTGGTAGAAGGGTATGGATGTTGCGACATGTAAGTCAACTGACAGAAATTATAAGTCAGCTGACTGAAATTATAAGCAATTATATTAGTACCTAGGAGTGACAACATCTGTAATCGTCTTCAAGTACCCTTTTCGTTAAATATTTGGTATCATATTTACGACGACGACATTACTTACGACCACCTTCTAGCATTTGAGTCTTTCGATCTTTTATACTTAGCATATTTTTAATTTGTTCTTGTTTTGTATATATTTATTATTGTTACTAGTATGTATATATATATATATGTATATGTATGTGTATAACTAATATATTACATTTTATTTTACTTTTGTGTAAATGCCTACCACATAATGTCGCCATCGCCCAGGGTTGACTGGCAAAGAATGCCATTAGGCATTAAGTCCTCCCTTGTTACCCTTAGTTTAAGGTGTTTCAAAATTAAATAAATAAATATTTCAAAGAGTTGCATTAACCACTAAACATTATGGGGACTGATATCACGGTTTACAAACAAGTATATGAAGTAGCCTTCAATGTTATAAAAAATCTAAATTCCGATATCAGGAATCGAACCCGTAACTCTGTCCAACGCAGCGCACAACTTTTCGTACAAAACGAATAAAATTCAATTGTTAATCAAATGTATATCCAATTAAATAATAGCCATTTTGTTTGCGCGTTTGAAAGCATAAAAAAATGTTCCAATTTTTTCTCTAAATCAACCTGCCGAAGTAGGTTACTAGTGAAACATTATGTATATGAATTTCCTGCTTAAACAGAAGCACAGCTATATTTTATTTTATCCCCATATATGTTTTAACTTTACTGTAAACATATTTGTAATAAAAATCAAAATCCGACTGCTTAAAAATATAGTCTACGTCACTCCCACAGTGTAGCCGACACCTCATATATTACAATCTGTCCTTCGGTTTATAGGGCAGGCCAAAGAATAAAACAGACATACTCGTACATACAAACATACGCTCTAAAACATTACCGTTCACATTCGGATAAACAAAAGCAGAATCATGTAAAAGACTTTTTCTTCATACTCATAAAGACATTATTAAGAAGTTTTCCAAAAAAAAAACTAATCCGTTCCCATTTAACCATACAAATGACTTGTGCCTCATTATTTAGTCCGCCGAAAGGAAGGGCGAAAAAGAATTCGTAATATTCCGAAATGGATCAATTCAATATTTGACCCAAAAAGTTCAACACTGAATGAACTATCGCTAGTGCGAATATTTAAAGTTTTACCAGTTTGTTTACCGGGAACTCGAATTGTATAAAGCGTTATTTTATTTTAAGGCATGCGAATAAATAAATAAATATAGTTCAAAAAACAAAAAACACGCTTTTATGATAAAATCAACTAAAAAGTAGAAAATAATTTTCAATCTAGTAACCAATTAAGGAACAGTAAATAGTATAATTGTGAAAAAAGCGTGGGGAACCATTTATCAGTTTTCGAAAAGCGCCTCGAAAATCGTTAATCCTGAGGATGTAGATAAGGCCAATGGTACAAAATGATTAAAATCGTGTATTGTCATCGGTTTTTGATAATTCTTCAAAATTTTGAATTAAACTGAAAGTTCAAAGTGGATAGCAATCGGGTTCAAAGATTCTGTTACTTGTTACTTACATACATACATACAACCCAAACTAATAAAAACGTGTTAATATAACTGAAATTATTAAGCGTTAAAAAGTGCGACATTTCATTTTATAAGGAATGCAAAAACATAAAAATTGGAAAAAGAAGTTACAAGTAATAATATGAAGAGATAGACATAATAGTCATAAAACACAACTAAACAACTGGGTTATATATAAGGAATGCAAAGAAATAAAAATTGGAGGTTAATGTAATAAAATTATGAGTTATACAGATAACATAACATATGAAAGATGTTAAGTGCTATTATGGCTCATTATTCATAATCAATCTTAATTTTTTACCTACCAAAGATCGTTGAAAGTATGAAGAAAATGTCAAATGTCAATCTGTGGCAGGCAAAGAATAACACAGATTGATTATAAATAACGGTAACGGATTATAATAATAATAAAGGAACCATAGATTAGTAAAGATACTTCGCCGCCTTGAATTGAATGAAGCCACAAACGGCTTATTAGTAAGTTCTTTTTTTTAATTCTTGACAAATAAAAACATTTTTAGAGAAAATTTACGAATAAATAACTAATACTGCGTAACTTACATAATAAATAAATAATTATTACAAAATTATTTTAGAGACATTTTAGCACGGAGACGTGGCAAAACTTTTTTACGCAACTATTTCAATTCTCAAAACTGGTTACATTTTCTTGTTAGTAGTGAGTAATCTTTACTAATCTATGAAAGAAACCAAGTAATTAAAATGGATAAACTATTTTTAGTAAAAATTAGCTGCGGTAAAATAAATATCAAAGACACTACGAGCGATGTCCCTCGGCTTATGTAGATCTTAATTGGGCTGCAAAGTTTAACAACATTGAGCGGACTCGGGATTAGGATTGATGCTTCCGTGTTTCAGAGGCCACATTTTCATTCGGTGAATAATTTTGAAACTGATTCGTTGCTACTTGAGCAATCTATTACTTAAGAATCTTTAGCAACTACAATATTGTAGGCTAATTAAAATGGCAACATCTCCTTTAAATTTAGAAAATAATTATATTGTCTGTCGACGTATAATGTCCCACTGCTGGTCATTGTTATCTTCTCGAAGAGGAATGTAGCCCATATTCCACCGCACTGGCCAAGTGCGAATAAGTAGACTTCACACACCTTTGAGAACTTTTTAAAGGTCTCTCAGGCACAGTACAAATATGTTCCATATTTCTACTGTGTCTCAGGCGTGTACGTTTCACCACAATTATTTCTTTGGTAAACAAGTGATAATTATTTTTTGATTTTTAATTAATAAATCAGAGGTTCTGGTCCCCCTGTCTCACGGGGTCCAAGTTTCAAATACCTAGACTTGACAAGACTAAGACCGAGTTTCAAAATGTATATAGAATTAAATAAATATATAATAAAGTATGGCTAAAGAAGCCGTCTGTAATCAACAGTAAGGTTTATGTAATAACTCTATTAACAATATCTGAACTTTGTAATGATGGCAACTTGCAAATTTGCGGTTTCTCCATTCGTTCCCTTAGCGACATCAACTTTTGATTGCGATGCAGTTTAACTACTTAGGTTATTAACGAACTCTGAGTATAGTAATGAGTTAGTGCCTTCGCTTCGTAAGCTTCTTACTAAGTTTATGACTATTAGTAAGTTAAGGTTCATATCATAGCTATATTTTTGTATTTTGCAGAAACAATGTTATTGGTATTGAATTTAGAAGTGGAAGAATTTGATTTATAAAGTGTATGAAATACATTTTTCAAGTAATTTAAAGAAATATGTATTTTATACATTTGTAACATAGAAGTAGCAAAAAGTTATTGCCGCCCATGGACATCTGTAATCAACCCCAGATAAGATTATTTTCCTACTTGAGGTCGGCCACAAAAGCGTTTCTACCCCCAGAGAACTAATATGTCAAACCAGATCACAGCTTTTAACACTACTGTTATTGAATAGAAATAGGTATACAGACGCTTCTACAGCAAAACTATAAGAGTTCCAAATTAATATTGTAAATATAATTACATGAAATCGTTATTAAATCTTTATCTCATAAATTATGAAGAAGCATAGAACAGCTAGCTGGAGAAGGCGGGATCGTGTTTCTCCAACTCGGAAATGTCAATAAGAACTAAAGTAATTAGCAAAGTTTTTGCCGCAAGACTGATGTTTATTATTAGAAATTTATTAAGGGAAATTAAATTTTCAATCAATCTCCAATGTTGGCTTTCAATTTATATGTTCTTTAGTTATCAAAGGTCTTGTCTAATTTCGACTTTTCGTCAGACGTCAAAAGACTTGGGCTATTGGATAGTTTTAGACGTAAGTATGACCTCTTTCTTTTAGATTTAATCGACAGAAAATGTAAAATGACTATGGAGCTTCACTACTCGTCCGCAGAGGCTTATTCTTTTAAAATTTACCTGTGTATTCCACATCTACGAATCATACTTCCGAGTGTCTTACAACTAAACATTGCACACCCAAGCACCCGAACATCCTACACTCAAGTATCTCACACCGGAACATCTTCGTCCACGAAACGAACTTCCACACTCTCATCTAAGCAAGCCGCTCCCAAGCGTTCCATATTAGACGTTGCATACCTGAGAATCCCAATCCCGACACTCCTTCAAGTTTTCCACATCTCAATATCCCATAACCGAGTGTCCCAGACACAAGCACAATTAAATTCCAATTCATTTTCGTCTAACTAGACTAGCCTAGCAATCTGTCCAGCCTGTGAAACAAGTGCAATACCTATACGAGCATAAACTAACATCGTTTCTAAATCTTAATTCGAATCCTTTTACTATGTCTCCCATGTAGGTCAAAACAACAAAGACATAACATTCGCAAATGTTAAAACTTGAAGCACGCACGACCATAACACACTGGAACAAAGAATTCAATAAGCGAGCACTCCGAGACGTTTAAATATTGGAAGTGAAAAGGAAGTTTCCTAATAAAAAACTCCATTTGTTAAAATGAAAAACTGGCGAAGAGCGAGGCGGGCTCACGTTTTGTGACCCGTATACTAATCCCGTATACGATGTTGATGCGATTTTTGATAACAAATGATACTCGTATAAAACTGTTTTATCTCGACTAATATATTCTACTGATATTTCGATTGACCCACACATTTCATGTGGAAGAACCATGACCTAGCATGCTCTTCTAATTCGGGTTGCTGGGTGTGATTGATACACCCACTAGGATGCACATAAATAGAAGGGACACTGAACACTGCTATCGCCGAAAAGAGAGATCTAAGAAAAGATGGTGCGACGTTCAAGCGTTCAAAAGATCAATCCCGGTATAGAAAGAGTGGTTGAAGCATTTAAAAAAGAATTTTGCCCAGTGAAGGAGACAAAATAAGTTGGGTAACACGGGAGTTTTTTAACTCTCTTCGATTTTTCTACCTTTCAGATAGCTTTTTTGCAAATTGAATAAAACAGATACCAGATGATATCATAAAAGTTCACTATTTTCATTTAGATACGGAATACTAAACGGTGCCCCCTCGTTCTAGAGTATGCAAATAAAGGGATTAAAATATGTAAAAAGTTCACAACAAAATAAATTGGAAGGCCATTCCCTGATATGGCCGGTCGGTTGCCCTTTGGAACGAACGTAGGTTACAGTAAATGTTGGGTTTGATTAAGTTTTTATTGCTCTGTCCGAGATACTTTAGCATAATTTGAATTTAAAATTATAAAATGAAGTAAATTTTCACTTTGCTCAGCCTGCCTGAGGGTGTACCGGTGATTAGACTAAGCTAATTAGGTTCTACCTTAATTCTCAGGTAAAATTCCTGTTCTATTTAAAGTTAGTTGTACAATGTCTATGATTTCGTCCTCACGAGAAATAAGCGCATATTTATGTGATATGAACAGTCCCAGTCGAAAAGAACCAATACCATGTTAATTGTGCCTTCTTGTGGTAATTATAATTGTACTGTGTCCTGCTCTAATGTAAGATGGTAAATTCTATAGTCTATATAAGTATGATCTTTTTAGTAATCTCAGTGAAAATAAATTTTACGTACGAACTTCGATCGTTCTTATTAGTGATCGAAGCTTACGAACGAAAATAAACAATCTACGATACAGAGATTTTTTTTTAGAGATGGTTACCTAAATACTTTTAATTTTGAAAGGAGACCTACAGGATAGTACAACTGCTTTATATTTTTTGTTATATCATGCGTCATTCATTTACTTTAATGATTATAATTTACAATAGGAGGCACAAATAATATAGTTCATTGGAGACAAACTTAATAACTCTCCAACTTATAAAAGAATCGGAACGCTATAACGATCATAGCCGATAGAATAACTGCGCATCAAATGTCACAACAGACGAGCTACTTTTAGCATCGGTGATCGATGATTTTGCTGTTTTTTAGAAGCTAGATGCAGCAATCAAACGCTACATATCGCTACGTTTAAATTGTTATTTAACTACTTTAGGACGCTCATTGAAGCAAATGAACATAAAAAACGCAAATCAGCATTAACGCAGTCGCTGAAACGCACGTCTTCGAAATTGCGACCACACGCAACTAGTCACTAAAAGTGACTCAGCTAAGATGCAATCGCCAAAACGCAAACCGCCAAAACGAAAAGTTGCGAGTCTACAAATACCGTAACTGCGCATCAAATACTCCGCATTTCTTATGATTGTCATAAATTTTACGGCGTTTCCCCGGACCGATCTCGTTTTATACCCCGAGGTATTCTTCAAGATACCCCGAAAACCCCAAAACCTATAAATCTGATAAGTCTTTCGTCTCTATACTTTACGTAATGATATATGAAAGAAAAAATACTGAGTATTCTGTTTATGTTAACATGTTTAATGTTTATGAGAAAACATAATTATTGAAATTATTAACCTTGACTGGTATAATTATAAATTCTCAAATATACCTTAAATCATGTGTTTAGTACTTATATTTCTTAATATGATTCGTTTAAATGAATGAGGTTGTGAATAGAAACATAAAATATGTTTAATTAAATATATTGTTACAAATATTATGAATGCGAAAGTTCACAATAATATTTTGCAATGTTTGTTATTCTGTTGCGCTCAAATGACTTCAAGTATAATTTAAATTAAATTCCGCATAAAGAAGTTACGTCATATAAAAGGACAAAAGAGGGATATTTTATCTCGGAAATGTAAGGATTCTTAGTGAAAAGGCGTAATTAGTATTTGTATGTACCATACTAACCAAGTTGCGTACATAATATGGTAGAACAAAAGTTAAATAGGAAAATTACAATAAAATCATTTGGAGATTTTTGTGATAAATGGAGAAGTAGCAACCGAGCAGTCCACCAATTTGTAAATGGCAATGACCTCACTTGAACGTCTATAATCAATCCCAGATAGACCATGTGTCCTTCAAACCATATAATTCCCATTTTAAAGCGAAATAAAGTAGCGCTTAACAATGTAATCCAACGGAATAACCGTGGAGACATATTTCACTTAAGATCCTTATTAACTAATAAAATGTAAAAAAAACATCCGTAAATGGAACACTAAACAATAATCCCGATCGAGGTAAATTCAGGACACAAAACTCCAAGAAATCCGTCATAAAAAGTGTGGAGGGAAATTCCTTACAAATTTTTAATAAGGACACCATAGCAACAGTCCGTTTTGCTCGTAAATTTCACAATGCCGGCTCATCACAATGATCTTTCTTAAAAATTTAATCAACTCTCAAAGGATTTTTAAATTAAGCTCGGCAACACAAACACCTTGGAACTTGGAAGCGGGTCAGAGGCTCAGCTTAGCGTCTTTCCACACAGGCGACGGAAACGCAACGTCATGATTTTTTTTTTATAATATGGGAGTAGCAGACGAGCATGCAGTCCTCCTGATGTTAGTGCAGATAGAATTTAGTTAGTGCAGAAGTTTTTTCTATACTCAAAGTAGCGAAGTAGTATGAAGTACCTAGTCATATTCAACGGATTAAGTGTTTGTTGGTTGGTCTGTGAAAAAACAATTCATTATGTCGACTTTTTTGTGTTAGTTAGTAACAGAAATTTGGTAGACAAATATTGTTTAAGCTTAATGTTATTAAACGTGAAAGTGGTACGGTAACGTGGTACTTGGTAACACAAACACTTTGGTGCTTGGAAGCGCAACGTCGTGATAATATAATTAAATTAGTTTGGAAGTTTTTTCTATCCTCGAACGAGTGTCATAACGTCATAGGGTAAATCGATTAAGACTGTTTCGCTGCTCTCTGCATTTATGCTTACTTAATTCGGATTATTCAAAATTATGGAGGATTTTCGTTTTCCAGCAAATTTCCAATATTTTGTAAGTAAAACTATCATGAAACGATTATTTCAATTGATTGACTCATGTGGTAACGAGTTATTGTTTTCAGAATACCGCGTGTCTATATAAGTTAGAAGCTATAAAGTGAGAATGCTTTATTCTCCAAGTATACTCCTAAAGAAACCCGTCCCTAGATGGTGATCACAATATACTCGTAATGTAAATATTTTGTAACCTCACTCATCTCCTTTTAGTATTCATCGACAAAGTTGAAACGCCATTGCTTACAAAGTCAACAAAAATGTATATACGAGTACGAGTATAATATAAGTAAAGTATGAAACATTTTGTCCTGAATATTTACAAAATATTTTGGTAACCCTTAGCAACGGCTCAAAGATTGTCAGCTTAGCGCGCCTTCACACGAGTTGAACAAACCGCAGCGGATTAACCAACCGTACTAGAACAATACAAATGAGCACATATTACGTTTCCTTTTGTTGATTTGAGCTGGTTTGTTCCAAACACTCAATGTAATCTGACGGATTAGTATCATGTTTAGTAATCACGTAAGGACCTTTAAGACGAAGGTTAGATAGAAGTAGGTCACACAAGTATTTCTTAAAATAGATTACAGATATTTTTACTCCTTCTCCAATATATGCCTCACCGAACATTTAACTGAGGCATTAACAAGGGAAGAAGATAAACATATTAAAATTACAAAAAAACATGTATTGTTTACAAAATTTCAGTTACGAACAAGCTTGCACTTCGCCGGTTAGTAAGTACTCAGAACCAATCATATAGTGCTCGTACACAAAACTGCGATGCGACGCGACGCGAATTCGCAACGCAGAAAATTGCGACACGAATTGCTGCGATGCGATATCGTGCGGCATAGCGTCTCCCAGGGTGACCATTCTTCCGACAACCGTCAACCGTACGGAACGTATTTTGAAAATTAGGTCGTGACATGGATCGTAAAAAGAAGTGTGCACTTTTGTTTTTGCTAAGGAGATACAGGAAAGAGTAACAAAGAAGATTTTGAGTTCATCCATTTATCGTATATGATTTATTTTATATTTAGTTTCCCAAAGAGTTCCTCAATCAGTAACATGAAAAGTCAACGTCGTACTTTGTCATTTTTTACATTAAAGTATACGTCTTCCCATACAACAAATACAGGTCTGTGCATCTTCCCCACGCTGTCTCAGAACGAACTAAAAATGGCGTCAACAAGTGTGACGAAACATCTCAGGAATGCGCGATGCGAATTAATTCGCAAGTTTTTGCGATGCGTCGAGGGACCTCGCAGATTTTTACGATGCGACGTCGCATCGCAGTTTTGTGTACAAGCCCAAGTAAATCTGCAATCAACTACATATTATATTGCAGTTTCACCTGAAGCCTATCCACAGATGCCGCTCCTGAGAACTAAGTAGATCGCCTTATATGTATTTATGCCGGCATTTCTATCAGTCCAACTAAATTAGCTCCCAAACATAATGCAACAGTACACCCGCACGTTCCATTACGTCAGTATGAAGAACCGGCACGCTACATAATAACAATTTGCCGGCAACCTCACAATTAGTCGGGTGAAGCACGAAGCTGAGTAATGTCGCGGCGGCCCGCGGTCGCTGGGGCTCGTCCGGAATCTCTGGCCATTTGTCGGAACTGCTCAAATAAATATTGGACTTTTGCTACTTAGTACTGGTTTAAGGAAGGTCCCGACTTTCTTTGTTTCTTAATTATTGTATCTTAAGCAAGTGTACAGCAGTTTATTAAGGTTTTTGTGTCTCTTTTCATATTCTTTCGACGACTATTCAGCATTTTGTACTGTATTGTGATGTATGTACAAGAATAGGGCTGATGAGGGTCTCCTAGGCAGAACTATGGAACCACGATTTTACAAATTTTCACCACACCTATTTCTGCCTCATAACAGCAGTGTTGAGCACTGCTATGTTCGGGTGAAGGGTATGGTAAGGAGACATAATTTTCCGAGGCGTTCCAGCTTAGTCCTCAGGGGAAGCGGCGCACCTGTGGCCGACTCCATTAATTACAGATGTCCATGGGCAGCAATAACCACCAGGTGGACTGCATGGTCGTCTGCTACTCTCATATTATAAAAAAAACAATGATTGCACTTTGTATACCACGTGTGTAGGACAGATGTGATCCAATCTAAAAAATACAATACAAGACAATACAATACAAAACTCTTCATTGTACACCAAATTTATAGTAACAAATACAAAATATTTTACAATAATCAAAGGTACAACTGACGGCCTTATCACTAAATAGCGATCTCTTACAGGTAACCATTTACTTATTGCAAGAAAGTAAATTATATAAAAGGTAGTATCCAGGGTAGGGGTGTACATGAGTATAATGTAGCGAGAGTCAAAGCAGAGAAAGGAGGGATAAGTTAATCTAATTCTACATGATGAAATCTACCCAAGGAAATATACTTTTGTGGAATAGGTAGTGGTCAGTATAGGATGAAAGTTACAATGAAAGTAAAATTGGACTACAAGTACTTCGCAAATAATAAAATGTTTAAAAGGATGAACACAATAATAAAGTTTTAATTTCCATTTACAACGTTTTAAAAATAAGTAGTAGGTATCACTGAATAATTAATTAATATGACAAAGTTTTAATTCAAAACAATCTGTTTTCCTGTTTCTTTTCTTAAAACTCACGAATAAATTATCTTAAATCTTATTTAATGGCAACTTCACGATTCGTTGGAATCCGGAAAAATACTTACGAGTACATACTTAATATTCAGATGAGGTAATAAGATAAAAGTGCTGATATATTTTTTTTAATTTATTTTGATTTTAGAAGGATTCTCAAGTTGGTAGAACCCTCTGTAAATAGACTCTGCTTAGCCTATATCTACCTAAACAGTAGTGTTAAGCGCTGCTGTGAACTGGTTGGAAGGGTGTACTAAGGAGACACACTCGTCCGAAGCATTCCAGCTTAGTCCTCAGGAATAGGGCCCATTTCTGGGCGACCTGAGGAATCTAATCTCACCTGGTATTGATTACAGATGGCCATGGGCGGCAGTAGCCACGTACCATCAGATGGACTGCATGCTTATCTGCTACGCCTATATTATAATAAGAAGAAAAAGACTTTGAAAGTGCATTGATGGTTAAGTAAATTTTACTTTTTAAAGCTACAGAGCCCTGTGACAGACGGACAGACAGCGGAGGCTTAGAAATAGGGTTATTTTCTGCCCATTGGGAGCAGAACTCAAAAAAAAATAAAAACAGTCAACGTAGCGCATTTTGCCAGAGAAATAATAAGAACTGGCCATCAGTATTATACTGATCCCCAATTATTTCGGAATAACAGTTGAGTTGCATTCATTGACGCGTGAAGTGCCCGCCCGCCATTTTGTAGCCATGTTTTTTTATTTTCCCCAATAACTTCATTGTATAATATTCATTTACGAGTTTTTTATCCATTTTGTTTATTAATTCTAGTTATTTTTAATCGATTAGTTAAAAATAACTAGAATTAATTTTAATTATTTAAAGATTTGTTACTTAATAAATTAATAACGCCCTATAATGCTGTGTTCTAAACTGAAGGGTATGTTAAGCCGAGATTAATTTAAGCCAATAGTTATTAACGTCGGTTATAATTCCTGTCTTATGTATACTTATATATGGGTGGCATTGTCCATTCAACATCGACGAACTTATATAGCGTAGTCTTATATAGCATGCAATAAACTAAATAGTATACAAACGTTTAAACTAAATTAGGGCTTTGTTTATGAACATAATTAAATTAAAAACTGAACTGTCAGAGCGCCTGGCAAATGTGAAATAATTATAAAAAACATGCTTATTATATTACTTCTTTTAATAGTATTTTATGAGAGACGGCGACACATTATATTTTCATAGAAATTATATTTCTTAGTTGTTTCCTATAAATTATTTTCATCATCATCATCATCAACCCATCATCAACAACAAACCATTACTGTCCCACTGCTGGGCTAAGGGGCTCCTCTCATAATGAGAAGGATTAGGCCATAGTCTACCGCGCTGGCCAAGTGCATATTGGTAGACTTCACATAACTTTGAAATATTTTTTTTTAATAAATCTCTCAGGTATGCAGGTCTCCTCACGATGTTTCATTCATAATTTAAGCAACTAAGCAAGTGATAATTAACTTCTAATACGCACATAAATTTGAAAAATCAGAGGTGCCTGGTACTGAACCTTGGACCTCTCGATCAAGAGGCCGAGTTTCTTAACCAATATTACCTATAATTCTAACTGCTAACTTATTTATATTCTTAAAACAATAAAAAGTATTTTAATCAAATAAAACTTTGTACTAACCTAAGCGTATTCCATTACGTAAGAAAAACAGAAAGAATGTAATCTCAGTTTCCCAATAGCGGAAGTGACGCGAGATCAGACCGGAAGCCTCTAATCTAAGGGCAATTTATCAGGCGGAGAAAGAACGCGGCCAATTTTCCGTGCAAATTAATATTAAAATTTTACCGTACTAATGCTTTCAAACCGAAGGAGGTTGGAAACATACGGGGATTTATTTTACCACCCTTAACGCGAACCGAAATTATAACAAATTTGTATAAAAAGGAATTTGAGAAAGGCATTAGTTTCTTTGTTTATTTCTGTGTGTACCTACCGTAATTTACTTGAGTTTTAAATATGGTTATAAGTACTTGCAATATTATTGTAGGTACCTTTTTTATATTATAGGAGTAGTAAACGAGCATGCAGTCCACCTGATGGTAAGTGGCTACTGCCGCCCATGGACATCTGTAATCAACCCCAGATAGGATTAGATATTCCTACCTGAGGTCAGCCACAGATGCGCTGCTACCCCTGAGGACTAAGCTGGAACGCCTCGAAAAAGTCTGTCTCCCTTACCACACCCTTCAAACCGGAACACAGCAGCGCCTAACACTGCTGTTATAAGATTGAAATAGGTGTGGCGGTGATGCCGCCGGAGTAGAACCACAAAGGGTTCTCCCACCTTCATATTTATAAGAAGAGAATAACCAGCGAGCTTGCTCTCCCTCATTGTATTCCCGGAGCGCTATGACACGGTGCTCTTCAGAAAAGATGCAAAAAGATCCAAACCCGGCGATATATTGGTGGCTCCTCTGGTGTTGCAAATGTCCATAGGCGGCGTTGACTATTTTCCATCAGGTATCACGTCCGCTTAATCGTTAGGTTAAACAATAAAAAAATGTGCAACTAAACACGTAAAACATATAAAACACATATATATCTGGTTCCTTCTGAAGCGCAGCACTCCTGAGGACCTAGGAAACGCAGAACTGCATAATGCTAGAAATAGGTGTGTTGGTAGTAGTAGTGTGGTATTCGAACTATTATGGTTCTACCATCGTTCAAAGGTATAAAATTACACAGCCTTTTAAACATAAGACTCCCTCAAAATGGTATGCTCTAGCTATAAGGTAAAATTCACATAATAGTATTTTATTTATTTATTTGGTTATCAACAATTGTTACGTTCTTAGAAATCATGGTACAACATAATTATCATCATCATCAACAACTCATTACGGTCCCACAACTGGACACGGGTCTCCTCTCATAATGACCGCGCTGGCCAAGTGCGTATTGGTAGACATACCTTTGAGATTTTTTTTATAAATCTCTCAAGTATGCAGATTTCCTCCTACAATGAGTTCCTTCACCGTCTATGAAGTGATAATTAATTTGTAATACGTACATTACTTTGAAAAATCATAAGTGCGTGCCAGGTATTTGAATCTCGGACTCCTCGATCGAGAGGCCGAGTTTCTTAACCACTAGGCTATCACTGCCGGTACAACATAAACTATAATATAACTAATCACTTATAGGTAAACACAGCATGCAATGAACATAATATCTAAGTAACAAAGGTTGGCTAATAACAATATTATACTAATTACCTTAATTAATTAATTGACTTTGATTACGGCACCACGGCACTACGACAATAAGGTAACCTTTAAACAATCCGTATGTTTCGCAAGTCCCCTCAAACTTGAAAGATTTGGAATTTCGCAGCACGCCGCCATTAAACTCTGTTTAGGCCGAAGACAGGTGGAATTACGAGCGTTGCTCAAACTTCCGCGAGATTGAAAACTGTACCCTTACCATGAGTTTTTACGTTTTGTCAAATATGACTGTTTTGGTATTTGTTTACATATTTGCCTAAAGAAATTCCAATCAGCGCTCCTAGCGGATTGTATCAGAACTATAGTGTCGGTAACGTAACATTAAATGTCTAAATTGACAAAATGGCGCTTTATGTTTTATCTCTCTTTTTTGCGAACATGTGAGGTAGACAAAAATACTTGAGCACTTACTTATTGTTACGTTTACTCACTCTACTGAAGCAAACGGAACAGAATAATGGATTGAGTGAACGTAAAGAAAAATTGCGGGATGTTTTGAAAACTCATGGTAAGGGTACTGGGAACGAATTGAGAGTTAACGATCGAATAGAATTTACGTTGAGTTATTGCTCCACTACTGTACTGAGTGAAGCGCCTGAGTGTTGCCCCTAATTACTTAAGTTTGGATTTCGGTGATTGAATGTAATGACCGAAATTCTAAATATCGAAGTTAGTTGTGAATTATTTTTAGTTAAGTTTATTAATGACTAGCTGACCCGGCACCGGTACCGCCTCAAAATCTATTTATCAAATATATTTCACATAAAATATAGCCTACTCGTGGATAATGTAGCTTTTGAATGATGAAAGATTTTTTTAAATCGGTCCAGTAGATTTTGAGCCTATTCATTACAATCAAACAAACAAAGTTTTCCTCTTTATAATATTATAGTATACTTAGATGGATTATTTTTACTTGTTGTATGAAGATGTGGTGACGGTGACTTTAGGTAGAGACTCTTGCATGAGTCTTTTACTTAGTCTTGACGGTAGAAAGACATCTAAAGCAAACTTAAGAGAGAACTTGAATCTAATTTGGAGTTAACTATTCCGTATATTGTTTGATCCGTGGGGAGCAATTATGATTTTGCAGTAGATGTAATGCAGTTTCACCTAAGTATTAATCCTAAATGGAAATTAACTAGTTATAGACCAAAATATCTAGCTTGAAACACGCATAGCTCAATAGCTCATTGTCAATACAAAGTTAAGCAATGTTTTCTTCGGTCGGAAATTGAATAAATGACCTTAGTACCTAATAAATATCACGTGCCCTTCCCTGCTATGTAGAAAGTAAAGGAGTTGATTCTATTCTTACTTGAATTGCAGTCATTGAAACTTATCGGAGCCTTTATAAGGTGTTTGAAACATTTTCAATAAAAAACATTCATAATGTAGCTCATTTACCAAACCTGCACTGGAGCAGCATGGCAGAGCGGTCTCTGCTGATCGATATCTAGAGCCCTCATTGTAGTAGGACAACACCCGTGCCCACAAGTGGGACATAAAACGGTTACAGCTAAGCCGCAAAAAATCATGATACCATGATTTTTTTTATAATATAAGAGTAGCAGACGTGCAAACAATTCACCTGGTAAGTGGCTACTGCCGCCCATGGACATCTGTAATCAACCCCAGATAAGCCTAGATATTCTTACCTGAGATCGGCCACGGATCCACCGCTACCCCTGATGCCTAAGCTGGAACGCCTTAGACATGTATGTCTCCCTTACCACAGCCTTCAAACCAAAACACAGCAGCGCCTAACATTGCTGTTATTAGGCAGAAATAGGTGTAACGGTGGTGCCGCCGGAATCGAACCAAAAAGGGTTCTACCAGCTTTGATGTTACATGATTACATATAATTCGAAATGATCAAACTTTAGATATGAACTAGAACCCAAGTATGTACCGCTAACACTTACACTCTCAAATAAGTCTTGGCGCAGAAATGCATATTACATAACGACTTAATTACTGAGTCCAGCGCGAGACCTCAAAGGTAATTAGATACTGGGTAATTAGAAAACTAGATATATGTTGGATGGAGATATACGTTTATATTCGTAGTTAGAAGCTGTTAATATTACGACAGTACGACAGTGATGTTAACTTGAACGTTGTTTAAGACGGTTCCTTCTCCGTCATTGCAAGTGATAATTACCTTCTAATGCGCACATAACTTTTAAAGCATAGGTGAAATTGAATTAACGGTACGCTTTTTAAGGCTTTCTACACTCACAGCCCTATACTAGGGTTCCCTGTATCGTTGGTGCTATGGACATACACAGAGACAAATACACAAACACCCAGACGAAGAAACAGAAACCTAAATTTAGAAATCTGTCTGGCCGGGGATCGAACCCGGGACAAAAACAACCAACCTAGAACGCCTGATTGAATTGCCAAGTTAACTATACGCTATCACTGTTTATCAAAATATAGTTATTAATAACTTAATAACTATAACTAGCCAGTGTAAAACTAAACTCGTAATAAAAGTTTAAATTTAATGTAGAGTATGATTCTACTATATTAATATTATACTTTTTATATCAACACAAAATATTTGGTTACATCCAACTAGCAAACAGTAGTCTTTTGGGAATGTAAAATAATAAAGTTATACACAGTCCGATTTTACCCGGATTGGACGACTAGATCGGATACCTATAATATGTAGTATTGTTGATGAAAGATTACAATACATACAAGGTAGGTACATACATTCCGACCTTAGGTAGCAATAACTAATCCTGTCTGGGGTTGATTACAGATGTCCATGGGTGGCAGTAGCCCCTTACCATCAGGTGGACTGCATGCTCGTCTACTACTCCCATATTATAAAAAAAAGTAAATGACTATTATTGAATAATTTTCTTCAAATATTTTCACATTACTATTTACATGTTTATTTCTGATTAGTGATCACACGCGATGTTATTTATTCAATGTTACATAATGTAGTGTATTAGTATGTACGCTCATAATTAGACACTAAACATACATACGAGTACTGGTGTGGCGTGCGGTAGTGGAGCGCATCTGGCGACATCGAGTTAGCTGTCAGTTGATCTGGCACGTCACTTTTAGTGTGGACGCCGTGCGGGTAGGACGGTAGTGGACCGATTTGCATTATATTTGTACTAACCGAACCAATACACATAATAAGAATAAATTTATTAATTATAATGTTACGAAGTTCACTGACTTAAAGCATCTATGACTAATCTTTAGCATAGCATACCTACTTAAGGTATATATCATATCATATCGTAGGTATATATCATTTGATTTATTAATATTGAAACTTATAAATGAAAACAAAAAACCTCTTGCTAAATATAAGGTATTCAAAATACTAATCTCGAGGTAAAAACATACCGGATTCATATCGGCTGCTCTATCCGGTAAAAATCGGTAAGTGTATAGTCGATTTTAATAAAACCAAAACGTTTATTTGTCTAGACTGTGTATATTGGTAGTTATCCACTGGGAATCTTCAGTAATAAAACTTGTTTGTATTTTATTTTATTTTTACAACAGATCAAACTTTAGTCTGTAAAAAACAAAAAAAAAATAAAAGTAGGTACGTACTATAATATTTGAAAAGAAACTAAACAAAACTAAGTAAGTACTGCCTACGCAAATAAGAAATATCCTAAAATTAATATTCTCAGAACCTACGCCTTTCTTAGAATCTTAGTTTAATTATTTCTATCAAAACGAGATTGAACATGATGACGTCACTATTTGCCTCTTCATCACACAATATTACCATCTCATAATAATATATTGAAACCTTTTGTTATAATATAGAAGTAGCAGACGAGCATGCAGTCTACCTGATGGTGAGTGGCTACTGCCGCCCATGGACATCTGTCACCAACCGCAAATAAAATCAGATTCCTGTCTGAAGTCGGCCGTATTGCTACCCAAAATCACAAAGTTGGAACGCCTCAGATAATTATGTTTCCCTTACATATATAGGAACGCCTTAGACTACTGTTGTTAAACAGTAAAGGTGTTGCGGCGGCTTTTGGAATCGAACCACAAAGGATTGTTCCACCTTCAAGGTGTCGTAAATCTTGCTCTTTACCTAATTAAGCAACTTAAAATGTTATATCAATGCCAGCTTGCGATTTGAGAGATTTCTTTGTGAAAAAGGTTAACAACGATTGTAAAACACGATACATTAATCAATTTAGCGCTATAATTTACTCATAGCACGTCAAAACTCAAATTAATTTCAGTAATTTACAAATATTAGTCCACAAAGCCAGACATAGTGCAAGTTTTATCGCGCCATTCCTGAAAGTTCTCAAATCCCTCCGTTTCGTTAGCTGAAACACCTGAAACTATTTCCTAGCTGAGGATTTCTCTTCGACGTTGATAAATGTATCAGTTAGCGTGTTATACAGAAATACAGAATGTTTTGTTTGTTTTAGCTGCAATGCTCAGTTGGGAGTAACTCTATCGTCCGCTTCGACGTAAAACGGTACATAAACATTTACAACAATAAAAAGAAAGAAATAGAGAGAAAGAAAGAAGGAAAAAAGGAAGAAAGAAAGAAACAAATAACGCTTTCTACACTCACAGCTACATATACACTAGGATTCCCTGATTCGTGTGTTCAATGACACACAGAGAGACAAATACAAGAACATCCAGACCCAGAAACAGAAACCTAAATTCATCATTCAGATTTTCAGTCTGGCCGGGGATCGAACCCGAAACCCTCTCATGGCGCGTCTGACCAGTATGGTGACCGTACCGCCACGCGAGAAGTAAGAAGAGGTCGTCGGAAGGAGAAGAGTCGTCGTAAGAAGAAAACTTTATACTCGATAAATCATGATACACCTATTTCTGTTTTACGAGTCTTCGCTGAACAGGTGGGATTTGACCATAATTATAGATTACACTCTTAAAAACTAAAGCTCGGCAATATATGCCAATGCAAGAATATATCGGTTAATTGGCCAGTTTCAGCGAACACCCTAATAGAACTTTCCTATTCCAGATTAGTCAACAGAAGCGGCGACGCATCTGTCATTATCTAAAGGACTCCTGTCCTACTCTCTCTAACTCTGTCTAAAAGTAAAAAAGTCGTTCCATCATCAACCCGTTACTAGCCTATTGTTAGTTAGCCCATTCCTTATGATAAAAAGGGGTTACGTCTTTGTTCACCTCGCTGCCAAATACGACTTCAATTACATTTCAAAACTTTTGTTAGAGGTATTGTCACGATAAACCCTTCTCTGTTTAAGCAAGTAATAATAATTTCTTATATGTCCACTTTATAACTTTACGAAACCAGGAGGTATGGGTGTAAATCCCAGTTCCCCAATTTTATTCGAAAGACACACCAATAAACAATCACTTATGTCCATTAGACTATCATTTTTCTTTTGAGTTGGTACTTTAATCATATTCACTATATCATAGTTTTGTAGATAATAAAATAATTTCATTAATGTTTTAAGGTGTAATGATACAAACAAACACTAACTTTAATTTATAATTTAACCTGATTCGAATAAAGCTTGCTCCTCGACTGAGTTAAGAACTTTCTAGACCTACTGGAGGACGCTCGAAGACAGTGCAAATGAAAATTATTTATTCAATTACAACTCCACGAGTCCTATTAAAATCAAACAGCGTTTGAGTGGGAGCCACTTGTATTGTCGCCCCGATACCTGGTAAGCTACAAGCGATAAAATATTGTTTAAAGATCTAAGATTTCTAATGTTATCTATTTTTTATTATGTATTTTTTATATAATATAGGAGTAGCAAACGAGCATGCAATCTATCTGATGGCAAGTGGCTACTGCCACCCATGCACATCGGTGATCAATCCCAGATAGGATTAGATATTCCTACCTGAGGTCGGCCACAAATGCGCTACTACCCCTAAGGAACCATTAAGGAACCATTAAGGGTTCTACCACCTTCAAAGTAAATTGTTATACCTGAACCCTCTTGTAAAAATTAACAGTATTCGATTCAGTCACTGAAATGCCAGTCGAAATGCCAGTATATTCATGTCCCGTTTGGGGTAAAAGCCGCTGTAATGAATTTTTGCATGAAAAACAGGATTTTGCAGAATTGAATATCAGATGCAACGAAAAGTTTAAGGACATACTTAATAAATATTAATATTAACTCTAACTATTAGTTAGCAAAGGTTCATCATTAAATTGTTTTTTGAAAATCCTCACTCGCTCGCGAATGCTTTGTCGCTTCATATACCACAAGTATCTTACTGTGTAGTACGTAGTAAAGAAGCTCCGTAAAATATATTTAGATCTCAAACTGAATATCTATATTGTATGTTTATGCTTTAAGAAAATTACGGTTTAACCGCCTGAAGGATAAACAGAGCTGAAACAAATTTCCTATTCAAGTTATGTTAATATATGTATTAACTTAGATAGGTATGTACCTACAAAGTGAGTGAAGTTAACCGTATCTTTTTAAAATTCAAATATTATCTTATACATAAAATTCTCGTGTCACAATGTTAGTGACTGTACTCCTCCGAAAGGGCTTTACCGATTTTCACTCAATTTTATATAAATATTCAGTAGGTCTGAGAATCGGCTACTATGTATTTTTCATACCCCTACCCCTAAGTGATAAGGGTTGTTCACCCTTAACATTTTTTTATTTATATGGCAACACAACGTATGCCGGGTCAGCTAGTAAACTATAAATGTTTGAAGCCGCATCTCTACAATGTAACTATCAACAGGATTTCGAATGTTCTGAAATGATTGAAATGAAGAGAAATAACTTGATGTTTCGAAATGAATAAAACTTGAGGTTCGGAACGCTTTCACATATATTTCCGCACTTTTCCTTTCCAGGAAGTCCCAAGGTTATTTAGTCCCTAAAAACTAAGCTAAAATATTTCGTGTAAGTATGTCCCCATTACTATACCATTTAAACAACACCGCAGAACCCAATACAATATGTATTAGGCCAATATAGGTATGGTCATATAGTGGTGTTTTCTGAATCGACCAACGAAATATTCTACCACCTTCACTTACTGCTTAATTAGTTCTTAATACAATTACATTACATAATTCATAAAAAACATATTTACAATGCATATATTATAATATACTTATGTACATACATAAAAAATCACGATAAATAAAATAAACCATCTAAAATAGGTGAGGCATGGTTCCCGAAATCAAAAAATCCGTTTTTAAGATTATTAAGCGTTTTTTAGGAATATCTTGAGAATTAAACAGGTCTGTGGCAGCTAAAATATAAGAATCATTATATACGACGGGTCCAAAAAGCTTCCGCAAAAAGTGTAATCTTATACTGTGGTTAATGGACGCGGCTGTCGTGTTATTGACACTGTTTTCGATAAAATATAAAATACGAGGCCTTGTTATTCCCTAAGAAAATAGGAGATCATTTTGTGGGGAGTTTGCGAAATTCCAAGTCATTAAACATTTAGGCGGGCTTATTAAAGTGTATCAGATCTGATACAAAATAAGATCAAAGTGATTACATAAAGCCTTTGTTTACTATTATCCTTACCCTGGAAATGGTATACTCCAAGAAACGATAAAGCCGATTTTGTAGAGTTCGGGACAGAGAAAGCTGAAATTGCACTCGACGCATTTTCAAAATAGTTCTTGGTCGTATAGAAAAATCGGAACAAATAAGAAGATAAAAGACAAAAGTTATGTTGAAATAAATTATTCAGTTCTAAGTATGAGTCTATATTCGTGCCGTAGATATATCTAAGTTCATTCCTAACGTCGATTTTAGAGTCGCTACCCCTGAAAACTAAATGAAAATGCCGCAAATAAGTATGTCTGCTTCACCATCCTTCAAACAACGCAACAATGAACACAATGGCAAAGATATTGCTGTACATTGAAACAAGTTCCTGTTACTTTCTACAATACACATACGAGTACTGTACAATGTTCCCTATATCATATCATAAATACACAAAGATAACCCAAAGATAAAGAGATAAGATAATATAAAGGTGGTAGAACCCTTTGTGGTTCGACTCCGGCGGCACCACCGCCACACCTATTTCTACCTAATAACAGCAGTGTTAAGCGCTGCTGTGTTCCGGTTTGAAGGGTGTGGTAAGGGAGACAGACTTTTCCGAGGCGTTCCAGCTTAGTCCTCAGGGGTAGCGGCGCTTCTGTGGCCGACCTCAGGTAGGAATATCTAATCTTATCTGGGGTTGATTACAGATGTCCATGGGCGGCAGTAGCCACTTACCATCAGGTGGACTGCATGCTCGTCTGCTACTCTTATATTATAAAAAAATAACTTAACAGCCAGGTCCAAAGCAGAAATCTAATTCATCACGTACTTGCTTGCAATCAGATTCGTAGAAGTATCTAATATAGGCCTATTCAAACAACGGAAAATGTGCCTTTGACACAAAACCATATTTCGGATACTCGAATCTACAACACTCTCTGTGGTAGCAATAATTACACTGGTAGACTATTCAGTTCAGTTTTCAAGCATATCGTATTTATTACCTCAATCTATGTAAATGTATGATCCAAAAGCCTTGATGTATCACGTTAAAATCCTTATTAGAAGTGTATTAACTTATTTTTGCACTGTTTTCTTACAAATTATGTCATTTAGTTTTCCACTGTCTGATCTTTCTGCCTTATAACAGGATTGTCGCTGTGTGTAAGGGAGAGACACTCATAAAGCGTAACAACTTTTATAATGTTTCCAAAGTGTACTTTCAAAGGATGACAAAACGCATCTGTTTAGAAGCTAACGTAGGACAGTTATAGATATCGATGAGTGACAAATACCATTTAGCATTAGGTGGATTGAAATACGAATTTGCTACTTTAGTTAAGAAATAAACCTACAGTAATTGAAATCCTGGTTAAAATATACACTAAATAAAAATGCGAATTTCAGTACTTTTGTAATCATACAATTTTCTTCCCGATAAAATGAGATGATGAGTACAAAAACTAAAGATCCGCTAGTCGCAGAACAATCAGGGTTGCCTAGCAATATTAATCCGCAAAAATTTAATCAGAACAAAATCCGTGAAGCGAGAAGGCTTGGGAATATAAATTAATGCGGTCCGACTTATTTTTTTGCAATCCCAACTTTCTAGATGCCGACGTAATAAGTCCAGTGGAAGAATAACAGACATTAGCAAATATTGCGCTCAGGACGAAAAATGTAGAGGTAATTTCAAAACCTTATTTAGGATAAGGTTATTTTTATAAGATTATAAATATAGTTCAAAAAACTAAAAACACGCTTTCATAATAAAATCAACTAAAAAGTAGAAAATAATTTTCAATCTAGGAATCAATTAAGGAACAGTAAATAGTATAATTGTGGAAAAAGTGTAGGGCGCTTTTCGAAAACTGATAAATGGAGCACAAATAAAATGTTTAAAAATAGCAAACAAGCAATCTATCTGAAGGTAAGCGTAAGTCGCCCATAGATACTGTAATCAATTCCATATAAAGAGATTCTACCTGAAACCTATCACTGATGCATTGCCATTCCTGAGGAGTTTCGCCGCGTCTTCGCGCTCAGCAAACAGCTTCAAAATCAAAAGTGCGGATAGAACGTAATCGTACAACTTAGTTAGTGTAATTTTGCAAATACTTGTAGCCGATCTAATTGAGTTTATTTTGTTAGAAAATTATAGGGAATTTGCATCAAGTACTTACGACGCGTTACGAACGCTACGTTTGGTGGGTGGCGTTATGTTGTAGTTTTTTTTTTGTATTTGCGACAAAGTACCAAGCGTGTGGACGCAGCATAAGATAATCGTCTCTTAAGTAAATCAGTTATTGCGAATTCAAGGAGTACTTTTCACTGCCTTTATCTATACTAATATTATAAAGAGGGATACTTTGTTTGTTTGTTTGATTGTAACGAATAGGCTCAAAAACTATTGGACCGATTTTAAAAATTCTTTCACCATTCGAAAGCTACATTATCCACGAGTAACATAGGCTATATTTTATATGAAGTATATTTGATAAATAGATTTTGAGGCGGTACAAAGTTTGCCGGGTCAGCTAGTAATAGTTAAAGTAGAGTACAAGTTAAATTTAAGTATACTTCCATTCCGGAAAAGTAAAAAACCAAATGATTTTTCCTATTTGCATGAATACACACAGACAGGCAAATAGCTACGTACACTAACGGAACCTTTGGCCGATAATACAGTAAATGAGCTTTAATGCAAATTGGCGGGCGGGTCGCGCGGCATTCTGCGCCATTATTACTGTCGGTTAAATCCACTTTGTGAGGATCCCCCACGTCCTGATTTATCTGGATAAAAGGTTTATGTTTTAATGACGATGTGTTTACTATTTACTTGTAGAACAGGAGTAATAGACGAGCATGCAGTCCACCTGATTGTACGTCGATACTGCCGCCCATGTACCTGAGATCGGCCACAGATGCGCCGCTGGAAGACTAAGCTGGAATGCTTCGGAAAAATGCTTAACATAGCGAGTTATTAGGCGAAATAGGTGTGGAGGTGGTGCCGCTTGAGTCGTATCACAGAAGGTTCTACCGCCTTTAATATACCCTTAATTGGTTGGAAACAATAAAAAAAATTTAGTACTGTTTAACTTCTGCTATTTCTAGTTTTCATGGATACAGTATAGCGACAAAATATTTGAATAATTCAATCAAATCCAATTTAATCGAAAGCTCCTATATAGGTACAAGTGATTTAAAATTCGGTCCCATAATCTGAGGTTTAAGATTATGATGTTTCCTGCACTTATAAAGCCACACTAGAATTCCGTTTATCGTGAGTGCCATCGACGCACACACAAATATAAGTTTTTAATGTAGAGTAATTAAACACCTCAAATAAAATAATATTCTATTTCACTTCACTTTCACTTATTTTTACTTATTATAAGATAATTTGGAGTATAACTATCACCCGAGAACCTTCTCGCTTCGTAGCAGATTTTCTAATGATCTTTTGTGAGAGCCTATCATATTATCTGCGTAAAGATAACTTTAAAAAACTACCGACATTACAATTAACATTTGGATTAAATGTATGAATGAAGTTAACAACTCAATAGAAAGATTAATTCATCTAGCGTTGTAAAATATAACAGAAAAATATTACAAATTTTATAAAATCATTACACTAGGCCACAAACCATACTAAGAACGCTTTACCGGTCTGCAATATTGGTCTACCACATTCTCTACTACTACTAAGCGGGTTGTTTCAATAGCAGTAGGTATCTCAGTTATAGATATTTTTTCAGTAATTTCCTATCACAATATTATTAAAAAAGGAGAAAAGAACAAATAATAAAATAGTAAATACCCGAATATTATACTGTTGACACTATTATTGAATTATAATAATTAATGTATAAATTTTTTTCGTACTCAAGGCCGAAATATGATAATTTCCCAATTTCGATCTTTAACAGGCAAAAAAAAATCATTATAAGTTTTGCCTTAATAAGGTTAGAATGGACTCCATAAATATGTCATTAGTCCTACCAAAGCAGTTCAGATATAGGGACCCTAGCCAAAAGCCTCCGCATCGCCTATTGACGAAATTTGATTAGGCTAATTTGGGTTTACAAACTGCGACCGTTAAGCCCTCACAAACAGTGATAGAAATTGTTTTGCTATTTCGTCGAATTGCAAAACTATTTAGATTGTAGGTGCATACATTTAGTCAATAATCTGTACTGATTCTACGAACGTTTTATCATTAGTACATTCTGTCAAAGCAGTTATAACCTAGTGATTAGAAACTCGGCTTTTCATTCAATGATTTGAAGTGGAAATCAGTACCCTTACCATAAGGTTTTACGTTTTGATAAATGTGGCTGTTTTGGTATTTGTTTACATATTTGCAAATACAAATTCCGATCAGCGCCCCTAGCGGATTGTATTAGAACTAAAGTGTCAGTAACGTGTGAACTGAAGTGTCAACGGATTGTATCAGAATTAAATGTCTAAATTGAAAAATTTTATTTGGCGCTTCATGTTTTGTCTCTCTTTTGTGCGAACATGTGAGGCAGACAAAAATACTTGAGCTTTTACTTATTGTTACGTTTACTCGGTCTACTGAAGCAAACGGAACAGAATAATTGATTGAGTAAACGTAACGTAAAATTATGGGATGTTTTGAAAACTCATGGTAAGGGTACTGACTTCTGATTTATCAATTCATGTGTATAGAAACTTGGCGTCTTAGTAGGGGGTCGAGGTTCGAATCAAGGCACGCGCCTCTGACTTCAAATTATGTGCATATTAAAAATTAAGTTATCACTAGCATAAACGGCGAAGGAAAAAATCGCGAGTAAATGTGCACACCGGGTACTTCTTATACAAGGGTGTGTTAAGTTGACCAAAGCTTACTTGGCCAGCGTATCAGACTATAATGTAAAATCCCTCTCATCTGGAGAGGAGACCTATTCTGACAAATGGGACAGCAATTAGTCGACGACGACGACAACGACAGATCCAGCTGGTTATTCAACATATCTGTTACGAAGTATCGATTCCTCCCGAATGATACAGTTATATTTCTGTGAAATATGATATTACAAACGATGAAGCAGGCAAATTCAATTTACTACTACTGCTACATTCAGTTCGACTGTCGCACTAATGAAGCAAAAGTAAATACGTACAGGGATACAGGTATACTAAAACTACATACCGTCTCACTTAAAGTGGAGCGATTCTCATATACCAATACTATGATCCTGGTTTTCGCCTGAGACTTGGATGGATTTAAAGTTATGAGTTAGGCAACTGATCGAAATAAGCAGTTAAATCAAAACACATTGCAGAAAAACGCTATGCCAAAAATGCAACAATGATTCAGTTTTATATTACTATTAATTAAAAATAAAAAGTGTATAAAAAAATATCAATAGGGACTTGGTCAGCGCGGTGGATTATGGCCTAATCTTTCTCGTTATGAGAGAAGACCAGTGTCCAGCAGTGCCACAGTAAGGGGTTATCAACGACGGTGTCAAAACACTCTTATGCAACATTGTGTAAAATAATTTGCCAAGTACGAGTCGAACTCGTATATGGAGGCTTCCGTACTACCAAATGTTCATTATTTTAATTCATTTTATGATTTTCAACAATACTTAGTTATATAACACACAAATAGATGGCGTTGGGGTGACAATGGGACGACGATTATACGTAATCAAAGTATAATAAAATTAAAATAAGTATATTAAAATATATTCTATGGTTCTTATTTGTATTTATTATAATACCAGTTATAGTAGTAAACGTATTATAAAAATTTCAACCGTCTTCCTAGTACAGTTTAACAGTTAGATCGAAAAATGCCGAAAAAATACGGTTTGTTGTATGGAGATCCCTTTAATATTCAACTTTATTATATTTTTAGTATTTTTTCTTATAGCTGCCACCGTTATGCCTCCTCTGTCAAAATTTCATGTGTCTATCTATTACGGTTTAAGCGGTAGAGCCCTGTGACAGACGGACAGACGGACAGACGGACAGACGGACAGACAGCAAAGTCTTAGTAATAGGGTTCCGTTTTTACCCTTTGGGTGCGGAACCCTAAAAATCAAATCAACCCATCCACTACTCTTCTAAATTTACAGGTACAAACGAACAAACCCCCATTTTATATACATAAACTTATTGATTACAAAACAGGAGCCTATTTTACGATAGGTTAACCAAACGAATAGTCGAAAATATGAGGATACTGGAGCAAAACCGGCTATATTGTAATGTAATATAGTATTTCGGTTGAACTGTGCAGCGTGTGGCCTCCGATAGCGGAGGGACAAAGGAGCCGATTGCCCGTGAACAAATGAACGGATTCTTGATTGCTTTTGTAATATAAACGGCGCTGACGTCACATGTGCTTCCTGGATTGTTTTCGTTCATCCTTTAATACTGTTTATATTTTAAGGATGTGACTTAAGGTACTTTCTGGTTATTGTTGTCATTTGATATACTTTTAAATTGTGGCTCTACCTATCTTCCTACTTTTTAATTAGGGATGATTTTTCGTGCTTCAGGCCAATATTGTTATTATTTTTTGTAACAAACAAGAGATTATTTTTTTTGCACAGAAATCTTGATACTTAAAATTTATTGTTAAACATAAAAAAAATGATAGAGGAAATAATAGTTAAATTTTGTTTCGGTATAACACGATGGAAAACCGTAATAAATAATTATGTACCTAAGTACTTAGGTATAATGCGCCAAACTGCTAGTCCGCTCTGAAGTCGTTGTGAGCAGGTGTACACATACAATATGCTATGACGACGCGATTCATTTCTATATTCAAAGTAGACTAGCAGTTTTACGCGGACTATACTTGCTTGCACTTAGTGACAAATAATGGTGTGAAGTATTCCATTAATCAAAATAGCATTCTTGTGAAACGACATCTCGAAACGAGATCTTTTAAACAGATCGTCCACTAGTAGATAAAGGCGTCCATCACACAGCTAGATATATTTCTAAAACAAACGTAGTAAATCGATGTAAACTTCTCAAATAAACCCAGATCGTATCAGGCCCGTTACATTTCGTTATTGCCCAATAATAAAACTCGAGGAGGCATTTTAACGTCCGTTTTACTGCGGTTAGTCATTCGTTAAAGTGGGGCTTTGCTTCAATTCCACAGATACGAAAATAAAACAGTGGACTTATTGCTAAAGGCTTTTATTAAAATTTCATTAATAACCGTTTTGGCGAATAAAATATAGTTTTATAATGAGTAGCAGATGAGCATGCAGTTCACCTGATAGATATATGTAATCAACCCCAGATAGGATTAGATATTCCTACCTGAGTACGACGACAAGTGCGCCGCTACCCCTGAGGACTAAGTTGGAATGTCTCGGAAAAGTATGTCACTTACACCCTGCAAACCAAAACACAGAAACGCTGAACACTGTTGTTGATAGGCAGAAATAAATATGACGGTGATGACACCGGAGTCAAACCACAGAGGGTTCTACGTAATTTCTTTTAGGTTTAACAATATTGCTCATCCTCATCTATTGGTCATCCTTGGTATTTTTATCCAGTCACGTTTGAAAGCCGCAATACACGATTCATATTCATTTCCGTCATCAACTCATTATTGTCTCCCAGCTGGCACTAGTCTTCTTTTAGATTAAGATTCTATCGCGCTGATCCAGTAAGGATTAGCAGATTTCAAATATTCTTGATAACTTTTATTACATAACTCTTCAGCGCTTAAGCGAGTGATCATTAATTTCTAATAAATACAACTGAACGAGCAATGATAACCTAGTGGTTGAAACTCGGCCTGTCGATTGAGGGGTCTAATGATCAAATCTCAGGCACGCACGTCTATTTTTTCAAATGTATGTGAGTATTTGAAATAAATTATTAATTGCTATAACGGTGAAGGAAAATATCGTAATCAAACCTGCACACCTGAGAGATGATTAAAAAACGGTTCTCAAAGTTATGAGAAATCTGCCGATATACACTTGGCCAGCGCGGTGGACTGTAGTCTAAACCTTCTCAATCTAGGAGATCAATGTCCAGGAATAGTAATAGTATAGTAATGGGTTGACGACATAAATTTGAAAAATAAAAGATGTGTCTAGCATTCCAATCTCTAAATTTCCAATTCAATTCAATTCCAATTCAATTGAAAGGCCTAATTTCAAATCATTATGCCATCACTATTTCGTACATCGTAGGGTTCATTATTTCCTCGGTATCTAGTTGTTAGATAAATTTCGGGTATCAACAATATAACGTTTATCTTTACGATACAGGCTACCTTCTGCCAAATTATATGAAGGTACGTCGTATATTATTATTATTCGGTTAAGTAAGCTTAATATTATTAGGTATGCTCCTCTATAGTTTAATAATATTATGATATTATTGTATACAGTATATCTGTGTTAACCTTATATCCTCTTTACAGTTAGCATATTATGATTTAGGATTTATAGTAGTGATTAAGAAACTCGGCGTCTTGATCCAAGGGTCCGAGGTTCACATCTTAGGCATGCATCTCTTATTTTTCAATGTTATGTGCGTATTAGAAATGAATTATCACTTGCATAAGCGGTGAAGGATAACATCGTGAGGAAACTTTCATACCTGAGAAATTAAAAAAAAGTTTTCAAATGTGAAGTCTACCAATACGCACTTGGCCAGCGCGGTGGACTATGGCCTAATCCGTCTCATTTTGAGAGGAGACCCGTGCCCAGCAGTCGATCCGTAATGGGTTGATGATGACGATTTCTTCTTTTTGACATGATTTTAAATGTATTACTTTGTTAGTTCGTTATTTCATATGTAATATCAAATTCTGTAACTGAATTTTAAACCAAATAACCCCCTGTATATACTTTACTGGTAGGCTTCTTTCATATCAATTTTACAACGTGACTCTTGACTACTTGTTGACTACTTCGCCTACGATGATAACCGGTAAACAGTTACTTCATAAATAATTACTTCGCGCTCACAAATTTGACATACGAAACGCATTAATCGTTCTTACCCTTTGTGGTTCGACTCCAGCGGCACCACCGCCACACCTATTTCTACCTAATAACAGCAGTGTTTGGCGCTGCTGTGTTCCGGTTTGAAGGGTGTGGTAAGGGAGACAGACTTTTCCGATGCGTTCCAGCTTAGTCCTCAGGGGTAGCGGCGCATCTGTAGCCGACCTCAGGTAGGAATATCTAATCCTATCTGGGGTTGATTACAGATGTCCATGATGCGGCAGTAGCCACTTACCATCAGGTGGACTGCATGCTCGTCTGCTACTCCTATATTATAAAAAAAAATATATAAAGTCTACGAAATACAAACTTCAGTCTTTGCTAGAATAATCACAGTTTCATCCATTATATTTAATTGCTTTCTACGTAGAGTTATTCTTTCGATGCAAGCTGTATTCTAAATTGTATTTAATTAATTGAAATTGCTAATAAATGCAAACATAACTTTTAATTGAAAAGAAAACTTAGACTCAGCGCCAGGGTGTATTAAAAGTGAGGTACCTTTCAGAAAAGCGCGGTCTCGGGTAAATTTAGATCAATTCCCACGATGCAAGTGGTAGTTGGCACTTAGTTGTGCAACAGGAAAGCATTAATCGTGCATGTCAGTAAAGTAAATTCCACTTGGTGCACCGTCGGATCGCAAAATTAAATTTAAGTAACTGCTACTTCAGTTGCTTCAAAAGTTACCTTGAATTGTTATGTCTACTTTATAGACAACTCCTCATCATACCTCATTTTCCTCATAATGAAATCCTGGTGAACGCTTAGGAAAGGAAGATCTCCCGCCTGACTTGGCTGGGTTTCGGCCGTGCTCTATTAGTTTCATTTCGGGAGAGTTTACCTAAAATATGCATAGAAATCTTGATAGCGTGACAACATCACATGGCATTATCTCCTAACGAGTTGCCAAAAAAAGGATTACCATTGATGGCATAAGTAGCACCCGTAGAAGCGTAGTAATTATTCATAACATAAATGGACTATAACAATTACTTTTGAATATTTTAGATAATGGGCGAAAATGTCACGAAAAATATTAATTGTTCTGGCCACTCGGGAGCGGATTCCACTTAGCGCCTCGTCGCCTCGTAAAGTTTAGGTAACGGGAACTTCATTCGTATAATTGGGACAGTATAATTTCAACTGACTTAATTGCACGTGCATATACTTCCGAAGTGAGTTAAGTGTGCATAACTATTAAAATAATTGTTGACGGGTAATATTTTGCAACTTTCTACATTAATTTTAGACATTGTATGTGAAGTTTTTGTGAGTGCTACAGATGTCATAAAATTCATTGTTTGACGGCGATTTTAACTAAACCCTTATGTTTTACTTTTTTTTATTGATGTTGCACACGAGTGGTCCATCTGGTAGTTAGTGGACATTGGCTACTACAAACGGTCTACTACCAGATAAACTAAGTTTTACCTGAAATTATTAATCATCCTAATTTCGATCTATTGGCACAAGTGTTTCCCTTACAACAAGTACCACACCCTTCAATCTAGAACACAGCAGCGGTTAAATCAACTTTTATTAGGCGTTGGCGGTGTTACCTTAGTTACCATGAAAAGTTCTACCAACTTTTCTGCTATTTTTACAACTACTCAATTTCCAAAATACGTCTTCCGATATTAGATTTACATAGCACTACTTACGTAGTTGAACTCCAAAACTGCTAACGTGCTGGGAATGTGCAGAGGCGAACGGCAGTTGTTTGGCGCCTCAATAATGTCGATACGATCTTGTAAGGAACGGGGCACGACAGTTCCGTCCCTGGGAACTTGGAAAGTACAAATTACAGGCGATAGCGAGTGGTTATTAAATTACTCTGAAACAAGAACGACTCCTCACGAAAACATACAAAGCGAATTGTCATTTCACAAACCACGCTTCAGTTTGAACTCTTGAGCAGTCGGTGGGAAAAAAGTAAAGTTCTATGTTTTCTACTCACTCTTCCTCCGTCGCACTACTCTGTAATCACCTGTACAGTTACTTTCCGCCTACGAAACCTCCTCCTACTTTCCTCCTAAGCTACGCTACTTATCGGCTATAGGACAGAAATCCTTTTCCTGTTGCGTTGAAATCTAAATATATTTTTATATGTTTCTGGATCTGAATGTTAGGAAATTCATAGATCTTATTCCTAATGATACATGAGATCCTAGGATGGGGCCATAATAAAGTGTAAAGCCTAGATAAAATTGTATTTGTGTATTGCCATGGACACTATGTTCCAGGAATCGTACTGTTATGAATGGCGATATAAATTGAAAACGCGTCTCTCATAACTTACACCACACATGCATACAACGCAGGTGCTCGTGCTAAGTTCGTATTCCGTACTAGTGTATATTAAGCACTCCACTTATACCTGAAGTTAATTAAAGACATTTTGCTCCTCGTACGTACCTGTCGATACGCTAATAACTAAGTAGTTCGTGCTCATTTTATTTTATCGATATCGACATAATATTATGAATAGTTCGACAGGAAGAATATCGATATTGTGTGCTGGATATCGGTATATATGTGCGCACACTCTTGTTTGTTTGGGTGGGTATATGTGTATGGGTCAAAGCGTTCCAACTTATTCATTTATTTTTTAATTGAATCATTATATAGACATGCAGTTGTAAATTACCTTGGGCGTCTACATATTATCAATTCCAAAAAATATGGAATTTAACCTAAAGATGATATCTAATTTAATGCAAGGATTCATAGTTTACTAAAAGAAGATCTACTGTCAGGGTAGGTGATCATACCTGGAGAGGGTCCATGCTCCGACAGTCTCAGTTCGGATGGATTGGAAGAGCACTACACATGGCAAGTGGCTTCTGCCGCCCATGAACATTTGTATTCAAAGATTGCGTAAATTTGAGTCCTAACTGAGGTCGGGTACATATGCGTTACCTATAAAACACTACGTTGAATTCTTCTAATAAATAAGCGCTAAACACTGCAATTATGACAGAACCTTCCTTGTTGCTATATTGCAGAAATAGAATCCAATTAGGTACATCACCGCCAAATCACGGAAAAATCTACTAACCTAGTTCAAATTTGCGTTATTACCCCGTAATAAACGAACATTTATTAAGCCAAATTAGAACGAAGACCACGCACATTAAACCAAACGCCTCGCTTTAAGGTTTCATAAAGAATGTAGTAAAAACCTTACGGCGAAATTGTTTTCATAAAGCCGCAAGTATCCAATTGTGGAGTTATCAACCGAGATCAATCCGAATAAAGAGAACTAAGGCTTGGTTTACACGCTTTACGAGAAATATATATTTTGTGATTTATTTCTACATTATTTTTCACAATATTAAAGTAGCAGACGAGCATGCAGTCCACGTGATGGTAAGTGGCTACTGCCGCCCATGGACATCTGTAATCAACCACAAACAAAATTAGATTCTTACCCGAGGTCGACCACAGATTCGCTACCCCTGAGGACTAAGCTGGAATGCCACGAAAAAGTATGCCATATATAAGCCATAGAATTAAGAATCTGGCAAATAGATATGCTACTGATTTCAGTACAGCTTTAATAAATGGATTATCTACGACTATTTTTATTCCTTACAGCTTAATATGAGTCCCTCTTCAAAACAAAGCAAATGACTCTTCAACATCACTCTTTGTCTTTTTCTTTTTAAAAACATTTTATACACTCACAGCCCACACTAGGATTCTCTGTATCGTGGGTGCTATGGACACACATAGACAAATACACAAACCTAGACCCAGAAAAAAAACCCAAATTCATCATTTGGATTTCTGTCTGGCCGGGGATCGAACCCGGGACCCTCGGTAGTCGGGTTATATTTTATTTTTTACTTACTTGATACATAATCCGGCAGCCTAACATACCTAAGCATAACTTTGCACTCCAATTATTCATATAATATGCTCCTAGCCTTACAATATGGTAATAATACTGCAATGACCTATGAAATCCCGATGAGGGCCATTCCAGGCTCTGCATAAAGCCTTTACAACCATTTACAGCATTACCAGACAAAAGTTGAAACGATACCGCCATGTTTAAATTTAAATTATAATACCTCATCTCTTTGTTTCTCCGCGTAACTTTATGCAGTAGGAACTTATTGTATACAGTTAAGTCAATTTAAGTCCTGTTTAAAGCAAGCCGTGTGGTGCAGCGCTCTTTAAAACGAGGTAATGTGTAGAGGGTTCCAGGTTCAGTCCTGGGATAGGTTAACTTCAATTCAAAGCTTATTAGAATGATAAGAAAAAATAGAAAACTTCAACTAGTCAAAATAATAAAACTTTTAGGGAACTTCAAAAGCATGATGATATGTGGTGCCATCTTTTATTGACTAAGGGTATTTTACCATATTGTTAGAGAATTCTTCCTCAACGCCGTTATTTAGATTCAGTTTATCTAGATTTACCTTACGAAGATCGGCATGGCAATGACAATGTTGATTCGATTTGTACTACATTTATACTACTACATGTTGTCTAATTTCGATCAGGTAAACATTAGATAGATCGATTATTAATCGGGCATAAGACATAGCAATCACTAGTATAATAAACGAATTGATGTGACAAAAAAGTGGCAATTTATTTTAACGTTTTAAAGAATAATTTTTTATGACTAAGTAATTTTTCCTACTAACATTGTCAGTAAAATTCAGTTATTTATGTTTATATTTAAATCGTTATTTCTACGTTACCGCTAACTGACTACGTTTTTCTGGTAGGACGAATCCCGTTGCGGCCAATTTCAATTTCAACATTCTATCCTGCAAATCGTATCGCGGACTAACCATAGTATCACGGTTCAGGAACTGATTGCAATCTAGTGTTTCGGTATTCGCGTTGATGTCATTAGCATTCGAACTCTGTTGGTGGTAGAATCCTTTGCGGTACGACTCCGGAGGCACCACAAACATTTCTGCCAAATAACAGCAATAATAAGCTAGTTATGGGAGCTGGGCGCCGTGGAAATAATTGCAGTCTATTTCGCGAATGAATTAATTTTTATTTTATACAACTCAAATTTTACACAACTTGTAACAAAATAAAATAAAAAAAATAAATGATGTGATAGGTAGAGTCTCTTTCCGCGATGGAGGTGAACTGTTCCCATGGCGGACGGCCACCTGCACGTGGGACGCGCCTCGTCAGCGTTGACCGTTCCACGAAGACACGATGCAGCGTGAGAACGGTGTAGGGCTGGCGCGATGCAGCCTTAACGTGTAGGCCTGTCCCTTACACGTAACTAGCTCTGCTGTGATTATTTTTGGAGGGTGATAAGGATGGCATATTTTTCTGAAGCGTTCCAACTTAGTTCTTAGCAACACATCTTTGACTGACCTTCTTGTCCCTGTAGTCTCGGGTCTAGAATAGGGCTGCGGTATCCCCCGCCTGTCCTATGAGGCGACTAAAAGGGGGCTTCTGGGGTTGCGGGCGGCAAGAGTGGGAGCTCGAACCGTCCAGCAAGTATTCCGGGAAGGACAACGGTGTGTGTGGCCGCATACCATAGTAAACACTAGGTGTGTGGGAGGAGCGTAAACTGCTCCCCCAGGGAAGAGCCCGATTGGGGCATCGCGCTCGGAGGACTCCCATTGTGTTCCATCGGAGATCCCGGAGTTCTCCACCAAGCGCCAAGGACGGCCACCAGGGGGTTTTTAGTGTGGTAAAAATCCCACATAACCCGGCGTCGGTCCCACGTCGTCGGGTACCTTTTGAAGGTTTTCCCCTCGAAAACAAAAAAAAAAGGTAGAACTCTAAATTTTATTCTACTATCTTCTATTCTTAATTATGGGTAAGCCAAAGATACCAATATGTAGCGAAACTCAGTCCTCAGGGATAGCATTTGTAACAACTTACTTTTTATTTATTGCTTATTTAGATAAGACTTATTTGTAGTAAGTTCATGTCTTTACGACGAAAATAACGGCTGAATATTCGGGTACATCTTGGGTACATCATTTGGATCTTAGTAGGTATAGATTGGTTAGTTTAGCAGTAGTTTTACTTTAAGATTATAGTTGAGAATACTTTAAAGTAATTAAATTAAACAGTTTAATTGAAAGTTTAAAAGTCGTACAATTCACCAAATGTTAATTCTTCATTGTTTGTAATTGCTGAAAGCAATCTCTTTAAAGAAGTCATTTCACTTTTGCCTGGCGCAATTATCCGACTTTAAAAGCATTGTAAGCACTGAGTGAAGTGGTAATTAGTTTACATTTCATTGCTCTCATCGTAAAATGAATTGAGACAAATCTCAACGCACTTAGTTACTTGACTTAACGGTAAAAACCTCTTTTTATGACTTAGAAGGAAGAAACGCGGAGAATTAATACTTATGTATTTTTCATATAAATTAATGTTACAATAAATGTGTTCTGTTAAATAATTACGTACTCTGTAGACTTATAATTATAAATTTCCTAGCAATAATGTTTTCATTTGTATTTATCTTTATGCTACGGATTATTTTCATAGGTTATCATGAGATCTAATTTTTAAATTCATCATTCATCATCATATACCTATATACATACAAGCAAACTTAATATCGTAAACAGCTGCTATAGTTATAAAACTGTGTTGCAGCTATTTACGCACCTTCGGACACAGCAGAAGTACATATATACTAGTAAAACATTTGATTTACACAAACACGTGATTTTTACAATTCTATAGCTATATAATCGTTACTAAACAGAGAATAATAAATGTATAAAATTAACTTTGTAGTAATACATAAATAAATAAACAAAACAAAATAAATAAAATTAATAAGTAAAGTAAAGGAGTGAATGTGTTGTGTAAGTGTGTGTGTATAGTGTATGTGTATATGTATGTGTGTGTGTGTAGTGTGTCTGTGTATATGTATGTGTGTGCGTGTGTCTATGCTACTAAATGTATATCTTGTGTGTAACATATTGTTAGAGTCCAGTCAGAATAAGTTCAGTCTGATCGTATGTAAGATTTTGTAGATAGGTAGTCTGTAATTAAGTTCCTGCATTCACACTATATATAGACAAAAAATTATGAATGATTATTATATTAAACTTTATATTCAATGCAAAATGTCTGAAATCTGAACCTAATGGTTACCACTTTTAATAACAATTACTTTATATTATAAAAAAATAAAAAGACGTGAATATACGTCGTTAATGAGAAAAGTTTAGAAATAAAATAAATAAATAAACATGTCACGTTATATTAAATTCTTTTTCAATGAAATTTTAAAACTAACTCTTGTATTTTTGATAAATATTTACACAAACAAAACCAACAAAACGTGACTTACTACTAACATATTTTTCTCAAAATATTCTAAGTGACACTGGCGATGTTCCAACTGTGGTCGAGATTTGAATATTTAAAGCACAATTGCAAATATAATTTAGGTTTTCCTGAGTACTTGTATATCTAGATTCTATTTTCAAAAGTTGTAACGTTTTATTTTTATTTTCGCTTGTGATGTATAAATATTCATAGTTAGTTATTTAAATACGTTTGATTAAATACATATATATAAGTATTTCGGTCTTTCCGTATCCTGGCTGTTGCACCGACGCAAAACATAACTTTCTGATCCTGATTTACTATCAAGAATTTTCATGGCACACCTCAAATATTATGCTCACAGAAATATTCAAATAAAAATCGCTAAAAATATATTATTTCCTTTTTAACACAAAGATTTTATACACACACCTACATATATACACACACACGCATGCACACGCAAGGGTTAAGAGGTGGTAGAACCCTTTGTGGTTCGACTTCAGCGGCACCACCGCCACACCTATTTCTGCCTAATAACAACAGTGTTAGGCGCTGCTGTGTTCCGTTTTGAAGGGTGTGGTAAGGGAGACATACTTTTCCGAGGCGTTCCAGCTTAGTCCTCAGGGGTAGCGGCGCATCTGTGGCTGACCTCAGGTAGGAATATCTAATCCTATCTGGGGTTGAATACAATTATCCATGGGCGGCAGTAGCCTCTTACCGTCAGGTGGACTGCATGCTCGTCTGCTACTCTTATATTATAAAAAAATATAAAAAACACACACAATTAAGTCCTCTACATACAGTCCGCAAACCAAACCGGGTAAAATACAAAGTCAGCAATACGAACACGGCTGCGGTTTTCCAAATTCAATCACTCCAACTATTTTTGGCGTTATCCACTAAGGGATTTCCGCGCGTAGGCAATCCCTTGAACAAATGGACCTATGTCAACAGCATAGCAACACTTCGCAGATTGTGCTCATTAAAATTCTCCCTGAACTATATTGAATGTATGAAACTATGAATGAGCCTCGGCATAATGTATGTACTACGGTGGCTCTAAACATGTGATTTCAAGTTAGCGCATTCAATGCTAAACTAGTGCGGTGTTGACAAAAGCAGTATGCAATTTGTAGTTATGTTGAGAACTGGGCTTTTCAAGACTGCTTTCAATAGTCACTCGGGTAACGGGTAACAAGATATGACGCGTTGTTTACGAATATTACGTATGTAAGGCGTTTCAATTCAGTCCTCAAAACCACTAATGTACAAGTATATGATCGATTCGCCTTCTACACATTTGTAATGTTATCACAATACTTCAAAGATGGTGGTACGCTATGGTCGTTCCGGTAACTAGGAGTAGACCGGAGTGAGACCTCCGTATCAATTTCAAAAATAAAATATTGTGTGTCGATAACAGATTTTACAAGCTTATTTTTACTCCGTTCGTATCAATACGAGGTTCAAATTATTAAAATTTAAATCACTTAACCGTTTTTTATTGTGTGACCTAACGATTAGGCATGCTACCTGATGGAAAGTAGTCAACGCCGCCTGTAGACATTTGCAACACCAGAGGAGTAGCCAATGCATCGCCGGCTGTGTATGAGAGCTCTTTTTGCATGTTTTTTGAAGAACTCCATGTCATTCAGATCACCTCAACGGGCTGAGCTGAAATGTTGCATACACGTTTGTTTGATGGCAATGCATGATTAGCTTCGTGACGTCATTCTAAATCCAGTGTAGTGGGCGCTCCAATATAGCGATCCGATCATTTATGCACCTCATGGTATGGGTATAAAATGAAAGGGTTTCCAAACAAGAAGGAAAACCAAAAAGACGTCACTAAAACATTATTATTAATTGTCTTATTATGAATTTATAAATATCTTCAGTATACAGCAATAGCCTATACAAGATGAACTACCAATCTCTAATTTACTTTCTGTTAACACAGTCTTTGGTAAGGTGAATAAAAAAAAGATTACTGTTTTCAATAAATTATAACATAAAGAAAATCGACCTGAATAGAAACTTACGTTGTGAACATAGTAAGTATAATGATTTATAAAATACCGAAGACAAGGACGAGTAGGTCCATACCCTTTGACATTCGCATGTGTAGAAAACTTATTCTAATACGATTTGGGCACACGGGACCTGTCCAACCGAAACCTAATAAATATGTGATTGCTACATTACACACGATAATAAGAATTTCAAAGTGTATGTCACTCGTGAACTTAAATTTTATTTGATTTTTACTTATTTATTTTTAGTAAATAAAAATAATTCTTTCTACAGTTACCGCCACATTAAGATATCTGAACTGGATGATACAGATATTTGCATTTATTTTCTATCGTTTACGAATACGTGCATACCAAATCTACTACGAATAAAATATAATGAAAAATCTATTTTTAGCTTGAAGCATCTGCCACAGAAAACTGTCCTATGTATGTATATAGAACAAAGGTTCGACCCAAGGGCTTTACCAGCCGGTGATTTAGAAAAGAGCAGCTCGTGTATGGAACGGTGATTTTTGCATTACTAGGAGGAAGCAAAGGACCCTCTTAGCGATGCCAAATTGTAGAAATTCAATGTATAAGACGATGTTTAAATCTTAAGCAGGGGAGCAACTTCACCTCATGCGTTCTTCTAGTAACGTCCTAAGAACTGAGAAATAAGATAATCACCTCATATTTTGTAAGTCAGCCGACATCCACAAAACACAAATGCATTCAAACATCCACAATTCCACAAACTCATAGAACAAAATATTCCTTTTCATAAAAAATATCGTATTCCCCTATGTGGTGAGACCAGACCCTGATATAAAATTCGGGGATAATGAAGAAACTCGTCTCATAAAGGACAATTCAGACCTTTCAGAAACTTTCACTTCAGTCTTTTCAGTTTTACGAACAAATTTCATATTGAAATGCTAATCAGATATTAAACAATGGACTTATTATAATGTGAAACTCATTTAAATAGGCCTTTATAAGAATTTATTAATTATTTTTTCACAAACCTATTTTTTCTTTGGCAATTAAAGTAAAATCATAATGAAACTATATTATAACTTATAACTATAGTTCATTCACTAATCCCAAGATTACATTTTCTATTGTTTCTATAAATTGTCCAAATTAGTTGTTTAAAAACTATTTATTCGCTTTATTATTTTCATTATGTATATTTTTTATCTATAAAATAATTGTTAAGTACATTAGTCTTACTTTAATTATTATAAATTCGGCATTTTGTCAGTCAGCACATAGTCAGTGGTCATGTGCTGCAATTGAAACACTTCTACAACAGAGAAAACCTTAAATGAATTGTCCTCCACTGCGTTCATTTATTACTCTCTAACACATACATATAATATACATATAATAAAATTGTCTATAATTTTGACGTCAACCAATCATTCCATACTACATATCCAACTATAACACTTATTAATAATTAATCTATCCAACGTTTTATTTCTCTATTCTACCAAAAATGGACATTAAATAATTTGTCCACACTAGACATCGTCAAACTTCGATCTTTGGTAGGTACAAAATGGTTAGATTGAATATTAATAACGGCCGTAAGTATGGTGTGGGTGACATAATTATATCTTACGTATATTATTATAACCATAATGGCTTATACTAACAGATGTACCGTAGCATCAAAGTATATACAAAGTGGCGCCCTCTACGGAATGCTTCCCCATTAATTCGTTGCTGCGACAGCAGTGGCGAGCGGCAGTCGGTATACAAATACGAGAAGGACGTTGTAATTGTCCAGGAAGTAGGCTAAATTTAGACAAGTTGCCCGCCGTAAACTTTATTACGACTTTTAGGCTTATTCTGAGGAACGAGAATAATGTCTGTCTCGGTGTATTATTTTTGTAGCCATACAGGATTTAATAGAGAAATCCGTAGTTGTTGGAGCAAAGATTGGGTAAAAGAGATGCTGAAACAAAGCATTGACGGCTTAAAGTGCGAAGAAAAGAGGTGTAAAAAGGTTGCTCATAGAAAATTTTAATCTAAAAATATTGGATTTTATTTTAAATTAGTCAATGAAAATTTATAATTTACATAGTCTACACGGTGTGACTTTCCTGTCACATTATATTTTCATTTAATTAAAATACTTAAATACAAGTATTAGTAGATTTAACTTTTTCTTGTTTTACAGAACATAAATATAATTAGGAAGTACAGTTTTATTCACCTGCTTCCAATGTTTCTATTATATTGTATGTTACAAAAAATCCATAATCGTTTATTCATCGTTGACTCAAAAAACATGAAACGTATTCGTGTCGTTGTAATATCGTTCCTCGTAATAACCGAACGCAATTACACGAGATTAACCTGGTCTGCCGGGTATAAGATACACTGCAGATTGTGCGCCGGAGACAGCCTCCCTTGTGACAAACGAGAACTAACTATATTATACACTTAGGAGATACTACACAAGTACACAACCCGTATACACAACATTGTAATTTGATTTATTATAATTCCTATATTTTGTTGGTAAAGCTTATTTATAATATAGGAATAGCAGATGAGCATGCCGTTCACCTGATGGTGGCTACTGCCGCCCATGGACATCTGTATCAACCCCAGATAGGATTAAAATATTCCTATCTGAGGTCGGCCACAGATGCGCCGCTACTCTTGAGGACTAAGCTGGAACGCCTCGGAAAAGTATGTATCCCTAAACACACCTTTCAACCGGAACACAACAGCGCTTAACATTACTGTTATTAGGCACAAACAGGTGTGTCGGTGGTGACGCCAGAGTCGAACCACAATGGGCTCTACCACCTTAGAAAGCTCTTCCCGGTAAATCTGAATCGTTATGAAAATTCTTAATTTAATTGGAATTTGATTAAGTGACAGAAACATAATTCGGACTGAAATTAAATTAACTAATATCGTCTTCAAATAAGAAGTCCAATAGATACAAAATTTAATTACGTCGTTAGAATGGAATGGCTTCCGAGAACCCGATTAAGTATGATTTTTTCAATAAATAATATAACCAAAAATTACAGATTTAGTTTATGTTTTCCTCAGTCGTTATAGAAAAATGAAAGGAAATTCATTGCAGTAGTGTGGGAATTAAAATATAGCCCACATTAATTTTCTATATAGCTTCGTAGTAATAAATATTGAAATCTGTTTAGTACTTGCATCTTAATCTTTTATATACTATACCTTTCTACGTCGTACCTATATATTTTTTCTTGATAGTTATGAGTTGAGCATTTTTTGATTTTGTAAAACAGCACAGTGAGGTTAAGGCGGTTATTTTTTCGATTGAAATTAGTCTCAAAAATGGCCACACATACATATCCACTTTGCGGGCAGTTGTTATATTCGCGACAACAGAATAACAAAACAATATAAATTTTCTATATAATATTTATTTAAATAAAGGCCATATACGATCATGCCGTCATTTTGGATAAAAATCTATATTGATACAAGTACACCAGAGTTACGTTAAAGTTATTGCTTAGTAGGGTAACTCAGTTTTAGTTAGCGTCTAGCCTAGTGAACTGTATGAAATAACGCTTTCCGGTAAAACGATCCTCAGTGTTTTGGAAAATTGCCTCCGATAGGAGCCAAGGACAAAGAGCCAGTTGACCGCCGCCCTGATGTATTAACGAGACAGATTCTCATTTGTCTTAATCGTAGCGTTGTTTTTGTAAAGAAAAAAACACACACTTAAACACTTAAACTTGGTACTTAAGACCTTTATTGTGGTAAAAATGTTGTGGAACTTAAAAATGACACTGCAAAAGTTAGGGGACTTAGAATTTTTAAAGGAAATTAAAACTTTTTAAATGGGAAGTGGTAAAAAAAAATGCAATAAGATTCTCAAAAAACAATAATACATGTAAAAGAAGGCTGTCTACATGCGGTACAACTCTATATTTATTTATTTATTTACAATATATTACTAGAGCCTCCTGAGTGCCTATAGTAAGATTAAGTTAAAAACAAACTTAGGAATCATTTGTAACAATCATAGCTTGAATATATCTGTAAAAATCGTCTTTAAAGTTGATAGAAGTAGAACTTACTCGTAAGATGGACTCTCTTAAGATATAAGGAACTCTTTGAACCCTCGAAGGACAAAGTTTCTAAAAAGTTAGAAAATTATGTAACGGTAAAATTATTTCAAGAGCATTTTGTAATTTATACAGCTCTCAAATATTTTTCATTCATTCGAATCGCACTGAAGTACTCCAACACTTTAAACACCCATTTATTCTCCGTTTATGCAATTACTGTTAGCAATTAGATAAAAGCGAACAAACGATCAATCCGTCGAACCCCGGGGACCGGGTTACTTATCAGTGATCGATAACACCCAATATGTTTGGTTATTACACGAAATTTCTCGTTTAAACGCTAAATTGTGGGAACAAATTCAATATTAACCCTGTCGTGGCTAACGTAATTTATTACGTATTTGCTAATGGAAGAAAAGCTCTGTACTGTATTAATACTAGAATTAAAAAATATAAAAACCACGTAGATATTGCAGTATTGATTTTAAACAAAATTAAATACAGAAGTAAAACGTATCAATTAGGTACAGTTTGAGTTGGAGAGTTACTCTTTTCAGATATTGAAGATGCTGGTAAGGAATCTTTTTCGAAAGAGTTGATTCGACTCTACCACCGCCACATCTACTTCTGCCTAATGACAAAAAACAAAGGATCGGTTTTAGCAGCAGCACAACTCCACCTAACTATAGCAAAAAGTAATGTTAAACTGTATCTATGTTTAAAAGTATATTTATGGGCTACGATATTAAGACAAGTCAATTTAATCATCAAATTAAGTAAAAATAATTAAAATTTCTTCATGAATATACCTCTGATACTCCCAATTATTGATAAACATATGAACGACCGATTCCCTGCCTCGAGGGACCAAAATTTATTTGCGTGATCAATAACTTCTAATGTACTCGTACAAATTGATTACTTTTTCAAACAATTCTTGACGCAGAAACTGTTAAAAATATATGAAAATCAAGTATCAAATGAGTATGCAGCTTACTTGACTTTCACTTGACAGATTACTTAACGGTAAGTTTTTTTTTTAGAATATAGAATATAGAAGTAGAAGACGAGCATGCAGTCCACCTGATGGTAAGTGGCTACTGCCCATGGAAGTCTGTAATAAACACCAGACATTATTAGATTCCTTCCTGAAGTTGGCTACAGATGTTTTTCTACCCCTCAAGACGAAGTTGGAACGCCTCTGCAAACGGACAAGGTTTATACACAATTTTTTAGCTTAAAATATTTTCCAGTGTCAGATGTTATGCATTTTTATTACGAACACTTGTGGGCTAATAAAAGCAAAAATTCGCAATGTTTTTCATAAAAAGCGGGATCGTCCAAGAGTCCTTCTCATGAAATTAAAATTTGCTCGGATATCCCTTTTAAAAGTTGAAAAACCATATCGAAGAGTGGCTGTATACTGTACTGTGTATACTTTCGTTCAACCACTCGGAGGTCACTTAGACCCAGTCGGTTAGATTTTCTGGAAAAAATATATAAATGTAAAATATAGTTATTAAATGTATAGTTATACTATATTGTGGTTATGATATATTATATTATGTGAGAAATGTTATGTTAGAAATTAAATATCACTTGCTAAAACAGTGAAAACATCGTGAGTAAACCTGCATACCTGAGACATTTATAAAAAAAAATCTCAAAGGTATGTGAAGTCTACCAATACGCACTTGGCCAGCACGGTGGACTATGGGCTAATCCTTCTCATTATGAGAGGAGACCCGTGCCCAGCAGTGCGACAGTAATGGGTTGCAGATGATGATTATATTACATGAGTGCCAAATTTAGTTTTAGTTTATAGCAGCTAAATCCAATGAATTTAAAGAACCATTCTTTATAGAATATTCTACTGCTGTGACAGTAATATACAAATAAGTATAAAGTATGTTGCCATGTAGTTATTAGTAGTACTGGTCAAACTAGAGAAGGCCTGTTCACAGTAGGACTTATGAAAAGTAGTGATGTATGAATATTAAAATCTAATTTTCTTAAAGAAACACAGAAAACAGCTACTTTTCAATGTATACATTTTTGTTGAATGTTTTTATTGTAAGCTTTTTCTACCTAGTTTTTATTATATCCTACTATCCTATGTCTAAGTTAGAGATGTGCCGAGTCAGGTCGACTCGAGTCAGTACTCGAGTATTTACATAAACTCGCATACTCGAGTACCAGTAATACTCGAATACTGACGATACTCGTACACTACAACTACTACTCGTACAAGTAAAAACTTGTTTAATTTTGTGTAGTGAGTGGCGTCTTTTTTTTTTTTTGCTCTTCCGTGCTATTAGACTGTATGTTGTGCAAAGTACTCGAGTACTTTGTGAATACTTTGGACTCGAGTACTGACTCGATTCTTTTTTATATGAGTACTAAAGTACTCGAATACCAAAAATGGCCGACTCGGCACATCATTAGTCTAAGTGAGGTCATACGTATATCTTAATAACATATTAGCAAGAGTTAGGCATATAACACAATCACAAAATATAAAACATTTAGTATATGTAATGTTTTTTAGTTGTTTTTTATTTGTATTTTTCTCTCATTTAACTTTTTTGGTTTCCCTGTTTTTAGAACTTCCTGCTACTAATTTATTATTTCCGAACAAGGGGTAGGCAACTTTTTTCCTTATCCCTACAATTTCGTCTTCGGAATAATAAATGTAGAGCTTCCAAATTTCAATTTTAATTGTTTTCTTTATATTTAAGAGGAATAAAGGAACGACGATAAAGATTTTTAAAGTATCCTTCTTTTACGCTAGCTAGCGTAACGAATTCCTTGTATCGTGGGTGCTATGGACACACACAGAGACAAATACACAAACACCCAGACCTAGAAATAGAAATCTAAATTCATCATTTAGAAATCTGTCTGGCCGGTGATCGAACCCGGGACCCTCTAAGCGTCAGACCGGCATGTTGACTGCTCCGCCACGCGAGTCGTCGAAAAATATGTTTTATAGATGTCGTTGCCAGCCCATGACTTTTCTCTGCTGGATTCGCATCTCGTGTCTTCTATGCATGGATTGATAGATTTCACACACATTTGAGAACTTTTTTTGAGAACTCTCGGGCATGTAGGTTTGAGAGGCCTAATTTCAAATAATTAAACTAGCACGGTTATAAAAAGTAATATACTAATATGATATTAGATTAGATAGTTTCTTTCTCTCTTTCTTTTAAGTTGTGTCCACACGCTTGCATTCCGACACACACATAGTAGTTTTCTACAGTAAATAATTTTATTTCATCTTTTGGATCCTTTGCCATCCAGTGATTCCTCTGTTTTCACAGAATGTTATCGTTAAATTACTTCAGTTTAATAAAATTGTTAACTAGATAGACAAAATATGGAAATTTATAATTTTCCATTTAAGCTCTTACGGTAATGATATTCCAGAACTAATAATAAAAATACGTGTGGCACTCGGAGACTGCCGCGGTAAAGCTATTGCATAGCATTTTTTATGCTATGAAAACGCTCAGAAGGAATTCCAGAAATACAATATATTCTTCCATAATCATCAACATTTACATTAATACATCTTTATCCACTATTTTATCATATCTCCATTATATAAGACATTGCAAATATCAGCTGACATTTCATAAGTCCAAGCAAGACTGAACATTCTAAAATATAAAATAGAAAAGTATTTAATAAGTGACGTAAAGTATTAACAACCAGCAATATAAATGGATCAATGCGATGTGCCTGTGACATTTGGCCGAATGTTACAGGTACATCGCATTTTTCATTAATAAATGTACTTTGTTTATTCATATTTAAAACACTTTGTACACAAATTATTTGTACCATAAATCATAATGGCGTTTTGATTTTGTGCTGTCAAGTCTGTCAGTTGTAATTGTACGTTTAAAAATAACAAACACTCTTTTACGTTATTTTATCAATCCAGAATTCAACATAGCTTATGTTGATAAAACATATTATTTTGATAATATGGTAATATAATTTTGAATTTTATAATGGGAATATAAAATATACTTCACGCAATTTTAAGATTTCTGCACGGATTATAAAAAAATGTGTATTACTGCCATCTGTGTTCAAGTTGACGAATTAAGGTTATCAAATAAAATAATAAGGAATGTAAAATAATACTTTATTCAATTATATCCATATTTTTCTATTGACAGTCAACAACTCGGTTGCCTGGAGACTTGATATCCAACAGTCCTCCACCGCTATTTTCATTTACACCACCAGGGGCGCCGGCAGCATTTGGTCAAGGTGACGGCGCACCAGTATGCCATTTTCAGTTCTGACTTCATAATGGAGTCTACCTAATCTTCGGATGACGACTCCGAACTCCCATTTAACTCTTGGGTTGGTGTAACTGCGGACTTGTACCTTATCACCTTGTCCGAACTCCTGCGTTGGCGATGCATTGTAATGTAATCTGGATAGTGGGGCGGATTTCTTAAATAAGGCATGCATATAGGTTCTTACCTCTCTGCCGAACATTAACTGATAAGGTGATAACTCTTTTGTATTAGGTGTACGTCTCAAGCGTGCCTTGACAGTTAACAGTTTATCAAATAAACTTCCGCTCTTGCTGATATAAAAGAACATTCAGGTATTAGCCGATTATTTTCTTTTTGTACATTCAAAAATTCAAATTTTAGCTTTGTATATATTTCTTCAAATTCGTACTTGTATTTTATTTCCTCTTCTAAATTTTTTTCTTCTGTAAGCCATTCAATTTTTTCTTGAATCGCGTAGAATTTGTTCAAATTTTCTTGTAAAGAATTCAGTACCATATATATATTTCTTCAATGTCAATTTTTTCTATTCCCGAAATGTAATTTTCGGTTCGTTTCATTAACCCACGTAATGTGGCTCGTATTTCCTTATTGTTTTTTAGTTCATTCGACATCTCGTCGCCAATATCAAATAAAATAATAAGGAATGTAAAATAATACTTTATTCAATTATATCCATATTTTTCTATTGACAGTCAACAACTCGGTTGCCTGGAGACTTGATAGTTGGATATCAAGTCTCCAGGCAACCGAGTTGTTGAAAGGTGTTACTTATTTTCGTTACGGAATTTCTCGATTCGGTCGCCGCGCTCAAAGCCCGCGATAAAAGCTATGCAATAGCTTAAAAGATCACAAACAAATACTTCAATTTAATTTATTTGGATATACAATAAAATTAAAATACAGATATATTTCTACTACTAATAATTTCTTCACAGCCATTACTGTCGACTTTTCAGTTCAGTTGGCAATTCATTTTCCAAATGATAGATATCGTTTTAAATCTATTCAAAGTTCGCAATTAAAACTTATGCTTACTCTTCCAAGCCTCCCCTTGCCTGGCAACTTTTGCTGAGTTTAGTTTGCCTTTAAATTATATCCTCCATAGGAAACAAATTTTGTATACGTTAGTTGTTATGTTAATGAAATAAAGCTAAAACATTAACTTAGAAACCAGTACTTCTGTTTTGTTTGTAATTAATCCGATACATCTCTGAATAAATTAGGTAAAAGTTTTTTAAACTCACTTTGTTAATAGGTAATAAAATCGCTTTTGTAACGTAATTTTATGCAAGTAAAAATATTTATGCATTGAAACACAAACATATAACACTGTTTTAACAATCAAATTTGAAGGTGATAGAACCCTTTGTGGTTCGACTCCGGCGGCACCACCTATTTCTACCTAATAACAGCAGTGTTAAGCGCTGCTGTGTTCCGTTTTGAAGAGTGTGGTAAGGGAGACAGACTTTTCCGAAGCGTTCCAGCTTAGTCCTCAGGGGTAGCGGCGCATTTGTGGCCGATCTCAGGTAGGAATATCTAATCCTATATGGGGTTGCTGGTTTAGGCCGCCCCCCCGACCAGGTGGACGGACGACCTGAAGAAGACGGCGGGAAACCGCTGGATTCAAAGGGCACGGGACCGGTTGGAGTGGCGCCAATTAGGGGAGGCCTATGTCCAGCAGTGGACCTCAAAAGGCTGATGGATGGATGGATGGATGGATATGGGGTTGATTACAGATGTCCATGGTTAGCAGTAGCCACTTACCATCAGGTGGACTGCATGCTCGTCTGCTACGTCTATCTTATAAAAAAAAGAAAAAAAATCGAATCATGCATATTTTGAAGCTATACCTAAATCCGTTACTAGGAAATATTTAAACCAAATAAAATTAAAACTATGGGTTAAAAACCCAACCAAGAACAAATTTGTGAACCTTAACTCTTACAAATCTTGTCAGGTGTGGCAAGCACGGGTAGTCTTATCTTATACGAGTACTATTTACATTTGCTCAACGAGCTCCCCGGTTTCATTAAATGCTTCCGGGACAGCTTAACGACGAACAATTGCACGGTATTCCTCCGGGATACAGCAAGGGGAGGATACAAGGAATATATTCTACTCCCGGATATCTTGTTAAATAGTAAAGTTTTTAAGATAAGTTCTAAACGATTGAATAAATAACTGTTATTGGTTCTGTTTTTGAGAAGACATAACGTAAAAAAGAAAAAGTATGTAAATATAATGTCAAGTAAGACATTTAACCCATTTAGTCCCTTTTTCGTTATCTTTAATAATATAAACGTATTCTTACTCTGGATCTTAGGTAAACTTTGGATATGCACTACTTTACAAAATTTACAGATACACAAACCGAAAAACACAAAAAAACCTCCGTATCAAGTTACATAATATTAAGGGACATTAAATCTACAAAAATTAGTCGTTCCAGACAGGAGCCGTAGCAGAAAAACTAATATTATTCTATTCCTACAATATCAGATTCCTTTATACACATTGTACAGGAAAATATAATTTTGTTTACGACGGCCCGTGCCTGACACCATACGTTCAATGTCTGTCGATATCTGGATCTTAAAGCTTGCCACTTTTACTTCACCTGTAAAACTCTATCAAAACAACAGCTGTATCAAACAACTTGTTTAACATTATCCGATTTCCGCTTCACTGAAGAGTTAGTTCCTTGATTTCATTAACAAGTGCTTCCTGAAAGATTAACGGGATAACGCCAGTCCTTCCGGATACGGTAAGTACAGGATACACCGCATTAAGTCGTTGGTAGGAGACGGTGCAGAGATTCATGTACAATTTATCAAGGTTTAGTGAGGAATGTAAAAAGAATATACAGAAAACTGTGTTAGAAATCATCTGAAATGTAACTATGTAAAAGTACTATGTATTTTTTGATATGGTAATGGCAATAATATTACTGCTATGTTGTGGTCTGAAGAGTGTATTTAATGGTTGTTTATCTATAGCAGCAGTGATAGCCTAGTGGTTAAGAAACTAGACATCTCGATCGAGGAGGAAGGGTCGAGGAGGAGAAATTAATTATCACTTGCTAAACGGTGAAGGAAAACATCGTGAAGAAACCTGCATACCTGAGAGATTTATAAATAAAAATCTCAAAGGTATGTGAAGTCTACCAATACGCACTTGGCCAGCGCGGTGGACTATGGCCTAATCCTTCTCATTCTGAGAGGAGACCCGTGCCCAGCAGTGGGACAATAATGGTTTGAAGATGATGATATCTATATGTCCGTCAGACTTATCACCACTACCTACTACAATCTACAGGCTAATCTTGGAAACAGATGAAACTTTTTTTTTTACTTTTATAATTTCACAAATAATTTGGGCTACTTTCTATCCCCAATAATATCGATATAAAAATTCTATTGTTCCTTAAAAAAACGTGCATATAAAATACACATAGAGAGAAAACTACAGATGACACCTTATATAATACTTTTTTTTAATACTGATTTTTGTCATTTACCTTTGTCTACTCTACTGACGTCATCCTTAAAATCTACACATAACTCGTGCAACAATTTGAATTTTCTAGTGCTCTAAATCTATGGATTAACCCTGCAATCTATAAATTAGACAATAGAATCGTCCAATTCCAATTTCAACAATGTGATTGTCCAATTTCCTCGTAGTTTCTAACATCTCACCTGGAGCGAACCGCAAAGACAGCATGACGTCCCGGCGTCCAATTTTCCTTGCTCAGTGGAAAGCGTAATTACATGCTACTAACAATAAAGTAACTTTAGTTCTTGCTTAGCGTCCTAATATTCATACCCACTGCTGATGCAAGGTTACTGCGTACACTTTAGACTCCTAATCTGAATATTTAAATATATAATCCTAAAATAATTAAAATTATAAAACTAATCTGGACGTTCTTCGATAAATTGATCGTATTAATGTTGGCTTATTGCTATCCTTTTTATTAGAACTTGGTTAATCACGATGCTTTCTAATGTGGTTCCACCTAACGTTAAGTAAAATTACTGAGTGACCCGAAAAAAACAACGGAAATTGATATAATATTGTTTAATTTTATATAAGTGGCGTATTTCGTAGCTAAACATGGATCGCACGTCAATATTGAGTTGTCAACATTAGTATCAATCATTTTCATCATTTCAATCTCTAATACCTCACCGATTTATTAATGTAAGTATACACGTAGGAGACTGTACTATTATTGTAGTAACAATAGATGAACAAATTCGCACCGAGACGCTGCGCATTTCTGTTTAATCTGGTGTCCCCTACGAAATACAGGAAGAGAAAGTGTTTCTTCTAACCAGACATGGCAGTAATTGTGTACAGGGTTCCATATAAGTTGGCTAGTTCATTAGCAAATGTGTCCGGAGTTCCGCATGCAACTGTCACGGCTCTTCGGGGAACGACTAAGTAATTTCAAGGAATACCGCAACCCGAGAAAATTATTTTTTTAGGACACTGTGGATTATTTTTTTGACTTGATGTTAAAAGTTTAACATGCACTAATGTTATATTTGTGCCTATAAGTATGCTGTAGTTATAAATAAAAATAACTAAGTATGTTACCTAAGGATACAGAAATATGTAATAAGTATATCAATTAACCTTAAGATCCAATATTACTTAATATTAAAAATACCATGACATCTGTTGGACTGACGTTATATTGATCTTAGAATAAATCTGAATTATAATTCAAATATACCATGCACATTGCACCAGCCGCGAACTAAACTCATCGGAGGCCCGGGGTGAAAAGTTGAGTCTAAGAACAGAATATGAGAACTTTTAGACATTTGGAGGCCCCCTTCATGATTTATGTCAATATATGTATATAATAATTCATAATTTTAAAAGTTTATCTACTTGCCAGGAAGTAATCCATATATATAATCATCTACATGAAAATTATTTCATAAATGAATTCATTTGATTTCCGTATGACCCCATACAATACCATACCCAGAAAATATTTTATTTTTTTAATTATTTTATGAAAATCAGCTCTACAACTTCTTTGAGCATTTTCGCTTTACTTTATGGTTTCAGATTTGGCCATTCACGCACAATTGAAAACTTCACCTTCTATAACGCATTAAATCCCTAGTTTAGTCCTCTTACAATGTTCATAAACAATCTAGTTAAACAACAACATGCACCTAAAGCAGTCCTAAGTATTATTCGGGGCGAGGTCCTGTAATTCTATTCATTAGTGACTGTTCCCGGGAACGTTAAGTAATTTCTGGATCTCACCAAGATGCCGGGTGTCCGCAGCGTAGACAAATGGCCTTGTAGTAAATTCTAGAGGGAAAGAGGATTCTGCTGCATTATACACATGTAACAGACATACACATTACACATATGTACTTATTGATAATATTAAGATTTCTGGCAAGTATTTTTTTATAATATAAGAGTAGCAGACGAGCTTGCGGCCCACACGATGCTAAGTGGCTACTACCGCCCTTGGTCATCTGTGATTTTTCCCAGATGATTCCTACCTGAGGTCGGCCACAGATGCGCTGCTACCCCTGAGAACTAAGCTGGAATGCGTCGGAAAGTATGTCTTCCTTGCCCCTTCAACCAGAACACAGCAGCGCTTAACACTGCTATTATTAGACAGAAACAGTTCCGCTTTTTCCACCCATTCTACTACAACCTTTAGTATTAGTAGTAGTCCTTATTGGTAACAACGCATCTGAGGCAGACCTTAGGTAGGAAAGTAATCTTATCTGAGTTTGATTACAGATGCCCGTGGGTAGTAGCCACTTTCCATGAGAAGCACTGCTTGATATTCTGCTACTTTATTATCATAAAAATACCAACTAGCTTACTGTGACATCTTAGTCCTCGGGAATAACACGCATCTGTGATAGGCTTCAGCATAGATTAGTAGGCTTCAGTAACACCTTATCCTACATGAAATTAGTTAAAGATTCTATAAGCGACCACTTACAGCCAGATAGACTGCATGCTCGTTTATTATTTCAAGTTTTAAAGGTTTTTTTCACTTAGTGTAATGTTAACTATTAATTTTGTGTTCTCTACATTTTCCGTTACGAAATAGCAAAAATACGAGTAACAACAAAACGATGAACAAAAATTGTATAGTCTCTTGACCACTAACAATGATTTGAATTTCGAACATTATGTTTTAAAATGGTAAATGTCTATTCCCGAAATCCGTGTCAATTATTTTTTCAATCCATGTCAACGATTTTTGGCTGAAAACGGCTTTAACCCGAAAAGGTTGAATAGCGATAATTGCTGTGGATGGAAATGAAATTGTTTTTTATTATTTCGCCGCAAGAATTTCATATAATTATAACGAAAGGATCTTTTTATGATTATATAACCGATACCGACGTCAAAAATATATTTATAAATTCAGTCATCTGTTCCTTAATCAGTAAACATACAGACGCATATTGATAGATCGTAACTACTATAAACATAGCCCTCAGAACAATACTAGCACATCGCCGACAAAATCCGCCCATCACGCACACATTAACAAAAGATCTATTATTTTTAACCGACTTCCCAAAAAAAAGAGGTTATCATTTTTTTTGTCTCTATTATTCTGAGATATGGAATTTACATACACAATTAATAGTTTTTGCAACAATGTCATTACAAAAACTAAAAGGGGCGGATTAAACTTTATATCATAGAGATTATTTTAAATAGAGTCATTACTCATTAGCAAATCTAAAAATTAGTAAGGATTTAACTTTAGAACATGCTAATAGCGTTTAAACTAATTAACAGTGACTTATTTAAACTAATAAATTACCTTAATTCAGCTCATACAATAGTACGTTTTGGAAATAAAAATATGTTTATCTGGGCCGGGTTGAGGGTGGCGTGAATCCCGACACGTCATGGCCATTAAAATGCTAATTAATACCTAAATATTTTCTTCACATCACACGAGACGACTACGACTTTCTTACTTTGTCGACTTAATACTTTGTTAGCAGGTTTTATGACAAATGCGTCAATTTTAGGTCTCGTTGTCGTAAATATTCACTTACATCGTTTTTCGCAAACACGCGATACGCATGAAGTATTATTTCAAAAGTCGATCCATTTGCAAGCTAACGATATCAGTCGTCCAGACATCATATAGAATGTCGTAGACAGATAGTTTTTATAACTATCTGCTTAGCTTTAATCGCATTATATTCATTTTGTGCATAATGTCAAACTGAATACCATAGATTAGTAAAGATTACTCACTCCTAACAAGAAAATGTACCCAGTTTTGAGAATTGAAATAGTTGCGTAAAAAAATTTTGCCACGTCTCCGTGCTAAAATGTTCCTAAAATATTTGAAATAATTATTTATTTATTATGTTAATTACGCAGTATTAGTTATTTATTCGTAAATTTTCTCTAAAAATGTTTTTATTTTTCAAGAATTCAAAAAAAAACTTACTAATAAGCCGTTTGTGGCTTCATTCAATTTAAAGGCGGCGAAGTATCTTTACTAATCAATGCTGAATACATAGTAGACGAAACCAAAAACAAACCTAATAAGATCCAGATACAAATATTAATACCTATATCATTCAAACTTCAGAGCTACAGATCATATATATAGTTTGGATTTGCACCAATTTACGACACGATAATATCTTGTTCACACAATCTTGCAATACGAGCTGGAGACTAATTGAGCTAACAGTTAATTAAACTATCTGCCGTCCAACTCCGTATTGTGTATTCACTAGATTTAGGACTGAATAACTCATACTACAACTTGGTGTTATTGTGCCGTTATTAATTTTGAATTAATTTATAATAATTTATATATTATTAATACCTTCACCAAAATATTGTTGTAGAAGTCAGTCGTTCATATTTTTTTTCTAAGCTCGACAGCATAAATATAACCTAATAAATGTTTCTAAAACAATCAGCAGGACTTTAACAGCACAAAACAATAATAGGACATTTACTTCCCAGGAATATACATCATAATCTTGTATTGATTTGATATAGCGGCTTATTATTTAAATCTGTCTAAAAATGCCTTGTGGAGCCTTATGGAGACACGGTGTTTCAACTTACTCTTACTGGAAATAACAGATTTGTGATCAACTATCATTACCCCTATTTACTGCCGAATTTGATAAAAAACGTGCGACCACGACACGACTACGATCAGGCAAAAATCGTGAAGTGTACAATCTCTTATTACGTAAAAACATGGCTTGGTCGTGAGTTGCACAGAACATACAGAAGTGTTAGAGCCCGCATATTTATACATTTATTCTTATAAATACATATTGAATATTTATTCACATAAATACATATCTATGATTAATTGAAAATACACGCATTCTCAATAATTAATATAATATTCATCGCATTATATTCCACTGCTAAGTAGGTTCGAGTACTCTCAATAAAATGAAAGAGAGGTATTAATACTCAGCTCGCCATTCTAGTGCCGATAAGTAGATTTAAAATATGATATTCACATTTTATGATAGGAATTATATTAATGAAGTCATTTGAGTGAGATAATTAAATCATTGCGTAATGAACTTGATTCGTATCAATGGAACTTGCATGAAAGTATTTTAAAAATTTTATCAATCAATTTACTCGTACAATTCGCACGCCCAAAGGTATTCTAAAACATATTTCGGATAAAGGAATAGATTTAGCGAATTCATGTATGATATCATCGTTTTAATTAATTACTTACATAGACATAGAAAAATATTCTGATATCACATCAAAATGGGTTAATGGGTTCCTTTTTTTAATATGTACCCACTTTTGCTATTGAAGCTTCACTATTTAAAATTCGCTGTTTAAGAAAAAAATCTATTATGTGCCAAGCATTGTTATGAACACACAGAAAAATAACAACATCTGTGTAAGTGTGTTTGTGTGTCCAAAGAAAAGTATTCAATATAATGACATAAAAAAATGCAAATTTTACACTGTAATTATACAATATGCTGTTTTCCACTTTTTCCTTTGCACTTTTCCGCGCTATTACATTAATTACTAATTACATTATCATAAACGAAGTGGCTTGCAGCTAAAAGCACGCTGTAAAAAGGAAGTTAAAAGGAAAACAAAAATCAACGTCAGCCCGTTAATTATAAACAAGCGCCTTCCACCGAGCTAGTATTTAATAAGCTACCCCGACATGTCATGTCCTGTTTGAAATTAATGCAATATTCCTCAGTTTTGTGAAATTAAAGCGTCAAAATATCAAAAATATTTAATGGTTATTGTTAATATGTCAAAATAATAGTATTGCATGTTAAGAATCCAAAATATGCAGGCGAAACCGCCCGCCCTACTTAAAATTTTGGTATTATTCAATGTTTCACAAAACAGATCCGCTATTGAAAACTCGAAGAAGTCTAGTTTTTCAGACCTCAAAACATCTACAAAGTTAAGAAACATCGGGCTTTGTCAAGGGATTGGATATTGTTAGTAACTAAATTTCACGCGCACTTCTATTACTTTACGTTAAATAAATAACTTAACACCACTTCGCAATGTATCTTTATTGGAAGAAGCGGCGATAGACAAGAAAACCTTTTCCAATTCTTTATAGATACCTATATACGAGTAGGTTTAAAAACATCTGACAAGGGTTAGCTTCGAAACTTTGTTCAACAAAATATACTTATATACATAGTAGCAGCGTGATGACATATGCTCCAGGACATGAGCCATTTGCCCAGCATCCCCTGGCATATAAAACGCGTTACACCCATCACATATAAATCAATTTAGGTTTAGGTTTAAAGAATTTATTCTCAAATAAGACAAATACGTCCCTTTTATGAGAACAACGATTGACATTAAATTAATTTAAGGTATCATCAATTAACACAAGTAGACACATAGCAGTTATAGCCTAGTGGCTAACAAACTCGGCCTCTCGATCGAGGGGTCCCAGGTTCCAATCCCAGGCACCTCTGATTTTTCAAAGTTATGTGCGTATTACAAATTAATTATCACTTGTTAAACGGGTTTCAAAGGTACGTGAAGTCTACCAATACGCACTTGGCCAGCGCGGTGGACTATGGCCTAATCCTTCTCATTCTGAGAGGAGACCCGTGCCCAGCAGTGGGACAGTAATGGGTTGATGATGGTGATGATAATGAGACACATAGTATTATCAGATACCTATACAATCCTATCACATTTAAATGATTGTATTATGTTTTATGATGTACTCAGCTAATTTATAAATCGCAATACCAATATTAGTCTATATTGTCAGTCGCCCAATAACCTTCCAAAGTTGTACCTATCAGCAAATTGTGTCAGCAAAATATATTTACTTTTTAAGTTGGCCTTTAGATCATGTTGCATAACGCTGAACGTAGAGCGCTTTCATCTGTATTCAGTACGTGTTAAAGCAATTCTCTCGTTGAGCGTAGCGTCTACATTATTTCCAGAAAATTCTACACTGAAATCAAATTAAACAAGCTTTAAAAATCTGAAATATAAAAATCTCTGTTTACCTCTCTTTAAAACGTGTGAAAGCAATTCTCGCGAACGTTATATTGGCATATTCCGTGTATTTTGAAATTAAATTTCAACCGTATATTGTGAGGTACTGAATAGTTTTCGAGAATTGGGAATTTGATGACACTATAACCCTAAATAGTCACCGTCGATTAAGAACATTTTCTATGTTACAACGTTTTGTAGATCTAATGCTATGCTTGGTTATGTTCTAAGATCAGTCACACATGTCGCTAAGGACTTCAGAAGCTTCATGTGGACTAATAACGATATCGTCGACAAAAACTTATCGATATACAGATACAAAATGTAGCCGGACCACTACTGTTATAGCAACTTTGCCGACACATACGAGTACATCGACACGTCCTTAAAGTGTAAAAAATCTACCAAGTATTGGCTGGCGTGGTAGACTATAGCTTCTCAAAATAGTAAAGGAAAACTTGACAGAGAGGCACAGTAATGATTCTGTAGTAGGTACTGTTGAAAGGACAAAAGTTGTTATTTCTTATTTTCACGTTTAATACGAAAACAAATTATTATTCTAATTTCCACAAAAACAAAGTCGTGGATAAAAGGTCAAACGAGGTGTGAGATGTAGATATTAAATATTTTATCAATATTCTAGGATATTAGTTTTACTATTATAGCAAACAATTGCTTTCTAGATAAATGTTCCCAAATATCAAATTATAATTTGTATTCCCGTTTTCTTTCATATATTTATTAAGGATCAAATCGAAGTATGTAACTGTGATAATAATTATAGTGACGCTTTTCTGACTAACTTATATTCGTACATGAGAATGTTTAAAATACTCACTATCAGTAGAATCATAAGCACTTATAATAGATTCTTTCATAGCATTATTATTTAGCATTGAAAATATTTAACAAAAACCAAGTTTCTACTTTGTTATTTTTTATTCTATATTTTACTATTGTTTTCACATGTTCCTTATGTAACGAAAAAAACGATTGCGTATTATTAATTTACATTTAATACCATGTGTCACATGTTTTTCACATGTATAAAAAAAGGTGTAGACCCATAATTTTTATTACAGACCGTTAGCTACAAAGCAATGCGAAAGCCGTTAATCATCAAAAAGTTGGGTATGCACTTTCAGATTTTATTAAATGTTCATTAGAATTTAGTTCACCAGACTGAGTGCGCTGAAATGGTAAAAGTACTCTCGGGGGATTGGCCGGCAATCCCCGTAATTAGTGGCTTGGGTTTTTACATATTTTCCCTTGCATTTAACTCATGGTTTTAGGTTATGTGGATTAAGCTTGAATTTTTTTTGTGTAATAAAATGTGACTGGGATGCAATACTTAACTATTTACTTAAGACCTATCGTAGTCTCCTGCAATACATCGCATTGCTGCACTCAACACCAAAGAAGCTTTCTGGTAAGTGTTATAATAGGTATCTACCATGCTGTGACAGTAACTGCAGCCACTTATTTTTAAAGCTTTTTACTTTTACATTTTAAATTACTTATTTTAATCAGCCAGAGTTTACTCACTCAAAACATCTTATTCTCCAAAGTGTTACGAAACAAGTCAAAGGGTAACGATAATTTAGTTTTCTTTTTCATTTAAACAAAATCACTAGGTACTTCGCGAACCTAAAGCTAGCACAAAAAATCTTTTCCGACGTTTTATAAAACTTCCTTTCAAAACGAGCCTAGATTTCGGTGAGTGTTCACTTCAGACTTCACTTTTTATAACTGAAGCGCCGAAAATTCAGTTTTAAAAATTTAAATATTTTAAAATTTTCGTCTAGTTTTAAACATGGGCAGACTGGCGGCTGCTTTACAGATAATGACCGCCGTAATCAGAGTTTAAAGTGCAATTAAAGAATTGTTCTTCAAAAGGGGAAGACTTGGCTGTTAGCTTAAATTTTTATTAAAAATTAAGCTTCCATCTGTTACCTTTAACGGTAAATTTTTAAAATTTTTGAAGATTTAAAAATAAACACAAACGACGATTCGAACCTGAGGTTATGCTCTCTGTAACCACTCTACTAAAAGTTTTATAGCATTTTTTATAAATGTTAAACAATACTTTATAATAAATGATTATTTAGTTTTTAGCTTAATTACGCAACGGATCAGAAAAACTTTATTTTTGCTTATATATATTAACTACCGAAATAATATTAAAATAATATAGAATTCTTTGTCCAATGAATCAAAGAGAACCGAATAGCGTATCCATAAATCGTTATACATAAAAATTAAACTCCGGATTTCCGGAACGTTATTCAAAAGCGAATCTGCGTAAATATTTCGAATTGACGATAAATCTACGAATCTTGTGGACACAACGACGCAAAACAAAATGTAAAATACTGTACCTACTATCGAAAAATGAATAAAATGCCACTGACAGGCATATTTCAGGTGTCGTTCAGTGAACAATTATTTATATAAAAAACAAAAATAAAAATACGAGAGTGTGGCAATTTTCACGGTTATCTGTTCTTATTTCAGTGGTTGAGTACCTACTTATAATGACAAAACTATTACAATAAGTACCTTTATTTATGTACCTACCTCATATGGAAAAACTCCAATATGCTCCAGAGTTTCTCCAGTTTTGGTGACAATTTGGGACTTCTAAGGCGTTAGAATTGTTAAGTATGTATTCAAGCAGTGTGGTACTCAACTTCTTAAAAGTACGAAATGCTCTGCAAAAGTGCGAGAAGTATAGGAAGTAAATTATATAAAGATACCGACACGAAGCCGACACGCCAAACAAACAGCTGTTGAGTTATTTATGAAAAAAAAATAACAATATTCATTTATTCTTTCATTCCATTCAAAATAATTATATTTCGAAATGCCGAAAAACTAAAAATATGCTTATTAACTTTGCTCTGTGAAAGTCAATGTTTCCGCTTTGCACAACAATACTACAAACAATTTTAGACTCCCAATTTCCATACGAAATGCAGGCAGGTACTTAGTCTATTCGTGAAATAAATAGACTACGCTTTCATATCCGTTGATCTACATAGAGCTGCCGCTGATCTACATAGAGCTGCTAAGTCGAGCCTTTGTTAAACACGCGCGCATTCTGAATCGTGGTTATGACACGTAATTGTCTTTGTATTTACTCGCTGTTTATACACGCGAAAATGGAATGCTACAGATTTTTCCAGTAATAAATGTAAGTAATAATTTCTAATGCACAGTTTCACCGATATAAGCACCCACCTATTAAAATTTAAAATAATATTAAGCAGGCATTCTACCTCATGGTGAGTGATCATTGCCACTCATGAACATTTCTCAACTCCAGGTAAGATTGTGGTCCGACGTAAGGTTGGTGACAGATGCATTGCTACCCATGAAGACTATGTTATAAGACTAAGAACGCCTCTTACAGGGGTCTCTCCTTTCACCACGTCCTTCAAACCTAAACGCAACAACGCTTATGTAACAGTTTTATTTTAAAACAGAAATAGGTGTGACAGCAACGTCTCGGGCTTCTAACCTGGGGTCGAAAATCTTTCATATTTGTTCTTCTAAGACAATTGATCTTGTACAAACGTACCTATTGCAAATTTCACGCGCCTCCATTAGTTTCCACAACAATATCCACACATCGCGTTTAATATTCGCGACGCACTTACCAAGTTATCTCATTAGGCTGGTGTTTAACTCAACTTGACGAATGACAACTTATATTACGTGGGCCCTTAAGTAGAGGACTTGGAATGAAGACCTTTTTAATATATTTTAATAATCTAACAGGCATATGATTATGAAGGCAGTATTTTCGAAATTATTTTACTTAATACTCTTTGTCAGAAGCTTACGAATGATTTGGTATGATTTTAATTAGATACTCATATTTTGCTATCTACCACTCAGGAAAGAACCAAAATCGGAATCTTCAAGACTGCTTCAATTTATATTATAAAAGGTATAATGCTCCATCCATAATGAAATTAAAAAAATAACGTCCAAATTAAACTTTAAAAGAAAAACTACATAATCGTTATGATTCCTGTTTGTTCTTTAATGACATGAAGTGTACTTGAAGAACAGGTCTATTTATTATTAATAGGTGACGCACGTGACCCCGAAGTAAGCTAATTAGGCTCAAAGTTCAGTTAATACGATCTAGAGAACTTAAGTACCCGCGTGTGATGTTACAGATGCATAACTAAATAATTTGGAAGTATCTGTCGTACCTCAAAAAAAAGTCCAAGTAATAGATCTTTACGTTCCTCAATGTCAGAAATTCAGAAGTACCGCTACGCCTGTCTTCTGCAGTGGTTCTGTGTTCTGGTTGATACCTATAATGTAAAAAAAACTTACTCATATGAGATCTTCGTACTAACTTTTTACTTAGTAACAATGCACTTGCATCTGTAGTCGAATTAAACTTGCCCTCTTCAGTAAAAATGTTAAAGAAAACGACAACCTCAGTGAATATTTAAATTTAAGTGCATTACATTCCTGATTGTAACTTTATATAAGTTGATACAAAATATTAAGATAAACGACGTATTAAAATTGTCATTCTTCAAACGAAATCTGCTTAAAAATACCTACCGGGATGATAATAATATAAGAACGAGTAGGTAACTTATTTAGTCCATGATCCCTTAGATCTAGTGGACAAAGTCCTTCCAAAATTGTTCTGTCTTAGTCACCTCAATGGTCGCGCATGCTTATGACAGTAGTTTTTTTTTTTATTTCAATCTTCCATCATCCGTAGAAAGTAGTAATTACCATCATATATGGTAAATCCGAACCATGATGAGTGTAATATTAAGCGCAGCCTATCATTTTTCGTGCATATTAAAATAAAAATGTCCTCTGATTTTTACGTTCCCGCGTGTCATTTAGGGAGGATTGCGCGCAGTCATGCATCACGCAAAAAGACCATTAAAATATTACCAAATGTACATAGATATACTGTTTTAATGGAAAGTAATATGGGATTGTCACATGTTTATTTTTTACAAAATTCAGCACGCGACTCCGGTGTCATGCATTTGCATTTTTTATTACACTGAAGCTAAATATTTCGGTGGAAGTTGATTATATTCCTGCACATAATTTAATTTTCTTTATTCTTTGTATGTATGTCAAAATTGGGTCAAGATTACCCCGTACAAATATACAGAAAATAAAAAGAAGGACTTAAAATAAGAAAATCAACATAAGCACGTACCTACAATATATTTAACAAGTATATATAGATAGGACACCATCCATCATCATACCATATTACTAGACAGGTACTCGTAATATACGAGTATTTGAACTCTTCGTAGTTTGTTTACAGCAACAAGCATCTCATTGTAATACCATTGTTTTTTTATAATTGAGGCAGACGAGCGCGCAGTCCACCTGGCGGTAAGTGCCTACTGCTAATCTTTAATCAACCCCAGATAGGATTAAATATTCCTACCTGAGGTCAACCACAGATGCGCGGTTACCCCTGAGGACTAAGCTGGAACGCCTCGGAAAAGTATGTCTCCCTTACCACACCCTTCAAATCAGAACACAATAGTGCTTAACACTGATGTTGTTAGGCAGTAATAGTTGTGGTGGTGGTGTTACGAATAAATAACTAATACTGCGTAATTTACATAATAAATAAATAATTATTTCAAATATTTTAGAGACATTTTAGCACGGAGACGTGGCAAAACTTTTTTACGCAACTATTTCAATTCTCAAAACTGGGTACATTTTCTTGTTAGGAGTGAGTAATCTTTACTAATCTATGCTTATCATAATAATTAATTACATTGTCAACACATCACTTATTAAAAGTGCAGTGCAATAATGAAGTACAGGCCAAAAATAAACAGCTTATTATCATTAAAAAATATACTCCATAAGTGAAACTTCATTATTTGATTTAATTTACCATATTATTTATTTAGTTTATCCGAATTTCATTTCATACCAATAAAATATCAAAAATAAGGTCGATAATAACAGTGTCAGAAATTATAATATTAAAGATACAATACCGAAAAGTCTTTTTATTTTAAATCGACATTTTAAATATGAAGCGCGCAATATTGTCAAGTGCTGCCCTCTAGTTAAAAGTGACTAAATTATATTTTTACCATAGTCATAAGTTGCCATAACAAAAATGTGTATTCTTAAAACATTTACTTTTTCGTGATCTTCAATGTAATACATCATTATTATTTTAGTAAATTCCGATTTATTACATGTGCATAACACACTTCGTATGGTTTATTTAACGAAAAATGTAGACCTATGAAATATGGTGATGATTCCCGCCAATCTTTTTAAAACATGCAACAGGTACCCATTTTAATATTATACATAATAATATTCAGTGATATTTTTTTAATGATATATCCATACTGCATTTAATCACGCACGGCTATATTTCCGAAGGGTGTTACTTTGTGGCTATTTTTATTTCACGCTTTACGTCCTTATGTCCCTCCTAACAGAAATTCATAGAATAGTGATTAGGAAATGATTATAATTTTTAATAATTAACATTGTTTTAAAATTAATTAAAAGGGTTCTGGGATATCTGCTGCAATTGCCGCAATATGGACTCTTCAAAGCCTATAAAAATGTGTTGTATTAAAAGCAACTACATGCAACGATTACAATGATTAAACTACTGGCTGTACGGTTAATAATAATAGTATGGTACTAACCTTACTTCCGTAGATTTTAGTAATAAACACAATAAAAAAGTATGTAATGTAATTCAATTTTGCTATAAATAAAATTGCATTGTTCATCGCAAAGTAACAAAATATTTTAAATTTGTGAGTAATATATCTTAATTTACTTATTTGGTTATTTGTATCTTTTTGTGTAAATGACGTCATGAACCAATAAATTTTTCCTGTTCTACGTTTCATTTACTTTGCGGGTTAAGTTCAGTATTCAACTGGCAACTGGCAATACTCGGTTAACTAAAGTAAAGTGAGCCATCGCCCTGTTAACGGTGTCATGGCGGTTTGACTTGTTAAAAGTTTTTTTGCAATAACTGACTAGTTAATGTGCTTCTTAGCAGTTTGATATTTGATTTCAGTGAATAAAATCACGTGATACACAATAGTAAATAATGCGTGAATACAAAATAGTAGTGCTAGGTAGCGGAGGCGTGGGAAAGTCCGCCCTGACAGTACAATTCGTACAAGGCATCTTCGTGGAGAAATACGACCCCACCATAGAGGACAGCTATCGGAAACAAGTGGAAGTGGACGGACAACAATGTATGTTGGAGATTTTGGACACGGCGGGCACAGAGCAATTCACGGCGATGAGAGATTTGTATATGAAAAACGGGCAAGGTTTCGTGTTAGTGTACTCGATCACCGCACAGTCCACGTTCAATGACCTGCAGGACCTCCGGGAGCAGATCCTGCGGGTGAAGGACAAGGACGACGTGCCGATGGTGCTGGTGGGCAACAAGTGCGACCTGGAGGCGGAGCGCGTGGTCGGCAAGGATCAGGGCTCGAACCTCGCCCGCCACTTCAACTGCGCGTTCATGGAGACCTCCGCGAAGGCCAAAATCAGCGTGAACGACGTGTTCTACGACCTAGTGCGACAGATCAACAAGAAGTCTCCGAAAGAGGACAAGAAACCCAGGAAGATGCCCGGAAGAGGGGGCTGTGTCCTCCTGTAATCGCCTCCGACACGTCTAGGTATAAAATATTTAATAATTTGAAAGACTTCTCGTACCCGGATTTGGCTCTTGATGGTTCCAAAAGATAACTAGATCGGGTGAGCGATGTTGCTTGTCGAATACCTTTAGCATTTCGAGAATGTGCATTTGTGGAGCTGTATAAAGATCCAGTGCCGTAGGTCGAGTGGAAAATGCACAGACATCACAACTCTGAGAAGACTGTTCATATTTTGACTGTTGAGGCAGGTTTGATGTCTACTTCAGCTGCTAACTTCGTTTGGCCTGTTGAGGCTTGGTTAGGATGTTTGAGTAATATCAATTAATGATACTTGAACAATTTTCATGTATAAAGGTTTTACAATGTTAAATAAACCAAATTGACAGCCCTTAAAAAAGAAATTATAAATTAAATTTACACAAATTGTTCATAAAATGAAACAATGTTTCATATATGAAAGAGAGGTTATTTTCTAAGGGGTTGACAGTTCAATTTGGCGTTTAAGGTCCAAGGAATACAGATATGAGAACTCATTAACCAATGTTGTAGGCATTAAACACCAGATATATGCCTCTCAGTCTGTATTAATGGTAGTGTTTGCAATGAGGATGTATTTGATGACTCTGTGTATGTTTCACTCTGATATTCCATGTGTTGTGTGAATGCTGCTTTGTTCAGAAGTTACAATGTTATTTAATCAAAACTTTATATCTAGAAGCCTTAGATTTGGAGTATGTTCTCTAGAGTCTTTAGAATGTTATTTTCAAACTATTAAATGGTATATAAATAAGAACACTATTAATCTTAAAAAAGTATAATGTAAATAATTATTAGATCTAAATTTTGGACAACTTTATTCATAACAATATTTTTATTATAGAGTTACTCCAAAATCGAAAGTATGTTATTTTATTAAGTATTAATTACCACTGCTAAGTTCATACAGTCCAAGTCAATTACAATAAACAGGAAACACATGTCAACGGGGTTTAACAAAGATTATTTCTCCAATTTTGAGCATTTTTGTCCAAAAGATACTGTTAATGTATGCATTTGTAGGTTAGATGATTGTGGTGGGGTGTTTTTGGAACTATGGTTCAGAGATGATATTTATATCATAAATAAAACCTCATATATGTTTATTATTAAATGTAGGACCTATGCATTTATTAAAATATATTAAGTTTTTACAAAAATATAACATAAAATAGCACATATTATTACTAAATAGTATTCATGTTGCATGAAACAAAAAAAAACTACAATTAAATTGTATGCACATGATACGCTAGACACTCATTTCATTTTTGCTAAAGGATAAGTAACTTGTAGAGAATATTCACAAAAATGTTGCATTTTACAAGAGTAGTGACCATGTTGTCTAGATAGTATGTTTTGTCAGTAGGTGATATAATTCAACTAGTGTTTGTATAAATAAATGGTTGTGACAGTGTCAGTCTGTATGAACCTCTAATGAAGTAGATTTGAAGCCGGTACTGTTGTCTCGCATAATTATCTGTTCCTTTGTAAGCGTCGGTTGACAATGTATTTATCAGTTATTATTGTATTATAATGTCCTATATTCCTGCCTATAGTTCTGTTGTTAGTTATCTTCAAAGTTGCACATTGACATATTGTCATAAATTTTATGCACATTATACAGTTGTTAATGATATTTTATGGTGCGTGTTTGTTTTTGTTTATAAATGTTATCTCACTGTCTGAACTTAGCACAACAAGTAATTATTCTACTGTAGGCTTTTAACTTCTGAACAATTAGTATGAGAGGTAAGTGCAGGCTCGGTAGAGGCCTGGATTTGTGCCAGCGGGCCTGAACCAGTGTATAATGTTTAATAATTAAGAATACATTAAATTTTTTCAGATATATTATTGTCTTGTTATATAATTCAAATGTATCGAAGGAAAGTTGGTATTGCGACACTAGAATTTGATATCCTTTGAACAAATTAGTGAGCCTTAGGTGAGCGCACCCCATATGTAGTGTCCAGTGTGAAGTGGTGACGCATTCTGTGCTGTTGTGAACACCGCAGAACACCACTCAACAGACTGTAACCCCTTACTATTAAATTAAAATCTCTAAAAAAATTATCGTTATTGTAAATGAATAAAAGTTTTATTATTACAGGCTCATTTAAATGTAAATTACCAACATAATTATGTGTTGCTACTATGGAAATCTTTGTTAAAGTAATAATTATATTAGGTGTTCAAATATTGTTACGGTATTAGAAGTTTCCTCAATTGTCATTTCTGTTAACATGTAAGATTTATTGCACAAGGATATTGGTAACGACTTGATCTGAGTTGAATTATATTTTTATATATATCGTGCAAATTGTGAACTTGTATATTTTTATCTTTTCAATCAATAATCGACATGTACAATAACTATTAATTTCTTTTTTTTTTGCAAATTTATCAATAAAACCAATTTTAAATATTAATGTTCTGGGATGTGTATTCTTTCTTGTCTTACGGTCGGTCTTAATGCACGGCGCGGTGTAATGAGGCCGGAGCATATCTGAGTCACGCCGGCAGTCCGCGCGTCACTCGACGACAATTGGACCGGAATTTTAATGGAATTCAATTAATTGAAACAACCAATTACCATCTACAACTATTTTATTGACTCGACAAGTGTAAAAAGTTTCATAAAACGTGTCTCACCTCGTACAATATGACTAAACTAAATAGGTACAATAGGTTTGATAAAAAATACATAATGGCAGTGTGATGTGGCGGGCGTATGTCGACATTCTAGTAACATAAGAATTGACACAGTCCAATAAAAGGGAACAGAATACGCCTTACAAACTACAAACTATGACCAAGCGACTAGAACACGTAGGTACCTATGTGATTAAATTGCAAATAAAGTGTTTGGTTACATTGCACTAAGACTACTGACGCGCCCCATACGTGAAACAAGGTCTCGTAGATAGATCGAGTCCACCATGGGACGCGTTTTACACAAAAACTTAATTAGGTACATAACAATATCAACATTAATGTTCGTGTACCACGAAGCGTGTGGGAGATAGTATCTACATACAATAGCAATAGACCAAAAACATCCACGGACGGCTGATACGAGCAACTATTCGTATTCTTCCTTATCGAGGCACCCGGGGAGTGTTAGAAGCTTATCGTTCTAATTTAGCATAATGTGTTTTGGGGTCATTCATAAAGAACGAACGTAGTATAGGCCAAACGTCGATATTGTTAGATCGAATGTGGATAGGTGCAGCTTTATCACATTCGCTTTTGTAGATAGCTATCCGATATTACAAACAACCGCTTTCGTAATATCTAATTGTCATATTTAGAGGAAATGCGATAACATTCACAGATAACTGTTGTTAAAACAAGTACATAAAATTGTCCTAATTCATGCACAGATTAATTTCACATATGAAACGCATGTACAACAATTTCAGTTTTAAAAACGTTAATAAGCTGAGCCAATACAGTAGCTCGGGGTTAAATCGAAATTGTAGGCTAATTCGGTCATCTCTTTAAAAATTGGCAACATGATACACGTAAATCATTTTCATGGCATGTTTTACGATGCTGCTAATGTAAAAATAAAGAACCTTTGAAGTCGGTTCAAAATATATGGCAAATTTAACCTACAACTTCAGTCATATGGTTTTATACCAAATAATCTTCCTTAGAAATCTACTTAGGATGATGCCCATTGTTATTTCACTTCATAGCACCGGGCTTGCACCCATCCACCACGGTGGGCAACTGCGAATGGGCAACCGCAATGAACTGAGAAATGTTCAAGAGATAATGAACGATGAGGCTATGAAGCATACAAGTTTCCCCGCGATGATTTAATTCAAAGGGAAACGTTAAAGCACGTATAATTACTAATTAGTACTCCCCCTTGTTCTATGGAATATGCTTTATCGGACAAAAAAATTGTTTCTAAAATTCTTATAGGCATTAATACTTAGTTTCTCAAATTAGTCTATAAAACTAATATGCAAAGAAAAATACGTTATAATGCTGAGATTTCATTCAAAACCGGAAAAAACTATAATAAATACTATATTTAATATGCAAAGCAAAACTTCATACTAGTTACATAAATAAAGTATTTCAATACATTGTAATACAATTTTAATTAGTTTCATCAATCATAGTTAAGTACCTGTTTACCTATTACGAAGAGTTTACACACATTTTTCCTTTACAATATGACGTCATAACTTCTTTGATATCATACAATTCACATGAATCGAGGAAAATAACATAAAATTCTACGGATTTGTATATTTACGTGCTATGTTCAATAATTATACGTAATTTAAATCTATAACTACGTGGAATAAATTTACATAGAACCTATAATGTAATTCTAACGATATTATTTTTTGTATTTTTGTTCTCCAGACAGAAATGACAAAAACATATTGATGAGATTTTTAAAGATTTGCCATGTAAAATTCTGACTTATAATATACTGTACGCCTTCTCATGACGCTGTCTTGCAATTAAATTTAATCATTAGTAAAGAAATATAGCCTTTAATGTTTTTGTCAACTGAACCTTGTCGGAGGCCTTCCGCGGTTTAAATATCCGTCGATCGTTCAAATAAATAAAGCATCGTATTGAAATATTTTCCTGGAAATAGATTGCGAACTAAGTATTTGGCGTAATTTTACTCAAAATAACAAACATACCATTTTTGTATCGAATACCTGACGTTCCGTTTTATAATTATCATAATTATAGCTTGTTTACACCTGAATATTATCGAATGTGTACCAATTAAATTCTTGCGACCTTGTACCAATCTCCATCTACAAGGTTTTTAGGTTTTGTATGTAGAGTACAAATGGGGTATTCAAGGTGGCTCTCGCAAGCAAGGTTCTACAGTTACGGTAAGGAAAACACTGTTTTTTTTAATCTAAATCAATCGTGCCTCCCCTTTCAGACTAGGATAAAATTCATTATGCACCATTGAATAGGCCTGTTGTGTTACTACCAACCAGCCTAAAACTTGAAATAGACATAGAAATGGGAAGTGGGCGACTCACGCCTACGCCAAAAATTTTACATAACATCTGCCTCCCATCCTATTCGATTCCGTATGAAAAATAAGCAAATATTTCGCCTAAAATTATAAATTGTTCTCATTTATTCAAACTGCTACCCACATGTTTATATACCAAAAATCCGTTTCCGTGTGTTTGTATCCGAAAAAGATTAGTCAATCTATTGAAACGATTATTGTATGCAACGATGCAGTCGTATGTAGTGTTATTGACTTTTTAAACGTTATATTCTACAGATCCCAAGAGAATGTGAACGTTTCGCAAAAGGAAATAAAAACAATTATGTCTGATAAACATATCTGATAAATTAAAAATTTAATGATGTATTCTAGATGATAATTTGTTCACTAGAAAACTATGTACTACTAATATATAAACAGTATCTACTGCAAAGAAACTTAGTAAAAGAATTCAACAGTTCTAAGTAGGTATCATTTCGTGACTGGTGTTCAATGTTCCCATACAATACCACCCTCCAAGTGGAGATTCTTAAGTGGCGCTCAATTCCCACTTCAAAGAAAGCCCTCTTCCCGGCCGAGGTCACTCTCGACCGCTGAGACAATGTCCCACTATAGTGACAGTCTGACTGACGGTCACGGCTATTATTTCATTAAAATACATTGTCCTGCTTGACCCCTTTGAGTTTTGTATACTATATCGACTGCATTCTATTGTGACAATTTTCTTTGTTACATCAATGAGAAGGTATTAAGATTCATGGAATATATTTTAACATTGGGGAAACTGTATCTTTTACGTTAATAATAACTAAAATAACTATACATGAATGTTTAATATGCAGACAGCATATTAAACATTCATTAATTACGTTCATATAAATAAACCACTCGTTATTCGGTCGCACTAAAACACCTTTCATGGTGATTCGACTTACAAAACACATTTGAATATGAATGACACACATTGTCATCAACCCACATTTCATAGTTGAATGCTCAATTGACTAATTAGTCCATGATGGGGGACCTGAGTCGGCCGGTTTAGAGGTTTTACATTCACCCATTTAGTGTCGATACACACTTGACAATAGAAAGTTGAAAATTGGGAAAAAGTAAATAAAAATATTTTAAACATGTAACTGGTGTAAATTTGACACTATAAACAATAGTACATTACAATACGAGGACGAAAAATTTTTTTCTGACAAGTGTGAGTTTGCAGGCCGAGCCGCAGGCGAGGACTGCAATCACACGAGTCAGAAAAACATTTTTCGTCCGCGTGTTGTATAAAATTTTATATTACGGGGTCGGAAATGGGGGTTTTGCGCACGCGAAGCGTGCGTAAAACGTCAATTTACGCACGCCGTGATATAAATATATTTTGTTTGCAAACATATTTTAGTTTTTCAATGTATAACTCACACTATCTGAGTACCGATTACGGGCTATAACTACTATCTACAGACATCGATTGGAGCGAGACTAAACCGTTGTTACGAGCAGTTACAGTGTTAATAAATTATTTCTTTATGAGATTGACTGGTGCCGACGATCGCGACTGTGGGGAACGAAGGCGATTACGACAAAGACCTACTATAAAGGGGTCAAGTATTATGATAATCTTATTATTACTATCTTACAATAAAAATATTGGGAACTGTTATTGGGAAGTGTTAAAATATTACATATCTAGGATTCGAACCTTGAACCTCTAGACTTACGAGAAACTTGACATAAAAAATGCAGTAGTCAGTAGATACCCGCAAGTGACCATATTAGGTTAATATAGAATCCACCTTAAGAGTTGAAACCCATTCACACATTGGTAGGTTCGTAGGATCTTGGCCAGTGTCGGGTTGAGTAGGTGTGACTTGCGTAGGAAATATTTGATAATAACACGCCTTATCGCCCAAATTGGTAACTGAACTGTAAAAACCACTTAATAAATACATAATTGAAATATTTCCCAATTCAATGTTACGTTTTATTAGTTACCAAAATAGTAAGAGATCCTATTATAATATAAGCAGACATAACATAATCTTAAGAAAAAAATAATTACATTTTAAAAATATATTATTTTTAGTTGCGTTATAGTTATAATTATTTGTCAAGTTGGTAAAATAATTTTGTAAGCAATTATAATGAATTACATAGTATGCATGCATCACCACGTAGGTACGTCATTACGTCAATAATTATATTAATACGGGTTTATACGCCACTAATTATCGCCTGTGGCTTTATGCATAGTTAGCCTACGTGTGTTCTAATGTCCATAGTTAGCCTACGTGACAAAAATATCATGTATGCAGGGTAATGTAATAAAACACAATAGGTACATATTTACATAAGGAAGTGGTAAAGCCTTTTGAACGGATGACATTTGCCTAAGAACGTACTTGTCCAAGAGCTAACTATAGCGAAGTGGGTAGACAAGAGGCTAATGCTTCCAAGTCATCAACGCACAGACATAGAGACATTTGCCAAATGCGTAACATTCTCATTTGCGTAGCGCTTTTCTTGTGATAGGATAATTCTGATTAGGTACTTGAATAGAAATGTTGCAAAGAACAATAACACATCGATCTAATTTTGCATAAGGATGTTCACTAAATTTACATAGTGGTAAATGTAACTTAAAACGGAGGACTGTCCAGAGTTACGAGAGGTGGCCTTTGAGATGTTTGTAGATCAGCAGTTTTAGGATCAGAGAAGTAGAACAGATGTGTATCAAACTTCCTGATGCGAGGTAAACTATGATTAAGTCGTTAAGATGAGAAAAAAATTCCTAGAACACTCATTACAACCTACATTACTCATTAGAACAACGCAGAAGACAACATCTTTACGATCAAACAAAATAACCCTTTTAACTTAAGATACAGGCACTTATAGTTAAGTGGACAACACAACACACTACGTTGACAATACGTATAAAAACTACACTACTTCTAAGTACGGGTTACGTTTTAGCGCGAAGTGTTGAGTCATTGACAAAAACAATCAGCTTCCGACACGCTTCCGGTTCGCTCGCACTGACCTCAGCTGACTTGCCGTGACTCACCGAGACGCTCGCTCGCTGATTCACTCGCGAGCGTCAATCATCCGCGTGTGTTGCACGCACCTTACAACATGACGTCGTCATGAGTCTAGCTTGCTCGAGAAACCATTAATGTCCCACTGCTGAGCACGGGTCTCCTCTCAGAATGAGAAGGATTAGTCCAATAGTTCACTGCGCTGTCCAAATGCGGATTGGTAGACTTCACATACTTTTGGATTTTGTCATAATTAAATTTTAAGTAAGTGATAATTAATTTCTAACTCGCACATAAATTTGAGAAACCAGAGGTGCATGGCTGGGATTTAACCTTCGGACCCCTCGATCGAATGTCCTGGTTTCAACCACTAGACAACTGTTAACACTGTCTATTCTATAAGAATTTCAGCTTACGACTTAGCCGTTAAATGTTTTTTGGTTAGCAATGTTCGACAAGCTTTAAGCAAAAGAAGAACGCGGCTACTCAACAAGTTGGAGCGATGAATTGAAGAAAAGACAAAGGGAATCAGAAGACACAGCACGGATTGAAGCACCAATTAGAAGATAACTATCCAGCTAGAGATCTCAAATTTGCATAACGGTTTTTAATTTGGTTAGTCGCATACAGTTTTAACGCAAAACAATCAAATATTGTCAGGGTAAATAGTAGCCTATGTAAGTACTTGCCTGAAAACCCAAAAATGATTCAGTCGTTTCTAAGATCAGCTCATATGCAGACTCTTTAGTTATAACTCCTAAATTAAATAAACCACATTAATTTCCGGTTTTTGTGAATTTGTAACAGAGCTAACAGGTTTTTATGGAAATATGTCTCGGCTGGACAGAACAGACTTATCGACCTTTACGTGGACAAAAATATCACTAACGGGACTTAAGATTACTATGTAAAGAAACACAAAGATAAAGCAGGGCAATACACGCGGGTACACGCACACGGCGAAGTGCGTAATTGTATAATTGTGTGAAACTCTTCGTGGTAATCACCTTCAACACATAATTCTGCCTTATAAATATTACAGCAATTAATATGTAATAACAGCAAGTGTTAGAAGCATATGGTAAGGGAGACATAAGATGTACCATACATACTGTAGGTACTAGACATAACTGAAACTTAGGGGAAGCGACGCATGTATGGTCTCAGATAGGATTTCGAATTCTTTGTACATAATTGTCTAGAAACCTGTATTCGAATATAATATAAGTTTATATAATAAGTTTCCATCCATCCATCAGCCTTTAATAGTCCACTGCTGTACAGAGGCCTATAGGCATAATAAGTTTACCGCTTCTCAATCCCAACAGACTGAAGCGAGATCGCTTACTACTTCAAATTCATAAAAATCACAAAGCATAATCAAGGAGTCAGTCGTTATAACTTACAATGCAACTGGCGATAATAATACGCACAATTATATTATGAAATTTAACGTGACAAAACCACTGCACCACATGTGTATATCACATATTACGCCATGCCTAGATAAGGTCACGCGGAGGTACAAAGGACAATGCGATGTACCTATGCCTCGAACTCGTAAACAACGTGTATTGGAATCGATCGTAACAGGATGCGCAAGCACACGGGTTTTATTGTTATGTAAGAACAAATACGACCGATTTTCGTATGGAATGTTATAGAAACATTCTTGAAAAACTTTAAATTTTGAAAATAAAACGTTAATTTTATAATAACGCATCTCATTTATATCTAACATCGTATTCATTGAACTACTTCAATTATGATAACTAATGTTGATTAACAATAGCGCTAAAAGAAAAATGGATGTTCCAAGAACCGAGCGGAAAATAACTTGGGAAGTCTTTACCATGTTTTATGCCTTAAACCAATTTAAAGGACCCAATCTCATGGCTTCTATATTTTATGTACTCTATAAGGTACAAATAGTCATACTGTAATGAGTTTTGTTACATGTGATAACCACATTTTGTTTTGTTTAGTCTGCATTGAATCGAGCAAAAAAATACACAATAAAACCGGTATTGTTGAATTACTGATAAAGTTATATGTGTTAAGTGAGTCACGCGCCTGGCACGAAATATAATATTTTAATCATAAAAAATAACTATTATCTTCAAAAAAGTATTATTTTTGAACACTTAGAATACGCTCGATGTCATTAGTATAACTAAATTTAAAGTAGAACAAACTGATATTCATTTTAGAGTCGAATTTTATATACTCGTATAAAATTAACTTACTCAACATATACCCCGCAAGGAATTATTTGCTTTGCTATGTAATATCAATCTATTTGCCGTATACATAAAGTTGATTATATAGTGGCGTCGGGTTAGATCTATTTATAGATTTTATGCCCTACTAGGAATACAATGAACCAACGGAACTAGGGTTAGATCGATTTGTTTATCAATGGGTAATATAATCAGATGCCATTCAATTCACTGAACTGATAAATAATTTAAAATGTTGCGAACACTGTGAATTAGTTACCTATAGACATCGTGAATAGAAAATTTGAAGCAACTACATAGTTTTAAATTGCTTTGAAAATAAGAAATCAGTTACGTAACAATCCACTGATTTTAAGTGAATCGTACTGCAAGGATTAGAAGGGCCACAATAGGGCCATTGGACTGTATGAGTTCATTTACTAGCTGGAGTATATGCTCATATGTTTACAATTAATCGTAAGGATACTGTCAAAAAAATGCTACACTATAATAAGGGTATCCTTATCATAAAGTAATAAGTATTTCCATTTGCGGTTAGATACAACTCGCATGGTAACAGGAAACACTTTAGGGAAAGTTCTACCAAATTTTACCCAAATTTAGTATATAAATGTATTTAAGTCTATTAACAGCCGTAAATCCTCGCTATTCTACAATTACGAGTAGAACAAATATAGCTGGATAGGCTGCTTTATATATTTTTATTTTATAAATAGAACTTGCGTTAATTTCAATTATATTAATAATTCGTCGATAAAGTTTATATCCTTCACATTTCACTCTAGCCGTCTGACATGTATGGGATGCACAAGCGGGAGAAGGGAGGCTTCTAAATCGTCTAAAGGCCTCTGACAAAATATAAAAACAGTTATTTAGTTAGGTACTATACTTTCATAAGCAAACCATTTGCCGGTTCTTTCCATTTTTAAGATTTTTAATAAGTTATATCGTCTTTGAGGATTATCAAGATCTTTGTTTACTATTTGTGATAAACTCGATTTTATCACTCCGGGAATGCCTCGAAATAAAGCTTATTCTACAACTTGCAGGCACATGCAAATAAGAGTAAATATAATAGCCGAAGTTACTTATCTGATTCGTTTTTAAGTAAAATTTTGCCGTCCGGAATATGACTAAAAAATAATACTTTCTACTCATAAAATGTCAAGTTTTCATTGCTTCATTCCGCTGATCATTTCAAGATCACATTTGAGTTACAAGCATGCCTACTGCATATAAAATAATACTTATTTGAGCTCGACACCTAGTACCTAGTAAATCTAAACATTACAATGTAAAAATTATGGACCTCTAACCTTAATCTTTAAAAAACTATAAAATTTGTTGCAATTTTTTTGGACGGAATAATTCTAGAAATATGTTGATTCCTGATTAATGGAGAGGATGGTCGCCATTTTTTGATATTAGAGATATTGACGGTAATAACAAATGGATATCGGCTCTGTAATGTCACCAAAAAAAATCTAAACGAACGAAAAGTAACCTATACTATTTTTCATATTATTTTTAGCGCTGTTTCCCTTTTGTAGCTGTTTTGCTTCAGATTTAGAATTTTAGATCCGAAATCCATTAGCTAAAAAGTCAATAGTAAAAGATTAATGAATTTAATGTTTAATATTAGTATGATTGAACGATCCAGACTCGTAATAAAAACAATTTGGCACATTTAGTGCAGGCGGCTTGTAGTGAGACACGAATTTTAATAAAAGTGGTGAAAAGTGGAATTTAAAATAAACCATACAAAAGCTCTCAAAATTAACAGATTTTACACTTTCACGAAGAAAGTAGCGCCACCACTCACTTTTATAAACATTCATGTCGGGTTTTTAACAAGTTTGAGATCTCCTCCCCATTAATAAGAAATTTTATAATACAACGAAAACTAAAGCAAAAATGACTAGACTAGGTTTCCTTACTTTCCAGCTTAAAAAAAAATATGAGATCAAAATATTAATATTCGACCACACGAATAGCATAATATAGGAAACCTAGTAAACTGTATTTTAAAATTTTCAATATTTTAAATTTTGCTATTTTTTAAGAAACATGTATAAATAATTACAATTAAATATTTCCAACCTTAGAGTGTTAAATTGTTCCCAAACAATATATTTTGTGGCCAAATTATTACAGCACTTTAAATCTATTTCGGTATTATTTAATTGAGGTTATGTTTTAATTTAAAGGCCGTAATGAAAATTAATATATTTGTAAAAGTCGTTCCAACCAGTTTCAAGTCAAATGGGACATATCAAATTGTTATATTTCCCAACTTTCTCGTGCACCCGTGCCTTTGTCATGTCAAACCGCTATTAGGCTTCCAATTTAACACTCTTAGGAATCAACATGAAATAATTCTATAAAACTCCATATAGATAAGTCTATGAACAACCCATGTGCTTTCTAAAAAAACGTACGTGCTTATATACTTCTTCCAAAAACTCCAACGTTCTTCTCGTCACCAAACTCACACGTACGAACGTACGTATCAACGTTTTGTACGCTTCAAGACCATCCAATGTGCGTTAAAATCCACTTGATGATAAAAACTTTAAATTAAATAAATATTTATCATTTTTTTTATTTGTAGCATTGAAGATCAATTCAAAAATTTCTTACAGTTACGTTATTTACTACCACTTTAAACCGATTTTAAATATGGATCATAGCAGATGTGAACCATGACGTAATGAGTTCAACAACCACATACTTTAAATAGAATACATTTACATCAACAAGTGGAAATTAACAATACTTAGATTAATTGTTCGCCACCATACACCAATCGATTTCTTTCAAGACATTTTTTTCAAATTTGTACCCTCAGTTTAGATATTATAATTTATTTAGAAGAATCGAAACTGTCGTTCAGCGGTGGCAGGCTATGCGCGAGAGTGTTGTCCAGTTTCCTCGCTTCGTGCTCTAACGTGTACGAGTCTAATGCTGGATCCTGAAAACAAAAAACAATTTTAGAATTGTATTTCTTGGCATGTTATAACCAGTTTGAATAATTTCATACATCGCAGATTAAGGAAACGTACATTATAAAGTTGTAACCGACACGTTCGTATTATGTTTTTTTTTTTGCGTTATTTTTAATTGTACAAAAATATGTGTGTCTTTTATGGTTAAGATCTAGACTATAAGTTCAGAATATATAACGATTTTCCACTTTTTTGTTTATTAAAGAAAAAAATAGAATTTGGAATAAACATGTACAAACGCAAATGTAATAGTGTAATATTGCACTGCATACATATAGTGTAATTCGAGAGTATACAGTGGGGAGTGGAGTGACCAGTGCGTCAGGTAAGTGAGCTCACTGTGATGTACGTAGGTCAGTGTGAGAGAAATAAAGGTACAATGGGATGAGGGTGTACGCCTGTCGCCGCCGGATCCCGCCGCCAGCTGCGAGCGTATGCCGTATAGACGCTGCAATACAACCGTATTGCCAGTCACACGCGTCGCCGCTAGTTGCGAGCGTTTAGACGCTGCGATAGCATGGTACCTGCGAGACGGTCCGCAGCGAGTCGCCGAGCGCGCTGCGCAGGCGCTGCACGTCGCGCGCGGCGCGCCCGCTGCGCGCCACGTACGCCTGCCGCCGCCGGATCTCCGCAGACAGCTGCGACCGTAGCGCCGCCGCCTTAACACAGAACACACATTATAATATAGACTGTAGAATGTATTTACACACTGTTCGGTAAAACACCTAAAGCGCAACACACCGCTACAGTACAGCCGCATGTAGTGGCGCGTGTAAACGTTATTAACATCGGGTGGTCTCTACCTACGAATGTTTGTTTTATCCAAAATCATTAATCAACCACAAGGCACAACTAACAATGAAGATTTAAACTTTAGCATTTTTATAATAATTGAAGAATCCCCAAAGACAAATAATTCTTTAATGGACTATGGACACATACAATTAGAAATACTGAACGTAATAGAATATTTGTACAATAAACACATAATATACATAAATTGCTTTGTCACTCAAAAAACTCACAAAGGAATAAATTTGTCTCCTAATGCTATTAATTCCTCAAACCAAAAGCATTTATCACTATTATTATATTCACAATATCTCTATGTTACCATACCTGGTTCTCGAGCCGGATAATCTGCTGCCGATGACTGGCCTCTCTAGCTTCAAGTAATCTCTCCGCTTGCAACGCCGCTTGCCTGTAATGCTCTACGTCCTCACGCCGGTTCGGCCCCGAGCCCAACTCGCCGAGGTAACGGTTACGGGCAATCGACAGTTCTGACTCCTAGAATCATATAATTATTTCGTTATATATTTTTTGATAATTTTGTAGCAAATAAAAAAAATTAACAAGGTATAGGCCTATATTATTACTCTTGGTATTTTTACATATTTTATTTTAATGTAATTATTCAAGTAATTTTAATTTCGTTAATTTTCAGTGCTTTAGCGGCACTCCCAAAGCTGGAGTAGCTACATATCGTTAAAAAAGAGTTTTATAAATATAAGTTTTGAAAACAGACTATTTCAATTAAAATTTAATTTAAAATATAAAATGAATATGTGAGTAAATAATAACCTTATCAGCCAATTCTTTTTCCAAGCGCCTGATCTTCATCCTCAGTTCCCTGTTCTCCAGTTCTAATAGACTCAAATCAGTACTGTGGGTTTTGTCCTTGCTCAATATCGTTTCTTTGTACCGGCACGAATCTTTATTGGAATCTTGAACTGAAAAAAAAAACATGCCAGTTGAACATAGATTTAAGGTTACATTCATTTTACATATACAGAAATTATATTTTCTCCAATACGGAGAACAAGGCAACATATTTTCAATTAGGAATTTATTGCTTTGCGATCAGGTATCTAATAAAACATTAAAATGTTACTGGCTGGTTAAATTGCCGGCGTGCTAGTTGCATTAAAAAAATAACAATGGTTCCATCTGCTGACAAAACTATTACGTGGCTCCTGTCTTATTTCGACTCGGCAAGCTTGCGCTGCAGCTCAGACAGTTCTCTCGGCCTCCAGCTTGCGCACGGTGTGGCCGAGCGCGCAGTGCCACACTCACCGGAGTCCAGCTCCGAGCAGTACGCGCTCTTGTCGCGGTCGTGGCTCTTGCTGCGCAGCGCGGGGCGGGCGCGGCGCTCGGCCTCCAGCTTGCGCACGGTGTGGCCGAGCGCGCAGTGCCACACTCACCGGAGTCCAGCTCCGAGCAGTACGCGCTCTTGTCGCGGTCGTGGCTCTTGCTGCGCAGCGCGGGGCGGGCGCGGCGCTCGGCCTCCAGCTTGCGCACGGTGTGGCCGAGCGCGCAGTGCCACACTCACCGGAGTCCAGCTCCGAGCAGTACGCGCTCTTGTCGCGGTCGTGGCTCTTGCTGCGCAGCGCGGGGCGGGCGCGGCGCTCGGCCTCCAGCTTGCGCACGGTGTGGCCGAGCGCGCAGTGCCACACTCACCGGAGTCCAGCTCCGAGCAGTACGCGCTCTTGTCGCGGTCGTGGCTCTTGCTGCGCAGCGCGGGGCGGGCGCGGCGCTCGGCCTCCAGCTTGCGCACGGTGTGGCCGAGCGCGCAGTGCCACACTCACCGGAGTCCAGCTCCGAGCAGTACGCGCTCTTGTCGCGGTCGTGGCTCTTGCTGCGCAGCGCGGGGCGGGCGCGGCGCTCGGCCTCCAGCTTGCGCACGGTGTGGCCGAGCGCGCAGTGCCACACTCACCGGAGTCCAGCTCCGAGCAGTACGCGCTCTTGTCGCGGTCGTGGCTCTTGCTGCGCAGCGCGGGGCGGGCGCGGCGCTCGGCCTCCAGCTTGCGCACGGTGTGGCCGAGCGCGCAGTGCCACACTCACCGGAGTCCAGCTCCGAGCAGTACGCGCTCTTGTCGCGGTCGTGGCTCTTGCTGCGCAGCGCGGGGCGGGCGCGGCGCTCGGCCTCCAGCTTGCGCACGGTGTGGCCGAGCGCGCAGTGCCACACTCACCGGAGTCCAGCTCCGAGCAGTACGCGCTCTTGTCGCGGTCGTGGCTCTTGCTGCGCAGCGCGGGGCGGGCGCGGCGCTCGGCCTCCAGCTTGCGCACGGTGTGGCCGAGCGCGCAGTGCCACACTCACCGGAGTCCAGCTCCGAGCAGTACGCGCTCTTGTCGCGGTCGTGGCTCTTGCTGCGCAGCGCGGGGCGGGCGCGGCGCTCGGCCTCCAGCTTGCGCACGGTGTGGCCGAGCGCGCAGTGCCACACTCACCGGAGTCCAGCTCCGAGCAGTACGCGCTCTTGTCGCGGTCGTGGCTCTTGCTGCGCAGCGCGGGGCGGGCGCGGCGCTCGGCCTCCAGCTTGCGCACGGTGTCGCCGAGCGCGTCGCAGCGGGCCTTCATCTCGGAGCGCTCGCGCTGCAGGGCGTGCAGCTCGCGCTCCAGCTCGCCGCTGCCGGCGCTCTCCTTGCCGTCCCAGGTCGTCATGCGCAGCTGGGACTCTAGGTCCGCCCTGAAAAAGGTTTTTTTGTTATAAAATTGAAATAGAAAGCGAGCATGCAGATTGCCTTATATGTAAGTTAGCATTTAACCATACAACCGAAACGAAAAATGTCTTAAAAATTACAAATAGGTAAAACGGTGCTACCAGCCCAACCAAACTATGAATATTAACCAATACTATGAAATTAAAAAAAAATTAAATAAACATTTCCGTTACTCGCTTAAATATTGTGATCTGTTTTCCAAAATAATTATAAATTCAAAAATCTTCTAAAAGTAATAGCTGACAATAATGGAGCTTTACTCACTTCTGCGCTTCAACGTTGGCCAACTGGTTGGTGAGGCGATGGAGCTGGTCCTCCAGCGTGCAGTTGAGCCGCTTCAGCTCGCCGAGGGTAGACTTGGCGCTCTCCAGCTTCTCTGTCAGTACGCGTCGCTCGTTCTCGCAATTGGCTACAAAATATGTTAATTTAAAGTTGATAGAATTACTATTTTATGTTACACACTTTCCCCCCAGAATTTTTAACACCAAATCCGCACTCCCAAAACAGACCAACTACATCAAAACTCACCAATATTCTTCTGCATCTGCCTGAGTTTATCCACGGCGTTATGCTCGTTGTTCTTAGCCTCATTGAGCATGCGTTGCGACTTGCCGAGTTCAGCGCGCAGCTCGCTCTCCGCAGTTGCAGCTTTCTGTAGCGCGGCTGACAGTTGTTCGACAGTGCCCTTCAGTGATGTGCAACGGTCTTCCAGCGACGCGATTGTACGCGTGTGACCCTCGCAACGCTCTTGCAGTTTCTGAAAGATTTATAGAATTATAAATGACAAAATCGTAATTCAAACACAATTTTTAATTTGAGCTGAGAAGAAAGTTGACCCTAGCGCTGTTATATATTTTAAGGAATACATATTATATAAAAAAAATTAGAGGAAACGTGATTTTTTCAAGTATATAAATCATTTATCATAAATCTTATTTAATGATAAAAAAAACTACTTTACGAATAAGAGACTATGAAATGAAGCATCACAAGAAAAGCAATAGAATATACCTTGAGCGCCTGGTCGCGGTCCCGAGCGCCCACGGCGGCGCGCTGCACGTCGCCCTCCAGCTGCGCGCGCCGCACGTCCAGCCGCGCCGCGCGACCTGACACGTGCTCATAACATTTATGTATAGTCCGCACCAAACCGCTACTCATACAATTTGCTATGGCGACGCGATACATTTCTATATTCAGAGAGGACTAGCAGTTTCACGTGGACTATAACACTTTCTACATTCGTAGCCTCACACTAGGGAGTTTCGTCTATGTCATGTATCAAAGACGAATCGGGATCGAGTCGGCTATTTACATACTCGTATTCGCGTATATCTGTCTGAATTCGACAAGTAGTTAAATGTCACATTCAACAAACGACGAATACAATGATAGGCAGAAAACTAACTTATCTTTTAAATTATCACCAAACCAAAGAGAAAATTGAAACTAACAATTCGTGAATACATTTTTTAAATAAAAAAATAGTATACCTTAAAAATCCATAGAAATAAAATTAATACTTGTACAAAACTTACAATTGCACTATAATTATACATATAATACATATAGTATATATAATATTTTGAGGGCTTTGTACTATAAAGACGTTAACTATAAACATCAGTTACTATAATCCTAAAAAATAATATTGTACGTAAAACATATTCTGAAACACGTATGATAAATACCTTCAGCTGCAGCTAAAGCTTCGCGTAACTGTCCGACCTCTTGTACGCGTTCAGCCAGTTGCACTCGAAGACTTTCTGCTTTGTTCTAAAATAGTTTTATTTTAAAGATTAAAACAATAATATTTCAAAAGCAACATAATTCAGCATAAATTCACAATATAAAGGTTAGGTTCCAATAATGTACCTCATTCTGTACTTTCTCCTCGGAAACGGAACTTAGCGTTGCCTCTAAACTAGTGATCTTATCCCGCAAGTTGCTAATCTCTACTGTCTTGATTTGCACGGATTCATTCTGCAAATAAATTAAATATATTTTAGTATTTCATTTTCATTATATTAATCACCTGAATGAAGGTGAACCTTTTTTGGTGCGACTCCGGCGGCAGAGAGTTAGTGTTTTCCGGGGCGTTCCAGCTTGGTCATCAGGGGTAGCGGCGTATCTGTGGCAGATTTCAGGTAGGAATATTTAATCCTATCAGGGGTTTGTTACAGATGTCCATGGGCGGCAGTAGCCACTTACCATCAGGTGGACTGCATGCTCGTCTGCTACTCCTATATTATAAAAAAAAAAACACCTTATTCTAACGTTCAACGCCCTTGCCGTGCTGCTCCGTCGCTCCTTCAGCTGCTGGCAACTGGCACTGGAAGGTACATGACAAACCAGCGCGTTGAGCTGAGCGTCCCGCTGCGCCACGGCGGCGGCGAGCTTGGCGCGCTCCTCCTGTGCGGCGCGCAGGTTGCTGCCCAGCGCGTGCAGGCGGCCCTCGCCCTTGCCGTGCTGCTCCGTCGCTCCTTCAGCTGCTGGCAACTGGCACTGGAAGGTACATGACAAACCAGCGCGTTGAGCTGAGCGTCCCGCTGCGCCACGGCGGCGGCGAGCTTGGCGCGCTCCTCCTGTGCGGCGCGCAGGTTGCTGCCCAGCGCGTGCAGGCGGCCCTCGCCCTTGCCGTGCTGCTCCGTCGCTCCTTCAGCTGCTGGCAACTGGCACTGGAAGGTACATGACAAACCAGCGCGTTGAGCTGAGCGTCCCGCTGCGCCACGGCGGCGGCGAGCTTGGCGCGCTCCTCCTGTGCGGCGCGCAGGTTGCTGCCCAGCGCGTGCAGGCGGCCCTCGCCCTTGCCGTGCTGCTCCGTCGCTCCTTCAGCTGCTGGCAACTGGCACTGGAAGGTACATGACAAACCAGCGCGTTGAGCTGAGCGTCCCGCTGCGCCACGGCGGCGGCGAGCTTGGCGCGCTCCTCCTGTGCGGCGCGCAGGTTGCTGCCCAGCGCGTGCAGGCGGCCCTCGCCCTTGCCGTGCTGCTCCGTCGCTCCTTCAGCTGCTGGCAACTGGCACTGGAAGGTACATGACAAACCAGCGCGTTGAGCTGAGCGTCCCGCTGCGCCACGGCGGCGGCGAGCTTGGCGCGCTCCTCCTGTGCGGCGCGCAGGTTGCTGCCCAGCGCGTGCAGGCGGCCCTCGCCCTTGCCGTGCTGCTCCGTCGCTCCTTCAGCTGCTGGCAACTGGCACTGGAAGGTACATGACAAACCAGCGCGTTGAGCTGAGCGTCCCGCTGCGCCACGGCGGCGGCGAGCTTGGCGCGCTCCTCCTGTGCGGCGCGCAGGTTGCTGCCCAGCGCGTGCAGGCGGCCCTCGCCCTTGCCGTGCTGCTCCGTCGCTCCTTCAGCTGCTGGCAACTGGCACTGGAAGGTACATGACAAACCAGCGCGTTGAGCTGAGCGTCCCGCTGCGCCACGGCGGCGGCGAGCTTGGCGCGCTCCTCCTGTGCGGCGCGCAGGTTGCTGCCCAGCGCGTGCAGGCGGCCCTCGCCCTTGCCGTGCTGCTCCGTCGCTCCTTCAGCTGCTGGCAACTGGCACTGGAAGGTACATGACAAACCAGCGCGTTGAGCTGAGCGTCCCGCTGCGCCACGGCGGCGGCGAGCTTGGCGCGCTCCTCCTGTGCGGCGCGCAGGTTGCTGCCCAGCGCGTGCAGGCGGCCCTCGCCCTTGCCGTGCTGCTCCGTCGCTCCTTCAGCTGCTGGCAACTGGCACTGGAAGGTACATGACAAACCAGCGCGTTGAGCTGAGCGTCCCGCTGCGCCACGGCGGCGGCGAGCTTGGCGCGCTCCTCCTGTGCGGCGCGCAGGTTGCTGCCCAGCGCGTGCAGGCGGCCCTCGCCCTTGCCGTGCTGCTCCGTCGCTCCTTCAGCTGCTGGCAACTGGCACTGGAAGGTACATGACAAACCAGCGCGTTGAGCTGAGCGTCCCGCTGCGCCACGGCGGCGGCGAGCTTGGCGCGCTCCTCCTGTGCGGCGCGCAGGTTGCTGCCCAGCGCGTGCAGGCGGCCCTCGCCCTTGCCGTGCTGCTCCGTCGCTCCTTCAGCTGCTGGCAACTGGCACTGGAAGGTACATGACAAACCAGCGCGTTGAGCTGAGCGTCCCGCTGCGCCACGGCGGCGGCGAGCTTGGCGCGCTCCTCCTGTGCGGCGCGCAGGTTGCTGCCCAGCGCGTGCAGGCGGCCCTCGCCCTTGCCGTGCTGCTCCGTCGCTCCTTCAGCTGCTGGCAACTGGCACTGGAAGGTACATGACAAACCAGCGCGTTGAGCTGAGCGTCCCGCTGCGCCACGGCGGCGGCGAGCTTGGCGCGCTCCTCCTGTGCGGCGCGCAGGTTGCTGCCCAGCGCGTGCAGGCGGCCCTCGCCCTTGCCGTGCTGCTCCGTCGCTCCTTCAGCTGCTGGCAACTGGCACTGGAAGGTACATGACAAACCAGCGCGTTGAGCTGAGCGTCCCGCTGCGCCACGGCGGCGGCGAGCTTGGCGCGCTCCTCCTGTGCGGCGCGCAGGTTGCTGCCCAGCGCGTGCAGGCGGCCCTCGCCCTTGCCGTGCTGCTCCGTCGCCTCCTTCAGCTGCTTGCGGGCCGCCGACAGCTGGCACTTGAAGTCGTCCTGCATCGTCGATAAATTTAAATTAAAGCCACACTAGGAATTCGTCAAAAATACAAGAATACATCACAGATGTGACTTACGAGATTTACTCAATATAAATTTTGCTTGAAAATTTAAAGCATGAACGAGTAGATACCTAATCAGAGAATGATCTCAGCCGGTGAAACAAATGAAAATTAGTTTTACGTTAAAAGTCCACCTAAGTCTCAGTTCGTTCTTACAGAATTTGTACGGGCTAATACCGTACATATAATAATCAGTGTTTTGTCAGCATTTTGGGTCCCGCGCGCGGTCGTCATAAGCAATTTACCTCAGTACGCAATTAACTGTCTACCGCGACGCGTGTACTCAATCTATCTCTATTTTGTATTGTCATAATCTCATTGAATGTGGATAAATAAATCATAGCAAGTAACTAGCCTTTTCATCATAGCAACTAGCTTTTACATGGTCCTTCGAGTCTCCGTACAGACGGGATCAATTTCGTGTGTACAAAAGAAACTAGTGAAATTGGATCGCAGTTCAATGGATTTACAAGCAACAAACAACTAGCATCTAGCAAGCAGGCAAGCCGCGACTGATTCCAAGTAAGATCTTTCCAATCTTATATCCCTAAAGAAAGCATCTAACTAGCAATGGAGGATCTACTATCCAGTCAGGTTGAGCTAATTGACGCTATCAAAAAGCTCGGTGTCAATTTTAACAAGGATGGAGCAGAGCGGAAGTCTACAACGGATTACTTCAATCGAAAGTTGGACACCTTGGAGTCCTATTGGAAGGAGTTCGAAAACAACCACATCGAACTTTCTAGGTACGATATCCGTGACGAACCTTACCACATAAATGGGGATTATGTACGTACTATGTCGTATTTCAAATCATTAAAAGAATCTATTTTAAAGCAAAGAGATGAGCTATTGTCCCGTCAGGGGAAAGGTCCGGCAATTCAGGTAGCAGCGCAGCCTGGGCCATCTAAGCAGCAAGCGGCTAGCGAGGGAACCCGCACCCAACCAGCGAGCGACGTTCAGTTGCAACCTGCAGTGCCTCAATCATCAGCAGGGGGCCCTGTTAAGCAGGTATCTAAGGGAGTAACTAGTAGGTTAGATGATATATTACGGAAACAGTACATTCAGTTTAGGGCATTCTCTAGGACGGTAGCTAATATTGATGTTGACGATATTAAAGAAAAATGGGAATTTGAGGACACTTTGAAGAACTTGGAGTTTCGTTGGTCTGTAATCGATAGCCTTCATTGGGAAATAGAAGCCGAACTGGACGACGAAGAATCATCTTATCAGGGAGTATTTTATATGCACGAAGAAACTTACTCCAGCTTAAAGAAAGCCATCAACAGGAAGATGTGGGCAGCATCTCATAGAGAAAAGTCCACGCCAGTCATGGACATTCCAATCTTTGCAGGTAGCTACAGTCAGTGGACCTCTTTCAAAGATTTATTTTGTGAGGCGGTTCATAACAACCCATCCTTATCTCATGCACAAAAGATGCAATTTTTAAAAAGCAAGCTGAAGGGAGAAGCGGAAGGTTTGATCCGTCATATACCTGTAAGTTCCGATAACTACTCAGTTTGTTGGGAAATTTTAAATAATCGATACAACAACAAAAGACTTATTTTCATGTCTCACATGAATTTGTTATTAAGCGTCCCAAATATTCAACAACCATCCTTAACTCATATTAAAAGGCTCCATGACAGTATTATGGAGAATCTGAGCGCAATTAAAAATCTTGGAATTGATACGAGCACATGGGATCCTATTTTAGTATACCTTTTATCGCAAAAGCTAGACCCGGATACCCACACCGACTACATCGAGTCGGTAAAAAATCCGAGGGAATTGCCTGAACTACAGGACTTGGTTAACTTTCTCGAATTTAAATTTACATCTTTAGAAGCATCTCGAAGAAAACAGGACCAGCCGGTATCTAAAACAAACGTACCTAAATCTCATTACAATAACATTAAACACCATAATTTTAACCAGAAGCATTTCGTATCGTACAATAATACAAAACCTACGTGGAAACCCACTGGAAGCGGATACGGTGTCAAGTGTATTCTTTGTAAGCAACCGGATCATTTATTATATCAATGCAAAACCTTTATGAATATGCCGCATAACTTGAAACTAAAAACGGTTAATCAAATGAATATATGTAAAAACTGCCTATTTGATCATAATGGAAATGAATGCATTTCTATGAAAAGGTGTCGTAATTGTAAATCCAAGCATCATACTTTATTGCACGAGGCCTGCATACAAGCCCCGCCGCCGACTTCCGTTGAAACTAAAAAACATGTGACCGGCACTACGCACGTATCTCAAGGGGATGAATCGCAGGTTTTACTAGCAACAGCGTTGGTTCACGTCACAGCGGCGAATGGTTCCAAGCACGTTATGCGCGCTCTGATAGATCAGGGTTCGCAGATCTCCTTAATAACCGAAAATGCAGCTCAATTGTTAGGTATCAAACGTAGGGGCTGTAGCGGTGTAGTTTTCGGCGTAGGGAAAAAGCAGAACAATAGCAAAGGCGTTATCACTATCGAATGTTCATCACTTTACAGCGAATTTACCTTTAATACGGAGGCACTTGTATTGAATAGCCTTATTAAAAACCTACCCTCTCGCTCTTTTACCAAGCCTGAATGGTCACATTTACAAGGCGTCCAGCTAGCTGACCCAGAATTCAACATCAGTCGTCACGTGGACATATTGTTCGGAGCGGATATATATTCTTTAATAATGTTAGGTGGCATCCTGAAAGGGGAGGATAGTTCCCTACCGATTGTACAACAAACGCATCTAGGGTGGATTTTATGCGGAAGCATGATGAAGACATTCCACTGCAATGTAGTTTTAAATAATGTCGAGGATATTAGAAAATTTTGGGAGATAGAAGATATAGAGGACAGAACAGCATTATCTAGCGAAGACCAAGAATGTGTACAATTTTATAAAGCGACTACCGAACGCCAAGCTAACGGTAGGTATGTAGTCAGATTACCAATGAAAAAAAGCGAAGTACACACACTCGGGTCGTCAAAAAACATAGCGATAGCTCAATTTTTTAATCTTGAAAGAAAGCTTCACCGTCAAGAACAGCTAGCACAGCAATATCAAACCTTCATATCGGAGTACAGAGATTTAGGCCATATGGAGGAATGTAGCGGGGTGGAATTGTCCACACAGGGATGTTATCTACCGCACCACTGCGTACAACAATATGATGAGGATAAAATAAGCAAATTTCGAGTTGTTTTTAACGCGTCGGCTAAGACATCAACAGGTGTTAGTCTTAATGACGTTATGCTTCGTGGGCCGAACTTACAAAAGGATCTCCAATCACTTATTATAAAGTGGAGGCAATACAAATACGTAGTGACCGCGGATATCGAAAAGATGTATCGACAGATTATGGTAAACGAAGCTGACCGAGTTTTCCAAAAAATCATTTGGAGGGACTCACTTAACGAGCAAGTCAAATCTTATCAGTTGACTACGGTAACATACGGATTAAAAGCAGCGCCCTTTTTGGCAATGATGACGTTGTTACAGCTAGCGGAAGACGAACGTGAAAGATTCCCAAAAGCAGCCAAGGTACTAGAAGAAGACTTATTTATGGATGACCTTCTAACAGGATTCCATTCAATAGAACAAGGTCAAAAATTAGTAGCAAATTTAAACAAGCTATTAGAGTCAGGGGGATGTACTTTACGAAAATGGGCGTCCAATAATGAGTTACTACTTGAAAATTTGGAAGAAAATCGTAAACGCGGAAGTAGACAATTTGATTTCAAAGCAGACAACACAAAAACATTGGGTCTGAGCTGGAATGTCAAGGAGGATAAATTTATTTTCAAGCATCGATTAAGCAAAAATCTAACGTCAAAACTAACAAAGCGAATTTTATTGAGTGAAATCTCAAAGATATTCGATCCTCTTGGATGGCTCGCGCCAGTTGTAACTAATCTAAAATTATTGTTCCAAGACGTATGGGAGGCCAACCTCAACTGGGACGACATAGTACCAGACGATATATTCGTCCGATGGACTAAAATAAGAGAAGATATAGACCACATCAGATATTGTACTATACCAAGGTGGATTGGAAGCTATGAAGGAGTCTGCATTCAGTTGCATGGATTCAGTGACGCGTCCTTGAGGGCGTATGCATGTGTAATCTATGCACGTATTCAAAAACAAAACAAAACATCGGTTGTCTTAGTAGCGGCGAAATCTAAACTTGTGCCGCGTGCGAAAAATATCACGCTACCAAGGTTAGAGCTAAGTGGAGCGGGATTACTAGCTAAACTAATGACAAAGATTTTACAAACTTTAGCGACCTACAAAACAGAAATTTTTGGGTGGTCCGACTCAAAGGTAGTATTGGCATGGTTACAAGGCGATCCGGGAAGATGGAAATCATTCATAAGCAACCGAGTTAAGCTTGTTACTCCAATCATGCCTACTCATTGTTGGAGTTACGTAAAATCAGCGGAGAACCCCGCGGATTGTGCGAGCCGCGGTCAGCTAGCTTCACAGTTACGTGAAAATAAATTATGGTGGGAAGGCCCTGCTTGGCTAAAAACATTCGACCGGAAGAAAGCGCCAGAAGTATTTAAAACGGAAGTCGAAAAAAGGAAAATTCAATCAAACGTCATTCAAACAGATTTTACGGAACCCAGTATAATTAGCGAGCTCTTACATAAACATGGCTCTATTACAAAAATAACTTCTATTGTCGCATGGATACTTCGAATTATGAAGTATAAGCATAAACGATTACCTACTTACCTCACCTTACAAGAATTATACGAAGCAAAATTGCTTATTATAAAACACGTGCAAGCAAAGGAATTCAGCGAGGATATTAAATATCTATACAAATCTAAGACGGTGAAGTCAAACAGCAAACTATTCAACTTAAATCCATTTATCGATAGCGATGGGATTTTGAAGGTTGGCGGGCGATTAGGAAAGTCAGAGCTAACAGCGGAAACTAAACATCCAGCTATATTACCACATGATAGCCGTTTGACAACCCTAATTATCGATGAAGCACATAAACAAACATTCCACGGAGGAGCCAGACTGACTGCTACGTGGATAAGACAGAAGTATTGGATCTTGGGAGGAAATAGGGCTGTCAAGAAGCAACTGAGAAATTGTGTGACTTGTAGAAGGCACAACCCTCAGCATCAGTATCAGCTAATGGGTACTCTTCCTCCGCCAAGGACGACACGAGCGCCCCCCTTTTATAACACAGGGGTAGATTTAACAGGATTCGTGGACATAAAAGCTAACCGTGGCAGAGGTATTAAAACGACCAAGGGGTACATCGTGTTATTTATTTGTATGGTGACTAAAGCTGTACATATCGAACTGGTATCTGATCTATCTAGTGCAGCATTTCTATCAGCGTTGAGAAGGATGGCAGCGAGGCGTGGAGCCCCGCATCATATATATAGCGACAATGGGACCAATTTTATTAAGGGTAACCGAAATCTACAAGAAGAATACTTTCAGCTGCAGCAAATCATAGACGAACAATTTCTTAAGGAAGTCACCGACATGAATATAGAATGGCATTTTCAAGCTCCGCGATGGCCTAGTGCCTCGGGCTTGCAGGAAAGAGGAGTGCGAAGCATTAAAAGTCATTTAAAACCAGTTATCGGCGATCAGAAGTTGACATTCGAAGAATACTCAACACTCCTAGCTCAAATTGAAGCGTGTCTCAACTCTAGACCATTGTGTGCTCTGACTGAAGATCCCGAGGACCTAGACGTGTTGACGCCGGCTCACTTTCTGACTTGCAGAGCAGACCTAACTATCATTGAAACTGAGAAGGATGCAAGGACTAGGTGGCAGCTGGTTAGTAAATTATTAGACGACATTTGGAAGCGATGGAAAAGAGAGTATTTAACTCAACTAACGGTGAGAAGCAAGTGGCTTAAACGGCAGCGGAACATTAACCTTGGTGACATTGTTTGCATTCACGAAGATCTTCTCCCACCCGGAAAATGGTCGATGGGAAGAGTAGTGGAATTACATCCCGGTAGTGACGGTATCGTAAGAGTGGTAACCTTGAAAACGAAAAACGGATATATGAAACGCCCGGTTCTGAAGCTATCCGTATTACCGGTACATCAGCAAGACATTACCGAGCCATCTCCCTCTCAAAAACCAACGACTGCTGTGGTTACAAGCACGAAAAGGTCAAAATATACGAACGTTTTGACAACCCTGTTATATTACATTTTATTCATAAATATTTTCGCAACTGCACAAGGAAAACTCCTAATAAACGCATTAAATCATAATCAAAACCTATACTTTGATAAAATCTGTAATATACAACTAGTACGTGATGAATGGAAGCTCGTTGTATACTACGAAATGGACCCATTCTGGCAAGGATCTTTCGCATTGCATAAATATATTAAAGGCCTTAATCACACCTGTGCAATGCTAAATCATACGTCATATTGTGACGTTATACTGTCACAATTACGTCACGGTTACTCGGAACTGCAACACTATAACCAGATGTTGCTCACACAGCACGAAGGCGAACGGCCTAGACAGCGTCGCGGGCTTATCAACGGGGTCGGCTACCTCTCAAATTACATGTTCGGCGTACTGGACGAGAGATTCGCCGAACAATACCGGCGAGATATAACACAAATCCGCGATAACCAGAAACACCTAGCAACATTATGGAGAAATCAGACCTCAATTGTGGAAGCTGAATACAATCTACTCAAGCGTACCGAAGAGACGATGAGCCATCAGCATGAGGCTATTCATCAGAACATAAAAACTCTTGGGGAAGCATTGAACAATCTAGCAAGCAAGATCAACCAAAATAGCATCGGAAATGACTTTACTCTTGGAGCCCTCACAGCTAGCAATCTCTTACATCAAATGAAGGAAATCCAAGGCATGCTATTAGATCGAATTACAGACGTTTACCAAGGAAAATTTAATTTTCATCTCATAACTCCGGATCAGCTTTTGCATGAACTTAGTGCAATTACTACGCAGCTATCCTCCGACGTGATTCTACCTATTGAGAATGTCCATAACGATCTCCGTAAAATATATCCATTACTTAAAATTAAAACGAGAATGTTGAAAGATTACCTACTATTCGAAATACGAATACCCCTTACAAGCAGAGATACTTACGAACTATACAAACTCATATCCATACCGCATCCAACTAAAAACAATAGTATGATAACTTTAATTCCCAAATCTGAACATGTAGCAATTAACTTACGAAAAGATACGTACATTCCTGTTTCCGAGCAGCAACTCAGCAAATGTCTTCGACGGGAATCCGACACGTATTTATGTTATCCCCAGTTCCCTATTTATCAGCTGAGAGGCGATTACGACTTATGCGAGACTGCAGACGCAGCAAGGACGTCGTGTCGATTACTAACAGTTCCGTGTAACAACAGGTGGGTCAGTTTGAATAGCTTAAATACCTACTTGTACTTTTGTTGTAATCAATGCACCGTACGAGTTCATTGCGGAGTAGATCAAGTTACGCCTTATCAACTAGCTGGAGCAGGCATAGTAACATCAAGCTCAGACAACTGTATGATAAAGACAGACGACATTCTTATGTACTCACACAAAATGGAACAATCGAACGTTTTACATTTACGACCTGAGGTGATCGTCACGGATGTACCGCCGATAAATCGTCTTTTTAATTTATCTATTCCATTGCTCAACTTGAAAGATCGTGACATCGAACTTAGAAAGGGAGAATTGGACAAAATCGACAAGAGCATCCGCAATATTTAAAGACAAGCAGATTTTGTGGACGTATCTGTCCATGATATTCACCACTACGTTGCCATCTATGTGATGTTCGTGGTGGTAGGCATCGTGGGAGCGGCATTGTTATCGAGACGTGTACGACGCAGATGGCAAGTCGCCGGAGCTGATGCGTTGCAGCACACGCCTTCGGAGCAGGAAGCTGTCGTCGGGCGGCGACCGAACACATCGTTCCAGCGCCAACCGACAGCCCCAACGACTTTCAGGGCTACCTCTCGAAGCAGGGGTACCGACATTCCGAGTGTATCGTGTGATCAGTGTGTGTGCACTAAACAAGATCGCGGTACCGTACCCGATCATCGAAAATCGGTGTTTGAGTGATTTAATGCGTTACGCTATAAAACTTGAAACGAACTTATTTTCATAATTATTATTGTTTATCTTATTTTTTCTCCCCCGGGAGCATGTACGGGCTAATACCGTACATATAATAATCAGTGTTTTGTCAGCATTTTGGGTCCCGCGCGCGGTCGTCATAAGCAATTTACCTCAGTACGCAATTAACTGTCTACCGCGACGCGTGTACTCAATCTATCTCTATTTTGTATTGTCATAATCTCATTGAATGTGGATAAATAAATCATAGCAAGTAACTAGCCTTTTCATCATAGCAACTAGCTTTTACAGAATTATTAAAGAGAAATTACATTACAGATAGCATAATTATAATCTCAGTAAAAGCTATCCTAAACAGAAACTCTCGAGAATTCTACAAATATTTAAAAAGTATACTAAATTAGTAATTTTTCATCAAATATTTTCAAAGCCTTTTTTTATTTTATTGTTCCGTTCATTCCCGTCTCTAAGTTAATTTTTTTATTCGACACGAAAAATACATACCCTCTCCCGTTCAATTTGGCACACTTCATGCATCAAGTTACGCATGCCCTTCTTGATAGCTTCAGGGTCCACGTCTATGATCTCGTTGCGGTCTTCGGAGTGGTCACGACCTTGAAAACAAAGTAATTATTAAAATACGCTATTAATTTTAAATAGATCTTTCGTTTGTCATAGGCTCATCCTGAGTTTATTTTTTATTTTTTGATATTTGGGTAAATGTAGCGTTATTGAAGTATAACACAAAATTAAAATTATGTTTATAATATTATGTAAGGTGCCTCTATGCGGGCTGTACGTTACATGATAGTTAATCCTTACTAGCTCTGGGTATGCGCCGTACTCCCTGAGCTCACATCTTTGGCTCACGCTGTGCCGTCTCGCACTGAACGAGGAACTCAACGCTGTAACGCGCCCACCACAGAGCTCAGCCGGGTCTCCGCCGCGCACCGCGCCGCCTCACACTGTAGCGTCGACACTCTCACATTCATACGGGTCTAGCGTTCAACGTACCTCTATGCGGACTGTACCGTCGCGCCGGACTAGCCAGTCGTCGCCTCGCGGCGGGCTGCACACTGCCGTCGGGTTGCACGCCGCACACGCGACGTAACGCCCCCGCTACGGAGCTCAGCCGCGTCTCCGCCTCGCGCCGCGCCGCCTCGCACTGCGATAGAGACGCCTCTGTCGCGCGGGAGCGGCTCTCGCTAGCTCCTAAACGGGTCTGGAAGTAACTCACGTTTTGTACTTACTCCTTCAACTATTTACGACTGGCAAATAATAAAATTAAAACTTTTGGCAAACTATAGATTAGATGAAAAAAATCTGGCTATTCTTCAATATGATCCATGTGCAAGTATGTGTGTGTGTGTGTACCTTCAATTCTTGTATCTGTTGGGTGGCATCAGCAAGACACACTTCCAAGTTATGCTTCAGCTCTTCCAATCGACGTTCCTTGGAGCGGCAATCTTCTAAACGTAATACCAGCTCCTGTAAATATATTGCAATTAAATAAACAAAGTTAAAAGCAAAAAATAATTCTAAGTAGTCTACATCTATTTCCACAAAGTTTTATATAGCAAAATTGACGATCTTATGTAACACTCGTTGCTTTTTACCACGCTTTTATTAGCTTGACCTGTAGGTAACGGAATCTTTGAGCTCGATTTTTATCCATTTTGAACGGTCCGATTAATTTAAAATTTTCAACAATTATCAAGATTTGATGACAATACACGATTAAAATAATTTTATTCCATTCTCCTCATCAGAATTAACAATATTCCTTGAGCGATTTTAGCGTGGTTTTAGTTTTTAAACTAGAATTATTATTATCGTACGGGGTCGGTTACAGGCATGAATATACGGTAGTAAACCTCAAACGGATTGCATATTCCACCATTATTATTTGAATCAAGACGGGCATCAAACCTGGTCCCTGGCGCGGCATGCCTCCTCAAGCTCTGCACCGCGCTGGCGGGCCGCGGCGAGGTCCGCGCGCGCGGCGCCCAACATGGCCTCCAACTCTGCACCATGTCGTTTCGCCGTCGCCGCTTCGCTGGCACACCGCTCACGCTCTTCACTCTCATTTTGCAATCTGTGAAATGTTATACCCGGTTTAAGACATTTATTTGTCATTCGCATAAAATTCATTTATAGTGCCACCAACTTATCTGTTCAGTTGACAGGGTCGCTAGTGCAGCGTCCAATGTTACCATATAATTATATTTGCCTACTGAAGAGGGAGCTCAACAACTTTGAGACCTATGATTTTTACTAGATAAAATATGTAAAAAATATTTAAAAAGATAAATAACCTTCGTAAACATCCTAAAAAAAAGAATTAGGTTAATAATGTCAAATTTTAATTCTTAAATGATATTCTAGGACAGGAAAAATAAAAAGTCCAGAATTATTAACTATAATTATTTATATTTTATAAAAATAAAATTTATATTTTATAAAAATAATTATGGTCATGATCTCTAACTTCGAGGGGCTCCACACCAGACATCCCTGAGCGAAATAATGACGATGCGCCTGAGATGCCTGTGCCAAGTGATTTACATAATTCGTCATCAGAGTCACTTGAATCGCTTTCGCTATCACTATGCAACTTAATAATGAATGGTTCTTCTAAATATCCATCATTGTTCCTGTATTTTTCTTCAATTCTTTTTACGTGGTGACAATGGTTTTTCCACTCTTCTTTTGTTATTTTATCGAATGCATTCTGAATTAGCTGGGGCATTTCAGCACTAGATTTACCAACATTTCGCTCAGCGACATTTCTCTTCATTGAACTCCAAACCATCTCGATTGGGTTCAAATCACAGTGGTATGGCGGTAACCTGAGAACAGAATGGCCATGACTTTTTAATAGATTATCTATTTCATATTCAGGAGCTGGTTTATTACGCTTTATTAATTCTTGCAGTTGAGGTTTCGTCATTTGCTCAGAAAATTCTATATTTCTCTCCCTCAGCCACAATTGCATGACAGCCTTAGTGTGGTTTGAATTGGGACATTTATTAACACAAATGCTGTGATAGGGGGCATTGTCCATCACTATAAGAATATGCTTATGCAGGTTCGGCAGCAATTTCTTAATAGTCCATCTTTTAAAATTATCATTATTCATTTCATCATGGTAGTCACCGCTCTTAGTGTTTGATTTAAACACAAGAAGAGCATTCTCTACAAAACCTTCTTCGCCTCCTGCATGAACTATAATCCACCTATTCCCTTTTGATACTGGCTCCAAATCACCTTCAACATCTGGGCCTTGCCAACATTTATCAGTTGAGTGAGATGAGTGTATATAGGTCTCATCTAAATAAACGATGGTTTTTTTTTCTCCAGACTCATTCTCACGAATTTTTTGTAAGTATGCAGCCCTCCACGCAGTTATGTCATTACGCTCACATAGCACTTTTCTATTTGTTTTAGTTTTTTTAAAACGAAATCCTATTTTATGCAGCAGTTTTCTAAGTGTTTCACGTTTTGCAGAGAAATCAATTTCTTCTCTAAGTATGTTTAATAATTTTGGTATAGTCGGAATTTCTTTCCTAAATGAATAAAATTCATGAATTTTTCTCCGTATGACGCCAATGTCAAAATCATCAATGTCCAATTTTCCTGTTTTTCTTTCTCTATTCTTACCGGGAGTAGATAGTTTGTCATTACTTTCTTCAGCTTTTTTCTTTTCATTAATGAGCTTGTAAACAAATCGTTCGCTTACTCCTGTAGCAAAAATATAAATACATGAAGTATAAAAAAACATTTACTACCAAAAATACTCAGTGACACTTTAACTAAGTAAAATAAAATAACTGAAATATTTACGCGGGACTTTCTATTAATTAACTATCAACACTTCATAGCAACACTAACCTGTCGCAGCTGCGACGCGTTCTGTCACTTTCTCAAACGGTATTTTCGGAGCTAGCAGGCGTTTTTCTTCCCTCATGAAATCTAAAACCTTTAAAATAATGACCCGTGCATCACTTTTGAGAGGCTTAGGCATTTTTAATCACTTATTACAATTATATTCGAATCGAAAAACAAAGAGCACTCACACTTCAAAGAATTGACAGCGGAATAACATTTCAAAATGGCGGTCGGCTTTGTTTTAGTTCCAGATTTGTCTACTGAACAGAAAAGTTGGTGGCACTATAACATAAGAAATACAAATCACACTGGTACAGATATTATAAAAATCACGACATTACGAAGTTAAATAAATATTATAACCGCGATTATTTTTTAGCATTAGTGATAATTGAATTGAGATATTGATTATATGACACCTTCCCTTGCATTTCTCATTAAAATGACTGGTGAACATAAAGTTTCTAGGTTAGTATCGACTTACCTGGATTGCAACTCCTTAATATCATGCTGAGCTTGTTCCAAGGCCGCTCGCTCCCGCTTCAGTTGCGCTTCAGTGGCTCGCAACGAGCGCTCGGCGTGCTCGCCACCCGACTCCGCCTCCTTCAGGACGTTTTGCACACGTGATAACTCCAGCTCGAGTGTCGTACGATTTTCTTCTAAACCTAGTTATCGAATATGAAATTGTTTGAGTCAATTTGCTAAACATGAATCGACGTAGATTCTATGCAAAATAACGTGTGATCAAGATGTTATTATAAAATGAGAAAAAGCTACGATGGCGAGGCGATTGTTACCCAATATTGCTTGCCAAATAACACGTTTTATATAAATGCTATTGCAACAGTGGTACATATTTTTTTTAGTAACTTGCAATGATTACAATTTTCATTTTTTTTGAGTTGATATAACAAAAATCAGATCAATTTTAGAGTTGTTGTGCAACCATATATTTTGAATTCTACAAAAATATGTTTCTTTAAACATTTTTTTCATTTATTTTAACCAAAATCAACACCCATTCGCTAACCTAACATTCAATTCACTACCACCCCACCACCAACACCCACCAGCGATCTTATGATAGGCCTCGTCGCGTGCCCGCGCGGCGTCCCTGCGCTCGTGCTCGGCGCGCTTCACGTGCTCGCGCAGGTCGCGGCACGCGCCGTTGTACTTGTCGCGCTCCGCCGTGCAGTTGCTGAGCTGTCGGCGACAGTCCGACAGCTCCTTGCGGAGACTCTCCGACTCGTTCTCCACTGGGGATAAACATTTTAGATTTGATAAATGTATGCGAAATTAATTAGGACGAATTTAGTATTATAATAATTTAATTTTCATGAAAAAGTGTACGCAACGATATATTACATCTAATAAGGATTTTTAAGTTCTAAAATAACTCAATATATATTTAATTCATAAAGTAAATACTCCATTAAGTCTATAACGGCCCACATTTAATCGTATCGTACGTTATAGATTTCAAAGATATATTTCAGCGCTAAATGGTATTAAAACCCATGACAAAGAACAAATAATAATTTAATACCAAGTGCAATTTTAACCACAGTAAAAAAATATAAGATCTGTGACACTTTGAAAACAAAAATCCTTCAAATATTAAATTATGTAATAATATATCGTTCACAGTAAAAAAAAAAGATTTTTTTAAAAGTATTTTTATGACTTGCTATAAATCACTATTTCATCCAATATTTTTTTAGTTCAATAATCTATCTGCAATACTCACGTTCTTTCAACTTCCTGATGGTCTCCTGCAGCTGTACATACGTGGCGTCGTACTTGTCCTCCACCAGCGACAGCTGCGCCCGCGTCTCCTGGCACTCCCGGTTGCACGCCTCCTTTTCTAGGTGTAGCTCCTTTATTCTGTTCTCGAAGCGAGCGCACTCATCTTCCGCCACCGCTCTGGAAACAAATTTGAAATTGTTAACAAAATCTGACGCTATTATCGACTTTTAGCATTCAAATTTTAATGTTACGTCATTAAAAAAATTAAGAGATGATGCTTAGAAGCAGTAATCCTTCTAGTTTAAAATTGATCCCATGATTGATGGTGTAGGAGATTCGAATGACGCATTATTGATTTTTTGAAATTAGCCGTTTTTCTAAGAGGAGACCGAATGTTGCTGTTGGGTTGTGAGTGAATGTGATTTTAAAGAAACAAGTGACTTTAAGGGTGGTAGAACCCTTTTGTGGTTCGACTCCGACGGCACCACCGCCACACCTACTTCTACCTAATAACAGCAGTGTAAGGCGCTACTGTGTTTCGGTTTGAAGGGTGTGGTAAGGGAGACAGACTTTTCCGAGGCGTGCCAGCTTAGTCCTCAGGGGTAGCGGCGCACCTGTGGCCAACCTCAGGTAGGAATATCTAATCCTATCTGGGGTTGATTACAGATGTCCATGGGCGGCAGTAGCTACTTACAATCAGGTGGACTGCATGCTCGTCTGCTACTCCTATATTATATAAAAAAAAAAACACTTAGCTTCCTCAAGCCTGGTCTACAGCGCGGCCAGGTCGTCCTTCAGCTGGGCGATAGCGGCCCTGTCCTGGTCGGCCCGGGCCTGAGCATCTCGCCTCACACGCTGCAGCTTGCCCTGATCGTAGTCCAGACTACGCTTCATCCCCCCAGCCACCCCATCAACCCTATTAGGCTGTGTTAGTATGTGCTGCTTAAGAAACTACTTACTCAGCTTCTTCAAGCTGCGTTTAAACGCAAGCAGATCACCCCTCAGCCGGACACTACCAACTCTATTGTGATCACCCTTCGCTTGTATATCCTGCCCCGGCTGCTCCAGCTGCTCCAATAGCACCTGGTGCTGTTGTTGGGCTGCTTACGTAATATTGACGTACTTAGCCTCCTAGAGTCTGGTCTTCAGCACGGCCAGGTCGTTCTTGAACTGGGCAATGGATGCCCTGTCCTGGTCGGCCCGGGCCTGCGCGTCCCGCCGCACACGCTCCAGCTTGCCCTGCTCACAGTCCAGACTACGCTTCATCTCCTCCAACCACTCCAACAACCCTATTAGGCTGTGTTAGTATGTGCTGCTTAAGAAACTACTTACTTAGTTTCTTCAAGCCGCGTTTAAACTCCGCCAGATCGCACCTCAGCCGGACACTACCAACTCTATTGTGATCACCCTTCGCCTGTGTATCCTGCCCCGACTGCTCCAGCTGCACCTGGTGCTGTTATTGGGCTGCTTACGTGATATTGACTCACTTAGCCTCCTCGAGCCTGGTCTTCAGCGCAGCCAAATCGTCCTTGAGCTGGGCGATGGATGACCTGTCCTGGTCGGCCCGGGCCTGTGCATCCCGCCGCACGCGCTCCAGCTTGCCCTGCTCGCAGTCAAGCGCCCGCTTCATCTCCTCCAGACGTTCTAGTAACGCTTGATGCTCCTGGTGAGCTGGGGAGTATAACTGGTTTTAAAGTTGCGTGATGTTGACCATTGGTCGTGACATTGATTTCTTATGTAAAAATAAAAAAATGTAATAAATAAAAAATAAAAAAATGTAAACAGTTCGCTTTCGATCATCAGAAAGGAAAATGTTAATGATGAGTTTGTAGCGACGCCATAGATAACCGAAGTTGATTACAGATTTCATGACAGTAGCCGCTTGTTTTCAAATGGACTGCGTGTTTATTTACTACTTCTTTGGCAAAGAAACAGGTCTTCGTAAAGACGAAGGTAGAAATAGTTGTGAATAAATTGAAAAATGTCCACATCTGTCTCCAGTTTTCTGTATTACTATGAATATCTTTATATTCATGGTACATAAAATAATATCTTTATATTCATGGTAATACAGAAAACTGGAGACAGATGTGGACATTTTTCAATTTATTCACAACTATTTCTACCTAATGCAGCAGTGTTAGGCGCTGCTATGTTCCGGTTTGAAGGGTGTGGTAAGGGAGACAGACTTTTCCGAGGCGTTCCAGCTTAGTCCTCAGGGGTAGCGGCGCATCTGTGGCCGACCTTAGATAGGAATATCTAATCCTATCTGGGATTGATTGCAGATATCCACGGGCGGCAGTAGCCACTTACCAGGTGGACTGCATGCTCGTCTGCTACACCTATATTATAACAATTCTTGGAATATGCTTTTTAAGTCGATCGTACAAAAAAATCAAAGAACTAAAATATTTATTTATATCAAGAGTAATACTAAAATGTTTAAAACTCCTTACCCATCAGCAAAGCCTGTTGCTTATCATTCTCAGCGCGCAGCATCGCCTCGTCGTGCTGCAGTACCAACTGATCGCGGATGGCCAGTAGTTTTTTCTCTCGCTCCCTCGCACCAGCTTCCAATGCTTCCCTCTCGCTCGTCAGCGTCGCTATCGTTTGGCTTAGCTTCTGCTCGAGCGATTGGCGGAGTTGTTCCTGTAAATATTCATAGAAGAATACATTATCATAAACACCACTTGTAATAAAGTATTATTTTAAGATCTGTGGCACAAACAAGATCAATAGATAATGTAACTGAACGTATACTTAATGCAAGGCATAGACATTTTACAGGTTATCCTTGTTGTTACCTTGCTGAGTTATTGGATTTGTCTATAAATCATCATTTGTGTGAAATTTATCTTCAACATTTATCTACTGAATTCCAAATGCCCTAGCAAATCTTTATGCACATCTATATACTTGACCTAGAGATAGACATATCTCTAGATCAAAAAAATCCTCATGCATTAAGAACCTTGTTTTTTTAACTCATTGCTTAAAAGAAGTAAATATAATATAAAAGACATACCTTTATTATTACAGACATAAAGTGGTACTATACCTTCTCCTCCTTAAGTTTAGTGATGTTCTGCGTGGTGGTGCGGTTCATGTTGGTGATGATCTGCTGGTACTCGGCCTCCTTCTTGCCGGACTGCTGCGACATGTTGTTCTTCGTCTCGCGGAGCTTTTTCTCGCTGTTCTCCAGGTCTTTCGTCAGGCGGGCTATTTGACCTGGTGATCCACATTATTAGTATTAATTAACTTCCTGATAATAATTTGTATGTAGTGTGGTGTTGTGCAAGGAGATATATTGGGACCTTTATTGTATATTGTATAGGTATAAGAAAATCTGTATTCACATTAAACACAAAGTAAATGTACATTAAATAACATCAAATAACTAAATCCAAACAAATATTTTTAACAGTCCATTATATTACAGATTTAGATGCACCCACCGATTATTTTAGTATGCAATGATATTTTCTATCACCATAATATTATAATTTATGTTACTTCCAGACATAGAGCTTTGTGATAGACAGACCGACAGACTTGTCTGTCATAGGGTTAAAGTTCCTTATAGAACATAGATGATCACATTATATTTTTTTATTTATCTCTTAAAACAAGTAAATATAACATACCCTTGTAGTTCTCCTGCTGCACGAGCGTGTCCTGCAGCTCGTGCTCCAGCTTGGCGCGCTTGCCGTCCGCGTCCTCCAGCATGTTGGCCGTGTCGAACAGCACCGCTTCCAGCGCATCCTTCTCCGAGCGAACGCCCGCCAGCTGCTCCTGCAGGTGCTGCTTGTCCTTCTCCAGGCTGTCTATCAGGATCTGGGGGAGTAAGCGGAAAGTTAGTATCGGCAGCCTAAGGTACACATGGGGATATCTAAGTTATATGTGGAGCCTAAAATAATTTTATTAAAATAGTATTGTAATCTATGTAAATTCACCAGCTAACAATTGATATGAATTATACATTGTAACGCGGCCTTATATTACATCGGTTCGCTCGCGCCTTTACGGACGTCTCCAGCGAGTCGCGTTCGCTCGTTCCCCCGTTCGCCGCGACAGTCCGCTTTACGCCGCTGTTATATACGCTTTTCTACGCAAGTACCTATCGTCTAACATTTCGTATCTCCCACCTTCAGTTGAATCTCGTTACAACATACTTTTTTAATAGCTGGCTCTGCACATAGACCTTTAATGTTTTACATAGCTACTATTAATTTCGTCTTAAATTTTCCTTATTAAATGAAGTGTAAATTATGTCATAATATCTTAATGTACATGCATAAGCATAGTGTCAATTACCTGAATAATATGTTTTTAATTGATTAACATTAATATAATGTATAATTTGTCTTTTTCTATTTTCAATGTGCATAAAAACCTATCTTCAATTATGCATATATTTACCTGTTTTTCCTCCCCGTCCTTAACATGATCGTCGACGGTCCTGTTCAGCCTGCCGATGGTCTCGTTGGCCTGCTCGAGACGTTGTTGCAGGCGGATTATCTCCTCGTTGAGCGTGTCCTTTTTACGCGCCATAGCCGTTAGTTGAGAGCTGAGTTCACCGCGCTCTCTGAAAATTTGAGTTATTTTTTTATGAAGAATGTACATTTAAAAAATATAATTGATTTTAAACAAATGCGTCTAAATATATTAGTGTGTGACTGTTTTTTTTTTATTTATTTCCTATTGGAATACTTTTTTACAATTGAATTATAGTACGGTCAATAGTACAAAACGTAAAAACAATGAATTCAGTTCAGTTATTAAGATTTTCGCACCAGCGATTAAAAGCGGTTTACGATTTAAGCGCACCAGTAATTTACTTCTATTTAGATTTTTTGGACTGTTGAATTGTTAGCTCTAACTTTGATATTAGCCACAAAGACCACTCCTCAATTCCGCTTCCTACTACACATTATTAATATTTCAAAATCTTAACTATACCAACCATTGGCCCCAACATTTGCCTATTCACCAACCTCATGACCTGCCGCAGCTCCATCTCCACCTTCTCGCGCTCGCTCTCGAGGAACTTGATCTTCTCGTACAGCGAGGCCTTGTCCGCCTCCAGCTCCATGCGGTTCTGCTCCGCGGCCAGCAGCTCCTTGCGCAGCGAGTTCAGGTCACCCTGCTGGTCTGATGACTGGCTGGATAGCGTTGACTTTTCATCTTCTAACTGCGTTATAAATATGAGTTATTATAAAACATATTTTAAGTTTAAATATCATGTTGTAGAAGAAATGAGACACGTGTTATGTTTCTTATTTTTTTTTCTAGGCGTCAGTCGACTTATGTATGTGTCTGTGTGCGCTAAGTAGCACTACAAAGAATGTTAATATCGCGAAAGAAAATAGACAAATAATTATTATAAAATATTTTTACATCATTTTACATTTGCAATAAGATAGAAAAACTAAAATACAGATTAAAATAAATCCTGTTTGTAAAGATACCGTTTGAAAAGGTCAGATTTTAATACTGCCGAATTGGACAAGAATGAATCACTGCCGCGCTGTAATCAGTAATCCAAAAAATAAAATACAATTAATGTTTTAAAACCGTTTTAAAACAGAGAACATGATCAATTCCACTAAAAGAAACATTTCTATATATGCTAATTATAAACTTACATGCTTAACATCTTCTAGAAGCTTCTTCTTATCACTCTCCAAGTTCCTCAGTGCAGACTGCAACTTCTCGACAAGGTCTTGTAAGTCGCCACGTTCTAGAATAGTCCGCTCCAGCTCTATTTCCAGCTCGCCTGTAAAAAAGGTGAAATAGGCTTTAGAAACATCGAATAAATAATTTATTATTTGAAAGAAACCTTGACTAATAAAAAAATAACTCAACCCTCAGGGCTAGCAATGTATAACTTCAGGTGAAAATTCAATGGTAATTTTATGTTTACTCAATTGTGGAGGGTAAAATTTTTATAGCATACACTAGTGGTGCCCGCGGCTTCGCCCGCATTTTAAAGAAATAATATGCCATACATAAACCGGACAATTTGTACCTGCATTGGAATGACAGTGGTGCCATTTGTCGAAAATTGGTCTTACCTATTTTTATTAAAAAATCAACAACACTATCAGATAGTGGAATAATATAGAGGGTGTATTTTTTTTTCAAAATGAACTCGTTCGATTCCCGGCTAGGGAAAAAGTTATTTTAAAAAAGTAATGATGCAGTTTTAGTTTTTATCAAAATCGGCCTCGTAACTCCTTTCAGCATTTTTCGCTAATCCTTATAGTTTCGGATTTGGCCCTGAAGGCCCGTTTTAAAAATTCACCCTGTATATAAAGATGTATGTTTCTTTGTTTATTGCTTCTTGACCACTTTCGTCATATAAACTTAACTTTTTGGTTATAACAAAAATGACGTCAATAGATAGCTTACTCCTGTTCTTCTCGAGATGCGCCAGTATAGAGTCGGCCTCGAGTTTCTGCTGGTCCAGCAGGTCGCGGCTCAGTGCCGCCTTGTTTAACTCCTCGCGCACAGACACTAACTCCGAACGCAGACGAGACGAACGCTCTTCTTCCGCTCTGGGGGAACAAAATATAATGTCTTAAGTACGAAGGTGGTGCTCCGGTTGCGTTCCTTTGGAGATCCCGGAGCTCTCTACGCAGCGCCGAGGACGGCCACCGGGGGGGTTTTAGTGCGGTAAGAATCCCACATAACCCTACGTCGCTCCCACGACACCGGGTACCTTTTGAAGGTTTCCCCCTCGTAAACAAAAAAAAAAGGGTACGAAGGTGGTAGAACCCTCTGGTTCGATTCCGGCGACACCACCGCCATACCTAATAACAGCAGTGTTAAACGCTACTGCGATTTGGTGTGAAGAGTGTGGTAACGGAGACACACTTTTCCGAAGAATTCTCATTAGTCCTCAGGGTTAGCGGCGCATCTGAAGACAACCTCAGGTAGAAATCGGATCTTATCTAGGTTAATTACAAAAATGTATGAGGGGCAGTAGCAACTTAGCGCGAAGACACGAGAACGCGAGAAAAATCCGATTCGTATCGGCTCCACATTCTCGATTCTCGTGCTTTTATGCAAGTAACATGTGATGCATTTTCCGTGCACCTACATTTTGATTTAATAATATCTGATTTAATATTTACCTCAATACCGACTCCCTGTTGGAGGCCTCTCTGTGCAAGTGGTCCACCTCGGCGTTGAGCGCTCGCTTCTCACTCTCCAAGCCCTCTATAGTTTTCTCCAATCTATTATTTAGCTTTTGCAACTTCTCGTAGTCCGATGTTAGAGATTCAACCTAGATAGTAAATAAAATTAGGGAAATCATATTTTGGTACTTTGTTTTTTTTAAGATATACATAAGTAATCACAAATAAAACAATAATAAAAAACATCTAGCTTTAGTGAAGTTTAAGAAGACTAACTGATCTTAATTTAACTTTAACACGTAAATCTAAACCAAATATATAATTACTTGATAAAAGTTACAATAAAAATCTTTACATATTGGATATCTTAGCCATATACTATTCTTATTTTCAATTTCTTACCATAGCATTAATCTCCACTCTGTTTCTTTCTAGATTGTTCTTATCAATTCTCAAAGCTTCTACTGTCTTCTGCAAGGACTCTTTCTCTTGAATTACTTGATTCAAATCTGCATTGGCCTGGTCTAGTTTAACTGAAAAAATAATTAGAAATTGCTATATAAGAGTGAAAACATAAAAAGGTATTTATTGTATTAAATATTTTCTCAGCCAAATTTTTGTTGTTTAAATTATAAATTTATTCTAACAGCTATTCGTTGTACTATTATTTTCCAATTTAAAAAGGATGGAGAAATAGTTTAGTCCTCAAATCTACCAGAAGCATGTCGCCATATAAAGTTGGTTAGAGGTACTATTGACGTATATAGATAAATTAAATAGCGGATAATAAAATAACTTATATGGTCATACCTTGCAAATCATTCACTTTACTCTCCAAAGATATTATATTGGAATCGGCGGCCTCGCAATGTTTTCTACTCGTCAACAGTTGCTCTCTGGAGTTCTGAAGTTTCACCTGCACAACAACAACACTTTAATGAATGTTTTAATAATATGAATATCTGCATTAAGGTCATTATTTGCTCTTTGTGGTTTAATTTCAACTTTATGCAATTTTAAACACCTCTGCGGCTTGGGTTGCAGACAGTGATTATACCACAACAGATCTGTGGGTAATACATTAGCACATTGTGTTTTTATATAATTCTTAGATTAGCAATTTTCTATAAAACTCAAATGACATTTGGAGTTAATTACAAATGTCCACGAGCAGCAATACCACTCATCATATGAACGGCATTTTTTTGTCTCTTTAAATGAGTACAAATCCTTACCTTCTCCAAGATCTAAAACAAACTAATATGAAGTTCACCTGCAGCTCATGTATCTGTATCTGGTACTTGTGCAAGGCGGCCTGCACGGCCGATATCGTGCTCTCCGCGAACGCCGTTGCATTGGCCGTCTGCGGCACGCCGCGTTTCGGCGATCTAAGTAAACGAAAAGAAAATTTAGGTCTTTTTTATTAAAAAAAAAACGCTTTTCACATAACTTAATAATCACAATTCCCTGAATCGTTGTGCCACTGTCTTAGCCCACAAAAGTCCAAGACAACTGTAATAAGCCTTAGATAGATTACAGGTACTCCAGTCTATGGACAGCAGTTATCACTTATCATCAGATGAAGCTCTATCCCTACTTCAAATACATAACCATAGACGACAACGGCTTATAAAATAATACAACCAGATTCAGAACATAAATTTTCCACTCATAATTGAACTGTCTTATTGTCTACTGTCTTATTAATACACATATCTTTAAATTTATATTATATTAGTACGACCATGAATCGTGGTTATCTCATACAACCACATAACATTAATAAATTAAAGTACAATATATTATCAAATGAATAAAAGATAAATATAAACCTGTCAGATAGATGCATGTGAGCCGGCATGGTATCAGTCTCAGAGTCGTGTATGAGGGCCCGAGCGACTTCTTCCAGTGCGGAACGCATTACGTTCGCTTCGGAACATAACGTCTCGGCGCATTCACACCGCTCCTCCTGTAAGATATAAAGGAATATATGTGAGGTATTATGAGGTATTGTTTTGTATGTTGAACAAGTTACTGAAACTACAGTGACACGGTAATCAAAATTTTCAACAAAGCTAGTTAGTAAAAAGTGAAAATATAATTTCATAAAATTTTTAGATTTCTCATAAAGTACGAACTTGCATTTATTATTGTTCAACGTTCAACCATGCGTCATCTGATATAAAAAGGGCAAAAACCTAAGGAAGGGTAATATCACGAGAAGGTTTTGTGCCTTGTCGTAATATTTCTCTCATATCAGTACTCATCAACTCACCAGCCCTTGCAGCTCGCCCAACAAGCGCTGTATGCGAGCGTCGCGCTCCCTCAGCTCCACCACAGCGTTGTCCCGCTGAGAATTCGCCTCGCGTAACTCTATCCGCATAGTCTCCACGGTCACGTTAGGTGTACTAGACGTCGCTGCGGTGTGTGGTGGCAGTCCCCCGCTAAAGCCTCGGTCTTCAGGCTAGAAATATTATACACAATTATTTTATGATAATTGATAATATTTTCGTACAAAGAAAGCACTAACCAAAATAAAATTACTTGAAACCTAAACATTGTGCTTCAATTATGTATGCTCAAGGTTATAAGAATTTTAAAATCATGCTGCACACATAAGAAAAATCATAAATATAGTCTTATTATTTACAAATCTAACCATGTAACTAAGCAATCTCATGTCCAAATATTTTTTTAATTTCCAATTGTGATAATATTTTGCATCTATTGAGAATAAAGTGATAATTTTATGAAATACAACCATAGTCTTTATGAAGTTATTTAATATTCATCCAAATATGACGTTATTTAACGCTTCAAGATTTTAGAAGAATATACAACTTCCAGGAGATCTTATTAAATTATGCTGCATTGTATATGTTGTACATCTTCTTGTATAGAAGAATTTTGAGAAAATTCATATGGCCTTGCAACCACTCACCTTCATACTCTGAGCAGCATAAGCGTTGATGGAGTAACCACTGAGTGTCCCAAGCAACTCCCTTGTAGCAGACTCCATGTCATTCTTCACACGGTACAGATCTCTTTCAGTGCTGGTCTGCAGTTCTGAGAAGAATCTCTTCACGGTGACAACCTCGCGCCAAAGACTTAGGAGGCGATTATGCTCGCTTGAGTAATAGTCGTTGAAGGCCTAGAGGAAAAATAAATCCATTTGATTTAATATCCAAATAATATACATAGTTTTAATGTAATTTAATAATCTCCATAAAACATATCTGTATGTGTTTCTATGCATCAGGTTTTTACTGCAGATTTGTATAAAAACAACAAAAACATAATTTTGAAACTTACAGCATTATTGATAAAAATAAATATACAATATATGTAAGATAATGCTAGAATAAATATATTCTGAAATGATATTCCAAACTTGTTTTCCTCTTAAAATTATATCATAACAAAATACATATATAATTTTATTGTAGCATGATTATACATTGAAATTAATTCTTTATTAAAAATCGATTTTTGAAAACCCACTAAAATAACCATACTAACAATGAATAGCATAGTATATGGAAAGCTTTTTCAAACTTATCTAAGTATACCAACCTGCTCCTCATCCTTCCACTCATCCTCCTTAATGGACATCTCATCCCGCAACGCCTCCCAGTCATTGGTTAGCTTCTGCAGGTCATTGGTGAGAGCCTCGTTAAGCTGGTGAGACTCCTCCAGTTGGTCACGGAGTAAGTTGTTTTGTGACACTAGCTTTTCACACCTGTACATAACAATGTATTAATTAAATGCATAATAGAAAACTAAATGTATTAACCACACATATGGTTCATCTTTTTAACCGACTTCAAAAAGGAGGTGGTTATCAATTCGGCCGGTATATTTTTTTTTTTCTTTTTCTATGTATGTACACGAATTACTCCGCCGTTAGTGGACCGATTTTAATAATTCTTTTTTTATTTTATAGAGACGAGCTGGAAGTTGGTCCCATTTAAATAGAATATATAGGTTAGAATCCATCGATGGGTTCTGGAGAAAATGAGAGGAACTCCTCCACCCATGTAAATATAATAGCCATAACTTCGCCGTTTATGAACCTATTTTAATGCCTTTAATTTCGTGAGTGGACAATTGCTACAAGTTGGTCCCATTTAAATATGACGAGGATCAGAGTGGGTTCTGGAGACAAAATATGTAACTCCTCAACCGATGGCTATAATTGAGTTTTGTTTGAAAACATTTGGTGTAGGTTCTAATGAAATTGCAAAACCAGTTTATCATTGACTATTTAAGGGTCTGATAACGTGGCTCAGAGTCAAAATATGTAACTCCTCAACCGATGGGAATAATTGAGTTTTGTTTGAAGATATTTGGTGTAGGTTCTAATGATATTACAAAGCCAGTTCATCATTGACTATTTAAGGGCCTGATAATGTGGCTCGGAGACAAAATATGTAACGCCTCAACCAATGGGAATAATTGAGTTGTATTTGAAGATATTTGGTGTAGGTTCTAATGAAATTGCAAAGCCATTTCATCATTGACTATTTAGTTAGGTTAGGTTGGAACATATAAGACAATATAAAATTAAGCGAGCAGGGCACGGCAGCGCCCTGCGAGCGGGCGGTTCCAATCAATGTAAACTCAGACCTTACCTGCATTCATGATCACGTTTATACAATTTTATATTGTATTAATATAAATGTTAGTATGTCATCACTACAAAGGGTGAAAAAAAATTTTTAACAAAAAATACAACCGACTTCTATGTCACTATTTATATACATATTTCTGAAGTCTGCGGTCATATTAGACACGCTGTTTACATCATTATCCAACAAAATATATTAAGCACCGACTTCAGACATATGTACTAAACCAACATTTATTTCAATTATTTTTTACTTTGTAGTGACATACAAGTCGGTTGTATTTTTTGTTAAAAAATTTTTTGTAGCACCTAGCATGCAGTGGAGTCATTGCTATGTTGTGTGTGTTTAGTTGGTAGACTACTGTCTGCTAATTCACTACTAATTAGTTACTATTTCTACCTCATAAATACGGTCAACCTTAAGTAGGGCTAAAGTTGTATTTGGAGTTGATTACAGACATGTATCAACATAATATTAGTCTACTTTGCTACCTAAATGTCATAAAAGAGGAATATCTATTCTTCAAATTGCTTAACAATAAGGGTCGAGTTAAAGTAGTCTGAACAAGAAAACAATATTGATATAGTCTGTGCCAAACTGCTAGTCCACTCTGAATATAGAAGCTGCGTTAGTTTGCTCTTATGTTGCTATGGAGTATATGCTTGTGGTTCTGTTCGACTACACCTGCGCGCATTAACTTCAGAGCGGACCAGTGTTGGCAACCGTACGATAATTATCGTACATGTACGATAATTTGATACCACCGTACGATGTACGATTGCGAGTCATTATCGTACGCAAATGTACGATAATTGGCTACTTGAAACTTTTTGGGAAACTGTTTTAATGAATTCATAAACGTATTATATATGCCTTTCATAGATCATTTTTTCGAAAAAAGGGCTATTTATTAATAAAAAATATATTTTTATTACGGTAAACGGAACGCGTGCATCGCGCCTAATGATGTGCCGAGTCGGCCATTTTTGGTATTCGAGTACTTTAGTACTCATATAAAAAAGAATCGAGTCAGTACTCGAGTCCAAAGTACTCGAGTACTTTGCACACAACATACAGTCCAATAGCACGGAAGAGCAAAAAAAAAAAAAAAAAAAACAAAAACACTCACAACACAAAATTTCACATCTCTAATCGCGCCCGGGTGCGCGGTGCACCCATGTGAAAATCATAAAACTCGAAAAATGACGTGTCGGGCCGGTCGGGCAGTAGAGTGCAATATAAATTTATGATAAATAACTATTTTCATTAATAACTAACGCGTTCTTATGAAATGTACGATAATTTTTCGGCAGATACGATAATTTTACGCCCCTGGTACGATCAGCGCCATCTCCCAGGTTGCCAACACTGGAGCGGACTTGAAGTTTCGCGCGGACTATACTTTGACCATCTTGTTATTGGTTATATCTGAACCTTACATTCAACTTTTAATATGATAAGTGTAATAATAAACGTACTTGCGTTTCTCTTCATCCAGCCGGCGCAACGCGGTGTCCAGGTCGTTGATGCGCTCCTCCCTGCGCGTGTCGGGCGGCGGCGCCGGCAGCGCGACGCTCTTCGGCCGGTACGCCTCGCTGCGCGGCGTCTCCGCCATCTGGTTCTCCAGCTCTGCGCATCGCTGCTTGTATTGCAGCACCTTAGTGATGGAATTTGATAAAGTGCGTACGTTTGAAATGCTTTGGGCGCTTTTCTTGGGATTGTTTGGTTTATACGACGACAAGAAGAGAGGGTTGATTGCGTATGCTTAAAACTACCGGGCTACCGGCGATGTATCGTAGTTTTTACTAATTTAATACTATGAGATTTTTATTTACCAACAAAATTGACAGTTTACTGACTTGACAGTAACGTGACACTGACATTCTTGTTAGATATTATGTCATTATTTGGGAAACTTTGGCAAAGTAATTCAGAGTATACAGTGTTCCTGGTTTTTCTCTTTGACCGGTTTTGCAATAAAATAAAAATGAAATGGAAGTTTTTTTATATCCATAGCTCCATTTCTCGTATCGTGGACGGCCTAAATACACAAAAAATGCTCAGAGCAAAAATCAAAATTGATATAGGTATTGTAGATATTTGCACAGTCAGGATATAAACCCGAACCCCATTGCATCTCAGACTGTTGTTACTAATAATGCCTATAAGAAAAACAATGTAATAAACGCAGTTCAGTCCTACCCTATTATTTATAGGTTACTATACACTTTGGTCTTACCTTTGCTTGCAACCTCGATACCAATGCAGCTTGTCCTTGTTGAGCACGTCGATAGGCGTCCAACCTGCGCTTGTGGTCTGCACTCTCCCCGGCTAGGCGGGCCCGGAGCTCGTCATTCTGCCGTCGCAAGTCACTGCTCACACTCCCCACTGGAGAGTCCATTTCAGGTGGACTTTCCGGTGACTTCTGGATAACATTAGATTAGATAACTCAGATCTATAACTGACTTTCTATTAAGACGTGAGTCAAACATAAAACTCTTTTAAATACCTAAAAATCGTCCCAAGTCAACAATTCCAACTAAGAACTCCAAGTTTTGGAATGTTTCAGTTTTTCAAATTTAGAATGTCGCTTTTCAAATTCAGTTTTATACTCTTAAAAATTAGGAAAAGGGAACAATTGAAATTGGACTCACTAAATAAATACATGAAAATAACGTTTATTTATACTAGGTAAGTAAATCAACGTACCTCCTTCTTCAGACGTTGATGGGGAAGCGTCCCAGTTGGCCTCCGTCCGATAGGAGCACGCGCGCTCCTCGGCGTCGTCAAACCTTCCCTTGCAGGCAACTGAAACAAATAAATATATACCACTATGTTCCAAAATTAAAACGCACTTACCTTTCATATTCTGAGCTTAACCAGAGGCCAACAATGACTCAGAAAAAACCTATAATTATCTTTGGTATTATTTTCTTAAAAACAATGCTTTCAACCTGAAAAGTAACTTTCTTTTTGGACTTCCTTTTATGCTTCACTTCATAAAACAGATGGCGATAAGATTTCAATTCGAATGCCATTACGACTTAAAACAGGTCACAAAAGAGGTTTTGCTTAGTTATTCTTTTTTCGGAAGAATACAAATTGCGGTGCAAATGCACCGAGTTACACCACCAACTGGCGGTACATGAAGGGGGCTGTGGCTATCGGGCTAAGCATCTAATTACCACCGCCTGTGTATTCGCTTACTTACTCATACACCTTCAACTGGGGTTAATAACCCGTCCCTTTTCAGCACTGAATAATTAACATGTAGACAAACCCCCAAACTCTATAAAGAATTTCTGAACCACTTATAATTATACCTACGTCGAAGGAAATAGAAGCATCAATATTAATTTTATTGGTATTTAATAACTAGGGACGCAATGTTAATGAACGAATAAATCACGTCGGAATTACATAAGTTAGGTACATAACTAAACTTTTTAGCTTAAGACACCGTTAAACCGTTAACGATATAAAATAGCTAAGCAATGATTTTATTATTTTTCTATAAAATATCGTTGAGCTAAAATAACAAAGGAGTTAGTTAACTGTGCTACTTTTGGATTGTTTTCACCTTTTCAAAAGTAAATTTAAACGATCAATGATTATCAATATATTATTTTATCATGGACCTAAATACGTATGTATTTTCAAACATATCCTTGGGCGATTCCTTTTAAATACTTATTAGGTTTAAATAGATTTTTCGACAAGTTGATACTTTAAAATACCTAGCCCAAATAATCAATAACAACGTGCCTAAGTATTGTTACACCCGAATAATTAATATTCAACTATCTGTTCTGTCATTCTTGGTAAAATAGGCCACTGAACTGAGCCAATTAATCAATTTACAAACACGCGAAAGGCCTTTCTCAATTCCTTTTCATTGATAATACGTATCCTAGCAACCCAATCAGGACAGACGCTTCCCCTAAACTTTGCCCTAATTTCGGTAATTCCTGCTAAAGAACGGTTTCTTATAGGACTTATACGTGGAGTATAAACATACTTATTTGTTACAAAGGTCCTTATATGATTTTCGTGTGTTTATTTGATTTCCAAATTATTTCTACTCTTGAGATCATCTTATTTGCATTGACGGGGTTTGTAGATAGATATACTATTATTGATTAATGTTAATGAACAATTTGCACATATTTGACGTTGTAACAACACCAGTTACAACTTCATTGAAATCTGTATGAAACACCTTGATACAGACTACTCTTTTCCGTCTCCATGCTAATTAAATGCTACACATAATAGGTAGGAAAGTTAGTACTACGATCACCTAAGTAGTTATTGGTTGGATAAATTATATACTTCGCTAAATCATACTCAAAAGTTTAGTATGTGTCTAATTAGAAATCTTATACGTCATATGTTGAGTACTCATGCCTAAAAGGCATTATAGCGATACCTACAATGAATCACACGATACGATATAATAAAATCAATACGGTGAATTTATTGATTATAACTTAGTATAATATGCAATAAATGTATAACATAAATAGCTACACCATTACGTTTTATACTCACCAATTTTTGTTGTTTATTTACTGCATGTAGAAAGAACTTAGCGACTCAACAGCAAACACTCCAAGTAATCATTACCAAGTCTATCCTTTCCGACGCCTGATGCAATTAATATAGCAACAATTAGATTTATCGATATCACATTAGTCATGGTGCAGGTAAAAACACATTTTTAAACCTATTCACGTGTACTCACAAGAGACGGGGTGGCAATACTACTACAAAATTTACGATTTCTGATATTTTTAGGGGTAACGTTACGCGTGAGTGGACACCCCATTTGTTTAAGTACGGTGTGTTGATAACGATAGCATATACAATTTATGCACTCAGGTATGTAGTAGGTACATGTTCGTATATGCAAAGAGAGGTAAGCTTACTTACTATCTATTTGCGTGTATATGTTTAGTACAAATATATTTATAATGCGATAATCAAAATCATAAACGTTGGATTGTTATTTTTATTATCGGATAACTTAAATAGGCATAAAAGGCAGAATATTAAATGGTCTTTTAGTAGACTTACATAGATTAGTAAAGATTACTCACTCCTAACAAGAAAATGTAACCAGTTTTGACAATTTAAATTTGTAACTGTCGTCTATTTTCGTGTTTGAAAAATATTAAAAATGTAGTTTTTAGATCATTTACGAATGAAAGGATATTTCTCCGCACTTACTCTTCGATTTCGTGTTTTTTCACCATGTCGGCATTGTTCCGCGTAAATTACACTATGACAGCCATTAAATCGCTGACAGAATTGTCAGCAGTTTAAGGCATTTAATGGCTGCCTTCAATTACAAGGCGGTGAGATATCTATACTTATCTATGTAGATTTACAATAAAATTTTGGTATTTTCTTGATTCGGTTATTTTTTGTTAAAGTTATTTTCAATTGACTATTTATAGACAATGCTGTCCTACTGCTGGGCACGGATCTCCTCACAAAGTAAAAGCCACAATCCACGCACTAGCTAAGTGCGTATTGGTAGTCTTCACACACTTGTAGGGATATTTTTCAAAGAACTCTCATGTGTGTAGGTATCCTCACGAGGTTTTCCTTGATCGTTTAAACAAGTAATCATTAAATTGTAATACATATATGACTTAGATAGGGACCTATAGGGATTTGAACCTGGGTTCCCTCGATTGAGTGACTAAATATCACTACAATTTCACAGTAAAGTAAAACACAATCTGCATAGGTCTTAAACCCATAAAGCCTATATACTGACGTCAGCACGCAAGCTACGCAAGGGGTTATCGACCGATATCACGATCGCTTGATAACAGCTGATACCTACTGCTAGATACTACCAGTTACCACACAATCACAGCACATGGCGACCAGTAAAACGCAGCAAATTTAACTGTGTTAATAAAAAGACAATCTGTTATTAATTTTATAATTGTAGCAGCAGGATTTGCATTTTGTTTTGTAAAGTACGCGAAAATACAAAGTCACCTTTTTCGCGAGTGCAAATTTAGTTTCCAGACCGACCTGCCTAACAATGCGAAGAGGCCTATGCATCTAAAGGCCTAGTAAAGGCCTATTATCAAGTGCTGTATGGTCAATGGATAACATAAAGTATATGGATGTATGTAATACATTTTATGAGTAATAAGTGGCTTTGCTGATGACCCGCGTGACACAGTTGTGATCGCATCACGGTATCACGCAGAGTTCAGAGATTTCTGACTATGTCTATAATAATTGCGATCTGTTTACTTAAGATTTAAACGATTTATATGGTCACAATGACTAAAATCTTCTAAATACATAGCTTGCTGTCTTTATATCACGGGACATAGAATAAAAGCAAAATTCTGATAAGTAGGTACTTTTGCTCGATTCAATTGCGATTATGAATAACACAAGTTTGTTCAACTACTCACAGGGAGGTTTGCGAGGGTATAAACCCCAAAAGATTATCCCTGGCCCCAGGGACCTAGACATTCACTTACATTTTATTGAAACCAGCTTAGTTTATACATAAAAAATTGAAAGTACTTGACATTCACTACACTCACTTTCGTATTATATACAGTAGAAGTATGTAAAGAGCCCAGAACCCATGTTGCAAAAGGGAAATGTGATAAAAAGTTATTATTGTAACGGGGATGGCATCCACATCCTTATCATGTTTTTACAGAATGCACTCCGTTTATCTTGCTGCCCCGCTAAAGTTTCATATTTTTCAACCTTGGTACACTGACCTCTAAAATAAATTATGTAACATTAATTTAATATAATGCTAGTCGGCAACGCCACAAAAAAAATATAATGTAAATATTTTATTTTAATTTCCAAAATACTTAACTCTTCGACTTAACTATTCAAAAATCGTTTCTTAGCAACAGACTGTATTTATCAAAACCAGGAGCGTGCGATTATAGGTATTCAAATTCTACGAATTGATTACATTTTTATTGGACTTAAGTCCAACTAAGAAAGAAAAAAACTGGCTAGGGCGTTGCATGGAACTTCATCTAAATCTAAAACAGCATTTGTTATGATTATGAATTCTGACTGCAACCGCAACTACGAGGGGAATGGGACCTACTCCACCAACCTGCTTCAATTCACATTGGTGGAGTTAATTGCCAGGGAATAAATAGTGCTTTTATTATTGTAGTGTATTATTGTAGTGTATTGTGCATTATTGTAGTGTACATAATAAATAAATAGTGCATCTATTACTTTTTTCTATGATTCAGTAACTGGATCCAATGTTAATCTTGGTCCAATCGAGAGGCTCGCTCGCACGTAAACAATGATGTTATCAAGCAAGAGTTAGCTGACGCAAGTGGACACGGTCCACGCGCCTCCGGAGCATCTTGCGGTCATTCACACCACGTATCTTATCACTTGTTATTGATCCAACTCCAAATATTATTTATGTCCTCGATATCACAGAAAGTATGCGAATCGTCAACGATAAGAATAGGCTGTTTCTAAAATTCTTTAGGCTTATCGATGGCTTAAAATACGTTACAATGAAAGTACAGGAAAATAATGTTTGTGGTTCCAATGCCACGACTTTTCCGCCTTCTACAAGTAGTGTATTTCTGCTGTGTTGAGGGTTGAAGAGACTTTTGAATTCAAATGTCCAAGTAGAGTGGTAGAGTCTGTATAAAATTAAAAGTACTCATAATGATATAAGTGCACGCCTTCCTGTAGAATTATATTTTTTGCCCCCCGCCTTCCGGACGTTTTCAAGTACCATACATAAGCGAAACAAGGTTAAAATTTCTCAACTCGAATGTCAGTAACAGAGTAGAGCCAAGAATATAATTTTAGTCTCAAAACTCACTCCGATATTTGGCATTCAACTTGTTTTCTTCAAAGTATTCCTTGAGTATTTACTTGAAGCACTAAACATGTTTAATTAATGTTTAATGGCAAACAATTCCAACATAGATTTAAGTAAATTTTGGAAAAAAATATTATGTAATTACATAATTGATGGCAAACAATTAGATTTAAGTAAATTTAGGAAAAATAGTTTTTATGTAATTACATAATTAGGCAGTATTGTTTTACACAGGCAATTAAGTATTCTATATGGATAGTACATAGTTTATCCATATCAGATAGGTACATAAAACACAAGAGCCCAGCTATTACTCCTTATAATTTCGCCAAGTTTGGATTAGTTTTCCAAAATTCGAAGGAATTAGTTAACGTATCCCTATAACTCGCGTGACGGTGGTACTAACTGGGTCACAGCAAACATTTACATCATTTACGACCCAATGATAAAACTGCTGAATTATGAAAACTGCTATGTGAAAATATAGCGAAGAAATTAGGAATAGCTCGTGGTATAAAAACGTATTTATTCTTCATCGGGGTGTACACGTAAATTACATTGAACTCTGTATGTAATTTAAATCTGCATTATTCCAAGCTTATTTAACCACTTGATATGTTAAACAAAAATATTTATAACTAAGTATTAGAACCTAAAACATAATAAATATCTAAATACGTCATACCTATATTTATTAAATAAACCAGCGACAATATAGGGAACATCAGCAAATTTGGAATACTGGTTTGTTTTTTGAGAATAAGTAGAGAAGAAAATGGCTTAGCCCAATAAAAAATACATCAAATGGTTAGAAAATAATTAAACTGTAATAATAAAAATAATAAAACAAAACGAAAGCTAAGAACATTATCAAAATTTTAGTCAACCTAAAAAACTCCAAAAGCTTCTTTTGACTTATGGTGCAGATAATTTGGAATATAGTATTCCAAATTATGATCACCTTTTTTTCTTTGACTTCGCTTACAGTTTACCCAACTATTGCACGCCTCACAAGCGAAGCGTTGAGGTAGTGCTCTACTCTCGACATTTCAAAAAAAGCAGTTTTCTCGAAACTGAAATTGATTTTTTGTTATTTATATTGCACTTATAGGTTAATTTGAGTGTACTAATATCAAGTCAAATAATTTATCAGGCACATAAAATATATTTTAATAACAATTTTTTTGTTTAACATAGTAAATAATAATATTAAACATAATCTTTTCTGGACGTCCGTGTATGGACGGGTTTATGTGGCATCAAAATTGGTCGAAAAAATGATCGTATCGGAATATTTTTTTTTTTAATTATCTAAAGTAACACACGAAATAATTTCTTAGTCAATATGAGCGTTTAATTCACTGTCATTAAATTATTATTTATAAAAAACTAATACAACAACAATCAAAAAAAAATTGCTAAACTTCTTTAAAATCATTTTTTTTTATTTGTTTATTGAATAGAAATAAATAATAAAAAATTAAAAAAAAAAAGTCAAATGTAAAATCTTAAGTTGTAACCTCGTGAATATAACTCCATCTGATATCTATAAATGGTACTTTTTTACAAGACAAAAAAAATGAGATTATGAGGCGTGCACTTTTGGATTTTCCAAACTTTTTTTATTTGCTTACAGTTTTATAGTTTTTAGTTCTTTTGGTAATAATTTTTATAGCAATATAGCTTACATTAATATAATTATTAAGTAATAATCAGTCACAATTTGGGTATTCCAAATTAACAACATGACATCCTACACCTAACATTTCATATCACATTTTTAATTTCAGAAATATTGACAAAATAAAAGTAAAACCATTAACTAAAAAGGTTGCTTATTAGTTTAAATAATTACAATAAATATTTTATGTATCATAGTAAATAATTATCAATGATTGCATTCTTACCGAAAAACGTTTGAAATTTAACGCTTAACTTCTACAAGCCTGGTAGCCGGAATGTCAAGATGACGGCCGGTTTTTAAAGCTCATTTGCTTCGTATGACGTGTGACGATAAGTTTACAAGAAGAAAGCACAGATAGCACTTATAATAATTTGTTATCCAAGGTATTCCAACTTACCTGCAGTATTCCAAACATGCTGATGTTCCCTACTAATAGGAGCTAGTCACTATAGCTGTGTAGCCTATGAAACTTTGCAACACAAGAAGAGTCGCCAACGCTCTACCGGCTTTGAAGTACGGCTCGAAGGGATTTTTTCATCCCAATTTATGAACTTAAATAGCACAAAACTTTAATTTTCAATTTGGATTATTTGTATCATTTTGGGACCCACTAGGTACTCTCTTTTGAAGCTTCTACAGATTCTCAATGATATAATTGCAGTATGTACGATATTTCAAGCAGAACCTTATTATAGTAGCAGAACCGAAGTCACTGAATTAATTTTAAATTTTTATATGACTTACTTAATTTTAATAATAAGATATAGGCGTGTAAACATTAACATCGTTAATAAATTGTCTTAATTTCGTATTACGAACGGATTGTCTAATGTACCTATCTATTGTATAAATTCCTTTATCGCTAAGTAAATAAAACTATCGTTATCAGCTAGAACAGTTATTATCTGGACATTGAAAAATAAATACCTGAAGGTCTAGATATAAGGTTAATACATCTAAGTAAACAACAGAAAGATTACGGAAACATAAACTATATTGTTCTTCTTCAGTTTGTAATAATAGTAATACTACTAGTAATAGTAACAACTACACTCGTAGTAGGTACCTACTAGCCGTCATTATGTTTCATGAATTGAAGACAGAGCACGATATAATAGTACGCTTGTTATGAATTGTAGAGTGAATTCGATACAGCATTACGTAGGCCGAAATCTCCAACATAAAACCGTCATGAATAGAAATTGTTCCTTAAAACAGTATTTCCGCGGTTCGTGACGTCCTCGCATGTAGCATCCCGACTCGCGAACTTCCCGCTCGTAAATAACATTTTATGTCACGTGTCAAAGCCGCCATCTTTCTTTACCGGTTTTCGACAAACCCAACTTTGCCGATGGCGGGGTCCCTTCCCTAATTTCGAATGCGTTACGCCCTTGACATAGAGCCCAAATCGTTGCCTCAATTTGTTCGCAGGCTGGCGAAATTTTACTTAGATACGGTTTGTAAAAATGGGAGCCGTCTCCATATCGATTGTGCCAACTGGTGCTTACCGCCGATCTCGATTCGTCTATTGGCGGGCAATCGAGTTTTCGATGGTTTAAATTGCAGCTTTAAGTAATTTCTTTATTCGGTGATAATTCTTTGCTGAAAAGTTTGTCTATCAAATAAACTTAAAGAGCGGAAGTTTGTTTAACTACATAGCCACTAAGTATGATATTTCTCTGGGCGGAACATTCCAAAGTTCTTATAAATGTCTACTGTAAAAAAGTATATTTATAGACACTTAAAATGTTTCCGTCGACGATATTAAGAATAATTCTTAACACTTTGTATGGTGTTTGTCAAAGGTGTAGGTCTAATTTATAAAGTTTCAGATTAAAAGCTCTAATATAAATAATTAGTAAGAACATTAGAAATAACAATAAATTATAAAGTTTATATTTGATATAATTAAATGAGGATGGGGAAAAATTAGAACACGATACCGCCTTTTCTAATTTCAGAAATTGCCTAAGAATCTGTTTTATGACCGTTTGAAATGTTAATGCGTATAAAAATTCACGATTACTGGAATAATACCGATTGCCCAAATTTTATGAGACACGCAAGGGTTGTACACTTCCTTACTTTTTATATAAGTACTTACGATGTTACAATGTCTGTAGAATAATATGGTTGGTAATTCATTAAAAAAAAATGTACAGTCAGCATCATTCTAAGTTTCGCCGTAGGTACCATGTACACAAACAACAACTAAATCAACAGGAGAATGTGAGAAATCAAAATTAATTATTTTAGATATTAGATCGGGAATCGAACCAGAAACACTATGTGGTGATCGCGGATATTTAATTAACTTTATTATGTATAATACTTATGTGAATATTTTGTATGATATAATTTTATGTAGGTTTACGAACAAGTAATATAAAGTGAAGGTACTTTTAAAGTAGGAGTATGCTTTTAGACTAAATATTAATATAGGTACCCTGAGGTTAATAATTACTGGACCCCCCGTATTGCACTGTTGGTAATGCTGACGTAATTTCCGACGGGCAATTATTTATTGAGATGCGTGCCTAATGACGTCATTTAGATTGCATTCAATGAACGCACTCCGCGGAAGTTTCCACTCTTCCGCGTGCTACGAAAATCGGAATGATATTGTAGCTGATTTTTATTGTATAAAAGTAGCAAACGAGTGAGCGATGGTAAGTGGCAACTACAGCCCACGGACAAGTATAAATATTAACCTCCATAAAGTAAAACTCTTATCCTGTACTACTTGAATTTCTGCTGACGACTCAGTTAAAACGCTTCTTATCTTTTACCCGGTAAGTACGGTCTAAAAGTTGCAGTAAAATTGTGGATAACATTTTACAAATTTTTGCTTACACAGATTCGGGGCGTCTGTAGCCAGGGGGAACGGGCGTTGCTTACCATATCATGATATGATATGGTAAGCAACGCCCCCGCCACACAGGGGTTTACCATTCTACAATTCTTGTCAAGATGCCCAGAGTTGCCGAAAGTATGCCTTTTTTTCTAGGAGTATCAACACCCGACATTTAATTTTAATTATAAGCCATATCCGCATTTAACTTGTAAATTAGCTAATCTAAAGGCGCCACCCAGTTCTAGTCGTCTGATAACAAGCAATAGATACTAGCAATACTTGTAAACAGGCGTGTAATACTAATCTGACGAGATAGAGTCAATATACCTAATTACGTATAATTAGCCGCTTCAATTAGGTGTTTATTTTAACTAACACGAGGCAACACGCGGATGCTGCGTGATTTTAATTATTTGTCTAGACAAATAAATAAATAAACTTGAGTAGTCGTTTTGTAATGTCAATAAAAGCTTATGAAGGTGGTAGAACCCTTTGTGGTTCGACTCCGGCGGCACCACCGCCACACCTATTTCTACCTAATAACAGCAGTGTTAGGCGCTGCTGTGTTCCAGTTTGAAGGGTGTGGTAAGGGAGACAGACTTTTCCAAGGCGTTCCAGCTTAGTCCTCTGGGGTAGTGGCGCATCTGTGGCCGACCTTAGGTAGGAATATCTAATCCTATCTGGGGTTCATTACAGATGTCCATGGGCGGCAGTAGCCACTCACCATCAGGTGAACTGCATGCTCGCCTGCTACTCCTATATTATTAAAAAACAAGCTTTTTATACAATGAAAATGAAAGTGTATATGGTACTTATAACAAGAAATCATCTATTACAATTCTTATCTCTGTAATTTTGTTTGCTACTGATAATCTCAACAACAGCAACGAGAGAACGCTGCCATCGTTCTGGACTATGCCATAGGATGGAGTTTTGAAACCCCATTAAATTGAAATATTTGTAAGTATATCTAAAACAAAATATAAAAAATACACACTCTTTTACATTCTTCAAATCAGAACCCAGCAGCCCTTAACATTAGGGTAAAATAGGTGTGGCGGTGATTCCTCTGGTTTCTTCGAAGTTTTGTCAGTATTGAATACTAGAAAGTAATTAATAATTATTTTATCACTAGCTTTAACGGGTAAGGAAAATGTTGTAAACAGAACTACTTACACGCTACTATATCGATTCGTATTTGTCCAGCTTGGTGGAATATGGTATAAAGACGCTCTACAAGCAGAGTACCCAGTAGTAAGACAGATTGAAGGTGGTTATTCTCTTCCCTCTGTGGTTATTGGTTAAGCTTTACCGAGACATTCCAGCCTAACGTATAGGGGTAACGATGCTTCTGTAGCGAACTTCAGGTAGTAATCTAATCTTATCTGGGGTTTGATTATAGACGTCCATGGGCGGCAGTAACCACTTACCAGCAGATGGGTGGCATGCCCGCCTGCTACGTCTATATTATAAAAATGACAAAAGTAGATTGACAATGACAATAATTGTGTAATTATTATACATACGAATTGACTCGTATGCTAGTTGTCTATTTATCTATTTAATCATAGAAATATCCTCTTCACGCATCCACCATGTGCCAGTTATCAGAACCTTCGCTCCACACGGAACTGACCTATGATAAGACAATAATCTATACACATTAACCAATAATTTTGATTTTGGTAAAAAGTCAGCGTATGCGCATGAATTATCACATTTATCTTATCACACAATGTGCATCGTTACTGTTTGTTCAATATTATATGTATATTATTTTGTTACATAACACATAAACGGTTTACATGTCGCAGGCAGATGGCGAAAGTCGGCATTTTATTTATTTCCTAGGCATAGGAATAGCAAAACGTGTACAGAATTTCACTATACGCTTGACATAATCCTTGAGTTCACTACGATATAACCCTGAATACCTGCGCGTAAGCATTACTGTATATAGATTTATAATGTTTACGCAGAAATCTTTGATCTTTTCACAGTAAATGTCTAATGTTTCCGAATTTACTACAATAGTTACTAGAATAATTCTTGGCTTCCATTAGTTGGCGAAGAGAGTCAGAACAACCAGTGACGTTAAGAACTAACAGAGTTTTTTACGTTACTCTGTTATGGGCACGCATACAGTCGGCTAGAACTTGTCCTTCGGCATTTAGACATAGCATACAAAAATAACTTATGTTTTATAATGGTCAAGAACGGTTTCTTTCTCTTTATCTTCCCTCGGAATATACGTTGATGTTCCATACGGGACTCCTAAGTAGGTAAGCAAATATGATAATTATGATTGATGAATTAACAGTGCATACTTACTACAAGATCAGATTTATATTATTTTGATCTAATTTTAATGAACCCAGCATCAGGGTACACGTGGATAGAGCTATTTATTCTACGCGTGTAATTTCGTACGATAAATTATCTTGTTATTTGGCCATTGTGTTAGTAGGTAAAAGCCTAACCTATGAGGGCCACAAAATCTAATCACTTGTTTTTGTCTATTATGATAAGCAGCAACTATCATAGAAAATGTTATTGTGACCTTCAACAGTGTTATCAGCGTTTTCAGTAGCTTACAGTAATTTTACTATGTATTGCTATGGAGCCTGTGTATAGAGTTTGTATCTACTTATGTAATGAAATATTATGTGCTGCTGGACACATACGTAAATCGAGTCTAGTAATAGTAGTAATACTAGAAAGCATGACATAATTAAGGGAAAACTTTTAGAACTTATTGTTGTTTTTACATATTTACAACTATGCTTAGACAATGCAACCTAATTAACGCCTTATTGTAGTTCTTTTGCACGCCTCATAAGCGAAGCGTTGAGGTTGTGCTCTACTCTCGACATTTCAAAAAAAGCAGTTTTCTCGAAACTGAAATTGATTTTTTGTTATTTATATTGCACTTATAGGTTAATTTGAGTGCACTAATATCAAGTCAAATAATTTATCAGGCACATAAAATATATTTTAATAACATTTTTTTTGTTTAACACAGTATTACATTTATTAAACATAATCTTTTCTGGACGTCCGTGTATGGACGGGTTTATGTGGCATCAAAATTGGTCGAAAAAATGATCGTATCGGAATTTTTTTTTTTAATTATCTAAAGTAACACACGAAATAATTTCTTAGTCAATATGAGCGTTTAATTCACTGTCATTAAATTATTATTTATAAAAAACTAATACAACAACAATCAAAAAAAAAATTGCTAAACTTCTTTAAAATCATTTTTTTTATTTGTTTATTGAATAGAAATAAATAATAAAAATTAAAAAAAAAAAGTCAAATGTAAAATCTTTTTATATAATATACACTTTTACAAATAATCAATTTCATTGTAAAAAAAATGAGATTATGAGGCGTGCACTTTTGGATTTTCCAAACTTTTTTAAAATTAACTATTAATTATCCTTTTAGCCGTGTCAAGAGGAAATTATTCAATCGGCTCTCAGGCTATAAGGTGGTCTTCATAATAAGGGTAACATTAATTTTAATGAAATAATATAAGTACATTTTTTTCAGCCTTACTACTTAATGTACTTAAGTACTTATTTTTTATGATATTTGTACAAGGTTGATCTACTGTTGTGATACAAGAACTACACTGTGTATGCCCAACTTAACACTCTGATCCAACGAATGTAGCCGACCTAAAGTAATAGATCTCCAATCTTCCAATCCAATCCTCGTCCAATCCATGAATAACACCGATTGCTAATCATCAAAGAGGCATTATCACTTGTTACTTCAAGTCCAAAAAAATCACGTCGAACTAAACATATCTTAATAAAGTTGCAGTAAAGCTGCATCCGTTGATAGGAAACATGCAACAGAATTTCATACGGTTAACAAAACTGCTAAGCTTTACTCTGATCCCTATTCATTGCATACTAAAGGCTAATATGAATAAACGTATCATGAAACATTAAACAATTTACATTGCTTTCTGATAGATAACTTGATTTGTTGCAGAAGAATATTCCATTGATAATTTTGGGGCAACGACCCATATACACGTGCGCTCTATGTAAATATATGGCTGGATAGATAATAACTAGGCAAAGACATCCACATATATTGTAGTACCAGTCTGAACGGAAATCATGGAGAGGACAAGGGCAAGACCGACTTATTACCGAATGGTAATAAGTTGTTCTGAAATATACCACATGTGTGTCTTCACATTATCCGAGAAAATGAATGAATTATCCGAGTAAGTGTTTGCCATAAAACAGCTAAAAAGATGTTTGCGACCGAGTGACCTTATCGCTTGTAGTCGCGATGTGGTCATTATTGTTCATACTTGATTTGGATGGCAAAACCGTGACCTTTGTAAATGCATTTTCATACTAATTTAAGCCCGCTCCCGCAATTGTATTAAAATGTATCAAAAACAACATAATCTTTGATTTACGAAAATTACTTTAAAAATTAAATCAAACAAATAATAAGTTTTTTTTTTATAATATAGGAGTAGCAGACGAGCATGTAGTCCACCTGATGGCAAGTGGCTACTACCGCCCATGGACATCTGTTATCAACCCCAGAAAAGATTAGATATTCCTACATGAGGTCGGCCACAGATGCGCCGCTACCCCTGAGGACTAAGTTGGAACGCCTCAGAAAAATCTGTCTCCCTTCAAACCGGAACACAGCAGCGCCTAACATTGCTGTTATTAGGTAGAAATAGGTGTGGCGGTGGTGCCGCCGGAGTCAAACCACAAAGGGTTCTACCACCTTCAGAAAATTTATAATATAAAAATTCTAATAAAAGTACAATAATTTTAAAAAATATTCCTAAAGCAAGGATTACGCAACGTCATGTTAATTTACGTAACGCATCCAAGTTCACTATCACGTCTATTTTTTCGCAACTAGAACTATGTCACTGGGTTGATAGTGTATCGTTGTTTGTAAAATGTACTCTAATTAGCGAAAATAAACATGGAACTCTTTAATTGGTATCCGGCAAGATACAAAGTCTAAAGTCCGCCCGTATCTGTGGTTAGCAAAAAATCTACAACCTCTGCCGTTCTGATAAAGATTATTAAGTATTATTTATTTAAATTGTGTAATTTGTACACGAATATTTAATGAGATAAGTTGTCATACGTGCACCAAATGTCTCGTCTTCGTGATCCTCATGCATCAGAAACGTGATTGTCCCGTTTACTGACTTCAATTGAAACATTTTCTTTTATCGTAAATTTTAATTAACAGACACAAATATTAGGAGAACTGTATCCAAATAAATATGTTATTATTGTTGTTTACGGACATAATTACAGTGTCTTCTTGCTATGAGCGCCTATGGCAAGAATTGATTTTTGCGCCTCTGGCTATATTTGATTTTTGTGCCCATGGCAAGATTTTTTACTTCGATAGCAAGATTTGAAGTTTGAATTATTGATGGCCTCTTATTTGTTTTAATAATGAGAGATTTTTTCACTAACCCCCTATAATATAATATAGATTACATAGTTTATTTTTCTTTTGTAGGTCAGCAAAATGCGATTAACGTAGCCCTGTGGCTACGACGCTGTTTACGATCTCTAGGATTTCTTAGAAGTCACTAAATGAACATATGCGTTAGTACGAGTATTTAGGGACAAACTTGAAATTCCTTATAAGTCAACTTTGCCAAGTTTAACCAGTTAATAATTTGACGTGTTACCGCCGCATTCAACGAGAGAGCCAACTTTAATTTTTACATCAGTTATTATAGCACACAACACACAATAAACATACCAACCAAATAAATCAATAAATTGTGAACCAGTCAATTAAACAAGTTTAATGATTGATAAACAAACATAACGGTTCAAACGTAGACACGGCTCAAGTCACGTAGCACCATTCACGGCCACAAACACTGGAGCTACGAAACCACTACAAAATTGCTGACATATTCGTAATAGTAATAATAACTACCCTACCTACCATTCCCTTTTTTTTATAAAATAGGAGTAGCAGACAAGAATGCAGTCCACCTGATGGTAAGTGGCTACTGCGGCCCATGGACATCTGTAATCAACCCCAGATAAGATTAGATATTCCTACCTGAGGTCGGCCACAGATGCGCCGCTACCCCTGAGGACTAAGCTGGAACGCCTCGGAAAAGTCTGTCTCCCTTACCACACCCTTCAAACCGGAACACAGCAGCGCCTTACACTGCTGTTATTAGGTAGAAATAGATGTGGCGGTGGTGCCGCCGGAGTCGAACCACAAAGGGTTCTACCACCTTCATAACCTGGATTGTTGTTAGGATTTTTTGTTAAATTGAAATCAGTAGTATGTACATGATATAACATATCATACACATAGTTTTGTTTATGAAATAATAAGGAAAATGTTGGTATAACTAAGGAAAATTTAATACATTGATAACTTTTTATCTAATCTTAATTTTTAGATGCGACTTTTTATATACTTACATGGGATTTAGATACATGAGTATGAATATTTTTACTAGAAAGTCCGAAATCATCACATAATTATCCTCAAAGCATTTTTAAAGAAGTCTCAGTATGCGTTTCCTCGTGATATTTTCCTTACCGTTATAGCAATAATAATTTATTTATAAATGCACATAATTTTAAAATTAAGAGTTAGGTAAGCCTAGCGTTCGAATCTCGGACCTCCATTGAGAAACAGAAAGACCACTAAGCTATTACTGCCCGTTACCGTTACCGTTTTTACCGACAAAAGATTGAAATTCGACAATGTGTAATATGAAGAAATGGTGAAATTTCGATCTTTAGTTGGCAAAACTTTGAACAGATTGATTTTTCATAATAGGCAGTAATGCATTATAGCATCATTGATAAAACCTAAAACAGACAACAATTCGGGCAACATGAAACAGCAACTCCTACAAAATGTACCGGAAAATCCCAGTGCACTAAAAGACTAGCAGGTCAATTAGGTTATACTAATTTGGAGTTTGCTGAACCGCAACAGAAATGTACATTTCGCAGTTTATTCACGTGATCGCTGACTATTAAAAGTCTGCGAAATGTTGATGTAAAGCAATTTGAGTTTCCGTCCGTCCATCAGCTTCAACAGAAATCATTTTTATTTTAGTTTATTAATTAAGTACTGTTAAGTTTGAACTTAACTCGATGCACATAATATTTAAGTGCTCCAAAGCAACTATAACTACTTTACATATATTCTAGGTAATTCGACAAGAATCTTGAAAAATGTCATCGAATCACATTGTTGGGTTAGGTATTTTGAGAAGATTTTACTCGCTTCTTGACTTTTTGAAGTTAAGTAAGTTATAACCTACTTTTTGGAGCGGTTGAGACAAATGGTAAGGTAAGTAAGTGATTTTTAAGAAGTTAAACTTCTTACGTGTTTTAATATGTACACGAGCTGTTTTATATTTTTCGTACCTGTTCCCTTACCAGGAGTTTTTACGTTTCGACAAATATGACTGTTTTGCTATTTGTTTACGTATTTGCCATACAAATTCCAATCAGCGCCACTAGCGGATTGTGTCAGAACTAGGAAATCGTATTGGCCCATACGTAAACAAATATCAAAACAGTCATATTTGTCGAAACGTAAAAACTCCTGGTAAGGGTACTGTTCGTACTGTAGGTAACTCTAAAAACGTTGAACACAATTGATAGACTTGCCTAATAAAGAAAGAGGGCTTTACAAGGAATAACACAGAGTAAAAACGACTCTGCAAATATCTAGAGTACCTACATATTTGCATAAAGTTTAAATACCGCTCAAGCAGACGGAAGAACGATAGGGAAGCTCGGACCTTATGATATGAGAGACCTTCTTAATATACGACCGAGTAATTAATACAGACAAGTATAAATCATTCACGTTTATCATAATATATATTCGTCACAAATGAGGTGACAATATTTACACTTATTTAGCATTATGATGTCAACACACACACTTTTTATTCTATTTTTGTAATACTGTAACCTCACTCACTGTACTGTCACCTCTTACAACAGGCAAGGGATACCGTAGCCCTATTCTAGTCCCGGGACTACAGGGACCACTGCCCATGGCCTATGTCTCATTAAGGTAGGTAGGTAGATAGGTTATATAAAAACGTAGAACCTAGGCATAAGGTAGGATATTAGAATAATGGTATTTATAAGTATAAAGTTACTAGATAAATAATTCCCTGTCTCTTAATTACAATTCATTGTCCCTTGATAGGTATACTTCGGGTATTTTCCTCTGATTTTAAACGCTCGGAAGTATGACAATATAAATGGCGTATGAACTATTGAACTGTGGACTTTAGAACACGGATTTTCCCAGTGATTCTCTTACGAAACAGTTATATGTATATAAAATCCCAATAACAATTATAATGAAATGATAGTGTTGTTTTGGGAAACTATTATAATAAAGATAAAGACATTTAGAAGCAATAGAAAAGTTATCTCCAGGCTTTAGGGCCTTTTGTAATATATAAAGGACAATCGATCAATGAAATCAATATTAATTAAATATTTACATTATATACGAAGGTAAAGATGGATTAGCCCTTTATGGTTTAATTCCGGAGGCACCAACACTACTACTATTTCTGCCTAAAAGTAGAGTTAAACATTACTGTGTTCCGCTTTACGTAGTAAGGGAGACATACTTTTTAGAGGCGTTTCAACTTAGTTCTCAGAGATAACAACGCATCTGTGGGCACTGGCCAATAGGAGTCCATTCTTATCTGGCGTTGATTTTAAAAGGCGGTAGTAGCCACTAACTATCAGTTGGACTTCATGCTCGTTTGTTAATCATAATGTTTGTCATAAAATTACGTTTAAAAAATGAAAACATGATTGTATGTATGTACAATATTGTACACTTAAGCAATTGCAATATAACTTTAACATCTCTCATTCTCTACATATATACAAATTGATTGTCCACATTTTATTACTCCCCAGGTATTCCCCGGCCGACTAATGAAACAAGGAAAGGTTGACTTGATAATTTCCCCTTTTGAATCGCAAAGTTTTCGACAGACACTTAGACGACGAATAATGCCAAAGTTTTCCGCCTAGTCAATACCAATTCCCTGTATTTCCATCACTGTTTATAAGTTTTTGGATATACTCGTATATCGAATCGTTACTCGCAAATTGCGTGCAGTAACCTCCGTTCGTGCTTAGCAACCAGTTTTTAGGCCCGGAAAATTGGGAAATCAATTGCAAGCATTCGGCAAAACGATTTTTCATGATTTGGTAACATATACATTTATAAACCATTTGTACTATGTTCGATATACATAGTCATATCAATCAGAATACATATTGGTTGCTATTACAGTTTGAGGCGAGAGATAAAGAAATTAAGGTACGAGTATGTTAGATGCGGTCGAGTGTTCGATGGGGGATCATTAGTGGCTAATCGCGAGTTTCGTAGCAAACGTCGTCGCTACCGGTTATTATCATTGGATAACAATCGTTAAATTACTTACAATATTAATATCCTTAATAAATATACTTATGATTTTTTTGCGCTTTTTAATTATTTATTTGCCCGATTACTTAATTAGTTTTATTACTTTGTCTTATTTCATTGAAGAACACGCAATAGATAAAGTTCTTACATCATGTTTTAAAGATATATATGTGAAAAACATGTAAATAATAATTATTTTGCAAGGATGCGCAATAAATTTTCGTATTTCGTAATATGAGATATACGAGTACATACATACATAACTACGTCTAAAAGACCATTTTACACATCAAATGTTTAGAAAATTAAAATGAATATAATTCAGCTGTAAAAACGCATATTAAAATAACAATATATACCAAATGTAATCAGAAAAACGATACATATCGTTTTCCTGACCTACATAGGTTGAAGTCTAGTCCAAGCCCTAAGCCTAATCAGGATAAAGGCTACTTACTCTCCATATTATATTATATTACATCTATATATTGTATTACGACATATACGTATCTTAGTTATCTAGATGTTAATCGACATAGAGCAAATGCTCTAGTGGACAAATGTCCACCGCCGCCGTCACCGGACCGTCACCGAGCGCGAGATGACGGCGCCGATGTAACGGTACATGCATTTACTATAGCCGCGTATCCACCGCACGTCCGTCACATCATATTAAAGTCGGCCCGAAATAATGTCGTTCTCGGTGACGGTCGGGTGATGGCAGCGGTGGACAAACGCCCATAGAGTACAATTCACGCGGTACAGTTAATATATGCCCACCCGATATTCAGTGCGGATATGTAGCTAGTCTTATGTTTACCTCAACACATTCGTGAACAAGCTGCTTACTTGGATGGTAATTTAGAACACAAGGTTGTTGTCAAAAATGAAAGCATGTTAAGATGGTAAACATGAAGCATACATAAGGTGAAACATTTAAATTTACAATGTAGAGCTCATAAGAACTTTTCGATAAATGAGAAGATCGTAGGCGCCAGAATTTTAGACTATAGTAAAGTGAGAACTATAGGACTACCGCTCGTCTTAATAATCAATTTATGTCATGTGCTTACCATAGATCGAAATATGACAATGTATACTAGAAATTGCCATTCGATCTTTGGTAGGTAAATAAAACATAGATTGATTATTTATCAATAACGGGCGTAAATGTTTTTTTTATAATACCCATACTTAATATTTATCAGTTTCAAGTAAAAATCATAGGTACTACACATGATTTCTGGTTCTACGGTGACTTACCGGCATGTCTTTCCTCGTGTGCCCGCGTATTCCGCCCTCCGCGCCCGCCGCCCTACTGCCGCGAGCTCCGAGCCTCCACTGTGCCAGCTCACCACCTGGCCCCATCTGAAGCCTCCTCGCGTGACCAACGCTATCATCCCCCATATTTTCAATTTTAAATTCTGGTTCAGTAAAACTAGAGCTCCCATTCGCTTGAACCCCCTCATCGCGATTTGCATTCGAATTTGATGTGTCTTTGACATCCACACTAGTTACAATAACCGTGGGCGCTTTACGAATATCACTTTTAACTGTATCAACTACAGGGTGCAGGTTAGTATGGCGTTGGCCACTAAATTTGTCTTTTAGTGATTCAATAATAGCTCTTCTTGCTTGTTCATATCGGGCTTTCGATCGTCTTTCTCTCCACTTTTTAAGTACCTCGTCTTTCGGGGTCCTCGTTTCCGGTTTATTTTTTACCTCATTTTCTTCGGATATTTCAATTTCAGTATTTGCATTCAAGTTGCCATTGTTGTCACAAGTTTTGAACTGTTCCGTGTCTTCCTCATTTTTATCATTGCTTATTTGTTGGTGCTCTGCAACGGAAACTACGGTTTCTGAATCATTGTTTTGTTCCAGTAGATCCCACCACTTAACACCTGCTTCATCAATTGGTGCTCTTGATCTTGCCTTAAGAACGGGATTCACTTTGCCGGACATTTAGAAACATTTCGCAACCCTGAAAATTTATTCAACATGGATTTTAATAATCATACAGGTAACACTAATGTGTTATGATAATATCTGAAACTATGCTATTGATTTTTGAAAAATAATGTGTAAAATAAAATAACTTTTAATCATGATTAACAAGACAATCTTCCAAACCAATTCCACACACACCTTCTACGGCGATAACTGGAAAACTGATTGCAGAAAATACAAATGACCTACTAAACCAATTGAAACTGCAAGTCAGTAATACAATTTTCACACTATCATGTATACTTGACTCCTTTTCACACACCGTACAGCGTTGGCCTAAATATGTGATACAGTGATTCAGCATAATAATGTTTTGTATTAATGTTATTAATGATCTTTTTTTAACTATACTACGTTAGTTTGCAAAAGTTAAATTTATCCTTTAAATCAATCTACTCATTCATTTTAATACTTGTTTTGAAAATAAGTGTTTGTTACCCTAGTAGTCTATGTTTCTTCCTTTTATGATTTTAGTCCATTTTTTCAAAAATTAACACAGCAGCGGTGCTGCTGTTACTGTTACCGCTTGGCGAAACCTGTTTTTATTAGGCAAAAAGTAGTAGGTATAGCGACGGTGTCTTTAGAGATGAAACCCGAAGGGTTCTACTACTTATAAAGTGACCTTATGTTGTTGTTAAGTTTCGAATATTATTAAAGGTAACATCTCCAGACTTATAATAAACGGAAATTACCTCTTAAATGATAAATAACTCAAAACAAAGAATCAAATATAATAATATTGCAAGCAAATGCCAAGGATTTAATAGTATAAACTTCTTCGTAGTAATATCTACGAACGTCTACGGCGTAGCTCAATTCTGCTTTCTGTATATTTTTTGTTCTGAATATTTTTATGTTGCTTAATTCAAATTCCCTTTCTTTATCACTAGTAATAGCTGGAAAGTGTTATACTTAATGCTCAATCGTCACATATAAAGGAACCACTTAACGTTGTAGATTTTAGTGGTGCTCTCCGTAGTTCAACTCCGAAACAATGCAAAACGATGACACCCATCTCAGTGTGTATTTTTTTATTATTTACTTTAAAAGGTATAATGAAACAGAAATACTAATATGAGTCTTTCACACTTGGTTCTTAAAGGTACGAGTAGCAACGTATCCGTGATTTCAGGCTGATTTCAGGCTTGTTTGGAAACGTTCATGGGTGATAATGACCGTATTGCATGCGCGTCCATCAGTTAGGTTGCATGGTGTATACTGATATGTGTAATTAAGAATGTGTAAGATGCACATTAGAAGCTATTAAGGATAAATAAATTAACTACTACTTATTTATTTATTTATTTATTTAGAACTTTAGTATACCATAAAATTCGGTATAAAAGGCGGACTTAATGCTAGAAGCATTCTATACCAGTCAACCTTTGGGTAAAGCAGAAAATATATAGGACGGTATTTATACGTTCAATAATAAAAATATACGAGGAATAAAAATAAATACAAATGGAATATATTTATATTACAAGACATATAAAGAAATATGTATACTGTAAAAAAAATAGTGTGAAATATTATTTTTTTTTTTTAAATAATCGTTAACGCTCGTTTTGAACCTCTTTGTTTTGAGTTTGAAGATTAACTTAACTTTATTAAGATTAACACATTAACAGATAACAGACTTCCTGTTCCATATATTATATATTTAAATGTTTTCCTTTCATTACTCTGGTTGGTGATCAAATAACACTAATTATAATATATATTGTTTGTAATTGATGTTTACTTGTAAGTAGTAACTGAAGATGTGGGTCGTACCGTCTGGCCGTCGTGTACTTTGGACGTCTGGTGGTAATGCAACTATTTATGATCTGCGCAAACCACAGAGTATATGCCTTACAGAAACGGTAATACCTGTTTATGATGTACAATAATTTCAATGAACCGGTTTATTACTTGGTACATAGTATAAAATAACTAAAATACATAAAGGCATTTTAAAAATATATTTAGTTGGATAACGATGTAAACAGCGTGTCTAATATGAGCGCCGACTTCAGGAATATGTACTAAACCAACATTTATTTCAATTATTTTTTACTTTGTAGTGACATAGAAGTCGGTTGTATTTTTTGTTAAAAAAATTTTTTCACCCTTTTTAGTGATGACATACTAACATTTATATTAATACAATATAAAATTGTAAAAACGTGATCATGAATGAAGGTAAGGTCTGAATTTACATTGATTGAAACCGCCCGCTCGCAGGGCGCCGCCGCGCCCTGCTCGCTTAGTTTTATATTATCTAATATGTTCCAACCTAACCTAACTAAATAGTCAATGATGAATTGGCTTTGCAATTCCATTAGAACCTACTCCAAATATCTTCAAACGCAACTCAATTATTCCCATCTGTTGAGGAGTTACATATTTTGTCTCCGAGCCACATTATCAGACCCTTAAATAGTCAATGATAAACTGGTTTTGCAATTTCATTAGAACCTATACCAAATATCTTCAAACAAAACTCAATTATACCCATCGGTTGAGGAGTTACATATTTTGTCTCCAGAACCCACTCTGATCCTCATCATATTTAAATGGGACCAACTTGTAGCAATTGTCCACACACGAAATTAAAGGCATTAAAATAGGTTCATAAACGGCGAAGTTATGGCTGTTATATTTACATGGGTGGAGGAGTTCCCCTCATTTTCTCCAGAACCCATCGATGGATCCTAACCATATTTAAATGGGACCAATTTCCAGCTCGTCCCTACATAATAAAAAAAGAATTATTAAAATCGGTCCACTAACGGCGGAGTAATTCGTGTACATACATAAAAAAAAAAAAAAAAAAAAACCGGCCGAATTGATAACCACCTCCTTTTTGAAGTCGGTTAAACATAGATAAGTGGGTATAGGTACTCTTATTTTAAAGATATTATATATGTGCGTACTAAGTACTTTAAATTTGCGAAAGCCATTTCTATTAATTTTTACCCCGTGGTTCGAACCTACTGGAAGAATACGCATGGTCATGCGAAGATAGTTGTCTCACACATATTTCTCACAAGAAAGCGAGATGAAACTATCAAAGGTGTGCGGTATCGAATGAAGTCTGCTTCGATTTGAACTGGCTAGAAGTAAGTTTGTTTACGCAAATTGAAATAAATAATAAGTTTATCTCAACAGACATAACATCTACTGTTATAGTATAAAATGTGATTGCTGTTATTAAATAAGACGTGCGAAAACAGTTGTTCATATTTATAAATAGAGCACTTGTTAACTGATCGTCGAAGTACATATTTATACTTTTGATTCTAATTTATAAGTCGTAATAAATTTTGGGAATATTTGAAATCTCATAACTATAAGCGGATTTCATAAATTTCTGGATCCACAATCTTTACATATAGAAACCCGTTGGAACTAAATATCGAGAGCTCAGGGTAAGATTCATGTTTTGTGCAATTTCGAACATTCTCTAGACTCTGTCGTGATGAAGTTAAATAAGAGTATCAGCATAAATTCATATTTTACATTTGTGGGCAAACGCGTAAATACAATTTCTTCAAGTTTCCGTGTTATAACATAGCCTATAAAGGATATCCCTGTAAAGCCTAAATACCTAATTAGTTAGTTTAGTATCTAAAAAAGCTAGTCTCCATGTACGATATTGCCAAAACTTTATATTAAGCTACATTATAAAGGCCTACTTAAAAATATTCAATTTATTTATTAGGTAACTTTCAAAGTCTGATATTTAATTTGATGTGCTTAATTTAAGCAAATCAAGTTACAAAAGTTAAGGGTAAATAATTGATTTGCTGAAATTTATCTGTCTGTGTTTCAGTCGGAAGACCCACGAGAAATGTCTTTGGTACACAAATCAATTTTAATCAAAACATGCGTGGAAAAGTTGTTGTTATTATATTATTAAGTTATTATCTCCAATATGTACGGTATATGTAATATATTGTAATAAACGCATGGAACATGATTCAAACTCATGATATAATCAATTGGTTTCATTAAATGTTGTTTGTAGACCTCAATTATCTACAGTCACGTCTTTACTAAGTAGACGACACATGCTTTACTTATACAACAATCAACGGTATTTAATACTCCTTGCTAATGATACAGTGCAGCAAATATACAACGTATCTGTATGAATATCAGCTGACTAATAATAACAGCGTTAGGTGCTGCTATTTTTTGGTTTGTGGTATAAGAAGATATAGATATCGGACGAAAATAAAAGGGAAACAGTGGGAGCTACTGGCAGTGGAGGCGGCAGGAGAGGTGCGCCCCGGGCCTCTGGTATTGGGGGGCCTCCAAATATCTACAAGTTACCTTGTAAACATTTGTAAAAGGTTGTAAAATTAGATCTACATCTTAGAATGGGTGCCTTATTGTTGAATGAATTGAATTTCAGCCCCGGACGTCCGACGAGTTTAGTCCGCCACTGGTGGGAACTCGACTCACCCAAACAGCGAACCTGGAAGGACGGCGATACAAGATGGGACAACGCCCAGGTGAAAGCTACTTGCACAAACCACTCCGCAATATGAAAACCGACGATATTATGAATACGACAAAGACAATAGAATACTTGACAGATCGCTTAACGATAAAACAACACATATTTGGATGATAACAGACAATCGCCGTCTGCGCTGTGTCTGACCTACAAGAACTAACCTTGGACTGCGGCTACTCAATATTTTTTATCATTTGTTCGATAGTAACTTTGTACTGTATATTTCCGTTATAAAGAACAGAGATTTTAAAGTGACAATAATTCGAGGAAGAGAGCTTATTCATCATCTAAAAGTATTGTCTGTCTATACTGCGATCATTTAATTCTAATATTGGTAAATGTATTGGGTTCTCCTTCTTTAGCGGTTATTTTATTTCATTGTACCTACATATAATACTTACTTTAATGCTGAAAATAGTGTGAATTTATGCTAATGCTAATGTTGTCCAAGATGCGTGACATTTATGAATCCATATTTAAGGATTCTGTATTCTGTCGTAAAAAATAGATTTCTCTCAAGAGAGAGGAGTTGGCCAGCACTTGAATAGTTATGATTTATAGATGAAAATTAAATAAACAATAATTGGTTCAGCGTTTATTGTATGTGTATTTAGGGTTGAATGTGGTATAAAAATATAAGAAAATCGAAGTAGCAAAAACAAGATCTGGCAGATTGTATCGCATATTACTTGGTGATATTGTCATATAGATTGTGCATTTATAAAATCAAAGGATTCATTTGGATGCAATCTTTCAAACAATGAATCATAACTGCTCGGATGTTTGAGACACGTTGGGTGATTGCCCGATATGAGATGTCTTCAATTATTTTCAAACAATTAATCATACACGGATTTACACTACACGGATTTGGTCGCTTGAATTAGGCATACAAAGCCTAATAATATCCTAATTAGCTTACCCAATTACTGATGGATGTTTCCATCACGCTACTAAAGCAAATTTACATAGAGCGCAGTTTCTATCGGGGTCAGGTGTCCAACGATAATGCGTCTACGCGGAAACTCCCTTAGCGGACTTTATAAGTGAATTATTCCTATAATTATTTATGTTCCAGGTTTCCTTTATCCTTATATTCCTTAAAAGAAAGTCTATACTTTGTTTTAAGTTAACAAGGACATTAAATAAACTAAAATTCCGGTAAAGGTGATGTTGACCAACTATACATAGGACAGAGATTGTAGCTGAAACTGATCATAGATGCCTTGCCACTCCTAAGGAATAAGACAGTTGTCTCATATGTTATTGAGCCAGCATCAATACCCTTCCATCAAAACGCAGTACTGCTTCACACTAAGAATAGGTGTGGCGGTAGTACGTCTGCTGTCGAATTACATTCGTTCAACCACCTTAAACATGCAAGTACATTTGGTAAAGAAAATGCGTGACGGCGAAGCTACTTTTCATTAGTCATGCTGGTAAAAATACCGCATATTACAAATGTTATCTACACATGATAATAAAATCATGTCACATCAAAAAAATCGCGAGCAAAGTCCACTACTTAAGCAGATAGAAAGCGCGAATCTTAAGATCCGTGTAGCATGGACTTAAAAATATAATAAAAATAGAAATATTGTACGCATTTGTGTCATACAAAATAAGTTTTTTCTAATGTTTGAGCACGGGCTTCCTCTCAGAATAAGGACTGATAAATTAAAACATCGTCTTCCTTCTACAAAGCTCTATAACTTTCCTCTAGTTATTTTATTTAGTGTGAAAAGAGAATCATATTTTTTCCAATACAAATATTACTGAATGAGATAGGTACGAACTAGTGAAATACGAATAAATAAAAGAAAATGAAGCCAATAGGTTACGATTGTTCTGAGAGTAACAACAAAGTACTTTTTTGTCAAAATGCAATAACCCTTGGCAGTCGGGTAAAAAGCAGGTAGAGCTCTGGACAGATGCGTACGTAGCTATATTGTTGATACTGAAATAACCAATACACGGAGCTCACGGCACCGCTTATCAGTGGAAAGCACATCTTCCGCCTTCGCACGCTTTACGACCCTCACTCACGGCATCCGATACAATACGTATCTCGAATACATTTGTATAAATCGAAAATAATTTGATGGAAGTAGGTTAATACTTGCACTGACTTATGATTACTTGTATCGAAGACATGTTACATAACGGGTATTTGGTTCGCAATGCAATGTTGAGTTGTACATTTTTTGGATAGTAGTCAAAACCTGTAACTACTTACTTACCTAAATATATTTACAAGTAGGTACAAACCTAGATAATAATATAGTTATTTTTTCGTCCACAGTAACGGGTAAGCTTGGAGTTGGGATTAGTACCATAGTATGAAGGTTAATTTTGGGTCACACATCCATCTGCCGACTTCTTCTGGCTAACTTTTTTGTAAAATCCAGTCGGCCTGATGATAAATTTCTACTGCCGCCCATGGACATCTTTGAATTAACCCCCAGATACGATTAAATTCCTACTTCAAGTCAGCCACAGATGCGCCACTACCCCTGAGGACTAATATGGAATGCCTTAAAAAGCTATGATTCCCGTACTACACTCAGAACATAGTAATGCTTAACACCGCTGTTATTAGGTAGAAAAACCATGAAAAACCATGTAGCGTTCAACCTTAGACTTAGATTTTTTTCGCTATAGTATCCTATATCTATGCGTTCAACCACCTTCAAATACCTACTTATACCCAACATAAAAATTGAACAACATTCTAGATGTCTAGCGAATCTATTTGTCTGTCGAGAAAGGTGCGATCTTTGGCCGGTCGCGTCTGGTGACCCGGACCGCGATACCTTATCAACCAAGTGCAGTTCAGTTTATAACAACACTTTATCGCTCGGCTGGACAAACATCAATGTGTCTGTATAACGGAAAAAATGTACCACCTGCTCTTCTTTTAGTTATTATTAAAGTTTCCATTGCTGTACTGATCGTGTGTTTCCGGGTTGGAATCCTGGTCAAGCTAATTATAAAGTACCTATCTGTTTTGGGTATTAATAGGTACCAGGATTGAGATAGACTTTTAGTCTGTATTAGAAATAGCTTTTGTATTTAATTTCATTTCTGTTATTAATATAAACTTTAAACTTAATATTAATGTTTATCCACATAATTAAACTATGGAATATCTCAATTTCTTATGCCTATAAGATTATGTCTTATCAATATTTAAATGCCTCATTACAGTTTATTATTAAAACTTTGAAAGATGTTTATGCAAGCGACTCTACGCGTAACTTAACTTACTCTATCCCATAAGGGACGCACCGTAGAGTTTCAACCATTGAGTTGCCCTAGGGATTGTGAAGCCATGTAGGTTTTCCTCACGGAAAAAGCGACTCTGCGCATAGAAAGTAATCTTTATTATTACAAAGCAATATCCCTCTACTGTAGATATACTGCACTGGGCTCATAGGTACGTACCTACTATTATAATTATTTAATAGAGCAGTCCTAATTATGAATGGTTAATTCATACAAGGATATGAACCGGCATCTAAACATGACCTTTCATCTGAACACTTGTTAGTGAACGACAAACATTGATACAATATTATATCGAGCTCATTAACACTTCCCTCTGTTGTTTCATAGTCAGTAATGATCGCTCTAATAAGCAGATTACAAATTGATCTTTGCTCACGGATGTGGATAGGAAATACTTTCATTAGTAGTAATTAATATTGTTGTTTGTTGTCGCAATGTATGGGACTTGCTGTAATCTTAGTGTTAATTGTAACGCATCTTGGAGAATTATAAGCACGTAGAAGAATACATTAAAATACGTTGTTTTACATTTTATGTTTTTTGAAGCCTGCGTTGTAAGGAACCCTTAAACTCTTATAATCCTAACTTTAAAATTTCTTCAAAACAGAGTACCCAAAGCATAACAAGAAGTGCTGCTTTTATTCCTAAATAATTTAACTCACAGTTTACCTGAAATAGTAAGTCGAAGACCAAAGACACTGAAAATTGTTGGTGGTGGTTGGTGGTAAGCGATGCCCCCTTCTTCATTCAAATAAAGCATACAGAATTAATACATAACTTAAGGTTTATGGGTGAAATGGCATGAGCGTGCCTTAAATATTCTACAGAATTGTTTAAAAATATTTAAACGAGCACATTTTGCGTGCCGCATGCCGCTTCCGACCTTTTGTGTAGGTACCTCTTAAAGTTTACTTTAAAATAAGTAGGATTTCATACCAGAATGAAAATATTAAAACTGTCACTTAATGCCTTTAGAAATGTGTAAGTTAAGTAATGTAAACATCATATTATCTAGTAGAAAATGCAGAATTAACTAAGTCTTATAAATAACATGTCTTATGCATTCCGTAAACAAAATATTATATAATTTCTAGTTGTATTTCTCATAAAATTGTATTATATATTTACGAAGAACACGAGTAAATTTTGTACCTAATAGATAATGAAAATAATATGAACATGATTTTCTGATAGGCAATGTCCATTTGCATATATTATTGTCAAAAGTTCGTTTTAATATTGCTTATTTTGGCAAACAAATAACAGTAATTATTATTTGATTTTTTTAGCTACCCTTCATAGTCATATTAGTCATACATGCTTTGTAACTATAGAAAATGTATAGAACTCAAATAAGTAAATGTAAACCCAGCAAATACATAGGACTTATAATAATACTAGATTTTGCCCGCGGCTTCGCCCGCGTTTAAAAGAAAATAATATCACACACATAAAACTGAAAACTCGTACCTTCAACTTTGCTACAGACCATCACTTGATCAAATGCATAGTTTACGATTTAATCCTTACTAATATCGGTTAAAATAATCGATGTTTTGTGTCCAAAAGGTCGATTCTCCGATTAATCGATCTTAGATCCGGGATAAAAACTATCCTATGTCCTGTCTCGGGTCTCAGACTATCTTTGTATAAAATTTCATTGAAATCGGTTCAGTGGTTTAGGCGTGAAGAAGTGACAACCAGACAGACAGACAGAGTTACTTTCGGTTTTCTAATATTAGTAAGGATGTTAAGAAAATATAATCATCAATCGTTATTATCATGACTTGTTATAACTGGATCATAAATTACGAATGCATTTTTGTTTTTAATTACATTTACTTAAAGTTAATGTATGTCTGACTATCTACTTATTGTGTACTTATTTGAATACTGATATCAAAAGTAAGCAATTATTAGGTATGTCAAATAAGTGAAGTTAATAAAATTCCACAGCGGAGAAAGATAGAGAAATAATAACAGTTTTTCGCTTAAATAAATTATTTTATTATCAATAACGTTGTCGGTATAAATAACAATTGACCAGCAGTCGACCGTACCTACTCCATTATCTATAAGAATAACAAGAAAGTCTATAATCATATTTCGCGATTGTACTCATAAACATATCTACTTAGTAGTTACGAACTTTTCATATCGTCCCCTGACCCCGCGACCTTGGATGAGTCCGAGAGAGGACGACATGCAGAGAGAGCGTGACTTCAGAGGCTGTGTCGCCGTACAGAGAGCTTTCACTCACGCACTCTTCAGGTACTTGAGTGTCTTAACAATAACCTAATTCTGAGCTACATTTGACTCTCAAAGAGGCACATTCGGTGGTGTCTTGCATGGTTCGGGCGGCGGCGGCCGGCGGTCCTCGGGCAAACGTGACTGGTAGTAGGCGCAGTACGGGAGAGGATCCCAGAATGCAAATAGTGCTTCGCGTGTGTCGAGCACTGTGTTCAACAGCTTGCCTACTGTTGCTGTGTGCCCACATCTTGATGGGCCCTGGCACAAGTATGGCAGTGACACTCCTACTCGAGCTCCAATTGCCACAATTTTATTCACATGACCATTTGTTGTACTCTCTTCTCTTACAAGTCTGAATGAGATGTGTCCTGTCATCGGACGGGACGGAGTTAGGCAGGACACGAATCTCTGCACCCAAGCATCTGCTTCTTCGTCTCTTTGTGGCACCAATCCTCGTTTCGCTGCGTCAATGCGACAGGTTACGTTATTTACCGCACGCGACTCTTTTAAAGTAGTGCAAGTAATCATTTTCTCTCCTTTTGGCTCCCTCACAATAACCCATGGCTTCTCGGCACTTATCTCGCGAGGAAACCTAAAATGGGATTTTTCTTCTGGCATGACGAAGCGTAATCTGTCTCTACCTCCGCGTGCACCGGCGCTTGCAATAAAATGTCGCCCTTCTTTTGAGGCCCCACTTTCGTACCACAACCGCACGTCTTCTTCGTTTGTTATAACCCAAAATTGAGGTGTCGCCAAACCCGCAATTCGGCACACCCGTATCATCTCTAGGGGATCATCCAGTGCGACGACATCGCGAGCACATGGAATGAAGCACTGGCAACCAATAACTTCCAAATGCGGTTTAGCTAATGCGTCATAGTACGCAGGAGTCGACGAACTTACAGGTACGTAAAACACAACTGATTCTCTTTCTACAATCTCTTTTAAAGCTCGTGCGTAAGCTAACGGATCAGCTGGATTTGGTCGTGGCACTGTGTAGAAATTGTGTACCGCCGCTGAATACTTCAGTAAAGCGAACTGGCCTTCTATTTCGAAAGCGACCACTCTCGCACCGGCAGAGTGGAAGTTTCTTGCGAGATGTAGAGCTTGTACCGAACTGCCTCCACTGATGAGCACGGTCCGCGGTTTGATCGGGTTCTTGGAGACCGCGCGTCCAATCATTTTCAAAACACCAATCGGGCACTGCACACATTTCCAGAAGATGAACAACGATGCGGCGATCCATAACGTCGGTAAAACTACTAATATTTGCTTCCAGGCCGGATGTGAGATGAGGCTTAGTAGGGCCAAAAACGGTCGAAGAAATTGTCTAGGGCCCCACGTAATGATACGGAGAAGTCGGGGTAGAGGCGGCGGTCGTTCGGGCGATATGGCGCGTTCTTCAGGTATTAACGAGAAGGTGGAGGAGAAGGATCTCCTGAGAGCCGTGAAGGTTGGCGGCTGATGCGAGCATCGCTTGACTCGCGGAGAGAACACTAGCTCGGTGTTGGACCGCGCGAGGCGGTATTCGGGCGCGCAAGCCGGCATGGCGGGCGGTAAACTGGCGCGCGCGCAGCCCGTCTCTGCATATAAACTGCTTCGTTATCTCCGACGCTCGCGTATGTTCCTCCAATCATCTTTGTACCCAATTAACTGTTACCTAGTTAAAAAAATAAACAAACAAAAATGGGAAATGTTCGATGTTCTACTTAAACAATTAAGTAAGTACATCCTCATTATGTAATTAGACTAATTAGAAAAATATAAACAAATTAAAACATAATAAATTCCCCATATTCAAAAATAAAATCATTTTATATTACTTAAACAAGCATTTAATAGAATTTGAAAAATTAAATGGTTTTAATAGTCTGGCGCGCTAATTAAAGGCAAAATTAAAATACGTATTTTGAATATTTGAAACATGTTTATATTTTATTCATAATACACAGACATTAATTCAATTAACAAGAACAATTATAATGTCTACAGTCTTTAACAAGCATTTCAATTTCTAATATCATTATTAGAAAGTAAATAGGTACCTTAAATGGGTACATCACATACTTGAATTTTACGACTCCGTAGGTAATAACTAACAACAATGTAGTAGATTTTATGGTCGTGTTTTTAGGAAAATTATGGTTGAGATCGCGACTTGATAACCCAAATACCCATATCCCATACACTATGAATTCTGTCATAGATGTGTTGCTATTACCTTGTACGACCAACTTTCTCTCCTTGTTTATGTCGTGACCACCTAAATTATATACCTACCTACATACGCTCCACCGTGCAGCTTCAGGTAAAAGATACCTAATTGCCAAGAAACTAACCGAAGTTAATATGTATATAAATAAGGACTAGCGATACCGACCAAATATCGTATTTTCTACAACTCAGGTATAGGAACTACGTAAAGCATAAACATAGCAGGATATACAGTAATCTACAAAACATTAAGGGCTCATCCCTAAAATAAACACACATCACAACTCTCATAGATATTTTTCATAAGATAGCTTCAAAGTTTTTTATATGTAAGGAGTAACACAGGCACATAGTTCACTTAATGTTATGTGATCAGTACCCAACTACCCTACCCAAGTAGACGATCAAAGAAAAAGGTCGCCTTTTATAACCGTAAAAGTTTATTACTTCTATTTTTAATTACACGTGACGTTATGAAGTTGACGACCCTCCTGCTCCCTTAGTCACATTTTAAAGAGAGGTTTCCCAAAAACGTGCGAGGTTATTTAGGGATGATACCTTACTACAACTTTACAACTCCGACACAAATGCTATGAAATTATATAAGCTTAAAAGCATTAAGTCTAACAATAACTTCAGTTTTACATACTTATTGAAAACAAACATATTTCAAATAGAAATTGACTGACTGATATAGTATCTTTTTGTTTTACTTACTATACTTATACATATATTAAAATTTCACATATTATGAATATAATTGTTTGTCTTTATAGCTATATCCCTACATTGTTATTTTAAAATATAACATTTTTGGCAATGCAATACACGTTTTGTAAAGCTATAAAGGTTTTATGATATTATAATGTTTATATTTATGTTTATTTACATGCATGTCTTTTGAATTCCCTTATTAATGTTTTGTTAATGATTTGGAAGACAATATTGAATGCCTTAGAAGTTATCAAATGCAAACATAATTATTTAATAAAATGAAAGAAATATATATTTATGTTATATATGTTAAAGAATAAACATACAAGTTGAATAAATATTGTTTATGTTACATTAATGTTTATATTTAATTTTAAATTGTTAGGGTAAAATACATATATTGTCCCATTAAATGTCAGATGAGGATTATTAATAAATTAAATTCTACTCTCAAATCAAAAATCTCAATAAAGTTAAGTAAACAAACAATACATAAATAGCATAATTAAATAATTACTTATAAACATCATAAAATGCAAGACTAAATTGTGATTTACTCACACATCTATATTCAAAAATGTTACAGTCATTTATGCTTGTATATTTTTATGTGAAACATCTATTACTGATCAACTAATACAGTGAGATGGCAAGCAGCATGATGCTTTCTTTTGCTGTCACCATCAGTATCTCTACTCTTTAATCGCTTATGTCTTTGATGCTTATTCTATAAACTTTGATGCTTCTCCATATGAAGATGTACCGGTTATTACGAAATAAAACTTAATGTCCAGTTGATATTACCATATTTAAATATTGGCTTCTTTTAATTTTACATATTCCCATTACCATACATTTCAATATTACAGTATGGTTTTTCATGGCGGACATATTTATTTGTCATAATCAGAAATAGTATTAAAACTAACAACTATACATACAAGACAGTCACAATAAATAATTGAAATATCTTTAATAATATACATTTACTGGCGTAATAATACAAAGAACATTCATTTGTTAAAATAAAATAATGTTCAACATCTACCTAATTAATATACAGAGATAAATACAATTAGCAAGGATTGTTTAGAATGTCTTCAAACAATGAAGGGCAAGTCTGTTTCCTTTAATTCAATAGAGCCGTTGTTACAGACTATGTGGAGCTCATTGTGTGGTTCCTTCTCGAACCTAAATCTCTTTGGATGGGAGTCGTCCATCATTCGTCCTAATTTTAGTATTTTATCATCAACCTTTATTTTCTCTGCTATTAAATTTGTTGATGGCAAGTTTTTTAGTATTTCTGGTATTAGTACCTCCACTTTTCCTTTTTCATGGATGAAAATGCTGCTCTTTTCGGTGAGCTGGGAGGCATGCATATATACTTCTCCACTCTTTAAGGAAGCTTGAAGGTTCCCCGAGAATCCTGTTATGTGGAGATTACCTTGCTGTATTACATCAATTGTTACGGACCTGTGTAAGTGGTCCAAGCGAATATTTCCCATTAGGGTAGTAAAATGCGAGTGATCACTGTAACAAGACTTGACTGATATGTGACCCGCATGAGTTGAGACATTAAATGAGTTAGCCATAATATTGTTGCATTTGATGGCCGCATTCAAACCAGTTTTGAGGTCGATGTTGCTGGCTTGCAACCGGCCTTCTGTCTGAATGCCTCCAGATATGCTTTCGACTTTAATGTTTTCAGCTTTCATATCAGCGACATTTACGTCGCCTTTCTGAGTTTTGATAATGAACTCCTCTGCCTCCAGCTTCGATAAGTGCACAGAAGCTCCCTCTGTAGTGGTCACCTGCACGCTGAGCTTGTACGGCACTTGTATTAAGCACACGTCGTTGCGGTCGGAGGACGTGTTCTTGTTCAGCAGTTCCAGGCGTTTCGAGGTCTGTTTCACTTGAAAATCACTCGTGTCTTTGCCCTGGCTGTACAATGTCATAGTCAACTTGTTGTGAGCTTTCAAATCGTTCACGTCGATAGGCTGCACTTTAACATGAATGGGGCTCTCGATAAAAATACTTGTGTTGCTCTCTATTGTCTTTTCGACCGATCTGACGATGTTTAAGTTCTTGATATCGGGCAAACTACTGAAATCCACAATAGCTAACCTCAAAATCTTGAGGCACTTATGTAAGACCCGCTGTCCCCCTAAAGAGAACATCTTGACACTTTTCGGTATTCTGTTCGATTACCAAAGCATTGTCTCATAAAATAATTCAATAATTAAATTTATATACAGCTATTTTTTGCCCGATTCGTTTGACACAAAACACTAGTACACCGCCGCACAGATAACTTATAGGGCTGACAGCTGATTTTGGCATTGACAATTTCAGAGTAGGCTCACAGATTGTACAATTCATAATTCGAACCGGCACGTCCGGATACTTGTACCCATTATCGTTATTAAACCCGAAGATTATCAAAATGAATCTGACATGCTATTCATGTCAATAAACTATTCAAGAATATTGACAATTTGGGAAACTGCAATGGCTATGCAGAAAAACGCAGTGTTTTCGTTCGGTGATAAATGATTCCCCATGTATTTGCGTGGTGGGTTGGAGATCGAGAACTTTTGCGAGATGTTTAATCGTAAAATGATGAAACTGAGTATCAAGTCGCATCTTAGAGAGTCTTTTTATCGTTTAAAACCGCTGTGCGATTCCGTGATGGTGAAGCCTACAGCTGAACATATAGCCGAGTTCATGGCCATGGTGCCCACCGTGAAGCAGGAGAACCTGCAGGAGCTGCAACAGTACATACTGTTCCCGTTCATCACTCACATCAAATCCGCCGAAAACGAGTATGTTTTCATTTTCACTCAACACACCCTTTATTTAGTGGAAGTGTTTTGCGCATTAGGCATTTCAACTTTAATATAAATTTGTTTATATTACTTAGTAGCATCTTATAAGTAATAAAATACTTTATATTTTCCTTTTTATTGCCTTTTTAAAAGTTTTTTATTTTTTGTTTGAATCTTTATCGATTTTTTTAAATCAGAAAATATGAGCATGTATCACTGGTAAATAAAATAAAAGGTCGAAATATGTATAACAATGATACTGCTGCACTTAAATTATAAAAGTCCCAGCACCTTATTGCTTATTTTTCTATTATTTCTATAGTAGGGTTATTTTTTTAATTTGTGGTTATAAAGAGATATTTCATTAATGATATATAGATGTGGATAAATTTGTTTTAAGCTGGTATATTCTGTATAGTTAGGATAAAACTACATAAAATATTATATCATTTTGAGATATAGTTAGGGCATAAAATTATTACAGATTATCCTATACTTACAAATATAAGATTTTTACTCTAAAATTAAGTGATACAAATAGGACTTAATCATCAACATCATCAACAACCCATTACTGTCCCATTGCTGGGCACGGGTCTCCTCTCAGAATGAGAAGGATTAGGCCATAGTCCACCGCGCTGGCCACGTGCGTATTGGTAGACTTCACATACCTATAAGATTTTTTTTTTAAATCTCAGATATGCAGGTTTCCTCACGATGTTTTCCTTCACCGTTCTAGCAAGTGATAATTAATTTCTAAATTTTCTAAATAGGACATAATATGATTTATGAAAGAATGCTCGCAATTGTATCTGTGCCTCATTTATATGTAAGTCATTGTGTCAGACTGCTTATATCTGAAATAATTTGAAACTTTTTATCCCATTTAATTGTGGTTTCAGATAGATTTTTAACACGCCTTATTAGCTTGGGTTGTATGTACGTACGTACGTGGGGCGCTTTTCGAACCTGATAAATGGAGCACCCCACGCTTTTTTCACAATTATACTATTTACTGCTCCTAAATTGGTTCTTACTTGGTACTTTTTAGTTGATTTTATCATAAAAGCGTGTTTTTAGTTTTTTGAACTATATTTATTATTGCATATATCTGAAAGTTCCAGTTATGGTTATGGAGCTATGTTGCTTCCCAGAATCAATGTGTCATCAGAACATATATTTTTAAACTACATTTGAATCATTAACCTAATATTTAAAATGTACATCATATATTAAGGCTAAAATAAATCTCTCTTATTTATTTCAGAGGCAAATATGATGTACTAATTCAGATAATCGACGCAATGACGTCGGTGTTGCAACACATCAAGGTGACAACCTTTGATGTCACCATGAAGACGGAGCGCGGGCTGCTGAGCCTGGTGTTTGATCGAGCTAAAACTGGCATGCGTAAGTCAATTCATCCTAATATCTCTCTGATTTTCTTTTTAATGGTAGAAGTGTCTGTTACCGAATGTTACCAATTCATCTTTGTGATGAACGCCATGGCGGAGCAGTCACCATACTGGTCTGACACAGCTGGTTCTGAGTTTCTTCCCTGATGAGCCAGAAATCTTAATGATAAATATAGGTGTTTTCTTTGTGTTACCATGGCTCCCATAACAGGCAATTCTAATGTGGGTCTGTGAGTGAAAGCTTACTTTATTTATTTATATGTTTATAAAAAACATTTCTTATTATTATTACACAGCTATTTATTAAACTTTTGTGATAAAACTATTTTACCTAGGGCTATGTATTAATAAATTATTTATATGATATATTATTTTATGCTTAGGTATAGTTGGCCCTGAATAATTAATGCACAGTATTAACTATAGAATCACATCAGTATTTCAGAAATAAGCTTGAACTGTCCAGAATGTTTTATCTTTTAGTGTTCATCAGTAAACTTCAGAAAACTACTGAGATAAGATAGAATGTCCTAAAATATCTTTTTGTATTTGTATGTCTTACGCTCGCGTCAAAATAGCATATGGTAAGTTTAGCACGCTGCCTACACTTACACTACATGCACAACTCTAGTCAAACAGTTTAAATAGATTACAATTTAAAAAACTTCTTAACGAAATAGTCTATTCTGAACAAAAGCTAAGGAAATATGTTTCTTAAGTTAATAAAATTATTAATTGAGATTTAATTAAATCTCAAGATCATCTTATCATTATTCATTATGTACACATTTTGGGAAATGCTGAGCAAATAATGTAATAGAAAACACATAATTACAGCACAAACACTTATATAATTACATCAGAATATAAACATTACTCCTACTTGTAGGAATCATCATTTTACCATTTCTTAATAAATTCTATAGCTAAGCAATTTTGCAACAATGTCTGAGATATATTATATGTATGTTGCGAAGCAAATGTTTTATAAGCGAAGCTATAATTAATGTGTAACTGTATGCAATAATCTCATATCATCAGAAAGTAGGAAGGTTGAACTACCTAATTATATATGTCCATTTCGCAAATAAACTTTATAAAGATTATAATATTTATTTTATATCTGCTATGCATAAGCACTGAGACAAAATAGCATCTTTCGAAATCAGTATATAAAATTACAGGATTACAGTTAAACGGACAAGTGCAACTTAAATAAACAATAATCATATTTTTGAAATAATAACAGAGTTTAGCAGCCTTACTGTATTCCAACTTATGGGAGCTTCTCATAAACTGTAACTGTTTGTGATCCAAGAATACTATTTACACTTTATTGTAAAACTTTTAGAAAGAGCTATGTTGTATAAATAAATATATTATAGTCATTATAACATTATATATCAGATTTGACATCATTTTGACAATATATATCATTTTAGTCTATTCGAAATTTTACACCCCTATCACATGTACTAATAACATGTATAAAATTGGCTTATTTAGGATTTGTATTTATGTAAGTACCCTATTTTTATGTGTAAATATATTACTGAATATTTTAAATTTTAATACCGTCTCATAAAGTAAGTTTTATGCATGTTTTTATATATAATGAAATGTAAATGATATATATTTTTAAGCTAATAATAATGTATATCTTTAAAGTATAATAATATACCAACAATATGTGTGTCTGTAAGTTTTGTCTCTTGGTGTAAATAACATCAAATTAATGTGAATTGCTTGGCCATTCACCTGTGTTCTAGTGGCAGATGTCCCGGAGGAGTTGAAGCTGAGCGTGATGAAGTGCCTGACGGCGCTGATGCTTGGCGTCACCGTGGACGTGAAGGTTCAGATCCTGAAAACGCAGGTGCCTGTGCTGGCCCAGGCTGTGTTTGTGTCTGTGCACATTGCTAAGCTGGACAGAATGAGAGCTCTGAGGTAGTGTATCTATCTAGACATATTTTTTTGTTGTAAATCTTATATAATAATTTGGACTACACTTTATATTTATTTGGTTTTAAAAGTTGTGTGCTGTATCATATTGTAGATAGAAATCTGATTTATGTCAGAATCTACACTTATAATCCTAGATTGGAGAGCTATGCTAGCTATTATTTTAATTCTCAGGCTGGCAAGCATAGAGTGCTTGAACGCGCACACAATGTCGCACCCAGAGTACACGGACGAGAACATGCATCTGAAGTACCCGGAGCTGGACGAGCCCACCGCGGACTTCCTGGCGAGCATCCTGCCGGGCGTGCTCGCTGCTTTGCAAGATGTCGCCATGTGCAAGAACAACCCGGGACATGCGGTAGTGGTGGTAAGTACCAATTTGGGGGACTTAATTTACTTCGGCGGGCGAGAGCATCCACAAGTGACCGTGGTTGGACGAGCCCACCGCAATTAGCGATCAAACTTGGTTAGTGAGTTTGAGGCTGTTATGTATTATGTTGCCATGTACAAAAGGAATCTGGGGCATGCGTTTGTGGTGGGGAGCACGAGCATGATAGTTGCTTCCTTTTGAACTTGCTAGATATATTTTTCTCGGGTTTGCAGGATGTTGCTATATTTAGGAGGTACCTGAGATATGCTGTTTTGGTAATGTATACTGTGAAATGAATATTACATGGATTTTATTCCCTACAATTAGCAAGAACAATCCAGTATATGCGATTGTCTGTCAGTAACTACTAGGTGACCTTAGCCAGTTAGTCAGTTTGAAATATAACAACAGATGATATCATTGTTTGTTCCTAGGCGGCTTTAGAGGCGACACACCGTATCCTCTGTATCGCGATGCACAACAAACGCTTGAAGAAGAAGCCTGACATAAGTGTCCAAGACTTCACCTTCATGATTGCCAAAAGCAATGTCGCCAGGCTCGATAAAGATTGGAGAGGTAATCTATTTTAATAGTCATAGTTTGAATGTTAGTAATTGATCTAAGATTAAGAAATTATTGACATTGTTTAATTTTATTGATATTACAAATGGTAAATGTAATAGTATATCATATACTAGGGTAAGTATTCCGCAAGTCTTATAAATTGCAATGATATGGATATTCTATGCCTACCCATAGGATGCTGAAATGTGTAACTAAAGAGGTGATGTGGTTTTAGAATAATTTTTGTTGCAATCGTTGGTGTTTTATTGATTGGACGACCTGTCCATCTATTGTATTTCTAAATTGTATTTTTCATGATATTCTTTCTTTTTATGGGGAATTTGAACTATATATTATTATTATCTGTAATATGCACACGTTACAGTGATACAATATTAATGCTATTTTTTCTCGAAGCGCAGTCACAACATTATTAACAGTTACATTATTTTGTTTCTTCTTGTAATGTACTAATTTGCTCGTGTAAATTTTCCCTTATTTCGTTCACTTGCTACTTCATACCCTTATTACAATGTACTCATCTCCTCAGACAAATCGTGCAAGGAGCTACCGATGCGCTCGGCGGAGTGGTACCTGCTGGCGGGCGACAAGCTGCAGGTGGTGACGCGCAGCCTGGCGCCGCTCGCCACGCACGAGCACCACCTCGTGCGCAGGGAGTTCGCGGTGCTCTGCGCGAGGATCATCGACGAGTGTTGCGAGTGAGTTGTGCTCTGTTGTAACGGGGAGCATCGTCATCATTGGCCGATGCTAACTTGATATGAAAATGATTCTGATGATGGTAATTATGACGATTCATAATTATCATCATCAGTCGTCATAATTGTTACTAATAGTCATCATCGACATCATAAGCATCGTTATGACAGTTATCGACTACATCGAAATTATTACCAGCGCCGCCACTATCTTCACAATTTTACATTTTGTTTTGTTAAATGTCCCAAAAAAAATTTTCGTGTAAAAATACAAATTATACCGCCTCATAAAGAGCGTTATCGCAGTGAAGAGTCTCTAAGGTCTATTAATTGACAGATCAAGGCAATTATTTTAATGTTTTTTTTCCAGCACCTTGCCCTCATCAGTGCCATTAGCCCTGGACGTACTGATATCGATGTTCACGGACGACTACAAGGAGGTGTCGGAGTTCTGCACGGGCGTAGTCCGCAGCTTCTTCGACAAGTCGTCGCCTGACAAGAAGATGGCCGCCATGGACGGCCTCTGCGAGAACTTCTTTACCACTCTCATTAACTTGCCGAGGATTTTTAACCATTTTGGTAAGGTACTTCCTTATATTTTTATTGTGACTTAATCTTGTGCACAAAGTGATTATAGGTGATTTTTATTTTTTATTTGAAGGTTTAAGAGTTTCTTCCTTATAACGCCTAGATAGCTCTCAATTCTTCAATAATGACAAAATAAAAGAAATCAGTTGAATAACAACAAGATGATGATGATAATAATACTGCACATCCTTACAGATTCGTCCCGGCAGCTGTCCGCGCTGAACCTGGTCCGCGGCTACATTGAGGTGCTGCGGCACGAGGAGCGGCCGCAGCGGCTGACGGCCGCGCGCTGCGACGCGCTCTGCGACGCGCTGCTCGCCGCCGCCGCGCTGCAGCCCGAGCTCACGCTGCTCACGCGCCCGCCGGGCAGAGGTGACCCCCGCAGTAGTACAGGCGCGGTGCTGCGCCGCGCTGCAGCCCGAGCTCACGCTGCTCACGCGCCCGCCGGGCAGAGGTGACCCCCGCAGTAGTACAGGCGCGGTGCTGCGCCGCGCTGCAGCCCGAGCTCACGCTGCTCACGCGCCCGCCGGGCAGAGGTGACCCCCGCAGTAGTACAGGCGCGGTGCTGCGCCGCGCTGCAGCCCGAGCTCACGCTGCTCACGCGCCCGCCGGGCAGAGGTGACCCCCGCAGTAGTACAGGCGCGGTGCTGCGCCGCGCTGCAGCCCGAGCTCACGCTGCTCACGCGCCCGCCGGGCAGAGGTGACCCCCGCAGTAGTACAGGCGCGGTGCTGCGCCGCGCTGCAGCCCGAGCTCACGCTGCTCACGCGCCCGCCGGGCAGAGGTGACCCCCGCAGTAGTACAGGCGCGGTGCTGCGCCGCGCTGCAGCCCGAGCTCACGCTGCTCACGCGCCCGCCGGGCAGAGGTGACCCCCGCAGTAGTACAGGCGCGGTGCTGCGCCGCGCTGCAGCCCGAGCTCACGCTGCTCACGCGCCCGCCGGGCAGAGGTGACCCCCGCAGTAGTACAGGCGCGGTGCTGCGCCGCGCTGCAGCCCGAGCTCACGCTGCTCACGCGCCCGCCGGGCAGAGGTGACCCCCGCAGTAGTACAGGCGCGGTGCTGCGCCGCGCTGCAGCCCGAGCTCACGCTGCTCACGCGCCCGCCGGGCAGAGGTGACCCCCGCAGTAGTACAGGCGCGGTGCTGCGCCGCGCTGCAGCCCGAGCTCACGCTGCTCACGCGCCCGCCGGGCAGAGGTGACCCCCGCAGTAGTACAGGCGCGGTGCTGCGCCGCGCTGCAGCCCGAGCTCACGCTGCTCACGCGCCCGCCGGGCAGAGGTGACCCCCGCAGTAGTACAGGCGCGGTGCTGCGCCGCGCTGCAGCCCGAGCTCACGCTGCTCACGCGCCCGCCGGGCAGAGGTGACCCCCGCAGTAGTACAGGCGCGGTGCTGCGCCGCGCTGCAGCCCGAGCTCACGCTGCTCACGCGCCCGCCGGGCAGAGGTGACCCCCGCAGTAGTACAGGCGCGGTGCTGCGCCGCGCTGCAGCCCGAGCTCACGCTGCTCACGCGCCCGCCGGGCAGAGGTGACCCCCGCAGTAGTACAGGCGCGGTGCTGCGCCGCGCTGCAGCCCGAGCTCACGCGCCCGCCGGGCAGAGGTGACCCCCGCAGTAGTACAGGCGCGGTGCTGCGCCGCGCTGCAGCCCGAGCTCACGCTGCTCACGCGCCCGCCGGGCAGAGGTGACCCCCGCAGTAGTACAGGCGCGGTGCTGCGCCGCGCTGCAGCCCGAGCTCACGCTGCTCACGCGCCCGCCGGGCAGAGGTGACCCCCGCAGTAGTACAGGCGCGGTGCTGCGCCGCGCTGCAGCCCGAGCTCACGCTGCTCACGCGCCCGCCGGGCAGAGGTGACCCCCGCAGTAGTACAGGCGCGGTGCTGCGCCGCGCTGCAGCCCGAGCTCACGCTGCTCACGCGCCCGCCGGGCAGAGGTGACCCCCGCAGTAGTACAGGCGCGGTGCTGCGCCGCGCTGCAGCCCGAGCTCACGCTGGTCACGCGCCCGCCGGGCAGAGGTGACCCCCGCAGTAGTACAGGCGCGGTGCTGCGCCGCGCTGCAGCCCGAGCTCACGCGCCCGCCGGGCAGAGGTGACCCCCGCAGTAGTACAGGCGCGGTGCTGCGCCGCGCTGCAGCCCGAGCTCACGCTGCTCACGCGCCCGCCGGGCAGAGGTGACCCCCGCAGTAGTACAGGCGCGGTGCTGCGCCGCGCTGCAGCCCGAGCTCACGCTGCTCACGCGCCCGCCGGGCAGAGGTGACCCCCGCAGTAGTACAGGCGCGGTGCTGCGCCGCGCTGCAGCCCGAGCTCACGCTGCTCACGCGCCCGCCGGGCAGAGGTGACCCCCGCAGTAGTACAGGCGCGGTGCTGCGCCGCGCTGCAGCCCGAGCTCACGCTGCTCACGCGCCCGCCGGGCAGAGGTGACCCCCGCAGTAGTACAGGCGCGGTGCTGCGCCGCGCTGCAGCCCGAGCTCACGCTGCTCACGCGCCCGCCGGGCAGAGGTGACCCCCGCAGTAGTACAGGCGCGGTGCTGCGCCGCGCTGCAGCCCGAGCTCACGCTGCTCACGCGCCCGCCGGGCAGAGGTGACCCCCGCAGTAGTACAGGCGCGGTGCTGCGCCGCGCTGCAGCCCGAGCTCACGCTGCTCACGCGCCCGCCGGGCAGAGGTGACCCCCGCAGTAGTACACGTACACGGTGCTGCGGTACGAGGAACGGCTGCAGTTACTCGCCGACGTCACGCTGCAGCATGAGCCCACACAGCAGCTCATAACTCACTTAGCAGCTGGGCGGGGGAGTGTCGAAATTAACGTTTTCAGACCGGGATGAGCTGCATGGTAAAAGTGCTGCTCTAAAAGATGCTACTGCAATTGTGGTCCGCCGCCGCACTGCAGTTCAAACGCATGCTGCTTACTAGTTTGTTTTTGAACCCTAGAACGAGAAGATTTACTTAAAATATTTTCAAGTGACTGTTATGCACAATTGAATGCATAAATGGCATAAAATACTTGTTGGCTCATTGTGGCTCGTATTTATGTTACCAGATATAAGCATCACCCCTGTGAGCTACTGCCCGTGGCTGCACCTGCGTCACCTGGACTCGAAGGAGTGCCAGAAGGCGCTGGAGGGCATCATCCAGTTGCTAGGCGGTTGCGAGTGTGCGGAGCTACTGCTGGACCGGCTGTTGGAGCTGTTCCACCAACGGCGAGACTGCGAGCTGGTGTACATCATGAATCTGTTGGGCTCTGGTAAGTGGTGAGCTATAGGATGGTAGAACCTTACGTGGTTTCATTCCAACTCCGAGGGCCACTGCCTTATCTATTTTTCCCTAATAATTACAGTGTAAAGCGCTATTGTTTTTTTTTACAAAATGTAGTAAAAGAGAGACACTTGTTATGAGACGTCTGTGGTTGTTTATAGATGTCCATGGGCGATAGTGACCCTTTAGTAGACACCATGCTTTGTCGTCAAAAAACATTGTCGTAAGAACTGATTTAAAAATGATTATTTTAATATAAAAATTATTATTATTTTTTATAGCACCAGATGCACCATCGAGCCTCGCGAAACGTATAATCAACACGTACATAGAAGAGGACATATGGAATCTTCCCCTGGACATTGGAACATCTGAGAAACCTCTCACCAAGGCGGAGACCCTCGATCCTGATGTGTACAACCCTAGAGCTTGGGTCAAGGACAGCGTCCCAGGTCGGTCGATAATATTAATACTCTTTCAAGGCAGTCAAACTCTTTAATAATCATTTGGTTAAATAAGACTAATTTAGATGCTTTTCTTGTATTTTATTTATTATGTTTATTTATTTAAAAAGATCGGTTATAAAAGTTGATATTATTGTTAATATCGTTAAATATTTAACTTTAAAAATATATTCTTATTGAAATTATCGGTTATTCTTGATGAAAACAAATCTGGCTCGAAAGCAACCAAAATGTCTAAATGAGTTTTGCGCACGTAGGTCTGTACGAGGGCGCGACGGCGGTGCGCTACACCGACATCAGTTACCAGTGCGCGCGCGTGCTGACGCAGCCGGCCAGCGACACGTGCCGCACCGCCGCGCAGTGGCAGCGCAACCTCGCCATGTCCTGCCTGCTCACCGAGGGCGTGGGCGTGCTGGCGCGCCGCCTGCGCGACCAGTACCGGCCCTTCCTGCTGCGCACGCTGTGCCTCGTGCTGGAGCGCGTGGGTGAGTACAGACACGGGCCTCGCCAGCGTTGTAACTCAGGTCGCTTTTTCTGTCATGCGAATTTAAATTCGCACGCATGCCACTTGATTTCTATTGTGTAATATGCACATTAGAAATGGTTACCAAGGAACTGAATTGTAGTGGGATAATTATCATTAAAAATCCTTTTATTTATCTTAGATACCTTATTTTTGCGTTTGTTTGCGTGAAATTTAATAAATTAGACATAACCGTGCTAAAATACTAAAAGAAACTACAATATACTAATTTAAAAAAAAAATCATCCAACAGGCAGCAAGTACGAGATCCTGCACAAGTCTGGCACGAAGGCGCTGACGGACATCGCGGAGGCGTGCGGGCTGCGCGGCCCCGCCGACCTCATCGCGCGCAACGCCGACTACTTCACCAGCCAGATCTCCGCGCGGCTCAAGAAGGTACGTGTGACGTCACAGCTCGCACGGAGGCGCTGAAGGACATCGCGGAGGCGTGCGGGCTGCGGAGCGAATTCTTTATCTTAAACATTATTAAGTTTTATTAAACAACAGAATCGACTTTGTTGAACATAATTTTCTATTATGTATATTCGTATTTTTATTAATACTTCATGTCAATTGTAATTTCTATTCGCAGGCGTGGGACGTACAGTCGGCGCTACAAATCTTAACAGTTGTGATGACGTACAGCGACACCAGCATCCTGGAGTATTTGTACGCGATCGTTGAGGATGTAAGTATTATATTTTGATTTTGATGACATATTTGATTGATTGGTAAAATCTCTTAAAAAACATTATTATTATTAAATCTTTTAACAATTAATAATGATGGCCAAAATAACCGCGTTTGATCTTATTTGCTCTAAAATTATTTATGACATATGGGAGCTAAATAGAAATGCTAGATTTCGTTTAGGATTGTCATCTCAATCAGATGGTCTGTTTAAGAAATGTTTAAACTTACATACAGCGTTATTTTTGTTATTAGTAATTTTGTGTTCAGTAAAGATTTTTAATAATGTATTGTAAATCTCGCCTCCTTGATACAGGTGCTCGTCCAAAGCTGCGACAAGTACCACCAGAAGAACCTCTTCGCGTACCTCCAAGTGTTCGAATGTTTCGTGTACTGCATCCACCAATGGTTCCCCATCGCGGCGGACAAGAAGAAGAAGTGGACCAACAACCCCAAGGATTACCTGAAGGATTTCACGGAGTACGTAAAAAATAAGGAGGAAGTGGACAGGCTGCTGGATGCTGAGGAGTTGGATATGAGCGGCAAGAGCGCTGAGGAGCTGTACCGGGAGGATCTCAAGAAGAGGGAGCAGGAGGCATTGGAATGCGATGAGACTGTTACGCGTAAGTTGAACTATATTGTTTTCAAAAGTTCTGTGTAAATGATATGAAAAAAAAAATAATGAATATTAATAAAATGATTATTTTTCATAATTGTACAATCGGCAACAAAAATAGGTAAACAGAACAGAACTAAAACTAGCGTATGTTTTAGTTAGGATTTTGTAATTTTGCATGCGAAATGAATAGATTCATCTATTTTTGGAGCTGACTGTTTTGAGCGCGAATAAATATGCTTCGGAAAAAACGTATTTTTATATTTTTTTCACAGCGGAACCCCCACCGCTACCGAAACACGTGGCGGTCACCAAAACGATCCTGAAGCGTTCGATCAACTTCATCGCGACGAAGGAACGCGACGAGGGCATCCTCGCGATGCACATCCTGCTGCTCGGCTTCCCCATCCTGCAGGATTACGAGAACGAGTTGCTCCCGCTGGTGCATCAGGCCTGGGCGCCGCTGGTCACTAAGTTCGTGCCACAAGAGCCGTTGGTCATGAAGAAGGCGTTTGAGCTCCTAGTTGTGATTGGTGACTTGTGCAAGGATTTCATTCGCAGCCGGGCTGTTAAGTAAGTGTCGCAATTATTTGTACAGTTATGCTCCAATCTAAATATTATATATGGGTCGATAGATCTTTATAGGGGAAATTGCATGAAAACTTGGCTAAATTAGTTTCCGTACTTCACATAGAGTTGTAATTTGAGAATAATTATATTATTATTATTATTACTGTGTTATTTAACAATACCGTATTAATAATTCAATTAGATAAAGTTCAATAAATGTATTTTTTTAATGTATTTATGAATTTCATGTATGTGTAATTATAATAATTATATCACAGTCTAAAATATTAGCAAATGGATGACGTGTGTGATGAGCGTGTGTTAATGCTGACGATATTTACGCACGTAAACCATAGATTAATAAAGTTTACTCATTTCTAACAAGAAAACGTAATCACTTTTGACAATTGAAAATGTCACTGTCATCTATTTTTGTGTTTGAAAAATATTTTAAAATATGTAGTTTTTAGATCATTCAGGAATGAAACGGTATTTCCCCGCACTTTTTTCGATTTCGTGTTTTTGCACCACTTAACTGCACATTTCGGCATTGTTTCGCGTAAATTACACCATAACAACCATTAAATGATAAAAATGGCTGACAGAATTGTCAACCGTTTAAGCCAATTAATGACTTCCTTCAATTAGAAGGCGGTGAGATATCTATACTTATCTATGTTGTAAACAAGGGAGTTCGCGATTTGCACCATTCCTATTGACCGTTGTCTCTGTGCACCACGAAGAACTATTCAGTCTGGCTGGTACTAATAAAAGTATTTGTCCCCAGGGACGTGTTCCCGCAGCTGTTCCAGTTCCTGCGGTCGCCGGGCGCGGCGGCGGGCGCGCGCGACCCCCGCGCCGCGCCCGCGCACGCGCTGCAGCTGCACGCGCTCGCGCACCTGCCCTACCTGGCGCGCGACCTCGGCCTGGACGACCGCAGCCTGCTGCCCGCGCTCGCCGCGGTGGACCGCTACCTGTCGCGACGACAGCCCAGACAGCTCCAGGTACGTCCATATGTATTTGTTTACGTTTAAATGTGGTGCGGCTTGGGCTAGTGTATGACTGTTCATATTGTTTCTTACGTTTAGCTTAAAGGAAGCTTTTTTGTAATATAGGAGTAGCAAACGAGCATGCAGTCCACCTGAAAGTAAGTGGCTGCTGCCGCCCATTGACATCTGTAAGAAATCCCCGATAAAAAAATAAAAAAAAACATTTATCTAAGAAAAATCCTTAAAACTAGTAGTCGGTGCTTCCTGGTAAGTAGTCAGAGACACTTGTTATAGAAACACCTCGCTCTTCCACGATTGAGTATCTTAATTAGGCTTAGATACGCCGCTAACGATAGACATAGATGCGCCGCTACCCCTCAGGACTAAGCTGAAACGCCCCAAAAAGTATGCCTCGCACCCTACACACCAAAACAGCAGCGATTAAAGCTGCTATTATGAGGCAGAAATGGGTGTAGTGGTGGTACCGTCCAAGTCGAAACACAAAGGGTTCTATGACCTTCAATCAACTATACATCGCAATATATATCAGGACTCATATTATTTTAAAATTAAAATAATCACAATTTAACTAATCTTCGTAATGATATATGTGACAATATTGTTTATATTAAGATGGTAGAACCAGTATTGCTCGACTAGGCACATACCATAACCATGCCTATCACTACCGTGCAGCAATTATGCGTTTAAGTGAAAGGGTATGAATGTTGGCTGACTTCAAATTAAACTCCTTTCCTATGTCGAAGTTGGTTAACTGCCCCAATTTTTCTAGTGCCATAGGTGAGACAGAAAGGCGCCCTGATTTTTACTGTATATATATCTCCCAAATACAAGCGCCCAAAGTCGTTGCTTATTTCGTCTATATGAAATGAGCAGCCCTGCATTAATTGCTAAGCACAGCAATAAAATTAACAACAACCTACCACTTACTACTTTCCTTTTAATACAGGAGCTCGCGGTGAAGTTCTTCAAGATAATGCTGAAGTACAACCACGGCGCCACCTGGCTGCACCTGCGGGAACTATGCAACAACAACGAAGTACTGGAGCCGCCCACCGACAAGCACGTGGCGCTGCAAACGCTAGTGGGCACGCCCTACTCCGCCACTAACCCCGACTACGACGCCAATATACGACTCATCTTCAACCTGCCACCTATTGAGGAGCCCCAGTAAATCGTCACAAGGTTAATGACCGCTCGGATTTTTTTTATACTTAAACTTGATGGAAAGTTGACATAGTCGCCTCTGAGCGTTTGTAACACCAGAGTTGTCAATACATTGTCGGCTTTGAAAAAACCTCTCTTTACCACCTTTTTGAAGTCTCATTTCGTAGCGCTCTGAGAATACCTCAAGAAGATGTTACTATTCTAAGCCTATTTTTGGGTATCACCAGCAAAGATAAGCGAATACGAGCAATCAATTGTCTTTTTGTGACATGCCTAAGTTTACACTTTATGTTGCGAGCGGTCATAAAGCCAGACAACTAACAGGTTGCCTACCACACCCACACGATCTATTATGGAGTTGTCAACTAACTAAACATCGATGTTCTCTAGCAATATTCAGCTAGAAAAAAATATTTCAACTCAAGATTCTGAAAAACATCATACAGTTTACATTCACGAAATAATAGTAAAGAAATGTCGATCAACGTTGATATATCAATTAAGAGGTCACTTTTTAAGCAGTTGACGTCAGCGTATCTCATTTTAAATTAATTAGTCGACGTCGAATTATCAATAGAAATGTACTGATCAATGTCAACTGTTTCATTCTCCTATTATTGTTTCTGTGGGTGTGGTAGCAACCGCGGCGTACATCCACACTATTGTGCCAGCCCAGTTCCTAGTCTCTAGTCATATACAGACTTTCTACGCTACTTTCAATTCTTAGACGGAAACATAGGGTAGATAAACTTCGGCTTCGAAAGTACCCTCTTTATCTGGACTAGTTTCGGGAAGATGTTTACCGATCAATATTGTTTTATTATAATATATTGAGAGTAATATTACATTTTTATAATTAAGATGTAATGAGGCATTGCTCTGTCACAGCTCCCTAATAAGGCAAAGGGTTCCTAGAAGCAGTCTACCCTCAGATTAAACGGGCCCGAAAGTAGTTCTCACCTGGCACTATAGTGGGGATAAGTCGTAATACTATGTGTCCATATTTAGTTCGTGTACAATTTTAGTCTCGTAGTCGTCGTCTGTAACTGTTAGAGCTGGTTTCCGTTGAGTTGGTCGCGCGCGTTCTTAGTGATATTAAATAAAACGCGCTAACAATTGAGGGCTAGCTAGTTCTCATTTTTTCGTTGCATGCTAAGTCTTATTGTACTTCGCTATTTTTATTAGCATTTATATCTATTATATTGGGTCGAGAGACAGTTAAGAACATGCAGTCACAAAAGTGTCACTTTAAATTTATTAGGCTTTGAATGAAATGGTATAAAATACAAAGACATTAAGATAAGTATAACTAGAAATATCATCACGGAATAAAATGTGCGGGCAACATGTATGTTAACTAATAACTACCACAGAAAAAGACAGATGAGCTTACCCGTATTTATTATATAGTGTCGTTGATTGAAGATAATTATTGTAAGTAATAATACGCGCACATTGCACAAAAATGTTAGTACGACATTTGTCGTTGATAGATAAATACCGTAAGAGTTCGGGACATTTGATGATTTGAGATTGCAATGCATTAACTGTTTATGTGGTTTTACATTTACAATGGAATACGCGACGCGACGAAAGACCTAACGTGAATTTCTTCGGCATAAAAGCATATTGTAAATATATAACGTATCAGAGGGAACCGCGCGCGACCAACTAACGAAAACGGCTATTAATGTACGTGTATATTCGTTAAATAAGTCAGTAGAAAGATGTATGACATTATTAGGTTAAGTCCTTCCTAAGGGGCGTGGTTGCGCACGAGCGTTCTCGAATCTATTTTTGAGATTTTGATGTTTATAACTATATATTTCTATTAAGGTTTTACTTACTTTTGTAAGAGCTGAATATTATCGCTGGCTATAATTAATGTAACTTATAATATGTATCACTTGTAATGTAGTAAAGTAGATTTCCATATTGTAATCCTAATAATCTATGAATGCTCTGATTCATGATTTATTGATTTTAAATAATTTAGACTGAAATTAATTTTATTTATTTTAAAGTATTTATGAGCATTTTAACCTAACAGTTTATTTACAAATCCTGACAAAAACGTTAGAGAATAACGTTGGCTATATTTTGTAAACTTAATAAGATTTGTAAAATCGTCCCTATAAACCACTGATTGACTGAAATAAGTACGTCATAATGAAATATGAACTGAATAGAACATTTCTATCATTTTGTTATTTCGTAAGATAATTTAATTCAAGAAATACTTTTATACATTTGTTTACCTGTTTTATATTGAATTTGAATTCTGAATCAGAGTTACATTTAAATCTAAAATACTATTGGCACTACCCAAGTGTCATTATCTCAATTATCTTAGTCATACAATTTCAAGCCATGAAAATAAACATTTGACGCAATCCACCAAAACATAAAACACCGTCAACACTACAGATTCGGATGAAGGGACCATACGCACCCGATTCTAAATGGATATTCGCTGAGTCATGCGATATTGGCTTCTAAGTCACTTTTCTATAATATGAAACTCTCTTGCTTAACCACGCTCCACTACTACTAAGGCTGTTTTCACACGGGGTAACTAAAATATCACTCATACACATATAAATCTAAAACAAAATAAAGAGTGCTAAAACTAGTTCAAAAATACTGCTTCTGCTCCCACTACTACTGCTGTCACTACTACTGCAGTACTACAAATAACATTAATGTCCAACAGTGGTTCTGTCGCGGTGCTACTTAAAGCGTGCTATATTTAATTCTCGTGTATAACACTCGTGTAGGTACATTTTCAAGAGCCATCTAAATAATTTTAAACTAACTCTAAACACAATATAAAATAATGATCGTAACGAAAATTAACAAAAAGAGCATCAAAATATATATTGCACACTTCATTGATCCAGTATCTTGAAGTCCGTTTAGTCATTAGTTAGGTCTACATTTTTAGTTACCCCGTGTGAGAAGCTATATGAATCATATTGTAATTTTTTTCGACCCAAACGCCTGGCTTACGTTTGACAAGTACAGACAGCTTGTCATTTGAAGAAAATAACGCCTCGAAATCGTCACTTGTGATTGAAGTTTCCATTTTCATGATGGAAGTCTTGTCTGTTTGCGTGGATTGCTCTCGTATACGATGTTCTCGACCGCATCGTCGAGACGTGATATATATAGAGGATTGAGTGATAATAGTTATAGGATCTATTGTAAGGTATGTGACACATCGATTGAAAATCGGCAGTACGGTAAGTTAGGGTGCTTCGACACGCATGACACGACGGACTCGCGGTTGAAAAAAGTTACAATATGATATCAATATTTTTTACTGTCTTCTACTTTTTACTCATACTGTAATAGAATCCTCCTCAAAATATACAATGTAATAATTTATTTCTTAAGGCTTGGAAACAATGAAACACAGCACTGGCATAGGTGATTCCGTTTTTATTTTTATAAAAACAAAGTTGTCACTGAAAACAAGTATCATTATTTATCTATAGTATAATAAGTATAATAATATTGTAACCACTTCATAAAAGCAGCTCAGTCTAGAGACTTCTTTACACTTGGATAAAATGCCGTATTATCTATTTATAATACAAGTGACTACATAAGTGACAGGAAAACGAACAAGAATGGTAGGATTCAGAATATTTATTATTCTACATCGTTAGTAAAATTTAATTAACTAAGACAAATATTTTACTATACATTATAACAGTCACTCTCATAGAACTCAATTTGATCCTAATTAGGTCTTTAAATCAAAATAATATTTATTCGGAACCTACCTAATGAAATGACCACACCATTTTAACTTACCTTTAAAATCTTAACTGGATTGGTAACCTCAGCCCTTTAAACATACTATTAACTTCTTAATATCGTGAAGGCTACAGAATTCTTCAAACTCTACTATTTTCGAGTTAGATATACTCGTAAACGTTTATTGGAATAAGTAATTATTAACATTCCAAGTTATTGATGTTTAGTAGATGTCTTTACCTGACAACATTACTTCTAAAGGGATAAATATTTCGAGTAATTACATAATATAAAATTCTGTAGTCTATGCATACTTATAGTTCACTTCACATTTTATGGCATATGTGTAAAATAATATGTGGACAAAAACAATGATATATAAGCACAACAATATATGTCCACTAATACCGTAATGCATTTATGTGTCCTAAATTCAACAAAGTACGTAATACTTATTTATTACACTTATATATGAAACTATTTTATACTTAATTGTAATAAAAATCGCACAGATTTCACTCGTGTCATAATTATCTTTGTGTACGTAGTAATTTAAAAATGTCTTAATGTTTACATAACTCAATTATATCATGGAAAAGCGAATTTCTGATGAATAATTATTCATACTTCAAATACATATGATATTTTAAATGTAGACTCAATGTGCAATAGAATGCTTCGGTGTCGTACAAATAAATTATTTCTTTTCGTGGAAATGTCGTTTCATTTTCTCTATAACATGAAATTATTTAATTATGTATTTACAAACATTTATTGTCTAAGCTAGGAAACAAAATAGATGAACTACAGATGAACTGTTAACATTAGAAATGGAAAAAAAAGGTATTAATTAAGGTTCATACGTAAGACAAGTGTAACGTGCGTTACAAGAATGAAACAATGTAATGTTCATGTAATGTTTTCTTTATAGTCTATTCTTCTATTTTATTTTGAAATCATTAAAAAAGTAACAAAAAAATTGTAGTAAATATTTTATAACAGTATATTAGATAACTACTTTATTCTAATTTACTTGATATTTCATTGAATAATTTTACTATATTTTGAGTAAATCTGGCAGTTTATCAATTAAGGATATTTGATTGTGAACAGACAAGTGTAGTCAAGTGATCACAGGAGCTATGTTCTAACAAGTTTTAATATTTATCTGTTTGGCGAAAATGCCTAATATATTACACCAGTGAACATATTAAGGTAAAGCAATTTTCTTTGATCGTCTAAAAATTAAAAATATGCTCTGGTATTACACTAAGTTTCATATGTTGTAAGTCTGTGTATAACCTTTTTAGTAACGCCCTTTATTAAAAATAAACCTATCCAATGCAACTTACCAAAGATCGATATATGACAATCTCTACTTGAACAAACATTGGATAGATTGATTATTAACAAATAACGTATAAGAAAAACAAAATATAGTAGTAGTTAGTAGAGACATCTATTATGACGTAATCAAATAAGATGTTAGTGTCTAAATGCTAACAAATAGTGGAAAATGCTTTCTTTTCTATTTTTTATAAACTTTTAACATTCCACAATGAGCACTGCGCTTCAATACTTTGATACTTTACACTGAAATACAATTAAACAATAATAATAATTCGTTATGAAATAAATAACAACTCAAACCATAATGATGCATTGACGGACCTTGGAATGGTTTTATTCCATTAAAAATACGCAAAAACCACCCTTAAAATAAATAATATTTCTAAATTGCACTATCTAATTATACTTGTAATACAGTCTGTTCTATGTAGGAAAGAAATGCCTGAAATACAATTACATATTACAGAATTTATTAATAATTTAAATAATCACAGCTTATAACATTACAAGAGAAAAGCATAATAAAGTAATGGTAAAATAAAAGAGATAAATACGTATTTGGTTCTGCAAAGTAACGAGAGAATTCGAAATATTTTCCTTTAAGAACAGACTGTATCCTGATTATGTTTGATCGTCAATATATCTAGAGATGTGCTGGTTCTCACAAAAAACTTTTTTTCGAGACAGTTAAAAAAATGCTACAATTTTTGACACACAACGAAGTGTAAAATTGTGACATTTTCTAATATACTAAAATCACTCAATATTTTATTATGCCAAAGAATACCGATCGATTCAGCACATCCCTAGACAAGTGACCTCAGATGCAATATTTCAACACTATACATATGTATTGTATATTCATTTACTTACTTACCTCACACTATACACGACCACGAGCTATTGTATTATATATAAATTATCTATTTAAGTCCACCTCTTCACGAATTTGGACCGTGTGTCGATCGTAAAGAAAAAAATGGTTAAATTATTAAAAAAAACAAATGACAATAGTTTACAGATATGTACGATAATTAATAACAACAATTTGCCTGTGACCGTATGAAAATAAAGCTCGATTGAGTTCTATTGGCCAATAGGATGTTAAAATTGATTTTTACATCACATCAAGAAATTCAGCTTTCGGCACGAATAATAATACTGTCTTATTCCCTTACAAAATGTGTCTATGAATGTTACAAAAAAACGTATATTTTCATTAAATGTGAAAAAAGATGAATTTACTATCTACACAACATCTTCGTTAATTTACCAAATTTTATTTACTTTTGTTCTGGTCTTAAAAAATAATATTTCTTAGGATTTTCTTAACGTAAATAAAAAATGCGAATTAAAATAATGCGCATGCTATTTCCATGCATTCTGGTAACATTCGTAACAATTGGTTTGCGGCAGAATTGATGTTAATGAAATAATTAATTGATGCAAATGAAATGTAAACAGGCACAATAACACAAAAAAAAACGTTTTATTACAAACTGATGCATATATAAATAGTTACCAATTCGAAGTTACGCGCGTTTTGTTATTTGGTTCATTCCTCTATCATTGAACCCCAACATACCCTCCAACTCAATCTTAAATTTACCATATTGTAACATTCGTACTTATCCTATTCATTGCAAAACCTTACGCCACAATTCACCACAGACCATCTCACCGTACGCTCCGTACAACTGCACCTTCGACACACGGTCCAAACTCCGCTAAAATCACCTCACTTCCACGCGAGCTTGGCGTTCTTCCACGAAGCGATCACCTTCGTGGTGAACGTGCTCACTAGGAAGCCGAACAGGACGATCACGATCAGGTAGTACTCGAAGTCGTCCTTGAGCAGATCGAACGTTTTCGACGGAGCGACTCGAGTGTAGAACATATCTGTGGGAGAATAAAGTAATATATTGCAAGATTGATCATCAATTCGCTTAAGTGACATAGTTGGGTATAATTTTTCAAAACAAGATATGTTTATGTCTCGAAGGTATGTGAAGTCTACCAATACGCACTTGGCCAACGCGGTGGACTATGGCCTGATCCTTCTCACTCTGAGAGGAGACCCGTGCCCAGCAGTGGGACAGTAATGGGTTGATGATGATGATGATCAAAATCGATAATACGATAGCTGGAGAGATACAACTTGATATTTCTGAAGCACGGAGACTCATACATAAAGGGCTATGAAACGAGTTTATCTAGCCTAATCAAGACTTTAAATGCTGATCTCTAGAATCATTGAATACATTTTAAAGTTATTTTCGCTCGCAAGTCCGCGTCTTGCATCGCCGTATATGACGAGCATCAGGCGAGCGGGAGTGGTTATACCGAGTCGAGCATGAGACATATCCTTTCTAGGAGCGCGCGCACAGCGCGTGTAAATATACGTAGTACGAGAGACGTCATACTCATCCGGGCAGGCCAGCAAGCCTCGCATTGTGCGTTCGCTACGAGCGAGTTTTAGAGAGACCTGTGCCGAGCAGTTGAGGCCGGCGGAGGTAGCGAGAGTGTGACGTCATACCGAGGCCGGTGGCGAGCACGAGGCACGTGCTCTCGAGCCCCGAGGCGGCGGCGTGCAGCGCGCGCGGGCGGCGCAGCGTGCGGTTGTAGTTGGCGGCGGCGTCGGGCGGCAGCGGCAGCTCCGGCGCGTACGGCAGCAGGCCCTCCTCGCGCTGCTCCGCGCTCGGCGCCGCCGCGCGACGCGGCTCCAGCAGCGCCCAGGGCAGCTCCATTATCACGCCGGACGTCAGCGCCACTGCACACACATACACGGTATCTATTACACGCAAATGTATTAATATAAAAGCGCGTTGCAGTGTGCTGCACTACTACTTTTAAACAAACGAAAGGATACGTGGCGCGTTACACGATGCAAACTTCTGCGTTACGACCATACGCCGTACCAATTTGACTGGCGCGGTGGACTATGGCATAATCTGTTTCATTGTAAGAGGGAACACGTGCCCGGCAGTCAAACAGTTGATATTAATATAAACATGCGGTACTCACGCAGCAGATGCTTGTCGGTGAGCGAGCGCTCGGTGACGGTGACGGCGACGGCGGCGGCGGGCGCGGGCAGGATGTACGCCTGGCGCTGCACGCCGGGCGAGCGGGCGCCCGCGAACGAACTGAACGCCGCGCCCGCTGGCAGCCAGCGCTGCTTGCCCTCGTATAACTCGATTGTCGCTGAAATTAAATGGAATATATTTATTTTTAGATAGGCCTGTGAAGGCACTTACAAAATGTCATCCAATATTTATTCTTCTACTACTACCAGATCGAAACACTGACTATGAAGATCGGATCGAATTTTCCTTATTATAAAATCTGAATTATTATAAAGCTGAAATCACAACATGAATGAAGTCAACGAATGAAACACTTGATTGTATGAAATAACACAACAAGAAGGCTTAATGCTAAATGGCAATACTCATCCACATTCAACATAGAATTCCCCCTAGCCTATCTAACTGACAAACCAGTGATTTTGCGTGGACGGGCTAGTTAGTATACACAGCCACTGAAATATAGTAATAAAAAATATACATTTAATATTTTTAGTAGTAGAGTTTACAGGCTAAAATTTATTATAACATCAATATTCCACAACAGTAAATTTAATTTTAAAAAAAGTGCCAATTTTATAATAAAGTAATCGTCCACAAAATGTAACTCCTAGTCACTTACCGATCTCCAACCTCCGATGTTTATCACTGCGGTAGAGATACGCGAAGAAGTTATCCGCGTGCACGGCGAGGCCCATAGCTCTTGCCCTACGATGCGTGGCCGCTGTAATGATCGCGCCCGACGCCGCGTCCAGCACCACCGCTGTCACTACATCTGTAATTATATAACAAGAAATATGAAACTTTCAAAATGAAAACTTCTTTAAACTTTGGGTGAACAGAAATCATAGAACTCGCATCGTCGTCACCGAACGCTTTATGTTCAAGGATTAAAGTTTAAACTCGTTATAGAACACAGATAATAATCTATCACAAGTTATTTATTTCAGATTTCAATTCGTAGTGGCCAAAGACCCAGCAAAATGTTATTAAAAAACATAATATGTATATGTATTTTATTACATTTTGATATGTAAATAAAAAAATGTAGATACTCACTTGCAAATTACTTGTCGAGTAACTTGTCACACCTTTTTACGTGTTTTACGATAATAGGGACAGATGCACAATTTTTTGATTCGCGCTGAAAATCTACATCCGAAAGAGAACAAATGGGCGTCGTGGCTAGTGCAGAATATGCATGTATTCGCGCCTCTTCTTTTTAGTCTCGGCGAGTATTTAAGCATAAGCTGTTCACCCGTGCCGCTGGTGACATAGGGCGACCATGTGCATACGTACACACATGGGGCAGCGCGCGGCCGGGCACACGTACCTTTGTGCACGGGGTCCGCGGCGTCCACGACGGCGAGCAGCAGGTTGGGGTTGGCGTACTTGTAGAGCACGCTGCGGTCGGGCAGCGCGCGGCCGGGCGACCGCGAGCGCTCGCCGCGCGGCCGCGCCGCCAGCGCCGCCAGCCGCGCGCCGCCGCCGCCCAGCCGCACCGACCACGTGCGCCAAGCCACCACGCTCTGCGAACGACAATACCACGATACAGGACACTTGTATCGACACACGCATGTGTAGGAATGGCGATCTGATATCCATTAATCAAAGAATCGATATATTGGGCCAAAAAAAACGATTATTTTAATCGATCCTAGAAAATCGAAAGTTGATCTTTTCAAAGTTTATTGAATAGTGTTATAGATATTTTATGCTGACAGATGCGTATTTCAGTACTTGTTTGGTCCTAATAACCTTTTTTTTCGCTTTCTTCGCCATTTTCAACTAAAAAGATTGAAGATCAATTTTTGAAACATCGATTCTTTGGGCGTCCATTTTTCTATGAATAGATTTATTGCACTTCGATTCCAATCAAATCAAATTGATCTTTTTCGAAAATAATCGCCATCCCTTCACACCCGTGCACGCGCCTCCGCCGACACACACTCACACAAACACATATACGCACGGACGCGCACACGCACACACAGATTTCCACTACGCACTTTGAGCACGACATGACACTACAGTATAGTCCGCGTTAAACTTCTAGTCCACTCAGAATATATAAATGAATCGCGTCGCCATAGCAAATCGTATGACTACACCTGCTTGCAACAACACTACGGACTAGCTAGCAGTTTGGCGCGAACTATACATTTCCTCCTACTTGTCAAGAGATGGCGCCACATGTTTATGGATCACGCTATCGTTTTCTCAATATCTTATACATAATCACCAGATCTCCCACAAATACAAATGAAATTTTCACTACAATAACAGGTGTAGTTGTCACTTCCCGCTAGACACAAGGAACCACACACACTTTTATGTGGAATATGATGGAATAATTGATGAATTGTACTTACTTTGCCATCATACTTCAGAGCATATCCCTGTATGTTCGCAGTTTCCCTCTCCGCCACATACATGTAGATGTTTTCAACTAACGGAGCCGCTGAGCCCGGGAACACCTGCAAAACAATTATAACTTAAGTTGCTGAACCTAATTTACAGTACATTTACGTAAAAAACTTCCTCATTAATTCGCATAAAGCCGCCAACCCTTTTCAATAAATGTCTATGTCTAACAACAACCTAGATCACATCAGACGTACCATTATATTAATATGAGCCACTAATCTAGCAGTTTATTACATTATCATACAGAGGAAACCTACATGCCGGAGAGTTCTTAAAAAAGGGGTGTAAAGTCTACCAATTTGCACTTAGCCGGCGCGGTGGAGTATGGCTTAAAAACCTGTCACCTGAGAAGAGACCCATGCCCAGTAGTGGGACAGTAATGGGTTGACGGCGTCATTACCACATCTACGTCACCAGTCGTGACGTCATACCTGCACGTTCTCCTCCTCGTCGAGCAGCAGCAGCGCGTGCAGCTTCTCGTTGTCGGGTACATGTAATACAGTAGCTTGCAATAATCTGCTGTCTAGCCGTAACGCTCGCTCAGCTACTAAGGTACCCCGGATAGGGTTCAGCGTGATTATGAAGCCGTTGCCTGTCTCCTGGAGTAGAAAATAATGACATTCAATTACGATAATAGATTATTACTTTATTTTTATTTATAAATGGCAGCAATCTATTCCATCTATTTCTTCAATTGATTGAATTCTATATCTATATAAGGATGATCTCGATTACAAATGACATTTACCGTTAACTTGTTACTATAACAGTATTTAAATATGAAGTCAACAAAGGCTCAGAAGTAAACAATTTTAGTTCTGAGAGCCGTAGACCACAATGGGCCAGTATACTACCTCATGCTTCCCGACAACAGTAAGCACAGCGCTGTGTGGTGCGTGCCGCGCGGAGCGTCGCGCGAACACTGCCACCGCTTCGGTGTCCAACGCCGGCTCGTAGTGAGACCACAGCAGCTTGCCCGACAGGTTGTCCATGCCGAATATCTGTGGAAACACGGCAAGTCAGGTATTACATGGTATCCGGATAGAAGGACCAAAAATTGTAAGAACTGAAAAAGATACTTTTGGTTTTGGTTGAAAATGAGATTGCAAAATAACTTTGTATGGTGATTTTTGTTCTTACACTAATATTTTCTTACACTTTATATATTTTATTAAAAATTAATTACTTTGTAATTAATTAAATAATTGTAATTATAATAGTAATTAATTGTAATTATAAAATATTTTTATAATACTAGTTGCCATCGGGCGCGGCATTCCGCCAGCTGCCAGCAGCGGGCGGGCTGCACCGTGCTACACACTGCGGGTACAGCGGACCCACCTTGCCCACGTCGGTGACGAGCACGATGATCTTGTGCAGGTTGAAGTAGTCGCGCACGAGCGGGTCGGGCGCGGCGGCGGGCTGCACCGTGCTACACACTGCGGGTACAGCGGACCCACCTTGCCCACGTCGGTGACGAGCACGATGATCTTGTGCAGGTTGAAGTAGTCGCGCACGAGCGGGTCGGGCGCGGCGGCGGGCTGCACCGTGCTACACACTGCGGGTACAGCGGACCCACCTTGCCCACGTCGGTGACGAGCACGATGATCTTGTGCAGGTTGAAGTAGTCGCGCACGAGCGGGTCGGGCGCGGCGGCGGGCTGCACCGTGCTACACACTGCGGGTACAGCGGACCCACCTTGCCCACGTCGGTGACGAGCACGATGATCTTGTGCAGGTTGAAGTAGTCGCGCACGAGCGGGTCGGGCGCGGCGGGCGCGGCGTCGGGCCAGCCGGCCAGGAGCGCCGCTAGCTGCTGGTACTGCGTGTGGAGCCGACGGACGAACGCCGCCCACACCGAACCTGGGACGGTGCATGACACCAACTTATAAGACACCCTTTATATCTACAGACATGTCGCAAAAAAATAATTATATTTTTTATACAGTATTTTGGCAGATATGGCGCATGTTTGCATGATCATGTTACGGAAATTAATTGTTCGCACCCGAAAAAAAATTATTTTGAAATACTCATTCTCATGCTTATTGGTGCAATACTTTGAGACTCATACTCATTTGGTAAATATTTATCTACATGAACTCCAGTCATGGAGATAACACACACACTGGATAACCCCAAAAAATTAGGTAAAGAAATAATAAAAATCCTGAAATTTGGATCTGTATCTACATTTATACAATAGCGTTACTTGTACTTACAACAATAATTCAATGTATTATTTTTAAAACAAAACAAGTTAAATGTATGTACTTATAAAATAAAGATGAATGTATCATATGTCAAGGCCAGTAAAAACGCCTTAATTGTGAAATATTTTTGAATACAAAGTATTAAGTAAGTATATTAATATTGCAAATTAAAAACATTCAAATCTTATATATTTAGGAGCCACACAGGAAAGTTTAAGAAGTTTAAAGAGTTTAAGAAACCACAAACATAAAATACAACTCTGTTATACAAACATAGAAATAATATCTTTTGATATTTGAGTTTTATTAGCACCACTACATACTGTAATACTTACTGAACACCTTGGGAGCTATAAAACAAATAAATACAATGATTAAAATAAATATCTTTGTATAATTATATCATATTAATTTATATCATGTATATAACTGTTAATTTATAGATCTATGAAAACAGTGTAATGTTTATTTATAGTAAAATAATTTCACTATGCAGATGAACATATTTAGGTAGGAAGTATATATTTTAATAATTTATTCCAGTAGTTAAGACTTCGCAGGTGAACGAAACCTCAAATAATGTACAACTAACCTTCTTTCTGATCGAATTCCATCTCGATGGCTGCGTCTGTCTCCGAGACGGGCAGCTCCACGAACTCCGCCGCCACCACATTGGCCAGAGCTTCTTCGCGATTCCACACTACTTGACCTAATAAAAAAGAAGAAACATTGAGAAATAGTTACATTTGCTAAGGAATAATGTATACCAAGCATTTTCATACACCAATGTAATAAGTAAAAAAAAAAGCTACCAATTAAAATTTTAATCATAATCATCATCATCAAACGATTACTGTCTTACTGCTGGGCACGGGTCTCCTCTCAGAATGACAAGGATTAGGCCATAGTACATAGCGCTGGCCAAGTGCGTATCGGTAGACTTCTCATACCTTTGAAAACATTTTTTTTAAAGATTTCGCAGGAATTCAGGTTTCCTTCGAATGTTTTTCTTCTCCATTTAAACAAGTGATAATTATTTTCTAATACGCACTTAACTTATGTAAGTAACCTCACCATTCTGCTCCAGCAGATACACTGCATCATCAGCACTGTTCACCAGCAGCCTGCAGATGTGCTGCCCCCTCTTGCTGCACATGACTGTGAGCAGCTCGGGCTCCGATATCTGTTTGGGCGACAAGCACTGGAACTCTGACACTTCATTGCCTGTTTCGATGCTGTTAGCTGATATCCTAAAACCCTGGAATTTCAATAAAAAAATATGTTTAACTGCTAATTAATGTAATTTTAAGATGCTAAAAGTTTACTGTAGGGACATGATTTCAATGACTCAAGACTTGCAAATAATGTTATGAAAAAATAATGGTCTTGGATTTATTAATAGAATAGTATATGTAATAAGAAAATTAGATCCATCTATCTGAAATAACTTATGTAAAACTGCCTTAATAAACTATTACTCACCTTCCCATCAACATTCCAAGTTTGCAACAACACCAGCTCATTAGCAGATTCTACTATGGTCGCGCTGGCCGACCTGTCAGCCAGTTTCACACCCAACACCTCATGCTTATTGCCCCTTATCAGAACCACTCTTTGATCATCTATTATGAACCCAGGCACAGTACTGTTCCCGTCTAGAGGCCTCAAACTGCCTTCAAACACACCATTCACATTGACAAGGTCCGATAATGGTTTTGTTATGAGTTGTAATGCCTTTGATGTTAAGTCGAGTGATACAACAACATTGCTTGATGCACAAGTGTAGTATGGAGGTGTGAGAACACATCTGGAATAGACCATGTTAATTGTTTAATGAGTTTTAATTACTGACATATTATGTTGTATGTGAAAATGTATTTTGGCAATCACTGTAGCACAATAGCAAGGTATGTTCAAAATAGCTAATATTATCCTAAGAGCCTAATCCAGATATAATAAAAGATAGCCTAGTCCTATTTTATAAAGAGTGATTATGTCCAACTTATGATTACTTTGAGTTTAATTTAGCACTATATAAGAAATATGATGCCACTGCTGAAAGTCAGTAGCAATAATTGGCAATAGCAATAATCTTTCCAGATTACAAATTAATTTACAACTATTTTCTGGGACTGATTTTCACTTACTACATTCATATAATATTACATGAAGCAAATGCACTTTAATATTTTTATTACTTTAATATAATTTGCTTTTACTCAATATAAAAAAAAGAAAAATAACTTTTTACGTAATGTAATCTCACCCCTCATTACTCCAAGTGGCCTGCAACTTAGAAGTAGAACCCTTATTGTAGCCCTTCATAACATTGTACATCGTGACCTCCAGATGTGACCCGAAGACAGGCACCATGTGTACCAGCACATTGTTCTGCACCCACCACTCCGAGAACTCTGAATGCTCATCATCATTGAGGGTCATTGACCACTCCCACAGGAGAACACCTGGAGAGAAAATGAATCTTTAAAAGATTACAGTACAATATAGGGACTATAGTAGCATTCTGACAACACCCATTCATACTTAAAACCACACAAAGAGCATGATGTAATAAGGTTTTATATTTTTCACAAAATTAAAAAAAAATTCTTCACATTGTCATAAATAGCTAAGAACCCCTTTGTCTTTGATTTCAAGAAACTACTTTGGCGTCAAAGACACTCTGATATACCAATATTTAGACATATATTTTTGAATATGGACTCTGGTATTGCAAATATCCAAAAGCACAGTGACTATTTGCCGTCATTACATTTATTGAAAAAATATTTCATCAATATGTTGATGTAAATAAAATAATTTAATCAATTATTTAGGTAAGATATTAGACAACAATATTATAAACATTACCTGTGCCACTGTTCCATCCCCTCACCAGATAGGGGTTGGCCCCAGTAACTGTGACAACCTTGTCGCTGACGTGCAGTAATTGGATGTTCCCGGCTGATGCAGTCTCAAACACATGCCGCCACACCACCTCACCTGGTACAAAATAATTATCATTGATATTAATGGGTGTTAGGTGCTTAAACCTTTCTGGCTTTTGGAGTCAGAAAGGTTTAAGCTACAGTGCACCAAGCCATCAGATTGGTATTTTTCACTTTTAAAGGTAGTACAAACTGATGTGGTTCAACATCGACAGCACCATGCATGCCAGTCTACTACTTCTATATTTTATATATAAAATTCTCATGTCACAATGTTAGTTACGGTACTTCTCCGAAACGGTTTTACCAATTTTTACCAAATTTTATATACATATTCAGTAGGCTTGTGAATCGGCTACTATCTCTTTTCATACCCCTAAGTTATATGGGTTGTTCACCCTTAACATTTTTTTATTTACATGGCAACACAACATTTGCCAGGTCAGTTACTTATATATGTCGGAGCAAATACGGCAGTTCTCCTATTATAAAATGAAATGATTAAACACCTGAGGTAAAACTAACTGCATCTTAAATAGGAAAACAAGTGCACGTGTGCCGGTCCTATAAAAAGGGCCGTACTGGCGACATCGAGGCATTGGAACAGTGCGGACCTCCTTAGGACGTTGTTATGCTGCCCGAAGAATAAATGAAGCTCAACAATTCTGGTGTGGTTTGCTTTCGAAGGTTTCATTATGAGTCATTCAGCACCACAACAACAATTGTGACGTCAGCAGTGCTAGCGTCACGCTTTTTACTTTGTTATATATAAAATCACATAACAAATTTTTAAAATATAAATTCATTAATTCTATAAAGATTTCATAGCCATTTTATTTTCTCACGATTTCTACTACATGTTAAAACAAATCAGAGATGCAATCTTGTGAGTTCAATTTAGGAGTCCTAATGTGCGGTATAAATCCACATCACAATGCTGTAATAACTTATTTCTTATGTTATTAATGTAAAAACAATATGTTATCATAGTACTAAAAATAAGGAAGAAATTAATATACATTGATCACTTACAATTAAATATACATCAATAAATTATTTTAACTTAAAGGAGAGTGGCATTATAACAAAACATATCCAGTGTTCCATTAAAAGGTTTGGATTATAATAATGCGAATTTATGAAAATTGTTGGTGGAACTATGTATTAAATTTCTATTGTAGAAGAATTAGCATACACTGTATCAAATCAACAGATTAAGTACCAGAACTATCCCAATCTCATAATAAAAATAAATCTAATATAATGTGTATCGAATTAGTATCACAATATATTTATTCCGCATCTTGACATTATCAATAGGTACTAATCATCTGACTATAAGAAGAATGTTTGTAAGTTTGTATAGGACATGTATGGGACACGAATCGCTGGTTATTGAATGGGAAGCCTCATTATATTAATTGCCAGAGCAAATAGGCCATATAACTAACAAATATTTGTAAAATAGCAGTAACCTGTCTTCAAGTGTAGCGCTGCCAGTACATTTTCTTCGGTGGCGACAATTATTTTTTTCGCCGTGGAAACTGTGTCAAACTGCGCAAACTTTATCCTCCCGACATAAGTTTGCCGCCTGAAAACAATATCCCACAATTATCCATTGAACTTATCACTGCGAAGACCTACGAATGGCATAACCTATAACTTTCAATTACCAATCGAATTTCCCTATTTGATCCTCGTAAATGCACACGGATAGATTAATCAAACTAAAAAACACTATAAACCAGTTCATACTGTTTAAAAATTTTAATAAACCCAAAAAACTGGGCTTTAAGTAATTTGACAGCATCCTTATTTCAGAATGACTGACTGAAAATGTTTTTTTTTTTCATACAGATAAGAAATTGTTCTGTTCAGAAATTGATTACTTAAATCCTAAAGATCATTGACCTCTTGAGCGGCTTGACGTGGACTTGAGTTATAATTTTCGAACGTAACATTCGGATACTTTGTACAGTAAATTATTATTTCATTTTTTACAAAAGGAATGTTAAATTTGATTTTTTTATATCTACAAAAAAAATTAAACCAAGTTTTACATGATAAAATTAATAAATACTTCTATAATTTAGAGATCAGTGGACAATATTAGTAAAGTATTGCAACAGTTGTAAAATTATATGCGAACGCGGGAAAATATAAGTCTACAAGTGAGTAATAGAAAGTAAGTAATGATATTGTTATTATTTTGGCTCTTTAAGCCCTAATATGTTATGTGATACACTTATTATTCTTATATTATTCATATTATACATCTATACATTCTCCGGAATATCTCCTGTTCTGTTAGAGGTCGCGTACAATATTTATATTATTTACTTATATCAGTTGGGCTGCCTGCTCATTTGATGCTCCCATTTCATAAAAAATACTTGTAAAGTGACATAATACATATTGTGAAATGGACGGTTTATTATTCATAGACCTCGTACTTGTTAAACGCTAGTTCAGTTACAAAAAAGTTTTAATTTTTAATAAGGCGCTTTTGTTCATTTAAGAATAGTTACCTCCATTCTCGTTAGCGTTGTTAAAGTAGGCACCTACTGGAGTTAATTTTTAAGTATCGCGAGGCTTACTACAAAACTTTCATATTGTGTTAAACACAATATGAAAGTAAACCTGAACAAAAATAAACTAGAAGCTGAATTTTGTGTTTTATAAGTAGGTGTGTACAGTTTAACAATAATATAAAAGAAATTATGTGATACTAGCTTTTCCCGCGGCTGCGTTTGCGATTGGAGATCGACGACACTAGTTGTTTTATCTATCCCTCGGGAACACTACTTTTTTCGGGATATAAGGTGTCGTACCTATGTTCTTTTTGGACCCCTACCAAAGGTGGTACAAGATTTCTTGACTTGGTACTTAAGGCGTGAAAGCGTAGCAAACAAACAAACAAACTCATTTATAATATTAGTTAGGATTATTTTAGTGATAAGTCCACTTGTTACTTGTAGGCTGTCGGTACAAATACAACCAATTACCTATATAAACGTGAAATTACGGATATAATAAAAAACTACTACTATAACAACCATATGATGAAATAACCAAGAAGCTAGCAATCAGTTGTTTTTCAATAAATTAATGTGTGCGTGACAGGCGCGTGCAGACGCCATATACACTGTAACTACATACATATTTATGTTGTGGATGTGAGCATAGAGCAATAGAACTGTAAAATAGCTGAAAAAACGAGAGATAGCTTGTTTTTTTACCTTAAATGACCTTAAAAATATTTTTAAATACACTCAAAGCAACTGTTTAAGAGCTTATTGAGAACAAACTATTTTTATATATATACGAGTAGGTAAACTTTAACATTGAGAAAAAAATATTAAGCCCTGGCACAAAGAGCGCCGTACTTCTTGTTTCTATATGATTGAAGATGGGCTAATTCATATAATTTAGCCAAACAAAACATAGTTATGTTATTGTCTGCCACGCTAAGTGCGGTTCACTAAGTTCACATAACTTTTTAAGCGAATTCTTATGAAGAATTCACAGACACTTATTTTCCTTATAATGTTTTTTCTATACTAAGACAGGTTACAATAATCAGATTTGTATGCCACTGAAGTTTTACTTCCTTATTAGGTAAGACACTTAGGTATAGTTACTGAGTTACTAAGTAAAATTGTATCTACATATTTTCGCAACACATTTCTCGCGAAATATTTCACGTGGCCTTCTTTGTCCAGGTTCGTTAAGAAAGGAACGGATCAAGCCAGGAAGAAAGGAGTCGCAATAAATTTGAATATAAAAAGAATTCCCCTTCGGAACAATAGTGAAATAGCTGGGAAAGTTCTTAACAAAACGTTCTTACCTACTGTAACTAGTTACATTGAACTAGTAGCTATTCATGTCCATAATAGCGATTATTCGCGAGACTAGTCGAAAATGGGTTATCGAGTCTAAAAGTGTACTATCCCCTATTATTCGTACGTTTATATATATATTATTTATATATACAATCGCGCGTCGTATTACAATAGCGGACAATGATTTTAGTCTGAAGCGGATTCTCGCGGGAGACAGGGTCCAAATAATAAAGCGGGCGGAAGGCTAGTTATTAATAAAATCCAGTTATTAAACGTTATAAAGGCAATGCAACTGGTATGAAGGGCCGTGTGTGCTAGCCTAGACAGCTTTCACCGTATCCAGGTGCGTGATGCAAGCCGCAGAAAGTCACAGTCGGGAACATTCAGTAAACAAACATCTCAAACTTTTTACGTAAATCTTTTGAGACAAAGACGTATCTAAGCTTGAAAGCGCTGATATAATTTCTGTCATTTACTAGGTTTTGGGTTTCATTTTCTAATGGGAGAATGTATGTAAGTAACAAATTAAGAAAAGTTAGTAATAAGTAAATGTAAGGGATTAATTTGTAAAATTAATGGGCTCATTTACAATATGATAATTATTGTATTCAACGGTTTTAGATCTCATTTGCCAAAAATGTCATTGTTTGCCAGCAATAAATTTTAAGTATAAACGGAAATCACAAATTTCTAACTGTAAAATGTAAAATTTTGGTTGTATCAAATAAGCTCTACAAATATCTCGAATTCAGTGGACGAACGCAACTTTTCATCTACTGAATTTGCTTGACTATGTCTTCGATACGATTAGTGCATTTCCATTCGCGCCGTTTTACCGCGGCCTGCTCTGCATTGCTGCAGATTTTTGTTTTTTTTGAGGGTTCGTTATGTAAATGAAAAAAGCGATGCGGACTTTACTTTTACATTTTTGCTGTTTGCAATACTAGTTCATCGTTAAAATCGTCTTGTTATAATTGTATTTGTAATGTTGCCGTGTTAATTAAAATAGAGTTTCAAAGTACACAATACATATATAGGTATATTACCTACGCATATGCTTTGTTACGCAGCATAATTATGATTAAACTATAAAAAATTACATTATCTTTGTATTGCGCCCATACAGCAGTATTTAAACTAATTAATTACGTGTTCGTGACACAAATAACTCGAGACATTCGCGAAATTCTTTGAAATTAGTAGTGTTATTAACTAGATAGGCATTTCTATATGACTTGAACGAGCACCAACGAGCAGGTATGATTCATAAGGACAAATATTCCGCGGCAAGTTATTTCCCGGTGATTAATAATTAAAATATTTTAAGAAGTAATTGCATAACATTTAGAAAAACTTCAAAGTGTATGGAGTATGTATCGTTGCATATAAAAAAGTATGTATCGTTGCAATACAAATACGGCTCTAGTATTTACCAATTAGAAGCGAGGTCAGTTTTCGCACATAGCTTAAACTGTGGGCAGTACGCTAGCGTAAAATGTTTTAATGAAGTGCTTTCATTCGGTTTTAAAACTGCGGGGTGTTTATTGAATATGAAAAGAGAAAGAGTGCGTTGGGGGAAGTTAGCATAGTTAGACACGCAATTTGCAAAAAAGAAACAAAAAGTTTTAGTTTTGGGTTATGCAAATTTTGCATTGTTACCAAATTTGGTGGTAGATATTTTTTTAGCTTGTTATTGGTGCATTTTGGCATTGTAGTAAGTATTTTTTTGCAAAATTTAGTGCGTTCTTATTCGAACAAATTGCAAACATATTTACTTAATGATAACGTATGCATGGAGAAAATGAGGGAAGACGGAAGAGGTTTGCTTACTTTGGCTGAATAGGAGGAGGGGAGGGTTTCAAAGTACTAAAATTCTGCTTATTACGTAACTTTAATGACCCCTTACAAATATTTAATATAATGTCAATATAAGTTGGAATTTTAATATCGTCCAGCTGCTCTCGCCACCCCTTTGTCACTTGTCGGACCTGCTGTCCCCACTGTACCTGCCTATGAATATTTATATTTGCAGCATCATTAAAAATCAACAAGCATGTGGTATTATGCGACACATTTTAAGAACATATAAAAGACAGTAATAATTGTTCTTAAAGAATTCAACATTCTGATGAAGATAATTAACATTGTGCCCAAATTATAATATGTTTTTTTGCTGATATTGCCTAAACAAACTATCATTATTATTAAATGACTTCTAAAATGTGCACCATTATGATGATAATTAAAATAACTGATATCAAATAAGTATGTACGAATATTAAATAAATACATTAAGGCCGTTTAAGTAAATAAAACCACTTAAATAGATTCGTACATTCGACAAATAAACGACATGTGGTGTTGAAAAGCATCGCGTAACTCCAATTGAAGTAATATCGTGAACTTTTATAACGAATGGGTTTTCAATTTTCCCCCATGCACCCAACTTTAATGAACGCGCGCAACCCCGGCAATGCAGTTTGCAGTGTTTCGTTGCAGTGGCGTCGGCGGCTGTGCGCTCTATCTGTGTGAGTTGTATATGTATTATGTACTCTAGGTACGTGTAGAGGTGTAGGTAGAGCTGTGTGCTACTAGATGCGTGGCGTACAAACGCTATAGCTTGATTCAGTACTTGTTTTGCGAGCAAAAATGCGTTTGAAGACACTGGAATATCTGTTTGGAGTTGATGGCACGAAATGGGTTGAATTTTCTTTCACTATATCCTTCTATTGTGGTGGAAGTTTGTTTCTAGTATAGACTCTATTTAATGCATTATATTAAAGGCTTATCAAGAAAATGATGAATTTATTATTCTAATTAACAATTTCGTATTAGATAATTATTAATTAGGTACTATAACCGTGACAATGATTTTACACAAAAGTCATTTTCTTTTTCAGATAAAACGTCAGTAGTGAGCTGTAAAGATAGAACATATTGCAGATCCGTCACATACCTACCTCTCTTTTTCTCAACAGCTTGTAGTGAAAATATGATTATAGTCTACACTACAATCATATTTTCTTTTGTAAGTTATAGGTATATTTACTTATTTAAACAAATAAGAACTTCAATTTCAGTTTATATATCGTATGAACTCGATACTATCTTGGGAACTGACCGCAAATTCATCTTTCGCCAGCCAACAACTCGATACGATCTGGAACGGTTAAGTAATACGTAACATAACTGTTACTGCACGTATGTGTTGGTGTGTTGCGGTATGTGATATAATATACGCAGTTGTACAGATGACATCGGGAAATCAGATTAGTTTAATCTGCCCGCTAACAGTTCAAAGCTTACTGCTGTAACACGAAAAGGATTTTATCGTAACGCAATATTTTTAAGTAACAGTACGCAATCATAAGTTACTTTTAATGTTTTATGTAATGGATGCAGATAACATCTTTATTATACAATCCCGAAAAAGACAGGAAACGTACATCTGTATCGTTGCATTTGAGGTCGTTGCCCTTGAGGACTTAATTGATCGTGATAGTACCTCTACTCAACCACACTTTCAATCCAGAATATATCAGAACATATCATACCACTGTCATAAAACAGTGGTAAGAACAGTCAAATGCCCACTATAAGATTACCAACCTATGTCATCTTGCTAATTACTCAAATATTCCCTGAATACAATTAGGTACAAGGAGGAAGTGATACTCCACAGGAGACATCTATGTATAGGTAAATTCGTACATAACCTTGACTTCCCAAAAAGGGATTTCAACCATCCTAACCGTTACGCCACAGTGTTGCCGGATAAAATTAATCGATAGGAACCAGGGAGATATTTTCATATCAACATTCCCAAGTATTCTGCAAATGTACTTGTAAATGTATAAACTCCAAACGCATGAAAACGGTCACGACGGTTTCTGTAGAATTTCTATACTTAATCTAATGTTCATTACAATGTAAGCTGATATAAAACCTATAACACCGACTAATAGAATAAAACCTTACTTGGTTGTAAAGCACAAACGGATTAGGGTAATTAACTTCATCGGTATTGTAGCAATCTAATTAAATAAAAGGTCCATAATGTCATTGTAATATTGACTGATGACAGGGCTGTAGATAGTATTTAATACTTAAGTATTTTGATAAATTAAATTTGGTGACTGGTAACTTTTAGAAAGATTCGTCCCCAGAAGTGAACATAAAAAAGAATGTCGTCCTGGAAATAATGAAATAGTTTTGATCCGATTGTCAGGCAAACATAGACTAGAAATTACTAATAAGTGACATAGCCTCTTTTTTCATTTAACCTAAGTACTTATTATCTTAGTTTCTGCGAGGAAATCTTATACCTACAGTGAAAAAGTCGAACATGCCACGCATGTAAAATTTTGAAATATACGTTTATTAGTATTTTTGAAATTAATTTTCTTAATTCTTTTAAAATCATAACTAATTATCGACTTATGCATTTAACAAACGAAATTCTATAGGGCAAGCCATTATAATTACTTAATTTAATTTACCTAATTAACGAAAAATATTCCTGCAGTATATTTCATTGAAGCTCTCTCAAATGTAACCTAAGTAATCACTTGAAAAGCAAATCTATCAAGTAGTGTGTAAAACAGTTTAATTTAATGTATTAATTAACGTGTGCTTCAATCAACCAAGTGAATGAGGTGCTACGCACGTCGTGACCGGCGTCAGTGAACGGCCTCTTGGAACAGTGTTTCTCAAAGTAGTTACTAACACCTTCTTATGGATACTAGAAGCAAATAAGAAGGACAGTCACAGCTAATAAGAGGGACAGTGACAGCAAAAAAGAAAGGCCTTAAGATAACTGAAATGCATTGAATACTAGAATATTCTTGTTCTTCTTATGATCCTATGTTTTAGCCGACTTATTTTAGAGACAAATAACCGGTAGCTATAGCCATAGCTAACTACATTTCCAAATGGCAGAAATTCTCAATTTTGAGGAGTGCTAGAAAATAATTGGTTCTAAGTCAGTTTATTTGTGAATGACGTCAATAATGGCTGTTTTTACAGCACGCAGCTCACTGATGGTAAGTTTTAACTGTCGTCCGTAAACATGTGTGACCAACTCCACATAGAACAGGGGTCAATCCGAAGCCATATTCAGCAAATGCGTTGCCACTTCTGCCGAATTAGATTTTCTCCTCACATTTAAGTCAGCGTTGTGGTCAAAATCGAAATAACTTTGAAAACCTCTGAATTAGAATATAAAACCGCATGCATATGTCGCGTCACACGTGTAGCGTCATGTCGACGCCCGGAACTCAGTTTTAAGGCTTCTATTTTGCTAACTCGCCCCATATGTTGGTGTTGGTGCATTGCATTACGTTAGGCTCGTTGGAATTCCGCCAAAAGATAACCGTTACGGTAACAATGCTGATGTTTCGTGCGATATAATTGGGTCTATCCATTAATCCATTAGACTTTTAAAGTCTAGTAACTTAACTAATGTCGCAAAGGTTTAGTTGTACCATGCATACTTGGAGTATAGGAACTGCAGTCAACTGCCCCTGTTACACAAATACACATGCGTGTGTTTGTCATTTATTTGTGAAATAAATAAGCTTAATAAATAGTAAAAATACATATTATAAGCTACAAATTTATTTATATAATTTTGTGTGTAACAATTAACTAGCACTTGTAATTAAATTCAACTAAAAATATTCTTTCTACTCACAGCCCCACTCTAGCATTCAGTTGGTTGTCCAATAGATCGAAAGCTTACATACAGATGCGTGGAAGATTAGATTAATTGAAACTTGTACCGTGTCATGGAGTTAAGTACCTATGTATGATTTGAAGGTGGTAGAACCTTTTCTGGTTCGAGTCCGACGGCACCAACGCCACGCCTATTTCTCTCTAATAACAGCAGTTTTAAGCGCTACTGTGTTCTTGGTTGAAGGGTGTGGTTAGGGAGACATACTTCTCTCAGAGGCGTTCCAGCTTAGTCCTCAGGGGTGACGGCGCTTCTGTGGCTGACATCAGGTAAGAATATCTAATACTATCTAGGGTTGATTACTGATGTACATGAGCGGTAGTAGCCATTTAACATCAGGTGGACTGCATGCTCGTCTGCTACTCCTATATTATAAAAAAACGTGCCTTCTTCCTAGAACTTCTTCTTCTTCTACCTAGAACAGTATAAACAGCGGTTAAAAAATATAGGTTATAAAGATATGAGAAATAGGTGTATTGTGACTGCCGTCATTGGAATCAGGACTCCGCCCCTACGTCGAGTGCAACTGCATTACGCCAGTTCCGCTGGGTGTCTGCCAAAAAGATAACGATTACGTTAGTAATTGCACCGTTTAACGAATAAAAAAGCCGTAGTATTTTGTCAAACTAAACCAAAACACACTAACAACTAGAACAACAACAATAATACTAACATTTTCACTGACTTTGTGTAATATAGATATCTAAAGCCATAATTTAGATAAGTATGTGCTGAGCCAGAGATTGATCCCAAGACCTTATGTATGTCAGTTTAAAGCCGGTTATTTAAATCGGACGGATGGCATTGGCCGGATAGCAAAGATCGATTTTTGTCAATTTTGGCATACTAAAAATTAATAAATCCTCCTTAGTATTTTGATTAATTATATTAGTAGCGGGCGTAGGTAGGTACCTTGTCCCTGTAATCTTGGGACTAGAATAGGGCTAAGGTAACCCCTGCCTGTCGTAAGAGGCGACTAACAGGGGGCTTCAGGGGTTTCGGGCGGCAAGAGTGGGAGCTCGAACCTTCCAGCAAGTAGCCTCTGGTAGGACAACGGTGTGTGTGGCCGCATACCGTTGTAAACACCAGTTGTGTATGAGGAGCGTAAACTGCTCCCCCAGGGAAGAGCCCGATTGGGATATCGCGCTCGGAGGACTCCGGTGGTGTTCCATCGAGATCCCGTAGTTCTCCACCAAGCGCTGAGGATGGCCACCGGGCGGGGGGGGGGGGGGGGGGTTTAGTGCGGTAAGAATCCCACATAACCCGGCGTCGCTCCCACGTCGTCGGATACCTTTTGAAGGTTTCCCCCTCGAAAACAAAAAAAGGCACTATTACTTATTAAAGTTATACGAATCGTCAGCCACAAATCGTTATAAACGCAGACATTTTCCTGTTTGTAACTAATCAGATAACCAAGGGCAGCAGTGCGCATTTACCATCAGGTCATACATTTCTATTAATTTTCTAACATAAATTACTTGAGAATAGTAATGCTCTTTCGTGGCCGACCTTAAGGCTGCAATAGCCACTTATGACGGTTCACATGACGACGCCGCCTTTAGATATTTTAATTATAAAAACATGTTAGAAAAAAAGAAAGGGCTTTAATTACTTTGGATAAAATGAATCATATTGCCACATAGCAAAAACACGTGTGTACTTATGAATGCATGTAAGAAGTTGTCCTTCTTTGACGTTTTTATTAAAAATAATATAGGTTATAATGAATCAATGTGTACGCTGTACACACGCAAGTGAAACTACAATAAAACAAAATAAAAAATATTATATTCGATTTAAAATGATTGAAGCGAATTGTTTGCCTTTTTTGTAATACTTGTGACATTTACTAGCCAACAATTATATTTTTCTCAAACTCGCTAAAATAAGTGTAACTTCAAAGGAATAACAAAGCCGTTACAGTTCCACAGCTGGGTGTCTTCTCACAGGGTGATGGGGGAATAGGCCATAGGCCACCACGTTAGCCAGACACCGATTGGTAGAATTCCCACACCTTTTAAATATTTAAAACAGCTTTCAGGCTTGTAGGTTACTTTCATGATGTTTTTCTTCACCTTTAAGCACGTGCAAGGTAGAGCCAATATGTTATAGTTCGCGTAAAACTGCTAGTCCGCTCTGAATATAGAAATGCCATCAAAAACAATGCTTGTAAAAAGATCCAAGTCTCGCCATTCAGTTCTTCTACCGTAAAAAGTTTTGAGATCTATGTAAAACCAAGCCGGTAAATGTATGCAGTCCCTACTTAAGGGACCTTCTGTCTTAAGGTATTATCTCACTATCTAACCTAACAACATCTCATGGGACCATACCAATATTAAAAATCTTTTATGTTCTAAATAAATTAACTTGGCAATCGTACTGCAGTCACATTGTGTTTTCATCTTATCATATCGCATCACACAGGTAACATTAGTACGATTGCCACGTCGATTTATTTAGAACATAAAAGATTTTTAATATTGGTATGGTCCCATGAGATGTTGTTAGGTTAGATAGTGAGATAATACCTTAAGACAGAAGGTCCCTTAAGTAGGGACTGCATACATTTACCGGCTTGGTTTTACATAGATCTCAAAACTTTTTACGGTAGAAGAACTGAATGGCGAGACTTGGATCTTTTTACAAGCATTGTTTTTGATGGCATCTCATTCCTTTTTGTAGATATTTCTACTCTTTTCCTTTCCGGTACCTTCTACTAGTTGAACCTCAACAACAGATTTTTTAAAGCCAATTAAATTTTTGTAGTTAGTCTTTGTAGTTATGTAAATAATCTTGCCATTCATCATCACTTTCATTCGAACATGACAATAAATTAAATCTAAAAAAGTTACTATTTTGACAACTGAAATTATTCCCATTATCCTCAGGAAAAAACATCTCTACTGATTGTGATTTATTTATTTATTTATTTATTGTGATTTAACGTGTCTTCGTATTAAATAATCGACATCCCTTACTTTCTTCTGAATATCCGACAAAAATCATTGGCAATCTTTCACTGACTTCGTCGGACTCCGGTTTTTGATATAAACCACAGTATTTACTGCTCTTGCTCAAATTCGTTTCAATTTAAAATAGACTTCTGACTTCTGAAATGAAATGAAATATTTATTTAATAATGATAACATTAGTTTTAGACTTCTCGCATTAACAATAATAGTTCTGTTAGCTGTTTCAACCACAACAATTTGTTTAGGGGTATATAGTATCGCCTTCTGATGTAGAATTCCATTTGTTGACAAGAAAATATTGAAAGCTCTATTACAAAATTTGGTCCCACTATCTGATCTCATACATTGTTCGACTTGCTAGTTCCCTTTTCAACACTTTATATTTTTGAAATTTCTTAAAGACTCACTCTTATGTTTTAGAAAATAAACATTCATCGATTCATTCGAGAATAATAGTCGATAAATAATAACATGTACCTTAAACCGTTGAGTGAAGTAGCTTCCATGGGACCACATAAATCTGTATGTACGATCTCCAGTATATCGTTCGTTCGCGTTCAGAGGTTTGGAAATGGTTTCTTACTAGTCGTCATATCCGTCGTAATGTTCACATTGTCAAGACCAGTCACAATATTCTTTAAAATTCGCATATATTCCGGATTAATATGGGCTAGTCTTCTATGCCAATATTTATTTGACATTGTCAAATTACATATCGGTGATTTGACAAATTGTTTAAATTTATATATACCATCTACGTTGTGGCCAGTTGCGATGATATTATCCATAGAGTTACTAATAGTGCAACCGTTTTTCAAGAAATTAACAGTAAATCCTTTTTCAGTAAGTTTACTCACCGCTAACAAAATCAAACTTAAATTATTAGTCTGTATTTGTCTTCTGCATTCAACCTGTAGTTATTTTTAGAATTAATATTTCCAGAGTATATTAATAATACATATTTTCAGCTAGACTATATTTTTATTCACTTCTATTTAAAACTTAGCTCACCGAACAATATCATTTTATACATATATAGCTTATGACGAAATACTTAAAATAGCAGGTAGAGACTGGTTAGAAAAAGCTAAAAACAGAGACACATGGAGAAAAATGGAGGAGGCCTATACTCATTTAGAGGTCCTTAATATAAACAAACATACATGACCCACACAATATGAAAATATATATATAATATTAAATGACATTAGCAATAACATATTAAAATTGTATAAGTAAAAAGAAAAATATATATATATTATAGTTAATCGATGACTGTGACATAACTGATACTAATAATAATATATAATGTAAAATGACAATTTATAAATGTAAACTGACTGATATGTATATTAACGGAATAAATAGGCTTTTTTATTATTATTTTTATTTTTATGTTTTATTTATTTTACATATATAGCTATTATGTTTGTTTTGTACAAGCAATGGAGCAAAAAAAATATCCTAATTGTGCAATGGACGGTTGTTTAAATTCAACATTAAACTGTGCATTTTCGTTTTTTTATAGCTATCAATTTTTTAGGGAGGTAAGTCGGTATTTGCTGTTGTACCGAGCCACTAGGAGCTGATATTTTTGGTGATCATGGCAAGAATATGTTATAAAGTGGCTATCTAAGCTCGATTTATATAACAGTTTCTTATTTCGAATAATTTGAAACGAACTTAACTAAATTTATGTAATATTACGTATCAAATATTACGTAAGTTGAAAACATGATTTTTTGTTTGTGTAGATATTGGTTTGTCTTTAAGGCCATTTGGTAGATTTAGGTCTAAAACAGATAGGGCAAAAGGAATTGTGTAGTAAGGGTAATCCGTTTAGAAGTTATTAGGGATTTTCCATTGTGAACATTGTAAATTTGTATATGTAAGCTTATTATTTTCATACAGACATTTATTTAAGCGCAATAAGGCCGAAATTTGCACATTTGTTTCCTTGGAAACAAACTTATTATTATTTTATAATACGGTGACAGTTGCTTTACCTCACGACAGTTATTGTATTTTTTGTATGTTACCGTTATATTGTAGAATACGTTAGCATACACATTAACTAGGCAGTCAAGATTAGCTAGAAAATATGCAGATTAACTATGTAGTTAAAATTCGAAACATCTTTTCAGACTTGTTCTTAGGGCTAAAACACATGTCTTTTTACGACACGATGACGTATCGTGACACATTATGACATTGTGCCACAAAGCGATATTGTTTCGTGAAAATATACAATGTTTGTCGTAAATTCATGACACGACGACGCATCATGACATGCACGGGTCGACGTCAAGGGGTGAAAATTGATACAATCTTCGTTTTGTACTTTAGGTAATGGGCAAGCTAATCTGCGTTTTAACTGATTTAGGCACATTAGCCGTAACATCTAGTTTTTTGTCATGACATTTGTCAGAAATTCGGAATGTTTTTGATATTATATTACTTTTTAGGGTTCCATACCCAAAGGGTAAAAACGGAACCCTATTTCTAAGCTGTCTGTCTGACATAGAGCTCTATTTCTGGAACCTTAATAGATATAAACTTATTTTTTTACGGAATATATATAATGGTGGCCGCTTTAACAACAAGTAGTTTCTAGACGATTCGAAAAATGTAAAAAGCAGAGTCAGACATACTCAAGGCGCGGCAGGTTAGTGATAGAGTATATATCTCTGATGCCGAAAATATGTTTATCTGCTGGTTTGCATATTGGGGCAGCCATACGAGAGGTAAAAATGAAAAAAAAAGTAACCAGCGCATTCGATTTTCAAAGGGGATATGATGTTACCCCAGATGAGTCGCCCATTCGAAAGACTGACGATCCGATTCGAAAGACTGTCAGTTGCCATACAAGGACCTTCTTTTTCTTTATGAGGAGGAAATCTTCAAAAGGTACTCGACGACGTGGGAGTGACGCCGGGTGGCCGTCCTCAACGTTTGTTGGAGAACTCCGGGATCTCCGACGGAACGCAACCGAAGTCCTCCAAGCGCAATGCCCCGATCAAGCTCTGCCCTGGGCAGTTTTCGCTCCTCCTAAACTATCCCGTGTTCACGACGGTATGCGACTACACATACCGCCGTCCTTCCCAGGGACACTTATTGGACGGTTCGAGCTCCTTGCTGCCACTCCCAACTCTGGAAGCCCCCTTTTAGTCGCTTTACGACAGGCACGGGATATCGTAGCCCTTTTTTAGTCCAGGTACTACAGGGACATATAAGGACCTGCTATTTTTTGGCGTTTTTCATTTTAATGATTGAACCGTAGATGTTACAGTTGAAATGTTCACAATGCATTATATGGCAGCTATAATATCAATTAGTAAAAATAAAAATAAAAAAACAAATATTTTTGTGGTACGGCACCCTCAGTGTAAGAGTTCGATTCGCACTTCACCAATTATTTGTATTGAATTTAAATTGAAGTTGGAATAGAAAACGTCTTATGTCTCGAGAATAGAAACAATTGAAGTCGTCGCCAATAATAGTAGGGGAGCCCAAGACGGGATTTTGAGAGTGACTCGAACGCGGCAGATTAAGATATGGGAGATACCTTACATCCTATAGAGTATCTTAAACCATCCATTTTGGGGGTTCAACCAGGGAAGTCCGTCAGATTATTAAAAAAAATAGTATTATCTCTTCTTAATAGTAGTAGCTTAATTACTTGCTGAAAACAATAAATTTTAACCTGACGATTTGAGGGCAGCGTTAGGGAGTAATAAGGTTGCAAAAAAATCTATACCTGGACATACTCGAGTGCGGTCATTTTTTTAATATAAAGGAAATAATGCTAGAAAACGGGTAACATCATAATCATACCACACGTTGATGTAGTGACAAAAAACTTATTTAAAAGGAAAATATGTATATACACTATCTGATAGCGCTACTTATTAGCATGAATCCCTGGAAAGTAATGCTGTGTAACAAACTAAATGAAGGTTGATGGTTGATGAAGGGTTATGATAAGTAAAACATCAGCTGGAATTTCCTGTATAATAATCTTACGCCCTCTAGTGTGGCATGATAACGATTTTTTTTTGCATTTTCGAAGAGTCACTGACAGTCTTTCGAATCGGATCGTCAGTCTTTCGAATGGGCGACTCATCTGGGGTAACTTCATATCCCCTTTGAAAATCGAATGCGCTGGTTACTTTTTTTCCATTTTTACCTCTCGTATGGCTGCCCCAATATGCAAACCAGCAGATAAACATATTTCCGGCATCAGAGATATATACTCTATCACTAACCTGCCGCGCCTTGAGTATGTCTGACTCTGCTTTTTACGTCTTTCGAATCGTCTAGAAACTATTCCCACGGTGAATCGAAAAATATCACACAACCTTTTCTTCACTCTAACGTGTAATCTACACAATCGTATAGGTCCTATCGACGCTCCAGTTTCTACCCATTTAACATCATGGGCTCCCCTACTACTCGTACATTTCGCGGACAGAAACACAGATTCATTAACTGCAAATGTAACTTTGTCATCCTATATAACTTATATAGGATACAAAGTTATTTAATGTAGTTGGTGTATCTAGATAACTGGACGGAAATTGCAAAATGTTTTAGTTTTCCCATGAGTTATATACTAAACACTAATTGTATTCTCAATTTCAACCTTCTATGTCTGCTAGAAGTGCCTTAAACTTTTGATGATCGGTCAGTCAGTGAGTGAGTGAGTGACAAAATTACGAACTTTGACTACTTGTAATTCTTAAACTACTGGTTCAAATTTAATGAAATTTAAAATATACCGTGTCTACACAATGCTTGCTTGGCTCCTGAAAATTCAGGCTTCTAGCTTCATATGCAACGAAGTTACAGGAGGTCGAAAATGGGCCGAATTGCTTCGAGAAAAGAATGCTACGGCCGTGCCGCTTTTTTTGGCTTTGGCTCGACTTGGCGGAGGCACTGCCGTGCCTCCAGATGATTCGCGTCGCCATAGCAAATTGTATCACTACATCTGCTTGCAACAACTTCAGAGCGGACAAGCAGTTTGGCGCGGACTATTGTTATAGTGGTGTTCCCCCACGTCTATTTTAGCGTGAATCAGTTCTACGAGACCTCAGGAGTGGTAATGCATTTGTAACCAACTCCTATATGGAGTCAGTTATAGATATCCATAGGCGCCAGAGGCCCCTTATTATGGAGTCAGTACCAGATAGGTATGTTGCAGAGGGGGCAGAGGCCACTTTGTACTATTTGTAGGAATGGAAGCTCGTATTCTACTCCAATCTTATAAAAAAGTACTTAGGTAGATAAATGACTTATTCATGCTATTGCGTAATGTATCATAGGTTAACATGACAAGAATAATGTCCGTCTGTGACTCATCTCTTCGTAGAACAAGTGAACGCAAAACTTTTTGAAAGTTGCAATAGTAGTGCTCGAAACTCAAAACTAGTTTAGAATAGTTTAGGTAGCGCTTCGGGATGCTCTCCTCAACAGTTTTCGTTTATTCCTTACAAACTTATTTTCGTGAAATAAAATATGCTATGTATTTTTTTGTCTATAAAGTCCTCAGTTTTTTTGGGTTACTATGACCTAAATAAGCTTAATTATGAAGATTGTAAAGATCAAACGGCATGGAAATTCATTTCCTCTTTAATCGCTAGAATAGATGTCCATTAATTTCAGGTCCTTATTAAGTAGCAAATGGACGCAGCAAACGAGAAGGAAATCAGATGTTAAGTGTTCAATGGCCACCCATGCTGCCTGTGAAGACTTAATTACAACGCTTCATATTCTTTCAAGCATTACTATTTCAAAGAAGAAGACATATTTATTCATATTTCCTTTAAACCAGAACACAGCAATACTTGGCATACACAGCAATACTTTTGCTATTAAACACAAATGCGGTAAATAGTACCTCCGAATTCAAACTACAAATCTACTACCTTCACAGATGAAACCACTGTAGCCGAATCGCGAAGACTTCTTCCATATTCATTTAAACATCAGGTTGGTAGGCTTATTTTTCTAAAGAAAAAAAAGAAAAACACAAAGGTATGTGAAACGTTTTGCAAAAGCCCGCTTAAACACATTATTTACAGTTTCTTGGGCTTGAGTTTTTTACCTTCAAAGTTCCGCATTACACGCAAGGAGACGAACATTTCCATGCACCGAGTGTTCTTGTCGCGACAAAACTTTGTTATTCAAAAGAAGATAAACGAAACACTTTTAATATGAAAATATTTGTTTTATTTTTAAAGGTTTTGAGTTAGTCCATGGGCGACAAAGATCGCTGAAAATCAGATGGGCCGTTTGTTATAATAGCTCTGTATAGTTCTGCTGTGCTTTGATTTGAATGGTGAGTTAGGGTTTGCAATAACATGAGAAGTTTCGACTAAGTCCTCGAGCTTAACAGCGAAGTATTAATTGCAAGTACAACTTCCACTATATGAATTTTGTGGTAGGTGTTCAACTGTTCACGCGCACAGCTCTATTGCTACTATCAAATATAATATAAAAAGTAGGACCACCAAGAGCATTTCCTACAATTTCCTGGCTTTGCGAGGTTACAGCCTCCGCCATTCCGTGTTCCCCCAAGGAGTAATGAACACTTCCGCGCGCCGAGAGCCCTCGGCGTCTGAACGAAGCGTCTTGACACGGTTTAAGCTAAATTATTAAGAAAATTCAGCTTTTCTCCCCACTTTCAAAACTAGCTAGTGCAGCTTTTCTTAAACTTTAGCTTTAACTCGCTTTTCGTAATTTCTCTTTCGCAGAGTCAAGGGTCCTCTGCTATGAAACGCCGTCTTTAGACCCTCTTGAGTATAAACGGAGTCTAAGCTAAATTATTTATTATATAACGAATGTTTTTCCTTTATATTTTCAACGTCGTTACCGTTTCTAAACTCTTAAAGTGACGCACGCATTGAACATAAAAGATAAAACATTTTCTCAAATATATTTTCTTAGTTTTTTTAAAACTTTAATAGGTTGTAGCTTCGTAATACGTAATTTTCACACAGAGATTAAATATCGAACGCTAATATTTTTCGTTAAACAAGGTTTATGCCTATACCCAATATTATAAAACAAATCTTAAATAGAGTTCTTCGAAAATCAAATGTGCCGGTTATTTTGTGTTTTTGTATCCACTTATTTAATTATAATCGTCTTAAAAAGTATAAACTACTTAAATTGAAAGTAACGAATATTCTAAGTAACTTTAAATATACACATAAAATTATCGTAAAAATAATGTGTCGCCTTTGTAGATTGCTGACCATTAATAAACGTGTAAAAACAAAGTAAAGTCGTGGCACATTGAGTGATAAACAGCACTGCCACCGCACACGCAATGTAAAACATTGCACATAAATAAAACACAAGATTGTAGTATCGTTGTGACCAACGCTTGTGATATATGATAGTCGTATAGTAGTACTTTCTTATGTAATGTACAAACGAGCATGCTGTCCATCTGTTAAATAGTCACTGCAGTGTACGGACATTTGTTACTGACGCGACGCAGGACATTTCTCCCTGAAAGTCAACTGACAGTCTCGGATTTGACCAATGAAGGATTTGGCAAGTAAACACTACTTTATGCAGTAATTACAAATTTAAGCCGCGTGCGAAAAAAATATGTAGAAGATGTTGTTTCGGATCTTTTAGTGGTAGACGCGGTATTGTCTTACGTAGCTACTAAATTGGAACGATAGTAGTAGCATATTAGCATAATGCTTTCTCTGTCTTACAAAACTTTAAAACAAAACAACAACATTTAGTGGTGTTAAACCTCTCTTTTGGATATCTGATACCAAGGCTACCAAGACTAAAGGCAATAGATAGTTGGGCCTCTAAAAATCATCATATACCCACCCAGCCTTTATATTACACTAATTATAGGTATATATATTTTTAAGGACATTCAAATAACATATTTTTTTACATATATCAGAATATATTTATTATATATTTCGGATAGAATTTAAATTTCATAAGACGATCATAAAAAAATGGGCGCTAATTTTACACCATACAAAAAATGCCTTAATTATAATGCGAAAAAATTGAATAGTGTTCCAAAGTAAATAAAAAACTCATTAGCATATAATGAATGTTTGCTCACGTTAATCATAGAATTGTTGTCTAGACTAACCACGGCCCAATGATGTTCTTAATTGAGAAAAGAATCAAAACGTTTTAATGCAAAAACAGCCGTCTGCTGTCTTATTCTGACAATGCTGTGGAATTAAATTAATGTAACTTGAAATGTTCACACTACAATGATTGAAGAAATCTTGTGAAAAGTGCTGACAAAAACATGGGTAATAATGTCGACTTAGAGTCGTAATCTCTATTAAATGCAGTGTTAGCGTAATGTTTACAAATCGGGCCTCCCACGCTGAGTCTCAGGTTCAAATTATAAATTATAGGCATCTTCAAGTTTTTGATTTATTACTCGTAGACATTTTATTATCAGTCGCTTTAATTGTAAAAAAAAACATTTTAAGGACTCGAGATTTCGTATTCTGTAAGCCAATACCAAATGTGTAGTCTATTATGCACTTTGTCAATGCGGTGGACTATGGACTAAACCTTTTCATTTATTTATTTATTTATTGAAAAGTCGCACCAACAAGGTGAAAATTGATGCATACAAATTATTTTGATAAAAACAATTAGAGATTTTTTAAGTGCCACCTCAATTACAGGTGCGAACACATTGAGGAACTACATACTAAACAATATTTTATAGTTATTTTTCATTTAAGTAGCTATGGATTTTGTTGAATAAATAAATAAATAAAATGCTATTCATTCTGAGAAGACCCGTGCTCTGCCGTGAATCTATGCTATCTATCAGACACAAAATATATGACTAAACTGTTAGTGCATAAAGTACCGAATTTCAGTCTAAGTGTGCCAATGACCGATTGGTGCAGTGCGTATAATCTTTAGCGTAGCCTGAATGCTGGCATGCAACAGCATAACATCGATTTTACGTGGAAACCAGATATCCTACTGTAGGCATTATGTACATTATACACTGTAAAATGATTCTCTTCGAACATCGAAGTACTATTGAAACCATTCGTGATTATAATCATTACTCAAGTTACACATGAAATAAAAAAAAGTTTTTAAAGTACTGTTTTTGCAACTAATTACTCTTTTCAAAAATTAGAGTTAAATGTAGGAATTATAAAAATCAATATAGATATGCCTTGATACTTAAGTTTCCTTAATTTAAATAATACTTAGCCCTGCGCCGGAATAAAGAGTGAATGGAATATCTTCCTTAGCGATAGGAGATCCAATTGTAGTCTTTCAAGTTTTGTATTAAGTAAAATAAAAAAACGAAATTTCTTTATGATCGGATCGCCGCCACGCAAAAAAATATGATGTGAAAGGGAGATAAAACTGCAGTCCTTTGAGCAACCACTAAGTAGTACTCGATGTCGTTACATTCAAAATGTGGACTGTCGTGTCAGACAAAACGCCAGTAAGGGTAGATGGAAACTGGTTTAGGCACGACCACGGTATGAGTAACCCTAGAAGCCCGTAAGGAAAGTGAAGCTAAATATAGATTACAAAAAGTACACCGGTGTTTTTATGTCGCATCAAAATCTTAGCAAGTTGGTGTACTTTGCTAGACTTGTCTCGAAGTCTTTTTGTTTCGCCAACGCCATAAAGTTGATACTCATTTTAATGGCGAAGCGAATAAGTGCAAAGTAAATATTAATGAAGTAAAGTCAAAAATACAGAAAAAAAATTGCGACAAAAGTTATATTGAATGAAATGTTTGTAGAATTTGGCAAATTATTACATATATTCACAACGAGATACCTCAGACATGAAACACTTCACAAATCATTCCAAATTTCAACTTGGATAGAAAATCACCTGTAATGGACGTCAGATCAGACTTCAATCTTTTTGGGCTTGTATGTATGTCTAATCTAGCAATGTAGGAAGTCTAGTGTGGCAATGGTCGACATTGACCACATGTCATAAATTGAACTACTCGTATATGGACTTTTGCTACTTCAAAAAAAATACTATAACATATAAACTACTTGGTAGAGTAAGAAGAAAACAGATTTAATACTACCTGGTTGGAATTCCTGTAAGGTTCGTTCAAGACCTAAAATTCTCGAATTAAAATCTACAACATCCATCGCCATAAATAAGTGCATCCGCCAACTGCGTCTAAGATTGCACCTTAGAGCATCCATCAACTGAGTCCTATGCTATAATTTACAGCTTAATAAATATAACGAAATGATTTATAAGATATTTATGTTACTATTTTATAAGATAATTTTAGGTTCTATAATTTACTGAGATGATGGATTGAATTATTATAAACTGTATCCATATTTTTTTAATCCTTGTAGAAATCACTATAAAGATATAATTTCCAAAAAAGTATTTTCATAATCTATGATAATAATTATGTATAATGTGTAAATAATATAGGTAGGTTTAAGTAATTTATTAAAAAAAGTAACGTGGTTTTAAATTATTTTTTATGTTATATTATAGTATTTCAATTCAATCCACTATATAAATCCACCATATAAAAGTGGGACTTCCCCAAATATAAGTTACGAGTCACATGACCTGGGCCATATGGAAATGTTTGACTCAACTTTTCTTATCAATATAACGTGCAAATTGCATTATGTGTGCCATTTTGATAACATATCAACCTAAAGACTGATGGATTGATGCAGGATAGTAACAGTAACACCTTTATTTTTTATTTTGAAATATCGAAATAAAACAATGATTTGGAATTGCATAGTAGTAGAGTAGGATACTATGAGTCAAGGGTCCCACAGTTATATACTCGTATATTCTAACAATCCAGAAACTTTAAATTTTTGTATATATTGTATATAGATTTTTAGTTTGTAAATAGATAGATAGATTATATATCCAGAAACTTTATTCTTAATCTACAGTTCTCCTTGATCGGGGATCGAATTCGGAACTTTCTACATGTCACAAAACAATCGTAGCTGCTGCGCCTCATACCTACAAACTATTGTTATAACAGCTAATGTGTTCTATGTTTCGTGGTAAAATGTCCAACATAAAGTTTTCTAACTTAATCTTCACAAGTAGCAATGCACCTACTTTTATCTGTATCCGAGTTTAGAAAAGAAATTCTAAGTTCTATTTCTGATTCATTTTATTAGATGTTCAATACTTACTGTGACCTACCTACGACACAAATTGAATTGCTACGCTTTTTACTATTCGTGTGGGATTAAAAAGAAATACTTACATGAAAATTAAATTAAATTTCAGAGTGGATCTTTGCTTGACTTTTCCAAATTTTAAACAGTGAAACCTGTCGTAGAACTTTTTATGGGACAGATACGACAGAGTGTTGGTGTGTTTGTACATTTATATATATTAAAATATGGTAAATCAGTAAAAACTAGAGACCTTTTATCCAAATTGAGGCGGCCTAGTGGTGTAAACTCAGTCTCTCTTTCGGGGAGTCCGAGGCTCGTATCCCTGGCATGCACTTCTAACCAAGGCAGAAGTCACATACCATCCTCCTACGACTTCTCCACAGGAAGATACAGCGGGCTACTACTCTATGTCACATTCTACATCTCATGCCATACATTTTATTAAATAGAGAAACATTTGCATAACAAAACGACGCAATGTATAATAAAATTAAATATTGTTGTGTAAAATATGACTTCGCGAAGGAATTTCTCGTAGGCGTCTATACCTGTTCTCTGCACATTGGCTATTTAGTGGCTCTGCTGCCGTGGGTGTGACAAATATGTTTAAATACTATGAAATCTTTATCATTGCAATTGTTACATATTAAATGATATGTAAACTTTAAACAAACAATTCTTCGTACCTAGGTATGACATATTTTAACAATTCAAGAACAGAGGTATAAAAATAGAGTACTTAGTTTCGAAACTAGTAGACTCAACTATCACAAAAGTTGCCATCAAAGTTGACAAGAACAAAATATGCTAAGTGAATGCATGCACGATGAATAATAACTATTACTCACACATAGACAGTCGGCAGAGTGGTCTGTCTGCATACATGCTCATAATATACGTAATACTAGTCACTACTGTAGTGTGCTAGTACGTAAGTTGCACTAAGTCTATACAATAAGCTGTGAATTCAATCATGCGTCGCGCGCCCGTTATTTGTTCTCACAGTTCTAGGCATTGAAGGAGACCTAGGCGACACATTGCGACATTATTGAAGTCTAGTCTAGACTGGTGTGAAATTTGCGACGATCGCTTTCGCGATTTCAATGGCGGAGATTGACGGAGAACCGGTCACGTCGGACCTTGATTCCGTTTTGTGAGGGAATCGTTTGGGAAAGACTGAATTAAAATTATTACAGCTGCAAGTAATTAAACAGGTTTCGATGCACATATTCTATGATATATTCAATTGTCAGTTACAATACAACACAATATTTTAACGAAAACTTGATGGTATTGCCAAGTAATATTTACTGCACTCCTTATTTGATTACTAAAAAATACTGGAATCTTACGTGTACATTTCAAAAATAAATTGGCTGGCCGGCCTCCGGCGTGCAGAAAGCCTCGGTATTATATAAATGCATCAAGATTTTCTTGTAAGGCATCGGATTTCACGAGTGCGAGGCGAGTGTCTCGCACATTGAATAAGCGGGCATGTATCGAATGGAGCGCTCGCCGACAGCCGGCCGCGCTGGCGGCCGCGCGAGGGGGCGCGCAGACCGGATCCGAGACCCTAAAATAAAAACATCTATCGAAATAATAATACGTACTGCTTACCCAGGACAAGTACGAAACGAATGACGTTGACCCCTCGAACATTCCCATGCTAACTTGCGGCCCAACTGGATTTTTCTTAATGGTAGGGTGGTACTACGCTTATAGAGCTGAATAGGCCTTTGAAATGTGTATTTGGACTTATTAGCTTTTATTTCTAAGACTAGCTTTCATGGGAGCAACGTTGCGGTCGCGATCGAGTCGGAGAAATTGATGAATTGCTTTCTAAGATACGCGCTGGGATTTTAGTTACGCGATACTGTGGGGTGGCGCGCGATTTTAATACGATACTGTATCATGCCTTGCTCTGTTACTGTTCGGGTGAATAATTTGTTTAAATGGTTAATTATTGTTGCAATTTAATGAGAATGCATTTATGAAGGCATCAAAATAAATTCTCACGATTGCATCCATTAAATTCGTCCTTGTCGCGCATAACTTTCACAATAAACCTGCTTGGTATATGGAAATATTTTTATATGTGGTGCTGATGAACCACCTGTCGACGCCGTATAGTACTTAGACGTTTTGCGGCGTAATTTACTACCATTACAGATGCTAAGGAACCAACTCTTAACAAACGTGTTGAAAACAGATCGTGATTACTTTAATTGGTAACCGATATAGGATTTTCATAAGTATCAAATTTTCAGCGATTAATTTGTTAACAGACCTTCTTAGATAATTTATATGGTAAAGCGAAAACGTGTATGAGGACGGATTAGGTACAAGGAATTCCAAATGTGACTGTACATTTTGTAATAAACCTAGGTACCTTAGTTTTCTTTACTAACTAGAATCCTTTAAACTTGCAAACACATTTTTAATGATAGATGATAGTTATATAATAGTAATCTTAATTATTCCAAAACTATCGTGACTTTGGGAACAAAGATTAGAATTTAGGTTCAAAAATATAAAATGGCAAGATTCGTCCTGAGTAAGCAATCCAATTCGTATTTGAACTACTGAAGCGTTGTAGTTGGGTATGCTCCAGGCCACACAGTTGTAGAGACATGCATGTTATGTAAACTGTTTCAAGAATTACAGTAGGTAATTAACGTTGTTCTTACGAGTTATGATCCAGTCCATTCAGTTTTTACTCGACTGTCCCAGAAGCGTAATGTGCAAGTGTATATTTTTTGGCACGCCTTTTAGCCTGAACGGCTTGACGGATTAAAACTTTAGAGGTGTCGTTCGTTTTGTCTTTAATTCGGGAATAGTACACAGCGTGACTAACAAACTTATCAGATAATAACGCGTATAGATATTATTTTTATAAAGTAATATAATATTTACCTAAGCAGTCGCAAAATGTTCTTATTATATTAGAAAATGTAAAATTACATTGTTTTACAAAACTTCAAACAGAATCAGCGACGCAAATTGTCGCTTAAAGTATAATTTTATTTTCTCACGGCTGTGGTCTATGTTTAATGCTGAGAACACAATAAATAATAGTACCGGCACCTAGAAAGGATTTTTTGCGTTTTGTGCAACGGACTATCTCTTGACCTTAAGCTATTCCTTTACTCTGTTAAAGATAGACGTCTGACCCGTTATGGATCCTGTGAATATAATTTAAGCATACCTTTTCTCCCATTATGCTTTTGTCCGAAGGGCAGACGAACCCGTTGCTACTGTGTAAAGAAAAAATTAATGGTTGTCCGAACAATGGGGGGAGAAATTGTGATAGGTGAGAGTAATCTTTTGCAGCCAGCAACGATTCTCGTTTCTTTATTTTCCGGAGACCCCAATTGTTGAGGTTAAATAGGGTCACTATTCCCCGTCCGAACAATTTTTGAATTGTAAATTTTTATTCATCTTATCACTTGCTAGTTCTCACTTAATTTTATTCGGTGATCACAATGCATTAGATCGCGGGCTTTGTGAGGCGATAAAGTAACGATTGTGATCTATTGTGCTTTTTTCGACCGCTTGATACGTTTGTCTATGATTTTATAAAGCGTTTTATAACTAGATAAACACGGTTAGATGAAGGGTGCTTTTTTGCTTAAGCACGTACCACTTACAATAGTTGTAGGGTCAAATAGACAATTAGGTGTTAACTCAATATGTTACGTCCATTAAACTCGAATTAATAATAAATAAGTATAAATAAAATAAATGCGGTGTACACTAATAGTGTCTCTAGAGTTTTCTACGTTACTAATTAAATGACATAGACACAAATACAAAGATAAGAACAATAATACCTTCAGCCAGAACAAGTGTCTTGGCATCATTTTATATCTGTCTGAGGACAACTGTCGGCATCAGAACCTTAGAATCTAGATTAATAAGCTTTCTTGCATTTAATGTGTACCATATACGTTATTGAACTAAAATAATGTATATATAATATACTTGACACAATTATAAATCAATCCAAGTGTCTCAAATCCCACAACATTAGACACAAATTTAATTAGATGAGGTCTTCGACAACTTACTTTGCGAGCTTTCCGAAAACGAAACAACTTCAACTAATCCCAGTAGAAATTTGTTACTGCTTTAACATAAGTGGTTGCAGTTGTCTATTCTTAGCACGTAACCTAAAAGTCTGAAGCCCTTGTTTAAACTAAAGTTTTGGTATTTCTCAGCGGCTTATCAAACGCTGCAGTGCAGTTACTGCTCGTTTGTTTCGGACGAAATGGAGTTTAAGCGTATTGCGGGTTTTAGGAAAATAGAATGAAAATAAAATAGCTTAGCTGACGAGTTTCAATCTGCTGTTCATTTATTTGATAGAACTTATGCCAAAAATTGTTTTTTATGTTTTTGTGTATACAGCACATTGTATATACGATTAACAAATAAATTAACTAGGTACTCACATAGTTAAATTAGGATTAACGAAAAGACGGACAGGCAGCTTGGGCGCAATTGCGAGGGGTTGCGTTTTAATCTTTAAATAGTTGAAACTGATAAACCATATTTCACAATTTTGAAGAAAAATTATTGTTTGCAAATTCCTTTCCATTTCAGAATAATGATTAAAAACTCTTTTGTTTTTATTAAATATAAGCAGATGACACTTCTGTATCAATTCTAAATGTTCGAATTTCGATGTACAGTCAGAACAAATAAAATTTGTGTGAGAATTTAAGATTTATTTCAATGCTATATAAATGGACGATATTCAGGGCGCGTGACCTAAATAAAAGTGAGAAAATAAAAACAACAGCTGAAACAAAAGCCTTTGTTAAAATTTCAAATGTATACGGGTATGAAGCGCTGCAGTGGAGTTGCTTGTTTATTCTGAAGAAAGCAGATTCAGGAAACCCAGCCGAAATGTCTGCCAAGAAAATATATTCTTTTTTTTATAAAATTAACTCAGCATAAAAGTTTGTAATTCACCTCATGGTTAGCTGCCTCTGCCAACCGGGAGTATTTGCAATCTCCCAGTAGGATCGATCCTATCTGAGTTTATATATTTTTGAGGTTATATCGGTGGTCGGTTTGAGGCGTTCCTACTCCTGAGAACTAAGTTCGAACGCCTCGTTTGGATTTCTGTTTTATCATCCTCTTACCAGCATGCACGAGCTCAAGACAGACGTTATAAGCAAAGTGAAGAAGTGTTATAAGCAAAATTAATTACAATTTATAACAGTAAAAAAATCCCTGTAGCGATTGTAGACAATAAAACCTTTTATCTGAAAGGCTATTCTGAAAGCCATTTATGAAATGAGTAATGTGACTTTTATAATTTTTCTATTGAATATAGAGGTCACACCGCTATCAGCTAACCCAATTTCATCCAATAACTTCGTATCATGAATGCAGCAGGCATTCAAAGATAACTACTATTTTTGTTAACTAAAAAGGCTTAAGGAAACCGAAATGGAACGACTGCCAAGAAATTTAGAAAATTGTCTCTGTTACGTAATGCGGTGTTGCATTAAGAATTTAAAGGTCAAATTTTGCAGCAATGGTTAAGCCCTTAGAAAATTATTTTTTTACTTAAGCGTAGGTAACGTATTTCAATGACTTGCGGAACGATGTATACCACTTCGAATTACTTAAAATAAAAAACAAAAACAAAATCGTAACCATGCATCTGTGATCAGCCTCAAGTCAATGTTATCTGAGGTTGATTGCAGATGTTTATGAACAGCAATGGCCACTTATCATAAGGTGGACTGCATGGCCGTTTGCTTCACTGCTATAAAAAGTAATTCAACGCTGCTGCTCATCAAGAAGATATTTTTTTTCTGCAGTTATTCTACTACGGCAGAGCCTTGTCTCTAGCTGTCTTGAAAAAAAATTGCTACCTACTTAACGTACATAACAATATATATGTTTTCACATGTTTTTAGAAAGTCTCACGGATTCTTTTCAGTGTGTATTTTGCCTACTGCCCCAAAACCCCAGAGACCGTTTCACGGATGAGAGAGCTTCTGAAAACATTTCACATTGATTGGACACTTTCTAAGCTCTCTATACAGATTTTAAAATAGCTCACCTATTTTTAAACACATTGTTATACATTTTAGAAGCTTTGGAAATTTGAGTTTGAATCAAAAAAAATACAACAGTTGTTTTTGTTTATTTAAATAAGAATAAAATTATTTTCTTCATACGACATTGTAGATTTTAATAGATATGTGATGTCTTTAAAATATTTTTTACATTTTTAATTTTTACAACTAAGTACATAAAATATGTATTATTATAGAACAGTATGGAAAATTTTATACAGTATCAATGTCTGTCTACATTTATATCGTAATTTACAAGGACATGATTGGAAGCGTAGTTAAAAACAGTAGTCGATTTACTAAAAATATGATTAAAATAACGCGTTACCTTGAGCCGGCATTCCACGATCACCACCTTCATTGCACACATCGGCTTGTTCTGAATGCATAATGACGTGTGAATTTATAAAAAGACAACAATGCGGTAAGCGGATAGACTGCGTCAAGCGGTGTCGCGCTGCGGACCAAGTGTGCACCGGAATACAGATAATTATATTATGAAGGTGGTAGAACCCTTTGTGGTTCGACTCCGGCGGCACCACCGCCACACCTATTTCTACCTAATAACAGCAGTGTTAGGCGCTGCTGTGTTTCGTATTGAAGGGTGTGGTAAGGGAGACAGACTTTTCTGAGGCGTTCCAGCTTAGTCCTCAGGGGTAGCGGCGCATTTGTGGCCGATCTCAGGTAGGAATATCTTATCTTATCTGGGGTTGATTACAAATGTCCATGGGCGGCGGTAGCCACTTACCATCAGGTGGACTGCATGCTCGTCTGCTACTCCTATATTATAAAAAAAAATATATAAGTTTCGTATAAATTATATAGAAGAAATACATTTTTAACGGATTTAGGGACTGCAAATAATTACAATGGTACTGATGGTAGAGACATGCATGGAGACTATGAACTATGGAAGTAATTTTTGTTACTATATGGTATAAACATATGTTAGAGTAGTGACAGTCGTAGCGCTTAGTAATAATCAAACCATAGATCCCATTATGGGACAGGAAACTCTCAGCATGAGAAAGATAAATAGTGGGAGTTCATTATGGACACTATGTAGAGACAAGATGATACTCCATATTGTGTTTATATGCGATATAATTAATAAGTATTACATTAAGTAATGAGTATTGACTTCATAACCACTACCAATACCACACTAACCAAGGAAATGCTCTTGAGAATTTGGAGACACAAATGGCAAAATAGCTTTACTGAGAAAATAGAAACAGCTGAATATTGACCAACGCACAGCCGTGCGTTTTGATACGAAACAAACATTATAATTTTAAAACAAGATCTTCTTATGTGAAAAGAAGATCTTGACAACTATTACTGATATCTGAAAATGGAAGCTCAAACTTGTGTCAAGATGGGTCACCAGGATAGTATGAAAAAGGCTGCCAAATTGCGTTAAAGTTGCCAAATGGATCAAGATGCTAAATACGCAGACGTATTTGACGGTGGCTATTCCCAGACACTTTGACTCAACTTTTGCTCTTTACGTATAAATCAGATCCGACAATCCGTAGTATTGTCCGAAGGTTCGGTACACTTAGGGGTTCATTATATTTCCAATTTATAAGTCAAGTAAATTATTTTCTGTCTTGAAAGTCATGGGAAAAATAATTTGTCCATTGGTTCATTGGATCGAAATTTTAAATTTTAAACGGCGAAATAATTGACAACTTTCAGATGGATCCGAAAGTTCGTTAACGAATTTACAGAGTAGATTTTGAAAATATACAAAATGATCGTTCCTTTGAATTGGACATAAGTTAGTGTAATATACATTAAAATTAGCGAAAATGTTCTTAGAATACATTCGTAAATAATTATTATGATAGTAATAGATATTATATAAATACCATAATGTTGCAGTTAATGATATTGATATTGTCTAATCCGTTTTTGGCATAACATGCATTTACATAACTTTGGAGAATTCATTAACGAAATCGGAGACTATTTGGCGTAGTGATATCGACACTGTTGTTTACGTCCTTACGCCAGGAGTTTCAAGTTCGATTCCTCGAATGTGTCCTTGGTTTGGGTGTAATGCCCGCGGCTTTGAACTTTGCCTGCGAAAGCGGGAACAGGTTATTTAACAAAATAGGTTACACTATATCTAACCTGACTTAGAAGTTTCAACATTCTTATACTTACCTACGAGTACTTCGGTTTTTCTATCTAATGCAAATGTTGGCCATAAATTATTATTGATATTTTTTATCTAATTTAAGAGTAGTTTTATAATTTTGCACCACAGAGTAATGTATTATTGTTATTCTATGATTTGCACACATTTTTACAACTTTACAGACATTGTAAAAGGGATCACAGATTTTTAGTTTTTAAGAAAGCGAAAATAAATTTCTAATATATTTTATGAAAATCTGAATTGCTTCCTTTCCTTATTTTCGTAAATATATAGTATTTTAATATATTTCAGTATCATTTGGAAATTCTTTCAAATACTCATATGATACCTATAATAGATATCTACAGAAGGAAATTGTTTACTTATTTATATCTAATTAAATCTATTTCTTAATTAACTATTTTCCTACTAGGTACTTACAAATGATAAGAAATGCGTATTTTTAACTCGTGAACCCTCATAATCTAGACGCGGAAGGCTAGTAATATGCACCTCATATATACCTAACTATACGAACAGTCTACAAAGTTGAACATTGTGCGAGTCTAGCTTCATTTTCCCGGCGTGCGTTATAGATTTTTATGGAATAATGATCCCCTTCGTACCGCGTCGCTACTCGAAAAGCGCCCTAGGCTAGGTATCGTCTGGGTAGTTTTAACTATTGGAAGGGTGAAAGCGCTTACACACACACCCATTGCTACGATTCTCAGTGGTGCGTGATCACTGTTTTGTTTGACAGAGCATAGTCACACTTAAATCTGGTCTAATAGCCGGTTGAGCATTGTTGGTTCTGTATTTTTGTAGCTGCAAGGTACCTACGTATATATAGATATATAGCGTATACAATCTTTAAACAAACACCCTTGGGGCGACAGTGATTTTTATTTCACCTAGTATGAAAGCTCGCTGCCACAAGCAAAAGTTTAGAACGTTTTCTATTTTGTTTCTCGAGGGGAACCGCATCTGTGAACAATCTTAGAGTGAAATATTACTTTGCAGTTTGCAATAGATACGAGTGAGAAGTGGTATGGAAAGCTGCAACTTTTCAAGGAAGGAGTAATAGAAATAGTACGAGTAGGTAGGTACTACACCCTTGATTAAATTATCTATAGAACCCATAAAATTAAGTTTTCTAATTTAATTATATTTGATTTTATTTTAGTCGCCGCTTCCGACAGGGAGGACATACAGTAATTCTACTCTGATCCCAAGACTAAAATGACAGCAAGGTTTTCCTAACATTTTTTTTCACGACTAATAGATACTCTGGTATTATGTTATAGTGCCTCATATTCATGATTGCTTTACCAATCTCTATAAACTAAAATACATCGGCGCACTTCTGGTGTAAGGCAGGCGGTTGTAACGATCAATTACATAAGCCTATCTATATGCAAACTTGTGCTACCAATCTGTAGTGCAATACCTATCAGGTGAATTAAGCCTTTGTTATAGGAAATGACCAGAAACTCTATTTATTAGAGCTTAGCAATAGATAAAGCTGTATTGATGTAGTAGGTACCTAAAATCGATACTTATATAGAAAATTAAACAATTTTTTTCCCGTAAGACGTCTCCGTCTACCAATACGCACTTGGCCAGCGCGTTGGACTATGGCCTAATCCTTCTCATTCTGAGAGGAAACCCGTGCCCAGCAGTGGAACAGTAATGGGTTGATGATGATGATTCCCGTAAGAAGTTCAAATGATGAACGAAAATATCAAATACATATTTATACCTTCTAGGACCAACTTTTCGAAATATGCGAAACTTAATAGGTACCTATAAAAGTAGAGTTTTCATAAAATAATAAAGACGCATGTACCATATTGTGATACATGTATCTTACTAGCCTACAAATATTGCAACGCGTAGGTATACTAGTTATATTAATAATTAACAGGGCTTAATGAAAGGATCGATATCGTCATCGAAAAGGCCTTAGCGCTGCGTAGCGTCATAGGGCTGACAACTGTAACTTGATGCATAGGGGTGTAGGCTTAATAGCCGGCTTATAACAGGGTTTCAGAAACACAGTTTTTAGGAGATTTATGGTTCTATTTTTAATGCGTGCTTTACGGAATAACTATGGGAAAAAGAATAATATGTTAAGAATTTAAAAGTGTTTTTGTTTATTTAATTCTTCATTATAATTTTTCTACACAACTGTGTGATGAAAAATTAGTTTCTTACGGCATTTTTAGAATGCTCTGATAGAGTAGTTGCCAGAAAAAGGCATACGAAACGTCCAAACTGCAACGCGTTAACGACTCCCTATAAATTTGGGACAACATGATGCCCATTTCCTTTGATTAATACCTTGCAATAATATTTTATTAAGAACTAACGAGAGATAATGTGATGACGATGAGATACACCATCCTTAAATTCTCAAATTTTTGATACTCATGATACACCTACTATAAAATTACTACGATTCATAAATTATGCTTTTTATTAGCTTATCTAGTGTGACGTTCTCGTACAAAACTCGAGATCTAAGTATCTTCAAACTTCAAAGCGATATAGGTACAGTAGACATTGCGTCTGGAAGTCGGACCGCGTAAAACGATTGCGCGGGTGAATGAAAAACGTCCGTCACCCGCGCCGCTGCAGTTTTACACGGAAACCGCAGTATTGATTGTAGCATGCGTTAATTTGGAGCGTCACTACACTACGCGTCGCGTTTCGTTTACGACTGCAATGCACTTTTACGCTGTACGGTTTGTTAGGGGGAGCGAAATTGTATATTTAAAATTGTTGGCTATATTAGTAGTTTTTCTAAATCGGCGTAAACATTTTCATGGCGTGGTGTCGCAAATGCAAAACATCCATATTATCTACAATTACAATCACAGATCTGTAGTTATTTTGTTAGATATAGGTCTGTGATTACAATCGTACGGTTTTACCCCCGTGTTTGTTATTTCCCTATTCCCTATTTCCTATTTCCCTATATTCATTAACAGTAGAATAATGTTCAAAATGAGTCTGGTATGTGATGGAGTTTCTTTCTCAATTTCTGCTCCATTACTAAAACAACTTGCGAAACGTTACTAGTTAAAAGTCATAAAAAGAGTAAGAGATGTATCGTGAATAACCACTTCGCATATCAAAAAAAAATGAAATTAATATTGCTACGCCGACAACGTCTTAAATTATGTTCTTAGTGTACCTACTTAACATCACTTTATTGTACAATAAACATCTGTACCAGCGAGATACATTCATAATTAAATTCTGAAACGATAATATTTTTTCTACTTACAAACGTTGTTTTGTGGACTATAACAAAACCTTTTATTATTCAAATTTTGTTCTTCTTAAAGACGATATTTTTGCTGTTTTTCCTTTGTTGCACCTTTTAAATAGGTACCTACTTATATTCCTATGTATCCTGTACATTTTCTTATGAAAAATGTCTAACGTGTATAGCGTAGCTACTTTTCATCTCACTCCTTTTCCGTCATCTGTTCATAGTCTCGAAGACGATGCTGTATGAAAAAACAGGCACTTTTATAACAAAGAGATGAGTTTCTGTAGATACTCTACCGAAATGGTAATCTCAGCTAGTTCCTTATCTTAGCTACTTTCAGGCTATGTGAGTCTTTTCTTAAGTCTGTTTTTAATCACAGACCTCACCACTTCAATTAATCTCTATGTTTTTGGGAATAAAGAGCTGTTTTTAGTATGTACAATATACATTATGTAAGCTTTTGTAAAATATTTTATTCTGCATAATGATGGACAAGCCTTTAATACTTTAAGCTAAAATAGAATACAATTAAGAAATGAACTAAAATAAAAAATGGCATCATAAAACTGCGACGCGCCCTGCTGTGTTAGAGCATTATGAAAGTTGAAGATTTTTTACAAGACATTATGTATCATGTCTCAATTACCATTTAGCCTATGACACTACGGGCAGACGGGCGCAAAAAACACAATTTGTCTATTGAATATGCGACGGCGCGCTCTTCTCAAAGGTCGAGAACCTCGACTACAATAGGAAGAGATTGTTCCACGGTTTAATTGCGCCTCAAATTCCCTAAAGTGCTTGTGTGCCAACCGACCGCTCGATATCACTATTTGTTTTATAGAACTAGGTATGTACAGAGTATGATTGAAAAGGAACAAACCAATTCGAAGTCAAACAAGCACTGTAGAACATTAATCAAGAAATGTACAAAAATATTAGTTTTATAAGCGAACCTCTCTGGATATCAGTAGCGGATTCAGACGTCTGGGGTTGAAGGCTTAAGCCCTAAAATCACCATGAATTATGAATTTGAATTTTTTGAAAGTCTACCTTTCGGCTAAGCAATGCCTGGTATTAATATTAAACAAGAAGTTTCTGATTTATAATTATAAAAATGTTAACATCCAAAGAGATTTACGAAGTTTTACACGGGATTAAGTATGTAGGCACTGCCTAATTAGCGTTATTATGTTTGTAAAAGATTACGTGTGTCTTCGAACATACGCTTTATTCAAGTACTGTTTGATCAACAAAAAATATATATGTAACCATTAGTATCAGGTAGTCACAAGGTTCTTATTCGTTGCATCAGACATTTAAATAACTTATCTGATATTTAGTTGTTATCGACAGACGTTATAAATACATATGGATAATCCAATCGATTAGCGAATTATGTTATGTTTAAAAATAATATTACCATCATGTATTTGATACAGAAATAAACAAAGGCAAAATCATCTTGGCTGAGATGAATAACAATCATGTTCACGAGTTCACGACATTGGGCAAGTTCACCTCATAATGCCGGTTTTGTATGCAAATACTTTAAGCCAGGATATGAAATTAGTTCTCAACTTCCCTGCATCATCCCACAAGTGAGCAGTATTTTTCCGGCGACCGTACCTAGAAGCGGGATTTAATTAATTGCCGGCATCATCTTATGATGGCGTTGCCTAGTAATACCTAGTGTAAGTAAATATTAAAGCGAACTTGCGAAGTTGTCTGGAACCCCCCTTGCCCTTCCCCGGTAGCATAGGTGAGGAACTATTCTTCAAGGAGGTTTTTTCACCGCACTTACAGAGACTATGTATTCCGATCATCACACCTAACATATCGGCGAAAGTTACAGGGACAAGATAACCTTTCTTTTCAGCGACTCCGAAGACTACGCCATTGCTTTTGGACCCCCTACCCCCTCTTGTCCCTTCCCAAAATTTTGATTAGTATTATGAAGTTGCGAGCGAAGGACATCCACAATAAAAACTATTTTACGTATAATCTATTTTTCATATGAAAGTTTGCCATACTCAGCTACTAATAAACTGGAATCTGATCCTCCGTTGACTACGACTAATAAAATAAACTATTCCAAAATTGGTTAATCCAATGAAATTCAAAGAAGTCCTTCCTGTGATTAAGTGTGAGTGAATGTTATTTATTTAAGCCAATAAGTATTTAATTCTTGATCGACCGAATCATATTTAACCTCTTAAAGTTCTTCGTAAATGTTCTCCGTAGTTTTAAGACATATTAACACACTATCTTGGAATGAAACATATTCGGAATAATCTGTATGTATAATGAGCGATAAATTAGCAATCTTACCTTATTTACCTTAGTTGCCATAAGAGTGTTCTCCGGGTTTCACCGGATTTGTCCTAGTTTGAAGGCCGGGGCCGTTCGGAAGGCTTTTAATGCTCGTGAGAAACCTCGTAAGTACTTTTTGTGGCCGGAGGAAACCAGATCAATTGAATGATAAAATTGATAAGTAATAAATGAGAACATTTTATTGAATAGTTGTAATACTCCACTCCTTTTATTTATAAACCTTACACTTATGACTTCCATAACGACGTATAGACCTATTTTACATATCTTGTTTTAGTTCTGATGTGTAATTTGTTATTAAACTTTCTGATAGTTGATTATAGACTGTATTTTGTCACATTTAAATAGAAACTTAGGCAGATAGGATCTAATACTTAGGGTACCTATCAAGATTATTTAATTTGTTATACCTGAATTAGGGCTTATACAAAATTAACAAAATTAAACAGCATACGTCCAGCAAAAACGTAAACATCCGGACCTTAGCTAAAAAAGGTATTCCTTCCTAAACAACCCTTTTTTCTGGTAGGTAAGTACCTAAACAACCCTTTTTTCTGGTAGGTAAGTACCTACCAGAAAAAAGGGTTGTTTAGGAAGGAATACCTTTTTTAGCTAAGGTCCGGATGTTTACGTTTTTGCTGGACGTATGCTGTTTAATTTTGTTAATTTTGTATAAGCCCTAATTCAGGTATAACAAATTAAATAATCTTGATAGGTACCCTAAGTATTAGATCCTATCTGCCTAAGTTTCTATTTAAATGTGACAAAATACAGTCTATAATCAACTATCAGAAAGTTTAATAACAAATTACACATCAGAACTAAAACAAGATATGTAAAATAGGTCTATACGTCGTTATGGAAGTCATAAGTGTAAGGTTTATAAATAAAATTGCCCTTGAACTACCGAAAAAAAACAAATAGCAATGACCTCGACACATTTGAGGTTCACGAGCCGCGACTAGTAAGTACCTACCAACCTATTTGCTATTCATTCTGACAGGTTAGATTAGGGCGAATATGCATAGAGCGCGTTTTTTGAATACGATATTATAATAACTAGAACTAGAATCACCGGCTCGAAGATTTGATAAGGTGACGTCACCATCATCTGGGCCCTCGATTTGACGTCAGGTAGAGTAGAGCGAAGACGCCGACCTACAAAACTACAGACACAATAAATTCGACAACGTACGGTGCGAATCGGCGCGGGTCAATGAACTGTTGACGTATTTAAAATACGCACTAAGTGCCTTATCGCGAATGTAATACGCAGCGCGGCGAGCGGAGCGGGCTTGCTCTGCTATGTGTGTTTGCAAAATGGATATTTATAGACGTGAGTGTCCGTGACGGATGATTCGTGCTATTTCTAAGGTCCTTACAAGAGTCGGTGAATAAGAATTTCATAGTGTCTGTAAGTACGGATGGCGATATTGAATAAAACACTTTTCTATGACCACTAAATAGGTCGAATAATGACTCGTCACTAACTGGCCGCAACTTATTATCATGTGAATACAATATCAGTCACGGCTGAAAAAGTAATTTATTGACATGTCACTAATATGCTTAGTAATATCTGTCAATGTGTCAAATTTCGAAAATAGGGATGGTCTATGTATATTTTTTTCTCCTTTACCGATTTTACGATTTTTTGTAAAGCTGAGCGCTTATCACCTAGTCACGCTTGAACACGACACGGGACCTAAATTCAATTTGATTGAGTGAAGTTTTTCTCAAGCAGACAAATTATCGCGTCGCCGCTGCCGGAAACTCGGCGAGAGTTCGTTTTACAGCTTGCACTTTAACGCTATTGATATCAAGAAAATGTGAGAAAGGAAGTGTGTCTGTCTTGCCGCTACACATAACATACTACACCAGATTTCTTTGTGAAGCAAGATGTGCATGCATTCAATATACACGATTTTGGACGCGGTACAGGTCTCGTGTAAGATTCATATTCGCGGTGAAAGGGTCGCTTGGAACTTTGTCCGCACAAAGCGAGGCACCCGCAGTAGCCGCTCTACCTATCTACCCACATATGCATCATGCGGCGGATACAGATCCGAGTTTCTTACACATACACATGAAGTACGAAGGCCAGTTTTGTGTATGTGTCGCGAATACATACGGCTTCAATAATCAGCAGGTGAAGCGAACTAAAGCAAGGGGTTATTGCGATTAACTCTTTTATCCCTTCGTTTCCATATCAAAGAGTAATGAACCTTGTTCCACTATTGGACAATGTCGATTAGGAACCGTGTGATTTTTTAGCGAATAGAGTATTGCGATTTTGATACTAAATTATGACTTTTGATACTTTGTATGATAAAAATATGGTATTTATGTGGATCCACTACAGGCACATTAATTAAGAGTTACTATCTGATTAGAAACAATATTTGTGTTACATTCTAATTTGCGAATTTATTTTCGCGCGCAAAATTTTTAAATATTTCTTACAAGATAATGTAAAGCGATAAGAAATAAGGTCGTGCATTTTAAAGCAGTATCATGGTTATCATTTGATATGTCTTTTGTAAAATTAAGGACTTATTGTAATTAAAAAGTGGTTAAAGAAACTAATTGTTACATTACAACAAAGGCGAAACTCTGACAGTGAATCGATTACGAGTAACGAAGGTCAGAGAGTTTGCAAGTGTGAGTATGTATGTATGCAAGTATGCAAGCGAGCTCGGTGCGGCGTCGTCGCTGCTGCACGCCTGCACCGCCGGTTGCAACACCCTCCCCCCTTCGCTCTCGGCTTCTCGCTCGCCGCCGTCTTGCCGCTAGCCTGTCTCACCTCGCGGCCGGCAGCCTTGCGCGACGCGCCGCGCTCTTTCACATTCAAAATTATTCGCAACCATTGCAAAAACTCTCTGTGCAATAAAAATATCTCATCATTCGCTGCGGTCACTATTAGTCTTCATACAGAGAGCTTCTTTAAAACTTTAGTAACAAATTGTTAGTGCCTTTGAAAGTTTGAATGCACTCCTCGTTGCATGTCCCGCGCGCGTCGTCCCGTGAGAACCCCGACTGGCGGTCACGTTGACGTCGCGCGGTGCCGCCATATCTGTCTCGGCCACCAACTAGCAAAATTAATAGGTAATTATTTTCGTGTACAGTGCCTTAGGTCAATTTTATCGTAAAGTGATTGTGTGTTATAGTGTTTTCATCTTCTGGCATCCTCTGTGCTCATTCCAATCGGATTCTATTTGGAAATCGAGGCGCGCGCCGGCCGGTTCTTATCGGGTGCAATGCAGTTGCACTCTCAACTTATTGCAGTTTCGCATTTAGTAAAGTTTCATGCGCGGAAAGTTACTAGTGTTTGTATTTTGTTATAGAAGGATTCCAAAAGTGTTATATAGTGTTTATTCGTTAAAAAGTGTTGTGTGTAAAAGTTTTTAAAGAACTCTCAGAGTATACTCCGTGTTATTTCGGTCATTGACCGCCGGATTTCGCATCCTTCATTGTTAGTGTCATTGTTGGATTTTTTTTTCTTATTACCGATTTTTCCTTTTTAGGCTCAAAATTTTGTTTTACATCACTAGAAGAATACAATGACCCGCGCATTCGTTTTTTGAAATTTCTCCTTCACCCGGATGGAATGAGGAGTGCACAATCCCATTGTTTCACAGTTTCATATGTTTGACCATCATTTGTTTTTTTGTTTTTCGGACGATTAGAGCGTTATCATTTTCTCCCAAAATTACAAAAATTACAAAATAAGGTAAATATTGTCTTATTCGTTATGTTTTTGTAAAGTTAAAAATTAATATGTTATCAATGAATTAAAAATACAATTTGGCATGGTTGAGACGCGTGGCTCTCTCGATTGTGATGTATGACATCATCTGTAGCGAGCTGTGTGCAGGCCTAGCTCAGTTAGGCAGAGAGCCACTTTGTAAAATTTGCTTGGGACTTTTGAAAAAAAATAGTGTGTTCCCGTATACTAGTGTAGTGAGTGTACAAAAAGTTTAAAAACCTGTGCAGAATGGCGGAGGGCAATGGAGAAATATCAATTGAAGACGTCCCCGGTAAGGACTCCGACGTTGGCCGAACCCCGGATTACCGCAAACTTATTGAATATGGCTTGGACCCTAAGGTGAGTTCCTATACATGACTATTATGCCTACTGATAGTATAATATTACGTGCAAAGAAGAATATTTAACAGGAATGATTTAAAAAAAAAAATTGCTTCAAAACATACCAAGCCGTTGTACGGGGACATGCTCAGAAACTAACTTTTTCCACAACTCTCTTACACTTTTTGTCCATAACTGTTATAATATTTATTACAGTATTATTTGCTATATATCTTACTTATATGATGTATTATGTACTTTAAAAAAAATCCACAGTGCCCGTGATGCCCGTGCACAAGGCACGATGGCACAATAAAACAAAGTTTATCATGATGGAGACAAAGCTACGTTCATGTGACTGTAATAGAGGCCAATTGCTGTTAACCTCAGAATTATCAATGTTTTATGAAAGTTTTATAAGACATATTGGCCCATATAAAAATATGTGCATTGAAAAAAACTTATAAGATTCTTATTAGAATATGGAAAAAATTACATCTACTGTTTCATAACTAAACAGATATGAAATAAATAAATAATACTATTAATTACTAATAAAATAAATTTATTTTTAATATTCTAATCTCTTACAAGATTCCAATTAGAATACTATGAAAAATTAATCTAACTTCCAATATTCAAAACCTTTAATTCCCTATGTTTTATATCACAAAATATAATATGGTCCTATGTAAATACTAACATAAATTATCCTTATTGAATTATTTCTGAAAAGTCAAAGTATGTTTAAGAAATAATAATAACAATAATAAATATCCTTTTTAACTATGTAATACTTTGAATTTAAAAAAAAGAATACAAATAGTAATTCATAAGAGTATCATATTATTCACTTAAACAAAATTACATTTACAGAAGTAATAATAAGAACATCAATAAGCCCATTAAAATATATTTGTAACATATAATTTTTGTTTTACAATACATAATTTACTCCTACATTATGCATAAAATAATGAAACTATTAAAATATAATAGTTCCTACTCTAAACCAGTTACACCAAACCATTCCTATTCTTAAGAAAACTATTTACTATACCTATATACCTACTTATCTATTACATCTAGGAAATTCTGAGTAATAGATATGAAGTTATACCTACATCTCAGAATTACTCAGATATATAATATAATAGTTAAAAGTATATATAGCATGCATATGCATGTTTGAAGAATGCAATAATAAGTGGATGAAATTGCAGAAATGTTTTCATAAAAGATACTTTCTCCTTGATTATAATTGCACTTTGACATACCTTTATCAAAACAACAGTGATTGGGTTCAATTTGCACTGTTGCTATCAACAATTATATTGAACAATACATTCATACCAGTTTACATCATATTATATTAGCAATGATAACATATGACTACATGTATATATAGCGCTTATATACTTTGATTGAAATTATGTAAAATTGTATGTATGTAAATGTTATTTCGAATATCGATTCGAATTTCCGACAGCCAAAATTTATCGCCATTTTTGCATACCTGTTTTTCGCGCCCTATTTTACGTTTAATTTTATCATTAAGAGAAATATCCAGCTTTCCTAAATGACAATACACATATATTAAACAATCTTACAACAATTATACTTAAATGTTTATCTCAAAATATTTACATAAACAATCTAAAGTCGTCCAGCATCTTGTTTCAAACATGGGGATGTTGTGGAGGATGTGATATAATACATAGGTTTCTTCTGTTCCATATTCCGTAATAATAATTGTATAAAATTAAAACACAACCCTTATACCTATCTATAGATATATTGTATTTTATGAAATATACATATTTCCATTCAGTAATAAAACGTTTATATGTATTTTTTAATAACTTCCCTTAAAACATATCCTTTGCATCATATTGATATGTTTTTTCGGTACCTCTTTATTCCAATTAACGTAATAATGACACTGAATTAAGAAGACAAAAGTAAGTAGACACTTCTTCTGTGTTATGCTCCCTTCCGAAGTTAAACACCAGCCGTTCTTGGCTAGTCTAGACGATGCTATTCTGACCAAACTAGTAATACTTCAACTTAATCAGTTATCTAGTTTATTTAACCAGAAGCGCAATCTTCTCTACTATTTTTCCTTATAAACTGTTCGTGTTATATTAATTGAAAAAATCCGTATTAGGTATCTTGCATAACATGACCAAATAGGTCAGTTTTAACACTTGTACATTAGATTACCCTGTCTCGTATTCTTAGTTTGCGACGGCGAACGCGCTTTACATTTCAAAAGTTTTAACTTTTGTTTAATATTTTCCCATGCTAAAGAAGTATCCTAAGCATCTTCCACGAATTTCGAGGTATAGATTAAATATGTTAAATTGCTCAGGAGGAAAAAAGAAGCTATCTTTACCACCGTTTCAGCGAGTTTAAGATCTTGGAAGCATCAACTGTTAATAAAGTATAACTTGACCCGAAATTGAATTGAGAACGTAATATATGTATATATATTAACAAAGCAATATCAAATTGAAATTTTTGTCTGTCCTTTGGTCTATGTTTCGGGCAATCTATGAAACAACTATACCGATTTTAAGCGAAATTTCATTGGCCGTTACCTGATGTTGTCAGTAAAAGAAGGGTACTTTTATTTGAAAAAAAAGTATTTAGATCCCACGAAACAAAAGTGTAATTTTATAATATTGAAGTTATTAGTTAGGTAGTTAATAAATATAGTATTTAAGTTTACCACATTGGCGACTGCTATGGTGTTGCAAAAGTCCATAGGCTTGTATATTTTTCATCAGGTATCCAGTCTGTCTTATCACTAGATTTGTTAAAACACATTTAATTTATCATATAAAAAAGTATAATAATGTAATGGTACTATTTTATTCTTTACGCATTGTACATTACAGCATAATATGCATAGAATGGCTTTTTGCATACAGCTTTCCTGCTTTGAGAATTGTGTGCACATGGTCTTAACGTCTCAGCTTTGTTCTGCAAAAAATGTTCATTAATATCGGTTCTACGACGTAGGCATCACGCGGTCACAAAATGTTCTACTGCCTACTTTTTTTATTTTCATCGGTATATTAAATTGTATTATGTTTTAAGCAGGTTCTTCTATAGGTTTTGAAATCAATAAAATGGCTTAAAAGTATAAGTCGGAACCCAAGTGGCTACTTTTTAGAAATTTCACGTCAAACTTGATATTGAGCATTTTAATTTTGGGTGCATCCTGTTTGATCCAACAGATTTTTAAAAGTATATGAAAAAGTAGTATGTTGCCTGTTTATTCCTCTTTTTTGAAAATCCAAGAATACCCTTCGTAACTCTGAACTTTCGTAGCCTTGTCCCTGGCTTGATTTCTATATTAAGCTCGATAGAACTTAAAGGTATTTCTATTCCCACTACACAAAAAATAGCCTTTCTAGTGTCCCGTCTAGTGATACCTATTAATTTAACTATTTATTATAACACATCATGGCACATACGGAAAATGAGCATAGAAACATAAGCCTGATAATTTTCCTTATGGCTCATACATTATTAGGTACCTACAGCATGCTGCATGCATTTTCGAGCTAGTACTTATGTATTTGAGCTTTCCTCTCAAAATGTCCCATAATAGCACACTCCTCTCCTATCAGATATGCACGGAAAATGAGCATCTTTTTCGTTTTGAACCCTATGGGAACGGAGCGTAAAGTTGTTTTGCGTTGCTATTTAAGAACTGACAATGTTTGTATGAATCTTGGAGCTAACAATGCAGCCAGCTATCCTTTGAGACGTGTTTGAATAGTCTTAGACCACTCTCGTATCTAACAGTCTGCCGGAATGAGCCTACGCCGTACAAAGGGCTGAATGCGTGCGTCAGCCTGAAAAGGCGCGCCATTTAACACTTCAAATATTTTCATTAGAGATTCCAGGATATGATCGCTTATTAATTAAAAATAGTTTTCAGTTATGAGAAATTATTATATTTACGTCCCGCTTCTATTATTACTGCTTAGAAATGTCTTTTACTTAAATTAATAGGACCAGCTTCTTTTTTTCTATACAATTTTAATGGAATAGTGGTCACTGCCACCCCTGAACATCTGCAATTAACGTTACAATTGGAATCTCAATGCAAAGTCACAATGTTGTTGTAATACATATTAAAACAATTCCTAAAAGCTTTACATGATTATTCAAAATTTATTATTGCAATGAGCGCAGTAGGTTTACATTTTTTGATTAATTCTGACACCTAAAGTAGTAACTCTTTGTATAATATACTCCTTTCCTCAAAGGAAGGGAAAAGTTTTGCTTTGAAATACAAAATATATTTGTACACGACTTCCAATTTTTTAAATGATGGAGACGAAAAATCGTATGTTTAACTTCCGCAACATCACTCGCACGTTGTCGTCTATATGTTGGTCTGCTAAAAATAAAAAATTGTATTAAAAAATGTTAATTTTACCAAACATGCTTAATAGTATTTATTCTTTTAACGTAATGCGTACCATAGCTTCATCCCTCTAACGTACCACTGCTGGGTACGAATCTCCGTAATTCATAGAGACGTTACATGTACGAGTATGTATGTCCTCTTCGTTTATAAACTGCCGAAATACCCCAGCAAAACAATTAATATTAACTACATTTATGGTTTAATCACTGCTACCTAATGACGACTACCAGAATCGTCAGATATGCTGAACCGCGCTGCTTACTTAACCCAACATCGTTTGAAATAATTTGAGTTATGCTCGCGACAGAGTGTGAGCGTTGTCCTGTGTTTAATGTAATGAATCATGTGAAATGTATGTAAATAATGTTTATTATTCCTTTAAATGTTATGTGTTTAGTAGTGTTGTATAAACACTCGAGAACCCTTTGCATAAATCATACGAAATTTGCACAGTTCCGCTTGTACGTTTGTTTTGCGGTTGCGTGAAGCCGCAAAGTGTAGGTATCACTCAATTCCTCAGCGCAGCGCATCGAAAACTGCATGAGACACTGGGCTCGAGAGCCCAGTTTTCGATTTCATTACCCTTGGCGCCCGACTTGTCCGCTGGTTCTTGTCGGTATCGCTAAGGATCGATGGCTCACAAGGTAACTCGCCTCCGGAACCTTGCACGCGATTCTCAACTTACCGTACGCCTCTCGAGCGATCGTGTGCGACAAAAATGGCATACTCAATTTGGCAGATGGTACTTTAAGCTCAGGGTCCGCGACAACTTTGCGGTAACTGGTCCGACGGTCTGGTGACCTTTGTAATCTGTTATACGATGAGTGCGAACATGTACTTATTATTTGCGTTACAAAGGCAGTTATTCTTGTCGGGAAGTGCAACAATTTAAACATAATGTTCATACATGTTCTGCTTACTTATTTTTAGACAATATTGATATTTATGTATTTACGCGTCAAGATATTTAATAATTGTTTTCCTTCGAACGTAATACCTGTTTATTAAGCAGACTATTGTCGGCACATGAAGTACTTAATCGAATGGTAGAATTTAAACCCGTATTAAAATTCTTTAATATTAATGTGAACCCGCAACTTGATGTTATACCCACTTGTGTATAATTAAGTGTGCGTTTTATTAATGTGTTCGTTTTTAATTTCCAGGTAGCAACCAAGCTCGATGATATTTATAAGACTGGAAAGCTAGCGCACGCGGAACTGGATGAGCGTGCGCTAGATGCCTTAAAAGAATTTCCATCCGACGGTGCTTTAAGTGTTCTTGGACAATTTTTAGATTCAAATCTCGAGCATGTATCTAATAAAAGTGCTTATTTATGTGGAGTCATGAAGACCTATAGGTGAGTACCGTGCACTTGTCTTTTTTTTTCGCGCCCGGCAACCAAATCAAAATATTGGATGATGGCCAAATCACCGCTGTGTATCTGGGTCATCTTGAAAAATTGATTTGACACTTATCGCCCGCGTTGCGGACTGCGGTAGGCTTGCGATGACCACATTGTGCAGTGCTGCCATCTAGTATGATGACACGTAATCGCCCCGATAAAACGCTAGATCTACCAGACTCACCCTTCCCATTACAATTTTTTGCAAGAAAAAAATTCCTCTTAATCTAGGTCCGGCTCTCGAGTTGCCAGCGTCTTAGAAAAGTAGGTCGACGGATCTCTCGAGAGCTCCTTAGCACTATCGTCAAAGGGTGACATATCTACGACACTAGAAAAAAGCTGAGAAACATGTGTATAACGGTCAAGCACACGTCAGACGGAAGTCTGCGCTTTGAATTAAAAGAAACAAAGCGGACGATTCTTTTCAGCCGGAGCAAGGTGTTGAAATTGTTATGACAATTTGACGCTGCAACTGAGATTAGATAGGGAGTGGTCATTATCCTTTGTGTGACGCACAATTGTGCGAATCGTACCTTCGTTCAGTTCGTTACCTCCGCTTTAATGTAACTCTTTATCCTTTTAAATTGCTCGACGATTCTCCGTACTTGATCGGTTATCATCGGAAACAAGAGTTGTGTGAATACGTTATCAGAGCGGCCTACTTAAGAAATTAGCACTGGTGGGTTAATTTTAATCTGGATATTATTTTTAAGAAAGTCACGAGTAATCCGACAAGTCTAAATAGGTCGCAGAGATCATATTACACGTTAGTATATTTGGTGTGGATAACGTATGGATATCGTATGTTTATTTGTTAAAAAGAAAAATAATATTTGGGTAAATACCGCTTCTATACAAATTGAATCATTTGAAAGTGTAGATAGCAAGCAATATGTGCAATATAAAATAACTTTACCGCACATTTTACCTGGCTAGAGAGAAAATAGCTCACCTACAAAGTTGCTACGGAATAGATTTTCGGGTTGACTGAATAGATATCGTCAGCAGTAAATTCGACGGTAACCGGGAGCTTGCATGTTTTATGCGAACGCTGTATGCAATAACGGATTGAATAGAAACATCAGCTTACAGCGGAAAACTAAATCTTTTCACATACGATCAGCAAAATTAATGTACGCTACGTAAGCTCTGAAATGATCTCGATAATGAATATTTAAATTGTAGTATCTAGTAATGCAAAGAAAAAAATAGCCTAGTGGGGTTGGAGACTCGCGCACTGGTAGTTCCGTGCCACAATACAATATATATTTGTCGCACAAAACAGACCATATTATGTTGCGAATTTGTCATAAAAACTTTTTCTTCTAGATAGAAATAATTTACTAAAATAGTGCAGTATATAACTTGAGAACATTATTTATTAAATTTAATTTTAATATTTTATAGTTCGTTTTACGACACATAATTACATGTTTTATATGGAATTTTAATTACTAAACTACCTATGGTGCCGGCAAATAAACTAATATAAATGTATTTAAGTATGAGGTTTAAAGATAAATCTAAGAACGTTGGTATTTCATACGAAATGTAGAAATGTTTCATATACTCTTTACTGTCAAGATATAAAAAAATAAGTAGAGAGTAGAAGTAGAGTTAGTAAGCGACAAATAGAAACTTTTTACTATATGAACGGAGTATAGTGATTCTCGTTTGTAAATTTTTCTCCTTCTATTCCCAAAAATATTTTGTTGTATATGTCGAATTGTTGCTTAGTGCTAATTGACATCTGTCCATTAATTGTTCATTAATTGACATTTATATAAAATTAAAATAGATAAAAAGTTCTAACGGAAATCAGTGAGATGAGTCCCGAAACTCGGGGACTTTAACCTCCTGCTGCTCATGCACACACAAACAAATGTGGATTATCCGACCATCAGACTCTATCACTCACTCAGAGAAAAAATTTGGATCATCATCCCTACCTCGTATATGTCGCCAAGCCGTATTTAAACTGAACATACATGACATCGTCATGTAATCGTTGTTTACAGACTATAAAATTTTAATCCTCTATTTTTCCGTATATATATAATGTATGTATGTATAATTGTTGTTTGCAGACAGAAAAGCCGCGCGGGCGCGCAGGGAGCGCCCGCGCTGGCCCCCTCTGTCCAGGTCAAGGGCCCTGACGAGGAGAAGATCAAACAGATCCTCGCCAGGACCGGCTATACGTTAGATGTTACTACAGGTGCGTACACTTAATATGTTATCCAAGTATCGAGTAAATGACCCCGGGTCTGCGCTTAAAATGTCTTGCTTAAGGGACTACAAAAAGTTAATTTTTACGTTGGCAAAACCTTTTCCTAACTTTTGTTTTTGAACCTGAACAATAATAAAATGGTTCCGTTTTTGATTTAAAGAAAAAGTATAAATATTAATATTTTTTCGATGATTAAAAAGATTCTAGTAAGATTACTTTCAGATTTCCATTTTATATTTTCCTATTAGAATCGTATTGTAAAAATCTGCTTTTGTCTATGCTTTACTCTGGTTGTCTATGGTTCTCATTAGATTCTGTTAAGAATTTATGACACCCAATAGGGAAAAATTCTAGCTGTCTATGATTGTCTATGGTTCTTATTAGATCTAAGTTTCTTATTAAAGCAAAATTTTATATTAGTATTGTTTGCTTATTTATTATTTAGCATTAAAACTGAACATAAATATTTGAAGTTATATATAATTCATATATTCTTCATGTAGTTGTAATTTATTCAGTCAAGATTAATCAAATTTAAATTCTGGGATTTGGACGAGTTTAATTGCAAAAAATATTTGATTCGTGCAAATATTTGTAACACAAATAACGTTACTCATAGTGTTTGTCAAACGCGTTGCAGGTCAACGCAAGTACGGGGGCCCGCCGCCGGGTTGGGAGGGGGGCACGCCCGGCGCCGGCTGCGAGGTGTTCTGCGGCAAGATCCCCAAGGACATGTACGAGGACGAGCTGATACCCCTGTTCGAGCGCTGCGGGACCATCTGGGACCTCCGCCTCATGATGGACCCGATGACCGGCACCAACCGCGGTTACGCGTTCGTCACGTTCACGACGCGGGACGCCACGCAGCGCGCCGTGCAAGAGGTACGCCCCACACCCCACTCTACCCCCCTCCATCGACGTGCGGCCTCTGCCCGAACTTTTTTCTAACTACTCTCTCTCTCCTTCTATGTAATTGTATAGTCGATGTTGTGACTTTTTTTACTTTCCTCTGTTATTTTTTTTTTTGGTCGACGTAATTGATTTGGTTACCGCTTTGCGTTTACGACTCTATCCCCCCGAAGATATCCAAACGCTGATTCATTATGTTGTTGCTAAGACGCAGTGTAGTTTGAGCGTTCATGGTCTGTAATTTGTATCATAAATAAAAAAAAACTGTTAAACGATGTCAACCTAAATCGGAGCTCTAAAATTGACGCGTTAAATGTTTAGAAATAAGTTCGCGCATAGGAATAAAAATGGGTGTTGTTTACGTTGAGAGTGTGGTAAGTATTTGTGCAGTCATATGTGTTGTGGGTTTCTTGTCATTTAACGTTGCAATAACTCGGAAAGTCAAGTCAGTAACCAGTGAAAGGGCGTTAAAACTTGGTTCTAATATTTTGACCCATTTTGGCACTAAATCTTACCACCCTCTTAAACAATTTAGCAACAGTATTCAATATACATTCGATAGTGTTGCTAAAGAAATGTGGCAAAGATTGATGCCGGCTATCAAAATTGATAAAAACTTACAGAATAATTTGTAATGTAATTCGCGTAATATATGTCATTAAATTAAATAATAAATAAATGTCGGCAGCAAAGACTCTACTGCTTTTGCTGGTATCCTGAAAAAGTATTTTAACCCTGCTTTTTCATTTTAATTCCGTGCCGCTGATTTCACGTTTAAGAAGTAAACGCTTCGTTGTAGTTGATTTTGCACATATTCTTGATGTTAAACGACTGCTCCAAGTTCTTACTCTCTTCCTCCGGTTTCTTGTTTGATTGCGATGAGGTTACCAGAGCTGACGGTCGCCACCAGTCTTTGCGCACGCGATGGATGTTGTCGTGCACATCTGTTACAATACCGCAACATTTCCAGCACAGTGTTATATGCAAAACGAACATCCGTACCATTTTTATAATTGGTTTCACCAAATTGTGTCTAAACATCATTATATGAAACATTACATCTAGTTGTGTAATTGGTGAGATTATAAATCTGAAACAAAATTCTAATTTGACGTCTACTTTCCAGGTGACTCGCCGAATGTTATAAGTATAATCCCTTGAAAGATACAGAATCACAGCACGTTAGCTGCTAACAGTTTGGGCATTTCGCCTATTGTACATCATACATCATCTTCCTTTCGGGCGGAATCATCACGATTCATTTCCTACGAGCCGATGTCTTATTTCTTGAAAAAATCACATTTTGAATTCACAAAATTTATGAGCATGATGATTTTGGCCCCATCGAAGTTCTCAAACTGTGGCGTCACTTGCAAAATTACTCTTAAACGCAATCATCCGCTGGTACTTTTGCAAGTCCCAATCATTTGCCTGTCGAATGTATAATTCACAGTCACTCTTGGGAGATTTAGAATTAAGCTTTTATCATTTGAAAGCATGATATTAATATCCCACCGACGATTACCTCATTTGCATCAGTTTTGTGATAGTGTTAACATTGTAACTTAACGTAATTTTAATTTATGTAAATACTATTATGTAAATGATCGAAAATAAGTATTACTCATCGTGCATATGATTAATTAATTCTATCGTCGTTAGCATTTTGTTTAAATTATATAGTTCTGTTTGAATCTAAAACTTGATTTCATTGGAGGTGCCGTGCTGATGCATTTGGGATCACGTCATATTATATATAATCACTGAATTGTGTAAATGTGCAAACATAACACCTTTAAACTGATCTAGCCTCGCTTGTCCTGAGATATCATCCCGTTCTTACTTTGCACCTCGTTCAATTTTAAGTTGCTTTCATTATTATTTTTTTTGTTTCCATCACACTTGTACTCGCTTCTTTTTATTTTCACTTCATCAAACGGTCCACTTACAGGGTTAACTCTTAATTGGCTTCAAAAAAGTTCTCCGGCTGAGAATTTAATATATCTCAGGCTCTCCTCTTTGCTCCGTTAAACACTTTCGGCTTATCATCCAAAATACAGTTAACTCATCTCGATTGGCTCTAACCGATATCATCGCTCCGCCGGCTCGGCCGCGACATCCTCCATCGGCTCCGGGACCGACTCGACCGATCGCGACGACCGCTCGCCCGACTCGGACCGATTCCAAAATTACACCTTTTCAAAATTTTTCCCTTGTTATTTTTCCCACAGCTCGATAATCACGAAATAAAACCAGGGAAGACTCTGAGAATTAAGATTAGCGTACCGAATCTGCGACTTTTCGTCGGCAACATTCCCAAGTCTAAAGGCAAAGAGGAGATACTGGAAGAGTTTGGTAAATTAACAGGTAAAGTGTCAATCGAATGAATTAAGGAGTTTAGAGTTGTTGGGTTGAGTGCGTGGGGCTTGGTGTGGACCGCTGAGGGTGCCCCGCTTGCGTCCCGCTTGTCCGCGTCCCGTCCCGCCTGCGTCCGCCCGACCCGCCCGGCGCTCGCGCCCGGCCCGGCCGTTGGCTATCCTCCCTCGAATTGTTCTTGCAGCTGAATGATTATGAAATTCGAAAGGGGAAAAAGATTGGCGTTACGGTTTCCTTTAACAATCACCGTTTATTCGTGGGGAATATCCCTAAGAATCGAGATCGGGACGATTTGTTTGAGGAGTTTACTAAGCACGCACGTAAGTCCTTGTCGAATTCATAATAAGTGCTATTCAGCCGGCGAGGCGCGCGGCCGGCCCGCGGGCCCGGCCCGCCCGCCGCGCGCCTCGCCGGCACGATATGTGTTAACCTACGATTGGCCTCCGCCTCGAGAATGCTCACTGGTTATGACTGGAGAATCTTGCTGTTGTTCTCTAGAATTAGATTTCTTCAGTACCGTATATGTTCTCCTGGAATATCGTTTGATTTGCTTCATATTTGTAGCGTTGAGGAATGAATTTTAAGCGAAGGGTTGGAGGGAAGCTTTTTACCGTAAATTTCCGTACGCCTGTGACCGCTTCTGGGGATTTTATTGATGTTGTATGATTGCAGCCGGACTCGTAGAAGTAATAATATATAGTTCGCCCGATGACAAGAAGAAAAATAGAGGATTTTGTTTTTTGGAATACGAGTCTCACAAAGCGGCGTCATTAGCTAAACGTAGACTGGGGACAGGTAGAATAAAGGTGAGCATTTGTTTATTCACGCTTTTGCTAAGTTTATATTTTAAAATATGTTTAATTGGTATTGTTTGTGCAGGTATGGGGCTGTGATATTATAGTGGATTGGGCTGATCCCCAAGAAGAACCCGACGAGCAAACAATGAGTAAAGTAAGTAACGTATTAAAATATCTCAAATTTATTTGGTTGGATAATTTGAAATACTAAAACTGTTTAAGTGCAGTGGCGCAAAAGATATAAAAATAATTTTAGATTTAGAATTTTATTTTTAGAATTTAGGATTTTAGAATTAAGTTAATATTAATTAAAATCTTCAATGTATATGTGCATTTCTCTGACCAGGTAAAGGTGTTATACGTTCGAAACCTGACTCAAGAGATCACCGAGGATTCGCTGAAAGAAGAATTTGAACGTTTCGGAACTGTGGAGCGCGTCAAGAAGATCAAGGATTACGCATTCGTCCATTTTGAAGACCGGGATTGTGCTGTTAAGGTTTGTATACGTAAATTTTTGTGTACTTGCGTGCGTGCACGTAAATATGTTCGATAAGTTGTTAAATCTTAGGGAGGCCTTATTGATGTCTGATTTGCCATTAACTCATACTCTCGCATATGCAAAGAATCCGCGTGGTGGAGCATGCTCCAGGCTTTCTTTAGTAGTGATGTGACCGGTGTCTAGCAGTGAGACTAGATCCTTGTCTAACTATGGGTCTTAAAAAGAGTTGCAACCAGGTTTTCTTTAAAATTACTCGCGCGGTTCCCAATATTATACCTGTCACATTTTTAATAATGCTGATAATTCTTGTTTATCTCTACTACTAACAAAATGTCCTTTGTCCCCGTATATATTTCTTTCACTCTACTATTGAGTGACCCAACAAATTTCACAAAAGACCGATACTTATTTACTATATACTAATATACTATTTACTGAAAAGTATGTGAAAGTTGACACCCGATTCTTTTAAATCTGCTAATGAATCGATTGTAACGAGTGGCAATTGCCGTGCCAGGCGATGCAAGAGCTCGACGGCAAGGAGTTGGGCGGCGCGCGGCTGGAGGTGTCGCTCGCGAAGCCGCCGTCCGACAAGAAGAAGAAGGAGGAGATATTGCGAGCGCGCGAGCGCCGCATGACGCAGATGATATACGGCCGCGGCGGGTGAGTCATACCGTCCTGTTTAGTAGATTTGTTGGTAGATTTGTCAGTAGATTTGTTGGTAGATTTGGTAGATTTTTTCAGATTTCAACGCCGGAAAATTTATATTAATCATGTATATGTATGAAAGAAAATTGGTGCTATGTGTACTTTGTGAGTTGTACGGATTATTAAGAGTTTATAAAATAATTTTTAACAATGATATACAGTCACAGATGTTTTGCTTAATTAATAATTTCTTTCGCCAAATATAATAGACTTTACACCAGTTTTTAAGGTTCTAATATATTTTTGATACAATTAAATGATTCATTCTACGTCGACAACTTGAAATACTTTTGCTAATGCGTGAATTTATAAATTGCCATTTTTATTTATTATCAGCTCACGTGGCAGACATGCATTTCAATAATAAAAATTGTATAGGTGACACCGAGACAACTATTGCTGTGCAAATAATGTGAATTTTGGAACTTTTACTTTAGTGTGTGATTTAATAAATATACTTTTGATGCCTACAATTTAATTGCTGTACGTTGTAACCCACAAAAATTGGTCCCTCGAGCCGGATAGCAGCGTTTACGGGCCGCCAGTATACCGTGTGCGTAGCGGTAACGCGACATGTCTGTAATGTCAGATTTGATTGGTGCAGCTCCTCAACGGTGCATCAATGTTGAAACTTTAATTTTTTGTGTGATTTTTTAAATATAATGCCTTTAATGCCTACGATTTAATTTCTGTACGTTGTAATCGACACAAAAATTGGTTCCGCGAGTCGGATAGCAGCGTTTACGTGGCCGTCAGTGTACCGTGTTCGTAGTGGTTTTTTTTTTCAATATGGGAGTAGCAGGTGATCATGCATTCCACCTGATGGTAAGTGGCTACTGCCGCCCATGGACATTTGTAAACCACCCCAGATAGGATTAAACATACCTACCTGGAGTCGGCCACAGGTGCGCCGCCACCCCTGAGGACTAAGCTGGAACGTCTCGGAAAAGTATGTCTCCCTTACCACACCCTTCAAACCGGAACACAGCAGCGCTCAACACTGCTGTTACGAGGCAGAGCTAGGTGTGGCGGTGGTGCCGCCGAAGTCGAACCACAAAGGGTTCTACCACCTTCAAAACGGTAACGCGACGTGTCTGTAATGTCAGATTTGATTGGTGCAGCTGCTCGCCGGTGCACGGCGCGCTGCGCGGCCGCACGCCGCAGCCGCCGCCGCGACCGCCGCAGGCGCGCGGCGATTACGGTCAGTACTCGTGTGTAACACATGTGTAACACACGTCAATACGGACATGGAGGTTGTTTGGGGCGGTGCGGGTTTCTCGTTTCATGTTTGAGCGTGAAATTTTGATAATAATACCGGTGCTGGTTTCTTGTGTGTTTTTTGAGCTGCACGTATTGTTTTGGTAATGATACTTAATATACTATTGTATAGAAAATTTATACCAGTTTAAAATTTAAAACCAACGCGATGTCATAACCAGATACCTGAATATATTGTGGAAAGAAAATTGTCCTATATCACTACAGCTCTCTTTCATGCAAACGTCTGATAAAGAGTGCATTTAAAATACTTCGAAAAAAGGAAACTGGTTTAGAAAACTAAATGTTAAATTAATTAATAATAAATTAAATTGTGTTCATGTCAGTTCACAACAGCAAAAGGATAACTCACATTTAAATGTAAAAAAGTATAACGATCGTTGAACAAGAAACGTAAAACTTTATCGAATAAAGAAAGCGAGAAACTCGCCTCGTCTAAATCGACCTATACACTACATTACACAACACACGATACATCATGTTAATATATTATACATAGTTGATATGTTATACATTATGAGCGCGATGTACGTGATGTGAACGATGAATGAGCGTTGGTAGACGATGGGTCGACTTTTTAGAAATTTAAACTGAGAACTGATGGAATTGTGACGTCATAATGCCATAGATTTATACCCATATGTAGTAAGTCTATGGTGAGAATGAAGGATCTCCGATTCTAATTTTGTTGCTGAAAAACACTTTTGTAGACAAGGTTATCAAATTTAAATTTTAGCTGATGGTTTTAATAACTTATTTTTAATTACGGCAGCTAAGTTTGAAAATATAAAAAAGTAATTCAAAATTTTCCGTTTTCCTATCTGAAAAGTCAACTTATGGTCCGATGACCTAAACTAAAGCACGAAATAGCACCAGAGGCTCATGTAAAAGGTTCTTGTCAAAACAATGTTTTTTTTTATATTTTGATAAATTAAACATACCCAAAACACGAGAACCTTTTGACGGCGTCTCTCCAACAGAAGACACTCACTCACACAAACACAGGAATTACAAGTGTTAAAGTATACACGGTGTGGTCCACGCGCACACTCGCAAACTTCGCTACTGATCCCTTACTAACAACGAGCTACGACGATATCCTAATGAATAGACTACGGTGATATGCTAATTTGCTGTTTGACAAAGACGAATAAACGACAGAATTATAGAAGTTCCTAATAATAAATAAATATAGACTTTGAAAGAATGCTACGCTGGAGATAGTGGTAGAGAAAGAATATGTCAATAATAAAGCTATGAAAAGTAGCGCGGTTAAGTCTTAAGAAATATTAAATTTGCTTTATGTAAAGGAAGGTTATGTTAAGGAAGGAAGGAATATTTTAGTTGCAATAAGTATGATGATTCTTTACTCAGTGAATCGCTGAAAATTCTTCATATTTGCAGTTGCAAACATTGACACAATCAGTCCATTTTTATATTGTCTTGTTCGTTTCGTTAATTTAATTTTATTGGTCTTTGTTTAGAATTTATAACATGGATATCGTCGTAACCACCGATACATGTGTCATTAACGCTATATTCTAGGCTAGATATTAATGAGAGCTAGGATTAGGACCTTGCATGGTTTCGGATTAAAGAATTTAGATACGGAAGACAGAAAAGATACAATGTAAAGAGAAAGGAACGAAGGGCTACACGTCGTCTATGTAATAACAAAACTTAACAAAAACTTCTGCATGCACAAATTTTGAAAACTAAAACTCATAATTCATTGATCCCGCAGCCTTTGGACCATGGAAACGAGCTACGATTTCCGATATCTCATCACCCTGTTTCACGACGCTTTCTGTGTAGGTTTCGGTGGTGGAATCAATAGAAGCGATTAGGAAAATTGTTTAATTAATAACTTAGATTAATTAAAATTTGGCTAAAAATAAGAGTTCGGTGATAGCGCAGACTAGGAAGTTGGAAGATGCATGTGTTTTCCGTGTGTCGATATTTGACTACGCTTAAGTTCGTCAGGTGTGTGATACGCAAAGGCGAGGAGAGGGCGCGGCGCGCGGTCGGTCCCGCGCCGGCAGCCGCCCGCCTGCCCTAGCTTGTAAGTTAGCGTTAGTTTAGCTTAGCCTCTAAAAGGCCTGTGTTGTGTGTTTATAGATTATGATTACGACTATTACGGGTACGGGGATTACCGAGGTGGCTACAATGAGCCATTTTACCGGTACGATGAGTTCTATTTTGATTACGCGGGGCCACCGCAACCGTCCGCCGTCCGCCAGCCTCCCAACAGAGCGCAACCGGTGGGTCCCACACACACTAACTAATGTTATCATTATTATTTTACTAGTCACTAGACGCTGTACTCATCATTGTTACTTTCGGTTTTTTTTGAGTTGCCAAATTTTTTCATCTATTTATTATTACATTTTTTGTTTTTTTGGTTGAATCCCATCCTAGAAAGGAGTCAGTGACTCGGTAAATACGGTAGTGTGTAGGCCTGACGGTGGTGATCGATAGCGGCGGCGGCGCGCTCTCAGCGTCGGCGTCGTATAACGGGAGCTGCGCCGCCGCGTGCGCCGCGCGGGCCGCGCTCGCCGCCGACGCGGCCCGCGGCGCACGCGGCGGCGGCGGGGGGACGTGGGGCCGGGGTGGCTGTCGGCCGATCGCACCATCAGGTCTGCATAGCTGAGGCCACTCCGACTAACGTGCCCGTCTCACCCTCTCTTGTTGTTTTCAGTTGCCATTTCACGTTTGCCTCGCTTAGCGTCATCGCTCGTCATCCCCCATGTAGCGCCTCGCTTTGCTTTGTCACTAACCCGATAACACGCTTGGAGCTTTGCGACCCCCGCATCCCCTAGGTGAGGAATGTCGCGTGCTTCTCTCGGAACGCTCGAGTAACCTTATTTGTATTTCTCGCTGTTGTAACGACGTAGAGAATATGTTAAGAAGACTTACTGATCCGCTTGGTAAATGCCTCACTCAGGACGACGAGCTCGCTCTCGGGCCCAACTCGCTTTACTACGATGTAACCGGAGGCATTCAGGTACCAAACTGCAATATGTAATGCCCTACGTGTATGTACCGTTCAAATGTTTTATCATTGTTGTTGAATGTTAGCGATCAGTATTTATAGTTAGCTTACTTGTATACTCGTAGATTGATATTGATATTAATCGAATACAAAATTGCCTTGAAGCCTAGAATGTTATCGATATTAAGTATTATATTTTATAGTTTAGTAGTAGGTACCTGATTGACTTTTGTTTACAGTATTCATAGTCTAAGAACACTATAATCTTTACTTTTATTATGTAATTCTATCTACTCGCAGTTGTGTACTTACGATAATGTTATCTAAATGCAGTTGTTTATTTTGCAGCATGGTTATTTAGTGTTGAAACGTGTCCACATACGATGCTATACAATTACGTGTCTGGTAGCGTTTCTAATTGAGATATACACATGTTTATTGTTCGATATGATAATGTACCTACCTATTGAAATGTGTTGTTCTCATTGGGGCTCTTGATTGATTTTCTTGTATTATGATCGATCGAGAGTTTCTTCGCGACCTAGCGATACCGTAGCATGAACCGTAATGCTTATCAGTAAACGAGAATGTTCTATTACTTAATCAATGATCGGTTGTGTTGCAAAATTTCGTTTAATTCGCATCTTGCGGGGATGAGTGATACCTATACTTAAATACAAAAGAGTATATAATGTGTGGTAATGTCTTAAAACTTATCGTTTAGTACTTGAAGAACGGTCCACGCAAGATGTCAACATCATATAATTATATCGAAATTTTCGTCATTTATAATTTTCTATGCTTTGCTCACTAAACTCTGTCTCGTATATTAATTTCGTAAACGCCCACGCCTTTGGATGTACCTAATGTATATCTTATGAACGGGTCTTCGTGTAACTTCAAATTTATATATTCTAGAATTGAATATTGAGTTGATAAATTGGGTAACATGCAGTTGAACTAATACAAAATAAAAAAAAAACTATTTTAAAAAGTCGTATGTTATAGACAAAATTGTAGAGCCAAGTTATTGTAAATTTAAGTTATTGTTACGTTTGCATATATAGTAAGTAGAGTTGTTATTACTATTACGATATTAGCTAACTATATCTCCATAGGAATATATATCTGAAGTTAACAACATATAATATATGAAACAACTATTGTTAGACTCACGACATATAAGACCTTATATCCACTTCTTGCAAAGAAAAGAAAAAAATATTCCGATGACGCCGCTGTTATCAACGCGTGGGTGTTTGGGCGTTGGGCGTGGAGCGGGGCGTACCGAGGCAGAGCTTATGGGCGGTATCGCGGGTAGTGCATCGCTGGCACACTGGATACACCACAGAGTGATAATGGATAGAGTGAGCGTGCCTGGTACGAACAGGTGCACAAGTCAGAATACTATCTCTATGCGCGCTGTAGGCAATACTTATAGTCAAGTTAAAGTGGAGTGATTAGTTCATTTAATTGATTGAATAGTAAATTTAATAAAATCCTGACGAAACAAGTCGTGAAAACATTTTACAGTATTAAGCAGCGATGGCAAGTTTGCCTTTGATTCGTACCAAGGTTTTGAAGGCATGGGCTCTATCCTAATTATTACTCTGGGGTATCGTTACGTAAGAAAGTAGGTCAACTTCGTACGCGACGCTCGTGTCGACGCACCCACTTGTAGGATATAAGCACACGGTCGAGAGCTTTCGTCGGCCAATGGCGGCACAGTCAAATGTGTGCTGCGCGGAGCATGGGTATTTTCGGGGCGTATATAATCTCTAAGAATGCACGTATTTTATCATTTTGTACGTGATAACAGTTTTTATTGTATTGTCACTATATCTAATTTGGTTACGTTTGGCGAGTATACACAGAATCTAACGAATTGCCAACAACGTCCATCTCTTTTTTCTATTAGTTGTAAACGCAAATGTATCTTAATTTTGTATCATTTAATGTGACTTGTAGTATTTTTATTAAAATAAATTAACAGCTTCTACGCTTCAAAATCTTATTTATATAAAATTTCTTTTGAATGGTAGGTTCTATTTGAACGTTAAATATTTTCCGATATGTGCAAATTGTTTTCCATTTTTTGATAACTTAAGCATAGCAAGCACTATTTTGACAGACCTGAGTGTAAGCTTTTCTACCAGTAAAATAAATTAGTTTTATATTTAAGATGGTAGTTGTTGGCTTCATTTATCGATATCAATCCTGTTCAAACCTAAATTAGTCGTACGAGTTATTGGCCTACGCAAGCTCCATACAGCGTGTTGTTTAATGATTTTGAAAGACATGAGCTGCGAGCTGCACAGTCGGTGCGTCGACATTACCGTCGTATCGACACCAGTATGCGAGTGTGTCGCGCGTGGGCTAACAGTGGGTGTGTGTTGGGGCAGGCTGGGTCATGTGGGACGAGCGGCCGCTGGGCGCGTCGCGGGGCCGCGGCTGGGCCCCGTGGTGGTGCACGCCGCGCCGCTCGTGGCCGCCGCACGCCCAGCGCCATGCGTGGCAACCCGCGCGCCAAGCCAAGTTTACCAGGTCAGTTTATAACCTAATAGGTAGGCGGTAAGTAGGTTGCACATGTTACACTTCATGTTTGATACTTCGCGGGTAAGGTTGTAATTTGGTAGAGTGAAAACATTTTTTCCAATAACGTAAAGGAAAAAGTGCGCTTAAGCCCAAATTTCACTGATGCCCTTGAGCACCGAAGTATACAGATTTTACGGGTTTGATAAAAAATTAAATGTAATTTAATAATAATCTTCACAGCAACCGAACATGTAACAATTTTAAAATATCTATATTTTTTATCTGTCCATCTATATCTTTAATTTGGAAGCTACTGAACCGATTTAAAATGGAAGGATGAAAAATTATCGTGTAAAATAGAACTACGTTTTATTTCTAAACTTTGCCACATGAAAAATATAAAACTATGGGTAAATTTAGAGTATTTACTCAGCCCACATATTCAGGCATCTGTAATTTGTCGTAATTTAGAAGAGTCTACTTATCCCACCTTCCTGTGTCCTATTTACCTATTTTTCTAATTATGCCATGAACTTATTTTTGGTTAAAATACGAGTACTGATACTTTAAAGTCAAATAACACCCTTTAGTAATAAACGATTTTAGCCAATTTTTGCCTACCAAAATTAAAAAAATATATATCAGCTTTTCCAGCCAATAGTTGTCAAATTTCAAACTGTAGATTAAGATTGACTATTACTTTATTACTAACCAGAGTAAAAATAGTAGTCACAAGTTCCTTTTTGATATAATATTACCTAAATCTACCAATTTTATTTTACGAACTCTACTACTCTGTTTTGTGTACATTTGTGTATGTTACGTCATCAAATAGGTAAACGTTGTGTTTTACGTTATAATATAAATTTGTTTGTATAACAAAATGTATTATCAAAATTCTAAATTATTCTTGTATGAAACGTTGGACTCTCTCTCGGTCGTGTTAACGTCACAATGTTTTAACGTATCCTTTCGTTTCAGCGTGTTTGATGGTTTGCGTCTAATCCGGGTTAAGTTTTATATATTGGTAACTATCCTCTCCTACTCCATTCCTTTATCGTTCCTTAGGGCTACCACAAACTTTTAACCTTAAAATACCTTATTACGTCTAAATAAAGAGCTCGGTCGAGTAGCGAGTCCACGTTTTGTATTGTTTGTAAAAGTTTGTGGTATCTTTAACCTCATACCTGTTCCATTCTAAGTAGATTCATGTATTTTTTTGATCGAATTTAGTATTACAATTTTACCAAGGTTGTGGGTTCGATTCCTTAAGTATTTTTTTGTTGGAATTTAGATCAAACGAACGTTCATTCTAGCAATGCTGTAATTAATTCTTTTGGTGAAATTACAGGCATTTTTTTTTACCATCCTCAATATGTTTTGGGAATTTTAATTATATTTCATTAAAAAAAAAATGTAAAGATTAATACATTTTTAAAACATAACTTTCAGCTGTCCGCTATCCCTACGTTTCGTTTGGTCTAAACGTAATATTTTCATGTTGTAATGTAGAAATAGTATATTCTATAGTGTATCTGACGTGTGCGTGTATGTGTCCCTAGGTAAACGTAAATACGACGGGGGTCACCAGAACCAAGGGGGGGACACGAAGCGGCGCCTGGGCGCGGCGGCGGCGGCGGCGTGCGGCTGGGGCGACGCGGCGGAGGCCAGCTAGCGCCGCCGCGGCCGCCGGGCGCGGGCGCGCGGGCCCCTGTCTCGGAGACACTACAAGCTGCGCAGGGGAGCACCTCGCGCGCCCGACGCGCTCGCTCGCGGTTCACGGTTACGTTTACGCCCGATTCTCCCAGTGTAACGAGAGGATCGTTCCACTTTTTTCTATATATGTGTTTTTTTATTTGATTTTCACGTTTTCAATTTTGTAACGCATCGATTCCGTAAAAATCTTAAAGTAGGACGTTATGAAATGTTTCGAATGTAAGTTTCCCGTTATGCTTATGTTTTCACTGTCGTATTAGCCGTATATATTTAATATATACTTTATTTTTGTGAGGGCGCGCGGCCGCGGTTGCCTGTTGGCGGCCGCGCGCGGGTCGCGGACCCGTCGACTGTCTGTTTTTTTTAATACATGTTATTCAATATATTTTATTCCTGCGAACGCATTTTGCGATGTGATGTGTATTTTAGCAGTAATTATTATATTATAAGGAGTTTGACTGTTGTTTTTTGACATACTTACAACTTAGGATACTTGAGGATGAATTGATGGAACGAAATGAACTCTGACTCTAGCAATTACGGCTAAAATAAAAACACCCCTGTAATCGATAACATTTCCCAACTGTGTTCCTGCTTTAGTTTTTTGCTTTATTTTATTACATAATTCCCCTTAAAATACATTAGTGTGAGGAAGTAGTATTGTAAAGTTCAGGATTTCTGTAATGTTTATTATCGCTGTACTACTAAACATTTTTTTTGTATTTCGACCACATAGCATGTCCATACTGTTAGAACTCTGACTTGTATCAATCTTGTATCAGTTTAATATGTGGAATAAATTTGCAAAACTGTGTTTGCCTTATTATATATATTTGTTTCCTTTCATAAAAATTGTTTTTCTATCCCTGGGATGCTGCCCTTACCTACCTTACGCTAATTTAATACTTATTGAACTCTAAGTTGCCAAATTAAATGATCAAAAATCATTAAAATACTGCAATACATTTCAATACATAAATGCTTTGACACTTGTTTGCGTAACTCTAGAAAGCAAAACTGAATGAATACAGATTCGGTATGAACCTAGTTTCAACTACCTAATAGGTTGATATCGCTTACAGCTGAGATATATCTGGGTCAAAATATTTTTTACTGATAATCTATAGAACCCTTGTTTTTTCTGTTCCATGATAGAACCCAAATTTAATTTAATATACATTAGGCTGCAATTGTCAGAGGACTCAATTTTATTTTTTGGATGTCACTTGGTTAAGGCGTTTGGTAGCTCTCCTCTTGCGGCGGTTTGCGATGCGACACCGCTTTTACGTACGTCGACCCTATACTAAGATACATAAAGATCTAAAGCAGTATAAATTAAGACATGTCCAATATAGACCCTTATTTTGCCCTAGTACATTGACGTGTTTTAAAGTGTCCCAAATGCATCTGGGCATTTATTATGCCAAGTATGAAGAAAGAGACTCATACGATGACCAAGTGTTTTCATCTCTTACTGACTTACGTTGCCCTGGTACAATGATATTTGTTTCAATACGACCAGTGCCCCAAACGCGTCTGTGCGTTTATTACTTCGATCACTAGTTCTTATTAGTGATCGAAGGTTTATTACACAAATAAATATCAGCATACTAGTCTGAAGCAGTTTTTGTCATATCTCCAATACACTTGTGCAGCCCTGGTACAATGATGTTTGTTTCAAAGCGGCCAGTGCCCCAAACGCTTCTATGCGTTTATTGAGAGACATTAATCTAAAACATTTATCTAGAAGTATAATTTCTAGGGTCGCAACGCCACTCTTATCCCTCGGCCTAGACATCCAAAAAATAAATTGGCGTCCTCTGACTTTTGCACACTCCGGAACAAAATTTATAACATTTCAATCAAGTCGCAATAAGGTTTGTATGCGCGCCGATTTTTAGTTAGATACAATGTAAAAGTCTAGAAGTAGCGAACGAATATGCAGGCCATCTAGTGGTAAGTAGCCGCCTTTGAAAATCTGTGATCAAACCTAAATAGGATTAGAACAAACAAACATAGCGGCTGTTCTTTATTGTTAATTAAATGGAAAAAATATTATTTATATTTTTAACAGACTTCGAAAAAGGAGGAGGTTACTCAATTCGACCGTATATATATTTTTTTTGATATATTTTTTTTTTGATAAATTATTTTCCTATCCACATAAAAAAGATTTCTCACGTTTGCCCGAAACTATTCAATTTCTTAAAGTTATAATTCGTATGGGGCGTTAGGAATAAATAATTTTTACACAACCGATATTGTGAACACATTTTTTAAATTTATTTATTAGCAACTTCATGTTTCAATACGGTGTTAAAAGTTAGTTCAGGTACCAGGGTAATATAACTATAGAGGAGGTCGTTCTTCAAAGATATTCATATTATTTTGTATCTCCCTCGCTCAAAGCGTGCGCAACAAGGTGTGAGCGAGACGCATATACAAAACACAGTTGGTCCTATTTACATTTTGTAACTCACTCGCACATAAGCGTGTACATTAATGTGCGAGTGAGACAAAATATTATGCGAATATATAAAATCCTGCCATCTATTGAGGAAATTAAATACTATTTAATTGTTTGGTTCTAGTTTTGCTTTATGGAGAAGTAGCATAACGTTTCCAAATAAAGTAGACCAAATATTACGGCGATGATGCTGTTACTATATAAGTTTCGAAATTGTTCGTATTATACTAAAGTTATCAATGGAAACAATTATTACACAACACTGTCAACCCCTCGTTGATAGATGGCGCTGTTAGAATTTAAACAGATCTTGGAGCAGATGGCGGCACTGGACTGTTAACGGTATGGTCAATTTGAATTCAGACAGGGAAAGATTGTGTGAAAGTGCCTATGTTAATTAAATTGAACACGAAGTAATTCTGTTTATATAACTCTAAATTGTATATGACGTTCTTGTAAAATATAACTTATTTTAATTACGTCAATGCCTTTCTTTTGGCGCGAAATTTTGTAGCATCAACATCGCATCGCAACGTACGAAAAACATTTATCATGTGTTTCCGACCATATATTGTAAAAAAAATTACATCTATGATAACAACGAGCGAAAGGAACACGTAAATAAACATTTTTGTGCGTGAACTGCTATAAAAATAATGCATTTTGAACTTATTTATACTCAGTAAAATGAAGACTTGAAACGTAAGAATTTTATTGTTGTCACGACAGGTATTTTTACATTATAAAGTTGTTTTAAGTACGTTTCTAGATCTAGGGTCAATTGACGATATTTATTTGTTTTTTTAAACCTCAAAGAAGTAGAATTTCTTAAGTGAGTAGGTACATAAGTAGGCACACGCACGTTTTTTATGTAATATACATAGGTGTAGCATACAAGCATACCAATTGATAGTGGCTACGATAGATAAATAAGATTATATCCTACTTGAAGTCGGCCACACTCTTCACTACCCCTGCACACCTGGAATGCCTCAGAAAATTATGTGTTCCTTAACATGTCCTTACCCTTCAAACTAGAAAATAGCACGCCGAAATATTTACGAACATCATCATCATCATCATCATCATCAACCCATTATTGTCCCACTGCTGGGCACGGGTCTCCTCTCAGAATGAGAAGGATTAGGCCATAGTGTAGACTTCACATACCGTTGCTTTTTTTTTTTGTTTTTTATAAATCTCTCAGGTATGCAGGTTTCCTCACGATGTTTTCCTTCACCGTTTAAGAAGTGATAATTATACAGATTTCTAATACGCACATAAATTTGAAAATCAGAGGTGCGTGCCTGGGATTTGAACCTCGGCCCCCTCGAACGAAAGGCCGCGTTTCTTAACCACTAGGCTATCACTGCTATATGGCTATCACTGCTATATTTACGAACGCACGAATAAATTTATGACGCTGTTATTAGGTAGCAATAGGTTTAGCGGTGGTGGCGCCGGGGTCGAATTACAGAGATTTCTACTATACAGTAATAGCTAGACCCATGTCTAGCTTCCTTGTCTGCGAAAATATTATATCAAAACATATAAAACGGCTTGCCACGGTCACACGAACAACTTCTGTAGATATAAATTGAACCTAACATTGAGGATACATCTGTATTGATTTTTGGTTTATATACCTTTTGAATAAATGATTTAGAGGGGGATTAAGCGGGAGAAATAGGTAGTATATACTATTATTATGAATCATGTCACAAGTCTGTATTATTATTTTAACAAAACTGTTTTTACCAAGAAACAAATGACATAAATTACGATTTTTGTATGGCATACGTTAAGTACAGGTATGTTAAGATCAAAGATATAATGTATATTTTCTTCTCAGAAAAGCAAACTCTCCGAACTAGTAAAGTTTTCATACGAGTATATTATTATGTGGTATTAACATTACACGTTTATAAAATTACATTACAAGAATGAATGTATAATGCTTCAAAACAACTACCGTATATTATGCAACTAGCGTAGACTTTTCTTCCAAACCCATTCTAAATTCGTCCAAAATATTCTTCTACAACGTAGCACGTGTAGCATCGTAGATGTGGCGTCTACGCATTTTAGACGTCTACGGTGCGTTACGTAGATTTCCAAATTGGACTAAAAATGACAAATTCAACATTTTTATAAATTGTTTTGCACTTTTATTTCAAAGTTGAACAAATAACAATATACAAAAACATATAACATTCCAAACGGTGTTTTATTACATTTAGTTAAGGAATTGCTTATAAAATGTAAGGAAATATGTGAGTATATCGTAGACCTACATGGTTTCCTTAAATTACTTAAATATTTAACGTTATTGCTTGTATATGACCCGAATTGTATAGTTGGAATACAGTTTCAGCTTGCAAGATTGAAACATTTCATTGCGCGGTTTTAAACTGATTTTTATTTAACTTATTGGAACTGAAAATAGACGAAATCAAAATCGATTTTTAATTTTATTTAAAAGATAATTATTACAATATACAAAACCTGAATAATATTGCTAACCTATACCGTTAGCAATTACACTTGTCAAGAAATTACTTGTAAAATTTAAAAATGTAAGTACATTTAATATTAACATTGCTTGCATATAATTCATAGATTTATATATTTTCAGTGTGCAATGTACTTATATCAGGAAGACTGGAACGTTATATAATAATATTGAATCTCAACATGAATATACCTATAACTTCATTCCGTGTGTCTTAGGGTGAACACATAGATTAGTAAAGATTACTCACTTTTAACAAGAAAATATAACCAGTTTTGACAATTTAAATTATCACTTTCATCTATTTTCGTGTTTGAAAAATATTAAAAAATGTAGTTTTTAGATCATTTAGGAATGAAACGATATTTCTCTGCACTTTTTCTTCGATTCCGTGTTTTTGCACCACTAACTGCGCTTGTCGGCATTGTTTCGCGTAAATTACACCATGACAGCCATTAAGTGGCCGACAGAATTGTCAGCCGTTTAAGCCTTTTAATGTCTTCCTTCAACAAGGCGGTGAGATATCTATACTTATCTATGGTTAGGGTGAGCAAGGTAAATAAAAGTCAATCGATACGTTAAAGTGTTGTATTGTGTGTACGGTGGGGGGGCCGTTCGTCATACGGTGTCGTGCGGCGCGGCGAGGCGGGCGGCGCAGCGCGGCGGCGGGCGCGGCGGCGGCGGGCGCGCGCGCGGGCCGGAGCGCCGCCGCCGCCGCCAGCACGCCGCCAGCGCCGCCGCGCCGCCGCCGCCCGCGCACGCCGCCACCCACCACGCCGCGCCGCCCGCGCCGCCCGCCGCCTCGCCGCCCGCGCCTGCACACGCCGCCTAGTACTCGCCACCGGTCACGAGTTACGTTACACACGCTCTACTTCACGTTTGCGAACCGATAACGGAGCTTTACACGCGGCAAATTCCCTCTTGAACATTATGTTATTTAAATTTTATATAAACACGTCTTTGACTATATAGGTACATAGTTACTCAGTTAAAGTAATTAAATAATATCTGATTGTATTGCGAATTTTAAAAATATTTCACATTGAGGAATTTGCCACGAATTCACTACACTTTTTTCCAAGACATTGAAAAAGCTTTGAACTAGACTGCCCGAATAATAACTCGAAAAACGATGATTTACAAAATTAAAATATAAATTTATATAAATACGATAACCGAAAATTGTGCTGTTCTTAATATTTCTATTAAAAATACTTGTTTATTTTTATAAAGAAACCCTCAAGCATTTTACTAGTTAATCCATTAATCTATTAGTACATGTATGCCTTTTTATAAACCACCATATGATGAATTTTGAAGAGTATATTTGATTGAGAACCAAAAAATGGTTTCTACAGACATTCACGGGCAATCTAGTTATTTTCAGTCACAAAACCTTTTTGTAAATGGTACCAATTAAATCCAATAAATGCTAAAGGATCACAACACAAGATTTACAAAATAAAATGCAGTTTAAAACGAAACAAATGCGACTGATCCATTCATTTTAAAATTTTGAAGGTTTTGCTAGAAGAATAATGTATTAAATGACGATTTTGAATAAATAAACTGCTATATATTTAAGTACCTACATAATATCCTGTAGAGTGAAATCACGCAGCACAAGTTTCAAGAACATTTATAATCTTTGGTCATGTTTACAAAGCAAAGGTTCAAAATCGTCGATATGATATTTATATCCTTCTACACATTGGTGCGTTTTAATTCATCACTTTTAAATTTGCCTTTTTTATTTTATGACATGCAACATTTAAATGTTTTGTTTAGACAGGAAGCACAACATGGCACATGATGAAGCGGTGTCGATTCTCGCTTACACGTAGTCCTTACAACGTCATTCTTTCTTGCAATTTCTTATAACGCAACAGAAAACTTGCTAGAAAGAATTGTTATAATCTGTGAAGCGCACGCAAAAGCTTAGCACATGAAGCTTAAATTGCCTTGACGTAATTTTTATTAATTTTCGAGTTGATAGTCTGTCCCAATTAATAAAGTTCACTTTCACATTCAAAATACTTATAGATATTATAGTTGTTACGACGTTTATATTAAAACTAGGATTATATATTATAATGCATAATTTTTAAGTGTAGTTTTCCTAGTTAACATTATATATTTTTTAAATAAGTTCAAATTTAAAACAATTTATACATACCAAGTCTATTTATGTGAATGGAAATTAACTGTATTTTTTTTTAATTCTTTATATCATTATAAATAATGACAAATATTTGTAGTAGGATATCGGCTTGTCATAACAAGTGTTTTTATATTAATAGTTACGTCTTCACTTACTCTACCACCGTCAAACCGTAACAAATGAATGAATTATGACATGGCGATCGGAATCATGATCTGTGAGCACAGAGAGCGAAGCGGAAGCGCATGACGCACGACGATGAGAAGCGGAAGAGAGATGGTCATGCTGGCGGGGTCGGAGCGGGGCGGGATGGTAGTAGACTCACGTGCGCAGCGCCCGGTCAGTGCGGGGCGGCGAGCACAAGCGAGAGGACGACGAGCGCGGCGCGCGGCGCGGCCCGGCCCGCCGCCGCACCGCCTGCGCACACCGCCGCGTCAGCCCTCGCACCCGCCGCCGGGCCTACTCTACAGCCCCAGCCCGGAAACCAACTGGATCTACCTCTAGCGATCCACGTTGCTTTCGGACACCGAAGCTATAGACACACGCTACCTGGCTCCGGCACCGATTCGACTGTCGCTCGTTTCGTTTCGAATACGGATACCGGCGAGACCAGGCGATTTTACCAACTTTCCTCGAATGAATGCAATCGATAGAATTGCACCGATACTAGGAATAGTTGTTAATCGGAAGAAGTAAAGAAATACTCGCTCAATTTATGTCAATACTTCTTGATTGTTGAAATTTGGAGGTAAGCGAAGAAGAGATCGGCTAGGCACAATATAGCGAGATATTCGTTATTGGCACGTTTTGATACTTTATAGATGCATCGATATAGAAATTCAGCAGTTGCAGTGCCGGCAGAAGAGACAGCGAAAGCGGGGTAAATAAGAAGTAGTGACGTAAAATTGACAAAAGTATTTGAGCGGCGGCGCGGTGCCCCGGGCGTATAGTGCGATGACTCAATGCAAGCTTCGTCCCATTGGAATTTACTCCTATTTATTCCAAAATACACTAACTTCGACTGCGCTAATAAAAATTTTGTTCAAAAAATTTAGCAATTTATATTCCAACTCTCCTGAGTCATCACAGTATTTGAGAAAAGGATAGAGACGATTTTAGAGAATTGTTAAGTGGAGCATTATATGGATGTAGAATGATTTTATGTGATAAAGTTTAAAAAGTAAATTTAAAGGGGGCGCTGTTTGTAAATAAAAACGGCCATAATCTTGCAACATCGTCAATATATTATACTATTTCACCAACAATTATTAATGTAATTTTGTTTAAAATCCTTCTAAACTCCTACCAACATAATAATAGTAAGTACATTTTGTTCGAACATCCTCTGAGACAAAGATTGCATTGAACCGTCAGTACTGAGAAGTTTAAAGTACAGTGAATATAACATTATTCATGTTATTTAAGGATCATAGTTTAACAGTACTACAGTGTTTAGATACAATATCTTACAATATAGAAGATGAAAGCAGGAGTAAGCAGCAAGACTGCTTTTAAACTGTAAGAGCGACTGTAGCATAATTCAAAGTAATTTTTGACTCATTTTTCAGGCGACCTGCAAACTTTAACATACTTTTACACTAAAACTTCGGGCCAATCATTTTTGTACCATCTGTAGCTTGTCTGTAACATTGCTGCTTACTCCTTTAACAAGCTACATTTTAACATTGTTTTTTATACTTCAAACTCGATTATGTTAAGATGCCACGACAAAATGCAACTGTGTAGAATACAATATCGTTACATGTGGAAATGCGAAGTGCGAACAACAGAATACAGGAGAGGTGAATAATTCTATCAGCGAAATTTTGAAAAGTCGGACACAAGAAAGAAATATTCCTTTCGAAGTAGCCAATCGGTGAGGAGATCAATAAAGAATTGTACTGTAGGTACCTACCGTTGGAAGTCACTTTTGGATATGTTATACTTTGATTCATATAACTTATTTTAATAATTTCTACTCAGTACCGGATTGCTAATTTTTAAGGACGTTTCGGCAACCCAGATCAGGTTTTCAACCCTCGTCTTAGCATAATCGTTACCTATTTTAGCCCCCTTATTATACAATACTATAATCTTTATCGAGTAGATATATTTCAATTTCAACTACATCAACAGACATAATATATTATATAAGTAGATAATTATAATTATTTATTAACCTTAATGATCTAAATTTAAAATTTGTTCATAGTTAATATATTATACTGTTAACTTATGCTATGGTGTGTTTGTGTGTAGCTGTGAGTATGCTGGGCTGTGCAGTATTAAACTTTTGTTCGATTGTCTCATAATTTTGTTGTCAAGATTGTACTGAATAAAGTAGGTTCTTCGTCGGATTTATAAATAGGTATTAATTTCGTCGAAAACCTGATATTGTTATTACAGGTTTTTACTTTGTCGGCACATTGTTTATTTCTATTTTGAAGATTTGAATTAAAATGTACATAAAAAGCCAACATACTATATATATCTAGAGAAAACGATATAGCAGAGAAGCTCCATTTTAAATGTAACCGTTTCATTTCAAAAAGATTACTTGCGTTATGGTAAATCAGGGTAAATTTACAATCATTATTATCATAATACTGATTTATATTCCCTGAGCATGGTGAGATATTGTGACATTTGTCAAGCATATTAGTAAGTGGCGTAGCTGTAATGTGAGCGTGTATTTAAAGTATATTAGTATGTACGGCGCCGACGCGATGCAATAAGCCAGAGTTGTTCATATTGCAATACTGATGTAGATAAATGCTGTATCGAGTGGTTGTGTGTGTAATAGTGTATGTATGTATGTGTGTGCGTGCGTGTTTGTGTGAAAGAGAGAGAAGGGGAGAGATAAAGAGAAATAGATACCTAGGTTGTGTGTTTTAATATGTTATAATAATTGGACACAGCTTGGTTGCGCGATATTAATACTTTGCTGTGAGATCTAGTTGGTGGCGATATAATATTTCAGTAATGTAGGTAAGCCAGCAATGAGCGATAACCATTCCATAGATAGTATACTTTTATATGTGTGAGCTACAAAAAGCTGGCCTGGTAGGCACGTCGTTGTTGGTGCACCTAGGTATCCAAAATCAATATCTATGTGGAAACAGGTGTATGTGGGTACGCATTTGTTTGTGTGAAGGCATCCCTGTATAATCGAGCGGGTGTAGATGTATATCTAATTTGAATGGTTCTAACTGAACCAGAATAATTGAATCTTACGTGTGTCACTCTCACCCTCTCTCCCTTTGCGTGTGTATATAATAAGGTGTGTTTGCATATATGTATTTGTGTGTGTGTGTGTTTGTGTGTGTGTGTATGTAAGTAAGTGTGTGTGTGTGTGTGTGTGTGTGTGTGTGTGTGTGTTTTTGTGTGTGTGTGTGTGTGTGTGTGTGTGTGTGTGTGTGTGTGTGTGTGCGTGTGCATGGTGCATACTAACAGTGCGCGGGGCGTTCCCGGGGCGCGCCGGCGCAGTGCTGCAGGCCGGAGCAGGCGGCGGCGGGCGGCAGGCAGGCGCCGGCGCAGGGCGCGCCGCACGCGTCGCTCGCCGGCGACACCTCCGTCCACACCGCGCGCCACCCCGCCGCGCCCACTGACTTGTCCGCGATTATGAACCTGCGGACGTGTTACAGACTTCTTTTGTGTCACGTTAGTTTAAAAGGTTTGTAAGAGGCGGTAAGAGTAAGAGATATGAGTTATGTTTTAACGAGCTTTGCACACCATTATACGGAAATAATAGAACATATTTATTCTAAAATTAAAATTTATTGATATTAGAATCCTATATTTGTATTTTCGATATTACGAGTAGTACCTATAGATAAAATTTATTTTAGACATTTTGTAACTGCGGCGAGTTAAAATTTTCAATTGACATCAATTTACTATGGCTAAAATTAACGAAATCGAACAATCAATCGAACGAAAGAATCTTTCGTAAATTTAAATACCAAGCTTCTCATTTAATATATAAATTAAGGTTCCCATTGTAATAACACAAATGATTTTTCAACTTTAATTTTTTTACCACCGTTCGGAAAATATTTTAAAATTCATCCAGATTTCAAATCTATCTGTCAAATCTTTCCGCTCGAGTCGTTATGGCATCATTGTATTGCCATATGCGTGTTACTCACGAGAGGCGGATGGAGTTGGAGGAGGAGAGGTACTGCCAGCGGTCGCTGGGTGCCTTCTCGCCGCACAGCTCCAGCGGCGGCCCGGGGCTTTCGTACCACAGCCGCAACACCGCCGCCGGGCACCCGCGCTCTGCAAACATTACAATTATCTATATTTAGTATATTATAGCAAAACGCTAATGTTTACGTTTTATGATGCCTGCATTATTGGACAGCTTCGAACCAATATTTATACGATTAATCTATGGTTAAAAAATAAGATACGGTAAAAATAAAACATCACATTACCAACTATTCTTTCTTACTTATAGCAAAACCTTTGTTGCCATATTGCGTAGCGCAAAGACTGATTAAAGAAAAGACACCGGTGTGAGTCATGGTAAAGCCATGTCTACGAAAGAATACTATAGCAGTCTCGACATAGAATCTCTAGAAGAACTCCGCGGGATTTTGTTCTATGAAGAGTACGGCATAATATCCTCTCCATTTTCCTGCGACTGGGAGGTACTCGTGCAGGATTACCCCACGTAAAAGAAAATTAAAAAAGGCGAAATTCATATACAAATTTGGCTTGTAAAGAAACGACGTACCGGTGAGATGTCCCTCGACGGCGAAGTGCTCGAAGTTGAGCAGCAGGCGCTTGCCGGGGCGCGCCGTCACGAACCAGTTGCAGACGCGCGACGCGGAGCTGCGGCCCGGCGCCTCGTACGGCAGCGGGTAGCGCGGCGACGTGATCACGCCCCACTCCGCGCCCGACATGTTGCCGCCGCAGTCGCCGAATATCGACTTCGCCGGCTGCGACACGTAGTATAGTATCTTAAGCATTTCAACGCATAATGACGAACGAAAGCTTTAGGCTGGACGCTTTATGAAGAGCAAGTGCACTGTGTTACTTTAGCGAATTTTTTGCTTGTTCTGACATTGCTGGATTAACTCGGAAAAAATAGGTCTATTCCGAATTTCATTCATATAAGTGCTTTAAGTTTCTACATATAGATCAGTTAAAAAGCGTAGCTATCTCCCAATAATCGATTTTTTAATAATATTTTTTGATTTGTACGTGTATTACAGATGTAATTTTAAGTTATTATAATATAATTTGCTAAAAGATTTTAAACTTCTCAATGCGCTAAACCATATTGAGAAAAGTTACTACCTGCATAAATTATAAATACCAACTTTGACGAAAGAGGAACGAATAGACTATAACTATAATTTGAAATTTCAGAAAAAGTCTGCATATTTACAATTCATCTGTACAGACAAAAATCTAAGCCTATGTCAACGAATATTAACAAATAGCCCACAAACCTCAAAAATATACCGCGCCTTGAACCCCGAGGCGACATTATCGTAGTCGGTGTGCAGCGCGATGAGCAGGCCGAGCGCGCCGCGCGGCGACTGCAGCGGGCCCGGCGTGGCCGCGCCGCACCAGCGCCCCAGCGGCACGCGCGAGCTGTCGCGCCCCGTCCACCACGCCTCCACCCAGTCCTCGCTGCACGTTGCGCCGCTGGGAACAAATTACCGATATTCAACCGCTGCATGTTGCGCCGCTACACAAATATACGCCGATCCTTCATAGATTAGGATTAGTAGTTTTTTATTCTAATGTGGAGTAGCAGACGAGCATGCAGTCCACCGGATGATAAGTGGCTATTGCCACCCATGGACATCTGTAATTAACCCCAGATAGAATTAGCTATTCCTACCTGAGGTCGGCCACAGATGCGCCGCTACCCCTGAGGATTGACCTAAAAAGTCTTAGAAAAGTATGTATCCATTACCACACCCTTCAAAACAGAACACAGCAACGCTAAACACTGCTGTTATGAAACAGGAATAGGTGTGGCGGTAGTGCCACCGGAGTTGAAGTATAAAGGATTCTAGCACCTTCAAAAACCCCCCGGACACAATCCCCGACCGGACAAATATCTTAATGACGAATTAAGATTTCTGTTCTGGATCTGAGTGTTTGTGTATAACTTTATGTATCTGTACTCATATTTCCATCCTTCATCCATGACACTCACGACACAGGTAATTTGATTGTGGGGTTGTGAGTATAAAACGCGTCTTTTGAAGGTGGTAGAACCCATTGTGGTTTGATTCCAGAGGCACCGCCTTCACATCTTCCATCTAATAACAGCAGAGTGTTAAAGGAAAACATTACACGATAGTGAATCGTATCATGCTCATACATACTTGAAAGTAATGTCTGGTCCTACCTAAAATCGATTATGAAGTCTTTCTCTAAGGATCAAGTTGGAATGCTTTTCATACTTTTAAAATAAAAAATGACCGTTTAAGACACTTATCAACAGACAATTTAACACGTTCCCTGCGGCACAGATTTTTCTGTACTTTCCATTACTGCGTTACGAGTTGTTTTAAACCTCGTCCTATATCCGACATTGTGGCGGCACGAGGCGTGTTAAATCCCACCGCCCGAAGGAGACTAAAATCCTTTTTTTGGCGCCAAATAAGACAAAATCGACGGCTTTTGTCTTGATTATTATTAACAATGAGTTGATTAACCTAAAACTGCCGCCGCCCTTTGTTAAATTCGTTACTTTAGATTCTATGGGTAAAATAAAATGTGGGTCTAATGCACCTCGGACCGCACTGAAAAATGGCAGGTTTCCATATAATTTAGTGATGGGAAAATAAATATCGATTTTATTTTATTGTTTTTATTTATAAACGTTATGGACAGAATGAATACAAAAAGGGGAAAAGTTATGGATGTTTTTCATTGAAACATTTCAGACAATAAGGTTTTTTGCAAACAGTGCATTCCGTGAGATTTTTTTTTTGGTTTTTTTTGTCTGCCTCACGACATGTCAAGAATGTGCGGAGTTTTTCGTAGCATCCGACACATCTCTTCTTCTTTGGACCCTTATCGAGATGATGTGCTTTCTTTGCAGTGGATTCTGAAAAGTAGGAGCGAGTAGATTAGGGTAAAGAGTAATCGGAATACTCGGTAACGATTTTGCCTACGTTTCCTATATCAATAATGTAGCTACTTAACTTTTGTTTGAACCATAACAGGAAACGTAATTATCTATAATGTAATTTCTTACTATACGGATATACGCCTAGCCTGCCAAGTCTCACTACTGGACTTTCACCTAGACAGAGTATATTTGTGACTTACCTGTTTTTGAAATATCTTCCTGTATTCTGATTCTGGCTCAGATTTTTCAACCGGTTTTTCTTCATCTTCCTCCATGATCAACTTTTTTCGGCAACGTTTCGACATGATAATTTTCAACATAAAGACAGCGGTCCTACTTCCTCGCTACGCAGCCTCGACTGCGTTGCACAACACTAACCACGTGAAGCTAGCGTGGGGTGCGGTACGAGGTGCGTGGGGAAACGAGGCGTTCCCAACCTCGTTCCGCACTGTGTTAGCATTATTATTTGTTCAGTGCGGTACGAGGTCTAACAAACCCGACATTAGGTCGGTGTACCATAGAACTAGGAATCAGTAGCACATCACAAACATATAGTTATCACTCTCCTACACTGAACCAGACGGAAGTTATGCCTCTCGCACCACAGAGAAGTTAAAGTTTTTTCTTACCGCTATAACGACCAGACATGGACGAGGTGTTTTAAGCCGCGTTCCGCAGCTAACGTGTTAAGGAAATCCTATGTCTAGGATTTCCTTTGAGAGAAAACAAGTTAGATTTCCAAAAAACTCACCTATACAAGCCAGCAGTCGCGTTCCACGCGTCCGCCTTAACCTTGAAGTGGTCGAACACGACGGTGACCTGCTCGTTGGGGGTGGCGTCGAGCGTGTACGTGCAGTTGGTGTGCGAGGGGTAGTTGGAGGGGTAGCGCGGCGAGTTGAACTCCCCGCGCTTCTTCGCCTCCGAGCGGTACGTGAACGCGCACTCGCCGCCCGGCGCCGCTGTGCCTGGAACTCGGTACTCTGGAAAATGGAGAAAGTTGGTATTAAAATCACTAACTACCATTAATTCATTATATTAATCAATCTGTGGCATGTATTTTGTCTAGATTTATGCAAAGACTGATATACAAATCTCAGAACAATACTAGCAGCATGTTCTGAGATACAAATAAATAAAGCTTTTCATTTTCATAGCCCACAAGCCATAGACACACAAAAAAGCCGCATACCTCTGGTGTAGTGTCATTAGGTATAATGCGAATATCCAACATTAACATACATATTTGGACATGGACCATATTCTTAAGTCACTATGTATTGAAAGATTCACTGTGTTTAGTATTCGTCAAGGAAGTCTCGGATCCTCTTAAGAGTGATATCGATTATTCTTCGTGAAGTCCTTCCAAAATAGCATGTGTATTGAATATAACTCAACTTTGGAAAAAAAACCTAGTTGCTTACACCCGTTATTAATAATCAGTCTTTTGTTTCCCAAAGATCAACATTTGACAATTCACATTGATAAAGCCTAATTTCGAATTCCGATATGTAGAAACAGATTGTTTTTAATAACGGGCCTTAGTAAACCATAGTCTCATACGCAACTCACCAGTCTCAAAAGTATATTTAGCCTTGAACCCGCGGCCCTGGTGCTCGCCGGAGCTGAACACCATGACGAGGCGCGGCCCGTCCGAGAGCAGCGGCGGCGGGAAGGCGGGCGGGCCGGCCGCGCCCTCGCCGCACAGCTCCGCGTCGTGCTTGTCGTACGAGTCCGTCGCCTCCTGCCCGCGCAGGTACACCTTCAGGTAGCCGTCGTGGCACGTGCTCGCTGATCTGGACGGATTGGGAATATTGGTGTAATGTTTTGTACAGGTGTACGGAGGTTTTTTTATAATATAGTTGTAGCAAATGAGCATGCAGTCCACCTGATAGTAAGTGGCTAGTGCCAAGTGTGCTAGGTGTAGCGGTGAGCCACTGAAGTTGAAACACAAAGGGTTCTTCGACATTTACTATATACTTTATTACTTTAGGATTAGAATGCGCTTTATAAGCTTTTTCTTTACTTGCATAGGTATAATTCGTAATGTGTTTAATATTACGAGTACAACCTAATTTTAAACAAGTTAATCCCAACCGATTGAACTGTAATTTTACATATACGAGTATATTTGGTTTGGATGATAGTGCATGATGAGTTTAGTGACGTCATTCTTTCTTCTTACCACCCGACACGTTAACCAATATAGATACAATAAAACAGTGTCATGACATTGATGTACAAAAAAAGTATTAAGTGTTAATAGATAATTAACTTAGAAGCCAGTTGAACAAGCTATACTTACTCCGGCTTCGGATTATCTACTTTTGGTATAGAAAAGTTCTGAAACTCCAGCCGGACTCTTTCCAAATTTTGTGAGTCTTGCATACCGTATATAAAATATCTGAAACAGTAATAAAAACTTTGATTTTATACCTATTTACTATACTACCAGTACTTGCCAGTATTGGAAAGTTCTGAAAATACATGTTTACTTATTGGTAGAGTCATAGCTAACACTTACCTACAAACAACTTTTTGTATATAGGGGAATGGATAATTTGGATGGTACACGAATCCTGTAGATTCTTTTTTACTAAGGATTTTCTGGTCGCACTCGGAGCCCCTAATGTGCTCGGCGTCGTGTTTACTTATAAAATCTGAAAAAAAAATAGACATTTACTTAATTTACCTACAATTTATGATGATTTCAATTTATTTTCTACAATATTTTTATTTTAAAGGGAAATTTAGAAAGATTATAATTTCAATTAATAATAACAAGTAAAGCAGTGCGGCCAATAAATATATATTAGAATTTTTATTTTTAATTATTACTACTTATATCAAGATTGATTGACATTTTACTAAAAGTCCATATAGTCATATGAAAGGTGCCTCTAGTTAAACATTAAAATCCATACATTACAGTGTTACATTTTTTTACAATATAAGTAATCCCACTCACCTAACTTAACAAAACTCTCTGAGAATTCGAATATACCCTTGAAGCCGCGGTTCTGCGTGTTGGCGGCTCGTGGCAACGTGTAGAAGGTAACGAGCAATCGCTCGTCGCTGGAGTATAAAACTAGATTCCGCTGCTGGCCGCAGTACGTTCCGATCACCGCCGACGTGTTGTCCGGCCCGTCGTACACGCGGACCCAGTCGAAGGGGCAGCTGCCGAGGAGGGTTAGGTTAGTGGAAGGTTGGGTTAGGAAATCATACCATACAATTCCTTTAGGTTTTGTATTGCAGGTTTTTGCTTATAAACAGATGAGTTTACTTCAAGATTAGGCTAATCTGTAGATTTACATCGTGTCAAATTAATAAAAGCGCAAAGAATTACACCCGGACTGCATACTGGATAGTTTTCTACATGTGTGGATTGGGGTGGAGAATTTGACTCGCTTTCCTTATCGTGACTTCATAGTTCCAATTTGATGTTGTATAACAGCATGCAATTAAAAGAAATCTTACTGTTACTGTCAAATAAGTATATTAAGACAGTAACAGTAATAATTGTAAACGATAATTGTGTTCAACCCTTAATTATGAATACATAGATGACAAGTATACTCATGAATTTTAGAGACCGACTGAGAATTACGTATCATATTATTCTCCGCAATAGTAAAAAAATATTAAGCAAACCGATTAATACCGCTATCTTTATCTATTTTCGTAAAGTATGAGAAAGTAAATGGGGCTATGAGTACTCACTGGGGGCCGCCGAAGAAGAGATCGAAGTCGCGAAACTCGAGACGAATGCGTTGTCCTGGCTTGCCGGCGAACTGGTAGTTGCATGTGATGTCCTTGGGGTAGATGCCGGGGTACGTGGGGGACAGCAGCAGCCCTGTCTTGTTCTTGCTGGCGTTGATCACGAACGAGCACATTGTGTTGGGGATGGGCGTGCCCACCTCGAATTCCGCTGTACGATGAAACATAGAGAAATCGAACTCAAAATATGTTAACTATACATATATGTATAAGTGTATGGCAGTGATAGCCTAGTGGTTAAGAAACTCGGCCTCTCGAGTGAAGGGTCCGAGATTCAAATCCTAGGCACGCACCGCTGATTTTTCAAAGTTATGTGCGTATTAGAAATTAATTATCACTTGCTAAACGGTGAAGGAAAACATCGTGAGGAAACCTGCATACCTGAGAGATTACCGTCCTACTCTTAACGTCACTATCCTCTATAACGCATAACGCACGAATTCATAACGCAGGAATAGTGCGCATTAGTAAACTTCGCACAATAAGGAGTATTTTGAGAAAAACTCAGAGATATGTGGATTTTCCTCACGATGTCTCTCTTCAGCATTAAAACTACTAAGTAGAAAATTATTTGTTATACCGAAAGTTATTACGAAAATCTTGAAATTTAAACCATATTGACAAACTGATATATCGACGACCAATATCAAATCAATTTTTTTTTTAAATTCAAAATAGGTTCTTTACAGAGCACTTTTTGAATGTCAATAGGTATATTAGCAGTTCTGTGATAATGGTCTATTTTCTATTTCCCTATCAACTGGCAGCTAACACAACCTTAATACAAATAGTGACGTAAGGTTCACTTACACGCGTTGATGAAGCGATAGGTGCCTGCGAAGAGCGTTGGCGGGGTGTAAGTGTTGTCGGTGAAGAAGGCGAGCGCGACCGCCCGGTAGAGCGACACGCGGCGCCGCGGCGGGATGGGCCCGCAGTACCGGCCGCCGAACGCCGAGTTGACCAACTCGCCCGCCTCCAGCGATGCCACCTCGGAGTATATGTCCATGTACTCGTGCATACATCTGGAGAAACGGCCATTATTAACATCAGTTACTGTTGTCTGAAGATTATACTATATATTATGATCGTCTATATTTAGCATTAACAAAGATGTACGCACCTGTAACTGTCATGCATACCAGTCTACGTGTTTAGAATAAGTTTGTATAATATATATTGTATGTAATGCTGTTGGTGTGTCTTTAATAAATAAATAAATAAAATAAATAAATAAATAAGATCAAATTATCAAGCGATTTTAGGAGATATACAGCTGCGTCTTCTTCTCTGCAAAGTTACTTCTCTTTCAACTTAACGTGTAAGGTTGACAATACATCTATTGTATCTTTAATCAACTTCACGTTGGATTCTTCTAATTACAGTATAAAGTATATTATAATAATAATATTTGTCCCACTTATTATATTATGTTATATCCGGTGTAGCTATTACATAAATCTAAAATGTGCTTAACATCAAGTGGACAGCTCTCATAGATACGCCTATTACTTTCGCTATATACTTGGTTAGTGTTGCAGATATTATGGTTATTTACTGTTATGTATTCTTATTCATAAATAACTGTGGGAACAAAATTGTATCCATGAATTTTGAGGGTACATTTAAGACAAATTTTATTTTAAGTATTTCTTATAACCGGCAAGCAATCGTATTTAATCGTGGATTTTATAATATTATAAAAGAATTGTAAAAAAAAAATAGTGTGTTAAAGAAAACTTTGATGACAAAATACCTCTAAATTGCAACTCACATTGAAACAGCAATAATAAATTAGGATGTTTATCCACAAAACAATAAATGTTTCGGTGAATCTTTCGTTCACTACAAATATAGCTTTCGGAAATCCTAATAAATAAATCAGTAGTTTCCAGTAAAGGTTCATAGGTCCCAGGAATAGTTTGACCCAATTCTGTCCGCCTGGTGTAACGGGCCCTTGTTATGCTTGAGGGAAAACATGTTTGTGTCTCATTTGTTTCCTTATTGAAAAAAATATGTTTGTTTGTATTCTGCTATTCCAACTTATTGCACATAGAACTAAGGTTATTTTTAGTCCTTTAATATTTGGTGCCGATTGCATTATGTGTCGATGGTTGATTAATTACGATCAAAATATTGGTATAGCGAGTTTTAGAACTTGCATTCCCATTGAATATATCATTATCATTAATTTATAAGTAACTAGTAGTGCTTCGATCCCGTTTTAAATAAATAATATGGCATACATATAACTTAAAATGTGTACCTTAATTGGAATGGCAGTGGCGCCATCTGTCGAAAATTAGTTTTAGGAACTCAGAAACTTTCGTAGGCACAAGAACTTTTCTAAAGATCATCACATGATCAAATGCATAGTTTAGGATTCTATAAAGGACATACGGACAAAAAATCATTTTTCTACATATAGATAAGTAATACTCACGACGGCAATTCCCCCACTGCGGCTCCACTGAAAAAAAAAAAATTAAAATATTACTTAAAATCTTAAAAGAACTTCTTAGGTGGTATAACAATACCTATATTGTCAATATTCAGCGTTTGGTACACCCTATTTATTCACTTTCTCAAATATGTTAAACCTTTAATTAAAGCGCTATCTACTGCCACTCAATTTAATCCAAAGACATTGATTTATCTTTGCTTCCGCTCACTAAATTTATTTTCGTAGCTTCCATTACGGATGAATAAACGTTCAAGAGTCCTTTAGATTAGTCAGAAGTCAACATTTGTCGCTTATTGAGAGATAAATATCTGCATTGCTAGATATACTCAATATTGTAATCAAAAATGTCTATTAAGGTTTTTGACATTAAAGTATGGGTACTTATACTGTGCAATGTGGTGCTATATCATCGCATTTGTACCCAAATGACATGTTAAACTAAGAGTTATTTAATAAACATCTAGCAATTACATGAGGCATTTCAACTATGTCTGAAGAATAGAACTGTATCTCGAGCGGATCTCAGTGAGACTCCGAATGGCGTCTTACTAAACCCAAAATATTAATTTCAAATTCAAATTCAAATTATTTATTGCTCATGCTTATTATTATATAGGTCTTACAAATTAAGTATAGTGCAAGCATGCACCCTGCTAGGGTATTGCAATTTAATATTTACAAATTTATTTTTTTAACACGAAATGTCTTATCATTATTAAACAATTTTTAAAATTAATAGAAAAAATTATATCTATTGTAACATTGTCGAGATAGAATTAATTTTACATGTCAATTATTTTAAAGAATTAATATAATGTAATAATCATAATAGTTAATTAGTCAATTATTTGTATAGGTCAGAATGTCTCTTATGTTAATAATATTATTTAATTGTCAATTTGGTTAAAATCAAATAAAGGAAATCATTAAATAGAGGAAATCATTTGATAATCATTTGAAAAACTCTTGTAGGGAATAATAACATTTGGTAATTAATAGTTTTTTTAGTTTATTTTTAAATTGTACCAAGTTTTCGTTTTGAATATTTTTCGGAATTTTATTATAAATTTTTACACACATGGAGTAGGGTCCTGAGCCACACATAGCCAGTCTTGATGGTGGTACTGCGAGTTTATATGGGTTTCGTGAGCTATATTTATTCATTTCTTTAGAATGGACAAATAAATTGTTATGTTTCTTTACAAAGATGCATGTTTCCAGGATGTACATTGATGTTAACGTTAATATGTTTAAATTGGTAAAATGTTTTCTGCAACTTTCTGTTTGTCTAATGTTTGCTAGTATTCGTATGCATTTTTTTTGTAAAGTAAACACCTTGTGTGTGTCTGTGCTATTACCCCAGAGTACTATGCCGTATTGGAGCCAAGCATGCGCATATCCGTAATAGGCAGACTTTGCTGTTTTTAGATCTGTGACCTTTTTTAATTCATAAAGGGCGTATGTAAATCTAGATAGTTTAGTTGACAAATATTGAATATGATTTTTCCAATTTATGTGTGTATCGATGTGTAGCCCTAATAGTCTTACACTATCCACGCATTCTACTTGTGTACTTTTTATTTGGTAGTTAATATTTAAAGGGCTTTTTTGGTGTGGTCTAAATTGCAATATCTTTGTTTTATTTAAATTTATTTTTAAATTATGATCGATTAGCCAGGAATTTACATTATCCAAGAGCGTATTCAGTTGTTGATTTAGTTGAGAGTCTTCTGAACAGGGGAGTACTAAAGAAATATCGTCCGCAAATAATACACACGGTGTGTTGACGCATTTTGGCAAATCATTTATATATATTAGAAATAATATACATCCAAGTACGGATCCCTGCGGTATTGATTTTTTAAGTTCAATTACGCTTGATTTTTCTTTAGTAATGTTACCAGTTTCCATATCATAATGCTCTATTTCCGTGTACTGGGTTCGATTACTTAAGTAGGAGGCGAACCAGTCGTATGCTGTTCCCCTTATACCTATTCCGTGTAACTTATTTAGAAGTATATTGTATTTTACCCGGTCATATGCTTTACTCATATCCAATAGAATTCCAACGGCGTATTTTTTATCGTTTAATAATTTTAGAATTTGTTGTACATATTTAAAAACTGCCAGTGTTGTCGAACGGTTTTTTCGGAAGCCGTTTTGACTCTCATCTAGGACATTATACTTCTCACAGAAAGAGTAGAGTCGTGTGGACATGATTGTTTCAAATATTTTTGAAAAGCTTGGCAAAAGAGCTATGGGACGATAGTTATTGCAGTCTGTTATGTCACCTTTTTTGTGAATTGGTGTAATTTTAGCTATTTTTAGGAGATTAGGTACTACTCCTTCTGAGAGGGATTGGTTAATTAATATGGTAAGGGGTAAAGTCAATTCATTTACGCATTTTTTTATTAAAATCGGCGGTATTTCGTCACATCCGAAGGTATATTTACTTTTTAAATTTTTTATAATGTATTGAACTTCTTTACTTAAGACAGGCCTTATATAGATTGAGTTTTCTGTGGGATTTATAACTGATCTACCATGACTTATTAAGCTGGCATCACTCCCTGTTGTGGCAAATAAATCGTTGAAGTAATTGGTTATTATAGAAGGGTTAGTTGTAATTGAATTATTTATTTTTAGTTTTAAATTTTGTTTTGGTTTTTTAATGAGTTTATTTGTATTATTTTTTATTATATTCCACATGGTTTTTGCCATGTTGGGAGATTTTTTTATTTTATTTATGTTTTGTATTTTTTTCGATTTTTTTATAATTCGCTTTAATAATCGTTCATATACTTTGTAGTAGTTTTGTAATATACTATTTTTTGTTTGTTGAGTTAGTATTTTTAATAGGCGTTTGTGTTTACAAGAAACTCTTAATCCACGCGTCAGCCACTTCTTTTTATTTTGCGGTTTTAATACTATCTTTATTTTTGGTATTTGGTTGTTTAAAATGATTTGTATTTGTGTATGAAATATTTCGTAATTTTTATTTATATCTTTATTATATTTAAGAATTTGTTCCCAATTTATTTTTTCTAACTGTGTTTTAAACTTATTAATGTTTTCTTCAGTAAACTGTCTTTTTTCTACGTACCATTTATCTCTATATTGTGATTGTGACTGTGTTCGGGTCATGACATATACCACACATTTATGATCTGACAACCCATATTCATGAACTGATATTACGTCGTGTTTCATAGTTTCGAAATTCGTGAACAGCAGATCTATACAGGTGGAACTGGTATTGGTTACTCTAGTGGGCGTTTTTACAAGCTGGTTATAATTATGGCTAATCATTAGGTTTAATAGATTTAGACTATGACTTGATTTTTCTAAAACGTTTATATTAAAATCACCTCCTAAAATAATGTTTTTTTTAGGATAGTGTAAAGCTAAAAATTTCAAGAGTTTTTCCAATGAGCTATAAAAGGTTTCAGCGTTACGGTTTTTTTCTGGCCAGTATATAACTACTATAACTAAATTTAAGTTAGATATTTCAAAACCGCACGTTTCAAATACATATTCCACTGACATTTTCGATATGGCATTACATTCAGTGTAGTTCATATGTTCTTTTAGGAATATACATACGCCGCCACCTTCATGTCGTTGTCTGCAACGACATGAAGGTGGCGAAGGACAATTTTGGGTTGATTACAGGTGTTTTTGGGCGACAGTGGATAGTTGCTTAAATTATTCCATATGGATATATTTCTAATTTAACCTAACTTCAACATGTTGGTTCTCTGGTGGCTAGCTACACAGTTTGAACGTCGGAAACACGACGAGAACGCGCTGCTCCGAAACCGAGATAAAAGTGCTTTTTAAACTCTTTAGGGTCCCTCTTGCGGGACAACGGAGAGAATAAGCCGTATTATTACTAGCTACAAACACCACGGTATTTCTCTGGACGCACTTTGTCTGGACTACATGTACGCACATTGCACTCGTCCGTGGTCCCGACGTTAGTTCTAACCTAAGCTAACCTCAACGTATCAATACTCACTCTGGGGGTTTGCCGCGGAGGTCGAACGTCCGGAACTCGACGAGCACGCGCTGCCCCGGCGCCGCGAGGAAGGTGTACAGGCACTGCCGGCTGTGGTTGTTGGGGTTGAGCAGCTCCGGCGCGTGGAACGTGCCGTTGTCCGCCCCCCCGCGGCTCACGAACGTGCGGTCGCACTCTGTATCCAAACATCAATTAACATCACTTGTCTCTCCCACGCACGTAATGACAGTAAAGGATAGGTTGTCAAGCGATATTGTCTATACACATTTGAAGGTACGGCACGGATGAGTAATCAAAATACTGGGAATGTGTTTGTTACGTCACATTTTATCACGATAGAACATAGTTACGTTGCACGCAATTCAACACACTATAGTTTAATAGAGAACTTGTTGATCGCGATTCAACGATTGATGCGTGTTGCACAGCTATATAGCACGAGTGCGACTGAATTATTATCATTAATTAATTGGACGCCAACAATCTATGGATTGCTTCTCGTTCACACAGTAGGCATGCGCTGTTATCGCTTGATTGCGACTGTGTGAGTGGCATCACTTCATATTTACTCTCTACATTGCAAAAGTATAGGGACTGTGCGTTCTGTCAATATTACTGGTAGATGGAAAAATTACGAGAACGATATCGATTCGTCAAATAACACCCTCCAGTTTCCGAGAAGTGAATCTCTCCTAAGGCCCGTACTTTCGACTTCTTAAAGAAGTATTTTTCTAATTTCTAAAAGTTTTAAGCAGTCACATCGTAATAAAAGTGACTGAGGTTATATGATTATTTATTTATTTATTTATCAAGTATATAATACCTCAACCCTTTCGCTCCTTTACAGATCATTTTTGCTACATTAAACAATCATTACTATGACATAGTGTTGTAAATACCTAAACTTACACTTAATGTGTAAGTTGTGAATTGTAATTCATAAATCGGAGACTGTAAAAAGCGTCTGTGAGTATCGAGTTTCATAAGTGTTTCTACATTGGAAGACTGTTAATTAGAGTTGCGCAAAATGTATCACTAAAGTGAAAAGAGTGATATATATCTTTTGAACTCAGTGATATATATCACTCTTTTAGCTCAATAGCTCACTTTAGCTCAGTAGCTCTGTAAAGATACGCGACATTTTATATCAGTATATCAGAGAATCAGATCAAAATGTTTTGACAACATTTTTGATTCCTATAATTAATACAAAACTGGCAAGAAATTATATATGAATTATCACAGCCAACGCTATTTGTATATCCCGGTTTCCATGTTCTTAGCAATAAAATATTTTAATTTAGTGTTTAATACGTAACCGTAACTGTTATATATCTCAATCAACGCATTTGACTCGAATCAGGCTCACTACTCACTCTCAGTCAGTCGCTCATTTGACTCATCGCTCACTCGCGAGCTAGTATAACACTGTTGAGTTGAAGAAGATCTTATATCCGGAATCGTTTGAATCTATGAACTAAACCATGTGATGCGGATATAAAGATATAATTCAAATCCGTCGGAGTTGATGAGTGATTAACTCTTTGGTGAAGATATATATCTTTTATATCACTCACTCGCGAGCTACACAATTCTACTGTTAATAAAATTTACTACCCTATTTACGAGTAGGTGTAATTTAGAACAACAGTAAAAATACATCAGCTGAAAATATGACAGCTCGGTGTAGATTGAATTTCGTCATAAAATTACGAAAATATAAAACAATAAAACCGCCCGAGCGCGGAACGAAACGCCCCAAAAATTTCACAAACAAGTTCAAATCCCTCTTTTGTTTTTGTGTTTTAATGTTGCCGAAAAACTCAGATAAAGGGCGAAAAAGGGCGTAAAACGCGTTTTGATTTTCGAAATTAATGTTTCATATACCATTGTCTTCAATATTTTGATTCGATTTCCCGATCTTTTGATTATATTTGATAAATCAATATTTTTGCCAATTATTTCGGTAACGGAATTTTGAGAGACAATTGAGGTGTTCGTTTATATTAAAAATTAAATTAAAATACAATTAACATTAGAAGATTACTAAATTTATTTCTTTGAATACATTTTAGTCAGTTTTATCATACAAAAAATTCTACGGTATTATTAGGAATTGATATATCATATGATAATATTACAATTGTAAGAAAACTCCCAGTTCTAGGTTCACATATAGTTTATTTCCATAGATACACCAACACTGATCACTTAAACTATTCCAACACTTTATAATTAAACTCACAGCAATTTGGTACGGTATATTTCCAATCTAAACACTATTACAGCTCACAATCGAATGCTCACAAAAATGCGGCTCCCAACCAACTGAACTCGAAATACCCTACAAATAATAATTTTCTCATTTTCTTACATTCTTGTCAATATCGTTTTCTTGTATTTAATTTTCATTTTAACACTGATTAAATTCATAACATCTGTAATATTCTTCACAATATTTTAATAACTCTTACACAATAATTTACTTTAAATGTCTTTTATTCAATTATCTTAAATCTAAAAATATTTTCTCGCACCTTTACTTAGTTCTACTGCCTTTTCTTTCTAAACGTAAGTTCACGGAGAATTTCCAACTCAATTCCATATAAGTACGCTGCATCAAAGAAGTTCTTTTAACTTCAAGACATTTGTAAGATTCTTAAGAAGCATTTATTCAGTCGTGAAAAGGTACGGAAGGAAATTGTAGCGAGAGCATTACGATATAACATGTGTGTTATGTACACTGCATTTTAAGACTACTGTTACTTGAAAACAATACGGACAGTTGTAAAGACGGAAAGTATAACTGCTTTTTAAAAATTAATCCATTACCTATGTACTCAGTGGGAGGCAGTGCAAGGCCAAATGTAATGTATTGGCTTAAGCCGCGTGCCAAGCTAGGTGTACCTAACTGTAATCGTTACTATAACTAATTACTATATACCGTAACGATACATTATATAACAAGTTATTATTTTTTGGGCATAATAACAAATTTAACAATTAACAAAGCTATTTTTTTTTTGGCATAAACAAATTATCAACGGAAGAACAAATAAATTATGTGTTACATAACCGCGTATAACTTCGTTACAGGCGAAAAATATGTGTTACATTGCACGCACAACTTCGACCCACACCAAAACACTGATCTTTTTCTCAAACGCGTCCGTTTTCCAAAGCATTTTCACGAGAATTTCCACCAACACAAACCACCTCCACGTACAAAGTATAAAGTAACTCGTTCCTGTGTCGCTGTGTCGTAACTGGTAAGCCGTAACATCGCATTAACGAAATATATTATTAACTTCCCCGCTCGCTAAGCCGGCTTACTTATAAATAAATAGTTTTCGAATATTGTGCTGCAACTCGAAAACACAATTCCCTCACTTCTTTTCAAAAGCAGGTTAATATAATACGAACGGATGTGGGAGGAAGGAACTGAGCTAAGAGTTCATAAAAGTTTTTATTCCCTGTAGACATGTGTAGGACTAATTCTGAAAAATCCTTTCTTAGTGCTCAACAAGTTATTTAATACAGTTCTATGAACATTCGATATATCGAGAGATTTTATACCCACCTGCTTAAGTTGAGCGTGTTCTGACCTCGAATGTTAACATTTGACTAAGGACCTATATTTTTGTAATATATAAATTTCTAAATATGTACTTTGCAGAAAAGAAATAAAAAGAAAAAATCTAGACTAAGAAGTTCCTTGTTTAATTTAAGGGATATTATTTTAGTTAACAAAAGTTTCTCTGCTTATGCAAGCAAACAATTCAACTTATCAAAAATGTTATCCTTGAGGACTAAGCTAATTTTACTAGGCATTCCACCTAGTAAAAGTAGCTATGTCCCCATAACCACCCCCGTCAAAAACATCAGCACTTAACACTGCTGTTATTGGGCAGAAATAGGTGTAGTTTCAGTAGTGCCCTCGAAGTCAAACCGCAGAGAATTCTACCACCTTCAAAAGTTGTTGTTGTGGAGTAAAATTAAATCGTACGTAATAACGTAAATAAAAGTATCAACAGACCAGAACAAAGCTCCATAAGTTTCGGTACAGTGGTGTTATTTGCACGAAGAATCTTTCTCGCCTCATCGCTATTAATGAAACAAGGGGATTGAACCTGAATCTTTCGCCCACTTGTTCATTCACTGTTAGCCCATTAAAACTTTTCCTGCAAACCATGCTTCGCGGACTCGATTAAGAACTTCATTAAGCCGGATTTATGCAATAAAAGTACATTTCCAACGAAAGTAGCTTATATTTAGCTACTTTCCCTCTGTTTACAAAGTGTAACTCGTCTTTTACATGTGTGTTTTTATTCACTGGGATTCAATTAAACTGCTTATGATATGATATGAGGGTTAAATAGTATTAAAACATTGTGCAGAGCATCTTGCACAATTTAGAAAGATATTTAAAGATTCATTGTTTTGAAATGTAGACAGCTCCAGACGCTCTCCGTTTGGAGATGTCGAGGAAATACTTAAACGATATTTATTGCATCTCCAGTTTTCATGACATGATGTCGCACACACATTTTCTAGGATGCACTTCTTAGATTTCTACGACTTGACGTCGCAACGCTACACGATCGCTACGTATCACGATTCGTCGTTGTATTTTTCACTTAACTTTATTGTACGATATAAAAAGTATACGATGTTGAGAATGTTATAATAGAACTATAGTAGAATTTATCATTGTATCAATACTTTAAACACAATTTTAATTTGAATTCAAAATATAATCCAATTAGTACAAATACGGTGATATTTCGCGTATCACTTTCAGCTTGTCAACAGAATAAAAATACGAGGTAACTGTTATATTGCAAATGGCGATAACCCTATGACACGTCAGGCAATTAGGGGGAATTGCAAACCGAATTTTCCCTTTCGTTATTTCGGCACGTAGAAGCTATAAAAGCGTTTTTATTGTTTTTTAGAGATATATAGTATCTATTATCTAAAACACCGAACACGTACAAAGGGTTGGGATGTCAGCATACGCCCATTAGTAATAACCAACCTTTTCAATGTATTGCCTATCAAAGATCGAAAATGGACAATTTCTGCCTGCTAGAAATTGACAATTTTTGAACAATGGGAAGCAAAAGATTTAGATTGATTATTTTTAATCGGCGATAGTGTCGCTAATTGGAACGGTGCTCGCATGTTAATAATGTGCACTGGTGACATGAGACAACACTCAATTGACGCTGTAATAAGATCTCACTATATTATGTAATATGGGAATGCTACTACTCAAGCTATTGCACTACAAATGAACTTAATCATAATGAATTCCATCGTTAATCAAATCTATTTCAGGTTTTACGAGTGTTCTTTACAAGTTACTAGCTACTAAGTTTTAATAAATAAATGCAAATGCAAAGTAAGTGTGAACGTTATTGTCATTTAATTTTCAACGAAAGTTTCTGATTGTGCGATATTCGTCAAAATTATTTACCCGCGCCACGACTCTGTCAGTCTTCGTAACGTATTGACTTAAATATCCATTAAAATCAGTTCAATCACTTCTTGAAAGTTAAATAATTTATACCTGCTTCGGTGTTATTGTTCCGAATGATACAGCTGTGTGTTTATTTTTGATTTTAGAGATCTTATTAAAGCGACTGCGGTACTGTATCTATAAGTGAACGTACTTGGAAGCTTAGTAGGCGAGGGTTCAGCTAGCGAAGCCCCACTCGAGAGCTCCGTGGTCTCCCCGAGCACTGCACAGAAATAACAACCAGTTACAGTTATACCTACTTATTATAGTAATAAGGGGGTGTAGGTAGGTAACTGGGTAGGGAGAAGGTGGCTTTAATTCAAAGAGCCTAAGATATACATTACAAAATGTAATCTTAGACTTAACTGTTTCAAAAAGATATGTATAGCCCAAGAATATGCGCATTTTATTAAGAAACAGCATTTATTGTTTTCTAAGACATAATAATTATTGTCAATAAAACACTGAACCTCTTACTTCCTAATAAAATGCTCAAGTTAGTTCATATATCAAAATAAAAATGTTTTTATAAGTTTTGGTCCTTTACTGTTTATTGTCTACACTAATAGTATAAAGAGGAAAACTTTGTTTGTTTGTTTGGTTAAAATGAATAGGCTCAAAAACTACAGGACCGATTTTAAAAATTCTTTCACCATTTGAAAGCTACATTATCTACGAGTAACATAGACTATATTTTATATGAAATATATTTGATAAATAGATTTTGAGGCGGTACAAAGTTTGCCGGGTCAGCTAGTTAAGATATAAAGTAGTAAAATAATGTTGCTTTTGTAAGTAAACTAGCCGACTCCTTGCCTACTTTTAACGAAGTTAAGTTATACAAAAAGTATTAATAGAAATTTTTAATTTATATTTACTTACAAAAGTATTTTTATCATTTTTTTACCTTAGACTTTTGTTTAAGCAAAGAGTTATCAATTTCTCTTACCAACCTTCACTTACATACTTACAAAATACCAACAGCATTATTTCATTATATTGTCAAACAATGTCGCCGTGTAACAACTTCCTCGCCTACATTTATGCACAGGCACGAGTTTCTGATTAATTAAATATGTGCAGAATCGTGACTTCTCACATTAATTACCGAAGAATTCGGCCGTATTCAAACTACAAAGCTCTTTCGTGAACAGAAGCGAAGTGAGAACAAACTTTCGGCTTCTCTTTGACAGTTCGCTTAAATTTCGCACTAAAGTCGTAAAGTCCCATGCCTACACTAAATTACTTGACTTGAAGCATGTTGCATACTTTATGTCTTCAAAGGAAAGCTTACAGCAAAAATACCGTGTGCGGCTTAAATTCTGATTTTTGGAAATAGTAAACGTAAAGATGTTTATGAAATTTTGTATTTTTTCCATGTTTTACTTACTTTGCAAATCGGTGGTGGGCTTAAACAGAATTTTATAATAATCTATAATATTTTGACCAAAAATATTTTGATTTACTTTGCTACAGGAAATAAATTACAGCTTTAGATGGCACGTTACTTCTAATGTAGCGAGAACTTTCATGGGATAATGTTGCCGTACCTTTCAGTCCGTTCCATTGGATGTCATAGAAGGCGACTGCAGGAATAAATTCTAGACCTAGGCTCAGACAAATTTTTTTTGGCAAGCACGGTTAACACGGCGACACCTAACAGAATTATGATTACCACCAGAAGGATGACAATATCTATTGGTCTATGTATCGTTTGCCAGCCGGACCCTATCCTGCGCGGGCCTCTTATTACTCCTTGGCTGATGACTCAGCAAAGTTTTAAGTTCAAACTACTTGGAACACAGAAATTAAATAAAATGCATATCTCATCATAATTCCCGCTTCATTTACGACAGGGTGGTCGGCCAAAAATGAAAAAGTCGTCAAGATTTAATCTACCCTTTTTCTAGGTTTGTCTTCAAGACCAGTTTGTTTGTTTTCAAGACCAGTCCAATTCAATCCTGACCATACGTAAGTAGATATAACATAAAATATTTCAATAATAATCAGTATCAAGTTTTATGAAGAGAACCTCTCGGAATTCCTAGTATAAATTACCTACTGTCAAAATTACACATACTGAGAGAAATATTTTCATTATGAGAACCACTTGTCACCTTCTAAGCCTACTTCATAATACAAGAGACAAAAATGATATTTCTTTTCATAAAAGAATTTTCGTAACATCTGATGTGGCACATCTCATATGGGATTAATGGATTAATGCGTCTAATTAATAAGATTCGCGCACTCATTTGACAAAGCTCTCAAAACTATGCCTCTTTGAACATTTCGTTACTAATGCTTTGAGCTAGTAAATAAGGAAATGAAGGGTTGGAAAGTTCCGCTAAGTAAAAAAAAAACATTATTCTAGTATCATTTTTAGAAATTTTTCTTTCCCAAAAATTTATAGGTTTAAGATATAATTCACCAAGTTGGTAGCCCTCACACATTTTTGATATCTTAATTTTTAGAGTAGGTTTCTTATGATGTTTTCCTTATGCCAATAATATATGTGACAATTAATTTCTTATATTAAATTTCAAAAATGTAGAGGTGCTCACCTAGGATATGAACTTCAGGCTCCTGGCATGTGAGGTTGAAATTCATACCATAGGATATCATTGCAGTTGTCCCTGTAGTTTCGGGACCAGAATAGGGCTACGGTATCCCCTGCTTGTCGTAAGAGGCGACTAAAAGGGGGCTTCCGGGGTTGCGGGCGGCAAGAGTGGGTAGCTCGAATCGCCCGGTAAGCGACACCGGGAAGGGCGGCGGTATGTGTGGTCGCATACCGTCGTACGCACCAGACGGTGTGGCGAGCGTCACGCTCACCTGGGCAGAGCCCGACGGGGCAACGCGCTAAGAGGACTCCGGTTGCGTTCCTTTGGAGATCCCGGAGCCCTCTACGCAGCGCCGAGGACGGCCACCGGGGGGGTTTTAGTGCGGTAAAAATCCCACATAACCCTGCGTCGCTCCCACGGCGCCGGGTAAAAGGATAGAAAAAAAAAAAGGATATCATTGCAGTAACTTCTAATCACTTAATATTTAAAAGTCAAACTTTTACTTAAACGACGTAAAAACATTAGAGACTAGATTCGCATTATATATTTATCCATACCACAACAACTTAACTTTGAAATGTAATACTTGTGAGAATACTTTGTCAAAGGATGTCGCCCAAACGCTATCAAAGTATCGGAAATTGCATTTTATTCTAGGAAGCATCGTACCCTCTCAAAGATGTGTAAAGAGTTTCCTTTGATATGTATTGACTTGAGTGACGTCTCGGTTTAAAGTTTAAAACATCCAAAATACACAAAGTTAGATTGCTTTCAGTTTATTTTCGTATTTAGAGTAAGAATAAACACCTAGTTTTTAGAGCTAATTATTAATAAAAAGTAGTAATAATTACATTTACATATTAAGGTGAATAAAAAAAAACATTTGGTACCAGCGCTTCGAACTTCGATTCAAATTGTCGAAACTTGCTACAAAACGATAATACTACAAAACTGAAAAAGTACTACAATGGCCGACAAGTCAACCAACATTATTCATGTTGGTTGACTTGTCGGCCATTGTAGAATACCTAATGCCTAGTAACATGTAATTTTAAATGTGATGCATGTTTTATGAATGTTTTATTAAATAAATGCATGGTCACAAAAACATACCACATCAACCATAGATATATTAACGTCAGTAGGATAATATATCTATGACGTCAACTTATATTTTTTGTGCGAATTGAAACAAACATTCACTAATCCTATTAAATCGAACTCGGTGAAAGAAGGGTAACAATTTTCGAGTTACCTTTAAAAGTTTTCAAGGAACATTTCAACGGTCCGGCGAATGAACTCTTCACTCTCAGCTAGTATTAATAATGGGTGGCCATTTATCATTTAACGACTTAGGAGTTGGTCACAAACTTACCTTTGTGAGAGATTTATTTTTCTTTTGTTTTAGGGTTCCGTACTCAAAGGGTAAAAGCGGTCCGCCTGTCTCAAGGCTTTATCTTTTGAACCGTAATAGATAGATACTTGGAATGTGTACAGAGTATATTTGACGGTGGCTGCTTTAAATAAAAATGCTAAAACCAAAAAAAGGTTGAACATAAATGGGGGTCATCATACAAAAAATAGCTATTTATTAGCATTTTTGCTTTGCCAAGCCGTTATAGGTTGACTGTTACAATTTTCGCAACGCATTTTTTATGGCTGCAATTATAACAAATACTAAAAATAAAAAATAAATGAAAATTTAATGGTACGGTACCTACCATGTGCGAAATCGACTCCCACTTGGTCAATTATGAAATAGACGTAGCAAACTAACGTGCAATAAACTGGATTCTAAGTGGTTACTACACTCGTGGACATTAATATCTCAGAGAGTTATGACCGACCAACGTATTTTTTCTTCGTGAAATTTTGATAAACAAAAATTAACAATACAAGAAATACTTAACTTTGTAAAACGTGTTGTTTTAAACTTGCAAAGTAAACCTCAATTCTAATAGACTCATTGAAGAGAATGATACTATTTCCTCATTTGAATCCACATAGGTCTGTGTTTGAATCAATTAATTTTTAATGAAAAGACATAATAGTTTGGTTTAGTTCAATCAATATTGCTACAACTACATAAATAAGTAAACAACTTATGTTTTATAGTATTTATTAATACGAAATAAGTATGATCGAAGAAAGAGTACAAATTAGGTTCTCAAAGTTTCGTCGAACATTAATATCGGGCGGTCATTTATCATGAAGGAGCCACAACTTGTCTTTCATAGTTGAGTCGGTAAGAAACTCCTTTGTGAGGTATTTTTACGGAGCAACAAAAAACTGCTTTCAGGAAAAAGGCAATAAGAATTTCTATGATGAGAGGGAAAGTTTTATATAAATCCCTTTTTACTACATACAAAGCTTAACTTTTTGGGACTTAGTAGTCAAGCGTAACGAGCATAACTTTGCTCGGTTACACACAGCGGTATTAAAAACTCTTAAGTAACTTTTTACGTAATTAATGCAGTCCATGACGCGGTGTAAGAGTCAGATGAACGTATCTACAAAAATATCTTGTTTGTTCACTATAATTATGAACCATTTCAACGAAAAAGTTCTTACGTGCGATTTTCACACTATTTTGCTCTCCTTTACAGGAGACAATATATTGACAAATGTAGATACGCTCATCTGACTCTTACACAGCGATGTGTTATCACTGAATAGTGTTATCGATGATAGATGCATTGCTAGCATTTAGTAATTCGTTAGAACTTCTCGTAATGAATGTAAAGTAAAACATCTGAAAGTAAATTAACCTTCACACACCCTTCAAACTAAAACTCATTAGCTCGAATATAATTGCTACAATTTAAACGTATATGGCAGTTCTGGAAATGGTATAGGTAATCCTAAAAAGGGGATTATTTAGACAAACACAAAATATTAAAATTAAACCAGAGATCACATTTGCCCCTGCTACTACACTTACCACTGATACTGATGACACGAGGGAGACAAATTTTACCTAGACGATATTGCAGCAAAGATAAGCAATCATCTTAACAGCCACTAAAGTTATGGTATAAGTTTCACCGACACGTTCCACCGGTCCAGTTGTTGAGAAGTGGGTCGAACTATGAGACGAAAGCAGTATAATACTATTTATCGATAGTCTCAAGAGGCGAAGAGTGATATTAATTTGCAACATTAGGTTAATAAATGCTTAAATAATGTCCAAAAAACAGCATTTGCTTCTAAAAACGGATCCTGGATCCGGTTTATACGTAAATTCAGACTCGATCGTGAATTCTCACCGTCTCACTGGGATGCAATGGTCATGTCGCCAGCAACAGATAAAAACAAAATATTAAAAAAAAATGTCAACTACGTAATCAATCTTAATAAATCTTCTATAAATTGTTCCACTTGGTCCAGAGGTAACTTAAACTGCTTTTGTTGTTTTGCCAAGAATGTAGCGTTCATTTGAACCTTTCTTCTCCGTCGACTATCGTGTCTCGATTTTTTATCTTTTTTTGCAAAAACTTGCCGATTCAGAGTCGTCGACTTCTAAATTTAATTTGTCACTGCAGATTCCTTTATGGAACTTATTTTTCTTTGTATATCATAACGCATCAAGCTTACCACTGATACTGATGACACGAGGGAGACAAATTTTACCTAGACGATATTGCAGCAAAGATAAGCAATCATCTTAACAGCCACTAAAGTTATGGTATAAGTTTCACCGACACGTTCCACCGGTCCAGTTGTTGAGAAGTGGGTCGAACTATGAGACGAAAGCAGTATAATACTATTTATCGATAGTCTCAAGAGGCGAAGAGTGATATTAATTTGCAACATTAGGTTAATAAATGCTTAAATAATGTCCAAAAAACAGCATTTGCTTCTAAAAACGGATCCTGGATCCGGTTTATACGTAAATTCAGACTCGATCGTGAATTCTCACCGTCTCACTGGGATGCAATGGTCATGTCGCCAGCAACAGATAAAAACAAAATATTAAAAAAAAATGTCAACTACGTAATCAATCTTAATAAATCTTCTATAAATTGTTCCACTTGGTCCAGAGGTAACTTAAACTGCTTTTGTTGTTTTGCCAAGAATGTAGCGTTCATTTGAACCTTTCTTCTCCGTCGACTATCGTGTCTCGATTTTTTATCTTTTTTTGCAAAAACTTGCCGATTCAGAGTCGTCGACTTCTAAATTTAATTTGTCACTGCAGATTCCTTTATGGAACTTATTTTTCTTTGTATATCATAACGCATCAAGCTCATACTGATCTAATTCGTGAGTAAACTATATTTGGAATTGCCTTAGTTAGCAGATTTCTTCATTTTTCAAATACTACAGACCTATAACTTGTACCGCGCGCTTCATTAAACTAAACATTAATGTAATTATACTTAATCGACCTAATAACTAGAACGGACGAAACAGAGTCCATTGGGAACATTTCCACTAAAGATAACCAATATTCTTCGGCAAAACGGTCCCTTTATACAAATACCGTAATGAAATTGAGGCTCTGCAAATACTGATAAAGAGAAAATTACAACACGGAATCATAAGGCAGCAATATAATCAAAATACCTTTTCTATTTTTACCCGATGCGACAGAGGGAGGGTTGTTTTTCGGATGCCTGTATGTATTTTATATATGTATGACTGTATGTATTTTGCATTGGTACGGGCTGTGTCTATATAAAGGATTGATAGCTCGCAACAACGATGGGGTATCGTTAGATCCCGCTTAAGAGCACGAGTAGCACTGTACCCTAACCATGAGTTTTTACGTTTTGACACATATCACTGTTTTGGTATTTGTTTACGTATTTGTCCATACAATTTCCAATCAGCGCCCCTAGCGGATTGTGCCAGAACTTGGAAATAGTATGGGTCAATACGTAAACAAATACCAAAACAGTCATATTTGTCAAAACGTAAAAACTCCTGGTAAGGGTACTGGTGTATATAAATTTAAAAAATGGCGTTTTTAATTTGCTTTTTACGGCGCGACTTATACAAATTATTTATCGATTTTCTCGCTTTTGCAATTGATGACAAATGTGTGATTAAGATAATTATAATCACAAATGAGCCATTCCTTAGTAGATTCGGATAAATGAGCAAAAGCGTGTAAACATTTATAAGAAGGACACCCACTTACGTAACATTCAGCTAAGATTCAATAAATTTTATCATATTAAACTTTTTATTTTTCTTTTATTTTATTGACTCTAACCACCTAGATGTACTGTTATAAGTATTTACTCTTAGCCCTTAACTTAGATCATAACTCTTTCCAAATTTTTAAAACCCTTTATTTCAAAAAGTACTTTTTATGGTAAAGCACACGTGGAGGTTTTACCAAAACAAATAAACATGTATAAAAGAGTATTACAATTAATTACAAAGACCCGGCACGTACAAAATGATATTCCATACTTTAGGTACAGAATATAATTTTGTTCCAACAATGTCCCAGTTAATACAAAACAATATTGTTCTCTGCAAAATAATCTTCTTAGGGATCGCTCGCCACCATTACTCATTGTAATCTACAAAGCATTGTATATAACAACGGAAACAATAAAGTATAAGTAAGTCACGATTATAGCTTAGTTGTTTGAAAGGCCTCTAACACTAGAGGTCCGGGATTCGAATCTCAACAGTCCAAATTAGTGCCTTATTCGAAGTTGTTTGCGTATTAAAAATTATTATCGCCAGCTTTAACGGTGAAGAGAAGCCACTTTCTTCTGAGTTTAAAAAAAAAATCTCAGGGGTTTGTGAAGTCAACCGATTCGGAATTGGGCTGCGAGGTGGACTATGGCTTAAACCCATTATATGTATGTAAGACAAATGCTCCATAATGTTAAACAAGTTATTATAACTAAAGCAACTATTTCCGATAATTAAGCTTGTATGTATATAGGTATATGACGAATAAATCTTTTAAATCTTAAAGAAATCTCGTTAAATGAAAACGGAAGCCCATTGCAACTCAAGCATTGGTACTCGTATAATAATGGGTTGATGATAGTCTAATGAAAACGGAAATTCTAATTCCTACCCAGTCCCAAGAAACAGTTGTTTGCAAAGAAAACGGCTCGATTGTTTTCCTGCGCTGTAATAAGGAGAGACGAGAAGCGTGCAGTTTATACTGAGTGGGCAACGGTTCTCAACCCGAACTGTTCACTGTTGTTATTGTACTCAAACTGATACAACAAGAACAACAGTGCAACGATAGTATTATTTGAAATGAAGATGTGCACAATGTAAATCATGTAGAAATCGTTTGTATGATTTTTTACCCGCTACGGGAGGTAGTTTTTTAAGTGTGTATGTACGTATCATTCTTTATTACGCCTTACTGCCCAAACGGCTTGATTGATTTTAACGTATAAGGTGTCGTTGGATTTATCTAATTTGTAGAAATGGCAAAGAATATGTCTTAGTTTTATAATAATTACTAAACAATACTTTGTAATGCTTCGGCATAGGTTAGCAGCTTATCCCAACAGATGTATAGCCTAGAAAGCATGCTAAAGTTATAAGACATACATACATACGTTCAAAAAACATAACCCGCCGCAGTCAAATAAAACACAATGCGAAAAAGTTAAACTTTAACTACATCAAATAACAATAAATTTCTTGCACAATGTATAAACTACGATTTAGGTCGATGCGATCATTGTTCGCATCATTAAGCTCGCGAGCAAAAAGTTTGAGTGCCGCTGGACGGAGAGCGCAGAGGCAACAGGCGGTGCAATTTGTTTCTCTCGACGAAAATAGATGGAAATCTCCTCGCGTACCCATGGGGTCTTATTGAACGTAAAATACCGCTGTCGTCTGATTGCAATAGCTTGGATTTTATCGAACTTTATTGAGAATCTGTTTCTTATTTCCAGGTCACAATATTTAGGTAATGTTTTTCTATTTACGTATCTGTTATCCCGATTATTATGAAAAAGGGTGGTCGGTTCTTTTAAGCACCATAAAAAATAGTCAAACAGGGTTTTTTTAATAAGATTGGAGTTGCAAACGAGCAATGGTAAGCGCCGCCCGTGGACATCGCCAACCACTTCCTTATAAAGCAGGCTCTGCCCGAAGCTGATTAAGCATGTTTTGCCACCCCTGAGAACTAAGATGGTTGCCTCATATGTAAGTCAGTCAGAATCCACACCCACCGAAACTCAGAACTGCTTCATGCTAAAAATTGATGTTGCGGTGGTACCACACGTCCCGAACCATACTCACTGTAGCACCTTGCGAAACTCAGTTTCTGCAAATTATTCCACAACAAGATACACATTACTCAAACAATTTGTAAATTTATTATCATTCGACTACCATTATTTAAAACTTATAATTATTTAACTTTTACCAATACACTATTCAAAAATATCAAAGTAAACTTACACAAAAACGGAGGTTTAAAAAGATTTTAGCCGAAGCGTTACTTGCAGCTGACAGCACTATCTTACCGCGGGCGATAAAATGTAATTGGTTTTAGCACTTTAAATCGACTCTATCAGTATTTTATTCTGAGACTTTCTTTTACAAAAGCTCCTCTAGACTACGGGCTGAAATTACGAAAATCTTTTTTAAGTTTCATCTACATTAAAAGGGACTTAACTTCTTGATAAAGACACGTTTTTAGACAAGGTTTAGGGTCTGTCTTTTGGTCAAACCGTGTATTATGAAGACGACTGCACCTCTTCTTTGTGCCACTGGTTACGGGTCTATTTCCACAACTGGGAGAGACCTGAAGCGTTAAAACATACAGATACCAAATTATCTGTGCCCAATGCACTGGACATGATGGTAAGTAATGACTAATAGTGAATAGGTAAGCAGTCACCGGTAATTTGCTTTTTTTTTTAAAAGAACATGCAGTCGGACATAGTACCTCTTCCTTTTCGACATCGTTAAAAATAAGTCGTGATGTCTCAGTAAAGTTATTTTCCATGTGATTTGAAATCAGAAGTATTGTAACAATGACTTCAGTTTAACCACAATATATGCTATAGCCCGTAACAATTGAAAAGTCAGACTTGAATTTATGAGAACTCTGCTAGTCAACGACACAAAATAGAAAGGAATCAACAGCTATTTAAAGATCACGTAACCTGTAATGCAAAATACAAAGCTTAAATATATATAGGTACGTACGTCGACAAATAGAAATGTTTTGAGAAAATCGCAGTCTCACTTCACGTGAAAAAGGAAGCGCTATCTCCTCATTATTTTCCATGAGAACCGTTTCATTGTTGCAAACCGTATCTATTCTCGCATTTCGTAACGAAAAATGAAAATATACGAATATTAAAGGTTAAATATTACTCATATAATACGGAGGAGAAAAGGCTTTGTTTATATATAGAGGTAATGTTGAAAATAGCTGCAGTTTCTAATTAGTCTTTCGATGGCAGATAGTTTTTATTCCTGTTTTTGAAAACCAGCGCGGCTCGGGACGCTCTCTTGTGCATGGTTTTTCGATTTTACGTAGGAGACTTCAATTATTACCACAATATGAAGCATACTACGTGCTACGAGTATGTCAAGTACTCTTAACATGAGACGAAATTTAAATGGGATAGACTTTTGTATAATGATCCCGTTAAAATCGACCACTGATAACGGCTGGTCGACTTTAACTAGCATTTACGTATATACGACACAAGATTTTAAAAAGTTGTAACCATTTATTTTATTTCAGTATGCAAAATGTTTTATTGTATATCAAAAAAACTGGAAAATTTAAAACCATAGGTGTAACACTGTAACATGTTATAGGTAATGCGATGGAAACCACGGAACACCTGTTTTAATTAATAGCTATCATTTGTTTTTAACGAAACAAATAGAACAAATTAACCTTTTAAATGTTTGTAGGTACACTATTAAAGTATAAAATTTAATCTTCACTTGTTCTTTTCAGCTGCGGAATCTGTGCGGTTTTTGTAAATAGCTGATGAGATGTGTATTAAAGTATAAATGAAATTACAAAGGTTTTTTAAAGTTATAAAGGTTTCATAAATGTATATATTTTAAGCTGCTTTAAACTTTGTTCCTATTAATGTTAATGTATTACTTAAAATTAATGTAACCCTCAAACTGCACAAGAGCGTGTTTAAAAACATGACCAATTATTCCCCTGACAATATTTTTCTCCACCATTACTTTATAACAGATACCATAAACGTTGACTTTGCACTTACGCTTAATTAATAATTCACAACAAATTTCAAATTTAGAACGCGCTATCCACAACGACAACACGCCAAAATCCTACCATCAGCGTCGCAACATGGCGGCCGGATATTCCGCCATCTTGATTGTCTCGGGATATTGGTGTGCGCGGCGCCCGGCCGTGTAATTGCACTGATATTGCCTCTTGTTTACAGATAGGTAGCATCCTAGACGCTAGACCCAAGTGTAAAACTACTCGATTTACACCAGGCTATTAGAAGTATACATATTTCAAGATAACAAAATTTAAATATCCAATTGGGTACTCCCTATACATTGTCGGAAAAAAATACTTTGTTGTAAAAATGAAAATAAGCTGCATTAAATTAAACAAACACTTGTGTAAAACTTTAACTTTACGTAAATAAATGTCGAATTAAACTTTTATTTTACCTTTATGCATGACCATATGTGTTGTGTTGTCTATGGCATACATAGACATTAGTTGAATGTAAAAGTTAAAAGCGTGTTTGAACCTAACCTCAACAATTGGTTTCAGACTTCAGTACTGTTTTACTGAAAGTGACGCGCGAACTTTTACACGTAGGGTGCGATAATAGCGCTATAAAAGCCACGTAAGATGTACGTTACGAGTATATACGGCAGCGTAACCTTTAGTCTTAAGAGTTGTGTTCTCGGAAAGCAAGTTTCTGAATTACGGTGCTCGTAACTGAATTATATACGTCACAGGCATAGATTAGTAAAGATACTTCGCCGCCTTGAAATCGAATGAAGCCACAAACGGCTTATTAGTAAGTTCTTTTTTTGAATTCTTGACAAATAAAAACATTTTTAGAGAAAATTTACGTATAAATAACTAATACCGTGCAATTTACATAATAAATAAATAATTATTTCAAATATTTTAGGGACATTTTAGCAAAGAGACGTGGCAAAACTTTTTACGCAACTATTTCAATTCTCAAAAACTGGTACATTTTCTTGTTAGGAGTGAGTAATCTTTACTAATCTGTGCCACGGAAAGCAAGTTTCTGAATTACGGTGCTCAGAACTGAATTATTTACGTCACGGGAACATTTTTCAAGTAAACACTTCGCGAAGTGTCGACGTCGGTATTTCAATATTACGCTCGGGGCGTGAGCGGTCAAGTAGAAGTGCGTTGGAAGGCTCAGAAGCTTCTTCCTATATTTGTTTCCTCGTTGAATAAATTTAAAACGAATTTATAAACATGTTTATAAGTGTTTTATATATAAATCTGTTTTATACGTTGACAGGAAAACATTTTTTCCAATCTTCCTAACCAATGGTTCTTATTTGTAACGAATATTTACTCGTACATAAAGTTTATTGCATATTAGTAATCAAAACATTTTTAACAAAAAATAGTTAAAAAAAACTAAAAAATACGCTTTTATAAAAAATTCGACCAAAAAATGAAAAATAAATAATAGTTTAAAAAAACTAAAAAAATACACTTTTTATAGAAAATCCAACTAAAAAATAGAAAATAACTTTTTTAAAATTTGAATTAAGAATAGTGTAAATAAGATAACAATATTTTTTATTGTAAAAAAAGCGTGGGGTGCATGGTGTCAATAGTTATAAATATTTTATTGATAGATATTGAGTAGAAGGATTATCATTTTGATAATATCTTAAAAAGCACCCCACGCTTTTTTTACAATAAAAAATATTTTTATCTTATTTACACTATTCTTATTTCAAATTTTAAAAAAGTTATTTTCTATTTTTTAGTTGGATTTTCTATAAAAAGTGTATTTTTTTAGTTTTTTTAAACTATTATTTATTTTTCATTTTTTGGTCGAATTTTTTATAAAAGCGTATTTTTTAGTTTTTTTTTAACTATTATTTATTTTTCATTTTTTAGTAATTATTTTAGCGATTATTTTAACGATTATTACGTAGCGTATTATCAAGTTTATCTTTCGAATCAGCATCAGCACCTTTGCTTAGCAGTGCAAAAATGAATATTGGGTCATTGTTTAAGACAGCTGTATGAAGTGGTGTTTTACATTGGTGTTTATTTTTATTGTTAACGTGAAAATCCCAGAGGAGTTGTTGAATGACATCCGAATTGCCAATGCTAACTGCTTTCTTTCATAATTTATACCATATCCCAGGTCCTCTATCTTGGATAAAAGTAACCACGGAAAAAGGATGATAGAGCATATTTTAAAAACAGGCGCTGATGGCAATACTCAAGAGAAAAACGGTCAACTGCTGTACATCTAGCCATTTCAAAAGGACGTCGTCCAATCATCGATTTAATATTACAGCATGATGATGTTAATATCAAAAATAATTCTAGAATTTCTTCTCTTTGTGTTGCTGCTGCCTGCAGAGATTTTAAAACTGTTAGTAGTTTAATTAATTTTACAGCTCGAGTTAATAATATAAGTTGTGACTATGACGATGAGCTGAAATCATATATGCCTTTACATTTGGCAGCAAGAAATGGGAACAATGAAATAGTGGAAATCTTGTTAAAGGAAGGTGCAGATGTTGAAGTGCTGAATGAATAAGGATGATGAGACACCGCTTCATGATGCTATTAACAACGGACGCGTCGAAGTTGAGGTCAGGTCAGGTCAGGTCAGGTCCGGTCAAGTCAGGTCAGGTCAGGTCAGGTCAGGTCAGGTCAGGTCAGGTCAAGGTCAGGTCAGGTCAGGTCAGGTCAGGTCAGGTCAGGTCAGGTCAGGTCAAGGTCAGGTCAGGTCAGGTCAGGTCAGGTCAGGTCAGGTTAGGTTAGGTGATCGGCGCGCCTGGTAGATTCCTTTATTGGTCTTAACGCAGACCTTCCGGGTCTCAGGAAAACAAAAATCGCTGATCCTGATTATCCTAGTAAGGATAACGGGTCAGAATGTTTAAAATATTGAATTGTCATCGGTCCTTAATAAGTATGCCAAATTTCAAGTTAATCCGACGTTTTGAAGGGGGTTAAAATCATGTTCAAAGATTCCGTTACATACTAACATACCAACATACATACGTCTGAAGCTAATAAAAGCGTATTAAAAATACAACCGACTTCTATGTCACTAAAAGTAAAAAATAATTGAAATAAATGTTGGTTTATTACATATTTCTGATGTCGGCGCTCAATATATTTCGTTGGATAACAATGTAAACAACGTGTCTAATATGAGTGCCGACTTCAGAAATTCGGTTAAAAACTATTTTTAATAATGTAACTAAAACCATACTTTAACTTTTTATTTGTTTATTTTATATTAAATAAATAAAAAGTATCAAATACATTCGCCATTTTGAACTCATTTCATTAGACAGAATGGCTACAGGGTCTATATTTTATTCACGAAGAATATTATAGTCGTTATACACCCTTATACGGCTGAATATTCATTTAATTTAATTTAATCCATTAGACGTGCTTAAATCAATCTTGTACTGACAGCTTATGTAAAATGAGTTAAGTACCTACCTTATTGAATTCCTACTAATTAAAGATTAGTTCATAATTACCAGGAATGTATGAATATAATGTTTATTTGAACAATCGATTTTGTAGGTGGTAGAACCTTCTGTTGTTCGATTCCAGCGGCACCATCACCACACCTGTTTCTGCCTAATAACAGAAGTGTTAAGCGCTGCTGTGTTTTAGTTTGAAGGGTGTGGTAAGGGAGACATAATTTTCCGAGGCGTTCCAGCTTAGTCCTCAGGGGTAGCGGCGCATCTGTGGTCGACCTCAGGTAGGAATATTTAATCATATAGTTACATAACATGCATCATCATCATCATCAGCAACCCATTTCTGTCCCACTACATAACATGCATAGCTAAGATAAAGTAACGAGTTACATTACACCGTACATGACCGTACACCGTACAAGACTTACATCTGTATATTTTAATAAGGTAGAACTTACCTTCTGTCTTCGGATACCTTGCATTAGTGTTATACTAAAAGCGGCAACTGTTTTCCATGGGCATCAAGATACTTAAGCAAAATTTTAGGGGAGTGTATGCCATGTTTTTTCTTCTCTTAAACATGAAGAGCTTTTTACATGTTTAACTTTAATAGTATTTTATATCGACATTTTCAGGTTCTTTCGCAATTCAGTAACAGGTACCTATCGATTAAAGAAGCCTCGAGAAATGGAACAATATAATAGCTGCAGAATATGAGAAAGCTAATACCTATTTACTGTAGTAAAAGAGAACGCTCAGAGAATTGTGTCGCTATATTTTTGTTGTACTAACATTTCCACTACTTCCCGCTTAGCAAGACTTAAATATTTTCAAGTTTCTTATATGTATGCTTTCTTTGTAAAACAAATAGTATAGCGTTCACATATAGAATATGTTCATATGTTCATTCAAATTTCATAGAATTATTCTTAACAATATACATCACAGAATATTGCCACAAATTTTAAAAAGGTTTGAGTGTTCAAGATTCGTTTCTAGATTCGTGTTTGTAAAAAAGTAAATGAATACTAAGATTATTTTGTATGCTGTTTATTAATTATATTTTAATGCGAATAGAAACAAATAAAATCAACAGCGGCAAAACGCACAAAACAATAATAATATATATTTTACAGCTACTTGTAGCAGTAACTTTGTATTACGATAAATATGTGTAATATATGTCTTTTACTAAAAGGGGAACGACGTGACAACCCATATATGGAGCGGATGAGTGTAAAATCAGAACTTCCAAAGCTTGTAAGCATCAACGACCTAAGGCGTAACAAAAATAAACCGAAAGCACACATCGTTAAATTGTTATGTATTTAATATCAATGTATAGATGTTTTGAATTAATTAATTAATGTGCAATATGCTAGTTAAGCTACTTGATATTATTATACCGATATAAAAACTTAGTTATAAACTCAACCTCTCAATCGAGGGGTCAAAGTCCGAATCCCATGCACCATCAATCTTTCAAAGTTATGTGCAAATTAGAAAAAAAGAGATAAATAACTCATACTTACCAAACAATTTAGAAGTTTTATATTTTAAAGTCTTATTACATCAGACGACATTTATTGACGTGACAACGTCTTATAATTCGATGGAGCCCGCTGCACGCACCAAAAAACATGGCTCATGCGGCGTTACCTCGCTCTGAGGCGTTCCATTTAAGGCTTGAAGTTCAAGCAGGAGCGTGGAACGAGCGACAAAGAAGCTCAATCGGCCTCCGAGTATTTACCGCCTTCTCTATATCCATACAAGATATCTATGAAACAAATAAAATTAAAATTTTCTTTTGAAAATGCAACCATTCCATCAGTATTTTCTTATGACGTTGTCACGTTCAACTATCGTCAGTAAACCGACTTTACAGACAACCGATTTTTTTATGTAATTAACTGCTGCCTAAAGAATATGGTAATACAGAGACGTCATACGAAAAGTTCCAATATATATATATATATATATATATATATATATATATTATATATATTTTTTATTATGTACTTCTTCTATTTTTATTTCTTACAGCAACTCGATCTTAAAAGTATGTGCTTGTAATAGCATATCAATAAAGATACAAATTTAAAACGCTGTAGGAAAGTCACTGATATTTTTTTGAAAGAGTGGCTTTCAAAATCGGTTTCAAGTCTCAGTAACTTCGCAGTGTGAAAGTGCCAAAAAAACTTACGATCACCAAATAGATTTAACTTCGCGTTTCCGGGAATTGTGTTACGGCAAAGGGCACGATTGTCTAGGAAACTTTTAGAAAGTTTTATTTAGCGTCTAAATATATTTTGGTTTAGAAATCGTTTCACACGTCTCGGTAGCCCTGTGCCCTATGTTTGCGCTTGTGTGTCTTATCTGAAAACTGCGCGTGTGTGTTTGTTAATAAGAGATTATTATGGAATTAAAATTTGTAGTAAAAATTAGTTGGAATTAAATAATATACTTTATAGTTGAACTTTAATGTGCCTAAATGCATACTTACTTGTATCCTTGTTTGTATCGTTTGTTTGTGACTGTGTAGTGTCGTTTGTAGTGATGCGAACCAGAATTGTAAAATTGTCCTGTTTTGTTTTTGAAGGTGTAGATGTTTTTTATCGGTAATTTAATCATTTTTACGGTCGTCTCTCACAACAGGCAGAGGATCTGCCTGTCGTGAGATACGACTAAAAGGGCGGACTAAAAGAGTTTGATCCGTCCAACCAACGACCCTGGGACGTGTCACAGCCGCGGCCTCCAGGGTCACTCCCACGGCACCGGGTACTTTTTTAAGATTTCTCCTCACGTCAAGGAAAAAAGTTAAAAGCGTTTTAACATTGGTACACTAGTTGGTTGGTAGTTATTACTTTAAAATCATTACATTCATCATCTATGCGTGTAAGACGTTACACCTAAACTTACGAGTATTAAAATTAATGGACGGCAGGTGTAAGGTAAGGTTGGAATCACTTTAGCCGCCCTAGATTAACGCTTGGGTATATTTTACAAGTACAAGAGTAACGAGCTAGGGAAATCGCTATTCATCTTCCATTATCCGGGGAATGAGATGCTAAGATAGGATTATAATGATTCATTTTGCATTTTCAACGCGATCTTCCAGGCACTGTATCACGCTCTGATGGTAAATATATTCTGACTTAAAAATGCTATTGGTGAAATAACTATTAAGATCAAAGTTAAAATAATAATGTAGTTACTCTATACTCTATTGTTTTTTTTTTCAAATAAAATATCGTAAACAAGCAGTTTACAAATACAATTGAACTTAGACTTAGACCGACAGGCAGTCAGACAAATATGAGATGCTAAATTTAGACGAAAAACATACCCACATATAATACTAGAATATAATGCACTGCTGCAATTTCTATCTATCTATTTTCTTATAGAAGTGGCTTTAGCTAGGCACACAAGAAATACTTTGTTAATCTTTCCATCCAATTAAGTACTCATTGGATAAAATCAACATAATTTCGTAGTAGATGTTACTATCTGTTTGATACACTTCATCCTTTAGTCACCTTCTTCAATTTCTAAGTCAACTGAAAGATAGAAAGAACCAACAACATTTTGTATGACCCACATTATGTAAATCGACATCAACGACAGCGGTTTACACTAAAATAAACGATGTAACAGTATCTACGACGATTCCGATTACTTTTAAATAACAAAGGTTGAATAAAACTCCCGAAATACTTAGGATAAGCCCTTCGAAAGAAAAGCCTGGAATGGCAATCTCTGCTTAGGCCCGAAATTATCTCGCCTCAACGATTTCAGATAAAGATTACCCATTAAACTGGGGTCGGCCGTCTTTTCAATAGCTTTCGAACGTTCACCTGAATTTTGTAGCCTCAAAATTCAGAGAATTTTAATCTCGTTTGCGTATGCATAAGGATTTTGTATATCTACAGACATTAACGGTGTCAGACAGGGACCGTATCGGACATACTTTTGCATGTTGGTTATCTGCGCGGCTGTTTTATATATTCGGACAGAAATACCTTCTTTTGTAAACATTATTGCATTTAATAATCCATTAAAAACTCTTATACTTAAAAAAGAAAAGGCCTTCATATTCATTGAATAGGAGAATACTTTTTGTCTGCCACAGCATCCGTTCGACAGGCTCTGTGACTGTAAATGTGAGTGAACCCTAAATTGCACAGCCATAGGTTTTCCTGATTTGACACTGCTTTATATTGATTATACATGAAGAAGACAAAAGTGGTACCGTAATTGGTTCTATTATGGAGGGACTACAATCACACAGTTCTGTTTTTAATACATCGTTAATACACACCTATCAAAATAAAATACTCTAGTTTTAAGGGTGTTATGATAAGGGAAAGATACGCGCCATTTCAACTTAGTTCCAATTGGTAGCAACGCATCCGTGGCCTCAGTTATAATTAAATACCATCTGAGATTATGTCAGATGCTTATGGCGGCAATGGTCATTTACCAATAGGCAGACTTTTTTTATAATATAAGAGTAGCAGACGAGCATACAGTCCACCTGATGGTAAGTGGCTACTGCCGTACATGGACATCTGTAATCAACCCCAGATATGATTAGATATTCCTACCTGAAGTCGGCCACAGATGCGCCGTTACCCCTGAGGACTAAGCTGGAACGCCTCGGATAAGTCTGTCTCCCTTACCACACCCTTCAAACCGGAACACAGCAGCGCCTAACACTACTGTTATTAGGTAGAAATAGGTGTGGCGGTGGTGCCGCCGGAGTCGAATCACAAAGGGTTCTACCAATGCATATTATAAAATAATGAAAATGCATTTAATTAATTGTAAGCAATATTACCATTAGCTCATTTAATGTTTCTCGTCGCATTGAATGCTCCAGTCATCAATCACTAGAATCAGATAACGATTCGTCTGAAAAAAGTTGCGGAGAAATTCTCTTGAAAGTTGCTTGATTAAAGAGATAAAGAGACTGTACGGGAAATTTAATTAATAGCACCTGGGGTTATCATGGTTTGTCAGAGAGCTCTCTTTTTGAGTTGTTTGAATTATATTAACCTTACGTTTGCTACTTACAAAAACATTTTTTTATTAAATATGTTTCTTTCATATATTATGATATAATATTTTTTTTATGTAATATAGGAGTAGCAGCTGAGCATGCAGTCCACTTGATGGTAAGTGGCTACTGCCGCCCATGGACATCTGTAATCAACCCCAGATACGATTTCATATTCCTACCTGAGGTCGGCCACAGATGCGCCGCTACCTCTGAGGACTAAGCTGGAACGCCTCGGAAAAGTCTATCTCCCTTACCACACCCTTCAAACCGGAACACAGCAGCGCCTAACATTGCTGTTATTAGGTAGGTGTGGCGGTGGTGCCGCCGGAGTCGAACCACAAAGGGTTCTACCACCTTCAATAATAGGTGTAGGGTTCTACACCTATTATTATAGGTATTCAACCCTTCTTAGGCGCATTCAATAAAGAGGTAAATAAAATGACATGTAAAAATATTTTGTTCCTGCAAAACTTGCAATATTTACGAACAAAATTTTTGTTGATATAAATTTAAATATTCGAAAAAAAACACTTTCAACATTTTTTCGAAAAGAAGTACCTATAGCTTCTATAGTAGCCTTTGTAACGTACTGGAAAGTTAATAAAGATTTTCCCAAGTCTATATTATACCTTTATTTTCCTATAACTAAACTGAAATTAAGACCACCATACTCAACCCTACATTAGATACATTAGTAGTAGTTATCTCATTTATCTCTCTCATGATAACGACAGTACTGAAGCTTAGTCTTCGCCGGGCCATTTGTTTTTATACGTCTTGTCTGGGCTCGAGTGATGCAGACTCGCCTGACACGCAAGGGTTAAATAATGTACAAGATTTCCTCCCCACAGATAGTGGTTCGTTATCTTGAAAACTATTCTAGGGTTGTGTCTTTTGCAAGCATGTAAGCAGGACATTATATGTAAAAGACTGTTTGGAAAAGTGACCAGTAATTAAATTTTAATAGCTAAACATACTCTAATTTTGCAAAGCGTACATTAAAATATCTAGAATTTCGGCTTCAAAATAAATATATTTTGAAAAACTGTATGATGAAAACGCAAAGTGGCGCACAGATTAAAGGACCATTTTTTTAAAACCTACATTACCACCATTAATTTACTTTTACTTTAAAAAAATCAGGTAAACACTGGGACAAAAAATAACTAAAAACAAAATTGGCAGTGGTAGCCTTGTGGTTGAAAATTGGCTTCTTAATAAGAGAGTCCAATCCCAGACCCGATTTTAAAAAATGCGTATTACAAATTAAATAGGACTTACAGTTACTATAACAATACAGGAATAAATACATCGTGGGAAACCTACACTGTCTGAGAGTATTTTAAAAACATAAAGTTCTCAAAGGTGTGTGAAGTCTACCAAACCGCACTTGGCTAGCACGGTAAACTATGACCTAAAGCCACTCACTCCGAGAGGAGACCCGTATCCAGTGGAACAATAATGACTTAAAAACACTACGAAAGCCAAAAATACTATACCTAACTCAGCACTTGGGTAACAGTATAAAGTGTAACAATGTGACTCTACGTAGAGTCGCTAAAATGGCGCTGCGAATAATTGACAGCCCTTCACAGAGCGAGCTCGGCTCAGACTTGTGGCCACGGCTAGTGACATTTTGAGGACAAAACGTTTCTTTTTGGTTTACGCTAACGTGAATAATTCTTACATTCACATGACTTAAAATGTGACATTTGACTTAACATTCAGGATAGTATTTCTTACTTTTTATATATAACATTTGACTTAAAATAACAATAAAATGTTTTAATGGAAAATTCTCTAATATTGGTGTTGCACCATAGTTTTAATATATCGTTTAGCTTACCTACATATTTCCATAGGCAACATTTTATATCAAGTGGACTATATAGTGTATACTCCTTTGTCGCGTATTTTTTCAAAAAGGATACCTTTAACTGCAAGTTGTCAGTTGTTAAGTATTGTGAAGAAGCCCCGCTGGAAGGGTTAAATACAGAATTCAGGCTGGTTTACAGGTCCAATTTGCCGCATTTGAGCTGTAAGCCGCAACTCAGGTTATACTCACAGAAGAGTCGGAGCCGCCTGTTACTACGGAGTTCAAAGAACTGTGGCCTAAGAAACAAGTTTGTAAAACTGACAATAAATTAAAAAACAAACCAAGCAAACGTATTTGCGCATACTATTTCCAATCAGCACCCCTAGCGGATTACATCAGAACTTGGAAATTGTATGGACCTACGTATGGATATACGTAAACAAATACTAAAACAGTTATATTTGTCGAAACGTAAAAAGTCATGGTAAGGGTACTGTTCAACATTAAATATCACAATTATTTTACAATATAACTCTCTTTCACTTATAATACAACGTAACAACGTGCTTCCACAAGGCAGCTACAGTCTGCAAAAATGGCGGCGCAAATAATTGAGAACTCTTCAGCGGCCGAGTAGACTGTGAAGCGGTCATGTTTTCAGTAAAAATAAAACATTATTTTTATTATATTCCAGTTATGATTTTGAACTTTTTCTCTAAACTTACTGCCTATCAGGTAAGTAGAGCATAAGCGAATTTTCATCTATAATAAGCCATATTTGGGTTAATTTAATCACAGACATATAAATCAAATACGGGTCTGTGCTTTTAATAATACAATCGAATTGATGCATCTGACGTAACGTCATTGCCCTATCATCTAGACGCACTCACTACCTTGCGTCCACCAAATTCTTAACTATCATAAGTTGGATTAAAGTGACTTATAATGCAAATAATGCATTTTTAAAAATTGTTTTAAAGCATAAATTGTCCTGCCAATACATTCAAAGCTCAGGGACATAACGGCATTTAATAAAATAAAAACAGCGGTAAATGTCAATCACTTAAATAATCACATAATAAATACAACTTAAGGTACAACAGATGTAAGATACAACGTACGGTATGCCGTACAACAGATGGAAAATGCCGCCTTAAGAATTGGTCCAAGTGAACATGCTACTAAGACTATTTAAAAGTTTTATAATATAGGACTATTTAAAAGTATTTTTTTATAATATATGAATAGCAGACGAGCATGCAGCCCACCTGATGGTAAGTGGCTCCTGCCGCCCATGGACATCTGTAATCAACCCCAGATAGGATTAGATATTCCTACTTGAGGTCGGCCACAAATGCGCCTCTACCCCTGAGGACTAAGCTGGGACGCCTCAGAAAAGTCTGTCTCCTTACCACACCCTTGAATACGGAACACAGCAGCGCCTAACACTGCTGTTATTAGGTAGAAATAGGTGTGGCAGTGGTGCCACCGGAGTCGAACCACAAAGGGTTCTACCACCTTCAAAATTTTCTTTCGCACATTATCACAATCACTCGTATGCACAATTCTACAATCCAAAACCTAATTTAAAATAATGTGTTATAGATTATTTGTCCAAAATGCATAAGCAATATAAATGCATAAGCATATATAAGCAATATAAGCTTCCCGATGGCAATAGAGAGTCTGCGTCGCACGTCAAGTGTGGGGGCGAGCCGTGATCACCGCGAGAGCCCTCCACTCGAGCTTGTCGAGTTCTCGAGCATTCGAACGCAACTATCGATTTATTGTTCTGTTGCTTAGATACAAGATTCTTTGTATCTATGATGATAAGGAGAAATTAAATGATAAGTAAGGACAGTATGGAAATTTTGCTTTCCATACTGTCCTTACTTATCATTTAAAGTAAATGTGTGTGTGCTACTTACGTGGTATTTTCGTCCTTAACGCTCATTATTAATAATCAATCTGTCCCATATCTTTCTGCATACGGGTTAAGGCAGTAACAATTATACACTACGAAGTTAAAATTAGATCTATGTACTACAGTGAAAATTTATTTTGGCAAGAAATTAAATTTGTAATATTTATTTTATTTAGATAAGCGAAACCTTATCTAAATTTAGAAGGAATTTTCATTAAACAATTCCACAATATTTTTATAAAAATACTTTTCTTGATAGAAATATAAATAAACAACCATTCATACAAACCCAGCCTACATCTAACCAATACTTTCTAAGTGTTTTCATTTCAGCCCGAGGCTAGGCTAGATTTATTCGCAAATATTAATCGTTTGTAACCCACTTGTGAATTAGAGCGTTTTGAGCTAAATACTCTATAGAAAGTTTATATGTGTGCTGTACACAATACAAAAGGAAAATATACTCCTACAAATAAAATACTCGTAGCGTTGAAATAGACCTGCAGTGTAAAATTTTCAGAAAATTTACAATAGATAAAAGCGTGTTAAAAGGAACTGGTATTAAAGGAACGAGATTTATTCTAGTACCTCTAAGTAGCTTACTTTAAAAGACTGGAGATAAGAAACGTTGGAACTTATATTTAGCATTGCTCTAAAGCCTCTTAGTACTTTTTATTTATTATATTTACCGCTTGAAGGAAATAGATCGACTACACGGATACTAAAAATGAACATTTTACATACATACATATATAAAAACTTAGTTTTAAATCTTTTCTATATCTTTCTTTGGTTTTAAGGCAAATTTTGAGTCTTATCTTAGAACTCGCTGAACCGATTTTCTTGTTATTTTATGCAAATAAGGACAAGAAGTGATAATATATATTTGTTATTAACAAAAGTTATTTTAAATTGTGTAGTTTGTATTTTAGGAAGTCATTTTAGTACTTTTTACTGCCATGCAGTTTCGAAGTTAAATTATTTCACAAGTTACAATTAAGGTTAAAAGCCTTAAAGTAATATGTTATTATTATTTCTCCTTAATTAACAACAAACATATCGAAAAGCTTTACATAAAGAATGACACCATATTTTCTGTAGCCTTGTGACCCAAAAACGAGCATTTCCTTTTAATTATGAGATAAAATCCCCACATAATAGGCCTTCCGTGCTCTGTCGTAAGATAAGGTTCGGTGTCATAAACAGAGTTGCTGGTTCGACAATAAATTTATGATAATTTAAGACCACTTCATAAGACCCTTTCTTACACACCCGAAATATGCGACAGTGGGTCCTTCTTCACTTTACGATCAAATCAGTGATTTGTAACGGTTGAATTAATATTATGTGATGTGTTACGGTTGAATCCATACTTTTATGTATATACATTATTAGCTGACCCGGAAAACTTTGTACCGCCTCAAAATCTATTTATCAAATATATTTCATATAAAATATAGCCTATGTTACTCGTGGATAATGTAGCTTTCGAATGGTGAAAGAATGTTTAAAATCGGTCCAGTAGTTTTTGAGCCTATTCATTACAATCAAACAAACAAAGTTTTCCTCTTTATAATATTAGTATAGATAACTTACAGACTTACTTAAGCTAAATCTTAGTTAAGGCTACGTTTGCAAAAGTGTATTACTGCTATAATGTTTACTTCTACTTACTTGTTTTATAAATACGATACAAAACTCTCTAATTCTTATTTGAAATGTAGGATAAGCCGAATGAACTTATATTAGGTATACTAGATTATACCTAAGGGCCAGCAGGGCATCTATAAATAATTGACTTCAAATAAGCCTCCAATCCAATTTTAGGTCAGTCCCAGTTATCTATCAGAATACCACTTCATTCAGCTCAGTTACATATTCATTCTCTATTTAAAGCGAATCAATATGGTTCAAAACTCAAATATTTGTTTTGAATTGTGTGGTCATATTTTTATAGGTTTTATTATGTTCTAAGTCTCAATAATTTACTTATGGTTGTCATTGAAAGATTTATGATATTTCACATACCCTGGAAGGACTATCAACACAATGAATTGGTCATACTTTTCTCTATAAAACTCATTATATTTCTCAAATCTCAACGAAATTTCGACGAAGAAACATGCCCAGTTTGGGCATCATTCATCACTGGCAGTTCTTACTTCTCCTATAGACAGACTACGATTTACATACACCGTTTCCAAGGGTTTCCAGTCACGCTATATTTATCTCGCCGTTCTTGAGGTTGATTGCAGTTTAGTAAAGTGTCGTTTAATAATACAGGTATAGTGTGGATCTGCTCGACGCGAGGCCGCGGGCCATTGTCGCCTGCCTTTTGTTCTGCGCTGTCAGCATATGAGAATGTTAATAGGTCAAGCACACATTACGGGGCTGGAACTGTAAAATGTACAGACGAAAATCATTTCTTGAATATAAAGATGTGACTTCTCTAAGAGCAAGGTAGCAGCGTCTCACAAAAAAATTCCCCCTGTCAAATATCCAGAGATTATTCCCAGGAAAAGAAGAACAGCGTTTTCTACTAAATTACATCTGCGTGGTACATGCCTAGTGACTAGATTATAAGGGTGGTGAGTGCACCAAAACATTACTATTTTAGAGATATGTAGCCAGTTAGTTCAGAACTGGACTTCAGCGCTGATGAAATAGAAGAAAGTTTATCGAAGGTTGTTTGCAATTACCGATTTCAAATGAAGTAATTTCCAACTACTCAGTAGACTTTTATGGAATTGAGACATAGTTCTGTGTTTTTATGATCTTAAGACCTACTTATAACTTTGTACGTAATCTCATATGAATAAGGTCAAATATGTAATACCAAACGACAATTATTAGTCAGTGAGTTGTACTTCATCAATAAGCTCAGAAACATTTGCTTCAATTTAAAGGAAAAAGTAGTTAGCAAAAGGACACTTTGTCCTAATTGTGTGAAGTCAATTAATTCATACCCGGCCACAATAGTGTTAACATAAAACATTGGTTATAGAACTTGAACACAAGAAGTAGTACCCAAGATCGTAAATTTGGAACCCAGCTACGACATAGCAAAACTTATTTACCCTTACACTTACAAGCACAGTTCATATTACGTTGGACGTTTCTTCATTATTTATGATGTCAAAAAATATCGTTAAAAAAATCGAGGTCAATTCAAAATATCGATGTAAAGTGGGGCATTGTTTAACTCTCTGGAGGGGGCTTGGCCGGACGGCAAAGGGACGGCTGGAGAGCGGATTAGGGAGATAGCCGACGCTCTAAACTGACTTCGTAGCTAATAAGAATTAAGAACAGTTTTGTTGTGCGGCATTTTTAATTTACTTCGAAGATATTTCTTAGATCTTTTGAGATCTTCTGATTATTATATAGGACAGGAGATTTACCTGAAATTAATAATGGTCTTTCCATGCATCAAGACTAATGTAGAATGCCTGGAAATAAATAATAAAACGGCCTAAAATATAGCAAAACTACTAAAAATAAAAGATGTATGACGTGGCAGTTTTGTCACTGCAAGCAAATTATAAAGAAAAGCGGTATAAGAGTGCATGTGGCTTACACATAAGATGGAAAAACTGAGTTCTTCTTTGCCACTCCTAGATATATATTACTTCGACAAAATATTTCTTTCCGGTTTCAACGCATTTCTTTGCCGGGATCTGTTCCGCCATTATTATATTTCAATTTAAAGAGTGGCTTAAATATTCAGTCCCGTTTTAGATCTGCTTCCTTAAGGTTCTGAACGTATTACCATTTCATTCATATTTACATATAAATAAAATATTTTTTCCTTGATATTCCAGTCCTAAGTCGTAGCAATTTCATTGTTTTATGGAAAGATGTCGTGTTCTTTTGGTTGTTAATATTAGATTTTCTCAGCAAACTACTCTCCTTTCTTTCCTTCTCTGCTTTCTTTTTTCTTAAGAAGATCATCAACTTCTAGAAATTATTAGAAAAATCTTCATTTTATATCATTTGACAGAATTAGTAAAACTCAATTCTGAATACTAAATACGTATAAAATAGACAAAAATATAAAAAAAAAACTATACGTTTATTTTGATACAAATAAATATTATAGGATTTTTTTCAAGTTTGTCAGCTTTTGACACAAATACCAGGCGGACATAACTTAACAAAGAAAATGAATGTTTAGAAGTGGCCACATCACGACTGCATATCACAGCAGTAGTAGGCTACCAATGCTGCTTCAACTGCACAAAAGGTTTCAGGATTCAATTTCCGGCATAAGAGTTTTCATGATAACTTAGTAGTTATGTAGTCATGTACTACTGTAACATACTGTATATTGGCATCCAAATAGAGAGTCTCTTAATTGGGTCCTTAGCATAAAGGGAGATAGGTAAGGGCAAGGAAAAAATAACTATAAAAATATTTTAATAACTAATATAGTTATCATCAGAATACAACGAAGACTAACCGAGACACTTTTTGAAACTATACCATGCAGGAACTATTGGAACTCTGCCAAAGATTAGTGAACGTTAAGAAATTGATAAAAGATAAAGAAATATTACATGTCCACTACAGTAACCATCTAAATTCTAAAATTAAATTCTAAACTCAATTTTATGCTTCTAATAAAATAGTGTATTAAAAGCAAATGTCTAAGAGTTTACTATGTTTTTGAAAATATATTTTCACATATTTTTCCCCAAGTTTGAAATATGATAGAATCCCTCGAGTTGGTGGAACCGCCATGCCTATTTCTACCTTATAACAGCAGTATTAAGCGCTGCTGTGTTTTGGTTTGAAGAGTGTGGTAAGGGAGACATACTTTTCCGAGGCGTTCTAGCTTAGTCCTCAGAGGTAGCGGCGCATCTGTGGCCGACCTCAGGTAGGAATATCTAACCCTGTCTGGGGTTGATTACAGATGTCCAAGGGCGGCGGTAGCCACTTGACATCAGGTGGGCTTGCATGCTCATCTGCTAACCCTATATTATAAAAAATACAATGTTATTTCCTTGTACAAACAAACAAAACAAACCATCATAGTGGGCGTAAAAACAAAATTAAACAATTTAACCAAAGTTTCCGTAATAACGTTGGAGCGGTTCTCTCTACGTTTGTTGAGCAGATTGGAATTGTTGGGGAAATAAAGAGTTCGTTACAGAGTGATAAAAGTTGGGTGTTTCATGAATAGATCCCGTATGTAGAGGGTGAGAGCGAACGAATGGAACACACACATCTGTATGTATATAAGTTTAAGGGCTCGAACACAAAACTGCGATGCGACGCGATGCGAATTCGCAACGCAGAAAATTGCGATGCGAATTGCTGCGATGCGATATCGTGCGGCGTAGCGTCTCTCAGGGTGACCAACAACAACAACCACTGTGCGATGCGAATCAATTCGCAAGTTCTTGCGATGCGTCGAGGGAGCTCGCAGATTTTTGCGATGCGACGTCGCATCGCAGTTTTGTGTACGAACCCTAAGGGGAAACAAATGCAGGATTGATATTAACAAAATTCTATTGCAAAAAGAACGTTAATCACCGTCACCAAACATTAAATTGACGGAGAAGCAAGGTCGAAGAGCAGATGCATACTTTTGCATATTAAATAATTTTAATGCAATAAAATCTCATTTCATTTTATGAAATAGAATTTTTGTAAAAGAAACGTGCATATAAAAACGAAAAAACTGATATATTTTTTTTTTATGTAAACTTGTATTTCCCATAACTGTTTCTCAGAAACTACTGTTTCAATTTGGATGGAGTTTTGGTCTTTTGAAAGCATATCTTACAAGGAAGGGTTTAGTATAAAATTAATACAGGGTCTTTTTTGTAAAGCAATTATTTTAATGATCATTTGCTAAACTAGCCAAAAAAAAACTATGTTAAATTGCAAACATTCATTTTGCTTATGAAAACAATTTTTTCCTTCACTAAGTAATTCCATGATAAATCGCATAGAAGTTCTCGAACAATTGCAAATCAGTTTTAATTTCTAGCAACAATCATTGCTAAGCTCGTTCAGTTGTTAATCAACGATCAATCTCGTTCAAATCATCAGAGCGAGCTCTGATCATTGTTCCTCAAACACTGGGATCCTAATCAAAATATGCATTGAAACGAACAAATATCGTAGCACTCTGCAAAATGAAATGGACGTTTAGCTAATTAGTTCATTTCATTTATTAGATCCAGATATATTATTTTTTATACATTTTTGAGGGCAATTTGCAACAGTTAGGTATACGTAGTTATATTATATTATACATTATACGTATATTATAATATTATACGTATATAATATTATACAAAATATTAGAAGTGATTATCGAGATAGCTGCCTTTATATCTATTCGGAATATCGTATTTTTCTGTTACTGTACTATTACTGAAAGTGGCTACTGCTGCCCATGGACATCTGTAATTAACCCCAGATAAATTCCTACCTGAGGTCGGCCATAGAGCTAGCGAGCTCTGAGACATAAACTGGATTTACCCTGGAAAGTATGTCTTAAAACCTTGAACTCTAACATATGGATGTGTTATGTAGTTCTGTAATCTGCTATGGATGGAACACTCACAGATAATGTGGAGTCAATTGCAGCTCTAACGACTCCAGGAGTAACTTAACATCAAATTAGTATGTCTCTGCTACATTTTTACCACAATCGTTTATCGACTTGCAGGAAATAAATTTAAAAAATCCCGCAAGGAAATGACGCATTACCGATAAGATTGGTTCAATGTTCGAAAGAAGACATTATCTATAACAAAGTACTTTACCGAATACGAATCTCCCTTAAAGTAAGTAAGAATTCAAGTAAGCGTCAGTAAAGTCCTTATGTAACTAACGATAGGGTTTCAGAAATCCGTAGATCCTCTAAGCCGTCTCGTATCGTGGCATCTTTTGGGGTCTCTCCTTATGAATATTTCACGTATCTCCTGAGTGGATGTTATTTTAATAACGTGAATGGGGCGTTTGGCGTAATCGTCTCATCGACATCACTTGTGCTTTGTTATTTGGGGAATTTACAGCACTGCCTTTGACAAGTGTCTGTTAAAATAACTTACAGAAATTATTATCGTGCTTAAATATTTGTAATTTGAATTTTGCCTACATTGCCTGTTGATGAATGCAAAAAAGGATTAAATGTGTAATATAGCGATTCACATGTGTGTCTACCGAATTTTATATTTTATGAAAATAAAAATAAGTCTATTTAATATTAAATTTATATAAAAATTATGTTTCATTAAAAATTGAAATAAAATACGACAAATATAGAGAAAATAGAGCTCTAACGTCTAAATCCTTTTATTACGCATTTGAACTCATTTAAAAGCTGTACAATGAAATAAATCACGAGAAATAAAAGTAAAAGCTGTAAGCCCCTAAAGAGGTTTTTATTTAGAACAGATAAATAATGATTGTATTATGACTCTCAAGGGTCCGAGATTTATATCCCAGACAAACGTTCCTAATTTTAAAAGTCACATGTTAATTAAGAATTGTTTAGATGGCGATCGTAAAGTTACATTACCTACACATTTGAGCTTTTTCTTTGAAGTTTTGGAAAATAATAAAACCGAGCCATGCTTGGATAGCATAGTCATCAATGGCCTAAACTCCTCTCATTCTCAGACCCAATAACCCCATAATGTATTATTGTACTGCCTGGAAGCGGAACAATAATAGATTGTTTATGATAATTATGATATAAAAGCTACCACTCAAGAAATCAGTAGCGCGTACGAACGATTCATTCTCAGTTCAATTTCCGGTGAAAAACATTTTATATGCATGACATGTACTACCATACCGAAACGTTTAGAAATCATCTTGTGGCTTTTAAGTGTAATACTATAAGACATTTTTTAAGCTCAGAACCTTATCTATTGCATTGTTAAAAGCTTGTACGTGTAGCCATCAAAATTTCCTCGTCTCTATTGTTACAATTTATGTTAAATAACATAATTGAAAAATGCATTATATATAAACATATTATTTTGTTTAGAGTACAATTTTAAATACAATATAACATGTTTCTACAGTAACTTTAATATGAATTTATAATTTTTAACTAGGAACCGTTTAATAACAAAAAACATCATAAAAACAATCTTATAATAAGGCAAGTTTTTCATACCATCAATTTTCTAATTCTTTTTTGTAGCTATTCCAGTAAAATCCAGTTAATTTTCATGTACAAAGCATTTACATTTACGTTTAACAGTGTGAAGCCATTACGTACAACTAAAGCTACACAGGTCCCCGTCTCGTCCCCAGCAAGCCAATCCGTCGCTCTCCGTTTCATTTCCGTAACAAAATGAATCCTCTACGTGCAAACTGTGAAGCCGGAGAAACGTACGTATTACGTACCAGTACAATACTACAGAAATACCGTTACAAATAAATTACATTGAAATGTCATGTCTTTGTAAAATACCCGCAATTTTCAAAACTTGTATGTTTAGCAAGATAGTGATAGCCTATTTATTAAAGTATCTTAATAGAGAGGTCAATGGTTCGAATCTCAAGCACAGGCTCTGATTATTTTTAAGTTATGTGCATATTAGACATAGGTAAATATCACTTTATATAACAGTAAAGGATAATAATAAACTAACCACTTTACATATACATCAGATGTTCCAATTTTTCAAGAAAACGACTTATGATCACAATATTCTATTACTATATAAATTGCATACGATTTTGTACTTCAATTTCATAAACAAAAATGAAACCAGTTTGTTTATCTATCTCAGATTGATTGTCGATCGGTCTGCACTCTGCGTGTGCTAATATTTAGTCTGGTATCGTGTGTAAACGGCCGATCCAATTTTAATAAAATTTTCATACTTTTTCAGAATATTTCGCTATTATTACGTCGATGTGTAACGATTTATTTTTAATTTGAAAAATACCTAAAGAGGATGTCAAAATTGAGGTGTCTTCTGATACGAGTAAATGTATAATAGTAGCCCCATAGCAGTATAAAATATTATAGAGTATAAGTAAATTATTCCTGCAAGACATTTTATATAATAAAATATATATTTTATATACTCGTATATTTTTTAATATTTCTTTTTTGTTTAAATTATATTTTTTGTATATATTGTATATAGATTTATAGTTTGTAAATAGTTAGATAGATTATATTTTGTAAATTTAATTAATTGTGATAAAAACTTACCAGGTTATAAATTAAAAAAAAAAAAACAACAAAAAAATATCTAAAAACAGCTACATTGTTTCTTATCTTTGTCAATCCGACAATCACACCGACAATATTATCTTTGTCAATTAATACGACTAGACTACGACATTGTATTCTCTAAACATAATAACATCCTTCTTTCTTTCTATGTAGTTTCCCAATAGACTCTTATTCTCAAGAAATTAAATCGACTCTTATTAACATAATATAATAAAAAAAAAAAATTGCTAGAAAAATATACCTCAAATTAATATACCTTTACAATAAGTGGCGGTGAAAAATTCAATAATCATGGAAGGTTATACGTAAGAAATATTTTCTCAATCCTACAAGTTTCTTTCCATTTGACCTTTTCCATTGCTCGAGGCTAGACGCGTGGGTGAAAAATAATCTAATGTACAAATTATACGCGAATTCTACCTTATTCAATAAAAGAAATATAGCCAGAGGATATTATTACAGGGGTCCTATTACAGGAGCGGAGGAAAATTACAAAAATACTGATATCTTAATGATATATTTGAAAAGGTTAAAGGTGACAGAACTCCTCATGTTTCGGTATTACGATGGTTAGGCTACAATTTCTAGTCAAAAACGATATTATTAGATTGTAATATTACTTATGTTAAATTGAACATAGTTATATGCATCAAATATTATTTGAAAAATAAATCTCTAAATTGAGATGAAATTTTTGTACGCGTACGATCCATCTGATATTTTAAAACATTCATTGCCATGAAATTTAGCCACTATCAATGTGCTGATGATCGACAAAAACACCCCTCGTCGCTCAATTTTGTAGATTGGTTTGAAGGTGGTAGAACCCTTAGTGGTTCGACTCCGGCGGCACCACGGCCACACCTATTTCTGCCTCATAACAGCAGTGTTAAGCGCTGCTGTGTTCCGGTTTGAAGGGTGTGGTAAGGGAGACATACTTTTCCGAGGCGTACCACCGTTGTCCTCAGGGGTAGCGGCGCATCTGTGGCCGACCTCAGGTGGGACTATCCAATCCTATCTGGCGTTGATTACAGATGTCCATGGGCGGCAGGAGCCACTTATCGTCAGGTGGACTGCATGCTCGTCTGCTAATCCCATATTATAAAAAAGTGAAAGTTTGACAATGTCAAATATAAAGTAATTGTCAAATGTCGATCTTTAGTAGGTAGGCAAAACATTGGATGGATTGTTTATTAATAAGCAAGTTATACTAACCAAAGTCAACCAAGGAAGGGAAGTCTGCCAATCCGCATTTGGCTGGCTTAGCAGACTATTTCGTAAAACCTTCGAAACACATTATCCGCATACACATAACATACGCATTATATACATATCTATTAAGATAAAACTTTTACATCACGTTAACTTCTGAATACACGTCAAATTATCGTCACATATTTTTTCTTATTACGACAAAAGTTTGAGAAGCACTCTGGATGTGAGGGGACCATTATTAAAAGACTTTTGTAGTTTACGGCACGGCAAAGTGTCATCCCAACTCTTCCGTGTCTTCCTTATGGGACAAAATGAAATATCTTTCAGTTATACGCTGAATTTGCTTTTTGTTATTCGTGCTACGAAACACATGTGTAGTCAAAAATTTTATGAAATAAAAAGAAAAGTTCTTTTTTTCTAGCTATTTTTTTGTAACCAGTAGATATATTTTACGTAAATATGGAAGCAACAATTGAGCACGTAGAGAAATAAGGATATACCCTACGTGGTACGAACCTAGAGGCAATACCGCTTATTTCTGCTTTATAACAACTGTTTTAAGGGCTGCTGTGTTCTAGTTTCAGGGTGGAGTAAGGGAAAGATACTTATACGATCCGTTCCAATTTAGCTTCCAGGTGTCACAGCTCATACTTGTGACCGATTTAATATTCTTTAATAATAGCTGGAATCCATTGATACTACCTGTCCACAGGCAGCAATGGGCTTACCTTCAGGTGGACTACATGATCTTTTGCTACTTACATATTATAACACCTGATGTTATGTATTTCCTGTCCCCCATTCAACATTGTAAAGATTGATGAGTAACGCACAATATTAGTAGATTTATGAGCATTGCCACACCCCTCAAACAAATACCACTTAAACACTCAAGTCCAATATACGTGTCACAGCTACCAGAAATACCAGTGACAAAGGTGCCACCGGAGACAAACTGCAAGAATCTACTACTTTTAATTTGACCTCAATAATAGACCCAAGGAACAATGATTGAAGAATAAATAGATCAACTTTTAGCTATAGGATTTTTATCAATGTGAAAAATGCCTTCTTTTAAAGAGACCCAAATGAAATTCTTATGCAAATCCAATGACTATTATTCTAACTATTTATTACAAAGACATCCAAGCCATATATTCACAACTTCTTTACGACATTCCAGTACACAAAATTAATATATCTTATGACGTCAGCGTTGACAAAAATATCACCAATTATATGCAAATTCATAAAAATTAGGCGTTTGTATGTTACACTTATTTTTAAGTATCATTGTCTAAGCTCATTCAAAATAAAACATTCTAGAAAAGGATACCCTTATACGAAGCGTTTCAACTTAGTCCCTACGGTAGCGCATATTTGGCCGCACTCAGGTACGATTTTTCCTATCTGGGGATGTCCATCAGGATTGCCACTTATCATCTGACTACTTACTCATTTGCTTGTCTTTAATAAAAAAAACTACTTTTTGTATATCTGTCTATTTTTAAACCGCTAAAATGTAGCCAAACATCAACACGAATGTAGAGTCAAACTTTACACTGACTAGAAAAGTAACACTTTTCACAACTTTTCATATAAAGATGAAAATATCCAGTCTATTCGACCTTTCATAGCTCTGCAATCTCTCAACGAACAAAGATCAATGCACAATCAGCTGCACGTGTCACTGCCCTTTGATTCGCGGGAAAAGCAAGATAGCTAATTGTACAACGAATACAGCACAAAAAACGAACTGCAAAATATAACGCTACGAATTGAGAAGCTCTTTTCTTTTCACAGTCGAAAAAAATACAGAGCAACGTTAAAATACGTAGTTACCTTGGGCACGGATCCCCAGTACTGAGGAAGGCCAAAGCCAGCTCCAATGCGAATTGGTAGCGATAGTTTCATTTAAATCTCCTCAAATTTTGGAGTGTTGGTTTATGGAATTTAAATGTGTATGAATACTAATCTATTATGATAGTTATATGTGAAAAGGTTAAAAAGGCTATTTCAGATAAGGAATACATCATTTCCGTTATTGTTATCTTCTTTATGCTAAAGTTCTATCTTTAGATATTACTAGCTGACCCGGCAAACGTTATGTTACCATATAAATAAAAAAATGTTAAGGATGAACAACCCTTATCACTTAGGAGTATGAAAAATAGATACTAGCCGAATCTCAGACCTGAATATGCATATAAAATTTGGTGAAAATCGGTAAAGCCGTTTCGGTACGTTTCGGAGTACGGTTACTAACATTGTGACACAAGAATTTTATATATAAGATTAATATACAATTATAGTTACTGATACATTATTTCAAATGAAATATACCCAAAATTATAATGCACGCGGGCAAAACATTTTCATGAAACACGATGAGAAATTCGTGAACACCCAGAAAGCAGAGAAAAAATAATACTACTACATTTTCGTAATTACTACGTTTCCATTGGGAGGCAAGTAAACTTCATTTGGAGCTTCAAATATATTGCACTATACGAGTTATGTTTTTGTTGTATATACTTTAAATGGAGGTGGTGAACCTTTTGTGGTTTGACTCCGGCGGCACCACCGCCACACCTATTTCTGCCTAATGACTGCAGTGTTAGGCGCTGCTGTTTTGTTTTGAAGGGTGTGGTAAGGGAGACATACTTTTCCGAGGTGTTCCAGCTTAGTCCTCAGGGGTAGCGGCGCATCTGTGGCCGACCTCAGGTAGGAATATCTAATCCTATCTGGGGTTGATTACAGATGTCCATGGGCGGCCGTAGCCACTTACCATCAGGTGGACTGCATGCTCGTCTGCTACTCCATATTATAAAAAATAATATATATATATATAATATATATTACTTTCATACATATTATGTAATTTGTATGAAAGTAATTAGACTTTAACGATACTTATACTAACGTGTAAATTAATACATGTTAACGTATCCCTGATGCCTAAAGAAGCCTAGATACACCTTTAAAACATACTTTTTTCAATAGCAAATATATGCAATACTATACCTAAAACGACTACTTCAATAATTATAATAGAAGTAAATAATTATTGATTTTGTTTCTGTTACCATTTTTTATCTTTGAAGTTAACGATAAAGGAGACGAGCTACCTGATAGAAAGTAGATAACGTCGCCTATGGAAATTTTCAACACCAAAGGAGTCGCCAATGCATCGTCGGCTTTGAAGGAGAGCACTTTATGCACCTTTTTTGAAGAGCCCCATGTCATAGCATTCCAACATAGTTACCAAAAATGCCAAAAAAATAATGTTTAATGACATAAAATCCTGTAATACAGCATACAAAGAAGACAATGGCATTCCCATATTTCAGCCAATCAATTAGAATTGAATCTTGTCCCGTAACTTTTAATTGGCAAATTGTGTGGACCAATTTACCAATTAATTCAATTATTTCCAGTATCTCAACATCTACACGTGTTTTCAGTCGTTACTTACTATTGGTTAACAGTTTACACAATTTCGTAAGTAACCTATTTTATCACGCCGATAAAACACAAAAAAAATACAGAAGACACTAACTAATGAACAATTTTGCATTAAAAATCTAATGAACGACATATTTCTAAATTAGAAAATTTCACATTAGAACATTTATTTATATTTCCATTTAAGAAAATAATTGTAGGTTTCTATGTAAAAGTAACGCTTTGTTTCATTAAATACATTTTTCATTTACCTGTTTTATTGTTTACTAAAAGTTCCGTAAAATCTAAAGCAGAGGGACTCAAAACAAACACCACTATTACCGTTCTCCCCAGACTGTAATTTCATCCCAATCTGTAAATAAAGTGTTCGTAAGGGAATACCAGGAAATGGAAATCAAATTGAATTTCGCCTCCGTTCAAATATTTCAATGACAATGATAAGAAACATTAAAGACTCATATTTCACAAAATATTAATGCAATTTAGAAAATCTTGAACGTACATATCGTCCCTAGACGTTGGACATATTGGACAAGTTGTTTACGCCGTTATCCACGAAATATATTGAGCGCTGACTTCAGAAATATGTAGTAAGCCAACACTTATTTCAATTTTTTTTTTTACTTACTTTGTAGTGACATAAAGGTCGGTTCTATTTTTTTTTAATTTAAAAAATATAGCGTAGTCGTCTCACCTCTTCGCAATTTTTGATCACAAAAATTACCAAATTTAATATAACACGAATTGCCATTTTTATAAGCTTTTGTCTTTATCTACGCAGATCCGTAATATACTTTTTGAGTGATTTTAAAAGTGATAGATTAACGGCACTAATCGAGATACTCGATCCAGCAGAATTGATATTCAGAGAGTCACTCCAGAGACCTTGGAGCGAGTACCGGCGATGGCCGAGAGCTCTGATGAAGGGCACCTCGTCAAGAGCTGGACAACAAATGACCCCGTAACTTCATAAAGCTTAAAAATTAGTGATACCTTTGAAATTAATTGCAATGAGAACGGGCACATACATTTATACAAAAAGTACTAAGGACAAATTACTTTTCAATTGCAGTAAACAATGGCAATAAATATAATGAAAGATTTGATTTGTATTTATTTATTTTTATGTCAAGATTATAATGTAATTATAAGATTAATAGTTACGCTATTAATTTGAAACTTTTTATAACTATTTTTATAACATAAAATTAATAGCAATTAAAAAAAATGATTTGATTTGATTTGATTTTTACTGCTTTAAAAAAAACCGGTACAATTGTAAACTACTGCAGTATCTTAACCTTATAAAAGCTACTAAGCAGGAACAGCTTAACAACTTGGTAACTGGTTACAAAGTTTTACGACCTGTTCAAGTGAATGCAAAGTTTCACAGCGAAATACGTCATTTTAGTGGAAACTGAACTGGCCCTTTACGGCTTTAAAACATCTATGTCAGCCTTTATTTCCAGTTTACCACCACTACCCATTCAGCATAACTTATTATTCTACTTTTGTATCGTTTGCACTTTTTTCTTGTCGTTTTAGGCGTAGTTTGTTTATTGATACATGCTTTTTGATATCATTTGAGCTTGAAGACTGAAACTGTTATATTAAAATTCTATTGTATGTACTTACCGATTACAATTAGTGGGTATTTGTCTTTCGCATAATTGGGCGAAAAACATTTCACGATATTAAATACACCTACCTCTCCACCGCTATGAGCCGCCCTTCACCTCCATGTTCTGGCCGACGACGATGATGAGCACGATGAACACGAGCAGCAGCACCAGAATGCAGCATATCGCGACGGCGAGCATGGCCGCGTGCTCGCCCAGCTTGGCGGCGCCCCGCGCGGCGCACGCCCGCGCCGCGGTTAGCGTCGCCGCGACCGTGCGCGCGCTAATCCTGCTTATACGTGCAACTGGTGCCGCATTTTCTTCTTTTTTTAAAACCCACGTGTGTTTTTTCGCTTGTTTTTGTATTATTTGCAATTTTTAATCCTTGATTTACGCGTGTTTTGTTATTTTAAACACGCCTTTTTGTATCGTTTGCACTTACGTATGTATTTCGTTTTTTATGTTAATTACATGAAGAAATTGAAAAAGGAAAAGTTTATATTCCAATTCTGTTGAATGTACTTACCAATTACTAAATCTTTTATATCATTTTTGTTTGATTTCCCTACCACTAAAAAGTTATGCAAGTGACATTTGACGATAATAAGTACAACGTACCTCTCCACCGCTATGAGCCGCCCTTCACCTCCATGTTCTGGCCGACGACGATGATGAGCACGATGAAAACGAGCAGCAGCACCAGAATGCAGCATATCGCGACGGCGAGCATGGCCGCGTGCTCGCCCAGCTTGGCGGCGCCCCGCGCGGCGCACGCCCGCGCCGCGGTTAGCGTCGCCGCGACCGTGCGCGCGCTAATCCTGCTTATACGTGCAACTCGTGCCGCATTTTCGTTTCTTTTGTAAGTCACTCGTTTTGATTAACACACGCTGTTTTGTAACGCTTGTTCTGATTATTGTCGTTGGCGTGTTTTATTTACACACGCTTTTTGTATCGTTTGCACCTTTCTGTTCGTTTGCATGCACTAACTGTTTCCTTCTTTTTTATTAACTCACTCGTTTTTGTCTCTCGTGTTCTAATTTGTTTTACCGTTTGCACTATTTCCTTTACATTCGGGTATACTGTCTTAAACCTTTGATGCGTTAATTTTTATTTTAGATGTACACTTCAATGTTCAATGTTTATATTTCGTATAACACTCGATTATAACGCTGACAGATTCGTAAAACTTTTGTCTTTATATTCAACGCTCAAACTTATACAACTTTTTAGTCAGTCTTCGACTCTTACGCCCATCACATTTCAAACCTTTTTATTAATATAAGGTTGATTACTACACTACAAAATAGAATTGTTATAAAAACCTAGAAAGCCAGCTGCTTAAAAATAGCCTATGTTACTTTTATTTGACAACTTATAAAAATGCTACGGGACGTTCGAAAAATAAATACATACATTCAAAAAGCTTTACCTTGCAATTGGGAAAAGAACAATTTTTAAAAAGTAGCAGTTTTAATGTTACGAAATAATCAATTTCCTCTCGACCTCAATTCCGCATGAGCGGTGAATTTTCAGCGTTTATTTGGGCAACATCAAGTATCCATTACGAGTTCTTACAATAGCTGGCCATAATTATGCAGTACGTAGCGATCATTAGAATGTTCATAATGGTCCCATCTTGAGATTAAAATTCTCGCAACATCTTCCTCATAGGGATGGCCTAGGATCGGTTATTCGAAGAATCGATGCTTGACCCCTATCGAGTTTTAATCATGAATACTAAGCCATGAAGTAATCTAGCAAATATGAGTCAGAAAAAATAAAATTGACATTATATTATTTAATAGTTAATAATCGAATTTTAGTATAAAGAAAATTGCTACTAATATACTACTATGAACTAAAAAAACAAGAAATAAGCACGAAAAGTGCTTATTTCTTGTTTTTTTAGTTCATTAAATGTCTAGGCGGCGAGGAAGACAATCGACCTTAGACACTAGTATTTTATAAGTAGTATCTTTTATACGTTTCTACAGCAGCAAGAAAAATATAGCGACAATCGATTTTTGACCAATTGATCTTCTAGATCTCGACATGTTGATGGATCGATTCTAGAGAATCGAATTTATTTCAAATTGGAATCTATTTCAGAACCGATCTTTATCGCGAAGTACCGACATCCCTACACCCTAATTTCGGCGCTATTGCGATATCACCGCAGGCTGAATTCACAACTCCAATTAAACCACGAGAGCCCCAACAAAAAATCCGAACCTGAATACAATTCTTGAATATTCATTCGGAGATTTCTTCGAATTCATGAGCTGAGAGAAAAAATGAAGCACTTCTTAACGAGTGGGCTCGCAATTGTGTGTTTCAAATAAAGTGTTCCAAATGACGGGTAAATGCCAGTCAGCTCTCGGCGTGGTGAAATGTTGCGGATAATTTAAATATTTTCTGTGTGCAATATTAATTTTTGTAATAGACTTTCACTATTAGAAGCTAAGACACCTTTTTTTGTTAAAAAGAGGAAAAAGTTCTAAAGGTAACCGGTGCTGTGGGAACGACACCCGGTTTTGTAGGATTATTACCTATATGTGGGATTAGAACCCACAAAATGCCAGGAAGCCGTCCTAAGTGCTATATGGAGGGCTCCGGGATCTCCAACGGAGCACAACCGGAGTAGAAGCTTAAATACCTAATATAAGCGTTAGGTATTTAGATTAGTATGAGTTTTGAAAATGATGTCATTAACTATATGTCTTTTCTACCAAAGTTTCATCATTTAACATAGTATAATAGATTAAAACTTGAATTCTACCGACACACCTTTCTGTTATTACATCTTAAATATTACGTTCCCTTAAGCAACCCGTAAAATTATCCAAACCGTTCTGAGAAAATTCCCCGAATTGTTTCTTTGTCAAATATATCTAAAATTACATAAATGACTCTAAGGCCATTCGACAATCACAAGTCTTATTTAAACTAAATTATTCTTAAATAATGTTTATTTCTTTAAAAATGAACAGAATGAACGATGCACATATATTTTTAAATAACAGCATTTTCCAATAGCTTTTAATCCGTATCATAAGCTTATCGAACCAGAAATGCAGATTAAGCGTCCGGGAGAAGCTGGTATAAAACATTTTCGTATAAAGGCACCATACGACTAATTTCAATAAAGAATGTTCTCCAATATAGCAACTTTTGTATACGCTTCTCTCTCACACCTTATAGCAAACGAGTGAGAGGTTAGCAGCAAAGCCATTTTGGATTATAATCTTTATTAGGTCAAGTTATACATCAAATCGCCCACTTTTATTAGGGTCCCGTTTTCATCTAAGTCCAATTTCGGTATAGCCCACGGTCATGCTAAGCTATTTGGGCGTTCTTCTGAAGTTTCGAAACCACCGCGCCGTGACCCTTGGCTGAAATATTCTCGCCTGTAACAGTCTGGTTCGCAACGATTTAAATCGATATTTATATTTATCTACCACTTACGTTGTTACTAAAAAAAACAATAGCGGCACGCATGCGGACTAAATAGCACGCGGGACAAACCCGCGTGGTAGGAAAAAGACTTAAACATACAGTAAATCGCCAACTGCTTATAACTTCCCATCATCATCATCAACCCATTACTGTTCCACTGCTGGGCACGGATCTCCTCTCGGAATGAGAAGGATTCGGCCATAGTCCACCGGGCTGGCTAAGCGCGTATTGGTAGACTTCACATAGCTTTAAAAACTTTATTATTTTAAAGATTTCTCAGGTGCTGCACATGCAGGTTTCCTCACGATTTTTTCCTTCATCATTTAAGCAAGTGATAATTAATTTATAATACGCACATAACTTTAAAAAAAAATCAGAGGCGCGTGCCTGGGATTTGAACCTTGGACCCCACGATCAAGAGGCCAAGTTTCTTAACCACTAGGCTATCACATTAAATCGAGAATTGTTAATAACCCCGCTTTCATCTAAAACGAATTTCAGTAACCCGCGGAGCGCTAAGCGATTTGGACGTTTTTCGAAGTTGAAGCCACCGGGTGACAAATGGTAGATAGACAATAGGGAGTGAGGATTACGAATCCGTGTCTTTGATGCCCACCCGAATGGAAATTCAATCACGATCGGTTGGGAGCACAAATAATTCGGCGGATTTTCTCTGGCGGAATATTATTCTGACTGAATAGAGCTTGTATAGTTTCTGTTAGATCTACTGTTGTAACAAAAAGGAGCATGATTTATGATATGTCGCAAAAAATGGCATGCGTTTGATCAGACGCTCGTTTTTATGTTTTTTTATCTGCGAACATTTTATGTAAAAGTTATTCGGATAACTTTGTAAATAAAACAATATTTAATAAGTATTGTTAATAATAACAGCAGTGTTAGGCGCTGCTGTGTTCCGGTTTGAAGGGTGTGGTATAGGAGATATACTTTTCCGAGGCGTTCCAGCTTAGTCCTCAGGTGTAGCGGCGCATCTGTGGCCGACCTCAGGTAGGAATATCTAATCCTATCTGGGGTTGATTACAGATGTCCATGGGCGGCAGTAGCCACTTACCATCAGGTGGACTGCATGCTCGTCTGCTACTCTTATATTATAAAAAAAGACGGTACCTTTTTACGCCGCCAAATTTCTAACCTACGCGCTACGCTACGTCTACGCGTATTGCTACGACCGTATCCACAAGCCATGAAAAACACCATTACTTGCTTCATGGACAAAATTAAGTTATCTTATTACTTCAGGATCATTAGGTTAGACAAAAACGTGTTGGTTTCCTCACGTTGTCTCAGATGTTTTTGCCGTGCGATTGACGAGCACCCCGCCAACCCTACGGTGTTGTGAAAATTAAGTAATTAGGCCAGTGTTCTGAAAAATTTCCCGCGGGTAACACTAACCGAAGTTTACATTTAGAAAAGTTTTTATTTGTGTTAAATAGCACAAAATATTTAATAGTGTACTACCAGTATAATAATTACGATACACTATATGTACTTGGTCGTCAACCAATTACTGTCCCACTGCTGGGCACGGGTCTCCTCTCAGAGTACGAGAGGTTGTGGCCATGGTCTACCACGCTGTCCAAGTGCGGATTGTTAGACTTTACACACCTATGAGAACTTTGTTTTTGAAACTTAAAAATATTTCACGATTTTTTCGTTCGCCGTTTAAAGAAGTGCAAATAAAATATTTAATTTCGTTTGATAAATTGCATTTACGTACGTTTAACGTTAATTACTTTATTTCTTTATATAAATGTATAATAATATAGGTATACTAGCTGACCCGACGAACGTTTTATTGCCATATAAATAAAAAATGTTAAGGGTGAACAACCCTTATCACTTAAGTGTATGAAAAATAGATAGTAGCCGAATCTCAGACCTACTGTATATGCATATAAAATTCGGAGCAGTACGGTAACTAACATAGTGACGAAAAATGTATATATAAGATATACCTATAAAGAAAATCCCTATCCATCATTTTAACCCTCGCTTATATGAAATATTCTAAAACGCTATGACACCATCGCATGTTATGACGAGACAAGTATTCCAATATGACGTCACAGGCGCTCCTCTAGTGAATGCAATGCAATAATGCTTAAAACAGGATTTTCTCACAAAGAGAAGACTAGTTCAGCTAAAATGGTGACAAAATGTAGAATAAATGAGGTCGAGGTTGGCGTTTTAACGTAATTAACAATTTCTGTAATTGCTTTCACAGTGCCATCTGGCAATTGGAAAATGCTAGGATTGCGAATTGTAAGCGTTTTCCAGGTACTATAGATACAGGTAAAGTGTTAAAACACCACATTTAACGCAGGGATAAGGATATGAAGAGCCACGTAAAATATTTGAAAATATCAAAGTTACTTACAGATTGCGTGAAAAGATATTTAATATTTAAAAGCAATGTAATGTTAATAAATAGTAATTCATATATAAAAAAAAACATCTAAATGTATATTTTTGTGTAACATTATGTGATTTAACTAATTATACAATTATTGCAATGTACCTAATTTGAACAATCTATATTTAATTTGTGCTAACATATTTTTTCGCTGTGTACATTAATCAAGTATCTATCAAATTCTATTATTATTTTCAAAAATTCTCTAAAATTTTAACAACAATTAATTACACAGACTAAAACAGGTAGACAATTAGTACAAGTTCATAATATATAATCGTTTGCAGTAAGTTGGGACTGAATGAGAAGCAAAATTAGAATGAAACCGCAAACCACAGTCTGACAACCAATGTCCTTCCCAACTAGAGTAATTATTTGTACGGGATTTTGGCATTGACGGGAGTAGCATCTCTAATATTCATAGTAGAAAACGTTTTCTATGACGAACTAATTAACAGGCTAGCTCTTCATTGTTCTCAAGTAGATCGAGCAGGAATACCCGAATTTTACGTTTACTCTATGTCCCGTAATATGTCGATGTAGGTACAAGCTAAATTTCATACACTTAATAAGATTTGAACCGTAACCGTTATTACTTTAATACTAGCAGTAAGGTCCGGAATTTATAAATAATATAAACGTCGCCATGTAAGGACGGGACTAGGTAAATGATAGATATTTGCAGATTGAAGATCCATTTATTATTTACATTATAAGATCAATATGGGTTTATAAGGCTTTACTACACCACACAATAATTACAACTGATGGAAGACTTACCATCAGGTGGGAAGCTCCTATTCTACTTAAATTACATTACTAACCAGCCAACCTTTATACATTGGCATTTGTGTCGACAACGGAATATTGGGCCCGGTGCTAAATGTGATTAGTAATTGTGGTTATAGCCCCGTTCCCGTTATTAACGAACAGCCTGACGTCAAAATATTACCACAGCTATTCATTTTCGTACGTGAAATATCATATTAGTACCTACGTAGAGTCAACTCGAGTAAATAAAGAATCGAATCTAAAAAGGCTATACTTAGCAAAGAAAGATTAACACAAAGAGTATTTTTTTAATATATATATTCTTTGTTACTTTCTTTTTTTTAATCTAATTTAATTAATTATAATTAAGTATAGAACTTACATTCTTACTCTGAATAACTATCGATGCTAACTTATGATTTATATATATATATATATATATTCATATTATAAATTATATTAAAATATATTTTAATATGAACTTAAACGTAGTAAAGATGTCATAGTTTCTATATATTTATGTTTAGGTCGGTATAAATAAATGTTTTGTATACAAAATACTCTCATTATTTTAAATGAATTTCATCATACATGCAAATACAGTATGATATCGAACGTCTTTTATGATTCTATTCTTTAACAACTCGAATTATACATACATTTTCATAAAGTTCTCCAATAGAAAAGTTATTGCGCGTTAAACGTGACTTGGGTTTTTATGTTTGGGTTATATATGGGGCTTCAAGATGGCGAGCTCCACCGTCGACAGATGTTACAAAGGCATTTTAGTCTGGGTATTAATATACCCTTCATCCTAATACTTTTCATCTATACTAATATTATTTTTATTTTTTTATTTAAACATTTATTTCATACAATATAAATATATTACAAAGAGGTAAAGCGTGTAACTTTGATTACTGGTTTGTAAGGGCTAATCTTCGGAAATACTGAACCGTTCATGAAAATTCTTTCACAATCCGAAAGCTACACTATTCAGGAGTGCTATAAGCTATATATTATTATTACTGTATAAAAAAATAGAGAGATATTCTTACATTACACTACACTGTACATTACACTAACTCTACATTCAAGAATTTTGTTCACCTTTTGTAAACTGGATATCTGTAATCAAACAAGCAACCAAATAATAATAGAGACATGACATAGAAGGTACAGGTACCCCTGTGAATTAAGTGCGAATGTTTCGTTAAATGGTTTTTGCTTTACCACCTTTCAAACCAGAACACAGCAACGGTTACCAATTCTATTATATGAATAATAATGTTACAGTCGCCGCAGACGAACTTTAAAGGTTTCTATCACATTTTTACTAGGGCTTCCTGAGACGTAAGTCGTCGCCAAATTACGTAGGTATTTAGACGGAAACAAGTTTAAATTGAAGAATAAGTTATAGCAGAAAACCGGATCGTGAACTCCCTACAATGTCCTATATGGCAGAACAAGATTTGCATACTCCTCCTCAAAAAAATAACAAAATTTACATAAAATTAAATTCGTCTTACATTTTAAAGTTAAATCTTTCTCTAAAGGAACAATATCAGGGGTCGCTATAACGAATCGCTTCGGATCCCGCGGAAAAATTCCTGCCCCCTGAATTTCCATCAGTCTTCGGGACGTGTCGAGGAAAAATCGAACATAGTAAATTGATTTTTAATTCCGTTAACGCCTGTACCTACATTTATGGGCATTAAGGTCGGGATTACTAGAGCGTGTCTACTTCATTACGCCGGAAAAATCCACCTTACACTTAAAAAAATAGAAAGTGCTTTAGAAGTTGTTCTTCGTGGACGTATATAAAAATTAAACGTATTATAATAACTGGATTCAAATACGCTTAAGAAGTTATACTTCTCGACGTAAATAAATTTATTATAATAACAAACAGTTATACTAATATGCAGATTACCCTTATACATCTGTCTCACGCGCACACGCTGGAGTCGCTTTTTTCTTAACGCATAAACGGGCAACACCAACACAAAACCATAATAACAGGCGATTTAAGAAAGACTGCTTCGTCTTCATTAGTCACTCAAGATACTTGTCTTCTTGAAGATCTTGAAGGTGGTAGAACCTTTTGTGGTTCGACTCCAGGGGCACCACCGCCACACCTATTTCAACCTAATAACAGCAGTGTTAGGCGCTGCTGTGTTCCGGTTTGAAGGGTGTGGAGGCGTTCCAGCTTAGTCCTCAGGGGTAGCGGCGCATCTGTGGCCGACCTCAGGTAGGAATATCTAATTCTATCTGGGGTTGATTACAGATGTCCATGGGCGGCAGTAACCACTTACCATCAGGTGGACTGCGTGCTCGTCTGCTACTCTTATATTATAAAAAAAAAATACATTGATCATAAGAAAAAAACCCGAATACTGCCCGCGTCCCTAGAAGGGTATATAAAATGTAGGATAAATAAATCTTCCGTTTGAAATAAATAAGGAGAAAGTAACAATCCTCGTATTTGTAACATACATTTTTTTTTCCTTTTTGCACCCGAATGCGTTAGAAATATTCTTTAATATGTAAAATCCTTTAAGGTTAATTATAAGTTAAACATGGATTTACAACAAAAGAGAATATCAATGACAATATTTCATCTTGTGTTTCAAATATCCTAATTTTAGTTCTTCGTTTTTCCCTGACAGCCCTAAAGAAGTTTAACTTCTAAATGTCGTGCAAAGCGGGGCAAAGGCGGATTATAGCTTATACAGTTTGCAATCATAAACATAAAGCAAAGTGAAGGCGTAGTAGTGATTTGAACCGGGAATAACTAGTTTCAGCCGGAAACCTGACAAGTTCAAAGTTATGAGTTTGCAATATCCGGGACAGGATTAGTGTAAATATATTTATACTATATTTATATACATTTTTTTATGTTCAATTTTATTTAACAAAAGTTACTGTAAAAAATAAAACCATCTGGAAAAAATATAACTGACTTACTCAAATATATAGGAATAGTAAAAGTCTGATGGGAATAGTACCAATGTAAGTCCTACAATTTGAAGAATTCTACAACACCTCATATCTCAAAAAAGCGTTTATGCTGCAGGGCTTGACAAAAAATGTAAAAACATACATACATATGCTCGCTACTAAAATCTAAAAAAATGTATTATTGTTTTTTTTTATATAATATAAACTAAAATAAATCATGTTTTTATTAATCATAATTTCTATTACAACAGAAATAAAATTTAACAATTTAATTAATAATTAGGGTGCTACATCAATTTACACAATAGATCGTTCTAACGAGATTCCTATTAATTGTTTTCAGTAAATTACAATCCGATGACATTAACAGAAATAACAAAGCAGTCCAATGCCATCACATCAATTAATTCGGAAATATAAATTGAATTCATAAATAATGGATGAATGTCAGATCCCCGAATTTACAATTAATAAATTTTCATTGTATACCAGATATCACTAACAGATTGCAAAATTTATATTTACTTTGACCCATAGCGATTATTTACTTCGATGAGTATTAAAATAATAATACACTTGAATTCGCCCCAATGTATTTTTGCTTTTATCTGAGAATACCAATTGTATCGTACCGACTATATAAAGGGCCCTTTAAAATCGGTTCGGCAAATTCGATATTCGATAGGTCGAAGAGAAAAATAGAAAATATTTAATAACTTTTAACTTTTAATACATGAAAAAGTAAAAACACGTAAAAGTTTAAAAATGGGAGTTACTTTGAAGTTACAGAGGAATCCTGTGGTTTTATTTAATAATTTTTTTAAAAAGCAACTTTTCGATATGTTTACACACACAATCACGCACACACACGCAACACAATGGCAAAGACACACACACAATGACAAAATCCGGCATTTATGAGAAGCTGACTTAACAGAAAATGTTCGACTCAATTTCATCATATAAGCCTAAGTCAATCTAATTATATCAATTTATAGACTGATAAATGGAACGTGAAAGTAGGAGATTACGGTACTATAAGCAAATGAGACAATTGTCGTCGTCGCTTCATAATTTAACTTAGCAACATTATGAAATAAACTGCGATCCAATTAGGTTAATTAGCGGTTTTACGATGAAACGAAACCTAATAAATGCAGAAGCAATTTCTCTTTAACTTATTTTATTTTCAAAACCTCTCAAAGATGGGAAATGAAAATTTTCCGCAGAGGTAGGTACTCTAAATAAAAATACTTGGTATAACTTTAGTGACAGCAAAAAATAAGTTGCATCATACTTGCTCGCATCACTAGAGCATGCTACTACGGCTCATAGACATTTATGAGTATAAGCGACATTAGTAAGATCGTTCCGACGACCATCAAACTGACTAAGAGAGATGATTACACCAAAGCTGACTAATGGGAAGTACGAATTTGTAAGCTTCACATATGTTTGAACAATATATTTATTTAAAAAGATCTCAAAGGTACGTAAAGTCTGTCGACTTGTACTTGGCCAGCCTACTGAGTTGTGGCATAATCCTTCTCATTCTGAGATGGGGCCAGCGCTCAGTAGTCAGTAATCAGAGAGTAACGGGTGGATGCTAACGAAAAAGACTTGTCAGACATATAGGTTTAGTGCCACTGTTTTAATTTGCAGTTAAAGCATTTGAAAATACACACAAGACATCTATAAAATACAATTAGCTTGGTATTTAAACCCAAAACTTTGTCAAAAGTCGATTAACGTCGACAATATATTAGTGTAAGGGTATATTTTCATTACAATACTTTTTAGTTAATTTATCTAAATAAGAGTCTATTTAATTGCTGGTGACAGCAATGTAGGGAAACTATATAAAAAGAAAGAAGGATATTAAGTTTTTTTTAGAAAATAAGATGTCATGGAATGGATTGTCAGAGAAATAAATAATGGAGTTGTAATTGAATCTTTTATTATATAAAATAGTATTGGAATAACGAGTTTACATTAGCAAACTAAAGGTTTAGAATACAATTAAGCATGCGAAGTGAACAAACCACCACGCAGCGACAGAACCGGATGAAATCCGTTCAATACAACTCAAGTTCTAAGCAAACGCAGACGTTGCATTCGGAATTATAGTAGAAGCTTTCAAGGATTTGTGCAGCTGGAAATGTCTCGCTAAAACAGAGACACGACTCTGTAGGTATTAGTGTAGGCAGCTTAGGTTTCGATTTTAGGTGAGATTTAAGTTTATTTTGGACAAAAAGTTTATCGAAAGATATAAGAAAACTCAAGACTGTTACAATTTTTAAACATTATAAAAGTAACTTTGACTTAGTGACATTTAGTTTTGTTTCATGCATTTTAAGTATTTTTTGAGAATAAAAACAATTTTATTGAGCTAGCAAGAGTAGTTAAAAACCGCGATTAATGCAACTCTCAAAGCAAGGAAAGCGTAGGTTTCGCCTCCAGCGATCACCCATCCAACTCCTCATCACTTTCGACGGTGTTTAACTTTTAAGTTCACAAACCTCAGGGTTATGGCCTCTTAGAAATAGTGAAAGACTATAAAAAATTCAAAATAAATCAGAGACTTCGTTCCAACATATAACGGAGCCTGAAGACTAAATTATTAAACAATGTTTAATTTTATTTCTAAAACGTCCGTTTTTAGAACAATGATAAATGACTTCTAATTAAAGCCAGTGGAAGTGGTCACAAGTCATCCTTTGTTAAATGAAGCCATTAGTGAAGTAATTATGAAGTTGTTTTAATTGAATTTCGACGACTGGCTTCAGATGTTTGTTACTTCCTACTTTTAGGAACTTTCTTATTAATTACTATCTGGTCGACAAAGAACGTTCACTACGAAGTAGCTTAATGATTGTACCGCCCACCTGGGGTCTAACGGGAAATCTTTTGTGCCAAAACTAACACATAGTATAACGGTATGGAGGTATAGAACTTATATAAAAGTACAAGAACTGTTGTAATTACTTTTAAAAGGTAATCTAGCAACCAACCTTATGTACACAGAAGAACAACGGCATAAATAAAATGCAATTTACTTAATTACAGAATAAAAAAAAACAATGTGAGCCGTCACGGGACGCCTGGCAGATGTGAAACATCGACATTATTTTGTAAAAGTAATATGCAGAAAAGAACATATTGTGATAGGAACTAAATATGTCATAATGATAAAATAAAATATTACGATTTTTGCGCATGGCGACGCGTCGCCACACCGTACACACTACTGCATATAGACTGTATATATATATACCATCGTATAGCGCCACGGCATGCGTCGCCACGCCAGAAATCGGTTTTACGTGCGGCTATAGATGTTTCACATCAAAAATATTAAAAGAACAATGTTATGACAATATTGTTAGTATTCTTTTATATGTCTTGTCATAGTGTTGTTCAGACCACAGCCATATCATGTTGCTCAAGTATAAGGATACACCCTTAAAATAAAGTGGCATCAATATAAGAATATTGTCTTCTTCATATTTTCAAACGCTTGTTTACGGAATCGGGTTTTATTTTTTAAACTTTTTTTATTACTTTAAAGGATCGTAATATATATTTGGTTTATAACAGAACTAGCAAACCACCTGATGGTAAATGGCTATCTGTAATCAATCCCAGATAAAATTAACAATTCAAACCAGAAACCGTTATCCAACCTTTAAAATAAACTAATCACGCCATTAAATACATACTCTTTTTTGCCATAGTCGCATAAAAGTAAACCTTTTTTGGCGAAGTTTCATTTACTTGAAGCATCAATAGTTACAATTGACTAACAGTCGTTAACTACCTACTAACTACACTAACTAATCAATTGATCCGGTGTTAGAGTGTAATTGCCTTAAGGAGGTTATACGGCTTAAGATTAACTCTACGACGATATGACGAATATGTTTTTAGAACCAAAATGAGTGTACCGAGTACATGTAACTTCCATCCCATGTTTCACATATCCTTATATCACTTTTGCATTTTCTCGTCATAGATAAAGAAGCATTTTTATTAGAAACATATAGTTTATAAATAACTTTATAAAAAACTAACCTACTTAGCTGTTAATCCTTATTGAAATAAAAAACATTTTTTTTTATTGTTTATCCTAACGATAAGGCAGACGTGCTACCTGATGGAAAGTAGTCAACGCCGCCTATGGACATTTGCAACACCAGAGGAGTAGCCTATGCATCGCCGGCTTTGTATGAGAGCTCTTTTTGCACTTTTTTGACGAGACCCATGTCATAGCGCTCTGAGAATACCTCTACAAAATTTACTTCACAAAACTTAACACAATAAGTAGTCGGGTAAAACGAAATGTTTTTTGGCGATTCATTTATTTGATATACCAGCCCCAATACCAGAAGTTGGGCACCATTGTCACTAACGATCGTTAACTACTAACTACACTAACTAATCAATTGATCAATGTTGGAGTGTAATTGGCTTAAAGAGATTATACGGTTATTGCATTCCGCTTCTTCTGAAAAGGTCAGTTCAAATCGATTTTGGATTTGTTACTTCGCCGTTTAACTCGAAACTGAATGAACTAAATACATTCTGCATTTGTAGAATAGTAAGTGTGATTTTGCTACAGCATATTGCCAAAAGCAGTGGTTCCCTAGTGGTTGAAACTCAGTCGATCGAGGGGTCTAAGGCTCGATATTCAGGCACGCAACGCTGCTTTTTTAAAGTGATACGTGCATATTACGAAACCGCATACCTGATTAAACTTAAAAAAAGTTCTAAAAGGTATGTGTAGTCTACCAATAGGCACTTGGCCAGAACGGTACACACAGCTATGTCCTGTTTTTGAAAGAAATCGAGGGCTAAGGTTTATCCATGAATGTCTTACTGCGAAGCAATTCATCTTTTACGACCACTCCCGTTTAAGGAGGTCTGTGACCAGCAACGAACTTTTAAAGGCTGAAGAATAAAGACTATTGACCTCTCCTGTTCTAATTTTTATTAATTTTATTTTATTAGAAAATTAATCGTTAACGTCGTATCCAGCGATAGCAGTTAATTATTAACTGAAGTAAAGAAACAGCAAAATCTTATATGATTTTTCTTTCTTTTTGAAATGTAAGTTAAGACTACATATATCAATATAAAAGCAACCTACCTCTATGTGGACCTTAAATAAGCACTAGTTACTAAGATAGTCATCGTCAAATAGAACTGGCAATTAAGCTTAGTTTCCACGTATCATATTTATGAGCGACAGAATCATTTCTTGGAGACTAACCCACACGTAAAAGCAGTGATAGCCTAGTGGTTAAGAAACGCGGCCTCTCGATCGAGGGGTCAGAATCCCAGGCTTGCACCTCTGATTTTCAAATTTATGTGCGTATTAGAAATTAATTATCACTTGCTTAAAAAAACGGTGAAGGAAAACATCGTGAGGAAACCTGCATACCTGAGAGATTTATAAAAAAAAAAAAAAAGAAATCTTAAAGGTATGTGAAGTCTACCAATACGCACTTGGCCAGCGCGGTGGACTATGGCCTAATCCTTCTCATTCTGAGAGGAGACCCGTGCCCAGCAGTGGGACAGTAATGGGTTGATGATGATGAACCCACACGTCACTCTTAAATCTTAATACCGCTTATTTACGCATAAGGGCTGAAAGTAAAGATGTGTAGGATGATGGAGTACTGACAAGGGTCGACGTAGAATCACGTCCCTAAATTCAACCTAGTGGAAAATTGAATAACATCTTATCGTCTCGTCTCGAAAGATATAGCGACTTTTAGAAATATATTCATGAAATACAATAGCAAGTCGTTTTAATAACAATGTAAAAGTTTGAAAAACAAGTTATGAAAACTTTGTACGAAATACTCTGAAAGTTAAAACAATGTAAAATAAGTATACCATGTACCCTTTCTACAGGATTAGGATTAGTATTTACAAAAATACTTTGGCCTACCTTAGGTAGGAACCTTTTTTTTTTTTTTTTTTCTTCTCGAGGGGGAAACCTTCAAAAGGTACCCGACGACGTGGGAGCGACGCCGGGTTATGTGAGATTTTTACCGCACTAAAACCCTCGGCGCTTGGTGGACAACTCCGGGATCTCCGATGGAACACAACCGGAGTCCTCCGAGCGCGATGCCCCAATCGGGCTCTTCCCTGGGGGAGCAGTTTACGCTCCTCCCACACACCTAGTGTTTACAACGGTATGCGGCCACACACACCGTCGTCCTTCCCGGGGTTACTTGCTGGACGGTTCGAGCTCCCACCCTTGCCGCCCGCAACCCCAGAAGCCCCCTTTTAGTCGCCTCTTACGACAGGCAGGGGATACCGTAGCCCTATTCTAGTCCCGAGACTACAGGGACATAATAGAATAGAATAGGGACATAATAATGATAGGTAGGAACCTAAGGTAGACCAAAGTATTTTTGTTTTGTCTTTTCTTTCGACTCTAAGAGCTTATAAGTTTCTTGACACTGATTTTCTTTACCGCTGTAGCGAGTAACAACTAATTAATAAAAGCACATAACTTAAAAAATTCAAATGTCCGTGCTTGGGATTTAAACAGTCCCTCCGACTGAGGCAACAAGTTCATTCACTGTTATTTTTTTAACTCGAAGATGCACACGAATTCAGATTATCAATAAAATTGAAAAATTCTATGATTGAACAAATTGAAACCACCTGCGTTGTAAATCCTTACTTAATATTATAAATCCGAAAGTAACTCTGTCTGTCTATTAATCTCTTCTTCACGCCTAAACCACTGAACCGATTTTAATGAAATTTTGTACGAAGATAGTCTGTGACCCGAGAAAGGGCATAGGATAATTTTTATCTCGGAAATCTCACGAGAACTAGGGATGCCGATCTAACATCGATTAATCGGAGAATCGATCTTTTGGACCAAAAAAATCGATTATTTTCATATCATAATCGATTATATGTCATATTATTTTCCTTTAAATGCGGGCGAAGCCGCGGGAAAAAACTAGTCTAAATTAGTACCACTGAACTAACAACAGACGAAGTCAATGAATCCTTACAAACGCTTTCCACAAAACTATTCCCGCATTTCAATAGCTAACAGTTGCAAAGCGAACTATTGCAAAATTCACAAGCAGCTCTACACCGCAACTGCGTGTTTTATTCTTTAGTGCGCAACCGACGCAACAATGGCGGTTCTGAATAAACTGCATGGAATACATTTTATATTGCTTTGTTGAACTCGCCTAGCTTTGACTTTTACCCGGCTTCTAATGTATAACCTATTTAAAGTTCATAACTATTGCAACTGGCCTCTCTAGTATGGGTACTATAACTACCAAAGCAAAAGTGCTCAATTGTTAAACAGATTCATTTTGAGAATGATACAGATCTTAGTTCACTACGAGTATTATCTTATATATAAAATTCTCGCGTCACAATGTTAGTTACCGTACTCCTCCGAAACGGCCTTACCGATTTTCACCAAATTTTATATGCATACTCAGTAAGTCTGAGAATCGGCTATTATCTATTTTTCATACCCCTAAGTGTCAAGGCTTGATCACCCTTAACATTATTTTTAATTATATGGCAACACAACGTTTGCCGGGTCAGCTAGTTTTATATAAAAATAGAAAACGGGCATGAAGATTGCAGTCCACTTAATGGTAAGAGGCCAGTGCCGCTCATGTACATCTGTCATCAATCTTAGATGAGATTAGAGTCCTGCCGCAGATGCTTTGCTACCTCTGAGGACTTCATTGGAAAACTTTGGATTGGTATACAGCCTCTTTCAAACCAAAACATATAACTGCTTAACACTGCTGTTGTACAAAATTTGATTCTACGGTGATGTCTTCGGGGTCGAAACACGAGAGTTCAATAACTATGTAGGTATGGGTAAAATTAACTTTCAAAACTGACACCTAATAATTGATAGAATATATAACTTTTGCAAGACGGCTGGCTGGCATATAAAAGGTTTTGTATCTATATAGAGCCGATTACGGATATCCATTGACAGATATCACTTATCAAATGGACTGTGTGCTAATTTGATACGTAAATCTAATAAAAAAACATTGTATAGACTAACGAATATAAGAGTGAGACAATTTGGGCCTCTTCAATTTCGCGTATAACAATAAAACGAAATACAAAAATCAAGTGACGAAGATTTAAAGAAAATGAGATCCCAAAAATCCAATTAACTCTAACCAGAAAGTGAAAATGAAAAACAAAGACAGCAAGGAATTGCAATGTCTCCCAAAGTGGAAAAAATTACTACGCGTCTTTCGAACAAGGGATTTCACTTTAGCGATAGCCGCCTTTGGAAGTTAAGCTCTCGAAGATTGGCTTAATGACTTTTTATAATATGCCTCGGGAAAATATAACTCCCTTACCACACCCTTTAAACCATAACACTACAGCGATTAACACTGTTATTAGCTAGAAATATATGTGGTGATGGAGTCGAATCACAAAGGGTTCTATCACCTTTGCAATCAAAGTTTTCTAATCTAATCATTTTAACACAACGTCACGTTCTTAACTGTTAATCTTATTTGTTCAAGTTAGTTAGTTATTATTATTATCAAGGTATAGTATTACTACGCTTTTATTAGCTTGACCTGTCTATGATGTATCTAGGTATGTATGGATATAACAGAATCTTTTAACTCTATTTTCACCTACTTCGAACGGTCAGCCTAATTCAAGATTTTGAACAATTATCAATAACAGATGACAATATACGATTTTAATAATTGTGTCCTATTACCCCTATTTTTCTTTATAATTGCCTACCGTAACTAAGTATTGTATGAATTTTAATTAAGTTCAGTACTTAATTAAGGAAGTAAGTAAAAGTTTTCACGTACAGTCAAGACAATGATAAAATAGAATCGTAAATGTGAATACGAAGAAAAAATGTAAATATTTTAACTGTGCATTTTTCATGTAATAACAAGATAATACAATTTTCTATGTAATAAAAATATGTCGTTGCAACTTTATTGTTTGCTGAACGTAAATAGAAATAATATGTAATAATAAATCATTCATAAAAAATTAACGCAGAAATTAAATAAAATGAGATTACCTATTTTGTTAAATCTATGTAACTACTTACTGGTAATCGTTTTTCTTTATATCTAGTTTATAATTAACTTGGTTAAATCAATTGTTTTTATACTCGATGTTGTACCCAATAACAATAATAGAAAATGCAATATAATTAAAAAAAAATTCACTGTAGAAGAACAAACCGGAAGTAGTTTTCACTTCACTTTCCACAATAAATTATAACATCAACACTACAACAACTATTTCAACAACTAGGACAACAACGACAACATCTAAAACACGATAATATTAAAATTTGACTACTAAAAAGTGAATATAAAATTTATTTATAACACTAATATTTTAAAATTTATATTTTCGTTACAATTTTAATTTCGTGGTCTACTTTGTTGTTTGATTTTTATTTATTGTTTTGTTTTTATGGACTACGTTTTTGTTTTATTTTTATTTATTGTTTTGTTTTTATTTTGCGCGAGTGGCATTTGCGCGGGGCGTACGACGCGAGCGAGATTCGGAACGGTACTGCCTGGCCGCGTAGGGCGGGCGGCCCGATCGCGGACCTATCGAGATGAACTCGGGGAGAGCACCTTAGCGACGCGCTATGATTTTTAATAAATCACTTCGTAGCGGAATAAACTGTTGTGAAATTTTATTTCAAAACATGAATAAAATATGAAAAAATGTATTTTCGTTCTTCAATAGAACTAATTGAAATTTCTTTTGAAAAGATGAAAGGTAGAATAAATTTGTAGTATAAAGTAAGTTGTAATAAGATTAGCGAAGTTAACAGTACTAAAAGTACTCGTTTTGCTCGTTGCTATGTGCCTTAATTTTCTATCTGAGTTGCAAATCAATATAAAATCCATGTATTTGGTACCTACGTATATTTAGTACCTACTTACTGTTATTCAATATGTCAATCATATATCCAATGCTTTTCTATCAATGATAGAAACTTCTGCATTTCATTAAAAATAACATGATCAATCTATTTTTTGCCTAAGAAATATCAAAATTTGAGAATTTCTGCTTACTAATAAGCAGAAATTCTCAAATTTTGATATTTTGATTTTAGAATTATATTCTAGAATTATATTCTATTAATTATATTCTAGAATTATATTCTAATATATAAATTTTGATATTTCTTAGGCAAAAAATAGATTGATCATGTTATTTTTAATGAAATGCAGAAGACACCTTAAATGATCAGTCATTTAGTTACAAAGTACTTACTAAGTTTTAACTCGCAATTTTAATTGTATCTCAATTTAAATATACAACGTCCATTTCGCTAATTAAATATTCAACATCTAAAAATGATACCTTAATGCTTGGGGCGGCTTGGGGTCGCTGTATGCAAAGCTTTTTAAGAGACGCGAGAATTAAATTTGATGAACAAAAGAAGTTTTTATAGAGTTTTTACAGTAATAATTCTCGCTTTTAAGCGGTACTATCTCCGTTTCAATCAAATGTTTTTGTCAAATGAGTAAAGTACTCAAGTGTACAGTACCATGAGTTTTTACGTTTTGACAAATATGACTGTTTACGTATTTGCCCATACAATTTCCAATCAGCGCCCCTAGCGGATTGTATTAGAACTGTAGTGTCAGTAACGTAACATTAAATGTCTAAATTGACAAAAATGACGCTTTTTGGTGATGTTTTGTCTCTCTTTTTTGCGAACATGTGAGGTAGACAAAAAGACTTGAGCACTTACTTATAGTTACGTTTACTCAGTCTACTGAAGCAAACTTAAGAATAATGGATTGAGTAAACGTAACGTAAAATTGTGGGATGTTTTGAAAACACATGGTAAGGGTACAGGACGACTTTTAAGCTGATCACACATTATTTACTATCGCCTGAGTAACTGATAGATACCCACTACTAGTAGATATTAATAATAATTTAACTTGATGAAATTTAATCCATGTTTGCCTACCAAAGTTCCAAGTTTAAAAATTATTTTCTAAAATTGACAAATTTGGAATTTACAAAAATTTATTACTATTACTAACGAACGTTACCAATTAAGTAGGTAGTAGTTAACCACCGAGTACTTTATTAGTTAACGCAGTATCTCAGAAGTTGCACAGCGAGGATTTAGTAGTTCACTCATCAGTACCCTTACCAGGAGTTATTACGTTTCTACAAATATGACTGTTTTGGTATTTGTTTACGTATTGGGCCAAACGATTTTCTAGTTCTGACAGAATCCGCTAGGGGCGCTAATTGGAATTTGTATGGGCACCAGTCATATTTGTCGAAACGTAAAAACTCCTGGTAGGGGTACTGTCCTATAAAAGTTTTGATGGATGGAATACTTATTTACCTACTAACAATATATAACAATATATTTACTTATATTACAATTTAGTTTTGTATGATTATATTATTTTATATGATTTTCTTTGTGCAGATAGGTACTTAAATTTTTCTATATGCATTAATTTTCATAAATCATAAGAAACTAATCTTTACGATAAGTAGTTACGGAAGTAGTACAGAACAGTAGTATAGAAGCTGACAGAACTCGAAGGAAAAGTTATAAATAAATAGAAATATACACATATATTCGTTGACATAACCACCCCTATTCATATTTCTTATGCGAATACTTAGGAGTAAACTCAGATCTCGCCGTAATTACGTTATTATACCCTATTATCACGGCTTGAGGGTGATTTGTGTAATACCTAATTACAGCTGAAGGCTACTGTTATTAACGTTGAGATAATAAGATAATAATGGTTATGTATTACCATTTTTTTCTTATAATATAGGAGTAGCAGACGAGCATGCAGTCCCCCCATGGTAAGTGGCTACTGCTGCCCATGGATATCTGTAATCAACACAGATAAGATTCGATTTCTATCTGACGTCAGCCACAGAGGCGAAAAGTATGCCTCCTTTACCACACCCTTTAAACCAAAACACAGCAGCGCTTGACATTGCTGTTATTAGGCAGAAATAGGTATGGCTGTGGTGCCGCCGGAGTCGAACCACAGAGGATTCTACCACCTTCAACCTATTCAAATCATCAGGTATTATAAGTCTAAGAGTGAAGATTGGGCGCCATTTAACAATATTTTCCATAGTCACTGTTCCGGGCTGTGTGTGTTACCAACACATGTGTACATAACCAGACTTTTAAAATAAATAACTTAGCAGGAAAACACTGCATATCCTGAATGCAAAACGCTACCAAGGAAACTCGATCAGGAGCATGTTGGATGATCGCTAGTTCCTCCACTAGACTATCAGGCTCATCAATGACCAATATGCATTGTTGTAATGCTACAAGCCACTTGTTGTAGTACAACGTAGGTAGGTTGCACATGTATATAGAGGGACACAGCCAATTCCAAATATCACTTATTCACATACCCTTTTATTTTACCCGCCGGAGCGACTCCAATCATATGTCATCAGAAATATTCACCCCATTCGCATTGAAGTATTTAATAAACAATTCATATAACTATATATTTCACGAAATATATTTCACGTATTATTTTAGGCTTATGTTTTAAACATTACGTTCTTATTCTTACAGAGAATATTCCTGATTTTAACAACTCCAGGTTACTACTAGTACCAAGAACATAAATTAATTCATAGATGCCTGCCTGGCCGAGGATCGAATCTGAAACTTCGAGACTAACACGACTGTTACAAGTAAACATTTTACAACTTCTTATTCTTATTAGTAGTTTTGAATAGGATGAAACATGAAATACTAGACTTGTTAGATAATCTATACTACCCGTCCATTAGTTATCTACATCGATAATACCGCACTGAGCAAACTTCGTGCAGTAACTAGAAAAGTAATTCCCGAGGAAACATAGACAATCACGATCCATCTTGCCTCCGACACGAGAGGGATCCACAAGAAACGTTGAATATGGATCGTAATAATTTCAGCTCAAATGGAGCTACGGCGACCAGGACTTGCATATATTTCAGGACACTTAATTTATCCAAATGATAGGAATTTGTCTGATAAAAGGATCAACAAAAACGATCAGTCGAAATAGGCAAGTGATAAAAGATCGAGCTAAATTTCCTAAATACTAAGTTAGGTACGACTTTCCGCAAGACATCAAGAGATGGTGCTCCTGAATCACGGTCTCCAAGTTTTCTCAACATCTTGCATATATAAAAACTCCGAATTGAGACTATCTGAGCACGACGAGATCACATAGCTCGGCAGAAGACCTTCCTTGGCCGGTCTTGAATATGTAATAGGAAATGAGAGATTTGATCAGAGATCCGGATAGTTGACTAACTATCCGGATCTCTGATCGGTTAAGTGACTACTTAACCTAAAATTTTATCTTCTTAATTAGGAACATAGTATGTTCCTGAGAACTAAGTAGGAATAGGTAGGTAAGTAACGACCACAGTTACGATTCCTGTCCAAGTGGTCGATACAGATGCTCAGAGGCAATGATAACATCAATTGCATGATCTTATTTGTTTTATTTTATATTGTAATTATAATTGTAACGAACGACAAATTGTAAAACTTTTATGATGCTATTGACAATGTGTCTTTCTGAGAATAAATTTATTAAACCTAAACCTAAGTAGATTGCATGTCACTTTGCTGCCTCCATTATATAAATATGTGTAGATACACTTATCCCATTATTTTATCAGAATCTAAAACAAAAACATGTTTTTTATCCTGAATTTTCGTACCATCATCATGGTCATACTACTCACCGCTAACTAAAGTAAGCTTAATGTAAAATTTCTATAGATTACATAGACTAAGCGCTGGCAAAATCTTAATTAATTCTTACGCTAATTGCTATGACTGTTAAGATTTCAAGACAAGCATTTGATTCCCTTGAAATTATAATTCGTCCGAACCAATTATTTTCTAAGTTACACAACGTCATCATTAATGCCTTTTACCTACTGTTCCAATGTTGGGTTAAAAAAGATAGCATTTTTACTCGTATATTAAAGAAATAGTGCTACTATTTTATTGAACCGCCTTCAATTTATTTCTGCACATCCTCTAGGTTGACTGGGAGAAAATGTTATTTAGCATTAAGTCCGCCTTTTGCACCACAACTTGGAGGTGATAGAACCCTTTGTGGTTCAACTCCGGCGGCACCACCGCCACACCTATTTCTACCTAATAACAGCAGTGTTAGGCGCTGCTGTGTTCCGGTTTGAAGAGTGTGGTAGGGGAGACAGACTTTTCCGAGGCGTACCAGCTTAATCCTCACGGGTAGCGGCGCATCTGTGGCCGACCTCAGGTAGGAATATCTAATCCTATCTGGGGTTGATTACAGATGTCCATGGGCGGCAGCAGCCACTTACCATTAGGTGGACTTCATGCTCGTCTGCTACCCTTATATTATAAAAAAAAGTGTCTCTCTTACCAAACCCTGCAACCGTCTGGATTCCTACGTTTTTAAAAAGAAATCATTTAGGCCATATTCTACCACGCTAGTGAAGAGGCTTGGTAAACTGCTTTTCATAATAATCAAGTAGTCAATAAACACGGAGTCCACCTGATGGTAAGTAGCCCCTGCTCCCCACAAACATATATAATTATAATCAATCCCATAACAAGGGTTCTATGAAATCAATTACAAAAATTACCCGTAATGAGGTCAACTTTTGTGATTATCTTTTTAGGACGAATAAATAAATATACGGAAGATTGAGTTTTTAGCATTAGATTAATAAGTAGCAGTGATAGCCTAGTGGTTAGGAAACTCGATCGAGGGGTCCGAGGTTCAAATCCCAGGCACACACCTCTGATTTTTCAAAGTTATGTGTGTATTAGAAAGTAATTATCACTTGCTTAAACGGTGAAGGAAAACATCGTGAGGAAACCTGCGTACCTGAGATTTATCAAACAAAATCTCAAAGGTATGTGAAGTCTACCAATACGCACTTGGCCAGCGCGGTGGACTATGGCCTAATCCTTCTCATTCTGAGAGGAGACCCGTGCGCAGCAGTGCGACAGTAATGGGTTGTTGATGAAGTACTTGTTTAGACCGCCACCGATGAAGTACTTGTGTAGGCCTTAGCGTATACGAGTATAACCAATACTATTATAAACCATTGTCTTAATAAAACATATTTAATGTGTGAATTTGACCTCAATCGGTCAAGCTCAGAAATAACACTCACTAACAACATACCAAGGATTATACATACAATGAATATTCCACAAAGTTACATTTCCCTCACGTACTAGCTAACGTCTTTTACTTTTGTTAGAGATATTCTAAAAGAAAAAGAACTAAGATAATAAAGAAGTTCTCTGGGTTATGATATACATTTTATCTAGCTGCAATTGTGAGAATCGTGAGATTTGTGGCAAAGTCGTGCCGCGGACATGACGACAAAGCCACAAGAACAGGCTTGTGGGACATTTAATCTGAGTTTCTTTGTGATATCACTATATCAGGAATAATATAACTGAGAAAGTTACGACTCAAAGTATTGTGGGATGGTCTGGTATTGCTTCCACAGTCATAGGATGAAAATTAATTATTTTACTTGCAATACAATCGATCACTGTTGATCCGTATGGCATATCGATCATAATACCTGTCTGAGACGTGGAGGGTTCTGGGTTCAAACCGAGATCAGGTATTAAAATTATAAATTTAAATAGATACAAATATTTATGTTTCGCTTAATAGAGTTATAATTATTTATATATGAATGATTTTATATATGAAATGTATATATGAAAATGCCTATATTAGAAAATGTTTATTAGCAAAGAAAGTAAAATTAATTGTTGAAATAATTTTAACTATTAAATGAAATTAGGAAAAGGTACTGTATATCCTCAAATAATGTAAATAAAGCATTGAAATATACGTGAAACATGTTCTCAAAATTTACTACGTAAAAAGTTCTTTACAGCACAAAATTTGCGCAACAAAACCTCCGAACTTCCCTAAAATATGCTTATGAGCGCAGTTACCGTGGTGCAGTTACAATTTTTAATGAAAATAGCATTTTACAGAAAATGTACACTGTAGTGTGCGACGAAAGTGAAACAATTTTAACTTTTTACTCGCTGTTTTGAATATTGTTTTTGATATTTTCTGAATTCGTGGTTATATAAAAACTTGAAATAGTGATGTGAGATGTTCAATCAAGATTTCTCCTCTTCCCTTCATTTAGGTAAAGGTCGACGTGACCAGAATTACAAAACGAAATTACACAAATTACAATTTTATACCGTTTTTATATAACAGAAATAAGTGTTGCTGCCGTAGTTCAACAAAGAATAATTAAATAGTTTCTTTAAAGCTTTTGGAGTGACCACCACTCCATATGAATTAAAGCCTCAAACATATTAAAATGTTTTAAAATATTCTCAACTTAACTTAAATTTTGTTTATTAAGTCACTTATTACTTTTGTAGTTTATAAAAAAAAACTGTTAAAGGTCATTTTCGCAATTATTTTAGTACTTATATATTTTATTTATAATGTTTAGTGTGTAAGGTCAATATATGAGTAAGATGTGAGTAACACATATAACATATGAGTAAGATGCAATAAATCTAATACATATATGATGTGATTTTTGATAACGTATACTCGTAGATTAGCATATAACATATCAAACGCATTAACGCAAGAAAACGCTACATTTGTCGATATCTTAAGGATGTCGAATAATGTAGCAAACATTATGAATGGCAATACCTAGGACCTTGACATACCTTCGACAAATACATAAAGACGAATATTTATGGTTTCAGATTGAACAGAAAATATTCCTATTTTTTTTTATGTGTAGGCGTCCAAAATTTTGTGATTTTTAAAGTTGATTGACTTAACGCTTATTTCATCAAAATACGTATTTCAATTTATAAAATACAAATTCCTATTTCGTGTAGAGATGTTTGAAACCTTCGTGGTTACTTAATCCCTATTTAAGACAAGTGCCAAGTTCTGCCTTGTTCTAAAGTTCACTTCTTTCAGGTATTCAATAAATATATTGAGCTATTTTAACGCTCAATGAGCAATTGTAAAATAATTTATACAGTAAACATTTTAAAAACAAATAAAACTGCACATGAGTTCTAAAAATATATAGGTATGTTCATTCGTAATATCGTAGCTCCTTTTCGTAGCTGTCTACGTCAAGAGCTACGGCGTAGATGGCAAAAAACTTGCCATGTATTCTGCCCGAAGCACTTTACGCTATGTATATCAAAGGCTATGTAAAACGTCCATTGAATTGTCTTGTCTGTCAGTTTAAGCATCAAAATTTTATGGGAAAATATAATATTCTATAACACGTATCATAATATGGATTTGCTCACAATTTGGAGTAACAAGAAAATTATGCTATCGATTAACGTAAAAGTTCAATTTAAATTATGAATAAATAACAGTTGGATTGGAAATAGGTTTTTAATCATAACCAAAACGCTAAAGTAGTTAAGAAACCGAACGAGTAACGCCATCTACCGAATATGACGAGCAACTAACGTCGCCTATTAACGAAACCATACTCATCATAACCCAACACCAAATAAATAACAAAATGTTACGGAAAACAAAAGCCAGTGTATTTAGATGTAAGCCAAGCCACACCCGGTTCTGTAACGCACCTCTGAATTATGGATACCTTAACGCAAGCCATTCCGGCAGCGTTTATTCATCCTCCCACAAAAATCATACATTACTAAGCACACGGCGTAACCTTGTTGCTCATTTATACATGTCGTCAAAATAAATTGGCGGCAAAATAACACGGCTTTGTCATAAGCAACATCTCTATTCAAGACGAATATTCCCCGTACTATAGTAACAGTCGTAGTGTATCATAGTGTAGCGAATGTGTATATAATATGTGTGTGTGTATGTGTGTGTGTGTTTGTGTGTGTGCGTGTGTGTGTGTGTGGGTAGTATACAGCTAAAATCGTGAACTTGGTCGAACTTATCTATAGTGGCGGATACTTGAAACATGGGGTGTAGCCAAAAATATTGCTTCATTAAAACTAAACAGCTTACATTTTCTTTCTAAGATTTAAAGAGGCAGTCATAGACGTAACAAACAAAAACTATAGTTGCTCTGTATATGAAGCTCCATGCACATAAATACATTTAAAGTTCATGTTTATACTATAAGAATAAAAATAACCTCTCGGCACGTGACATCTGTTATCAAATCTATAAACAAATTTTATATAAACAACGAAGTGTAGCTTAAAATAACCTTCGTTACACAGCGCAGCATCACTACAAGTGCAGTTGGTGGAAAAATAGCTTTAACATCACAATTTTTCCATGCCGCTCGAATCAAAGGAAGTTTACCTTATAACTTTTCATTGTTTAATATCCGAGTTATTTTTACTCTTACGTCTAACTTAGACGTATTTTTATCGCAAGGCAAATAATCTTATATACAAAATTCTCGTGCCACAATGTTAGTTACCGTACTTCTCCGAAACGGCTTTACCGATTTTCACCAAATTTTATATGTATATTCAGTAAGTCTGAGAATCGGCTACTATCTATTTTTCATACCACTAAGTGATAAGGGTTGTTCACCTTTAACATTTTTTTTATTTATATGGTAACACTACGTTTGCCAGGTCAGCTAGTAATTAATAAAATCGTTGTCAAGCAAAGACTTTCAACTAAATTATAGCAATAAACAGGTCATGGAGAGCAAAACTATCATCCACGGCTTATTACCAATTAGTAGTAAGTCGATCTGTCATATATTTAAACTGTAAATCAACCCGAAATAGTGATAGTTTGAAGTGCAAAGAAAGTTTTTGTATGAAAATCTTGACAATGCCCACTTCATAGACTTTACAATTAAATATCTTCGCTCCCAAACTCTCAAATAAATAGCATTGTTGCGTAAACCGTTGTGAAAGTAACCATTTTCTGTGACCCTTGCGCTTCTTACCCCCGTAAAATATTTAATTCACCCCACTTTTTGGTATTGATTTAGAATGTCGGTATTGTTTTCATTTTGTCGCGTTTGAGAAAATGTTTGTCAAACATTGCCAAAATGTAGGTACATATTACTTTACACTTTTGTACTTTGTTTTATAAAATGTTAATGACAATTATATAAAGAAACAAAATTAAAATGTCCTTATTTAGTATTAATATAACCATTTCGGTATCATATTTATTTCTTTACACTGCATTTAGCAATATATTCAAACTCATTCTAATATATTTTGCCCGTCTTTATTTATCTTTTAAAATCCATTTTGCAACGAGTTCACATTACATAAATAAATGTTATTGGGAGTTTGTACCCTTACCATGAGTTTTCAAAACATCCCACAATTTTACGTTACGTTTACTCAATCCATTATTCTGTTCCGTTTGCTTCAGTAGACTGAGTAAACGTAACAATAAGTGTAAAAGATTTTTTGTCTGCCTCACATGTTCACAAAAAAGAGAGACAAAACATTAAGCGCCATTTTGTCAAATTAGACATTTAATGTTACGTTACTGACATTATAGTTCTGATACAATCCACTAGGGGCGCTGATTGGAATTTGTATGGGCAAATATGTAAACAAATACCAAAACAATCATATTTGTCAAAACGTAACAACTCATGGTAAGGGTACTGTTTCGCTACATAATCTATGGTTTCATACATGAAACTAAATCACCTGCATGACCTTTAATTGCCTATCATGTATACTCAGAGTAAACACGTTTAACACGACACACCGCAGCTAATATTTGATGTGAAAACAGATTAGTCGAAACAGGAAACTAAATATATCTAAAGAGAGCATTAACGAACATTCTATTACATGATTTATTTTATACGATTATACATGCACCTGCAAATATTATTTTGACGACCCGCGTGGCGGAGCGATCACCATACCGGACTGACGCTCAACATTTAACGTACATTCTAGTACATGATTTATACGATTATACATGCACCTACAAATATTATTTTGACGACCCGCGTGGCGGAGCGGTCACCATACCGGACTGACGCTCAAAGGGTCCCGGGTTTAATCCCCGGCCAGACAGAATTCTGAATGATGAATTTAGATTTCTGTTTCTGGGTCTGGGTATTTGTCTATGTGTGTGTCCATAGCACCCACGACACAGGGAATCCTAGTGTGGGGCTGTGAGTGTAGAAAGCGTTCATTATTTATTATTGTTTTTATTATTATTTTTTGCAGAATATAATGCATGTACATTTACTTTTTCCTTTATTGTCGAAAATATAGTTAATTTGCAACAAGCACATTACTTCGAAAGGTACTCAGGATCAAATGCTCAGTATACCGCCTATGTATTTCCGTGGATATGTAGCAAGACATCCATATCGAAAGTTAAATATTTTCGAAATTCCATCAATATTTACATATCAAAAACACTAGAATATTGACATCGAAAAACACTACATCAAACTTTACCGGCTCATTAATACAATGTATTAATGAAAAAAACCAGATGATGGTGAGATTTCTTGTAGTTATTGATCTACTGCGGTCACGAAGCCTCACGTTGACTGTACGTGTTACTGAAGACGTGACGACACAATACACATCTTTCTAGATAAGATATTTTCCGCAGCAGTGGACCTATTTATACAAAGGACTCATGAATCAAACCTTAAACACCTTATCGTCACCAATCTATCACTTCTACATAGTTCACCACCGGGCTATCACTGCTTATTTCCAATAAATCGTATCAAACACGTCTCCACTAAGTTACGAGCGCTTCCTGAAGTGTACTATTATTAGCTATCGGCTGTTATTGCAGAGTTCCATGGCAGTTATCGTGTTATTTCAGAGTTATAGCGTTTCTATTATCGCCGGGACCTACGGCGATTGGCTCGCTGTTATTTGTTATTGGCTTATTTTTCTAGCTGGGTTTCTATTTCGTTCAGTATGACCGTCAACAGAGTGAAAGTAATACGCTACAGTTCGGAGGAAAGTGTGAAGTATAAATATTTGTTAAATGTTAAAACAAGTTGACTTATATCAGGCGATCATCTTAGTACTACATAGGGAAAAAGTAGATGAGGATGATGAAATGAGTTGAATAAGTGGACCAGGTAGCACTCCTATTGTGCATGGAGCTGTACCCTTACCATGAGTTTTTACGTTTTGACAAATATGACTGTTTTGGTATTTGTTTACGTATTTGCTCATACAAATTCCAATCAGCGCCCCTAGCGGATTATGTCAGTAACGTAACATTAAATGTCTAAATTGACAAAATGGCGCTTTATGTTTTGTCTCTCTTTTTGCGAACTTGTGAGGCAGACATAAAGACTTAGGCACTTACTTATTGTTACGTTTACTCAGTCTTCTGAAGCAAACGGAACAGAATAATGGATTGAGTAAACGTAACGTAAAATTGTGGGATGTTTTGAAATCTCATGGTAAGGATACAGTATGACCGTCAACAGAGTGAAAGTAATACACTACAGTTCGGAGGAAAGTGTGAAGTATAAATATTTGTTCAATGTTAAAACAAGTTGACTTATATCAGGCGATCATCTTAGTACTACATAGGGAAAAAGTAGATGAGGATGATGAAATGAGTTGAATAAGTGGACCAGGTAGCACTCCTATTGTGCATGGAGCTGTACCCTTACCATGAGTTTTTACGTTTTGACAAATATGACTGTTTTGGTATTTGTTTACGTACATGCCCATACAAATTCCAATCAGCGCCCCTAGCGGATTATATCAGAACTACAGTGTCAGTAACGTAACATTAAATGTCTAAATTGACAAAATAGCGCTTTATGTTTTGTCTCTCTTTTTTGCGAACATGTGAGGCAAACAAAAAGACTTGAGCACTTACTTATTGTTACGCTTACTCAGTCTACTGAAGCAAACGGCACAGAATAATGGATTGAATAAACGTAACGTAAAATTGTGGGATGTTTTGAAAACTCATGGTAAGGGTATAGGTAGTACTCCTATTGTGCCTGGAGGTGGTTACAAACATCCGTGGGCGGCAGTGATCACTTACCATCAGTAATGCATGCATAAATGATCAGTAATATATGATCAATTCCCAATATTACAAAGTTGTTTTTTTTTTCTTTGTTCATACGCCAAACTGGTATTATATTTGCTAATATTTATTTTCCAACATACGGAATATGAACGTTTACCTGTGGCAAGTATTCCAGTTTTGGTTTAAGATATTCTTTTCCTCTAATCCTGTATAGATCACGTACTGCACGCCACGTGTACCCCACACTTAATGAGAAAATGGCTAACGTTAACGGATGAACCACGGTTGAAAACTTAAACGAAAGAGGGCAGCACCTTCGATGCGAATGCGAAGTCTTATGGGCGGAAATCTTAAGGAAAGTCGTGGAAAATCGGCCGCAAATTTGTGTCAACGCTGGTGGAAGACACTTGACAGATATCATATTTTCAAATAGGCAAAATAAAAGTCTTGGTCCTGGTAAAGGTCCTGGTAAATACTCTATTACTCAAAATCACTTTTTTTTAATCAGTAAGTACAAAAGTTATTCAAAAACAAAATAGGGTAATTAATTTTTCGCCACCCTATATTATTGTTAAAATCTATGGGCAAGAATGTACGGAAAAAGGTGCCCTTTTGTACTTGTAATAATTATATTTCATTATAAAGAATAATTTGATAAAATAATCAAAACATTTGGAATTAAAAATATAAGTAATATAATACAATACAAACGACCTTAAAACCACCTCAAAACACAAAAACATCTGATATTCAAAACCTAAATACAGTACACAAAATGATCTACATATTTCTACTAATATCTAGTTCCTCGGAATGCATCCTTCAGCTTAAGTAAATATGAATTTTAAATAAGTCACTCGACTCCAGGTAACAGAATTTCGCAAGTCGAGAGTAAATATTTGTGTGCATCGGAAATTCACAGAGCGAGATACTCATCTACACTTCCAGATGCTTTCCTGCAAGCGCACAAATCTATTTCTTTTAAACTGCACATAAAAATAGATATACATATAGATATTTTTACCAGGCTGCAAAGAATGTCTTTCGTAGCGTAAGCGTATGTATGTATGTATGTATATCTCTTATTCTTAAACCACATTAAATTCAATGTGCCGTCGCGTATACCACGACACCCTACACCCTTGCTTGCCCACACTATATACAGAACTAATTTAGGACACCACTCCATTTTTCCTCGGTTATGCAGACTTCTGAAGGAATTTTTAACTAAAGATTTTACTATCGACCTTTTTCATGATGGACTTGAAGCCTTTAAAAGAAAAATATATAGAGTCTTGCACCCCATTCCCATCCATCCAAATCTAAAAGCTGTGTAATACCTGTTCTGCTTTTTTTTTTAAAAACTTTAGGCAACCTTATAATTTCCAATTTGTAATGTACTTTTTGTCATGTTATTAGTTGTGTACATCTATGTGTGTTTATGTACTATTATATGCTAGCTGTCTTTATTTCTAATTGAAATTCCATGTTATTATTTTTTGGCCTGTGTTATCTATAAGTTTTGTTGCATGTAATTTTGTTAGTGAAGCAATAAATAAATAAATTCTTTAGTATGCCTGACAGCCTAAACAGTTTGATAGATTTTATCATATGATTTGATAGAACCCTTACCTATTTCTGCCTATTAACAGTAGTGTTAAGCTGCTGTGTTCTGATTTGAAGGGTGTGGTAAGAGAGACATACTTTTCCGAGGCATTCCAGCTTAGTCCTCAAGGGTAGCGGAGCACCTGTGGTCGACTTCAGGTATTAGATTACTGAATCAACCCCAGATAAGATTAGATATTGCTTTCTAAGGATGATAGGATTAGACATTTGTATGTCCATGTGCAGCAGTAGCGGCTTACCATCAGGTGGACTGCATGCTCTTCAGCTACTATTATATGAAAAAAAGGGATGTGTTTGGGTTGTCTATATAATGATAGTAAGTGGACAAAATTCTTCCTTATCATATAAGTATGAATAGCTGGTTTTAAATTGAAGTAAAGTGGTAAAGATATACAGTTACGCGTGTCTTGCCTGAGTCCCCAGGGGCCGCATTTGTGACCGACCTCAGATAGAACCCCAATCTTATTTAAGCGTGATTACATTTTCATGGTTTGCAATAACCCTTTACCATCAAATGGACTGCGTGCTCGTTTACTACATAAATATCATAAAAAAATGATACGTCTCTTTATACCGTGAAAAGGCCACTAAATATTTAAAATGATCGTATAATTTATGAGGCATTTAAATATGTATGCTAAAGTACCACCAACAAGCACGTGTAACACATATCTGCATTTGCAAATACCCGAATCGCTGTAACATTCATATAAAGACGCATAGCTTATATGTATTTATTGCTCCACGACGGCCATAAACGCCAAAAAGATGAAAACAACGTGTCTCCAACAAACAGTAACCGTAAAACACCATTACAGAAAATTTTCATCCCTTACAGCGGCATCTTACTCAAATTTATAATCCGAACCCTTATTGATCGCCTTGCCATACAGTGCGAGGAGTACGGCCGAGTTTCCGCGTACGAGAGAGCGAGATGGGTAGAGACCCCGAAGGATACGGGTCCCAAAGAGGATATCTATAGCTTATTTGAGCGTAGTTCGGTCCCGAACCCCAGGGGTTAAGTAGCGACATATGTAACCGATTTCGGTTACTGCGATTTTATTTATTAGAATGTTTCGGTACCTTTCAGCCGCATGTAATTTAACTTCGTCGCCGCGAATACAATGATCACGCCATTTTATGAGCCGTGTCAATATTTACTCTCTACTTTTTACCATCTTTTTAAGTGTTAACGTTTTATGAGGTATTCGTAATGAAAATGGCAATCGCATGAATTACATGTAAGACTATCAACTTAGTTCTAGGAAATAGTAAAGGGCTTCAGGTAAATCCCCTGTTTTATCGCAGAGTTCCATCTTCGACCCCGCCCGACAGACATCAACATGAATTTAGATTTAACTCTATAACTATATCTGTTTTGTTGTGTTTTATTTAAAAGAATATTGCATCACTTCTAAGAAGAAATGTACAAAAGGGCAAACATAATGCCTGATGGCATTTTCTACCAGTCAACCCTGGGTGGATGAGGAGAATTTTCAGCAGGTGTTATGCTAAAGTAACAAAGAGCGATAGACAATAATAGAAACAGCAGATATATCAATATAATATGTTTTAATTGATGAATAAATAAATTCTTATTTAATGTTTAGGCAGCAATGTATTTGATGCTATTGACGTAAGATTCTTTTACAATTTATACGTAGGAAGGTGAACAATATTGTTTTGACACGAAATTCTTACGTAGGCTTCATTAGATTATAACCGTGGGAGTATTATCTAAGATGCCTCTTCATAGTTAATAACTCGTAACATTATGAAGAAACAAACAAGTATTACTTACAATATAATTCTTTTATTTTTTTTATTTACACAACATTTTATAGCAACTGTCGGAAATATCACCGAAATAAGAACGTGATCTTCAATGAATAGCACTTTAATTAGAATGAGCTAAGTACAAATACCAACTCGAGAAAAACGCATTTGGAGCAGGGATTCTGTCTACAATACAGTTAACGGTTTAACACAATTCCTGTTCAATCCGTAATTGAAATTCTTACAGTTAATTACACGAGTGTTGCATTGGATAATTCAGCACTTTTAATTTTTTTTTTATTATCTTCTTATATATAAAATTCTCGTGTCACAATGTTAGTAACCGTACTCCTCCAAAACGGCTTTACCGACTGTCACCAAATTTTATATGCATATTCAGTAGGTCTGAGAATCGGTTACTATCTATTTTTCATACCCCTAAGTGATATGGGTTGTTCACCCTTAACATTTTTTTATTTATATGGCAACACAACGTTTGCTGGGTCAGCTAGTATCATTATAATTACAAGGCTGACTATCCATGGGCCACTATCTTTTCAGCAATTAAATACTCGTAGCTTTCAAAAGGCAAACAGACTGTCAAAAGTTGTTCGGTGACTATTTATGCATTACACAGACGTTTTTAACTATTAATAGATTTTTCGAAAAAAAATCAGACATGTTTTGCTCATCATCCGACGTCCGAGCGGCAATGGCTTAAGCAACTAATCAGTAGCTTAGTTACAAAATGGTAGTCTACACAACTATCGCTCAAGCTATAGTACCCAATGGGCAGTCAAGCTACGCTACGAATTAAACGCTCGTATTATATGCATGTACGTGTCTGACAGAATCGTCCGCTAATATTCCAAGTTCATATCGCAAACCGAACTAACTAATGTCGGAAGCTCGCTGCGGGTACAACCGAGCGAACTTGGACCGCTTCAAGCTTTTCCGGTCCTACCTGCACTATTGAAGTTAGCGCTTGTGGCCTTGTTTATATGTAGAACAAGCATTTCAGAAGTGACAGATAATTTTGGTATATTAGTATAAGACCTGGAGCTAGGGATGTAGACAAAGACCTCATTCTTAATTTCGGTATTTCCCAAACAGCAATTGACCCCAGAACTCAAAACAGAGCTCTATTAGGTAGTTCAAAAGAAATAAGAAATTATAATTACTTTCTATAACGACGAAAACACACACGAAACCCACACGTTTTTTTTTTTTTTTAATAACATAAGAGTAGCAGACGAGCATGCAGTCCACCTGATGGTAAGTGGCTACTGCCGCCCATGGACATCTGTAATCAACCCCAGATAGGATTAGATATTCCTACCTGAGGTCGGCCACAGATGCGCCGCTACCCTTGAGGACTAAGCTGGAACGCCTCGAAAAAGTCTGTCTCCCTTACCACACCCTTCAAACCGGAACACAGCAGCGCTTAACACTGCTGTTATTAGGTAGAAATAGGTGTGGCGGTGGTGCCGCCGGAGTCGAACCACAAAGGGTTCTACCACCTTAAAGTTACGTCTTAAAAATTAAAAAAAAAACTTAGTGATGTATGCAGTTTACCAATTTGCATTTGTTCAGCGCGGTGGACTAAAGATAAAATGCACTAAACACTGCATTGCCTACGACACTTTTTAATCTATTCAATTGTATGGTTATAACACTAAGTAGTAAAATGTATTCATACGAAACAATATCGTAGTATCTACTTAGGAAAAACCCCTAGAACATAGATGGCGATAACGCCTCGATCAAGCCATTCATACCACCCTAAACTGGTCGTTTAGATATTCTCGACGTTTATCTTACTAGCTACACGTGTTCAGTTTGCGAGTAAAAACTGTGATATCAATGACATAACTTTATTACCTACTTAGGTATTTACGTATTTAACTAGTAATAATGAGTCATTTCAGTGTTAATATGTAACAGGTACTCTCGGTACGCGGTATTTAATTTCTTTTTGCCGATATTTCTAACCAGTTGCATGAATCGTGGTCACGACGAAATATCGCCAAAACTAAATTAAAAAACGCGTATCGTGAGTACCCCTTATGTATTAAAATGTGTCAATTCCGCGATAATATTAATCTAAAATCGTATACTAATATATGTACTCACTGTAAATGACTCATTTCAGTGTAATTACCTAAGTATGACGTATAGATTTGTTTGATAAGTAAATAAATTACTCTTCATGACTTTCTATAATATATATAAGCGAAATTCATAATTACGACTATTTAATCTGAAGTACCATTTTGGATTTCATAAGCGGTGTTAATTAATATTAAAACAGAATTAATCGTAAAATCATAAGTATGTAAATACAAACGATCGGTCGATTTTAAGCGTCAGTCTCAACTGTACCCTTACCATGAGTTTTTACGTTTTGACAAATATGACTGTTTTGGTATTTGTTTACGTATTGGCCCATACAATTTCCTAATTCTCACACAATCCGCTAGGGGCGCTGATTGGAAATTATATGGGCAAATACGTAAACAAATACCAAAACAGTTATATTTGTCAAAACCTAAAACTCATGGTAAGGGTACTGATCATTTGAACCCGTCACTAAACAGTAATCGAATGTCTAAGATTTTCAGAAATTTCTATTATATCCAGGTCAACCAACCTGTATAATATAAAACTAATAATTCATTACTTCAATACTGAAAACTCTATACTCACACTAAATGAGGTCACAGGCAAAATCTTTCATTTAAACGTAGTTAATTCGCACCTTCCAAGAATAATTTCAATACATCCCTATATAAATAGCACCACTTTACTAAAAGCACCTCTTAAAGCCCCAAAACATCTGCTTGAGTGGCTCTAAATAACTCGCTGTTGTTTGTAAGAGAAATTTTGAGGACGCTTTACATATAAATAATTAATTCAGTGGAAATACTATGTCGAAACAGTACTAGTTAGTTTATAATTAAAGTTTTAGTAGGTACAATTCGAGCGTAAAACACATAAACATGCATAGTATTCATGTAATATTTTTTTGTTATAATAATTTTTCTGACGTATATTTCTACATATTTCGGAATGTGAAATATCCTTGTTAGTTTCAGATCTATAAGACGTCATTCCTTAGCTCTCAATCCTCATTGTGTAAAGCTGTCACCATCGCCACAAAGTGGTCACTTGCCCATAGATATTCCTAAAATTCGTTGAAGAGAGTCATGCCAACAACAGCTGACTAAATCAGAACAATTTCTAAACTATATACATGTTATCATTCCTGACGAAAAAAAATATCAATATTTCTTCTAAGATGTGAAAGTGGAATTATAAAGGAAAAATCTCCTAGTGGCCGTATTTCCATCAGTTTGCATTAAATAACACCAATATATAACACGTATAATATTATAATATCTGGACTATGAATACATGTTAATATGTAACAGGTACTCACGGTACGCGGTTTTTAATTTTTGCCGATATTTCGAACCAATTGCATGAATCGTGGTCACGACGAAATATCGCCAAAACTAAATTAAAAAACGCGTATCGTGAGTACCCGATATATATTAAAACGTGTCAATTCCACGATAATATTAATCTAAAATCGTATACTAATATATGTACTCACCGCTCGTAACTTGAAGAGTAGTAGCGAAGAGGCAAAGCAGCGACAGCGACAGGCAACCGAGCGAGTTGAGCCAATGTGCCGCGGCCATACTGTGTCCTGGAATGCAATAGGACTGTTACACGGGGATTTTGTTATTCAAGTCCTATAATTATGTCGAATAAATTGCAAATGTCGAAAAATGAAAATTCACTATATGTGATCTTATTCCACATTAATATTATTTTTTATGATTAGTTTATAATGATTGACAGTTTGAAAATTATAAACCATCAAAACTAAAGCTATTTTCAATTTGAATACATGTTAAATGAATGATACCTTTTATCAAATAAATATCCAAGTTTTATTAATTCTTTTACATTATCAAAATTTATAGGAAAGCTTATAATGCAATTTTAATGTATGAAGTTAAATTGATGGCGTCATTAATTAAGTAGAATTTCAAGTTTTATAAATTGTTTTACATTGGAGTACAACATTTGCAAGAATAGCTGAAATAAATGCAGAAAGAAGTAAAAACAAAAGATGAACTACATTTAGTATGAACATACTACAACCGCCACCTAGCGGGTGGAGCAAGAACTACGACGTGGTGGCGCGAATACACCGCGAAGCTAGCGTCATCTACACAGTGAATGTTGTTTTAAGAAAGGAAGACTAGATGGCGCTAGTAAGAACATTTTTGTACAGATAGATGGCGTGCTTGTGCTTAAAGTTATAATATTTTAGCAAAGAAATCAATGCATTATTATTTTTAGTATTTTAGCTTAATCTTCATCTTAAATTTAATCTTAATATCAGATCATTATGTTTGTGACACTTATCTCCGTAACCCCTCAGAAATTTTGTGAGTATCTTAGGTTAGTTTCAGCTTGTTTGTTAGAATACTTTTGGACACAATAGATGGCGTTATTGTCAAGATCCATTCTATCGTTGCAGGACAACGTTTGCCCACTGGGGTATCATAGTGGCGATGGGACATAATGATTTGGTCATGGACACTATAGACATTTTTCTTTTTATTGTGATACCTCGTTATATGATTAGTGTAATGATAAAACTTAGTAGAAATCTATATTTCTACGACTTTTTAATTATTATGTATACATTTCAAATTATCAATGTCCATATTTATTTTATATAACATGAATCGGAACAAAGTGGTACTTAAAAATAAAAACAACAAATTACTTATAAAGAGTAGTTTGTATGTAAAATTTTATGTAGATACTTAAGATAAGATACTAAAAAAATTTCAAAACATTCAATATTTTTGAAATATAAAAATATTCTTACCATATCGTCCGCATGTGGGATCTTGCCGCGGCCATCCGCTACCCACCGCTAATCACCTGTAATTAAACAATTAACAAATATTAAACAAAAGTGTTAAATTAAAATGCACAATTACATATACATAAGTAGCTCAAAAATTACAGTAAACCAAATGTTTAGATCCACTAAATTAAGAAATTTAAAAAATTACTTCGACATTGAAATTTCTAGTTAACTGTTTGGCACAGGGAGATCTCCCGCTGGGCTAGGTGATCATGCCCGGGGAGCGGCCGCGCTCCGACAGTGTCAGTTCGGAACTTGTATATATGCAGGATATTTAGAAAACTTCGATAGCGTGATTCATAATCCTCGTGGCCCCATCTCTTGTCGAGTAGCAAGAAGTCGCCACAACTGTATTGTAATTAGTAAAAAAACAAAACATTTAAATAAGTAATTATTTTGTGGTTTGAATCTGGAAGCATCACCGCCTCTTTTCCGTCGTATATCAGAGAGATAATTGGTTGTGTTACTATTAAAGGGGTGTGCTACGGGAGAATTACCTACTAATATGGCGTTCTAACTTAAACTTTAGGGGTAGCATCTTTAGCCGACCTCATATATCACTATAATTGTATCTAGGATTGATTGGGCGGCAGTTGCCACTTACCACCAGGTAGACTGCATATATGTTTGCTATTTCACATTTATTTACATGGTGAAAATAAACTCTTTGACAAAACGTCGGCATTTTTTCTAAAGAATGTTCAATGACCCCGCATTGAAGTGCCATCGAATAATTTTGACCTTCTGATTATTTGGAAATTAATAATAATAAATACTATCAAAACTCTTTATTTAATACAAAAAGGTACTTTTTGGATTTTTTTTTATTACACGCATAATTTAAATGACTGTAAAATTAGTGTTACTTCTGTTACTGGAGGTTAGATGACAAATAATTTATTTTAGGGTTTTAAGATGTTACTTTTTGCAAAATACACGTTGAACTGGATTCATCTGCCAAACGGTTTCAAACCGATTTTGAAGGTGGTAGAACCCTTTGTCGTTCGACTCCGGTGGCACCACCGCCACACCTATTTCTGCCTAATAACAGCAGTGTTACGCGCTGCTGTGTTCCATTTTGAAGAGTATGGTAATGGAGACAGACTTTTCCGAGGCGTTCCAGCTTAGTCCTCAGGGGTAGCGGCGCATCTGTGAAAATATTGTGTCACGCGTGTGTGCACGCATGCCATTGGTTCGCCATCCCTGCCATAGTGTGTCATATTTCTGTGTATACCATGACAAATTACAACTTTCAACTGCGTCGAAATACAAAACAAAACCGACTTCTTACATTATTTCCGAAAATATCACACGGAAAAACCATGATTCGGAAATTCGTCATGAAAGCAAAAAATAAGAAAAGTCAATACTTCTTGTCTCCGTTGATTCAACTGTGCAAAGTGACTTTTCCACTTCATTGATTCGTACACGCGCCGTAGCGGCCCTACGGCGTAGACGTAGTAAACCTCTACGCTACTACGAGGCGTAGTATTCATATCTACAGAGTTTCATCACTCACATTATGACCATTTTATTTTGGTATATATTATGTCATTCAGTTATGATGTGACAAATTAATATAATTATTAACTTTATTAACAAAAACATAATTCATAGCTTTTATTTATTTATTACAAGTTTATATATTATAACTTTTTATACATAGATATCTTGTTTAACTTCACTTATGGAATGTAATAATGTAGAAGGAGGTAGAACCATCTGTGGTTTGATTCCTGCGACAACACCGCCACAACTATTTCTCCCTAATAACATTAGTGTCAAGTGCTGCTGTGTTTTGATTTGATGAGTGTGGTAAGGGAGACATACTTATGCGCGGCTTTCCAACTTAGTCCTTAAGGGTTGACTCTGTTGCCGACTTCAGTACCCTTACCATGAGTTTTTACGTTTTGACAAATATGACTGTTTCGGTATTTGTTAACGTATTTTCCCATACAATTTCCAATCAGCTCCCCTATCGGAATGTATCAGAACTATAGTGTAAGTAACGTAACATTAAATGTCTAAATTGACAAAATGGCGCTTTATGTTTTTTTTCTCTTTTTTGCGAACAAATGAGGCAGACAGAAATACTTGAGCACTTACTTATTGTTACATTTACTCAGTCTACTGAAGCAAACAGAACAGAATATTGGATTGAATAAACGTAACATAAAATTGTGGGATGTTTTGAAAATTCATGGTAATATACAGGTAGGAATCATATGAGTATCGTATGCTCACGAGCGGCAGTAGCCACATATCATGAAGCCATGTAGCCACATACTTCATTATTCTGAAAAGGTTATATTCATATTATATTCGTTCTTATGAGAAGTAAGGATACTGCTAACTTGCAAAGTCACGCACACGAAATTTTTATTTAATTAATCGCTTATTCGCAATTAACAACTCGATAATAACTTCAATATGTGACACTTTCCTAAAATGAATTTGTACATATTTTTACAAAAATAATATTTTTATAAACGGTATTTAATTCTAAACAAGCTTTCTCAAATGAAAACAGTGCCAGCATTTGCTCCAACTTACAAAATTATGCGAATACCACAAAGAAAGATAAAAAGTTTGATAAAGCCGCCGTTTCAATTCTTAAATATACTCTTAATTTTTTATTGAAATAGAAACAAACTTCGTCTCCTTTGATATGAAATAATTAAACTTTTAAAACATTTTATCATTCTCTTCTCGTCTTAAATATATTAATTGTGACTATTACCATAGATTAGTAAATATTACTCACTCCTTACAAGAAAATGTACCCAGTTTTAGGAATTGAAATGGTTGCGTAAAAAAGTTTTTCCACGTCTCCGTGCTAAAATGTCCCTAAAATATTTGAAATAATTATTTATTAATTATGTAAATTACGCAGTATTAGTTATTTATTCGTAAATTTTCTCTAACAATGTTTTTATTTGTCAAGAATTCAAAAAAAGAACTTACTATAATAAGCTGTTTGTGGCTTCATTCAATTGCAAGGCGGCGAAGTATCTTTATTAATCTATGACTATTACAAACAATGTCTAATTTTGTGTTAGTCTAATTTCGACCTCGCAAACAACACTTCCTTTTTAAAATTACGTGCAAATGAAGTAGACAATGAACATAGTCCACCGAAAAATAAGTGACTACTGTCGAGCCTGGACATCTCCAGGGTGAATTTTTCAAATAAGCTTTCAGGGCTTAATCCCAAACTATAAGGATTAGCGAAAAATGCTGAAAGGAGTTCAAAATTAACTCCTCGATTCCCGGCTAGGGAAAAGATATTTAAAAAAGTAATGATGCAGTTTTAGTTTTTATCAAAATTGGCCTCGTAACTCCTTTGGGACTTGGCCCTGAAGACCCGTTTAAATTCACCTTGTATAATTAACTCCATATAAGATTTAAGTCCTATCTGAAGTCGGTCACATATAAGTTACTACATCTGAGGCCTAAATTGAGACGCCTTTAAGACTAAATTAAATCTTCTTCGAACCAGAACACTTTAGTGGTTAACGCTGCTGTAATAAGGCATAAATAGGTGTGGTGCCGTGAAAGCTGAAACTAGATTGATTCTACCAACTTTCAATAAAATAAAACATTTTCATAATAAAAAAGTAAACATATAATAAAAGTTACCAGAGATAATGATCCTGTCATGCCGGCCATAAAGTAAATATTTCTTTTCCTGATTTGTCACGATGAAACAAAGAGCACAAAAGCTATGTATGAAACTTTTCATTTCAATGATTTGTTCCAACTGAACAAAGGTTTGAGGATGCTTATTAAAACATAACATGTACTTAATATCGACTGTGCAATGAATGAATGGAAAGGTATATTATGTCTAAATATTGAAAGTAATTATGAGATGAAGGTAGTTGTATATAACAAAATTCCTTCCCAACCTTAAAGAAAGCTACATAAAATGGCGGTACGTAACATTGTTACGTCTCTCCAGCGATGCAGTTACGTGAATAATTAAACTGATAATGCGCCGCGTCCTGCTTCTTACTCAAAATTCCATTCTACCACAACATTCTAGCCAAAATGTTTATATACGAGAGTATAACTTTATTATGAATAATGTCTAAAACATGCTTATTATTTTAGACATTATTAAGACATAGAATAATTCATTAATATCCCTACCTTCTTACAAAGTATTATTAGTGTCAAGAATTGAACACAACTTATAAAAAACACTTAATATTTTTCTTGCAGGAATGTTATAAATTCTGCACTTGAAGGTAATTTGGGTGAAAAAAAAATGGTATAGGAGTGTATATTGTCTACTCTAAAAACATCTTTTATCATACGTTTATTAACTGTACCTTATAATATACATATACCTTATACATATAATATATATAATATGCATTAAGATATACCACGCATGTAATATAGGCCAACACTTAATATTGAAAAGCACAAAAAAAAAACAATTAATAACTATAATATGATGGAAATGCGCATAAAATTGGTATATTTAAAAAAAATAACAAAAAAATACAACCGACTTCTATGTCACTACAAAGTAAAAAATTATTCAAATAAATGTTGGATTAGTACATATTTCTGAAGTCGGCGCTCTATATATTTCGTTGGATAACGATGTCAACAAACAAAACGTCGGTTGTATTTTTTTGTTAAAATTTTTTTTTCACCCTTTTTAGTGATGACTTAATAAAATTTATATTAATACAATATAAAGTTGTATAAACGTGATCATGAATTAAGGTAAGGTCTGAATTTACATTGATTGGAACCGCTCGCCCGCAGGGCGCTGCCGCGCCCTGCTCACTTAGTTTTATATTGTCTTATATGTTCCAACCTAACCTAACTAAATAGTCAATGATGAACTGGCTTTGCAATTTCATTAGAACCTACACCAAATATCTTCAAACACAACTCCATTATTCCCATCGGTTGAGGAGTTACATATTTTGTCACCGAGCCACATTATCAGACCCTTAAATAGTCAATGATGAACTGGCTTTGCAATTTCATTACAACCTACACCAAATATCTTCAAACACAACTCAATTATTCCCATCGATTAAGGAGTTACATATTTTGTCTCCGAGCCACATGAGCAGACCCTTAAATAGTGAATGATAAACTGGCTTTGCAATTTCATTAGAACCTACACCAAATATCTTCAAACACAACTCAATTATTCCCATCGGTTGAGGAGTTACATATTTTGTCTCCGAGCCACATTATCAGACCCTTAAATAGTCAATGATGAACTGGCTTTGTAGTTTCATTAGAACCTACACCAAATATTTTCAAAAACAACTCAATTATTCCCATCGGTTGAGGAGTTACATATTTTGTCTCCGAGCCACATTATCAGACCCTTAAATAGTCAATGATGAACTGGATTTGCAATTTGATTAATGAAATTAAATGAAATATATTTTATTTTGTATAGGCCAACGGCGGCACTTACAAATTGTCGGTTACAATATTTTCTTAAACTACTACCGGATCGGAACGCGACCTCTACTGAGAAGATCCGGTAAGAAACTCAGTGGGTTTGTCTTTTTTAATTTTAAAAATAATTATTCTCTTTTTCATTTTTTTCAAATGCCATTATTTTTACATATAATTAATAAAGCATTAGCTCCAGTATCTTGCTTTAAATTTGTTCAGCAAGATACCTACCTACCTAAGATTAGAACCTACAACAAATATCTTCAAACACAACTCAATTATTCCCATCGGTTGGGGAGTTACATATTTTCACTCCGAGCCACATTATCAGACCCTTAAATATTCAATGATAAACTGGGTTTGCAATTTCATTAGAACCTACACCAAATATCTTCAAACAAAACTCAATTATACCCATCGGTTGAGGAGTTACATATTTTGTTTCCAGAACCCACTCTAATCCTCATCATATTTAAATGGGACCAACTTGTAGCAATAGTCCACACACGAAATTAAAGGCATTAAAATAGGTTCATAAACGGCGAAGCTATGGCTGTTATATTTACATGGGTGGACGAGTTCCCCTTATTTTCTCCAGAACTCATTGATGGATCCTAACCATATTTAAATGGAACCAACTTCCAGCTCGTCTCTACACAACAAAAAAAGAATTATCACTAACGACGGTTAAAGACGGTTCACTAACGGCGGAGTAATTCGTGTACATACATAAAAAAAAAGATACCGGCCGAATTTATAACCACCTCCTTTTTGAAGTCGGTTAAAAATATTATTTATAATACTCATCCATACAACACCCAACATTGTAAATGTATTGCAATTATTAATCACTTCTACTATTCTCAAACACGTTAAAGATATCTCAAGCAACTGGCAACAGCCAAGCTCCTTTCGAAATTCCACACTCCCGCAGAATGCACGCGCAAATTATGTCAAAGGAGCTTGTAAATAATTCAGGCGGCCGCACCCGCTCGCTGCTATGTACATAATGTATGTAGCGCCTTAAGGAGTAACAATGAACCTTTAGGAGTCGCGAACTTCGCGTGTTAGCGTAACCAACTCACTACTGTAATGTTAATCAACTATGGCTAATCTTGTGTGGGAATTTAGCTTTTACAGCATAATATTACTTTCTGATTCGACTCCTGAGGTATCAGTACCACACTAATTACTGCGTTATAATAGCAATTTAAGTTCCGCTGTGTTCTGGATTGAAGGGTGAAGTGAGGTAAGGAAAAAGTGTGGTAAGCATAGCATTTGCAGTCAACCTCAGGTAAAACTGTAATCCTATCTGGAGTTGATTACAACTGTCCATAAACGGCAGTTGCCACTTGCCATCATGCGGACCACATGCACGTTTGCTACTTCTAAATTATAATAAAAAAATATTAGTTACACTTTTACAAACATTTACGAACACGTTAAAGATATCTCAGGCAACTGGCAACAGCCAAGCTCCTTTCGAAATTCCACACTCCCGCAGAATGCACGCGCAAATTATGTCAAAGGAGCTTGTAAATAATTCAGGCGGCCGCACCCGCTCGCTGCTATGTACATAATGTATGTAGCGCCTTAAGGAGTAACAATGAACCTTTAGGAGCCGCGAACTTCGCGTGTTAGCGTAACCAACTCACTACTGTAATGTTAATCAACCATGGGTAACCTTCTTTGGAAATTTTGGCTGCTACAATATAATAAAAGGTAGTGAAACTCTTTGGAGTTCGGCTCCGAAGGCGCCACCGCTGTAACTCTTCCTTTCTTTTAACAACAGTGTAAGCTCTGCTGCGTTCTGGTTTAAAAGACGTGGATTTTTTATAATATAGGAGTAGCAGAGGCGCATGCAGTCCACCTGATGGTAAATGGCATGGACATCTGTAATCAACCCCAAATAGGATTAAATATTCCTACCTGAGATCACACACACAGATGCACCGCTACCCCTGAGGATTAAGCTGGAATGCCTCGGAAAAGTACGTCTACCACACCCTTCAAACCAGAACACAGCAGCGCTTAACACTGCTGTTATGAGGCAGAAATAGATGTGGCGATGGTGCCGCTGGATCGAACCACAAAGGGTTCGACCATCTTCAAACTTACTTCATATTTAATCTACTACTACTAACATACTAACTGTTATGCGCTGATATTCGCAAGACTAATGTAGAGTATGACAATGCGTAATATAAAATTCATGATATACACTCAATACAAGAATGAGTATATGTAAGTTTCTTATCCAGCTATGTACGTGTATAGTTAGACTTGTACAATGAACCTTTACGAGTTACCGGCAACTCGCGTCAATGTGAGCAACTTGCAGCTGCTACATTGTATAAAACTATGTGGATCTGAACACGAATACAAAGTTATGTAGTCGAGTAGATTAGTTAGGTAAACTGTGTTTTGGCTTACGTTAAGTATGAGGTGAGGAAAACTGTGGATTATTCGACTATATTGGAACAGGGTGATAGTAGTGAAATAAATATATATAAATAAATAATAAACGCTATACACTCACAGATTTCCCACCCCTACTAGGATTCCCTGTATTGTAGGTAATAGGGACACACACAAAGACGGATAGACAAACACTGAGACCCAGAACAGATAGCTAAATTCATCATTCCGATACAATAAAAGGTGGTAGAACCCTTTGCGGTTCGACTCCGGCGGCACCACCGCCACACCTATTTCTATATAATAACAGCAGTGTTAGGCGCTGCTGTGTTCCGGTTTGAAGGGTGTGGTAAGGGAAACAGACTTTTCGGAGGCGTTCCAGCTTAGTCCTCAGGGGTAGCGGCGCATCTGTGGCCGACCTCAGGTAGGAATATCTAATCCTATCTGGGGTTGATTACAAATGTCCATGGGCGGCAGTAGCCACTTACCATCAGGTGGACTGCATGCTCGTCTGCTACTCCTATACTATAAAAAAAAAAAACAATGAATTTTAACTCTACACCAAGGATTAGCGGTTCAAATGCTGGATACGTATCTGCATTTCTTGGATATATGCATTTTACAAATTCATATCAGTCATTTTTCTATAATATCGGTGATTTATAGCAAAATACTACCTGGATGGATAGTAGTCACTGCCGCTCAAGGAAATATGTAACGAAATCCATAGAGAACTGGAATCTACCTGAAACCGATCACACTTGTGCTGCTACTCCTGAGCATTAAGACGGTCAGCTTATGTAATTTAGTTCACACCCATCCAGTAAAACACAAAAACTGCTTCATGCTAGAAATAGATATTCCAGTGGTATATTCCCGGTGGAACCTGTACTATACTCCTTTCACTAACTTGCAAAAAAATTTCACATTACGAAATAAATCTTCAAAACCAGCGAACTATCCTTATCATCGCCGATATCAAGCTAAAACTCCGCCCTATAATTCAACCGATCCGACGCAGGAAATTAAATAAGTTTTAGTGAAGTCCATTTTGGTTCGGAACCAATTAGATCTAAAAGATCCGAAGCGTTCAGCGGTATTCTGACACGAAATATTGAGGATTGGTTTTGAACCGTGATTAAAGATTCTTCATCCGCAGTTTTACGACTTCCGGGGAGAAAATAAGGGAATGATTGGGATTGCATTATAACGTAGATTACGTTTCCAGGTAAGGCATGGAGATTATCTTTTCGTTCGGAAATGAAATTTAATGATATAGAAATTTGTTTGGGTGTGAAAATTTTCGCCTGTTATTTTTGGTGAAAGGAAAGGTTTAAAAACAGGCCAAGTTTAGTTCGAAATTAAATATTTTTTTTATTTATTCAATGTTTAAAACAACAGAATTAATTAATATGCGAATTAATTAGTAATATACATATTAATTTCTTTAAAAATGTTTTGTAATTTAATCATTATTATCATACATAATTATTTATTATTTAAACAATTCTTATGACGACTCAAGAAGGGTGTTTAAAATAAATTGAAATCTAAAAATTGTTTTAAGCGGAGAAATAATGATAAATTAATGTTTTTTTTTTTTGTAAAGATAATAGAAAATATATTTTAATATAAATAATTGTGTTATTAATTAATTATTAATTAATAAACCGCGCTATCATTAACCCATATCAATCTACAGAGGAATCTCCAACGTTTAGTCTAGTCAGAACTTTAGTTCACAAAAAATAGATTGCTCTTCTAAATTCGCATTCGTATGAGATGAACAACTTCGCAACGTAAGAATGTAATTAATGAAATTCCAACACAGTTTTGTAATAGGGCTGTCACATTCACATTTAAAGACGAATCACTGTGCAAAGCTCCTCAGATTTTATGTAAAATTTCTGCTTGTTTTCGATATAGTAAATATGCTTCGCAACTAAGTAGTATATGCACTGGAGAAGAAGAAGTATTTTGTACACTCATAGCCCCTTATTAAGGGCACTTTACCTGTCGCGCGTGTTTACGCCCGCACGCGCGTGCTAATCGCAAGCGTGCCACTTACCCCCTTCTGTTTCATACCCACATACCCACGAGTTGCGAAGAAAACACTGCGGGTCAGTTCATGCGTGCGGTAGATGCGCGTGCGGAGAAGCACACGCGACAAGAAGAGCTCCTTAAGATCTCCCTACATCATGCGTGCTACTTACACATACAACGACCGAGCACAGAGTCACGAGGGAAATTGAAAAATGTATGTTTAAGCGATGTCTTTCTAGCGATCCCTTGACCAATTATGTAACTGAAAGATTTGAATTAAAATACATGGCAAAATTGAAACTTGTCAAGTTTAGTTAAAAGTATAGCAAAATATATACAGGAAAATATTACAGTGTTTGACAATATTTCCAAAGCCGAACTAAAAAAAACCCAACCTATAAAAATGTGTTTTGTCAAAATTTACATTTACGTAACATGTGATGGGTATTTTGTTAATAGGGCTGTGACAAGGAGCCCCGCAGGCCTGCTGCATTTACATGTCAAAGAGGTTTATTGCGTTGGGTGTAAAAGTATTTTAACTGAAAATTATGGAATACAAAAATGTGTAAACGTACCTTTATATAGTACAGAGTGTTAGTCTGCTACATACCATCGCCAAATTTATTTCTGCCTTATACCTAAACTAGTTTTTGCCCGCGGCTTCGCCCGCGTTAATAAATATAACATACTAACATACATAAAACTGAAAATTTGTACCTTCAACTTTGCTAAAGATCACCACTTGATCAAATGCATAGTTTACGATTCAATATCGATAAAAATACTATCGATTAAAATAATCTAAACTAAATCTAAAACTAATATCGATTAAAATAATCGATGTTTTGGGTCCAAAAGATCGATTCTCCGATTAATCGACTATAGATCGCCATCCCTAGTTCCCCTGGGATTTCCGGGATAAAAACTACCTTATGTCCTTTCTCGGGTCTCAGACTATCTTTGTACAAAATGTCATTAAAATCGGTTCAGTGGTTTAGGCGTGAAGAAGAGACAACCAGACAGACAGACAGTTACTTTCGGATTTATAATATTAGTAAGGATCTGTGCTTAGGGAAACTTGTTTCAATACATTAGTAAGGAAGATACACACGAGGCTCACCAAGATGGTAAGCCTCGTGTGTATCCTAGTCCTTAAAAGTAACAACAAATCAGTGGTAATTCTAAAGTATGAATATTATCTATAAATATAATTAGGGGGGACAGTAGATCCGTCGCACTTGTTGCAGAATTAAAGATTACAGATACCTTCGGTGGAGGTGACCACCTACCACCCAATTAAATTATAATCAAAAAGAGAACAAAAATAATTCTTTGAAGATGAGGACAAAATACACACACACAACTACACACACATTCAAATCGATGCACACATTTATCAACAGCGTCGATGATTCCCTCGAGAGCATTTCTATCAACTAAATCTGTTACCAAAACATAATCACAGAAGGCAGTGATTAGCTAAACAACCATTTAATTAACACAATTATACTAGACAAGATAATGCCCTACAATTATACTGTACTGACAGCCCTGAGTCGCCTTTAATTAAACCTCTGATAAGAGCGTTCAGAAATAACTTATCAACTTCTTTCCTCGCCAGCTAATTGTGCGCTTTGTCTACTACTTAAGCTATTCTCGCCCTTATCAACTGTTTTATAATGTAGAAATGGCAAACGAACATGCTGTCCATTTTTTACGAGTATAATATAGGAGTAGCAGACGAGCAAGCAGCCCACCTTATATAAATAGCTATTGCCGCCCATGGATATATGTAATCAACCATGTATAGGATTAGATTCCTACCTGTAGCACTACCATGAGTTGGCATAGAAACGCCACTATAGAAATTGTAAATAGAAAACTATTGTCATTTTGCTAGTGAATAACATAACTACTATCGTTACGGTATTTCTTGACAACGTCTGTCAAATTAATGACTCATGGGACCGAATTTGTATGGCATTAGATCATAATGACATTCGCTAGCGATTTGATTTCGATATGTTTTTTACGTATCGAGTTACGCCACTACGGATTTTAGTGCTACGAGTAACCACCAGAGGCGCTGTACAATTTTTCATACATTTATTTTACGCAGTCGCTAGCGAGTAATACTTTTGTAAACTCATGGTAGTGCTACTGAGGTCGGCCAAAATACGCCACTACCCCTGAGGAATATTCTGGAATGCCTCGGAAAAGTCTTCCTTACCACACCCGTTAAACCCGAACACAACAGCTCTTAACACTTATATAGGCAGCATAGGTGTGGCGGTGGTGATGCCGAAGTCAAACCACAGAGGATTGTACCACCTTCGTTTATCAACATGACAAACTGTCATTGCCGACCATGGACATCCACAGTCAACCCAAGATATGATTAGCGTTCTACCTGACGTCGTACCCGGATGCATTCCCGGAACCCGGATCCTTAGAAAGTCTGTCACGTTTTAAATATTTTATATTGAACTAGCTGACCCGGCAAACTTTGTACCGCCTCAAAATCTATTTATCAAATATATTTCATATAAAATATAGCCTATGTTACTCGTGGATAATGTAGCTTTCGAATGGTGAAAGAATTGTTAAAATCGGTCCAGTAGTTTTTGAGCCTATTCATTACAATCAAACAAAAAACAAAGTTTTCCTCTTTATAATATTAGTATAGATTAAAAATAATAGTTAATTTTCTAATTTCCTAATAGTAATGTTCATTCCTCTGTCACTTAATTATTATAAGCATATTATTGTAATCGTACTATTTGTTTTACTTCATTTATCTAGCAAATAAATCACCTGTATTACAGTTGTAATATTCGTTCGATTTTACTACTACCAGTTGATGAAATAAAATCGAAAATAAATCAAATATTACATAAATAATACACAGTTACGAAAAACATTGAAATAAATACTGGTAGTGAACGTCCGCGGCAGTGCGTCACGAGTTACAATTCATGCAGCATTGTGTCTATTTATTGTGTGCTATAAACTGGTAAGAACAATGCAGTTTTCATTTGGCCGCTCCTAGCGGGAACACTGACACCGGTTGTCGCTGATATTTACCGTACATGGACACATTCGGAGTTATGAGCTTCGTGGGATTTAAAACTGTTTGTTGCTCAGATGTTAAATAGTGTAATGGCAAGTAAAATCTTTATATATATATTTCTTATGTGCGTGTGTATGTCACTGAACTCCTAAACGACTGGACTGATTTTGATGAAATTTGTTGTGTGTGTTTAAGGGGACTTGAGAATGGTTTAGATTCACAATTTAGTCCGTGGGAAAAGGTTTTTTTTAATTAATTTTTAATTCGTAAGTAGTTATAGAATCGGAAACTATGCATTTGATCAAGTGATGATCTTTAGCAAAGTTGTTGTCCAAGAGCCCACGAAGGTTTGGGAGTTGGTAAGACCAATTTTCGATAGATGGCACCACTGTCATTCCAATGCAGGTACAAATTTTCCCTTTTATGTATGTCATATTATTTATTTAAAATGCGGGCGAAGCCGCGGGCACGACTAGTATAACTATACTTGTTTACAATTTTACGCTCTAAACTTTTACATGGTAAGAATCTATACACAACTGAATTGTGAAGTGTGACGAGACTATATCGTTGTCACAAAACTAAAACTTGGGTACAGTTTTTACAAACTTTTAACAATGTTACAGTTTGGAACAAACACACACTTATATTAGTTTTTCGATGTTTCTATTACTTTTATTATTATTATAAAATAACATATTAACCTCACCTAAACTATTAGGAATTGATTACTGATATCTGTAGACGTCAGTGAATACTTAACATCTAATAATAAGTAGGAATTATCCTATTTATTATATTATTGTTGTTTTTCTGTTCGTTTGTCATACAAAAATATTATAACCTATTTATTATTATTGAGCTGTTGTTGTGCTCTTCGAGTGTCATAAAAAACAATTTAACAGAATTTTATTTTGATAATATTTCATTGATTTTAATATTCTTTATTTTTCTAAGGAAAGAATAAAGTATTTCTTTCATATATTTATATTTATCACACACAGAACTGTAGCATAAGCCAGTTTATTATAAAACTAGTGTGCTCTGCTACTTCAGTGGCTTTACGCTTTATGATGGAAAAACATTGGTAGGACGCGAGCGGAATATAATCAACTACGTATTATTTGAAGGTTTGTCTCACAAAATGTATATTATTTCAAGCTTTTATTTAACAACTACTTATTTTCAAAGTAAACTTGTAGTACCCTGTCATTCCGTTTCATTCTAATGTGAGATCTTGACAGAGTGATCGTGAGTGACAGTAAGTACATGAAGTAATGTTTTCATGATATTAAGGAAATAACTGAGAAATTTTACAAGCTTGGGAAATCCCCAACAGTTCTCTAAAGTGACTGAAATTGGGCTTCCAACGTCGACTACCATGGTCTCATCGTTTATTAATAATCGAGATGATATTATGTTGCAGATAAAGATAATAAGCAGTTAATTTATTGATCGAAACAGTGAACAATAAAAGGATAGCGTAAGTAATTTTAACGGTAAGAATTCTTCCACACGCTTAGCGGAGCGTACAGGAAAAATACGCGACAATTTCAATGTGTCATCCCTTCTTCCTGAACGATTTTCGGCTTACGAAATATATGTACACATACAAATAACTACGGAAATACATTTACCACCGTTTGTGAAAAGTACAGGAAAACGCGTGTTGATTTTAAATGGTTAATATTTCTTTTTATATCCTGGAAACAATGTTCTAAGTGCTTACAGACAATTCGTAACAGTGGAATGTTTAGGTTTTATTTGTTTTATAACTAGCAACTTCTAATTGTCTGCTTTGTAACAGCTTTAAGCGTTTTAATGCCATTTTAAGCGAAACTATTTATATCATAATGTTAAAGGAGTCGAATCCCATTAGGGATTGATTACTGATCAGTGGGGGATTTACCAGCAGGCTGAGTAGGCTTCAGCCTAGGGCGGCAGATTTTTGGGGCGGCAAATTTGGGCGAGCAAAAAAACAACGGGAAACAACATGTCCTGAGCCGACGTGGCGAGCAAAAAAAAAACAGGAGCGCAAACTACCTAATCCGATAAACTGCCTAGTCCGATAAACTACCTGACATGACAATTGTAGAAACAGGGGCGGCAAAAACTGTACAGCCTAGACCTTAATTTTTTTTAATTCGCCACTGTTACTGATGTCTGTAGGAGTCAGTGACTACTTACAATCAGATGGACTGCATGCTCGTTTGATACTTATGTAGAATAATATTATAAAATAAAGTCGCTTATGTATGTAAAAAAAAACTGATTATAAAAACTTAATAAACTGAATAAAAATCTAATATCTACATAAAAACTGAAAAAGAGATACAGGCCTGCCAGCCAAATCGTATCCATTCCTCGCCAATACACGTGTAAATTCCTATCGTAGAAACACGAAAAAGACAGGAAAATGCACATAAATGCAAACCTCTCCAATTCTCCATTTTCCGGTTCTGTCCCGAATTTGGACCGATTTTCGGCTGAGCGAACGACTCTTGACAACCGTCGATTCGTTTTGTGAATGTTCCAAAAGTTCTTAAATCCGGTTGATACTACACGTATACTTTGATATTTATTTATTTTTGTACACCTTAAACTAAGGGTTACAAAGGGTAAACTTAATGCCTAATGGCATTCTCTGCCAGTCGACCCTGGGCGATGGCGATAACATGTGGTAGGCATAAGCAAGAAATACAAACTGTAAGAAAAAACATACAATATATATATAAGATAATATATATATATATAGTATAATAATAAATATAAATAATATATAAATATATAATACAAATATAATATATACAACACAGTGAGTTAAGGAAAGTTGGAAGACTCAAGTATTGGACACGCATAAGTAATGCTCCCGAACCATTCTCTTGAAGGTGTTCCTACAAGTGGCTTTTCTGATGTTTTCGGACAGGGCGTTCCAAGCGATATTGTATCGATGTAATACGATTTTTCTCTAAATCAGCCTTTCTGAAACGATGGCTAATCACTATTGATCCGCAGCGTCACTAGAAGTGGTCCGCGAGACTAAGAAGTGGGCCTCGAAGTTTTCAATTACATATTTACCTATTATTAAAGGACCTCTATTTTTATACTTTATTTCTTAGCCGGTCGGTATCAATGAAAGAGAGTTTTTTCTCTAAATAAGCGTTTCTAAACCGATGGCTAATCACTAATGGTCCGCAGCGTCACTAGAAGTAGTCCGCGAGAGTAAGAAGTGCTCGTTGAAATTTTAATTACTTGCCTACTATTAAAGGACTTGTTTTTAATACTTTCTGAATTTGATAAGCATTTATAATAAATTCAAAAAGGATTCTAATCCTAATTGAGTGATTGAGAGGCTTGTAGAGGCTTATTAAAACCTACACAAAATACGGAGAATTTCCTTCGATAAACGTAAACATGAAATAAAATTTTATTGTTCTTGTTTATTTTGTATCTTATACAGGGTGTCCCGTAAGTACCACGACAAACTTGGGGAGAACATAGGTGAAGGTCTGACCTCTCTGGGAAATAAAAAATTACCTTAGTAAAAGTGTCACCGATTTTGCACTATCAATTGTTTTAGATTTTTGGAGAAATTCAGCCCTCTTCATCTTCTTTCGTTAACTGCGTCAGTTCTGTTCCAAGATGTCAAATTATCGTATTGTCATTCAAATTACATACATGCACGAAGTTTCACTTCGAAACGACAGTTCAAAGTAGGTGAAAATTGACTTAATAAATTGTATTACTTTGTTTGCTAGTTAGTTACTAAATTGTTTTTTACAAATGTAGAATGATATTTTTAAATTCATATAGATATTCATATAGAACAGGGATTATTCTTGAAACCAATCAGAGTTGCGTTGCCACTGAGGACGAGAAGCTCGCTTTATAAGTAATAGAGCCCGTCACTGTCGTAACATTTTTGAACGCGATTAAAATTTGTTTGTAATTGATAAGTGCACCATCCGAAGAACTCAAACGCCACTGATTTACGAATAAATATGATAAAGTCTTACTGAATAGAGATCGCTCACAGCACAAGAACATGTATTAATACTATAATACGTTCTACTTACTGAAATGTTTCTATATTATTTTTATTAGTACCTAAAACATCTACAAAAATCCAAAAAAATCACTGAAGAAGATAAAAAGATGATAAGAACATTTCATACATAAAAATTAGAGAACCTCCAAAAATAATCACTTAATCTACATCTCCAGGTAAGCGGCGTTTATCTGTACCAATACCAAACCATGAAACCAAGGAACTTAAAATTTAAGTCACGTTTGTCCCTTATGACAAAGCGGTCTAACAAAGGATTTGTGGAAATTCAACCCGAAAAGGCGAAAAGGGTGAAAAATGGGCAGTACAATAAAGAAAACGAGATGCGCTGAAGATGAAATGGGTCCTAAACGTTTTTTACAATACGTCTCAGATTTATCAAGTCGTGGTTAAGAAACTGTAGTGAAATTGTGTTAAGGACAGTGTTAGGGTTTACACTTACTTTTGGGATAAAAATTTGTTTAATAAATAATTTTGCATGTTTTTAGGTATGTAACGGTAAGACGGACTACCTGGTGGAAAGCAGTCACCGTCGCCTACGAACATTTGCAACACCAGAGGAGTCGCCAATGAATCGCCGTCTTTGAAGGTTGAACTCTTTTTACCCCCTTCTTGAAGAGATACCTTTAAAGAATAAAAACAAAGACACACAAAATTGCTTATATTCTACATTAAAGTTTTATGTATCTTAGCGCCACACGTTAGGGATCCACGTTCGAAACCAAAACATCCCTGTTTTTACTAACTTTTTCTTTGTATTTAATTAAGTATTAAAACTAATAAACCACGCTGATTAGAGAACTTAAAAATAAAGTATTGAGTTTGGTAAACTCAATTTGATATAATTGAAACATAAGACAATATAATTTTTATAATCTAAATTTAGCCCAACTACTAGCTTTACTTTACTGTTTAGCTCGGCAATGTTCATCCTTGTAATAATGTCGTAAAATAAAAATAATAGTTACTTCCCACATTTATTCAAGAACAATAAAATTCAAATTGTACCCCATACAACTCTCTTAACATTCCGTACGTGCATTTACTTTAATCTAACCACGGACATCGGTTCTAGAACCACTAAACGTCGTAAACATCTCCGGAAACTATATTAAAAGAAAGAGCTATTGGAAATAAATGCCAAGCCCTTAAGACCCGGTCTCGAATTCCCAATTCCGAATAGCGATAGCTTTGCTCTAGTTCCAAAGGAAAATCCCGATCAAATACCATCCGTTAGTAACACGACAGGGCGTTTAGGAAATAATTCCACGAGCAGCGAATGGGCGATTAGCGGTGTACGCCAATTAATAATAAATCGATTTATCCTATGTTTTGCTCGCCAAAGATTGAAATATGACAATTGTAATAGGCAGAAAATGTAGTATTTAAAGAAAGAAAGAAATATTTATTTGTAAAAAATACTACAACATTATATGGCATAAATAATAGTCAACATGATTTTTAAAATCAGAACATTGCTGCAATAAAATTTAACAAAAGGGTCCACACTCAGCCTCACCGCGGCGAACCACGGCCACTGATTTTCAGTGTATTTCGATCTTTGGTCGGAAAAAAATAGATTGATTTATCTATAACGGATGTTAGACTTAAAACTGGCGCACATGAAGCTAAACAGACATTTGTAAATGCAAACAGTCATCTAACTGTCGCAGGTTTAAATAAATTCAACGGCCTTATTTACTTCTTTCTGAATACCTACTACAATGCGTTATGGATAATGTCGCATCATGGATTCAGTTTTTAACAACTCATGATGATCATTTTAATCCAAAATAAAAAGAATTACACAATACAGAAAAACAATTCTCAGTCGTATCTAAACCTCATTTATCCAACACGTAATATCTATAACAAATGTTTTATTTAAAGAAAATATACAAAATGTCTCCGATGAAAATTAATATTTGTTCAGCTTATAAGTACCTAACAAATCTAAAGTGCGATTAGTATATCAATCTACATACTGTCCGGCTTCTAGGAATTTTACTACCAAATTTTTGAAGCATTTTTTGTAAATTTTAGCACACATAACGCGCGGTCCACTCCATAAAAACACGACGGAGCGACTAAATTCTTCAAACAAGATAGTACTTACATAGTTACCACGAAATACATCGTACACTTCAACGAACACACAAAACGTACACTTTTCAATTAAAAATACATCATGTGACAATTATTTATTCACAGTAACAACACAATCTCGCTTTCCATTCGCAGCAGTCGGTGGTGCAACAAGAGCCTAATACACGGAAGGCTATCCGTTGGACCGGACGGGAGTGTGAATTAGCATTTAAATGGGAGAAGTCGCGGCCACCACACTCTTATACATATTTTATTCCGCGTTAGGGGTCGTGTCACAACGTCGGGAACATGATTATGGGGGTAATTGAACTAATATTTAGCTTCTATCGCCTTTTATTTTTATCGCCTAGCAGTGCTAGCCTAGTGGTTAAGAAACTCGGCCTCCCGATCGAGGGTTCCGAGGTTCAAATCCCAGGCAAGCACCTCTGATTTTCAAAATATGTGCGTATTAGAAATTAATTATCACTTGCTTAAACGGTGAAGGAAAACAATGTAAGGAAACCTGCATACCTGAGAGATTTATAAAAAAAAATCTCAAAGGTATGTGAAGTCTACCAATACGCACTTGGCCAGCGCGGTGGACTGTGGCCAAATCCTTCTCATTCTGAGAGGAGACCCGTGCGCAGCAGTGAGACAGTAATGGGTTGTTGATGATGATTGATGATGATGATGCCTTTTGTTTGCGTTTAACTTATGATATGACCCATAGATTACACTTCTTTTCAGTGTCAAAACTTTTGCTTTATTCTTTATGAATTTATGTATATGACTTGTTTCTTATTATATATCTAATTTTATGAATGTATAAATTCTATAGCTCTCGGCTTGCAGCGGGACATAAGAAGTTTTGCAGAAATTCAGTTGGCAGTGCAACTACAAATTGTTATTACTTTAAAAGCTTTCATTGATCTCAGGAGCATGGATCAAACTTTGCATCCACTTACTCAAATTCAAATGTCACTTTTTCGAAATTGATTCATATAGAACTCTTTTTGAACGTCAACAAACTACCAGAGCTTCGGAAGGTGTTTCGCTATGGAGAAGAAACGGGGAAAAAAACTCCATACGATTGCAAATTTGCATCTAACCATAATCTCATAATCTTAACCCATATAAGTAGCTGTTTGTAATATTTATCTAACTTTGATGATAATGCTACAATAAGCTAATATTGATCTGATCTGTGATGGATCCGGATGCTGGTCTTATCAAAGTCCCGACTAATGAAATACATTTTATTGTTTTCTATTGGCCTGTAATTTGTGGTCCAAAAATATATGTATTTATTCTTTTTCGTGTTTTGTTATGGGAACTAAGATGTAATAGGCTAATTCGATACGTTCTAGTACACAAGTTAAATAGAAGCTTTTATATAAAAATATTTTATTTCTACAATTTATAATTATTTTATTTTAAATATTTTATATTTATTTTAAATATTCCTTTATTTTATGTGAATTTGTGTATTTTGAATTTGGTTTTAAGTAATATCTTTGTCACTAACGTAAACAGAGATCTTCGAATGTACATTATGTTCAGGGATAATGCCATATCATTCTGTCTACACACTAGCCTAAGACATTGTAAAGTTCACTCATTTTTGAGCACATTATGAAGAACACTCAGACGTGTAGGTTTCTTTAAGTTTTTCTTCAACGTTAAAGCAAGTGATAATAATATTTTTTGCTCCAAAAATAAACGTATTATTCTAGACTTTTACAACTTATATTTATTGATTGTTTCAGACCCCATTTAAAATAAAAGTTATTTAGTTAATTTAGCAATGTTTGTATGAATAATAAATATAACAAACATAAAAAAAACATATATAAGTACGGTCGAATTGAGTAGCCTCCTCCTTGTTTGAAGTCGGTTAAAAATAAAATATGAAGGTGATTAAATTCTTCGTCGGCTTTGAATCACCTTCGCTATTTGTGACTTAAAAAGGTAGAGTTAAGCGCTGCTGTGTTGTATTTTGAAGAGTCAGAAGAAAGGTCTACAACAACAAATAAAATTCCTTTAACACCGAAAATACCTTTCTACGTTAAATTATAAAACTATACACTTGAATGCATACAGGGGGAGCCACACGCGTGGGTCGTTATTAATGTGTTAAGCCTTTGACGCCCACTCGTCGCTAATTCTATCGATATGAGATATGTATTACGCCACAGCGTTACAGAGAACAATGTTAGGTATTTACAGTGACCACGAACTAGACCAAACTAATAATTGACTTGCATGTAGATAGAACAAGTTGTTTGCACGGAAGTTTGGTTCATAATTAAACCGGCTAAAGTCTATTCATACCCTTACCATGAGTTTTAACGTTTTGACAATGATATGACAGTTTTGGTTATTGTTTACGTATTGGCCCATACGATTTCCTAGTTCTGATACAATCCGCTAGGGGCGCTGATTGGTATTTGTATGGGCAAATACGTAAACAAATACCAAAAGAGTAATATTTGTCAAAACGTAAAAACTCATGGTAAGGGTACTGATGGCGGTAGCACACATGCATATAGCATCAGCGATTCGAGTTTTGGCGATTGCATTAATAAACACCTATAACAACAGTGTTTTGGTTTGTAGGAAGTGAACATACTTTACTGAGGCATTCCAGCTTAGTCCTCTGGGGTAGCGGCGCGTCTGTGGCCGACCTCAGGTAAGTATCTAATAATTATCTGGGATTTATTACAATGTCCATAGATGGCTACTTATCATCTTTAATGCTTTATTAATTATATGTAAAAATAATGGCATTTAAAAAAAATGAAAAAGAGAATAATTATTTTTAAAATTAAAAAAGACAAACCCACTGAGTTTCTTACCGCATCTTCTCAGTAGAGGTCGCGTTCCGATCCGGTAGTAGTTTAAGAAAATATTGTAACTTACAATTTGTAAGTGCCGTTGGCCTATACAAATAAATATATTTCATATTTCATTTCATATTTCATCAGATGGACTACATGCTGACAGCATAATTTTTCGCGTTCTGTTGCTGTATGAAACGTCCAAGAGTAGTTGCGACTGGCGCTCAAACGTGCACCGGACGGAGGTATAACGTTTGCTCGCTGTATCAAATTTCCAAAAAGCGCTGATGCTAAATTGTGTGTCCGCTGGGTCCCTAAACACTTATATGGTCCAAAGTAAGGATAGCTTATTAATACGACTATATATAACATGAGATGTAATATTCTCCTACCACCTATATATATAGGCGGTAGGAGAATACTAAGCGGATTTTTAATTTTGAAAGTATGGAGCATACTATAAATTAATTTTCACATGCTTTACAATGTCAAAGGATCTACGTTACAGAAAGTTACTATTAGTTATTATCATTATGTACTCAGAGTTTTGTGAAGTCTACAAATAGGTATGTATTTGACTGTAATATTTATCTGGGTTTTTCTATAGTAAGTGCAAACGTAAAGGGTCAATGATGATGTGCGTAATAGGAATTAAATTTAAGTACTTTAACAATGTAGCTACATATCATAAGGTACTTTACGTGCCTTAGAGTTCGCACTACGTACACATTTACGCACTTATCCAGCTTAGTGGATGGCTTCTTTCTCATTCTGAGATAATCTAAGATAACCGACATTTAAACGGTAAGCCGGACATGCCTACATCAGATATTGTAAATTAGTCCTCACGGACAGTTAGCGCCTTGACAGTTTTTTGTGTTAATTACTTATATAGGTTATGAAAACTACTCGTTTCTTTTTACATTAAAGACCAATACGAGCTATACAAGTGACGGAGAAATCACCTATGTGTTTTTTTTAAAGATTCAAGCAGACCACCTGACCAATGCTGCCTTCGTGGACCTCTGTTACGAACTGAATTTGAGAGGCGTTGTTAAAGTCGATCACCTGAAAACTTAGATAACCGCCACATATACAGGGTGATTTTTTCAAATAGGCCTTCAGGGCCAAATCCGAAACTATAAGGAATAGCGAAAAATGCTGAAAGGAGTTACGAGGCCGATTTCATAAAAATTAAAACTGCATCATTAATTTTTGAAAATATATTTTTCCCTAGCCGGGAATCGAACGAGTTCATTTTGAAAAAAAAATACACCTCTATTATATTCCACTATTTGATAGTGTTGCTTATAAGGATCAAAATCTGGGAAGTAATGATAAATGACAAACTAAAGGAATTTCACACTGTATAAGTCAGCAGGCACATCCTTCAAATTCAAATTCAAATTCAAATCTCATTTATTCAAAATTGATTCATATAGAATACTTTTTGAAAGTCAACAAACTACCACCGCTTCGGAAGGTATTTCGCTATGGAGAAGAAGCGGCGCAAGAAACTCCTGTGCATATTTGCATCTTTTAAAGAGTAAATAATATACAATTTTACATAGTGGTACATATAATTAATTTTTGATGTTGGAGCTGGAGTTGTCATACCATACGGATTTATCATTTAGGTACTGATTTACATTATAATAAGCTTTTTTACATAAAGTTAATTTTATAGTAGATTTAACCAAAGCGCTGTACGCTAGAAATAGGTATAGTGGTGGTATGCTCGAACCTGCTTCTATCTTTCAATATATAGTTAAGTGATGTCCGTTCACGAACACCACATAACTATCAACTATCCGCTCCGAACTGATGTTCAATCAAAGATGGTTGATAGTTCGACCGTTACATTGCAAAATTCACCCTCGAATTTACTGAAATCGGAAGGAAATTTACACATTATGGCTAAGAAATACATTTAGGATCATCTTAGTAACTTGTAACTGATATTGATGTTATATACAGGTAATCTGACCTTTTTTTCTTGAAGTAGTTCTTAAACCAAAGTACTCCTCAAGGATTAGCTGCCTTCATACTATCTAATTTAGAAATAAAATATTATATTCTAATATGAAGAATTTTGTAAAGCGGTTATGATGGATAAAGTATTTTAAATTATTTCTTAAAGATAACTTTCGTACGAGGTGAACATCTTTGTCCTGAGACGTATCAACGCAGAGTAAGTTGGAAAGCTTCGTATAAATCTTTCTCTTGCCACAACCTTTAAACCAGTACCTGCTAACACTGATGTTATTTATCTACACTAATATTATAAAGAGGAAAACTTTGTTTGGTTGTAATGAAAAGGCTCAAAAACTACTGGACCGATTTTAAAAATTCTTTCACCATTCGAAAGCTACATTATCCACTAGTAACATAGGCTATATTTTATATGAAATATATATTTGATAAATAGATATTGAGGCGGTACAAAGTTTGCCGGGTCAGCTAGTCAGAAATAAATGTGGCGATGGAACCTCCCAAGTCAAAACGCCAAGGGTTCTTCTAATAAGATTTAAATTCTTTGCGTTCATCGATACCATATAATACGGAATTTTATTCCAAAAATATACCAGACTAGCATAGCAAAAATTTGTTTTAATATCGGTATATTTCCTAACAACTGTCAATCAACCAGAGAGAATTTCCTACACGGCAAAGCGGGTCAATCTCTGCGGATTCAAAATTCAGTTAGGCTCAAAGACTTGACATGTCCCAATAACCGAAGCTTGATTGTTTGCAAAAACAAGACATAACTTAGTTGTTTCAGACAGAATTGGTCTTGTAGCTATTTCTACCCTATGAAAACAGTTTATGCTCCTGAGTTTCGGTTTAAAGGTCAAGATCAATCGGGAAGGGTGGTAAGGTAAGGAATTACAAGTAGTGGTAAGGGGAACATGCTTTTCCGAGGCACTCCAACTTATTCCTCAGGGGTAACCACGCATCTGTCACAGACCTCAGGTAAGACCTAAACTTATATGTAACCAGAAGAGTAGAGGCCATTTTTTATCAGGTGACTCATAGATTAGTTAAGATTACTCACTCCTAACAAGAAAATGTAACCAGTTTTGACAATTGAAATTGTCACTCTCATCTATTTTCGTGTTTGAAAAATATTAAACAAATGTAGTTTTTATATCATTTACGAAATGGAACGTTATTTCTCCGTACTTTTTTTTCGATTTCGTGTTGCACTAATTAACTGCGCATGTCGGCATTGTTCTGCGTAAATTACACCATGACAGCCATTAAATAGCTGACAGAATTGTCTGCCGTTTAAGCCATTTAATGGCTTCCTTCAATTACAAGGCGGTGAGATATCTATACTTATCTATGGGTGGACTACATATCACGCAAGATAAGGTATTACCTCGTATTCTAAGGTTGTTGTTATATGTGTAATAGTTATATGACTTTGAGAACCGTTGGGTGATGCAGCCCATTAACCACTCAAGATCAAGACTGCCCTTAGAGTCCTTATATAAAGTAAAAAAATAACTTATACGAATAAGGAATTAACGGACTACGCTGTGCTACGAATTTGCTACGAAAAGCATTAGTTTTTTATAGTTAGAGATTCTAGAACATTTTTAACGACAATGAAAAATAAAAATTACAAAACAAATATTTCTGTTTCAATAAAATCTCATAATTATATGATACTTTAGTATTCGATTTTTGAGTATTTTTTCAAGAATGTGGGTAACAGACAAATAAAAAGTTGGATTTATGTCGCATAAACGTAAAACTAGAATTTGATTTAATTTAATGGTGATGCCGCTATGTACTCGTAAATCACCAATGATTCTACAAACTTCAAGCTTAACATCTTTTTACATTAAGCCAATCGATTTTTTTACATATAGTAAATCTATCATTGTTTCACAACACAAGAAACTTTGCGGATAAGGTTGCGTGATAAATTAGAACATTTTTTACGACTCAAATTCTTTATCTTTGCTTAAAAAACAATTTTCCTGTAACCAACAAAAAACTGTAATATTTTCCTAAAACATCCTTTGTATCACAGCAGCACATCAGAAAACAGTTTTACTGAAAGCTGAAAATTCAATAACCCGGCATATCCGGACATGGTCCCGTGGGACAAAGCCTGTTTCAGGCGAAATTCAGCTTGTTTTCCAGTAACCCGGGCCTGCGCTTGCCTGCAACTCAATTCACTTATCATTTTCAATTCACGTAACTAATATAAATTGGTTCCATAAAATTACAAAACACAAATCAGTGCTTTGATGATTATGATGCTTTGATGTTTCGCTCCAAAATGGAGCATCATCAGGGTACTCTACGACGGTTAATCATTATGTGACGCTGTCAACCTAATGCATGCATTTTATAATGATATCCAACATTCCAATCCAAGGGTTGGATACCATACTGCATGGTTTAAAATATATACCTTCATACATATTTGTAGCGGATTGTTGCGAAGTAGTATCAATCTTAACTTAATAGCATGGATTTCCGGAAATAAACGCCTGATACAATAACTACATAATCGTTGTTATAGAACGAAACTCTTGGATTATGAGTTTAGTCCATTGTCTATCATTATGACCAGATGTTCTTCGATACACTTTAAACAGCTTTAAAACATCATATATATAAGCTTTGTACCTTACAAGAGATGTAAATTTTCTTACAATATTTTTCGTCACTGTTGAACAGTGTTGACACACTACAAAACGATGTTCTAGAGGTAGTAGAATCCTACATGGTTCGACTGCAGGGAAACCACTATCAATAATTGTGAAAGCTAAATTAAGTCTTAAGACGGCTATGTTCTGTATTGTCCCTACAATCTTCTGGTTGTGAAATTGTAGCCAACCTCAAGTGAGGCTCTTGTCCTATTGGTCAGTGATGATCAATTTTACATACGCTTTTTTTTATAATATAAGAGTAGCAGACGAGCATGCAGTCCACCTGATGGGAAGTGGCTACTGCCGCCCATGGACATCTGTAATCAACCCCAGATAGGATTAGATATTCCTACCTAAGGTCGGCCACAGATGCGACGCTACCCCTGAGGACTAAGCTGGAACGCCTCGGAAAAGTCTGTCTCCCTTACCACACCCTTCAAACCGGAACACAGCAGCGCCTAACATTGCTGTTATTAGGTAGAAATAGGTGTAGCGGTGGTGCCGCCGGGGTCGAACCACAAAGGGTTCTACCACCTTCTAAACGCTTATGGTTATGATTATAGTTTATGGTCGTCTTCTACTTAAATTTACCTAAGTTTTATTCGTGAGATTAATTCTATACGTACTAAAATTTTTAGTGATTCCACAAATATTTGTACCTTATATTGTTCCTACATACATGGCTTGTAGACCCGATTTAAAAGGTGTTCAAGGTAAAAAGGCGTAATACTTCTCATTATTTTAATCATTGACTTTTCCCTTGACACAATTAAGTAGTCAGAACGGCTTCTAAAAGACAAAACAGTTGCCATACTGTCTTAAGACGCACCTAACCTACTTTTCCTAAACGTACATTTAATATCTTATTAAAGGTCGAGCAAGAATATTTTGTTATAAAAACGCGTCGGCTAAACGCTTTTTATTAAACTTTCAGCCTTAATTTCACTTTATTTTCCGCCTGTAGCGTCTGCACAGCCTTCCCACGCGGGGCTTTCACGCCGATAAAAGTGAAAGTCTATGAAAAAACGATACAATGAATATTGGAACTTATTTTCTTGCTTGTCAATAAATTTGCCTCCAGTAAATAGATAAGCTTACATCCCATAGTGATATAAATGTGGGTGTCGCACACACAGACGTGTATGATTTTGCTAAACAACAATTATCATCTACCAATTAAAAAAAACAACCCTATCAGGGTTGTGTTTGAGACTCGGCATCTCAATCGGGCGATCCGTGGTTTAAACCGCAGCCACGCACCTCTGATTTTTAAGTTATGTGCGTATTAAGTGCAAATTAATGATCACTTGCTATGACGGTATAGCAACACATGTAGAAAATCTACACACCCAAGAAATTTTAAAAATAAGTTCCAAAAGTGTGTGATTTCTACCAGTTCGCGCTTAGCCAACGTGGTAGACTATAGCATAAACCCGTGCCCAGCTGTGGAACAGTCACGGGCTGACAACAAAGACCTACCAAGTCACCCCATTTTGAATGAAAATAAACTAAATTCTTAAACATAATCAAAGATTCTATTCTCACGTGATTTCATCTAAAAATTCAACTGCAATAATCAATAAATGGCAAGACATAGAATCTTACACCAATGATTTAAAACAACTAACCAGCTGTACAGCGAAATCAATTATGCACCTTTTGCCCTCCCTGATACTAAGGGTGGCCAGTGGCCGAAGCCACGTTGTTCCAGTGTAAATCGGGTTATACAACTCAAATCATTAATTATACATAGTAGGCACTTGTAACATGGAAAGGGCGGTCAAAGATTCGTGCAGATGGCGCCTGTATCCTATGATATATGGACTAATTAATATTTTGCTAAGAAGAAGAGAAGGGAAGAAATTACTAAGAAGTCACGCTCCCTGTCAGAATGTTGATGATGCAGTTAGAAAGAAATTTTGTCTTTGTCAAAAATTGTTGCTCTCTGTGAAATTCCCCATTTTGGTCGACTTTCAGTTGCGTTACAGAAACATGGTAACAGTATTTCGACATTTTTGTACCATGACATGGAATAGTTATGACTTAAGAACACTAAAACTACTCCCCACTAAATTCTGCCCATAAAATAGTGGTAGAACACTTTGTGGTTCGACTCCGGCGGCACCACCGCCACACCTATTTTTACCTAATAACAGCAGTGTTAGGCGCTGCTGTGTTCCGTTTGAAGGGTGTGGTAAGGGAGACAGACTTTTATGAGGCGTTCCATCTTAGTCCTCAGGGGTAGCGGCGCATCTGAGGCCGACCTCAGATAGGAATATGTAATCCTATCTGGGGTTGATTACAGATGTCCATGGGCGGCAGTAGCCACTTACCATCAGGTGGACTGCATGCTCGTCTGCTACTCCCTATTATAAAAAAAAAATTCATACGAGTGAGTTAAGTCAGTTGTATTGTAGTAACATATATCTATTCCCATATTTATTTACTTTAATTAAGTATGTTTTACGTTTTTCCGCCACATATATGGTTAGCATGAAGCAGTTCATCGTTTCCGTGGATAGTGTGGATGCCAGCTAATTTAGGTACACACGAGGCCACCATCTTAGCCGTCAGAAGAAGCAAGGCTTGTGAACTTCTGTGATCGACTTCCGGTATGTTACGAAGTCCTGTTCAGTTTTGTAAATTGCAGAGATGCTTAGCTAAGTTAAAAAAACGGATGAAAACAATTATAATTGATGGCCTTTTTTATAAAATAACAATTCTTGACAAATCGGGAGTATTCACGCAAAAAACTATGAAAGAAATATGAAGAAGGAAATGTCTTTAGTCAATGAGAAATTCTTTCATAATATTTTCTTAAAATAATAAGCACAATGGCTCAGTACAGGCAAACAATTTACCTAATTGCGTTCCTTTTAAGATATTTCTCAGTACAACTAAAGCTAGCATTTATTATCTGTTATTAGTACTCATTGTACACAGTTTATATCATTTTATGTAAAAGCTATTCAGTAAAGTGGATCGAACAATACCAATCACTTTTCTATCGCATTTGTTTAGAAATTCAGATTGAATGAAACCGTTCATTGCTCAATATAATAAACTCCAATATAAATGACAAAACTGCAGGGCAAAGACCTCGAACATTGAACTTATTTTTGTGCAAGACAGATAATTTCAGCATAACCAAATTCGCGACTGCGTGTTGACGTTCTCAGTAACCGTATTTACGTATAAGTCAACGTGATTCAGCAGAATTTCAAATTAAGCATCTGTGCCAGTCATTTAAAACCACTTAACCTATATTAAGCCAATATAAATCTAAAGTCAAGGCGATATTAAATACGAATCCATAGCGAACCTTCAAAGCTAACCATTTAAAAATAGATTCGCGGATAGGAGGCAGAAGGAGCGAACAAATGACATATTAATGCCTCCGGACGGCTAATTTCCAGAAAGAACTGTGTCCCGAACGTAAAGGCCAACACGAGTTATCAAGATCTGCATGCAGCTGAATCTTAGACACTGCGACAGCATACATAACTGTATCTCGGACGCAATCTTCGGAAAAGGAAAATCGATAAGCACACAGAGATGGCTCTTCATTTCTGTATTAAACAGTTTATATAAGTAATGTAACAGTTTGTTGACAGTAGCAGCATTCTTATCAGGCGGCTCGATACGCGGAGGACGTTCGCTCCGTCCCGTTACCACGCCCACAACCCGCGGATGCTGCGTGGACCGCGAATATGAGGATACGTGCGTATAGGTTACGAACTGTACTAACGAAAGTGAGTGATGATATGACTTACCCGTGGGAGCGAGGTCCCAGTTTGGGCGCCATTTATCGCGTGGTGGTGGCGCGGGATGGGTGTACGGCGAGTTACGGGCGCGACGACGGCCAGCGCGCGACTGACGCGGCGGCACGGAGCGCGTGCGTGCGTCAGGCTGGCGCACGCGCGGAACTACCCTCCATTTGTTTTGCTCTCGAACCTTATCGGTAGGAGAAAACGAGATTACGCCGTGCTATAGATGCGGCACGCTGCAGGGCATTCCAATGAACGTTGGAACTTCATGGTGGCATCGCTGGCATTTATTAGCGTCGTTTGTCACGAACCGTATGGGATATAAAACTGGTGCGGTAAAGATAAACATAACTTCCCCTAGTATAACAGTTTATAACGCCGATTTACTGCTTTTCCTTCGATACGGCCGCTGAGTGATAAACGTTTAACGTAATATTAAGCATATTGCGAATATGTGTAAAAATATTGGTAGCTTTTGCACATTCAACATCATAAATTTATAACCTTTTTAAATATCATAAAACCCAAAAGCATAGTTTAAGCAAAGTAACTGATAACATAAATCATATGGCGATAACAATTCAGAATAATTATATGCAATACCTTTAAATACATCTATCTACTTCTTTACCATATTAGTTACCTAATATATACAATAACTACACTTAAAGCGATAAGCGATTTCTAAGAAGTTTGAACCACGAAACACCCAATAGGTTAGTGTTTAACAGTGTTATGTTCTGATTCGAAGAGTGTAGTAAGGTAGACATACTTTTCCGATGCATTCCAGCTTAGTCCTCAAGAGTAGTGACACGTTTAGGGCTGACTATCTAAATCTAATCTTATTTGGTGTTGATTACAGATGTCCGTGGAACTCATTAGCTACTTAGGATCAGGTAGACTGCATGTTCGTCTGCTACTCTTATATTATAAAAAAAATCACAATAGATGTTCGATTCTCAGTTTGATCACAATCCAGTTTGTGGAATAGAACCGCATGCCCAGCCATGGGTTTGTGAGAAACAATAATTAGATAGCTTAACTTAATTTATATTACAACCGGAAGAAGTTAATAATCATAAAATATAGTAATAAACTTATTTACGAGGGCAAGATGTGACTCTTATTAACATTTTAGCAATAGAAGTTATTAATCTTCTCTTAATATAAGAGTCAGAGGTACTATTGAGTATTGTAGATAGGACCTGCATATAAATATCTTGCTTGGTTAGAGAAGTTCTTTGCAAAATGAATTATACCCGTATACCACTCCGAAGAACGGGCAAAGTAGCGTAACCACCATTTGGAGGGCAACAGTTGGACAAGAACATCGTCACCTGGCACAGTCCTGCATACTTATTCCATTCTAGGAACTAACCAGCCGCTATCTTAGTGTTCTTCTACTCAATCGCGAAGCAATGCAGACCAGTACAAGACCAGTACAGTATCGGTAGGTACATTCATTATTGGACAGATTAGTTAAGATGGACGGAATCCTTGATCTAACTCTTTAAATATTAATAAATCGTTTATTTTAAAAGATTAAAGCGTCTTTATTTTTCTTTAAAATCCCCATCCGGCAGTCAAATTATAAATTTTCTTTTTCTGTTTTGCACGACTCATGATGCGAAGCATCAGAGAGTGCTTTACGATCGAAAAAATTTTTTCGCTTCATTTTTTTTTTTGTTGGAAATTAATGAATTAATAAATATAGCCCCTTTCGAACGTCTCCAGTAAATTATGAGGTGTAACTTCCAACTATTATATAAGACGTTACGATAAAATACGACCAGCTAAATTAGAGATCTATGTTTATGATCTATGATTAATCCTAAGGTGTTCATTGATTTAATCCTTAGTAATTTATGTTTCCAAGGGAGTGCACACCGCTTTCTAACCTATTACTTACAATCAGTCTTACAAGTTACAACCAAATATTAATACTTGTAACCAAAAAGGTTCATTTTGTTAAATAAATACAAAAATTAACTGACAATAAAACAAAATCATTTTATAACTGGCACAAAGAACTTTTTAGTAACTGGCAATAAACAAAGCATGTGTCATCGTCTTTTGCACATTGGCAACACAGTTCTTTCTTCCAGAATCAAAAAAGTGTGACGAGCGTTTATTTCACGGTTTCTGTGTTAATTTTTCAATAAAAATGTCGACACTTGCAGCACCGTTGACCATCGCAGGGACAAGATTCTCGGGAGCGCCAGTAAGAAGCCAAAATGGTAATGGTTCACTAAGTTTTACCCACGCAAGTCTTGCCCCGGTAGATCACATGCATTGCCTCATACGGTTTCGATTTTTGTAAATATTCGCACAAAATCTCTTTCATTTATCACGATACCTGTCATAAATGCCCTGAAATATAGTAAAATTTAAGTTATTGTAGCTAAATTAGTCTTATAGGCAGCATTTAAATTGTATTCATAAAAATAACCTATACGATGCTTGAATCACTATAATACGATTATGTTAATGACCAACACCTGTATGGAAAAGTATAAAACTAAAATACGCTGACAGCTTTACATAGGAATATTAATGGACAGCACTATAACGTTTGATACAAAGAAATGAATAGACAACTTTGTATTATGTATCTCATTTTAGTACTAAGATGTACATATTTTTTTTTTTCTTCAACTGCAGGCTTATGGAATAATTTCTTAGAGTGAAGCAATGATAAAGTTTATTTATCATCAGCTCAAAGTGGCCCATCTGAAGAGTTTGTAGATTACTGTTGTTTAAAAATAAATTTTGTAAAGAGTCTGATTTATCATCTTTCATTGTTTTGCTAAAGGTTACAGAAAACAGTGCTTCAAAATAATCATGCAGTGAAAAATAGAAATGAAAACTTTGGTCTTTATGTAGATGTATAGAATGTATGGTAGATAATGAAAATTGCAAAAAATATTTCAAACCAATGGTGTCAAATTATTTGATCAATATTATTTTTTTAAAAGACTAGAATAGCAAATGAGCTTACAGTTCACCTGATAGATTCATTTAAGCATGCATATATCAACATTTACTTAAGATCTAATGTATGTAGCATGTAAAAGCTTTTGTGGATAACTAATTAAGTGAAACTAAAGAAACCTTTAATATGTTTAAACAGTGAGTGCAGCTTCTGCCATCGCCAACATAGTGAAGAGCTCCCTGGGACCCGTGGGGCTGGATAAGATGCTTGTGGATGATATTGGTGATGTCACAGTCACAAACGATGGTGCTACCATTCTCAAGTAAGGACCTTATTCTAAACATTATTTTTATACTTCCTTGATGTCTTACATACAATAAAGAAAAACATGTAAAAAAATAGTTATGCTGACTTTAAAATAATAGGTTCTACATGCTATAATTCTTATAAAGAATGGTATTTCACAATAAACAAGGTAAATAATAATAAATACAATAAAAATAAAATTGTTTTATTGATTCAAGTACAATAAAATTGTAATAACAAGGTGCAAGGGATCCTGTACTGGGTTCGTAGATAAAAATGATTTACCAACAAAAAAAATTAAATTGCGAAAATACTAGAATAAGTTGTTTTTACTACTGAACAAATGGACAAAAATCAGTATATATATTGGTTTTTATAGAATAATATTTATAATATGTTCATATATCACCCAGGATGTTAGATGTGGAGCACCCAGCAGCAAAGGTGTTGGTGGAGCTGGCCCAGCTGCAGGATGAGGAAGTCGGAGATGGCACCACATCAGTTGTTATTATTGCTGCTGAGCTTTTGAAGGTTTGCCAAATTCTTTTATCTATTTCACTAACAAACCCACTGGGATTGACTATCAAATGAGGGATGATTCAAATGTTACAAATGACTAAAGGGGAGTGATGAGTCTTTATTGTTTACTTTAGCTGACAAGGGAGAGGGGGTTAAGCTACTAAAATTGTAAAATTTATAAAATTCTGATGCTATAATATTTAAATGCCCATTACATTAATTTCTCACTATAGTTCTTGATATAATGGATATCTGTGACCTAGTACAGGGGATCCTATTTAAAGTTAATTGCAGATGTATTGCTACTCCTAGGGACATGCTTAAAATCTATCTTTTAACTGTAAATAAACATAATACACAAATAATGTTGCAATAGGCAGAAATATAAATCCCAGCAAAATTGCTGCAATCCATTATGAGTTCTACATTTTATTTATATGACAAACATCTTTCCAACAGAATGCAGATGAGCTTGTAAAGAACAAGATTCATCCCACCAGCATAATCTCAGGGTACAGGTTGGCCTGCAAGGAGGCAGTGAAGTACATCCAGGACAACCTCACAGTTACCGTGGAGTCGATCGGCAAGACCTCCATCGTCAACGCTGCCAAGACCACAATGTCTTCTAAGCTTATTGGAGCGTATCCTTTTCAAACTGATTATATTTTTATTTTATTATATAATACATTTTAAACATAATAATGTAGGAAGTTGTAATTAAAAAGTCTTAAGTTCATCAAGTCAAACCATGTTCTGTTTATTAAGTTATAAGCATTAGGATTAACTTGGTTACATCAATAATGTCTACAAAATTACAATTTTGAAATTCTTCTACCTTTGTTAACTTTATTAAAGAGTCATTCATATATCCATACGTAAAAAGGCTATAATATTGCTTTTCCTGCTGTTTCTAATTTATGAAAATTTTACAACAATTTCTTCATAATTTCCTCAACAACAAACAAACAGTGATGCAGACTTCTTCTCCGAAATGATAGTGGACGCAGCACAGGCAGTCAAAACCCTAGACCCTAGAGGCAACGCCATCTACCCGATCAAAGCTGTGAACATTCTGAAGGCGCACGGGCGGAGCGCCCGCGAGAGCGTGCTAGTGAAGGGCTACGCCCTAAACTGCACTATCGCGTCGCAAGCCATGCCCAAGAAGATTGTCAACGCCAAAATCGCCTGTCTTGATTTCTCCCTGCAGAAGACTAAGATGAAACTTGGTGTTCAGGTGAGTTATGAACTGCATACTCTGTTGTGTGTTGTAGATATGAAGCATGTCATGTCATGTCATGGTCATAACATCGAAGAATTAGTTGATTAACCAACAAATTCTTCGATTTTATGACTTATGTATAGTCTTTAAGGATATTAAGTCATAAGTCTTTAAGTCATATGTTATGTATAATCCTTAAAGATTAATATGCCAATGTATGAAAAAATACGTATTTTCTTTAAAAAAAATCCTTTTCCTTTAATTTGTCACATAACATTACTTCCCATAATTTGACCCTTATAAGAGACACTATCAGATAGTCGAATAATATAGAGGGTGTAATTTTTTTCAAAGTGAACTTGATGATTCCCAGCTAGGGAAAAAGATTATTTTAAAAAACTAATGATGTAGTTTTAGTTTTTATCAAAATCGGCCTCGTGACTCCTTTCAGAATTTTTCGCTAATCTTTATAGTTTCGGATTAGGCCCTGAAGGCCTATTTGAAAAATTCACCCTGTATTTTACATTTTAATTTTCGATGTGACAAGGGTGGAGTAAGTTTAACATGTGTTTTACACAAATAAACCTATTTTCTTTGCTATGTTTGAAGACCATCAGCTCTTTAGTTGGCAAATAGATGTTTCCAAAACCTTATAATTTAAATTTAATTAATATTTACATGTTTATCCTTCAATTTCCCAGGTACTTGTATCAGACCCAGAGAAATTGGAAGCGATCCGCGCCCGCGAGTTAGACATCACTAAGGAGCGCCTGCAGAAGATACTGGCCACCGGTGTTAATGTGATCCTCTGCTCGGGCGGTATTGATGACTTGTGCCTGAAGTACTTCGTGGAGGCCGGCGCTATGGGCGTGCGGCGCTGCAAGAAGGCGGACCTCAAGAGGATCGCCAAAGCCACGGGAGCGGCCTTCCTAACGTCATTGACTAATATGGATGGTAATTTACTAATCATCAGCTAGCATACTTTTGCAACTCTGTAATTTCATACCTTACATACATTATTGTTTATTATTTCATTATAGTAATTTTACTATTTGTGTTTCTTTATGTTATATTTTATGTGTGTCCATTAGACTTCCAATGGAGAACTCTATATTTTAATCGTAATAATTATATATTTATGATGTTGAAAATATTATATTGTTTCAGGTGAAGAAGTGTTTGAGCCCAGCATGATGGGCGAGGCAGCTGAAGTCGTTCAGGAACAAATCTGTGATGATGAACTCATTTTGATTAAGGGGTAAATTATTGTTCTTATCACTTATGTGTCTTACAAAAATATTGTGAATTTTATACGTTTTATTTCAATTTATTTCCATGACTTTATAATTCGCAAAAATTGGTCTAAAATATTTTATTCTTCTTAGAGATTCATTAAGTTTCTTTACCATCACTAAAACCACTTAATATTATGTGGGTGGCATATCCATTGTTTCGTAATTCAACTACACAATAAGTAATCTACTCTTAGACTGAAAAAGACTGACTAAAAGGAAACAAATTTTTAACTTAGTGTGTCTGTAAGCTTATATATAAAATTCTCGTGTCACAATATTAGTTACCATACTCCTTCGAAACGGCTTTACCGATTTACACCAAATTTTATATGCATATTCAGTAGGTCTGAGAATCGGCTACTATCTATTTTTCATACCCCTAAGTGATAAGGGTTGTTCACCCTTAACATTTTTTATTTATATGGCAATACAATGTTTGCCGGGTCAGCTAGTTATTTATTATATTTATTTGCTACAGACCTGTAGCGCGTACAGCAGCCTCGATCATCCTCCGAGGTCCGACAGACGCTTATTGCGATGAGATGGAACGATCAGCCCACGACGCTCTGTGCGCGGTACGAAGAGTACTGGAATCAGGCCGTTTGGTGCCTGGTGGTGGCGCAGTGGAGGCCGCGCTGTCGATATACTTGGATAACTTCGCTACGACACTGGTGAGTGTTAGGTGGAATAACATAGAGAAAAATTCTCAAAACGCAAATTACCGCTAGTTTCTACTAGTTTCAAGCAATCAATATATCAACAGCTGAAGAAAGTCGAATATACGATTTAGCTAATACATAAATTGAGGCTTTTAGAACCAGAGTAGCCTAACTACAAAAAATGTTTTTTAATATGAAGAAAAGTAAAAGTGTATAGTCCGCTCTGAAGTTGTTGCGCTTAGGTGTAGTCATACAGTTTACTATGGCGACGCGATTTATTTCTATATTCAGAGTGAACAAGCAGTTTTACGCGGACTATACAACACTTTCAAATTATGAAAATACAGATAGGTCAAAAATCATTAAAACTCTGGTTCCAGCAGACTCAATTAGGTGTTAAATAGACAACTTAAATAATTACCTAAGTAATAATTATAACTGTATAACTTATTTATTTTTAATCAACCAATGGTGCCAAAGTGTGTTTCTTAATGAATACATAATAAACCAGTTGATGGAATTAATACTGTATTTCAATAATATACTAAGTTCCCAAGGGGCTATTTACACAATAGACAGAAACTGTGTAGACTGCAGTTGTCTTCCATCAACATTCAGTATTAACACATCTTTTTGTCAGTCTATGCTAGAGGCTCATTTTTTATCAGCCAACTAGTAAAATAAGCTTACGATCCGCACTAATGCAAACGTTACGATCGTTAAGTGGAACTCACCTATTCCAATCAGCATAACCAAAGTCGTTATGGTCGTTGAGTGGAACTCACCTGTTCCATGACTATGGTTGCAGAGCTCCCGCGAGCAATTGGCGATAGCAGCATTCGCGCAATCGCTGCTGGTGATCCCGAAGACGTTGGCGGTGAATGCAGCGCGCGACGCCACCGACCTGGTCGCCAAGCTTCGCGCTTACCACAACTCCTCGCAAACAAAGGTACACACATAAATGACGTATTTAATGAAGATATTAATCCCATATCTTATCATGTCATGTCGCATCACACTTAAAAAATTAATATAATAAAAGTAATTTAATACGTAGCGTACTCAGTTCGTACCCTATTTGGAAAAACGGGCAAGATTACATACTAGCTACAGTATCGATTTTAGATTTCGTTTTGTAAAAAAATACTGTAATTATCTTTCCTAAATACTCCAAAAGTAGCAACTTCAATAAATGCATAATCACAATAATAAATTCATGTCTTTAACTTAATCTCCTTAATCCTTAAAAAGATAATATTTTTAATGAACAACTTGCCCTTACAGGTAGAACACGCAAACCTCAAATGGGTAGGGCTGGACCTAACAGAAGGAACACTACGTGACAACCTCGCCGCAGGTGTCCTTGAGCCCGCCATCTCCAAGGTTAAATCCCTGAAGTTCGCCACAGAAGCCGCCATCACGATCCTCCGCATCGACGACATGATCAAACTGGATCCTGAACAAAAGGGCAAGACCTACGAAGACGCCTGCAACGCCGGCGAACTCGACTAAGGATAGTGTTGAAGACTCAGTAATGGACTAAGTGCAACGCCGAGACTCTGAAGTGACTAGAAAATGTCTTTAATAAAGTGATAGAGTGAGAAATCACGGAGCGTTTTTCTTCTGCCGCCGCACGTGATAGCGGAATAGCTGTTGTATTTGTAAACACTTCACGTCAACCGACTTCCGAAATGCCGTGGCGAACGCGATTCGACTATTTGCCCGCCGATTAGGTGGAAACCGCAAATAATCACGTTCACCGCGGAAATAAAACGCGCTGTGAATACTGCAACAGTCATTTACCTACATTATCCTAAGTCTAGGCGTGGTGCGGTTCCGCTCTGCGCGTGTGAGCCGAAGAAAAACGCTGATTTCTAAGCCTTACACGTGAATGCTTCATGTCAGTATCCTCCATAATACTTTAAATGTTTATGTTACATAAAGATATACAAAAGACAGAAGAATTGTATTTACAGCACTACCAAGCAAAAAAGATTATATTTTCTAGTTCATATAACTTCATTATTACCATATTAGACCATGCTGAGGTCTTGTAGCATTACGATTATTCATGAGTGCTTGAGGTGCCTGATTGTTGTCTATTGCTTGTATTATTCTACACAATTTTGGTGCGGTGATTTGTAGGATGGATTGAACAATAACTAAAGCCACATTTCTGAATAATGATTGTCCAAAAATAGTGATAAACTAAACCATTTTAATGGGATGATAGAATAACGGAAAAAGTATTATCCTGAGGCCTTATGTTATGAAACATACATAAAGATTTTTTTGTTTTTGACCAAAATGTTAGTAACAAAAACAGAAGTTATTACACACTAGGCTTCTGATTTACAACACATCATTTTTTAAATATAAAATGTAGCAATATTTAATATGCACACACTCTTTGAAACATATTGTATTAATTGTTCTAAAAATATATGTGAACATAAATACCCATGTAAAAAGTGGTCTTGTTGTGGACACAATGATTATAATTATATGTTTTATTCGTAACTAAAATTATATCATCGACATTATCAAAGAATTACATTAGAATAAAATAATGCCTTATTGGACCACCCTCCCATACCCTATTAGGGTATTTATGCTCACAGAAATAACTACATTGGTGAATAACATTTGTTTTTGTATTCATAATGTTTACACGGTAACTTGATGTACTTGTGCAGGGTTCAACATATTGTCACAATGCCAGTAAAATTTGTTAAAGCATTCTGATGGAGTAATTTAAATTATTTTAACCAAATAATGGTTTCTTTGCTTTTAACATTTAATGCTAGATTAAAATCGCTAGGGCGTTAACAACGTCGGTAAATAAATAATTTTTAATACTATTCGTATTTTTTAATTTCCTCCTACCTTTCAGTCATTTTATTCTTAGGACCTTATCTTAATCATTGTTTACTTTTGTTTATGAAGGGTAGAATTTGTTCATAAATTACGATCAGAGAATACAAAAAATACACGGCGATGGTGCAGCTACTTTTATATGATTTTTACACGTGTAAAGTATATTACATGGTTAGCTCTGCAACTGCTGGAGCTGCGTCATCTAGAAAAAAGTGGAAGTGATCCTGCCTTGATCACTTAATTTTGCCAATGTTGGTATCCACCTCTAGATGCAAATTCTAACTTTAGCTTAAAGTCTAGAGTTCAAAACCTTCTACTTTACATCACAGAGAAAGTGAAGTTGAAGTTGAGTAGTGCTTTTTTAGGGCAGCAGCAGCACGGCACAACTAAAATGTATTGTTTAATTTAATAACTACATAATATAGTTAATTTATTTTGTTCAATTTTGGGTCGAAAAATACGTTAAGTCTGTGGTTATGCTCATGATAACCATAGACAAATAATACATTGACAGATATAACTTATATTTGTCAAAGTCAAAAGACGAAAACAAAAAGTCGGCTTATATTATCATTTATCAGACCGTATCTTTGTAAATAGTTTAGCATGTATTTATAAGTGAAAACGTGTAAAAATGATAATTTTACGAAGTATTATATCCCCTATTATCAAGGGGCACAATTTCAGAGCTTCCCGTGTGTTCCTTTCAACTTCGGTTTATAAGGTTTTTCATATTTTAAATTATGTAAATTTATAATCATTCGTTCTGGAAACTTGAAGGTCGATTCAAAGATTATGTTGTTTATACAGTTTATAGCTATGTTTAAGTGAACATTACACTGATTTTACTCGGAACAACCAGCGAAAATTATTCTTTAAATATAATAACGAAATATAGCAATATGTTTCAGGAAGAGAAAATCAATGTTGGGAAATATAATATAAACTATTTGAAAGTCGGAAATGGCGCGCACAGCGTACTATGTATGCCGGGAGCGCTTGGCAGCATATGGACTGATTTTAAGCCTCAGATCGAAGGGTTTGACAGAGAGAAGTTCAGTGTGATCGCATGGGACCCGCCGGGTTATGGGAAAAGCAGACCACCGGAAAGAGAATTCCCCAATGATTTCTATGAAAAGGATGCTGATGCTGCCTTTGAATTTATGAAGGTAATTTAGTATTTTCGTTACTATTCGTAATTTCAAGTATTTACTCAAATAATAAATATATAGCAAAATACATAAAATTATATAATAGGTCATATGCATATAAAAAATATAGTAATCAACTAATAAATGTAAGTATAGTAACATTTATTAGTTGATTACTATATGATTGATTACTATATGTAAGTAATTCATTATTTAAACTCCATATCCTACATTCAACATCAACATTACAACAACTTAGTATCAATTTTTCATATTATAATATGTTAGTGAGTGGCTATAATAACAGTTATGCCATCCTACAACCAAGATACTAAACCATCTTTTATTATAAAGTAGAGCTGTACTTGTTAATAGTAACCTTAATACTTTACATGTCTATAAAAATATTTTTGATGCAGACTCTGAACATCCCCAAATTTTCATTAATGGGTTGGAGCGATGGAGGCATATCCAGCATCATACTTGCAGCAAAATACCCTGAAGCTGTCAAGAAAATGGTCATTTGGGGTGCCAATTCATTCATACTGCCTCATGAACTAGAGTCATATAAAAGTATGTTATTTACTATTTTATACTACTATAAACTATATTTACTGGTTGACTTCATACTCATTTTCACCTTCATATAAAAAATTAATCTATATTCATTGTGCTTAATACTCTTATCATTGCTTTACTCTAAAGTGCTTGATGAGTATTTATTCCATTGCTAATATCCTTAGTACTTAAAATAGTGTTCAAAATGTCATTGCAGAAATAAAAGATGTAAGTAATTGGTCTGAAAAAATGCGAAAGCCAATGGTGGCGCTCTACGGTGAAGACAGATTCCCTAAGCTTTGGGCTGAGTGGATAGATGCAATGGTGGCTGTTTATGAAGCGAACAATGGCAACATATGTTCAGACCATTTGAAGGACATCACCTGCCCAACATTTATTTTGTATGGGGAGAAAGATCCACTAGTGGACAATGTTCATGTAACACATCTGCACACACACATTCAGGGAGCTAGGTATGTGTGGATGCTTTTTCATTTAGTATAGAGTCCATCCTCTGGACAAATAGATTTGATAATAATCCTACAAATCAAAGTTTTGTACACTATTTGATAAAAGCTATAGATTATAGAATTTGATTTAAATCAATACACTGTATTTTCTTCCAGAATTCATCTTTATCCTGAAGGTAAGCACAACATTCATATCAGATATGCTGAAGATTTTAATAAAAAAGTGCAAGACTTCTTACTACAAAAATGAGAAAGGTATTATTTAAACTACATACAAAATATTATTATTTATAAAGTGTTTTTTATGGAAAAATAATTTATTTGATCATATTGTTCCTTTAATAAACTGTTGGATTTTACAATGTGTTTACTTTGAAGGGACCAAACAAAAGAAATCAACAAAATTCCCATATTTTATTTTCATTTACTTCTTATAAGCATGTTTCATTTTAGAATAAAACAATTTACATTCAATAACACATAATTTAAGGTTTGAAGTGACTCATTTATATGATACTGTATGTACAAGTGAAGAGTTCCCTAAGCACAAACAAGCTTGATCATAACATAGCTGCTGAAGTCACACGGGTCCTTTGTTCATCTAGAAATTGTTATTCGGTTTGCGAACTACACATTATAAGGATTGTTAGTGAAAACAATTACATTTGCATTTTATACTAATGTTCGACTGGCTAATACTTCAAGTGGTATCCAATAATACAGATGTGCGGTGAAGATAGGAAAATGTTTTGTAAAAAATTATCAGATTCATTACTTTCCTATCAACGCCACTGTGCTTTGGTAAAATATCTTCTTTGCGTGAGTTTCAATGGATACCAACTTTAAGTATGCAGTCGAATAAATTATTCGTACATAGCAAATAAGAAATGCGAGCTTGTTTCATGTTAATAAATACGTATTGCACTCTACACAATATTGACTTATCAAAAACCGGTCCAATTTGGTTAGCGCCGATTACACGTTGCAAAGATTTACATTTCTAATTGTTGTAAAGTTATATTTAATAAGGCACCATTCACGAGTCTGTAGTTAATGGAAGCACATACTATTATGTACCACCTCATTTATGCCAAAAGTTTTAAGACTGTTAATGTAAATGACTTCATAAGTTACGGTTTACATTAATATAAACAAACACACATAACCGTCCTACCATGATAAATACATAAGAAAATATAGTGAATAAATATTCACTAAACCACGTAAGCTTGTTCTTATCTCATAAATAATTTCTCTAGTTACAAAAATAGTATACAGTGAATGGAACAACGCTGCCCGACGCGTCTAGCGTCGCCGCACTACCAATCGCGTTCTAAGAGCACCATTATTACACCGGCTATGTACTAATGTGATCCATTCATTACACGGAACTAGTAACCAAATAGGCTCCCAATGCACAACATATTTCGTGGTAACACATCATTAATATGTAAGAAACATTTAGCTTGGTGACATGAAAAAATGTTTACTTTAAAAAATGATTCAAAAATTGCTTACTTTAGTATGTTTTTTTAAAAGGAAGTAATTATAAAATCAGTATTTTAACTTTAAAGTTAAAGATAATCACTTAATTATATTTTTATAAAATCCTATTTGTCATCTGGAACTATTGGTATTATATGGCGCTTATTTCTGTCAACACATAGTTATCAACCCTTATCTTTATGAAAAAATTATTACCTATTAGAAGTCTATTCGGTTACATCGTCCATGATTCATTACATATATTACAAATAAAATAAGATTACTCTTACAAATACATAACGATACAATATTACAACATTATCACCGGGATTATTAACAATACGGTATTAAAATTAAAGAATTTAAATACGTTACATTCGTTATGTTTACAATTACAAAAAAAAGTACTAACGTTTTAATAGAGAGAGTCAAAGGCACACACTTCGTAAAAAAAATCCTACAAGTTAGTCTCAGTGTCTCTTTCACTTGGGGCTCAGACGTACACTGGGCCCTGGTTGTCGTTGTCGTCGAGGTTAATTTTGTTCGTGTAGCCGTCGTCGAAGAATCTTCTGAAGGTGAATTCGAAGAAGCCGTGGAAGGTTTTGCCGTTGTCTAACAGCTCGCTGTCCGACTTGTTGGAGTCCGAGCTGGCAGAGTTTCGGAGCTTGTCGGGGTCGATCGGGTCGAAGTTGGAAGTGTCAGTTGGGTATTCGATTTTCGGTATGTGTGGCGCGGCTTGCCTTCGGAGGCCCTTGTCGAAGTCGATACCCATTAAGAAGGGGTGGTTCTTTACTTCGTTGGCGTCTTTACCCAGCCTGGTCTCTTGGCCGGAGCACAGCTGGAGTATTAGGTCCTTGCTCTCGCGAGATAGGTTCGCCGCGTCCGGTATGTGAAGAGTGCTTTCCCAATTAATTACCTGAAAGAAGATACATAATTCATCAATATTAATAATATAAATTTTCCGATATATGCAGGTCCTACATTTCACATTAGGCTCCTCTGTTTATTATAATAGGGACTTATGCAATTCTTATACCAAATACATTATTATTTTCCGTCCACTGCGTAAGAACCAGTAACATTCCGACACAATTAAAACAGTGCATAACCAAGGGTAATGGCTAGGACCTTATAATTTAGATGAATTCACCAAACAGATAAAGCACCAATTTTTTTACGTACTCTGAATGGACCTTAGGCACGACTCTTTTTTATAAGAAACTAGCTGACCCGGCAAACGTTGTGTTGCCATATAAATTAAAAATGTTAAGGGTGAACAACCCTTATCACTTAGGGGTATTAAAAATCGATAGTAGCCGATTCTCAGACCTACTGAATATGCATATAAAATTTAGTGAAATCGGTAAAGCCGTGTCGCCTCCGACATTGTACGGTAACTAACATTGTGACACGAGAATTTTATACATAATAGAATCGCTGTCTTATTTATAAAAAAGAAGAATCCTAATAGATACCCTAACTCAAGCTTACAATATTATAATACAGAGCAATACTAACTTTGAACTGTGTATCAGCGGGCGTCGCAGCCAAGAAGGGCGGCGAACCCACCAACATCTCGTACAGGATGACGCCCACCGACCACCAGTCACACAGCTGCGTGTAACCGGTGCGTTGGAGAACTTCCGGAGCGATGTAGTTAGGCGTGCCCACTAGGGAGTGAGCGAGACACCGCTGGTGCTCTCTCTTGCGCCGCCTCTCCAAGGGTTTCAGCTGATGGCAGCGGCACTCGCCCATCGCGCCCCATTCGCCGTCCACTGGGTCCATCGAGTCTTGTCGGCCGTGGTCTGAAACACGTAGGTATTTGTTAGGTTTTGGATTTCCGATTTAGGTTTTTTTTATATATAATATGGGAGTAGCAGACGAGCATGCAGTCCACCTGATGGTACGTGGCTACTGCCGCCCATGGACATCTGTAATCAACGACAGGATCAGATATTCCTACCTGAGGTCGGTCACAGATGTGCCGCTACCCCTGAGGACTAAGCTGGAACGCCTCGGAAGAGTATGTCACCACAAAGGGTTCTACCACTTTCAAAAAGAAGGTGAGAGCTTAGGTTACATTACACTAGCGTTCACGAGATTAATCTATTGGTACATAAACTTCTATTCCCTGTAAAGATTGGCTAAATATGGTCCAAAGTATGTGACAATATTTCACTGACAAGTCCTATCAAAATCTACTTTGCCATTTTCCAGATTAACTGGACAAAGTTAAAGAAAAATATAAGTTATAAAAAACTGACTAGACTTGTATTTAAAAAAATATGAGCTAGGACAATTTTGGAAACAGATTTAGAATTTTAAATTTTATAAAGATATTATGTGCTCACCATTTCTCTGATAGTATTTTGAGTTGTGCGTCCATCTGAAGCCTGTACATAACCCGAAGTCTGTCAACTTGATGTGCCCGTCGCGATCTATGAGGATGTTGTCAGGTTTTATATCCCTATGAATAAAGCCCATTTTGTGTACACTCTCCACCGCGCACGTGAGCTCCGCGATGTAGAATCTGGCTAGATTCTCCTCAAATATACCCAACTTTATTAACAACGACATCAGATCGCCGCCGGGGATGTAGTCCATCACAAAATATAAATTATCCTTATCCTGGAAGCTGTAATACAATTTCACTACCCATTCGTTGTCGGCCTCAGCCAATATGTCCCTTTCAGCTTTGACGTGCGCCACCTGGTTCCGCTTCAGGACGTCAGCTTTCCGTAGTGTTTTCATGGCATATAGATGACTAGTATCAATTTTCTTCACCAACGTCACCTCCCCGAACGCACCTACACCGATCGGCTTTATTTTGGTGAACATGGACTTGTCCATTTTCGCCCGTTTCAGCCTGATATAGTTCGATTCCTTCTGGGACAACATCTTCCTCATCTGGCACTGCGCTTCCGCACTGAGACCTATTTTGGTCATCTCCTTCTCCAATTGCATTCTACGATAAGTTCGTTGCTTATAAGATTTTAATATATTCTCCACGTGCTGCTCCATAAAGAATTTAAACGCTTGCGGAGAATAATTCCTAACTTTACAATCTCTCCTTTCGTCTTCCTTTTCTTTACTGATGTTTTTCCGTTCAGGTATCGGTGATTGATGTCTAATTTTGTCCGGCAAACCTTTCGGTCGACGTTCCGACGAGCCATTTGAGCTTTTATCTGAACCCGATGGAACCATACTATCTTTAAGTAGATTGCAGTTCTGATTGGGACATTTGATTTCATGCCCTTGAGAAGTCTCTCCTTTGACATCACAGTTGTTCGAGAACTTTTTATGAAGAGGTGAGTGGTGGGAATTAACGGTAGTCGTGTTGTCGTTTTGATTACCGTACGGCGGCGGAGGTATCGGATGCATGCCTCGTTGGACGGCCAGCGCTTGCATCGTGATAGCGTAACTAGGGGGTTCCGTGGTCGGGACGGTGGGTGTGGTGGCCGTGATGACGGGCGGCGTGGAGCCCGGCGACGACGGCTTCGGCGCCAGTGGGTAGCTCGGCGGCGTCTGCGCTTGCTGCTTCTGCTGTATCGAGCAAGCGTACGACGGAGGCGGGGGCTGCACTGAGCTCGCGACGGGCGGTGGGGCGACCGGTGCGATAGCAGTCTGCAGGATGGGCTTTTGGACTTGCGTACTTTTCACAGATTGCATGATGATAGGAGCTTGCACCGCTTGTCTCGCCGTACGCGACTGGATTGGCGTGGGGCGAGTCATACCCGAGGAGGAGCCGGTCGATTGCGTCACCGTAATCGGGCTCGGCGAACCGGCAGACGTGCCTCCCGAGTAGATGCCCGACGACGGACTCTTCCGATAGTCCTGAGACTGGGTCGGGCTTTGTCTGTTCTGCATAGACACAGAGTAAGACGGTGGCGGGGGTACGCCAGAGAGGGGATAAGGGGGTGGTAGTTCCGCACCGGCTGCACCCGTCTGATAAATACTCAGGGCCTGAATTTGCTGTGTCAACTGTTGTTGCACTTGAGGTCCGTTTTGTACTATCATCGGTTGCCTCGCGGGCGGCGTGGGTGCCCCGGCAGCTACGGGACTCGTGCCTCGCGCGGGAGGCAGCGGGGGAGCTGGGGACATGCGCTTCATGAGCTGCTGGACAGATGGCGGCACGGGAGGTGTGGAGGGACATCTTGGTGGCGGCGGGGGCGGCGGCTCGGAGAAATTCGAAGGGGAGTACTGACGACTCAACTTCTCGTGAGGGTGCGGAGCGTCGGGCTGTCGCGGACTATCCGACCGTGAACTCCCCGCTCCGGAATCTAGAGCAGGACTTCCTCTATGAAGGTTAATTTCGCGTTCTAGACTCGGTTTTCTTATTAGCTTCGTGCTAAGAGCGCTTATTGTACTAGACTTTAGTACGCCATTCAGGGGTTCCTGCTGTCTTTGAGACAAGTGGTCAACGGCAGCATCAAACCGCCCTCCAGCAAACTTCAGTGCTTTTATTGCTGGATCCTGTAAAGTCAAAAGAGACCATATTAAACAAACATTAAATTACGCCATTTTTAAGTCTTATTTTCTTAAAAATGAAATTTTTTGCACATACATTGCAAAAATGTCTTATCAGAAATAACAGTGAATTCTCACAGAATTCTGATGAGTCTTGTCTGATCTCATAAGAATCAATATATCCCTTATATGTCATTTTTGTATGATATTTCAAATAGTATACCTATTGGGACTCAATAACACATAAATGTAATAATATAGATCAATACTCAGAAATATTAAATACATATAATTCCAAATTATGAAATAATATAATACATTATTATAATGATATGAAATAATAAAATCCGTTTAGTTAAAGCCAGCTATGGATGTACAAAAAACATACAGTAATCAATTTTCATATAAACATATAGTCATAATATCAACATGCTTATAACAGAAACAATTGATCATCAGCGATCACATATGGAAAACAACTGAACTTCTCAGAAAATTCAATAAAGACAAAAAAAAACTAAAGATAATATTTATTTTTGATTCAATAGAAATAGAACTCATACTTATTGTTGTTATTAACATATTCTGAACTGATTTAGCACAATCAGTTCAGAATATGTTTATAATTTGTCACATAACATTACTTCCCAGAATTTGATCCTTATAAGCGACACTATCAGATGGTGGTATAATATAGAGGGTGTAATTTTTTTCAAAAAGAACTCGTTCGATTCCCGGCTAGGGAAAAAGATATTTTAAAAAAGTAATGATGCAGTTTTAGTTTTTATCAAAATAAACGCTAATCCTTATAGTTTCGGATTTGGCCCCGAAGGCAATTCAGGAAATTCACCCTGTATGTATGGGGGACCGCGGTGTCATCTCTATACTGTACATAAATCACTCATTAAAAGCAAAAGGGCCATTTTACTGATTTTTTCAACCACATACCTATATGAAAAGGCATTCTCTACTCTTGTTTATACAAAAAACAAATACAGAAACAGATTATCTGTAATAAGTAAAATAAACACCTAATCCATTTTTTTTACTGTTTATTTTATTAAGATACAAAAATAGGCTAACTTTTTAAAGTTTTGACTCCCACTAAAATTTACCATTGAACGCATTCTAAACAGAGACAACCCACGTCTGACCTGGGTGCTAGTTTTAGCCTATCTATCGGTGCCCATATAGATGATAATGGTTTTGAAAGATGATTTTAGATATTACAATACTACAAAAAGTTATGTAGGAACAATACACTTACCTCATCATATCCAAGAGCAAGGAGTTGATTTAGTGACTGAGGTAGCACATTCAAATCCTTATCAAGCCCATTCCCTGACGAAGAACTGAATCCGGAGCTCACACCGGAGCTTACTGTGCTGGCGGCGGACGATCCGGGAGGTTCCGAGCTCCCAATATTAGCAAACGGGAGCAATGAGTTACGGATTTCGGCGAGCGCCTTCTGGTTGTACCCTGAGGAGCGCGTGGCCGTCTTGCCGGGCGCCGGCGGGTTCATGGCGCCCGCGCCCGAGCGCCTCACCTCTCACCCCACCCCTCCCATCACATGAACACACCGCTCCCACACTTTCCACTCACAATTCGCATTTATACTCCTTGATAGTCACCACTTTGTTACAACTGTTCAAATGTCTCCACAAAAATCACAAGTCCCAATCTGTTAATGTTTTACTCCTTTTAGCATTATATGGTTCTGTTTGTACTATTGAAATCTCCTTGTATATCACTGAAAAAAGAAAGTTATTATAGTTACAGTGGTTAAGAAATTAATCAAATATTTCTAATGAACTTAAGTAACCTTGTGTAATGTGTTAGTACAGAGTTGGAAATTTGGAATCATTTGAAAATGTTATGGACATTTCAAATAGATTTTATAGAATTATGGCATAATTTGTTATTTGTTTAGCAAATAGTAATAATCGTAACATTTCGAGGGCTCTGGTAACTTAGAAAATTATTTTTAAACAGAATTCAATTCGATAAATATACAAGAGTGTACCAGAATATCGAGTATGAAATAGGAATACAATTTATAAACATTATAAACAAACTCTTTAAATGTAACTTAAAACAATAACAAACACAAAACAAACCAAGTTATATCTATATTTAACTAATGTCCCATTTTAAAAACAGAAAGTACAGTAAAAAACTAAAGGAATGTTCAGTACGAATCATTTCTGACATAGACCTGAGGAATGTTAAAATTAGAGCCCGCTTTGTTTTACACACAGCGCCAAAAACAGATATCGGTTACCAAAGCTAGCAAATAATTTAGTTACCTGAAAATTTTTCACCCTTTGCAAATCCGAATAGGAATCCTAAACGTCATAATCACGTAAAATAAAAATGCTAGACGAGTGCTCTCACATTACCGATGACATCTTTCACGCACACCACTAATTGCGATTGCAAAAACTGTATTCATGCATATACAAAACAGCGAAGGACAGAATGAACTTGGGTCTGGTTATCAAAAAATATCGAAGAAATAATGAAAACAAAGAACTCTAAAACACAGACATGCAAGTTGGCAAACCATACAAAGCGACCATTTTGAAGAATTACCACATTCTTTAGTGTGTTCGAAAAGTTACGCTAAGTGACGTTTACGATTGAAACTTATTTAAAGATTTTAAAATGTAATTTTATTTTTATGATTTACTTCATATTAAATTATGTCTAGTTTACTAAAACTTTTGTAGTTAGTATACTACTATAATTTTATGTTCATAGAAATACATGTAAATATAAATATTATAATCTGTATATGAGAATACAGATGATAAAAAACCGATAATCAAATAAATACCGATTATTTTGTCTATAAAAATAAACAGATTAAAATTGGTATGAAAGGGGCAATTTTTCATTTGATTAAATTTAAAAACCTTGTAAATTGGATACAGCGCAAAAATTTAACGTATATTAGATATGCATTCACAAAATTTATTCTGGTTTGTAAATACGTGTAACTCTGTAAGGAGTGTGCCACATACTGTACGACAATTTTTTATAAAAGACATGAAAAGGTGGCCTAAATAAACCTCATAAAACTTTTGATAAAACAGTTTTTTTGAAAAATAATATCTATCGTACATATCGAGTCTTTATTCTCGATCTGACACGATATACGTCCGTTAAATCAGTGTCAGAAATGACACTTGACAGCGTGAGTTTCGGGAGCAAAATGTACCTATAAATAATTAAATTAAAAATACAAGTTTAATTAACTGTGAACTTATATAAATAAGCATACGTGTAAAAATATATAGGAGTTTGAAACACGCTTCCCGTTAATTTGTATCGAAAATGAAGACTGTTACATTGATGCAATCGTGTTCATTGGTTTTAATCTTATTTTTCCCTCATTTTGTGATGCTTGACGAAAATTCTGTGTACGAATACGATCCAGGTATATTCAGGCAACAAATAGAAGACTTAGACGGGAATTTTATTATGTTTTACGCGCCATGGTTAGTAATGTATATCATTTTCTGTAAGAATTTTTGTTGCCCTGTGAATACCATAGATTCATTCTTATATAAATAATCTTATTTACATAAGTATTAGTCATCACAGGAATAATTGAACTACTCATTTACTTTACACCAGTGCCTACTTCTTCCACACATTAATGTTGTACCATTCTAGTCTACCTTTCTAATGTAGTATGGTAGACTTGCAATCAGTATGAAATCAAAAATTTTTTTCACTATTAAATAGGCCTTTCTCAAGGTGTGCCATCAAGCTAAATTTACTGCCACTTGACTTGCAGTCAGACTTAGTCCTAAATTTCCTAATCCTTCCTTCCTCCTTCCTCCCTTAATCCTATTTAAATAACTTATTCCTAAGGTATAGTAATGCATCTGTACTAAAACTTTAAGGATCACTGTGTTCATTACAGGTGTAGTTATTACAATATGAAAGTACAAATAACAGTTATTACTTATAAAGACATACTTATTGATATGTATAAATAGCTAATTCTAGTGATAATTTGTTTAGGTGTCGGTATTGCACAGAGTTCATGCCAATCTGGCAGGGGCTGGCAGAATTAGTGAATACAAAGGACTCCAAGTTTGCTATTGCTCAAGTGGACTGCACTCAGTACGCCTCGCTGTGTAACGAAATTGATATTACTGGTAAATATTCATTTATGAAAAATTATCTAATAACAAATATGTGCTTTATTTGCTTCTGTAAATGAATTACTGAAGGCATTTCAATAATTTATCATCATTATCATCAACCCATTATTGTCAGTCGGGGCAGAATGAGAAGGTTTAGGCCATAGTCTACCGCACTGGCCAGGTGCGTATTTTTGTATATATCTCTCAGGTATGCAGGTTTCCTCACAATGTTTTCATTTACCGTTTAAGCAAGTGATAATTAATTTCTAATATGCACATAATTTTGAAAAATCAGAGGTGCGTGCTTGGGATTTGAACCTCGGGCCCCTCAATCGAGAGGCTGAGTTTCTTAACCACTAGGCTATCACTGCTTTTTTTCAATAATTTATTAAAAAGCAATATTTTAAGCATTTCATTCTTCATTTTATTTAGACACACAGCAGTGCATTGGACAAATTTGAGACTTTCAACAGTGCAAAATGCTCTAGCCTGTGCGTATACTACATAAAATGTTTGAGTGTGTTTTCCTCCTATCAAAATTAAAAAATGATTATCAATTTCAGGTTTTCCTACATTATTGTATTTTTACAAGCACTCATTTTTACCAGTTGAGTATAAGGGAACGAGAGACATGCCAGCCCTAACACTATTCCTCAGTGAAGTTTTTAAAAAATATGATGAGGTACGTACACAAGCTGTCCTTGTGACAAATGTCCTATATTCACATCATCTGTAATATAACCTGATACATCCATAACAATTACATATTTCAGAAAAAGGAGAAAAATGGAGAGAATGAAGTTCAAATCTACAGTGGCATGGCTTATCTCACTGACCACAATATAGAAAAGTTTTTAGTAAAAGGGCAACACTTCATAATGTTCTATGCACCGTGGTGTAAAGAATCTCAGGTATGGTATGCACAACTATGGTAATAGTTTTGTAGACTGTCCATCCATTAATTTAGTCCAAATTGGCCAATGGCAGATCCTTGTGGGGAAGGAGAATCCTTCCCTTGATCTGTGGATAAAAAAATATGTGCTTAACTCTACCTATGATCTTTCTGACGGTTGTAAATAGCAGAACTTTTTCTTCCACGAATTTTAGAGACTTTCTTATATTTCTGCTTGTAGGAAGACCTTTTGTCTGCATACATTTATCTGTATAATCTATAATTCAAATATTTAGATTAGTTGTTCAATGTAAAACAGATATTATCTTATTTCTTTAAATTAATTGTTGAAGGTTTGAGTGACATTTGCATATCAATTAATTTCATGAACGAGATTTAGTAATATCAAGTAAATCTTGGAAGTAATTTAAACTCAACGTATTGGGTAAAGACTGGCAGTGAATTAAACATAATTGAATTTTTTTTACAGAGACTAGCCCCCATATGGGCGGACCTCGCCGTGCAGTATGCTCACAACAGATATATCCAGATTGGTAAGGTCAACTGCTTGGAAAATGAGATGACATGCAAGAGTTTTGAGATCAAACAATACCCTTATTTACTATGGATTGTCAATGGCAGAGTTGTAAGTGTGTTGACTCAGTATCATATTTTATATCAGTAAAATTAAACTAAACAATGATTACAAGTTTTGTTTATACAATAATGTTTGCTTGAACTTCGTTTATCTTTTTCGTTAGTCATATTGTTTAATAAAAACATCTAATATGAGTTTCAATGAGTGCTCATCCCACGTACAAATTATGGTCAGTTAAGAGCTAAAATTTATCATTTTAATGCATTCAGGCTGAACTATCACATTCTTAATAATATGATTGAATTTATTAAATTCATTATTATAGAGGCATTTTTAATATGAACTAATTCATTGTTTTTGTACTTTTTGCAGATGGGAGTCTCCAACGAAAAGACCTTATTGGGTCTCCAGGAGTTTATTGAAAAAATGGCGTTAGCTGAGAATCATGACCCAGAAAAATTTATGTCAAAGAAAAAAGCGCTACCAGTCGCCAGAATAACAGAGGAGACCTATGATACATTTTTAGAAAAAAATTTGGTGTTTGTCCACTTTTTTGCACCATGGTGAATATTTTTGTATCTTATATGAAAGGTGATAGAAGGGAATAAATGTTGTGCACGAGCGCGCACACACACGTACACGATAGATGTTTGTGTATATGTGTGCGTGCGTGTATTAATAGTTTAATACATATACAGAGATGGCATAATATATTTTAATAAGTCTTTTTTTCCAGGTGTGCACATTGCATGCAAATAAATCCTCTTTGGGTTCAGCTTGGAGAAACGTTTTTGAATGAAGAACGAGTTATAATAGCGGATATAGACTGCGTGCGGTCGAAACCCATTTGTGACTCAGAGAAGGTACGATTCAAAAATGCTATATTAAAAAGGTCGTTTTTAAAAATGCTCACTGTTGACAGAATTTTCTCAAGACTCAAACGAGTCAATTAATGTATAGAGACTCCAATTCCCTTAATCCACAAAGAAACATTTCGTAATGCCCATATGTTAGTAAGTTAAATAAGTAAGCATGTCTGTAACAACAACGGGTTTTTTTTTCAGATAAATGTACTGCCCACGTTGATATTATATAAAAGCAAGAAGATCGTCAGCTTAGACCATGGAGGACAGTCTCTTGAGACCCTAATTGCTCTGGTAAATGAAAATCTGAAGAGTCTAAATGAAGGAGTAACTTTTATTACACAGAATACTCTGGAAGAACAAACGAATGAAGTGACATTGGATGAAGAATCAAACAAGGTAGAAAAGTCAGCTCCAACCAAAGATGAACTATAATAAATTTGTTTGTAATAGGTAGATAAAATTAAATTATTAGAATTATAATCACCTTGTTTTATTTACCTTTTTTCATAAGATTAGATGAGGTGGATTGCAAATAAACTTGCAATCCACCTGATAGAAAGGTTCATAGAAAAGGTTTTACGTAAAGCCAATTACATATGTGCTGTCCCTTCTAGTGGCTTAACGGGCGGAAACGCAGTCCACCCCGGGGCTCCGATCCTGGGAAACCTCCAAACACAGTTGCTAACAAAAACAGTCATCAGAATCTATGAAATGTGTATCAGTCAACGAAACAAAAAAGGTCACCGAATCACAGGCAAACTTATTACACTGGGGGCCTTCGTTGAACTTTCCACCCGGACCCGCACCTCCCCCCCGCACAAATAATTCAACACACAAATAACTCCTTGGATCATCATCAACCCATAACTGTCCCACTGCTGGGCACGGGTCTCCTCTCATAATGAGAACGATTAGGCCATAGTCCACCGCGCTGGACAAGTGCGTATTGGTAGACTTGACATACTCAGGTATACAGGTTTCCTCACAATGTTTTCCTTCACCGTTTAGCAAGTGATAATTAATTTCCAATACGCACATACCTTTGAAAAAACAGAGGTGCGTGCCTGGGATTTGAACCTCGGACCCCTCGATCGAAAGGCCGAGTTTCTTAACCACTAGGCTATCACTGCTATAAACTAAACAACTCCTTGGATGAGAAATAAAAAGTAATTTTATTATTTATTTTATTGGACCAAATAGAACTCAAACCTATTTTTATTACAACAATAAATGCTTTAAATATCATGTTACATATATGTAAAATATTAGTAACATGCCTGCTAACACAATGTGCAATCCACAAATTCTATAAATTTTCATTGTTCAAACCATAATATTAATTGTTTCAAAGACATTAGTACTTCTGATTTTGTTTACCTAAGTAAAAACTAAAAAAGCTATCTGAGAAAGTGAATTAATAAGTATTCTAAAGAATATCTTTTGTAAATATTTATCCAGTAAGTAAATAGGTACCTATATTGTTTATACAATTTCGAAAATCCTATTAGAGGGCTTAGAATACAATATAATATTAACATTTTAAATAGTATTTTGAACTTCAATTTTAAAGATAGGGAATAAATTGTTTTGCCAAATTTTTATACCACTTTAGAGATTTATAAACCCTAAAGAAACCAACATCTACTTTGTTGCAGTGTCTTTTCATACTATACTTTTTCCTACTACTTACGGCAACACAATATGAACCTACCCAATCCCAAATGAATATTTAAATTCTATATTTGTGAAAATACTTTTGTAGATACCAACTCTATATAAACTAAAACTAATGTGTATGTGCACTTAACTTTTCCTAATATCCCATTTTTTTATCAACAGTTTGTGATTGGAAAAATGCACTGTCTGCCTGTGTTGCTTGTTTGTTGATTTGCTTGTGTCGTTCACGAGGAACTATTTCTTCAAGCACCTCACCATCACCCTTTATTAACCTGAAAACAGGACACAACTGAGAGATGGCACAAACAAAAGAATCTGACAAATGTATAAGAAAATAAATTCTTAATTTGATTATGAGTTAATTTGCTACTGATAGGAGTTCTAAGTTTACTTTATATTATATAATACAGCTCAACCAATGTTAATAACTAAACTAAAATGTTTAAAGAACTGACAAAAAAATGTTAAAAAGAAAGACATCTCACAGAAAATGACGTTAATACTTGTGTAAGTGAATTTGAATAATAGAATGCCCTTCCACCTGAGATATGAGGAAACTAAGACGTGTCAAATCCAACATATTTTTATTGAATCAATATCATTAATTGCATGGGTGACCTTATGATAGATTTCATTAATATTACAAGTATTAACTTTATATGTTGCATCAAGTTAGTTTTATGGCATTTAATAATATATTTGAGCCATTTTTTCTCAATAATTTATTACTATTAAACAAAAATTTTATGTTCCTATTAATTATAGCAGTAAATATATTAAATATTGTTGAAATTTGTGTTGCTTTGTAAGAAGGATAGGATAACCTGTATCTCCCAGATTCTTCGTCAAGAACCCGTCTAATCACACTTTGACGCTGTTCCCACTCCTCCTTAGTCATCGGAGCCATGGCTTTAGACTTTTCCATCAGTTCTGTAACATAAGAAAGAAAAATAGGTAAAGTCATATATAGTAATTATTTTTGAATAGCAACTTTTTTATAAGATGTAACAATGAGCACACACACTTGTAGTCCACATGCTAGTAGGTGGTTGCTGCTGCCCACGGATATAACCAAATCCATATAGAAAAGGAGTTCTATCTGAGGCCAATTGTAGATACATTGCCGAGAAATGAAAAGGTTGACTTGTGTGTAACTGAGCTGACATTGACACTCTTTCACGAAAATGCAAAGAATACTACACACTAGAAGACAGGTGAAGAAGCAGTACCTTCCGAACCATACTTTTAGTAATCAGCTGCTAACTCCGATAACTAATGTTAGAAGGCTATAAATATGTGAGGTATTTAAAGAAAAAGCACCGGTAATTTTGAAGTCAGCCTACTATAAGTTTTACGTTCCAAAATTAAATTTTACAAAATATTTCGAATCATTATAAAATAAATACCAATAGGAATATCCGCAGCAGGACCGTCCTCGAAGTTGTCCTCTTGTTCACTCTGCCGCTTCTTTTTCATTTTCTTCTTTTCTTCCTTTATTTTCTTCTTTAGCAGCTTCTCAGTTCTCTTCTGTTCTTTCTTCAGTTTCTTCTTTAGCTTTCGTAGTTTCCTCTTTTCACGTTCAGAATCAGAACTACTCGAGCTAGAACTGCTGTCGGCTGATGTTGATGATCTTCGCCGTTTTTTAGACTTTTCTTTGCCCATTTCGATACCGATTCAATGGTGAGTTTCTGAAGATTTTTCACCGATCAGATATTTTCAGTTTTTTAAGTATTCATATTGACAAACATCATGTTCGATTGTGATTGTGACATTTCATATTTTCAGTACATTCATAAAGCGGATACAACGACCACAACGGATACGAATGTAATATTTTAACTGTATATTTATGTACTGTATTTATATTATCTTTGAATAATGAAAGAAACTTGTCAGTCGTTTTCATAGTTAAGTGGAATACAAAATGATTTTTTTATTTGGAATTTGGATTTGGATCATAGACTTAGAATTTTTTCGCTACGCGTGATTGATTGATTTGGATTGACTATTAATTTTGACACTAGTTCGAATTACTTCGAAAACTACTCCACGGATTTTAATGAATTCTATGGATGAGAGTTTTTTTAGGAGCAATTATACATTATAATTCACGTATATTTTATGAAAAATAGGTTTTAAATATCGAGGCCGTCGAACAATAGGGAATATGCACATTTTTATTTTATTATTTTAAACCACTTATCACATCGTTTCAACATAGTAACAAATATAAACAATTTTATTAGTGATTGAAATATTTTTTTAAAAATTATTTAAAGTATTAATAAAATTTGACACATTTGAACGCCGCCATTTTACGCGCTCTTTGAATGACGTCACGTAGCGTGATTTGTATTAATATTGATGATAACTGTATGCACATAAAGGTATTATTAAACATTTTCAGGTTTCATCGCTATTTACATCATGGGAAAGGGTAAATAACCACTTTATAAATATTTCCTGGACTTATTGTGCAAAACCAGTACTATAAACTATAAATACATTATATAGTGTTTTTTCTTTTGCAAAAGATGCGAAAATACGAAAAATATGGTGCAAGATTATAAAAAACAGAAATAGTATCTCCAAAATCGCATTAACATTTGTATTTACTGTAACAAACAATAATTTTAGGTAAATGATTTTAAAATATTGCATTGATCATCTACTTCGTTAGGTACTTATCGACTTCTACAACAAATACTATCATTTGAAACACACAAAATACATTATAATCTATTATAATATTATAAAGATAGATAAAGATAGGTGATTGGTTGAAGGTGGTAGAACCCTTTGTGGTTCGACTCCGGAGGCACTACCGCCACACCTATTTCTACCTAATAACAGCAGTGTTAGGTGATGCTGTGTTCCGGTTTGAAGGGTGTGGTAGGAGACAGACTTTTCCGAGGCGTTCCAGCTTAGTTCTCAGGGGTAGCGGCGCATCTGTGGCCGACCTTAGGTGGGAATATCTAATCCTATCTGGGGTTGATTACATATGTCCATGGGCGGACAGTATGCTCGTCTGCTACTCCTATATTATAAAAAAAATGTTAACATAATAAGTTATGATCAGTTAAATATTTCTAAATTGACCTATGCATAAAAACCAGTTTATTCATTTTGCTTATTTTAGGTAAATAGTCCGATTGTGCTTTGACAAAACTACTTTCAATCATTGTTCTTGATTATTCCTAATAATACTATGTAGAAAAATCGCACTAGGTAATAAATAACACTGTAGGAATATAGATAAAAACATTTTTTCTCTCAAACAGTTTGAATATCGACGCCGATAAACGTCGTAACACGCTATGTGACGTCATTTTTCGATTCGACCAATGGGAATGCGTTTAGCAAATTTGAATTTCGCGCGCATAATTTACGATTTTTGATTAAAGTTTTAAACAATTTAACACGAAATAAAGAAAAAATAATGGTTTAGATGTAATTTCAGGACCGTAATGTACCGAGGAAAAAAATAACAAGCAAATCTAAATCACATGCATATTCCCTATTATAATACATTGCATATCAATGTGTTTAAAACGTAATTTCACGTTAATCCTTATTGAAATAAATTATTGTAAAAACACATAGATTAGTAAAGATTACTCACTCCTAACAAGAAAATGTACCCAGTTTTGAGAATTGAAATAGTTGCGTAAAAAAGTTTTGCCACGTCTCCGTGCTAAAATGTCCCTAAAATATTTGAAGTAATTATTTATTTATAACGTAAATTACGCAGTATTAGTTATTTACTCGTAAATTTTCTCTAAAAATGTTTTTATTTGTCAAGAATTCAAAAAAAGAACTTACTAAAATAAGCTGTTTGTGGCTTCATTCAATTTCAAGGCGGCGAAGTGTCTATACTAATTTATGTAAAAACATAAAAATCATTTAAAATTTGATCTGAAATTTGGGTATAAAGTATAGCTTTAGAAGATATTATGAGTATAATATTTACCATTTTTTTATTTACAGTAAAACATGTAATTCAGCTTGACCCATTTGAAATACGCATTAATATATGAGGAGGTCTTTAAATAACAAAAAAAAACTCAGTGATTCAATGAAATCCTTCCGGCTTTAGTTCGACAAATACCTACAGACACTTATGATACACAGCTATAACATTATAGAACTTTATACAAATATTTTACTAATCAATATAAATATTAACGGTCTTATTCATAAAAAATGCTTATAGAAGGATTTAAGCACTCATTAGTTAAAGTGTTCAATAAGCTTATAAAACGTTCTATAAAATTGCTTATTCATAAACGTTCCATAAACCTTCTATGTTTACTATTCATTTTACTATAAGGAACTTCCTTTCTGACACTGATCAACCTGCATATTTCTGACATAGAAACCTATACTCCGTCCCAAAGTTTCAGAGTTCCAGCCACTATCAATATTTTTACTCAAGCAGATAATATTACATAAATAAATAAATAAAAATGGTGATCGGCAGTCGACTTTCGGTTAGTAAGAAATAAGTAAAGTAGGTAGGTACCTAGTGGTTATTCCACAATCGAATTCAGCATATGTTTTCCCGTTATAAAATTATGATAAACAACTTAAGCCTCTGGAAAGTATAATTAATTTATTCGTGTCACGAATATGAATTTTGGAGTAGGTAGAGACTTAAAGTCAGAACTAAATTGTTTTATTAAACCGAAGAAAAGTTAAATTTCTTTGTTCTCCAGTTCGTTCTGCTTTCTAAGTAGATATTACAGTTTTTCAGCAGTACTGAAGTATTATTGCATTACAATTCTATTTGCTATTACAAGTATAGAAGGCGTTCCTTATTACATGAACTCATTATCGTCTCATTACTCCTTAGCAATCATCATTTAAAGAATATTTTAACCTATATAGTTATATATTGTATTGTTTATATTTGTTATTAATCTTGGTCCATACAGATATATTTTTTATATTACAGAATTTTCAGAAACTATTCAGAAGTCGACAAGATGGTAAGTGGCCACTGCCGTCCATGGACATCAGACACCCACCCCAGGTGAAATTTGAGTTATACCACGGTACAAATATCTATTATACTGTGGTTATACTTGAGGTGGCCGTTTGCGTTGCTAGCCTTTGGTCTAAGTAGGATCGCTGCGGATAAGTAAGTCTTACTACACCCTTTAAACCAGAACACAGTACCTAGAGCTTAACACTGCTGTTAGTGGAGGTGGGGCCTCCGTAATTAAACCACAAAGGGTTCTATCACCCATAGTATATTTTGATATCAAGAAATTCATAATACTAGGTATAGAATGATATAAAATGAACTGCCTCGAGGCTGCCCAGCTTTTTCCGTGCTTTTAAAGAATAACCAAGCTAGAAGTCTGAAAGAAGCATACAAATTTTCAGTAAAAATAACTGCTCCGTATAATAGCAGCGCGGCTTATAAAGGGCGTGCAAAAGCTTGAATAGATACCAACGTAGCGAGGTAGCCCTACTAGCTATAACTACACGTAGTCTAACGAAGAAATAGGTTTAATAGCGCACCCTAATACCTACGGCACGCATAGCGCGGCTCGCATTGAGCGCTGGCTGACACGTCACGGGAGACCCGATGAATAATTGAGAGGCGAGCGCGCATGCGCGGCCACAATTGCACGACGGCATCTCACACCACTTAACACATATTGTTCCGCTAATACGCTAAAACGACGCTAAAATGACTGCAGTTTTCAATATTTGAAGCTCGTACATGTTTTTGGTGAAAATGTGCCGGGTATAAGTAGTGGGGATCGGTTGTGACGGGTACACAGTGCACAAAATGCAGGCAGGGGGCCCGGATAGTGCGGCGGTCTCGGAAGCCCCCAGTAGCGGCAGCGAGGAGTCTGACTGCGAGCCGGGAGTAGAGCACGACGCGGACCTCGCCCTCACCGAGGAGTGGGCGAAGGAGCTGCTGACTGAGGCGGGCGTGGTCGATGCCCAAGAGGTATGTCTGGAATAGTAAATATGATTTAACTTTCGCTTTCATTAAGTAGAACAATGAAAGCATTGTAAATTTTTCCTTTTCTGTACTGATTCATAGTGTGATTTATTGGTCTCCCACCCTTTCTTAATAGTAATTTCAATGTTTTAATAATTAGTTAAAATAAAAAACTGTAATAATAATTAATGTTATTATAATTGTACTAAAATAATAGTATTACTTAATAACACATACATAGACATTTCAATAATATTTTTAACATTCCATAGTAACAACACGCGACATTCATTGTCGTGACAAAGAACTGTATCCTTTAATTACTTTTAATAAAGCATACTGGAATCATCATTTCACATATTTCGTGGAAGTGTAATCTAATAAATTAACATTGTTCTGATGGCAGGTTCGTGTAGAGTCTCGAAACGGTGTCGCAGGAGCTTTAAGCCGGGTCCTAGCCGTCACAGTGAGATACGAATCTGAAGGCGAACGCTGTGCCCTCCCCCTGGTCGTGAAGCTACCACCGAAAGACCCGTTTGGTCGGCTCTTTGTCGCTGAAGCCCAGTTCGACACGAGAGAAATATTGTTCTATACAGAGCTAGCGCCAGTTCTGAATAAACTGGCTGAAGAGGCCCTGGGACCAGGGAACGGTTTAGCAATCCCGCGATGCGTGAACGCCAAGTTACCAGGTGAGACACGTACTGTCGGATTGCATTTTCATGTCCTTCGTGTTATTATGCATAACATTATATTATAGTAATTTGAAAATAAATAGTTACGAACTTTTCATTTTACAAATTACTCAATTTACAAAATTCATTGAAATTAGAGGTTTTTTTATAAGTCGAGGATTTTTAATATTATTACTTACATATTAAGAATATATAATTTTAGCCATACGTCATAAAAATCAATAATTCAGTCCCAGCTTTGAACCCGGTTCACTAATGTAGAAGGCCAATAACACTATACTTAAGTAATTTAATTGAAATCGCTATCAAAGCGTAAAAAAAACTTTTAATAAGAATTGTAATACGTAAATAACGTAGAATATAAAGGATATTGCGATTGCTTTCAGAATAAGTATACGTAAACACTGTATCCACCTGAATCAATAAAATATTTATGTAAATGTAATTCAGTCTCTGGAAAATTATTTTAGTCGCTCTCCAAGGTTATTCCATTGGAGATTCCTGGGAGATAAATTTAGGATGTCTCTAGACGATTTCTTTTTATCATCTTAAAGCTTGATTTAGGCATTTCAGATGGTCTTTATGCAATCATGAAATAAATTTAACTGTAAATGTTTGCTGTGCTTAGGTACAAAATTAGTTTTGGTAATGTAAATTTCGATGGACATATTCAAAATTATAAAAATTCACCACGCGTTCAATCGCCAGTAGGTACTGACAATTTTATTAATTAATTTTATAAAGCGCTTAAGCTTAGCGTAGTAGAAATAGATTTAAGCCTGTTTGAGCTGGATTAAAAATAATTACGTTAATATATTCATCATAAAACGAGCAAACAGTTGCTATAAAAGTTTTCTTTGTATCTGCTGTAGTTAATATTTCCCCATACCTACTGTCCCAGTTAAAAAACACATTGCATACGTCACTGAATAGGTACGCTTATAGACAATTCGCGATCGCTAAGAGAATTCGTAATGCCTAGCCATAAATCAGATTCCCACTGAATACGCAACATACGTGACCCGATTGCAATATTCCTAATATTTTACAACAGATGTCAATAAATAGCTAATTTTTAGCATGGTTTAAAGAAAATATCCCTGACTGACTGTCCCTGTAGTTCCGGGACCAGAATAGGGTTACGGTCCTGCCTATTGTAAGAGGCGACTAAAAGGGGCTTTCGGAGTTGCGGGCGGCAAGAGTGGGAGCCCGGCTAGCGACCCCGGGAAGGACGGCGGTATGTGTGGTCGCATTCCGTCGTATACACCAGACGGTGTGGTGATACAAACTCGCCTGGGCGGAGCCCGACGGGGCAGTGCGCTGAGAGGACTGCGGTCGCGTTCCTTTGGAAATCCCGGAGTCCTCTACCCAGCTCCGAGGATGGCCACCGAGGGGGGTTGTAGTGTGGGAAAAGTCCCACATAACCCCGCGTCGTTCCCACGGCACCGGGTAGCTTTTGAAGGTTTTCTCATCGAAAAAAAGGCTATTCCAAAATATAGGGACCTTTGCCCACGCCCAACAATGGGACAGAAAAAGTGTTGTTTCCAAATATTCGTAGATTCGAAACGGTGTAATTGTATAAACAAAACAATGCATTAAGAGAAATTAAAATCTTTTTGGGACATCCTATTTTAAAGTCTTTCATGACTTAGTCATTGCAATTAAAACGTTGAAAAGATCTGAGTCAACAAAGCCGCTACGCTGCAGTCATGTTGCGGTGAAAAAATAGAAAAAATATGTCGCATTCAAAGGCCTTAAACAGCTGCGTCTGTAGCACGCTCTAGAAAACATATTTGCAAAATTTTACCTACGAACCAGTTCAACGTTGCCAAAAACTTATATTATAAAAGAAAAGTGTATCATATTATACATGACAATTATAACTCCTTATTTTTTTTTCAGATGAAATCGGTGGCGATAGTGAGCTCGTGTTGGAAGACGTGACATCGAATGGTTACGTACCGGTCGATTTTGCGGAGGGTCTTACTGTGGATCGAGCCAAGGCGGCGCTTATTGCAGCAGCACGCCTTCACGCATTATCCCTTGCATTACGAGAACGAGAAGGTCCTCTAGATCAAAGATTCGATTTTCTCTTCCCCTGTGAAAGAGCTGCTGCCGGATACCTGCGCCTTGTGCGACGTGGATTACCACAACTCGAAGCTTTTCTTCGAGGCCGGCCTGATTGCGTTGCAGAAGCCGCTGCTGTATCAGCGCTGAGCGCACGAGCACCTGCCCTTCTTGGAACCTTGTTGCGACCGGCCGAACCAGCGCCTCTAGCTCACGCCGATTTCTGGAGCGGTAATCTTTTGTTTAGAGAAAGAGAAGGAGTCAGCGAATGTATTGCACTTGACTGGCAAATGGTGTCGTTAGGAAGACCAATGGATGACGTTGCTCTACTGGTGTTATCGTCTCTATCTCCAGAATTAAGAAGGGAAGCTGGTGAAGCGTTGATTACGAGATACGGAGAGCGTTTGGAATATGAATGCACTAGATTTGGTGCAGCTGCCTCAGGGAAACTGGCTAGACGAGGTTTACAAGCAGATTGGCCGAGAGCCGCGTTGCGGGCTCTTCTACTGTGCGCCGGAAGCGTTGATGTAGCTCTGGGAGAGCCAAGGGCCGAGAGACGGCTCTTAGAGGCAGTACGCGATCTCTACGCACAAGGCGTTTTGGATCTTAAACCTGACACAGATGCGTGAGTGACAAACGCGATACGAATAGTGCCAAGAGCGTGCTGAAATTTAAAATCAACCGTTCATTGAATAAGTCCAAAGCATAGTGTATATTTGTTTTTGTATAAGCACAAACAACATTGGTGTATTCGTGAATTTTGATTAGAGTTGACAATGATCGTATTGAATGGAGACGCGCTTTGCGAAACTCAGATCTGGTATGGAAGGTGCAGAGTCTGAAAAAAGACTGAATTTATTCGTCTACAGCGTGTCTATGTAGGCCTACAAAATTGTGTCGTAAATATTGTTGACAAGGACGATACTTTGTCGACAATTGTAGGTGATTTTTGCTCAGCGTATCAAAGGCTAGAAGCTAATCGAGGTCTATTGACTATTATTTAATCGAAATTAAATTATTAAGTAAACCCTGTTTTCTTTAACCTATTTTATATTATTATAATTTGATGTAAGTACTATTGGAAAAAAATAAACAACAAATGGATTTTTTATATAAAATATTTTCTGGTTTTCCCTAGTAATCGTAGACTATTAAAACCGTTTCTAAACTGTATTCTATCCTGATTGTCTCGTGTTATATAGACATAAGTACCTAAATAAAAATCAACTTGTGTTGCCGTCTATGATACGTCATGTACCATATACATAGACCGTTCCAACATCTATGACCGACTTTATCTAGGTCACGATCCAATTTAAAGGTTACTTTTGACGATGAACGGCACGAAGTAAAAACTGGGTGTGAAGTTTCATGTTTGAGTAATCACTGTCGCTAATGGACGTTCATAACCAACTTTAAACAGAACGATTGTACTATCTTAAGTTAATCACAGTGTGTTAATAGTTGCATAGGTACTACACAGTTACATATAAAAATTAATCTGCATATCTGTAACTTACAAGTTAAAAAATAACAATGCAAATAATACTGTAGAGCAATAACAAATACTTGTGACGTCAAATTTGAAGCACATATTGCCAAAGAGTATACCTATGGGACATATGACTCTAAGAACGTATTTTAATTAAATTATAAATCAAATAAAATAATATTCAAGAGACCATATGATTTTTTTTCTGTATGAACTTTTTATGGTAAATGGTTACTATCAATAACTAGTTACGAACAGCAGAGTTTTTTTTTTATAATACAGGAGTAGCAGACGAACATGCAGTCCACCTGATGGTAAGTGGCTACTGCCGCCCATGGACGTCTGTAATCAATCCCAATCCCAGATAGGTTGATAGATATTCCTACCTCAGGTCGGCCACAGGTGTGCCGTTACCCTTGAGGACTAAGCTGGAACGCCTTGGAAAAGTATGTCTCCCTTACCACACCCTTCAAAACGGAACACAGCAGCGCCTAATACTGCTGTTATTAGGCAGAAATAGGTGTGGCGGTGGCGCCGCCGGAGTCGAACCACATAGGGTTCTACCACCTTCAACTTATTACTATGTTCTGATTTCAAGAGCGTGGTGTTGGAGACGCTTATCATAAGCGTTACAAATTAGTTGTTAGGGGTGGCAATTTTAATTTTCCTGGAGTTGATTACAGTTGTTCGTTAGTTACATCGTAAAAAAAGGCTAGTACGAGGCCAACATTTACATGGCTATAACAATGGTAACTACACATCAACCGACCACATATTGCACATCTAACCTTTCTATGGCTACTATAACCAAACAAAATATGCGTAGATATACATCAGCAGCAGTCACCATAAAACTATCCCTATGAGTTATACGTTATGAATACCACATTAAATTATGTTATGTTCGTACTTCTCCAGTTTTATTTTTCTTGAAGAGACTGATGTTCCAAATTAAAATTATTATGATATAATATCGTCGGTACCCTTTCTCAACTTTATAAAAAAGAACTTTAATGTTTAAAAACCGAACTCTATTTAAAACGTATTTTAGAAACTATTGTTTTAGTATGTATTTGGTTTAAGATTTGTGAAAAGACTTTACAGGTCTTCGAAGACGATATTGCATTATTGCTTGTATTAACAATTAATTACCTAGCAATAGCACCAGAAAACGTTAAGCAAAACTATACTTTACTTGCTATGTTAACTATGGCCTGCAAGGCTATTGCTTGAAACATATTAATATTTGGCACACTAATTTTAGTTTATGAATGACTCAACTTAAATAGTCAAACCAAGTAGGCGCTACGCAGAATTTAAAGCTGGTATAATTATAATACTTAGTGTATTATTTTATTTTTTATACCGTTACAGCACATCATGTATAGCATATTTATAACCTATAGTATGACATAGGCAAACTGACGACACAATTTAAAAGAGCATCTATCGTTTTAATGGTCAAGTGGAATCCCGAGAAAACCTATTGATCATATTTTGACACAAAAACTTGTCATTTGTCAGTCTGACATTAAATTTTGCGTTGACCTTCGTGCTGTAGCCACAATATTTTGGAAATGATAGTGCTGATTCCTTGATAATTACGTCCAGTTTCATCTTATACAAACATGGCTCAATCAAGTCAAGTTAATTTGGATATAGAAGAAGAGTCTCCAACGGAGAATGCGCCTCGTAATCCACTCAACAGGATGGATTCTGTTCCGAGAGCCTTGGGTGGAAATAGAAATAATCTTGGTTTAGGTGACCGCTTGAACAACGTTTTCAGGGAAATCCGGCCTCTAGTGGAAAATGCACGAATGGTAACAACCTTTTTATATACCTCTTATAATATTGAAGTGATTTCCTCATTAAGTAGTACCTTTTATCTTTAACTTTATTGATTACACAGTTATTAAATTACTCAGTTAACTTTTTGTGCTTTTTACTTTTCACGGTGATGACTAATTCTATTTTCGAAGTGAGATCAGTGTTTTTTATAGTTGTGGTTTAATTAATGTATTGTATTTTACTTGCAATGTGCCTCAATAAGCAAAAACAATATAATTATAAGAGACACAATACATGTTAAATAGTACATCTCGTAGTTTACGCTTTCTCCAAAGCTCTGACTTCTTTTAGTGTAAGATCAATATTGTAAGTCACAATTTTTAACGGTGAGTTGACATACATAAGTATATAAGAGATTGTGTATAAGCAGGGCCTGATTAACCCTTAGGCTAAATTGCCTGCAGCCTAGGGCGCGACGATCGGGGGGGAGCGCCAAAATTGTGTCTTCAGCACTTTTAATTACATGCTAGTAAACAAAGTCAAAGCTAATATATTACTTTTGAGGTCTATCGTAACGGTGGGGGAGGCGTCTTCATAATTAGCCTAGGGTAGTCAGAACTCTTGATCCGTTGCTGAGTATAAGAGACCTGTGTTTACATCACCATTATGTGGGTTTGTTACCAAGTAAAAACTGCACAGTAGCGCTCCTCAGAGCTATGTAGTGAACTCCAAGACCTGCAAAGGAACACAACCTTTGATCCTCTGAGAGTGGAGCCCCCTTGGGCTTCATGCAGGCATTTAATAGGATCAAAGAGAGTGTAAACATATACAAAATAAATATATTTATTTTCTTTGATTATTGGATATAAGATTTAAAAAAGTAGAGCTTTGTCTATGATTAACACAAATATTTCAAATTCATACATTTTCAATATCAATATTATTAGGTTGTGATAATGGGATTGGCAATAATTAGTTAAACATTTTTGATTATCCAGTAGTGGTTGTGTAGTAGGTACAGAATTTAAATTAAATACACCTTTAGGATGACCTATAAGGTTTTTGAGATACATTATAAAAAATGGACTCCAAATTCACATGTTGATCACTGTCATATAAATTTCATGATTGTACTAGTTTCTGTTAGTTCAATAAAGTATTCCATTTATTTCAGGGTAACAATGCAAGGCTGTCACTGCCGACATGGCTGCCACGTCCCCCGCCAGGCACACACGGAGAGGCACAACAAAGACCACAAAGTTCTATAGCACACGTCACAACGAACGCTGCATCACAGACATACTTCTACCTAGAAAGAGGCACACAAGCACCAAGTGCCGGTATCAGCAACAGTGAATCAAATGAATCAAATATTTCTGATAACAGTCAACCGCAAGAGATTAATGTTTCAGTAAATCCAGCTAACAATAACAATATTAATGATAATATTGATAATGAGAGTCAGAGTGATGATGGCACCAACCAGGTATGTTTCTGTTTCATTCTGTGGGTCAAATTGTAGGCAAACAGTGAAATATTCTCTTTGAGTCAATGTTTGTACGATACATATTATGTGTGTAAGTGTGTACTTAGGTGGCTCTGCATAACTATCAGATGTGAGATTATATGAGTGATCTATCTTAATAAGTGAAAACCCAGAAAAAATGTTGACACAAATGATGGCAAACAATCCCATAAGAATACACAATGAGACAAATATATACTTATACTTTTGTACATAAGTTTTATCTGTACAAAAAATTAGAAAGTAACTTTAACTAAAAAGAAAAAAATATGCTTTCTACACTGACCGCCCAACACTAGGATTAGAGTCTGCACCAAACTTCTGAATATGATGTGTATCACAACAGCAAAATGTAAATATTAGCGGAACAAAGCCAGCGCGGAAGGCGCTGGCTTTGTTCCGCTCAGGTGCCCCCTCACGCCCATGGGTACGTAGCTGCATTAGTGTGTCCTTACAGTTGCTACAGAGTAAATGCTTGTAGTTGTGTTCAACCTCATTGGCTTTCTTACTACACCTGCACACAACAACTTCAGTGCGGACTAGAAGTTTGGCGCAGACTATACCTGTATACACAAATACACATACCTGGAACAGGCATCTAAATTAAGTTAGATATATGTCTGGCTGGGGATCAGACCTGGAACCCTTTGCATGTTATAGCAGTATGGTGACCACTTCTCCATGTGGACCATTAAAATTAACAAAATTTTATAACCAATGTGGACTACCTGCATATTACATAAATAGTTAAATAAATAAGTATAGTGCACATATAGTGCATAGTAATATGAATTATTGTTATTTTTTTTTTGTAGGTGGTGGATGTACGAGCGACACTGAACCTGTTGATCCGTTACGCACCCTTCTATTTAATATTATTTATTAAGTTTATGTATGATAGCAGAGAAGGAATCTTCACATTTATTATCTTATTTTGCACATTCTCACATAGCAACAGTTTAGTAAGAAGGTAAGTTTCATTTGCTTCTTCGGGCATATCCTAAATCTTGTTCTTCATAATGTTAAAACAACTACTCTATACAAAGTCCTCTATCAATGCTTAAAATATCTCCTTTCTTTGTCCCAAGCAAAATTAGCTTATATTACTTCTCTCTTATTCCAGCAAAACAAATGGTATTTTAGATTCTACATTATTAATACTAGATTTTTACGATTTGGTACTCACGAAGATTGCTAATGTATTAACCTTTTTTTTTTGGTAAAAACAACCTTTTCTAAATACTATGGAATCTGGGGTTATTGCCAGATCGAAGGTTTTATTAAGTAGAACTTCACTCTTTGTTTACTTTTATTGTATTTTACAGAGAACATGGAAAACAAATGAACAGAAGCATAGTGTCGTTATTCAGTGAGCTGGTGTTCACAGTCAGTAGTATTATAATCGTCCACTTCTTATTCGGGCATGGGAAGCTTCTACCCAATGTGATCATGTTCCCTGGGTACACGGAGCCCATAGATGTGTGGGAGCTGATATGGCTGGTTGTTCTGACTGACCTTGTGGTGAAGATTATCACGGTGGATATCAAGATTCTGGTCACCATGCTACCTGCGTTTATACTACCATTCCAGAAGAGGGTATGTATAAAATGCCAGTGTACTCTTAATGATAACATGTTTTTGGTCAATGTGTAATTAGTAATTAATGTGTAATTATATTGCTGATAAGTTCTTGGAGTCTTTGTTGAGAAAGAAATACTAATGCGTTAAGTTGACCATTTCTGAACTCTTATTGTATAAAAACTATGTAGTAGGTAAATGTTCACTCATGTAAAATTTTGCAATTACCAGTCTGTTTTATATATTATTTGTAATTGCTACATTTTCCTTAATTAGTTTTATTTTGAGATATGAAATGGGTCATCACTGTTAGTAGGTATATAGAAAACATTGTTAGAAATTATTTTTAATTCATTAAGATCCTTTAATTTTTCAGGGCAAGGTATACCTGTTCACCGAGGCAGTATCCCAACTGTACCGCACCCTTCTAACCATCCAACCATGGATATTCTTCCTCATGCAGTCCTATGAAGGCTCGGAGAAGATGGTGGGAATGTTCCTCACGTCCATATATGTCATATCGAAGGTCGTGGAGATGTTGATGCGTTTAAGATTATTCAAGAATGCAACATGGACTTTGTTGCAAAGTGTGGTGAGTATTGAAAGTGGGATTAAATTGAAGTGGAAGTAATGTGGGATACATGTTTTATCATATGGTTATAAGTGATCTAACGTAAGAGGTCATAGTATTTTTTTTTAAGTTTCTGTAAGTTAAGTACAGAAAACTATACATTAAAATCAATGAACCAATGAGTCTGTTTAAGCTGCAAGTATTTGTGGTTTTTAGTTAAATAGATTGCGTCATTATAAATATTCATTAAAAAAATATTCATTGAGTTAAAATATCAAAACCTAACCCTTTCACATTGTAATAATATTGTTAAGTAACTTGACAAATGTGATGTATTGTAATGTATTGCATACTTGGATTTATACGGCGTTATATACAATTTCCTTTCCCCCAGAACCTCGGAACGAAGCCGACCTGCGAGCAGCTGATCTCCGCCGGCGACTCGTGTCCGATCTGCCACGACGACTACACGACGCCGGTGCGGCTCGGCTGCAGCCACATCTTCTGCGAGCTCTGCATCGCGGCCTGGCTCGACCGGGAACACACCTGCCCGCTCTGCCGCGCCAAGGTCACAGACGAGCCCACATGGAGAGACGGCTCCACTACGTATGATTTTCAACTGTACTAAAATTAAATGGCATACTGAACATCAAAATCGTTAAATCAGTAGTCATAATAGTAACTGAGGGAGCACATCTGCCCGCTCTGCCGCGCCAAGGTCACAGATGAGCCCACATGGAGAAACGGCTCCACTACGTATGATTTTCCACTGTACTAAAACGAAATGGCATACTGAACATCGATATTGTTAAAGCAGTGTGTGTGTGTCATAATGCTAACTTAAATATTGCATTGAACATCATAAGCGCTAATGTCGTTTTTAAGTTAAACAATCATTAAAAAATGGCATTGTGAACATCACTATCGTTAAAACCGGTTAAGATGTCATGGGATAACAAATAATTGTGTATAGTTGGTCCTTCCCGTTTGGGAATGTAACAAATAGATTAGAGGTTTATTAGTCTGTTGCGTCAAGTTAATGATATTATAAATAAAATCAAAATGTACAAAAGTGGCATCATTCATATAAAAAGGTTTTAAGCGTTTGCATACACGTACCAGCTTTATTCTTCAAAGAGTCTGTTAGATAATTCTTGAAAATGGCATCTTCGACATTGAAATTTGTAAAGCGACGGATATGTCAGAATCATAATGGTTCAGACTTATGCTATTAAAAAACAGCCAGTGAGCCACCCGTAATGCTATTTCTCTGACTTCTCATTTGTCTGATGTTTTATATTTGATTTTCTAAGTTAAGCCTTGTAATTTAAGGATTTTAAAAGTAAGTGTTATAAAAATTGGGCTAACTTAAAACCTAAGTAACATAATTCTGCCGTATTGAAGACTAATAAATGCTATTTTGTTGTTCGCATGTTCGAAGGAAATGTAAATACAAGCATTTTTGATTAAAAAAAGCGTATAAGTGCCGATACTTGAAAATATCCTGCGGCTTACAACAATATGAAGTGCTGTCTGTTATAATATTAATCGTATGTTTAGATAATACTGATAAGTCACACCATGACTCTATGTAATAATTTTACTGTGTTGTGCCAAAGTTTCATAATTTTCCCATTGATTTACTAACAAATGGATATCTGTTTGTATACTTAAATTCCCAGAAAATACAAAGGAACCCAAATATAGGGATGTTTAGCATCTACACTAGAACTATCTTTAGATTCTTCATCTATTGTACATGCGGTTTGCGGGTATAAGACCGAGGTCAAAATATAACATTACGATCTCACACTTAATCGTAATCATTATTTTGTAATTTAAACCGACGACGTTCCCACAGGCTGGGCCTCGGTGGGAAACGTAGGAAACTGTAGTCATCCACTTCCTCACTTCTGACCCATTAGTAATTCAAATTGATAATTCAAAAATTGGTAAGTCAATTTGAAATATAGCTTAACCGTAAATGAAGTTGTTATTATGTTAGTGTGAAGCGAGATGAAAATATTTGAATGAAAATCTTGACAATGTTTACTCTATAACTCTAGCAATTAAATATGTTTAAACGAGCTTTTGCCCGCGGCTTCGCTCGCGTTACGAAGTAATATTTTCATCCCCTATTTTAACCCCTTGGGGGTAGAATTAATCAAAATCCTTTCTAAGCGGATGCCTACGTCATAACATCTACCTGCATGCCAAATTTCAGCCCGATCCGTCCAGTGGTTTGGGCTGTGCGTTGATAGATCACTGTGTCAGTCAGTCACCTTTGAGTTATATATATTTAGATTGCATACAACAATTTTCGTTCACTTTTGCGGTGATTTTTTGCATAGTTTTTGCCACATAACACGGCCTTCTTAATGTGTAATTCATTATTAGGGTAAATTAGAACTGACCGGCCGCCTTTTTAGCTCATTCTCTTTAGACATTTTTGAAGGTAGACCCGGACTTCATTAGTTAGAAAATCAATGGCTTTCCTAAAGTCGATCCATTCCATTTTCAAATATGTATGTTGGCAATTTTGAATTATTCATTCATTTATATAATAACATAATACTGTCTCTCTTTACAAGTCATAGGGATTTATGTCGTGTCATATGTTGCTTATATGAGCTACATACAATGTAAGGTATATTCTATCGCATTTGACATTTCAGCCAAATATATATTGTTAATTTGAATACATAGTACTAAGAATTAATACGTGTTTAAAAATACGGTTTTTATTATTATTATTTTAAAGATATAGATTCATTATCACGATGTTAAAACCTATTATATACTTATAACTATATATTATTATTATTAAGTTTTAAAACAGTGTTTACATGTATCCTAAAACACAATTGTAACTCTACTCTTGTCATGATTTATTGTAACGCCGTCTGAATTAGAAATATGTTATTTCTACTGCACAACAAGAGATGGCGCCAAGTGTGTCCTCAATCACGCTATTAATGTTTTGTTAATATACTAGACGATCGGGCGCTCACCATTCACTAAAATCTGTATAATCTAAGCTGGATTAAATTATCATAAAGTAAACCTATAAAAATCTGAAGCATGAAAACATTCCCTCATTATTGTCGCAAAACTTAAATAAGAAATGTAATGGTGTGCATTTAATTTTAATTGATATTATTTAAAAATAGTAACATGATATATTCCGGGCTTTTAGCCGCCTCATTAAAATAAATACCTAAAACAACATAAATTCAATCTATTTAACATTTCCATTTATTTATTCAGATGATTATAATTAATTTTGTATGTATCATTATATCCTTATGTACATATGTAAATATTAAATAATTGAACCGAATTTCTATGTTATCGTAATATATAGGTACATTATTATACGTAAGTTTACGTTTAACAGTTTAATTATATTATAGTATATGGACTCATGTTATAGAGTCTATGTTTAGATATCTGGTAATGATTTTTGAGTAAATGAGGTCTTGGTTGTAACCAGTATTACGCTGCATTTGAAAACAGGACACTTTCAAAGAAATTTTATGACTCAACATTTTTTAAATTTAGCCTTGTCTAACATATTTATTTCTCAGTATTTGGAAGTAATTTGAAGCTTATGTTTAAATAACTTTTTAAAAACGTTTAATAACGCTATTCCAAGTCAGCAGCTATCGGTTATACTGTTTCATGAATATTTGCGGTTAACCATTTATTCGCTTAAAATTATTTGGCGCAACCAACAAGGTGCAGTGTTTTGCTGTGTGAACACAGGCTTATATGTATAGCTATGTAGCACTATGAACTATTACTATTTAATGTAGAATCTTAAAAAAATCAAAAGGACTTCATCGTTCATAACTCAACAATATGAACAGGCCAACTCGATTACTACGTAACAATAATTTCTTGGTTTAAATAATAGATAAGTATATTATAATGAAGTTGCATTTTTCATTGCTTTCATCAATAAAACGTATTCCCTTATGTTATAAGACACCGTAATATTAAGTAAAATGGTTTGATACGGTTTTAATAGAAAATGGCGGCATTTCAATTTGCCTCTAGCTCGTATGTGGTATGTATTTCTACAGTATGTGGACGAGAAACATATACAAAAGCCACCATCCAAAATATAGCGTTAATTGTACCAAGTTATATAGACTATACTTTCTCATTTAAATCAATCGCCTTCGCTTTAAATATTGTGTCCGTTTTTGCTATTTCAAATGTTGACATGTAGTTTGACTAACTTTACACAGACCTTTTTAATTTCTGTATATAATTTTGTTGTATGTAATTAATGTTTTTCTTCTTTCTCCATTACTACATCATTATGTAGAAGTATAAATTACAGGATAAGTATAATAAGCTACATTTTTATTTAAGAGATCATTTAGATTATATTTAAGTCGTACGTGTGGCTAACAAACGCTCAATATGTTTAAAAAATAAAGATGTGTGCAAGCCACTCCATGGCCGTATATTATAAGGGGGCATAGTCAAAGAGTTTACATGCTCTGAGACCACTCATGCAACCTTTATGGGTCAGAAAGATGTGGGTTTTATGCGACTGTACGATATGACATAGCCGCTCATTTTCATAGAAAAATAAAAATCCATGTGTAGTGCTACAGGGATCTTAACTTTTACAATACACGATTACAATGCTCGCTACTCTCATGCTCACAAACACGACTTATGTTTATTTCACCAGTTAGTATTTTTAAGTAAGACTTGTGTTTTCACAAGTAGAAAACACAGGAAAATTGAAATTTGAAAATTGTATTACAATTCAAAAAACCCACTTATGTATCAAATTTAATTGGATATACCAGATGTCGATTTATTTTGTCTGTTTAATCTATTAAATTGGTATGTAGAAATATATAAAATATATTTTAATAGGTAGCTTCATGTATAAACGCCTATTGGTAAAGTTAAGTGTAAAAAAAAACTTAGAAATCTTGAATATCTAAGTGTCATGTACTTTTAATTAATACTTGATCAATATCGGCCTAAATTTTCGTGCAAAATTGTAAATATCTAGAAATCAGTAGCACTAGGTAATGTGGTGTCATCCGTTTGGAATAGAATAGGTCCTCGTTCAATTCCCAAGTGAGACCTAAATTGTTAATTTTAATTTCTCTTAATTGTGAGTCCCAGTGTAACTCATAACAAGTAAATTATTCAGATAATGAAATACAACATATATTTAATTTATTATTATTATTTATGTAATGATAAGTGTCTTAAATTTTGAATTCAGCAGACCATTGGTGAATTTCTTAAATAAATGTAAAAACATGTATTCAATGTAATCTACTATTTCTACTTCGACTTCAAACTAACTTCTTGTTCTTCTAAGTACTATATTATCTTACTATAGATTTACGATTATCGTTTTATATTCTTAAACTTAATAATAATATTTCCATATTATAATATATTACTTTAAGTGAAAATTAACATTATATTAGAATGATTACTATAAGCGTAATGTGATAATATAAGCAAATAAATGTTATAAGTGCATTTTATTAATATAATTTATAAGTATCAATCATGTTATGTACCCATTTATTATAAATAGAAGATATTGTTGATGTTAATAAATTTAATTTAAGACATTTATTTGCAGTTATTTATTCATTGAAATATGTTACCAAATTATCCTTTTAATTATAATATAGCACTTACTTTTATGGTTCGGCATGAAAACCTTATTTTGCAGTGAAGGAAAAGTATAGAGATTGGCTTCCAACATGGAATGTTTAATATAAGCACCAACTAAGAGCTAAATTATTTAAGAAATAACCATAAAACATTATTTTATGAAACTTGGTTAAAAAAAATAACAGTTTCTTTTAATTTCCATAGTTTAAGTGAATATTTTTCTATTAGTGACACCAATGTAAATACTTTCTTAGGTTAGATTTTTCACATAAAATCATGTCGCCCCTGTAAATTAGGCAATCTTCCCTAATTACAGTTCTTATTTCATTTTCAGAAATTAGAAATCACACAGAATATAAACAAAAACAACAGATAGATTTAATCAAGATTTTAATCATAGTTTTACACTTTATATAATTCACGTAACATAATAATTATCGCTTAAAATTACATTTCGCCTACAAACGTGAAAAATTAAATAATTTAGATCATTAATAGTAATTATTATTCAAAGTATCACAAATATCGGATAGAGTAACATTGCACTGTAAGCGCGAAGCGTCTATCGTAGAATGCCAGCCGTCCGGTGCTAACATACGTACATACATACAATGTACAGACGAAGGAAACAAATAGGCTCCTAATACGAGACATACACTTACACACTACATAAATCAATTTAACCGCGTCTGTGGTCCGTGAATATTTCTGCTACTGCCACTAATTGTATAAAAAAAAGATAAACAAATCAATACTCAAACTGAAATAACATAACATTGGTAAGTATTTTCTTAATTATTTTTAACAGCACAAAAACATTGGTTACGAAATAATTCGTCAAAATTCCGCTAATTATCGAGCCCCCGTTCTTGCATACTACAGCTACATCAGGAGTCTATTTCGTTCCTTCGTCCGCAATACAATATAACTATGTAACATTTTGGCGAATTTTATAACTAATTAAGTTGTCTCAAGTTGTTTCGAAATAATAGTAACCAACTAACTACAATATCGAGCTCTCTCGCTGTAATGACTGCTTAAGTAAACCACGGCAACATTAAGATATATTTACATAAAACTAAATCGCTTATTTACATCGTATAGGTAAGTATTATTTCTACACCATCGAGATCACTTATTGGCAGCGGCTTAGGGTATAGCGAGCCATTTAGTGGGTACCCGGAGCTTCCATTCACAAAATAGTTTAAATCCTTGCATAGTAAATGTAGGTTGTGAATCTCAGTTACCATATAAATATCTTAACTAATCCAAGTAGAATGTCTGCTCGCGACGAAACATACACCTTATATTATTATATACTGACTCCGGTAAATAATTCACAAAAATAACTCCTAAAGCGGTTGATGATGCTCCTTAAAATTACTTTAATAACCTATATGTTGTCAAGCGTAAAGGATTTTCGAAGCTACGGGTACCCTTTACCAAGACATTTACCCAAATACAATTGGGTCAGAAGTCCAACTAAAAAACTATCATAATCATCAAAGGTACAGGCTGGCAACAATCACATACTAATATCAACTTTCGTATACCGAATCGTTAAATTAAACTTAAAACAGTCCAATTGCAGTCCAACGCGTTAACATAAGTGATATATACGTTCGGTTCGCGAGACGGTACGATCGCACCGACAATATTGAAATTAATCAACGATTGCTATTACGACAAAACAACGACGACATCGGGATAAAGTCTTTTATGGTTTTACGTTCACATCGATGTATGAGACGTTACGCTTTGTCAATATCAAATTCTGCATAGGATAAATATCAGTTCATCATCGATATCTTATATCGATGTATTACATATCCGGTTGCCCACATATAGGTTTGGTGAACTCGCTCGGTATCTTCCGGTCTTCATGTTTAGGGTTAACAAAATCAGGACAAACTTTAGTCTTTTACGTTCACATCGATGTAAGCGATTGTCACGATCGTTACGAGCGCCTGTCCACCTGTTCGCTTTATGGATCCGGCGTCGAGGTCAGTGTCGCTCCGCGGGACGGAGGCGGTTGCGAGCGCTCGAGGCTGGCGCGCTGGATCTCGCACGTGTCCGTGTGTTGGGCGGGGCCGGGGGCGGGGTCGACCACGGGGTTTGGAGCTGAAGGACCGGCTTCGAGGTCAGCGTCGCGGGCGCGCGGGACGGTTAGTTACGAGCGCTCCGGGCTGGCGCGCTGGATCTCGCACGTGTCCGTGAGCTGCGCGGGGCCGACCACGGGGTTGGGGGCCGAGGGGCCCGCTTCGAGGTCGGGCGGCGCGGCGGAGCCGTACAGGAACAGGCTGCGGAGTCGTGCAGCGGAGCGGGTGGAGGACGTGGAGGGGATGTCGAGGGGCCAGCTGGCGGCGCTGGCGCAGTCGTCGGCGGGGTCGGTGCGCAGCGCGGCGGGCGAGGCGGCGTCGGGGCCGCCCAGCGAGCCCGCCAGCGCCGCCAGCGACGGCGCGCGCGCCTCCGCGTGCTGAGAACCCGCCGATAGGGACGCGTCACCTGAACACACGGAACGGGTCACGATTAATAAAAATAAATTTAAATCAATGTATTTGTGATGTAAATGTATAAACTAAAAAGTAGGAAACCACGTATTTTACAACTGATTAGAAGTCAATCTTTCGTATCGGTGGAAGAGTAATATGAAAGCTAAAGGATATATGAAGCGGCCATCAGAGTCTTCAGAAATAGTAAGTAGCTATGATCTGTTTTAGGTAGGGCTCTTGTATTTAGATAGGCTCTTCTATATAGAGTTGGGCATCTATGATCCATGTCTTGAAGTTACCACTTATTTTTATAATACTACAGTAGCAAACAAGCATGCAGTCCATTTGATGGTAAAAATGTTACTGCCGCCCGTCTGTGATCAATGCTAGATTCTTACCTAAAGTTGGCCACAGATTGACAGACCAGTGAGGATTCAGTTCAGTAGTCGAATAAGTACATATCTCTGTTTTCAAACCCTTCACAGCGGTGTAGTTTAAGCATGTGTGACAATGGTACATCTGAAGTTTAACCACAATCTCATGTACACATCACATCAACTAGTATTGCAAACTCATAAAACACACACCTATGCTAGGCTCGAGTCGTCGCGACGCCGCGTCGAGGTCGTGCGGCTGCTCCGGCGGGGCGGAGCGCGCGGGCGAGGCGCAGCCCCCCGCGCGGCACAGCGACACCGGCACCACGCCGTACACGTAGAACAGCAGGATCGGCACGCCGATGCCCACCGCCAAGCCCGCCACTAGCGGCGACACTACCAACTGTGAGCAGAGAAATAGGATAAGCACATTAAAATACATCGCGGTGGTTTACAATATTTGTAATACAAGGAGTTATAAAAATTTAAGCATTAGTCAAATTACTGATTATTGAACAATAAAAATGTTTTTACATCGTGAATCATAAAAATATATTATATTGACATCATTAAAAGTAAGAACAATTTACAAGATACACTGCATATTACAGAAAATTTTATTACATAACATGGAATATTAAGGAATACAAGTTGCCCTCAAAGCTGCAGCTCGTCTCGCCGGCTTGTCTCACGGTGACAGTGGCTACACCACAAACAGAGCAAACAACGTGACGCTCATCACGACGACGATATAAGCAAAACGTAAAACAAAGCAAGTTCCACTCACAGCAGCAGCTACGGCGGCGCGGCGTCTCGCCGGCTTCGCCAGTCTTAGTCGTCGGTGCGCCCGTCGCCCCGCCCATAGCGGCAAGCCCACCAACAATACCGGCAACGCGTCATCTGACACGACGGCTATTTCGAAGAGGAACTACAATATTTCTACTCACAGCAGCAGCATCAGCCGCATCAACGGCAGCGCTGCGTCGCCGGCTCCGCCCGTCGCAGTGGTCGGTGCGCCGGTCGCCCGGCCCACAGCGGCAAGTCCACTAAAAACGCGGGCAGCGCGATGCTCATCACCACAGCGATACGAAAATAAAAAAGCAAGTTCCACTCACAGCAGCAGCAACAGCCGCAGCGACGGCGGCGCGGCGTCTCGCCGGCTTCGCCCGTCTCAATCTTCGATGCGCCCGTCGCCCCGCCCACAGCGGCAACCCCACCAGCAACGCGGGCAGCGCCACGCCCGCCACGACGGCGATGCCGAGCGGCGCGCCCGCCAGCGTGCCGAGCTGCCACAGCAGCTTCTTCTTGCGCGACCACGGCTTCTTGCCCCAGAACGTGCAACCGCTCGGACTGGAATTAACGAACATCACGTTACTATCAATAAGAGAGAGAAGTTTTACGTAAGTAGAATATTAGTAATTTTTTACTTAGGGCAATAGTTAGAATAAATCCCTTCTTAGAAAAAGTAAGAAAATCTCGTGCCCTTCTCCTGTGATTATGTATTATATAAAAATATTAGAAAGTTTTAAATTTTGCAAAAAATTGCTGACGAAAACACCATGCAGACCCTTGGGCTAACCCACGCTCATGTCATACAAAATAAGAAAATCAAAGGCCATCTTGGTATTCTCTTCTTTTGGAACACCTTTACATATAGTATACTTTAACTGTAGAGATATCTAAATTAACTATTTAGCGAAAGAACAAAACGACAAACTTGCAATACGACCAATAGCTACAATATATAAATTTACCCACGACCAATCAAAATTCCTAAATTTAACAACTCACCTAAGGTAATGTAGATCGGAGACCTCCTTCATGCAGAGCCAGCAGAACTCGGCGCCGCACACGCAGCACACCATGTGGTTGCAGGAGCCGTCCTCCACTTTCACGATCAGCACCGAGCACCGCGGACATGGCTTCACTTCACCTGTAAGATTACATTAACTAAATGAAAATATGAATACTGAATATAATCTGTAATGTCCCTCCCTGATCTACATATGCTGATCCTCGATTCAATGACAGCCTGAGTCTGTCAGTGGTAATTGTGTAGCAGCCAAATGATAGCTGTTTCACATTATTATTAGCCCGTCATTCCTTTAGATTTACTAGTCTGTCAGAAGTGTTACAACTAACAACTGCCCCGCCATTGTAGCATTTTCCAATCTTCCAACATTTTTATGCAGAAAGTCCATTAAGCTTCGTTCTTCGTTTATTTATACCTAACGATAAGGCAGACGGGTTATTAGGTGGCAAGCAGTCACCTATGGACATTTGCAACACTAGAGGAATCGCCAACGTATCGCCGGCTTTAAAGCTCCTTTAAAGCTAAAGGAGAGCTCTTTTTGCATCATTCTCGTAAAAAGAGCTTTTTGCTTGACTTCGTCAGCGAACAACGTCATCTTCCTCAAAACGGTCAACTACACTGCAACACTGACCGTGCTCCATCTCGCTGTGGCTGGTGACGGGCGCGCGCGGCGGCGGCTGGCGGGAGCGGCGCGCGGCGTCGCACGTCTGCGTGGGGTGCCACGCCGCCTTGCAGTGGTAGCAGAACGACGCGCCGCACCCGGGCGCCAGGCACGTCAGCTTCGGGCACGACGCGCAACCGCTCGCGACCACCGCGAAACTGGGGGGTGGGAAAAAATTGTAATAAGTAGGAGGAAAAATGTTGGTCATAAGTTTAGAAAGCCTTCAAGCTCAAGGGTAACCGCTCGCCATTACCACGAAACTGGGGGTAGGAAAAGTTGGGAATAAGTAAGGAGACACGAGGGGAAACAAATAGGTCGTAAGTGTTAACATCAGGCAGGCATCAGCTTCAGTGTAACCGCTCGCCATCATCGTGAAATTGGGGGGTGGGAAGTGGGCAATAAATAGGGAGAACTTAGGAGGAATACGTTAGTCAGACACGTCAGCTTCGGGCACGACGTGCAACCGCTCGCGACCACCGCGAAACTGGGGGGGAGGATGTTGACAATAAGTACGGGGGCACTAGGGGGTAAATATTGGATACGATACTGATATGCTTATTGCTACGTTATATTATGTTTCATTATGAATGTTATGTTTAATGGTGTATGCAAAAATGGGTTATAGTAACACATAAAATAGAAAACAATAAGAATACAGATTGGCAATCGACTAGCGATAAAATGGCTTAAAAAATATCACAATATATCAAAGGAAGCTGGATTATTAAATAAACGATGTAAACGTTAAGACCAAATGAAACATTACATACCTACTTAACGTCGGAAAAGGTCAGAGTTATCACATAAAAGTAATTCTCATGAATAACGCGCGAATAAATCTTATAAGGAGAGATTCGGCAGTAACAACGCATTAGAGACACCTACGTGTGACTAACACATATAGACTAACACGTATTTGGGAGGAGCGTTAACGTTTAGATGATTAATTAATTCCTAACGACACGACTATGATATGAGATGGGTGATATGTAGAACGAATGTTAGACGTATTCATTACAATTTACGAATAAAGCTTGAACTCTCCCATTGTTTTTCTTAAACGTTAAATTGGGGTACTAAAAAGTCACTGTCTATAATTGCGATAAAATCATGTGTTTGAAGGTGGTAGAACCCTTTGTGGTTCGACTCCGGCGGCACCACCGTTACACCTATTTCTACCTAATAACAGTAGTGTTAGGCGCTGCTGTGTTCCGGTTTGAAGGGTGTGGTAAGGGAGACAGACTTTTCCGAGGCGTTCCAGCTTAGTCCTCAGGGGTAGCGGCGCATCTGTGGCCGACCTTAGGTAGGAATATCTAATCCTATCTGGGGTTGATTACAAATGTCCATGGGCATGGGTGGACTGCATGATCTGATACTGCTATATTATAAAAAAAAAAAAAACAAAAAAAAAAGTGAAAACTAGTTTAATCCTTTCTTCTTAAAAGTTTCTTAAAAGTTGATGTAATAATTTAAATAAGATAATCATAATGAATTTAGAAAAGATACTAACAGATAACACAGAGACACTTAAACTTATTTCGCTTTTGTACACATATCGTGTCGTAAGCGTAACCGTCTCGTCGTATGTAAATAGCACTCTAATTACCCTTTTAATTATTTCATTCGATTTACATCAGAGACACTTGTGCGCCGGGTAATTAGGTTTATTGGATTAATTAATGGGACACATAGAGTGTAATAATTTAGCCTTTCTTGTTTATAGAATGGAATTAGTTAAATACTTCAATATGTACTCCTCATTTTAGGTAAATGTTGTTTATTCAAGACCAACTTCATATAGGACATAAATCCTTGGTGACAAACGAACATACAATCCACCTGATAGCTACTGCCATCCATGGACATCTGTAATCAACCTCAGATAAGGTGAGACTCCTATCTGAGCTTGCCCACAGATGCGATTCTTCTCCTAGGTTAAGTTGCAACGCTTCGAAAAAGTATGTCCTTACGACGCATTTGATAGCAGAACACAGCAGCACTAATGCTGTTATGTGACAGTGGTCCCTCCGGAATCGAACCAAAAACAATTCCACCACCTTTAACATTGTATTGCGGCTAATACTTAATTAGGAAATTTCCGAACTAAACTTTTTTAAACTCGTCTAAAAATCACGCGCATGATGTAGCAGGTTCAACTACAAGGATACAAAAGTGTGACATGAGTACCCACCTGCAGTCGGGCGCGGGACACCACCTGGTGTCGGGGTCGGCGGCGAGCGCGCGCCGCACCGAGAACTCCTCATACTTGTCGTACAACACCTGGTTGTCCACTATTCGACGGACATCTGGAATTATACAAAGTTTACGTTTAATCTTCAATACACTTCTGCTGTCTATAATAAGCATAAATGTTTACAGTAAAGATTATGATCCAAGCTCTGATTGTGATTACTCATGTGTTATATAGGTAATATTCTTTTTTGATAATATTCATTAAGCAAACAGGCTAGCAATCCACCTGACAATCAGTAAGTGGCTGATGCCGATACGATAAATAGAGCTCTACATGAGATCACTCACACATGCGTTGCTTTCTTCCTATGTCTGAGGTATTACCATGCCATTCAAATGAGAACACAGCAGCTGCTGCACACTGCTGTTATAGACAGAAATATGTGTGGCTATAGTCTCTATCTATTTTCAAAATAAAACCAATGACTTTGAATCATCATAAGTATCTACTAATAACTATTAATTTAATTAGTTAAGGCGCTTAATAATATAAACAATAATCTTCATCCCCCGTCATAGCCTCGTTCAGTGTTCTGTCTAGCCTATCATTAGGGCCTGTTCAGCGCCATATGGGAATTAATTGATCATTGGTCTATACGAAATTCTAATTAACGGATCGTTAAAATGTCGTATTTATATCAATAACACGCCTCTGACATTTATCATTCGGGCTTTGTTTACGCAAAATATGTTTTGAATTTCAAAATGAATTTTATAATGGATGATTTATAACGTTATATTATTATTCTTTCTTTACAAGCTGTTAGCCGCGGCTTAGTAAGAGCAAACCATAATCCTATCTTAGTAGGTATCTACATCATGAAGATAATCTATTGTCCAAAATTTCATGATTTTAACATCAGTATTTTAGGCTCCTCGATTATGAATCAGTGGTTAAATTTAAATAAGTGATTTTTGTAGATATATGAGGCATTCCAACCTAAACCTTAAGGACTAAGGGTAGCAAAGCGTATGTGGCCGAGCTTAAGAAAACCTTTCCTACCCTACGTGGAGTTGATCAGGCCAATTGCAAGCAGGTAGACTGCATGCTTGTTTCCTACATCTGTTTCATAAAAAAAAAAACATCTGGGATCTTGGCAATCGGTACGAGTGAAAGTCCCTCGAGTGAAAGATAAAATGCATCAAATTCTAGACACATACTGATGCCCCGCAGTCGAAGGTTTCGCTACTTATCCCCTCTTTCATTACGAAGCTGCGTAAATACTGGTTTCGCTAATTGTTAAAAAAAATCTTAATATCCCTGGCATTTCGTTTTTCGTACTTCCTAATGAGTTCACTATCTTGAAGTGGGTCGCGCGTTAGTGTCGCGAAAAAATTTAGGGTTGCTCGTTAGTCATATTTAAATAATTTTAAAATTTACACATATTGTCTATATAAACTATGAATCTAGATAATTATTATAACATATTTGTTAATTTTAGTTACATGATAGAGATTTACCTTAATAGTAGTAGATACATTAAATGTATCTTGAATTAATGTTGTCACACTATTTCGTATAATTTTCGGTAATAACAACATTATATACATATATAGATACTCCTTTAATGGTCATATAATCCCATAGTGGGCACCCAGTGCTTAAAATTGGACCATAATCATAAAGTTTCCAAAAAAACTTTATCGATAATATACTCGTCAATAACTGCCATAAAAAAGAAAACCTTTTGAGAAACAAACGAAGAACGTTTGCCTATTTGTATAAAGATGCCTGTGTAATATTGCATAAGCAAACAACGTTACCCCATTTCCACTTTCGCTGACCGACTTTTACAAAGTGACAACCCTATTTAAAGACTATTTTAGTTCCCTGTCACCAAACCTAGTTTCTATTGAAATATCGCTTTTTAGGTCACATCGTGAAAATATGGTCCGCGCGGTCCATTATCAGTGGAGCCGGACCGAATTTCCAAGCTTTTAAACTCTATTTAAAGAAAGCTCCGCGAAGCCTTTGTTATTTTATTCCACTTTAATCAACTGACGTCAAACGAGTCTATCAATTTAAAACGTTAAAAAAGTATTTGTATCAATCTATTTGTCTCTGCAGTGTAAGATAAAATGAAAGAACGTCTAAATTTTTATTGTTGAATAAAACGTGCTAGAGATTTTTATGTTATGTAGCATTAATAGTGACATGAATTTCAGTTTCTTTTGGCTCGTATTCCAGGCGGGCACATTATTTTTCAAACTTATGAAGACAACAGGTAGTAAGCATCATTTTTATTAACAGTCAAGAAAACTGTTTTGTGGACACCTGAATTCTTAGTAATTTGTGTACATCCTCGGGAATTCCCAGTAAAGTTCTCATGTCTGTGAAGTCTACCATTCTGTACTTGACCAACTTTGTGGATTTCGAATAGCCTAAACCTTTATTAAATTTTGAGAGAAGACCGAGGCCTAGGCCAAGGAGTGGGACATTAAACAGTTGATAAACTCAAACTTTGCCAAACTTTGCCAAACTTAAAAAAAAATGAATTTGAGACACACATCACATAGATGCAACAGGAATTGCATTTATCGACGCTACATCACTAATGGCTCATAAAATAAAGTTGTTATATAAGCCCGCTTCCGTTATGTATTCATTGAGCTTTGCAGTAATACTGAAATAGATTCCAGTACGTATTGGATTTAATCTTTTATCGCTCGGGGCAATACTAGTGATTGCACCGCGGTAAAGCGATAAGCACAGAATGTACATCGCGTAGAAATGCACGCTTGTGATAATTTTATATGAATAAAACATGTGCGAATCTTGGTTCATGTATTTCTATTGACCTTATTTCATGTTTATACGTATGTATGTATATAACATTTCTACATCTTGTATATTTTTCTTATATTTTATTATTTTTCATGAAACGTTGGAAAATCTCTTTGTGGCGAAGAAATGAAATGGAAGCAACAAAAGAATCACTAACATTCGCGGACATAACTACGCGACGTAGAATAAAACAAAAATCCCATTAGGTCGAGCAAACAGGGATTGTAATCCTTTGGGGGATAAGTTAGAGCACCCCAAAATAATACCATTACCTTAATATACCTTATAAAGAACTTAGCTCTCGCCGCCATATCACGATAAGTTTAACATTTTTTTATAACATTTAAGTAGCAAACGAGCTTGCAGTTTACCTGATGGTAAGTGGTCACAAAAGAGATTCTACCTGAAGCCAATTACAGGTGCACTGTAACTCCTGAGGACTAAGGTGCTCGAAGATGGTGATCCAATTTTGAATCTACAACTGTTTCGTCATTAGTCAATTGGTACCATTAAATTTTTCAACACACACGAGTAGGTACCTAAATTTGGAAGCAAAAGCAAACGTTTAACAAAATTATGAAGTGAGTGTCATTTCTACACGACGTTAAACATATTTCGCGTTGAAATCGTCGAATAATAAAAAGTGGGCGGGCGGATTAGTTCAGCGGCGCGAACGTTCCGCTCTTAAGCTATTGTAAATTGAATTTTAATAGTCCGCGCCTCAATTTATTTTTGGGTCATAACTCAATTATCGTTCAGCGCTCGATCAATATCACAACTCGGTTGTACATTACGTTAATGTAGGATGGTATACAGATTCAGTGCAGTAGAGTTCGTTTGAGTTTAATTGTTTATAAGCTTTCATTTAACTTGCTTTTTAGGTCGTATGCACGTAAGGGTGAAATATTGCAATTGAATTTTAATCCAGTTAACCGTTCTTTTGGCTGAAATTCTGCATACACGTTTGCTTTGGATGACAATACATGATAGGCTCAATAACGTCAATCTAAATCTTATATGGCAGACGCACCAACATATCGTACCAATTATTTTTTATACCTATACCTATCATATCGGTATCAAAAGTATAGTAAAAAATAGGTTTTCTGAGAAAGATTCGAAAAACAATATCGCAACAAAAACTTCTGAATATATATTTTTTAATAAATTTATTTGGTAAGTACCTATTAATCTTAGTGTGTATGGTAGGTATGGAAATATCCTTTTAATGATAGGATATGTTGACCCAATAGGTTGCGCTGTTATAACGATCAAATTTATCAAGAGAGGAATTTAAATATAAGTTGTCATATATTTTTAACATGCAGTTTTACAGACCGGTTCTACTTGAGCTACGATGATGTTATCATGTAGGGTCATAGCATAAAATATCTTCAATAAAATAAAAAAAAAACAAACCCATCAAACATCAATCATGACATTCGTTTGACTTTAGTAAGTAGACCTTGAAATAGCAAATAAAATGCAATTCCAAAATAAACGATAAACCTTAAAAATAGCTAAACTAATTTATACGTTACCACGTAAAACGAAAAATATTTTCGCGATTTATAGTACTAAATTGTCATTTTGTAAGCTCATATGCTCATTCATCTGAATGTCGAGGCCGTCCAGCCTCACGACTCACAGTCAGCGAGAAGACATAAAAGGTCAAAGCCTTTTGAATTACTATTCCAACATAGTGCAGTTGCAGAATAAGTTTACATTGTACAACTGACTTATAGAACACAAGAACAATGTGTGGAAAGCATTATGTAGCGAGAACTATATGAAGAGATTTGTCAATGGCTTCGTTGTTAATTATTTCGTTTTAACAACTCATTAGGACTTAGAGTACCTTTCCATCTGAAATTAGCGAGGTAGCTAAACCATAGACGTGGGTAATCCACTCCTAGGAAATGTTTCATTTTTAGTTAACAAAATTTCTCTCAATAAAACTTATCTATCATCTATTGGCAGATTTGATACATTCGTATCTATAAATAAATAGAAAATAGCTTTCCCCCTTTTCAGTTTTGTCTGTCTGTTTGTCTCTTTCTTTCTTCTGCGCCTACTTTATGATAACTAAGGGTGACTATCACCAAGATAAGAAATATTAACAAGAACCAACATTACAAACGTTTTACCTCAATTTCTGCGTAAAAACGTAAAACCCGTAGATTAGCGCGCGACGGCGTTCATACGAAACAACCTGTTAGCACTACCAGAGTAAGTAGATACATTTACAACAATGCTAACCACTTAATCTAATTCAACCCAACGTTCAATATAAATCACATTGAATAATACGCAATCATAAATCGTTGCATTTCGCGAAACAAATAAACATCAGTACACGGAATCGATTAAGAGTTCCGGTCCATTTGTACGGTTTTCAAACACTGTTTTCCGGGAATTAACTGCGCGTATAAAATAAAATGTGTTTTCAGTCCGTTTATTATAAATAATTGCAACTTTATAAGGACGTGATATATAATAATTTTCTTGCAAAGTTCAAAGACGCTGTTATTAAATTTTATTGTTTACCTGTATGATGTAATGTTGGGAACATATACGATTTACATCGACGATCGACTTGGCCAAGATTTTCACGTGATAATAATGAATATAAGACAATTAGTTAAATAAATATTGAAGGTGGTAGAACCCTTTGTGGTTCGACTCCGGCGGCACTACCACCACACCTATTTCTACCTAATAACAGCAGTGTTAGGCGCTGCTGTGTTCCGGTTTGAAGGGTGCGGTAAGGGAGACAGACTTTTCCTAGGCGTTCCAGCTTAGTCCTTAGAAGTAGCGGCACATCTGTGGCCGACCTCAGATAGGAATATCTAATCTTATCCGAGTTGATTACAGATGTCCATGGGCGGCAGTAGTCACTTACCATCCGGTGGACTGTATGCTCGTCTGCTGCTCCTACATTATAAAAAAATCAAATAAAATAAAACATTAAATATACATATCAATAAATGCAACCGAACGAGAAGTCCGGTCGATAGTATCTTTTGAAAACTACTCCAAACGACTATGACAGTCATACATTACCACTCCAGTTTGAAATGAAATGTAATCTACAATAGGTAGATTCAATATTAGTATCACTCCAGTTTGTCCCACTTACTCTTGTGCAATAACGATGTTTGTTACCGAAGTTCTAACTTAACTTCCCAACTTAATCCTCAGGATAATAGCAACTGTAATCGACTTGTACTAGCGTAGTTACCAGTCAACGTGAGGCATGTTTCTGTACTTAAATTACTTAATATTCAAGTAAGAATTTATTGCTACAAGCGGTCCCTATAAATCATTAGTTAAATTCAAACAATCCCAGAGTACCTGTCATTCTTCTCGAATAACGCTAGAAATGGCAGACATTTATTGGTTCGTTTCGTTCATTTGCGGAATGCACACAAATATTTGCAGTAACCGTTCAATATTCAACGTGCCAATTACGCCTCACCTCCAACTGTCAACGGGGGGTGGGGTTGGGCGCAGTCGCGTCTATAAACGACGTTTGAACGACACTCTTGCATTCAAACTGTCCATTAAATTATTGCTAAATCTGCTATATTCTTCCATTTAAATCGCGCTTGACACGCCCTGGTGGCGGTAAGTTTTACGACATTTAATTTGTATTAAGGTTAATGTAACAAATTAAGTGATATTGCACTTCTTGATAAACAAAAGGATTGGTTTATAATCTTATCAATAGATCGATCGAGAGATGAGTGCGAGAGACCGCGCAGCGGACAGGTCTTTTTTTATTTTTTATATATAACCTAACGATAAGGCAGACGGGCTATCTGCTGGAAAGCAGTCACCGTCGCCTATGGACATTTGCAACACTAGAGGAGTCGCCAATGCATCGCCGGCTTTGAAGGAGAGCTCTTTTTACACCCCTCTTGAAGAACCCCATGTCATAGTCCTGAGGGAATACCTCAGGAGGAAGTTCATTCCACATTTTGCACGTACGCGGCAAAAATGCACGATCAAACCGAACCGTGGAGGACCGCCACGGGTCCAGTTGATGTGGATGGAACTTCATCCTTCGGCGAGAGGTGCGATGAAGGAAAGGCGACGTAGGCACCAGATCAAACAGTTCCTCAGAACACTCACCTTTGTAAAGTCAGGTGCGAGAGGGCGCCGCGCTCTCTTTGTCCCACTTATATCTACAATTTGCTGTTGCAACGCGACTCGCTTCTATATTCCGGGCGGACTAAAAGTTTGGCGCGGACTATAACATTAAGTTCATAACTTCGCGTGTATGAAATTACACTGCAGGCAACTCACCTGAGGGATGCATGTTCTCGTGGCAGACCGGACAGTTGACCGGCACCCTCGCCTCTGATATCTCGATGGCGAGGTACTGCCGCAGACAGGACTCGCAGCAGCGGTGCGCGCACCACGCGAGCCGCACCATACTCGCCGCGCTGAACGCGGACAGGCACAGCGGACAGTCGAGTACATCGCCCTAGAACAATATGATAGTGTTCGTGAAGTTACGCTTCTTGATAAACAGTTATGAATCTTTGGGTGCGTTAGAGGGAAATGTTGTGGCGACTGTTGTATTACTTGTAACACTATTCGTGTAACAGTCTTGTTTTCTTATAGTTCACTAAAGCATACTTGAGATCTCTAGATGGGAAAATACGTAATTAGCTTAGATGGTTGTGGACTAGTCTTGATGGAATAGGAGCAAACCTTAAAAATAGTAAAAAAAAATAAAAGAGTAGTAATAATATTTGATCTACATATAATTTTATCAAGAATTCAGATCAAATCTGCCATCTCCAAAGTCCAATTTATAAGTCCCTAAAATATTCGTACTCAAAGTCACGAGTGTCAGCGAGTAGTGTAGCTGTAAAATACATTATCACATGTGTTAGTTACAATAATATGATTCAAGGATTCTGGTAACATTCCAATCACAGAGTCGCTTAAAAATGTAATAATAAAACAAAAATCAGTTCAGGGTTACATTAGCGAAGATTTCAAGAAAAACAGAATAATCTCCCAAGGACGCGGCAAAATTTCTAAAATCACAAAATTCCAGCTTAAATTGTAAATGCTTTTCGGTATATTACAATGAATTGGTCATTTCCGAAAATTTCTACAAAGAGAGAAAGGTTTATTAAATAACAATACAATCGGGATTCGGAATTAATGCGAAAGATTAAACCTACAATTTGGGGCAGTCGAATAGTTTATAATTAAGTTGTGAATGCGGGAAAATCTTGAATATTCAGGGCACCTACTATGTAATGCAGAGATGAAACCCTTCGTGTTTCAGACAGGAGCTGAATCGTAAACAATGAATAATTTCATACGGGTCCGGGGGCCGTGAGCCCGATGTGACGACAATCTGAGCGTCATCGTGACGTCAAAGAGGAGATAACGGCTTTATTGCCCGACGAATACTGGAACGTCTTTCATTTGGTTATCGTACATTAAATCTTCTAGACGTTCTGATTTAGGAAGGTTAATCATCTTAGGTCTTCGACTCATTCATGTTATCGGTTTTTTATTATAGTACTTCATCACAGACTAGAGAATTATTGTTAAAACCATAGATAAGTATAGATATTTCACCGCCTTAAACGGCTGACAATCTTGTCAGCCGTTTAATGGCTGTCATGGTGTAATTTACGCGGAACAATGTCGACATGCGCAGTTAAGTAGTGCAAAAACACAAAATCGAAGAAAAAGTGCGGAAAAATATCGTTTCATTCGTAAATGATTTAAAAACTACATTTTTTTTAATGTTTTTCAAACACGAAAATAGATGACAGTGACAATTTCAATTGTCAAAACTGGTTACATTTTCTTGTTAGGAGTGAGTAATCTTTACTAATCTACTGTGAAAACAAAACAAAAACAAAACCATGACGACACCATATATGTTACAATTCATCAAGGACTGCAGGGCTTGCTGAAGATTGAGACATACATACGTACATAAATTCATACGCTCGAAAAACATTACCCTCTGCAATCTTGTAAAAAAAATAGAACTCAGTACATCCAAGCTTAGAACTTATTCTCGTAACAATTCATTAATTTTACAAGAACCTGAGCGGTTGCGTTTGAATGGTACACTATCTTAACTGAGGCAAATTGTGCGCCGACTTTTAATCTTGATAGTGCTTTAGCCATAGAGGCCGACTTTACAAGGTTGATAAATGGTTTAGACCTTTGAGAGACATAGCATGGTCAGTTGATTTATAATTTTGATACCCTTCAAGTTACAACCGATTATATAAGAGAAATAACGTAATTGTACTTTAAAATAGCTTTTGTGCAATTGGCCACGACTCATGACACTGCAATAAAGATGAGATTGTTGCAGTCGTTAAAAGATTGTCACATTTAAAAAACATTGTTTGTTATAAATATAGAAAAAATACAACATAAATTTTAACAGATTTAGAACATTTGCTCTAGACAGGTGATATTGTCCATTTTCGTTCAATTGTCAAGACATATCTACATATTTCTGCCTGAAAGATGTGTATGTACGAGACGTTAAAAAGGTGAAGGGGACTCTCGTATGTTCGAAAGGTGTAATAAGGCAGAGAGAGCAGGGATACCAATGCATCTCTGGGTTTATTTAAGGTAGAACTTGAACTTTCTGATTATCTATGTACATAAGTTACGGTTTGCGTTAGTCACCTATTACCATAATCATCAACCCATTATTGTCCCACTGCTGGGCGCGGGTCTCCCCTCAGAATGAGAAGGATTAGGCCATAGTCCACCGCGCTGGCCAAGAGCGTATTGGTAGACTTCACATACCTTTGAGATTTTTTTTATAAATCTCAGGTATGCAGGTTTCCTCGCGATGTTTTCCTTCAGCGTTTAAGCAAGTGATAATTAATTTCTAATACGCACATAAATTTGAAAATCAGAGGTGCGTGCCTGGGATTTGAACCTCGGACCCCTCGATTAAGAGGCCGCGTTTCTTAACCATTAGGCTATCACTGCTATAATCACCATACCATCATCTACCCATAATAGATGCTCATTTGTTACCTCATATTACTAAAAACGACAGTCAATCAGTCAAACAAAAGTCTACCACAAAGGCAGTACGGGTAATACAATTCCGTTAGAACCAACCAAGTACACTCCTTGAACACCTGCAAATGTGTATTGTCCAACTTCAAAGTACTGCAGCCTTCAGCAAGACTTTAAGCTGAATCAAATGATTTATTATACATTATTGCTGCCTCGCACCGACATCGTATATCAAGACGCTATGCCAAAACACAATTACACCGCTGAGAGACAAATCTATTTGCGGGATTGGGATTATTGTTCTGTTTTAATAGAATTTATGTTTATAGTTTTGCTTCTACAACGATTATTATTTTATCACTAGTCACAATAGAGATTATTAAGCTTCTGATGCTATTGATTCTAATGTTTATTCTTATCTGTTAATCAGTTCATAGTCATATTACGGACGGTTATTATGACCATGATTTCATAATTATCTATAAACAATGAGTAGATTTATCAGACATAATGCGGAGCAATAGATGAGCGTTTATTTAGTTTTTTTTAATCATCAATAATGAAAACACTTTCTTTATATTCTATTTCATTACCAATCGATAGGTACCTTTATATAAAGCGGAACAGATTGTTTGTTTGCTTGAACGCACTTAATTTTAGAAGTACAGATCCGATTTCAATAATTAATATTAAACTGTATAGAAATAGAATAAGCATTTTCTTGAAATAGAACTTTGGCACAAGTTTTCATGTTTATTATTTTTAAATTAGACAAGTTTCACGTTGGATTGCTACTGTTTTGCAGCGTTCAAGTTATTTAGCACAAACGTGGAATTTCCAAGTTGAGATTTGCTTGTATTATGTATATAGTTACTAGTTGTACCCGCGACCTCGTCCACGTGTAATAGAGTCCACGTGTATAAAACATGAGACCTCTTATATTTAGCTTATAAATGATCCATTTCACTTGTATGTTTATCTATCTGTACACCATAAGAAAGGTTAAAACCAGTTAAGTCGTATATACTAACTTATGGAGTTATCTACATAATATTTACATTTGCATTATTACTTAAACGGTCCATTAAACTTAAATCTGCATATGCTTATTGTAATGCAAAAAATGTTTATGAGTAGGGGTGTTATATAAACGAATATCTTATACGAAATATATAAAATCCATAATGCCTCTATATGCTGATGATCTTTCCGACAAGATGACCTCATGAGCTTTCAGAACGAAGATTGCAATGAACTAGCTCTCATCTATACAAAACTAGGAAAATTATATTTATTTTTCTTTGTTTGTTTTCAAAACTTATTTGGATTATGGTTCAATTTCGACCAGTGGGAGAACATTAATACAGGGTCGGCAAACAATTTATAACCATAACTTCATATTATGTGATGTACTTGACTAATCCTAAAGTTTTCGTTTACTTTACGAATATATTAGACAATTTTCTCTGTGCTAAGCTATGTCAAACTGTATTAATTTACCGCCAAACTTAGCTTATCATTTTTAGTTTTAACGTCTACAAAAATTCGCTTATGGGGCAAACGAAAATGTAAAAGTTATTTTATGGTTCGTTGGTAATGACGCTACAGTTTTTGTATTCATAGTGCAATTCCAGTTAGACTTGTTTCATGGTAGATGTAAAAAGTTTATAACTGCCAACTCAGTGATGTGAGAAATTGTCTCCGACACAATTTGACGTAAGTCGAGCAGAGAGCTAGGCGGAAAGCGTTGCAAACGTGAACTATTATATTTCTTGCACAGTTAAATTTCTAGCAAAGTTTCTAACAAATTAGTTTACGACAGTCATGAAGATGAGAAAATCAGAAAATCGTTCTATATTTTCATCAGAACATTTCTTTCGCTGTTTGTTATTTATAAAAGTAATAATAGATGTGGGATCACCAAATGTTATCATTACTATATAATCATTTAAGTAATAAAGTTTAACTGAATATGAGAATAATCTATTTAGGAAGGTAACATACTAGCGACTGAGCTGCTACATGAGCGACAGTAGTTGTCGGTCGTTTTGCGCGTTATTTTCATAATGTTTCTAATTAAAACGAAACAATCGTGTGTTACCTCCCTTTGCAATTAAGCGCGATCATTTATCACTTGCTTCTATATTATGACATTAAACAAAAGTCAGGAATTAATAGTTCCCACAATCCATTAACGCTTCCGCCGAAATACTCATCTACACTTTAAAGGTACATAGAGTAGGTACCACAAATCTGAGATGATTAGTCGACAAAATAATGATCATTTATTATCATCTAAATACACATTTTTTATCAATTTTCTTACTAGAGTTATAAAGAAATTCAAAGCAAGACTAATGAATACCCACGACTTGTACTTTAAAATGGAGTCTACAGAGAATTACAAAGAAATATTTGTGTAACTGTTATGGCGTTATTAACTATCAAAACAAAACAATTAAGTTTATACGAATACTTGCAGAATTAAAATTATTATTTAAATATTTATATCTGAAGTATGAATCGCTGTGGCTCGGGAGCGTTTGCCGCTTGGATACACCTAGAGATGGGCAAAGAACCCGGTTTAAACCCTGTGCAGGGTTTAAACCCAATAAATACCCGTTTATTTCCTCCCACTGGGTATTTATTTGGGTGTTTATAAAATGACTTAATAAAATTTACACAAAGCTTTTAAAATAGTTCAAATGTTTATTTCATAGATATACTAGATATAATATTTAATATTATATATTTAATAGATATGGTTTTTACTGTATTTCTAATGTTTTTACATTTTTAAATATTACATTTTTAGGGGTTCATCTATTTTTATTACCTTTTTAATTACTATTTGTTTGACGAAACAAATAAGTATACCTCTCGTATACTATTGCACAGGTGGTGTGGGAATATGGGCATATAATGTAAAATGTAATTCTTACGTATCTTAATATCTTAATAATTATAGCTTTAAGAAAAAAAATATAAACATTATTTTATAGATAATTTTATTTCGAGAAAAATCCAGAAACCCGAAAATTGTGACGTTTGACCCCGAATAAGTGCCGACACACACATCGATGAGGACTTTTGGAACTTTACTTGTGATGGTAAACCCAAGGTCTCTACGGAAATTTAGTTTTATGTTATTTGATTACTATTTTTATGTCTAAATTGACCGGACTATAAAAACTCCTCTATCAAAATGTTTCAATGTCATTTTCTGTAAATTAAGTAGAAAAAAGTAAAAAAAAAAGTCTTCCAAAAGTTTAATCTATTATTGTTATTATCTTTGTTATTTTTGGTTTAACGACAAAAAGTTAAAGAACTAAAATTATAGATAAATCAATTTGAAACCATAATTGTTCTTACTAAATTTCTGTGCGACAAATAGTTTGCCTGGTAGAGCGTAAAAACGCTTTGTGCCCCTTTTTTCAAGATGGCGGCCGAGGGACAACAGTTGTGACTCCACAAATTAGGATTTAACTGTACACTAAGCCCTTTACACTAATCATTGACATCTATAAAATATAATTGGGTCTTCGAAAATTGCAACCCAAATGTAACACATCCGAATGGACTATTACAGCGTAGTTAAATGAAATATGTGCTTTTAGAGTGCATATTTAGTGAATTGTTTACAATATTATTTTAAAAATGATATTACACGAAGAAAATAAAAATATGAATGACAATAGTTTACACCCGCTGTTTGGGTGTTTATTTGGGTTTAAACCCTATTTCACCCAAAATACCCGGTTTAAACCCGTATCCACCCATTGGGTTTAAACCCTCTGCCCATCTCTAGCTACACCACAGAGTAACAACAGAGGCGAATCCAATATGAACTTGTATATTACCTCGTTCCACATACACGTGACTCGAGTTATTACAAATTCTGTTCGGAATATTCAGATTGCCAGTATTCATATTGAGAGCTGAGGGTTCATAGAGTTATTGGAGAATTCTACGTACCCGGTTGGTTTATTAATAATTAACAATTGAATATAAAATCATTTGGAATATCCATCCATCCATCCATCCATCAGCCTTTACTGGTCCACTGCTGGACATAGGCCTCCCCTAGTCTGCGCCACTCCGACCGGTCTTGGGCCGTCTGCATCCAGCGGTTACCCGCCGTCCGCTTCAGGTCGTCAGTCCACCTGGTCGGGGGGCGTCCTGTACTCCTTTTGCCGAGACGTGGTCTCCATTCGAGGACCTTCCGACCCCACCGGTTATCGGTCCTACGAACTATGTGGCCAGCCCATTGCCACTTCAGCTTGCTTATTTTGAGAGCTATGTCGGTAACTTTCGTTCGCCTACGGATTTCCTCGTTGCGAATTCTGTCGCGTAGGGAAATACCGAGTATAGCTCTCTCCATAGCTCGCTGAGCGACTTTGAGTCTTCGTATAAGGCTCACAGTGAAAGACCACGTCTCGGCACCGTACGTCATCACTGGCAACACACACTGCTCGAACATCTTCGACTTCAGGCTCTGAGGTATCTTGGATGAGAAGATGTCACGCAATTTCCCGAACGCTGCCCAACCGAGTCGGATTCTACGAGTGATATTTGGAATATATAGCAGTGTCATCATTATTTTATATCGTATTATAATATAAATGTACTCGTATTTATTTTGTATAGGCCTGCAGAGGCACTTACAAATATCAATATTTATATTATGCTACTACCGGATTGGAGCAAGCTTTCATGTAGTCCATCTGATGGTAAGTGATAATGCTGCTATTAAGAAAACATAAGTACCTATAGCGGTAGGGGCGCTGCAACCAAACATTTTGATTTGTTAGAAAAAAATCAGTATTTAATTTCACTAGACAATCTAAAATGAAAAGCGACGCGACACTCCCTCGAGAAACGGGGAAATTCGTGGAATTAACGAGATTGTACATAACGGACGTACATATAACTTATTGCTAGTGTAGTCTTAAACGTGTAATTAAAGTGGTGATTCTTAATAAGGGTATCACGGAGGTAATACTTATGAGTGTAATCCAAATAATTCTAACCACTAGCTAACTATTTGATACAATAATCACACTCTTTTATTTTAAATGAAAAAGACGTGGTGGAAGTAGCGGACCCCTTAGGGGGAAACAGAAGAAAGTCGTTGAATTAAGGCGGAGATTGTTAACAATTATTTTATATTGTAATACTTATTACTGATGTTCAAAGATTTATAAACTATATTCATCAGATTATTAATAAAATGGAGCTGTACGATTCTCTTATTTCTAAAGACAATCCAAAATGAAAAGTGGGATGAGACTCCTTGGAGGGAGGCGAGGGAAATTCGTGGAATGAAATATGACATTGGTAATAACGATTCCACGTAATACTCTATTAGTATTATTCAAAAAATTGTCACGACTATCTGTCGACTATCTGTTTAACACATAAAAATATAGACATTTACGATTCTATTTCTTGAGACAACTTAAAATTAAAAGCGACGAGACACTCCCTTGGGGGGAAGTAGGCGAAATTCGTGGAATTAAAGTGGAAGATTGTTAATAACGGTTCCACGTAATACTTATTAGTTTCAGCGATCCGCCCTAGTTTCGCCCGAGAGCTTTTTCATTTACCCCAGAGCTGTGTTGCCTTTGACATTCATTACATTAGCTTCTCGCTACAGGGAGTATTTTTAGAAACTTCGTAGTTTGCGACATTTTTTCGCTTCGAGGCGTCTCTATATATTATACTTTACATGTTTGATAAATATCTTACAATAAAGTTTTTTTTTTACATTCCAGTAGAAAACGAGCATGTAGTCCAATGATGGTAAGTGGCTACTGTCGCCCATGGACATCTCATCAATCCCAGATAAGATTAGATTCCTACCTGAGGTCGGCCTCACATCCGTTGCGACTTGCTAATCCTGAGAACTAACCACACAATTATAAGGAAGATAAAGGTGCGGCGGTGGTGCCCCTGGAGTCGTACCAGAAATATTTGCGCAGGCGGTTAATATGGTGGGTCTTTGGATATCCATTTGGATACCCATATAGATAATGTAACATTGTCTATCTATATTTAGCCCGCACATACAAATACGGAGGATTCTACAGGCCATTTTCGCAGAAGATATAAAATTGTATTAATAATATTGACTTTAAATCATCGAACATTTTTTATCACACGTCTATAAAACAGAGTTACTAATATATAGGGTTACCATACGTTTAACCAGGACATAAATATTATGCAATTAGAACGTACTAATAATTATAAATACAGTCCTCATGTCTCATAAATCTGACTCAATGTTTAAAATTATTATTTTTTTTGACTTTCTTTTCTTATGTTACCGAATTTAGTTATATATTTTCTTAATATGTTTACATAAGTCGTGTTTTGTATTTCTTATCAGATATACACGCACATTTTATTCACTATATACCGTGGTTTAAAAACCAAATTCATTAAATGACGACAAAGTGTTGACTCAGTACGAGCAAAACTTCCTGCCGGACATTCCACTCACACTTTGATACTAGGACAAATCTGGCAATAAGGCGGACAGATTGCAAACCCTACTAACACATAAACAGCAATAAAATTCCACACAAGTTTACGTTAGCTACCCAATAATTACCTCGTCAAGCAATTATTAGGATGCGGCATTCGATGAGATAATCCCGCGGAGGTAGGGCTACCAGATATATCCGGATTAAATCGGGTTTTCCCGCTCTAATCCGGCTAAACGTCGCTTAACTATGAACCGATTAATCTTGTTATTGTTATTTTAGCGGTACTTATGAAATTTTATTGATTACTGTGAATAATTACGAAATCACATGGTTTGTGATTGACAGATATATTGTGGGAGAAATATATGTGTCCTATTGAATTTACTTTTTCTATACTAATATTATAAAGAGGATAGACTCTGTTTGTTTGTTTGGTTTTAATTAATAGGCTCAAAAACTATTGGACCGATTTTAAAAATTCTTTCACCATTCGAAAGCTACATTATCCACGAGTAACATAGGCTATATTTTATATGAAATATATTTGATAAATATATTTTAAGGCGGTACAAAGTCTGCCGGGTCAGCTAGTATATAAATATGGAACTGCCCATAGAAATACCAATATTTGGTGCTAAAAGACAACTACAACTGGGATTGGTATTCCATCTACATTATTAGATGAAGATGATAAATCCTTTTGTGTTGGCGAGGCATCATCGTCATAGCACTTTCTGCCTTAAAACCGCAGTGTTAAGCGCTGATGTGATCTGGTGTAAAGGCTGTGGTAACAAAGACATATTATAAGAGGCGCTCCAAGTTTGACCTGCGGGGGTAGCAACTTCTGGGCGATCTCAGGTAACTCTCTAATCTTATCTAGGGATGATGGCACATCACATACATGTGAGAGTGGTAGTGGCCATTACCATACGATGTACTGCATGCTCGTTTACTATTCCTAGTTTATAAAAATATCACGTCGAATAATAAATAATAATATTAACTCAGAACACACAACCCTATACGAACTCATAAGAATAACATTATAATATGTTAATTTAATCACCTGTACACTCAACTTCATTCGCATTTTGTGGTCGTATCAAACACATATAACTACACATACAAAATACAAACCACATACAAAACCACTAACTAATAAAATAACTTATAACATTATATTATAACTCATACATAAACAGTATGCATTTAAATAGAAAACTGAATACTAAATAGTAAACAAACAAAAACACTTTGTACACACTTCCCGATCAACTCAATTAATAACAAAGTCTTAATAGCGACTAACAGCTTCGGGCACGCATTTAATTGATATATTAAAGGAATTATCTCTTTAGATAAGATGGGAGGTACATGTATTGTTGTACTGCGTAGTGATTTACTCAAAAATGTCACAATACCGACTATCGATGACCCTCTTTCTATTGACACATACCTAGATAGGGTATCGAAGCGATCTTTATCGAAGTGAACTTAATTTGCACGCTATCACAGTAGCCTTCTTATGACGTTGCTATATTAATAAGTTAGAAAAAATGCCTTAGTAACAAATTAAAATTAGTCTATTACTAAAGTCACGAGACAAGTTGTTCGAAAAAATATGTCAAAAAATGAGGTCGTTTGGCAAAGCAACTCTTGTTAAGCATGTCGATTAGATATTTCATAATCAATTAAGCATTTTCTCACAATAATATATTTATAAATTCGTTTTAGAGTTATAAAATACTAGCTGACCCGGCAAACTTTGTACCGCCTCAAAATCTATTTATCAAATATATTTCATATAAAATATAGCCTATGTTACTCATGGATAAGGTAGCTTTCGAATGGTGAAAGATTTTTTAAAATCAATCAGTATAATAAAGTTTTTGATCCTATTCATTACAATCAAACAAACAAAAAAAGTTTTCCTCTTTATAATATTAGTGTAGATGTTTCAAAAATAATTTCTACTTTTGCAGTGATGTTTTCGATCGGAAAAATGACAACTGGTTCGAAATTGTAGCACTTAAAGTTTAGACATTTTAGAGTACAAAAAGTAGGTCAATATGGAACTATCATTATTAACATAATGAAAAGATTCATAAGTTTTCCTTTTTCTCTTATTTATCACTCATACGTTAAACCAGCAATGGAGTCCTTCATGTCCTAGGGGAAATATTTTCATACTCAACATTAATTTTTCTGATGTCCGTCCGTGTTAATCCGCACTTAATTATTATAACAATAGAGTTGCCTAAAACCTTATAATATTATTATCTAAACATTAATAACTTTCTTTTCTGTTTGAAATCACCTCATTAACATTGGCCATTGACAGATAAAGTAACATTTTGTGAAGTATAAAGAAAAAATACCAAATTTTATATTTCTGTAGACTATTCAGCTTGTTGTTGATTACATTGTTTTGTACATATTAATTAATATCGATCGGAAGTTTGAACAAACACACAGCAACAAAAGATAAATATCTACGACTTTGACAGCTCAATACAATGATTTTATCAGTTGTTGATATAATATTGTATGTTTACAAAAAATGTACTTCCGTGTGGCCGAATCATGAAAAGTCGATGTTTTCACTTCATATGTAGTTAGTTCTATACGTTTTTTTATAAGATAGGAGTAGCAGACGAGCATACAGTCCATCTGATGGTAAGTAGCTACTGCCGCCCATGGACGTCTCTAATCTACCCCATATAAGATTAAATTTCTACCTGAGGTCGGCCACGGATACGCCGCTACCCCTGAGGACTAAGCTGGAATGCCTCGTAAGAGTATGCCTCCCTTACCACTCCCTTCAACCCAGAACACAGCAGCACTCAACACTGATTCATAAAACATATCCAATACACAATACACATATTATATTGTATCGCGTAGGACACTAAACTTTTCAATTATCTCGAAACAGCAGCAACACTACATCACGCAGACGTTTTATTGCTCTTTTAAATCACCGAGAGTACCAACGGGGGATTAAAGGAGCTAGTTGTGTAAAGGAATCTAACCTTGGATATTACGAGTCAAGTAATGAAAAACCCGTGTTGCATTTCATAATTGCATTATAGGTCACCACTTCACTCACCTAATGGTGGCATGAGTGACACATAATTATTATAAATCTCTATAAATATATTTTATTAAGTACATCAGTAATTGCACAATTTTTTTTCTGCGCTTTGATGACAAAGTGTTATCTTTACAATTTTGCCAACTTTATGCATAGGTATATCTAAATACCCACACAGACACATATACATACACTAAATGGCTAGTGTTTGTGAAAATGTTATTAATTCCTTCTCCTATCACCAACTATAGTCCGATTCATAATTAGGTGTCCAAAATGTAAACAAAGGTGTTGACCTATCAAGAAAATATGTGTCAAATGGCAGTGTCTTATTTTTGACAATATTAAATTAATACATCGATAATAAAATAATAATCTAAATAAATTAAACCCAATTCACATTTTCCAATATTTATATAAACTCAATTTAATTTTATACAGTAATAATAATAAAAAACAAGATTTAGGAAAGAAAATTAAATTGTGATAATGGTCACACAATCGGCATCCAAAACATTTTTTGTGCCGCCATTTTTAAGTTTCGTAGTTGATATTATTCATTTTCGTGATCGTGATCGAACTCGATTATTTTCTAGTTTTCTTAGCGGGTTTTTTTTAATTGTGTGCAGTTATTAAGTTTTTGTTTTATGTTGAATTTTGTGATTTTTTTCTTTTCTTGTTAATTTGTTAAGGTTTGCAATACCTGTAATCGAATTTTGACAATGACATTTCTTTGTTTACATTTTGGACACCTAATTATGAATCAGACTATAGATAGCTAAACTAATACAACACTTAAGATTTGGAACGCATGAAGATTTTTTGTTTGAGGACAATCTGTTACGTAGAAGTGTACAAAAAATGGTCAAATTGATATACATGTGAAGCTATAAATAGTTTAAGAGCTGACATTCCTTATCAAACATAGAACCGGTTTATGTCACATGGTGTTAATATGCAAATGGTAGACAAATTGTCTTTTCGACTATTTTCGCAACGACAAGAATTTACAAGAATTGACAAGAATTTACATTTGAATAATTTATCATAATACTTAATATAAATAAACGTAGACGTCTGAACACCATTAACATCGAATAATATCTAGCCGATTTTTTATTGATACTTAGCCTACTAGACTAGGCACAAATTGATGTGTGGTGTCTTCTGAGTCGAATCACAGAAGGTATAGTCCGCGTAAAACTGCTAGTCCGCTCTGAATATAGAAATGAATCGCATCGCCATAGCAAATTATATGACTACACTTGCTCGCAACAACTTCAGAGCGAACTAACAGTTTGGCGCGGACTATAGGTAAGACCATCTTCAAAAAAATAAGTTAAGTCTGTCTAAAAGACTTCAGTTGCATTGCTGAGGCCTAAATTCGACCTTTTCATAATACGCCTTACAGCATCCACCAAAGAACAAAGAGGTTCAAGGTGATAGTGCGAATTAGACAAAGTTTTTGCAGATACCTACAATCGAAGAGAAAGGCGTTTAGCACTATTACAACACACCGCTAAGGTAATCTAGTTGCGGGGCGAGTTGTGCGATACACGTGCGAGTTTGCGCACTGTTGAGTATGTTGGACTAAATCATTCTCGATAACTACACTTAATCATAATCTAAACTATGATTACTTAATCTTGTAAGTTTGTTGTATGATTGAAGGAGCAAACGAGCTTTCAGTCTTTTTTATAATATAGGAGTAGCAGACGAGCATGCAGTCCACCTAATGGTAAGTGGCTACCGCCGCCCATGGACGTCTGTAATCACCCCCAGATAGGATTAGATATTCCTACCTGAGCTCGGCTACAGATGCGCTGCTACCCCTGAGGACTAAGCTGGAACGCCTCGGAAAAGTCTGTCTCCGTTACCACACCCTTCAAAACGGAACACAGCAGCGCTTAACACTGTTGTTATTAGGTAGAAATAGATGTGGCGGTCAAGATCAAACTCAGATTGTGAGTCCTCGCTGCCACCCGTGGAAATTTGTGACCAACTCCATATAGAATAGGTTTTACCTGCCGATCGCAGATCCGTTGCCACTTTTAAGGTCTTAAATCCCGGTAGACTTACATAAGATGACCTCATGAGGTAATCTTATCTATCCGACCACCATCCACACCCTCCTACTAAAACGCAGAACTTCTTCACGCTAACAATAGATGTGACGGTGGTACCTCGGGGAGGTATATTAATTCAAGTGGATTGATTAGGGATGCTACGAGATGAAATACGTAAATTTTTGAGTGTATTCGACGAAGTGATAACTAAGGCAAAAATACCAGAAATCAATCCTGAAATAGGTTGATAAATGACCGGTGCGAAAATTAGGGCCAAATATTATTACTCCCAGCGTGTGAGGGTTGGCAATATTCTTTAATTACTTATTTGTGACATCTTCCGAATCTCACCGACAGCTCGATCCCAAATCAATTAAAATATTATTCATCAATGCCACCACCGGACACGTAAGAAGTCTTTGTATGGAAATATCTCTAATTTTCGTCACAAACATATTATTGTTTACAAACATAAAGAATGAAACAATAGCAAATTAAACCACTAATATATTACATTGTTTGCGTGTTTGTGCTAACACGCGATCCAAATTGAAAATATATAACGAACGAGTTTGGATCGAGCATGTATGTAAGGAACGTAATAATTTGCATACAATTACACGTTATATTACATATGTGTTACGCACTTACGTGTTACTTGTTTATCCGAATGAGAAATGTGGGTTAGGTAAGGGAAAGCGGATAGAATTCGAAAATGATGCTACAAACTTGCCTGCTAATAAGAACACTTTTTCGTAATGTTATCTGTTCATAGTACCCGTGCGTAAATAAATGCTCTATCCAGCGATTCGCATAAAGAGTTGTAGAGTAGGTATGTATAATTGTATATATACATACATGTATATGCAAAAATCAATAATCCAATAATTTATTCAATATATAAAACAAGGCTAACATTTTTTTTATTAGAAATATACCGCCCCCCCTTCTGAGCAATGATTTTCTTAACGTATTCAATTAACAAAAAATACTAAAAAGAAACGCATTTGTTACTCTAAATACACTCAAAAATCTATATAGTGGGTAATCCTTATTCAAAAAAATGTCATTGAAATTCCATGAATATAAATATTCTAATAGTATTCCTACAATATGCAGTTAGATTTAATTTATACGTGAAATAGTTTAAACCACTCAAATACCGAATAACATTAATATTGAACAGTGAACAATTGGTTCAAAAATCCAATGGGTCAATGTCGTCTTGTAATCGTATATGTAATAGAAGCTAAATGGATGTGTTAAAAATGTAAGTTACGTTATAAACATACTTTGAAAAACACTTCGATGTGCCAATATAAGTGTTTATAATTAAAATGTTCATAAAAGTTAGAGATATCTTATATATAAAATTCTTGTGTCACAATGTTAGTTACCGTACTCCTCCGAAACGGCTTTACCGATTTTTACCAAATTTATGCACATTCAGTAGGTCTGAGAATCAGCTACTATCTATTTTTCATACCCCTAAGTGATAAGGGTTGTTCACCCTTAACATTTTTTTTATTTATATGGGAACAACGCTTGGGTCAGCTAGTTTTATAAAAAAAAATATGGAGAAGCATTGGTATATGCACAGGTACTTTTTGACTCATATCCTAAAATCCAAGAGACAAGCCTCTTCGCCTCAGTGTATACACGTCTATAAATATTTAAACTATGTACATTAACATTCATAAATTATATACTATGTAAGAAACCCCAGTATTTCCAGCCTGAAATAACCCTTCTTACTCATCAATTTTTACACGCAAATTCCATGCTAAAATAAGTTCACATTTTCCATGACAACTTTAACGTGACACGGACACAAAAATTGCAAACAGGTTCTGGTTTTTCCACGTGAGATTAAGCAATGTCATGAGTCATTTTAATATTAAATAGCTGACATTTTAATTTAACTCTTTATTTATTTATGAAGTTATGCCACGTCAGGGGTTTCCATCTCATCATCATCTCATCTCATCATTTTATCTTTTCTTGGTTAGAGATCATTTTTATGCCATTCTTGTTAGCAGGGACCACTATGTAGGACCAACATAGTTATATACGTAGAGTCTACGTAAAATCGCCTCCGTGAAAGGTTTTTCAATGTTACGCAGGAACAAAATCATTACAGGAAAGAAAAGTAGCAAAAAAAAATTTTACTCATCTGAAAATAGCAGACAGACCTACCCTATAAAGCTGCGTGGTTCAAAGAGTCGTATCGATCTGACACTCATAGTGCCGTGTTCGATCCTTGGCCAGACAGGAGTCGACATAAGGAATTTGATTTATTTTGGATCTGCATTTACTGCCTGTATAGTACTCATCACACATACAAATTAACATCTTTTCGAGTAAAAAAACCTTTATTTATAAATGTTATAAAATTAATTTATTTGTATAGATTTGTATCTTAAACTCAAGTCTGTAAATCTCTTCAGTAGTACGTACTCCTAAGTTTAAGAGGAGCAAACAGACGGGGTTCTCGAGACTGGTGTACGTGTAACATGTGAGGATGTGCAAGATGCACTTCATACTCAAGGAGGAAACTTGGAAGAGACGTTCGTGTATTTCGTACAATTAACAGTGTCTCTGTAATATTTTAATAGAAATGCCAATACTAATTTGTTTTCGAGTATTTGAATAAAAAGGGGAATAAAGGAATTTGTTTGAATAAAATCATGCCCTAATACTTTCATTGCCACCAAAAACAAAAATAAAATGTACTAGTGAACAAAAAATATAGGCCATTGATTTAGTCGACTGTCGTAGCTTTGTTAAAAAAATTTAGAACATTTTTATTCAAATTTGTTTTGTTAAACTGAGAAAAAATACGGTAAAAATATTGGTGATTTATTTTTTGTCCCCTGTAAATGTTTAACGCTTTCTATTCTCATAGAACTGCATTAAATCGTAGTGTTCGTGTCTCAGACATTGGTAGCATGATCGGAAATCGAACCTAAAAACTTTTGCGCGACAGATTGTTATAGTAACCTTACTGTGCCTTACGAATTCTTTTACTAAAGGTATTTTACTAAACTTTTACAAAATGTATACAAAATGACAAATAACTTGAGTTCAACACCCTAAAATCAGTTTAACCCTTTATAGGACGGCTCATACAAAGTGGCCAGTAAATTGGACAGTCACATTTTGGTCTTTATTTCATATATTTTTATTCCAATGTTGAGCCTTATGATAATTTACGACTCCTAATGAAGCACGCTAACTAGACAATAGGCCAGTGTTCAAGTTACTCTCGCGCGGTAAAAAATATGCGCCATTTTCCAAAATGGCCTGTGAACTGGCCACCGTGCACCTATACATGGTCATCTGCTATCATCGCGAGTATACGTTACTTATTTGCAAGTATTACGGTAATAAAAAGAAATGTTTTCTTGAGAAAACTAAGTAAAACTATTGTAATGTAGTATAGACTTTAATATAATGTACAAATATAATAGAGGTAAATAAAACAAACCTATTTTTTTGGGATCGAATGAGAAGAGGTTGGTTGAAAAATTGTAACCGGAAGATTGCCTACCTAACTTTGAGTTGTTGTATTGAGTATTTTTTTTCAAGTTATTCCTATAAACCATATCATCTTACAACAAGTATATAATCAATTTGACTAATTTAATAAATAATTTACCGCAGACAATCTTGTTCGGTAGTTATAAACTGTTATGTCTATATGTTTTGATGTTTTTATTTCATTTTTTGCAAATATGGATGTAGTTATGAAAATTGTTAAGTTTTAGATTTTTATTGTAATATATTCATTATTTTCGACAAAATTACACTTATTAGAAGTTAGACTTAATAAACGAGAACTAACAGAATGATCTTATGGGGACTGAGGATGATCAATCTTTGGTGGAGATTCTGATGCTGATCATCATTTTGACTGAAGTGTTACTTGCAATATCAGCATCCTAATCACACGTAGCCAATGTCACAGATTACATTTTGCAACTTCGTCCTAACTAAAACAGGAGTTTTTGTGTGTACCATGACCACTTATCCTACCACCCCCCCCCCCACATCCACTGCCCCTATGACCTAAGTTGTACGTAAGTTAAAAATAATTGGCCTCGATCGCGCAGATTACTGGGAAAATTTAGTGAATAAAGACCCGAATAAATACAGTAATACATATTTTTAGATCCACAAATGTACAAGTTATAATAAATAATGAAGTTGATCTTAATTCAAGGTTGAAATTAATTAGTCTGTATTTGTTGCCTTTCTTTTTCAATTGTTCTATGTTGAGTATAAATTATTTTACTAAATAGTAGCTATAAACTTTAACTATAAACAATGTTTATATTTTATTAACAAAATAAAGTAGATTTCGTCGGTTTCCAGTTTACTGGCCAGTGATTTTGCATTGATAGTTAGTCATACGAGCGCTCAGTGGCCAGTATGATGGCCACATGTTTTTTTGGATTTTCTCGAAAAATAATGAATTTCAAAAGTTTTACTATAATATACCATTTAATTTTACGGCATAGAACATATTAGTATCATAGTTTATTATGATTTCCAAAAAAAGTGTGGGTGTGCGTTAAACGGTTAATATTATTAACCTAATAATAAACTGTAATACATTCCAAAAATGAACTCAAACAATAATAATTAAATGTGTTCCAGCTAAAACAATGCGAAAATCATAAAGACATAAGTACATACTGTATTAAATTCCAATACTTCATCTTACTCATATAATATTTTTTATAAAGTTCAATGGTCCATTGAATACGAGACGGTGTGAGGTCATTAACATCATAACAGGTAGTTAAACCTATTTCTATTAATATAGTTTTAGGCAACCACAATAAACATAATTACTTCAAGTATTAATACATACATACCACCTGAGGTAAGTACATCTAACTAATGAATATCTGTACTGCCGCTGAATAGGATTAAAATCATAATATTATTTGAGTTGGATTAGAGAAACGTTGCTGCCTTGTAGGAATAAGTTCAAATGCCTTACATAAATAATTATACATACCTTACCACACCCTTAAAACTAGAATATAACAGCTTAGTTACAATCGTGAAGCGTATAAATCATACGGGTTATATAATTATGTGGTGGTGCGGTGGCATCAGAGTCGAATAAGTTTTAACTGTTAAAGACCCACTCTTTCGTCATTGCTGATGGCTAATTGTATCAGCTATGTCATCATCGTTATCATCATCTATATCTTCTCTCAAAATGTAGATTTCCTGACAATGTTCTCCATCACTAATAACTTTACAAATCCTGCTCTTATCATCTACCAATCTTGAAGTAAGACTTGAACTATTGATCGGAAGTTGTGTCAGAAGTGTCTGATACCGATAATCCGTGATGCAGATATTCATACCTCTAAGTTAACACCGGTCATGTAAATGTAATTCGTACTATTTCAATTGAAACAAAAACGCGAGTATTTACAAATTATACGATAGCTTTCGCAATCGGCCGCTTTGCATGCGTCCGGTGCGGTGCGAAAGTGAAGTTTCGTTCCACGGAGGCAATGGAACGAACTGTGATTGGCACGTGACCGGCCGATCGATTAATTATGTGTCGGAACATGAACTCCGAATTGTACTAACTATGCATTGTATAGGTACGTAAGGTGTTTTTCACTTTCCTTTAAATCGTGCACTCGTGAACATGGAGCATTCGTCACGTACTATGTATGTATGTACGTGACATTATTAGATTTGAAAGATTTATTATTAAAATTGTATTTATTTGAGTGGTACTTGTTGATAGATTTAAAAAAACAATAATCCAAAGGTTTGAAAATCTTGCATTTTTAATAATAATTTTAGTACCATAATCACTTATTGGTTACGAGTATCTTCCAATTTTAAAAGTTTAAAATTAATATAAATAATATCTTATTATAACATAAATATTATTGATGATAAAAAACTAGGTTTAAAAGATTTAACAGTGTGAAACATTAAATAGCTCTCCTTTGTCTCATTTCAATTTTAAATTTTTTTCAAAAAGTAGGTATATCAGATGAAGAATGTAAGATCACAGTATCGTCGAACAAATTCATTAACCTGGCGGAACTATTTGGCAAGATTTCAATTCTCGTGAAGCACGATTTACAATGGAAATAAACAACCTGTTCTTTGTCCTAATCGAAAAAAAACAACGAGCCAACCATTGGAATAATGAGAAAATTGTTACGGTAGTAGAAATACCGCAAGGGGGTATAAAAACATAGGATAGAAATAAAAACGCACGAAAGCAACAAGAAAATGCAAATTGTCAAAAAGTTCTAAATGTGTAAATAAGTTTGGACAAGACACTAGAGACTATAATCACTTGATAAAGCTTAGGAATCAAATCATTATGTACGCAAAGTGACGTGGTAATTGCATTGTACATTGAGTTATAAGAAATAGAAGAGAAGAGAATGAATATACCTCTACTTAGATTTGTATCATGTCGTTTAATGACTTAGAGAAACAAAAAACAAATTTATCCTCATGTTAATCTTCAAAATTAGCGTTTAAACAAACAGCGTGTGAATGTGAATGGCATCAAACAATGCATAAATAGTAAAGTCGTGACTCGCTCTGATGACTTCAATTTGCAAAACTTATGAAACCATCCGAAAAGTTAAACAATCTTCGTCGACTTAAATATTATCCGCGTATAAAGCAATATTTTGACCTTTTGCGTTTTATTAATCGAATAATAAATCTTCGTTAGCATCACGATTTCATTTATCAAGCGTTTGTTTTTCTTAGCTTCTCGCAATTTTCATATCAGCAGACGTTTGCGCTTCAAAATGGCACGTTCATTTTTGAACTATACCTACAACGTTGCTTCCAATAAGCCTAGTCAACAATTTCTAATAGCCTTGTCACGCAATTTACTTGCAAAATTTATTGAATTTCTCGTTAAATCGGGGACGAAGCTGAGCAAGGTCGATCTGTCGCGACGGATCAGCAAAATGGTGGTTTCCACAGAATCAATCCGCCGCGCTCCATTAGCGATAAAATGGGACAAGTTCGCGATTTATTTTTAAAAGTGTAAAATGGAACATTCCGATACGTTCTCACCAAGTTTATAGAAAGTTTTTATTCGCCCATGAGCGGAAATTTCTGTCAACGGCCACACTCCCCAACAACTATAAAACTCCTGCTTTTAAAAACAAGAGCAACAAGTTTATTATGCGTGTCGATTCGTGTACGGTTCTCATGAGTTCAGAATTATCTTACGTCAATACCAGTTTATTTAATATCATTTTGATGATCATAACGTAAAATTTAGTAAACTTATGCTTGTTATTAATAAAACAATTTTTACTAATTTTTGCCCACCAATTCCTTCGTGACATTTTATCTAAGCAATTAATGTCTTTGTAACTTTGGTAGACAACATTGATTAAGATTGATCCTTACCTAAAGGGAATGAGGAGTCTATTATTGTATTGACATTCAAAAAGTGCTCTGTAAAGAACCTATTTTGAATAAAAAAAATGATTTGATTTGATTATTATAAAATTGATAGATTAATTAGTAAAGAAAGTTTTAAAAATATGTAGAATCCTTACCTCCTCATCTTCAGCGATGAATTGGACTGCTGTCTGCTGTACAGCTTGTGTCTGTTCTGTGGCACTTCGTTTCACCGGCCTCGCGTCTCCTTGATCCAGTACTGAAACAATAAAAACGAAAATTATTAAACAATTGTCTAAGTTTTAATCACTAAAATGCGATGAATTGTTGAAATAGAGGAAAAAAGTCGGCTAAATCGTTTTCACGTTTGATTTGATCATTTGAAAATAATGAAACATAATAAAACTTTTTTGGTTCGTTCGATTCAGTTCAATTCAATTACAGTTTTACTAACGGAAGGATAACCTAAATCTTCGAGGTTCACGGTTGAAGAAAAACATTATGATTAAAACAATCCGTGGAATGTTCTTAATGTTCAAAATCGGCATAACGTTTAGAAATCGGTTAGTAAGGTTAATAGTGTCGTTGTATTAAAACAGATGGATATTAAATGCTGTAGTAACGTGCCAATGTCAATATGAATCAGTGGCTGAGTACCTAAAATAGAAAGAGGTATCTATATGAGTAAGTACTATATGCATAATACTTGGAAAATGAGTGGGCGTAAAGTACTATGTAAAATGGAATAGGAAATACAGAATCTGAATCAGCTGACCTACTTATGAGGCGACCATCTTAGGCCTTAGGCAACAGCACTTATGATCGGCTTTAGGCGCAACCACTATTATGGAATATGGATGGAGTTGGCTACAGCTGTCCATGGGCGGCAGACCAACTTACCATACGATGATGCAGTCCATCTGATCGTTTGCGGCTAAAATCTTATAAAAATAAGAATTACTACGCAATAAGACCTGAAGAAATATATGTGCATAAGTTATTTAAACCAAGATGTTATATCTTATGAACATAATTAATTATTATTTCTGACTAGTAATATAGTGACGCATGCAAGTATACACCTTTAATATAAATTATTAATGGAAAACATACACACGATTAAAATTATTCACTACTTATGTAACTACTTAATAATTATCAAATATTAAATTAATAACTTATAGTTTTCCTTTTAATTTTGTTCACTATAATAAATATATTTTAAAGGCTATTTATAACCAAAATTACGTAATCATAATTTATCGTTAAAATTGTTTTGATAACTTAAGGTCATATTTTAATAAACAATCATTTTCCTCTATTAAATGGTTACAGACATCAGTGGGAACGTACCTACATACATATTTAATGACATGATATTGTAAGCGCTACATACTACAGACGGACGTATAGACGGATAAACAAGAAAGGAACAGGATGCATAGAAGGATAGATAGGTTTAAACGCACTCCGTAGATTAATATCACTTATCGCATCATATTATGAATTAACAACACCTGCGTTGTGGTTTTATACGAACGGGCAACGCAACCGCACGCTTGTCATTGAATGAGGGTTGCCACTCGCACTATAATATTTGGTATCGTAATATATTTTATTATATTTTAATACTTAATGATTTATCATTTTTAGCACACCTTAAGCTAAGGATTGTAGCAAACGGTGAAAATACCATTCTATTAAGAATTAAATAATAAGAAATATAACCTAATCTTTTAACCATAATATATATTATAGAAAAATATTTTGTACTATATATTATACAACAATAAATTGTTTTCTTCGTTAATTCAGGTATGGCGGCTTTAGTTCAACACAAAAAAAACGTCAAAAATCTTTATACCTACTTATTTTTTTTTGGGAATAAATAATATTTGCCTTCATAAAAACGTGGCAACCCAACATACTCATTCTCACTGATGTGAGCACGTTATTAAACCACCGGATCGCCGTCTCAAATCGCACGGCAAGCCGCCTTAAAGACATATCATTAGAATACAATGCGAACTGAATACATGAACATTAGCCGATTGATGTTGCGAAGCCCTTGGGTTAGATGCAATCGGAATGGCATGCGCGAATACATCAAAACAAAACGATATCTCTTATCTTGTATAGATACAGTACAAATCGATATGTCAATGTAAAATGTGAGGACGGCCGATCGAAGGTTTTTTACACATTTTAAATTGTAACAAATAAATCAATCGACCTGTAGGAATAATGGGATTTTTCAATAAATGTAGCTGATAGGAAATATAACTGCAAGATAAAAGTTATTTTTACGTTAAACGTATTTTTGTGAAAGCTGCATTTTAAACGATAAATCGGTATTGCAGTGGACAGTCAGGATAGATAAAATAAATGCTATACTAGCAGTGTTTGTACAACACAGCTCTACAAATGAAGTGGTTATGTAAATAATCGCTATCCGTTATCCTTATGTGAGAGATAAGCAGTGAGAATGTGAGTCACATTGTGTTCGTGGTTGTACACATTCTAGTAACATAATTGCTTAAGTGCACTGTGTACATATTTCCGGAAACGTCTCGAGTGTACTTTTACGAACATTTAGTTAGAAAAAAAACACTATTGCTGGTCAATGGTCATAAAACACGTTAAGGGGGAGAGAGGGGGTTGACGAAGTGTGACAATGTTTGATTAAGGGTGAGAGTTCTAAATTTCGTGACGTCAAATTTCAAAACGTAATATTATATACAATTTTGTTTAAATATGAATAAAAATAATTTCGGGGCTGCTGTTCTAATTTAATATTTTCTAGGTGTAAAATTGCCAAATATGTGACATTACACTAGAGAGGGGATCTCACAAAATGTAACTAACAAGGACAATGATTAGAGACGTGGAAAAATTAAGAAATTTGTGTAACGTAATTTATACATGGCCCCTTATGATTGATTCATACAAAGATAGTTGTTTTCTTACGATTGATTAATCGAAAAAATGGAACACGAAAGAGATTAATGGTTGTGTTTACTCTTAACATATTCAAATACAAAAAACATGACGGAAGTAGGAATGAAAATAGCGGCTGTCGTTTTTGCGGATCTGACGAGTGATGGCTCCGATACACGACCGCTTGTCGTATTACGTCACTAATAGTGTAGATCCGTTTTAAGCTAGGTGCCGATTGAGATCTGTACGCACTACGCACCATTCATTCTTATTTCTCTTGCATGATGTAAGATGCAAAATATCATACATGTAGTTATACTTCTTTAAACGGATGTGTCCCCAGCTTTATGATGTTTAGTGGTTTCTGTCGCCTACGAATAATGAACGATTAAATTGTGGAGAACAGTTGAATGTTAAATGTTTACATAAGTCGTCACTGGAAAGGCTAAAAGTCTAACGCTAAGAAGCTCCTTTGCGTGTTAGACTTTTAACCTTTCTAGTGACGATATATTAAACGAGCCCAATTCTAATTAAGTGAACTATTAGCCGAACCTGCTATTTTATCACCTTAGACATTGCAATTCATGTGTATATAGATAAATTGAAAACGTTTTATCACTATTGAATTAAAACGTAAATGTTTTTTCCGACATGACATGCTCGCTCTGATCAGAAGGAATAGTAACGAAACTTGTTCAGAAACAGTTAAGTTAACAGTTAACTTGCGGCTACTTTTACATTAATTTCCTACCACAAAAAAGGCTCAGATAAAATCGCACATGCACAATCAGGATCAAAAGAAACTAGTGTGCAATAAATGCCTTATTCGAGGAAAACGTGATGCGACGAGAGCTCACGTCGGCATTCTTTTGCGTTGTATGTCATTACATCATTTGTAAGCACAAGTTCTGTACACGATTGAACGAAGAGCAAGATATAATAAAAAGTTTTAAATATAGCGTTGAATGAATCTTATAACGCATTACGCATTTATGTTTAAATCATACTTTCATCAGTCACCACCTTTACCTGTAAATGCGGAAATTTGCAGATTGCACTTGATAATGAAATTTGCAGGACGAAGCTGCTGCCCGTCCCTTGATTTTTTAAAGTTTGATGTAGCAAATGAGAATGCTGTATGAATAGAATCTGATGGAAGAGATTGATGAGTGTAGAATATAGCTACAACTTGAACTGTCTTCAAGTTGTAGCTATATTCTACACTCATCACAGATAGTAGTATCAACACAGCTGAAAGTAGTATCAAGTATGTAATTATATGTACAGCCTCATACGTAAGTCAGCCGTTTTTTTCTGGTAATTGAAGTTCACTATTCACTTAGAAGTCTCCCTCAACGTTAATTCACGTTAAAATATCTCTTAAGCCAGAAAACGGTGCTAATGTAATTCGCCAACTTGTGAGGTAATTTAAATAATTCTCAAGTGTGTACTAACTTTGGATGGACTCATGAATTATGAGCAAAGCTGGTCTGCGGTATACCTTTTGTTACATGTATAACAGACCATCGACCGCGAATGGACTGTCTGACACAAACTTTACTAGACTAGTAAATTTATGAAATGCGACAGGTTAGGGAGCGCCACTCGCTACTTATGTATGCTCCATAACCACCAGATATCAGCATGTCTTTTGGATAAATCGTTTTACATACCGTACGTATACAACCTTCTCACTCAATATAGTTTGGCAATAGAACCCTTTGTGGTTCGACACCGGAGGCACCACTGCTTTTTCTGTTATTCTGCCAGACAAAAGCCGTGTCAAATTCGGCTGTTTTTCAAGGATATGTAAAAGAGATTATACTGAGTTTCGTAACTAGTTCCTCAGGGTAGGCTATGTATCTGTTGTCAAACTCATGTAGAATCAATCATATTTGGAGTAACCGTTTGGACTGCATGTTCGTCTAGTACATCATAAAAAATCTGAATCTCGAAGCGGATAGCGACACTGAATGGACGCGCTCCAAGTATTTTCGTTTCATCCACCCGGCAATACATTGTTCGCTAATCGAATACCAGTCACAAATCACAATGCTCCATTGACAGAATGCATGCTGCAACATTGTCAGTTTTTGCAACTACGAGCCGAAGTAACTTTATACATTTTCAATATTGTTGGACAGATTTTTGTAGGAACCTTTATACATTAGTTGCAGAATACGAGCATGAAGTCAAGTTAGGTGGTCATTGAAACCTAAATAAGATTATAGTCTCGTCTTATGTCCGCTACAAGTGCTTTATAATCTCGGAGGACTAAGTTGGTCATATTAGAATCTTTTCCTAATATGAGGCATGACATGGTGACCACACCTTTGAAACGAACATAGATGTAATATTTAATTTAGTGCAATACTTTAAGTTTCATTTTACAACTTTTGACTTTTTAGAATGTATATACATTATACGTTTTGTAATTTTCACTAAACCTTATTATCTGGGTATTTCAGTATAGTTTTCTTATACGTTAAAAATATTAATTACTTCTTTTCTTTAATCATTTAACTAAATTTTTGTTTTAAAGTTTTTACGGTTATTTTTTTACAGAATTTCGAGGTGATGCCCACTACACAGACCCATAAACGAATACCAATCTAAATATATATAACTCAAAGGTGACTGACTGACAACGCACCGCACAGCCTAAACCACTGGACGGATGGGGCTGAAATTTGGCATGCAAGTAGATGTTATGACGTAGGAATCCGCTAAGAAAGCATTTTGATCAATTCTACCCCCAAGGGGATAAAATAGGGGATGAAAGTTTGTATAAATCTTCTTAGTTAATAATATTACTTCGTAACGCGAGCGAAGCCGCGGGCAAAAGCTCGTCATCCATAATACTCCAGTGACTGCATGTACGTTCCAATGTAATGTTTTTCCCGCTACGTTCTGAAGGCGTCGGTGCAGTTACGCAATTATTGAACTGTCGTTTCGGAGAAGACAGTGACGACTTAACTGCCGCCGTGCGAATTTTCGCAACACATACGAGTCGTGTTTATCTTTACGTATTTCCTTTAAATTATTTGTTAGTTTTTTTTTTTTTCAAAAGCTATTTTTAAGTACCTAACAGTTGTGAGCCGTGACATAATACATGTTTATAAGCATTTGCTTGCCAATGACATAATGTGAGTAATGTGGCTTAGATCTATAAAAATATGTACAAAATGTGCTACGCTAGTCCAACACTAGAATTCCGTGTGTCATGGGAAAGTACAACAAACACACACAAAGACAAGTACTAGAACAGAAAACGAATTTCATAATTTCAATTTTTGGCTGCCTGGGCATATAACTCGGAACCATTTGCAAGAGTCATCAAAGTGCGGTCTTCTCGAAGAAAACTTTACTAACAGAGCTTCTAGAAACTTAACACAAACTATGTAACAGTGATGTGAATTCAATAGTTAACCCACTTTGAAGTATACGTGCTACTGTTTCCCAAATTAGGAAACTTGAGCCTTGAGAGCCAATCCATTCCCACACAACAAATATAATTAACGATATGTTTGTTAGTAACATGAAACTTATGGATTGATAATTGATATTGACTCTATCGAAATAAAGACAAACTTTACACGCGACCCACCTGGCGCACCGGTCACCATACCGGCGTGAAAAGAGTTATAACAATAGGTCGCCGAAAAAAGGTCGTCAAGATGTTCAAACTACATTGATTAGGATAATTCACTTTCTAGAAAATCTTGTCAGAAACATTCAGCTGTTCATGACTACGACACTGCCGACATGTTGACCGATACGCCTCACATTACTTGAAAACATACGAGTCTTTCTAAATTTGCTTGCCAGTTCTTAAATTAAACTCAAGTGATAAATAAATTCGCATTATTTAAGAATATTTGTGACATTCAACAGCGGATACATCCACGGGAAATCATCTTGGCAACCGTTACCGCAGCGGTCTCGCAAATTACCGTTGGTGTCATTAAATGAACATTATTGTGTAGCTTTCCGGGCTATTATTTATATTTTGTAACCACATTATCCTATTAAAAACAACCACACAGAGTACTGTATGAAAATTATTGCAAATTTAATTTTGCTGAAGGTGGTAGAACGTTTTGTGTTTAGGCTCTAGAGGTACCACCGCCACACTTTATGTTGCTGCTTGCTGCGTTCAGCGCTGCTATGTAGCCGGCATGAAATGTGTGATAACTGATAGCGGATACATACTTTTCAGAGGCGTTCCAACTTAGTCCTTAGTAACATCGCATCTTTGACCGACCTCAGGTATGATTCTTATATGGGTTTGGTGACAAATGTTCCCAGGCGGCAGGAGCCACTTACCATCATGGGAACTGCGTGCTCGTTAGCTACTTCTATATTATAAAAAATCTTCTATAATAATGTGAAGCATTGATATAAAATGAAACTATATTCCATAAAGTAAATATAATAACGATGTAGTTTATTCTCGTGATCGTGCTCTTTGAAGCGTAACCACCACAATGACGGGAAGATGGCTTTCTGGGTTACACACTGGAATAGCCCAGGCGCACATTGCGGTGGCGATGTTTCCCGTACCATAGGGTAAGCGCACATTGCATATAAAAATAATAGGTACCTATATTTTTATTAACTTTAAATGATAAATGAACATTTTTTTTATACGATGCAAGCAGCAAAGCTTGCAGTCTGCCTGATGGTAAGCAGTCACGGCCGCTTTAGACATCTACAACAAATTCCATACAAAATAAGATGTCTACCTGATCTAAATGAAGTCTAAATATGATTGTACCGTTACCTACATTCATTCACAGATCGGCTGTAGTTAGTGCATGAAATTATTTCCTTAAGGACAAGTCTCAAAGCCAAGTGTCCTGACCTGATGCAATTATAGGCATCAATTGGGGAGGCGAGAAATGTGACAGAATTAATATTAAAATTATTTATATATAGTATATCTTTACTTTTATCTTCAAGGTTTCAACGTGGACTGAAGCTAATTTCATATACACAGCGTTGCATCGTGATCTAACGCTTGGAAATGTTGCAATGCAATTCATCATTATGCACGAACCTTTACATGCATCGTTAAACAATTTGATTCATCGGGGAATACCAGGCGGTCAGAAGAAATTTCTGTCGAGCATAGACTCTTACTTTTATAAAGATATCGTATCTTCGCAAGTCAATCAGACTTTATATAGCATAAAATAAATAGTACATACTGCCAAGATGATAATGTTTATGAGAAAAAAGCTTTCATATTTAATAGTTTAATACTGGTTTGAAAATATTTTTCCTTGTAAATTGAAAAGATTAAGACTTCATTAGAGGTACCTATGCCTATGTTGAAACAACTTTACAAAGTGGTAAGTATTAGCAATAAAATAATAAGGTTTTCATATTAAAAGCCATGGAAAGGAACTCATTATGTGTTTTAAAATAAAAATCCAATTTTGTTTAAATAAAATAAAAATCATTTTTTTATCAAATGTTCGTTTTCTAATTTGATTAGCATATTCATAAAATTGTTTTATTATTCACAATGCCTGCATTAAGACTTATTTAATATTTAAGATTCTGCGCCATTTTAAAAGTCAACTTCACTAATAATAATCATATGAGACCAAACCACTTTAAAAACCAAGAAAATTAAAAGCAAAATAGCATCACATTCGAAATTGAAATGAAAAATATAGTGTTTGAAAATACGATTGGAGATCCAATGCTTGCTCAAGTTGATTACATCTCCTTGCTAGATTGCTCGTTACACATCAAAAATTGAAGCTCTATACAGATTTTATTCGCTATTCATTGGCAATAAGGAAAACACGGTGAAATCCCACGGGTGGCGTGCGCGAAACTAAAACATTATTGCTGCGTAAACAATTCCTTAGCCGAGAATACGGCCACTACGGAGGCGCGGGCGGTGCCTACGCTCTAGTTGCTACCTTTGTACTTTTTACTCTATTTCATTCAGAGCTTTCTTTTCCAAATTAAATTTAAGTGAATCATTGTTTCTTAACGAAGCAAAGAAATAATGTTTCGACGTTTACTATCACTAAAATAGTAATATTATACTTAAACCATAAAAAAACTTATTATATAAATATGTAAACATTATCTCCAAAAATTACGTCAATTAATTATGTCAAGGACGTGCAAAAATGTGTTTTTTCCAACAAAAATACAACGTTCCACGGTAAATGTTTAATCGTTCGTCGATAGGTACGGGTATTATTTGTGAAAACCCCTTTTATAAAATAGCAGTGACATTTCCTGTTTTGTTAAAAACTAGTTAGCTGTCTGTAGATAAGGAACAACAGGAAGACGGCGTAGGCACTGAACGCGACCCATGTATACTTTCCGGCATACACGATCCTGCTATTACTGGAAACAGCCTTAACCAGGTAATTTATCGGTTTGAGGGAGGCCCGTTGAATAATCTTTAACCACCGCTACAAAGGATCGAATCTTGTATGAAACTGTGGTATCGTGAGATACAACGATTAAGGGAAACATTTTCCTTCATGTAACTGTATCAATTTGTACAAAATATGGTCATTAGTTTATCTCCCAGCTATTTGTGTACAATTAGCGTCTCGAACACAATGTGGAAACAATATTTTATGATACAGAGAAAAGTAGTTTGAATAAATCCCTAATTATTGACAGTAACATATACAATGCCTACGTAGATTATAAAAACTATTGGGCGTATTTTCATAGGGTTATACATACGAATACATTGAAAATATTCCATTTAACAAGCTTAACGGATCTTTCGTAAATAAGTTACTCCGGTAAAATTGCTGATTAAGTACCAGTTTTAATATAAATTAAATATTTAAGTGACCTTTTGAATCAGACGAAAAAATACATAATAATTATATGTAAATTAATATAATTCATACATGATATGCAAAATATGTACTTAAGAATATAAAATTGGGTGTTGCATGATGAAAACAATGTATAAATATAAGAAGTGTATGCTTCTTACATATAACACACCACAACATATGACTACTATGCATCATCGATCATATCACTTATGCTAAGGATGAGTGCAAATATGGTTTGATATGTTTGTAAAGAATTGAAATAAATTAAAGTGATACCTACATATTATAAGTAGTAATCGAACGTGCCGTCCATCTCAATCTGAATAGTTACTGAAGCTCACGGAAATTAAGAATTTTGCCTGAACCCAATCCCACATGCGTTGCTATGTTTAAAGACCAAATTTAAATGGCTCATCGAAGTATATTTCAATTCTACCACACACTTCGAACTAAAAGGAACATATCACCAACACACCAACCCTTCTTCTTCTTGCGATGCCTCTCCAACTAGTGAAGGTCGGCTATCAGCTGTCTAAATCCCTCACGGTTTTTTGAGAGGCGAAATAGTTCAGCTGCGCTTGCTATCCCCGTCCACTCTCGAATGTTACACAGCCAAGATTTTTCTTCCCCGATACCAACCCTTAGAGAAAAAAGATTTTCCTAAATTAACACTAGCTAGTATATGCGTATGGACGTTACCGTTAAAGCATCATCAAGCAGATTATGACGTCATCATGATTAGTGATCGTGATGCAATTGCAAGACACTTTCGCATTACATATCTTAGAACTAGAAACGTCACTTCCCCAATTTACTGTACAATAAACCGGGAAATTACGAGTGTGGGTAAGTATGTGAGATGCAAAATATGCAAAATTCATATACGGAAATGTAACATAATAAGACTATTAGTATCTATGACTTCTTACGACTGGTTGCATCATTGACATGTATAGACAGACATATAGCAATTTTGTAAACTGGTTTAGAGTCTTGCATATAAAAATATGTGAATTAGATTTTCTATTTTTATCAGAACCAAAAACTCGATCGTTTTATAATACCTAATATAGAATTTTTACAAAACTACAAATAAAATTATAGGTTACAGAGGTATATAATTTTATTTTAAAAGTATTTTTATATCAATTAACGAAAGTTTTATAAATGAACCTTAGCAATAATGTTAGGTATAACCTTCAAATTAATATGCATTGAATATTAAAAAGCAGCATTTTGTAATTAATATTTAACTTACATCAAAGTTTAACTATAGTAATATAGTTTTGCTTATTTAAATACTTGGTAGGTCAACGAATGTATATAATATAAATAATTCATAAGTGTAACTGAAGTAGTAAAAGAATTAAATAGTCTGTGACTGCGGTTCTGTTCGCTTGTACCTAATTTTATTTAAATTGTATGCTCAATTTACAATTTCTTTCTATAATATAGGAGTAGCAGACGAGCATGCAGTCCGCCTCGTGGTAAGTGGCTACTGTCTCCCATGGACATATGTAATAAACCCCAGACAGGGTTAGATATTCCTACCTGAGGTCGACCACAGCTATAAGCTGGAACGCCTGGAAAAAGTATGTCTCCCTTACCACCCCCTTCAAACCAGAACACAGGAGCGCTTAACACTACAATTAATAGGCAGAAATAGGTGTGGCGGTGGTGCCGCCGGAGTTGAACTACAAAGGGTTCTACCACCTTTAAGTAGTCGGAAACTGGCGAAATTCGACCATTATTATATTTTTTTAATTTTTTTTTCTGATATTGCAAATGCTTATCAATAGCTGTTCTGTCTATTTACATATTTATTTACTGTTTTATTCGACTTATATCTAACATTACATGATACCTTAATTCGTTAGATAAATATTTTTAATATTATACTGACCGTAAATTTTGCCTATCTATAACATCCTTTTGTGAACTAATTCAGTGTGTAACTGAATAGATACAGAAACACTAGCCATCTATACCGAATATGATACAATCTTATCTAAAAACATTTTCCTATACCTATTTGGTAAGATTACAATCTAGGAAAGCATATTTACCTCGTATCATAACAAAATTTTATGAAATAGGAAAGTCCGTAATGGGTATTTCATTCGTTTAGTTTTCCTGCCAAACAAGGAACTGGCGCAAAAAATTAGGCAACTGCGCATTTAACTTAAAACTAAGTATAATTGTTTGTGTATGATTTTAGGAAAAAAAAATGTATGATTCTTATTTAACGTTGTAATATAAAATGTTTTTATCTTTAAAGAATTTAAAAAGAGTAGGTACATCTCATTTGAAGAAAAATAATTATCGTATTAATAGTTAATTCGCTATTTATTATTTTACAAAAGGATCCTCAAAAAGGGGGAATAATGGAAAAGTGTACTATCGGATAGGTTTACATATGAACAGAGCCACGAGAGCCACATTGCACATAAGCAGTGAAAATTCAATAAGAGCTCGAGAGATATCGATTCATCTTCTCACCGAGCGAACTGAGAGCGTTGAAGAGATAAATGCATCTTGAAAATGCATCCGCAAAGAGTTTGATGATCAAGGTTCGCTCCACACGTGCCAAGGTTGCTGAAGAACCACTTACAGATTATATCTATTCGAGTGTTCTTACTTCATATCATATTATGTGGTTAATACATGTTACATGTTGTAATAAATTTATGTAATAGTAAATATATAAATGCAAGTATTAACGTCACATTGCACTGGGTTTGAAGGTCTACTGCGCGCTAAATCGATCGACGGTGATCGTCCACGGCGTCCTTTAAATACATTTTAAAAGCTTACGATGTCGTACACTCGTCGGTTTTCGGTCTTTGTTCTTTCTATCAGTATCTGTCGAATAGCAAAAGCTATGCGTTTAATAGTTAAAGATATAACAACAATCGATCGAGGTCAATCAGCCTTTGATTTGACCGAAGATCGATCGATTGATGTGTGGTCATCATAATTTCCTCCGATATTTCGAGTAATTCCAAATCCGTTGCACTTATAAATATCTGTTTTTAAACGTTATATGCTTTTTATTGCTAAAAATACTGCTAAAGGGTATGCCGCATTATTTAAAACCTGTTGGAAAAGTATTTCACAACTTTAAAATAGCAGAGAACTTTTGTATCTTTTACATTAACATCAGTGAATCAGTGTGAGCCTGTAGGCAAATATACGTAGCAACTTGTTTTAATAACAGTCTAAGTACGGAAGATAATAACGGATAGCTTTTTGAAGACTTTCAAGTTCGGAGCTTAGTGTACGGAAAACCCAAATTCCAAGAATGCCTGACTGTGCGCTGATGAGCTGGCTTTTCGTTTTATTAAATTTTTATGAAATCACCGGACCGTAAACTTAAATTTTCCCTGTATTATGCATAACAGGCAAAAATTTTGGAATAAACTTAAAAATATATCTTTAAATACCGTTTTACATACCGTAATTATACAAGAGATAATGCGAATTTTTGTCTGAAAATAATTAAACTACTTCTGCCGGCAATGTACAATACGAGTAATGTACATACGTTAAAATAAAATTATCACAAATTTAATCAGCGAACAATTAAGGTGCACTCAATTCGACGATTGTAGTCGGTTCTTAATTGGCATTGGTTTCATTTGAACTTTAAATTTGTTTCAATATATTGATATGTCGCTGCTACATTGCGCCTATAAAAATAAAGCAGAACGATTTGAATATATTTTTAGCAGTCTGTACTGTAATTGTTGATACATTTTTAAGTTAATGTTGACACAGAAAACCTAAATATAGAATGGTGTAGGATACAGTATTTAATGGAAGGGAGTAAACCACACAATATCACATATTGTGACAAAGTAGGCATCATAAATCTTATACCTACCTTAATTACTATAATAACCTAACCTAACCTATCCTATGATAAATTATTAATCAAGTAGTCCGTAAAAATAATGTTCCAACAAACTTCCTAATATGTGACCTGACAAGAGGAGCACTATTAGGCCCGCCTACGTCATGCAGAAACTGTCACCAACTCATTTAACTTTCCCCACAGTTGCCGAAAGTTTGTCTCGAAAACAAAATGCCGAAGCACGTCCCCAAACTTCCTAATGAACAGGTACAATTGACCAAGTGCGAGTCCAACTCGCACTGAGGGTTCCGTACCACCAAATTTTCATTTATATCATATTTATATCATATGGATAATTTGTTATCCATAGCAGCCATATAAGAAAATGCATTTTATCTACTTATTATGATTCAAAAGATAAAACGAAAAACGTGGAAAATTACGGTTTCTTGTACGAGTATAGCGTCTCCATTTATTTTCAAGATTTTTTATTCTTAGTATTTGTTATAATAGCGACCACCGTTACTGAAATACTGTAACACCGTTGCTTAAAAATTCAAGTGTCTATCTGTTACGGTTCAAAAGATAAAGCCCATTAACAAACGGACAGACAGCGGAGGCTTAGTAGTCAGAGTTCTATATCTACTCAATGGATACGGAACCCTAAAAAGTTACAATTACGAAGCCGGGACGATCAGAGGGTCACTCAACTTCGACTTGCAGGCCCCGTGCTCGACTTGGCGGCCATTAACTTTGGAAAAGATCAACTTTGATATCGTACTGCGATACTGTTAACCTTTCACGAGTAGTAGAAATTGGCCTGTTTCTGCTCTTATATATTGGGCCCGAAAATACTTAAACAACTTACAAAGGAAAGTACCTAAATTGATTGATGAAATCGGAATCCCTTTTATCTCTTAAGTGTAAGTACGTTCTCTAAAATGTTTTATTGAAAGGTACCTAATACGTAAAAGTAGTTTATTTAATAAAGAGAATCTTCGAGAACTTGTATCTATCTACGAGTACTAGTAAATTTGTAATGATCAGAAATCATATATAATACAATGTAGGTATGTAACCTACCAGCACCGACTTAAGATAAGATCTAATTCTACAACGGTATAGAAAGTGTTAAGTAGAATACTTGATTTTTATTTCTAGTATAACATAAACATGTTAATAAATAAAGTATAATAAAAACAAAAGTGGGTATTAAAATACCCTTTCTCTGAGATACGGTTAATACGAATATAATATTAACGAAACAGAATAATGAATTTCGTATTTGCATAATTGCAATTTGTAGTGGAGTGCTATTAAAACTCTTTTAATTTAACTTAGTCCTGCTCGGTGCTTAGACAAAAAATTCCTTTAACACCACAACAGCACTCAGGTTTATTTCATTACTAGTTTTTGCCCGCGGCTTCGCCCGCGTTTAACAGAAAATAATATAACATACTAACATACATAAAACTGAAAATTCGTACCTTCAACTTTGCTAAAGATCATCACTTGATCAAATGCATAATTTACGATTCAATCCTTACAAATATCGATTAAAATAATCGATGTTTTGTGTCCAAAAGATCGATTTTCCGATTAATCGATTTTAGATCGCATTCCCTAGTTCCAGTGGGATTTCCGGGATAAAAACTATCCTATGTCCTTTCTCGGATCTCAGACTACCTTTGTACAAAATTTCATTAAAATCGGTTCAGTGGTTTAGGCGTGAAGAAAAGACAACCAGACAGACAGACAGACAGACAGAGTTACTTTCGGATTTATAATATTAGTAAGGATTATTATTACATTTTATAAGAAGAATGAGTTTACTTACACAAAATTAGAGAATGTAATTACTTAGGTATCATTAACAAATGTAATGAACAATAACACTACAGGTACAGTCAGCGCCAAACTGCTAGTCTAATAACCGTAAATTTTGTCAATATCTATAATAATATTATAAAGAGGAAAACTTTGTTTGTTTGATTGTAATGAATAGGCTCAAAAACTACTGGACATAAAGCTACATTATCCACGAGTAACATAGGCTATATTTTATATGAAATATATTGATATTTGATAAATAGATTTTGAGGCGGTACAAAGTTTGCCGTCAGCTAGTGTATAATAAATGAAACAAGATTTGTTAACTTAAAATTGCAAATGAGCATACAGTCCACCTGACCGTGACTGATTCCGCCGTCTATGGTCATTTATCAAATCGTATTGGATTCCTACCAAGTTTGACCACAGACGCGTTGGTATCTCTTGCCTTGTAAAGTCCATCTTACCACACTGTACAAACATATAGCGCTTAATACTGCTTTTATAAGACAACAATAAGTGCTGTGATGTCCCCTTAGTCAGACTATTTCTAGCACATATCTAAAACTCAGGCGACCTAAAAAGGCCGTTCTAAGAGTAGCATCTATATATCATATTCAAAACTATGTCTCAGCTCACACTAACATATTCTAGGGCGGCCTATTTCCACGTAACCTAGGTCACACCTAGCACCCAGGGCGGGCTATTGTGCTCGCGTCTTGAAACCTTTTCAGTCGGAACAAAACGTTTCAGGTTTCGTAAACACTTCACGCTGTCATTTTAATTTTATATGCAGCACCGTTTAAGGATGGAGCGGGACTTTCACATGGCAACTTTTGCAACTTTTTTGTGAAGCAACTCTTCAGCTATTTGAACTGTAATGTATAAAGTATAATTGCTGTGGCCGAGTTACTTTTGTGAAGCGATCATCAACTTTTTGTTCCTCGTACATAATCAGAATCACATCCAAAGACAGATTTTCAGGTCGTACAAGTTAAAATTTCACTCACATTGTTGGCAATAAGCTTTACTTTGAGTGGCTAACTGCAACGCTTTTTTCAAGGAGTCTTTCCACAACTGGAAGAGGTTTAGTCACACTCTACCTCACTGCAGGGAACATTGCAATTACTTCAAAATCCATTTCGAAGATTTTCACGCAACTAAAACGCCTATAAGATCATTATCCTAACGAGTATCCGATCCACCCAGTGACTGGCACACTACAAGCAACTCCAAATATGATTTCAAGTACATAATTGCCATTGTATCCAAACTCGTGGGTTCTTCAACTTCTCTTTGACAAGTAAACAAGCTCCCCATTCGCCAATCATTCGCCACTAGACGAACCGAGCGCCCACTGCATGAGATCACAATCGCGACCAGTTTTCGCATGTCTATATAGGTAATGCTATTTATTAAATTTCTTACCTAACGTTTTTATGGCTAATACAAATGACCTCACGTTGCCGTCGTTAGTCATGTGGTTGTAACGGTTATATCGTGTGTTTGAGTACCATGACTTATGGCTTTGAAACATTAGTGATACTGGGGAATAACTTAACCATCTAAACAAGTGTTCAGAACGTAAACATTTTTATACCTAGTAGGTTCAATAACAATAGCAGTTTAAACTAAACAGTTTAAGACCGATACACACATACGTTGCGGTGTCGCGCCGCTTTTGTATGCCAGCTTTAACTAATGGGACGAAAGATCAAGCAGCACTTTTACAGGAATTCCTTGTATGTTTTTTTTAATATAGGAGTAGCAGACGAGCTTGAAATCCACCTGATGGTAAGTGACTACTGTCGCCCATAGATATCTATAATCAACCCCAGGTAAGATTAGATATTCCTACCTGAGTTCGGCCACAGATGCGCCGCTACCCCTGAGGACTAAGCTGAAACGCCTCGAAAAAGTATGTCTGCCTTACCACACCCTTAAAACCAGAACACAACAGCGTTTAACACTGCTGTTATGAGGCAGAAGTAGGTAGTGCCGCCGGAGACAAACCACGAAGGGTTCTACCACCTTCACATATGTATAACGTAAATGAGCACTTTGAAGGAATTTTAAGGAGCTTAGAGAGTATAAAAATATAGAGCACGAAAGCGCATGCAATAAAAGATTATATAAAGTACCTAAATCATTTATTTTGCTGAATACACATACTATCAATTAGTTGTTTAATCGACGTTTAAATATATGTAGTATCATGACTTATACATGATTACGAATGACATAATTTCGTAGAGGCTGAATCAGATAAGACAATTTGCGAGTAATAAAATCTAATCTAATCAAATTTATTCGTATAATGATGTGTCATTAATAAGGATTCTTGTCTGCTTGATTTAATCATATCCAAAAGTTTCATGAGTAAACTTGTATAAATAACATAATTATATAGGTACCTATACATGTATATTGAGGTTCACGTGTAGTACAGTCTGAGACCATTAGTCAATCAATCTTACGATGCTCGACTAAAACACTTTAATATGATGTCACTCAAAAATCGTCGCAAATTGATTAATATCATGTTTCTTAAAAAACTTATTTCTGGTCACTTAGATTGTCACCATTTACTACATAGTATAAATATCAATGTTCCCCACCATTATCCACGGCAACCTCTCACTAAAATATTTCATATCCCATCAAGTAAAACTAACCTTTTCAAAAATTCAACCCTACCAAGAATTTGTGCGGAATACAACCAAGCATGTGCATCAGTCAGAGACATTGATATATTTCATGATACAAGCCTAGGCTTGAAAAAGAAGCTAACCAAATTATTAATGTAAAATTTAATGTCTTTGTATTTATGTTTTTTATGTTCATTAATTTACCTCATAATATTTCTTAGTATATTGCATTGTGTTCGATATTTTTTAACCGTTAAAATAAGCAATAACATGTCACATGTGTAAATTGTACACGCCTATAATTGGCTTACATACATAGAACAGTTGTATACGTATAATATTATAGTTTATAAGTTTTGTTTGTTAAGCTGTTGACGTGGTAAAATAAATAAATAAATAAATCAATTAATCAATCATTATACGTTAAATAATGTGTTAACATGTAATGTAGGTACAATGTTCACTTATTTTAGCCACGATATATAAATTATATTCATACAAATTGTTTGCAATGAGTATAAGCAGGTTCATAATAATTATTACATACGTTAGTTTAATAATTTGGATTAGTAAATAAGCAATTCGGTCGCAACATAGTCATCTGCAAACAATTTCAAAGATTCTTAAGTATAATCGATAGCGTTGCCTCATACATACGTAAGACAGCCGGTGTCCCCTTGTCATACCCGTCCATCGTGTGACGGTAGTATCTCTCCATGCTCTGCCACCAAAGGATGTTTTAAGATCATGAAATATCAAAAGGTCATGTTAAGGTGACTTATCGTATAACACAGTACAAGCTTCGAGAAAATTCCCGACATCAAATATTTGACTGACAAGACTGAATCCTTAGTAAGGTAAGCTTTCTTTTAAGCGTCCAAAAGAATAAAATGAACAGAAATTTCATCCGATAATTGCAATTTTACTTCCAGACCGTCGCGAAACTTCGTAGTCCGCTGAGAGATGTATACTCTAGTTACTCTTTGTCTCGGATGTCTTACTGTAAGATATTACGAGATTCCTACAAAGGCTTCCAACGTCTCCAGTTAAACCTATCAATACTTCTTAGTTAAGATAAGATACACAAAGCGCGTTATACAATACTTTACGCAAACGACTTGTTACATACATAACATCCATAATTCCATTAGTTTCTGTGAGAAGTCTATCAAATGGCTGTAAAATATTGATTTCTTGAAGTGTAACTTGTGGCTACGTTGGCTAATAGCTCTGTGGCGTCGTTGTAAGGAAATCAATACACGATATAAATATACTAGTACGAACAACTGAGGGGCTAGGCTTTAAACATGTAATTACATCATAAATATTTCCGTGCAGAAGAGGACACGAAAGGAAATGCAATCGATCCTCACAAATATTATTAGTTGTTATATTTTATTACAGGATACAAAATATTCCATCATGTGTTTTTGATCTCTATTTCTTAATAGAATCGTACTGAAATGACAATAGAGTATGGTCTTCTATCTCATATCTTAATCCCTAGATATCCTTCCTGCCAATAGCTACCTATACGGTGCTGTGCCAGGATCTCAAGTTTAGGTTTCGAATCTAATAGATGCATTTTTCGAAATCGCGCGTTTATTGTCATTGTTTTACTTATATTAGCGTTTATAATATAAGTAAAACAATGACAAAACCTCATCGTATAAGAGTTCTCCATAATTCATACTTGGCCTGCGTTCAATGGTTCTCGATAAAGTAGCCTTACTCAGAACAGACCCGATACATACCAGATCCATACACAGTAATGAGATAATCATGGGTTGATTATGGTCCATGCAAAGAAGGATATGCATGGGTTCGAACGGACGGTTCAGTATAACATGCATTGCATGCACGAATGTTATTATGAAGTCGAAACTGAATTGTTTATCAAGGTTTGTGAATGGTATTTCACATTCAATTGCATGCCGACATTTTCTCTGCATTTTTTTACCCGACTGCCAAGGAAGGGTTATGTTTTTCGCGCGTATCTTGTATGTTTGTCTTTCTTTATTTGATCCGATCTAACAAACGGCTGGATGAATTTCAACAGTTAAAGTGTCATTATATTTGTCTCAATGACCCGAGTGTCCTTAGATAGGTGTTAGTAAAAAAAAATCAAAATGGCGGATTTTTGGCGCGAAATAGTAACACATTTAAAAAAAAAAGTTAACCGAACCTATCGAGTAGGGTATCAAATGAAAGGAAATTAAACGGAGATTATAAAAACATATTTGTATATATATAAAACAGTAAGGTGACTGACTGACTGACTAACTAAATGACTTTTTCATTTTTCAGAAATCAACGTACAGCCTAAACCAAGGACTTTACAGTTCTGAAATTTTGCACACAGGTTCTCTATATAGCTTGAATAAGTACTAAGAAAGGACTTTTGGAAATTCTACCCTTAAGAGGGTAAAATAGGGGAAAACAGTTTTTTTGAAATCCTTTAATTTTGAAGCAACTACTATAAAATTTTGTATTTGGCTTTCTGGATAGGAACAAGGACGCACTTATTTATCCCCCTCCGAAAAATCAACCCCGTAGAGGGTAAAATAAGGGTTAGAAGTTCATTTGAACTATCGTCAATTTTGAAGCAAATACTATGACATTTTGTATCAGGCTTGTTGGATAAAAATAATGAAATGCTACCTCTAACGAGGTAAAATAATGACCGGAACTTTGATTTACTGAAGTTATATATTTTATAGACCGTAAATGGTGAATTTTTTCGCGAAATAGTAACACGTTTTAAAAAAGTTAACCAAACCTATCGAGTAGGGTGTCAAAATAAAGGAAATTAAGAGGAGATTACACATACATTATATAATATATCTTTTATATAAAATTCTCGTGTTAGTTACCGTACTCCTCCGAAACGGCTTCACCGATTTTCACCAAATTCTATATACATATTCAGTAGGTCTGAGAATCGGCCACTATCTATTTTTTTTACACCTAAGTGATAAGGGTTGTTCATTCTTAACATTTTTTTATTTATATGGCAACACAACGTTTGCCGGGTCAGCTAGTACATATATACTCGTATATACACATCGAGATGACTGTCTGACTAAATGAGAGAGTTGATGTGCCAGAGATCAACGCAAAGGGAAACCGCTGAACTTAAGCGTGCTGGAATTTTACACATAGGTTGTTTATATAGCGTAAATGAACACTACGAGGATAAAATAAAATAGGTTAATATTGTTTGAACATTTTTTGTTTTTGAAGCAGACACCTACTATGAAACTTTGTATTTGGCTTTCTGGATAAAAATAATGAAATGCCTATTTCACTGCTTTTGGAAATTCTACTTCAGCCTTTTTGGTGCAGTCGGGTTTTTGATTTTTTAAATTAATTACTTGTTTAGTGGTCGGTGTGTTCGATCAATTTGTAAAAGTCGGTTAACGTGTTACAAATTACAAATGTTTCACTAAGATAGATTTGTTAAAAGAAATCGCAATTTTGAATAAGCTTGTAGATTTCTGGTTCATTTCGCATCAGTCGTATTAGGAAAAAAGTTGCTTTGTCATAGAACGAAAATATTTCTATAAGCTTGATGTAGTATTCGAGTATACAGTCCTCCTTGACAAAGGATACCTGTAGTTCCACCTAAGGTCCTATTGAGAACTAGAGGTCCTATCTGAAGTTCTAAAGCCGATCACATATGCGTTGGCACTTCCTAGGATGAAGGCATGACTGCCTTCACTCATATACTAACTACGTGATATTCAAAAACATCGGTAATTTTGGGTAAATTTGTAAATAAATTGTCAGGGTAATTTAGGCGACACAGTGTGATGGATAAAAATATCCCATAGTTAAACAAGCAAGGAAAAACAGTGTTTTGTCGGGGTGGAATTTGTTACGCAATGTCTAGACGGAAATTTTGGGTACGCTTATAGATTGGTTGATGTCTAATTGAACATCGCAGCGTGATGCATTATAATAGCACGTAATAAAATAAATCAAATTAGCAAGCAAGCAATTTTGAAGCAAGCAATATTAAAATGAGGATTTGGCTTGTTTCAACGTGTTAGAAAAATCTTCCTCTAAGGGTATAAATACGGGTTGAATGTATGTATTATATGCTATAGCTTGCGCGTAAGATCTCGCGGGCGTCAGCTAGGAGATCCCAAGTTAGAACTCTAAGCTTGAAACCAGAGTGCATCAGCGCTACAGTTACTCGTATAATACACAAATAGGTATTGTATTACAGTCGTTACATCTGTTTATAATCACTTTTCATTGTTTTGTACGTACAATGCCATACTAAGTAAGTTTACGATTACGTAGGCGGTGTATAGCGGTGCGTGCTAAGTGTAGGGTCTCCCACGCTTGTTTTTATAGGGTTATGTGAACGACTCAATACTTGGTAATGGTTGTATAGATTGCTTTAGTGTTGTACGAAGTGGGGTATAAAAATGTTAATTGAATACGAGATTTAATAGCGAAGCGGCTAATAGTCTCTTAACCGTAAGTAATAAAGTACAGTTATTATAATGAAATCACAGGCATCTGTTAAGATATTAATATAAATATTATTTTGCTTTGCTACATTCAAGTATGCTTGTGCAGTAACATGTTGGAACGTTTCAGCAGATTTTGAAGAATCTTTCATTTTCGATACATCTAACAATAACACAATTATAATTTGAAGGTTGTCAACTCTAACAGTATAAAAGGAGGGGAAGGTGTTCCTTAGCTTCCTTTCATTTCTTTGTTTGACATGTTTCAATTCTTACCAAGCAACACCCGATATAAATATAGCTGAACACTCCATTACTACTACTAATACTTGTAAAAGACATGATTAAATTGAGGATATTTTTGGAGTTAAATTTAGATAATTGCGCAAATAAACCAGCTATTATAGATGAATTTAATCCATGATACCTCAAACGCAGGTGCTGCCGGCGGCGGTAAGCTAAGTATATTTAAAGATTGCATGGTTGATCCGCAGCGCAAGGCCCGCTCAACCTTGCCGCTTATTGATCACCTCCTACCCACTGATCTATGATGAGCTATGCCTACGTGCGCCGGTTTCGCTTACGTTATACTGAACCAAGTTTCACGGAAGTAAATTATCTGTTATACGTATACTTGACTAGATCTTACCTGTGATCTTACTCGTTACTTCACTAGATTTTTAATAAATTAAATTAAAGATTTTTAATCTATTACGTATATTTAGTTTTCGTGGAGAAATATTTCAAGAGATCTGAAAATCAGCTTATAATTGGTTTAACTATTCAGCATCTTGTTGGTTTAAGAAATAACATACGTATTCTTCAATAAATTTTAATACGTATAAACTTCTCCTCACATAGTTTAATATATAACAACCAACTTCAATGTCGACTTAAATTAAATCTTCGATATATTGTGTGTTTAAGTAATAATTAGATTGCACGTATGTATACCAAAGTATAATGCGAAACAGAAACAACAGTAAAAGGACCACCAATGGTTCACGTGTTACAACACAATACGAGGAAGTAATATAACCTCTCGTCCTACGTAAGTAATATACTGTTTCCAACTCTTCCAGGAAGGAGTAAAGGAAGCTGAAAGGGTATTGAACATGTCTCAGTAATGTTCAATTTCCTTCGATACGAATATTATTCAATTTACTTAGACAATAAATACACTTCGCAAAGACGTAGTACTCGTTCATACCGTATATCATTTTCAAGAGCGACCTTCCGCGCACTTCAGCACGAGAAACGGGTAAATACGTAGATGTTGGAAAAAATACCAGTCCATTGTTTTCAAACAATGAGTAACACGAATATATGTATCGATGTGAGGGTGTATCCTCATTTATCCGCAACGTTGAAGAATACTTCGAAAATAACTACGTCAAGGATAAATTCCAAATTATCAAGGTTCCAAATTACCAACTGAGGATAATTTATTAAACGATATTACATTTTCCCGCGACTCTGTTATTTACCAGTGACGTTCCTTATCTCAAATATTATAATTATGAGTAATATGACAATGTATCAACCATGCAAAAAACTTTTGAACGACTCCCCTTTTTTTATAATATAAGAGTAGCAGACGAGCATGCAGTCCACCTGATGGTAAGTGACTACTGCCGCCCATCTGTAATCAACCCCAGATAGGATTAGATATTCCTACCTGAGGTCGGCCACAGATGCGCCGCTACACCTGAGGACTAAGCTGGAACGCCTCGGAAAAGTCTGTCTCCCTTCAAACCGGAACACAGCAGCGCCTAACACTGCTGTTATTAGGTAGAAATAGGTGTGGCGGTGGTGCCGCCGGAGTCGAACCACAAAGGGTTCTACCACCTTCATATTAAACCCAACAAACTAAAACCAGGTATTCTAAAATGTTTCCTTCTCTAGTTTTCCATCTAAATGATTATTCATCGTTTAAAACTGAAAGCTTAAACAAGTATTTCTAATTCATCCTAAATTTTAAATTCAAAAAGAACCGTCTCGATTTATCACGAATTGCATCAAAAACTCCAATCGATTCTGTTCCGAATAATTCCGATAAATGTCGGGCCGGCTACGCTTGCCAGCGAAGCGTTCATTAGAATTCCGTTCACGTGGTTTCCTTGTGTTGACAGCTAATATCATGATCTCCGACAATGGAGACGAGCGTTTTCGGCGGGGAATACGAATTAATTCCATACACATTTCAGATTGCGGACCAGCACTATACATTGTATACAATGTAACTAATGTATATGCGTTCTAAAACTTGTACACATAAACAAGTCGTTTAAAGGTGTGCCGTTGTTTGCGGCGGCACCAACGTCACATCTAAACGAATGAAACTTACATAGGACATATTAAACTGTTGCTGCTTCTGCTCTATTAACATTCGAACTAATATTACTACACAAAAAGAACAAGATGAATGTTCGCGTCTCTTTAAATGCACGTAGACGAAGTCACGTTTACTAAATCCAATCTGCAGGTGCGAACACGACTGTCGAGTTCAAAGTACACTCAGAGAATTCATTGGAAACATTCCCAACTTCAGCCTTAGACAATGTCAATGTCCGCCAGGGCATGGCGAGTTTCCTATATGGTAATGTAATCCTAGTGACGTCTGGCATTGCCAGTCTATTATAGCACAGAGGAAGTTAAACTTAGCCAAGGTTCGTCGGTGCATAGAAATAGCTATGGTTCGTTTGTTTGTAGATAAGATCGTCATGCATATATGTTACTTTAGTATTCATGTAATACGTGCATAGATACGTACATTAAAGGTTATTTATTTATTTTGTCCCTGTAGTTCCGGGACCAGAATAGGGCTACAGTATCTCCTGCTTGTCGTAAGAGGCGACTAAAAGGGGCTTTCGGGGTTGCGGATGGTAAGAGTGGGAGCTCGAACCGTCCGGCCAACGACCCCGGGAAGGACGGCGGTATGTGTGGTCGCATACCGTCGTGTACATCGGACGGTGGGGTGATTCAATCTCACTTGGGCGGAGCCCGACGGGGCAGTGCGCTGAGAGGACTCCGGTTGCGTTCCTTTGGAGATCCCGGAGTCCTCTACGCAGCGCTGAGGACGGCCACCGGGGGGGTTTTAGTGCGGTAAAAATCCCACATAACCCCGTGTCGCTCCCACGGCACCGGGTACCTTTTGAAGGTTTCCCCCTCGAGAAGAAAAAAAGAAAAAAAAAAAAAAGGTTTAGAAGCAAACGAGCGGCCTACAGCCGTCTAATGGTAGGAAGCTATCCCTGAGGAATAAGTTATAATGCCGTATTACGTGTCCCTTAGCACAACCTTTAAACCAGAACATAGTTTGCTTTATAAAGTTCCTCTCAATTAGTTGTAGACAGACACATACATATGTGCAAATAAGCTTTTCTTAAGAGAAATATCGAAATATTTCACAAAGAAGCCCTTATTGATAATCTTCAGAAATATCTATGTAACCACAATATCGAGATTTCACTTCTCAGAATTACTTCAAAGATAATCCGTCGGTCTCGATATTGGAGGCTGATTGTACTTGTATGGTTATAAGAACAATATCTAATACATATTGACTTACGTCGAACTATAAGGCATCTCAAATTTGTATAAAGGTATATTACTTGGCAGAATAAGACACTTGTTAAGTTTATATGACACATAACAAAATTTAATATTATTCGTAAACTTAATAAAACAACGAATTTCGTATTAAGCCGTATTTTAAATTCATATACACACGTATGTTTTATGTATATCATAACATATCATCACTGGAAAGGCTAAAGTCTAACACGCAAAGGGGCTTCTTTCCAGGCGATATAGTTGCTTATATTTGTACAAGAACAATTCAGCCAAAAAGCCGCCAAAGGATTTGTAAGCAAACATTTTGCCGAAACATCAGCAATTTTCCTGATAAAACAGGGAAGGACCCATCCTCTACCCGAGATATATATCTACGGGACGTGTTTATTCGTAATCCGGGTGTCGGCGCTGTAAGCCCGTGATAAGTGGGTATTTTAGCCTGAACCGGGCGCTTGCATGTGTTGACTTAAGTGGAAACTTTGGGAAACCCAAGTATTTGCATTTTCTTGTTAGACGCACGTGAATGTTTGGGAGTCTAGACGGCATCCTAACTTACTTGTATAATTTGCTCCTTCTTCTCTACAAATATGTCCTTTACTTTACAATTTATGTCAAAATACATTGGCTGTTAACACTGCTGATATTAGAAGTGGATGCGGCAGTATAACAGGAGTCTAACCACGAAGAATTCCAACACCGTATCCCGTACTTTTTAATTAGTTTCTCGAAGCAGGGAAAGGTAGGTATTTCATCCCTCAACCGCATGTTCTCGCAAATGTCGAGTAGTTCGAATAGAAAGCCATTTCGATAGTCGCAGTTGAATTTAGATGTAACTATGCACAAACTTTTCACATTTTAGTTAGCAAACCTACATAGTTTATTCATAGAAGCTTCCAAATTAAATTCTATATTAAATAGTCACTAAAGCGTATTCTCGTTTTCCTCTCATTTGCTCACAACTCAGTAATTTCCGTAATATTTCTTTTAATCTGGGGATTTTATCACTACACGAAATAAGTATTTTTCCCAGCGGAGTTTTTCTTTTTCCCCGACGGTCCTAGAAGATCCGCCTCTAGTCTGAAAGGCTGGACGGATTATAAGTATAAAGTGTCGTTAGTTACATCTTCATTTGAAGAATGCTTTATTTTATCTACTTTAAATATTTAAACTTCTCAAACTATTTTTACTTCTTGTGTTGTTTACTTCTTTTCAGCTATTTTTGTGGCTTTTTTTGTAATTCAAATTATTAATTTCGTAAATGCTACTAACTACTTTTGTTTCTAAAAATAGGACATCTATTTTAGTAACTTATGCGTAAATGATCACAAATGTGGAGGAAAATCACCATTTATTGTTTATCATAAAAACTGTAGACGATATAAATCTACGTTGGAATTATTTTGGGCATGTCTTATATTATCTTTGTACTATTCTTTTATCTTTTTCACTAAGCCAAGACAATATAAGTCTGTCTAGACTGATCTAGGTACCTTCGTCGAAATAATCACCCAATAGCTCGGACGTACCTGAGCCGGCAATAAGCATTTATTTTATTGGAGTCTGAAGCCGTGTTCCGGCATTATAATATGTTGGCACGTTGAATCGATAGCAACTGGCGAGACGGTAGACACCTTGCTATACTACAGTAGGTATGCTGACAATGTTGTCTAAAAATAATTTATCAATGAATCATTTGACAGTGATTTGAAAATTAACACCCTTTTCTAAGCTAATAATTTGTACGATACAACAATTTTCGAGATCGTCTTGTTTTGGACAGTCAGACATACAAGAAAATACGACTACGATACGACTTCATAATAATAATTGCAAAACAAGTTTAAAAAGTATATTTTCAAGGTAAAATGTATTTTTGCGTTAAAACGAACGCTACAAAAAAATTAAACCAGAATTTTAAGTTAAACCTCGCTTCCTGTTCTCCAAAATGACTTCCAGTTACCTCACTTATGTAAGTGCATGTCAGTAGATATTTCCTGGACATACGTGTAAGTGGAATATTCGGCTGGTTTTAAATGTTAAATTTCCGTTTCCAATCCTTTCATACGGACTGGTCACTTTCTATTTTTTCTAGACGTGTTTACTACTGTCTTCTGTCCATATTTTCCAGTTTAATAGGTACCCAAAAAATACAGGAGATGGGCGAAGCGACAAATGACCACTTGACGCCGGAAGTTCAATGGTACAAAAACCGTTGCTTCTATGTTACTAAGAAGTAATTTAGGACCTTCTAATATTATTTGGTAGAAGTTTTGGAAACATTAAACAATTTTGTATAACTAATCCATTCAATTTTTTCGTAATATCCAAGTCATAACATAGCTAAAGAAACCTAACTATTCCAGATAAGGTAACTGAATCGATTTTCAAACAACCAATTACCATAGTATAAAATTATTGTAATTTATTTACATTCCTAATACTTTTTCTTATAGAGCGATATGAATTAGGGCTGTCACTAGCTTATAGTGTCGTTTTATATTTAAGAATATTCTAATTTTTTTTCGAAGTCGTGACTTCAGGGACTCTCCTCCAAATTAGGTTCATAAGCAGTGAAGTTCATGAGTATATCCAAACGGCTCACACAGAAAAGATCGTATTACACAATAAATACCTATAGTAAAGCGAGTCAACGTAAAAAAGAACCAAAATGTATTTCGTCTTTGTCTATTTGAAAGTGAGTCGGCGAAAAATGACGATGCACATTTTTTTCCTAATAAATTATCTTTTACGATGTTTTTGTAAGAAACAAGAAGAAATGTGACAACCCTAATAAACCGTCCTCGTTGTAACGTACGTAGACAATAGGCGTACGGCAATGAAGCGTGAAATCTGTCGAGTTATCTCATTTCGTCACGCTTATTTTCACCGAGAGAAATATAATGCAAATTATTTTTTATACACATTACTCACATTCACAGATTGTTCTATTTACCTTTAGTTAAACATATTTATTTACGTTTCCATGCCGAATGTACCTTGACAGTAAGTAAACAATAATTTTATATATTTTATGTATGTTTACCGTATAAAGTTATATAAGGAACTCATATGAAAAAAATCATTGTACTAAACTCAGCAGCTGTGCGTTGTCGACCAATATAAGTGTTGTTCAGAAGATATTTATCTAAAACAGGTACCTAATGCAAGAAACACACTAGCGAACATACTCGTAGTATCCTTCTCCTCCTCCAAATCGATAGAAAGTAAGTTCTTTTTTACACATACAGTACGTTTTGAATCAGTCTTTAATACATTTGTATATCTTCGTAACCCATGCAGATGTACCCATTTAAATAGTAATCTACCACGCTGTTTCAATGCAATTCAGGTAGATTTATCTTCACAATATTGAATAAATCTAATCTAAGCCTATTTAAATTGAAAAGAAATAATAAAATCGCTACATAAGAAAATTAAAATGTCTTTATTTAAACTGCTGATAATAAACACATAACCGATAACTATATTAATACGCTTTTATTAGCTTCAGACGTATGTATGTTGGTATGTTAGTATGTAACGGAATCTTTGAACATGATTTTAACCCCCTTCAAAACGTCGGATTAACTTGAAATTTGGCATACTTATTGAGGACCGATGACAATTCAATATTTTGACCTGACCTGACCTGACCTGACCTGACTTGACCTGACCTGACCTGACCTGACCTGACTTGACCTGACCTGACCTCAACTTCGACGCGTCCATTGTTAATAGCATCATGAAGCGGTGTCTCATCATCCTTATTCATTCAGCACTTCAACATCTGCACCTTCCTTTAACAAGATTTCCACTATTTCATTGTTCCCATTTCTTGCTGCCAAATGTAAAGGCATATATGATTTCAGCTCATCGTCATAGTCACAACTTATATTATTAACTCGAGCTGTAAAATTAATTAAACTACTAACAGTTTTAAAATCTCTGCAGGCAGCAGCAACACAAAGAGAAGAAATTCTAGAATTATTTTTGATATTAACATCATCATGCTGTAATATTAAATCGATGATTGGACGACGTCCTTTTGAAATGGCTAGATGTAAAGCAGTTGACCGTTTTTCTCTTGAGTATTGCCATCAGCGCCTGTTTTTAAAAGATGCTCTATCATCCTTTTTCCGTGATTACTTTTATCCAAGATAGAGGACCTGGGATATGGTATAAATTATGAAAGAAAGCAGTCAGCATTGGCAATTCGGATGTCATTCAACAACTCCTCTGGGATTTTCACGTTAACAATAAAAATAAACACCAATGTAAAACACCACTTCATACAGCTGTGTTAAACAATGACCCAATATTCATTTTTGCACTGCTAAGCAAAGGTGCTGATGCTGATTCGAAAGATAAACTTGATAATACGCTACGTAATAATCGTTAAAATAATCGCTAAAATAATCACTAAAAAATGAAAAATAAATAATAGTTAAAAAAAAAACTAAAAAATACGCTTTTATAAAAAATTCGACCAAAAAATGAAAAATAAATAATAGTTTAAAAAAACTAAAAAAATACACTTTTTAAAGAAAATCCAACTAAAAAATAGAAAATATTTTGTTTTTTAAATTTGAATTAAGAATAGTGTAAATAAGATAAAAATATTTTTTATTGTAAAAAAAGCGTGGGGTGCTTTTTAAGATATTATCAAAATGATGATCCTTCTACTCAATATCTATCAATAAAATATTTATAACTATTGACACCATGTACCCCACGTTTTTTTTACAATAAAAAATATTTTTATCTTATTTACACTATTCTTAATTCAAATTTAAAAAAGAAATATTTTCTATTTTTTAGTTGGATTTTCTTTAAAAAGTGTATTTTTTTAGTTTTTTTAAACTATTATTTATTTTTCTGTTGTTTTCCTTCAATTTAAGGCAAGTGATAATTGAGGTCAAATATACACATGTCAAAAAATCTGAAGTTGGGATTAATACTCTGGTTTCCAATGTCCAAAAGTCAAAACATAAGCCAGGTCTCAATGCCCGTACACTGGAATAATTAATACACGTCACAAACATGAACATATTGGAACATTTACTAGTTGTCTGTAGCGTCCATTTGACGTCAAATGAGAAAACAATCCGTTGCACTTGTGAACGCAATTAATTACCGTGGCACTTCTGACATAATGGTCTCAGTAATCACCAGTAAGGAAATAAAATTATTACGTAATTAAGAAATTGAGGACGGCTGCCAAGTTTGGTCACTGGGAGAGCGTGAACTTGATGTCGTGTAATGTCCGTGGGAACGGTATTGTTGAACGACGATCGACTCGATCAATCTGCTCAATCACATCTCCTTAATGGTACTGATCACTGACATTAAGGGTTCAATCAAATATCAGTTCAATCAATCATCAAATGATCTATTCAATATAAGTAAGTTAATTGTCAGGATAGGAAGAACTCAGGATTTTTTTTGAAGTAGCTTACACCGTGTTACCTAAATTTGATGGGATGTTAAGCAGCCAAACTTAACCGTACTTTACACATATGCGATAATTTAATGGAAATTATGTTATAGAATCCCTGTCTGGAACAAACCATGCTGGACCAGCATACCAAACTTTATGGTTTTCTCAAATGTTGGGAAAAGTCACAGGTCCACCAGTGGGACATAAATGGCTACTCTCAATGACTTCCATTGTACCGTCTTGAAAAGAATCCACACTAATGCACAGTAATAGCGGCCCTTCTCGCTTCAGCGTTTCAGTTCTATTGTTCTCCGGATTATCGCTTTCCATTCAAACTCGCTGAAATGGAGATTAATGGAAATTATTTTTATAGTTTTATTGCTACACTATTGTGGAAACCATTCGCAAGTATGTTAGTTCGTGTATTGTTGTTTGCGAAGTAAATTGGTTGTTGCGGGAGAAATGAAGATTAATTGGCCGTGCTAATTGATAAGGAAGCTAATAAAAGAATTGTTCTTTCGGAGATACTTATTGTGAAGATTCGCGCGGCTCGTGTTCGTAGAAACTTTTTCAGACTTCTGGTATGAATTCTTTGATAAATCTCGTAGCTTAACGTTAAAGTTGTGTCACTTGTAGCGTGAGTCTGACATGTCGTTTATATTAAATTGTTCAGATAGAATGATTGTTTTTCCAAGATCATAAATAAATTTTATGTCCCTCTCCACGACTTAGACTTCGTAATAAAAATATTACGAAGAGCCATCCTTCCAGATCGCTGGAATTACTTATAATCTAGCTTATACTGGATAGCAGTGAGCATAAAAATAAGCCCACAAAATGATTGAGCAAACTTTGTGAAATCTACACTAAAATTATTGACTCGTTTATCATTCACATCACGTATTCCTACATATTCATACATACATACATATGGATACGTATTTATTTTACAAAGCACACAAAGCAATAATTTGTACAACATACACACGTTCCCATATACGCCCGACTGACGTGTGACGCTAACGAACTCCATTCATAGTTGATTTACCACCGCAATATTTGGTCTGCTGGAATGTACGAGAAGGTTGCATCATCATCATTGGCCCTTGGCTGCTATGCTGTAGACTATGGGTGTTCTCTCAGAAAGACTCTCTCTATACACATAGGAAAGCGCTAGGATTGTGGCATTGGTGTTTTCTGGGAATGCCACTGTCACCCACACTTGGGCAAGTTGTCTGTCGCGCGTGTTAATGCCCTCACCGCGTCCCTCCCATAAACCTGGAAAACTCGCTGCAGTCTCTTCCCGACTTATGAAATAATTAGGATGAAAGTCGCGCCTGCACATCCACATCATTAAACGCTGCGAGACATATCGGTTTAAATTAGTTAACCATCACATCCATCAATCGATCGTCGATGGACATCACCGCTCCGAGAAGAGACCCGTGCTCGGCAGTGGCACAATCGTCACCGAAGACATCAAGACATCACTAACAACGAAATGTCTACCTAATATTTCAATTGGGCCGAAATCACGATACACCGTTAGTATTGTAAACAGATTTGTATGAAAATTTACATACATCACAGTTTGTACTGATACTGAGCAGAAGAAATGCAAGCTTGTTTATTTACACGACCTTATCTCACTTACGGTGAAAACCAAATTCTGAATTATTTTATCATATGAAGATATCGCTTCATATCTCTGTCATACAATGTGTGTTAACACCTTATTGTTTATCATCTATTTACTACATCATTGTTTATTGTTTATGATCGTTTATGTTAATCTGTTCTGTAATTAAAAAGTCGCTTTCTTCTCTCACTGTGTTTATTTTTTTGGGTACCTTGAACATTTACAAAAACCAATACCAAAAAATAATTGATCTTTCAACCGAGAGTCCTGTGTTATAAGATGAATCACTGATTTAGAACAGTACAAAAATAGAACAGAACAAAAGAAATACTTAATAATAAAAAAAAATAGAAGACTGACCTTGTCATAAAATTCTAATCGCTACAGATGTAAAGAAATACGGCAAGGAAAAGAAAGATAGATTATCTCGGAAACATTTAATTATGAAAGGGTATAAACTTTGCTCATTAATGCGATTGGGTAATATTAAACTAGATAACTAGATAACTAAGCTAAATTAGCAACTAAACTAAAACGGAAAGTTATTTAATAACAATGAATTAAATGCTTTTCGGGCTTATTTACTGTCTGTTATCACCATGATTTTAAATCTGATAACAAACATATACCAAAAATGCAATTTTAAATCATTGTTTATCTTAAGGTGAAATAATACTATATTTTAAAATTAATAAATAATAATTAAGTATTAAGTGTTGTACAAATTTATGCCTAGATATCTTTATATCTTAATTTCTACGAACACACGAGTGCGCATGAGCAAAGCCAAAGTTAAGTATACTGTATATTAAGCATTAACCAATTTTTTTTTTTTTATAATATGGGATAAGCAGACGAGCATGCAGTCCACCTGATGGTAAGTGGCTACTACCGCCCATGGACATCTGTAATCAACCCCAGATAGGATTAGATATTCCTACCTGAGGTCGGCCACAGATGCGCTGCTACCCCTGAGGACAAAGGTGGTACGCCTCGGAAAAGTCTGTCTCCCTTACTACACCCTTCAAACCGGACACAGCAGCGCTTAACACTGCTGTTGTGAGGCAGAAATAGATGTGGCGGTGGTGCCGCCGGAGTCGAACCACAAAGGGTTCTACCACCTTCTCCAATCATTAAGTGTTGTACAAATGTATGCCTAGATATCTTTATATCTTAATTTCTACGAATACACGAGTGCACATGAGCAAAGCAAAAGTTAAGTATACTGTATAGTAAGTATTAACCAACAAATATGGCAAGGAGTACAATTAATTGGCCATTTATTATAACAGCTACGGCGCAAGTGGAGCGCGACGGGCGCAGGTGTGTTGCGTTTGATTGATTGGCCACCGGCTGTTGCTAGACATTGCGTTTTATTTTATTCCGGACTCGTTGTACACGATAGGTGGATCTTTTTGACTTTAGGGCTGATGTTTTCTGTTCCTTTAAGTAGCTTACGAGGTTGAGTCTGATAATACCTGTTCACTGCCGTCCATAGACTTCTATAACCAACTCAATACAGGGGTTCTACTTGAAGCCCATCACAGACGTATAGTCACTTTTAAGGACTAAGCTTTGCCTCATTTGTAGTTTAGCCGGCATCTACACTCTCTCTGGTGGTGGTACCTCATCGATCGAATTCTACTGACATGGAGCGTCTTCACTTAGTTCTCAGAAGTATCTTTAATCCGCATCTTTAATCAGTTCGGTGTTTGCGCTATTGTGTTCTAGTTTGATGTTAAGTCGTCTGACATTGGGTATCCCAATTTAGTCTTCACGAGTATTGGCGCATTTGTGATTTTTTGTTAGGTGTTTATGAAATATAGTGATCACTCACTTCATTATCAAAATAAAGTTTCCTAAGTAAGGGTCGTATCATGCAGCCCAGTGACGTCACTAAGCCGCCATTGAGAAATTTTCTTTTACGGTTTTTACTACGCTTTCGCGTTACGATACAAAACTCTACATTTTACGTGAAATGTACAGATTAACTTAATACCTACAGTGTGTTGGTTTTTATCAGTATGTAAATACCTGCACGCACTATACAGATTATAAATATTAGCTAAGTACCTAATTTAATCTTCTACTATAGCTTTAATTACTGCAGATTAGTTTTATTTTTTATTAGTTTACTTAAAAGACATGTAATGTAGATATCACTTCGATATAATTCTACAAATAGTCCTTGTATACATAACATACATACATAGCATAACATAATATCTAACATAGGTATTACCTACATACAAGCGAAATGACCGTGAACTTCTCGGAAAATCGTTATCTATAAGTATTTTAGCTGTACGAGCTAATTTATCGATAACGGTATTAACATTTTTGACTGATAAATTAATTTTCATTAATATGTTAACCTGTCACAGTACCACATTTATCAACGAAACATCATTAATCATTAATTCCCATAGTTGGACACCACTAATCCACTCCGACAGAGATACTTACACGAAGCATTCCAATTTAGTCATCATAGCAACACGACGACATACATACATGGACGTTACACTTTCCTAATTCTGAAATTTCATACAAAATAATGTAATAACTATTTTTTACTACGCTATCAAATACAAAAATTCAGAAGTTATTCTGGGATTCAAAACCAAACCAACAGTATGGGAGAGCTAAATTCATACCTATCACTGCTCTACTCTAAATAACAGTACCAAAATGGTGCAGAATACTGCATAGTCTGTACTCGATTTTGCTATAGGAGCGGGCTGTTCAAACTATCTGTGTCCACAGATCGAAACGTTTACACAGAACGGGTGCCGTACAACCGTATTGAAAGTACAGTGTACATAATACTTCATCGTATAGCGCGACATCGTCTATGACGCTGTAAATTATAAGATTATGTCATAGAAATAAATTAAATATAATTTCAATTCCCAATAGAATATTTACATAAAGTTAGGACCACTTTGCTACCCAAAAATCTCAGCCTCTTAAAAAAGATACTGAGATCTAAAACTAGGTCAAGTTCTGTCCATTTAAATTCAAAATAAATTCATAACATATCCAACACATACATTACATACCCAACACACCTTTCTCGTCTCAATGAGACGTACCTCCATATACCTCAGTATCTACCTATTATGCGAGTTTAACTTAATTCATTGCCAATATTTCCTAGCTTTCTTCGGCCATAACTTTGCTGTTCCACTTTTTTACTTGGCAAGTTTTTTACAGTTATGCTCTCTGTATTAATAAAGAAACAAAGGATTTGGAAATGGAACACACTTCTCATTCAAATCATACAAATGAGATGTGTCATAGAAATTGACAGCTAAATAAATTATCATTCTAAAGGTTGTTTATGTAAATGTGGCTTATATATTTAGTGAATACAATGTTCACCTTGACGAACATTTGACATAGATTACGACGTATATCCCAATAAGTCATAAATAGTCTTGAAACGAAGGATTCAGACAATACCAAGCAACTACATAAGTAGCAAATTTATTTAAAATGTTAATTTTAAATTAATTTTTATATTTTACAATAAAATTCGTATAACTGAACCACTGTTGCTGCGTTGGGCGAAAAAAATTTAACAGTCAGTGTTTGACAATATAATTTCATCTTTGGCATAGGTTTCCTTTCAATGAAGAGTTTAGGTAGACTTCACACACCTTTGAGACCAATATCGAAAAATACCAGAATGTCTTTTAAACCCTTACTTACACCGTTACAACAACTTCATTTATATTAGGCTATCACAATCATCATCATGAAGGGACGCATATCATTCCATGCAGAGATGAACCCGCGGACATAAGCCAGTTCAACCGAATTCTTTATTTAGTATACTTCAAGTTTACTTGTGGATATCAGGTTACTAAGACCGTGGTCTCATTGTGACCGCGACTGCACTGTAATCGGATCGAAATGGACATACAACTACAAAGTAAATAACGAGATAGATTATCTTCTAAACAAGCAACACGATAGTGGAATAGATGAGCTACTCTCACCGATATTATTAATTTTATCTCGATTTGATTTGCTTCGTACAGAAATAAACATACACTTAGATTATATAATAGATTCTAAAAATACATGATATTAAGTTTGATAAGGATCCTGATAATCGAATGCATGAATTTTTAGTAATCAATTAAGCATGTCCAACTCATACCTGTTTAGTTTCATTTTTGATTTGCAGAATCCATAAATAATTTTTGAGGTAAAATGTATATGATGACAATATAACTAAAGCTACCAGCTCAAGTAGATCCACTATTAGCTCTATATTTATATACATTGAAAACAAAAAACATGGAAACTGATTTATTTAGAATTCGATATTTATTCTGAAATATAAAAATTAAACTGTATTTATCTCTACACTTTTACAGTCACCTACATATAAATTGAAATTTATTTTCATGTAATATTATTTCAGAAAATGTTGACCTAATTATTTAAAGCATAATCAGTCCAACGCTGACAGGATTAATAAAGTCCAGAGGTAAAATTAAAACAAAACTGTGTTTAAAATGTTTACACGGAGCAGTAAAAGTTTAGACGGCGAATTAAGCAATACCCGGCGAAGTGAGCGTCCGCTAAGTGGCTTATACTCTTAATCCGGTGCTTACAGAGAATTACGAACCCACACCCCTTCCCGCTGCCTTTGTCTACCACTAAGCTCAGTAAACAGGAGTACACAATGAACTGATCTAGTTACTAGGCGGTTATGAAGTGCTAGACGTCCATGAAGGCACGCTAAGCCGGTCCTGTTATTATCATTGGATAGAAGTCGTCAAACCTTGGCAATGGCCTTATGAACTTTACAGCACGGGTGAGCAGATATAAGCGTTCAGTTAAATCCGATACAGTTGGCATCTGACTTCATCGGCAGGTAGTGATGCAGACTTTTTCAGTCGTAAGGAGAAACCCGTTGCTACTAGTAGCACAAATAAAGGATAGCAGCCAAACATCCATAACGAACATGATATTCATAAGCATGGCTTTTGCCGGTCGCATATTTCTTAGATATATAGAAGAATATAAGTAATATTTCTGTGAAATACCTATACAAGAGATCCTCAGGCCTTTGAAGACATGATGACTTTAAAAAAATACATATTCTTTTATGTGTTCAACAAACATTTTGCAGATAAAGTAACAAAGGCAAGAAGTTATGAACATTTGGCACCGACTTAGAAAAGGTCGAACAATAATCGTTTTGCGGACACCAATCCTGCCAACTCCTAAAGGGGTTCGCTAAAGCTAATTGCGAAAGCTGAACAAGTTGTAGGGGCTACAACCAGAGCGAGTATTAGATAGCTGTCTCTTTCACTCATATGTAAACTGTATCTGAGGAAAAGAGAAGGTTGAGGGTTTTTTATTTTTGTTGGCATAAAATTTGCGTCAAGACCTTATGCTAAATTACGGAGCGATAACGCAGCTAGCTGGTATAAGATTCCGGGTGCCAGAAAATTGGCTATTTGGAGGCCAGTGAGATAAAAGCGACCTTTCTTTTAGCCTGAAGGCCAATCCGGGATAAACGTGACGCTTCAAGTTCAAAACGATAGACTTAAGTGTTTAGGTAATTCGTGGAAAGTTAAAGTTTATTTACGTAAGAAATTTCATTCTAAAATGCAAAAGTTTTCAACGTAATAAATGTTAGACTTACTCGTAGATACACGCATAGTTAGATGTGAATTCATATTGATTTATTAAAATATTTCGAAAACTATGTATTTAGAAACAATATTTTTTATTAGCGTCACCTGTTATTTGTCACGCTATATTTAAAATAACCCGTTGTTAATGTACAGAACCAAGGACAGTGTATTTTATTGCTAAATCTTACTTTGAAATACACTCAAAATGTCACTAATAAAATATTTTTAATAAGTAGTTTACCTTGACATCATTATTCCTTGTGCAAATCAAAGGTCAAATTATAATTTGTGGATTACCTGAAATGAGAAAAAAAATACAATTAATATATTATATTCTAGTGAAGGATTATAGGTACCAGTAGTGTGAGGCGCTGCTGTTGTAGTTTAAAGGGTGTGATCAGAAGTGTTCTAACTTCAAATTAGTCCGCGAGATGGAAATTCATCTGTGATCTACTTCAGGGAAGAAATCCTATTTGGACTTAATTACACATGATCCATAGATATCTGGAATCAATTTCAAATAGTTGCTGATACGCCAATAATAATACCAAATGACCACAGGTAATGCAAATATACCTGTTAATACGACCCTACTCGTATGTCAATTCACATTAAGCCGTTGACTCTGATCACGTGTTACGTAAAACAAGAAATTACTCAACACCGCTTTCATAATAAATTATTCAATACATTAATAATGGACACAATCACAGCTTCCGGACGACAGTTCCTTGGCCGGCACAGTTTTTATACGTTTCCGCTACTGTTACACAACGACACACTAGGTCAAAGCTAACATTCTATACGCGATAAGATAGCGCTATCTGCATTCGTGGATGCAACGGATGCATTCGCGTACAGAAGTGTGCGTGTGTTTACATACTATGATAGTAAAGGCACTATTTTTTTCTCATACACCTTTTTTGTTTTTGAGGGGGAACTCTTCAAAAGGTTCTCGGTGTCGTCGAGCCGACACAGGATAGGAAGCGTAATGAAAGTGTTAACTTCTTTATATCAAGTTTGTAATAATGTTTAAAGTGCATTTTTATTAAGAAGATATTCTATTTGATATGGAGTGGACAGTGCCACAGAATGATATATGCAATCGATGAAATCGATCACAGATTTACTAGCACTGATAAGCGAGTCTAAGTGATAGCAAAGACATTAAGTAAGCCTGCATTAATTGCATCCCTTGCATCAAATGCAATCCAAATAGCAATTTAATATACTTTATATTTAATATACTTTCCTATTCGCTTTTTCGCAATTTTATAATTTGTAAATGATCTGGGGATAACATGAAAACAATCGAACAAACAAACAATAACATGAAACGCGTATCATTCGAATCGTGAATAGCTCAATCGCCGATGAAATCAACGTATACTCTTTTATATTTTAACGACTATTGACACACAGATTCAATTAAGGTTTTCATAGCGTTCATTTTTATTTTCGTCGAATCGAATCCCTAGTGGGGGATTTTATGGCGCGTAATATGCGGTGTTTCATTGCCTTTTTAGCATACTAATATTACTTCCGAGATATCGTCATATTCAATAGGTTAAGGATAGTCTTAAAAGGCAATAAAAATGTAATTATTTACTTTAGAGTTAAATTGCTATAGTAAATGTGCACTCCGCACACTATAATTACAAGTTTAGTGTTCATTGTAATTTGTAACTAATAGTAATAAAAAGGATAAAACAAGAAATCATACAATTTTCTGAACTTTAACTTTATTTCAGTTTCTTATGCCTACTACTACTACATTCAGTTTCATTTCTAAAAAGAAAGAGACAATATTTAATCTGTTTTATTGTCCATTTAAACAGCCGTAAGTTAGTACCACAGGCGAAATCATTTTTTATTCTAATAAAGAGAATGTCTGCAAAATATAAGGCGCATGTCACATGAAAAGCTCCAACGATGCGGAAAACTGCCTTGTTTTCCCATCTATTGACACTCGAGCTCCAATGAACGCGCCGTCAGCTCGCTCATATTTGTTTTCGTCGTTTCAAGAGACACAATTGACTGTTGTGAGAGCTACGACATTTATGACGGTGTTTTGATTGCTTGCTGTAGCTATTTTGGAACAATAGTTCCGTTACTGTCATCGTCAACCCATTTTGTCCCACATGGGTCTGTTCTCAGAAAGAGAAGGGATCCACCGCGTTGGTAAACTTCATCTTTAACATTTTATTTTTAATTTAAATAATCAGTTTTTTTTATTTTATATTAAAGGATTACTTAAATTAAGTCTGCTTTTAATTTCAAAATAAATAAAAATCCGTTAATTTATTTGTCTCTCATTCTCCCTGTCCACCCCGTGGATGGGTCTTTTGAGCTAAAATAGAGATCTTAGAATCTTCGATCTTACAAACGTTAGAAACCGCGGCAATTCCTGGCTATGATTAAATGTAGGTAATGAACTACGAACTAGACGTTATTTTCTTTCGTACAGGTCAAAAAATCTGTATCTTCATGAACAGTGAAGTTAATTAAACTCAAATTGGACCAACAACAAGTAATTCGAAATACGTGACAAAGAACATGTTTCTATAGAGCACGTGAACGGTTCAATTCAGCGGTAACTGCCTTCATGTCGCGTTTATTGACACTTAGCCGTCATACATCTCCATTAGAGCACTGTATGTTTTCACCGATTGGAAAGGACGAAATCACCTTCGGCGTGATTTTACTATGTAACGCACGAAAGGTGGTTTTGTTTATTAACAGCCCTAGTAGTAATGTTATTTTTAGCATCAAATATTCGCGTATTAGCGATTACGTACGTTTTTTCTTTGCAAATTCTTCGTCAAATTTTTCGTTCAATTGCATCGAGCGTCAGACAAGTGGTACAACGTGTGCGAGCTGTGCCATTTGACCGCTGCAGCTCATCGATTACCTATGCTAAAAGTAGCTGGTCTGCCGGGGCTCTCAGTGTAGATATTTTGACACAATCGTAGTCACGGACACCAATTGTAGAAAATTCTAAAACCTAAATCTAATTAGATTTCCGTTTTAGGTACCAAATCAACACTCAAAAAGACCTTATTCTAGTACACCCTATAGTCACTACTTTTGGAATTTCATCACTAACTTGTTATGTTTCTCTTGTAGTTATTAGATCATCTATCGGCAGTTTATTAGAACAAAATACTGTCCCATTAAGGGGACCACGTAATCGTGCGATGTCGTAAACGTAACCAAAACTGGTTTCTGCGAGCTGACTTCTCGAACATGCCGTCTGTTTGTGGTTGGTGTTATATAATAAGGTGGATGGTGACATACCTTGTTTCGGATTAAGGCCCAGTTTAAATTCATTTACAGGCATTAAGCGCGCCAAACACGGGCCGTGTCAGACACGACGATATTTTTCTATAGAATACTTTGACAGGCGCAGCGGTTGACTGCGGCGCAGTCTTATTACGGATATTTAACTTTTTTATTGTATTTAAATTTTATTATTACGACATAGGAAAAGTAGACAAAAAAAATCAAACGAGAATAACATAAAATATTTGTTTAACAATTCGACGTCTAAATGCAACAATTAATAAGACCAAGGTTTTTAAGCTTTACAGCAAAGAATTAGTCGTTAGCAAACAAAACGATGTATAAATGGAGCAACTTCTAAAATTGGCCCGTAAAGATGGATGACACATGCACTCGTGACTATCTAAAGTATCTACAGTTACACCCAATCGGGACCAATTCTCCATCGGGTCTGGAGGTCGGATGGCGGTCGAGTGATTCGTTACCTTATAGGTCGGGATCAGCTGAGGATAACACGAGCCATCTATACAATGAAGGAGCTTAGTACGTGTTTCGTTTACCGTAAATAGTTCGATGAAACAGCATTTTGAAGGGTTCAAAAGATTGAACTGCAGAGCGAAATAGACAAACTACAGCAGATTTAATCTAAGATTGGACAACGTGATTTCTCAGTCTTTTAGTTTTATATTTTAAAAATGCAATATTTATAATATATAACTTAAAATACCGTGGTTATTTTTGCCGAATTACCTATCAAAATACAGTTTATTATAAATAACCAATAAAGTAAATAACAAATTAAAATTAACGTGCCATTTGTAACTACGACTGCCGGGCCAGTTAATAGTTATAGCATAGTAGAATAACTTCCACAAGACATATTATTAGGTACAGAATCACTCAACGTAACCGTGGGCCCCCGAAGCAGTAGCGCAATATCTATACAGCATACGCTACCACGAAGACTACACGGTCATTTACTACATCTACATTATAAAAGTAAATTACGCAAAGAAATCCTCAGCGCCGACACGTGAGCTTTCACGTCAACATTTCCAAGTACTTCATTAAACCGTAAGAGGCTCTTGAAAAAAGCTCGTTTAATACACACATACATACACAACGGCACGTGTACACAGTACACACTACACAGAACCGGGTCACTGGTTTAAGGTGTCGCGTTCCATAGAACGGTGCCACTTCATCTCACGATTGACTTATATTAGAATATTAGAAATGTAAGAAACAAAAAAAGCAGTCACGTTTTTCATTCGGAAACCGTTTGCTTATATCATGTGAAAGAAGTTGGATTGAAACTAGTTATACGATCAAATCAGTAATTTCCAGCGTTTTTGACCAGTAAATAGAAAATTACCGTTCATGACATGCATAACAATGTTCGAGCATACAAAACTGTTAAATGTAAAGATTCAAATATTAACATTAAATATATTTCGCGGCCATAGTTAATTCAAGGTTCGGAGACACTGATCAAATTGCTCGAATTCATCTTCAAAAGCTCTAAAAATCTCTGAAGCTCTAAAGGTCTGAACAGCGTGTTTTCATTGACCGATTCTGATATCACGTGGAAAACGACACGGCACCAATGTCGATGGTGATAAAACAGAACATCATGTTGATATTGACAAACTAGTGACGTGTCAGTAGATGAATGATAGAAAAGCGTCGCGATGGGGCACATTAAGTGACGCAAGGTTTGTTAATGCGGCATCTACGCGCACGCATTAGTATGTCATTATGTCACACATCCTTGATTTCATCTAGACGACTCGATAAGGAGCGCATTGACGATACTATCATTGCCAATACTTTGTAGGAATGATATAATTATTGGTAATTGGTGTCGGTATCTCGGTTAAATTGGTAACTCGGTTAGTGAAATAGCGCCTAATACTTTTTAAAACTTTCTTTTGCTTTTAAAAGCTGACTTTTATAAATGCTTCTAAAATTTAAAATCCACTAAAAAATAAATAAGTTAATGTTCGTATGTAAACATTTTAAGAAATTACAGCGAAAATATGTATTAGCAGCTGTAAAGTATTTACAAAACCAAATAATAACCGAAAAGTAACAACATTTATTAAAATGCGATATTCATTTATAAAATCATTAAATTTTACGACAGCCGCGTCAAGTTAGTAAATGAAAAGAATTTAATTAAATCCTTGTACTTAAGCGCATAAAAAGTTCGTGACGTTCAGCTCTACGGTTACCATAACAAAGCATTAAAATATACAGAAAAAATAAATAATCCACTTCATCAGCATGAAAACCAAGTTCGGGCATTTGAAATAGTTTTATAAAAATACAGTGAAGCAAAATGAAAAGATATGCCGTAATATACATGGGAAAATTTGTTCCCTCCACGCGGTATGACCGCTGCCAAAAACCGGCCGAGCGACCCACATAGTGTGTACAGAGAAAAGAACTCAAATAATCATAAATAAAGCGGTCAAGAGCGAATTGTACTCCCTTGCACTCGTCCGTAAAAGGAATCTGAGAAATATGTCGGTAACATACGAGTACATACAACTATACAAGTAGGCGAAATTGTAGTGTTTGTTTGTATTTTTAAAGAAACTTGAATATTGAAAATGTTATGATTTTCTGTACCAAAACATAAATACAGTTTTTACACAGTAACTTCAGGTGGAGGTATGTGTGTATGTATGGAATTGTGACGTATCTATATATATAAAAGCGAAAGGATACTCACGTTCAAAACGTATTAATCAAGGTTTTGACTAAACTACTGAAGCTACAATCATGAAATTTGAAATACAGCTTCATTTTATGATGTAGATGCGCACTAAGAACGGAATTTTTGATATTCCACCGTTAAGGGGGTGAAATGGGGGTTGAAAGTTAGTATGAAAGTCCGTCAGTTTTAAAGAAAACTGGGTGAAAATTGGTATTTAGCTTTCTGATTTAAAGTAATAAAAATCTAATCTAAAATTCCACAAATCTTTTCCAAAATCAACCCCAAAGGTGGTAAATAGGGGTTGACAGCTTATTTTAAATTTTGCCATTTTGAAAGCCAGCACTATGAAAGTTAGCCATTGCTTTACTGGTTAGATATAATAGAACTTTAGTTCTACCGTTTTTTGAAAATCAACCCCTATATGGGTTAAATAAGGGTTGTAAGTTTGTATGGAATTCCCCCAGTTTTGATGTAAACTCTATGAAAATCGGTATTAGGGTTTTCGATTAAAAATAATTAAATACCTATTTCACCATTTTTGGAAAATCAACCCTTATGTTGGTAAAATAAGGGTTAACAGCTAATTTTAAAATTTGCCAATTTGAAAGCCAACACTATAAAAGTTAGCCATTACTCTACTGGTTAGATATAGTGGAACTTTAATTCTACTGTTTATGGAAAATCAACCCTTATGTGGGTTAAATAAGGGTTGTAAGTTTGTATGAAAATCCCCCAGTTTTGATCTAATCTCTATGAAAATCTGTATTTAGCTTTTTGGTAGAAAATAATTAAACACCTATTTCATTGTTTTCGGAAAATCAACCCTTAAGTTTTTAAAATAGGGGTTGACGGCTTATTTTAAAATTTGCCAATTTGAAAGCCAACACTACGAAAGTTGGTCATTGCCTTACTGATTAGATATAGTGGAACTTTTATTCCGCCGTTTTTGGAAAATCAACCCTTATATGGGTTAAATAAGGGTTGTAAGTTTGTATGAAAGTTCCCCAGTTTTGATGTAAACTGTATGAAAATCGGTATTTGGGTTTTCGATAGAAAATAATTAAACACCTATTTCACCATTTTTGGAAAATCCACCCTTAAGTTGGTAAAATAAGGGTTGACAGCTTATTTTGAAATTTGCCAATTTGTAAGCCAGCACAGTGAAAGTTAGCCATTGCCTTACTGGTTAGATATAGTGGAACTGTAATTCTATCGTTTTTGGAAAATCAACCCTTATTTGGGTTAAATAAGAGTTGTAAGTTTGTATGAGAGTCCCCCAGTTTTAATGTAAACAGTACGAAAATCAGTATTTGGGTTTTCGATAGAAAATAATTAATCACCTATTTCATTGTTTTTGGAAAATCAACCCTTAAGTTGGTAACATAGAGGTTAACAGCTTATTTTAAAATTTGCCACTTTGAAAGCCAGCACTATGAAAGTTAGCCATTGCCTTACTGGTTAGTCATAGTAGAACTTTAATTCTACCGTTTTTGGAAAATCAACCTTTATTTGGGTTAAATAAGGGTTGTGAGTTTGTATGAGAGTCCCCCAGTTTTAATGTAAACTGTACGAAAATCAGTATTTGGGTTTTCGATAGAAAATAATTAATCACATATTTCATTGTTTTTGGAAAATCATCCCTTAAGGTCGTTAAATGGGGGTTGGAATTTTATTTCAAACTCCGTTAATTCGGAAGCAGCGAATATAAAAATTTGCATTTGGCTTTCCTGTTGGAAATAATAGAACTTTTTTAACACCATTTATGGAAAATCTACCCTTAGAGGGTAAAATAGGGGTTGAAAGTTTGTTGGGAAGTCCGCAGATTTTGAAAAAGTCTATGAAAATTGGTATTCAGCTTTCTGATTGAAAATAATAGATCACCTATTTTACCGTTTTTGGAAAATCAACCCTCAAGTGTCTGGAAAAATAACAGAGTGCCGAGAAGTTTAGTGTAGGGCGAAATTCCACGGGCCGTCGTAACATATATTTTTAACATGGGAATGTATTGCGCGTGCTGAATTGCAGAACAGCGATTTTTTAGGGTTCCGTACCTAAAGTACATAAAAACGGAATCCTATTACTAAGACTTCGCTGTCTGTCCGTGTGTCACAGGGCTCTATCTCTGGAACCGTAATAGATAGACATTTGAAATTCTTACAGAGGATGCATAACGGTGGCCGCTATAACAACAAATACCAAAAATAAAAAAGTTGAAAACAAAAAGGGGTCCCCATACAACAATGCTATTCGACTGCTATTCGATATTTTTCCAACTAACCTTTGAACCGTTAGAGGTAGACAGTTCAAATTTTCACAATGTGTGTACTTTAATGGCTGCTGCAATATTAAATACTAGAAATTAAAAAAAAAAAATTGGTTGTACGGAACCCTCCAGGTGCGGGTTTGACTTGCACTTGGCCAATTATTAGTAACACGCAGACCCGCGGGCCACAAGGGAAAGTCGCGGGCCACACACCACCCTTGGGTGTCAGGTTGCCGACCGCTGGTGTTGAATATTAGCTTTCAGAAATTTGGTGATAAAGTATTTATTGATGCATATGTACATAGGAATGTTTTTGAAATTCAATTCAATGATAAAGGAGGTAAAAGAATTGTTATATGTATGTATACGGGGATCTTTTAGGTTCGAAGTTAGAAACGTGAAAATTCAGATAACGTCTATTCAGACAAATACACGACAACGTGGACGGGTGTAAATTTCATATATGATAATGCGTAAGTTTATTCGAATTGGCCTACATTTTGTTATACTGATTAGATACATCGCAACTACTTTGGACACCCTCCGTGCCAACATTTTGTCCTGCCGTGGGGTATGGTTGTGGTTATGCGTGGATTAGTGAGGGTGATATGGTAGACACAAAGACCTTGGATTAAAATTTTGGGCTAGAACAGGGCTACAGTATCCCCTGCCTGTCGTACGAGACTAAAGGGGGACTTCTGGAGTTGCGGGCGGCAAGAATGGGAGCTCTAACCGCCCAGCCAGAGACCCTGGAAAGAAACATTGTATGTAAGGCCCCATATAACATGGACGGTTCCTGGAATAGTGTAAATAATAATTATTGCATCCTACATGAAACTTATATTTTAATGAAAGTTTCATTACAGTCCACTAATAAGAGTTTTAGTGTATGTTTCTGAAGAAAGCTTGACCAATTTAGGTACACAGTGACGAAAAAAAAACCTTTTCTTAATTAAATATTAATGCTACTTTATCGTTAAAATTGTTAAAGGTACAAATTTTCGATTACAGTTTGTATGTCATATCATATTTTTTTTACGCGGGCAAAGCCGCGGGTTCTGCTAGTGTGTATATATGTGCGTGTACACGGTATCAGATTGCACGCGGATTTATTTGTAGCCGACTACGAGTTCTATGTATAAAAAACCTGAAAAATATAAAAGCTTCTGGGTAAAAAAAACAGTGCGATGCCGAGCGGGAGCACTCGTTTCCAATATTCTCGTTGCCAACTGTGTAACTTAACGAAGCCAACTCCGCACAAATTCAACTAAAGATATTGTTTATACCATGTTGCATTGTATTTTATACAGTTGTTACCTTGCCAAGTTTTGAAATCATATACTACCAATAAATACAGGCTTAATACAAATAAATAGGATTGTCGCCGACAGCTGTGACGTGTGTGCGAAATATTAGCCAACGTGTAAAAAAATATACTACGCACGATGTACGAACACGCGATTATCAGTTGTGTCCACAACGGTGACGTAAGGAATATTGTAGTATTGTTTGATGTTCATATAGTAAATGAAAAATAATCATTTGCTAGCTAATACGTACAAATATATCTAATTAAATTGTCTGTCTGTAATATCGCGTGCTGCAGTTGTCACCATAGACATAGAGCGGCTTACAGGTTCTTACATTGTTTATCTATTCATTTGATCTAGACGTCAACTTACTTCAAGTGTTTGCATAATCTCCTATTAGCGCAAAACAAAACCCTAAATGTACATAATTATACAAAGTTATTACAACTTGGGTATAACCCAATAATCATCAATAATATAAGGTAAACAAAATATCAGTTGCAAACAATTCTGCAAATTCCGATGCAATGTGCTCGATGACGCATAATAAAACTGGACAGTATGTAAGATGTCGGTCGATTTGTTTGGAGTTTTCAGTGAATAATGGAAAAGACCTAGCAACAACGTACTAGATGACTAGAGGTTTATTTCTGTGTTCGAGAGCACGTTTAGTCGTAAGTTTCGACTGTTAAATCTTAATCAACAGGTGGATTGGTCAATAAATGTACGAATTAGGTTCTTCCACGAGTCGTATTCATACGTGAAGCAACGTGGTTCAGTATAATCCAGACCTCACCAGTCTGAACCACCTGGTATTAGATCTAAAAATTGTTGGAGCTAGAGGTCAACGGGCCACGCGCGTCACATCACATCCGGTGGACACTCATTTGCAAATTCCGCAATATGAAAAAAGAAATCGCAACCCGTTACATACAATTATGTCTACATGCATATGTAGGTGTTTAGCAACCGACTTAAACAGACAAAAGTTTTGAACCAAACATTTTGTATCCGATTAAGGTTACCTACTTACAGACAATACGACGGGCGAAAATAAACATCTCACTCGCATAACACTCACTTTCTCTACCGTCACTCACATCACACATATGAGCCGCGTTTAAAAATGAAACCGAGTACAGCGTAGGGTTGCCAAGCATGCTACATACTATCGTACTGTATTTTAGTAAAATTTTGAATGTGTGTTGGTATATATTTTAATAAATGTATTCATATACGCAAGATGCTGTATTTTTGTCGTTACTTAAGATGTCGCGACTAGGTAAACCGCTCCCCGAAATAGCTTAATTCCTTACGAGATGAGCAGTAGCATACCGAATGTGTCGTTTTATATATGATATAGTTATAGGTGGGCGTGAAAAAATCAAGGTAGATTATATTACAGTGTGTCCGCGGAAAACATACATACAATAATAAATGTATAGTTACTTGCTATTTATATTTGCTTAAAAACGTTTAGTCTTTAAAAACATTGAAGCAACCCTAATACAGTGCCAACGGAAACGAATCGTGGACTACACGTAAATATTTAATCGTTAATTTAATATTCCACCTTCGAGATTTCTTTACGCACCTTTGTAGTACGACAATTAAGGTCACAAGGGAATGTTTTAAATTATAATAAACGTAATTATTAATTTCATGACATTTTGTGGGCATTAAGATATTATACCTACTTTGTTATTATATATTGTTTTTCTATATGTATAAAATGTTTTTTCGTCATACATATGGATATCATACGCTCACTTATGGATTTACATAAAAACACTTTTCTTTAATGACTCGTAAAGTACAACTGTCTGGCCTTCAAGTTACCGTGTATACCGCACAACATAAAGAAATACCTGCTACTTACTCAGTATAGTCTATCTTACCACCGAGAGACATAATATATGCACATATATTGAGAGTTTATTACTTTACAAGCAACAAAATAACATACCATGTAAATGATTAATCACTGAGATATAGCAATTTCATTAAAAATCCAAATAAATGTAAATGAGTAATAAAACTCGGTATTAGCACCGAATATTTCACTTATAAATCTGACAAACTCCGAAAATCGGGTCACTTGGATTTTCAGTCCGACATTATATGTATAAGCAACCTTTCGATTTCTAGGTCGAGATATAATTTTTAAATGTAATTAAGTATTCTGTTGTATAAGAAATAAAAATTGGAAGCGTTGGAAGCTCCTTCGAGCATTGTTTGCTATTATAGTTCCTGATATTGTCATGAACGCCTACTTTAGAAATCATCTATCAGCGTCTGAAATCTGGTTCGAATTGGCGCGAATCTATTAAGCGCCTCCCACAAAATCCACACGAAGAAAGGAAGTGATGATATTTAGAAAATACTTTAATAAAAAAATACACCTGACAGGAAGCTACTTATTGCACCTAAAATATTAAGGGTACCGCAAACATCGAAAAACCATCCAACATGCAAGCCGACGCACATGGAAACCCCGTAGTAGGTACCTATAACAGTCGACAACAATAAAATTGCGTCAGCACCATCGATGTTATAACGACGGAGCGGAAGTTTCTCTTTCCTCAAAGAAATATCTTTCTTGTTTCCGAGTGATTCATGGCCCACGTTGAACAATGGGCGATCGATCTATCGGGCGTACATTCAATAAGCTCAATATTTTATGTGAGAACGAGGTTAGATGAAGTATTGCCCGATAGCATCATTATGTAAGCAAATAGAAAAAATTGATGTCTGTTTGTATCGTAAGGACGTTTGACTGTTACCATATACCACCACCACCGCCACACCTATTTCTACCTAATAACAGCAGTGTTAGGCGCTGCTGTGTTCCGGTTTGAAGGGTGTGATAAGAGAGACAGACTTTTCCGAGGCGTTCCAGCTTAGTCCTCAGGGGTAGCGGCGCATCTGTGGCCGACTCAGGTAAGATATCTAATCCTATCTGGGGTTGATTACAGATGTCCATGGGCGGCAGTAGGTACTTACCATCAGGTGGACTGCATGCTCGTCCGCTACTCTTATATATATATAATAATAATGTGACTTATAAGGAGGCTACTTTTTTTTAGAAAAAAAATTAGGGTGCCACGCAAAAAAATTACAGTCCATGAAATCTTTTGAGAATTTTCACTTTCACACGCGGGTGAATCCTGGGACACAGCTCGTAGTGTAATATTTAATATGACAACACGTCTATCCCCTTCATGGAACAAAAAAGACTAATCCCTTTGTTGGGTTTATCGGGTTCCGTACGTCAAAACGATCAAACAGTTTTGGCTGTCCGCCTGACTCAAGTGTTTGGTACTTATATATAATATATGTATATGCATTTATATGCCCCAAATACAGACATCAGAAGCAAATAAATTTAATCTTGAATATGAAGAGTGGCTTTCAAGAGGCAAATTAGGCAATTAACAACTTTTTTCTGTGTGATATATAAATCGACAGGTCACATTTTATGTGGGAATGAGGTAAGATGAAGTATTGTTCAATACCATCATTATGGTGCAACATACCCGATGACTTGACTTCTGTATACTTTTTGCGTTTCGTCTCATTACGGCGTGATCTCAGAAGTCATTTGCAAGGTGCAAAAAAAGTCATTTGTAAAATTTTGGACAAATTATAGATGTTGCGGTACTTATTCATCATTCTACAGCAAAACGAATCGAAATATGACCATTAACCACTACTTGCACGGTACACTTATAATATGTAGTATAATGTGTATAATGGTATAATGTGTAGTCAGTGTTGCTTGGAACCTAACCCAAATAGGAGCAGAGTCCAATGTTAGGTAAGTAGTAGGTAGTAAAGAGTATCTCAAAAACGCATCCGCGTCCTAAAATGGACCGTCTTTATCTGCAAACTAGCTGACCCGGCAAACTTTGTACCGCCTCAAAATCTATTTATCAAATATATTTCTTATAAAATATAGCCTATGTTACTCGTAGATGTAGCTTTCGAATGGTGAAAGAATTTTTAAAATCGATCGAGTAGTTTTTGAGCTTATTCATTACAACCAAACAAATAAACAAAGTTTTCCTCTTTATAATATTAGTGTAGACAGGACACTTAAGGAAAACTACTGCAGGTATGACGACGATATACCCAAATATAACTGTGATTAACCTTAAACCTTCCCATATCCAATAATAATAACAGAAATCAAGAATGTATGCCATATCAACAATACCAAGTATTGTATACGTGAAATAAAGGCAAAAACAACAAATGATTACTGAATCAGTATTTTCCCAGATGTCGAATACAGAATGTTATTGTGTCATTTCAATTCAACAGAGTGTCGATAAATTCAAGCTTGAATTTATTCATTCGTGTAAATCAATAAATTTAAAACTTCTCGACATTCAGGCTAAACAACACGCAAGTCACTGCTTATCATATCATAAGCAGTGATAGCCTAGTGGTTAAGAAACTCGGCCTCTCGATCGAGGGGTCCTAGGTTCAAATCCCAGGCAAGCACCTCTGATTTTTCAAAAGTTATGTGCGTATTAGAAATTAATTATCACTTAATGGTGAAGGAAAACCTCGTGAGGAAACCTGCATACCTGAGAGATTTATAAAAAAAATCTTAAAGGTATGTAAAGTCTACCAATACGCACTTGGCCAGCGCGGTGGACTATGGCCTAATCCTTCTCATTATGAGAGGAGACCCGTGCCCAGCAGTGGGAAAGTAATGGGTTGATGATGATGATGATGATGATGAACACGCAAGTATCAAGTTATAATGCCACGAATGTTTAGGTTATGAAGTTTTTATCTTCTAGCGTATCGTTATTCTAATCTAATGCTACACTCAGTTCATTGACACTCAGGGAAATTACTTACGTATGTATACAATTTGGATTTTTAAAGAATTGTTATTTGTAGATTATGGACTACTTCAAGCCAACATAAATAAATTACCAATTCGATTGTCTATGTTTTGGATGTTATGAACTCACACCACACACACACACACACGACTGTGCGCACACAGACGCTAAAATTTGCAATAGAAATAAAATGGCCTGGCCAAGGATCGAACTTAGATCTTAAACTGAACGTTAGACATAAATTATGTGATATAAATATAGACATATGCACGACCAAAAATGTTTTTGTGTATTCATCTGTATTAATGTAACTTCATACTAAACCAATTTAGATGGACTTAACATCTATAGACGACGACAAATCATTACACATACAGTTAGAGATCATATTAGTAAGTTAACGTTAAAGTTGACTGGAGTCTACATACCCTGATGATGCTCCGTTTTGGAGTGAAACACGTGGTGATGGTGTGTATGGTGGTGTATATTTTTAATTTTTTGCATCTGCACGCATCCTTTGTGGGAGGGAGGGTGGTACATACTGCATGGTTTAAAATATACCATCATACATATTTGTAGCGGATTGTTGAGAAGTAGTTTTAATCTTAAGTTAATAGCATGGATATCCGCAAAGAAACACCGGATACAATTAACGATCATTTTAGTTTTGAGAAACTACTCATACCGGTACCGAATAGCGTTGACCACATACTCATCCACACCATCACTTACCGTACTATAGCACACAAAGGCGAGCATATGATTAATGGTAATGGCTGTTTGCTCCGACCGTCCCTGGGTTTCCAATTTTGATAGAATTCTACATAATCGACGTATTGTTTGCTAATTAATTGGGGAAAACCAATTACGCCGTTTATTGAGATATATGTGCAGTTGTTGGAATAAGGTAAAGTTATTCCGTCAAACAACATAATATCTCATTACTTAAATTATATTTGTAATATTAGTAACATTGTAAACAAGAGCCATAAGGAATTTATATTCACACTAGCTGACCCGGCAAACGTTGTGTTGCCATATAAATAAAGAAAGGTTAAAGGTGAACAACCCTTATCACTTAGAGATATGAAAAATAGATAGTAGCCGATTCCCAGACCAAATGAATATGCATATAAAATTTGGTGAAAATCGGTAGAGCCGTTTCGGAGGAGTACGGTAACTAACATTGTGACACGAGAATTTTATATAACTATAAGATATTTTTTTTAACAAAAAATACAACCGACTTCTATGTCACTACAAAGTAAAAAATAATTGAAATAAATGTTGGTTTAGTACATATTTCTGAAGTCGGCGCTCAATATATTTCGTTGGATAACGATGTAAACAGCGTGTCTAATATGTAGGTATGTATCTCAAATAGTCAATGATGAACTGGCTTCGCAAAGTAATTAGAACCTACACCAAATATCTTCAAACACAACTCAATTATTCCCATCGGTTGAGGAGTTAGATATTTTGTCTCCGAGCCACATTATTAGCCACATTAAAAGCATTAAAATAGGTTCATAAACGGCGAAGTTATGGCTGTTATATTTACATGGGTGGAGGAGTTCCCCTCTTTTTCTCCAGAACCAATCAATGGATCCTAACCATATTTAAATGGGACCAACTTCCAGCTCGTCTCTACACAATAAAAAAATAATTATTAAAATCGGTCCACTAACGGCGGAGTAATTGGTGTACATACATAAAAAAAAAAAAAAGATACCGGCCGAATTGATAACCACCTCCTTTTTGAAGTCGGTTAAAAAGAACCGAAATGTTAATATTGACTTTAAACTATCGACTTGAAAAATATCGACCTTAAATGCACTCTAATATTGTAATTATTTATACCTTATATGGAAGTTAACAAATATATTTTATTTCATTTGTAAACCCTGAAAACCAATTATAGAGAGTCTGAAACCTAAGACAACAAAGCCGAATTTAGTAGAAGTACGAATGACGGTGGTACTTCTGGAGTAGAAAGAACCACATCTGGATAGTATCATAATGAATAGAACGGTTTGACGGTGGTAGAACCCTTTGTGGTTCTACTCCGGCGGCACCACCGTCAAACCTATTTCTGCCTCATAACAGAAGTGTTAAGTGCTGCCGTGTTCCGGTTTGAAGAGTGTGATAATGGAGACATACTTTTCCGAGGCGTTCCAGCTTAGTCCTCAGGGGTAGCGGCGCATCACCTCACCTCACCTCAGGCAGGAATGTCTAATCCTATCTGGGGTTGATTACAGATGTTCATGGGCGGCAGTAGCCACTTACGCTGCACTGCACGCTCGTCTGCTACTCCTATATTATAAAAAAAAGAATAATAGAATCACCTTGACCGGAATAATAGGAATCTACTTAAAATACGATTAAAAAATTCACCAATTAGCAAAACTAAATCAAAGGTTGTAAAAAATCAATTATATACAGACGATCTCCTTGACCCTACCTAATAATATGTAATACTACCTATCGTATGTATGTTAATTAACTTGGCATCCTCATAGTGTTTTAATTTTAAAGCATTTGCTCGCCGACTTTCCTTCTAGTTTCGGACGTGTGTAAAAACTTTACTGTAGGTACATTTAATTAAATTCACTTTGAACGTTGAGGGAATTTCATTTTTTTGTGGCAGAAACATACCAAATTAGTTTTAGGTATGTGTTTTCCGTAGAAATATATAACATAATATTTTTATTGTTACAAATGGGTATTAATTATCATGGGTATGGATATAAAATGAAAACTACTTGAATTACTTGGCAAAAATAAAGATTATTTAATTAAACAAAAGCTATAATATTAATAAAACAAAAATATTTCTCTCCGGAGCAATAAGACGACAGAATGAACTTTGTAAATAACAAAATAAATCAAACAGATGCACATATAGCTACGTAATTAAAACCAACACGTAACGTAACACACAACTGTAACCAAATCGAACGTTACCGATGTTATCAGCGTTAAGTAAGATTAGTTTGCAGTTCGCTGGCGAACGCGTACATAATTTTGTAACACATAACGAGTAACACATATTGGGCATACGGCATATCTAAAGTGACCAGACGTCCCGTTTCGAACAGGACTGTCCCGTTATCCGGTAGCCCGTCCCGATGTCCCCAATGTTAACCGCGGAACTCACAAATGTCCCGTTTTTTCGAAATGGCGTGAAAATATGATCGATCGTAATTTGATGGGAAGGCGATAAATTTGCGTTAAACTCTGATTCATAATTTTAGACTTATAATTATGAATTAGACCTATAAGGTCACACATTAGATCTTGTACATGTTGACCTTGAGTTCGCCCTTATCACCATAGTAATAGGCGCTATAATTGCAATGCAAGTGTTTCGTGCGGCGTTGTTTTTTTCGTCACGAAACCTGCAAATTGACGAAAAACTCAATGTCCCGTCTTGAGCCGAAAATAAAACGGTCAGGTAGGCATACCGCATACAACAATCACGCACATACAATTAATTAATCATAACAAACTCGGCGAGCATACATTTCTTTTTGATTACACATAACGTGTCCATCGGAGCGTGCGCTGGGGTTACGCAAGGCGTTGCTCAATGAAAATAAAATATTAAGTAAGTTGATGGCATGCGACACGTGTGAATAGTTCGGGTGTGGTTAGTAAGGCTAACATTGTAACAACAGGATTAAAACAACTCCAAAATTAATTATATGGACCGTGAGTATTATTACTTAAAACAAATTAAATTAATTACTAGTACCAATAAAGTTCTTATGTGTGACAACGAAATTTAAAGTCATGAGTCCAAAAGTGGTAGAACACCATCGTGAATTGACTCCAAAGTCCTCTGATAACAAAAATTTTGAACATTCAATTCTATGAATAATTTCGAGCAGAACTCTAATAATACGAATCTGGTTACACACAGGCAGTGGTCACTTAAAATTGGAAGAACAGAAATACTAAACATACAACCACAGATTATGTAGGTCTAGGCTTGAGGCTATCATCATCATCAACCCATTACTGTCCCACTGCTGGGCACGGGTCTCCTCTCAGAATGAGAAGGATTAGGCCATAGTCCACCGCGCTGGCCAAGTGCGTATTGGTAGACTTCACATACCTTTAAGATTTTTTTTATAAATCTCTCAGGTATGCAGGTTTCCTCACGATGTTTTCCTTCACCGTTTAAGCAAGTGATAATTAATTTCTAATACGCACATAGATTTGAAAATCAGAGGTGCGTGCCTGGGATTTGAACCTCGGACCCCTCGATCGAGAGGCCGCGTTTCTTAACCACTAGGCTATCACTGCTTCTGAGGCTTGAGGCTAAGTTAGAAGGATTTGGCAGACAAACGCGCAACGTAAGTGAAATCACCAACACTATTAACTACACACTGTTCGTTACATGTTTATTTAAACTAGTATTAGAGAGAGCATAGATAATGTGACTAAACGAAAATATTTGCTTTGTGATTTAGGAACTATTGTGTGTATAGTAGATAAGCCACAAACCACTTAACGTTAGTAATGGAACGCCGAGATAACAGATACACGTAACTTGTTTTTAATCCCCATCAAGTTTCCACTTCCTTATTAACATAATTGACAGTGACTTGGTTCAACAATTACCTCGTCCGTAGAAATGGAAATTACGTATCTATGTTTAATCAGTTATTAATTTCACATTCCTGAGAAATTTGAATCTTCAATTTAAAGGTCTGCGCAGGGTATAAACTCATACTTTGGTGAAATGTGAACCTCACTTCAGGGGCGTAGCCATTTCTGTGTTAACGGGTCCGCATCACAGTCGTGGGCATAGGTTCGCTACGTACGACCAAAAAAGTCGTTTAGTGTCTAACATTTTTTGCCGTAAACTAAGTCCTCATCCATCCTAAGAGTAGCAGAAAACATAATCCCTAAAATTTGTACGCGAAACCAAAAAAATGGAGAACCTTTTTTGTGTAGGAACATGTCCTAAAGTATCGACGTCACCACGCCGTGCAAATACATGAAAACTTACTATTTATTGGGTATAAGAAAAAAATAGTTGCGCCGGTCAGTATATTATCATATCATGTAGTAAATATTATTATTCCATCAACAAAATACTTGACCTTATTATCGTGTTATATTTTATGCGTACTGATATGTGATACTTTTATAACAGCAGTGTGAAGCGCTGCTGTGTTCCGGTTTGAAGGGTGTGGTAAGGGAGACAGACTTTTCCGAGGCGTTCCAGCTTAGTCCTCAGGGGTAGCGGCGCATCTGTGCCCGACCACAGGTAGGAATATCTAATCCTATCTGGGGTTGATTACAGATGTCCATGGGCGGCAGTAGCCACTTACCATCAGGTGGGCTGCATACTCGTCTGCTACTCTTATATTATAAAAAAAAAAAATACTTCCTTGATGCATACGGAACTGGTGGAAAACCCTCTGATATTTTCATAGTTAAGTAATGCTCACAGCAGTCTATGGCATTTTTTCTGCATATAACAATTCATATTAATGTCTGTTTGAAGGTAAAGTGCAAATTGTATTTAATGATTAGTATATGTAATGAACTAATGATGATTATATCTCATTATTAGTTTGTCATGAACTGAACTGAATAGGCTGATTCCTGAAACTTTAGTTTGAAGTTTAACAAATTATAGAGTAGCCATGGAGTAGCCAGACAATACTTGGTCGCCATTTTTTCATGTATTAGGAATATAAAATATTTTAATTTTATTCAGTAGTGATAAATATGGTTAAGAATCAGGTTCGGTTCACAACCGAAAGTACTTGATTTTATGGAGATACACATAAATGCGTTGCTACTTACTATCTTTAAGAGCTATATGAGATCTCTTTAAATCAGAACCTACTTCTTACGCATTACCAAAATCTTTTCAAACCAAGTACAGTAGCGCTGAACTTCAACTGTGAACCAGATACGAGGGTGATAATGCAACAAAATGGGAACCACGCAAAGACATGCCCTTTCAAACAATTATTTATTACACATAGGTTGCCATTTGATTAAAAAGTACTAGTTTTGGAAAGTAGTTAACCTTTTTGGCGCGCAATGTAAAGCTGCTCAACTTCGCTCTTATGCGAGGACGTAGATAGCAGCTGAAACTGTTTCCAAACTGCAAGGCGGGGGTCAGGGGGCCAGCCGTTCTTGACATCTCGAATGTTACATAACTCTCACACAAATGCAATATTGAATCTACGAGGCAAGCGCATGGTCTATGTTATTGTACACATGTCCCACCACTAGCGAGATGCTGCAACAGATACAATTTCTTAGCTACGGCCTTGATAATGGAATGTCCAAAGTAGGAACACAAGATTCACGATGAAAAAACTGGAATCTGGACAAATTATCTTGTGCCATTTCCTCTTCAACTATCATAACTTCGTAACTAAAAAATACGATAGTTTGAGTGGCGGTATAAAACTTCTTCGTTAATTAAAAAATACATAGAGTGGGCCATGGATATATGTAAAAACTTTAAATAAGCATGGCGTTGGTGTCGCCGCAGTGGAAAGAAATAATTTACCATCGTTTAGCTTTCCGCTCATCCGCTTACGGTAAGCAGTGAGACTATTGCAGCGTAGGATGTTGTACGCCAACCAATTACCGACTCCGAATTCGGAGCCTCGCTCTCTTCCTGCGGGTTGGCAATGACGGTTTCTAATTAAAACGTTGCATAATTTGGCGTATTTCAAATGTTGCCTTCGGTATTTTCTAGTTACACGACAAATCTTAATATTTTTGCGTATTTCTATTTTTATTAAATTAAATATACGTATATTTTATTTACCTATCGAGTAAATGAGCAGATATTAATATTATGTACCTAAGTGACTAAAATTTATCACATTTTATTAATATTCAATAGTATCTTATAAATCACATCCACCGCATAGCATTAATTTTAAAATGTGAAACATGAATTTTATTTTTCCTTTCATAATATATAATATTGAATAAAAATTATAAGTAAACAATTTTTTACGTGACGTCTTACTGACATTTGCAATTAAATATAATTAGGTACATTTTCTCATCAAAATGGCGCATACATTAACATAATCTGAAAAATCAGTATAATCATAAATATATTTTAACCGACTTCAAAAAGGAGGTGGTTATCAATTCAGCCGGTATCTTTTTTTTATGTATGTACACGAATTACTCCGCCGTTAGTGGACCGATTTTAATAATTCTCATATTAGACACGCTGTTTACATCGTTATCCAACGAAATACATTAAGCGCCGACTTCAGAAATATGTACTACATTTATTTCAATTATTTTTTACTTTGTAGTGACATAGAAGTCGGTTGTATTTTTTTGTAAAAACTTTTTGACGTTTTCAAACACCTACCTAAATCAAAATAAATATGTTCTAGAGCATAATTAATTTAGTAGTAGTAGGCATGTGTGTATTTACTGAAAAAATCAAATTACCACGAAATTAATTTCCTCACTATTAAACGAGTAACGTGATTACACAAGGATAACTAGTACGTAGAACTGGTGTATTTTGATACTATAGCTACATACATTTTGTATTTACAACAACAAAATAGGATGTTTTCATACCACTCAAATTAATGTTTATCTTTCAACCAAAGTTCATGTTAATATTCGCAGAATATTATGTACATGTTTAATAAAATTTGTTTCGGTACAAAATATTTTCTGCTATAAACCTACTGTCCTAACCTAACTATTTCAAAAACGCTGTGCAATTTGCAGTGGTAGTTTGACAGTAGTCTTCGACAGTAGTGTAGCTGTAGAGTAATGATGGTAATATGGAAAAAAACAATGATATAAAAAAATTGTTTTTATTTTTACGACGACGACGTCTTTCATGTAACATTAAGTACACATTTAAAAGCCCGTTTTCATATTTCAACGTTGAGTTTGACTTTTACAAACTTCCAGAACCAACTCACTAATTAATTTGACTTCGGTACAAAATTCTTAGTAAATATTAATTAGTGTTGAAATACCTCGTAGCTTCAACAAATTGATTTGACTCAAGTGCAATTTCGATTTAAAATTCGTTATGCTGCTTCAAACTCGTAAACCGAAGTTCCCATGAATACGTTCACATAATAATAGTTATTAATTAACGCGAATGCCTCGTGGCACCTTAACCCAATTGTTTGAGGCCAAGTTTTAAAATTAAGCGCTATCTTAATTTAATTTACAAATTTATTTTCTGACGGAAGGTCGGTATAAGACTTATCGATTTTTTCTATTACCTTGGTTGGTACTCATAGATACATCATCCCTAGAATTTAATTTGTTCCATTATTTACCTTTTTTAAAGATATATATATAGCTATATGTAATGCATGATATGGTCATAAAAACATGATATGGTCAATACTGACTACACTGTATGAAATAAATAAATAAATTAATAGGTTTATTTCATGAATACACGCCTTCTATTAATAAGTAAAAAAAATCTGAAAAAATAAGCGATACGCAGACAGAACAGCCTGCATTAAAGCCTATATTACTATGTCATATTAATGTCATTTATTCATTCAAAATGGATAATGCTTACTTATGCAGCCCGGGCGGTTAAGAACTTATTTGCTTGCTGCAAGGAAAAATAGTTAATAAGATAAGATTACACTAATAGTATTTAAGATTAAGTCTTGGATCAACAATTATTACTAACTATTACTAATTGTTTATCGAAGGATTACGTATGCGGTAAGTACAGCAGTTACCTAGAAATTTAATTGTTATTGTAGACACGTGTGTAAAATGTAATTATTTTTTTCTAAAAGGAGGAAGTTGAGCATGATAATCTATATTATGTGTGACGTCACTATACCAAGCTAGACGTCACTTCTTGCAAGTTGATACGTTGTGTACCTACCAGTGCAGAGATGTCTAAAGCTTTAAAATTTATGGCTGACATTTAACAAAGAGATGAAGTTCTTCGCCTTTAATCATATATCACATCCTAGTACAGTTCCAGATTACATTCAAACAAGTAATTATGTAGTTCTTAAATGAAAGGTCACACAATTTTAATGGCTTCCGCTGCTCGATCAAATTAAACAACTCCAGCAGCTCTTATCAGCAAGGGACCGTCCTTGTCCTATGAAACGTACTTCCACATCTAATTATCATTCAAAATAGAATTATAAATACCACTGAACTATTCGTCTATAATTCTAAAATAGCAATAACATAATAGGTACAATATTGTTTAATATTACAAAAAATTTTTAATATGTCAAAAGTAGTAAACGATCATGTTACATGGTCACTGTTACATGGTCACTATTGCCCTTCGACTTTAGTAGCAAGCCCCATTTAGATCGGTAATCAAGCCCGAATATCAGATACTCCTATTGAGTTAGTAGCGTAGCTTACATAGACAGGACCACAACAAATTCAAAATTAATTACAAATGTTCATGACCTACACTGATATACACCATCAAGTATAAACTATACGAATAAAGCATGGTAGTTAGAGGTTAATATGTAAAAAAACACATTTACAACAATGCACGCAGGCGCAGGTGTGCGGGGATTCATACGCTCATTATTATTCTCTGGTTATAAAAATATTTGTTAAATTGCTCAGAAATCTTCATCGCCTAAAGTTTCGAAAGTACAAACATTTAACTATTAATAACACATTTCCGAACAGTAATCAACATTGTTTTATCAATAGAACAATTGTGTTCATATCGAAGCGGTTCCTGCCGTCCCGTCTGGTCCGGACGTTGGTTGAGGAAGGAAGATCTTACGTGCACATCCCGATACGGGTGCTCCGCCCCAGTTTATTATAGGTGCCATTTGTCGAGTGGGACAATGATCCCGGCCACCATATCTATATATAGAGCATTGTGCAAGGGGAAAATCTATGTAAGTGGGATTGTGTAAGCCATGTCATACATGCTATAGTTGGTTTAAGGACAGTCAGAATATAGACAGATGGAACGGAATTTACGTATGACGTCATAATTACAAGGTAATCAATTATAACAACAATCCGCATGGCGCAGCGGTCATCGAGTCATGTTGTCCAGGTCGATGTTAGGTCAACCATAAATCTGAATGACGAGATGTCACTCCTATATCTAGCTTTAGTGACCTTTATACTTTTTGTACAAGTCCTTGTGTTATCACTAGTAAAATCATTCGAACATTGACCGAAGAGTACATAAAAAGATATTATGGAATTATTGATAGAAAAAATCTAACATTCCTAAACAGGAATATGTACGTAGCATTCTTATATTTCTTATGCTATGACTCGATATTTTTAGAGAGTTCATACAGTTTTTACCGCTATGTATCCTTTGTGTTTGACCGCGACCTTGTCTATAAATGAGATATGGTTCTACTGAGTCTCATAAACTTTCTATCTAACGTATATATTAATTATCAACTACAGTTTTTTTACCAAAAATTGTACTGACAAACCGCAAACTATACCTTTTTTCGTTTGTAAATAAAATTAATACTAATAAACCGAATAACTTTTAAGATAATGAACCAACTAAACTTTGATAGTTTAATTAAATAATTGCAAATAGCAAATACAATAACAAATGTGTAACTAATTTACTCCAACTCTATTGAAATCTACCATTAACTTGAAATTACGCGCCTACGTCTTTTTCATATGCCGATTTTATATACGAATAAAATAATACTAGGATTAAATCGATAAATAATCAATTCAATAATTAATTAATAAATATGAATGCAGTGCGTTTTGTCGCAGTTACAAAAACTAATTTTTTATTAAGATATTTTAAACGGCACATAAACGTTACAAAAGAATTCCTTTACATATAATACAATGTACAATCATAATTAATTGCATTGGTTAGATAAATTGATTGAATAGTTCTAATATCACGTTATAAATGTATTTTATTAGATAACTTGTATATTATGTCAGCTTGAACTATCATGCCGTTTCATACTCACGTGACGTTTATGCACAATTTATATTAACCATTTCCATTTTTTAAGTCCACTGAAGTAGCAAATGAGAGTGCAGATTAACTGCGAACCAGAAAAAAATGCATGACCACCAACCAGACGAGCATGCTTGGTAAGTGCCTACTGCTGCCCGTAGACATTTGTAATCAACCCCACATAGGATTAGATATTCCTAACTTAGGGCGGCCACAGATATGCCGCTACCCCTGAGGACTAAGCTGGAACGCCTCGGAAAAGTAGGACATTTACACGAGCGTTTGACATTACCACTATAAGGCAGATAAGTGTGGCGGTGGTGCCTATGAAGTCAAACAACATGGGATTAACCGCTTACTACTGCTGAAAAATTCCAATACTTTATAATTTCATATAAATTATTATTAATATGGGGCACTCGCGAGGAATTCATAATATTTGTACTATCACTTCCACTTTGTTATTGTATTTTAGGTACATTTTTCCTTGGAAATAGTGTGCAAAATAATACTTTTTAGTAGTCCTTGAGCGCGCAATACAATGTATGTTTGTTATATTCCAAATGCAACAAAAACAATAGACTCACAAAAAAGTAAAAATGTACGTATATAAATATATTGGCATATTATTCAAATAAAATCATCGCAAAATGTGTCATTTAAATTCCTTAAATTTCAAAACACATTATAATTTTAAATAAAATGTACGCTCTAATGTATTCGATTTTATAAATGTATGCCTCTTTTACAAAAACAAAATATATTGGTTTCGAAAATAAAATAAAAAACAATGCACATATTTATAGGATATCCATTTTAAAACAATAGGTGATGAAAGATTTATTTAGTGACGTACTTGTAAAGGCAGAACTCAGTATGTCTTTAAAGCCCTTTTCCTGTCGCGCGTGTTACGTCTGCTCGCGTAACTCTCACCCTCACAAGTAAATTAACTCACTGCAGTATTTTCGCGAATGCGTATGCGTGTAAAGAAACAATAAGATGTAAGTGGTATGCGTGCGGGTTGGACGCGTCACACGTGTGCCGGAGTAAACACGCGTGCGAGAGAAAAAGCGCCCTTATACAATGCATACAAGACGACCTCATATAGTGTTCTAATAGTTATTCGTAAGCTATCTTAAACAATTCGTCCACACGATACATACATAAAGTACTTTATTGCACTGTGTGATGCAAATTGCAATTAATTCGTTGCGAACATTTTACAAAATAACTCTCGTACAGCGTGCGGGTTAAAACGTGACTAGAGTCGCGTACCGGCATCGTGGAAGACCTCGAAATTCAACTTTTAAATCCCGTCCACGACTTTTACGAGCTCGCTTAACGTGAGCACATTCTTCAAGCTAAAGGTCCTTTCTTTAAAATGAATGATCGCTCACGAGATTATTTTTAACACACGTCAAAGATTGAAAGGTGGTTTTAGGTCGCGGCGATTTTTATTTATTTACAAATATTGAATACAAATATATTTGAAAGGTATTTTATCAAGTGTTATAACAAACGTTTCATGACTGGCATTTTCTTGTAAGGATCGAAATAGAATTCGGAGTATGTATTCCTTCACTTTGTTTATATATATCGCAGTGACCTATTTCAACTATCAAATTGAACTGATATAGATACGTAGAAATATAAAGCCACATTCCCTATAAATCCTATAAATCTATAAAACGTACACTGTATAATATAATGACTTGCTTACTCTTACACTAAGATGTACGAGATTATGTCTAATTGAAGAATAATCCATTTATCACAGTACGTATGAATTTGTCGTGTCGAACGAAATTTTGAACCTTATTAAAGATGGCAGCGCACGTCGCCTGAACTCATTGTTATTATAAACAATTCTAAAATATACAACTTGTTTAGACACTCTCCAACACCAGAAAAGGTTACGAACGAGAGTAAATATTTAAGCCATCGAAAGACAACTTGCGACATAGAACAGTATTTATATACTGGAGTACGTGAAGAACATAAGTATTGAGTACCTACTTAAAAGGCGCGATTACACCTATTCGGAATAATTAGCAATCCTCATTTACTGATTACCCTTTACGCAAAGTTCGATAGCGATATTTTGATAACATAAAACATCAATACATTTCATATCTATCGGGAAGTTAACATTTAAAACTGGCAATTAGAGATAAAAACATGAAAGAAATATCGCTCGGAATTTCCTAAAATATACAATGTTCTTACATAGATTAATAAAGATTACTCACTCCTAACAAGAAAATGTACCCAGTTTTGAGAATTGAAATAGTTGCGTAAAAAAGTTTTGCCACGTCTCCGTGCTAAAATGTCCCTAAAATATTTGAAATAATTATTTATTTATTATGTAAATTACGCAGTATTAGTTATTTATTCGTAATTTTTCTCTAAAAATGTTTTTATTTGTCAAAGAACTTACTAAAATAAGCCGTTTGTGGCTTCATTCAATTTCAAGGCGGCGAAGTATCTTTACTAATCTATGTGTTCTTAGTGTGTAATAAACTGTAAGGGTGTAATATTTTAGTATAGTGATGATGACTAATGTGCATAACCTATACAGTGACGGACTAAGCTTGTCGGAGGCCCGGGTTCGAAATGTTGAATGAGGTCCCGGACGGAAAGTTGAATGTGGCACCCAGTCTAAGTTGATGTAATTTTACAAGCTTTTAAATCAAATCAAATCTCATTTATTCAAAATTGATTCATATAGAATACTTTTTGAAAGTCAACCAACTAGCACCGCTTCGGAAGGTATTTCGCTATGGAGAAGAAGCGGCGCAAGAAACTCCATACGTGTGCAAATTTGCATCTTTTAAAGGGAAAATAGTATACAATTTTACATAGTGGTACATATAATTAATTATTATTGATGTTGGAGCTGAAGTTGTCATACCATGCGAATTTATCATTTGAGTACTGATTTACATTATAATAAGCTTTTTTACATAAAGTTAATTTTATACTACATTTAAACCTTTTCTCGGATAGGTCGATACTGTCTTTTGGTATTTTATTGTAGAAGGGATACAGTTCCCCATTAAAGAATTACACACCTTGCTTAATCTAAATTAAGGGTATGGCCATTTTATCTTTATTTCTAGTATTATAACTATGCCTATTATATTTTTTTTCCAAAGAAGAATTTTAATTAGAAAGAATAATAATTTAGATACAAGGGTACTTGTAGACAATAGTTTCGCCCCTGAACCTTACTCCGTCTATTGAAACTATAGCTACAATATTTAATGGTAAATATATATTAATAGAAACTTCCATCAAAGGTTCCTACTTCTACCAACAATAAGCACTCGTAAAAGACCTCAACATGTTTTACGATCAAATCTGTTTTATTTACGACTTTGTTTGCTACGATCCCTTTGCTATACTTCTAATCGTATATCACTAAAAAATAGCGTTGTTTGTATAATATATCACAAAAAATGTTTTTGGAGTTTATTGGAGTTTACTCCTTAAGAAACGATTTGAGTTATAAGGCCCGGTACGGAAAATTTATGAGGAGTAAAATCAAGTGTAACACGAAAAGTTGAGGCGTTACGTAGAAAGAGACAAACATATATAACCACACTTTACGCGCAACACCAGTGAAGTCACTGAATAAATAATTTAATTTTTTTGTACTAGTGACGTGAAGGAATGCGTTGTATCGGTAAAATAGGTTCACAGACTACATATTAAAAGTATTTTTAGCCACAAATAAAACATAGATAATTTAAAATAAGCCAAATACAAAGGTGCTAAACTCGGACATGTATACATGTCCGTGGACGGTTACGGTACATTTCGTTTCGGACATGTATACATGTCGCTGGGCGGCAACGTAATGATCTACTTACGTACCAATAACAAACTTGATAATGCTATGATATAACAACATAAAAAAGTGTGTGTGTGTCAGCTACGACGCACGATTGGAGTTTACTCCTTACGAACGATAATTATGATAAATATCGAATAGAAAATAGTTAATGACGTTTTAATGTTTTATATATTGCTAATTATTTTTATTGTAATAATTACTTTCATATGGGATTTGAACTTACTGTATTTTAAATTAATAAAAGCACTCTTGATTCATATTTTGGTTAAAAACGCTACTTCCTTTTTGAGAGGATATGATGATTGTAATAAAAAGGAGGGATTGTAATGGATCAATCTAAGAATAGTTCGACAATTTAATGTTAGAGTCCGATTGATGTAGTATCCGAGAAACATCAAAAACAACATAATATCAAGCAAAATAGATGTACAATACTAGTGCAATTTTCTTATAGACAGAAGTGAGTCAAATAAAAGACTACATAAAACAGTCTATAGTTTGAAAATTGCTGGAAATAAATCTAATGTATGCAATTTTGAAGGAACAAATATTCATACGATATAATTCCGCCGACGAGCAGTTATAAATTACTGCATTTATAAATGTTGTTTTGTAAATACAACAATGTATGTAAAGTTTCGATTTATATTAAAGTCGCTTTATCGTGTGTGTGTCGTGAAGTTAGAAACTAACTAACACTAACATCGTTACTAGCTAGACTACTACGGGAAACTAAATACATTTTGAGTTTGGGCTTTACGCTTTCACCTTCGTCTAAACACGCACATCGGAAAATGAGTAAAATCGAATTCGACATGGACAAGGACGAAGCTTGTTTTAAAAGAGTATCCTAATCAATATGATAATTGTGAATGTGAGTTTGTTTGTTTGTTACACTTTTTTTTTTAAGTTTTTTTTTAAATTTTGTACACACGTTGTCAGAGGTCCAGAAATAGACATAGGGTAATATTTATTCCGAAAAAAGTACCATTCCAAAGGTTGCGAGCGAAGCCGCGGGTAAAAGCTATATTTTGTATAAGTACAGAACTACGCACTAGTATTTCATGTGATATACCTAAGTACTGTGGACATTGGACAGACATATCAACCAGACTGAAACAGCCATTACTGCAAACAATTATAGCAATGCTTTAATGTGGTTTTAAAAATGTAGTCAAACATATTCTGCTTTCATATCTATTCTATTTCCATGTTATCTATAGTCTATCTATCTATAGATAGCAGTTGCCATTTGACATTTCGTAGGCTGCAAACTGGTTTGTTTCTTTTTAGATACCATGCCCTATGTGATTTAGTATGGTGTAGGTGAGTATGGTATTTAAAAACCTACAACTCAGATAAGTCCAAATCTAAACAAATAAAATATATACTAAGACCAAGCCTTTAAAACAATCAATGTGTATGGAATGTATAATATGTAAGGTATACTTAATATATATACTGTTGTTGTAGCCATAAAATGAAGCCTATTTCCCAAGCCATTGCTAAACAATGAGTAATTATTTTACCATGAACTTTTATGAGCAACTAGATGCATTATAATAAAATATATAGTTTTCAATCATTCTTAATACTTTGTAATAATAAACAACTATGAATATTATCCGACTACCCTTGAGTTCCAAGGAGATGATCCTTGGAAGGTATGCAGTACACAAATAAAATTAGGATTAGAAATTAGGATTGTATTCTAACCTATTATTTTTATATAAAAATTTGCAGTAATTGTCATTGAGGAAAAGAACTTTCTGGCTATTTTTGTAAGAAATTTTGAAATGAGAAGTACAGAAAATTAATTGTTCATTTAATATGTGTGCAAGTATGTAAACTATGCTTAATTTCAATTGCCAAGAATTTGATATAATGAGTAATCAATTTATAAAATTTATACACAACTAACTAACCATTCATGTTTTGCTAACCAGCATTAGCATACATAAAACAACAGAACCATGGCCTTCCATACTTCATGAATACTGATTGATTAAGATTTTATCAGTGAGAATTGAAAACACTTTACATCCACTACAGGCTGAATAAAACAGGCCATAACATGATCAATTGAAATGTGATACACTAATAATAATCAATGTGTAAAACTGAAAAATTATGTTTGAAATGTGTGACAAGCTATATGATACAACTAACCACTTATGACCATATTTGACTATAAAATTAATAATACTAATGCAATCAACACAAAACAATACTAAAGATTTGGAAAATAGTTTCCTATTTAAAGCAAACAAGGTAAATTTGTATGATATTGGCACTGGGGTAAAACCATTTGAAGCAAATTACAAATGAATTGTTTTTTTTTTAAATTGGTAATATTATATACTATACCTCGAAATGGAATATGTATAAGACACTACCAATTTAACCGCACTGCAAAAATAGAGCCAAAACACCCTACAATTGAAATGTCATACAGTTTACCTAGTGCTAATATTACCACAACTTATCTCAAGTACTTGAATATACAAGTTTTTACAAATAAAAAATCTGTCACATATATAAAAAAATAATCCTATACTTCTTACATATAATTAATTGTCAATTCTATTTATAAACCGTAGGACAAGTGCATCAACTAACAATGATCCATAAATGATGTACCCTAAAGGTCATATTAGCATAACATCAAAGTGAATGGCATTGACCTGTTTGATTGGAGACCTTATTGTTTCAATGTCTTGCAATTGGTAATGGTCATAAAATATTACTATAATTGGTTTTGTGTCCCCCATACAGGCTGGATGCTGTAATGCATCTTATACTACTTAAGATTTTGGTGGTAGTATAAGAAACAATATTGTAACTGACAATTTATAAGAGCCTCTGCAGGGCTATATAAATATGTTTAATTTAATTTCAGGCATCAAAATGTAGTAGAGTCAGTATGGTTTAACCACTACCAATTCTAACGTGATGCAGATTTTGGTGATAAGTTATAGATACCCGATGACTTAACTAAGAGGTGATCTTAGTCCTTATCAATGTTATCCTTGTTTTCCTACCTACGTCCCCAAACTTCACTGGGTCTGGAGCCCACCTTTCATTGGAGCAGCACAGTGGAGTACGCTCCATACCACACATTTGTGGGGAGACCTATACCCAACAGTGTAACATAAAAATGGGTTGCACCTAACATTCAAAAGCCCACCTTTCCATCTATTGAATTATTAAAAAAATAATATATGTGGGTATTCTAACAAAAACTTTGACATAAAATACACACAATCTGCAATTAAACATTTATAAAGTTGATTCATGTTACAGATCTTTTTATGTAGTTTTATTTTTTATATCACCATTGTTATTTCATACTAGTTACTTCACTGGGAAAGAATGCTTTGATCACTTAATCCACCTTTGTATAAAGTTTTTTGTATGGTACAAAAAACCTTAAATAAATTAATATGCAAAATTGATAGTACATATTCAATGATAATATTTGCATAATAAAGAAGTGTTTGTCAATAAAGTTTGTTTTTACAATAAAATGTTTAAAAAAAGTCATAAACAATAATAAATAAGATAGCTTAAGTTTTCTAAATATTTAATAATATAAAATTGTTTCTTGCATACAGCTTTTCACTAAGTTGTTGATATAGGTAGACTTATAGGCACTTATCAGATAAAAAAAACTCACCTGAATGAGCAAGTCTCCTGCCGACGAGGGGGCTGTCCAGCAGCAGGCGGCGCAGGGACCACCGGCCCAGCACGCCGCCGCCCCAGCCGCACCCGCCGCGCCGCATGCCCTCCCGTTCGACCATCACTGACCCTCGCACATCACACCTATCACCTCACCCAGCCTACCACGCACTGCCGTTAAACATTAACGAGGGAGCCTTTACACAACCGCTTGTTGAGTAACTCGCAATGCATCAACGAGAGAAAGTGCCGATCAACAGAGATGAACCGTGAGCGACCGCTCGCAGATGCAATTTCAGACGGGAAAGGATCGCGCTCCCATTGTCAACGCAGATACGTTCACTAATATAACACCCCGAACGCGAACAATGTCGACTCGGCTTATTGTTTAATCCGAACGGACGACAATAATCGAGAACGGTCAAAATGGCAATGCCATTTAATCAAAATACGATACAAAAGCCCAAGCGACAACAGCGCAACAGCGAACAGAACACAACTGTCAGAAAAAGCTCCTAGTAAATTCCCCAACTATCGCACTCGGATACTTGGACTGATTTCAAATTATTTTGTAAAGTATTCTACTCGGTATTATTGGCATATCAAAATATATTTTGAATAATATCATAAAATTATATTTATGTTTTTTCATTTACTTTTATTTAATAAAAAAATGTTGGCTTCAGTGGTACATTTTTTACATTTGTTTAACATGACTGGCGACATTATTTCATTTATTTCCGGTTGCGATATATTGGCAACTCTCACTGTCACTGTCAAGTGTCAACCTAATCCATGGAAATTGGTTGGCAAGTTGTCGCTCAATTCAACTTTGTATTTAAATATCGGGAAATATACCATATAGTTCATTAAAATATTATTTGCAAGATTTTTTTTTCCTAAGCAATTGTCTTTGTAGCTGTAGCATAAGTTTGCAAGATGCTATTGCCAAAGTTTACGATTCCTACATTTATAGTGTTCGCTATATTGTTATGCTGTGTTTTATGTGAAAATAAATATTCGAGGTCTGCTAATGAGAAAAAGATGAAAGATGATGTCAATTTCAAAACTTTGGAGAAACCTTTTCGTATGAATAAGTTGAATATGCTATGGAGTAAGGCACAACAGGTATGTTTTACATATCGCCGGGTATTTTTGTTAATCGATTTAAGATATTTACAATATTTTTAGCTTTTAAATTACTAATTAAAATATGAATTAGTAATTCAAATTGTAACATAAATATACCCAATTTCATGCGGTATGTTTTATGAAATTAAGAGGTACGCCCACAATAGTTCTATGACCTGTCTTGTTATCTTTTTCACCTCATGCCAAAACTTGATAAGAAATGAACTGATTGATGTTAATAAAACCAGATGTCCGTATCTGAGTCTACATTATAAACATTTTATTTTGTTAAATATTTTAACATGAAAGATAATACATTATCATATTTCTTCCAGCGTTTAGGTGAAACTAAGTTAAAGTCACTATTTAGTGACTTAATGATACAAGACAAGGAAGAGATTACATACAAAAGATTCAAGAGTGATGGGGGGGATAAGGAGGGACTGAAGGAGACAGAGCTGAGGCGGAAACTTACTACTATCATGAACAACTATGGTTTACGAGAACATTTTGAGGATGTATCTATGAAACAGAAGCATGAAAATGTAAGCTCTACAATTTGATTACTTTAGCAGATGGTTTGTTGAATCATTATTCAAAAGTTGAGATTATAGACTATGGTTTACACTACAGCTTGTTTTAGATTTATATCGCAACTATTCTTTAGATTTTTGTGTTACTTTGTAACATACATTTGCTTTGGTATATATGTGTCATAAATGTAGAGGAAAATATACAAAATTATAGATATTTCACAAGTCTTACATGACTCAAGTCTAAACTATAATTATTTTCCTCATCTTTTTTTAATATAGTTAAAATTTCTGAGAGTTGCTTTACTTTATCTATTTTATAGTTAGTTATAGTGTCACATGAGTAAAAATGGCTGCACCCTAACATGCTGTCTGTTTGCCATCGCCAGACATTGTGTTCAGTAAAACTGAACATCACCTTTGAAAGATATATAAAAACTTTAGGTATGTAACAAGATGTTTTATGGTGTTACAATCTGTTTCTTATATATAACAACCTTTTGCCCGCGGCTTTGCTCGCGTTACGAAGTGATAATATTAACTAAGAAGATTTATACAAACTTTCATAGTAGAATTGATCAAAATCCTTTCTTAGCGGATGCCTACGTCATAACATCTACCTGCATGCCAAATTTCAGCCCGATCCGTTCAGTGGTTTGGGCTATGCGTTGATAGATCACTATCACCTTTGAGTTATATATATTTAAGATTACATTATTATTGAATTTGCAGATTCATAATGAAGCATCTGATTCACACATAAACAAAAGCTTGTTCAAAGATAAGAAACTGAACATGCTGTGGCAAAAGGCAGAGTCATCAGGATTCACCAGTGAAGAGTTAGCAGCTTTGAAGGAAGAGTTTGTGCATCATCAGGAGAAGATTGATCAGTACTATGACTTGCTTGAAAAGGTGGACAAAGGAGAAGATATTGAGGGCTATAAAAGTATGTTAATTTTAATCAATGTAATGTTGATTTTCTGCTAGTTGGTAACATGGTATATATGGCAATAATTTACCGTTTTTTATTAGGTTTGCTATTGTTTATTGGTGTCATAATATTGCTACTAATAAGAGCAGGTGCATACCGCGGCGCCGCAACAGCGGGACGTACGTGCGTACTATTAATAAAAATGAACATCTAGTCTTGCAAATTGTAAGTGCTGGAACACACAGCATGATGTTCTATGAATATATGTATGTAAAACACCAGAGTACATTTTAGAATAATGTTGTTTCAGATGCAGTGAATGAAGAGGAATTGGAAAAGTTTAATGAAATCAGATCCATGCCAGATGAAGGCAATGAAGGCCTGTCCCATGATTTCATTGGAAAGGCCAACTTAGTTCGTGATAAACATAGGGACTTGCGTGATGGATATGACAAATTAATGAGAGTTGCTTCACGAGGTAATTAAAAAACAAAGAATTTTAATGCTAAATAAGGGTAATAGTCAAGTTATGACTACAATAATTTTCATGTGTCACTGAAACATACGTGTACAACAAAAATTAGTTTATATTTTATGTAGCTTGGTAAATTTTAACTTAAAAATTTTGAGTTTTCGTCAAACTGAAGCATGTCTATTTGTTAAACATGTAATCAAGTAATGTTTTAGTGATTGTACAAGTAATTTAGATAAAAAAACTATCAATAGAATTAGTAAATCCTGTAACATTATATCTCTTTGTCAGGTCCAAACAACAGAGAGTTTATAGAGCCTAAAGTACAAGGTCTGTGGCGTTTGGCAGTTGCAGGCAACTTTACAGTTGATGAACTGGAATCCTTGAAGGTATATAACTTTTTTCATCATTACTCAAATATTATGTAATATGTAGTATTTCATGGATTTCATTGATGCATTCTAAATAGGATAGTATTTTTAGTAGGAATGAAGTTCAATAAGACCTCATATAGTAGCTTATGTAAAAAAGTTATTACTTGGAACCTCTACATCACATGTTTTGAACCATTATTAACTTGTAATATGCAGATAACACATTATTTTAATTTATTCAGACAGCATGTAATAAGAGTTATGTTAATAAGAATTTATCATGAGTCACTATATCATACTCTCATGAGTATATGTAATATGTAAACAAAGTAATGAAACATGTTTTATCACGTTCCAATATTGTTATTGTAATATTGTTGGCAGGTGGAGCTTCAGCACTATGAAAACCGGTTGCTAAAACTGCGCACTCTGCAGGCAGATCATGTAAGCAACCTAAACAAGCATCATAGTAAGGTAGTTATAGCAATCACACTTTTTGTTTTTTGTTTTTGCTTCTTGATTTATTCTGTATCAATAAATTTTATTATTGAACATTCTCCAAAAGTCGGAAATTATATTCATAAGTAATGAATTTATTCATTAAGAATTTGTTTTATACTCATTTCTTAGTCTTAAGCCGGGTATCCGCTATTTTCGCGAAATAAATGTGCTCAGCGCATCTGCAACCGCTCTAATGAAAACGGTAAGCATATCTCCCTAAGAAACACGCGTGCTTCACAGTCCTCTTGTGAACGTTGAGCGAACACTTCGTAATTAGTGGCTAGTGCCGCATTTATTTTATTTTATTTTCTCGTCGAAGATTTATAGAAGCTCTCCTCGCTTTTAGGTACCCACTGAGAGGAGCAGTTGCAGGATCGTGGAGCGTAGAGGTTCGCGAACATAGTGGATACCCGGCTTTAGACCCCTTTTTTGTCTTTGAAATTTAGAACAGTGAAGATATTTTACTCCCCTCAATCTACAATAATGTACATAAATACTAGATGTAAATTTACCGATTTTGTTTGCTTTTTTGCATTTTTTATTCATCTTTCATGCATTTTGATTCACATTAACTGAAATGTTGCGAAACAGTTGTGTACGATTAAAATTATGTAATTATGTGTATCAAAACGTAGGTGGCCGCAGCAGGCGACAAGATGGACATGTTCGCCGACCAACAGCAGCAGATCAAGAAGCACACGCGCAAGGTGGAGAAGATGCACGAACACCTCGAGACCAAGATACTTGAACGGCACACGGAATTGTAACGCTGCAGCTGCATTCTGTCCATTCTTCTACGAGAGTGACATGATTTGAAGGTGGATCTGGATATAGGATACTCTAGAATGTATAGTTTCTAGTGTAATGTAAGGTATGAAGCTGTTCTACATATTTATTTTTTAAATCCATAGTCCATAGTAAATCATCACAATGAAATCCAAACCATAACAAGAATATGTCTTTTTGTTACTTTATGACGTTGGATTTGATAGAGCCAAGCTGACCGATAATTTTATATGATTGTGTTAAAAAACAGCTGTGACGATATTATTGATAGCACATGCATTTATCATATTTAGACTACATGGTACATTTCCATGCCTGGTACATTTCCATGCCTAGAAATTGTATATTGATTTATGGCAGCTACATATGGTACATAGTTGTAAGTTATGTTTAAGTTCTATTCCATTTCTTATTGGCGCAGTGTGGTTCATGCCCCAAGATTGCCCTGGAGACTTTGCCACTAAGATTCTATCTGCATACAGCCAGTGCATTTCATAGTTAATTGTTAAGTTTAATATTTTTGGGTGTTTGTTGTAATATTATAAATAATGAGCCAAAGAACTGTTGTAAGCATCAAGCATCAGCATCGGCATAAATTATTTTTTGCACAAAATATGTTTTATCTATTTTCTTCTTTCAGTTATGTCCGTCAATGTTTTAATATAAACTCATATAGACTTAATTTGTTTTGTAAACTATTTATTAGTCCTATATTTTGATATATTTGTATCATGAATATTCAAGCACCCAACTAGTGTTATGTGAACGATAATAATATTTTAGTACAATATTCTGAATATTACAAAATCATATCTAATATATTTTTACTGAAAATAAAATGAATCTCAATATTCTAATAAAGGTTTTTTCTTTCGGAAATGTTTCTTATTTTTGGAATGAAAGATTTACGACTTTGTTCTTGTCTATAAAATTTCTCAAAACGTTTATTCACCAGCCTTACTTAACATCGTACATTATTTCTAACATATATCTTGAATTTACACCTAGACATATATAGGACTTTGTGGGTGTGATAGTTCTTGCGATTAAATGACGCCAGGAAGTGACCTTACCGTCCGCCCCATAACCCTCTGCTGTACTTACTGTTCATGGTGCTTATAGCCAATTTAACATGATAAAGGAGTCCTCAACGTCTGTCCAATAAGAGTTGAATGCTAGAGGGCCTATTCAAGAACACACTCATGATACTTTGACAACGGTTTATTTGCCTAGAACTTACCGCATATCCTGTTTAATCATATTCGAGACAATGTAAGTTCTCAGTAATAATTTACTTATAAATATACACATTACCCAAATAAACCTATTAAAAAAAGAAATAATTGAAAAAACAGGTGGTATTATTAAAAACACCAGTGGATACAGTGCATCAATATATGATATTTAATCTTCATGTACAAGCAAATTTATTAATACACGTTTAATAATCCGTCACGGCTTGCGAGCGTATCCATCATCGAAATTAATATCGTATTATGCCATTATATAGTGTAAAATATGTATATAATACGCGGGCGCGGCGGCCCGCAAGGCAACGCAAAACACTCAGCGGCGTCGGAATCACATTCCAAGCTACCTACTATTACACCTTTACGCGTATATCTACATCAGATGAAACGGCGCCGACTATAACAACTATAATTCGTCTAATCGCGGTCGCGAGCGGCAGTAACAAATAAAACTACATCCGGCTCCCCACGAGGTTCATTATAATGAATCGTTTAATGCTCACTTCAGTCGATCGTACAGTATAAGTAGTTCTCTTCTCGATAGGACATTTTCTCTATTATGTATATAGATACTCTGTATAATATAATCTTTCTCACTAATATCTACACCGTTTCCAAGGGTTACAATTATATATAATCCTGGCGGGCCGGCGCGCTATCGGTCGGCAGTGCTCCGGCGCTCTAGTGGCTCCATTTGCTCCAAGTTTGCTGCAACAAAGTACACATTACATTATCTTACTTGTCAATGTTCACTTATAAAATATGGGACATTTCATAGTGTGAATGGGATTATATGGAGCTGTCACACTCGCACAATATTTTCGATAGAACGGAAAAGAAAATTAAATTCATCTATTAATGTCGATATACACTTGTATCAATTCCTTATTATAATCCTAAAAAATCTAGTAGATTGTTAGGTATGGTAACGAGTGCAATGATCTAACACTAGTCGGTGCAGTTCTTATAAACGCTAAAGTTAATAAATGGTACGGTGTCATATCGTTTACCTGCTTGTTTACCTGTTTGTCGGGTGTGTGGTGCGGCTGCTGGTCCCAGTGGTGGTGGTCTGTAGGCACGGGCTGCAGGTAGTGCAGCGGCAGCGTGTGCATGAGTGAGAGAGCCGCCGCGGTCGCCGCGCCGCCGCCGCCGTACGCCTCGCCCACGCCCACGCCCACGTTGCCCACGCCGCCCACGCCCGACGACACGCCGCTCACGCTGCCGACGCCCACGTGGCCGCTGCCCACGCTCACGCCGACACCACTCATTCCGCTTACTCCTTGCTGTGATAACAATCAAATTATGATAAAATCTTTCTTACCAAATATTTTTATAACCAACTTTGACATGAACAATTTAAACATGTGTGAAGTTCAAAACCGTTACTTGTAAAACAGACAACCATAATTTACGCTTTAGCATTGTATATTCCGGCCGCCACACGCATGTGTGTGACGTGACGCTCAACAACATATTATTTACGCAAATCTTGAATAAAATACAACGGCCTGCGGCAAAACGCAGGCTCTGTTTCACCACTACTAGAAACTCTGAACAACACAACACGCCGCCACATCGCAGCGTCAGCATCCTATCGGTAGCTTATGGTTCACAGAGAAGAGAAAATACTACCAAATCAATTAAAACGCTCCATAAACGAGACATACCTGGTATCTGTCATGATCGGTGCGGTGCGGCCAGTCGTCGGGCGCGTTCAGTTTCCAGGCGCGCTCGGTGCCGATGGGGCGCGGCTTGCGCTCCTCCTCCTCGCCGCCGGCCGCGCCCCAGCCGCCCACGCCCACGCCGGACGTGTTCACGCCCATGCCCACGCCGCGCTCCAGCAGCGACTGGAAACAGTCGTTCTGTTTCTTGTTATTACATTTGATTTTCTACTACTGCTGTTTTTGTGTAAATATTTGACTATAGTCGAAACGGTTTTGAAGGTGGTAGAACCCTTGGTGTTCGACTCAATCGGCACCACCGCCACACCTATTTCTACCTAATAACAGCAGTGTTAAGCGATGCTGTGTTCCGGTATGAAGGATGTGGTAAGGGAGACAGACTTTTCCGAGGCATTCCAGCTTAGTCCTCAGGGGTAGCGGCGCATCTGTGGCCGACCTCAGGTAGGAATATCTAATCCAATCTGGGGTTAATTACAGATGTCCATGGGTGGTAGTAGCCACTTACCATCAGGTGGACTGTATGCTCGTCTGCTACTCCATATTATAAATAAAAAAACGGTGTTATGCTTTTGAGTATTTTTCATGTCAAGTTTACTATTATTTTTACGTTTATTACATTTACTTGCACTGGAATTATTGGTTATTATTTCTAAATAAATATATAGGCGTATTTCTTTAAGGGACCTCTGCAATATCTTGATATGTAGTGTAATATTCTGAGGCTATGTGTAATCATAAGTACGTCATAATGTTTTAACTTTTACTATATATTGTTGTACAATGTAATGTCAATGCCAAACGGACTATAGTCAAATAGTACATTACGATACGCGTGGCCAAAGTAGCCTATTTTTTCACGGCGTGAAGTTAGCGCCCGAGCGCAGCGAGGGTGCTAAACGCCGTGCAGATAATAGGCTACTTTTGTCACAAGTATCGTATACTATTTTATAGCTCGTGTGACATAAACCCGCTTATACTTGTGAAGAAATATGAAAAAATATGATAATTATTTTGAAACTTATAAATGATCGAAACTAAAAATTATGAACTAAAAAAGCAATAAAAATGTGACTCAACCAAAACCATTGAAATTTAGAAAATTTAGTAATTATTCTGCACTTGTGATAAAGACAAATCTAACACCACACAGACGTCGAAATCTATCAAGCCATTTAGGCTACATACAGGCGTATTAAAGAAACATATGATAAGCAATCACATAATGTACTAATACATAACTAATGCTAGTGACACAGTAGAAAATCGATTATCCGGACCTTAGTTATAAATATTCGCGATTGTTCGGATTGTGAAACGTGAACAAGTAACTTTGTAATAACCCTTACAGATCAGCGACATTTTGTGTGCCTTGTGCATTTAAATTCCGGAAAGTCGCCAAATCGCAACAAAATAGTTACTATAAAAAACAAAAACCCGATTGCTAAAAATATAACCTATGTTATCGCCACAATTTAGACGAATTCAGCGACACATCATGTATCAAAATTAATGAAGTTGTTTGAGTTTGCCAAAGAATGAAAAATACATACGTAACAAACATATAGTCGAAAAAAATCACCTTTCTAAATCGGTTTTATAGCTTTTCTTCATAAACTCAATTATCCAAATTTTCGATAATCCGAATGCCACAAATACGACAACAAATAGGTCGCTTAGTCGAGATTCTACTGGAGTAGTATTATGGCTAATTTTGATAACGATTCCTAATTTAAATATCTCCTACTATGGTGTGTAGCGAAAATAATACAAACACAGTCAAAACAAACAATAAAATTCGATAAAGCCCAATAGTTAGTCTTATAGTGATGCTATTGCTTAGTATGTACACAATGGCAAAAACATTTATAAATACGTCCAAAATAAAATAGTAGCATAATTATAGCTTTAAACAAAATACTCATTACTCACTTTAAGTTTTAAATTGCATTTAAAAGTATGAAACGTTCATAGCGATGTTAATTTTTTACAAATGTGAGGGTAGTGTACTGACATTAATACAGTGTAAAAATCGGCTACTTTGGACACAGAAATGCGAGGCTAAAATGCGGGTTTAGGTCACAGAGTGCTATAAAATATATAAAACATCAGTAAATAGTTACCTGGTAAGGATGATGTTGTTGCGGTGGCGGGTGCGACATCGGCTTAGTCTGCTGCTGGTACGACATCAGCAGCGAGCTCAGGTTGCCGGAGTTGCCGCCGCCAGAGAATAGCTGGACAAACGTACATCGGTTTTATTCCATATTTATAACATGTCATTACGTCAAACAGATTTGAACGACTAGCAGCGATACCTATGGACATCTAAAACAGCTTCAAAGTACTTAATACTTAAGATGAATCACAGATGCTAATTACAATTGCTATTCTAATACATTCTTCACACCAAAAATCATCACCAGTATATTTAAATAAATATGCAAATGCAGATGATTATATTGGAAAGCACTGATAGATTTGAAATTTAAACGCAAGATGACACAGAAAATTGTACCTTCAGGAACAAAGTAACATGATATATTCAATATTTACTCTAAAAATCTTACTATTGTTTAAAAAAAATAGAAGTGTGAACGACTCAAACCCTGCAAGATATATAGTTATGTGTAAGTGTGTATGTGTGCGCGCGCGCGTGGGAGCTTATGCGTTTGTGTGTGTGTGTGTACGTTACGGTGTCGCCCTCATACCTGCGAGTGCTTGTGCTGATTGTGGTGCAGCAGCGGGTGGCGCTGCGCGAAGTCGGGCGCGCGCGGGTTGAGGCGCGAGACGCCCTCGACGCCCACGTAGCCGAGCCCCAGCGACGACGCGCCCATGCCGGACACGCCGCCCACGCTGCCCACACCCGACACGCCGCCCACGTTCGACATCGATACCTGCGTGAAGTACATCACTTTTTATGACAACTGTACGAGCTATCACATTGTACATGATATGCACGTACATGTGTATTGCGTACACATTTTCATTATTTAAAATAAGCATTTTATTTAGTAAAATTTATTGTTAAAACTGCACTCGTTGGGTTTAGTCATTTTTAACCCTCAAAACTGGACACACATTACAACACAAAATGGACACACAATGGGAAAAATTATGGGAGAAAAATCCAAAGTCATAATCAAAATCTACTGTCATAAACATAGTTAATATTGAGTCTCATCTAACTTATTAATTTTTCACAATCTTAAATGGTATATAATACTGATCACTTCACTTTATAACACTTGAAAAGTGTAATTATACAAAAAAAAAAATTGAATCTTACCATCATATTATGTCCATTGCGTGAATTATCCTGGTACATAGGTCCATTCCGGGAAAGGCCACTCATATCCATGGCGTTAACTGTATTACCTAAAAATAAACACAAACATACTAATTGAGTCACCAATATTCATAGTTATTCTGTAGCACGAATAACCATTTATCCCATAATTTACGAGAAAGACTATAAACAGACAATTCACTAAATTTTCATATAAGTCCAACTGATTTAGTGATAAAATGATCCAATTCTTGTCTGGAAAATTTTTAGACCAATATGTATCTAGAATTATTTTGTCCAAGAACGTAAATAATATGGTTCTGTATTAATTGACGAATTAACGGCATAATATTGGTAAAAACGGAGACAAGTGAACCGCTCACCCATAGTCTGTTGCTGATGTTGCTGGTGGGCGTTCGAGTGCTGGTGCTGGTGTTGCTGGTGCTGCTGGTGCTGCGGCGGGCCGATGGGCAGCGGCGTGTGGTAGGGCGGCGGCGGCGGCGGCGGCGTGGAGCCGTGCGACGACGTGCGCGAGCACGGCGAGCACCCGCCCCCGCCACCGCGGTACCCGGGCGCCTTGTTCGCGTCCACCTTTACAATAAATAATGACTCTTTATTGATTCGGGATCGAGCAAAATTGTGGAACCTTGTTATAGCACCTATATTTTGTAAACACTTGAAGTATTTATCTGTGATGATTCATGACACTGCCGTGTTACAGACAGATAGAAAATAGAACCTTAGCAATAGGCTTTTTGTTATGAAATGCTACTTAAAAATTAATGTATAACGAAATTAGTAACTTTCATAACATAACTTTTATGCTGTATGTAGTTTGTTTCCTAGAACTGAGCGCATTCAGTCCGTCCTGATGCTATAAATAAATTACAAGTCCACAAGTGTCCAATGTGTCCATGGCCGATAGGCTACATATTGTAAAGCTGCTTTCACTACAAAAATATGACGACTAAAACAATGTTTGTTTCCGAATATCATACAGCCTACTTTATCCTAGCCAGTTTTAGCCCGTTCCCTAAGGCTGGGTACCCACCTGCGGCGGCGGCGGGTCCACGTTGTGGTCGGCGGCGCCCCACACGGCGGCGGCGGCGCCCGACACGTCCTTGAACAGCGAGTACTGCTGCGCGCCCCCGCCTGAGGCCACGCCCACACTCGACTAGAATCGTACGGGAATCGTTAGATACGTAAACATTCGTGCAGAAGTCAGTAACGCCGTCTACACTCAAATCTTACATTAACATTCCTCTACTCAGGAAGTACTCAGACATGGAAGATATTTAAATTTTCATCTATGAGAATGAGACGATTCTCGATTATATGATTATCCACTTCTGTATGTATGTTTTCAAACAAAACATATCAGTCTGTGATGCAATAAATATTGTGTTTTGCAGATTATTTATGATCTAATTTATACAATGACTCACCTGTGGTGTAGTATTAATATGGAGGGCAGTAGAAGTATTCACTGGGATATCGTCATTACCGCTCCAAGAGTTTGAATTATCTGGGCTTAGCTGTGAACAAAATTACAAGTTTGAATTTCTTACGCATATTGTTCTAACAATTTCTAAACTCGTTCATCTATCTTTGCAGTAAGCAATGACGTTAATATCATCATGGGTACTTTTTTTGACGTTAGGTAATTCGCCAATGCATTTTCGCTAGGTTTGACACAAACATAATCTTCGTAGCATCTGTACGCGTAAGAATCAATTTACAGCAGAGAGCAGAGACTAAATACAAAAGGATTGCGTTGTCGCTACTATAGGGTTCGGCCCGCGACGGTAATAATAAACGTCCAATAGGTTTCGGATGTACTTTATTACTCACCCTTTTACAATAGGTGTCAAGCTTAAATACTACTTACATCTTACTCTACACTACCAAACAACTGACCTGCAGCGTATGATCGAGGGTCCTCGCGGGCCTGTCCTCCTCGAGCTTGTGCTGCGCGGGTGGCGCGTGCGGCGGTGCAGCATGCTGCGGAGCGGCGTGGGGCGGAGCGGAGTGCGGCGGGGCGGAGTGCGGCGGGGCGGCGGGCGGCGAGTCGGCCGCCTTGCGCGGGGACGCCGCGGCGCACGCGGCCGGCGACGGCGGCGCCAGGCTCACCGCCGCCGCGCTGCTCGTCACCACCTGCGGGACCACGAACTGCGACCCATCATTATAGAGAACGTTCCACAAACTGTTTCAATATATGCGTTTTATCGTATATAAAACGCATAGATTCAAGCAAAATGAAGTTTTATGTTTTAGCATTATCATTATTACTAATTTAACAATTTGTTTACTTCGTTTATAGGTTGAATTCTTATTAATAATTATTGTTTAATATTAAATATTCATAAGCGCGAAGTTGATAATTGTTAGCTAAAACGTAAAAATAAATATTATCAAAAGTTTTCGATATTAACAATTTATAAACACCATTGTTTTTCATCAATCTTATGTTACTTTGTTGCTCATAAACAACTATATTAGCGTTTTATCTTAGAACTATATTTATTCTCAGAGCTATAAAACAGTTCATTATAATACATACCTGTGGCGGCTTGGTGGGTTTAGCTTCGGCGCTGGGTGTGGCAGTGAGTTTCGCGGCGAACGTGTGGGAACGTGCGCCGACAATGGCGCCCGTGTACGACAGCGCCTTCGCCACGCCGCTGCCCACCACGCTGCCCACTGTGGGGGCGCTGGGCGCGTTGCTGCTCGGCGCGGTGCCCACGATCGGGGTGCTCGCTGTGCGCTTCTCGGCGACGGTCACTGAATCGGAAACTACATATTTTATTTATAGTTTCATTTTATGAATAGAACACCCTAGAGATATGGGTCTTTATTGAAATAAGGCGAAGATTTTTATAAAGCTTTTCAACTTATTCTTAGGTTCTAATGTAAGCTTCTATTTGATGTGGTATTTAATTTAAAGGTGTTTAGGCAGCACTAGTCTGCTTGATTCTTCAATATTAAGATTCAGGTATATATCATTGTAGTATAAGCAATAATAATTAGACGAACGATAATACATATATACTAATTGGACATAAGAAAATCATTATAATAATTTCACCACTTTTTACGACGTGATATTAAATGTTTAAAACGCTTGTTAAATACTATCTATATGTGCTAAATACTATCTTCCCATGTGTGTAAGTGACGTAAAATCTAGTAATATTTCATCTACACTAATATTATAAAGAGGAGAACTTTGTTCGTTTGTTTGATCGTAATGAATAGGCTCAAAAACTACTGGACCGATTTTAAAAATTCTTTGACCATTCGAAACCTACATTATCCACGAGTAACATAGGCTATTATTTTATATGAAACATATTTGATAAATAGTTTTGGAGGCGGTACAAAGTTTGCCACGTCAGCTAGTAGAGGATACGCACCTTGGTGTGTCTGCAGGCGTGCGGGCGGCGCGCGCGCGGCGGCGTGCTGCTTGGCGGGCGCGCGGCTCGGCGGCGTCGCGCGGCTGCTGGCGCTCGCGCTCGCCGCCGCCTGCTGCACCGCACACACCACACATATTGTATTATCACATTACATTTTAAATTAAATATAGTTTAAAAAACTAAAAAAAAAACACGCTCTAACAGTTATTGAAACTAAAAAGCAATAATTGTTGCAATCTAGTAAATTAGCGATGAACATTCTCTAAGGCGCTCGAACAATCTCGCCTCGAAAATCGTTAATCCTGAGGATGTTGATAAGGACAACGGTACAAAATTATTAAAATCGTGTAGTCATCGGTTATTGATAATTCTTCAAAATTTTAAATTAAACTGGACGTTCAAAGTAGATAGAAATCGGGTTCTAAGATTCCGTTACATAGTTAGATACATACCTACAACCCAAGCTAATAAAAGCGTGTTAAAAAATAAACACTTAGTCTCTATAAGTATTTAACCATACGATACGAATTCTGTCAATTTGTGTACACGATTGCGGATCATACTTTCAGATACAAGCAAATTCGGATAAATGTTTATTTTGTTGTAGAATATAAATTTATGCTAATATAATTTAAAAAACCTATATTTTAAATAGTTCTGTGGGACACATTAATAATGGAAAACTATTGCTTATAATTACTAAAACATATTCCACCTATTCTCGTCTCTAATATCTCCAATCTATAAAAAAATACTTGTATATAAATACGTATATAAAAATGATAATATACGGCAATTGGTACATGATGATTTTAAAAATATATTCATATAAAAGTTTTTAACGTTATTTATAAAAGTATGTTATTGAAATGTTATTGTAAATTACCTTAGTGGGCGGCTGCTTGGGCGGCTTGGGCGCGGGCGGCGGCTGCGGCGGCGGCAACTTGGCGCGCGGCAGCAGCTGCGCGATGTCCGCCTCGGGGTCGCGGATCATCGCCGCGATCAGGCTCGCCGCCTGCTTCGTCGCCTCCACGCCGCCCCTGGACATAATCACGAATTATTGTGATTTTAAAATTATTTATTGACGAAAACAGAAATCGTAATCCCGATAAAAGTCAAAACTCAACAAGGTGTATCGAGGCGAAATATCCGTGCCATATAAAAATTATTCTGCAAGGAACAAGGTAAAAGAAAGGCGAACGTTTAAGACTGGCAAAGAACGCCACTAGCCATCATATTAAAAGAATGTCAAAACTACCCAAGAAGTGGATAATTTTAACGATTGCATTTAATAATACTCTACATAGTTTTACGAATTATTAATATTCATTTTTTTTACAAATAACATGATATCTATTTTTTATTTGTAGAAAGATTGCTCATGAAGCTGGGAATAAATTACTGTTTTCTAAAACCGCCACACGCACAGAAGTTTATCGGATATAATAAACGTTAAAGCTCGTAAAAGTAGGCGCTCAGTTGAAGCCGCGTAAGTTTGGTTCGACCGGACGACATCAACCATCATGATCCAACGACGGTTCGTTATTGATGAACCTCTAAACCTGACAATCCCAATCATAAAGCATTATAGTATATATATAGAAGTGTTCCTCACTTGATGGTGATGATGCGTTCGCCCTGGCCCTTGCTCTGCTTGTCGACCTCGATGTGCGCGCCGGTGGCGGAGCGGATCGCGTTGATGTTGCTGCCGGCGCGACCGATCACGCGCGAGATCGCGTGCGACGCCACCGACACCTTCTTGCATCTGGACACACGATCATCACACTTGTTAGCACATATCCACATACATAAACATGTACGTTATTTGAAAAAGGGCGAATATAGTAGTACGACCGCGTCGTCGTCGAACATTAAAGTAATCATTATGTTTAAATTTTTCGGATTATGGTACACTGCTTTCAAGTTTTTTTATTTATTCTTTAAGTCTTTTAAATTGCGGTTTGTAAATATTTCATAATTCTACACGTACAATACTACAGTATTTTATGCTTGAACACTAAAACGCAGAGACATTTGCTTTATAATATTTGAGGTCAGCATTATATACAGATAACCAGCAATTTAATAACATTAACCTACAATTTACACGTTGATACATTATACCTCTTTCATCATAAAATATAATAAAATTCCTATGCAACTTAACAATACCACTTACCATACATGTATCCCTTGTTTTCTATTACATTATATTCCAAAATAAAAAGTAAAATATACGATTCGACGAGTAAATATATCCTAACGCGTAGATAATTTTCAAACGAGTGGGTAGAGTCCGCGCCAAACTGCTGGTCCGCTCTGAATATAGATACGAGTCGCGTCGCAATAGCAAATTGTAAATATTAGCGGGACGAAGACAGCGCGGGACCCCCCCGGAATCCGTCCGCTGCCCACTGTCGCCCACGGGTACATAGCTGCTTTAGTGTGCCCAAAAGGACAGTGGGTCGCAGAAAGAAATCTTGGTTGCGTAATATAAGAGAGTGGACAGGGATAGCGAGGGCTGCCCAACTATTTCGCCTCGCTAAAGATCGAAGGAAGTTTGCAGAATTGACGGCCAACCTTCGCTAGTCGGAGAGGCACTTTAAGAAGAAGAAGTGTGCCCTTACGTTGCTATGGAGTATATGCTTGTAGTTTTGTTCGACCGCATTGGCTCTCCTACTGACACCTGCGCGCATTAACTTCAAAGCGGACTTGAAGTTTGCCGCTGATTATACCAGTACGTAAATCAGATAAGAGTTATGTGAAGGTGGTAGAAGCCTTTGTGGTTCGACTTCGGCGGCACCACCGCCACACCTATTTCTGCCTAATAACAGCAGTGTTAGGCGCGTTTTGAAGGGTGTGGTAAGGACACATACTTTTCCGAGGCGTTCCAGTTTAGTCCTCAGGGGTAGCGGCGCATCTGTGGCCGACCTCAGGTAGGAATATCTAATCCTATCTGGGGTTAATTAAAGATGTCCATGGGCGGCAGTAGCCACTTACCATCAGGTGGACTGCATGCATGCTCGTCTGCTACTCCTATATTATTATAACAAAAAAAATGTCAGTTAACGTACCCAGGCTCGACGGTGGAGAGCGTTTGCACGCTGGACTTGCGCACGACCTCCTTCCAGCCCTCCTCGCGGCGCCCGCCCACGCAGCCGCCGCTCTTCGGGGACGTGCTCTTGCCCTCCGTTTCCCATCTAATCATTAAAACATTTATTAAGAGGCAATATTTTTATATAAATATTCTTTCAATCTATAGTTGATTCACTATTCATTATTTAGCATTAAGTCCGCCTGTTGTACCACAACTTTGTTTTGGTCAATAAAGTATAAATAAATAAATAAATATTCAAATGTTCATTGTACATATAAAGTATTTCAATCTCTTTAGAACTCATTTTTTGTAAAAATGTTTTTAATGTATTTAAAAACGTCTTTATACAGGGACTAAGTACCAAATTTATAAGTGCGTTTCAAATATATGTTTTATTCATTAAAAAAACAAAAATCCAAATGTGATCCAAAACGCCATGGCCGAAGCGCATATAAATCATATAATTTTTACAAGGTCTTAAAAAGCCTCAACATCAAAACTGGTCATGCAATATAATAATTAAGCTACACACATCGTTGTTAACTATTGAAAACTAAACACTACATGCTTCGTTTATACTTATTTGTATAGACACAATACGGTTTTACTGGAAATGCAAATGCAATGGGGAATGATATAATGTTGAAAAGGAAATAAAGACTCAGACTACGCAATATTACTGTTATTTTTTACTATCGCAGTGGAATAGTGAAATTTTAATTTTCTTTTATATATGTTTGATATATATTTTATTGGAACTTTGTTTTTAAAAACTACTGTACTTAACATTACACGTAGTATAAAGTGTCCATGTTCATGCATCGATAACCTGCCTTAAATAGGATCAGAACAATAACGACTGTTAGAATGTATTTACCAATACATTCTGTTATGAAGCATTTAGCTCAGACCCCAAACTTCGGGTATAGTATACTCAAAAGTAGCATAAAAGTTGATCAATACAAAGTCTACCAACTTTACTATACTATGTTGGAACTCCACAAAATATTTATGCCTTCTTGTGGCCAGTGACTTATGCGATTTGAAACCATACATATAGTGACATCACCATCACCCCATATGTAAAATGTACGTAGATGTTCACCAACTTACTGATTATTGTGCGTTTTTTTGTTTTTGTCTGTCGTGTCGACATCATCTTTGTCCACATTGTGCCTTGTGGATTCGAACACTTGACTCTTTCGGGAGTTATTCCCCAATTTGTTAGAGTTCTGTACTGTAATACTCTTTGCTTCCTCATCTGGTTTTCTGTAAAAATATTCACGCCTTTAACCCCCTGTATCCTTGTATTATATAACTTAAGACGATGTATAAACAAAAGTTGGAATTCCTTAGGAGTATTTCGTCTAATGATACCAGGAGGAGTCGGGAGAGTCCCGAAACCTTGCAATCTAGCATACTTGTTTAAATAAAGGATTTTTGATTTGATTTGATTTGAATGATGTTTACGTAAATAACTTCGTCGTTCTTGGAGGTTACGTAAAATAAACTCACAAAAGCATTACACAAACAAAACATTTTATAAGAACAGTATAAAATAAATAAAGCCAACCAACAGATTAACCGACCGATTAAATAAGCGCGCATGCCACTTACACAATCTATTTACAAATACAAAATGGCCACGCACAATTTACCAACCTTAAATAATTTATTCGATAATATAGATCATGAGGATTAAGAAAATAATTACACTAACTACGAGAAAGTTTCCTTGTAAAGTCAACAGTAACTACTCCAATATATTCAAATTATCATGCATTAATTTCGACATACATAAATATATCACAAGAAAATATTAGAACTGGATCTTTAGTCAGCAAAATTTAAAATAAATAATACACAATCACAAAAACAAACCAACATTCCAAATCACTTTCATACAAACACTATTATACATTGTAGAATTAAAGGCAAAGTAACCAAATAGACTCTCTGGCATGTTTTTGTTTGTTTAATATAGATTTGTCTGATTTAATTCATATAGGAGAATCTATGAATACAACCTTTTCAATTTGATAGTAAACTTGTGCCAACAATGGCACAGTGATGATAACATTGTATGACTTGCATAGTGATATGCCCAATATACGTAACTACTTATATAAAAGATGCACGCTTAACAGTCAACTGAGAGAAAGGTTGATTTCCATATCCATATTCCATGTATAAATGTACAATTTATATGACCCGGCACATCACTGGCCTTCCTACCAATGAGTCTATTGATCACTTAGTCCACAACCCCAACACATCACACACTACAACACTACACTACACTACACGTCACGAGGCGAGCGGTACTAACTTGTCCTTCTTCTCGGCGGGGCGGCGGTCGGGCGCGGGCTTGGCGGGCGTGGCGGGCGGCGAGCTCGGCGCCACGTTCTCCTTCTCCTGCTTCTTGTCCGCTTTCGCGGCGCTCTCCTTCTCCGGTTTAGTCTCCACCTTGGGTTTTGCCTGCGAAATTTATGATATATCGGAAATGTTTAATATATATTCCAGAGGAAACATAATAAATTCAATATTTCAAGCTTTGTGTAGAAGAAATCAAAATTGGTTTATGTTATACTAACTATTATTATATGTTGGATGTCTACTTTAAAGTTAGAACACAGTTCTCGACGAATCAGAAGCGCCTGCAAACTCGTCAGAATATGATTGCAAGTCTACTAGAAAAAATATCTAATTGCGTTAACAGTTTTGCAACAAAAATCGATAGATAACCGCACACGCACACTAAGAAACGTATTGTGGTTCTGCGACCTCGCACAGAGACGGCTGAAAATCACTCCGTGTTTTATAAGCCAAAAGCGGCAGGGAAGCTATAAGTCAACACTTTGATAGTAATCTTAACCCATTAAAGCCTAAGTTTTGTTCTCTGCAAACATGCAAACAACATTGCAATACAACTCACTTTGTCCGGTTGCTTCTTAGCGGGCGGGGGCGCGGACGGCTTATCGTCCTTCTTCTTCTTCTTGAGCTTCGCGTTCTGCGCCGGCGGTGCCTTCACGTCCGACGACGAGCACGAGCCCTACACATTTTTAAATATTTTCATTCATATTTAAACTTCTATTAACGTGATATGGGATTGCATGATGTTATTGCAATATTATGTGTGTATATTTCGTATGGCAAAACAAGCATAATTAAAAGATCAAACCGCTTCGGCAAGAGGGCACGAAAAAAAGCAATACACATTCCTTTTTCGCTATCCTCCTACGTACTATGAGTTTCGTAAAAAACCATAAACCTACCAATCATTTAGATTATCTGAAAGTAGGAAGAAAAAGACAGAAAGAAAGTTGAAAAAGTGTAATTATTCAAGAGATTATTTGACTGATAAATTTGTATGGTTAGATGTAGCTCCAGCTCCACACATTCCAACCGCATAGATTGTCATTATGTATGAAAATTCTATTAAAAAATATGTAACACTGAATATTGTTCACCGCAACTCCATCCTTACGAAATGATGGTACATTATTGACCCTAAAAAAGTGTTCTGAAAATAAACTACTTTGAATAAAGTATTTTACCATTTTTGCGGTCAGCTATTCCTAATTTTATGGTAAAAATGTTAGCAGGTTACCTGTGAGTTGGCGTCGATGCCGCTGTCGCCCTCCTCCTTGGCCGCGGGCTCGTCGTCCGGCTCGCCGCCCTCGGAGCACTCGCCGAGCGCCTTCTCGCTGTATTCGCTGTTCTTGTCGTTCTCCGCCTGCAATTTGCGACGCTCCTCCTATTTCATAGGTTTATGCTACGTTTTTATCGGACAGATGGGGCCCCGCCCGCGACCTTGCCACCGATAGTTGGATATTTTCGTTGTAATATCTCTGCTTCCCGTCGTAGTCATGTTCGATTCGATATATTTAGGTCGAACCTTGCCGTGCATTTGTTGTTACATTATACGTATTGTACAACATAGATTTGTACACACTAAAATAACTAAGTATATTATAATGTATATAGTAAATGTTTTGCAGAAATGAATTTATGAACAAAGAAAAATGTCATCACTCAACACTCGTGGCGAAAAGGTCGCGCGCAGAGAGCAGGCTGTTAGTTCGTGGAATGTTGCGAAAAAATGATTGTTTATTATGAAAATAATGCCGCTTAACGTATAATATAGTACAAGAATTTTAAAGCAGTTATTTAATCCGTGAATAGAGTACATCCGTAATCATGTCATAACATCGTGATGACATACGATAAGCCGTCGTACCCCTAATTTGAATCTCACTTGAGGTATTTGGTAGACTACTACGTTGGTACTGACCGAGAAGAAATTGTGTTGGCTACGAATCTTTCATCTATATCTCCCTTTAAGAGGAGACCTGCACTTTGAAAGGGGATAATAAAATGTTTTTCGTGCTAATGATGATGACAACGATGATGATGATGATGATGAATGATTATGATACTAAGGAAATATTTCAATGTCTAGTGTCATTCTGTGTAGGTGTGCGGTGTACGTCGATAAGCGTTGTCAACGTGTGATGTATGTTGATTGTGTTCATGTGTGTGACGCGTATCTGTATGGTGTGCGCGGTGTAAGCGTACCTTCTTCTCCATCTTCTTCTTCTTCTTGCGCTCGCGTCGGCGCGCGGCGGCCTGGCGGCGGCTCTCCTCGCGGCAGCGCTCCGCGTCGAGCTCCTCGAGCAGGATGGTCGCGTTCTGGTTCGCGCGCGCCGCCTGCGTCTCCTTCGCCGCGCGGATCACGCGCACGCACTCCTGACACTTCTCCAGCAGCTCCTTGTCCGAGATCGTGCAGATGTACCTGCGCATAACGTGTGTTATTAGATATCCACTGTTGAAGTGTGTGAAGGTGAAACACGACACTCCAATTTATATGTCGTCTATTGTCTCCATTGTCACATTTATACATGAGATATGCACAGTAAGACCACTGTGGGACGACTGTGGGGACAGCGGCGTGTGCGGGAGCGTCAATATTATATTTCACCGTCAGCACATTATTACAACGTCTCTATATCTACTAAATCGTCACCAATATGCAGGTTTAAAATATGACTTATAACAAAACTCTTTATCGACTTGAAAATTATTTTTTTACTAGAACACACTAAACTTTCCTATATAAACGCGTTCAAGAGTACTAAACACATTTCTCAGTTACATAAATATTATGAAGGGTATTCTTTATATTTCTAGACACTGGTTCAATCTTCTACTGTGAGAATCGTGTACTTAATATTATTTAAAAAATCTTGATAAAAAATAAGAAAAAACAAAAAAAGTATTATAACAAACTAATTTACCTCGTCATTTCCTGGTCGGAGGGGAATTGCGTGACGACGCCGACCATCCATTTGACCACTTTGGTGTGGCCCTTCCGGAAGGCGGCCATCAGGCAAGACACCTAAAACACATTTATTATTAACTTGGTTATTATAAATGTTATTAATATTTAAAACCTATACTTTGTAATAAAAGACATAGGGCCAAGTTAAATAAATTTTAGGTGGTAGAATCCTTTGTGGTTCGACTCCGACGGCACCACCGCAACACCTATTTCTGCCTAATAAGCAGTGTTAGGCGTTGCTGTGTTCCGTTTTGAAGGGTGTGGTACGGGAGACATACTTTTCCGAGGCATTCCAGCTCAGTCCTCAGGGGTAGCGGCGCATCTGTGGCCGACCTCAGGTAGGTATATTTAATCCTATCTGGGGGTTGATTACAGATTTCCATGGGCGGCAGTAGCCATTTACAATCAGATGGACTGCTTGCTCGTCTGCTACTCCTATATTATAAAAAAAGTATTGTTATGCACCTTTCTATTGTCCTGTGAGTCGATGTCAGCGCCGGCTGCGTACAGCATCTCGACGACGGCGAGGTGGCCCCCGTTGGCCGCCAGCCACAGCGGGGAGTTGCCTTTCTTGTTCTTCACCTCTACCGCCGCCCGTCTATTACGATTGCGTTATCATGTCAATTTTTTCTTGATGTGTTACGTTTTAATATGTTACAATAAATATTCGTCAAATGTATAGATTTTCTTTATTCATATGCAAGTTAAACACATTTGATGAATGTTTTTTTGTCAATTTCATAATTTATATAAATTTACAAATTTTAATGTCTATAGTTCGTAAGGATGCACTGTAAGTAAAACTTTATGGCATACTTTTCTTATCGGGTCTATTTAAACTAGTATTGGCATTTAATTTACTTATTTTTCATAAGTGATACAAAAAAAATCATTTAGACAATGACAAAAGACAATTCAAATGTTTGTATTTTTAAGTGTTTACATTATTATTTTTATTTCATCATATACGTAGACACTTTACAGTGTATAAGATAAATAATCTTTGAAACGATAATATAGCAGTAATATGCATTTTACTTAGAGCACACGCTTTAAAAAATGACACACGCAACGTACACGGCTCATTCCTTCATTACCTCTGCAGCAGCAGCTCGACGAACTTAGTGTGTCCCTTGTCAGCGGCGATGGTGAGCGCGGTGTCGCGCGAGGACGGCACGGGCGGCGCGTTGACGTCCGCGCCCTTGTCGAGCAGCACGCGGCCGACCTCCACGTAGCCGCCGCTCGCCGCCTCCATCAGCGGCGTGAGGCCCGTCTTCGCGCGGTGCTCCACGTTCGCCTTGCGGTCGAGCAGCAGGCTCACCACCTCGTGACGACCTAAGGTCACGGTGTACGTGATTTTAGAATACGGGATAACGACGTACACTTAAAATGTACTCAATTTTGTATGTAATTTTATATTCAATGGAGGAATCAAGAAATAAATACCATCAGTCGAAATAAATTACAATAGAAATGGTGAAGACAAAGGTTAATATCATTGGTATATAAGTAAATTATAAATTTTCAAACTATCATCGGCAAATCTAAAAGTATAACGCAACTAAAAACACTTTACGGCTAAGGACAAAGACAGCGCGAGTCCCCCACAATACCCGTTCGCTGCCCGCTCTCGCCTACGGGTACATAGCTGAGTTAGTATGCCCTTACGTTGCTACGGAGTATATGCTTGTAGTTGTATTCGACTGCATTGGGTCTCCGACTGACACTTTGAAGGTGGTAGAACCCTTTGTGGTTCGACTCCGGCGGCACCACCGCCACACCTATTTCTACCTAATAACTGCAGTGTTAGGTGCTGCTGTGTTCCGGTTTGGAGGGTGTGGTAAGGGAGAAAGACTTTTCCGAGGCATTCCAGCTTAGTCCTCAGGGGTAGCGGCGCATCTGTGGCCGACCTCAGGTAGGAATATCTAATCCTATCTGGGGTTTATTACAGATGTCCATGGGCGGCAGTAGCCACTTACCATCAGGTGGACTGCATGCTCGTCTGCTACTCTTATATTATAAAAAAAAAAAAAAAAAAAAAAAAAAAACCTACGCGCATTAACTTCAGAGAAGACTTGAAGTTTTGCGCGGACTATATACATGGTAACTCGATAAAACTCTATGTCATGATGGATTTTTAAAGCTATGAAACCATCTAAGGTCCTAAAGGGCCAAAAGCTAATGGCATTATTAAATATATAATCCATAAAAGTAACAATAATAAGATACAAAATCAATAACTGAAGATATACTAAATATTATCAATATTGAAGTTTATTAACATACCTTGGAAGCATGCGAGCGTGAGCGCGGTGTTCCTGTTGGTCTCGATCTGTGCGTTGATGTCGGAGCCGCAGTCGAGCAGCAGCCGCACGGCCGCCGTGTGCCCGTTCATAGCGGCCAGCATCAGGGGGGATATGCCGAGTTTCGAGCCCGTACGGGAGTTGATCTCCGCCTATATGAAAAAAATATGTCCTTAAAAATGTAAAAACGTACACCATCTATTCTAGCGTTAGTTTCACTTTAATTATACAACAAATATATATGAATAAAAACCAAGTGCAGAGACATATACAGTTGTTTAAAAATCAAATAACGTGCACAAAAGGACAGTTAAATAGCTTTTAATATCGATTAACTTGCTCTTATTTCGCTAGAAATTTTAACTATTTATACACATATAATCCTACACAAATATCTTTTAAACATTGTCCGTGTCCTTTCGCTGTAAGCGCTCATCTTTGAGACAATGGCGTCGAAAAGTGTTCATAACAAGATCTAAATAAAGTCGCCTAAGATATCTATTACAATACTCTCACATACCTGGTGGTGCAACAGCAGGCGGATGATGTTGACGTAGCCGCCGGACGCGGCGAGCGACAGTGGCGTGTAGTCGGACACGTTGCGGTGCTCCTTGTTCGCGCCGCGGCCGAGGATCAGCTCCACCACCTCGTAGCGGCCGCCGGAGCACGCGAGCGACAGCGGCGTGTCCTTCGTGCGCTCCGACTGCGCCTCGATGTCGGCGCCGTGGTTCAGAAGGATCTCGACAATCTTCTCGTGGCCCGCGGTCGCCGCCAGGATAAGCGGGGTGAAGCCCTGTACGCACACAAATCAGTTGTAATCATAATATATTGTAGTGATAACAATGCAGATGTCGTTTAAAACATATATGTTAGAATAGCCTTTTTACCATTAATTTAACTTAACATTAATTTTGTTGTTTATTGCACCCGCTGGTTATAATCATACAACTGAATACTAGTGATTCTTTTTTTTTAATATGTAATCTAACAATAAGGCAGACGGGCTACCTGATGGGAAGTAGTCACCGTCGCCTATAGACATTTGCAACACCAGAGGAGTTGACAATGGATCGCCAGCTTTGAAGGACAGCTCTTTTTACACCCCTCTTGAAGATGTCATAGTCCTGAGGGAATACCTCAGGAGGAAGTTCATTCCACATTTTGCACATTTGCACGATTCTAGTAGTAGTCTCTCTAGAGCGACGCAAGCAAAAACTCCCAGTGTGTAAGAGCCTAACAGTTTAGTGATACGGACCTTCTTGTCGCGATGCTCGATATCAGCGCCGCGCGAGAGCAGCAGCTCGACGAGGTCCTCGTGTCCGCCGGCGCAGGCGAGCGTGAGCGCCGTGTCGTGGTTGGAGTCGGTCTCGCCGTCCACGTCCATCGCGGAGTAGGCGGCGGGCGCGGGCTGCGGGGGCGTCGCGCCGCCGAACGCCTCCGCCCGCCCGCCGCGCGCGCTGCCCGCGAACCGACCCTAAGAAAACATAAATATTTAAACTTCGCTCACTATATATGAAGAATCTATGAGAAGACTCAATTAACCTAGTGAGCTAGTAACATAACATAGTGTTACAACGTTACTGTAATAGTGATTTATTTACATCACAGGACACATATGATCACTTCTGTGATCTGTGAAGTGCAGTGTCAAAGAACGCTTCCTTCAATAAATGATTTGTTAACCAGTTTTGAAATATAAATGAGGCGACTATAAAGTTATTGTCCTCTTACACAGAACATTTGACTATTCTTTTACACAAGACACTTTCAAATTTCGTACTTCAATAGAAAAAAAATTATACAGATCTATTATTAATAACAGGCGAAAAAGTTATTTCACATTAATTCGATTTAAAATTTAAATAAACATCTATAAATGCTAATAGGTGACACAGTGATAATTTGTAGAATTATAGTACTCTTAATTCGTAGTTAAATGAACGTATAAAATCGTAAAGTTGTGTTACCTTCTTCTTGAGCGCGGTGGTGTTGGCGTGGTGGTGCTGGTCGCGCTTGGCGTGCGGCGGCGCGGCCGGCTGCGCGCCGCCCGCCGTCGCGCGCGCCGCCATCTCCTTCGCCGTCACCGACAGGCCCGCTAGCACGCCCGCCCTGACATACAACCATACGTTAGTAAACATTACTCACTCCTAGCAAGAAAATGTAACCAGTTTTGACAATTGAAATTTTCACTGTCGTTCATCTATTTTCGTGTTTCAGAAATATAAAATAAATGTAGTTTTTAGATCAATTACAGCCGTTTAAGCCATTTAATGGCTTCCTTTAATTACAAGGCGGTGAGATATCTATCTATGCATACGCAACGTTTTTAATTCGACGACTATTTATCTGGAAATAGCTTTAAGTACTAAAATAGCTCACCTTACTTTTTTCTAAACGTATCCGGAATCAACTTCAAAATATTTCATATAAATAAACCATGGTTAATATTGGCCACCGAAAAAATCAACAAAAATCTCCACCATATAGAACACGTAACATTTGAGTGTACACATTTTGCTTTATACGAGTATAAAGCCTTTTTTTTTCGAAGTGTGTAGTTGCTGGTAGTCCTAGCAACCTCTGCAGCTTCACCGGGTTTAGCTGGCGAGCTTAAAAGCTTAGCCGAGTCATGAAGATTATGACCTAGAAGGGCGGAATAGTTTTGGTCACCGTCGCGGGTTTCTTAGACCGTCCACCTTCGCTAAACTATCCCTAATTGCGGAAAGTATTAAAGACGGTGAATGTAAATTTGTATGGGGGATCGAGCTGTCAAGTCCTCGATGGTAAACTCATACTAAAGATAATGTACTAGGGCATCATATATCACCTGTACGCGTTCTTGATGTTGGGCGGCGGCAGCGCGAAGTGCGGCATCGGGTCGGGCTGCGCGGGCGGCGCGGGCTGCGCGGGCGCCGCGGGCGGCTCGGCCGCGCCCGCCGGCGACGGCGGCCGCACGCGGTAGCCGCACGCACCCGCCGCTTGCTGTACACACATCACTCAAATAAATCACGTAGTTTTTACAATGGAATGAGATGCTTATTTACACTATAATTTTGGTGATAGAACCCTTAGTGATGCAACTCCGGCGGCACCACCGCCACCCCTGTTTCTGCCTAATAACAGCAGTGTTAGGTGCTGCTGTGTTCCGTTTTGAAGGGTGTAGTATGGTATGGATTTCTGGGAACTTTGAAGAAAACGTCAGGCTTCATACTCAGCCACCCATTTTTAATATACAAGCATACAGTCCATCTGATAGTGACTAATGCCACCGATGGATATCTGTGATCAACCCATAAAATCCTGAGGGCGAGGTCAAGTGCTACTCCTATGACTTATTAGTATGCTTCGGATACCCTTACCACACTCTTCAAAGTAGAACACAGCAACGTTGAACACTGCAGTTATTAGAGAGAAACAGGTGCGGCTGTGGTGCTTCCGAAGTCAAACCTTTATGAAGTTTCTTTTACCACTTTTTCATAACGAAATACCTTTCATAGTCGTGGTAAATTATATCGACGTTCCAAACAATTTGTAATTATCTACTTTAAATAAAATATTTTGTTGTTCCTTTTCCTATCCACAGTCGAATTCTACCACTTTCACCCGTGATGCGATCGGTGACGTACCGCGAGCTCCTGCGGGTAGTGCGCCTGCCAGTCGGCGGTGAGCGCCTCCTCGGCGGCGGCGAGCAGGCGCCGCGCGTGGCGCTCCTCGCCCTCCTCGCGCGCGCCATCGCCCTCCGGACACTTCGACAGGATCTCGTGAGACTTCTGCTGCATCACCTGTCATAATCATCATCATCATGTACTACGGTACAAGACAGACAGACATTGAAATTGTTAAATACGTCAGCAAGTTCAATATCTGTAGTAGTATACATACAACCAGACCATAATCTAATGCATCGCTGACAAACCTAAATTTAACCTTTTTAAAATCTTAATAAGATTGCAAAAAAATTCTATTATTAAAAATACCCATATTATTTTTTTGTATCATGTAAATAGACTCATATAATGTACATATATTGAAACTACATAGCATGTCGACGTAGAAGTCTATGAATTAATTATATGCTTCATTTGAGATATTAACCATCATGATATCTTCAATGATACGCATCGCGTGGAACCTCGCGATAGATAATTATATGACAAGGCGTTTAGTGTCGTTTACATGGCAAAAGAGATTAAATAGAAAGAAAGTTCATGATTAAACAGGATCTCGACAGGGGAGGAAACAAAAATAATATTAAGTATTAACAATTCAGAGTCAACCATTCAAATGTATAGGTTAGGTTATAATTTCATAACTTAATAATGTTCTTTCATGTATGAGGATTAGATCGACCATTATATATATTAATAAAAAATATATATTTTTTTTTTCATATAACGCAAAAAATGACCGTACGTACAGTCGAACTCATGATAAGTGATCATTGTCAGTCGTAAATGTCGGAAATAAATTTCAAATAGAACAGTAGTTTTGCTTAAAGTCGATCATAGACCCTTCGCAGCTCCTGAGGACGCCCTTTATTAATAATCAATCTATCGAAATTTGTCATAAAACTCTTATACGTCTGAAAATGTTTGGTAGTCAAAACATTGGATAGATTAATTAATAGTAACGGACGTTAAACAGTCGTCTCGTATGTATGTCATCTAGTATCAAGTGAACCGCAACAGCAGCTCGACTCCGGCTGTACGTACCTGCAGCACGAGCGAGCGCAGCTCGTTGGGCGGCAGCGCGACGAGCGAGGGCACCTCCCGCTGCAGGTAGGCCAGCACGGCGCCCAGCTCGCGCGCCTCGGCCGCGCTCGCCGCCGCCTCCTCGCCCGCGCCGCCCTCCGCCGCGCCCGCCACCGCCTGACACACCACACAGTTAACACTTGGCTGATTCTTCGATACATACAGTCACCGACTCTTTCGTATATTTCATGTTTTTTTATATTTTTTTTATATAAATAACATCAATTTCTACTGGTAATTGCATGTTACAATCTCTAGTGGACTTAATGCCGGAAGGGGCGATGCGGAAAATAAAATAAAATTTCACCATAGAGATTGAAAAAAAATAGCTATTCCAACTTTGAAGATTGACAAATTAACTCATGAAGTGTCCTTAGATATACAAAAGAATAAAAAAAATAAATGAACTTGAAAGGGATATATTAAAACAAATATAATTCTGCGAGCTTACCTGAGGCATGTAGGCGTCAGGCCTCTGAAGGTCATATTGTTGCTGCTGCTGCTGCTGTTGTTGCTGTTGCAACTGCTGCTGTTGTTGCAACTGTTGTTGATGGAGCAGCTGTTGCTGTTGTTGTTGCTGCTGCTGCTGCTGCTGCTGCTGTTGTTGGAGATTTTGCTTTTTCTGTTGCTGCGCCTGTTGTTGCTGTTGGTGTTGTGCTTGTTGTTGCACCTGCTGTTGCTGCTGTTGCTGTTGTAGCGCCGCCAACTGCTGCAGCTGTTGATGCTGAAGTTCTTGCAGTTGGTGCTAAAAATGACACGTATAATTTGTCTATCATTATTATTCGGGAGGGAAAAAAATAAAACTATAAAATCTTTTGCCTTTTGTCTTTACGAGGGTTTGTGTGATCTAAATATACTGCTATAATAAGTGGACGTAAACTAATGCGATATAAACAGTTGTATTTTCATTATACAATAATTCCCCAGTAATTACTGATATTCATTACGCTATGAAACAGCATTATTAGCTAATTACTTAAAATCAATAAATTGCTAATAAGATTTGTTGGTATGTTCTAAGATATACATCGATATAAGATACGATAGATTACACTAAAGTATATCGATTACAATCCCGAACTACAAAAGGTATAATTCCCGGCACGACTCTTGAACTCCGGACCGTTAATTGCGCGGATTTTTTAATTAATCCAGTGGAACAAATTGGATAGAAAGTATGATTGTACCGATTGGCTCTTAACATTGTCTCGATTGAATCAATCGGTGCGTCGTTAAGCCTACGTGCACACATACGTAAGTATACGTACATGCGCAAGCTCACCCACACTGGGTCGGAGCTCGAGAGTCGTGCCGGGAACTACGTGTGGATCTTTAATGTTCACCTACATCGTTAACATGTTGCCCGAGGCGCTGCAACGCTTCCAGTAGGAGGTACTTGCAACCGAACTTCGCGTATTTTCGCGTCGCTTTAACGCGAGGCCGGTCTTGTATGGGCGTGTTCTATATCATATTGATGACGTAAGTGAGAAAAACAAGTAATTTCACATTTTCACTCAAGAGAATTGTGTTAGAAAAAACGCTTAAACGTAAGAAATACGGGTTACAGAACGACGGTAGTGCACGTTCCATGGGTATTAGTAAATTGTGCGTACGTTTGAAATAGTACGCAATAATTTGCTTATAACAATAATAAATACGATCACTTGCATGTTTGATTGAAATCGACGTGCATATGTTGCAAACATTGACAGAGGTTAATTTAGGAAGCACATTGTTAAGTTATTTTTTTTACAAATATTCACATTCGTTGCTGATCAATAAAACGATATAAGCACGGCAACGCAAGAGGCATTTTACATATTACGGTTTGAACGGGAAGTTTTTTGAAAGCACTTGATAACGCGTATATTTTGTGATGAGTGGAATTCGAATTATAATTAATTTTAAGGCTACGTTCTTAATGTCTAGAAAAGGAAAATATCAGGCCGATAGAGTGGAGACAGAAATTGTCGGTCTTCACACAAAACACACATACATACAGGAGCTGAAATTGTTAACTTTAGAGGTAAACCTATATCACGTGAACCATTGGTGATCTTGGAAATATAACTTGCCAGAATACAAATAGTATAATTTATTTAAGAAATGTGTTGCTTTATAAATACCATCGTGTAAAGCAGTTATATTTCCGAGTTAATCATTGGTTTCAAATTAGACACAGAATTTGTTCGCACCGACAATTTTGTATGCATATTTACGTGAAGAAACAGTATGGACTTGCAGTTCATATGAATATGACAGATGGCACCAGCTTTCTAACATCAAAAACCGACCTAAATGAGGACTCAAAGGCGATCACAGATGTGCCAGTATATCTAAACAATAGATTGAACTTCTATCTGAATGCAGGCTGTTTATTATACTTTTCGTGTCGAAAAACAAGTTGTTTCACGCCAATACACATACAATATTTCATACACTTAATTGCAATTATTTTCAACCGACTTCAAAAATTACTCTATACAATATATGAGAGATTGAAGAAGATTTATACCTCCTTTTCATATAAAAAACAGATATAGGTATAAAATATGATGATACTTATAGTTACAGTTAAGAATCACACCCAATTTTATCTTCAACTGAAATTACTAGTCTTTTATCTTCATTATGAGAAATTGAAGTCGGTTAATTATATCTTAAAGTTGTCTGTAAACAGGTATATATGAACTTACCTGGTTAAGGTTAGCGGTTAGCTGCTGCACTGGGAATAGTTGCTGCGGAGGCGGGTACGGCGGGGTGGCGGGCGGGTGGATCGTCGTCACACCTGTTGTCGACACACTCGTTAATTTTCTTCACACTTACCATAGATTAGTAAAGATACTGGGTGAAGTGGCTTCATTCAATTTCAATGCGGCTAAAGGCTGATTTATCAGTTATTTTTTTGAACTCTTGACAAATAAAAATCATTTTTGGAGAAAATTTCCGAATAAATAACTAATACTGCGTAATTTACATAATAAATTAATAAGTATTTCAAATATTTTAAGGACATTTTAAGCACGGACGCGTGGCAAAAGTTTTTTTACGCAACTATTTCAATTCTCAAAAATGGTTACATTTTGTCTTAGGAGTGAGTAATTTTTACTAATCTATGACACTTACACATACTTTAAAGGTTGCCCGATGATTGATATTAGCCGTATATTCCTACCAAAAGCGATTGCTGTCGTGTGTGAACTAAGTTGGAACGCCTTTATGTATGCTATACGCACTCTCAGAATCCACTACAAAACAGCTTCAGCAATGCTGTTATTAAGCAAAAATGGGCGGTATACAGGGTGAATTTTTAAAACGGGCCTTCAGGGCCAAATCCGAAACTATAAGGATTAGCGAAAAATGCTGAAAGGAGTAACGAGGCCGAATTTGATAAAAACTAAAACTGCATCATTAATTTTTTAAAATATCTTTTTCCCTAGCCGGGAATCGAACGAGTTCATTTTTAAAAAAATTACACCCTCTATATTATTCCACCATCTGATAGTGTCGCTTATAAGGATCAAATTCTGGGAAGTAATGTTATGTGACAAATTAAAGGAAAAGGAAAATTTTGAAGAAAATACATATTTTTCCATACGTTGCCATACTAATCCTTAAGGATTATACATAACAAATGATTTATGTGTAATTCTTTAAAAACATACGTAAGTCATACCATTGAAGAATTTGTTGCTTATTCAACTAATTATTTGATGTTATAACCGTGACATACGGCTTAGTATGAGAAAGTAATAGTTTGGCAAGTAAATTACCGCCGTTTTTAGGATTTATTTTTTAATAAAAATAGATAAGTGATTAAATAGTAAATTGTTATTGTTTGTTGTTTATAACTATGTTTCAACAGTATATATAATATAATTTTCTATATCTCTTTGTTTAGTTATCACTCGGATTTGACTCGAAAAAGACATTCTCGCAAATTGTCAATTTTACATCTGTATTAAACGAAACTCCGCCCATAGCAAGTTAAATCGATTATAATGGTCCTAAAAGTAACCTTAACTAAGTCGGACATAAAAATATAAATTCTTGAAGAACAAAACGTCCATTTCGAATGATTTGAAACATTGAGCCAAAAAATTGTTAATATGCGAAATGTTTAAATTGATGAAAGGCGGGAACTTAACTGCCAAATTAATATAAAAAAATATGTATTTTCTTAAAATTGAGGCTTTTCCTTTAGTTTGTCATTTATCATTACCCAGATTTTGATCCTTATAAGTAACACAATCAGATAGTGGAATAATATAGAGGGTGTATTTTTTTTTCAAAATGAACTCGTTCGATTCCCGGCTAGGGAAAAAGTTATTTTAAAAAAGTAATGATGCAGTTTTAGTTTTTATCAAAATCGGCCTCGTAACTCATTTCAGCATTTTTCGATAATCATTATAGTTTCGGATTTGGCCCTGAAGGCCCGTTTTAAAAATTCACCCTGTATATGTAGTGATACTTTACAATTTTGTAAAAAGATTTCTATGACCCTTAATTTAAAATCCTGGTAATTTAAGAATGATTACATGTTTTAATGGATTGATCTATTACATAAATACTACTCTTCGCGAGTGAATATCTATTACTGCATTGCACATATACCATAATAAGCAAAAACAAGGTACGGTGATTAGTTGAACTTTAAAATAATATATACGAATATTGGTGATGTTATTTATTATGTGGCGCAGTTTGTGAACTCTTCACACACAACAACTTGTTCTTATTGTTCATTAATCCTTTACAATACTTAATGTAAACCGAAAGAAAAAAATCAAAAGTATGAAAGTATTATTATTCATTAAGAGTCAACTTGGCTATCTGAATTAAAGTAATTAATATCACCTGGTGTTGTATACATTTATTGGACTGATACATATCACATGGTATATAAAGTTTCAGATGTTCAAACTTTCCCCAAAAGATGCGCATACGACTTACACACATTTTCTGTACATGGCGCGAAATTAATGGTAACATTAGATGTTATAATGAACCTTATTGTTATTATTGGTGCGCAACAAACAGCAAACAAAACATAGCGGACGTAGTATTATACATTAAGCACAAATTAGTACTGTTACCGGTTATGATACATCTATAATATCTTTTGGATACATAATGATTTGAGCTCTAATAACTGACATTTAATACAAGTCGCATATTAACCTAACCTAACAAAGCATTTTACATGCCATTTTAATTGTTGAAGATGTTTATTTAATAACATTAATTAGATTCAAATTTACGCATGTTTTGCGGTGCCATGATTGTCCTGGATTACTATTGAAATTTCATATTTTATTTTCTAAGATTATCTCATCATATTTTGTACATATGCAGTAGACAATTAATTTACGAATGGTTTTTAATGCTTTTACGTAAAATCATGGAAGCGGGAAATTCCTTAATAATTATTATTATCTAGTTAACCCACTTGGACTTAGGTTGTTTTGAATAAATGCTTCATTACAAACACACCGGTCCATCTAAGGAAAACTGTTCACATTAGAGCTCAAACCACAAAGCGAACACCCAACGCCAACACTCCCCACAACAATGGACACGAGCGGGTACGAGGCGACGGTTACACATGGGCGGTATCGGTACGGAGGCGACTTGCCTTGCGCGCAGAACTGTAGGTCCAGGGCGTGCAGCGCCGACGTGGCCAGCGTGGGCGGACCTTCGTAAATAATCTTAGCTTGAATATGTGTACAGGGACCCTAACGAGCTAACGACGTGAAATGTAATGTGAAGTCTAATACGTTGTGTTCTGATGGATATCATTCATTCAAAGGGGGAAAAGTATATGAAATTGTAATTGTAGTTTTTTTACAGTTGCTTTAAAAGAATATAAAAGATAATGTCAACTTAATTGTAAATAAATATAAATAAATAAATTGGGTTCACCAATAAGGGCCTAACATCGTAAGCTTAATATATAGATATAATAGAAAATAATTGAAAAAAAAAATAACGAGTGTTTCATAAAATCTAATGGTTACTAATTCAGATAAAACTGTGTGTGTAATGAATATAATAATATGGATATTTGAAGGATGGGATCCATGGTACTTACCGGTGGGATCAGCTAATTCGAGCATGCTCCTCTCAGTCTCTGGCAGTGATTCGTTGCGTGGCTGACCCGCTAATACATCGGGTCTCTGCAAGTTATTAATATTTTTTATAGCTACTTTTTGTATTCACAAAATAGTGTAAATAGTTACAATTGTACTAGTAAGTTTGTTATTAATTAACATATGATTTGTCATAAATGGTCTATATTGTTCTAATTTTTTTCTACATTCATATAGTGCTTTTCAAACAGTTGCACTTTTAAGTGTCAACTATTTATTCTAGAATTCCTTTTATAAACCTACAATATCTAAATACATGTGATCTATTGTTACCTACAGCAAGTTCAAATAAACGAACTACTTCACTAAAACGAAGTAACGATTTACAAATAAATTACATTAGTTATGGGAATACCATGAATATCCTATGATCCTATTATGTCATGTAATATCACTGTGACAAATTCACTTTACGACACTCACACAAATCAATTTCTCAATTCCATGTTTACTTTTAAATTTCTTGGTAACATCCATCCATGTAAATCCGGGAGGGAGGGATAATTTTGCTATATCTTGATGAAATATCTAATTTGAAGAAAAGGAGTTAGTCAATATACAAATTATTCACGAGTATGTTTAAATTAAATACGTCGTGTCGTATTTTAATAGTCATACGATTCAAAACAACTACAACCCTGATATTGTGTAATATCTTTTCTATTCCCCTTATGTACGTCGACTAATCTAATGTTCGTTGTTCAGAGGTATCGTAGATATAGGTATACAAGTTCATTTGTTATATATATTATAAAAATTACGCATTTGCACGCAGCAATACTTGTGTTTCCATGGAATCTGGTAGGACTGTTCACTTGTATGGGATATTATGTGATAATAATATGCGTCCCAATGTCCATGTCCACGCACCTGGTCGTCGAGTATGTCAGGTGTTCATGTTATGTGTGAACCGACCTGGTCGTCGAGCATGTCAGGTGTTCGTGTTATGTGTGAACCGACCTGGTCGTCGAGCATGTCAGGTGTTCGTGTTATGTGTGAACCGACCTGGTCGTCGAGTATGTCAGGCGGCGGCGGCAGGTGGTGGTCGGAGTGCGCGGGCGGCGCGCGGCTCTTGCGCGGGCACTTGTGCTTGCCGCCCGCCGCCGCCGCGCCCGCGCCCGCGCCCGCCGCCGCGCCGCCGCCGCCCGCCGCCGCGCCGCTCGCCGCGCCCGCGCCCTTCTTGCGAACTGTGTATGAACATAGTCACGTTTTATCACCGAACGCATATTTTAGCGCCGCGCGGATCACCTACTAGCGCTAACGCCGTAGCGCGGCGCTAGAATACGCACTCTGTGTGGCCAGGCCTTTAATGGTAAATTGTAAAATATGTAAAAGCGTATATAAAATGAAAGGAAATATATTTATGTGCGTCGGCCTGCAGAGACACATACAAATTGTCGGTCACAATATTTTTCTCTTATACTACTACCGAATCGCACCGGATATCTACAACGTGTGTATGTTCTTATGTACCCTAGTGTAGTAATATTTCTAAGCATAGAATGAAACATTTCAACAAATCAATGGATTTTAGTCAGTTTAGATTAACTTCACAATTTAGATGATCCTTTTACCCTGGAAGACATAAACTAACTTACTGGGCAAACTAAATTGACAACCTTTAATCGTAAATCGTAATAAGGTTACTAATTGTTTGAAAATGTACTCACCGTCAAGGTAAACCTTGTTAAAGTTGGCAGGAAGGTCTGGCGCTGGGGCGAGTGCGGGCGCGGGCGTCGGCGCTGGGGCTGGCACCGCGTGCTGCTGCTGCTGCGGCTGCAAAGGGAGTTGCTGCTGCTGCTGCAGGGGGATTGGCTGCTGCTGCTGCTGCAGGGGGAGTTGCTGCGGCGGCTGCTGCTGCAGCGCGTGCTGCGGGAGTGGCGGCTGTTGCTGCAGGGGGAGTGGCTGCTGCGGCTGTTGCTGCAGCGCGTGCTGCGGCAGCGGCTGCTGCGGCTGCTGCAGCGCGTGCTGCGGGTGCGCGGGGAGCAGCGCGCGCTGCGCGGGGGCCCCCGGCGCGGGCGCGTGGCTCAGCCCGAGGGACGCCGCCTGCGCTGCGCTCAGCCCGCCGCTTTCTTCAGCGCCCGTGTTACCTGGTAAATCATTTGTAGTTTAGAGCAAGGAACTAACATTAGCATTATTTTTGTTGTAAATTTATATTGAAATTAATTAAAGTTAAAATTGCAAAATACAATACGCATTGAAACAAAAACATAAAGTATTTAAAACACATAAAACTTTCATTGAATTGTATTTTTTTGCACATTTGCATCGTAAGTAGTCTCTGCCATCAAGTAGCATCTGTAATTACAGATGCGTTGTGCGATGTTCTTGCCACTCCTAAAGACTAAGGTTATCCTATATAATCCTTACTAGTATTTAATGTGTTATGTGTTAATATAATCCCTACTAGTTTTCAATGTGAATTATGTATGATATTATGATAAAAATCACAAAAAAGCGTCTAACCTCTCGGCAACATGACGGAGTGCGGGTAGTCGAGCAGCAGCTGCACGACGGCGGTGTGTCCGCCCTTGGCCGCCTCGATGAGCGTGCTGGAGTTGTCCTTGAGCTTGCGGAAGGGGTCCGCGTCGCACGCCAGCAGGAACTTGACCACGTCCACGTGGCCGCCCGCGCACGCGAGCGACAGCGGCGTGTGGTCGCCGTTCGCCGTCATGCGGTTCACGTCGGCACCTTGCTGCGGGTGGTTTGCACGTTATAAACGTCGGCAATAATTACTTTCGATTCCAAGAGAAAGTTCCCTAGCTGAGGGACGAAAATTGATTCCTTTTTCGTAGATTACTTGCATGTTGTACTATTGCACGTACCAGACAAGATTGCTTCAAGTAAATAGGAGAAAATTAAAACATAATGCGTATTACTCTATCTACAATTTAAAGTTGCAGCAGTCAACTGTTTTAAGTCAACCAAAGGCAACTAATAGTACTATCGGTGGAAATTCATGGAGTAGAATGTTTTAAAGTTTTAAATGAATAGTTGGAGAAAATAGGAGCGTAGGTACTAAAACTCATGTACCATATAAATAAAACTATCACAATCTCCAAATTCACAGCAATAATGTAAACAAGCAGTAACCTATAAGGCGCTGCGTGTACGCGTGTACTGTACGCGTGCTGAAGTAAATTTAACATTTAGTTTCTACACGCTCATGATAACCCTACAGCAACATCACTAAAGCAGCGCAATAACACAACACCAACCTTCCCGACGAGGAACTGCACGGTGCACACGTGCCCCGCGCGGCACGACTTCATGAGCGGCGTGCGGCCGCCCTCGCTCTCGTGCTCGAGCTGGGCGCCCGCACGCAGCAGCAGGTCCGCGACGTCCGTGTGGCCGTTCTCACACGCGTACGTCAGCGCCGTGTCGCCCGTCTGCGTCTGGGCGTGCACGTCCGCGCCAGCGTTCAACAGGTACCTGGACGGACGAACATTATTATTTTAAATGTATGTCACACTTACCACCAAAACCTTAACAGTATCTATTCATTGTTAAGATGTATAACAGATTAAAATTCTTCTAATAAATATTATTGGAACCTTAAAGACGTATAATAAAACAAAATGCACAAAATAGTAGAAGTATAGTAGTAGAAGCAAAGAATAGTAAAGTATTTGACAATATTAAAAAGGTTAAATTAATTTTAATTATGATAGAGAATTAATTTTAAAAAAATCCACAATACAGATCGATGTATTTTTATTCTGCAAATTAAAATATCTAGAACTGCTCCAATTAGACAATCTTAAAATGCATACAATATTTGTATCTATCTTCAGTTAAAAAAAATCCTTCGTGTCGGACTGAAATAGGTCATTTGTTCACAAATGCTGAAATTCATGACACAACACATCCAAGAACACACAATCTAATATACTATACTTACTCCGGTGGTTCGTCGACCCAAAGTGACTCTTGGCCTCCAATACGAGAAGTCGCCATTTCCCCCGACACTGTGTATATAAACTATACGTAACACATTCAAAACAGCCATGCACCAACCTCACGAGCTCGATATGCCCCTCCTGCGAGGCCTCCATGAGCGGCGTGGAGGCGCCGAGCTCCGCGTCCGCGCCCGCCTTGATGAGGAAGTCCGCGACCTCGAGGAAGCCGCCGCAGCACGCGAGCGTCAGCGCCGTCTCCTGCGTCTCGTCCGTCTGCGCGTTGATCGACGCGCCCTGGCCGAGCAGCAGCGCCACCATCTCCTCGTGACCTACACAACATAATGATTGTACATATTTAATTAATAAGTTCAATAAACCAAACGGTACAATATGCATATAATAATTACATAAGCCTAAAAATAAAAAAAAAACATACACCTTCCTTGGCAATCGGATAGAATTATGACTGAATTAAACGTCTTTCTCGTAGTAAATACAACATGAATATTTAAAGAATTTTGATTAATATACAAATTATCAAGAAGGCGTGATGTTCTATAGTTTCATATTTGTCGCTCACTCGCTCCTAAACGCTAGAACAAAATTTCAAATAGGGGGAGAGGCTCGCATGACTTTCAGAATAAACTTGCAATAAGTCTATTGCGCCAATAACCAACTTTATTGTCCTAACATTATTTAACATTTTGATAGAAAATAATAATCACAAGTCTTGAAGTCAAAACATTATATATAGCATAGATTTGTATAATAAAAATGTTGATTGATAGAAACACGCCCGATTCCAGACATTAAATACAAGTTAACACTCATCCAGTGTCTTGCGTTAGTGACGTCATAAATCGTCACATAACGACGCAGTCACATAACAACAGCGTAGCACTACGGGCGGTCGACGCTCGTCAGGCACATATCAATTTAAATATTTAATTGTTTCTGTGTCCACGGCTTGACACTGAAATGCGCCATTCTCATTATAGATTTTTATTACTTTGTTCAATTAATTAGCAACCGAGAAAGTACGTCCAGCATGAAGAAGCACGAACAACGGTTCCATCTGACGGTGAGTAACCACTGTAGCCCATAGTTTATAACTAACTTAGATAGTGCATAGAATAGAGTTTTTACATGAAGTCTATCACAAATGCGATGCCACCCTTCTTCATCCGTCAGGATTGATGTAACTTCTCATAATTATGTAAAATCAGCGAGCATCCACACCCTTCCATCTAAATACTTCAAGTTAGGAATTGCTATGGCAGTAATAGCTCTCCGCTCAAACCACACTGATTCCACCACATTCCAAGTTTATGTATATCGTACCCTCCCTAGCGGCCTCCATGAGCGGCGTGTAGCCCTCGTCGTTGACCTCCTCGATGTTGGCGCCGCGCTCCAGCAGCAGCATGGCGAGCTCCACGTGGCCGCCGCACGCCGCCAGCGTCAGCGGGGACTCGAAGCTGTCCGTCGGCATGTTCACCTGCCACCGGAGAACAATATTACGTTATGTTTAAATATACTAACAAGATGGTATATTCAAAACAGATTCAATGTGGAATTTTCTTAGAACGTTCATAACATCATTTTCTAAGTGAAATGTAAGTAACAAACATGTATACCATAATCACGCTAAAGTCTATGATTACAAATTAACCACAAGTAGGTACAAAATGATTTATTTAAAGACTTGTGAAGGTTATTGATACTACGTATATGGGGTAAGGAACGTAAATTCTTTGTTATACAGCAATCTTTTTTTTCGAAAATTCATGTAATTTCTCATTTTTAATCTAACATTTTTTTAATCCAAATACATATTTAATATCATTTTTTTAATATTAAGATCCACTTACTATTTCACGGCGTATTTACTTCACCACCATACATACGTAAGGCTCTATGTCGAACTAACTCTCACAGTTACGTCACTCGCATTAAAACCTATGCGTGAACTGACGCAAGCCACTGATACTATGGTCGTTTATAAGACGTTCAATAAATCACACTGATTGAATGGTATGTCACAATTACTTTCTATGATGAAAAAGGCAATTTTAAATATGTGCATCACATAAATCATAAAAATGCATATCACACGTCTTGCAAACTCAATCCATTCATACCGCAATTGCACTCTAGTAAACTGTTATTTTATGAAAAACGACGACAGGCTAAGTTTATACTTAACATTTTAGATTGAATCCGACCAGATGATTAAAAAGCAAAGGGGAAGGCTTACATGGCCAGGTCTCTTAGTAATTTATTAGTAGTATAAATAGGCTAGAAGTATATTTTACGTCTTGGTATTCGAATACAGGGGGTGGAATTCAAGAAGACACCCTATTAGTGATTTGTGCGTTTGCGACACGTCCGCCTCTCGCCGCTACCGAAGCAAGACTGACGACTGACAGTGACGGGTTGAAATCTCATATTTATTATAAAAAAAGCGGGTAGTACAACACACTAACGACAGCATATATCAATTGTTAACCAGCACCACTTTATTGACATTATATTTTTAAATAATAAATAGCTTATGAACACGTAGTTCATCTGATTCACGCCTCATATGTGCAAGGCTACATTACAAAACAACCACAGATGATAACAACACAAAACAAAAGCGTCACACGAAACCTAAATGTCTCCCGACCCTTAATTATCAACCCCTAATTGGCCTTACGTCGGCGTTGCTCACATTTACACCGTTCATCACGAGACATATCACAACACACACCACACAATAAATTATATTCTAATAAATATACATAATATATATCGAACGGTAATATATCAGCAACTAACACCAACCTGCGCGCCCGAGTCCAGCAGCAGCCGGGCGACCTCCACGTGTCCGTCCATGCTCGCCTCCATGAGCGCCGTGTGCATCTCGTCGGTCTTGTGCTCGCGGTCCGCGCCCGCGGCCAACAGGAAGCGCACCATGTCGAGGTGGCCCTTGTAGCACGCGAGCGTCAGCGCTGACTCCTTGAACTCGTTGGAGTGTGTGTTGATGCCGGCGCCGTGCTCGAGGAGGATCTTTGCTACGCCCACGTGGCCCGCGGACGCCGCCTGTGGATAATGAACGAATATTTTTTAATTTCATTTTTGCAGTATAATCAATGGCTGCAATTGATTAAGGCCAGATTGCTTTTGCAGAACATTCATTACAAACAGATCAGTATAAAAAGTATAAATAAACAATCTAACTTCATTTTTCGCCATATAACAGCTGTGTGAAGATATCGTATTCTAATTTGTAAGGTGGTTATAAGATTAACTACACATTAGGGGTGGCATGATGATAGAAAATTGATGTTAAGGATATCGAAGTCCTCACTCCTATCATTGTTATAAATTACAAATGTCCATTGACAGTATACATAATATTGACACAATAGGATTGCATGTTAGTGTATAACTTTAGATTTACTTGAGACAATCTGATCTAAGTTCCATTAGGACTTAGGATGTAGTGGGTAGAGGCATGAACTGAAGAAAGCCATTTGTTTACCTACTTTTCAATCTCCACAGTCCACTCACTTACAGACCCACGCACCGATCACATTATAGTTATGAACGCAACGTACCTCCATAAGCGGCGTATGCCCATTCTCGTTGTGGTCCTCGACGTGAGCGCCGTTCTCGAGCAGCGCTCGCACGCACTCCTCGTGTCCGCCGGCGCACGCGTACATGAGCGGCGTGTTGCCGGAGCCGGACACAGCGTTCGCGTCCGCGCCGTGGGCGATCAGCAAGCGCACGATATCCACGTGGCCCGCGCTCGCCGCCTCCATCAAGGGTGTGCAGTCGCCCTAAACACGAAAGAAAATAAAAATTTTTTTCTGAACTGGATCTTTTGAAAGAGTGTTTACGTGTTAAATATTTCAAGTTTATATAGGTATTCGTGTAGCACAATAATATTATGATGTTTACGAGTAAACGCTGCAATACAATATTCCTTGAAAAACTGAGATTAGTAATTTAATAAGTAAATACTAAATAATCAGTAGATAAACTTCGGTAACATTTCAAAGTGGCTTCTGCATTCAAGATAACATACACAAATATAACATTAATAAAAAGAAAACTAAATGAATGAAAGGCAGGCTTTGAATCAAATGACAAACTTGATTATCAATGATTAATCGTCGTCTATATAAATAAAAAAATGCATTGCCATGCTCATGTATTTGCTTTTGAAATTGATTGCAGTGCATGTTTCTCTTGAGAAGGAAGTTGTTTTTGCGCGTTAGAGAAGACATGAGAACATATTTCCTGTTAGGCCAAACATTCATGCTTGTGAAGCGGCCGCGTTCTAATGGACGGAACACTTACGCTTAGTGGATATTAATTAAAAAGACAACGTGATACGCAAAATAGGGTGTGACTGAGCTTTATATTTATTGTATGCACTTCCACTAAAACGTTACATAGATATTCAACGTTATTTATTAGATTATTGAATATGAAGGCAACAAAACAATAATATTTTGTGACATTTCGAATTACAAATCTGTCGAAATGAACAAATGTCAAGGATTAAACAGCAATAGGTAGATCATAAATCGCAAATTCAGTAGTAATATATAAAATAATGACATTTTATTTACTTATCTTATAAATGGCTTTACAAATATTACCTTGATAATCGGAACATAAATCTCGTTTGCAGCTATAATATCGTAATTGTAAAAGTTTGTTTGTCAATAAATATTTTAGCGATAACATTTATAAAGTTAATTAACTATAAAGAACTTCGTGCAAAAGGAAGCCATCTATCTATCTATTGCCGTGTATCGGCAACGCAAAGTTAGACGATACAATCTCCTAGACTGACCTTGATGCCGCGATCCTCAACGCTCGCGTGCATAGCGAGCAGCACCTGCGCGAGTTCGTAGTAGCCGGCGGAGCAGGCGAGCGAGAGGAGGGACTCGCCCTCCTCCGTGGTCTCGTGCACGGAGCGCCCCTCCGTGAGCAGCTTGCGCACGGTGCCCACGTCGCCGTCCGAGCACGCCTCCGCCAGCGACGGCGCGCCGTCCGCGCCCACCGCCGCGCCGCCCGTCGGCGTCGTGCCCGTCGCCGTCGACCCGCATTGCGTCCTTACACCAACAAACGTACCACACTCAGCGACCACATCGTAACGAAACTGTCTTCCGACATTCGCTAAATGTTATCAGATAAGATCAAAGCTTCACGAATCATTGTCACAGGCCGCGTCGATCGGACAGACCGGAGAATCAGACCGTGAGGTCGATTCGATCGCAATCTGCCCGAGAGGCAGGCCCGATTTCCGACTCTATCTCGGATTATCATCATTTAAGTTATGCGACGAAACGTTCGAACAAATAGAATCGTATATATTTTTCACGTAAACAAAATAAAGAAAGTTCGAACGCTTGGAAAGTGGTCTCCGTTTTACGTAATACGATATAACTATAACGATCCGCGTTTCTTAGAACACATCGAATGGACGTCACTCACTTGATCATTATAATAATTGTAAAATTATATGCAACTAATCGTACTCGATAGGCCCCAAGAAATCGTATTGCATATTCATAGCGCTCATAAGACTTTCTTTGGATACATTAATAATAAAGTGTCATAATGCACCGTAGTAGAGCATCCACATTAATGTCCATCATTCGTTTATTTGATAAATTATTATCTGTTTTTTTGTTTGTAGAGAAAACACAACATTATTATAATTAGTATTAACATGTCATAAAAATATTACGCAGTATGAGATTATACGACCAGGTGCTAGTTTTCTTTCTTATAGGAATTATACTTTTAAATTAACTACCTGCGGATCAAAACCTAAGCAAAATTTCATTCCATATTATGTTATTTTATGTTTAGTGTATAAAAACTTTCCATAGCGTTCAATCCACGAATGTGTGATTTGGGCTAACACAGCCAGATCTTAGACTACTCTAAGATCTGGCTGTGTTAGAACAAATCACACATCGATTCTACAATCGTCCACACAAGTTACGCATAGACACCTATAACTTATAAAGTGCTTACGGCTTGTCCTGTTGGGGCAGGCGGAGTTGCGCGGGCGGCTGGTCGCTGCGCATGCGGGTGAGCGCCGCGGCCGCCTCGTCGAGCGCGCACGACACGGACGACGTGAGCCGCCTCAGCACCTCCGGGTCCGCGAGGTGCTTGCCCTCGCCGGACAGCTTGCCGATACCTGCGAAAAAGATAAAACTATGTAGATTGATCTTTTTACATGAACATTCTTCCCCGCCGTTTTAGGTAACATAAGTAGCAAATGTTCTCGTTGTTGTAAATGAAATTACGGGAGGGTGTGGACACACACCGGTGATCCAGTTTAAATAGAATTTTTACATTGAAAATGGATGACAGATGCATTGTTGCCTATAAGAAATAGTCAATTTAAGGTAACAATTTTTGGTAAATGTGGTTTAAAAGATTTATTAAACAAGACTCATCCATAGTGGTAAAGTCGCCAATACTCCTAAATGTGGCGATGATTTCATTGTAATCAAACCGTGTAGAGTTCTACCACCAAATTTCACAGTGAATTCTATAAAAGCAAGGGAGAATAGTTCAACTTTTCTCTCTTGCTTTTGTCTTCATAGTGTACAAATGAAAGAACAGAAATGTTGACGTAAAACTATGTCTATACCATAAATGTATAGTGTGGGCGATGATGACCCGTCTGTAGTAAACGTCGAAAAGAAACTATGTTCGCGGACTACGCTTCTCTTATTTATTTAAATTTGATAGACAATTTACCTTCTCGGCATAAAGCCCGCTTTTTAATACGTTTTATTAGCTGCAGTTGTATACAACTAACAAACGAACTATGTAAACAAATTTACGAAGTCGATTTTAACCTACTTCCAATGTAACTATTTGAAAACATTAATACAATACATTTCTTTAGTAGCATCGTGTTGATCTGATCATGGAGACATTCGTTTGATAAAAAACGTCTTTAAAAGTGGATTCATTTGAGTCCTCTTAACGAGTCTAATACATATACACTTGGTCACGAGGTCTAATGATATATTTAGATAGAAAGCGAAACGTTAATAGCATATCTTTATAGTTTTTAACCAATTTCGAAAAAAGGAAGAGAGAAGTTGTATCTTCGTATGTATTTTAATATTTTGTATTTTAAATAAACTATAATTTATGGTTATTAAACGTCTTATTCGACCTCAAAATGTTTTAGATCTAAATATTATTGGCGCAGATATCTATGCATACGGAAGAGGATGTTGAAACTATGCTTCCACCCGCGGCACCGCCTTGCATGCAGTTCCACGAACTGTGTTCCGATATTTAAGCAGAAATCAAACATGTTTTCCAAGTAAAAACATTCTATGTCATTTGTAACATAGTCTTTTATCAGTTCCCGTAACATTGGTTCATGTAATAGAATTGTTAGCATATGTAAACAAAAAATAAATAAAACAGGTTTACGAGTTTTGGCTTTTGTTCAATTAAATGCTACCCATCAAAAAACATGTTTTGCAAAAAACAAATATACAAAATGAATGTTGTGTTCATCATTATGTATTCGGCAATTGTATATAGCTTCGTAATTTACAAGGTAAGTTATCTGCATATAACTTGGAGCTATGAACATTCAGTTCAAAGAGTCATGTCTTCATCTTTGCAAGAACAGCAACTATCGATTGCGCCGAGTTCGCACGAGGCCAGTGCTTAAAGCTACGAGCATGATAGTATTATCGTGCTAGATAGCTCGTACAATATCTTTATAACAATATCTGCTATATTTTTAGATGATTCTTTGAAAATTTAAAGCCTTTAAACATTTCCATTGTTATACCTATTTCCGTCTGTAAAATTGCAGTACTTGCGTGAAATCTTCAAACTTAAGTTTTCTGGGATGCTAACGCTTTCTGCATCATATGCAAAAAAGGTCTCGGTAAAGCAGATCCTGTCTTTGTCAGATTACTAATTGCAATTTTCATGTAGGCCTGCTGTTCTATATGTTATATAGTTACATTCAGGTGAACTGTTTGCAAAAAAACCAATGATCCTGTCCTGGAGAGTAATTCCAGTATGCTAAATATTATACAGTACTGTTCAGAATGAAACCGTTTAATAACATTGCATTATCCAAATGACGTCACCGTGTAAACGCAACTTGACAACAATCATAGACAGTTATCGAAACCGGCTCTTGACAAATGAAGACTATATATTTTTAGCACTCGGCCGAATTAAATGATTGTGAACTAAATATACCTTATGAATATTCAACCGTTGCATTTGGTGAATACGGTATCTGTCATCAATCTTAGACAGTTGAAAGGGTTAATCAGTTGATTTATTATAATTACAATGAAAACACTGCACTAATATATAAAAAATGAAACTTTGGTGCAAATTATTTTTTAAAAGTATTCGAGATTCGAGGCTGTCGCTTGCACCCACAAGAGACGCCACCTATATAAATACGATCGATATGATAATCTAACGATATCAACACTACGACACACTTTGGCCGCCCTTCTTCGAAACCAAAATAATTCGCCCGCCGACTTATACACCCAAATACTTATCGACATCCTTCACGAAGCCTTTGCAGTGTATCTGCATGGCTTAAGACTAACCGAGTAGATACAAGCGATCAGACACACAGGAAATGACCTCCAAAAAAATTGCACTCAACACAAACCAATGTCGACTTGTGTCTATTAATGTAATTTTAGTAGTAAGCACACAAGGGCGACGTTGGCTAGTATTAACCGAGTCCCGAGCACCCGGCGAAAGGTTCTGCGTGACATAATCGCGAGTAATTGGCATTACAATAATTACCAGGGCTGTACAAGTAAATTCTGTAACGTGGTTATTGTTCTAAAGGTTGCTGACGAAAGCGAAACGATTTTATTTTTATTACATCTCTTTTCTTATTACATCTCAAAATGCTTTCTATTTGTAGATAGCACAGTTTCTTTCAGAATATGTTAGCGTTGAACTTAATTGCCAAAACACGCGACGAAATGAGAACCTCTTTCCCTTGAGAAGTCGGTTAAATATACAGTCACCGACAAGTCTAAGTGTATGTTGACTGACCCCATAAACTGCGATGGTCCATGGATCATAAAACGACTAAAAAGTGCATCCATGAGACAGAACAACGGTGTTTGTCAACCGTTTTGAAATTATTTGGGAACTATCGACCATATTTGATAACTTATTTTTAACAAAATGAAATCGTTACAGAACCCGACGGCGCTACGCGACTTCGCACAAATCAAAGAGCGACCAAGTTTTATAACTTTAATTCTGAAAGCAAAGTTACTTGACTGTCGCTACAGCCAGCTGAGTTCTACTTGTATTGCACATAGTAGTTGAACATAATAACTTTTAAGGGTGTTGTTACGTCATAATCGCGAGTAATATAAGTTTTTTTACAGGTGGTAGAACGCCTCATACTTCTTACTCTGGAGGCAACACCGCCACACCTATTTCTGCAATCGATACATAAAGTAATAAGCGCTGATATGTTATGTTCTGATTTAATGGTTATGGTAAAAGACAGACCTTATGAACAGTTTATGAAGTATTCCAAATTAGTGTGAAACCACTGTTTCCGACCTCAGATAGAAATGTATTCTAATCCTATCTGAGATTGATTAAATACGTCCAATTTATCATATATCACTTATCATCAGGTAGACTGTATCTTGTTATCTACTTCATTAAAATAAAAATAAAAAAACAGAGCGAGTTGTGTCTAATGCTGGCAAGTTCAACCTCGGCATATGGGTCGAGTGTCCAGACGGAGTTCGGGTCAGATGGCAATCGCGACGCGAGAACCTTCCTCCTACATAATTTACGTAGATTCCACCTGGACACTCGTAATAGAATGTAAATGTTTGCTTTAGTCTTATTTACCCCGCGATAGATTGTTTTCTGTTAACTGGAACAATGCCGATAATGATGTTATGACATAATAGGTACGAGAGTACATATTAAAATCAATTAAATATTACATGGATCGCAGTGCAAGCGCCGCACTATTAGGATCCGTGTAAGATAATTTTTATTACCTATAAAGATGTATATCTTTCGAATAACTAACTATGATTGGCAGTTTATTGTTTTGCTTAAATGGTAAATGCTGCATTCAAACAATATTTGTAAGGGGATAAAAAATGATTAACCAACTTAAAAATGAGATTCTCAATGTGATTTTTTTGTGTCTTGCAGATCAAATGTCGTCCTAGAGATCTATATCAGCCAAATTGTATATAACTATAGTAGTGAACTTACGCTCTATAATAAAGACACCGTCATACAACGTACAGTTAAAATGAATATCTAATGATCCTTTAATGTCGGATATATTGTCTCTTCGCCGATATTGTATCGTTCGTTGACACGTTTACCAAAATACAGAGCTTTACAAAGAGGTGCGCAATATTCGCGACGTCACGCCACCGATAACATTGACGGTATGTAATGAATGAAAACGGCGTACAGTTTTGGATTCTACGTGCCCTTTTATCAGCATACAGACATCGGCGCCGGCGGTAATGAAAAAGCACTAAAGATAGACATTCAAATAAATGAACGTTTTTCCCATGTCTGGGGTTTAAGAGGAAATATATATTCTTTAATAATAATCATCCAACTTGTTAGACAACTGTGGGATCCTTTCATTGCGAAACAACGCGTGGAGAGCGGTATGAAAACATGTAGGTACAGCGACATCTATCGATCACGGATTAATTAAATAGTTCCAAGTAATGAGAGAAAGAAATTAATTGGAACAATATCGTGGAACAGTATCGTAAATATAACTGATGATATGGTAATGGAGACGAATTTCTCACGACTGAACCACAAGCGATACCCAATTGTTTCTAACATTTTCAGACTAAAAAATATAGGCTACATTAATTCATCTACTATTGCGTGAAAAATCAGTCACAATCGTTTTAGAAATTTCCAAAATTAGACTGTTTAGACAGACAGAAAAAATTATAAAACTAATTGTATGTTCTGAAGCCGAACAAATGAGCATATGAGTGTAGAGTCACGGACATTTCACATTTCAGTTATATTTGTTTGCACAGATGTAAATATAAATGTGCAATAGTATTAAGTAAAGCGGCGGACAACATCCCACGTAGATACTTAATAGGTTGTGTTGCAGAAGTCCAATTATAGAAATATTCGAAGCGAGTTTACAATTTCATATCACTATAACGCAGATATGGTTGTATACAAGCGATATTTTGTTTTCACATCAATATGGAAAACTGTTTATAAAAATCAATACCGGAAGCGCATCGTGTCACCTATGTAGAGTTGGTAATTTTTTATTAACTCATATTGGATTGAATTGCATTCGCTTCATCTCTTTTTCGCCGCAATGATCGTTTTGGAGATAAAGAGAGAGGTAAAAAATAAAGATTTAAAAATGATTTTAGTACCACCTTTGGTAATTTGGTTTTGTGCACTTGTCGATGTCGATGGTTTTGCTTTAACAGTAAGCTTTGTGTAGTATATTGATATGATACGATATTAACGAAAACGGTTTCCAGTTAGGTTATGATATGTCGGTACTACGCCTACAATAACGATATTGCGAACCATAAAGTAAAATTACCCTTAGTAGGGGCCAAAGTAGATTATCGATCACATGAGTAGTAGGTTGGTGCGATTCCATGAACTGCATTGTCATTGGTCGCCAGTCGTCAGGTCTTCGTCCATTCTCCATTCATGTTTACAAACGTGTAATGTTCGTCCTAATTAGCACGGTTGTATAGTAAGCGCTATGTTAAGTTGTATGTCAGCGTGTTGTAATATGATAATTCATGTACCTACCTAGTACCTACCTATGTTACATTCATTATATGAAACTCATGAAGTTTTAGTTTAGGTCGCTCGATATTATAGCAGCCCGCGAAATAAAGTGTATGAGAAATGTATGGGTCTAAAACAATATGTCTCACGTATAACATTTTCCGTTTTGCATTCGTATGCTGTATAGCCGAAACACTTCCTAAATCTGTCATAGAGCAATGCTGCTATAATGGTCTGAAAGATACGATACGTAAATAAAAATGGAAAGAAGAAAGTCTCATATTTATCTAAGTCCTCCCCAATGCAATACAAGACACATGGACTTATATTTCCTACTTCAACAACAACAAAACTAGTTGGAAACAATTCCAAGAAATCGCCATTACAACTCTATGATACATTGCATTAATATTTTACATACATTTGCTCGGCTCCTTCGCTAAATGCAGCCTTCGGGCTTTCCCAGTATCGATTTTCGGTCGATACAAATATTTACATAGCAGACGAGAGCTTGTTTGTTCTACATCTAGGTAGGCATTCACTTGAACTAAACGCACATTGCATACGTATATGTTATTGTATGATAAACTTACTTATATTAATATTGTTATCTATTTACACTGTAGTTATATAATTGTAATAAATCACAACAAATAAATAAATGTCAATTTTGCGTGTGCATATGAAAATAGAAAGTAAATGGTCGTCTTGTATAAATGATGGTCATTTACCTAATCTCCGAGCCCAATTTTCTGGATAGAATGGTCTCGATATTATATGTCGGTTTTTATAACATGAACTTATTTAGCTTTACACACAAAAATACTACAAAATCGCGGGGGAGAAGAGTATCAAAAGGTAAAAGCTTTTTTTTTCTAAATATGGTAGTACTATTATGTCTATATGTATAGACATAATTTATTTAGGCTAATCATTCCTAAATAGAAATTTCATGGGACAACTATACAATAGCCACACAATAGCGCCCTCATGAGATATAATCATGTCATCATCTATTGGAAAATTATATTCGTCGTATTAAAGAGTAATTTGTATCGAATAATTATTTTAATTCGTCCAATACAATTTCAATGAAACTAATCTACGTTTATTCCTCGAGAAAAATGCTTAAATCATTACCATTATAAATAACAATTTATCCACTGTTTCAATTTAAATTTGATATTTTTTGTATGCGGAAATTTCGATCTTTGATAGGCTTAATTAAGATAGATAGAGTACTAATAACGCGCGAATTAAACATACAATTACTTCTTTGCAATTTATTTTTCTTAACTTTAAAGTTAGTAATGAATACGAATATCTGAATAATGAAGGCATTATGCAAATGTGACTAGCATTTAGCGCGATAATTTTCTAATAGCATAATAAGGCATTAGACATTAAATCGATAGCCGGGGGGTGTGGTGCGTTCGTTACATTGTGGAATTGCGTTAAATAATGCAATAGACTTTGTTTCTTCTGACCTACATTATTCCTTATTTTATAATATACTAGCTGACCCGGCAAACGTTGTGTTGCCATATAAATAAAAAAAATGTTAAGGGTAAACAACCCATATCACTTAGGGTTATGAAAAATAGATGATAGCCGATTCTCAGACCTACAGAATATGCATATAAAATGCGGTGAAAATCGGTGATGCCGTTTCGGAGGAGTACGGTAACTAACACGAGACACGTGATACGAGAATTTTATATATAAGATATTTTTAATATATGCATATTTAAATACAAAGGTACCTTTAAGGTAGTGGAGCCCATCATTATTTAACTGCGACAGAAGCAGTGTTTCAACAGCACTATCAATCATTGCTGTATTTTGGTTTGAAGGGCATTCCCTAGAGATAAGACTCAATTTGCAATCTGGGTCGATTGTGCACACCTTCCACCGAAACCCATAAATGCTTTCCACTAGATATAAACGTACTACAATCTACCTTCCGCCATCTACTCTGCCACTGCTTCAATCAGAAAGCATATAGCTATTTCAATTTTTTTTTACCGGAGACACTGAACTGAGGTGTAGCGTCATTAATCATTCATTCATTCAACAAAATATCATGACCGAGTATCGATTTTAGAGTTTGTTTGAAAATTGTAACGTCAAATTTATTCCGACTACATTTTTGCAACACATGTTCCAGGTCGGAACTGAATAGCTTTGGGACACTCTTAATCATACGAGTCTCAAAATATGACAAAATAAAAATTAACTACACATCTCAATGGGGTGCCAGTAACTAGTTAATCATGGTTCGAATACCTCACCTGTATTCCTACTACATCCATAACGACAAAATAAATATAAATCCGATTCAGAGACGAATTTTTATTTCGTATCGAGTAGTAGTTGTAAATCTTTTTATTATGCAGATGCCGATCCGAAGCACACTTGTGGTGCGAGCGTGCAAGGAGCACGTGTGAACATCATTACTGTTTTGACGGTTTTTTTGTTGGACATCAAGTACATCGGAATTCAGATCACAAGTCCACATGCACGAACCACATTTCCACCATACAGTTGACGTAATAACTGTTCGGGGCAGTATAACGAGCGTATTTAAAACATCTAACGGACCAAGCCGCAAACATGAGTAATGTGAAAATTTACATTTACAATTGATACACTAGGTCCGAACCAACGAAGTTATTGGTTAAGGTATACAAATCTAAACCTAGGTTTCCATTTCAATTTCGCGTCAAGTTCCATGGACAGGAAGACGTATGTTAGATCATTTACTGTTAATATCAGTTCTTGGCTTGAATAATCTTGTATTTTCTTTTTTTCCTCATTAATTACTAATCTTAACATCTTTACTTTTAGTTACAAATATTATCCCGTTCCCCATATTCACAAATATACAAACGCCGGCGAGAACTAAGTACTCTCAGAGCGAATTATTCACCGTAAACCCATCTCGAATGCACCGCCAAGATTAATCGGGAAACCGAACTTTCCCCAGTGAAACTCGTTAATTCTCTAAATTAGATTTCCTAATGCCGACACCTCACAACTTTCTAGGAGTTTAAACTCGTCCTTGTTTTTCCTAAAGGTCCTCGGGTAAGTGTAGTAGGGGTAGGGTAGTAAGTTTATGTCCAAAATTTGTAGTTCGTCTAAGTATACCGTTCTCGTATAACATTGAAAGTACATTTTGTTTCTTTTCAAAGTATCACGTAATCATTCTTACAAACATTTCAAGTCAAAGGTCCTTTGTATCGAAAAAGTGATTGTATGAGGAATCTTTATAATTTAATTCTTTACTCGGTCACGTGGCTCTTGTAAAATAAACTTCTTTGTGGGATGGAAAATTTATTGACTTTTCCAAACAAAACTCAAGGAAACGTGAGCTACAAAAATGAGTTTACTAACTAAAGTCAACTAAGAGCAAAGTACCCGTTATTTATGTTACGTTATAAAAGGTCGTTTGCTAGACTCAATTGCATTTACCGTCCAGACAAGTCTAACATTGATACACCTATCAAAACACAAAAGATTAAAGTTTGTAAAAAGTGAGATATTGAATTTTATGGAAATTTGTAGCCATCGTGCATGAAACGGAACCGCATAAGAAAAAAGAAGTGCCCACAAAAAGAATTGAAATCCCATCAAAGGCATTCCTGTAAAAAAATATACAAAGTCTTGCAACACTTTCGCCGGAATGTTTTGAGATCCCAAGAAGAACCAAGTCAACCATTCTATGACTTTTACTAAAGATTAGCTAATTGCTCAGTAGCTGTTTAAAGTTTCATATTTTTGTGAATGTTCGCAACAAATCACCAAATTAAATATAAATTCTAAGAATGATTTTAGATAGGATATGTTTCAATTTTGCCATTTCCGAGAGTTTATATGGAGTAGTTGTAACTAGACATTTTTTCTCCATAACACACAAGTTCAAAACACACGATAAAATATAAAAACAAATTATAATCCATAAGGTTATTGAATTACGCAGTTCGGTAACAATACATCATCATTACTATTTGTTGTATAAATATAAAGTTTTTCAAGGTAACGAACTGAAGCGGGCCAAAGGCCACAAGGGAGTCGCTGTAGTTAATTCAAATATCAGAACTAGTAATACATTAATTATTATGATGGAGTGGTGATAAGAGTATTTTAACTATGTATAAAAAGGTAAAAATAACACGGAACGACGCCGACGTTTCTTCGAGAGGTCCGTGCACAAATGGGCGAAGGATTCGTTGTGGAGTGACTTCAGAATTACTACCAACAAATCTATTTATGCTGTACACCAATAGTATACGCAGATTTGAGATGCTCCGTAAGTAGTCAGTCGGCTATCAACATCCAAAATCCAAACCCTTCCACCGATACGCTGAATTGCTTTACGCTAGAAATCGGTATGGCTATAACTCCCCGGTCGATCCATATTAGCTCTACCACCGTTCAATTTCAACGATAATGTCAGGTGAACTCCATGCCCGGTAGCTGTATTGTCAAAGAGCATTATCTAAATTAAGGCTAATATTATAAAAGCGAATCTGAGTTTGTTTATTCGTATGTTTCCTACACTTCTTAACTACACACACGTCTTAACTAGGTACATAATCGCTTGTCATGAAATTTGTACATACGTTTTCAGGGGTTTGAAAAATAACCATTGCACCTATAAGTGAAATGACACTTATTGCTCATATACATATAAAGTGTACCATGGATTTAACAGTGATTACTTCGTTGGTGCAACTTATAATAACCTAAGTACCTGTCGGCGATATCCCACTACCGCACTTTATTAATAAACTGAACGAAACTACTTTAATATGAGAATCACTTTTATTCACTTTTATTTACAATTCAGCAGAGTAACGGCTTACACGACTGACTAAATGCGAATGAACCACGCTCTACCAGCGCGTGGACTTAAATACTACTCGAGTGACAAACAGCGTAAGAACTACCCTCTCACATCACTTGTTTTGTTATAACAAGTGACGTGATTCACAATAAATTTAACTATTAATAAAATAACTTTATATTTAAAATATTGTTTTAAAAATACGAGAATAAATATTTAATATTATTATAATTCATATAATTTATTTGGTATGACTAACAAAGTGTGTTGAAGTACTACCGGAAGTCGTCCATATTTTAATCTAAATATTAATTCCACATTGACAATCAAAATTAACATGATAAACATTAATATTATATATTATAAAATGTCTCGCCGCCCATATACCCTTTTATCCCGAAAAAAAGTATCGTTCCCGAGGGATAGATAAAAACCTCTGAATGCGAGCGAAGTCGTGTGTAAAGGCTAGTAGTATATAAGTAAGTTAATAATGTCTGCGTCACGTTTATTTACCATTAATACCCACACACCCGACCAAAAATAGAACCTTATTAAGAGTTTGAAAAGTGCTACTTTAGACCTTTCTATACACGAAACGTTTTCTGAGAACTTTCTTTCGGCTTAAAGAGTTATTCGTATACTCATAGTAGACACGAGTTCGTTACAAAAGTACGTGGATTAGTTATTGATCCCCTAGCCTCTTAGACTATTTTAATGAATTTACCACGAGCGTAGAAAACCTTCGCAGTTATATCGATTAAACATAAAGGTGAGGTCATGTACACCAAAAAATGAAATATGGTTAATGTATTCTATGTGACGTTTCAGTATTTTGTAATGTAGACCAGACGAAACTCCTAATGGGTAGAATCTTTTTGGAAATAATGAGTCTGTGTGAATTAGCAACCTTATACGGGGGTAGAGGACAGCATGCTGATTGGTTCACCTAGTGAATTATGACTAACCACTGATTGGCTTTCGGCAAGTCGCAACGCATAACGAGACCTATAATATTTATACCTATGAGTGAAGCTTCATATAGGATCTACTTGACACATTTTGTACTAGAACATTTCCTATGTCTTTCTCTAGAAATGTATTTGGTTGTTTGCCTATGATTTTTGTATAAAAGAGAGAAAAACAAAACAAGTGATTGTTGTCGCAAAGCTGATGAAAGATCGATGTAGATCTAAAGTAAATTGTTAACAACACTAAAATCTTTGAACACCAATATCCAAAGTCATAATAGTACGTCGTACGAAGTCAGAATGAAACTCATTTCACAGTATGAGCGTCAGTAATAGCACAGTTAAGCTATTACGCGGCGACGCCATGGAGGAGCATGACGTTTTAAACTTTCCATTGGCTCGCGAGCGCCGAGTGCCACGTCCGATCGATCGCTGGGAAGCGAAGCCATAAAGTCCTGAACGCAGCCGAAAACCGCTAAATATTGTAAGAGGGGCCACCTAAAAACCAATATGAAGTTATCGTCTCGGCGACCTTTTGCGTACGTTTTACGTTTACTGCCGTAGTACTGGGCGTAGTGTGAAGCGATTGCGGGTGCAATGCGTCTGGGGTACACAATAACATAGATTACTAAACTATTCATGTGAATACCTAAGCGCATTCAGTACTAAACTATACAGGTTTTCAAGCTGTGTCGTTAAAAAGATATTAAACAAGTGTGAGATATATAAAACTTCGAGCAATAAGGAGGACGATAGAATGCGTCGTATAAACTGAACGTTTGCTTCTAAATGTGCAGAATAAGGTTTTAAGAATGTTTGCGAGGATATTGTCTGCGCCTCTATCTTATAGTACTCCAATGAACTCGTTACACAGAAACATTAAAATATTAACAATGCTGACGTTGGTAGAAGACATTTTCATATAACATTTACAAGGGGTACAAACATTTTCGTCACACGACCTAACTTTGTACCTGCCTAGTGACAATTAAATCTTATTGCTGAGGAAACAATGGGAGGAGATGATTTACGAAACATGAGCGGTGGCGCTCTGCAGTACTGGTAAAATGGCAGGTTATAATTATTCAACAAAGTCCCAGTAGACATCTACATTTAACGTTTCATCGGAACGTTTAGTTTGTGAATAAAAAGTATTTCTGTTACCTCATAAGGGTTGAAAACTGTTAATACCAAACCACTTAGACAAAAATAGTGAGCAATTTTTCACACGACATTTTCGATATCTATGCTAAATAATAAACGTCGGTTATAGCATTAACTGTGGTTAATACCATAGTTAAATAAGCTATATTTGCAACCAAGCTAAATCTTGGTAATAAAAACATTTTATATTAATTTAAAAAGTAAATCGTTGAAACTTATAGATTCAACTGTAGCACAAATCGTAAACAAATTTTGTCCGCTTGCACAGTGACTCAAAAACGGTTATTACAGTATTAACCAAACAAGTACATGCTATACATGCATACATAGTATTATACAACATCGGATAGGTCAACACGCGGCCTTTCGTTAATATCACGCTTAGGCCCTCGTGGGCACCGATCGTGTAATTAGAGACGAAGGCGAGGAATCACACTTACAATGTCTGTTTCACGGCGCTGTATCGATCAGGCTCGCTTGACCTCACCAACCGGCTGATGCAAGCCTGGCGCAGATCGGACCAAATGTGTGTATGATACAATTACAGACGTTGTTATTGTTTATAAGATTGAAGTATCAAATGAGCTTGCAGTAGGTACACTTAATGCTAAGTGGTCACTGCCGCTCATTGACATCTGTAACCAATTCCATATAGTAAAGAGGTTCTACTATTCAAAGCTGATCACAGATTCCACTCCTGGGGATTTAGATGGTTGCCTTATATATAAGTCAGCCAACATTAACACCCTTACACCGAATCGCCGACCTGTTTCACACTAGAAATAGATGTGTCGATGGTACCTCCACGGTCGAACTAGTTCTACAATATTTCAAAATTTCTACCCCTCTTATGTATGAAATGGACGATCTATAATATTAAAAATATCTTAATTAGGTCTTATTCAGGTTAGTTTTCTGACTGAAGCTGTAATTTGCAGTATCGTGCAATGAAGTGGGCACAAATAGCAAGTTTATGTGTGCAATCTCAGTTAAGCTGGGCAATTCTGCAGTTAGAGTAGCCACATCGCGTTCTAAGTCTAGCGGGCTAGATTGCAGTGTTGCACAATGGAACACAACATTGCAGCACCACAATATCGCTGGCAACATTGCTGCGCGAGTTTGAGCAAGGTTTCCAGCAAGATGCAACTTATACAGACCACATTAGATTATTATTAGACAAAAGCTTGAATAAGATAAAATGCTGCATTGCCTACGAAAATGCAGATTTACAGTACCTAGGTATCATTTAAAGATACACATGACAAACACTTTTTAAGTTAAATGAATTTATAATTTAGTTCGAGTTAGTAGCATATTGATGACTCGCATATTGACGCGGCGCGTCACGGCGGCGTGCTGCGCAATTACACCAGACAGACAAGTCTCGGGTTCGATCGAAGTCAGATGAGAATTTAAATTACGACTTTCTGTAACTTCCTGACTTTAGGTGGTTAATTGCTTACTTCTGAAAATGGTAAAAACCTCTATAGTTCAATCCATCGGCACCACCACCTACATCTGCTTAATAACAGCAGTGTTAAGCGCTGTTGTGTTCTGGTTTGAAAGGTGTAGTAAGGGAGACATACTTTTGCAGAGGCATTCCAGCATAGTCCTCAGGGGTAGCGGCGCATCTGTGGCGGACCTCAGAATATAATCTCACCTGGGGTTGATAACAGATGTCCATGGGCGACAACAGCCACTTACTGCATGCTCGTCTGCTACTCCTATATTGTAAACAAACAAAAACATTGTTTGTGTCAGCGCCGCCCACAATCGGCCATGCGCTCTCAGCGAGCGAACTGAGTACGATGAACGCATCGTAAAATATCGAGTGTATTCTGTAATTTTCAACGCCAAGTAATTTCTTATAACGGCAATTGGAGTTTATAAATAACGCTCAAGTTATTCATGTAACTTAGAGTGAAACTATTGATTTAACGTATCACTCGGTACGTTGAACCCCAGTAACGAGAATGACTGTTAGAAATCATTTATTCACCTTTCATAGTTTTTTTATCTATCAATAGAGGTATACTTATACTATCGAAAACAACTCGATGTTCGATCAAGGTTATTTTGTATCAAAGGTCGATGTGACGAAAAACATCTATATTTATAATAGTTTATTTTTTTATGTAATAGATACATAGGGCAGAACTGACTGCTGTAGCTATCAGGTGGAATTCGGGCTATTAGTACATTAGATCTTAATAATTATATTTTTGTATCACCGATATTATAATTACAAGAATGAGTAAGTTTGTTTATATTTTTATCTCTTCAATATTTACGGCTTCTTAGAGCTATTTATACATAACAACTGTCTTCAAGGAGTCTATATAGGTAATAAATTCTTCAAGGGCAACAATGCATCTGTAATCTTATTTTGCGTGATAACTGATAATCAGATGATTTGTTTTAAAGGTAGAATCTGTTACTGTTCGCCTGCGAAGACTCCTTGCTATGCGTTGTTATGTTTTGTTTGATTGGTATAAGACAAGAACGCGATGGGTTTACACTACACCTCCTCTTAAGGGGGACGCCACAGCTGTGGCTGAAATCAGGTAAGACACAAATCCTATGTGTCGGCACCAGAGATCACTAACTATTAGGTGAATTGCATTTTCGTTAATTATTTCAATAAATGTTCTACTTGCGTTTTCAATAGAATTAAAAATATTACACCTCTACTAAAAGTTATTACCCAAGGGATGTAATTCACGATACTGTAAAATTAATATTAATGCACTTTTATGTATTTGTTTACTTTATAGCACTCGAGAATACATCGCATTTCCTCATTTAAATGCGGATCCATCATTTACAGATATAGAAAAAAATAAAATTCTATTTCACAAATCACGCATCGATACACAGTGACAATTCTAACAGTCGGGATATAAAAAATATCCTTTTTCAATCCATTTTTCTTTGTTTATTTTGAACGGCGGTTCAAGTATAGAGCTCTGTGGCGTCCCCTCACAAAAATACGTGTAAACGAGCAAAAAAAACGTAAGACCGGTGTGTTGATCGTACCACGGTATGCTATGTGTCAAGAGTCGAAATTGACCATTCAAAACACACGTTCAAAATAGATTTAAAAAACGTGACGAAAGCTTTGGATTTTAGTGATTAGAAAAGTAGAACCGAACTAATGCAATTGTGCCATACGAAAAAGGTCAAGGCGGGTGAGCGCTCTGCATCATTGTTTCAACTCGTGTACGACAATTACTTAGCGATCGTTATATTTCACTATTACACATTGAATATACGAGCACAATATAGTCTGTAATAAACTATGGTTGGGAAAATTATTTCGTATAGGCGTTTGACAGCGGTTATAACAAAAATCGCGGTGTTTACTTTCCGAGCGTGGCGCGGACGGCGCGGTGGGAGCGCGTCGAGAACATCTGGCCGGCGCGTCCGTGCCATGAGTCGTGTAAAGCCGAAGAGAGTATAATGTAGGCGCCCGCTGATCAATTGCTGGTATGGGGCAGACTGCGCGTGGTACGCTTCACAAGCGACAGCGAGTAGCGACCGAATAGTCACAACTAACAAGTATCTTTAATTTATTCAAATAATTTGCATACACAAAAAAAAAATAAGAAGACTGACCTCATCTAATTTTTTGGTCCCAAAGCGAACTTGATTTTAGAGGCATAAGATAAAGGCAGATAGTAACACTGATTATAATATTTTCTATGAAAACAAAAACAAGTAGGAAATTCCATCAACGTTATCTCATTGACATAGTTATCGCAGATCATAATCATTTGCGTTGGCTGTTAATTACTAGAATAAATCTATGGAAATTAATAGCCAATTAATAGGTACATTATTAAAGTCAAGTTGTATTTTTTTGTAAAAAATATAAAAAGTAAAGTGCATATACTTTAAGTTGCCGATAATTACGTCATCAAGGTAATAATGATCTCTTTTAACTTAGACCATTGTCGAAGTCTGTTTGCCGTCGGCTATCGCGCCCGCTTATGAGTGACGTTGCACGCCGACCGCACGTCACACATCTAACCTAACCCGACATACCTAGAACTTGAAGTTCAAAATCAAACACCAACAAACCAGCATCAGCAACCGTATCCACGTATGTATGCAAATCGCATTTTGTTCAGCGATACGTGATAGAGTGTATGCATGACGCCTTTAGACTCTCATTTCCATTACGAATTTAAATAAAAAAATATTAATGTACAAGTAGGTACGGAAATGGAAATCGAATGAATCAACGAAATAGGTATCGCAAAATCTTTCCTGCACCTTATCGCGGATAGTGAACGGTATATAACACGAACGTTTAATAAGGCCACGAGCATTCGCCAGGTGTCCTTCTCTATTAACGAATTAATATAACCATCCCAAGTACGGACATTTCCGATGTGTCCGAAATCCTACGGCAATATCCGGTTACACAAGCGAACATCAGTCGAAGCCACTTATGAATAAGAACTGTTTTGTTTGACCATTCATAAACCAAACAAGCGAACTATACAAACACAATAAAACCTTTACGTAAACAGATCAAATCTGCAATCAGTAGGTATCCAGCTGATATTATCTGAAATGTGCATAGTGTAATGCAATTTAACCGTAACGATACGTAGTTTAATTGCATGCGCGAAACGGCAACAGCCGAATTTCATTCGTTAACTAAACCACGACTAAAGCTCTACTTGAATCATTAACGCATTCCGACAGCGCCGTGTTGCAATGATTGCACCTTAAGATGAAGCTATGGTCATTCATTACGGAAGAAAACTCTAGTGAAATTGTGTACTTCTTGTGACGTTTATGAAATGCTAACACGATCCTGTAGTTACGATCTTTAATCGATATAATATGTTGTTAACGAGGATTACAGTTCGTATTTCTTTAACATATAGACGATAATTGAGCGATGATTAATGGTCAATAAACATGTGTAGTAGCTCTTATTAGTACATATAAATAAATGGAGCGCATTGTGCCACGCGTGGATAGTCACAGAACGAATTCTCAATTTTATAATTTTTTTTAAGTAAATAATTTATCTATTAAATTCTGCGCGGATAGTCCACAGGATTTAGTTCAACGGTAAAATAAATCTTAATTTAACTACATATCGTTTTATCTTGACCATGAGGTTTCTAACCACTAATTACTGTATTTTCCCTATTTTCGTCCTCCTTGGTACCATACAACCCATACAAGTATTTACATTATCCCTAATAAATAATTAATCAATGAATTTAATTTTTATTAACTCAATTAGAACCATCGTTCAAAATAAAACGGATAGTAATTCCCTTTATATGCATAGTGTAATTAATAAACAATACACCAGCTCAATGACATAACTTAATATTTTTGTCACCGCATACATCATCAGTTCTTTACTGATTTCCTTACACTAATTTAATTACTTACAGGTGCGACATCAACAGCCCGCATCACATATTTGAATATAAGAATAGAATGTATTATCACCATTTCTAGAAATTGCCTCTTAAAAATGTGTAAATCATTCCAGCCCTAAAAAGGTTTCAAATAGTGTAGTTGGTACAAGTGATCCAATATGAAATGTTTTTTACAATAGGATTCCTACGTCTCTATATATCAGAGCTTCTTTAGAAATATCCCAGATTAAAGAATGCTTAGGGAGCTGTTTAATTTTCGGTTTAACTTTGGATGAAATAATTAAATGATAAAGAATAAATTAACCCAAATATTAAACATTTTAATTTAGAAAATTACTACTACATTATACCATAGTAGTCAAAATTTTAAAGACAACAACATTTTAGGCCCTTTATTAATAATGAACGATTTATATAATTTTTATCTACAAAGATCAAAATGTAATAATTTCTATTAGGCAGACAATGTCAAATTTAAATTTTTGGTAGGTAAAACATTGGATTTGGATTTATAATAATGGGCATTCGTAGATGGCAATCTTACATTTGAGGAAAATATGGTACAAAGCCATAGAAACTTATTATTATTACGCACATTAAATTTTAAATGCAAATTTGCAAAAGCAGTTATGAAAGTAACAGAGTATGTAAGAAAGAATTCCTCTTATTAATTTTGTCTACATAACTTTTTACACCGTTAACTGACTTGACAAAATGAGCAAATATATTAATAATGAATTAATTGAAATAGTCCAGAAAGTTGAATTCAGTTAATTTTCAATTGGCCAACAGCAAAAATATTAGAGTATAGTTAATGAGGTTTTATGCAGCTACTGTTTCAGCACAAGATTGCAGCACAATAAAACCTATGTTATTCCACTTAAACTAATTTATCAATGTTAATTTTTGTTATCCCAATAGTATTTAAATCGTGCATAATTGAACCCTGTTAAATTTTTTTAAATTGTCTGAATATATAAATTCTAAGTAGCTGCACATTTTATAAATTATATTCAGAATTTATTGGCATTAACTCATTTTGTATTATAATAATCTGAATCGATTGTGATTAAACTTGGTCAAACCAAATTTAAAAAAAGAGAAAAATACGGAAAGATTTCTTCAAGTATGGTAAAACCTATTCATCTAATTCAGTTATTTTTACAGGCTGATAAGATAACAGAAAATAGCTAATCATTTCTTTAGATAGAAAACCATACATTACAAATTAAAAATTGGCATTATTTGATATTTATTTGTCACTCAAAATTTATTCATAATTTTGAGTGACCAATAAATAACAAATAATGCCAATCGTTTCGACATTTATAAAAATAGAATATTGAAATTTTACTGAAAATGTTGAATTATTCACTGAGGCTTGAAATGTAAATTTTGAAATACCTTCAGGATTCAAAAGACTCATTAAACTAGTTTTCATAGCAACAATTGAATATTTATAAAAAGTTGAATAAGAAATTGCTTTATGACCATTGCTCTACATTAAGGTCAGTGCCTTATAAATAACCAGTAACCAAAATGAAGGGTAACTAAAACATTGTGTTAGTTAAATATAATAATATAAAATCAGGGAAAACTTCTAAGTGACAAGTGCAAAAACTTACCGGCTACTTCAAGGAGAGTCTCGAGTCGCGCCTGCATCTCGGGGTCAACGGCCCTTTCTGGGTCATCGTGAGAAAGTAGGAACTTAGATGCCTCTGCACCACCGCCTTCTTCCTCCATCTCCGCCTGCCAACACACATACATGTCAATAAATCTCGCTCCTTAAGCACAAAATAAAAGTACTTTTATTAATAAAATGTGCAAAATAAAAAGCTCTGTCCAACAAAAACTGATTACAAGCCCAATGTTGTTATTATGTTATTAATTGAATGTTATCAAACATTAATAATGCAAATGTTTTCTCTGTATTGTGACTAATATATCATTCTTTGTTTATTTGGTTAGGGTTGATATCAAAATCATAGTTGGAAATTCTAATAGAGTTAGTCTTAATATAGCCACACAATGGAGCTCAGCCTGAGTACTATTGACCTGACTAATTTTAGTACACTCTCATTTAGGTTAGTAGAGTTAAGGTTAGAACAGCCATACAATAAAGACATCACTGCAAATACATGTATGTGTTAGAATCACAAGGACCATTCAACAACATGAAAACATAAACATTATCAGACATTGGAACTGTCCATTGCACACACATTATGCAGGTTAACAGTAAGAACCACTCAAACTGCGACAGCGATTGGTGTTGGTGAAGCTTTCTGCACCCGGTAGGATCGTCTTCCACTTACCAACAGGTCTGGCCTGCTAAGGCACAAACAAGCCAGCAAGATCTATAACACCAATGAGACAAGTGTGAGACATACTGACAATGTGGTGCTTGGGGACGAGCTTACGGCTAAACACTACTGTCAATGGTCCTTGTAATTCACCAATAACCAACATTTTTGCGCGAATCGCAGCGGGCGTTCTGCACGAGTCGGGTGCGCGTGACGACACAAAACACAACATCGTCTACGATATTTGCAAGGATTCCACATACAAATTATATAATTCACAGATTCGTAGCAAAATAACGTCATTAAACACAATATTCAGCACTCCGCTTCGACTAAATGCATGTGATTCGAGAAACATGGCCACCATAGTTCGAACCTCATCCAAAACACAAATAGACAATGAAAAGTATCTTACGACGGATTAGCCCGTATCGTAGTATTACAAAGAATCAATTGAATACTGTCTAGGAGCGGCTGGCATAAATAATTTTCATGCATTACTCAGTAGGACGTATGTACCTATGACTTTCTGACGTTTTACGGAATATTTGGCAAGCGACATATACGGCACTGAGAATGAAAAATTACTTTGTTATAGTGCGCTTAGCCCTATTTTGGATAAAAATTACGGATGCACGAGTGTTTTCGGTAAAAAAAGTAATTGTATGGTCAGTCTTGTACAAGATGTCCCTTGCAGTATTTAGCGGTACAGATAATCAGTCTCACACTGCCACCGCCTCGCTCGAAAACAAAACACGTTTTACCTCGGATACAGAGTCATCCTCGCTTTCCGAAGAGTCCGTCATGTATTTGGCAGGCGCTCCTGAATACGTTTCGGTTTCAGATTTGGCCGGACTCGAAGCCGAACTCTGAGGAGTGGACGTTTTTACCACATCAAGTTGCACATTCACCTTATCGATATTTCGGTTTTCAGACTGTCCGACATTCTGCATTTTTGTCCTAATCCAATACAACTTAATTAGTCTTTCAGTATCAACACTTTTTCTACGAAATTAACACGTTCTTATATTAGCAAACAAAATTTATTTCGTCATTTAGCCAGGCTGATACCCGCCATGTCTACTACTATGGCGAGGTTCCCGGATGCTTCAAGTAGGCTAACCAATTATCTCCCTCTGGTGATACAATTTTGAACTTTTTTGTGCTGCCACCTATGTTGAAAAATCTATAGTACGCCCATAGATATCTTTGTTTTTCTATTGTATCAAAATAACAAACCATACCACTTTTAACTACAAAATATATTTTTTACTTCTCATAATTTTATTTTAGTGTTAAAATACTAATACTTTATTTATATACGCAAACCTAACAATACTATTTTTAAACAAATCCCGTTCCATTTAAAGTTAATTGCATATCGTGATTTCAGCAAGTTATATAACTACCTACGCTATAATAATCATTACATATGTTGAAAAAGATGTTTTTCTAAATTTTAGTTCTTTTACGATACGACCTGTATAATACAAGTAATACAACATACTAGTAGATGCCGTACGAAAAGTCCAATTATTATGGTGCGTCCACACGTTGCTTCTCACTGCTTCTCGTGTTGCCGCGATTATTTCCGTCGTGGCCACACCACACTTATACGTGTTTGGTACGAAAAAACTACAATATATAGTTTACTTGAATATAAAATATGTATTATATTTTATAATACTATATATTTTAGAACCAGCAGTAACCATAGTTGAGGGCAACGGTAGTGTTCCTAATTGGGTACTTGACAGTTATAACAATAAAATATGAAATATGTTGGATATGATAGCTTATAAGTAAACATAAATTATGCAGTATTTCGTTTATTTTTTAATACGTTCTAAGTATTTTAATTTTTAAAAAGAAATTTTTGATTTTTTATCTGTGGATTTTAAATCCCAAAACGGCTACAGTGCTGCCTCAAATGTCATGTGACGTCACTACATCGAAACCAAACAAGACAAATAATAATTAAATCGTTTGCTGTTAGAGTTGGTTGAATTTATGTTGTGAACCGAAATGGAGCCATACTATATTAAAGATGATAGCGTGAACCTGCTTAAAGAAGATCCATATATGCAGTGCAATAAATCAAAATGGATACAAAAACTTCCGTGAGATAACCTATGGAAATATCAAATAAACAACGTAAGTAAAACATTCTTTATATTTACATTTAATCATATCGGACAATTAAAACATTTCTTAACTGACTTCAGACAGAAGAAAGGTTGTCTTTAAGTAATTATTAAGATTTTTTTAAATATACTTATATTCTTATGTGAACTGTTTTAAGGTTATTAATTGGTTATACTTATATTTACAGATCTTCCCGACAATCGTATAGTGACAACGTTATAGAGTATGTGCAGTTTAAGAGGAAGGCAAGTTTGTGTTTCATGAAAAGTAAAAGTTGTCCTGAACACAAGGTACATCAATGAAAATGAAAATGTGATGACTGTCCTGCCTAGAAGAAGTGAGGAGCCAAAAGTTTCGAAAGTGGGCACCAGTCTGAAATACATAAAGTAAAGTACATGGGAAATAGTACTTCTTTACTTGCGTAACCTACCCAACAAGATGAAGGAAGAAAAGTGACCATACAGTTCCTATTATTGCATTGCAATTTAATTCTGAAAATCACAGTGATAAAAATATATATCCATTTGTTACGGAAAATAATTTTAGTAATGAAGAAAAGCAGACACGCAAGCAGCACAAAAATTTAGCTTAGGTGATCTGTAGTAATTATTGTAACTGTAACATATGATAAATATATACAAAAGTTCTACTGTGTGTACTCACTAATAGAACCATATAAACCAAATAAACAAAGAAATTGGTTAATAAAATACTAATATTAGCAAATCATGTATTTTTAATTATACAGTCCTGTAACTTAATCAGTGCACATGCACCATCAATAATAACACAGTCATGTGCACTGATTAAGTTAAGTTAGCAAGAGCTTCAATATAAACGAAGGAAATAACAGCTTCAGCATGCTTTAAGGTGATCTGTAGTAATTATTGTAACTGTAAGATATGACAATAAATATATACAAAAGTTCTACTGTGTGTACTCAATAGAACCACATAAACCTAATAAACAAATAAAAGACTAATATTAGCAAATCATGTATTTTTAATTATACAGTCCTGTAAGTTAATCAGTGCACACGCACAAGCAATAATAGCACGGTCATGAAATATTTTAATTGTGTCCTATTAATTACAGAATGGGCCCTTAAAATAGAATTCTCATAGACGTCTTATAATTCTATTCTTATCATAGACATCTATATATTATATTAAATGTATGAATACTTCCACTTGCTGTTTTGTTTTGATTTCGTCCTGTTCCAATGATTTGGAATTGACGAATCACTCGAGAGTTACTAAATTTATTCCTTTTCCTTAATAATACTTCTCTTACATAAATAGTATAAAATGTTATTGCTTGCAAACAGAGGATTTAAACATATAAGAATCTGCAAGTTCTTTAACGTTTATGAGATTTGGGTTTAGGAACTTGTATAAGCAAATTTGTTAGGATATTTAGCGATCGTACTTGTACACATCGTCACTGCACACGCCTTGTAATTTGACAATCTTGCTAATAAAAGGTAAATAATTCCCAAGATTTCCCCTGAAGTATGTGTAGCGTCGAAGTTTATTTCTATTTATTTATTTATTTATTTAATTATTACAAAATCCACAGCTCTTAAAATCATACAAATACATTTCTTATTTAGTATTTCTTACAGCCAATTACAATATATTATGTCACGCTACGAAATGACACTTGACCGCCTGTTTTGGCGTAACGTTCCGTTTACCGTAATAAAAATATGTTTTTTATTAATAAATAGCCCTTTTTTCGAAAATATGTACAATGAAAGGCATATATAATAGGTATATGAATTCATTAAAACAGTTTCCCAAAAAGTGTCAAGTAGCCAATTCCTATTACCTATATAGGTTACTATACTCTTTGAGTGGCCATAAGTGACATTGATATAAATTAATATACTATGTGTAAACGCCTAAACTGTTGTACAACCGACATCATCAGCCAAGACCTGCCGCGTAATTAAGTAGATGGCGTTTAGTTTCTTTGTGTATTTATGTTAAGCACGTGGGTAAATTAATAGAAAAAACACCAAGAATATTTACGAAAATTATATCTATTTTTATTATGACGACGGTGTAAATAGTTTTCAACAGATCCCCTATATGAGAAAATCTTTTTAACTTCTAAACGATGGGATTTCTTGAGATTTGGCCAGTCCAAAATGAAAATCAACGAAAACTTGCTTGAACAACAGTATGAACGAGCCTTGTGTATAACATGGTACGACCAACTTGATGTTGGTTGGACAATTTTGTATTCGGTTTTCTCGTAAAAAACGTGGTAGTAGTGGTCAAAGAGTATAGTAACCTATATAGGGTAGTGGTACTAGTACTACCACAGAATTAAAATGTACAAGTGTTTAGCTATTCATGGAGCATTTTAGTATTTACTGCGTGCAACATATAGTAGTGAGGTGTGTGAGTAGGACTAAAAGAATGATATTTTTTATCTAGTCTGTAGTGTAGTGTGCATAGAGTATATCTTGTTTTATGGTAGTGTAGTGTGTATGGTTCGTCCGTCTACCGGAAAATGCGAAAAATGGTCGGGAAATATTTATCTAATTTGAGCACAGCTGATAAGAGACTTTGTTATTATTAAATTAACGGTCGCTATAGTAAATAAACGCGTGAAAAATTATTTCCTTCACTGAAAGGAAAGTGTTCGATAAATGGAAAGGCGCCGGCAGTTAGTGTTAGAAATGTAACCGAGTTTTCAGGAATATGAATGCATTAGTGTTAATATCGTAGGTCGTCGATGGATGTCGTGATGTTTACGTAAACGGGTGAATAGTGACGAGATGGCCAGGGACGGAGATGTGCCAACGATTTTTAATCCAAAGCGGGTTCGGACGCCGAGCGTGATAATTACCAGCGAGGAGGTGGACGCTGAGCGCGGTGGTGGTGATGGAGAGGGAGTGCGACCGAACGGGCCACCCACACCTTTGAGCCCCCGTGCACCCCTCACGCCCCAGACATCGGTGTCATCAGCGCCTCCACTCACGACCCAACCGTCCCTGCAGCAGGCCTACAGCGAGTCAGCCGCCAGCAGCCAAGACGAGGAACGCCAGTTACGCGATAAGAAATGCCCGCGCTCCTGCTGCTCAAAAGTTGCAAAGAAGGTTTGTTGTAATATTTTAAACATCTAATTCCATTACTAACTTTATAATGTTGTAAATTATTCTGTAGGCTTCAAAGAAACCTTATTTGCCGCTTTTAACACTTGCTACTTTATGCCTGAGTTAAAAATTATAAATCAATGCTGTACTTGACTCATAAATGGTTTACATACAATTTAATGTCATATAATGATCATTTGTTGTAATGAAAATATAAATTATTATTTTTTAAAACGATTTAATGTTTACTGACGAGATATCTTTTAACTGCACTTCAATGACTTTACATGTAAATATGAAGTGGATTAGTTTGAAGAGTTTTTCATGTAAAATTGTGTATTTTAATTCCTAAAGATGAGCCAGGATACTAAGGTGTAAAACTCTTTTGTTGCTCAATTCTGGAGGCACCACCATAGCTACTTCTGAACCATATCTATTGAAAGGTGTGCTAAGTTACACTTATGGGAGGCATTCCAACTTTGTCCTAAGCAATGCTTGTGTCGAAAATATCAGATAAGACTCATCTTATCTGGGATCTGGATGGGCAGCAATGACTCCTTACCACATACTTAAAAAAATGGGATATATGTAAGAAAATGTGCAAATTTCATTATGATAAAAATAATAGATTCCAAAGCATAATTTTACCCCTTTCAGATTTACTATGGCCTATGTGTGACCCTCGTTCTCGTGGCTTCCTGGGTGACGGTGACACACTGTATCAAAAGCATGTATCTGCAGGAGTATTCAAGTGAAGATATGGAATTTGCTGTGCCAATTAGCACGGAGGTTTCTGCACATAATTTTACTACTAAGGTATATAATTGTATGTCTACATAGCATGTAGAACCATAATAACATTTTTTGTCTCATGTATAATTTTGAAAAGATTATTGGTTAATTCAGGCTTAGCATGAGAATATATGAAAAAATGTATTTTATTAAAAATGTACCTTTTCCTTTAGTTTGTCATTGATCATAATTTCCCAGAATTAAATCCCTCCAGATTTTTTAAAGATCCAATAATGTAGAATTTATTTTCATCACAACAGCCATGTAACCCCTCTCAGCATTATACAATATTCTCTGTAGGTTTGATTTGATTTATGCTCACTTGTAAATTCTCCCCCAGTTACCTACTAGGAACAAAAAATAAAAAATAAAAAATTGTTTGTTGCAGTATCTGTACAATGCCCCATTCTTCACGGCGTGGTTCTGTACCAACTGGCTGATACTGTTCTATCCGCTGTATGTCATTGTGATGTTGATACACAATAAGTGCAAATCCACAGGAGATATCATATTGGACGCATTCAGAGACTTCAGGGAAAAAGGATTTACTTTTGGTAATACATATTTTGTTATGTGTCAGTAATAGCTTGTTATTTATTATGTTTGGGTTGAAGAAGTTAGTCAATTATATGACTTAATGAACTGAATGTCATTATTATAAAGTGGAACTACATAACAACATAAAAAATTTAATATATTTTACTGTACATTAACAGTATGTGTCATTTTTAATCCTTGAATGAAATGAACCATATTGGTACATTTATTATTTACAAGATTGTATTTGAAAGAATACAAGTAATACAGGACATTGTCTTGCCCAATGATTGCAATAAAGATTTTGGCTTATATCATTACTTCATTAGCGTTTCATACTTTTATATCTCAAAACTTTCCCATTACTTTAATATAAATTATTGTTTGCTTCTTTTATTTATTTGTTTACTATGATTCAGGAGTACAACTAACTCTAATTTGTCCTTCCTTCCAGCCCGTTTCACCAGCCGTTGTGGTCTATTTTGCCTACTGTGGGTGGTAACAGTCTACATGTACACATACTCACTGAAGATTTTGATGTCAACTGATGTGATGGTGTTGTTTGCAACTAATGTATCCTGCATATATCTGCTGTCTTGGGTCATATTGCATGAGCAGTTTGTTGGAGTCAGGGTAAGAAATATAGTTGTTATTGTTATTACCTAAGTTATTACCAATTATATAATGCAGCAGTTTGCAACCCAAGGCCTGTGACCCTCCTCTGCCTACTAAAACTAAACTAAAATAATAACATGCAATTTCCACACATGTTTCTTTCAACTACAATCATGAGAAACTTGTAACACTTGAAATTCCTATCCAACCATTGCTTTACTTAGCTACAATATGGCCACATTGCTGTTAAAATGTTGCCCAAAACCGATTTACAGCATAACTTGAAGTTCATAGAAATGACGATTTTTGGATTGATTGAGCCCTAAACTTTGTGTCAGAATGGTACATAAATATAGCACACGGACTGTCACTACATATTAATAATCTAAGCTAAGCTACCTAGATAGGTTAATAAATTAACTAGATGGTTCGACTCCGGCGGCACCTCCGCCACACCTATTTCTGCCTTATAACAGCAGTGTTAAGTGCTGCTGTGTACTGGTTTGAAGGGTGTGGTAAGGTAGACAGACTTTCCGAGACTGATGCGTTCCAACTTAGTCGTCAGGAGTAGCAGCGCATCTGGAGCCCAGCTCAGGTAGGAATATCTAATCCTATCTGGGGTTGATTACAGATGTCCATGGGCGGCAGGAGCCACTTACCATCAGGTGGACTGCATGCTCGTCTGCTACTCCTATATTATAAAAAAAAGATAGGTAATGATTATACAATTTAATGTAAATGTGTGTCCCCCAGATCGTGGCGGCGATCCTGTGCGACACGGGCATCGCGCTGCTGGCCTACATGGACGGCATCACGGGCAGCTCCACGCTGGGCGGCGTCGTGCTCGCCGCCGTCGCCGCCGCCGGCTTCGCTATATTTAAGGTATTTTTTTTTAATATAGGAGTAGCAGACGAGCATGCAGTTCAACTGATCCGTGACTGATCTGTGACTGGTCTTATAATACCTATTAGGGCTAATAATATTTATCTGATGTCTGTCTTAGGCAGGGACCATGTGCCCTCTGGTGTATTGCACACTTGTGGGTTACTTGCATTTTGTAAAAATGGCCTTCTGGCTTTATAGTCCTGTATTCTTCTATTAACCCATTTAACCAGTGCCAATCCCGTTTTATTTCTACATTTAGTTTCATCTGATTAAGTGTTTCAGTGAGCTATTTAACAAATAATGGTTGCGTTAATCTAACGCGCACGAACGTTTCAAAATAATGGCGTGATTTGAGAGTTCGAAAGGTATTGTTTATGTTATTTAGTGTAATAGATTGTGTGATAACGATATATAAATTGTTATTAATTTGTTTTTAACATTGTTTCGTGTTTTAACTTTTCAAGGTAAATATAATCGTGTTTAGTTAATGCTGTTGTTTAGATCCATTTTATTAAATAAAGCACAATTAAATTAGGAATTAGGTAATATAAATAAATGAATATTGTTATTTCTTTCATAATAACATGTTTGGAAATTATAAGGTTTATGGATTTTTGTAATATTTGGTATTATTGGTTTATAGATTGGATTTATTGAGAGGTTTAATTAAGTATTATAATATTTTTTTATTTACGTTGCACTGATTGCGTAGGTACTTTTTTCATGGCGAACAAGTGGTAAACCAAACTTCCATCCTTTAACAATATGATCGATACGAAATTCCAATCTATAAAAATACAACGGTCGGTAGTAGTGGTTAACCTATTTGTGTTACAATACATCCCCATTGTTCCCTTATCGGGGGACATCGCGTGCCACACTGTAGTAAGGCGTTTATGGTACATTCGAACGGGCGAATGGACGGTGATTGCGTTATAATTAGGCAATTTGAATCGCGTATTTTTTTCCTATTTTCTTTGTAAATCAGATTGTCGTAAGCACAGTTTATGTTGGTGGAAGATTTTTCTGTACCTTCTTATATTTGTAAGAGGGTTGCTGAATATTTTTTTTAATTTTACGGTAAAATAAATGTATCTTTTAAAAATAAAACTACAATAAAATAAATCACCGCCTAGGCCCAGGTCAAAAAGGTCCCTGTAGTTCCGGGAGCAGAATAGGGCTAGGGTATCACCTGCCTGTTGTAAAAGGCGACCAAAAGGGGCCTCCGGGGTTGCGGGTGGCAAGAGTGGGAGCTCGGACCGCCCGGACAGCGACCCCGGGAAGACGGCGATATGTGTGGTCGTATACCTTCGTGCACACCAGATGGTGTGGCGAGTGTCACGCGCACCTGGGCTTAGCCTTTAATTTGAACTTCCCATAGAGCGACACAGGGTTTTCAAGTGTAAGTTGAAGGTGCTAGAACCCTCGTTTCGTGTCGTTCATATCGAAGGTAGAGTCCGCGCCAGATTTCTAGTCCGCTCTATAGAAACGAGTCGCGTTGCAATAGCAAATTATACATATTTGCGGGACGAAGACAGTGCGGGACCCCCGGCACTCTCGGCTGCCTGTTCCTCAGGGGTAGCAACGCATCTGCGGCCAATAAGAATCTTAGGCGTATTATACGTTGAATACAAATGTCCATGGGTGGTAGTACCTACTTATCATCAGGTGGATTGCGCACTCGCTAGTTATTATAATAGTATAAAAATATCGTCGATTTGTGATCGGTATCGTTGTCCGTGCAGGTGTTATTCCGCAAGGTGATGGGCGAGGTGAGCACGGGGCAGCGCGCGCTGTTCTTCTCGCTGCTGGGGCTGCTGAACGCGGCGCTGCTGTGGCCGGTGTGCGTGGCGCTCGTGCTGGCCGGCTCCGAGCCGCTGCCGGCGCAGCGCCTGCCCTGGCCGCACCTGCTGCTCGCCGGCGGCACGCTGCTCGGTGAGACTGTGCCCCGACTGTGTAGCGCTGCGCCTCTCGCTGTTGGGGCTGCTGGACACAAGCTGCTGTGGCCGGTGTGCGTGGCGCTGTGGACTGTGCACTGACTCTGTAGCGCGGGGACGGGCGAGGCCACGGGCAGCGCGGTGTTCTTAGTATAGAGTCCTAGTAACAAATTCTACGAACTAAGATGTTCCATAGACATCATTTGAGAGGTTTAGTCGACGTAAAACTTCTAGTCCGCTCTGAATATAGAAATGAATCGCGTCGCCATAGTAAATTGTATGATTACACCTGCTCGCAACAACTTCAGAGCGGACTAGCAGTTTGGTGCGGACTATACTGGGTAACTACATAGACCCTTGATGTTAAATAAGGTTCCGTAAAAAAAAACGAAACCCTTAAATTTTCTTCGAAACTACTGGGCTAAATGACTTAATCGGCGAAATGAAAAATGTAAAAAAAAAACAAATGTTTGCTAATTTAATCGAGAGGCATATCAAATGAAAGGGCTTGTAGTAAGGATATGAAATATATATTTTTTTATCGTTCAATACATGGTTTTAAAGATATTCAAGAAATAAGGCGAAAATTGGCCATTCCTCCCCTATACTTTATACATTCTAATTTCTAACCCAATTCATTCTTTTGTTTCAGTTTTCCATCTGGTGTTTCAATTCGGCAACACTGTGACATACAATATATTTGTGTCTATGAGCCTGATCACTGCCGTTCCAGTATCTGCAGGTATATATTTTTCTACATTTACAGTCTGACACGAGGGTTACCTACTCGTATTTTTGTCGGAGAGGGGGAGACCCTCAAAAGGTATTAAATGTCATGGGAACGACGCCAGATTATGTGAGGTTTTACTCACTAATACCCGCCGGTGACCGTTCTCGGCGCTACTTAGTGGACTCTGGAATCTTCATCGGAACGCAACCGCAGTCCTTTGAACCCCGTGTCCGACGGTATGCGGCCACAAACACCATTATCCGTCGCGGAGCGAGCGGTTTGAGCTCCCACTCTTGCCCGTCTGCATCGCCGAAAGTCCATAATATGTTGATTGGTTTAACCACGAAAGACTAACGAATAGATACTTTCGCATTTGTAGTATCAGTACATATTGAAATTAATGTCACTTTACAGCTCTGGACGTGGTTTTCTACGAGGCACATTTTGAGGGTATGAAGCTGGCCGGAATCATTCTCATCACAGTGGGATTTTCTCTCGTGATGCTGCCGGACAACTGGCCTGACTACATCATGAGGCTCCTAAGGTTAGTGTATCTTTGAACGGAGTTCCTTCAGCACTGTTTTATTTCTTAGTGCATTTTGTTTGGCACTAATAAAGTGGGTCGGCTCAATGTTTAAGTAAAATTCGTAATTAAATAAATATATTGACGCTTTATGTACATAGTCTTACTTCAACCTATTTTCCCGCGTTGTAGGTGGTACATACAAAGACAAGGCCAAAAAGAATCACCAAAGCGGTTGTAACCGGATTATTCTGCATGAGACCGGTATCTGTGGTGACATCTATACGACGCCGGCCGTCAGTACAATGCACTACAATACAAATACTCTTAGATCTTACTGCTAGGGACATCAGCAACGTGGATTTATACTTTAATAACTAGTAACGTATACTTGTTGTAATTTATAACAATTTAGCGATCTTTTAACATTTCCTTAAATGCATATAATATTTAGGTAGGTACACTTCCTGGCGGATCCAGGATTTATTTTGGAAGGGCTTAACCCAGCGGCTTGAGCCTCTTACATTTCATCAATATCGATTTATCAATTTTTCCTTCCCTACAAAAAAATCGTAATTTGAAAATTTATAATATGCAAGAATTGTTAAACTTCGAACATCAATGGATTAATTATTTATATTATAATGGGTGTTAGCCCTCTCCCCTGGATCTGCCACTGGGTACACAGTTATTACACTTATCATCATAAATTATATCAGTAAAATATTACATTAATAAACCGCACATATTAAAATAACTTTAGTTGGTTATTAATTCTCCTGGTTAAAATGTAATGAACCTATTCACCGTGTATATGCATTTATATTTATTAAGAATGAGCTTCAAGCTTTGCCTGCTTCGTGACCTTGAGCCGGTCCTGCAAACACATCTTTAGCTGCATTCAGATTAGCAACGCTTATTGGTGACACGCGTCTAACTAATATACGATTGGCATCCAATGCAGTTGCTGTAATCTGAATGCCAACCTTTGAATCCCTTGCACACTTGGTGATTTCGCACAATAACGATGCAATCGGTTGAGGTCGTTACTATTTAATATTAAATGTTAGAGGCTGTGGTCGCAAAGTCTGTTGTTAGTCGCCAAGAGTGCAGGGCATAAATCATGTACTACAACACAACTACAAAATACGGTTAAATTATTTCATTGGACTTTGAGCTGCGTACAATTCGCGCTTACATGAAATGTCGTTGTGGTATGGTACGTGTGTGTTCAGCTTCAATGCAACAAATTAGTACGTGAAGTTCGACAAGGATTTTAAATCAAGAGTGGGTTGGAGAGATGATATATAAGCAATAATTACTTTTTTAATATTTGCACTCGTTTTTGGGAAACAACTAAATCTTTATTCATATAAATCTTTATTATTGAGTTATATAATCATTATAGCTGACCTGGCAAACGTTGTGTTGCCATATAAATAAAAAAAGTTTAAGGGTGAACAACCCTTACCACTTAGGGGTATGAAAAATATATAGTAGCTGATTCTCAGACCTACTGAATATGCATGTAAAATTTTGTGAAAATCGGTAAAGTCGTTTCAGAGGAGTACAGTAACTAACATTGTGACACGAGAATTTTATATATATATGATAAGATTTAATAAATCCTTGTCGTGCTTGGTAGTTGAATGGTGCACAGTTAAAGTGTCGGTACACGCGTTTGTGCAGTTAACTCAGTCACTGCCGCCGCCCGCGCCGGCAGCCCGCGCCGCAGTGAGCTCAGGTTAGCAAGCTATGCATACGCTTGTCTCTGTAGAATAGGCTAGTTGCCACTAATCAAAATATTAAAAAAATATTAGTTATACGTAATTGATTTAACTTTACATTCAAATACTCAGCTATGTATCTGTACTTTCCGAAGAGGTGACGTCATACTAGATTTATCTTTTGGGTATAACAGACTGCCAGCAAAATATGAAATACTTTTGAAAAATTGTCAACTAGCCTATTGTCTCCATGAGCTCGTTTTATTTTTACCTAACTGCTTTGCAACTCCCTACAGTCCAGCGCATTTTAACAAACGAGATGTCGAACAATTTGTCTAAAATCCGATTCAATGGGTTATAAATACAAAAAATGTTGTCTTCATCTACAATTATATACTTTAATGCTTATCTTTCACTAAGCATAAAAATGTTTATTTACTCGGTATAAATTTTTATTACAATTATTCAGAAATATTTATTCGTAAATAAGCTCGATTACAAATGTACATTTAGTTTTTTGAAGTTTCCATTAAATCACAAAAATAAAACATTCTCACGGAGACAATCATACGTTTGTGATATAGCTGACAAAATAGTAGTTTAGATCCGTTGTTTTAAAAAAAGTTACCAAATAAACATCTAACCATTAAACGTAGATTTTTGGCTCATATTAGCAAAGCAGATCTTAAGTGGAGCTCACACCTACTACTATTATTAGGTCCGTTCTATGACGTGCCTGTATATTATTATTTTAGGCAAGCAACTGCAAGCCATACGCGCGGTGTTTGGGTAAGCAGTGGACGTTGTGAACCAAACAAAGGTCCTCTTTAATATCGTGTGAATCTTACAAATTACCAAGTTGGGAAAACATTGAATGGATTGATTGTTATTAATTAGTTATTATATTAGGAATTTATTTGGTAACTTTGTTTTTAGTGACTGTTGATTATTTCACTATGCATCTCTGATTGTAAGACCAGTCATATTTAGAGCTTGGATTGTATCGTTGTTACTGTGTAGAATACTTGTTATGCACGGGATATTTTGTATACTGATTTTATTTTACAACAGATAGAAGTAGTCATGCTTTGTAGTATAGTAGTGTGACTTTCTATTAAGGTGGCCTTAAACAGTGTGACACGATTAAGAAGTATATATCAAGAAGAAAATTCTTATTTGCGAGTTCATATTTATAGTAACTTCTGTGTGATTTTATTTATGGATATACTAATTAAAGGATACCACTTAGTTACATTACATAAATTACATTAGGCGTTAGATCTTACATCAGTAACACATTTGTTGACTTCAGGTTGGATATATTTTATTTTGAGTTGGTTACAGATGACCATAAGCTACTTCATATACACATATAAAAATATATATTTCTTTTATAAAATAAATCTATCTCTTTCTTCAAAATTTCGCAAAAATGTTTTTACCCTTATCTATATTTTTATAATATTAAAGGCTAGTAACGTTTCGGCCTGTAATAATTTTAAAAGTAACATATTTTTTCGTCATTAAGTTTACTCACACGCAAACCAATTGAATGTCACCTATCGTACAGATGGAGCCGCCGTCAGCGCGGGCAGAACGGCACCGGGCGCAACCGCGACACGGTGGACTACCGCACCGGCTACATCCGCTCGCACCTGCGCTCGCCCTCCGGCCGCGTGCGGTGACCGCGCCCCGGGCGTCGATAACCTCACCCCCCACCCCCCGCCCCCGAGCGGGACACGGATGATCGTACTGTCGGCTAGGAAACCCGCTTCATCGCTCCCCCACCCCCGCCGTCTAGCGGGACACGGAGGATCGTATTATCGGCTAGCAAACCCGATAACCTCACTCCCCACCTCTGGGATACGGATGATCGCTCCAGTGGAAAGTAGGGGAATTGCCTGTTGATTTGTTAGGTGGTGGAACCCATTGTGGTTCGTCTCCGGCACCACCACCGCCAAACCTATTTCTGCATAACAGCAGTGTTAAGCGCTGCTGTGTTCTGGTTTGAAGGGTGTAGTAAGGGAGACTTTTCCGAGACGTTCCAGCTTCGTCCTCAGGGGTAGCGGCGCATCTGTGGTTGACCTCAGGTAGGAATCTCTCTGAGGGCGATTACAGATGTCCATGGTCGGCGGTAACCACTTACCATCAAGTGGACTGCATGCTCTTCTGCTACTCCCATATTATATAAAAAAAGCACTAATGACTATCCGCAAACGGTAATTAGTATTCTGATAACAAAAATCATGGGGATTTGTCTGAGAAATACGGTTGGCAAGATTGGTTGCTCGCATGAAATAGGAATGGAAATTGGCTGTTGAATTTGGTTGTTATTGTATAGTGCAGGTGCTTTAGTAACATATTGATTGGGCTCTTCAAGCTAGAGTTTTCATAGTTGCGACTTGCGAGAGTATTTCCATGAAACGAAATTGCAAAAACGCGAAATAGCCTTTTTACAATTATTATAATGTTTTTTGTTGGCGTTAATGAATTATCGACAAATATTACAAATAAATTGGCAGTTTTTATGGAACTCTTTTAAAAATACTTATCGATGTTGTTAACAATATTTAAAATTTATTGCATGATTGTTTTTAAATGTGAACGTTTGGTAACCGATACCTGGTGTAGTAGCGGCGTGCAGTGTCGATCGTATACGTATGTGTGCGTGTTTCTACGTGTACGCACACGTACACACTAGAGCAATAAATATGTAGATATTAATCTATAGTGGCGGTAGACGTCTATGTGTGCCCTAGGCTTAGACCAAGTATTAGGAACGATTTATGTGATAGATTTTGTAGCTCGTTCGTAAGGTAAAATATCTGAATATTCGAATTTCTAACGGATAAGTTCGAAAGAAGAACGTTCAAGTTAGAATATCGTAGGATATTTATAGACAATAATATCACATATACAATAGAATAGCGAAATACATTTTTAAACGTAAACGACGTTCTACACTAAGAGTTCACTTTTGTCTTTAACTAATTCAAAACTCTTAATTAAATTTCTCTTCATCTATTTTTTCGAATAAATCGTTCATTATACTTGATAAATAAAAAAGTATTTCACTTTACAAATTACCCACGTTCGATGCTGCTAGCCTTAGTCACTCAAAATTTCACAAAATCAATTATTATTTTATAATTGTGGGGCCTGCACAATAGTGACGTAATAAAAATTCCTAGACGTAATGCAATATATAGATCTTAAATAATTTTATGTCTGCCAAAATTTCGTATATCGTTTTATGAATGTTTACAAACTTTTGAAAAACATTGTTTGTTTGTCATTGTTTTGATAACGCTATTTGAGTAGCTTTAATGAATGGAATCTCACCGGTTTATATTAAACTTCGTACGCACTAAAGCATATTTGCTAAGCATATTTTTTTTGGTGAAAATACAACTTTAGACTGATAATATCGCTGATGTTATATATGTATTATTATATGTAATAGGTACTCACGATATGCGGTTTTATTTTATTTACTGCTGATACGTAGCAAAGTAAATTGTTTCAATAAGAAATGTATTCAAAACGGCGACTTTTATGTATCTGTTTTACATTTACTGTAACAGTACATAAGTTACACATAGAAATCAGGCGTCTGGCAAATAAATTATGCTATTTTGGAAAACAATCTGTATTAAAGCAAGTTTTAATGAAACATAATATACTCTAGTGCGTACGTAGTTTGGAACATACCAAACCTTTGCAATAACTAATTAATCACATTGTGTTAGAAAATTGTGATAAATATGGTTTCAATTTTTTTAACACGTAAAGGTGTGAAGGGTTAGTGTTGCTATACGCGCAATGTACGTTCCTATTAAGGCAATATTGAAATTATAACGATCGTACAATTATCTTCTGCCTTGAGAATAGAAAATAAATTAAAGTTTTTGTAAAATTAAATCTTAAAAAATTAAAAAACAAAAAATATTGCTGTGAATGCATTTGCCTGCAAAAAAATTAAAAATAGTAATTTCATAATTCGCAACATTTACTTTAATCTTAAAATAAATGTTTAAAACTTGTCATTATTAGGTTTCAGGTTTAAAATTATTGTAATGATAATTTTAGATAAATTTAAGCAACTTACTGAAATTCTAAATTTATAAGCAATATTTACTTTATAATTATAGGTACTGCTGGTGATTTTGTGATGATTTTCAGCCAAAATTTTATTATAACTATCTCTCTGCTCACTGTACTGACTGATATTAATTCTATACACTGTCCAAAATTTTAAGCATTACTTTTAAAACCAAAAAAATGTTACAATTTTTATGTTTCCTTTCGAACATTGGCAACATTTTCTCTAAAATTTCTTCTATGTAAGTATTCGTAGATTTCACTACTTAACTGCACTTAACTTATCCTCTGCAAGATTATCTTGATGTTCTAATGAATATTAGAGTAGTGTGGACCGAATTAAGATGATAACGTGGGATGGCGTCCCTCACACCTCCGAGGGTGGAAACGAAAGGCTTCCGGTTAAAACGCGTATGATCTAATAAATCTAGTCGAGTTATAAATAGCCAGGGTAACTTTAGTATAGTTAAAGCATGTTGTATATATAATTATATCGTGTATGATTATGTATATTTGGTATTATTATAAGTTCGGCCATAGGGTATAGTGGGTAACTTAACCGTCATAGGTTGATTAATAGCAAAAATATATGATTTTGCGACTTTGCTATAAGTAGCCATAGAATAAACTTTGGGCAGTGATCTGCGAGCCGCAAGTGAGGTCGCCATATTGAAATACATGTAAATGATCGTATCAAATTCGTATGAAATATTAACTCTCATTTGGTCAGGATCATTTTACGCTCCATACACTATGGCTGAACAACCCGTTCATAATTTTAAGTTAATTTTTAATATTGATCTCCATTACAGTAATTTATTCTAGTCATTATATTTAAGTTGCTCGAATGTTTTAAGACGAAATGTTATATTATTATTCGTATGTATATAATATATAAGTGTTATACCGCCCCAATTTAGATATATGTATGTTGTTATTTTAGCTCTTGTGTATGTGAAATGAATTGTTATGTGAACTAATGAAGTCGAATAATATTGTAGATGACTCTATATTGAAAATTTATTATTTTTGAAAACAAATGGCACTGCTTGGGAGAATATTAGCGTCTATAAAAAATTGTATGCATTTATACAAACGCCGCCTCTCGGCAGCTTTAGGACAGTTTATATTATTTTAAATTCATGTGGATTACATATTGATTGCTGGCGCATATCTTTAATATCTGACTGAACATACTTCACTATGTGGAACGGAATCGCTTTTATAAATACCTGTTATTTATTAAATATTTTACTCTACATTAAAATAAGAAAATTCAAAAGAAATATTTTTAAGTTTATTTTTTGTACGTGTCAAACAGATTAAGAAAATGTTTAACACTTGTAGGCATTCAACTTACACATATATTCAATGTTAGCGCTTAAGATAATTGTTAACTGAACTTTCTTTAGGGCTGTGTTCATACGGCTGTGTTTCAAGGTAGACAGACCAAGCTTAACAATACTGTTTTGTGTAATAATATTTATTTCATTAAATCAATATTGATATTTATAATTTTAAAATTATATACTGCACATTTATCTGTTACTTCAATTTTATAAAAATGTCTCACACCCACTCACTATAATTATTAAATTAAACGGAATGCTATAATTATTCGACTTCATTATTTTGTATTTCATTATGTAGATTTTACAATAACAGTACACAAAGACCCACGACAACCCAAAATATAACAAAGCAATGAGCCAGAATTTCAGAATCGAGCATTTCAACATGCATTTCAAGCATGTGGTACAGGGTCTGCAACTATAGTACTGGTTCTTGGGAACCGTGGGCCTTGTGTACAAAGTTTAGTTTAACTTTAGCGATAGCAGATCTTTGTCCGTTTTCGGATTTATCACGATAAAGCGTTCCACTTGCCGTCCACAGCCACCCTGATCACAAAATAGATCTTAATATATTATATCTACACGAATTTTAGTAGTAGATGGTCGTTGTGAACATTAAGTGGAACGCGCGTATATAAAATCGTTGTGCCACTTGTATGTATGAAACGCGTTCACATCGAGTCTGTGGGTATACGAGTATTTTCAATTGGTTTGAATGATATACCCCACATTGGGACTTATTGTAATTATTGTGTGACTGATTTGATGAAAGCATTGTTTTAAAAACAATAAATAAATGAATATTTTATTGATGATTATGCTTAGATGGGTATTATGTTGCGAATCAATCAATATATAACGAGATTTAATGTCACTTGAATTTATGAAATTTTAAGACGTATGATGCTGTATTCACCATAAGATTTTTTTATTAAGAAGAGCGGAAAAGGTAACAATAACTACGACAAAATGTTTAAGTAAACGAGTTTATATTTATTTGAATATGAACCTCGATGTGAACGTTATCAACGAACGAATGAAACGCGATCGATTGAATGTAAGTACGAATGTAACTAAGTATTAAATGAAAATATAAGAACAGTGCGCTAATATAGAAACAATTGTCTTTCAGAATGTTCAATTATTTCTTACGTGTTAAACAGATAATAGATATCAGGATAAATAATGTAACCATTAACAAAAATGGTTTACTTAAAAGTTTGTGCCTTTGATAGTAAAAGATAATTGTTCGTTGTTGTCATCTGTTAATATGTTGAATTTGTACTTTATATTATTTTACAGTTGTACAATGGATACGTACTTTTTTAATAAGGTTGAATACATTATTGTAGGTATCGAATTAACTAAATAGAATGGTAAGCAAGCCGCAATACTTAGCGTATTTTTATGTATTTTAAACTTCGGTAGCTCTTGTAATTATCATAGGTATGTTATTGAAATTTTGTACAAATTGATCATTATTTATTTTTAAATATTGTTTTTAGATATGTTATTGTACGATCACGTTATCCAAAAGTTTTAAGTGGTGTATTTTTCTGTTGTTGCGTATCGAATTTTTCGAGCATTAATTAGCAATTTTCGTAAACTGTTGAGTGAGAATAGAGCACGAGTTTAAATTAATATTGGGCAATAAAAATATTCACCATTTATATATTGTTTGTTAATTTAGAAACAATTCATGATAATATTTTGTATGTTTGCGTAATTGTTTGGTGAATGCATATTTCTTAGGACTCAGCTCAATGGATTTGTTGTGACGGTTCTGTGCGATTGTTTGTGTGTTAATGATGTACTTTCATAGTGTTTTACATACTTATCGAATTTGAAGAGACCTAACTGTTTTAGTTATAATATGTTGAATTTTAATTTTTTCGTTTTAAAGTTATACTTTTCTGTCCTACATAAGACGTGGCGTAAAGGTCACACTCGGAAGATAGCGTGTATTTATTTTTGTGATTGGAATGCAGAAATGTTTTGAATAATAAATCATAACCAAGTAAAATTGTCTTCAGTAGTCGAGTATAAACATCGGAAGTTTATTTAAAATCTTAACTAAAATAGTTAGGTCTCTTGATTTAACACCTTTTAAATCTCAATTTTATCTCTATCTCTTTAAATGATGTACTTAAATTAAATTTTAAAAAGTGATACTTAAAAAACAATACGAAGTTTGTTAATAACAATTTTCTACATTGGTTAGGTATTTGTTTAATACGCCAGTCTTTATTGCTCGTTTAAGTAGAAAATTTTAAAGACTGAATTAAATGCAAATTGACTTAAATTCAATTATGTTGTCATTTACATTGTAGTATAGTTGTAGGTTATACGTAATGTATTTGTAGACAAATAGGGTCGTATGTCGGTGTTTAGATATTAGTCACTCGCTATTGACGGAGAGACTTATTGTCAGTATGCAATATGGAGGAAAATGCTTGGAATAATTATTTTTAAAATGTATAATCGTCTCGTTTTTCATACTGATGTGGTATGTTACTTTATACTTGTTATATTATGTCAATAAAGTATACCACCGTAATATTTGTAATGTGTTCCTATATAGAGAATGTGAACAAGATAAGTCTCTTCGCGCGATCGCGTATTAGTTGTAACACGTGATTAGTGCAAAAGCGTATTGTAGATCACAATACAACACCTTGGCCCCTGTGATTCATTTTGTTATAACGTAGACTTAATTTGTTGGTCATTAAATAAAATTTGTCTAAAAATATCTTTTATTTCTACCTGCGTAGCTAAACTTAAAGAAGACAGGTAGGTTTGCTAGTACTCCTTTGCTCCTTAATATGATATAAAGTGGTATAATTCTGGATACAGAAGTTTTCGTACATGACTACTTCATATCAAGTGGACTGCACATACATTGGCTAATTTTGAAAACACTTAATATTGCTAATTGTTATATTTGTGAAATAAAATCTTTTTACTTTGAATATGTCTGCGGAGGGTAAGGATCAAATGAGCTTTCAATAAAATACTATTTAAATTAATTGGACTAAAGCCAGTCTTTTATTATTGTGATTCTTATACTTAAACAATTTTACCTATAGATGCAATAATACTAAGTAAGAAACTTGAGACTTGAAACATAGCTTTTAAAGCGTTTCATGTTTATCTACACAGGCAGTTTCGATTCAGACTTATAGAATACTATTCTTAAGTTGAAGCAGTCTAGTTGCCGTTGACTCTGTCCCACCGCCAGATGGTGCCGTCGTCGCAGCACGCTAACAGCACTTTGCCGTTGCGCGATAGTGTTACCTGTTGCGTGAAATCGATTATCTATTATTCAACAAAATTTTATGAATACCAAGATGTGTCCCTATTGTGCCCCTATTAGCCCGTATGAGGTCTTTTAAGGTATAGTTTCACAAAATTAATTCGTGTTTATGTCAGTTATATGAAGATTTTCATTGCAAATTTCAAGTTTCTAAATCTGATTTAAGCTTGGATTTATTTGTAATGAGTAGACTCTTTAAAACTTAGTGTATGGTTTCTGGATAGTGGTGTGATGTTAACAACCAATAAAATTGTAGCAAAGGTGTAGGTAGGCAAGGTATTGGCAAAGTCGTCGTCAACTCATTACTGCCTCACTGCTGGGCATGGTCCCCTCTCAGAGTGAGAAGGATTTGGCCATAGTTCACCATGCTGGCCAAGTGCGTATTGGTCGACTTCACATCCCTTTGAAAACTTTTTTAAATATCTCTCAGGTATGCAGGTTTCCTAAAGATATTTTGCTTTATCGTTAAAGCAGATGATAATATGTAATAGGTACGCACATAACTGAAAAATCAGAGTTGCATGCCTGGGCTTGGAAACCCTGACTCCTCGATTGTATAAGGCCCAGTTTCAACATCTCGGTTATCACAACATTGGCAAAGTGAATGAAGCATTGTCAAGGTGTCGTTAAGAGGTGCGGATTTTCACGAAGGGTGGTATTGTAAGTGCGCAAGGCGTGTGTGACCTGTCTGACGGCGGCGAGGCAGCGCGGGTGCACGAGCTGCGAGGCGCGCGAGCCGCCCGCCACGCCGCCCAGCTCCCACACCATGGTCTTGCCGCACTGGTTGCCCAGCGCTATCACCTGCGACACCACATTACTATTGATACAGACATGTCATACAGCAGTGTTAGGCGCTGCTGTGTTCCGTTTTGAAGGGTGGTAAGGGAGATATACTTTTCCGAGGCGTTCCAGCTTAGTCCTCAGGGGTAGTGATGCTGGGGCCAATCTCAGATACGAATAGCTAATCCTATGTGAGGTTGATTACAGATGTCCATGGGCCGCAGTAGCTAGTTGCCATCAGGTGGCCTGCATGCTCATCTGCTACTCCTTTATAATAAAAAAAACAAAAACATAAGTCGTTAAACTGCCCTCGAAGGCAGCAGACAATAGCCATGGCAAAATATGGTCAATCTTAGGTAGAGCTCTAATTTCGATTCAGAATCAGTGACGGACACAAATAGCACCACTCCTCTGACTTATGTATTTTCAGAAACAGTTTGGTATCTCTGATCTATTTTAAATAGTTTAAAGAATTAGAGAATAGAGATTAGTGACCATAACATCAGCAGCTTTTTGCCATTTCCATTACACAAGAAGAAATATACTAACAAATTAAACGACATTAAAGAATTAAATCCTATCTCTTGGATTGGAGCAGCAATGTCATTTTACAAAGAGATAATACAACATCAACACAAAATTACCAAAACATTAAAATATCAATATGCATAGCCTCTGACCAGTACTTACAAAGTAAGAACACTTACCCTTTGACTATAATCAACTGCAAACCGGATAAACCAAATCTCGCACTCTTTGTAATCAAACCTATGCACTATGGTGACGGAATTGTCGCCGGGCCGCAGCTCCGTATCCTCTAGCCGACCAGGCTTCCAGCATATTATGGCATTTTCACATGACTGGAAAAAATAAAAACATGTTAAAGATTTATAATACTCCTTGTTCAAACCTAACAGATTTCGGCTGTTATATAGTGATTTAATGGATAATCAGTACCAACAGCGTAACATACCACCCACAGGAAGGAAGTGGAGATAAAAATTTATCCATCAAGCTGTCAACTGCATCTCATGTTCATTAATTTAGTTTAACAATTAGGTAGGGGTAGGGTATTTTTGATGGTGAATCATCACAGGAGTGACTTATATTACCGTACATTAAATAACAATAGGGATATCTTGATATCCCTATTGTTATTTAATGTACTTTAACTTTATGCAACTTCTGTGGTAATAATACCACAGAAGTTGCATTGTAAAGTTACAGAACATAAATGCTGGAGTTATATTACTTTTTATTATATGACAAACTTTACCTTTGACAGTATTAAATCGCCCATCCACCTTACACAATCAACATAATTCCTATGTATATCCCTAGTAGAAAAATCTGGAAAGTGTTCTTTTAGTGAATTAAAAGGCCTCAACGCTCTGTGGGGATTGAAACTATAACTCTGTTTGATTGCCTCATTCATAGATGGTTTATCAAGCCTCCAAAGTTTGAGGGAATGGTCCATCCCACAGGACATGATTCTTTCGCCTTTCAGATCAAAATCTGCACTCAACACTTCATCTCTATGCCCTTCCACACCTCCAAAGATAGCTATGCACACATCAGTCATAATGTTCCAAAGTCTTAACGCATGATCTTTGCTTGCCGAGAGCAGCAGATTGGGATCCCTCGGGTGGAATTTAACTTCATTGATAGCATGTCCATGGCCTATGTAATGCTTGGTGCATGTTTGGGTGGCTGGTTGGAAGATGCGCACGATTCCTCGGGAGCCGGCGACTGCTAGCAGCGGTAGGTTACTTTCCTCTTCGTACGACCAAGCACAGGTGTAAAATGTTTCATCAACCTGAAATAACAATGTAATATTTATATCATTAGATAGGTCCAATCAATGTTAATTTACGTTCATGTACTGAAGTATAATGTAAAATAGTTAATTTCAGTATAATCTTATATACTATATATTTGAGCAAAACTAAATTGGCAATCAGCAATGAAATATACAATGCGCCTGATAGTAAATGGGTACTAATGTTTTTGTGCTGAAGTGGAACTGCCTTACACATCAGTTGGATGGCATGCAAACTTTCTATAGCTACCTACAAAATTAGTACAAATTCAATACTTACATCAGGGTCAGCATAGCATTGTAAGAACTTAAATCCACCAGATTCTGGACATTCGTAGATGGAAACTCTATTGCTGCCGACAACAGCAAATATCTGTGGCTCTCCCTCCCCAAGGTGGTGGTTGAACTGGCAGCCAAAGAGTGGCTGGCCATGGTCTTCCTTTGCACTGCAACTGGAATATAAAACTTTAGCAAAGGGGGGTTTTGCTGTGCATAATGATCTTACTCATTGTGAATCCATTATTGTTCCACTGCTATAAATAGTATTAGGGTTGTGATTTTGTAAGATTAGGATTAGGGATACTAGTAGCACCAACGTAAGAGACGTAGAGAAATGAGAGGTCACCACAGTCACATTTTGTGAAAATGTTCTCAACTAAACTTTGACTGATCATTACTGTAAATATCTTTATAAAATCAAGTTCAAGCAGGAAAAATATTCTAAAGCTGATCAGAGATACATTGATACCAAGTTATACTGATCGCTTTCATTATATAGGTTTCCTTCCTTAACAAATGATCCAATTTTAAACTATATGTAGATACATTACTGCTTTAAGAGAGAAGTAATTGTGGTGTGTCGTGGTAGGTCTACAATAACTATTTAATATGATAGACTTGTTACATAATATTAAATTGCTTTTCATTAATTATGCCAAAGTAGGATATTTCCCGTGACATGGGTGCCATGAGTACACAAAAAGACACAATACACATGTCTAAAGATCTAGACCAGAAATCTAAATTCAACATTCAGATATTTGTCTGGCAAATTGATATGATGATATTTGGTTCCTTGATTTATATTTCACTGGACACTGCTCATTGGGAAGGGGTCCTACCTCACATCGGGTGGAGGCTTAGTACATGCTACACTACGCTGCTACGTGGTGGATTTGTGGCGTGTGACTGAATAATACTATTATTAACATAACTTACTTGAACCTGTATGGTGGCTTTACTTGCTTTGTAATTTTCTTCTTGCCACGTCTCCGTTTCTTTATGCGAGTGTTCGTGGGAGTCTCGCTTCGTGATGTATTGTCTGTATTCGATGTGCTTTCCACACTCGATGTGTCGTCCTGGATCAGTATGCAAGTTAATAAAATTTCACTTTAGTATGATAAATCCATGTTAAAAAAATTTAACAAGTACAATAATGCATAAAGACAAGATGTGCAGTGGGAAAAAATATTAAATATTTTTTCCTAACGTTGATATAATACATTTCAAAGTGATTACAAAGTCGTGTTCGTGATTCATTCATTACATTGACCCTTTAGAATAATACTCACGGCTTCATTTTCAGAAAAATTCATGCTTCAGTCTTTCCTTATCTAAACTAACACTAAATTGAAAGATTGGACTAAAGCTTTAATACAAATAACGCTAATTTAACTATAATTCCTTCACAAAGACCACATTATCAGCTGGCCTCGGCGTCCTTAACGTCAATTGTCAAATTTTCGCGGGAGTCAAAATATGAATGCGTTCAGAGGTTAAAAATAATGACTGTTTGACGTGTGTAAATGCGTTCAGATGCGTTCATAATAACCTCTAACCTGAGCCTCTTACAATTGTTATTATCCCTTTTTAAATTAAAATTGAAAACATTTGAATTTGAATTTGAAACAATTGAAAAGCATTAATGAATAAAATTTATTTAAACAGACTTTTAACAGATTTTTTTTAATCCTACATGTCCAAGGATAGAACTGCGCCAGGAATAAAATAATACGAAGAAGACCATCATTATATAAGCGAAATTTAACGATTATGATGAAATTATATTTTATATAAATTACTTCAGAAAATCAAATATAAATGAACTGTTGACTTAACTTCGTGAAAATAATTAAAACACTCATTATGTAACGTAATGTTTATTTTACAATCAACACAACTTATATTAATTTGTAAATGTAACTAAGCAAATCTACCATAATAAATATAATATTCAAAATACAAAATTAAACTAAATTATTAGCTAAGTTAAACACTAGGTAAACTAATTCACAGCCATATTATTTAAGCCTAAGGTTAAAAATAAGTAACAACTAGTATAAAACTAATACTGATATGCAACATGAATGTATTTTGTTTGTTTTATAGGGTCCTATTTTATATAATTATGCAATGTTTGTAATATTACTTTGGCATAACGTGCAATATTACACAACGATTACATCTCTTATTCACCTTAAAAAGTAAGTATATTTTTCTAAATCCACACCAAAAAGCCAAAAAGATAGATAAAGTCTTTGGAACAAAATATTTAAGGATACCAAATGCGGATGCCTTACAAATAATTATAATACAATGAACATCTACATTACAATTGTTGCTTGATTTTTATAAAAATCTGGGGTGAAAATTAAATTAAATTTTGGAAAACGTTAACGTTATTATTTACGCGAAATTGACAATATCTACCATGATTCTTAAATTCACTTACACTTCGTAAAAATGTACTTTAGTGTTCAGCTTTGTCTATCTTTTTTGATCCAAGGTTCACATTAACGAGCCTCTTTCATATAGCATCTCATCGATTCCATGGAATACATTAGTTATAGCAACTCTTTGGTTCAATGCTCAGAGTAATTATAATATTTCCTCTGAGTTTCAATGGAACTCATTTGCTATAGTATCCGTCGAATTAATAGAAAATGTGAATCAAATTTAAGTCTTACATTTTTATTACTCTTTAGGTAACTATATTCTGGTAACCTTTATTCGTTTATCGTTTGCTTTAAAGCTGACTTACTCAAATTTATTTCTAGGAATGTTGTAAAATTAAAAAAAAAATACATATGCCAATGGCGTAGCGTACAAAAAGCAGAAGGAAGGGACGATCTGCCTCGGCTGCACATTTTGGGGCAGCAAAAATTCACAGGCTTATATTTATTCGATTTTAGAGTATAAATTAATATTATAATTAACTGATATTTCAATGATTGGATAAGTAAATGCCAACAATAAACCTATACAGTTTTTCTACTAAGTAAATAGTCCATGAATTATATAGGAAGCCATATTTTGGCTTACGATCTGTGCGGCGTTTCCCCTCGCTACGCCACTGACATAAGCCTCTAACCGAAGCCTCTTTATCTTCATCAACTTTACTTAGACGGTGGTGAGCAAGTGCAGGCGTGTCGCAGAGCCACACGCAGCCAGGGCATAAAACGGTCTACCCTGGCGTACACACCAGGATATCCCTGGCGAGCACAGCCCCGACCCCAGGACACGATACCTGTGGAGGAATAATTCAAATTATACCTACTTTTGTTTTGAAGGGTAGGTAGTAGAGGTCAGGTAATCTACAAAGTTAACTTTAAGAGTAGATAAGGAACATCGGCAACGTTCTAAAGTGAAGTAAAGTTCGAAGTGACCTGTTCGTGCTTTTGGCTCCAATTGGTCTAACTTCTTAAATAGCAGTTGCTAAACTTTTCCACAGACCTAATTATCCTAAAGGTCTGGATTGACAATATTGAACATCGTTTGATCACTCACACATAGATATCGTCAATAATTTGCATTGCTTTAGTATGTATATTATTCTAAGCTACTTAAACTTTTGACTGTTTGAACACTTACCAACAATAGTATAGTGGGGATGTGCCATCAGTAGGGGCCCACCGGAGTCCCCGGTGCAGGCGTCTCGCTCCGGCGCGTTCGCGCAGAGCATCCGCGGAGTCACCTTCCTGCGCCCGTACCCAGCGCCCGTACAAGCCTCTTGAGTCCAAATTTGTACATCAGCCTGAAAATACAAGTGAAATATCTTATTCAACCTTATTCACACATATGGGATACCATTTGTAAAAACTATTTTTAAATTTGTAACAGAAATATTAATTTGGTTGTCAACACGCATAGAAAAGATGGCGTTTAACATTTTTAAATTTACCTTCATGGGAATATTTGAGGGAGGACCCTTCTCAATTGTACTTCCCCATCCAGAAACAATAGCATTTTCGCCTTCGAGTCTGTCTACGTCATCTGTAATTTGAAAAATATAGGATAGCATTAAGTAATTATAGCATAGTCTCGCAAAGGCTCCTATTTTTAAATACGAAATATATATTCTACGATACACATAATATAAATAATTGTATGGGTTTTCTCTCCTTTCTACTGTGTTGTAACATTTTTTATTGTTTGAATATTATCCATGTTTAAAAAAAACAGAGATATTATCTAAATTAATCATGATTAAAAGTTATGTAATATACCTAATTTTTGGATGCCAATTATGTAGTTGCATTAAAGCAAATCTGCGTAAGTGTTGGTTAAAAAATAATTTTGTGTTATTACCGGGAATCCAATACACCTATATAGGAAAACGTTAAAAAATAGCTAAATACAAAAAAAAAACGCTTTCTATGCCCTTTCTACACTCACCGCTTGTAAAACTTATACTACCACGTTTACTTACCAGGTAAACAGACGGGTTTGTACAGATTATCCGGTAGGGGCTGAGCCAGCCGGAGCACCGCGATGTCGTTGTCATACGTGTAGCGGTTGAAGTCTGGGTGCTGGAACACGTGGGCCACGGGGAAACCCTCCGCCAGGGAGTTGTTCACGTCGTGCTCGCCCACTAATACCGTTAGGCGAGATGCTTCTACCCTGGAAAGTAGAGATGGTAATAATCAGCAATATTTTAATTGTAGATCCGAGTGGCGGAGCGCTTAAACTACCGGTGTTACGCGCCGAGGGTTCTGGGTTCGATTCAGGTATTTGAATGATGAATCTAGATATCTGTTCTGGGTCTGGGTATTTGGGGATTGGTCTATGTACGTTTCATGGCATTGGCGACAAAGGGAATCCTAGTGTGGGGCTATGCGTGTAGAAAACGTCAATAATAGATTTTTTTAATTTAGGTACATTTATTTCAACTGCGCTGTTTCTATATATATTCTAGTAAAAATCATTCACCAAAAATTCATGGTATCTGCAAGCTTCTTTGCTACTTCAGTTACTTATAAAATATTGAAACATTTTTCTTGTAAATATTGCGTAACTTGGGGAAAGGTATAGGTTTAATTCCGAGAAATAAGGAAAATAATCTGACTGTACCGTAAATAATTAATTTTGCTTTTCTGAATTTCTTGTTTTAAAATATCGATGAATAAAAAGCATTAAAATATATGCGATATCAAGTTCCAGAAAGTCATTAATTTAACTTCAGGATATGATTGAATGTAAAAGTATCTGTATGATTAGAATAACAGTATTTTGCCACCAAATATGTTTGAGTATTTTTCTCAATGAACAACAAAGATTATCTCGGTAAGTTGTGATTTTCGATACCAAGGCGACAGGTTAAAATTTTCCGTATTTGGCCATTGTGTAGGCTATCAAATCTGTGTCGTCATAATAATAAACAGTATGGTAGAGATGTGCTGATCTGATCCGACCCTTTTAGAAATTCGGATCTTTGCAACGAATTGGCTTTCACCAATGCTCTGTCACGCATAATATATGTGTTTACGATGTTTAAAGGTGACCAATACTCGAAACTTGAATACTATTTACGTTACAAATGTAAACACATGTCACCTCAATTATTGGACAAAATTGTTTTTGAAAGTCGAAACTTGGCATTTATTTACTATACATACCGGTTCTGCGATTGCTTTTGTCCACATTTTTATACACAAAGCTTTCGAATACTTTTTGTAAAAGTGTGTATTGATTTTTATTAAAATGGGTACATCTATTGAATTTGTACATGTAAAAGTAAAATCGAGAAATACTTTTACATTCCTTTTGTGTCGACTTCGGAACGTATTGAGCTTTGATCGGCTGTTCAACATATGGATTCGTCAACATTTGAATCAACACATTGATCCGGTATCTAATCGTATAGGGCGGTCCAACCAACAGCACTTTAAAAGATCGGATCAAGCATTAATTAAGATCTGTGCAAATAAACTTTGCCATCACTAATCTATAAAGTTCCGAGGAGGGTACGGGGCTTACAGTTATATGTGACTCATTGATGGTATTTGTGTTATTCGATTTATTGGTATCGTTTCTGTGAACACTAATTTTGATTATGTCGGAACGGAACATCGCTTATTTATTTCATACGTACTCCATACTTTTACTTTGGGCCGCTGTAATACTGGGTCGAGTCGAGATCTTAAAATTACCTTAAATACTTTTGTAAATTATTAACTTCGGCTTCTTGTGATCGTTTATTTAAATATTATCTTGACAATATTAAATATAACTAGTCTATGTGTATTGGGAAATGACTCGTTTATTTTTGATCCCTATAATATTAAACAGGACATTATTATAAAATTTGTGTTCTTTTTTATTAAATAGTTCGTGCTTTATTTCTAATATATAAATATGTTCACACATTTAAATTGAAAGTAGTACGATAGTAGTGGAACGGAATAAAAAAATCTCTCTTGGTTAAATAAATTTCTGCTATCTTCCCTTATATTATAAACATCTACGGATTTAACCGTTGACCTTACATTCAAGTTCTGCAAGATCAAGCCCGTACAGTGTTAAGTGGGTGACAGAAGTGATTAAGATGCAGCGGGTGTCTCCCGACGGTGCGTGACGAAACAGATGGTGCGACCGGCCTTGACTTCATTCATGCGACCTTGGATCGTAATTGTCTAGAATTCGAGATTTAGAAATAGATTCAGTTTTTATCTAGCAGTAGTAGAGCAGCAAACGAGGATGCGACCCGTACGTTGTTGTCTCATCCTATCTGTAATCAATTTCCTAAGGAACAGAAATTAAATTTGATAGTTATTAAGAAATGCGTTCCTGTTACTATAAATTAAAATTAAGCGTTCCAAAAATGAATCTGCGAAACCATAAAGCACAGTGTTGAACAATGCGCTACCAAATAAGGATGTAACATCAAAAATCTGTCTTTAGTTAGCTTTAAATTATTAAGAACTTGCGGAGTTTTTTTCTACAAACAATTTTGGATTTCAATACCTATTTCTAAATCGTGGATTCGTAGCTCCGAGAGCATGTAGTTTTACATGCATACTTAGTATATCTCACTTTGTTTTAAGACGAAACCGTGTGTTTGCATTACTTTGCATGCATAACATATGCAAACAATAAGGCTTGCGTAATAAGTTACGAGCCCTAGAGGTCAAACAAACAAGTAGGTCGTCCTACAGGGATTTATTTACAAACCTTCATTACGTAAAACATGGATTAATGTTACAATACCTTTGCCCTTGTGTAATGTTTATTAAAATTGAAAATAAGGCTTCGTTGGTTTGCGAAAATTTTAAATAGGTCAGATTTCACAAAACAAAGTACTTTTCCAAAATATATATGGATGTTAGTCGAAATTAAATTGACAATTGATACATTTAATTAAGCATGTAACGGTAATGCACAAATTCATATGACTGCATGAACATAAGTACATATATCCAATTACCTATAATAAATTATTTTCCTTTGAGGAGAAGAATGTACCTAATAATTTTCTAGAAATAATATCTAAAAGAAGAGCTCCTAAGACCAACGTTTGAGTATTTGTCAAGCCCAAAACAAATACAGGTCTGTGGTCAACCCTTTAGTTTGAGGTCAATCTTTGATTTTTAAGAAGTTCGTTAAAAGTTTTAGGCTATGGTTATCTATGTGGAATTTATGCTCCTTTCGTATCTCGATTCGGTCTTATAAGACGTACTTATTAGAATTAAAATTTCTTATGATGGATTCAACTTATAAGGATTATTTAACGTATTCACACAGTAAACTTATGACCCGAAGAGAAATGCGATTTTATCACACAATTTACAATTCCGTTACACGCTACATTATATTTAAATTTGTGTTGTTAAAGTAACAGTGTCCTGGTAACAAATATAATAAGTATTATTATGTCATTTACGAAATATAATACGCACGTATCGTAACATGCCATGGAAAATATTTTGGAAATAATAACCACATTAAAAGTTACGTATACCGCAGTATGAGCATATTATTTTGTGTGCTTTTATTTAGTGTGTTATATAGTAGATTCATTTTAGTTTACAAGTGTGTTACGACTTCCGATAATAACCGCTCCTAGCGCTTTGGCCAGGCTGAAAACTATATGATAAATTTACCTACTTTCTGATCATATGTAATATCAATCAAATATGATTATGGTTAAATAATGCAATGGTGCTCTACAATTTCAATGTAACTATTGTAGAGCCAACTTCCAACCTATAACAATATTTGTTGTTGTTGTTATTTGTTATATTATTAGTATTTTTATATTATTAATTTTGGTTTTTCTCACTAAAGTTCCTTTACTAATCTTCACTAATTCATTTTAGGTATGTTATAGATACGGAACTAAGAACACACTTAGAGAATCTTATAACTACTCGTATTTACCAGAGGCTTATGTTACGCAGATCACATGAAATATGAGTCGGTAAAAATAAGTTATTTTATTGTTATGCGGTTCCTACGCAATGCATTGACATTGTAACGATTTGTTCTGCATCTTATCACGACCATAACAGTTTGTTTTGAGTGCTTGTAAGTTTAAACGTTACAAATCTCGCGTTTATTGTATCTAAAAAAGGTGTTTATAATATCATTTTTGTGTTAAGTATCTTTTTGAATATATATATTCTAAATCGAACTTTCTTTATATGAAAAGGAGTGAAAGGTGATATTTAGATTCTATGCGAAATTTTATTTCAATAATCTGTTGTACTTTGTAAGGTACTATGGAGAAAAATCAGCGAAAGGAGCTCTATAAAACAAATACTTTTATAAAAGTTTCATGTACCTAATACAACGGCAACTTACATTACTATAACACATGAAAGTGGTGTTAAGTACCTACTTCAGACTATTTTATCGTTCCAATTCACTTGTTAGTTAAATAAATAAAGTGAGGCTTGATACAAAACCTCGTAGCTATTTTGTGAGGGAGTGTGTTCGTTATAGGTATAGAACTACATACGTCGCCAGTGGTTTATGTATTCTGAAAACTTCGAAAACATCTTCCTGACCCTGTGCAAGCTAGCCTTAAGGCATGACTCGATTGGAAAGCGAGGTGTCGAAAGTGTATCGAACTGAATTGGTCGTGTTCTTTTAAATTTTTCATTAAGCTCAAACTAAAGTAGGTTGAACTGGTTCGAAACTTGTATTTGCACCTTACTTTATGCAAAACGAAAATCATACAGTACTTTAAGTAATTGTCCAAAATCTTTATTTCGGTCAAATTAAATAATAATTATTTAATAACGCCGTTAAGTTTGTAAGATACAGTGGAAGATTTTGAGCTGAGATTTTTATGGAAATTTTGGATTTTATCATACCTCGCTACCATGTTAGGGTAAAACTTATCAGCGACGTTTAAAAGTTACGCTTTGTTGTAATTTTCGTTTCAATTAAGCGCCGGTAATGATCAGATAACGTTAATGAGTGGAATGAAACCATTTGTAATAATCTTTATATGTCTTCATTCGGCGCTGGTGGTTTTCTTCCATATTTTATGTGAAACAGAAATGGGTCACGGCTTGCGACTTAAAAAATAAATTTCTTGATAAAATTTCAGCAGATTAAATTGTAGTTTAGTTTTATATGACTGCTTTTAGATGATATTCAGGAGAAGATTCGTGCCTCGGGGAGTACACTAAGCCGTCGGTCTTTGTTTCAAAAGTTATTAAAAACAATCGCTAAGCATTGATACAGACCGAACGAGTTGACCTCTATACCTTCAACAATCGGAATTATAACAGCGTGGTGAAGTACGTTACAGGCCTCTGACCTACCCCAGGTATAGACTCAGGACGAACAGTGCATCATGACAGACTTATATACTCAATCTTCAGTTCAACGACAACATTTGGTCTACGACGATTCATGCTGCAGGCTTGTAAGACAAATGACTCAATACGCCTTAGGCAAAAAGAGGTGTAGCAGTTAAATTGATAAGCGACATACTTTAAACGCAATTATCTATTTTATATGACATCAAAACCCAAAAACTATCTAGTACTATATCTATAATACATGTTACTGTGTTACCGAAGTGGGATAGCGAAGAGAAATTTAATTATCACTTCAATGTCCATAATGTGCTTTGTTAATTTGGTATTGACACAGAATAGAGCTAATAACGCGTAGAGCTGGCATTAACGCGAGCCTTAACAGCTGGATACATTTGTTGTAATATTTTATCTATCTCTCCGCTATATTTATTTTGCAAGTTTCTGTTACGTTGTAATTTTTATCAACTCTGTTTTTGTCTCACTGTAACCATCTCACATTACACTTATCAGATAAGTCTTATCTCGCTATGAAATTTCTTCCTTCAGGTTGTAAATTGACAGTAACAAGAAAATAAGTTTTATAAATATTATGTAGTTATATTTGGCAATTTAATAAATTTAGTAACATTTCCTTGTTTATAAAAAAAAAACATTTTATTTAATTTTAAACTTTCTCGATCTGACAATATCTAAATATTCGATTACACAGCACACCACACTAATAAAAACTTAAATGCACCTCACAGGCATCTTAGTCTAGGCTTCGTAATATAGTTTCAAATGCTTAATATTCATAAGAGCTATTCATCACCTACCTACAAATTATTATAACTGTTACAAAAACTATGTTCGCTAATTCTATTTAATATGTTATTACAGTCTGTGGGCATAACGAAGTCAAACTGCCAATAATTATTGACTTTCACCCATTTGCGCTCACCTACATAGTGTATTGTTTGTAGATTTGCTAACAACGTCACTAATATTCGACATTTAGTGGATAAATATTCATGACAAGTATAAAAGCTCTCGTTTGTTTACGTAGTCTTCTGTGCTAGTGTGTGGTTACGTTATTTGCAAACTTGTACAAATAACACGCCAGTTAGTCTGCACTGTGTAAACGATTACCTATAGACAACGCGGAGATGGTAGAACATTTCTTGGAGGCATCTGACCCCTTCCAGTTTCCCTTTTTTTTTTTGTTGACGAGGGGGAAACGTTCAAAATGTACCCTATGCCGTGGGAGCGGCACGGGGTTATGTGGGATCTTACCGCACTAAAACCGGGTGGCCGTCCTCGGTGCTGCGTAGAGGACTCCGGGATCTCCAACGGAACGCTACCGGAGTCCACTTGGCGCGTAGCCCTGTCGGGGTCCGCCCAGGTGAGTTTCAAGCTCACCTGGGCAGACCCCCAAGCTCTATTGTTCACGACCGTATGCGATCACACATACCGCCGTCCATCCCGGTGTTGCTGGCCGGGCGGTTCGAGCTCCCATTCTTGCCGTCCGCAACCCCGGAAGCCCCCTTTTAGTCGCCTCTTACGACAGGCAGGGGATACCGTAGCCCCATTCTGGTCCCGGAACTACAGGGACAACCCATACAGTTTCCCTATAGCAGTGTTCAAGGCTCCTGCGTTTTGGTTTGAAGGGCTGTGGCCAACTTTAGGTCTTCTATCTTAACTATTTGCAGTCGATGGGAGTTACTACTAAGGGGCAGTGATGGCTGTTATTAATAGCAGGTTAACTATACGCTTCTTTGCTACAATTATAATGACACCTACAGCTCCAATAATACAATTTCGAACTGGTCCTAAGGCTATTAGAATATGTTTTTGTAGGTCATGTTTGTAAATAACTTTTGAGTTACTGTCAGTGTCAATAGTCAAAGTCCGTGAAAGTAAGTTCATATCGCATTCATAAAATAATGACGGCTATCGTTTATTTATAGGTATAAATAATTAATTACCATCCATAATTAATGGTTTGTACATAAGCTAACGGAATGCTGTACAAAAAATTGGGGCTTCTTTCGAGGTCAGGTTTGCTGAGTCAGTCCTGTCTGCAACCAGTGAACATTTGGGTATAAAATTCTAATTTATCGACATCCTTTGATACGGGGCCTTAAACTCCGTAACTGTCCTGTCACTACACAAAAGGCCGACCCATCAAGGTTTTTATGCAGTTTTTATTTCGAAGCGCTGAAATTTGATCTCCGATTGCATCTTTTGACACACATCGGCAGACATTGACCAGGTGACCCACTTTCGGCGCCTCGATTACTTCAGGATTTGTCTGCGTGATTCATCAAATCTCTATAATAATAGGTATTTGATCAAAACAAGATCCATTCCTACATGCAATACATTAATAATAGCGCTTTCTACGTTCACTTTTTTCACATACATGAACCTAATCCTATGTAGGACTATGTCCTATTCCACATTATCGGATGCCATGTAGCGTAGGCGCGACAGACACACAAAGGCGAGTCTTTATTATTTAAATATCTGTCTGGCCGTGGTCGAACTCGGAGACTTTTGTATTTCAAATCAAGTGTTACAGGAGTCGTCTAAAAATCCTATGTTTTCAATTCAATATTTATTTCATGATATTATTAACAATTTTAATGTGGAATTTGTTCCTTTTGAACCTACTTTTACTGCCGAAGGGGAATAACTTTTCAGCTGACAGAGAACTGAAGTGTCCTCTTACGGCTTTTCATAGAAGAGAAGAGACGATTCACTAATATTCTGCAAAATTGTGTACAAATGTTTTGTTAGAATGTTATTATCTTATCCAGACATGTGCTGTGTTTAGTCACTGATGTCACCTAGATATCATTCCCAGGTACAACTATAGCTACTCATTCGTGATCAACCCATTATTGTTCCACTGCTGGGCACGGGTCTTCTCTCAGTGACCTGACAAGGATTAGGTCATAGTCTACCGCGCTGGCTAAGTGCGTATTAGTAGACCTTACATACTTTTGAGATTTTTTAATACAATTCTCTCAGGTTTCCTCATGATGTTTTCCATCAATGTTTTTAAGCAAGTGATAATTAATTTCTAATACGCACATATACTTAGCTACTACATAATAGCTACTCATTACTAACTACAAAGTACTCACTCATAGATACAATGCGTGGCGGTGATGAGATGGTCTCGTGCGACGACAGTGGCGCCGCAGATGAGTTTGCCGTCCCGCTTGACGGCTGCCAGCCAAGGGAACTCTCCGGGAGAGACCGCCCCGCCTCCGACGACACGTGCCTTGCGAATCACTCCGCATGCTGTTGCCAGAAATGTTAGGTTTTAAAGTATGTACTAGTTTTTAAATACTAACACGTTTCATGATTCCACTCTGGAGGCACCAGAGCTATGTTTTATACAAGTTATGCAATGGTTTGCTTCGGAGGGTGTGGTAAGAGATAACTATAAAGTGCCTTTAAACTTCAGTGATTGACTTCAGGTGGAATTCCAGATTTATAGAATTCTAGATTTCTAGATCTATAGTGAACATCAAGTGACCTCTATGTCAACCTACATAAAATAAACTGTATATTACTCAAAAATAATAAAATGTAATCACTTTGCTGTTATTTTTTACAGATTTACTTATGTATTATGACTAGTGACACCGTAATTAGTCTATGAATTTTGTGATAAGGTAATCTTGGGTTTTTTAATTTACGCGTGCCAAAAAACCGGTTTACGCATAAACAAAACTTGCTTCCCGAACTGGGTTAAGTCATGATTGTTTGTCGATAACGAAGAAGAGCAGAGTTTATCTAGTCTAACTATTTACAAGGACGTTTACAGATTGCGTACTAATAACTTGGGCGGTAGAGTCGACAAAAACATTCGCTGATTTAAACATAGTTTTAATAATATATATTTATTAGATTATTTCTTTAATTATTATATTTATATATTTATATATATTTATTATAATACTTTTATTATAATGTAAACTGATTGGAATTTAAATATGAAATGTTAATATTAATAACAGTATAATTATTGTTGTCCAATTTATTTTAATGTTTTTCTAATGAATATACACTTTACGAGTAATTTAATAATAATACGAATATTAACCTATACATTTGTATGTCCTATGTATGAAATAGCTGTATAAGTAAGGTGTTATTTCCTCTGCAATTGAAAATTCTAAGATTTCTATCCGAGAGCGTAAAAGTTCTATCATCGCTAATAAATAAATAAACTTAATTTAATGAATTTTAAAGTCGAAATTTAAGTATTAGTAGGTGTAGTGAAATTCAAATAAGTAAATATAATAAATACATAGTATCTAGTATTCGAAGATACAATTTTAATATTCCATTACTCTTAATATACTTTTAAAGCCATCGAAATAATGTGTGACGTCGCATCTGACTATAATTTATGGGAGATGCGTCAAAATACAGTAAAAATTATATGATGTGAATTTACGGATGGCTTCTTAATAATTACTCAACGGTAGAATCGAATGCTGTCATATATCCGGGGCACTTAACACACTTGTGAAGAATGTTTCATAAGATTTATGGTTTGCGAGCGGCCGGGTAATTGTTTCGTTTAATTGTATCGAAGCTTACCTACATGAGAGCTTTTACTTAACACCTTATGCGTTTTTACTATAAGAAGTAAAATGATAAAAAGGAATAATTTATCTAAATATATGAGTAATTAATAACCATTACATACTATTAATAAGCTATTAATAAATAAATAGCTATTAATTAAGTAATAATTAAAAAGAATCTAATATTACCTTTTATTTCAACAATGTAATATTATTGCTTTTTTGTACTACGATATTGCTTCTCCATGATATATTATCTTAATTTATTTTTATTGCTAGTTTTTGTATGCTACAAAAGTAAATAATTTGTCGTAGAAAGGAATTCATCAAGCTTAATTTTGCAAATTCTTTGTTAAGTTAAAAAATAGTTCTTAGATGAATTCATAATAAAAAGGAGGTATCTTTTAGTGAACGTACGGTAAAAATATTCCATAATTCTTTAAAAGGGCGCTCAAAAATTATTTTGAATTGTGCTATCAAAGTTTTCTAAACATCTCGTATTCGTATAATCTCCGAACTCTGACGCACGCACGATCTATGTTCTTTCTCATAGCTTTGTTAAGGAGATCTTAAAGCCGAGGTGCAGTTGAGGTCTACGAAAAAAATCGTCATCTTGTTTCCTGATTTCTATTTCACCCTATGCTAAGGAGGGTCAGACATAGTCTATGCAATTTGTCAGGAAAAAATAAAATAGGCCCTCGTGGTTGAAGAATTTTATTTGCTACGTTAAATCCGGGACCCAATAGTCCAGACCTTCCTACTTCCATTTATATGTCAATGGTCGTGAGTAAATGCTAAACCAAAGAGCCTGAAAGATTTTTAACATTGTACAGTTAACCGAGTTGACCAAAATGTTAATCGTATTTATTGCCTCCCATACAAAATGTTTGTAAGTATGTTAATCACGTCAGTTAAATTGGAGGGCGTAAACATGATAAGGAGTTACCGATGAATCTTAAACGCCTTCAGCTTTTCTGACTTTTTAAATGATATGCGAGCAGCGATATCTTAGCCATATGATTCCTACTGGGATCAGGGTTGAAATCCCAGACAAGTCAGATCTTACAAAGTTACATCCGCCTGAATTATTACTTGCTTAATGGTAAAGTAAATATTATCAACTGATTACCTACTATCCTACTGCCAAACTGGGTTTCTTTTTATAATACGAAGGATTCAAGCCGCAATTGTGATGCATAATGAAATAAGGATTAAAATGATATAAATTTAGACTAGCAGATGCAGGAGTGTCGACAATATAAGCCATAAAATAAAAATCAGGTGATTGGGTGGCATCATACATTACAATGTTTTGAAATGTGACAAATAAAACCAGAAGGCGTTTAATACCCCGCGCTCTACTGACACTTTTGATAAGGAATCCAAATAAATACTGTTATCCGTAATTTTGTATTCGATTTAAATTATATCGATTTTGATAATGATTTTTTGTAAATGGATGAAGTGAGACCATAAACATTTTTATTCATGTATATATACAGAAGTATGTTTATTGTAGGAAGTATTCTAATAATAAATAAATAAGCTCTTTTACTTACTGATTTGTTTTACAACAGAAGTTTCGTTTTGGGTGGCATAGACACAAATATAGTACGGAATGACTCTGAATCAGGGGGCCTACTTTATCTTTTAAAAACCATCATAGTTCAGGAAGGTTTTGTTTCAATATTGCATCAACATTATGTTATTTCGTACGACCTCCTTAAAACTGGTCGACGTACAAAATTTCAATGTATGATTAAAATAATATTGTTTTAAGAGATAGTAGTAACCCCCCAGACATCCATTTATTTTAGTAATATTACCTAATTCTAAATTAAATGTCATTAAATAAGTAGTACTTTAAAATTTCTTTTCCAAATCGAAGTATGTTTATAATATCAGCATAACTGTTTTGAGGTTGAACGTTTAATTTAATGTACGATATCAGAATATAAACCACTTAAGATCTGGTTGGTCGCTGTTTCCATTACATAAAAAAATACATTAGCGACTTAAAACCGATTTTAAATTAAAATACTCTTAGGTCTTTCAAATTTATTTCGAATAATATAGATACATAAACATTAATATTCATGTGCGAAAGTTACCATTTTCTCCACACCATAATATAATAATTATAAGTTTGTCCATATTATATAATTTTGTGTAAAATAACATAATTTAGATAAATTAAGTTAATTTTTATTTCTCGTATTTATAAACAATTAATAAAATTGATATAATCATTGTTATTATTTCATAGTTACAGATTATTTTTAATTTATTTTAGAAAATTGTCATTGATTAAAAATACTACATAAGGATAAAAAACACTCACATGTCTAATCGCATGTGTCTGTTATTATTTTGACTCGCTGTTATGTTTACATTCCTATAATTTGCATATTGTTAAGGAAAAATACTGTTATGCGTACTATTACGTTACACACCGGATAAGCTTTGCAGTTTCAATTAAGTCAAGTACGCCACTCTAAACTCTAAAACACTCCACGATAAAGTGGCACACGTGACATAAGGCGAGGGGGCGGAAATCGGAGATGTGTCTATTCGAGTGTTGTTAGAAATCAAACGTATGTGTCCACTTATGCACCACTAAAGTCTAGCCGTTTCTCACAAATGTGAAAGCCATTATGTATTAAGTCATCTATACGAATTATTTTGCCGTCGTCAAGATGAGCGCTCTTAATTAATTTGCCGACCCTACGCGTGCGTTCCTAGACGTTACGAAACTTTGTTAACGATTCAGTGACAAACTCAACGAATTCCACTACTCATGATTAAACGCTGTTTAAATATCACTATAAATTATTTTCAACGATAAAAGCATTTCACTTTCTAACACTTTTACGTTCGATGAGACTTAAATTTAACGCTCGTTGACCTTAATTTTGGAGTAATAGAAACGCAACGCTCGTTACTCGTCAAATAATTTCCGAAACACTTTCGACTACACTTGAAAAAAGTTGCACGAAATTTAAAAAAAAAAACACAAAACGTAAATAAATATAGAGCGGATCAACCGCCCATACATCACGACACGTAAATGGAGCTTCATGCGTACTACGAAACTCCGGATGTTGACACAACAATATTCAATAACACTCACTGCAGGGTGTGCAGGCGCGGGCGGCCGCAAGCACAGCTAGGAGACACAAGGCACGAAACATGTCTGTCGGAGTCACAGGCCACTCTGGAGGCAGGGGGAGACGCCGACCCACCTATTATAGGCCGCGGGCGGCGCCTCCGATAAGGCCTCGGGGCCAGGGTGATCGGACCAGGCCAAGTTCACGGATACGCGACGACTGCACGAGTGACACTGGTAGGAGCGCCGCGTCACCCCACTGCTTACACGGCTGGGGATTGTGGGAGGCACGGTGGAAGGATTAGGCGCTGACCTTGATGACTATTCAATGGCTGATAAGCGATGCTGTCACTCACATCATTAGGCTATTATTTTGACAATATGGGAAAGTTATTTAATTGGGCGGCCGTTTTCTTTTCGGTGCGTAATATTTGCGAATTGCGTGCAATGTTTATTGCAGCGTGGAGGCCCTTTGTGGAAGACAATTTTATTTGTCGAAATTTTACAGCGTGTTAACGTCATAAACGAGTCATTCATCAACATATCGCCTTTTAACTGCATCGACCAATCTATGGCGGTGTATAAAAATAAACATCACAAAAAGCTGGCCATTCATGAGCGACCAGTAATGCATACGGGAATAACGGAATCGAAACACCTTACGACAAGTTTTGCATGACTCCTCTCTCTTGTAGCTCTTTTTGGCACAATTAAGTAGTGATACGCCCTTACTTGGTAGTTGTAAAGAAAATTCAGCACTCGTTTCTGCAGAGGTACTCGAATACTGAATTAAAAGCAATGCTCTACTTGGTTCTCTGATTAATTAATAAATTCCTCGCATTCCTTAAATTTTTTCGTTTATGCAAATCCTTCCGCTTCTGCAAATTTAACTTACGAGGTCGGTTTTGAATGTGAATATAAAATATTGATTGCCATAATTACAATATCGAAAGTGAAGTTTGCAAAAATCTCAGGTGATTAGTTATCAAAAGTAGAGTGACCCACATTTGATTCGCAATAAAAAGTAGGTGGTGAGCGCCGTCGAGTTTTTTTTAGAACTGTCTCAACAAATTATCCATTATTATTAATTTACACATAATGGAGTTCGTGTTCAACATAAATTCCAGTTTCTAAATCAGGGTTTGTCCAGAAACTACTTAAAATTCAGAATGCGCTGGAAAGTACAGACTTTTAAACTTACATTTTGGATAACATATCGAATCCTATTAAAATTTGACTGCTCATTTGTTCACTTTCTTCTGTGTTAGTATTGCAGATATATTTTTTGATCAAAAATTTGATACAAAATTGCTTTCACACCCGATTTTCATGTACTATGTACGAGTATCAGTGCAGACCATGGGAATCACTTATTGAAATTTATTAGTGCATAAATACAAAACCTTATCAACACTCACTTCCTCATTCCAAAAATACGTAAATTACTGTTTTGATTTCTGCCTTTAAAAGTTAAGTATATTCTTTATTAAAAATGTTTCTTACTACTTTATTCTGTTAACGAGCTTTTGCCCGCCGCTCGCGTTACGAAGTAATATTTTCATCCCCTATTTTATCCTCTTGGGGGTAGAATTGATGAAAATCCTTAGCGGATGCCTACGTCATAACATCTACCTGCATGCCAAATTTCAGCCCGATTCGTCCGGTGGGTTGGGCTGTAAGTTGATAGATCACTATGTCAGTCAGTCACCTTTGAGTTATAAATATTTAGATTAATTAATTATGTAATTGAGTAAAGCGACCTAACTCCTTAAGAGTAGCAATGCATCTGTGATCGACTTCAGGTTAAACCCCTTTTCTATATGGAGTCGGTTATACTTTTGAGTCGGATTGCTACTTCTATCTTATAAAAATGTGTTTATAATATGTCAGAAGTAATCTATAGCGTATCCTTAGACTCCTTAAGATTTTAACAATTCATACTGTTTTAATTTCTATGGAAACGTTAAGCTTATAACATTTTTAATGCGCAGTTTTTAAACGATATTTCACAGTAAACGCAAAGACGTAGCTATGTTAAATTTAAAATTAGCATTCCAAAGTGCCATTAAGCGTTAATGGCGTATTCTAGTCGTCCATCACTGGCTTGCATAAAGTATATCCTCTGTTAAGCTTTATTACGCAACTTGCATGTAATTTCTCCCGCTACCGGATGGACTGCGCGGTTGACTTTAATTCTTTTATATTTGGACAATCTTGCCCAACACTTTACGTAATTCCAGGACTAAAGCGACGCCATTCAACGTTTTGCAATTCCGATATTTCGTTACATAGTTTGCGCAGCTGCACTGACCTACCATAAAAAGTTTAAAAAGGCGTAACGCTCTCAGATGCGAACTGGGATATGGCGTTGTGCGGATCACCATTATCTTTCCGATCAAAGAGAAAGTTCACATGCTCTAATTTTGGATTTCGTGTTAATTTTATTGTAAGTAGATCATAAAAGTTAGTTTTAGTGTAGTGTCCTCGGTAAGCGGGTAATGAAAAATCAGAATGCGAATGTTTCCTTATTTTTGGAAATCAGTTATTGGATCATATAGAGTTCGCTTTGGCGCCATTCTACTTTCTTAATTATTTGAGATGTCCGCTATGATATACTGCGATGTGTTTCTGATTTACCGAATGTGGACGGTGTGTTTAATGTTAAAATTCCGTTCTTCTGATCGCGATTTATCGTCGTTGCTTATGTATCGAATGTCGAAAGTACTCAACGTTTTATCTGTAGTGAGATTTTGTCGTCGGTACGTATTTTTTTGAGATATACCTCCATGAGAGTGCAACTTTGTCGTATTTTTTTAAATGTTAAATACCTTAATACTTATACATTTCTTTAAAATACAAAGCAAGTCTAAAATGATAATTTCGAATGAGATGAAATAGCAGCTGTAACTACATCAGTATTACATCACGTCAAGATTTATTTATTTATATGTGGTGTAGGTATACATCCACGCATGTTAAATAACGTAAAATTCATTATAAGTAGTATTCAATTAAGCAAAGGTAAAAGTTTTAGTCAGAACTACTATTGTAATAAACAATAAGTAAGTTCAAGAATTGACCAATTGAACAAATCAAAATTTATGTTATTTGATTCATTCCACTCTTCATTCAGTACAATACCGATATCTTAAAAACAATCAATCATGCCAAACGTGCCGACAGAAAAGAAAACTTTCAATCAGACCTTTAATCAACGTAGCCTATATTTTGAGACAGGGTTTCTCAAAGCAAGCATAACCTGTACCCTTACCAGGAGTTTTTACGTTTCGACAAATATGACTGTTTTGGTATTTGTTTACGTATTGGCCCATAGGATTTCGAATTTGTATGGGCAAATACGTAAACAAATACCAAAACAGTCATATTTGTCGAAACGTAAAAACTCCTGGTAAGGGTACTGGACTACGCCAAATAATTGTAGGGTGTATACGACAAAATTTACATAATGGCGGTAGTATAGCTAACTAGTGCACGCGTGACTCAATCAAAGCTAGAATCAATTCAATTTAAGACTAGATGGAGCATCTCTTTGTACTTTTTCTAAATAATATAAAGCCCCACTTGTTCTTTCCATGAACAGTTAGATAAAGAATTGCTGCCGCCGTTGTTTTGAAAATCAAATAGGGGTATAATTTTGAAAACTGTTCTAAGGTCGCCACATTTCTCCGTAGCTGTTGATTGCCAGCAAAGGTCGCCGGTTTCCGATGCAACGATGATTCAACACGGTTGGCCTTGCGGTGGTGGGTGTGTGCTGGAAAGAGCTGGGACCGTGGCAAGTGTGCCAAGGCGATGCCCGTATGCCGATAACGATGGAGCCTTTTTTGTGATGTTACCACGGGTTTTAGGCGCCGCTCGGGAGGCTGGTGCGAGTTCACTGCGAGTTTAAATCGAGTTCTCTTTTTGTGATCCGGTATTTATTTAGCGATTGTATTTTCGTATGTTGGTAAAATATGCAAATATTATTTTACTTTTATGTATAACTAACATCGATTACTTAATTAGATTTATTTTAATAACATGGATGTACCTATATAGCTGATGTTTTTAAAATATTTTCTCAGTCATACGTTATATCTTAAAAATGAGAGAAAAATACATAGGTTTATTCTAAAGAATCATTTACTTAGTAATTAGTAAAACTAATAATTTGTATTTTCATATTTTATTACTAGTAAATATCTGTTTATAAGGGACTAGAGAGTAATTTGTCTTACATAAGATACCTCTATGCTATTACAAAAACACGGATGCATTTTAACATAATATAGGGCTCATATCTTAGCTCATACCATTGAAAATTATTTTTAAAATATAATTTGTACCCTTAGTAATATAAAATCTAAAGCTAAAGACCTAAATCCGACATTTAGCGGCTATAACTCAGATAAGCTTAGTGCCAAAAAAGGGGTTAACATCATTGGCACTGACACTTAAGTGCTGTTAGTCAATTTTTTCGAAATATCTTCGAGGTGAGTTCGAGTGAATGTTGCAAATAGTTGCGATCTTAAACTTATTTATGGTTTTGACTGAATACATTAAATAGGAATGCACTGCTGACATACTATCGTGTCCCTGATTTGATAACGCCCTGCATGCACCATATCTGACCATGTAAGAACCATGCTCCACTTTGACGCTTCGATGGCACTGCAATAAACAATGTTTTCTTACGAATTTTATAAGTAATACATGGTCAGTTATCACATATGTTATTGTGTCGTCAACCCTGTACTATTCCACTGTTGGGCAGGCGTATTCTCTCTTGCTAGTGCCTTCAAGACAGAGTCAACCAAGCTGAAAGCTTGGGGTTGGGTAGACTTACCCAGTTGAGCTATGGTTTAGGATACATAATTGTGCTATCGCTATAATATATCAGCTGAAGTTGAGACAAAGGACTGTTTGATATTTATGTTATTTAGAAATTAGCGCGTTAGTAGAGCACAGGGATAGTAACGAAAACATTGCTATACTAGTGAGGGATTTTGTTCAATCCTCGGAGCAAGGTGATAGCCAAATTATATTTTCACTACCGGGCATGAGTAATGAGAAATGTTGAGTTAACTCTATCCATAGCTGAATTGTTTTTAATGCTATTTATACAAGATGTCTGGATTAAAACAACTAGTTCCGCTGTAATAGGGATATTTCTACGGACTTTCTAGGGACTAATACGGATATTTCTTATCATAAAAATGGAGATTAATATTTTTTCGTGTTGTGTTGTTTGTGCTTTTCTATACATAATGTATGCTAATGCATTTGCTAATTTATATGTTTAACTTCAAAATCGTTTCGACTGTATATCGGCATTGTACGTGAAGAGCTGCCAGGGGCGCAAGCTTCAAAAGGGCCAATTTTTCCGAAATAAGAATTAATAAACCAAGTAATATAGGTGGCGAAAAAAGCTTAAAAAAATAAGATACATACAAGGAAACGACACCATACTTAAATTAGATTATATTGGTCTTTTTAAGTCAGTAAAAAAATTGTCGGCAACAATTTCTAATTTCATTGATTAGGATATTTTTTGTAAAAGTCGTTAGGGCGTAAAACTTCATGTCTGGCCTGGGTTCTCATGGCCTTTGACAACGCTGTACCTAGTTCAGTATTTTTTCTGTTTATTATGAAATTCAAGTAAGTAAATAAAGTTATGCAAACCTACGCGAGCGGAGCCGCGGTGACAGCTAGTACAATAACGTAAAGTACTTAAAGTAGTACTTAAGTACTTAAAGTACCTACACCACTAAGATTAACTACAGATACCAAAATTATATTTCCGAATAAAATGGTATTTTACTGCGATAATTTGTGAATCGGAACCAGATATACTTAATATATATTGCTCGTTGTAAAAATAGTGATAAAACACGGATAAAATTGATAAAGAACCGAGACGATATTAAACCGTCAAATAATCTGTACTAATCGTAATAAACACATTTATATTTACAAGTCACTATGGCCCTTCACGTGATTCTTATTTTACAGAAATAAGAGGGAAAGTCGCTTCAACCACGCGCCTTCCTGAAATGTACTCTACAATATATTGTTTTGACCTCTCATCGCCAAATAAAACGGTTAATAAAAATAATCGTTTTATTGAAAAACTGCTTCCGCTAATATTGGGGTAACTTGTAGGAATTTTATAACTGAGACATGGTTGATTTTTTTTATGTGTAATCCGATTTATAGCAGGCTACGACAAAAAAGATAGATAAAGCATTGAGGAACATAACATTGAAGCCCAATTTGCATTTGGGTGGCTTTGGACGCTATAGTAGAGTAAACGTTACATGAAGGTTGTAGAGCCCTTCTTGATTCGACTTCCGTGGCACCGTCGCTACACCTATTTCTTCCTTATAACAGCAGCGCTAAACGTTGCTATTTGGTTCGAAGGGTGTGGTAAGGGAGACATAGTTACTTGCCCCATGTGCCGTGCCGAGTCAATTGTGATGTATTTTAACTATTGATTTATGATTCAGTGATGTGATTTTTAAAGGTATGAAGTTTTTAATGGTTAAAAAGATAACTAGAAACGACGTTGAATATGTTAATTTTTGTACGTATTATATTAATTTTGCACATTCGTATTTTCATTTAAATACAAACTTGCCTACAAATATTCCTTTCGTTTTCTCTAGAACGGAATCAGTAATATTAATGTTTGAAACATAATTCTTGAAACAGCAAATACTTCGTCACTTGTATGGTTAAGTGCCTGTGAAAATATTAAGAGTAATGTGTCGATGATGTGCTTACACTGTGATGTGAGGAATAATATCAGGCGTTTGCGTAAATTTAGTATAATACCATTACCAAAGCTTAGATTTTTAATTGTTAAGTTTGTTAATCAATGCCTTTTTTTTCTCAAAGACCTTTAATTTTTGCAGGGCCAATGCCATTGTATACTTTACGGAAATTAAGCCTATAATTATTAATAAATACACAATTATTTTTCTCTATTTAGTTCAAGTTTAATGTAGTAGTTCATGTTTAATGTTTAATTATATAGGGCGTTAAATTTTATTTACAATGCTATTTTAGTTTATCAAGCTTATAAAATGTAAACTTTTAATTTTTAAATGCATTGTCACCTTATATGTAGGTACACTTAAATTTATATGAATACACAGATCTAAAACGACCGTCTTAATTCGTCATCAAATTTTCGCTTGAGCAGAATTTGAATCCAGGACTACGCAAATTACCTAACGATAACCAAATCACCGAACAATAGGGATTTGCTGAGCCTATCATTGCATCAATATTGGTGATTTACTTATAATTAGGTACTCAGGTGACTATTAACTATTGTACCTAGTTACTGTAATGTAATGACGTAATTATGTAACGAATACGATGATTTTCATGAAGCCGCCGCATGCGAAGCCATTAGGGCCCCACATGGATGCAAAAATGATTATAATTACAGCATTAGCAGATAATGATTCAGCTTAAATTACCTTGTAACTGTTATGGAATTTATTACCGAGATTCTAGGCAGCATATAACAGGGGTACGGGTGGTAGGAGGTTGCATATCGGAGGCATTTCTGGCAGGACTAAGTGGAACGGTAGTGAAAGTGGTGATAGTTCTCTCTCTTTCTGCCTTCAATCCGCGGTACACGGATCGAGTGGTCACTCGTCTTCCTTTATCAACAGGCGACCGTTTCGCCGGCGTGATATTTATTTTTAAATATTTTGATGTAGTGACCCCGTAGAGTGATTTGTGCGTCCGTGGAAAATTCTCACTCGAGTCCCGGTATAGGTACGTAAAGTCACCAAATAATAAACAGCTACATTTATATAAAATTAAAATTATTTGCTTTGTTTTATAAATGTTGGTCCGGATCGAACCGGTTCAATTTTAGAATGATTAAATGGAAAATCAATCACTGTTTGAATTCGTTAAAGTTTAACATTCAAGACGCTTTGTGCTTTTCCGTTGTACATTAAGTATTTCCAGTGAATGTAACTGAATAATACCGTCTTCATTCCATTGTCCTGTTAACATAAACGCATTATTGTAATGTGGATTAATGGCTTACGTATTAATCCTTACATGACCTACATAAAAAATACCGTACGCATTTCTTAAATTGTGCTGTGAGAATTCTTTACTCCATTTAACAGGATATCGACATAAATCACACTTGACCATGTACGAGGGTCCGTTATTTGAAAATTCATTGTGCAGTGGTCGGTCAAAGCATATTTTTACGCACGGTTGTAATTTCGTAGCGACATAAAATTTAACGTTCCAATTTCAATTAGTTTGTAAGTGGTCAGTTAAATTTAAATTAAATTTATGCCCTCAAATCCAAAATTGAAACATACTGAATTTTTAAACCTGTGTACCGTTGAGGCGTTCGGATGTTGGACCCTAAAGAGAAGGTGAACCTTCTACATAATATATAATTATAGTATGGTAGAATTTTGCGTTTTACCGTTTGTGATAAAACAAGGGTTTATATAAATTATAATTATACATGTATTTCAATTTATAGTAAAATACTAATGCAAAAATAGTTATTGCGATTATTATAAGTGTTGTTAAATTATCCAAATCTTACTGATGCTATGCGTAACATGAATTAACGATAATCCATAAAATTCTGAAAACTCTAACAAACAATATTATCGTATATCAAATTAGTTACGAGCATTTTTTACAAAAAAGACGTAAAATACGTACATAAATGAAAGTTTAAGGGACGTAGAGCCCTTTTTGGTTTTGGTTCGACTCCGGAGCCACCATCGCTACATCTATTTCTGCTTAATAACAGAAGTGTTAAGCTGTAGCCCTTATGCGAAGCGTTCCAACTTAGTCCTCTTAATCAAACTTAGTCAAACCTCAGGTACGAATCTAATCTTATCTAGGGTTGATCACAACTGCTCAGGGGAAGCAGGATTTTATAAGTACCTAAGCGATATGAAAGGATTACGTATGTATTTCTATTCTTAAAATAAAATTGTAATTCTTGATGCAAACCATCTGTATCTCAATATCATTGTATGTGAAAATTTTAGAACAACAACAAACAGGCCAAGCTAAAAAAAAATTTAAAATAGTGTTCGCGCTGCAAATCTCCGTTTTTCGCCTTCGAAACATCGTTAGCAAATTATACATAATTATAACGATAACAAATGACGTATTAATAGATTGATTGCATTGAACTACTTTCTATTCCGTTAAGTATATTATAGGGGAACAGGAAAACGGACAACTCTCTAGCGCCTAGAACGAGTCAGGGAGCGCGATGCACGCCGCATACCAAACGGGGCTATAAATTTTATGTGCCTGATTGTCAAGCAGGATTATGTTCATATTTGTTTTATATAAACACGGGTAGCTGACGAGCATGCAATCCATGCATGCATGCATGTTGATAAATGGCTACTGACGCCCATAGACGTCTGTAATCAAACTCATATGAGATAAGATCACTTGAGGTCCTGTACCTGAGGGGTACCTTACAATATTTCTAAAATCTGTGTCTACTCTACTTATTACTGAGCCTGAAAATATTTGAAAATACTTTAGTAGTATAGAAAAAAATGCTGAGCACAACATATTAAATGAGTATCTTTACGTCAGTATCATTATCCTGAAGCTTTTCTTGAGTAAATAAATATTTTGATTCCCAACTCTATTCGGTAATAATTATAGAGGTTTATTGTGAACTAAATCTTTTTGTAGAGCCACTATAAATTACCAGTGAAGCGCGCATTGAATACTCGTAGCTTGACAATTTATAGTGGACGTAACGAGAATTGATAATAGAGGGCATTTAACAAAATGATCACGTGTTTGAAGGTACTACATGGAAATCAGCGTTGGTTGCTATGTTCAATGTTAGGGATAGGGCTGTGGGCTAATATATATTTTTTTAATATTATAGGAGTAGCAGACGAGCATGCAGTCCACCTGATGGTAAGTGGCTACTGCCGCCCATGGACATCTGTAATCAACCACACATAGGATTAGATATTCCTACCTGAGGTCAGCCACAGATGCGCTGCTACCCCTGAGGACTAAGCTGGAACGCCTCGGAAAAATCTGTCTCCCTTACCACACCCTTCAAACCGGAACACAGCAGCGTAATAATAATGACAGTAGTGTCATAACTGTTGAGTTTAGAGGGTATGGTATACGTATTTGGGGCATTACGATTGTGGCCGACCTCCACCTCACGTCCCCGTCCTCAGAAAGGTCTCTATACTAATCTGGGGTTAATAACAGGTATCCATGGGAGGCAGTGACCACTTACCATCAGGTCGATTACATGCTTATTTTTTACTTTCATAGTATAAAAAGGTCTATGCTCGAGCCCTTAGACACAATGAGGGTACATATACATAGACTTTTGGAGCTAATTAGAAAGTAAAAAAAGATAATGTATTGTAAACAGTGTTGGAAATAGTATTTAACTATTTATTTACGATAATGGTATTCTAATAACAAAGAAATGATTTTTTTCATGAAACCATTGTTGTATTCGATGTACTGAGCTTTTCAGTCTTCCATATTGATTAATTTCTGTCATAGCTACAGAATATCCAAAAATAAATCATAATTACATATAAATGTCTCGGAGAACCGGATTGCATTTAAATGAACAAGTATTTTATAAAATTTCACCTCAATTAAATACTCCCAATTAGTTCATTGGACCAATTAATCATTTGCGATCATTATGTCTGAAACTTTAATCTGCTGCATTTATAACTTTTTTAATAAACTTTTGCCAGTTACAAATAAATTAATAATTTTTGGGACCAAATATTATTGTTATTTTTAATATATTCATAAATATGTTAATATTCATAGGTTAATATTAGTCACCACTCAGCATTAAATTAGATTAGCTATTTTAGATTCATAAATTTGCAAAATCGGATTAGAAAAAGGTTATATATATATATAAAGATTATAAATATCCATATTATTTCTACTTTCATGTCGGTGACCTAATACTGCAACTCCAAAACAATATGATTAGGTAGGAATCTAATGTTATCTAGGGTTGATTACAGATGTTCATGGGCGGCAATAGCCACTTCTATCAGATGGACTGCATACTCGTCTGCTACTCCTATATTATAAAAAAAACTGAATAATCTTTAATCGATAGGTCCACAATTTCAACCCTATTTGATAATGTGCTGTTTGCCAAATCCCTAGCGTGTGGTGTTTACAATATAACTGTGAAAACGACATAAAATTATGTACGTATAGCAATTTACCTACATACATATTACATAGTAGACATACTTATATTATAAATCGTTTTATAGCCAAATTTCTTTTTGTTATTTCACTTAACAAATGTAAAATAGTTTATAGCATAGTAATAACACATAAGTATTACAGATAGTATAGTTGTAAAAGACACATTAACTATATTGTTCACAATGTTTTAAATTTTATTATTGCTTATCAGAAATCGTGAACATTCCTTCGAATGCGACGCTATTGCTGTGCTAATTTTACACTGTCATTTAACGTAATTTCATCGAATATGGTCAGAAGTGGCCATTGCAACTTGTGCCGTAATTCCACAGACCTGCGCCAACGCTGATTTATGATTATGATTTATGCCGTAATGAGCAAAAACTTTCTGCAGGGACCTTCGACAATTTCGCATAAGTACGTAAAAACTTATGAATATGCAAATGGTGACGAGATGACTGATCGGAGTAGCGGTACTCCGATATAGGCTCCGACCAGTTTTTTTACCGGTCCACCGTGTCCTTGATTCACAAAATAAACTTGTATGTATGTTGTATATATGTTGGGCGCAATAATATAAAATTTATATTTAATTAACGTTATGACGTTGGTAAATTGAAGCTCTCGCCACTAATGTATGTAAATGAAGCTCATTTGGGCGCTATTAAGTCCACAACGGTATATTGGGGTGTTTAGGGTAAAACGATGCACGCACAGCGGGCGAAATATTCAAATTTCGTACGTTACAGTTCGTTATTATATCGGGTTGTCGGTCACTATTACGGCACACGAATAACAGCCTGAACGGAATTCGGAATTAGCACACTTGATGGTTGTTTTTTCGTTTTTTGATTATGATGTTGCGTTCGTATTACGTGTCAATGAGGTCGCATTATTCGATAAAAAAACTGATAATGGTTTTAGGATTTTTGTCAAATTGCTAACAAATGGTAAGGTTAGGGGTATAATCGAGCCGATTTTTACCGATATGTATCTTTTTTTCAACACAAGTTCTACTTATGTCACAAAACTGTAATAGGGTGTAAATTGTTAGAGCCTTTAACTATAAATATTTTCTAAAAAAAACTTATGTGTAAATACTTACTAATCTCAAATATTTTAGGATTTACACTTGTACCAACAATGCACCTTATATTTGTGTTTTTTTAAATAACCTTCCATAACAAGACCAAATACCAGTTTCAGTGCCATCATGAAGTGGCTCCTAGTATTCGCGTGTGCGGTGAGCATGGTCAGCTGCCACCTCACGCCAAAGGACGACGGCGACGGCCAGGAGAAGGGACTCATCGACTGGATCGGCTGGATAACTTCCAGCACCCTTAGCCCCGCATTGCCTTCGCAAGATCCCCCAGATGACTGCCCCGTTTGCCGTTAGTATCTACATATACCATTATAATTTTCATATTTTTTAATCACTATCATCATACCGTTATCCTCGTCGTTCATCGTTTCAATCACTAACATCATCACTATCTTCATCATCTTCATTAACAACAATCCACTACTATCTCACGGTTGGACACGGGTTTCCTCTATGAGTGAGAAGGGTTTAAGTCAATGTGATTGCGATGATCAAGTGCGAATTGATAGATTTAACAGAATAGAATTCTCTCAGGCACGCAGATTTTCTTGTGATGTGTTCGAATAAATATTTTCTTAAGCTTGGTATACATAACCTCTTAGGCGCTTATAGCTCTTTAGGTAACCAAATTTAAGTGGAAATTGGCCGGTCAAATAAGCGATGAGAAAGAAATTATCGCGAGTGGCAACCATGTTTAGGCAAGTTAGATAGGAAGACAGCGGGAAACTGGTTGATTCAGAAAACGCCAATTGCAATTACTTACGTCACAAAATAAAATTTATTATTAATTTCTTTCAATTCCAGAATGCGGGATCGCTCGTACCCGCCGTCGTATAGTTGGTGGTTACGAGACGAAGAAGCTAGAGATACCGTGGATCGGAGTCTTGATGTACGGTGGCAGGTTCTACTGCGGCGGCTCCCTCATCAACGACTTATATGTCCTCACCGCTGCTCATTGTACTTCTGGGTAAGATTACTTTAGAAGTTGAACTTCTTTGGACGCGACAAAGTAGAATTTCATTGTGAAATCGTTATCTTCGTCAATATATTACTGTCGGCCCTCTGCAAATCAATGGTCTTCTCCCAAGACTCAAGGATGTGGGGTATAGTTTACCGTGCTGTCAAAGTGCAGATTACTTACTACTCATATCTCTGACAACTTTTGTTAAGAGTGTAGGTTTTCGCACCTATTATTTTACCCATTTTTTATTTATCTGATTATAAATTTTAGCCTGCATGATTGCGAAATTGTCTACATCTGTATTCATAACATCTGCATCAAAATCAGAGTAGAAGGCAAAAAACATTTTGCCTTACCATTTTTTTACAAAACTATTTACTTGAGAACATACTCCATTTCAGATTCCGCAAAGAGAGGATGACTGTTCGTTTCCTGGAACATGACCGTTCCATCGCCAACGAGACCAAGACCATTGATAGGAAAGTGGCTGCTATCATCCGACATCTTCGGTATAACCCTGGAACTTATGACAACGACATCGCTTTGCTCAAGCTGGATCGAAGGGTAAGGTCTTCTAAGGCTTAACGGTGGGAATGATGGTGGCAAGGATGGTTAATTAAAGACAATATTTAACAGGTACATAGTTTTCCTGATACTAATTAGTTGGAACACCTTACGTTACTTCACACGTCTTTCCGGAACTTTAAAATTAGAACACAGTTATCCTTTTATTATATTTCTTTTTCAAGCTATATTATTTATGTGGAAGTCGGAATCGGAAATTACCAAAGTCACTCCGCATTTTAATAAGAAATCCACGTCATGAATTTCTTCACGAAGTCGGACTTCTTGGCTCCGCGATTAAGAACTAGATAATAAGTACCTTTATTATTAAACTAGCTGACCTGGCAACTGGAACTTTGAACCGCCTCAAAATCTATTTATCAAATATATTTCATATAAAATATAGCCTATGTTACTCGTGGATAATGTAGCTTTCGAATGGTGAAAGAATTTTTAAAATCGATCCAGAAGTTTTTGAGCCTATTGATTACAATCAAACAAACAAACAAAGTTTTCCTCTTTATAACATTAGTATAGATAAATAAACCTTACTATATTGCATTTATAGGTGGATCTTAGCAGCGCGGTAAAGAGGATAAAATCCGACGGAACTGATGAGGAGGACGAGCTGAATGACGTAGGTCTTCGGCCAGTTTGTCTGCCGAGCCACGGTCTGACGTACAGCAACTACAGCGCTATGGTCGCTGGCTGGGGAACCACTGAAGAAGGCGGTGCCGTTTCTGATACTCTTCAAGAGGTAAGTCTGATATTATCAAAATCTTTTAAGATTTGTCTAAATTACCCCTTTTATATGAATTTACCTTAAATAATAGTTTTTATATCTTCGACTATTTAATTGTAGTGGAATAAAATATTAGGTATACCTATCTACCACTAGCACTACCACTTTCAAGTTCAACTTCGCAAACCATGATGCTCGAATCATTTATTAATTTCTTCAAGTTATTAAATTAAATTTCATTTAATTTAATTTAACAGATTACATTGATCCATGTGACGACATATAACAGCTTTTTGTTATATATATAGAAAATATAAGATTCTAAATAAGCAACTACACCTCTTCAATCTACACAATAACACAATATCACAGATCACCAGATAGTTAACGGATAAAATGAGCTAATTTGTAGGTACGATTTCCTTAAGTATTTTATAATTTTATGAAATAAAACACTTGTCTCGAATAGCCCATAGGAAATTATTATTTCAGTCAATAGATAACTAGGTAGTAAAATTTTAAGTAAGTAGATAGAAATGCATTTCTAAGATTTTTTAAAATATATACATTGTTTTTCAGGTGTACGTCCCGATAATATCGAACGCGGAATGTCGTGAAACAGCCTACAAGCAGCGTATAACGGAGAACATGTTGTGCGCCGGCGAGCCGGACGGCGGGCGGGACGCCTGCCAGGGCGACTCCGGCGGCCCGCTGCACGTCCTCAACTCTACCACCGCGCAGTTCCAGGAAGTTGGTTAGTTATTAGTTATAATTTACTAGAAACGTAAAGACATTTACGTAATATTTGATTCAAACTGCCTGTTTTCCTAATTTTTAATTTTGTAAATGCCTACTATTAGTTTACTATGTTTTTTTCCAACACAACTCTGATTAAATTATCTGTACCTATTTCTGGTTAAATTTGAAATATTACTTCAAACAGATTTTTTAAAAATGCAATAGGAGTAGGTAGTTGTTAATTTCAGCATGATGAAACTGCCATGCCACCCGCATGGCAACATGGGTGGCAATACCAATATGATTGTTTCAAGGAGATTTTTGCAGGGATGCTTTATTCGGTGCCAGGGGTACCCACAAATACATCTAGCATAATAGTGCGGACTATAGAAACACAGTAGCGATAAATACGCAACTACTGTCTTTTCAGCTTTAGCACCACTTAATATCAACTGTCTCCCTTATACCTTACTTAGTGATTTGGTTCTACTGTTTTCAGGTGTCGTTTCCTGGGGTGAGGGTTGCGCCAGACCAGACAGACCTGGCGTCTACACCAGAGTCAACCGGTACCTCACGTGGATCAAGAGTAACACGCGAGATGCTTGCTACTGCCAATAATTCTACATAATACAATACTGATGGCCTAAGCTCTCTATATTAGGATTAAAATAGTATATAACTAAGCTTAGGTAAGCTTGAACCAATCCGAATTAACGATTAGCCTGCAGATATTAGAGGAAGAGATACCTATCAATATTCGTAATATCAATACGGGAGTGAAGATTGAACTATTTGAATATGAACAAAGCCATTTATATCATTAACTAAATTGAAAAAATATGGTACAAGGTAATTGAAGTGAGTTATTAATACTTAATATGCATTATTTAATATTTATTTAGTATCATAACGCTATTTATTAATTAATTTTAAAGTAAATATACTTTAAGGATCTGTATCAAATATCAATTTCCTTTCTAAAGTCGACCTAAGAATATTAAAAAGTTTTTTAATTATTTTGTAAGGAGTTACATATAAGATCAATTAAATGAGTATTACAATTATTAAATATTTAATTGGCATTAGACTAGAATTCTAGAACCTGCTTATCGTGTTATGGTCAGTTGTATAAATTTTTTTCATAATAAATCCTGGTGACAGTTCATATCGCAGTATGTTTTAAGTCATGAAAATGAAAATAAATTAATATATTTCCAATATGTAGTTTTATTGCAACACGAAACCGAAACACGAATTAAAATAGGAGAAATGTATTGCAATTTCCTACATGATAGCCAATGATTGAAATACGGCTTCTCGATCGGAAGGGCCGAGGTTCGAATCTCAGAGACGCCTCTATTTTTTTGAAAGTTATTTGTATAGGTACACAAATAATTAATACTCGTAATAAATAATGGTCACTCGCTTTAACGCTGAAAAAATATAGTGAATTAATAGATCTGAATTTAAGAAAAACGTTTTTGAAAAATAAATGAAGTTTACCAAATAGCACTTGACCAGCATGGCCGACTGTCGCCTAAAAACCTTTCACTTAAGGAGGTGACCCGTGCCCAGCAGTGGGACAGTAACGAGCTGGCGATGATCATTGTTTATTGACATATCCATTTTATCTATATTGGTGACTTCTTAATCTTATATATAAAAATCTCATAACAATGTTAGTTACCATAATCCTCCGAAACGGCTTTAGCGATTTTCACCAAATAGAATCGGCTATTATCTATTTCTTATACCCTTAAGTGATAAGGGTTGTTCACCCTTAACATTTTTTTTTATTTATATGGCAACGTTTGCCGGGTCAGATAGTAAGAATATAGGAAAATATTAGTTTGAAGAAATAAAAAATATAACAATATTTGATTTTAAGATTTATTAATTTCTACTTTATATGTATACAGATAGACATCGATCATTATTATTGAATCGTAAATAGAAGATGGAGAATACATAATAGCAGCAAAATAGTTGTAGTATAATAGGTAGCAAAATAAACCAGCATATTTATATTAACTACAACATTTTATTTGAAAAGTGTATGTTTCTTAAGTAGGTACCCATATCATTCCACATATCAACTATTCTAATACATAATAATATTTTAATCCTAACAGAGAAAAATTGTCATCAATTTGATAAAAATGTTCAAGTTAAAATAAAAGGAGCAATTCTTCCTCATTAAGAAGAAATAAATTATAATTTTCTTAAAAAAGTCTTTATGTAATTTGGAAACTACATCTACAATAGACTAGCAATTCTTGTGGTATTTACTGAAAGATATAGAAAAACAAACATACAATGCTAAAAAGATAGAAGACATTCTATCAGTTATTACATATCCTGATACATATTTATTAGGCAATATTAAATGTGCAGATATTTTTTATATATATGGATTGCTTGTGACATTCTGCATGCTAAGTTGAGATTTTTTAAGATGAAATATTTTGTTTTAAACAGTGCCAGAATATTATAATGGTTTAATAGTTTTTCACAATACGTAATCTGAATAATATAGTTTAAATACCGGAGTAATTTTTATTTCTACAAGTATTTTATAGTATGAATATAAATCTCTGAAAGATAAATAGATACATGCATTACTAATTAATTGTAAATTACAATAAAAAATGTGTAAGGTAAGAGTAAACAAATTATACCAACCTATTAAATGTTTCATCTATACTAATATTATAAAGAGGAAAACTTTGTTTGTTTGTTTAATTGTAATGAATAGGCTCAAAACCTACTGGACCGATTTTAAAAATTCTTTCACCATTCGAAAGCTACATTATCCACGAATAACATAGGCTATATTTTATATGATATTTGATAAATAGATTTTGAAGCAGTACAAAGTTTGCCGGGTCAGCTAGTTCTGAATAAAAGGAATATTTTCAAAACTGTAAACAATATTTGAAGGTTGTTAATTTCAAGTTAATTCAGTTATAACTAATTAAAGGTAGTAATTACAACAGAATGAACATAAAGACTAGTTATCATTATTTATTAAATCCTTTAAATTAATAATAGAAGTACACTAGAATGAAAAATATTAGTCCAAATATGAAATCCACATAGAAACCTCTTTCTATACTTCCGATTTTCTAATAATAGGAATCAAGGAAATACTGTTTCTGTTGTATTATTTCTCATTTAAGTATAATATTTTAAGTTAAATAAGTCTACAGAAACCTACAATGTTATTGAATATGACAATTTTTAAAAACTATTAATACAATACGCTAATAATATATAAATAAAAAATAACAGCCATTGACGGTTTATTAAAAATAAATAATAAAATTCAATAGTCATTGGAATTTTGAATACTTGGAAATAAATCAGTCGCATTTAATAACGGTTGAGTGAGATATTATTTGCAAGATTAATGTGATATTCAGATTAATTAAAGATTGATTGCTTAATTTCCATGCTTTGATAAGATCAAAATGTTATTATGAAAATTATGTTACTTTAATTGTGAATGAATATGAAAATTTCCTTCTATTACTTTTCATTAATATCAATCATAAGCTTGTTTCAAAGAAATAAAAGGTAAAAACTACTGGTAATTGTCATAATCGTAATATCACACTAAACCTCCAACACACATTGACTCTTATTAAAGTACAAGTAAAATGAATTAGTAGAAATTCCTCAGAAGGGACGACAGTGATGAAAACACATGACCAGGGGTTGAGATGGGGCTGAGACCGCTGAAGGGTCCACGGGAGGGTTCCGTTGTAGTCACCGTCTCCTCAACAACCTCGTTACCCTTTTTAACGATCCTGCGTGTCTCCACTGTGCCATCGGGCTTAGTCACACTCGTTGTTATGACTGTTTGACAGAACGCCCTGCCAGGCACAAGGTTGCCATCGAACGGAGTCACCGGGACGAGCTGACCATCCTCCTTCTGTTTCAACAATCCTTTTATGTCATTTGAGGATAGTTTACCGTCCAAATCATTGTCCTTGTGCAAATCGTGTCGGTCGTGTTGGTAGCCGGGCTTTAAGTAATAGTCTCGAATGTTGTTGTTGTTGAAGTTCTCCGGTTCGTTCGGCACGTCCATGATGGCGCCGGGCGGCCTCACTTCCTCGAAGAAGAAACCCATGTCCCCAAACATACTGCCAAAAGATCTGAACATATCTTGCACTTGCCTGGTTATTTCGCGATGCAACTCCATGGGGTCGCCGTACAGATCGATGTTCGACCGTGTATAAAGTTCGTCGCCGTCGTCCTCGTCGTCCGATCCCCAGATAGGGTTGCGAAAGTCATTCCTCGGAGCCTCTTGCCGAAAACCAAAAAATGATCGTATTCTGTCCATTAAATTGTTATTGGCCATGACTTATAATTTCTTGAATGTGTATCTTGTGTTATCGGCTCGTAAAGGTTTCAGAGGTGGGTGTAATTAGATGTTGTCTGAATTGCGCAACAAACAAATATGTTATTGATCTATGGAAGGGTCTGGGTGGCTGATTTGATGTTTACAATTCAGTTTTAAAATAGAAAGTGCTAGAAATTTGTTTCATATGTTATCTGTATTCGCTTGAGTTTCGTCTTTATTTAAACGGTTGAATGAAAATATTAATTATGCATGCATATAGTTTTAAATAAAATACTTTATAGAAATAATATCTGTAAATATTTATTCATATTTAATTTTATGGATTGAATACATGTTTGTTACATAATTAATATGATTTTTGAACGTTTCGCCATGTGTCATATGCACTGGTGATATTTTGATGATAGGCAATCATAGTGATGTACCTGTTGAATACAATACACAATAAAGTAATAAAATACATACAATATTTTGCGTGTATTATCAAAGTGCAACTTACGCACATTCATAAAGAATTAATAAAAAATATGATAGTACTCGATTATTTTTACATACTTTGTTGTGATAGAATCGGTTGCTAAAACATCAGTTAATTATTAAGGCAACTAAAAAATATTAACGTGTATTTATTAATTTATTCATGAACGATATTCTGGTTGCTTTGTAATGTTTATAACAACTCAAAATGCTTAAGTTGTGGTTATAAAAATGTGGACGTTAAGATTTGGCCCATAGAGAGAGGGGCGATCAATAACATGAGATGGAGACGGGCGCACCGGGTCCGGCACGGCACAGTCAATGTGGGACGTCGTGCGTTCGTCTCTGATCTCTGCCTGTTATAGTATACACTGTATTGCAATTGCAATGTTTTCAATGACAATGAATAATAATTGAATATCACAATAACGCTTAGTACTAAAATTATGTTGACTTTATCGGTGGTTCAGTGGTCGTTGACTTGTTATGTTCGTTTTAGTTAATACTTATGAGTTTTTATGTTACGCATGGATAACCCTAATTCCTTAAGCAATAAATTCTAAAGTTCAATTTAATCCAGATGATGCTGCTTGATAATTATTTTATTAAATAAAAGGAAGGAAATAAAAAATATTAAACAATGGAACCTGAAACTTCAATCGACTTAATTGAATCCGCAATTGTAACCGGTAAGTAATGTTTATTTTTTTAAATTGGCTACGTTATTGCATACAAACAAAGTCTTTATAGTAAAAAATACAACTTCACACAATCAATTTAATTTACGCTTAAGTCATGCGTTTAATTCGGTACGGTGTGTTAGCGTAAGCGCGGTTGACGTTCTAAATTCGATATCGTTAGCTTGTTTACGTATACGTAAGCATTTTTTTAATACGTTCAGCAGTAGTTAGTTGACCATGACCATAGTTGTCTGTGTAGTTGACGTTACTCAAATTATAATGCCGCGTTTCGACAGTCTGTGACCGGTTTTGTTATTCTAAATTAAAGATTGGAACTTCTAGGACACATTCTTTGAATTTTGTCGTATAGGTCACAAAAGTTTTATTAACATTGCGTTGTAACTACATTTACGTATTGTAAACGATGCCTGTGGATAAAGCGACAGCATTTCTTCAAGAAATTCCTGACGAAAATACGACAGAGCTTCTTACTAATAGAGGTTAGATTTTTTTAATATATTATAATTTCCTATGTTTACTACAGGGAACTAAAATTATATTAAAATTATTTTATCATTCTTCTTATTTCTGTTTTATCCTTTTATTGTTATAAAAAAACTAGGCATTTTTGTTTTATGTTTAATGATTTAAATATTTTTTCATAAGTTTCATGACTTTTGCAATTAAACTTTAATACCTACAATCCTCAGATATGTAACTTTAGTATAATTTTATGGGAACGAATTATTTTATACTGGTATACCTATATCTGGTATAATGCGTATGGTGTAAAAATATAAGAAATAAAATGTTTTATTACCTATCATTCATTAATTAGCTAACTAAGGATTACATTGTTAAGAGGAATCATTATATCTATTATGTTCATATGTATGTGTGTTACTTGTGTAAGTGATTGTGTTTTAATCCATATGTGAACATAGGTAGGCAGATATTTAATACCATATAATTTCCTTAGAATGTCCGTATATTCAACATTTTTCCTTATCACCGGATGTAGTTAGAAGCGTTATATTGCAGTTTTAAAATATTAGTTTATATGTCAAGTAATTACTTAATACTTACCTATTTGTACGAAGCTAATACATAGAATTAATGTTTAATTCAATTATTCATAAATATTCTAATCAGTTTTAAATTGATGGTGTTATAAGTTCAATACAATGGATATACACCAGAATTTGTCATATCCGTATTCCACGTAATTTTCTGGTTTGAAGGAGGTTAAAAGACTTCAATCAATTTGTTTTTTTTTCCATTCTGAGTTGGTAACCAGGTGCCAACTTAACTCGTTCCCAGCGGCACAGATTTTTCTATACTTTCCATTACTGCGTTACGAGTTGTTTAAAACCTCGTCCTATACCCGACATTGTGGCGGCACGAGGCGTATTAAATCCCACCGCCCGAAGGAGACTAAAATCCTTTTTTTGGCGCCAAATAAGATAAAATCGACGGCTTTTGTCTTGATTATTATTAACAATGAGTTGATTAACCTAGATCTGCCACCGCCCTTGGTCAAATTAGTTAGTTTAGATTCTATGGGTAAAATAAAATGTGGGGTCTAATGCACCTCGGACCGCACTGAAAAATGGCAGGTTTCGATATAATTTAGTGATGGGAAAATAAATATCGATTTTATTTTATGGTTTTTATTTATCAACGTTATGGACAGAATGAATACAAAAAGGGGAAAAGTTATGGATGTTTTTCATTGAAACATGTCAGACAATAAGGTTTTTTGCAAACAGTGCATTCCGTGAGATTTTTTTTTTGGTTTTTTTTGTCTGCCTCACGACATGTCAAAAAATTTGCGGAGTTTTTCGTAGCATCCGACACATCTCTTCTTCTTTGGACCCTTATCGAGATGATGTGCTTCCTTTGCAGTGGATTCTAAAAAGTAGGAGCGAGTAGATTAGGGTAAAGAGTAATCGGAGTACTCGGTAACGATTTTGCCTAAGTTTCCTATATCAATAATGTATCTACTTAACTTTTGATTGAACCATAACAGGAAACGTAATTATCTATAATGTAATTTCTTACTATACGGATATACGCCTAGCCTGCCAAGTCTCACTGCTGGACTTTCACCTAGACAGAGTATATTTGTGACTTACCTGTTTTTGAAATATCTTCCTGTATTCTGATTTTGGCTCAGATTTTCCAACCGGTTTTTCTTCATCTTCCTCAATGATCAACTTTTTTCGGCAACGTTTCGACATGATAATTTTCAACACAAAGACAGCGGTCCTACTTCGTCGCGTGCGCAGCCTGCGTTGCACAACACTAACCACGTGAAGCTAGCGTGGGGTGCAGTACGAGGTGCGTGGGAGAACGAGGCGTTCGCAACCTCGTTCCGCACTGTGTTAGCATTATTATTTGTTCATTGCGGCACGAGGTCTAACAAACCCGACATTAGGTTGGTGTACCATAGAACTAGGAATCAGTAGCACATCACAAATATAGTTATCACTCTCCTACACTGAACCAGACAGAAGTTATGCCTCTCGCACCACAGAGAAGTTAAAGTTTTTTATTACCGCTATAAAGACCAGACATGGACGAGGTGTTTTAAGCCGCGTTCCGCAGCTATCGTGTTAATGGATGGCAACTGTCGTCTAAAGTCAGGTATGTTATTTCTATTACATTAAAACTTATTATAAGAGCACAAATATATATTGAAAAGGTTAAAACTAGTAAGTAGTCGATATTTTAATGATAGGGCGGGACAATTATTTTTATCTGAACACTTAATGAATAGTTAATACACGTTTAACTTTATTTTTTGACCTTTGATTAATACCGAGAAGAACCTGGACTGTTTATCCAGATAAAATCTAGTCTGAGGCTTCAATAATTTTTTCCTCATCATCAGTTCACCCATTTATAAATTTCCAAAATTATTAAGGCGTACTTATGCTTTGTATAAATAAAAACAAATCCATAATCATTTTGCATTGACGTTTATGCCAAAAACTAACCAAGGCCATTGTATGATAATAGTTATATAAAATTACATGTTTAAAATGATTTTATTTGCATAATGTTTAGTGATAAATAACTCAGAGGTGTATAATAATAATACGTTTTCACACAAAACCATTTTGCGAATCTAAGATCAGTTTCATGGGAGCTATTAAGTAATAAGTTATGTATTGGAACACTATTTACAAATATCTGAAGTGGAAAGTAATAGAATTATCGAACAAAGTGTGCCGACAGAGCACGCCAATTAGTGTAATTAAGTCACTTGAAAAGTATTTAATCTGATATTTAGTGTATGGTGTATGTTGTGAAATTTGCTAATATATTTATAGATCATATAGAAAGTTCTCTGTTGTAAAGCATAAGTAAAGTCATGAATGCCTAAGATATTGAGGACTATATATTTATATTTGTGCTCCATCAGCAAATTTTACCCACACTATTTATTATCTAAAATTAATTTGAGGCACTATCGTACTTCAATGTACAAGTGGACGACGCCAAACAATGATAAACATGCGTGCAAAAAGTGAATAAGGAAAACCGGTTTTTTATATAAATGACACATCCATTGTAATTTGTGAAACAGTATTTGGTGATGGTGATGATGCATGATCTGAATAAAATTAAATTAGTCATGAGACTGTCGGGTAATGAATATAATACGAGGGTATATAATTCTTATGTACAATGAATACGGCATTATATTGATATATAAACTATGCGTTACTCAGCGGAGAGTCATTACATTTTCCCACAAGCTCGTGGTTTTAACTTTACTACCTTTGTACTAACAAGAGACTAGTTACTAACCATATTAGTTTGGAGTTACCCTAACGATTAGAACGGGAGTTTATTACTTGATGATATAATCAATATAAAATGTTTAAAGTATTTAATATACCATAAGTAAAAGAATTACATATTTCACCACGTAACATTAATAATAAAATTTTACGTAAATTTTGATGTGCTGTATGTGCGTAAACCTTGTTTAGGAAAAAGATATGTCGATAACATAGACGTTGAAGAGCTTTTTGGTAATATTTTGTCTTTTGCTGAACCCGGCTGTCGATCAAATGTCAATCTTAGGTAAAAATATTCCAATATATATTGGAAAGACCCAGTCCAATATGTCTTGTATTCATTGATTTAAGGCGTATTGTTTTAAGATAAATATTGTCTTTTTAAATATTCCTAAACATTGTTAATATAGCACAATAAATATTTCATATTAAAAAATGAATACGTACGATATTAATAATGATTATCATGAATATTAGGTAAATAAGACAATTCCTTTTAAAACATATTGACACAATATCCACCAGCTGCTGTCCTGCAACTGGACACCGATTTCCTCTCAGAATTATAGGAAACTAAGTACCAGACTGGCAAGTAAGGATTCGTAAAATTCCCATACCAATAAATCTTACCTACCCAAAAATGTGATAATATGCGATATTCTGAATTATGATACTTTATTTGACGACTAAAGCAAGTGATGATAATAATTGATGATGTAGATATCTAAATATCTTACTTAAATAAAAAAAAAAAAAACATAATACCTATTTTTATTTAGCTGTATGGATTTCCATGGATATTTTGGCTTTAGAATTTGCTTAAGAATCAGTCACGGTTAAAAACATCGTATGTTTTAATCTCCTACTTCGTATTGTCTTGGAAGATTCCGGGAACAATTATAATCCCGTGTTTCATGCTCAATTAGAACGTCACTTTCTATTAGCAGTAATTGTCGAAGATCACGTAGGACAATGAGGCTATTTTTAACTCAAAGGATCAACAATATAAACATAATACTTATTTAATAGTTTGATGGAACATTAAACTGATATAAATTAAGTGTTCCATTTTTAAAATAGACTTTTTTAAACTGATATTCTGGACTGGATAAGTAAAGATTACTCACTCCTAACAAGAAAATGTACCCAGTTTTGAGAACTGAAATAGTTGCGTAAAAAAGTTTTGCCACGACTCCGTGCTAAAATGTGCCTAAAATATTTGAAATAATTATTTATTTATTATGTAAATTACGCAATATTAGTTATTTATTCGTAAATTTTCTCTAAAAATATTTTTATTTGTCAAGAATTCAAAAAAAGAACTTACTTATGCCGTTTGTGGCTTCATTCAATTTCAAGGCGGCGAAGTATCTTTACTAATCTACGTGTCTTAGGTAATTAATATAATTAATTTAAATGTGAATATAAAATATTTAATGAAACTTACATTAAGTATAAATATTTTGTATCTCGATTGTTCTAAGTAAACATGTTCATCATATTATATTTTTCGAGAACAACCAACCTTGCATATTTTATGTAAAAGAAAACAAAGGTGTTATCGTAATGAAGAATGCCATGAGTCAGTTTACAAACAAAGGTGGTCAAAATAAAAAGAATTTAAGACGATATTCTTGTATCCGTACATTTCTATGATAATTATGAATTGCAAATAATTCGGCTTACGAATTAGAAGCATTATAGTGTTGTGTTTGGTCGGGGCGATGTGTTATGGATGACAAAATTTACTCAATACGTATTAAATGCATAGTAATAATAATTAATACTATAAAGTAGTTAAAACCATTAAAATGATTTATTGTAAGATTAAGAAATTATGCCTTTAGAGTTTTCCTCAATAATCTCAGCACTTAATTATTATAATATACCTACAGTTAAGTTATAACATTAATTTACCTATAATTAAGTTATAAGATGGTAGATAATTACAATAAAGTTCTGTATTGCCGGATCAAATATGTGTGAGTCAAAACAAGATGAGTGTGTGTAAATTAATACGCATTAGTAATATGCATTTTATTACATCAATATCTCTTATTCACAGAAAACTAAAGGATAAGAGTGTTATATATCAATTTATAGAGTTCTTACTTTTGTTTGATTGTTGTTTGGACTTTGGTCTTCTCGGTGTTCCTATACGCATCTGAGTCCTGGACGATCCGAGCTATAGACAGAAGGAAGATCGATGCCTTCGAAATGTGGTGCTGGAGGAGAATGTTACGAATACCGTGGACGGCTAAAAGAACCAACAAGTCGATTCTCCAACAGCTTAAAATTAAAACCAGGTTATCCACGCTATGCTACCAACGCATTCTGACCTACTTTGGCCACATAGCACGAAGACAGCAAGACAACCTTGAAAAGCTGGTTGTGGTGGGCAAGGTAGATGGAAGAAGACCTAGAGGCCGATCACCTAGCCGATGGTCGGATTCTATAAAAGAAATAATGAGACTTCCAGTTACAACTGCTCTCAGACAAGCGGAAGACAGGGTAGCATGGAAGCAGCTCGTCAGATCATCCACAGAGGCTTACCAGAACGAGCACGACCTTCAGAAATGAAGAAACGACGAAAAAGAAAAGAAGACTTTTGTTTCTTTTTCGCATTGGCAAACATACAATACAAGAAATGTATAGTCCCATTAAAATCCTTACATCAATAGATCCAAATATAAATAAAATCGAGAAATATACGTCTCCTATTATTTTTCCATTCAGTTATTTAATATTGCAACTGCAATAACTATTTCACATTATAGTTATATGGCAAACGAAGCGTTAATGCAGAACTTGAAGGCTCAATTACTATGCGATTCGCGTTCCCTGTCTGGAGGCATTGTTGGCGTTTATTGGAATCTCATACCTTTCAACTCTCCCCATATAGGCATTCTTTTCATGCTTCCATTTTAGCTGTAAAGTTTGTTCACCAATAATGCGTCAGCGTTCCTAACATTAGGTACGTAGGAGTACTTTCATATAATAATTATAAATTTTGTACATAAATGACTTACACTTACATGGTATGAGGCGACTATCTTAGTCTTCAGAAATGCAACGCCTTTAAGTAGAATATGTTTTTTTTTGTATTAAATTTGTTCACACATGACCATAGCGGCAGTGACCACATGTCAACTGCTGGACTAGAAGCTTCTTGGCACTATATTGTAGTGCAAGTGCAGTACAAATATATTCAGTTAGCATAATTGATAATGCATCGAATGATTGCTCCATGTAGGGTTATTGAATAACACATAGAGATACAGAAATACAGACTTTTCCGAGGCGTTTCAGCTTAGTCTTCAGCGGTAGCGGCGCATCTGTGGCCGACCTCAGGTGGGAATATCTAATCTGGGGTTGATTACAGATGTCCATGGGCGGCAGTAGCCACTTACCATCGGGTGGACTGTATGCTCGTCTGCTACTCCTATATTATAAAAAAACCTATATATTCGGGAATCAAATGATTCATGCAAACAGTTCTTTAGAAATCATTGACAGACGTTTAAAGAAATAAATATTGTATAGAGATTTTTCTGTAACTGTATTGTGTCCTCTAGGTAAATTTAAAAGAGATGGCTTCCGAAGCGATAAGGCCGCCTTTTGTATATTTTAGTAACAAAACAGATAAAAGGCGGCCTTACGTTTATTGTTTACGATAATAATAAAATCGCTTTAGGAAAAAGTAAATATTACGTAGTCCTCTGTAGCATTTGTATTATAAGTGCGACATTTAATAGCCGAGAATGTTTTAATCAAAACCTTATTGACTTACGAATGGTACGAGCATCACGTAATTCTTCATGTTAGTATGTGGTTCATTGTCCATAGACGGGTATCATGTTTCATTGGAGCCGCCCAGTCGTTTCGTGTTGTGACGTCATAATATAGTATGTTATGTCATTTCAGTGGACTGATTTAGGACAGTTTATTTTGTTTGAAGGTCTATGAAACAATTATAAATAAAAAAGAGATATCTTTGCGGCCTGCACATACGGCAATTTAAGGGGGCGGCAAAATTACAATATGTAGTCCTCAGAGATTGCAATATTTGTCACTAATGACTAATTTTACACAGAACAGGAATTGCTATTAAAATTGACGGTGATCACTTGACATTTTATAGAATGCGTAACCTGTCTTAAATGAAAAATATGTAACAATGCGTATGCATATCACGTGCATTGTTTCATGTTAACGTTGACTAATTTATGACGCACTGCCTAAAGCAAGGCTTTGTTAATTTGAGGAAAATTTTCAACAAACGCGTCGCGCCTGCAAGTTGAATAGGCCACATTTTCAAAGGAGGATGTACAACGAAGTGGTTCAAAAGACCATCATTTTTTGAATATCCTTTGTACGTTGGGACAATATGACTAGACTTGCATTTGGTGTACTTTTGAGTACAATTTGCTTGGATTGCAATTAGCAACACAAAAAATTGCTATGCTTGCAACGAGCTTGACTGAGTGTTTTCGATTTTCACCGAATCAAATACCTTCGGGGAAAAGTAAACTATTTCTCGTCTGTTTCTGTGAATGAAAGGCACACTCAATTCAGTCTCGTTATCTCCAAGATTAGTCTGAAAATAAATTTTAAGCATATAATATGTAAATATATGCATTAGTGAGTACAGTATACGAGTAACTTTATTGGAAGACGCTTCCTATCTCTTGAATTTAATCCATTAGTTCCTCTCCAATCATCAAAGGGACAAGAATGATTTTCTAGAAAGCCACCACACGATTGTAGACACCTGCATTTATACAATTTAACATACATACATACATACAGTACCGTTTTGTAAGTTTGAACAGATGCATGTAAATTTCGTTTCTCTAGCGTATGTCGTAGCGTATGTTGGGTACAGTTGGCTTGAATTTATGTGTCTGAGCCCACACGCAAGGCTTGGCAACGCATGCAATGGATTTACGTTTATTGGCCCCTCGTTTTGGTAAACCTACGAGCACGTGGCTTTAGAGCAACGTACTAGAGCTATTTGCTGTTTTTCATAAGGCTGCAAAAAAAAAGATTAAATATTTTCTCTTTAACAATTTACTGTGTTTTTAAGCTTATTATGAAAAAATGAAGGGTTCTGGTTGCACATTTCTGAGGAGGTTATATAGGTTTCTCACGATGTGTTCTGTCACCTGTAAGCAACTAATAATTAATTTATGATCATTTGGAAACCCAAATGACGTGCATATCAAAATAGTACATTACGATACGCGTGGACATAGTAGCCTATTTTTGCACGGCGTAAAGTTAGCGCCCGAGCGCAGCGAGGGTGCTAAACGCCGTGCACATAGTAGGCTACTTATGTCACAAGTATCGTATACTATTTTATAGCTCGTGTGACATAAACCCGCTTATACTTGTGAAGTAATATGAAAAAATATGTTAATTATTTTGAAACTTAGAAATATTGAAACTAAAAATTATGAATAAAAAAAAACAAAAAAAAGTGTGACACAACCAAAACCATTGAAATTTGATGTGAAGAAGTCTTGATTTAGGAAATTTAGTAATTATTCTGCTCTTATGATAAAGACAAATCTAACACCACACATACGTCGAAATCTATCAAGTCATTTAGGCTACATACAGGCGTCTAGACCAATGACTTATAATGGGAACTCCACCTAAACGTATTAAAGAAACATATGATAAGCAATCACATAATGTACTAATACTCGTACATGACTAATACTAGTGATACAGTAGAAAATCGATTATCCGGAGCTCAGTTATAAATATTCGCGATTATTCGGATTGACAAACGTGAACAAGTAATTTTGTAATAACCCTTGCAAATCAGCCACATTTTGTGTGACATGTGCATTTAAATTCCGGAAAGTCGCCAAATCGCAACTAAAAAGATACTATAAAAAACAAAAACCCTATTGCTAAAAATATAGTCTATGTTATCTCCAAAATTTAGACGAATCCAACGACATATCATATGTCAAAATTAGTGAAGTCGTTTGAGTTTGCCAAAGAATGAAAAATACATACGTAACAAACATATAGTCGAAAAACATTACCTTCCTAAATCGGTTTAAGTAGCTTTTCTTCATAAACTCAATTATCCAAATTTTTGATAAACCGAATACCACAAATACGACAACAAATAGGTCGCTTAGTCGAGATTCTACTGGAGTAGTATTATGGCTAATTTTGATAATGATTCCTAATTTAAATGTCTCCTACTATGGTGTGTAGCGAAAATACACAGTCAAAACAAACAATAAAACTCGATAAAGCCCAACAGACAGTCTTATAGTGATGCCATTGCTTATTATATACACAATGGCAAAAACATTTATAAATACGTCCAAAATAAAATATTAACATAATTATAGCTTTAAACAAAATACTCATTACGCACTTTTAATTTTTAAATGGCATTTAAAAGTATGAAACGTTCATAGCGATGTTTATTTTTTACAACTGTGAGGGTAGTGTATTAATATTCGTACGGTGTAAAAATCGGCTACTTTGGATGCGTTAATGCGTGGCTAAAATGCGGGTTTAGGTCACAGAGTGCTATAAAATCTGTTTAAATTTACTGTAGCTGCCACTTGTAATGTTTTTTATATCACGGCGTGCGTAAATGGACGTTTTACGCACGCTTCGCGTGCGCAAAACCCCCATTTCCGACCCCGTAATATAAAATTTTATACAACACGCGGACGAAAAATGTTTTTCTGACTCGTGTGATTGCAGTCCTCGCCTGCGGCTCGGCCTGCAAACTCACACTTGTCAGAAAAAAATTTTTCGTCCTCGTATCGTAATGTACTATTGTTGCAATGCGTTATTTTTATAATCTTTTTGTGCGTGGTAACTTTAATTATTTTGTGATTAAAAAAATAATGTCTAATTATCCGTAAATCTTATATATTTTGATAAAACAGACATACGAAACAGTCCAATGTTCTTTAACATTGGTCTTTAGATACGGATAGAATTTGTACATGTTTACTATAATACTAAAATATTATGAAAATATTTAGTTTCCCCGAGTGATAGCACTTGACTAAGTTAAGTTTTGTTTTTGAAAAACACGGCCTCGATTGCGAGCTAATGTTACGTGATTAATCACGTTTCATTAAACAATACGAGACGCTCCACATCTGGATAGCTTTGTCCTTAACTTAATAATAATGATACGATTTTATTCTTCGCATGTTATTTTACATTGGAACTTGTTTGTCACCTTTCGTGTAGGTAAATGTGACTTGTCTCTGTCCACTGATCGTTTATATAAGATGTAGGTACTTATAAAATTAAATGCAATAATGCTAATCTTGCATAGAAATAGGTATTTTATAAGCTTATTAAATATACGCATATTTTCACTCGTAAAAATGAATCCGTTCGAATTTCGAGACCAAACCTGCGCGAATTTTCAACACCTAATTCTAGAATATATTCTTTTAATACGAATGGTAGCTTATTTCACTCAATGTTAAGTTAAAAGTTCCTTTTATATTAATTCGGACCTCCAGTATTAATCCGTACAACAATTTTAGCTAAACAAACTTAAACCAGGGCAGCAGGCTGCCGCCACCGGGAAATTAGTTCGTAAGTATTAATATATCTTTCAATATTATTGTTACCCAGCGTTTCAAAAGATGAGACGATAAGTGTCGTATCGTATCGAAGTCCACGCATGAATTGCTTCACGCTAGGTGCTAGAACTAAGTAAGTATCGGTATGTGGCGGAGGTACCTTCCCGCCTCCCGTTCGAACTATACCGGTTCTACCACCTCATATATATGTATAGTATTTACATTATATCCACGGGCAATACTCACGGCCCATGTGCAGAGAATTTGTACCTACAATATGAAATATTCTGTACCAAATATTTACCTCTGTATGAAATTGAATTGACCCGACGCTGTTCCTGTGGGATTTGTAGATTTCCGTTTGTAGACTTCGTATTTCTATTTATTTAAAAATACGAATATTGAGCAAACTTTTATACGTTTTGTTCATAAAATGAATTGTGCCTATCGGTGACATGTTAAAATGTAATTTAAGCAACTATATTAATAGATTTGATGGTTTTTATTGGACTCCGGAGGCACTACACCTATATTTATTAGCAGCATTTAATTCTGCTTTATTAGCAGAATTAAGTGCTGTTGATTCTTGTTTTTAAGGTTGTGGTAAGGAAGATATATTCATTTGAGGCGTTTCAACTTAATCCTTAGGAAAGTAAATCTCTGATCGACCACAAGTAGGATTTTAATGTTATCCGGGATCGATTACATATGTAACTGGGTGGTTGCCACAAATTACCACATCTAAGTAACTTCCTTAATCGGAACGCGACATTTCCGTTGTTGAAAAAAAAACTCATTTGTTAAAAACAAAAGGCACTGACTTCAACCTTTTCAGTTTTGCGAGTCATTGCCCTTGTGCAAATGGTAAAATGGCGACAAAACATTAGGAAATTAATTTTATTTACTGACAATTCTCTAATTTGTTACTTTGTAGTTAACCTTATCAATCTACAAGTCATTAATGCGATTGGTTTTAAAGGTATTACCATAGATAAAGTACCTTGTGTAATAATGTGTAAAGTAATCTGTAATATAGTCCGCGTAAAGCTGCTAGACCGCTCTGAGTATAGAAATGAATCGCGACGCAATAGCAAATTGTATGATTACACTGCTCGCAACAACTTTAGAGCGGACTAGCGGACAAGCGGACTGTACTAATGTGACAGTATTAGGAAAACGATTGTCCTTTTTAAATTTAGGTATAAGGGCTCGTACACAAAACTGCGATGCGACGCGATGCGAATTCGCAACGCAGAAAATTGCGACACGAATTGCTGCGATCCGATATCGTGTGGCATAGCGTCTCCCAGGGTGACCATGTTTCGACAACCGTCAACCGTACGGAACGTATTTTGAAAATTAGGTCGTGACATGGATCGTAAAAAGAAGTGTGCACTTTTGTTATTGCTTAAGAGATACCTACAGGAAAGAGTAACAAAGAAAATTTTGGGTTCATCCTATTATCATATTTATTATCATATTATTATTTTATCTTTAGTTTCCCAAAGAACAGGGCGCTCCTCAATCAGTAATATAAAAAAGTCAACGACGTACTTTGTCATTTTTTTATATTAAAGTATACGTCTTCCCACCCAACAAATATAGGTATGTACGTCTTCCCCACACACTGTCTCAGAACGGACTAAAAATGGCGTCAACAAGTGTGACGAAACATCGCAGGAATGTGCGATGCGAACTAATTCGCAAGTTCTTGCTATGTGTCGAGGGAGCTCGCAGATTTTTACGATGCGACGTCGCATCGCAGTTTTGTGTACGAGCCCTATGATCTACGTGAGTTTTGAGCGAGATGTGTATAGGCGGCGGTAGCCACTTACCATCAGAAAACTCGTTTGCTACTTTTATATAGGTTAATAGTGAATAAGCGTAGGGCAATAGTGGTAAAAGTGAATAGTGATTTTTTTGCTGAATCAATACGTAGGTATTGCCGAAATAAAACCGTAGGCTCCTAGTCGGTTCACATGTAGTAATATTATGTACGTAAACGTATAACTTGTATTTTGTACATAGGTACATAATATATCTCTTTCACACGATACAAAAAACGATCGTGAGGCGAGCAGAAATGCCGCCATTACATTTTTTAATGAAGATTATAATCTTTAATGTTATGATTTATAATAATTTCTTAATAAACTGGAACATTTAGTGTTATTAAAAGTTTATTGACATAGTTACCTACCATATCCTCGCGTGATGAAGACACATAACCATATTGTTTCTGTGATTCAAACGGGAATTCCAGAAACGTTACCCTAAATAATCGATTTTCCGTCCAATTTACATACCCTTAGCCCTTACCCTTAGTGTTTTATTAACCCTAAATATTTAACGCCTTCGCGACCTAATCTATGTTCGCGACTTACAAACGCCTGAATAATTCTTTCTGTTTTACATTTCAGTTGCCTTTGTTTTCATTAGATTAGCCAACTGCTTTGATCAATCTTATTCCGGAATTATAAATATTCCTTAGTTCTTCCACTAACTTATTCCTACTTCGTCTATTTATAGTAATTAGTTATGTGCTATGTCTGTATAAAAATCAGCTTCTGTATGTCTGTGTCAGCAAACCTCTAAAAGATGTTAACTAACTTTAAAAATTGTGTTGTTGAATTAACTTGATTTTTTACGCAGGGTTGCATTTCCATATACTATATACCATGGAACAGAAAAAACTATACTTTCTATAAAATGGTTGCTTGTTATTTTATTTTGTAAAAAAATAGTACATTAATATAGGTATTTCAAAAAGTTATGATGAAAAAATATTTAATATTGATTAACTGACTGATTATCCATTTGTTCTATAGAATTAATGATAGTGCTAATGTAACTATCACTACCAGTGAGGTCGTAAAACTCTTATCTCAAACCGAAAGCCGGTATAACTACTTTTTTATGACAGTCACTTCATATCCACTCCAAAGCAAAAAAACATTTCATGTCTCGAAAATAGAGACTTAACGATGTAATCTTTGCCTATTCAAAATAAGAGAATAGTGTTCCTTATTTAAAATAAGAAGGCTCTGTACAGTCGTGATAACCTATCATTTGCAATCATAATGCCTTCACAAGTTGGACTCGTTTGAATAACCTCAGCGACCGAGGCAGTCCGCTTCGCACCGCTGCCGCCGACGCAGTGTGTTTTTAATTCCAAGTGTACTTATAGTTGTGTTGTGTACTGTGAAGTTTAAATTTCGAATAGGTGAGGTTTTGTGAATTTAAAATCTATTGCAATGTTCTTATGTCGCCAGTTTTTAATTTCGAATAGATTCTGGAATGTTTGAGTCTTTCGTATGTTTTAACCTTTACGCTTAAGGTCCTTACCTACTTACAAGATAAACTGTTAAGGTAAAGTAAACCAACGCAATGACGTTTTTAATTTATTATGATAACTAATTTAATACAATATGAAAATAACCAAATTTATTCAACTTAATCTCATTTACTTAAATAAAGTTTTAGTGTATAAATAAATATAATGTAAGCAAATGTTTACATACAATTCTGACTACTGAGATCGAAAGTGTACATTATTGTCGAATGGTTAAAAGTAAAAGTTAAGAAAGTCTGCGTCCTTACGTACCTTCTTATTTATACTTATACCACTTATACATACAGTTTAAATAATTTGTTCATCGAATCTATTTATGCAGTTGTTAACATTTAATGCAGTTTGTAACTAAACCTTGATGCAATCCGGATTAGATTGTAACGGTTTAGTGCACTTACTACTAGGTAATAAGTGTTGATACAAATAAGTAGAAATATTTTCCTGTACTTCGATATCTATATAAAATTCTCGTATCACAATGTTAGTTACCGTACTCCTCCGAAACAGCTTTACCGATTTTCACCAAATTTTATATGCATATTCAGTAGGTCTGAGAATCGGCTACTATCTATTTTTCATACCCCTAACTGATAAGGGTTGTTCACCCTTAACATTTTTTATGTATATGCCAACACAACGTTTGCCGGGTCAGCTAGTATAAATAAAAAAAGCTCAGTATAAATAAAAAATAATGAATAATGAAAATACATAATCAATTATTTTTTGTAAAAGAACATAAAGTTGACAAATTAAATTATTGTGTTATAATTGTCATGAAATAATGGATTCTACTTGTGTATATGCATATTCAGCGGAACTATTTATAGTAGGGGTGTGCGAATATCGTTCGAATCGAATCGAATCGAATATCAATATTCGATTCGAAATTCGAATCGAATAATTCGAATTTTCGAATTATTCGAAATTCTTCGAATAATTCGAAAAATTTCGAATAATTCGTAAAAATTTCGAATAATTCGAAAGTTTTCGAATAATTCGCGAATTAAGGGGGTATTCTAGTCTAGAAGCATGAATTTCAGGTAATTTTTTGAAGTGCCGTAAAAAAAGGCAATCAATATTACCATCCATTTTTTTATAAGTTATTTATTAACATTACAAGAATAGGATCATCCCCAAATTTCAATTTTTATTATTTCATTATTTAAAAAAAAAAACTATATTAATTGTTCTATTTGTGTAACTATATGGTTTAAATAAAATGTATAATGACTGTTAAATTTTTATTCGAAAATTGAAAATAAGAAACCCTGAAAAAATTCGAATTATTCAAAAATTTTCGGATTATTCGAAAATTTCGAATTATTCGAAATTTTTCGAATTATTGGAAAATTTTCGAATTATTCGAAATTTTTCGAATTATTCGGGAACTTTCGAATAATTCGAAAATTCGAATTATTCGATTCGAGTTTCGAATCGAATATTAATATTCGATTCGGAACGAATAATTCGTAAGTTCGAATTATTCGCACACCCCTAATTTATAGTACTAATTTGTTTTGGGATGAAAGGAGTTTAAGGATGATTAAGGATGAGATTTTAAGGAGAAGTTTTTTTTTACAATTTTGCCGCTCCTAAAAGTGCCGCCCGTAAATTAATTTTTAAAGATATTCCTTTAGAAAATATAACAAAGTTCTATAAAACGATAAACCTGATTTTGCCTTGGACCACTCACATACGGAAAAGGTTTATAAATCCTATTGGAACCAATCCATATAGGAGTGGGGTCTTACCACCTTTAAACCACCTTAATTTACACCATCCGTAGGACAATGATTACCGTCCATGACCACTTAAATAATAAATAATGTAAACCGCACATATGTTAGCTACGTCAATGATATAAAAAGTATAAACATATAAGTACCTATATATAATAACTCGCTCACTTGTGTAAATTCTCACGCGATAACTTATACATATCGAAGTATCGTGCAAATGTTTATAAGCTTAAAACGATCTATTCTTTAACAGAATATTCATTCTTAACAAAGAGTCTATAAAATAACACCTATAAAAGCTCGAATGTTGAAAGAACATCTATTTGAAAAGAAAATAAGCAACAAATGTATATCTGAAATCCCTCAATCTAGGAAAACAACAGATAATTTTGAAATGGAAGAACATAATATTAGTGTCTTCGAATATATTGCTTAGGCCATTCCATAATGTTCACCTTTTCATAAATATGGAAGGAATACAAGTGTATGTTTGTATACGTATAATTAACTTGGATTTGAGTAACCATGTCTGATTTTTTAAAGCAGGGACATATATCTAAAATTTTCTAAATGAAGCTACGAACAAAAGCTCGTCTTTCTCTCATTTTTTCTATTATATAGATGAAATTTTAAACATGACTATTAAATTTAATATTCGAATATTTATATATAGCTCCTAAATTCAAATAAGAACCAGACTTTCAAAATATACATACTCTGTGTATGTTGAGGTTAAAAAGTAGGTGACACTAGAGCACCTTGATAAACTCCTTGCAATGAAAATATTGACAATATGCTTTCAATTTTAAAATTGCATGCATATGCATATTAACATTCATTTAAGATTAACGCGTCAAATCAAGGACGTGATCGTTAAGATTTTTATATCAGTATTTACAATAACACAGTATACAGATAGAGAAATCAGGTCACCATGACCATATCCAATAAATAATAATGTTTATATACTACGCGATCATATTACTGCTATTGCAATAAAACGCGATGGAAGTACGTCATGGAGATATCAATTTACGCTCATTTATCCCATTGCTTAGTGATTCAGAGTAGCCTGTATTATTGTTAATATTGCGGAGACAATTTTCTTCCTTTTTCAGCCTATCAACACACCTTGCCTTGGTTTGGTTACTACGTCTCTACATGTTCTGATTTCGTGCTGTTCTCTAATCCAGTATGGAAATTATTATTAAGTACTAAATTATTCAAGTAGTTTGCTGTTGTATGTTACTAAAATGCCAGAAAAAAATGAACGAACAACTATCATATTACACAGAATCGTCGATATTTTTACGTCGCCTGAAATACGCATGTGTATCATCTAAGTATCAATGGGAATACAGAGTATTTAATTTACATTATTATTTTGTCTATTATTAACCTTTTTGTCCTGTGTGCGCTAATTTCGCCATAGTACCTACATAATGTTTTCTATATAATGTAATCTCATTATTTTGTTCTACGAGCGAGTGTACTAGTTCTTGTTACCAGATGAGGCACCCTATTTAATTTTTTTCTACAAACATTTTAATTATCTTCACCATCCAATTAAATTGAGATGAGTTTTTGTATATTCGGTGCAATTACTCTGTTTGATCTCGACACAATTTTTCTTAGGCCTTGTTTTATTTATTTGATCTTTCCTGTTTGAGTCTTGTTGCTTATTTGCAAAAGTTCAACTCTGGTCGCAGGGTTTTTTAGTTTCATAATAAATATTATACTGATAACGTTATCTAGATTTGGAACAAAATTTACGTCTTGTTTACATAAAAATAATTTGTTTATATTAGCGTTTTAGTCAGTATTACAAAATTCACTTCATATCACAGTGGTCAGTTTCTTTCTCATATTATCGCAATTGTTAAATATATTCTTCTGTTACTATTAACACCGAGTTGTCGCATATGTGCTGTACATATATTTTCTAATATAAAGCCTCACCGCAAGGAAACGTGGCTATTTAAGCATTGCAGTTGTTTTCCAAGGACTACCAGTTGTTAGTGCACCGATTACATCCAGCAATTTGCATGCAATTAAGTATTGTGGGACCAATTGTTTACATTTTATCATGACAATTGTATAAGAATTTACGTTAAAAATTAGCAGATTTGTAGTTTTAATTTTTAAATGATAACTGAAGATAAGATATTATTGTGCTTATTCTTTGTAACCAAAAGTTGGATGAATCAGTTGTAATGAATATTCGAAACAAATTTTGTTTCTTTTTCTGTTCTTTTAAATAAAGTATGTGATTATATTCTTGGAAATTTGGAATTTTTAACGTGTTTTATTTTTTAGATTGTTTCACTTTATTCTCTACACAAGCAAAACTACTAAAGTACTTTTATTGTTTCCAAGAATTCTGATAACCAGTTTGAGATCGACGATTTCCTAATGACATTCTTTCGTTGCTTTAAAGGTATTCCATCGATCGTTTGCAAATGAAACTTCTCCTTCTTACTTCCAGTTTTGACTCTTAGCATTATTAAGTAAACTAGAGTATTTTCGATAGTTTTTGTACGTGTCAATGTTGCGATTTACGCTCTCATTGGTCAGTTAGGCGTTAGTTGCAACATCATTGCATTTGTCCTCGTTTTCAATAATTTATTAGACAAACCTTTAACCTACTTATGACGTTGGGAAATAGACTAGATAAAAACAGCCGTCTTGAACGTTTTAATATTTATTGTTGCAGTAGCCTTAATTGGTTCCTACTGAACATCCAATGAACAATAATTTGAAGCCACACTCAATAAGTATTTAGGTAATTATGTAGTTATATTATTGTTGACTAATGAGTAGCAAGCGTTGTATAAAAGTGGCCTTGGGCTGAAGGTTCCGGGTTCAAGTCCCAGTAAGTTTGACTTTTTTGCATCCGTAGTAAGAATTCAGCTACGTTTAATGAAAGTTGCGAAAATTAACACATTCCGAAAAATGTAAAAACGACCACTCCTAAGAGTTCTAAGGCAGATAATTTGGAGACGTAATCTCTTAAAGTAATATCTTTTCATAATATTTTCATCAGCAAATCCAAAATCGAGTACCTATTATAAATTTTGATCATTTAATAGAGATGTTACAATTGCATGTCGGTACATCGACTAATGATTGCCTTCATTCGCTGATCACTTGTGTCGGTAGTTAATTCAGGTCTCGTGACGGGATCCATCAATTCGTTAGTCTCGGGTACCAAGCCAATCAGGTCAACTACAACAACGTCCTTATATTATTCCTAAAATACTATTTTATAAAAAAAGATTCAATAATAGCTCCATTCTTAATTTTTTTCCGACTATCCATTTTATAACAACGTTTTCTTTAAACGATATAACATCCTTCTTTCTTCTTATATAGTTTCCCGCTAGATTGCTATTCACCAGTTAAACCGGCTCTTATTAACATATTATATTTAAACATAGTATTAAAATGGTAACAAAATATACTCCTACATATCTCAAACGTACTATTACAATATAAGTTGTGAAATAATATACTTTAATACTGGATCTTGAGAACTAGTATCTAGATACAACGCGAATAATATTGATAGTAGGTATGCACTATGCTATTATACATTAATATGTTATTTTTTCTATTTTCATACAGTTGTTATTAGGTAATGACCTCATCTCATAATTATATAAATATATCATAGTGCTTCTACATTCAATTTACTTTTTCGTTTTTATGTTTCTTTTTCATTTAACTTGCACGTAGTCTACAGTCTACACCTACAGTTATAGTGGCATTAAGCTAGTCCCTTATGTGTTTTGTTGCATCTGTGTAAGTGTACATTATGTTGGTATTCAATAAATAAAATAAATCTCATCATGATATTTTTGTTTATTCTGTTACATGGTTTTATGTAAGTGAATCTTGACATGTACTTTAACCTGTATATGTTATCTGACTCTATCTACTTAATCAGAGATCCTAATCTGTTACACACAGAATTGATAAACGTATACGATATTAGTTCACTCAGTGTTAGATTTTTGGTATAATCACACGCATCTAAAGTTAAGTGTAAGTTGTATTTTCTTTTTCGGTATAAAGTTGAAGTTTACTGTAATTGGCTAAGTGTAGATACCCGAAATGTACCCATTTCTAGCACTTATTTATATTTTTTATAAAAAAATCATATTTCAATATTTTTAAGTAAGATATATTCAATTCAATAAATGTTTTTCAGTCGAATTTCAGCACTTATAAAAATAACAAAAGTAGTTTGCATATGCAAAGCTAAAATAAAATATTGCTAAAAGTTAAAGCTATAACAACCAAATCAAACAAACCATAAACGTCGAATTGTAAACTCTATTCATATGAAAAATTAACGTCAAACCACTTATTCATCATAACTCTTTTGTTAGCGTGGTAAATGCGCTCAAACTTACTGTATAATATGTGTGACTTAACTATATATCAAATACTATTAGAAAAATATTTTTAAATACTTGTCATTGAGAACTGCGTGTCGCCGGTGGCCAGTGGCACTAGTTTGACACGTCTTGGCCTGGGTTCTATCCCCCTTTGGGTTCTAACCAAACCACCAGCCAGTCATCATCCAATTATTTTGCTACTGTTGGGCATCAATCTCCTCTCGAATAAGAGGGGCGAGCAGTCTATTTTGCTGGTCAATTGCGGATTGCTAAACTTCATGCATGTTTGAGTTTTTTTTTAAACTCTCGGATGTGGAAGTTCATTCACCAAGTTTTTTTTTTATCAAATGACATTTAATTTGTATTACGCACATAACTTTCAAGAATCAGAAGTGCGTGCCTGGGATTAGATACTCGGACCGAATTGAGAGACTTAGTTTTAAAACACTGGTCAAATCAACCTTAAATATTTTCTCTATCGTACATTTAGATACATCAATTATTATTCTGAATATATCACATAAAATACTATTATACAATACGCGCAGGTTCTTATTTTATCTTGACATAACTTCGGGTAATTTTATCTCGACAGTCAGAAAGTGATATCGTATCTTGAACAGTTAGTAATTCTCGCGTTTTTCCCATTTCAGGGCCACCACGCAACAATATGTCGAGTGGCAGAACGACTGGCGCGTTGCTGTACGCCGTGTCCGCTGCAGTGCTGGGCATGCTGCAGTTTGGCTTCAATACCGGCGTCATCAACGCACCCCGAGCGTTCATTGAAAACTTCATCCGCGAAAACAATCAAGCCAGCCCCACGCTCCTCTTCAGTGTAATCGTTAGCATATTTGCTGTCGGCGGAATGATCGGCTGCCCCTTAGCCAGTTGGATAGCCGACAAACGCGGCCGCAAATTTGCTTTAACCACCAACGCTGCGTTTGGCGTGATAGGCGCTGCCTTCATGGGATTTAGCAAAATCGCCTCATCAGTCGAAATGTTAATCATCGGCAGATTCCTTATCGGCATCAATTGCGGTTTTGCAACCACGGCCTCACCCACTTATGTATCTGAAGTGGCTCCTGTAAGATTGCGAGGCGCATTTGGCACTGTCAATCAATTGGCTGTCGCGTTGGGATTAGTGGGTGGTCAGATTCTGGGAATTGATGTTATATTAGGCAGCGACGATGGCTGGCCGTGGCTACTTGGGTTGGCCATCATACCGTCAGCAATTCAATGCTTCATGTTACCCTTTGCGCCCGAATCCCCACGTTACCTTCTGCTGGTTGAACGCCACGAAGAAAAGGCTCGCGATGTGCTCGTCCATATCAGAGGAACTGGTGAAGTTGACGATGAAATTAACGACATGCACGCAGAAGATAGAGCTGAGAAGCAGGAACAGAAGTTCACTATTGGTGATTTATTCAAGATACAGGCTTTAAGATCGCCGTTGATAATCGGTGTTGTAATGCATCTCTCTCAACAGTTAGGAGGCATAAATGCTGTATTGTATTACTCTTCAACAATATTTGAAAGTGCTGGATTAGCTCCAGCAGATGCAAGGTTAGCATCTATTGGAGTGGGAAGTATATTATTCATAATGGCTTTGGTGTCTATTCCCTTGATGGATCGTTTAGGAAGACGTACGTTGCAATTGGTCGGTCTTGGAGGCATGGTTGTTTCCTCAGTGCTCATGACTGTAGCCTTCTTTACTTACAAGGACAACTTTACCATGAGTGTATTTGCTGTTCTGTTCACTCTGTTGTATGTAGCCTTCTTTGGCGTCGGTCCAAGTTCTATTCCGTGGATGATTCTCTCTGAATTATTTGGCCAGGGTGCCAGGAGCGCAGCTGTAAGTGTAGGTGCTTTAGTTAATTGGTTCGCAAACTTTATCGTTGGGCTCACTTTTATACCGATGAACGATTGGCTAGGGAACTTGGTATTTATTCCGTATACCGTCCTTCTTATCTTGTTCTTCACGTTTACGTATTTCAAATTACCCGAAACTAAAAACAGAACAATTGAAGAAGTCACATCTATTTTTAAGAAATAGTTAGCTCTAAAGAACATTCCTTACGATATGGATGGTATTTCGATAAGTTCATACTACAATTGTGATAGTTACTGTATTATCTATATGTTCTTATTATGGACCTTCTCAACTTATTTTGAGGGTTGTAATATTTATTCAATGAAATCGTATTAAGATTTTTAGGAAGACTGACACACTTATGTTTAATCTACTCGATACTTCTAAACAAAGTACTTATCTAAAGTTTAAAGATATGAGAGGTGGATACCTATTTTAGGAGCATTTGTCACGTTTAGATGCGACTGTAGATATTTTACTATGTATCCTATAGTGTATGGTATACAGTAACTCTTTACTTAGTGTCTTGTCTCTAGGGTAACGTAGTAATTAAATAGACTCCTAAAAAATTATCATATTTCATTTGATTGCTCAACAATTTTACAAAGAGAAAGAAAAGAATATCAGGTGTACCTAATATCGCGGTGTAAGAGTCAGATGAACGTATCTATATTTTGACAATTTTACAGGAAAGCAAAAATAGCGTGAAAATTCGGCACTTCAAACTTTACCAGATCAATAATAGAGATCGAAAGAAAGTTGAAATAAAAATATATATTAATATATTCTCCTACTATTAGAGTTTTAAAAAAAATATAAAAAAATGTTTATAAATGCTTACAAAGACACAATATATATATTTTTATTTATTCGGTATTTTATTTCTTAAATATTGAATATAGCGTTACGTGGTTTGCCATTTCATAAAGGACTACATTGTGAACCGATTTGTGAAAAAAAACGATTTTTGATTTTTTGTACATACGTTCATCTGCCTCTTACACCGCGATATGTACTGTCACAGTACAGGAAGTAATTAAGTCCTTTTTTTTTAATTATGGCAATTATGGCAGAAACAAGGTGAAATTATGGCAACTAACTTTGTTTTAGTTCAATCATATTTTGATTTAGGAGTCGATTTGGTTACTTGGTCTTGGGTAATATAAATGTCTGGTATCTCAATGTTGCGTGCATGTTTCATTTAATTGTCGTTTTTGTGACGTCACTTTTATAATCAATGGCTCGAGGACCAACTGCTTGATTTTCCATATTTTTTTTATACGAGTAATTATTTTAATGTTTCCTTACTTTTAATGATATTAAAATGGATTAAGTATATACTGATTTGAAGCAGTGAATAGAGATGGGTTGTTATTGTTGCAACATATATTCACTGCGTTTTTAATAAACAGGTTTCGAATATCGTCTATTCTTATCGAATTATAATTTTTATTTGAACATTAATTGGTTTTTGAAATTCGTTATAAGGTTATAGTTTTCGTTAAAACGATATATGTTGTACGTTTTTGGGAGCTGCTTTTCTATTTTTTTTTTTTTTGTTAAGGTTCAGTGCCTTAGCTTTATTTTTAAGTTATTAAATCGATATCCAGTTTATAATAACGTTGCTCTATCTTAAAACAATAGTATTTATAATTGTTTCTAAGATAATATATTGCGACATGTTGTGTTTTAAATTGAATGAACGCTTTAAGGTTATATGTATATAATTATTTATACTTTATTACTTAAATTATATATTGGATATGAACCGATCTACACTGTAATATTTGTTTTGTATGTAATTTTCGTTGATATGTAATTCTGCATCCATACGGTTCACATTTGCCGCATACGCCAAATCTTTACAACGCATAATTCCAATGGATTTGCTAAAAAGCGACACTCCATTGGACAATCCACCAATGGAGTGTCGTTTTTAATCATAAGCGCTCGCAAATGGGCACTTATAATCACAAGCGCTTGCAAATGGGCGCTTGCAAACACAAAGAAAGTTTAACGTTCTGTCCTTAAGTTATCATTTGACGCATTGGTTGAGATTTGGCAGGTGTGCCGAGTTGCGGACGCGATATGCGCTATACATTCTTGTCTTGCAGCAGTCTTGTTGTTCTATCTTGACGTGTATATTTTTACATTTCTTTTAATCTGGTGCGAGTGTAGCTCATCTACAATAAGTATTTCAATTACACATATTTTATATTTTTGTTATGTACGAGTACCTCTTATATCATTTTATATTCTATATCAGCTTTTAGCAATGAACTATTAATTCTGAAACGCACCTACACCTGATTTAAAATAGGTTGTGATCGATAAGGAAACCTGCCTATGAAACTATTTTATTTTGATACTTATCAATGCTTAATTTGCTCTTATTAGATATAGGAGCCACAATAATCCCATATTTATATAAATAGTTATCTTTTACTTACAATATAACCTAAGCTTATGTTTGTACTCAGTAGTAAAGCTCAATGAACAATAAAAACTAATAATGTATGTCTGTTTATAATATATATTTTATTTGCGTTATCTTAATAATAGAAAATCGCTAGATCCCTGCTAGAATGCACTTTACCCAGTACCTTGTAATGTTCTATTTTTATGTCTTTATGGCATGATAATATTTGATTTCTTGCCGTTTGGTCTAGATTTAAAAGAAAGGGGATGAATTTGAAACCTTTTGGGTCTCGGTGTTTGTTGTAGGGGTATGAGCCACAAAGCGTTTTTATTATTCCGTAGATTTAAATAATCTTGGTAGTTTACTTCACCGTCCTATAGTACTTTAGTGCCAAGTGTTTCATTTAGCCGTAAGACTAGTATGTAGACACGACTTATTCACTTTTCTCGAATATTTGTAAACTCCACTAAAAACAAGGTTTTAAATGATCGTGATATCGAGTAACGTTATCGTTATAACAGTTATAAATAACGTTTAACAGTTATAAATAACGTTTAACGATATTGTATTTTATACTTATTTATAACGTGATTTATTAATTTTTTTATCAATTTTAAAAATAAACAGATGCTTATTTTTAAGTTAGTGTTGGGTGGATGTTGGTGGATTGTAATATGTGGTGTTAATTAAAAAAGTATAGAATGAAATTATTCATATTACAAATAATATGAATAATTTCATTCTAAAATTTACATACTTATATGTTTACATTGTATAGATGTGTATATTATACAATACCTACGTTGTTTGTTAATTTTCTATATAGCATCTGTATTTTTACTCTCGATTTTTTCACTTTTCATCGTATTTTTGTAAATGGCATCTACTTTATATTAAGCATGACATATTAAAACATCTATGCACAAATGACACATACTCCACGTTCATTTAAAATCTTTGTTTTATTATTCCGAATAAAGCTGTGCACAGATTGATCAAGATGCATTAAGTATAATTAGAATACGAATAGATATGCAATATATATAATCTTTTAATTTTTTGTAAAAGAAAAAAATATTTAAATGCCTAATACACATACTGTCTACTTTTCGAATGTTTTAGAATTCTGAAATGCCAGCAGTTGGGCAACAACATCAAATACTTCATATAGAAGATTCATAAAACACAATATAATGTATTTTAATGGTCTCACACTTATGAAAGGCTACTGAAATGATGGTTCTATATTTGTATATCATAAAGTTTGATCGTAATAAAACACCATGGTATTAGTATATTAAGTAATGTATTTAATGCAACAATACTATTTACTAACGCTACTGAAAAATTGTAATATCTATAATATTATAAATGTCACATTTAGGTAAACAAATGTATTTAATAACAATATCCACTTGCATATATGTAAACTTATATTTATATATTTCCAATGATTAATAAATTGCATAGTTTAATATATAATTATTTAGTATATTATTTAATTGCTATTTGAAATTGTTATATTTTAAAACAATAATTGTTCATATTTAAATATTATTGAAAAGCATGAGTTGTAATTTACCAGTGAAATAAAATTACTATACACGGTACCGTATTTTTCGTTTGTTATATTAGTATTAGTAATTTATTTTATTCTTTTCTTTCATGGCGAAGAGAAACTACTTCTGTAGGACGTCTCCTTTTTTTTTAAATTCAATTTCAAATTCAAATTCAAATCATTTATTGCTTGAAAATGGGTAGGTACAATTGATCGACGGTAATAGAATAGGTTCGCCAAAGTCCACCTTTTCTACATTTGTAAAGGTATTGTTGGCATTTGTAATGTTATTTTCTTTGGACTTTGGCAGTTATTATCGGAGTATACAATTAACATTAAATTAGGCAATAAATTTGTAAATTTTGTGAAACAAATACTTTGGTACGTACTCTACTTCGTACGATCAAATTTTTTTATTAACTAAGCAGTTATTTAAAAACGAGTATAGCTTTTAACAATGCTATAATGCGTTTACGTTATAAACTTATAACGTTATATTAGCAATAACTATCTTGTTATGTATTAATAGATATAATAATTTGAGTTACATGAATTGCTCTTAAAATTATGTAATTGAAAAGTTATGCAACATTTTTAATGTATATTATATATTTATAAGAATAATTAATTTAATTCCATATTATAATGTATGATCATTGAATAATGATTTAATGCACCTATCGTTATATTATTGTAATCAGTTGTAATAAATATTATAACGTATTACAACATAAGTAAAAACGGCAACAACAACAAAATACGAATTTAATTCGCCTGTTGAAATTAAAATATTATTAAGCATTTGAACCTGATTTTATTATTTTTATGCCTAGCATTACTAATAGAATAAAATTATTTCTGTTATTGATTACGATACATATGGCACATATGAATTTATATTAACGATTAGTGCTACAGAAATAGCCTAGTAGAAGGTCCAAAGTTACTCTAGACACGTGATGAATTTTAAAAGTTATGCGTATATACGAAATTAATTGTAAAAGAAAACATTGTGAGGATATTTTTCTTCATTGGGACGACACGACTCCGTCACGGCAACGAGAACATTAGTGGACTGCAAGCTGTCTCACTTGTTCAGTAGGCCGACTGATACCGTCATGCTGATGACGACACGCCGACATGACGCCAACGACAATCTGCACGGCATGTTTATGTGTATATGTATGTGTGTACACTTACACACGTATACTTTCATGCGTGAGAATTATATTAAGTAGTTGTCATATACCCTATCTTTCAATGAATAAATAACTTAAATAATTAAAAGTCAAGACCCTTACGTGCGTGTGTTTCGTATCGGTATTGACCAAAAATGAAAAAATAGCAGCCATACTGGCAGCGCCGGTGCCGTGTCGGGTCCTCCCAATCTCACATCATGTGGACTGTCTTCCGTTTGACTAGTATTCCTAATCATTGCCACAAATAGTTGAGAACAGCTGCAATGCTTCATCTTGCTCGTCCTCTTGTTCTTCTATTTCGCCTTCCAACCAGAAGGTTTCCATAATCCCTTTTCCCTGTAAAACAACGAGGAACTATATAGTTGTATTTTCATTTTGCAAGGTGATAGAATTCTAAATGTGCAGTTAATGTTTACTATGACGAATAGACTATTGATAATATTATTTTTAAGACTTGGAGCAGTTAAACGTACCTTCACTTTAATAAGTCCTCTAGGGCGAAGTCTAAACCTTCCTTCTGGCAGTTCAGCTTTCACCTCAGCTGATATTTGAATTCGACCCGGCTGAAATATCCAGAGATTTAATTTAATCAGAAAAATAATTTCAAACAGCTCATACGAGTATTTAAAACAATGTCATTGTATTGAATTAATGACTGAACAACCATCAAGAGTACTTTTATTACTATAATCTGATTCATAATTAGGTGTCCAAAATGTAAACAAAGGTGTTGACCTATCAAGAAAATATGTTTCAAATGGAAGTTACTCATTTTTGACGATATTGAAATAATACAACAATAATAAAATAATAATCGAAATAAATTAAGATTAATTTACATTTTTTATTATTTATATTACCTCATTTTCATTCCATACAACAATAATAATAAAAAACAAGATTTATGGTAGAAAATTAAAATGTGATAATGGTAACACAATAGGATTCAAAAACATTTCTTGTGCCGTCATTTTGAAGTTTCGTAGCTAATGTTATTCATTTTCGTGACTGTGATCGAACTCGAATGTTTTCTCGTTTTCATAGTGTATTTGTTAAATTGTGAAAGTTTTCGTTTTTTGTTGAGTGTGTTACAGTTTTTGTTTCTTGTTAATTTTGACAGTGACATTTCTTTGTTTACATTTTGGACACCTAATTATGAATCAGACTATAGTTGTATTTTTTTTAATAAATCATTAAATAATAGAATATAGTACTATTATTTAAAAAATAATTAAAAAACTATTTTCGAATCAACTTTTTAGTAGTTCGTACTTCGCTTGTAGTTTGCATCCTGCTGGCCGTGTTAACCGTGTCGCCAACGAGACAGTATCTTGGCTGACGAATACCTAGCACACAAGGAACCACCTTGCCTGTATGTACACCTGAAAACAATATGGATAATTTTTTAATAAAAATAAAAGTCACAACTTTCTACAGCTTCCCTTAAATATAGGCATATCAAAATGATTAGATTTTCGTTTTGGTACGTGAATATAAATGAGAGGTAACAAAAATTGCACTATTTTATATTTTTATAGACCTAAGAATAGGAGGAAATCAGATCTATATCTATCGGCTATCCGTATAGGTATATATTTTTGACGTGACAACGTCTTATAATTCGATGGAGCCGGCTGCACGCACCAAAAAACATGACTAATGCGGCGTTACCTCGCTCTGAGGCGTTCCATTTAATGCTTGAAGTGCAAGCGAGAGCGCGGAACTCTCCTACTTGAGTGAGCGATGCGTCCGCGTGGACAGCTGCTATACAATAATACATTTACATCATAGATATACTACTAATAAAGATGTAGATAGGTTACTAACAAAACAATCGGCGCTTGTTGGTGGCACTCATCGCGAGAAATGCACACTACTTTACAAATATTATATTTAAACAACACACTAACAAATAGTCAAGAGGAGCAAGTAGGACACCATGTCTAACTGAATTTGCAAAAAAGGGATAAACATATAACTTTATACGTGACAGTCATGATGACTATTCGTCAAAGATAAGTTTGAGTCAGATGCGTCTATATGAATTAATTGTAGAGTTACCTATAATGTGCTTGGTACAGGGAGAATAAATATAGTTGATTTAATCCTTTTCTTGCATAGGCTTATAATGTCTTTTGGTAAATATTCTACCTCTTACCAATAGTGAGCATAGGCAAAGCCCGTGTGACCGCTAGTGCAGCGCTCGCAATCGCCGCTGCGTGCGCGCGCCACCTCTCGGGAGCACCGGACACTACCATGTACACTGTCCCTACTGTTTCAACCTGAAAATAAAACCACGAAAAGGAGAATGCCCATTCTTGGTACTGATTTTTCTCATGCGTCAAAACGAAAGTAATATTAGAATTATTTTTTGATTTTTTTACAAAATTTGTCGATCAGAATAGTTTCTTTGAACAGTGGATAACATTTAAGATAAAATAAGACGAAATGTTGATTGTCATTCTTAAAAATTAAAATGGCGGTATTTTATACTCGGAATTCATTATTTTAGGTTTTTAGGATTATTTTAGGATTTTTACCTACTACCTTTAAAAGTAAATGGAATATGTTAATCGAACTACATTATAGGTACCTACAATCAGTTAAAACCGACCATCAATCTATCGTCGGATATTTACGATTTTGAGGTTATGTAACATTTCGGTAAATAACTTCAGAACCCGGGTGCTGATCTAAAAAAAAATATTGGTGGTAGTATTTGGTTAATTATACATCGTCCACAACAAGTTTCAATTTGATGCAACTCTGGACGGCGGTCCATACTTTCATGGGCATTGTCCTTTAATAGATAAAATCATCATTGTCCTCATTGTCATATTTGTTATATAATGAGATATTATAGGATTTCTTCCTTCACTTGGCACTACATATAACTCATTGCGTTGAAAAATATTCATTTTCTTAAAGTTTTAATCTAATTATTATTCGTCTTTTTATGACAACTCGCGAAAAGGAACCCCGACATGCAAAGCTGCTGTCTTACCGATATTAAATTCTCATTAAGTTAACTCCTAATCGAATAACGATTAAAAATGTTAAGAGACGACATTAAGGACGCAGGCCATCATTATCTTAGCAGTAATTACCATTCTAAGGAATTTGTTGGAATGTGGATAAATTTATCCTCCTTATTGGAAAAAGTAAATATACAAAAGGATCTATCCCGATCCCTTTGCCTGAAGCTTAAATCTTTTGTTAAATTAATTTTCTCTCGTTTGAAATAACTTTTCAATATATTTCCAAAATATTTTTTAATAAAACAAGTTTTTTAACCTCTTATTGAAGAATAAGACTTTTTTCCCTCGATTCATTAAAAAACTACCTCAAAGTATCCCCTATCCAAATCAGATTTCACAACTTTCAGGCGTTTTTGTAAATAATCATTAAACTTAAGAATATCATAAATATTCCATACCTTATACACTTTGTGAGAGTCCAGGATACGATCAATCCTGGAGTACACGTCGTTCATGTATGATACAGTTTGCATGACATCTGCCCGAGTACCTGTCTCTGTGATTGGGATCCCGCAAAACATTATAGTCACGTCGAAGGTCTGGAAATCGAACAAAATGGTGGTTGAAAGTGGAAGAATAACTTAAGTTCCTTAGACCTTCTTTAACGACTTGCTTAGACTTCATCAAGGCGATTCTATCTATTATATTTTGATCTACCAGGGGTGACAAGGCCTTCGTTTTCAAAGATATAAATTCATCTGTACTCAATTAGTCTATGTGTAGTAATAATTTGAGATTGATAATCGGCTGCTGCAGCTTGTCACTCTTACTGCCCTTTTTGCTGGTCATACGAGGAACTATAGTTTAATATTCGTATAAAATAGTTATTTGATAAGTATCACTAGGAAGTAACAACAAAACCTTCGTTTTGATACTACTTAGTATAACTTGAAACGTATTTATTTGTTTCTTTAATGCTTATAATAATACCTTGTCAATTGCAACAGACTTGCCAGTCCTCAACTGATGAGCGACAGATCTAGGTATCATTGAGTACAGCAGTTGGTCGCTCCGTTTCTTCCACTGATCCAGAAGCTTGTGAGACTTCTCCAGATTCATGCTCCTGCTCTCAGCCTTCTCGAAGAGCAGTTCCAGACGTGACAAGTGTTGCCAGCCGCGGAACAACATCTCTCTGGACAGGCCGTGTCCGTTCATATCAGCAAGATACAGTCCTGCTTGTCTTAGTTCCTCCAAGTCATTGAAACTGTAAAAGCCGTTTACGACATATTTATTGTACCATTTATGACTAAAATTTTCAGGATAAATTAATTTTCATAGTACATAAGCATGGCTACCTAAAACTTGGAAAATGTATAAACAATTTGAACTTTTATGTACAATTAAGGAAATATTTGGAGACAAATGTCCTCCTGAGAAGAAGAGTTGCTAAATCTGGGCAAGTTGAATTGCAATCCCTTAGTTAAGACTATCCTTGGTAGGTCTCGCCTGGCACAATATAGGCCTTCCAATAAATAAACTAGAAGTTAGAACTTACATAGGACTGCACAAGAAAATTAGTGCGTCGATCTCTTCGAGTAAATAAATCGGCCCTTTAAGCAAGATTGCTCTAGCGCCCTGGGATCCTCGCCTGGAGTCGCTAATGCACCGTGCGCGCCAACGCATCAGCTCCAACTCAAACATCATCGTTTGCATGCATACTACCTGCAAGTGAGGAAAATAGATTAAGATTTTAGTTTCTTGTAGTACTAATTCGTTGACAATAAGATCACAACTATTTTTTACTATTCACGACTAGTAATAAGTATCCTTGGCGACGTTAAAGCAGATGTACTTATACATAGAAGGCGTTTCAACTAGTTCTTAGGATGCATGTATTCCGTTTTGGACATCAAGTAATATTTTTAACTCTTAATATTTCTGTTCCATTTTTTTGTTACCAGTTGGTTACAAAACTCCACGGGCAACAGAAATCAATTAACATCAGTTGGACTTACCCGCATGCTTCTTATAACAATACATGTATGTTGCTACTAAAATTAATTTCGAAATGATGTTCTCCTTACTTTGTCCCAAGTGAAGGACACCTTGGGTTTCCTCAGTCGAAGAATTTCACTTATCGGAGACTTCTCCAGGCGATTCCACGGTCCACCCCAAGATTCGAGCAACTGAAACGAATAATTTATTAAGTGCGCGTTATCATATTTTAAGTTATTACTGTTCTATTCTTGAAAACATTTTTCCTCTCAAAAATCTATTTAACGATTTAAATCTGTCGAGGCTTTCACTGCTTATGGCTGAGCTAGCGGTAAAAAGTTGTAAGTAAGTACCTTGTCGCCAACTAGTACTATCTTCATTTTCCTGTCGAGCATCACACCGAACGGGAACAATTGCAGTAAGAGAGACGCTGGCACAGCAGGGAGCTGGCATGGCAGAGACTTCTTCAGCATCAGGGAATTTACCTTAAAAATATACTTTCCTAGAATTTGCTTTTGACTAAACAGAACATATACATTTTTTTTTTTATAATATAAGAGTAGCAGACGAGCATGCAGTCCACCTGATGGTAAGTGGCTACTGCCGCCCATGGACATCTGTAATCAACCCCAGATAGGATTAGATATTCCTACCTGAGGTCGGCCACAGATGTGCCGCTACCCCTGAGGACTAAGCTGGAACGCCTCGGAAAAGTCTGTCTCCCTTACCACACCCTTCAAACCGGAACACAGCAGCGCTTAACACTGCTGTTATTAGGTAGAAATAGGTGTGGCGGTGGTGCCGCCGGAGTCGAACCACAAAGGGTTCTACCACCTTCTACATTTTCTAGACAATGTTCCTAATTTGATGTGAAAAATTTTTCGTGGTCTTTAAGGGTGACAAAAGTCTAATAGTGGGTTATTGTTGATAATTATGATGTTATAAGTAATTGGTAGTCTATTTTATTCTACGTTTACCCTTCTAAGTTAGGCTAATAGAAAACAATGGGTAGATCAGTTCCAATTGACTATTCCATATAAATAAGGACGTTATGTAAAAGGGATACTTCGTAATATCGTATCTTTTCACCCAAAAAATCTAGTTATTTGGCAACTTGTATAAATGCTACTTGAAAAACGTAGCGACCTTCTTAAATGTAATTTACGTGAAGCACTCCAGAACCTCATTCCGTTCCCGCTTTTCCTGTTATTTACAAGTCCGTTTTATTACTGCTTATTGTATTTATTATTTCGCAATGCTGAAGGACACCATTACGGTTATTGACAATGTTTTCCAATTGTAGACAAATAATCAATAGGGTTTCTCATTTGGACATAAATAAGCAAACATACTTATAAATATTGAATACCTCTCCGTGATTTCAAAATTACTGTATCACTCGTTATAATAACATTTAAAGATTATTTTTTATATCTGTTTGTGTCTTTAAAATAAATAAAAATAAAAATAAAAATAGCCTTTATTTCTACTATATCCTATACTTTACATATTATAATTAATGTTACTTAAGATAGCAACTTTCAATTTGCTTTTTTACTTTTATATTACTAGGTATACATACTTTTTTTTATAAAATAAATATTAAGTGATTTTTAACAAATAAACTATTTCTAACAATAACATTGTAAGTAAAAGTAATTTTACATATTAAATATAGTAGTCGCCTCTTCGGCGTAGGCCTCTCCTAAACTTTTCCATTTATCACGTTCGTTTTTCGAACGTCTTTAAAATATTTTAAATGATTGCAAATATTGGAATCACTATAGGTAAATAATTGTTATTATTATTTTTTTTTTATATGTAACCTAACTATAAGGCAAACGGACTACCTGATGGAATACAGTCACCGTCACCTATGGACATTTGCAACACCAGAGGACTCGCAAATGCATCGCCGGCTTTGAAGGAAAGCTCTTTTTACACCCCTCTTGAAATGCCCCATGTCATAGTCCTGAGGGAATACCTCAGGAGGAAGTTCATTCCACATTTTGCACGTACGCGGCAAGTATTTGGTACTATATTCTAGAATGTTAATAGCATTTTCAGCATATCCGTAAATCATTTAATAGGGAATTCAAACTGTAAATGGTGGTTATATTCAAATCACACGTATACCCTCCTACATATACAACTTTTGGTTACTATCAGGGTATATGTAAATATTATATCCAGAAAAATATTACAACAATTGCAGACAGTGCTATGTTACGATTAGGGTCGTGGGTCGGGATTTTAATTCTCTGTCTGTCCTAGTTCATGTACGTGACTTCTTTGTGTTATTATACAACATTACGAGTTGAACATTAAATTATAGCAGGAGATTTAGTATAATAACCAGCTTTTAGCTTCTAACGTTTCATAGTTGAATTTCAAAGTAAATAATTTATTCCACAGTATTTTAAGTCAGAATTGTGATTTAATTTATGATTCCTGGACATAAGTAACTATAAAAATATAAGGATGTTTGATTTCAAAACAGTACGTAAACTATGATGATCAAGATGGACTGGTAGATTGACCCTTGAGAACAATATGAAGAACCTTCAGGTATGTATGTTTTCACACAATATTAATTTGAATGTTAAAGCAAGTGATAGTGATGATATCCGAAATAAATTATTTTAGTCACTGCTTAGTACGTAAAGTAATATTTAGTTATATTTACATAGTCACTGTTGTCAAACTCGAGCCTCAGTACTGCCACGTAGTAACTGCCTTCCAAGCTCTCCTTCATCACGGAAACCTTTAGCTTCAAAGAGAATATGTCCTCGGCTATTTCGTAAAGTTGACCTGAAGAAAATATTAATAAGATTACAAATAACACCAATATTTAAGATAAAAGTTATTGAAAGTCTCACTACTAATCTGTGATCAAGGTTTCTAAACATTTTTCGTATAATCCGCGCGTTTTATCTACTTGAATCTAATTTTTAAGATACGATAGAATTACAATAATGAGAATACAAAATTATATTACCTACATATTACAAGTAAATTGAAATAAGTAAAGAAAGTAAGGGTTTGTTTCAAAATGCAAATGTCGACTATTTGTTGACTTTATGTGGGATTTCTGCTGAATCGTAAGTGTGCGATAGGATTTATTTTATCCTATCTTCATGTTCAGCTTCATAGGGCTTGGCGTTTCTATTCCAACCCATTCCTTAAAAATAAAGAACCTACTGCCGCGAACCTTGAAGCAAAAAATCCCAAAAATCGTATCAAACAAAAGTTATGTCTAAGTATGTATTTTGGCAAAATATCTAGTAACGTCAGATTGATCATTTGTAACAAATGGCACACTTACCCATCAAATAGTGAGTGAAACCCGTCCTAGTACTGCTATAGACCAGCTCAGCACCATGTATGTGGGCTCTTGTCAACTGCATGCTCGGAGACCTCATACGAGGGAATGTGAACCGCATCCTCTGGTGAATACTGTCCACTGATTGCAGGAACGTGCAGAAGTATCGTCCAGTCGCTCGGATCATCGTATCATAACTATGAAAAGGGTGAAAGTTAAAGTTACTCTGTACAGTTGGGAAAGACCCAGTTCGTAAAAAAGATTGCAGCTATCTACTAAAAATAAAAACTAAAAGACTTGAATTTGAACCAACAAAAAGTCAGTTTTGTAGATGTAATATGCCTAGAGAAGATAAGGATATCTGTTGTGAAAGAACGTTACTGTGACTCAATAAATACAACAATGTAACAGTGAAAAAAATATCATACCCATAATTAGTAAAGAACTTCACGAAACATCTTCCAAAGAAGTGCATGACTTTTTCCGGTGTTCCAAACTTCTCTTTTAACGTATTTAATTTCTCAATTTGTATGAGATTAAGGCTATTAAGCCTCGGTCTTCCAGATACTCCTGAACCACGTCGTTTGTAGACATCTACTGCTACCGTGCAGCTAGTCTTCCTCATCGCTGTCTTTGCTAAATTTCTCCTAATACTGTCTGATGTTGGTGAAATGGGTTCAGAAATTTTAGGAGTTTCATCTTTAGAAGTGCCCTCTTCTGGTACATCTTGTATTGGTTTCGGAACTTCCTCATCTCTTATGCCTTCCAGATTGATTAGAAGACTTCGTCTGTCTCTAACAGCGATAGCCTTAGACATAGGACAAGCACCGATGTCCAGCTCTTCGGTCTCATTGATTTTATCTATAGACTTGGAACTGTTTTGAGGATGTATCTCTTCGCTGGAGTTGTAAGCTTCTATTTCCTTCTTCGTGACAGCTGTTAGAGCATTGGTTGCTGTGAATGGGCATTTGTAATTTTGGATCCTGGTGTCAGCGTGAACTGAGGCACTTCGCCAAGCTGGTTTGGATTTGAGAGACAGTTTTCGTGGTGGTGGGCTCGCAGGTGTTGACGTTGTTGGACTGTTTGCGTCTTTCGTGACGAATCTGGTCAACGCTGAAGCGAGTCGGAACATGAGGACGTCAGGATATTGCTACAAAAACAATTATTTTAAATTTATAATATGCCAAAAACAAAATTGTGGGGTAAGTCCATAGTTGAACTGTAGCAGCACCCCTTTGGCCGGATAACAAAGATTACCTCTGCTTTATTATAATTTGAGAGGGAATTTCTGTTTTTAAGGGAAGGGCGCTTTTAAATATCTTAAGTTAACTACAGTTGTGAATTACTATTTTTAATTTATGTCTTGCTTTAGGCCAACTGTTTAGTTTAATTCTTTCTGGTCATAGACTTAACATTCACATTTAACAGCAAGGGTCATTGTAGGTACCCTTTTTAAATTTTTAATTGCTACGTTAATAAAAGTACCTGAGTGGCTCCGAAAACGGTGTTTTTGGCGCCCGATTCTCGCAGAATCACTTCCCATATTTCTTCCCCGCATTCTTGCTGTAAATAAAGAAAAAAGTTAATAACTATATAGTTGTACTACAAGATTACCTTAACAGGTATGAAGTTTAGTATGGTAAAGCTATACGGGGCTGAGTATGATTTTACGAGTAACATTCCATTCCGTCGGGTACATTCTACGTCACATATTTCTATGCGCTAATAGCTTTAATATCCCATTAACAATTAACGTTACCAGTGTTTTATAGCGAGATTACTCTCAGACTGTACCGGGGATCAATAATACAACAATTTGTAAGCAGTCAATAACAACTGTTATTGGGACACAGCCTAAGCTGGAAAAACAATCAGAAATTTATTACTATGCGTCGGCGATGGTAATGTTACCATTGTTCATGTGTAGGTCACAATCACCTTGGTACATCACGTACTAGACATGTGACATGTGCATGTGCATGTATAAGTACCACAATTTTATTTCAATTTATATTATACCTGATGATAAGTGGTCATAGCCTACTGAATTTTGTCGTCGTCTAAATATTACTGTCCTATTACTTGGAATGGGTCTAAGTTTTGTCAGAGTTTAAGCACGAGTAGTTACATTAATCGCGGGATAATTCATGTATAATTCGTATTTGCACACCACTTTCACAGTTTAAAAATAAGGGGCAAGGGATTCGAAGCTCGGTCCCCCATTGAGAGGCCGAGTTTCTAATCACTATGCTATCTCTGCTCAATTTTGGTATCCGTTCTAAATACACTTAAAATCTAGTTCAATACAAAAATTCTTTGTTACTCCTAAAACCAAAGTACACCTTTAAAATCAAAACGAGGTTCCTTTATACAAAGTTCCTTTATAACTTAAAATTGCTGTTAAAAGGCAGATATTAGAGTAAGTGTTGGTGACAAGAGTGGTTGGTGGTTACTAGGAACGAAGAATTCTACGTCCAATGTAAATAGTAAATACTTGACTTTACGTGTTAAAGACACATTCTGTAGAGAAAAGGGTTTCAATTGTAATGAAATAACGACGCTTCGCATTTTGTATTCTTACTTACACACGTTAAGGCACTTTCAATGAATACATTACAAGAAATGGACTTTGAATTCATTCAAGACCTTCGTTTCAAGCATTTTATTGATCGATTCGTCAATTTGAAAGTAAGATGTAATAATCTTAATGTAGAGGTTCGGTAACACTACTGTAGTCTACTAGTAATAGCATTGTAATAGGTCCCTGTTTGAGGGTCCCTGAGGGTTTTAGAGGTCTTAAGGGTTGTTAAATTCTACTTAAGTTTAGTTTCAAGACCTTTGCACATTCTTGAGAATTATGTAAAAAAAAACAAATGTGGACATCTCCAGTCACTAATAAGCCGTGGTAAGTCGCATCAGGGTGCCAGCTCTAGGGATAGGTTTTCTGAAGCAGTACTTTTTGAACTCCCATAGCCCAAGTTGTATTGCCTGTGTCATGGATGGAATGGATATACACAAAAAAATTATACACGAGAACATGAAAGACACAAAATATATAAGAATATCATTTAAAAAATATATTTTCCCCGATAAATTGAATCCAGAATGCGTAACAGAAGAGTAATAAATCGCTCGAATCGTGATATAAATTGATTCTACATAGAAATGATTTTAAGAAAACCCAAGACAAAATTCTGAATCATAAAATTAAAAGGATATTTTATACGAATCTACATTTACTACGCTCTATTCGTATTTCGATGACACGCGCTTTTCCGAAGATATTTTCGTCTCACCTTTGTATGTAGGTAATCCATACGACACGTGACTTGAATATATGTATAAGTGTAACAGTTTTTTGATCAAAGTACTAGTAGTTGGAACCTGGATTCTTTTAATGTTCGACCTGTTTGGTATTTTGCTTGGGTGTTATTGTTACTATGGTGGCATTAACGCTTATTCATTTAATTATTTACCTATATTTTTATAAATATTGGTTTAATTAGTTGAATCGAAATACCATTGTAGATCTACCTACCGGCGCGCCAACCTATAAAATTTGGTGAAAATCACTCACAAACATACAATGCACGGGCTATGCCGGCGGATTATAGCATTTTATCCTTTATGTATGTTTAAGAAGCGAATGAGGACACAGTCTCCCTGTAGGTGACCTCTGCCGCTCAGGATCATCTATAATCAATCCCAGATAAGATTACAGTCCCATCTGAGGTCGGCCACAGATGCGTCGCTACCCCTGAGGATTCGATTGGAATGTGTCGTAACATGTGTCCAGCTACAAACTCAAATTAAAGTACAACAGTGCTTAACACTATTGTTGCTTGGCAAAAATATAAAATGGCGTTGGTGTCGTCTGAGTCGAACCTCGAGTAGCAGAATATATTACACGTAAGCATAGATTAGTAAAGATTACTCACTCCTAACAAGAAAATGTAACCAGTTTTGACAATTGAAATTGTCACTGTCATCTATTTTGGTATTTGAAAAATATTAAAAAAATGTAGTTTTTAGATCATTTTCGAATGAAACGATATTTCTCCGTACTATCTCTTCGATTTCGTGTTTTTGCACCACTTAACTGCGCATAGAATTGTCAGCCGTTTAAGCCATTTAATGGCTTCCTTCAATTACAAGGCGGTGAGATATCTATACTTATCTATGCACGTAAGGTGATATTTCAACGGCTGAAACCTACACAGCTAGTACTAATCTACGTAACTCTAACCCTATTTAGGGTATTATTTAGGCTAGAATCTAGACTATTAGACCCTCGTTACTTTTAGCCGCTACTGTTGTCTAAATTAATGAACCTTCAGTACCATTTGTCTATGTCAAAAGACATGTTTACGCTTGAAGTAATTTAAATTATCTTTCGTCTAAAAGTTTCGGGTCAAGTTATAATTGAGTCAAATTAATTAAGGCCTAGAAGTTATAAAAGTAAAATTTTAAGAATAATTTACAATGAAACTTTTTACGTCATATCCTAATTAACTAAAGAAAAGAATGGGCGTGCCGTCCGTCATTGTTAACCTATTAATGTCCCACTGCTGGGCACGAGTCTCCTCTCAGAATGAGAGGGATTAGGCCATAGTCCACCGCGCTGGCCAAGTGCGTATTGGTAGACATTGAGATTTTTTTACCACGCTTTTATTTCCTATATTATTATTCTATGCAGGTTTCCCACGTTGTTTTCTTTCACCGTTTGAGCAAGTGATAATTAATTTCTAATACGCACACAACTTTTAAATCAGAGGTGCTGGTGCTGGTGCCTGGGATTTGAACCTCGGACCCCTCGATCGAGAGGCTAAATTTCTTAACCACTAGGCTATCACTGTAGGCGCGATCGCAGCATAAGATTTTGGGGGGTCACAAGGGTTTGGTTAAATTAGATCACTTTTTTCTAACTTTCTTACTTCAGTATTTATTGTAAAGTCCGGCATATCCTCTCCGCTACCCTCGCGGCAGAGAGAATACATGCAGGATTTCCACGAAACAAAACTGACCAAGTGCAAGTCGGACTCTACGCTTTTGAGGGGGTCATGACGTGGCGGAGTGGTTACCATATCGGTCTGGCTCGCTAAGGGGTCCGGGTTCGATCCCCGGCCAGAGAGATATCTGAATGATGAATTTAGATATCTGTTCCGGGTCTGGGTGTTTGTGTATTCGGCTTTGTGTGTGTACACGACAGCCGCAATACAGAGAAACCTAGTGTGCGGCTGTGAGCGTAGAAAGCGTTTTATTTTATTTTGTAATACAGATGACTATGATGAGAAATCTATGGTTTGAAGGGCCTATTTAATACGACAGAATATAATTTGACATACTTACAGCGGTATTAGGGGTATTTCTCCCCATACCACGTAGTAAATGAAATAATAATAAGATTTCTGTTTAAGTAAGCATAACCTCTTATAACTTCGGGTTGCGGTAACAGAAATTTGTAATTACGGGTAAATTAAATATTAAAGAACTTGAATTTGTAATTTCAAGTATTCAGAGTTATCCGAAGGTCTATAAGTTTGTAAGTTTAGCATGAAATTTGATTTTCTTTCCAAAGTTTCGTATCTGGTACCCTTTATTACTTTTTAGATAGATTTGAACGGTATTTTTGAACGGATTTTAAGAAAAAATAATTTGGTAACTACAATTTTAAATGATTTCCCTCAGGTCAAAGTGGATAGATGGTTCTTGATTGCCATTATTATCAGTCTTAGCCAAAAAGCTTCTGGAAAAAATTGCTTATCAAAATAATACGCTATTTATTCCAAAAATTGTATATTTTTTCACATTCCACAAGTACATTCAGAGATAATCGCGTTGAAATGAACAAACACTCTTTAGATTTTTGGATATTTATATAGAACTCCAAATCCAAAACTGTTATGGTCAACCTTCTCCTTTGGATGAACACTGATGAATTGGATGAAAATATTATTCTCCTATAAATATAACCCTTGTTATAACATCTAATTTTATTACCTTTTCTATTCTACGAAATTAAATATTGTTTCTATTATTCTTATTAGGAATAAGAGTAACAGCGAATTTGAAATCAGTTTATAATCTTAATGAAAATCCTTTGCAAGCTTTCGTACAATGAAGTTGAAAAATAACCCCTTTTCGCCCTCACCCTTATAATCTTCTTACGTCGTACGTAAGGAAACCTACTTCTAAATCATAAGTAAGTTTTCTGAACGCTTTTTGCGAGCTTTCATAGAAGGAAAATTTAATTTACTAAAATGGCGGACTGTGTCTTACAAAATATGTGATATACGAGTAGGTACATTATTATAGTTTGCAAGTTTAATTTATAATTCCTAATTAATATGAATAGGTTTCATATAAATAAGGAATTAGAAATTGGACATGTTAAATCTATGTAGAGAGATATTAACCTGTCTGTCTTTTTGAATCAGGCATTTGCATGGGTAAACCGAATGTGATTGAATCTGAACACAGTGGCATAAAAATATACATTTTATTATTTCAGAATCATAACATTACGGTATTGAAAGTTTGGATTTGATGGTAACGCGAGGAACTTGGTATTTAAAATTTATCAATAAAAGTGTCTTACGGCCTTCTTATGTAAATATTTATAAATTGAAAGGAATTAGGCAAATTATAGTTCTAAAAATATTAATTACATACAAGATTTTCAAAGGTAATGCAATTGAGAAAAAAAAAACAAAAATGTAATTTTATAATTTGAATAATATACCTAGTAGATTTAATTCTACAGTCTGCAATCGACACTAGAACTGCATGGTGGGACCTCCTCTAGTCCTCTTAGAGTAAGTTGGGAACCGTGTATGAAGTAGGTACTTGCCTAATTGGTTTTCATGAATACATAAACAATTTCTTACAATACTTACTATGATAAAATGCTGCACGCTTTCAAGTAGCCACCCGTACATCTTGACAAAACTTAATTAATTACAATCAAAAAAGTTCAATACATTTACTAACAAACTTACAAAAAATCTGCGTATTAACTTATACCGCTCAAAACTTTTATCCGGATTATCTTTTATCTTTTACCGGGTATCTTTTACCCAGACTGTTACCGGTTCGCGTAACACGTGTACCCGGTAAGGCTTTCACGCAGCTACTAAGCGTAAGGGTGCCGTATTTCGTCTCACGTTTGGCATTCAAGTTTAATGTAAACATAATACTACTTTGGAACATACCGGCTTTACCTAAAAGCATATTTAAGCAACCCTGTTTTATAACGATGCTTTGTGGAGCTTAGTATTTATAAGAAGGTATTTTGAAGGTGGTAGAACTCTGTGGTTCGACTCCGGCGGAACCACCGCCAAATCTATTTCTGCCTAATAACAGCAGTGTTAAGCGCTGCTGTGCTTTGTTTTGAAAGTGTGTGGTAAGGGAGACATACTTTTCACGTTCCAGCTTAGTCCTCAGGGTAGTGGCGCATCTATGGCCGACCAGGTATGAATATGTAATCCTATCTGGGGTTGATTATAGATGCCCATGGGCGGCAATACTTACCATCAGGTGTACTGCATGCTCGTTTGCTACTTCTCCTATTCCTGGACACCGGGCTGGTGACTATTGGTCTACTCATGGACACCTGTAATTCTGAAGGTGGTAAACGCTTTTTAGTTCGATTCCACCGGCACCACCGCCACACCTAATTCTGCCAAATATCAGCAGTGTTAACTGGTGTCTTTTGCCTTGAATGGTAGAGACATATTCGAGGTTTTTCAACTTAGTCCTAAGGGTTCTACCTTAGGTGGTGGCACCTCTGAGGACCAACGTGAAACGCGTCGTATTTAAATAAATGTGTTTCAGTTTATGTAGTAAACTCGTACTAGCTACATTACATTCTCGAAACCATAACACAGCAGCGCTTTTTAATGTGATGTAAGATACAAGTAATAAAGTTTATAATAAACTCTACGTGACAGGGCATTTTATAGGGGTATTTATAGGGGTATTTTAGCTCTATTCTTAGTGAATATGAAAGCTCATATATAAGGTACTTTGACAATAATACAAAACAATTACATAAATTGCAATTCGGTGCATAACAGGAGTTTTTCAAACTCATTCAACTATATCTTACATTACACCTTCCGGGAGTAGAACTTGGAACCCTAGAGTGGCATGGCAAGCGCTAGACGTTAAGATTTAAGTAACAATATTAAATGTACATTTTTTATATTTTTCAGGCTTAAAAACCTTTATGAAATAAAACCACTTCAACCGCTAAAGAAATATCAGGGAAGATAAATTAAAATTGTTACCATTCTGTGAAGGAAATTTACGTAGATATAAATAACAACTAATGTTAAAAGCCTTGTACTTTCGTAATGTTTCGAAAACTCATTTAAAATTAAGCGGTGACTTTTTTAAGGACGTATCTATGTTATATTTGTAAAAGTATATTTATTGAATTCGTCGCGTATATATGTATATATAAATATACGCGACGAATAGATAACTTCTCTTATTTGGGAGGTCGGTTAAAAAAGATTAATTAATTTACAATATGCTTGCTGTTGTACGCGTAGACTATATAAATCGGCGGATTTTCAGTCAAACTTTAAATCCGTGTTTAACTCTTCCTTTCCCAAAAAAAACCTTTCTTAGCAGATGGTATATCAAAAAGAACTTCTATGTCCATGGTTCTAGCTTCACAAGTTAATCTCTGCGATGATTAGTCAGTCGGAAGAATGGGTACCATTTCGCTTTAAAATATTGTATATATTTATATTTGGGGGCAAGGCAGAGTCCCCGCCAAGTCTAGCAAAACATAAGTTTCCTAAAGATTTTAATATTGTTGTAATCCTTTGTTAACAACATACGCTTTTAAAACGTTTACACTAAAACCATAAAGCAGCTGTATACAGCTACCATAAGCCACTAAATATATATCCATGGGCAGTATCGACCACTGTCTCCCTCCAGGTGGTAGATCGCATAGTCGCTTGCTATTTCACTTTAATAAAACACATAAGGTCACATTAACAATCAAGGTCACATGCAGCAACTATTACACATCGGATTTGGAAAACAATGGCCGCGTGACGTCACATGCAGTATTCACTACGCAAAGTCATTGAAATTGAAGGAAAATTTGGATTTGGCTTCAATGTCACTGGGTTTGGTCCCCGGTAAAGCAGATATTCAATTTCTTGTGGCGCAGCAATCACCACACTTTGACCACCACCACTGATCTGACTCGCACAGTTCCGGGTTCAACTCCTGGCTTGACAAATGTGTAGAAGATGAATGTAGATTTCCATTTTGGGTCTGGGAGTATATGTATTCGTCATCGTGTGTGTGTGTATTTTAATGACAATAAGGTGGTACAACTATTTGTGGTTGCACAAATTCTGCCTAATAACAGCAGCAAGAGTTGCTGTGATTAGGGTTGGATGGTGTGGTAAGGGTGACAAATTTATCCTAGTCGTTTTAAGTTAGTCTTCAGGGCTAATAACTCATGTCGGGCCGACCTCAGGTGGGACTCTGATCTTATCTGAGGATGATTACAATGAGGCATACCAGCTGCATCCATCGTGGTGGACTGCATGCTTGCTTGCTATTTGTATTTAAAAAAATACATTTAAAAAATGATGTCCAAACAGCACTCTTTTTATAAACAGTAAGGTTTTATAAGGGTACCCTAGTAACATAAAAGTGTCACATGAAAACACACTTTAGTACTAGAATATCATATAAAGAGGGCCATCAATCAACGCCACTAACTTTGACGGCTGCGCTAAACGATCTCCAATCTGGAATTCGTCACATGCCTGCTACCCCGAAATTCAGAAGACAAGCGAGCAAATATTGGGTCCAACTTTGATTCGTGTTATATGAAAATCGCAAAGTAATAGGCGTAAAGTGGGGAAAAAATTATTTTAAATTGATTGCAATATTTTATACGTTGCATGTAGGACAAAGGTGTCTGTAAGCACTGGGCATACTCCATGAAGTTTAGGAGGTTGATAAAGAATGGCAATTTTAAGATCCAAAGTCGGTTCAAAGTTGTACATGAATAACAATTAAAGTCTAACGTGCACTAAGAAGAACGAAAAAAAGAACCCTTTGTTTGTTTGAAGGTGGTAGAACCCTTTGTGGTTCGACTCCGGCGGCACCACCGCCACACCTATTTCTACCTAATAACAGCAGTGTTAGGCGCTGCTGTGTTCCAGTTTGAAGGGTGTGGTAAGGGAGACAGACTTTTCCGAGGCGTTCCAGCTTAGTCCTCAGGGGTAGCGGCGCATCTGTGACCGACCTCAGGTAGGAATATCTAATCCTATCTGGGGTTGATTACAGATGTCCATGGGCGGCAGCAGCCACTTACCATCAGTTGGACTGCATGCTCGTTTGCTACCTTTATATTATAAAAAAAAAACGAAAATGCGCATGAAATAAAGCCACTAACTCACCCATCCAATTTTCGTCTGCGCACGACGGTGCTTAACTTTATAGATCGGTTAAATTTGAATCCAAAAATATATATAGTTTGGCATACGCCGCGGGGTTGTGGACCCTTTTCAATTATAAGTACATTATAATATCGAGACATGTTTCTGACAAAATTAAGTTAAAAATGTTAGACTTTTATAAAATTACGATAGACATGTTATGATAAAATACATTTTTTGATACAAAATTAATAAAATGAAATATTTTTGGACGGCTCGTTTGACTCTATAAAAAAATAGCATTAGTATGTGTCACTGTCATAATTGGTACATTGGGCCAATAGTTGGCGCCAATGTTGTCACATGCCTGTTACGCTTACGCAAGATTCGTTTCTGTATTCTCATTCTGATATTGCTTACAGAATACGTTTCGCAGAATAAATTTAATCGAAATGTCTCATCGAGTTAATATCATTGCCTATCAATATTCCTTTCAATATTATTATTAGAAACGATAAAACTATAGGTGTTGTATAAACAATGTGCTTTATTAGGGGGCATACTATGTGTACATTATGTATAGTATACCTTTTTTATTTCTTTTCACCTTCAAAAGGTACCCGACGACGTGGGAGCGACGCCGGGTTATGTGGGATTTTTACCGCACTAAAACCCCCCCGGTGGCCGTCCTCGGCGCTTGTTGGAGAACTCCGGGATCTCCAACGGAACACAACCGGAGTCCTCCAAGCGTGATGCCCGGATCGGGCTCTGCCCTAGGGGAGCGTTCGCTCCTCCCACAACATCTGGTGATTACGATATGGTGATTACAGTATGCGACCACATATCGCCGTCCTTCCCGGGGTAGCATACTGAACGGTTCGAACTCCCACTCTTGCCGCCCGCAACCCTGGAAGCCCCCTTTTAGTCGCCTCTTACGACAGGCAGAGGATACCGTAGCCCTATTCTAGTCCCGGAACTACAGGGACAATGTTTAGTATACCTATGCTAATATAACTCCAAATTCTAGTTAAAATTCCAAGAACCTTAGATTGTTACAATTGAGGGGATTATTAGAAATTCATTATTATTAAATTGATTATTATAAGATTGAACTAAGGGAGGAGACATTGCGACTAACGACTACATTCTTAAAGATACTTCTCACAGCTTAACAGGTGTTTCAAGTCAAATGAGTTGAATTGCTTGAACGCTTCTCATCCTGACACTGCTGTCATCCAAATTCCCACCCATTCCCAGAAGTGGATTATGGTCTTGTCTGAAATTGACCTGCAGAGTGATTATGTCTAACCTGTATTTCATAATTATTTAACGAAAGTGTTATTTTTTTGTTGTAAAACTAAATGTAGAATTCGAGACGAATATTTAAGCAGGCAATTCCAGTTTGGACATGTTTATATAGCTTTGTGGTTAAAATAGACCCTCCTTATTAAACTGTCTACATTTTTCTTCTTTGTCCTTCAATTTTCTTTTGTTTGTCCTTTTGTCCCAATTACAAAATTGTCTTTTGGGCTGAAGCATGGCTGAAGCACACAAGATGTATATGCTTTATTAAAATATGTAATTTCAAAGAGATAATTAAACCTTTGACTCTATTATTTATTTTTGAACTTTAAGTAAAATGTAATTAAATTTGCTGTTACTCGTATCTAGTATGATACAGTTTTTGCAGTGTATTCATTGAGTACTTTAATTAGAATAAAACAGTCAAAGCTAATATAAGAACTAAACTGTTCCTTATTATACCGATTTTATAGACATAATTGTTCTACAGTAAGACATTCATTTTATCTGTTGACGAAGCAAATGAAAGTTTAGATTTGTAACACCCGAGGAATAGTAATGCGTTGGTTGGTTGGAGTTCAGGGAAGGTATTTTTATCTATATCCGCAATGAAAGAAAAGATCAGAGGTCTAACTTTTCTTGTGAATTCTGCCAAGTATTATAAAAATTAGGTCGAATAAACCCTTTACCAAATAGACAAGCCCAACAATAAAACATCATCAGATGATGTCACACTAACTATCTCCACATCAGTCACATCGTTACTGTGAGTTTCATCAAAATAGTCCATTATCGAAGAAATCAGCGTTCAAATAAGGCGATTGCAGTGCATGATGTCACTCATATCAATTTGCAGCCAGAATTGGTCCACGAATCACAACGGGGCCGCACGCAATTGCCTCTGCCCTTCGAAGGACGAGTACAATTGGGTTAATGTCAACTTGGTCGAAGCTAGAAGCTACTAGAACAGAGATGAAGTTAAAAAAGTTTATTGTTCATTGTCCTTAGGATGTTCTCAATTCTGTTTAATGTTTTCATTAGAATGTTGTTCTGCAATTTTACAGAAGCTTGGTTTTATAACATGAAACAATATTATGAAGTTGCGGGAATTGGGGAATGATGGAAATTATAAAAAATATATTATACTGCTCAATATTTCATTAAAGAACTTTCGGAAGAGAGATACTGCAGCTTTCATCAATAAGTATTGTTCCTAATATTTTACATCAGACCTTCACAATTTCAAGTACCTAGATTATAACACTCAATTGCCTGTCACGAATGTTCTGTCAACATGGAAATCGCTGTAAAGAAAATGTATTCTATAGGTATTTTTTACGTAAATATTAATATTAGTACGTTTTCGGTTTCGCCAATTTATTTCTTTGGGCGGCAATCATGATGCTTTACTCTCGATACTTTTTGCAGGGCGGCAAATTTCACAAATAACCTTTGCCGCCCGTGAACAAAAATAAAACATTTTCTCTTTCTCATATTGCAGTTTAATTTTCTAACCTATTGTAAAACGGCAAACGATTTCTCCGATTGAACTTCTATAGTATTTTACATATTATCACTTACTCAAAAGTCCACACGAGTCGCGAATTGTTTAGCTAGCGAATAATACTAATAAATATAATTATGTAGGTACCTATTTTTATTGATACTTGATTGACGATCCCTTACTAATTGTATTGCAAAAATATTAATGCATTATGATTCTGATTGGTAACCTTGTGGTAAATGAGCTTTATTGATTTCCTGGATCTGCTTAAGGCTCGTTAACTTCATCTAATGACGACAATTTCCCAGAACAGGTATCAAAGTTCGATTTCTATTAAAAGTACATATTGTATCAAAAGCTTTTGATGTTTTTCCTTATTGCTCAATAATTACTGAAAAAATGTTTTCTTTTATGTCACAAACAGGTAATTTGTGGTTGTCGCCTTCGTCGTTATTCGATTACTATCACACTGTCGGGCACAGAATTCCTTGCAGAGTAAGTGACGATAACTAAGGCCTTGATATACGATATATACTTTCGAGAGCTTTTGGAACTCTTCCCCACGATTTTCTTTTGCCATCAAAGTAAGTGATAATTATTACGCATTCTTTGAATAATCACATTGCCTAGAATTTGAACGTTATGCGAGGCCGAATTTCCAACTACTAAACTATCACTGTTAAAGCCCCTTTGCGGGTATAGGCCTCCTCCAGACGTCCCCATTTTCCTCTATCTTTCCCTTTCTCTATCCAGTCTGTGCCCGCTATTTTCCTTATCTCATCTGTCCAGCGTTCTGCAGGGCGTCCCCTTCCTCTTCTTTTGACCGGACCTTTCCAAATTGTAACCCGCTTAGTCCAGGGGCTTAGTTAGGGGCTTTAACTTAATTATTTTATTTCTCGTTTTTATTACTAAACTTTTATTATATGTATCTAGGTTAGGTTAAAGATAAAGAAAAAGGCTTATTATTATTATTATTATTATTAAACTATCACTGTTGTTTCTCATTACCGTTCAGAAAGTATAGCCTGTGAAAGGTTTATTTTTTATGTCATAAATAAAATAAGTACAGTCATCAAATACAAATAGAAAAAAAGCCCTATCTAGGGTTTTCAGGCGTACAGGTCGGCATGTTTGTAAAGAATCATGTCCGGATTTTTATAAAGGTAAATACTCATTTAAGGGTTATTTTTAGCCGAAATCGAATACCCCTGTGTGGTTATTATATTGTCTCTAGATAAGTAGTAGTATAGATATTAGGTATATCATATTTTTGCAGAAAACATTTAGAGTAATAGGCGTAATACGACTCAAAAGTTTATATCATCTTGAAAGATGATAGAGCTAGTATGGTTCGAACGAAGAGACTGCCACTACACCCTGTAGTGTGGAGCTATGTGTATTTATAAGAAAATAATTAATTAATTATGTTAAACTTTTATATAAGTAACTAGGTCTTAGCACGCAGTAAACCTACCGAATAAAGTATCTAAGTAAATATTTAGAAGAGTGAATATTAAAAAAAAAATAGAAATTTATTTTAGTTAAATTTTATTTTTTTAAATAAGCCCCGGAGGTGTAGTGTGGAGCTAAGGCGTTATAATATAAGATAGGTTTAGAGTAATGTTAAGTTAGTCATAATAAAGACTTCATACAATCAACACGCCTCTCAATACCATACGAGCCTGCACCTTCATTACAACCCATTTGTAGCGTGAAGCAGTTCTGTATTTCGGTGGAAGGGTGTGGATGCTGACTTACAAATGAAGTGATCATCTTAGTTCTCTGGAGTGCAACGCATATGTGTTTGACTTGAAGTATCTAGAACCTGTTTGATATAGAGTTGGTCAGTGATGATCATGGTCGGCAATAAACACTTTCCATCAGGTCGACTGCAAACGTATTTTTTTTTTATTTTTTTATTTTTTCATATAATATGAGAGTAGCAGACGAGCATGCAGTCCACCTGATGGTAAGTGGCTACTGCCGCCCATGGACATCTGTAATCAACCCCAGATAGGATTAGATATTCCTACCTGAGGTCGGCCACAGATGCGCCGCTACCCCTGAGGACTAAGCTGGAACGCCTCGGAAAAGTCTGTCTCCCTTACCACACCCTTCAAACCGGAACACAGCAGCGCCTAACACTGCTGTTATTAGGTAGAAATAGGTGTGGCGGTGGTGCCGCCGGAGTCGAACCACAAAGGGTTCTACCACCTTCAAACGTATTTGCTATTACAATATTAAAAAAAAACCCTAACTTTTGTATTGTAAATCTTCGCGATGATGACTTTAATATTTTTCCGCCAAAAATCAAACCTACACTATGCGATCGACATGATGTTTTTCGGAACCAATAACCATGTTTTGAATCTGCAAAACAAAAGCGTTTAATTATGTTTGTTTTATCACTCGCAGAAGTTTATTCCAAAACATTCTATTCATAAAGTTTTAAGTTACAACGGCTGATAAAATTCAAAGGTTGATGTATTGTCTCTATGATTTTGAAATGAAAATAGCTGTTCAAAATAACTTGTTGCTCCACGCCGAAATTAACAAAGTTTTTTGGTCTAAAGGGCTAATTAGAAATGACGCGACGAATTTTTACGGAAGACTTAATAAGGATGGACATTTTTCATCCCGAATATATTTAGAATTTCTGCGTCCTTTAGAAAACCTTCCGATTACCATCAGGTGGACAGATTGATAAACGCTATCTACACTTATAGTCACACACTGATGTCGTGGATGTCATCGACACACATAAACAAAAACACAAACACCCATACCCAGAACAGAAATCTAAATTTATCATTTCGATCTTTGCCTGGCCGGAGATCGAATCCGGAACCCATGGTCAGACTGGCATGAACGCTCCGCCAAGTGGCGTCATACTCGGCACTTTTTTAGAAAACATATATATAAAAACTAGCTGGCTCGGCAAACGTGTTGCCATATAAATAAAAATGTTAAGGTTGACCAACCCTTATCACTTAGGGGTATGAAAAAAAGATAGTAGCCGATTCTCAGACCTATTGAATATGCATATAAAATTTGGTCAAAATCGGTAAAGCCGTTTCGAAGGAGTACGGTACAACTCGAGAACACATTGTGACACGAGAATTTATATATAAGATTAAAAAGGGACTTACCATCAAATATTCCTTAATACTTTGCAAGAGAACGCCATACATATTGACACGTCGCCCATTTGCCTTTAAGTGACTGTCTTTAAGCTTTGAATATCCATAGGCACCACACATAATAGCTTAAGTTATTGACGCATGAGGTGCGGCTAATTCTACTAATAAGTGTACTATATAATGAAAAAAAATGTGAGCCGTCACGGGACGCCAATAGATGTGAAACATCGACATTATTTTGTAAAAGTAATATGCAGAAAAGAACATATTGTGATAGGAACTAAATATGTCATAATGATCAAATAAAATATTATGATTTTTTCCAGGTAACGATGACTATTTATTGAATAAACATTTATTTTCATTAAATACTCGCACAGTCGATTGCGCATGGCGACGCGTCGCCACACCGTACACACTACTGCATATAGACTGTATATATACCATCGTATAGCGTGGCGATGCGTCGCGACGGCATGCGTCGTCACGCCAGAAATCGGTTTTACGTGCGGCTATAGATGTTTCACATCAAAAAGTGTTTTTAAGGGTTTATCAAGCAATTCTCGGTAATAAACGTGTAATATAATAAGGTGTATATATTACACGTGCACGGTAACATATGATATTTTCTCACAAATATTTTAAGTATCTAACGACTAGGCGATGTGAGTTTAGACTCATACTTGTTGCAAGTCATGTGTATTATGTATTCCTATGTGATGAGTTACCACAAGAAAAGATTTAAAAATAAAAGTTATTAAATTAATTAACATCTATACAACCAACAGGTGTATAGAATACGAGTAAAACTGTTCCACCAAAGTAATTGAGAGCTATTTTTGGTAGAATTGTGTCACCTTTCTTGTTAATTAATTTTATTAGTGACAATTGGCCCCTCGTGTCGTTGATGTGAGTGTATTTATCTTTATCTTTTTTATTAAAGTAACTTGGGGAGTTGCGTATTTCGCTTACTTAAACATTATAGATCTGCACATTTGAAAACAACCTTATTTATTCAGAACTGATTACAATTTGCTAATTAGTTATTAGCTAAGTAAAAACCAAATGACAAAATATTACGTATAGAAATGTAAGAGTGTTTAATTTAATTCAATTTAATTAATAGACGTTCATTACGTTTCTATTGCCAAATCTCAGAAATCACTGCATCTATTTTGATGAAACTTTTGAGCGAGCGATAGCTATACATTTTTTAGACATCGAGATTGGATATAGGATTGTTTATCACCCTATCTCTACTTTGTAATAGGGGTATAACGCTAATCTTTTCTGGTTTTAAGGATGTGCTAAAGAAAACACATAAGTGGAACACATATGAACGAGGCGTTCTAACTTAGTCTTCACAAGAGACAACGAACTTAAAGGTTAAAGGTGGTAGAACGCCTTTGTGGTTCGACACTCTGGCGGCACCACCTCCACTCAACCTCCTCACTCAGTATCTAATATTCAAAGTTTCTATATGGAATATGACACAAATGTCCATGGGCAGCAGTAATTATCAGGTTAATACTTGACTACTGCATGCTCCTTTGGTACTTCTAAGAAAACCATGTGTTGGTATTAGGTACTCACACTCGTGTATGCATATTGTATGGAATCAATGGGTATACATAAAATAGATGTATGCAAAATTGGGACTACATATTTATGTTGCACATCTGACCCACAATAAATACAAATCTGTCACAAAGGACATTTCTCTCAATAGCACTCAAGCGCCATGCGTACATCCAAAGTGTAGTTACATACAGAGATTATTTTAGGCTATTTTAATATAGAAATAAACAAAAACTTTCAAGCAAATCTCATTTATTTAGAATTTTTTATACAATTGTACATGACAACTTTATTATAACTAACGCTAATTACATAAATATATATGCAAACCAAAATATATACATAGTAACAAGCGACATCTACGCTAAATTTTAAGCCATCATTTACATTATAGTCCGACAACCTTTGTTAATAATATAAGAGTAGCAGACGAGCACGCAGTCCACCTGATGGTAGGTGGCTACTGCCGCCCATAGACTTCTGCAATCAACCCCGGGTTAAATTGCATTTCTACCTGAAGTCAGCCAAAGATGCTATCCCTGAACCCCTGAACTAAGCTGGAACGCCTCGTAAAATTATGTCTCCCTTACCACCTTACAGCAGCGCTTAACAGTTAACACTGCTGTTATTAGGTAGAAAGGCGTGGCGTTGGTACCGCCGGAGTGGAACCACAGAGGGTACCACCTTGACAACTTTTTGTTCGTCAAGCGTTTTTTCATATCCACTTCTTAAGTGGTTCTGACAACCTAGCAACAATATGATCACCAGGAGTCCCTGCCACGACCTCGTAGTCCCGGAACTAGAATAGGGCTACGGTATCCCCTGCCTGTCGTAAGAGGCGACTAAAAGGGTGCTTTCGGGGTTGCGGGCGGCAAGAGTGGGAGCTTGAAGAGTTTGTCGGACTATAAATCGAAAGCTCTGCCCTATACCTACACTATGGGTGCGTAATAGAAACGCGCGTGCGATGTTTGACCCACGCATTAAAAAGTAGTCGTTTGCTCCAAGAATTGGTGCGTCGTGATCGCTGCTGTATCACACTAAACATTAGAACGGCCTAGATATCCACTGAAAAAGGGGTGCTCAACTGCTGAAAACCTTTCCAGTTTAATTATTCTACAGATTTTCCTCCGACATTTGTACATTGGTCATATGAATATATCGCACGCTAAGAAGAATTAAAATAGAAATTTTGAAAAATTGTCTTTATTAAAACGATCCTCTAAATATAAAAAGGGATGACTTAAAAATGGTTTTCTTTTTTTTCCTCGTTATATTTTGAAAAACCTATGTTCATCTTGAACATTTTGCTTTCGATATGGACATGGACATACATATCTAAACATGCATGAATATTTCCATCCAAAATGTATAAACTAAATTTATTTATGTATCTCCCCGGCCGCGAAGACAGAACCCTCTACAAATCCAGCTACAAACCTATAAAGTGATAACGCTTAAAATCATAGATTACGCTCAAAACCCAAAAAACAAATAGGTACAGGTCTGTGCTTAAAATCGTCATTGTGTTTTCTGCTTAGTAATATTAAATTGTTAATCCGTTTATTTTTCGTTTCATCCCTAAAATATTTGTCAACCTCCCGGACCAAAGCGCAGCAAACCAATATAATAACGACTACGCCATTCGAATAGTACCTACTACTTTATTTCTTCCATAAAACGGTTCTTTATTCCCTGAAAATTTTCCTATATGCCATCGAACCTCAGTTGATCACCCCTGGAGTCCTGGGAGGCAGCGTGCGCGGGTCACACGTTAGCGCATATTTAACGTCGCGGGCGCACCCGCCGGCCATTCCACGCGGCGCTGCGCCGCTACCCTCACACTCCAGACACACTTCTAGGTAAGTCATGCCATATTATATTATGAAGTTTACGAAATGCGAGAAATCATTTGTAAATTAAACTGTATTTGTTCCTAATTTTAAAGGAATAAGGAAAAAACTTTTGGGCGGATTTGCATAATAATTTATTGTTTTAAATAAATAAATAAAAATGATAGATATTACTTAGATCTGTACTGGACTATGGGCAAGACAATATTTTTATAAATTTTGTGTTAAAATCTTTTAATACAGTTACTTATATTAAATTTTGAAAGGCCAGTAATATGTGCTTGGTAAAAGTGATTTTTCACAATATTTCAGGTTCAAAATTTGGAATTTGCTAATTTTGTTACATTTTTATATTTTCTGACTAAGGGTGAATCTGTGTTTGTGTATTTTAATTTAAGAAAGTTCTCGCAAAAAACCACAAAGCAATTTTGTGGGTTTTTCATTAGTTTATTATGTGTCTGACATCTATTACATCATTGTATACATAATCATCTACTACAGGGATTATATTTTTTATCTCTGTAATGTTTACATTTTAATTGCTTATATTACAATAGGTCAAGAAAGGTAAAGTTGCAATAAATTATTTGATTGAATCGACTTAAACGAACTTACAAATGAACAAGCTTCGGTATGAATCTAAGTGCATGCACGATTCACGAATTTAAAATTTCAAAGCTGGGGTCCTACCACCATCTTTTAAAAACAATCATAGTTCAGGAAAGTTTTATTTCAATATTGCATCAACATTATTTTGTTTCGTACCACGATCTCCTTAAAATAATTTTGTTTTGTTCCTATCGAGCTATGTAAACTTGAACCCTATTCATTTTTCGCTTGTTGATTGTATATAACCAACTGAACTAAAAAAATAATTTTCCTGCAAAAAAAAGAATGATAAATTTCGACCGACATCATACAAAACTGCTTATTGTAATATTATAAAAACAATCCTACTTTAACGAAGTCGTGGTACGAAATTTCAATGTACGCTTAAACTAATATTGTTTTAAGAGACGGTAGTAGGCCCCCAGGAGTCCTGAATAATTTATTATAAATACACGTAATATGTATCACATAAAATGTCTGTATTTACATGAAAACCCCATTAGGTGCGTCGGTTTAGCTGTTCCAGTGATTAGACCGTGTTCCAGACAGACAGATGGATGGAATTAAAAATGAGAAATAAATTGTAGCTTTGAAATATAAAACACGAGTCGCTTTAGTTAATTTTGCTTACGCTGGTATGAAACTCTTCATAAAATAACTTGAAGAAAGTATAAGTAAATTAAAAAATATGCTTTGTAAAAATAAAAGGGTGTACTGCTGTTGTTATTTTGAATTTTATTGTACACCTAAAAAGACCGTGTCCAAGGATCCAAAGGGGGGTCAAACACAATAAAACAACAATTCTAAATGGGCACTGATATTTATTTTGTTGGGGTATATATATGCCTAGTAAAAAATGTCGTCACCGTGTTTTAATTTTGGTACAGAGACATCTATTTGTGACAGCAGAAATTATATATTAAATAAAGAACATCAAACAGATCGTCTTTTTTAATGATGAGTAAACAACGTTAGGTTATGTTTGTATTTATAAAACAAAATGACGAGAAACTTGGTGGGTTCAACGTGGAGATTCTACTTCGTGGAGATTCTTGTTATTTTCTAAAGTATTTCTTAAAAAAATATTGTATGCATCTAAAAGAAAAATATTAATTATTCCAATTTGCTTTATAGAAGAATGCTTTAGTTATATTTCGCCTTTCATTAGTGAAACGCTTTTTGTAGCGGAGGAGGCTTGACGTTCTGAAACTTTAATGAATCAGTTCATTTTGTATCAATTTTTCATTCAGCAATGTAGGTCTCAGTTAGTAAACAATGCTTGGGCCCTGTGCGATAGCCTAGTGGTTAACAAACTCGGCCTCTCGATCGAGGGGTCCGAGGTTCAAACCCCAGGCACGGACCTCTGATTTTTCAAAAGGTATGTGCGTATTAGAAATTAATTATCACTTGCTAAATGGTGAAGGAAAACATCATTAAAGGATTGTTTCTGAAAGCTTTTCAGAGTAAAATGCAAAGTTCTTCAAAAACTTCAATACCGAAGTGAAAACTTATCCCATCTTTTAAGGCGTCGGACTTTTCTCAACAGTTTTAAAGCTCACAAAAAAGTTGAGATAATTGGAGGAATAGATAGATTATGAAGGTGGTAGAACCTTTGTGTTTCGACTCCGGCGGCACCATCACCACACCTCTTTCTGCCGCATAATAGCAGAGATAAGCGCTGCTGTGTACTGGTTTGAAGGGTGTGGCAAGGGAGACATACTTTTCCGAGGTGTTCCAGCTTAGTCCTCAGGAGTAGCGGCGCATCTGTGGCCGACCTCAGGTAGGAATACGTAATCCGGTCTGGGATTGATTACAGATGTCCATGGGAGGCCACTTACCGTCAGGTGGAGTGCATGCTCGTCTGCTACTCCTATATTATAAACAAACATAGATGTATAATCAATATCTGTTCCACGGGCTATAGTTCAAGAATCTAGGATGGTCCATGATCTTGATTGCCTATCGACTAGTTAATACCGTGTCAAGGGCTGCACAGTTAATAGGAACCGTAATGGGATCGCTAGGATTTGCTACAACAATCAATATTAACGAGATTTGATTGCGTTGCATTGTTCTATCAATCAAGCTGTCAACCTGAACTTGTACTTGTTTTATGTTACAGTATTAGAAATAACTAGAGTCCACAACTTCTTTAGAATGTCCTCGTGGCATAAGTGTTTTTCGGTATGTATTTAATTACGAATTTATTCCGGTTTGTTTACGGATGTATTATTCGGATATTTCGGGTTCATCAACCCGTTATTGCCCCACTGCTGGGCACGGGTCTCCTTTCAGAATGAGAAGGATTAGACCATAGTCCACCGCGCTGGTCAAGTGCGCATTGGTAGATTTCACATACCTTTGAGATTTTCTTTTTTTCGTTTTAATAATCTCTCAAATACGCAGGTTTCCTCACGATGTTTTCCTTTACCGTTTTAGCAAGTGATAATTAATTTCTAATACGCACATAATTTCGAAAAATCAGATGTGCGTGCCTGGGATTTGAACCTCGGACCCCTCGATCGAGAGGCCGAGTTTCTTAACCACTAGGCGGCTATTACTGCCTCGTGGCAGTATTTCGGTTTGCTTATGAAGAAACAAATCTTAGTGATTTGACAGCTTAGAATATTAAAGCCCGTCAGAAAAAACTGTAGTTTAGTCAAAATAAATAGACTTATCGGGAAGATTTGACCGTAACCGTATGCATTCGCGATTCTACGAGGCACTAATCAACTCGCTATTGAGCTCAACTAACCACACAAAGAAACATTACAAATATAAAATTCAATAATGCATGTATAAAGTAGATATCTAGTAGAAACGGCACATAAATAATAGTTGTCACGGTAATAAACGTATGCAATAAAACACGTATTCAAATCAATTGAAAGTAACGACCATACGAGAACCGAAATTCCAATGAACGAAAGTGGCTACCGACCTCATAGAAGCAATTGTCTAACAAACAGATAGATTCGTTGCTAAAACTAATTTTAACGACAATTGTCGCTGTCATCTCTATGCAGATAGATGTGGCTGTTGGCCGCACAAAGGTTACTAGGACGAAGAGTCAGCTACGTATGTAATTGAGCCGTGATACATCTGACGGGAGTGCCCCAATTTCTTTATAGGCACTCAGAAAGTAGGTCTCCAATGACGTTGAAAATAGGCTATGCATTCCATTGATGTTTTTATGCGATTGTATCAAATAGGCAATCAAGTGCATTTTGATGTGGAATGGTGTAGCATTTTGACTAAATATAAATACAGGTCTACTTCAAAACTATCTTGAGTTGTGCATTTGATACTCTGGAATTAAGTTGGAATATCCTATATACCTTTCGAAGGGGAAGAAAGAGACCAGAATAACAAGTACATTTAATAATCATCATTGATTTAAGTTTCCTACGTATTGATTTAAATTAGCCTTGGTCGCAGCTCGGCTCGCGTGGGCTAGGTACCCATTGCAAATTTTCCTCCATCTTCTGCGCCCTACTCTACCAGTACCTCGCCACCTGCATTGCCACCACTACCTAGTATCATCGCTCCGCGTTGCAAATGTACCTCGTTATTACAAATGTAGTTCATGTAAAATTAAGTTCATTAGTTAGTCCGTTTAGTTCATTTAGTTCTTTCTAAATTTTTTAATTATATTAATAATTTAAAAAGCCTACTGTGATATTACATACTGTACATCATCTATCACAATCAAATTTATATTAAGTACAACCTGGTCAGACATAATTTCGTACTTACATGCTAGTGCTCTTGAAATCATAAGACAAAAAAAAGGATTAAAGGTGATTAAAGGTTTATGATTAAAGGTGGTAGAACCCTTTGTGGTTCGACTCCGGCGGCACCACCGCCACACCTATTTCTACCTAATAACAGCAGTGTTAGGCGCTGCTGTGTTCCGGTTTGAAGGGTGTGGTAAGGGAGACATACTTTTCCGAGGCGTTCCAGCTTAGTCCTCAGGGGTAGCGGCGCATCTGTGGCCGACCTCAGGTAGGAATATCTAATCCTATCTGGGGTTGATCACAGATGTCCATGGGCGGCAGTAGCCACTTACCATCAGGTGGACTGCATGCTCGTCTGCTACTCCTATATTATAAAAAAAAAAAAAAAAAAAAAAAAAAAAAACATTCACATAATTCTTTATCATCAGGCAGCATGTGGCGTCTCCTAGCCACCTGTCTGCTGCTGGTGCTGCCAGCCGCCAGCAAGGACCTGGCGGAAGCGGTCAGGGAGATTGACCAGCTGCCTCAGGCTCAGGAACCCGACCTTGTTAACTATGATGACTATAATCCCTTTGGGGAGGATGAGAATGGTAAGAATCACTGTTAACGTCACCCTTATAACCAAATAGCTGATTGATTTAAGTTAAATATTTGTTTGATATAACTTACCATAACAATTTGCATGCCATGACATGACTGATTGTGAGATTCCTAGCAACTATTGTGAATATTTTATTGTAGCCACTATTACCGCAAATATATTTTATTTCATTTCGTAAGTTTTATTATAAAAATCTCAAAGCGATCGGTGACATAAAAAACAAAGTAGCAGACAGTATTCTTAATAGTTAATAGCCAGCGATCTCCATCAAATGTATCCCGATTGGATTTTTCATAGGTTACCATTTATAAATGTTTAACTTTGTGTTTTGTTTGAAACTTTCTAGCTGTTATAGCGGAGAGAGACTTCCGAGGATCAACTATAAGTAAGTTTCTATTTTATAAGTACTTGGTTTTTAAATTCTGAATAGTAATAGGTACTGTCTATTGACATGGAAGTGCAACATGAGTTGACAAATTTGAAGATTATTGTTTATGGCTGAACTATCATTTATTAAGCTTAGCTGATTTATTAAGGGCGTTGTCAACGAGGGAGGTATAAAAAGACATAGCCTCTCCCAAAAAATAATAGAATAAGGAATAAAGATACAAATCTTATACATTCGATATCTACAGTGTGGCGCCGCCAACGAGGGCACCTGCCCTCTTCGAGTCATCATGGGTTGTGATGACCGGAAAACATACATAATATATTTTAGTGATATCTGTAATACTTTTCTTAGTAGAATAGAGTGCAAGTGATTAACAAAAGTATTTTTTTAAAAAATCTTCCCCTTCAGATCCCCCTGTTTATCGAAGACCTGCTCAGCAAGTCAGCCGAGGTATTTAAATACGTTACCTCTTTAACTCCTAACATGTATTAAGTTAAAATATTTAACATTTTAACACACCATTCTAATTGACTATATTACCTGAGCGCTATGACATGGGGCCTTTAAAAAAGATGTGAAAAGAGCTCTTCTTCAAAGCTGACGAAACAATTATCGTTATCGGTACATGTAAATTAAATTATATTAAGTTTGTAAGCGTCACATAATTTTATAAGTCATTCATAAATATGTTTATTTGTAATAGCACCACCTACAATAAAATGCGTCGATATTGGACGTTCCTGGTCTGACGGAGACACGTGGAAACGGGACAACTGTACCCTATGTCAGTGTTCCAATGGCCGCGTCAACTGCTCCGTGCTGCCTATGTGTCTTTTCAGTAAGTACAGTGGTTCTAAATTCAGTCTCTCAATCAAATTCAATTATTGCTTGCTTTAACATTGAAGTAAAAATATAGTAACAATGCCATAAAACATGCCATACCCACTTTTGTACATAGTTAACGAAAGCTTTTCGAAAATGGTAATGTTTTTCCGAAAGAGTAAAAGCCGCATAAAAATTTAGTTGTATGTAATTATATTTAAGCACTTTATTTTTCTTTTTTATAGATCCAAGCACCGGTCGCCCATACTCTGTAGGAGTGCAACTGTCGACTCCAGTTAGGGGTGTCCAAGGACCCCCAGGGGACGATGGCCCATCCGGCCCACCCGGGATTCCGGGAGTCAACGGCGTGCCCGGGGCACCGGGCATACCTGGCCCTGTTGGACCCATGCCTGATGTAAGAAAAATAATTTATCTTAAGATTTTATTCAAGTCTATCTGTGCCTAATATCGTTTAATAAGCATGACTACCTAAACAAAAATATTATGCTATAATGCCAAAAAAACGCTAATATGTTATTTGAAGAATTCAAGATATATTTTTATAATTACATAATCTTCATAGATTAGGTATTACATTGAATGAATGTTATATTGATAAAAACTAAATAATGTGTTTCTTAATTTTTGAATAAAAAGAAAATATACCTATGTAATTCGGCTAGTGTAGCGAAAAAGTCTCTGACTTGAAGTTTTACTTTAAATTGAATTTATTTTAACAATGACAATTTGTTTAGGTAAATGCATATCTGGCTCAAATAGCTGCGACATCTGCTGGTGACAAAGGTCCAGCGTTTGACCCGTACCATTACATGCAAGCGTCCGTCGGGGCGCCAGGGATACGAGGAATTCCAGGTACTATATTACTTAAGTTCTTAACTGAAGAAAAGTTTTTTTAAGTACCCAACTAGCTATAAATCCGCTAAACTTTCTTTAGATATTTATTGTAATTAAACTGATTTTGCCTTGTGATTAAGAAACTCGGCCTCTCGATCGAGGGTTCCGAGGTTAAAATACCAGGCACGCACCTCTTATTTTTCGAAATTATGTGCGTCGTGAGGAAACCTGCATACCTGAGAGATTTATAAAAAAAAATCAGGGTTATGTAAAGTCTACCAATATGCACTTGGCCGGCGCGGTCGACTATGGCCTAATCCTTCTGGTTCTGAGAGGAGACCCGTTCCCAGCAGTGCGACTATAATGAGTTGATGATGAAACTGATTTTAGGACCCCAAGGCCCACCCGGACCACAAGGATTCCAAGGACCGCGGGGAGAGCCCGGTGAACCCGGCATGCCTGGTCCTCTTGGACCACCAGGGGAACGAGGACCACAAGGATTACCAGGAAAAGATGTAATGTTCAATTTGTGACATGAAATCAATGAAAAATGTGGAGCACAGACGATGCAAAAATGAGTAGAGAATTACAATATAAACAATTAGAAAGATGAGGTCCAAATAGTTCACATCATTTGTTAGCACTCTGAACTATAATTATTTGATGAATGATTGATAGCATCAGTCATAATCTGTAAGCTTCTCACAGTATTCTGTTAAAATATTTTTACGTTTTTTTTCCGTTTTAAAAACAGGGGTAAAATTTTATTTATTCTTGGATAATTGCATTTCTTTTGTACTATCAGGTTGGTTGCATGCTAACTTATAATATTAGACAAAAGCATAAAATGCATTAATTTAATTTTTAAATTAGGGTGCTCCAGGAGAAGATGGCGAACCGGGGCCAGCAGGTGCCGTTGGTCAACCAGGACCTCGAGGAACGCCTGGAATTCCGGGAATTCAAGGGTTGAAGGGCCATCGAGGATTTGATGGGAAGGACGGCGCTAAAGGCGAACAAGGCTTACCGGGTGAAAAGGGACCTACTGGCTTACCTGGACCAATGGGACCTACAGGACCTATTGTAAGTTAATTATGCTACTTGAATGACAAAAAGAAAGATATCGTATATTCGGTATACATATGTATACCATCACAATAAGATCATGTATTTAATATTCAGAAAACTGAAGTTATTATAACTAATTTTATGTATTTTTTCAAAGGTCTAAGTATTACTTAATTGATATCATTTGAATGATAAAACTTAATACTTTTTTCAGGGACCTCTTGGACCTAGAGGCGAAAGAGGGCGGGAAGGTCCTCCAGGGCCACAAGGAATACGAGGAGTGGATGGAGCTCCTGGACCACCAGGATTGATGGTATGTTTGTAAAATCGCCTTAAAGTACCAAGAAACAAGATAACTTGAATTTAGTAAAGCTTTTTTTAAAAGGACATTATTATGACGTACATAGTTTTGAAATACATACATACTCGTACTACGGACTAAAATTTTTTTTGATTGCATTTTTGCAGGGAAACGTTGGCAAGACAGGTGCACCTGGTTTTCCTGGATCTCCAGGAATCAAAGGCGAACAAGGAGGACAGGGGCCTAAAGGCAGTCAGGGAATGCAAGGACCGAGGGGCGAGGCTGGCCGACCGGGCCAACCAGGAGATGTAGGAGCACCTGGGTTAGCAGGACGGGATGGTATTCCCGGGGATAAGGGAGTCGCTGGTCAACCGGGTGCTGCTGGTCCTCAGGGTTTTCCAGGTCCTAGAGGCACGCCTGGTGTTGCTGGAGAGTCTGGATTACCGGGAATTAAAGGAATGCCTGTAAGTATTCATTTCTTTTCTTAAAAAATGTTATCGGAGTATCTGTTTTTACCTTAACTGGTTGCCTAAATGTATCAGTATATAAATTCATCAATATTTTCTATGATGACTATTACAATGTTTTAGGGACAACCAGGTGAAAGAGGACTTAAAGGCGATGCGGGAATCAGAGGTGAAACAGGGGCCCCAGGCCCACGAGGTCTACCGGGGACTGTTGGTCCGGAGGGTAAACGTGGTAAACGAGGATTGAGGGGCCCGGCTGGTAACGTGGGTCCTCAAGGTGAAAGAGGATTGCAAGGAATCAGGGGCATGCCTGGTGCTGATGGACCTATGGGTATAAAAGGACAACCTGGTGAAAGAGGAAGTGTTGGATTACCTGGTCCTAAAGGAAGTTATGGAGACCCTGGTAGACCTGGTCCTCAAGGATTGCCTGGACAAAGAGGTATTGTGGGAAGACCAGGTATTAGTGGCAAATCTGGGCCGCCCGGCGAGAGAGGTATACCTGGGGCAGATGGTAGGCCTGGCGAGCAGGGACCTCAAGGCTTACAAGGAACACCTGGACTTATGGGTAGTCCAGGCGAAAGAGGATTACAGGTACATTTTATATATTTATTTCACTTGACTTCAAATAGAATAAGTAGAGTAAGTCCTACCTTAATGTTTGCCGATGTATCACAATACTCGAGAATTAAGTTTTAAGCCGTAATATATGTACTACTACGAACAGATGACTGACGTTTTAAGTATAAAATTTATTAGAAAAATTATAGCCTATATTGTCACTCCCACAATTTAGACAAGTCCAACGACACCTCATGAATCCACCCGTCAAGCTGTTTGGGTTGCAGAGCGTGTCAAAGAATGAGAAATCATTTGAAAAACATTTCCCTTCTGCAGTAGGATATAAAATTTTGCATATTTATATTGTAAATCTTTTAAGGGCGAGCCAGGCAAAGATGGCGAAGTTGGGCAGCCTGGTCCATCTGGACCCAAAGGGGATGCTGGTAGGGATGGAAGTCCTGGAATTCAAGGAGTACAAGGCTCCGTTGGACCTGCTGGCGAAAGAGGACCTCAAGGGCCACCTGGACCGACTGGTTTTCCAGTAAGTGCAGTTTTGTAACAATCACAAATACATAATTGTGCAAAGTATTAACAGGAAGGAAAAACAGTATCAATAGGAAACTATGACCGTGAAAGTTTACAAAAAGCAAAAGCCTTGTACTTTTATGGCTTTGAACACAAATTACTGCTTTTTTTTTTAAATATAATACTTGTTTATAGGGTATGCCAGGAGCAGCAGGTCTTCCTGGCTCGCAGGGTAAAGAAGGTGAACCAGGCCTTACTGGTCCAGCTGGCCCGCCAGGACCATCGGGACCTCGAGGCGAAAGAGGATTCACTGGTGAACGTGGGCTACCAGGGTTGACAGGAACACCTGGAGAGAAAGGCGAAGCTGGCACTCAAGGAGCTGACGGCCCTCCGGTGAGCATTTTCCAGCTAACAACCCAATAAATAAAGAAAGAAAGGAACATTTTACTTATTCGGATAACTGAAACATAAATGAAATAACAGAAGGGGAAATACATAAAACATAAAACAAAAGAAAAAATAGGCCTTGATATTATAAAAAAGTTAAGACTATGTAGATTTAAAATACGTACATTTTTCATGATGTTTCCTTCGTCCATGCTTATAGTAATTTGGCTACGCTTCAGGTAATAAATTCTAGTAAATTCCCGTTAAGGAGATTTGTGAACCACTATTTGTAATAAAATTCAGGGTCCAGAAGGTCCTAGAGGCGTTAAGGGTCACCCTGGTCCTCTTGGTGCTATGGGTTTACCTGGGCCGCGTGGCATTTCCGGGTTGCCGGGAGAAAAAGGCGAAAGGGGTGCATCAGGGCCTCAGGGCAATGACGGACCACCAGGTGAGACCAAAGTATACTTTTATAGGTGAAATTTGTTTGTCCATATTTTTTTTATTGTCAGATAGATTTTAAAGGAAATATTCTAAAATAATTTAATACAAAAGTAATAAAAAAATATTATTATAAAAGATCCGTTTTATGACCTGATTAGATAATAAATCATATAACAAGGATTCCGTACCGTGCAAAATATGATGTAGAGAAGTAACTAATAGTACATTACAATACGAGGACGAAAAATTTTTTTCTGACAAGTGTGAGTTTGCAGGCCGAGCCGCAGGCGAGGACTGCAATCACACGAGTCAGAAAAACATTTTTCGTCCGCGTGTTGTATAAAATTTTATATTACGGGGTCGGAAATGGGGGTTTTGCGCACGCGAAGCGTGCGTAAAACGTCAATTTACGCACGCCGTGATATAAAGTAAATTTTTATAATTTGATAAACTGTTTATTCCAGGTCGGCAAGGCGAACAAGGTCCACAGGGTCCTGTAGGACCAACAGGTCCCCCAGGAGAGCCAGCGGAGAGGGGAGAACCTGGTATACCCGGAGTACCTGGAGAGGCGGGTGCTCCAGGATCTACTGGAGAACGTGGTCAGCCGGGCCTGCAAGGTTCCCCTGGCCTTCCGGGGCCACCTGGAGTTGCTGGCATGCCTGGGCTGAAGGGAGATAGAGGATATATTGGAGCCAAAGGACAGCAGGGATCACCTGGAAGCCCAGGTAATTTATAAATTATTATGATACATAATAATTTTTCTATGTAAAAATGGGACGCATCTGGTTATCTTGGTAGGCTATAGATTATTATTGCAAAGTGATCCATGTCCAGCAATGATTAAGTGATCATAGGTAAGTATAGTGGCGTAACGAAAACAATTTCATCTATAGTAGTAATCATAACGATATGACAAATGAAAAGTACGTCTGGTGTAATGTTAAAGGCAAGCCTGGTGAGATGGGACTACGCGGCTTGCCTGGCGCTATAGGCGCCAAGGGTGCTCGAGGAGAACATGGGGCTAAGGGCGATATCGGACACGCTGGCTTACCTGGACGGCCAGGGGAGATGGGACCACAGGTAAGTTATTTTCATAAAAGAGGTATAGTGTGGAAATGGTATTGTAATAAAGATATAAAAAATCTGAATAAATTACCACTAATCGAATACTCGTATACATACATATATATACTCACAATACTTACCAGTATATCGTTTGTATCTATAACTGTAAAAAATAATAAAAAATAGATGAAGTCATTCTCAACTATATATTCTCAACTATATTATTGAGGAAATAACATAAAGAAAAATTGCTTTTCTCAAGTTAAATGTCTATTGCTATCCCGGTAAATAAAAGGCAATTTGAAACTTTCATATTTTAACTGTTTTAGGGACCTCAAGGAAGCCCGGGAGTAGCGGGAACACCAGGCATCCATGGTGCTAAAGGTGCAACTGGCGATACGGGCAGACCTGGCCCGGCCGGCCCTCAGGGTCTTAGTGGGGCACCTGGGCCGGAAGGACCTAAAGGCGAGAGGGGCAGTGAGGGTGAAGTTGGACCCCAAGGGTCCGTTGGTCCAACAGGACCCGCTGGAGAAAGGGGGCCAAGTGGAATGCCGGGCTTAGTAGGACCATCTGGACCACAAGGACCTCGGGGACCACAGGTAATTAAATGAAGTCTTATATCATAATTATAAATGTTTAAAATAAATAGTTTTGATATTTTAGAAAAAAAAAATGAGTAGAACTATATAAATTACCAATAGCAAATGTTTTTATTCTGGTTACAACAATATTTTAGGGATAAGTAAGTTTACATTAAAACCTTAGTGAGTTTAATATAGAGATTCATATTATGTATATTTTAAGGGTGAGAGCGGAACTCCCGGTAAGCCTGGTGCTGATGGGGCCCCTGGACCTATAGGAAGTCCAGGACTGCAAGGACCTCCAGGACCGATGGGAGAGCCAGGGCCTGAGGGTCGTCCGGGAAAACTTGGACAACCCGGGATACCTGGACGGCAAGGCGACAAGGGACCTATTGGCCAGCCAGGAGTTTCAGGGCCCTCTGGTCCACCTGGATTACAAGTAGGTTTAAGATATACATATTTATTTTACTTTTAATGAAAGGGGATGAGTTGAAAAAATGTATCGTAAAATGTGGAATTAACTTCCTCCTGAGGTATTCCCTAAGCGCTATGATATGGGGCTCTTCAAGAGGGGTGCAAGAAGAGCTCTCCTTTAAAGCCGGCGATGCATTGGCGACTCCTCTGGTATAGCAAATGGCCATAGGCGACGTTGACTGCTTTCCACCAAGTAGCCCGTCTGCCTTATCATTAGGTATAATTATGAAAAAAAAGGGAAAAAGAGACCACCTAATCTAGTTGTGGGAGACAGACGTTAAATATTGTCCGTCCTATTTATTTTTTATGTATGTTAATTATACCTATTATTATAGCAGCCATCAAATCATTTTGTCTCATCTATCTTTAAAAAATAAAATGTTAACCTAATTTTAATATAATTTAATTGTAACAGGGTCAGCCAGGCTCAGCGGGTCCACCTGGACCTGCTGGAGAAAGAGGACCTAGAGGAGAGTCTGGACCTCCCGGAGTGGATGGACCTCAAGGGCCATCAGGGAAGCAAGGGCCTCCCGGATTGGACGGTGCGAAGGGAGAACGTGGTGAAGCAGGAGCTGATGGGGCTAAAGGTCACGCTGGGTTGCCAGGGTTACCTGGTATGGTCGGTGCGCCTGGCCGATTAGGAGAGAGAGGACTGCCTGGACCCATGGGACCGCCAGGCAAAGATGGGGATGCTGGACCGAGAGGTAAAATGGGAACATTTTTTACTTCTATTGTTGCTATTTATTAAGAAAATTGGATACCTTTATTTTCTATTAATCATTTAAATATACAAAAAATCGACAAAAAAATTAACGAAATTCAACGATTCTTAAGTTTCGCTAAAAGACCTTTTATATAGGATTGATTATTTTTATGGGTTATTCCTTCATTTTCTGGGTTAAATCTTATTCTATACTTTCCATCAGGTTCACCTGGCCGTGACGGAAGTCCTGGTCCGCAAGGTCCAATAGGGCCGCCCGGTGGTCGGGGCCCACCAGGGGACGCTGGCAGACACGGCACTCCAGGCCCCGCTGGACCTCCTGGCCCTCCAGGACCACCGGGAGAAGGTCTCGCATATGACGCTGCTGCTATCGCTGCTATGTTACAACAAGGTAAAACAAGAAATATATTTATCTACCTACTTATTAAGTTAAAAATTGATGAATGTGATTCTACTGCCTATTCTCTCATATTCTACTGCCTAGGTATATTTGCCCTTGTCAATGATTAATTATTACATTAACATTAACATTAAACGCAATTTGACAGATTCCGGAATTCCAAAGATAAAATAAAAAGAAAGCTAGACACTGTATAAATAATATTTAATTTAATTTTAGGTTCAGTGAAAGGCCCCGATCCTATGGGCGATGACCCTAGCATAATGCCTCCTAGATTCTTCAAGGAAGACATGTCAGCCGCCGAGAGGAAGGAAATCGTGATGAAGGCGTACGAACGACTCAAAGTGTCTCTGGACAAATTCCTCAAACCAGATGGCTCTAAGGAAGCTCCAGCCAAAACCTGTGGGGATATTCAGTATCACCATCCAGATTTTACAAGCGGTATGTTGTTACTTGATGGAAATACTCGTACACTCAGAGAACCTAAAGATTTTAATTTATTCAATAAATCTAATCTTTAATAGATATTAAAATATATATACAGAGAGTATTTATGAGATCAACGCAAAATTCAATCTTCTTCGTGTCCAAGATCAGTTGCCTCCACAACGTTTTAAGGAACAATACGAGTGCAATACTTACTTATACACATTACTTTTAGTTATGCCCTTTTATGAACATTTGTCAGATGAAGGTCTCTTTTCGTCATGAAATGGTTTACCTGGTAGCATTTTTTATACAATCGTTAAAATACAATTTTTGTGGTTACCTAATATTCCTCAATTCATAAATCTTCGGATGTCCATAGCAGGATATAGATTTACCCAATTAGTTTTAATAGAATTATTGCTTCTAAGTGTATCGGTTCATTGTTGTCCTCTAACATGTTGCTGACATTTCCAGGCCAGTACTGGATAGATCCGAACGGTGGTGACATGAACGACGCCATCCTGGTCCACTGCGACATGACGACTGGGGCAAGCTGCGTGTTTCCCAAGCCAATGGAATCACAGGAAATTTCGTACAACGGCAAAGATAGCGAAGCTTGGTTGAGTGAAATGGATAACGGTTTTTCGGTGAGTTCAGATCCTTTACATTAAATGATTGGAATATTATTGGACTAGCCAAGAGTACTACTCGTAGTTTATTTGGTGTGGCTGGAACATTCTGCGATTTAGGTTTTTTTATGACTATCAAAATATTTTCTATCATATTACAGGAACAGTATTCTTATTAACTGACTTTGAAAAGGAGGAGGTTTTGTTTTAAAGGGTTTATTAGCCAAATAAGTTACACGTATATGAGATTTTCAAACGTAGTCTTCAAAGACAGCTATGTGGCGCTTTCACATATTACTCTATTTCATTTTGGAGTTGATTGATCTGATGGTAACGGTGTCTGTTGTAAATTAGATGAACGATATACTTAATCGTTAGCTATTTCTATTCAAAAACCTTACTTACCAGTTACTGCCAATTTCCTTCCAGATCTCGTACAAAGCGGACCACACCCAGCTCACATACCTTCAACTCCTCTCCGTCAAAGCGGTGCAGAACATAACCCTGCACTGCCGCAACACGGTCGGCTACTACGACCCCGCCTCCCGTAACTACCGACACGGGTTGAAACTGTTGGCATACAACGACGCTGAGATCTTACCGAAGGCTAACAACAGACTGAGATACAAGGCTTTGTTGGATGAGTGTCAGGTGAGTTATCAATATAACCGTAGTAAGTCATACAGTATTTACCTTATTTATATAAACTCTTTATTTTTCCAAATTCTCAAAATTTTCAGTATCCCTGTTAACCTGTTAACCATGAATAAATTATTGTTAAACCTTTGCATCTCATACTATAAATTGGTAAAGGTGTGAAGCAACAAAATAATTTATTTAAGTACTTACATCTCATTTTTGGAAAATAATACAATTTAAGTATTCAAATTCTGGCATGAAATATATTGGTCAGTTCAACATAATATATCGTATATCTTCTTTTAATATGATAAATATGTATGTTTTACAGTACAAGAAACAGGAATGGGCCAAGACAATAATTCAGTACGAGACTGACAAATCTGGAAGATTGCCTCTGCTGGATGTATCTGTGAGGGACATCGGAAGACCCAACCAGATGTTCAAAATTGAAGTGGGATTGGCATGCTTTCGCTAAAGCTTAAAATCCAATCAAATCACACACAACTTAAAAAACTACGAAACGTTTGACCGATATCGATCGATGCATATTTTGTGTTGGGTTTTATTTTGCTTCTTCACTTATCTTCAATTGATCGAAATCCATTTAATCGTACGAACGATCGATCGAATTTTCTGTTATGTGGATCATTAATTTTTTTGTGCTAAAATTGTCATACTTTGTAAACTCATGTTTGCAATATCACCAAATGCAATATGGATTTATAATGGAAAGACCTTTTCTGTTCTCATTCGTATTAAAGGAGCCAAGGGCGCACACCCAGGATATCAAATTCATTATTTAGTTTTGATCTTTGAGGTTTGTTTTTACATTGTCAACTATCTTTTTATATTGAAAGAATACAACAATTGCATATCCTTGTATTAGTTTATACTTCAAACTTTAACAATTCCAGTGATTGTAAAAGTATTAATTTACTGCCCAAAAGTTAATTTGTGATATACTTAAGTGCAATATAAAAAATATTATGTTAGTACTTTGAACAAGTTACCTATTTACTTAAGATTATATAAACCTGTAGTACTTATAAAACATATATCCTACTTAGTTTATAAGAAATTTTATATTTTTTTTACATTTATTTTCTATTTTTAAAGCAGCCAGCTAGCCTGCTAGCCAATAAAGAATTTAGTTCTAAAATGTCTAAGTAATTAGATTTAGTGTTCGATGCCAAAAAATAGATTTAGTGCAGTATTAATTAACATACAAGGTTAATATATGACAAACAGCTTTAGTTAAATAAAATTTATTTTACTTAAACGTATAATACTTAACTATACTTTATTACTAACATAAGTACTTAAACTTGTAGTTATATACGTAGGCTAAGTCGTCACAACGTTAATTTATTGTATTTACCAAAGGTCCTCTTAAGGCTGTGTTTTGTACATAATTGTAAATATGTAGATGCCATACGTAATATTAGGATCCTTAAAATCTTAAGGAGTAGGTCTCACTTATAAAATAAGTACTTATCTGTAGTAGTTACTTAAATATCAGTAAACTTCTTAAATGTTAAAATATTTACAATTTTATTTCCATTTGTAATCTCAATAAATATATTTTGTGTATTTTGTGTTTTATTTGTCCTTACATTTGCTTCAAACGCATTGAACTCAAATGTTATAATAATTCTTAATATATTTGAATGTCATTGTACGCTCGATACTACTTAAAATACCTGTGCACCTGATGTTAAGTGGTCACTATTACACATGAACTCTTTTAGCCAGGAATCCTGCCTGAAGTCATTCACAGAAATGTTAAAACTGTATGAAAAGACTCCCATAAAAGCAAATTTGACTTATCCACGGCTTTTTAATAACACAGCAATGCTACATTATAAAATGCTGGTGTAAGAATTGCGGCACCAGTATCTAATTTATTTAGTTCTATTAACTTTTGATGTATGTACTTATTTATATAGATTAATACATTATATTTGACACTACCAAACAATAATCCAGTCTCATATGAAAAACTTTACAACATACGAACTATATGCAAAATTTTCATAATTTAAAAATTACTTTTAAAATTCACGATATAATTACACTCTTTTACGCTTAAATTTTCGTAGCTATATTTTTATTACCCCTTGGGAGTGCTTCATACTCATTCTTTTGCCAAAACACGTCTTTACCAAGTTTGTAAATCAACTAGCTTTTTCTGTTGTTGTTGTTCTTTTTTCTCATTTACCAAGTTGTTCTTGTTCATTGTTCTCACTGATCATCACAGCTGTTCTTCTTGGTGCAGGACACGAAAGGCGGTACATCACAAGTACACTTGGTGCACTGTTCCTCCACCGTGACCTCGTCTCCAACAGCAAGCGTCGCGTTGCCGAACTGGCACTGTGCGTTCACGGTACGTAGGTTCAGGCCTCGGATGATTTTTGTCTTACTGGAAGCTGTAACAATACATAACAATTACATAGGTACTTGAATTAATTAATTTTAATATTAAGTTACAGCCCGCGTTGCTATTACTAAGCAGGGGGCACTACTTAAGTGGGAACTACAGAACAATGTTTAGGTCTGATGAAAAATACAGGCTATATGAACAATAAGTTAAAATGTTTTACGATGTTATCACGAACGCTCTTTGATCTATTGTAGATCAACATGATCAGTCGATGTCAGAATCGACCATTAAATTACAGATAACATTGATCGATCCATTGGCGTGTAGGCACCCTACAGAGTAGGAGGAGCTTAAGTCATAGTCCACTGCCTGGGCCAAGTCCGCGTCGGTAGACTTTAAGCACCCTTAATATCTTTCTTCAAAAGTCTCAAATATACAAACGATTGCTTCAGGATAACTACTTTCAGCGTTAAAGCAAGTAACAATTAACTTCATCTTTATTACTTACGGCAATTGAAAGCGATGGGGCAACTGCGTCTGTTCCCAGCGAAGACAGGGGCGCAGTTCTGCCAGATCTTGTTCTGGAAGTGGATCTCGATGCCGCAGTTGATGTCCCTGCAGTAGCTCGGGTCGTCGATGGAGCCGTTCCACTGGGCGGTACAGACGCACGTCTTCCGCGTATTCTTGGGTTCGAAGGATTCACCCTCTTTGTAAGCTTTGCCGTCCACTTCGCAGGTTTGTAGCTTGGCTATCGCGTCCTTACCTGAACAAAACAGTTTGTAATATCAATTTTAAAACAGTATCTTTTGTCTTTTTTTTTATAAAATTTAGGTAGATATCGAGTATGCAGTTAACTTGATTGTGAGTCATCTTTGATGTTCATGGAAGTCATTACCACCAAATTGAGTTGTGAGGCCAGTTCAAGGTGCTACAACTCTTCGTGGTTCGACTCCGAAGGCTTTACTGCCCACATCCTTTTCTAAGTGGGTAAGGGAAAGGTGGTAAAATAAGGGTGTGGTAGGGAAGACACACTTATCTCAGGCGTTACAACTTAGTCCTCAGCTGTTATCTGGGGCCGACTGCAAGTAGGGCTTTCTTATCTAGGATTAGAGTTTTCCAAGGACAGCAGCGGCCACTTATCGTCAGGTGGACTGCTCGTTTGCTACTATTATATTAAAATAAATCAGACACCGACGCCTTAAAACCAAAAATAAATTGAAGTAACCATTTAGTACCAGATGGAATACGACCACTTTTACACAATTACGTAGCTATTATGGTACAAAAAGTATTATTAAAATTGTATTACAGTCTGTTGCATCAAAACACCTTTCGAAATTAATCCCCAAGCGGATGATATCATCGATCACACGATAGCATCCATAACTAAACAATAGCCCAGTTCCTTAAGAATACCAAGTAACGATCTGACCGGAAAACGGTGCCAATGATCCATTGTTTCCCACTAATCACACTCATGACATCTAATGGGGTGATTAAACCAATTGTGTTTCGATTATCAGGATGTTTGGGTTATTTAAAAGATATTATGTATGATTAAACTAATATTGATTTAAGAGGTGGCAGTAGGCCCCCAGGTGTATTACCTATATATTGAACAGGGCATTATGAGAAGGTATTCATAATGAGTCTTTGGAGTTGACATCTAATAGGACTCCAATTTTAATTGGAGTTGATTACAGGCAACCATGAGCGGAACTAACTACTTAACTGTGTGTACCAATCCCATTACGTAAAGACGTGTAAAAACAACTCCACCTACCACAAACAGTGCCAGTACTGCAACACGAGTCCAATTCATAGGTGTAAGTACATTGCTGCTGTATATCTGTGTCGAAGACCTCCACGCAGTCGACGGCCGCGCAATCGAACTGCGGCCCGAGTGACGTCACGCTGCACGAGCACGCCTGCGAGCACGGGTTGTTGATGAGCGACTGCGGGATCAGCGAGCGGTCCGAGTAGCGGGCGCCTCTGGAATGAGGGTAGATATGAATTTTAGTTTTTGTAAAATATATCGGAAATTTATCAAAAAGTAGGGTAAGTATTAACTGGTGTTAATATGTGAGAACTTGTATGACACGATACCGCGTGTCTAGATTATTGTTTTATTACATTTGCTTCGTGTTTGTGTGTAAACAAGTTACTTGTAAGTAAACTATGGGTTGATTTAAAATATTATCACAAAGTTGTATTTCTATATAACATACTATATTTTTATCCTGAAGCTCCTTGACTGTGCAAAACTGTGTGAACTATGAGAATGAGAATGTATATGAAGAGTACTTATTGTTTATGAAAGGCCAAAGAAGGCAGCTGCCATTGCCTTCAGAGATCAAATCAATGTTACACACTGGATTTTACCGTTTTGAGTCCCTAAGAGCAGCGATTATCATGTTATCCTTGAGAAAGTTTGAATGCTTCGTGTAAGTTAAAATAATTGTTTCTAAAACCTTGTCTATCTATTACTCTTAACACTCGTACACACGTTTAGCAGAATTCGATATAACTGCAAGGTAACGTGCTTTGTCCTCTAATCGCTTGTAATCGCAACTTCCGATCTTTTCAATTGACGTCTCCCAAAACGGATAATGATAATGATGATAATCGCCGACTATTAATAGATGTACGCATGACTAATTTCCAATAATACATCTGATAGAGGACTGGTCATGCAAAAAGTCAGCAAGGTTAAGATATTGTCTTAAATAAGGTTATTCCGCCCACTTTTTGTGAACTCAATATTGACAAAAGCCTTGACGAAAATGCGGTTATGTAAAGTAGAGAGTTATGTTAATCAATGGTATAACTTCATTGTTTTTGGTTAAATGTTTATTTATCCAATTATTGGTAAGTGCGATTTTTGAGGTCAATGTTCTGTTAATAACTTTATGTATCGAAGTTGCGAATATTAGTCATAGTAACGAGTTTTTTTTGTAATCATTCTGACCATCGTATATATCTGACACCTACATGTCAACATCTACATGTTGCCGGGTTCGATCCCCGGCTAAGCAGATATCAAAATTATGAATTAGGATTTCTGTTTTTGTTTATGATTCCTTGGTTTTTAGGCACACATATGTACAACATGGAGAACTCTATTGTGGACATATGAGTGTAGAAAGCGTTAGGACCTTACTTGATTCTATTCAGAGCATGTCTTACGTATGTCATCTACCTGTTTCTAGTTACGAGTGCGTAGTTGTCCTAGCGTATAGTTTTCTAAGTAACCTCGCTCTGATTAAAGCTTAGATCAAGAATACGAATTATTACGGTATTGTTGATCGAAGGATTAAAGTTAAAAACAACTACTTATATACCTTGATAGGCAAGTTATTTTATGTTATGACGTAGCCAGGCACCGTCCACAATAAAATAGGTATTAATTAAAATGATTTTTAAGTAAGGCTAAATCGGTTTCAATGGGATTTTGTGTATAATTTTGGTTCCAAAATTAAAGACCAGATATTTTAGATCCAGTCCAAAAATTATTTATGTGCATTTTTATAATCAATCCTATAAGATTAGATTCTTACCTGAGAGTGGCTACATATCGTTGCTACCTTTACGGGTACCTATTTTACTGTGGACTTTGCCTTGCTAACAGATCCCTTCACAGACAGGCCTTCAGGACCAAGTTGCAACACATGTCTCCCTTACCACATCAAATATAAATAAGTTAATATATTTAAAGTATCTAACTTGAAGTAACAAACAGCTGGGTCTGGGTGGAGATCAGGACAGCTGAAGGCCTCAGGACAGGTAGTGCTGTTGTCCACGTTAGGTAGCGCCGTGCAGCCAAGCTCTTGGTAGAAGCCCACCATGTCGCACTCGCCGGCTAGGTCGGCCATTACTGTACCAAACACTGCAAATAGAAGGTAAATGAAATTAAAGGTACAAATCATAACTATTGATATATACATATACAATATACACAAGAAATAAAAAAGTTAAACTTAAACAAAAGTCGAAAAAAATACAAATGAAAATTATTCATGGTATATATATGCATAAATTATGTTAATTAAATTGTATGTATAAATGTACCTGTGTATTGTAGTAAAATGAAATTAAAATATAGATTTTATAGATAATCATGTGTCAGTTTATGTGGTAATAGGATGTACTCATATAATTTACTGTATATATTTAAACCTGAAGAGTATACTTAATTCAAAAATTATTACAAAATGTTGCAGCATTCGGATCCCACAATTATAGGTCTTTAGAAGCACGGAGGTCACTCAATCAAGTATACATCGATCACGCATTAATTAATTTCACTATTTGCTTACGGTTGTAATAAAATTATCGCGTTTATTCAATTACACCGTAACCGTACAATATATAATGCGTGAATGTACATACCGTGTAAATATACATAAATAAATATGTTTGTAATATAGTTTGTAGTGTAACAAAATAATATAAGATTTCAAAATGTCTTTTTATTGAAATGGTGACATCGAAATGATCGAAATATACAACTAACAATAATTATTTTTTTCATATCCTTTTACGCCTATATTCAAGAGTTTATTTAACTTGAAAAAATCTGGTTTAGCGGGTTGAAAAATACTATAACTCTTCGCGAAAAAATAGGAACCTCCTTTTTATTTAATTAAAAACACATTCATGGATGTATTCGGGTGTAGCCGCATGCGTAAACTAGTATTATACCTACAAGTAATTATCTTAATCGTTTGAATCGTTTAATTTACATAACCCAGGGCTATGGAACCGTTTATTATAGACTGACGTGAAAATTGCTTCACAATCTCTTTCGTGACCTGTTAGACATGCTGGACTTATCTCGACATGTTTTATTGGTTTTTGTAATCATGCAGAGGTCGCGCGCCATGCCATATCCATTTCTATTTAATTCTGTAAGCAGATGTATGTATATGGATTATAGCGACCACTTAACATGACTTAACATAAATAATTCGCCAAGTGAACGTACACGGAGGGTTTCCGTGCCAACAGATTTTCAGTTATTTTATTTTATTAGAAAAACGCCGAAAAATTGCGTTTTTTTGTATGTTGACCTCCACTTTTTTTAAGTTTTATTTTTATTATTAGTATTTGTTATAGCGGCCCCCGTTATATTCTGTAAAAAAAATGAAGTGTCTATCTATTACGGTTTCATAGATAGAGCCCTCCGACAGATGGACAGACAGCGGAGGCTTAGTAATAGATTTCCGATTATACCCTTTGGGTAAGGAAACAGATGGAAGCCTAATAACAGATGGAAATGTAAGATGCAAATGCACAATACATTAATGGATTTATTTATTTTTTATGGATATGTTACGCTTTTTTCCATACAAAACTTCTCGAAAAATTGTAGCAGTGAATTAACTTTCAACAGAGTTGTATACACAGTAATAATGATGATTACGTATATTTGATAGGCATTTAACTAGCACTTTATATTAATTTATCAAATATATTATGTTGACACATACTTCTAGCGTGAAACTGTTCTCATTTCGGTGGCAGGATACCCATCCATCTACCATCAGGTGCATAGCAAGCTCCAAAATAAAAAAAAACTGTCCACTAAATTTTCATATTGTCAAGTGCTACAGTAGTGAATGTCGGTGATTTCCGTTTGATGTAACGGTTATGTCCATTAGGTCAGGTTATCATTAATAACCTCACGGATTAAGTTTATCGCGGAGCAGAAAAATATTTTTTATTACATAGGTATGTATATAATCCAATCATATGTTATGTCTAACATTATTTATTCAGGCCATTTGTAAAGAAATTAGAATTAACAGTATTTGTATGTTCTAATTATGATTACAATGATACTCATATCATGTACCTATTTATGTTTGAGTTTTGTGAAGACAGTAGGTACTGGTACCTACCCTCCAGGATTTCAGGAATACAATTTAATGGTTATTTAATTGAAATTATCAAAAAAAATAACGACTTCCCAAACGTATCTCATCTTACGGAAATCTTAGAACTATCTGAGATCAATTTATTACTCTAAGCGTATATGTGCTATGAAAGTTAAATACTAATTACTAATTATTAATTATATCGAAATTAGAGACAAACAGGTATTTGAATTGTAGTATTTTCACAGAATCTCTAATTAAAAAAAAACTAGGCTACGTAAAACTGAAAAGATATACTAGTATGTGAATTGCTTAAGAAAGTTTAGTTAAATATAGCCTATGACATTTCTGATAAGAATATATGTAAGTCTACGATTATAAGCCAAACAAAGTCTGAAATATCAAGCCTCTTAGGCCACAGAGCGGGCAAAAGACAGTAGGTACTATATTTATACGAGCCAGCTAAAGTAATTATTTGTAGGAACCATTAAATATTTAATAACATTAAACGTAAAAGTACTTAGAAACGTCTATAACAAAACCATGTTAATGTTTACAATTATATATATCTAGAACTCTACCTCAATAGGAAATGCATCTACCAAATCATGCGTAACAATCAATTATTATTTTATTAAGAAAAACAAAACTCACTTAACATTACAATGCCGACAGCCTTCATGGTTCCGGTTCACAACGATTCACAGAAACACAGAAACTATTTACGATGCTTAACAAAATGTTAATGTTGATAAACGTGTTGTTTGTACGAGGGTCCGCGACGCAATGACGGATTCAACTTCAATTTCAAGTGATTGTTTGTATTTAGTTGCTTACGCGCATACAAATCTCCTGGGATCTAAATCGGATTTCTGATTAGAAGATTTTGCTACATATACAAATGATTCGTACTAACAGTCTGATGAAAAAGTATACCTAAGTTTGTGCATGATGCAAAAGAAAAATAAATTTTCATTAGTTTTCGAACTATGAGAACTTACACTTACCTTGTCTCTAGACTTTATTTCATTCCTATTATTTTCAGTTATTTATTAAGGCATATTCAAATAATGATTATGACAGTTTTCATTTATTGGATTTGCCAACGCTCGGCACTTGTCGCAAACACATTTTACACCTGTAAATGTTTGGCTTAATTTGCTTGGCACAATTTGGTACATAAACGTGAGGATGCAATATTACACATAAGGTAAACAGGCTAAAGATAAGTTTACGAAAAATATTTATTTTCGAAATATTTTTCGTAGTCTTAATGCTAAAATATCCGTGAAAATTTTTGTTGCCTTACTGATCCGCTACGTTAGGGATCCAGGTTCGATATCCGATTAAGCATTCGATTATTTTAGATTTTAAGTTTTGTAATGAATTTTTAAATAATTATTATATGCATTATCAATTTGTTTTTAGAACTGTAAACTTCAGTGAGACTGAGTATATTTTTTTACAGGTAATTGCATCGTAGCTCTAACAGTTTTTAGTCAATAGCAAGTTTTACGAAATCAGAATCAAATTATTTATATTTATTTATAGGCACCTATTTCAATGTAAATGTTATTGTAAAATATTGTTTTGAACTAGTCCTGGGTACAGTACCGAAAGCAGTCTACAGATTGTGAAACGAGATATGGTATCAAGTGTAGCGATATCAAGGTAACTGTAACACGATCACGTGGGTGAAGATCGGCCACTATCACAGATAGGGAGGACACGTGCCTCGCACTAGAGGTCGAGTAGTTTAGTCTAGACACACCCTAGAGTTCCCTTTCATCATGATAGCCATATTTATTTTTATGCGGTTCCTTTATTTTTACTTTTTTTAATCAGAATTTGATTGACTGTTCTTGAGGTGACTGATGCTTATCCCTAAGGACAACTAAAATTTTAGGTTATTCCTCATTTAGCCTGACCAGGAATCAAGCCATTGTAGATAATTTACCTATTTATATGATTACACTCTTCAATATTATTATAAAATAAAAAAGTAACAAACAATCTTTGATAAAAACTTTAATCAAAACTTGACATAAGTCACAATAAATATAACATTACGTAAATGAAAACAACAATAAATTCTGATGATCATACATTTCTAAGTCTTTTCTTAGCTAATTGTAACTCTAGCACCTTGTATCTGTTATTTGTATGGCAATATAATTATGAATGGTTTTACATAAGCACGAGGCATTCGTACTCGTTAGAACTCCTCTCTTCTCCGTCGAATGGGTAGTAGCAAGTGCCGTGGCTGGGGTGGATCTGTAATAGTATAAAAATAACTTTAAATAAAGTTGTGGAACCCATGGGTTTCAACTTTGGAACCACCATAGATACCATAGGCTTGTAATATCAGTATTAAGGACAGTGTTCTGGTTTAGTGGTAGTAAAGGATACACATGCAAAGATTTTATTTGGGGTTGCTTACAGAGGTAGGTATCTGACTGTTTTCAGTATGATTACAGAAGTTAATGCAGTGTTTAACATCTTAACATCAACTGGCAGAGCCGGATTAACCTTAAGGCAGAGTAGGCAACTGCCTAGGAGCCCAGGATCGACAGGGGCCCACTGCAGACCCCGTACTAACACGCAGCCAACCCGCGTTGAGCACGCTTAGAGCCTGCGTATGTCCGAACCCGCCCTTAGGACGTCATCCATGCCTATATCGGGAATTGTATTCAGGAATGTGGGTAGAAGGCAAAAAAAAAATATTATTTAGTCAGTCATAGTAGGTAAAGAAAAGGGGCCCGAAAATTGTATTGCCTACAGGCCCATACAAGGTTAATCCAGCTCTGTCAACTGGACTGTATGCTTGTTAACTTTTTCTATAACAAATGTGTCCAAAGAACAATATAAAAGATTAAAAGTATAAATATTGACTGAAATAAATTGATTTTTTACAAACCTTGCCAGGAGTGGTGCAACCGTCGTGGTTGACCCTTCCGTAGTACAGTTTCTCACCATCAGCGGTGACTCCCGCCTCCACGGCGCCGGGGGGTACCGCGCCACCTGTGGAGAACTGCCACGAGAACATAGCTGGAACCAGCACCTGGAAAGAAACAAGCTTAGTTACCACCGTGATCTTAGTAATGTATCAACCATTACCACCTTTTCTTTAAAATAATTTCAACTGGGTAACGAAGAATTTCCAAATTTATTATTACCAAACGTTTGAAAATTGTCAGTTTATATTTTTCATGCCTTATTTGTATCAGTTATGTTGGAATATAGCAAAAACTCAAGCCTCTTATAATGTATAATATTCAAGTAGGTTATATATGATAAAGCTGGCAGCTGAAAAACATATATTTTTACTTCTTCTAATTTGTCATTCTGTCAATGATTCGATATAGTAAAAAGTATCTTTTTGGAGTGAATTTTATTTTATTATATTTCATAGTTTATTTTCTCGTTCTCCTGTGGCCTATTCCCAACAGGTTATGGGCCCAGGCTACGCTATCGTAAAATATTGAAAAATATAGTCATCTATTAAGTATAAAATTTATGTAATATTTCAAACATGGAGTCGCGGAAGAAAAAGACACATGAAAAATGTTTGATGGCGAACGGCGATGGCAAACAATAATATATATAAGTGTCTAAACCAATACCGTCTACGGCGAAAACAATAATGGATGACTTAAATAAAATTACGAATGGAGAATTTTTTTGGCTACACAATTATTTTGACTGCGTAAGAAACAACTTAATTTGGAATTGCGACCAGATATCAAACGCTGATACAACTTATTTTAATGATTGAGTAATATGATCACTAACTTGGTGCTAAACTTGATTAAATGGATCAATGGATGAAATGGATCGACGGATTATGGATCAAAGGATGAAACGAATCGACGGAATGCATATAATTCAATGTCTCATCTTTTAGATTCAATGAATACATTCAAAATATTCAAAGTAAAATTGAGACCTGAAACAACTGAACTTCAAATATCACACGCTTGTAAAAATATAAATTTTAATATAGAAAAATGTGTAAACTATTACAAGAATACTTACTACATCATGCAGATACACAAGCTAATATGAATTTTTATCATGGAAACTGTTGGTGTAAAAATTATCATTTTTGCGATGTGAAACCGTCGCTATTACTGATGCTAACTGTCATTATATCAAGTACCTAATTGAAACAAAATGGAGACAGTAGTAGCTATATAACTGTAAATGCATAGGACACTGCAAATAAAAATAAGGACAGTTTCGTTTTTATGTCTTAAAAATGAAATTTATTTGATTTTTGTTCCAATTCTAACCCTGACACTTGTTTTTCTTTTAGATTTGAAAACTCTGATCACTTTGAAAATACAAAGGATTAATATGTGTCAAATGACAGACTACGTTTAAAATTGGAGGAGCTAAAGATTTGGTAAAGGTCAAAAACAAAGAATTTAAAATTCTATACTGTTCACCAAAAGTTCTGTGGAACTTTAGTTCTATGGAACTTAAGCTGTACCTATGCAGCTTCTTAGTAAATCGAATTGAATAATAAAAGGTATGTGCCGGTTATTAAAAAATGAAGGGCATATTTATAAAAATAGTAAATGTCTAATATGTAGTATAAAGGATGATAGTATCATTATTTTTCATAAAATGATAGATCACAGTATAAAATAAACTTAATTCAAAGTTAGAAATCGTATTAGTTATGGCACAAACGGTCATTTGAATAAACAGAAATTAAATTTGAATAGCAGTGATAGCCTAATGGTTAAGAAACTCGACCTGTCTAACGAAGGGTCCGAGGTTCAAATCCCAGGCAATCACCTCTGAATGTTTTTTCAAAGTTATGTGTGTATTAGAAATTAATTATTACTTGCTTAAAAGGTAAAGGAAAACATCGTGAAGAAATCTTCTACACCTGAAAGATTTATATAATAAAAAATCTGAAAGGTATGTGAGTCTACCAATACTCACTTGGTTAACGCGATGGATTATGACCTAAACCTTCTCATTCTGATAGGAGACTCATGCCCAGCAGTGGGACAATAAATGGGTTGATGAAATTTGAATATTTTTAAAGATTTTATTATTGACCGTCATGTGACAATCTTGAATACTTATATGTAATCTGTGATCTTGAATTTCTGAAAGTCAAGACTGACCAGCTAATGGTAAAAAAAAAAACATTTTTTTTTATTATTCACTGTGATGTTTGCGATTCGATAACGTCGACTTCCTTTGATGACAAAAATTGTCTTTATGTTACATGTATTTAAATGGGAAATAAGTATCATTTTAAAAGTCTAAAAGTGAAAATGTATCCTATAGTAACATTATTCATTTACACTATGATAATGATCGAGAATATATTTCTGAAATAATGAACTAAAGGAATTTTTGTTGGCAAGATAATTATGTATCATTAAAATTTACCTTATAAAACACAATAAAATGGTGAAACAGAGCAAATGAATCGTATATTAACCGAAATGGTTGTAAATGCGAAATTAAATAAAGCTTTTGGGGTGAAGCTGTTACAACAGTCATATACCTACTTATATTTATAAAAATATACATATTCCCCACTAAAGCTCTGATAATAAATAAATAAAACACCATGTAAATTGTGGCAAGGTAAAAACAAAATCGATCATATGAAAATGTTTTGGTGCTACTGCTACGTTCGTAACACAGTTAGCAAGATTAAAGATAATAAATAAATATAGTTCAAAAAACTAAAAAACACGCTTTTATGATAAAATTAACTAAAAAGTAGAAAATCTAAATGAATCTAGGAATCAATTAAGGAACAGTAAATAGTATAATTGTGAAATAAATCTACAAAGTTTGAACGAAATCTGGCCGTTTAAAGTGGGTCAAAATCGCGCCCAAAGAAGTCGGTTACAAACATACAAACAAACATACAGGTGAAGCTAATAAAAAGCGTGTAAAAATATTTTAGATCCAGCCTAGTTGGTAAAGATTTTAATGGATATACATTATTAAATATTAAAAGTAATGAAATGTCCATAGCTGCTAAGCAGATCATGTAGTTGATGAATTAAATATTGAAAATAATGACAACAAACATTGAGCATTACATATCAATATAAAATTTAGAAAGCCTGACTCTGATTCGGCGAAACTAATTGAAAGCTAACAACAACATTCCTTAAATGATAATGCGTCAACAATAACTAATAAATACTTGATCAATCCCTGAATTATTATATACGGATGCACAATCCTGAAAGCTGATCTTTATTAAGTACTTTGCAATAATTACCTAAATAATTTAAAGGTATTTTAAGGTGCCTATTAAATGGTGAAAAGCAGTACAAAGTGAAATTAAGCCACAAAGGAGCAATCAAATCTGATATTTTGTTTACAGACCTAAATATGTTAACATTATTAGTTGCAAGTGGGTATTTACCACAAATAATAATGAACTAAGTAGGTAAATCAGAAAAAATAACAAAGCTCGTTTAGTTCCTCGAAGTTTCACTAAGAAATTCAGTTTCAGTAAGAAATTTTACAGGATTAAGATGTAACGTTCGCACCAATAGCCAGTTTTACTACATTTAGATAGATTTAAATGTACACCATATGGACGAAAATACTACCTTTGTAAATTTCATTTGATATAATTAGAAAAATATATTATAATGGTTTTCATACAGAGAATATTTATATGGTAGTACCAGAAGGTAAAGGTTGCTAAAGATAAAGAAGGTTGCCTAAAGATAATAAAGTAAGTAAATTAAATAAAAGCTTTAACGGCTTAAAGCAGACATCTCGGCTTTGGTTTGAACGTCTTCATGTTATACTTAAATATAGGGTTTAAAAACTCTTAAAGGTACATTCTCATGCAGATGCATGTAGATAAATGTTTAAATATACCTATATAAGATAAATTAATACGGATAAGAATATATGTATAGAATAAGATATATGTATAGTCCCACACGTATGTATATGGTTTAATAATTTCAACAAAATAAGCATTATAAATTTGCAAAAACATTTTAATGCAAATAATTTATATTACAAATACAAAATAAATAACATAATTTCTTGATATAGATGTTGAAAGAATAGCAAATACAATATCACTTAATCAGTCTACTAATGTGCAAAATGTGTTAAAAATATTCTATAAGTGTAATTTATCCTAATCACTTTCCTTATAAATTATTCAGTATTAAATACTGACTTATACCATGGTGCACATTGTAGAGTTAAATTAAAGTAGTATTGTATAGAAATGTAAAAGTAAATGTACTTACGCATCCAGATTTTTTTTTGTCTTAAATGTGTAAATATTTAACACATCTTTTAATGTTATATAAAAGATATAAATAGTTAAACCTAATCAATGAAAGCTGTAATTATAAGTAGTTAATTATTGCTTATGTGGACTCTGACTGAGAAACTGAGAACGCGACGAGACGCACAAACATAGTATTAGAAACTATTTGTTCAAAGTAATTAAAACTGCATAATTTCGTGAAACACACGAAAACAATGTAGACACTGTCGCAGTCTCATCAGCTAAAGCAGAGTACGAGTATAAGGTTTTGTTTGAAGTTTTCTTTGTATATTTGACTGATAAATCGATGTGGTCTGAAGTATCTTCAGCTCCACATGTGCCATGGTTAAGTTTGCCATTGTAAAAACATTTATATTTATTGTAAAAAGATGTGTGTTATGGAGTTTCTTTCGCCGCTTCTTCTCCATAACGAAACACCTAGTGAAGTGGTGGTAGATGTAATGACATTCAAGAAGTGTTCTGCAAAGAACGTATTTATAAATTGTTTTATACTTGAATTTTTGAGGGAGGCTGTTGGAATATAGCAAAAACTCAAGCCTCTTATAATGTATAATATTCAAGTAGGTTATATATGATAAAGCTGGCAGCTGAAAAACATATATTTTTACTTCTTCTAATTTGTCATTCTGTCAATGATTCGATATAATAAAAAGTATCTTTTTGGAGGGAATTTTATTTTATTATATTTCATAGTTTATTTTCTCGTTCTCCTGTGGCCTATTCCCAACAAGTTATTTCCAATCTGGCAGAATATTTAACTTCCTTTTTATACGTAACCAATATAGGTGTAGTTTGGTTCAATAAAGGTTGTTTTAAAATGGCGGATTTTGAATTATTTCCGGTCACACATAAAGAACGACCGCGAGTTTAATAAAAAACCATATTTTTTTATTACAACCACGGGTGGATCTAGGTTCATATTTATAAAAATAGTGCAATTATTTATCATTTCGATATACCTCAAACTGATCCTTCAAGATCTCCTCTCCATTGTGTGCGACGTAGCACGCGTTCTTGGAGGGGATGACCTTAGCGGGGAGGATGTCGCCCTCATGAGGAGCACGGCCAGCGTAGATCTCCTCCCCGTCCGCATCGGTGCCCACGCGGAGGGCACCAGGAGGAATGCTCCTCTGGCTCAAACAAGCTGGGACCCAACGGTATGTGCCTGAAAATTGGAGTTATTTATTAGACACTGCAAATTATTTTTTGTTCAACGTCAACGGTAAAATAATTTTAACTAAGACATTAATACAAGAAATCATGATAACGTTAACTCTATTATAGATGCAATTAACAAAAGCTAAATACAGCATATAAAAATAAAGATTGCATAATATAAATAAATAACACGTAAATATATTGTGTAAATATGTTAGAGTCAGAAATTATTATAAATTATTTTACTTATAATAAATATTATAAAATTAAAATTAATTAAATTATTACTTTCAATTATTTGTGAAATCTATCAACTAATTTATGGCCAGCGTAGTACAAGAAGAACCTCAAACTTTATAATTTTGAAATGAACCCATGTGTAAAACTGGAATAGTAATCGGTTAATGACGATGAATGAGAAATTAATGTTAAGTTTATTAGAATGGCCATAATTTTCAGTTATAATTAGTATTAATAAATTGTAACATTTAATGTGTATAAATACCAAGAAATTGTAATGTTATTTACGATTTTAGATGTAATATAATATAAAAGCGGTTGAATAATATGCATGTACGAAAACATTCTTATGAAACTAAAGTCGTAAATGATATTAATAACTTAAGTGACGACACAGAAAGCAATGGCCAAAACTCTATATGGAGTTTCAAAATAAAACTTAATAATTCAGTAGATGCTTGTTGTCTACATATAAAATAAGAATTTTGTTAAAATATAAAGGAAGTAGGAAGAGGTGAGAGGAGTAGGAACCATAGAGAGGATTGGCCCGACAATGGCTAACAAAACACGACAAGCTGGAAGAGATAACACCTTTATCCCTAACATTAAGAACTAGAATTTTTAACTTAGCGTACAAATATCTATAGGCTTTATTAACCTTAACTATTTTTAAAACGTAAAATTTATACAAAGATTCTTTGAACAATGTTAAGGTTACTTATAATTTTACGTTTGTTTACTAATCTGTTATAGGTATTGAAATCTTGCAAGATTTTTTGGTCTCGTGATTGCAAAAATATATTAATCTAACAAGTTTATTTTTAAAATTTTGATAGAATATCAATAAAAACAGAAATTAGCAATACCTATGCATACGCAACTACAATTTTTTCGTGGAAAAACGCCTGTGTGGAATTAGATATCAATATCCGTTGATTGATGATACAATATTTTAGAGATTAGATAAATATGGATAGATAACTTAAAAATATTTTTTGATACCTCCTTGTTTACCTTCATAGAATGGATTTTATAACTGATAGTGTTATTTATGATTATGCAGCTTTATTATTATCCATTTTATTATTTCTATATTGGTCTATGTACTTAGTTAAAATAATGAATCTTAAATTCAAGGTGTTATCTCTCACTAAACCCAACCTATGCAACAGCCTATCCCTTAGTGCTTCTACATCATTGAATATTTCTGTATACATTGCAATAACAGTTCCGTTCAAATTAAGAGTATTATTAGCAGAACCAGCAATGAATACAGAATAATCGAATGCATCAGCTATTGCGTTTTCAACTTACTCCAAGGTAACTCGACTGTCTCCCCTGGTAATTCTGGCTCGGCATCTTCGGGGTTGAAGTCGACAATTTCGACTGGGTTTGCGGGTTGTTGGGGGTATGGATAGAAGTAGGCTGGATGGACTGGGTAGAAAACGACACCGGGACCGGGGTACATGTGGGGGGGATGGCCAGGCGGACCCGGGGGGTAGCCATGGGGTGGAGGCGGGGGCGCGCCGAAACCGTAATATTTTCCTGGACAATAATTTGTATTTGTAATGGAAATCTTAAAATTGTGATAGCGCAAAGCCTATTTCTATTAAATCTCAAATACCTCCAATAATAAAAAATAAACATTTGATTGATATCGACAAACAAAGGAGAAGAAATAAACAGAACTTTGAATGAAATAACTTTTAACACCTTCTTTAAAAATATAACTTTCTAAATAATATTTCAATTACCGATATAAACGTTTGCGTCGGTGATACGTTATTTAAGATAAGATAGGACAAACACCGAACACGTTCTACTACAATAGATAGAGCACACCTCAATATAGCTACATATTATCACATTATATTTTATTTTTGTAAATACATGATGAGACTAATATTAAATAGATGATGGTGAGCTAGTTAATTGGCAGGAAACAATATTTTAAAGAACGTCATTTAGTTCTTTTTGATTTTGTTAAATAGTTAATAATATTCCAATAACTATGTCAAACCACCTCATGCTAATTAAATGAATTGGCACTACGTGAAATGAGAAGATACTATCATTCATAATTTTAGTAAGTTTAGTTTTAATAACATTTTGATGTTTGGTCTGTGATCATTGTTTATAAAGTTAGTTATAATGATGATATTTAGTAAGTTCATAAGAAAAAAGTATTAATATAAAAATAGTAGATTATTTATATCGATTTTCTACTGTTTGGCGTCACCAGTCGGCCAAAGAAATCGACTGTATTAGGCTTTTTGTCACTACCAGTAAAAGGATTTGCTTTCTTTTAAATTTCATAAAATTATTTGAAACCTATAGGTACTTATGTTCAACTAAAATGATAACATATCATTGTTAGCTCTCACCATTATATCACATGACTAAAATAAAGGATATGAATCAAAATATTTGCGAAGCACTCCTGCAGTACAGTCACCTCGCGTCAGATAGTTAGATAGGTTTCAGATAGATTAGCATTATCTATCAGCAGATAACACTTGATTAACTCGAATCGAAGCAGATTTCATATTTTGTACAATTATTAATAATTGGATATACGTTTCATAAATTTTAACTTGTAACTTTATAAAAGTCGAATCAGTTTTATTACAGATTAATAACTTAAATAATACAAAATATTTATCGATAACATTTTAAATAGTTTTTGTATTTATAAAACTCTCGTATTAGTTATGGTACTAATTCTCGGATTAGTTATGGTACTCGATAAGGATTGTAGAGTTTCTTATGCATTATTTTTCTTTTGTTTATTTCCTAATTCTTCAATAAATAAATAATTGCAATCTACCCACAAATACAAATAAAACCTAGTTTTATTACACTGTTTGCTTTTCGAACTTAAGTCACGCGAGTCTACAATGAGTAATTTCAATATCAGAGTTATTTCTATCTATTATTCTAGAACTAGGCTATTATTCTAAGACTTAGGCACCAGCTCATTGTGTGTTAATAGCATAATACCTTGAGCCAGCATGAGTGTAGCCACGTCAATACTACTTATTTATCTATATAGTACATGCATGCTAATGTGTGCGGTATTGTCTACACATAGAAGAGAAAGTTGCATATATCTCACTTTTCATATGTGATACAATTACCATGTTAGTCGATTTACATGAGAATGACCGGCGGTACAATGCTGTTAGTCTTTTACATGAAAATGGATCGTTGATTAAAATGCCCTTAAGACATGAGAAGTTCATACTGTTTTCCGTAGTTAATATCGAGTCTACTTCAAATAGGTACAATAATAAAAATCCCGACACAGCAATTTCATCTAATATCAGTAGAAAATATCGACACAATTTGAAATACTCGTGTCGATCAAGTAATATTCAACCTGACTTCTACTTTAACTAAAAATGTAAGGAAGTTTTAATTAAAATTTAATTAGGTTATCATCAAGTTCACATACGTAAGTATTACTTTTATTTATAATGGTTATATTACAATAAATTATTCATTACTCACTTCCATATGTAATTTACACCGTTATCATCGCAATATCCTTATAGATAAAGTACCTGCTTAATTAATTTGAACTAATTTCCACAGATACGAAAATTTGAAAATGTGTTCCATCCAAAACTCTTTAAAAAGTAATTTCTCAGTAGACAACAAACATTTCGGTCCAAATAAAACGAATACGGCCATTGCTTTACAAGAAAACGTCTATAATGTTCTAGTTCTTTCACTAAATTCTTTATCAACCTTATTATTATCAGCACTTACCTGCCATGTTGCCGCTGTGGTGTCTTCGTACTAACTGTCAACAGTACACACCGTGATATATATATAAGTAACAGGTGATTCATAGATCGTTAGTGATAACAAAAACCACATCGAAAATGATTAACTGTTATATTTACATGATAGACTAAATTTGAGTTTTTGGAAATGTGAATCGTATTACGTTTGAGTCAATTTCTTCAGACTAAACATTGTCAAATGGGTTATTTGATAGGGTAATTGGATAGATTGATTGTTAATAACAGGCGTAGTCGTCAGGGAGAGCAATGGAACACGCTTTTATCCTGTAAAGGCTAGCTGCAAAAGTCCGTAAAAAACAGTGAAAATTTTAGTTTGGGTTGCATTATTTAGTTGTTTCCATAAAGTAATTATTTAGTTAGAAGTCCGATGTCTAGAACTTAATGATTTTTAACTAAAATTCAAAGCCAAACTAGATCTATTAGAGTAAACCTGAATACTTATACTAAAACTAATTTATTTCTAAATATAAAAGTAATTAGTAAACGAGACTTACAGTTTCTAGTTAATTAGAGAGTCAATCAATTCACAGTTTTTTTTTTCGCATTCTGCCGTCTTTGGACAGATTTGTCAAGTCCGAAATTCGAATACTATAGAGTAGGAATATAATGCATATAGAAATTTTAAAGTTTTGGACGTATTAACAAATTTCATTTGCGTTAATGGTCAAGCGGCACATTACACAAAAAATCCAGAGTTGCTCATAATTCTCAAAGTAGTCAACTATCACGGTAGTCAAATATCGAGTGTTTTATCGGTGTAGTGGATTACTTCTGGCTTTTACTTCTGAGAAGAATCCAATGCTTAGCAATGGAATAACTCCTCGTGTCCCTGTATGAATCGAACTGCAAAGCGAAATAGAAATAAGTACATTCGTTTATGTTTCCATATCTAATGTATTATTCTCCATATCTAATGTATCACTTAAGCTACTCTTATGGACACTAAATAATGTATAAAGATGATAATCAGTGAATACTAATATGCTTTCTTTTCCTTTTCGGAGTGCGAAGCTGCCAACACCTCGAAGTCCACCTTCGTGAAATAACGGTGCTCCAGATTGAACCCCTTCAAGATTTTCGACATTCGACAAACAAACAAATCGCCCCCACGCTCTGGGTATCCATTCATCACAATCCGCTACGTCAGAATCTTCATACAAAGTGTTCTCTAACGCTATATTTTCAGCAATGTGATAATTATCCGAATATCCAAATCCCGCGAATGTCCAACCACTTGTAAAGTAAGAGTCGAAATCAGGAGTAAGATAGAAGGCTTCTCTTTGGTTTGTAGCGGGCGGCTTCTTGACTTGTCCTTCCGGTATTTTAATTAACATCAAATCGTGTATTGGTGAGTGTGTTTTGTTGAAACCCATCCTGATCCATACGTCGTTTCTTTTTGCTATATTACCGGTAATAACACCCACATTCAATACTTTACTTTTATTAAACGCATCATGAATGGCATGAATCTTAACTTTATTCTTTGGATCAGTATATTCATTGTTGTCCTTTTTTTCTAGATACTGTTCCAAAGGATTCGCTGATGTTATTATAAAATCTTCATAAATTAAAATTCCTATACCTACGGGTTTATCATCTACTGTTATACCAACAATGCAATCAAATCGGTTATCAAATTCCAACCATTCAAACAGATGCGAATTATTGTTGACTTTTTCTGTATCTGTACGATTTGTATCGAGTTCTAGATCTAAAACGGGAACTGGTTTCTTTTTAGCCAATACTGTGATAAAATAAATAACTATTAAATACTCGCGTCTGAAAGCGAAATTTTAAATTAGTTGTATTTTACAATAAAACATATTGTGAGTCACTCAACTTAAATACGTACGCTATAACAAAAAGATCCATTCTTCAATAAGACTCCGTACCCCCGCTTACGCCAAAGAATGGATATTAAGCATTACATTCCTTTATTATAAGTACTTGAATTTTTTTGTTTATTTTGTCGATGAAAATCAAATATTTGTAAATAATAAATGAAACGACATGATGTTTTCATACTGTTTGTAAATAAATGTTAACAATCATCCGACAAAATTTTATGCGCGTTACAGATTACTAATATTGACAAAAATATCTCAGTAATTTAAAATGGTTTTAATAATATTTTTTCCTTCTTAAGGTTTATCTATTAATCCTGTATCAAATACCGCATGATTTTAATGACTTCATAACATGTCTGGCGATGTTAATAAATTCATTTAAAGCATAATCGTTATTCCTTCTATAATCTTCGACAGCACCGTACGTATCCACTAGATCACTGAGTATTTCTTTAACTATTTTCTTCATAATCTTCGGATTTGGTCGGCCATTATTCTCATTTATTAACAATGTGGACGATACCTGTAAAGAAACAAGCACCGAAAATAACCCAAATTGTTAAATGTTCACTGTAATTGCAACAAATACTACTTTCATACATTTTACATAGAAGTATGAGATAATTGTGTAATATTTACGGCTGTAGCCAGACTTATACATTCCAATATTTTTGATTGCCCTAGGCCGGTTTACGGATAAACAATTAGAATAAGCCGCCTATATCTTTGGTTAAAAATACCTTCATTTTCCAGGCTGAAAGCAATTCACCCATAGAGGTCCCTTCTCGATTCTTTCCAATCCTTTCCAGGCTGCGACGTAGCATACTCAAGTGATGCCGTCGACATACATCTACAACAATGTGTGTAGCAGTTATTAGGAAACAGAAATAATATTCTTTAAAAAAATATATTAATTGTGTCAAAAACATATTTTCTACCTTTCTTACAATTGATCTCATCATCTTCTTTAGGGCAATTTGGCTCACCATTACAAATATAATCTATAGATACAGACGTATTGGGAGAATTTTCACAATAGTATCTAGTAATCTTCGGTTCAGCAATACATGCTCTAATACATTTTCTAGAGCAAACTGGCATGGAACATTGTTCATTTTTACAGAAACACGCAACATTTGAAATTATTCTTGTATTTCCAGTGTGGGAACGTTTAAGAGCATTCACAATATTTTCGTTCAACGTTAAGAGGAAATAGTAAATTTCTTCTGTTTCGTAGAGAAACGATGATTTAGCAAGTGTTTCTGAATAAATAGAACTTAAAGCAGAAAAACATTTGTTTCTCAATTTGCTTATCATTTTTAAGTGAGGTTTAGTACTCATGCAGATTTTTTGCAAATTTTCAATAGAATTACGCAGAGCTAGGAGCATGCTTCGAATATGTGAGTATTCATTTGATGCTATTTTTGCTGATAACGAGACTAGAATTTCCTTAAACAGTTCATTCGCTTCAAACTTAGCAAAACTCGTCACTGGAAATAATAAAATAACATTAATTCATCTTTACTTGACACATTATATAACAAAATGTGGTAATTTTAACCTTACCGGTAACACAATCCTTTTCATCGCTCTGATCAAAACAATCGAATTTGCCATCACATAACACATTCATTGGCACATTTTCCGTTCTGTTTATTGACTCGCATCCCCATCGGGTTAAGCTATATTTTTGATAACAAACACGCTTACAACTTTCAGTGCATGTGTTATTTTCGCAGCGTCCTCTAATACAGCCACATGATTTAGGAGGCCACTCAACTTCTTTAATAGTTTCGTCTAAATTCTCCTCAAACAAGTCATTGAATTTACGGGCATTCAATATATCCTCTGATTTAAGACGTGGAATGCATAATGAAGTATCTAAAGCGAATGCAAGAGCACTTATGACTAATGATATTTCATTAACCGTCCTTTTTACAGAGCCCTCTCCCTTAAAAGACTCGCTGTTTGGTAGCAAAGAAAAGTTTAAATGTTTGTATTTTTCCACAAACTCATGTTGCGCTTTTAATACAGCTTGAAAAGTTATAATTTCAGTTGTAATTACTGATTTACTCATATTATTCGGGAAACAACCCATTGCAAAAGATTTTTCAGCTTCAGATATAACTTGAATCGCGTTGTGAACTCTTTCAGTTACTGCAAAAGTTAAGGTTAATAAAAATAATTATCAATCGTTGTAATTACTGTAAAATACGGGTGTTAAGAGATTTATAGTAAAGCAGTCAAGTAACCTTGTGATGTACAGAATTTTTCATCCGTTCTATCTAAGCAATCTACGGCACCATCACATAATTTTTCAATAGGAATTTCTGTGTCGCTAAAATGACATTTCAATAGTCTCATTTGTTTCGTGTTCCTACAAGTACGATCTAAATGACTTTCACATTCATAGCTTGGCGTAAAGCTCTGTATTATCCCTTCTGTGGTCATTTCCTGACTTATATTGTTAGAATTATGAATTGCATTACTTCCCTCAATATTGACATTCGTACGCCTCAACTGATTTTTTGATTCAACATTGACTTGTTTATTAAGGTTCTCATTATAGCCTTTTAATTCTTCGGCATGATGTAGAATTCGGCTATCTCGGTCTAAATTAATTTCAGTATCATTGGCTGTTTTCATTGCTACTTCCATGAAAAGCTGATCGTCAAAAATAGTACCATTCTCTTCGAATTTACGAATATTGTCATTTGAGTCAGCTTGCGCCGGAATATCTGCTTGGGTGTCAGGTTCAATTTTACTGTTAATATCTTCGAAAGCTCTCGCTTTAATGCCTTTCATAATAAGCTTCACATACCTTTCTCCTTTCTTACCCAAAGACTTTGCTGCTTTTGATAATTTTTCCTCTACTTTTCTTAACATTTCTAATTTATCATTGTAAGTTGCATTCGAAAAGGTTTGCTCCGATATTTTATGAATTTTCATTAGTATATCTTGTACCGCGCTATTTGGTGTTTTACCCGTTACATGATCTTTTACATCTTGTGCTTAAAAAACATTATTTGTATATTTTTTATTAAAACATAAATCAGGTATACTTCAGTAAAAAATATTATTAATTTATTAACTCACCTATACATTGGTAAAATAAAACCAAAATAGGAATACAACGATGATAAAAGTGCATATTAGTTAAATGTTTGCATTGAATTTTGCATTTATTTTATAATCTGAAATTATACGATCTAAACTTGTAATTACATTTGTGGCTATAACTAATAAACTTTTCATTACTTCATAATTGTTTTTAATTAAATCGCGTAAATATGCATTTAAAAATATAAACAATAAAACGACTGTTTCACAATTAACTGCGTATTTTCCTATGTAAATAAAATTTAGTAGTATGAGGGAACAGCCGCGTAAAGACAAAAAGGAAACAAAGCTTTTGTACTATTGGAAATATTGGTGGTATCAAATCCTCAGAATAACATGCTAGTTAATTGTTCTGAGATCAAATCATTTATATTTCCCAAAGTTAAGTAAGGGCTCGAACACAAAACTGCGATGCGACGCGATGCGAATTCGCAACGCAGAAAATTGCGATGCGAATTGCTGCGATGCGATATCGTGCGGCGTAGCGTCTCTCAGGGTGACCAACAAAAACAACCACTGTGCGATGCGAATCAATTCGCAAGTTCTTGCGATGCGTCGAGGGAGCTCGCAGATTTTTGCGATGCGACGTCGCATCGCAGTTTTGTGTACGAACCCTATTACTGAATAATGCTCAGTCATCAGTCATCACAATAATTTTATTGACACGAATAAAACAAGATGAGCATTTTTTTTAATTTCTAAGATTTTTAATATTTTTGCTTGATTTTTAAATTGGTATTTATTATTTTTAACATATATTATAGACTGTTATATAGAAAGTAAAATAAAAGGATTTATTCATTGTGAACGTAGTTATTATTGTACGACTCTTTGCCTTTCTATTACGAATATTATGCAATTAAACTATGGTCATACTGTCAGTGTCACTGTCAGATTAAGATTATACATTTTTGAAATATTTTGGTTACGATTTCAGGCAGAATTAATAGCGTTTAATAGAAACAATCTCAATAAATCATTTTAAACATACTAAAATACTTTCCGTATAAGACGAAACTAGAAAAATGAGTTCTTCTTTAATAAAATTGGCTCAGGTGGGTAGAAAACAGTTTTATATCGTAAATAAGTGTTAACCTAAAACTACTTCAAAATAAATCACTTGGTTTCTATTTCCAGGCCAGGCTTGGTACTTTGGGTCTCTCAGTACAATGGACGTCAGCTCTTGCTTCACAGCTACACACGTCAGCGCCGCTGTGCAGAGTGGTGTCGGGTAAATACAGAATTACCAAGAAGAGAGACAGACCCCTAACGTATGAAATGGCAAACCCCCCGCATTACATTGCTCATCGTAAAACGTGGAACTCTTGGAATGCTTGTAAGTATGGAGCTGGACATATATAAATCGAGCTCACTGCATAATAGTAAGTTGCAAAGACCGTTCACCTGATACTCGAGGCCGGCTCTATAGCACTTTACATTCCTAACCTTAGGAAGTTCTCAGGTGACTAAGTAATCAAAACGTCTTTGAACACCGTAAGGATACCCTTAACACAAGCACTTATTTTTACCTAAACAGCAGCGCTTAACACTGCTGTTATTAGGCAAAAATAGTTGTGGCAGAATCAAACTACAAAGTATTTAACTGCTTTCAAGATATGCAGTTTTTGTTTTCCACCTGAAAGTTATCTAAAAGATTTCTCTAGCAGCATTAAAACTTATCATAAATATAATTATTGTATTGTATTTATTTTATTCCTCACTTCTTTGATGTTCATAAAATCATATTTATTTTCTAGTTGTGTGTGTTTTGGAAGTAATTTATTTAAGGCCTAGATACTTATAAATAGCAAGACAATTGTTCTTGGTTTTAGGGAGGACTTTAGATAGCTTCAGTAAATACTAAAACTAAATTATACTTTAATAACATCTTCAAAGAAATACACAGAATCTTCCCCTCTTCTTATACCCTGATAATGTCAGATGTAATGTAAGTGGCACTTATCTTCTCAGCGAGCTTAAAGGATGGTCTGCGCCGATCAGAGACTGTTCTCGAAGATGAATTGATCAGGAGATTCATGAATGGCACTTGGCATGGACTTGTGTGTAGTGAAGTAAGTGTACAAATTATTGGCCATATATATGTTATTATCACAAATTAGAATTTTTTGAACCATAGACATATTATTGAGTGATCTTCCTTATAAAATAGTAATAGAACTATTAGTACAAAAATTAAATATATTCATTTTTTTAAGTATTATTCTTGATTTGTCATAAAACAATTTTGATTATACCTATATAAATACACATAACAGAACTAGTTGTAATTAACTTTAATTGTAGATGTGAATCAAATTATGCAATCTGATCATAATAAAACATACTTTTTCGTATGTGGAAATCTGTTAGCTCCTGTAGTTATGTATAGAAGAGAACTGGACATTGATCAAAATTAACTGACAACTTCTAAAGTTATGTAACAGATTTGAGAGTATGTGACTATTTGTTCAAACTAAGTTTTAAGTCAAGTAGTCAAGAGGGGTATACCCCAATTGGCTGGACAGTTCAGTTACATATTCAGGATAGAAGAGAGGACTACATAGTTTCTTGAATTAGAACCCATGAAGCAGAAAACGACTTACATTCTCTCTCTCAAATCTAAAAAAAGAACCTGCTATTATAGGTAGGTATATTATAAGAATATTCAACTAATTTCTATTAAAATAACCCTTTGCAGATCATAATCAAACGTCAGTTCAACCACATAAGAGTAGCAGCCATCATCAAGAGAGCAGTGACTCCAACCAAGATGTACTTCCTTCTAGGCTATACAGAGGAGATGCTGTCTAACTGGATCCAGTGCCCAGTTACATTGGAACTGCAGACTGTTGACAAGTTTGAAGATGTTGTGTTCAAATATATTTAGTGTGCTTAATGTAGTAGTAATGTTTATGTTTGTATATAGTAGTTAATAAATCATAGTAGAAAAAACTGTTCATGATTTTTATTACAAGCATTTGCATTTCAATATTATCTGAATAATTATGTAATAAAGATGTTATTAATTTTAAAATATGTAGCATTAGTATTTTTGAAAAAAAAAGCAAAAGGATTTATTTTATTTTGACGACTGGCGTGGTGGAGTGGTTCTGGGTTCGATTCCTAACCAGACAGATACCAGAATGATGAATTTAGATATCTGTTCTGGATCTGGGTCTTTGTCTTTTCATAGCACCTAAGCCACAAGAAATCCTACTATGGGTCTATGAATGAAGAAAGAAAGTATTTTGTAAATTAATTTTCAGTAGGACAAAATAAAACACAGGCATATAAAATTCATATTCTCTTATAATTTGATTCATTCAAATATACACAATGTGTCAACAAACTGAACAGCGAGACGCGGGCCGCACACACACACATACACACACCGCGTCGGCACGCACGCACACACACACGCGCGTCTGACCGCTCGAACACAGTATCGAGCCGCGAAACTTCTGCACATACGCTTTGTACTTTCTTTTTTTTGTTAAAAAAAAACATAAAAAGTAAAAATGTTTACCGCTTCATATCGCTTTTTATTTTATTTAAACAGACTTAATTTTGAGAAAAAATATGCTTTCTGTTATTTTAAATTCTAATCCGTTATTTTGTGGATCTGTATCAAATTATAATTGCTGTTTTTACATACATTATTATAACAATACAGAGAAAATATATTTCAGAAATTAGTGAAATTATAATAAAAAAATAACAAACGATACGAAGCAGCGACATTAACAAAACTGAGAGTTAGGTACATAATGTAACAACATTCCGCTTTCATAAGACAATATTTTTCTCTAAACTTCTCATAAATGCCTATGGTGTATCTCTCAGGTATATTGTCTTATCACAGTGTCATAAAGCATTTGTCCTTACATACTAGTGAGTTAAACATTGCGATCTTATCATTAAATCACCATAAAACACATTTTGTAAAGTCGTCAAGTTGATTCAGAAAATACTTTTTTATTTAATTTTTTCTTCTTCATTATTATGATATTATTCTCTTTAAATTCTCACTCACAGTCTTTTTTTGTTTTTGAGCTAATTCGATAGGGCCTGTGGAATGTCTGATGTCTATCCAAGATATATACCTTATAATATTCGAGACTTACAATAAGGCCGCATCCACACTCGATGGTTATGCTGCGTGAGCGATTCGCCAAAATTATTATATTTTATTTGTCGTATTTAAGAAAATATCAAAAAGTTTGTAGATACAATTACTTACATAATAATGTATTACTAAAGGAATACCAGTGATATAACATTGTAATAGCCAAGTTAATTTTAAAATGTTAAAAAACATTTAAAATGTGATGTCATAATAAAAATGTTCAGTGTTCAAAGAAAAGGCCTACTTGAATTACAAAAAAGTAAACGGGGTATTTACGACAACAGTCCCTAGACATTATTTTTAATTAAATTTGAGAACAGTTTCAGCAAAGATATTCTTACAATATGGAAAAAACAACATTGTCCTAATAAGATAATTAATCTGTGATTTTCTGTGGAGTGAATCGCTCACGCTGCATACAAATCGCTCCCCCGGTCCTAGCGTACGTCCCCCCTCGGTTGTCACGTCAGTGTGCGCAGAAGTCTAAACGGCTGACATTATGCGACGGCTCGCTCGTTGTTTTAGCATTAATTGATATCGAAATTACATATTTACAACTTAAATGTACGGATAACATGAAGGCTTCTCGTGTTAAATTCGAACGACTATCCAAAACTGATCGTGCCTCATTGAAACTTCCCGTCGAGCTGTGACGTCATACCGTGAGAAATGAACTTTACGACTACTTAAAATTGATTATGTATTACATAATACCATTCTATTGGATTCTATGATCTATTAAACGACAACGTACGTATCATTCAACTGATACGCATATAAAAATTAGGTAACAATGACATTCTAGATGACGACCATCTACAACACTAATTATGTAGCAAACAATTAACATAAACAAATCTTTAAATATTTACAGAGATATAAAGCGGGCAAACGTTAATATATTACAAATATGTACAAATACACATTCACTGCCGCGAAGGCAACGTGGAGGAAGTTTCAACGACGGCGAACAAAAAAAACCGATTCAACTTTGGATGTTACCAATTGAAAATGAAGTACATACAGTGAATAAACAAAATGTTATGTGCGATAGTAATTAAAAAAAACAAGACTCCTATGCCAACACTACACACTGCTAGAGCTATTTAAGTAAAATTGTCCATCAAAATTGTATTAAAAATAAAGAGATCACATGTCCTACTACGAATAAGATAAACTTGATACAGTAAAGCTCTCGTTATTCACATGCGATACACGCATCGTAACATATCTATTGGTTTCTCTAAATACTGCGAATAATTCTTTTAAACTATATTTTGTAATGATACAAGGCATTAATGATGATAAATTGTCCAATAAATTCAAAGTGATTCCCCATGATATGTACACATTATATGCATGCAACATTTTCTCGATAATATTCAATAGCATACTGAAACCCTAATAAAACATTAAAAAAGAATAATCAGAACCATGTTTTGCCATAAAAGAAATTATGAAAAGACGTGTACATTTCAATAGATAAAATATATTTTATAAAAATATTTTTTAGAATTTCTAATTAATGATAAATAAATACAATAACTTGAACGATACACATCATGTGGAAGCACCTTTACATCTGTATTACGAGTAATATACTTATATAACAACACGGAATATAATATATTTTTAGAAGAAATAAATTTGCGTTACAGCAAAATAATTTATAATTTATCAGTTGTACATTTGACTATTGCTGAGTTAACTTTAAGGCCATTTTTCATAGGGTTGTGACCGTACGCACATACATACGTAATAATAATAATAATAATATACTTATTATGCTTCACAATAGGTAGGCATGATAAATGCAAAAAGTACTCACTATTTTCGAGAATCAATATAATAGTATAGTAGTAATTGGTAGAATTTGAATACAATGAATGAGTAGCGCGTAAATATTTGACGTAAATAATGTAGACGTGATAAGTATAAGATAAATAACAGACCGCAGAGAAGGCAAGAGGGCGGTGCGGCGACGGGGAGGTCCGCGATTGCAATTAATAACATGTATAATTAATAATAATCAATTAGCTAACGATATACAAGTTTGTGCTCGCGGTTTGCACGCGCGGACCTACCCGCCGCCGGCCGCCGTGTCACTTATAATCCTACGATTAAATTTACAAAAGTCACAGAACAAGGTCACCATGATATGATATTAAAAATCTATCTGTACTTAGAAAAAAATTATACAGTGTCAGTAGTAAAATTTGTATCGTATCAAATTTGATTTTAAACCCCATTATTTTTTTTATCCTAAAAGTAATATTCAATATAGATACCCTTTTTCATGATTTGGCTCATAATTATATACTTTTTTTTTTCATTCATCAACTCACAATTCATCCTTTAGATATACGAGAGACGCGTATCCCTATCACAATTGCGTTAGTAACATTAAAAATTAAATACAACAGCACCTATCGTTTGATATACATAATTAAATATACGATGAATAAAAATATTCAAAATAATAGTAATAATATATAAGTAATTCCGATGTTGAGGACAAAAAATAAGCGTAGATACAACTATGCAGTGGTCCAAAAATTTTTTTTTTTTTGTTAATGTAACATTACAAAAGTAGTAAATATCACTTAATTTTTTCGTATTCCGATGAGGCAACTAACGCTTCACAACGAGGACTTGGTACTAATGAGTCTTAGAAGTCTTTGCTCGGGAACTTGAAAATATTAAGCAATACTTTGCAAACAAAATTCATGCGATATTTACTAAAAATAATTACCACATTAAATAAAAAAAAGCCGAAATTTTATACGTTAACAGCAAAGTAAATGTTGCGAGGAAAAAAAATCAAATTTTAAAAGCGAAAAAAATAAATCGGTCAGATCAATACCATAATATACTATAAATTTAATGTAACAATACTGCCCTGAGCAAAGACCAACTAATCTCCTCCTCTGACTAGGTAATAACCACAGCTCTCCGATTTTATTAATTTTATATCGACACGAGACCAACGAGTGCTTGTATTAAAAAATAAAGTGTGGAATATAAAATATGTTAATATGTACGTTGTCAGAAATGTTATAGTCAAAAGTTGTAAAATGTAATATAAAAAATGGCTTCGTCGATATAACATTAACACTATCTATCGCGTTAATATGGAGCACTCAAAATACCTGTATTTCACATCTAAAATATTTGAAATTAAAATGATATTAACATGGAAAAAGTGAAACGACATGAGCCCAATTTAGATTTAGTATTTAAACATCTATAAACAACTTTAAATATAATTGATTTTTAATTTTTATATGAACTGGTTCCAAATAAAATAAGACTAAGTTAGACCACAATAATAAGGGCTGCTGAAAGAGGAATGGTAAGTGGTCACCAGAAATTGCATCCTAAATAATTCACCTGAAGATTTGCTTCACGTGAAGATGCAAAGTTATTTTATATTGTTTACCAAAAATGTAGAGTAGTCAACTATAACAAAATATAACATTTATATATTTGAATGCTCCACACAAAGCGATAAAACCGTCGCCCTAACGGCGAACAGTTCGAACCGACCAATCGGAGAGTCCCGTACCACGTGACGCGCACGACTAACACACACATACATTTGTACTACGCCAGTATGCTACCCGCTATTGAACGAACAGCGACTCACCGTCGACCAACTCCCGATATCAAAATAAAACAAAAAAAACTAAATCTAAAAAGGCAAAAGATTAGAAATAAAACAAATGCACGCAACCCCATATAGTAATTTCAATTCAGACCAGTCGGTAGAGCGACGCGAATACTGCTACATCAAATCACAATCAGAAAGTGATCTTAACTAAAGGGAAATTGTTTGTGAATTGCCTTTACTTTCGCAGGGAAACGAACTAATGTCATCGTATAAAACCTACTTACAACTAAGTTGGGAGATGGTAGACGGCGGCTGGCCGCGTGGGAGACTGTAAACAAATAATAAAACTTACACATACACTAAGCTTTCCGTACCGACTTTACAAGAGCGTTAAGGACAAATGGGACGAGTTAAGGACACACGGAGGCGGGGGAAGCGGGGGAGAGGGATTTGCAGGACAGGGGGAGGGTTTGATATCTCGCTGAGAAGTTTGTTGGTACACGATGCGACATTAACCTAAGATCCGCCATTTGTTCTACGCCGTCACCGAACGAACGTCACCGACTAACACGCAACTACGCCGTACCCGATACGCCTAAACAACCAAAACTACTTGGCTTTGAAACGGTACGATGTTTATAACAAACATTATTTTAACTAGTCATTTTGTAAATATGACTCAAAAACGATACACAGGTGGCAATAGGATCTTACCCATTATAGTTATATGAACAGTAAAAAATTGGTCTTGTCATACTTTGACATTTGTCACGTGATTGTTCTAGGTCAGAAAATAATTCTCTTTCCGTCGTATTCTGATGTAAATAATGTATACGTAGTCATGTATGTTCTCATATTTTGATTTTCATATGCACCTAGCATATTAAATATAGTCACGCAAATATGCTATGGGTTCAAATATGGGACGAGACCCTTACCAAATTGTCAAATACTCGTCCATCGTACCATTACAAAGACAAATATGTTCGCACAACACTTACCGATCAGTGAGACATAATAATTGATTTAATGATATATTTTAAATATAAATATTGCAGGCACTTTAAGAAAGTTACTTTTAAATATAAATAGGCTACTTAAAAATATAATTATCTATTATTAGAAAGACAGTTGTTTATTGTTCAAGAAAATATTTGGAAGTTATTTAATTGGAGTTTCATTTAATATTAAAAAATATTAATTAATCAGTACTAAATTGTAAGAAAAAATGATTGGAAATCATTTTAAGTAAGATATACAGTTCAAAGTTAACGAAGCGTTTAAAATGAAAAAAATATAACCATTATGGATTATATTAAAAAAAAAAAGTTATAGTCATACGGAGTGACTAATAAATAAAGTATATTATTGCACGATACTTTAAAACATTGGAATATTGCCCTCAGTGAACAAAAAAAACTATGCTTAGAGTACTAGTATAGTGTATGATACCTAGACTTGGCCGTTGCACAAAATTTCCCAAAAAAACATCCCCACAAAAGTTAATACTGAAGTATTGCTCGAATAATGCCACAGTGGGCAGTGAACGTACAATTACATTTATTATAAATTTCGAAATACGAATTTAGTATCAAAAATAATTAAAATACAATATTACTTAGAGATTTAGGTTGTAGCCTTTTAGAATGGCGCGGAAGTTTTCTTTTCTATAATAGATCTTATTGCTATGAAAGTAGAGGATGTGGTAACATAACAGCGAATATAATAAGATGCCGACAGAGCTTAAACCGATATTAAGTACTTGTGTTTGAGCCTCGAATAAAGTATAATTTTTACACTTTATTTTAAAATGTTTTCATCTTTATTCTCTACCTACCTAACACAACATAAATGGGGAAAATACAAAACATTATATAGAAAAATAAAATTAACAAACATGCATGTAGTCCTGATGGTAAGACAACACTGCCCCTAGATATCCGTAATCAACTTTAAATAGAATTGGACACCAATAGTTTTAATAGATTGGACTATATCAGGTCTGTTTTAGATGCATTGATAGCCCTGAGGACTAATTTAGAACTTATAAGTATATCTCCCTTGCCCCTTGAGACTTGCTGTGTTCTGAGCAATGCTTAAGACTGCTGTTATAAGGTTGACAAAGACAGTGGTGACTCTGCGATCAAACTATGAAGAATTATATTACATATAAAGATAAAAGAACCTTTAGCCATCTACACGGTAGATCATAAAGATAACATATGCTATGTCGCTCGGTAAAAATCTGACAGCACCTTAAAAACAAAACTCAACTTTTATCCACTACATCGAAATAACAGTCCACTAATCACTATGCAGAAAAAAAATTGCGAAGTTAAAGTTTCCGATGAGAAGTAACAGTATTGGCACGAATGCTTAAGAATATCGATGATAAGGAAATACACAAACGTTTACTTATAAGTCTCACTGATCCACACATAAAGCGCGGGATTGAACCGTTGGCATAATGTAACAACATCAACCGTTTATGCCACCGATCCAATGGCACCTACACAACACGCACGTCGCAAAATATGCCCAGAATAAAAAATATCGTCTAAATATTATACAGTGGAGGAATATCAAACACTAATTGGTAAATGGACGTTTGTCACACTCAACACGCGAGGACACCGTTAACATTCATAATTTGAATTTATATATATTTAAAAATATCTTCTTTTTTTCTTTCATTCACAACCCGGCAAGGAACGAACGGACAGACACCGAATCCCTTGCTATTACTACTCGTATAATTGATTAATAATGTATTTTTATAATAATTATATTTATTATTATAATACATTATTCATCTAATCCGCCGTCGATTCCCAGCCGAGACAAAACACGTCATCGTAATTCCTCAACTGTACATATTATAATGTAAATTGATAAACTAAGCGTAAAACTCCCGATCAACTAGTAAGAACTATTGAAAAAAATATTCATCTTTATTTTTATTATCATTATTTTACAATTAATTTATATACTCATCATTGACACAATAAGCGTAGGTCCGAATGTTACATCCGAAATGTTCGACCGCCGTAACGCGTCGTAATAATTACATCTAACTATTCAACATGGTGTTTTCAAGTGTTTTATTCGCGCGAATAAAGGAAACGACAGGATTGCACAGACGCCACATCCTAAACTAACACGAAACCGTAAATTTTCGATAATATAATTGCCCCAGCGGTAATGTGTGAGCGACATTAGTATGAGCAGTTTACATACATATATACAATCACTAGTTTTATGTATACGCAAAATTGTTTATTCAACCACATATAACTGGATCTAACCAGACTGAATCTAAACATCAAGTATAGGTACAGTGGGATCACTACATGGGAAAGGTTTATTTCTAAGCGGAAACTATGATTATGGAAAATATATGCGATAATGGTCATTATATTCCCTCCATCATCGAACGGATTATAATAACGGTATACCTAATACAAATCCATCAGAAATTTAAATTTATCTACACATCTTCCTAATTGTCATAAACACACATCAATTATCAATCAAGTCATCATTTCATTATTGCTTAAAAATGAATAATATACTACGTGTCACGAGTTACAACAAAGTAAAATAGTTTTACAGTCAACAATTATTACAGTCTATAATCTAAAACTACAACATGTCAATACCAAAAACAATACACTAGAATCCAGTGAAACACACAGTACATATTGCAATTGATTGAGGAGCGAGACATTATTATGTTATGCGTAAAAGCTTGTATAAAACAGCCTAAAGATAGTTGCGAGGCCAATTTTTCTTAACACGCAACAACCAACTTTTATGAACATCTAATGAAACAATTTAATTATTATCCAGATTATTAGACATTAATAAATGGACCGTTTTGTTTAAGTGTAAATAAAAAAAATATCCATTTAGTATATTCAATTATTTCATTCAGTTCACTTTTCTCCGATAACAGCAAAAAAGTATTTTCACCGTTTCTTGGCATTTATTATGACATTTATAATATTATTTTTGATTAATTTTATTTTGAGTTACTAAGTAATTTAACTATTAATTTGCACAGTGTTTTATTTTAATTGTATGATTTTTAGGTTTAATGACGTTTAATAATTCTTACTTTGTTTGCTATAAAAGTTGGTTATTGAATACAAATTCAATTGCTGTACTTAATCAAAAACTAAATCAATTTCGATGAGTTAATATTAGTAGTGACAGTTTTCCATAGCCCAAAACATCTTCCCGTCAATAATTCTAGTTCTTCAGACTCCACATTAACTTAGATCTCCTATGCGTTAGTACAAAACATTCTTGATTGTTGTTCAGTCTTCTAATATCCTTTTGGTCTTCAGTGTTCCGATATTCAACATAGATTCTAACTCGAAAACTTCCGCCGTATGTTGTTCAGTTACACCACAATTCTGTCTTTGGATATGATTCTAGTCTTACAATTTGATTTTGTTCTTTGATTTGATCTGTTGAACTATTTCGACGCTCATTGTTGTTACGCGAACCAGTTTTGGTTTTGTCAAACAATATTTTCGTTTCGAGTACTATTATGTTGCATGTTCATGGTTTAGCAATAATATACCTTTCGATAACGTCTCTAGGTTTGGTTATACTTTTTTTTTATATATCTTTACTTAGTAAATCAGATGTTATTTTTTTACTGACTCAATCGATATTTTGTTGCAATCTTTTATGGCTCGCTCCATTCACCAGTCAATTGTGTTATTTCAATCTATAGTTTTTTCTTTTCTATCTACAAATAAATTCTCAAGTTGTCGTAGTCGATGCGTTGGTATTTGTTGACATATAGAGGGAGCTACTTATGCAAGTAGCAGCAGTTATTGTACAGGTGGCGCTAGTTGTCGTAACAACGGCTACAGGTGGCATCCATTTGAAAGTTGCGTTACGGTTACATCGATTTGTTGGAAATTTAGCGCTAGTAGCGTAACGTTTAGTTGCATTTTGGTTGTTGCTACTTGTTGTACGTACACCACTAGTTGTACAGGTGGCGCTAGTGGCGTTACGATAAACGCTTGTGGATGTGTCAGTATTTGGATAACGATTAACACTTGATGCTGCACTTATGTTGGTATTTCCCGCACAGATAAAACTAGTTGCACTGGAGATGGTTTTTAGTAGATTATTGCTACTTGTTGCACATAATGCGTCACTTGCTTTATGATTAACACTTGATGTAGTACAGTTGACTGCAGTAGCGTTACGACAAACGCTTGGGTTGACGGTATTTGCGTTATGACTAATGCTTGATACGACGATATTTGAATTACGAGTAACACTTATTGTTGCACAGGTGTCGGTATTTGCGTTACCACTAACACTTGTTGCACAGGTGGCGCTAGTGGCGTTACGAGAAACACTAGTTGTTGCACAGTTGACGTTAGTCGAGTTACGATTAACACTTATTGTTGCACAGTTGACGGTAGTAGCGTTACGACAAACGCTTGATGTGACGGTATTTGAATTACGAGTAACACTTATTGTTGCACTGATGGCGCTAGTAGCGTTACAAACACTCGTGTTGTGGGTAGTGGCGTTGCGGGTGACTCTAGTTAACGCACAGTTGACATTAAAGGCGCTAGTTACACTTATTGTTGCAAGGGTGGCGCTAGTTATCGCAGCGACGCCGCTGGAGACGCCAGTGACGTCACGACTGACGCCTGTTGTTGCGCGGACGGTGCTAGTGACGTCACGGCTAGCGTGTATAGTAGCGCGGGCGGCGCTCGTGACGTCACGGCTAGCGCCTGCAGTCGCGCGAGCGGCGCTAGTGACGTCACGACTGGCTTCTACAGTTGCGCGGGTGGCGCCAGTCGCCGCAGCGGCGCCGCTGGGGGCGCCAGTGTCGCCGGTGACGTCACGGCGGGCGGCGCGGGCGGCGGGGCGGGCGCGGCTGCGGTGCTACCTGCGCCCGATGAGCCCGTTGGAGTTACTGTTCTGCTGGGGGCACATCTCCAGCTCTACTAGCAGCGGGAAGTGATCTGCGGGGATGGTACAATAGCATTTATTATACAGAAGTAAAAAATATAGATCGTTTGACAAACTACGTGACGTGACGCAGAGGATTACGAGCCGATACTCAGATGGATAAAAGTTAATTAAATAAATGATGAATTTAAGGTTAAGTTCTGGCCGTACATGTTTGTGAACTAGTCTTTGCGTGTCCTATCCTATATGTGGATATAAAAAATGCCCCTTAGAAGCAGGCACACAACACTAAAACATTCCACCTTATATCTCAACAATAATAACCAATTCTTGTAAATTACTGCCTACTAAAAATTTACAAAATAGATATTTGATGGACAAAACGGATGAAAGATTGATTATTAATAGTAATAACAAGTATAAATGAAATTATTATTCAATTACTACATTAATTTACACATAAAAAAATTAACATAAAACATGAATACCTGAAGGTATGTGAGGGTGAGGGCACCCAACGACCTTGTGTTCCCTAAACCAGTCCTGTGAGAGAGGCCCGAGGAGGCCGAGCGGCGTCATCGTCTGCTTGCTGTAGAATATGTAGTCGATGATGCCCTTGAAGTCGAAACTGGAATCATCAAATGTTACATTTGAAACTTGGTTGGCTCCTATAATTTTTACAATCGGTAATCTCCACACACTATAGATAAAATCTGGAGCAGTAATTCAAATGAGGGTTGATAAGGAAAGGTACGGGGTAATGGCTATTGGTTAAATAAAGCTCGTTAGAAACATTATAATAAATTATGACAGGTCATTGTAATAATAAATGAATGTATATTAAAGAACTTTTGATTAATATCATTTTGTTATTTTTTTCTATTGAAAACGTTTAATTTTCAAATACCCATAATACATAAAAAATAATTATTTCGTCCATCTTATTGGAATAAGAATGACGCCATTTAATCATCATGCATTATCAGCAAACCAAATTTATATGTAAAAATTTCAGCTCAGACAATCGGGGTAAACCGCAAAAATTCTCTCACATACATACAATCAAACATATATGTATGTGTGGTTTTAAACAAAACCTCACATACATACGAACCAAAAAACAAGACAATTTACGAGTAAATAAATCTTGTAGATAATAGGACGGCCACCGGGTGGGGTTTTAATGCAGTAAGAATCCGCAAATCCGACTCTACGCCGCTCCCACGGCACCAGGTACCTTTTGAAGGTTTCCCCCTAGTATACAAAAAAAGACAATAATAGTAAAAGACTCACGTATAGTTAGTGTACGGCATGATATCCTCGCTGTACGCGGACGCGAGTTTGAAGTTGTGCGTGAACTCGTGCTCGGAGCTCGGCATCCGGCGCAGCGAGGTCGCATAGCCGAGCTCCTTGAAGTCGCGGTGTTCGGACGACACCCGCCCGGCGGACAGGAACTCGATCACGCCTGGAGTGTAACACATAATTATGTGAAACATTTAAAACTTTGTGAACCACCTCATCTCTTTTAACAGTATTACGCGCTGCTGTGTTCTGGTTTATAGGCTGTGGTAAGGAAACAGGCGTTTTAGCGTAGTCCTTAGGGGTAGCGGCGCGTCTGTGGCCTACCTCAGGTAGGAATTGAATCCTGTCTGGGGTTGATAACAAATGTCCATAATCGGCAATAACCATTAACCATCAGGTGGATTGCATGCTCGTATTGCTCTCCCTGCTATCTGCTATAACCACAGTATAAAAAATAGTTTCTTAAAAAATCTTGTCGACTTATTTTTTAAATACCTTGAGACTTATATACTATCGCGACTCATTTACAGATGATATTTTTTCCTTTAATCTAATAGTACATACAAAACTCCTTCCCTGGCTACGGCTATAAGAATGACGGTACTTAAGATTTCAAGGAAAGGGGGTTAACTCTTAAAACCCTACTCCTTGAACGACTTTTGTCGTCAATATCAAAGTCTAGACGAGCTACACGTCCACCTTCCCGCTCACCATTGATATAGCATTCGCCACTATTAGGCAGCGAGTTGAAATCCCCACACAGCAGCAGTTGCACGTTATTCCGTTGTCCACTGAGCCGCAACGTGCGCGCCGAGTCGTCCAGTATCGACCGCAGCTCATCACTGAACATCATCGTCTGAATGAGCTACACGTCGATTTCAAGTGTTATGCATATTGTTCTTACCACTATCAGGTAGAGAATTGAAATCCCCGCACAGCAGTAGCTGCACGTTATCCCGTTGTCCAGTGAGTCGCAACGTACGCGCAGAGTCGTCCAGTATCGACCGCAGCTCATTACTGAGCATCATCGTCTGGATCAGCTTCACGTCGCAGAACTCCGGGTCCCAGTGTATGTGGGCGGTGCACACGAGTATCGGCTGAGAGAGCTGAGTCGTTTCAGTTGGTAAGCCTGCAATGGATTGTTTGAGATATAGGTTTGTGCTTCGTGTCTTACTATTGAATGTTGTGTTATCGGAATTTTGTCCACTTTTAATTTTGTTTGTTTTAATAAGAGCTACAAACTTCAATAATATCGGGTTTTGAATTGATATCCTCATATTAGTTTCATATCTTTTAAGTATATATTTATTTAAGTATATATGTTTACATTGCACTTTATATATTCAGGAGTGTAGGTACTAACGAAGTCATTAAGTGAAGACAAATCTTTGTCATTTTCTAATTTGTAAAGTTTAAAATACTGTTGTATACTTACTTTCAACTAATTATAATAATAAATAAAAACTATACGAATCAATTTAAGAAAAAAACTACACAAGCTAACAATACGTGAATAATGAGCATAACGAAGACATTTCATGTTATCGTATCTTACGCCTTTTATTATTGTAGTGTTAATAACTACGTTGTTGAGCCTTTTATCGCTAATAAAAACCGAAAACTACTTCTAAAAAATATTGTGCGGTATACTAAGCGTGAAATATGCAAAATAACGTAAAACGAAAACAAAAATTAAATATATCTTCTACAACAGTATACTCTTATGTTGCAACAAAAATAAAAAAAAAAATCAACTACTCTACACTAAATGTATCACATAGAACGATAACGAACACTGCCTACATACAGTTAAGCGGAAATGTCAAAAATAGTAGTATAAAAAGATGTTCACCTGACTTACCGTTCTCCCACGCTGCCTCCTTAGTCTTCAAGAGGGCTGCTAGTCCGATGTTGTCTTTAGGCATGACGCGGTTCAGCATGTTGTCGGAGCCTTCGCTGTTCGCCATAGCGAGCTGGTTGAATTCTATTAGGTGTTCCTTTACTAGTGAGAACCTAAAATTTTGTTGATTTTTGAAATGGTCGTAGCTTCCTATCGCCTGATGAACACTCGTCATTATCCCACGGACATGTATATAAGCAACCCGCGCTTATGTGGAACTTCAATCGGATTGACGACCCGCGTGGCAGACCGATCTGACACGAGGGCTTCGGGTTCGATCCCTGGCCAGTCATCTAAATGATGAATTTGTATTTCTATTCTGTATCAGAAAGTTTGTGTGTTTATATGTCTTTAGCACCCATGTTGCAGATAATCCTAATGTGGGGCTATGCATTTAGAAAAGTCTAACTAATTTAAATAGGCTACAGATGTTTTGCTATCCTTTAATTGCTAAGTATGAAGGCTTTATGTTTCTGCCTTGCCATACAAACCATACCCCTGAGGACTACGATTAAATCACGTTAGTGTACTGCCTTACTCACCTCTCAGAAAATAAAATAGTAGCAGTTAACAATGCTTTCGTGATTTATAAGACAGGAATAGAAATATATGCATCCATTTCGAAATAAATCACGACTCGTTTCTTAGGTCAAATAAGTCGTACATAAAAATTACGTAAGTTACTCGTACATATAATAATTACGTTGTTCCTCAACTGATATAAAAGGATTACATGCCACAGTCAACCGTATGTTGGGTTTAGTAATAGATATAATTTGGCGAAAATGGAACGCCTTGTAAAACTCCCTATTAAACTTTCCTTGTGAAACGCTTTACATTTTTATTACTGACTGAACTTAATCGGTATTATTTGTTTATTCAAAAAAATATTCATTACTTTATCTATCGACATTTGACCTCATCGAGGAATTATTAACACAATGTATTTTCATAAATATAACGCTTTTGGTGATTCATTAATGTAAATAGATTCGTCTTTTTTGTTTTTATTCGTGTCGTAATATATACCTAAAGTCCCCGCGGAAGATTCCAGGTGTTACTCGGTTAGCAGACTTCAAAGGTCTAATTAAAAATCTTACTTGGCAGATCTAAAGAAGATAGCGCATCCATCCACGTATTTCCGTTCAGATTCGGACATGGTTTTGGCGCGCGATTTCGGTGAGAATATGCCGTCGTATCCATCCTGTTTTAACTCCGGCAAGAAAAAATTATAAAACTGGTCCGTTTCTACTTCCTGGAAAAGAAAGAGGAATAATTTTATAAAATATTTTTTTCTCATACCTGATATTTATCGTATGTAATTTTTCAGATGAGAGAGTAATGATTGGCCAATAACTCAACATGTTCAGTATGGGACTACTACGTTGGAGGTACGAGTTTAAAATCACGAATCTGTGATTTGTCAATGTTAAGTGCTTAGATATGATAAATAAGTTATAACCCTCACTAACTTAACCTTAATAAAACCCGCATACTCGTACACTACTTATTAACTCTACCAACTTAAATTAAATTCTTAATTGCTGAAAATTTGAGAATTTGAGCTACGATTACTGTTAATTTGGCAGAAGATCCGCTCCATCGAAATAAATGGAGGAAGTCGTTAAACACAGCACCGCTTTAAACACATCTATCGAAACATGCGCCGTCGGTGGAGCAACATGCGATAAAACAAGGAATACTAACGACGGCGTTTACACAAAGGTCTTCCGACTAGTCTGGAGGAACCCGAGTGATCGATGGCACATCCGAGGCGCCATTCAACTGAACATCTCGCATACACCTCCGGGGCGCATCACACCGCGCCGGCGGACCGACATTGACAGATTATTTAATGGGATGCGATTGTGGTGTACGGCGCTCTAGATGGTCAATCTTTTAGATTAATGGAGTGTTTACTGGATACGTAATGGTCAGTTAGGCGCAAATACATCTTCGGCTCAGGACCTCACACGCACAGTCGTGATAAACATCGATTTCGATTTTCAAACAGTCACTTGAACGTTACGATCCATTATCTACTCGCAAATGTTTTGATTAAATATTTTGGAAATTCTTATCGATTGGTATATTGTTTTTGTACATATAATTATATTTCTTCGTGTAGAAGAATATGAGACGTAGAATTGTTTCGGGCTCGAACTTCGATTTAACAATGTCAAAATCACAAATTAAATTTATTCTGTTTCTCAGCGCTTTTGTTATAAGTTATAACCTGTATGTGTCCTGTATGTGTCATCAAAATACACAGAATGTTCGACTGTCGTAAATTTATATTGCTTTATTATCTCAAATGTTTTTTTAAGTTACATAAAGCAAATTTAATATGTATAGAAATGGTAAGTAAATATAGTAAGGTCTCATATGAATTCCCTACACAATTACAACCGAGGCGGCCAAATTGCAATAGTCTATTGGTTCGAATCGAAGCACGCGACCACCTACGCGCAATTATTTGGAATAGACGATAGACCAAGTTTTAACAATGATGAACGCGTGGATCGCATGTGGAATACACAGCTCGGAGGTAGCTGCGAGGAATATTTACGATTCAGGATATGTCATCACGTACTTTCTCAAATCTTATCGAGAATTAAACACGAAATCTATGCGGTTTTTTATTTATCTCTAATCTTATACACAAAATTTATAATAGCACTAAAATGTTTACGTAATCGTAAATTGCATTGTGCATTTATGTCAGGCTTTGCCCTTGATGTTCGCCTATAACACAATTACGATAGTATATTTATGTGTTACAATAGCTGGTTTTGCACAGAATAAAAGAAATAAAATTAGCATACAATAATAAAGTTTAATACTTATTAAATGTAACTAAAGGGAAGAGTACCTGTAAGCTTATGATGTCAGCTGAGTAGTGTCTGATTTCGTCCAAAATACCCTTCTTCCTGTAGTCCCACTCCAGCGCCCAACTGGGGCAGTAACCGTACATCTGTCTTGTCGCGTATTTGTCACAGAGCACGTTGTAGCACATCACCGTGAAAATACCTGAAACAATAAATTGTCCCCTTTTAAGGATACATGTAATAAGCACGGCTAAGTCGTTGGATATACAAGTTTCCTATGTTACGTAAACGGATAACGAGCGAGAGTGAAGAGTAGGCAGTTTCTATTTCTACACAATCGTCCCCATTCAATTCGCAATCACATGTCAAGCGGACATCAGACGAGATGCCAATTAACTATCGCTGAAGCTTTGTTACAGTGGCTCGGGACCTGTCGCGTGACAGATAAAACTTGTTCCAATTAAAAAGAGACTCATATTACGCTCTACATGCGTCGCGTACGCGCGTTCGCGTTTTGCCGGCACGCGACACAATAGCTTTTGTTTTTATAATGTCAGCTGCATACACGCTGATATGGTAACTCCACGTTTCATCTCGCCGTAATCACTGCGACTCCACGCTCCTATCCTTATCTGTAGAGAATGAAAATGAGCCGTTTAGTAGCCGATCTAACAGTCGTGTTAAGCACCCCCGAGCGAGTCGTGTGGAGTGCATTAGGATCAACGTTGATGACGAGGAAATAGCTCGATCGTTTACCAGTACGAGTGTGGACGGATCGACGACTAGCCTTCATATTATGCAATCGCTAAATAGAGTCATACACCTTGCCCGTCGGTGTGTATTGGGTGCGGAGTGTAAATGGCTCAAAGTGGTTGCGGGGTATGAATTGGGCATTATGAACATCCCAGGCTGCCGCGACGGACTCATTCCGCCGTATCCACTTATTACGTAAACTAACGTGGCACGACTGTGCTCTCTCACGCTCCACACCATTATCGCAGATTTATGCGGACGCCGCGCTCGCACCCGTCTTATTATCCGGATCAAAAGGCTCGCGGGAGGACGAGGCCGCTCGTCTAAATGCCGACTTCGTGGAAGTCCTTGGCGATGCAATTATCGGAATTTAATCTGGCTCGATCACAGTCAATCAGTTGACAAAGAAGGGGGTGGACGTCGTGAGACAAAGCGGCCGGGGCCGGTGGAAGGACAAGACAATGCCGAGATCGAGCCGCGAGCCGGAGTCGGGACAAATTGATAAAGATCGCGGGGCGCGCTCGCACTCATGCTAATCGCCGCGGAGTCAACGTCACCTGGCGTCGAACGGCTACGATCAATACGGCCGCAGCACGTGCTTTAACTGCGTCCATTATATGCCCGATGCGTCGCGTGGCGACGAGGCGCACATGCCAAACGTCGCGAAACAATGCGCGCATCGATAATCGCTCGTTGTTTAAGGCACTACGAACGGGCGAAACGAAAGCTCCGCGCCGACACAATAATAAATGGTAATGTTGTCGAACATGTGGACGCGTGTCTTCTTTTCAAATATATCTAAAGGCGATGATGAAATTGTACGTGTACGCCCGGCAAACAATGAGGGAAGGTGACATTCGCCGTGTACGGTTATAGCATTGTTGCGTTCGAAGCGGATCTTCGTGTGGACACGGATCAATGTTATGTCACAGATATATAGCACACGGAATTCGTTGCAAAGTAATATGTAAGGAAGCGTGGCGGCGGATGTTTAGCGGCAAGTAGAGCGTGTCAAGATTGACTACAGAATAAATATTTTCTAGTAGCAATCGCATCTTGCCAGTTTCGTACCACATTTATCTCGTCCTACGTAATGTCGGCGCATTTACTGTTCAAATTTATATTCGTGCAATTCGAAAATGTTAAGTCCCAAATATTTTATAGACAATGTATCCGTACCGTTAGAGTTGTTAGTCATGCTTGTGTAATGATTTATAATATCAATACAATTCGTGAGCGTTCGAGACAGGTTTTTTTGTGAAGTAAACGTATTTCATTAAAAGCGATTTAAGCGTAAGAAGATTTCGATCGGATCGGCAACGTAAGCTCATTAGATCATGTTCGGTCATAGACCGGTCGGTATGACTGATAGATATGACGTAAGATATCTGAAAAGGTGTTAAGTTTGGAACAATGAACGGCTCTGTTGCTGACTGCTACTGAATTTGTTTCGTTCGTTGTTAGCAGTGATAGCCTAGTGGTTAAGAAACTCGGCCTCTCACGCTGGGAGTCAGAGGTTGAAATCCTTGGCAGTCTCCTCTAATTTTTTATTATATGCGTATAAAAAAAATATTATTATATCATTGCCTAAAACGACGAGGGAAAACGCCGTTAGGAAACCGGTACGACTGCGAGTTCGAAAAAAATAAAAAAAATTTCAAGTGTGTGAAGTCTACCAATTCGCACTTGGCCAATGCCGTGGACTGTGGTGGAAGACATGGTGGATAGAATTTGTGAGGAAACGAGTGCCAAGAAGTAGGACAGTACCGGTTGACTACTGAATTTGTTTCACCTTCAGCCAACGTAACCGTAATAATATCAGCGGCTAATTGAGACGTCGTCCACGTAATATCATAATTCCACTTGAACAGAACTACGTTTTTGTCGCGTTCGACGATATTTTTAGCTAACAAAAAACAATGTTACTGGAAGGTCGTAGCCGCAAAACATTATATCAACTTAAAAATAATTCAGCGTAATAATATATTCATTGGTACTTCAATGGAAGTCCGCAAAGTAATTTGCATATGAAAACTCGTAATTACAGTGAATCGAGCCGATCGATACACAATTGTCATGGGACTAGCGGCCACATGACGCCGGCTTCATGGGAGCCGCAACATTTGTTAGAAGGCTGGAGTTTCTAGAAATCGAACCAATTACCTACCATGCATTTCCATAATAAGCGGCTTCAAACTCCTACCTACTATTGCTAATTCAATTATTTCTTTCCAGGTATCTTTAGTTGAAGCTTATAAAATTAATAAGCCTGTATTAAAAAGTACCCATTTAAGTGTCTCGTATCTTATGCAAATTATACCCACGGTTCCGTACAATGAGCTGAAAAGTATTAAAGTACATAGTTACACACGTACATACTTTTACATTTTATGAACAATTAAAATTCTCATTTCCGAATAAACGAAACAAAAACAAAACGGCAAGAATTAATGAGGCATCTCCTTTTCTGGAGATGGCTTTTTGCAACCGTCTCTGCAATTACGCAAAGGTTTTGTTCAGGGAGAAATTGAAAAAAAAAAATTGCCAGTGCGGGTCCGATTTCAGGGTTCCGTACCCGATGGGTAAAAATGGAACCTTAAGCCTCCGCTGTCTGTCCATTTGTCACAGGGCTCAATCTCTTGAACCCTAATAGATAGACACTTGAAATACATTACAGAGTATGTAACTTAAAGGTGGCCGACATAACAGCAACTATTAAAAATAAAAAACAAATGAAAATTAGTTGGTACAAAACCTTCAGTGTGCGAGTTCGACTCGCACTTGGCGGTTATTACCCATTGGGTACAGAACCCTGAAAAACACAAACGAACTGCAAGACGACGATTATTCAAAATAACGTTGACCATCGGTGTTTAAACTGGTACCGGATGAGATATTGCGAGTGGGTCCATTTGTTGGTCGGCATCGTATGTATCAAATGCAATCCGAAAGGCAGTTACTCTCTTTGAAATATACTGACGTATGCGGAAAGTGTTCAACGTGTTCGCACGAACCACGGGCGCGCATTAATCAGAGGCATTAGTAAATGCAATGATATTTTAAACTATAGATGGGTTACATGCCCATTAAACAACTCGAAAAAATTGACACACATGCCCATTTTCCATTTTACTTACATATCATTAAATAGACAAATATTCTATAAGGTACAGAGCTATTGGAACAATATGATAAATATGCGTTTCAAGTATCATTCATACGTAAATATCGACGTAAATGAATAAGTTGTCTCTTTGTTGTCAATTACGTAATAATGGCGGACCAAACACGAAAAATAATCAAAATTTAATAATTTCTCCTCATTTACTTGTGATATGTTATTCCATGACGGTTGTTTATTTTTTTGCATAATTTATACATTTACGCATTGCACAAGAAGACATTTTGAGGCTTAGAAGACTAAAATAATGACGTTTAACGTGTACAGTGACATACGTGTCAATTACTACACCGCGCAAAAGTGACTGAAGTCGACATACACCAATTGGTGTATTTTTTATGTTTCAAGTCTTGCCCGCTAGTAACTCATCTTTAGTTTATATCAATGGGTGAATGCAATTAATGTTGAAGATCGGCAGTATTAATAGACGTTGCATCGCAATTCACGTCCGTGTTATTGATGGGGAAATTCGATTTCGGGATCGAATCGCACGGAATGACCTTTCTGACGGAAATTGCTGAAGTAGGGACGAGCCTCTCACGCTACGTAATTGGTTTATAACTAACACAGTTTCAAGTTAGTAGCGAAATGAGTGAAATATCACGGGTATAAACATAACATGTTTGTTTTTACCCGACTGCGGAGGGTAATGTATTTCTTATTCTCTAGGACGTCCTACGGCCTACAGCCTAAAGGGTTTGAGGTATTTCAAAATATGAGTTGTCGTTGGATATATAAGATTGGATATTGTAAATTGTAGGAGTGACGTAGGCTAAGTAATCACTTAATTTAGGAACATTTATAATCTACATATAATACAAGACTCATACTTGATGTCGATGAGATGCTGAGATGACAGACTGGCCTAAATACTTATTTGGAACGTCACTGAATAACAGCACTCTTCCAAACAGAACACAGGAGTTTGTAACGCTCATAAACATGTAATGTATCAAATACGCCGATGATTCTTTTCTGGAGCTGGTTTGTTTCAAACTTAATTTTCTAAATGGAACCATTAATCCCCCGGTAACGCCCTACAAAAGTGGTATCGTCAAGGGAAGCACTGCCCGTGGATTTAAATTACCACGTGACTCTAATCGTCGAAGTCGACACAACAACCGACCGCGACGTAATCGATCTACATTGGCGCCGCGACGGTGACTCATGTCAACTATACACTCATTGACATTTCAATGTATACGTTTAATGGAAGTGTACGGGACGTGTACCGTTTTAACCTTTTTTTTTGTTTACGAGGGGGAAACCTTCAAAAGGTACCCGGTGACGTAGGAGCAACACAGGGTTATGTGGGATTCTTACCGCGCTAAACCCCCCCGGTGGCCGTCGTCAGCGTTGCCAAGAGGACTCCGGGTTCTCCTACGGAACGCAACCGGAGCCTTCTGAACGCCTTGCCCCTTCGGGCTCCTCCTAGGTGAGCTTCAGGACTCACCACACCGTCTGGTGTTTACGACGGTATGCGACCACACATACCGCCGCCCTTCACGGAGTTGCTTGCTGGACGGGTCGACCTCCCAATCTTGCCGCGCGCAACCCCGGAAGCCCCCTTTTATTCACCTCTTACGACAGGCAGAGGATACCATAGCCCTATTCTAGTCCCGGGACTACAGAGGATAGAGGATAGAGTTAAGAATGAAAATTTAAGGTGCAAAACGTTAAGAGATAGGTTTATGTATTTTTTTGAAAATGACACTTGGCTTTTTTAGTTGCGCAGAAACTTTGTGGTTTCACTTCGGTGACACTACCGCCACAACTTATTCTGTCTGGTAACAAGAATGTTAAACGTTGCTGTGTTCTCGCTCGAAAGATGTGGCAAGAGACATAATCCGAGGCGTTCCTTCTTAGTTCTGGATGGTAGCGACGCAACTGTGTTTGACCTCACGTAGGAGAATCAGCTTTACTGCACTCTGGTTTCCTTTTCTACATTATAAAAAAAAATAAGCTATTTTGCCGGAGTATTTAAAAAGGCCCATCCATAAATAAAGCATTTATATTTTAGCTTATATCATATTGCAAATAAATCTACTTAGATAAAATATTTTGAAATCGTTGCTTATGTATTTTCATATCTTTTTGGATTCGGTCCACTAGAATTATTTTAAAAAACTACAAGCCCTGGCTTGTGAAAATCCAGTATCGGACCCCAAAAGTGTCCTTAACTTTTAACTTGGACATTTGCCAGCGGAAAGGCGCGCTGCACACGTGGCAACTAAAAACGAGTTCAATAGGACTAAGAGCAATATCAATAAAATATTTATTCGCCATACACACGAGAATTCTGATGGAAACGGTTTACTCCTGCGAATGGGATATATAAAGTAAATAAAACACTCGTATCACTGAGAGATGCGTGAATGAAACATTCGTCTAATATACCTTTTTATCATAAACGTGTGAGAAACGACTTAAACCCTATTTGAAGTCTTTGAGTGGACCCAAAGTTCTTCAAAGATGAGTAGCTGTTACCAATTCTTAATAAGGCGTGATTGACAATTTTCCTTCCCGTGTCCATTATTACCATTATACGAGTATGTATAATTGGATTGGATGTACTTGTTTACAAATGATTCTATAGCCTGTCCAATCAGGACAGATTTATTATAATAATGTACGATAAACGTTTTCATTTGAATTTTCTTTGTTAGACATTAATTGACTCCAGCAATTTGGTATAAAAATATATCTAATAATATTACTAAGAATTGTTAAACGAATCTTTGGCTTTGCCAAAAGAGAAATTTCAAAAAGAAATATTGCAAAAAGTACAGAAAAAACTATCTAGCCCTAAGCATCACTTGGAAATTCGCCAATTGATATTATCGTTGAAGGAGTTCAATATCAAAGGACCAGACGCAATATCAATAAAATATTTATTGCACTCGCAAAGAGTAAAAAAAATAAAGCAAATAATATTTACTGGAAGGAGTTTGATTATTATTGTAGTACAGAAGTAGCACACGAGTGTGTAGTCTTTCTGATGATGGGTAGCTACTGACGCCCATGCTCAAGTATATCTGTGATGAATGGAAGATGGGATTGGAGTCCTACCTTAGTTCGGCTACCCCTGCGGGCTAAATTGAAATATTTCCTTTGAGATTTCTTCCATTACCACATCGTTTATCCTTCAAATCAAAACATAGCGGCGTTTAATACTGATTTTAAAAGGCTGAAATAGATATGGTGGTTCACATTCATTTTTATTTATTTCCTGTTAAATGTAGTACAATCTGGGTTGACTTTGAAGTCGAACCATAAAGGACTCTATCACCTTTGCCTTTCAAATAACTTACAATTAAGTTTACATTGTATGTACTGAATGTAACTTTTTCTTTGAACAACAAACGTTGTTGTTATTATAATAGAGATGGGCGATCGAAACAGCTCACTCTCGCGAGTGGGACGCTAAAAAATAAATACAAACACTCGGGTGCTATCTTGTCTCATCTGAATATAATGGAGGGCGCGGTCGACTGTTTATTGGCGATGCCATTACGTGGGCTCTCTGTACGACAGGCGTTGTGTTGTACTAGAATTAAGCTCTCGACTGTACTGAATGTTGATTGCATTTTACGATGCGTTCGTGCCAAACGATGTTTGAGATTAGACGCTCAATAGATGGTTGCAACGATGCTAATAGTTACAACACATATCTGTATGGTTGAGCAAAGATTTTTTCTGATAAAACCGGGAGAGGAATGGAGCGTACGCCACTATGCTGTCCAATACGGATCAGTGAAGGAGGCTACGGGTTAGTACATATTAAGGTCTTCAATAAGCTCTGGCGACTGTCAAAATAACTAAAAGTAATTGTTGGAACCGCATTAACAAAAGTACTCCTTCAAAACACGATAGCGCGATGTAATACCACCAGTAGCGGTTACCCATCCGACTCCCGACCGTGCCCAACGTCGCCTAAGCCTAACTTTATAAATTGGTTGAGACTTACACAAGCGGCACAACTTATAGTGCTTCTCAAGAAAATATTATTATTAAGCTACAGTCAGAAAATACGACATTGTATTCCACTGTAAAGGAAGCCTATGAAATAAAGGAGGAAAAAGTTACCACTGAAAGTAAACGAATACAGATTATTACCTATATATAGATTTAGATATCACGTTTTTAATACATTGATTGAGGAAAAAACCGCGAAATCCGCATGGGGCCTGTGACCTGTTTTTCTATTTTAAGAATTTGCCTCGCAGCAGGGAATGCGGTAGAAATCTGGACACATAAAAACTTTAGGCTTTGTCGGTTTTTTCATTGAGGTCCGATGCTCGGCTACCGACTGACCTTGAAAATTCAATTTCAGCAAAATAACTCCCAAGTGATCGACTGATATAACTATTATATATTTTGTCAGGCTTTTAAATAGAATTGCACTATATGAGGTCAAGGATAACACGTGTTGAACTAAGGCGGATTGAACACCGGCCGAGTTGGTTGTCGTTTTTACTTAAATGTAAGGTTTTTACACTTTTTACACCCAAAGTAAGATTTCTTGTAAATCGTTATTTAGATTCTGCCTAGCCAGAAATCGAACCCAGTTAGAATCTCAGGACTGTTGTTATTGAGTTATTACTACCACTTACTAGATGGAAAATAAATAGCACACACAATCTTTGAATGTCTGTCAACGTTTACCGTGAAAGTCAAGCAAAGGCAAACATTGTCAGGAAATGCATGCATGCACAATTCAAAGGTATCTGAAGTCTACAATCCGCACTTAACTGGTAAAATGGCCTGCTTATTTTGGATAAACACGCACATATAGTATTAAGAAAGTAGACTGACACTTTTTTCAGCGAATAGTGATAGAAAAGCTTTTGAGACTAGACTACGGCGGCACCACCGTTACATCAATTTTTGCCTAATAACAGCAGTATTAACCGCCGCTGCGTTCCGGTTTGACTAGTGTGATAAGGGAAATATATTTAATCCCGGCGTTGCTACTGAGTTCTCAGAAATAGTACCGAATGGTAGTCGACCTAAGGTGGAAGACTAATCTCATCCGGAATTGATTACAAAGCGCCCTCATCTTTCCTTTCCTTTCCCATTACTGTACCACAGCTGGGCACGGGCCTCCTCTCAGAATGAGAACGAATAAAAAATACTTATTGGTAGACTTTGGTTTAACGTTCTCTTTAAATATCATTTACGTTACTACTATTGAAATTTCCAAACTCATACTATCAATAACAGCAATAACCCACAAGATTGAGTGAAAAGTGTTGAAGAGACGAACTACACGAACTAGCGTAACCGGGCGTGTCATCCGATAACCGGCAGGGGGAGCCACTACACTTTTTATAGAGACACATATGGGAGTGAACTCGGGTGTGTAATGCGCGATCCGATGAGAGCATTAGTTCTGCTCGTATGGTTTGTTTTACCCATAGAGGCGATGGCATTCACGGCGTTTTTTCTATCGCAGATTGTGAGACTATCGACCATGTGGAACAACAGGTTAGTGATTTATGTGAAGATGATATTTTCCCATACGATAACGAAATCCATGACTGTGATATTACAAATTAAGTAATGTAACTTGATATTGTAGATATTAATAGTAACGGTTCGTGGATTTCAAAAAGTTGTAACAACATTTCTGTTTTATCTCACAAAGAACAAACAATCGTTAACCTGAACCTGAATCAAGGAGAAATGATATTGTTAGATATTAAATCCTTATTACTTACAACATCATTTACCACATACGCTACAAGAACATTAGGTATTCATATTATAATTGTGTTCAGTACATGCATATGTACACGTATGTTATATGAAACTTTGTAGTTTAGACGTACCCAAACTGATTTATTTATTGAACGCCAAATTCGATTGTAGTGAAGCAGGAAGCCGGCTGAAAATCCTTGCGGTGGCTTTCACGGAGTGCAGCACTCTCCGTTATTCTTTTATTTTGTGTGTTTTTAGTTTAAGAGGTTCTTTTTATACTTGGTGTTTTGATTTGTTTTTACATTTTACTGTATTCTGTGAAATCGGCCCGTACCGCAATTAAAAGACTACCTTTCTCCTTTTTTTAGAACTTTCAAGCAATACTATAGTAACACATCTGGAACTTTGATAGGTCGTAATTTCCTTACGAACTCGAATCTCGCTCTAAATCTGAGCTATCGCAACTTGGGGAAATCTCGAAATTTTCTAATATTCAAGATATACCTTTTTTTGACGAAACCTTCAATACCTTCTCCGGCGTTAAGTAATTGGTTCAAACTTGTTTTAATTGTTAATTGATTGCTTCATATTTTAGATTTCTAGAGTTATGAGGATTGTGCATAAAGCACATGTACATAGAAACATAAAATTATAAAATTGCAAATAAAATTGTGAAGGTTCCTATTTCGTGCAAAGATTTTTTGAGAGTGAAGAAGAGTCCTTTGTCTACTTGCAATGAATTAGACTTCTCTTTACTATATTTGAGACTACAGTTACTTTCATAGTTTCAAAAGAGGAATTCAACGAAATAATCATAGTTCTAATACTTATAGAGCGAGTGATAGAAAAACAACATAACAATTCCACTCGTACGCCAGCCGCACGGTTCAATTCCAGAATAGAACATATTCTACGAAATCCGTCGCGTGTATTTTGTTTGTCCTTTGTGTCCTGTGTATTTTTAACAATCCAACAATCGTCTAGAAGTCACGTCCGACCCGTATCTTGTTATGTAATGTAGACGACGTGAATATTTTATCATACATCTCATATTTTGATTGTATGTTTTGGTGAATATTTTTTTTCTTCGTAGAATACAACTGCTACTAGTTATGGTAGGTAGCTGCGTTTTGTTTAAATTCGGAGAGCGATGTTGATTATTCAAAGATTCAATTTTGGAATTATTCAAAGAAACTTTTTCAACGAAAGAAATATACAGGAAAGGTGTCATATACGTAGTGATACATATCTCATTGTAAATTGTGCCTTTGATGAAACTTGCTGCAGATCCGTAAAAAAAAAACAAAAACTAATAAATACTAACGGTCTAAAAGTAATATAGTAACACGGTCAATATATAATCATACAGAGAACAGATAGCCCGGTTCACGGATGCGGTGAGGTCGGAGCCAATGTCTCTAATTCGCATTGTGTATTGTTCGACCGCGAATGGCCACGCGAAGGGCACTTCCTCTCTTCCCGTGCCATCTGACCGTGAACGATCGGTCCAACGGATGGCTGAACCGCGTTTTCACTGAGCCCACGAACGTGTATCCTCGATCATTGTTGCCAGGTTTGCAATATTTTCTATACCTCCAACAGTTATTAAGTATGGCCTTTATACTTGGGCAGATATAGCCTTTTTAACATCTTCAAATACTAGGAGCCTGTTATTTAGATACGTATTTTTTACTATTATTTACTTTTATTTTTATTAATTTCCATTCTTTTCATCCCACTATACATAACAAACTTGAAGCGGCATGCTAATGGACGATTGGCGAAATTTTGTGAATATTTAAATTGGGAGTGGTTTATGAGTAAAATCAATAGAAGTTTAACTTCGCAAAGGCAAATACTAAATTCCCATTGATTAATTCAGGCAAGAGAATTTATAGCATCGATTTTCCTCCCGAAATCCCAGACAATGGGTACTTCAGTATTCACAGCTCAAGACACAACACTACTTTGGAAATCGATACTATAAATGAAGAAATTCTGTCTGATTCAATCCAAAATTATGTATCTATTTAACAAATATACAAACTTATGTATATATTTAACGAGTAAGATTGATCAATCAGTACGATTACCATTACGATTAATTTATTTAAGATTTTTGCCTCCTATTTAATGCGAATATTTGTTAATTAACACACAGATAAATTTATCGACAGTCATACAATATGTAAGGAACTGATTGGAGAGCAATGTTGGATAACTTAAGATGGAAGTGTAAATAAAAACCTAATAAGTTAGTATTCTAACAACACACATATTGATAATAATAATTTTACACACTAATAGGCAGTAGGCATTCTATAAGGCATTAAATAAGAATTAGAAATACAAGAAAAAAAGAAGAAGCAAATACTATAAGTTCACCGTTCGTTTAGTTTCACATTGCGTTTAAAAGATTTATCAAGTAATGTGATCCGAAAAAAAGTTAAATCGTATCGTACACTACGGCTATAAATTTAAATTACAATCTAGTGCTCCAATGCAATTTTGATTCAGACTCTACTTTAAATTCAAAACTAGCTTCATGTAATGGTATCCAAATTGAAAAGGATAAGTCGGCAAATTAAAAAGAGACGAAACCAAAAGACAAATTGAAACAAATCGAAACTATCACGTAACAAATACAAATGAGTATTGAACGTGACAAACGACCGTACACCGTGCAAGTGTTTGAATAACAAAATGATCGACAGAGCGGAACGGTCGGTATGTGCCTCTTAATTGACAAGTGATCAATTTAAGTTTTACTTATCTCCTCAATTAGGGGAAATACATGAAATTACATTTTGAGTAAAAATTAAGAAATCGATCACTTTAAAAATTTTGAAGATAGCGAATGTACGAAAATAATGGATGAACAAGACATATTTGGTATGATACATCCGCAAGCAAAATGAAATATTTATTGAATTATTAATTTGAGTACATAGTGTATGTAAGAAAAAAAGATATAATTCTTATTAACGTAAAATGTAAAATTAACCTAAAAAGAGTATAGCATACACAGTATGTACAACGTTGATTTTTGCAACCATAACACAACGTACGTAGAAGTGCGAAACAATTTTTAATCATCAGACGGTAAATACCTTTAATATAAGCAGGAAACCAAAGTTATTATCATAAAACTATCCTCTTAAGATTAGTTTTTCAAACAAATTACGCAAAGTGGAGACCCCATCAAAGCGTTGAACCAAAGCGATTAACATGCAAATTCTCCAGGCGTCCGGCCAAGAGATAGTTTGCTGAAAGTTGTGATTTATTCATTCTGGCCGTTCCACGGACTCGGTTCATTTGTTAGTTAGTTAAATTACGAAGATTTATTTGTTTGTTTTACAGATTAAGTTCTGTTTCCTCGGACTCATATATAACTTTGAGCATTGGAAGTATGAAAATAATTTCATTATGCATAGTACGCTATTTTAGTATTATTTACTATTTTATTTGCGTTTTGTTATTAGTGTGTAGATGAAACCTTAAATAGACAAAAATACTTAAATGGATGAAATAAATAAAAAACTAATCATATAATTTTATTGACTAAACTTAATATACCACCAAACCGACTAAATCAATACGTAATAACACAAACATTATGCGAAAAAAAACTGAAAAAGCTTTTTATTTTTTAATCTTTCAACACCAGTAAAAATAAACAATAATACAGCAGTGCCAATCAAGCCAAATGCAAACAAAACAAACAGACAAAACGCAAACTACGTTTAAACATTAATCACTAAGAGTAGAGCCGTTTAAGTCATGGTATCTCGTGAAGACTAAACCGCCTTTTAACTCACTTTTGACGTTCATAAACTGGCCACTGCCTGCAAGCCCGTCATACTTGAGGCTACTGCGTCATCGCTCGGCATGAGCTTTTTAATTCGAACATTGCGTTATAGCGTTGATCTTTAATACTGTATAATTTATAGTATTCACTCCTACTACGCCGACTTTTCCATTATTTTTTTGCGTTCGAGATTAATAACTTCTCAACACCTTTTCAACGTAGCAGACACACCCCCTGTAATTCTTCGTGAACGCACCAAGTCATTATTTCATAAGTTTTGAAAGCTTCTGTCTGTTTGTTGTCCTTTTGTGTCTCTTTTCAATTAATACTATTAAACTTTAGTTCAAATCTTATTCATTTTTTCACACTACTTCAAGATTTTTTTTAATTTCGTATCATGGATTATTTTTTCAATTACAAGTACAATTACAAGTATTAAATTTCTTCCCAATATTATTAAATTTCTCAGCATTTACTGTTTATATTCAGCACATTATCCAAGAAAAATTGATTAACAAAGAAAATTGTGGAAATAAACGAATCCATAGCATGCGCCGGTGGCACATCGTATTGTTACAGCAGTAGACACTTCAAGAGCTGTAATGGTTTCTATAATATACGATATTGTTTTAGCCGAAGTTGATGTTAGTCCAGTCACGATTTCTATTTGCTACGTTTTTAATTTATTATCATTATCGGGGCAGACAATCTATTAGAAGTTACTTCTTCGCAGTATTCAATTCTGCGGGCAATAATTGCTTATCGCGCTTTCGGACCTTATATTAAATTATTTTATGTGCCTTCGAAAAAAAATATTTAACGTACTTTCTGTCTTAATTAAGATTTTGACACTTAATTTAATATTTTTCACACCGTTAGTTTAGTAAATAAAATAAAAAATACTTATAAAAAATATTCATTGTAAATGAAGTAAATAAAAACTACTGTCAATTTATACCTAAATAAATCTATACTCTAATAATCACACTATAATTGAAAATTCATGAATTTTATCCGTGATGCTGTATGCGTCAAAGTTTCGACCCTCTTTGAGGAATATATTGATCATGACTCTCCAGTGGCAATGGGGAATCACTCAATACAAATCAGCTAGGTAACTATTGGAGTGCAGTCAAAATACAGAGGCTTTGTTAACAGGAATCTGACAAAGCTAACCACAACAAAACAACAGGCAGGGCTCGGCCAAGAGATCAGGTTCAGTAATGATGGGGCAGGGGAAGCTACGCCCTTTCGAATTATTCAAACTGTAACGGTGTAGAGGAGAGCGTATGTTCCTGTCGTAATTAGCGTCTAGGCGCCTACACGTCCAATGTATCATCAATAGATAGATTGAGTATTATTTTCGTATGGACTGATGGATTGGTGTAAGGCAAAATAATGAGTAAAGAACTTGTAAATCTGAGTGAGGAAAATACACAATATTATTAAATATAGTAAAATATCGACACAAACCTTTTTTTTAGTGGAAATCAAACGAGTTGTAAATCAATAAAACAAAGGAAAAATAATTTAGTCAATATTATGTTATTTAAATAGATCGTTTCTAACTTGGCGTTCAATATCAGGACATTAAACACCGTTACTTCATCTCGGGAACATGTCGTCTAGTAATAACCAATCTTACGTTTTAAATAAACATTACGGAGTAATTTTAGTAAGACAAGATAGTCAGGATATAATATTTTCACTTCGAACCGAAATTCATGCCGAGTCATGTATGAAAATGAAAAAGGATGGTAAAACGACATTCAGATGTAAAACTTATAATACCTACGACGCGGATTGAACCTACACTTAAAAATTCCAAGGCAACAACAGCTCAACACCCTACGCTAAGCTCGCGAAGTTAGTCAATGACCTACTTAGCATAAAATACTAGAACGACATACAAGACCCGGTGCGTTTAGCAGCACCCACAATCAACGCGCATGCAGATGCACGCGACATTATCGCAACGAGCGCGGGGCGGTCTCGCGTTGGTTATTTATGAGCCGTGCGCCGCGCCCAACGCACCGCAGCGACATGTTATGATGTTATTAATGACGAAACATGTCAAGGAGGTTATATTTTATAATATAAATAATACGCGGTCACATTTTCGGCCACCGGTATTCTTCATCGACAGCATTAAAATTGTCAGACGAAGTGCATAATAAGTTATGACTTGCAAAATGTAGATAGTGCAATATTCTTTATTACTGTTTTATTGTTAATGAAATGACTATTGTAGTCGAGTGTACATTACAATACATATATAAATTGATAGACATAAATATGGACAATTAGATTGTCACAAATATATAAAAAAAAAATCATTTGAAATCATTAACATCAGAAAATTATAGCTTCTTAAAATATCATTTAAGCAGTGCTATAAAAAGAACAAGTTTAGTTAAACAAGTACTATAGCTATTAGCAATGATACCAACGATTTAATTATGATAAGTTCGAGACAATTTCTGATAAGAATTTTTTGCTTAATACAAAATTCAACATTGGCACAGATAACGGAGGTCGTCCGCAAGATGGGATGATCGAATACTTACATGTCGGTCGAGACCTATTTGGTCTCGTCAAGGGTATCCAAGGCCTCTGTGGTGGTAGTGTGGCAGTAACTGAAACAAAAAAGGATTATTTTAATTTAACATGAAGATGTTGTCATCAGTAAAATGCGTAATTTGCTTTTTAAAATTGGAAAAGTTCGAATCATATCTTTTTTTGGAGTACCGTACTTTTAACTCATCAAAAAAAGGAAATCATCGAGTTAATGCTCAAATAGTAATAAAAAAGGAGATTACAAAAAAATCAAAAGCAAGGTCCGGACAGAGGCCTGTTCGAAATGAATGATGGATCAAGTAACTTTAATGTACGTGCCCTCATTAAAATTACAGTTGATTACTTTTTGCTGAAATCGCAAATCGGCTGTGAAAACTCAGTCGAAATACAGGAACAATTCGGTCTGTTGCCTTAAACGGCATTGCTTTTGGACGTCAGCGGGTAAAAAAGTAATTTGCGAGTCGCAGCAAAAAGCGACCGTTACTGTTGTAATCGCCAATCGTGCATGTGTATTCAGAGATAGGGAAATTCGCAATCGAAATCTTCACAATAAGTCAGAATCCCAATATTTGAATACCGATAACAATTTCTCACTTCATTTTCCATACTGCTTTATATTAGAAATTTTCAATCATAATTCTGGGTCGAATGAAATATTCCAAGAAACCATTCATGTTGTTCTGTTCTGTTTGATCCGTAATCTGTTCAGTCGGGCGAAAAAAACATCAGGTATTCAGTGGTATAAATTCCTAATACTATGGAATATAAAAACAGCTTGTTTATGATTAACTTGCGGAGAAAAAAATAATGAATGTGATAGATCTTTCAATTAATGAAAACAAAAAAAAAATTCAACTCCAATCCAAATAAAATCGGGGTCGAGTATTATTATAATAAAAATTTGTAAGTGTCAATATTGCATCATATAGATATATATTTTCTATATGTTGAAGTTTTAATGAAGGTGTCAATGAGAAAACAGCTCATAATTATATACGTACATTCATATCAAATAACATAATTTTATAATACGGCCAATTGACTGTAAGCTATTCGATTTCAGATTCAAAATTTATCAAAAATAGACTGCAGACAGAAATATAATCCAACAAAAATATCAAATAAGAACGATGTCGTGGAAGGATGCTAAGAAAAAATCTGTAACGAGGAAACATATCTGGACCGCATCTTATTACCACTTGTCATAAGAACTCAAACTGTCAGCGTGGCCATGACAAATATAAAAACGTCGAGAAAAAATCGGCAACCCAAAGGAGTCAGTTCATCAACACACTAGCATTGTTAGAGTAAATTAATCAACGAACGGAGCGTGTCGTGCCTCTAATGGATGGCCGTAATTTTTCATACAGTTCAATGGAGCTTAATAGATGAGATATTTGTCCGAGCGACACAGACGATACTGACGTACCATCTCTACATAATTCAGTTTATCAGTTATCAACATATTCTATCGACACTTGAACGTATGTTAATTTTATACCTGAATTATGGGTCGCGAAACAGTTTTTATAATTGCCAATAAATTATCGTAAAAAATCTGTAATCTACATTTACGATCGACGATTGAACATATGATTATTTCACACACGCTTTTGATCACGGAAGTAACTTTTTATAACAAGAAAATTATTTAGAGAATGACCTTATCATCAACAAAAAAGTAGTAGTAGAAGATCCGAAGCTAAATCGAACTGGACCGAGCTGATAATAGAATGAAACTCATTTTATAACGAAATTAGTACATTGGGTAATACATTAAAAATGGGTTTGCTAAAAAAATCCTGGACAGGATAATTTTAATTATTTTTTGAAAAATTAATTTTCATTTTGCAGACAACCCTATATCAACGTGTTCACAATAAAACAGCGCTTCTACTGATATAAAATTTTATCTATTATCATCATGAGTGAAAGTAGTTGCCAGCGAAATACCTGTTTATACCTGACAACCCAGTAGTTCGTCCACGTAAATAATAGGCAACCCAAAGCCTGCACATTCTGTATGTTTTTAACATTCACTCAGAATAGAATTTTCTTATTATCTTGATGTTGCAAAATTTAATTTTCAATTAAATTTTAATTTTTCAAAAAATAATTAAAATTATCCTGTCCAGGATTTTTTTAGCAAACCCATTTTTAATGTATTACCCAATGTACTAATTTCATTATAAAATGAGTTTCATTCTATTATCAGCTCGGTCCAGTTCGATTTAGCTTCGGATCTTAGACCATAGATCATGATCACAGAACATGTAGTAAGATATTCTTTATTTTTGGTGTTGTTTATTTAGACGCTCAAGTGTCGGCATTGCAGAGGTAATCAGATCCTAAATTATTGTCACTTAGTATAGTCGAAGCTAGACACAGTTAGATGTCTTGGGAAAATTATGATATCGATCCATCTGTTTCAGCTGTGGCAATTCCCGCGAGGCTTGAATATTCTTGAAGAAACAATAGAATGGAGCCATTAGGAAATGAAAGAAATACCTAATAGCAGGGTAATTTTCAACGAGGACGTTATGCCTTATAGTCGCTAAGAATATTTTCATTAAAAAACATGTTTATTCTTTTCAAATCACGGTTATCCAATTTACTAGTATATTTATTCGAGGTAGACTGCCGGACAAACGACGCTCACTCGTGCGTGTATCAAAATATGAACGTTCATTTCGTCTGTGATTATAACGTTATTATAACACAGCTCGTCGCTCTGCTATTACTCGAGTAGCAACAAACAAAAAATCCGAGATCCGATGGGAGATAAGATATTGCATAAAAATCCGTGGTGTGGTCCCTACTCGGCACGTTTCATTTTATACAGTCGACTGGCTACGGGCTACGCTGGGTGTGCTCCGCATCATGTCATCTTAATATTTGTACGAGTTACATTTGCATGCTGAACACATAAGACTGCTTTGCCTGCTCGTGTGATTGTGTTTACTATTTTATTTCCGACATTTTCGCTTCAGACTTTTATTACCTACTACACATAAAATATTAACATCACCAAGTAAATACGAACACATCTAGCGAGTCAAGTTCAATGACTAGACGTATGCAAATTTAAATACACATTGTAGCTTTAAAATCTAGACCTCGGCTGACAATAAAACGAAAATGTTACTCCTATTAATAATATATCTGCAACAATTCTCAAACGTTCAGCAATTCGGCAAATGGTTTTTATGTACGGTTTAATTGAATATTCAAATGCGACTACTTAGATTTTTATCGCGATGCAAATGCGTAGATTTGACTTTAAAAGTCATCGGTTATACCTTTGTAGTCGTCGCTGGCTCAAGAAAAATGCAAATCGAGTTATAAATTAAAAGAGCCTTTAACTTGTTGGAGAACTCTGATAAAATCTGATTTAAGTATTTTGAATTGAAGTTGTAATAGTCTAAATAAACTGAGAGCCTAATAAGAGCAATGTTATTGTTACAGAGACGAGGGAGGTAGAGACATCTGATAGGATTCATCTTGATAAGCTCAAAGACTGAGCACTGTGAGCACGATCTTTCAGCACTCGCTGTATTGTCAGATGCCGTGTAGCTAATTAATCGAATGAAATTGATGATGATCAGGCTGCGGCATCGAGATGAATAGGTACAAGGCTTAGGTGTGAAACAATAAAATGAAATTGCACTATAGTTTGTTCGCTCTTGACGTGTAAAGGCGTTGATGTTAGTGATGGGAAGTAATATTTTAGAACAACAAAAGCTAATTTGACTTTTTATTTTTTTAATTAATTTATTAACGTAAATATTCGCATCTAAAGTCTCCACGTGTCACACTAGTGGGCACAGTAGGATCTGTCCTTGGGGAGTTTAGTAGGGATATACGATTTCAGCAATTAGAAGAAAGTATGTAAATTAGAGTGGAATGACCTAAGTATAAGTAAATAATCAACCCAATTTACATTAGATCAGGACATCTGCGCTTTAGTCCTATTGATTAATTATTTGTAAGTCTTGCGAAACATTAAACGTAGCTAAGATAAAAATAAATATGAAAACGATTCGAAATATATCTAGCATATTATCCTAAGTAATTTAGATTAAACCCTACCTTTTGATCTCGGCAAAGACAAAATACAGTACGGTTCAGTACAGCAAAATGAAGACTTGTTAAGCCCATCACTAAGCTGGCGCGGCGGCGAGGCGGCGCGGGCGTCACCTCATTACACTTTGTAATTAGGGCCGTGGGCCGAGCTACGGCCCTGCACTAAATCACGACAAGCTTAACATGCGCGACCGGCGGCGTCTCCCGAACAGGCATAAACCACAACACAATACCCGTTTATGGATGTGTTATTGAATATTAAAACGTTAAAAAAGCACCGTCTGACGCTGGATGGATCTCCTTTACATATTTCCAAACAATGCACTGAACCGTACGTTCACACTACCCGGGAGATTTACAGCCATTGTTCAGCAATAAATCGAACGAACCGAAGAGACAAAGTCGTAAAGGTGAAGCATACATAAATTGGGACAAGGACTTCGAACATTGTTAGAGCGCTGAATATGATACCAGTTTACGGAATCCACTTTTGCCTTGATGAGTCGACCTATCGGCCACGGCGGCTTCCGACAGCGCTAACAAGAGGTGGCGACGGTGGTGGCATTAGAAGCAACACACTCGGCGTGTCGAGTGAAAGTCGAATGAGCACTAGATCGGCCGAAGTTGATAAACATCGGCACGCTCTTCACATTGTTCGCGCTCCGCTACACGAGATAAGGCTTTCTCCGCTCGTCTCTCGAGAGCTACCGTGAGAACGTATCGTATGATATGACTCGACGTTCGTTAAACAGAGGCCTCTTTATCCGAGATGCAATCTGCACAAACAACTCCTCGTTCATTCAAGCTCATTTGAAAGAGGAATTTCATATCGCAGAGCACTTCGCAGCTATTTCTGTACCTTTGACTGTGGCATAATGAGATTGGAGCATAAAAGGGGAATGAAATTTTAGAGCAAAATAGTTATGAATAAATGTAAATTTTCGTACGAAGCCGTGCCATAACAATATGATAAACACGAAACGGCGAGTCAGCGGGGTTAATCAATTCCATGCAAACATTTTTAGTCCATTGACTATCGCATCCTCGCCAGACGTCGGGGAGCCGATCGGCCGAGAACCGGTAAGAGCGATGTGGCAGCATATTCTAGAGCAAAAACTATACAAGCCTGTTTCTGCGCAGCTGAAACTATGGAGATGAGCACCGTTATGCGCATACAATGATAGAGTATAAAAATACTGATCATAATTGGCGTATCCGATAAGCTCAAAGAATGACTAACATTTAGCGGATCCTATTAAGATGTAAATTCTTAAGAACTAAAAACATCTTTAGTTTTATTTCTTGCTATATTGCGTAATGGTAATTAATTTAATCTGGTTTACGGTTGAGTCCTGAAATACATATCCAGATATAAGGAAACGCCGTTACTCATTTAACTGACTGCTAATTTTCTATCTGCAATACGTATCCGGTGGGCAATTTATTATGAACATATCATAGAAACTGCAAACAATCTGACAGCAAGATGAATGGCGAATATCATTGAGACAGAATGCCGATCAAATCAGAACATCTGTTAAAACTCGTTTGTCGTCGGAACATCTTTTCAAGTTTATGAGTGTCTGCTATGTTTTTGTATACTTATGTATGACAGTTTTTTCAGGCTTATGCCAACCAGTCGGGCATGACCTTTTGTGGCTTCGAAGCAACGAATTAATTATACTCAACTACATAGTTTTACCTTAATCAAGTATTAAATGTGTAAACTGTGTATAAATTAAACAAGCGTGGGTACGGATTTGTAAACGTGTTGCTTGTGTAATCATTTAGACAGAGGCACATGGTATAGTACCATTGAGTTGTATGCCTACATGTGCCTATATATTATTATATTATATATATTATATTATTTTATACATATAATCATGGCGAGTGCTATTTTCGACAAGTCGTGTACATACTGAATAAAAGAAACTTTCAAGTGTGTACCTAACTACCAACGTGTGTATACGTGATCGGATCGTTTACAACTATATGCCATTGTCCCTCGCCATTTAGGGGCTAAAATACGTCGTTCGTATAGTATTCGCATTCGCATCGCTTCGCGTGCGTCGACTTCTCAACACACGACAGTGTTGCTAACATTTTGGTAATAAAAAGCAGTAGATCGTCTTTTAAAAAAAAAGGAAACTTCAGAAAATTGAAGTGAATGTATGTAAAGGATTAAATAGTCACGAAAAAATACAAAGGTCGTCAGAACCAAACAACGTGTGAAATGCGTATATGTGGGCGAAAGAAATAAAAGATTGTCAGGACTAATCCATCTCTCAAATGAGTATTTGTTGGCAAAAAAAAAGGTCGTCAACGTATTATATAATATAACAAATAATTTTTTATGGTGTAATAGTACCTAGATGACACGATAAAACAGTCAAGGGAATTAAAACAGAAAATACACTAAATCGACTGTTAAAACAGTATAGTTGGCAACACTGACTCACGGTACTAACAATGACCGTCCGATCATTTTTATGAAGACATCGGATTGATTTCCATTTTCGTATATTATTCAATACGCGCGCACTGAATAACAACGACACCGACATGTTTCCCATTTTAGTGCCTTTTAAAATTGACTTTTTTATTATGTTATTTAATTCAGTAAATATCGAACGCTTCGAACAATAAAAATAAATTGAAAATGCCTGTCTGTCTTCTATCTTAACATAAGTGTCATTTATTTTAAAATATACATATAGATATGTAGGTAGCCATTCAGGTAGCCCGTCTGCCTTATCGTTAGGTTAAATATTAAAAAAAAAGATATGTGCTTCCGTGCATAATACCACCTATCCGTCTAGTTGGGTTAATTTTAGAACCTACTCAATCGATTTAAGCAAGATTTTTATACAAAGATGAAGAAGTATATAAATAAAGGAATTTTAAATATCTACGAACCTAAGAAAATACCTAAGAACTGATTGTTGTTTCTTAAACAACGATTAAACATTTGCGCAGAAACCCTTGCAGGCGGAGTTAGTTTAAGAAATAATAGTAGCGTACAATTGTTTTTTGGCATGTTAATACCAAATACGGGTGATTTCTATCGTTATTTGATTGTAGAGCCGCACCACCGCATCTACATACATATTCCTGCCTTATTCCAATTAACATGTAAACTAGAAGTAAACACTAATTCTAGTGTTAATATGTGTAATAAGACAGTTACACTATTTCAATTAAATTCTTAACCTTAACGTATTTGTTAGAGTCCTAAGCTACAATAGCGCTAGAGTTGTACCATTTTACAATCAAATGAACTATGTGCACATTTGCTACTTCAACTTCATTACAATTCATTAAAAAAAAATCGCGCGGGAATCTCTTTTTTTACAATCGCAGACGAGCTTCGCCCGAACCGGATGGTGCTGGTTACGCTAAAAATTAAAAGTCGCTTATTTACGCGAAGCTTGGATAATATCGCGACAAAAACCCGCGGTTAGCCGCTCGTTATCCCCGGTCCGCGTTTTTTTCACACCGGCTTATAACAAACAAACACCACTAATGCCTCGCCCGTTTCTTTAAGAGCCGTGCTATTCTGATGTGCTAAATAAAAACCCACATATTCAAATTATGAACGGAGCGTATTGACGTAGAGGCGATATTATTACCTACTGCTTAAGGTGTCAGTGACCGTGCACACCTAATTTTTTAGCCAAAGTCTAGCCCGATCAGCGTTTCTCAAACTGTGGGGTGTCGGATCTCAAACAATGGCACGCTCTCGTATCGAGTGGTACGCCGATGCCGAAGGGATAATGTAGATGCTTACGACAGGCAGTTCGTCACGTATCACTTTGGTCGTCAACATTACATTTTATTGTGTTCGGTATCGTCGTTACCGAGGGTGGCACGTAGCCGAGTATTAGCGTCCTCGTCTCCTCTCTAGGTGCAGAACGCGGATTTTTGAACTGATTAAAGTCGACTTCTTTATGGAACTAGTTGTACATAAGCGACACTAAACCTGCCGAGAAAATTGTCGAGCGAATTTAACAGGAACGTAAATTGTTTACATTATGACGACGTTAACTACTCAGGCCGTTATTAGTTTACAGATCGAGGACTATCGGAACCGTTTTGAATGCGCACGTATAACGATTCAGTTATTAATAATTATGTTTATTAAACGAATATCTGACGGAACGATATTTCACGAAATATTCTTTCTTATCTTTAATTTCGAACACATACTGCGTGCTAATGATCGAACAGTCGAAAAGTTCTTTAAATAATTATGGCTATCAATCCTTTAAGAGGGGTCTCGGTCGGTCTTTCATAAATGACAAATTATCATAATATCGTATTGTGGACAATGACCCGAGCGGCGACGGTATCTCTGAGAGGACAACATCGTTAGAGTAATTTTCGCGAATGAAAACGGCATGATGTAACTTTACGATCGCTTTGGGCGTAGCGATAACATAAAACTTTATTGCCGACGAGTTTGTCTTGGAGGCGGAAGAGCAAGGGCAGATTGGAGATTTCGAGCTTTAAGGCATGGGATTATTATGTTACGTCTGGGTTACGTTCATGTTTTTACTGTTTTTCATTTTTGAAGAATTTCTTAAGATATCCTTTAAGATATATGTATTTAGATTGTTTCACCAAGACATAACGAAAATATTGAATACATTGTAGCTTTCATAGAACACTATCAAAGTTGTCCATAAAATTAAATTTCAATTTTATTGAAATCTAACTTAACATTCTACTATCTACTCTTAGTAACTAAAACAAATATAACAATAAATGTTTTAAATGTACCTATATACATAGTAAAATCGCCAATTTTCACAAGGGCAAATTTAAATAATCATAAAAAAATATTATCCTCATAAATAATATCAAGGTGTCAAATTTTATTCACAAATTCAATCATAAAATTTGATCGTCTTGAAAAGCATTGTTCAAGTGCCCTCGCTAATTTCTATAACGAGAGTGAGGGTCATTCTCTACACTCCAGATCCCTCTCAGTCAAATCACATTTATTTCTCGTAATTTGGCACTCATTTGCATGTTAACTGAAATTAGACATTTATTTGAAATTTGATTAAGAATTTGTAGCGTTAATTATTGTAAGTGATTCATTTATCGTTCTAATTAACAATAAAAATATAAAATAGATACATAAAAGGATTCTCTACCGTAATAAGAAACGTAAAACTCCTATGTACTGTATAGTAGTGCATTTTTCAATTATATAAAATTGATATCCACCTCCTAATAAGTGGTTACAGCCGCCCATGGACATCTATTTTATAACCACATAAAATTACGAACTGAGGTCGGTCACAAATACGTCACCATCTCCGAAGACTATATAGGAACGCCTCGAATATACGTCTCGCTTACCGCACCCTTCATATCAGAACACAGCAGCACTTAACTGGTTATATTAGGCATAAGTTGTTGTAATTGTTCATTTTAAACGACCAAGCATTAGCGAAGCAGCTAATGTAATTACGACATCTATACGCAATCATTGTTGGGTGTTAATGAAGCATGAAACTGTCAGACGTAAGTAGAAACTGCTTGCAGGGTTAACTTATTTTATGTTTATGTTTGCTAGAAGTAGAAAATGAGTCTAGTCTTTAAGGTCGATGTAGTTTACTAATATAAAAATATTATTATGCGTAAGATTGGTATCCAAACACCTGATGATAAGTGGGAATTGCCGCCCATAGGCATCTATGAGCAATTCCATGTAGAACGGATTCTCCCTGAAGGCGATTACAGATGCATTACTTCTCTTGCGGACTAAGATGGCCGCCTCATATGTAAGCCAACTGGCATCCATACCCTTCCAACGAAATGCAGAACTGCTTTACGTTGGAAATGGGTGTAGCGGTGGTACCTACTTAGCCAAATCATACTGGCTTTACACCTTTCGATTTTTTGTCACGATTATGGATATCAGAAAAGTTCAAATGTTATAAAGATGGTTAAGATGTAACAATAATCAGTGTTCAACAATATGTAAAAAGTATACCTGCTATTCTTTTTGCCGTCAACATTTTAATCACTTTAACAAACATGAATATAGCACTAACTCGAATATTAAGCTGCTTGTCAAATATGAATTAAATTGTAAAAAAAGGCTGAGAAAAAACTTTAAATTTAATTAAACTATCAGCGCATGAAGCTTTAGAAAAAGTTGTTAATCTATTACATGTGATAAAATCGCAAAAAAGTCCTCTTTATACCTAGGTTTTTTAGAAGATTTATTGTTTGTCTCTTTGTATACCTAATTATCTAGATATCTATGATCATGATCATAGTTTGCTATACAAGATTTTTATACCTCAGACCAAAAAAAAAACAAAGCTTGGCGGAACTTTGTAACAACACCTACTGATACTTAAGTACGTGGATTTTTGCATGCAAATTTGTGCATGCAATTAAATGATATAGCAAATAAAGGCAGTGATAACCTAGTGGTTAAGAAACTCGTCCTCTCGATCGAGGGGTCCGAGGTTGAAATCCCTGGCACGCATCACTAATTTTTCAAAGTTATGTGCTTATTAAAAAATAATTATCACTTGCTAAACGATGAAGGAAAACATCGTGAGGAAAGCTGTAGACCTGAGAGATTTATAAAAAAAATATCTCAAAAGTATGTGAAGTCTACCAATACGCACTTGGCCCGTGCGGTGGACTATGACCTAATCCTTCTCATTATGAGACCCGTGCCCAGCAGTGGGACGTTAATGGGTTGACGATGATGATGGTGAATTAAATGATATGAGTACAGGAATGAGGATAATGTGGTGCGCTACAATGATTTATTTAAGAGACTAAGCCGACTAACTGTAACATAGACTGCAACTATTTATACTTTTTATATCTTTTTACATCTGATTTACCTATACAAATTTACTACATTTCATACTATAAAAAATCACAGCGAGATGGCAACCCTACGCACAACAGAGCAATTTTTATCGCGGATCGCTTATGACATCTCAAATGACGCTCGCATCTGTATGGCATGAAATATTCTAAAACATTACTAAGACTTCGCTGCGAGATCATCTCGAATCACGTCCACGGCTCTTTGATAATGTCCAGCCCGCGACCGTTCTACAATGGTGCTTTCAACGATTCGCGAAGGTAAGCTCGCGTGCCATTGAGAGATCTTTTATCTCGTATCGGTTAATGCGATCAATGGCGAGGGTATACGTAATGGTATTAGAAGCCTATCATTACGTGATGGCCATTACGTACATCGGCTGTGAGAATTATTTTAATACTTTCGTATAATATAATATACTATAGGTATTTATTTGTAAGCGCGGCATTTATGTGAGATTTTTATCTCGCTAAGCGTAAATCATTACAATTGCGGTGCATTATCGTGATCGTTCATTGAGAAGCTTGATATCCCGGAGTGGTGTTTTATCGTTCTAATGGAAGATGTTCAATCAGTTTAAAAAGCCGAGAAATCATAATTTTCCGTCCATTCCTCTTACCTTCTGGACACAGGTCCTCATAAGTCATTTTATTGTATAAGTTTTCAATATTCCTCATCCTATCCGCTCTAGCTGTCTTGATTGCCTATGTAGTTGACAGGCCTTGTATCCATAATTCCAATGACTACTAGAACATTACTCTAGGAACATTCGAGATCTATTTAGCATCGTTCAATTACAATAACGATACTAAACGATCCACTAATCTTAACCACGTACACGAGCAGATTGTGGGAACCCGTCGTCACTTGCATAATCGAAAATGTTTACGAGACGGCAAATGGGTACGCAATAAACGATTGGGAATCGAAATCGATTTTTCATCAATATCGCTATCCCACTTCCACTTCGTTAGTACGAGTAGCGAAGGTGCATATTAGTCCAATGTTCAGGTGATTCCAAGGGACTCGAACAAGCCTGGTGTTAACAATTACACCGTCTTGCTCATAACTCGTTGCTGCGAAAGAGACGGTGGGTCTTTAACGCATCCGAGAGCCTGCAAACCGGCCGCCAGTAGGCGGTCCTAACGACCTGCCGATTGATGCAATTGACCCAAATGGACACGGGGATTAGAATGAGAAATAAACCGGTAATGGGCAGTACGAACCTTTAATAACAACCTTGGTTACGAACCTTGTACATTATTATGTAGAAACATCTCTTAGAAGTGTAAAATGTATTGGTGAAGCTCGAAAAATGCCTATAAGCATCCTAATCTTGTAAAATATAAATTCAGCGCCATAAGAAGCTACAATCATTTCAGAATATATAAAATAACTATTGCGACTATAAATTGTATTTTACAGTTCAACGTTTCGGCAAATTTCAACATAAAACGGATTACAGTTCCGAGAACCAACATCGTCGCCGGAGCAGAATTATACAACGCGGAATAGGTACGTCAATTTCATTACTCCGCTCAAATATGCATTAGTCGGCGAAGCGTGCCACAGTCACGAACTTTTACTATAATTACTGACGGGAATGACGTCACGATTACATTATGAGTTCGACGCAGCGCTATTTTCGTCGTCGCCGGTCGCTCCGCACCAGCGAACGCAGCGGGGGGTTAATTTTCAAACTTTGATATTCGTCACCGGGTGCCCAAATTTTCCCGTATGCGTGGCACGTGGAACAAGTTCGCCTACCCGAAATAAAATTACCTACGGAATAATGGACTGTTAAATTAAATTTATTTTCATGGCTTAAGGATCAGTCTTTCGCAAATGTTAACTGACGTATTTTATATTTTGACTTTCTTATTTTTGCTCTTCGCTTTTTTCTGTTTTGCTGCCAGAGAAAAAGTTTGCAATAAAACGTCCAGTTTAATTTATACCAGATACTATAATCCACGAAATCTGAAGTTTTTGTTTATAATTGCTAACCGGATCTTTTGCTCGAAAATATCTTTTATTTATCTACCTGTTAGTAAAAATGTTTTCAATGCTTGCTCACTTTATTATGGCTCGCGAAATACGCTAGTATTATTAATTGTTCATTGCGCAGATTGATATATAAAAATTAATATTTGATATTAATGGGCTTTTTTGTGTGTGTACACAAAAACTCATCATCGGTCGATGGTGTTTCGGAGTACAATGTAGTTTTTTTTAACGCGTCCGATGCGTCCGGGCGTAGTTTGCATGTAATCATCACGTCGCCCACGCGCGCGTCCTCCCGCGCGACCGTTCACGGCCAAGGCCACGGAGATAATAAACGCGTCGTAATGATGAACGATGTGCTACCGAACAAAAAACGAGCGCGCGCGCATCAACACGTGGGGAGTCTTTACGAGCCTCTGACATGATTTAATGGCTCGGAAAATTACAACGCCACCGACAAACGAACCCTATCGTACGAATGAAAAGTATTGCGTGACACCGGTTTTTGTCGCGCATAGCAATAACAACGGCGGCTAAATTGCCCGACGCTGTCGTCCAACATCGTAAATGTTAAGATAATTCGCGCTGATTGCGGTGGACGACTCCGGATAGTTCGGTTCAACGATACAAGGAGCCATCAAGCCGGGCGATGCCCGTCGTAAATCAAAGCGATACCTCTTTTTCGCTAATGGACTCTTGCGACTAGACGAGACGGCGATGCGAGTTCAAAAAGAACAAATTGTCAAGTAAATTGAACACGGCCGTCCATTATCTCGGCAGGCACTTCGCTGAAAACAAAGCCGCATTTAATTAATACGTCGTTATCGTTACAAACTTCCAATCGGGTAAGACATCAGTAGACGCGGTGGCGGAATGTAGGCAGCGATCGACATAGGCGGGCGATATCAGTTATTAAAGTCCTATCGGCAGTTTATACTTGTTACACGAGTGATTACACGGTCCTGCCGTGTGGGAGAATTCAATTTGTTCGCAAGTGAGGGAGTGGTTGATTCTACGACGGTTTTAAGTTTAGATAATATCTACACTCAACAAATAGCCGTTGTCGTATTCGGATCACGCGCTCTCATTCCTCCAAGCTAGTGCATCGTACTTGGAAATGTGCATCATCGCGCATGTGTGGGTTGCGTTGCACGCAAAAATAACGCTCGACACAAAACCTTGATGTCGGGGTGAACGAACCGGTGCGATAGGTAAACAGAGCTGATTGATGGCACGATACGTTTTGTGACAGTTTGTTCAGAGTAAAAAGTAGATATGCTCAGTTTTATCACATAGGCGTGTAAGTAGCCCCGCGAATCGATTACATCTCAGCCGATCTACAAAATTTGACCGCTAGTGGCAAAATTACAAGCGCGCATCCACACTTCAGAGACCATGGTAAACCATTGATCCCTGTAATTGGATAGCAGTCTTTAAACCTTATTGAAAACCTTATGGACGGTTTGAAATCCGTGTACTTCTATACAAACACGTGTTGGAGCAGAGTTGTGGAATGTGTTCCAAGCCTCCCGTTGTCGAGAGTGAACCGTGCGGAACAACAGGACATAAAAAGGATTGCAGCGATTACATTAGCCTTGAACTCCACGCATCATATCTGGTCCGTTTAAGTTCCGCGTATTCGTGGAGTAAACAATGTTCATGGGGAACAAACTGACAGTATCAGATGTACGCATAGGATAAGGCACATTCATAACGCACGTAGCCGGAGGGGTCTATAGAGGTACGCACGCATGTAAACAGTACAATCTACCATCAAATGTCACAAATGGCGACGTCGGTGTATCCGCGGAGGAGCGGGCATGTCGAAAACGACTCAGTCATGTCTCTCCGACGACTCGCGTCAGTACGCAACTAGGCACCGCGAATACATGGAGTTGAGAACGGACGTATAATTAATGAAGCATGCTTAGATAGTTGTATTAATTTATTTAACATTTAAATGCATAAAGAAAACAAATGTTTAAGCAGATAAAAATGATACCGAATGACACTGATTCTGTAGTCCGACAGGTTATAAAACGCAAATTATCTTATAACACGATCGTATCTTCCTGTCCACAACCAATTGCGAGAATTATGTTTGCATTACGACGTTATCTTTTATGCCAAAACCACAAACGTTCACATTTAATTGATTGTCAAACTGAAGGCCAGATATCATCGCAGCGTAATGTCAACGTCAAACGTGAACTTTTGTTTGGCCTTACCTCCTCCAGCGGCCTATCTAGGGCCGTTGGGAGCTGCCTATCGCCCGTCCCGCACAACAAACAAGGCAATTGGCCCTGCGTAGATCGCTATCGTACACGCCACGCTCGCCGGCGACCGCACTTGCGTATCTCATTTTAAATACCCGAGGTCCGATGTCCGTGGGGTCGTTTCATAAAACCGCAAGAGTTATGATCGCACTTAACCCTACGTCTTTCGTTTTCCTGGTCGCGTGAGCAGGCTCGCCAATTGCGAGGCAATGTTTGTTTTAATGATGTCTTAAATACACAGGATTGTTATTGTCCATTATGATATGTTGCTGTTAGTCCTTGTATCTTGTACCGATGCTAGACCGTTTCGAAGATCGACTGCTTTATACCTTATAACAGCGATAGAACGAGTTATTATTTTTAGTCTGAAGGCTGTAGCATGGAAGGAATACCCGCGTAATATGTTACAATTTAGTCCTCAGACTCCTCATCGGTATCAAAAAACTTCTGAATTACATTATTTAAAACTACAATTCTATTTGGATTTGATGAGATCTATTTGGATTTGATTAGATGTCCATGAGCGACAGTAGCCAGTTACAATTAAGTAGGCTTCATCATTATTTATTACTAGAACTAGAAGTAACAAGAAAGTAACTGCCTACACAAAAAGCAAAGATGAAATTTAAAAAATACATAAATATGTTGAATATTTAATATTTCCCAGAAAACGGATATGAAAGTTGTAATGTTTACAATAACACAGTACACGTTCCAGGATACATATAAAGTTGTAACTACAAATGAATACAGTTGTAAACTCATAAACGTGGTGGGCGGTAAGGTTGGTTGGTAGTCATACAAAGACATCTGACGTAGGTTTACCTTAATACAATCCATTTGGTTAAAACGAGAACTGTTTCCTCACCTTGTTCCGTTAAAACTAAAAAGTAAACAAAATCATAAGATTAGTGGAAACGGGCTTTGCTAGTTTAATTTGATTAGAAATAAGGATGTTGATTTTTAGAATCTTACATGAAGCTATTGCACACACAAAGAGTTTAGATAATAGCATACCTAATTGGACACACAAAGAATTACAGTGAAGGTGATTTTTACACGCTTTTTATTAGCTTCACCTGTATGTTTGTATGTTTGTTTGTATGTTTGTAACCGACTTCTTTGGGCGCGATTTTGACCCACTTTTAACGGCCAGATTTCGTTCAAACTTTGTAGATTTATTTCACAATTATACTATTTACTGTTCCTTAATTGATTCCTAGATTCATTTAGATTTTCTACTTTTTAGTTAATTTTATCATAAAAGCGTGTTTTTTAGTTTTTTGAACTATATTTATTCTATTAAACTTCCTCAATGGTAGTGTTTACATGTTAGAAATTTTCTAGTTAGTATTTGTTCTGTAAAATGACGTAAGAACAAGGAATTTAAATTTGAAACAGACAACTTGTACAATGCTCGTGGAATAACGGTCAACATGTTGGTTGAGTACATAGAGGGTGATTTGATTACACAAAGATTAGGTTAGGGTTTGATTTTGCCTAGTTAGGTAAGTAAGTCTATAAATCGGGACACTTGTAATTTTCAAGAAAACTTACCATTTTGCAAAAACTTTTATGTCCAAAAAGCTTCAATACATATAAGTGTGAACCGTTTATTGATTTAATAACATCTTAACCTTTACATTAGTTATGGTCTGAAACCTTAAGAATAATGAGAATGAGAAGAATAACATGGAAAACCAGCTGTAAGCCACAGGAGGGCGTGCCGGCGACACAGGGAACCGCGGGCGGTTACTGATATATCCAGTGTGACCTTATTGAGCCGAGTTGCGTAGTGTTGAAAGCGTTCTCGAAATACAACTTCCGTGACCTTTTCACTGTTATTATCGTCTGAATGTACTTTGTTGTGTTCAAATATCATTAAGTTTCCTCGCACACGTACAGAGTCTGCGGAGGATAACATTAAGCTTTCAAACAAATATTTCCACTGGATTTATAAGAACTAACGGTTATTCTAAATGTAGCATACCAGGAGACATATCTTGATGAAAAATTATAGAAACATAACGTTTCCTTTTGAACTTTTGTCGAAACTGGGCGACAAAAGTAAATCACCTTTATCTCAATATGACCATAAACGAACTATAGATATGAATATTGCCAAAACAGTCGACATCGAATGGAAAAGTCTTGTTCGTCTTGTAATTGGAGAGAAAACATCGAAACCACATCCACACAATGAGGCGCCTCGCGTCCACGTAATTGGGCACGATATACGCGTCACGTGCTCTTTACTACCGATACGACCTCCAAACCAAAATCGAAGCAATATTCATTCGTACAGATAAGAAAGTAACGACACGACATTAGCATAATTTACTTTTACCCGAAGCAATCTCATAGGCTTGATTTACAAAAAAAGAAATAAATGAAAATGGCGAATAGGCCCAACTATCACTATGAGCATGAATAGAAAGTGTAGCGGTTGTAAAGATAACTACATTAGCGTAAAATACTATTTCGATCAATTCTAAATCTTATGCTGGACGCATAGGAAAGCGCTTCACGCTTGACATATCGGTCCTACGAAATACAAATCGAAATTAGATAGATACCTACCCACTTACACATTGCATTAGCGAATATGGTGAAATCGGATTAGACGAAAGTAGAATTCTAATGCATACATTTCTCTAAATGTATGTTTGAAAATAAAATAACCCATACTCGTACACGAGTTAATAATGCACATTATAGATTTTTATGTACTTTCTCTTTGTGTTGCTAATATACCAAATACGTATGCGTTATTAAAATTCAATCTATCCGATTTTTGTTTACCAAAGACCGAAATTTTACAATGGATGAAGAAATTGTCAAATGACGATCTATTATTGACATAAAATTGATCTGTAATAGCTTGATTATGAATTACGGGCGTTATAATAATTTCAGAATTCTAATTAAAAAAAATGTCATTATTAGAAAAATAATAAATTGTATCCGCGACATTTACCTCCAATTTTATAGTTTATTATTGCCATTCAGTTATTTTATAAATACTGTACAGTTATTAGATGTTGCATTTTTCCATATAAGGTGGTAACGCCAGTTGTAAAATTAATAAGCTAACCTTTCATATTAAAGGTTAATAGAATTGACAAATGTTTCAGATGTATTAATGACTAAAGTTTATGTGGCATAGATTAAAAACCTTATTAAATTCTTAACTGTAAACCCATAAGTCGAAGAAATGTAATGTTTTTCGGGGGAAGGTATACGAGTATATATAGTTTACTCGCCTTGTGTCTTAACGTACCTTTGGCTACATTAAACGTTAAGACGGACACTGGAGTATGCGGCGTTAGATTGGTCCTAATCTCAAAATAGTCAGTTTATATTTTAAATCCAGATCCAGAAGATAATTTCATATTGTGTATTTCACTTTCCAAATCGAGTATGTTCAGTTATTTTTTTCCGATTTTTTACTGTTTTTGTCTTTTCAAATTATATAAGTATTCCGTGTGGATCAATCTGGATTACAAAGATCAAGCTATTATTTATATCATTATATTACGCCATAACACTGACTTTAGAGAATAACAGCGTGGTTTGCACTTAAATGTCATGGGCGTTGCGGCATTTCGGAAAACTCAGTCCTACAAACCAACAATTTGTGCTACGATTTGTAACATATTGGATAATGACTCTCTTAAGCAACACAACGTACGACCGTCGGCTATATTTCGCGAGAACACTCGACCTGTTACAAATAAACGCAGGTTAAAATACGCACCACCATTCTTACGCTGACATTTACTAGGAATCCACGCGAACAAATCACAACCGTAAGCAGGGCTGTCAAAATTTGACTAATTTTTAAAGTGTCGGCCGGTAATATAAATTCATTTAAAAAAATGAGTTATAGCCGTTAAAACTTGGCCTCTCAATCAGGGTGACCTCTCAGAATTTTATCTGATTTTTCAAGTTTAGAAATTAATTATCACTTGCTTAAACGGTGACTTAAAACATCGTTAGTTAACCTGCACTACTGTAAGTTCTAACAAAGCTCTCAAGGATGTGTGAATTTTACCAATCGCATTTGTTCAGAGCGGCGGAGTATCGTCTAGAAACAGTCTCATTCTGAGAGGAGAACCGTTCGTAGCAGAGAGACAGTAATGGGTGTTTTAAATTAATTGAAGAATATTGCTTTAAAGAAGGCAGAACCCTGTGTGATTCAATTACGATGGCGCCACCGCCACATCTACATCCTTATAACAACAATGCTAAGCATTACTGTGTTCCAGTTTGAAAGGTGTAGTAAGGTCACTTCCACGAGGCATTTCGAATTAGTCCTCGAGGGTAGTAACGAATCTATGGCCCACTTCCGGTCAGGTAGGACTCCAATTCCTATTCGATTTGGTTGATTACGGATTTTTATAGCTCCACTACGTATATCAAATGAAATATTAATTCGTAGACTTCACGATAAAAATACGACTCGTAGACTTCGTTCCATACAGTTCAAAATATTATTATGACATTGACTGACATCCTTGTGTGAGTAATGGCTGTAATAGAGATATTAAGCTTTTAGCGGGCTCGGACAATCGGGCGGCGGTGGTCGCGTGTGCCGTAATCACTGCTCGTGGCTACAGCGGGACTGACGGGCCGTGCGCAAAACCGCGTAAGTGACATTTGGAAATAATCAGATAAAATAATAACGAAATGATACGACACGAGTTCATATTTAAGCTAACACGCAAGTATAGTATACGTACGTAGTGTGCCCTAATCACTGCTCGATTCATGGTTACAGCGGAACTGACGTCCCGAGCGCAAAACCGCTTATGAGACGTTTTGAAATAATCATCAAATAATAATGAATACATAAAATATAAATTGTAGACTTTATATTTTAGCGATCACCTAATAAATCGTGAATATTGTTAATAATTAAAAAAATAAAATACAAAATATCTGTATTTTCATTTATAGTACTTGTGAGTTTTTACCAGTGGGCCGGCGAGGCAATACCAAGAAACGGACAAATAGACCATTAGAAAAACCCTTTATTCATGCATTACCACTACATTTACAGTTACCGAGAAGATGAGTAGATTGGCGATATGGCGGTAAATTTAGATTAGGACACCATTGTAGGCCCCGTTAGCTACAAACACGTTTACAATGTAAATATTTGAAATAAATAAGAAAACAATTTTCAATTTGTAAACAGAATTAGGTTTGATTTAGATTGTCGATAACAATTCGCAATTTGGCACCATCATCCGTTAACAATAAGTTTTTTCGCGCTTTGTGTACAAGAAGACTTGTGTGGCATGGGCTAAGCCGCATAGCGGTCACTATATTGGTTTACCACATAAATAGTTCCAGATTCGATTCTTCGCCAAGAAATATCTGAATTTTTCTTGAATTTTAAATTTAATTTTATTAGATTGTCAATATACAGGGTGAATTTTTCAAATAGGCCTTCAGGGCAATAAAAAATATGTATTTTCTTAAAATTGAGGCATTTCCTTTAGTTTGTCATTTATCATTACTTTCCAGAATTTCATCCTTATAAGCGACACTATCAGATAGTGGAATAATATAGAGGGTGTATTTTTTTTCAAAATGAGCTCGTTCGATTCCCGGCTAGGGAAAAAGTTATTTTAAAAAAGTAATGGTGCAGTTTTAGTTTTTATCAAAATCGGCCTCGTAACTCCTTTCAGCATGAAAAAACACCGCTTTAAAAAAATATGTTTAATAGCTATGACATATCTAATAAGGTCACATTGCTACGCAATCTCTACTTAGACTAACGTTTTCTACAGCAATTATTTATATTAACCAGTACCTACTACGTGTCATCCATATTTTGCTGTCAATGGTTCCACCGCCCCAGCAAAGACTTTGACTCCACCAAAGATTACGGGTACTTTAAGCTAAACCTACACTTCACCGAATAGTAAAGCATCAAATGTCCGTGGTACGAAATAACAGTTATTGGTTCCGTAATGACTTAACTGTCCCCGTGCCCTGAGCGAAGGCGGATCATTGACTTTACCATTCAAGCTTTGGACGTCTCTATTAAACAAAAGCCACAAAAAAATACGATTAAGTGTCTGTCATTTAAAAGTAAATACCATTTGCGGGATGTTATACGTAGAAGCGGGTTATTTTTTCTGTCGGTGTTGGTTAATCTTGGAAAATGATTAACTTATATTGACAGGGTATTCACAATCTTTCAATATAAGCATAAAGTCCCTTGAAGTGATTTTCTTTCAGGAAGCGATGTATTGTCGACATATCTGGGTTTGCAAAAGTGAGTAGCCAACGGTGACTCATTTCGAATAGGAAGCCCGTAAGCCTGACTAGGTTTAGTTGTACAAAACAAACTTTATAACGAAATCACAATTACAACTTTCATATAAACTGTTTAGTGGCATAATATCACTTTCAAAAAATAGCATTTGTCTGATTGTAAAAATTTCTTTCGCTATGTTATAATATTTATTTCTCAAAACGTTTCTTTTTCTCTACATCTCTTTCTGGAAATGTCTCTTTCGCAACTACAGAATCTTTACGCACCCCCACAGACTCCGCACATCCGATCTGAGTTTTCACGTAGTCTCTTTAACCTTCGAGTAATACACTTTGAACCCGATTCACTTTCGCGCAGCAGCGTCGAGTTCACGACCCGCGGTACGCCGATTGCTCAACCCCGAGACCTCTCACCAGCCACCGTTGGACCCCTGGGTCCTGGGAAAGATCAGCGACTTTCGCTTATCTCGTCATCGGTGCTTTTTGCTGATGAGTTGAAGATTACTATGAGTTTTGGCAAAAGGTAAGTTACGATAATTATAAGGCTCTCAGAAATTTCAAATTCACAATCTACATTGCGTTACTCTAGTAATGTAGTTCTCAATGATTAAGTGCCGGCACTTAAGTTAACTTGAAGGTTCGATCTATCAGCCAGGCAGATAAAATTAAAAATCTGACTGATTGTCTACTAGTCTTTCTAAAGCAATGATTTGATTGATGATTTACATTCGACAAATATGTATTAAGCATAAAAAATATCACTTACTAGTTCCAAATAAACTTCTACAGAAGTAAAGTTTACGAAAATGTTGCTTGCTTATTGTTTTATATATATTCCGCCAATGACTAAGTGCCGGGAAAATACGACTACTTTCGCTATGTGTAATCAATGTTACGTCAGCATTGTGGGATGGATTGGAAAGTGCGGTTACAAATTAAGGTTCCAGGAGGTAATTGAGATACCTTTAATAATAATATAGCTTAGTTAGTTCCATTTCGCAACACGAGAGCGAAACACTTGAACAATAATAACGTTTTGATAAAATTTACTTTTTGTACTTTTTGTTTATTATTTAGTCTTTTTTGGTATTCGTTACTTTCAAATAACCAACTACATTTACCGCACCACATCGTACACCGATACTCAATAGGGCGAGATTGCTTCTAAAAAGCAGCAATGTTAAGCCAAAAGTTCCGTTGATGTACATATCTTTTATTTGGCAAAGGACGACATTAAAATCATCTATGTGACTGTCATCTGTCTCATCACCCCTTAAAATCGGAACACAACAGCGCTACATCGCCACCGTGTCACACCGGCAACGTTGCCCAACGCTTCGCTCGTGTACCATTCAGCTTCGATTCCGCAAGAGCGAGTCCTGGGAAAGTTCATCGCGCTTTCGCCTCGCAACCGACGTTGCATCAGCAGCGTCGCCGGCGCAGCGGGATCGCGTACGCAACTACGCATTTAGTTGACCTCCTTGTGTTTACAGAGTTTTTACTGTAACATACAAGCGACTATTTAATTGGCTCGATGTAGCACATTACAGACATATTTATAGATAGCAATTGCCCTGCTAGGGCAATTAGAACTGAGCTACGAGACATTCCCATGGGTCATGTATTACGTATTAACAAAAGAAATGTTGGCTCGTTCATTCTTTTCTGTATCCTTAGCCAGACTCAAACTTGACCGATTCTATTACGTGTTGCTTGTACTTCAATTGTTATTAATTTATCAGTGATTTATTAAAAATGAATGTTTACTGTAATAAAACTAACAATATCAACTAACTGTTACTATCTCAATGTTATAAAATATAATTATTATAAAGATTAGTATAAATATTTTACTAAAACAGTAATTAATTAAATGGATAAGTCTAATAGCTAATTCAGTAAAATTGATGTTAAAATGGTCCACTCAATTTCAAATATGTATACAGGTACATCTTTGTTCAACATTCAATACACAGGGTAGCCAACATATCGAAAAATGGTAAGGCCAAGCTCGGCGTTGAAAACCACGACAATTGGTTGTAAAGTAGTAAATACTAAAATCATCAGCCCTTAGAAAACAATTGCAGAATGTCCTCGTCCGGAAAGAAAGATTATTTATTTTTGTCTATTAATTAAACGGTATCAGATAAGCTTGAGCTAACCTTTAAAGTTTTCATTTGAAACTTTGACTTGAAGCTAAACGTAATCAATAATAAAATCCATGAAATTGTAAAGGCCGTATGTTCAAGTATATAGCCGGAACAAAAACAAATAGAATCCGTAAAAAGCCAAGTATGTCCAAATAAACCAAAAGGCCTGGTCACTGTCAACACATGCTACATTAGCCCTAGTATCCGTTTTGTATGCGTCCCTCGCGTTTAATTACATTTACTTCGAAGGGTTGAACCTACAAACAGCTAAGCGCGTATTATCGAATCGAGTTTTAGGGGAGCCGGCGTTTAGTCCCCCATTCGACACCTGTGCCAAATGGCGTTATGATACGTTTAACTTTAGTAACAGCGAAATAATTATGAAAATTATGCTCGTAAAATTAGAATTAATTTAAGGATAATGAATATAAAAGTCAGAAAATATTAAAATTAGTAATTGTGTGATCTTTCGTATTTCATACAAACGGCTTTACCGCTACACTATTTACCTTATAAGTTATAACGAATGTTAAACGCTGCCAGAAAACCGAACAGAACACATCTGAATGTGTTCTGGTTTGAAGAGAAGTAAGGAACAGGACATTTACAAGAGACATTCCAGTTTAGTCTTCAGCGGTAGTATCCGTGTCGTGGAAAATCTCAGGCAGAATTTAAATTCCTTTTAAAGTTTATCCATAGGTGGCAAGGACTATGTACTGTCAGATGGACCCCTCGTTTTTTCTGTAATTACATCCAAAATCACTACTACTAGTACTACAAACGAATCTACCAATATACAATTGTCATATTTTAATCCTACTAAATCGTTGCATATATACATCTATTGCATCAGCTGAGTAACACAAAATAGATTCATTTAATTTGTATCACGTACTATACTGTACGCATAGGACTGTTTGATATTGCGGGAATGTTCTAATTACTGCAAATAAGCAGCGGAATGTATTGGAGAGGAAATCACGTAACGCCATTGCTATGACGCGGGACGGCATCTTGACGCAATAAGATGTCTTTTACCGATGCCGCTAGAACATTTCCATTAATTACTTTCTTTCATTAATAGAATTTTTATTGATTTTTCTTATATTGTAGAAATTGCGAATTGCATACAGTACCTTTTTATAAGTTTTTACTTTTTTCTTAAAATGACTTTTTGTTTTTGTTTACGCATTTCCCATACCTTTGCAATAAGTTCTGATACAGTCCGCTAGGGGCGCTGATTGGCAATTACGTAAACATATACAAAAACAGTAATTTTTGTAACGTAAAAACTCATACTAAGGGCGCGGTTCACGTGATGGTAAGTAACAACTGCTGCCCGTGGACTGCTAGAATGTACCTCACAAAGAAATAGAGTCCTACTGTAGGTCGTGCACACGCGCGTTGCTAGCCCTGAGAATTAAGTAGAAAAGCTTCGCATAAGTGTATCTTTCCTTAGATAGACAAATAAACTCAGAACGTAGCAGCGATTGAAATGTTATTTTCACTTATAAGTTAAAGATATCAAATTCTACATCGCAATAAGCAATATTACATACCAAAAACAAACAGTAGGAGTGCATCATCAATCCAATATTTTCCTATATAACTTTTACCACGTAAACAAAGTCTAGCCGTCTAAGTCTAATATTAGTACGATAACATACACTAAGTGAAAGAGCACACAGCGTCTTGCAGTGCCACTGACCTTCCGATTCCGATACTTCATCTACGGTGCGCAAAACAAAAAAATGGCCAAGTGCGAGTCGAACTTGAAAACGGAGGGTTCCGTACCACCAAATTTTCATGTATTCTTATTTTTAATATTTGTTATCATAGCAGCTGCAGAACTAAATGCGTTGTAAAAATTTCAACTGTCTATCTTTTACGGACAATGAAGCGCGAATAGAGCGAATAGCGATTAATAATATGGCGAACCCTATTTATTATCAGACTTTTTAAAAATTGATATTTGTTATTATTGTGGCCATCGATATACATATTCTGTAAATTTCAATTTCAAGTGTCTATCTACTACAGTTCAAGCGATAGATCCTTGTGACAGATGGACAGACAGTCTTAGTAATAGGGTTCAGTTCTTACCCTTTGGGTACGGAACCCTAAAAATAAACTCAAGCACTAATGTATCTTAATGTATTTTCCTAAGCGTGACAGTGGAGATTGATGGTGAGCCAGTGAAAGTGAGGATCGTGAGGCGACTGCAAATACGGTGAGCTTTTCAACAAATCCGGGGTCAAGTTGAAACGACGAGTTTTGTTAACGTTAGGGCTGTCACTCTCATAGAAATGTTAAAAAATGGTGCAATAAATTATTAAGTATGTAGAACGTGTTTCAATATATAATATGTGATTGGATATGCACAATGGGAGCTTTCACATGTTTGCGGTATGGAGAAATGTCATATATTGTATTACAATAATTACTGTACTGAGTTATACATTGTAATTATAATATTTTCAATATACTTATAAAACCAAATTTACATTAATTAACCCAACTTCACCAATATAGTCGTTTATGAATTCATTTTGTCTAAATTCACATTTCATTCATTTAATACCAACATTACTTGAAAGACTGAATCATACGCAAGAATTGGACTCCGAACCTTGAACGCTACTACTGAACTATTAAAGCTCCTTCATAGATTCTTAGTAGATTATTTACAATGTATAGACGACGAGTGACAACCCTAAATGGCAATACTCGTATGTTTTCCAAAGGCGGCTCGAGTTCGTCTCTATTGTCATTCAAATGAAGCAACACTTATAGTTTTTCTACGGCTGAATAAATTGTTTCTATTTTCAACTCTAACAGATTGGAGGTGAACTTGAAGATGATAGAGGCACTACTGCCACACGTTTTTCTGTCTTTTAACAACAGTGTTAAATGCTGAAGAGTGTAGTAAGGGAGATACTAGATATAGGATAGTGAGGGAGGGATAGGAAGGATAGACCTTTAGCCTATCCAGTGACGATATGGCGCGTACAACTTTGTCCACATATAACAACACGCATGCATGACTGACCTTAGTGTTAGAAGTCCTATCTGTGCGTGATTAGATATGCATTATTAAGCGCTGCTGTGTTCTGATTCGAAAGGTGTAGTAAGGTACAGACTCTTACCTATAAATCTATAATATATATTCCAAAATATTCCTCGTAGGTTTCTAAACGCATATATGGTGGATCGTAGGATTCTGGTCCTATCTTCGGTACATCACAGATGTCTTTGATCGGCAGTAGATCCTTGAAATCATATAGGCTTCATCCTCGTTTACTATTTTTATACCATAAAAATCTACGTTTACGGACATATTATGATTTACGATGTCTTACTAATACCCGGCAAAAGGTGAAGTTAAAGAATTAAAAAATATATTTTTATTGGCATGTGACAATTATTAATTAGTGGAAGCTTAATAAACTTTGATAGGTCAACTTTTATGACATTTTATTTATAACGGTAATCATCCTTGAAATTTAATTAAGTTTCGAAGAATAAAACGTAAGATATACAATATTTAGATATTAAAATATTAAGATAAATTTGTAGTTAAAATAATTGTAAAGTACGAATCGAACTTTTATACGAAAAATTTCCGTAGCAGCAAAAGTTGTAATTTTAGTATTTGTTAATTTTGCTAGTAATCATTACAACTGCCGAAGTAGATCCAAAGGGAGAATTAAATATGTTCTTATTACGGTTCAATATTTATTTTATGTTATAGCGGCCACAGCAATAGACACGTTCAAGAGATAGAGCCCTGTGACAGATAGCGGAGGCTTACTAATAGTTCCGTTTGTAACATTTCGGTACAGACCCCTAAAAAATATTTATTATAAACAAGACATGTACATTGTAGCAAATATTCAAAATGTTTAATGTTAATTGAGTACGATTTGTGCCGACACGAATCTGAATATAACAAGACGTGATAGAAACCCGTGTATATTTACGATGCGTAAAATTTGCCGACGATGATAACTTGAGAGATTTAAGGATTGAGCTGAAAGCGATTGAATCTTAAATGGTACAAATGCCTGCCAAATTTCAGTAGGGTATAAAGATTAAGGCGTTAATGTTGCTTTAATACTTATTCCTTCACTGGTTTAAAGTGATGAAAAATTTGGAACGTACCTGGGACCTATATACTGGGGAGCCGCAATTTATACCACTGAACTTCAGAATACCTGATATATTATTACATTTAATATTAAATTAATTAGACCAGTTTTAATACAAATAGGAAACAAATATTGTTTGCATATACCTTATTAACTCGGGACAAGGAGCTTGCCTCACGATTTATACAGACCCTATTTTGAAAGGGTCGTATCATACCGCTCGTTCCCGACCCGCTTCAATCTTCACACTCGAAGCCGATACTCTTAACCTAGCGATCGTAAATTACCGATCATTAATTATGCCGACGCCAGCGTGGCGGCGTGAAATATTTAGAAAACGTCCACCTACGTCCAATGTGTATGAGAAAGCAGAGGATAGGATGCTTTCATACTAATATAATCGACGACTATCGATATAATTAAGTAATGAAATATCGGTATCGAAATCACAATTTTCATTCATTATAGATTGTTTATCAATAAGATTTTTTTTAAGAGACGTTGGTTTCACATACTTCATACCATGCTTCTTCTTGTATTGTTTACTCTTCGTGTTTCAAGATAGTATACCATTTAACTGCTCTGCTCATTTAAGCAAATAGTACTAATTATAATTTTTAATGCTATTTAAGACCAAACATAAACATACAACATAGATGTTAAAATAAGGAAATTTAGTCGATCTATTCGAGTAATCAATACCTATCGAAAGTACAATAGGTTGTTAATTCATATTTCAATACATACATTACAATTCGATAGTGAGTAGATTTTATCGCTCGCATGTGGTCGCAACTTTAGAAAGGCCTGTATCGAAGCAAACTATTAAATACTGGGATAATAACTTAAAGTAAACACCGTGATCGTTTAAATACTTAACTGAATGCAATTTTAATGTTAAATATACTTAAAATTAGGCTGATATTGAAATTAACCATTTTTTTCGTATATAGACTATAATGATTTTTTTCGGAGGTACTCGTAGGTATATCCTACAGTCTACAGGAACATTATCAAATTGGCCTTACAATTTATTTTCGTTTTTTAAACCGGGTTGAAACAACCAAAACGAAAAAACTTAGGATAATTGGATAGAAAAATAGAAGTAGACAATCCACAATAGCGTTTTCACACATCATCACCACCGCGCATAACCTTCAAAAATCCAAGGAAGGAAAATATCACTACAAACATATCATAAATTTAAATAAAAAATGACGTGTGTACCCAACCATTTCGCATTATGGGTCACCTTCAGCCACCTCGGGCGTAGTGCGCATGACAAACATCTCAATTAATTTTTCACTTGGTGAACGTTGCGCGGACTGTCATCATCAACGTTTGATTTGTGTGATGACGACATGATAAAAGGGTTATTAAGCGTGCGTACAAAACAATTTTCGTTTATATTTTTTCACTGTAAAAGTTGAATTATTATCTGACTGTGCCAGAAGGGCTATATTTTCGAGCGTATGTATTGTATGTGTGTCTAATTCTTTGGCACGCTTTACACCCTAAGTGGCTTGACAAATTTTAATATATGAGGTGTCGTTCCATTTATCTTTACATATGTCTTGTCATACCTACGAGTAACACAGGATACAATCAAAGTAAGTTTATAATGTTGCATAAATATTTATTAGTTTTATTTTTATATCAATTTATTCTATTATTAATTGTTCTCTTCCTTTTTAACACCTGCCCCAAATTTTCTCCATCCACCCAGAGTTGACTGGTAAAGAATTTTTCCTTTTGTACCTCAGCCATATGTTAGTGGTGTACAACAAATAGCCAATCATCTGGCGACATATAACTCCGGAATACCGACATGATCTCGTCCACAAGTGGAGCACAATTACAATACTTACTTATCTATGTTTAACGTTGCAATTACACTTAATTAGATAACCGATCGGCATATAAATCACCGGAGGCCCTCCTTTATGGTAGCAAGAAAAATAGTTAAAGCACAAGCAAAAACGATTATATCCTGTTACATTGCATAACTGATCGTGCGTTGGCTTGGCTTCAGCTCTCTAAAGGTTATTTTTTGTATGAGTGAAGTAGCAAACGAACATGTAGTGTATCAGACGTTACGTGGTCCCTACAGTTAATGGACGGTTATACTCAAATGTATATAGAACAGGAGTTCTACCCGAAATCAATCCACAGACACGTTGCCGCTCTCCTGACGAGTAAGTCGGCCGGCATCCATGCTCTGGCAGCGAAACGCAAGACCTGCTTCACGTTAGCAATAGATGTGGCAGTGGTACCTCCCAGATTAAACGAAGCTCCTACATTATTTAGGAAAAATGTATGTAAAATCCTTCGTAATACAATACCTCACCGTCACCATTATTAACACCTAACACTGTCGAAAACAGCCCTATCCGTGATTCCTAGAGACATACAATAAACGATTTTACAAAAATCCACTGTCTATAAATAGTATTCCAAATTCATCATTTAAGCGTTTGCCTTGCGAGAATCGATCCCGGAGCCTTGTGCGTACCAACTGACCAGTGCGTTCATGCATATAAAACAATAATGTTTCAAATAAAACAAGTTTCACCGAAGTAGTCATGCAATGAATGTGCTTAACGAACCATTCTAAAACTTTAATTTGAAACATAAGTAATTATAAAAACAAAAAATTAATAGTATAGTAAAATTAATAGTATTAATAGTAAACAAAATACGTAAATTTTCCAATAACGTTTCAGTTCAAAGTGCAGTTGTTAACGTTGGCAAGGAAAATATATTCGTTTGCCTTTGACATGGCACAAACAGCAATCAACCCAAATACTACATCGACGGAAATAGCTACCACATACCATTTACGTAACTTTTGCATGCACGAGAGCGATTCAGTTAACTTCGTACATACGTCATGTGTATGTATTACATGTACATGAGTTTCATCATTCCACATGTTCGAATTTGAGTTGGCCACTAAACCCTAATTGTCTCCATCAATCAATTAGTATTGGAGCAGCTCAGTAAAGTATACTCCAGGTATTCGGCTTTTAGGTAAGCATACATGCAGCACCTATATTAATTCATAGTATACTTATACAGCATTCGTAGTATACTTATACTGTTGAAAAGTCTTTATTACGAAGTGTATGATTATTAAAATTACTTAATATCACTTTACTAGCGAAATATCAATGATGAACGAAAATAAGTGCGAGAATTTTCCTACTTATGAAACTCCATAACCTTGCAAGTACGGGACCAACCACTTCTTCCGTTGCTTCTTCCCCGTGAAAGAAATATTGTGAAGCGAACAGAATTAGTTTTTAAAAAATCTCATTTGATTAAAACAATATTCTGATGAGCATATAGATACTATTCACATAGTTTACCTGTGTGTCTGTGGCGACTTAAGACATAAAATTTTAAGTACTACACCAGGAAAATTGTTACATAGAGAACAGTCATAGCGCACAAGGTAAACAGTAGGGAGATACGCACCGCGCTTATAACCCTGTCACAGTGAGCGGTGATGTCACACGTCTAATATAGTTTGTGCAGTAACAAAGATAACACGGGGTCGTTCACCCCGCCGCTCTGTGCCAGTTGGGAGCGTCACGTCACATCTCACTCACTGCCAGGATATTTAAGAACCGCTCAAAGTACAAAGGGCAAGCGACTACGGCCGAGTAGTTTGATAGCAACGGGTATGTAAGACATGCCCACTCAGTATAAAGTCGCACATGTGCAGCGAAACCAGATGAATTGTATTATTTCGTGATCGGCTCAAACAAGATCATTTTTTAATACTTAAGAAGCAAACGAGCATGTTTCCCTCCTGTATAGTATAGTATTCCACCTGTATAGTATTCCATAGTAAATGATACCTGAAAGCAATTCTTTATACAACGGGTGTTCTACCTGAAGTCAAATATCGATGCGTTTCCATTACTGAGGACTAAGATCGCGTTATAAGTCAGCAAGCGTCCTCATCTTTTGCCGAAAAGAATGCAAGACTCAAGAATTGTTTAAACAACCCATATAATTGACCTCACTTTAGCCTTAAATCTTATTTGAAATTGTAGATATGGCTTGCAAAGATATGGAATACAACGAATATCAGGTTCACTGCACGCTAAAAGTTCATTCTTTTAACCACAAAAAAAATGCAGTATAATTTTGTATTTAAAAAAAAGGTTCAGTGCGCAATTAATTAAATTCATATATATATATATATATATCCGACCTTTTAAATGTTATGTCTTTACGCTTAATTATTACAAAATCTGAAATATACACGAGAAATGATTACACACCAAGATAATTATGAATAAAACCCGACACATAATAAATAGTCCCTACATTTATTCAAATAAATTTAAAAGCAAAAAATATACCTACGTAACGAAATAAGACAACATAAAATTAACCTTTTCGACCTTGACTTTGAGCAAAACTGTGAATCCACGGAGTTTAGAATTCCAAATAAACAACGTATTAAATCATAGAATAAATTAACAATACAATTATGGAAAGAAATAATTAAAATATATATTTTGTTTTGAGTTTCTTTTGTCGTAGAGTTACGTAATCATTGTCTACGCGGTCGTAGCATGAAGCTACTGTTACTATGAAATTAAAATAATATGCGACAAACGTAAAACAAATAACAAAATATTAAAAAAACATTCTGAAAAAATATATACGGTATTTGTATGACTTAGTTATGTTGTTGTTTAGAATTGATATAGAATTTGTCCTATTTTAGTTCTATAAGTGTATTCTATAAGTATATCATACGAAATATAATAAGTGATATCGAAAAACGGTTCGTAGTGTAGATTGTAGATCTAAAGAAGACAGCGGCAATCGCTGAAAACTTGCTGCGGCAAATGACAGCGTACACAGATCGGCTACTGGCATTAACGAGGAAAGAGACACATCTAATAGTCGAAATCCGAAGGCTAATAGATGTAAATGTTACTTTACGAGACCTCTCATTTTTTTATAATATAGGAGTAGCAGACGAGCATGCAGTCCACCTGATGGTAAGTGGCTACTGCCGCCAATGGACATCTATAATCAACCCCAGATAGGATTAGATATTCCTACCTGAGATCAGCCACAAATGCGCCGATACCCCTGAGGACTAAGCTGGAACGCCTCGGAAAAGTCTGTCTCCCTTACCACACCTTCAAAACGGAACACAGCAGCGCCTAACACTGCTGTTATTAGGTAGAAATAGGTGTGGCGATGGTGCCGCCGGAGTCGAACCACAAAGGGTTCTACCACCTTCATATTATTTTTAATAACAAACATTTCCCAAAATAATATTTTCTTAACGTAAACCAAATTACACAATTACCAGTTAAATAATACATGTCGAAATAGAACACAGAACATTAAAACGTAGTATTACACAATCATACACGCTAATAACTGAACCAACATGACATTAACCATATTTGGGAGGTATAGTTATTTCTTAATTACGCGTGAATCCTCTGTTGTCGGATGTTATAATACCATACACAGCAATTACGCTATGTATAGTCGATGTGTAATGTGTACGGTATAAAGGAGTTGTGCAAAGGACAATGGGAATGATGACAGATTTTGAAATACCCTTCTATCATGTATTTTGTCATTTTGGCTATTGCCAAAATTTACTAATTAAGATTTAACGCATGACGTCATTCACTCCGATTAGCCTTTCATGCAACATGACCGAATGCAGTATTTTATACGGTTATTTTATTAAAAACATCATTCTTAATAAAGTTTTTATTAAAAGCTAGGCCATTTTATTCAATCTTTTTTTATCCACTTAAGTAATTTATTCTATGATTCTTCAACACTGTCGTCATGTCTATTCTAATTAACCCTTAAAAGCAATTAAAACTCCGCTAATCATTTAACAACAAAATAATTTATACGTTTTTTGCACATAAATAATAAGATAAATAATAAGATAATGACTTTAACACATTAATGAATAGACACAACTGTCACTTGGCACTTTCTGGTGTGGATCTTACGATGGATCACATAGCTGAAAATAAATCGCTAATGATCCATGAAATAAAATTTTGGATCTTAATCGAATAGTATAGTTTCAATGCAAAAGAAACGAAAGACACTTCCATTGAAATCAATCGATATATTCAATAGTACATGTAATAGCGCCGACAAACTATCACATGTTTGATTTCTGTGTGCGTATACAACATTTACATGTGTACACGTAATACGTATGTACGTTGTATGTACAGCAGCAATTTACACGAGCAGATTGAGTTTGCGTATCGCCGAGTCTATAGAATCATATTACGTTTGAGTTAATAACTGCTCGTACCTCGTTGTCAAATATTGACGATAAATTCGGTTCGATTTTGTGCCCGTAATCGTTCTGTGAGCTGTTTTATATGGAGGGTGTGGGTTTTTTGAATTTAAATGTAATATTTATCTGATAACCGTTTAAATAACATTATCCATGACTGCTGGTCACGAGGTTTTAGAATAAGATATTAAGCATTATATCTTGATTGGTCAGTTAAGAAGAATTTTCTGATATGAATTTTGGTACGGTGTTTTTGTTCATTGTTCAACCAAGTGTAACTTAATACAAGCCGCATAATAGTATATTTAAGTCTAAAAACAGCGCTTATTTATCGCGAAGGAAGTGGCGAAAAAGATGACCAGGTATTGTAACTTAATCCTCAGGTTATCGACGAAATGGACTTCAGCAATTAAACTCCTAACCACGATTGGTTAGGAATCCTAACAACAAAGAGAAATATGTATTCTGTAACTATTTAATTCATATCGAAATGGCTATTGCAGGTAGCTAAGTACTACTTAAGAAATAAAAATAATCAGTGAAAATATGATGATTAATAGAACTTCACACAGAACTAATTGGTATGAATAATTCATCTATTATATTATCAGTGTCATCACTATGTTTCCGTCATGTTATCGTCATTCAACTACCAATCTCTCCTTGTTTTTGAAATCCTTTATCTCCAAGACAAATTACACCAAAATCTTTATCACCATTTACAAAAGAATAATAATTTTAGGTATCTTCTCAACTCAATTACAGTGAGTTTCGTTAGAATCGGGGCAGTAAAGACGTCGGTATGGGCCATAAACGACGAGGGTTCGTCGCTCGACCGCGGGTTGGCTATCAACAACGTGATGGGCTATGTAGGTGCGGAAATTTACAGCATCATATTTTATTTCTTAGTTATTACTAGTAACAAAGCGTGATGGATTCGAATGGCCACTGTACGTATCTCTCCGTTATCTCCTTAGGATTATGTTGCAGGACATAGGAGTGTGCTTAAGCTTGTCTGATGGCATGGTGATCACAGAATGTTACTGATGCTATGAATTGCAGTCGCACCGCATCTTTTGTTAGACGTCCAAATTTGTTAGACGCTTCTAATGGTATTCGCTTTTCGTTTCGCAACATTACCACCTTTAGTAAATGAGAGGTATCGTTAAAAATACTTTCTAATGGCTCCTTGTTTTTACATAAGTATCGTAAGTATTAGTAGTGTTGTACAGGTCGTAAAATATTCATTTGTCAAATTTCATCCAAATTCGATAAGAAATCTGCGTGAAAGAGTAACAATCATTCACACACCATACAAACAAACTTTCCTGTATGTAATATTAGTAAGAAGTAAGATAAGAATCCCAATAACAACAGATACAAGATACAAGATCTTTACTAGAATGTGACTTGTTTCAAATAGATAAGTAGTAAAAACTATAATGTCTCTTTACTCCCAGTGTTACTACGTACATGACACATGCAGTATTTAGGTGTATACGAGAGTCTGTTGTGCACCCGCAAAACCGCCAATCAACATCGTATTTGGATGCGGAAGTACACTTTGTGTATACTAAACCTACATACATTTAACATATATCGATTGACTGTATTGAGAATCGCTGAATACTATACATGTAAGGCTAACAACACAAATGGAAATGCATTATGAATTATGTCTCGTTTTATTCTCCAAAATATGATCGATAGCGCTCGTAAAACTGAACAACTTTTGCAAACAACGCCTCAGAGAAATAAAAAAAATTGGAAAGCATGCAAAGTAAATATTGCCGCTGGCAGAATTATTTACAGTAGATTATATTCAGTAATAGTGTAGCGCTTTACAAACGTTTTATTTACTGCAATACTTTTTCATTTAGTTAAAAGAAGTTACCAATTAAACTCATAGGCACGCCAGACTTGTTTGAAACTTTACAAGTACTACTGGCTTAGCTACATAATTTTAACATACTACATGGTCAGGGTAGTAAAGACGTCGCTAGTGTGGGCAGGGGATGTCGCCGTGCAACCGGACGGGGGTTGCGCGGCCGACCGCAAAACCGCCAATCAACACTGCTAGGGGATGTTCGGGACCGGAAACGTGCTACGCAAACACGTACGTTTAGGGTTGCTACCAATCCTACAGTTGTATACTGTAGGATTCATTCTGTAGGATGCATTCATATACTTTAAACAATAATACTATATACTTACCTTATATAGAAAAATAATATAGTACTAAAGATGCTATATTTTCAACGTTAACTCAGCTGTCACACTTATCAATTAACATAATTAAAAATATTTTTTTAATTATGTTTTGTTTTAAATATCATTCATTCCTATTATTACTATAAAAACTAAGATGGCCAAAACGAAGATAAATAACTACTAAGTACTCGTGAATTAATTAATGATTAAAAACAAATGTGTACATTTTTTTGCAGAAACACAGTTCGTAATTTTATATTTTTTTTTTGCAAAATATGCAAATGTCCAAAAAACAAGGTGACAATAAGGACGCACAGTATTACGTAGAGTTAAATAAACAAACAAAATTACGACGAGTTACGATAAAATTACGACGAAAAATATTTACCGACTACTATATACGTACCTATTAACTTAAGCTATTATAGTACAAAGATAAAAAAGTAACACTAACATCACTTCTAATTTAATTTGATTAGTCGTTATGCTGTTTCGCAGGTTTCTAGAAAGTTTTGTTAAAATTACCTTATTTTCTGTCTGATGAAGGTCGTACGTACTCGTACCTCAATAACATAGGTGCCCTTTTAAATTAGCCATATTTTTTTGTTGGTGGTGTTACCTTTGATTAACGTACTAAAATATTAAATAAAAAAAATCTTAGCCGATGTCAATGAAAAATTTCACAGAAATGATTTAGGAGAAAAGCGGGTGTTCAAATATTCCTTAAAATCTAAATTGGGTACGTTCAAAGAAGCCTTGTCCAATTAAGATAACATTATCTTCTTGCCGTGATTTTTTACCACATTAATATTTATGCTAATATTCTTTTGAAATCCCCTCACCGTGACTAACGTTTATAGTTTTGTTAAGATAATACGGAGATGGTTTATACTTTATAAAACATTAGCTTTTACCCGTGGTTTTGCTCGCGGTCAGGACGGTTTTTACCTATCCCTTGGGAATTTATTTTTCTTCTGGATATACAGGCACGCTATGCCTTTTTCTGAACCCTTGACAACACTCGGTTATGTAATTAGGGACCAAACAAACAAACAAACTCACATTCACATTTATAATATTAGGATTCAACTGCTCTCTAACGTAATTAGAAATAGAAGTAATTTCATTAATTGTTTCATTTTATTATTCTAACAATATCTTTAATTTTATGACCGTAAGATCAGAAAGTGTGAAGAAAAATAATAAATTAAAATAATTATAGAGACTGAAATTAATATTATGACTCAATAAGTTCAAAAGAGATCATCTGTTTTAATTAATGAAAGTATTAACAAAAATAAATACTTTTCTAAAAGCTTTTTTTATACAATATTCAGAAGAAAATAATACGCGTTTTGAATTTAATTCATATGATTATTTATTTCGTGTTGATATGAAATCTCAATGAAATTGTGCCTTTCCTTCCTATGATACCTACTCAGATGTCAACAACTTTCGCTGAAAGAATATCTCGCTTCATAATTACTTTCGCGTAAAGATATCATATTATTCTTAACTATCATACTGCAATGTAGATATGTGATAAAATTATTACTTATTATTTTTAGAAGATTTTTCTAAGACGTTGTGTTGGGATGTTAAAACAACACAGAAATGTGTAACTTACCAAATAGATCAAAAGTCCAATCTAAGCACTATCATGAAAACATTGCACCCGCGAAGACCTTAGCTTTTTCAACAAAGGAATCTCACTACCTTCTAATGTTCAACTTCATTAAATAAAGAAGTTACAGTCTTGTACTTGTTCAATCTTTGTTCATCGAAAACAGACTTTTTAGTTTCCACTCGAACGTGACATTCATCAACCGCGATAAAGATGTCAACGCACCGTCCCTCCATCCATTGTGTGGTGAATCGTAGAAAAAAATCCGCCTTAGAACAAAACGGTAATAGATTGGCGCAAAAAGTCTCGACATGCAAAATCGCCCGGGCTAATTCAAATTGAGAGGCGATTTGAAAGCTTATGATTAAATAATTTCGTTGCGGGCGAGTGCGGCCACTTGGCTGTGTTTTTGTTTGTACGCGCAAAAAGTAAGACGGACTTCAGTGATGTTATGATTGGATAGAAATTACACGTCTGTTTGATCGTAGGGTTACTTATTTCTATAAAAAAACTGAGCGTCGATGAAGACGTCTTATGTCTATGTGTGTGGTGCTTAATTATGATATTTCGTACGAAATTATCACTATATTTAGATGGACATTAATTTGTATAAACTACCGGTGCAGTTAACTCCGGGCTAAGGAACACGTTATATACACGCGAGCACAATCCGAAACACTATGCTTATACTTTGTTAAATAAGTTACTCTTAAATATATGTAATTAGAGGTTACGGTGATAGTCACGCTAATAAGACGTTTCGTCTAAGAGCGGTGTGCGTAATAAATACATCGCAAAGGCGGCATCCGACCATCACATTTAGAGTAATGCCGGTCAATCTCCTTAAATGATCACAAACTAGCGTTTGCAGTCTTCGTGCCTAAAATGACTGCTAACGGGTTTGAGTTAAGTTTGGACAAGGTCTCATTCCATTCTCTGCCTGGCGTTTAGTCTACCACGATACTCTAGTGGAAATTAATGATATAAACAAATAAAAACAATTACAATTTTGATTACAGGCATAAAAGATAGCCATACTAGGAGTGCACCTATCTATTTACTTACTGATGGGTCTCATGTAAATTATTTGATATTGATTAAGGAATATTATATGACTGATCTCAGATAGACGAGAAGTGACCGTGTGAGGCACGTGGTAGATAAAAATACCTGTATCGAAACACATCTTCAAAATAATTCCAACATACCAACGATTCATTCATTCATTGGTATTATAAAATTGCTTCCAGATATAAAGATGAGTCTTGGCCCCATTAACGAGGTGTAGTTTTTTCTCATAAAATTTAACGCTATTATCATAGCCACTTAATCTTTAACTGCCTTCAAAAGACTGATAAACTAAAGAAATAACATCAAAAACCTAATTTGGCATGCCGTGGACAAAAAATAAACAAACAGTAGTCCAAAAAATACATAAACTATCTTTATCAATCTCGCTAACTACATTTTCAGATTAACGGTAAATTCTATGGTTAACTTTTAACGGATTAAACCGGTAAGTGGTTTTAAAGTTTTTCTATTATATTTATAATTTCCTCGCTTTGGACGTTATTGGCGTTCACACATACTTTTTAAAGCATCTAATTAGTAGTTAAAAAAGGAAAGAAATGTATGCATTGTTCCAGTCTGTCAAAAATACTGTTTCTTTTAATTTTATTAAAATAATTACTGAAATTAAATAAATATGTAAACACGAAATACCTAATATACAGGCAGATAAATAATTAGTAGAGCCCAGGCGTAATGGTCTAAATTATGTTGTTCTGCAAATTATTTCATTTGTAGCAACATTTAAATACATATACTAGAACTGATACTTCAATAAATCTTATACGAGCTTATCAACCACTTAAGAAACGTCCACTATTTCTTGTGCTAAGATAAAATGTTCAGTAAAAAAGTTTTAATATCTTGCTCGAAACGAGTACCCACCGACTGTACAGGAAGTGAATAGATTAAATGAAAAATTAAGCTCGTTAGCGTAATGTATACTTTGTGATGGACCGGCGTAAGCTCGATCAGACCCGCGGACGAATGCGTCACACACTCATTTAGCGTTAGCGAGGTTAAAAAATGGATTACATAAAAGTTACATATGCATAATTTGATGTCATTAACTCATGAGAAACAGCAAACTTAAGCAAATGCAAATTTCATTTGAAATTTATAAGTTACGACAGGTTGCTTGGCGAAAATATTGCTACCGCGTTTCGTGACCCGGCACCAAGCTTCCACAGGAATAAGAGTAAGTCCCACAGGAGTAAGAGTCACACCCCTTCTGCTCTCAGGTAGGATAGAATCCATGAAAATTTCTTCGTTTCAAAAAAAGAGGATGGCAGAATAGGAAATTATAAAAAAACGGTTGTAACCTTTCACAAAAAGAAGAGAATAGTACCCCTACTATTAAAATTATTTTGTTTACAGGGCAAAAATTAATTCACTCATTTAATAAATCGCTTAATATGCAACTTAACTAAAAACATATTCATGAGGAATCGAAATCCAACTATTCGAATATATTGGAGGACAAAAGTCGTAAGTCCATTACTGTTACTCAAGTATAACTAAACCTAGGCATTGCACACATTGCCAGAGATCTAACCATCATCATACACACTCACACTCGTACCTCTTCATATCGTCAACCGCACTTAAGAACACTATAATTTGGACATTTATCGTCATGGAATCATCATATAAATCCACGGTAAAATTACACGGTCCACGTCACGATTACATCGTTATTAGAGGCGTGGAGGTGACTCATCGCAGGTATTTACAAGTAGGCTGTAATCGACGAACTTTAGCTGATACGCCTTGATTCAAAGACCCACGTTTGATTCCGTTTGTTTCATAATTATCATCATTCCACCGCTGGGCATAGGTCTCTTTTTTATAATATAAGAGTAACAGACGAGCATGCAGTCCACCTGATGGGGTAAGTGGCTACTGCCACCCATGGACATCTGTAATCAACCCCAGATAGGATTAGGTATTCCTACCTGAGGTCGGCCACAGATGCGCCGCTACCCCTGAGGACTAAGCTGGAACGCCTCGGAAAAGTCTGTCTCCATTACCACACCCTTCAAACCGGAACACTGCAGCGCCTAACACTGCTGTTATTAAGCAGAAATAGGTGTGGCGGTGGTGCCGCCGGAGTCGAACCACAAAGGGTTCTACAACCTTAACCACCTGTTCTTCTCAAACAGATGATAGTTTGGTCGGGGTTCTAACCCAGAGCCCTTTGCTGGATTGTGACCACTCCTCCTAACGGACCGATCGGTAAAGCTCATACCTACACATCTATAAACTGTTTTAATATACAACCTAGAAGACGAATCATCATCACCCCATTACTGTCCCACTGCTAGGCACGGGTCTCCTCTCATAATGAGAAGGATTAGGCGATAGTCCACCCCGCTGGCCAAGTGCGTATTGGTAGACTTCACATACCTTTGAGATTTTTTTATAGATCTCTAAGGTATGCAGGTTTTTCTTCACCGTTTTGCAAGTGATAATTAATTTCTAATACGCACATAATTTTGGTCAGTCAGAGGTGCATGCCTGGGATTTGAACCTCGGACCACTCGATCGAGAGGCTGAGTTTCTTAATCACTAGGCTATCACTGCTTAGAAGACGGATACACACTTATAATTGGTTACGTACAAGTACAAATAGATTTACTCGTAGGCACGGAACGTATTGACCCATGGGAACAAAGCGACCTATTAAATTGATATCGGCCGGCACACGAAGGCCAGAATTGTACCTACGTTTCATTTTCCGCTTCGTTCATGTTTATTCCCTATCTTATACAATGGGCTCTGAACAACAATTATAATAGTAACTTATTTGTATTAAACAGCGTTTTATTATTATTAAAAGGGCATACGATTTAATTCGAAAATAAAGTTTCTTATATTTACGAGTATTTATTTATTTTCAACATTTGTCACAGTTTTGTCAAAATCTGAATAGAGTTTACTAGGAGAAAAGTCATGAGTTCACAATATATGACATGTTTTCTACAATATACATGAACAATTCAACTTATCGGTTGTCGCATAGTAATTTTATTTATATGTATTAAAACTATTAAAATATACCCTTGAAATTATAAAATATATCAACTATATCTACTTTATAGCTCTTTCTAAGTTAAGGCAAAAAAGTCGGAGATCACGAGTAGGTACATATAAGGAATTGTTTGCAAATAACACATTAGTAGTCCACTTACCTACTTATATCAATTAATCGCTTGCATAACAATGAGGTGTAGCCGCGAATATAATAAAATGTTGCCGGTCAACTTTTTATCGTTACAATTTCATTAAACGTTCTATAATTATACCATTTGTGTTATGTCGTTATTAGTGGCGTGACATTAACACAACAACAATGAGTTGCGTACGCCATAGATAGTTGACAATTGAAGATAGTTCATAATTGAAACGATTATTCTTACGCCATTTATTCAACGGGTACAAACACCCATTTATAATTGTATTCTAGTTCTATATTTTTTCCCATGGTATTATTTTGTTTATTCTCGTACTCCGGGAAGACTAGCTTCTGGCACAGTATCCAATTGCAGTGACATGAAGACTAGATTGACAACCAGAAACCAATACATTAAATCTCTATCTAAAGCCAAAAATACCTGAGTGAACATTGTAAAATCATGAATCAATTCAGCTTAATAAAAAAAAACTTATAATTGTAGCACCGTCAGTTTCAACTTGTGGCTATGTTATTTTGTCCCACTGTTGGACAATGGTTTCCCCAAAGCATGAGCCAGAAGCATACTCGACTTTGCATTCAGTAACCATTCAAACCGCTCATATGCCTCCAATCTTTTCACAAATTTTACTCAAATATTAGATGTTTCGGGATTTTTTTAATTCCCTCTATTATTAAGATCCTCTACCTATCTCTAAGAGAAAAAAAAAGGTTCTTACTATGTCTTTACTTTACCAATAGATGGCGCTGTTCCTAGCTATATGATTTTAACGTTTAAAAGATCATCAGTCGACAAAGCGGTATCACGGTGTGCAACAGAACCTAATCTACTTTACCGGCAACCGCCTCGTTGTATCGTACAGAAATGGCGGGGAAAATCTAAATACGCAAATAAATACACATTTATGCAGCCTTAATGCACTGCAATGAAGACATCGTGCGAGCTTATTATAGCGAGAGTCGAGAGGTGTCGTAGGTTCGTTTCAGACGGTACGACCGTACACAGTCGTGAATGCGAAGAGAAGAAAAAGTTTTTATAAGGTACTTACGCAATTTTCATCGGTCTTCTGCGAGAGTATTCAAGCTTCAAAACAATCAGTACAGAATCTTTTCACTGCCGCATGACATAAATTCGTAAATAGTGTGTCTATCACTCAAACCTAAACAATACAATAATATCATTAATCTAACGCCAATAAAATAATTATATTAAGTACTTCCACGAGTACATCACAATCAACAAGTACTTTCTTGTATCGTTATTATAAATTACCACTTCGCGTTGATGCAGGTGGCTCGTAAATCGATAATAGACTAACTAATCATACATACAACAAAATCTCAGTTAACCAGACAACGCCACTCACCATAAAATTTAATGTCGTAAAGTCGCACATCTGTACCTAGCCTAACATTGTTGCTATACTTCACGCTGCATACAACATGATGAATAGCTTTCTTAATAATTTATCGCTACGTATCAAATTACTCGTTGGATTGCTTGTAATTTAAAGCTCCGCGGTCGATATGGAAGACAATTAGATAGTTATTAGTTATTAGTACTTTCACCCTTAAGTAGCTGACACACTTGTCGAGTACCAAAGTGTGGTGTATATATTGTGTCAGTCAATTCTCATGGTCATGTCATCAATGTGAACCATACATTTCGATGTCAATTTCGTCATGTACTATTTTAATTTCAGTAGCTTCAGTGGCTTTCCATCCGAGCGGTGGGAACTCGGTGGATGCGGAGAGCCAAAGAAGAGGCTCAGTGGCGTGCCTTGGGAGAGGTCTATGCCCAGAGTGGGCTGTTGATGATAACTCTGATGATGCTTTAATTATAAATTTACACTAGGATTGACAAGTAACGTCTTTGATTCTAATAAACATATTTTTACCACGATGTTTTAACTTGACCTGTATGTAAGTATGTAACGGAATCTTCGAACGCTTTTGAACACTTATCAAGAAGCGATGAAAAGACATAATTTTAATAATTTTGTCCCATTCTCCTCATCAGGATCGTCAGGGTAACGATTTTAGCGTGATTTTTAGTTTTTTATCTATATTTATTTATGCTAAAGAGTGTGCACTATTCCGTCTATAAACATCTGCAATCAATTCCATAGAGAATTGGGGTTCTACCTAAAGCCGATCACAGATGCGTAACTACTCCTGAGAACTAAGATAAGCGCCTTAGGTAAGTCATATAATATTCCTTGGCAGCTTTAACACATTGTTTATAACATATGTATCTAACACATGCATTGCGCAAAAAAACTCATAACGCAGCAAGAAGCGTGGCGAGCGTGTGCGAAGTGAACGTCTTGCACGGACAGTTGAGAAATAACAGTTGTATCAGAATCCAATTTTTCTTATTGCATTTACATTCAATCACTTGTGTTGATGCTTCTGTCTATATTATGTTAAATTAAATATGTATATGCCAATTGAGCATGGACCGTTACATTTACTTCGGGCTAGACTCCGGAGGGATACCGCAACACCTATTGCTGCCTAATAATGTAAATGTTAAACGCTGTTGTGTTTTGCGTAGAAGAGTTTGAAGTCGGTATAAGTAAGTTTTAAATTACTGTTTACTACTTACCTATATTTACTACAAAGGAAAGTCAGAGAAGAGAATTTACATTTAGTAAATACGCCACCGAGACCAGAAAAAATGTACAATGCAATTAAATTGACATACAAGTAATCACTTCAAGTCTTATGTAACATAATGTTACTTATAAGTTACGTAAAACGCATTGTGTGTACAGTGGGATTACGTTGGCGTCAGAGCAAAAAACATACCTACCGTACCACATCTATGTAAATGCGATATAAAATTGCCGTTTGCTATTCGCACTCGATCGACCTCGATCTATAAGGAAATGGAACTTGGAGAAAAAAAGCCAGTGGAGTAGGTGACCTCGGTGTTGATTAGTGACTGTGTCAAATGGTATGTTGAGTTAAATCCGAGAGGTAATTGAGGCTGAAGGGACGGCTTCACGGCGGATTACGGAGCTCGCTCGCCACTGGGTCATCATTGTCACTCCAGAGACCAGCCATTATATTGTTTTTTATGCTTAACGTCATTTTCGACAACCGCATCCATCGGATCAACTTCTTGTATGTATAGAATTTCTTATATCCGCTAAAAAAGTATTTAATGGGTGGCCAACGATGGCGAGAAAGTAAGGCTGCCTGTCTCCGCTTAATTGGAATTTCTTTGATGAAAAAAAAGTTACAACGATTGAATAAAATTAAACTTTCCCGATGAGAATACTTGAACAAAAACACTACAGACCTTCGTTAGCAGACAGATACCGTTGCAAATTAAAACTCAGTTCGAATTACAACAAACATTTCAGATAAAATTATAGTTGAAATTTAATCCGAACCTTTGACCTTAGATATAACCTTTTCCACGATAATAACAGTCATGATCTTCCATCGCACAAAGACAGCTACACAGCAAACAAACAAAACATCTTCAGTCAACTGGCGCGCACATTTATTGACCTGTGGACCTGAAATCAATCGTTTCATTATAACGCTCGCTCATATAAACAAAAACAAGAGCGCCGGACGATTCCGCGGCGAGTTCGTCGAACCCGCAACAGCTGTGAATCGAAAAATAACAGCATCCAAGAATAACCCAACTGCATCCACCACACGCGGGTTGGTTGCCTACTTTCGAAGCTTCAGTTACCGGGCCAGACGTGCCGACTAGCGCACAGCGAAGCCACCCGACGGAAGATAATTAACAACAAAATTGGCCGGAGACAGCTAGGCGTCTTACTTCTGTGGCCCGTGTTGCATTACGCCCCGCAATAATAACACACGCCGGAGCCGACACGAGGCAATTAAAAAAGAACTCGGAACGCCCGTTTCCCACACATTACTGGGTGAGCGTTGCGACCATATCGCAATAGCAGAGATTCAGAAACGCAGAGACGTCGGGGCAAATTGTCTAGATCGAGGTGAAAGCTCTGACACATCTCCAGTAGATGATTCACAATGTTTACCCTATAATGCCTGTAATGACGGCGGAGTAATGAGGCGACCGGCAAATGCAGTCGATTTGTAAAGCGAGCTGGCTGGGCCTTATTAGAGACGGTATGTCATGGATGGCGACGATGTCAAATGCAAAGCTCATGCTCTGATTTGCATATTGCGAGCGAAAGTGTAGCGGCGAGTCGAATCGGCTCGTATTTCTAACAGCTATGCAAATATTGCAACGGTAGGAAGTAGAAACCTCGCGCATGAAATTATGCAGTTTTAATTTGGCAACAATATAATATAAACGGCAATCTCATAAAAGCAGTAGCATAGTTTATGCTAATATTTACATTAACAAATTTAGATTGAATTCAACGCTGCAACTCTAAGAAACGGAAAAACTTATGTAAAACTACATCTAAGATCCAAACAATTATTAGTGTGTATTTAGAGTAATTGAAGCTTAAGTCAAGGTTATTTCACAATTTAACAAGGAAACCAGTAGCGACCACGTGCAAACAGCCTCCGAACGTTAGACAGACAGAAGAACGATAACAAAACTGGTCCATTTGAATATTACCCGCTCCAGTTGCATCGTCTCGCTCCCGATTGCCGTGTGAACGGCTCGCGTGAGTCCGCGTGGCGAATTGTGCTCAGCTCTCTAATGTACTCCGCGAGATGCCGTGAAAATCACACCTTTACGCCCGGACGCGGCAATAATCGCCGACAAATCAACAAACCAAACGACATCGCAAATATTGAAGGCCCCAAAAGTGGGTCAGTGAAAAAGTGAAGTTTGTTGGTTTCGTCAAATGCACCATTTACCCAGTTCACGAGAGCGGAACCGATGTCTACGGAAGCATTGTGCCGGCACACTCCGTCCGATCCATTGTGAGGATCGTATTAGATAACGTGCTCGCGAGAGCGCGGACAAGACAATGACAACGATTTCGCATTCGAATTTGGAGAGTGAGAGCGATTCATCGGCGGTGAAGTGAGGCATGCTCTATATGCTTTTGTAACTACGAAAATGGCAACATGCAAAACATATTCTTAGAAAAAACCGTTAAATTTTAAGCCGAAAAGTAATCGTGTTTTCAACGTAATACTTTTCTTATCATCCTTATATCTTAAGCGAGGAATAAGGAAAACTACAGTGACTTAATAGGAAAAAAGTGATTCATTCATTTATTTGGACATAGCAGTTAACAGGTACGCTTGTACAGGTATTCTACACATCGATTTAATTGCCTGTCCCATTGAATACCGCAATAAACACTTAGGCTGCTCCTTTATCAACACAAACGTATTCCATTACGACACAACCCACCACGGACGAGTAATTAAATGCAGACAGTAGGCCGGCGTTGTCCGATAGGATCTATTGCGCGTGAGACCGCGGATCTATGGTATCTCGCGCCGCTTCTTGCCCGTGTATTCAGATGTGCGCCGTTCGCACGCTCTCTACGGTTATTTTCGGTTCGTCACGAGTGTCACTTCGTAACATATCACCGGTCCTCTCGATACCACGTAGCCGTCCCCGATGCAACACGTCCGCCATTGATACTGCCATTTTACCGCGGTCCCCAGACGATATACCGTTCTACTCGTTATGGGTATGCGTAATCTCCCTGGTCACGAAGTATTTCTATTTGATATGATTTAAGTTTTTAGTGTACTACTATTTGACATAATTATATTGGTAGCTAATGTTAACCACCAATTAAAATTACTCTATCATATCTGTCATACGGCTATCGCCATAAAATAAGAATCATTTTGACACACGCAAGTGTTGGTACTGTACTCCTTATTTTTTCTTCGGATTCTTAGAAGCACTCGATTTTAACTTTTAAAGTAACAACGCTTGATATTTACTGTGTAAAAACTAGCTTAATTACTTCGTGTGAATTATCTCTTTAACAGCAAACGAAAGTTTCATACAAATTGCTTCTGTAATTTCCTAATTAGCATACAAAAATGTACACGCGAATAAAATTGTTTAAAAAGTTGCAAGTATACCAACTTAGAAAATAGCACCTACTTATTCTAGAATTACAAGCATACGTCTAAACTTTATTTATAATGTAGAAAATATTAGTGTCGTGTTGACTGGACATCCTATTTTACAACAAATCGGATTACCCCGTCCGCTATGCATTAGAATGGGGAATTGTAGCGCGAATCGAGATGATTTACGATTCAATAACTGTTGACAACGTACGGTCGGCTTTTTACTGCAAAATAATCCTTACAAATGGCGACACTTCGCCGTTATCGACTTGATACTGGTAATCTGCGAAATATATTTACGACATTATTATATTAATAGTTATTACTTTTTGAATCGAAATTATACAGGACTTCGAATCGAGTCAGGATTTAATCATAAACATAGTAAATACCTACTCGTATATTGGCTTTGAGTAAAAAATAAGACTCTTTAGTACCCATATGAAAAGATCAAACACATTTAGAACTTCGCTTTGGGATTACCAAGAATACTCATCTAAGGATGTTGTTATAAAGTATAGGTTTATAAATCGTTCACTGTCAAAACATCATTTGATCTGAAGACGTAATTTTATATTCCACTGCTGGCTCCAGCAAAAAATATAACGCGATAAATGTTCATTAGAGGATTGACGTGTGAATGGCGTATTGAGTTACCTCGCCTTATTTGAATATCGTACTCCTTAGGAACGTCGAACGAATATTGTGTACGATTTAATGCATTTTACTTATAAAACGTATAGAGGATTATTATAGGTACTACAGGGTACAATTAAATTATAAGTCAATGTACTTAGTACTAAGTCAATGATTATTTTTACGCTGTTTATATACTACATTTTAAAGTATTTGTAACAGTAGTATCAATTTGGTTTGCCTTGTCAAACTTCCTCCGCTTATCAATATCTACTGTAATTTACAAGAAAAAGTAACCACGAGGCTAGAGACAAACCGTTTAAATTTTAATCAATCAATCGGTCTAGACAAGTGTAAATGAGAAAACTAAGCTTATCGCTAGCTTATAACTCGTGTTGGGCATAAGTCTCCCGTCAGAAACAAAGAAAGCCAATTACTATATGTATATCTACAATCCCTAGTACAGATAAGCCAATAATCGAATTATTACTATATTACCACATTTATCACGTTAAGTTCAAAGTGTCCGAGCGTATGAGGTGTGCGAGCGTCGCACACCCACGCCACAGCGCGCCGCCGTGAGTTACGAACTGTGAATCACGACCGGGGAGCCTGGAAGCCCATAACCTACCATTAACCTGTTCACGGGTTCACACGCTCGAACGGCTGTTGCTTAACAGTGTATAAATCAGTAGTTCAGTTCCAGTTAATTCAGGGAAGCGGTCGATTCAACGGTCCGTGTTTAATCCTGTCAGTGGCCCATTAGAGCTAGTGGAGGCTGCGGGCAGGTGAACGTGGGTGCTACAATAACGCTAACGAACGACCCATTCCTGACATTTTTTTATAATGATGCAGGAAGCTTACCTGCGCCAGGATAACTGGTGCAATTTATTGTGATGTAAATTACGCTTTCCACGCTTGTAGCCTCATTAGGATTTCCTGAGTCGTGGACACACATAAAAGAGTGTTCATTTCTCAAACAACATAGAAGAACTGTAAAATAATAATTTAGATTTTAGATGTTAGCCTTTCGAAGACTTGCAGCTGGAGTCTTCTACGGGACAGACCATTCAATGCGGTGACCATATGGTGACCATTCAAATCATAAAACATTCAGTATTAAGGAATGTTACAAGAACAATATGTTTAGTAAATTATTATAAAATACTACGTACAAGGCACTTTTAATCTTCGTATACTTAATGTTCTATTGATAAAGTTAGCAACAGGTTCTTACTAAGGGGAATCGAGCAGTACGCTTTTCGAAACATTTACCCACATTAAAATAACGTTCACATTTTAGAAATTAAACAGAGACTCACATATATGCTTGCACCGAAAATTTTGGGAGATCTTTGGATGTATGCTCTGTGGACAAATGCCACTTGCCACGTATCAAAGTAGAATGATGCATTTTCACGCATAGTGTTTTTGCATATGCCGTTATTTGTCTGAAGCATTAATTAACTTTTAAACGACTTAAACGGATATTGTCTAGCTACAACACTACTATCAGTGCATGAAACTCGTCAATAAAGGGACGCGACAGCGAGAGAAAACGTAGGATTATGAAAAAGAAAGATCTGACAATGATGAGTTCCGCGATACAAAAGATTGTGAAACGTCATGCGAGACACAATGGAGAGAGCGGGCCGATGCGGGCATCATGCATTACTAATCATGGTTGCATGCGTCCCGTAACGATCTCGCCCGATGTTGATGTGACGGGAGACATGAAACGCTTTGGATGCAGGACAAAAACGTTTGTGGAAGCATTTTTTGGACTATGGACTTTAGTTGGTTGATGTATCAAAATACTAATGAATAACATTAACAGTTTATAAAGTGACAGGAGCAATTGAACATGTATACGACGTCGTAAATAGTCACTGCCGCTTATTGACCGTAATCGACCCATAGGCGGCAGTGATAGAACTCTAAGTAGACTAAGTACTTGAGGTTGACAGACCTATTGCTACCAGTGAGGACTAAGTTAAATGAAAACAAGGCGTGTAATAATATGTAGATATATTATTACCTCTTAAACTAGATTTTTTTTATAATATAGGAGTAGCAGACGAGCATGCAGTCCACCTGATGGTAAGTGGCTACTGCCGCCCATGGACATCTGTAATCAACCCCAGATAGGATTAGATATTCCTACCTAAGGTCGTCCACAGATGCGCCGCTACCCCTGAGGACTAAGCTGGAACGCCTCGGAAAAGTCTGTCTCCCTTACGACACCCTTCAAACCGGAACACAGCAGCGCCTAACACCGCTGTTATTAGGTAGAAATAGGTGTGGCGGTGGTGCCGCCGGAGTTGAACCACAAAGGGTTCTACCACCTTCTATAAAGATTGTCTTGATCTGACTAGACTGATCTGATCAGATTAGACTAACTAATCCATTTAAACTAGAATACAGCAATGCTTAACGCGATTAAGAAATAAATATAGCGGTAGTGTCTTCGCAAGCGTATCACGAGGATTTCGTTCGATAAATTACGTGAGAAATTATGAAATGAGATCAAGATTTTTATTACCGATCAAAGATTAACGTTACTAAATCCACTCAATAAGTGGCATATGTTACTTAACACACGTTAAACAAAATGCATGTAAATATTATACGCCATGACATCACATGTTGCGTCGAATCTGTCCTTGGCTAAAATTGCACACATCTGTTCAAACAATCTTCATGTATCATCAATATTACATTATAACTATTTCATGTCACGATACGAAATACATCGCAAAAAAGTAATCACTAGTATGTGCCTAGATTAAGAGTTGCGAATGAAATGTCAATAAATGTATGAATATGTAAATATTAAACAAATTTCTGTACTCTTACTATGGTTTTTACTTTTGTTCGAAAACGGTCACCGTTTACGTCTTCGCTCATACAATGGCCCCATAGACCGTATCCGAACTAAAATTATGTGGTATGAGTTTAGGGTATCGATAAAAATAACCATTCATTATTAGTCATTAAAGAATATACAGTGTTTAAAACTAAATATTGAATAAAGAGAAAACAATGTAGAACTCATTTAGCAGAACTCATTTATAACGCAGACGGCGTGAATAATGATCTCAGACGAAACAACGTCATACAAACTGCACTATTTTCGGAGATTAAACGCATAAGTCACCTCTAAACATTTCGTCTCATCCATACGAGTCATAAAAGAACCTTGTAGACTCTTTTATAGACTTTTGAATAATAGCTGACAGAACAAGTTATTGAAAGAGTTCGTCTATTAGGGTGAGGAAAGGAAACTAGTTGGTATCGTATTCTTACATATATGAGACTAAGTTTCTACTATTCCTACTTTGACTATTAATAAATGTCTTCGTCATTTCACTGCTCTACGTATCTAGGAGACGTATTTGTACCTCTTAAGCTGCTGTACAAAGGATATTACCTATAACACGTCAATATAAGGGGATTTCCAATTACTCTTAAGGGTAGCAACACATATTTATTCAGATTCAACTCGGTCAAGACCCCGTTCCTATCGGCGGTCGAATCCATCCACGAATGACACTTGCCACTTAACATCGGTTGCATCCAGCCGCTTCTAACAACACAAAAGGAACAAATCTGCGAACGATGTTTCGGTGTCGCCGGGGTCGTGTCCCGATACGAGTACGTCTCGATTGTTGCAATTACATGACTTGCCGAAGCGATAATTTAGCGTCATTACTATCGTGTGCGGTACACTTGTGTCGTGTCGTGGCCGTGCGGAATGCGATGTTCTATAAATGGGCATTCGTGGCGCGGATGTATCAATATTAGCAGTACTAAAATGTTACGACGATATTTATCTATAGTGGAGAATTTTCCTTAAGACACTCATTCTCTAGTGAAAGGAGTCGCTATTTTTATAAGTGAACATGTTTTTTGCAAAATTGAAATAGCCGACGAGAATGCAGTTAACTTTTTAGAAAGAAGTCTCTACCGTCTACGGACATCTATTAATATTAGGATTGAAGTCGTTCTTGAAGTCAGTCATAAATGTATTGCAATTCGGATCTTACCCTTACCCACATCCTTTAATTTAGAGTAGGTACAGCGCACTTACAACTGATATTAGGGAGTATAAATAGGTTTTTTCTTTCTGTTTTGTCCTCCAAGTAGAGTCACAAGGGTGCACCTTTACGTTACTATGCTTTATGAATTACAAACAGGAAAAAAAGATTCAAAATAGTTTTCAAAAAGTCATCTGTATCCCCTTATCGGCTGTCTTTTCACAGCTGACACGTAAGGAGATAGTGCATCGACGCAAATTTTTATGCATCTAACATCTGTCTGAATGACATGAATAGGAACTCGCTCTTAGACTGAGATAGTTCTTACTGAACACTATTTACTTTTATTATTTTCCTCTTGTCTGTTGGAGTGTTGTCAAAACGTGACTTGTATGAATGAACGTGCAATTTTTTTGCTCAAGAATATTTGGTGTAATAAAAAATGTTAGTAGACTTTTATTACGCTATTATATTCCCATCCTTACAACTTCAGGGAAAACTTTTTAAAAACTCTTGAGATTAAATAAAAAAAATGTAAGACGTGATAAAAATACTTATGTCATAAACTACAAGCTTTTAAGGATACGTCCCTTAGAGTAATTTATAATTTGCATAATTATATTTTCAAATAATAAATAAACCTTTGTTAGTGTCAAAATCTTTCTAAAAATATACACGACGCAACAAAGATACTTGTCATTTGCCACAGAAACACACATTTCACGACATTGACAAATAGTGTGTCCTAACGTAGCACCCGAGTGAGTCACTTTTATGGATTAAATTGCAAAATTATTATAATACGGGGTACGCATGTTACGGTCAGGAAAGTGGAACATGACGTGGTTTAGATATTAGACTGGAGAAACGTGCTTACGGGTCGCAAAATTGTACCGCTCGTGATACCTACCGCACAGACTGGCTCGGTATTAGCAGTCAAAAGTCCTTTCATCAGATGATCTGTCTGTTGCCTGCGAACAACAACAATAGACAACATCGGCAGAGTGCATCACAAAGAAGAACAAAGGATCACGAGAGACGAGGCATTGTGCAGCTGAGAGCGAAAATAATCTGAAATCACGACGATTATGAGAGATGCAAGGTTAATAACGATAACTGAGAGCGAAGTGCGAAGTTTATCGATGTGACGACGGATCTGAATAGGCCGCAACACGTACGGTTAGCGGACGGTCGTGGTGCGCGAACGCATTCGTCTCACTTTCACACTTTCACTGGTTCATCGCCCCGTGCAGCGCCCGCGTCTCGCCGCAACAATGCCACCGATGTTGCAAAACTGATTACCCAACACACACGTCATCGACTCGCGTCGCGCTAATACTATCGTTGTTAGAAAACACCCAACGGTCCCGATCCGTGACACATTTAAAATAAGCAATAAATATTGTGTTGCAAGTACATGCAAAACACAATAAACAAGCCAGACAGTCTTTAACCACAAGCAGATGAATAATAAAGATTTAATAGGACGAGCGAAGTGAATCGTTTGAGATAGGCACTAAAGTGGTTGCAAAGCTGAAACGTACGCGACCGAATTGTGAATCGTTACGAGTTTAATGTTTATAACAGTACACGGTACGCGCGTGATGGCCGCGATATGAATTGGGATTTCTGAAAAACAAAGAAGATGACATCGACTGCGAGCGACGGCCGGACAATGCATCCGTGGCGAAACTATCGACCAATCAACGGTAAAATAAAACAACGACTAAGAACAAATTGAAGCACGAATAGGGAGATACAATTGAATATAATATGAATCCTTTTCAGTAAACACAAAGCGAAGGATCCCAGTGAGATATAATTATGTTGTAAAATTAGTCGCATTGGAGTCCAATTAAAATCAACATTTATATGGCACAAAGGGACGAATGCAAAAATAAAGAAGCACACAATGACACGATGTCCACATAATAGCCCGAGCGTCGCTAGCGGCACAATAGCCTTAAGTAAAATTAAAGGAGTCAGTATTTTCAAAAGCGGACTTTAAATACGTATACGGGTTGCAAAATAGCGTGCTTAATTACTGTGCCCCTCTTGATGACATAGCGTGATTATATTTAGCCCAGTTACTTTCAGCATACATAACTACCGAGCGGTGAACGTCTTGTTTAAGCCAATTAAGTGGTTTTTGTTTGAAAAATAGTATGGAAACAGAATCCGCTTAAAATTTTTATGAAGTGGACGTAAAATGAACGACCATAGTAAATATTACTCATATTCTCATGCATTCTATGGTAATGGTGACATTCTAGGATGAAGCATTCCCGTTGATGCGTTTTTTCAAGTTATGAATAAAATGATTAACCTGATTTATTTGTGTGAAGTGTTCCAGTCTTGCGATACAGATGTAAGGCGATCGACATCAATACCGCAGCCCAAAAAGCCACATTTCATATTAAACGTTAAATAAAAATGATAAATCGATGAATTTGATCGAGCGAACTGTCATACGGCGTGAGTCAGGTCACCTCAGGCATGTGAGGCTTGAATTTATTCCACCGCATCACGTATGCGGTCGAATCGTGTTAATTCAAGGCCCTCGTGTCCCTTAGGTGCAAACGCACCGGTTCGCCTCCAAACTTACAAGTTCCAGAGTGCACTTACATACATATGGCCGTACAAAAAAGACAAGTGCTATGAGGAAGAGCGCCCGACTTGTTTCAAGGTGAGATGAGGTTACTGTTGAGACAGTTCCAACGAGCGTGTACGATCTCGATTTTTTCTTTGGCATCGTGTGAGAATTAATAGTGCCGACCGACAGATGTATTTTTTTCTTACGAATAGCACTGAACGTGGAATAATGAGAGCGTTAATATGCAACTCGCGTGACAAGGTCTAGGTAAAAAAATGTACTCATAGAAGTGATAAAGTAAATTGATAAGTAACAGCAATTTTAGAAGCAAAATTGAACCTGGCATTATCTAGTCACACACGTTGCACAGTCAACTCTAATCCATATATGTGCATGCTTTTAGATTGCCATACATTTCAAACCATAATATATCCAATCCTTTTGGTCATGCACCGTAACAACATCTAGAATACCTAAGCCCTTTCTCTTTGCAGATACCTACATGTATTAAAGACTATGAATGTAGTTCAAACCGAGAAAGGCCTTAGAAAGTATATCGCTACATTATCTAAGCTGGCGTTACGCATTGAAATCGCTTTCGTTGCATCTGAATCGGTTTTAACTTTCAATTGCTTTGTACCGATAGTTTTGTTATTTACCTATTTCAAACTAAAAGAAAGAATAGTAACAAAGAGTTATCACCGCTTTGAACAAAGAATTAAAAAAGTGTAGAACAAAATGAGACATCAGTAGTAATCGAGAAATAACGCGCCGCGACTCTTTTGCAAAATGAAATAGGTATTTAGACAATATCTTAGACGTAAAAGTGTTCTAAAATTTAATATTTATAATTGAAAGCTACTATTTATATCCATAGAGAATAAATCCTGTTAATTGAACCACTAGTTATCGAATCATAAACGCATATACGAACTAATAGACAAGAGTGTTTAAAGAAATGTGATGTACATGTAACATAATTTCCTAAACAGATTTAGGCCAGCACTCAGCGAAGTCGCTAAAAAGCGTATTTTATCGCCGAATGTTTTCAGTACAGTTAAGTCGTAATCACCGCTAATCGTGTAGTTAGCCAAAACGACGAATGTTCACCACTGACTGCCATTGGTTTTGTTTTTGAAGTGCAACTTTCACTCTTGAACACCACCGATACTCAAAACGATTTGTCACTTTCGTCAAACACGAACAAAAATGGCGGAAAGAAATCCGCGACAATATCGTGGGAGTTGATCTTTTTTTGGAATGCTTTGTTTATGACGTTGTTTTCTTTAATGTGAGCATATAAAAATGGGTGATATTTTAAAGACATAGGTATGGATATATACGAGATTGTTATAATCAAACAGTAGGTACATATGTGCGATCGAAAAAGCTTTTATGCAGTTCATTTTACTTTAACTGATTGTGACTGAGTCACAATTTAAAGTCCACCAAATAACAAAATTGCAGGTAGAAGCTTATATCTAAATTTAATTTTAGAAGTTACTGTATAACATACTTAGGACCACTATGATTAAAAATTTCCCAATTTGGGTCAACAATATTTAAGGAAACACTTTTATTTTCCGTAAACATTTAGGACGGATGATAATAAACAGGTAAATTGAATTTCGATTTAAACAATTTAAAGATAACTCCATTTTTTCTTTAAACAGAATATCAAAACCGCAAACAATCAGCTTCGTGCAGTCGCTTTAATATTCAACACGAGCATCTCAATAAGGGAAGGGAACCGACGAATATCTCAATAACGTCGTCGGGGATCCGAACGACGATTTATAAGCCATTGATACCTTGATACCTTAATACGTCGTTGGCGGATAGTAATATTATGCAAACACCTCTTTTGTTGCCACCGATGCCGGAACAATGGCGGTGGGCTGTCGAATAAACGCATTGTGCCGAATCCGGCAACGGAATGATCTCTTTGTAACGGGAAAACAATAACCCGCCCTTGGAGGTCTATTCTGGCAACGGTAACGAAGATTCGGATCCGTCCGAAAGCAATGCTAATGACGTTACTATCGAAGGGAAAAAACAGTTAAATTAAAATAAATTGTAAAGAGTTCGCGGAACTGTCAACAAACACATTGTGTTGAAAACAGCATCGGAATATTCTCTATACTTGGAATCATTAAGAAATATACTTTAATATGCGGTACTCGCTATGAACTACTTCGAACTACTCGATAGGAAAAAATGACGTCTATGTTACAATGTATGTCTATGTCAACTTTCTGTTCATTTTAAAAATAATTTAACATTACTATCAAATGTAACAACTCTGTGAAGGTCCTAAAGGCTTAGGAAACCACAGGTTTATTGCTGAGTCGGCCAACGACTAAGATATGACTTTCTTATATAACTTTTTGCGAAATTTGTTTAAAACAACTGAACTGAAGTAGTTAATCCTCGAAACTTCGGATATCATGCGTTCAGAGTAGACCTCCTGTTATGGATACGTAGAGCAAAGCGTGCGCCGATGTGAGTCACGCGTTAATCATCTTTAATGCGGTTTATTGTTGTGCGGCACACGTATAGATATCGAAGGGCCGTTTAACGTTACAACCTATAAATAAAATTCGAATGTAGCGAATGCAGCGTCAGAAATTGTTGCTTGTCAAAGGCATTCCTGAAGACCAAGAGCTGAATGTCCAGAGTGAAGTGTTGAAGATTTTCCGTGACAAACTAGGCCTTCCTCATATCTCGGAAACTTCTCTAAAGCGGTGTCATCGGCTGGGAGTTCCGGGTAGTGACCGTGTTCGTGCTGTCTTGGTGCATTTTCGAGACCATCACTCCAAATCTGAAGTGTGGAAGTCCAAGAGCAAGCTCAAAGGAACCAATTTCACTATGTCAGAATTTTTGACCCGCATCAGACATTCGATTCATACAAGGGCTCGGAAGCATTTTGGCATTAGGAATGTTTGGTCACTTGATGGGACAATCCATATTAAAGTTCCTGGCGGTGGTCGGGAGAGGATTGCTACGGACGAAGAACTGCATTCAGTCATTACCAAATTTCCATTGACTGACACTTCTCCAACTTCGGAATCAAGGTCTGGGGGTTCTGGGAGTGAAAAGGCAAGTTGTCGTGCCCCCTTGCAGACTTCAAATCGCGTCCAGGACGCCCGGCGTAAATTGCCTCTTGCCGGGTCTGGCGATGACCTCAAGCGCAGTAGACGTGCGGCCCCTAAGAAGTGAGTTTGTCTCCCGTAGTACGTAAACAACTTTTCTTTTATTTTGTCACTCTGTGGGTGTACTATAAAATTTGTAACTCGATTTACCGTCATGATTGTAATATTCTTCTCAGTTGAAATTCAAAACAATAATATTATGATTTCATGTCAAACTAATTGTCAATTTCAGAATTACAAACAGCCTGTCCTTTGCATGTCATCTGTCAGACGTCACTTGTCACCTGTCGCGTGACTTATAAATGTTCCGTTTTAGTTTCTGTTTTTTTTTTTTTTTTTTTTTTTTTGTTTTATCATAAGGGACTATAAAAGTTGTATTGGTTTTACATGCATTTATAATGTTATTGTTTTTTATATTTTAGTTTTTATTTTTGTTTAAGCAATATTACTTGTGGCACTATTTATCTCATAATTAGGTTTGTCTACTAAATTAATCCAAGAGTTCCGTTCTCTATACTATTGTCATAGACAATTTTATTATTTTATTGTAATTTTTATCTTAGCACAGGCTACTACACTCTTTGGCACAGCCTAATATATATATTTTTTATTTTAACCTTTTAATTGTCTATTGACTAATACTTGATATAATTACCTTTATTTGTCATTTTTTTTGTTTGTTATTGTTTATGTTATTTACCTGAAGTGTAACTTAATCTTCACAGTATTCTCAATCATGTGATGTAAACTAAAACGCAGTGGTTATATTATCTTTGATGTAAACAGTCAACTGTGGGTTTGGTGTGGGTTTATGGAATTTCAATTTTTTATTTTTTTGGTTAATTTAGACTAAATTGAGTTTTTTTATTATTATTTTTTTTTATTATTTAGCTTGTTTGTTTTAATTTTATATACTATTATTATTTATTTTTTTATTACTTTATATTATTATGTCAGGAGTTGTTGATAATGATGAAGATAACTATCAGTCACTCAGTGACTCTTCGGACACTTTTGACACTTGTTCTAGTTCTTCGGACGTAAGCTTAAACTGTAATTTAACTAGAGTATTTTCTTCTAAACACAACTATTTAAATGTCTGCCACATTAATGCGCAGAGTATTCCTAGTCATTATTCCGAACTTGAGGCTACTTTTAACGTAAATAATTTACATGCCATTTTGATTTCGGAAACATGGCTAAAACCCTCGTTGCACTCATCCACATTCTCACTTCCGGGCTTTATTCTGATTCGCAACGACCGCACAGAGAAAGGGGGTGGCGGTGTAGCGATTTACTTAAGATCCTCTTTTAAGTACAAACTTATTGCGTCTTCGCCGTCTTGCTACACTGCTTCCCCAGAGTATCTGTTCATAGAACTGGATGTCATGGGTACTAAGGCGATTCTGGGTGTAGTATACTGTCCTCCATCCGTCGAACTATCTGTCACTCTAGAGTCAGTTTTAGAGACCCTGGGATCTGAGTACACACACTGCTTAATAATGGGAGACTTTAATACTGACATGTCTAAGTGCACTCCTCGTTCCCTAAAACTTAAATCCTTAATCGAGTCGGTCAATTTCTCAACTCTTGCCTTATCAGCTACTCATCACAATATCAACACTGATGACTCATGGATTGATCTTATCATCGTCGCGTCTCCGGAGTGCATTGTGACTTATGGTCAACTTTCTGCCCCTGGCTTTTCCCGACATGATCTTGTCTACACATCCTACAAAATTAAGTCTCCCAAACAAATTCCCACCGTATTGCAAATGCGAAATTTCGCAAGAATGGATGTGGGCAAGCTCAAGAGAGATGCCTCGTCGATCAATTTTTCACCCTTAACTGATGCGTCAACGGTGGATGATAAAGTCTATTTTCTCAACAACGCCATTCTTTCGCTTTATGACGCTCACGCTCCGTTGCATGAGGTGAAATTGAGGCGTCCTCCTGCTCCCTGGTTCACTAACGATATTCGCGTAGCAATGGCCAGACGGGATCGTGCTTTCCGCAAATATAAGAAGGAGCGCACTGAAACCAATTGGGTTGCATTTAAAGCTGTGCGGAATCGATGCAATCAGATGATACGAATAGCTAAACGCCGATATATCCATTCTAATATATCTCTCTCGTCAGCCGCTGATATGTGGAAATTTCTGAGGTCACTTGGTGTGGGAAAACCTTCTTCGCTGGATTGTTGTTCCTCTCTCTCTTTGGATGACTTAAATCGTCATTTTACTTCCACGTCTCCCATGAACAATACAATCCGGTCCCACACTATAGCTTCCATTGCTTCAATGCAATCTCCTTTTGTCCCTACCTTTGAGTTCTCTTCTATTAATCAGGAAGAGGTCAAAAAGGTTGTCTTTAGTATCCAATCCAAGGCTGTAGGATGTGATGAAGTGAGTAGGACTATGATTTCCAATGTCCTTGATAACTTTCTTCCAGCTATTACCCATGTCATTAATTTTTCCTTGTCCTCCGGTCAGTATCCCTCTATCTGGAAGAAAGCCTTTGTACGTCCACTTCCCAAAGTATCCCATCCTGCGCTCCCTAACCATTTCCGGCCTATATCTATTCTCCCGTTCTTCTCTAAAATTCTGGAAGCCTGTGTACATAAGCAAGTCTCTATTCATATATCGAAATATAACCTGCTGAGTATATATCAGTCTGGGTTCCGCTCCGGTCACAGCACCTCCACCGCTTTAGTCAGAGTGTGTGACGACGTCAGAAAAGGGATGGACGATCGTAAACTGACGGTGATGGCGCTTGTTGATTTTTCTAACGCTTTTAACACAGTCGACCATGATATTCTCCTAGCTATTCTTACTCACTTACAGTTCTCGCCCTCTGCCCTGAATTGGTTCTCTTCATATCTTCGCGGGCGCCAGCAGTCCATCCGTATGGGTAATGCCTCCTCGGACTGGGCTTATTTAGGTGCTGGCGTCCCGCAAGGCGGTATTCTCTCTCCTTTATTATTTTCTCTATTTATTGACTCCATCACTCCTTTTATCAACTGTTCGTATCATCTGTATGCTGATGATTTACAACTGTATGCTCAAGCCGATGTTGATAATCTCCACAGTGCAATAGGTGAAATAAACGCTAATTTGAGTGCTCTCCGGAGTTGGTCTATGCGCTATGGGGTATCAGTCAACCCTGCCAAGTGTCAAGCTATCATCGTAGGAAGCTCAAGACTGTTGGCTAGGATTGACCGGAATTCTCTACCAGCGGTCATTTATGACGGTACGCAAATTCCAATATCGGAGTCGGTGAAGAATCTTGGCATATACATTGACAGCTCCTTGGGATGGACTACACAAGTTACAGAGGTGTCTCGTAAGGTCAATGTTACCTTGCGATCTTTATATCGCCTAAAGCACTTCCTTCCCGTTAAGACCAAACTAATGCTTGTGAACACCCTTATTTTGCCTATCATAGATTATGCAGATGTGTGCTACCCAGATCTGACCGAAGCCCTTCTGAATAAACTAGAACGCCTTCTCAACAATTCTATCAGGTTCATATTTGGCCTTCGCAAATATGACCACATTTCGCAGTTTCGCAGTCAACTCAAGTGGCTTTCTATTCGTCAGAGGCGTAATTCTAGGATTCTCTTTATGCTTTACTCGATTTTGAATGATACGAATACTCCTCCTTATCTTAAGGATCACTTCCAATATAGGTTTTCAACGCATGACAAGACGCTTCGGTCGTCTAATAATTTAAGAGCTGATATTCCACTGCATTCTAGCGGTTTTTATCATTTCTCATTTTCTGTTCAGGCGGTACTGCTTTGGAACGCCTTGCCCGTGCATATCCGGAAAGCCCCCAGTAAAGCTGTGTTCAAAAAGCTTGTCCGTGAACATTATCTGAACAAGAGCTGATATTCCACTGCATTCTAGCGGTTTTTATCATTTCTCATTTTCTGTTCAGGCGGTACTGCTTTGGAACGCCTTGCCCGTGCATATCCGGAAAGCCCCCAGTAAAGCTGTGTTCAAAAAGCTTGTCCGTGAACATTATCTGAACTCCTCATCAAACTCTTAATCGACTGTTGTTACTATTTGTGTTTATTTATTTATTTATATATATGATAAATGGTATTTATGTATGTATATATATATATATATATATATATATATTATTATATCATTATTATATATATATATATCATAATATAATATATATTTATTTAATTATATATCTGCTGTTTTTTTATTGTTTGTCGCTTTTTATTACTTTGTACACACCTGCTGCAAATTCTCTATATCAGCTCAGGGTTGACTGGTAGAGAATGCCATCAGGCATTATGTTTGCCCTTTTGTGCATTTCTTTTAAGAGGTGATGCAATAAATTTTAAATAAATAAATAAATAAAATGTAAACATATTGTTCCATAAAATTTAATTCGATTTCTAAAGTAGTCCGTGCGTTGCTTTCATTTTGACTATGATCCACGTTCCCACAAATATTATGGGAAAGCCTTTTAAACCCGTTTAATTAATAAAAAATAAATATAATAATACTGAAGTATAAAACGGGATGTGGCAAATTATCATGTTAAAAGATTTAAGGGCATATCGCTGTGATCTTTTCTAGACTATATTTATGTTGAGAATTGAAGGATTGACTTGGTCATAGAGATCACCGCGCTCAAAAAAAATTACTCTACGTAAGCAAAAATGATTTACAGGATACACATGCACGTTAATAAAATGCTTTTGATCAATAAATCATTACGTTGCAAATAATAATTGCTTTCTGCCAATTCCCTTCCGTAGTTCTATTTCGCAATTGACCTAAACACATAAGCAATAAATTGTTATATCTAGATATAAGCTGATATATAGTGTAGGGTTTAGATTTTCATATTTTAATTAAGCTCGAAGCACGCATGCTTCCTCCTCTAGGTATTCCGTGTTTAATTCCTAGCCGGGACTAATATTTGCGTGCCAGCCGGGAATTTGTTAGGGTGGTTGCTATTCGTGTCTAAAATTACGTTGGCCGCTCTCGTATCCAGGGCATTCCAGGATAATAACCCATGTTTAATATGTAATGTACGAATTATATTATTCATGTTACATTACATTTGCGTGTTGCCGTGGAATAATTTTCGACTTCCATTTGCACGTTTGTGGCGTTTTGTTGGAAATAAATATCTACTGTTTTAAGGTAGGAATAGGTGTGGCAGTGGCGCTGCCTCAAGCGGATCACGTATCGTAAATACTTCAATACCTTTCACCTTAAGTTGTGTGTGCTGCTTATTTGCATCAGAAAACAAAGGTTTACAAACTTCTTTAATTAAATTGGTTAACTATTTTAATTATAACAGTCCAATCTTTCTGAGACCCCCTTGTGTCGCGGAGGACCCAGATAAATGACAGCCATATAAGCCAATTACGCGTTAAATTGGCAAATAAGTCCCGATAATTTTGAATTAAGAAGACATACGATCGGGGTAAACATAATTCTCGCAGCCTCAATCGCAAGATAAATGTTTCGTTTGACGCGATACGAGAAAAAAGAACACGTGTCGTGTCACCTTTACGCGCGGTTGAAGTATAAATCTTTATCTCAATGATCATAGGTGTTATGATCGACTTAAACATAAATGCCGACGTCAGACTGTCGTCTGCGTGTGGAAGGCTGAGTTCGGGCCAGCTCTACATCGGCCTAGTAGCGCTGAGGTGAGTAGCGCTAGGTGAGATAAGGATTATACCAATTAACAATGAATTGTGTTTGTTTTTATGCGTTACATACATAATGTTTTACATAAAAAAGTTACATGTAATTATATGAAAATAAATAAACATTATACATTTGATTCGAATTAACAAATATGAAACTTTAAGCTTACGTTGCAATTGCTGTACAGACGACAGGGTATCAATTTTCGATGTAGCTACATTGATAGAATTTATATTCATTAGTAGGTCAGTTTTCTATCGTTGTCATTGGTAAATAGAAGTTTTAACGTTTCCTTTTTTCTTACCTTTACGGTAGTTAACAGCGAGTACATCATATCAAAGTGAGATAAAGACGCCCCCTCATAAAGCATCAAGGGCCGCGGGCGGTCCAAAATAAATATTTGATTGCTTCGTAACTGTTTTATTGAAAATATATTGTTATGACTTTAAAACGAGTCCATAAAAATGGGAAAGTTACTCACGAGACACTTACGCGAGTTACTTTAGAGAGATATTTACATTCTGATAAAGTACTGTTAGTGTTTGACTCTATCGGTTAAATTGATGTCTAAAGCTCTATTCACATTGGCAGACACGGTAAGTAGCGGACACATTGTTATGTGACAGACAATTAAATATTATTACATTCTTTATTTATGGACGTATTAACATCTAGCGTAAGTAAACAGAGCGTATCCCATCGACCAACATTCTCAATAAAGACCTTCTTTCCTATCACTCGGGTTTGTGTCCGGATGAGTATCGCATCATAGATACTTTTCCTGCACTACCCATTGCATGTGGGTTAGGGGAATCCGGAGACAATTCAAGGACACGCGCGCGTGTGTAGACTTGCGTGACAGGAAACACTTTTAGGGTTGAGTTTGTACTGGCGCGTGTCTTTAGGTGTCTGTTGCCAATTGAAAGACGCCCATGTGCTGCATAATGTCTGTCGACTATCTGTAACTGTCAGTCGACTGCCTGTTAATACATGCGTTATTATTATTAAAATAATTATCATAAAAAAACTACCGTTTAAAGCCATATCCGATGTCACCTCCCCAATCAAGAATCCAGCAATACCTCATAACCTAAAATCCGTAGAGCCATTTAGGCTGCAGGACGTGCCAAAGTACAGTTGTGTAAAAACTTGCATCTGTGCTGTTTCTACTACGCTATCTATGGGTCTGTTGCATACAGATGCTGATGTGGACGTAGCTTTATGTTGACGATATTTAGTTTCCGAAATGGAATTAGTACGATTTAATTCAGTGAAGTTCTCATAAAACGGTACGTTATTTATGTATCGTATAATTCGCGTATTTATTTACACACGATGAATCACGCGACAGATATTGGTAATCGACTTTTATGGACTTTTGAATAACGTCGGTTTATTACGCTTTCCACTTAATAATCTACCTGTATGTATGGATTGGGAGAAAGCATTTTGGATCATTTAACTACGGATTACTTATCAATTCTTATAAGGCATCAAAATGAAAACTTAAATTTTAAAACTTCAAAAATAAGTTATCTTTTGTCATTGTTCATAATTGATTATAAACTATAAATTTCCTGAGAAAAATTGAAATGCAAAACTATAATATTTTAACCTTTTAATCTATTTAACTTTATAATCCAAAACAACTGAAACTTGAATGAGACATGAATTGTACTCATAATTAATTGCTTTATTATTTTTATTATCATTTCACAAAAAAATAGATATTGATCAGAATCCAATACTGTGCTACTGCTACTAATCGAATCACATCAAAGCAAAAAGTATATATTCATAAACTTTATCATAAATTATTTATAGCCATATGAAAACGTATCCTATATATACATCTACATTTTTATCTACATATTTTCCTTAGATAACAAGTACTATTTTGTAGTACACACACTTAACTCCACAACGAGTTCAAAACATTTCTCGTAACTAGCGACGTGAACTCAACGTAATCGTAACTGATTAATCGTGCAACAACCCCGAGCGACAAACATCACAAAGATGTTCCCTTCACACAAATAGAACGTACGACTTCGTTTTAAAACGATGCTTCATACGCTACGACAACGGTGGGTCGCGTGTCGTGTCGTGACAATACTATAACTTTATTCATTTATATTTAAGGCTCACGGGTGTATTGAACTTAGGTACGGAGTAAAATTGTCAAACGTAGAAAAAAAATTGAAACTTTTTGCAGTCTATTGAATATTGGCCTATATAGATCAACGAGATTCAACTATATGTGACATATAGAGGAAAAGTGTCACCCTGGACCTAATTGGCAGTGTCGTGTGTAGTAAGGTCGAAAGGAAATATATGTAATCGGTAAATAAATCCATTATGGATTACTATGTAGTTAAATTAAAGTCAGTCTATGAAAATCTCGACAATGTCCACGCTATTGCCCTATATATTTAACATATTTGATTTATGCACGTCGTAGTGCTCGTAGTACATTACATACATGTACATATCGTTATCGTATACACAAAACGTCCGCGTGAACGACTTAGCCGTCCGGCGATAATTGCGTAAGAGGCGTACGTAACGAGGGCTTAATTGGAATGCGTCCCAATTAATGGACGAAACGGAATGGAACTGGGCGTCGGGTGGTTCCCTTGAGCGGTACCAATTTGGAACTGGAGCGTCGTCGGTTCCCGGGTGAACGGCCGTCGGCCGGTGAAAGTCGCTCGTATATGGGTCACGTGGTCGTTTACCCTCCAGGTGGGTTCGGGGAGGGACGGCCGAAACGACGGACGTACGGGTAGGGTTGTCACCACCTTTATTAAAAAAGTATTGCTTTCTTACAGAAACATATATTACATAAATAGCGTATGTAGGAAAGTATATCTTTCCTACATACGCTATACTATGTACTATAAAGTACATACTATAGTACATAGTATACATATTTCTAAAACAAAACATATCGACGATTGAACACACTATAATAAATACACAGAATTATTTTTTCTAAGGACCTTTTTTCACCGACTTATTTCTAAATATTGGAAACACTCATAGAGGAGAAGCAATATCAGCAAGGGAGAGCCCACGACATCGGAATTATTCATAAAATATTTTCATCGTACTACATTATTTTGTAGGGCTTGTCCTACTTTATTTTTTTTCTATAATTTATATTACAATTAACAAAAATATAATACAACTCCATATTCTAGTACAATTTGGGTGGTAACCCTACGTACAAGATACGTGTCAGTCGGAATTGAGAGAAACGTGAACGGTTTCCTATTTCCTACATGCTGAGTTTTATTTGGAACGGATAAATTAGAATTACGTAATGTTTTTGTTGTAAGCGGGGTTTTAGTGGAAATTGTTAATTAAGGTAAATCGAACACTTAATAGAAATAATGGTCATTATTATAATCGATCAAATACTAATCGATCGATCGAGCTATTGCTAGGTACAAGCAAGAACTCTCAGAATAAGAAGGATAATATCCTACTATTAAATATGTAATTATAAATTTCTTATACGCGCTTAATTTTGAAACTCTAGAGTGTTTCGCTTGCTAATCGAACACTGGACCTTCTACGTGAGAAATGAAAATGCATACCACAGATATACTAATAGCAATAGCGATTTGCATTAGGCCAGCGCAGTAGACTTTAGTCAAACCCCTCACACCCGAGAAGAGCATTGGGACAGCAACGGGTCGACGACAACGAAGTGGAATTTCATGAAAAATCTACAAGGACCGTAAAAAGCACCTAAAATACGACCGCTATCTCCACAGGTCGCCCGTACCCTATAAGGATTACTTTACTCAATGCGCAAAAGTAAACGGTCGTAGTTTCCTTGAAAGGTGATATAATTCAAAGGAACATAAAAAAATAATTTCTTTTTTAAATAAAGATAACGTTGGCTATGGCCGCAATTTTTTTATGTTTAAAACTGGGAAGATCAGGTGCACAAAACATTGCTGTAACGTATCAAGAAATTTAACTTGGAATACACCACTTAATGGCAAGTGGCTACTGCCGCTCATGGCCATCTGTAATCTGAGGTCGATCACAGATGTGTTGCCACTGCTAAAGACTAACTTGGAACGCCTCGCATAAATATGTATCCCTACGTCTTTACCGGAGCATAGCAGCGTTGAAGACTGCTGTTATTAGGCAAAAATACGAAGGTCGTAGGAACTCCGGAGTCGAACTACGAAGGGTTCTACTCGTACCACCTTCGAAAGTTCTACAAAGTTTTCCTGCTTAAAATAAGTAATAATTAAATTCTCCCTGACTACTTATTGTTCAACGAGGCGATCAAAATTAATTACTTCAAAATTAACATCAGGCGCATGTTGTGGGGAAACAAGTGATAAAAACCAAAAAATATGTAAAAACCATGGTGTAACTTTATCTGACAAATTAATATTCCAAAGGGCTGGGTCCGTGTGAACAACCTTGAATTTTATCATTATTCCGTTGAAGTGACATACGATACTCATTAGTTTTGGATGCCAGATAATCAGATTTATCACAAGCTTATTTTCTTACACAGTGAATCCTAAATATCGTTACCCAATAGTGTGTCTGAATAAACTTAAGTAACAAATTTTAGTCTGTCTGGAAGTTCGTAGTCTAAAACTAGATTCCGCAATTCGCGGAGGGAGAGAAAAATATAAAATTGGATCGCTTGCCTTTCTGTTGTATCCATCAATTTATTTCTTTTATACGATAGGATACATATACAATTATATTTTCTCTCCATATTAAATAATATTATACAAATTTTTAATTTCTCGTGTTCTTATTTTGACACTCAAATGTTAATTATTTATTTATTTTGGACCTTCCAATCAAATCTATTTTAAAACTAATCGCCTGCTCTCGTCGTCATCGTTCTAAATCCAATAAAACAGAAGAGCGTTAAACCGCTTTCATAACACGATAACTAACACGCCCATCTATATCTATAAAACAAATACACATTACGTGTGAATAAAAAACTCAGTCTAAGGGATACCTAAGTAACACAAATCGTCTTGATAACCGTACCGTACAATAAAATTATAATTAGGACAATTAAGGTGTCACCTACCATCGCAGACTTTATTACTTATTACGTACCCGTGATAATGACACATCGTGGAGTTAATTTATAGCATCGACGAGGTTTATATAACTAAAATGTTATTGTCGTGCGCAGTACAATTGCTAGTACCTAACTAATTAACGCTTATGTAATCTGAACAATATTTATAGAGGAACTGTACTTGGGTTTCTAAAGAATTTTCCTTATTTTGAATTATGAGTACAGTTATAGCTGGCGATCAGAGAATAGAATTGAACTGGTGTGACAAACCACTGAAGCATCTCTGTACCTTCTTATAGATACATATATGAGATTGGTTTTAGATGCTCATGGGATGGTTATATAGAAAGCCTACATTATAATCTTTATTGGAAGCCATTTTTATCGGAAGGAAGGTTGAAAAAAGTCCGACACGGGTTGGTCACTAACCCGTACCCTGCATCAATCCGCATTGATGTAGTGAGGTGATTTAAAATTTTGATCATACGAGTAACCTTACATTATTTTTCAACTGTTGTTATTATTAAAAAAACAGTAAAAATTATATTCGAACAATAAGGAAAATACTGTATAGTACATACAATCGTACAGCTCCCATAACAAATAGAAAACTATAATTGAATTCATCTGAGTTCTATTACATTCGGGACTACTATATTTGAGTTTAAATTGTCTAGACTTATTCATATCAACAATTATAATAACAGACGGCTTAACCATTATTAACACCTATTTGGTTTTGAAAATCCATTCAGACAATATTCTCGTTGTCCCGTGCCGTAAAGATCAACCTTTGTTCGAGAAAACGCTTCATTTCATTGCATGCATTCATGAATCTGTTAACGGGCTGACCTTTGGCGACCACAAAAAATATCCGATCCCAAACATGACCGATGCATGCGGCGCTTTTGTTACGAAATTTGTTGAAACGATCGAATGAAATATAGTCTAGAATATAACTATGTACAAGTATAACAGTATAGAATGAGTACATAGAGATTAATTGTCACTAGCTATAACGTTGAAAGAAAACAAGCTAGAGAATTCTCTAAATAAAAAAAGAAAAAGTACTTAAAGTTGTATATACGACTAAAAATAGTGGCGAATAGTGACGTCATAGGTCGACGTCATGACGTTACTATTCGCCAGATTTGAAACCTGTCCTCCTATAGAAAATTAGGTTCATTAAGCATAAACAATCTCTTTGAAAAATAACATTGATCTTATTAACGAGATAAGTAAAAAATTTCGTGATAACAATTTTGAAGCGTCTAGTCGAATTTCGGACACGCTGAGGTTTTTTATAAAACCATTAATTGCATACGATAACAATCGTATAACATTTATCACAAATGTCGTAATTATTCTTTTTATTCATTATCTTTTACGTCGGAGACATATTTCATTCTCAACGCTTTTATAAAGTAAAAAAGTTATTACATATATTTAAAAAAAAAACAGTATTCTTTTAAAATTTACGACAATTAAAGGTGAGAGTGGTGAGCAAAGTGTGGAACTAATGGACTCTTTGTTTAAAGTTAGTCCACAATTTCACAAAGCATTTCGAAGAATTGACAATGAAAATTTTGAGATTAAGATTTTAATAATTTAATTCTAATATTCCGATCAAGTCAAGGACAAAATAAGTGTTACTAAATTTTAACAACCGCAATAGATTGGCAATCTGGTTGCAGGCACGCTAATAGACAAAGCGTTTAAGTATACTTTCTTGGATTTCAATGTGCCGATAGTCAGGGAGTCCCCTCATTTAACGGCAAGAAATCGGATTTAAGATTTTTAAGGGACTTATAAGACACGAAACTCAATTGTCTTCTATTTGAAATTAATAATAATGAGATATTATATTCACTCAATGTAAAATTCAGGTAAAAAAAATATAATAACACTTTAGAGATTTTCGTTACATTTGACTTTAAAATACGATACCGGCTTACCGATAGGTCGATTGAACGTTTTGGGATGGTATGATTTTATAAATAAATCCGATTTTGAGCCGATAAAAGACGAGACACTCTCAATCAATATACCATGTAACGAATCGATGATAACTCGGTGTAAAAAGCAGTTTCGGAAATACCAGTTTTCTTTCTTAATTTCTAACAATTACAAGAAATAAAAGTAATTAATTGTTCTAAGACAACTCGAAATTGTTTATTTGTTAAGTGCATCAGTGTGTGTTTATTTGTTAAAGAATTTTTGAAACCCACTAATTTACTTAAAAGCGTGATAAAATCGCTGTGGAACAATGAAATACAACAACAAAAAATATTTTATGGGTAACAAATCAGTTAACCGTTTGAAACGTATTGTTAAACTCTTTTAATACCTATTATTTCCACAGTAATTATATTAAACATATCCATATTATAATGAATTAGTAATAAATATTTCTGTGGTGTCATCTCAATGGACAATCAATTTAAAGAAGAAACGGCAGACATCTATTTGAATAAAAGTTACTTACATAAGGCACTAAAATATTCAGAAATATTTCATACTCTTGCTTTGACTACTAATGTTACTAATTACCTAATTAATTATAAATATATGAACAGGAGGATATTACGAAAATTCCAATACAAAATCATTCATAATAAATATACGAAGTAAAAGTACATGTGTAACTTGAACCATCCGCTAACCGCTTCATATTTACAGGGCCTCAAGGACACGACGACAGACTTTCACCTCCCACGAGTTTCCTACAAGAGAAAGTCAGTGGGCCCTTTCGAGCCTGTTTTTTCTACATCCTCTGTCCTCGGCTTTTCGAAAATTGTGCAATGACCGAGACGTGTAAGTGCGGTCTACAGTTTTTTACTTCGTTATAAGTTATCCAATTAAAATGTGAATAAAAGTATGGACGTGTTAACAGAGTAATTGTAGAAAAAAACATGATTAAGATCAAATGCAGCGAATAACTAAATCTATGTCAGTCATAAGAAAAATAATAGTGACTAATGGGAAGGAACTAAAGATCGATATGCAATAAACTCTATTGCTGAAGTGCGTGAATTAATGTGAAAAGAATTGGAAAACGTAAATTGGTTGACACAGGCTTAATTAACATTTTGATTAATTATTCGAAATTCTGTCTCGCACACACTAAACTTATAATTTTTATCATTAAACTTTTAATTCAAAGCGTATTTTAGAACTATTACATAAGAAACAAATAGTCAAAACGCATAAAGGACTGTTGAAGTCCCTTTAAACAAAACTAGTATTTTCAAAATGCGTTAATGGATGAGGGGCGACAGTTTCACATCGAGATCGAGATAACATTAAACATTCGATACGCGCAGGTAAAGACCGCGATGAATTCGAAGGTAAGAAATAAAAAACGAACGGGCAGGATCATCGAAAAGGACAGATGTGTGATCAGAGGTAACTGATAAATAAAATACTGAACGAGATATCGGAAAGGATTCAAATGGCCACGCCGCTCCCGATGGCCTCTTTCTCTCTCGAATCTCGATAAGGACGCGCCGATCGACGATGATATTCAATTTATTAGACGAAGCGAAGGCAAATTCCATCAGCATCATTATAGATTAAAGAAATATTAATTTGACTCGACATATTTAAGGTATTCTTTAGAGACACGAATATACGGAAGTGCTTAATATAGCTTAAGATTAAAGTAACAATATTACTTTAAAATTACTCCTGCTTCATCCTTTAATTCTCCTAGAGTATTGCTAATGGTGGCATAGGAAATATAAATGACTGTAACATTTACCATAAAAATAACTTCTACAATACCGTCTCAAGCTACAACAGAACAATTTACAATTCACGAGATCTTATTCAAATGAAGAAAATTGTGAGAAAGTTAATAATAGAATTATAAACTACATCGAGGTAGAAAGCGGTAACTTAGCAGCTAACCGCGAACCTTGGGAAATTGATTTTCCATTGCGGATTAACAAAGAGAATATAAAAGCGGTTTTATATTGCTTTAGTACTGAACCGAGACAAGTTTCTATTTATTCTACCTACAAGCGAACCCATGCGACTTCGGCTGAGTTTATAAACACAATAATATTTAATGTTTATTCATTAAAAATAATTTAACTTTTACTGTTGGGTATAATTAGAAATTAAACGAACTTACCTAAGTGAAGTTCCAATTTCAATTGTACGAACTGCATAGTCTCGAAATGATAATGTTGACATGTAGTACACCGCCAGTCGTCAGCCTTGTGTCACGTATATTCAGAGCTAAAAACCTCGAATTCAAATAATTTAAAACAATATCCAACCTACTTATAGCGCCCCCTACCGGTAAATGTCATTAAGTTTAGAGATCCTGGGGTCAAGATGTAAGTTCATTAGCTCGATTATTTTACAACATAGATGATATTATGGGTAATACTTATCGTATATAAGTATGGGTGGGTGGGTTATAATATCATTTCGAGACTATGCAGTTCGTACAATTGAAATTGGAACTTCACTTAGGTAAGTTCGTTTAATTTCTAATTGTACTTCACTGCATAGTCTCTTCAATGATAATGTTGACATGTAGATGTTTAGAGATTTGTAAAATAACGAGCCTATTAAACAAAATACAAAAACATTTAAATCCTATTATTTTTAAAATTCCTAATTTAATATATCTATATAATAAATATTAATTACAGTTATCAAGTATACGTTTGATGTAACGTCTCTACTACAAAATTGAACTTAGATCTGATCCATTCAGCTATCCTTCTAAGAGGGTCTTAACTGACACTCATATGTTTAGACGTCAGCGTAGCAGCGTGGTAATGCGTGCTCTCTAATGGTATGTATTGTAAAAAATGATATATCAATGCCATCATCCTCCGTGGTTGATAAAATCTAGAAACTGTCGTCTGGGAGGTCACTGTATTATAAGATTACATAAAAGAAATAAACTTATTCTTGTAACTCTCAAGTGTTACTAGGCCTATCTAGGTAATTTTATTAAGGATGTGCTGGACAAATACTATGATTACTATGAAATAATGGTAATACTAGATTGTTTGAACACTGGTTATAGTAAGGTTTAAATTGATGTGGCAATTTAATATACAATATCTTCCGACAAGCAATTTGGTTAATATACAATAATGTTATTATTATGTTTATGTATACTTTTTAGAAGTCTCGACTCAGATGTAGGCGAATCGGTAGTAATAATGGCATTCACGGGCTTACACCAAGTGAACGTCATAAAATATACGATATCTATTGTTTTTATATATTACTTATATATATATTACTTATATATTATTATTGTTTTTTTTTTTTTTTTTTTCTCTTTACTATATGAGTAATTACAATAACCAAAAAAAAGTAAATAGTATTTTTTCTTCACCTCCATTAAATAATATAAAATATTTTACACTTAACTCGCTAAAAATATTTATACATCAGATGTAACTATCCCAAGTAATAGCATACTTGGGATATGGAGGATAGAAAACCTAAATATGCATTTTAAGAACAAAAATAATTCTAGATATATATATATCAAAATAAATTTGATATGAAAAGATCTTATATGAAAATATGAAAATATGAAAAGAATATTGTAACCAGTCTACAGATAGATCTAGTTATTTACACTGTTTAGGCCAAAATATTATAAGCACCAGCATCACGTTTTCATTATTGCGTCTAACATTGCTTGTAGAGCAACAAAATCTTGAGATTCGTGTATAGAAACGAAACGCTCCTCGAGGAAGCGAGTAACATACAGGGTAAAGCGTTGACGAAAAACAAATGGATTTAGATCTTTTTTTTTTTTTTTTTAAATTCACATGAGACCCAAAATGCAACCCTTCCAAAATGAAAGGTTTATTTATTTATTAATTTTTTTTTTTTTTTTTTAATACTATTTTTTTTAGGACTGTCTGGACCAGTCTGGTACTACCACAAACTCCCCAACCGTTCAGAGATAATCTTTAACAACAATTATTTTATTAGAAATAAAATGAATATTTCCATTTAAATAGTATAACCTTAGTCATGACATGTAAGTCATACTTCTTGTAGGTTTCCTAGTAAATAAATCTATTTAAAAAACCTTCAAAGTGTTAATTCTCAATGTATAATCTTGATTTAGTGATAGCAAATTCATTCTGAAATTATTGAATGTATTAGGGAAATAAAAACATTTCTTGGGTATTCAATAAATCCAATATGTGCCTTGATATTACGGTTAAATGTGGGTATTAAACACCATGCTGTTTCTATATGAAATAACTGTGGAGTTGCCTACACGTATTAGGGTTTCACCGTGTTGAAGATGATTATTGAAAAAATATCTTTAAGCACAAGTAACGCTGCATTTAACTTTAAATAGTTGATCGGATTTGTTATTTAAATCAAAAAACAAAAATACCGAGAATAATGACCATATGTTACATAACTGATTGTGTCCCGATAATAAAAATAATATGACAACTACCACCTGTAATTATATCTATCTGTAAGAGGGATAGTATTTTGATAAACATTATTAAAATTGTTATATATATATACATATCTTTGCATTTATTATAATTTTTATTTTTTAATATTATTATTATATATATTTTTTTTTTCTTATTTCACCCTTGTGTTGATTTTTAATCTTTTATCTAATGGTAAAGCAATTTGATTTTTTATTTATTCATTGCTTGTATAATACAATGAACGACCTTAACAGTTGTATTATTTCCAATTATCAAACTATCTTTTAAGTAACCAATAAATCCTAAAGAATGATATAGCTTATTATGTCTATGATCCTAAATTACTAAGTGTCGTTATTGTTCCTTGTCCATCATTATGACATTTCAAATAGGAACTATGTTATATAAATATATAACTGACACAATGTCCCTAGATCTTAATCAGTTATGTATGGTCTTGTATCTTGTAAAAGGTGAGTAAAAACATAAATATAGTGTTCTGCTCAAACCAAAGGAAAGAACTTGAATTGCATAGAATTTCCATTTAACCATAGACATATAAACACTATTTAAGGTAATCATGAATTAGTATCCAAATATGCATTCTTGAAAACAATAGTAAGTAGTGAGTGGAATGCCAGGCTTTATTTAAAGCTCAAGATTAAGACCAAGATATTCAATATAAACCAACATCACCATCATCAGGTGTTGGTAAAGTAAAAATATTGTAAAAAATTGGTTAAGAGTAAACAATATGTTACCACTGATGTGAGAAGTCTTTCTACACACATACCGAGTATATTTTGAAAAAAATCTTCATTCCTTGAGAATAATGAGTTTAAGTGTTTATACAATTAGACTCTTAAAGTTAACCACTTGCAAAGCTTGGTTCAATAGTTATTTGTTACAACTGGTCTTTAAAATTATAATTATAATCGACCACATTATTAACCACTCACCTAAAAATCTGTTGTGATTGAAGATTTATTCCAAAGGAAACTTCGATCAAGCCTTTCTGTGACACAGGTATTTGTGCATGAGGCTTGTTGTAAGTCAAATAATGACCCTATTTGGTATGAGTATCTCAAACTTTTGGATGAAATTTATCATAGGATGAAGTGTAAATATCTTCGTTATATTTGTTATTATAAAATATTGTACTATTTATATATGAATTGAACAATCATTGTTTCTTAAACCATTTTGCCGATCATTTGTTCCAGTACTTGTACTATGAAATTTCTTCTTATTATTTATTATACATAATAAATGACCAGCACCAGTAATAAGATAATTGATAGCAAATTATCTTTATAAAGGCAAATAATTTAAAATTATTAAGAAACAATCATGTCAAATGCTCGAGAGCAGTAAGCATTCGCCTGATGTGGCATGGCTTTTGACTCTTTACAGCTACAATAGTAACTGCGACTTGTGCAACTTTTAAAGTCTAATCATGTGTTATCCGTCCCACAGTTTCCTAGAGGTTCCTAGAGGTCCAGTTCTTCCTTTAAACTATTTTTTCCTTTAGTCTATTTATCACCATCTAGATAGATAGATAGTTCCTTTAGTAAATTACTCTTTAATATGCTGATCTACCTAGATACCAAATTCTTATGAATGGTTAAACCAAATTTAGGTTCTTCTAGAGTATTACAAAAGGATATAAATTGTCATCTCTATATCCTGTATCTTGTACATTATTAATCTGAATGATTCTTCAATAAAATGTTCATTCATTGAAATCATTACACCCACTCGATGGTAATAGTTGTGTCTATCTACTGATTATTAGTATTTTGTTATATAGGTTATTTACCTAATGTGAAGGACATAATACCCTATTAGAATGGGTGAATATCCGTTGTATCCGTCTACTTAATAGTAGTATCTTGTTATAGCTGTTATATAGGTAAATATCCAATATGTAAGGGTCCCTTATTTGAACGGATGAATATCCATTAGGTATATTCTACTCAATAGTAGATTATTTTATGTGAGTAAATATACAATATAAACAGGTTAGTACCCATGAACGGGGCTAAATAGCACCCTATTTCTTGTAATGTAGGTAAATATCCAATATGTAAGGGTCATAACCTTATTTGAACGGGTGAGTACCCATTAGGTATATTCTACTCAATAGTAGATTCTTTTATGTGAGTAAATACTCAGTATAAACGGGTTAGTACCCCTGCACGGGGCTAAATAGCACCCTATTTGTATGTTCATAGCTTTATATAAGCGAGATTTATATAAGGATTTAAATAAGCGAGATCACCTAAATAGGTGACAAGCTTAGTTAATGAACATAAGACGTCAAATTCCTTGCTACAGAACAATATGGTAATCTAAAAATCCTTTGCTTGGAAAAATATATATGTAAAAATTTACCTTGTCATTCCTCATTAATATATAAGATTATCATCTTATCTTTAATAAATGAAAATAATACATTTTCAATTTGCGACGGCATTCGTAATGGCCGCCTAGTACAAGTCTTCAGAATAATTTCGTCAAAATTCTTTATTTTCCATTGTAACTTTTCTGCACAATATATCACACCTACGTCTTTTATAAATTATTAATTGAAATATTTGTTATAAATTAACAATTTCTACGATAAATTACTTATTTTATTTCTTATTTTGAAAAATCATAAATGTACACAGGCTGCACGAAAAACGATAAATGACATTTACCGGTAGGGGGCGCTATAAGTAGGTTGGATATTGTTTTAAATTATTTGTATTCGAGGTTTTTAGCTCTGAATATACGTGACACAAGGCTGACGACTGGCGGTGTACTACATGTCAACATTATCATTGAAGAGACTATGCAGTGAAGTACAATTAATTTCAAAGTCAAGCTCATACTAACATTTTAATAACTGGGAGAACAGATGAAAACATAGATTTATCGCTAGCGCATATTAAGGTTATGCAAGAGGCTGCAATAAAAGAAGCAAAACATACGTGCTTATTTGCTAAAAGAAGACCTACGCCTATATTTCCGTGGGATACGTGAAAAAAGAGAAGAAAACTGTAATAAGTGGTTATGATGAGGTTGATTTTAATTTGTAAGTTGTGTGTACAGCAAATGAGACATCTCCTGCACTTAAATGTCATTTTGTCAGGGCTAGTTGCGTGCAAATTATCGGCAGTTTGCGAAAAATACTGACAGACACGCGTTTCAATTGTGCACGCGTAAATGGCGGTTTATTCAATTTCAAATCATACGTAATGCCGGAGGGGGCGTAAGTAAGTACTGGGCGCTCTAATGCTAGGGTAGGATCTATCCAGTTTTCTGTCTTTGCTAGTACGATAAATAACTTAATACGATAAATCAACAGAGCTAAAGTAGCATTCCGATAAAATTTGACATGGCCACAATTTAGAATCTCATTTGAATTCGAAGGATTATTTTTGTGATGTGTAAATATATAATATAAAATATATAATTTTAATATTTCAGATTTCATAGTCACTATGCATGATCAATTTCTATTCGATACAAAGAGAAAAAAGTAATGATCCACCTATTTCCCTATTTTGACACTATTCATTGTAGTAGATATTTACTACTAGATTACTGCTTATTTGGCGAAATTAGGATGACGCCTTATTGTATAATCCTTATGCTATTGGATAACATTAACTATGTCACTCTCAGCCTTACTTAAGTCTTTTTATCTTGTCTACACATACGCAAAAGTCTAAGGGACCAAGCCGAGCTAAGAACAAGCAGTCATAAATATTAACATGATATAATGAATGATCGCTGATTAGTCACAGTTGGCAATAACAGCTACGAGGATAATAAATTGTAATAAAGACAAGTATCAAGTAGTCAGGAAGTGGAGCGGAGTTAGTTGTCAGCCACGCTGCAGGCGGCGCTCACAATTCCAAGAAACATTTCTCATTTAGCACCTTGTTACTGTAATGCCACGAGCGAGCGAATAGTTTTATATAATTCTACATCACCGTCGTAAAATTTAATAACGTAAAGGAAATTGTCTTCTGATATTGAAAATGAAAAAGATTAAAGTAATAAAAGATTCAAAGAAAACTTTTCCGCTATGAAAATGGTATAATCGACTTTGTTCTTTTATAAACGAAGATATTTCAATCCTGAGAGCCTTCTACGCTGTTTATTAAAGTAAAATTACTGTTTTATTACGAACTTTGTATTCCCTTTTTTATAAAATATGAGTCATATTTCTTGAAAATCGGTTTAAGCTTCCCTTCTCTGCTTCCCGAGTTACTAAAAGCATTTAATTTACATTTGAATATGTAAGGGCCAAAAATAAAAAGGACTTTCTCCAATATCTCGGGCAAACAGGGACAATATTTAAGACGGTACGAATAAAATGTTTGCAGAGATAAATTCAAATGAATAATATAATCTGGATCATAGGTACTTAACTTAATTGGGTTCGATATTGTCGATTCCCTTGATTATTTTAGATTAACCGGGTCTTTTGAGCAGAATATGTCGCTTACCTGGAAAGAAAGAAAAAAAATATTAATCAAAATTGAGTTCATAAAAAAATCATTAAAATATATTTTAATCTAAGTACCATGGTAACAAGCAATGAAAGTATTTCCTCGTCATTAAATACGCGTTTTACTACATTTACATTTATACGGTGTAATAAAAGTTATCTATCTAAACAATATTTAATGCGGTTCGATTTACGAGTATGTTCAAATTTATGGTAAGTGCATCGCCGAGGTGGTTAGGAATAGGATCATTTGTAGGGAGCGCTGCCCACTCGATTCCAAGTGGACTGTACTCCCGTTTACGTGTTGATAGTTCAGGTGTTACTACTTTAAGCTTAAATTAATTCAGGTAAAACATTTGAACCAGACTATAAATTGACACGTAAGAAAATTAATATAATAACATTTGATACGTTTTAGGATTTAACCATTTTAAGCGGACTCCTGGGCTGGGCAGGGGTGTCCTTTCAAAATGAGAAGTATTAGGCTACTGAGTTTGCTAAGTGCAAATTGGTAAAGTTCACATACCTTCGAGATATTTCTAAAGATATCTTAAGTATGTAGGTCTTCACTTAGTCTTCACCGTGTGTTCCCCCAACATTAAAACAGGTGACAATTAATTTCTCGGATGCAAATTTGAGACGCCCCGATATGAACATAGATCTTTAAATTACACCCACTAAAATTGGATTTATATAGATCATCGTATACGATAGTGGGTACTTCACCAGAAACAATTACTATGGTCTGGCGAACAATTAGCCATCATTAACACGTCTTTCCGCGTTACAGCTGACTCACGGTACACTTCAGTCATCGCTAAATCGATCGGAACTGCGTCCAATAATTATTTATTATTCACAGTCGATTAATGATTTGTCTCTTGGTCAATAAATAATACATAACCGTTTGTCGATTCCACAGCTATAAGTTTAACGTAACCGCGGATGTCATTTTGTATTCATTGATGAGTAATAAAGTATTGATACTGCCTACTTATAGGTAATCTCTGTTTATTCATCTAATTGCTATGTTAAGAATATAAGAGATGTTATTAATCAATTTCTTGTTTGTCAAGAGCCTACAGGACCATATTTTAAAATAAAACCCAGTTTATTTCTCATTTTTAGGGTTTCGTACCCAAAGGCTAAAAACGGAAGCCTATTTACTAAGCCTACGCTTTCTGTCACAGGGCTATATCTCTTGAACGGTAATAGCTAGACTTAACATTTTTTATAATTTTATATTTTGACATATAATTTTTTTTATATATAATGTTTTAAGATTTTAAAACAACATCCCGGTATTATTTAATACAACACATAAATACGCCTAAAATAGCAGTGTAATAACGTTTTATGGACAACGATCATCACTTTGTTATCGGTCACCGAAACCCAAAAACATCCAAAACCTAAGGTTATTTTATGGAAGTCTTAAATCATATAAGGGGACCCAAAGAGGGTTGGGTTGGATTATACCTGTAGTCGGTATCGTCGAATATCCTTGCAGTCCAATTTTGGTAAGGTTGATTGATCCCTGAGAGTTAAGGTAAGTTGTATGCTTGGCGTAAAATCAGTCTGGCTTACACAACGAAATTTTTATTTTGAAGAAATTAGTCCTGCTAAATCGTGATGTAAGGGTTCTAGTTCCTCTCCACCTTCAGTTTAATGCCGGACGAGTTAAAAACAATATATACTTATGACGCTGCAATTCTTTGTTACTTAGCACATACGATCTTTAGCGCATGATTTCCGGATATCTATTTTATAAAATCGTAAAAAGTTTTATATAAGTTCACAGATCACACTACATATCAAAGATCGCGTACACGGTAAGTCTTTAACCGTGCACTTCGGCCGGCAATCACAAAGTGCAGCGGAATGTCAATGTGGGCGACCATTTCTCTTTACGTCTTGTTAGGGTATAAGCCGGTGATACCATCTCCGGTTAAAAGATACGTCGGCCCACGCGACAGTTTTATTGGGAATAATAATACGGACGTTATGGCGACGGCGACAATCGACACGGCCCTAATTAGTGTATGTATGGAGTATCTACGAGAGATATGTGAAACTATGTGGGCTGCCATGGACGCACATACAAACCGTTACATAAATTTATCATTAAAGTTATAAAAAAATGTCATCGTAAAATATAACTTACTTTTAACTTAGATTTAACCTAAAGTTCTCAATTTGTCATACGGTGATGGGCGCTCTACTCGGGTCTTCTGTATGTACTAATATTACGCAGTGCTCTTAACCAAGAAGGGCTGTACTTTTCGAGCGTATGTATGTCTTATTCTGTAGCACGATTTTAACATATGAGGTGTCGTTTCATCTAAATTTTGGGATATGTTAAAACACGTCAAGCCGTTTGAGCTGTAGTGCATGCCTGAATGAGACAAACAGAGGTCCTCTCAAAAAACATTATCCCGCGCATTCCGGTAAAAATGCGAAAGCATTTATTTAAATTGTCAATAATTCTTTGTCGGTATGTGAAGTTAAGAGCAATTCCATATATTTTAGGTGAAATGTGGTAAAAGACAAACGCGTGAACCGGTGATTCTTTTTTACAATAAATTTTAATTAATAAATTATAACTGACAATAAACATGCAACAATACTGTGTTCAACATAACCGAATATAGTTTTGGTTGAAGAGTTTTCGCAGCATGTGCTATAAACGTTAGAAAGGCTGTTTAGCGTGACGTATCCTCCATCATTGGTCACTCGCGGCTCGTATGTTGTATGTAATTATTATTTCATTACTTAACAATAGGGTGGTAGTGTTCACATTATGTTTATGATGGTGATTATGAATTCAAATTGATGTGATTACGGTTGGCATTGAAATAGATGTGTTATATACTTCATAATTATAGCGCAGACGTAGATATGTGGTGACCATCAGTTTTCGGAAGCGCTATGCACCTGTATGTGACCCGGGTTCGATTCCCGGCCAGATAGTCTTAAATTATGAATTTACAATTCTGTTCCGGGTCGAGGTGTCTGTCTATTTGTCTTTGTTCGTGTATAATATACTTACAACAAAGCGAATCCTAACTTAGGGCTACTAATGTAGAAAGTGCCTTATAATGTTATTGAATTATATTCCAATAGTATTAGGAATGCATTCGTAACACTTAAGTATATCAAAATCAACAAGTTATACAACTTCTTTTAAAGCTATCATGACTATTACCAACAAAAATAGATAAAAAGCTAATTTACTAAACATACCAAATATACCATAAACTAGAATCCAACACAACACACCATACAAAGCCATATAAGATAATCAAATGCTCACTACGATAATAACGTGAGCCCGTACGTATAATTATTGGACAATATTTCGCCGGTTACACAAGAACAAAGTGCCCACTTGTAGTGCATAAATTCCTGACAGGGGTGTGTAGTAGACCATAAAGTATGGCGGGAGATATGCGGGCTGCTATTAAAGTGATTGCCTCACTGCCGGCTAGCGTAATACACAATATCTAAGTCATACGTGTCTTTTTATAGTTAAACTAGCTGACCCGACAAACGTTGTGTTGCCATATAAATAAAAAAATGTTAAGGGTGAACAACCCTTATCACTTAGGGGGATGAAAAATAGATGTTGGCCGATTCTCATAGATACCGGATAAGCACAAAAAAAATCATCAAAATCGGTCAAGCCGTTTCGGAGGAGTATGGCAACGAAAACTGTGACACGAGAATTTTATACTCGTATATTAGATGTAACGATAAACCAGACGGGCTACCTGATTGTAAGTAGTTACCGTCGCTTATAGACATTTGCAATATCAAAGAAGGACAATTTACTTGTAAGGTAGGTGGTTATATTATAAACTTAGCTTAGTCACTGTCGAATCACACCACCACCACCACCACCTTTTAGCTCAAAAGATCAAGAAAAGTTATGATACATCGCTGTAATAGTGTAATAAACAAAACATTATTTTGCATTGCATAACTCATTGTCAACACGTATCTCATGCCACTTCCACACACATGCCAAACCATAACAAATTTAAAACTGTGGGTAAAGCGTTTGACTAGGTTTGTAGCATAGCTTTTGATCCAGCTACACCTTTGTAATTGAATGGAGTTTGCGGCAAACGCCAGACATGCGGACGCGACATAACATTCGTCGCACTTCACTCGTTCATATTCAACGATGAGACAAATGCCCAAACGGGCATACGATATGTCGTCTTTATATTAACCGTCCACCAATTAGGAGACGCGGCGATAGCGAAAGGGTCTTGAGAGGTCAATTTTATTGCTCGCACTCACAATGATCTTTATTGGTGTTAAATTTCGAAACGGCACTCAAATTACAGAGTTGGATGTAAATAACGCTTGTAAAATATTCACCGAGACAAGGGGGAGAGGTCGGAGGACTTTTTGATTTTGAGAATCCAGTAGCAATTTTAGTATAGACGCGTTTATTGTTTTGTTGCGCTAACAATAGGTATTTTAACGTCAAACGAACGATAGGATACGGGCTAATTATTTAAGATTTTTTAAATGCAATATTACATATAATGAGCACCAGCGGTAGCTGTTCCCGTCTTGTTGCTATTCCGTTCTTAATATTCTTTGGTGAGCTCAAATACAATAAATTTGAGGCGGTCAGCGAAACCGTTAATTTTGAAGTTGCGGACCCCATGTTACGAACTGTTATGAGGGTCCGAAAAATAAGTTCAAAAACTAACTCGTAGGTACATTCGTCAAGTCTCATTAGCAATCACTGAACTGTTAGTGAAGTACGCTCCAACTATAAAGTCTCGATAACTTTTCTCACTATTCATATTGCATTTATTTTCTAAGGCAAAAATCCCGCGTGCACACTGCACTCATTGTTAAACATAGCACACAGTTCATGTCACGAAGTGCTATTTGATATGAACAATTGTATTTCGCGGCATTCTTTAAGGCAGTGCGGGATTATAATAATACATGTACACTCGCATAACACTACTATAGATGGAGAGCAAATTATTTCTCACTTTACTTATTATATAAATAGAGAGAAAAAAGGTTAATAGTTACAAGGTGTAAAATTATCCGACCGATAAAAAGTCCACTTTGAATATTCAAGGAAAAAAAAGTAAATTGGCGATAACTGCACCATCTAGTTCTACCAGTCCAATAATACTTCACTCCTCTTAATTGCCAACAAATTCTTAGATCACAACTGTTGCAATTAAAGCGTTGAGGAGTGACAGAGAGGGGGATTTATCTAAACACGTAGTTAAAAACTTGTAACAAGTAATTTATTTTTTGCAAAAAAAGTAAGTTCGCTCCACGTGTCTGGAATTATCACAGAAAAAAAATCATACATATTAATGAGAATAATGTGTGAACTAATTCAGTTCTATAAATATAATTTTGCGCACGTTACGGATAATTAATCGTTTTTATCGACGTCTAGATGTGTCAACGACTTCGCTCGCTAAGACTTTTGATTAAGATTAAGTAATACACGTTGGCCGATACAAATAAATTCCACAGTTATCAACTTATCAGGTATTACGAAAAACCTAAAATTATGTGGGGTTTTGTTACATTTTAATTCAGAAGTTTCAAAACTTTTAGATCCAGTGCATTGTAAGGCTCTACATAAGAGTTAATTCTTCAAGTTTACTGCACAAGTTTCTTTCTCTACTGCATTGACTAAAATACATCACAAACGGATAGTGTATTAATTCTTCTTCATTTTATAATTAAAATTAATTATTAATTTTGATTCAATGGTAACAAATATGCGCCTTTTGCCTTTATTTTATTATTTTTTTGTTATTGTGTAAAAAATGTAATTCCTAACCGTACTATTAAAAGAATGGTGATTGCAAAAATACTTTCGATACGAGTATCGAAAACGTGTTTTTAGCAAGTGGATAAATGCTGCGTCGCGTTTATCGCATTCATCTGTTGCATCGTGTGATTAATACTAGGTGCAAAGAACATTCAAATTGCGCAGAATTTGAGCTAGCTTCCTTAAAGAAGCTTAATCTCCAATCGCCGATCTAAAACTAGCCGGTCTGTTGGAGCCCTTACGGCGAGTACGCGTCGTGCATGGCCGGGGTGTGTCACGGCGTCTCAATCAAAATTATAGAATCCATAGCGAGATATGAATATTCATGCCACGACGGCATTTGCATGAGTAATTGATAGATGCGACTTTGTACCAACGTCGCTAGTTTTAATTGGAGCTCACATTTTATGGTACGAGAGAAAATTGATATTTCGACGTTTTGACATATCGTAATGTAAAGCCGTGTTGGTTTTAAATGAGTACCATTGGTCTAATTTACGGTCGTTGGTATTAATTGTCGTGTCGTAAATAACGCGCGCAGCGGACTCTGCATCACGCTATCGTAAAATTGCCTATTCGTTATGTTACATCATCATAAACCCATTATCGACCCACAGCTGGGCACGAGTACCATTGCAAAATGCGAACGATATCGGTCATAGTTCACCATGCCAAGTGCGTATTGGCATACTTAACACCTTTGCCTGTGTGTTTGCCTGTTCTTTACAATAATTCCCTTCACCGTTCAAACATGTGATAATTAATTTCTTAAACGACTGAACCATACCACTAGACTACAAATATTTAATTTCTATAATTAGCTCAATGCTTCGAATTAGGATTTCCTGTGAGCGATCGGTCATGTGTACCTACTCTTCTACGAATATTTTTTTATCTCTCCATCGGCTCTGAGAAGCACAGGTGTCTATCACACACCCTAATTAAAGATTTGGGTCACACAGTCCATCGTGAGCGGCGGACTTAATTATTATTATTGAGTATATTTATGAGGGATACCAAGAAACCTATGGTTATACATTTTATTTAACGTTAGATAGTAGAAAACAAATCTGATATTGTCAATGAAATTAAAAACTACTATGAAGTACTAAATAAGTAGTTCCCTATTATGTGATTCAAAATTCAAAATGCCATGCTGTCTCCTTGGAGTAATAGCAACGCTAGAAGCTCCTGCTACGAAACATGCATATGTATCTTCCACACTGAGTTTCCAATCCTACCAACTTCAGCTTAATAGCAAGAAAATCCGTCACGAAACGATTACATATGAGTTCGTACCAAGGCGGCAGCGTCTGATCTGCACTATCGACAGAGCTGCACCTCGTACCGTGAATGCAAACGGGGCAGATTAGCAATGCGATGCGCTCATACATTGTCGTTCACACGCGTCCAACACAGATCTCCGGCCGATATGTACAATAGACGCCGGCGTTGCATACTCCACAGTTGTTGGGCGTTGATATAGTTTATTTTTTAGTTTCACGATTTATTCTTGAATCGACTCACGGATCGGAAACGTCAGCTATCTCTGACACATGTCTACGTGTTTGAGCAAATAGAATTTATTTTATAACGTATTCTGGCTGCACGATGGGCAGTCTAGAATACCATTTCTGAATGTTTATTACATTTCTGCGATTGTTACGTTGAGATTATTATGTGAAAAGTTCAAATCAGTACTGCGAACGAACTATCTGCGATGCCTATCAAGCAGCAAGAGTTGATAAGCTTAAAAAGGTTAAAAATAGCGAAACCACAAAGATCTGGTTATAGGCACAAAGCCGGTGCGTTATCCAGTCCATATTTTCCCAAGCCGTCATGTTTACACGGCGGAGGTGTAAAAAAAGGTAATCGCAACACTTGGTTTTATCTGAGCTGTCAGTTGTGCAGGCAGCGCGGGCGCCGGCGGCGCGGTGCGCTACGGCGGTTGTCTTGCGCTCAATGCGATCGGTATGCTGTAGATATACTCATGTTTTGATTACTGCGTCAGTCGCGGGTCACGCAAAGCTTGAACTGTTTTCAATTTTAATAATACTCAACTTCTTTAGGAGTGTTATTTTTCTGCGAGATTGTTATTTGCATATTGAGGACATCCCGAGGGTCAGTGAGCAACGTATTATATACACACTTAATGATTAAATGTTTGCACTATTTGCCTTTTCGAAATCTTTACCTCAACGTGTACATAAACAAATATTTATTGACGGTGTGCAATACTTCATATTCTTAAACGACAATTTCAGACACCCCTTTATAGTTTTATACGTCTCATTGATAGCCCCGAAAACTCTACCATGGTTTTCGAAACAGTCGTTTACGATAACGTTGATAACCTTCTCTCCACTATAGCACCAAACGACCATCAGGCCAATTCAACACTCAACCAGTATGAGATTTATATTCTTCTATTTTACAGTCTACACACACCGCACTAGACAGGTACCTACTTTAACCTATCAAGTACTACGGACATTCACTTGCATCAGGTACTGGTGAACAAAAAATCGTTCACTTTGGCTTTATCAGCGCTGTCAGCGTGCAGATGGCGGGGCGCCGGCGCAAGTGCGCTCGTATCGGTCGCGCGATACCGTCCGATGCGACACGACTCCACACTGTCCGAACACTGAATGTAACGTGGACGGAAACGTACGAGCGGCGTCCGATATGAGAAGACACAAGCCACTGGGCTAATGCAGGTTGCTTGAACAACTAGTTACCGCCGGCGGGCATCACGTCTAATACACAGATTAGTTTAATACTTTGACCTATTAACTAATCGAATTCAGGTCTGTGCTTACGAGTAGCTATAATAACTTAAACGTCTAAGTTTATAAGAACTCTAGTACAGAACTTTGAGTAGTACTTAAGTGAACAAAAAATCGGTCACTTTGGTTTTATCAGCGCTGTAAGCGTGAAGATGGCGGGGCGCCGGCGCAAGTGCGCTCGTATCGGACGCGCGATACCGTTCGATGCGACACGAGCACGACTCACGCTGTCCGAACACTGAACGTAACGTGGCCGGAAACGTACGAGTGACGTCCGATATAAGAAGACACATGCCACTGGGCTAATGCAGGTTCATTTAACAAGTAGTTACCGCCGGCGATCACGACTAATCCACAGATTAGTTTAATACTTTGACCTATTAACTAACCGAGTTCAGGTCTGTGCTTACCGGTTGCTATAAGAACTTAAATTACTAAGTTTATTAGAACTCCAGCACAGAACTATGAGTAGTACTTATGTGAACAAAAAAACGTTCACTTTGGCTTTCAGCGTGCAGATGGCGGGGCGCCGGCGCAAGTGCGCTCGTATCGGACGCGCGATACTGTCCGATGCGACACGACTACACACTGTCCGAACACTGAACGTAACGTGGCCGGAAACATACGAGTGGCGTCCGATATGGATGACACATGCCACAGGGCTTATGCAGGTTCATTTAACATGTAGTTACCGCCGGCGATCAAGTCTAATCCACAGATTGGTTTAATACTTTGACCTATTAACTAATCGAGTTCAGGTTTGTGCTTACCGGTACTTACAAATACTTAAATTTCTAAGTTTATTAGAACTCCAGCACAGAGAACTATGAGGAGGGCTTATGTCTAGAAAAATCGTTCACTTTGGCTTTATCAGCGCTGTCAGCGTGCAGATGGCGGGGCGCCGGCGCAAGTGCGCTCGTATCGGACGCGCGATACCGTCCGATGCGACACGACTCCACACTGTCCGAACACTGAACGTAACGTGGACGGAAACGTACGAGCGGCGTCCGATATGAGAAGACACATGCCACTGGGCTAATGCAGGTCCGTTTGACAAGTAGTTACCGCCGGCGATCACGTCTAATTCACAGATTGGCTTCATACTTTGACCTACCAACTAATGGCATTAAGATCTATGCTACAGAGGTTTCAGAGATTGATTACCAGTATATGACACAAACTTAAATTATTTAAATTATTAAATTCTAAGTTTCTGTCGCTTTAGGACTCCAGAATTGAGCTTCTTATGAGTATAGAAGTCGTAAACCGTTTTCGTGATAAAAGAAATATATTATTAGAAACTGACGAAGCTATAATACGATCATAATACTCTCCTGATACACTTACAACAATATTCTACGTGTAAATGTGTAATTCCTACCCTTTATAACTTACATTACTTGTTAACAACTAAAACGACAGTTGCGCGTTATCGGATGCAGATGCTGCAAAAAACGAATAAGAGACCACATTTACGACTGTCCATAGATACAGTGAAACAGTTAATATATCTTTAATATATGTTTGGATTACAGTATGCATGATTGTGTTGTTAATTCTTTTTATTCTAAGCGGCTTCACTGATTTTATTAATTTTTTTGGTATCATTTTTTAACTTTCTGAACAAAAAATGTTTAAATTTATTTATATAATCTAGCAATTATTATAAAAACAAAAACGCTACTGCTTCCAAATGATTACCTGGAAAGTATCTATGTCGAGACAATAATTTAGACGAATCCAACGATACCTCGTATATTAAAATCCATAAAGCCGTTTAAGTGTATAAATAATGACATTTAACATACGGGTGACAAGATGGTGACATGACATACTGGTAATGGTACAAAAAAATACAATGCTGTGCGTACAACATATGGGTACACACGTCAAAAAACTTCTGCAGTCGGGTAAAAAATCAAAAATTTCCACTTCTCCTCGCACCTATAAAGGATTTTATATTAAATAAGTAACAAGTTTAGTAGCAAAGCACCAACGGCAACGTAGGTCGACCGTACGAAGCCGCCCGGCGCAAGGTCGACGACGCATTTAGTGGCTGCTAATGAATTAATTCATATTATATGTCCCCTGCAGATTCCATTTTGAGTGCTGTGTTTCATTGCACTGTACAATTAAATGTTTGAGTTAAAGATCAAAGGTGACGGAACTTTTTGATGATGTCACCACCATATTTATTTTTACCCCTTAGCAGAAGTTTAGCAATAATTAAGGACTGACTTCCTTTCACAAAGGAGGTCCGGTGTCCGAATCCACTTCTGATTATTTAAGCACACATACAGACACATTGCAAACGATGTTCATGTAGGTGTTTCTTTTACAAATTACCTGACATTACAGTTCATTAAGTTAGGCACTAAAGCCTAAAAATACAGTTCAATTACCTCAGGCTTCAGGGTCATATTAATTTAATTATGCAAATCAAACCTCGTTAAAAGTAACAATTATATATTTTGCAACCTTTACATGAATTAATTAGACTTATTTAACACCTATAATTATTTAATAATCAATACGTGGAAAAAAATTGAAATGCCGACGTTGGGTATAATATGTGAGCGATAGCCTAGGCCAGTCACCTTCGCTGTCGGTCAGCCGGAGATCCCTGCTGACCGACAATCGTTTCGACTGCCGCGAACTGTTGCAGGTGATTGCCGCCGACTGTCGCCGTTTATCGTTAACGACTGCTACCGACAGTCAGCGATGGCCGTCAGCAAGGGCTGTCGCCTACGACTACGCCACACACGACCCGTATGACAGCGCGGTTACCATAATGGTCTGCCGCGCAGAGGGTTCTAGGTTCGATCCCTGGTTGTCCCTGTAGTTCCGGGACTAGAATAGGGCTACGGTATCCCCTGCCTGTCGTAGGAGGCGACTAAAAGGGGGCTTCCGGGGTTGCGGACGGCAAGAGTGGGAGCTCGAACCGTCCAGCAAGCGACCCCCGGAAGGACGGCGGTATGTGTGGTCGCATACCGTCGTAAACACTACGTGGTGTGGGAGGAGCGAAAAGTGCTCCCCCAGGGTAGAGCCCGTTGGGCATCGCGCTTGGAGGGCTCCGGTTGTGTTCCGTTGGAGATCCCGGAGTTCTCCAACAAGCGTTGAGGACGGCCACCGGGTGTTTTAGTGCGGTAAAAATCCCACATAACCCGGCGTCGCTCCCACGTCGTCTGGTACCTTTTGAAGGTTTCCCCCTCGAGAAGAAAAAAAAAAAAAAAAAAAAAAGGTTCGATCCCTGGTGTGACTGATGTCTGAATGAAAAACCTAGGGTTCTGTTCAGGGTTTGGGTTTTTATATACATATTCGTCTGTTCATGGCACCCACGAGTCACGACTCGAGAATTCCAGCGTGGGGCTATAAGCGTAAAAAAATCTAAAAAATCTATTCAAAGTATGTTACCTCCCTACATATTATGTACGTATAATTCGTCATCACCAAGTTCAATTTATTACCATTCGTGAAGCCTACCACGACGCGCTTAAAGTCCAACGCACATCGTCGATCTTTTTTATTTTGTCTAAGATAGCAACAGTTAATTAATATTGGAACAATCGACGACCAAAATAAAATGCAGTAAATAAATATAAATTATAATAATAAATATAATAGTAGAAGATCCGAAGCTAAGTCGAACTGGACCGAGCTGATATTAGAATGAAACTCATTTTATAATGAAATTAGCACATCGGCAATACATTAAAAATGGGTTTGCTAAAAAAATCCTGGACAGGATAATTTTAATTATTTTTTGAAAAATTAATTTTCATTTTGCAGACAACCCTATATCAACGTGTTCACAATAAAACAGCGCTTCTACTGATATAAAATTTTATCTATTATCATCATGAGTGAAAGTAGTTGCCAGCGAAATACCTGTTTATACCTGACAACCCAGTAGTTCGTCCACGTAAATAATAGGCAACCCAAAGCCTGCACATTCTGTATGTTTTTAACATTCACTCAGAATAGAATTTTCTTATTATCTTGATGTTGCAAAATTTAATTTTCAATTAAATTTTAATTTTTCAAAAAATAATTAAAATTATCCTGTCCAGGATTTTTTTAGCAAACCCATTTTTAATGTATTACCCAATGTACTAATTTCATTATAAAATGAGTTTCATTCTATTATCAGCTCGGTCCAGTTCGATTTAGCTTCGGATCTTAGACCATAAATAACGAGTAAAAACAAAGCAATTTGTCGCCTACTACATATGCGTTTTCTATTTTTGCAATACATCATGAGCGGCGGACTACATTCTCGTAATTCTTCTTATTAATTGTAATGTTTAGTAATATTTAATTTACTCCACTTATACCTTTTTAATAATTACATGTCATGTTAATAATACATAGGGTTGTCATATAACTCATTGAAAATGCTAAAAAACATTGTAAATTTTTAAAATAATGTTAACATGTAATAAATTTACAGTCCATTTTGAAGTCAGATTCAGTCCCTGCGATGTTGTCCTCGGGGGGTTGCTGGCTAAACACATGTCATGTCAGAAGCTGTCTCAACCATGCATGAATTTTCATATTATCTTTTTTTAGAATTAATATAGTAAATACCAAAATAAAATAAAATTTAGACAATTTCTTGTAGTTCATGAATACGCAGGAAAAATTTATGCTTGTAAATTATGTGTACAATATATTCGATAACAATGCAAACGTTCATACATAAATTGGCCATGTCCTTTAATTTTTTGTTTTAGGTTCGAATTCGAATTTCATATCACTATCCTAATCGTGCAAGTTTCCAAGCTGTGAACATGTAGAGTTTACTTTTATCAAGTTAAATTATATTACATATTTTTATTTGAACTTGCCAACCCTAAAACAGCTACAGGACTACTTATCCCCAATAATTATCATTCGTATTCAACCGAACGTACTGCTTACACATAAGTCATTTTGTACTTACAAAAGGCAGTATCGTTACAGCTAACATGCGAGCGTTTATCCACGCTTAACGGTCGTACGCGGGGCGTGTTTGTTTACGATGTTAACGTTATCGGGCCGAGGTTATTGCCTTCAGATAAGCGGGCTGATTGATCGCCTGCGCCGTCTGGCGGTTTGTTTTGTCGTTCACTTGGCATGACAAAACTGTTCTGTCGGTCATCTGATGACCATTCGTTGATATGAACTTTCATGTTATTTAAAATGATTATTATAAAGAAAATTATAATAAAAAATATAACCTATGTCACTCCCACATTTGAATCAAAGGCAAATATTATTATTTTTAAATCCCTTAAGTGTTCGGGCTGCAGAGCGTGATAAAGTATGAGACGTACCTACTTGCATACATACTCTTGCGAAACATTACCCTCCGTAGTCGGATAAAAAAATCAGGCGAATAAACACAAGGGAGCTCCTTGTTCACTCAATAATATAAACATTACCTCACGTTCAGCGTATTATATAAAATTAGTTTTGTTAACATAATAACATTTACAAAAGAGTATTAACAATATATACAAATTAAGTAATATAACCCAAATAACTACAACATGAAACCAATCGTCACGCATCGTCAACACAATCCCAAACCGGAACCACTCCCCACATTCTCCCTATTGACGGGCGGGTCGTTGAGCAACCTCAATGGAGCCGGGATCCCACCGGGAAGCGGCCGACGCACCTGGATGGGTACCGAAACTACCATGTGTAGTTTTAACACAATTCTTCCAAAATTTGGTCAAATTCATTGTTGTCAAGAATAGTTTGTTTCGTTTCGATATTATCTGCTTTTTTTACACGTTCATACGTAATATAGGTATTACATTAAAATACCTTTCCTGCTTAGCTTTACTTCAACTTTGAAGAATACAACACACATTAAGTGAGGCGTTCCAACCTTGTCGTCACATATCTGTGACCTAAGTCGAAACTCCAATCCCATTAAAATAGTTGATTACAGGTGATTTAAAAGTACCTGTGATGTTCATAAAAAAGATATACATAGCAAGAAATAATATTGATTTGGCCATAGGTGGCTGCTTAAGATATCAAACTTTTATAAACAAGATATTGACTTAGCAGGCTGGTAAAAAACATGAGTGTCATCGCGTTATCATAACATGAAAGACCTCGGCCATGAACTAAAAACACGCGTGACCACGAGTTAGGACAAAAAAAAACAAATATTTATTTATTATCTAAATGAATAATATTTAAGTAAAATTTTAATTCAAAAATAATGAACACTATCTAAGCTCATATTTTTATTATTATTCGCACGATAACAAAACTTGAATAGTTTTAAAATGTTTGTCTATATTTCTGTGTATACAATAAATTAATTTGTTTCTTTTTTTATACAAATATTGGAAACAAAATAATTAAATTGGATGGAACTTTCACTGAAATAAAGAGGATTTTATTGGAAATATTACGGACAACTGACTACAAACTTTTAGTAAAGTTTACGTACAAAGCAAAAAAAAACCCAAAAAGAGACTCGCGTCGTAACACATATGTGTCAAAAATAAAAGGTGTCGCAACAATGTAAAAAAAGAAACAAGATAACCAAAGTAATGATTTCGTCACAAATTAAGACAATCAAATTATTTTAGTGACCTCATTTAGAAGGTCGTGTTGCTTCACACATAATTTTAATATTCCTTCTTATTTTTATTACCACATTATCTTCAATGTTGCATTGGCGTTATTGTTCTACTAGAATACTACTACATACTTCGATTACTATACCAGTGTTACAGCGTTATTAGAGGTACAACGAACTTCGAGTCGTATTTTAATCGTAAACTTAGATGTAGAACAGTGATAGATTCAAAATGACGGTGCATATGTGCCTAATGTTTTGTAAATAAAGCAAAATAAAGCTTTATTGAGCGATATAAGCAACGCAAACGTAATGTTTACGATTATAACTCAAAGATTTAGATTTTTGATCAATTCAATTCAATAAACATTTATTATAAAGAATCCCTTTAAAACAACACACATTTTAACTGCTTGACAAAAAGACCAAATCGAGGTCGACAGAAAACATTCCAACGAAAAAAAAAACTAAAAAAAGTGACGTGTGCAGACATCCGATATTACTTTTGCTCTGATTCGAACAAGGTCACAATATTGAGTAAATGTTGGCGAACCACGCTCTGATTGTCCTTCCCGCTAAGATTTTGTTACGATGTGCACCGGCATGTGTGTATGTATGTATGTATGTATGTAATATGTATGTATTCAAGGAGCTGAAGTGTTAACTGCGCGCTGTATAGTTTCACAACGCATTTGGTCTCTCAGAAATTAATTATAACTTGGTTTAACGATGAAGAAAAAAATATTTATTTTGAATGTGGATCAAATATTTCAAGGGAGGCGTAATTGTCCGCGGAATTCCAATTTAGTCTTCAGAAGAGGCGGTAACGCATCTGTGATCGACTTTAGGTAGAACTCCTGTTCTATATGAAGTTGGTTATATGGGGGCGGTAGTAACACTTACCATCAGGTCAATTACATGCTTGTTTGCTACTCCTACGAGTATATTATAAAATATCATATTAGTAAACGATGTTGCAGTCCATTTGTTCACTGCCACTTGATATGTGTAACTAATATTATATTCAACAGGAGCCCTTCCTGTAATCTATCACAGACGCTTTGCTACTTCTTGACCAAGTTAAAGAAACTAGAAAATGTGCATATGCCGTAAAAATCTTACAAACCAAAACACAGAAGCTTTAAATTTGCTACAACACGGCAGAAATCGTTTTTGTATCAAACATAAGTACTCAACTACCTCTTTATAAGACCCCTGCATGTACCCCACATAAGATTAGAGTCCTACATCAACTTTGACTTCTCCATAATGTTCGTAAAATACATGTGAAGTTAACCAATTCGCACTTATCTAGTGGTTTGTGTTGATTTGTGGTCTAAACCCTTCTCATTCTGTGGAGACAGTAGGACGGTAATGACAGTGACAACTGACACTACCAACGGGTCATCCCTTATCACCGCCACTATTCTAAGCTTAGCTTTATAAACCTATAGAAAACTAGCTCCAGTGACTTCGTACGAGTAAATCATAACATTACACTTACTATAATTTTAAACCTAGAGCTTTTATCGCTTTAGAATTGATTTTTTCAAATACGGTAAAATAGGTGTTTTTTAAAAAGCCAAATATTGTCCTACTGCTAGGTATGAAAATCTAAATACGAAAAGGCTTAGACTGAATTGACTACATACCTACACATTTTATAACACAAATTTTAAAACATAACGTAAATACCTCTCAATATGTAGTAAAGTCATCAAACACCATAAGTTCATACCTGAAACAAAATAGAGACAAATTAAATAATCTATTCTCAAAAACAAAGATTTCATTTTAAAATAATACAAATTAATAATTAATAAACTGATTAAGTAAAACATTTAAAAATAGTTACTTCAATTTAAGAAACTGATAGCTTTAATTGCAGTAGAGTTACAAGTATAACTTAGTACTTAGGACAAATACCTACTCATTAACACTCAATAGTAATTTCTTACCTATTACACTTTTTGTTCTCTTCTATCATAATACTTTCAATGTTAACAGAAACTCATAAAATACCAATAAGTTCAATTGGTAATATCAGAGCGCATATAAAGAACTACACACACACCCACACACATAGATCGTAACAATTCGACAACCTTGAGCCCCATTCCACGCCATCAGGAGCTGGATGTATGATTGCTATTAACTTTTAAGGTATTAGAAGTGAATAAACATGCAGTCCATCTGATGGGATGTGTCCATAGATAAGATTAAATTCCTGTCTGAGGTTGGCCAAAGACGCTTTGCTACCAGTGAAGATTAAGTTCAGCGCTCATTAAGCACTCGTCGTATATTTTCATTACAACACAACCACCATACTTCGAACTGGACCACGGCAGCGCTGAACACTGCAGTTATTACTCAGAAATGGGTGTGGCATCAGCCTCCAGAGTCGGACATAAAAGGTTCCATTGCCTTCAGTAGCCAGAAATAGGTATCTACTGAAACCGTGTCCTAAATACTTTTAAACCCTATTCACGAAATTCAAAGACACAAGTAGCTAGCTAGCTACGTCTAGCTTATCCGTACTATATTAATGAGATGAGAATTTTACGCCCTTGGCGCGTGTCGCAATATATGGAGAGTCGCTGTGAGCTTATAGAGAAACGAGGTTACGTTTACATTCGGTACACGACTCCCCGGCTATAAACACCGGTGCCGGTTTACGCTTCGCAATACGTAAATCAATCTAGTTTTGTTTGATGTTGTGTGGCCGATTTGTTTATGTTGCATCTGGTGCCAATCTATAAGGTTAAACAAATATAGTGTCTGTTTGTGATTTAAATAGCTAACACTCTTAATAAGCTCGCAACCGAAGCGTGAACGGTGTTAAAACGTATAAATCACGTATAAAAAATATGTATATCTGTCTGTCTGTACGTACTGGCTGATAGCAAACAGCTGAACTGACTGAAATGACGGACAGCCATTTACGCTCGTTATTAACACTGTCCAATGTTTTGTGTATAAAATTTCGAAATTTGACAGTTGACAGACGAAATTGTAAATTTTCTATGTTTGGTAGTCAACAATTATGTAGGTTAATTATTAATTAATAACTGGCGTTAAAGATAGGTTGGTTTACGAGATTTTACCAAAAAAAAAATGTTACAGTAGAATTACCAACTCAAAAGGTTCGAAAAGTCATGAACTATAATTAACAAATGAGAGATTTAAGGATTTAGAATGAATAAAAAAAATATCTTCAGATTAGGGCTATAAATTGGATTGTAAAAAGATTTTACAACAAGGAGCTATTATAAGAAGGGTCATCTAAATCTCTTTACGAGCCACTTTTAATGTCTTAATCACGCGGACAGTGAAATATATTTGAAGCCGACTAATTGGGAGCAGGGTAATGCGATATTATTCCGTTAAAAAACACCATAAAACCGTCCAGTTAAGACCGCAAAAACTCATATTTACTGAATAACTAGGGCCAATTACGTCTCCCGTACGTATGTTGAGGATAGGTACATGTAGTTTAAATGTCACAATGGTCACGTCGACTTACTTTGGCAGCGATTATCTCAAGTTGGAGATCTGTTATATTGTGACTGTTGCGGAGACAGCCGCGCGCCCAAATATCACGAATTAAGGGCCGTATACATATGAAAACTTTACGTCCAGATATAATATGAGTGTATGCAATACAATTATAGTACATCTACATGTAGTATAGTTGTACCTGACGGTACAAGTCTGGAAGTTAAGTTATTTATGAAAATAAAACTATAGCGTTTATGTCGGCGTTTTTGTCCTAAAATAGTTTTTATTTTAGGAACCAGTTGAACTTTGGACTAACATTTAACTTGTAAATAACAATAATATTTTCATTTTTATAAATTTTAACTATTATCGTATTAACAAAGTTAACGTTGTGTATTTATGGCGTGACAAAATGGTGATACAAATGACAAATGAAACTATAACTGCAACCTAGAGCTAACTATAAACTAACATCAAATACGTTAGAATTCTCCATCTAAAACACAACAGACGAGACTCCTTAGGACTAAGAACACCTCTAATATGGATTTGTCCCATTCTTCGAAGCTACAGTGTTGCTAACTAAGACATAATATATAGTCACAATAAATAACCGCAATCGAACTACCGAGAGTAAATACTACCACCGTTAAGAAACTTTAATTCCATTCGCCATGGAAATATGTCTTAATGCCCAAGAGATTTAGTTTATCGTGACAACGCCCACGCGAGATACCATCGCACCGTCGACAATGAACCAGAAATTGGGCCTTTGGAGACACGTATATTAAATCTCGGAAGCATTTGGTCGTTTACCTAATACGTGATTCATTCAAGTAATTTCATCGTTAACAAAGACGGTCAGAAGATGGATACGAGAAGAATTATTTTTTATAATTTAAAGTAATAAATGGAAATACACTCCGATTTATGTGTTCAGTGCAAGCCACCCAACCAGACAGCTAACATATCCAAAGTGATTCTAGCAGAATTTGACAACAGACACGTTGTCACCCCAAAGATGTACTAGGATAAACCGTGCCGTACATTACATACATGTCCCAAGACAGTTCAAACCAAACAAGGCTGAAATGAAGTTAACGGTGGTCCCACCACAGTCGAATCACGAAGAGCTCTACCACCTTTCAAGTTAAGCAAATAGATAATTACAGGTCTCACGATCGAACAATATTTACTTAGATCGTAATTTCAAAAGGAACTAAATTAATTGGTCTGTAACGAAGCACGGGAGTAATGAACGAGCAATTAATAGGTCGAAAACAAATGCCCCTATAGACAATCCACCTAATTACGTTTGGGCATCCGTTCCAATTTTCCATCGGGTCATTTGGTAATAGACGTCCTACACGTAATGGGATAATTTGTCGTCATTACTTCGCGATGAGGAATTAAGTGAGGAGTTTCGTGGGCGATCCATCATCGTTTATTAGTCAGATAAACAACGTATTGTTCGTAATTCTGTGATGTTACTAATTCACTGTTTAATAGTTGGATATAAACAATTCATTATTCATATTAATTCTAGAATCTAGACCCATGTATTAATCGATGAGTCAGGATCTTTGAGTCATACGACAAAATCAATTCAAAATCAGACTGATGAGATCTTTACTGAATTCATTTCGATCGTGATTAATCCTGCTACGTAGGCTATTTCATTAAAGAAAAAAGCGATCATTACATGCTTTTACTAAATACATATATGTTATTTTTCATTCAAAAACATTGTAACAAAGTAAAAGACCGTAAAACAGTTCGTCGTCCCTAATCTTATGCGATTCATGCCGCCACGTTCAGGCCAGACCGTCGGAAACGGAAGGTGATTACAGGCCAAAAGAGTCAGCTCCCACTATGCAGACTAGCATGTAGGATTACGTTAACAAGTTCATAATAGGATTAAGTACGATGCGGTGCCCCAGTTTCGACGTGAACCGTTACTAGCCCGTTCCTATCGGCTCGTGTGACAATATAATGATTGTGTTGGCCGTACATAAGACGTTCTCTCAAATTGGTACACGTCAAACCACGTATGTGGGTTCGTCTCGTCCACAATGGGAATCATTACCTCATCGAGGCCTGCATTCCCATCCATCAATCAGCGAAACGAAATGATATGTTGGCGTTGTCAAAGAAGGTGAAAGCTACGCCTGTTATGTTAGTATCGCACTACGACAAACCCGAGTCGGCTACAACACTTTGCGAGTCATATCACGCATTGTAATTGAATGAGGCGGCGCGATCATGGGCCTCGTGCAATTTCACTGGGCCGTGACTCACGAATTAGAGCTCCGTCGAGATTGTAATTATATGAGAGAGATATTTCGTGGATGCGCACTCACAGGACGGCGGCTACGTATAAATGTACAACGAAATGCGATAATTGAATGAAAACTCAAATTAAGGCCAATAATAAAGAATTACGAAGAATGGGGCGGCGTTAATTTGATGGACGGGACCTAGACGCGCGCACGCGACCCATTCTCGTGTGATTCATACGCCTACGCCCGACAATATAAATCTTACCTACGCACACGAAACTTGAAAGAACGAAACTGCTCCTCTTCGTGTTAATAAAACAATACAAAAAACTACTCATATTTATAGAGGAAATGTGAACTTTGAGATGAATAATATACATAAACACATCCAGTACAAGTAATGGAATGTAACATAAATTGAATGGAAGATACATAAATATTGAAAGACAATAAAATAATCGTTAAATAAAGTTACGCTGCATTAGCTTCCAATTTACGAGCTATAAATGCATACATACGAAATCGAATTGCCATAGTAGAATTCTAAACAGTAGACGATAAAATAGCCATGATAATACTTGAATAGTGGAGTGGGTTAATTTCTTCCGTAAAGAGATACGGTCAATTGTTATCTCTTTAAATAGTCGGGATAGATGCGAGACTTTCGAAACAACTTACAATTACACGCAAAATACTAAACGTGAGGCCATAGCGATTATGGACATGCTAATAGATTTCCGACAAATAGATATCGCTTCGAACGTCGACTGTCGGTATAAATTGCCGTATAACTAGAGAAGGTAAGCTGCGCCGTAGATGCGAACAAAACATTAATGCAGTAGCGTAGCGGCGCGGTTCTGAAGAGTTTAATAATTCTCGTAGGGATCATTAAAGGCAGATACGAGGCGAAGATAAGTTTAGAAAGTGTCGAGTCGAGAACAATAAGCACAAGTAGAGCAGGCGGCGACATTGCTACTCTCCAATTAACAAGATAAAACCGATTGAGAGAAGGTAGGTAGGTGCTCCAACACAAACGGCAGCCAACGTCATGGTAGAAAGCGAACAATCGCCTGATATAATCTCGCCCTGCAACGTAACATGTCGCGATGTGGTCATGTTCAAAATCTTACACGCTTCGGTTTTATGTGATCTAAAGTGTTTATCTTATGCGCACACGCAATGGTTTGATTTAGATGTCGCGATAGAAAGCAATTACAACATGTCCCTATGTCATGTATTGGCGTACATGATACGAAACATCGTGGAATGATTTTGGATACAAAAGAACGCAACAAGTTAATTGAAAAAAAAAAATATAATTTAATTTATTATCCGAATTCGAAATTACAAGTACACTATTAGAGAGCAAAGCGTATTATTATACTTTGTTGAAATATCGTCGATTATAATGCTGTTAGCGTGAATATAAAGTGGGTAGATAATATTCGTCCTTCGAGCCGTTCTCTCGAGCCCTCACACTGATGGAGGCACCAAACGGTGACGAGGTTTTATCTTTCATTTTATTGCCGAAATAACTCAAAGATTCTTGTCAGCTTTTGATAATGAACAAAGTAAAATTCTCGTCTAAAAAGCTTTTGAATGTCTGTCAAGTGAAGAGTTTCTTTATTTGTTGGAGAGAGGGTTTCTCTTAAATGGTAAAGTGAAGTAAGATTTCTTTAGACCCGTTTTGTGGTTTTTGCTAAGGGACTCGATGCTTTCACTGTAAGGGAATTGTCAAAATTATTGTCTGAAAAAAGCTTAATGTATTCAAACTTTTGTAAATATTATTACGAAAATCATATTATGTGTAGCATTCTACTGGATGATATTGCCTCGTAAATGTAACCCGAAAGAAAAATCAATAAACACTATCCCGGAACTTTAAAGATATTCCGCACAAGCACCTAAAGGAGATACTTTTACGGTTGAAAAATAATTTTAATCAACCATCTTCATTGATTGTCAATAAATGGGGTTTCAACCATAAATAAAGCGAGTAAACGGTAAGCTGTCGCTAAAATTGGCATGGCTGTCACATGACATCGCCAACAACATTTATTTGTCCGTACGGTAGGTGTAAGCATCAGTTAACCACACACAAGCAAAGTATATTAAAGTATTTATATCAATTTCTGAGATTATTCTTAGCTGCTTATGTATAATAAAAAATAACATTTTTTTTAGGAATGACTTTTACCAGAGCTTATGTTACTGGACCAACAGATTCCTCTTAATTACTCATTACTTAATAACAACGACAGTCTCGATTGTTTTCTAGAAAACCATCTATATGTAACATTGTCTCGTGTAGCTAGACTAGGTTTGACGTGGACATCATCGGGCCCGCACGCCCGGAACGTCCGCACGACAACATCGCTGAGCGACAGTAATTGCGACGATGCGTCAATGAAGACGCAAGTACTGGTCGATCATTAAATTACAAACCGCAAGATGGTACGGACAGCCCATATAATAATAATGTACCTTATACATATGATTTCGTAGATTGACATAATTAACTTCTGTTATTAATAATCAATCCATCCAATTTTTGCCTACCGAATATCTTTGGTTGATAATTTCTGCCTACTAGACAAAAAAACAGAAATTGTGTTAATATTATCGGTAAAAATTGGGCTGGCTTTGGCGAATGGTCAAAAGGAAAATAATGTGAATAGTGTAATTCATAGCAAAAATAAAACACATATGTTAAACTGCTGACAATGCTTAATGACGTCACCGAACTCTTTCTGTATCATTATTTTAAAGATATCGTTGAAAAAATAAATAACAGCTTAATATTCTCATCTGTGAAAGAGTTATCGTCGAAAAAGTTCAAGCAAAGGCGTGTACCGTTTCCGACCTTCCTAAAGCTTATTACTTGCTACATTTGTATGCATGCTTTTGTCAGGGCCCGAAGATAAATAGTCGCCTGTCACTTCGGAACGGTCAACGGCATTTAGTGACTTGTGTAGCGATTACTCTACGTTCGCGCTTCTTGTCTTTCAGTTTAAACAAATTTTGCCTTAATTTATTGTTTCTGGAAAAACATTTTTTTGGCAAACGTATTTTATTTACGTGACTGAGTTTTTAATCATTTTAGAATGATTTTTACAACGTTTTTCATGATCAATTTTGAATTTTCATTATTCTATTGACGTATCGCTCAATAAATAAAGCCACAAGCCAATTTACTGTTCCAAAAATAAATTCGAGATGTCAGAAATGTGGGACATTGGCTAATGATAATGAGGCAACGATATATCGCAACGCGTTTGTACAGCGAGTTGAGGCAAAAATACATGAGAATAAACACAATGCCTAATTTTAGTTGATAGGCACAAGTAGAATATTTGTGTAGTACCTACTTAATTTTGTTAACACACAATCCAAAATTTGTACTACAACTATGAAGAAATAGCAACAACGTAAAATAAAGCTCGATTTGCATATCTTAAATGTTTAGTGAATCTTATTAATTTGAATTTTGAGCGAGTTACGTTTTACATAAAAAAACTTATAAGAATTTATAAACGTACCTTATGAGTGCGAGATGTTGTGCCGATAACGTCGTTGTGGGATGCAACAACTGTATTTATAACTGACCTTGCAAAAGTCACCAAAAATATAAAACCCACGCCGACGCACGATTAATTTGAGGTTGCCCACAAAAAAACAAACAAATTCAAAAATATAATTCATATGGCAGTCGTAAATCCTCATCGACAAAAAGTTGTATCCTCAATCGATAAGATTAAGATAGTCGGTTTTAAACACCAAGGCGAAACTACTTCTATCTACAAATTTATGTTTAAAAACAAAGTACGCCTGAGAATTCTCGATGTGTACAAAACGCGAGATTACGACTTTCTATAGTCAAAATGTCAGCTGTTGAATGATTTAGGAAATATTTAACTTAAGTCTGAAGATCAACATTAGTGCCGGACCAATATAAACAATGGCTCTGTATTTAATATTGCTGAAGTGAAGCAATAAAACTCGTTATATTTTTAATCATAAACGTTGACGAAGTTGCGAGCGGTTGGCTAGTCTCCGAATAAAGTATCAATTAGGTCTCCGGAGTGGTCGTTTGGCTTTGTGCCGAGGTTCAGACATTTTTTACGATAACCTTTTTAAACTTTCCCGACACAAAAGTAATGGGCACGATGTTTATGATTAACGCTGGCGCATTTAGAAAACACTTATTCTTATAATAAGCTAGTAGATAAGAAACCAATTTTTCGCCCGAAACAATTTAAAGACTATCAAGATCATGAATCAGCTGAAAGAATGAGCAATAATAACAAAGCTTTTATGAAAGCCAACGGTTAAATGGCATAACTGTGTTTCTTAAAAGTTTTCTAAAATGTTTGAATGAACCGGTATCCAAACAGGAAACAATAAGTACCTACTTAATGGTGAAACGCGCGCGTCGAAAGATATAAACAGGATGAATAATAGTTGCCATTAGATAAAATTATGTAAGATGGTTCAGATGAGATTTTAAATCAAATTTCAACGTGGAGTCCAGTAGTGGTGTACATAATTTATTAAGAATTTTAAATTATTTCCGTGGGAACTGTGATCTTAGAAATAAATATTCGTTGCTGACTTGTTAATGTTTTGTAGGAATCTACAAGGAACTTCAAATACTTTAAGATCACTTTTTGTCCCTAAATCCTAAACGATATACTTTGTAAATATTTCTAAAATTAAATAAGCGTTCGATTCTAAATTTTAAACGTTAATATAATCATCAATAGACAAGCAAACATCAATGACACAACGTATTACATGCAACAAACATATCATACGCGCCCCTTTGTACATCCAATCAGGTACTAATGAAGATTAAAAGGGGAGAATTGAAAGTGTCGTATAACACAATTGATCAAGCTCCAAACGAGAAGTGGCAAAGTGTACAAGCAATTGTGCACAAGTAATTTGTCGGACACACGATCACACAACGAGCTTAATTCGCCGGCGCAAATTGGCACCGTGATAAGCAGGAGGGTGGTGACTTGTATCGTTATCTGCAGCGCGAAAATCTGCGTAACCATTAATTATTGAATGTGTTTTGTAATGCAATGAATATTGAAATCGCGTTATAATAGGATTTGCAACTTATCGGTTTTCTACATCAAGTCACTAGTGCTCCATAGGTGAGCACGGTACAATAGGTTACCTATCATAGGCTCTATATGACGATTCAAGTCTTCAAGAGGACCGCGGCCTTTATGTCCAAGTTCATTTAAGAATTGGAACACAGCAGCGCTTAACTCTACTGTTGTATCTTTATAAGATTTATATATAAGATAGTTTCTCCAGCTGGCGGGAGATCTCCCTTTGTCATAATAGAAAGCGACGGCAAAGCTCATACCATCAGTGCAGTCGCATTCAAATCAGAAAGGTTCCACCACCTTTGCAGTTCATACCTATACGCTCTGTCAAACGTGATCCACTGTAGGCACATAACAAATACTATTTCTGTGTACTACAGGTAAGTGTAAACAGCGAACACAGTCGGTCGTGCAGAGGGCGGAGAGTGTCAGCGGAACCGCGCTCCGCTGGCCGCGGACCGTGTCCCCTTTGAGTGCGTTCGTACGCGCCTACGCCAATTTCACTGCCAACTGACGCGTAAGGACTGTTTGTAGCTTGCTCGGCAGGACTGTAGCGTTTTATTTGTATTAAGATTTTTATGTATATCGCTCGTTTGGCATATACGTTTGTTACATATTAAATATTACACATATTAAATGTTACATAATAATTATGATAAAGGTTAGCTTAAAAAATTCTGTCGTCATCCCGACCAAAATTTATCTACTTTATTAGTGACATTAAAATACCATTGTGTTGACTCAATAAAAAAATACTGCAAATAAAGTTGCCCCGTCAATTATGACTTCATTTTGTATGAGACTTGTTATTTTGATTCTATCTCTATATAAATTAGAAATGCTAATAATCATCGGATCGTGCAAAAAATAAAGGTTAATAAAAAAATACCGCACTGGCAGGGTAGATATTGCATTTTTTATACTTATTCTGGAATTTATTTCAACGAACAAACCTAACTTTATGTAATACTATAAGTTAGCTATACAGCGGATGCCGTATTTCTAAAAGGCATAAATGAAAGCCCGAGTCTATTCATTCGCTCGAGAGAACTAATGAACGAGCTTCTGAAAAGGATTTCAGATTGAAAAAGCACATATTAATAAGCAGGATATTACTAAAGGTTAATAATAATAAACATTTAAATACATAAAAAAGATACGATTCTACAAAAGGACACGTATTATTTAATGTCACAAAATAATACCATAACCTCAGACAAAAAGGAAACTCGTAGAATATTGCAATAAAATACAATTTGTATTTGTGTACGTTAGCGCCACCTGTAATTTGTAACTGTTGCGAATACAAACATGTCACGTGGTTATAAATTATATTTATACTTCATTTTCATATACTGAGGAATTTTAATTATTTTCAAGTTGTATGTGCTTCATTCTGTTCGAGAAGTTGTGTCTGTCTTTTTTGACTGACGTCATATTATATTTTGAATACAATTAAATAAGTGATAGTAGTTAATATAACGCCAAGCAAGCCTTGAAGTCCGTGTTCAGCACCCGCCATATTATGTAAAGCGCTACATATCTGTGATTTTAAATGTAAACATTTCCATTTTTCTATGAATAAAACGTTCTTCCTAAATATTCATCAACATCTGTTACCTAATCGGAGAATAAAATCTTTGTGTGTATTAATCCTTTATAATCATAATATAATAGGCTCAATTTATGCACGCGTTGAATCGATTGAATATCGTTAACTAAACTTGACCTTGAATTGTATTGACAGCTATTAGAATTTGGTTCATTAAAAAACTTTTTTATTTTGCATAATATCATGTATATATCTGTATAAGGTAAAAATAAAATCTTATATATAAAATTCTCGTGTCACAATGTTAGTTACCCTACTCCTCCGAAACGGCTTTACCGATTTTCACCAGATTTTATATGCATATTCAGACTGAGAATCGGCTACTATCTATTTTTCATACCCCTAAGTGATGAGGGTTGTTCACCCTTAACATTTTTTTATATGGCAACACAACGTTTGCCGGGTCAGCTTGTAATTATATATGAAGATATATTATGTACCTGTCTATTTCGGTACATACTTAAGAACTTACTGAATTTGTATACCTATTATTTCACCCGAAGTTGATAAAATTGATAACTTCAAGTCATGAAGACACATTAAATTTGTGACCGTATTAACAATTATATGCATTTAGCTGTTATTGAAGTACTCACTGTTTATAAAAATGTGATCTAGTATTTGCTTGGGATGAAATAAATTTTATTTTATGTATTATTATTGAAATGCAGTTAAATAGTAGGTGTTACTAAGTGGATAAAACTAAATACGGAAATAGAGTCAGACAAGCAGGACCCTTTTTCCAGGGGTAGACGTTTTATTTATAACTAAGTACTATAAATTGAAATTTCTGAGGTCCATCATAAATTCGTTGCTGTTATTGAAGTACTCACTGTTTATAAAAATGTGATCTAGTATTTGCTTGGGATGAAATAAATTTTATTTTATGTATTATTATTGAAATGCAGTTAAATAGTAGGTGTTACTAAGTGGATAAAACTAAATACGGAAATAGAGTCAGACAAGCAGGACTCTTTTTGCAGGGGTAGACGTTTTATTTATAACTAAGTACTATAAATTGAAATTTCTGAGGTCCATCATAAATTCGTTGCTTGTATTCTTCACTTCACCATTTGCCTTCAAAAATTTTAAATTACACGTTAAGTTTACTTTGAACCACGAGCAATTCTTCCTGACCGCGCGCTTTAAATATTCGAAATAATACGGAACATCAATCGTTCCAGTGGCCTTGTAGAATACAACTCATACGTAGTTATACCACAATCAACGCGCTTGGCGCTACAGTAACATCGCGCTCGCTCGCACAGTTCGCGCAACAGTTCAATCGATCGCTCGTCCCGTCTCTCTCTCGCTTAGGGCGTTAGATGCGAGAGCGAGCATAGCAGATGTACGCCATGACGAGTCGTCCTCCATTTTGTGATTCTTGCGTGCCTTTAGTACGGCGTTGACGCGAACCCGAATTGACGTGTGTTCGATACGGAGTGCATCATGGATACAACAATTGTTGATCCAACGCTTTGTCCAGACGATAAGAAAGATACATGGAGTGAACAAATGTGTATTGAACTTATACAGGCTTATCGACGGCACCCCGTGCTATACGATCCAAGGGATCCTTATTTTTACAAGAGATATGCGAAAATATCCGCTTGGACCGCCATAGGCGAAACTTTACAAAGACCGCCAACAGAATGCAAACATAAAATGAATATTTTGCTATCGTCGTTCAGAAGACAAAAGTGCAAATTTAGAAAAGGTAGGTAAAAATAACATATTTAAATTTATTATACGAAATTGTTTCGGTTCGGCTTGCTTGTACGTGACCAATATACAAATTTATGAATGATTTATTTATGAAAATTTGAACTTGCAGGAAACATGAACGTATCCAAGTGGTTCGGGTACCAGCACTTGAAATTTTTGTTACTAATCAATAAGGATGAACACTCAATGTACAGGGTTCGTATATTTTTGTATAATACATCTACCTAATACCTTTAAACGAGCAATTCTTGTATGTATTGTATATATATCAACGATCTCGGGAACAGCTCCAACGATATTCTTGAAATTTTGTGTCTAGGGGGTTTCGAGGGCGATAAATCGATCTAGCTAGGTTTTATTTTCAGAAAATGTCGTTTCAACCATGTTTTCATTGAATAAAAACCTCCTACAATATCATTAGAATACGAAGCTAAATTTCACCATGATTTACGAAGTTAGAATAGCCCGGTCGGGAAATCGGGCGCCTTAAAACGCAGGAAACCCGGGTTCAAATCTCAGTTCGATTGTTTCTTTTATTTCCTCTCTTTTTTTCGAGTTCCTTCTTTTTGTGAAAAAACTAATTGCACTCGGTTTTTCTTTTAGATGTTGTCCCATGATTCTGACGATACAGAAGACAATTCAAAAAGCGTAATTTCTACAGAGGATTTCGATGAAAGGCTGCCACGAGAACCACTATCCGAGGATAACAATGAGATTGAAACTCTCGTAGTCACAGAAGACGGTTTTATAAAAAGGGAGATTGATACAGACGTAGAAGATCTTGATGTTGATGCTAATTCCGAAAAAGAACCGAGTATGCCAAGAAATTTAATGACTGAACCACAACCTGAAAATATACCTATACAAATGGAAGTCCCAGGACCCAGCCAACAGCCTCAGATGCTTTCCAAGAGTGAATTACTAAGAGAAGCAGAAATACATGCATTTGCTAATTTTGTACAAACAAAGATGAGAAAATATACCAATAAACAAGTTACCGCTGTACAACGGGAGATATTAGAAATATTATTTAAGGCCGATGCGGAAGTTTATAGAAAGCAAGCCTTCTTAGACATCAATTAATAAAATAAAATAAACTGAAATGTGCTTTTCCAAATGAACAAAATAAAAGTGAAAAGTGAACACACATTTTTTTTTAATTTTAAAGTTAGACGCAATGTTAAATTGCCACGTTAAGCCGTGATCAAGTATTAATAGTTTTGTAAATATTTAAAATTAAGTTACATGTGTAATAAATATTGACTTCAAATATATAGTTTGTTTATTTTTTAAAATAATTTTACTTAGTTTTAAATAATATACGTATAGTCTGATTCATAATTAGGTGTCCAAAATGTAAACAAAGAAATGTCACTGTCAAAATTAACAAGAAACAGAAACTGTAACAAACTCAACAAAAACGAAAATTTAACAAATATACACAATTTAACAAACGCGTTATGTAAACGAGAAAATATTCCAGTTCAATCACAATCACGAAAATGAATAATATCAGTTACGAAACTTAAATGACAGCACAAGGAATGTCTTGGATTCCGATTGTGTTACCATTATCACATTTTAATTTTCTACCATAAACTTTGTTTTTATTATTATTACTGTATGGGACGAAATTGAGGTGATATAAATATTAGAAAATGGGAATTAATCTTAATTTATTAAGATTGTTATTTTATTATTGTTGTATTACTTTAATATCGAAAAAAATAAGAAACTACCATTTCTAACGTTTTTTCTTGATAGGTCAACACCTTTGTTTACATTTTGGACACCTAATTATGAATCAGACTATAGTTAATTTCAAACACACGAACAAAGTAGAATTTTTGTATTCCCTTTATTTACATGAGGCTTTCTGTATTTTTTCCATAGGGGTATACCTAATACATAGAACAGTATATTATAATACAAAGATAAAAAATAACCTAATCGCCGCGAATAAAAAGTTTTTTGAACAATATTATATTATACCTATATATAAAATATAATTCCTTTTTTCTTAATAATATAATATGTAAAAAAAAAACTTTTGCAAAGTGTATCGTGTAGCTTATCAAATAAAAGGGTATGTAATAAATGGTAAATATATTTTTGCTATAGGTCTACAATACGTACTTTAATTTAAATTTTAACCTTTTCCTGCGAATTAACTCGTTACTTGCCCGGTTTTTTGATAGGACAGACTTATAAAGCGTACTTCAATTCACAAATGCAATAGGCGTTTGGTTCGGATCGACGCAATGTTTTTAGGTTATGCTAATCTGCGTAGGGCAGGTTCGAGGCGGCCAAGGATAGGCGGAGAACGGAGGGGACGCTGTAGCCGGCATTCCGAGGCGTACATTTGATTCTGTTCTAGGTACACAAATAGGATGTAAACACACAATTGCAGGACATATCAGAATGAGGCTACAAAAGGATATAATCAGAGCACGTACTTTATCGATTTATCAATCTATGGAAAGCAATAAAACAACTAAAGGGAGGATTTATATTGAGCCTGCGCGGCGCATTTCTTTGTTTGTAACGATTATATTATCTTTTATTCCTATTTTTTGTTTCTAGTTTTTTGTACGTAATTCGTGTTTTTTAATATAAAAAAATTGTGTCGAAATAGGGTAACAATTAAATATTTCCCTATTGTGTGTAAAGAAATGACAAATTCTTCCTGATGTTAGTTAAGTGGTCATTGTAATACAGTAATATTTGTTTTCAATCTGACAATCTGTATAATATGTAACTTAAATTACGTATAACGGGCTTATTATAAAATAAAAGTGACGTTCGTTATTTAGCTACGAAATTAAGTAATCTTTGTACCACCAACCACGTTCAAATTATGTTTATTAATGGTAACAATAATGTTCTTCTTACATGGAAAATCCATTTTAGTTTGAGTTAGTTTTTGTCGAGCCCTATAAAGTTCAAAAGCGAAATCGAACTTATATATAATATTAACGACATCAGTTAACGACAGCATTGCCATTTGAGGATAACGTTAGCATCAGCTGACGAGTAGGTATTATGCAAATTTGGGTATAGTTTCGACCCCTCCTACGTATAATATTGTAACCCACAAAAGTACCTTTTCGTTTTTATTGCATAAATTGCCTTATTTTAATGTGTTTCATCGACAGAAATGCAGATTTTATTCGTATTTTAGCATATTCAAAACTTTGAAACGCTCTCCGGTAAAGTTTTTTGCAGTAATTTCAAAACACGGCGTCTCAAAGCTGTGTCCTCTCAAAGATAACCCCTTTCAGTTAATGTCATAGCCCACCACGCTGATCAATTGCGAATGCGTAGACGTCACGTACCTTTGAGATGTTTTTAAGAACTCGCAGGTTGCAGCTATGCAATTATTTAACGTCGAACACGCGCACTGATTCGAAAAATCAGATGTGCACTGGGATTCGATCGTCGGAACCCCAAACAAAAAGCCCAAGTTTCAAACCACTGAGCTATCATTCAGTCTTATCGCCACATAACTAATTATAATTTATTCCTTTTTTCAAAACACGTACACCGTGAAATATTTCAATTCAAATCACGTTGATTCAGGGTATTAATCGTTTCAATAATTTGACTAATTCTCACGTTTTTTCGTCCACATTAATAAATTCAATTGCTAATTAGCAAAACAGCTATATCTTACTTTTCAAGGACGTATGAATCAAGTCGGTATGATTTAGTATTTAAGTGATTGCGACACTCCAAATTTTGTTTTAATAAGCATTAACATTAGCGTTGATACGGTGATATTAATATGGATACACGATAAATTAAAGCAGAATATAATTCTTCGACATGCGTTTTATTTGTATAGGCATAGTTAAGGTCACATATGCATTTAAGGTCAAGTTTGGAATATTTAAAACTTGAATGGTCAATATAAATGATTAGTGTGAAGGAAAACTTTGGTGAAAAATTCTGAACAGAAAAAAAACCAAATGTATTTTATTTTTGTCATGCTTAAAGTATGGTTATCACTTATGCCTCTGAAAATAAAGTCGTGCCTCTAGGTCACCATCTATAGGGCAAAATTACACGACGAAAAAGGTTTGAATATTTGTGCTAAAGCTAAAATTATAAATTTAATGTTTTACACATACATTTCTCTTTTCTTATAAGATTGGAGTAGCAAACGAACTTGCAGTCCATTTCATTGCAATCACATCACTGCATCATATTGGCACGGCTCTTACAATCACAGATGTGTTGCCATTGACACTCCTGAGGACTAAGATACCTAATCCAAATCCAACCTAGACCAAATCTCACAATCTCCTAATATGTGAGCTCAGCCGATACAAATAAAAGAAGAAACATTTATGAAATATGTATTTTTAGATATGACTAACATCTTTTACTCTACATTTAAGATAAAAACTGTAACAAGTTACAATCAAAGTCGTAATCGACTTAAATCATATTTAAAGCAATTACGACAAATTACGCCACCCAATGCGAAATTGGACATGACATCATTTAAACATCACCAGACGCAACGATAGAAAATATTTCATCTCGATTCGTTGAAAAGTAGTTACAAAAAGTACCTACACTTCATAGAGCGATCATTACGCGCAGAGTCTATTTGTGTGCTTCAGTGGTAGTTTATCAAAATACATTTACGATTCTAGGAAAAAATGTGGGAACTAAGTTTCGAGTGTCTTCGGACAAAAATGCATGTCTATCAGTCTTCCTACATTTATTTCTTAAGTTTATATTGAAACCACAAATAACGTATGCACAAACAAATCTTCAAAGTTATTAGAAACAGGTATCTCAAAGAGCAATCTAATAAATATAAGTTCGCGTAAACCGTAAAAGGATCTGTATGACATTTAAGTTGGCACGATTTGATATTTATATCACATCGTGAAGTCGACTATATGCGGTTCCCTATGACATAAACGTAAACGTTGAACGTAATCCGATTTACCAACTATCGTCTTTACAGAGCGCAAGGTGCGTAGTAAAAATGTAAGTACTACTAATTATATTGAAACTACTTGGAGGTAATTATAAAATATTTCCAAACGCTACGGTATTTTATAAATGGAACGTAGAAAACATATTAAGTGTAGGTAAAAAAAAATAATCATTGGCGAAGACTGGATATACGATTGGAGAAGAAAGGTATAGATAAAGATGTTCTGAGAATAAGAAGAGTTGCTAAGGAAAAAAACCGCTTTAAATGGCGTTGATTAGGTAAGACTTCCATTAGATTTCTTATTGATTTACGTCCATTATTATTAATTAAAAATCAACCTTAATCAATTTGGTTCAACAATTTTTTAAATGTTTGTTAATAAAATTATCAAATTTTGAACTGCAGTAGGCAAAATTGTTTAACATTGTTAATAAGTAACGGGCGTTAGTCTTCGAATTAATCATCAAATAACATCCAATTTGTTTGCAGACGACATACAATCTTAGGGCTCGTACACAAAACTGCGATGCGACGTCGCATCGTAAAAATCTGCGAGCTCCCTCGACGCATCGGAAAAACTTGCGAATTAATTCGCATCACGCATGCCTGCGATGTTTCGTCACATTTGTTGACGTCATTTTTAGTTCGTTCTGAGACAGCGTGTGGGGAAGATGCACAGACCTGTATTTGTTGGGTGGGAAGACATATACTTTAATGTAAAAATATGACAAAGTACGACGTTGACTTTTCATATTACTGAATGAGGAACGGCCTGTTCTTTGGGAAACTCAATATAAAATAAATGACATATGATAAATGGATGAACTCAAAATCTTCTTTGTTAATCTTTCCTGTATCTCCTAAGCAAAAAAGTGCACACTTCTTTTTAAGATTCATGTCACGATCTAGTTTTCAAAATAAGTTCAGTACGGTTGACGGTCGTCGAAGGAATGGTCACCCTGGGAGACACCTTGCCGCACGAAATCGCATCGCAGCAATTCGTGTCGCGCTGCAAATTCGCATCGCGTCGCATCGCAGTTTTGTGTACGAGCCCTTACACGACGAGCATGCAGTAGCGAACCACCTTTAAGCGTGTGTTCAACAAATTTCCGAACGTAACGTATTTCTCGGTACACGTTACGACGCAATCAAATCCAGGGTAACCTATAAAACTGTAACGCACCAACGTTTTCCATTACCGGGAAAATAGAAAAGATTTAGATTTAAACTCGATCGAATGGCTTCTTGCGACATTAAAGTCAAACGATCTCTTGTACGTGAGAGCACCTGGGTTTTAGATACGAACGTACGTACGTATAGATTATGACTAGTTGTTAGTAATATCTAAATGGAAGGCTGCCGGTTGTTTCAAAACAAATTGGAAATACGATTGGCATACACTTATTTGAATTGAAATAGGAGAATGAAAAATTCACAAGTTTGGTAAGTAACACATATATGTAGGTAGCGTTTAGTCTATTGATCCATATGGCATCGGTTAACCAAGCGAAAAGTTCCGGGTTTGATTCCAGGTCAGGTAATTATCTAAATATTTGATAGTAAGCAAATGTCCTGCAAATAGCTTTAAGAATTTTAGCATGTGGCTACCGTTATAGAAAGTTCAGATTAAAACACACAGTCATATCTGTTAATATTATTACTTTGTTATCATATCAGCTATCGAACACATGATCAATAAAAGTATTATAATACAACATAACAAGTGACACTTGTAAGAGATCTCACGTAACGATAAAAAGTTATGGGTCCCGCATTCATAAAGCAATAAATTCATAAATATAAACACAGAGAAAGAATGCAGGAAATCATAAACTACAAGATCATGAAATCCATAAATTTTCACTACAACACAATGTATGAGGAAAATAGATTTATAGAAACGACAGATGTAAAACACGTGTTACGCGCTGTGGAACATTACGATGCTGAATCTATATATATATAAGTGAATGTTGGTCTATATGTCCTTTATAGAATCGTAAACTATATTAGTAGATACAACTAACTACATTAGATGATGATCTTTAGCAAGTTGTTGTGCATGAGCCCACCAAGGTTTTCGAGTTGGTACCACCAATTTTCGACAGATGCCGCCACTGTCATTCCAATAAAGGTATACATTTCCAGTTATGTAATAAAACATCTTCTATGTAGTACATATTGATTTAATGGTCACATCAGATTCCTGTATTACATATATTTATTTGACACCTTAATTCCAACGTCACTTAAGTCTTTAATTAACCTTTCCTGGTTTGCTTTATTCCACATTTTCAACACAAGATATTATTTATATTTATTCTAGTCACCATAATGTATTTTTCTCCCGCCCCAACTACCTTCCATTTTTTAACCAATGACAAGTGACAGCTATTATCAGATCAGATACTCTATATAAAGTTTTATTATAAAATTGTTTCAAAATAATTATTAAATTCGGAAATCATAATATGTATGTTTTTATTTTCTTTTAAACGCGGGCGAAGCGGCGGGCACTACTAGTAGTAGGTAAATACATTCTGCTACCTACTTGTTTGACTACTATTTGAGGTAAAAAATATTTAGTAAAGATATTTGCATACGACAGATTTTTTATGTTCCAAGTTATATTTCGACACAGATAAACGACGTTTGAAAAAATATATACAAAATCTTCCAAAAAACGTCAAAAAGACTTTAAACAATACACTTATTTTAGGTCAGTGTCAAATAATAGTTGGAGTTGCTGGTATCTTCGAACACATATTTCAAGTACTAGTTTATAATCAAAGTTCATTGATCAGAAATTACGGCAAAAAGGTTTAGTGGTTTAGGATAAGGTAATATCTTTTATTGAGTAATATCATTTACGAGGTTATAAATTGACATCAACATATCTGGCAAGTATTAGTTTTAATAAAAAAAACATTATAATTTTTTTAAAGCGTAAAACCGTGGGCCACCGAAGAAGTTCATTACAGTACCAAATCATTATGCACAATACAATTCTTCATTATTCATCAACAGTCACGATGAAATCTACATAATTTATTGACGAAATGACATTTACTTTCCTACTTTAAACCACTACTGTTTTCCTTTTGTGTTCACGCTACTCCACAAAGTAATTGCACAAAAAAGTTGTAGGCGACGACCACATTGAAAATCGGCGTTCAGCAGGTTTTAAGAACAAAGCAAACAGTGTTGAGAAATGAGGCCACACGAAGGGCCGTGTACAGTCGAGTACGAAAGTGAATTACGCCGCCCAAGGCTGACCGGTCTCTCCTCAAACCAAGTGACCTTTAGCAGCCGAATGATAATATCCTTGTTCCCGCGTCGGTATGCGATATTAAACCACAAAATTGTACCGCGCGTCGAAAGCGTTCTCGCATAGTTCTGTTCTGATCCCCGCAGCTGCCGATAGCGTTCAATAAAATCAATTCATTTGTATAAAATACGCGACGACCATTTAAAATATTCGTCCGAACTGATCCAAAACCCGTTTTTTGCTTTAAATTTTATGCCGCTTGCTGTTTTAGTTATAAAATGCAAATATTGCCAACATATTCCGTTGGTAATGGCTATTTTAAAACGTATTTTAATTAATCATCTTTTTTATAAAAGCGCGGCTTTTATCAAATGAAGTCGCTAGTGTATATTTACCTCTGAGCTCCGTTCCAATTCCTGAACACAATTGCCCGTTGCATTCTGTTAGACGCTTATGAAGAAAAGTGTTTTATTTGCGCACACGCATCAACCGAGTGTACTGTCGCTGATTGTACAAAGAAACCGCGGTTTGTCAGCTCCGTGCCTCACACAATACGTATAATGAAATCGTGCAGAAGATCTCGCCGTACATGGATATGAATCGAGAACCTTTTGCTGTGACAGACGTGACAAAATTTATTAAACCCTATTATGAATTTTAGATTGACGCCCTCAAAACGTAGAAACGCGAAATTATCCTCATTGTAGCCTATAGTAGGTGTGATCCAAATTGGATCTTTTATTATGCTAAGAGGTATTAATAAACGGACAATACGTTAAATATCTTAGAAATAGAAAAGCTTGCTTTGTCGTATGGTAAGTATGTAGTTTAGTTTGTCCTATACTTTGACTTTTGACAAGGGTTTCTACATAATAGACGTCTTGAGGACTAAACTGGAACGCTCCGTATATGTATGTATTACAAAAAAAAACGATAGATTTTTACACTTTACAAACACATAGTTCTGTACTTTACAAAGTGTGAGTCCACTAAGCAGACCCCCAAAAAATCTAAATGCAAATCCATATAAATATAAACAAAATAGGAGTGCCTGTTTTTAATATTGAAATACCCGCTTTTTACTACATGCATGAATATACATTTTATACATACCATAATAACATTTTTACAATGTTTGTCTGTCAGTTTGTTCTGGCTAATCTCTGAAATGGCTGGACCGATTTTGACGGGACTTTTATTGGCAGGTAGCTGATGTAATAAGGAGTAACTTAGGCTACTTATATTTTAGAACTAGCTGTGCCCCTGTTCCTTTTTAACGCGGGTGAAACCGCGGGGCACAGCTAGTAAATAATAAAAATTGATCGCTTGCTGTGATTCGGACACGGTCCCTCTGCACGACAGTTCGGAACGGCCATCATTATCCCAAACAAGTATTAAGTCGTTGAAATGTTTGTAGCGCACAAAACAAAAATATCATATCCATTTTTAACCAATTCCGGTTTTGGAAGGAAGCCAGGTAGGACAAAGTAAATCTTGACTATGAGAATTCATTCAAGCTTAAGTTTGTAAACTAGTATTATATTATTTATACAAAAGGACAAGCAAAGACGTTATTCAGGTAGATGCTTAAAACTTATTTTTCGTTTTAATCATTGTAGGAACCGATGAGTAGCTGACACCTCTTAGGAACCTTTGTCAATTGGCCATGACTCTATTGTGCTCGGTTTATATGATTGTTTTGTCGAATATATCTTTATTTCGAAATTTAATAGGTATTTATGATTATTATCAGACTAAAACATTTAAATCTATTTTTATTCATTGTCAATAAACTCGAATTGGTACACTTGAGAAGTACTTTTTCTAAAAAACCCGCACCGGTTTCCGCACACCGGTTTCCTATTCTATTTTAGCAAGATAATTAATGTCAAATACGCACATAACTCTGATAAATCAGAGGTATATCCCACGGTTTCGAACCTCGGACTGTCTGTTTAGGAGTCTTTCAAACACTAGGCTATCACTGCTTTAACATTAGTATTGCAGCTCTACAAAAATAATCTTTCATTCTAACTTTCTTTTACATAGCGATTACATCATTCATATTAGGTAAGGTACGCTCTCGCGTCGAAAACTAAAACGAAAACTGAAGTGGAAGCTAAACGTTAGGTTTTACCGTTGCGTGGCATAACAATGACTTGAGTGTTGTTAACGTCTCGTAAATCTTTTGGTTAAAAATGCAGGCGCGACGAAAATTTGGGGGTGTAGAGTACTCACGACAATGGTGTATTATATGCAAAATATACATGGTTCCTGCTAAAAATGTGTTCGGTCTATCATATGAAACTGATGATATGAATGTGTTCCCAACTTGTGCAACCCACCTTGGCATTGTAATTGTTAATGAACATATTAATGAAAAAACTCCTTAATATAGCAATAATGTATTAATAACATTAAACTTAATTTAAATATTTTAACTATGGAGCGTGTTATAAACACGCAGCTCCTTAGGTACCTTGAGGAGCACCAGCTGATCAGCGATCACCAATATGGTTTTCGCAAGGGCCGGTCAGCTGGTGATCTTCTAGTGTACCTCACTCACAGATGGGCACAGGCTATTGAGAGCAACGGGGAGGCATTGGCTGTAAGCCTAGATATCGCTAAGGCCTTTGACCGGGTCTGGCATAGGGCCCTTCTCGCGAAGTTACCATCTTACGGTCTTCCCGAGAGGTTATGCACATGGACAGCCAGCTTTCTGTCTGAGCGGCATATTAAGGTCGTAGTTGACGGGTGCTGCTCAGACACGAAGCCCATTAATGCTGGCGTGCCCCAAGGGTCTGTACTGTCTCCCACGCTTTTTATTCTGCATATCAATGATATGCTGCTACAAACCGGTAGCATTCATTGCTATGCGGATGATAGCACGGGAGATGCTGTGTACGCAGGCCGTGCGAACACCTCTCGGACACTCGTGGAAGAAAGCAGAATCCGACTTGTGTCTGAAATCGAGAACTCTCTGGAGCGGGTCTCGGAATGGGGTCGTCTTAACCTTGTTGAGTTCAACCCCACGAAGACACAAGTCTGCGCGTTTACCGCTAAAAAAACCCCATTCGTCATAGCGCCTAAGTTCCAAAGGACCCAGCTCACCATTAGTAAAAGTGTAGGGATCCTGGGAGTTGACATCTCGTGTGACGTGCAGTATCGGAGTCATTTGGAAGTTAAAGCCAAGTTGGCATCAAAGAAACTGGGCGTCCTGAACAGAGCCAAGGAGTACTTCACTGCGGGGCAACTCCTTTTGCTTTATAAAGCACAAGTGAGGCCCCACATGGAGTACTGCTCGCATCTCTGGGCAGGGGCGCCTCAATATCAGCTTAACCCACTTGACTCCGTACAGAAACGCGCGGTGCGAATCGTCAATGACCCAGTGATCTCTGATCGGTTAGAACCCTTAAGCCTGCGGAGGGACATAGGTTCCCTCTGTGTGTTCTACCGGCTTTACAATGGTGTGTGTTCTGAGGAACTGTTCGATCTGGTGCCTACATCACCCTTCCTTCATCGCACCACCCGCCGAAGGATGAGGTTCCATCCACATCAGCTTGACCCGTGGCGGTCCTCCACGGTTCGGTTTGCACGGTCATTTTTACCGCGTACGTGCAAAATGTGGAATGAACTTCCTCCTGAGGTATTCCCTCAGGACTATGACATGGGGCTCTTCAAGAGGGGTGTAAAAAGAGCTTTCCTTCAAAGCCGGCGATGCATTGGCGACTCCTCTGGTGTTGCAAATGTCCATAGGCGACGGTGACTGCTTTCCATCAGGTAGCCCGTCTGCCTTATCGTTAGGTTAAATATAAAAAAAAAAAAAAAAAAAAAAAAAAAAAAAAAAAAAATTATTTTACTTGATGTCAGCAAAGAATAATCATTTTATTTTGTTGCGCATAAAGATTTTACATGTGTGTACAATTTTAAATACTAGTACATAGATTTTACGTGGCGATATTTAAATAAGGAAAAAATCTTTAATTTCCATCAATGCATGAAACAAACATACGTATACTACACAACATATTGTTGATATATTATGTATATGTGGGTATAATTGTGTTTGGTGCTTTAAGGCATGAAAAGCGACAGTAACCATTTCAAATTAGCATCTATATCTATACTTCTATACCAATATTATAAAGAGGAAAGATTTGATTGTTTGATTGTTTGTTTGCAATGAATAGGTCCAAAACTGAGAGATTTATAAAATAAAATCTCAAAGATATGTAAAGTCTACTAATACGCACTTGGCCAGCGCGGTGGACTACGGCCTAATCCTTCTCATTATGAGAGGAGACCGGTGCCCAGCAGTGGGACAGTAAGGGGTTGATGATGAAGCCACCAGTATAACTCCCAATTTGAACTCTCTAAACCAGCGAGTCTCATACATAAAGGAGGAGAATTTATAGAGATAGTTTTTTTACAACTCCCTGACCATGCTTGTCAATCTACAGACATATACATCATACAATCTTTGCAGTCACGTCATAGCATAAATAAACACACATTTGCATATATTGTCATACCGATATATTATAGTTTAACAATAATAGAAACAGTTATTCTACGTGTTTCCTGGTGTATTTATCACTTGATTGAATGCGCACGACGCGCAATTTATACTGTAGGAAAACTGTGGAGAATCTGTTATTTGTTGCATAACTTAATGTGACGTGAATTTAATTAGTGTTAGTGTTTTGCTTGAAATGTTTTATTATTAGGTACGTCGTTTATTGCTTTACAGTCCAATAACTCTACTGTACTTAGAGCCGAGATCCCTATCCAAGCGATCTATATGAGGAATGTCTTGTTCATATTAAAGTCTAAATATTGTGAAGAAATTTTCCTATCGAAACCGTATAAAAATACAAAGTAAACAGTTCAACTTAGTGGACAACTAAACCTGTTATTCCGATAAAAGACACGTGCCAAGTACAGGGAGAAAAAATGTATCTTAAATATGATGCCCAGGGACTGATCATTAAGATATTATCTATAGAGGATAAGATAAATTCTTTATAGTATTTAGGTATTTAAAGGATTATCTGTAGGTCAATGTACGACCTATATACTTAATATTACGAATGATTAGAGTACTTAGGTTACAATAAATTTGCACTATACAAGCGTATCTTACAGTATCCCCATCATATTTTCAGTTAGACACAACCGGAACGCAGTATAGCGCGTAACGAGTGCGGCCCAATTCAGTTACTGCGATATCTAGAGACAATACATTATTTTGATATGTAGGTACGTAGGTACGCAAAATTCTCGCAGTAAACACGGTTCCCAACCGTGACCGCGGTGGGTGCATATTTTGATCACGTTGCGACCGCGACCGATAAGGGCTCCTACATACTAGCGTTTTTTCAACGTAGACTTTCGATAGACACATACGTAGTGTAATCGCCTCGATAACGCCGTTTTCGCTACCGCAGCGTTACGTAGGTCCACTCATATTTATTTTTTTGTCATAAGCAAAGCCAACAATAGTACAGGTCATAGGAATTAATATTTTTAATTAATGACAACACCAAACCGATGAGGGGACAATGTACGCGTTGCGATGTAGTAGAGTTTGCGCTATTTATACGTTTAACTAACGCTATCACTGTAAAAACGCTAGTGTGTAGAAGCCCTAACCCATGTCAACTGCTGCAAAATAATAATATCCTATCGTATTAACAACCCATCATTAATAACCGCCGCTGCGTTGATTGTATGTTAACATCGATTTTCTTAGAACATAACTAAGGTATCCGTCTTGTTGCATATAAAATAGTTGTTACAAGAAAATGATATAACGAGAAAACAATGATTCCACTAATACGATCATAACCGCATCAATCAATACGACCATTGTTCAATCGTTTGTCATCGTGAGATGACGGCGTTAGATAAATAAATATTTTGACTAGTCGTTGTTCGAGTTCGATCAATAACACAATTATTCTTAACAATGATTATCACGTAACGTATGAATCAATTGAGGGTTTCGTATTACCATACTAATACACGTTTCGGCAAAAGGAGTACAGGACGCCCCCCAACCAGGTGGACTGATGACCTGAAGCGGACGGCGGGTAACCGCTGGATTCATTACGGCTCAAGACCGGTCGGAGTGGCGCAGATTAGAGGAGGCCTATGTCCAGCAGTGGACTTTTAAAGGCTGTGATAGATAGATAGTAATACAAATTAAATAAATAAAAATATGTAAAAGTAATAATTTTATTTAGTTTCGGATGCATAGCTGATGCCAGCTAGAACTCGTCCGATTTTTAATTTTCTTCTTTACTTTGTACTATAATCACACCAAGGTTAGCGAGTTTTTTATTGGTAGGATATCCAAAATAACAACAAACTGAAGTGGTCATTGCCACCCATAGACACCTGTAACCAACTCCGTTGCTGATAAAAGCATTGCCTTTCCTAAAACTCATGATGTAAGTATTCATTGTAATCACATAGCCACTGAAACGCAGAAGTCTAGAAGGCAAGGAAGGAAGAAGGCTAGAAATAGAGGTAGCGGTGGTTCTTCCCCAGTCGAACTGTACTTGATCTCTTTCCTTGACCCCTTTCAGATTATCTTTAGATTTCTTATCTCCATAAATATAGACTTTACTGCAATTGTACGCCAATAAGTACAAGTAACATGTGATATAAGAGGAAAAAGGTGCGGTCACGTGTTATCAAAAGAAATAAAATGTTTCATAGACGTATTAGTTATGGTGTAGAAGTGGAAAATTTTAATTTTTATTTCCTATTAAACCATACAGTCTTACGAAGAGAAATAGATCCGTGTAATTTATATAGAAGGCTATGTTGGTAAAGGAAGGCCAAAGAATTTTAACTATGTGTAAGTAAGAGTATTTATATTTTCAATTTAAAATATAGATGTCGTTACAATTACACGCAGGTACACAGTAGGTAGGTATACTTACTGCGTACTTTAGAAAACATCTGGCATGGTCGCATATCGCTGTAATCACAAGGGGATGTGAGAGGAGCGTAAATTGCTCCCCCCAGGGCAGAGCCCGGTAGAAGGGCATCGCGTTAAGAGGACTCCGGTTGTGTTCCGTTGGAGATCCCGGAGTTCTCCACCAAACGCTGAGAACGGCCACCGGGGGGGTTTTAGTGGGGTAAAAATCCCACATAACCCGGCGTCACTCCCATGGCGTCGGGTACCTTTTGAAGGTTTCCCCCTCATCAACAAAAAAAAAAGGTAGGTATACTTAATTTTAAACATTACATTCGGCTCCAAAAACTGAAGGTGGATGCACTCCATTCAGAACGTTATTTATAAAAAACAGTCAGGTTTGTTTGTTACAGCAAACACAAAAAATAAACTTAAAATCGTTTAACATTTCCTCAGCACTAACAAAACAACACGTAACACGTTAAATATCTTTATGGAGTTATCGGGTTTATCGTACAATCTTTCCCAAGATTGTCACTTGTCTGTCACCGCGTCAGCCTTCATGACAGCCTCGGAATGCCAAAACCAGGAGTTCAAAAATGCACAAACTGTAAGTATGTGCGAAAATAAACTGTTTTAACTCGACTGCGACAAAAGGAGGGCTTGTTTTTCGAAAAGTTTTTGGCACCGACTGTGACTTGAACGCCTCGAAATAAGATGAATAAATTTAAAATAAAATGATATCATTAAATTCGTGTTGATAGCGCGATGACACAGAGTACATTAAAATTAAAATAAATCAAAATGGTATCATAAATTTGGTGTTTATAAAGCGACGTATGCAACTTATTTACGAGTTTCTCGTCTTTTAAAACATGCGACAAGTCAGATAATTTAATTTGTAATTTCCATGATGAAGTGCGTCTATAACTATGATGTTTCTTCGTAAGCTACGATATACAATGTTTATTCGTTTGTTGAATGAATTCCACTGGCATACTAACATTTGATTATCGTAAAATTATCACTTATTAAAGCAATTCGACAGGTATCGAGTTGTTATCGAACTACATATTTAAGATCTCAAAATCACATTATTCAGGGTTTTATCAACATATACTGTTAACACTACTCATATTTTTGTACAAGCATAAAGTATAAAGATAAGATAAAACGTACATTAGGTATGTCAAAGCTATAGATTCGGCGCTTATATTATCAAATCAAACCAGTTGCAACTGTATAACGGAGTATGACATTTCTTTCCACTATAGTATCTAATTAATACTAATAATGTCAATATAATGCGACATTTTATTACAAAGAAACCTACACAAAACCGGGAAAATAAATATGCATAAAAGCCAATATCGTTCGGAAAGATACAAAAAAGTCAGTCTTTTACAAGCAATAAATATTTTGAATTTTGCAGTCTGTGATCGAATTTGTATAACAATGTAATAAAACTAATGATAAAATTAGTTAATTAGTAACAATTTATCAAGCCAGTTAAAATTTAAATATGCCAAACATAAAACCACACAAAATTTATTTAACTAATAATAAACATATTGGAGTTCCCTGAGTTTCATAGACGAAAACAAAATCATATACTCATCAGAACATTAATGGCCAGATTGAGAATCGAACTCGAAATACTTCGTTTTTCCAACTGGCTTGATTTTGGTTACAACTGCGTCACGTATTGTAATATATTATCTATACAGATGCCAATCCCTTACTGTCCCACTACTAGGCACGGGACCCCTCTCATAATGAGGATCAGGAGTACACCGCTGGCCAAGTGCGGATTGGTAGACTTCACATACCTTTAAGAACTTTTCAATATTGTTAATCTCACACAAGTCAACCACTAAGTTATTATTCTTGTCTATTATATTGAACAGAGGTTTATAAAAAATACTCTCGTTTATGCCGTATGCCGTTATAAATCGTAAAATGCAAGTAAACTACATATAACGAGGAAGGTAGAGAGATATGTTATCTAAAGTCTATAATCTTGACAACGAATGATGAATATTTAATATCTCATGGAAATTTATAATGGGAAATCCGGCTTTTCTAACACCGCAACGTGACTTTCAAGGTCGCGGTCACGATACTGAAGGAAACATCTAAAAAAAACAAACACCCATAACTTCATATACAAAGACGAGTACACTAATACATACAGAGATCCAGAGTAGAAATATTAAGTTACAAGTATATTTTTAGATATATTAGTATATTTTTAGATATATTACAAGTATATACTTTAGATATGTACTCGACTACGAATCGAACCCGGAACCCTCTGGGTACGCTATACTGGTGTGATCATTGCTTTAGTGTGAGTTTGTATCTATATTAAATTTCCTAAACAAATTATAGTACCTATCTACTGTACTATGCACTTCTTTAATATTGTCCCAGTGTAAAATATTTTGATATCGGGTGACAAAAACCCATTAACTTTCAATACAATGTCCTTTACATTTAAGCACTATGGCACGCAATTGACTCATTCGGTAGTGGTCGGCAACCTTTTTGGCAACAAGGGCCACATGGTCCCTAAATAAGGTAATGGCAGGCCGCAATGAGAGCCACAGACTGCGTGTTGCTGACCGTTGCTATAAACATTGCGATTATAAATTAGATCATTTTAATTAAAAATAAATAATCGTATAAGGAAACGTAGTAATCCCGTCGTCTGATTACGTGTAAAGAGTTAACTTGTTGTTTATGTTAAACCTTTAAATTATTTCAATTAAAAATAACACGTTGTAATACTCTAACGCCATACTAGCGTAAGTGAAATCTTCTTATGTAGACTGGCCAAGTTTACCAGTCACAAATATTACGCCGGAAGCATAGATATACTACTAATAATACTAATAAAACAGATTTTTGAGTTTAAATATACTTTAGACAAAAGGTAGATGCCATTTTAGTTACGAAATAAAAAAAAATCTTAATGTATGACAATAATTTATGTCATGCATGTGGAAGTTCATTGGCACTAATCAATTTAAAAAAATATTTGAATCTATGAGTACAGAAACACGACGGACGATTAAATATAATTTACTATCGACTCGACTTAAATTATAAAAACATTAAATGATAAATTAATACGACAGTTGAGTCATACTTTACATACCAAAGATTAAATGTAAACACAGCAATTGAAATAATTTCATTTATTTGATATTTTTTTACTATTTTTTGGTAATTTGAAATTCTACTTCCTTATGCGTCTTTAAAGAAGCTGTTCAGTGTATTTTCAGCAAATTACGGAAATGTAGCCCGAGTCGATTCAGGAAGTCGTATTGGATCGACATAATTGAATTAAGCTTTTAAAGAACACATTAAATGTATAAATAAAATGTAAAATTCAATAACATTTGCATATGAAAATTATAATACTGTGAACTTTTGTTAATTAATAAGCACATAAAGTTGTACAGACTAATATTAGACTAAGAGTAATAGTAATAGGCGGTATAAAGGACCTACCACGCGGGTACACTCCAGTACGCGTGCATAGGCCTTTACGAGAAAAGTAAATCTGTAAGAAAAGTATATATACGAAAGGGATATTTACTCGGACTAAATCCGCACGAGGATGCAAACTCGCGTGACAGGGAAACAACACTGTATTTACAGTCTTCAGAAGGCAACACCATGTAAAGACATCTTTGAAGTTGATTACTTACTAAAGGTTTATACAATAATCTGTAACATATTAATATTTTAAATAATTGTAAAGAATGTATAATCTTCTTTACATACATACATAAGTACATACATTTTTTTGTTTTCACAGACGGTTTTTCTCGTCGCGTGCGCCAACGAGTCCGGCCCGGACGATTGGGGACAAAGGGCCTTAAATTTTTAAATGCCGCGACGGTAGGGTTAACTGGGGTGCGAGTTAAGTACATTTCGCTGTAGCGGGCGGGTTACGGCCAGGGTTGACAGTAAATTATTGTACCTATGGAATTGTATGAAACTGTCACATCTGAATATTTGAAGAAATAAAATTTTGTACATAGGATTCGTCGTAATTAAATCTTTCGTTTAAGGAGTAGGTAATCGAGTCGATGTAAATAATTATAAAAAAATAAAAGATTTAAAGAGTATCATTTTAAAAAATCAGAATTCAGTTTTAATATTTATGATGTAGTATGAATATTTATATTATTGAATAATAGTATAATTACATAAGGCAAAGTTAGTAAACCCTACTTGTGATGTAATAGAAATGTGCGGTAATTAAGATACATAATTATTTCAGTGACATTGAATAAACTAAAATGCTAAGTGTGATAATTGTATGGCATGGTAATATTAATTATTTAAATTTCATATACTGTGTGTTTATCTTTAAGCTGAACATTTAAAATATTGTTTTCTTGTTTCTATGTCAGCTGACCACAACACAATTATACTACATTTAAAACTGTGCTGTGGTTTAAGTTTAATGATAACAGCAAGCTAGTTGTTACCTTACGAAAAAAATGTAACGGAGTGCCAACCTAAAAAATATGTAGCGCAATTGACAACCCTACATATCCCATTGATAATACCTGGCAGTGTTTACGAGTGTCGATACTGCATGGGCTGCACGCCCAGCGCAGTACATTACAGCCCGGGCTTTGATATACCAACTGCGCCACGGTGATAGTTCCACTGGTGTATGCCGATAATTCAGATGCAACATGGCGCAGAACAAACCCGATTGGATTCGATATACAGTTGTTATTTTCATTGAACACTGCATAAAAGCGAAAAGACGTTGTTGTCCTTTTTTCGTAGATAGCGCTTTGAATTTTGTAGCTTTACTACATGTTAGTGCTTAAATTGTGATTGAAAAAACATAATTGGTATTTAAGATTATTAATTCTTTTCCAAAACGAAACACTTTGTGAAGTGGTCGTAGATACATTGACGTTCAAAAAGAAACTTTCTGTAAACAATCAACTTTGAACCAAATACTTTTGATTTCATTTGATTAGAACTTGAACACAGCGCGTACTTGATCAAAATTTTGTAATTTTTTGGATCATGGCATAGATATGAACCATCTTCTTAGCCCAAAATATATTGAGTGAATCCATGAATCTCATTAAAATCATCCAGAAGTCTATAACTGGTTAAACATAAATATTAAAACGGAACGTCGCATGTATATCTTAGTATGCCCTTTAAACCCGTAGATACTTAATAACTCTATTGACGAAGGCAGTAAAATTTTAACTGTTGTTGTGAGTCAATCGGGCCTGTGTACGAACTCCGCTAGAAACATTAACTGAAATTACTTAAACGAACAGCCTAGTGTAGCTCTCACTGGAGGAGTTTTTAAATATATATTTGCGATTTACATTAATTATGACATGTTTGTAGTGAATATCGCAAACAAACAGACACTTTGAGTCCTGTAATAAAAAAAAAAACAATTTTATGTAAAGTCTGTCTATATGACAATATCTCAATACGCGATATAGACGGAGATTTCACGAACAGAAAGGGCCTACATACATATAACTGAAACAGATATCTAACCTAAACCTTATCAATAACATAGATATCAGATAGTTTAAGGTATGCCGTATGAGAGGAGGCTGGTTATCCTTGAGTTGTCTAAAGGTATTTGTGCGACGTTTGACGCTAGTCGTGACGTACCTACAGATATAGACAGACATACGCCTAACCTATTTCAAGTACAACAATAAACTATGTTAGTAAACGAAATAGTCATAATTTTATGGTTAACAGTTAATATTATTTAAAATATGTTATCTTGCATGTATCACAGATGATGATAAAATATATTTATTGCAAAGTATTTTAATAAAAAAAGCTTACAAATGAGACGACAATCTTAGTTCTCCTTACTTAATGATGATGATCGAGTGAAACGCATCTTTTCCCTTTTGTCTCTTTAATGCAATTTTTAATGATTTAATAACAGGCAAATCTTCGGAAACCTATACATAAATAATCATCAATAAAATAAATATTAATAAGATCTCTTGCATTTAAAATTACCAAACGTTAGGAAACAATAAAATTAATATTCGCTTATCGAAAATGTTATTAATATTAACATCATATAGCGATATGATGTTAATATTAATAACATTTTCGATAATGTAAGCGTACAAAAATTGAATATAAACACTAAATAACGTATGCCGCCTCATACTGACCTGACCCAAATAAAATCGGACGTAACCAATAAATATACTGCGTAAGTATTCTATTAACCTTATTAAACAAGTTCGTAATCGAAAATGCAAGGTCAATGAAATAATTACAAAGCAAACGACAGTAATATTTAAACTAATTATAGATATGTCGAAACGCAAATATTATTTATAGAACAAGCAATGTGTGCTTTGAAATCAATGTTGTGTTTGTGTTAAGATGCGGTATGCATAAGTACTTTCAATCGATGTATTTTTTACAATGTATGTTTTTTAATATCATTTCACCTATCTAAAAAAATGTAAGTATTACCTCTAGGTAACCTAACTCAAACTAAAAAAGTAAGCTAAACCAACAGTGCCAGTAAATGTCGGTTATAAAATAATAAACTAAACAACGGTTTAAAACGCGCTAAAAATATACCATTACACACGAACCCTCACATCACGTAAAGGGTAGAATTAGGTATGCCCTAGGTACTACACAGTGCCGTACGATTCGTTCGTACCTACGCTTTTAATAAAATATGATTCCCGAGGGACGCCCGATAAAGCCCGCACGAGTACACGATATGGGTTGGAAATGTAGATAATAATCGGAATGGGACCGTCGGCTTCATGCGGAAAAATTATGACTAAATTTATACCTAAGTACATCTAGCTGCTATAATCATCGCGGTTAAACTTTAAATAGGTTTGGTTTTTCTTTTATATAGCCCCTTACTTAGCTTTTTAATATTTGTGTGCGATTGTTTTTAAAGATATTTCTTTTATGAAATTGAGGTGGCATAAAGCGTACATTTCATTCGATAGTAAACGACCACTGTTCATATACATCTTTAATCAAACCCAGATAATAATACTCGCCTGAAATTAGCCAAAGGTAAATAAAATATATATCTTACATTTGATTGTCTACACGAAGTCATCGTATTGTTTGTCTATCATAAAATACACTCAAATTACTCGCTACTTTTATCGTTACCATTAAATATACACAGTCTGTCGAAGATAAGATATTATGTAGATCTGATTCAAAGTTGATTCATCGTTATATTAATAAAATAAACTGTTATCCTTATTAGTATCTTATCTTTAAAATATGACAGCGTAAGATCAACGTCGTTCGAAATGTAGACTTTCCGAAAAGTTATTTTCTATTTAGAGACCTAGCGACAGAAACATAAAACCTAACACGCATTCAAAAAAGTTCAAGAATGTAGAGCAAATTAAAATACACGTGTACATAGTCTTACATTAAACCTAAAGAAACTGGCAATAGAGTTCAAGGAAAACGCTACCATTTTAGAGCATGCGATTTTTTTATCGCGGAAACGAGCCATGCAATTACTTTTACACGAGAATTAATAAAAAGTCTTGCTTTACGACCAATTAAGAATGTTAGTAACGAGATCGCGGTAGTTAAAGTGTTTAGTTGCTCTTTCTTATTTTAGGTAAGATTAGAAAAATCTCGGCGCAAATTCTTACATCGCATATTAACATAATTTTAGAAGACAAGAGAGTTATTTAAGGGTTACTAATAAATACACTATAGCTTTATTGAATAGTCAATTTCGAACCCCTGGAGTCAACGACTACCAAAAGAACTCCTTAGGAATTAGTTAAAAACTTTGAACAAAATAAAAACATTTTAAAGGTGATAAATATTCAAAACACAATATTATCTTGGCAGGGGGTGTATCCAAAACTGAAAAGCAGCAAGGGACGAGACAAAAAAGTTTGGAGACGTATTTCGACTGGGGTCATGCCACTGTCGACTCTATTTCTGTTTTCATATAAGCAGTTGCAATGATGTTTTAATAACGTGGACAGCCGTACAGGAAAGATGCTAATAAGGCGTTAAAACTTAGTCAAGAGCGGCAACAACAATAATACATCATCGACGTAAAAAAAGAAAAAAGAAAAGTTTCGTCAATTATGTACACGTATACGTATAGGTATGCATCTTAATCAGCTGAAATACATTATACGTACCCAAACCCAAACCTAATATTCGTAGTTACCCAATATATCCCGTATCTTACATACGAGCCCTTCACAAAAGGAGCCTCGTCCTCGGAAGTCGTCCGGACGCTCCGGAAGGGATGTGGGCCCTCGTTGTGGACGATAACGTTCTTTATTAGGGAAAGGGCTCAGAGCCGGCACCATTTGTGTTGAATCACGAATCTGTGATAAGTTCCGTGCGAAAGATCTTACTGAAGGATTATCATTTGTTGTACGTGAACGAGTGACTTGTGGAGTTTAAGGCTAGTAGGTATTGTAGGCATGACGCAAATAACGTAGAGGCAGAGCGTAGGGCTTACTGCGCGGTAACTTTTAATACCTACTATTAACATATCAATATCATTTTTAATTCTAGTTAATTTTATGGGATCTACTGTTTGTCTTGTGTGTTGTTTAGTGTAACTTATTGCATAAAATTTAAAAATTAATGTGACGGAGTACTTGTATAAAATGAGGGCCTACTTAGGTATAACGAAAATAACTAAAACCGTTATATTCTTGCTATTTTTAAAATTATTGTAACTTATGAGCAAAATCGACAAGTATTGATAACTATACGATATAGATACTTACATCTTATACAATGTTTTAAGATCCTATAATACAAGCGACATCCTCTGCAATACATATAGGCGCGGAAACGTTAAAGTCACATATAACACGATAACGTTGTTTAAGAGATGAAGGGTTCGAGCCGGCACCGTTTACGTAGACAGCCACAGATCCGTGATAAGTCCTACGACTTAGCGAAGGATTACATCCAAATGTACCTACTTACGAACAACGAGAATGTTGCATACAACTTATAAATATTACACTATTTCTGTATTATTTACCTTTCGAAGATATTACGCGTAAAGTCAAAGCAAAAAGTTTAAATATTTTGAAGCAAACGTTGAAGATATTCAATCATCGCATTGTATAAAAATTCGCAAATAAGATAGTAGGTACTTAAAAAATACACGAGCTTCAGTGTATATCTATATTGAAATACAAATTATATAAATAATCACCTGCCTATAATTAAACAAACATATAAAAAAATAAATTTTATAGCCAAAAAAACCATAACCTCGACTTTGAAAGAAAAATAAAAAAATATTTTCCACTTACGTTTTCGCGCACGTTCAATGAGAGAGGCAGCGTCACAATATTTTCTATTACAATAGCGACTGTATGCAATAAAACGTAATCAATAAAATAAAAAATCTAGCGCATTTAGTAAGTCGCATTTGTGTACGCCACACTTTACGATGGGATAAAACAAAACCAAAAAGAAATAACGCAATAAACCTATTAATAACCCTCCACTGCACATGGAACTTAGTACCCACCTATTAAAGAAAGATTTTTATAGCGACATTTTAATTATCGAGAGGCGTTTAAAACCGAGGACTTAATTGAAACGCAATTTATTATAATTGAAACTGATTGAAGAAAAGGAATACGAGTTCAATTATGGTATAATTATAATATTGCAATAACGCTCCGGTGAGCTTTATTTGGATGCGTAAGGTGCGGTTACAATAAAACTATGGGCTGCTATGATTGGCATGAAGAATGTATACCTTTAATTTGCGCTTACCCGCCTTACAGCCCTCCGGTATTGTTACAATAATAACCTCTTGAAGGTCTTCCATAATAGTTACTAGAAAAAGATTCTTCTTTTTGTTTAATCAAAATAGCAAATTGAGCCATTTTCCACATAATGTTATGTAGTCAACGATTCTCATGGACATAATGTACACAAGTGCTGTAGCATTACCTATTTACATCGAAATTCAATTTTGATATTAAGCGATACTTTTTTAATACTATAGAAGTGATAAACAAGCATCCAGTCACCAGATTGTAAGTCACCATTGCCACTTGTAATCTACTCCATAGGATTGAAGTCCGGTATCTGAAGTCGCCCATCGACTGAGTTGGAACGCTTCGTGTAAGTGTCTCTCACTTATAACATAACACATCAGCTCTTTCTTAAAACAGAAATATGTATGGCAGTGTGCTTTCGAACTTTCACCTTCCCAGTAATAAATATTAACGAGTAAAACTAACACAATTAATTACAATATTATCCAACTTACCTACTCTATCCCATTAAATTCAAATTCTTATCTTTGTCCAATTAGATTATTTAGGCACGGTTGTCGCACACACCGAAGAAACATTCGAGTCCATAAAATCCGAATAGATTTATATCTAATGGCGTTTATTAATCACCATTACGTAACCCCCAACGCCGTTCGTCGGTACTTAAGTTCCGTATCTCCAGAATATTAACATACGTTCCCACATCGGGTGAAAGCGGGGAAATTGAAGTCCACGATGTAGACAGAAACATTTCGAGTATGCAGTAATGTGTGTGTGGTTACGAAGGTATTTCAATCGTTGACTGATATGCAAATGATGTTGTAATTGGATCCGTTGTCGGGAACCAAATTGATCAAGTTTATTTACATTCGAAATAAATGACTTTTTAATATACCTATATATATATCACTTAATGGTAAGTCAGATACATTGTAATCTAAAGTACGTATGCCTAGAAGGAGTGTTTCTTGTCTTAAATTGTTCCTAATTGTATCTGCAGATATACGAACCGACAGAGGAGAGCTAGTTCGTACTGTTGAGTAGAAAGGAGGAAGCGAATCGTTTAACTGATCCAAAGGCGATGTACATTTTCGAAAGTGGTATATTGTATCTAACTGCCTATCCAATTAAGCGGAGACTGTAGTTTAGTGAAAGGATATTCTGCAAAACATCACTAAATTGAAAAACGCAATAAACGTTGTTTTTTCTATGCACCAGATCAAAGTCGCGTATATCAACCCTAGACCTTATCTATCTATCTTTAAAGACATCAAACCAATTAACAACAAAGCCCTGAATTTATAATTGTAATAAGACCTTTTAAAAAATAAAACCAATTATACAATTTCATTGTTTCGTCTCCTTATGCACATTCCATTCGGCGTCGATGCGACTAGTCGCAAGGGCGTCGCGTGACACCGCGACATTAGCAACGTATGCAATCTTGGGCGCGCATCGTAATTATAAAGTCGGTGCACACTTTCATGCGACATGATTACCGCCGTCATGCCATTTAATTTCAATACAATAAACACGTGTTCATATTGCAGATAGGGTTAACGGTTGTTATGCATATAATCTAAATTCTAATTCTAATGGTTTATAAATGCATCATTTCTTTGACACTTAAATCAAGCGATTAAAGTGTATCAGTAATATATCGAGGTTTTATAAATATATTGTAAAATTAGCACTAAGTACATAATAAAAACCAATGATGAAATATTAATCCATTTTACGAGCTTTTATGTACTCTGTAATGTATGTATGAATGTATGCATTGAACATATTCCAATCGGCGTCGCTGCAACCAGTCGCAAAGGCGTCGCGACATTAGCAACGTATGCAATCTTGGGCGCGCATCGTAATTATAAAGTCGGTGCACACTTTCATGCGACATGATTACCGCCGTCATGCCATTCAATTTCAATACAATAAACACGTGTTCAGTGTAAACGTTTAACGGTGGTAATTCATAAAAAATAGAATTATCAGTACATGAATTTATATCATGGAAGCAGTGATACCCTAATGATACCTTAAGAAAGTCGGCCGCTGGGACGAGAGGTCCGAGGTTCAAATCCCAGGTTCAGAAAAAAACCTCTGATTTTATAGTCTGAGTTTAAAGTTGTGCGTATTAGTAATTAATTATCACTTGCTTAATGGTGAAGGATAACATCGTGAGGAAACCTGCACACCTGAGAGACTTAAAAAAAATCTCAAAGGTATGTGAAGTCTCCCAAATACGCACTTGGACAGCGCGGCGTACTATGGCCTAATCCTTCTCATTCTGAAAAGAGACCCGTGCCCAGCAGTGGGAAAAGAGTGGGACAACAATGATGACTTTATATTTATAGGTACTCTTCCACTATTCTCATAAATGGCGAACGTAATAATAATAAAGTTTATAATACTTAATATATAAAAATAAATATCACAATAAATCTAGAAATCCAAGGAAATACAATAATACGGAAGATAGTAAACATATTCAGCTTTAAAGAAGAATTATACCTACGCGGAAGGAATGCCTAAGATTAGCCGGCTTTATAGCATCTCGTTGGCTAGACGTTCTATAAGTGCGGATAACAACAAATTACTGCGACACTTACAACTCTTAGTGGCGACTGGGTACATTACGGATGGACCGTAAATGTGTTTATCGCGTTTTTAAACGATCCCTGATGGCGCTAGGCAAATGTACACGTAATAAGGGCCGTGTTTGCGTTAATCATTGGGTACAGTCGGTGCGTTTTTACCCAACTGCGACGGGAGGGTTATGTTTTATGAGTGTGTGCTTGTATGTACGTCTGTTACCTTGCCATTGAGTATGGCTTTAACAGCTTGATGGCTTACTAAATGAAGTGTTGTTAGATTCATCTTAATAACGCGAGTACATTAAAATTGAAAATAAAAAACAACATGGTTTGTTTAATTCGTTTTTTTCGATGCAGCATTGCAACTGTTATTTAAAATCATATTTTCTGGTTTAATTATATTTACACTATATCCATAAGAATCGTTTAAAAGTTAATATACGTCAATGTTTGGTGCTGGCTGTACACAAGTCGTATATAGGTAGAAGAGAACCTGCGAAACCGCTCTTAACTTTATCACATAAATAATAGAATAATTTACATACGAAATGTACAAACAAGTTAGTATGTAGGTACTCATTTATAATACGAAATTACAATTAAATATAGCCAACTGGCAACATGACATCTCTGAGATATGGGGAGATGATTAAAGAATTCCTAATGCCATCGATATGTATGATCACTTTATATTTAGTTCATAAAGTGTGTTTTTATTAAAATAATCTATCAATGCAAATCAATAAATTAAATTATTATAGAACTTAATAGTTCGAATAATGAGCGTAATACTAACCAATGAGTTAAACTAAGAAAAACAAATACAATACTTAGAATAATAAGTAATAAAGAGGTAGAATTAATTGTGATTGAGTATTAATTAGCATTGTGTTTCCTTTGTCATATCCTGGAAGTGTTGAAGGCGAGAGTGAACAGATGCAATCTTTGCATTCGTGCAGCATCCTACAAGTCACCTGTTCTACCTACACATGTTAAAATAAAAGTCACAACAATAACAGCCTTATATCAGCTTTTAGTCCTTCTGTTACACTTACTATATTAAAGGCGGATATGTATATGGTTTCTACGAGCTCTCCTGATGCCCAAGGCGAAAGGCAGGAACGGCGGACATTTATAAGAAAATTGTTTTTTGTTGTATGAAAGCGTCAAGGCCAAAAAACCTGTCGTGCGGTGTTGCCAAAAGAAAGAAAATATTTTGTTAGACAAGTGAAAAATAATGGACTGATTTTCTAAGACACAAACAAATGAACTAGATAGGTAATTATTATAAAAACAAAAAGCCCTACGACTTAAAAAATATTGCCTCGCGTAATTTAGAAGAACCCTACTATTTTGAAGGTGATAGAACCCTATGTGGTTCGACTCTGGCGGCACCACAGCTACACCCATTTCTGCCTCATAACAGCAGTGTTAAACGCTGCTGTGTTCTGGTTTGAAGGGTGTGGTACGGTAAGGGAGACATACTTTTCTGTGGCGTTCCAGCTTAGTCCTCAGGGGTAGCGGTTCATCTGTGGCCGAATATCTCATCCTATCTGGGGTTAAGTTTGATTACAGATGTCCATGGGCGGCATTAGCTACTTACCATCAGGTGGACTGCATGCTCGTGTGCTACTCCCATATTAAAAAAAATAATGTTAATATACATCAAGTCTGGGTTGCAGGGCGTGCCGAATAATGAGATAAACATACTTTAACGCTTAAAAAACACTACCCTCCGCAGTAGTCTCAAGAAACAATTGCCGTCCCCTGATACAAGTGTCCTAGGCCGCTGCCAAGTTCGCCTATATGAACCGGCGGACCCTGCTTATCTACATAGAGCGCAGTTTCTATCCTAAAAGAATTTTTAAATTTTTCACTTCACCACACAAGCAAACAATTGCGACACACACACAACGCCCAAGGACACGTGCCTGCGGTTGACATTGTTCATTGTTTGTGCCTTCACTCGCAGTCGGCACACGGTCACCTGTCCGTCACTCGACGAATGTCGCAAAGCATCGCCTCTTGGGAACAGTGACAAGCAACACATTTGGAGTAATGAAATTGGTTGCAATACGACACTATTGTATGACATTCTTGAATGTGTGGTAATAATTCAATGTTTGTAATTGTTATTTCGTTAGTTTGCGGCGCTACTTTTTGCCTTATGAGAGGTATTCGTTGACAAGAATTTAAAGGTTAAAAGTGCAGATAGATTTTCTTTTTCTTTTTTGTGGGGAAGCTTTTATTAAGCTGTAATCCATAATATGAAATAATAACTGTAATCCATTATTCCTTTCGGAGAATTTATGACTCTCGTCAAATTTTAACCATGGGATACTATTTTTCATTAAAAATATGTTAATATGTTACAATTACATGCTTTACAATAATGTGTAGGCAATTATGCATATATAATGCAACATTCATTTAAGATAATTAAAATGCTTTATATCATTCCTTTGCAAAACCTAACTTCAGGTCACACAATAAAATAATTATATAAGTTATTACATAATAAGTAACGTTAAAATTATTCGTTACGCCTATTCAATCGTGTTCCCGATCTATTAAAATTATTACATATCGCATGATCATAACGTATTATAAAAGTAACCGTCGATATTATTTAACGATGCAAAAAAATGTTTCCTACATATAATTGTGCACAATGTCAGCTGTTTCATACGTCGATCTATATAAAAGGCGACACTGTAAAAACTTATTTTAATGCTGACATTTCTAACCTACATTCCTCAACGAACACGCACTGTTTACTCGGCGGTCGTAATGTTGCTCGGTAAGTAGTGTGTTGCGGATATGCAAGGCGTCGGGGGTAAAAAGTTAATGCACACAACGTGTTATGATTAGTGCATGTTTATGCTTATAGTTAGGTTTAGCCGACAGCGGAGGGTAATGTTTATCGAGTGGATGTATGTACTTATGTCTCATTCTTTGGCACATAAGTCCAGTGACACTTTGGCCTTGCAGCTTTGAAGGTGGTAGAACTCTTTGTGGTTCTACTCCGGCGGCACCACCGTATTTCTACCTAATAACAGCTATGTAAATCACATACTTGACATACTTTACCGAGGCGTTACATCTTAGTCCTCAGAGGTAGCGAAGCGTCTGTGGGCAACCTCAGGTTGAATCTAATCCTATCTGGGATTGATTACAGATGTCCATGGGCGGCAGTAGCTACTGACCATCAGGTGGACTGCATGCTCGTCTGCTACTTCTATATTATAAAAAAGCCCAAGCGGCTTGACGGATTTTAACATATGAAATGTCGTTGGACTCGTCTAAACTCATCTTTTTGATAATAATTCTTCAGTTAACTCGACTATCTCTGAAGATTCTAAAGAGTAGTACCTTCTAATGACTGCCTTACCACAGGTAACCAGCCTACCTGGGTCGCGTGATAAAACTACAACATTTGAACTCTCGACAAATGGGCCATATTCGCAATCTCGTGATTACAGCAATACCGACTTTCGAATAGGCACTAGGTACAATAAAATATCTTTTCCAATATCACATATAAGCGACTCGAAAGTTTTCAGCATGTTCATTAAGTACGTCGTGATTAATGTCTAAGGCTGCCGACATGTTTAACTACCCTCGCACTGCTGAGTACCACTGACACAGTGCCGTGCATGTAGGACGCAATACTCATCACATCCGATCATTGACGGAGAAAGGTGCAATTATTCTATCGGAACTTTATTATTTTTTATGGCATGAAAGTAGCATGAAAGGTATCATCCTACATTTCCTATATATTTTCATTTTGGTATTGGTTTCCTTAAAATATTATTATTTTGTATTTGTAGTCTTTAAGTGACTTATTAAGATTTTCTTCTATTTCATAACACATTGCATGGTTATTAGTGTCCACAGACGATTCTCATCATTTTATGAAAATCTGATTGTCTTTTTGACATGACAACCAGAACGTATCTACAAATAAAGATACTTTAAGTTTTTAAAGTCGATCGCCGATTGCCGATCTTGAACTAAATATTTATCGTTGCATCTTATATAATGAGAAACCGCTAAAGGAACAGACCTTCAATGAGGGAATGAAGGTATTACGCATTTAGAATTAATTACGTTCTAGGTGAAGGAACATCTCACATCGGCGAAAGTCACAATAGTACAAAGATAACATTAGCAACAAAGATAACACAATACACGCTAGAGAGATAGAAAAAGAAGCCTACGAATTTACATTCATTAAAACTTACGTTTATTTTTTCGTATGGGCGTATGGGCGAACAGCAACAGAACATACCTGAAACAAAACAAAGAACCTGTTTAGTTATCTGTTGCAAACGAGGGCTAATTACGCATCGATTACGAGTCAATTGCAGCGGAGTGTAAAAAGAGCGTGACTGCGAAGACAATGACGACAGGCGGACGGTACCCATTTGTGAGCGTAGCAACGAGATTGTATCGCGGAAAGTTGCTCGTTCGCATGATTTTTTTCATGAATTTGGGTTACCACAAATCATTAGTACCTGTAATGAGAGCCACGATTTTTTGTTGAAGTTTGGGTACCTGTCATAGATACCCGATCTCTTGACAAAGAGAGCTGTCGATTTTCGAGGCTCTTATTCGTAAATGAAATTACCTGAAACCGGCCCCGATTAATTTCTTGTTATTTTCCCAATTTTTTTTTCAGTCAAATCTTTCAAAAAAATATTGCTTACAAATAAAATTATTTCAACACAGAACGGGCAAGTATTGTCGATAAAAATGCGAAAAGTAGTGTTTGAAATAAAAGACGTTATTTGTGGCTCATGGAAATGTGGTATTTCGCGGGACCCCCTCTCAAGTGTAGTCCCGCCTGTCCTTCTCCAAATCCAGCCCTGAGACTTACAGTTATATCTAGGAGTCTACAGTATCACATAGAAAACGATATTAAATCATAGGCAAATCTCATAGAAACAAAATAATGATAATCATAATCAGTTGTGAAATAAACCAAGCGCAATGGATACCTAATCTTCAGTATTGCGACACCAGAATCGGCTCGCTTCGTGAGATGTTGAATGGAACGTGAGAATAGACTGATTCAATTATGTTCAATCATCACTGGAGATAAGAAAAGATACTTTACAATTGAATAACACGCATTGGCAATGTTTTATCGAATGTTTACATAAAGTATTTGCCTAATGAGTTTGAAAAAAAAGAAGAAATATTATATATTTTGGCTGTTACTATTTTGTTACATTTACTTATATATCTACCAAATACAAATCGGCTAATTTTGATTTTCAAAGAAAAAGTCAACGTACGGCTTACTTTGAATGATAGAGCTGATGTCTAACGTGTAATAAATCAGCAACTCGAATTATTTATTCATATTTTAATTCTAGTAGAGCCAATTTCTCAACCGTATAACCAAATTTGAATCTTTGGGGCGAGAATTTACAGAGTTTAGTTACAGAATTTTAGTAACGAGAATTCAAAAGCGTTGAATAATATACATTCGGCTTCGGCGCTGCAAACTAAGTTAATATATAAAGTTTGTCAGAAATATTCATAGATTACTTAGTCAGACGAAGCCAATACTCCTTTGATATACTGTAGTTGCAACTTTGACAGATGACCTAACGGGAGATGTTAGGAGTTACGGTTCACAATTTAGAATATGCAATTTAAACGCAGTCCGAAGATTATCTATTGCCTTCGAGCACGACGCGTCTGAAGTTAAATTGAGTGGAACTTTCTCGTAAGTGGGAAACCAGTTAAAAAAAAACTGCAACAGAAATCGACAGGTGCGCCGGGACGTCACTACCGGTCGGCGGCTGATAAGCGAATGTATGCCGGCCGTTCACCTGCGCCCACTGACACAGTCTCCATCCCTTCCCCGCCGATGGGGTACGTCGTACGTTGGAACGGGATAAACGTATTCGCACACACGTGCTCCACGTATGAACACGGACAAAGCGAGAGCACGCAACAATTGCCGCTAACAATACATTATGCGACATTTTCAATTTATGCAGAAAATGTATGCATTGTAGTAATTACAGTTATCCCACGGCGCAACAATAGATTCGGTCGCATGGAAACACGCAGTCGATACACGTTGTCATGTATTTCGGTATTGTGCTCGGAAAGCCGCTAACACGATCCGAATGACTTTTGTTTGGACTAACCCAATTAGTGCTCTAACATTTATTCGAATGTAAAATACGTTTATGTTCGTCGGTAATTTTGAGTTCGCGTTTATTTTACACGCTTCGTTTCCGTTTTATTCGAATCCAGTTTAAGAATGCTCAATTTAGACACAACTGTTAACTTGCATACTATTATTTATATAGCAGTCTATTACTGTTAAGTATAACTAGCATATTATCAATAACATACTTGTTATTCATATATGGTACATGTTTAATTATGAGTGTGCCATTTATTAATTCAAGTCTTTTAAGTAATTAAGTGTATGTGTAAAAACTGACAATCTTAATTAACTTTGTACAACCATATTTTTTATAATTATTTTAGTTTAGTCCCAGCGAATAATAATCAACTGACACAGTTCTTGTTCTAATTTGAAGGAATGAGTCGAACATATACGAAGTTCCTAACTTATTCCTAAAATAAAAATATAGTTCAAAAAACTAAAAAAACACGCTTTTATGATAAAATCAACTAAAAAGTAGAAAAGTATTCTATTTCATTCTTTCATACATGCAGGCTAAGATAAGGATGTATGTTGATCTCTTTCCACTGAAAAACGGAGTTACGCACTGACAAACACACAAGTGAAGCTAATATAAAGCGTGTAATGAGACTAAAGTTTACAGTTCCGTCTGATATAACTAGTATTTCATAGAATCCACTTTTTATTTCATTTCAAGTGGCATTAACAAATTGGCATTATGTAAACAGTACGCCCACTTACCACATAACACAAAAACTAAGACAACATTTGTCCAAAGTTCACAACCGAAACAATAATCGAAACGTTAAAACAAAAACAAAACAATTCAAAACACGCATAGCGAATGTGTCGGCTACCGTAAAGTAATACGCCATCGATACAGTAATTACTCGGCATAGTTATTAGCTAACAAGCTACCATTCTCGTCTTCGAACCTCACGATTGACCTCAAGCGCCTATTTCACCGTACAAATGTAGAGCTCTCGTGTTGTTGTGTGTTTAAATGTATGTATATGTGCAGCTATGAGTCAGCTGTTATATCCTCTGTTTAAGGGCAACGTGTACAAAGTATGTTACGCAAAAACAAATCAAATGAAAACTACTTAAAATTTATTACACTTGTTAATTACTGACATCAATAGTACAAGGAATGACGTTTATTAATTACAATTAAACATCTCTTTTAATACAAGGTATTTTAATTAATCAATAGGTAACAGAAAAGACATTTAGAAAAGTTTTAAAAAACAAAACGAAATATCTGTATATATCCAATATAATTTTATTGTGAAAATGTAATAAAATTATATAGTTTGCACTAGTTTTGTTATATAACTTATAAGTAGGTATACAATAACCATTGCATTACTTACTTCTAAAAAATATAAATTATTGTAACTAATATAGAAAATATATGCAATGCACATACTTGTATTGATGTAATGTTATAACTAAACCTATTCCTAAATAATTATATAACAAGATAACCGATTCAAACAAGAACACAATCTAGACACAACGTATTTCACATCGATTAGAATCTGTAATAAACCGCTCACCGGCTGAAATTCGATATTAGATAAGTGAAGAAAAACGTATGTAATTACAATGAAATATCCTCTGCGCAGGCGACACTACTAACTGCGGTCCTATGTCCGCGTCGGAATTGAGAAGCATACATGTATTCGATACTGGATGCAATTGTAGATAAAGTGATACGTGCTTCGATGTTACGCGGAATGTATTCGAACGAAAATTACACTTACAATGTATCCTTCCTTTGTTTTCTTTTTACCTTTTTACAAGTTTGTCAAAAATAAACAATAATGTTGACTTACGACTATCCATTTAGTCATAGTAAAATAATGATTTAATTGCAAGTTTCATTGAAATTTATATTTAAACGAGCTTTTGCCCGCGGCTTCGCTCGCGTTACGAAGTAATATTTTCATCCCCTATTTTATCCCCTTGGGGGTAGAATTGATCAAAATCCTTTCTTCGCGGATTCCTACGTCATAACATCTACCTGCATGCCAAATTTCAGCCCGATCCCTCCAGTGGTTTGGGCTGTGCGTTGATAGATCACTATGTCAGTCAGTCACCTTTGAGTTATATACAGGGTGAATTTTTAAAACGGGCCTTCAGGGCCAAATACGAAACTATAAGGATTAGCGAAAAATGCTGAAAGGAGTTACGAGGCCGATTTTGATAAAAACTAAAACTGCATCATTAGTTTTTTAAAATATTTTTTTCCTTAGCCGGGAATCGAACGAGTTCATTTTGAAAAAAATGACACCTCTATATTATTCCACTATCTGATAGTGTCGCTTATAAGGATCAAATTCTGGGAAGTAATGTTATGTGACAAATTAAAGGAAAAGGAAAATTTTAAAGAAAATACGTATTTTTCCATTCATTGGCATACGAATCCTTAAGGATTATACATAACAAATTATTATGTATAATTCTTTAGAAACAGACATAAGTCATACCATTGAAGAATTTGTTGGTTAATCAAGTAATTATTCGATGTTATGACTATGACATACGGCTTAGTATGAGAAAGTAATAGTTTGGCAAATAAGTTATCGCCGTTTTTGGTATTTATTTTTTAATGAAAATAGATAACTGATTAAATAGTAAATTATTATTGTTTGTTGTTTACAACTTCGTTTCAACGTTAAATATGATTTTCTATATCTCTTTTTTTAGTAATCACTCGGATTTGACTCTAAAAAGTAATTGTCGCAAATTGTCAACTTTACATCTGTATTAAACGAAACTCCGCCCATAGAAAGTAAATCTATTTTAATGGTCCTAAAAATAACCTTAGCTAAGTCGGACATAAAAATATAAATTATTGGGAATTAAAACGTCCATTTCGAATGATTAGAAACATTGAGCCAAACAAAATGTTAATACACGAAATGTTTAAATTGATGAATGGCGGGAACTTAACTGCCAAATTAATATGAAAAAATATGTATTTTCTTAAAATTGAGGCTTTTCCTTTAGTTTGTCATTTATCATTACTTTCCAGATTTTGATCCTTATAAGCAACACTATCAGATAGTGGAATAATATAGAGGGTGCATTTTTTTTTCAAAATGAACTCGTTCGATTCCCGGCTAGGGAAAAAGTTATTTTAAAAAAGTAATGATGCAGTTTTAGTTTTTATCAAAATCGGCCTCGTAAGTCCTTTCAGCATTTTTAGCTAATCCTTATAGTTTCGGATTTGGCCCTGAAGGCCCGTTTTAAAAATTCACCCTGTATATTTAGATTGATTGTAATAAGAGATAGAATACAGAACGTAATGCAATAAAAAATATATTAAATACTTGTATAGTTATGGAAAATACTATGCCGATTTGCCTTTTGTGACAAGTTCGGTTAAATAAGTTTGGTATATCGTTGTTGCATACAATTAAGTACCGTATCTACAATCCATTGTGTAAAATTGTATTTAACCGCAAATATTCAAATTGTAGTAAGTTATTAAAATAAACGTACAGTGACATTTCCCCAGGCTGCTAATATACTGCAAAATGTTAGCGAAAAATTGCATGGCAGAAAATATTGACACGCGAACAAAACAAACCTATATTTAGGTACTGTTGAAACTCTATTATATCGCGAACTACAATGCTGGTGCACTTTTTGCTTACCTACAATTTTCTAACATACGTCAAATGTACCTATATTTCTATCTTTCACAATGTTTTATTTCTGCCTTATAATTGCAGTGTTAAGCGCTGCTACGTTGTGGTTTTAAGTATGTCATAAAAGAAACGCATTCTAATTAACGACCATAATTCGTAATCAATCAATCCATATTTAAAATTGTCAATTTCTAGTATAAGGAAATTATCAAATGTCAATCTTTGGTAGGCAAAAGATTGGACAGATAAGATATTAATAACGAGCGTTAGTCTCTAGAAGTAGGCAAGGAGGTATATGGCTGCTTCTGGTAGTATTTGAATTTTATTTTGTGTTGATTTCAGATGTCTACATAGTGACCAATAATCATTGGATGGACTTCCATCACGCTGTTTCTTACTAATATCGATAGTAAAAAACTTAATGGTATATAAAGTAATGTACGTTGGGCCCTTCCACAAATAAAATAAAGTGTTATAAAAAAAGACAACCTACACTACCATTATCGAAAACCGCATATTCCATTAAAAGCGAACGCAATTTCTATACAACCACACAATGACTCTATTAGACCTCCATTGTGGTATAAAAAGATGCGTCGAGTTTCCTTAGGCCTCGTTTACAGAACTGTGAGTATAGTCGTAGAATATAATTAATGTAGAATTAGTAAGTTTCGGGCCATCATCGTGACTATATAGGAACACTTCAAGGTGGTAGAGACAAGAAAGTCACTTCATACACTCATAGTCCCACACCAAGATTTCCTATGTTATAATTGTTATGGACACGTATTAACATAAGTACACGAACACACAGATCTAGAACAGAAATATAAAATCACTTAGCCATATGGCTAGTTTATAAGGATTCTGCTGGCGCCATTGTCACAAACCTGTCTGCCGTGCCATAAGGGTGAAACACTGCTTGTACGCAAATAATCTGGTACAACTGTACCTGATTGTCTCTATATTTTGATGATGGTGGCATCAACCCCAAATAGATTATAGAATAGCCGATTCCGTGCGGATGTGGCACAACTGTGGTGCCATCCGCACTGAATATATGGATGGATAGTATCGCCGCAGTCATAACCAACGAAGGGTTCTACCACCTTTATTTTTACTTTATCATTACAAGTTACAAGTAGGTACATGTGCATACGTATTTCCGTGACCGATCCCATACGCCGCGTACGAGCGTGCCCGCATACCGATCCCGCATTACGCTCCGCGTGTCCATAAACGGGGCCTTACACGATTTTCCCTTTAAGCGTTTTTATATCGCTCATAAAGATTTCACTTTTACAATAGAGCGCGCGGTTTGAAAACGTGTACGGTTGCGGTGAAAAGCGGAGGTCTACTCTGTACATCCGTCAACGAAGTTACAGAACCAAACTAAATTTGACATAACAAATTGCACCCGAAAGAATAGATAGAATATATATTAAATATGGTACAACAGTTTCACGTAAAGTTAGACGATTATAAAATATGATTTATTACACAAAATAAAATTATAGATTTTAATAGTATGAACTCTGTTAAAGCGATGTTAAGTAGACCCACTTTAAATTGCTGGCAGATGATAAAATTGTTCATCCTTGACTATTTTATGTATATCTATAATGTATACATATAAATGATTACGGAATTCACCACACTCTGACTAACACTGGATTTTATTGAGAACAAGTTGCGTTCATAGTGGATGAGTGGCGAACGGTACGGAATTTTGTAGGTAGATTTTAAATCATTCATAAGGTCTCCGACATGGTTTTACTATAGTAGTACTATAGTAGTAAATACAATTTAGTTCCCAACAATAATCCAATGTGAATTTGTATAAATAACACAAGCTGTGAACTTTGACATTAAGGCCAGTTTAAATTCATAGACTACCACGCAAAAAGGCCCATATGTCGGCCTGTTCCAACGACCTAATTGCGTCACATCTACATAATTCGGTACTTCACGAAGCGTAGTTAAGCGCGAATCCCACAAATTTATTCTATTTGGTAACATTACATTTTTTCCTTTTAAGATAAACCAACCGGAATTTACAAACTATATATGCACCGACTTTTACTTGAACGTAAGTAAAGATTTCTAAAATAGAAAAATATAAAACATCAATACAGTAGACATTCAATAAGAATGGATGCAATGACCCTTTTTCCTCATAAAACTCACAAACAATATAAGTATATAAACACGGTAACTGCGCGCACAAAACAAAATTATAAGAAACCACACATAGAAAATGCAACTCATTCCTATGTGCGTTTTGAAGATAAGGGCTCGGTTGAGGAATTCTAACAGAAAATAAAACATCGCCGCTTCAGTCCTCAATAATTATCGCTATGTGTAAAGTTGGTAACCGACTTGGGTGTTATACTTGTAATGTAACATTATGCCATCTTAGCACTGTGCACTGGCGTAGTAGAAAGGTAATCCGTTTGCCGAACTTGGCGCTAGAAACACAACTGGGCTTAGCTAAAAAAGTTATGGATTAATATCACCTTACCACTGTAAATGTAACTTTATATTATTTTACTGATTAAGTAGCACCACCGCACTTCAAATTACACTGTATGTGGATATCAATAAAAATAACTGCATTAACTAATAAAATCACAAGATCTCTATAAATTACTTTACTTCAAGAGTCACATCGGTGCAACAGATAATTCGCAGTGACTTTTATCATACTAAACTGTTGAAGTTGTGGTAAAGTCGTTTTAATCCCGTAACTAGACATAATTATTTTCCGATGATAACAATAAACACTTGCATTATCATCGCACGTCAAGTGTGACACCACCTTAACGTGTGTGCGTGTGTGCTTACCTTAATTGAGCCCGTGCTATTTACTCAACAATTTTTTCTCGCCGCCAACGAGCATCTCAAGTGTTCTGGTAGCGAAACGAGTTCGTAATAAGGATAGTGGGCTATTCATACGATGCGTAATGCAAGTGGGACTCGCGAGACTTAATGGTGTCTTCTCTTATGAATAAAAACCTTTTCAATTGTAACTTGCGTAGGTTTCTTCGGCGCCTTCAGAGTGACAACTGTCATCGGCTTTTTTAGTTCGTTAATTAAAATATTGCGTGGTTATTTCTCGTACGAGTTTTTGTTGGCACTTTGATTATCACATACGCCCGGCTGGAGTTGCGATGTAAAAAGTTGGGAAATCTATTAATACCATGTTGGTTTTTTATGATGTTATTATTAAAACAAATCATTGTAAAGTCCACCTGGTACGAATTAAGCAACGTTTCGTTTTTTATTCGCGCTGAGAACGACGGTGGAATAGCTCTCGGTGTGTGTTTATGACACCCTTCCGAGGCACATTAGTGTAAATACTGTAAACGGGCGTGCGGTTCACCTCATGTTATGTTGTCAACGAGGCGCGCAGATGTTTAAATGTCAGTTTTACCTGACATCGGACGGTCACTTAAGCGCTGCACTTCTGACGACTTGAAGTTGAGATTCTACACGTTGGTCAATTATCACATGATTATGCACGTGATAATGCTGTTCTTAAGTGGAAACATCTTACTAGAATTCTACTTGAAGATTTTTTTCAAATAGAATTAGTATCTCGACACATTGACACATTGACATCTGTAAAGATGCCATCCTATCTCTAAAGATCTCCCGTGTACCATTTAACACTGCTATTATAAAGCAGAAATAGGTGTTTCGTCGTAGTCCATCTACGATGGGTTCCACGACCAAAATCATATTATGATGCTCGATCTGGAATAATCCTATCCTTTACTTATGTTAAGACTTCAAATCTTACTTTGTCGATAACATTCTCAGTATCTTTGTTAATACAATGCCAATACACATCCTATCCGTGGTTTTAACATACTGCCTAAAATACCGCAATAATTAATTTATTAAGCCAATTAATAAGTTAATCAAAGTTATTGCGATGCAACATTACTTCTAGATTGATTTATTGACTAGCGGTTAAGTACATTAATTAAGGTGCGTATTAATCGCTCGTCAATTACCGAAAGCGACACTTGGTTATTTCCAATTAACATTTTATTCGTAGGCCGCTATATCTTTTTCGATATCAACATATATTTTATTTACAATGTATTTAAGCCATATACAAAATGACTAACTGTTACAGTGACACCCCCAATGTTATGAATTGACTACAACTCTAGAAGACCGAGATCTACCTTAAATCTTAATTTAAAAGGTGGTAGAAAGAGTACGGTTCGATCTGGGTGGTGCCTCCACCACCTTTACTGTTTCGGTGGACGGATGTAGTATTCGACTGCCTTACGAAAGAAGCGCGACCATCAGAGCAGTCCTCAGAAGTGGCAACGCCCCCAGTTATATACAGTATTTTGTTTTAGCTTAAATCTTCTCTTATTAAAAGATTAAGTATCTACGGGATTCCTTTAGAAAGAAAATGATAGTTTGCAAATGCATACATAAGAAATACGTAATAAGTATTCCATTTTTTTAAGATAGCATCTCATCTTATTGAAAAATTTTGTAACTACATTCAGCATAATGAGCCGATTAGTCATATCGGAGGTATTACATCAAACGACGTACACACACGTTCATTTTCGAAACTCAGTTGCGCGGCGCTCGGAGCGCCACCGATGCGCTTGCGCAACCCAATTGCAAGGGGCTCACGGCGATTCCCACGCGGATTTCGTATACAGGTGCTGTTTATCTCACCTCACAAAGCCTCGTTATGTAATCCTTATGGATACTACACTAAGATAAAATGTACTTTGAATGCCCTGTCCTCGTGAAATGGAAATGATATGGCGGCTAATAAATTGTACAATGGCGGTAGTATTCGACAAACGCTTGCCAAATTGATAGTTATTATTTCATCATCAACCAATTTCTAACTGGTAGATGTGTTTATAGAAAAAAAAAATCGAAGATATGTGAAGTCTACCAATACACACTTGACCAGCGCGGTGGACTATGGCCGGATCCTTCCTACTCTGAGAGGAGACCTGTGCCCAACAGTGGGACAGTAATGGGTTGATGATGAGATGTGTACGAAGTCTACCAAACAGTGTTAGACTTCGTACATATTGTGAACAATTTTTTATACAACTCTCAGGCATGCAAGTTTTCCCACGATATTTTCCTTCGCCATCGCAGCAAGTGACAATTATTTTCTAATACGGTCATACTCATAATTTCCAAAAGTCCAAGTCGGATGTCTGGGACCCGGGACCCCCAGCGTGAAGTCGAATTTCAAACCACTAGTTTATCGCTATACCACCATTATTTATTGCAGTTCTATTCCTTTGAAGGTGAGTATAGGTACCGCATTCGCAATTCCTACGGTGTCGCAAATATTTTACGCGCAACACCAAACAACCACTTTCCATTATTTCACATACATGCCGCTAATGCAACTAGCAATAAAAGCGTTGTAAATAAATACATACATACGTACAGGTCAAGCTAAAACTAATCACTTTTAGTTTTCTATAACGCCTACGTTCTCAACTGACTAGCCAACCTTTTGGCCGCCTGATGACGCAATGGATTACGTTTTCTTATTAAATTAGTAATACGACGATAATATTGTAAATAACGACACATTCTAAATGCTAAGTGGATCATTATATAAGAACCTGTAACAATGGAATATTTCTATATGATGGACTAAATATCTCGATCGATATGAACAGGTGAGAACACGGAGATTCACCCGCGTTTTTATCTATTTGTCGTCGTTAACTAATTATCGAGGCGATACGTGGCGTTTTGAGTCAAATGCGACACAATAAGTGTGTAATACGCGAACAAAAAGCATAAGACAGATACGCGTACACTCTTACCGTATTTTTCATCATCAAACAAATTTTCGCAACGATACGTAACGCTCGTACATCGCCTTATAGTCAAGCGCGGGGCAATAAATATGTAATACGCAAACAAAACGCACAGGACGCATATGCATACACTCTTACCGCGTTGTTCATTATCAAACAAATTGTCGCGGCGATATGTAGCGCTCGTATATCGCAGTAGACTCAAGCGCGGCGCAATAAATATGTAATTCGCGAACAAAACGCCTAAGAGGTCGCCCGCTGAGCCTACTGATTTATACTTTGCCCGCTTACGAGCGCACCGAGCTTGCCCTTTGAATTTATGTTGCCCGAGCACAAATATCGTCGCGGATTCAAGGTTGTTACGGTGATTTTACTTAAAGTTTTAGCAACACGTAAAGTTCAAAGTTTTATCACGTTGCAGCTATGGCGAATTAACTAGTCATTGTTCACTATAAAATTCGTAGAACTCTTACATTGAAAAAATCCAGTCATCAGCACTCAAAAGTCGAAACCGGCAATCAAAGCAATGAAGCACTGAAGAATCCGTGACACAATGTAATAAATATGTCTTGCTTTTACTGATATAATTATGTTTTCTTTCATTTGGTTTTGAATTTTTTAAGCGAGCCCTACTCCTATTCCGTTGTACTATGTAGAACGTCGAAAATACACACGTTTATGGCATTGTGGTTCTTAAGTCTATAACAACTTTTTTGAAAAGTCATATAGCACTTAAAGCTAGTACAGACAGAAAAGTCGAATGTGTAGACAGGCTTAGTGATAAATCCTAGTATTTCGTTATCAAAGTACACAAATGTCACATTACGTCAACGGACAAAGTTGTCCCGAACAAATGTTCCATCAAGTTACAGTTAAGAAGACCAGTTGAAGGAATGCGTTAATCCGATACGTACATAACAAACACCAACTGGATTCTAACGGCCGATGAAAAATCTAATCGCGATACACGTCTAATGATAAACTATATCGATTTGACGTAAGTAGTGTTGAGACGGCTCGAAATCCACTTCCCGTGGGCGCATTAAATCAAGTAAACTTGGCACATAGATTAACAGGGCGACAATAAATACTAGTGTTGGCCCTCCGGTCCGCACGCACCGGCATCATTTTAAGTAATACCGTTACAAAGTAATTCGATTTAATAATGCAAATAAGTTAAACATGAAATACGACTGACGGACGGGCTCGTGGGAATTCAATGGCGATGTTTCTTGCCTTTGTCGAAAATAATACAAAGTATACAATGTTTGTCCGCTTTCTATTTTCAGGGAAAATAATGTATTTAATTTCTACTTACGCCACAATTTTGTGAGTGGCACTTTTTTAGATTTTGAATACTTTTAATTTTTGAGAAAAAAATATAATGTTAATTTTTATTTATAAATAGTAAGTACTCCTTCGTATAACCATAATTTCGTTCTTATAAGTAAGTATGCGCTTCAGATACCGAAGTTTACGATACTAATTTCGGAGTTTAGGAAAACAATGTCTTAAAATTTTCTTCATACGTCCACCTACATGCTACCTTCGTACATTAACGTGAACCACCGTCATACGTTCTTATGTATGTATTTACATTAGCTCTTGTAATTACTCTACTCGTTATGGAAGTCTCGATTTACATTTCGGACAAGTACAGACGGTATGATATCATGGAATTTGAGCTTCGACGTGTATGTAGATGCAGTGGGAGCTTATACGAACGCCACGAACATTCCTAAGTCGTTCTAATTAAGTCGCATTCTACATTACTTGGGGCGGGCATGTATGCGGTCGCAAAGTGCAAAATGTGTGCAGGGTTACCTGCGAAGCGGTATTTTGTACAATTAGAATAGCTTACGTTACAATTGTTTTGTTCATTTAAGATTGTTCCTTCATTTGGTGGAAATGTGTTTGAAAGGATAATTCGGTGTTTCTTCTCCACATAAAAAAGCCACACGAAGCCGTGGTAGACTATTGAAGATCTGAAGAATTCTATAAGGGATATTAAGGCGAACTAAAGGAACAGTATAATCCATTTGTAAGATGAAATAAAATGTTCCATTGTTCATAAAATGAATGAATTTTCTAAATTGTATGGTTCTCGTTTCAGTAGTTCAGGCAGGCAGTAAGTACGGTGAGTGCAACACACCCCTAATGACTAAAAAGGACAAAACCCTTTTATTTTAAGGTACAATGTATCAACCCTACCGCACATCTATCAAGGTGTGTCCATCGACAACCTTCCATTCTCCGAGTGCAGCGTCAATGCCGATGGGGTCATTATGTATTCAGAAACGACAATTATAGTTTCATTTGCAACAGCTCACTTGTAAATGGAGGTTTAGTGCCCATTAAATTGACGCGTTTAGGGCGCACTGTTGTAAAAGTGGATTATTGACGTTACATCATCACCGTCCCGTAAACTATGTTTACGGCCAATATATTACTTCGCTGTTCGTGTTTTATTTCGATGATTGAAGTTGCGAGCATGCAGTCCATTTGGTAGTGACTCATGCCGCTCATTGATTCTATCTGAAGGAATAATATGGTAAGCTCATATATTTTTCACGGAAGAGTGAAATTTTATAATCCTCGCCAAACTACTAGTCCGCTCTGAAGTTGTTGCGAGTAGGTGTAGTCGTACAATTTACCATGGCGACGCAATTCATTTCTATATTCAGAGCGGACTAGCAGCTTTACGCGGACTATACTAAGAGGTAATATTACAGAATTAATATTTGATGTAAGAATACTGTAATGTTATGTACAGCCTCCTTTCGTGTCATCGATCGACGGATATTCAACCTATAAACGTGAATATACTGGATCGAGTGTACGATTTCCATTTATATAGGAATTTAATAGGCTCCCTATTCAGAAACACAAGATGAAGGACCGATCGTTCAGGAAATTAAATTCCATATTTACTGCCGATAAATATTTACAAATCGTAAATCGAATGACATATTGCGCGTGGGTCCGATATCGACTGATATTATATCTGGATGAGTAACTGTGATCATAATCTACAATATTTATAACGTTATCGATTATCGGGAAATAAAAACAGTTCTCAAAGGTGTGTGAAATCTACCAATTCGCACTTGGCCAGCAGGATGAATTATGACCTAAACCCCTTTCCGTCTTATAAAAGACAATTTATACCCAGCACTAATCGGTTGATGAGATGCAGAAATTCAAATGTCAAACAGTACCGGTAGCAGCTGCTAATATTCTTAAATTAACATAACACAAGCATTAGCAAAAACGATTTCCAATTTGAACAAACAAACATTATCATTGTTAAGAGGTGTTGAGAGACGTCGTAAACCTCCTAACCTCGATGGGAACGTAAACTTACGACAGACGACCGCCGAAGGGAAGGCAACATAGAAACACGATTATTAAAACGTAAAATTTATTGACATTGAGATTATATTTGACACAAATTTATTTGGACAATATATTGCCACAGGTGAAATCGAGGACACATTAAATTAAATTAAATAGATCATGGCTGTGTAATCTATACAATGTGTGAAAGACAGAGTATCTCGTGGAAAGACACATCTAAATGTTAACCGGACTTATTAAATTTATGGAACGGATTTTCAAGTTATCTTAAAGCAATTACGAACGATCTACTAATTCTTGATCAAGCCTCGGTCGTACGTAAACGCGCAAATCAAAAATGTCTAAGATTAAGCCGGTTCTGAAATGAATGCTGAAAAACATCTCAAAAATAAATCACATTATTGGATGTTACGTAATATAAGATATTAGATACGGCAAAACAGCGATATAAAGCACCTCGGATTAAGGATCCAATAGGTGGAAATATCGACCTTGGCCTCGACACCGGCAACAGCGGTCGCACGTCAATCACAATCTATCAGTTCAAAGCCACATCAATATAGTTCACTACCTCAATGAAAAGAATCATTCGCGACGCCCTTGGCGACCTTCCGGATTGTACGTAAGGGCCAAATCAGTTTAGCTACCGCATTTATTCGCTTGGATATGGTGCCGTGCCATTCAATTGCTGTAATATCATCAAAATAGAAGGGAAGGTTAACAAACAAACCGCTAACAGTGTGAGTGGTCCTAATGGTTTGACGATTTAAGATTTGTCTCTAGATTAAAGGTTTTCGTTATTCATTAAGAACGTGGATGTATTTATATGTAGAGTGATCGTTATTCTTAATCTATGATAAATAATTTTATTGTCTTCTTCGCGTCAACAAATCCTTTATATTAGTAAGTATCGGGATAATCTTCCAACCAATTTCAAAAGACTTGGAAAAACGTAAGAGATCTTACATAGCAAACCCACGGAAATTGACGGTTGAAGAATAACTAATTTTATAAAATTGAAACGTTATGATGGTGGTTAAAGTTTAGATAACGACAACAAAACCGGCAACAACGCATGACAACCGAATGTTTCAGCGGAATCTCCGAATATAGCGTTGAGTCATCCTTATCCTGCTATCTCCGAAACCACTTACTTCACGTTTACGACGTAATTAATGACTCGCTCGCGGTAAAAGGCTCTTTAGTTGCGGGCTATGGTGTGAGAGAAGAGAATTTACAAGACTATGAGAATATTACCAGCAGGTATTTAAGTATGTATATTTATTAGCTGTGTGTAAAAATGTACGAGTATGTACCTAATATGTAATGAAGACTACATTAGATCCAAGCGTATAACATAAAATATCAACGAAACTTTCTCATATGCGTAATTTTTTATGTTAATGTGGAAATGGTGTCGGATTTTGAAAATCACAATACCTATATTATAATAACGTTTTCAATATAGCAAGATCGAATAGAGAAACTTACTAAAAGTATTTTTGATAGGATTAAAGTTAGCTTGACTCTGTTACTTTTACGATGTATTTGGTTATTTCACTAGGGGAGGTACTAGTAACACCCGCGCGACAGTTCATGTCGAATATTCTCAGCGACTATAGTTTGTGTTTTAGCTCCCTAAAATATTTTGTACACATGGTGAAGTGAGAATCATCTGTGATAGGTCATAAAACCCTCTGTGGTTCAACTGCGCGACCACCACACCTATTCCTGCCAAGTAATAGCAGTGTTAAGCGCTGTAGTGTTCTGGTTTGAAGAGTGTGGTAAGGGAGACATACTTATCCGAGGCGTTCCAATCCAACTTAGTCCTCAGGGGTAGTGGCTCATCTGTGGCCGACCACAGGTGGAAAACTAATCTCATCTGAAGATGATTACACTTATGCATGGGAGGCAGTAGCCACATTGCATGCTCGTTTGCTATTACGATGGTACAAAAAAAACATTATGCGGAAAGGCTAGCATTCAACATAATACGTTTAAGAGTTTACATAAGCGTAATTATAATGATCACTAAAGTGTGTTCCGTTTTAAAGGTCACGGAACGATTTGTTTAATATGTTTTAGATTAAGTTGTGTATGAAGTTTAACCTGCGGCCAAATAATGCAACCCTAATTATACGGTATTTTATGCGGCCATTCGTTATAATTTTTGGAAGCCAGTATTATTATATCTTTGTATTATTATATCTACACAAATAAAAAATAAAATGTCGATGTGTTAATTATATAGAACAAATGTTCGAAATTACATACAAAAACATATAAGATCTCTCCAATTACACAAACGACGTTGATACTTCAAATAACTTTGGAGAGCACCTGCTTAAAAATTGAAAAACTGCTAGTGAAATCTTAAAAAAAGTAGTTCAACATCTTCAGATCTTAAAAGTTACCGTAATTATGATAAAATTTTCAGTTATAGGTACATTTTAATTTTACGTACTAAATTTTCCAACTATAAGTAAATACCTACTCGATTAAAATTCAAATGGTATCTTATAACAAAATTTTAAATTCATATGTGCTTAACACTTTACGATAAAGATAAACCGCTTTACATTCAGACCTTGCACAAAGTTCACGATTGCCTCGCCCTCGTCTCGACCGATAGAAAAACTTGTTCGCTCTTGAACGCTTCCATCAACCCTATGCGGCGTTAAATGACTCGCTTATCAAGGCCTGCCCTATATCAACTAATCAGTCAACTTGATGGACAACTTATTCTTACGCGTTCGTGACGGGTTTTGTTTTTCTATGAATGCGAAGTAGCAAACGAACACGCAGTCCGTCTTGTTATCACCACCAATCGTGGAAATCTTTTTTTTTTTTATATTTGAGCCTTACAATAAAGCAGACGAGCACGTCTGCTTTATTGTAAGGCTTTATTGTAAGACGTTGACTACTTTCCATCAGGTAGCAACCTGATGGAAAGTAGTCAACGTCGCCTATGAACGTTGCCAATGCATCGCCGGCTTTGAAGGAGAGCTCTTTTTGCACCTTTTTTGAAGAGCCCCATGTCATAGCGCTCTGGGAATACCTCAGGAGGAAGTTAATTACACATCTTGCACGTTCGTGACAAGAACGTCCGTGCAAACCGAACCGTGGTCCGAATCTTTGTAGTCCGGGCCAAACTGCTAGTCCGCTCTGAAGTTGTTGCGAGCAGGTGTAGTCATACAATTTACTATGGCGACGCGATTCATTTCTATATTCAGAGCGGACTAGTAGTTTTACGGACTAGCAGTTTCGCGGACTATACTATACTACACAGGAGTCCTACCTAGACTCGGTAGACACGAGTACGTTGTTATGCCTGAGAATCAATATACTATTATCAGAGTACAATAATAAGCTATTAAAATTTTCTATATTGATCGTTTGAAACGTGATATTAATGCATAAAGAGATACCTATCCATTGTTAACTTTAAATTATAAGTATCTGATTGTGTTACGGGTGTCACTCTTAATAATATTTATTGAGATTCGAAACGGTAATCCGATACTAATTCGCCTCCTATCGGTACAACCGTCAAGAAATCGAAATGAGCGGTAACTTTGATGGCCGATGATGTGTTACGAATTGGAAACATATTAAAATGGGTTTGTTCAGATGGTAATGTACTTACGGAACAAATGTACAAATAATTTACTTGTCGAAAATAACGAAGGAAATTTAAAAAATAGGAATGTGACATTTTTGCACTTTTCAAAAATAAAAGATGGCGTAAAAGTTCTCCTTCAGACACGAGCTTATCTAGCAACCAATTTCTGTATTTTCTACAGGATACTGTGGTTTGTTTCAAGAGAATGCTGGAGAAATTCTATCAATGAAAATGAGCGGTGAAATATATCCACCACGAATATCCATCGATAAATATATTGTAAATTATTTAAGCAAAGCAGTCACACTCGTCTAACAATGCAAACGATCGCATCGTGTGCCTGAAGTGACATTTAAACACAACTGTGACTAATTTCGGTTGAACATCATCACTAGCAGATATGTACTTCCTAGTTCGCTTAGATAAAGGAAATAAACACAGCCAAGTTCGAGTTGGACACACACTGAGCATATCAAAAAATGTTTTTGAGTAAATTCATCATCCGTCTAAGAAGTCCGATTCGTACTGGGCCCATTTATATATTTTTTTTAATTTTAATGTGTTGATGTTAAATTTGATTATTATAGTTTGAACGAAACGTAAAAAAGTACAAGAAAACATAAACACGTTCCTGAATGAAGACTAACACAGTTGTTGTACCTAAAACCCAAAATATAAACAGCTAAGGATCGTAAATAAATAAGCATGGAGTGCGAGACCAAATACCGGCAATGCACGTAGTATACTTCACGAAAGGTAATAATTATACCCGAGTAATTAGTGTTTCAATTTGGCGTCGCTATGTTTAATTGTTTACCTAATTAAAATTGGTGCAAATTTAAATCTTTATTTAGTATTTGAAATATGCATATAACTCACTACCCGTGTTATAATCTATAGCGGATATTATTTTAATAACAACGTACTAATTACGTTGCAATCTCACTTAAAGACAAATTGACCTATCCGCGTTAGTTGAGACGCTCGGTCGCGTTCTCAAAATGTCATGTATGCACGTTCGTTTAAAAACGAATTAATTTCAAATTAAAACGCCGATCGTATCGGGCACCGCGAAAGCGTAAGCTGTGTGCCAATCGACCAGTTATTATTGTGGGTATTAATAAAATTTATGAAGCACGCGGTTCAAAGACAGTTCAATTTTACAATGAATTCTGCGGTCGTTGTTAATTATATTTTCAATTTAACAACACCACTAGCGCACCGCCCGAGGCCTAATAAATGTAAATGCTGTGTTATTTTAACAGTCTGCGAATATCCTGTACACGATTTTATTAGGGTAAAATGGCAGAGAAAGCGCCGATGTTAATAGTGATTAGTCCGTTCTTTTATATTACAAGTAAATGTAGCATTTAAAGTTACGGTTCGCCTGAACCCTGCTGATGATGATGTTTGTGTCGCTGCTATCCAATTTAGACAAGGACGAACTAAAAGTATTAGCACAACAAACACATCTTAGGAGTAGAGGAAAGCTGATCGCAGAGACCAAGACAGCAGCGGCACTATCGCAGGTAATCTTCGGTCAACTCCTACTATATTGCTGATTTTACATATTTACTACATAATTTCCTTTCAAACGCTGCGACGACCTTGTTGATTTAAGGCATTCACGAAATTCGATCAGTCTCAATATCTAAGCGCATTCAAACGAATATCGGTACAAACCGCAATAGTATCGATTGTCTTAACTTGAACCAGACCAAACCGCAGAGCCAGATGAACTTTAAAGAATATTCTCCTTTCAATGACCGAAGACAAGACTGGCGCCACCATTTATTTCTGTATCATAATGATTATTTAAGCTGGATTCTGTAGCTAATACTTGATGTAAATGATATAAGAAGTTTAAATTTAGTGCTCAAGAAAAACCACGTGTATTATTTTTTTATAATATAGGAGTAGCAGACGAGCATGCAGTCCTGATGATAAGTGGCTACTGCCGCCCATGGACATCTGTAATCAACCCCAGATAGAATTAGATATTCCTAGCTGAGGTCGGCCACAGATGCGCCGCTACCCCTGAGGACCAAGCTGGAACGCCTCGGAAAAGTATGTCTCCCTTACCACACCCTTAAAAACGGAACACAGCAGCGCCTAACACTGCTGTTATTAGGCAGAAATAGGCGTGGCCGGTGGTGCCGCCGGAGTCGAACCACAAAGGGTTCTACCACCTTCAAATGTTTATGTTCTTATTTTAATTATATGACAATGGTGTATGCAGCTATGCTCTAAATTGATTTGATTTAGTATTGTAGGGCAGATATAGCAATATGAACCTTTTCAACTAGTTCATATAAAATCATCGCGTGTATGATTCGGCCTTATAGTGACGACACATACTACAACTGCTATTCTTTCATTTTGTATAACCAAGTATGACACCATTTTTGATGTGAAACATCTATAGCCGCACGTAAAACCGATTTCTGGCGTGGCGACGCATGCCGTGGCCACGCTATACGATGGTATATATATACAGTCTATATGCAGTAGTGTGTACGGTGTGGCGACGCGTCGCCATGCGCAATCGAATTCAATAAATAGTCATCGTTATCTGGAAAAAAATCGTAATATTTTATTTTATCATTATGACATATTTAGTTCCTATCACAATATGTTCTTTTCTGCATATTACTTTTACAAAATAATGTCGATGTTTCACATCTGCCAGGCGTCCCGTGACGGCTCACATTTTTTTATATACATCTAAATCATATATACCAGCGTACATGACATCGTACATCACTTATTTATAAACGACCCATAAGCAATTCCATGGCGGAGATTTCGAGCACATTCAATACTCATACGAGAAACCTATTTCGTATTCGTGCCTTCAACGTCCAGAGAGCTTCAGTCAGATATGCAAATCTAAAGTATTTCACGCCGAGCAAGTTTACGATAGTTCGCCTCTCTCGCATCAAATTTCCTCCAATACACAACGCCAGAAGCTAAACTAAATCTAGGTTGAAGACCGAGGCTTTGGAAGATGAAACTTTGAACACTATCCTGTATTCCTACATAATATTATATAACGTGTATTTTGTTGTTGGAGGTTGTGTGGTTATAGGTTGTGTTGTTGTAGGTTGTTATTGTTTACTATAGTCACTGTAGTGATGTAGCTTCAAGCAGGTAACCACTTTTTAAATTTCAAATTTTGCAGCACCATTCACAATGGTGAAACTATTAATCAAATTGTCTTTTAACGCAAGATGCTTTCTGGTATAACAACTGTCAACTAGATCTAATGAAAAATTTTCTCTAGAAATTATCTCATAAAATAGAGCATTAGTCCAAGCCAATCGTGTGACCCTAGTCAGTCAGCAGGCAATCTGGACCAATCAGTGTCGAGTTCTGTACCCCAGAATAAAGCGGCAAGTTCAATCTTATCCGTAAGTAAAATTGTCCAATTAAGATTCCTCTTTCGTTCATCGCATATGTATTCCAACGGATGCCTATTAACAAGGTTCTGAGTAAGATGCGACGTTGGGCCGCTAACCCATTAACTGAGTGATTCTAACAATACACTTACAGGTAATAAACGTCAGTAGGTTCCGTTCCTTACTCAAGGACTGCGTCCATCATAAACAGAGCCGTAAAACGTACAACTGTAATCACGTTGCCGTTCGAGTTACCTTACCACACTTCGGCCCCAGACGCCACGTGAGCAGGTGACGCGGGACGGGCTGTCGGCTCCCGGCGACCGGGTCACGAGGCGCGTGCTCCGGGGTAATTAGAGTTCGCAGGAGTCTCCGTAACACGTGACTCGTGGATAGATTTAATAGCAAACTTTGAGAGACCTTTGAGATGTTAAAGGTCGATGTTGCGAAATGAATTTAGAAACAAAAATTTCCTTTAACAAAACAAAACTTTCCGATGGGCGCAAACAATTTTATATAATTCGACATAAATCATGTTACATTTTTTGGGCTTCGGGTTATGGATTCTATTTCCGACGTTTGAAGCATTTGTTTACAAGCCTTTTAAAAGTATGCCTATGTTTAAACACATAAACATTATTAAAATTGGTTTTTCACTGCCGGCACAAATTATGTCCCTTTTACACTCACATTCTTAATTCTTACTTCGATGTATGTGTTTTAATCTTTTTATGTAAATAGTATAGAGGTATATAACAAAAAATTGTATAAAAAATAAAATCGTGACCAAAGGAGCACTGTAAATAGTATATAATTAATATCCGAGAGCAAAATGTATTCGCTTCCGTTTGCATATTTTCAAGTAAACCGACTCTTGTAATCAGATCGGATTTTCCACGAAAGCGCCTTACATCCAATAAGCAAACATAACTTATTGAGCAAACGAAATCCGATGCATGGGAATGAAAGCATGGAATAGGAGCCTTACCGTCCTGTTTACAACCTGACTTTTATATCGATTCACACATATAATTAGGTATATGTCCAGATTTTTTACTATATTTGTTTAATATATGACAATATTGCAGACTTGTTAATGACCGGACATTGTTAAAATTGCTAACTATCTGCTAATGTTTTTGCGATTCCCGGAACAAATAAATATATATGTTTTATGATAGCTGTTTGTTTGTGTTAACTTCTGTGAATTCGAATCTATAAATGGAGAAAATAAATATCCAGTTTCCCCTGTTTATGACTTACCTACTTGCTACAAGTTTTGACATTATTTTGTTGTTCTTTTATACTGAAATGTTTTATTCATAAGCCATATATTTGGTTCGAGGCACGAGGCAATGTTCATATAAAAAACACGTAAAAGATTTTTGGAAAACCTTATACAGTATATCTACACTCAGGATAAAGTAGGAAAAATATTTTCATTCGTTTGTTTGTTGTTTGCTCTGTAAAGTTAGAGGTTCTTAGACAGATTGAGTCTATCGGGTTTCTGTCGCCGTAAGCTTACACCGTAGCCGGAGGCGGCGACATCTGCAGGGCTTCCCACAAAACAATCCCGAAGGAGAACCTACAATCCCGTGTAAATGCACCCGACACTTTCCCAGACGTTTGTTTGGTATTGTATGAAAAATATAGATTTATTTATGTTAATTACTGAAATTTAAAAAAAAATCCAGTCTCACTGTACACCATTGATTTCTCTATTCAATCACCCATTAACAGATATACATAAGTATAGAAAGACAATTTGTAATTAAAAAAAAATGAGAAATGAAAGAGAACATCATGAGAGTATTTACTCATAAAGGTTTATACACGAATTAACTTTCCTATAATTGAAAACGATTTTATAATCTCACTGAAACAACTATCACATTACAAATTGGGCACTAGCCGTTGCATTGCAATTTATGTAAAACATAACGACGACGGTACGATAAAAATTTCAATTTCATTAAACGCTCAAACACCGCAGTACGCATACGAGCTTTTGATATGAAATCGATAATACACCTCGATTCAATTACAGCCTTAAGTACAGATTATACATGCAAATTGAATCGATGCACTGGCGGAGCGGCCGACATATTCATCAACATGTAGTTTGTGCGGTTCGGTATTATGGCCAAATTTGAATATGTTTTGCATAACTATACGACTGATAACTTTAACGGTTTGTTATCAAGGCATATTGGCTAGGCTAAAACCTACCCAAACAAATTCACCGCTAAAATAAACAAGTAATTTAATTAAAAAATGAAAAACCCGACTGCACTAAACAGGCTGAAGTAGAATTACCAAAAACGGTGAAATAGGCGTTTCATTATTTTTATGCAATGTTACTATTTCGCAAAAAAAAACACCATCTACGATCTATAAAAGATCGATCCGGTGATTATATTACACACATTTTATAGTGTTTGCTTTAAGATTGACGGTTGTTCAAATGAACTTTTAACCCTTATTTTACCCTCTACGGGGTTAATTTTTCGGAAGGGGATAGAGAGGTGTGTCTTTGTTCCTACCCAGAAAGCCAAATACTAAATTTTAAAGTAGTTGCTTCAAAATTAAAGGATTTCAAAAAAACTGATTTTCCCTATTTTACCCTCTTAGGGGTGAAATTTCGCAAAGGCCTTTCTTAATACTTATTTACGCTATATAGCGAATCCATGTGCAAAATTTTAGAACTCTAACATGAGCGGTTTTGGCTGTACGTTGATTTCTGAAAAATAAAAAAGTCATTTAATTAGTCAGTCAGTCAGTCATCTTGCTGTTTTATATATATAAAAATATGTTTTTATAATCTACGTTTAATTTACTTTAATTTGATACCCCACTCGATAGGATCGGTTAACTTTTTTTTTGAAATGTGTTACTATTTCGCGCCAAAAATTCGCCCTTTTGAATTCTTTTCTCTAACACCTATCTAAGGACACTCGGGTCATTGAGACGAATATAATGACACCTTAACTGTCGAAATTTATCCAGCCGTTTGTAAGATCGGATCAAATAAAGAAAGACAAACATACAAGATACGCGCGAAAAACATAACCCTTCCTTGGCAGTCGGGTAAAAAGCAGAGAAGCAGATTTCTTAGAAATCAATGCAACAAAATTTTTAAATTACTTGATTTTAAAAAATATAACCAAATCTTACAGAAAAAGCAATAAAGACAAAGATAATAGAGAGAAAGTCTTAAGAGGCATATTAAAATAAACGTAGATCAGATTTCTAGAGATATCAAAATTTATCATGGTCCCGATCGACGTGCAACATTGTCCATCAAAGGTCAAACGCTTACAAATCGTGGTCCTTCTGAGCGTTAAACTCCTCAATCACAACGCAACGTCTTATAACCTGATAGCCGTACGTAGAACTTTCTTGGCTACAACATCGTTTCGAACTACATACATTAGTGCTAAACTTTAGACTTGTCAATACCGATCATGAATAAAAGCGGCAATGTACGTTAAAAGTTCAAAACTGAGTTCAACCGTTACTGGCATTAGAGGGTCTCGCTCAGTGAAATGTTGATTTATTTTACCACTTTAAGACATGTCTCATTTATCACGCACAGTTTTAACGTCTGAGACACATAAAAGATAATGCATAGCCGATTGAACGCCATCGTAATTTGAGATGACTTTGACGAATTCTATGAGGGGCAATAAAACGCTAACAATGTTACGAGTTCGGAGCGCGATCTTAAGACCTTCAGAGAAAGACTTCGGAGGGACCGTATAGAATATACTGCCTCTATCATGTCTGCCACATTGAAGGGGACTTGATTTATTGTGGTTCATTTGTTGGGCTCTCCACTATGGGAAAGAGATTTGAAGTTTTATTGGTCCTTCACCATATTTGACACACGAAAATATCATAAATTCGTAACACTAAACAATACACTTTAAAAATACTTAAACAAACAAAAAATGTAAAATATAAATCATGTTAATGGCTACCATAATTGAATGTACCAAATACACAAAGGTGAAGGATGCTATTATGCCGTTGTTACAACGAACCTCTTATTTTGCTCATTATAATAATAAATCAATAGTCCATTCAAATTGTTAATATGATTTCCGACAACCTATTCCAACTTATTAAGTCATTCACATTACTAAATGCAGAAAATATTTATCTATTATATTTGCAGCGAATTTATCTCTAAAGTATAAACTGGAATATTATATACTATTTTTCAAGCAGTGTCATAAATCCATTGTTTAATTTTTCTTGTCAAGTCGAAAGCTTCGCGGAATTGGTACTTATGGGCCATCATCATTTGCCGGCGAGCCCCTAATTACAGGCGATTTCAGAGTATCATGGTAAATTGGATTGAGATGCGAAATAAAGTAGGAGTCACAATTTAGGCAGATTATCCAGACGGGGGACTACCGCCGATTATATACGCCATTCGCATTCATTTTATTATGTGGCAACGATGAATGTGGAACTTAATGACTGCGTTTGAATATTTCGATGGCGTCGTACAGTGACTTTTCACGGAACAATTTATTAAAGGCATGTGACGCAATCTCGGCTTTACAAACGAACTTTTATTAATCGCTCGGTTGACTTGCTGGATGTGTGACGCAATGGAATTGTAGAAACCGGTCCAAAATAAATAGTGTGGGGACATGTCAAGAATGCATGCGAAGCAAAAACCGGGCTATTCACTGTTCCTAGACAAAGACCTTTGAGTGAATAGGTTACGGAGCTTTAACCTCTCAGCTCAATAGGAATTAGCGACTTACAGTTACCATTTTTTATGTTAGAGTCAACGTGATCGTCTCGGTTCAACTATGAATACAGTGCAAGCGTATTTATTTAATGTGTACCATCTACGAAACATTGGAATAACATCAGTAGTTAAAATGGTAACGAAGACAAGGTACATCCAAGAATGATATTAGATTCAGTAGACATGTTTGATAAACATGGACTACACCATAACGTACAAGTCAGACATTAAATCATAAAGACCTCCAACTAGCAAATCCTACCGTCGAAGCTACATCTCGTGTAGTGCAGTCCTGGCGGGGAAGTCGGGCCGGTGAGACGAACGCAATGATTTGCGGCGGCGATAAATCCGACCGTCGGACGGGGACAGACCCGCCCGCGGCCGTCGCGATAAGTGTATCCAATTACCACTATACCCAGCACAGCACCATAGTATGAAACACGAAAAAAATTCACTTCTCTTCGCGTTTTAAAACACGCAGCGGGCTGGAGTGAAAGCTGCGATGTGGACAAATAACATATTTATGATTATGTTTGTTTTATTAATTGAAACAGGCCAGCGCATAAAGTAGGAAGTATTTGTGGAATTAAGGTAGCGTGGTGGAAAGCAATATCGGTTAATATAGGTACCTATCGTAATGTAAGGTTAATATAAGGTATCCGAACAATACGTTTATAAAGTATAAGTAGAGTATGGATACGTTAAATTGTGGTATTTCCTAACATTTAATTAGATATATAAGTTATGTAGAGCATTACAAAATATAAGCATAAAAATGCAACAAGGATTCGGATAATCAATAAAATATTTAACTTCTTCTATAAACAAACATAATAATTGATTATTCATAGGCTTATATAGTGTCGATGTCGTCAGTCAACAGAAAAAACATTTCTCCGCACATTCTTTGTACACTGTTAACCTTTTTCCCATAGCGGCTGTCGTCTTGTTCTACACGAGAAACCGTTTGCGACTTCCACTCTGGCTCGAGTATAATTAATTCCGTCTCGGGCCTACTTAAATTATGTATCGAGAGGGCCGCAGCGCCCTGCAGTGGCCGCGGAACCCGTTCGAATTCAGTGCCACCACCATTCAGTCATTTAACGCTCTGCTCCAATTTCACGCGACGACATTTTCTGACACGATAAGCGTTAGACCACAACGCCGATACCGACGTATTAATAATGCATACAACCGGACAGAAACCAGAATTCGATCATTACATCAATTGCTGTAAATATACGCCCGCCGGTACTACATAATTGTATTATAATTACCGGATTGAGAGCTTATCTTAGAATGCCACGCTCGATATCAGATTGTCACTCAGTCCATGAAAGATATGGAACATGCTATGTTCTAGATATTAAAGAAAACTGTTACAGAGCTGGAATAGAATAAATGTACTTTTTATATATCTATATAAATTATAATTAAAACGATAATAGACGAATACCAATGAAATCAATTGTGACAAACGATTTTGTAAAATAAACTTTATTTGTAAAACAAAACCACAAGCTTTAGGCTTCCTAGTGGTCGCTTTCAACATGATTATGGTAAGGCGATAGTTGTAAAGGTGCCTGCGAAGTGTAACGAACCCACGACAGTTACAAAAGGATCGTAACTAAGAGATCCGTGCGGTTACCGTCACCGGACACCGCGGAAGAGCTCCGGTATCGAATCCGCATAAATCAAACAACGAAATCCCCGGAGCTATTCGCCATGACCCTGTATTTGTTTACTCTCGAAGCCATTTATCGGATTCGAATGATCAAAATCGACCACGAATCCAAATGACGGGGCATTGAATGTTACTTTTTCAACAGGTATCAATCGATCGGTAAAAAAGAACCCTTTTAGTAGACGAATAAATAAAATACAAAGAGTGTCTGGATATTACCGACCTCGGCGGGTTTTCTATCAATGTCATAATAGATGCAATCGTCACGTAAAAGGTCATAATCGGAGCGAGAGGCGTTGGTGCGTCGCGATCGTACCCAGCGGAGGAATGTCGGTAGGCAGATATAACGTTTTGAGCAACAGTGTTGTGCGTTCTACACTTGGTCAGGTTGCACCGTTCGGTGAATCGGCCGCGTGCTGATTCAGATCGGAGTCTACCGGGTCAGCGAGCAGAGCGGGCTGCGATGGATCGATTATCGCACAGCACGAGCCGCGCGCGGGACTACAACGCACTCAATGTCCACCCATTGTAATTCGGTTTAGCATAACCATGCAAGCAACATTGCGCGCCGCCAATAACTGTTTCTCGAATTAAACAAAGTATTGAATTATTGGAATAAACAGTAATGAGAAACAAAAGCGAAGCCAATTGAAAACCCTTACGGCTAAACGATTACAATAAGTATCAACTGTGACTTTCAATACAGTAACTTAAGAACTGGATACATACTCTGTATATCTAAAGCACTTTATTCAATCTAGCGTATACCATCAACGGGGGTTAATAACTTACATTAGAGAGAAGACGCTGAAGTATTCAATCAACTTGCAACGTACAGAGCGGTTTATTTTTTTACCTTGTTGATGCGAATAAAAATGGCTCTTAGCAAACTGTCAGATACGCCGGATGAGCAATCAAACCTAGAGGCGATGTTATCTTAGTTACAGAGTGCATAGTCGGGATACGTGCAAAAATATGGGGCACTCTTGGGGATGTCATTATAGCCGTAAATGGCTTTAGGGGACTTCATATCAATGCTTATTACGGGGTCTCGAACCGAGGATCGAGTATGAGCGGTATCAGTGATGCATTGCCTCCCCGGGGTCCAACGCATCCGTATATTGTTCGCGAAGCAGAAATATGGAACTAATGCCGGTCTGTCATGTACGATGTCAGATCGGAAAGCGTGCCCGGAGGGATTGTGTAACAGTTTAACAACAGTCATTAGCAATCAATCAGCTGAAATCCGGTGGGTGGTATATAGTTTCGCTTCAAAATTGGCCCTCGCGGTCAAAGACGTTGGGAAATCTAACACAGTTGGGTGTCGGATCAAAGAGGCGATCGTGATCGATTTAGCGCACATTTTAGGTGCGTCTAAAAATATACATGGAAGCGACCGCAGTGTTCGAAGAGACCACGAGATGAACACAGGGTTTTATCGAAATTGCAAGCGATCCGTTGATGGCTGTGGTTGGCGGCACGCGCTCTGAACACGTCCGGGCAATTGAAAAGAGCGCGAGTTATTGCCGCAAATGTTAGGGAATCGAGCCACAATTGCTGCTGCCGGGCAAGCCACACAATGTGATAGCAAGCGGGTACCAATACGGGCTCGATGTCGCTTCTTACGTCACGCCCCCACGCGACCCGAGGCATAGGATAAACTATATAGATAACCTCAACGGAAAAGTATACATATTTTTTCTCTACCAAAATTTTTATATTGTGTATTTCTAATAATTTTAATCCAAACATTATACGCGAGACGAAAGTATACATATTCATAAGTGTCTTATAAGAAATAAATAATACTCGTTGTTATTAGCTAGAGACCTTTTAGCCCTTTTATTTCACCATTTACTAAAGTTGACGTCGGGTAAGTTGCAAAACGTATTGCCCCATTAGGAACTGGCTTTATCAGTAATTTTAGCCACCTGGACTTCAAGTATTACATAACTGGGTATATCTTACGTGCAAATCTTAGATCTCCGTCTGATATCTTAAGGTACCCTTTAACTTTTAGGACGCCTGGTAACCTTTTTAAATGTTAAACTCACATGTAATATTTCACTGTCCCAACGTGGAAGTAAAATCTTTTGTGAACATTCAGACAACCTGTAGAAGACAACAGGTAATCGTTGGAAGTAGACACATAATCGACCTGCATAACCCCAAGAACCAAATGTAAGAAGTCCAGCAGCGGAGTTCTAAAGAATGATGCTTGGAATGGGTGATATTCCACAATAAAATGTGTTGGACACAGTTCAGTAATATTTTAGCAATTCCAAAGCACCACTATTGTTCCACTGTCGTCTGTTAGAGCTACGAACAGATAGAGCGCCGATACTGGTCTAGTTCTAGTACCCGATGACACTAGCGGGTTTGACAATTAATTAAGCGAACACGGCACCACCCCATTGTGTTCTGCGCCTTCCGGGCCGCGTGTCCTGTCGGTTATTAACCCAAAGCTATTGCCAGCTTCCGTCCAAACTCGTAACAAAGTGCATAAGATGTTGTAACACTTTAGTAAAAAATACTGACCTATCACGGTGAATTGCAGACGTCTTCTCCTCATGTCATTACTATATTTTTGACATGAAATGCTTAATTTAAATGTTATTCAGTCTCGAGATAATGCGTTTAACATTTTATGTTTTGTGTTACTATTTTGTACACTTTTAAATATTATGAAGCGATAATGGATCTGTTTTGTCATTAACGTCACTCATCTCCATGAAGATAATTGGTTTGTTTTTTGAGTATTCTCCCAATTAGTTCATTATTCTTACTCGTATATATTAATTTTCATTTTATCCTTCTCGTCTTCGTATAATTCAAGATTTTACCTGTCTCTCCAAGAATTTAATGTCAAATTATAGATGCCAGTGACAACCTGGTTCGACCGTTAATTAAGTGGACACAAGCACACTTCATTATGTACTACGTTTTCCGGAGCGCGTGTCTCGTCGGTTATTAACCTAAAGCGACCATTATGAGCTTCCGTTTGCGTCGCGTATCGAGGTGCAAGGGATGTTGCGACATGGTGCAAATGCTGCTCAGACGATGACTAAATCGTGGACGATACAATCTTTGGTTTTAATTGATCGTCTCTTCCGAAAACATTCTTGGACTGAAACAGGTATTACGGTTCTCAGAATAAAACATGACTCTTCTACAGAAAAAAATCAAGTACAACAAAGGAAAATTACAACATGAATTATATCCATACTTAGATTACCTTTGGATTAGGATCTTTCAGTGCCTACAAAGAATTTTTATTTAGGCTTTTGCCTACAACGAAATTTTGCCTTAGGCGATTGTAGGATTAGATGTTGCTAAGTAAACAAGATTTAGAATTTCGATTTTCTCTGTTCTGTTTTTATTAAACTAAAATAGCTCAAGGTTCAAATTACGTACGAGATGCTAACCTTATGGTATGTAAGAGCAGAATCACAAAGAACAAACAATGCCAACCATCCCAATACATTCCCGATCTTTGTTTTGCTCGGTGGCAAGCAGTTATTATATTTGGAGAAATTATTACATCGTCCACAAGAATGGTCGAATATGACGTGGAATTTTAATCGAAGCCGTGCTTCAGATGTCGCCGGGAAGAGAAAAAAAGAATCCCTTGACTGACTACATCACGCATCGACGAATTCAAAGGATTGCCCGTCGAATTTTGATGGGCGTATTATGAGACGCTTGATTAATTCAATGAAGCGAGTATTGTAATACTGGTTTATTTTATTTTTTGTTGCCTTTCTCGATCGCTTCGGTTCGACGCGGGGTTTTGTTTCGATTTATCGTTTCGAATTAATTTCAGTCGGATGTTGTTTAAGGGCGTGTAATTTGAAAATGTTTAGCAGCGGTCAGCCGGCCACGATCTAGATACGCGGGCCCTTATTATTTCATGCTTTTGACATTCACTTGATCTTTTTGGGAAAGGGATGTATTGAGAATAAAATTATGCCCAGTAAAAGTGACAGGTGGCAGTAAAATTAATAACCTCAGTAATTAAATTAATATTTATGTATTTTTTCAGCATAGTAGATATGTGACATACATATCTTACAAATGTCGTCGCATATAGTACACAATCTCGTAACATCACTCGTTGCGTAAAATGCATAACATCGGAGCAAGCAAAACTCGATAACAAAACATAATGGTTACTAAAGCACACAGCAACAGGCATTACGTAACTTATAACCTACTTTTCACTTCACTTCCTTGTAGAATTCGTTCGCGGGTTACGTTGCTAATACCATCTATACTGTCAAGTAGAAAAGTGTTACAGGCGTCAATATAAATTAAAAAAGTAGTGCGGTTTGTATCTTGTTAATTGCAGATTAAGATTTCGTGATCGGCTCTGTAAAAAATGATATCCGTTGACATAATGGAAACGAGATTAGCGTACGTGCTACAATCGTATACCTACAAGTACGGCTCGCCTGTTGCTCAAATAAGTGGCAATTGATTTCGCTGAACAAACGAGATAAATGCAAACCGATCGAGAGAGGAAATAAAAATATAAAACACAGCGATGTCGGTAACAATCGAGTAACGGCTTTGATTGATGACATAATTGGCAGAGTCGCTCGTACACAGGTACGTGAAGAAATTAGTTAACGATGCATGCGGCATACTTACTTTATCGGGTCTATTAGATCCATTTCATTAGGATTGTTATTTTTTATTGTGTCAAGCGTATCGGCGTACGAGGTACACAATGGGGCGAACGTTGTCCGTCGTTCGTGGGAAGATGCGAGATAACGCCGCGATCGTACTTTCATCCGATCACGCATGATTTAAGTGCGAACCGAACAACAATGCTAACAAACGGTCACGTATTCGAAAACAAACAGACGTTCACGTTTATTGAATTCGCTGTAACAATGCAACGTAAACCTTACAACTCGACGGCTTAACTACCAAATTTCAGATACACGTAGCGGCGAAATGGGATCAGATGAGACTCATTTATACACATTTGCATACGGAAAGTATTCACATTTTTTGCGCGCAAGTGTACATGCGCTCGTTTTGTTGAGACTTGTAACGGAGTTAGTTTATCGCTTTAATAAAGGTAACGAATTGGCTTTCTACGCTTAATTGATATGCCTGTGAGCAGGTTTGTTTCATAGAAATATGTTGAAATCTACGTAGGTAAATACATTGATGTCCTTAGAGAGCAATACCATGAGCATAAACCAAATTTAGCGCTACACTTAAGTTATTTTCTTTTAAATATCATTTTGAAGATAAGCATGCATAATTGAATACCATTTGCGATGTTTATCTACAAGCCAGATAAAAATATCAGCCATGACCTTTACCACTAATAATACTAAGAACCACTAGGAACTTATTGGAAATCTTAATTTAGCCTAGTATTCTACTATACCTACCTATTATTTATCATTTATAATACAATCAAGCCTGATTAAGCGGTTATAATTTTGTGTCGTATGTTTTCTAGTCTGAACGACCAAAGGCAAGGATTTTTGTGCCTCCTTTAATTTAGTTACACGGACTGCATGGTTGTTCGATAATTCAATTTCATGGAAAAACACATAGCGCATAGTTCTAAACTAGGTTTAAATGATAGTAGAACCAATATAGATCGACCTGGTAGATAATGTTACCACGCCTACTTGTAACGTGAAACATTTTCTGCGTTTTAGTGGAAGAATGTGGATGCCAGTTGATTTTATTGATTCGACCATCTTTGTCTCAGAAGTGGCAATGTATCTACAATCGGCATCAGGTACACCCCGTTCTATACGTCCATATGGCAGTTACCTCTACCTCTACGGATGGTCAGCTTTTTTATTAATCCAACATATAAAAGATAGAAGTCAACCATAACCATAATTCTAACAACACCAAAAACATGAAGAATTCTAAACATGAACATGATAATGTTACGCCGGTATCCGTTCATACGCAATCCACGCTTATTTATTCTACGCACAACTAACGACTAATATAATTAAGATAACAACAACACAAATGAGGTTCATGACTCTAACCAACATGGTATTTGTGTAAGCGCCACAAACGACGTGAATCTTATCAATATTAATCTTTTGTCTTAATATGACATAAAATGGAATGTTTACTCTTTAAATGATTCGCTAAACCTACTATATAATGAAGGTATTCCGTAGTGTCATAGAAAAGAGTCGGAAAAATACATTTATTCAAGACAATTTTTATTTTTTTTCTTGATGATTTTCAGAGTACCGTTTAGATGGCACCAGAATCAACGGTATTGTCGGCATAGGTATTTGAAGCTTTTAAAAACTCGCAGACATTCGACTTTCGTCAGAATTATGAATGATCATTAAACAAGTGAATGAATTTCTAATTCGCATATAACTTCAAAAATAAGTGCCTCAAATTCGAACCTCCGATCCCTCCATTGATGACCGAGTTTCAACCTGAATGCTACATAGAAGCAATTTCTATTAAATAAGACTTCGAGAATACACCCCACATGGCGCGATCCGTGCGTTACCACCTGGAGATATCTCCGACCAGGCCCACAGAGACACGGGGCTGCGGAGTCACGCGATACCAGTCGATGGCTCCTCGTTCTTCCAGTCAATCTGAAGATATTATGTGCGAATGTTCTGTTAATGGGAAAAACTTTGCGAAGCTTTCACGCCCCTTTAACAGTTTATGGTTATTGCGTGCGCAAATGCGTGTTTGCAAATTGGATGACTGACGTCGATAAGGCGTATTTTTAATGATATAAAATCATACAGGTAATTAGTTAGCGTAAAGTCCACCTGATATTAAATTGTATATTGGGCATCGGTAATCAAAAAACGCATACAAGTGGCAGCTCTAAGGACACCGAAAAAAAATCATAATTGAAATACAGTAGGTGGCAACACTAAATCCTTATAAACGTTAATACAAACTGTACGACACGCGGAATATGAAACGGTAAATTAATGTTTAAGTGACGACAAAACAGGAAAAGAGCGCGAACACAAATAAATATGCAAACATACGTAGATAAACATTACCATAATCATTTATACATTTAAATAAAACAAAGCCTCGGCTTAACGACTTACATAATTACTAGAAATAATAGGAAGTGTCCATTTAATATGACAACGTGACATAAACGTGTTGGACCGAGATATACGATAACATGCGGAAAATGTTGCTTTGTTCAAACGCAGCAGAAGCATAATTGGTATGTGTGCTAAGAACACCTTTATACATTCATCATGGCATACCTATCTACACAGCATATTCAACAAATATTTCAATACAAATAAAAAATAATTGGTAGTCATCCAGAATACAAACACCATAATTCAAAAACCCGGACCACCTCAAAGTATTGGCAAACGATATAATGGGCGGGTTCAACGGAAAAGTACGTAAAAAATAACTTTCAGTTAGAACAAAACCGGTTGCCAATATTGAAACGCAATAATCTTCCTGAATTGCCCTCAAAAGCTTGCTTACCGAAAATGACTTTTGTATCTTGCTCGTGTAGAATGAAAGCGGTATGAGTTTTGGCACAGCCACGCCAGAGAACGCCGGCCTCGACATAGTTCATTGTTATTACGACTAGCCACAAATAAATCACGTACACATAGACGATACGAATAAAAAAATATCCGAACGCATGTACGTACGGAGCGGTCTCGTAACCGAACGCGGCAAAAATAGATATTTGCGCTGTTAAGTCATAAATTACAGTGTATGGGAGCAAGGGTGGCCATTATATCGTACGAGCGCTCAAAGCTTAGCGTTTGTTTCTACGCCACAAATAATACAAGCGATAAATCTAGTTTTGGAGCGAGGTCGATCAGTCGTCGCTACCGGCTTCGAGTCAAAGCTCAGTATTCGCGGAACACACCGCCTGAATTAGTTATCACGCTCTTGTTGCCAAGTTGCTAAGGTGTAGTAAAATAAAATGTTACTTACAGCCAAATAAAGAAACGAGTACGTTATTCAAACATAAAGATAACGCTCGGAGTTAACTTCCGTTTTACTCGGATGTGTTAATGTATGTAAATGATTTTTAATTAAAAATATACACACACCTTTTAATCAGAAGCCTTCTCACATGAATGTTCTTAGCGCAATCATGTGTTACATGCCCTGCGGTGTAACGTATTCGTTTTATTTATATTTTGCGCTAACATGACTCTTCTGGTGAAGGAGCACGTACGATTATTATGAGCACAATTACTGATCAAAAGCTAGAGGCTAGAATAATCAAATTATAGCTTCAACCTAGTAGCGTTCCCCAATTTACATAATTTACGATAATAATTTAAGTGGGTGTTTCTATAAAATGCAATATAAAATAAAGAAATGATAATAATATATCGCACCCACAAACAGAACGTTGAATAGAGCTCAGATTTCAAAAGAGAGCTAACATAAAGGACGACGTTCAGAAATTGCTTACGCCTCGGAGGCGCCCAACACAAGCGACGAAGGCTCCTTGCCAACGCGTTGACAAACAGATTTTAAAGTACTTGGCTAAAACGAAAACGCCCGATCATAAAACGTTTCTGTCGTACTATCGCAAGCAAATTTTGTAAAAGATGCCGTCGAGCCGATATATATCAAGCCATGATGCCGTTCGGCAATGACATTTACGATCTTACTCCGGTCGTTGATAAAAAAAAAACTGTTCGATACCTAAACATCCAGTGAAGAGTGCCGTTATGCTTAGGTTGTAAACTATTATGAGGATTGTGTTTACAGAACGTGTGGGCGTAAACAAAGTGAGCCAGTGTGGGCTTCGAATTATTAGCTGGCAAATTGAAGAAATGCGATATCTAATTGAACGAATGAGTTCATCGCAACATACCAACAGACACCACGACGCATCTTGTTTGTATAACCCATATTAATCCCGTTACCTGTTTCGATACTTACGAATATAAAAATCTCCATAATAAAACATTATGTAAAACACAGATACGCTGTGGTGATAAATTACTTACATGCAGATAAACAGTTGAAACCCTTAAAGTAGTGGCTTTACGGTTATTTAACCCATGTGTACATATAAGGTTAAATATGCGTAATAAATAAAACGAATCAGTTGTAAAACATGCTCGTAAAACGATTAAACTAAGTACAGCAGAGATATAGGATTTGCATTTCCAACTCCATACAGCCGGTGCCAAAAATACTAAAATCTACTGTTACTGCGTCTGCAAATGAATGCAATGTATGCTTCTCTCGGCGCAAGCTATGACTTTGTGTGAACTAGCTATTCTGTAATTGTTAACCATAAATAGTAAAAACTGTACCAAATTAACCTACCTCTACTGATTGAAGAATAATAAAAGTACATAACCGACGATTTTGAAAAATATATTAATATAATTTAACAAAAAAGTAAATTGACCTATTTATTCTTATCTATTTATTTGTAAACTATAACAAACTTTGTTCTCAAAGAAATTTCTTTGAATAGTCGCGATATCAACATTATATTTGATAAACAGATCACTACAGAAATAATTCAACGAATTACTTTTTTAAACATTTGTTGTCACTCAATTAGATATAATATTTATGTGGTCATAGCAATGAACAGGTTCATAATTTATTCCGTTCAGAATTACTTTGCATAGCTGTTTGAGAATTTATCGCCATTTACCTCTGATACCTACAAATGTCTCGTGTTTCATAGATACACATGTAGGATGTACGAAGCCAGTTGCAATTGACACTTCAACAATGTTATCCTATTAAGGCTCGATAATAATATTGTCGGTCGTCGACATTGAGTACCAATTCAATAGAATGTTTCAAATATAAACATAATCATAAGCGAGTATGTTCTATCTGATATCAACTGGATGCCCGCACCCACGCTCTGTTAACGCAAACAGATCAGTTCTTATAGAAGGGATCCATGCGCCGATAAACTGACAAAGTTGTGTACCCGGTTTATTGGTATTGAAAAGCTTTCATTATATACGAGTACATTATCCAACACGATATGCGTAACACCAATGTTTGTACTATGGCAGCGGTTTACATACAATCTAATGTGGACCAAAATCTTTATCAGCCAGAGTCCGAATTTCCGTTATCTAACTGTAGACTGTGTTATGTAACACATTCGATATCGCGTTACAGGGTAAATGATCCGACCTTCGCACGCTTCGTTGGACTTTCCCGCAACACGACCGCTACCCACACAATCAATGTATCTATATTCACGCTACGAAGTTCAATTCTATCTTTTATTGCTATGTGACATGAAGTTTTTGTACTGAAGAGCCGGAGAACACGCGGCAAGGCCATTGTATTCATTTGAACAACTAACGTTTCCCGAGAGACTTTCCCAATTTTCTCTTCCCCGAATAGAAAAGAGTTAACAATTCACTCGCCGGCTGTTTTCTCTCCCAGCGAGCTAGGCGAAACACGTGTCCATATTCTAAGAAACCGTACGCTTAATTTTAAAGAAGATGAGAGATGAATGACGGTGAATCCATTTATGACTTCGTCCAAATCTGTTCATATGATTATTTATGAACATACTTAAATAAATTATGCATGTAATTAGCACATAATTAGAAACAGTAATTAAATAAGACTTGATAAATATATGTGATATATATCTCGTAACTTAAAACACAGTTTACAACTTTAAACGATTAATATAAAATTGCGTACTTATAAAATGTTTCACTTTCCAAATTTATTCACGTAGATATCAAAAAAATAATTTCAATGTTTCATTTTTCAGAGTAAGTTATGCGCTGTAATTGGCCACTACATACATATGCGCTGACACTTTCGATTCAACATAATAAGAAAGTGTTGGAGGTGTGACCTTTCATGACCACTCACGAAATGTGGTTAGCAGAATACTAAAAGCTGGCGATGCGGTGCTAATTGCGCCATCGAAAATATATTCACTGACACTAGTCACGATTATGAAAGGTGAATGTGCATATACAAAAATGGTAGAAAGTAAAAACTATTGCCAGTACGTGTACAATAGACACGTTACGATCGAAAAAATAAAATGATATGATACGATAAATGAATTTAAATAAGATTATTTAGATATTATTATTCAATATCCTATGACGTTCGAACCAAGAACCTCACGCGAAAGAGATAAAAACGTGAGCGGAAATCTAGTGACAAAATAAAACGGAGCGTTGACTTGTTGGCATCGAATGCCAAGTGAATTAACGATGTCAATGAATCTAAAACAGATGCAACATGCAATGTTTTAAATTGTTTATAAAACAAAAAACGCGAAGAAAAGTAGGACCGCTGTAATGCAAGTTAGCTAGGATAAGCCAGATAATGAATGAGAACAAGTCGGACTCGATGGAAATGCGATCTCTGCGTAAATAGTGCGCGGCAACACTAGCCAAGCGAACACGCAATAAAGATACAAAAGATAAATAAAGCGGTCGGCTTGAATGAGTGCCATCGATAAGATGAATCAATAAAGAATCCATTGATTCTGTTACCGCCTGCCCACCTCTATAGCCCTTTATTACACGTTCCATACTGAATACTTTTTTAGTCTTCTCCGTTTCTGTCATGTTCTACAAACCAAACAATATATTTTGTACTTTTATGAGACTGTTTATTTTACCTAGTTAATATTTAATTCCACCGGTGTCCAATGAAATTTAATAATTGTAGAAGGTAGTGCTAGTACCGATCATAGTTAAGTCATGCAGTAAAGTTATGTGATGGATTCAATTACAAAGGTTATCCTTAAAGAATATGAATACTCTATGCGAATTTGACTTAAATATCAAGTAACCTTTTTTAGGTCGATCACGCCGTGCCTAAGGCAATTCAATTAAGGCACGTATTCTACACAATTGCGAAGGGCCGCATATAATGTATTATTCTGTATTTTGTATTTGTATTGTTCCTTTATACAGACAATCGCATTTTAAATATTATAAATATAAACTGTTGAAGTAACATCAATTGCCTACAAACGAGCATCATTATTACTTGTTCAATAAACATGAAAGCAACCATCACTGAATTAAAATGCATAGAGCACTTATTCATCCATTCAACTCCAATCCAAATTTAAAGTTTTGAATAAATGAAGAATAAAAATAAACAAATCGTCGTCACCGTTAGCTTTGGTGAATTAAAATTCACTGGAATTTTCCGAACCTCAGCAGACTGCAAAATCACGTGGGGATCGTTACATCACGCGCGTCAAAGGTAGAAAGCACGTGGCTTCGATTAATGATTAGAAGTGGCACGTTTATTCCCGTATGGCACCCTCCGTCTCTTCGCAGCTGACGTCGCTGGAAGTTGTAAGCCAAAAATATCTTAATTTATTGGCATGGCAAAACACAGACATAGAAGAGCTCTGCTTGTATAAAACGATTTTTGTCCATTTTGTGATCAGTCGTATATTTTTAACATAAGTGGCCTGACCAAGACTACTAGTCTAGACAAGTAGTTTATGGGGTTAAGCACTCAACAGTGCGTGCCGCCGGTATATCGACTTCAGATGAAAACGTCGGCACATCATTAGCGGGTTATGACACTGATGGCGACGTAGATTATTTAGAAGTTCAGTGCGAAGTGAAAGCACTTTGCGGTTTGTTTTAATTCAAGCTTTCAAAAAGTTGCAAGGAACGAAAACATTGACCTTTAAATTAATCTAGTTTTATAAACTAGAATTTCAAAGTTTACGTCAATATAACATTCAGATACATTTTTATTAAGTGATAAAATAGAATTTAAAGGCTAAATAAATAAAGCAAATTGGTAAAGAGAGTGGCAATTATTAAGTGGTAATGCATTCGAAAACGTGCAACAATCTGAACTTAGAGTATACAGCGGAACGACAACGAGAAAGTCTGACTAGAACTTGAAGAAACTATCGTAATAGTTCCAAGTTGATCTTATCCACAACGACGTCAAATCACCTACAACTCCACAGCTGCCCAGCGAGGATCGCGAACATCAATTGACGTGAACACGTCAATTGTTTACTCGTTCGGAGATGCGATCGGGGCAGCGGCAGGCGCCAGCCGCCGGATCGGATCGGAATCAATCGCGGCGCGAGAGTCGCTGAGCAACTTTCTCACCGCTCTCGTATCGACGGGCGCGACCGGTGTAGCTGCGTACGAGTATGGAAACATCGTATGGTGCGAACGATGAGCGTTTCTAGAAAATTCTCTTTGAACTACCATAAAAATACACAATATTCAATTCAATACCAGGGTTCATATTATCAATCAAAATGTATTTGATTCAGGTTGATAAATGTTGATAACCCAAAAATTATGTTACGAAAAATACTTTTATACATTCCAATAAAAAAAGATTAACTTATGACTTGATGATAAACTTTAGTTAATAGAATTCTGCAAATAAATGTTATCAACTATACAAGTGATGACGCTTTAAGCTTGTAAAGTATGTTTTATAGTCCAGTAGTAAAAAACTAAAAGACATAAATGTTAATATGAACACTAAATAAGGTAAAATATTAATAAATGTTAACATGTACTTATTGAATATTGTCAAAGATTACACATATATCGCTGAAGAGCATCGCTCGCCCCACACTGCGGCAGCGCAAGAACATCGAGAAACGCAACGCTCGGCTTTCTCTTACAACTGGCAACAGCTTTATCTGTCCGCGCCCATAGAAACCACCCGGTGAAAATTATGAAATCGCACCATCGACATTAATCCATCCGGTATATAACTTGGAGAATTTTATGGCAATCGTCCTGTTGCATCTGGCCAGCCCCCTTTCAATTATGGATTTTATGAAATGTCTTCCACAGCTTCGTCTCCATATCGAAACACCTCGCGAAGTAGTGGTAGAATTATTGACGCTCAAAAGAATTGTGTGAAGGATCCACTTTAAATAAAATATTTTCATTTCGATTTTGATGACGATGTGATCTGATTTCTCTTCTGGAAACGAACCATAACGATTTTTGGTATAAGATTTTTCAACAGAATTTTTTCAACAGTGTTAAGCATGTATTCGCTATGTATGACATGAGACATTAATTTAGCCACATATCTAACTAAAGATACAACCAACAAGAACAAATTTGACACCGCAAATAAATTAATTTAATTATTATAAATCGGCTATACCGGCAATAGGCTTCTGTTCCTCGAATATAACTAATAAAAAACAGCTCAATCAATCAAGACTTTCAAGTTATCGTGATGACATACATACTATAGAACACGAGACCAATCGACATCAACGAAAAGTTTTTTCATTAGGATCATTTAATGATTATTATCTTTATTAAAAGACTTAAAGTGATATGTAGCTTCTCAATTAAAATGTGCTCATTAACCTTTTAAATACTTTTAAAATTTAATGATCAATATTGACAAGATTAATTATATCAATTAAGAAATTTTAAAATATATTAAAGCATAGTCAATACATAGATTCAGATATTACTTTGTATGCGTTGTCATGCTAATTCCTAAACGAATTAGAGAAATGCATTTAGCCTTACGCATTGGGACTTAAATACAATAAACAATAGCTTTAAAAAACAATATTCTTACTCAATCAATCTATAATGAAGTCGTCGTCGCCATTGTCAATACAAATAGGAAAGTGTCCGAGTTTATTCGGAACGAAATCGAAAACGTTCTTCTTCGTCGCTTCATTCATCATCAGACTGCTAACCCATATTCTGTATGACATCCATAATAAGGTAATTATTAATGCTACATGCGACCAATCATCTTGTCACTCATATAATGAACGCAGTGACAGGATATTGACTTCTGATTCTCTACGAGGTTTAGGCGCTCTGATTTCTAAGAAACGCTCTATCGAGTATCGTGTGTGCCTACTTTTGGTTGGTTGTTTTTGTTTGTCATGATGATTATAGTCAATAGCGACGACATTAAATTTTTAAACGAACAATTAGGATCAATGAACATTCAAAAGTATTTGATCACTAACTTGACTTTTGTAATTCACCATAAGTAAAATATAAAGAATAATAAAGATACTTAAATACCAGCTGAACACGATTTTCGTAACGGCCTTTCTGTTCATAAATAGTAGCTTTTATAAGTGCCATGACAAGGGTCCTCTCGATTCCGAATCACATCATTAATTTGACCTTCAAAAAAATTATTTCGATACCTGCACGTGGATCCTAAAGCCTCACGCGCAATAAATTTTATTTTTTTAACCCACAACGCATCTGCACAACATTTGTTACAGTTATAGGTATGAAATCCGGTGTCATAAATATTTTGTAGGTAGATGATACCCCAAATTCCAAATTCTACGAGCAATTATTTTTTTGCAAATAAATATTAGTGTGGGTCAATGTGTCGTGTAGTTTAATTTATTTTTATTAATTTACTCCGCAAAAACCTGTCTCGCTATGCTCGGCGATTCGAATTTACATACTAACGCGTCAGTAATATTAAAACAATAAAATGTCTGTTAGTCACGTATAAACCAATGTAATTTTCATTAGCCTGGCTAATATTGAAACATAAAAATATGTGATTTGTGAGTTGTAGATCTAAGATTCATATTATATAAATATATGTGGATAGAGATAATTGTGTAATAAACGAGACAACAGCTAAAATTTTTCTAACACTTTTATTAATGCTTATAAAACGGCCATAAAATCCAACAATAATTGCAACATTAATTTTCATTATTCAATGCCTACGTTTATCGATAATACGCAATAGAAGGTCGCTACAAAATTAAGTACCTAAGATACTTCCACAAATAATTGGCTCGTGATTTAAAATTGAATGAAGACAAGAAATTATGTTGAAATTAAACAAGTTGAACGACCGTTTAACGAGAGTCAAAAAATTGCGTTTCATATAAGTTTATGTGTAATGTTTTACAATCAAAAATGGTTTTATCTAATAATGTAATGGTATTTTTTATTCGTATGTTCGCATTATAATGTACAACTTATAATAAGCGAAGCAATAAATTTTAAGTGTCAGTGTGAAGCAATTCGAAGTATGATTTAAACTTTTCTCATGTTAATCAGTCATCATAATAAATACTAACTACAATTACAGTGAATGTTTTTTTAGGAAAAGGTTCGCAATCGGACTGTGGCAAGGGGGACTGCATAATCGGGAACACAATAGGTGCGATGATTTGTTGAACAGGATCGGGCGAGGCAAGACGAGATGAGTTCTCACCGGATCCTTCTGAATACTTCATTAGATGACTAAACAGAACTGTTAATAGAGGAGTCAAAGAAGCTAAAAGTAAGAAGAATAAAATGCAACAACGCGCAGGCTACATCTTCATTCGACTGTAAGGTATAATTTACCAATGTTATCGCTGCAAACGGTTATGTTTTTATTAAAACAGTTAGTCTTAATCATACCTCAATATTCGGTCTGACGCGTGAGTAATTGCAGGATGATACAAATCATACATAAAACAATAATTCACGTCTCCTGTAAGCGCAACGCCGTAATAATTTGCACGATCATCGTCCGTGCATCGACCCAACCGCTGCATTTAGAGGATAAGCCGTTTTAAATTAGAATATTGTTGTGACCGTCACACGTCCTCACCGCTAAACGAAAATATGGCTTTCGGTGCGACAAATGAAGATTGCGCATTGTTTTGATGAGAACGAAAGTGGAACAGAGACGAGCGTCGTGTGAGTGACATTAGCAGAATGTTCAGACATGCGATTTCATTATGGTAATCGTATACGACATTTATTGGAATAGACGTAGCGAATCACCTTCAAATATCTATGTAGATGTGTTTCCCACACCTTGAGAACAGTGCAAAATTAATAAACATGACCTAAAATGTATTCTTTATTTCGGTGGCAGTAGCGAATTGCTGTTTTGGTGCGCGCAGAGTTTGCCTACGAGGTGTAATCCGGTCGGTCATATAATATTAATCTGGTAGTTGTTGAGGTGCCGCGCCTCGGGTGGCGTGTGCTCTCGTGCTAGTGAAAGCGCGGGTGAAACTTCCGAACGGAAGCGAACCGGCTTTCTACCCCGCCTCCTGTCTTGAAGAAAACTAACCCCGTCTGCTTTTAGAGTAGCTTGGAAGGAGCGAACGAGCGTCGACCTCGGCCGGCTCGCCGACGGCTTTGCGTCGCGGGTCGCACTTTGCGGCCACCGCTTCAACTTAATCCTTTTAACGTGAAAAGAATTTTCCCTCAACAAATTCAATGTTTGAAAAACCGCGCTGGAAGTAAAAAAGTCAGGAACACATTTACACGTTCCTTTTAGAAATTGAATTTAATTCTCTGTCATTTATTGCATATGACGGTGACATTTTCTAGTCATAAAATGCAGAGTATCTAGAAAACTTAATAATTAAGACATTTTTTCCACGTTTTGCATATTTGATTCCGAGCAGTCAATATTTATATTATTGTGCTCTGGAATGTATCTGAACGACATTTGTAGTGTATCTCATTAGTATAAATCACACAATTATGAAGATAATTTACAAGCGTCAAGGATTCCGCTAACGAGATCAAATCATTTGGAACGGATTTAAATAGCGGCTACATAAGATCTTAAGTTCATCTATGAATTTTTATCATTGCTAATTGATAGAATCCGTAATCAAATTGTGTCATATTTCGAAATCATCCCGTTAACTACTAAAATTTAAAGATATGATAATAAACTGATCTAAAGGACAACTTGGCAATAAAATAATGAATAGTAAAATCTAAAACATTAAATGCAAATTGGGTTCATTGTAACTGTAGGTGTGATTCTTATTTATTCAAGTGTGACAGGTACTATCTCAGCGTGAATTTATTCGCCCTGATCTATAAAAACAACATTTCACGACAAAATAAAAGGCGACTTTGTTTTATGTTTCCGTTTATTTATGAAAATTTATGAGATATTATTTTAATGTTTTGTGAATATTAATAATACGAGTAAAATTAGATAGATATTCCCAACATTAATTTTAAAATTCATGCACCCATGCTGTTTTAATTTTAAATTCTAAATTAAAACTGCATGGTTACCATCTGCAATCTTCTACAATTGACTCCTAAAAAATTCTGACTATCGAAGTCAAACCGGACCCCGTGTAATCTTTTACAGATAGTCTTCGGCTAGTAGGTATTGTGCCGTATTCGACACTAGATTCTAGAGCGTAGAACCTTCGTCCCACAAGAAATCACTTTTGCAAACGTTATTGTAACTTGATCTCTATTTTTCTACGAATGATCACACCTTCAGAAGTTCTATCAACGTTACGGAATGTGCAACGTAAAGAAATAACAATCATCGGTCACTCTTTCCCACGCGAGTAATTGCGCTGTCGTCATATATTTCGTGCGTGATAATTTGCAGATGAGCACAGAGTGCACTTTGTGTAAAATAAACTAATGAATCTTTGTCTTTTTTATATTACACCAAATTGCTAGATACGTTTGACAACAAACTTCATGCAAGTCTATTAGTAGGCTGTAGTCGGTTCTTAGAGAAAAGTCTTAACTAAGTTCGATCACATGTGCGTAATGGTGCCGATGCAAAGTTGTATCACTCAAAGGCAAAAAGTTCTACTAATTTAAAGACTAAGAAGATCTAAGTTAGATCTGTACGACAAATGCACTCTTACTATCGAATACGAAGACAGTAAGTCCGCATCACGTTATTATAGACATCATACACGAATGACAACATGCCATATAACATACATGGCAAAGTTCTTTAGGATATTTCAAAGTTTCCGAAGTTTTGCAGCCCCTTAAACCTCCACCGAGCCCCGAATTGAAACGCTAAAAACGAGCCAAAGCCATAGATAAACGAAGCTACATTTTCACACGTCACCACCAGAGAACATACTAGCGTGCTATTCACGGTGTTAGCGTAACGTTGTTTTATTGTGCTCTTGTTTATACTGTCGGGAACGTCTTCAATACCCGGTCGCGGCAAGGTCGGGCGCCACGTGCACCGTTTATGGCACTGCAGGCCATTCCGCTGGCACGTCCTTGTGATATATTGGCTAAATTTTACTATCGCATTATTCCCGCCTGACGGAAATCTGTTCCGCTTGTACCTAGTTTTGTTGATCTATTTCCATTTTAAATATTGTAGTATTCGTCTTTGTACCTATAATTTGATTCATCTACAGTATGATCAGCCCACACTTGTTATCTTACTTATTATAAAAATTCAATAGTCTTCTACACTTTTTGTTTGGCTCTTACGATTTTTCGGTTTAGTTTTATTTCAGTGGCAATATTTTTATATATTTAAATCAAAAAATTTACTTAAAACACTTCTCTAATTGTTAGATAGGTAAGTTTCCAGAGAATAACAAATAAATAATGATCTTCAGACACTTCATTAACACTTACTTATTATTCCATTCTATTGAGTTATTCAACTGCGAGATGATATTCATTATAATAATATTAACAAACATCTCGGTGATGCCATTACAGTTCAAACATTCTCGAATATTTTCCGGGTGTGTTGCTAATTATGACAAAAGTGCCTATTGTTTCATAAATGTGCCGTGTTTAGTGCCGCAATTATTAATAATATTGCTTTGTATTCATATAAGCGTTACTTCGCTACGTACTATCGACGCAGTTACGATAGTACTCTCATTGCGTTTGTTATTATTCTAGTTACGTCGCGAATTATTCGCGTGATATTTAAGGGAAGTAAATAATATTTTCAGAATTTTATTTGAAATTATCATACAAGATTATTACTCTTCTAAAATTCTAAATCTCGATTTTAGGATTAGTCTATCCCTTGCTCCCATGTTATATTCTGAAGCATGTGGTGAAGCATGTGTCTCAAACGTGCAGTTACGTTTGAGATGTAGGTACCTACCTATTCACTTAGCTTTCTTATTTTTTACGTAATGTATAGTAAATCATCTTCAACTTATCATCAGTCTTATTTGAACTTAAAAACATTTTAGTTGAATCAAGGAACTTAATATCGCCAAGACTTCATGAAACTCTCCAATGTAGTTTACGTTTACGAACATATTAAATAATAACCAGATTCCAGCAACCAGAACCAGCACACTAATTATTTTAAAACACGTACCAAACATACCAACAAAATCGATCATAACAAACAGTATCCTAATTGAAATTTAGTGGCGGTCACATTAAATTTCAATAGTACAGTACAAGACAGCGCAATATCGCCGGCGGCAACGTCACCCGCGCGGCAAGTGCCGCAGCCATAAAACTGCTGTAACTCGCGCACTAAACTATTATGTGTCATAACCCGGCGCGGGCGATGAGGTGTGGTTATGTAAACAAACAAGATAACATTGCGACCCGTACACTATGTAAGGGGAAATGAAAAAATCAACGTAACTGTGTTTGGTTCTAGGAATTCGTGAAAATTTGTTTGACATTAAAAAATGTTAAAAAATATTAATCAGTGATTAATAAATACCTGCGTCTTTATAATTGGTTGTGTATCTAAATTCTAAATTCTTTTCAACAATGTTCAATCATGAAACTAAATTCTAAATCGCATCTAATTTACCACTTGCTGTCACTGTAGCTGCAATCATACGATTTACTAAACTAATATCGTAACTGTATACACAAAATAAAAAATATCGTCTCTTATTAAATATGCATTTCAAATATAACAGTCGTGGTCATTGCACTTAAAGCTCAATTCATTAAATGACTTCCAAACCAACCCATGGAACAGAACACCAACAAGGTCAGAACTCTACGGGCCTGATGTAATTCCGACGAAAAAAATGTACAGAAGAATAGGACTAGTACACAATGGCGTGTTTCAGGTCCACAATGAAACAGCCTTGTGTAATGTGACAGGCAGAGTAAGGCAAACATGATAAAGGTCGACAGCCGCGTTGAAAAGAAAACACAATGGCCGAAACGTTGCACTTGTGTCATTATTTTCATCCGTCGTACTTTCAATGTCAAACATGACCTCAGTTTGAAGGGCATCTCCCAATCAATAGGCTGAAGGACATTGTACAGGGGAACATGTTATATAAAATAAAATTTGTACTCTTTATAATGCATGTATGTTGTAATTTTCTCTCGGATATAAGATAGGTTAGCTAAATTCTAATTACCCTTTCTATGCTCTTAATCTTCTACTAGTTTTCTGTGTATCGTGCCATAAAGACACGACATTTGTAATAAGGAAAGTTGGAATGGATAATTCATTATTTAAATTTTTGTCTGCCCGAAAATCTAGCCTGGAGCCCTGTTCATTTTAGACTGTCCAAAATAATCAATAGAACACAAACATTATATTTTCATCTTAAAAGCTTAAGGTTTAGCGTAAACTGCTCAATAGAAAACGCAATCATCCTGATAAATGAAAGCGGAACTGAAGAGCGGAAGTAAAAGGTCAAATAAGGAAACGTTGAGAAAATGTTCTCAATCCACGAGAATACTCAATTAAGTTGCTGAATGCGAACGGAGATCGCTGTGGAAAGCCGTGTATTATTCCTTTCTATAAAAGTGTGCCATTGTAATGCATGTGATTTTCAGCTGTTTAGAGGTTTACCTTGAACAATAAAATTACCACTATCATAGCTTTTCTTTACGTAACAGATGATGTTAAAGTTATTACAGATCATACTAATCAGATCGGTAACCAACTATGTAGTACACAAGATTTCACCTCGAAGACGATCACAAATTCGTTTGTTTTCCAGATAATTAAGTTGAAACATTTAGTATAAACAATTTAATTTACTACACATTTCAAACTAAAACACAGCAGCACGAACGACGGAGAAAGCAGTTATTTATATAACTTAAGTTTATTAAGAGGAAAGTAATAGTCACTTTCCGTTTACCAATAAAATTGTACTTATATTTAAATTAAACAATTCCGTATCTCGAAACGAAGCCGTAATCGAAAGTAATGTATTCAAACACAGATTAATAAATAAAAATCATTCAAGATATCGAATCTTATCCGAGTTGCAATTATTAAGATATTGTAAGAATTTCCTTAGAGGAATGGTAATTTAAAATGACTGTAAAAATAACTACACTTGGATTTGATTTTAATAACCCGTGAATGAATAAGAAAGAACGTAAATTGGTACTTTAGATGAGATCGAGTATTTCTTGAGATCAACAATCACAAAATATCTTAGACGCAAACCATTCCAAGTAATGTACATACGGATTTAATTGTATTTCTTTTAAAGTGCGCATTTTGGTATGTAGAGGAGACACAACTTACTATGGCTTTAGCATATAGTTGTATCATAGTGTAACAGATTTAGATGTAATACTAGAAAACGATAAAATAGGCGTTATACGATATCAACAACCACACAGAACTAAATACGATTTCTATATTAACTTTAGGCTCCACGTGTGAATCGTCGGCAAGAGTTAGCTAAATTTTGATAAAATATTAGTTATGTATTATCTGGGTATAGTAACTCAGGTGCTTGATTGATTTCGTGACAACAAAGTGTCTTGTAATTATTCAATGCCGTTGTTTGGTTAGAAGAACATAAATAATGAGAACGCGATTGTTCAGATAAAATTAATTCTGACTTTGAACAAGAATCTTACCCAGATTTTAAAATTACTGGACAACATTACGTAAGAGAGTAATAAAATTCTTTCAAATTAACGTAAATATGAATTGAAGTTTTCTTTTATCTTTGTCTTTCGTATCTTTATATCGTTACTATCTAATAATTTGGATGCTATCGGTTCTATCCGTTCAGAATCTGCTTTAACAATTTGGATGCTATTTTGTATTCAGATGAAGTTTATTTTCCAAGTATGTAATGATACAGAAAATAATCGAAATAATTTAATTTCCGTTATGTCATAGAAGCTAAAATATATGTACATAGATGTTAGCAGCCTAACAAAAATTGCTGCTGTTAGTATAGTTGTAAAATGTCATTACACTCAATACCTGCTATGTATGTGACATAAAAAATTTAAAGATATCATGGATGTTATCTATTTAGAATAGGTACTGTACCTACCTAATTTAGACGTCAAGCGAAGCTCGGTCGCTCAAATTCTAAAATACCTATAACAGAATATAACTAAGAATTATTAAAACAATTTAACCGAAACCCTGCGTCATAAGTTTGCGACATCTTATCGTTGGTAAAGTTTTGACAAAGTTTAATAATCGAAATTTGATACCCACTGAATTGTTCTTCTAATGTTTCGAAGGTCGCATCGAGAGAGCAAACAATTCAAGGTCACCAGACGGTCATGAAATTCTCAGTACCTGGTTTTCGCAAACAAGCCTATAAAACGGAACGTGTAAACAAACATAAAAATGTAAGACCTAACGTGCAAAGTAAACGTGAATGCTTATAGAAGAGAAGCTATAAAAATCGGAAAGCTGAATATCATGACATTGATCAAGTAGATGTCCTTGCCACTAACAAAGTAACACAGTTGTATTAAAGTAGGTTCCTTAAACAATTTCGTATTGTACAAAGATGGTATAAAGTATGAGTGTAAGCGATTTAGGTACATTCATTTACGTAATTCCTTAAAAGTAAATGTTGACATGATATTCTATGTTTAAAGAAGTTTATGTTATGATATTGTCTTTTTCAACACTAATGTCTGTAAGTTTGACCGTTTTAATTAATTGACCTTACCCATTGAAATTTATTTACCTCATTGCGTAATGGTACAGGATCCCTAGTATAGTTTTCATCATTTATTAATAACAAGCTGATTTTTCGTGAGTAGCTTCGTTTCGACAAGACGCCCAACATTTTTCCTTACAGCAATGTTGGTAAATGGTAGCTTGATAGGGCAGCAAGGATAAAATATGTTGACCGGACGAATTCTAAAAATTTATTACTAACCAAATTTTTCTTTGTTAATTATCAAGATAATTATTTAAATAACGTGAAAAAATATTTGTCCTACAAAATATAAGGTTTTTATTAAGGCGTCCCCCCTCTCCAACATGTATCATAAACAAGGTCATGAAAAATAATTACTAACCAGCTGATTTTTTTTTTATTGGCTGTCTACCATTTACATAGTCTACCATGCACATTGTCCTACAAATTGCATGGTATGTCATCTCGGACCTACGCTGAAAAGATGTTAATTCCGCAGGATTATTTTTTTTATTAGTAACTGTAGGACAAAGGTATCACGTGATAGGATAATATAATTTTTATCTAAATAAAACAATGTCCTACAAAAAAAAGGGTAACTTTTATTAATCCTACAAGATTTGTAATTTAACTATAATATAATATAAATAAACTATAAAACTGGCGGACTGGAATAACGTACTTCGCAATTTGTAGGACAATGTGGGTAGTAAGCTGTGTAAATGTTAGACAGCTAATAAAAAAAAAATCAGCTGGTTAGTAATTATTTTTCATGACCTTGTTTATGATACATGTTGGAGAGGGGGGACGCCTTAAAAAAAACCTTATATTTTGTAGGACAAATATTTTTTCACGTTATTTAGATAATTGTCTCGATAATTAATAAAAAAAAATTCGGTTAGTAATATTTTTTTTTGATTCGTCAAATCAACATATTTCATCCCTATTATTTTAGTTATAAACCACAATCGAGAACTTTCGTACGAGAATTTGTTGGGCGTCTCATTGAAACGAAGCTATTCTGGAACACTCAGCTTGATACTAATTATTTTTACATTAAGTATTAGTACTACAACTTTTAAGTGTAGGTCCGAGATGACATACCATGTAATTTGTAGGACAATGTGCATGGTAGACTATGTAAATGGTAGACAGCCAATAAAAAAAAAATCAGCTGGTTAGTAATTATTTTTCATGGCCTTGTTTATGATACATGTTGGAGAGGGGGGACGCCTTAATAAAAACCTTATATTTTGTAGGACAAATATTTTTTCACGTTATTTAAATAATTATCTTGATAATTAACAAAGAAAAATTTGGTTAGTAATAAATTTTTAGAATTCGTCCGGTCAACATATTTTATCCTTGCTGCCCCATCAAGCTACCATTTACCAACATTGCTGTAAGGAAAAATGTTGGGCGTCTTGTCGAAACGAAGCTACTCACGAAAAATCAGCTTGTTATTAATAAATGATGAAAACTATACTAGGGATCCTGTACTATAAGTATATAGTAATGTAAAAATTCTAGCCATGACATCGAATTCCTTTAGGTGATAAATAGAATTAATGCTAATAGCCTAATAACAGAATTTGTCAATATATCTTGTTATCTTATGATAAAGATATACAAAATGTTGTCATTTTTATAATGATTATAATAAAAATTAAAACATTTTTTCTGTTTATGTAATTGTTGTTTCGCTCTACAAATAAATAATTTGTAAAACTCATGTGATTAAGTTGAATTAATCGAAGTTAATTATCATAAGTGAGAGCCATGCAGCATTACATTATCTTTCGTTATCGATGATTGCTCTCCAGCTACTGATACGATTGATACTGACTCACTGATAAAGCGTATTATGATTTAAAGACGCAATTAAGATAAACAAATGCAATGGAAAACGTTTTATTAAATAAATGAGGAAGAATCTTAAACGATGAATCAAGGTTAGATTAAGAAACCTTTTCAATGTTAAATTAAAATTTTAGAAAATTTATCGTCACTAGTATTGTAATTCATGTCATTCAGATTAAACTTTTTTTTTTTTTTTTTATATGTCACCTAACGATAAGGCAGACGGGCTGCCTGATGGAGAGCAGTCACCGTCGCCTATGGACATTTGCAACACCAGAGGAGTCGCCAATGCATCGCCGGCTTTGAAGGAGAGCTCTTTTTACACCCCTCTTGAAGAGCCCCATGTCATAGTCCTGAGGGAATACCTCAGGAGGAAGTTCATTCCACATTTTGCACGTACGCGGCAAAAATGATCTATTAAACCGAACCGTGGAGGACCGCCACGGGTCCAGTTGATGTGGATGGAACTTCATCCTTCGGCGAGTGGTGCGATGAAGGAAAGGCGACGTAGGCACCAGATCAAACAGTTCCTCAGAACACTCACCATTGTAAAGTCGGTAGAACACGCAGAGGGAACCTATGTCCCTCCGAAGGCTTAAGGGTTCTAACCGATCAGAGATCACTGGGTCATCGACGATTCGCACCGCGCGTTTCTGTACGGAGTCAAGTGGGTTAAGTTGGTATTGTGGTGCCCCTGCCCAGAGATGCGAGCAGTACTCCATGTGGGGCCTCACTTGCGCTTTATAAAGCAGCAGGAGTTGCCCCCCAGTGAAGTACTGCTTGGCTCTGTTTAGGACGCCCAGTTTCTTTGAAGCCAACTTGGCTTTAACTTCCAAATGACTCCGATACTGCACGTCGCACGAGATGTCGACTCCCAGGATCCCTACACTTTTACCAATGGTGAGCGGGGTACTTTGGAACTTAGGCGCTATGACGAATGGGGTTTTTTTAGCGGTAAACGCGCAGACTTGTGTCTTCGAGGGGTTGAACTCAACAAGGTTAAGACGACCCCATTCCGAGACCCGCTCCAGAGAGTTCTCGATTTCAGACACAAGTCGGATTCTGCTTTCTTCCACGAATGTCCGAGAGGTGTTCGCACGGCCTGTGTACACAGCATCTCCCGTGCTATCATCTGCATAGCAATGAATGCCACCGATTTTTAGCAGCATATCATTGATATGCAGAATAAAAAGCGTGGGAGATAATACAGACCCTTGGGGCACGCCAGCGTTGATGAGCTTCGTGTCTGAGCAGCACCCGTCAATTACGACCTTAATATGCCGCTCAGACAGAAAGCTGGCTGTCCATGTGCACAACCTCTCGGGAAGACCGTAAGATGGTAACTTCGCGAGAAGGGCCCTATGCCAGACCCGGTCAAAGGCCTTAGCGATGTCCAGGCTTACGGCCAATGCCTCCCCGTTGCTCTCAACAGCCTGCGCCCAACGGTGAGTGAGGTACGCAAGAAGATCACCAGCTGATCGGCCCTTGCGAAAACCATATTGGTGATCGCTGATCAGCCGGTGCTCTTCCAGGTACCTAAGGAGCTGCGTGTTTACAACACGCTCCATAGCTTTTGAGAGCAGGGAGGTTATCGCTATAGGCCTATAGTTGGCCGGGTCGCTGCGGTCACCCTTTTTGGGAATAGGGTGTACAAGGGCAACCTTCCACGAAGACGGTACTTGTCCTGTGGTGTAGGAAAGCGAGAATAGGCGCGTTAAGACGGGAGCCAACTCGGGAGCGCACGTCCTGAGCACCACTGCGGGGATTTCGCACAACTTATTTCAGCATGTTATAGCTACAGTTTGTAAAATACCATCGAAGCTGTTAATGGACTATTAATGAATGGAGATTAAGAGAATGGCATCAGTAATATATATATCTTAAAATCATTAATTCAAATACAATATTAAACAGTTATTAGTCTGCCAGTACAATGAACACATAGTTAGAACGTTTCAAGGTTTTTTAAAGCACATAAAGCGATCATTTCGGCCGACGTTTAGCACAAAACGATCGCAACTGTTCAATTGAAACATCTCTATTGAGGCTTGTGGGTATAATTAGTCGCGTATCGTCCGTGATCTGCACCCAGACGTTCCTTTTGTAAACATCGCCACAATGGCCAACACGTAACTAACCGAAAGCTGTTCGACCACAATGGAAAGTTGCGTTCGCGGGTTACGTAAATAGCTGCGCAGTTTGTATAAACCCAGTTCTGTATATATTTTTTTATACTTTTTAATGAATTACTTCTACATACATCGTCATCGACGTTATCAACTATAATAACAATTCTAGGAACTACGCAACAATGAGTTAAGTAGGAAATTATAATATCTCAAATTTTCCACATCACGGACAGTGTTGAGGAAAACAATCGCTATTATGTTATGAATCGACAAGTCGCTCGGTAATGCACGTAATGATGCACCACAATCTCTCGAACGTGGCATCGAAATAAAACAAAATATGTCAGGACATGATGGTTTTTATTGTACAAAAATAGTGTGCAAGCGTGTAACTCGTGCCTCACGACGTACACAAACAAAATATTAAACTATATAATTTTACATATAAAATGCATCCACTCAGTAAGTTAGACATAGCCTATTTTGTTTACAATTATAGTGAGGTGTATCGTTGAGTTTCACAACTGCGAACTGAGCCCCGCCCTTTCTCAATCCCACCACAGAGGGCTCGGCGTGTCCGAGGTCTTAGTCAAGTTACATTCTACACCTCTTTCTGCCGAACATTTCCAACTCTAATTTGAATTAAGTATGACTGCGCGTATTCGAATTGTTGTCTGACAGCCGACAATATATTAGGGCCTTATCTGGCGTATCGTAACGCAGACATCACATTCTTATTATTTCAAATTGAATAAATTAACATTAAGGGAGCCGACACCCAAAAATATGACCCGTTCGGAGTGAGATTGTCAGGTAGCGATAGCTAACGTAATCGACAGGGTCCCACTGACGCGCATTAAAGTCAGAATTTTAAGCAGATAAGAGGCTGTAATAACTCCTCGTCTACGTCGAGCCTATCGAAGAGAAAAAATAAAGCAAGAATCAATTTATCATGCCGTCCCACGCACGCGCCGAGCAATATAAGCAAACACAACACAAAAATAAAAATATGAGAACAATAAAACGGCCCATGGAGTGTAAAACCCAACGATAGCGACGGGTGTAACGACGTACAAATCCATGAATAACTTAGTTATATTCACATTATCTACATTATGGAACTTTATCTGGCGACATCCCTCAACACTTTTGGACCCCAGCTTAAAGAAAAGAGGAAATTACAAGAAAGCAACTAAAATAAGGTATTCAATTATTGATTCGCCGTTCATTCTACACGATACAAATACATCTGACTAAGACTTAAATATTTTGGTAAACTCGCGTTACAACAACACCAACAATGTCAACGGGGAACATACCCACATCCGTATTTCCGTGGCAATTATGCTACACGTTTAAAATTATTTATGGCATTTTTCATTTCCGGTAACCTTTAATAAGCAAAGTGCGACTCGAATAAATGACAAGCGTGTGACATGAAAGTTAATTAACAAAACGGTGTACGGTGAAGTAATCAGTTTTTGGCTTTATGTGATTATCCCGGACAGTTTTATTCTCTCTAGGGAAAATGAGGCTATACGGAACTTCATGTTATATGCGAACTATGTAAATTCAGGTTAGAGCCATCAGCGGCGACTAATGAAGTGAATGACCTACGCGGCTTGTTCAACAAACACAGATAACGAAGCCGGTAACGTAAAAAACCTCTATCGTGGCCTCTTATCGACACTGCACCTTTTATGTAACGATAGCTCACAACGCTCAACCGAGGGTTACATTTATAAACCAATGGATGGAACTAGGACATGATAGAATAATGATTTAGTATAAAACATTAAAAGTAATTTGTCTCTTAATAATTAACATTAAATAAAAAAACAAATCGAGCAGTACGAACGCGTTGACTTTCTAAGTAATAAACTATGTAAATCGATACCAGGTTAGAATTGGTTTCGACTGTCAAAACTGGAGAGATAAAAAATAAGTACAAAATTATCACGAAGATAGATCGTTACATTAGCTTAGTGTGTGTGTAAAGAGAACAAAGAGAACAATACCAGCATGTTTCAAACAATGATACGAAATAACCATAGTATGATTGATTGATGAACAATAAAACACAAATGTGCTACTGTTCTGTATGAATTAGAACTGGACATATAATTAATGGCAGTATCAATGAACGCTAACGATAAAGATGGTTCATTTTTATGTTTAATGACCATATTAATAGGGTATTCGTACGAATATAATGAGTGATGATGTAATTCAAACGGTAAAGATTTGTTAGTTGAAAAGTTAATATGTACTCGTTAAGGAAAATATTTTGAACGTCATGAATAGAAAATACGTGAAAATAGTTTCAAATTTTCAATTCTGCATAATGTAATGTAGAACAGTAGTGCAAATTACTTTAACAGACAGTGTTCTCGCGTTCATAAAAAAGCGTTTAAGGTAAAAGTGAGCCAAGAGCCATTAGGAGTGAATACAAAAAAAAGTCATTAGCACTATGAACCGGTGCGCACGAGGCGCCACCCGGAACGAGCGGCGCGGTGAAAACCGCGGGAAACCGCAACGTTGTGCACACCGCCGCACTCGCGGAACCGTGTCAGTAGTGTGAAACGCTAATTGCGCACGAGTTAGGGCAGCAGATACAACGCCGCCGGTAATCGCGGCACGGATCACTCTAACTACCACCATCGTGAGCCTATTCCTTTACAACAGTCATTAAATGCCGACAACAGTTCTCCTCATACTCTACACATATAATTCTAGGCCATCGCGCGTGAATCGATATGGGATTTAAACGGCGAATCATAATTATAAAACAACCAGACAAAGCTCCATTCCATCCAGCTTCCTAAGCTAGTGTTAATAATAAATTAATTATAGAATCTACAGGAAACCGATTCGGAGATCTCAATTTTTAGGGTCGCTATGAGACGCTCCGTGCATGCCTCGCTGTGACAATTTGAGTCCAGCTCAAATGGCGAGCGTGAGCTCCCTGGACTGATTGACGACACACGCATCCAATTAGCATAAAATGTAATTCGATCACAAGGGCCTTAGACAGTAACTAAGGCTAAATCACAAACGTTGCGCGGGTTCTCGCCGGCTTTAAGCGCAGACGAGCACACCGATTCCACTTCGTCACTTTTTTTGTCATTTTTAACACCTGACACAACTCTGTCACCACCACTCACTACACTGTTTGCCTTTAAATCGTAGTTCGCGATTGCACATCTGTTCGCGGCACTTTCACTTTTATCGTTGAAGAACGAGCGGCGGTCAGAGTTCGTAGCCGGGGGCGAGGTCGAAAATAACTTTATTTCCAGGTCACGATGACCATTCATTGATGTAACGATTTCGGAGGATATCTCCAAAGCCAGCGGCGATCGAGGCTCCGGCGAATTCACTCTCTTCATAGGGAATAAAGAATACAAATTAGGGGATGAAAGTGTATCACTAGCGTTTACATCGCGCCTCTGAGGAACACGGGACGAAGGGTCACTCCAACTACGTCGCAACGTCGTATCGACGCCTCGTCTACCTAGAGGTCCGACAACTTTCATCGAATCCTCTAATTTTGTAGGAGCGAAATCCCCACTGGAATTTTCATCCAGCAAATCTGCAATCGAATCAGCATCCCAAATTTGTCCCACAGGGTCACAATAACGACACTGACAAGAACTGACGGCTGATTCTGACGGCGATGCTGCTTCCGCTAATCCGAAACGAGTAGCTTCAAATGCCTCGCCCAGAGCAGTCACTCTATAAGTCTCCGGCGTTGGATCCGGGTACTCTAACACTTTCACATCTAAACGATATGGCAATGGTATCTCCCGGCAAAAAGATTCGTCGTAAATACCGCGCGACATCGACCCCATATTTGCAACCGCGCAGTGGTCAACATCACCCAGATCTAGTGCAGCGTTAGTTAAATCATGAGGGACGATATTATTGGGTTTTCTGTCCTTTTTGCGCCTTTTACGAGGCTTTATTATTCTTGGCAACATTGTTTCGGAATTCGCAGAGCCGGAACTTTCATCGCTGGCCACGCTAACTGCATCCGTGTTGTTATTATTATTGTTGTTGTTGTTCCGTCCGTTCCGAGTCGTCCGCGCTTGTTGTTGTTGATGATTTCGCGTTCTGACGACTTCAGGTGCTTCGCATCGGTCCCTCGTTGCGTGATCTACAGGTCCAGGGGGTCGGTGGTTGCGTTGTTCTGGTACGGTGGTATATTTTCGCCGATCATTTCGATTCTGTATGATGAGAGGAGCACCCTGAGCTTGCATCGCCAGCTTTGAAACCGGCGTATGCCGAGGCGGCGGGGTCCGTCCCGCCATGGAGATGAGCGGCGCTCCGAGCCATGCATTGGGATGTGGAACACCATAGTGCGGGTAATATGGTGGCGGGTATCCCGGTGCCGTGGTCGCATACTGGGGGCGAGGGGGTTCGCGGCGCCCGAGGGCGGCGCGCTCGCCCGGACTCATATCGTCGACGGAGTCGTTTAACCCATATTCGAAAAAGTTACGTTCACTGTCACGGTAAAAGTCCGAGTTGCGACGCGATGTCGTAATCGTAGACTAACATCGGTGGCGCGTCAGAAGTGGTCGCGTGCGTGCGCCGCGGTAGTCGGCAGAGGACTGAAGTGAATGAGCGCGAGCCGGCCGCGGCCGCGATTGCCGAGTGGGAGTGCCGCTGCGGCGCACCACGCGACTATCACCGGCGTCGATGCACCGGAAAGCTTTACAACCCTAATCTCTCCGCAATTAAAACGTTGTTTACTTTCCTGGTAGTCTAAAAAATATACGCTTACACTGTGTCTTGCCAGACTGAAAACACGGTTGCCGGGCAGATAAGATTGTTTGTTCAGCGTTAGTAGGTAAAAACCAAATGTGATGTTCAAAAATTTAAGGATGATGAAATAGTATTTTTTTGTAAATATGTACATACTAGAATACTTTCTGTGAAAGCAAACATTGTTAAGTTCTTATAATGTTCGCACTCAATACAAGTACAAGCTAGCGTTAAGATGTAATTAACGATATAATAGAGGTCACTGAATGACTTACCACGACACATTGGAGACAAAAAATGTGTTAACTTACCTGAAACAAATAGACAATTCATTAATATAATGATTAACGAACATTTTGAAATAAACACGGAAAGCCAAGCGCTCCCTAAACAGCTGTTGAATAAATGTATCGCAGTTGGTTCGGGCGCAATAAAAAACCAATTTATGGTGCCGTAAACAGTTTCCGAAACCACATGAACGTACGTACGCCCTTTTAGTGAAATGTAACGTGCATATAATATGGAATGTTTATATGAACCGTATGTGCAAGAGACGTAGATGGCATTCTATTTTGGTTGCCCTTTTTGCTTTATCCCAGATTAAGTTATTTCTAACTGATTATATTATTATGACTTCGATTAGCGCAATTTGAATATAATTAAAGATTTGAATTATTACAAAATTAAATCATGATAATTCATGTAAAATCAATAGTCATACATCTTTCCATATCGAAATTTGGAAATATTAAACTATGTCGAAAAAGGTAAAAATCAATGATAAAATTGTATCATATAAAAAATAATCAGATTCCGGTTTATTTAATTTATTCAATGTAAAATATGACGAATTATTATTTTATAAGAATATTTTTCTTTTCTCTTAAATTTCTTATCGTTATACTTCTACAAAAAATATTATCGCTTTAATAAGTAGGTACTTGACATGGGATCAAATGTGTTTAATAACTTCCTTAAAATTAAAAACAAGCCGTGGGGCAGAAATACGTCAAATATATTTTAAGGATCCATTCGATAAGATAATATGCATTAAAAAATAAAAATATAATATACATACATATGGAGTTTGCCAAAAATAAAATCACCTTTTTTTCGTTCGATTGTTAAGCACTGGGCTCTTAGCTTGACGGAAGTAGGATAGGATTAGAGGTCACAGGTTGATGATATTATTGGGCACAGATTAGTTACCAACCAAAGTTTTCAGACTGTTAACAGCCTTAAAACTTTGTCTACCTAACTGGAACGCCTATTATACTCACCCTTACCGTTACCAGACAAACCTACATATAAAAATGGTCTTTTTAATCAATCTTCATGTTTAACACGCAATAAAACCTGACTGTCACCTTTCCGTGCCAGACTTTAACCTTTTGCCAGTTGGCGCCCACGGGGTCGGGTGAAAGTGATTTTGATGAGTCACAAGTATTTCGATAAACGCTACGTTTGCCTGTATAAACATACTAATGTACACGGACGACTTCGAGTGACTTTGAAACTATTTAATCAATGTAACAAACATACATATCTATTTACTAATTCATTCGAATTACACATAGACAGACATAAACTGTTTATTTATTTAGTTTTCGCGCAACAAAGATGTAGGATCTTGGTCACAAAATTACATATTGATTTTTAGCAGACTTTTTTTACTAAACTTCAAAATTAGCACTAAATTACTTTTATTTTACGTAATTTCTACACATTGGACTTACGAATGTTACCTATATATTACATATTTAATTTCCATAAAATAGTGACATTTTATCAATTTAATATTAAAGTAAATATTAGCTGTGTTCAAGTACATAATTTCAATTCTATAATTTTACTTAAAACATATAATTGCAATTGATGGCGAATGTAAAACACCTCGTAATGATTTGTAAATGATTTTCTTTATAAATATAAAGTTACTTTTAGTTGTTTATCTTAACGATGTTGTTTCTCGAGGCGTTACTCCTAATAGAAACGGCAACACGGAAATAAATGTATATTTTTAAGTTTTCCTCAATATATCTTTAATTTACATCTTTGCTACAGTTGTTATCGTATTTATTAATGTGTTTCGAGATCAGACATGTGTTCGTTTAGCTTGTATAATAATATGCATAATCAACTTCTCGTAACTGTCATAGAATGATTGAACTTTCTTCGCGAGAGGCTTATATCGAAAGTTATAGCGCATATAATTAAGTGGCCGAGAGTTCGAGAGTTTTACATAGAAGAATTAAATAATAGTAGGTAAGTATTTATAATTCTTGCTTGCATAAGCCAGGACACAAAATATTTCACTTTCATCTAGCTATTTTTAAAACCATATCACTCCCTACGTTTTGGGGGACGCGTAGTTCGTGCTGTAAGTTATAATTGGTAGCCAAGGGGTTAGTTTTTTTATTCTTAGAGAAAATTTACTATTGATGGTTATAAATTATAATAATTATAAAAGTAATTTTATGTTAAAACGCACATATGTTACGAATGTTTCTATTGTAATTTGTCGAAGAACACTAAAACATTATCGAGGATCCCAATAAATAACACTAATGTGGTAATTAAAAGCACTTAACCAAAATTTATCTGTAGAAAAATAAAAACCAAATCCGTTTTAATTTGCTTATCTCAATCAAGTAGGACATAAATTTAACTTTTTGTTAAAAGTAAATTTACAACTTTAATAAGCTTTTCGGTCAATGATTAGGATCGTGGAGTCGTATTTAAAATTTAAATTGAGCATAAATGTGAAATTTCTGACTTTACGGTTGACCTAAATCGTACTCGTGAAAAGTGTATAATAGAACGGGTCAAGGATGGAGCACGTTTGCCAAGAAAGTGGCTATTAACTCTCGCCTTGAAGATAGTAAGGTTATAAAGAGCATGAATGTCGGAAGAGCAGTTGATCTTGATAGCAGAAATGAAGGACGAGATTACCTAACTGCATTCCTTACTCAACGAAAATACACTAACATTATCTGAATGCGTACAGCTATAAATTCATTAACACCTTCACTTGAATCTTAAAAGAGCAGTGATATATGCTAATGGCAAATGTAACGATTCTGATCGCAGAAAATGTAAATGATTAAGGTCTCTTATTTCGCAAGCGCGTGATTCATCGCACTGCTTAGCCATGGCCTGGTTGAATATATCTTCGGACTAAAGTGTTCGTGCACCCCTAACCTTACCAACCAAAGTTATGTTTAGACTATTGGGTGGTCTCGACAAGGAAATAAGCATAACTAAATTTACGCACTAGTTCATTCCACTATGAATCACACGGCAAAAATTTATTCCATGACCGCTGCACTAATTCAGGCAGCTCGGTTTCGTATCCAGTTGCAAAGTGCAATGCTCTCGCTTTCACTGCCATTTCCAAGCCGAGCCACTTTGTAGCTTACTGAATCCCAATTTGTCATTCGCGTGCGCAGGCTAATGTCACCCTTACGTCTGAGCGGCGTCTAAGACGGTTGCAACAACTTGGCATGTTGGCGTGGGATCACACGGCGTATCACAAGAAAGTGATCAGCCGTTTCGTCGACCTTTGCCAAGCGTCGCGTGCTCGAACCAAATTAATTCTGTATCCACTCTCGCTCTCGCACAGATGCGTTGCGACGCGGGAGTTTATTGCGAGTTATGATGGTTATTACGGGCCGACTGATTATTACCGATTCATGTTAGGTGAAAGTTACGAGGGGAACTATCCCGATATTTTATAGGCTACCTTCTATTGCGTAAGCCGTGAGCAACGTTATACGTCGTTAATCTTCGTGAACGGAGGTTACGTGCGTGGCGCGGACGAAAACAAATAAATACGACTTGTCAATAAAGCTTTATGTGTCTTCACTGTGTGTTGTTAGAGTATTAACATTTAGTATAATGTCAGTAGTCAGTAATGAAAGAGGACATTTCGTTAGAACTTTGTCAAAGTTAACATGTATTCATAGTCATTAACATTATTTATTTAATATTGCCTTTCATTTTTAACCTATGTTACCTTCACAAACAATAATGATGTCTTTGTACTAGTTATCAGTCCAGTGGAACAATCATCTTTAACCGAATACGGTGTCACTGGAGTTGAAATAAATTACGTAAGACTTTTACTCTTTTTGAAATTAAAGCACTCAATCGGTTCCGGTTGTGCAATTTTAGTAATTTGGCTATACATCTTGTTGCTATGAACGGTGCTTGGGGATTTCTCTTTGTTTACGTAACAGATAAAACTTTCAATGACGCTTTAGCGCCCGGTTTATAGTACGAGTACGTCTGAACTTCAACATCCGTTATAATGTATGATGAAACATCTTATTTTTGCTTATTCGAGTGTAGTAGTAATTAATTTTGGTAGTTGATTCATATCAAAGACCAAGATTAATTACTTTATTTTAATACACGTAGTCAACATGCTTGCATAATATTGGTAATATTAGCTCTTGGTCTATAAAGTGGACATGTACCTATTGTATAATCACTCTCATTAAATGTAATAGTCCTGTGAAGAAGTGTTTAGTCCTCGAACTCGTTTAAACCTTACGACATTTCACAAACCTAAACTCAACAGCCTGTCCACTGCGGAGCTATAAGGAATATTAGGAACTGTCGGAATTGGTATGCTAGATATACACAAAGGGAGGGATTACAGACAGTGTACCACTTTCACACACTAGCACTCTTTAACACTAATACCCAAAGGATAGCACAAAGCGATCTTACTTCAGTAGATCTGACAATTTGCAGAATACACGAAGCAAAATAATTGTGTACTATCTAAGCACGTTGCCAACCTTAGCTCCCAATTTGCATAAAAGCAAAACAGCATAGCATGATTTAACACGCACACAATCTCCTAAGTACACATAAAGCAATCGAGGATGCGTTGCAGCATCTTAATAACGAACCGGCACGGCAGTTTCCATTACGATCAATTTATAGATAATCGAAAAACCTTATACGGAAAATAATACGAGTTAGGTGTTACAAGATCCTGTGGCCGGTTACGCAAAATGATTTACGTGTACCATTTCGGTCGATTTTCGTCAGTGACGTTGGTTATTGCTCGCTATTCAGTGGCTGCGGACGACCTCTTTGCACAAATCGAGCAATGTAACCAATTTCATGACATAGTTACGAAACGCGACGGTTAATGCGGGTTACGCAAGGACAAAGCCTAATCCAATACGTCTGAAAAGGTTGACGGGAGTTGGCAATATCAAATTGATGACAATCTCGCATTCGATTTCGATTCTATTCTATCACTGGATATAGAACTCATTGAAATAAAGTGGACTCGGTGTCAATTCACCTCGCTACTTAGATCGCAAAATGGAAAGTTGGCTTTGAGTAATCTAGTGGTTAATGTTTTAGAAACTTCTGATGGACACACTTACTTAGCTTCTTGATAAATTGACTAAATAAATTTACTTAAAATTTACTACGTCTATCTAAGTTATTAACGTTGTTAATTGTACTACATTAAATAACTTTCCCTTTAAAAGCAAACTTTAGTAAAATTGTTTTTTGCTGATATCCATTGTTTATTTTAATTTATCATTTGACAACCGATTTTTCTATAAGAATGAAGTGGTAAATATGCATTCAACCTGATCGAATGTGTTCATTACTGCCTATAATTAACTCCATATAGAATGCGTGCGTTACTTTTAATTAGAACTAACGACTGAGGAGATGTTCTCGCCACTCGGTTCTCATCGATTCCCAAACAAGCTTCAGGACGTTTAACGAGGTTTCACGACTGCTATCCAATGATAATAACCGGGTCTCACGCTCTAACATATAATAATAGGCTACTAGGGACACCAAAGCATCTTTGTACACAAATTACGATATCATCATCATCAACCCATTATTGTCCCACTGCTGGGCACGGGTCTCCTCTCAGAATTAGAAGGATTAGGCCTTAGTCCACCGCGCTGGCCAAGTGCGAATTGGTAGACACATACCTTTAAAAACTTTTTTTTAAGAATTCTTAGGTATGCAGGTTTCCTCGCGATGTTTTCCTTCACTGTTAAGCAAGTGATAATTAACTTCTAATACGCACATAACTTTGAAAAATCAGAGGTGCGTGCCTGGGATTTGAACCTCGGACCTATCGATCAAGAGGCCGCGTTTCTTAACCACTAGGCTATCACTGCTTTTTTACGATTTACACAAACCGGAATTATCACGCGTCAATTGTTTGTCTTGTTATACGAAATCGAATATGCAAAATTCCTTCCTGTTTACAAGTTCGATAGGAAAGCATTGCGACCGCTGTGGAAACTCGCTAATTTCTCGTTTTTGCATGTTTATTAGCACTGTTAACGCACTCTACTTTCCATTTCCATTCCTCTCGATTTGCTCACTATAGACGGGTAAACGAGAAGCGATTAATAGTATTTACGATTCTATGAAATTATACTTTAAAATGGTGAAAAGTTTATAAATATGAATAACAACTTCTATTCAAAAGCAAAGTGAACACCGTAAACAATATTAAGACGATACCATTACATTCGTTATTCATCAATTTACCTATCAAAAATGGAAATATAACAATATTTAGCAGGCAAATTATTGGATAGATTTTTAGCGCAAGAGATGCACAATTATAATTATGAACTGGCAGAGAAAATAAACAGCTTTCTGTTGGACAAGTTCATAATGCTATCTGACAATCAAAGTACTCAATTTATCGCACTTTTTAACACTTTCTTCGCTCATACTGATACTCGTTCCTAGATCTCGATGTAACAGGTTCCTTACAATATAAGCGGGTTGAAACAGCCGATATATCGCACTTACCATCATTGAGTAATGCAATTTCTCTATACAAATGTGTTTGTTTATTATTCCAATGGTTTGTTTTGACTTTCTTGTTATTCTCATACGGACAATCGTTTCGCGCGGTGAATGTTTGCGTGTGTCGGCCTCGGCATCGTTTAATAAAAATATGTTTTCACACATTTTCAAATTAATATATAGTGATTGATATATGTAGGGCGTAATACACTGGAAACATTATTTATGTACAATAACAAAAATGATTTATTTAAACTGCATCACAGTTTATAAAAGGTCGAAGTAGTCGTAACACTCTTGTTTAGTACAAACCTTTAAACCTGTCACTGACAGAAGGCAGGATTAATTTGTTTTACCACATGATAAAATCAAAAGAAAAAAAAACTTTTAAAAAACAAGCTTTTATTGCTTGTTAATAAAAAATAACTAAAAAGTTAAAAATAATTTAGACCCGATGTATTAAATATTATTTATATTTATTTATAAATAAAAGCGTGTTACAATGTAATAAAAAATGTGTCTGATAGGAAAACGCAAATATTTAATGGTAACCGCGTGGCTCAACAGTCACTAAGCCTAAATAACTTATTGGGTTCGGGGTTTAATCTCCGACCAAGAGACGAGATATGTAACGACATACCAATATGGCGAGTTTAGATATTCCTTTCCTATTTTCTTATTTGTATTCGGACCTTTTGTATACTTGTCTATTTCCATGTTACCCACAGAACAGGCAATCTTCCAAGATTATGCGTACACAAATCATTATAACCTTCCATTACATAACATCAACGAACGAAATAAACATAGCTACAGGATTTCAAAATCTGTATTCCAAAGCGCATCGCCGGCAGGTTCGTGGTATCGAAAGCTAACGCGATTTTGATTGGCGCCACTTCCAGCTCACTTTCACTGGCCTTACACTGCGCCGGTCATAATCGTAAGCCTAAACCCACATAATCTTGTCTCTTATTACATAATTCGATTACCGAATGAGAAAATATTTCATGTTACTTTTGTATATCCAACTTCTTTTATAAAGTCATATCGTTAGGTTCATTGTATCAAAAGCTTGTAAAAAACCCAATTTGTTAGCTACTTCTAGCTCATTTTCACTGATCTTACACTGCGCCTATCATAATCGTGTGTGTACTTAAATCCAAGTAATCTCAGTCCTCATTATAAAATACCGTTACTGAATGAGAGAATTAACCTTCAGGATGTTCAATCTGTTATACAAAATCCCACCCTTAGTTATGATGAGTTCCGCATATCGAAAGCTAACACGATTTTATTGGGCGCCACATCCAGCTCACTTTCACTGGCCTTACACTGCGCCGATCATAATCGTAAGCCTAAACCGGCGTAGGTAATCTTACCTCCTATTACATAATTCGATAATTGAATAAGGAAATATGTCGCGTTTCTTCTGAATATCCAATCTTTATTACCAAGCTGCATCCCTAGTTATGATAGGACCGTCGTTTGAAAGCTAGCACGATTTTGTTCGGCGCCACTTCCAGCTCACTTTCACTGGACTTACTCTGCGCTGATCATAATCTTGCGACTAAACCGGCGTAATCTTGCCTCCTATTACATAATTCAATCGCCGTAAGAGAATATTGTTTCTTGAGGATACCTAATCTTTATTACGAAGCCGTGTCCCTACTTATGGTAGGATCGTCGTAGCGAAAGCTAACGCGATTTTGATTGGCGCCACTTTCAACTCTCGTGTAGTGCATCATAATCATATATCCAACCTTTCATAACCTTACTTAATATTATGTAACAAAATCTTTACAAAGGCAATATCGTGAATCCAATTTATGCTTTTAACCTGTGATACTACTTAACATACAGCGCATCACTAGTTACAACGAACATTTTAATATATTATGAACTAAAGTGCTCATAAGTTTAATTTACATTAGACTTCTTTAATAATTTATTTATTAAAAGTGTTTTATTTTGTGAGAATTGCGATCGTCATGGTGTTAGTATTTTTGCATATGGATATTTAAAACATATGGGATTGCTACTTGCAAGATACTTGATCATAAGTACCAATAGGCATCGGATGGAGAGCTAACGCGAATTCGATCGGCGGCGCTCAAACCGACACTTTCACTGTGCGCTAAACGCTTGTTTATACCAATGGTGCTACTGGTTACAAACGTGTTTCTAATGGGAACAGATTTGGCGAAAACATACACGCTAATCTTTTTAATTTGAAATTTCGGATGACAAGTCATAATGTATTTTATTCTTTAGGTAATCATATCAACAATATTAATAATAGTGAAGGTCTTAGTAGAAAACCTGGAGGTGTGAATACACCTCAGCTCCGTGATATTACACCTGAATCCCATAACATACTTTTTATATGAAGTATGAACCAAGAAAACCAAAAATATTTTCAACCTACTTAAATACATTTAAGAACTTAAATAAGAAACAAATTCACAAAGCGAAGAATAAATCAGAATAAAAGAATACTTCGTAAAACGTGGTACCGTTGGAAGAGTAAGTTAATTGAATGAGTAGACTTAACGAGTAATTCAGAAGCAGATATTTCTCTTGAATCATTACTATTGTATTGAGGTCTCCGTGTCAGTTCACGTTAACGCCACTCAATAAGACTGGTTTTAAGCAAAAATATTCAAGGGCCGACCTTAAAATTTTATTTGTTCAAACTTTCACCCGTGTTCGTAATGACCCTTAATGTGATCGATGAATTATATTTTCCATAGAAAGTATTACACTACTATTCCTATGATGATAGTGTTTTATACGCGCTTCTGTGCTTAATATGCCCCGTTAAACCGTGAGTAATTTTATCAGAACAGAACAGCTGTTAATGAGCTTTTCAGAGACCTGTTGATACAAAAAATTCTGACACTGAATAGCCGCCTTCCTGTATATACCTCCACCAACCACCAATGTTGGAACATCGTTGAACAATATGACCTCTAGAGTTCACGTTTCCAGAAGAAAGACAAAAAGCGTTACAGAAGGACTTCCTATTTTATTACCAACTAAAATGCATACGCATACGGCTGTATGCGTTTTAATTACAAAGATACCTTCTTTAATTTGTGTGTTCATACGTGTTAGTTAGCACGTGCACACAAAACATTACAAAATAAGTATTTTAGTAATACAGGCGCTTAGTGAAGCGATCTGTATCACAGTAGAAATCGGTGAAAGTAGTAGCTATCGGAGCGGATGTTGCGTAAGAGTCCTACCTCAATCGAAATTACGTTGCGTTTCGTAATAATGAATCACACGAGATCCGGCTGCGGTGAAGAAAGGGGGTGTAAGTTACTATATAGCATGACGTTAGTAAATTATTATTTGTTTATTATAAATCACTTGTATATTAATCATACGAACCGCGCTAAAATGAGCGATAGATAAACTATCAAACAGAATAGAAGGCTGAGATTGTAAAAGTATAAAATAAATCCACTTAAAAAAACTTAACAATGACTGATTGACAGAGAAAACCCAGCTTAAACAAATGAAATAAAAAGGTATTTTGAAACCTCATCCCCTAAGGAGATAAATAGGTCACGAAAGCTCAAACAAAATAAATTACTAAGCACTTAAGATATTTTGCCCATAAATTTATTACTGTTACCGTTTTGCGAAAACGGGAATATATTTATTGCCTACTTCCCACTAATAAACAACAAAAACACCATTTCCACAGCCTTTAGCCATTCTCTGCCGGGTAGCCAACACCATGAATTATTTTATACGACCTCGTAGCGAATTATCTGTAACCCTCCACACGACACATAAAACACTATGACAAACATACATCAGCATTGCAGGTACTGGTGGCACGAGGAACCCGTACGGAGAAACTACTAGGCACGGCTGTGACAAAGAAATTGTAACTTAATACTAAGTTATTCCCGTTCGCGGCACGAGCTAAGTTTACGAGGCAATAAACAACAGCGTGTCGAGCCTCTAAGTTCGCAATATTAAGAGCCATCGGAGAACCCGTTGCTCATTTGTATTCCATTCGACAATAAATCGGAAGATCGCTGTATACGACACTATCTCCTGAACTGTCATTAAAAACAGATCTATGGGTTGAGCGCGGTCCGGATTATAGGCATATGCGACAAGCGTGACTTATCTCTTCTGTGTGACCCCAGGTAGGTACCTACAACTACATACAATAACACTCTGATATTATGGAGACATGAAACGTACAATTTAATGTGACGAAACAAACCCTACTTGCCATACCGATACACAAAGATCATGTCTTGGTATCAATTGGCAACTTTGAAATACTGTTAAATTGCAACCCTATAAAAGAATAAACCTTTAAATATGACTCTTAATAAACCACGTCACAGAAATAGCCTCACAAATCGTGCAAACATTCAAAAGCTTTTACGTGATGAATAAAAAAGGTTATAAAAAGAAACAAGCGTTCAAAAAACGAAATATGAAACATAAACGACGAGATTTTACTGTAGTAGCAGATGAAATCGTGATGGAGATAAAATTATTCATAAAATTGCAAGTCTGCACGGGCGTGCGTCTAGATTAAACTCAAGATACGAATAAAACACAAGGATCATTGTTTATAGCGATCATTACTACAATTACTTTCTCAGGGTTTCTTAGTTATGAAACATAAATCAAAGTAATATTCATTATAAATACGAAGAGTAACTTTAGACTCTCGATCAGAAGCAATTTCAAGTGAAAGTATATACAAAACAGTAAATAAACAAGCGAAAATCATCATCACTCTGTTTGATAGAAAGTTTAGCACATTTATACCTAAGTTAAAAGGTATATAGAACGTAACTTGTTTATTAATGACATGACTGAATTTATTTTTTACAGAACTTAAGTTTTTCATGCGCATTTAATGATAACACTTGATAAAATAAATGAAATCAAAATTCATCCATCCATACCATCTATTGTCGCATGTTAAAATAACCTAAGCTAAGTAAATAAACATAATAATATTATTAAATTAGATATACTAGGTACATCGCATGTAACTCAGCAATGATTTTAAATACATGTTCGTAAACATAATACAAATTTGAAATACTAAGCCACAATCTTATGATCACTGAGGGTATTACAGATCGGATCAACCGAGGTTAACAGAACCGGAATACAAGTCACTATAACAAGGATAGATATAGGAAAAGGTAGGTCCGAGCATAATCACTTAAGTTGTCACGTCATTGACACGATAAACACCATAATGCCGTCGAGCCACAAAGGCGCGGCTCGAGTTATGTAATTTGGTTGACACATGAATATTAATGACATAAACGACGCCATGGATGAAGCACTAAAGCTTTTTTACGGAGACCAAAAAAACTGACTTAATCCAAAAGAGTATTTTGTATTCAAAACGTATTATTAGAATCAGTATACTAGAAAAAATGCGGATTTTGTCGATTAAGAAAAATTACAAGTAATTTTGTTACAAATTACACAACTGATGGTCCTTGACAACATGAATCTTTGTAATAAATCATACGTGACGCAGTCAATGTTAGCTACCGGATTGTTAGCATAAATAATAATCTGACCTTAGGCGATTCGTAAATAGGTACACATGAAAGGCAATTAAAAGCTGTGAAAGTTAAGCAAGGAACGAGAGGAGATAAGTATGAGCGACCTTCAGACGCAGCGTAAGGGCGTCCTGCCCTTTGTACAAAGCAACCTTCACGCACGGATAAATGGATTATGCCGCGAGAAGCGTCCTTAACAACTGACTGAAAACTATCCACAACTAATTTGAATACCTAATAGCACTTAAGGCAGTACGTGATTTGAATTAGCAACAGCCACGACCGAAATATAAAAGAGATGTCTATCAATTTTAAACGACATGTATAATAAAGGCTAATACGTCGTTTTGCATCCATATTTAACTTTATCATCGTTTTTAATATAAGTATTGTACATATTTGAGACGTAGAATTCTTATATGCCAGTATCTTAACGTTCGTTGGTTTACATACTGGCATATTTCACAATTAAAATACCACATAGAGCCGGATTTATTCCTTCCTCGTTGTTAAATTAGAAACTTCCTCTAATTTAACTGTCACTGTATTTTTCCGTACTTCGTTGATTGCGAATGATGGATGTGGGCAAGTAACTAGTCAAAGCCCGTACTCAGTAGCTAATTCTGGTCTTAACAGTCTATATAAAATAAAATGTTTCCCTTTTCGGTTATATTACAAATCTTTATAACGAGGAAGCAAAGGAGGAATATGCAATCCACCTGATGGTTAGTGAACAATGCCGCCCCTGGACAACGGCCAAATTAAACCAACTGCAGATAGAACTGTAGCTATACCTTAAGTTAGTTACAAAAGCATTGCGACTCCTGAGGACCAAGATAGTAGCCTAACTTTTACAGACTCACTTCTGACGTCGAGAACCTTTCACGAAATTATACTTACCAAACTCTTAAACCAGACCACAGCAAAACATACATTCATAGTCATTAACTCATTACTCTTTACGAATCTCTCGACGTGAACACTTTTGTTCAGAAGCCAAGACATAAGTCTCAGGATAATAGTTTGACCCTCGTTGTGTATTTAATGTGAAAGGCAACAGACAGCTTCTCTGGAGCGAGTCGTAATTGACCCGTTAATAGAAGCGATACTACACAGATCCGTACTTTTGATCCTCGTTTCATCCAACGTGCCTTCACTTTTATGACTCAAAAAATTTAGTTTTATAAAAGTCGCATTGCGTTCGTGAAAAGGCAACAAAGAAACAGATGAATTACTTTAGTTTATAGAGGACGTCCCGCCCTTGTTCAGAAGTGAACGTTTCGTGCTAGACTAAGTGGATTATGCCGTGCGAAGCGTTCTAAGCAACTGACCGGGGCGTCACCAGCCGCAATAACAGAACGTCATTGCAATGAATGTCACGGTGAAACTGTCCAAAGACATTTATTTTTACAGATAATCTAACCTTCGCTGTCATAGTTAAGCGACACAATATATAATACCCACATAAATTTCACGCAAATGTCAAACTTGCACGAAGAATTTCGTTTAATACAATTGCGTAGTACAAATATTGCGTAGTAGGATTAGCAGTCTCACAAAGGCTACGATTGATCGTAAATATTTACACAATAGTAAAATAATTTATACACGGAGACTAGATAAACCGTACTGTTTGTTTAGTTAAGAACCGATAGAAACCAGGTTTCCCACTGCATAATATCGTCCATCAATGGACGAACAGTATAGACGCTGGTACACTTGCCAAATACTTTGAATCCGACGCCGTGCACTGCAATTGCCAATGCGGATTTAATGCACTTCAGTATTGACGGTACTACTATTGTCCACTGCCAAGAAAAACACGGAACCAATTTAAATTCCTACAAACGAGATTCACTTAGAACTCCGAGGGCATATTTTTAGGATTTTTTTATTACTAATTCTCGCCCCCAAGGGCCTCGATTTTGGGCGTCTGAATTAAAATACTGCTGAAATAACTACCATTTAAATTGAGGTCTTTAAAATGGTGGCACGTACTAATGGAAACTATATCAGGGCCACTCAACCTATATTAATCAAGATTATCACACTATTTTAATCGCAAATTGAGCTTCGAACATCAAAATGTTTTATTTAAAATACCGAATTATTTTTGAACCTCGATAACCACTACATTACAAATTGTTTAATTTATATAAAAGCGGCGAAAACTCCATGACTTTTAAATATTAAAGTTTAAGACTGATAAATAATGATTGATACATTCACTGATACTTCACGAGTCACTTATTACTAACAAGAAACAGAAATGTCCAAAAATTGATTTTGAAGACCTCGAAATAGTATCTCAATTATATTACTATAAACATCGCCAAATTTCCTTTCAAGCTTGTACACGTATATTAACACAGCATTTACAGCTACTGTAATAAAAAAAGAGCATAAAACTACTGGTTGAAACGCGTCCTGCATTCGTAGAGATAATTTCGCGGCACAGCTTTCAGACGGTATTCAAGCGGGACATAGTCTGTATCTAAAATTATTTCGTGCTCGTAAATGCCGACAGATTTTACAGTCGTCGTAATTTTGCGTCGAACACGACTTAAACGAAGCGGGGTGAGCTTCGTGGCTTAATGATGCGAGTGAAAGGCGAACGCATTAAAAGCCATTGCGTATTACGTAAACGACGGACTGTGTATAGTATTAACGATAAGTGTATATTGAAGATAATGGTAGGTATATAAATTGTGCTGATACATAAGATTTGAAAATAAATTAAATAAATTTACTATAAAATAATAAATAACCGATTAGACTAGATTTATATTGTTGTTCGTATTATCGACTCACAACGACGACAACTGAAAATTTATTTAAATTACTTTATTGAGATTTTTGCATGTCTGAAAAAGAACCCAACGATCACCGTAGCCTGGTCTGACACTTAGAGAATTCTGGCTATAAAACAATCCATCCAAACAGATTTGTCTGGATTGTGCATAACGTCTGCTATGGAACATAAGTGACCAAATCATTAAATAGTTCTTGTAATATTTTATAAAGATTTTATTTACATTACATTTTCCTTCTTATAAGCCCCGGGGGTGATTTTTGAAATACATTCTTTGTCCACATACGATGTACCCATTTAGAAGAAGCATTTTTTTACGATTTGACATTTTTGTACCCAACAGTCAAATCACATTGTCTCTTAGCCACCGTTCGAGTTTTGCGAACTAGATTTCCAGACCAGATCGTCTATCTAAGTAAATAAAGTCCCCGATAGTGCTTACGCGATCAGATTTCAGAACTCTCCACGTCCACAGGGCAAACAATAAGCTGGAAGGGACGAGGGAACATCCGCGACCTCCAGACTTCGCCCCGTCGGCCGGGAAGGTCACGCCGCCCTTGCACCTACCGCCCGCCCTCTCTCCGGGCAACAGAAATCGACCGTACAAACTGATATTAACAGCCACGTAATGACCCTATTACCGACCGTGAAGGACGGGCTCTGTTAACATATGAGGATTCAGGTGATGGAGTCATTAATTTGACTACCTTTCTTTTATTCATGCTTTTATAAAATTCTTTGTTCAGAGATTACATTCGAATGGTGCTTAGGTGATATAAAGGTGGAAGAAGACTCCATTACTGCGGCGGTGGCACCACCACACCCAGTTCTGCTTTATAATACCAATGCTAAACGCTGTTGTATTTTAAGTATGGTAAGACAGGGAGACGCTTACACTAAGCGTTCAGACTTGACCTTAAGTTATTACTAACTTTACTTTAGTTAGAGTAGGACCACCTCCAGGTAGAAATCCTTACAATTCTCTATGAGCGACAGTGACCTACCACAAGCGCTTTTTCTACTTGATTTTAATAAAAAAAAAAGTTTAAACTACTTTCTGCATTCGATTTTTAAAACGTGATTCGATTACAAATAACAACCTCATTAATCAGCCACATTTAAAAGTCAATGGTCAATTCACGAAAATTGGTACGCGCACTCAATACACACGACGCTCTCATTGAAATTCGATACAGTTTTAACCTTATCAGAATATTAAGTGTATAGAATAGGATTTTAATAGTGAAAGTATTTTTAAAACAAGTTTGATATCCTTAGATTCGTTTATCGTATAAACATCGTAATTGTAAAGTGTACGAATAACTACGATTTTATGAGTTACTACTCGTACGAGTAACATCGATTACCGCATCGCCCGACACAGCGCAAAATAGCAAAGCAAGCTCAATAATTCAAAGCGCATTCAATCGTCGAACAAATCGGCAAATAGCAACAGTAACGCTGCCGACAATGCGAGATAACATTTCGCAACGTCTCTATAGGAGGTCTGGTGGTCTTGCGCAAATCGTGACGTCACCGCGTTCGGTTCCGGCTTCGCTTTCGCGAACACTTTCACCGGCCGGCCCAGTGAGGTGGCGCCGCCGTTTGTCGATACTCGATACGATATATTGTTATTGTAAGCGAGATTCGATTACAATGTTTTAATCGATAATGGATTGGAACAAAAAATGTTTACCTTCTGCATTCTTAATATTTCAATGTTAGGTTTGATACGATTTATTATTGATTGATTATAAATGATGTTCAAATAATGGTTTAATCGAAAATAAATTAAGACTAGAATTTGTTAATTCTTTATTTTTAGGCTTAAAGTCGATAAACAATTTCAATTAAAATATATTCAGAAATAAGTTTTATATTTATTGATTAAAAATAAAATTTTATTGCCACACAAATCAAATAAATAAAAATCAATTGTAGGTATTTCCTTCGAATTCAATAGATCTTTGATGATTTATTTCAATACGAGATTAATTTTTAAGCAATATGATTTGTAAGCGTTGCGTGTCGGAACACGCATAGCTGGAGCTAATAAACAACATATTTTATATTTGATAGATACAATTTACAAAACATAAATATGATATGTTAATAAATGCAAGCTGTTTAATTTTAACGATTACATAATTTTGAAACCAAACAGCATATTTTGAGCATGTTTTCCTAACATATTAATAATTCTGTAATGTAGCTTATTTTTAAAATACGTAATAAATGCATTTTATCTACATAAACTATAATTTATTTATATATATATTATACATAATTTTAAAAATTCTAACTATTAAACTCGCCTTGCAGTCGTTTGAAAAATAGTTAAAAACACGTTCCCCGACAAAAATGAGCAACAAAGTGAAAATGAACTAAGAAAAGGCGAACTCTTTGTGGCAAATATCATCTAAGCTTTAGACCATTCAAGTTAACGAGTCAAAGCGAATTGTGCGCGCTTATTAGGCTCATAGCCGGCAAGCCCGAAACAATGCCATTTTAGTATCGAGAACAAAAATAAAAGAAACCGAGCGGCTCGTCACAGAGATTTCCACGGACGTTTCTCCAATTGACTCCGTGTAACGGACCGGAGACGTCTAAAACAATCAATTATATAGACGGACGTCTTCCCACACTTTCTAACGCTATTGTAATGGAGTGAGACAATAATATCTCGCCGATTTATTGTAATGCGCCTTGTTGGTCGGTTGTAATCACGACATTATTTTCGTCGAAGAACCGGGATATCTCGTATTGGCTTTCGTTTACTGTTTGCACGACCTTCGCGGGCGTGATCGAATCCAGGACGGCCGGCTAACGAAGTTGTTTTAACTAACAGTCTGTCTATTTTGCTTTTATTATTTACTATTATTAATAAATGAGCAGTTCAAGTTCTCTTCGCAGTTGATCCTAAACATTGTCACTCCTGGTGATTTTGCTTTAATACATTAAATCTACCAGAGATATGATATACCATGATAATATAAGTATTCTATCAGAATTTATCAATAAATCCCTATCGCACCTGTTACAATATTATCGATAGGTATTATTTATCCTGAAACCTAACGCCGACTTGCAGGTGTGTCGTGTAACCAACGATAAAAATATGTCATTAATTGCGGTTTTTATATAAGTAACACTACAAGTCGTAAGACTCTAACTTATTCCATAAATTGTGTATAAAAACGCCACGTATGTAGCACCGCAGAGCCCCTTAACATCAGATGAACTACACGCATGCCTGGCGCATACATAAACGACTATAGGAAATCAACACGAAAAAATAATTTAATAAGACAAAATAATATGCTGTTTTAAATACAGTTAAATACGGATTTCCCGTCTTTAGAATTTCTCAAAGTCGTCTTTTCTTGTAAAGTAGCTGAAGACTTTAAAAGGCTAGTGTTTTGTAACACGGTAATATAACAACACAACAAAACGGAACTCGATATGAACTTTTAAATCCATTTATTAAATCGATATTATCTGTATAAAATACAATAGTTGTCTGATCCTTTGTTTACCGCACCGCTACTTGGTCGAAAAACTAAATGATTAATGTTTCACTAAAACTATATAGGTAACTTGTTCTATCGACGAAGTAAAACGATGAGCTGACATCGCTGGAAGAGATATTAAGTGTAGAGCGCAAAGCCACTGAGACAGAAACTGAGGCAATGATTTAGGTCACAGCTACTTGTGCATATTTTACTTGAGTATAATGATTGTACGTGAATATTTAATTCGATTCAATAAAATTTGTACTCCAAAATTATATTAACTATATTTGCATTCCACTCGTTCTATAATATATGAACATGAAACATTACAAATTATACAAATGATGAGAACCGGCAACTGGTGATGATATTATAGGCAACTATTATATATAAAATATGTTGACGGGAAAATATTATATAGGATTTTAATCACGCATCTAAGGAACACATTTTATGTACCAATATTTACACATTTTTGACTTCATCGAGATACCTAATTGTAAGGGAATTGAATATAGAAACAACAAGTTCATGATAAATTTTATATATCGCTTACCGCCCCACCGCCCCACATGAGACAAATGCATACAAATCAGTCTGTCATGTCGCTGCATTTGGGACAATCTCAGTGGAACAGTGAACACAATGAGGACTTATAGAAAGCGTGTTAAAGATGATAGGTCGTCACTGTGACCGAGGTATTAATAATGAAATATTAGGAGAAACCGAGCGCATAAATTACTGTTTTTTTTTTCTTACAATACAAGACAAAGAAAGTATCAGATTCGAGATATAAATGACATACAGAGTTCCACGTACTCGGGATTTGGGTCGATAAAAGAAATGTTGCAATAAAATGGTCACGAGTTTCATGTTCATCACATAAAAGGTAAAGTTTAATGTTATATTGTCATACAATAAGATTTAAAGTTACTTGACAGTGTGGTTGAAATGTTCAGAAGAGATGTTAAATTTGTAGGATATAGGTATATTTGTATTTTTTGTAATTTAAAATCCTATTTTATTTCTAGAAACCGATCTGACGCTTAACGAAAATATTTATTTTGATAAAGAAGTCACCTAGGCATAATGTAGATTTCTTATCAAAAATAAGCCTACAAAACAGAAATTCACGTGACTAGACGCCGTGATGTATAAATTCGTGTTCCTTAAACAATACAGAAACATTATCTGATATCTAATAACATAACGAAATACATAAAGAAACTCTATAATGGTTCGTTCCTATGCAAATACAGAACAGAAGGATTCTCACTCACTCAGTCGAATCACTCACTCGTAATGCAACTACGAAAGATAGAACTTTCCTAGAATTTGCCTAAATTTCCCCTCCCATTCTTAAGGTGCCTGCCATTGTTTTATATTTCGTTCCTGAGAGGGGTTAAATAGGAGTTTAAAATTAGTTCCAATCTGCTAATTTTAAAGCAAACATGAAATTTAGGATATTTCTTTCTGATTTGAAATAATTAACTAGGTGAGTTGGAAAATAGGCAAAAGCACTTAATAGGATTTGATTTATTTATTATATTCTACAATATTTCAGTTCACGAATTATAAGGGTACGAAGTCACGGTCAACAGCTAGTCAGAAATAAAACAGACCACTGCCAAAAATAAAAACTCCATCAGAGATTTGACAAAACGTCTCAATCAGCCAGCCGCAAGTCACAACAGCAGGAAGTAAAATCGAGCAGAACAAACAAATTGAAACTAATCGTTAGATCGTGAGAGCGTTTTCACATTATCCGATCCGATATCGGTATCGGACGCCGATACAATATCGGGGTAAGTAAAATGTATGAAACATGTACCTGCCTTTCACATTGTCCGTTCCGATATCGGATATCGGAGCCGACAGCGATATGCTGGCGACACCATCGGACGCCCGTGAGCCGTCGGGCGATAATGTTTGTATGTGTGCTCTACGTGTATCTAAATTGTCTCTGTGTGCGTAGAGCCCGATGCGCGGCGGCCATTTTGAGCTGTTTTGATACTGTTTGTGAGATGAATTAGCAAATAATTGAATGTGGATTCACTCATACGAAAGTAATTAAAGAACTTTCTAGGTGCGTGTTGTAGCTTGCTAAAAAGAGTGTAAAATGCTCCCTCTGAATATCTAGCTTCCACAATAGGATGTATCCAATACTGTCTGTGAACAGATCTTTTTTTGCGTCTCAAATATAAGAGATACAGTAAATAAAGTTTTCTATTATAGTCTGCCATGATGACCTGTCCGCACTAAGCTATCGAGCAAATGGCCGTATCGGAACGATTTTGTCGGAAATATGTGAAAATAGCACATGGTGTCGGCTATCGGATGTCGGCTATCGTCGTCCGACACCGATATCGGATCGGATAATCTGAAAACGCTCTGACGATGAAGAATCTCATTTTCGATTCAGTGAGAGCTGTGTCACGGGTTCGGGACGAGGTCACGTTGACCCGGCCATAGCGACAGTACAATTATTAGACAAAATTAAGAAAACGATACAATGTCGACTGACATCATAATTCTCATATTTAACAATCTCAATATACAAATGTAGATTATTGAACAGAACATGAGCAATGAAGTGAGATAAAATGAAATAAAATAAACCTATTGCGTCGCTTTTTCTCCGCGAAACGCCGTCCAACCTCAAACAAATTCGAAAACAGTTTTATATGGAATCAATTTTTAATATGTGATAATAAACTGAATTCTATAAGCGTTGACGCCACGGAGACACTTAGATATAAAAACTTAAGCCTAAAATAGAAATCTGGATACTTCATTGTGCGATAAGCCTTTATTTGACGTGGGAAAATCTATCTAATCGTAATTCCTAAGGTGATATTTAATAATTTAACTACCTTAGTGTAAAACTAAATCTATAATGATTTAGTTTTACACTAAGGTAGTTAAATTATTCTTGATGGAATGTAAAGTCTGTCTAGTCATGTTACCAGACAGAAGTAAATGCGAATGGTACATGTAGCGCCATCTATGTGGCTTATGGACACCACAATAAAACAAATGCTTACAAAACATTCCTACAAAAGTACGAAAAAGTTTACTTCAATATTTTTTTAGATTAAAACACAATGAACACGTATCATTATCAATATTTTAAATCGTTAAAATAGTTACTAAATTCAATATTATTTTTGTTTAAATCATCTTAACTTCCACCATAAAAAATAATTGCAAGAAAATCAATTTAGCCACGTACTAGTCGCAAATTAAAAGATGCTACCTTCTACGTTAATAAGCATATCGAATAAACAATACAATCCGCAAATTATCAATGAACCACACTGACCCGTGCCACAGTACAAATATAGAACAGTATGGAAACTAAGCCTATACCTCCGCCACGATGCGAAGAGAATTCATGTAAACAAACCGATATTAGGGTCATCAAAATTTTGGTACTGTAAAAATTACCATTATCCTTGTTTTCATTTTTAATTCAACAAAAAACTTCACAATTAAATTGTATCCATTATTTCTATACCTTATTACATGCAAAGTACTCTCACAACTTTCATATTGTTGCGTATAGACAAAGATGAATAAAATATCCTTATCAGTAAGTAAGTGAAAACCCTGTAAATAAGCGTATGCCAGGTAATAAGAACTTTTGGTTACGATTTTGAAAAATCGAAACAGTCCATCAAAAAAAAAGAGTACGTAAATTTCTTTACAACCCCACTTTTACTGCTTCATTTTAAATTAGCTGCATAATAATTGCTTTATAATCCGACTATTTAAAAAATACAATTGCGTTTCGTTTTATTTAAAGTAGCAAATAATATTTTTTGAAGTGTAAGCTGACATTTTAATTTATCCACTATTTTCGTAGTATATGATTAAATTATTATTTGAAAATAATTTTATTTATACTAATGTATAATATTTTAAATATAACTTTATAATAATAGTTCATTGTTACAAATACAAAAAAAAACATTTTGTTTACATTGACTGCTTAGCTATAACGAAACGCACTCTCCGAATTTGGTCGTGTTACAATGATGTTTACAACATGGCTGCTTACGATTACGAGTACTGTGCGTGTTAATATCTCTGTTATCCATTGTTATTTGTTTGTTAAATATTCCTGTTATAGTGTTGTTCTGTTATTTTGTTGAGTTTTTTTTTTTGTTTCGTTTTGTTTGTTTTGTTGTTCTTGTTATAATGAGTGATTCCCAACCGGGTCCGAGTGGCCTGCAGAAGTTTTCTTCTCCAAAGAAGAAACGAGCGAGGTGTTCACTCAGTTCCTCGGAGAAAACAGTTATATGTAACATTTATAAAACTATCGAAGAAATGTGGCCAAAAGATAGTTTTATATACAGTAAAGATGTCGCAAAAAAAACTGCAGAAACTGCCGGCGTACATTTGAGTACTGTATACCGAATAATAAAAGAATATCGAACTCATAAACGAGTTTCGTCACCGACTCCAGCTCCTAAAAAGGGGACAATAATGGACAAATTGGACGATATGACCTTGAGTGGAATTCGTAGGAAGGTGCACATGTTATTCTTTGATAACGATCCACCAACAATTGAAAAAGTTTTAAATTTAGTGAACGAGGACGACAGCTTACCAAGCTTTAAAAGAACTACCTTTCAAAAAGTTTTAAATAAACTAAAGATTAAATATTTGAAACGGTCGAGACGAAGTGTTCTCATTGAAAAGGAAGAAATTGTGCGATGGCGCTTCTATTATCTTCAAAAAATGTTAAGGATGAGAGAACAAAGACGCAAAATTTATTATTTGGATGAGACTTGGGTTAACGAAGGTACATAAACAATTTTAACTTATTTTTTATATAGAATCAATCATTTCTGTATACTTATTGATCTTTATTTAAACAGTAACCATATAAATTATTATTAATAAGTAGAATTTAAATGTCATAATCAATATTTTATCACATCTTTGGCACACACTGTGTATAAAATTATTTATATTAAAATAATTTAAAGCAATAATATATTATTTGGTTTCAGGACATACAAAAAGTAAAATATGGCAAGACCTTTCCATTGAGTCTGCTCGACAAGCCTATCAGGAGGGACTCTCAACTGGCTTGAAAGCTCCATCGGGAAAAGGGAAGCGCTTGATAGTTGTACACATTGGTATGTTATCATCCTAATATTGTTAGCTTAAGATCACATAATTTTAGATGTGTGTTATCATGGAATTGAATAAAGTTTTGTTTAAAAATAAACTCATGCATAGCTAATCAGGTTAACGTAAAAGTATAGTTTCTATGCCATATAGTCAATATATGATCACTAGACTGCTACATGTACTTTTCACATTTTAATATTTATCATTTTTTTATAGGTAACGAGGATGGATTTGTGGAAAATGCAGACTTAATTTTCGAAAGTAAAAAAGGTGAAGGCGACTATCATAGAGAGATGAACTCGAAGGTGTTTGAAGAGTGGTTCTCTAGAACTCTGGAAAAATTAGAACCAAACTCCATAATTGTAATGGACAATGCCCCATATCATTCTCGACGCTTGGAACGAGTTCCTTCTATGAATTGGTTAAAAAAAGACATACAAAGTTGGCTAACAGAAAAAGGTATCTCGTTCCAAGCAGAGATGATAAAAGCACTCGACTTGGTAACACCTGAACGGGAAAAATACTCAGCATTTGTATGCGATACAATGGCGAAGCAGCACAACATTGAGGTATTAAGATTACCACCGTACCATTGCGAATTAAATCCTATCGAGTTGATATGGGGCCAAGTAAAAGGCCATGTCGCAGAAAAAAACAAAACATTTAAAATAATTGATTTAAAAAAAATATTAAGTGAAGCAATTAAATCTATAACTTCTGCGGCATGGCAACAATGTGTCAATCATGTAATTAAAGAGGAAAAGAAAATGGCAGAACTTGACGGCATTTCAGATAATGTAATTGACAATTTTATTATTCGAGTGACAGACAGTTCAACAAGTCCATCAAGTTCTGCCAGTGATGAAGAAGATGAATAATTTATTTATGATGGTATTCTTTCCCGTTTGATGTAATTCCCGTTTGACGTAAATTTGATGAATAATAACAACATGTCTGTAATTTTGAACAAGACTCTTACAAACTATAATAATTACAATCTGGAGTTTACTAATATCTGCATTCTCTTTATATATAAAAGTACTAACTGGACTAACCTTCGAAATTTCTTCAGGAGTCTTATTCAAAATCTATAATGGGCGGCCAAAAAACCTTAAGGATTTGTATTTTTACATGATGTATTACATACTTGTAATTTGTGCTATTTAATTTAATCATTTTAACCCGTTCATACATGTAATAATAGCTAAATAAATATGTACAAAACTCCAAGTTTTTATTTTTATTTTTAGTTACTACTAAACCAATTTCAATTTTATTTTCCAATCTACTCTGGGAGTAGAGTATTTACTAACTTACAGTCTATTTATTCTCTTAGAGTCCAAATACGAGACGTGTACATATTGCCATGGAGGATATTAAACTACCATTACTCTAAATTACATTATTTTATTCATTCTGATTAAAATAGAATATTACACAGCATAATATCTAAGAAAATTGTATAAATTCACTTAATACGCATTTAAATGCTGATTTAAAATATATCTTGCGAGATTATTCTCGAAATCTAATTAAACTCAAGGTCAAATATTTATTCACAATATTTAATTCAAACCAGACATTAGGTATAGTGTATAGAATAGGATAGAAAATAACGGAAATTTTCTTTTATTTTACATAATATTATACATTAATAAATTGTGCTAATGAAAAAAGGTTATTGTTATATGCCCGTTATCGGTTGCTAAGCGACGATTGTTGGTAAACATTCTTCTTCCAATTTGGCTGGAGTATAGTTGATAAAATAATTCCTACACTCCATTGAAGAATAAGGTTGTCACTATATTATTTTTTAATAATATTGTTATTTATTTGTATTTTAGCATTTACTATGCTATAATGATCAATCAATCGAACTGCAATAACTGCGCAGTTTAAAAATAATGTAAGTAGGTAATGTCACGGCGTCGGTTAATCCCAGCAAAATACGATAATTATTATTATTATACTTTTAAATACGGAAAACAGTGTACAATTGATACAACTTGTGATACAGCTTACTTTTATTTTTTGTAGATCTTTAATTTGTTATTAATTACGGCTTAACCTTATATGAGTTTTGGCGGAAGCACACAAATGAATAATAAAAATGAAAGCAATAAATGAAATTAATAAGCATAAAAATAAATAAAAAATAATAGATTCGGTTTTGATGTAGCCGAATTCAAACAGCCGAATACCACGCAATACGCTCGTGTCATTTTTAAAAAGATCGCGGAAATAAATAGCACGCAAATAGCAACGTGACCACTCGTCTTATTGCGACACTCGCTACTGCAGCACTGCGAAAACCGCTTAGGGGTCTCGTCGTTGCGCATATTTGTGTGTGTGTGCCGTTTCGAACGTTTTGTAGGGAGTTTCTATACTGTTCCATATTTCTACTGTGCCCGTGCGGTTGGATTCATTAAAATTACTATTAATCTTCTCACGTCAGACCAACATCACCAAAAAATAGTTTCCGTTCCTACCATCGCAGTATACCAGCTAAAACATACACGTAATCAGGTCATAATTGATTTTTTATTATGTTCATCGTTAACTTTTTATCTGTATTTTCGTGTGAACCTTACCAGCTAACCTCACGATGATTAATGTCTAATCTCGAAGTCGTTATGTACAACAATTGATTTTATTATCGTTACTTAGTTGTATAATTAACTTACAGAGTTCATCGCGAGACGAAAGTATCGTGGTTCAATAATTAGACGCCAGGATATATATATATTTAACATTTTAGATAAATTTAACAGATTTTTTAACTATCTGCACCTTATTAGTAATGTAACACAATAATTTAAATATCTCCTGATCATAGATGTCGCTTTTCCTATACCTAGCTACTTGTGTACATGTTCTCGAAATATCTCAAGAGATGGCGCTATTTCCCAAACGAATCGAAGAAGCATCTCAGCTTTGCAAACAGCCAATATTATCATTGATTACATACTTACGTATAGATTTAATAATGAATACATACGTTACATGCGTTTTTCTTATTCAAAATAATAAATTACGTTAACATTCATGATATATTACTAACAATAATAAATCATGAAAAAAGAAATGTTTTTTCATTAGATGTAAATTGTTACTCGTAATTTGTGATGCACTCCGAAATAAATTACATTTATTATTACAAATAATGAGCTAATTAAATTCACATCTGAGATTTTTAAAATCATTGTAACTTTTTGTTTTAATTTATTCTTGATGTGTTATCCTCGTTATAAGATTTCGCCACTCAAACTTCAATATTATTCTTAGCGCATATACATAATAGCCATATGTAAAAAATCATGCAAAATACCTTGCATATTGTCGAGAAGATACGTGAGCAGCTTCGCGGTGCCGTTGTTGTCGTTGTATATGGAGAGCATCTCCTTGCTGAGCGGGTTCCCTTGCAAACCCAGCATTTGCAGGTGGAAGAGCTTGCCCAAGTCGTAGGGCAACACTCTCAGGTAGTTGTTGTGTAGGTGCAACTCTCTGGAATCAAACGAAGATTTGTTAATCTCAAATGCTATAATATTTTTAAATAAAAGTAAAAAATAAAGCTTCACTTGATGGTGAGTGGTTACCGACAATTATAGACATCAGTGTTCAACCAAATATGACAGGACTCTTAGCATAGATACACCACTAATGTATTGCCAGATGTATATGTTACTCCAGAAACCTATATGGAATACTTGTGTAAATGTTCAATATAAAATTCTTGAAACCATAACGTAGTACTTATTAAAATTGTTGTTACACAAATATTTTATAAATTTATGTGCTAAAAATAACTGAGCATAAAATATTATTTCAAAAATAAATTAGTATCACTCCACCTACAAATTCAATCAAAAACGAGTACCTACAAGAAACAATATAATTATTTTTGTCTCCATTCAATACATTTAATTAAGATGCGGAGTAGCATCCAACTTTTTATCATGATTATATTATTAAAAAATCATATAAGGTATATTTAATGTGGTGTTCTCACGCGGAAACTAAATTTAAATACCAATATTTTTTTCAAGATTTCTTTTAGTACCTGCGAAAGACGTCAAGCGCTTCGCGGCAAAATATTCTGCGCATGGCTTGTCATTCTAGTTCCTCAGTATCTCAACAGATGTCGCTTAATGTACAATGATAATATTGTTTATTTACTTCAAGACTGTAGATAAATACTGCGATAGACCAACATTCTAGAAGGGATTTTATTTACACATAAGTACATTACAAAATTCTTTACGATTTTATATTCAAAATGGTCGTTTCACTGAGTCATCGTTTGAGACAGCGGGATACTAATTTAGAAATAATACTTCCAATCTGAATTTTGCTAATTGTACCAAACCCTTCATCAACTAGATAAAACTAAGGAACAGTGGGTACATAATATAATACTAACTTAAATAACGGAAAGAGAGTGGTATACTCATCTTACACAACAGAGTTCGTATGATAATAGGAACGTAAATTACCTAATTTAACTCCACACACACGACATAACAATTTAACGAAAGAATGTATTCATCATCGCAAACTATTCTTGGCTGTAAATCAAGTTCCGTTATAGTAAGCTATTGTTTGGCGAATTCGAAATGCTTATACAATAACCAATTTGGTTCTGATTGTACGTGGTCTTATGTGTTCAAAGTACATGCATTACCTAATTCGAAAGTCTTTACCCGATACAGGGTTTATCTTATATATAAAATTCTCGGGTCAAAATGTTAGTTACCGTACTTCTCCGAAACGGCTTTACCGATTTTTACACCAAATTTTATATGCATAATCAGTAGGTCTGGGAATCGGCTATTATTTAATTTTCTTATCCCTAAGTGATAAGGGTTGTTCAACCTTAATTTTTTTTATTTATATGGCAACACAACGTTTGCCGGATCCGCTAATAGATCTATAAATATTTGCCAAACATCTTTTATGATAATTCTTTTTAACAAACAATAAATTACATAGTGACTACATCAACCAATACCTTTATCACAACAACAAGGTCTTAATTATATTTAGAATCCAATGCATTTGCATTTATCCTTATACAGCGATAAAACACGCGTCATTAAAACAAAGCGTTCACATTATTTGTTTATGTCTCCACAATGCACACAAATTATCAAATTGCCAACAGGTTATGGCTTATTTACAAATAGTTTTGTCAATTTACGCGCTTATCACGCGAAGTTCAACGACCTTGGTATCATACATCTGGTTTGTTGTAGAATCATAATAACAAGTCGTTTCCGACCTGTTCAAGGCATACAACGGCTTTATCTATTATCATAATTATCATAATAAAGGTTGAACGTATGATAATATCGACTATAACGCCATATAGATATAAGTGCGATAATCTCGTGAAAATTCGCCAGTGTTGATGACCGTGCGTAGCTTTGTCAACACCACTTTTCTCTAATATTGACTCTAGCTAGGTTTATGACTCCCATCGGTACGATAAGAAAGATGTTGCTACGCTTCCATGTAATTTCACGTATAGCTCTTAAATGTTTACGACGCAATATGACGAATCAATAGTGATTACGTTTATAAATAGGCCCAGAGATGACACTGCATTGATCAATAAAGACATTATTTGACTGCTTCTTTTATTAGAAGTAACGATTGAAATTCTATCAACGTATACAAATTTGAACGTATATGGATGTAAACACAAAGAAGAATGAAAAGCGTGCCTAATCTGAAATTGTATTGGTAAAGTGATATATCCACAATAGCACATTACGGAAGGAAAATCGTCAAGTGATGCAAACAAACGTGCTATTTAAGGTCAATAAAGAGGAACGTCATTGACAATAGTGGAGCAAGTACAATCGTAATCAAACCGGATAATATTAAAGGGAGAGGATGTAACCGGTTCAAAGGGGTAGCTTATTCAGATCCAACGCCCTTTAACAATACAGAGAGTGGTCTGACTGGGAGGTGAGTGCGATAGGGGCGATTTGTGAAGTAAAGGGCATTGACATCAAACAAACCAGTATTAAATCCAGTTGACCATTTATATTGAAATTTTGGCATCGGCACGCTAAGTATTCGCCTGCCAGATTCGCAAATTATACCAGCTGACTAGTCTCAATTACTTTGAGTCAGTGTTATAAGGTTAAATAAAAATAAATAAAGACATTGTCTATTTAATGGTACCGTTCTATAAACGATGTGTCCTAGTTTAGATTTAGGTATTAAGTTGGAATGTCTCTTATAAATAAGGTACCTTAGTACACCTTATAAACATGAATGCAAAAGTAATACTCCTGCTTTAAGAGAAGAAAAATAAATGACATGGTAGTTCGATCAAGCTCACTCTTAAATCAAACGAAAACGATGATAAATCTATTCCATCGCGCAGTTTCCAACTCACCTGAGCTGTATTAGTTCCCCAAGCTCAGCGGGCAACGTCCTGAGCTTGTTGTTGGACAGATCCAGCGTGTGCAGGTTGACGAGCTGGCTGATGTCCGGCGGGATCCTCTGCAGCGAGTTGTCGTTCAGGTACAGCGCGGTGAGGTGCGTCAGTTGGAACAATTGAGGCGCCAACGCGCGCACACCTCCTGTTACCTGGAAATTTGAGAGCGGGTGTTTTGAGAGCGGAGAATTTATTAATTTAAGAGGTAGTGGAATTAGCGATCTTCGACCACCGCAATTCAACCGACGACCAACGCAACAACTAATTCGTACGTGAAGCAGTTTTCCGTTTCGGATAATATACATTCCAATTACTATATTTGAGACAGCATCTAAGTCTTCAAGAACAGGCAGAACTTTCTATATGAAGTTGGTTACGAATGCTTATGGGCGGCAGTGACCACTTACTCGTCGTTACTGCATGCTTTTGACGTTTGTTACTTCAAACTTTTAAAAAATGTCGGTGTAACTCTTATCATGGAGAACTGATGACATTTAAGAATATAAATAGGATCAGCCATAATGCATCTACTACTATGGAGGAGGGGTATGAATGTTTTGAGGCTTCCATTAACACACGGATCAATAGCTACTTTCTGATACGACATTTAGAAATCCTTATCATCATAACAAAAATTAAATTTAGTTGCTTAATTTCGGAACGGAGCAATTTTTAGGAAACGGAACTAATACTTTAATCAACACCCATTGCAGCCGCTGTATAATTGAATGTCAATTCACGATTAAATCTATAATCGTACAATAGAATGAAGTAATCGATATTTGTACAACAAACCGAACCAAGTCACATGTTGCAGGCGTATCGTGTCAATATAAAAGAACAGTTATGGCCATTAAACATTTAGCGTCGAGGCTTTAATGTAAAGTGTGCGTAAACACAGCCTTTCAATACACAGAATTTCTCAGGGAGCACAATACGTTAACTTTTTGTAAAGAAATAGGTATCTGAGTAACAGCACGGGCTTTGATCATGCACGTAAGAGTATCACGAACATAACTGATTCAAGTTGATGACAATGTTTTGCTGTTAGAAATGAATACCGTGCTCCGTGAATATTCGTATCAATAAAATAAAAAGTACCTCGAGCTTAGATATGCATTTTTATTTGTCGTGACATTTTTGATCGAATAATAGCGCGTAGTGAATACATCATTAGAATCATAGAAATCAAATTACGCTTTCATACACTCGTAACTTTACATTGTGTTACAATATAGAGCATATTATATGATAGAATTCCATGGACAAACACACAAGAAGACGAGTATACAAACAACCAGACCCCGGAAGGCGAACGTAAATTCATTATTTAACTTTGTTTTGATAGCAATTGAGCCCGGAGCCTTCTGACCGTCAAATCATACACGGTTCGTCATTTTCGTCAACAAAACTAATTTGCTCTCAATTAGGCTATGATTTAAACAAATCAATGCATGAACATGTTCATGAATAAAAATAACGAACGAATAACATTGCCATTAACCAATTTACTTAGTGTAGTCTAGACGGAGTCTACGTCTTTAGTTTGTCAGTGTAAATCATTCATATGACGTGACAAATGCATCACGACGCATCACCGCATATTATCATAACTATTATCATGTCATGTTGTATGGCTGAAGCGAAAGTGGTTACAATTTCTAAACACACATGGTATCCAAAGTTTAGAAAGTATAATATGTTTAGCAATAGTTAATTGGCGTTTGGTTTTTTGTTTGAAATAAATATTTTTTATTCAGACACTGTTAATTTTTACTATTATCTTATTAACGTATTCAAATACAATTAGGTATATTGTTTTTAAATTCTTTAATTAAATCTTTATAATATAGATGTACCGAACAAGCATGCGGTCCATCTGATGGTATGTGGACACTGCCGTAAATGGACACCTGTAATCAACTAGATAAGATTAAATTCCTACGCAAGTTCGGCCATAGTTGCGTTGCTATCCCTGGAGACTAAGTTGGAATAATATATCTCCCCACACCCTCCAAACCACAACAGACCAACGTTGAACACTCCTGCTACACGCTGAAATAAATGTGGGGATGGTGTTTTCGGAATAGAACCCCAAAAGGACCTACCTTCAAAACCATCATACATAATTATATATATTTTTTTTATAATATAGAAGTAGCAGACGAGCATGCAGTCCACCTGATGATAAGTGGCTACTGCTGCCCATGGACATCTGTAAACAACCCCAGATAGGATTAGATATTCCTACCTGAAGTCGGTCACAGATGCGCGGCTACCCCGAAGGACTAAGTTGGAACGCCTCGGAAAAGTATGTCTCCCTTACCACACCCTTCAAAATGGAACACAGCAGCGCCTAACACTGCTGTTATTAGGCACAAATAGGTGTGGCGGTGGTGCCGGCGGAGTCGAACCACAAAGGGTTCTACCACCTTCAGACTTTATAACACCTCAGACCTCACCATCAGACTATATAGATTTATAACACCACTCTCAGTTGTAAAAGCCCCACAATGAAGTATAAAAGGTGTTGACACATACCTCAAGCGTTGTCCAACCACCGCGCCTGCCCGATGCCCGCTCAGACTCCGACATAATGTGGTACGTGCGCCCGCTAGCGCCCTCATGCTTGTCTTTGTTGCGAGACATTCTGACACCTGCAAAGTGCACGGTAGATAACTTACGTACCTTATATACCATATGTTATATACATTATCGTCAACCCAACTATACTATTAGTCACGGTTACTTATTAACGGAACGGACTTATTAACTTAATCACTATTAGGTACATATTAACCCTTAAATTCACTTATTACAATATTAGAACCATATATAAATTTCTTTTTATATTTTATATTAAAGAAAAAAAAACAAGATTGTTAAGTGATGACTGCTGCACATTGACTATAAGCAACCTCTTTTATATAACACTAAGACATTTAGGAATAAGCTAGACACGTCGAAAATGTGGCCTTACACCCCTTCAAGTAAAAACAGCAGCAACATTAACAGCCGTTACATAATAGAAATTGGTGAGGAAGTGGTACCACCACGGTGTCGAACAACCTTTAAATAAGAGGAGTCATCATCTATCACTACTGCGTCTATCATAACGACCAAGTTGTAAACCATACATTCGAGCATGTTGGTCTCCTCAAGATCTTTTTGATCACCTTTATAGCCGTTGATAAATAATTCATTTCTATAGACTTTTAAAAATGCTATACCGAACTTCGAACCTGAATCTCCGGCGTGGCAATCAAACACACCACTGAACTATCGCTGCTATTTATGCGAGCGTTTTCAAACGCAAAACGCTGAATCTAAAGTAGGTTTCACCATATCCAAGTTTTGGAATGGAATCTATTCATGTTTGCATTAATATGAAACGGGATTGATAGGTGGTGTATCTCGTTTTGTAGCTTGTAACTTTAGATTTTCCTATGGGAACGATAGTGTAAGAACTGAATGTTAGTTCTATTATAGATTTTTATGCAGACTCTATCAGTGACGAATTCTGAAAATCTTTGTTACTGTTTATCTATATTCTGTGCAAAACTTCACGTCTTAGACACAACCGATTAACATGAGTTGAGTACGTTAATCAGCGTAAAATTTTATTAATGAACCCCCTTGAATCTTGAAATGTATTGTTACTAAACCCATAGTCCTGATTAGAGCCATAAAATTATTATTCAGAGAATTAAAGCAGTTTATTTTTTAGAAATTGAAAACAGGGGAATTTACCAGACAGTACCTGGGCAGGCTACCAAAATTGTCGATATCGAACAAAATGCATTTGTATTCCATTTTACTATCAATTACAACTTTGCCTAAGCTATGACTAAAAAGTAATTTTCTATAAACTTGGTTGTTTGCTAAATCACTATAATTTAAAATATGTGTACTTTACCACACCCTACAAGCCCGAACACAGTAGCATTAAATCACGTTTTGATATAAAAAGGTCTATACCTAAATTTTGCCCAAACACAACATAGCAACAACTCAATAACAGTAATTACGCTTAAATGACACACATCACCCTACCTTCAACACGGGGAGTTGCCCAACATCAAAACCCACACAATACGAACATCTGACCCACTCTTGTTCTCAGAAACAATGCACTTTGCCAAAATTGTGCCTGCGTTTAACGTACTTCACAACAGGTCACCAGTGTTTACAAAACACAATACACACGATTTTCGCTTTTCCGTGAACACAATTTGGATCATTTCGCCGTATAATACGTTTGAGCACTCAATCGAACAGTGAACTAAGCTACGGCCGATTCTAAACAAGAATTGTTAAGTTTATGGCCGCAATGAACCGAAATATTTGCTTCAATTGAGAAGCGATTTTAAAAACTGTATGGCATTGCATTGTAATAGAACAATTACTGAGAGAACATTTGTTCATTGCGTAGAGTTACAGTAGGTATTTATAAAAAATGCCTTATATAAACATATACGAGTAAAAAACAGTATTTATAATATGTTCGTATTATCTGTTTTCATGAAATTCAACATCATAATCATAAGAAATATGGCAATATCTTACAGACATGCATAGTTCTTTTATACCAGTCAAGGCAAACTGGTAGACTTAAGAACATTGTTGGGAAATCTCAGAAATTTTATTATGGTATACCTACATGGCAGTTTTCCTCAATCATTAAGGGCCCAGGCAGGTTAGCTACTTTTAGCATCTGCGATTGACGATTTAGCTGATCTTCGGAAACTAGGTATATGCAATCAAACGTTACACTGTTTGGGCGCACGATGCATTAAATGCAGTCGTTAAAATGCGTGTTTTCGATACCACAACCAAATGCGTCGTCATTAAAAAGAGATACAGCATTAACACGATAGCGAAAACGCGAATAGCCGATGGTACAAATAACTAGCCTGCTAAGGTCTTATACTTGTACTTGTGTACTTGCAATTCGGACAACCTTCGAAAAATCAGGGATGAGGAACCGGTTCATACAAATGGGGCTATTACATTCATAATATGACTTGAATCATGCTCGGACACGGTCGAGTGAAAAAAATACTTTATAAATAAAAAGTATTGGTTAAATCCCTTAATCCAATAACCTCAACCCCATTTCATTTGGGTGAGAGAGCTGAGTGACACTTGTTAATCCCTTCAGTAAAATAACGAGTCCAAATCCACTTCATACGGTCTCTGAGTGTACAGGTATTCACGTACACAGTTCCACACAAAACACGACGTTGGTTTTGAATGTCTTTAAAAATAAGTCGCGAACGAAAATAATTTTGCGCCTACAGTCCACATGTTTAGCGCAAGGGGAGTAATACAATATCTTTAAGATATATTAATATGCCACCTACACATACAGGAACGTATGTGTGCGATATAAAAGTTATACTTCTCTGGGACAACTAACAATAAAATGTGTTTTAAATTTTTAATATACTTACAGTACTACTTACTCAATTTTTTTACTTTATGTTTTGCTTATTAGAAAAGTATATAAAAATACTACTTAATATTTTGTTTACAGTCTCGATGTGCATAAATTCAACTTTTATAGTTTTGACCATGATCACAGTCAAGACCAGGAATAAATCACGTTGCTCTTGACCTTTTTTTTTTTTTTTGTTTACGAGGGGGAAACCTTCAAAAGGTACCCAGTGTCGTAGGAGCGACACGGGGTTATGTGGGATTCTTACCGCACTAAAACCCCCCCGGTGGCCGTCCTCAGCGTTGCCAAGAGGACTCCGGGATCTCCTACGGAACGCAACCGGAGTCCTCTGAACGCGTTGCCCCTTCGGGCTCCTCCTAGGTGAGCTTCAGGACTCACCACACCGTCTGGTGTTTACGACGGTATGCGACCACACATACCGCCGTCCTTCCCGGAGTTGCTTGCTGGACGGCTCGACCTCCCAATCTTGCCGCCCGCAACCCCGGAAGCCCCCTTCTAGTCGCCTCTTACGACAGGCAGGGGATACCGTAGCCCTATTCTAGTCCCGGGACTACAGGGACAACGTTGCTCTTGACCTACAGAAGAATTAGTGTGCTTAGCCTAGGAGGTGAATAATGACAAAATTTACTTGAAAATAGGTACTTTAAAATTACTAATGAAAGATTAACTATTGCGACAGTTACTTGCAATCGCTCATAATTTCATTAAATGAAAATAACAAACAACAACTAACATGTACGGAGGTTTACATTTGTAAACCTTCCAATGCACCGCCCTCCCACCCACATAGGACACGTGCGCATGCAAATAATAAATATACATCGCTATACCATCGACACGTGTTCCACCCCGAAACGGAGTAACATCAGCTAACATACCAATGTATTTAAAACGCAATAGGTATTTTGCGTCCAAAACAATAGCTGAAACCAATGGAGAACACTTCAAGTTTACTTTGAAAATGAGGACGCTGATGTTAAAATTCGTACCTTTACAGTATAAATATTATACAACGTTTACTTTCACGTTTACGTACAGCAATTTGCAAATACAAAAACTATACGGCGTGAATATTATGCAATATTTTTGCAACGGGGAGCATGAGTGTATTTGCATTTAAATGAAGTAATCCGCAAAGTTGCGCTGCCCTGCTCGCTTCCAATTTGTTTGGGCTATAGTCAATAAAGCGGTGTGGAACAAAAGCTGGTTAAAATGAATTGTAGGCTTCTGATCGAAAAACATTCAATTACCGTTTGTAATCCAAATCTGTCTGCTAACTGTAAATAATCGTATTTAATTTACCGCTAAATATATGTTGTAAAAATATTCTGGTGGTAAGGACATCGTATGCATTATTCCCAAATTAAAATAAGGTGATCTTTTAAAAAAAGTCCTCAATTTGACCAATACATATATACATATTTAAGAGGTTTTTGTTAGTTTAGGAAAACGACGGCAATGTGTCTAACCCGCATAGGGTTCAGCGTTCCTTCATTATTTTCAATAGATAAACCGAAATCCCCAGACAAAACACTATCTTATTTCTTGTATCCGCCTTCTCCGTTGTGGTTAACTATTTTCATTAGAATTTGTTGATATATTATATGTATATGATATATTCATACACACTCAGTAAAAATTAACTCTATCTCTTAGGGATGAAGAGTAAGGAACCCTAAAAACGGCAAAAATTAAATAACCTCCATACAAAAAGGGGATTGGTTAATACCGAAATTATTATTTTAACATTCCTGTAATATTGATCCCCTAATATGATAAGATTTTACATGCTTGCGAAAAGCGAACCGGTCTAAGAGTTATAGTTTTAATTATTTATTATTTTAATCATAACCAAATCAATCCCCATAAAACTCAGTCTCAATCCTTTCAACTAGCTTTAGATCTTATCCGGGATCCGACATTTCGACTCGCTCACTCAGACCCCATGTCATGTCGGAAGTAAATTTAGAAAGCAAAAAAGTCGTACAAACACGGAGTCTATTCGACGGGAACCCATTAAAGAAATTGTTTTAAGACAATGAGCTGTTAATGCTTGGCACGCAACGGAGGAAAGTGCCTTTTTGTAATACACAGGGACCGTTTCGCAGACATAGGGAGAATTATTAGCTGGCGACTCACGCATCAACGAGACTGAAGAAGCCGTTTTTAGTACTCCGTTCCGGATAAAACAGCAAAAATAGTAGTGTAGATAGTTAGGTTTAATGTTGCCGAGTTCTGGTTAGTAACATGCGGTAATTCACTAATATTACATTTAATCTGAACGGTTGATTTATTTAGTAAGTTGTCACTGTAGCTTACATAGGTATATAACTCCAGAACTTTCTTATTATTATGTTTTAAATTGTATTTACCAAGTGCTAAATGATCACCAATGTAATTTAAAAAGAACTACTACTGCGTTCCTAATAAATACACGAATATAAGAAGAGTTGTTTAATAAGATCAGACCACAAAACCTATTAAAATAGATTACCAGACGTAAAACATTGCTGTAACTAAAACAAAAAGTTAATAACCGAGATTTATTGCAAGTTTACTCAGCGATAAACAGTTACTTATTGACCTCGGAGTACGCTTAACTATTAAATTTAATAAACTAAAACCAAGACATCGACAAAAAACCTTGGTGTTCATTGTTTAACACCAGTAAAAAATAAAACAAGCGCAAGTTAATATAACAAGACATTTAATCTGCATCATTCATGCAAACATTAAAAAACTTCTACTTCTACATTAAAACTTCTACATTTGAAAAATTAAGAAATACTGCGTATCAAGTCGCGCTGAAATAATATGTTATCTAAATAAAGGAGTAAAGTAGACAGCCTAAAAAGTACTAAAAAGATGTAAACAACCGTCGCAAAATTGGGTTTGGAAAGTTTAGCGATTTGCAGTTAAATTACTCTCAAGTGACTCTTGATTCTGACGAGTAACCACACTTCACCTCAGAAATCGTCTTATCGTTTAGCCTATAGACTGATCGCAAGAATTCCTGACTGTAATACTTTTTCTGAGGCAGCCAAAGTACTCTATACAAAGGGACAGTTATTTTAAAAATATTTATATGGTTATTATATGGTTATTTTAGAAATCAGCAACGCCGTCCAAAGATTGCATTTCTAATAAGTACGCTAGATGTAAGGTTGTACAAAAAAAAATAATATCAAATCCGTCTTACAATGCTGTTGCCGTTGACAACAGAGAACCTTGATGCGCGCGGTTTCACAACATCAGAAACAACAATGATTCTGCTACACATTAAGTGGGACAGTTTCTAATCCATTCAAGCCGAGAGCCGAATTTGACGGCTGTTACCACATTCGTCCGCGCACCTACATGTCAACGGTAACGGTAGCGCGAATAAACGCCTAGCTCATTAAAGAGTGGCGAATACTTGGAGAAAAGGGCAGACATTACATGTGCATAGAAGTGTCAAAACCATTGTTTTATAGAAAAGGTCGTAGGGTAACTTTTACTCCTAAGCCATAGTTAAAATACATATATGCATGTGTATGTAAGTGTGATCGTTATCTGAACGCACATTTATCCTTCATCTAATCGAAGTTCATCGTAATTATACCTATTGCTTACTCAATGGGTGATTAATTATATTATTTAAAGGACACAGAAAAAATATTTAATATATCAGATAAAACTACATCTATGAGTAACACTACAGCATGAGTAACTTTATAACATTATTATAAGGCATTTTTATTTAGGGATTTTAGTTCCTTTTGTGTATTGTTAACTGACATCATACCTTATTTTTACTATTTTGTAAACTTTTATTTTAACCAATATAGTTAAAGATATTGTTACATGAAAACCTGCCTTTTTTAAGAGTGTGTAATAAATGTACTTAAAAATACCTTGAGATCATTAATTAAAATTTTTAATTATTAATCTCTTCATTGTAATGAATATTACTTATTGTATGTGATCAATAGAAAAAATATGTCCAAATAATACAAAGGCACATTAACACAATTTTAAAATTCAATCACATATTTATGCGTTTCTTTTTATTTCTTTCCACAATATACCTACTTTAAATACCAAAAACTAAGTAAAGTCAAATAAGCAGATTTATCTAGTACATGATTAGCTAAACCCACAAGGATCTTTAACTGCCTCCTATCTGATGAACTGCAATGCACACAAAGTTTTTGTACTTCATACATTTTATCTTATTACAACTTTCACAAAGGCACAAAATAGAAAAAAAAAAATTATGTTGAATTCCAATCTCCTCATATGAGGCGATGCCACTGTGGGTGACCTTAGTTAGGTTTTTTTTATAATATAGGAGTAGCAAATGAGCATGCAGTCCACCTGGTAGGTGGCTATTGCCGCCCATGGACATGTGTAAACAATCCCAGATAGGATTAGATTTTCCTACCTGGCCTGCCACAGATGCGCCACTACCCCTGAGGACTAAGTTGGAACGCAGCGGAAAAGTATGTCTCCCTTACCACACCATTCAAACCAAAACACTGATGTTTTAAGGTAGAAATAGGTGTGGCGATGGTGTCGCCTGAGTTGAACCACATAGGGTTTTACCACCTTCAAATATATTAGTGCATAGTGTTCAACAAGACAAATCTTGGTTGTGCAAATATGCAAAGTTTGAAAAATCTACATAACATTGCCGATAGGATTCAGTAGACACGTTTTATGTTGCTAAACGGCTTGGTATGAAGCAAGTGACAAGTGACTCTCTGTTCCAGAACAGTAATTTAGAGTGCATCATTAGAACAGTAGAACTTTGAACAGCAGACCCGGGAAGTACGGCGGTATGTTTGGTCCCATACCGTCATGTACACCAGATGGCGAGGCGAGCATCATGCTTACCTGAATGGAGCCTGATGGGGCAACACACTAAGAGGAGCCCGGCTACATTTCCTCCTCTACATAGTGCCAAGGATGGCCACCAGGGGGGTATTTAGTGCGGTAAGAGTCCCATATAACCCTGTGTTGCTCCCACAGCATTGGATACATTTTGAAGGTTTTCCCCGTGAACAAAAAAAAAGGATAGTAGAACTACTATGTCAAAACTTTATTTTCATTTCCAGCTGTCATTTAAAGTGAGTTTATTTTTTATAGAAATATTAGTATAATTTTATACAAATATGTGCTTTCTAATCTCAAATACTCTCTACTATGGACAATCTAAACTTCAGCCTGAAGCTTTGAGTGAAATTCTGAGGTATTTTTGCCTACTTGAATGATGTTTTGTGGTTTTCACAAATATTTTTTTGGTTGTTTTTCTTTTGTCATATTTCATTCTATACAACTGAATTACATTCTTTACAAGACGTCATGGCACATATTTTTCTTTTATGTATAGGATAACAATTAAATTGTTTACATAGTTTTATGGATATTATTTGGATAAAAGTTTCCAAAAGCAGTTTTCACAGAATATTGAAGTCGGTTTTAAAATCATTGTAGTAATATATTAGTTAAATGCAGCATGGAGCATATCATTATTATTATTATCAGAAGAGCTTATTTATTTAAACATATTTTTTATTACAAATTCAATAAAAACATTTGTTTTAAATAATTGACCAATATCATAGGAGTATTTAAATCATAGTGTTATATGTTTTTTTACTAATTATAGGAAGCTGTCGTGGATGTTGTACAAGACATTCTGTTATACCTGTTGCTGCCGCTACCCTTTTAATATGTTCATAAATTATTGAAATACTTATAATGGGACTATAAACTAAAAGAAACTACATTATGATTCAGAAATGGAATGAATTGATTGACAGACTTGCAGAATGATTTCTTATCATACCAATAACATAATAATACATAATTTTAAAAGTACACAAAATTTACTTAAATGTTTTGCACAGTCTAAGTCACTTGAATGAAATGGGGCCAGTGTCACAATGAGACTAACATATGACATTGCGTTTGTGGATGTGAACTCATCTGACACTCATAGACACTAAAAAACCCAATACATTTAAATCACTACGAACGGTATACTAATGAGGGTTTATTACAGTTATGTATAAATATTATACTTTATCTACGCAAAACAATGATAATACATTGTTATTGTACATGGATAAACTGCGCGTGTAAATAACACTAAGTGTACCTTCCCAGCACCGCGAGGGATCATTAGGGGTGCTACAAGGACTTCGTTTGCTAAACGACTATCTTCCACGCAGAAATAGGGACAACAGGAGGATTCCATAACCTCCGTCTTTCGGGAGGTATACCTAAAGATTGAAGGTAAATAACCGTCATAATACGCTTTCGACAATTACACAGGGGCTATTTCAGGGAAAAAACAACAATTTAATTCATTATTTTGACGTCAAAAACGTAAATGCGTATGATCTTTGTATACAGCTGACATGAAAGAGATGGGTCGACGCAAAGTTGACGATGTACAAGCGCCAAATCGCTATTGACATTTAAGGTAAAAATTGACTCACATCAACTGTGTAATCAAATGATACGTACCTTCATCTACTCCTTAAAACCGATTACTTCAAATTAGGATTATAATTATGGGGAATAAATCACCGTAAACACACAATAGCACAATCTTGACAAACACCACATCAAACGTCCATTTACCGACTACAGCGACAATCGACATTAGCGGCAAATTCTAGAAACTTTCTTTTAGTCTATGCTTATTATGCCATAAACAACAGTAGACGAAATTATCACAGACTACACAAGAATAATCTGTAAGACTTTACTACAAATATAATAGAAGGAATTACAATAAAGCTCTAAATAATGTGTAGAGACCTATTTATTTTCAAAACCGAAGTTTTCATACTGTCCGACAAACTTTTCTGTGCATATGGCAGGAGTGGAACATCATAGTGTTGCTAGGTTGTCAAAACTACCTAAGAAGGGGAAAATTTTAATGATCATATTTAGCATATTTTTCTCTAATAATAACGTGAAAAATTATTTATTTCATTTCAAAATAACATAAGGTTTTGTTTTATGGAGCGTAATTTTAGTAAATTATGGAACAAGTTAAAAACTTTGGATTTGGGGAAATTGAAAAATCGCTGATGGAGCTCATAGTAAATTACGTTGATGAAAACTGCCAAACGCACGGATCAGATTTTCGAACCATGCCTAACTTGTATTTTGATTTAATTTCAATGATTTTATGATTTAGAATACATATTACATCAAACCTAGCCTTAACATTAAAATGTAAAACAAAACAAAGTTTCCTAACTAACCTAACCTAACCTAACTTGTATTTTGATTTAATTTCAATGATTTTATGATTTAGAATACATATTACATCAAACCTAGCCTTAACATTAAAATGTAAAACAAAACATAGTTTCCTATTTCAAAGAAAATAATTAATAGTACTTGCCGAATAGTATAGTAATCTATACAGTCCCTACAATAATTGTGCTAAATATAATGCTTATTATTATAAATTAATTAAACCGACATTGTGATTTCACCTAATGCCTAACTACATAATCAAAATTTGACTTCGTAATAAGTAAAGTCCAAATATATGTATAAACACGATACGGTGTCGTACACGCTGCGACGTCGTACTGTGAAGCGATGTTGTATCGTATTTTTTTTTAACAGGAAAATGCAACCGTGAGATACTTTTTTTCAAAGTGATTTCGATAATTCATAATGAGAAAAAATGCACGTAATGCATAATGAGAAAATATGTCACGAGCAGAACTTAAGTAGAGTCAATAAATACTTGTATTTGTAAAAAGTTATCATTTTATCTACACTAATATTATAAAGAGGAAAACTTTGTTTGTTTAGTTGTAATGAATAGGCTCAAAAACTACTGGGCTGATTTTAAAAATTCTTTCACCATTCGAAAGCTACATTATCCACGAGTAACTAAGGCAATATTTTATATGAAATATATTTAATAAATAGATTTTGAGGCGGTACAAAGTTTGCCGGATCAGCTAGTAATATATAAACGATTTTTATTATACGACCCCTGGTATGGAACGTGACGTCAGTAGACACCTTGGCTCCATCAAACGTAAGCAACACATCTATGTGTGGTGGGGCCCTCCCGATTTGGGAACCAAGCCTCACACGACAATATTTTAGATCTTTACACCTGGTTATATATATGTAAATATAGCAATAACATAAATTAGAAATAATTTCTACATATTTGTGTAACCCTTTCGTGTATATCCTTAAAAATTCCTCGCCACTGTGTTGAAAATAATAAATACTTGTAGATTGAGTTTACACTGTGTGATATCATACTTTATACTCCCATTTACTTATTTATTGATTGATTTCAGCAGAACCTCGATAATGTATGTAGTTTTCGATTAAGTTATCACGTTTTTTACCAAGGGATTATGTTGGGGAAGTTGCAACAGTTCCTATTTTTACTTAGAGAGGTTGGTTTGAATGATTTGTATAGAGTGTATGTGGGGTTGTAACTATACATTAAGGCTACATTAATGAATACTTATTTAGTGGTAGGTTCGTAGGATGCTAACAGTAATTTTGCGGGTCTGAGTTAAGTTATACTCACGCGGATTGCCTTAAACACGGAATTATAAATGTATTACGTGTTGACGATTTTTTAGTTTATCTCTCCAAACTGCCCCACACACATAAACAGATAGATTAGGGTATGTTAATCGAGTGTATAAATAATGATATATTATTTTTTATATAACATTCAAAATTCACGGAGTTAATAGAATAGGAACCAATATGCAATGCTGAATAAATATATGAAATTTAAATGAATGCAAATACGTTTGTATACATGACCTGTGAACTCATTTTGAAGTCATTTACCATTCCTATTTAAATATATTAAGAATTCGATTTGAACAGTATTTTCAAATCGTTCTTGTTGCAAGATTCTGTGCAAATAAACTTAATCATGGTGGAAGTAAGCAAACATATGGTGAATAGTAACGTGCTTCGTGTGTTGCCATGCAAAGATGTTGTTCACCCATGGACTAACAGTTGCATAGAAGCATTTATAGATATGCTCAAATCATGTTTCAAGGGATGTGTAATATTTTGGCTGCCGCTTTATGGAATTTTTTTTGTAAGTGTAATATTTGGTGTTCTTTTTTTAATATTGAAGTAGCAAACAGGCATACGGTTTACTTGATGGATAGTGGCTACTGCCGCCCATGGAAATCTGTAATCAGCCCCAGATAAGATAAGAGACCTAGCTGGGGTCTGCCACAAATACGTTGCTAACTCTGAGAACTAAGTTGGAACGTCTCGGATAAGTTATCTCCATTACCACACCCTTCAAACCGAAACGCAGCAACTCTGAATATTGCTGTTATAGGCAGAAAAGTCTCGCGACTGGAGTCGAATCACAAAAATAAGACACTTATCTACTGTGACTTAGCAGATTACAAGTATAAATGTAGGTACATTATGTAGTTATCTTTATTTATAATAATAATTTATTAATATAATTTTTATTTTTATTTAAAAATATTGTTAAAAGCTACACTTAATATGTGTAGCTTTTGTAGGAACATAATTCTGTAAGCTACTTTCGGTTATAAAACTGTCTTAGTTTTTATTTGCACAATCGGGCCTTCTTTTGTTATAAATTCGGAGATCGACTAGTGTTTTCTACCTGCAGTATGCGCCAGTTCACGTCCAAATTATTCGCCCAACGCCAGTTTGTTTTTCGCACAAGGAATAAGAGAGGTTTGTTTGTTTTCAACATTCAAGTAGATAACTCGTCACAATTTTATTATTTTTAATAATATTTATTATTTTTTCTATCAAATACACATACTAGTGCCAGATCAATGAAAATCAAATTCCATCCTTTCTCATTTTATTCACTAGTTTTTTGTAGGACCCATCTTGCAGTGCCATTCTGCATCGTCATTTTTCTTAATTACACCTCTGATGTCGACAATTAATGGGTACTTTTCAACAGTTTTCATTCAACTTGTTTACAGCGAGGGTTTGTAATCCTATAATCATGTCTACAGTTTCAACACTTCATCGTAAATATTTCACGAAATGCCTAAAAGTTGTTTTGCTTACATTCTATGGTTGATTACTTATATTTCTTAATGATCATGTAGAGAGAGCCGCTGCCATTTTCATTTAAGCGATATACCTATTAATCTTCATTTAGCTAACTTTTAATACAATTATTAAAAGTTAGCTAAATGAATCAATTTCGGCGCAACTATTTGTATATTTTAAATAGGTCAATTTATACCGAATATATACAAATATTGTGTTCATACATTGTCTATATTGGCAAATTTCACCATGTCTAGTACGCTGAATATGCAATGACGTTAATGACAGTGACATCTGACAAAATTTAGTTACGGATTATTGCGATTGGTTGGTGAAATGACGATCCGTGACGACGTGCGAGATTGATTTGTGTCTTCGACCTTCGTCCTCTTGTCATATTACTATTAGTATTTTTTCATTTATTATCAAAGAACCTATCCAACTTAGTAAACGTTTCGTGTCGTTCGGAATAATGTAGTAAAAATAATAAATGAAACAAATTTCCTCTTCGTGCCACCACTTTTCAGATATTATTTGCGGTGTGAAGACATATAATTGTTTTAATTATTTTGAATTTTATTTAGAAGAAATTGTATTACGTATTAAATAGGCTGGCCTGTTTATTGACGGTTTGTGTTCGTGGGAAATTTCAAAATTTGTGATAACCAAAGTCAAGTGCACTGTATTAAGTCTGTATAAAAATGGTTGAAGCAAGCAAACATTGGTTTGAGAGCACATGCGCCACCGCCGAGTGTCACCAGCTAATCCATCCGTGGACTTACAAGTGTAGCGATGCGACCTCTACCATGCTGTTTAGTTGTATCAAAGGAGCTTATAAGTTTTATGCCATGGTTTATGTTGTGAGTATATTGTTTATTACAGGGATTGTGTGTTTATGTATGAAACCTTTCTAGATATTATCATAAAACTATAATCCTTCAGTCAGTTGAAATGCTGCCTATAAATAATATAAATCTGCTTATCGACAATCATAAAAAATATAGTATTATTAACCATAAAATATTGGGCTATAGGTAATGTTGTAAACCCTAAACCCACTATGATGTTATAAGTCAAACAATACAAGGTATACATATCTTAATGATAAATCATGCTTCAGTAGCCGTTATTACTGTCTGTTGTTTCAACTTGTATTTAATTATGTTACATGTATGAAATCTGGAAAATATTTTTTTTATTTTTAAAATTAAGCATCACTTCAATACATAATTATGTAACTTAAATGGACATACTTGTTGAAAAATGAGTGGCCAATTTTCTTTGATGAACATTTTCTTAAAAATACTCATTTCATTTTACATTGTTATTTTTCTTATTTACTGAGGCTATGTCACTTTGAAAAAAACTGGATTAGGTCAAAGTCCACCACCTGTCCAAGTGTGATTTGGTGAACATGCGCATGCCCTGAAGATGTTTACCTTGGCCCTTACAGTAACTGATAGTTAATATCTTACATGTTAAATAACTTAAAAAACTGAAGGTTTCTTAAAGCTGTATTAATAGGCTATCACTGCCTTAAATGGCCATATGGTTTTTATGGTTTTTATTGAAGGCCTTCAACATTATTTTTCAATCATATGATATAGATAAGTAATTTTTGCTATATCATTTATTACACATTGTGTGAAAGTATGTTTTCTCGTAAACATTTTTTTATAATTTATTACTGGACAAATTACACAAAATCAGCATAAAATCTATCATAACTAGGAATCTTTAAAAAAAAGCTTGTCGTACATACAAAAATGAGGCACAATGTATAAATATTATCATAGTCTTTGAAAAAAACACTTAGTTATGATTTTTCTGTGTCAAGAAAATTCTCACGACCCTAACTATGGTGCTACACAAGGTTATATATAAAGTATAAAAAAATGTGTTATAGTATCATGTATTGTATTTCAGATACAAATTTTAATGCGTGGTAAAAAATTGGGCAAGAAAGAATTAATCGAACAATTCAAGCTCTACTTGAAATCTGGAATCTTCGGTCTCACGGTTGGAAGTTCATTTGTCACATTAAATTGTATATTCAGGTAATAAATTTAAATAATTTAGCTACAAGCGTATGTATGACTTTCAATACTAGGTATGGGTGTTTAACAAATTTACTTTATTTTACATGTGTTTAGTAATAGTTATAGTCCACGTAAAACTCCTAGTCTATATATATAAAAATGAATTGCTGTTTGTTAGTCTCGCTAAAACTCCAGAACGCCTGGACCGATTTGGCTCATTTTAGTTTAGAATAATTTATGGAAGTCCAGGGAAGGTTTGAAAGGTGAGTAAATATGAAATATATTTCATAAATAGATTCTGTACAAAGTTTGCCGGGTCAGCTAGTAAGTTAATAAAAAATGCATATTTACAGTGTAGGTTAATTGATTCATTATTGACATTACATAGAATTTATATATTTATTACATTCCCATTGAAATAGCAAACGAGCATGCAGTCTACTTAACGTTAAGTGGCTTCTGATGCCCATGGATGTCTGTAATCAACCCCAGATAAGATTATATTGTTACCTGAGGTTGGCCTCAGGCATTGCATGACACTGTTATTAAGTAGAAATCATGTATGTGAAACATGCGAACATAACAAATGATTGAAATGAAAAATCGAATGGATAAAATCACTGATATTTTTATAGATAGATACTGATATTATATTTATATATATATTTTGATAGAGGTGGCAAGAAAGATAACTTTACCATCTATTACTATTACTTTTGATGTCATGGATAGCAACATTATTATGGAATTCAGCGAAGGCACCTATATTATTTAAAGACAGTTTTAGCCTGACATCATTAGACTACATGCCACTTAAATGTATGTTCTTAATGAGTAATTGTTTCGTAAATAAACACCCACACACATTTAAATTTTATTTGTATGTACAAATTGATTTGTTACTAGTAATATTTAAAAAAGAGGTAACATCTAAAGTTCAAGTTTTTATATTAATTTTGTGTAAAACTAATATTTTCCTTTACTCTTTTGTTCTTTGACGTTGAATAGCTTTGCTTCCGCATATTTCCCCTTTTTTTAGTTTGAAACTTGTAGTCACAGTTGGCCCTTTGCGACCTATTCTTTTTTTATAAAAGCAAACCAACATATAATCTACTTCATGGAAAGTGCACTGCCGTGCATGGATATATGTATTACTGTATTACACTCCCCATAGGAGTTCTATCTGAACTTGACCACAGGAGCAGTGCTACGCGTGAAGACTGTGTTGGCAACTGGGCACTCAGGAAATTAGAAATCAGTAGTTGCTATAATACAGAGAGAGATGTAGCAATTGTCCGCGAAAGGGTTCTACCACCTGAGAATTTTAACAAATAATGTCTTGATACAGGAAGCTATTCTTCAGCCAGTTCTCGTATTACACGACGGTGCTGTTGCCCTGCACCCTGAGCGGTCTCGCCGTCTATTTCGAGCCGCCTCACAGGCGGGTCATGGTTGTCAACCTGTTCGTTAATTTGGTGAGTATAATCGATTTAGGAAGATCCGTATGTGTGATACAAGGTATACATCTATCAATAATTATTATATCTCCGCTTCATACCCGTCAATAAAATTTTGACTATAGTCCGTTGAAATTATACTACAATTTTTCGAAGGTGTTATAAGGATTAAGGATGGCTAAGTTAGTTTAGAATTTCAATTTACGTAATTTTTTAATTCAACTCTTCAACCTTAACTTTTTGTCCATTCTTTGATACGGTCGTTCGAAACAATATCTGTAAATATTTCTGAGCATAAAAACTTTAAATCTGTGGACGAAACTACGGATTTATTGCTTACGGTAGATTTCCTGTTTGTTTTGAACAACGTGCGTGGCACCTTCGATATCTCTTCCTATAAGGTTCGAATGTTTGCGTAGTTGGGTTTTTGCTCTTGGCACCCACAAAGCAATACTCTTTGTTGATGACGTACTTACTTGGTAAAGAAAACGATATTAAATAGTTGAATATAGGGAAAGGTTTTGTTTTGTGTTCTTTTCCAAAGACGCGTGAAAAAAATAGTTTTTTGGGAATATGTCCCAGTGGAACAATTCCAGATAAAAGTATTGTGATAAAATTATTCTACCTAATTAAATGAACTTTGTAGATAATCAGACTTTATATAAAGTCTATATTGTCTATAACCATCAAGAGATGGTTTAATACAACGTGAGTTATATGCACGAGTGCACCACACACAAAAAGTTAAATCATAAGTCAAATTTCCTTTCAAAAATATGATAAATTCGTGTTATTTCCTTAAGCATGTCATTAATTTTATACACGACTATGGTAGAAACCGTTTAATTAATATCCAAAAATAACGAAATGAAAATTGATAATTTTCCGTTTAAATTAAGGAACGTAATCTATACTAATATTATAAAGCTGAAGAGTTTGTTTGTTTGAACGCGCTAATCTCAGGAACTACTGGTTCGAATTGAAAAATTATTTTTGTGTTGAATAGACCATTTATCGAGGAAGGCTTTAGGCTATATAACATCACGCTGCAACTATTAGGAGCGAAGAAATAATGGAAAACGTGAAAAAAGCGGGGAAAATTATTCATCCTTGAGAGCTTCCGTTGCGTGCGCTGCGTAAACGGTTCAAGATACCGAAAATATATGTATGAAAGAATTATTCCTCTTGAAATGATCTAAAAAAATGTCCGCGACAGTATATGTCTATCTTTTAAGATTAACTCACTAGAACCGTTTTTATGGTAATCCAATTTAGTCTAAATTAATGCATTATTTGTTAAGAGTTGTATCAACGTAATAATATTAATCTTTATCCAAATAAATGTGTTGTTGATTAAGAGTATTTAATTGTGAACAAAATTGTCTTTGACATCACTTCATTTCAATGAACATCTTAGAAGATATTATAATTTTAAAATAACACCGATATAAAATAATATATTTTTTTAATATATAAAAGCGAAAAGATACTCACTTTCAAAACGTATTAATCAAGGTTTTGCCGAAACTACTGAAGCTAGAATCATGAAATTTAGACTATAGTTCCATTTTATAATGTAAATGCGCACTAAGAACGGATTTTTTTATATTCCACCGTTAAGGGGGTTAAATAGGGGTTGAAAGTTAGTATGAAAGTCCGTCAATTTTAAACCAAACTCGCTGAAAATTCATATTTACCTTTCCGATTAAAAATAATAAAAATCTTATACAAGAGTTTTTCCAAAATCAACCCTTAACAGCTTATTCTAAAATTTGCCATTTTGGAAGCCAGCACTATCAAAGTTAGCCATTGCCAAAGGGTTAGATATAGGAGAACTTTAATTCTACCGTTTATGGAAAAACAACCCCTATGTGGGTTAAATAAGGGTGGTAAGTTTGTATGAAAGTCCCCCAGTTTTAATGTAAACTCTATGAAAATCGGTATTTGGGTTTTCAATACAAAATAATTAATCACCTATTTCATCATTTTTGGAAAATCATCTCTTAGTGTCGTTAAATGGGGGTTGGAATTTTATTTCAAACTCCGTTAATTTGGAAGCAGGGACTGGAAAAATTTTTGGCCTTCTGGTTGTAACAATATAATAATAATTTCTCGGTTTGGGAAAATTAACCCTTAAGGTTGAGGTAAGGTTGAAGAAAATAGAGGTTGGAACTTTGTTTAAAATCCGTTAATTTAGAAGGAAGCACTATGAAAATTATCATTAGACACAATGAAGTATCTGAGTCACTGTTTTTTTAGATCAACCCTTAAGACGGCTATAATAGGGTGTATGCAGTATGCCTTTCTGTTCAGACACCTGTTTCATCATTTTTAGCTACTCAACATTCAACCCCATTACGGTACTCTAAGTAAAGGAAGTTTCCTTAAAAACCGTTATTGAAGTTATACGTCTTTTGGCGTGTTTAGATAAAAGTACAGCCTGCAGAAACTGACTACATCACAACCACTTTGGATACATTGCTTGCTGATATTTTGTCCCTGCCGTGGGGTATGGTTGTGGTTATGTGTGGATTAGTGATGGTGATGCGGTAGACACATTAACCTTGCATAAAATGTTTGGGCTAGAACAGGGCTACAGTATCCCTTTGCTAACGTAAGAGACTAAAGGGGGACTTCTTGGGTTGCGGGCGGCAAGAATGGCAGCTCTAATCGTCCAGTCAGCGACCATGGAAAGAACCACTGTATGTGAGGCCGCATACCTTATGCTAAACTCCAAAAGTTGTTGAATACGGTTGGCACCCAACAGTTACCATAGGGTTCCCATGTATACGTTATGGGTCGTTATGATTTTTGCATAGTGGTTAGGTACTTTATAGGTCAGAGAATAACATGGACGGTTCCTATGGAATAGTCTAAATAATAATTATTGTATCTTACATGAATCTTACAAGAAAATATAAGTATTTTAAAGAAGTTTTATTGCAGTCCACTTATTAGAGTTTTAGTGTATGTTTCTGTTGAAAGCTTGACCAATTTAGGAACACAGTGACGAAAACAATGTATTCCTATTTAAGATCATTTAATTAATAAAATAAAAATATTAATGTTTCTTTATCGTTAAAATTGTTAAAGGTACAAATTTACAATTACAGTTATTTGTATGTCATATCATATTTTTTACGCGAGCGAAGCCGCGGGTTCCGCTAGTCCATTAATAAAGATTTATTGAGTGCCTTATATGATATCTAGAAATATTTTATAGATTGTGTGTGGCTATATTGTGTAAAATTTGAGCTCAAAATCAAAATCAAAATCAAATTTTTTTATTCAAAATAGGTTCTTTACAGATCACTTTTTGAATGTCAAAGCAACTACCACCACTTCACAAGGTGTTTCGTTATGGAGAAGAAGCGGCGAAAGAAACTCCATAACACACATCTTTTAAAAAAAATGTTTTTGACAATGTTAACTTAACGTAATGGTACATGTGGAGCTGGAGCTAATTCAGACCACACCGTTTTGTCAGTCAAATAATCACTTACTTTATAGTACGCTTTTTTACATAGCGTTAGTTTAACGACATGTTTAAACTTTTTTTCTGTGAGATTCAAAATGTGGTCGGGTATTTTATTGTAGTAGCGAATACAGTTGCCCACGAAAGATCTAGCCACCTTACATAATCTACGTTTAGGAATTACTAATTTATTTCTATTTCTGGTATTAAAGTTATGGTGGTTACTATTTTTTTCAAACATATCAGTGTGTTTTCTTACATACATAATATTTTCATAAATGTATTGACTATGCACCGTCAATATATTAATAGTGGGAAACAGTTCTCTTAGGGACTCACCACGCCGCAGACTATATATTGACCTTATTGCTCTTTTTTGAATAGTAAATATAGAGTCTATGTCAGCAGCACTGCCCCACAGTAGAATGCCATAAGACATAATGCTGTGAAAGTAACTGAAATAGACAAGTCTGGCAGTGGGTATGTCTGTTAACTGTCTAATTCTTCTGACTGCAAAAGCTGCAGTACTAAGTCTGCTGGACAAAGCAGAGATGTGGGGACCCCACTGGAGTTTAGAATCAATGGTAATCCCCAAGAAAACAGTTTCATTGACGAATTGCAAAGTCTCACCATTTAGAGCGACATTCATCCCCGTACTCCTTACATTTGGTAGCATAAATTTAATACATTTAGTTTTATTAGAATTTAAGAGTAGGTTGTTTGCTAGCTATGTTTAATAGCGACGGATATCGCTATGTTTACTCTAAAAGGTGTGGTTCAATGACGCATACATATTCGTAAACTCATGTTTTCATTTTGCAGTAGGGCTAACCGTGGCTTCAAAGTCCATTACTTCGAATTACCATCAAGTGACTGCATAATCGTTTACTTTCTAACATGAAGAACACAAATACAACAATAATTCGACTTCAATAAGTACTCGTACATATTGTGAATAACGCATATATTTAATACATTAATAATCTTAAAAATATAATTATGTAATCGCTCATGTATAATATTATCTCCCCTTGAATGGATAATCGCTAAAAGAAAATAATATGTAAAGTTTTTGTGATATTTTTTGTAACAGCTGCAGATAATGTTTATCATCGTGTTTATCGTCGGATATCGAATTTATGAGTATGAGATTTAGCTATTAGCGGTCACGAACCCAACTCCCGACCGCGCCCGATGCCAAAATCGTGAAATATGAACTTAAAAATATGAAAGTCAGTCCCTTTTATCGTGATTGATATGTCTATGTAATCTCAGGATCAGAAAAGAGTTACGTTACACTCTACATGTTGTAAGGGGCGGAAAGAGTAAGAGATCGAACAGCCCACACAGCGACCCAGGGTACGACGACGATATGTGTGGTCACAAATCGTCGTAAACACCCAAAGGTTGCGGTAAGTGAAAATGTTCACTGGGACAGAGCCCGGCCGGGATACGGCGCTCCGAGAAATTGCATCGGAGGGATTTTAGCGGGTAAAAATCCCACATAACCCGGTCTCGCAAACAATCAATCAATGAATGATGATGATTATTTATTGCAAACAATAAACCTGAAAATGTTGTACTATCCACAGGTATTCGAATATTGGATGAAGACGTTAGAAATGAAAGGATGGCTGCAGCGGTCGGTGGGGAGAGAGACATTTATATTTATGTGTGGCAGCGCCGCCCTGTTCTACCTCATGCGACTCGAAAGAGAGAACAAACAAAAGACGCCATTGATATGGTGAGTAGTATTGGTAGTTGAAGGTAAAACTTTCGTGGTTCTATATCGGTAGATCCAACGCCAAACTCATTTCTGCCTGACAGCAGTGGTAAGCGCTGCTATAATATGTTCTGTTTATATGAGGCATTCCTACTCCGATATTAAGAAAGTCATCTACCATCCAGCCGACGTCCAAGGGCTGCAGTGTGCACTTACCATCAGAATGATTACCATACTCGTTTGATACTTTAACAAAGAAGAGCAATTTTCAATTATTTTTGTTTAATCCGACGGTGGTATCGGTGACAATGTACTAGAACTGTCTTCAATCGATGGAAATATATACAAACCTTGCCAATATGGTAAGTGGGAGTCTAATATCTTAGTCACTCATTAATATATGAAATGAAACTGTTGTTGTAGGTTCTTCACACCACCTCGCGTATCAAAAGAAGTGGGCGAACCGAAGACAGGCATCCAGGATAAGGGACCAGCGTGTCCGCACAACGGACCATGTATAAATTATATTTTAAGGGTGCGTACACGCTGATTATTTTATGTGTTTTTTATTGATAATAATTTTTGTCTACCTTTAAAGTAGACGGTCTACCTGGTGGAAAGAAGTTAGGGTTGCTTATGGGCATTTGGAACGACAGGAGGAGTCGTCAATGTATCGCCTTAATTGGCTAGTGAAATTAAATTGATACAGAAATGTTTCACAAATTCAATTCAAGACTCAGATCAAAATTATTTATTGATTATAGCATAATCATAATATATAGGATCCAGATACCACAGAACGGTTCCGGTGCTCAAACATCTAATTATTTGACATTCAAAAAAACTTGTTTCGAACATTTTTTCGTGTACTTATTAACACGCTTTTATTAGTTGTTATAATAAACCCAATGCTAGATGTTACCAAGCCAATAATATAAAGTAATAATTTACGTAGCTTAGAGGAAACTTATTTCATAACGAAATTATATGACCTTTGGCATTACGTTAATGATACTATTTGACCTGCTATTGAAGTGACTAATTAAGGTAACTATCTGTTATGTTTGTCCTATTATAATTATTTAACGTTTGTGACGTAAATCGTTGCGTAAGTCGTAACCTAAACCGTCGTAAACTTGTATTCATTTTTATTATTATTTTTTATTTTCTTATAATATTTCAGATGATGTTGTACTTGTTATTCTATCAATAATTAATTGTATGATTGTAAGTATATTATATATTTTTTTCGGTCATTTGAATTTTCATCGTAATTTTTCTTGAAAACTTTTTTTTCATTTTAATTAAATGATTGCATTTGTTATTTTCAAAACATGTTATTAACGCGATTCTTACGCACACACAGATGACTTGACTGTGGATTTTTGTATACAGCGTAGGTATGACAAACAGGAAGTCTTATTTAAGTATGAAATTGAAATAAATATCATAGTAATACATAATTTAATTATTTACGTCGCGTTATATGGTTTTCCCGTCGTACGCACATCATTGTTATTATTACGATATCTACACGTAACTATCGCGTTGGTTAACCGTTAGAAACTTTTTGACCGCAGCCCAGAAAATCCAATGAAAACATTGTAATAATGTGAAATCATCTTAGACCATTGTGTTAGTTTTCAATAACAACATAATATAGGCCTTGTTTGTGTATTTTTTTTGACGTTATGTGCAGCGATTTACGTCCATTATTAATAATTAATCTGTCTTGAATTTTGCTTAGATCGACATTTGACAATTACTTCATACTAGATATTGTCAAATTTCCATCTTTTATTTTTGCATAGTTACATATTATGGAGTATCATGGAAATGTAAATTAGAGAAAGGAAATTAGAAATTAATTATCACTTGCTAAACGGTGAAGGAAAACATCGTGAGGAAACCTGCATACCAGAGAGATTTATAAAAAAAAAAATCTCAAAGGTATGTGAAGTCTACCAATACGCACTTGGCCAGCGCGGTGGACTATGGCCTAATCCTTCTCATTATGAGAGGAGACCCGTGCCCAGCAGTGGGACAGTAATGGGTTGTTGATGATGATGATGATGATGGAAATGTATTTATTAACAGAATTACCAAAGCAAAGATGTTATATTTGGTGTGTATCATTTTTGTCTCTAAAGGACATTTTTTGATATAATTCAAAAAAACACATTTAATTATCTTATGATGTTTTTGTTCATATTTTGGTATTGTATATATTTTGTTTTTGTACATATTTTGTTTTTCACACCAAATAACATGATTTTCTTATGAGAAATACTTTTTTGCTTTGTATGTAAGTACGAATTACTAATTTCCACTATTGTTTTTTTTTCTATTTGCCACATTGTTTTAGATTCCCAGATTACCAAATAGCAGCATTGCTATTCAATAGTCCATTAATTTACGATATTATTCTAGTGTGATTTGCGATTAGATAAATTTGCGTCCGTTAATAATACTATTCGTACGATCCAACGTTTTACCTAAAAATATCCACATTTGACATTTTCAAATTTCGATCTTTCATAGTTAAAAGTTGGATAGCTTGATTATTAATAAGGAGCACTAATAAAATTCGTTCTTTTGAATGTAAAATGAATAAAACCGTTTGAGGAAAAATAATAACATATTAATCATGTGACTTATGTATACTAAGTTTAATTAAAGTATCATGATTTTCTTGCAGGTAATTATGCTTATCATTTTTAATTTTTATTTCAAAATTATTTCAAATTACCATTTAATTATATGGTATCGTAGACACGCCATAAAACGTCTGTACATCATCAAGGTCTTTAGAGGTATATTATTATTAACCCCTTAATATCCGGTGTGTCACTATTGTAGCCAACATTCGAAGGTGGTAGAACTGATATTGAAGTTATTGATTTTGATACCTAAATCTCGTATAATAAAATTGTACGATATAATACTGCTGATGAAGACTTTAAAGGTAGCAACGAATTTTTAAAGGTAGCTTTCAATGAACTTGTTTGTGGCAATTAAAAAATAAATGGCCCACGGACCTCTGGCAATCCGCTGGCTCTACACTAGTAGTAGTCCGCGAAGTTTAAAAGAACGTTTGCGAAATAGGAACTTTTCATATCGATAACTTCTGTAGGGCTCCGGTGACTCGCAGCGATGCTTAGAGCAAAGGCTTTATCGAACTATCGAAATTTATATAGTTATAAGGGAGTCGGAGAAAAACAATGTTCCATTATTTATGAGTAGTCAGAAGTGACATATATTTTCTTTTAAAAATAAAAATAAAGTATAAAAATATATAAAACCTATTCCTATTGTCAGCCAGCAGCCTGCATCGCCAACAATTTCTTTCAGAGACAGTGGGCAAATCTTTTAATTAAATTAATCTTCATAGTTTTATCTTTTCAGGGTACAGCACAGCTGTTTGGTGTGGGGTGCGCTATGACGATGCTGAGAGCAGTTATACCAAGATTACTGACTCCCACCAAGGCGTTGAGATCGATCAAGTTATCACATCTTAAATTGGGAATGTTCTTCGGAGGATATATTGGTATTTATAGGGTAAGATACATTTTATTTTTATTATTTCTGTTTCTGATATTTGATTAGTATTATATAACACTCATGAAGTATTTATATAAGTAGGATTTTGAAAAGAAGAGGTGCACTTATGTAAATATTTTATTTCTTTTCCTATCCCTCTTATATACGGGGTGGATACCTTCAGATGACAATAAATGAACACACACGTACTACTCCTTCCTTGGAACATGTTAAAAAAAAATCAAACAAACTTAAGAATAAATGATGGGGTAAAAAATAGAACGCCATTTATAAACATCTGTTCACTCACCTTTGACAAGAGCGGCAACAGCGCAGTGTTATGAGTTATGACGTAAAATCTGCGAGTGCGATAGGTACTTATGTCTAAGGTATAAGGTAAAATATGCATTTTCTTAATTTGACGAATTTGCAACATTGTAGTTTTTTTACGTTTCGATTTATAATGTTTTTGCGTTTAGACAAAGCGTGTAGAAAATTTGAAAAATGCAAAAAAAATACTTGTGCCTAAAGTACTAAAGACATTTGATTGAAAATTTGTTTGGAGGCTTGGGAGATGGATAGGTTCATGTCGTTAAATTTATTGTCATATGAAAGTATCCACCCTGTATGTACGTATGTGGAAGTCTTTGTTATTTTTATAAGTATACATTTTTTAGTTTAATTATGTGTCGGTGATCGTGTAATCTTTCAAATTATTAGATCGATTGACGTCATGTTCACACAATAAAAGAAACAATGTTTCCCGGGTTATGGTTTACAGGTTCACAGCTGTGTTAGTATACAATACGTATGCAAAATTAATTATATTCACAATACATTATATTACTCTGTAATGGCAAAATTGTATTAAATTAGAATAAAATAGGTGTTATATCGGTTATTAAAAAATTGTAATTCACCTCTTCTAATCGAGTAACTAAAATGTAAATAACCTGTTACATACTGAGCACAGGACAGAGGCCAAGTAAGTTAAGTTAGTGGTTTAAAGGTGGTAACCCTTTGTGGTTCGACTAAGGCGACGCCACCGCAACAGCAGTGTTGAGCGGTGCTGTGTTCTGGTTTGAAGGGTGTGGTAAGGGAGGCATACTTTTCCGTGGTGTTCCAGCTTAGTCAGGGAAGGCGACGCGTCTTTGGCCGACCTCAGGTAGGAATATCTAATCCTACCTGGGGTTGTTACTGGGGGGGATGTCCATGGGTGACAGTAGGCACTTATCACTGAGTGGAATGCGTGCTCGTCTGCTTCTCCTATTAAAAAAGTAAATGAACGTTGTTATTTCAGCTAGTAGTGTGTTTGCTGTGTCGTGCGTACGGCAAGGACAGCGCGCTGTACGCTCTGCCCGCGGGCTTCCTCGCCGGCACCGCCTTCCGAGCCTCGCCCTCTACACCCATCGCTCTAGCACCCGTTACATCGTCACTACAGGTAAGCTTTAACACTTTTTGCTCGATCGGCTAATTTGTTTCCTGATATGGAGGGTAAGTAAGTAAATGGTTGTTATTCTTGGCATTTTTAACTCTTTTTTTATTTTAACAGAGATAAACATACTACAATCATAATAATACAGGCGTACTTGTTATTTTCAATCCAGTTATGTAATAAAAAGTGTTGACAGTCACCCTGGTTTATCCAAAAAAATCCAATTTTTGTCAACTCCCACTTTAGGTATGAATTTTCTATTAAAAATAAAAGATGGCCGTCTACTCCTTTCGACTTTTTTTCATTTTATTTAATAGTACCTGGATGACCGAGATTTGCCCGGTGTTTTTAACCGACTTCAAAAAAGCAGGAAGTTTCTCAATTCGATCGTATATATGTTTTTTTTATGTTTTGGACTGAGATTTGAACCCGGGTTTACTGCGTTTTAAGGCGCCCGATTTCCCGACCGAGCTATTCTAACTTCGTAAATGATGGCGAAATTTAGCTTCGTATTCTAATGATATTGTAGGAGGTTGTTGATTCAATGAAAACACGGTTAAAACGACATTTTCTGAAAATAAAACCTAGCTTGATCGATTTATCACTCCTGAAACCCCCTGAATACAAAATTCCGTTTCCGAGATTGTTGATATATATACAAGAATAGCAATTGTAATACCTTTAAACGAGCACGTTTAAAGGTATTAGATTGAATAAAAATGTTTATTTAATAAAAATGTGTACAATGAAGATAACAATGTCTCCCCGCAGATCTTAATGTCGTGGTGCTACCAACGGGGCATGATTCCCGAGCAGTGGCCACTTGTGGAGTTGCTGTACTGCGTGTGCCAGGGGCTGCTGTTCCACGCGCGCGTCATGCACGAGGACGCCTGCCCGCGGTACATCGTCAACCTCATGCACACAGTCACTAGCAACAAGTGAGTTTTTTTTTATAATATAGGAGTAGCAGACGAGCATGCTGTCCACCTGATGGTAAGTGGCTACTGCCGCCCATTTACATCTTTAATCAACCACAGATAGGATTAGATATGACCTCATCGCCAACAGATGCGCCGCTACCCCAGAGGACTAAGCTGGAACGCCTCGGAAATGTATGTCTCCCTTACCACACCCTTCAAAACGGAACCCAGCTGCGCCTAACACTGCTGTTAGTAGGCAGAAATAGGTGTGGCGGTGATGACGCAAGAGTCGAACCACAAAGGGTTCTACTACCTTCAAATCATCAACAACCCATTACTGTCCCACAGACAATAATTCTAATACGGATTTTTTTCTCAGAATGAGAAGGATTAGGCTATAGTCGACCACGTTGGCCAAGTGTGAATCATACAGTCACAATTGACAGTCTCAGTTTGGAGCTTGAATGTAAGATGTTGAGAAAATTTCGATAGCGTGGTCCAGAATACTTCTAGCGCCATCTCTTGGCCAGTAGTGTGAGTGTTGAATATGCTGTCTCTACAACTGGGGTAGTGGCCATATTGCACTCTGTTGGGTATACATTTTTTAATGTAAAAAATAATTGGTGTATGACCATTATGTATATTGTTTAATTTTCTCATGTTCAATTTTATTTTCTTCCAGAGCGGACGAGATTCAAAGTGCCTTCATAGAAAAGATGTTGCGAAGCTTACAGTAATAACATTTATTACGGTTAGTGTACATTAATAAGAGAATACAACATTAATATATTAACGGTACACCGCGCCGGTGTACTTCTGTGATTTTTATTTTAAACAGATTTAATTTAGTGCAGGGTTTGTTTCCTACTATTTATTTATGTATAAATAAATGTAATTTCATTCCTTGTTAGGGTTTCTCGGGAACGGTGTGGTTATAAGTTAATTGTTCAGTTTTTACAATATTGTTACTTAAATAATTTATTATGTAACACATAGTTTGAAAGACTGTTGTATGTTCAATTGAAGTGTGGACTTGATTATTTTATCAGGTATGTTAAGAACAATCACATGTGTTCTTCGTGCTTTTGAGATAAGTGATATATTAAATGTTATCCAAGTAATTTTTATATAAAAATTTGTTAAAAATAAAATAAAAAAAGGTATTGTTTATATAAAAACTAAGAAGTAAAGCGATTAGATTTACAATAAACAGTATGCAATACAATAAAATAAATCTAGTTGCGAAGGTTTACTAATAATACAATAATACATTAACTTTGACCGAAATACAGAAGGAATATAATGAAATGTAAATGTTTATTCAACAGTCGTTATGCCCTACAGGTTTTAATGACATGTTTGATAAATTTTAATTTTGTCCAAGCAACTTATGATCGATTGCTTTCTTTGTAAAACTCGTATGGCCTTTCATATTATTAGTATTATTGTGTGAAATTATATTATTAGTATGAAAAGTCAAATCTACGAATCCGCACTTAGTTATCATAGTGTTCTTTAGCCTGGCGATTAGATACGTTTAGAGATGACAGGGTTTAAACAATTTTTCTTCATGAAGACTTACAGTCACTCACACGAGAAAGAACATTTTAAGTACAGTGTAAGAAGTAAAAATAAATCATTCGTTCCTTCATCATTATTACAAATCACGAACAACTTTGTATTAAATAAAGGATACTATACTAATACTAATTGTAGAATAATAGAAAACACCCTGTTCTATTAAAGTTAATTAAACGATTATTTCATATATCAAATATATGAAAAGCATTTCTAGCGCTAGATATCACAAATTCGCAGTGAAGTATTATAAGTATTTATGGTAAAGATAAGCACAAGTTAGATACTTATATCAGTTGTTATCGATCTACTAACAAATGCACATTGGGTACAGAAAATGTTCGAAAAATATTTCTGATAAAAATATTTAGATATTTGCCAAGTATAGATGAACAGAGGCGAATATGCAAACCATTTTAGGTATATTCAGTATTCGTAACGTTCACAAGTTTTTAAATGTAGCAACGAAACAATGCTACTAAATATTTATGTTGTTGCAGCCACGCAACCGTTGTTTCTTTGGCTTCTTAATTAGCTATGTCCATACGTGAATACATAAAAGTTTTCCCTTTTGCAGTAATTTTTTGAATAATAAGTTTGGACAAAAAAGTGGACCGCCATTATAGGACTTTTTTTTAGTTTCATAATCATTTTAGTTCGGATATTTTTGACAGCAGACTCGAAGTTCATTTGATGGTAGGTTGGTAGGTAGGTTTGTTGGTTGGAATGTTTATAATTATAAATTGTTACTAGATTTGGGTAAATATAAGGAGGCCGTATTTTCTTTTTTTGTGTCACGCGGGTTTCAGTTTGCACGCGTTTTAAATAAAAATATCTACTTTTCGTGTGAATGCCACATGCATGGAGATCGTTAACAGATTGCAGTGAATTAAGTCACGCATGCGATTGGCTCACGCGTGCGAGTATAGAACCGCGTGACAGTAAAAAGGCCCTAACGTCGCATTTAAGTACGCAGAATATGAAAATGAAACAATTTGTAATGTTATATGTATAATTGTATACTAACATTTAACAATGTTGTTTAGTGAAGGATACGCTAGTTAAGTAATTACATACGCATATCAATTAGTAGGTATAAGCTATTGGTGACAAAGTATTGTTTTTTTGTGTATTTACTAATCGCTACCATTGTATTCAACCTAAGTACTTATTGTGAATAACTCGCATAAATCGGTGGTGCTTTTTTTATTTTATTGATTTAAAATGTAGATATTGTGTAGTTTTCAATACTACATAACATAGTTATTTTATCCGAATGGTATTACCGACTTAGTTAATTCAATCGCCACCTCTCATTAGAGGAATGATTGATTCATTTTAAATGCACGCATATTAGTATGCATATTCCATACGCACTCCGCACAATATTTTGGCGACTAGAAATACCCCCATAATGACATCTAGGAATCTGCTTGAACCGCTTCGAAATTAAATAAATGTATATTATTTGTTTTTATATCATAGTCAATTATGATATTTTTCTTTGGTTTAAAACGTAAAAGCTTTATCGGCAACTTACAACCGAAAACAAAGTCATTTACCCCCTATAGTCGTGATTTTCAGTTGGAAGTATGTGGGGAAACTTATCCACAATGTTTCTTATGAATAGTTATCAACTGAAAGTGTGCTAATACTCAGCTAATAAGTGTAATATATTGACTCAAATAGGTCAAGTTAACCAATAGAAATCATTCCAATATATTTTTTTAATTTACTAAGTTATCCCAGTTTTTATGTTTAAGAACTGCTTCACACTAACGTGTCTAGACGTTTGATATAACATATTCGGAGCGCAAACGTTAATTATGACAATGCGACGCATGTAGCCAATATGTATGTTAAAAAACGCTAGTGTGAAGAAGCTTTAACATGTGTATTACCTATATCACTACAACTCTTTATTTATTACTTAAAAAAGTCATATTGAATAAAAAAAGCTGAGCAGCAATAGGCTGTGAATCCTGTCTGTCTGTGTGTGCACATTTATTTGGACATACTGAATTCATATAAAATGATAATCCAATAGTGATGTACCTGTTCACATCTCGCTAGTTTTAAAGTTAAAGTTGAAGCTAGTTTTAAAGTTAAAGTTATTTTTTTTATTTCTAAAGAAATAATTTATGCACTATTACCTACATTGACTGTGAAAGATGTGTATTATAATAAAAATATTTGTTGTATAGTGGCATGTAGACGTTGTGACTAACTGAATTAATTTCAAATATCTTAAAATATATTTTTATAATTTTCGTTACCTTATAGCACGCGAGTAGACTAGGAACACCAAAAAGTAATTTTTAAATGCTCGACATGTTGTTATATTTTTGGAATAAATGATTTTGTACCATATTGAGTGTTATTATTTTTAATTCAATACACATAGTTATTTTTGTAAGAATTTTAAAAACTATCAAGTACTGTTAAAATGTTTACCAAACACAAGTTATTTAATAAAAAATATAGCACTGTGAAAGAAGTGAGATTTTTTTTAAATTTAATTATGAGAGAGTACGCACGAAGCAAAAAGAAAAATATAAACATTAACTTTTATTAACATAAACAATTTACATATATTTTTTCTGCATGAATACTTTCAGTGCTGTTTATAATGCGTTTTATTGGCTAAGAATAAATGAGCTGTAATAAAAAGGGCATGATGTTTTCGTTGTGTGATGTGGCGTCGCCACTTCCTCAAATGGATATTGTAAGCGAAAGTTTTATGCAATAGCTCTGACTGAAATTCATATGCGTGGTTATACAAGATAAAACGCAGAATAAGTGTGATCTTTCAAATATAGCTGCTATAATGTTAAAGTAGATTAACTAGTCGTACAGTAGTAGCTACACTAATAAAAATATAAGCAACAGTTGCCGAACTCTACGCAGAAGTCATCTTCAAGCGGCAACAGATTCGAATTGTGGTCTATTTAAGTTCATTAATTGATCCATTTAATCAACTTCTTCGACTCTTGGCCCACCGCTATCATTCCTCCCACAGCTGGGCCCACCGGCACCATGTAGCTTCATCATAGCAGATTGGCAGGCCGCCTGAGCAGCCTTCAAATGCTGGTCCAACTCGGACTTAGAAGCGTCCAGGTTCAACTCGAGCCAACGAAGTTGATTGTTGCACTCCGTGATTACCTCGTTTTTTTCACGTTCTGTCAGCCTGTTGCCGGCGTTTTCAACAGCCTGTGTAAAAAAATTGTTAGCGAAAATGATTTGATGGATAAGGCAAGAGCTGCTGAATAATTAAATTAAGATTTTTGCGTGTATGTTTAAAATACTCGTTTTTATCAGTCCAATAATGTCAACTGATTACTGTATGTTATCTACTTCATCACGAATAAACCAGTATGCATTACATGTTTTATGATAATTTGTAGCTATTAACATGGCACCTGTTAATGCTTTACGATACTGCGTAGAGTTCTACCTCCCTGATATAAAATACACAGTAATAATATTGTCCACGTGCGTGAGTCCCTGGGAGCGTATTAAGATGAAATAAGAAAATCACTTAGAAAGCAAAAATATAACAATGAGTTTTCAAGGGTATTTTAATGCAGTGCTTACCGCTTTACATCCAAACAGATACGCTTCCAACTGGTTCCTAGATTCGACCCTCTGTTTGGCCACATCATCCTCAGCTTTAAACTTCTCAGCGTCATGGAGCATCTTCTCTATGTCCTTCTTGTTGAGACGCCCCTTATCGTTTGATATGGTTATGCGTTCGGAGCGACCTGTGCTTCGGTCTTCTGCGCTGACGTTTAGAATACCGTTTGCGTCTATGTCGAAAGTGACCTGGAAATACGAATACATATAGATTAGCGTAGAGAAATTTAAGAGAATAGATGTAGGTAGACGATAGCTGTTGGGCAAGATAATATCAAGTGTCAAGGTGCATGCTCCCACGTCCTAAGCCGGCTTCTCCATTATTAGAAGATAGCGACGGATATACTATGGTTGTATTTGGCTCCATCTTTAAAAAATGCAGCAACGCAAATGTTATTGCTCTGTCTATAATATCATCCTCTCAAAATGAGAAAGCATATGGTCAACAAGATTAAATAATGGTAAATTAACCTACTTCTATTTGCGGCACTCCTCTCGGCGCTGGCGGTATACCGGTAAGATTGAAAGTTCCCAATAAATTATTATCCTTCGTCATGGCTCTTTCACCCTCGAAGACCTACGCAGGAATATAGAAGTTTACTATGAGTTACGAATGGAACACGTTTAATGCATGTCATAGAAGACCTATCTTAACGGAAATGGATTACAAAAGCGAGTAAGTATGATGTGCAATAGAAATATGTATCACATACAGGATAATTTATCATATTTACTTGAATTGTAACAGCTGGTTGATTATCGGCGTAGGTGGTAAAGATTTTCTTTTGCGCTATTGGTATTCTAGTGTTCCTTTCGACTAGTTTTGTCATCACACCTCCAGCTGTCTCTATTCCGAGAGACAATGGAGTGATGTCCACCAAGAGAACGTCTTGAATGCGGGTGTCCTTTGATCCGCTAAGGATAGCTGCTTGCACAGCTGCTCCGTATGCGACTGCTTCGTCAGGGTTTATGGAGAGGTTCAAGGTCTTGCCACTGAAAAAATCCTGTTGAAACAAATTTATTATCTGCTCGTATTAAACATTCTTTATACATATATCTTCTGTCAAACACCTAAAGGAACTTATTTGGATCTTGTCTACTGATTCCCTTAACAAAGCTGAAAAATCAATTGTGTTTTTTTTTATAATATAAGAGTAGCAGATGAGCATGCAGTCCACCTGTTGGCCAGTGGCTACTGCCGCCCATGGACATCTGTAATTAACCCCAGATAGGATTAGATATTCCTACCTGACAGACGGCTACAGATGCGCCGCTACCCCTGAGGACTAAGCTGGAACGCTTCGGAAAAGTATGTCTCCCTTACCACACCCTTTAAACCAGAATACAGCAGCGCTTAACACTGCTGTTATGAGGTAGAAATAGGTAAGGTGGTCGTGCCGCCGGAGTCGAACCACAAAGGGTTCTACCACCTTCACGATCTTGGGTAATCAAAATTCAATAAAAAAATCCATTGGAATATAGAGATAAAATAAGGATATTGTGGAAGAGCTGGATTTAATCAGAAAGTCTAGACTAAGACGAAGTTGATACTTGCAAATTAATTATCGTACCTGTAGCAACCTTTGAACTTTTGGTATTCTAGTTGATCCACCAACCATGACAACATCGTGTATTTCTCTGGTATTCAAACCAGCGTCTTTTAATGCTTTCTCAACTGGCCCAAGAGTCTGTCTGAATAAATCCGAACACAATTCTTCAAAACGTGCTCTAGTAATCTTGGAGTAAAAATCGATACCTTCAAATAATGCGTCTATTTCCAAACTAGCTTCCGTGCTAGAAGAGAGCGTTCTTTTAGCTCTTTCACAAGCAGTTCGAAGTCTCCTTACTGCTTTAGGATTACTTTTAATATTCTTCTTATATTTTCTGTCGAACTCTTGGCAAAAATGATCAACCATCCTCGAGTCGAAGTCTTCGCCACCCAAATGTGTGTCTCCTGATGTCGACCTCACCTCGAAAAGAGACCCTTCTGCTATTTGTAATATTGATACGTCGAAAGTTCCGCCACCAAGGTCAAAGATTAGAACATTTTTATCGCCTTTCAAGTCTTTATCGAGACCATAAGCTAAAGCAGCAGCTGTTGGTTCATTAATAATTCTCAGGACGTTCAAAGCTGCTATTGCCCCTGCATCTTTCGTAGCTTGACGTTGAGCATCATTAAAGTATGCGGGAACGGTTATAACAGCGTCTTTTACTGTTCCTCCCAAAAATGTCTCAGCAGTTTCTTTCATTTTTGTTAGGACCATTGACGAGATTTCTTCAGGTGAAAATCGTTTCTTTTGTCCCTTGTATTCCACTACGATCTTTGGTTTACCACCGTCAGATATAACTTCAAATGGCCAGTGTTTCAAATCTTGTTGGACTTTGGGATCGTCGAATTTTCGTCCAATCAAACGTTTTGCATCGAACACAGTATTTTTCGGGTTCATGGCTACCTGAAATGATATAACGCATGGTTGAACACGGCCTGACCTACATGAATTTACTATACAATACAAGCAGAATAGACAATTTTATGCATCAAAGTTCATATGAATGGGCTAGGTAAGCGATCGTAATAAAAGGTTTTAAAATAACCATAATATTTGAGGAAGTGGATGTGTTAGCAGACCTATATCATAACTTTATCTTACCTGGTTCTTAGCAGCGTCACCGATAAGTCTCTCAGAGTCGGTGAACGCTACGTATGAGGGAGTTGTCCTGTTCCCCTGGTCGTTGGCGATGATCTCCACCTTGCCGTGCTGGAACACACCCACGCAGGAGTACGTCGTGCCGAGGTCTATGCCCACTGCTGGGATCCCCATTGTTCACGATTGGGTTCTGAAGTTATACCGGTGTTTTATTAGTTTTAAAGTGCTATTTTTTTGTAGTTCTATTGCGCAAGACCCGCCCCTGCACGTATTTTTCTTTTAAGGTTAATGTTCGTGAACCTACTACCATTATGTTTTGGCTCTATGTGGAAAGATCTCTATACCTTACCTAGTCAAAGAGGCTTACCTATAAGTAAGCTAGAATCTCAAGGTTTACTTTGTATTTGTGATCCGTTTTAGGTAAGATCTTATCTTGTTGGAGTTGATTACAGGTGCCCGTAGATTAATTCAGCATGAATAAATTTATTTAGGGTCGAGGCCGAAGCTTTTAATTCAGTTTTGATAACTACAATTTTACAAAAAACGGACCAAGCATGAAATTCAAAATTTGATATTATTATGCATTTATTACAAATTAAGAATTTATTACAAATAAATGGTTATGCCTATATGTATCTTGACGGAATTATTTAAAAACGAAAGTAGGTCCAAGAATGATCTTATTTAATCTTCCTAATTATGAAGTTATGTTTAACGGTCCCTGCGTAAAAGTAATAAAGAAAAAAATGAAGATAATTGTTACTTATTTCTTGTGTAAATACGTAATATAATCAGTATTCCACGTTTCCAGCGGAATTTAGGGGCCCTTCAGTTATTTATTGGAATCTATCTATTTACATTCGTTAGCTATCTAATAATTCAACGGCGGGAGTAGGAACGAGATTTATTAAGGTTCTCTTAACAAGATTTAAAAGTTTTTGAATGAATGAATCTTTGTTTAATAATCTTAATAGTTTAATCTATTAAAGATCAGAATTTAATTTTATTTAAATATATATGAATGTGTTTTAGAAATATTTTAGTATTTTTAGACAGTACGGCAATGTAATCTACGGCTCTAAAATGGTCCACAGCATATGTTATAGGTTCATTCTTAGCTAAATTATAATGGATTTCTGTCAACTTGAAGATACTAACAGATGAGTGAACTTCGTGCTGCTGCGAAGTTCAACTCCTTTAAATTAATCTTTGATGACTAAAATAGGTTACAAAGGTGAAAAGAAAGTAATAATACTTTTGCTTATGATTGTGAAAAAAATTACATCCCAGAAAAGAGGGAAAGCTTAACGAAAACTATGAACTATGAATGTAAATTAGAGAACATAAAGTATCTCCTATTAATATAATACGTGTAAGAATTACAAATACTTGGAGTTAAAACACAACATACCCACTACACAAAGGAAAAACAAATTAACGTGACGCTGAAGCACTTTCCCTATTTCCACGAAACCTTTTTGCGTACACGTTAAATCCTTTTCCTAGAAAGACCGCACCGTCTATTGAATATTACCGTACTGACTACTGTACTGTACTATACTGTACCTACTGCATTATGCTTCAATGTGACATCATAGAAGCAGTACCAGTGATCACTAGGCACGGTGGTTTCGTAACATTTTGCGTTACACACAAAAGCGGAATTCATTTTGAATATGGAATATGTCGAGTATAGGTATATTTGTTTACTTAGGAGAGAAGGATTTTCAAAGTGTAGTTTGTAAAAATATGCATGAAAATAAGCCTGAAAAAGATTTTGTGTGTTGGCCTGAATATTTTAGTCAATTTCATCCGCTACGAAACATCCAATTAATTTGCAATTTTGCTGGATTACACTAAGAAGCGAAGATGTGTAGAAAGATTAATTTAAAAAAAGCTTCTTTTCACGGGTTGTCTGTAAGTACTGATGAATAAATGATCTAATGTTACTCTTATTTATGGTTAACAACCTACTTCTTGAAAGTTAAAACAATACTGAATACTCGTTTCTTTTTAGTTCATATTCGAAATCCTCTGTTACTCGTAAATAACAAATTTTACCTCTAATCTGTTATTTGCCTACTTCTAATAAGTAATGAGATTATCAAAGAAAATACAGCTACATTTCTGTTTCTCACGTTGTTCAAACATAGCGCAAAAATATCAGCTTACTCTACAAAACATCAGGTGCATTTTGAAACAGGAGGATTTTTCTTTCACTCTTTAAAAAGATTCTATTTCGCAGTTTCCTCGATGCTTTTTTTAAATGTCAGTAGAGAAGAAATAATAAACACAGTTTGGAAAATCCAAAAGTGCACGACTCATAATGCTCATTTAATTATGAAATATAAAAAAAAAAAAAAAAAAAAAATGAAGCGAAAAAAATTTTTCGATCGTAAAAAAAAAACTTAAGTCGTTCAAAATTAATTGCCGAAAAAACAGCTGTAGTAGGAAGAAGGTACTGCACAAGCGCCCCTGGTGGAATAAATGTACATAATATCTATAGATATAGTCTTGTAGCTTTCGTTTTTTATTAATTGCAATTAAACGACACTGAATTAATTAATCATTCGCATTCAGTGACCTACAATCGTCGATTAGAATTAAAAAAAAAAAAATAACTCAAATGATGGATTTTTTCACAAGTTACAGTGTTTTCAGGTTTCACACATGACGGACAGGAAATTTTTTTGACCTATTTTGGTGTTTTTTTCCAATTCTATTGCAGTAAATCAATTTTTAAAAAGTATGGAATTAATCTCCATTAAATTATCTCGACAATAGTATGCAAAATATCTTGATTCCGTGAACTATCAAGGCTATAATAATAAAAATAGCCGCCAAAATGAAGCGAAAAAAATTTTTCGATCGTAAAGCACTCTCTGATGCTTCGCATCATGAGTCGTGCAATACTTATTTTTTATTTGTTCAACACATTTAGGTGTCTTCTTGACGATCAAAATGTTATTTCATTTTCTTTTAAAAGAAATAACGATTGTTCAGAAAATTATTTAACTACTCTAATTTTAATATTGAACTGTTTTATACCATTGAACCCTTATATTCGTGGTAATTTTCGATAATTTAATGCTAGTCGATTTTATAGAATTAACAGCGCTCGGATACAAATATAAATTAATGTTCAATGAAGCGCTTTTAATTCCATGTGCGTTTCGAAAATTATAGTAAAAATATATTAGTCATTTTAACATATAATAAAAACAAAAAAAATCATAATAAAGTGCAGTAGTAAAGTGCATTTTATAGAAGAATTAGCAGATATGTTACCAAATGTACCGGTGTCTTCTGTCTGTCAAATGTATACCAACCAATAAATTGTGATGTAGGACTTCCAATACGAACAAATATAGTAAGTAATTACATACTAAAGCTTTCGTTTTTTACGCGCATAGACGTAAATTATATGCACAGCCTCTGCATCTCAGAGGGTTGTGACTTGTGTCTTAGAACGCTCTGATACGAAGAGAGTTCCGGGTTCGTGATATAACTGTACACGGGCTTATGGTCCAGCAGTAGTGTATTAATGGGCTCTACTCTATTTATAAGCATTAAAACCAGCAGGTAATTTTAAACTCTACAGCTTATGTTGAATATGTGCCAAATATATACGAAGCTGCCTTATCAAATATCAAGCCTATTGAATTAAATTCGTCATTCAGCGTAACATTGATTATAAATCCCTGTATTTAACAAAGCTTTCATCTCGTTACGTGGAAGCGACAAACCGCACTTCCAATTTCCAATTTTATTGTACTTCATTAATTATTTCTTCCACGAACCGAACTACTTTTAAGTAGAAATGATACCGAACTTTGCGGTTTAAACCAATATAATGCCTATTTCATAGTACCTATAGTAGAAAAAATGATTTTTCAGGGCACCCGCTGCTTAAGGGCGGGATTGTTTAAATTGAAATTTTGAGATTTGAAAGTTTGTGATTTTAATTATTAGTCTAGTGATGATTTAAAATGAGAAGGATTTTTTCACTCGGGTCTAAGTCAAATCCAGGAGTAGATTTTTACCTGAGGTCGGCCACAAATATTTTGCTACCTCGCCTCTGATAAGTATGTGTCCTTTCTTACACCTTTCAAACTAGAACGTTTAACACTAAAGTTATATGGCAGAAAAATAGGTGTAGCGGTAGTGTTTCAGAAGTTGAATCACAAAGGGTTGTACAAACTCTATTATACGCGTCTAACACAGTACACAGTTTGTTCGTTACTAGGGAAGATAGTAAAATGTTATTAAAAATATAATAGAAAGAGCTTTAAACACAAGCTGCTGATCAAGCACTGCTATACTACCTAAATATTACCGATGTAGTATAAGTGAGTATAAGGTATAAGATCCGACAGCCAATAAAAACGGAAGCAATGCTTGCTCGTTGTACGATCGATTTTCGATAGCCGTTAGGACGGAGTGCGACCATTTTATTGGACGACGAGACTCTTATGAACATAAACATAAGTAGGTCGTGGACATACTTTACACGGTTATATATTATTTATAGTCCGCGCCAAACTGCTAGTCTGCTATGAAGTTGTTGCGAGCAGTTGTAGTCATAGAATTTGCTATGGCGACGCGACTTATTACTATATTCAGAGCTGACTAGCAGTTTCGCGCGGACTATACCTACATATATACAAAAAAATATACCACAAAAGATGGGATTTAGTGTAAGACATCTACAGACTTTAATCTTTTAAGATCTAGTGCGAAATAATGAGAAACCTCTGCGACAATAAAAGCAATTTAGCTTTAGTTTTTTTTTATATAAAGTAAAGATAGAAAGAAATAGAATAGAAAGAAGAAGATAGAATAGAAAGATAGAAAGTTTATAAAGTTATTTTATCCATTATATAGTTTTACTTACTTACCAAAATCAATTTAATATCACCAATACGCCTATTGGAAAACACATGATAATTATAAAGTCATGCTTTTTTATTTCTCGTTGCCAATAATTTTGCTAATGACAATTTCAATTTGATTTATGTCGTATTATGCATATTTTATAATATTTACCACCAGTAGTTATTGACCTATCAAACTATCAGAATATTAAAAGTACTAAAATACATGCCTGGTTGGGGATAAATCCCAAAATAAATCTTCTTATATATAAAATTCACGTGTCACAAGTTAGTTACCTACTCCTCTGAAAAGGCTATACCGATTTTCACCAAATTTTATATGCATATTCAGTAGGTCTGACAATCGGCTACTATCTATTTTTCATTCCCTAAGGGCTCGAACACAAAACTGCGATGCGACGCGATGCGAATTCGCAACGCAGAAAATTGCGATGCGAATTGCTGCGATGCGATATCGTGCGGCGTAGCGTCTCTCAGGGTGACCAACAACAACAACCACTGTGCGATGCGAATCAATTCGCAAGTTCTTGCGATGCGTCGAGGGAGCTCGCAGATTTTTGCGATGCGACGTCGCATCGCAGTTTTGTGTACGAACCCTAAGTGATAAGAGTTGTTCACCCTTAACATTTTTTTATATGGCTACACAACGTTTGCCGGGTCAGCTAGTTTTAGGTATATCAAATAGATATGCTACGCACTTCGTCTATACATTTATTTGCCCAAATAAAATTATAATAGGATTAAAACTTACGCACAGATGTACAAATAAATAGTAATTTATTCATAACAATAATTTCCGATGTACCCACCTATCAATCGATATAGTAAACAAACAATTTTGTTCTTGAAATATAATAACAGTAAATATATTATAATAATATAAGTTTTCAAAACAAACAACAACAAAATTAATACGTAACCAAGTTATAATTTATGGGAAAGTAACCAGCTGTGTAAGTGTAAGTATCGATTGACTCGAATTCATAACATCCAAACTTTTCAAATAACCAAATATAATTTATCACAACGTATAAGTTATATTTAATTTTTAATGTGTTAAGAACTCTTTAGGATTGACTTGAAAAGCACATCTGGTTTATAATAATAGCAGTGTTAAGCCATTTGTTTGAGTTTCATCATATTCAAATTTGACCTTAAGTAATAAACAAGTTCCTAAAAATTACACATGATGCATAATCGATGCTATTCGGTATTTAGCTGCAATATTTTCATGTCCTCGTGTTTCGCAATAGCTGGATAAGACTATGCTACGACTCTACATCACTCATTTAATGCGGATATGTGCGTAAACTATGTATAACATAACTTTAAAGTATGCAATTAGGTTCAAACCAGCAATCCCAACTTTGTCGCGTAGAGGCTATATTTCCTAATCGGAAAACAGTTTAAGCGCAAACTACTGAACAAGGTCTGCGAGCGCGTCACTAACTTTAAGTTTACACACATTTTAAACTTGTTAGTACGATGCATCGTGGCTTGAGAAAACTTCCTTCCTTATTAATACTAAGCTTTCTACACGCTTTGCTTCACATTAGCTTATGTGTGTTCTCATTAGAGGATTAGAATTTACAAAATGTTTTCGTGACGACAAAATTGTAATAGTCTGAAATATGTCGTAAGGCACATGTAGCGTAGTAATTCCTCGGACCTTGGTTACAATTCATGAGTGGGACTTATGGCTATTTTCATGAACGTCCATAAGTAATTATTAGAAAATTAATGGTCCTCTGGAAAATTATCAAATTTCGAACTTTAGTAGGCAAATATTGGCTAACATTGATTACTACTAACAGGCGTGAAACATTAACAATTAGTTTTACATTAATATATTATCTCAGATCTTCTTTTCCTTTTTACGCTTGACGTCTAGTAATTGTTTTACTGAGTGTGACAAAACAAAAAAACTAAACAAATTCTTACGTCCACGACATTTCATACGATGTTTCTTAACACTGTTAGAACCGCATAATAACAGAGTAAAATCACTTTACATCGACAGTTCAACACTACACTAATATATTTTCTTAAGTAAGTACACGGAAGACTAATGAAGTGGGAAACACTTCTTGTTGTACTATAGTTTCTAAGTTTTCTTCTCATTGTAAGCATTTCTTTTGATATTTTCTCCTTTTTTGCTTCTAAATTAGGCGGGACTCTAGCGGTGGCACTTTATTTTTCTAAAAAATGTGTCAATTATCGTCTTGTTTTATAAATTTATGCCGCTTTTCTATATTTTTGTATTACATTATCTTCTTTTATATATTTTATATCTTATCGTTTCCCCTTTTTCTTTTTCTTATTGAAGTCCGGTGGATGGAATCCACGGGCTTGTAGTAATTCTTGGACATTATGACACGCGTAGTAAACATTGTCCATCGCGGCTTCAGTTAGCATGTCTACGTTACATCGTCCTTTGGTTTTCCCCTTCTTTGCTCTGCCACCTCCTTTCTTAGACTTCTTCTTGTCGCCACCATCTTCTTTATCCTTTTTGTCTTTCTTTTTGCCTTTTCCTTTCCCAGCCATCGCCGTTTTGCTGCAGGTTTCTATCGCGACAGTTGCTATGCTGTATCGATTAAACTGTTCTTATCTTACTTTGAGTCATACTTAAGTATTCTTGACCGGGTTATATCTTTAAATTTTTAAAAATATCTTTTCAGATTTCTTGTACTTTAGATTTCTAGATCTTTATTGTACAAAATGTACTGCTCAATTTCCTGACAGGACAAGTTGATTTTTTAATTTGGGCAATGAAATGAAAAACAAAAATTATACTCAATGTTTATATTTTTCGGTAATTATAACTTAATAACGTACATAATATATTAATATCTTTGATTTTAATCATTCGTATTTCAGTCATAGAGTTTCAGCATTATACGTATTTAATTTTTTAAAGTGACATTTATGCAGTAAGTAGATAAGTAGATTTATGTAAAAAATTGGCTTTTGGCTTACAAATTATCATAAATATAAATAGAAAATTGAATATCTATCGTTAGTCACATATGCGTTGCAATACTACAATGGAATGCCTCGTCTAAGTATTTCTGAGTAAAAAGAGTTAGAATTTTTTCAATAAAGTTTATTTGATATTGTATAACGGTTGACGTAAGACGTGTTCGACTTCCACTCGATGCAGTGTAGCTGCTCCCACAGCTGGCGTCGCAGCTTCACTTCGCCCGGCGTAAATAAGCTGCAAAAGATTTATTTTTACTAAGTTAAAATAGTTAGACATGAAACATAAACATGAAACTACGTAATGCAATAACTAAAGTGGTCACTGCTGTCCGTAGACATTTGTAATGAATTTTAAATAGGATTACAGTTCTAATTGAACACATTCCAAACACCATACATATGGTGTTGGCCTCATATTCGTTTTTTTACTTTATCATACATATCAAACCAGAACACTGAAGCGCTTAATACTACAGTAGAACCACGATTGTTACCATAACATAACCTTTATGAGACATAAAAGTTTTAATATTATCGGTACCTATATTATCGGTAAAATAATATGAGGAAAAACAGCGAACCGAACGAAGCTCTTAACCTGAAAGCTTCAAAAGGAACTTGTGAGCAGCTTAACTCACGTGTGCGTTTTTATTTATTCTGAAAATACTCGCAATTTAAGCCGCTTAAACTGTAAATATGTAGATACTCATAAGATTTAGTCATGAAAATGAGTGAGTTTATCTACGTCGAAATTAAAATGTAAGTATATTGTGGTAGATAGTAATTATAATTAATGCAATTTTGTTTGCCGTGTTTTTCTAAGAACTCTAAGACTCTTTTATCTGATACGCATATCATCATGTTGATCATTATTATTGTCCTTCCAACTAACATACTAATAAACAAGACAAGTTTGTAAAATAAATATTCTTGTCAATCTTGTAAAATAAGCATTCATAAACCACGACATCATTTTTATGGATCAATGGATGTGTGAATATTTTAAAACCAATTCAATCCAGCACTAACTTTTAAAAATTATTTCACGCGAGAATCGAAATAATCTAAAACTCCACCGACAATAAAAATGTGAAGTGTGGAGTGCAAACATTTATACAGGATGGGGAAAATATAAACGAATGTAGGGTTTGTTTTTACAATGTGTGCAGCAAAGATAGTGTAAATATTCCATACGTGACATTTTGCAGCTTTCCGTGGAGGTACGTAATAGATTTGCAATTCAATTTGCGTGTAACCCATATTGATTTATAACATACAATACAATTTTATAATAATGAAATCCGTTTACTAGAATAGCAAAGGTGTCTGATAAGAGTAAATTTCTCCAAGTTTTATATATCTTTATAAGTACATAACTACTGTTATTGTATTTAATGTTGTCGTGTATTATTTTGCGTAAAAACGTTGAAACTAAGTATTGTATTTATAAGTGAAATTGAAGAAAATATAATCTATTCAAATCACAAAACTTAAATGAATGAACTTTTATTTTGATAGCAATTATTTTCATCGTAGACCTACTGGACAACTGTTTCAAGTTATTAAGCGATTTTTATTTTTAAATCAAAGTTTGGTATGAATATTAATTCTGAGGGCGTTTTTACATGGATGTCTCGGAGAATTCTAAAAATTCACGTATTCGTATCTTTAGAATTTTGTTCATATTTTTGTATTTATTTGTAGAACAGTATTTTTTTAGCAAAACAAATATTTTTAGTATAAACGAAGTAATAATTCGTCAGTAAAATGAGATAAGTCAAACTTAATGTTAAGTTAACTTAGTAAATGTTAAATCTTAACTGTCAATGTTAAGTTCGTACTTAACATTGACAGTTAGAACTTAGTATTTTATCGGCATCTAAGTTGTACGAATGTCGTATTTACCTTTCTTCCTAGTAAATTTTCAAAACGAGGCTTCACGAAGGACCAGGCTCCCATATTTCTGTGTTCTTCTTGACTCCATATGAATACTAGAAACAACATAAACGTTAAAGTAACATTTTTATAAAAAAAAATATATGAAAACTGCCTCGTTCTAGTAGACTTTACCCTGAAAAGGGCGACGAACTCTGAACTTTCTAGTATACATTGCAAAACTATATCGTTTATTTGCCAAGAACAATAACCATGTATTCAAACATCTAACAAAACTTTTACGTTTCGAGTATTTGTTTAATATTGTTTATCGATAAAGATTCTTATAGGCTTCGTACGAGAAATAGATATAAAGGGGGAACTATAAAGATGTGTCAATCAGTTTAACCCTTCTTCAGAGTATAACACCGGAAATAATGTAGTTTGTCGTTTGCGGGATATATCATATTATATTTGAATTCGCAGTAGAAATATCACATGAGTAAATACCATATCAATCAAAAAGTGGTTTTCGCTATACTTGTCGATCCAGAACCAATTCTACATAGAACATTGACATTACTACTACACTAGGATTTCATGAGTCGTGGGTGCTATGGACACACACATAGATAAATACACAAACAAAGAGACCCAGATCAGAACCAGAACACAAATAAAAATTCATCAGATATCTGCATGCCCGGGGATCGAACCCGGAACCCTCTGTGCGTCAGAACGTATGGTGACCGCTCCGCCATATGGGTTTATTTATTATTAAAAATTTATTATTAAAGGGTTGAAGACAGAAAGGCTATGCCTTAAACACCTGTCAAACGAGAGTAGCGCTAACGCTACTCCTATAAGGTTGTTCTAAGACTTTGGTGCAAATCAAACTTACATCTAGCATTCTTATATTTCTGTAGCTCCAACTGCAGATCGTGTACTGGGAAGGGACACAGCGACTCCACTCTCACGATAGCGACGTCATCAATCTTCGCTTTTAGCCTCTCCTTATGTAGCTCATAGTAATGTTTTCCGCTAACAAGAATCACTCGCCTCACTTTCAACGGGTCTGATATTACATCCCCTGAAACGGGAGATGTTTGTTCAGTGTCGTATTGGCGTTGGAATATTGGGAATGCTATATTATTTTTGGATATGTACATATCCGTATGTTATTTTTGAATATGTACAATGTAAATATCCGAAAGAACGTACAGTCAGCTCCAAAAGTAGATGAACAGATTAACGTTTCAAAACTACCTATACAAGTACCAAGCATTCATCTAATTATGAAATTAGGTGTGTTTAGCTACTTATGAACATTTGGGTGTTTAGGTATTTTTGGATTTGGTATCTGCTCATCAACTAATGAAGCTGGCTGTACAATGTACATGGGTATTCGGAGACCATGCGGATCCGTATGGAATTGATTTTAGGATTCTTTGTATATGCCTTTGTATATACGACTGCGGAAGCTAATTTTTTTAATTTTAAAAAATGCGTTAGCGTTTTATGTTTGTACGTCTGTATGTCTCATTCTTTGGTACCTCCTGCCCAAACAGCTGTGTAGAAATCAACATAAACATCAGGTGTAATTGGATTTGGGTAAATCGAGTTTTTATTTCTATAATACTCATAAACTAATAGTTCTTAACATTGAATTATATATAGGTATCAAAGGTTGTGTAAAAAATATTTAAAATATTAAATGTCATCATCAAAGTTCTTTTCAGAGCATGTCCCGTAAGTGGAATCCATTATTCTTAAACTTTTTACTGGAAAATTCGATAATAAGCGGATGAGCTTTTAAGAGTGTTTTAATAAATTTTGTTATAACATATTCAATTCCATTTGAAAGCTTACTTATTTCTTAATATTCTTTCTCTTAGTATTATTCTTTTTATGCCACTAACGATCTTTTTATCCAACTAAGGAAGGTAATGTTTCGAGCGCTTATTACGGCTCGACAGTCTTTTTTAGTTAAAGCACTAATTATCTTTCAATTCATTTAACAATTCCATTTTATTCCACAACGGGAATTTTTGAAGTGGTGGTAGATATGACATTCAAAAATTGCTCTGTAAAGAACCTATTTTGAATAAAAAAAATATTTTTTGATTTGTTCATACACGTTTACCACTAAGTTAGAAAAGGAACATATAAGAATATACTTAATAACAAGACTAGTGGTAGCTAATATAACTAGAAGTCGACAAGGGTATTTCATTAGGTACATACCAAGCACTGGTTTGAAATGTGTGCCGGGAGCGAACTCAGCTATCGGCGATACAGCATCCGCGAGGCGAAGGAGAAGCTTCGGGGCTACTACTATAAGTGGTTTTCTGTAGTTTCTTACCATCTGTCATTTAGAAAGAAATTGGTGATGAAAAATTAAACATAGATTTTGAAGGTGGTAGAACCCTTTGTGGTACGACTTTGGTGGTACCACCGCCACACTGCTATTTCTGCTGCCTCATAACAGCAGTGTTGAGCGCTGCTGTGTTCTGGTTTAAAGGGTGTGGTAAGGGAGACATACTTTTCCGAGGCGTTCCAACTTAGTCTTCAGGAGTAGCGGTGTACCTGTGGTCGACCTCAGGCAGGAATCTAATCTTATCTGGGGTTCATTTCAGATGTCCGTGGGCGGCCGTAGCCACATGCCATCTGGTGGTCTGCTACTCCTTTAATATAAAATAAATAATAAATAAGATCGTTTGCTATTTAAATTTAAAAAAACGAAGACTCACCTGTCTCCTCAACAAGTGGAAGTATTGAGCGGGCGTGGTCGGGTTGACAACGTTCATGCAAACAGCTTCAGAATCAGGAACCGTCTCTGAGCTATCCGTGAGTTGTAGGAACCGCTCGAGGCGACACGACGAATGCTCTGAGGCTGCTCCGTCATACCCGTGAGGTAGCAGCATTACTAGGCCGTTGCTGCGGACCCATTTCGCTGGCAGAACATCATTATGTAACGGTTAACAAAAAAATTGGAAAAAGTCTTAAGCTTAAAAGAGGTCTTCGGCGCTAATAAGTAATCTTCTACTTAATATTTACACACATACACACACACATATTGCGATTGTACCTAATAAGTTATTACTCTGGTTCTTTGTTATTTTTCTTTTTATAGTTTTGACAAGTAATTTTGATTTATCTCTCGATAAATGGGTAATACGAATAAGAGAGTAGAGAGTTTTGGGAGTAGAGAGCACTTCCATTACCCATTTGCATTTCCAAATTGCTGCATATCTGTTGTTTACATTGTATTCAATGTTCAAATAAATCAAAGATTTTCTCCTTATTATTAAAAATATATATGAAAATAATAAATCATTTGAAGAATGCGTACCTACTACGTATTTTACGTTTAAAAACTTCTGGCCCTTATTGTAATACGAGTAAATCCCTAACTCCTCTTTGATTAAGTTCACAATTTTACACAAAGAACTACTAATACTTACTAATGACATAGCTCTGGATTTAAATCCGGACTATACAGGTAAAGGCGGACTACCTATTAAATTCCGAGTAATGCACTCCGAAAATGGAATATTGAATATTTGATCTCCACGTGGAACGCTCTGTTATTTAGAGCAGCATAATATCTTTACCTACTTTATACCAATTATTCTTGATTCAGAGAATTAAGACAAAAACAATTTATTTCTTTATTTCCCGAAATATTGAATCAGAAGAAAGAAATAAGACAGAATACCTTCAGGCAATACAAATGTTAAAACGGAAACTTCAATTAATTCGCTATTTCCAGACCAGATAACAGGAAAAGGAAAAAGAAAACTCGTGAACGATGCAAAAGGCGGCAAAAGATTTACAGGTTTACCTGAGGATTTCTGTTTCAATATGAAAAATGCTTCGGAATTATGAAGTAAAATGACTAAGTATTTAATAAAGCAAAATTACCTTGTAGTTTATCGATTGTAACAACTATTGTGAATTTATGGAAACTTAAGAATAGTGAAATGTATTTATTCAAGTACGTATAGGTTTTACTTTGGTATAAACTATTTATGTTATTGATGTTGATATAAGTAATAATTACTGTATTTTTTCTTCAAAATATGTCTCGGTTCAGAAACCCTATTTAATAAATCTATTACTTACGATAATAATCAAATTTGTATTTTATTATGGGATACGGGTTTTCTCTTCGGGTGACTTCACACATTATTTTTCTTAAGAACTCAGGCGTGCATGCTTTCTAACATTGATTTCGTTTACAGTTTAGTAGTGATATATTTTTTTTAATAGTCATATCTTTGAAATGATACTAATCTATGTAAAGTCAAGATAATGCCTTTCAAACGCCCTTTAGGCCGTTTCTGAGAAGGGTTTTCACGATAAGTAGGGTCAGAGTTTACGTTTAACTATGAATATACGTACATTTTAATCATGGACGTCGGCCTTTACTACCGTTACAATAATAACTAAATTAGTTTCTAAATTTCTAACTAACGTTTAGTTAGTTAACAACGCATGAGCTTGTTATCTCAACGATGTGTGTTCACTCAAGTTTCAGCATTTTAGATGAGCAACATAATGTTATATGAAATTAAGTAGGTACTATGTAGATCGGTAGAGCTTAACCTGTGTTGTGACGTTAAAGGTAGGATATACTTCCTTCATCATCATTTTTTGAAGGTGGTAGAACCCTTTTTGGTTTGACTCCGGCGGCACCACCGCCACACCTATTTCTGCCTCATAACAGCAGTGTTAGGCCCTGCTGTGTTCTGTTTTGAAGGGTGTGGTAAGGGAGACAGACTTTTTCGAGGCGTTCCAGCTTAGTCCTCAGGGGTAGCAGCGCATCTGTGGCCGACCACAGGTAGGAATATGTAATCCTATCTGGGGTTGATTCCAGATGTTCATGGGCGGCAGGAGCCACTTACCATCAGGTGGACTGCATGCTCGTCTGCTACTCCTATATTATAAAAAAAAAAACCTTACTTTATCAGTTATGTCTGTTACTTTTAAGATTAAATTTCTACAAATAATAATTACCTTCACCAGACGCAATATAAGTATCCACAATAATCTGAGCGCCATTGTAGAAATCTCCGAACTGTGCTTCCCAAACGCACAAGTTGTCGGGCGAATCGTACGCCATTCCGTACTCGAAGCCTAGTACTGCTTCCTCTGACAGGATTGAATTTGCTACCTAAAATAAGATATTGTTAAAGAAAATATACTGAATTCTAGTTTATTTTTTTATGAAGCATGTAATATTCGTAGTACGAGAATGAAGTAGTAAATCAACATACAGTCCGAGATATGTACCCGACTCGATATAGTACAAATGTTCTACCTGACGCCGATCGAAAATGCTTTGTCACTCCTGTACTCTTACCATTACTTTTCAAACATCCCACAATTTTACGTTACGTTTACTCAATCCATTATTCTGTTACGTTTGCTTCAGTAGACTGAGTAAACATAAGTAAGTGCTCAAGTGACGATGAACTTTTTGTCACATGTTCACAAAAAAGAGAGACAAAACATAAAGCGCCATTTTGTCAATTTAGATATTTAATGTTACTTTACTGACACTATAGTTCTGATAAAATCCGCTAGGGGCGCTGATTGGAAATCGTATGGGCAAATGCGTAAACAAATACCAAAACAGTCAAATTTTTCAAAACGTAAAAACTAAGTGTGAGGAATAAAATGTCATTTTAGTCCTCAGGAGTTGCAACGAAAGATGCGTGACCTCATAATATCCTAAAGGTTATTAAAACCTATCAAATGCAACCATTTTACAGTAGAATTTTTATAAAATGGGACAATGAATGTATGTAAATAAAACGTTTACAATACTCATTGAAACTCCAACAATGCAGCGTTCATTATAAGATTTCCCTTCGTAAAAGTCAAAGTTAACGAGCCTTTATGAAATTCAAATTTAGTTATTGAAAGAAAACCCTTATTTCCACATTAATGCAGTTTTGGAAGTTGCTGATCCATCAATCTGCTATGGACGGCATAATTTAAAACTTGGGAGGTTACAAAGTAAATTACTTTATTTTATTGGCCTTTCATATTCTGAACATCTTTAATCTGATTTATAATTAGGGGTCCAAAATGTAAACAAAGGTGTTGACCTATCAAGAAAATACATTTCAAATGGTAATTTCTTATTTTTGACAATATTAAATTAATACAACAATAATAAAATAATAATCTAAATAAATTAAGATCAATTCTCTAATATTACATACATTACATTTTCTAATATTTATATTACCTCAATTTCGTTCCATACAGTAATAATAATAAAAAACAAGGTTTATGGTAGAAAATTAAAATGTGATAATGGTAACACAATCGGAACCCAAAACATTTCTTGTGCGGTCATTTTTAAATTTCGTTATGCTGATGTTATTCATTTTCGTGATTGTAATCGAACTCAAATGTATTATCGTTTTCATAGCGCGTTTGTTAAATTGTGAATAATTGTAAAGTTTTCGTATTTTGTTGAGTTTGTTAAAGTTTTTGTTTCTTGTTAATTTTGACAGTGACATTTGTTTGTTTACATTTTGGACACCTAATTGTGAATCAGACTATAAATAGATTGCTGTGGAGTAGGTAATTCACAGAAAGTATACATTTTTAGCTAAGATAATGACTTAGGTATCATTTGTAATAGGTTTTAAGTTTATCGTATTAAATACCAGATTTTTAGAAAAATAAGAGATTGTTAAAAAGCGTTTACCTAATATCTTACTTATATATATTTTACTCAGTGCATAAACTAAGGTTAGTTTATGCACTGAGTAAAAAATATATTCTAATTATATAAATATTCTAATTAATATATTCTAATATATTAGTTTCTGATTTGTAAAAGTTCTATCACAATATTTTCCGTATAATCCGATTTATCCGTATAATCATAATTTCTTATGCGAGGAAATAATGTCTAGGAATTTTAAATATATCTCCTACAACTTACTTCCAGGAATCCCTTTTGGTCTTTATGTATATGGTTCAACGGTATGTGTATATTCTCGGTTTCCTGGTCGACGAGCATCACGTGTCGGTGGGAGAAGGTTCCGCGCCCGACGTCCTCGCCGCTGATACGGACGTGTCGCCCTTCCATCAGGAGGGAACCTGGAAATAGAACATGTGAAGTAAGTTGTAGTTGGCTACATCATATATGTACTCGTTAAATACATTTTTAAAATGAAAATTCAGTAACAGGTTTATATTCAGTAATAGCTTCAGTATTAATTTGATATTGATCGGGCTGCGTTAACATAGGTATTTAAATTTCCCATCTTAATTCTTTAAGATTAGTCACTAAAGAGAGATATTTCAAAGAGTTAATAACATTTTTGAAATGTTTGAAACACAAAAATAACAATACAACAGTAACAATATTGACACATTCACAGGTCATTAAGAGTTATTTCGAAAAATGTAAAAAGCTACCAAAAGCTAAAGCTTCAGCAGTTGCCCAATCCAATTCCCTTTCCTCGGCCAATTTTTGCAAACGATTCCGAACGTGAGTTTTCGCCAGGTGATTGTGGACGTTCTGAAATAATAATAAATTGCTGAATAAATCTCGAAGGATAACGTAATCAACTTTTTCTATGGATTCATTCACCCTGACGGGGCTGGATAAAAATATTTCTCTATTTTTTAAGTATTCGCTATATTCGTTCGATTACCAACAATATGTAGACCAACCAACAATACTGGATTTTCGCCAGAAGAGTATTACTTCCAGGAAGACATATTCACATATTATAATTATTCGACGTTACTTAAATAACATAATCAAAATCAATAAAATCTGCCCCACAGCGTTATACCAACACCTTAAATAACATTCACCTTTCAATAAACGATCTCTGACTCGTAATAACGCCATTCATCGAGTAAGGGATTAATTTATTGCCTGAGACCTTAATACCAAATGTAATTTACCAAAGCATTATTTAGTTTTCTCTGAGGAACGTGTATTTAACAGCGACTCATTAAATGCAGATTAATTAGTAAATATAAGTATATAAGAAATAGTACATTTAACTCAACGACTTAAGACGAAATGTTATTAACCGACTTTAAAAAAGGAGTAGGTTTCTTAATTTGACCGTATATAATTATTATGTTTTTTTATGTTTGTTCGGGGATAACTTTTTTATTTATGACCCGATTTTGATGATTTTTTTTGGTGGAAAACGATATTTGCAAGGTTCAGGGTCCATCATAAGGAAATCAGGGTCTGATGATGGCAGACCAGAGAAATCGAGGGGAAATTGAAAATATGAAGTAAATGGTATAAATGACATGTGAAGCGGTAATCCTTACGGCACTGTACTGTGTAGTGTAGAATAGATAGTACAATGACCGTCGCTACAACGATGTCGATGTCATGATACTCATGGATTACCCGTAGTAGGTATTAATAAAACTTAGCCCCACGTATTACTTGTATACGAGTACTTTTATTCCAAAAAGGTGACCATATGACTCTGGTGGAAGTAAAAAGGGTCACTTTATGCCAAACTACTAATCACTCAAAATTAAATAATGTTTCATTGATACATAGAAATAATACTTTTTTTTCCCGAGGGGGAAACCTTCAAAAGGTACCCGACGACGTGGGAGCGACCCCGGTTATGTGGGATTTTTACCGCACTAAGACCCGCCCGGTGGCCGTCCTCAACGCTTGTTGGAGAACTCCGGGATCTCCGACGAAACACAACCGGAGCCCTCCAAGCGCTATGCCCAACGGGCTCTACCCTGGGGAGCAGTCTTCGCTCCTCCCACACCACGTAGTGTTTACGACGGTATGCGACCACACATACCGCCGTCCTTCCCGGGGTCGCTTGCTGGACGGTTCGAGCTCCCACTCTTGCCGCCCGCAACCCCGGAAGCTCCCTTTTAGTCGTCTCCTACGATAGGCAGGGGATACCGTAGCCCTATTCTAGTCCCGGAACTACAGGGACATAGAAATAATACCTAATGTTGCTATATTCATATTGAATACTCACAAATCCGCCTGGAGCTGTCACAGAAGCGCGGCCCACAAGCTTTAACAACTCCGTATCAACGCCGGTGTTCCATACTTCCACAGCGCGGGGAGCACTCGACACACTGGCCCACTGCTCTTGGTAGTAAGTCACCTGAGTAGATTTAAATAGATATAATGTTATTAGACATAAGAATTAAAATAGTTTAATGAAAAAATATTTCTATGAGATCCCTACGCGTGTCTGGAGTGTTTTAGTGAAATTACTTAATTCGATGAATTCCAAAGTAAACCTGATATAATTATGTTATAACAGTTGTAAAAAAATATCAATTAAATGAACAACATGAATCGAAAACATAAAATTTCATTTTGGTATTTTTTTAATCACCATTTTATGTTTTGAAAATACAATATGACTAGATATGAAAATAGGTTATTTATTATATAAAAAATATCTGAACTTGATGGTATAGGCGGAAGCGACGTCGATCAAGGACATAGCGCAGATGTCACCACGGTTTTTTATACAAAACTTTTTTATGTAACAATAGCACGTCTTTTTTGTGTCGCATTAAAAGTAATGCGACGCAAAAATGACGTGCTATATTTTAACGAGCTTATTATCAAAGGATAATAAGCTCGTTAAACCGACGGCACTTCCGTCTGTCCCGCGTTGACTTATTTAATAAGCCGCATTTTGTACTACACGTTCGCTATACATCTTCATGCGACCTAATTACTTTGGCATCACGTGTCCTGTAAAGTGTATTGAAACCATAAACTGATGCTAACATATAATGTAATTCATAAAACCTATGTACTTATATAAAAATACAGCATCAGTATTTTTTATTTTAAAATTTAATAGTCTAAGAAGTTAAAAATTTACTTTAAATTTAAAAGGCGTATTGACTTATCAGACATTTTCAAACGCCTATAAGGCCTCTGACGTGTACCGACTATGATAACAACTGACATCCTATATACTCGTAATTATGATGGTTACGTAACTAACTGGTAGTACGGTAGGAAACAATCATCCTCAACCCATTATTGTCCCACTGCTGGGCACGGCTCTCCTATCAGAATGAGAAGGATTAGGCCTTAGTCCACCGCGCTGGCCAAGTGCGTATTGGTAGACTTCACATACCCTTAAGATTTTTTTTTAAATCTCTCAGGTATGCAGGTTTCCTCACGATGTTTTCCTTCACCGTTTGAGCAAGTGATAATTAATTTCTAATACGCACATTAATTTGAAAATCAGAGGTGCGTGCCCTGGGATTTGAACCTCGGACCCCTCGATCGAGAGGCCGCGTTTCTTAACCACTAGGCTATCACTGGCTTTGGAAACAGGAAACTATGCTCTCCCCAAATCTATACGTAGCCATATGATAGTCATTCCATTGTCGCTCGTGATAGTATAATACATATACATGTAGCATGGAAATTGCCGCATCGACGGATTAACCTGCATACAATATTTAAGCCGTGCTCGCATATCATAAATGTATCCGTACAAGTTTAGTTGGTGTCCTGTCCTCTCTAGACCAGAATGTTGATAGAACAAAAGTACCTAATTCGAAATAATCATACAAAAGTCAAAAATCACTACAACATATATCGTAGATACATACCCATACAATATCTTATATATTTTATTTGCATAATAAAATCATGTTCGACAACGAAAATTACAAGGCTTGAATTATAAAGTCTTATTAATTAAAGCAATTATTTTTCGAGATCAGATTTTAATTAAAAGTGAACTTAAAACTGTGACTAGAATATAATGATTTTTTTGAAATACTTATTAATCATTGTTGTATTTTTAGAAGATAATTATAATGCGCGAATTATGTGCATATTTGGCACGTACTTCACACACTTAACTTGACGTTAAGTAGCCACTGTCATGTACATCCGAAATAATTTCCAAACAAAACAAGAATAAATATTATGGCACATAAAATACTCAGTACCAGACCCGTAGCACAGTAGAAATATGGATTCCATACTGTGTGTAGTCTAATCAACGGAATCGAACCCGGTACGTCCTATCAGTCAGGAACGTTCCTGATAAAACACGAGTGCCTTTGTAACATTCCTAAAAGAAAAACACAAAATATAATCCGTAGTTAAAAAAATAAGCGCAAAAGTTAATACACTAAGCTATGAATGTTTTCATTTCATTTTTTTCATTTCAATTGAGAACGTTTTCATTTAGCGTGTGTGAACACAAATATTTTAAATGAAAACAGAGTACATCCTCGTAAAAATGAATTTCCGTCGTTACGAGTTTCATTTATGTGTTGTAAGTTGATTTTACAAAGAGATACTCTTTTAATATTAAATATTTTGTTTAAAAACAATTAAAACGCGATAGTAATATACTATGTTTAAGGAAGACAATATCTTTTGCAAGTCAAGCTTGTCGCAAATATATCAAATTCAAAATCTTTAGGACATAGATGTACATATCTATTTATTATTAGATTGAACGTTAAATACATATTTTTCTTGAGAAATAAGAATATTTCTCAACTTCTTTACAGGAGGAAAGACACTATTTTGATAATATTAAAATCAATCTTAAAAGTTATTCCTTTCATAACTTCAGCTTACCTCAGGTTGATAAGAGTTGACAGCCTCAAACTGACTCTGCAAGTACTTGGTATACTCCGTTGAAATGCCGCTCACGTCCTCTTCGCTAAGAAGGCCCTCAGAAATCAACTTATCCGCGTACAGATCTGGGATTGATCTGTAAGGAAAATGGACCGTGAAATACGGGGAGATATGTAGAGACTAACAATTGGAGGTTCTTTGACGAAACGCTGTGATTTTGGTTTTATTGTTTTTGCTGTGTGATTTCTTGATAAAGATGGTTACTCGCGATCCTTACTCACAGGATTTTTTTTTTATAAAATAGGAGTAGCAGACGAGCATGCAGTCCACCTGATGGTAAGTGGCTACTGCCGCCCATGGACATCTGATATCAACCCCAGTTAGGATTAGATATTCCTACCTGAGGTCGACCACAGATGCGCCGCTACCCCTGAAGACTAAGCTGGAACGCCTCGGAAAAGTCTGTCTCCCTTACCACACCCTTCAACACGGAACACAGCAGCGCCTAACACTGCTGTTATTAGGTTGAAATAGGTGTGGCGGTGGTGCCGCCGGAGTCGAACCACAAAGGGTACTACCACCTTCAAGGATCTAGATTTCTTCACCATTTTCCATCTATCCGCCTTTTAAGAATCACTATTGTACGGAATCCTAATTGGTGCCACTCCAATGGGTCCTGTGGCGTACACATATGTACACATAATTGTGTACACATATGGCGTATACCTTTTAATACAGTGGTCTTCCACCTCGTAGCAAAACACGCTACTTTTGAACTTTCAAATGAGACCAACAGTAATGTGCCACGTCTCCCTTTCTACGTGTCAACTATTTTACGTCTCAACTATTTTATAACTTTACGTGTAGTGTACATTTTTGTGGCTATAAGGAGCATTGTCGTTACATCTAGTTTTGGATTATGTATAGAAATAAGGGTGGCATTGAAATATAAGGTAGTTTATCTTTTCGTGCTTCAACTACACTTGTCCCATTATGCCATTATCAATTGTAACTGTATGTGTATCACCTTGTGGGTAGTTTGTCTCGAGCGCATACGACACGGTATGAGAGGGGACTGTGTGGGGGCAGTCATGCTAGACCGTCGGTGAGGACGGGCGTGTTAGTGCGTCAGCGAGCCAAATTGGGTTTAAGTGATACTACTATCCCGACGTTGTTTTGAGAACACTACAATAACAATTGTATTTCTTTGCATAACAATGGTGTACAGCTGAGTTTGAATATAAAGATGATTACATATAACGCTATATGGCCCACATCGAGTATTTGGTAGTTATCCAATTTGAGGTTGTTTACAAATATTCAAATATATCGATGACCACTTACTCGCATCATCCGGTGGTCTCTACACTCTTTATATTTCAGTTAAGTACGCAAATACTTTTTACCATTGAAAATAATGAGTAAGTCGTATAAACGGTACTAAGAAGTTTTATATTATACAAAACTTTTTAATTGGATACGAAACCAAATACTAAAAAAATAATCGAGATAAGAGTCACTTTTATATTTTTAAAGAGAAAATGAAATAGTGTAAACAAGTAGAATCTCTTGGAAACTAACTTATACACGAATTCGGGAAGAATCCCAAAGGGTAAATGGACCGTGAAATAAAAGTACTTGAAAGATTTTGAAGGGTCTTTAGCCCTTGATTCAGCGGTCTTTTAGAGAGGTCATATACATTATGTTGGCAACACCATGTAAAGAATGATAAAGGGAAAACCAGGTGAAGATGCTCGACTTCCGGGAGTACTTTTCTTTGGTTTAAAAAAATTGAAGAATACTTATAATATACTTCCGTATAGGTATGAAGATCGACCGGAATTTGAAAATTTGTCAATTAGTGAGTGTACATGAAAATTTAAATGTAGTTGACACCCCTATTTCACTCTCGCTTTTTTCACATTGAAAATACTATAAATATATTTGAAATATGTAAAAATTAATTATAATAATTATTATAATATTTTAATAATAATATTAAATTATTGATATATTTATTACACAATCTATAGATACTGCATTACTAGACTATTAAATTAGGGAATACTTAAAGTTGACACCGAAAAACAAACATTTGTGAAAGCTTTTTCGATTAAATCCCTAACTTTTCCATCATTCACGGGAAGCGAGTAGATATTGTTCTAGAGTTATTCGACAGATACCATTTCTTATCCTAGCCCAGAAAGGTAATGATATATTTTCTATTACCCATTTGATGCTTGGCTTCGCTAGATACTGTTATCATTTGCCCCATACTTACACGTTCAAAAATAATTATCCACATACACCGCGAGAAGTTAGAAGGGTAAATGATCCGGGAAATAAGACGTGTACAGAGATTTGTAAGGGATTTGGCGCAGGAATTCCCTTTATTTTGTTGAGGGATTCACGTTTGCGTTTCAAGATTTACTTGTGTATTTTCTAAAGCTCTTGAATTGTAATAAACTTCTTTACTGATTTATTTTTTCTCCTTTACTAAGTTTTGTATATTTTGAAATATTATAAACATACATAGTTATGTTTGTGCCTAATACATATTTTGTCACATTTTTCGAGCTTTGTTAGATCTTATATACGAGAAGGTAAGATGGAGTAGAAATATTGCATAGGTACATGTTTGGTTTTGATGACTATGCAAGATTAGTTTTGTGATCTTTTTTCGAATTAGACAATTATTTTTGTGTACCCCATTAAAATAAATAAACGAGTTATATGAGAAAAACACAAAAAACGACGGTACCTACTAAAAAGTTTGATTAAAAAAAAGGATAAATTTATTCACTTTGGTTTCATCACCGTCCGAATCAGGTAGGTCGCACACTTAAATTTCATTAAAGTTAGAACTTCAACACTGATACTTACTCGTGACATAAGGCACATGCCGAACATTTTTTGTCAACGCTGTACCTTTGAGTTCTACTTCCTTCTACATATTACATTTCGTTCCATTACCTCTATGACACGTTCGAAATCAGTTTAACAATGCCCCTTTGTCAGATTCGATGTATCGTATATTACGTACACAAAAAGGATTTTTAAAATTCGACGTAATATGGGCTTTTTGGTGTCTTATTATAGTCTACTTTTAGTTTAATTTGTGATTCCATGGTTCGTTGTACAAATGTTTTCTATATCGTTTATGTAGTGTGTTATTATGAATATTGAAACGTGCAATGATTTTAACTTACTGTAATATTCAATTGCTGTGTCACCAATTAATTAATTGGTCCTCCAAGCCAGATTAATGGATTACAGCATCACTATTTTATAAATAGACTGAAAGGGTTAAATTTAATGAAAATATAAAGGCCTAAGTTTGACCATGACAGATGTCAATAGTACCAGAAAAGATAATAGGACAGGGGTTATAGTGCATTTATAGTAGAAGTACATGGAATATTAAAATAAAATCCATTCAACTATATAAAAATTCTAAATTGGACATGTACAGGAAAAGTGACATCTACGAGTTTTTGCCAATTGGTAATATATTGTTCTGAAATATGACAAAACTTCCTATCCGAGTTGGTGTTAGTGTGAACCGAGGTGAACATATTTGTATGAAAATTTATGGTCTCGTTTGTTTGTTCATCCCTCCACCCCAGACGGAAATGGGTACCAACAGGTGTTTCAAAAGGACACGGACACTTACTTCCTGTTATGTATTACTTTATACATAAGCGGGTTGGTGAATGTGGGATCGTCCAGCTCGTTATGTCCCCAGCGGCGATAGCAGTTGTAGTCGATGAACACGTCCTTTCTGAACTGTCTTTGGTATTCGAAGGCTATGTTGGTGGCTTTTGCTACTAGCTGAAAGCAAAATAACACAATAGGTATTTGTAAAAAATGGTAGAATCCAACGATGGGATTATCACATTTACTGATAATGAAGAATTTCTAGTGAACTGCAATTGTATTTGGCTTTAAGTTCAGTTGATTCCAGTTCAGTTGATACCTTTGATTCTTCTGTAATTGGAGTAATCCGTACTAATTGACTAAATAATAAATAAATAATTCTTAAATACAGAGACAATAAAGAAATTATATAACATGAATGACGTAAAGATAAGAGTTGATGTAGTCCTATTTTGTCGATTACAAATTACTTTTGGGAATTAGGGTATTCGGTTACGTTATTAAGTAATAATACCTTTGAAATTACAGACAGACTTAATACGTTTTGTATTGTACATTTTTAGAGTATTATTCGACTTATAACAAAAAAATACTTTTAGACTTTCGACCAGCATTATAATTATTTAATTTAGTGAGATAAATGTGAGCGTCACACATTTAATTCTACGTGCAACCCTTTTTATTTCCCACTATTCGCAGCTCGACGAGGACTTCACCACGCTGTTCCAATGCAGTTGAATGGATGGATTGGAGAAATATCCTTAATAATTGTATAGTCTGCGCCAAAGTTCTAGTCCGCTCTGAAGTTGTTGCGCGCAGGTGTAGCCAGCGAGCCAATCCGGTCGAACATAATTACAAGCATATACTCCGTAGCAACTTAAGGGCACACTAACAAGCTATGTATTATTGTAAGGGCAATTACAACTGCTATTCTTGCAACTTCGTCCCTACAATCTGCTATTGCGACGCGACTTTATATACGGAGTGGACTAGAAGTTTAGCGCGGACTCTACCTATATATAGTCCGCGTAAAACTGCTAGTCCGCTCTGAATATAGAAATGAATCGCGTCGCCATGGCAAATGTATGACTACATCTGCTCGCAATAAATTCAGAGCGGACTAGCAGTTTGGCGCGGACGATACCTGTATACCAATGGTAACGTACTTCAGGATGGTCCCCGTTGACGTGTATGACGGGCGCCGCGATGCACTTGGCGAGGTCGGTGACGTAGCGACAGGACCTTCCGCGGTGCGCGGGCAGCGTGAAGCCTACCTACGAATATAATACCTTCTACAGTGTCGTTTTATTTATTTGTTTCTCGGTCCTGATATAATAACCTTGTTTTCTAGAGGTTTCTTTTGGACACTATGCAGCATCTTAACTCGAAAAAAGCGTCGGAGTACTAATGCAGTCATTTCCGATACCGAAAAAAAGTTTTTCTTATTATATTCTTATTATTATATCATTTATGTACGTTTATTTCTAAAATGTTATTGACTGATTTTCTAAAAAAAACTGGTTGCTTACTGAATTTTATACATTTTAATTCTATATTACGCAAAGATACATTTTTAAGTTTAAATGAACTTAAAGTGCAATTTAAACAAAATTCAATTAGATTCATAATCATTTCTGTTTCTTTTAAATAATGAGTGCTATATATCAGAGTAAATATCAGAGAATATATTCTACACTTTATGTTGCTAGTTTAACAATGTTCATAATGCAAGTAACATATGGTTATAATGTAAATAACTGACTTGGTTATTAACAACGACGTGCAAAGAGCCCCCGACATCGAAGTGTGGTGCTTGGGACAACATCAGCGTTTCCTGGTTCACTCCTTGGCCGGTAAAAGCTGCATCGCCGTGTATCTAAAAACATGTCAACAAAATTCAATTAAAAAAAACATAAAAATGTAGGTTTTCATGAAAAATATTTTTTGGCATTTTTTAAATCTATTTATACTTAATACATTGATTATGATTGCTTTGTAAAATTTGCATTGTAAAATTTTAATACAATAAAATGTCACCTATTTTGCTACAAAGACCAAGTATCTGAACATCATAATATGATTTTACTCACTTGTAAGTTTATAACTTTATCACCCATCCTAGAAGATCCATCAGGCGAATAGTCACCTTCCTTCAGTTGTAATTGTTTAGATCTGGTCTTGCCCATTGATACTGGATTTGCGGCCTTAAATAGATAAAAAACTTATTTTATTAACGACAGTGTAAATCTGTAAAAGTACTGCTGCTAATGGATTTCTACCTGAATCAATAAACAATAAAGTTTTATTTGATATCACGGATTTCGTGGTTCCTATATTAGGACAAGTTACAAGACCTTAGGAACCTTAGAAAGACAAGTTACCTTAGGAATCTGAATGTTCGAAATTATCAGGAAGCAGAAATATGTATTTTTGTTCTATTTTTATGAGATAGGAATGGAGCAAACATTCATGCCACCAGAAATGTCTAAATATACGAAATTGAGTTTACTTTTGTAATGCCATCGGATGTGCAAGTAATAAATGTAGGTGTCAAGAATATGGATACGCGTACATAAAAGATAAATAATACTAAACGAATATATGAGATACATTGCGGGTGGAATGGAATACAATTTTACCTCGAGATGTGACGGGTTGTTCAGCAGCGAGAAACGGACGGTCTTATTGTTTACTGTTATATCTGCTGATGCACCTGAAATAATATTAGTGATGTGATATAGTAGGATAAAACTGTTTTGGGAAGTCCAAACTTTATATATATTCGAGAAATTAATTGATAAAGTTGTACTACTGAATGGTATAGTAAAAGATACAAAGACGAATATACCTACAACAGAAATCTAAAATTCATAGTTTAGATGAATGATGCCTTCCGGAATTGAAGGCGGAACTCTGAAGTACGAAATTTTGTATAGAATTTCTTTATCTATTATAGATGAGCATTAAGAAAGGATTTTCATAAATTCACACTCGGGGAAATATACTCTAGGATATTTATATGATGCAAAATTAATAACGAGAAAAACAGGAAACTTACTAAGATGTGTAGAGATATCACAAGCAGCATTTGCTTCAAGCGGAAATTCAGGATTGCCGTTAAACTTGTGGAAAATCTTCACAGGCGGACATTTTAGGAGGCCACTCAATACATTTAATTTGCCTCTATGAGCCATTCCCAGAATAACTTGCTGGACGCCTTCTGAAAGTATAAAAAAAGGTAATTTCGAATTTATTGGAATGAAATGAATTAAACAGAATTATAGGTAAAACTGAAAATGATACGTGGAACAGAATACAACAAAGCAACACAATTTAAAATTATTTTTGATATAGCAATATTTATATTGGGTATCATAGGTATTGGTGGATTTTACCGAATGCATTTTACTGTTGTTTTATACAATATCTAAAAATATATTATATTAAAAAAAACTAATAAACTAAGCTACATATAAGAATTTAGAAAGCACTCCATATGACGTAATACTTTCTAGTTACAGCTTAACAAAGTAGGATTAATAATGATAGGGGAAAGTTTAACTGCTTTGTCTACTTACCTGAGGCAGTTAATCCAAATAAAGTAGAGAAAATAGTTAGTAAGGATTCAGCGCCTTCGCCACAATATCGCTTCACGGTGGGATATTTGACAGATAGGAATTTGTCCCATGCTTGAGAATGCAATAACTCCTTCAAGATGTCTATCCTTCGGTCCTTATCCAAAGAATCCGTTCCACTTTCTATACGCTTGGCGAACCATTCGCGTTCTGCTTCTGTCTGTCGCAATAAATGGATGGTGTAAGAGTAGAAAATTGATAGCAAAGTATAGTCCGCGTAAAACTGCTAGTCCGCTCTGAATATAGAAATAAATCGCGTCGCCATAGAAAATTGTATGACCCTGCTCGCAACAACTTCAGAGCGGACTAGCAGTTTGACGCGAACTATACCAACTATATAATCCGATAGTTGTTTACATAGAAATTATGTGGCGATTCCGTCTCAACATAATTAAGATGAAATGATCGAAATGAAATATAGATTATTCAGAATGTATTAATTCTATTTATAGATTCCAATGTTTACAACGCTATGAAGTTATTCTTCAGGAAAAACATTTTTTTAGTATATCTGCTGATCACATGACTAATATCAGCACACTCTTTCTATATAAATAAGAAAGTAGTTGTAAATGTGCAAAGATAAATAAGACAAAATCTTCAGACTATCAAACACGTGCAAAGTTTATAAAAACTGCACGGTTTTTGTTTGATCGGAACTTTGTAGAATTACTTTTAAATCTAATACTATTATTTATTCGCGACGTTTTATGACCTTTGCTCATTAGATTTTTCATCGCTAATTTAAGGATTTATTTATTAAAATTATTAAATGTTATTAGGCATCTATCGATTTAACTAGATACTATTTACTATGACAAATTACAAACCTCTAAGTAGGAAAATTCATAAGAAATTGGACCGCAGTATATTTTCTCCAATTCATTCACGAGACTTTTTGCTGGTTGTTTTCCATTATACCCGTATAATAGTCCCAAGTCAACTGAATCTTCAGATGAAAGACCGTACCTTCCCAAGAGGAGTTCTTTGATGTTCCTGAAATATAAAATAAAACATTAAATGGGTCTAACTGAATGATTTATGATTTTTAAACTTTGACGAACGATATTATTTTAATTATATTCTTTTCATAACTTGTAATTTCAGTTTCGCAACATTGGTTTCCAATTTTCGTATTTAGTTTCGTTTCGGACTTAATAAACTTTTTTTTATTTAACCAATATTTTTTAACACAAAAGTTACTACAATTTTAAAATTAAATAAACAAAAATCAATTCGTAGCTATTCAGGTTTCATTTTATCAAGAGTAGTCACGTAATTCATTTTGATGAACACTATATAAATTCTCATAAAATGGAAAGAACATGGCTCATGTATATTGGATTTTGCTTCGCTATAAAAAGCTGCTGTATATTTTGATACACTGTAATGTCTTCATAAGATACTCTTTTAAATTTTGATATCGTATGTACGCTCAAAGGGATCAAAGGGCTTTGGAATACGAAAGAAAATTGATTTTTAGGACACATGATGTTGAAATAGAAGTAAACATACAGGAATAAATCAAGAGGGTATTAAGTTTACGTATCACATATTCTTTGAAGGTCTTATAGTTAATATTCTATATTGTAAGTTACTTAATTGAATCAATAAGCTTTGGTAAGCAAAACTGATTGGATGTATTCCTAAGGGGCCTAACTCGCATGCAGATAATAGAAATTTAGATATTTATCCTGGGTACCTGTGCTTGTTCCTACATGTATTATTTATTGCTTGTATTTGTGGTACCCAAGAAAAAGTAAAATATAGTGTGTAGAAAGTATTTTATCATTATTTATCATACTTATTTTACATATAGCTCAGTAGCAAATAACGCAACCGTATTAATTCTATTATCATTTAATTAAAATTAAGTAATGCTATCTATTTGTTGAGATTGTTTTATTATCAATTACCTGTCTTCATTTTTATAGTCAACATTATCGATGCCAGCTCGCAGGTGGCCGTGTGTGCGATAGGCATTGACGAGTTGTTGAGCGCGGCAGTTCTCGAATCGTTTCACTGTTAATTCTTCTGGAACGTCTGTAACGTAAAACGTTACAAGTTTGTCACTACGAGTTACTTTAGCGTTAATTAACCTATTTAGGTTCAACAGGATTGCAGTATCTTTGAGACTGGTTGCTATCCCCAAGGACTAAGTCAGAATTATTCTTGTTTTTGACTTAGTTCACTGTTCAAAGTAAAACAATGAAGTCTTAAACTAGTACATATTATCAGACGGAAATAAGCGTGGATGGGGCGCCTCTGCAGTGGAACTACACTGTGGCTATTAGTCTCGAATAGCGTTATTTCTTCTCTTTTTCCATGGAATGGATCTCATGGAAGACTGAAAGGAATTGAATTAATCAGAAGAGTATCTTTAGGACGTACAACATCTAATGCTGTCATTGTTACAAACAGCTAATTGCCATGATTTCTTAGTGGTTTTTAAGAGAGGTTCAGATCGTGAGTAGACCTTGATCAGATGGTGGAAAAAAGAAATGTATTTTCATTGATTGTCAACAAATCATCAGTATCAACATACCGGTATCATTCACTTTACGCGGTCGATGCCCGAACACTCCTACTCCTGAGTGGTACTTCAGCCGGTCGCTATGGCGCCACTCCTTCCACCTCATCAGCTGTCTCACTCCCACCTTATTTAAACCAATCATTTTGACAACTGCACTCCAAAATCACTTTTACATGTTCTAGAACTTTTTAATTTTTAAAAGTATTGTTTTAGTGAACTGAATTCAAGGTTGTTCTATTTTTAAACATACTGCGCGAGAGTCTCGTACAACGGTCCCAATCGTACTACCGACTGAAGACAGAGATAGCACTATTCTGATATAATTCTGTTGTTTATAAAGATTCGGCGTGTTATTGATATGAGACGTGTTATCTTGATAACAGAATAACTTGGACATAATATGTGTAACTGATAATAATATTATTACATACGACATTGAAATAATGATATTCACTTTCATTTATGGTGATACATCGTCCTGTTGACCGATTTGATTTCTGATTTTTTTTGTTTGTTGATCATTTCGACTGATTGGGTGTTTTACAACCTATTCGATTATGCATAAGTCCGTTATGGTGTTAGTGCCTCTGAAAGTAATATAACTGAAACAACTTCATGACAATTCGAAGTAAACGAAATTTTCCAATTCACAAAAAATATTATCTTTTGTCCCATATAAGATTTACATATTACATATGAGTAGTAAGTATAAAATACAATGCAGAAAAAATAAATATTTGTGAAAACTTAAAATTAATTAATCTCGCGAAATCGCAATGATAAAAATATAACAAAATCACTATCAGTTATAATTGTATAAAGACGCATAGCAACAATTGTATCGTAATATCTTAACGTTTATCGCATTATTTATTGTGTAGCCTCTGACTAAAAAAGAATATACAAAGTGTCTCTAACACAACATTGCGAATACTAAATTCTGCACACTTAAACATCTAAATTACTCGCTACAAAGTGAATTTCGGATGGGTTGCTACGTTGTAGGATTGAAAGAAGAAACATTTTTTCAAAGCATGAAAAAAATTTCGGTCGCGGTTACTCGTGCAAAAATAATTTGACATCACACAACAGAGTAAACTTTAAAAAAAAATGCTAAACCTTTCATGTTAAGTCTAAAGGCTTTTAAAGTGCTTCTTACAAGTACCTATTTGTGCTTCAGTAAGCTTCCAAGACGCTTTCGCTTTGGCTGTGTGTAGGTATTTTTAGACTACGTGATTATTACCACCCGTTGAACGTATCAATAGGAACAACAGTATCCTTGCCATGAGTTTTTACGTAATGACAAATATGATTGTTTTGGTATTTGTTTACGTATTTGCCCACACAATTTCTAATCAGCGCCCCTAGCGGATTGTATCAGTACTATAGTGTCAGTAACGTAACATTAAGTGTCTAAATTGACAAAACGGCGCTTTATGTTTTGTCTTCTCTTTTTGCGAACATGTGAGACAGACAGAAAGGCTTGAGCCCTTACTTATTGTTACGTTTACTCAGCTTACTGAAGCAAACGGAAACAGAATATTGGATTGAGTAAACGTAATGTAAAATCGTGGGATGTTTTTAAAACTCATGGTAAGGGTACAGTTATGTAACTGAAGTCGATCAAGGATAAAACAGAAGGACAATGATAATTTGGAATAATTGAGGGAAAAACTATAACACTAAAATAAACAGACTATGTTTTTCTTCGGATGATAGGTATAGTGGCTTTTGCTTCAAACACAAGTGAGGCAAGCAACGTCATCTCTCGCATTCAATTCACGTTAGTCTGCTCTATGAAGAGTGCTACATCAACACCATTCCTCTTGCAAAAGTGCAACGGCTAAGAACAGAATAAACACCTAACGGTAACGTTTATGCAAATTCTGAGATTAATTTCTGCCGTCACCAGAAAGCTACATATAATATCATCCAAAGTAGCATAATGCCCTGTATTTAATATCACTAATAAATACATTTTCGGTCTGACATACTAATGTTAGTAAAGCGATCACAAGAAAAAGTATTATACTGAGTGATTGCCCAGCCTACTCTGATGTAATTATTAATTCTCACGATCTCATTTTACCAGTAAGATATTTTTATAACGATATATTTTGCCTATTATAGTGTACTATAGTAAGACGGGGCATATGAAGTGAAAAAGAAAACTTTTCGCACTAGAAAAAGGTCAGAATAACGATAGCCAACTCAATTAGTTAGAATATTACAAGGGATACAATTTAACATACGTATCCATTTCTGTTTAGTATTCATGGGTTCCATTACATATTAATGGAGAGTTAGCTAGGATAGCAGAGCTTGTAATTTCATAAATCATGAATATTTAATGCTACTAAGGTCGAAGGTCAAGTACCACGCAATATCTAGAGATAAATTAAAACGTTTGGTTGTGAGGACTGAAGGCTAATACAAAGCTAATACCATAGATTAGTAAAGATTACTTGCTCCTAACAAGAAAATGTAACCTTTTGACAATTGTCACTGTCAATTATTTACGTGTTTGAAAAATATTTAAAAAATGTAGTTTTTAGATAATTTACGAATGAAATGATATTTCTTCGCACTTTTTCTTCGATTTCGTGTCTTAACTGCGTATGTCGGCATTATTCCGTGTAAATTACACCATGACAGCCATTAAACGGCTGACAGAATCGTCAGCCGTTTAAGTAATTTAATCACTTCCTTCAATTACAAGGCGGTGAGATATCTATACTTATCTATGGCTAATACTAAGTGATTAATACTTAGTATTTTCTTCTATGCACTCACTAATTTAATTCGCTACAAATCACTAACGGTTGGTAACTCAGGATTGGTATTATTGTAATATATTTATTTTATAAAGTGTATTGCATCATACAATGACATACATTATTATTATATTATTATTTTCTTTAAGAATGGATGATAAGACATCCTGTGAATAACTAAATGAATCTGGTAAAATAGTGCCAGAGTGGAGACTGACTTAGGACTTATGGATAAAAATATTCATTGTGGAATACAGTGTATTATTAACATTATTTTCTGTTATCTCGATAAAAGATTGAAATCATAAACCAACATATTATTGTGCAAATGTGCATGTTATTTTCACCCACAAAGTGTAAATATTTTACATAGATTATGCATTAACGATGAACACGAATATGTAATTGACACATTAATTATCGGAACGTTAAACTTTATTTAGAATTTAATGAACATGTTGGTTCGTGCGTATTTAAACGATACTTTGATCAACTGAATGTGATATTATTTAAGGTTTCTCTTATGGACTTACACGTAATATTCATTAATTCTCTTATTGAGAAACTTGTGAAAACTATGTATGTAATTTTTTATTAGGTTATCAGACAAATTTTGGAAATTTTGAAAAATCTTATACTCTAATATGAAAGAATTTTCTCAAAAAAATCAATGCTGCTTATGATACAATACTAGATGTCTTTGCAGAGATTGCTAGAGATTCGTAGTTAGATTGGTGATTGTTTACGCAGGCCTCCATTCTTCAGAGACCACGGCAACCCATTACACCCGGTTTAGGGTAATTGAAAGCCTAGCTGAAAGCTTTACGGGTGGGATGAAGCATCCGATACGAGTTAGCCACTAACTCGAAATAACCTCTACCAATCCGTACTAGGTAATGTGGTAAGGTAAACTCCAGGCCTCTTCCAGTGATGCATTGGGGCCCAAGAATTATCACGGCTAAATCAAATTAAAATGTTCTGAATAACGAGACAATGCCGAGTGGCACATTGTATCTGAACAATTAGCTAAAACAGTAACACCAATATGTTACGCCATTTTCCTGTCATAATTACTTTAACACTGACTCGAAGTTGGATTTTCCGCCCCGAGAATTGCAGCTCTGGAAGTCAATTTCGAGAATTACAGCAATTCCAGTTTTACGAGTAATTATGTTTCGGAGTGAAATATGAATACGAAGTGGAAAATTTCAAAATTATAATTCTGAAGAAAGCGATTTGATTTGATTTTCAAGTTAGTCTAAATTATAAAAAATGAGCATGAATTATTTGTTAATGAAACTTAAAAATAAAATTCAGTTTTTCGGTGATATGAGCGGTTTACATGGCGTTCGCTATGTTTTTTCGACGACACACATTGCTTTGCATAAGAGGTTAGTTGAGGAAATAAATGTTAATTAAGGAATAAATTTAAAAGTCCATTAAACACGGAATTTTCTCAATAGAAGAGTTTTGCTGTAGTCACCGCACGCAATATTTCCCAGTAAAACAATCGAAAATATGAATAAACCATGTTTGTTTCTAGAATATTCTGGTTCCTCGTGCTAGCAAGTTGTTCCGTCAGCGCATTTGTCTTGCTACACTCAGCTCTGCGGATGTACGTGGCGGGCGCTGTAGCGTACTCCGTGGAGACTAATTACTTGCATTGGAACACACCCTTCCCCGCTGTAACTGTGTGTGAGCTGAGTGATACTGGTCAGGCTAGGGCCTATGTTAGTGCGTAAGTATTTTATTAGGACTGGAGTGGTAATATAGCTAATGATAATTTTATTTAACAGTACTACGTTCATTCAGCGTACTAATACATAATAATTACAATATCTAAATAATACTCATACGCTTTCCACATAATTATTCATAACCACACACTAGAATTGCTTGTGTAGTTGGTGCCATCGATGCACACAAAGACGCGCAAACCCAGAATAGTAACTTAATTTAATCATAGATTAAATTACTTAAACGGCTGACAATTCTGTCAGCCGTTTAATGGCCGCGTAAATGTGTAATTTACGCGGAACAATGCCGACATGCGCAGTTAAGACACGAAATCGAAGAAAAAGTGCGAAGAAATATCGTTTCATTCGTAAATGATTTAAAAACTATTTTTTTTAATAATTTTTAAACACGAAAATAGATGATAGTGACAATTGTCAAAAGGTTAAATTTTCTTGTTCAGAGCGAGTAATCTTTACTCATATATGATACTAACATTAAGATAAAGTAAATTTATTATATAAGAACGATATAAAATACAAACCTTAGCGCTCCTCTTCTCGTTAAAATTGTAATCATATTAAGGTTTTAAATCCACAAGAATTTCGTATTCAAACTAAATTATTAATTTATTTCAATAAATAACTTAATAGCTAAATAAAATAACGTTCAACTTAAAGTTGATGCCATTTTTAGCAGGACATTTTCCCGCCTTATTGTATATTTAATGGCGGAAACGCCACACAAATGCATTATGACACTTTCAGCCTATATTATTCGAATGGTTTATTACAATTTAATAAAATATTTCATCGTAAAATATAAAATGAAATACTTATTTCGTAATTTTGACATGTTGGAAACGCGGCGCAAATCATTTTTTATATTTTATATTTTTTAATTCTCTTCGCAGGAACAAACTGCCAGCTGCTATGACCAATTTTTACAAAGACATAGCATTCTGGAACATTTTATATTGCAAAACTTGTATCAACTGTAAAATGAATCATACTTGTGCGGAAGATTTTCAGAAAGCCGTCAACAAAATTCGACTGAAATGTTCCGATCTCCTTACAGATTGCTGGTGGGGTGGTAAACATTTCTCATGTTGTGACAGGTATCATATTGAATCAATGGAATTGAATTTGAATTAATTGATTTAAATAGTTCACACTATTAAAAAAAATTATTGATGAGATTGATCAATTATGTTTTAAACTGGCATTAAGGCGAGTAGTTCGAACGTAAATAGTATGGATGACCTCAATAGTAAGTCGGCGATGGCCATAATGTGTATGAAACTCAATTTTGGTTATGACGATTTAGAAGACCGTTGGTGAATCACATTCAGATAAGCCAATATACTCGTATGCATTTGTGTGTATCTTTAATGGATATTTTTTTGTATTTTCCCATATAGGTTTCGTCCTATTGAAACAGAGTATGGTACATGCTTTTCTTTCAATTCCGTATTATATCGCAATAGTTCTATATTTAACGTAAACAGAAAAGTGGGGCTACCAAATTTAGAATTCACTGCCACTGAGTTGATTGGGGTAAGCAGTTCATACTTTACCGATTTTGAATTGTACGATACTTCTATTAGACTCAGCTATTTTAGAGCCCCTTATTATAATACTATTAAGATTTTTTTACCCTAACTTTTTACATAGATGTAGTGTAAAGGAAATGTGGTTAAATGCAGAAGATTAAGGCATCGATTAAGGTGACTGTTGACCAACGCTCCTTTGATATCTACAGACTTGATCGTATCAGACACGGATCGGTGCAGACAAAATTATATTATCCTATAAAATGTGTGTCACCGAATTTACATACCTTTAAAAATCAAATTGTACATAAACAAAATGTTTTTGTATTTTTTCTTGTTTAAATTCCAGATAAGAATACATTCACCCAATGACAGAGTGTCAGTCGCGTTAGAAAACATATTAGGTCGTTTTGGTACTGTACCTCTAGTTACCGATTTCGAAATTATTTTACGAGTAAGTAATACCTACGTAATGAGTTATTATTGTACTTAGTGCCTATTCACAAGTACTGCATGGTTTTATTCGCTAAAACAAACATTCTCCGGTCGAAATCCTCAGTGTGCAGTACTGACCATTTCGTAACCACAACGCTACAAGCGACACCGCGTATGAGAGGCCGAATACTCTTCAAAACATAATATATTGCTTTGTGGTGTCAACAATGACCGACTATAGCTTGTCAAAATTTTATGGATCCCGTTGTTGTGGTTGTCCTACTTGTGAATAGAAAACAAGTGCTTATTTTTATTGCTTACTGGCTTCCAGGATAATCTATCTCTTTCCTATCTTCATCCAGGCAGAACAAACAGTAAACGACCTGTCAGTACAGAACATCCCGCAGGACATCCGAGATTGCCTGTTCCGGTACGAGCGACCCAGGGTCCTCGTCTGGCCCTTCCAGGAGTACACATACAGCGCTTGTATTTTAAACTGCAAGGCGGTTGCTCAGAACACCTTTTGTAATTGTACGCATCACTTCCTCTCTAAGATTGGTAAGTAGAGGATTTATATTTTGCATAGTGTAGCTGCTTCTGTAGGTTGTAGGCAGTCCATAAAGGAAAGCAAAGAAGGGTGCGGTTGAGGGTCGGATGGGTGACCACTAGTCAAAAAAAAACTAATTGGGATTTCCTGTTTTGCAAAACAAGTTATGTTGTCGGTCCCGGTTGTTATCATCACGAAATCTTGAAGTTGTTGAAGGCTTTACGGGTTGTTTAAAAATCCCAAGTGGGTTAATGAACTAAGCCACATTTGTATTGTAACAAAAATGTTCTCTCACTTAATTTAAATTTTAACATAATTTTAGACTAATAACGCGGAATTGAGGTATTGTAATATTTAACGGGTACTCAAAACCGCGTACTGTGAGTACCCTTTACACATTAAAATGTCACTTGACATAAAGTTCTTCATTAAGAAATAACCGTATGTTTGTTTACTTCCAGTTGGCATTCCTGCTTGCGACGTGAAGGGCTTGGCTTGTTTGAACTCAAACAGAGGTAACATTAGTACTGGATACTGTTTCTCTCGGTCTTAGATTAAAATTAGAGGACTACCCTTTATTAATAAAAACAATTTCCTGTTCTCTTTCTACACTACTCAATTTTTACAATGAAATTTAACAGTGTCCAGAGTGTATGAAAAACAGTCAAATATCGATCTTTAGTAGACAAATTTGATAGATTGATGGATGGATAATAATGGACGTAGGTATGGTAAATAAAATATTGAAGTATACAAAAATTTGCCGATTTGATTAGTATACACGAATTGCGATGATATACAATGCAAATCATGCCAATTGTAATCAGTATAATAAAAAATCTCGGACAAGTCATAAAGTCCTTAATATCGATAAGAAAATCGGTACCATCATGTATCGTTAAGTGGATATAAAATTTTACGTCACATAGGACGCTTTCTGCTCTCACAGCCATGCACTACGAATTCATGTTTCGTGGGTGCTATGGACACACAGAGATGAACAAGCAAACATCCAGACTCAGAATGGAATTGAACATTTAGGTGTAATGGCCGGAGATCGAACCCGGAACTCTCAGCGTCTTATGCAGGTCGTCGATTAAAAAGTTAATGATCGCAATATTCACGAAATGTACCATTGTGTTGAAATACTAACAAAACAAGGACAAGTTTTGCGTCAATGCAATGTTCTTGGAGGCGATGCCTTATTTTTTGATCTAAGGCGTGGAAACTCTTCTCCGGGGTATAATGTTCAATATTTGTTCAACTCAACATAGTTTGTAGTATACTTTGGTATCAAGTAAATTATTTATTTATTGTCAGCATAGTCGCAGTTAGATTTGAAAGTAGTTGAACTTCTCGTAAATGTGCTGCCATTTATATTTTAAGCGTAACAACTGTTTAAATATTAAATCATCGAGTGTAATATTTTAGTTTAGTGTGACGTAAATATGTAAGAATATCATATTGTAATCTGTACCTACAAAGTGCTATTGTGTAAAATAGAAACACAAATTCGAATCATAAAATACATTGAAAGATGAGAGAACCTTTGATACAACTGGGAAAGTACCATCGCCACCAATTTATAGCGAGAAACAGTTTTTCGTTTCTATTACATAACGGACGCCGGTGACTTGGATATGAGGCGATTATTTTAGTTCTTATGAGTAGCATCGCATCTATGACTGGCTTCAGAGCTATCTGGAGTTGAAATACAACAGGTGACAATGGTGGTGGGCAGCAAAGATCACTGACCATCAGGTTGATTACTAGCTCGTTCATACTCCAATCTTTAAAAAATATCACCTACTTTCTTATTCCATTAAACTTTTAACTTTTTCACTTTTTATTTTTCAGAAAAGTTGATCACATTCAAATGCGTGTGCCCAATGAGCTGCGAAGACATACAGTACAAGATGGCACACGTATTTTACTAGTAAGTACCTATAAGTAAGTATATTTGTAGAACACATATGTCTTCATAAGTTATAATCTCTAGTTCGACTACGGTGAAATATCGTCATAAATATTTATTTTTCCGTGGTGTTTATGCATGCAAGCTTTTTAGAATTCCATAGCCAATGGGTAAAACGGGACCCGATTACTAAGCCTCCGCTGTCTGTCCGTCTGTTGTAGGGCTCTTTCTCTTGAATCGCAGTAGATTTTTATAGGTGTGTATTTCTTTTTAAAGGCTTTTTCGGCGTTTTCGGTTTATCTATTGAACCGTAATAAATAAACATTTTGAACTTTCACGATGCTTTTATATCTGCTATGTTAACAAAAACTAAAAAATAATATTGAAAATTTCATGGTACGGATCCCATGTGCGACGTACAGTTAAACTCGCACTTGGCCAATGTTTGTTTATGTCCTACTGCTTGGCCGTATCTCCAGGGAGTTCTAAACCATACTTCACCTGGACATAGATCTTTCAAAACTGGGGATGCATAGGAAAATACTCCACCACGTTCCTATGGGGATTGATGGACGAAGGTACAAGTAATGGTCATACCGCATTATACGCTAGACGGTTAAAGGGAGTGTCGTCTAACCCTTATTACCAAAGTCCACCCTGACCAAGCGATGATGTGTTGATAAACTCCATACACCTTTAAGAACATTTTTACAACTTTTAGAAAGTGTTCATTTTGTCGAGATGTTTTCCATCAACTTTAAATTAATTGATAATTAGATTCTAATACTCACATATTTTTGTCTTTCTGACATTAGGTATATTATTACGTTTTAACGAAAATTTACGTCATTACTAAGTACTAGTAGGTTCTTACTAAAGAAATAAGCAGAAAGTTTTAAAGGAAAATGAATGACGATGTTAATAAACAAGCAAAATTGTTTTTAATAGGCAATCAATGAACAGTTTCCAACCAATATACTAGTTAAACTGTTGAACAGACTCGCTCGCTTAGGAAATAGTGCGAATCGAAGAGAAAACTTCGTTATATGGCGAAGAAAATCCAATTTCCTTTTGATTTACTGGCAAGGATTCTAATTTATTAGAATATATTAATTGCTGTGAACAGTTAGAGATGTTTTATTGGTGGTAAAAGGAATTGTAATTGAACAAGTGTTTATAGTTTATGGTGCTTTTGTGCAGCGATATCTTCTAATAGCTTTAAGGGTATTTTATCGTTTGTTAAACGCAGAAACACAAGTGCCAATTTTGCCAATTAGTATTTAGTGATAATGTGAGTTGTGCTGTTGTGTAAGTACTTAGTTTTTAAATTGCTGTCGTGAATTGCCGTGAAAAAAATTAATATGTATTCACTAAGTTTGAATATAATGCTATACAGATAAATATAGTTCACTTAATTGGTAATTGAAAAAAAAATACCGTGTCTATGCAATGCCTACTTGGTTCCTGAAAATTTAGGCTTCTAGTTGTATCTAAAACAAAGTTAAAAGGGGTCGAAAATGGCCTGATTTGCTTCGAGAAAAGAATGTTAGAGCCGTGTCGCCTTTTGCTTAACTTGGTGGCAGATAATTATATTTTATTTTAGTGGCGAAGAATTTTATTCCTTAGCTTCTAACGCAATTTTAATCTTTCTAATATCATTAAGTAGCTTAACAGGAAGTGTGCATAGCCCCGCGGCTGGTCTACATTTCAACCGATCCACAAAGTTAAATAACATCGGGCGCGGGCGGAAGTTGGATGGGTGATCGCTTGGGGCCACATTTTATATGCGCTTCAGTTTTTCAAAGGGTGTATTAAACCCTCGCTACCGGTTGTTATAGGAGGCCTCATTGGAGGTCAATTGGTCGGTATGAAAACAACTATAAAGTTTACAACAATCTCGTTTACAACAACAATATAGTTTACCCATTAACCTGTACCTCATACGCCAATATACAATAAAATAAAGTAAGGTAAGGTTAAACGATCTAGGCCTCTCCCACTTGTGGGGAGACCTCCCTACCCAAAAGCGGGAAGGATAAAAGATTTGCAAGCAACTTAATAATTAATCTGTTTGCCATTTCATTAAACCTTAGAACCCTGTGACACATTGGATCTATATTAATCTATAAAGAAGTCTATTTCGTAAGCGAATATCTGGCACAATTTTGAGGTATTGTACAATGTACGTCCGTACATATTTGCGCTCCAGTCGATGCTAAGTGGCCATTTTCCCTTGTATCCAACTCCAAATGGGACGTTTCAAATGAGTCCTCTGAGGCGTCCCTTTTCATTCACACAGCCTTCTAACTTGAACGTAATTTACAATTTATAAGGCAGAAATAGATCGTGATTAGAAGGTGACTTTGACATTTGAATGCGTTAGGAGTTTGGACTTATTATCTAAATTATTATCTAGATATATTTCGGTCCGAAAGGTGTGGCTAGTGTGGTACAGCAGATTTGAATTTTCAAAGCGTTCTATCCTAGTTCTTATAATAAGAATTAACCCATCTGAACGACTTTAGGTCAAGAAAACTCTAGTTCTAGACTATATGTCTAGACTAGTACTTGATCAAAGATGAGTTTGGGTTGTACTGATCACTTAACACCTTTCTTGTTGTTTGAATGTAGTCGTCATAGCGGTAAAGTTCCAGCTGAGCTGCAAGCGCGGGGGTCGCGGGGTCTGGTGCGACTTGCAGCCTTACCGCCCCTCAGGGTCCGAAGACTGGCGATCAGGGATGTGCTCGGGCTAGTTGGTAAAGTATATCTTCATAATTAATATTACTTAATTAAATTTTGATGTTATTATAAATCATTACGTTACATTATTAACACGCTTTTTTTTCTTTTAGCATACGTTGTTTTTTATTTCTACAGGAATGTTTACTTTAATCATAACTTTCTTTTCCGTTTATTCAACAGTTTAATGGCATCTGGTTATAATGCCTTTCAAAAAAACAAAAATAATTTTCATTTAAACATTTATTATGATCGATTACACAAGTTCATAATACATATTTGGTTTTTTTACTATACATAAGTTATCTTTTTGATGATAGGTAATGCACTGGACAAAAAATAAGCCTTTAAGAGACCCCTATAATAATTCTATTTAACTAATTTTATTTTGGTAGACCATTAATTACTAACAAAGTTCGAGTAGTATAAAAAAGCGGAAGTGTCCAAAGTGACCAATAAATCTTGCGTCCCATACCCTTACTTATCCTACTTCCTTATCTTTCCCCTGTACCTACTCTTGATACCATATTTCAGAAACAACGTTATATGTACACTTAAACATCATGGTTAGAATCAATTTCCATCAAACATTGATATAGGCATAGGTTCGTACATCATAAGTATGTACCTACATATCTGGGCGGCAGTTGCCACGGAGCAGGTGGATAGTTCCTTTCGTTGTGTCCGTAACATAAAATAAGTAAACAAACGTTACTCTAATCTATATTAACTATAAAGTGACCTCTCTTTCAATTCATTAAATATAAAATAACATTTTACAATTTTGAGACTAATTGAAACGAAATACTCAGCAATTATAGACAACAAATTCTTTTCTCCTTTATTATCTTTCCTTTATTTGAATATAATGATGTCCCTTTTTATTAAAAAAAATATTGGACCTGTAACTGAGATTTTCATCAATAACTTTAATTTTACGTAATATTTTACTTAAAATAATATTTCTTCTATAAATTACATGCAATTCTCGTAGTCGAACCAGATACAGTCTTATGGTACAGATTTTTTTAGTACGAAGATCTGAGGTTGAATCCTAAGCATGCTATAAATCTGAGTCAAGTGATGTTTAAAGCTATGTGCCCATTGAAATTATAGATTACCCATTTCAATGTCGAAATTTAGGAGCTTGGGATGTTTCAAAAGTCATTTGTCATCTTCCGTAATTGGCCAGCGTGGTAATCTATGATCCTGTGGGACAGTAGATATGATGACGAAGAAAATACTCTGTAGAATCTCTTTCTCCTTTTTGAAGTAGGTTTTTTATAAAAACCACAACGTGTTCAATCTAAAATTTAAACAAAGGCAATCAATGTGCTAACAAAGATTTTTAAATACAAGCCGTAATCAATTCCACAATAAAATCGCTTTCGAATCGTAATTTGAAATTCTCATTTGAAATGGAATTTTAAGTGCGACTTGATATGAATAGGAAGAATAATACCAAAGGTTTATTTCTCTTGTCCTGTTTGAATGGAAAATGAACGGTGAATATTTTTTTTCTGCAATATTTAACCCCCACGCAGAATGATATTGCTAAGGTTTGGTTTTCCAAAGGTTCTGAAGACGGCTTAGTCATGTGCAGATGAAAATGTATTCCGCTGATAAAACCATATTTTCTTATTAAGGTTAAAAATTATATAAAGTTTGGTCTGGATATTTAAAGTAGGTAGGTCGGAGTCGGAGTAGTACAATACATTCATATTAAAATTCATTCTGTAGGTATTATTGCACCATTCGGAAATGTCATTTTAAAATCACAAATTCTGCAAATAATTGTCGAATAATAAAAGTTATGGAAAATAATGTCATTATTTTTTGTTACATTTATTTATTTATTTATTTATTTTTGTACACCTTAAACTAAGGGTTACAAAGGGTAAACTTAATGCCTAATGGCATTCTCTGCCAGTCGACCCTGGGTGATGGCGATAGCATGTGGTAGGCATAAACATAAGCAGTAATAAAATATCAATAAATACAACTATGGAAAAAACATACAATATCTACATATAATAATTATAAATAAATATAAATAATATATAAATATATAATAAAAATATAATATATACAAATAAATATATACAACACAGTGAATTAAGGAGAGTTTAAAGACTCAAGTATTGGAGGACATACGTAAGTAATGCTCCCGAACCATTCTCTTGAAGGTATTCCTACAAGTGGCTTTCCTAATGTTTTCGGGCAGGGCGTTCCAAAGTAGTATCGCCTGTACTGTGAAGGAATACTGGAAAAAACCACTATTATGCGGTGGAATATTGACTTTAAGAATTCTGGACGAACGTAGTCCACTGCCGTGAAACGAACAGTGAAACTGAAAATTTTCCTTTAGATACGGAGGAGAAGCTGGATCATGTAAAATAGAATACAGAACCAGGAGAATTTAATAAATATTATCTAAATATTTTACAACATATGCTTTAGTTTCAGTAAGTAGCATTCTTGTACTACTCTACTACTATATGATGTACAGCTAAGCTAAGGGTTTTTACAGTAAATTATGCATAAGGGCGCGTTTTGAGACGTTGTTAATGACGACAATGGAGTTTGGTATTTGGTATGTGGCGGCTACAACTTCTGTACCCTTACCATGAGTTTTCAAAACATCCCACAAGTTTACTTTACGTTTACTCAATCCATTATTCTGTTCCGTTTGCTTCAGTAGACTGAGTAAACGTAACAATAAGTAAGTGCTCGAGTCTTTTTGTCTGCCTCACATGATCGCAAAAAAGAAAGACAAAACATAAAGCTCCATTTTGTCAATTTAGACATTTAATGTTACACTACAATCCGCTAGGGGCGCTGGTTGGAATTTGCATGGACCAATACGGAAACAAATACCAAAACAGTCATATTTGTTAAAACGTATAAACTTATGGCAAGGGTACTGACATGAAAGGACTACTATTCTTATTATCTAGTACCAATAAATAGTGCTATTTGTTTCATTTCAGTGGATGTGGGTGGCGTAGGTGGCGTCTTCTTCGGCGCTTCGCTGCTCAGCCTTATCGAGTTAATTTATCTGCTTTGTATTCGACAGGCCCGATAATCGTTTTACTTAGCCATCAACTTCTAAGCATTAGGTATAATAGTTCTGTAAGAATGTGATTGTTTTGTGCTTTAATGACATAAGTTAATTAGGACGCAAACAAAGATTATTTATTCATTTCAAATAGAAATTAAATTGAATGTGATTTGCGGCTTGCGTATTAATATATAGTCACAATGTAATTTTTTCAATGAAGTTTTTCGTTTTCCGTTGATTTATTTATTTAGTTTACATGAATGTAAAGGATGATAGAGTGTAATTTAATGTTTAAATAAATATTTTACTAGTAATTATATGAAATAATTATTGATTTTGCAAAATACTACATAGATACATCCTTCACACCAGAAACTTACTAATACAACATATTCGATGTACCGTAAACAAAAGCCCAAGTATTTAGTTTAATTGATGTTTAAAATATATTGTAAAAATGTTGATTACAATGATGCATTGGAGATAATAGTTTCAAGGGGCAATGTAAAGTTTGTTTTAGCTATTACTTATTTACATCTTATAACGTAACATTTATATTATAAAAATTCAACCATACAAGTATGTTTGCTAGCAAAAGTTATTGCAAAATGCAAGTTCGTCTCGTCTCTCTGTCGTCTAGTTCCATTTAGAGTATTTTCAAAGTTTTATGTTTCTCAGCTTCTAAATAAAATAGTGAGCAGCGTGCATTTATTTGGTTGCAAAACTTCATTTTTAATGACATGATATAAAAGATGTAGCTTCGAGGAAAGTTTTATTGTTGCTGTTATTGCAGTTTATTTCTCTGTTCTCCCGTGAAAGGGAGTAAAAGGTAATAAAAGATAGTAAAAGGTATCTTGTGTTTATATATCTCGACATGCAAGTCACGTGCCTGCTTAATGCCAGTTTGTACGAACGTAGATATACCCCTAATGATCTAGTTGATATATCCAAGCTTTTTGTTACCGCAATTTTGTTAGAGCTCCGTCTTTATTAAATAGAATTAGCTAGCGTGCATCCAGTCCACCTGCAATAAACTTTAAATTGAATTAGAGCTCTAACTGAAGTCCGTCACAGACGGATTGCTACTTTTTTAAGTTGGAAAGCTTGGAATAACACACACACAGCACAACACGGTTGCAAAAAAGCAGAAGGTAAGTGTGGCAGTGGTGCTGCCGGAGTCGAACCACAAACGTTTCTAAAACATTAAAAAATAAAGTTTTTGTACTAGATTGAATGATGTGGCAAGAATGCACCGATTAATTTTAGGAATCTAAAGAAACTACATCCTAAAACTCTATAGATTCTAAGGTAAATCAGATTAAGGTATAGACTACATTTAGATTTCAATTTTCAGTCGGTAATCTTTAGCGTTGGTGATCATAAATATAGAATCGTAGAACCACCTGCAAGTTATTACGGATTTCTCATAAAATCTGTATTCCACGCACACTCGCAAACACAAGTGTCACGTGACGTATTCAAGTCAGTCACGTGGTGTCTTTTTATATAGTTACGTTCGTTCGAACGAACAGGATCCTAATAACTGGTACAATTCATGCGTTTTATTTAATAATCCAGTCTCGATTTTAGCATTGCGAAGAACTGAATAAACCTAAATAAAATAGAACTAAAAATATTGTAAGATCATAAAATAGAAATAAGTCTTTTAAAGACGTCATAAGCTTGTCGTCTATGTTTTTTTTGCGTCGGTAGCGTCTCGTACTCCGTTAAAATACTAGCGCATTTTTCGATTCTTAGATAGGTTAAAATTTAAAATAATATTAAAATGGAAACGAGCAAATATTTCTCTAACTAATGCAGTATATCAATAATAGTACAATATCAACTAAGGAAGACGTAAGGGTGGGTTGACTATTACAATAACTTTGACGACGGCGGTGAAATGCAACGATGTCCGTGCAACAAGCTATTTGTCATTAACATAATTAATGTCACTGTCACCACAATTTTTAGTCGAAGCTGACATATATAGAATACGACACAAACTTTAAGAGATCGGTTAACGTTAAGTGTTAGTTATAACCATAGATTAGTAAAGATTACTTATTCCTAACAAGAAAATGTGACCAGTTTTGACAATTGAAATTGTCACTGTCATCTATTTTCGTGTTTGAAAATTTTAAGCTTTTGTATAAGTATATTGTGAGGAACCCGATCGAAAGCTTTGGAAAAATCTGTGTATACTACATCAACTTGACAATGAGCATCCAGCGATTCTGTTAATGATTCAACAAAAGTAACCATGTTAGTTGTAGTAGACCGACCGCCTACAAAGCCATGTTGATGGTTAGTGAGATATTTTTTAAAGTGATTTAGAATATAGGGATATACTAGGGATTCAAATACTTTTGCGAATGTAGATAATATAGAAATAGGCCGGTAATTATCAACAAGACTGTCATCACCATTTTTCAGAATCGGTACAATTGGCTACTTGACACTTTTTGGGAAACTGTTTTAATGAATTCATATACGTATTATATATGCCTTTCATTGATATTTTTTTCGAAAAAAGGGCTATTTATTAATAAAAAACATATTTTTATTACGGTAAACGGAACGTTACGCCAAAACAGGCGGTCAAGTGTCATTTCGTAGCGTGACGTCAACATATTGAAAATATAGAAATAAACTTCGACGCTACACATACTTCAGGGGATTTCTTGGGAATTATTTAACTTTTATTAGTACAATTGCAAGAATGTCAAATTACAAGGCGTGTGCAGTGACGATGTGTTCAAGTACGATCGCTAAATATCCTAACAAATTTGCTTATACAAGTTCCTAAACCCAAATCTCATAAACGTTAAAGAACTTGCAGATTCTTATATGTTTAAATCCTGTTTGCAAGCAATGACATTTTATACTATTTATGTAAGAGAAGTATTATTGAGAAAAAGGAATAAATTTAGTAACTCTCGAGTGATTCGTCAATTCCAAATCATTGGAACGGGACGTAATCAAAACAAAACAGCAAGTGGAAGTATTCATATATTTAATATAATATATAAATGTCTATGATAAGAATAGAATTATAAGACGTCTATGAGAATTCTATTTTAAGAGCCCATTCTGTAATTAATAGGACACAATTAAAATATTTCATGACTGTGTGCTTGTGCATGTGCACTGATTAACTTACAGGACTGTATAATTAAAAATACATGATTTGCTAATATTAGTCTTTTATTTGTTTATTTGGTTTATATGGTTCTATTGAGTACACACAGTAGAACTTTTGTATATATTTATCGTCATATGTTACAGTTACAATAATTACTACAGATCACCTCAAAGCATTTTGAAGCTGTTATTTCCTTCGTTTATATTGAACCTCTTGCTAAGCTGAATTTGTGTGCTGCTTGCGTTAATGCTTTTCTTAATTCCTAAAATTATTTTCTGTAACAACTGAATATATTTTTTTATCACTGTCATTTTCATAATTAAATCTGTAGTCCAATAACAGCAACTGTATGGTAGTTTTCCTTCCTTCATGTTTTTGGGTAGTTTATGCAAGTAAAGAACTACTGTTTATACACTTTCGAAACTTTTGGTTCCTCACTTCTTCTACAACTTCACATTAAAAATGCTACTGCATGTTTGCAGCATCCTTGGGTGGCAGGACAGTAATCCCATTTAATACTTTCCTTTTCATATACAATCATAGACACTGTGCATGACATTTGATGTACCTTGTGTTCAGGACAACTTTTACTTTTCATGAAACACAAGCTTGCCTTCTTCTTAAACTGCACATACCCTATAGCGTCGTCACTATAATGCTGTCGCGAGGATCTGAAATTATAAATATAGCCAATAAATAACCTTAAAGCTGTTCACATAACAATATAAGTATAGTTTAAAAAAGCTTGATAATCACTTAAACATAACCTTTCTTTTATCGGAAGTCGGCTAAGAAATGTTTTAATTGTCCGATATGATTAAATGTAAATATAAAGAATGTTTTACTTACGTTGTTTATTTGATATTTCCATAGGTTATCTCACGGAAGTTTTTGTATCCATTTTGATTTATTGCACTGCATATATGGATCTTCTTTAAGCAGGTTCACGCTATCAGCTTTAATATAGTATGGCTCCATTTCGGTTCACAACATAAATTCAACCAACTCTAACAGCAAACGATTTAATTATTATTTGTCTTGTTTGGTTTCGATGTAGTGACGTCACATGACATTTGAGGCAGCACTGTCGCCGTTTTGGGATTTAAAATCCACAGATAAAAAATCGAAAATTTCTTTTTAAAAATTAAAATACTTAGAACGTATTAAAAAATAAACGAAATACTGCATAATTTATGTTTACTTATAAGCTATCATATCCAACATATTTCATATTTTATTGTTATTAGTGTCAAGTACCCAATTTTCGCTAGTTTCCACATAACTGGAAAAATACCTTGTCGCAAAGATTCATTAAAAATAATCAGTAGCGGTTGGGATAAGCTTTTCGCACATTCAACAATGAGTGATACAGGAATTTCATCTGGACCTTTACCCTTATTTCTGTCAAGTGATTTTAATTTTTTAACAATATTATCATTCGATAGTATCAGAGAGGAAAAGTTATCACTACAATTTAATACATCAAACAAAAATTTTTCCACATATTGCTGATTAAGAAGATGATTTTCGTTGTCAGTAGTTACAGAGGTAAAATGTTTACAAAAAAGGTTACATATTTCAGTTCCTCCTACTGCTGTTGCATTACTGTCACGCATAATGGCTGGGTAATTACTTCGATTGACTCGCTTATTCTTGATAAAAGTCCAAAATTTTTTAGGGTTAATTGTAAGATTGTTCTCAATGTTTCTAATATAATTATTGTAATTTTCAGTAGCAATTCGTTTGCATCGTTTATTAAGTATATGTAAAGAAATTTCATCCATGGGATTATTGTATTTTAAAAAACGTTTTAATAATTTGTTTTTTTCGCGTATACGCTTACGTAAGGCATAAGTAATCCATGGTGGACAGTTATTTTTGCGTGATACCATAAGGGGAACAAACTTATCGATAGCAATTTGTATAATGTCATAAAATCTTGTTACCATACCGTCTATATCGGATTTATCTAAAAATTCTGAGATTTCTTCTTTCCAATCTCTATCAAGGAAGATGTTCATTGATTTGTAGTTCGCTTTTGCAAAATTATATTTATATTTGTTTGAATTATTAGGCTTTAATTTATTATCAGTTGTGCTTGAAACGGATAGCTGAAGCGGAGGGTGCAAAGGGTCAATTTTACAAAGAGCCTCTAAGGCTTTAGTAGCGCATACAGATGGAATATCGGTCAATACTAAATCAAGAATTTTGCCAGATTCATTTTTTACATAATTGCACTGTAAGAGATTATTCACGCGACAAAAATCTATCAACAGTTGAGCAGTACTGTTATTACATACTATATTATCGTTTCTATTATCATACCAATTTATACAACTTAAATTGAAATCTCCTATAATATACGTATTAAAGTCATGCAATTCAGTGACTCTGTTACAATTTGATAAAAATGAATCTAATGTGCATTTGTCAAGTGGTGGAGGCAGGTAAACGGCACAAAAAGCAATTTTTTTTACAAAGTTGTTAAAAGGCACTTCGATAATTAACCACAGATCCTCATATATGCTTTCCCAAGAGGGCATACGTTGCGAATTAATATTGTTCTTAACTGCTACCAAGACTCCACCACCATCTGACTTTACATGATATTTCGTAGAGTTTCGATCTCTTCGGTAAACTTTGTACATATCATTAAATAATTCACTATTGACAATATTATCGTTCAACCAGGTTTCACTAAAAACGATTACATCATAATTACATAATGCGATATTACAATAAGTCTCATGAGTCTTTGTCTTTAGACCTCTTACATTTTGGTAATATACATACATTAAGAGATGAGAATTTTATAATGATAATCCAAAACAGATCCAAACTAAAACAAACAAAGTTATTAAGTAGTTAATTTATCTAAAGTAGAAATATTGTTAATAAGTTTAAAGTCTGAATGATCATCCTTCCGCATGAAAACCCGTCCGTTGCGCACCCAGACATATTTGTATCCAAGTTCCTTTGATTTTCTCCTAGCAGCAGCGTGTAATGCCTTATTTGTGGGAGATAGGTGCTCCGACACGTAAATTGACTGTTTTTCACCTTCATAACCAAGGTGATCAGTGTTAAGTTTATTACGCTGGTTGGATTTGTTAAACTTTATCACTGAAGCTAGGAATTCATCTCTTATACGTGGTGAAATAAATTGCACGATAATATTGCGTGGTCTTTGGGACATACGATTAGACTTTGCCACACGAGTACAATTGCTAATATTGTCTTTTGAGATCTTAGCACCAATAACTTCACTTAGTTGCAAAACAATGGCTAATAGGTTTTCTCTTTTATTTTCTGGTACACACTGTATTTCCAAATTATTAGATCGAGCTCTTTGTTCTAAGGAATTGATTTGAGAGGCAAAGTCGTCAAGTGTACATTGCATCCTAAAGTTATTTACACGAAGTTCATTGATTGTCTTGTTAGACTCATGTTCCTTTAAAATGTCCTCGTATTGGCTGTTCATAAAATTCATAGATTCCTTTATTTCCTTCATTTCATTCTTGAGATCCTTCATTTCTGACATTAGAACATTTGAGATGGAATTTCTGATAGATGTAGTGATTTGGCTTAGTTCATCACGAATTAAAGTGCCACTCTTTTTGTATTCCTTTTCGTAATATTTGTTTCATTATAAGTAATACATCGAAGTGGGGTGTTGTCATTTTTGCCACTCTTATTAAACTTCGTGACACATTCAGGACATTTCCAACCACTAGTGAAATTTATGTCTTGGTAATTCGAAGCTAATAAACATTCCTTATGAAAAGTTATGTCACATTGAAAACAACAAACTATGTCTCCATCGTCATTTCCGTTGTTACAACATCCCCAGGTAATAGAATTTAACGACATTGTTTATTTTAACAAGGAGTCCAAGAATTAAAACAATAAAAAAAAAATTAAAAAAAAAAAAAAAAAAAAAATTGAGGAAAAATAATAATAATAATAAAGTCACTACGCATAAAAGTTATTGAGAAAAGGAAATAAAAAAAATAAAAAAAAAATAAAAAAATAGAAATCAGGATTTGAACCGCGACTACTCCGATCACTATGGAGGTTAATTCCTATGTTGTTTAGTAGACGCTACACTTGCACTGAGGTGTCTGATTGAAAATGTTTATCACTAAGTTATAGCACAGCGATGGAACAAATTGTATAACGTATAAGTGAGGGTAAAGTTTTTAATATTATTTGTCACCGCACCGTCACTGTAACAATCCATATATGTTTTTGGAGATTTTCACTAGGTCCGATGGAATACGATACACTATTTTAGTTCTTTACAACCGTATTTATGATTGTCTGTAATAGTATAACGTTCACTTCAAACACTTCGCTATACTTTGTTGTGTTAAGTGCTGGAACAGTCAGTATATATTTTTGCTGATCACAACTAAATCACTTCGTTAGTCCGACGCACTGATTAAATAGTTTTGTAGCTTAATTACCACTGAGTGCAATGGTGTAACATTTATTTCAAACACTTGCGTATAACTTTTAAATTATGTTAAAACTCGAGAGACTAATAAAAACACGTCCGTTAGGAAAGATGACAGATGACAGATCTAGATCAGATCAGATTTAATGGCTTCCTTCAATTACAAGGCGGTGAGATATCTATACTTATCTATGGTTATAACATGTAAATCTTAACTAAAATGTCTACGTAATGCCTACGTAACAAAAAACCATCAATTTTATAATCGCAGATTTTACGGCTGATTAGGCTTTTGTTAACATTAAAGTTACATGGTGCAACCCACCCTTAATAATTCGTTGAGTAAAGAAATATCAGAAAATTATGCTACGCTATCAGTTTTTCCCCAGTTTCCCAATTAAATAACTTCAAATAGACATTTTCTTTGTACTTCGTTCAGTGGGTTGTCAGAAACTTCGTTAATCTGACGTTCATCTCAATCTGACTCACAAAAGGGCACATGACCTTTGTATTATATTACATTGTTTAGGAAAAGAGTAAAAGGGTAACAATTGTATTACTGGGGAGACAAAGGTACTACATGGGCAAAGTAATTTACTTTGTTAAAATTGTTTTTAAGACCTCTGCCTTTAGTTAATTAAAAAATGTAGTAATTGAGACTTCTACTTACATATTCTATTTTTTATTCGCTTGCTTTTTGCTTATTATTTGATTGTTTCCAATAAAAAAGGTATTTCTTATTTAAAACCTACATACCGATGCTACATTTTGCCGTTCTCCTTTCTAAAACTCTATCTTATCCTCGAAGAACCTGCAAGAACTAAGGCACACAAGAATTATCGGGAATAAAAAAATTAAAAACCGCGTATCGTGAGTACTTAAAAGGCTTACACAAAAGTCATATTGCCTTAGAATCCCCTTGCTATACGTCGAAGAAAAGTATTCGCAAAAGACTATTGTAGTTAGCCCCTTTGTACATCTTGATATCAAACATATAAATTTAGTGAGACAATTTCCGTTCAGTAATTGGAGAACTCTAAGACCCTTTACAAGCTGTAGTGGAGTACTTAGAAGTATGCTTACTGTCTTCCTCAGCTGTGTTTGATATTAAGATGTGTTATGGTGGAAGATTGATAAAAGGCTAGCGTGGGGTGTTAAATAAATTGCAATTTATCATGTAAAGGGGTCCGGGTTAAGTTTGCGGATTTAGATACCTGTTCAGGGATATAAATGTATAAATGTATTTATTTTTGAATGTGTTCATCCTCATGGCATATGGAATTTTAGTGTGTGGTCTCCAATACTACTTTGAGTTAGTTAAAGAACTGTTCATAAGCGACAATGACCACTTCGATCAGATGAACTGTATGAGCAATGTTACTGAGATTTCTTAAAAACTTAACATAATTAATGAATCATTGTTTTTCGACATTACGATTAAGTATTCAAAAATATAATGTTTTATGGCTTTATATGATTTACAATTGATATTTAAATATTTCAAAACATTATGAGATTGAATCCTTAGCAGTAACTGAGAAGGATTATAGATTAACGTCGCGAAGTCGCATTAAAATTACATTCATCTTAAGTGATGAATTTTCTTGACGCTCCCGCTTCCATATTTTGGCTAACCATTATCGTGACAACATATCTTACGCCTCTTAGCTATATTATGGTGGAGAACTAACAAGATAATTTTGAGATAATTCAGGTTGGATAAATTTGAGCTTTTGTATATGATGGTAAATATTTGTGGTTTAGGGTAGCGGTCGGACACCTTTTTGGCAACAAGGTTTTAAGATTCGTCGGTAAAAAAAGTATTAATACTACTACTATACTTCTATAGCTACTACTAGGTAATACTAAAATTGCGTTTAAACCGCTCAAATAAATCTTTAAATTGGATACTAATTCTGTAATCTACATTTTTTATATTTAAGCGTAAATTTGGATTTTGGATCTAGCTTTTTATATTTAATTTAAAATATTACTGTATAAATATTGTTATATTATATCATTTTCTATATTATTTCAATTATTGTATGTTTTTGTTTTTAAATTATTGCAACATAGACTGTAAATAAATCCCCAGCGTAAACTATATTATTTATTAGTCATATAGACTAATAGTATTACAGAGTTCTGAGTACAATACCGTGAGGAATTTTATTCAGGAAATTGAAGCTGTAATTTAAAAGCATGACTTTTGAATTAATTTATTACCGTATCATGCAGGTTAAAAAAATATTTTTTGAGTTAGTTTAAAATTTGTGATCGAATTTTACTTTTAAATCGTTTTTATTATGAAAGTAAAGTGAGTTATCAGTGAGATAGTAGTTGAGTGAGTTTGCAAGCAAATGATTGTATTTGTATAGTTAAAAATAATTAAATTTGTGCAAAATGTTTCCCTTTACGCATTCGATTATGTAACAATAGTGTTTATAAATTTTTTGCACGACTCATGATGCGAAGCATCAGAGAGTGCTTTACGATCGAAAAAATTTTTTCGCTTCATTTTGGCGGCTATTTTTATTATTATAGCCTTGATAGTTCACGGAAGCAAGATATTTTGCATACTATTGTCGAGATAATTTAATGGAGATTAATTCCATACTTTTAAAAAATTGATTTACTGCAATAGTATTGGAAAAAAACACCAAAATAGATCAAAAAATTTTCCTGTCCGTCATGTGTGAAACCTGAAAACACTGTAACTTGTGAAAAAATCCATCATTTGAGTTAAATTTTTTTTAAAAAAATTCTAATCGACGATTGTAGGTCACTGAATGCGAATGATTCATTAATTCAGTGTCGTTTAATTGCAATTAATAAAAAACGAAAACTACAGAACTGTAAGTGTATATCTATAGATATTATGTACATTTATTCCACCAGGGGCGCTTGTGCAGTACCTTCTTCCTACTACAGCTGTTTTTTCGGCAATTAATTTTGAACGACTTAAGTTTTTTTATATATTTTTTATATTTTTTTTATATATTTCATAATTAAATGAGCATTATGAGTCGTGCACTTTTGGATTTTCCAAACTTTTTAATGTTATTTAAAATTTAATACACGAATATTTAAAGTACTCTGTTCTTTTACATAATCTATCATATTACCAACATCTTGCATTTGTCAAATTCTTGCCATTCAGTCATTTATCATTTTCGTCTCATTATGATTTCTCACATTATCATGTTATCCATGGCATCAAAATTGATATTCAGTGTTATATTACTACTATGTATTGCAACAGGTTATTGCGATGAAAATCCAGACCCTTTTAATTGGGAGAAGTTTGCAATAGCTGAACGTTAGTCAATATTTTTTTACCTTTGTTTCCCAATTTTTAATGTTAAACCTGGGGCGGATGAACGCTTGCAAGTTTGAATTGAAAAATAGTAAAACAAATAGTAGTGCTAAGGGTTTTTACATGCGCGGCGTGCAGCAGGCGTCCGGCGCGTTCGCAAGCGGCGGGCGCCCGCTCGTATGCTACTGCAAATCAATTGAGCGCCGCCATTGTTTGACGCATGTTCAGGCCGAACGGACGGATTTCCAGTTTTAGCTGACGTCCTTAAACTAGTATCAGTAAGACAATACGAATATTGAAGAATTCAGTTGGTATTATGTCGTTGTTCTTATTTAAAACATATTTTGTCTTTAAAATTATCCTTGCAGCATCTGCGCCAACTTAGGCCCTACGTTTCAAAATTTTCAATTTACTATTGTATCGTTGTAACCTACTGACTGTTGTTACATAATTATTGTATTTATACGAACATTGCAGAGATCAATACTGTAAAAGTCTGTTTATTTCACCAACAGTTCTACCTCCATCAAAATGCAACGTGCCGTTCTGTAGTCCGCCGTGCGAGGGGGCAGCACCTCCGCCCGTCTGTCCTGCCAAGATGCCGGTCTGCGACACCGGCTGTGCTTGCACACCCATATGCGACAAATCCACCATTGTATGCTTCATGACGAAACACTGCACCAAACGCCGATTTTTGACACGTTTGAAGACACCCTAAGCGCTAATAATATATCTAATAAGTTTATAACTGATGTATTGCCTTATTTAGTTTGATATTTTGTGATGTTTATTACTATAGTAAAATTTTAAGTGTCTATGTTACATAATAACAATTTTACACACTAAGTATTTCCACGAAATAAATTCTTACCCCAAAAAGATCTTCCAATGGATAAAAGAGCGGAAGTTCGATACTTTCAAGTCCTTAGTATACGCTTATTGCCCATGTTTTGAAACAATCATTTGTAGTAAAGAACTGTATTCAAAGTCCAGTAAGTAGCTTTACCGTGTTGTTTCAATAACAAGTTTTCAAGAGTTTTCGTTTATATTATATCGTGCTATGGATTTCTTCAATAGAAACGACAATGAAACATAACTTCACCAATATTTGAATAGACAGCAACATCACCGTCGCCCATTATTATATTATTACATGTTAATTCAATATCAGGCACTGCTTGCTCATTTGTTGCTTCATTATATTTCAAAGAATATAATAAAAATCGCTCACAGCCCCACACTAGGATTCCCTGTATCGTGGGTGCCACAGACACACACTAAAACGAATCACCAACATCGTCATCGAATCATCGAAACACCCAGATCCACAACAGACATTTAAATTCATTCAGGTATCTGTCTGGCCGGGGATCGAACCCGGAACCATTTGCGCGTCAGACCTGTACGGCGACCACTCCTCGCGCAGGTCGTCAAATAAATATGTATTAGTTTTAATTCGTCGTAATATTTTTCTGTTTTACCCTAAACCACGCTCAGATTTAGGTCAAGAACTCGAGAGACCTAACGATCCTTACTATACAACTCGGCTTCTAAGACGAGGTCGTTTAAAATGACTAACAATTTTCAACTGGAGAAAACTGTGCATTTCGTTTCGGAATTATAAGGTGGTGGGATTTTGTCTATACTAAATAATACTTTGATGTTTTTCTTTTTTATGTAACATAGAAAATGCAGACGAGTATGTAGTCCACCTGATGGTAAAAGGCTACTGCCGCATTATGGGCATCTGTTTTTAACTCCAGATAAGATTAGATGCCTACCTGAGGTCGGCTCCACTTGTGCAGCGACCTCTTTAAATTGCGTTAAAATGCGAAATGTATGTAGCGTACCCTTCAACTCAGAAAAATACCAGTGTTTAACACTGCTGTTTAGCAGATCTTTAGGTACAAACACCAGACGGTGTGGCGAGTCCTGAAGCTCACCTGGGTGGAGCCCGAAGGGGCAACGCGTTCAGAGGACTCCGGTTGCGATCCGACTGTGGCCACCGGGAAGGTTTTAGTGCGGTAAGAATCCCACATAACCATGTGTCGCTCCCACGGCACCGGGTACCTTTTGAAGGTTTCCCCCTCGGAAACAAAAAATAAGGTACATATTTGGTGGAAGGGCACTATTAGAAGACGCCTTCGACTCACAGTAACGGCCGTCGGGTCTTGATGTGTATCAATAACAAAGGTTCAAGCTGGCCATTAAACTGTCAATTAATATATCACGTAACAGATTAAACCCTATCATAAATATAGTACAAGTCAATTATGTCGTAAATTATTAACTTCTCTCAATGACGGGTATAATTAACCGGCTTAGGATATTTAAATGTTAAATTGTAAGTGAACAACTCCGCACAGCACTAAGGGAGGGTGAGGAAGAGGGTTTTAGGTACCAAAAAATACACTGTATATAATTTCGAAGGGGTACGAAGGGGACTACTCCATACCGGTTTATTTTGGCTGGGCTGTTAAACATACATTTAGTTCAAACATATATTTAATTTCACAATTGTAAATTGGATCTTAGATAATTCTACGTGTTTATTGTCGGTTGTCTCATTGCTTATTTCATGTTTCGTGCACTTGTAAGTGTAATATGTAGACGTAGAAATGTAGACACGAATAATCGTTTCTGTCTGAAACCGCAATACATAGTTAACGTCGATTTTACAAACGCAGCTAAATTAATAAGTGCTTTTACGTTTCGCTGATACTTTGTTTTAGTTTTATTTTTATGTATTCTTATTGCTTGCTTTAAGATAGAGTAAAAAAATATGACTACGTATTAATCTTTTACACGTTAAAACTTTATTTTAAATCAGAACCTTCTATTTAGAATTTGCCTTTTCTACTAAATTACAATCTGTTTCTTTTAAAAATTTACTGAAGTCCGGTCTGCCATGCATAATTGGGATTGCGGACTTAATCCTCGGTGAAGCATACATCTAAATTAAACTTAGATTTCTATTTCTGAAAGTGATATTGACAATAACATGGACAATAAATGGAATATATATACATGTAGTCTTTAACCATGAGTGTAAAATTTAGAAAAAATAAAATTGGAATGTCTCTACTTACTGCCAAAATAACAGCTTTTCAATATTGGCATATGTAAGTACTATCTACTTATAAAAGATACTTATAACAAAAAAAAAACATTTAGGTAAATGTTTTTTTTTATTAATTATTTGCTCTGTTTCTATTAATTATTTGCTCTGTCTATTTGTCTGTCCGTCTGTTTGTCTGTTCCGGCTGGTCTCAGAAAAGGGTTGATTTATTTTATCGTGACTTCACTGGCAGTTGATGTTAAGAGGAGTGACTAAGACTACTTTTATATTAGACAAAGAATTAGGATATCGGCCAAAAAATAAACCCATAACATTTATTGTATTAACACTTTTAAACGCTAAGTAAAACCGGGGGTCGCCGCTTGTTACAAAATAAAAATATGAATAACCATAAACTTGATTTTTTCGCTACGAACCACGCCACAAAGCACTCACCACGTCGCTTTGAAAGCGAAAATAAAATGTACAAAACTTCCTTTCATCCTGTAATAACGATATCGCTGATGGCATAACACCATTGCCGATCTCTGGCGATGAAAGCGCTACGCTCGAAAGTGCAATAACGTTAAGTGCCTTTACAAAAATGTATAGTGACGCGAAAAGTACTCTGATATTCTACTTTAAAGTCCAATGGTTATTACTTGTGCTATTTGTGTGATTTCTTGTACAATTTTTGTTGAAGAATGTCTCAAACCTCATTGTCAAAATGAGATTGTAGTTATAATATATAACGCGTAGTTCTTAATATGCTTGTAATATAAATATATTCCATTTGTGTTTATTTTTGTTGAACGTATACTGCTGCATATTTTGTGCTTTACCCAAAGGTTGGCTTCTAGCATTAAGTCCACCTTTTATACCAAATTTTATGGTATAATAAAGTTCTAAATAAATAAATAAATAATGCTTTGTTTGATATTTCGCAATCGTTGTTGAATGTATTGTTTGGGTATAAATTCAACTAGGCACGGAGCACGCCCGCATGCACGTTCACTTATACATACAGCATACACCCACAAGACACAAACATACTTTCATAGATGTCTAACTTCATTACGTCATCATAATACCTGAAATATCCCGTTTTAATTAAACCAAGTTCGTTTCATTTATTATATTGCATACAGCGACTGTAAAATCTCATGCGCTCTTTGTATACTCGTACATAAGCCGTTTTAGCTCATTTTGGTTCTTTTGTTCCTTTTTTTATGAACAAAATATAAAATATTTTTCATATTAAATTTCAGCAACACTATAATGTGTTATGAAACAAGCGAATGAAATGCTTTGACTGGAACCGTTGAGCGGTAGGTGGAATTGTTTCGGAAATAACTTCGGCATCGCCGAGTTTCGTTCGGTTTGTTAAATACGAACAAAATTGAATGATTTGAGTGGTCCAATTTGATATTTTTTTCATTGTATGTAAAGGTCGAATATTGAAACTGAATTTTAAATCAGTTAACCTCTACCAATTGAGTTTAAAATTTGCATAGCAATACATTTATAATTAACAGTGACCAACATGGCCGACGTCACAAGATTTTCTAATACCCTCTAATATATTTTATACTTAGTTTCCTAAATATTCTTTCTATTTAAAGTATTTCGTGGTTACGCTATCGCGGAACTTCCGCCACTTCTGTTTCTGCTTTATAACGGTAATGTCAAGTACTGTTTGTATATTAGTCCAAGAACAACATGGTGGACTGCATGCTAGTTAGCCACTATAAAGTTATAACTTTAGAAAAATATTAATTATGTTCTTAAAATTTTAATGAGGTTACTCTAGTTAGAATTTCAAGTTGTCAGAAAAATTAATAGTGGAATTCCCTCTAAAACATAAAAACAACTTCTTGTGTGGAAGGTACAAATTTATACCACCAAGCTGCATGTTCGCTTAAATAGTTTTATAATTTCTCTTTGACTTCGCTTAGCAATTTAGATCGTAGATATCGCCGTAGGATATCCATTTTCCAGAAAGTAGAAGTTGGTTTGGAGTTTGGATTATTTATTGTGAAATTACTTTTGAACGAATGAAGTTATTTTCAGAACGTTAAATTGGCGTATATTTACAAAGAAATGTTGAAGTTTTGGAGCAGAAGTGAATGCTTAACAAATGTTTGTACCTGTTTGTTTGTACAAACATGAGGTTGCTAACAATTGAAAGAGAGATGGGGTTTATTTTCACATGCTGTTACAATGCGGATTGATGTAGATTGTAGAACATTTTATACCATATTTGAAGGTGGTAGAACCCATTGTAGTTCAACTATGAAAGTGCCACCGGTATACCTATTTCTGCTCTATAACAATAGTATTGGGCGCCGTTGTGGTCTGATTTGAAGGGTGATAAGGAAGACATACTCGTCTGAGGCGTTCCGACAAGGTCTTCTGGGTTAGCAATACACCTAATTCTGGTTTGAAGGGTGCGGAAAGACATAAGTCCTCAACCAACTTCAGGTAGGAATCTAATCTTACCTAATTTAAAGGCTTAAAAATACGAACTACCTACTTAATTTAAAACCTCATCCATTTTTTTTTTAAATTTGAGATACGAAGCATTGCTTACGGTCGTATTTGCTAAGTTTTTTCACGACGGCAAAATATTTACAGGTGCTTCTCGGAATATTAATGAGAAACTTTCTTCGCTTTTTCTGCACGAGTTCTGACTCGTTTGACGAGATGAGACACAACGTTAGAAGAATTCGAAATCATTTGTTGTTGTTTGTTCTTGGAAAAAGAAAGCTTAAACTGGTGGCTATTCAGTATCAGTGGTAGTTCAGCTGCTTTTAATATTAGTCTGTAAGTATAGAAGAATGGGTTTTTAACTTTTGATTTTGATTTCACTTTCCCTTATTATACGGTCTCCCTTATTATAGGATACATAATACATAATAGGATAAAATCGAAAATGTGGCTTGTATCCTTCTATATTAGATCCGTTTATTGTCTCACTGGTATCTTTCCAAAAATGGGGGAACGATAGAATGCTCTGTAACGATACTCCAATCAGGGACATTAGTGGAAGGTATAAGTTATACAGATACAGGGATGTTCTCAAGCTGCCCATAAAGCCTGTGATAAAGTTGAATGTCTACTACGCAGTGTAATAACTAGAAGTGGCGGCTTAACATACCATTCGAAGCACGAAAGCGCGAAATTTCGACAGGGGTTCAAACATTGTTTGGAATATAACTGAAAAAATCGTCTCCCACCAAAGTAGTTACGAATATACGAAAATACGTATTAATTTAAAAATGTATTCTGTGAAAAAGTTCGAGGCTTCCAAGCATTTATATTTTTCTTTTTTAATAGCCCCCCGTAACAGGTGTTTGAAATTTCTGTATTTTCTGTTTCATCGCTCTATTGACAAATTGTAACTTGTTCGACGAGTTGTGACTTGTTTGATGAGTTGTGATTTGTTTGCGGAGTTGTGTATCATCTTTAAAATAGTTCCGAATTACTTGTTGATTGTTTTGGGATGAGATAATCTTAGCTTTTGTAACTAACCGATTTTGTAGTCATAAATTTAATCTAGAGAAAAATAAAGATGGATCGTATACGTAAAGACGGATCTCATAATACACATAGGGCGGTTCGATCAGGACAGGTCTCTTCTTTGATCAAAAGTGACTCGTACCTACCTATGCCTAAAATATAATAATTCCATCTGAATAGGACCAGTGTACCTGGTATTATGTAGTCAGTATCGGCTATACACATTACTAACTTCAAATATATCAGTCTACCCCAGGTCATATAAATTGTTTAACACTATTCAATTGCCAGAAGACTGGATCTCTTACGTCATCCAATTCAACGTAAATCGAAAGCTAGATTACTTTAGTATATTTGATTACTAGTACACTATAGTGCACAATTTTCATCTAAAACGAAATATCTCTTCATTATGACGAAGCAAAGCTCTGAATACAAACTTAGTCAAAATAGTTCAGCAATTTTAATGAGAAAAGCGCTTTGGAATTAAATCCGGTTCTATTTCCAGGTATTAAATATATACAAGTTCAAAATGAACATTTAGTTTGCTTGAATAGCAGGATAGCAGGAAATTAATATTTTTTTTGAATTCTGATTTTTTTATCTTTGAATTAATTAATAAAGTAATATTTCCATCCGTGACTTTAGGCCAAAGTCATTTTAATGACTTCATTTCAATTTCGTTTTGTGAAATAGTTTAATATTTTCCTCTATAATCCATCTTTTTCTGCTTTGCTAAAATGATTTAGATTAAATGATATCTCTTTCATTGTGTTGAGTTTCCTGGAGTTCGTCATAAGTAAAAGTACCTAATGGTCATGTTTCGTGCAACGATTATTAGGTACACTAAAATATACTTAACCGATATTCTCAACCACAATTTCCTTTTAACGCTCAGCGGGATACTCTTCATAATGATGTACCTATTACATCTATTATATTTCATTTCGCTTTTATATATATAGATTATTTTCATGCCCATTTATCGTATTAATGTAAAGCATTTCAACTTATACCCAATTTTACTGTTTTGTAGAACATAATTGTCGAATTACAAACTTTGGAAGGCAAAAATTGGTTCACATCAAATCACTAACGAGGGTTAATCGTCAGAAATCGAGTATCGATCGTCAGTATCGATCGTATTTGGGATCAGTTATAGTCGTAAATGTTAGTATCTATTTGACCACTTTAATCAGCAACAAATGTCTTACATTATTTTTGGACATGAGACTTATATCATCTATTTACCTTCTTTCGGATTATTTTCGGATGATTCGGATAGCGCCACCTAACAAAGGCAAACAAAAGCAATAAAACAACACCATCATAGATAAATCTCTCGTACTTTATTCGTGACTAGCGTCCACATATCGTTTCCAGTAAAGAAAGTCTTATTCACTAGAAGTCAGTTCACTTCAAGCACTCTGGCTGCATCAGGTAGGAGGTTCTGGAGGGGGTTGCGGCTCCTTCTCCTTGCTGAGCGGGCTTCCCTCGGGACCTTCGCCGCTGTTCCCGCTGTTTATTGCCACTGAGGTTAGGGGGACCTGGGGAGAAAGTTTTGGAGTTAGATCTAAATATAGTGTCATCTTCAAATTCAAATAATAGGTATTTGATTTCGCTAGTTGAGTGAAATCAAATACCTATTATTGTGAGGTAAAATATCGTGAGGTTAAAGTTAACCTTTTTATGAAAATGTCCAAGTAACCGTGTAGTATGTTAGTGGTCATTGTCCATTATAAGCATTTATAATCAGTCCTACAAATCCTACGAAACAACCCGATTAATGTAGGATAGGAGGACTATCTTGGAACGTTTTGTGTGTCCTCGCCTGTTTAAAGCGTATCTCGTTTATCCTATCTTTTGAAACGGAATTAGAATTCAGAATAGAAATTACTCGCATAACTTTTATAAATCAGAAATGGGTATGAACCACAAAATCTTCTACTACTTTGAATATTTAACAGACCATAACCGACAACAGTATAACCAATCTCTGAAATTGGAATAACCAATTGACATTCGTAGCAAGTCTCCACGGATTGCATAACAGAAATTAGTTATACGGAGCACAGAGCAATTAACAAATTCACGTGGAATTTGCAAGCGTATTAAGACAGTGACATTGACAGCAAGTAAATGGAAGCAGTAGGAGTCTTCATTTTCGTTGATGAAGTTCCCGTATTAATCTAAAAATTAACGTAGGTAATACGGACTGGAAGATAGTAATTAAGCCGTCGTAATTAACGGTTAGATTAGTCTACTTTCCTTTTAAATTCACTAGGGATATTTTGAAGAAAATTAAAGTATTTTCTATATTTTTCGAAAACAAGTATCTCCGCTATCACGTCATTGTTATTGTTGTCAATCCATCATTGTCCCACTGCGGGGTACGAGTCTCCTCCCAAAGTGAGGGAGGCTTAGGCTATAGTTCACCGCGCTGGTAAATTAGAAATTGGTAGACTTCACACACTTTGGAGAACTTTTTATTTTGAGAACTTATTATTATGCAAGGGGTTTTGACGATACATGAATTTAAAATCATTTTATTTATTTTGCGGATCGTGGTCACGAAACTCTTCATATTTGTATTTATTGCAGTGTTCCTTTCAGAAATTGAAGGCTTATGAAAGCTTAAAGTTTTCAGCTTTGTGCTTGAAACTTTAAGCCACTTGAAATCCTAGTAACGTGCTTTACTAGGTAAGTACTAAGGAGAATTGTTGATGGTGTTTGTAGTACTAAGCGAAAACTTAATAACTTGTTGAGCAAAGTTAAGGAGAAACTATTTGCAAGACTTGCAAATATACCTCAGAATTAATGTTGTAATAAGAGCACTTCATTTTATATGAGTTTTAATAATTGTTTTTGGTATAGATGGTACAGATTTATGAATAAAAAAGATAAAATTTTGTATTTATACGTTGGATTGGTTGAAATCATAAATGATTTTAATGTTCACACAATTATGTGTCAATTTTATGTAAAGGGTTATACTAGACCCGCTCATTGTAGCGGGTTAGTCGACGGAACCTGATAATTCGGTATTTACCTATTCAGTTTCTCCTTTCTTTTTATTTAATAACTGCTTGGATAGAAGAGGTTTCTAAAAACCAAACAGAGTTGTTAGTAAGCACAATTATATATGACGGTGGTACCACAATGATCAAACCACGTAAGATTCTATTAACTTTAGGTAGTGAGAGAGACTAGGAGATCTAGGAAAAATGTTCTTAATATCACATAGATAGTATGTTCGTCTTGATACACCAATGAAACCATTTGAGAGTGAAGCAAGTGTCTCACCCTCAAAATTGAATGTGAGCATGCGTGCTTAATTAATTTGAGATAAAGAAATTTCCCAGTATAATATCTAAGATGAAAGTTAAAATTCCAGACACGTTCCGTAAATAAGTGCGAGATTCAAGAATTATGGAGGTCGTGAATCTCTGGAAACTTAATCTGGGACATTAAGAATCTGTCTGCTATGGGTTAATGGTTACTAAGAATAAAACCACGAAGATATTCTGTCCTTATTTTATAAAAGAATATTCAAAAGATAGCAAACGTCATCCAAATTACAAGTCGTCAGGTCGATCATGTTCTTTTTCATTTTAAGGACTTAATGATTTGTTCCTGAGTAAATAGACCTTATCTATCTTACAATACCCTTCATAGAAATCATAATTTCTTCTGAATACATGGTTCATCCAAAACATCATAATATATTGTGTTCTGAAGTTGCCATAGCCTCTCAACCTTTGTATTTTTATTGTACTTTTGTACTTTGTACGTTGATTATACTTTCTAAGTGATGTGACAAAGTGTAGCAACGCTAAACTTATAAGATATTGAATGAATGGGTGACCGCTGGTGTACTGGCGGAATAGGCCACTTATCATCAGAAGTGCAGCATTATTATTTTCTTTTATTTCATAAGCAAAACCAATACAAAAATTCAATACGTAAGTTAACTACCACATACCATAGATACAGCGGTACACATATGCGCGTCGGAACGCCTCGGTGGTGACAGTGCTGCGTCGAACCGCAAATCCAGCTGCAGCATGAACAGCACTGCTGCTAGAGTGGCCACTGACACCGACAGCTGCGCTGCTGCCACCCCGATACAGGTGTTACTGCTACATCTAAAACATAAAAAAGTGAACATGTGTAGTTACAGTTATAGATTTAAAAAATGATAGCTTAGCTGTTGAAACTCAGGCCTTCAAGCGAGGGCTATTTCAATCCAGGCATATCGGATTTTTCAAAGTTATGTATATGAAAATTAATTGTCACTTGCTACAGTGACAGAGGAACATATCGCGAGGAAACCAACATGGGTGAGAGTTCTTTAAAAAAAATCTCGAAGTCCACAATTAGCACTTTACGCATTACACATGTTTTATATTCCAATATATTATGCACATTTCTCTTTTAATGAGGACTAAGCCTAAGACAGATTCCACCACGATGATCAAAGGCTGATTGAGGAGAGAAGTCCAAATGGGATGTTTTCAAGCTACAAAAGAAGGTTTAATAACTCTTATACAAAGCTAGCTCGAGGACTCCAGATTCCCTTAGAGCTTCGCCTCGCCGAAGTTAAGCGTAGATAATCGTATAAAATGAATTCCACTCACTATACTATTAAATTTTGTTTAAAGATACCATTTTATTTATCAAATACGACGAAGAGGGATCAATCAAAAGTATCGTAAAGGCACGTTATCCAAAACGTGTTGAATGATCAAAGAGAGATTGATGATATGTTATGGAAAGACAAGACAATTTATTCCGGCATTTAGATTTCCGGCATTATGATTGCTCTAAGGGGTATTTACCAAACACACACATACACACACACCCGCTTGGATGGGTGGATAATTCTTCAATACGCTGCTCTCATGTGAATTAGCATTGCTCATCAATAAGTAGAACAAAGTGGTATTTGACTTCAAAGTACACGAATAGGATACCGAAACGGCACCAAATCGTAAAAATCTTTCCAACGCGGCTTCTACTTATGTTTATGTTCTAATGGACATACGAGAACAATTTACACGGCCGTTACTGAAACGTTATTTACGACTTGAGTGCTCCGATATACGGCCTCTAGCATTTCTTTAGCAGTTTTGGTTGTATATCATGTTCCATCCCATCCATCCATCCATCAGCCTTTTGAGGTCCACTGCTGGACATAGGCCTCCCCTAATTGGCGCCACTCCAACCGGTCCCGTGCCCTTTAAAGCCAGCGGTTTCCCGCGGTCTTCTTCAGGTCGTCGGTCCACCTGGTCGGGGGGCGGCCTGTACTCCTTTTGCCTACGCGTGGTCGCCACTCGAGGACCTTCCTTCCCCACCGGTTATCGGTCCTCCGAGCGATGTGGCCGGCCCATTGCCACTTCAGCCTGCTAATTTTGAGAGCTATGTCGGTAAGCTTAGTTCGTCTACGGATTTCATCATTGCGAATCATGTCTCGTAGCGAAATACCAAGCATAGCCCTCTCCATAGCACGCTGAGCGACTCTGAGCTTTCAAACTAGGCCTACAGTAAAGGACCACGTTTCGGCGCCGTAGGTCATCACTGGCAACACACATTGCTCGAATAATTTCGACTTCAGGCACTGAGGAATTTTGGACGAGAAGATACTCCGTAATTTCCCGAACGCAGCCTATATCATGTAGTCCGCCGTATATCATGTTATATCAGTTTAATTGTTACTTGAAACGTGAACATGGATAACTATAACTGACAAAGGTGTTAACACAGGTAGGATATAAGGACATTATATAAGGTATAACTGACGTTTTCTTTTTACAATAGCTTCATACTATTAGGTCGTGTTGTGTTGTGTGTGTTTATTATACAGACAACGTTGAGTACATTAATAATTACACTCACACCAAAAAATTAAGTTTATTTCTCAAATGTATGCTTCCCTGGGGATCAAACTCGGAACATCTTTACTGGCAACTTTGAAAATTGATTATTTTTTAGAGCCCCAAAAATGTATATATCTTCTTAGAAATCACAGTTGCAATAAATAATTTATTTAAACCCATTAATCATAGACCTAAGTCGAACCCAAACCCAGCTTTTGCCCAATAGTGGGACAGTATTGGGATGTAATTCCTCACTTCTTAATAAGAGTAAAATTAAGTCTTTTGCATAAAAATGTCGTAAAAATACTGTTACAATTTCATGACAAGCCCGAGCAGAGACAAAAGAAGTCCAATTGACTTTTTTAGTATATTTCAAAGAAGAATAAAAACTTATAATTTAGTTATTTTATAAGCTGCTACATTTTGACAAAACGAGTGTGTTTCAAGTAATTTACACTAAATATGATTTAGAAGATTAGCGTTATAAAAGAAAATTAACAGCTTGGAGTTTCGAAAGTTTGTTCGAAAAAGTCTGCCCTATTAAACTTACTTATTCAATTATCCGTCGAAATACTAATATTTGCTTTTTATGCTTCACTGTAAAGCACGGATCTTGCTTTAAAGCGTGGGGAAGTGTGAAACATTCTTCACCGTGCTAATTCAATGCGGATTGGTGAAGGTATGAACCAATAAGCAGTCCCTGTCGGATGTTTTAAACCGCTCCTAAGGCCACATGAAGGGTTTTACGATAGCTATAATAAATATCGAGATCAATGGCTTCAATTGTTCAAAACACAGAAGCATGCACTAGTGTCACCACTAGCGGTCACCCATCTAAATCCGAAACATGCCTGACGTTGCTTAACTTTGAGATAGATTAAGAGCTAGACAAGCGAAGCTTTTCTTTTACTAATGCTTAAATGTATCATCAAAGGTAAAATGTCATAGGTATTCTTTTACTACTGTAAGTGAATGATAATTAAAATTCCTTTTTATAGCGTTAAGCACTGATGAGTGGGTACGCTTTGTCAGAACCTATTTTAATCTAAGATTATTAGATTTTTCTCAGAACTTTGATAAGTGCTCAAGTTATTCTATTCTTTGTAGTAATTGAATTGTAAGCGGCTGAGAACTTGGTTTTTTAATGATTTTTTTTACAGTTCAGACGGGCTCTGATTACTTTTGAAAACTAATTTCGGCCTGAAGTATATTCATAAAAATGTCTATTCTCTAATAATTCGGCCTGGTACCACTGTCACCTATTTCTAGATTGAAATGGATTTGTTTTTTGGTGAAAGTGTGAAGAGGCACGCTAACTTACATATGATTTCGGCGTTACAGTTCTATGGTGCTGCTTACAGATGTCCATAAGCGGCAGTGACCATCACATCGACTGCAAGATCGTTTGCGATCGTTTGTTTATTGTTGTCACAAACAACAACACCAAGGAACAAATGACAAACAACCAGATTCAAAACGTAATCCATTATTCAGTAAACTTAATGCCGCTGGAAGTGAAACCTTCCCAAAAAAAAGGGAAGTAACAAAAAAATCCCTGTATCCTTACCATGAGTTTTCAAAACATCCCACAATTTAACGTTACGTTTACTCAATCCAATATTCTGTTCCGTTTGCTTCAGTAGACTGAGTAAAGGTAACAATAAGTAAGTGCTCAAGTCTTTCTGTCTGCCTCACATGTTCGCAAAAAAGAGAGACAAAACATAAAGCGCCATTTTGTCAATTTAGACATTTAATGTTACGTTACTGACACTATAGTTTTGATACAATCCGCTAGGAGCGCTGATTGAAAATAGTATGGCAAATACGTTAACAAATACCAAAACAGTCATATTTGTCAAAACGTAAAAACTCATGGTAAGGGTACTGATCCCTAAATGAGATTTATGTGAGTTTCGAGACGGGAAACGGTTTACAGCATAAGTACAATCCATTTATCATTAACCCGTTACTGCCCCACGGGTTTGAATGAGAAGGCTTAAGGCCGTGTTTCAAATGCATGAATGTTTATACAATTCCACTAGGAGGATGTAAACCCATTTCCTGTTTTTTATTTAAACACTTTCTAAACCAGATATTCATAAAACAAAAGGCAGATATGGGCATTGCCAACAGAAGTGTCCACATAAACATTAAGAAAATTAATAATTCGTGTTTATTAACAACACATTAATGAGTCATTAAGGACAAATTTCGCATCTTATTTTACCAAACGCATTGGAGCAGCATAATATGTTTCAGGACTTCTCTATTTGTGGGGACTGTGGGTACCCATGTCCGATGAAAGAGTAACCGTTAATTATTGCAAAGATTGTAAATATTATGAAAGTATTTTTGCCTTCTACTATATTGATCTTTGAGTATAATAATTCGCAATTAACATAATGGATGGTGGTACGACCCCTTTGTGGTTCAACTCCGGCGGCACCACCGCCACACCTATTTCTGCCTTATAACAGCAGTGTTAAGCGTTGCTGTGTTCTGGTTTGAAGGGTGTGGTAAGGGTGACAAACTTTTCCGAGGCGTTCCAGCTTAGTCCTCAGGGGTAGCGGCGCATCTATGGCCGACGTCAGGCAGGAATATCTAATACTATCGGGGTTGATTACAGATGTCCATGGGCGGCAGTAGCCACTTAGCCATCAGGTGGACTGCATGCTCGTCTGCTACTCCCCTATTATAAAAAAAACTATCTTTGTTAAGGACGTGTAAAAGCAGTAGCGTAGTTATAAATTTTTCATATTTTTCCATGCTGAAAGGAGTTATGACGTGGAGGTCAACTTTTAAATGGGTTTGTGTTGTTACTCACCCAAGATTTAATAACGAGCGCGTGCAAAACGCCAGCATCGCGATATGAGCTGCGATTGTTGCGGTCCAGAGTATGGTAAGAGGTATTGCAGCACAGGGGGAAGGTCCCAAGGCTCTCCAGGGAGCTCCCCAGTGCCTGGTGGCTCTCGATCTCGCTGACGCCCAACCGCCAAACCCTCTGCTGTAGTACACTGATGTTGCTGAAAAATTAAAAGAATGTACTATACGGTACTTTAAGAAGGCTTCGTGGGTGAACGGTGGCACCGCGGTCACGCCTATTTCAGCCTTATAGCAGCAGTGTCAATTGCTATGTTCTGCTTTGAGAGGACACTTACATAAAGTGTTTGAATTATTTCAAAGGAGTAGCAATTCATTTGACAACCTTGTGTAGAACTTTAAGCCTACTTAGGGTAAAGTAAGTATATAAACTTATTGTACCATTACGTTTTCTTCTTATTATCTAATAAAAATAAAAGCAGTATAACCTGCAGCAAGAACTGTTACAGCGCCGGCTGGTACGCCCAATCCCAAAGCGGGTTTCTGTCTCTCTTCCAACCAGCCAACTGCTCCCACTACCAGCCCGCCAATCCCACAGACAATCTGAATAATTTAAATATTAAATATTATTCTGTAAAAGATTTTATCGCCAGTAAGAGTCTAAAAGAGACTATAGTAACTTGATTTGTTTATAAAAAATATGTTTGGGTTTTAAGTGGTGAAGGAATTAATATTTTTTAGTTTTTCCATCTAAATTCGTGACTGGCGTCCCCGATATACCAATTTACAATATTCATAAAATTCCAATTTTTAAAGTAGGATAAAATTAATAGCCTGTAAAAATTGCGGTGTAAATATATTTCAAGCAGTAAAATATTTCAGAAAGAATTGATTAAATTTACATAAGGGTAACGAGGGCCGCTAAAATGTTTGCAGATTTTAGACGGACAATAAAATAAAGGTTATAAACGTTTCACTTTGAACTAAAGATATTTAAATGTTTGTAGCCTTAAGATATTCAAATAAGGTTTGGAAGAAGTATTTGCTTATTATTTTGGGTAATGGTCATAATTTTTAAAACTAGGTAAGTATACTCGACGTACTTCGTTCGTATTTAAATTAATTTTCGTGTTTAACTTATAACAGACTATTTCGCCCTTTTTTCACGATTCGATATTCTTAAACAAATAACCTTTACAAATATTTCAACTACATTTATCTTAGCTTAGTTAGTTAGAATTGACTATAACTGTATTAAACATCGAAATCGGTTCAGGAGTTTAACCGTGAAAGAGTAACAAATATACAGACGAAATTCGTATTTATATTAGTAGGTGCGAATAATCCCAGTTGAAACTCAGAGATGTTGTAAATCGAAATTAGCCCTAATAGTGTTCTAGTGTTTACAGAGGTATGATAAATGGGACCTTAAGTCTTGGCGTCAGTTCAAACGTCAAATGTTTGTGTATTTCTAGGAATTCTACGTTAGATCTTTTACTGGCCAACATTTTCGTCTGTGGATATTAAAGCTAAACCACAATAAGAGCAATAATAAAACAAGAACAATAAGTTTTGATTTAGTCTTGTTATAGAAGCTCCATATCAAAATGACGGAAACGAAATCCAAATTAAAATGTCTATGCATAGATTAGTAAAGATACTTCGCCGCCTTGAAATTGAATGAAGCCACAAACGGCTTATTTTAGTAAGTTCTTTTTTTGAATTCTTGACAAATAAAAACATTTTTAGAGAAAATTTACGAATAAATGACTAATACTGCGTAATTTAAGTAATAAATAAATAATTTTTTCAAATATTTTAGGACATTTTAGCACGGAGACGTGGCAAAACATTTTTATGCAACTATTTCAATTCTTAACACTGGGTACATTTTCTTGTTAGGAGTGAGTAATCTATACTTATCTATGTGTCTATGTTATAATAATGTAAATGGTGATAGATACATTTTTATGGTTTTGGGCTGGAGTTACCATCACGACCCATATATTTAACTTTTAAAAAGCAGTGGTAAGTGCTGCTGAGATCTTGTTTATAGTTTGTGGAAACGCAGATATGCTCGTACTTATAACACAAATTAATTTTAACACCCGTATAAAAACACTAGCGGTCACCCATCCATCTTTCAACTCCGCCCGATGTTGCTGCACTATATGGATCAGTTAGCGATATTGTATGCTTTTTTGATGATGACGTTACCTGTAAGACCCTAACTCTTAGTGCAATTGCGAAGGGGTACAGTTGAAGACCTCCGGTGAAGGTCGCCTCTTGGTCATCGCCTTTAGAAGCCCCGCTCACCGCACTGCAGACCGACTGCTTCCGCGACCACATTGCTGCTTTTGCGTGTAATACTGTTGAAGAGGAAAAAATATGAACTTACTATGACATATGTATATGAGTCCTCCTAGGACTATAGACTACAGAATAGGAAGGGAATATAGGGTGCTCTGGATATCCTGGAACATCTGTATAGCCAGTAACGACTAACAAGGATTAAATTAAGTCTTTAGGAGTAACAACTCATCTGTAGTCGACTTCAAGTAGGAGGAGTCCCATACTATCTGGAGTGGACTGCAGATATCTACAGTTAATTCACCATGTAGCGACTACTTATGAGCTGAAGGACTGCATCTTAGTTTGCTATTTAAATTTTCATAAAAATCAAACTTCGTGAATACTTTCTACTAGCTCAGAACACTATATTTTCATTATACGTAATATAAAAAAGATTATTTCATTTTATATCCATACATGGAGATGCAAAAAAAAATAATTGGTTTAGCACCTTGGGGCATCCACTATATTAGATTTAGAATGAGGTCACTAAGCTAATCATGCATTGTGATCCAAATTAAACGTGAATGCAAATTCAACTAAATTGGTTGGAGTTAACTGGATTAAAATTCAATTTCAACTTTGCATAAATATATAACTCTGAGACAACCATCTAGCTTATACTAGTAGTTGAAGTTGGTAGAAAATGGTTCGACTCTGGTGCATCGCCACACCTTTCTCTGCCTTTTTTTTTTTTTGTTTGCGAGGGGGAAACCTTCAAAAGGTACCCGGCGACGTGGGAGCGACGCCGGGTTATGTGGGATTTTTACCGCACTAAAACCCCCCCGGTGGCCGTCCTCGGCGCTTGGTGGAGAACTCCGGGATCTCCGATGGAACACAACCGGAGTCCTCCGAGCGCGATGCCCCAATCGGGCTCTTCCCTGGGGGAGCAGTTTACGCTCCTCCCACACACCTAGTGTTTACAACGGTATGCGGCCACACATACCATCGTCCTTCCCGGGGTTACTTGCTGGACGGTTCGAGCTCCCACTCTTGCCGCCCGCAACCCCAGAAGCCCCCTTTTAGTCGCCTCTTACGACAGGCAGGGGATACCGTAGCCCTATTCTGGTCCCGAAACTACAGGGACACCTTTCTCTGCCTAATAACATCCGTAGTAAGCACTACTGTAGCTTTAAAGGGAAACATATTTATCCGAGGCATTGCAACTTAGTCCTCAGCGGCAGTAACTTATCTGTGGAAATCTCAGGTAGCAATCCAATCTTACCTGGGTTTGATCACAGATGTCCATGTGCGGCAGTAGCTATTTACCATCAGGTGGATTGCTCGCTTTCTACTTCTATATTACAAAAAAGTCGCGCAAATTGCATGTACATTAATACACAAAATCAATTCCATTTCGCCTCGAACACACTACATCCAAATATTGATAACGCGATTACATAATTTTAATATCCCCTGATAATATCGACACCCGATAATTCTGTTTGCTGAAGCGCGCTCGGAAATTAATTAGATAGCGATGACGCTTTTAGTAGCTTCCTGTTCATTTGTTTTTTGTATATATAACCTTTATATAATATAGTAATGAACGCTGCAGTCTACCTGAGTGTAAGTGGCTACTGCCACTCATGGACATTTGTAATCAATCCGTGATAAGATTAGAATTTTCCTTGCGGTCGTTCACAGGCGCTTTGCTACTCTAGAAAGCTAAGGAATAAGTTGGAACGCCTCGGATGTCTCCCTTTTCATACCCTTTAAACCGCAACACAGCAACCATATCGGTACACGGCTGTTAATCAGAATACACAACGAAAAAAGTGTGACGATGGTGCTTCTGGAGTTAAACCACAATGGGTTTTACCATCTTCAAAGTCAGTCAAAGTCAAATTGACAGTCCATAAAAACACCAATACGGAGAATCAAATGAAAGTGTGGTATAATACTCTCGCAGTTATAAGAATAGTAAACAATACTACTTTTCTACTTAGGGAGGCAACATATGAGCGACAGTACGCTATTAGAAGAACAACCGTCACCTGCATTCGCAAACTGTCGCGAGCTTCTGTGAATGCAGATGACAGTAGTTATTGCGGTGTAATTCGTAACGTAGAAAAGTAACTGAAGGTGGTAGAACCCTTTGTGGTCCGACTCCGGCGGCACCACCGATCACACTAATATCTGCCTCATAACAACAGTGTTAAACGTAGCTGTGTTCTGGTTCTGGTTCTGGTTTGAGGGGTGTGGTAAGAGAGACATACTTTTCCGAAGCGTTTCAGCTTAGTCCTCAGAAGAAGCGGCATATCTGTGGCCGAGCTCAGGTAGGAATATCTAATACTATCTGGGGTTGATTATAGATGTCCATGGGCGGCAGTAGCCACTTACCATCAGGTGGAGTTCATCCTCGTCTGCTATTCCTATATTATTATTAAAAAAGTCGTTGCAGCAATCGCTGACGACTGCTGCCGACTATCGCGCTATCTCTCCTTGGCGCCTGCTAGCGACAGTCGCCAACAAACGTTTTACCGCTCGTATATTATCTTACAGTCGCTCGTCTGTAACTACCCTTAAACGCACAATGTACGAGAACATACTTAAAATATTCGTTCTATGAAAAAGTCTGAATACCCATCTATCGAAAAAGAAAACAATTTATCAGAGAAAATATACTCGTATCACACGACAGAATATGGTAATAGCACACCTGTTGCTTGTATAAGTTTTTCGTATCGTTACAAATTCAAAGATGGTATTTGTTATACAAGGGTATGTTAAAAGAGGATCTTTATATTCCTTACGAATCGTTCTTAGTACCGTTACCTTTTTTTAAACTTGAAATTGTTGGTCTTAGTTACTCATACTAAGCTTCGTTTATGGATCGAACAAAATTTTAATATGTTTTGTACTTATATATTCTAAGAAATTTATACAAAAATAATTAGTGCTGAACATTTGTTTATATTTATGAAAATACATACATATTTTTAAGAAATACTGTTATTTAGTCTCCAACAATATGTAGTGATAGGTCCTGAAATGTGTGTTTCTTCATTTTCAGTAATGTCAGTGCCACTCGTAGTTCAACTTAGTTCTGAGGTAGCAACAAATTTGTCCGACCTCATCTACGTGAGGTAATACGAGTAGGGACAGTTCTACAACTGTAATCTTGTTTCGGGTTGATTACACGTCGATGGGTGGCAGTGATTACTAACAGTTGAACTCGTGAACTTTCGTTTGCTCGTTCATTACAAGAAAGTAATCAAGTAGGTATTAGAACCCTTAAAAGGTGGTAGAACCCTTTGTGGTTTGACTCCGGCGGCACCACCGCCACACCTATCTCTTATAACAGCAGTGTTAAGCGCTGCTGTGTTCTGGTTTGAAGGGTGTGGTAGTTTTCCGCGGAGTTCCAGCTTAGTCTTCAGGAGTAGCGGCGCGTCTGTGTCCGACCTCAGGTAGGAATATCTAATCCTATCTGGAGTTGATTACATATGTTCATGAGCGGCAGTAGCCACTTACCATCATTTGGACTGAATGCTTGTCTGCTACGCCTATATTATAAAAAATACTAATAGATGAACTAGTGCAGTTAACATGCTCGTTTGCTAATTTATTACAAAAAAGTTAAAAAAGATGAGAATAATAATTATAGAGAACAACGCATAATTTTGTGTTGTAGAGCAAGAATTTGAAATACCAGATATACCGAACGTGGTACAATAGTGATCATAACCACAACCCACGTGGAACGCTTCCGCTTTCGGTAGTCACACCTGTTTCCGCCAAATAATAGCAGTTTCAAGTGCTGCTGTATTTAAGTTTGAAAGGTTTAGGGGATATTTACATAAATATCCTTAAGATACTTTAGGCTATATTAAATTGGAATATTTAGTCCTCAGGTGACATCTGCGGCAGACGTCACGCAGGACGCCAATCCTATCTGAGAATGTGGACACCTATGGACACATATGTCCATGGCAAGCATTTATCATCAAATTGGGTCTATATTATAAATAAAACATACCATCACTAATGCCACGTTTCACACAGCAAATGGAACGGAAAAACTGCGCGATAAGTAGAAAATCTAGTTACTGTAATTTTCGCTTAAGTTTCACGAGTGAATTATCTAACGTGTTTCTTCGAGTCCTCCATCAGTTAGACAAGATGGAAGAGTCCCAAATATTTTCTTATCTCTGTTTCTCCTACGGATCAGCATTGTTCAACTGGTAAACTAAGTTACGAAGTTCTAAAACTCCTATAACTCCGTTTACTGGTAACACTTAAGTAGCATTGTACTCGTAGTACAAACGTAATAATATGAATAGTCTTCTTAGCTTATTATGTATATCATTAAATAAACATAGATCTATGTAGTTACTAGTACATGAAAATTATTGCTTACATCTTAATTATATATGACTGTTGTTTTGAGTTTCTTTAAAAAGAATTTAATTAGAAGCATCAAGTTTTTCACTAAAATGTAAAAACTTAAGGCTTCTAATTCTGGATGCATTTTCAGGTTCATTTTTGCGAGGCTTTCCATCTTAGTCTTCTGGAGTATTTGCAATCAATTTCTTCGGACTTCTGATTTATATGAAATTGTTTTTAGCTACTTCTATTGGATGAAAAAAAGTTACACGTTTTTTTTTATATTAAACTAAGATTGTAATTTGCTATGAAGGTTACTGATTCAAGGATGCTGGGTGCTACGTAGAGAGCTACGGTAAGCGCTACGCCACAGAATTTACTACGGAATTTGTAGACGAACTACTCCTTCAGCTTGCTAACTCTTAAAGCCAACAAGGTCCTCGGAGTTTGTAAGCTGAAGTGGTAAAGATTCCTGTACCCTTACCATGAGTTTTTACGTTTAAATATGGACTGAACTGAATAGGAATGTGGTGGGGAGTGAGCGATAATAGGTAACGGAAACAGCAAGATATTGTTGAATGAAGAATAATTGATCACTGAATCCGACACACTAAAAAATTTTCACCGACACACACACACACAAAAGTTTATGCAGTTATATTTATCGCTTACATTCACGAATTTTTGTTGCAACATTATTATTCTTAATTACTGGATAAGAATTACAGAGAGAAAAAAAAACATAAAGAGACTCTCATATTTGTTTTAAGTGGCTTTGTCAGTATCGCTATTAATGCCATTTTATTATTTAGTTTTACTTTAACATTGAATCAAAGCCTTTACTAAGTTACTTTATACTTAAATATCAAGTTGAAACAATTTATAAAGCTAACATTTACTCATTCTCACAAAACCGATATCACCAGCTTTTTATGTGGTGATGACAGAGATTCAAAAACAAACCCTTACAGCAAATTATAAAATTCAAAAGAGGAATGCGTAAACCCGGCATGTGAAATATTTTTCCACAAAGAGGATGTCGACGACCCTACGAGTAACTCAAAAATACGACAGACCCACAATAAAATTGTCCTGTCGTTTCCATTTCACACACGATCCTTTCAAATAGAACCATCGTTCATTCAATTAATTAGCAAAGGGTGCGAGTTTTTTTTTTTTTTTTTTTTTTTATATAATATAAGAGTAGGAGACGAGCATGCAGTCCACCTGATGGTAAGTGGCTCCTGCCGCCCATGGACATCTGTAATCAACCCCAGATAGGATTAGATATTCCCACCTGAGGTCGGCCACAGATGCGCCGCTACCCCTGAGGACTAAGCTGGAACGCCTCGGAAAAGTCTGTCTCCCTTACCACACCCTTCAAACCGGAACACAGCAGCGCCTAACACTGCTGTTATTAGTTAGAAATAGGTGTGGCGGTGGTGCCGCCGGAGTCGAACCACAAAGGGTTCTACCACCTTCAAAACATGTTTTTCTTTTTTTTTATAATATAGGAGGTGGCAGATGAGCATGCAGTCCACCTGATGGTAAGTGGCTACTGCCGCCCATGGACATTAGTAATCAACCCCAGATAGGATTAGATATTCCTACCTGAAGTCGGCCACAGATGCGCCGCTACCCCTGAGGACTAAGCTGGAACGCCTCCGAAAAGTCTGTCTCCCTTACCACACCCTTCAAACCGGAACACAGCAGCGCCTAACACAGCTGTTATTAGGTAGAAATAGGTGTGGCGGTGGTGCCGCCGGAGTCTAACCGCAAAGGGTTCTACCACCTTTAGAATTTTGCTCAATTTTTTTTCCTTAATTTAATATGGTTGGTTATAAAAATTAATCCGGCTTTGATTTGATTAAAAAGCGTGGTAAAATCAAATTATACACTAACAGAAACTATAGACAACAATATAAACTATAGTGTAGATTTGTATATCCGCCTGTGTAATTAATTAGTAGTAGGTTCACAGTTTGTAGCAAATAATACATTCAACAAGTTACGAGAGAGTTTAGTTACACCAACCGGGAAATTTCCTCTCAGTATTCATCGTGGATCGATTGTCGAGATTTCATTAAGTCCCTCATTAACGGGTCGGGCAGATTGCTACGTTTCCGTGTCAATAAGATTCTTATGTTACTTTTACATAGATATACAATAATACATATATATAAGGTCAAGCTTTCATATATTATCCTACATCGCTAATGCAATATGGAATTCTTGCGCAAAACACACACTTCGACGAACGTATTTAAGTTGTGTGACAATAGATTTCTTTTATTTTTAAAATTTTAAAGTTTTTCAGATTTACTAATGGAAACGTGATTAATGATGGCTTCGGCTAAGGATTATAAATATTTTTCTTTAATTCATAATTCAGTAATAATTCTATTTTAATTCAAAAATATGTACTGGTACACTGATCTCCTCCTAATACTCCTAAAGGGCATGCCAGGTCATTATTTATTATTAGACTAAAAATATTTCCTAAATCCAAGTATAATGGTAAAAATGCCATACCTTTTGTATTATCTATGACAGTCAATTTAGAAGGATCACATACGGTAATGGCTTCGGATAACCGTCTAACAAGGTATTATGGTACAGTTCTGCTAACAAGGAGGAGGAAACTGAGTAAGATTCCTGATATAACAAGCAACGATGATTATAATAATCATGAGTGCGTTTCAGAAGAAAAATCTTTTCAAGAAGATTATATTTCTTATATTATAATACAAAGGTTCCTTTTCTAATTAGATTTTCATATAAGAGTCATCTTAACATGAGTATCCGTAGTCAAAAGTTTATATAAATATTTTTGTTTGCCTTAATTAACAAAATTTACATTAATAATAATTTATTAAAATCTGGAAATAAATGTTAATGAACTAAAAAGGGATTAGGAGGACCCTAATATTTACACGAATCTAAGGACTGCCCATATATTAAAGTATTATACTTCATGCCGTTTGGGTTGCAATACGTGCCATAGAAAGAGAATTCAAACGGAATATGAGGGAAATACATTTTCCTCATATTCCGTTTGAAATATATAACTAAATTGACGACCCGCGTAGCGGTGCGGCCACCATACCGGTCTGGCGCGCAAAGGGTTCCAGGTTCGATCCCCGGCCAAGACAGATATCTGAATGGTGAATCTAAATATATGTACTGGGTCTGGGTGTTGGTGCATTCGTCTTTGTGTGTGTTCATGGTACCCACGATACACAGTATCCTAGTGTGGGGCTGTGAATGTAGAAAGCGCTTATTTATTTATTTTTATTTAAATCAAATCGGTGAATGAGATAGAAATATCACATTAAATTCTATACAGATTTTACTTCTCAAATTGGAAAAGTTATTACGGAATAATACAGAAGAAGATGAGTTTTGGAAGCCGGTTGTGAAACTTTATAATGGAACAATATAATTTTGCGTTCCGCTTTAGATCATTGTAGATTGGTTCTTAAATATGTAGTTTGAAGCTCTTGATATCTAGGGGGATAGTACAATTCTGTTGGACAAAAAAGTTAGAAAAAGGTAGGAACAGTATAAACTTTATTTATTTTAAAGTTTTGGTATTTAGTATTTTTAGTAGTTTTGGTATTTTTTATTTTTTTGCATGCAAACTATAATTCGATAAAGTTACAATTAATGAACTACAAATCCCATCAAAAATAGTTTAGTCTTATCCTACCCGGATAGATGGATGACAAGAGAATTGAAGATATAAGGGTAGATAGAACTCCGTGTGATTCGACGCTGGAGGCACCATCAGCAATCAGATGAAAAATGGCGCGCCCGACCACTTATATTTATTTTTGCCTATGTCTACGCGCCTCGCGATTCATAATGTTCGTGCATAGTGTAAGTCAAAGTTTAGTAAATGATGAGTTGTCTATCCCTTTGTAAAGTGTGTTTTCCGCCAGGGGCCCTCGGGTGTGAGGGGGAGGGGTCCTTGCCCCCGGGCCGGATCAGTACCACCACCATATTATGTACAATACAATACAAAAATGCTTTATTGTACACCAACGAATAAATGACAAATATTCACATACATATAATGAAAAGTACAACAGGCGGTCTTATCACTTAAAAGCGATCTCTTCCAGACAACCATAGAGTTTGTGTATTGTGTGCTTTATATTATAACACTATTTATAGCGCTGTTCTCATCTAATTTGAGGGTGTGGTAAAGGAGAGACACTTAAAAATCATTTATCATCATCTGGATAGCATGGTCATGTCTCTTTTTATTAAAAAAAAAACAATAATAATGGATGTATTTTTCTAGCCACATTTGAACGTATAGATACAATTTAGAACTTTAACTTTGAATGTGATGTCTTTTTTATGACTTTTGTTATGTAGTATCACTAAAAATGTAGTAAAATAATTTCATGGTCTATCTACTCATAGGTTAGTTAGTGACCTGAATGCATTTCACCGATGACCTCATAGAAACGGAAATCTACAAACCTAGTTTCAAACTTTAAATTAACCTTGTTAACGATGTCAGTAAAAATAGTGCTACTAAATCATTGTTTATTAGAAGTATTGTGCTTTGTGTCGACATTTTTATTTATCCTTCGGGACTTTTCATTTTCCGGGATAAAACGGATTGTCGTCGTTTGGTTAAATAAATCCTGGGTTTGTCGTAGTTTATATTGGTTTTTATTGAGGTTGTGCAATGTGTTAATGGATATAACCGTGTTTACTGTCCTATAGGATATTTTTGTGGACCTATAAATGTGCTTTGGACTTATAAGCATAATGTACTAGCATGTATGTACCATAAAGAGTTTATAGACCTGTATAACAATGAGATTATGGTCCTATTGAGCCATAATTTTAGTATGTATTATATAATGAGTTTACGGATCTTTAGTATAATGTATTAATTGTTTGTACCGATCTATCATCACATGAAGATAAGTTTATTTTTATTTAAATATAAAAAGTCCACAGCTGAACTAAAATTAAAAGTGCAGTCTTAAGTCAAAGTCCTCTAGAAAAAGAGTTGTACCACTATCATAGCGCTTAGCTTAGCGTAATGATGATTGACGTAGATATAGGTACCTATAAATTCGTAAGAAGACGTGGCTAATCATCTCATTGAAACCTTTAAGTACATCCTACTATATTAGGTACTAGCTGACCCGGCAGACTTTGTACCGCCTCAAAATCTATTTATCAAATAAATTTTATATAAAATATAGCCTATGTTACTCGTGGATAATGTAGCTTTCGAATGGTAAAAGAATTTTTAAAATCGGTCCAGTAGTTTTTGAGCCTATTCATTACAACCAAACAAACAAACAAAGTTGTCCTCTTTATAATATTAGTGTAGATGTACAACTTATGCTATTCAGTGGCATATGCCACATACCAATTATTGATCTTGCACACGAGAACATTTGTCTTTGCTAAACACTATCATTTCACGTTTATCAAAACTGTCACTTAATCGCATTTGCACGCTCGCCTTTGATGAGATTTCATATGTGAAGATAATTTTCATAAATATGTAAAATATACTTTACAAAAGTTATGGTATTTATTAACAAATAAATCTTTTCAATTTTGGGATTCACCCGACGGCTGCCGTCAATGGACACCTGTAACCAACTCCTGATAAGATAACAAGATTAGATTCCGACCTGAGGTCGACCACAGATCCCTCTACTTGCTGCTTGTGAGTAATACTGCTGTTATTAGTAAGAAATAGGTGTAGCATATTTATTTTATTTTTATTTTATTATTTATTGCATCAAATATGGTACATTAGATGGTATATAGATGACAAAGTTCTGCACATTTGGCCAATATCGGCATGCAACAATATAAAAGTAATGTCAAATAAGATATTAGATAGCAAAGGTCAAATTTTGAACTTTGGGAATCAAAACTTATGATAGATACATCATTAATAACAGATATTATAATTTTCGCTTCGCTCTGAATAGAAAGTTTGAATATTGGTCACAAATACAATTTCACAAATCGTCAAGCAAAATCACGGTTCATTTCATTCGGAAATATGTACGAACTATGTGAATTATGATACTGTAGTTGATAAATTTTGAGGCTTCTATATTGCGAAAAAGGCGAAATAAATTAAAGATCTGTAGACTATCGGTCAAAGGAATCCTTATAGGAAGGGACATTAAAGTGCATATAAGTAGCAGGGAGTAGCAGACAAACTGCCGACAAACTGTTTCACAGTTTGGCAGAGATTAGTTTGATTATACATTTTTAACGAAAATAAATAGATGAGCATGCAGTCCATCTGATGGTAAGTGGCTACTTCCGCCCATGTGCTTCTGTACTTAACCTAGATAAAATTAGATTCCTGAAGTCGACCATAGATGCGCCGCTACTCCGGAGGACTAAGCTGGATGCCTCTGAAAAATATGCCTCCCTTTCATCCCGTTAAACCAGAACACAGCTGTGCTTAACTTTGCTGTTATGAGACAGAACTAGTTGTGGCGGTGGTGGTGGTTATCACCTTCAACTATATAGTAGTAAATCAAGTAGAATCTAAGATGGTGTCAGTGTAAATAGAGATGAAAGTTTTGTATGAAAATCTTGACAATGTCCGCTCTATCCCTATAAGTTAATCTTTTTGGATGGTAACATATTATAATTATGTCTATTGTTGAATAATAAAAATTATATAGGCAATATGAATACGTGAAATACATTAAATATTGTTGCATAGTTCAATAAAAAATCGCAGTACAAATATGTATTGTTTCCGGTTTAAATGTGAATTTGTAATTCAATTATTGAAAATGATTGAAGAATGAGTTGTATTGCAATTTTAGGTGTCTGTTTCAATTGACTCAGATAGTATAGGAATTACCTTACAGTCTAAACGAGTTTATACTCGTTCAATTACTAATTCAATAAAATAAAGAAATGTTAACATTAGTTCATAATACTTCATAATCGTCAGTGATAGACTTACGAGTGTTACGAGTGATCTTATAATAATTATTTTAATATTACTAAATCCCAAAAGCTGTGCACCAAAAAGACAAAACAAAACGTACCTGGCATTTAATCTGATCAAATAGGTCCAAAAATTACTTTCCACCAAACATTATTCACAGTTTCCACCACCAAAACACACAACACCTTGATAATTAGGATTTATTTACACAGGAAAATCACAAAGTAAAACCACATCGAAAAGTTCGTACAATTTAACATGAGGCGAACGCGTCTGTTCTCTGAGAGAGCTGAAATAATACTGAATTTTGTTCAGCGCTTCTGGTTGATTGGCGGGTTTAAGGGAAAACTTTGGAGCGGATTACATACATATTCATAATTTCCGCTCATTATTGTGCAACGGGAAGTTTACCATACTCGGGTGTGTTAATTTGAATGTACTAACAATAAGTTCAAAATTATGTGTATAAAGAAGAAAATACTCAACGGGTTCTGATTGACCTGATCACGATTTTCGGTGATTTATATGTAACACGAATATGTGTATAAACAAACCGAATTGTATGCACAGGTCGTAGGTATGTATGAAGTGTATTTATGATATCATATAGCGTAAGCTATTCTGAAGTATGAGGTATCGTTATGTCCTCTTTATTTTAGGGATTTTTTTATTTGAAATTTAATAAAGTAAATTATTCATGCAACTTCGTACACATTTATCTCGGAATCCGCTTAACCGATTTCAATCAATTTTTGTCAGGGCTTATGGAAACACAGGTTGAGAGATATTTTTATTTATGTACTTATTTGGTGGTATAAACATAAAACCCATAAGTTGCTTTGTGTATTGTACAGTGCGGAAAATGTTATCAACACATAACATAACTTGGCTAAAGCACTCCCTCGCCCCACATACGATGGTATTATATGTATGCGGACGAGTGCAAATCCGTATTTTATTTACTCTCTCAACATCTCCATATCGCTTTCTACATTCATATATACACTAGGATTAATCCTGTGCAATGGACGCCATGAACACGCACAAAAGGTGAAGGTGGTAGAACCCTTTGCGGTTCAACTTCGGCAGCACCACCGCCACCCCTATTTCTATCTTATAACATCTTATAACATCAGTGTTTGACGACCCGTGTGGCGGAGCGGCCACCATACCGGTCTGACGCGCAAAGGGTCCCGGGTTCGATCCCCGGCCAGACAGATATCTAAATGATGAATTTAGATTTCTGTTTCTGGGTCTGGGTGTTTGTGTATTTGTCTATGTGTCCATGGCACCCACGACACAGGGAATCCTAGTGTGGGGCTGTGAGTGTAGAAAGCGTTTAGGCGCTGCTGTGTTCCGGTTTGAAGGGTGTGGTAAGGGAGACAGACTTTTCTGAGGTGTTCCAGCTTAGTCCTCAAGGGTAGCGGCGCATCTGTGAACGACCTCAGGTAGGAATATCTAATCCTATCTGGGGTTGATTACAAATGTCCATGAGCAGCAGTAGCCACTTACCATCAGGTGGACTGCATGCTCGTCTGCTACACCTATATTATAAGAAAATAAACTAATACCTTGCTCAGAAATATTTTTCATCATTTGGATATTTGACTGGCCGGGGATCAAACCCGGAACCTATTGCGCATTAGAACATTATGGTGACCGCTTCGCCACAAGCCGTCAAATCTTAAATTCTTAGTACTGTAAATTCAAAATTGTTCAATATCTTATTTAAAATAATTGAAATTGATTACGCAAGTAAATGGTAATATAACGATATTTATTCGTTAAGCAAGACGACATATTTATGAGAAACAGGTCCAAAGTTGTGGAATTAGTTTAACTTCGGGGGTAGAAGTTTGAGAAAACTGCAAACTTATTAAAGTGATTTGTTGTCCCTAAAATATATTAAAAGTTATAAAATAAATTGATGTCATGAGAAATTCTTATAATGATAAATCACATGCATATTTTTCTTTAACTATAATTTGTGTCACAAGATAAGTCTTTTTACAGGCCATAATTCAGCTTCTTCTTTTCGGAATTGAACGACTTGGCGGTATGGTTACCAAATTGTCACTGACAGGGTTCCGGGTTCGATCCTCGTCAAGGTTGCTGCGTAGTTAAGAAGACTATATAAATATAAAATATAAGTTTATGACGGTCTGTTACAAGCTCTGTGAAGGCTAGAATACAAAGAAGTAGGGAAAAATTAAGAGCTATTATTTTATTAAAAGGTGTAAGATTTTCATACAATAAGGTATAGCTCGCGCCTTTGTAAAGGGAACAGGAAAATTACAAGGAATTTATCGGAGATCAAAGGTAGAGATGAAATGTTGTTACTCTTCTTACAGCTAACTACACACTTTGTAACTTAATCGTAACTTAGCGTAAGGTAACAGTGGCTCGAAATAATAGTGGTTTGAAATTCTTCCTCTGACACTGAGTTCCGGGGTTCGGATCCCGTTACTTTCTCTTAGTTTGTAGCGTATGAGAAATGAATTTTCACTTGATTTAAAGGTAAAGGAAACATCGTAATGATGCGTGTATGCCTGAGTTTTTGCAAAAGGTTAATATGTACACTATTAAGTCAAAATATTTGTACTTGACGGCATAGTTCTTTTTACAATATTGAAGTTCAAACGAACCTACAGTCCAGCTGATGGCAAGTGGCTACCATCGTGGTAAATGGTTGTAACACCTGCAAAAAATCCTATAACCTAAACCGTTTTCACTCTGAGAGAAGATATGCCTAGTAGTGGTACAGTAATTGTCCCTGTATCCCCCTGGTTGAGTACCTTTGGGGATCCCGGTGTCTTACGCAGCACCGAGGATGGCCACCGGGGGGTTTTAGTGTGGTAAGAATTCCACATAACGCTGTGTCGTTCCGTATGTACCCGGTACCTTTTGAAGGTTTTTCTACTCGTTAACAAAAAAAATAGTACAGTATGGGTAAATGAAAATGGACAGTATGAACGTAACTAAAATAAAATAAAAAAGATTTTACACATTTTTTCCACTTGGTACCATCCACACTCGCTTCAACTGTCCAATTAGATTAATATGCAAAGGCTGCAGACGACCACAATAAAAATGCAAATCAGCGTTGAGTGGAATTGAAATAAAAATGAAGTTACTGCAGCGACAGCTCACAAAGTGCATGTGACGTGAAATGGAATCGCAAAGCATTCAAATTTTCTCGAAAAGTGATGCTAAAAATATTTTCGTATAATATTTCTAAATTATTTTAGTATTTTTTTTAAATATAGAGTTAGAATTAGCATGCAGTCTATCTACAGGTAATGACTCATAGACGCCGCTCATAGACGGCTGAATCAATCCCGGATAAGATTACAGTTCGACCTAAGATATAGAGGCGTTGCTACCCCTGAAGACTAAGTCAGAATGCCTCGAAGAAGTATATAGTGACTTTTAAAATAGTATAAAATTTAAAAAAATACATTATGTCGTGTTTTGTTATAGTTAGTGTACTATAATATAATGCTTTATGTACCTACCATCATAGTTCTCGTATTCGTAAAAAATAGGATTAAAATGAATGGTTCTTTTCAAATACATAAGGATTCTACTAGAATCCCTGAGGGAAGCTTTAAATTTAATATGTACTTTCCTATATGATCTCATATCCCGTCCTATGTCCGCTATGCCCTAGGGCACAAAAAGATTGCAGTCTACGCTTTCATGAGTATTAAAGTGCGAAAGAGACGGAATACTTTTATATTAAGATAAAGTAGGACAGATAGCTAGTAACAGCAACTCTACTAAGGAGGTCCAGATCTTATATGTTGAAAACACGTTCGGAACTTAATCACTAGCATTCACAGAGTAGAAAAATAACACGAGGAAATGAACTTATCTAAGAAATATCCATCTGGTTCTCAAAGGTGTTAGTTTCGTCGCGATCTGCATGCATGTGGCATGTATTCTGAGACAAGACCCATGTGGTCTCCACCTGAAAGGGGTTTAGGGTATAGTCTACCACGCTGGCTAAATGCGAAGGTAGTGAAGTCTACTCTTTTGTAATTTTTTAAGAACTTTCAGGCTTGAGAAAGTTCTTTCGTACTCCAAATTTTTTTATAATATAGAGGTAGCAGACGAACTTTCTGAGTGGCTATTGCCGCCCATGGACATCTGTAATCAGCCCCAGATAGAATTAGATGTTCCTACCTGAGGTCTGTCACAGATGCGCCGCTACCTGACGCCTGACGACTAGGCTGGAACGCCTCGCGAAAGTATGTTTCCTTTACCACACCATTCAAATCAAAACACAGCAGCGTTTAACACTGCTGTTATGAGGAAGAAATACGTGTAGCGGTGGTGCCGCCGGAGTCGAACCACAAAGGGTTCTACCGTTTTCCGCATTCTGTCTGCATGTGTATGAAATTTTGTACTGTTCGATTTATGCAATTAGTCAACCCGAGGCGTTCGCAAACAAATTGAATAGACGTTCTATAGAAAATAAGTTATTGCTAGTTGAGTGAGCAAGTTTTCTGCGGTTAAACTCGACATGTTCCCCCAGGCGATCCATTCTCGTGGAATAATTACCTGTCTTCAGCTATGCATTAATCAAGACGTTTAGCTTCGTTCTGTGAAGAAACCCATAAAATTAGCGTTGTATTTGACGTAAAAATGGGTTAATATTTGTATGCAAATGTAAGTAAAACATGGTGGTTTGTAATATGTAGGAGTATGTATTGCAAGAGTATATAGCCTCTATTTCAGTCTTAAAGAAATAAGATCAGTGTTAAGAGCTATGGTAGTGTTTTCATTTAAAAAAATAGTAAAGTGACGTGTAAATGATACGTAAGATTATGTATCCATTGGTAGCATATGTGTGTATATGTATACCATTCTACATGTTGGTAGCAAATTTTTGCAATAACTACGTACATATTTCCGCACGGTACCATACTAATACGAGTATTTCTTATTTAAAATAACTCTATATTCTCCACTATGTAACAAACTATGTAGTAAGAATTGTTTTAAATGTATGTAGTTGACATACTTTACTATAAGTGGACATTTATGATCATTGTTTTTATTCTAATTGCAATCACGATCTTGCCATGTACTAAGGTTGTTCTATTTTTCTTTAACTTAGAAATAAGGCATTATGAAAATTTTTCATTGAACAAGAAACAAAGAAAAGTCTTGAAAAAATATTGAGGAATACCATATTATGAGGTCAATTTGCGTAGTATTCACGAGTTAGGAACTATTTCCAGTCACGTTTACTTAAATCCTAGTCGCACGCATGCCCCTTGCACATGCCACATGCAAAGCCTAAAAAAGAACGGTAATAGGACAGTAATGACAAAATGTATGTATTTAGCGTACTCACTCAACTAACAATAAGTTATTTATGAACGAGTTTCTATAATTATAGCGTATATTGAAAAGTTAATGCTATAAATATACTACACTCTACAGTAAAGTGTAGATCCGATGAGTTTACGAGTTACATGAAGCTGCAAAGAAAAACAAACTTTTCTATTCCAACGCTGAATTATTAATTAACCTGAATTTATAAATGTAGGAATATAACAAACGGTTTCAATGTATAACAACTCAATAAGATTAAGTACTGGCACTTAATTATGTTACGATGTTTATTGTTACGAAAATCTGTGCTAAAGGTTTGATGATATAATGTTAACGTTATGTACACAACATACTTCTTTTATATCGTGTGTTTAAAAACGTTTCCCGTTCTTAAAAATATAAGAAGAAGGTAGAAGATAGAAAATATAATTGTTTAATGATGGTATTAACAAAAGATCGCTTACTAAAAATTGTTTTCTGCTTGCTGTAAGGACCGTTACTCTGCCATTTTTGGTATGGAATATACAATTTGTGTTTATCTGTTATTTTATATAAAAAGTGATTATTTAAAGAGTTAAGTGATGAAGTGAAGTAAATGTTCTCGGTTTATAAAAGTTGTTTTTAATTAATTTCTTGACGAGTTTCCTTATAATATTAATTATAACAGCGTTTTACTTTTTTTGGAGGCGTTTAAGAAAACTGGTGAGTGATTTTTAAAAAAAACTGACAGATCAAAATCACCATAAAGTTGGCTTATAAAAATTCAAGGTAAAAAATATAATTGTACGTATATGCGTACGTACGATACGATATGGTACGATACAATTTGTTATGTTTATTACTTACGTTTTAAATGCTTGACCAAGGATATTTTTTACCTTTAAACCTTCAAAAAAGCCTACAAAAAGTTGCACATGACGGTAATTTCCCATTTCTTTTACCATAAGTACTTAATGGATTACATATCAACTCATTACGAATAGTATACATAGCTATACACTTAACTATACCAATGTACGTATAGATTAATGTCCCTTAAGTGATTAATTACATTAGTACGTGATGCACACATCAATGGCGATGAGTAGACACGTAGGTAATTAGGCTGGGCAATCAGCTTCTATTACTGATAATTAATGGCTCTTGAGGTAGGTACTACGAGTAATTAATACACAACCTATCTTTATAAAAGCGAAAAGATCCGGACTCACTGATTAATCATCGTGAAACTAAACTACTGAAGTTAGAACTATGAAATTTTGTCAATGCTTTCATTTTATGGTGTAAGGTAGGTTAGGTTTTTAATAAAGTACCAAATGAGTATGTATTGATCCTGATGAAAGGTAGTAATTTTCATTAATGTTCAAATATTTATTTAATTTATTTATTTATTTACAATATAATAAATTTACAACTGTGAGCACGAATTTAGCTTGAATATTGTTGAATGAATTAGCTTAAAGATTAATTTGGAAAGACACGTGTCAGTAATTCTTCCTCACCATACCTTTCAAACCAAAATGCAGCAGCTATAAACACTGCCGTTATACTTAAGACAGAATAAGTGATAGTTTGGTGACGGTAGATTTTATTTAGTCTTGAAATATGATGGCTTCCACTTTCCTTTAGACCAAACCTTTATCTTTTTGCCTTTTAACTCAGCTTTTGTATGGGATCAGTACTTAACCCATTGATTTAAATGTTATAGTTACCTTTCGTACCTTCATATAATAGTTATGTTCCATTGAATTTAATTAAATCTTCATCTAAGGATTCTAAGGTCTTAACTAAGTCTTAATCTTAGTAGATCCCATAATCCCTATGAATAGTGGTCTGTAATTCAAACTAGGATTACGGTTATGGATTTAATTAACGATGTTGCTCTCGTCTTAATTGTCTTCACATTTAGTCCATTGAAATGTTACATTTTTTAGGCCTAACCTTGCGTTTTTTAGAGGACGCAATTTTATTTTTTTGAAGTGTAGGGGGGGTCAGTGTAAAGCTAAAACCAAGTTTGTGGGGTCGCCACCCTTGTCACACGGCCGCCATCTTGAAAATAGGGGTTGAAATGGTTTTTACGATATATCTCTTAAACTATTTATCAGATAAAAAAAATATAAACATTCTTTGTTGCAAATTAAATTCTCTACAACTTTGGCCCAGTAACTTTTTGTCGTAGAACAATAAATAAAAAAGTTATAAGCGAAAATGTTGAGAAATTCGAGAAAAGAAATTATATTTTTCGATATAACTTTGTTTTTGATCATTTTACGAAAAAATGATGTCGGACCATCATTTTTTATTAAGTCAATAGCTAAGGATTTACAGCGCTCTGAAGTGAGTACTATTTGTCAGCACTCTTGTACTAATAATGTGTCATCAGTTATTTTTTATTTTGTTATTATATATTTTTTTAATTATTAATTTGGCAATATTATAATAATTAATTATTGACTCTTTTCCTCACCACCCACGAGGTAGAGTCTAGAGGCGCGTTCTTTTTTACGTGGTACCCCCCAATAGGCATAATCCACAGTGATTTTATAAATTAAAACTACTCCGTCCTCAGTCTTTTCCATGGACCAGGCTACGGCTCAGCATCTGATCGGCTTTCTGAAGCAAATACCAGAGTGCGAGAACTGGAGAAGGAAGAGGTGTTAATGTCGGCGGTTCATCAGCAATGTCATTTTCAGTTATTAATTTTGAGTGGGTTGAGAATTTCAGGGTTGCGGGTGGCAAGAGTGGGAGCTCGAACTGTCCAGTAAGCGACGCCGGGAAGGACGGCGGTATGTGTGGTCGCATACCGTCGTGAACACCAGATGGTGTGGGAGGAGCGATAACTGTTCTTCAGGGCAGAGCCCGATCGGGACATCGCGCTAGTCCTCCAAGCGCGATGGCCCGGTTGCGTTTCGTCGGAGAACCCGGGAACTTTTTGAAGGTTTCCCCCTCGTTAAGAAAAGAAAGGTACTAATACAATGTGTAATTGTAAAACAAGACCATTCGAGTACCATTAACCTACAACCCCCGAAGTTCACTAAAGTTTTAACGAATTTAATGAAGCTCAGAAGTTTAAATTCATATCTTCTTAATTTTGTGTTTGATTTTAAAATCATATAAATTTCTATATGGAAATTTGTTTTTGAAACAAATTGAGGTGCTATTAGGTTACCTCATTAAATATTTCAGATTTCAAGTTGTTTGGAATCTAATATTAAATATTGTTTAATAGGAGTAGGAGGAATTTCAGGAGTTTCGCGAAAGAGGATATTTTTGATACTAAATTATATGGTTTCATAAACCAAAAGTTTGAGGTCGGGATTATTGAAAAATATTTATTTCAAATCTTTGGGATGTATCAACATAAGTATTTATAATATTTTAAATAATAAATATTATTACAGATTAAAATTTATACAAATCCATCGACATTTTTGAGTTTATATTAATGACATATTATTGTAATATCAATCTATGACACTACTCATGGCCATAGTAATGTGCTAATCTGACAGCAATTTGTCAGCAATCAGTGTTTCATAAGAAATAAAAATGGTAAAATGATTTAATGTGATTGCAATTTTAATAATGCCGCAGAAAGACAAGCCGAAGATTGCTTCGAAAAGTAGAGTAAATGATACTGAGCAACCGTCAACGTCTACGAAGGTACCTTTAAAGCGCGCATCTTTGCCAACATCATCCAAGAATCCATCACCTGATGGAAAGGTTGCTGTACCGGCAGAACCCGAGATACCATGGCGAAAACGGTGCTGGAACTACATATATGATAAAGAAAATGGTTTGTTTTGTGGCAGGACTTGCAAAAGCTGGTGGTATATGACAGCATACTCAATAATGTACTTATTATTCTTGTGTACGTACACGATGATATTCCTCTACGCATCGCTAACTTTGGTGAAGTTTATGGAGATATACAACGTCGTTGATAAATCGGAGCTTATGACGTATTCAGAGAACGGAATAGGGCTCACAGCGGTCCCGACTTCATTGGATATATTTCCGTTCATTTCTTACACGAGTGGCCAATCAGATGAGTATAATAAATACGTGAAAGTTCTCGATGAGTTCTTAGTGAAGAGACGAAAGCGACAAGTGACTAATTCGACAGATCTAGGGCCGTGTGGTACAGCGCCGTATGGTTATGGAGACGAACCGTGCGTAATCATAAGACTGAATAAACAATTGAGGTGGTCAGCGAAACCTTACAATGCGAGCACGAAAGACCTCCCTAAGGACTTACAGGAGTGGATGCTAAAAGAACAGAAGCTGTGGCTACACTGCGATGGCTATCATTCGTACGATAAGGAACACATTGGGAGGATAAAGTATTATCCGTATCCGCCTGGATTTGATCCGGGTATATTCCCGCTGGACATGCAAAGCGAAACTCCCCTGATAGCGATACAATTATCGAATTTCACTTTAGGGTTGTCACTGGCCGTGGAATGTAAATTGTGCTATGATAACACTGTTTCGTCTGTTACATTTTTATTATACGTCGAACCTAAGAGTAGATCAGTTAGAAATTATTAAATGTAGTAGGTAATTAGATATTATGTTATTGTGAATACAAGTTCTTTTAAAATCCATTTGTTTCCGAATCCGAAGGAATCCGAATGTTTGAACTAGCAAATGAGTTTATAATATATGTTACGCTAGACGCTACTGCAGTTTATTATTAAAAAAATGTTATTTAAAGAGAATAAATAATAGAATAGCTTTACATCCATACTATACTTTTTTTTTGTTAACGAGGGGAAAACCTTCAAAAGGTACCCGGTGCCGTGGGAGCAACACAGGGTTATGCGGGACTCTTACCGCACTAAAACCCCCTCGGTGGCCGTCCTCGGCGCTGCGTGGAGGACTCCGGGATCTCCAATGGAACGCAACTGGAGTCCTCTTAGCGCATTAACCCGTCGGGCTCCGCCCAGGTGAGCTTGACGCTCGCCACACCGTCTGGTGTGCACGACGGTAAGGGTCGCTGGCCGGGCGGTTTGAGCTGCCACTCTTGCCGTCCGCAACCCCGGAAGCCCCCTTTTAGTCGCCTCTTACGACAGGCAGAGGACACCGTAGACCTATTCTGGTCCCGGAACTACAGGGACAATCCCTACTATACTTAAGAAAGATTTAAGTAAATATCTGTACTACATTCAGATGATTAAATAATATATCCACATCAAAGAAAGTTATGTAATTACATATGATTTAGAAAACCTTTTAATCTTCTATTCTGATATTATAATGCAACTTTTTATAAGTTTCGGTATTATAGTTATTTTCAGCGCAAAATGTTTAGGAATCATATTTAACACAATATTTTGGAGTATAAAAATACACAAGCCGTTTTTAAAAAAACGTTTTGCTTTTTTGTCAAACATTTTGGTTCAACACACAAACATTTATTGGTTCAATTTCGGGCACAATGTTTGATAAAAGAAAATAGATACAATAGATAAAACGGACAAAAATATGTCAGATAACATTTACCACAAAAAGAAAATATATTTTTAAATCGTTCGTCCAGATGTCCAACAGAATCCACACAATACTATCTTGAATTGCATTCACCGTGAATCCTCTATAAAGATACATCCATTTTTCGTGGATCTTCCGTTTTTCCTCCTATCGTATTTATTTGAAGGGTTGTGTAAATCGTAATAGATTTCCGGGGGTCTTGCTACATTGGTTACGTGCGTTGACAGCTTCATACGGCGTACTGATTGGCGTAAGGATTTGGTTCAGTAAATGTAAAACCGCTGAGGTGTAAAAATAGAATTGCGTGTGAGGTAAGCATGTAATATGTGAAAGTTGGTATGTTTTTCATACTTTTTCTTTAAAACTAAGCTATTTAAAAATAAAATGAACCAAACTGTAATTGAACAAGCGTATGTGTTGTTTTCCTTTTGTTTGCAATTTTTAGTTTTTTATTCATGTTTCTCCATTGTTTTAATTGTTATATTCCTCATCAACATTTTTTCCTATTTCCCGAAAGTGATGCCAATTGCCATCAGATTTGTTATATTTTTACTTTGTCAAATTCCAAAAAAATCTCTAGTTTTCATCTCTGGTCTACGGCACCCAATAACGGAAAATAAAACTAAATATTGTTACTATTTGCTCGAGCTCGGGCAATAAAATTTCCGCCATATGACTGTAGCGAAAACAAATATTGTAATAAAATACTGCTGAACGGTCGTGTTTAGGAATTTACAAATTGCAGAGACTAGCTTGTGGCTTCGTGCCAATATTAGGCATTAGTCTCAGCGCAAGCTAACAATAGGATACGCGAAATGAAGGGCCTTTTTCTTGTTACGCGGTAAGCCCGCGTGTCTGTGTCACCCGCATGCATGCATTATCCCGTTGCAGACTCTATGCAGTCTAAAAAAGTAGTGATAACCTAGTGCTTGAAACTCGACCTTTCAATCGGGTGCTTGAGTTTCAAAACCCAGACACACATTATCATCATCAATCACATCAACAACCCATTACTGTCCCACTGCTGAGCACGGGTCTCCTTTCATAATGAGAAGGATTACGCCATAGTCTACCGCGCTGGCCAAGTGCGTATTGGTAGACTTCACATACCTTTGAGATTATTTTTATAAATTTCTAAGGTACGCAGGTTTATTCACGATGTTTGCCTTCACCGTTCTAGCTAGTGATAATTAATTTCTAATACTCACATAGCTTTGAAAAATCAGAGGTGCTGCCTGGGATTTGAACCTCGGACCCCTAGATCGAGAGGCCGAGTTTCTTAACCACTAGGCTATCACTGCACTAGACACACATATCGAACTTCAAAATGATGTGTGTATTAGAAATTAATTTTATGTTAAATAAGCAATAGCATACATGAGCTGTCATACAAACTAACGCAAAATACATTTTCCTTATTTCCGTCCTATACATCTTTATTGGCTACTAGGTTTTCTAGAACGTGAACCATATGATAATATCTTATGCAAATTCACAATATACATACTTCTATACTCAATGGCTTAAGCAGTGCGCTGGCTGTCAATTAGGATTAGTTTTATTAAGAAGGTAGATATTGTACGTTGGCATGTGGTATTCTTACTACGTAAAATAGATCTTTCAAGAATTTCAGGATTAAAAATACATGCAGTATGATATAATATGTAGGTACATATTTCGTCTTGTTATGTTATTCATCCATAATCCATGCCATCGGTAATAACCAAGGAGAGAAATGGAGAAGCCATAGAAACACAAAATAATTATATTTTGGGGGCATGTTACTTAATACCAAAATATTTACGAATGTGAAAAACATATTACAATATGAACTTATACACTTATTCCAAAATGCGTATGCGTAGTACATATTTAATTTAATTTCCTTATTCAGGCGCATCTGCGGAGATGAGACTAATGTCCAGAGGTTGGGTTGATCACAGATATTTAGCGACAATTTACCAGTACCTAACTTGGCTATGACAATGATATTGTCAATGTTACCACACCCTCAACCTAGAATACAGCAGCGTAAATACTCCAACTAAGGCAGTATGTGTGAGCGGTGCCGCTACAACCGCACCTAAAGATATGTTTTTACAATGTATATGTGCTATAAACATGATTACTCCATGCGTGCGATGGCTTCCATTCAATTTGGCTCTCTGGGGCGTCTCATTCAATTATCTAGAGAAGATTAATATGACATGTATTTGATCATCTATACATCTATCATACCAATAGATCCATATAAATATGTTTCATATCTATAAGATTGGATAAGCAAACGCACTAGCGGTCCATCTGAAGGTCACTGCCGCCCATGGACATCTGTAATCAAGTCCATATAGAACAATTTCTACCAGAATCCGATCAACTGATCACCCAATTTCATCCACTAGGCTATCACTACTTTCATTCATATACAAAGCATCACTTAACGCAGAAAAAGTTTGGCGTTGTCACCAGCGTCGGCACGCGAAACTTTTTTTTTTATAATATAGTAGTAGCAGAAGATCATGTAGTCCAGCTGATGGTAAGTGGCTACTGCCGCCCGCAGATGTACCGCTCTCCTGAGGACTAAGCTGGAATGCTTATGAAAAGTATGTCTCCCTTACCACACTCTTCAAACCAGAACACAGCAGCGTTTACCACTGCTGTTATGAAGCAGAAATAGATGTGACCGTGGTGCCGCTGGAACCACAATGGGTTACTTTCGTAACTTACTTATAAAAAGGTAACTACTTACAAAAGTATTATTAAACTCTGTTGTAGAAATGATTAACGAATGTTTGGATGGTCCAATTCATCCCCCGGGGAGTTTCATTCAATTATCGTGGAATTGTCATTGCGGCGACACTTCGGGTTGTAATCGAGTGTGGGGCGGAGCTTGACCTTTGATAAAAGGTCACTTTACATTGTGTTGGATTGTAGGAACCGAAAACATAATGTGATGTAATTTAATAAGGCAATTTGTGTTACATGGCGTCCTTTGTCATTATGGTAAACATAACGCACTGGGTTCTGGGTTCGAACCTCTACCCGTTAAACATTTCATTTTAAGTAGATTTTTTTATAATATAGGTGTAGCAGACGAGCATGCAGTCCACCTGATGGTAAGTGGCTACTGCCGCTCATGGAAATCTGTAATCAACCCCAGATAGCATTAGATATTACTATCTGAGGTCGGCCACAGATGCGCCGCTTTCCCTGAGGACTAAGCTGGAACGCCTCGGAAAAGTCTGTCTCCCTTACCACACCCTTCAAAACGGAGCACAGCAGCGCCTAACACTGCTGTTATTAGGAAGAAATAGGTGTGGCGGTGGTGCCGCCGGAGTCGAATAACAAAGGGTTCCCTTCAAAATTCGAAGACTTCTTCAACTCATAGGTGCGATGGATAGACATAAAGAGGATTCCATAACCGCCAAGACCCAAAATAGAAGTTGCATTTCATTGAAATGTTTGCCTGACCCGGTTTGTTATACGAGATAAACCGATACATTAGGAGAGATAGCTTTTTCCTTAGCGCGAAAAATGTATTTGGGGCCACCTTCATGTAGGACTAAGTAATCCTATTTTGGCCTTATTACAGATCCATCAATACCTTAAATATCTTACATTATATATTACTTACATAAGTATATTTATTTTTTGCGCAGTGCAAATCTACATATCGTTATTTAAGAGCACTCTGGCAAATTGTTAGCAAGGAAGTGAAGCAATGTACGAGTATAACTTTTGCTAGTACGAATCGCCGAAGTTATATGTACTCGTACATCCGTCCTCATAAATCTGAACCCTTTTCCTTGATTAAACCACTATTTTCTGCGGATCTTTTGACGGAAGCTCATTTGTTCGTTTGTTTTGTATATTTTTGATGTTATTCTTTGTCGTCGTACTTTGTCATGTTTATATGACTAACCCAGTTGTGACAATTCACGTCATGACATATTTGCATTTGTGATGTATAACGCGTGTAAAATATATCGAATAAGATGGGTCAACATGTAGCCAATGTTATCCTCATATGACTATTTGTAACATTTTCCAGACTTTTCGTATTCCAAAACATAAGTCGATATTTATAGACATTCATAAAATTGTATCCCGAAGGTGATTTTTTAAATTAAAATGTTTTTACCCGACTGCGGAGGGATTTTTTTTTCGGTATAAAGATGCAGTAAGTACCTATATCTATATTTATGTTTTAATTTCTTTATAAAATAATATTCATTAATAAATTTTCCAATTCATTATTTAAGCGCTAAATAAGTAAATTCTAATTATTTCTATTAATATACTTTTGTAAATGGTGATTAAAAATAAAACGATGTCATAAATGTTTACGCAATAATTTTATTGATACGCTAATAATTCATTGATTATTAATTATTTCACACTATCTTAAAGAGTCATTTAAGTAGTGAAGACAGTAACATTCCTTGCCCTACTCCACTTCAGACGAACAAAACTTTAATTAAAATATATTATTATAAATAATTTTATTAACAATTCTTCTCTGCTCTTCTTTAAATATATTTACAGCAAATTACAAATACGTAAAATCAAACTTATGACTTATAGTAAGGCATTGTCCACATGTACACAATTGCGCAATCTTTGTTGGTTTGCACGAATTTTGATCCTAAAAATGCGCGTATCTTGTGTCTTACAAGGCTTGCGTTGCCTTTAGAATTCGATACCATATTTGTATTTATATTTGTGTAGCTTATCTGCGTACGAATAATTGTCGTATATGCTGTGTACAAGTCCTAATAATCCTCGCGTCATTGGTAACGCTTATTGATTGCGTTGTCTGGTTCATCGTTTGAAGTGTTCGTAAATCTGATCTGAATCAACTGATTAAAATTCATTGTTTGCACAGTAGAGTTACATTTAACCACATTCAAAAATGTCATTATTAATATTGTGTAGTAACAATCACGCATATGTAGTAAATACGACATAAAGCGGATTAAGTTGTAAAAGATGACGTGACGACAAATTTAAATGTAAATTTAAACATTGATACCAAAAACCAAATAACATGTCAGATTTCCAAGATCAAAGTTTGCGCAAACTCAATGATTGTGTAATGGTGTTCAGTTGGGACGATACCAGGCGAATGATGAGACCCGACCACAGATAATGTAAAGTCTCCTTATTTGATTACGCAAATGGATCGTACAATTTTGTACTGTCCAAAAGGGCTTTGATTAATTTTGATAATGATAAACTCAATACTGTCCTACTTTTAGATATAATCCCCACACAATGTGAAGAGATTTGGCCATAGTCCATTTAATCCCAGTACGGACCGATATCTATACAATTTATTTGTAAAGATACATACAGATTTCCTCATGAAGTATTTTTGAATTATTAGGTCATCAATTTCCAAATTTAATATCATTTCGGCATGCTACAATCTACATTTTATCATTCACAGATAGACAATTAATTTTCTTCTCGCTTTTAAAACACAATAATAACTAACAAACATATTTCTTAATATATTAAGTGTTCATTATTTTTTACTGTACTACTATTTTACTACTAGTTTATTCTTGAAACAAATAACGCCTCCTTAACCTCAACCTCAACCACAACGCCAATTGTCTATTTTTAGGCAAACTTGCTTTGCCCATTGTACTTATACGGTACAATATATTTACAGTACAATATGGTTTTACAATATATCTGTGGTCTAGTCTTAAGGATTTCTGCGACGGATAATTATAGGTTTAAAGATTTCCATACAAAAAAACAGACACACACAATATCAAGTAGTAAACATACGAAAAGTTTACATAAAAGTGGAACACGTAACGGTACAGCGTAACAAAAGACAGACATTTTATATTAGTATTTAGAATTTAAAATGCTTTTTACTATGGAATACGATACTTCATTGAATATAAAATATAATATATATTTGATAAAAAATATAATATTTGGAAAATATTTCGTTATTTGCGATCGGAGGGCGATCGCACACATAAAAGATCATTTGATAGTCCAATAGAATTATTTCTAATAATTTTAATTATATTTTATATCTCAATAATTTATTATATTTTTAGCTTGTTATCCCATAGCTAAAGCCTAGACTAAGAAAACAGGTTAAGTTATTATCCGTCGCAGAAATCATTCAATTTCATATTTATTTCGGTCAATTGCCATTTGAATACAAGATTAATAAGAATGTCAATTTTAGTTAAGTTAACCTTGTAGGTTTGTTACAATCAAAATACTATTTGTTGCCTAAGAAGTGAGTGTAGTGAGGTGTTTAGATTTTTGTATCGCTGTTCTCTGTCCATCTGTCAATGAAGTTTCGTAGGTATCGGCGGGGAAACATCGTTATATAAAATTATATTACATTCAGATAAAACAACTATCAATTACACTTCTCTATATCAATTCAAGTATATCCATTCCTTATGTCAAGCCTTTTTTATATTATGTGTTGTTATAACTTTTCAATCAACTGTAACATTGAATCAGGGATTCATTGCAATTAAAGAAGAAGTTTTATGTTCCTACTTACAAGTACATTTATCACTTAAATAAAAGCATCTCAAAATACTATGTCCATCTTAAAGTGCCTTACCGCAGTTAAAAACAAAATGTTTAATGACTGCAATTTATTGTTATAAAGGCTCTTTTCAGTGGAAATGGCTTGCTCGTTTACGCCTAAACGCACAAACTTAATGACGGACATTTATTATCTTGTTACAATGTTAAGGAGATGCTATTTTGCTACCAAGTATTTTATGGTTTCAATTGAATGCTTAATAAAATTTGCTACTGAATAAATTTGATTTTACTAGGGAAGCGTTGTGCGAATCGGAAGAAATCTATTAAATTAGATCTATTAATTTACAGTAACCGTATTTAGGCTTTCCATTTAGAGCGGCTGATTTTCTTTAGCGATTCTAGTTATGTCAAGTTCCGTGGCTTATAGTCACCTGCCTCCATACCTACCCGGAACATTAAATTTCTACATAAGCGAACCTTACATGTGCCTTTAAACTAGAGAGTATCGTAGTTTCGTCTATGACCCTTACTCCGGCTATTAATATTCAATCTATCACCAATCAATTGACAAATTCTGCCTACTAGAAATAACTGGCATTAGTAGCTAAACCCGATTTGGTGTGGTTTGATGCTTGCCTGAAAAATTGAATTTGAGAGATGTTTTAACTGAGTGTATGTAATATTTCGTGGCGGTAAAATAGTAAGTCGAGAATTTTCAGACATAATGCACAGAATACATCTCCACATGACACATGCTATAAGGAAGAAATGATGTCTCGACACAAAAACTAATAGGCGAGCTACCTTCATTATCTATTGATATATTCCAAAATCCAAATTCTGATATCTATTTAAACGTTTATTAATTTTATTTAACTTTAAGAACTTTATGAAATTATTACAATTAATATACATTCTAGGCATTGTTACAATTAAAACACTAAATTTTAATTATAAGGCATTGAACAAATTAACCTAATATTTAAAATTGACATTCTCAATCAAGAAGTTACACTATAAGCTGCAAGTATTTATAATACAATTACATTTTGCTATACAATTCCCGTTAAGATCAGCAATATTCATCGTAGGCTTATCAAAAATAGAAGGATTAGAGTAATATATATCACAAAATATATTCATTGTTACGACTTCGCTTTTCTTTCCAATACCAGATGTAGTTTAGAGAAAGTAGCTGCTGGAATACATTATACAAATTCCAATAATATCACTAAGGGACTTGCTTATTCGCGACCGAGTAAACAAAATAATTTAGGTACTTATTCAGTACCTTTTTACAGCTGTATTTTTAATTGATATTTTTAACAAAGATAATCTTTATACGTCAAAGAAAATGTTCCATTTTTTTCTAATATTTCAAAATTATTACTGTGTTGGAATCGTTATTTATCTATTAAATTTCTATATGAAACAAACAATTATCTTATTACTGTTTTATCACAACTACCATTAATACAGCTTTCTATATCTTATTGAAACAATGAACTTATGTACAAAGTATTGGTTATAACTGATATTTATATTTAAGTTTATATGCTTCAACTTTTATAATATCGACTTAAATTTTTAGTGCTTTTTATTAACTCGTCGGCAAGTAAGCAAGTCGGTAAAGGAACAATTGTTTTGGCTACGGTCGATAAAAAAGTTTACATGAGCTATTATACAAAATTCTACATTAATTACTATCCTGTTTATAATACTGATATTTGAGTTTTTAGAAACAGAGTTAGTGGGAAATTCAGAAAGAAGAAATTAAACTTTATATTTAATTTCATTTTGAATTTTCGTGACATTGCTTTTAATTCTACTATCTTTAAGTCTGTAAACACCTGATTACCTAAGTGTATTCTAAAGTTTGTTGAATTAAGAATATTAAAATGGTATTGAAAACAAAAGTCAACTGGTAGGTCTCACACAACTTTCTTTATGGACCACTGAAGAGGTATTCCATTGTTCACACGTCACCTACATAGAGATTTAATCAGATCTAGTCATGCATAGCTATTAAAGACGGAAAATGCTCCTGAAATGCAACTGTAACTAGCGTGCATTCTAAATTTAACAAAAAATCGTGATTATCAATTGGAATAAAGAGATTTCAGAAAGGAGATAAACCTGTTATCGAAAGAAACCGAATTAAACGTCATAAGAACTGTACACAATAACCTTCCCCTATATTAACAATATAACCAGCAATATAGCCTTGAAACCTTTAAATTCAGTCGATAAAACTCTAATTAATATATTTTAATGACATATCTTACAGCATGCTCCGTAGATACAATAATAGCTACCGACATATAGAATTATGTAATAAAATATTTTTATTAAACAAGATAACCAGATAGACTTTGAAAACAGCTAAACAATTGAAAATTTAGAGAATCAATATAATGCAAGATCTTACTCTGAATATTATAAATAGGTATTTAGGATAAAAATTTCAGGTAAAGCTTTGTATAAAGATAAGTCTAATGAAACTATTAGATTAGAGGACGATTTAAAAACAGCTACGTCTATGGAAAAGTTTAGAGAACTAACTAAAAGGAGAATATTTTCCGATGAACAAGATATAAATGATCAGATTAATTCTAAAGCTATGCTCTAATACACAAACGAATACATCTATAAAATGATAATTATCATTCCTCTTAACAATGGACGAACACATCATTCGAGCGTATGCAGTCTACTCAGGCAATCGAGTCATTGCTTCATATGGACTTATCTTAAGCGTCTTAGGCACTATCCATTCCGATGACCGTCCGTACACCACACAAGATGCAAAACTAACGTTCTCTGCAACCCTTATTTCATGTCATATATTAACTGAAGTCCACGGATCCTTCATTATCCTTAGAATATACAACTGAGATTTAGTTTGCGATTTTCAAACAACGAAATTGGTATCTGATGTGAATTTATTACTTATTTTTTGTTCTAATTGCATTTGGTAACTCGCTAAACTGTTTCTGAGAACAATTTTGGGTACCGATTTGAAATTTGCAAGTTAGTTAATCTGCATAATTATTTCATTCATATCAGAGTTTTGCATCCGGAATAGTGTAGACCTCCAATATGGATGGATCGTACATAATTTTAAATTCGACGTAAATGCAACATCTACACACACATTAAGTGCACTTCCACACAAGTGTTTACAAAATTAACACTCCCAACACTAACGCATATCAACGTTGAATACACTAATACAATCTGGACAATAATCACAGAAAGTTCATTCTGTACCCTTAGTATGAGTTTTTACGTTTTTACAAAAATGACTGTTGTATTTGTTTACGTATTTTCTATACCTTTCCATTCAGTTCTGAGACAGTCCGCTAGAGGTGCTGATTGGAAATGTATGGGCAATTTCGTTAACAATTAAAAAAACAGTCATTTTGTGAAAACGTAAAAACTCATACTAAGAGTACTGTAAGGCAGTGCACGAAATGCGTAGAACATCAGATACTGTAACTTAAATACACGTAAAGGGTTAAGTTTAGGATTTCAAACATAAGGAGCTATTGATATTTCCATGGTAATATTTTAAGACTCAATCCCTTGAGATCACACTTCGGCTTTAAAAGATAAATCACAATTTGGTAGGCTTCACTAGACTTTTATAGCGATCACTTACTTAAAGTCATCTTACGTCACCTCTAACAAATTTCACTTGTCCATCGATTAACATCACATTTAAAAACTTGTTCGATTAACGACTACACTACATAGGATTTGGCTACTCGGGATCATACCCAGAAGATGCTAATTGTAGGCCACAGAAACAGGTACAGTTTACTTCGAGTTGAAAAGATATCACTAAACATCTCACTCATTTCTGGTTCTATTTCAAATGAGATTCTTCAACATCCATAAATATTTTTTCATCTTTTCAAATATCAAAAAATCTTTTTGACGAAACGAGTTGTCTGTCCAAATTTAGAACTGGTATAATCTTGATAGTAAAAGATTGAATTCCTCGTAGATCCCAAGAAGCCAGAACAAGCCTCATATGTATAAGTAAGTCAAAATCGTCATGACTATAATTATGTACAGGTTTGGTGATTTCCAAAATCCTCGGCTCCAACTGCAATCTAAATCTCTTGCTATTACCTGTGAAAGAACAAAATGTTTGTAATGATACGAATATTAGTTACAATAAGACGATTTGCTAACATAGGATAATTCCGAATCAATTTTTATAAAATTATGAACTTGATCAATTTGCCCAAACCTTTAGTCTAAGTCACTGTAGGAGAAAACATGGCCTGGTAAAATGATACATAATGCAACATCTATCAATATTATAATTCACCTAAACCTTATTTACATTTGCCATGAAGAAATTAAAATATTAAGAAATAAATTTCTAGTCGTAAATCTCATATTCATGATCCGTTACTATTCGTACATTGACTTAAATAATGTGAATTGGCTTTATAATGCTGAACTTAACAACATTACTCATAAATTTCAGAATGAAGATCATCCAAAAGAACATAGGTATATACTTACATCACTTAAGGTTCTATTGTCATACGAAGGGCATCGAGCTATTCGTACGTCATCACGTGTTGCCACACAATTTGATGGGCCTTCGCAGAGATACTGTCTACGTTTACGATCCCAAGCTTGTATCCACCTTATAACAAATTATTAAACTTATTAACAAAATATTAAACTCCACCTAATAAGGGAGAAGGAGTCATATGGCAATAGTAACATGAAGTTATTTTATAACCAAGATCCAATAGTATTGTAAATTTTATTTGAAATTAGTTATGTGCCTGAATTTATTAATGAGAAATATCAGAAAATATAACATTCTAAGTGAATTTCAACAAAAAAGCATGTTTGTGATATTTCCCTTTAGTTTGTTGAACAAAGATTCTACTAATTATTCTTTTAAAGTCGTCTATAAGTAGGTAATTAGTATTAGTAATGTGTCTTACCCAATTCCACAGTCACATTCTAAAGGATTCCCAGCGACCAGAATGTCGTGAAGGAATAATGTGTTCGGTACTCCTGGCCACTCCCTCTGTGCTGGATTTGGCGCTCTCGTCACATAATTATTTCTTAGATCCAGTGTTAGGTTCTTTATACGACCAGGTCTCCAAAACACTTCACTGGGTATTTCTTCGACACTAGTATTGTATATTGTGAGTCTTAAGACCTTGGATTGGACACCCTAAAACAAAAACGTTTTGAATTTCCGATGGTGACTTCGAATTTTTCTTTATTTTTCAGTTTAAAAAATACTTACACTTAGTATCCATTGAGATAGATGTCTCAAGGGTTTTCCTGTCAATGTAATATTACTCAGCTTACACGGCAAAGGGCCACCTAACTCCCTGCCGAGGTCAGTTTGAGTATTATCGACTTCTATCAAAAGGTTTTCTAGTGCTGCATTATTTGCCAGCATTTTAGGTACGCTAAAATCTCTAACGTTACTATAGGCTGTAATTTTAAGTGTCCTTAATCCATACATTTTACTGAAAACACCATGCTGCAAATAAAAATTAAAAAATATATTAAGTATGAATTTGGGAATCGCCAATAGAAAGACGTTAAATAAATAACAAGGAGAATATTTTCTTTAAAACAAAATAAGTAAATAAATGATATTCTTACCTCTAATATACTCAATCGAAGGCGAGTAACGTCTAGATATTCCAAGCGTGGAGATACGCCGTATAAACTGGTATTCATAAGAGCTGAGATGGGATTTCCAGATAATGAAAGCCAGCGGAGATCGTTCAAAGAATGTGTCGCCTAGAAAAAGTTGAAAAAAATAAGTAATCGTAGTGATTTAAGGTAGTTATAGGATTCTGTGAGATTAAATATTGTTCACTAGTAGATTTTTTCCGGCTAATCGGAGGGACATCAAGAGTAAACTCCATTATACTGTTTGTGCAGATAAATAAAATTCTGCAGGCACTTTAGGTTTTCTAAGATATAATAAAAATGAAAAAATAGCACTTACCACCGGTACTTTAGTAAAATCGTTGTATGACAGATCTAAAATTCGTAGCCGTGTCAAATTGCTTGTAGTATCCGGCAAAATGGATGGAAGATTGTTGTACGAAACATCCAAACTCTTAAGTTTTGGCAACGGCATTGATGGTAGCTGAAAACAAAATAGATAATAAAAAATATAATTATTTACATTTCCTACCATTAAACATAAAATTATTTAAATAAGTTGTGACGGCCCCTTTCCAAAACTCGTCAAGAGATGGCGCTACATGTACCTAAATCACGCTATCGAAGTTTTCTGAAAATCTTGCATTTGTACAAGCTCGGAAATGAAACTGACTGAGCCGTTTCCGGGCATGATCACCTAGCCCGGTAAGAGATTTCCGTCAGTTGCGGGAAATCGCCACCAAGTTATTCATATTCATAACTTTTATTTTATTCATTTACTTACAGCTTTTAAGCTGACGTTCTTTAATCCCAAATGTGACAATCTTCTCTCCAAACCCTTGAACATGCTATTGCCTCGTTCTCCATTGTTGAAGGGATAATTATTACTAAGATCCAGCCAGCGTAATCTAGGTAACGCTGCGAATGATCCTCCTTCGATCCTCACGAGGTGGTTATTCGATAAGTCCAGCCAGGCGAGAGACTGAAATTACGAAATCTATTTTGAATTTTGAAGAAAGAGATAAAATAAGATCAAAATTTTTAATTTTGTTTAATTTAAATAGCAATAAAAATCTGCACCTAATTCGAAAAGAATCAATGAAAAATATGCAAAGAAAACTAAATACTGTACGGAATACATTGGTAATGGTATAGGTCTGACAAAAACAAATGTCGCAATTGTAGTAAAATTTGGAAAATATAACTACAAGTCAAATTAAGTTAAAAATAAATCTATCTACAAAATATGCAAAAATACAAAAGCACATGCGTCTTAGCAGAATGTACATGATGCATTCAGATAAAATATATCACTAAAAATCAAACCAAGCATATTAAGTAATTACTTAAACTTTTCTCGTTTAAGTATTGTCTAAATTGGTTAGAAAACCTATTAAACCCAATGCAATGAAGTAATATTTTGCAAGGAGTTAAAAAACAAACTTTTAGTAGCATCTAATTTTTTCAAAAATCCTCTTGCATCATCTACGACTTCTAAGATTCGGTCTACCTTGTACAGGATATTCTGCGGGTATTGTTTTTTTTGGTGAAATACTCTGGTGTGATCTCGTCTAGCGGTGTGGTACATGTACTCATCGCTGTAGTCGGGCTCCTCGGGCCAGTACTCTCCCAATTCAGGGTTCTGGCAACATGCGGGGACGGGATAGTTAGCTTAACTACTACGCTAGCTCTACATTCTTGGTTAGTACAATCAGGTTTGATGCTCCCAAAGTTGTAGGAACTAGTGTTTTCTGTGAATCCAGCACTTATGTTAATATCCTCACGTTTAATATTCATAAAAATATGATGATTGTTTTTGATCCAAAGATAGTTTCTGACTTTTTGAAATATATCTAATATGAAAAAGACTATGTATGTATAACGTCATTTAAATAACAAAGTTTTAAGTATTTAAATAGTAATGCATAACTTAATGTTTCAGACGCACAGAAAACAGTAAACCTTAAACTTATCCAAACAACACATTACAGATAAATAGAAGATCCACATATTAGACAATAAATGTACATACTTATATTTACATATTTATTTATGAAATTTACTTATATAATTTAGGAAATAGTTAATTTTAAACCAATGTTCTTCATAGTTGGAATAAACCAGGCTGTTAGTATCGAAACTACAAAATTTTACACTATTTTTAAACTTTGTGTAATATAAAATAAAACATACCCTGAATCGTTGAACAAAATCAGAAAGAGAAATAGCAGGAATTGTGTTTCCACTGAGGTCAAATTCCACCAAATTCCCTGCAGCAGCCGCAGATAGCGAATTCGTTGGTATCCTCGAGAGTTCGTTCTCAGATAGATCTAGGCTGTAGAAAAATACAATTTTATATTAGGTACATGCATTTTGTCATAGCATTTTAAAGGTAGTAAATCAGAACAGAATCGATTACCAATCAGCATTATTTATTTTAAATAAAAATTGTAATTGATTATTTCATAACATATCCCTCTATACAACAAGGGAGAAATTGATAATATAATAATTAATCATTTTCATTAAAAATACTAATAAAATAATACATAATTTTATATTACCGTTCCAAAGCAGGTGACGGTATCAAATTTTCAGCTAAATTTTTAAGCCGATTGTGTGAAAGATCAACAAACGTGAGAGCCTGCATATCATGGAACACTTGAACGGGCAGCTCGATCAGATTATTGTGAGACAAATTGATTATCTGCAATCGAAATATTCATAAAACATTAAGGATTTACATACACATGATAAAGAAAATACAAATAATGTAGGTCATACTGTCGATCAATTCGTAAATACGTACAATGTACATTATAATCTCACCTGTAAATTCTTAACTTTCTTGAAACAATCATATTCCATGTGGAAAATCTGATTGTGAGATAAATCTAGATATTGCAGCATTAACATTGACCCAAATACTTCCCTTGTAATGTTTCGTAACAGGTTATGTGAGAGATGGAGCTCTGACAAAGTTAGGTCAGCATGTCTGAAAGAACATTATGTACAGTAAAATAATACTTCATAGTGGAAAAAATATCTCTTGCAAAGTCATAATATATCACTTGTATATGAACCTTACCTGAAATAGTACGGTGCGATGTAGGAAACATTATTGTGAGAGAAGTCCAAAACTCTAATATTCACTGAAACAGTGCCAAGACCTGAAAGAGTAAGGTTTTCATGTAAAGGATGAATATTGACGTTGAAACACTAGAAATTGTTAAAATATATAATTAAAAGAATAAAGAACAACAAATAAATTAAATTATAATTTAGAAACAAAAGAAGAAAGATAAAAGGTACTTACTTATAGTGAAAAAAGCTTTGAAAAAGAAAAAGAAGGAATGAAAAAGTACAGAGAAGCGGTAACAGGTATTAAAAAAGAGAAAAGCAATAAATAATTATAGAAATATTAAAACATATGAACAATAATTAAACGTTTTAACAACAATAACAATTTTATTTAACATATTTTTAAAATCAACAAAAATAAAACTTACTTTGAGCTTTCGGCGGAGGATAGAAATTTGAAGTAAAGAAACTTGGTGCATTTGAATCTGTTAATGCTATAATTCTGTTATAAGACACATTGACTTTTAGTGCAGTAGCTGATCCCACTTGATCGAATATAGAGAATTTAAAAGTCTCCAGTCGATTGAAGGATATATCCAACCTAAAATGAAACCACAAAATGAACCAAGACCATTAATAACAAAATAATGTTAAATTCCAATCGTTGCTATGGAACTTAGAAACACATTAGAGAGACTGATTGACTTATTGAATTATACAAAATATCAACACTCACTCTTTAAGAGCTGGTAGATTTTGGAATGCTTCTTCAGAGATTTCATCGATTCTGTTTCCTCTAAGCTTAATCGTTTTCAAATTATCAAGACTCGTGAAAGCTCTTCTTTGTATCAGTTGTATTAAATTGTCTTCGATTAAAATCTCTTGCAACTCCCTTAAGTCTACGAAGGTATGCATAACGATTTGATTCATTTTGTTTAGAGACAAACTAACTGTTTCTAACTGTCTGTGGATATCACCCTGCAATGAAATTTGAATTATTACTCAATTTTGTTATATTATTACAAATGCATTAATGAATTTACCAACTAATATAACAATTAGTATAGATATATATTACACCAATAAAGCTGGTAGACTTGTTACTACATATGTCTGAGTTTTAAGTCTAGTCTAAAGTATACTAACTTTATTTATAGTTGTTACTCTTTCTATTTTATATTCATGAGATGCTGTTATGCACTACATTACTGATAAAATGACTATATATGGCAAGATTTCTTAATAATTCGGTCATCAGTCATTTATTACCTGTAGAGTTCCTTTGGAGAAGTGATCTATTCGATTGTCTTGCAGATTCAATATTTTTAGCTTATAGAGGAAATGAAAAGATGTATCCGGAACGTTCTTCAGTTTGTTATTACTAAGATCCAAATACTGCAGCTCTATTAATGCCTTCAGTGGTTCGAAAGGAAGGATCTTCACTTCATCAGATAAACCATTCGCCATTTTCAATGTCGTCAGACTATGTAACTGGAAAGTAGAGGACAAAAATGTTTCAGAATAAAAATAAAATAAAATAAAAAAGAAATAAAAAATAATGCACTTTTAATAAAACATAATGCACGTTGATTGGACATATTAACATAAAAAATTATAAATTGGAATTATTTATAATCTTCGTAGACTTATAGACATAGACTTCGTAGACGTATTTTTAATGTGTTTTTTTAGTTTTCTTATATTTCAATTAATTATGTTAGTACTACAAGCATTATACAGAAGGAAATTTAGGTAAGCTTTTGACGATTAAAAGTACTTATACATACCTCGGCAAAAGCGAAAGGATCTATGAATTCGATGTTATTTTCCGATAGATCCAATGTTTTTATTGTTCTTACGTGTTGAAATGCACTCGCCTCTATTCGCAATACGGTGCTACCGAAAATCTTCAGATCTTCCAGTTCAACGCCATATTCAAGGAAATCTTCTGCGGTGATACTTCGTCTTATCAATTTGCTGACTGCCAAGAATCGTAAGGACCGCATCCTGCAATACAGAAATATTACAAATAAATAAATAGCTTACTTCATACGTGATTACCTATTTACATAAAATAAAAGTGGGTGGTCATGTTTCAGTGTGTAGCTTAATCCGCAATAGGGCGCCTTTAAATCAGAGATGTGTTTGATAGCTAAGCTGTAAATTTGTGCCAAATCCATATTCTTGGATTGCTTGATTTTAATTTAACAAATGTTCATTGAATGAAAATCAAAACATCTTATTGGTAGATTTGTCACCCATGGAGTAGGTTTTAGGCCTTCGTAAGTTGTCCGAAGAGACCTATGACCATCAGTGGTGGTGTCACAAGAATATATTAATAAAAATATTTCCACTTACTTTCTAATATCCTGCAGAGTCATTTCCATAGAAGAAGAGCCACTTATGTCCAAATAGAACAATTTGTACTGAAAGTTGTTGAATGAAGTGATGGAATATTCCGATGGAATGTTGGAGCTCAGCAAATTTGTGTCCACCTGGAAAATATAAAAAAGACACTACATTTATATTTCATCAACACTTTAAATGAAAAATAAGTAACTATAAAATAGAGTTATGTCTAGAAAAGGGTAAGATGAATATAAGAATAATATGATCTTTAATTTTAACTCAAACATGACTGCAGTCGAAAACGAATGATGGATATATTATATTAATAAAAAACTGATACGGTAGTATGAAAGAGAAGCAACTCAAAATAAATAAGAAACCTCTACTACAACTACTTGGCTGTAAGAGAAGTTAAGAAAAAAATATTTACCTTATTTTCCCTCAAATTGAGAAACCTCAACGAGTCCAACTTATTGAGCATGAACTTAGAGATCATAGTCAGGTTATTCTCAGATAAGTCCAGGCTCTGAAGACTATTCTCGAGCCCAGCGAAGGATGCTGGAGACAGATCTGATATGCTGCAGTCGCGGAGGGAGAGAGACTTTATCTTCGCGTTTCTGAAGGCATCTTCCTGTAACGAGAGTATTCACAATATTAATAAAAATAATTAAAATATTTTGGTGAATGTAGATTATTCCTATGTACATTACAGCTATGATTCCACTCGAGTCTAACTGTTCACAGGCTTTCTTTATTAGGTCCCATGTATTTACCAGGTCTTGAGAATTCATATTCACAACATCGTGTACATAACTCAGATCCAGAATAGTTCATGAAATTAATAATTTAAATGTTTGCTTGGCCGGGGATTGAACCTGAAACCCCTTGCTTTTAAGTCCGTTGCGGCATGGTGACAATAGCGCCGCGCGGATTCTTACAATTACTTTAAAGGTACATTGTACGTAGTACTAATAGTGGTTTCAATACGATGCCATTAAAGTCATTAAGACACAGTATAAATTACTATACACCACGCACGAAGGTTGTGCAATCAAACATAATTACGGTACTAAGATTATATCTATTTTTATTCACACGCTACCGTTAAAAGGATTTCAAACCGTAATCATATAATTATTGTAAAGGAATATCGCCTACCTATATACTTATTTTATCAGGGACAGTTCCAAAATCTATGTAACTTATAGAAAAAATATTCTGTCACTATCAAAAAACCATTAAACATTTTTCGTAGATTCGATATGGGGATTATACAACAATTAACGGATTCTTGTTTTGATATTTGTTGAGAGATCATCAAAATTATAAATATTGTTTTTTACTCACATTATTTTTTATAATATAAGAAACACAAAAACGAGCATCACTATCGCGTATTATAAGCAAATACAATCAAATGAATTTATTTGTGGATAGTACCTATAAATTATTCCCCTATTCGACCACATAATGCAAAATGACCAAACACGGAAGCACTAAAATTAACTCCCAACAATCACTTTAACAAACTTCGGTTAACCGGTTTATTCATTTCCAAAATCCTATTTGAAACTTGCTACGTTGACTGCAGTATTTTCGTTTCCACGCGTCGATATTTACACAATGCTTGTCAAACATTCTAAACAAATACGTGTTTTAGTTTTGGTTCCATGTTTATGCGAAGGTTCTGTCAAATATTTGAAACATGGCTGTAAATTTCAATATCGCTTTTAGTTGGGAATGAAAACAGAGGTATTTATAGCGTTGGATTCTGGACTCATATTCGTACTCGTATACCCAGCTTAATTATAACAGTGAGCTGTAATTCAATAAGTATGAGTAAAAGTATTATAAGCAAGTAATATTTCTACCGTAGTTATAAGTATTTTTTATATATAGGTCCTTAAAAGGTGAGAAGGTACACGAGATACATGATGGAGAGTAGTCACTGTCGCCTATGGACATTTGCAACACCAAAAGAATCACCATTGCAACGCCGGCTTTGAAGATGAGCTCTCCTTGCACCTTTTTAAGGAGCTCCATGTCATATCGAAATTCCTCAGAAGAAATACCACATTTTGCACAATTGTAATAAAAGCAAATAAATCTTCCTAATCTTAAAGGGATCTCGATGGAAGTGAATGTAGGCTTTACCAGTATTATAGGGACGAGATTTTTACCTGGAAGAATTCTAGTTTAATGTTTAAATTGAAAAACTATTAACAAGTTACAATTAAAATAATAAACTTACCCTCAAGGAAATAATCGGGTTACCATCCAACGACGTTTGGTTGAGAACGTTGAAATACTTGAACGACCACGGCATTAGGACGTGAATTATGTTGTTGTCTAACCTGAAATATAATATGAAGAAAAACCAATTAATTTATTTAAATAAAAAGCAACAAATAAATAAAATAATAATAGTTTTAAAGAAAGAAAGAAAAATCTTTATTAAATATATTTTTATTAATTATTATAAAAAGTGGAACGTTGAATTTATATTTCTAGTTTAGGTTTTTCATAAACCTCTAGTTTCATATTTACGCCCGGTTAGTATTAAATAAATAATCAATCGTAAACATTTTTAAATATAAGTTGCTATTTAAAAAAAGGTCAGATCTGTCCTGTTCTAAATTGAGTTGGCCACAAGCATCCATGGGCGACAGTCACCACTTACTGTCGGTTTGGTGCTTCAATTTTACATTTAAAAAAATCCTCAAGTGTTCTACAACTTTTTCTAGTATATTTTTTAATATTCATTGCGATGAAGATTTTGTCAAATATTTTCACTAAATACAAATGTAAAATGCAAAAACTTGTACGGTGTGAGGAGTTTAATTCGCGATTTCTTCCCCATGAGAGACTCAGCTAGCTAGCTAGATTGCTGAACCAAAAAAATTGATGAGGCATTTAAAGCTTTCCAAAAAGATTCCTGTAAGTTTTGGATAAAAATATTTTGATTTGGATTTATACTTACTTCAAATTATCCAAGGAAAGTACGACGCCGTTTAAATCGTGTGCCGGTGGGACTTGCTTGATCAGGTTATTGGACAGATCAAGCACTCTCAGTTGACGAAGTGGTGATATCTCCTCATATGGAATGTATGAGAGCTGGTTATCAGCGAGCAGCAACTGTAATACGATTAACAGGAGAATATTTATTTGTTAATTGAGAAAAAAAATACACACTTTGTGTATGTAAATTGTAAATGTATTTTTTCAATCAAGTCAACGAAATTTTGTAATTAGTTGAATTGGTATAAATCAATTTGCATGATCGTTCAGATATATTTATCTTCATTTGTTATGAAAATTTTTTACGCGGTTTACCATTCATAAATATTTTGGATTGTAGCTGTACCCTTACCAAGAGTTTACGTTTTGACAAATATGACTGTTTTGATATTTGTTTACGTATTGGCCTATAGAATTTCCAAGTTCTGAAACAATCCGCTAGGGGCGCTGATTGGAAATTGTATGGGCAAATACGTAAACAAATACCAAAACAGTCATATTTGTAAAAACGTAAAAACTCATGGTAAGGGTACTGGAGTGTAGCTCACTTACAATACTTACAAATAATTAGATTTCAGTAATTTGCAACACCATTTTTATATTTCATGAATGACTCCATGAACATATAAAATATTTCTTACTAGCCAGCAGTGTTAGTATCTAAAGTGTTTATCCATTCGGTAACCTATAAATTCATCTAATAGAATAGTGTCCTACCTTATTGAGCCTGCCCATGCCATCCCTAAACACTCCGCTATCGATCACAGCGAGGTGGTTGCCGCGTAGATCCAGGGTTTCAAGCATAGGTAAGCCGGTAAAGGCATCCAGAGGTAGGCCTGCTATAGAATTGTCAGCTAGTATCAGGGTTTGTAGCGAGTTCTCCAGTCCACGCCAGTTGTCGCCTGATATGTCGGTTATTTCGTTACCTGGAAAACGTTTCCAAATATAAATTTGAAGAATCATTTTTTTCTAAATTTACAGGTCGCCAACAAGCCTGGCGGTAAGTTGCTTCAGCCATCTACGGACGTGTAACAAACGCTTTCTACACTCATAGCCCCACACTAGGATTCCCTGTATAGTGTAAAGTGTAAAACCCCCTCAGCGCGGTGACCGTCCTCAGCGCTGCGTAGAGGACTCCGGGATCTCCAAAGGAAGCACGCCACTCCGTGTGGAGCGTACGACGGTATGAGGTCACACATACCATCGTTCTTCCCGGGGTCGCTAGCCAGGCGGTTAGAACAAACAAACACTCAGACCCAGAAACAGAAATCTAAATTCATCATTTAAATTTCTGTCTGGCTAGGGATCGAACCCGGGACTCCTGCGCGTCAGACCGGTATGGTGACCGCTCCGCCACGCGGGTCGTAACGCCAGCCAGGAGATTCCTTCCACACCATGATTACATTATTTTATTCACAGACTCACAGATGTTTTACTACCACTGAAAACTAAGTTACAACGCTTCGCATGTATCACCCTGACTACACGCTTAGAAGTAGAATATAGGAACGACAAAAAAAAAACAGCACAAACAAGTAAACATTGCTCTATAACTCTACATCGATTAAAATATCTAAGTCCTAACTTTAAAAGCATTTTTTACAAAATATTGAAAATTCTCGTATGTTCCTTACACAAATAAGTGTCTAATGAAAAGCTGTTTAGCAAAGTTCAAAGTCGCCTGCAGACTGAATACTTCAGATTAAAATACTTAACAAGATTCAACCTAGCCGGGTAAGTAACGTAATTATTACATATTACGTGCTAGCCGGCAAGGATACCGGTAAAATTGCTTCGTTGAAAATTTCATCAAGATTATTTTGGTTCCTGCTTCAATCTTTATCAAATGCATTCAAGGCCTCTTCGAAATTACGGCCCCCTAAATTATAGCTTTTCCTCATAAAATTATAAGCTTGAATACTTTGCGCAGTAAAAGTTATCGACTATTCTAAATTGTTACTAATTTTATCTTATTTTACCCGCAAATATTCATAACATTAGCCGTTAAAATAAAATTATTACAATATTTACCGTAGCGATTTAAAAGAACCTACTTATCACTACCACTCCGAAAAATATATGAATATTGTTTCAAATTATTCATTCATGCAGATATTTCACACTTACGATTTATCGCTACACTCAAACGCCTCCAAGACTAAGAATATGTTATATAAAAGTTTATCTTAGGTAGCTTATACACGAGCGACAGCTCACGCCGACAGCTGACAATGGTCGCTAGTCGTCAGCAATAGTCAACAAACTACGCCGTCCGCCGCCGCCTATCGGCGACTAACGACCGAACATAGTCGTAGTCATCACGTCAACAACTGACGATCGCCGACGTAAACTGTCTCATCTGTATGAGTTCTCTGTCGATCGTGTGTAAGCTCACTTAGATATTAAAGAATATATTACCCGTCAAATCCAGCATCCGTAGCTTCTGCAGATACCTGAGTGCCCTGCTCGGTACTGACGTCAGTTTGTCGTGCCTGAGCTCCAGTTCCCACAGAGTATTGTCGAGGCCGTAAAACGCCTCCTCATGTATACCCTCCAGCGGATTCTGGTTTATTGCTAGTCTGTACAGACCTGGGAATAACATTTATGTCTTTTCAGTAAAGAGTAAGTAGACACAGAGGCAAAAGATACCGAATAGTGTTAGAAGTAAAGTTCGAAATGTTTCATAACTTTAAATAGCTTTTGATGCTCATAAACTAGTTTTCTCTGACACTCATAGAAGTGTATATTACACGTTAATAGCCAAATAGGTCAACATTTCAATTTTCCAATTCGAAAAATCTTATGAAGGAATATATTACGTACGTGCTGAAATGATATTTACAGTCGGAATAATATTTACAGCTCTGTCTGGTATAACTGATAATTAAAGATATTCAAAATAAATATTTATTAAATTTATTGAAGTTCGGTTGTTCTACTCCACAACAAATAACGTGTTCACAATTGCCATAATTATAACACTTTTTGAACAGTTAATCATTTGTAATTATTATCATACAAAGTCAACCAATTTACTTCATAGTAACTAAATAGTACAGGATAATAAACATACAATAATCTCCGCCTATTAACTACCTCGTGATAACCTTTAACTACCGTAGTAAGAACAAACTGGTGGTGCACGAACAATGTAAAAGTAAATATTTGTACGCAAGATTGCTTAATTAACAGTTCAAACAGGAGTAGTTTAGCGTCATTCGTGTACACCGTAAAGACACAAACAACTTGTTTTGATTGTATTTTTTAATGGAATTTTGTATTTTCACACGAGAAAAAAGTTCCATATTAAACATGTATTCTTACTAAAATCTAATGTTTATTTTTTATTATTTACTTACGAGTATTTAACGTAATATTTGAAAAAAAATTAGAGCTACATCTAAATGTACATTGTATAATGTTGGCATAAAAATGTAAAATGTATGCATGTTAAATATTCTTCTCTATGAACGCAACCATTTAAAAAAGGTCGTACATTTTTAAACGCAAAGCCATAGCCATTTTTTATATTTTGACATTTACCATGACAGTGATCGAACGACGCATCGTTTGACAAACAAATCCTTCCGCTTTTTAGAAAATAAACATAATTATTTTGGAGCGGAAGATCAGTTTCAAATTGAATTTATTAATGTATTTTTATAAATTCTGTACCTACTCCATAATTGCCATAACTACATAGCTGATTCAATATTAGCATATATCTTTTTAACTATTCATTTATTCAAATATTCATTTGTTACAAACATACTCGAATTTTGTGTTGTTTTATTTAATTTCATTCACTCATAAATTTAGTCGTTGAATCATTCATTCACTCACCTGTAGCTTGAAAGAACTGGGGCTCCAAATCCCTGATCTTATTATCCGTGAGCTGCAGCATGAACACCTTGGAGCTGTTGACGGTCGCTGGTACCCTGAGGATCGGCACGTGGTTGCAGGTGACGATGCCCAGGTCGCCAGCCGGCTTCGAACATGTGCATAGTGCTTGGAATAGGCATGGTGGGTGCCCTGTGTCCACATGGAGCTGGAAAAAAATGTTTCTCACTTAGAATTATGTACATAAGTTAATTTAGTGTACAGTGTCGACCCGATCGGAACCAATTCTAAAAGTTTCCCTAGAGAAGCCTATGTAAATCAGTGGATTTTTAAAGACTATTCAGTGGTTATAAAATTAAAGTAGCTCATATTTCTATGCAAGTCAATACAAATGAAGTGACTATCTGTGATTTTTTAATATGTTGTATATGTATGTTGTGAGCTTGTTGGGGTTTTGAAATAACTGCAGCTTCATTAGTAACATAAATTTTTAATTCCGCCATTTTTGACAACAAGAAGACAGGACATAACATGACGTTTTTGATGCAAAGGCAAAATCTTATAAATCCGGTTTATTATGGTGGCAACATTTCTCAACAGAGCTGATTTACGACTGCAGTGAGCTAATACACGCGCGACAACTCACAAGCAGCCGGATTCGCTTTTGGCCACATTAAGATGCAGCTCTATGATTATTATTTAGTATGGTAAGCTATGATTCTATCAATTTGTCCATCTCAATACAAGCTAAATTTGCACTTAACTGACGCTGACAATCAAATAACATAAACATTTACTGGAAATAGAAACCTGAGAGTACTCAAACCCCAACCACGCCCTTTGGCGTCAATTAACGCTTTGATCAAGTTAACTAACAGTTTGTTAGACACGTCGCTTGTACCAAGGCTTTGTATTTGTAAATGTAGTTGTATTATAAGGCCACACCCTTACCTACATAAGGACAATGGCAAGAGCCCTTGCTCCAGACACTGAAGAGGGTATCCCTAACAAAGCCGCTCGTATTTAACTATTCAAATTACACTTTCACTTTTATTCATTAGGCGGTAAAAAGAAAATCCGCTATTGTGTCGGCATGCTGAAATCGATATATTAGAAAAATTGCATTGAAGAGTCCAAAATACAACTTAACAGTTCATTTATAAGCAACACCAACAGATAATAGTTAGATATAATATCAGATGCGGTAGGAAGTAGGATGGGTGACCGCTAATTGTATAATTTTTTGCGTACTTCCGTGCTTCGAAGAGCACAGGCAGCAGGGATACTCGACGGTGGCCTTATGTTGACTGCTAACCATACTACACCCTCTTCACTTATACATACTGGAGCAGCATGTTGGAGAACGGTCCAGGCCCTTGCCTAGCAGTAAAAAACAATTGCCACCAATCCTTTCAAGTATCTTCAATTTTTAATTACACGATCTACCCTATCCTAAAGGTTCCGTTCCTTTATTTAATTTCCCCATTAACATAAACCGTTTCAATAAAAGTAGATTTAGGCTACAACAATATCAAGTACACAAATAACGTATAAATTCCCGCCTAAAGACTATTACATCCATTTAGTACGTCAGAATTATCCCGAACATCCTGCGAGGCACGCCATTTTGAACCTTATGTCTTTGTGATAGCTACATGGTGTATATAGCAATTGTAATAAAGGGGAACAGTGGGGGAACAAAGTATCTCGTTCCAGCTGTAACAATTGAAAGCTATATCCCTACAGAATTATAGGAACTAGACATGGATCAAATAAACCGAAAACGGTTACGCAGATATTGTTTGAATATCGATATGGGAAACGGTTTCCGTGTATCGATATTAGCGCAGGCTATGACAATGTCGAGTAGCTTTCAGTTGTAAGCGATAGACGAACGCATTTGTCATATTTACACTCGTTATTTATAAACAATCTATCCCAATGCTCCCTAACAAATATCGGGACAATTCCTAGTTTGCATAAATTATAACGTGTCTTTTGTTAGCATAAATTAGTAAAGATGACTCACTCCTAACAAGAAAATGTACCCAGTTTTGAGAATTGAAATAGTTGCGTAAAAAAGTTTTGGCACGTCTCCGTGCTAAAATGTCCCTAAAATATTTGAAATAATTATTTATTTACTATGTAAATTACGCAGTATTCGTTATTTATTCGCAAATTTTCTCTAAAAATGTTTTTATTTGTCAAGAATTCAAAAAAGAATTTACTAAGAAAGCCGTTTGTGGCTTCATTCAATTTCAAGGCGGCGAAGTATCTTTACTAATCTATGCCTTACTGAATGTTAAAAGTCTAACAAGGATGAAGTTTTTTTTTTTTTTTTTTTATTATATAGGAGTAGAAGACGAGCATGCAGTCCGCCCGATGGTAAGTGGCTACTGTCCCCATGGACATCTGTAATCAACCCCAGATAGGACCAGAAATTCCTACCTGAGGTCGACAACAGATGCGCCGCTACCCCTGAGGACTAAGCTGGAACGCCTCGGAAAAGTATGTCTCCCTTACCACACTCTTCAAAACGGAACGCAGCACCGCTTAACACTGCTGTTATTAGGCAGAAATAGATGTGGCGGTGGTGCCGCCGGAGCCGAACCTCAAAGGGTTCTACCACCTTTAGATAAGTAATATAGGGTTAATAAACACTACTTTCTTTTTGGTAATTTATTTTAAAACATTCGATTCGTTATGATATAACGGTTGTCTTGTATCCATATGATAAAACAATGAAAACGGTTTCAGTTTTTCCATAGTAAATAGGAAGCATGCCAAGAGGAACACAAGCGAGGGGAAGCCTGCTCTAATCCTTGCTGTTCATAAAAATGATGAGGGCGTTAACCCTGACATTATAAGTAGAGTAGGTTGGAGCTGTAGTACTCTAGCATAGATTTTTTTATTAATCTAGTAACTTGGTGCTTTAGTATTTCAGTATACTCCGGATTGCTATAGGATACAATGCTTGATGATCTTTTATAAGCCAGTGGCAGTGGCAGCCTTTCCAGTGGCAGAACTGCTACATTTATATAGCCTCAGTAGTTAAATTGCTACCCTAAATATTCAAGCTCATACAATGACAGATACTTTAATCAACTGCACCTATATTAATAAACAAAACAATAATGAAAGGGGCTCAGAGGGAATATTAGTACTATCACCTCGTTCCAGGCCTTAATCATTGCTGCATACATAAATGTCTTACTGGAGCCAGCTTAATTTAAGTCTAAGATTTAATTAAAGCTGCAACAGTCTCTACACATTTTGACAACAATCTGGGGGCACGGCTATTCCCTGCCAAGTCGAGCCAAAAAAGCAGCACATTTTCATTTTTATTACTTATATTATACCAAATGAGTTTGCATGTGCGTGTGCACACATACATCTAGTTTATGCAAGATTTTTTCCTGTTATCTATTGAATAATTTAGCTGTAAATGCTATAATATTTTCTCAAACTTATTTTATTTGTTACCTGTAAATCGACTTCTACTTCCTTCCGCGAAGTTCTAGAAGTGCGAACATTGAAGAAAGAAATGAAGGAGTACTCTGCAGTCGAACTTCAACTTCTATTATATTAATTACTATAGCCAAATAAACAACTTTTTACTGACCTCGATTGCTCTTGATAAGGAAGCCCATATCATCAGCAGAAATGTGACGAATACCAGGGTGTACCCGAACTTGATGAACGCCATCAAACTCTGAAACAATTGGAACATTTAAATATATTTGTGTTTCATTCTGTACATCATATCATTTGTGTTTCTTTTTATAATACAGAAATAGCAGGCGAGCACGCAGTCCACCTGATGGTAAGTGGCTGCTGCCGCCCATGGACATCTGTAATCAATCCCAGATAGGATGAGATATTTTTTTACCTGAAGTTGGTCATAGATACGCCGCTACCCGTGAGGACTAAGCCTCGAAATATTATCCCTTACCACAGCCTTCAAACCAGTAGCACTTAACACTGCTGTTATTGGGTAAAAATATACATATATTTATTGGCGGAATTACGTCATAAACGGCTCAAAATTAATCGAACTTGTTAATAATATACATAACTTTTATTATCTTACTGACAAGATTACCAAAACATTTTTGTTTATAGCTGTACCATTTGATCTTATTTACAAAAATATACGCTTTTTTTATGACAAAAGTAGTTCGCTTACAATCTCGTATCTAAAAGTTTAATAAAGACTTCGCAGCTTCCTTAAGCATATTGAGTTTCCGCTTCAGGCTTCGTAAATATCTCGTGTATTAGGGATGGCGATCTGAGATCAATATATCGAAAAATCTTTCATCCTAGAAAATCGAAAGTCAATCTTTTCGAAGTTGGTTGAATGTGTTATAGACATTTGTTGCTGACGGATACGTATTTCAGTGCTTGTTTGGTCCTGGTACTTTTTTTCGCTTTTTTTGCCCTTTGTAACTGAAAAAATCAAAGATTGATTTTTGGAGAATTGATTCTTTGGGGCTCGATGTTTTGTGAGTCGATTTATTTCACGTCGATTCGACAATCGATATTTTTCTGAAAGAATCGCCATCCCTATCGTGTATCAATTTTCCGCAATCGCTTACTTCATACGAGCATCAAAGTAGGTTTGGATGCACTTACAAAGCCTTTAAAATTCTCGAACAAACTTGTTATAAGTTCATACGATACATGCAACGTTCCTTTGGAAATAGTGAAATGGAGCTTCTAAGTTCGAGCTCTTTGCGGTCTGAGGGATACATGTTTTACCACTTTTCTTTGAACATGTTCTCGTTTACTTAGCGCACATAAAAATTGGTATCGGTGAAAGATGAGTTTTTTTGTACTTTTTAGTTTGAGCATTCGTTTTGAACAGTTGATTCCCGCGATCTTGCTCGTAAAGTTATTTGAACTACTTGATTATTGACATTTTATTGGAAAGAATTGATGTTTGGGATATGGCCTCACTCTGGGTGTCCCGGGTTTGATCCAACGTCCTTTTTGATGTTTAAATATTATGCGCGTATTAGAAATAATTGTAATAATATGTTTTAATAGCGTAAAAAAATGTAAAAACCTACGTTACTGAGAATTCCTTATAAAGTTCTTAATGTTGTGTGAAGTCTACAAATCCACGCTTAGCCGGCGTGGTGGACTATGCTCCGAAACTCTAGTCTCTTAATTCTTTTCACTCTGTGAGGAGGTCTGTGCCTAGTATTCGGTCAAAAATATGTGAATGATAAATTACTCTGTAATATTCCCCGATAAAATTAACTATTCATTTTTTTGAAAATTCAGTAACAACATCCAATGTTATTGAAACCAATGGTGGTTATGAAAATTGTATCATGTCAGTTTAACTGATATAAATCGAGCTACATTAATTTTAACTTCATTTGTTTGTTATATATAATACCCGTAATTAAAAGCGCCAATTCGTGGCTTTCAATATTAATAATTAACTATGTTTTCCAACTCCAGTGTGGCTTTGTTTGAGGCTTAGTTGTAAAATGTATTTCTATATATTATATTTCGTAAAGGTAGGTAGGTATTAATGTAATTTTATTTTTATTTAAATAATATTAGGCATTTAAAAAATGGTACAACCTTTTGTGATTTCTATTCCAGAGATACCACTAATACACCTATTTCTACCCGATTGCTGTTATTAGGGTTAAATTCTTGCTTTATTTTGGTGTGAAAGGTGTAGTAAGCGATGTATGCTTATCCGAGGCGTTCCAAATTAGTCCGCAAGGGTAGCATCGCATCTGTTTCTAACCTGAGATACCACTTTAACCTTACCTGCGGTTTATTACAGACGTGCATATGTTATCATTAATGAATTGTGGCGAAGAGCTAGTACTTCACGTAATATGTTGCCATTGATGCTTATGGACGTCTGTGACGTTCGAAGGTGGTAGAACCCCTTGTGGTCTGACTCCGGCGGCACAACTGCCACAACTATTTCGGCGTAATAACAGCAGCGTTAGACGTTGCTGTGTTCCGTTTTGAAGGGTGTGGTAAGGGAGACATACTTTTCCGAGGCGTTCCAGCTTAGTCCTCAAGGGTAGCGGCGCATCTGTGGCCGACCTCAGGTAGGTAGGAATGTCTAATCCTATCTATGGTTCATTACAGATATCCATGGGCGGCAGTAGCCACTTACCATCAGGTCGACTGCATGATCGTCTGTTACTCCTATATTAAAAAAAATCTGTCATCCACCTCAGATAGGATTGAAGGCCTGTCTAACGTCGGCCATAGATTATCTTTCTGAGAACTAAGCTACATCTTCTAGCATATTTATAAGTGATTCTCTCGTACCACATTCTTCAAACCAGAACACAACAGCGCTTAAGCCTCTTGTTATAAGGCAAAATTGGTATTTCATATTCCCGATAATATGCCCTTTATCATCTGTACGTAAGCACTTAATGTATAATCCATTAAGTAATTAAGTACTTCGAATGCCAAGGGTTTATCTCAAATTTACAATCAATATTAGCAATTTCAGTTTATGAAGAGCTTAGTGCCCAGATATAAAATATAAAATAGTAATCTTATATATAAAATTCTCGTTTCACAATATTAGTTACCGTACTCCTCCGAAACGGCTATACCGATTTCCACTAAATTTTATGTGCATATTCAGTAGGCCTGAGAATCGGCTACTATCTATTTTTCATACCCCTAAGTTATAAGGCTTGTTCACCCTTAACATGTTTTTATTTATATGGCAACACAACGGTTGCCGTGTCAGTTTATATCTTACTAATATAAAATTCTCGATCCAGTTTGTATAGAATGCAAAAAAATTATCATACGTATGTAAAATAATTGAAAAATAATTTTATTGTCCTACAAAAACCGTGATTGGACATAGTCTGTTTTTTTAATTTTAATAATTTATTCGAAATAGAGGAAACATTTTCTGAATAGCAAACTTTGTTGAATAGCAAATGCAATTCAGAATTCAGAAATTCAGAATGCATATTTGCTATTTGCATGCAATTAAAATGTAAACGATGTTATGGAAATATTCACCTTCAAATTAGCTACATTAGAACTAAGGTCCCTTTTATGAAAGATTTTGAAATTGTATGTCTGAAACTCAAGTAGATTTTCTATGAAAACTGTATTTCGCAGTTGTTTTGTACCCTTAGTATGGGTTTTTACGTTTTTACAAAAATGACTGTTTTTGTATTTGTTGCCGTATTTTTCCATTTTCAATCAGCGCCCCTAGCGGGCTGTTTCAGAACTGAATATAAAAACGTAAAAACTCATACTAAGGGTACTGAAGTCAGCGGCCATGAAACTTTATCTCAAGCTGCTACGTGTGAGCAATACTTAACTCTTCGCCATGCTCTTTATGAATACAGAACGAACACTGCCAAGTATTTGGTTGTGAACAAAAGTGAACAATTTACTCGTACATTTTACACTGAATAAAATACTTTTATTACTTATTGCAGTCCAGTCCAACGCAGATTATATATGTAGGATTATATATAGGCTGTATTATTTACATTTTTAATATAATATTAAAGTAGTAATCAAGCATGTAGTCCACTTAGTGGTAAGTGGCTACCACCGCCCACGGACTGCTATAAATTCAATGCCTGATGAGATTAGATTCTGATCTGAGATTGGCGTCATTTGGACTAAGTCGAAACGCCTCGGAATAGTATGTCTCCCTTACCACACCTTTCAAAACTGAGCACAGCAGCGAATAACACTGCTGTTTTTATATGGAAAAATACGGCAGTGATGTCTCCAGAGTTGATTAAAGGTTCCTACCACCTTCACTAACAGAATAAGTTATTAACATTGAAAAAGTTAATGTTTTCAAGTTACATTACTTAGCACAGTACAATCACGGAGGCATTTTCTTACATAACTTTTATCCCACGAAAGAGTACAAAGTCACGCTCTTCAGTCGTAAACATGAATAAAAGAGCAGACCCCGTGAATAATGTCACATATGTGCCGCTAGATTAAAATGAAATGGTGGGCCTTATTTTAATTTTGCAGTTTGTTGCTTTAAAAATTCCATTACGGTAGGCATTTTGGAGGTGTTTTGCATTTTATGCGCGAATGTTTTAATTTAGTCACTGTTACTATCGGACTTGTATTAAAACGTGATACGAGTAACGTAATGAATATTTAAAATAAAGTATAATATGCTATCTTCTGTGAATTTAAAATAAGTTTAATTTAATGCTGATACAACAAAAACCTTTACAATTTTTAACCATTAAAATACTACGTACGTCTGTATCAAAATTTCAAAGCAAAGCAAATGTCCGGAAGGTGAACATAACAATCAGAGAGATGGATTTTAAAATCCTTATGGTCAGGGAGAGACATTTTAGGTTATAATGCCACCCTCAGGTAAGATACAAATACATATCATCTGGGGTTGATCATGTTGTCCGTCCGCGGCAGCTACGAATTAGCATCAGTCGGTCAGTATGATAGCCATTTAAATTTAAAAAAAAAAACAATTTTGAATTCCAAATACCAAATAAATTGCAACGATATTTTTGATATGTACCATAAAAGTGTTAAGCTTACAAAGGGCCTTAAAATCGTGAGAAAAAGACTAAAGCTGTGTTGCTATCAAAATTAATTTTGGCAAGATTTCTGCATTCAAATTAGCATCTAAACAGACAGCACAAAGAACCTCAACCTACAAATATAATCCCCTATAAACTGAGCTCGCTGTTCCAACGGCTTCATATTTCATAAAATAAGAGCTTCGTTAATATTTTCAATTTTTCCGAGAATGTTTTCCGACGCTTTTACAATAATAATGCTCTTTGAGCGGGCGTGTGCCTCGCTTTGTTTCAAGATATTATTATTGGATGTGTAATTCTGGTATATGAGGTATGAATCTGAAACATATAAGCTTATATGTGCTCGCCATTTTATTATATTCAAGCTGGAACACGATAATTTTGGATTTATTTTGTCCTACAAGTTATTAATTTACTTTTATTGTTTTATTTATTAGATTTACTTACAGTTTATCTAATACCTACTCATCATCATTATCATCATCAACCCATTATTGTCCCACTGCTGGGCACGGGTCTCCTCTCAGATTGAAAAGCATTAGGCAATAGTCCACCGCGCTGGCCAAGTGCGTATTGGTAGACTTCACATACCTTTTGAGATTTTTTTTATAAATATCTCAGATATGCAGGTTATCGCAGGTTTCCTCACGATATTTTCCTTAACCGTTTTGGCAAGTGATAATTAATTTCTAATACGCACATAATTTCGAAAAATCAGAGGTGCCTGGGATTTGAACCTTGGACTCGAACCTCGGTTTCTTATCCACTAGGCTATCACTGCTTACTTACCTAATGATACTTACTCAGCTATAATTTATAGACTGTAAACTAAGTCCAAACTGTATGGAGAGAAACTTTAAATGGGTTTCGTGTGTGTCTTAAATGTGTTACATGTTAGAATGAGTTCTCAATCGAGGACTCGAACAATTGAATCGAGAGCTCAACAGCTCAGTCCCGTACGTTACAATGACAAGTAGTTCCTAAACGACCACCAGAGGCGCTGCATGTAGATTGATGTGGGCGACCGAGCTGTCGAGCTTTCGATACGATTGATCGAGTTCACGATTGAAAACTCACCATACTCAGGTTACCCTAGAAGATTGAAAATGTATTGCTGTTCTTAAGGACAAACGCATGGTTTAATGAATGCATTCAGCATTAATATGGCCTATAATTTTAAATAATTTTCCTTTAATTCCTTAAAATATTCAAACCGCGACCCAGCAGATCAATATGTGAATGTCGCCATCAAATTTCAATTCAGATCTCTATCCATTATTGGTAACGTTTATTGTAATGTACCATTTTCGAATTCCTATCAAATAAATTTTACAAGTACTTAAAATACAGTAGCACTTAAATTTCTTACTGTTTGAATCATCGTATAAAACTTTGTATGCCAACTTAACTTCTTATTGTCAAAGCTACGACGGAGGCAATAAAGAAAGTTGGGACATTGTTTACTTAATTTAACTTGAGGCCATTCGAATTTTAAATTAGTCGTGCTACAGTTTGGAACAATTCTTTCCTAAAAGTCTTAAAGACTTATCTGCGAGCGAGCTCATTTATACCCAGATCTCTGAGCCTACGATTCCCAACATCTTAATCCTCACGATCTTCAAAGTTAAAAGATTAAAAGATAATAACGGGCTAGCTAAATATGAACGGAAATGTAAATTCCAGGCAATAATACTCAAGTTATATTACATTATTGGCCCATTGCTGGACACGGGTTTCTGATTACAGTGACAGAAGTGCAATGTGGCTTAGACTTCACGCAACCTTGAGAACTTATTATCTTAGGCATGTAGGTTTCCTCACAAGTGTGGGAGCTCTAACCGCCCGGCTGGCGACCCCGCCAAGGACAAATGGAACGTAGCCCGACAACGCGCTAAGAGGACTCCCGTTGCGTTCGTTTTGAGATCTCGAAGTCTTCTACGCAGCGCCGAAGACGGGCATCGGGGGGGTTTTATTGCGGTAACAGTCCCACATAACCCTGTGTCGCTCCCACGGCACCGAGTACCTTGAAGATTCCCCCTCGTTAACAAAAAAAAAGGTATGTAAATCAGGTAGTACTTTTAATAATTTTATTTAATCAACCTAACATGTCTTTCTTACTACAGCAGCACACGTAAAATTTAGCCACTAACGGTCACCCATCAAATTCCCAATCACTCCCGACACTGCGTAATTTTACAGATAGCTTGATATGCAAAAGGTACGGGGTAACGCGTTACATTTTAATATACCGTGTTAATATTTCATTAATATTATTCCATTTTATTGCCACCGTCCCATCCGGCGAAACATTAAACTTTATGTCTCTCAGTTAGAACCGTCTAATCCTCGACGCCTTTTCATCGGGATATGATTGTATTGTACGGACGTTTAAGTGTGTTTTTATGATGTAATCATCATTACTTCTCAAGTATTTGGGTTATCACAATACACTTTAACCTCTACTTACAATATACCCTAAATTACTTTTGTATGTATAGTATGGTACTAGTTAGAAAAGTGGTAGAGCCATTACTGGATCGATATCGGAACCACCGCTGCTACACCTTTTTCTACCTAATTGTAGTGATGTCAGTGATGGTTCGATTGACAAATAATAACAGTGTTGGGACCCCTTATTTCAAACTAGAACAGTTTGAAATGTGTGGTAAATAAAAATAATATATAAAAAGGGAATTCCAATTTAATTCTCAGGGTAGCGAGACATTTATCGTAACCATAATTGGCTCAGCTAGGGCCTTAATGCTATTTTATTAAAAACTAACACATAGACATGTATTTCTAGAATAGAAACCTAAATGCATTACTCGGATGTCTATGTGGTTGGAGATTGAACTTGGAAACTTCTATGTACCAGACCCAGAAGGATCAAGAACATATAAAAGTCATACAAAAGAGCAATTCGATAAAAACGCGTTATGTAGGTAAGCACATTTTTATCAGTTAAAGTGGAAAATAAGCATGCTATCCATTTGATAGTAAGTGGCTACTGACGCTCATGTACATCTGTACCCTTACCATGATTTTTGCGTTTTGACAAATATGGCTGTTTTGATATTTGTTTACATATTTGCCCATACAAATTCCAGCCAGCGCCCCTATCGGATTGTATCAGAACTAAAGTGTCAGTAACGTAACATTAAATATCTAAATTGATAAAATGGTGCTTTAAGTTTTCTCTCTCATTTTTGCGAACATGTGAGGCAGACAAAAAGACTTGAGCACTTACTTATTGTTACGTTTACTCAGTCTACTGAAGCAAACGGAACAGAATAATGGATTTAGTAAACGTAACGTAAAATTGTGGGATGTTTTAAAAACTTATGGTAAGGGTACTGAAATCACCCACCACAGATGCATTGTTACTCTCAGGTCTAAGGTCAGGAACGCTTCGGTTAAGTATGTATGTATCTCCTTATCACACTTCTTAAATCTGATCGCAGTTACTTTAAGCGCAACTTAACTACTGTTGTTACGCAGAAGTAGGTGTGATGGTAGTGCCATCGAAATCGAATCAGAGAGTTCTACCACCTCCAAAACGTATAAAAACGTACTAAAATTCGAACAAAGAAACAAGATCAGAAATACAAATATACCTGCTAAACCGAAGAGATAGCATTGCATACATTATGCAAAGCTGCACGTGTAAGGGTGGCAACCCCCTTCCACCCCTTTGTTTTATCCCGTTTCGACCTTGACCGTAGAAGCGGCTTTCAGCGAAACATTTGAATGTATTTCAGGTAGATACTTCAGGAAATAAATTGAGAATACCGTCTATGAAATATTGTTTCGACTTAACGATAAATGATCTTTGTACCTTAAATTCCAATTTAACGTAAATAATAGCAGAGTTGGCTAAGTAATTTGCTATTCATCGTAACTCGTTAAGAGGGCTCATTTTTAGAAGTGCGAAGAAAATTCAACGTAAAATGTACAATGAAGTCCCCAAGAGGTCACTGTAATTAAAAAAAATCCACATATGGTGAGGATGGTAGACAACGACCTCAACCCTTTAAATGCTAAGAGAATAACCATGTCCAGCAGTGGGATGTAAACGATTTAATAACAATTCGGTGCTAGTGCATATTTGCTATTTTATTACAGAAACTTAAAAAAAAGTTTTAGGAATATCGAAATACCAAAAAACTATTTTTGTCTATACATCTCGAAAAGGATGACATACATGTATTACATGATACATATTATATTTTTTCATATTAGTGTAATTATTACGAAGTAAAAGTACTTTTTGTTTCGTCGCTCTATAACAAAGTTAGTAGAGTAAGCGCTAGGTCAAGGTTGAAGCGGGCCTGTACTTGACTGCAGTGACTTGCAGAGTTGCTACGTACGATATACACATAGACGAAGCTTGCTATGATGTCAGTTTTTTTTCTTTTTAATGCAGTTCATCTGATGTTGAGTGGTAACTGCTATCCACGGACTGTTTCCACGTTTCACAAAGTTAGAGTAAGCGCTAGGTCAAGGTTGAAGCAGGCCTGTACTTGACTGCAGTGACTTGCAGAGTTGCTACGTACGATATACACATACATAGACGAAGCTTGCTACGCGATATAAATGTTTTCTTTTTAATGCAGTTCATCTGATGATGGGTGATTGCTACTATTCCCGTAATTTTGTATCAACTGCAAACTTAGTTTGAATTCTATTTAAGGTTAACTACAGATATATACAGAATTACAGTTTACAATTACTTGAAGACTAAATTCGAACGCATACGTTATTGTTACAATATGTACGATTACTGTCCAATTTTTTTAGCACCAAATATCCGTGAAGAGGATTTACCTCTCCTTCCTCCGACTCCCATAATGAAGGTGTTGCCAAGTATTTCTCAAAGAAGAAGGCCAGCAAAACATATGGTGCTCCAAAAATTGGTATCAATGGAAGATTTCACTACATAAAAAAGTACTTAACATCTCAAACTTTATTCATTCAGTTGGCCCGTTATCAAATTAATATAAGTGGTAAAAGAGCATGCACATTGCAGACCAACTGACAGTAAAATTCTCTCATCAGCATATTTGATTCCAACATTATGATTGATCGAGGACTTCTAATTTTTAAATCTAAAATTAATAATGCTCTCATCAATTTCGTAACACTTGTAACACTCGTTAACAGATAATAAACACTTACCATGGTTGTAAATATAAGTGCACTTCCCCATAAAACCCCATCCGGGTCACTTGGCCGCGTAAACACTTACACTGAATCACTTTTGATATTTCAATTCGATTTCGTAACACTTCACTATTCACAAGTCACTTTTGATACGATGTTGTTGGCTATCTGAAAAGAAAAGAAATCGTGTTGAAATTTTATCAATTGGATACATAAAGTAAACTAGAGAGTATGATAAAGGCAAAAACTGAATTGCTTAAAATATATTCTAGGTTAATTCCCAATTTTGATAAGTCTAACAATGCATCATGTATGTAAGGAAATACTTCAAGCCGTTTGGGCTCTAAGGCATTTGTAAGAATGAGAGATACATACGTATGTTCCAAAAACATGTTTCACAGTCGGATAATAATATAATATGACCCGTATGGCAGTGTCTAGCAGTGGGCAAATAATGATGATGATGATGAACTAACGATAAAAATATTATAATAGAGTAACCTTATACTGAGAATCTTTGTATTGTGGATACAATAGTTACACATAAATACGATTACGTAAACACCTACACTCATCACATTTTTTTATATTTGTCTGGTCGGGGGTCAAAACCAGGACCTTCTAGTGTAATACAGATATAGCGATCACTGTGTCATGTGGCCTGTAACCCAAAAAATATTATAAAACATTCAGATCATTTACATAACATCAAAATACATATGTAGTTTAACTGGAAAATTTAATTAAGATATTCAAGAGCTCGTGAAAAATATGTAATTTGTAACCACATGTAGGTATGTTTATTCGTTACGTTTTGAAGTAGAGATGGCCGCCGGTTAAAACCGTTGCTTATTTTTAATTACGTTTCATCATGTTTTTTATAAAAACGACAAGGAATAAAATAAATATGAATAAATATGAACGAACGAGTTAAACTTTCAAGCAGTAGTGAAAAAAGTAATAAAGCTAAAACATAGAAGGTTGTTATTTAAAAACCAAAACAGTTTAACACACAACTTGCAATAACAAAGAACGAATGAAATGCAATTATTGAATAAAATACACACTTTGATGATTAAAAATTAAAAAAAACATGAATACTAATAACTAAAATCCTGCTTAGAATTAAAATTCATTTATCATTATCATATTTGAATAAAATCTTGGAAAAATATAATTCCGTGTCTTTACACATAATAATTGCGAAAAAAAAATCAAGGTCGTATTTATTATATTCTTTCCTATCTGAACGAGTAATCTTAGAAAAAGTTTCATCCGATTTTTCCTTTAAGGTATTTAGCGAGATATTTAAATGAGATAAAAGTGATGAAATAAAGACTACACACCTTCATCTTGCTTAGAACTCTGCAATGTTGCTAACGACATTATCTTGCTGCAATTTGTGATTGCAACACTGCAATATAGCCCAATAGAAAAATAAATAAATAAAACGCTTTGCTTCACTCACAGCCCCCACAACAGGATTCCGTGTCGTGGGTACCATGGACACACATAGGAAAATACACAAACACCCAGACCCAGAAACATAACTCTATTAATTAGGTATCTGTCTGGCCGGGGATCGAACCCGAAACCGGGATCAGAGGTTAGCTCTACAACTCCTGGTACATTTGTACTGGTATATATACTGTATACCTACTTTATCTTTACGGTAACACCCGACCAACTTGGAATTGGTTGTACGACCTTGTACGTGCCGAAGAAAAAACACAATGAATTGCCCCTAATGTGTAGTAAATCTACAGTAATGTAATCTGATCGTAGATTTTATTCAATTCGTTCGCTTTAACTTAAAATACTGCAGCATTCGTAACCTTGGTTCGTAGACGCTCAATTTATTGCAAAAACCTAACGTACTATGTACATAGAGAATAAAAAATGTGACTTTATAGCCAAGAATTTATAAACTTAATCGTAAATATTTATTTGGTATGGCTGCCTATTGTTTTGAAAGAGTTTTTTTTTATAATTTAGTAGCAGCAAACGAGCAGTTGACCTGATGTTAAGCGGTTACTGCCGCTTACTGCCAATCTTAGATGATCTTAGATTCCTACCTGAGGTTGGTTACAGATGCGTTGCTACCTCTGAAGACTACCAAACAATCAAGTGTAGATATTACTTTTGAAAGTAATATCAAACTTAATAGGCTAAGAATACTTTGATTTCAATACACCTTTATACAAGTTCTGTTGAAAATCACACCAGTCGAAACCTTAGCAAAGTAAACCTCCATCGTTAATTAGAATCGTAATTAAAAACACTAAGTGCTTATTTTCTTTCAGGAAATTATTCCACAAACCTTTTGTTTTAGACGCCGTACAACTAAAAAAGTAGGGAATACAATTATGAAGAGTTCTTCTACGTTATTTATAATGCAGAAATATTAATTAACAATTAATTAGAAAGGAACTTGAAACTGGAATTTAGATTTTTATTACGACTTTTACATGGTCTGGAAAAGAACCTTAAAGCTTTTTTTAATAATATAGGAGTAACAGACGAGCATGCAGTCCACCTGATGGTAAGTGGCTACTGCCGCCCATGGACATCTGTAATCAACCCCAGATAGGATTAGATATTCCTACCTGAGGTCCGCCACAGATGCACCGCTACCCCTGAGGACTAAGTTGGAACGCCTCGGAAAAGTATGTTTCCCTTACCATACTCTTTGAAACGGAATACAACAGCGCCTAAGACTGCCGTTATTAGGTAGAAATAGGTTTGGTGGTGGTGCCGCCGCAGTCGAACCGCAAAGGGTTCTACCACCTTAAACATGAAGCTTATAAATAAGAAATGAGTTTTCAAATGATTCAATGGTGAAGTAAACGGTTCTGGTTTGGTAAGATAGTTTGCCAAGATCACTGGCAAAGTCCAGGGGAAGAGACCGCGAGGACGTGGTTTGATGCGCTGGTTGGATCAAATCCATACCACTCTTAACAGCTGCTTGAAGCCATCCACGTTCCTTAGAACCGGCACCGTTGGGGCAATATAGGGATAAGGTGATCCGTTGAGGGGGGTCACGACTATAAGCATTGAGGACATCGAGAAGGATAATGCCCGACTTATCTACAAAGGTTTCATAGATGTGTGAAGTTTACCAATCTCCACTTGTCCAGCGTAGAGTGGCTATGGCAGGTTTCGTCTCATTCTTAGACAAGACACCATCGTCGTTAATCCATTATTGTCTCATTGCTGGGCTTTGGTCGTCCCTTTGAAAGGAGATCCGTAAAAGTGTAAAGGTTGGTACTCCAGTAAAGGTTCGTGAATATCTGAAAAGGGCCGACCATTTGGTTACGTCCTCATCCTAACCATCCTTAGTTACTTTTGTATGTCCAATTAATTCTGTCGTAATATCTTATCAGCGTCTCTATAAACGAACCCACATTTTTAATGTAAAAAACTAAAAGTAAAAATGTCCTTACTTTCTCATTTTCATTTTAAGACTTACTCTTAGGACTTCCATTAATATAAGCTACTTTTTAACATTAACCTAGAAAGGTTCTCAGGTTAATACCGTCATTAAAAGCTCAGTATAATTTTAAGATAATAGGATGAGCTAAGTATTATAGTCTCGTGTATTATAACACTGTCTTTATTTTACAATCTTTCAGTTTAATAATAATGACAGTTATAAATGTACAGTAATTTAAGCGGTGGTAGAATCAGTATACTTAATTTAACTAAATAGATAATACGTCTTCATCATCAATCCATTAATGTCCTACTGCTGGGCACGGGTCTCCTCTCAGAATAGGAAGGATTAGGCCATAGTCCACCGCGCTGGCCAAGTGCGAATTGGGAGACTTCACATACATTTGAAAACTTTTTTTTAAGAATTCTAAGGTATGCAAGTTTCCTCACGATGTTTTCCTTCACCGTTTAAGCAAGTGATAATTAACTTCCAATACGCACATAATTTTGAAGAAGCAGAGGTGCATTCGTGGGATTAAAACCTCGGACCCCTCGATCAAGAGGCCGAGTTTCTTAACCACTAGGCTATCACGCGTCAAATAAACAGATAATACTATCGAACTCATTTCGATATCGGCATAGACATGACGGAGTTTCTGAGTTTCGATGGAAGGGTACATCGTTCCATCATCAACTGGTGCGAGCTGACTTACATATAGGGCGACCATTTTAGTCTTCAGGAGTCACGCAACACGTGTGATCGGCCTCGGCTAAAACTCCTGTTTAATTATGGTTGCAGATGTCCAATGGCGGCAGTTACTACCTACCATTAGGTGGACTGAGTGCTTGTGTTTCACTTTATTTACAAAAACAAGAACCTATGTATATGATGTCACTGCAAGTGTACTTTTCAAAAATGGCGACGTGTTGGCGACTAGTCTTGTAATATGACGTCGACTATCTATCATAAAATGGGTCATCACTATCTATCAATGGGGCTAATGGACAGAAATTCTTATATAATACGAGTATACATCAATCCTTGGAAGACGTGTAACTAAATGTTATTATGAAAACAAGAAACACGCTTGCTCCCTTTTACATTTACATGACTATACATAAGCTTGAATAATATTACCCTCTACGGAGTAAAAACATTTATAATGCTACATAAAAAAAAATCTACTCTGTGTGTAAGGGTACCTAGTCGTACGTTAAAAGGCAGTACCAATTAAACATTGCTTATAACATCACTATGTGAATTCCCCTTTACCGTAATATCCAGAATTTTTGCCTCTACCGAACAGATCGTTGCTTGATTGGATAAGCAATTGTTACATTTGTATCCTGGCGTACAAAGGCATGATGATTAAACTTTTTTCTAATAGTTTTGGTTTATGTGTTCAGTATTTATGAATTTTTAGGTCCTATTGCTAGAAATGGATCTTTCCCACTTACTGATGTCTCAATCACATTGGACCACATTACTGCAAGTTGATGGGTGGCGAACACACAATTTAACGACTGCTATCTATTGATCACAAGTGGTGCCTTTTGTGTCATTTGATAGCTTTTGAATCACGGAATCGCGCATGATAATTATATAGCTACTAGCGATCATCCTAACATAATAAGAACTGTTATTAGCTTACAACAGTATCATATTTGGTCTCGCAATCGGGGATCTGGGTCGAATTCCAAGCTCGCACCTCAAAGTTATTTAAAAGGCGAAGGTATACATTGTGACAAATTCTGCACATCTGACATTTCTTAAAAATGTTCGCAAAAGTGTATGAAGTTTACCAATCCACAATAATTATGGTTTAAACCGTTCTTTTTGTAAGAGGAAAACCCATGAATTAAAAGACGATAATTAAATTGCATAATACAAATTATTTTCATTAACTTTATTATTTGTAATATCCAATTGATTCAACGTTGTAGACTCATCTTATGATGTATATACCCCGATGCCGAATAGATGGTTGCTTGATGTGATTGCCAATCATTGTTTGTCTGGCGTACAAAGGGGTAACGATGACTAGCGTTATCGCAATTTACGAATCCCTTCCAACTGTCCTATTGATTTCTGTAGTCCTGGTAAAGAGTTGTCGGTTTGTTATGAAGCTACTCTTGTGTAGTAGAAGTATGTGGATGCTAGCTAACTTGCATAATGATGAGGCGATGATCAGACCTCAAGAGGGGCAAGACATCTGTGGTAGAGATCAGTCTCTACCACAGATGTCTTGCGAGTACCTCTTTACCGTCGGCATTGGTGGCAATGACCATTTACCATCAGACTGGACAATAAGCTCGTTTATTTTTTATGTGATATACGAGATTTTTATGTGATATAGTAGCAGTACCAGACGAGCATGTAGTCCACCTGATAGTAAGTAGATGCTGCCGCTAATGGACATCCATAATCAACCCCAGATAAAATTTGTTTCCTACTTGAGGTCGACCACAGATGCATCGCTACCCCTGAGGACTAAGCTGAAATTCCTCGGAAAAGTTTCGCTTACCTAACCCGTCAAATCAGAACACAGCAGCCCTAACCTTTTAAAACTATTTAAGATAGATAGAGATAGATAAATTATTTATTTAAAGTACTTAAGCAACAACAACAATATAACGACAAAGGATTTGAAATCCATCTTAATCTTACAAACAAATGACGATGTTGGGTTTAAATCGTGAGCATGTTTGCCGTTTAAAGCATACTCTATCATACATTTATTTAGATCGATTGCTAATTGCATATTGATTGCGAAATCACTATATACGTATGGCTTATCCGGCATCGAATTGTTTCCTCTGCTTGATTGTATTGCCAATCACTGTGATGTCTTCGGCTGTACAAAGCCGTCATGATGATAAGACGCTATCGCAGTTTACAAATCTATTTGAACTACTCGTATCTAACTGTATTGCTTTCTGTCTTCCTGTCAGTTAATGTCAGTGGTGTTAGATTAGTCGATGTTAATGGAATTGCTTCATAAAGCGCTGATGTGATTGCTTTGAAGGATGTGGTAAGGTAGTGGTGCTCTGAGGCGTGACAACTTAGTCCTCAGTGGCAATAGGTCTAGTTTCAATTTTAGTCCAAGAGTTGCATTGACCACATACCATAAAATTGTCTGTATGCAAGTGTATATTTGATAAATATATTGAAAAATACTAGCTAATAATTTAAAATATGAACACTGATTTTGCATTGATGAACGTCGTTCGTATGTATGCGTATGTATGTTTACAAGTTTTGATGCGACAAATTCAATACGTAGGAAATAAAAAGTGAAATTAAAAAAATATATCTTCAAAGAGTACTTAGTAGAAATAAAAATGTTGAATAACTGAAGACTTCAATTTGTACTGAGTAACATAAATAATGACCTTCAAAAATATGAAAAGCTATCTCTCGTTAATCGTAAATGAGATTTCTCTGGGATAATGAGATCACATTTTCTTATTAATTGTCAAAGGATTACCTAAAATTTTAATGCTGAAGTAATGAGTTGTTGAATTTTAAGGTCAAAGATTGGATTAAGTAAGAATTTAAGATTTATTTTTACGATAATTTTAAAGATAATTTGATTTATATATTCATATTAGCGATAGTGAAGAAGTTCGAATTATTCTAGATTAATGTGAACTTATCGAGAAAAATGGATACATTTTTTACAGCTGTTGGATTACATATGTAGGTTTCATCGCGGTCGATCCACAGAGGATTTTACCGCCTCACAAAGCGTTTTTGGGCATGAGTATGTATGTATGTCAATCTCGTTCTTTGGTTTTCTCTGTAACCCAAACGGTTTGGCGTATTTTGAAATATGAGATGTCGTTGGAATCATTGAAATTATGGAAATCACGTAGGCTATATTTGTAACACCGCATCTTCGATAGTGATCGAGCACCGCATAGACAATTTGTATGTATACTAGATATATACGTCTAATGAACTGACTTATGTCTTTGCACAACATAGACAATTTTGTACGTACACAGGTTATACATAAAAATGGAACTGACTAAAGTAATCCCTCCTCTTTCGAATGAACCACCGCTATCTACAAATTTCCCTCGCATACATTGATCGAAATTTCATTAGTTGCCGTAATAGAATTAGAGCATAGAATTTTAATGAAGGTAGCCAAACGTGATCGACACTAAGCACGTCGAATACTCGATTGAAGGCAATTCTGAATTTCCGACTAAATCCATATTGGCGTCCGGCGAACAAGGAAATTAGGTCGATTCCTAGCAACATGAATATTGCCGGCTAGCCAATTCTCATGTATCTTTAAGTAAAATCGTATGTATTGTTGCGTTCTCTTCGGATTAAGCACTTGTATATTTTCCATACATTTATAAATATAAATGAGATATTACGTGCTTAAACGGTAAAGGAAAACAAATTGAGGAAACCAAATTGTTTGAGAGTTTCATATCACCTAACTTGTGATAAAGTGTCTACTCATAATATTTGAATATTCCTTTTTATACTGAAATTACAAAGGATGTGCATTCAACTATTCATAATGATAATTCATAATATTATTATTCATTAATTACCAAGCAAACATGAATAATAAACGCGACTCAACATACTATTCATCGTCTCTATTAAAAGCCAATAAAAACCTCATTCGAAAGTAATTCATAATAAAGAGCCGGAAAATAGTAAAATTTAACCCGTATGTTAATTTCACATTTTTCAACTCGCCTTGAACACGGGTCAGGTTGAAAAGTGTGAACTGGACAGCGCTTATTTACGGCCGTAGCAGACACGGTATATTTAACCGTTTCGCGATTCGCGTTTGGGCGATTGTATTAATGCTGCATCGCGTTTTGGCGTTGCTGCGTTTAATCGCGGTATTGTACGAGTAAACGTGCGTTTGAGCTGCATAAATGTTGCTCTATCACGTGTTTTGCTACTACGTCGTATTTAGTTACTACGTCGAGCGTCAGAAGTAGACTGCGACTGGTGCTCGAACATGTGCGCCGTTAGCCTTTTGTTGTTACACTAAAGCAACTAAATCGTCTAATGCTGATTTTAAAAGTAGAACGTCTGCTGGAGTCCTAACGAAGTTTGTTTTGTTAACTCATGTTTGCCTAGTAGCTTTCCGATTCGAGATACCTTTTTTATTTGATTTTGGTCTGCCCTGCTGCTCCCCACGTATGGTTTTTTCAATTTTCTCGCTGGAATTCTGAATATTTTGAGGGTAAAAATCCCTTTGTCTGCGTAAAATTCTTGTCACGTTTTACCTTTTCATAGTTCGGGAAATCAATTCGCAAATTCTCTTATAGACAGTTAGACACCGAGGAAAGGGATAAATATTTAATAAAATTAATATTTTAAGATTACATTATCTTTGTGTAAAAAGTGATATAATATTGTTTAACATTATTTTAGCATTATGTATTTTAGCACCTTTATTTGTAACGGGATAGAGTCAGGGGCTTATTATACTATTGATTATTATCAACCTTGAGTTGATCTTTAGTAATACGTTGACTGAAGTATGTTTTCACTGCTTATTTTGATAATTTATTATTGATATCACCAATGGATCACGGCTACACCCAAAGATTAATAATTCTTATCAATCTATGTGATTAAAATATATGCGATATTATTTAGATCGTCCCAATAAATTGAATCATCCGTTAGTAAAAGAAAATACGCTTCAAAGTTCAATTCGTACACAAATAAAATCCCACTTGAAATATTTCTTTTACCTTGAATACTAACAGGTCAGGGTAAGTAGAGCAAGCGGTACGTGTTTGCGGCGATTTACAAATTCTTCGCAATTATGTGCGCCTGGTAATAATGGAAGTCGATATTTCTTTTGATAATGTACTTTTTCACAAATTTGTCTTTAATGTTCTCATTATTTTGAGCTGTGTGCCTAATTAGGCAATAAGGAAGATGATGGCGATAAACATTCATTTATAGAAAAAAAGCTATGACACATTTTTAATTCGTGTAAACTGAGTGAACGCCAGGCAGACAGAAAAAATACGAATTTCAATTTCAAAATGAATAAAATCGCATTTCGCCAAAGCTAAATTTATTTTATAACTATAGGTATATGAAATATCCAAAATCAGTGCACAATATAATCATAATTTTGAATACGCGCATTAAATGACGAAAGATGCATCTTTTTAATATCACGTTCCCTGAAAATAAAATCTAGGAACGCATTTAAATACTAAATGACTCGTCATAGTCGAGGTATAAAAGCTAAAATTTTTCGCTTTGTATCCGCCTATTTTATTTTAGTAACAGCAATGAAATAATGACTTACTAAAGTAATAGTCGATTTATTGACAATTTTTTACAATTAAGTAAAAAATAGTAATGTTTATACTACGTAAGGTCTTGATATAGATTTGACAATACTGTAAGAATTATATATAGGTACGTAAAATCAAGTTAATTGTATATAATGTTAACCTAAGTTTCGCTTATCGCATGTCTTTTATTCGTAAATAGTAAACCTAGGGCTAAAATGTAGCTTGACTCCCCTCTTCACCTTAACGAAGCTAATTTAAAACTGACTTATTTTTTAATATGTGCCTGGTGTGACCTATAAAAACTAGTTTATAAACTCGCAATTTTCGCAGTAATAATTAAAAATATTGTTGTAATAATTTTTAAGGTTGTTAATGTTGTTTTTTTTTTATTTTTTTTAAGGAGTTACTCTTTAAAATTTCTTTCGCTTATTTAGACATTTGCAAAGGAATGTATTTTTTATCAAAATAGATCTCATAGCTGCAAAAGGTTTCTTTGGAAGAATTCGACCTGTAGCTGACAACCATAGACAACTGTTAACTGTTGTGCGACGAACTTTGGCATAAAACTGATGTGATGACGGTGATACAACCGATTTTCGTCGTAAATCACTTTACTCAAATGTATTTATGACGATAACACACTGGTACTACCTGCGTATAAGACACATCTATAATTATGAAGATTTTTCATAATTATAGATGTTCATGTTTTTGGGCGCTTTTCCTGTCGCGTTTGTTTATGTCCGCACGCACGTCTCACACGCATAATGAATCACTGAAGTTATGCAGCAATCCGTGTATGTGTGGTGTGCATATTACACGATAGGATACAAGTTGAACGAAAACTTGGACGCGCGTGAGGGCGTAAGCACGCGCGATATGAAAAGCGACCTTAATAAGTTCCAATGGTACTCCATAAGCAAATCACAACATATTAATACTATACCTACTTGGGGTTATCATCGTAGAAATGATTTTAATTACATTTATTAATGTTATAAAATAACTGCAGAAGGTAAGTGTTCTTTATTCAATGAAATCAGAACATGGGAGTTATCTAAAACAAGCTCTGCATGCAACCGGCATGCAATATTAATATTTGTTCGTGTAGGTTCTATTGAGCTGAGAATCGTGCATACAGCGCTACCGAAGCGTACTATGAAAAGTTACTACTGAATATTTTAAAGGTCAGTGGTTGCTTTTATAGGAAATGTCATAATATTTTATGTATTGTATAATGAATAAATGATTTAAAAAATAAGCTTTTTATGACGATAGTATTATAATTATAAATCTTATATATGAAATTCTCGTGTCACAATGTTAGTTACCGTACTCCTCCGAAACGGTAAAGACCGATATTCACCAAATTGTATATGCATATTCAGTAGGTCTGGGAATCGGCTACTATCTATTCCCTTTCATACCTCTAAGTGATAAGGGTTGTTCACCCTTATTTTTTTTATTTATATGGCAACACAACGTTTGTCGGGTCAGCATATAATATCATTTTATTTTTAGTGCAAAAAAGGTTGTTTTTATATCAAGTTATTTTCAATCGCATTCAGTAATTATTATAAGAGTCGTACTGATCCGATAAAAGTATTCATGTTGAGTAACAGAATTTTATATATTATATACCTACGTTTATTTGAGGACGGTACAATTTGAAACCAATACTCCCCCTCCTAGCTCTTCCCCTCCCCATCCCTCGCCTCTTAATACAAAACTACCCCATGCATAAAAAAATATGGCACTATTTATATGTTGAGTAATGATGGATATAGACATTTCAATTTCCCACTTTTTAGGTTGTTTGACGATCTAGCAACATTATGATGACCATAGACGCCCCTCCCACCCAGAACAGTTTCGGACTATATTATAGTTTACTTAATTTGCTTACCATTTCAGAGCTTTTTTTATAATATAAGAGTAGAAGACGAGCATGCCGTCCACCTGATGGTAAGTGGCTACTTCCGCCCATGGACATCTGTAATCAACCCCAGATAGGATTAGATATTCCAACCTGAGGTCGGCCACAGATGCGCCGCTACCCCTGAGGACTAAGCTGGAACGCCTCGGAAAAGTCTGTCTCCCTTACCACACCCTTCAAACCGGAACACAGCAGCGCCTAACACTGCTGTTATTAGGCAGAAATAGGTGTAGCAGTGGTGCCGCCGGAGTCGAACCACAAAGGGTTCTACCACTTTTACTACGGTCATTTACCCTTCGATGTCATCAATCCCGATCCTTGACAGCATAAAGCAGTACTTAAAAGCCGATATTAATGCAAGGCTTCAGTTAAGCCGATTGCCTTATTTACACAGGCTTTCAATACTGGAAGGTACCATAGCGGATCAAAACGCGTTGTTGATTTTACAAGGTAGAATCCACAATATTATTTTTCGTGCGTTCGAAAAGCACGACTCCTTTCATGGTATATAATTTATTGTGATACATGCAATTAAGAGGACCCACGAGAAACGCCCATATTCTCCTACTTATTCTCGTCAATACATGAACTTACACGAGTTTTGTTGCTAGTGTAGTTAGTTTGGCGATCGTACATACGCGCAACTAAGAGGAACCACGAGAAGCGCCCCTTTTTAGATATTTATATTCTACTACTTATGTTCGTAGTTATCACTTAAGTGTAGTACTAAACATAGTAGAAGTGGATACTAGAAGTCTAGGAGAGCAGGATTTCTTAAAGTCATATGTGTACAAGATTTGCAGTCAAATATAACATTTAGATCCAATCATAAAATTATCATCAAGTTAGTCTTACTCATATTAATCATGCAATGTTTCCAAATTTTGCAAATAAAGTCGCGCCATATAAAACCGTTGTAATTACTTTGGAACTCGTATCCACAATTAATTAACTTTGACTCTTCCCAATTTCCCTAACAGTTGCGTCCCTATAATGAAATTAGCGTCCCTCGTTGATTTATACAAGGCTTGTTCAAAAGTTACAAATATAACGTTCAACATGGAGAATTTGCACGTAATATGCATATAAAATTACGCAACATACAAACTTTCAGGTAATTTGATTACGAGTTTGAATTCGTTCGCCTTGTCGAAAACAATTCCAGGTATGTAGATGTCGCAATGCTTCAATTGTGGAAATAATGTGACTGTTTTAATACAAATATTTGTAAAAAAAACTTCTAGACTAGAAGTTTTTTATATTTGTTGCTTCTTCGTAATCTGCAAATCTTTTTGCCAATCGGCAAAGGCCTCCTCCAACCTTTTCCATTCTACTCTATCTTGCGCCACTCTGTTCCACATCATTCCTGCCACTTGTTTTACAAATATTATTAGGTTAAGTTGATCTGAATAAAAGGCTATATTATAAATACAAATATTGAATAGTTATGTTCAATTAATCACACTATATTTTATATCTATACTTATTGAGTCCCCAGCCGCCTATGTCTGTCTGAATGCGATAAACTTCAAATCTACGAATCCAATTTTCGAATATAAGGCAGAAATAGGAAGGTGCGTTATTGCATCGTAGTGTAATGTAAAAGGTAAAAGAGGCAGAAATAGAAAGGTTACGTCGTAGCATTGCCGCGTAGCATATCTGGTAGAGAGCAGATATGGAAAGGTTACGGCTTAACATCTTAACGTATAATTACTCAAAAGTTCTTCAAAAGAAAAGTTTCATCATAATGTTATGAAGTACCACAGTCAATAAAAGGCAGAAATAGGAAGGTTACGTCATAACACCGTAGCGTAGCGTAACAGACGTAATGAAAACAGGAAGGACGTCATCGTATCGTCATAGTACTGTAGCGTCATGTAACTGTTGTTAGGGTAGAAATAGGAGGATTGCGTCATAAAATCGTAGCGTAGTATATATAACGTAGTAACGGCTGATAGCACATCCTAACACATACATATGGTAGTAGTACATCCTCACTTATATTATAAATGCGAATGTGAGCTTGGTTGTTTGCTTCAATTTCACGTCTTAACTGTTTTTACCCACTTTATCAGGGTCCCAGAAAATGACATACGTTACCTTAAAAGGTACCTTATATACGGGAACCTTATCATACCAAACCATAGATAAAACCTCTGCCCGCGAGCGAAGACGCAGGTAAAAACTGGTATTTCATAAATGTCTCATTTCACTACCCAGTATTTAACGCTGTCTTGTCGATTATTCCAAACTCAATAAGTATAATCCTATATGATCGATCCCGGCATAAATGTACATATTTACTTGTGTATGTAAATATATTCTTAGTATACATATTTATTATTATACTTGTCCTCGTGTTTACGCGGAATTCTTGCATATATTACTTGATTTAAAATTACATGGTGATAATTTTAATAATTGGTGTTTTACAATAATAACTATGTGCGTGTTAGGATGTCATTAAGACAGTTATTTAAATTGAATCTCCCTATCTATCTATAATATAACATGGACTAACCTTAGGATATGTTCTGACAGCACATAATAATAGTGTGCAGTACTATTAATGCAATTTGAAAATAGTTATATTTCTACAATATAACATATATAATGTAATATAGATAGATACCTAATTCTTTGTATAACAAGTGAATGTCTAATAATGTGAAATTAATGCTCGTTGTAGATAATCAATCTTTTCAATGCTTTATCTATCTGTAGGTTGTAAATAAGTTATTATCAAATTTTCATCTTTGGTAGGCATTTTTTTATTACTCAAATATTAATGTTATTTTATCTTTAAATTGTTAAAGGTACAAATTCACAGTTATTAGTATGTCATGTTATTTTTTTAAGCGGGCAAAGCCACAGGCACTGCTAGTTAGATATAAATAATGGGCGTTAAGAACTTGAACGAAGCATTGTCATTGATTCATGCAGAGTATGCGAGCCACGAGAGTCAGTTCAGTGTCAACTCAGTTCATTCGAGATCAATGGGATAATCGAGTTAAGTGGTACTGACCTTCTCGAAAACGATCTTTTTTATTTATTTTATGAATTTTCAATATATTGGAGTAGCAAACGAGTATGTCCATTGATGGTAAGGGGCTACTGCTGTCCATGGACATTGGTAATGAACTCCAGATAAGATTAGAGTTCTACCTGAGGTAAGCTACAGATGCGTTGCTACATACGTTGATAACCAAGTTAAAGCCTTGGATAAAATATGTCTCCCTTTATCCCTTAGCTGCTAAGAGAAGCTTAGCTTAGCTGCTAAGGGATGAAAGGAAAGAAGAGTGTGCTAAGGCTTAGCACACTCTTCGAAGCGGAACACAGCGACAGCGTAAAAATGATGTTATTAGACAAATTACTGTGGTAATGGGTTCTCAGACCACATAGGTACCCTTTCACTTAAAAACATGTTATTAAAAAAATATACAGACGAATATAGAATACCCTTCTTTTCGAAATCGATTAAAAACGTTATTGCTCTGAACATTGTTGTACATTGCTGATCATTGTTCGGCACGCTTGCCAAGTGCAAATGAGTAGATTTCACACATCTTTGTAAATAATACATGCAACTCTCAAGCGTTTGTAGGTTTCATCACAATGCCTTATTCGCTTTTGAAGCAAGCGAAAATTTATGAACATTTTCAATTTAAACATAATTGCGAAGGTAGCTAATAATCACGTAACGATCTTCACAACACGCCACTCAGGAGTATATTAATGACAGTAAAGATTTAGAAGCACCCATACTTATGGGTTCTTGGCAAAATTACGTACGAAATGTACGAAAAAAATCTCTAGGAATTTCATATAAAAGGTTCAATTCCGCGTGAAATTGCGCTCCGCGGAATAACCCGGCGAAAACTTCCCTAAATGACTTAACGAGGGCGATAAAAATGATTTATGGGGACGTAATTAGTGCGACGTTGAGCGTCAAATCTTAAGAACAATGATACGATTGTGAAATACGGCGCGATTGTGTTCACGATTAGTCCTGATTTGAATTACGGTGCTAACAAGTGTAACTGATTCGGGATTCGCGCCAAACTGCTTGTCCGCTCTAAAGTTGTTGCGAGCAGGTGTAGTCATACAATGGGCTATGGCGACGCGATTCATTTCTATATTCAGAGCGGACTAGCAGTTTTACGCGGTCTATACTTAAATGTAGAACGTGCTGTGATTCAAATCCAGCGGCACCACCGCAATATCTATTTCTTTGCTTAATAACAGCAGTGTTAAACGTAGCTGTGTTTTGGTTTGAAGGGTGTGGTAAGGGCGACATACTTTGCAGAGGCATTCCAGTTTAGTCCTCAGGGGTAGCGGCGCATCTGTGGCCGACCTGAGGTAGAAATCTAATGCTATTTAGGGTTGACTACGGATGACCATTGGCGGCGGCAGCCGGCAGGCTTCAGGTGGACTGTATGCTCGTTAGCTACGTTTTATTATAAAAAAAATATCTCTGTGGTTTGACAGCGCTTCACCGCCAAAGATAGAATTTAAATTATATTTTGGATTAATTCTTCTTCGCCTTCTTACATCAAAGTTAAATTACAGATGCATCTTCTTCAAAGCTAAAATATTTAACAACGGTGCAAATATAAATAGGAATCTCTTTTATAATTCAGAGAGTTGTAGTATTGGTTTTATATTTACGGAAAATGGAGTTCTATGAGAACATCTACTGAAAGCTTTTGTTTGTATTGATATTTCAGTGAGGATTGCACGCTGATTTTTGTTCATGCCTATTGCGATATTTCAGAAAACAGAAATATAAAAAATATTTTACACTTCGTTGATTTTAACATTTTGGATCAAAGTCAGGTCACATTTGGTAGTTTTGTATAAGGTACAAAATTAAGTTGAGTTTTAAAATTAATTAGTAAAATAGTTATTTTGCTGTTAAATTTATAAATTAAAATAAGTATGCAAATACAATATAAGCTTAAACGGAGAGTTATTTTGGGCAGGTCAGCTTTCTTCTGTTTTATGGAAACCTCATAAGGTTTATAACGTGAAGCGGTTCTGCGTTTCGGTGGAAAGATATGGATAGTGGGTAGGTAACTTACATAATAAGACATTTAAGTCTTCAGGCGTGGTGACGCATCCGCGATGGTTTCTGGTAGAACCTATTTCATTTGGAGTTCCATAAAATTGAGATCCTTCAAAAGTTAGCGGTTAGCCTTTAAAAAGAAATTTTAGAATAAATTCGAAAGAAAGTATGACGTTGGCAAAATAAATTCACCTAATCATTATTAATCGTTATTTTTGTTAAGGTGGTAGAACCCTTTGTGGTTCGACTCCGGCGGCACCACCGCCACACCTATTTCTACCTAATAACAGCAGTGTTGGGCGCTGCTGTGTTCCGGTTTGAAGGGTGTGGTAAGGGATACAGACTTTTCCGAGGCGTTCCAACTTAGTCCTCAGGGGTAGCGGCGCATCTGTGGCCGACCTCAGGTAGGAATACCTAATCTTATCTGGGGTTGATTACAAATGTCCATGGGCGGCAGTAGCCACTTACCATCAGGCGGACTGCATGCTCGTCTGCTACTCCTATATTATAAAAAAAAATCATTACACCACAGCATCACACTTCAGAACTCATAAAATATAACTATAACGACTCACTGATATGATAGCTTCATTAACCGCTCAGGGAAGAATTAAGGTCAATTTATTTGATCGTAAAAGTTACGGCGGATCAAAAGGTAAATGTTGAACCTTCATAGACAATTTTGCTATGAAAACGAGTTCAGCTTAATCTCAACGTAAGTGACGCGTCACATTGACAGCGAGTAACGATAAGCGAGTTTTTTTAACGTATTTGTGTTATCTAAACATCTGATTACACGAAATGTAAACAGTTAAAGTAATATACTGTCCACGAATGGTAATAGGCTTGTCGCTCATGGAAACAGTAATAAATCTATTTATATCAGTTCTATTATATTAGTTCTATTATGTTATTAGCAGTCTATGTAGTTCTAATATAGTTGAAACGCCTCGTTTACGAATCTCTTATCACATTTCAGCTTTAGGTTCTATTGTTATAAGCCAGAAATAAATGCAGCAATTATGCTCCCAGTCGAGTCACGAACGGTTCTATTTCTCTTATTATTTTGTTGTTTTTTGTTGATAGGTTGTCGCTTATGGCTTTACATTTGACAGCAGGTTAAGTTGACGAACTTCATTTAATAGAGTTGATTGAAACTGAGGAAGACTTTGTGGGGCCTAACTTTAATGGATCTTGGGTACTGATAGCGTAAAGAGAACTTAATTTAGTCTATGAATTGGGAATAGGTTTTCAAAGAGGTTAACGGCTTACAAATAGGACGGCTGACTTAGCATTTTTACAGGCGAGGAACTTAAAAGTTCCAAAGTATGGCTATTCTACAGTTTGAGTTTTTACATGACGTAGAAAGCTGGAGCAAAAATTATGTTGTTACATATAGAAAGAAACTGACACGACTTATTTTTTTGTTAAATATTTAATGACATCGCCAAACGCTAACGAACATTATTTGAACCTAGCCAAATTGGTTCATGATAATATTAAAAATTAAACTTTTTAAGGAGTTTTACTTTATAACCATAATAATAATGAAAGTGAGAATAATTTACAACAATATTCAGTTTTATCGTTAAGAATGAATTTTGGACATATTTAGAGTATAGTATTTATGTATATAAAAATTACCAAATATACAAGAACAGGCACGCAAAATATTATTGCTGATTTTGGGCAAGATTCCGAAAATGCTCGCTTAGGACTATTTTCTGTGTTGAATAATTACATAAAATCATAAATTTATTATACCGTTATTATAAAAATACACATTTAAATTACCATACCATTAGAAACTAGCAGGCATTTGGTAATTACTAAATCTCTAGTAAAACTAAACTTGTAGAAACTTATCTCCTACATTTATCATACTTTGTTACGCATTAAGCGTTTCGACTAAAATTTCGAATTTCGCATTAAGCCCAAAGACTAATTAAACCTATATCAGCATTAGCAGAGACAAGTTCAATGCACCCGTAGCTCCCCCTGTCGTATGACCCGAATTAGTTAAAGGGAATCAAATGCGAAATATTCAATTCAGCAATAATTTATGGCTAGCGGTTTGTGTGCAATTTGTACGACGGTCAAAAGATTATTGCAACTGGATACGAATGAAGATTTAGTGTGTGAAAAACTATTATAATAAATGACGTTTTTAAGCGACTCTGCCTATGTGTATCTACGTTTTTTTTTTGTAAAATATATCTGTATCGATCTAAATGATTCTTTCCTTAAAATTAAACAGCCATCGTTCCCAAACTAAAGAAGAATATAGAAAATGGAATTTCTGTGCTTAGGCATTTTGTAAACTAACGTGACCTTAAAAATAGGTGGTACTTTTCAACTTCATATGCCTAAAAAGTTTAATTTCATTTTTATATAAAGGTGTACTACCTTTATGTATTAGTATATTTTTATAACAATTTCTTTAAAATTTATCTCAATCATATTGTTTCGAAATTCATTGACCTTATAAGAGACGAGCCCGCGGCTTCGCTCGCGTTACGAAGTAATATTATTAACTAAGAAGATTTATACATACTTTCATCCCCTATTTTATCCCCTTGGGGGTAGAATTGATCAAAATCCTTTCTTAGCGGATGCCTACGTCATAACATCTATCTGCATGCCAAATTTTAGCCCGATCCGTCCAGTGGTTTGGGCTGTGTGTTGATAGATCACTACGTCAGTCAGTCACCTTTGAGTTATATATATTTAGATGGCGCCACTTGTATCTCTAATAATTACAAACTGTAAAGGTAACATTATAACCATAACATTACAGTTCAAAATAATCTAAGTTTCCATGTTGTATACAGTCTACAAGCTAACATCAATCAGAACAGAACAGCACAATGTAATCTCGTTACTCTGAACAACGCTTCAAACAGAAATCTATCAAGCGTAGTAAGCTATACACACATTATGGAACGTGTACTGCAGGAGATGCAACTTTGTAAATGTATTTAATTGTCTTGTTCTGTTTGATATAATCAAGATAATAGTAATTATTATATAAGGAAATATACGACTGCTTAAGTAAATTATTTATTAACTATTAATTAAAATCCGTCAAACTGTTTGAGTATTATAGATGGGTGCAAACATTTTGACTTTCGACTTTGGGAAACGTATGACGATGATTCTGAATCTGTAATTGTTCATCTGTCTGTGATCCTGTAGTAGGACTGTTTTTATGAAGTTATTCTGAGACAAAAGTTAAAACAACTTATTTTGCATTTCGAAAATACTGTACATTCAAGTCGCTAATTACATACATGTGATGTCAGAAGTACTCACAATGAAAAACAAGTGCGGCATCACTACCACTCTTTGAATAGGATTTTTACGGTAGATTTGGTTTTGGAGTTTATAAAAGCAGCCATGAGTTTAGAAAAGCTTTTATAATCGTAATACTAATTAGTGAGTCAAAAAACCTGACTTTTAGAACTGATTCTTCGGCCAAAGTTCTTTACTTTTCGTCAAAAAATGGTATGTAAAATAATCATTTATGTGTGTTGGTAATATTTATGCTCGTTACATAATATAATTAAATCTTTTGTTTTCAATACTTATCTTAATTATTTATTTTCTGATGAAGTGTAAAAATAAAAGTATTATTTGAATAAGATTATTATTTAATAGGCGTAATAATATACTTATTGAATTTTGATACGCAAAATATATCTGGCATTCCGATTTTGAAAATCGAAAAGACGCCAAAACAGATTTTTTTGTTTTTGTGAATAAGAGTTTCCACTAACTGCACCTAACACGAACCTTTAGAAACAGCCAAAATCAAACACATTGAAGCTCTGGCTTTCAATCCAGTTGACACATTAGACAATTGAAAGCAACATGGGCTCAGGGATACATCAGAGTTTGAACAAAAAGGTTCCACATGAGGCGCTAGTGAGCCGTTTTTGTTAACGTGTCGCTTCGTTTTGGTAAACATTTTGCGGTTAAATCGGTCAGGATTTAATACTATCATCGTAAACCATCGTTATTAAATACATTTCGATTGATACTACTGTACTTGTAATAATGTGTAACAATGCATTTCCTACTAACAAGAGGAATATCTAGTTTTATCGGCAATAAAAGTACTTTAACAAGTTTGTTAAAAACAGTTATTATAGGCCTGACACGCCTGACACGCCTGACAAAAGGTTTGGCATCCGATTCCCGGAGAGACTGCCATTTAAATAATGTTAAAAGAACAAAAACCCGACTGCTTAAAAATATAGTCACTCCCATAATTTCAATGAAGCCAAAGATACCGAAGGTATTGAAGTTGGTAGAACCCTTTGTGGTTCGACTCCGGTGGCACCACCGACACACGTATTTCTGCCTAATAACAGCAGTGTTAGGCGCTGCTGTGTTCCGACTTTTCCGAGGCATTCCAGCTTAGACCTCTGGGGTAGCGGCGCTATCTGGGGTTGATTACAAATGTCCATGGGCGGCAGTAGCCACTTACTATAAGGTGAACTGCATGCTCGACTACTACTTCCATAATTAAAAAAGAATTAAAAAACCTCATTATGTTAAAATCCGTCAATTCGTTTGGGCCACTTTGGGCCGCAGGTGTCACTGAATGATATGCATAGGTACATACGTTAAAAAACATGGCTCTTCCCGAGTAAATACAATAAGCGAACTACTAGCCAGACCTCTACAAATGGAATAATAGAGCAATGAATATATAATTGGTTTTTATATAACACAGTAAATGGATCTTGGCAGTCTAGTTCATTGATTGATTGCGAATCAAATGACTACACACTCTTATCTAGACTAGTTCTGTGCGTATTTCATCAATCTCCGATTTCTTTCCTAAATTAATTACTAATCGGGTTTCGTCAAGTCATTTCCAAGACAGTCAGAGGTCATTGTATATAAGAATTTCTCTAGAAATGCCATTACTTTTTTTAGTACATTTTTTTAGTCTAGTTGTACTGCCTTTAATTTTACTGCACATCCCTATGGTTGACTGGGAGAAAATACTATTTAGCATTAAGTCCGTCTTTTGCACCACATTGTTTTTAACATGGTCAATAAAGAGTAAATAAATAAATAAATACTTTATTTTATGTAATACAACAGTAGATATGCGGTTTTCGCAACAGATCGGAAAAGTATATTTTTATGGTAGACAGTCACTGTTACATATATTTTTTTTGTAATGAAATAGAAATAGGAAATGTAGTATATCTCACGGTAAATGTTCACTGCCATTCATATGCATTTGTAATCAATTCAAATATTATACCCGAGTTACTTCTTGAAGTTAATCTGCTCATATATGCTTTGAAAACCTAAGAACTAAGTTGGAACACTTCCACTAAGTATAGTTGACTTACCACTCTTATTTACTTAGTCCTTATGCACAATTAGACATCAAAATGATCAATTTTGCGCGTCTAGGTGTTTGTATTTTATTAGTATGCATTTATAGCAGTCATGAGATGACAAATTCAGAGTGAGAATATTAAGTAACCGTAGAATAAATATGAGAGTTACTCTGGCAGTTGAACTACGTACGTACGATAAATTAATGACATTCTTCCTGAATATAAAAATGTTCACCCTGAACTGTATTAAAATTAAGTGGATTCTCTTATCTCCATTCACTTACATCCAGGTCGCACTAAATCCAAGTCATTCTTCGCAAATAAAAAGACTACAACAATACAATAACACGGCATTGTTGAAAACACTCATTTTGTTAAGCTTGACACAAACAGGGGACCACCGAGTCTCTAACTCGTAAATAGTGTAAACGTGGGTTTGTTCTCAAATGTACATAAAATGGACCTTATTGCGTAGTAATACGGGTGTAACAAATACTAGGTTACGGTTACGCGAAACGCGAGGGCCAGTTGACCTTAGTTTCTTACGTAACCACGGACCTAGATGTTACGTTCGCTTTCGTACTATGGCGTCTACTTATGTTTACTGATTCATAGAACACAATCAAAATATGTTTGTGACTCGCGGCGAAGCGTAAATATTATACGTTGAATTAATAATATTATTATTATATTACAGAAATATGCGTAACGTAGTTTATATTGAATTGTGTTGTCATATTAACTACTTCTATAAGGTTTTTTTATTCACTATTTTGATATTGAAAGGGTCTGTTAAGGAAGATAAACTTTTCCGAGACATTCTAGCTCAGTGCTCACGCGTGGCAACGCATTTGTTTCTGATCTCAGGTAAAAATCTAATCTTATCTGGGGTTGATAACAGGTGTCCATGTCTGGCAGTAACCACTTACCGTCAGGTGGACCGCATGCTCGTCTGCTACTCCTGTATTATAAAAACACATTTGAGTACATTTAATTATGTTTATTCTGTCTATCTTTTAGTTTCAGCTAAATTTGCAATCATATCATACTGTTCCAATGTGGTTTGTTAAAGGAAGCAACGGGTAAATATCTGACCATTAAATCCATGTCGGATACTTTCAAATCACCCTTAAGACCTCCGTTAAGATTTAGCGACTACTGTCAAATGGTAATCGGGACGGCTTTATATGCCAACTAAAGCCCGGAAGCGCGTATGAATTTTAGTCACAGCCTTCATCCATGATTTTGGAAATAGATATGACGATTTGATGAGGGTTGAGTCGAAGAATTAAAGTGGGCTGCTATGGTGTATTATGTATATGCTGAAACATAATATATTATGTGCGTGGTTTGTGTTGCATGGTATTTGTGGTCAGTTTACATGATTGGTTGTTAATTTTTTATAATATTGAAATAGCAAAAGAGCATGCAGTGCGCCTGATGGTAAGTGGTTTCTGCCGCCCATGGACATTTGTAACCTAACCCAGATAAGATAATAGTCCTACGTCAGGTCGGTCACAGATGCGTCTCTACCCCTATGATTAAGTTGAATGCATCAGACAAGTATATCTCCCTTACCACACTCTTCAAATCAGAACACAGCGGCGCTGAACACTGCTGCTTTAGGCAGAAGAAAGGTGTAGTGGTGGTGTCTCCGGAATCCAACGACAAAGGGTTCTTAAGGGACCACGGGACAACGACAAAGGGACCACCTTAAAAAGGTCATTATGGGTATATAACAATCTATTGGGTAGATCTAAGAATCACGACTAAAATAATTTAGAATGTATTATTAATTTCATCTGGCATAAAATTCACTACGCTACAAACGTCTCTACTCCTACAACTTCAGCATTATTCATCACGGTAACTTTAATATTATTTATATAACTTTGATAAATAGTATCAAAGTTACTTTGTACATCAAAGTCTACTTTGATAACGTAAACCGTCCTGATTTCGAACTTTCCGATAGCGTGATGAATCAAATGTAACGTTTGTTTGTATATCTGTTATGTAATCGTTGATGTGTGATGAAATGTTTCGCGTGTCGAAATAGCTGTTAGCTTACATATTAAATCAATATTATACGTATAACTCGAAGGAGTTGTAAATGGGACTTTATTTAAATTAACGACTGACTACTATATAATGCTGAGTTTATGACTTTATTTATTAACTCATGTTTCAATGTTTTATAAATATACATTGCATTATTCATAAAAAAACATATTTACAATACATATAATTAAAAGATTAAAACTATATTTATGTACATATATAAAAAAGGGGGGAATAAAAACAAAAATAATTATAAATAAAACAAACCATCTATATTGGCCGTGTGAGGCATGGTTCCCAAAATGCTGGCGGCGTTCTCTTGCTGCACGGCAAGGCTCAGTCTTTGGGCGAAGTAGCCGCCAGCTCTCTTCCAGTCTGGTCGACGTTCTGAGTTTACATTACTTTTTAAATAAAAAATATTTTTCGGTTTCTATAATTACTTATCCCTACTATTCAATTTAGAATTAAATGCAAGCAAGTAATTTTTCCTATCTTTGTCTTAATTTAGTACATACGAGAACATTGCTCACTTTACACAAAGTGTCGCAACGTCTATGTACTTTTCGAAATTTTCAAACATTTTTTGATCGAATGCGAAAACAAAAGAATCCGTTGCTTCATCAACTCACGAGCGTGAAAAGCAAAAAATAAAGAATAGGACATCGAAGGCTGGATGATTGAAATGAAATGTATGCCGACCATGGATTTAAATTGAACATACGCCCAAGAAAAAGTTATAACTAGATAATTATTACAAAAAACGCAAAAACTGACTGCTTAAAATATCACCTATGTCACTTTCACCTCGTCCCTTAAAATCCGTCAAGTCATTTACGGTGCAAGGAGTACAAAATAATAAGAAAAATATAGGGTCGAAAAACATTATACTCACCAGGTAAAATTGTGTACCTTAGATATCGTGAGACAGAAATTAAGACCCGTATTGTCTGTTTTGTACTTATTTAAATCACATTATTGCTGTTTCCTCCTCGTCTCTTTAGAGTAGAAAACACTATAAAATTTTCTAGACCTATATCTTAGTAATTAGATAAAATTTCAGTGATATCTTTAAATGTTTTGAGAAAATGTTTGAAAGAATTTTAATATGAGGCAGAGTGTACATTTTTAGATCCGTGGTCCCAACTGTAAAACAGAACTTCAGAACAAAGGATTATCTGCCTAACAAGACCTGTCTGGACCATCTATGGAAGGCTTTCAATCTTTTCAGGGGAGTTACTAACATTTCGTTTTAGAACAATACTCTTTAATGGAAGGGAGACGGTGCTCAAATTTGAGTTGATACAGTTTTAGGACTCACATGCTATTGGTTCTTTATAAAATACTAGTTTTTGAAACCGATTTTTTAGATTCTCCCAGGTAAGCCTCTAAACTTAACTTAAATAAATTGTAGTTTTATAAAATAGAGCATCATCTAAATTAAAGTTTAGGTTTAACTTTTCTCATCTTTGAAGGCTAATTGTTAAGAACAATTAGTCAGAATTAATAATGTTGACAAAGCTGTAGAAGTGAAAATAAGTGATATAGTAAACAAAAGTACTATGTGGTCAAGGAATATAATTTATTATTTTAATTAAGCCGTTATAAGGACATAATTATTCCATTTCCCTGACACAAAATAATTAAGCCGAGCAAACATGAAATTATAGGTTAAAAGCTTTGAATTAATTAATTAATATAAGTAAAAGATAATCTGACCTTTATACAGATCCTGTCGATTCTCTTTGATTCAAATGAGCGTTTAAACATAATGAACGTCAAAGGGAACCTGCGATGACTTTCAATACAGGGAATTTTGTTTGTGAATAAATTCCGATATAGATTTCAGTTGAAAGCGATGAGAGCAGTGACGCGTATCACATTTAGATGATTAAATGACGTTGATACGTTTCACTTTGATTTATAGCTTACAATTTACAAATGTATTTGTAATTTGTAATGTATTGTATATTTGTTAATTGTGAGTTTAAATGTATTTGTAAATTGTAAGGTATAAAATTGGTACCACATCTATTTGTGCCTAATAACAGCAGAGCTAAACGCTACTGTGTTCCGGTTTGGAGGGTAAGCAATAAATACTCATTAGAGACATTCCAAATTAGTCGTCTGGGGAAGCAACGTACCTGTGACCGACTTCAGCTAGGAATTCAGTCTTATTTGGGGTTGATTATAGATGTCCATGGGCGGCAGTTGCTACTTACCATCAGGTGGACTGTGTGCTACTTACAATATTAAAAAATACATTAAATCTATTTGAATTTTAACAGGAGAGGTACAATTTATGAAATTAACTACGCTGCTTGCTTATGTTAAAACTTTAATTATGGCCCTTATGGGGAAGATATTTCAATAAATGAAGCCACCTTGCAACAGCAGTGAAAACCTCATACTGTTTTATGCGTATAGATTAATGATCACTTGCTTTAATGGTATGGTGGGCTATGGTCTAGTCCTTCTCGCCTTGAGAGCTCATGCCAAGCGGTCCCACTGGAGGAATAGGTTGACGGCGAGTAACCCAGTTCATACTATGTATTTTGGACAACATATTGCAAATAACGAGAATTAGGTACTGTGTAGGTACCCTTAGTATAAGTTTTTACAAAAAAATGTGTTTTTGTATTTGTTTACGTATTTGCCCATACATTTCCAATCAGCGCCCCTAGCGGACTATATCAGAACAGATTGGAAATTTATGGGAAATACGTAAACAAATACAAAAACAGTAATTTTTGTAAAAACGTAGAAACTCATACTAAGGGTACTGTTGTTTTATTAGGATCACTATAACAATCAACTTTCTTTAGTTACAAATTCGACAAAAAGACAGACAAGTAGAAACTTGTGTTACATGTAACTATATGTCCATTAACTGAGAAATTGTTCGATAGTTTGCTAAAGGTGCCTTTGGTAGCAAACTTAAAACAATTAGAACGGTACGGGTACATCAAGAGAAGTTTATGCTTCGAGAAATATCAGAACAAACTTCCTCTGTGAAATGGTTCTAGTACTAACGACTACACACGTTAGTGCTTTAGATAAAATTGTGCCTGCATTTCGATGTTCCATATACGAATATGATGTGAAGTGTTCTGTTCCAACTACCAAACGTAAGCATTTATGGTACTGATATACCTATGAGTTTTCGAAAAAACTTTTTCACGATAAAATGAGGCAAATGGTATCTTTCGCTTTCTACACCCACTGCCCCACACTAGGATTTCCTGTATGTTGGGTGCTATGGATACACTAAGAGACAAATACACAAACACAAAGACCCAGAGACAGAAATCTAAATTCATCATTTAGAAATCTGTCTGGCCGGGGTTCGAGCCCGGGACCCTCTGTGCTTCAGACCGATATAGTGACCGCTCCGCCACGCGGGTTGTCATCTTACTGATCTTAGAGCGGTATTTCTGCCACACCTTTTCTGACCAATAGTTCAATTCTTCTGTAATTTTGTTTGAGGGATATGGTGAGACATTTTCAGTTTTTCTAAACTTTTCATCTTAGCCATTAGGTGTAGCAACGCAAATGTGTTTCATTTGGGATAGAAGGTATTGTAGTTCTTTCGTTTATTTTTTTAGTTTGTTACGTACATGCAGATTGCGTGTTGTAAAGATGGAACAGCAATCTTATCCTATTCAGTTAGAACATCTACCTCAGAAATAATTTCAACGTTAAGTGCACAAGCGTGGAATTCTGTAGAGGTCTGTCATCTCAAATTTGGTCTAAATTTAAAAGGAAATCAAACTGCACATACCACGTGAGCACAGACCAGAGATTACTACTTAACTCAATTCTGTATGCAGTAAGCAGCTGTGCTCAGGAGGCGGCAAGATTTAAAATATTTCCTCGGATGTGCCATGAATTTTTTAGAAGAAGCCACCGAGAGTGGCCGTTTCAGCGTTGCTTTATTTTTATTGTAACAAGCTTTCCAGTTACATTACCATTCTGTTTTTTTTTCTCTGAGAAAATATTTGCCTTTTGGCTCGCGATTTTGGCGGTGGGAGGAAATGTGTGAAAATACACATGCTGATAACATTTATTTTAATGAAATGTTACTATTTTTATAATTATTTAGTAATGTGTACATTTGAGTGTAATCATGTTTAAGATGATAACTATTATTTAATGGCAACAAACATTATCCTTCACAAATTAGACCTTTATTAATAATTAATGGAATTATGTATCGTTCAAAGATGCGAGTAAAGTAAACCAAGTTTCACATATTCGTTGAGATGGGCAACACTTAAATCATTATCCGCAGTCATCCTAAGCAGAAACCCGCACCCAGCAGTGGGGCAATTATTGATGATAATTATAGAAAGATTATTAATTGTTTATTTTTGAAATGAGTAAACGTATTTTTAATTTAAAACAGACAAAGGGGATGCAATCAATTATACACAAAAGAAAGTATTGCAGTCAGCAGAGTAATTAATTAAACGAGCCACTCAAACTTTTAACAATTAAAGTTATTACACTTATTATTTACAGCGATGTTATTTTTTCCAGTTTCATTAGGAGATGGTTTCTATCTTTGTTCCCAGTAATATCCACGTTTTCGTCTTATTTCACTTTTCGCGATCCTTGCTTAAGGCAGGATTATGTCGGAGCTTTTTGGCAGATTGCAAGGATTTCACTGCTATAAATTTAGATTTCTCCTTTGATTTGTATTTCAAAAGTCAGAAGCTTATATATTCAAAATATAATGTTTTATATTTATGTGACACTTAGAAATAAAATATTATATTAAGGAGGCAGGAATAGCGACGCGTGTTGCAATGAACTCATCAACTCAGAAAGGACTACGATCATATCTAGGTTTGATTACCAATCATGGCTGGCAGTAGCCATACCATCTTACCATTATGTACACTATATTCTGGTTTCGTCTTCAACCCATTATTGTCTCACTGCTGGACATGGGTCTCCTCTCAGTATGACAAGGATTAGTCCACCGCGCTGGCCAAGTGCGTGTTGGTATACATCACATACCTTTGAGATTTTTTTTAATAAATTCTCTTAGATATGCAGGTTTTCTCACGATGTTTTCCTTCACGGTTTTAAGCATGTGATAATCAATTTGTAATACGCACATAACTTAGGAAAAACTTTTGAACGTCGGATCCCTCGTTTGAGAGGCCGAGTTTCTTAACCATTAGGATAGCCTAATGGTTAAGAAACTCGGCCAATTTGCATTCTAGTTTGCTGCTTCCATATTACTAGAAAATTGTCACATAAACTTACAAACATTAATTTTATGTCGTGCCACAACAAGTTGTAAACTACCTTCTCTTTAGCTACAAGTATTCAATGATGGTAATTAACACCCAAATTACAGCAATTATGTAATGACAGTTAAGCACGCAGTCACGGAATACAAGAATTAACAACAGTATAAAAGTAGTTGATTCTAGTATGCCAGAATATTCTTTTTAACTTTATGGGCATGCTTTTAATATTTTTCATAGATTAGTAAAGATTACTCACTCCTAACAAGAAAATGTCACCAGTTGAAATTGTCACTGTCATCTATTTTCGTGTTTGAAAAATATGAAAAAAAAATGTAGCTTTTAGATTATTTACGAATGAAACAATATTTCTCGCACTTTTTCTTCGATTTCGTGTTTTTGCACCACATAACCGCACATGTCGGCATTGGTCTGCGTAAATAACGCCATGACAGCATTAAATGGCTTACAGAATTGTCAGCCGTTTGATTCATTTAATGTCTATACTTGTAGTCGTCGCTATGTAGATGTCTATACTTATCTATGATATGTTTCATAAAAATTTTGGCAAGGGCTTAAAACGTACGTCAAAGGGCTGTTGAGTTTTAAATTCAGGTGCAAAATCGATAGTAAATATGTTTTCTAATTGTGGATATGAGTATATTTATAGCATGTTAGAGGTAGAGACATGGTGAGAAATTATTTAAAGGAAAAAAGGGTATTTAAACAGATTAGTAAACAATCAACTTAACCCTGAGAGGAGAGCCACACCAAGCAGTGGGACATTAACCAATTCTTGTTGTTCAAGTTTTGACCAGTTACCCGTATAGTTGACAACCAATATCCGATTCGGTAGTAGTATATTAAATATTGTAACTGACAATATGTAAGTACCTCCGCCTACACAAAATAAAAATATCATTCTTTAAAATAACTGTGAAATATCAGAAACGTGTCTCAGATTTCTACAATTCTCCAGATTGAGAGACCAAAATCGAATTGTGTGAGCATCGTAAAAATGGAATCATATTGCTAATCTCGTTACAGCTGAGAAACAATAAACTGAATACTACCTTATTTATAACCAGTGGAATGGATTCGGGGTTTAGGTTGTCGTATTGGGACCTATAAATCGCTCTAGTTTGACTTGTTGCCAATCGTACGGACCTGACGCAGTGCAACTGGTTTAGAATACTATACTATAGTCTGATTCATAATTAGGTGTCCAAAATGTAAACAAAGAAATGTCATTGTCAAAATACGATTACAGGTAATGTAAACCCAAACAAAATAACAAGAAATAAAAACTTTAACAAACTCAACAAAAAACTTAAACGAAACTTAAAAATGGCGGCATAAAAAATGTTTTGGATCCCGATTGTATTACCATTATCAAATTTTAATTTTCTACCATAAAACTTGTTTTTATTATTATTAGGTTATGGGACGAAATTGAGGTAATATAAATATTGAAAAATGTGAATTGAACTAAATGTATTTCGATTATTATTTTATTATCGTTTTATTACCTTAATATCGTCAAAAATAAGAAACTACCATTTGAAACGTATTTTCTTGATAGGTCAACACCGTTGTTTACATTTTGGACACCTAATTATGAATCGGACTATAGTTACTCTAAAAGTAGACTAGTCTATTGGGATTTGTTGGGAATATTCAATAGCAATGACCTTTCTAGTTGAACATGCGAGATGAGGCAGATTATGAGAAATATTTTTTTTTTATAATATAGGAGTAGCAGACGAGTATGTACTGTACCTAATGGTAAGCAATTAGTGGACATGGACAAGCATATGTGGACCCATGGACATCCGTAATGAGCCCCAAATTAAATATTCCTAACTGAGGTCAATCATGGATGCGCCACTACACCAGAGGACTAAGCTGGAACGCCTGGGAAAAGTATGTTTCCCTTACCACATAACTGCTGTTATGAAGCAGAAATAGATGTGGCGGTGGTGCTGCCGGAATCAAACCTCAAAAGCTTCTACCACCTTCAAATTGTCAATTTGCCCTAACTTTTGAAGAATTCATCAATGTAGATGAAAGAGTAAAAAGTTGAAGGGTTAAACATAAACATCATGGTCTTAAACGTGTTAGTCAAGAGGCGAGCTGAATAAGCTGTGCCATTGAATTAACTAAAAAGAAAATAGACTAGAAACCTTAATTGAGTTCGGCCTTAGTTATCTTCAGAACTGATTGGAAACAGAGTTAAATAAAAGAGTGTTATCACAGGTCATTGACAAAAAAATTGAAATGTCCATCTTAAGACTCTTCGATCAAGAACGTACCATAACTTGCCGCTATAAAACAGAGATGAGCTCCGCAGTCCACAGTCAATCCACGTAGAACTACTTACAGTGTTAACAAAGGTACAGTTTAGGAATCACAGACTAAACGTTGAGCCCAGTTGACTCCAGAACATGAATAACAAGTGAGCCTAATGACGAGAGCTAAGCGTTAAAGCGTCCGGAGCTAGCCTCAAACAGGAAGCAACACCTCTGGAGCCAATTACCATGCTTTGCCAGCTAGTCTCCAACGAGAATAAGCTGTTATAAACGTCTTGGTGCTGAATCTTAAGTGAGCTGAGAGTCAAAGCTGTATTTTTGCTTATTTTCTGCAATTTAAACGTAAGAATTAGACATTTTTAAGAAAAAAGAAATCTTTACTGGTATTGTTCTATGGAAATTTAGTTAAACCTTTTTAAAAAGTTTCTAGCAGTATTCAATATCAAATACTATATTATTTAAAATATAACACATGAAAACAACTAATTAAGTGAAAGACTGCTATCAAACAGTCTTGTCAATGAATAGCTTAGGTCTAAAGATAGATACCTATATACAAATTTCATTCATTTCATTTAATTTCAAGCAGTGATAGCCTGGAGGTTAAGAAACGCGGCCTCTTGATCGGGAGGTCCGAGGTTCAAATCCCCGGCACGTACATCTGATTTTTCAAAGGTATGTGCGTATTAGAAGTTAATTATCACTTGCGTAAACGATGAATGAAAACATCGTGAGGAAACCTACATACCTGAGAATTATTAAAAAGAAAAGTTTTCAAAGGTATGTGAAGTCTACCAATTCGCACTAGGCCGAATCCTTCTCTTTCTGAGAGGAGATCCGTGCTCAGCAGTGGGGCAGTAAAGGGTTGATGATGATACAAATTTCATAAGAAACCAGAAATTACTAAGGGCTATGTTTAACGTCTCATATTCCTACTAAGCATAATATTTTAAAACAACAGACGAACAAAACATACCAATTTTCAATGCTATGATAACACAGAATAAGTACATGTTTACTCGTAAATATCTATCGACCACACGGAGTATTAAAATTTTTAAAACTTGTCCTAAAGAACCTTTTAATTGCATACATTTTAATTATTATATCCGACCATTTACTACTTTTACACCTATTACATTGAGTCATTTAATACGCTGAGTCACCGTTCGACCTCAGTAGATTTGTGGTCGAGTCTCCTGCGGTTGCAATTGATAAACGTACTCGTACGTGGTTGCTCGTATGTGCGGTGATTACTAATACCTGTAATATTTCATATGGATGTGTATACTTAAGACGTTTAGTAAGTGCAAGTGCAAGTGGTTCCACTCAGGTGCTGTTTGTTTTATAAAGCAGTGTCAAGCGCTTTTTTATAATATAGGAGTAGCAGACGAGCATGCAGTTCACCTAAGTTACTATTGCCGTCCATGGTCGTCTATAATAGTTAAATATACTAGTTAAAAGGGTGTGGCTGTCTCTTAAATTATCTCTATACGTACTAGTGAGACATTCCAACTTAGTCATAGTAATAACGCATATATGACCAAACTTATGTAGGATTGATTAAAAATATTCATGGGCGATAGGAGCTACTTTCAATCTGGTGGACTGGATACTCGTTTGATATTTTAATTTCATATAAAGGCTATTGCAACGCGAGTAGAACATGTTAGAACTTCTAACATGATTGCGGTCAAATTCTTGCGTACGTGGTCCTATTTGGTTTTGCGTACTAATTAGGTATGTTGCATATTTGTGGCTAAGTCCATAATTTCAGATGAAAACTAGTTTTACTTGTTCGTTGCAGATGAATAAATACAAGACAAAACTAAAAACAAGGCGGTATCACTATAGTACACTATATGCAATTCTATACTAAAGATGAAGATGATGAATGATGAAAGGAAGAAGTTATGTGCGTATAAACATTTATATTTACTAGCTTTAGCAGTGAAACATTGTAAAGAAACCTCGAAGCAATTCTTTAAAAAATAGTGTTCAGGTTAAAAATGCGCGAAGTCCACCAATATGCACTTGTCCAGCGCGGTATACTTTGACCCACCCTTCTCAATGTGAGAGGAGAACGGTGCCTTACAGTGTGAAAATAATGAGTTGGAGACAAATTATACTTACGATAACATGTTTTATACTATATAGATTATTCAGAACAATAGTTCCTAGATATAATTGTTCCTTTCTGAAGTCTTTCATAGATTCCTGAGCTCTTTAAATTCATCGCGTTGGCATCGTAAATTGTACGTAGGTATTGTATAAAACCATTTATTTTTCAGCAAGCATATCAAACTGAAAACTGATACAGTATTGATTCGCGGTTTCACTGTAACCGCTTGTGAAACTGAATCTTAATGGTTGTAAAGCATAAAGTTACATATACTATTGTGTACTATTGGTTGTTTCTGTAACCTATAGGGTTATTACTGATATAAGCGCTATGATCATCGAATTCGTGTAACTAATAGAGTAGGTTTTATAAATAAGTAGTAAACATTTCATATGAATCTGTAAACAAAGGGTGACAGTTGAGACATTCACATCAAATTTGAATTTCCTAAATAACACATTAGGAAAAAAATAATTACATATACCTACCTCTATTAGAATTTTTTTCTTTACTTTTAGTTTTATACTTTTATGTATGCCTGATAAAACGCCAATGGACATCCCTAATTAACCTCTGGTGTGATTGAAATACTACTTAGGTAATGTTAGTGCGTGGCTTTGCAAATTAAGTTGATTAGTAAACCCTACAAACCTGAATATATGAGCATTACATACTACCATAATGAAACAGAACAGAAATAGGTGTAGTAGAAGAGCCTCTGTGACTAAAACAGGATTCTATAAAGTACAAACATTCCTTACCTTTTATTATAATATCAAACATCTTTCCTTATTTCAAGCTTTCTTTTCCTCTAAACTTTTGTGCATCAAATAAAAATAAACCCACCAATTTCTTCACACTATCGTAACAGTCAAAAGCTGTAAAAAAGTCAACTATCCAATCAATTCTAAAGACTTCCTCATTTCCCCATCGCTCCGTATCTAGACTTCAACGTTAATCAACTAACACGTAGTTAATTACTCTCAATCGGAAGAGCGTGGGCGAAGTGGAGCAGGTGACGAGTTAACCCAGGAGCACAGCTGGTGGAACCTACAACCGATTGTACACCCTGTTGTGGAACAATAAAAGGAACGACAGGGTCGAGAATAGCGTGAACACACGACCAAACTGCAGTAATATACTATATTAAACATTATTATTAATTGCAGTGATGTGACTGTCGGGGCTTAGAACAAAGGGATGTTTAGTGAGATTATACATTTGATATACAGTATTCATATATGTATACAAGTTAAGAACAAACAAGTAGTATGTATAGTGAAGAACAATTTAATATAAATAAATATAGTTCAAAAAACTAAAAAACACGCTTTTATGATAAAATTAACTAAAAAGTAGAAAATCTAAATGAATCTAGGAATCAATTAAGGAACAGTAAATAGTATAATTGTGAAATAAATCTACAAAGTTTGAACGAAATCTGGCCGTTTAAAGTGGGTCAAAATCGCGCCCAAAGAAGTCGGTTACAAACATACAAACAAACATACAAACATACAGGTGAAGCTAATAAAAAGCGTGTAATAAGTTATATTGCATTGTTTTTTATATTTTGTGTAGGTGAAGGCAAATACTTGTTAGGTAAGTAAGTATAATGTTCTTTAATGAGTATCAACTGATTCAAATTTCATACCTACTCTAGATATATTCGGGGTGAACAATATTCTGATACTTTTGAAGTTATTTTAGATGTGTTTTATATTACCCCGTAAAAGACATGGCAAACCTTTCAAAAACAAGTTTATAGGTTTTCGCAATTCATTTTTGGTACCGTTAAAACCTATGAAAGTTTCAATTAATTCAATGTTCCACTTAGAGTTTCACTCATACCTTATTTTTATTTATACTCAGTGTCTTTCATATTTGTTCGAACTAATATTTTTTTAACTATGTTTATGACGAATTACAATTGATTCGCTGAGCGCGGTCATGGTAACGGTCATTAAATGATTGACTGCAGGGTAATTAATGATTAAATATGTAAATGATTTTTATATAGTTAGTTCATTTCTAAACATACTAATCCCCGCACTGCATATTTAGTAATAATAAATATTTTTTTACTGACTATTAAATGATAGCAAATGTAAGTAATCATGAGTAGTAACTTATATACAATCCTAGGTAGAGCTTTTGTTCCATTTATAGGCAGTTATAGAGACAAATGGTATACCATTATAGAAAGACGAAGACCCTACAATTTCATGTGTTTTTGAAATAGGATGATACCTACCTATGATGATTCAAATGAATTAAGTTGTACTCAGAAATCGTACTCATAAGTTACGGAAGCGATACTTACGAGTATGTTCGTACATATTAAACAGCTGTGCCAACTAAACTTTCACCTGTTTCGTCCTAACATACCATGTAGAGTAGCGTTAAGATCGAGAGTTTTAGAAGGCGTTGCAACTTAAGTTTTCAAGGACAGCAACTACTAAGACTCCTTTATACTAGTATTGATTATCCCATGAACGACCACTTAAGAGTAGATCAGACCCCATAACATATCATAAATAGAATACTTAAATTCCAGATGAGCTTAAAACCCACTTTTCGTCTCCAAAACTCCGGAGATGGCGACTAAATCCACAAAAGGTGTACTCAAATAAAACAAGTTTTTTGCGTCTTAGGCCTCTAACACTTTCGATTGCTCGCAGGTACATATTTTGGGTCAACAAATATTTAAGAGTTACTATTGTATCTCATTTATCAAACGATGATATTTCGAATATATTGCTAGATAAATTATCTTACCTACTTATGTTTATTTATTTGAAAGAAATACGTAACTCATAAATAAAATAAATAAATCGAACGCTTTCCATACCATTATTTAACTTTTTTCTTTAATCTTCTCTATCCCTTCAATTTTTTGTTACATCAGCCCGAATTTTTGTAAAGAAGAAAACACATTCTCTCATAAATCGTTTCTTCGCTATTTTCGACCTCAATAAATTGGGGTCGTCATCTGTATAGTCTACAAACTAGGTTAGAGTACGCTCCACTTAAATATAAGTAGGTTCTATACTTTATAAAAAGTGACTTATCTTCGAGAACAAATGGTAGGACCACGCCCACTCATACCATCGGCTAGGTCGATGTCAACATTAGTTACGCAACGAGACCTCGCGTAAATCTCAATGCACTTATTCGCCCCTCTTATTATCTGTGACATAGACACTAATTTCGCTTGGCAAATTAAAGCCTCTACTATGCAATAAAGACTCTACACCCAAATGTTTAAAGGCTAATTTTGTTAGGCTCTACCATTAGCGTTAATATACGAGTACCATTACAACATCCTTCATTTGTATGAGAAAACGATTTTTATGTTTTGGTTATAGAATCATGTTACGTTGGTTACTTGGCTATAGTTTTGTGTTTGTTTCGAAGTTTTGGCTATTTAAATAAATTATTTAAAAAATATAAGTAGTTATATGTTAATTCGTGGAATCTCTAAGAGAAGAAATGTATGATGACACTTCATAGGGAATTAACAAGTAACATAGCGTGTGTTGTAAGTACACAAGCTTCATCGCATATGTATAAATATTGTTATAGAAGTTTATTTTTATGTATTTGTATGCTTACGGGTTCACATACTAATATTTAGCATAATATAAAAGTCAGTAGTAGTGGATACCTTTATTTATTAGACAAATGACAAACGAAAAAAACAACAATGAAGAAAACAGTGTAAAGACATATCTATATAGTTGCTTTATATGGCAGAGATGGCCTATGGCACACAAAAAAACAACAATGCAGGAAACAGTGTAGAGGTTTATGGTTGCTGCATATGGCAGAGAATTAGGTACGTATGGAACTCAATACTAATGTTCTTAAAGGTCATAATCAATAAGACTTGACCTTAACATTTGCCATGGTGAGGGGAAACATAGCAATGATATAGCAAGAAGCATAGCAAGGGGAAACAGGGGAAATAAGAATCGCGACAAATTATGGCAATTCTACCTTCGGGTTTTTGATTCACTTAAATACCGTATGTAACAAAAGTAATGCAAAATATATTTCGTACTTATCCATTGTAAGGGTAACAATGCCAAATGTCATGGAATTTGTAAGCCTATTTTTCACCATTTCACCATTTTTCACACAAGGACCCTCATTGTCAAGAGTACCTACGTTTTCAAAGTGTGTTTTGTTTTTATTTTATTTTAAAGTGAAAGTATAATGCAGGATACTATTTTTTTTAGTTTGGTAGTCAACGTGGAATACGCAGCCTCTAACTTTCAATTTAGAGTTGCATCATAATAAGTTTTGCATCATTTTAATCTTTTTAATATTATTTTTTGCATAATATTAATAAGACAATGTATCAGATTGTAAGTGATAGACGCATGAATGTGTGTGTGGTATGGGTTGCTGGTGAATTCCGAAAACACTATTATCTTACCTTTTTCTCTGTCGTGTCAGAATTATAATGCTGTTGTTTTCTATTTTGATATTAACAGGAGGGATTCCAACTTAGTCCGTAGGGGTAGCAATCCGGTTGAGTTAGGTAGGTTTTAATCACATGGAAGGCTGACCTTACGCAGGACTAGAATCGCGAGGGACTCCAACTAAGCCCTTAGAGGAAACAAAATGACCATAGGTCGGAATCCTATTTGTGATTAATTTTACATATCTATTACAGTCATCACATAGTCGTCTGCGCTTTTAATTTAACCCTTAACCCTTCAAATGATACGGATTACTCAGTATGACCATTACCCCACGAATACGAACTCACCTGCTATTTCAATTTGATTAAAATTACATTTCGAAAGTAATCCTTTAAACACATGACCCATTACCGCAACTGCACGCTAAGTACTTCAATTTAATTAAAATACATTTTGAACGCTTTAAATGATATGTGTACAGTCTACACTTAATGTCACCCATTTTCATAGGACTACATGTTTATTTGCTACTTTCATTATATTAAAAAAGTACATTTCAAATTTTACCCTGTATCTATTCCTGTTTAATGTGACCCATTATAATAGGACAGCATTGCATGCTTATTTGCTACTTGCATTTCTTAAGGACTGGAATGCTACGTGTTACCGGCGGAAATCTTAATTATTAAAATATTTATCTTCGTTTGCTGCTTGTATTAAAAACACGTTTAAAATCTAGCCCCAACACGATACTCGTATATCTATGCTCAGACCACTGCTATGACCCACTATCATAGCACAGCATGGTCACAATTTAAAGCAAAATAATATCTTTTTAAATCTAACCCTTTAAATACATGCATGCACATTGTGATCCATTACCGTATGGCTGCCCGCTGCTTTACTTACTTCCTTTAAAATAACATTTCAAATCTAAGCCTATAAATGATACGTCTGTGCTCAGTGTAACTTATTACTGCAGGACTGCAAGCTGCGTCAATTTAATTAAACATATATTTCAAATACTTTAAATGATACATTTATGCTTCATGTCACTCATTTTTGTAGGACTGCATGCTTATTTGCTAATTCAATTGTAGTAAAATAACATTACAAATCTAACCCCTTAAATGGCACGTCTGTATTCAGTTTAACCCATTATCATAGGACAGCACGGCACGGTTACATTTTAGTGCAAAATAATATAATTTAAAATCTAACCCCTTCAATACATACGTGTTCAGCATGATTCATTGCCGTAGAACTGCACTTTTGTTGCTTTAATTTTATTAAAATAACTTTTCAAATCTAACCCTATAAATTATACGTCTGTGCTCAATGTGACCCATTATCATAGAACAGCACGGCACGGTCATATTTTAGTACAAAATAATAACCTTAAATACATACGTGTTCAGCATGATTCATTGCGGCAGAACTGTTTGCCCGATTTTTGCTTTAATTTCATTAAAATAACATTTCAAATCTAACCCTATAAATGATACGTCTGAGTCAGTGTGACCCATTATCCGGCGGCCGACTGACATCGTTAACAAAGTATTGTGTCGCGGGTGCAGCCTCTGCGCCGCAAAGAATACCAGTTTAGAGATGAAATGGGTTAAAAATATAGACCAAGCAATTATCAAGCCGTTATTGTGTAATGAGGCTGAAACCTAAGGGTATATTATTAGTGGATTGTTATTATTTATTGAGAAATATTTTTTTGTCTCTTTAGGCACGGGGAAGTCTGGATTAAGTTGTAGGCTATGTCGCAGGATAGATAACCAGTAGGGAAGCAAAAGTCTGGAATGAAAATATGTCTGTGTTAAAGTACTGATCGCCCCCTGACCAGGCGGATTGATGACTAGAAGAAGAAAGAGGGCAGGACAGGCTAGTGTATCGCAAAATAGAGGCAGATGTCCAGTGGCAGACTGTCAAAGGCTGGTGGTAAGTAAATAGCTGCTCAATGGGGATTGGTGAAAGAAGGTATCGGTTAGTTGTCAATCCGTTTCGGATATATTAATGACTCCAGTGATAATCTGGCTGAGTTTAGCTTCTGAAGCATGCAACATGAAATTTGTAGAGACGGTTAAAATCTACATAACCTGGGCTATGAGTACTCCACTTCAAGTAGATATTAAAACAAACTTATTACAACGTAAACTAAAACCATAAATCTAATAAATGAACCGAATCGCTGCTCCGAGGAAGTGTACCCAAGACACTAGTCATTACCTCGCTATATTACCAAACTTATTTATTGAACCCAGTAACTTTTGGTTTTTGGGTCACAAAAATCAATATTGTGACATAATTAGTCGTATTAGTATGATTGTCATGACCACCAGCTAATTATAGGACCAAGGTTCAATTCCCAGAGGGTAAACGTGTCTCTGATAATTGATTATAGTCAACACGACTATCCCCTAAGGACTAAGCTGAACACATTAGTACACTGCCTTAATACAACCTTCAGATCAAAACACAGCAGAACAATGAATGCTGTTGTCAGGCAGAATTAGGCTTCTACTTAACACACTACAAACTGTTTATGATATTTACAGGGACCTATGTGAATTCTATCTATCAGCATACCTGTCGTGATCAGGCGATTATTTAAGGCCCTCTCATTCTAATAGAAAATTCAATGTAAACAGTGAGACAAAAATAAGCGAACAATATTTATCATAATAGAAATTAATATATTAATCTTTTTTTTGTATATTCGTACTTAGTCGAGTGCGCATATAATATTGATAATAACGAAGATTTCCTTTCCTCACACCTTCATATCCTATAGCAGTCAGCATATATAGGGTGTAGAGATTATCCGTGTCTCGAGTATACCCTCTTTACCCGGATATATTTTCGAGGTAAAGGCTGTCGGAAGAGCATTATTATTGTACTTTAATATGTAGTATAATATATATGGCGTATGGACATTGAAAGGCTCCGACACCAATCACCAAATATCCTGTATATTTTATAAGTAGTGGAGTAGTAAGGGAGTTCACCAGATAGTAAGTGGTCACTACCGCCCAGACATAATGTAACCCACTTCACATAGAAAAGAGTTTGTTGTCAATTGTCAAGTGAGTCATAGATACGTTGCGTTCCTGAGGAAGGTAGTCGCCTCATATGTAAGTCAGCCGGCACCAACACCCTACCACCGAAACGAAAGGACTGCTTCACGCTTCAAAAAGGTGTGGCGATGGTATGTCCCCGGTAAACCTATATTGGTACTGCCACCTTCGAAATATAAGCCAATCGTGTTACAGATTTAATAGACGGTCGGTTGAGGTTACTAAGCCAAAAAATCACGCTTGTGGTCAGAGAACACAATAATATAACATTAATATACATTCCATTATTACATACATTACATACATATTATTAATATTCTTTTTGTCCTAATACTAAGACCAATTTTAACGTCGTGAAATTTTGAAATGTTTTAGTCCTAAAATATATGCCAAAAATGTGATCATAAAACAATTTTTATGTCCACTTAATAAATGCATAAAGATTACGGTAAACCTATAAAACTATATTTTTATATTAAAAATGTATCCTCTATTCAAATAAATATTATACGATAACGCGTAATCATAAAAACATTATTCCGTAAAAACATCTAGTCATAACCGGAAAAACGAGATATAAAGAATAGGAAAAACAATAATAAATTGGAAATATTTTCCTCAATATTATACAACACCATTGCAACTAATTTATGAACAATAGAGCTTTCAGAAAATTCATTTTTCATTACTTCTCAATTCGCAATAAGTATTTTATTGTATCTCGATAATTAATGAAAAATCAATACTTTATACTAATAAATACTTAATTGAAAACTAAGTAAGGATAAATGTATAGTAAGTAATAAATATAATTGTAGAGATTAGTTTTTTATGTGTATGTAAGATAACAAATGGTTGATGCCCAGTGGTACGAACTTCGGTGTCTCGTTTCAGTGGGCTTGGGTATATATCCAAGGGACGCACCGCTGATTTTTGAAATTATTGAAAATTAATTATCATACGCTTAATATGATCTGTACGATACGTGGAAATTACTTTAATTAAACAAATTACCGAACTGATCGTGCCGAGTTTCACGAAACAACAGACATACGAGTAATACAATATTTTTACTCCAAAAACATTTACAATTCATGGAAAAATACTACGCGAATAAATAACTACGCGAAGATTCACAGAATTTCAATATAATTAAATTACGATTGCACTGGAGTTATATAATGAGATTTATACATTGATTGGTATGCACGTACGTGTAGATGTTTGAAATCCGAATGGCGTAGTTCCACTATCATAATCGGATTGGAGCAACTTAATTTGCATTGTATTCGCAACAAAACTCTCGAACAATATTGACATTGATGGGAGAATACAATAGCGCGTACCGTTCGATATCATGACGGATGAGTGTCTCACGACCTGCAGAATAGGTAACTTTAATGTTTTTGCAGTTTTCTTTCTTTTTGGGCGTTTGAGAAAACGATGAAAGTGATTATTTTAAATACATATTTAATATCGACACTATAAAGTTAGCTAGAAAGTATTAAAAGTTTTGCATATTTTTAAGGTATGATATAGTAGCGATACAATACGAGACGATGATGCGATACGTCGTGTCGTATTGTATAATTTTGTATTTTTTTTGTTTTGTAATAGTTTCACTTACGCATGTACACATTTTACGAGTATGTCAAATAAGTATTACTTCTTAAGTACATGTGAACATGTACACACATGTGTTTCAAATTCATTTTAGAGTATCCGAAAAGTTTACGGGGTTTCGATACGGTACGGTAAGGTACAGTTGGTTACGGAAATGTTTGGAACAAATACTTGTTAGTAGAATTCAAACACCTTGGAGAACGTTACAGAGTTGTCTCACGTATGTAGGTTTCCTCACGATGTTTTCCTTGATAGTTAGCTAGCGATAATTCTTTTCTGCTGCTGCTGCGTATATTATTCTGATCATAGGTATGTGATATTAATTAGAATCTGTGTCTTTCAGCTCCCATAATCTGGGATTAATATTCCGTATTATGACGGCTTAATATATATAACATTACACTTAAGTATTAACAAATTATAATTTGATTACTAGAACAGTTGTTATCACATTTATAATAAGTATTAATAATAATGCATTTTATTATTAAATCAAATTATTTTTCAAATCAGTAGTAGGTAATAATTATTTGGTTTTTATTAATATTACCTGATAGTAATAAATATAGCGTGACGAAAATACTCTTCAAAAATTACCAATTTTATTCTCTCAAAGGTATTTAAATCTACTGAATCACACTTGACCAGCATGGTGGACTGTGGGTTGCCAAACAGGCTGAGTAGCAACTTATCATCGACCTTAATTAGATAATTACGAGTAAGTCTGATTAGGTCATTATACATAGATAAATTAATATTCGGCACAAATAATACGTTCTAACATTTATTATAAATAGAAATAATTATACGATTAGACAAAGCTTTTAACAATACAATATGACAACATACAATTCTAGAAATAACATAATATAAAATTAAACAAATCCGCTAGCTTCGATTCAGATATGAAAATGTAGGCATTTTATCGCAGATATAATTAAGGTTTAATGACAAATAATTGCAAACGCAATTACAAATCAAACGACAATAAATCACTTATGACTAAGCACGTCAACCATACAGGTTTAAACTTATGTACTTACATAAAATGAATCATCAATAGAAAAATGTGGAGCCTCACCTTAAATTCGCGAAAAACTGAAAACAAAGGTGGCTATTATGCACTAGCCGCCCCTGAACTTGACGTCATTCGTTACTATGGCAATACTCCCGGGGAAGCTACCCTCGAATCACATTTAAATTAATAAAATAAAAATAAATAAAAACGAATATTCTCCGTTTCGTCCAGCACTGTTAATTGAAGAACAAACACTGTTTTCGTTTTTTGAACGTGAGTTTTCGTTTTATCGTTTCGACGCGAGCGTGGGGTACGCGCGTCTTCGCGGCGCTGCGGTGCTCACTACGTAAATGTCAGCGCGCTAGGCACATGTGCGGGCCGGGGTTAGGGCGGCGGCACAGTGGAGGGGTTTTCCTTGCGACTGGCTCGTGCGACAGAGTAAAGGCAATGTAGACAAGTTGGAGCTAAGTTTTCTTTGTCAAATCTAAAATAAATATAACGAAATTCTCGAACAAAGCATATTTCTTTATGCTTAAGTAGGTGTTTAAAAATAATAAATTAAATGACATTGGTCTGTATACATGGATACTGCGTTTTCAGCAATTATTGTTTAATTAGCAGTTGTTATTAAATTAGCGGTCATTGGAGTGTGGATATTTTCCCCCCTTTTTGTGCTTAGGCCCTAAATGGTAGGTATATGTTTAATTATCTTATATATAAAATTCTCGTGTCACAATGTTAGTTACCGTACTCCTCCGAAACGGCTTTACCGATTTTCATCAAATTTTATATGCATATTTAATAGATCTGAGAATCGGCTACTATCTATTTTCATACCCCTAAGTGATAAGAGTTGTTCACCCTTAACATTTTTTTATTTATATGGCAACACAACGTTTGCCAGTCAGCTAGTAAACTATAAATGTTTCAAATATGGTTAAGTAGTATATGAAGTATTATGTATGGAATTGTAAGAGGTATAATACAATCCTCGTCCCAGCAAATGAATAGATAAAACCACCAAACTTACCTTACAAGCCGATTTGCAGACTGGAATGGTATCAGGGATAATACGCACCGCACTGTCACAGAAGTCGAAAAAGTAGGCACGGCCTCCTATGGAGTAGTCTCTTTGCACTTCACAATGCACGGTAGCACGGCTAGTCCACGTCAAAAACAAAAGGGAGAGGGCACATACAGAACGTTTGTAAGATCTTGCTAGGCGCAAGATGACGACTGGTCAGAAGAAGCGACATTGAAAGACAACTGTGATGGAATTTTGACATCTAGCCACCTTTAAGTTGACAAGGATTAAAGATAGTATAATAAATAATATTTTCATGTTTAATATTATAAACAATCACTTGAGAAACCTGAATCAAATTAAACTGTAAAGACTAGACGTGTTGATTATAAAAATTTGTAATATTTTGAAAAAAGAAATCAGCTATAATAAAGTAAGTAGTTTATTTTTTTTTTATAAAATGGAACTTATAATTTCACTTCTTCTAATAAATAATAAAGAAAATAATTATAACAATGATAATAATTTTATTATAATATAGTATGATACGCGGTGGCCAAAAATGATTAAATATTAAGTTTTAATAATTTATTTATTAGGTTTGCTTGGTAAAAATGCAACTATATGCAGTACTAGTAATACCCTTTTAAAACAGCGAACGCAAAGTTGCGTAGAAAACCCCTCAACCGTGCGTGTGCCTTTACAAAGAGCGAGCGAGATGGCGTCGCACGGCGCTGTACATCCGCTTTTCTCGTTATGTAAGCCGCGGCCCTGGAGCCTGGCGACACCCCGAGCTCCCCTCGCACCCTCCGAGCGTCCTCGCATTCGCAAAGCTAACGTCTTCCAGCTAAGATCAACGCTATTGCACGTTCCACTCTATTATTATCACCCCAAGGTACCCTTCCCGACGCAACGGTGGCTGAGTGAACTGGGCTCCGAACTGGGTTACCGGAATTTGGACCTCAATGCCAACGAATAAAACTCATTAAGTCACCAATTTGTTTATCAATTGCGTTGCGTACGTCCATCTTAATTTTATTACGAACCGATGCGTGCGGATTTATTTTGTTTTTGCAAACATTCGGATTTCCAATTTTGATTTTATTGATCAATCAAGCGGTTAAATAAACTGGGGAGTTATGATTAAAGGGACTGAGACTCATAACTCCACATGCTGCAAATAAACGCGTTTTTTGCCTCTTTCTGTCCTCAATATAGATATCAAAAGTTAGAGCATTTTAAACACATACTGTCTCTATTACCTCTACCAAGAAGGTAAAGTTATCTCAATTTAAAGCGGAAAATCGTTCGACGGGAATTTTCCTGGTCATTTTCTTAACCCCTTATAGCGACTATTCACTTTCACGACGACGTAGAAGGGGTGAAACTGTATTATCGAGGTAAACCCACCCTTTCGAATAAAAATTTATTACTCAATTGGACCAAGTTTTCAATTAAGATACCTAGTATTTATTTCCAATTTATGTATTTTAAAGAAAAAACTTAAAGCTTATCCGAGTGTTTTTTTAATAATAATAACTTGGTAATTATTATTCATTAGATTATAATTAATGATATCATAATAACTTGCGTCATTTTAAAATAATATGTTTTCGATTTACATTTTAACCGGTTCTTTTGTAATTCAAATAGGTATTAATAGTAAACCTTAAGACAGTTTTATTCTTGTATTAAATCTACTACGTATTCCTGGATTTGACCCGTACTTAACGCACTCATAAATAAAGTAATAATCCTATATACATTTTGTTATACAAAGTAATTTACAACAAAATGCCATAAAAGGTTGGCTAGCGTGGTCTAAATTCATTCTTACTTCTTAAATATTAGCTATTAATTTTGATCGCATGTTAGAGACATTAATTTTCTTTTAAGTTGACATTTTCTTATATGTGTACGGGTTTTAATTTGAGATGTAACCTTTACGCTGTTGTTTCATATATTTATATTGGCATTTGTAGTTGACAGGGTGTTAAGGTGGATTCTCACGGTGCGCGAATTGCGGATTCTATTTTCTATGTCAAACTTGAGGCCGGGCGGATTAGACTTTCCGAACTATCGCGTATGTATGCGTTTCTTCAATGTATACCACTATTTACATATTCAAAATATCACGCATTTGCAAAAGGCTAAGACGGTCTACTATTAAGGAATTGTATTGTATTAGATATTGTCTCACTGCGAGCGTATGTTACAACGATGTCTCCAAAATGTATAAACGCCCTTGTTCGCATATACTCGTAATATATTCGTCGCATGAGGAAAGTTACCCTAATAAATAAATGTAACCTTTTATTAGACAAGAGGCACAAAGATAAAGGTTTTATCATAATTATATTTCGACCTTCTTACAGTATTTTCACAACTTTTCATGTTTATTACCAAATTATTTGTTTATTTAATGAAGTATCGCTTGTATTGTGGATACTTTAAAAATATCAAGGTATGCTAAAAGGTAGAAGAATCCTTTTTGAGATGACTGTTCTTCTGCTATCATCATCCGAATGTTGAATGAATCCCTTTATTTTTTACGAGGGGGAAACCTTCAAAAGTTACCCGGTGCCGTGGGAACCACACGGGATTATGTGGGATTTTTACCGCACTAAAACCCCCCCGCTGGCCGTCCTCGGCGCTGCGTGGAGGACTCCGGGATCTCCAACGGAACGCAACCGGAGTCCTCTTGGCGCGTTGCCTCATCGGGCTCCGTCCAGGTGAGCTTGGCGCTCGCCACACAGTCTGGTGTGCACAACGGTATGCGAAATACATCCCTATTTATGACTTATTTAAAAAGTATTAAGCCGATTTTGTAGTTTAAAAGATGAAAAAGAGTCACAAACTTACTAACCTAGTCTTTAAAGGTAAAAGCGGAGCTGTGACTGAATTTAGGCAGTACTTTTATGCTATTTGGAGCTGTTTGCAGGTGTCCATAACCTTACTATCAAGTCGCCATTTAGTCTTCAAATATCTATAAAAAATGTTATTATTATTCTATACATAGCCCAAACGGTTTGCGGTAACGTTTTTTTGGTTAGCAGTGTCTGACAGACTACCACCTCAGCCGCAGAAGGGTAACCTTACCATCAAGTCGCCATTTAGTCTTCATATATCTATAAAAAATATGTAATTATTATTGTATACGTTGCCCAAACATTTCGCCTAACTCAGCAGGTTGCAATTCGCCCGTGCCAAAGTTATAAGGGCTATCACCCCTAAAATAACAGAATGGTATCATGACACTTCCGTCTAACTCCTGTTACATAAATGTGGCTTCTACTAACTCGATTTGCAAGCTTCCTGCGAACACAATCGTAAGGCTTCACTGGATACGTAGACATATGTTGTTTGGTCCTCTATTTAACAATTTATATTTAAACGGGTACAAAACTATATGTGCGTATTTTTTAGACATATTTAACTTGTTGAAGCTTGCCTGTAGCGGTTTCAATGTTAAACCTTTCGTGGTATTTTATCTTGGTACTCAAATGCAACCAATCAATTGAAAGTAACACATTATTTTGAACGTTTTTTGATCGTTTATCTGTATCAATGTACAGTATCAATTATCCCTTAGGAAATAAATAATATAACTTTTATTAGATGAAATTTTCTATCTTAACAAACGTCAAATATCTAAATATGACTTATAGGAATTAGTGTAGGTACTGGTATTATATAAATAAGTAAGGGTACTTTCCATCCCAAATATACTAAGTTTTTGTCTAAAAATTAAAAAATATATATAAGAGCCCTGAAAGTAAAAAAAAATCCCTTGAAGTTGACGTGTTAATTCGTTAACTTTCCGTCCTTTAAACCCTAATTTCACGTTAGCCAAATCCAGGCCAACTGCCGTGGATTTGGCAAGAGATCAGCCGTCACTAGCAGCTGAACTGCTTCAACAGCTTCGTATCGGAAAACTGTCGAAGCCAAACTTAGCTTAATACAATTCACCGTTGAATTATTTGCCCAACTTAGTGAAAATTCGATATTCAAGGCATTAAACGGTATTGGCGTTTATTTGATGTAAATGTCAAAGGTTGGGACAAATGTTTGTCTTGGTACTCGTTATGTTCTAGTTATGTTTGGAAAATTAGATTGCGTGAAACATATACCTAAACCATGGCCAGATCTTAACAAGAGTTATAATACGTGGCATACTGATAATTTATTTACAAATAAGTGAATAAAGTGTATCTTTATTCCAAATATACCAAGTTATTGTATCTAAAAAAAATATAATAGCCCTGAAAGGTAAATAAAAACCCCTCGAAGTTGAATTTGTTAATTCGTTAGCCAAATCCAGGCCAACTGCCGTGGACTTGGCAAAAGATTAGCCGTCACTAGCAGCTGAACTGCTTCAACAGCTTCGTATCGGAAAACTGTCGAAGCGAAACATAGCTTAATACAATTTACTCTCAAATTATTTGCCCAACTTAGTGAAAATTCGATATTCAAGACCTTAAACGGTATTGGGCTTTATTTGATGTAAATGTCAAAGGTTTGGACAAATGTTTGTCTTGGAATTTGCTGTATTTTAGGGTTATCCACGTTGACACAGTATCGAAAATCTGATTGCAACGATAAAAAGTATAAACAGAGCCAGATTTGGAGGTCTGAGGGCCCTGGGCCAACGAAATAGAGAAGGACCCTAATTCTTTTCTTAATGAAAGGAAAAAACTTATTAAAATTGCACAATAAATAAAAATATTTCAACAAAGAATGTATAGTAGTATAGAATGTATAAATAAGTATTGTGCGAGTATTATCAGTAAAATTCTAAAAAATACTATTTGAAAAAATCGTAAAGATTGGTGACCGACGAAATTTGGATTTTCTTTCTCTATTTCACTTGTAGAGGTCCCAGGGTAACAGGTAACAGCCTCTCCAAAAACCTGATACATGTCGATCTTTGGTACGTAAAATTAGGATAGATTGAGTTTTAATAACGGGCTTAAATATAGAATAGGTACATAAATAGTTCCCGATAACTTTGTTATGATATTACGGTTCAATAGTCAGCTGAAAGCAAAGCTAATCTGCTTACACTAAGCTTCCCACGTGTAGGGCACTTAGGGCAGTCACGTGTCAGTTATAAGATCTATACGTTCACATGTAATTACGGATTATGAAATGTTATATGTAGTACACAGGTCTGAGTAACCTACAGATACCTGCAAGATTAGTCAAATAATTATTGTTACTAAAATTATATTACATAGGTACATATTATATTTCAAAGAGTATATATTTATTGGAGTAGCAGACGAGCACGCAGTCCACCTGATGGTAAGTGGCTACTGCCGCCCATGGACATCTGTAATCAACCCCAGATAGGATTAGATATTCCTACCTGTGGTCGGCCATAAATGCGCCGCTAGCCTTGAAGACTAGTTGGAACGCATCGGAAAACTATGTCTGCTACTCCTATATTATAAAAATGGTATGCCGCAGTGCTAGACAATTTTCTTTTTTCATCTTTTTGCAGCCTTTCTGCCCAACTGGATCACTTCTCACATTTTCCAGTCAATTGTCTATCTCAACGACCTAAAAATTAGTCAAGAAGGTCACCCAGTAACCTCGACCATCGCGAACGCCAATTGTGCCAAAAGCCATGATCTGTATAACGTAGCACAATGCACCTAAAATGTTTACTTATCTTGCCTTCTTAGTCTTCTTGGAAACGGGAATTTGTTTGGAAACTTACCTTTTAGGCCCTAAAGTAATGTATAATGTATTGTATGTATAATTGTAATGCCCTATTGTATATGATGGAAAAGAAATACTTCTACAGTCTACATTGAATTAGAACTAAACAAACATTTAGCTGTAAACACCCATGCGCTTGGAGTATTCCAATAACAGTTTTCCGTTTTTGTAAAAAATATCTACTTTTTTCATATCATGGCATAACATGAATAAATAATGTAACATTTTATGCTAGCAAAGTATGATATTAAATAGTACCTTTTCTATGAAATACATTGTATGGTAGTGCGTATAGAGCCTCACAAAGGCAACAACAAAGGCTGAACCAAATATGAACCCAATACGCTGTAGTTTATTAGTTTCATTTTAACTATTATTTAATAGTTTCGAGGCGAAACAGCATAAATTGGAATAGTATGCGCTTTACAAATTGGGCTGTTTTCATTAGACGACACGATCAAGACATCGTGTGCGACACTAACTGACGTTAAATCATTGAGAAGTGCTGAGTGCTCAGCCGGCTAGTAATTTATCGATTGTGCCTACTGTGAAGTGTAAAATATTAACATGAAATATAACGTAATGTAATTTTCAAATAAATGAATATTGGAGCTCTTTTGAAGTAAGTGTAATGAAGTCTAAGAATTCTGCGCTCAGCTTCGCAGTAACTTGCAACAATGTTTTTTTTTAATTTGCCTTCAATTTGATGTTTGATTTTGCAAGGGAAGTATGATTTTATACGTGATAAATCCATTTTATTACCATCCATATTGATGTTATGTCGTTAAATATAAAAGAGTTCGAATACCGTATCGTTCATTAAAAAATATTAAAGATATAATCTTGCAAATCGGTATCGATATATTACCGACGACACGATAAGTCGTGATCGTTTACTCAAAAAGAGCTTGCTCAAAGGCGCAACATAAACGACATACAAGCTTACAAGCTCCCAACTTGAACCAGGGTACTAACTTGTTTGTGTTAACTTATGCTATCCGTTTCAGTTCAACCTGAGACCGGTTCAGATTTAATTAAACTTGAGCTGCAACATCTATTAATTATTAGTTAGATTTTGTTCGCTTTTAAGAATAATATTTGTTTTCTTTTTCAATAGGATCTATTTTTTTATGTGACAAACAATTGCCTATTATATTTGTTACTTAGTAATGCTTATTAAAACAAAAACCCGACTGCGTAAAAAAAATTAATTCAATAAAAAGTTAAGTAATGTAGCCTATGCCATTCTCACAATTTAGACGAATCCAATGACGCCTCATATATTAAAATCCGTCAAGCCGTACCGTATATAGGTATACCGTATGTTGTCCCTGTAGTTTCGGGATCAGAAATGGGCTACGGTATCCCCTGCCTGTCGTAAGAGGCGACTAAAAGGGGCTTTCGGGGTTGCGGGCGCCAAGAGTGGGAGCTCGAAGCGCCCGGCTAGTGACCCCGGGAAGGACGGCGGTATGTGTGGTCGCATTCCGTCGTATACACCAGACGGTGTGGTGATACAAACTCACCTGGGCGGAGTCCGACGGGGCAGTGCGCTGAGAGGACTCCCGTCGCGTTCCTATGGATATCCCGGAGTCCTCTACGCAGCGCCGAGGACGGTCATCGGAGGGGATTTAGTGCGGTAAAAGTCCGACATATCCCCGTGTTGCTACCACGGCACCGGGTAACTTTTTAAGTTTTCCACCTCGAAAAAAAGGCATATCGTATGTATACCGTATGTCCTTTGTCCTTCCGCAGTCATGTAAAAATGATAATATAAAACCACGTTATTCAGTCAGTGAATATTATTATTATGAAATAGATTTAGATTAAAGATTAATTCCGTAATAATTTCAGGTAAATTATTAAGTAATCCCTGGGGCAATCTTTATATATAAAAAGTAAGGCTTTAATGTTTAATGTTTTGCTTAGTAGGCATATAATACTGAAGCTTCATTAAATAATTATACGCTGTTAATTTTAACGAAAACTGGAGAATTATTAACTTTGAAAATCATACGGATACGCTAAATTAATAAAAAAATCCTCAGATAATCTTACAATTTATATTTAAATAAAGAATACATTTTTACATTTCATAATCTGGATGAAAGCAAATGATTATTATATACGGTTTTACACTTTACTCCAACAAGTAATTGCAAATTTTGCATCACTTTTCGTATCCTCGGTAGTATAGTGGTCAGTATGCTCGCCTGTCACGCGGGAGACCGGGGTTCGATTCCCCGCCGAGGAGTTGATCATCGTCAACACTTTTTTTCGAAATACTTTTTTATTTTTTCGTTTTAAACAAAGTATTTGATTAGTATAGTTGCTTAATACATTCTAATATTAACAAACGTTTTTTTTTGTTATTTTATACTCGTTTTACATATTTTTTAGGAATATGGCATGAAGTGTAATATACTCCGATGCGCATTGGAGCATCGTGGTGGAATACGCCTCTCCTTTATGGAAAACATGTTTTAAATGCTGATAGGACCATGGACCAGAATGGTTTAACCATGGATGTACCTAACACCGTCACATCCATGTTAGTGTTAAGTTCTGCGTTTCGATGGAAGGGTGTGACTGACTTACATTTGAGGCCATCTGAGTTAGGAGCAGCAGCTCTTCAAGTAGAACCTGATTTAGATGTGTATGGGCGGTATTGACCAGTCACCAGCAGGTGGACTGCGGGCTCGTGTGCAACTCGGATTTTATAATACAAAGTTTTAAAACAAATTAAATTAATAAAACAGAGATTAAATGATAAAGTGGAGTGGATATTTAAAAAAAATCATACAATTTCTTTACAAAATGATAATTCTTTTAATAATACCATAACATCTAATAGGTACACGTTTTTTTCTCAAGGATTAAATAAACGCTATCGTTTCGATATGTCACAATTTGGTATTTGTGGCTGTTGACAAAGTTACAAAGGACATAAACAACCTCCCGGCTCATACATTAATAGGAATATTCCGGTTATATCCACTAAACATTGTTATGACGTAACCAACGTGAGCATAAAAAGAAGTAGGTTTTTGCGCTGAGAAAGTCTTTATAATTCGTAGCAAAACAATACCCCTTATTCTCCCATTACTGGCCATGGGTCTCCTCTCAGAGTGAGATAGATTTAGGCCATATTACACACCTTTATATACTTTTTTTAAGATTTCCCGAGCAAGTCGATCTTCGTGCAATGTTTTTCTACGCAGTTTAAGCAAGTAGTAATTAATTTATATTATTCACATAACACCGAAAATCAGAGGTGAGAGCCGAAATACGAGCCTCGGATTTAGCTATCATTACTTACTTACAGGTAATTGTAATTAACCACAAATAGGTATGGAGTCTCATCTGAAATCGATATTCGTTGGCATTTTCGAGTAACTAAGTTAAAAGGTTCCACTACAGTCGAACTATGAAGGATTTTACCACCTTCAATCGCTTTGTATGCTCAAAGATTCAAGGTCGGTTTTGTATGTGTTAAAAACACACCATAAGCCATGATGCTAACAAAATAGATATCAAAAACCTAAATATAACTCTATCAAACCGACAAGACTGTTCATATAATTATAGAGCTGATAAACTAGTACGTAGTCCATCTGATAATTTAGGCATTGCTACTCATATGTGGAACGAACTCCAACAGAATGAGACTCAAAATAATTCTGGAATAAAGTTGGAATCTTTCTCGGTGAAATAAAGAGAAACTTTCCTTAACTTGCAATTACTTCGCTCACTGACTAAGTTTTCCTCTTCAGTTAGAGAAATAAATCCTCGGATGCGCATCGTGACATTTGTTTTCGGAAGAGCGAACCATGAATAGTTCCAATTAAATAGTTGAATAGCTTTGAATAGCTTTTTATAGAAGTTGAAGAACCCATTTCAGAGAAACGTGTTGTGTTCGTAGAATTTGGTTTGTTTTAATGTATTTATTTAGTCTTTATAGCGTTCTTTTGTACTTATTAGCTAGTTACGTATTAAATCACAAACATTTATCCTTTTATTTTACCGTTACTTTAATATGGATGTAAACATTATATGTTTTTTTTACCGGTATGCAGAGGGTAATGATTTTGAATGTACCTATGTGTGTGTATCTCATTCTTTGGTACGCTCTACAGCTTGGTGACTTGGCAAATTTTAATATAATATAATGTGTCTATTGATTCGTCTCAATTGTGGGAGTGGTATGGGCTGCAATTGACAAAATTTTGATAAGCGGTTGGGTTCTTTTTACCGTATTAAAAACATAAATTACTAATACACAAAGGTTCACACGACTTCGTAAAATACTTTCTGAATTCCACGGCCGGATCTGGAAACTGGAAAACTTCATTTATAAAATTATGCTGCACAACTCCTAGATTTATTATGAATAGCTGCTGTGGTAACTTTGAATAGCTTGAATAGCTTTAATTAAGCGGCAGTTGAATGCGTCTGTCCACCACCGTCCCAGAGGACTGCAGCGCTCAGTTTGCAAGTTTTAGTTTTTATTGTTGTTGTTTATTTTTAACACGCTTTTTATAAATACTAAACCGTAACTACATTTGAAACTTTGGAATCATTGTTTGAATTCCAATTTGCAGTTGTTTGCTAATTCTGCATTTGATATTTATGGACATAATACATAGGTATTGTATATCGGTACATTGTGGATATTTTTGGACATACACACACCTGAATTTAATTAATTCATTATATAGAATTAGTATTGAATTAATAGTCTTAAGTATTGCGTTTGTTCTACTGCAACATGTTCGTTGGTTGGTTCGGAAATCTTAAACTAATTTATTATCTTTTAATTTATGTATCCTCGTTAAATAAGATTTATGTAATAAAAGTAGTAACAAAGCAGGTGCCTACTTATACTAAACCGATACATCTTCAACAAAGCTTATTACTTACAAGATGCACTTGTTTACACGGTAATATTATTATGGGATCATAACCGATAACTTAAGAAAGTAAGTAGGTAATTGTAGATTCTAACGAGATTTATTTATGACTCTATCTAGAAGAATTACGAGTATCTACTATACATTGTATAATAGCTAAGTCTTTCTAAATGGATTCTACTTTGAAAATAACTTCTAAGGACATGTTTTACTATCAAACTGGTATGTCTGGTGGCCCAAATCTTGATTGTTTGCGGTGGTGCCATCCGCGTCCCATACTTCCGCGTCTTACTTGAAGGTGGTAGAGCCCATTGTGATTCGTCTCTGGTGGCACTACCGCCACACCAATTAGCAGACATACTTATCCGAAGCGTTTTAACGTATATCTTGTTAGACTTAGCACCTTTAGTAAGATTAATATTGTCTGTAGTTGACTAAAGATGCCCAAAGACGGCAGTAGCAATTTACCATCAGGCAGACTGGACATTCGTTTGCTTCTATAGAAAAAGAAAAACTTGACGTTGGTTCAGCCGTAAGTAAGTTCATAAGTAAGTAACATAGAATTTTAACGTACAAATATGAGTATGACTATGTACTAATCAGTCGCCTGTACAAAGCTGCAAGTTTTTGCAAAAAGTTGCAAAACGAAGAAAACGAGAACCTCTTTGCTAGTCACTTTGCGAGAATATTTTCAACTTTAACTTTAACATGGAATCTGTATATATAAGTAATATTTTTGTGTCTGTCTGTATTTTGAATAAAAGTATAATTATACAATCTCATGTTAAATGGCGAAATTACCATACCTGAACCAATTTGGAGTTATACAAATCTTCTACTAGGTACAAATAGATCTGTACCTCTGGTTGCGGGACTAGAATAGGGCTACAATATCCCCTGCCTGACGTAAGAGGCGACTAAAAGGGGGCTTCCGGGGTCGCTGGCGGCAAGAGTGGAAGCTCGAACCATCCAGTAATTTCCCCGGAAAGGACGGCGGTATGTGTGGTCGCATACAGTCGGTTACCAGATGTTGTGGGAGGAGCGAACGCTCCCCCAGCGCAGAACCCGATCGGGGCATCGCGCTTGGAGGACTCCGGCTGTGTTCCGTCGGAGATCCCGGAGTTCTCCAACAAGCGCTGAGGACGGCCACCGGGGGGGTTTTAGTGCGGTAAAAATCCCACATAACCCGGCGTCGCTCCCACATTTGAGCTCCCGCCTTTTAAAGGTTTCCCCTCGAAAAAAAAGGTACAAATAGATCAAATTTATAGGACCTTGGGTCAGTGAAACTGTCCTCTAAATAATCAAAATTTTGAAAGAAAAACTATCACGCTTTTTCACACTTCATCTTGGATCCATCTGGGATTGACTGACGTTTGACATATTTCAGAACCACTTATTATCAAATGACTCCCTATGTCCGCTCTTGTAGGTAGGTACTACTTTATACCTGAATATACTTAAATGTCTTTGACTGAAAAGATGTAGAGATGAAAAGATTTAGGGTTTCTGAGTAAATTATTGAAGTGTTGAAGTAAACGTTGGTGAAACCGCGTGAAGATGCTAGTTTTCATATAAAATGCGGTGCAACAAGATATGGAACCTCAAAGCTTTTGATGCTACCCGTTTTTCTTCGAACTCCGTGCATTTGCATACAATTCTCAGTTATTAAAGAAATATTTCAGACGTGTAGGAACTAACTAATGAGCTTCGCGGTCTTGGGTTCACTTGTGGATGTGCTTTGTTATTAAGACACTCACTTTTGTTATGGAAATAAGAAAGTGGTGTATATTATATATAGGTAGTTATGAAAATGATGGACATCAGTGCAGAAGCGTAGCGTGCCGCAGGCGATCTGCTTCTCGTAACACTTTTTAGGGGGCCAAAAACTTAAAAAATATATATTATGTGTATTTCCTATAGGAAGACCTTTCAAACTGAACTCCGCCCAGTGTAGCACATTTAATTAGGGTGGTAAAGTAGTAACAGAATTTTTTCGCCTAGAAATTTTAAGGACCATTTATTCCTGACTTTCCTTTTTGTACCTAACAGCGCAGGGTGAGGTTTTTCGAACGTGCGTATGTAGGTACGAAATGTATGGTAAGTAGGTCTCATTCTTTAACACGCCCTGCATCCCAAATGGCTTGGCGGATTTCAATAAATGAGGTGTCGTTGGCTTCGTCTACATTTTGGAAGTGACATAGGGTATACTTTCATTTCGGAGTTTTTGTTGTTAGAATAATTATCCAGGTTGCCAATCTTTTCGTACGGGACGTGGCATTTTCACGCGAACTCATTATTTGTGCGAACCCACGCTACAGTGATGTATGCAACCATACACGCTACGTTCATTGAGTCGGCGCTTCAGTTCATGATCACAATAATACTATTTAGCATTCATGTGTGGTAATCGCTAAAAGAATTTCATGAAGATCTAATATTACTACAATTAGTAACTATAGTTCTCCTTAACCTCCGTACACCCCCGTCGTTGCCCTTCCCAAGCGAATATATTACTCGTAGTTCGGCGAAGAAGCCAGACATGTGCTCAGAAGCGGGGCAAACCCGATTTAGCATTAATTCTTTGAGAATCAATATAAAAGCGGTCGAAAGTACCCCTAAGTATCTTTCATTTTGAGTAGCCTATTGTTATTTCGTCTTTTGTTCTTTTGGTGTGGAAAATTCGGACTTTTCAATTTGGCGTTTGTTTGCGCCGAAGTTTCGTAGTGAAGTAATAGAATATCTGAAGGGAATCTGATACCACAAATGTTTGCTAGATTGATTTGCTAGAAGGAATTAATGTTTACAAACTTAATGTCAATATTTGCTTCGACATTATTAATTTTCGACGAATATTGGCAAGATTCCAGGGACAGTTTCCCTTGTCCCTGTAGTTCCGGGACCAGAATAGGGCTACAGTATCTCCTGCTTGTCGTAAGAGGCGACTAAAAGGGGCTTTCGGGGTTACGGATGGTAAGAGTGGGAGCTCGAACCGTCCGGCCAACGACCCCGGGAAGGACGGCGGTATGTGTGGTCGCATACCGTCGTGTACATCGGGCGGTGGGGTGATTCAATCTCACTTGGGCGGAGCCCGACGGGGCAGTGCGCTGAGAGGACTCCGGTTGCGTTCCTTTGGAGATCCCGGAGTCCTCTACGCAGCGCTGAGGACGGCCACCGGGGGGGTTTTAGTGCGGTAAAAATCCCACATAACCCCGTGTCGCTCCCACGGCACCGGGTACCTTTTGAAGGTTTCCCCCTCGAGAAGAAAAAAAAAAAAAAAAAAAAAAAAAAAAGGGACAGTTTCCCTGAATTATGGTAGAACCCTTCGTGGCTTTGCGACACTCATTTTGACTTATTTAAGCGCTGTTGTGTTCTATTTTGAGGGGTGTGGTAAGGCCAAGATAAAGTAAAGAAGATGATATGATACTTTAGTTCCACAGCATTCTTGCATTTCGGTGTGCGAGTGTGGAAGCCGAGTTACATATGAGACGGCCACCTTGGTAATCAAGAGTGGCAACGTATCTGTGATTGGCTTCAGTTAGAAATTCTGTCCTATATAGAATTAGTAAGAAATTTACACTTACCATAAGATGAACTGCATGATTGCTATTATTTCGAAAGGATACTTAGTATTGCAATGACTTGCGCGGCGTAAGGCTCTGGTCAATTTCCACCTTACAATATTATCTAAATTATGAATTGTATACTTAGTTCTGGATCTCGATGTCCGTAAACTATGAAAATAAGCGATTACCTTACAAAATTGCAGATGATTTAAAATCACATAGGTACAGATAAATATTTATTTACCTACTTATAAATGGATTTCACACCTAAAGGTGCCTTTCAGGTACAGTGGAGCGTAAAAAAGGTTATTAGGAGGTTTACTTAAGCTACAGTAGACGAGTTACTTAACAGACGCGTCTACATTCTACGGCTTCGTAATGTTGTCAATCATGGTATTAGTGAAATGGAAGGTTGAAGGAACATCGGAGTCAAGGTTGTGTGGACATCAAAGACATTGTAGGGCAAGTGTTTGACAAAAGTGGATAGTGAAATGTTTTCGTGGTGCGACACTCATGATGTCACTGATATTTCTATTTAAAATAATAGCAGTGTTAAAAGTTGCTGCCTTCTGGTTTTAGGAGTGTAAGGGATAGACTAGACACTTACATTACAAGGCATTTATAGGTACTTAGTGATCAGTGGTGTCACTGGTATCACCACAGCTAGATTTAGGTACAGATACGACTCATATTATTTAGGCTTGCACATATCCGTGTGGCACTGACCATTCATAATTTGACGGACCACCTGCTCGATTGATTCTGCAACTTTGTTGAACATTATGTACCTAAATAACAAAAACATGAATTTTGAAATTATTTAAAAGTATCTAAATATACATGTCCTTTCCTTTTTTGCATTGACGTTGAAACGAAACAAAACCACAAAGCATGTTCAATCTTTTAATATCTTTTACAAAATTCATTCAATCTTTTTTGCTGAATTCATTTCATCTTTTTATGCCTTCACCGCTCTTGTGACTCGTTCCACTTGTATTTAATTTAGAAAGATTAAAGATAATTTCCTCTTGACATTTTGGGGTGTTTATTATTTTTAGCAAGTGGATACTTTGAAATGTGAACGATTTTTAAGCTTTTTTGAAGCTTCGTAAAATAGCCACGTACCACCATCTAAATATATATTTAGATGGTGCAGGCGAATGAATTTTTAGTATTACACAGTGGTCTAAAGCCATACAATTGATTGATGAAAGTCTTCCTCAAAAGAAGGGAGGAATGTTTTTGTAGTACTTATGTCTTCGATGTTGTGCTTTAATTAGGTACTTTAAAAATCCGCGGTAGGAGGGAAAGATAGAATGTGATTCTATTGACTTTATACGCCGATTATCGATGATCAATCCATACCCCAAACAAAAAGATCGAAATTTTATAGTTTCTGGTAAAAAGTACCCAATTGTCCAATATAGATACTTGGTAGGCAAAACAAAGGATAGATTGTTTATCAATAACGGGCGTTAGCACAACACAATAAATATCTTTTAGACTGGACAGAAAGGACTCTAATAAGGAGACGTCGCAGTGACTAACAGTCATTAGATTAGTCAGCTGGCGCCCGATCCTTGATTGCATTACGCCATTATCCACTCATGAATAATTAGACGGTAGTGAATTTTGCAGGAAACGAAATTTACGGTTCTAATTCTGACTGCTTTTATTTAATTAAGATGGATACCTTATCATATCAGTCGAAGTTCTTAGGTTTTATTTGATGGCGATCATAATTAAACATTTGAGAACTTTTGAGCTGTTCAAAAATTCTACATCGTTTAAACTGTGCCTGTGTTTCATTTACTAAATATCATTTCACATTTGGTTAGGAGATCTTTTTTGGTGGAAGAAGACTTGTCCATGAGTCATATTTGATAAGGTTTACATATAGGTTAACTTACAGGGTTTACATTTGTTTACGTTTATTTTTGGCGGAATTCAAGCTGAATGATAAGATACCTACTTTATTACGTTAGTTAGTTATTTGACAGTTAAACCGTAATCTTTATGGCTAAAATACTGTATTTGTTAGTTGTTTCATGTGCGAAATAAAACTTGAAGTTAGAAGCGTAGAACTTTCGGATTGGTCAGAAACTGTCTTTGCTGAATATAGGTATAGTATCTATAGACGTCCTAATTTTAAAATTTCCTCACGAGTAGTAACACAATTATACTTTATGTCGAATAGAATAGCTTTCTTTAGCAACTTTAGAACTTTTGGCAAAGTTACTTTTATAACGAAAAAACAATAATGTACCTACTAGAAAGCAGTAAATGGTCTAAATTTCAGCTTGAGATAATGGGCCATTACGAAAAGTTATAGTTGTTTTTGTTCTATGACCTTACATTAAAGTACACTTAGGTGTACGTTAGGATATGAGTATATTTCGACATAAATAGGGGCTGTCCATAAAATAAAATGAGAAATATTTTTACTGGTACGAATTTCTGGAAGAGCGGTTTGAATTAAATGGGTTTGAATCAGTTTGTAACTTAACAAATAACAACACATTATTTTGCTTATAACAAATTATTTTGCTTCAACGGTAATGGATAACATCATCGCAAGGTAAAATACTTGCCTAAAACTCCTCTATAACACGTAGCAAGTCGTTTCCGATCCGGTAGTAGTTTAAGAAAATATTGGAACTGACAATTTGTAAGTGCCGCCGTTGGCCTATACAAAAAAATAAATATAAGTAAATAATTTCATTTCATTGCACTGAAAGACATGGACGTATTTAATTAACCCCAAGTAGGTTTCGAGTTCAAAAACAATGCTACGTTTAACATTAGTGAAATTAGTGACTCTTTGTGACTACACTCACAACCTTACAGAAGATTCCCTGTATCGTGAATGATGGCACGGGGTCCATGGGCACACAACACACAGACACCCAGACCCAAACATCTAAATCTATCAATTAGGTATGTCTGGCCGGGGATCGAACCAAGGACCTTATACGCGAGAGACGGGTATGGTGACCGCGTCGCCACGTGGTACATCAAAGTTGAGACCCTACGTTTAAATTTCCATAACCACACCTTTAAGAGAGCCACTGCTGTTATAAGCCATGACTGTGATGCAATAGATGACGTCTCCGCACTATGAAGAGTTCTACCACATTTATGATCTAAGGACATTACGTACCTATGTACCTAATAGAAAAAAATCTCATTTATCCACAGTGCAGTACGTAATACTTTAATCTTATCTCATTATATAGTTAATTCTATTATTGCATTTGTTTCTAATTCCGACCCAGATCAACTAACTGGTGATTAATCGTGAGGTCGCCATGTCACCCGGTCGTGACCGTGGTATGGCTTCGGATGAGTCGTAACGATATAGCAGTTTATATCCATATTAGTTTCGTTCGTAGCAGTTTATTACAAGTAGTATAATTTATATTAGACTCGTTTTGTTATTGCTTGCTTATGGTTAACTAAGAGAGAGAGAGTAGAGTAAGAGTAAGAGAGTGAGAGTAAGACGACCCGCGTGGCGGAGCGGTCACCATGCCGGTCTGACGCGCAGAGGGTCCCGGGTTCGATCCCCGGCCAGACAAATTTCTAAATGATGAATTTAGATTTCTGTTTCTGGGTCTGGGTGTTTGTGTATTTGTCTCTGTGTGTGTCCATAGCACCCACGATACAGGGAATCCTAGTGTGGGGCTGTGAGTGTAGAAAGCGTTAAGCGTTAGTAGGTATATTGTACTCGTATGAACGTAAATTAGAAAGTCAGATACTTTTAGGCAAATACGAGTAATATAATTATGAAGTTAGTTGTAAAGAAGAACAATTAGTAATAAACATTGTATTTTAATTAAAATCTGTTAACCAAACGATGCAACGAATGATACAGTTATTGAAATATTATACTAGTCGGCATTTGGTTTATGACAAGATTCGGCTTTAAACTTTGTCTTGGGTAATGAAACCACTGGTTCGAGTTCCAGATCCTCTTCTTTTTTTGGAAGTTACTTAATCAAGAAAATTTTAAATGTCAAATATCACTTCCTTTAACTTTGAAAGAAAACAGTGTAGTGTAGGAAAACTAGGTTTCTTAAAGCTTTAAATAATATTCTCAAGGTTGTAGGTTGTTTTCCTCCACGCAGCATCGCATAGCAACCTTGTTTAAATCATCAGGCGATAATTTATAGAGAGAACACAACTTTTCCACATAACAAATACGTACTAACATAATTAATGTACTGTTGAAGGTAGAGATTGCAAAAACGCGTAATTTATCAACAGGCGGCCTTATAAATAAGTTAATGCTTCCCTCGTCCTCTTAATCTCAATCTTTGGTTACGAGCAGGTATAATAACTGTCGAACGCTTTTACATCATAATTGTACAGTCGCTAAAAAAATGATGAATGAAAAAAGTTAAATCACTTTTGAAAAGCTTTTTATTTTTAATTCTTACTAATTAACATTGATGTAGTGCTCGTAGTCATTCAAGTTCCATTTTTGGCGAAACACTATTGATAGGTGTTTCCCTTATCCCAAGTGTAGTGAAAAATGCTGAAAGGAGTTACGAGGCCGATTTTGAAAAAAAAAACAATAACTGCATCTTTGATTTTTGAAAAAAAAATCCTTAGCCAGGTCGAACAAGTTCATTTTGATAAAATGAAAAACGCCTTGTATTATTCCACCATCGGATAGTGTCGCATATAAGGATCAAAATCTGAGAAGTAATGATATATGACAAACTAATACATGCATTTAATACTACTACAGGCTGTTTGTTTGTTGCAAATAGTGTACTTTATTCTACTATCGACACATTGCACAGTAGTTAAAGTGCCACAGTAGAACGCCAAAACAAATTCGTTTTGATTCTGCGCAGCTGTAATGTAAATATGCATGTGTAAAACAATGTTTGTTCCTGGTCTGGTTGTATGCGCGTCTGAACTTTGTTCGCAGAACTCCGTGTTAAGCGCTAGCATGTGGCTAGTGGTGAATTATTTTACTAAAACGCTATAACTATTCGTTGTTACCTGTGAGATGTAACACTGGCGTGTGTTCTTTATTGTTCACAAGTGGAATGAAGGGGAATATTAAAATTTTCAAGTGATCGATCAAAATTTTACTTTTAATGTTGTGTCCTGTCCAGTGATATCGCTTGCTTATCACATGGACTTATCGGGAAGATGTTAGTCGCAGTGACTGCACCCATTCGCAGCACGATGCAAGAATCAATGCAATGTCTAGTAACCATTAAAAGGGCTGTGTTCTGGTTTAAAGGGCGTTGTAAAGTAGTAAATAATAGGTATTACAAATTAGACACCTAAGGATAACATCTTTGATAATAATTAAGATGGGCACGTCTCATTTTCAGCCTGTTTGTTAGACCTGTTAAGGACCTTTTCCATGTTGTAGGTATGCCCTAATATTGTCCCTGTGGTCCCGGGACCGGTACGGTATTCTCCTGCCTGTCGTAAGAGGCGAAAAGTGGCTTCCGGGGTTGCGGGCGGCAAGAGTGGAAGCTCAAACCAGCTCCAGCAAGCGACCCCGGGAAGGACAGCGGTTTTGTTTGGTCGCATATCGCTGTAATCCCCAGGGTATGTGAGAGGAGCATTAATGCGCCCCCCAGGGCAGAGCCCGATGGAAGGGCATCTCGTTAGGTGGACTCCGGTTGTGTTCCGTTGGAGATCCCGGTGTTCTCCACCTAACGCCTAGGACAGTCACAGGGGGTTTTAGTGCGGTAAAAATCCCACATAACCCGGCGTCACTCCCGTGGCGTCGGGTGCCGGTACTATCAAATAAAAAACTTAAATCTGTTGCTTTTGAAATCAAAAAGCTGTTTTCGCTTAGAATTACATCCGCGAACAATTCCACAGAGGTTGAAGGATTTGTTTTTTCAATGGAAGCGCTGCGTTGCGTTCTCTTTTTGTTTTGGTCTACACTTTGCACTTGTTGTAAATGGTGGATTATTTTAGACTCGATTTACCTAGAGTTTATAAAGTTGGGATTGAAATTTAGTGACTAAATTGTGGTGTTTGTTTAGTTTTAAAATTATTTTGTAATTGTCACAGTATTTCGCACCAACACTTTTAAGTCCCACAGCCAAATCTCCTTATATGGACCTATCTCAACAATAGAGAAATGAAACCACGCCACCACACCAAGCCACGATGTGGAATTTATTAATTACCGTTAGCTAGGCATTTGTGGGATAATTTAAATTAGTCCTAAAGGAAATGTTCATCATACTGGTCTGACACGGTTCTATGGTTATATGCTTATTGCTCTAATTGTACCTACCTATATGCACTTGACTTTCAATACAGTCATTATAATACGTACAGTAGAAATTAATTCGTAAGTCAAGCTGTGTAAAAACTCCAATCCATCTTCACAATTCCCTACCTCACAAGTTGAACATAGGAAGCCAAAATACCACTATATTGGATAGTAGAAACATGCGGAAATGCATCGACCAATTCAATCGAACGCCAAACAATCTGAAACCCGTAAAGAATTTACGCGCTCGCCTGTATCAGATGTTTACACTCGCTCCCGACTGTTTACCTTTGGGGCCACGTGCGCTAATTAGCCCCTTATTACTCAATCATATTGCGCTATTCGCGGATTGTTTAGACAATCCACTGGGTTACGCTGTGGTCGTGGATAGAGTGCTTTTTATGAATAGAAGCAAAAAGCAGAAGCACTGCCTGTGTGTGCTTGTGTAGCTCCTAACCTATCTGCAGTTTAGTTTAGGTCAGAAGTTATATCGATTCACCCACTATTATCGATCCACCGTTGTCAGATTTCTTGCAATTCCATACTTGGAGAGGCACATTAAGCTCACGATCCTGGAAAGTTAACACTTTGGATAGCTGCAGTAAAAAACTTCCCTTATAAAACTTGGATGAGTGGTTTAGAGATATCTAACAAGGGCGATTAAAAAAAAACAGACACTTCTCAGAGCGCGTTAGAATAGGCATGGCCTAAAATTATCTCACATTGAGAGACGGTTCGTGCCCAGCAGTGGGACCGTAATATGGTGACGACAAAATTAATCCTCTGATTCCGTGTTGGAGCAGCAGTGGTGTGTGCTGCAGGCCTTCTCAGTTGTGAGGAGGACCATGCCCAGCAGTGGTATTTAAGACTTGCAACGTAGCGAATACCTACATGAACCCTTTTCCTTGTTATCGTCACAAAGAAATCGGAATGTTATTTTTCTACTAGCGAACACACGAACAGGAAACCGTACTGGAAGTTAAGCTAAGATAAAATAGAAGAGTTGTTGACGGAAACGAAGTGAAGCTATTTTGTTTTCTACAGGTAATAAATAGAACTTTGGCTAAATCTGGCCTCGAGTTTATTGGGTGTCGGCACAGCTACGTGCCATCGTACATAATAATTTTTGTATGTACTTTTTCAAACTCAAAAGAACATTATACATATACATAAAATATAATTGGATTTTGATATGAATTTACTTATAAGGAGTTTTGGTGTATGAGGGTATTGATACCCAAAGGTCTACATTACGATCGACAACAGAATTGGGCAGCGAAAAAGCAATTGGAAATTGGTGCGATAGGATTGGAGGTCTACAAGGCTGCAGTGAAAATCCCACATCCTACAAAAAACTTCACCGTGTGTTTGTCCCAAAAAGACAACTTGGAACTCTTGTCAGTGATTCCGTGTTACATTTTTAATATCACCAAAAAGTGACCTGTCGTCTCTCCCACCGCAAAAAATTGGGACTACCTAAATGCGAAAAATTTGCCTCTAGGGATTATAGACAAAAATTGGTCAAAATTGATATAACTAATAGCAATAAATTTGAAATATAAATGTTTGAATGTAAATAACATAATCGTGATGCCTAATAAGATTTGAACGCCACCTTTTTTTGTAAATTTGCACTGGACCCGACGTGGTTTGTTAATAGGTCAATGGTTCCTTTAAAGCAGCTACTTTTCTTCTTAGATATAGATAAACCAATACAACCAAACCGACAGTGAATCGATCGTAAACACGCAATAAAATGGTGAACGAGACCGCTTTGATCTCGAGGTTAATACACCATATCAATTCAGTTTTAACTTCAAATGATGTGCGTACCGATTGACTTAAATCTCATTGTGTAAACTTACGTTGTTGTTCACGTTTGAAATTTTTAACAGTCTATAATTGTAGAGAAAATGTGTACTGTTAAATAGGTATACCAAGAATCGATAGTTTCACTGTTTTTTAGGGGATCCATTGAACTAATAGCCCATCAAGATGGTAGAATCTTTAGTGATTCGGCTCTGGATGCACCACCATCACACCTATTTTTGCCTAATAGCAGTGCTAAATGCTGTTGTATTTCGCTTTGAAGGATCGTGTAAGGAAGACATACTTATTCGAGGCGTTTAAACTAGCCCTCTGGGGTAATGTCGCATCTGTGGCCAATCTCTGGGAGGAATCTAATCTTATTTGAGATCTCGATGGGCGGCATTACCTACCATGAACTGGACTATATGCTTGGTTGCTCCGTCATTGTTATAAAACGCCTGAAAACTAAATATTCATGTCATATATAGAAAATACATCTTTTTTGGATGTAGAATTAATCATAATAAAATTGATCAGCAGCGTTTTCGTGCAATAATACCTACTCATCGTTTTAGGATATTTGCAATAGCTTTGTTCTCCAATTTTTTAAGCGAAGATATCATGTTGTCATTTATTTCAGACAGATAGATTCTTAGGGTGGGTTGCATCGGAAACCCGGTTAAAGTTTCCGTTACAGTTAAATATAACAGTAGTTTGACGGTAGCGATGGAATGTAAGAATTCTGTGTTGCACCAATTGATTTGTCATTAACGTCATTTCTGTCGCTGTCACCGCAATTTTTATTCGAAATTGACAGATAGGAAGTTGACAAATACTGTAACTTTAACCGATCGAACTTGACCGGTTAAAGTTAAGTATTAGTTATGACGTAATTTCAACCTCAACTAAAATGGTGCAACTACTATGCTTCTGTAATTGTTAAAGTTACATGATGCAACCCACCCTTAGGGTACTTAAGTTGTGTAATTTGACACTGAAATCACTAATCAAAATTGAAAATACATTTTCTATAACTTCTTGAATTACGAGTAAAATATCATCAAGTTTTAATGGCTATATAACATTTATTTTAACATTATCTTAAAACACGTTGGCCACCAAAACATTCACAATTTCTCGAATGACGACATCACCGTATCATATTATCATTCATTACAGTATCAAGATAAAATAAGGGCTCATTCTGGCAATAGTGGTTCCTAGGCACTAGAGCCCATTCGAGATCTGATCTCGGCACTAATTATGCAGAGTCCTTGACTTTGATTGGGTGGAGTACTCCTGAACTTGAATTCCCAGTGTAGCTGTCTTTATGGGTCATTACCTTGACGAGACAGAATCAATATTCGGTCTAGGTTATTTGTAGGTGCGGAGAATATGAACCAAGTTACCTTACCAATGAATGCGAAATAATGTTTAATAAACTTGTTCAAAAATTATAATTATTATTTTTTCACCAGATGCAGAATTATAATTAGCAGTTAAATTCTTCGATCACTAATAAAAGCTAATGATCGAAGGTTAAATTATATAGTTTAGTTTAGAATGTTGTTTATACATATATATAAGTTTTACAAAATCTAAAAAATTATGTGTTATCTCAATAAATAAAGTGTCAGTTAAATCCATTATTAATGTTAATATACATTTAATTATAAAATTTTAGCAGCGATAATGAATTACAAAACTCCACACAAAATATAAAATATCTGTATGATTTTAAAAAGAAACCATATCACTACCTGATTAATATTTAGCATATTCGTTATTTACATTTTCCATTACTTTATATTACAAGAACTATAATATTTAAATTAAAAAAATAGTGTCGCTTTTTCGGTACAAATAATTATTTCTTGAGCTTGAATAAGCTCTAATTTTATATCATTAAATGGCTAGTTTCCTTTTAATTTTATTGCTTATGTATGTATATATTGTTGTGTGATATTTGACTCCTCCAATCGTAGTGACCTCGGCTACGTCTTCTGTTGACGGCTCTGAAAATATTAAACAATGTAAGTATTGCCTCTAATACCGGGTTGCAGGTTTTACTCCAGACCAGGCAAATAATTAAAAGATGTTTCTTATATCCTAGGTTCGTGTCTTTGTCTTTATAAGTCAAGACATCTGTATTTGTGTATCACGACAATCATAACGTATGGTTATGAGTGAAGAATGTGCTTTTTATTTATCATCTTGGAAAATATGGTTTGACTCCCGCGGCACCACCGATACAACTATTTCTACCTAATAACAGTAATGTTAAACGCTGCTGTGTGTGTTAAAGGTGTGGTAAGGGAGACATACTTTTTCGAGGCGTTCCAGCTTAGTCCTCAGGGGTAGCGGCGCATCGGTGGCCGACCTCAGGTAGGAATATCTAATCCTATCTGGGGTTGATTACAGATGTCCATGGGCGGCAGGAGCCACTTACCATCAGGTGGACTGCATGCTCGTCTGCTACTCCTGTATTATAAAGAAACCTAACGAAAGGGAGGATAACACATATATTATGTATTGTTCGTATAACTTAATCTTACCTAAGTTTTGCCAAACCGGAGGTGGAAACACCGGTTGTTGCGAGAACACATAAACGACTTTGGAATCTCTCCTTAACCCAACTTCTTTGGCATTTTCCTTTCTCGATAACTCCATTCGATACCAGAAAGCGGGTTTTCTGTAAAAAAAAGAACAACTTTCAAAAACAATGAGACACAAATTGCACGAATTTTTTTAAGTTTTATTCATTAAATGAAAGCAAAATCCGCGTGGACAATGTGAAAGTAAATTGAAATCGATTGTCTGTCTTTTTATTAGAAATTTGGTAAATTTGCGATTTGCGGTGCAATATCTTTTTAAATCCTTATTTGGCTACGTAAAAAAGTTTATATCGTAACAGGTAGAGCTGTAAAACAGGAACTAGTTTATTTTTAGAGACAAGTGGCGCCACCTCTGAACCCAGTAGGCAGGTACACAATTACAAACTCAGCCGAAACTAGAAAGGCTAATCTAACAACGTATGCAATTTTTGCTCTAAACACCCGCTACGGTCTTTGTAACAGTATAGAAAATTTCAACACCAACAGATGGCGCCAAATGTCTCACATTGTATATACATACAGCGCCATCTCTTATTCATTCGGGCCACTTACTTCAAATGGTCTTGGACGACGTTGTTCGCAATGGGGATACATATTTTCTGCACTGGATCGCTCATTAGTTGCCCCACTGTTTTAATAGGCGACTTTTCTGATACATAAATTTCTAATAAGCGGGAGGCCATTGGTTTTAGTTGCGCTGTCAATAATGATAAACCATGTTACAAATGTAATAATAAAAAATAGATGAAATAGGTGAAGCCTTAAAAAATAAAATAAAATAAAAACTGTTTACTTCCTCTAATACTAAAATTTATTTACAAACTTGTTTTTCTGTATTACGTAATATTGTAAATCTCTGGGGGCTCTTCAAGTAAGGTGCAAAAAGAGTTGTTATTCAAAGCCGGCAATGCATAGGCCAGGTATGTTCATAGGCAAAGGTGACTTCATACTATCAGATAGCCTGCCTGCCTTATCGTTAGATACAAAAATAAAAAAAGAGTCAACGTTCCACTGTATTTCAGCAAAGATTATGTATTTGTATTTTTTTTGTAAAAGTATTTAATTATAACCTGCTACTTACTAAAATCAGCTCTCAAACAAGTTTCTGCACGATACAAATGTTCTAAGCAAACATGGACTTGAGCGAATTTCATCAGGAGATTCTTCCAAGGGCTTATATCGATTTCATCAGCTATTAGCGGTACCTGTACAAATTAAATGTATGAATAAATTATCACATATCATAATAATAATTATTACGTACCAACGTGGCGGAAAATGTAGCAAATTGTAAATATAATAAGTAACGTAATAACTTTACTAAATTATACATAAAAACATAGTTATTAACTTTTGATTCCAAAATGGCACCTATTTTATATTCAGATTAAACAAAGAAAAACTGTTAAAAACCACCTTGAACAATCGGGCCTAAATCTGCACCTTCTAATATATTGTCTCCTTTCATACGTAATTTAGAAAAAACAGAATTTTTATTTCCTTCGCCCAAAAAATTCACCTTTTTGTGAATGAAAAAAAATCTGAGACCACCCTACCAGTGGCGCCCTCTACCGCATCCGATATAGACACTCCCAATTCAAAAATACAAACCTACCTCATTAACATCTTTCTTCTCAGCAACCAAACCATGTTTCTTCAACGACGCGAAGTCATCAACTGTTAATTCATTGGGGTCTTCTATACAGAAGGATTCGGTGTCCAATCGTATAGAATTCTCGGCGGTAGAGAGCGATTCGAAAGGGTTCAGAGTGAAATCACCGCCCATACTCATGTCGTGGATAGTCTGGTTTATTTGTTCTATTGACTCGTGTGACCTGTAAAATAATGGTGAGTATGTATTACCCTTTTTTATCAGGAGACTATCCTAGTCAGAAAGTCTTTTTCTTAACTGTATAATATCTTTTCATATTCCATGCGACAGCGTTAGAAAAAGTAAACGATAATAAAATAATATAATTAAGATTTAAATAATAACTAACTTCAGCTATTTTAACGATAAGAAACATTTTTTATCCTTTACTTTGTTTGCCTGCTTCGCCATGGCCATATCTTTTTTTAAAGTTTTTATTAAAACTTTGACCAACAGGATAAGACAAATGTATTTAAAGTTGATTTATAATTCAGTGAATATCGATAGATAATAGTTATCACTTAGCACTAAGTCCTTTATAAAGTTATTAACTACTTTATTTTTTTTTAAATAAATGGTGTATGAACGCTCACCTAGCATCAGTATTCCAGATACCGGCAATGAAGAATGAATGTTCCAACAGTGACATAATACGTGTGTATTCCCACACACATTTCTCTACACCCACCTGTAAGATAAAAGTTAATTATATCAATATGTTTTGTGTAAATGAAATCTTAAATATCTTAAATCCACCGTAAATCAGTGGTAAGACATTTTAAATTTGATGCAAGCAACTCCATCTACCAGCAATGTTAGGAAACAAAAATGAGAGATTCATAATGTTTTTAAAAAGGTAACAGGATTCAATCTTTAGTGATTATTTTTCTTCCACTTGTTTTTACTATAATACATAATATTTAATATATAATGATATTTTTATTACCTGTGCTACTAACGACAGTGCTTGTGGCGGACTGCTGCGGAGGTTCTTAAGCACTTTCGCCGCTTGCGAGTGACCTCTAGAGAGCTTCAGTACCAACTTTGATAGGTATGTTTTGTTGTTTACGTCAATCTGTAAGTATATAGAAATAAATTTTGTTTCCAAATATAAATGTGATATTATTTTGCCATCTTTGTCCCATTGTAAAGTCTCCGCTTAGAGTGCAGAGTGAGTAGGGTTTAAAGGCATAGCACAGTACAAATATGGACCAGTATGGAAACTAAGCCTAGTTGCTAAAATAATTACCTACACTCCATTGAAGAATAAGGTTGTCACTATAATATTTTTTAATAATAGTGTTTTTTTTTTCTATTTTAGCATTTACTGTGCTATTATGATCAATCAATATTTCTACTGTGGCCATAGTCTATCACACTAGCTGAATGGAGGTTGATAGATATTTAAGTTTTCCTCATGTTCTCTATTGTAAATTTATTATTTTTTACGTGTACTTACAAATGGTCTAATTTTTCCAGTTGCAACAAATTTCAAAGCTTGAATCAATAATGTGATTAGTTCTTCAGCTGTTTCACAATCTGAAATCATATATTAAAATGTACCAAATTTTAATATACACCACATGTATGATTTAAATGTTATGTGGTTGGCAGACATATTACCCCTTGTATGGAAAATGGGTATGATGATCAATAAACGTTATTTAATTTTAATATTTATCATTTAAGGATTAAACCTATTCCATTATAAAGGTACCATGGGGCACATTTGCACAAAATAAAAATATGTGGATAGGCATAAAAAACATGGATGCATTTTACGAACTAAATACACATCACAGACACTGCTGGAAGAATTAAAATCATGGACCATACTAATATTATAATACCATGTTAAGATCAACACATACCTCTTAAAACATCCCACAGTTTATATGTGAAATCGTTACTAGATCCAGATGTACATAATCCTGTCAAACACTGCTTCAAGGTGCTTGTGTCTTCCGTGATAGCGAGGAACCCTCCCACAGGACATTCTGCTGTGTACGTATAGTTCTCGGTCTCATTCAACAGTTCCGTAAGACGCTTCGAATTATTGAGTTTCTTCATGCCTGTTACAATGTTTCTGTAAAGTACAAGGGAAGTATTGTAATCAAATACATAGAATTATTTGTTGGTAAATTAAAATGTGTGATAAATTTAAATTTTATCATAATGACTCGATCTTTATAATTTTGGTACAATCTAGATAACCAATGATCTTAGATGTGTGGATAGACTACATAACATTACTTTCATTCTCTGTATTAATAATGTGTCTTAAAATTTCTTTCTACTATCTATGAAATAAAAAATAATATACAATCCAAATTTACCTTATAACAGCAGTGCCCAAGTTAACAGAGCTATGGCCAGCCGCGGTCATGTCCACTAACAGTTGATTGATGTTGTGGAGTGAGCTCACTGACTTCCAGATAGGGTTGCATAGACTTGCAAGATGACCTATGATGACTTCTTGGCTCTAGAATGATGGTACAAATAATATATATTCGAAGATAAATGAAGGGAAATTGTTTATTTGGTAGTTATAAAACAATATTTATTTACACAATTAACTAAATTAATAATCTCAATGACTAATAAAGAATTGTAACTACTTACAACATCAACTATTTACTAAACTACTACTAATTTAGATGATAAATCAGAAAAATCTGTTTTCATTCTAGTTCATCTCCCAATTTAACTCAAATGAAACTTATAAAATATTGGTAAAAGCTTATAATTTTTCTATTGTAAATTTTGCCAAAATTTCTTTATCGTTTATCTATTAAGAATTAAACAAGTAGGATTCTAAATACAATATCAATAACTATAGGACACTAAATAGCCATATCAACCTGGAAAACTAAAATGAAAATTACTTACAAAATTAACTTTGCAGCTAATGTATGGAGTTATCAACGTTTTGGAGGACCATTCGCAGTGCAGCTCAGTGGCGCCGCCGTGCGGAGCGTTTAACAACTCATCAGTGCTTAGAGCTCCATAGGTTATACCGGAGAGGACGTATTTGCAATCTATTAATAAATCCACCTAAAAATAAACATAAACTTTACATAAACTAGCAGTTGTTGCTGTTGAATATGATACCAATATTTGCAAAAATTCCTATATTATAATAGAACAATGTTTAATTATAATTTCTGCTTTAAGACAGATTTTTGACGTGACAATGTGTTATAATTCGATGGAGCCGGCTGGACGAACTAAAAAACATGACTCATGCGGCGTTACCTCGCTCTGAGGCGTTACATTGAAGTGCAAGCGAGAGCGCGGAACGAGCGACAAAGAGGCACAATCGGCCTCCGCGTATTTACCTCCTACTCTATATTCATACAAAATATCTATCGAACAAATAAAATTAAATTATAATATAATTAAAATTTTCTTTTGAAAAATGCAACCATTCCAGCAGTATTTTCTTAGGACGCTGTCAATTTCAACTATCGTCAGTAAACCGACTTTACAAACAACCGATTTTTTTTTATATATTTGAAGCAGCAAAGAAGCATGTAGGCCTCCTGATATTAAGTGGTTATTCAAAGCTGTACTAAGCCCCAACTAATCCAGGAATCCTACTTGTATTAAAACATGTACTACACCATTTTAATCACACAACTGACTCAAATACAAATGGCCTTATAAAGGCAAAACAAATATGCTTGACTACTGGTGTGTTAGAAGCCATTCAAACTGAATTCAGTAGGTGGACCACACCAATCAGAGACAAGTTGCGAAATCTCGTGTCATAGGCTAAGACTCACTTTCAGTCACTGCACCAATAAAGTAAGTAAGAATCTAAGTAAATCTTACCATATCTTCCTCAATCTTCTCCAGTGCAGCATATTCTGTCATCAGATTTTCTACATCCACTTCCTCCAAAGTAGAAGACCCTCCATAACTGACGATTCCTCTAGCAAAATGCTTCTCATCTGGTTGCACAGTTAGAAGCAAGGGCATACCTTCATCTGATGGGTTACATAGAAGCCACATTGGTAATGAATCCTCGGATGGAATGTTGGACAAGTTTCTGTTGTAGAGATTCGCTATTTCCCTGAAATTGTCAAGTGATTCTTGGTAATGTATATCAAATGATGCAGAGACACCTACATACTAACTTAATATGAATCTTATTTGTGACTATCAGATATTTATTTGTTCATGTCGATGAGCTAAACTGTATTCTTATTTATTTAAAACAAACCCTAAGTAGTTCTTATATTTTATTAATGTTCATTTTTTGTTAATTGCTGCTGTGTTCTAGATTGAAGGGTGTGGTAAGGAAGATAAGTACATGAAAGTATTAACATAGTTTTGGTATGTCTGTGACTAACCTTATTCAATTTTATTTGGTTTTCATTAAATATACCCGTGGGTGGCAAAGCTTATTTATCATCATGCATCCTTATCTTTTACTACAATTTTATATTGAAAATTGATAATGTAAAATGTAGTGAGAAATCTCTAAACCAAAAATAATAATAAGACATGAGCGGCATCTACAGACTTTTATTACAATTTTGAAATGCTAGGAATAGGAAAATACCTTGCTTTGTCCACCTGTATGGGACCATGGCAGGCCTCTTCCTTCCGCCATATTTGTGGCTCATCAGGGATCATTGTGTCATCAAGAATTGTGTGTAGACTTAAATCTAGTTTTAATGGAGATCCTGTTAATTCCAATTCCTCTGAAATACAAGAAAAACAATGTTGTTTATAAAAAGTGTGGCATTGGTGTTCACATAGGAAGGGTAAGGTAAGGGAGACTTAATCAAGACATTCTAACATAGTCCCTAGGGGTAGCGGCGCACCTGTGGCATACCTCAGGTAGGACACCAATCTTATGTAAGGTTGATTACGAATGTCTTTATTTTTATCGGATGAACTGCATGATCTTTGATACTTCAATAGTATAATAAAATTACTGTGGCAAGGCTTAAAAGTTATAAATTAAGCTCATTATTATCCCAGATGCATGAGTGTGGGTATTATTATAACAGCCAGAAAATTTCAGGCCAAAGTTCACACTTTCGTTCGCTTTACATACCTCGAACTTTGAGAAACTCATGCGATGTGGTACCCAGTAGTGAGAGTATAATTGGTTGATAAACATTTGACGAAAACATTTTAATAAATTTGTTTATACTTACTTAGTATTATTTTGAACAGAATAGTGTGACCTTACCTGCTTCTCTACTTTTATTCTTTCCATAATTATCTGACGCAGAATTCAATTGTTTCGGCTGTAATAAAAACAATCACGTTAATACACAACTAAGAATTTCTTTAAAAACAAAAAAGTTTAACTTTTTTACACGTCCTCCTTTAGAAATATAGTTAAAGTTCCATATTAATAAATACCTTTAAGTACACAAGAACAATATCTTTATCATTTTTCGTAAACATTTCTACATAGCTGGGACTTGATAGTTTTTCGAAAACATATTTAGGGAAACTATCTGAAACTGGTTGGTATAGATTATTCATTGTAAACTTGTTAAGTGTAACATAAAAGAAGAAAACAAAATTAAAATTCGAATCCGTTGCGAACGACACACCAACAATTTAAATTTTAGGCACGTAACGTCACTGTCATTGTCAGTTGTAAACTTTTTACATGAAAGATGTCACAATGCTTTCGTCCAGGAATGAAATATATTCTTTTAAAATAATCGTCACAATCGTAAATATTAATATTGTAACAACTGTGTCAAATTTTGGCGCTGTTTAATATATCGCTATAAAATTTATACCAATGGTTGCAATGCCGAATGAAAATGCAAAATATGTTCACTAGATGGAGCTATCATAAGCACTGTGCTTCAATGTTAATCCAGTTTTATTATATTTAAAAATAATTACTCATTTATTTGTAACTATTTTTTTTTGGAAAAAATTATAATGTAAGTACTCTTTTTACTAATAGAAATAAGTAGTAAAAGTAAACCCCGTAATATTACATTATTTGAAATCATGAAATCAGTTTAAGAGATTAACAAAAACAAAACTATTATAAGTCTTTGGGATTTAAGTGATAATAAGTTTTCAAAAACGCATATAGCTTAGAATATTTAGAAAATCTGAGGAGAGTACTCTCGATTGAAATCACTACGCTATCACAGCTTTTTAAGCACCTCCAGGATGGAAGACCATCCGTCCGTGGAAGAACAAGAGTTCGTACTAAAACTGAAGTGTAAGTCCACAGAACTATCAGTTCACGGGCGCAGCTCGAATCATTTTATTCAAATTAACTGAGGTTCATTGACGCATGTTTGACGTAAACAATTAGTAATACCATAATTCTTTATCATCACGAACATTATTAGTTTTTGAACAGGAAAAAGCACTCACATTATTGATTACATTTTTACTTAAAAAGTGCGTCATAGATTACAAAAAATACAGATGCAGATTTTTTATCTACAAGGGCGAAAATCTACGTTATGTACGTTATCTTACCTTATACCTATTGTTAAAAGCCAGTGATAACCTAGTGGATGAGAGTTGGCCTTTCGCTCGTGGGGTCTGGGGTTCAAATCCCAGGCAAGCTCTAATTTTTCAAATTTATATGCCTAACAGAAATTGATTATCACTTGCTTTAATGGTGAAAAAAGCATTATGAGGAATCCTGCTATCCTGAGAGATTCATATAAAAAATCTCAAAGGTATGTGAAGTCTACCAATGCGCATTTGGCACGCGGTAGCCTAATTCTCATTAAGAAAGGCGACCCGTGCTCAGCAGTGGTACAGTAATGGATTACCTAAGAAATGTCAAACTCAATTTTTGGTAGGCAAAGCAAGAGTCTTAACTGTATCTGATCTTAAGAGATTACACAACATTTCATTGACATGCCGTCGTTATTGATCACGACTAAGGTCCAGTATGCGGAACTATCTGTTCTTTATCGCCGTCGAGATTCGATAAGCACTGATAGGTTTGATAAGCTGTTCTAATTTTCATTCGAGGGTTTGACGTCACAGTGTTATGCTTCTGCATAATGTAGAGATTTCGGAAATCAACCTTCATGTTAACGAGGTTCTATTATTAATCATTATGATAAAATGTGACATGATTTGAATACTGTTTTGGATTAGAAGTTGTTGATTGACATGTAGAGTGTGTGATAGTATGTGATAATATGTGACACACACTAAATAGATATGCATTACATAGCTTAGTTATTGGAAAATTCGCCTCTTAATTAGGCATCCGAGGTTCGAAGCCCGGTGATCACTTTAGATTTTTCAAAGTCATATGCAAATTGAAATGAATCATCATTTGCTTAAAACAGTGAATAATAACATTCTACGGACATACTTAGCTGGGAAACGTCGTGTACACTTGAAAGTTTAAAAAAGATTTAATACGTTTGTGAAGTCTATCTATTCGTGCTTGGCCAACGCGGTTTACCTACTATAGGTAAACTTATACCCGCTCTTAGAGGAGATCCGTGCCCAGCGATGGGACAATAATTGGTTGAAGATCCACACGGGTAATAGTCTGGTATGCTGAACAAGTGCACTAGATTTCGCACACTTTGGCTTCCTTCCAATGTTTTTGATTTGCACAAAACTTCAAAATCAGAAGCGCTTGCTTAGAAGGTTTCACGAGGCTATCGCTAATTTTTATAACATAGGAGTAGCAGACGGGCATGCAGGCTACTTGATGGTAAGAGGCTACTGCCATCCATGGACATCTGTAATCAATATCAGATAAGATTTTCCTAACTGAGGTCAGCCACTAAGACTAAGACCACAGCTTTTAAACCAGAACACAGCATAGCTTAACACTGCTGTCACTCTAAAAAAACGATTATAATCTTTTTAACAACATAAAAAGAAGAAACCTCAAAAACCCGGCTAAGATTTTATATACTTACTTATAACATGTTTGAACAATGTAGATACTTACACTTTAGTTTAATTCTTTCACATATCCTTCCTTCATTACCTTAGTTCATTACACTCACGTAAATAGAAAATGAAAACCTCAATGTAAGTAACACATACACTTCAAGGAATGATCCTTTCAATCTGATTGGATTTTATTTGATTGCATTTGGCTATAAGATAAAAGGTTTAAATGTGTTTAACATAAAAGGTAATGTTCACCGGTTATTAAGGTAGAATCTAATTAATTATGCAAAGTATGTATTATTCTTATTATAGTGATAAACCCTTTATACACTCTACTCCAAGTTAGGATGCTCTATATGATATGAAGGAAAATCCACTAACCTAACCTAACATTAGATAGTAAATTATGTCCATTGACGTGTGTGTATTTAAATTAGGAAAGTAATTTTACATCACCGTGTAGAGAATCTCTGTTACAGCATACCCTTCGAATCAGAATAAAGCAATGTTAAGTTGTATAATATGCGACCAATAGTCAGTTAGATACTTTTGTTGCTTTTTGTACCTATAGTGTAGAGTGTAAGATAATTACTCGTATATTGTGGTCTAGTTACTTATAGTAGGACTGGCAAAATGCCACGGGCCCTCAGCCTGACGGGGCCCCCGGCCCGAGAGACAAGCTCTTAAGTGACCAAAAAAATATGTATAAATCAGCGAAAAAAAAGAGGATCAAACAATCACTAAGGTAGGCACGTATTCGGGAGCGAAAATGTCTTAGGGCCCCATGCAATGAATTTGAAACGGGTCTCTTACTGTAGGTATAGTTACGGCATTGTTGACACTATGAGCATATTACGACAATATGAGCATAAAATACAAATGGTAATTACTTTGAAATTACAAACAAAATTTATTTATTGGCATATTCAAAGCCAATAACATTTGAGTTAAAACAAATTTGCGTGATACGTAAATTCCGCTCCATTTAAATGGGAATTAGGATAACATCAATGAATGAAGCTTGTTATTTATGCAACAAATTTGATAGGTAATACGAACGTAATAAATTAATATCGGCCCTATAGTTTCACTGTACACTGTTTTGTTATGGAACTAATGGGAACTATTATAAATGAAGCGTTGTAGTTTAGTTTTTATAATGTTTGTTGTTTTAGAATTTCGCTTCAGAAATTTTCGAAGTTTGTTATCGGCAGATAAAGGTAAATGGACGAAAAATATGTACAGGTATAAATTGAAGGGGCAAATGAAATTAAAATGTATTAAATTCGTGATGATGTTACATAAAAAAATTAAAACTGAAATCGCTTTATACTTTCATAGCCTTAAGGTTTCCTGTTTCATGAGTATCTACAATGGACAAATTGTGTCCAACATCGATTATTCTAATATCGGGTCCGTCTCAACAAAAATACAAATTCAAAAGGGGCTTTTGTCACACTCACCGCGCCTAACTATGCGTGTTGACGACAACAATAGAAACAACTTTGCAAAGAGGTACTGCCAATGCTGCCATGAATTGAGTGTTGTTAGCTCTATTATATCTTCCGGAAGAATGAGTGGAGCTGGAGTGGACCGACACTACATGCCACTTAAAAGCCACTAATAGACATTTTAAGTTAATATACTATGCGCATTTATTAATTATGTACATATGCACATATATACATACATTCATACATTATTAAATAATTTTGCTAACTAATGCTGTACAAGCACTTATTAAAAAAAAGCGGCGAATAAAAAAAGCTCTTTGTTTTGAGAATTCGGTTAAATAATCGGTAGCTCACAATTTGTACCTTTACATTTTTGTAATGTTCATAAATAATAAACAAATAAATAAAATGAATTTCTAAAAGCAAATAAGCTAAGCCAAAATAACTACCTACATATGTCTCAAATAAATCAATGTGAGATAACTTAGCTATTCAATATGTCTCACAGACCTATGCTAACTTTGTAACTATTATTATTAACTTCCTCGTACAAACAAAGGGCCTATCCAATTAATGTTACATATATGCTAAACTTGTTAAGTGTTTCAGATTTCAAATAGTGGATTAAGATGTCCCAAATTGTCTCGTTATTAACAAACTCACGTCTCAAATAGTTGTGAGTTGCAAAATGAATTAGTTGTATCAATTTTAGTGTAAGAAACAATCGTAGACTTCAGTTGCACGATCACATATATTTTTGCCGAATAACAGCAGTTTTAAGCACTGTTATAATATGAATGTGATAAGAGAGAGACGCTTACAGGCGGCATTCCAACTTAGTTTTGAGTAGAAGCAACGCAGCTGCGGCCGACCTTAGTTAGGAATAAAATACTATCTGAGGTTTATAACAGAGATCCATAAGCGACACTGATTATTTTGACTGAAAAATCCTTTGCTATTTTTATTAAAAAAAAAAAACAACGACGACCCGCGTGCCAGAGTGGTTGCCGTACCACTTTGACGTGCAGTGGGTTCTGAGTTCGATCCCCGGCTGGTATTCGTTTCTGTTTTCGTCTTTTTGTGGCAGACTTGATAAAGGGGATTCTAGTATATTTTATTTAGCTCAATTAATATAAAGTAATTATTGCCACCTATGGAAATGTATAATCAACCACAATTAAAACATTTTATTCTTGTCTTATAACAGCATTGTAAAATTACAATGCTTTAGTCCAAAGGGCGTGGTATGACAGTTGTAATAAACTGAGGCGTTCCAACTTAGTTCTTAGTAGCACTCTTCTCCTAATTTGGGTTGACCGTACATCTATATTTTACGTAGTTGTGTGTATGCATAGTTTCTGTGACATTCGGAATGTACGGATATAGGTCGACGAGGGCACAAAATTGGAACTTACAACAGATTTTCTTATACTGTCCACCACCAGATCAAAATACGACTGACAACATCAACTCGGCGGGTTTGGCTTTGTTTATTATTCAATTAATTTTTAGCTATTGTATGTATAGAAGATAGATAAATAAAAAATAGAAGCGTTAAGCATCTTTTGAAGGTGGTAGAACCCTTTGTGGTTCGACTCCGGCGGCAACACCGCCACACCACACTATTTCTACCTAATAACAGCAGTGTGAGGCGCTGCTGTTTTCCGTTTTGAAAGGTGTGGTAAGGGAGACAGACTTTTCCGAGACGTTCCAGCTTAGTCCTAAGGGGTAGCGGCGCATTTGTGGCCGACCTCAGGTAGAAATATCTAATCCTATCTTGAGTTGATTACAGATGTCCATGGGCGGCAGTAGCCACTTACACTTAAATCAGGTGGACTGCATGCTCGTCTGCTACTCCTATATTATAAATAAACCTTATATTTCACTAAACAAGTGACTTGTTTAACAAGATACCCTATACTGACACTTACAAAGCGTTTCAATAAAGCTACTAAACGCGTCGAATTGAATATTTTAGGAGTCAGTTAATATGTCAGTTCGATTCCATGAATGCTAAGTATTTTAGCCTATATTTTAAGTTCAGGTATCTTCTAATCATTGGTTGAAGCAGCCATCCGTAAGTGAGACGATGTAGGCGTTTTCACTTTACGTAGTTGTTAGCGCAAGGGATTAAAACTTTAAATTCGCTTTATTAGTAAGATAGCAAACAATTGCGAAATTAAATTGCTTTCTAAGAAAAGTGTTACAGCATCGTATTATATATGAAGTTCTCCCAAAATTGAAAGAAATGAAAAGATAATAACATACATTTTCAAACTGATAGTACTTAAGTATTAAAAAAATGTTAAAATAAATTAGCTAGGTACTTATCTTTTATTTAAAATATTATATAGAAACATATGATTTGTCTGTCATGGACCGTTTCTGACACGTTCAATGTCTGTAAATGTAAACGTAGTCTAAGGGTGTATGGTTACGTAAGTAAAGGAACCTACTATCTATATTTTTTTGGCGTCAGTAATTTAGACTCAGAAATAATTAATATTGAGTCTGTCAGGGCAATCATTTTATACGCGGGACGAGAGTGGCGTAGTACCCGTTTAGGTACCCGTGTGGCGGAGATGTACCATACCGGTCTGACCTACAAAGTGATCCGGGTTCGATCCCCGGCCAGACAGATATTTGAATGATGAATGTTCCAGGTTCCAGGTGCCAGGTACGTGTTTTGGGGCTGGATGGTCGTGTCTTTGTACATGTCATGATACTCATGACACAGGAAATTCTAGTATGGGTCTGGGAGTGTGAAAAGTCTTTAAAAAAATCAGTATTTTTTTATTTAGAACATTTACAATTTATTAAATTCATTTCTGTTAGTCCCAGAATTAAATTGAATTACCTATTTAAAACTGTTCGCCGTTAATTAACTACGTAGATGTTACACCGTGGAAGTACGTAGGCGTTATATATCGCTGGAGACAGGAACTGTATGCAATTTATATGGAAAACATTATATAATAATATTTGAATGTAAAATTAAATTTACTTTTATTAAAAACTATTGGAGTCTTTTATTTTTTGCTTCTGAAGTTATAGGTAGAAAATACCTGTGTAATTTTAACACTTGAGTAATTTAAAAAGAATACTATTTTGTGAACGTTTTTATAGTTTTTAATATTTTATATACTTTCAAAAATGGTAATCAGCAACTTTTAAAATCATGATAGTAATAATGAAGCTCAATGTTATTTGGAAAAAAAAATACTAGCTGACGCATACGTTGTGTTGCCATATAAATAAAAAAATGTTAAGGGTGAACAACCCTTATCACTAAGGGGTATGAAAAATAGATAGTAGCCGATTCTCAGATCTACTGAACATGCATATGAAATTTGGTGAAAATCGGTAAAGCCGTTTCGGAGGAGTACGGTAACTAACATTGTGACACGAGAATGTTATATATAAGATTATGTGAATGTAAAATGTTTGTGAAATGCAATTACTTAACGTGTTGTGACATTATTCACATATACCCCAATACATACCCCAATACATTAAAAATGTTAATTCTTTTAAAAGATATCAAATTAACTAAACATTAGTGAAAGATGACTAAATTATTTTTTTATTACTACTTTACGAATGAGGCTGTAACTTTATTTTCTAGAAAATAATTCAGTTACAATAATGATGTAAATTAAAATGAACGTTTCACTTCCGATTTAAATTTTAAAAAGTTTAGTTCGTGAACTTTTTATATTAAAACTGGAAAGCTCCATTGTGTAAAACTATAATGCCTGAACAAAGCTTCTATTGAGGCTGATCTAGAGTCGGACCACGTAGCGCTTGCTACAGAATCTGCCTACGCGTGCGTAGCTCCGCCCTCAGACCGCCCAGGCTGGTATAAAGGCGCGTGGCACTCGCCGTAGCACCATTTGAACTTGTTGCACTTCGCGCTTCCAAGTTTGAAACTTTCGAATTCTCTACGCACTCTCCGTTCGCTGTTATCAGGTATGTAGAATTGTCTTTTTAATTTAAAATCTGGTTATATTTCCGGACATTCTAATTAGAATGTGGGAAATCCTATCTCGGTTTTTATATCATTACGGTTTGTTTATTTTTTTTTAAGTATTTAATCTTTTATACACAGTTTAAAAATATATTTCTTTTAAAGTTTATTATTCCGGTCAAAATTTTCGGTTTAATCGTGCGATTGAATTTTAGAAATTTATTAACGCGGATGGATATTTATTACATCGCTGTAGAGAGATAAAATTAAATGAAGTAAATATGGAAAAACTTATTAAAGTATGGTGACTACACATACAAGACATTTTTATGTATAACGGATACTCACGATACGCGCTTTTTATTTTTTATTGCCGATATTTCGATAATGTTAGTGTAAACTTCAAATTTTCAAACTCGATACAGTTTTGTAACGGATACAAGCCTGGTTTGAATAAACCGAATAAATTGAAACTTAGTATATTAAATGTTGATTATAATGTTAAATTGCGTTAGAAACAAATCGTAATATTTTTTGTTATAATTATATACATTTTATTTACATGTTTAATTCATTTAAAGGGTTTATTTAAAAAACAAAAAAGTTAAAGCGACCATAATGCATTGTTATGCGCGTTTGTACTTAGCGTTATTGGTTACGAAATAATATTCTTCGAACTGTACAATTAATTAGATTCTGGATATTTCCCATCCATTGTAACGATTCTTCGATAGTAATATGTGATTTAAATTGAACTCGTGGTGGTCGTGGAATATCTTGTGGTCGAAATTCCACAATTATTCTCGAATATTTTTATAACTATTCATAACAATAATTTCTCTAATAGTCACCTAAAAAGTTGTAACCTATTAACCTTAGTCTGTTCCTATTTGTATAAGCAACGTCGGTAATGGTATGATCGGCAATGGTAACGGTAATGTCAGACTATTTCTTTTTATTTTTTATTAATAGTCACAAAAGTTCGTCAAAGCTACCAAACAAACAATTTATTTAAAAAATAAAGTCTTATCTTCTATAACTCGAAATACAGCATATTTTGTTTTATTAAAATTAAATATAACGATCAAAATAAAAATAACCGGACAATCAACAGTACTATACTAAGGGTTATAATTATTCCATAGTTGAAGCTCAATCAACAATACTTTTAAATATGTGATTTAATCCTCAGTTATTACCGGACTTCGCAGAAGTTTCGGTTTTAGTATTATTTATTCATAATTATGATTCAATTACATTGTACATATATTTAATTAGTGTGGCCTACTTTTTGGAAGAAAACCTTTCAAAAAAGAGGCTATTTGCGAGTGACTAACGTTTGGCTAAACATTTTGGCGACTAGTATAGATGAATAACTTCACAGAAAGATACTTCTTGGTGTTATCTAGTTACTCGCTATACCGTGATATTATTGTTATCTGTGGGAAAAGAGCCGTATTCATTATTGAGGTAGAAAGAGTTGCAGTCATATAACTTATTTTCAATATTAAAACTTGCATCGAAGAGAAGAAAATGAGTGGAGAAAAGTGATAAAACCACTACGTTTCAATCAGAAGGCACTACCGTCGCAGCTTTTCCAGCGTCAAACAGTTCTTGCGATTTGGTTTGGTTTACTTGCATATGAAATGTCCATCTTAATCTTTAGATGTGGCATCTGATTAGCTTTAGTTCAAACACTTGTTAAGGCCAAAAGTGAATATCTACCGATGTTATGGGGTCCTTTGATATTTCTTTTATGACAAAAATATCGAAACTAGACAGTTTTCTTTACCATTATCAATCATGATTGATTTAATTTGGCGGCACCCTACTTTATACTTCCAGAACATAAACAATATGTAGATTTTACGTCGGAACCTTATCTGGACGATTATTACAATGATTTATCAGGTAAATTGGTCAAAGCCCTCAATAATAAAATGTTACGAAGCTTGCGCTTTCGATATCGCCCGATAAGTTATCACTATCTGCAATTATGAGCGATTGCGTAAATATTTCGGACTTTGCTTGATCTCTAATGCAGTCCAAATTTGTATTATAACATTGTATATCAAGATAGGACATTTCAATAAATTATAAAGAGTTCCATCGGTTTTTATTAGGAATATTAGAAATGTATAGACATAAAGAGTTGATTTGTTCAACAACGCGGCATCACTACTTTTATTTCCGCAGTAAAACAGAGTTCAGAGATACTGTGTTCTGAATTGAACGGTTTGTTAGCAGAAATACTTACGAGGCGTTCCAACTACATCTGTTATTAATCCACCTATGTATGGTTCTTTGCTAATTTACTTTAATAAATAATAAATAATAAACATCTTATATATAAAATTCTCGTGTCACAATGTTAGTTAACCGTACTCTTCCGAAACGGCTTTACCGATTTTCACCAAATTTTATATGCATATTCAGTAGGTCTGAGAATCGGCTACTATCTATTTTTCATACCCCTAAGTGATAAGGGTTGTTCACCCTTAACAATTTTTTAATTATATGGTAACACAACGTTTGCCGGGTCAGCTAGTTTTTTTTTATAAAATCAGTTTAACAAACTTCAAGATTATCAACAAATCTAAAGTACCAGATATGGGTATATAAAAGCGTTTCTAGAAATTAAAGTTCTAAAAGTCTGACAAGATAACAAATTGTTTTAGTCCAACAAAACGTCAACAATTAAAAATAAAAATAATAACTCTATGAAATTGAGTTGAGTAAGGAATGCTGAGTAGAGAAACTTTCCGTTATGAAAATTCTTTTGCTAATTGGTCGTTGAATTTTTTAATTATTGCGAAACGCGTTAAAAATGTTGTATCGTAACTTGTAGAGAGCAGTCTGTCGTATTTTAACTTTTAGGGTCAATTTACATGGTCATCCATTTGTACTCTCAGACTCTCATATTCTCAGACTGAGTGGAAACAATAGGGTACGTTGAAGCAACACTTCGTAGTTAAACTGTAACAGTATTTTTGCTTAAGATTTAAAGATTGTGATACTTAGATGTAAAGAGTGTTATACGAGATGATCACGTAGTCGATACATATAGCAATGCCATCTTAGACAGAGCTATGATGAAAATAGTGCGAATAAACCCTAAAACAGTTTGAGCGAAAAATCAAAGACAAAATGTAAGCAGTTCCTTTTGAAGAGACTCAAAGGCGTGGAACTCTTAAATAATGACGTAAACTTGTTCTTTTCATAGAGTTACTTTGACTGACGTGGAAATATGTAATACTGCATAAACAACTCACTCGAAGTCAAAGCCGTTGTTTGAATTACCGTTCTAAATGAAAAAAAAAAAACAAAAAGTGACGTCATTATGTCATGATTGCCATAAATAAAAGTAAAACTACCACAGATTCGAAATATAGTACAAAAATGTTGGTCAATTCAAACGTTATTTTTTACAACTGTATTATTTCTGATACAAACCATTTAAGCCCAATTATTTATTAGTATTACAGATTTGTATAAAAGGTATTTTTAAAAGCGAAAGTAAATATTAAGTAAGCACACATCGATGGCTGCCTATTGTTTCTCTTATTGTTCCTACAAACTTAGAACAAAGGCTTTTGCGCAAAAACGTATTTTTATTCAGACAGTATTGAATGACTTCAAAAGATTTGCGCTCTTTGAGTTATTTTTATATGTTAGTAGGATCTAAATTATTGTATACAAACACAGCCATGACAGTGTTTTGGTTTAAATAATGCCAATAATTTTAAGACACCATAAATATTAAAATTTTTAGTTAGATGTCAGGTGATACGCGATTCATAATTAATGGCATTTGCATAGAATTTTTTTTATAATATAGAAGTAGCAGACGAGCACGCAGTCCACCTGATGGTAAGTGGCTACTGCTGCCTATGGACGTCTATAATATACCCCAGATAGGATTAGATATTCCTACCTGAGGTCGGCCACAGATGCGTCGCTACCCCTGAGGACTAAGCTGGAACGCTTCGAAAAAGTCTGTCTCCCTTACCACACAACTTGTAGATCCGTACATAGTAAAGTATAACGTTTGAAAACTTCGTGATTCGTGATTGTATAGGTTAGGTTAGTTTAGGTTAGGCTGTCTCATTATGGTTTTTGGGCTTTCTCGAGTCAAGCTTTCTGTATATATTCCTATCATATGGAGCTCAGAAGAAGTAAAATAAAGGTCAATAATAATAAGCAACTTGCTCTTGAGTAAATTATAGTAAATTATTCGTAATTATACTATCAATGAACTCAGTAATACTTAACTATGAAACAACTATTACATATTGTTATTCCATTTAACATGAATAATAAAGGGTCTAATGCTACACAATACATTAGTTTGGTTCGTTAAATACATTGTCAATGAATGTTCAATGAAAACTACCCACGAGAGAGAATTCCAGAACCATTAGGACTTGTCCTACCTCAAGCTATATGCTGCAACCGATATTTTCTTTTAAGTGAAAAAGGGTATAATAAAATAATAAATTCTTTATTCAAAATCAAAAAGCTTCCACTCAGTGAACCTCCGGTAAAAGGCAGTCGCAATGAGTTGATAACGAAAAGAGACACTAAGCTATCCATAATCCTTATCCTTACTAATATTATAAATCCGAAAGTAACTCTGTCTGTCTGGTTGTCTCTTCTTCACGCCCAAACCACTGAACCGATTTTAATGAAATTTCTTACAAAGATAGTCTGAGACCCGAGAAATGACATAGGATAGTTTTTATTCCGGATATCCCACGGGAACTAGGAATGGCGATCTAAGATCGATTAATCGGAGAATCGATCTTTTGGACCCATAACATCAATTATTTTAATCGATATTAGTAAGGATTGAATCGTAAACTATGCATTTGATCAAGTGATAATCTTTAAATTCAAATTCAAATTCAAATATATTTATTTGCAAGAACATGGGTAAGACATAAAATAACAGTAAAGGTATATAAGTTCGCCAAGTTCCACCTGTCAAGGCATGCAAAGTTGAAGGTACGAATTTTCAGTTTTATGTATGTTAGTATGTTATATTATTTTCTTTTAAACGTGGGCGAAGCCGCGGGCAAAGACTAGTATCCTTATATTCTCAATTAAACTTATCAGAAGTTTTAACTATAGCCACTTACTTGCTTTTTTCTTCCATCTGAATCAAAACAAAAAAATATATTTTATTTTACTTTTTGAGCTTAATAATTTGCAACTAGTTACTAGCTCGTATTGATACACGACCTTTCATTAAATAGAGTTGGCATCCAGTGAAATGTTACGAAATGTCTATAATTATATAGCCAACCACATCATGTTGCATTGAAAAATTAATATTGTATTTTATAATTCAGTACCAGGTGTGAATAAGTTAACAATTCGAAATTGCAAACATTTCATAGCAGCTATTTGTACTGTTCGATGATAGAGTTATTTAAAAATTCACAAGTTGCGTGTTTGCGGTACAAAAGACCCGTTTACTTATTTATTGGCCGTATAAGGTCATAGATAAGTATATATATCTCACCGCCTTGTAATTGAAAGAAGCCATTAAATGGCTTAAACGGCTGACAAATGTGTCAGCCATTTAATGGCTGTCATGGTGTAATTACGCGGAACAATGCCGACATGAGAAGTAAAGTGGTGCAAAAACACGAAATCGAAGAAAAAGTGCAGAGAAATATCGTTTCATTCGTAAATGATCTAAAAACTACATTTTTTAAATATTTTTCAGACACGAAAATAGATGACAGTGACAATTTGAATTGTCAAAACTGGTTACATTTTCTTGTAGGAGTAATCTTAACTAATCTTTCTATAAGGTTACTCGTACTATCTTAATGCTTCTCATAATAAAAAAAAAACCTAAATGTATGAATATGTGTCGACCTATCAACATATTCACGCCTACACTCCAATTCATATAATATAATGATGTCCATCATACGAACTTATGAATTGCGTGATCTGAATGGTCATCTGCACCATGGGCATCGTTATAAACTCATTACAAACTAAACCCGGCCCTTTTTAGTGGTTTAGTCTAATATTTATTATAAGATAAGTTAATAGATAATATAAGTATTTATTACAAAATACACATGTCGAATAGATCTCTTTTTTGATAAGTCGGTTAAAAACAGTAACCAAACTGCTAAAGTAAAATAATTAACTCAAAAGGAAAGTAATGTAGGTAATGTCAATAAAGTGTTCTCATGTCCGCTAAGCTTTAAACTCAAAATAATTTACTTTCTGCAGTCGGGTAATATTATTGAACATGTTTAATTGTGATTCACTGAGAAAAAAACATCGTTCAATTCGATCGTTTCCCTACTTTGCGTTATGTCCCCGTAAGAATTATGAAATATAAAAGTATGTAAAAACACTCTTATATCAAAATTTTAGTAGTATAAAAGTTTCAAGTCAATGTATTCACTACATTTCAACTTTTACGGTTACAATACGGCAACTGAATTGTTTATGTAATGGCTTGCGCAATACAAAAAATCAACCTCGATTTTAAAACCTAAAAATCTAGGAATTGATACCGAAGTCCTACCGATGCTTTATAAGTAGACTAGACTATTTTTATACCGGTTTAATAATCCATTCACTTCCCTTGTTAGCTTTCCTGCAGAAATAAATTCAGGATATGAGATTTCTACAATAAATCTTTACTTCCTGGGCTTGATCGTCGCGGTAATAAGAATAGAAATTATTAGTTAACGTTAAACAATAATGTTTTCTTAAACTATCCAAGTGAAGAATTATTATACTTTGTTTGCCGTTTATTTAATGAATATGGCAATTTGCAATAAATATTGGTTTTATAAAATGGATTAGTTTTTTATAATATAGCAGACGAGCATGCAGCCCACCAGATGGTAAGTGGCTCCTGGCGTCCATAGACACCTGTGATCAACTCGAATAAGATTAGATTTCTACCTGAGCTTGGTCAGAGATACGTTTTTACCCCTGAGTACTATGTTGCAACGCGTCGGTTAAGTATGCCTCCCTACCATACCCTTCAAAGCGCAACACAGCAGCATTTAACACTACTGTTATTACGGTAAAATAAATATGCCGGTTGGGCCTCCGAAGTCGAACCACCAAACATGCTACCTAACAGTTTACATTTCTATTTAAATACCATACAAAAATATTATTTTTTGTAAGTTAAAGGTAGTAATCGGTAAAATTTAACACTACTTTTATTATTTGAAATAAAAATGCCCTCTGGCGCGTCTTAAAGTAAAATAAGCTTAGATTTTCCACATGCGCATCAAATATTGGAAATTATGTTAGTCGAATCCTTGACATTTCAAGAGCTGCAAAATTTCAGACATAGTAGGACCATTTTTGCCGACTTTCGATTTATTTTGGAGATTTTATTCTTATACTCGTATTAAGAAATATAAGAAGAGCTTGTTTTTTCACCGAAATATTCCTATTGAGGGCAAAAAATGTTTGATAAAGCCTAACTTTAGCTAGGTCAAGCCAATTTCAAACAAAAATCCTGATTCTACTAATAAACTCATTCTGGAAATGACCATAGCAGTAAAGCCTTTATTTAAACTAAGGAGTCTGTGAGGTCATTTTTAGTATTTCAAAGGTAATGTTTGTCTACAAATAGGAGGTTTGCTTTATTAGGATATGATGACTCTACTAAATTATTAACGAAACTACGAACATTACAAAATAGTTGTAATAGAATGATTGTAATAATTTATAACAAATACTACTTAAATAGAAATGGTCATTAGATTGGTCTTTGGAGAGAGAATAATCCTTAGCTATCTCACTGTCACATATGTTTTGAAAACTATTAAATAGTATATCTATCCTTTTGAATTTATTCAGATGGATATATCAGGTGGGTCCAAATATTGCCTCGTGAGATTAATAGCGCTCCGGTCGGCCGTAACCACGGAGTCTCGGAGGGCCTGAAATGGATATATGAAGAATTTTCTTTTTCCATTCGCATAAAGTAAATAAAAGAAAATATTCAGATCAATTGATGGCCTATCGCCTCTGGGGAGACAATACTGTTATCCTTTAAGCTACTTCCAATTTTGACTAGGCTAAAAAATATATGTCCGTGTGGGTTTTGCTACATAAAGGAAAAATTGCGTAATAGTGTCGTTGCTCTATAAGATGTATGACGAACGAGGATGATGATGAGATATTGATGCGGTAAGTTCATGATGGATTATAACCGTGATAAATAGAACTGACCACTGATAGGAAAGACACGTAGACCCGTTTAAGAGCATAATATAGGAACACTAACTAGCTGACCCAGCAAACGTTGTGTTGCCATATAAATAAAAAAATGTTAAAGGTTAACTCTTATCACTTAGGGATATGAAAAATAGATAGTAACCGATCCTCAGACCTACTGAATATGCATACAAAATTTTGTGAAAATTGGTAAAGCCGTTTCTGAGGAGTACGGTAACTAACATTGTGGCACGAGAATTTTATATATTATATAATTATATATATATTAAGATAATGGGAATTCTTAGGTATATTTCCTAACATAACTCCCACACAATTTAATAATCCCAAACATTATCAAACAATAATTCGCTAAACTGCGAAAGTGGAAAAAGATTATGGAGACAAAACATTATTTAATTTCACGTTGGCTTTATGAAGAAAAATCTTCAACCAAAACAATTCTGTTTGAGTTAACGTTCTTCAAGAACACACTTGTATATCTTTTGTCCTGTTTTATTTGTTGATGGAGTGGAAAAAGAGCCTGAACAAACAGATGAGCGAATTGACAATGTTACTGGGATAGACCGGGAGCGGAATAGATTATTAATTATTGGTACGTTTTACTTTTAGATAAATAGTCCGCGGAAAACAGCTAGTCCGTTCTGAATATAGAAATGATTCGCGTCGCCATAGTAAATTGTATGACTACACCGGCTCGCAACAACTTCAGATTGGCGCGAACTATACCTAAAATTAAAATTTTTGTTTATTTTTATGAAACAGCAAAAGAACATGAAGTTCACCTGATGGTGTGGTTATTGACGCTTATTGAAATTTGCAGTTAACCACAGAAAGGGCTGATGTTTTATCTCAGGTCAACCACAGATGCGTTGCTACATCAGGATCGATGATAGGGAGATACATCAAATCGTGTTAATTCTCGAATTAACACGATTTGATGTATCTCCCTTACACAGACCTTTAAACAAAAACGTAGTATCAGTTATTAATGTTATTTAATAGGCAGAAAAACATGATGACGGTTCTTTGAGGAACAAAGTACATATTTGAAGGCGTTTACGGGACAAAAAGTGTGTTCCTAGATAACACAGACTCGGTAATAATTATACCTTGAAAAGACAAATGAGTTAAAATACCATAAGCCTTCAAGAAACAAAACCGAAGGACTATTCATCCAGTCTGTTTGCATGAAGGATGGACAGAGTTTGACTTTTAGCTTGGAAGATGGCTGCAACTTATTTAAAAGTTTTATACCATAATACCTCTAAAGAAGGCTAAGAGTATACCATTCTTTAAGACTTTAGTTACGAGTATTAAAATGACATAATAAGACGAAACTGCTTATTATATTTTTTTTATTAAATGTCCTTTTAAGTTCAAAAAATCTTTATAGCTAATTAAGCTTAAAGCTAATAGTTCAAAGCTTAATAGCTTCAAATATTTTTTTCATGTCAGTAATGTTTTCTTATGATGTTTTCCTTCGTCGTTCAAACAAGTTAAAACTATTATCCAACACACATATAGGTAATATGAACGCTCAGAGGCCTGGGATTCGAACCCTATTTGATATTGAAGAAGAATATATTAAATTTTAAAGATTATTTTTTTATATTATTTTTATACGAAATTAATCTCTATTTTATATTGAAGGGGGTAGAACCCCCTTCAATATAAAATAGTTTGTTGTTTGACTCCGGCGGCACCACTGCCACACCTATTTTTGCCTCATAACAGCAGTTTTAAGCGCTGTTGTGTTCTGGTTTGAAGGTTGTGGTAAGGGAGACATACTTTTCTGAGGCGTCCAGCTTAGTCGTCGTGCGTCTGTGGCCGACCTCAGGTAGGAATATCTAATCCTATCTGTCCATGGGTGGCAGTCGCCACTTAACATCAGGTGAACTGCATGATCGTCTGCTACTCCCATATTATAATTACTTTTTGATTTGCGAAAATGACTTTCTTCAAACTTTAATAACCTTATACAATGTTAAATTTTCAAATGAGTTTCTTACTTATAACCGAGACATAACGTACATTTACAGGTATCTTTAATGAATTTCAATTACACGTATATAAATTGTACGTAACAATTACAAAGCTGCATTTGCCCCTTTCATCTTGATAAACTCAATTGGGGCCTCTGAATGTACTCTCCATTTACCTTAACTCATCCTTGTATTAACTCGTATGCCTTATTCAGTAGGTTAGCTTTGCAGTTACAAATGATACGTTAATGTCTAGTCAGTCTAGTCAGAAGCACTATATTTACTTCAGTGGAGTTGGCTTTATTTCTGCACTCAGTTATATTATACATTTTGACCTCTTTGTCTTGTAAGTATCATTGGACCCAATTATTCAAACAAGTAGAAGCAGTGATAACCTCGTGCACTAGTGGTTACTCGGCCTTCCATTTGGGAGGATACATGGTACATATTTTTGATTTTTGTAACTTATGTTGTAACTTGTTGAAAATTATATATCACTTGATAAAATGCAGATGGAAATGATCCTGAGGAAACCTACATACCTGCGAGTTCTTTAAAAAAGTTTAGGTGTATGAAGTCTACCAATACTTGGTCAGTGCAGTGGACTAAGAAAAAATATGCACATGCAAAAACTACTGCAGTTGTTTTCATTAAACTCTTTGGAGAACATCTGAATATTATTAAATACAAAAATATTATTAGGATTGTTTATATAAATAAAAACCGGATCCTACAATTTTAAAGAATCTAACGACAGCTCATAATATGTTAAAATACGTCAAGCCAGTACCTGTAGGGCATGCCTAAGAAAGTGACATACGTACATAGGTATATTGTAAAAACTAGGTTGAAGGTGGTAGAACCCTTTGTGGATCGACTCTGGCGGCACCAGTATTTCTGCCTAATAACAGCAGTGTTGGGCGCTGCTGTGCTCCGTTTTGAAGGGTGTGGTTAGTGAGACATACTTTTCCGAGGCGTTCCAGCTTAGTCCTCAAGTGTAGCGGCGCATCTGTGGCCGACCTTAGTTAGGAATATCTAATCCTATCTGGGGTAGATTACAGATGTCCATAGCGGCAGTAGCCACTTACCATCAGGTTGACTGCATACTCGTCTGCAATCACGTATTAAAAAAAATATCCTCCACAGTCAGGTAACAGTCGGACGAAGTCGCGGATAAAAACCTAGTAATTAAATAACATTATTGTTATAAACCTAAGAACATGCACGAAGGAATTTACATAGAAGTAAAACTTTTCTAATTTTACGGTATAAATAGAAAGCGACTTATTCCGAAATTCAATTTAAAGTTCTCTTATAATGGATGCCGTCAAGTTGTTAACTTTTAGCACTACTTTTGATTTTGGCTTCGTAACTTTATTAATGTAAATATAGTTTAATGTTTTGTTGCAATATATATGCTGAAAGAAGTTTTTTTGTTATTTACGTTATTGGCCTTATTATGGTCCTTCGAGCCGGATGTTTTTTTTTGTTTGATTAAAAATGAAATACATGGTAAATTCACTCCATGATGCTGAGGAGCACGCAATATTTTTGATTTCAAATGCAGTAACCATACTGCATTTGAAATAAAAAATATTGTTCTACATGCCTATCGTAGACATCTTGCTCCCCTTGAAGACTAAAGTGGAACGCCATAATAATATGACAAAAGATCTTCTCAAACAAAAGCACCAAAACAAGTTTTCTGATAATTTTAAAATTACTTTAGAACCCTTAAACCATGAAAATCACTACCTAATTTCCACTAATCGATACTTTATTATAATCTAACCTAATAAAAAAACTGTCGCATAATCTGACCTTCTCAATATGATTCTGACCTACATAACAATTACTATAATTTCCATTCTCCAATCTTTATGTAACAGGAAAATGTTGTCAGCGGTTTCGCGTATTACATCCTTATTAGCTTCAGGACAAAGCCTGTCGGAATCATTTCACCCTCTGTCCATCAAATTGAAAACACGTAATGGGATCATAGAAGTTTGTAATGTAATCTCAAGTGAACGTGCCTTGTATGTTAATAATGTTCCACTTGCTGACAGATTCTATAAAATATGGATATTTTTGCGCAAATAGTTTTGTTGTTTTAAATTATATTTTACATACGTAACGAATGACGAGTTGTTGATATAATAATTAAAAATAATAATCAGGGCTCATTTAGCTTTGTTCATTTATTCCTGCAATATTAAAAGTCTTTAAAGAAGTGTTGTAAAAATATACCTATTATATAAATAATTATTATTTTTATAATAGGTATATATTTACAACACTTCTTTTATATAAAATAATAGGTAAAAGTCCTTCAGTTACAATTTGTAACGATGTATTGATCGCTTGAAATATCACTTTTCCCAGAGGTTAACGATGAAGTAAATTAAAATGCTGCTCCGAAGTAGTTTAACAGTATGGTTTCTATGGTATGTTTGGAGGAAAATATATTGTCACCAATATAAAGTTTTAGCTATGTAGTTTATTTTTAACGCTTTGTGGCACATCAATAGTCTTTACTACTAAATAGTCTTACTATTCGTACTACTGTCCTGGTTTAATATATTAAATAGTCTTAGCTACTTTTACCCTTTGTGGGGAAAGCCGTCATTATACCCTTCTAACCCGTAGAAGGTTGTTTATTAAATGCTTAACCGGTCAAAAGTCTGCATGATGTCGTTCAACGTACTTGTGTACGCTTGCTTCAAAGTAGACAAGACTTACGGAATATTTATAAAATTATGACTGTAGAAGGGTTTATTTATAGTATTAATTTTGTTCTAGGAACCATGCTAAGCAAGAGGATCTTAGTCGCTGTCGCCGTGGTGCTGGCCATCGTGTGCTTAGCCGAGGCTCGGGAGGAAGGGCCTCACGAGATGGCCAATGCTCTCCGCATGCTGCAAGAGCTGGACCGCTACTACACCCAGGCTTCTAGACCGAGGTAAGTGCACGGCTACAAATTAAAACTGTCTTAGTTCCTGCAGTTTTTATAAAATACGGCGTCATTCAATTCTGAATCACGCTATAGAAGTTTTCTGCATGTCTTACCATATGCATATATGGGTACCTGAGACTAGTGGAATATGACCGCTTTCCTCGTACGATCACCTCACCTGATAGATCTACCTTTGCTAGTTCTATTTTAATCTTTTGCGTAAAAGCAGTAAACTCTTATTTCATAATATCAAACTTACGTTAAAGCTACCGACGTATAGAGTGGCGTATCATCATAATTATCTGTATAGGTGTTATGAAGAAATCGTTATCCTTAAAATCACTGCTTTTAGTAAAGTCCATAGCCAGGACAGTGTGTTGCTACATATAGCATCCGTATTAAACTTATATAACGATATTTATAATGACGCCAACCTCATCACCTCTTTTAAATAATGTGTTGCATTCGAAAACTTATTTAATAGAGATTTAAAATATTAAATGTTCTAAATGGAAACAGGTATAAGGCAATAAGATAACGAAAGTTAACTGAAGCAATAATCCACATATTGAACTATGGCTACAAAAAAAGAGGAAAACCAAGTAGTAGGCAATAAAATATTTTTTTACTGTTCTGTAGTCGGGTTACGATACATTTAAGAAAAAAATAACCAGCTCTTTGTGAAACAATTAAAGGTTGTTTCATTCTCATAGGGTTATTAAATTTAATACGAACGAATTTTCAGTCTGAGCTTAATAACAGAATATTGGAGCGTGTAAACTGATTCCTGGCTTATTTTAATGAAATTACCTACTTTTATCTTTGTATACAATTTTATTAAGACAATCAGAAAACCTTTATAAAAACTGCTTTTTCAGTAGTATCCTCGTTATCGGCTTCAGGTAGAAACTCTGGTATATATGGAGTTTGGTTAGAGGTGACGTTGATAGAGTTTGTAACTTCATTTTTATAACTAGACGATTATCATAAAAAACCTGCTTAAAACATATAATTTATGTTACTCTCATAATTAGAAGAATCAAGGGATACTTTTGTTAAAATCAAGTCAAGCCATTTGAATGAATGAAAGAGTAAGATATACATACGAGTACAAATACAAATGTTGGAAGAATAATTTCTTTCAAAGTAGAGTAAAAAAGTCGAGATACGCTGAATTTCAATAAACAGTAGACAAAGGTTTACAGACAAAAAAAATGTTATATGAATTATATGTCACTATTTTTATTTAGTAACATTTGCAATGTTATAGTCTGTCTTTACATAATCTAGGTTGAGCAAAATCTATTGTCAGTGATTCTTACAGCGAATTCTCAAAGTGCAAGATATTTTTAAAGATAAACCAGCGTAGTGCTTTGTCTTGTTTATCTCTTAAACTTACAAGTTAATGACCTCAAAATCCTGATATCAGACCTAAGCAAGCTAGAGTAAGGTCTGGCATTCAGCCAAAATGGCAAGAAAAATGTATCGGCTGATTGGAGTAAATCCGGGATTTTAGGTTTAATTTTGAATACTACAGGAAAAGTAGGCAAGCAAGCAGTCCATCTGATGGTAAGTGGCTATTGCCGTCCATGTACATAGGCCATAGATTTCTACCTGAGGTCAGCCACAGTCTGTGGCTGGGGCGGCATACCAGCATACCGACTTAGTTCTCACGAGTATTTCAAACCAAAAGACATTGTATTAAAGTATGGTCATTATTTTATATTATAAATTAAAACCCTGATTATGTCATTTATAATTCTTATTAAAGTGTTATTTATTGTCTGATTCGTTATAACGCGGATGAAACTTTATATACATCGTAGGAAATAAAATTTATTTAGCAACCAGCTTAAACTGATTAATGTGTATAGTTTTAAATGTTATATTTGAACCAAACTTGAACTTAATACTTGATTTACCAACAAATGAAAACGCAGCGAGAATCATACTATGTTTAAATTATCCTAATAATATTATAATAATTTAGATGACGTCTGCTTTCTGTTAAGTGCATTTGTGCCGCTTAACTTAGTAACGGTTAACGTAGTAGTTGTAATGTTTCTACGATTCCAAAATGAATCTTTAAATACAAAAAGCTGGCAACAATCCGCAGCCGTTTGTGATTCTCGGACAACATAAGACCCGATGTCACAGAGAAAATTACACCGCAGCTGAACATAGGAATGTTTTGTCGGACCTTTGAGACTTGGAAATATGATTTTTAATATAACGAAGGTGATAGAACGTTAATGCTTCTGGATTTACTGTAACACGTTTATATTTTATCTCTTAACAGAAGTGTATGGGTTCTGGGTTACTTTTGCTTGAGCGATAGTAGCTTTAGTGATTAAGAAGTCCTTAATGCGACTATCAAAAGTTCTTTAGCGACTATTTATTAATTGCATTTGTACCATCCATACATATATCCATCAGCCTTTAAAAGTCCACTGCTGGACATTGGCCTCCCTTAATCTGCGCCACTCCGACCGGTCTTGAGCCGTTTGAATCCAGCATTTGTACAGCTGAGGCAATTTACTATTGACCGATTTTTCGCATAATGTATGGCGCTTTAAGTTGCTCAAAAAATAGGATGCCTGAGATGTAGCAGCTTAAGCAACTTGTCAGTAGTTTGAGGAACAAGATGGTAGCTGATGCAACTATGGCTTAGGCGATAGGAGTTAATAGGCGGCCAACCTTACGTTGCAAAGGTGCCTGGTGCATATTTCGATGGACCTTGGATACGTTCGCTCCCACGGCATCGGATACCGTTTGAAGGTTCCCCCTCGTGAACAAAAAAAAAGGATACGGTAATATGATTTTCGTTGTAGCTATAATCATGTAATATAAAAGTATTTTTGCCTTTGCTCGCGGAATAATTATTCCTCATATTTCTTTGTTATACGAATACTATAAAGTGCTGCGTGCTAATTCCTTTAAATAGTAGAAGTCGTATATCATAAATTCTTCGTATAATTCACTTTATAGAAGATGAGTGAACCTATTAATATTTGTGTTTTTTTTAAATATTTTGCTTTTTAAACATTAATTAGACCAACACAATATGCTCACATCTTGTGAAGACCGTTGTATTTTAGACCCACATATAAGCCAGAACATCTAATTTCTGCGAAGACCTGTCATTGCAAAGATAAGATAAGACAAGATAAGGTCCTGTCAACGGGAAATTACACCTGAATACTCAGCGGGCATTTGGGCCTATACCACTGGGAGCTACAACGCTATTGTTTCCATAACAATTTGATGTTAGGAGACGGGAAACGAGAATAATTATAGTGTTAATAGAGGAGCAACTGGAAGCCGATATTGAAGGTGTATTTTGACACAATGTAATATTGATGACAAGGAATATTAAATTACTAGTTGTTATTACGCCTTGTAAGCCCTAAGGGGTTGTTTTAGTTTCAAGTAATGATCAGAGGGTGAAGGGGATTTTTCATTCGCTTATTTTGATGATATGTAGGCGGGCGGGGTATGATTTTCTCTATGGTGATTACGTCAGCAATGATTTGTTTATTATTTCATTTTTTTGAAAATAAATACTAATTTCTAACTTCATTATTTACGTATCGGTTCTCCCCTGAGGAAGAGATGGAGAGTTGTTTTATTTACTTTCACTGACAAGGATTAAAAATTACCAAAATGTTTGAAAGAATATTTGAATGGACCCTAACTAAAGTTAAATAAAGTCGGGGCGATCGGTGACACAGAAAATATATTTTTTGTTATCGTCCGAAACGAATAAATGTATTTAAAATAAATGGGTCTCTCAAAGATAAGTCATCTCACAATAACGTTAGAAAAATGTATATTTTTATTCGTATTATGTTTTTGACAAGAGTATATTATACGAGACATGACATTACGAAAATAGTACTTAAAAATTACTTATTATAATTTATATGTCAACTGTCCCATTTTATATGATTTATAAATTGTGCAAAATCCTAGTGATTTGAAACGAGGCTTGTCAACCGCAGTTGAAATCCCGTTATGTCTGATAGAAATAAAATATCAATTACTTTAACGTTGAAGGAAAAAATATAAACAAACCGGCATATAGAAGTAGCAGACGAGCATGCAGTCCACCTCATAGTAAGTGGCTACTGTCGCTCAAGGAAATCTGTAATTAACCCCAGACAAAATGAGTTTCCTATATATGGTCGGTCACAGATGTGCCGCTACCCCTCAGGACTTAGCTGGACTGCTTCGGAAAAGTCTCTTTTACCGCACCCCTCAAACCAGAACACAGCAGCGATTAACAATGATATTATTAGACAGAAATAGGTGTGGCGGTGATGCCGCTGGAATCGAAGCACAGAGGTTTCTACCACCTTCAAGGCGTGTTAAGTCCCTCATTATGTACTTGGCTAGCCTTGTGGACTAACCTAGAACTCTCTCACTTTAAAAGACCCGTGCCTAGTAGCAGTAATGTGTTAATGACGACGAAAAGTTAGACCCAATCGTGTTTTAATGAATTCCTCTAAAATCCGATCAGCTAACTTCACAACTAACTTTGCAGAGCTGTTTACGTAGGAATAATTAAATCGCTAGTATACATTATGAAACACTAGTTGTAATATAATTTTTAGTTTGTATACAGATGTTTCGAAACAAGACTTCAAGGAAAACTGTTTAGTTGCTATTTTGTTTGATAATATTATGATTGCCAAAATCAAAGTCTTGAATGAGCTGATTATGTAGTTTATTACCGAAGTGCGAACTAAACTATAAATCATTTTATCTGACATGAAAAGGATAATTGGATTGTATTTGGGAATAATTTTAAAGTGCATAATATTTTTTATTAGATCAATTGGCCTTTTCAGCTCTATCATTGGAAAAGTAATTATTTTTAATTAATGTTATAAAGAAATAATCTAACTACAATATAATTCTGTAACATGTGCAATAGTTTGAGGTTATTTTATCGAATTAAATGCGTATTTATTATATCGGTTAAACATCTTTGTTATAGAAAAATACTAATATATTAATGTCAATAAATAAATTAAGTATTTTCTAAACTTATCATAAGGAATGTTCTATATAATCACTATGATTCACATGTATCATCGACCCATAAAAATATACAAAAACGCAGACACGATATCGTAAATCTAAATGCACTGCACATATCTGACCTAACCGAGAATCGAACCTTCTACCAGTGTCGTGTCAGTGTCGCCAATCGGTATTGTGACAACGCAATGAGGTCACATATACCTGGAGATCACTGTAAACAACGCTTTTAATATTTTCGAACCAACATTTAATATTTAACAAGTTCAAAAACAGTTGTAACTCAATTGGCCTTTTTAAATAAGTTTACGGGCGTTTGAACGTATCAGCGCCGGAAAACCGACTTCCGGTGGCCTGAAATGAAAAATAATTTCAGGCAGATTAATTTTTCAGGCGCTTTTGCTCAATACCGTTTGTGCGATGCTCTGTGTAGCTTTATTTCGTTTTATGTGTACGGGTTTATAACAAAGAGATAAAATATGTAGGGTTATAGAGTGGACTGTCGAGATTTTTGTACAAAACCTTTCATTTTGCTTCACTAATACCGTCTCGGATTTTTTATGATTTGGAAGTAGCTAATAAGCATGCTGTCCATCTGATGGTGAGCTATATATAACTACTGCCGCCCATACACATTTGTTCTCAATCTCAGATAACATTATAGTCCTATCTGAAGTTAGCCACAGACGTTTGGTTGAGTTTGATTGACGATAATCATACGACAGATCGATTTACTACCTTTTAATCATAACTCAAAGATACCTTCTCCCTATCCCATGTCTAATCTACTTGATAAATAGTTGAATATCTTTCGTGACATTACGATATGTATAAGCAAGCAACAGGCAAATTAAAATTGATTTAATTATCTCCAGCTCTCTTTATACATAGTAAAAATAAATATTTTGGAAAATGTCTTATATTTACATTAAATATTATAATTACGAACTAAGCCGTTATGTATTTTACTACAACAACTCTTAAATCGCAATGTGATTTCGTTCGATATAAATGGTTTCGGTCGAACTCATTCTAACAATATAAGGCTGTTTCCACACGATCCAATTTCCGTTTCCTAGGAAAGTGTCAAGAAAACTAAGTTTACCTCGCTGATAAATGTTAATGAATTTCTAGCGTCTTGTTAAGATACTTGTTCCTAGCGTTCCTAATAGCTTTGTATGCAGTTGCTGATTCGATTTAAACTTCTTGTTTAGTACATTAGAATAGTTTCGATTTGTCGTCTATTTGTTAGTGCTTCTTTATGAACTTCTTTCTGTTTCAATGAGGATTTAGATGTTATAATAAGAACGGTTTAACGGAGCCCGTTATGCTGATAATTTGCGGTTTGGCAGACTTCACACACCTGTGAGAACTATGAGAGACAACTATTATCTTTATTATATATTGATTCAGATGTGTCTGGCGTTTTTAAATACTCAGTAAGTTAAGTATTTGTAAATTTTATTTTAAAATAAAAGTCAGCGATACTTAATTTTTAATACATATATTTTTTTGAAAAGTTACCTCAGATCTTATTCGCGCTTGAGATTAAAACTTGAGTTCTTAATTCAGTTATAATATACATAAGAATAATCCTTTATTGTGAGAATACACCGCATCGTAATGAACATTCTAGTTATTTTATTTCGTTCAACAATGTGATATTAGAGTTGTTGAATGTAGCATGACCGGACATGGGGAGGAAGTGTCATCCCCAATTTTTATATCAATTGGTAGTAAGTCGCTCTATTATAATATATGTCAATAACCAATCAATCCGTGTGGTGACAGTGTGAAACGAGATGAAAGTTTTTGTATGAAAATCTTGACAATGTCCACTCCATAAACTATATATCCAATCCTATAGATTTGAAGAGATATTTTCAACACTTAATTCAAATAGGTTTCAATAAATCACATAGACTTTAAGTTCAGTCTGTATCTAACTATTTTAAAACCCACATTTCGAAAATTCACTTGAGTACTAAGTTCACAAGGGAATTTCATGATTGTTTCATTATTACTTCGGATTTCGTAAGTAATAATAGAGTAGTATGTTTCATTAAAGCTTCGGGCTTCGCATCCAAAAGTAAGTTCTATAGGGAATCAACAAGTGTCCTTTGTGGGATAAAGTTTAGTGACCTTACAAAACGTCAAGACTTTGAGGCGTTGATTAAGTTTTAAAGTTTCTTCGGAATCGCTTTGGCACGCCGCGTCAAAAGCTTTGGTGTTAAATGCCTTTGATTTGAGGAATACAATTGTAAAATTCGTAAGAAAATAAATTATAAACATAAGTATTGTAAAAACAAAAAGGCTGACTTCTATATATGCGATAGCTTATACTACTCCCACAATTAGGACGAATCTAGCGACTCAAAATATATTAAAATCCGTCAATACGATTGGGCTGTAGGGCGTGTCAAAGAATGAGACAAAATAACATATTAACAAGATACATCATCATCGTCAACCCATCACTGTCCCAATGCTGGGCACGGGCCTCATCTCTGTATGAGGATTAGGTTATGGTCCACCGCGTTGGCCAAGTGCAACTTGGTTGCTTTTTTTTAAAGTTCTTTCAAGTGTGTAGGTTTCTTCACGTAGTTTTCCTTCTCTGTTACAGCAAGTCATAATTTAATAATACTTGTACGCACATTATTTTAAAAAATAAAATGTGCGAGTCCGGCATACGAACCTCGGACCTCACGATTGAGAAGCAATGTTTTAACCATTCTATGACTGCATGTAATACATACATACGCTCGAAAAAAGTACCCTTTGCAGTCGGATAAAAAAAGGGTACAAGCGGGTGGAGTGGAACATAAATAATATTTTACACTTTAGCTTGTCAGAGACAACGATTCTCTTTATTATATGTACATTCAGATGTGTTTGACGTTTATTTGAAACGTTACTTGTTCTATGACAGCTGTCGCGACCTATTGTACAGAGTTTTCATAACAGAATCACGCGGAGAAATTTTAATTTAAAATCACGGTACGTGTACCTCAATGTACCCTTTGTTTGTAAAGCTTATGAGAGGAAAGACTCGATCGCGGCACCAATCAGAATAGGATTTAGAATTTTGTTTTAACCCACGTAGGGTCATCCACAAAGGTAAATATATTATTATAGTATTTTATACTTACTCGTATGTCTTTCCTACCAGGCTCTCCAAACCTGAACACACCATTTGACACTACTTTTATTGGACTGTAATAAATATGGCAGTGAAGTCTTCGAGGGCGAATTACAAAAATAATATCACCTTAGATAATAAGGTGCCAAAAGCAAAAAGGTATACCATAATAAAAAAAATGTAGGCACGTAATGCTATATACAGTCGTCCTACTTTTTAGGGTTCTGTACCCAAAGGGTAAAAATGGAACCCTATTATTAAGACTCCGCTGTCTGTCAGTCTGTAGACACTTGAAATTTTCACATGTAATGTAGGTATAGCGTCCTCATACAACAAACTGGTATTTTTTGTACTAACTGTCGAACCGTTATCGGTAGACAGTTCAAATGTTCACAATGTATATAATTTAATGGCTACTATAATACATAATAAACATAATAACGCATAGTAGAAAAAAAAAATACAACTGTACGGAACTCTCCGGATTCGGTCTCGGTTCGACTTACACTTGGCCAATTATTTGTAGGTATACGTATCAACTTGGTTACGGTAACGCCGCACGCAACAAGTACGGGAAAAATCTAATCAAAGTTAGGCGTAGTCTTGAAACTAGGCGTGAATAATGTAGCTTAAATATATAAAAGCGAAGGATACTCACTTCTGACTAATCATCGCCTAAACTACTAAAGTTATAAATATGATATCCCCTACAAAAAAAGTTTTGTGAATTTTGTTTCCCAAAAGGGGATTAAACGAGGATTAAAAATTTGACGTTTTTATTTTACTTGTACGAAGTTGCAAGAAAATTAGTAGATGAATGTCACGTGGTTTATCGTGACGAGAATTGGATATATGACCTATGAATCTTGTTACTATTAAACTCTAAAATAATACAACTAAATATAAAAAATTACCAAAATATTTGATTAATACATAATAATCTATCATACGTGAACCTATAGAGACTACCTGTAGAGACTACGTTTAATTAAAAAAAAATTTTTATTTCTCGTACATTGTTACTTCCAAAAACATGAAGTAGAACAAAACAAACAATAAATTAGAGTCCGGATTTTGTTTTACACGCAATCAGGAGATTAGAGTAGTTCGGAATTCCCACGAGTCTCCCACTATTCCTATCATCAATTTACGGATTGGGGGAATTCGATTAAGAAAAGTTTCTAATACACTGCTGCTTTTCTTACTTAGAAAATTAAAACGTAGATGTAATATTTGTAATATTTTTTTGTCACCTTTTTCTTGCGGGAATGAGAGAATTTATAAAGTTCCCGAATGTGAATTGGTGGACTTTATATATCTTTGAGTTTTTTTTGAGTTTCTCACGATACTTTTTTTCACAGTAAAATGAAAATATTAATACTAAAAAAACCATATATATATTTGACTTCAAAATTTTAGGCAGCGTTTAATTTCTATAAAAGATTAAATTTAAATAAAACCTATTAACTTTTGTTTCCTTTTCTATATTACTTAATACTAGACTGAACCAAAACCAAATGTTAATCTAGTTACCTAAGAAGGCAAAATAAACAAGCTCTTTTAAAAGGTCTTCATAGCATAGAAAACTATAATCTAGTTACCTAAGAAGGCAAAATAAACAAGCTCTTTTAAAAGGTCTTCATTGCATAGAAAACATAGTTTATTTAGACCAATGCACCTGCTACGAGTATCATACGTTAAGTTGGCCATCACTCAACTTCAGGCCGAACAAATATCATCTAGAACGGGTTTAACTAATATTTGTTTCTCTGAGAAGAAAATGAGAAAGGTTACTTGTCGCATACCAAAAGACTAAATAACAAGCAATAATTTGATTTTTAGCTTACTTACTCTAAGAGCGGTAAATATGCTAGTTTTAGGCTTGTGTATTATTGTAAGATTAGAAGAACATGAACTACATTTGTTACAAAATAAGGAATATTAAGTTCTCTACACACATAGGTTAGTATAATATGTAGAATAAAAATTATAATAAGTAGGTCATCTGGTACTATTTACATTTACGACCATCACAAGCGTCATATGCGGAGCAAAATTTAAAAAAGTATGGGAAACTGGGGACACTTGATCCCCCCTTTTGTTTTTTGACCACTATTTGGTAAATATTGATCCGATTTTAGATACATGGGTACTGAAATACGTGGAATTTCATTGGCTATACTAAGTATAAAAGCTAATGTTATGGGTATATAAATTTTGTAACCAGCTCACGAAAACTTTGTATAGGGAATGATACCATGTGTCCCACATATATGTCTGACTTGATCCCCCCCTATGGAACACTTGATCCTGAGGGAAATAAGTCCCCTATATTTTCATATAATACCAAAATGAAAAAAAAAATATGTTAAAATTGATTTATCATTGATTTATTTGCTTAGTAGATAAAGTAGAAACAACAACAACAACAACATATCCACTAATTTGATAAATCACATATACGAGTAACTATGTTTTCAGCTAACATTACTTAATGTTCCTATTATCACAGAATCTTATAGTTGATATTTTTTTTCCTGCACCTTCTATTGTTTTATATACTCTAGGCATACTGAACCCTGAAATTATTCAAAAATAAACATTAGTGGATGCTTGATGCGGGGGGATTATACATATCTCCCATAAGAAAGTGTACCAAGTGTACCCTAGCTATACTGTGGTTATAAAAATATATTGTAAAAAAATCGACTACTATTAACACTATTCTATGAAACAGACGTTTAAAACATAGATAATTAATAGTTTAAAAGTGTTACTTACCCAAAATAAGTTTACTAACCAATTATTTAATCAAAATGAAAACTTACGAAAAATATTTTCCTGCGACACGAAACACATAATCATCCGCCATCTGCTTAAATATCAAATTGGACAAGAGTACCAAGTTTGAAAGTTATAACGTATCATAGACAACCAATATTGCCACACTAAAATCATATTGTGTTCACAGAAGCTCTGTAAATCCAGTGTACCAAGTCTCCCGTAAGGATCAAGCGTCCCCAGTTTCCCCTATTATCCTCATGTTCAATAAATTTTACCACCACCTCTTGAAATGTTCAGAACATTACATTATTCTTTCCTACCCAATAGCGGTTGACCGCGGGAACATCTAGTATCGTTTCTTTATTTTGTGGCAGTTAAATATAATTGCGTATAATCACAAGTGCTTGCTTAGTAAACCGAGAAAGCGGTTGGCTGTGCGGTTAGCCGCCCTCACGGTAAAACGGCTAATATTTTCCAATTCAGAGTATCTTATAGCTTATCGTTATTCTTTCGTAGTGACACAAAAGGCTAAGATAGATAGAATGACAAATACATGGATGACATTTGCCGTTTTCTTTTGATAAATAACTCATCTAAATAGAATTCTGACGTTGATGTGAGGACCACTATTTATGTAGTTAAGACTAAAAGACTATTTGTCATCTTGAAGTTGTTTTCCTTTTGATTAAGAAACATTATGCCGTTTCTTTATTTTTTTATTTATTTAACGTCTTTTAGTTTTTTAATGCATATATTGAAGACTTTAACAAAAGAAAAGTATTCCTGCTAAACTCATAGTCCCATACTAGATTTCTTATGTCGTGTGTGTTATGGATATAAAGTTAAAAACACGAACACTCAGACTCAGGACAGAAATGTAAATTCAAACTTTAGATGTTTGCCTGATCGGGGTTCGAACTTGGTACCCTTTGACTCATATAAGCTTTTTGTCGTTTATCTATATTTCCTACTTACTTCCTACTTTTATTCCCGAACGCAATCAAACTATAATAATTCATTTTTTTTAAATTTTAAAGAAGAAGCCATTAATAATAAAAACCATTGATTTGTTAAAAGAACAATTTTGTTAAAGGAGAAAATAATCAAAAAACAAAATTTCAAAGCATCTCACGCTGTAGCAGCTGGTTGAATGTTTCGGAAAATTTACAATTTTATTAAAAGCACTCAAAGCAAGTTTGAAACGCTTTGACGATATGCATCACGAGTTGTGTAGTTTAATTTTTGAGAATAAGCGGGCTGATTTGAAAATTATATTTTTTTGTTTGGCGAAAACCAATCGGCAATACTAAGACCTCTTTGAAGGTGGTAGAACCTTTTGTGGTTTGACCTCGGAGACACCACTGACACATTTATTTCTGCTCAATAACAGCAGTGTTTAGTGCGTGTATACGCTCGAAATACATACAGCTAAAAATATCATACTGTATGTATTTTTAATACGAATTATAAATATATATATATATATATATATATATATATATATATATATATATATATATATATTTTTAATACGAATTATAAATATATATATATATATATATATATATATATATATATATATTGTATAAATTCCATAAAGTAATGTAGGTAAACATTTGTAATGTAAACGTTAAAGTATATTACGTTTACGCTTGGACTTATAAATTACCCCGTTTGTCAGTAGGTACTTGTATAATGATGCAAATTAAAACCTACTTTTACTTGTATTCAAAGTTAAGTGCGTATTAGAAATAAATTATAACTTGCTTAAACGGAGAAGAAAACATCGTGAGGAAACCTGCACATCTGGAAGATTTAAAAAAATATATATCTAAGGTATGTGAAGTCTACCAATACGTACTTGGCCAGCGCGTTAGACTATGGCCTCCTTCTTACTCTGAGAGGAGACCCGTGCCCAGCAGTGGGACGAAAATGGGTTGATGATGATTTTCTTGTATTTAATTGTAGATAATTATTTTCACGGATAGCCTCTTGAAACTTGGATCAGCGCACCTTTGCAGTCGTCACGCGCAATACATTAGGAAATACGACAAAACATTATTCGAAAGTCGAGTTAGGAATACAAATTTCATAACAATAGGGTTGAGGATTAAGAAGTATTAATTTTAAGTATTGTAACTTGAAATACGATTTATAATGCTGAAATTATTTAATTATCGGTTTCTTTTTTAATTATATACAAGTATATAAGAAACAAGCGAACATGCGTGTTCTTTACTTAATGGTAAGTGGCCATTGCCGCGCGCATAGCCCCGCTAGCTGTGTTGATTGAAAACAATCAATAAAGTTAAGCAGCGTCGGGCGCGGTCGGGAGTTGGATGGGTGACCGCTATCCGTATCCGTATTATAAAATTATTGTACTTCGTTAGAATTTTTATTTAATGGTCTCTGAGGGTATAATATATAATATATATAGAGGTTATAATGCAACCATCATGGTAAAACTTCGCTTTAGTCTTGTTCATCTTGTCTTACCACATCGTCACACATTTTTACCCTACTGCTGTTATTTTTTAGCGCATTTTTTTTCTTTGGCACGTGTATAATACGTCCAATAACTTGACGGATTTTACCATGAGGTCTTTGAGGGCGCATCTAAATTGTAAAAGTGACATAGGCTATATTTTCAGCAATAGAGATTTTTTTGGTTCGATCTCCAGCGACTCCAACTAAGAATCTAACCTTATTAATAAATCTTTAAAATGTTTGCCTACCAAAGAGCGTATTGGACAATGTCTACTAGGCTAAAATTGTCAAATTTGGATTGTTTATAAATGACGGGCCTTAGTGAATTTAGATTACGGTAGAGTACAAAGTCTAATATTTTTACGGACCATTGATTGTGTCCATGGTATGCCCACTAAAACACTAATAAAGAGCCACTTTCACCATGCCACAGTGTATTAACTTATAAACGTAATTTACAAAATTGTGACTACACAAATTATGTAAATTACATTTATATAATATTCAATTTTGTGCCAAGCCTAATGAATCTCCAATATTGTAATTGCAAAAATGACACCACTTATAACAAGAACCGATGAACGATAAATAAATTCTGGTCTACCCGCGCACAATTTAATATAATTATACCAAATTTGATTATAAACATTTCGTGTCGACGAAATATTAACGGAAATTTAATTTTATTGATTACCTACTCAGATATTTTGACCCATTTTTCTTAGTAGGACGATAAGGATATTTTACAAAGGAATTTTATCAACATAGTGTAGAATACAAAGGACAGTTATCTTTGAAGCTGTCTCTCACAGAATTTTGGACAGTAAAATTTAAACAAAGATTTGAACGGTCTTTCTTTGAACTAATTTTATTTGTTGATATTTAAGCATGTTATGGTTATAGCTTTTCGTTTTTATTCGGATGTCATTTCATGATTCTAATTGACAATGTTCCAATGTCGCCTCAAATAATAATATATATTACAACGAGCTTTTGCCCGCGGCTTCGCTCGGGATACGAACTAATATTTTCATCCCCTATTTTATCCCCTTGGGGGTAAAATTGATCAAAATCCTTTCTTAGCGGACGCCTACGTTATAACATCTACCTGCATGCCAAATTTCAGCCCGATCCGTCCAGTGGTTTGGGCTGTGCGTTGATAGATCTTACGTGCGTTTGCGTGTGCGTGTGCGTTGATACCTTTGAGTTATATATATTTAGACTGTTTCGCTTTAAAATAGATGAGGCGGTGTTCCCTCCTCGTTCAAACTACAAGTCTACCACTTTTCAAAACTACTAAACATTTCTACTAAAACTACTAAACATTAGACATTATGTTGGCTAAGTAATCCATAAAATTATTTAATAATTGACACGCCGTTTGGGGTTATTTATACACCAGTCAATTTAACACTTGCAAGTTGCAGATAATAAAATTAAATGCTTCGCGTCACAAAATAAACCACGCGGCGTTGACATTAACGCCACTTTGAACAACTTAATAACACGAGGGTTAATTAATGTCACGTATAAATATTATTGTTGAAATTAATCCATTCCTATAAATTTATACTGTAGAATTATATCGGGTGCGTTTATAGGAATGGTTCGATACGGGTATAAATGGATGCTGAAAATAATTGTAAATTTCTCCGTTCGTATAATTCTATACAGTAGAATTATATGGTATTCGTTTATTGGAATATATCGATCCGGGTATAATTGATTCTGAAAATAATTGTAAATTAATCCATTCCTATAAATCTATACTGTAGAATTATATCGTACTGTTTTATAGGAATGGATCAATAAGGGTATAATTGATTCTGAAAATAATTGTAAATTAATCGATTCCTATAAATGTATACCTATAAATGGTATTCCTTTTAAAAATGGATCGTATGGTTCGATACAGATATCATCGATGCCGAAAATAATTGTAATTGGTTTAGAAAAGTAATTGCAATCGGATGAGAAATTAATTGAACTATTTTTTAATTATGTGCATTAATAATACGAGTGTATATCGTATTTGGAATTTACCGGTATATTTAATAAATACACTTTTTATTGTAGGTAATTACACTGGCTGTAATTTTTATGACCCAATATTGGACTCGCAAGTGTGCGAGAATTGAAACATATTTCAAATTTATATTCCACTGCAGCCGTACTGGTAAGTTACGTAGAGGGTTTCGGGTTCGATTCCCGACCGAATATAAATATTCAATTTTGACTTTTAGTCTGGGTGGTATTTGTACTGGTCTCTCTGTACGTGCATTGAAACAAAATTGTATAAGCCTTTTCAAAAACGAGAAACCCGATTGTGTCATATACCTCCCGAAAAAGGGCCCTTGAATTTGAACGTTAAGTAGGTATCCAATGACATTCATCTTATTAGTTCTGCATCGAACTTCAACCAAGATGTATAATCCAAGATGTATCCGCCACACCTATTTCTGCCTAATAACAGCAGTGTTAAGCGCTGCTGTGTTCCGTTTTGAAGGGTGTGGTAAGGGAGACAGACGTTTCAGAGGCGTTCCAGCTTAGTCCTCAGGGGTAGCGGCGCATTTGTGGACAACCTCAGGTATGAATATCTAATCCCATTTGGGGTTGACTACAGATGTCCATGGGCGGTAGTAGCCACTTACCATCAGGTGGACAGCATGCTCGTCTGCTACACCTATATTATTAAGAAAAAAAAATATGTGATGGGTTGTAGTCAAGTTATATAAGGATATAAGAGCCTAAAAGAAGAATTGTAAACGGAGGAAATGATTTTGTCGTAGTCGAGTAAACAAGGGTTTTGGATATAAGATCTGTGGATCTGTCCCAGCAGTGGGGCAGTAGAAGCTAGTTTGACATAGTAAGGTATATTTAACGATAAACACGTGTATGACATACAAACATTTAACGGATAAACCGATAATTCTATTATTGTTACAAATTCAAAATAACCACTCAACATTAACGCCTCCCTGCACCAACTAACGAGTTGTTGAAGCACCTATACTTCAATAATTAACACCTCCACAGAGCTAATAATAACTAGAAATGACATAATAAACCGATAGACTACTAATATATCTATGATTGGGCTATTTATTTTTCGCGTTTAATAATGATTTTAGTAATAGCAATAAAGGAATTATCAGGTCTATGATGAAATAAAAATCAATATTCTTTAAATATAACAGGTTGTTAACAGTATTATTACATTAGTGTTTCTAATAGTACTTTAATAATACTTTATGGTGATAGGTATATAGTTTTATTAAATAACTTAGACTTTGTAAATAGTTCCTAAAATATTCCAAAGGTGTGCGAAGTCTACCAGCGCGGTGGACTATGTCCTTATCATTATGAAAGGAGAGTTAAGGAGACCCTTGCCCAACAGTAGAATAGTAATGGGTCGACAAACGTTTTTTGTTATAATATAAGAGTAGCAGACAAGTATGCAGTCCACCTGATGGTAAGAGGCTACTACCGCCCATGGAAATATGTAATCAACCACAGATAGAATTAGATATTCCTACCTGAGGGTGACCAAAGATGCACTCTTGAGGACTAACCTGGAAGGCCGTGGAAAAGTACGTCTCCCTTAACGCAAAATTCAAACTAGAACACAGCAGTTGCTGTTATGACGAAGAAATAGGTGTGGCCGTTGTGCCGCCGGAGTTGAACCACAAAGAGTCAACCTACAACATTTTGAACCACAAAGTGTTCTACCACCTTCAACATTTTGTAAGGTCTAAGTTTGAAGAACGAAGAGGAGGAATTTCTATTAGATTTTTAATCCTAAGTGATATAACTGTTACAATACTCATTAGTTTGATAACGTTATCGTTGTTGTGAAAGCTTACGCTCAAGGGTTGTTAGATTAGATTATAATAACCAACTAATTTTAGATGCAGGGCTTGTGTATGGATTTATTTTATAATATTATGAAATTATATTTGCATAACGTCTTTAAATGGTTTTTTTTTTGGTTTTTATTTGTTTCATTTAGGTGTTGAGAATGTCTTGTGTGTTTGCTATTTATGTTTTGAAAAAATTAAGTTATCGAATATATCGAATGTTATGCGGCTTCTTATTATTAAGCAATCAAGATTGTTCGCACTGAGAAGAGTATTCTTTAAACGTGGTTGAGTATTCTTTATACCAACAGTACTTTTGTGAAGAGACTTCATTGTCACATGAGACATGTCGTCTTTAGACATTATATTATTAAGTATTATATCAATAAGAAATAAGCAATCTTGACAAAGTTTACTCTAACATTTGTCAATTTTTACCCGACTGTGGAAGGTAATGTTTTTTGAATTGTTTGTAATTTCTACTTAAATTACTGAGTATTAAAGCATATCGGTAGGATACACTTATGTCTTTCAAATATTGGAAGTCATTATCGACATGTGCTTATAATGTAAAATTTTACCTTATTTAAACTTAGGTTCTACTGTGAAGCTAAACTCAACTAAATGCTATGAAACTAATTTAAAATATACAAACCTGGCTACCTAGTAATATCATGTTATGGCTTGATTGTGCTGAATGCAAAAACTGGCGGTTTCAATCTTTCTGAAAATGCAGTCGAGAGCCCCTATTGCAGTCTGGATTCCATTGTTATCTTTAGAAAGTAGATCTTACTACAATCTCAAAATGTTACTATTAATACTTGTGTTCAGACGTTTCAGCTTCTTATATTAAGACAAATCTTTTTATCTACGCACTTTCGACAAAAGTATTTTCCCCAAAACTTTCATCACTGGACTACATAATTTCCATCAAACCTAAATTATAATGGCCGTACCTACATTCCTATATTGTAAAAAAATGGACTCAGATCGGACCCCTCATCATCAACCCATTACTGTCCCACTGCTGGGCACGGGTCTCCTCTCATAATGAGAAGGATTAGGCCACCGCGTTGGCCAAGTGCTTATTGGGGCGTATTGTTTCACATTTTTTTTTAAAAACCTCTCAGGTATGCAGGTTTCCTCACGATGTTTTCTTTCACCGTTTAGCAAGTGATAATTAATTTCTAATACGCACATCACTTTGAAAAATCAGAGGTGCGTGCCTGGGATTTCAACCTCGGACCCGTTAATCGAGAGGCCGAGTTTCTTAACCACTAGGCTATCACTGCTTTCTTTAGTTTGCAGAGTGGACCCCTGTAGGATGTAAATAATGACACAAATTCTTTACTTAATATATTTGATTTTATTTTTAATTACTAAAATTATTCTTCTGTAAGTAGTTTTCTTAAGTAAATTTAATAACCGTGCAATTTATTTAATGCATTTCATTATAAGATATGTTTCGTATGCCAAAGATGTTATAATTTAGCACCTTAAATAGCGGTAGGAATGTTATAACAATTGTTTCAAAATAGTTTAAAATAGATACAAGAAACTCGTATAATATTAAGCATTTTGGACAAAATAATATTCCAAAGTTTCCTCCGACAATCGCTTGAGGATATCTTCTAGCCGCAAAGTTTCATTACGCAAGAAACTATTTATTGTAAAGTTTTGTAATTGTAATATCGATCTTATGATTCCTGTAATTGTAAATTCTAAATCGGAGAAACTTATTTTACTGTTAACTGGTATTTATAGTTCACTTTTACTAAGTTCATTTTACTATACAGATAGTATTGTAGATTTAAAAAGTAGTAATATCGATGTTGCAGAGTCTTCATTACGGTTCGTAGTTGTATGGAAAATTTAACGCTATTAATAGAATTCCTTGCACCTCAATTAAAAATTGAACTCCAATAAAATTTTCGAAGTATTAATAACTCTTACTCTTCCTTATCATTTTACCTGGAATAGGTATTCGTATAACCCGGAATTCCCCATCAAATCAATCGTACCTTGGCAATCAGCAAACGCGGAGTATAGTGTTGTGATCATTGTTATATCGATATCGGTATCTCGGCAGGATTGACCGCCGCGACGTGGCGGACGGGGAGCGGGTGGACCCAGATTTGTTAGACCGAGCAGTGCGACTCCTCCAGCTTCAGAACCTTGACCGCATTTACTCCTACCACAGCCGGCCAAGGTACGATATCGATGTTTCCCGCCCCTTCCTTTTGTACATCCCTAGTAGGCTTTGGTTAGGTAGTTTCTTGTATGATTGGTGTGTTGTCTGTTGATAGTCGTCTTAATTCGGTTTCTAATTTCTAGCTTGGCCACTATTTATGCGTCTTGATACCTCGAAATTTTATTACATATATTTGCAATTTTAAGTTATCAATGAAGTGCTGGTGTTGATCATTTAAAATTGTAAAAAGTCAAAGGGCTGGAATTTTAACGCTGCAAATATATTCTGGCTGAGTGGATAGGGATAACTGTTTTTGGCCAAGGTAAAACATTTTACATAGTTGATATAGAAATTTAATATCTATAACCGTGTTTTACTTTGGTGAGAAAAAAATAACAAAACTATATTCGGTAAATGAACCCAAAAGCGTAGCGTTGATTTTTGTGCGCCTTTTTATTTCTTTGATTTGTCGAATCGGTCTTTTGCACGTTTTTTTCATCTTATAAACTTCTCTTCTAATTAATCTTAATTATTAATCTCCTTTATATTATTTTGTTTATAATTCAAATCTAATAGATTTTACCACTTTATAAAGTAAAATAAGAAATATATAAATTATGTTTATTATGCTATAAATATTGTAGAAAATAAGTGTTTAAACAGGAAGAAAGTTTTTAATAAAAACAAAGGGCTCTATGGGTTTGCATTACATGTTTGTTAAATAGTACGTGAGGGTACATTAAAAGTTCAGGAATTATGAATAAAACTGCAAGAGTTGAATCTGTTGGGATTCATGATAGTTAAAACAGTGAACAAAGATTTTCCAAGGTATTTTATAAAAATAAATATGTTACTCCGAATAAGTAAATCATTTACCGGAAACATTACAGGATGATAAACCATTCCTGGGATATCGATGGATATAAAACAAATAATACTGCTCCCTTGAGAAATAACCCAGTCCTTTTTCAATATTATCTTCATTTATCTATCATGCTCGCAAATTCTTGTTTATAGATTTCACATGTGTTTGAGAATATTTTTAAAAGCTCTTATGTATGCATGATTTTATTAGGATATTTTCTGTCATGAAAACAAAATAATTGATCTAAAGATTCGTGATTTTATGAAAAGATATCGATTCGAAATTTAAGGCCTGGCTTCAAATGATCTAAATATTTACTTATATCTCTTAAAAATTCTAAGGTAGAAGACGTGAGAATTCGTTATGTTTAGGACATTCAAATCCTCTTGTTTTAATTTAATTTCTTTATGTGTTTCGATCCGTGTTAAGTTCTTATTTAAGCATTTGAAACACTTTCTCTATAGCAATCTATTATTATGTTTCTCTGTTTATCTTCTGACATTTATCTTTTCGCAATTATCTAAGCTATAATTGTTTATCGTATTTTACTATCATACCATAGACAGTTATCTTATTTTATCATAAAAAATGTATATTGCTTATTTGTTGTTATTTTAACTGTATTATAACATGTATCTACATTGTATGTACTGTTCAAGTGTTCAACACTTACAAGAGTGAATATGATGCATAAACTTACAAAGTTCTCATTAAGTAAGGTCCTTAAGTGGTTATCCCGACTTAAAGACAAGGCTTCGGATACATTTGCATAGTTAGCCAACGATTAACTAAATCGGCTAAGTAGAGTATATAAATTAAGCTACTTATCTTGTAACTTTGAGTAACTACATATTACGCATACTACATCATTGGTTTCTAGTAAGTTCATGAGTGCAAACATTTTGTTATTAGGATGAAATTACTTTTGCTGTATTTAGAAAACGTGCTAAACCAGACAATTTCACGAGGCGTTTTAGCGTTATTTTCATGTACAGCAACGCGTTCAATTGCGAATAAAACTATTATTGTGTAGACTGCATGCTCTTTCTGTTCTGTTTTCTACTCGTATCATAATCAAAATAAAAGTATTCGTTCCAAACCTCATCTCATCAGTGCAGCAATTACAACTTGTTTATATCACAAAGTATAAAATTTATATAGTAACGATTTTAATTACATTTTAATTTTTACAAATAGGGCATAGTATTACGAACATTTTGCTATATATGAAAATTTTGCTATAAATATTGGTTTAGGTTTAGACAAATTTAATTCTGTCAAGTCATCAGTAATATCAGATACTTTGATACTTTCATTAAGTCATCAGATACTTACGCTAAACAATACGGCGTATTACAAATAACGTGTCAATCATCTTTCACCCGTAAACATTTTCAGGTTAAATATATTGTGTATTAAGGCTTCTTATATCGAGATTATCGGGTTTGTGTAAAAAGATGAATCATTAAAAGTTGAAACATAGAAGTATTTGTGGTTGGACTGTAACGACTCTTGCCAAGCTTGTCTTTTACAAATGAAATGGCTGTTTCCTTTGTCGCCGCTTGTCGGCAACGACAGTCACAACAGGCGGTGACAGTTGACGGCAGACGGCTACAGCCGACAACAGCTAGCGACGGGTATCTGTCACATGAATCATTGTTTGCATATTAGCTCCCTCGCTTACTTTTCAGTAGCAGAACGGACCTGTAATCGACTAAACCCCGAAGTCCACTTCTATGTTACATTTCTCTTTCGTAACAGCGATTCACGTCTTTATATCTATCGTATGTTATGATTTTGTTTTTTTATTGTCCTCAGGTTTGGCAAACGCTCCGATGCCTTCACAAACTGGGCCAAGGACCTTGAGGTAAGCACTTTTATAAAATATATTTATTTTTCCTTAATTTTGAAATCGTGAGTGGATATTTTGAAGAGTTCTATCTACTAAAACAAGCTCCCAAAAAATAATTTGGCCGACCCCCTTAATTAAATATTCAGTATTTTAAATTGGGTCAAATTTATAAGGAAAGTAAAATTCAAATGCATTAATTATAATTATCTATATTTATCTGCTATTATTTGATCACGTTCAAATTTCAAATAATTTCAAGACGAAATAAGCAAATTAATTAATTAAAACCCTTCCAGTTAATGTATTGAACGTTGATAATAATGAAATTTAAACTTTGGGCACTTTATCTTAATAACCGGATGCTTGCAAATAAAATTAATGCGAAATTAATGGACGTTATAAATAAATAATTTAATTTACATTCTTAATTTAAAATTTGGCTTCGATTTAAAGAGCAGTGTAAATGTAATAATAACACATACAAATATAGTAATGAATACTACGCTAAAGTGATTTTACATCTAAGTACTACCTATATATGTATTTGGACACAAATAATTATTAAGTCTTGAATTTTGTATGTTTATTATAGAAATATAAAATATTTAAAAAAATCTCTACAGGGAATAAAATGAAACAATGGAAAACAAATCATGAGAAGGCATAGAAAAGTGACAATAAAAAAAATACCATTCATTTATAAAAAAATAACATATACAAGATTCGCGTATTAACAAGGGAGCGTTCACATAACGTTATTCTCTAGAAACTATTGTAATTATCTTCATCTTTGTTAGAGATTAATAAGGTCTATTAATTTGGACTAACATTAATAGTTTCTTTATGATCGATCAGCTTAATTACTTTCTTTTAGAAATCGACATGACGCACTCGATCAGAGGTCCTTCTCTGTCTCCTTACTTAATCTAGCTCTATTTCGGAGGTTTCAATAAAATTTATTAGATTTTTTGATTTTTGAGCAAAAGTAACGATAGTGCAAATTTCTTCCATTATTTTAAGTCAGGCCAACGTTGGTTTGAGTACCGCTTAAACCGTACCAGGAGTTTGGTTCATTTTGCATACTACTTAGGTATTTCAAAATGTTCTATTCAGTGATCATTAGATCCAAATGTTATTTCTTAAAAAAAACACCAATATCTATAGACACTAAAGCAATGTAATTTGTAAATATCGTATTTACCGTTGTTTACCTTTTGTATACGATAAAAATGTTTCCGACTATATTGACTTGATGAGCAAATGTAATAAAAAGCACAATGTTTCCCTTCCGTCTTCAAAATAATCAACCATAGTGTCCCTGATTCTTCGTTAATGAAATTTGAAACTTCAAAGACCTCTATCTAAGTTACCGTCAAAATTATCAAATTATGTCGCTTGTCCTTCATTATCGCGTTAACATATTTATCACCAACAAAGTGTTTAGCAGCCATCGTCAAAGCCCACGAGCCAATTCGTAATGAAGTTTGTTAAGGATTTACGGATGCCTTCATTTTAAATCCAAAATTGTCTTTGATGATTAAAGAACTTAAAAGGAATTAGGTAAGCTAAATATCTTCGAAGTTTGGTTACTCATCATTACTGCTTGGGTCCGTCATTTTGAGTTAATTATTCAAAGAAAATTAAACTTAATTACACTTATTTAACTATAGAATGCTTTTGGATTGGGACGGTTTTAATTTTTTACTTTCAAGATAATTCGTTGTTTCAGAAATTGTTTATTACTGAGGTACCTATAAGAAGGTTTAAGATCTTAGAGAAAAAATAATAGAATCATAGTTCACACAATATTAAATCATAAATAAAAAAGATTTCGCGAATGTAATTAGAATTTTAAAGTTAACGGTAAAAGCCTAATTACATAATTATAAACGTTGAGGAACGTCTTAATATTTATATGAACGTATTTATGGATCCGCCGTTCATACAATTTTATCTTAAATTTTTCGTCCTGTACGGGATTTATAACAAAACTTAATGTCTAAAGGTACCCATACTCTTCCATTAGCCTCTAAAAAGGTTAGTCTCCGTATTCAGTTTACAAACGGAGTGACACATTTTAATGGATCTTTATGTACCCACTATATACTATTTTTATGTACCCACTCGTAATTTGAATTTACGCTAAACTAACATTTTGTACTATTTGTCCATTACCGTCGTAAGTGGTAATTGGAAGACTTTTGAAATCTTTTCAAGGTTTCATGTTCTGTTAAAGCAAATATTAATTAATTTCTAATACGGGTATAACTTTAAAAAGTCCTCGATTGAAATACCACTTTTCAACCATCAAGTCATCACTGCTTACTATTTGCAAATGTCAATTCAAACGTTTCTACTAAAATAGTTCCGAAAACAATTTCTATTTATACTGGACGTTAGTCAAACTCCGTAATTAGGCCCTGTGAAACACAAAGGCACAAAATATCACGACATTGAAATTTCAGCACTATTTTAGCAGCACATTCGACGGCAAAGGCGATTTCGCTTTGTGCCAAGCGTTTTATTTTAGAGTGACGTTTGACACTTTTTTTACTGCAGTTTTGGGGGAAATGTTAATGAAATAGTTATAAGTGTTGTTACAGAGCTGTTGATGAAAGGTTTATTTCGGAGATGTATTTCCCTAATGCAATTAAAACATTTGTATCACTTCAATCGTCACAGTGCAACAAATATTTAATATTTAAAAGAGGTTGTTACATACCTATAATTGAAATTTTATTAAAAAAACTTGCTTATTGAGCAATACTGATGATATCTGAGAATTCCAGACCTTCTTTTCCTCATTTGAAAATAATCGTAAAGGTCTTTGTGGGACATTAATGAGTTCGTAAAATGTAGGTAACTCTTGTTACGTAAAGGTAACGAGATATTAATTTGCTTAAATAATAGGCAAGTCAATTTCTGATTAAAATTTATTCCAATTACTCTCGTAACACCAATGTTTATGGGCGGTTGTGAGTTTAACATTTTGCCTTTGCCTTCCAATCAGATTATGTCGTGTTGATAGTGGAGATTTCGACCAACCTTTTTGGATCGATGCTACCTTTTTGAAGGTTTTGTTTGTTTTAACAATAACGTGTTGTTTGAGGTGAATGGAGTGGGATAATTATGTCAAAACAACCTCTACCCCTTCTGTTTGATTTTAACGTTGTTTTATGTAATAAAACAGTAAATTTGACGGACTTTCAAATACATTTAGTGCCTATTTTTGTAAATGAAATAATTGCAAGTGTGCGTATTGTAGTGCAGAAATGGATGGATTCGAGAAAATATTATACAAGGTACATAACATATACGTTATATAAATACCAAGTTCGCAATATAATGTGATAAATAAATTTGGTACATAGTATCTTTGGTTTTTTCTTAAAATTATCGTTGGAACTTGAATTTAATTACATATTGTGTAAATAGGGAACCGATTGCGCTGATTTTCGCTTTTTACCTTACACTTCAGAATTCTTACACAAAAAATGAATACTTACTATAAAACATGGCCGAAGCCGCGAGTAGAAAATAAATATCAAACTTACAAGTATAACTCCTCCAGATGATACATTTAAATCATAATAAGATCAAAGCTTTATAAAATGCAATACACACTTTAAAATTCAATAAAATCGTATATTGAATCGTTTCCCATTCTCATCGGTATCGATTATTCAATATTCAGACTGTAAAGGCGATATGAATGATATTCAGGAATATCATCACGATATGACGTGTTCGTTTATAGCGTCTAGGATTTACCCGTGTCATATTTATTGGCTTATCCGAGACGGGACCCCTACTCGTTGTTGGTAAGTCACACTAATCTCATTATAACTATTTGACGTTTCTTTTTGAAATATATCTTCTTTCATTACTATGAAATAGTAATATCAAAAGCTATTCAATTATAGTCATACTCATTTGTTTGTAATGAACGTGATATTAATTTTCGGCTCATAATTAATGCCAGTAACCACGCAATCAATAAATTTAATATTTAAAGATAATGATTTAATTTTAAATGTTGATTAAAATTGATTAATTCGAATATTAAATATTTTTCAAAATGTACGTTATACTAAACTAATCTATTCATTTAATGACAGTATATGCAACCCGTAATTAATAATTACTGGCGTCGATTAAATAGTTTCAATGCTAATGCATTCAACGGTAAATAATAAAAAGGTAACTTACCTGAGGTCAGACTGAAATGCGTTGTTAGTCGAGTTAACAAACTGGAACTTAGTACCCCCGTTGTTGTCAATCCATTACTGTCCCACTGCTGCTGTTGGGCACGGGTCTCCTTTCAGAATGGGAAGGATTAGGTCATAATTGCGTATTACCAATACGACTTCACATACTTTTGAGGACCTTTTTAAGACCTTTATGGTATGCAGGTTACCTCGCGATATGCCTTCACCGTTAAAGCAAGTAATAAATAACAATTAGTATCTAACACGTACAAACTTAAAAAAAATAGCCTTGTATTGTGAGCCTTGGATTCGATGAGTTTCAATCATTAACCTATCACTGCTATTACAACTACCGTATACTCTTATTATTATTTTATTAAAGTAGGTAGTAGTCGATAGTAGGGGACTCAGTTTACATGCATCATTGATTAATTAACTTCGCTAACTATGAAATTATTACATTGTAAGCGTAGCTAATTGATGCAATGACATTATTAAATACACTGATCTATTTGCGTTTTCATGAATCGTAATTGATAAAAGGAATGAAACTGTAGTAGGTTTATCCGAGTGTGTGTTTGTATGTTTACTTTTGTTTTATTAGGTTTGTCTCTACCTTTTATTTTTTGAGAATAATGAAACAGTATTTTTGTTACATTGCTTCTAACAACTGAAATAGACTTGGACTACTCTCCTCCAACCTCTAGCGGACTAAGGCAGGGGGGCGGAAGGGGCGGCTGGCCACGGGCTCCCAAACACAGTTGCTAACGAGCAATAAGGTCGCCGGTATCATGCGTATTTTTGGCGAAGAAATCTATGATACATTTATAATTTTGTAAAATAAAAACAACTTTTTACTCTGGGGGCCTCCATTCAACTTTCCTCCCAGGGTCGTCTACGACCCTAGTTCGTCACTGCATCCAACCGGCTCAAGTAGTAGTAAAGATTTGATTAACGGTCCCAAACAATTTTACTGATAATAATAACGACGGAAAATATCTTATGAAAATCAATTGTTACTTGGAGTTTGTGAAAAGGCGAACGGACATCATATTGCCTAACTTATTCAGATTATTATTGACATTTTACTATATGGAAATTTCTGTTTTGTTCCAGAAGCCGGACATACCCGCCTGGCTGGCGTACGCCAGAAGGAGATGAGAGGCGCAAGCTACCTCCCACCGATCTACATGTTCACCAACCATCACGTACACTCAAGGCTACCAGTAGATGTAACTTCTCCCAGTCAGAAATAACATTAGGCACCTTATAATTTTATCCTTAGAGTAAACGATCATAATTATTTGGTAATTTTCTAGTCTTATTCTATCCCCAGCTGACTCTTTGTAGATTTCTGTCGTTTCGATTAGGTTTTTCACATCTTAATGTTTGTATTGAAGTTAAGCTATACGCAACGGGTTACCACTACGGATCAAATATCATTGTAATGTTATAAATAAATACAAGCAATTGAGAAAAGTAATACTAAATTGTTGTTTTATTCTTCTACCTTTGAGAGACTTACACGAAGATAGTTAACAAATTATACATATATTTGTCTTATAAAGGTAGTGTAAGACCGCTGTGTTATATGTTATCGTACATCAGAGATACTGCACTATGCCTGAGAAGCATTCTGCAAGTAACTTCTCAACTCAGTCTTCAACGGCAGCAACGGCAGCAACAGCAACGTACCTAAGATTGGACTCATACTTGGGGTTCTTGCCTATTGTGGTAGAGTATAAATATCTTTGTGCAGTATTGCTTACATGAGTTGTATATCGTTTCTTACTTGAAACTGAACTGCATCGGTACTATTGTCTCACTCAGTTTTGCCATAAATAAAGATAAATGCTGCAGCCTACTTTTCGGCATGAGGCGTAACATCCTCTGTATTGGTAATCGCCTCATATAGAACTCCTATTGAATTAAGACTTCAGATGTGTAAGGAAACTTGAATTAAGTCACCTGCTTTCACTACTTTTATCCCTTACACGGCAACAAACATACCTGGACTTTAATAGATCTTGAGTACATATGTTATGTTACAGTATGGAACAACAAATAACATCAAAAAACGAATTGTACCAATAAGAGTAAGACAAATGGAGGAGGTGACAGACATGACAAGACAAAGATCCCATTACGTGTTCTACTTTAGTAGTCGGGATAAAACGTCTTGATCAGTGACGTGAATAATCGTTTGTAGAATCAACTTGTAAACATGACTGTAAGGAACCTAGCAAATGGATCTTATAAATAAATTTTCTTCACTTTGTTCTTTATTGTTCCAAGGTTTTTCTTTATTCTACTGACGCATTTACATCCTGATCCTTAGCTTTACAAATATGAGGCAATATTTTGCAGTTGAACCTCCAAGTAATAAAATCAATGTGTCAGTGAACTGTGTGACTAATCAGAAAATGAATATTGCTGTTAGGGTCCTCATACTTTGGGTTCCTAGCATGGTGTACACTCTCGTAATGTTGGATTTTATGCCATTATACATTTTGAGTTACTATCATACTGGTTCTGATGTATTTATCAAAAGTAATATTAATAATGAGCATTAACTATGAATTAAAAGTTTAACAGACTTAATACTATATTTGAAAAAGAGAATAAAATTGTACACCACTAAATACATCATTTCAAGTAAGAGTGAAAAATTGGATCGCCACAGTTTTTAATACGGATAGCTAAGGCAACATATTTTTTAATACTTGTACATGAGAATGAACTAGATACTTCAATGCTTTATATTAAAATCTTTTCAAAAATTAACTGTAGGTAGTCATGAGATCCATGACAGACGCTACTTACACTTGCAATTTCACGTCATAGAAATAGGATTAGGAAGAAATAAAACTATATCATATTGTGTATTATTTATACATCCTATGAATTAATTTCATTTGTGTCAGTACATCGAGTTAATATTAAATAAGTGACTAGCTTATTCCGTAAGCACGAACATTAATTCAGATTTAAAACTACCTATCGATCAATACTATAATACTGACCGTTGAAAGATTTTTACATTTTCAAAATTGACGAGAATCCTTCGCACAAGCACCTAGTTTATACAACCTTATATTTAAACATATTTTAGGGTAAAACATGCTTATGTTACTTAAAAACTATTATAAAATTTAGAAAAATCGAAGCACTAGAAACACTTCCACTTAACACATAATCGATAAACGACAGATTGGTGGCAGATCACAGGAAAATATTCATAAATGTAAATTAAGGTCCTCTAAACCATACTAAAAAATCACAGGAATGGGAGTCATAAAATCATCGCTGAAAATTCTTATTCGACATCATCAGTAAAAATCAATCGAAATTGGCCTATTTTATTTAACATTTTTATTTACTTCTCTTTTATTTACTCGTTTATCGTCTGTCGTTTATACATTCATCATCGATACACCAATTTTGGATAAAATCCAGTAATGCAAAATAAGACGGAATCACAAAACTAATAATCTAACACTACGAGACTAACTAGTAAAAATAAAAGGGCTTTATACAGAGACAACCACCTACAGATGTACTAACTGTTAATACGTTAGATCAAGGATCTAAAGTCAGATAGGAAGATATACTTCAAAAGGTATTCTATTAGGGTAAAGTTGAAAGACATGAAGATAGATGAATACAAATTAATAATATTATTGTTACAGTACAATTTCATAACACAGTATATTGTTATGGAACATGACAGAGCCAAATCAATTTAAGAGATAATAAAGAATTCTAGTAATAGATATACCAAGTTACTGGAACATTTTAAGGGGACAAGATGAAGATATTTCTACGAATAAGAAATTAAATCCATAATATATAGTTAGGGTCACACACTCACTACTAATGAAAAGTTCTAAGGTTACTAATTTAATTAAGGTCGGAATTGTTTACGTAAGCATTTAAAAAGACAAAACAATACATGAATTTAGGATCAATCGGAATTTAAGAAAATAATCATAGTGTTAAGACAATTTGAGCTAAATAATTAAAAAAAACAAGGTAATGTACTCACACAAAATTTCTTAATGTAAATATCTGACAGACAAAGAACAAAAAGAAAGGAAAGTCAAAAGACAATATAATGTTAATAGACAATTCCGAACCATAACAAAAATCTAGGACAGCTACAGTTAGAAACTACGATATACATACTCGTACAATAAATACAGAAGATAGTATAGACGGATGGAGATCTGGGGCATTATAGCATATGTTATACTAAATTCTACGTTTCATAACGTATCTCTAAGGGTAAACAACTACTAATGAGAAATAGGATTTAAGAAGATTCTAACGTAATCATCAGTTTGGCAACTATGGGGCATCTATTTACAATTTTACGAAAGTAGTATAATATTTTAGAGACTAAAACTAGAACTACCCTTGTAATTACAACCATAAGACCGATGTTTATTAATGTAGAAGATGTTATTAAATTAGAAAGAGGTTTGAAGGTCTTCCTAAAAAGATGGGACATTAGATTAGTCATATTACTCTTACTTTCACAATAAGTACTTTCGTTCTCTTTACATTCTTTATTGGGCTCTGTTTTAATAAAATAATGTCAAAGTTTCCTTTATTTCAGATTTAAAAAAAAAAGTTTGTAGATTGTCGAGTCGGTTGATTGGGTTGGATCAGAATTTTTTTAAGTTTTTAATAATAAGTTTACAGTCAGGTTTGAATTTTACAATAAAATCGCTTGTTTTCTATGGTACTTTCGGTTCACTACATTACAAACATGCTACCACTTTGTTCTAGACTTGGTGTCTACCTATCAAGCAAATAACAATATTTTGGCAAGATGTTCTTATCAGATACTAACTTCCTCAAACTACCTCAGGCATTGAGCATTAAACATACAAACATTCACACATTTAGTCACAGCGCGTATCATTAATTTTATGTCATTATTATTTATTCATTTAAATCATTAGCCTAATTTATTATTTACAGCTCACTCACATTCATATCCTTAAAGAACTTTTACAAACAAGTGTGCAATAATTATCGTTCTAACAATCAACAATAATGTGCTTCAATGAAATACAGGCTTAGATTTTAACTATTCACAATTTTATCGATTTCAGTTCAGATTTTGTGTGTGTGAGTGTATTATAAAAATATTTAGTGAAGTCTTTGTCTTATACATTACATAACAATCAAGTTTATAAAGACCGATTATCGTTTTGTGTTAAATTCGACACAATGTTCAATCTGTTATGTACTTGTATTTTATCTTCTATTTTTGACAAATCTGTCTCTGAGCCTTCCTTGAGTAATTCCCAAATATGATTTTTGTCCAAAATTTCGAAGCCACCTCTATTTTCTGGTGCAATGTCCGATTTCACGGGACCAGTTAAACTTTTGGATGTTTCGGAAATAGGCGTGGGTGGTATTTTGTGTATTTCCTTGTTAATAGATTTTAATGTTTTAGGACTTAATTTTGTTTCCTTTGTTTTATTTATTTTATAATCAAAGTTATTTGTTTTATTTTTCTCATAATGCTTCAAAGTTGTCTCATTGTTATTTATATGAGGTTTCTTAATTTGAGTGATAGGTTTTGGTTTCTTTGTTCTATAGTGAATTGATTTGATGTTGATATTTGTTATAGCAGCAATTGTATGTGGTACTGCAGTTGCTTCATGTATAGGTTTTATTAGTGGCAAGTTTGTACTCGCTATAGTATTGTTATAATTAACATTAGGTCTCGTTGTATGGTTATTAATTACTTGCTGCTCATCATTTGATGTATTTTGAATAGCCTTTACGTTCCTTTTGTCTGTATTAGTGGGTGTTGATATATTAGTTAAAATTTCTTTGGCGTTTGTTGCATTAGAATTGTTTGTTCCATTCAACTTAGCTTTGTTTAATGCTTTCATTTTCACAAAGAATTTATCTTGCTTATCTCCATAAGTGGCCTTCAATGTACCCTTTCTTCGTGGTAACACCTTTTTCTTTGAGTCATCCTTTTTGAGAAATGCTTTGGAGGTTGGCAGTTTTTGAAGACTTGAGTCTTGGCTTGAAGTGGTTATAATAGGTTGAATATTGTTGTCTAATTTTTGACTTTCAGTACCATTTACGTAAGTTATTGTAGGAACTAAAATAGGACCACCAGGTACAATGGTGGAACTAATTGTGGATGTAGTAATAGGATTATCATTCATTGTTGATTGAATTTCGGTAGTAGAAGGATATTCAGTAGATGTAGACATGAAAGGTGTTGGAGTATTTTCGGTTGTACTTATGACTTCTTTAGTGGTTTTAGCCTCTGTTATCGTAGTAGTTAAATATTCTGTAGTAGTTGATATTTTTGTAGTGGTGTCTGTAACTACAGTTTGCTCAGTAGTTTTTAGATCGCGTGTACTGTAATTGGTTTTCCTAAATTCATAATCTCGACTGCATATACGTCCACATTCGCATATGTTATCAATATTGGTAGTTGTTTTAAGGCTGGCTATTTCTGTTCGATCAAACCACGTTATGAAATCATCATCAGTTATTCCGCGGAGTAAGGGACTCCCAGGCCGAGCATGGAAGAATGTTTCAACTGCTAAATCTGGTCGTGTAGAAGGGTAGATTTTAGCAAACGCCGGTCGAAGACTGGTGATGACGAATTTTGATCTCGTTTCGTATGTTACACAAACAGGACAGGTAGAGCTAATCTGTAAGGGAAATATAATATTCTTTTAGCTAAATATGCTCTTAATTTGGTATTAATCATCTTCAAGTATTTACAAAATATAAGACTGATTGTTTTCAATATTTATGTATATTTTAGGAAACAAAAGGAATTATATGTTAGAGCAGTATTTAAAGTAAATTAAAAATACTTACATTAGCAAAAACGAACCACACTGATTCGCCTCTAGATCCATAATGCAGGTCAGCAAACGTAGCTCCATCCAGAACCACTGGATTTACTGAATGCAGCTCATATCCAGAGAAAAGAGATGTTTCAAGACGAAGTATGCCGGAGCGTTCTTTGCCCTTCCATCTGAAAATTTAGTTTAGGTTTCAATTTTCAGTACTTTTACAATTTTCTTGTACGTGACACAAATACTAACTACAAAAAGCAGCCGTTATTAGCCAAAATCTTGAAGTATATTTTATGTCATCATCAAAATATTTATATTAGAAACGTAAAATATTAGTGATTTAAATTATTTAAATTTAGTGATTATTATAAATATACTTAAAAACTAACTTGAAACAAGTTTTGATTATCAAAGTGGGCAGATTTCCTTGCAAATCCTCAATGCTGCTTCTTTCAGGACGTATTTCTTCGATAATTGCCGCTTGAATATTTAATAACGCATTCTCAGGTTTAGGTGTATACGTCGAGTAAGAAATAGTTCCCTGAAATAATCAAAACAAATTAAAATTGCCTAATTTTTGATATATTAATTGATCTTTCTTATCATGTAAAAATGACAAGTAAATAGTATGTAATGAAAATTTATTTTTGAATATTAATATAATGTACAATCATAATGTATTAAAAGGAGTCTATGAACAAGATAACAACAAAATAAATCAAAATTCATTTATATATGTACAACTAGAGATGGGCAGAGGGTTTAAACCCAATGGGAATAAACCGGGGTTTTACCCGGTCGTTGGGAAGAAATAGGGTTTAAACCCGAAAATGGGTTTTTATTCGGGTATTTACTATTTTCATGCATATCTATCCTTTTTTAAGCGCAATTATTACTTTGATGATGATACTGTACTCAATATGCACTGTAAAAATACATTTACAGCGCCAAAATGCCATTTTATCACGCCATTATAGAAGCAGACTTAAGCAAGAAGCCAATCAATCAGCCTATGCTTTTGATGCAAATTTCAAACAATGTCAACGTCCCGTCGTTATTCTAGAATATAATATCCTCTGGCCGCTATAACAACAAAAACTAAAAATAAAAAACATCAAAATAAATGGGAGACGCCGTACAAGGACCAGCTATTTTTCGGCATATTTCGCTTTATCTATTGAACCGTAATACGTAAACAGTTCAAATTTTCACAAGACAATTACTTTTATGGTTAGATTTACAAATTAGATTTACAAATATACAAAATATACGCGAAAAACATAACCCTTCTGTGGCAGTCGGGTAAAAAAGTAGGTAAAACGTCAAAAATATAACATTAAAAAATGTGAAAACGTTGAAAATACCGTAGAAACTTCTAGTATATCTATTCAATAAATATCTGAACTATTTTAAAAACTGTCTACAGATTTTATGAAATCATTTTTAAATACCCAAATAAATACCCTGTGGGAGGGTATAAGCGGGTATTTATCGGGTTTAAACCCAGTACTGGGTTTAAACCGGGTGTTTTGCCCATCTCTATGTACAACTAATTAACTACAGTATTTATGGATAAGACATCTACATAGTATGTTAACGCAGACATACTTATCCGAGGCATTTCAGCTTAGACCTTAGGGGTACCGGAACATGTGTGGGTGATCTCAGGTAGGAATCTAATCTTATCTGGGATTGACTACAGATGTCCATGGACAGGAGTAGCCACTTACCATCAGGTGGACTGCATGCTCGTCTGCTACTTTTATATTATAAAAAATGATCTAACCTGAACAGTGGCACAGCCAGCTCCTGTAGCGTACACAAACACTTTAGTAGGCAATCCTGGTAACTGAAGTGGTCTCGGTGGTGTTCGTGCTCGCAGTTCCAATGTGTCTGTTAGTTCCATACCAGCAGTTGCCAAAGAAACAGTTAATGCACGATGCCTGGAAGTAAAAAAAATAATGAATTAAAAGTTTTTGAAACTTGCACCTTTTATTTGTGTTACTTGGGAGGACAATTAAAATTTGAACTAAAGATATATAATAATATTTATATGGTAATTTCAAAAGGTAATTTTAGGAAAAAAATACTTGATACTATGAATGAAATAAGAATAAAATTTTAACGATATCATTAATTTAGTGGAAATAGCAATGCAATCGAAGCCATTTCGCAGTCATTTCTACCAATAAGTTGTTTTCGCCGCTTCATCTTCAAAGCGGTGGTAGTTTTTCAACGTTCAAAAAAAGTTCTATATGAATCAATTTTGAATAAATGAAATTTGGATTTGAATTTGAATTTGAAAAAAGAATAAATAAGATCATTCTTATGCTTACCTATCATGAGCCAACGCAGCATACTGTGCGGCTGCTTTAGTAGCGCTGTAGGCTAAGCTGGGATGTCTCTGTAGTGTGGATGCTCTGTAGTATAAGAACCTTGCCGCTGCTTCCCCATCTTCTAATGCGCCTCTCGCACAAGCGGCCAGTAGAACCCGAACACCAGCTACGTATTGCTCCATTGTCACTGCCTCTGTGAATAAAAAAAAATTGGAAATGTTACAATAATTTCACGGACATGTACTAAAAATAAAAGAAAAAAATAAACCGCTTTTCCTAGTTCAACTATATAGTGCTATGGCAATTTTTTCCAAATAACAGTGATATAGACCTGTTTTTTGCTGTAAAATATCAACCCCCAATAGCATCACTTCATCTTTTTTCATAAATGTCGTAGTGACTGTGCGAATTTAATCATATATTTTAATTCAGTACCAACACACACAACCATATTAGGCTTGTGTCCAGTCGTGAACTTTTAAGAATCGTTGTATGTTGGTGAACGATAATACTATTTTTTTATTACACGTTTTATTTAATAACAATATTTACCATATGAGGTAGTCTTGATATTTCTAGAAGTTTCTTCGAGGAGCCAATCCGCTGCATCTTTTCTTGGCGCTGGCCAGCCAAATTCTCCTTCTTCGGTTGTTGAGGCGTTTCTTAGTATGATAAGTGCTTCCGGTACTATTGGGCTCCTAAGTAAAATATAATTTTCCATAACAATAATGTCAAAAAAAAAATCTCAAAATTTAAATAAATATATGTGGTATTAGTAATTATCACATGATGCCTAATAACTCTCTATTAGTGACACTTAATAGTATATTTGTAATCAAAATTAAAATGGTTTAAGTTTACCTTGCTAGAACTAAACCTAATACAGAAGCAGCTAACGCGGCCGGTGACGTAAGGTTATGAATATTATTCTCTAAATAACTCTGGGCTTTCTTTGCGATGTCAGCGTCCACCTGAAATTGATTTGAAAAATTTTAAGGTACGGTTATTCAATGTAATGAAATAATATGCTGTGATAATTAACACATATTACATTTGGTGCATCATAGTCTCACAGTTTGAACACAAAATTATTTTTAAGAATAATAATACTTACTTGATTTTCTACTCCAACTTCAAGAAGAGCAACAAGAGTTTCCGCGGTAACTTCAACAGTTCTCTCCCACTCTATTTCTTCTTTAGTCATATTGCCATCTTTGTCATAATAGTAGTACTCATTTACATCGACTTCGACTTCAGTTCCATTAGATTTCTTTATTTCTACAGGGTAGTAGTCCACTTCTTTGTCAGCAGGTAATGGAGTGAATGATCCGTCGGGATTTTGTTTCTTCTGAATCCATTTTTTTATTGATTGAAGAAGATTGGGGTCAACGGGATAGTAAGATTGAATTTTGCTCAAAATTTCCAGGATCTTGATTGTAGATAAATGACTGCTCATAGCTGGGTGATCGCTAAAAGAGTTGTCATTCTTACGGAAGGATAACAGAATCTGAACCTGGAATTGATAATAGTAGTGATAATTTAAGTCATTTTTGCTAATAAAAATTAATGAGAAAAGTGTCATATGAAAAGAGTTATATGTATTAATATTTTTAAATGTGCAGAAAGTTTACATAAAAGTGAATTTACTTAACATCTTTTATATATGCCAAAGTCACATTGGGAATATCAATTAATATTGTGAGTATAGGTGTTCTTTATAACTGATATAATTGCATTTATGCAAATTGCAATGCCATTACATTATACTCGTACAACTAACCTGTTCTGGCAACTTTTTCAAAATATTCTCCCTTTCAGTTTCGTCAACCAAATGAGGAATATGTTCCAGCGCCAATAACGGTGCCAAGCTTGCCGATGCAGCAGATAGTTGAGAATCCCTCCAAACATCTGCCCATTGATCGGTTGAGTCAGTTTGCAGACTGTACAGTGGAAGGTGAAGGCCTCCAGAGACTAAAAGAGTTCCACTTGCGGAACCCGGGACGACGCCATGTGGAAGACCAAGTTCAAGCACTTGGGAGAAACCAGCTTCTTCGTTAAAGTTCCAAATTCTAAAAGTAGAATATTTTTTTTTTTAAATTGTAATCATTGTATTTCTTCTTACATTTTTCAGCATCTATTGATCTACTTATAAATTTGCTTTCAAATAAATCATCATCACTTCTTAATTTAGTGAAACTTAATTAAGTAATGATTCACTTAGTTAATCAATTAATTATATTATTATCACAGTGGTTTAAAAGCACTTTGATTCTTTTAGATTTTTCTTACCTGAAATCAGCCTTATCGCCCCAAAGCGCGCTGAATCCAACATACTTGATCCTCATGTCTGACGTCAGGGGCCACACCAGTAGTCGTCTCTCCGATGGAGCGGCTCCTCTGCCCACTGACAGTCTACCACCCTCCCACCAGACCCACCAAGCGCACCAGGAGTTTGCTCCAGCACATTCTTCATCGCTTTCGGTTTGTTCTGCGCTCGCTAGATGAACGTCGTAACCTGAAAATGATAAACATTCTATCAACATGTTTCATCGTTTTACAATTTTATTTATTGACCACTATTAATAAAGTTCAAATTCCACTAAAGTAATACGTCAATTTGGTGGTGGTACTATACAATCTCGTTTGCATTGTACTTAATTCTTCCGTAACTGTGGAATGGATTTGTTTCCGCAACATTTTCATTTTGTATTATCATTCCAATTTTGTTTGTATTGGCTCTAGTATTACAATTCCCATTACTGCTTACGATTCGTTTTACTCTCCTTCCAAATTATGTTTACGTGACAACAGTCTAAATCACTAGTACTATACGAAGGCATTAATGACTAATTACTAGATTTTAATGTATGCTCACCGTGTTTCCCTTTAGCAATCCAAACGCGGGTCCTCTCGAACACAACTCTATACATATCGTCTGAGGGTTCTCGTATCGCGGACAGCGCGACATGCGCGGCGCCCTGTGCCCGTAGCTCCAAGACTAAGCCGGCGCGGTTGCGAGGTGCTGCTACCCACTGCCACTCCCAAGATCCCCGCGAAGACACGGCCAAATGTTCTGGAAATGAGATGCCAATTCGCAAAAGTTTGTTTTCTGAACTGGAGTTTTTTTTAAGTACAGAGAGAAAAGTTAAAATGTTTGTAAATCTACCATTCCGTTCTGCAGAATTCTGAATCGATCAAATGAGAAATGCAAATATTCCGAAATATTAATGTATGTAAACTATAAATGTTTATTGACTTAAATAACGATATTTGTAGAAGACTTATATAAGTACTAAAAATAACTAACTAAGAATTAATTGTAAGAGTGTGTGAACATTCCAAATGGTGATGAAAATTCTAAAACAATATAACTGACATACCATTAGCACAGAAATACGCGCTCTGGGTATCACTTCTATGCAGACCTTCAGGGAGGACGAGCACACTGGCCGATCGAATGACAGAGCCGACCAAGGTTTCATTGTTGAAGGATGTGTAGGATACGGAGCAGTTGTCAGCGCTGTAGCCGGTCACTTCAACTGTAATGAAAAATAGAAACTTGATTAACATAAAAAGGTTGAGTCTTTAGTCTTACTCAGACAGTGCCCTTTTTGGTAAATCCATTTTAACCACAATCGGCGAAGCTCAGTATTAGATTACTAAACATTCTAAATAAAGTCTACAAGAAAGAAAAACATTCTTGCCCGGCCGTTCGTTCTTTTAATAAGCGTTTAAAATGGGTAAAGTAATTATCCGTAGGAATTGAATGCTTCCCTCCAATGAACAATAATAAATAAATAAAAACGGACGGAGAGCCAGCTCAAACTATTGTAATATTGATATTTACAATACCAGATGAACCAATTACCTACCTCCTTATAACATCTTTAGACTTGAATTAGAGCTTGCAATTAAATCTTTTTTCTCAATACAATGATTCTAGTTTCTCAGATTTGTGAAGATATTATCCGAATATCCAAGATAAGACCTCACAAATCATTTCAAACCGATTTATTGAACAAAATGTGTGCTTCTCTATTTTTGTTTCTTACATCAAATAAATAAGTCTCATATTTTGTATGTCTTGTTTTATTACCCGAATGAATAGAAAAAGGATACAAAGTACGCTTTCACGAATGACGGATCCTCGATCACTCAGATCATGGATCATCTATACGACCTTCGACATAAAACTATTTTATTCCCTCCAATTTCATTCAACGTACAACGTTTTTATATTTGCTTTATATGGTTATGAGAGAACGTGTTACGACAAGGAAGTCAAAGGCCGATGGAGATATTGAATCTTCAATACAAGCTGAGGTAATTTTATGTGTCATGAAATATTCTGGGTATATCGTGAATTTAGTGCCTTTTTATAGATTTACACAATAGTTGGTACAATATGAGAGAATAGTACAGAAAATTTAATAAAATAAGAACTTTCGTTGTTGAATTCAACAGGAACAAAAACAATTTGGAAAAATCTCCACAAAATTCATGCCTACTAACAATTCTCATCAATTTTCCCCTCGAACCAGAACTCTGATCGTGTTTCAAAAGGTATTGAACTTAAAATGGGTCTATTAAACGAAATGCGAAAACTTTGAAAGCAGTTTTGGCTCATGCAAATATTTTTTGTGTGAACAGACATGATTTAACGTGAAAATTTCAACACACGACTTTAAGTTGGGCAAGTGCTGTTGAAAAGAGAACAAACTTCTTTATTTTCGAGTTAAAAGTTTTAGTAATACCTAGTAGTTATTCAACTATAATCGTTACTATATGAACATCCAAGAAAATTAAAACTGTTACATGCAAGTCGCTTCTATACAGAAGGATATAATTGAAATCGTTTTACAAATAACCTTAGGACTATGTGTGAAGACCAAATTATATAATATATTTGACTTATAATACACCTTCCAGATCAGAAAACTGCAAAGAACACCACATCTATTGCAAGAAAGAACTAGATACAGTAGTAGGCATTATCGCAGACACCTAATTAGAACCTTATAATACCGTAAAATCTAATTATAGATAAAATGGTTATTTAAATAAAAATGAAACGGATAAAGCCAAAATAAAATCGTGTGGGAGCAATACCTATCAGTACACGTTAGCACTAAAAGGAATAGAGTACGTTAACCACAAATCAAATTTATTAATTACAATAGTTAATCGAATTGCAGCCACGACGCCCTACCACAGATTATCGTAATATGTATTGTCATCTGCATAATACATGAATTCATGTCATTAAACGAGGTTGTTGCGACTCCATCCAATTTAAATGATAATTTGTTGAGACCTCGTAGAGAGGATTCGTTGTTTCTATTCTGTGTTCACCTATGATCTATATTATGCCTCTGTTAATATATCCAACGACAACAGTGAGTAAAAGTAAAGTTAATTAAATGGAGTTCACTAGTAATGTCTGGGGGAATATGACGTCACAAAAGATCATTACATAACAATACTTTTAAAATGGTAATATAGCTGCATTCATCTGATAACAAATTTACTCAATTGCTTTCAAATGTACTGTCCAGACTGTACACATGTCATTTCAAATCCGGCAAATAGTAATGTCGATTTGATTACAAAAAGCTCTCGTACAATTTTAGGAATATCATCTATGTCGCAACTTCTAACTGAAATACGATTTTATTTCCCCGTAATTTCACTCATATGTTTCTTCGATAACTGGGAAGATAATAAAATATTAATCTATACCAATCTTTATTACTTCTATTTAAAATATTGCTAGGTATTTCACGTAATAAAGGGAAAATACGAAAATAGCTTCTAATTCGAATATTTCTGAACAGTTCTGAAACTTTCAAAGCAGTGTTTTATCTAAGGAGGACTTTCTATTCATCGCGAGATGATCTCGCTTGTCGAAGCTAAAAACTTTGGGGCGCTTTCATTTTACAATTAGGCAAGGACGAAGGAAGCCGAGAATTTTGGTACACGAACTTCATTAAAATATTTTGCTCGAAAGATTTAAATGAAAATTTCAAATTTTTGGCCGTTACGCCTTTGTTTTGCTTGCTTTTCAAAATCTAAGTTTTTTGGCGAGTCATGAACCTTTTGTAATTGTGTGGTAAATGAAACTAATAACTTTACTAGTTGAATGTTGTTTGAAACTTTGCAAATTCATTTTCAAGTTTACCGTCTTCAGCTCTTTTGTTAGTGAGTTGATGAGTCGTGGTTCTTTTGTGTTGTTTGAAATTAATATCTTATTCGTAGATTACTTGATTTGCAAATAAATTAAACCGTACTCATGGTGTGTGCTTCCCTGCTGCGGGTGGCTGGGGAAATCGTGGATCCTCATGATTGTTATTATTGGATAGGAGTAATTAAACTTTGGTACCTATAACCTTCGAAAGGTATTTATTATTATTATTTATTTGTATTTAAGTAAACCTTCACTTAAACTGGCAACGCGTTTATATCCCTGATATTTCAAGGATATCGCAAGTTCTTACCAAAGATGAGCTATGTCTAAAAAAAAATAAGTACCGAAAGTTTATCTTCTTTTTTATGTATCAACGATCTTCAATGTATAATAAAAACTTACTCGATTTAGAATCCTTCCCTCAGACGATTTACTTTTAAGTTTTAAAGTACTGGGTAAAGTTAAAAGTACCATTCTCTTTTATAAAAAACTTCGCTAATATATTATACCATTAGTTTCTGTTACTATACTATGCTTCCAAAGTAATAAATAAAGACCAAATAAATATTGCAACGTTATTGTTTTTCTTACCAGTAATATTCTTTCTGCCAGGAGTATTGACAGCGACTCGTACCACCAGTTGAGTTCCACCGCGGGGTCCGAGACGAAGTCGCTCAGTGACGTACAATGCGCCGGTGCTGGCGAACGCTGCTCCAGCACTCAACGCCAGAAGAGCAGTCACCTGGAAAGATATATATTTCTATAATAAAAACGTAGCGAACGAGTATGCAGTTCATATCTGCATCTGGGATAAACCCCAGATAAGATTAGATTAATACCTAAATTTAGCCACAGATGCGTTGCTATCTCTGAGGTCTATGTTGGAGCGCCATGGATAAACACGTGTCCCTTACCACACCCTACAAAGCAGAACACAGCAGCGGTTAACACTGCGGATTATTAGACAGAATTATTAGAAGATTATTATTAGAAATTATTATTAAGAGATAGAAAGAGAGAAAGAGAGAAGATAGAAGAATTATTAGAAGATAGAGAAGATTATTAGACAGAAATTATTAGACAGAAAAGCGTGGTGGTGGTGCCTCTCCAGTCTAACCGCAATGCGTTCTACCACAATCTCAGCATAATAAGCTTGAGATTTTTATTCTGGGTTTGGTTGTATTTGTTTTTGTTCACGGCACGATACGCGGAATCCTATTGTGGAGCTATGACAAGAGAAGTTGAAGGCACCCGCCCGAGACTGAAATAGTTGATATTATTCTGATCGAACTTTTGTTCTCTATTAAATAAGATGTCTTCTTTAAGGAGTCTCTTAGTTGCGAGAAATCCGCCTGTACGAATTGGCTAAATAAAAATATCAACGACGATACTCGTCGTTGATATTGATATTTTGCCATTCAAATGTCACAAAAATTTTAAGATCATTCTTAAACATAAATCTTTTAAAAACATTTACATAACAAAAGGTTATTTTTTCTACTACGGGAATCTTAATCCGTTATATCTCGAAATATTTTTGTGTTATTCAAAGAACATTTCACTAATACAGTTAATTATGATCAAAGTCAATGTTGTATGAAACATTAATCGACCTAGACATAATAGTAACGTCAAAGTTCAGGACAATATCTAATTTACCACCTGCCAATACTAGAGAATCATCCCTTGGGGTAATAATATGCTACGTTGTAAGTCAATAACGGTACGTTGTAACTGTTGTGACAATGCGTTTCGGTATAACAGGAATATCCTAAATTTGATTTAAAGTTAAGTATAATTGCAAATTAAATTCAGGTAATGATTGTAATTTGATTCTAATGTTAAGACAAAATTGACGGTACCAAGTATGACTTCTGATGCTTTATAAATTACGAATAGGTACTTATTATTTGAGGAACATAAGTTTATTAACCCTTTTTTAATGACGTCATAATGGATACCGCAGTCTATTCTATATATCCGAAATTTCAGATCTGCCCCGAAATAATCTTCTGTATAATTGTCGTAAGATTTTAAATATTAAATTTTGTATTGTTTTCGGTTTATCCTTAATGTTGTCAAGTAAAAAATAGTCTAAAACTGATTATGACTATGAACAATGAACAGCGAAAATGGTCTTTTGCTTTAAATTGTTTCTTAATAGGGGCCCAAGTCTTACACTGGATAGTATCGATTTGATGATCAATTCCTTATCTTTAAGCATATCACTTCATTCAAATACAAATCAAATTGCAAACAAAGTCACTATTGGTTAGAGAAAAGTTAGACGAGGTTACCATCTAGATAAATTCAGTTCTGACGTAAACTAGACATAGACTTAAACAAACTAACGACTAAGATAGTTCGTCTAATGTTCCAACTTAGCCATTGATATCGCAATCCCTCATCAGTATTCGATGGGCGATCGCAAACAAATCGCCACCATCGCAAACTTAGATCTCTCCAACATTGAATTAGAAGTTTCTCGTCCAAGAACGATTTATCGATAAGTGTTTGAGTATATGCAGTTATGCATATCCTAGTGAACATTAATTCTGCCTGGGCAGTTAATATCCCAAGCATCTCTTAATTTATAGTGTGCTACATGTTTTATTTATTCCCTGCTTAGCACATATCTTCCCGATTGGTTGAGGCCCTGACTCCACCATCCTGCTCCAATGTAGTGTTGAAGAAACGTATGGGTTGTCGTCCAAGTATGTGTATATTAGAAACTATACTATTATATTAGAAAATCAATTTCTATAACGGTGAAGTAGGAAATCCACCAGCCACCCTCATACCCCATAAACTTTCTAAAGGTATGCGAAATCTATCAATCGCTTGCTCTGCTGGGGGATTTTGGGGTATACCCTTCTCAGTTTCAAAGGGCCACTATTGACCTCAAATATTTGTTCATTAGCTCCATTCACGAGGTAAGCTTCTGAGGGCTTCTAAGATACATAAACGTTGTCTAAAATATTAATAAACTAAAATATTTTTTGCTGTAATAAACACGCTAGGCGTGTTGCTACAACTATACAAAAATTTCGTCAAAAACCTGTTTACAAAGACCCATCGTAAACACTACATAACAAAAGTCACCGAGATAAATGATTAAAATAAACTGACACCGACCGACCGCCCTAACCTTACCGAGTAAAATGTGTAACCCGAATGTCATAATTATTTACTCAACGAGGTGTGGAACCTGGCTACATACTCCACGCCTTTCTGTGCCCTATATTAACTTTCACAAAGGTGAAACTCCCGTGAATTTCATCGGCATTTACGACACATCAGAATGGGGGCTAGATTAATTTGTACGCAGGTACAATTACATGTAACACAAATAATATACGATAACGTTTATTAAGGGTAGCGTCCTGAACAAATACAATTTATTTTCCTGAGTTATTTTGACTCTGCTATAAGCAAACATGGAGATAGGGATTTTATCCTTTACAGTTCTTTTCGTGCTCTCGTATTTATACAAATTGTATACCTTTTTGCAACTGAATACACGGAGATATAATTTAAGGTTAAGTAAATATGTAATGGTTTAATATAAAACCACGTTAAGGAAAATGTATACACGAGTAATTTATAAGGCGGGTCTAAATTCTATTGATAAACAACATAATATTCATGAATATAAAATAGATGACATTGATGGAGTGAATGTTATGAATAACATTTTATTGTTATGGAACGAAGACAAAAATACATTCTTTATAATATCATCTTATGGACAAATGATTTGGTGCCACTTTCTATGCCATAAGAGGAGCTTGTTATGCTTGCCGTCTTCTGTTTAAGAGTGTTGTTAAGCAGAACACACACTTGACAATATTTTTTTTATCAGAGGTACCAAAAGTGACTGTCCTATGACACCAACCAGGGTCGAAAGCTTTTCGCTATCCGAAGTACGGAAGGGCGCCAGAAATTTACTATTGGTTAATCATCTCACTTTTACCCTTCTCAACACGGCCACTATTGATGATATTCGTAGATCCATTACAATCTACAAGAGTTTCGTACAATAACAAAATCTATACTTACATCCATACAATTGTTGATGTTATTTGTAATTTTCACGTCCACTTCAACAGTTTCTCCGACCTTCAGGGCTGGTGGCAGTAAGAAGTCCAGCTGTATCGGTCTGAAGACGTTGATGGTCTTCGGTGCCGAGAACCTAAGACCTCGGTTCGAGAGTGAGAGAGCCCAAAGTGACCAGCGACCAGCTTCAGAGGGCGCTGCGATCGTCACACCGTCCGTTGAGAGCTGAGTCCTGGATAAAAGAATAATAAAAGTTAGAAGGTGGATTAAAAAGTTATCAGTACCTCTCGTATGTAAAGTAAATAAATAACGCTACCGAGTTATAACTAGTGCATAAACCGAATATTCGATTTCTGCAGGTCAAGTCAACAATCTGTCACTTTGACGAAGTGAGCCTGGAGGGACTTTACATGCATATTGTATAAGTTGATCGACATAAAGATCGTTCAAGTATAATGTTTTGTCATCAACTCAATTTTGTTCCACTGCTTGGTACAGGATTGGTAGACTTATTATAAGGATATGTATGATAGGGAGCATAGTTTTTCCTTACGCATATTTTAGATAATTCAGTAGATGTTTTGGAATATAATTCAACCTCGTAGAATAGCAAGCTGAAATCCAGACTACTAGGTACGCTAAAACTAGTTATAGTATGTTAATTAAACAGCCATTTTACATGAAATATGTTATCGCAAAACAATAACAAGAGTAATTAATCCGACGCAAACGGAAAGTGGCCCATTAGATTGCATAGATATTATTAAATTTATTGATTGTTACAATTTATTAAAATTAGTTATATTTATAGAAAATTAAACTGTTTAATATTAGTTTAGATTAATTATCGTATTTATGGACATGAACAATCGATATTTTCATGTGTACATTATATTAACATAAAGGCGAGTCATGCAAGTCTTCGAAATTAGTCTTGGTTTCGAACTGGAAAGGAAGCCCGAAAGTTTATTAACTCGCTATACATTATATTCTTAAATGTCAAGAAAGGAAACAATTCTAATTTTCAATATTGTCTACCTTACTCTAGAGTTATCTGTTAGTTCCACAACAGAAATGGAATTTCATTACTCTGATGGCTGGGAATCGTACCTGAACCATCTGTATATCAGGTCTGCTTTACCATATGAGCTATGCATTATGAATCTCCCGTTCGTCACTATTGGCTTCCATAACTAGGCTATACAACCACATCAGCAATTCACACAAGTTCACAAAATTAACGAACTAGATCCATAAATTACTGTATACGACACCAATGGAGTTTTTCACTAACAATAGCGCTATCAAAATTCCCAGTTCGTTTCAGCTGTCCCGGGCGGGCAACACTGCGCAGTTTGTCATGTCACAACGCATAACTTACGGGCTGTGACATGTGAATCAGCAAAATGTGAATTTATGGAACTGGAACCCGCATGTCTGTCGCTATATTAATGTTCTTTCACTATTACATTGCCATAAAACAAAAAGTATAGCAATGCTTGAATGCATTGTATCCTCTCTATTTCATGTTATTGTAGAAAACACATTTTTACTGACAGTCCGTGATTTTAATATGGAAGTTGTATCGACGCACCTACATATATGCTGTCCTGCTGGGTGATGGTTTGAAGACGGAATCTTATGCGTCAGGTGGAGCTTTTTGAGGTGATCCAGTTCGGTCCTCTGAGCAAGCAATGGATCTATGACTGATTTCAGGTAAGACTACAATTCTTTTTTGAGTTAAAAGATATCAATGGGTAGAAATTTCCATTTACCATCAGATGTTAGTTCTTCTACTTTAAAAAAGTTACAAACATAATTTATCTATGACAAAAATGAGTTCAGACTTATGGTCAGCGTTAAAATAAAAAGTGTAAAGGTTATAATGCATCAAGCTGGCCGTCACAATTGCATGTTACACAAAAGATTTTGTGAAAAAATATGTAGTAAATTTGTACTGCTGAAATAACTTCCAAAACACAGTAGAGCATAGAGATCATACTATAATGTCTTTACGACTTAACTTGAAATATATCATACCTGTGTCAAAAATACAAATGAAGAATTTCATCGCGAAAGTTCACCGCATTTCAATTGACCCAACCGGACATCTTTGTGCGCAGCGCATTTGTCATATCACAACGACATGTGAATCAGCGAATTGCGAATTTATAGAACTGAACGCGCTTGTTTATTACCATCGCTGTCTGCTTTCAATTCTGTTGCCGTAATAGCATTGTTATTAATGTTTGTGCCACTATTAACCTAGTTTTGAACGGGGTTAATAGTATTGGGACTTGATTTATCGACGTGTTTTGTTAGTAGTGTTCAATTGGATATTGTATGAGTATATACTGAAACTTCATTAGTTGGCAAGTTGGCCGTTGGCAAGGTGGCGCGATGATCTGCGCCGGGCGGCGGGAACTAGTTGGATGAGGAGAGCCGAAGACCGGGCTCAGTAGCGTACCTTGGGAGAGGCCCATGTCCAGCAGTGGACTAACCTGGGCTGAAGATCATCATCTTGATGTCCCTGTTTTAAGCCAGAACACACAGATACTGCCAATATGAAACAGTACTCGTATGTAATTTTGGTGTTGCCTTCGTTCCGACCTTTGCTTCTTTATTTCTTGTTTTTGGTTTGATTCTTGATGTGCTAATGTTTTATGTCATCATTTCATATAACGATAAAATGAAATAAAGCCAATACGATAGGAAGGCGTAATTATAGTGAAAGTACAAAAGAAATACTTACGTATAATTAAAACATTTCCACATCCAAAGCCGATCGTGTGTAGCGGGAGGTACCAGGTGTGCAGGAGCTCTAGGAGTTGGTACTGTCCGCTGTCGATACAGCACACCGCCCCCACACGCGCCTCCACCTACGAAGAGAGAGACACCCGCGGACACGAACTCTGGGCCAGGTTGCTCTTCGTGTTCTGATGTCCTGGTAGAGAAAAATATATTTTTTATAAATGGTATTTATTGTGGTGGATTGTATTACTATACTAAAGTACACTAAACTTTAGGATAATAATAGTAAGGATTTCTGCACTCAAAACCCCACACCGAGGTTCTCGGTAGCGTTGACGTTATGGACATAGACTCTAATGCATAATTATAGAAATAGCTACTATACATAACATAGAAATATCAATTGTTGAATTTAGATGTATGGTTGTGCGTTCCACAACCTCTGAAAGACGGTACGGGTAATAATTCAAATATATATGGGTAAGTACATAATTGAACAATACAATTTTGCTGGTATCTCAAATCCCAATTCAATATTAACATGGACAAAAACGGTGAAGGATAACCAAAAACGAAGGGAATTTCTGGACGATTTGTCCTTAACGCAGCAAAATCACTGATTGTGATGACGTCGTAAGAATAAACGGAAATCGCACATCAATAATAATAGAAAGGAAACTACTCATACGCGACCCACATTTAGACAGATGAAGGCAGCCAATATTTCCACTGAATTTCCTTCGACAAACCTCATTCTTGAGATGGATCGTTTGACATATCCTCGGATCAACTTATTTGAGCCTTGAAAACACACGGTTTTATTTTCCAATCCAATTTATAAATTATTGTATGATCTATTCTGAGTATTTAGATTTTTATTTTTGTTGGAAAATTTAGCCATATGTCTTCATCGCAAATACCTGATATTATATGTGATGGATGACGCAATTTACCGCGTTTTTACGCTGTAGTGTTATTTTTCAGTTATATGATATACCTGTTTCAATAATTAGAATACATATATAAATAGTTATATTAGATACTACTATAATTATTTAGATACGTACTAATAATTGACTACGTTTACATAGTCTATAATTGTTTGGTACATTCGTCTATATGTCCCCACATGTCAAATACACATATGCACAACTTTTTCAGCAGGAAAGTAATTAATTTTATATTTTAGTAAAATTATAAAACTTTATATATTCGAAGCATTTTTAATGATTGTGCAAAAAAGTGTAATATTTCCCAGTGTCCGTTTAATTTTAATTTCTACGTCGTTTTCTTCGTCGTTCTGTATCATTAAAACAAACTCTCTTTCCTTTGAAATAAACGCAATATAACAATTCAATGAATCCCCGAGGAATCTCAAGATAATATAATTAAGACCATCTGTTCGTTTAATTGTGTATGCATTAAAAACAAACTCGCGCCATTTTCATTTCGTTTCATAATTGTTGTGCGAAATGTCTGCGAAATTAGTTTCTGTTATTACAATTCGCTACACGATACTTTTCTTAACGAAGGTTCAAATTCATTTAGTTCAAATTGTTTGGAATATAGGTAAGTTCAATTGTAGCAAGGAGCTGCAGTGTTTTACGCATTTCAATTGGTAAACTTATATTTTCGGGTGCTATAAAAATTATGAAGTAATATTTTTTGTTGCTCTTTTTATTTATTTAAGTACGTATTAGACAAACAACTGACACAAATGTATACATTATTTGAAATATATATTCTGTATACTTCTTTACCTACATACTTTACTTACATAAATTGTAATAACCATCTAAATTATGTTTATGAACATTGTATTTTTAAATTAAACAAGCTTCAGTAATTTAGGAAGCTAATATAGTTCTATAACAAAACTTATAAATAGCAGTTATAACGTAACAAAAAGTAACAGATACACATCTGATATATAAAAATGAAAATAGCTATCAATCTATCGCTGACGCGCTGTTTTCGACGCCGTTACTGATTAATGATCCGTATCTGATGGCTCGGAGGTGCTTCCGATGATTTACTGCTGGCCCGTCGGAAGGAGAGCTGGATATATAACCACCAGACACGAATAGGAAATTCAGTCTGGGTGTATAATTTAGATAAAATTATAATAAATGTAGCATTAACCCATTATTAATTTGCATAATAATGGGTTGAATTGATTTAAGTAATTTAATTTTTAAACCAGTTATTTTAAAACAATGTTGATTGAATGTCAATACTATAATAATATGATTGAAGGAACAAATAAAATAAAAGTGATCATTGCATTGCAAAAAAGAAATGATGAATATATATATATATATACATATATATATATATATATATATTATATACTAGGTATCGCGTGGGTGCGCGAGCTGCAAGCAGCTCGCGGGGAAATGTCTTGTTTAGTTTTGCGTGCAAGATTTTTTACAATTTTTGTTTCTCTATATCTATTGAAAATTTGTTAATTTTAGGGGTCGTTTGTAAAGGATATGAGTTAATATTTGCAAAATACCAAGAATTTGGGTCCTGATTTTTTTGTCTATAAGCCATACATTTTAAAAACATAATAAGGAGACAATAGCTTGAAATATTACATACAAAAATACCTATTTATAAAACTTGTTATTTTTTGCATGGCAATACTAAAATATTTTTTTACCAAAATGTGTAGTCTATTAGTAAATACGCGTCATACATAATAAGGCGTTCAAAAATATACAGCAACTTGAAATATTACATAAAATAGTGCATATCAACCCAGGAATGCGTTATTGCTGTTACGCCAAAAAGTTTGGAAATACGTTATATACATATTTGGAATCAGATTTTTTTCTGTGTTGATTGATCTAACACTCGTGTAGCTCTAAGAGCATTTTAAATTCATTTACAGCGTAGAAAATTTCAATGAAATGTTTTTTTTCGACCTTAAAATGCAGTAACCCTGTAAAAATCCTTCGTTTTATTGTACTGTGCCTATTACACTAATTTCATTATCAGAACATTTAAACACAGCACGGGTTACAGCATTGTCGCGCTCCGAGAATTTTAGTCCCTGCTCAGTTACAGTAGTAGTATTGTAGGTATAAATTGAATATTATAATTACAGTCTTTGTTTAGAATATAAATGAATTGTAAAAATTTACGCGATTAAAGGGAAAAAGCGCTAGGTATACTTAAAATTATTGTTTCTACCCATTTTTTTAACGCGGGGAAATCCAGAAGAGCATCCATGAGCACTATATCTAACCAGTAAGTCCTCAGGACGGCGCTAGGACGCACCAACCTTGAGTTCTGTGTCTCTCCAATTCCTGTAGCACTGGTGGGCGGGCAGTATCGGTGTGCTTCCTCGCGCCACTAACGTAGTGACGCAAAGGTCTTCGCTCCCAAATCCCAGGGCAAACTTCCCGCCATCACGTAGGCTGCCTCACATGAAAATCTACCTAAGGTCGCCGCCGACCTTAGGCGCTGAGGGGTCCATCCAAAGCGGGGTCCGACTTTTCACCGGCTATTCAGGATGAATCTCAGATACGTCCGCAACGGCCTCACATCGATACGAACTCCTGAGACAACGATATGAGCATCCTGGGGCGGCGCCTTTCGAGGGCCATGAAGCATCGCCATGATCGCCATTAAGCACAGCCTCGGATTTTTCAAGATTTTTAAACACAACCGCCGTATGCGGCCCACTATGAATACCGAGCTGGCGGTGACGCGCAGGAAAGCATCCCCAAGGTTTCCGCTACAGGCAGTCATTAGGGAAGGGGAGCTCTTTGCAGCACTCAGTTTTAGCCGATATTCCACAAGAGAGGACCCAGCATCAAACCCTGTGGGACTCTCCGCACGACATTTCCCACCGACACCACCGGTCTTGGCCAAGGTATCGACCATACGCCTAAATAAGTAGTCCCCGACAATCTTCTCCGGGGGGAACATGTTGGCCATATCAAGTGATACCGCCAACATGTCCTCACCCCGGGAAACAGTATTCTTCGCCAGGGACTTCACCTACTTAGATATCGCCACCTATATAGGATCTCTACGTAGCGTAAATAAGTACTAAGAAAAGCCTTTTGAAAATTCTACCACTAAGAGTTTAATTTTGAAGCAACTACTATAAAATTTAGTATTTGACTTCCTGGATAGTAACAAGGACATACCCATTTATCCCCTCCTTAAAAATCAACCCCGTAGAGGGTAAAATAGGGGTTGAAAGTTCATTTGAACAACCGTCAATTTTGAAGCGAACGCTATGAAATTTTGTATCTGGCTTGCTGGATAAAAATAATGAAATTCTACCCATAAAAAGGTAAAATAATGTCTGGAACTTTGAATTACTGAAGTTATATATTTTATAGAAGATAAATGGTGATTTTTTATTTTGCGAAATAGTAACACGTTAAAAAAAAAGTCAACCAAACCTATCGAGTAGTGTATCAAAATAAAGGAAATCAAAAGGAGATTACACGTACATTATAACAGTACAGTCTGACTAAATGAGTAGTGTTGCTGTGCCAGAGTTCTACGTAAAGGAAACCACTGAACTTTAGAGTGCTGGAATTTTACTCATAGGTTCTTTATATAGCGTAAATGAGCACTACGAGGATAAAATAGCCTTTTAAGTGCAGTCGGGTTTTTGATTTTTTAATTAAATTACTTGTTTTATATTTTCTTTTATGTTCTAACCTAACAAATTCTACATACCTACTATATTTTTCTGTACTAATGTTACAAAAGTAAAAGATTATTTTTTTATCATGATTCAAATACAGAACATTTTGTGGTAAGTCTCCGGCCTCCGGACTCCGGCACCACCGCCACACCTATTTCTGCTTCATAACAGCAGTGTTAGGCGCTGCTGTGTTCTGGTTTGAGGGGTGTAGGCAAGGGAGACATACGTTTCCGAGACGTTCCAGCTTAGTCCTCAGGGGTAGCGGCGCACGTGTGGCCGACTTCAGGTAGGAATATATAATCCTATCTGAGGTTGATTACAGACGTCCATAGGAGGCAGTACCCACTTACCATCAAGTGGACTACATGTTCGTCTGTTACTCCCATATTGTTAAGTGTAAAAAAGTGAGCACTAAATGGCCGAATAGACAGGTCGTATCCCTGTATCATCAGGATTAAGGAATTTGATATTGAATATATAGGCAAACACAAATAACTTACTTTTTTATTAAGTTGAAAATAATTGTATATTAACAGGGTTGAGTAGGTTAAATTTGTGGTCAGTACATGGATGGGTGACTGCCACGTAATGTTATTTGTCTCCTCAAACGTTTTCGTTCTTTTGAATTTACGTTCAGCTGCTGGTTCCAGATGCTAATATATAAGTCTGGTGAAAACCTCAAAAATTATTGTTTTAAAAATTTAAAGTTTTAATGTTATTGGATATCCACAATCACTGTTTTTCTTATATGAACTAAAGGATTTACTTTACCTATTCGACTTTCGTTATTATATCGGACTTATATATAACCTGTAAAAATCTAGACTGTATTTTGAACTTCACGTTAAATTCAATTCTGAGAATTCTGGAATACCAAATTCTGGGAAGTAATGATAAATGACAAACTAAAGGAAAAACGTAAATTTTAAGAATATACATATTTTTTCATATTAATTTTGTAGTTAAGTTCCCGCCATTCATTAATTTAAACATCTCCCGTATTAACAATGTTTTTGGTACAATTAGTTGATTAACCAATAAATTCTTCAATGTTATGACTTATGTATACTCCTAAGAATTAAACATAAGTCATACGTGATGTACAATCTTTAAGGATCAGTATGCCAATATATGAAAAAAATATATATTTTCTTCAAAATTTTCCTTTTCTTTTAATTTGTCACTTATAAGAGACACTATCAGATAGTGAAATAATATAGAGGATGTATTATTTTTCAAAATAAACTCGTTCGATTCTCGGCTAAGGAAGAAAATATTTTAAAAAACTAATGATGCAGTTTTAGTTTTTATCAAAATCGGCCTCGTAACTCCTTTAAGCATTTTTCGCTATTCCTTATAGTTTCGGATTTGGCCCTGAAGGCCTATTTGAAAAATTCATCCTGTATAGGTGTATCTGGAGGTTGCTAGCATGATCGGCTATTGGGACCACGTAACATACGCCAACGGTTGGTCAATGCTAGCGTACTGAACGTTCGGGCTTGGCTCTTCGCGAAAGGTCATGCAACATACCGGTTGACCCGTATACTCACCGGATGTGGCCGTTTCGGTGAGTATCTAAACAGGATAGAGGGAGATGACGGCCCAGTGTCATCATTGAGGGCACTTCTTCTTAAAATACGAGGATGCCGCATAGCACACGCTGCAGTACTGCCCTTCGTGGGAGTCTCAGCGGCGGATTCTCGTGTCAAAAGTGGGACCGGACTTGTTTCCAGCGCCATTGTTAGATAGCTCCAAGGTATAGCATAATCACCTGCAACATTGTCATCTAAACGAAGGAAGACGCCGAGTAGCTAGTGCGGTAAGAATCCCACATAACACCGTGTCGTTCCCACGGTATAGGGTACCTTTTGAAGGTTTCCCCTCTTGTCAACAAAAAAGGTGTATCTTGAGGGAAGTATAATAGGTACCTTTTTATGTAATATATAGCAGACGAACATGCAGTCCAGACAGTAGCCACTTACCATCAGGAGGACTGATAAAGCCTTGTACTAAAGTAAAAAGATTGTTTAGAAGAAACGGACGAGGAAGATGTTGATGTACAAGAAGAGTGATAACGAAAGTGACAAATTAATCAATGATGAGATGAAAGGTTTTTTGAGCTGAGTTGAGGCGTTAAAAAATCGGAAAAGTTTAATTATTACTTTTAAGGGAAAATTATTTAAAGTTACGATCTGAGTTTTTTAAGATCCCATTATAATGTACGACTTATATTTAAAACGTTAAAGAATTACATTTTCATTACCTGCAATAAAATATAAAGAAAGATTTTAAAGTTTTTAGTTTTTAACCAGATCCCTATATACGTCTTTTTATTTTAATATTAATTTTGTTTATGCCACAACTTACAGTATTTTTTCGCGTAAAAAAAATAAACTCATCGGGTTATAGCTTTTTAAAGTAACAATGAGTTATAAAATATAATGTTTACAGCATATACGCTTTCCAAAAAAAGAGATTACATATGCAGAGTGCATATTTTTTTTCGTATGGCAACACTGAAATATTTTTCACATATTGGTACAGTATATAAGTACCATTACGCGCCTCATACAAAAAAAAGTGATGTCAAATGGTGTCAACAGCCTGAAACATTCAATAATCCTGTTGAAAATGCATTAGTATGAAAACATTTTTTTGTTTATGGCAAAATTGGATATTGTATTTTTTACGTAACGATCATTTTAAGTAAAAAGTTTATCCTCTGTCAACGGTTCTCCCTACTAAAACTACTCAAAAAGTGAAAATCATGAAAAAAATCTGTATGCCAATGTTGCCAGTTGATTAAGATGAAAATGATCAAATGTCATTACGGCACCCTAACCAATTATTCAGTACAAAGCGGCGCGCTTTAATGTTGCCAGCCTCAAAATATTTCACTTCGAAAAATGCGTTTTAAGTTATCTCTATGTCCTTTGTAACTCTTATATTTTATCCCTCTTTTATAACTCACAAAATTATCACATTGAATACAATTACTCTTAATACATATCTCATCCACATCTACAGAATCCATACAGAAATATCCCTTCTGTTATAATCATTTAATAATATCAAAATATACCTCTTATATTATATCCTTCTTTCGTAAATCTTATAGTTTACTTAACCCTCGTTTAAAACTCACAAGATTATTACATTTTATACAATTACTTTTAATACATATCACATTCACAGAATCCATCCAGAAATATCCCCTCTGTTATCATCCTATGAAAATATCCAAATATACCTAATAGATTATGGCCCTTCTTTAGTAAATCTTTTATTTTACCCCTCTTTTATAACTCACAAAAATGTTGAAGATTATTACATTTTATATCCTTTACTTGAGTACATACCACATCCACAAAATCTGTGTCTCTGTGTCTGTTAAAAATAATTATAAATTAATACGTAGGAAGAGAATCTAACACCTTACGCCCCTTCCCACTATGTGCATGGTAGGGCTATACTCCAAAAATAATAATCGCGGGTAAAATTCATATAGGTAACTTAAGCCATAAACAATTTAATACCTACAAGCCTACAACCAATTTAACTCAAATAAATAGAATACTCAAAAACTCAAGTCATCAAAAAAAATTCAAACCAATTATTGCTTTCTCAACATACCAATAAGTTAGCTAACTAAGATTGAATCATATACATTTTTAAACGAATCATAAATCAATCCCCAAATATACAGGGTGAATTTTTAAAACGGGCCTTCAGGGCCAAATCCGAAATTATAAGGATTAGCGAAAAGTGCTGAAAGGAGTTACGAGGCCGATTTTGATAAAAACTAAAACTGCATCATTACTTTTTTAAAATAACTTTTTCCCTAGCCGGGAATCGAACGAGTTCATTTTGAAAAAAAATGCACCCTCTATATTATTCCACTATCTGATAGTGTTGCTTATAAGGATCAAAATCTGGAAAGTAATGATAAATGACAAACTAAAGGAAAAGCCTCAATTTTAAGAAAATACATATTTTTTCATATTAATTTGGCAGTTAAGTTCCCGCCATTTATTAATTTAAACATTTCGTGTATTAACATTTTTTTTAGCTCAATGTTTCTAATCATTGGAAACAGATGTTTTATTCTCCAAGAATTTATATTTTTATGTCCGACTTAGCTAAGGTTATTTTTAGGACCATTATAATAGTTTTACTTGCTATGGGCGGAATTTCGTTTAATACAGATGTAAAGTTGACAATTTGCGAGAATTTCTTTTTAGAGTCAAATCCGAGTGATTACTAAAAAAAGAGATATAGAAAATCATATTTAACGTTGAAACGAAGTTGTAAACAACAAACAATAAGAATTTACTATTTAATCAGATGTCTATTTTCATTAAAAAATAAATCCTAAAAACGGCGGTAACTTATTTGCCAAACTATTACTTTCTTATACTAAGCCGTATGTCATAGTCATTACATCGAATAATTAGTTGATTAACCAACAAATTCTTCAATGGTATGACTTATGTCTGTTTCTAAAAAATTATACATAAATCATTTGTTATGTATAATCCTTAAGAATTAGTATGCCAATGTATGGAAAAATACGTATTTTCTTCAAAATTTTCCTTTTCCTTTAATTTGTCACATAACATTACTTCCCAGAATTTGATCCTTATAAGCGACACTATCAGATAGTGGAATAATATACAGGTGTAATTTTTTTCAAAATGAACTCGTTCGATTCCCGGCTAAGGAAAAAAATATTTTAATAAACTAATGATGCAGTTTTAGTTTTTATCCAAATCGGCCTCGTAACTCCTTTCAGCATTTTTCGCTAATCCTTATAGTTTCGGATTTGGCCCTGAAGGCCCGTTTTAAAAATTCACCCTGTATACTTATAAACCCTGTAACCGATAACCATCAAATTCTCTCCAAATAATCTAAACAATTTGTCTTGCTTTTCTTCTTTCATATTCTTCTCCTCCGAAATGGTAACAAATGCTTTTAATACTTTAGTGTTGAATGCCACAGATATTCTCTATTGTTTGATCCAATATTAACATGAAAACAAAAATAAAACTTGCATTTAATTCTATTTAAAAATGTAACTAAGTAAGTACAAGCTGTAACCATACTTTACCAATTGTCAGTAACGTAATGGACACTTAGGAATAACACAAATAGAACAAACTTTCTATAACCTAGTCCCATTATTATTATACGGATAATATAACATCGATAACTTTAAAAATCAATAATTACTTTCGGATATTATCCGCACAATGAGCCCTAGTACTGATATAGGACTATTATAATTATTCGTAATATACTTATAAATATTTAACACATACCTACTTCGAAACGTTAGGTGTTAAACGTATCACAAAATATTACAACATTAAAGTTCATCTAAACAACATTTGCTCATAACAACGGTACTGCCATTTTATATCTCGACAGTGTAAGTAAGAACTTCTAATATGATTAATATTTAAAAATTAAATTATGATTTATATCAAAATAAGGTAAAGTGAAAACATAAATATTTGACCCAATCAAATTCCTGTAAAACGGCCGGCTAGGCTACTACATGCCTATTTAATAAACTCAGATAGCAAACTTAAGACAATCTGTACCAACCAACATTTGTATCGATTCTTAATTTGTTGTATTTAAATATATCCAATAAATTAACTTACGCAGTTTTACGCAGGCGATCCCACTGGCTAAATTGTTGGGGGTGTCTCCAATGAAAGGCTTGAATCAAGCTAGTTATTTTTATTTAATTCCAAGACCTCCACAAACATCGTCCTTGACATCTGCCGTTTCCCGCCATAATACCCTTTTGTTTTTTTTTTAAAATCACGAGTAAGGCGTTACAGCCAATTAAATATGTGGTCAGCATTATTTTTCGAGTGAAAGGTTTTAAACTAATTTTAATTTTATTTATTTTTATAATGTTGAACTAACGCAGTAAGGTATAATAATAAATGTGACCTTACAATAAATACTAAGAAAAAATGTAAAATGGTGCCGGTCATCGTGGTGGTGGTCATTAAAGTGAGAGAAGAGCCTGAAACATTGCATACAAAAATGCATATGTATGAAAAAATACGTTTTTGTTTGACAATTTTGATATATTTAAAAAAAAAAATATTTTTTTTCAGACTATAAATACCTACAAACACCTCATACTTTGTAATGATATCAAAAGAATACAAGTTTGAAATATTACATACAAAAATACATGCATATGAAATTTTGTATGACAACACTGATATAATTTTTCACCATAATATTCAAACTGTTAAAATCGACAAACACCTCATTAATTGGAATGACGTCAGAAGGAGACAGCAGCTTGAAATATTACATACAAAAATGCATATGTATTTTTTTTTTATTTTTTGTATGGCAACACTGAAATATTTTTCAACAAATTTGTACAGGATATATGTACCATTAAACGCCTCATACAGAAAAAATACGTCAAATGGCGCCGGTCATTAAAGGGAAACAACAGCCTCAAAGTTTACATCCAAAAATACAAATGTATGAATTTTTTTTTGTATGGCAACACTAAAATATTTTTTCAAGAAAATGTGAAGTTTATTAGTACCTACAATCGCGTCATACATTATAAGGCAGTCAAAAATATACAACAGCTTGAAATATTACATACCAAAATGCATATGTATGAGAATTATTATTTTTTGTATGGGAACACTGAAATGTTCTTTTACCCAAATGTTAAAACTGTTAGTATCTACAAACGCCTCACACATTGGAATGACATCAGAAGGAAACAACCGCTTCAAATATTACATACAAAAGTACATATGTATGAAAAAATATATTTTTTGTATGGCAACACTGAAATATTTTTCCACAAATTTTTAAAGTCTATAAGTACCATTAAACGCCTCATACAGAAAAAATACGTCAAATGGTGCCGGTCATTAAAGGGAAACAACAGCCTCAAAGTTTACATCCAAAAATACAAATGTATGAAAATTATTATTTTGTTGTATGGCAATACTAAAATATTTTTTCATCGAAATCTGCAGAATAGTAGTACCTCTAAACCTCTCATACATTCTAATGATATCAATACAAGACAACAGCTTGAAATATTGCATATAAAAATGCACTTGTATGAAAATTATTATTTTTTGTATGGCAACACTTAAATATTTTGTTACCAAAACGTAAAGTCTATTAGTACCCACAATCACGTCATACATTATAAGGTTGTTAAAAATACACAAAATCTTGAAATATTACATACAAAAATGCATATGTATGAAAATTATTATTTTTTTGTATGGGAACACTGAAATATTTTTTTACCCAAATGTCTTAACTGTTAATATCAACAAACGCTTCATACATTGGAATGACCTCAGAAGGAAACAACAGTTTGAAATATGGCATACAAAAATGCACTTGTATGAACATTATTATTTTTTATATGGCAACACTGAAATATTTTCTCACCAATTTATACAGTCTATAAGTACCATTAAACCCCTCATACAGAAAACTGACATTTAGTGATGCTGGGCATGGTGGTGGTGGTCTTTAAAGGGAGACAACAGCCCGAAACACCACATACAAAAATACATATGTATAAAATTATAATTTTTTGTATGGCAACCCTAAAATATTTTTTTATCAAAATATGTAGAATATTAGTACCTACAAACGCCTCATGCATTAAAATGACATCAAAAGGAAACAACCGCTTGAAATATGACATACAAAAATGCACTTGTATGAAAATTATTATTTTTTATATGGCAACACTGAAATATTTTTCCACCAATTTACACAGTCTATAAGTACCATTAAACGCCTCATACAGAAAACTGACGTTTAGTGATGTTGGGCATGGTGGTGGTGGTCTTTAAAGGGAGACAACAGCCCGAAACACCACATACAAAAATACAAATGTATGAAAATTATTATTTTTTGTATGGCAACACTAAAATATTTTTTAATCAAAATGTGCGCAATATTAGTACGTACAAACGCCTCATACATTCTAATGTTACCAATACAAGACAACAGCTTGAAATATTACATACAAAAATACATATGTATGAAAATTAATATTTTTTGTATGGCAACACTAAAATATTTTTTTACCAAAATGTGCAGTCTATTAGTACATACAAACGCGTCATACATTATAACGTTGTCAAAAATTTACAACAGCTTGAAATGTGACATACAAAAATGCACATGTATGAAAATTATTATTTTTTGTATGGCAACACTGAAATATTTTTTTACACATTGGTACAGTCTATAAGTGCCATTAAGCGCCTCATACAAAAAAATGACGTCAAATGGCGGCAACAGCTTGAAATCTTCGATAATCCTGTAGAAAATGCATTTGTATGAAAACATTTTTTTTGTATATGGCAACATTGGATTTTCGATTTTTTACATAGGGTCCATTTGAAATAAAAAATATCTCCCATACATTACTTATATCCTCTGTCTACGGTTTCCGCCCAAGTACTCAAAAAGTGAAAATCGTGAAAAAAAAATCTGTATCCCAGTGTTGCCAGTCGATTAAGACGAAAATGGTCAAATGTCATTACGGCACCCATAAAAAATAGTCCTGTGAAAAAATTTAATTAAAAATATTTCTCCTTCTACTTTTCACATTTTTGAATGAAAAGTTCCAAAAAATGTATGAACGAAGAAAAAAAAAACTTTACCTGGCAACACTTCGAGCCGAGCTTCATGACCGCCCAATACAAAGCGACTCGCGCAAATGTTGCCAACCTCAAAATATTTCATTTCGAAAAATGCATTTTTTCGTACATTTTACAAAATGGCTGATAAAAGGTCCGCCATCTGGTTTAAAAAATATAACATTGCCATATGATAAAATTGAGACTACACTCCGGCCAATAAAACAAAAATGTCGAAAAAATATTAATAAAACCACCGCGCTACGGCCCCACAAACACACCTCGAAAAATGAAAGATTTCAAACTCAAATATCTCGGCGGCCATGTTGTTTTTCCAATTTTTTCTAATTTTATCGTAACAGTCGTCCCACAATTAGCCGAAAATGACACCAATCTCAGGTAGGCGCGCAGAATAAAAAAAAAGTTGAAAATCGCAGGAGGGCCGCCATCTTGAATTTTGTATGTTTCCCATTTTTCCTATAACCACCATTATTTACCGAAAAAATATCTCATACATTATTACTACCCCCCACCAATAGTTTAGGCTGGGCTACTCGAAATGTCAAAAAAGTGAAAAAAAAAATCTAGCTCCCAGTGTTGCCAGTTAATTTGGATGAAAATGGTCAAATGTCATTACGACCCCCCTGACAAATACCCATGTAAAATATTTTCATTAAAAATGTTTCTCCTTCTACTTTTTACATTTTTGAATGGAAAGTTCCAAAAAAAGTATGAACGAAGAAAAAAAATCCTAAACCTGGCAACACTTCAAGTCACGCTCCACAACCGCCCCATACAAGGCGATTCGCTGAAATGTTGCTAACCTCAAAATATTTCACTTCAAAAAATGCGATTTTTCATACATTTTACAAATTGCCTGACGAACGATCCGCCATCTGGTTAAAAAATTAAATAAATCCAATTTGGTAAAATTGAGCATATATCCGAGAAAAAAAACGAATAAAATAAAAAAAATATTTAAAAAAACACATCAGTGCCACCCCGCGAACACACCTCGAAAAATGAAAAATTTCAAACTCAAGTATCTCGGCGGCCATCTTGTTTTTTCAACTTTTTCTAATTTCATCGTATCAGTCGCCCTCAAGTTAGCCGGAAACGATACCGATCTTGGATAGGTGCAAAATAAAAAAAAAAGTTGCCCAATCCAGCTCGGCCGCCATCTTGAATTTTGAAAGTTTCAGATTTTTCCCATAGACACGGAGGCAAATAAAAAATTCCACTCATACATCAAACCCACCCCCCACCACTCCTTCAGGTCGAGGAAGTCGAATTTTTGTAAAACTGAAAAAAAAATCCTGCGGCCAGTGTTGCCAGTCGACATCGACGAAAATGGTCAAATGTCATTACGACACCCAAAAAAAATATTCCTGTGAAAAATGTTCATCAAAAATATTTCTCCTTCTACTTTTCACATTTTTGAATGAAAAGTTTGAAAAATTGTAAGAGTGGGGAGAAAAAATCTCAAACCTGGCAACACCTCGGACCGAGCCCCATGACCGCCCCGAACAAAGCAAATCGCTCAAACGTTGCCAACCTCCGAATATTTCACTTCAAAAAATCCGTTTTTTCGTACATTTTACAAATCGCCTAACAGACGACCCGCCATCTTGTTGAAAAAAAAAATAAATCCGATTTGGCAAAATTGAGGATATATCCGAGAAAATTTTAAAAAATGGCAACAAAATATTAAAAATCCCAAGAGATACGACCTCCCAAAAACACCTCGAAAATTGAAAAATTTCAAACTCAAAAATCTCGGCGGCCATCTTGGTTTTTCATTTTTTTCCAATTTCATCGTAATACCCACCCGAATATCATTCGAAAAAGAAACAAACATCAGGATAAAGTCAATAAATAAAAAAGTTAAAAAATTTAAATCGGCCGCCATCTTGAATCTATGGCATCTCATATTTTTCCCTTTGCCTCGGGGGGGAGAGGAGAAAACCCGCCATAGACAACAAAGTCGCTCCTAGACGGCAACATGGAGAACGCTGGCCATTCCTTACAGGATTATATATATATAATATAATAATAATAATAATATATAATATTAACAGAATCAGTCATAAATAATAATAATAGATTTTCTACAAAAAAACTATCTGTTCCATTATCACAAATCGAGCAGATAAACAACAGATACACGAAGATAAAAACAGCTATCAATCTATCTATCGGTTTTCCTCAATGGCGAAAAATGGTGCGTTTCAATCATACGCAAAACAAATTATACATTTTAGAAGAGTCAGATATTTAACATGCATCCTTACAATAAGAATATCGTTATATTCACGAGGCTCGATATCTGCAAGTAATACAAGGGGATTAGATGTTAAGAAATTAGGTCAATTACGCTCATGCGACAGACGAGATTTCCCACGAGATATGGGATTGTTTCCATAAGCGTGCTGGAGAGACTGGTTTTGTTTATAATTTGTGTTTTATTTTTGTCCATTATCATTATTCTTATGCTGTTGCCAGGTTCTCCTCTTGCAGGTTCCTCTAAGCATAGGAAGGGTTATTATCCAAAGAAACCAAGTATGTATATGGTATTTGTAATAGTTAAAGCAATCATCTAAAAAAATATTTTTTTGGTTGGGCTCTAAATAAAGCTATAGTATAAATATTCTACTATATAGACTTTAGAATGATCGAAACCTCGTAATAGAATTAGATTAACATTAGAAAATGTTTTAAATTCCCTCCGTATGTACATATTATAAAAAGCTGAATATTCTGACAAGATTGAGTAAACATAATTATGTCACGACGAAATAACAACTGGAGACATCCCTTCAGTGAAGTGATTCGGAATACGGACATAATTACAAATACAGGAAATCTCTCGAGGTTTTGAGGTTACTTTCTTCGCAGTACATGACAATTTTCTCGTGGAATTTACTTTGCGAGGTTGGCTTATTTCGTTTTTATAATTTTACGTGTTACAATAAAAGTTAACTGACTTTTTATATGGTTCAGACGATGTTATTTAAAATCATCCCAAGTTTACATAAATGGCATATAATTTATGCCATTTATGTAACTAAAGCTCTTATTTTGTTATTGCTTACGTTTGGCGTAAAACTTATTGACATAATCTGTTTATCTTTTCGTATTTTATGTTGCCTTTTAAACAGTGCTTACTTGCAAGAAGGCTTTCCTTTCCATTATTGAAGGATATCGATTCTAACAAATACTTTCCTCATTCATCACTCACTTACTGTATTTCTGCTTTGTTTTTAGTGAGTTTCTTTATAACCAATACTTTATCAATATAAATACTACCTTATTTATTATTTTGGTCGAAGATTCTGGTTCGATCTCCACCCCGGCACAATAATTTATGAATTTTTATTATCTGGGTCTGGTTGTTCATGTGTTCGTCTTTGTGTGAATCCACTTTTACTTACCTTAGGAAGATATTTTGTGAGGCTATGAGTGTATAAAGTTCACGATTCAATCCATATTGATTCAACAAATGACACAACAGCTAGGTGTAAATATCTTCAAACTTACGTCTGATGAGGATCGAAGCGAGAATCTGGAGGAGCACGAGCACCGATCAAGCACATCATGGAGTCAGGGGGAGCCAGCACTCGCAGTTGCAATGCTGCTCGAGGGTACCACCATCTCCTCTCTTCTATAGCCACGGCGACCTGCGAAACGTTATTAATTAATTCTAGTATTGAGATAGCGTGGTTTCGTAAGAGATATGATATTTTCGATGATACAATTGAGCCTTTTTGGCTCAATATTTAAAAGTTCCCTAAAAGTTGAAAGGTCAAAATTAACATCACTGATGTATCAATATTTATTACTATTACTTATTATAATATTATGGAAAGAACATAATTATGCGTAAATGTGAAAAAAATGATAATATTTTTATGTAAGTCCATGTGCAAACCGCCAATATCACAGTAAATTATCAAAGGACCAAAATTATCATCTATACACTCAATTTATTCAGACAAGAGTAATGTCACTATTTAAGCCGCCGGCAACAGACGATGGCTTGTGCCCAGATATTCTAACGATGTGGGTTTTGCTGATCTTAAGCCTGTGGTTCGTGCTTGCACTTAACATCGATAGTAAACGACTGTAAACACTTCTAAATAGTGCTTGGTAATTTCGTCATTCTGTTCGGTTCTACTTCAATACTAAATTCGATTGCATTGAGAAGGGGTTAGATGAGATGAAATGAAATATATTTTACTGTATGGATCATAATTTATATTCCAAATATCAGTTCCAATATTATTTTATACCACTACCGAATTGTCATCAACCCATTGCTGTCCCACTGCTGGGCACGGGTTTCCTCTCAAAAAGAGAAGGATTAAGCCATAGTCCACTGCATTGGCCAAGTGTGTGTTGTCACATACCTTTGAATATTTTTTTCTCAGGTATGCAGGTTGTCTCACGATGTTTTCCTTCACCGCCATATATAATTAATTTGTAATAATACGCAGATAACTTCGAAATATCAGAGGTGCGTGCCTTGGATTTGGACCCCGGGCCCCTCGACCGGGAGGTCGAGTTTCTTAACCACTAGGCTATCACTGCTTTTGCTGCTACCGGATCAGACTACGATAATTGCACTTTGTTCCAGAAATGGAAAGGACAGTCAAGCTAGCTCAAACTGATGGAACAAGTGGCTAAATCGTTTTCCAATAGAATGGTCAGAACAGCCGCTCTAATAGTTCCCTTTAACCGACAACAAATTGCCTCTCATTAGTTCGCCCGTTGATTAAATCCAACGATACTAGAGTACAGTCACTGTGCCAATTTGGAACACTTTGTCTCTTGCAAATTGTTCCTGGTTAACCTTTTGTGGGGCACCAAACAACAATTAAATACTAACGCAGGTCATTATTGATCTACACCGCGAATACATTAATTATTTGTTAGTTTACTATGTAAAAAATTGCTAATAATTTAATCCACCACTTATTTGCTACAAATAGTAGGTACGAGTACCATATGTCAATAAAGTTAAGAATTTTAGTAGGCAGAAATGTTGGTATTTGGTAGGCAAAACAATGGACAAAATAATTATTATTTAATAATATATAACTCAAAGGTGACTGACTGACATAGTGATCTATCAATGCATAGCCAGTCCAAACCACTGGACGGATCGGGCTGAAATTTGGCATGCAGGTAGATGTTATGAGGTAGGCATGCGCTAAGAAAGGATTTTGATCAATTCTTCCCCCAAGGGGATAAAATAGGGGACGAAAATATTACTTCGTAACGCGAGCGAAGCCGCGGGCAAAAGCTCGTTATTAATAAAGAGTGTAAGAGGCAATATGTTGTTGAGTACGCTGTAGCATACGCTGAAGTGTTGTTATCTTTGTTACGCATATTTTGGATCGTTAAATAAATAAATTAAATTATGAATTATTATTATACTGCTAATATTATTAATAGTTTTGCCTTTACATTGTGTATATGCCCCTACATATTAACACAGGCAAATTTTGTACATACCTACAACTAAAGTTTAAACTCAACCCAAAATTCCTCTCCCTTTAATCGTGGCGCTCTAATTCCCAAAATTATGGTCAATATTCATGTCGACCGAACATTAAAACGTCTATAAAGCTAATTGGAAGGGCGACGATTAAGCGTAAAATTTGTCAAGGGAATGGCTCCGACAAATAATAGTTGTCGGATGTGACGAGGTACGACCACGACTGATGATTGGAGATTACGACTACGTCTATGTTACTGGATTTTACCTTTTGTACCTTAAACAGTTTTTTATAAGATGTAGCATGAAGAAGCATGTGAGCATGAAGTCCACTTGACGGTATAAGGCTACTGTCACATGAACATCGGAAACAATTCCATATAGAACAAAGCTTGAGAACGATGATCGTCTTATTTACGTAAATTAGGTGGCATACCTTCCAACAAAACGAAAGAACTGCTTCACATTAGAAATTCATGTAGCTAATATTCCCGGATGAGACATACATATATGGAACTACTTTCGATATAAATTCCATCATGAGTGTACATTTTGTGTTTTGTTTATTTTGTGTTTTCACACAAAACCAAAAATATCGCAGAATTTGCTACCTTTGGCTCATCTAAAGCTCATCTACGTCGTAGGAAACGCTCAACAGAATGTAGAACCCGGAAATGAGATGTAGCTATTAGGCCTTATTAAAAAGGACAGACCAATTAATTACCAACCAGAACCTTTTGCTACTATTGCTTGTTAATAACGAGGAAACGAGGGTTCCAAATACCTTCCTTACCCCTCACTTAAGGCTTTTAGAGGTGTTGACAAAATTAATATGAATTGTTTTACATTTGGCATTGAATACACGAAAGAGCATAACCATTTTGTTAAGTTTTGTTTCTTTTTTCTTTGGTAAGGTTTGTAGTTGTATAATGAAGCGTGTATTTTATATAAACGCTAACTGATTTTTATTTTACATTTTAACAACTTTAGACGTTGGTTGGGAACATTAGTGAATTAATGGACATTTGTGGAAGCCATAATAACGTGCTATTTGAAAACATTAGATAAGAATTATCCATCAACCGGCCTTACTAAACCACCAACCTTACTAATCTTTATATTAACTCTGGAGCAGCGTCATGCAGTATACTGCAATGTACCCTAATTTATTGTGGACTGAGACCTTTACCTAGCAAGTAAAATTGTTAAATGAATCTCAAAACCATTGAAAGTATAACTTACGTAGTAACTATTTATTAATCTGTGGTATAACCATCCAACATAATCTACGAGTATATCGCATATAGCAAAGTACTACTGAATTAACAATTCAATTTCTGAAACATGACGCGATTCACAAACGGATTCGTGTATAATCAGCCACAAATCCAGAGTATCTGAACCAATAACGAGTTCGAAACGGCATGAAATCAAAATGGAAACCGTCAAATCTTTATCCGGGTAGATAAAGCCTGTCACACGCACACGACCGGATCCGGATTTTAAAGGATCAACGGAACTATACATATGCATGTGGGCGCGCCGGTAGGTAGATCTACAATGGTATTTCGATTCAACTAATTTAACCAATATTTATAAAAATATAGTTAAAATAATTAAATGAATAAGCGTTAATGCCACCATAGTAACAATAACACCCAAGCAAAACACCAAACAGTTCAGAGCACCACCGTGCCGTGCCCACTATTGGACAACTTCTGATCCGTTGACAGTTGCGCGCTCCTTTTTTATACCATGATACAGGTAGCCAATTGTTAATACGGAGCGGTAGTTCGAAATTAATATCATGTGATTTTAAAAACGGAATATTTATATATATGAAATGAAGCATTCTCCCACATGCAGATGACGTATAACTAATACTCAATGAATATTACATTTGGTTTGCGAATCATTGACTTAATTTCTTATTAAACTGTATTTCGCTGTGTGATTGATGATTAGTCGAAGATGCATGTCACAGCGATTTTATGACTAAATATAGCGGAAAGGCACAAGGGTACCTGATGGAAAGTAGTAACCATTACATATGGATATTTACCATCAAAGGAGTCGCTTATGCATAGCCGTTATTGAAGAAGGGCTCTTTACGATTTTTTTGATGTGATAGAGCTCTGAGATTACATCAAGAGAAAAGGCTTTCTTAATCTTGTTAAAAATGAAAATTTGTAGGATTTAACAAAAAAAAGCACCTTGAAATTCGGGACCAATCCCCTAATAATAATACGAAATATTATGTTAATACTGTGCTTAAAACGACATAAAATCAAAATTGAAACTGTCAAATCTTTATCCGGTAGATAACGCTTGTCACACGCACATATCCGGATGGCCCGGGTTTTAAGGGATCAACCGTGTTGAGATACAGATTACGTGTTACTTAGTCATGCTTGCTGAAGATTATAAGGTTTTACTTGATCTAAGATTGTTGACATAATAATATTAATAGTCTTTTGCCTGTGAGATGAGGTATTAAATGTAATTAAAATGTATGTATCCAACTGTTTGTCTATATTAACTTTAACCTTTAGTTCAAAAATCAATGTTATAGTCTCGTCGTTGAGAACGTTCTTAGTTACTCATGATAATATATTGATACAAGTCTAAATCTAAATTGGGTTTATTAATTTATTTGATTATGTTAATTATCAAATTACTCAGCTCAGTCAACCCATACAATTTACTGCTAATTTCTATTAAAGACGTGCTCAATAACCTTATGCTAATAATTTACGAAACTGCTTAAATTTTCAATTAGACTAATTGGTTAATTTCAACGCCTTATAATTTAATTATACCTCTTTTAATATTATAATCAGTTATAGCTTTAATTTAACATTTCGTCCTCAGCTGTATAAATATTTTAATTATATTTTGACATCAATCTTTTATGAAAATTATCATTCAAAATTATTGTTACAGCGAACGGTCTCCTTCAATGGGATTTTAGTGGACCCTATGCTCCTAAAGTTCCACAGAATCCTAAATCCTCCCACGAAATGTTTTGATCCCAACCATGCCCAGACTTTTGAACAACAAGGCCATATGTGAAACTTTCCAGACACACATCTCCCAAAACTCATAACTTTACTCCGTGCACAATAAAGAAAACAAGGTAGACAATGGGGATTTTCAAAATCAACATGATACTAATTAAGCTTCGCAAATGTCGGTTCAATTTCACGCCATCTGACTCGCTAAAGCTTTATAATTGGTATAAATATTAAATAAAGACGGGAGTTTGTATGTAGTTCGCGTGCGCGGCGTGCATTTTGGCAACTTTCATGAAATTTTGGAGGTCGTTTTTCACTGTGAATGGGCGTTATGGCTAAACATTTGATTAGTGTTCATGTGGGACGGGCTATAAATGTTCATATTTTACGACGGTACTTTTTGGATGTTCGAAGTTTGATTTCAAAGTCATAATCGTTTGAGCAAAGATTAACTGAACATCAAAAACTTATAAACATTTTACTCGGTGATAACATATCAAAATAAGGCAATTTAGTGGTTTATAAAATGTTTCAGGATAGAATAGTTTACAAAACATAATTTTTAAAAGCTTGATCAAATAGTTACATTAATAAACCGCAAAGTAAAACATAAGTTTATAATCGTAGATAAGTCATTTCCTGAAATAAATAAAATATTAAATCAAGTTTTACTTCAATTTCAGCGAGAAGTAAGACAATAATTATTTTATACGAAATAAAAAATTCTGATCATCATAAAGGAAAACAGAGACCTCATTATTTCCAAACAATTTGATACAGAAATATTGCGTCAGGTCCGCAGCGTTTTAAATTTAAATTCGTAGGGGATGATCCCACCCTCACTTTCTTTATATTTGAGCCCGGTTAAATTAAGGGAGGCTTTTACTGCGTTGAATTTTGAGTCTTATGCTTCCATAGTTACACATTTAACAAACTTTTTATTTGAAATTGAACCCTCTGTAGTTTTATTCTGTGATCTCTTTCAGAGTCCTTGTAATATAAATTAGGCTAAGTTTTTTTATTTGTATATATGTTATAGGCAAACTCCGAAGCTCCGGCGCTCCTAGGTTGGACTGGTCAATCCTCAGGTCAGACTGAATGACTTAGTCAAAGCCCAAACAAATGTAAATTTTCGGCCTTTGACTAAACAATTTTCGTCAAACCTGGGAGAGACTAATTTGGTCAGGCAAACGTCAAAACACAATTTTATTAAATCGGGGTTTGACGAGTCAAACTCCGATATAGGTATGAAGTGTCTTATCTTCGTATATTTGGAAGCATTTTATCATTTAAGCAGCTTTCAAGTCTTAAGAACCGCTTAACTCTGCCAGTTCTGACACCTGATTGGTCAGCTTACGTGATTTTCACTTTTATATTTGAGATGCTTTGAGAGAATGCCGTGTGGCATTAGGCCCACCTTTTGTACGATGTGCAATAAAGTATAAAATAAATAAATAAATGCTTTGGAATATACGGAGGTTAGTTTGTAAGATTAGGTATAAAAAAATAACATTTTTAAAATTTTGATGTTTATTGTTTTAATAATTTAAAAAAAACCTAACCTAACCTAACCTCACTCATCTTCAATTTTACACAATTACACGCCCGCACGCTCAATGAACGAACATGAAATGACAAAACAATCGGTCGGAACACCGCGAGAGACATTATGAACCTGTTTAAACATGTTCAGATCAACGTTTGACCGAGTTTTGCAGTCGCTTCTAGGATTGACTAGGCCAAAACCGAAACAAAATAATTTACTTTCGACGTTTGACTGAAAAGTTAGGAGCTCCTGGGTTTGACTAAAAATACTTCAGGCAAAGGGCGAAATTGAAATGTATTTCGGGGATTGCCTGATGGCTTTGGCCAAACCTAGGATAAACCAGTCCTTCCGCGAAGAGACTGTGTATCGGACTTTGACTATAACATATACAGTAAAGATATCATCTATCACGACGCATTTTCATATCATCATGCCCGTAACAACAATACACGGAATCTCTGCCAGGATTATTCTTAAATTACCTTTTTATGTACAAGTTTGATATGCTAGAATAATTCTTAACTTACCTCTTTATGTAGAAGTCTGACATGGAAGCTAGCGACGTCACTGACAGGTTCACCAGACTCTGTAACGTAGTAGACAAGCAAGGAGCTGACCGGTGCCATGTCGGCCGTCACGGGGAATCTGGGAACAAATCGATTTTGTTATTAACATCCTGATTGTCTTCTCCTGAATTTTATTCTTCTTTTTTAACGAATCATCAGTTTAAGCGCGTATGTTATTAGGAGTTTTAAGTTCACATCATAAGACGAAAGTTATACTCTAAAGCAAGTACCAAAGAAAATAATGGAAAACATTTCATTCGGCATCTTCAATACCATTTATCTTAATAATGTACCTATTGCTACCTACATTAACCGGTAAGTGTATTAAGTACTACAATGGTATCAAAAATCCCATACTGAGCGACCATAATCCTTTTAATAGCCTCGCAAACGTTTCCAGGATTTATCGACTCGAATTTTTATGTTTCCGCCCAGCAATAAAATCTGCTATTAAGCGATAGAAGCTTTTATTATCAGCAATGAAGCCAAATTACATAAAACAGGTAAAAGATACGTACGATTCTACGGTGTTTTACGTTACGCATTTTTTCAAATGCCATTATGATAATCTGTTCAAATATATTAATTTGAGTTTCTGTTTGATGTATGTCTGCGGTACAAAGTAAGTGGAATTTTCTAAGCTTATTTGCTTCTGTGATTGGTAGATTTATTTAATAAAAATCTACAGTTGTGCACACAGAGGGTTCTGCGCCACTCAATATAAATATTATTGTACGTACATACCGCGGACCTAAGTAATATTTTGCCGCATTTTATAATTTGTTAAAAAAAATTAAGAGTTTGCTTTTCAAAAGTTCAGGTTGATTAAACTTGATCCCTAATTCTTACATAGTTTGAATCATTTTAAAATATAACACTAGAACACATTAATATCGAAACGTGAAAGAAAATCAGTCCCCTCATCATTTTGAAAGCTACTAAAGTAGTTTCTCCCAAAACCCCTTTTTAGTTACAACAAGCACTTCAAAAGGAATAAAGCGTAATTCAGAAGAACTAAAGGCGAGGGGAGGTTTAAAGCATTGAGTGGTATCATCATGAGGATTGTGTTTCAAAGCTAACGAGGCATTTCGGATGCTAAAGCTCCATTCATAGTTCTGGTACGCAAACGTTTATATTTGATGTTTTTGGTAGTGCGTAATTTTCTGACTGTGTTTAAATACTTTTCTTTCTTTTTTAGGTATAGAGAAACTTTATTTCATATGAAACAAATGTTTAACGGAAAAGTTTATTTGTTTTTGCATACACGATATATGGATATTGTATGATTAGCTTAAGAGCTTATTTGTGTACAAAAAGGATAATTATTATTAAGCATTTTCTTCGCTTCCCTTTATTTATTATACTCTTGTGCTTTTGTTTATAATTTTTCCGAATTCGGTTATCGAAATATGTTTATTTCACTTTTCAAAAAATATAATAAGCATAAAGCGCATTTAAAAATAATATGTAATATGAAATAAAACTCTATTCTTAGATAAAACCCAGTATTTTTAGTATAAAACTCAATTGTTGAATTATTACCGCTTCGTACAATTCATATTTAAATGCTTCAATCAGAATTTCACCGAGCATTTATTTTTCCATCGAACAATGTTGTTGACTGAACGCTTATTTTGCTCATTTGTTCAGCATTACTGTGACCCAGATACTTATGCTTATTTATCGGTTGAAAATTTTATTATTTGTACATATCGCCGCACAAAATCATTAATTTATCTACTTGAACTACTACTTTTAGAATGACACCTTTTAATTCTAAACATGTTTTAGAACATCATTCCTCCTCCTTTGGATCTAAGTTCATCGTGCTGACAAGAGTTCGAGAATCGGTAACGCATAATTATGACTTGTAGAAATTATTTTTTGTTTCTTACAGGTATGCGTAGTGAAAAAGATATAAACAATCAAAAATCAAAATCCCTCTATGCCTCAGTTAAATATTGTAATGAGAGGGTTGGTGATATCACGTAGCCTACACCGATACTCGTACACCGTTGGAAGAGCATTGTTTATGGCATTGGTAGCGCGGGCGAGTCCGAAACGGTTACCTTGCTCTCTTTCATTTTCCATTTCAAAATGCCAAAATGGCTTCTGATCTCAAGGCCGACAGACAGACAGACACGCAAAAGATCTGTGGCACAGTCCATGGCTGTGCAATGTAAATAGGTCAATCCGTGGATTTAAGTACCGTCGGAAGTCGCCATAATCAATTAAAATTGTATTTGTAACTACCGCAAGTAGTCAAAAAATTGTTATGAAATGATGAAGTCACGAAGTGGCTCGATTTGCTCACTAATATATTAACAGGTTAATTTCGAGCGAGATCGTAATTCATTTATGACTCGACTAAATTCACGGCTCATATAATAATGAACTTTAACATATTTCCAACCAATAAATAAGCATGACTGAGTATGTAGGTCAGAGCGACGCTCAACAAATGAGCAAAATAAGCGCCGAGTCAACAATATCGATCAATGCAAAAATAAACGGTTGGTTAAACTTCGATGGAAATATTAACCCTTCGAATTGGAAGTTCTGTTCGTGAATCTGACGCGGTGGTAGCCAGCGTCAAACACCGTACGAAGCGAAATATATAGGCGCTTCAACCACCTTCAACTTAGTTCTCGAGTGTCAAGACAAAATTCGAATCAACCTCATGGATTCCAATTTTATTTGTGGTCTACAAAGGAGATCCATGAGCATATTTAAAAGGAGTGAGCACTACTTTTAAATAAATTGCTTTTTAATTTGCGACCTTATTCTAAAAAAAATGTTAATATCCGTTAATTTATTAATTATATCCACTAATTAATATATATATTTAACTGATAAGTTATTTAAAGTTGCCACAACATTTGGTGGACTCTATTCCAGATACACCACGGCTATATCTATGTAATTCAACCTAAAACAGTGTTAAGTTCTGTTGTGTTTTGGCTTAAAATGTGTGTATCTGTAACATCTGAAGTGAATTCTACCTCAAATCTAGGTAGTATTAATTTTAGATGTTACAGATATCCATGTGTACTGCATACTAGTTTGCTACTTCTTTAATAGTTCCCGTGGGAATAGCAAAACGTATTTAGCTACTTTTTACCTAATTTTCTTCATACCCTATTTTAAGTTACCCATCCCGTATATATTTTATTTTTGTTAACAGTTTCTTACTGTCAACCCATTCGCCGTGACCACGATCCATGCAACTGGGTCGAATATCAGCAATAAATAAATTAAAAAACCGCACGTCGTGAGTGCCCGTTACATGGTAAAATGTCTCAATTCCGCGATAATGTTAGGCTAAAATCATACATCCACATATGTACTTTAACAAGCGGCTAATGTACCATAAAAGCAGACGTTATTCAATGATCCATCGAGCCTTCAAAGTTTCCCCATTACAGACCGAACCCGCCCACAAACGTCTGTTTAACTTAAATTACTTTCCGAGTTTAAACCAATAGTTGCTTAATCGTCTCATAAACGGATATTTGGGAACCGAGCCGAATATTTAGTAGTGATGTATAGTTGCACTTCGGTAGTTTTACGTTTATATAACACTAGTTTGGTAAAGTTGGTAACTATTGAAATGTTATATAGGTAGTAATAATATAATTAGTTTCTTAGGGGTTTACGATCGAGCTTACTTGTACGTAAGCTCGATCGTATGCTTTTAGTACTTCTAAAATAAATATAAATAAATAGCACATTGAAATGTTATATGATGCACATTGAATTATTATATGTAATAATATACATAATTAGTTTCTTAGGGGCTTACGATCGAGCTTACTTGTAAGTAAGCTCGATCGTATGCTTTTAGTACTTCTAAAATAAATATAAATAAATAGCACATAACAGGCGAATGTGATTAATTGAAATCAAGTACAGGGAAGTTATGAGATTTTTTATAAGACTATTATCAAATGAGCAAGCAGCCCATCTGATGGTAAGAGGTCATTGTAGCCCACAGACATGTGTCCATGTAGCTTTCTACAAAAACCCCTTTTTATAGAACCCCTTTGGGTCATCTGATATGTCAGCCAGCATTGACAGTATTCCATTTGAACCCAAGAACTGCTTCACGCTACACCTTTTACGGTTACTTGTTACATACGGAACCCTATAAGGGGATAGTAACTTAACACAATAATAATCCTGTTAGCTTCATCAAAAATTACATAAGGTTTATAAGACTATTCAACCCTGGGCCTGAATTTCGGGAAGAAACGAACTGTAAAATTACGCGTTCCGGGGGTGACTCCTGAGGCTCATTCGTCAAACCTTTGTTATCTCATTTCCGGTTTCGGGAAAGTTACTTATTCTTCACATTTAACTTACAATTTTATTTCTTTGCTTTTATTTACATATTAAAAAAACAAGTAGTAGATGTTGTAAATTTATAAAATTTTAAAAATAATGAAACGGTTTTTTGAAATGCAATATGCAATCAATGTAATTTCAGTCACTACTGGTTTTTCTTATTACCAATTCCGATTTTTTATAATATATGCAGAAGTAGCATTGGGTGTCACAGCCAATTGACGTCTACAATCAATCCTAGGTAGAATAAGAGTTTTATCTAAGGTTGAAAAGATGTTCTACACTTAAGGACTGATTTCAATTGAGTTGCAACACTAGAAGATTCACAAATGCAACACCAGTTTTGAAAAGATCTCTTATTGCACCTTTTTAATAGCGAGTTATAAAAAATCCTAATTCTACAGTGCAATATTCATCACGCCTAGTAAACAGTCGTATTACAAAAAGTTTTCGCAGCGTGCCCGCGGGAAAATAAATGGGTCAGCTTTTAAAATCTTTCGACAACTCCCAAACTGCGCATAAATCACATTCAAAGAACTTTGTACTGTTTACGCACACTTCTTTCTATTGTTCTTTTAGATTTTTGTTCTTCTGGAACAAGCTTTTCGTGTAAGGGAAAATAATTAAAATACAATATTGTTTTAAAAAAGTGGTAGTGTTGATTTGGAGTGAATAACACATTAAACGCGCTCATGGATCATTATCCGAACTGTGATGTGCTTGCTGATGACTGGAAGCTAATCATGTCTGTATGCTTGGAGTTCTGTGAGTTGTCTGTATGTTAGATCTGTCTAGTTAGTGTAAGTGGCCTCGGCCGTTCTAATTAGATCAATAAAATAAATAAATAAATAAACACATTTTGAAGGTGGTAGAACCCTTTGTGGTTCGACTCCGGTAGCACCACCACCACACAGCAGTATTAGGTAAGGGAAGGGAGACATACTTATCTGAGGCGTTCCAATTTAGTTCTCAGGGTTGAGGCATTAGTTATCTAATGTTATCTGCGGTTGATTATAGATGTCCATGGACAACAGTAGCTACTTACCATCAGGTGGATTCAGGTTCGTTCACTACTTCCATATTATAAAAAAAAACGATACAATAAAATGGTCGGCTCTGTATAAATATTTTTGAAATAAATTAAGTTTATGAAAATTCCTTCTCTGTTTACTCAATTAAAACCATAAAAAATAATTTCGACATTTTATGACGTCACAGGTAAATAAAAATGTAACCAATGTCATCATAAAATATGAAAACGACCATAAAAAGTTGATCAGGAAAACGTTCCGGGCATTTTTCATTGAATCAAGCCTTGTTCCCCGGAAGGGAAGCTTTGCTCCTAATTACTTGGGCTTATTTATCTTTCTTTTACGTCGCTTTAATACCATAAATGCAATTTCCCGGAAACAATATAATTTACTCGCAAGTGATTGGAATAAAAAATGCAAAACGAACGATTAAATTTTCGTAGCGTTGATGCAATTTAAAAGATAATAAATTATGTAGACTTCTTATGCGTTCTAGCACATTATGAAGAATTCTCGCACAGGTAGGTGCCACTGAATTTTTCCCTTTTATTAACGGTTATATGAGGCAATATTTATTTTGAAAACGCGTGGTAATTACGCCCGTTATTAATACTCAATCTATCCAATGTTTTGCCTACCAAAGATCGACATTTGACAATTTATTCGTACTCGACCGTGTCAAAGATTAACTTTAAAATGTACACCATTAAACCATTGCCTCTATAAATAAATCAGGTATTTACTCACGTATAATTAAATCGGCACAGGTCACTGTCATTAGTCGGGTTGGGTGCTGGTACCGCGGCCCAGTGCACCGCTCGACCACCACTCGTAACAGCTGCCAGCAAACGTTGTCGACAACCACACGACGACCACACACTAGCGCTTGCTATACCACCGGCCTGTAGGAAATGTAAAACAAATTAGGATGAGGCACTTGCTTGGCTTGTTATTCATAGTGTATACTTTGGGCGAACGTTAATTTGTACATCAACATTTAGATATCGACATAGTCACAGATCTGCTTCAGGAAGAAATGTTTTCATGTTTCGCTTGTAGCGAATTATTTTTATATTAGGATAACACATTAGCGCTGTGTGAAGTAATTAGAAGCATATAGTAAATCCTGTGTTTATTTAGTAAGGGTCTGTACCTTTACATGACTACTTTTTAATTAATTCTCAGTGATAGTACAGCCTTTGGGCCAAAGTTCCTACTTTGGCCCAAAGGCTGTATCCGACCCCATTTAAAGTTGATTACAGATATTTCGAGTGGCGAAGTAGACTTTTAATCAGTTGGTCTGCATACGTGTTATTTATTTCAGTTTATTAAAAAAAAGGTCTAAATTATTTCCACTTTAGGCAAATGAGCATACCTGAAGAGGCGTTGGCAAGTTTTCAACCAGTAGATAGCATTTGGAAGTTGAGTTCCATCGTCGGATCTTCTCCCGAGCGAGCACATAGTGAGTCTCTATCTCCTTTCCTTCAACTGCTACTAGCTCTGCCTGTGAACAAAGTACTTTAATCAGTTTTATATTTTTACCGATCGTAAATCATATTTTTGCGGAAAATACACTATATTTTTTTTATCTATAAACGATCAAGGAGAAAAAGGTTCTCAAATTATCGCGTATACCTCTCCGAGGCTTATTATTTGACATCATCACCATCTTAAGTTCTTTTAAATAGCCAGCTTAACTTATTACACTATAAATAATAAAACTACATTAATATAGAATTACATAAAAATATAATAAACTCTACAAAAGTTGGTACCACGTCCAATAAATGCAATTTGTTTACTTTTATTGAATCGAATCCAAAGTATTCATACGTGGATCGCGGAGCATGTCATCAGAAAATTGCATCGCATTTCCGAGTATCGTGACATATTCGCAAAATCCCCTGTAATATTGTACAGTCGTGTATCACACATATTAGAATATCTCAAGCCTTTGTAGAATTGCCTCGGTATTTTGAATAGTGTACACTGAAATGTATTTTAGATACCTTTATAAGTGTAACAATTTTGACGCGGTTTTCTTATGTATAAGGATAAGTAGCAGTATAATTTATCCTTGTCATCAACTGAAATCCTAATAAAAGGAAATATGATGCTAAGATTTTCTAAGAACTCTGAGGACTAAAACGAAACGCCTATCAAAATGATAGTCGGTAAACAGCCCTACCCTTTCGTAGTATCCTCTTCAAGAAGGTAAGTGAATCTACTTCACTCTTTACATCAAAACACAAATCAACTGTATATTAAAAAAAAATAGCAAAAAGCTAAATTCAGTAAAACAAAATCCACAGGTAAAATATCGTGGAATTTATGCTTCAATCTTCTGCAAGCTATTTTCCAATTCCCAAAACACGTTGCGCACTCGGTTATGGAACATGCAGTTAAATGAATATTTGTCTTTTGTAATTATAAAATAACTGCCATTTTAAACTGAACAATTGTTATGAAATCATCATCTTACACGTAGGTACATGCTGAGCATGATTCTCCTCTCGCAATGAAAGGGCTTTAGATCGTCGTCCATCTCGCTGGCCAAGTGCTTCGATAGCCTTATAGTTAGACATTTGCTTAGACATTTATGTTTAATCGAGAAATCCGAGGTTCGTATCCCAGGCGTCCGATTTTTCAAGGTATCTACCCATACCCGATATATACCCGTATCCCTCGTATGGTAATTAAATCCTTTCCTATGATATCTGCTAACTACTTATCTGCGAGATTTTGGTGATAACTTGATCTTGACATAACTTGACTTAACTTGAACTTGAAAGTTTAACTTTAGTCCAACAATATCTACCGAACATCTCTTTTGGTGATAAACTGTAGCCCAACAAAACCTACCTAGCGATATTTAAATTTATTCGTTAACTTACAGAAACCAATTCCCAGAACACGTTATGCAATCGTATGTCACTGATATTCAAATTCCCGATTCCGTGTTCACTAAAAATATTGTGTTTGGAAGCAGTAAGCGTGGCGAAATGCAGTTTCGGCGCCAAAAATTGCTTGCCAAAAACTTGTAACGTCCCTCCACGGTTTAGTATTCGACAGTTAAAATGTTACGGCGATACGTAATGGTAGTTTAAGTAAAAATATCGCTACAGGACCGTTTATTTATGTGTTTATTGAATTGAATCGTTTATAAGACAGCAATAAAATTGGTGTAAGAATATTTTATGACTGCCATTATCAGGCGAAGAACGCTCAAAAATAAATAGCATGATTTTTATTTGTTCTTTGATTGTGTAATATGACATTTTTAATAGATTTTAAATTTATTTTATCTAATATAAAATCAATACAAAGGTAGTGTTCGTTTTATAATTTTGAACACCCACTCAGGGTCCTAATTTGAATGTAAAATATCTAAATATTCGTATTCATGACCATCATGCCTAGAAAGTAATTGAAATTTAATGGGAAAGGAATACATCCTACACATATTATATGACTCTTCTATAAACTATTCCCAAAAATGGGTGCATACCACAGACCTATAATACAGGTCTGTGGTGCATACAGAGTATTATTTATATGACGAAAGAACCTAACGGGTTTAAGATTTGTGAAACTGTAAAATAATTTACATGACTGCAGTTTGTCGCATTATTTTAAGTTTTGAAAAAAGATTAGTAATTTCTTGGAAATTACGTCTTCATTCCATTGCAATCATCTCGCTTAATTGTTTTGTGATCATTATTCGAATTAGCATCTACAAATGCTATTTCATCTATAAATTTATTCGAAACATTTATTCTACAATAAAACACTGAACAAGTTCCATCATATGACGAGTACCTACTCGTCGTTGATACGTATTGAGCCTCTTTACCTATCTCGTAAATATCGGAGGCAACCCTCCAGTCGCCTGCTCCTGACTGATACGGGGTTTTATTACATTTTATTTTATGTTTATTGAATTTTCCCTATTGGTTTCGTAGGAAACTCTGCAGTGGGTATTGATATGACTTCCTTTTGAGTGGAGTGTAATGAATTCTGTACTATTTCATACGTATGGGTTCGTTCGTGGTAGCAATGGTATAAACTGCGTAAATTGAAAGCGTATATTTGTCTTTGAAAATAAAGAAACGCCGTTGCATTAATTATTTATCAATATTACATATTATGTAGTATTAAATAATTTCTATGCGCAAAGCCTAATATTACGTACAACTTAAGTACGTATTTTTCAAGTAGAGCCAGGGTAAAAATCTAAATTCACCAACCATATCTTCGATAAGACATTATATTCACTTAATTGACATGTTTCATATGAAAATGTTTTAAAAATTTTGAACCAAAATTTTATAGCATGATTTTACTGTTTCGATATTATTTCGGCACATCTTACAAAAATATTCGAATATTATAGGTAGATTAATTGATGCCATCTTTCGCAAAAGTAAAATCATAAAAACGGTTAGTTACCTTTTGTTTTATAAAAATAATTTCAGTATAATTTTCTTATTCAAAGCGCTTTCATCTCCGTTTCGTTTTACTTAATCCAAATTGTCAGTCTTTGAAATATCTTACATTATTATTCTATTCAAGCGAACAAATGTATTCATTACTGGAGTTGAGTGCGTATCGGAGGCTGATCCTTGTCCTTTTCGACTGATTTCTAAAGAATATCTATATTTTATAAAATTGCGTGATATTCTGTGTAAGAATTTACCAGTAATTGGGCTCGTTTGTAGGTAAAATGTAAGCGTGTAGAAAATTACAAGCGGGCCCAATTACGCCACGTCAGTATTTACATTTTTTGGGATAAACTCCATAGTAGAATTACATTTAATAACTCAAACTCATTTTTGTACCAATTTTCCCTAATGTTACGTTTAAATGATGGAGTTTTATGGCGTGACGTGAATTTGATTTTCATATACGATACGAGTTTAAAAAAAAAACGATTCGATATACAAAAGAAAAAAAAGAAGTGAAAAAAATAATGGAAAAGATGTTATCCATTTTTTTTTGCGATGGAGCAGATTCCGAAAAAGACAGCATTGGGATTGGGGCTCTTGCTAAATGTATTGGAAATGTACTACAATATAAATTCCACAGACAAAAATAAAATTGTGGGTAAAAAGTTACTTTGGGACCTGTGTTTAGTATTAATAAATCTATTATAATAAAGATAGGTAATATTACATTTGATAAAGTAAAAAAGAAATCAACTCTAATATATAATAGAGATGTTAGAATTAGTAATAAAATGGTTCGAATTCAGGATATTGTTTATTGACATTACATGCCCTTTAAACCAACAACTTTATGAAAACAGATATTATTCTTGGAAAGTTTCAGAAACAATTTTCCTTTATTGTGTCGTTTTAAATGTCATCATATACCCTTTTACACATAGGTACGTTAAGTAGGGTGTAAAATATAAAATAAAGATTAGTGAATTAATTTGAAAACTCATTAATGATACTTGAAATATAAAAACATTTGATTTTCATCTACTACATCTTAATTAAACATTTCAGCTTAAAACATGAAAATACGTAGAGAAGTGCACATGCAAACAATTCGTGAATATAATGTTGCTTGCAAGCTCCTAAAAGTACACAGAAAGCTGCATGAAATGTAGTTAATTTTAATAAAGCAAATGGACTCTATTCAAGTTGTTTTTGCTCACAACAATGACCGTTGCTAAAGCATAGATTAAGCACACTATCATAAGGAAAATAAGAAAATGGCCAAACTGCTGAATAAAACTGAAGATAAAGAGTCTGCTGGTATCATTCTGAAAGAATTTACTTTACAAAACGGGAAGCTTAAGCGAAATGAGTACATTCGAAACCAGTAATCTGAAACTGTATGTACTAAAAATGTAAATAACTACAAAAATACTATGAAAGTAACTTTTTAATCAAGCTTAAACATGTTCAAGCTTCTCGTGTTAGCTGAAATAAACCATTGAAGGTGAATTGAAAAAAAACGGGGATAATAATGTTACAAACGGAAATGTAACAATACAATAATTCTGATATTAACTCAGTACATCAATCAATAAATACAATAAACAACTATTGACAAATTGTGGGGTATTGGAAATAATAAATATTTTATAGAAAACCTACTAAACCTAATTTGAGGCTCCAACTCACACACCTAAATTATATTCATAAATTTCATTATAAGCTTTCCTTTTTTATTTCTGTGCTAACAGCATACTTATTCTAGTGACTGTACTCTTTCTCAGTGCCAGCTCACGGCGCAGCACTAGTTTTAGAAAACCAGTTTTTATGCTTCTTTGCTAACGTTGGCTTCTCTTAAATTTAAAATAGCAACTTCATTCCCTTTTCAAACGCCTTTATACATCGTTGAAAAGTGATCTCCGGAATATCATTTTTCATGTTCATTATGTTTCTCGACCTATTTTAGCAACAACCTGAATGCTTTGAAAACTTTTATGTTCCCGTTTTATTTTGAGAACGTTTTAAAAGTTCACGTTTGTCTGGAAATGTAAAACATTGTGCAATACCAAATATGATAAAATGCAGCATTTATGGAAATTATATTTATGTTAATGATGTATCTGTATCTTTATAAATGTACGGAAGAACTGTTTATTTTTATTTTTATAAATGATCATTGTTTTATAATCCAAATAAAATCCAATAAAATTAAATCGAATGTAGAGTAACAAAATGTTTTGCAAAGCATGTATGATTGGCCTCAATCTTTGTCTTTTCGTGATCGGTTAGTTAGAGCAGTGGAGGCTTATCAAAATTGAACAAACTGCTTGCTCGTTTGACTATTTAGCAGTAGTACTAATGGTAATTACTAGATAGTCAAAATATGAAATTCCTCTTGAAAATTTTCATTGTAACTCACAAGTAATTCCTAAGAGTGTTTTTGGACGATAACTTTGTCAATGAAATTCTAAATTGAAAACGTGGAGGAATGGAATTTAATATCTTTGTGGCTGCAGTCCTTTAAACTCTGCTCTGAGCAATCTTCTCGACTGTTTAGTTTAAATTTTGAAGTTCATTTTGAAGCCTTCTTAGCACATTTCATTTTAAATTAAATCTGCATTATGTGAGCACTGCATCATATGAGAATTTTGTTTCCAACATTAAATTTAAAATAAACATAAATGGTAACCTTTTGCCCCACATAAACTCGGGTCGAGTGTAATAATTTTAAAATACTAAAAAATAATGAGGACGGCCTAATTATAATTAGATCTACGTAACGAAGAATTATAAATTGATCTTAAAAATCTTAATTGAAAACGTGAATATCAGAAGAAAACAAATTAGAAGTCGCCTTTACATAAATCCGTCTTGCGCTTGACCAATACGAAACGTATTAAGACTTGTTTGTCTCAACTGTACCTATATCCTCCGATCATTATGAAAGGCTAGAATAACTTACAGTCCATTGATTTTCTATTGTTCCTTCGTCATGTCCCCATAACCGCTTTATCCCTTATCGGACGGAATATTTTTTATTATATTTGGGAAAGTTACTTAAATATAAATCTGCTTACTTGTGGTAAGATTCCATTGGAATAAAGGTAAGCTTACAATGTTAATATACAGTATCTTTAACTGTATGTATATCATGAGTATATAATCTGTATAAACGTGAACACTGGAAAAACCCACGTCCAAACTTTTAATAAATTTCTGGAATAGAAAGGTTAGCGTTGTAAGTCTACCAGTATAAGAATTATCCGCAGAAAAAAATTCGTAGAAAAAGTTTTGTGGGTCTAAATTCCAAGTAAATTCTATATTTTACTACCTACCTAAATAACCTTCCTAATGGTACACTGTTATCTTTAAATGTTATTTACCTTTTTGTAGCCAAGTTTCTTAACTTTTAATTACACTTCCCAAAGTGCTCTGTCTTACGAGCTATAAACAGGACAAGATAAGGTGATCTCATCATTTATCCCTAAATCTCGTTTCCCTTGGGAGGTAAAAGTATGACTAAAAAACAAGAAAAGTTGCCTCGAGTTCGCAAACTGTCGTCAGTTCTAATGAGATTGATCCGAATTTAAATTTCGTTAAAGAATTCAAGGGGTGAGTTCTTTTTTTATTTACCTCGAAAGTGCTTTAAGAAAGTGGTACTGGCATTTTTGTAGTATAAATCGTGACATGAAATCAGATAGACTTGATGTACGTACAATTTTTTGATCGAGTAGATTAAATATTAAAGACAACTGTCTTGTTTTGCGTTAAAGAAATACGATCTTTACAATTTTTATATTTAAGCAATGAACTAAAATATTTCTGACAGAACAAACTTTTATGTTCGTACTTTTAATGTTTATTTTAGTTAGATCTCCAAGTATTAAAGTAGTTATAACAGATTTCATAAGCTGGTAGCTAAAACTAGTGTAAGCAAGCTAGGTAGATGCACCGCTAGTAAATAAATGAGGACTAGGTTTACTGTTTAGACAAAATCTCATTTTAAATATAAATGAAACTTGCTATATTTCACCAAAAACTAAAATACGAGTATAAGTCATATTACATAAAAGATAAACTAATTGTAATGTGCCTTGTAAGCTAGTATAGCGTAAGCAAACTGTGCAGATGAGGTACGAGCAAACAATTAACAAACAATGTTTATTTCGAACTTAGGATAAATCGTAACTTCTAATTTTAAATGTACTTAAGTAAATGAAATTTTATATATACCACACTAAACGTTCGTTTCAGTTATCAAAACTAACATGTAAGTCACACTATAATATACGAGTAGTATAGACTAAAATATAAGTCACATTACATAAAAGATAAACTCGTTCTAGTGTGCCTTGTAAACTAGTGTAGCGTTAGCAAACTGTGCAGATGCAACTTGAGCAAACAATTTACGGTTATGTTGACTCTGAACTTAGGATGTATACTTCTAATTTAAAATATAAATGCAATTTTGATACATGCTACCAAATTTTCGTTTCAATGATCAAAATTCTTAGACGACTAAAAGACAAGTCACATAACGTAAAAGATAAACTCATTGTAATAGCTAGTGTGCGTCGTAAGCTAGTGTAGTGTAAGCAAACTGTGCAGATGCCCAATTGTGTGCAAATACTTATACTTTGGTATAGCCGTAAATTGTTTGTATATAACTAACTAAATAACTTCAAAAAGTTCCCATTTACCTATACTTCTAATTATATTTAAAATATAAATGCAATTTTGATACATCCCACTAAATGTTCGTTTCAGAGTTTAAAACTGTTAGTAAACTGAAACATACGCCGTATAACATAAAAGCTTCACTTGTTCTAACGTGTCTCGTAAGCAAACTATGTAGATGCAAGGTAGAACAAACAACTTATGGCTAAGTTTAGTTTCATGTGGTTTTGTGTACGTGGCTTTACAATGTTGTACTTTGTAACATATGTGTTTTCTTGGCTTTCTACCTTACTAATTCAAAACATAGTAGATATATTATTATGCATATTTATAGCTCTTTCATTTACAGTGTTACAGCTAGTTTCGTATAATATTTCTATTTTTATTATTTTAGTGTGTATGCCTATTAATGTCATTCGATTAGTGAGGTAGTATAAGTGAATTTAAAATTATGTCTCTCTCTCTCTTCGTTCCGTTTTCCTCACTACTAAGGGTCGTGACCGCCATGATTCTTGTTGAGCACAGATCGGATGATATCGCGCCATTTGCTGCGGTTCTCGGCTGTTTGCATAGCATCATGAACTGAAGTGTGGAGAGATGTCCGAACTTGATCGGACCAACGTATCGGGCTTCGTCCCCGAGGTCTCTTTCCTTCGATCTTACCGGTGACCATAAGTTTCTCGAGGTTGTCACCGGATTTTCTGGCTATGTGACCGAAGTACTCGAGGATCCTCTGAAGGCAGATAGTAGAGAGCCTTGTTCTAATGGATAGTTGTTTAAGTATTGATACGTTGTTCCTGTGCGCTATCCATGGTATTTGTTGCATTTTTCTCCAGCACCACATCTCGAAAGCATCTATGCGTTTCCTATCTGCAGCTTTTAAAGTCCATGTCTCAGCGCCATACATAAATATGGAAAATACCAGGGTTCTGACAAGCTTAGTCTTGGTGCGGGTTGAGATGTTTCTATCTTTCCAGATTGTTTGAAGCTGAGACATGGCATTCTTTGCCATGCTTATGCGCCGACGTATTTCACCTTTACAGGATCCGTTATTACTAATGTTAGAACCTAGGTATATGAAGTTCTCCACAATTTGTAGGCCAAGTAGTCCTCTAAGTTCTAACTTGTTAGCTCGATCTACCACCATGATTTTAGTTTTGAACTTATTGATCGATAGTCCCAGTTCAGCGCTTTTCCTCTCCATTCTATCCAGAAGGGCACACATTTCTTCCTCACTTGAGGCAATTAGAGTGGTATCGTCGGCGTAGCGAAGATTTGTAATTCATACCCCATCAATGCTAACACCGCCTCTCCAGTCGTCACAAATTTTCCTCATAACGTATTCTCCGTATACGTTGAAAAGGATGGGGGAGAGTATGCAGCCCTGTCGTACGCCTTTTCCCAGATTCAAAGGTCTTGAGGTAATATTATCGATTTTAACTGTATCTTGGGTTTTGACGTACAACATTTGAAGTAATGTAACAAGGTGGTGTGGTACTCCTAGTTAATTTAGGATAGTCCACAATTTACTCCATCTTACACAATCAAAGGCTTTACTGAAATCAACAAAGCACATGATTACAGGCGTATTGTATTCATAGGCTTAACAAAACCCGCCTGCTCTTGCGGAATTTGCCAATCGAGATAGTAGCGGATGCGGCTATTAATAATGTGGAGCAAGATTTTACTCGCATGAGACATTAAGGACAGTATGCGATAGTTGTCACATTTGTTAGTTGAGCCTTTCTTATGCAGCGGAAGGATGACCGATTCCGTCCAATCTTTGGGCCATACGCCCGTAGTCCAGATTTTATTGCATATCAAGTGTATTGCGTTGATTCCACTATCACCAAGGCACTTTAATATCTCAGAAGAGATGTTATCTGGACCAGGAGCTTTTTCAGTTTGAGCTTATTTAAAGCAGACGTTACTTCCGATCGAAGAATTCTAGGTTCAAGCTTTAGTAAATTCCAATCTGGTGTTATACTGGTATCATCTTGGTGGTCATTGTAAAGTTCTTTACAGTATCTGCGCCACCTTTCAACAATCTCGTTTAAATCATGAACAGGATGGCCGCTTTCATCTTCAATTACCCATGTTTTATGTATTAATTATGTATTAATTGTTAATTTGCTAAGTTTTGTTATTTCATGATTTTGTATTTTTAAACTCAAATTTAATTCAAGAATAAGACAATACATTGAATCATTACTGTTAATACTGTTATTAGTCTATTGTAGAAACATATTGATTCGATATAAATATTTTTCAATCACAAGGCAGCAGAAAAATGAAAACCTTATGCTTAGAAAAAATTGAATTTTTCTATTTGTGCCCCATATAACTCGAAGAAAACTTATCCATGTTTGAGCTCGAAACGTACGTGAAGTTCAAAACTTTGAGGGAGGGTGCAATAAAACAAAGTTATTGTAGTTTTACGGGGAAATCTGCGTTTTATTCTATACCCGGATGTATGAAACGACTTTTATTAATACACTTTTCTCTTACGATAATCTTTTTGATAACAAGTTCCCGGAATACTTCATCGTGAACTAAAAAGGTCTAATATCTAAGAATATATTAGATCTTTAAGTTCTATTGTAAAAATAATTTCAATAACGATATTTTCATTTATCATATTCAATTATTTATTTAAATTAAAATATATTCTTGAAACGGTTAATCTTTATAGTGATATTTTAAATACACAATTTTAATTCACTATTTTCTCAAGTTTAATTGAACATGCCATTATAATTATTTGCTCGTTCTTCATCCAGTTCATAATAATAATAAAATCAGTCTTTTAATATAGTGCAAGTATTCCATACATTTTAAATAAAACTTTTCGCCATTAGGAATAAAACTCCATTTATTTACGTAAATCGACTTTAAATTCTGAATGTCGTCCAACGGTCGTTAGCGATTTCTTTCACCCGTGATTGATAGTTCAACCGCTGTCAAACTTTCACTATTTCCAACTATTCAATATTCATTCTCCTTGACAGTTTTTGCTGTTTTTTACCTCCCTTCGTCACGAACTCTATAGTTTTAGCCACGTCAAAGACTTGATTCATTTGAATCGAACTCATCAATATTCGTTTTCTCGTTTTGGTTTACAGGTGTCGTATTCACAAACACAAATACATAGTTCATTTGCTTAGTAATAGAGACAGATATTTATGTAATGAGAAGTAAAACAGGTAGATTTAAACCACGTTAAAAACGCGCTAAGAACGCTATTTCACAGGTGGTGTGGAATATGTGCATATCATGTAAAACGTTATTCTTACAAGCGCAATATCTGAATAATGATTGGTTTTAGATAAAAAAAAATAAGCACCATTTTATAGGGTATTTTAAGAGCTACAACTTTTGTTTATGGAACTTTTCGATGAAACTTACCGTTTTCGAGAAAGATCCAAAAAACCTAAAATTTTGACGTTTGACCCCGAATAAGGGCCAACGCACACGTCGGATCGATGGGGGCTTTTGACACTTTATTTGTAATGGTAAACCTAAGGTCTCTACGAAAATTTAGCTTTCCCGGAATTGTTGTTATTTCAATTGTCTAAATTGACGGGCTAACAACGACACCTTTTATATGTTAACATAGGTCACACTGCTTGTACTGCACACAAATTATGAGACATACAATACATAGGCACATACTTGAAAAACATTATCCTACGCAGTGGAGTAAAAAGAAAAGTAAAACAGATTTGAAGGTGGTAGAACCCTTTGTGATTCGACTCCGGCGGCACCACCGCCACACCTATTTCTATCTAATAACAGCAGTGTTAGGCGCTGTTGTGTTCCGTTTTGAAGGGTGTGGTAAGGGACACATACTTTTCCGAGGCGTTCCAGCTTAGTCCTCAAGAGTAGCGGCGCATCTGTGGCCGACCTCAGGTGGGAATATCTAATCCTATCTGGGGTTGATTACAGATGTCCATGGGCGACAGTAGACACTTACCATCAGTTCGACTGTGTGCTCGTCTGCTACTCCTACATAATAAAAAAAAAAGATTTCTCCGCAAAACTATAATCCTTACCGCTTGTAATACGCATATTCCCATTTGCATCAGTAAACGCTATTTGTATGCATCCATTCCTAACTTATGTAAGGTTTGAACAACTTTGTAAAGTTGTGCGAAGTTGCAAGCTGTTTGCAATGACTCCGACAGCTTACAAAACTTAGAAATGTAGGACGCAAGTTACCTGATATGTATTGGTTTCTATACATTATGAACTTAATATGTTATTCGATGAGAAAAATACATAATTCAATAATCACAACGAAAATAATTGTAAAATAACCTTGTTTCTTCCTTCTACTTGTACTCCTTGTTTTTATCTTTCTATCTTGTGTTTTGTTTTTTTCGAAGTTTTATATTCATTGTATTCAAATATCAAAGGCCTTCTTCAGCATCTTACTCAAATACTCAGTTGTTTAAAACACAAAATTAACAAACGAGTATGCATCCTGACCTGATGGTAAGCAGCCACTGGTGCCCGTGTATATTTATCAACAGAGTTCTTCAGAAGGTCGATCAAAGATCCTAACCTCTAAGGACTAAGTTGGAACTCCTTGGATAAATATGACTCTCTAACCACACCTTCCTTGTTACGCTGAAATTGGAACACTTTTTGCACTTATACGACGCACCATTATCCATGTCCTTCAAAAACATCCTAGAAATTCAACATTAAAATTGGAGCAAAACCATATAATTTAGAAACCACAGGAGATTCTGCGCCATCTAGTACTAACATTGAAGTTCGGGAACTCACAAGGAAACTTATTGTTAGTAATGACTTTAACCGCTTAACATTCGAAGTTAGACAAGTAGCTAAGTATGCAAGTATTTTAGTCTTCAGCTCGCGTAATGTATTTGTAGAACAGTGAAATTAGATAAACCACATTTAGTTGCATGTAACTATAATATGAAATTTTATACTTATAAATTATTTTAATATGAAAAACGCTCCTATGGTCTTATATTCATTGTCGAATGTGTACAGCCAAGTATCCTCGCAGAACTAAAATTTTTTGAGACTATAGCCCATCACGTTGGCTAAGTGCAAATTAGTAGACTGTGAAGTCTACTAAAAGGTGTGTGCACACATTTAAGATTTTTTAAACAACCCTCAGGCATTTATTTATGTTTTCCCACACCGTTATATCAAGTGATACTAGAAATGGTAATGATAAATCTATATCTATTAAACCAATTTAATCAAAACTTTTTCGTAAATATTTTTTATATACTGAAACTATATTTATTATGAATATTTGAAAACAAGAATTTCTTTTTCGAAGTGGTCTTTATTTTAATTTATCAGATTGTTTTCCTCATCTAATCTTTCAATCCAATATCAGTACGAGTACGCTGACTCAGTTTATAAGTTAGCGTAGCCGAGTCGGCGCTATTACCAGACTAATTTCATTAATCTACACATTGATTGGATTGGCGCTGGCTAGCTAACGAGCCTTCGTTGCGGATACGTTTCATGCTGACATTAGGTACTTCTGAAAATAATACAGAAAGATGGTTAATCATACTAAAGAACGTCGAACTTTTGAGAGGTTAAACCTTTTATATAGCAATCTTAATTTTTTTAAATAAATTATTCGGTAATTTTGAATCGAAATTAACTAGCTAGAAACTAACTAGCCCATAAAGTATTTAATATTTTGGTGTAAGTTCTGTCAAAATGGATTTAGCTGTTTCCAAAATTATCTTAAAACAGGATAGGTTATATATGTATTTATATGTTTTTACTGTAAAAATAATTAAATGAATTCATAAAAGATTTCTTAGTAGGTGGTCAGTGAGGGTTCGTGTCTATGGTAGTCAAAGCACAATGAATGTAGTGTAGATATAGGGGTTAAAGAAAACTATATTTTTGATAGGATAAAACAATAAGTAATATTGTAGAGTGTAGACACAAAAAGATAGTTACTTCTTGTGTACCGACTCAACTATTGTACTATCAAACTCATGTTGCATTGCACCTAATTAGTTAGCAAATTGCCTATGTGTAGGCAATTGGTCCATAAGCTTGTGTCGTGCAAATTTCTCATTCGTTACTTTGAGCTCCCAACTAAACCTTAATGAATACGCGACCTCATTTCTAATTCCAATCGTGTCTATGCTTTGCGGATGGAGCTAATTCAATTACACTCGCTATGGAGTCTTGAGTTTGTACCGTTTTGTATAAGAGAACTTGTAAATATACTTGCAGTCTTTCTATACATGTTTTAAGAAATTAAACATTTTTTAAGTTTTACAAAGCAGATGAACAATATGTTCTATTGCAAAAGAAGAACGTTGTGCAAACTCATGCAGATAAGGTACACTTCATATTTTTTATGAACACATACAATTTGGACATAGATAATTCACTACCCACTGACTAAGTTGGAACTCCTCAGACAAAACACACATACAGACGAAAGAATATAGGCCCAGAAGGTAAATTATACGATATTCATTATTTTGATGACTGTCCTATGATTGAACCCGGTGGCACTGGTTTTAGACCAATATAAGGACTGTGCATGGATGTTAGCTATTGGGGATTGCTTAGATTCAGATTTATTAAGAGGTGAAGCCATGCCGAAAGATTCCTGTGATATAAAACTGTGCAAAAAGTATTTAAGAATTACGTTTCTATTACAATGTTAAAATGATAAAAATACCCAAGAGTTATGTTTCTAATAAATGTAATGGGAATGGAGGTAATTCAATAACTTAAACCACACTGAACATACTATGAGTAGGTGTATACCTACTGTACATTGGTTTCAGTTCATATCGATTCAAATTAGTTTGAGAGCGAAGTTGACCATTGCAGCTCCGCTGGCTTGCATTCCTTAATAAATTACTTCGTTCAAAGGATAGAGATGAATAAAATTATGAAGTTCACTATACGGAACAACTTCGAATTCGGTAATAACTAAATAATCAACTTAATAAAGGTAATTTCGGCATACATATGCATTTCGGCATTTCAAACGGGTATAGTATTGTACCCGTCTGAAAAAAAAGTAGTAATAGTATCAGAAGGGTATTTAAATGCTCATCGAGATAATAGGTTAGTAGTAGGCATGTATTAGGTAATACAATAATCCATCCAAAAGATAAGTAGGTATTAATTTAAATAAGATATCTATAAAATAACAAAGGAATAATATTTCAAATCGCAATTTACTCTGCGGAACGGCTATCCGGAAGGGAAAGTAATTTACTTTAAATTAAATCGGTAATGCTTCGCTGAAAGACGCTTTGCAAAAATACTCCCATTTTACATTTTCATTTACACTTTCTTTTAGAATTGAGATCGAAATAAAAGTGGGATTTAAATTTTATTTCATTCATATTATTTCAATTCGAAAAAAATCTACCAATTGGGGTTTATTTATTTTTAACCGACTTCAAAAAAGGAGGAGGTTTCTCAATTCGACCGTATATATATTTTTTAAGCTATTGCATAGCTTTTATCGCGGGCTTTGAGCGCGGCGACCGAATCGAGAAATTCCGTAACGAAAATTAGTAACACCTTTGTTGGATATCAAGTCTCCAGGCAACCGAGTTGTTGACTGTCAATAGAAAAATATGGAGATAATTGAATAAAGTATTATTTTACATTCCTTATTATTTTATTTGATATTGGCGACGAGATGTCGAATGAACTAAAAAACAATAAGAAAATACGAGCCACATTACGTGGGTTAATGAAACGAACCGAAAATTACATTTCGGGAATAGAAAAAATTGACAATGAAGAAATAAATATACGACTGAATTCTTTACAAGAAAATTTGAACAAATTCTACGCGATTCAAGAAAAAATTGAATGGCTTACAGAAGAAGAAAATTTAGAAGAGGAAATAAAATACAGGTACGAATTTGAAGAAATATATACAAAGCTAAAATTTAAATTTTTGAATGTACAAAAAGAAAATAATCGGCTAATACCTGAATGTTCTTTTATATCGGCAAGAGCGGAAGTTTATTTGATAAACTGTTAACTGTCAAGGCACGCTTGAGACGTACACCTAATACAAAAGGGTTATCACCTTATCAGTTAATGTTCGGCAGAGAGGTAAGAACCTATATGCATGCCTTATTTAAGAAATCCGCCCCACTATCCAGATTACATTACAATGCACTGCCAACGAAGGAGTTCGGACAAGGTGATAAGGTACAAGTCCGCAGTTACACCAACCCAGGAGTTAAATGGGAGTTCGGAGTCGTCATCCGAAGATTAGGTAGACTCCATTATGAAGTCAGAACTGAAAATGGCATACTGGTGCGCCGTCACCTTGACCAAATGCTGCCGGCGCCCCTGGTGGTGTAAGTAAAAATAGCGGTGGAGGACTGTTGGATATCAAGTGTCCAGGCAACCGAGTTGTTGACTGTCAATAGAAAAATATGGATATAATTGAATAAAGTATTATTTTACATTCCTTATTATTTTATTTGATAACCTTGATTCGTCAACTTGAACACAGATGGCAGTAATACACATTTTTTTATAATCCGTGCGGAAATCTTAAAATTGCGTGAAGTATATTTTATAGCTGATATTTGCAATGTCTTATATAATGGAGATATGATAAAATAGTGGATAAAGATGTATTAATGTAAATGTTGATGATTATGGAAGAATGTATTGTATTTCTGGAATTCCTTCTGAGCGTTTTCATAGCATAAAAAATGCTATGTAATAGCTTTACCGCGGCAGTCTCCGAGTGCCACACGTATTTTTTTTATGTTTGTTTGGGGATAACTTCATCGTTTATGAACCGATTTTGATGTTTTATTTTGTTAGAAAGAAGATATATCCAAGGTGGTCCCACTATAAGAAAATAAGGATCTGTTCATGGCAGACCAGAGAAATCGAGGGGAACTTTTAAAAATTATAGACTAGTGCCCTTGTGAGTTTTTTCATTAAGTGTTTTTATTTATTGTATATTATATTAATATGAACATTACAATATCTTCACTAAAAGGAGTGAAAAAAAATAACAAAAAAATACAATCGACTTCTATGTCAATACAAAGTAAAAAAGAATTGAAATAAATATTGATTTAGTACATATTTATGAAGTTGGATAACGGCGCAAATAGCGTGTCCAATTTGAGATTTTTTACTTTGTAGTGTAGAACTCGGTGGTATTTTTTTTTCCAGATAACCAAAAAGTTCGTGGAATTATTTCAATACAATTAACAAGAATATACATACATTTGTGATTTTACCGTTAACAACCTAAATTTAATTAATATTTGACAAAAAAAAATATAACGGGTTTTTTTTTTGGGATTAATTTCCTTATTTAAATTTGTGTTTGACCAATTGAACGGCTGTTCAAGATAGATTCTTCCAGTGAAAGTGAAAGTGATATACAAAGGAGGTTATTAAACCTAATTGCAGAAACATACTAAACAATTTTGTAATGGATCGGCGTCATCATAATAACTTGACACGTCGGTTTTTGACTGACATTTTAAAGTACATTCAGGACGTGATGTTATCGCACTTTGAGCATGTGCAACATCAGAATCAAGCGCCGCAGACATTGAAGGGGAGCTCTTTTTGCGTCTTTTTGAAAGGCTGCACGTGACATCACGGAAATTCCTCAAAAGCAAGTTACGCACGAAAATAATTTAGCGACTAATCTCATTTTGCTATACGATTTGTATGGACAGTTCTGATTATCCGTTTTATGTTATATCAGCCACAAACAAGATGTCCGTCGCAATGGGATTTCAGGTCCAATTAATGATCTAGTGGTTAGACAGCGAACTGCAGATTCAGCGAATAAATTGTTTGTATATTCGGCAATATTATTAGATTTGGAAATTGATTCGGGTAGAACTAAAATTGGTTTAATCTATCAATTTGTATATGAAATTTATGCGTTGCGGCAAAGTAGCTATAGAATTGTGTAGTGGAATAAAATTGTCATCAATTTTATGGTTATTACTGCTCGAGTAATCTATTTTCGAATACTTTGTGTTTCCAAAACGCTCATACCACATGGTTTCACATGGATCTATGTATTTTAGACAAAAGTATTTAATGATTTTTTATGTATCGTAAACTCCATCATTATTCAGTTGAGGATTCTTTATTCCATTATTAACTCGCTTATTTGAAGTAGCAGTCGTTAAATTTTGTAATCCGTTTGTATTAATCAATTTTATGCTATCACAAATAATGTTTTCCTCAATTTAGTCTTACTAAATTGTGGAAAACGTTATTTGTACTCGAATTATAAGATATAGTAACCCGATCGCAAACTGTAATTCCCAATAAAGGATTTATTCTGCATTAAATTTTAGTATTGCCGCTATCATCAACTCTAAACTGGTTACTAGTGCGTTATTACCTTTAAAAATACTATTTGAATCATAGATTTGGAACTTTTTCCTGCGTATTTTGAATTGATTTGCAAGTGTATGTACGACAGGTATTTTTTAAATCTTTAAATAAATACTTTGACTTGCAAATTAGCTTTCACTTATCCAACAAAACTCAAAATGTTGTTTTAATTTATCAGTTTTATACTATCCCCAACCCTAAGCTTGCCCATCACAGATTAAGTCTTCGAGTTCGATTAATGATCTAGCGGGCAGACCGCAAGCTGCAGATCCGCCAAATGAATTGATTCCGAACTAAATTTCAGCTTTGCCAACATTTCCGAGACTAGGGTTGGCTTAAAATCAGCTTAAAATTAGATTCCATTAGTACTGGCTTTCAATTAACGTAATTTTCTAAAATTTTAGTTATTGGTGTAAAATAAATATGTTCATTTGAATTTGTATTACCTTTAAGTGCTGATTTGATGTACGTTTGTACCAGTTCAAATAGAAACTTGAATGTAAACTTTTATTTGTTACTATTCTATATGTAATTAGCATTTGTCCAGAATCGTGGCAGAATAATTAAAACGTATATTTGAAAAAGTTCACTTAAAAAGGCTATACAACATTTAAACAGAAGGTAGCAGTATACACACAACTGTTACTAGGAAAGCCATTTCGGTGGTATCCGTGCACATAGTGCCAAATCATAATAAACAAATATTTCTTCCGTTGTTAACAATTATTTCATATTATCAATATTCCATTAAGGAGAAACCAGCTTAAAACAACACCTTTGATAAATCACCGCAAACGAAGGTCATGAGTGCTAGCTGTGGATAATCTGATTTTCTAAAGAAGAGATTAGTCTTATTTCTTAAAAGCCTTTCCATTTCATGGACTTAGGGCGTGTTATTTAAATTTATTTTGTCACCAATATACTACGAATGAATGTCAACCTCGTATTTGTTTCAGACAAGCACTTCTGAATTGATTTATTAAATTAATCAGCACTCATCAAATAATCAGGAGCTTCTTAATCCTTCCATTGACCTTGATTGACTTTCATATGTGGGATATTTATATGGTATCTTCGAAATGTTCAAATTCAAATATAAAAAATATATTTATTTAAATTAGATAAACACTATAATAATTATAATTAAGAACTTTCCCATATTTTGATATCGTTGAAGAATTAGATGTTAGGTTGTAAGGATTATACGGCTCCTCAATTAGTTTATCAGTATTATTAGGCAACAAAAAATAATTAGTACCTAAAGACTCCGTGCCCATAACACATAAAAATAACGTAGGAATTACTAATTATAGGAAATACTAAAGTATATAAACATTTATGCAGAAAGTTATTGTAAGTTGCAGTACTTAAGATAACCAGCTACGCTTAATTTGTTCGTTCACCCACGACAGTTATTAGGCACCTTTCATATCCAACATCTATAATATACGTGAAAATGATTCTCATTATTCATCTCCATTTTCTTTTGAGGGTGTTTGCAGAAAATTCTCTTTGTATTTTATCAGCTGACATTTTTATGGAAATCTTACAAATGGACAAAAACTCCATTTGGATAATGAGCGATAAATAAACTGTTGGAGATTCTGTAGAAAATATATGTAAATACGACTGTATTTTGAATTATAGTATGTTATTGAGCTGAAATATGACTGAGAGCTCACTTCGACGATTGCCGTCAAGCAACCATAGTTGCTGATGACAAGCGGCGACAGCCGTCAATCGTCGCCAACGGTCGTGGCTGTCGCCATATTTTGAAGTATAATATGTTATTGAAGTGAAATACGACCATATCGACGACTGCCGTCGAGCAATAACGGATGCCGACGTTAAGAGCGACAGCCGACGATCGCGACTGTCGCAGCTCGTCGCCAGCGATCGTTACTTGTCTTTAAATAATCCATAATCACAGTCAGGTGGTTTGCCTGACTTTGAGTTTCCAATATAATATAGTTAAATTATGTGAGTACCAGGTTGATTGTTTTAGTTTTTCGTAGACGAATATTTTTTTAAATTTCAAACGTTCCTCTTAAATAAATTAAACAAATTTTAACAAAGGTTTGAAAAATCTAAGTAAAATTCACAAAGCAATTAAAAAGTTTCATGCAAAGAAAACATCCACATGAAAAATTTTGTCCCTTTGTAACATTCATTTACGAAAGAAAAACAACATAGAAATTACAAAGAGAAAATGAACGCTGCTATGGTCAATTCGCTTGAAGCACTAGGGGTATTTTTTTTATTTCAAGCTACTTTACTTTTCAAGAACGTCTAATTGATAATAAAAATATTTTTTTGATATTTAGGTACGTACAACATATACCTTGTGAGGTGTCTTATTTCGAATTCATTCGGAAATCACTATAAAAATACGATTTCAGATGGCATTCATTAATAGTACATTACGATACGAGGACGAAAAATTTTGCGTTTCGTGCGAAAAGTTTTGCGCACGCGAAGCGTGCGTAAAACTTCCATTTACGCACGCCGTGATATAATAGATATTTAATCGACGTAAAATTTAATAATTGGCAGAATAAATATTTTGCAATTTTTGCAGCCAGAAAATACCAGGTCGACGATAATCTTCCCACTTCCACTTCAGTCGACGAATTCGAACATACTCGTAATTTCAGAAGTTCATGTTCTTCAAGAGCATGCACTCATAAAAAAATATTATGTAAGCAGTTCTTATTTTTCTAATACCAAGTCAGCTACAATTTACTTTCCAGTTCTCCAACTTTTTTTTGGAATATGTCAGTTATGTCGTATTACACAGCAGCTTTCATAGCTTCACGCCTCTCTATTATAAGATGACACGCCAATCCTATCCCCATAACACTTCATAAGATAGTTATCATGGTTTGAAGGCACTCGAGCCGGATTGCCAATCCGGTAGCGCCGCGATATATTTGCATGATGACGTCATAACCACTCCCCACGCTATAATTGCTTTCCTCGAGTGACAACCCGAAGATGAATTTTAAATTTGCTCCAGAAATTACTTTCTGCTTAGAACATTAACTATACCTAAGTGTGAATCGCGCTTCATATACTAATCAATGGACACAAAATAAATAAATACCGGAACGAATAGTAAAGTAGTTTCTTTATAAAACAAGTTTAAAAGACATGACAAAATAATCGAGAATAGTTAATAATACGTTTTTCGAAAATGGCCCATAAATATTGGAAATATCCTTTCCAATGTATGATTATGAATTATATTTTTTGATATCCATGATATTTTGCATAATTTGCTTCACCTCGACGGTCAGTCTCAGCACAGATAAAATAAGGAAATCAGTGGGAACTGTTAATTGGTCACACAATCGATTACGTGATTATCCGTAGGTTTAAGCTATTCAGGATATCAAGTTTCTGACGGGCATCTCACAACAAACACAAAGACCTGTGTGAATACAAATCCTCCTAAGATTTTATAAGTTAACTGTAGTTATTAGTCAAGAAGACCAGTTGGCTAGTCAAGAAGAAACTAAGCAATCTTTTCAGGGGCAGAGTCCAAAGAAACGAATTATTTGATTAACCGACAGATCAAAATTACAAAGTTACGAACATCGTACTCGGGTTTCGAACATCAATTTCGATAAAATTACGATTTCAGGGGACGTTATTACTTTCGGTTATCGAGACAATATAGTGAATGTTAACTCAAACATGTTTTATCTTGTCATATTGATATTATTAAATATTACAGAAATATCTCATAAGTTAAAAGAAAAAGGGTTTCGTTCGGAGATATGGTCCGTAGAGAATAAATCAGAATTACTACGTCTCATATAAAATGAGATATTTCATTCGACATCAATTTATTTTAGTTACTGATTTGAATCTTTTATACTTAAGTATACGAAAAATGTCATCTTTTGTAAATTCAAATACGTTAAACGTCCACAGGCTGGCTGAATATGCTTTTCATCATTCTTAAAATATTACCAACGATACATTATAAAGCTAAAATAAATTTAAAGGACAAAATGAATTTGTTACTTTAATTCTGCTTACATTTCACGTCAGCATGGTAATGGAAGGGAGACTGAAACCCTCTGTAGTATTTATTTAGTGGAGACTCAAGTTATAGGTATTTGAAAGGCAAGAAATTCGTGTTTATCATAAAATCGTCGGCAAGATTTTTCCTCAAAAATTTAAGATCACGAATGTAACCGATCACGCTGACCAACTGCGCATTGGATAACGGCAAAAATGTCATCATCGTCATCAATGAGAACATTAAGTTTTAATCAGGTGTTTACCATGACATTGTGCCGATGAAGTTAATAGGTACGAATTCTATCGAAATTCGAAGTGCAGCTTTAGCGATTACTTCCAAAAATCGTAAAACTTTAACTGTTACGACTTAATAACGAAATTCAGTTGCAAAACAATCGTTATCTATGTATTATATATCGAGATTGCCGCTAGTAGAATCAAGTAAAGTTACATGCAATGTGATACAAGTACTTAACGTGTTTATGAATTTAGGAACTATTGTTTGCATTCAATTATCATTTCGACCTCTCGTGTATATTCATATTATAGGGTTTTACCGCCATAAAATCTTCGTCTTCAGCAAAACTCGAGACGACCCTTCGCACTGCATTAACTAAGCTATCACTGGGTTTCTATGGGTGGATTAACGCGCAAACGTCGTTCGCAAGCAAACGGATCTCAATGTACCCATTTGTATTCTGCGGCGGCACCACGATTACTATCCCCGGGGTATTGAAGTTTCGCAAGTTTCGCAGCCCAATTGATGACGCGATTAAACTAAATTAGGTCGGAGGCGCGAACGTTTCTAAATGATCCGATCTGGATTGATCTGAATAAGTTGGTGACGTGACGTGATCCGGGATAATTGAGTTCGATCCGGATAGTTTTAGGCTTGGGCTTCCAAAGTTAATTTGAGCGTCTTCATGGGTGCTGATTGCAGATCTAATTAGTCACTTTAATCGTCACTTATTCAAAGTATGAAATTGGCAATGACATTTACTTGGCACACACTATATTATAAGTCTTTTATACGAGTATCATACTAGAGTACTGAATAAATATACGTACGTATTTAAGCATCCCAATTTCTATTTGTCATTGGCTTTACAAAAAGGTAAATATTGAGATGTAACGAAATCATTTATTACGTATTGACGTTTAAAAGCATTTTAACGTAACTTAGAAACTTGTGGAATTGGTAATGTATATTTTGTACATAATACATTATTTCGGTACGCTCGGTACGCTTCGGTACGGTCGCAGGCTATCAAACAGTAAATTGAATTAACTGAAGAATATTAAATTTGTTTTCCACTTAGATAATTAGGGAAATCCAAATGTGGTTTTGAACTGTTAGTTAGTATAACATAAAATGCAAACTAAGATCGTAGTTTTATAGAAGACCGCAATCAATAAGAGACTCATACCTGCAAATTGACGTATGGAGCGTCCGCCATCACTGTTGGTACAATGAAGCCGCCTTCGCCAGTCGACATGTCAATGTCTTGACTGTAGATGTCAGTCTTGTCGTCATAGAGCTTCACCCGGACTCGAACCCGCTTCTCCGTGCTCATTGCTTCTACCTGTATGGAGAATACATTAATTTATAGTATTTAGTATGTGCTAAGTTGCAATAGTTTCCGAAGTCCGGTATTGGAAATTAATTATCGTTTTAACGGTAAAGGTGGCACGAGGAGACATAGCAAAATTCTTATTAATAGTTTCAAAGGAGTCAACTCCTCAAGTGTCATTCAAGTGAGAAGTGCAAGTAGTCGACTAAACCACAATTTACCAGAATAGACATAAAACATTTTATTCTAAGACTGTGCTGAATGGTGATATTGTAATATGTAAATTATAATAATACAGTTGAAAGTGCAGTACAAATACAATGAAAGTAGAACTGCAGCAGAACAAATAAAACAACAGCTAGAAGTATACAACAAAGTCAATTGTATTAATACAGCAAATTTATTAAACCTACACATACAATATAAATGCAGCAATTTCTTTTTGGAGTTTATTATTTCTGCAACGTAGCTAACTAAACCAATGATTATAATTATTATAATTGTACAAAATAATATTTGTCTACGAAATATTTAGCTTTATATTTCAAGTTCAAAATAACAAGTCTAATTAAAGCGCTAATGTTTAGCATAATTAAGCAGTAACGATTTAATTCAACTATTTAAAGGTCAAACGCACCTTATTACTTTTCTTGTTCAACCAAGAAAGAGTAACGATAAAAGACTTTTCTTCTTCTACTGTGTATGTGTAGAAAAAATAATAAATTTTATTCAAAAAATATTGTACAGGTAGTAAATTCCTTTGTGACAACACCACCATAAGTATATCTACCCCAAAACAGAAGTATGAGCGCCACTGTTACTGGTTTGAAGAGCGTGACAAGATAAGGAGATGCTTTCACGAGGTGTTTCAACCAATTCCTTCGAAGTATCAACTAATCTGCTTGTTTGTGGCTAATCTCAGCAGCATATAAAACAGTGATAGCCTAGTGGTTAAGAAACTCGGCCTCTTGATCGAGAGGTCCGAGGTTCAAATCCCTCCTCTGATTTTTCAAAGTTATGTGCATATTAGAAATTAATTATCTCTTGCTTAAAACGGTGAAGGAAAATATCGCGAGGACACCTGAGAAATCTTAAAAAAAAGTTTTCAAAGGTATATGAAGTCTATCAATTCGCACTTGGCCAGCGCGGCGGACTATGGATTATTCCTTCGAATTCTGAGAGGAGACCCGTGCACGGCAGGATTGGTGACGATGATGTGGCTAATCTCAGGCAGGATTTTATTAGCTTGTAACTTAAATTGTATACTAATAAACTCTTTGCCCGCTGTTCGCTTGTTATGAAACATATTCTTAAAGTCTTTTCTATGACTTTCAAGTGTTGTTGCTCGAACTAAGCTAATTAGTTTGAAACATTAAGTAGTTTCTTGATATTCAAGCCCCTTCAAATTCTTTAATGGATGAAAGAGATGCTTGAAGCAAAATAACACTTATTATAGTCGTTGAAAATTTTCAAGTCCCAAAAGTTTTCTAATAGTGCACGACTCATTAAGAGAATGATTGACGTGAAATATTTTGTGAAACATAAACAATTTATTTCTTTTATGAATTTCTTACTTTAGTGACAGTATAAGACAGATACTTATACTGTGCTTTGGTGAATGTACATAAATAATTTCTTAATTTTATGAATATCGATTAAATTTTAAGCAAATTGGAAATCGTTTTTAGTAGACATTATTCTTCAATTTGAAATAGGTTCAAGGTCACATAGGCCATTAAAATGCAATTCAGCTGCTACGGTGATCAGACTTTTAAACCCTCATTATGATTCTCTACGGTGGTGTGCAATACATAGCGACAGTATAAATATTGCTCCGAAATATTATTCTAGGATCTCTAGAATAAAATGTATTTATGCAAATTAAAACAAATTACAAAATACAATTTTTGTTTTGTGCAATAATAGATGGCGTTGTACTAGGCAGTTGTGGTTTTAATTTTAGTGAAAACACACTATGAAGTTTGCTGAATATAAACATTAAACGAGGCATCTTCATATTCTGCCAAATTGTCCATAAGGATTCTACGTTAAATCAGAGGGTTCGTAAGCTGTAAAATGAAAACGATATTGCTTCTTGTCTAAGGTAAGTGTTCAGTTATCGACGATAAACTTCTTGAATTCATTAAACTTGATTTTTGGAATATGCAGGAAAACTTTTTAAATGTGAAAGTAAATAAATATTGCCTGCGGCTTCATACATCTACACTAAGACCTCCGTTTCGTTTATGCTCTGGCACTAAAAAGAAGTTAACATAACCTCAGACTCAGAAGAAACCTAATCTTATTATTATAGATATCAATGGTTCAAAAACGGTTATAGTTACAAAATTAAACATATGTCTTATATATAAAATTCTCGTGTCACAATGTTAGTTACCGTACTCCTCCGAATCGGCTTGACCGATTTTCATCAAATTTTATATGCATATTCAGTAAGTCTGAGAATCGGCTAGTACTTATTTTTCATACCCCTAAGTGACAAGGGTTGTTCACCCTTAACATTTTTTATTTATATGGCAACACAACGTTTGCCGGGTCAGGTAGTTATAGAAAAAATAATCAATTTAATTTTACCGAACCTATGTATACTTAATTTATTTGACTTGAAATGATAACGATGTTTGTGATTATTTAAGAAGATTTTTTTTAAGTATATCGCTTACCACATTGTGTAAGTATATAGCTTTCAGCTTAATTAACCCATGACGTCTAGTCAACTAGACCTGGCTTAATTCCAAGCCTTGGCAGGTTTTCATATGAAATACAGCTCCAATTTAACGATATCAATAGAAAATGGTGTATGAGGGTAGGGCATTAAAAGTTAATTTATCGTCTACAATATGGAAATTTAGCTTGTAGTTTTAGTTATGAAAGTTGTGGATTTTGAGTCTGACCCTATATTAATAGAAAATTGATTTGGGTGCCTAACTATAAGTACTTAAGTACTCAGATCAGTATCTTCACTATAAAGCAATACTACAGTTTTATGGTAGATTAGGTTACTGTTTATATTCAAAGGTTAGTTTCTCTACTTAGATAGAACCATGTAATTTATTATGTTTATTTTCAGAATACGTTGCTAAATCTTAATTTATAAGAGGAGACTCATTTGAAGCAGTGGGACAGTAATGAGTCTAAATTTTTCTCGTAATTACGTTTTTGCATTGGTTTAAAGTTTAAACTATTTAAATCCTATGCCAATGCAATGCATATGAAAGAACCATACCGCACACAGAAAGACATATTATATATTAATAATATTCTTAAAATCTTGTCAATATAGCTGACAAGATTTTGCATTATATCTTTATATACATAGCTTAAGTATGCAATATATCATTTATTAAGTTATTATTTATTTGTCTCTAGAAAAAAAAATTCTATCTTCGAGAGCCAATTATTACGAGATTCATTTCTTACATATCAATTAGTCCTTAAGGACAAAACCGTCCTAAATACGAGGGGCATTATACTTTACTATTATCTAAAGAGCGATCAATCAAAGGGTCCATCACTAGCAAAAGTATCCGAATAGCGCTAATTCTGAACATAGAGTAATGAGAACAAAGAAAGAATGGGATCGCATTGATATGAGAGCTCTTCGTCTATCACAGAATACATCTTACATAGAAATGGCCCGTATATCTTTTCTATGATTTTTGTTCTTTCGTTTTGAGATGTTCTATCAAAACCGTCATTTATTTCTTCCTTTTTATCTATCTCCTCTCTTTTCCCGGTTACGTCAATATCAAAAAAGTTATATTGATTTTTTTTTAAAAGAAGCTTTCTAGTCATGTCATTTTACTTTTCAGAAAATCTATTCGTTCGATACTCAGTACCTGGATGACCGAGCTTTGCTCGGTGTTGTAATAATAAAACAAAAATACCGATTATTTGAAATGAAAAGTCACGAGTGCAATTATATTTCTCACTTAAGAAGGAACTCGAAAAACGAGAATAAATAAAAGAAAACAATCGGACCGAGATTTGAACCCGGGTTTCCTGCGTTTTAAGGCGCCCGATTTCCCGAGCGAGCTATTTTAACTTCGTAAATGGTGGCAAAATTTAGCTTCGCATTCTAATTATATTGTAGGAGATTTTTACTCAGTAAAAACACGGTTAAAACGACATTTTCTGAAAATAAAACCTAGCTAGATCCATTTATCGCCCCCGAAAGCCCCTGAATACAAAATTTCAAGAAAATTGTTGGAGCCGTTTCCGAGATCGTTGATATATATACAAGAATTGCTCGTTTAAAGGTATTATATATTCTGAGGATCCATAAATAATCACTCCGTCATCTTGAGGTACCGCCATATTGGTTAATAATGACGACCGACCGGTCTGACGCGCAGCGGGTCCCTGGTTCGATCCCCGGCCAGACAGAAATCTAAATGATGAATTTAGGTTTCTGTTTCTGTGTCTGGGTGTTTGTGTATATGCCTCTGTGTGTGTCCATGGCATCCACGACGCAGGGAATCCTAGTGTGGGGCTGTGAGTGTAAAACACGAATGTAGAAAGTTTTTAACTGGTATATATGATATAGTTTATCCGTCTTATATAAGTATCTCTATTGAAATATATCATTCATATTATTTATGTCAGCTTTTAACGTACGAAGTTTTACATCATAGTTCGCTTAACTATAATCTACTTGATGCTGTCAAAGTATAGATGCCAAAATATGATCATGTAAGTAAACAAACAAAATTGAGCGGACCATTTCTACTTAGTATGGATTCTGTGGTTGAAGATCCTTCGTAATTTATTATATTGTGCTGTTGCCAAGACGTAGGAAAGGATAGCGTGGATGTATGGGCGGAATACAGATTAATGTCGGGGCGAGTTACTTCCCTATAATTTTGGTCTAGCTCACTAACTAAACTATTTATAGGATTGCGGGTGCACTATAATTTTATCCATTCATCAACATTTAGGAATCGCCTGGTGGATATACATTAAAACTTAAAGATATATCTGGGCTTAGTCACTTTTAGGATATGCGTGATACCCTTAAAAATAAAGATGGATATAATGATAGAATTAATATGTTATAATCATGTAATAAAAGCAGTAAAAGAACATGTAGCTCATATCATGTCTAATGTTTATGAGTCCTAATTGAGGTAAATCACAAATATGAGACTAAGTCTAATACTGAATTCAGAATATCTCACATTTGTTAATCTTCGCTAATAAACCATTTAAAAAGATAGCAACATTATTAGACCTTTGCTTTGGGTAAATGTAAGTATATATGTCGTCAAATTCATTGGACATGAAATACGTAAGATTCTATAATGAACTTTACTGATACAAATAAATGTAACTCATTAAATAATAATGATATGAATCTCAATCATCTCAGATAAAAGCCACGACTGAATTTCGATGGCCCAAATGGTAACAATTTACAAGAAAAACTTTCTGTTCCACCGGCGACTTATTTCCCTTCGGTAAAGGTATCTCGAAAGCTTCGTATAAAAACTTGTTGGAAAAAGTTGGGGGCGGTCGCTCGCAGACTGAAATCACTCGAGCACTATGGAAGGTCTTTAAGTGCTTCGAAGGGTACGCTGGATGAAATAAAAGTGTAGAATAAGTCTACAGTTTTTTATTCAATCTCCGTGACATCTTCATTTATCTGTACGAATTACATTAAATGTTTTAATGTTGGTAGAACACCTCGTGGATCGGTTCCAATAACATAATCGTCATATCTACGATACTACGATATTTCAGCTTTAAGAGGTGTAACTAACTTATGTTGTAGTTTGAAGGGTAATGGAAAGAATTACACGAGACATACAACTTTGTCTTAAAGAGCCAACAGCCAACCTACATTAGGTTTTACAACTTAGATCTTATTTGATATTTTTCAGATTTCCATAGGCAACAGTGATCTCTTTTATCCATAGCTTACCAGGGGAATGATCGCGACTGCGTAGTCATTTACCAATTCAGTTTTTTTCTGCAGTTTTCTAAAAAAAAATCAAAAAAAAATCTTACCCGCCCAACGAAAGGCAATCCTGGCTTGTAGCGTCGCCTCATGCTGTCAGCGAACCGTAGCTCCACGTAGTGCTGTTCTGCAGCTGGTGCAGCTGATGCGGTGCTTCCAACTCCAGTACCAACGGTGAGGTCCACGCGAGCTGAGCTGCCACCACATCGGGCTTCTATACGCCACGTGCCTGACCTGGCGCCATTAGCGAGGATCGTACTGAGCTTGCGGACTCCTGTTGAGGATATTTTTATATAAACAACGCAGCTGAGTTTTGCATCATAATAACGAAATATAATGTTTAAAATCACTACGAGTATATCACAAACATCATTTACTTATCATTGATAAAGCGATAAATACAGAATTCAATTATTAGTTTTCTTATTAATTTATCTCTTCATTTTATTTAATAGTATTATTTTTCAGGTGCTGACTACATCTTAGGATACCTAGCCAATTTTTCTGCACTATTCTTTATGACTACTTTTAAATATGTCTACTCTATACTTCATTCATTCTTTGCTTTATTTGTCCACAGTAATCTGGATTTGAACGGTAGTTGCTTACCTAAATACAACCATAATTTTAATTAAGGTGTCAATCAAAATTATCATATTAATTGATTATTTCCATAAATTCACGCTTCAATCAGCAATTAGATTAGGCCTTTATACCTACAGTGTTGTGGTTTGTTTACGGTTAAATCTAAAAGATATAGACAAACTCGTTAATACCAAAGTGAAACTGGGCAAAATTTCACAGAAAGGCAAGGAAACGTGATCTCACTTCCAAGTTTTTGCTGTCACTTATGACATGTGACTTTAAAGAGGGTCTGCGGGTGTAATTAATCAAATCCTCGAGTCACGAGACGTGACGTAACACAAGGAGAATGGTGTTCTTAGTACTTGTATCGCGTTACCGCAATACAATTTGGAAATCGTAAATGTGGTAGAACTCTTCTTAAATAATTCCAGTAGAACTGAGTAATTTCTTTCAGTCTCATCAAGTAATATGTTCACAGACAAGGTTTTGTATGAAGTCATTTGCAAGAATGATGTACTTACAAAAGGCTTCATTTTAATTCTCGGAAAATATATATTTGCTTATTAAGGATTTTTCTCTCCTGGACATAATAATTGGAGTTGAAAGATGTTCCCAAGTAGCAGTGATTACTTAGCAGATAGATTGTACGTCTTCTTTTCTGCTTAACTTAATATTAGCTAAGCAAATAAATCTTCTATTTTTGTATGATAACCGTAACAAAAGTCTTTGTAATAAGGTAGTAAAGAATATAGATGAGATCATAACAGTTGCAGTTTACTTTAGTATGCCGTAACCCAAAAAATGTATTGACAATACTTTTACCCTACAGTCATGCATTAACATAAATCTATGGCAGGCCGTTTCTGAAAAAGGTTTTATATGTTAACACATTTTGAGGAAAACCTAACGTGTGTCAAGCTTCGTAGCTTGATCCCTTTGCCTTCGTAAAAGAATTTCTCGTCTCGCCAGGATGACGGGCGCCCTTTGACAAATGATTCGCAATGCTGCCAAACCCTATTAGGGCTGAAGTGTAGCAGTGATTGTACTGTGATCAGGTAAGAAACAGAAATAGACGTAATCAAATGTTTGATTTTTATTTTTGCTGACAAATGGTAAAGCAATATGAGTGTTCCATGATATAAAAAGTAATAAGTTAACTCACTTAACTAACTTAACTTAAGCAGGTTTTAATATTATACAACCGCAAACTTAAGACGTACGTATACTAAGCGATGAAGGAACGTACGTTAGAACATCTGCTGTAGTGTGCTTGGGTAGGCATTCAATCTTTATTAAAGTAGCATGGTGAAGTAGGCGTCAGGCCTCACCTGTTGTAGAGAAAGACTCATCCCCAGCGGGAGAAAATTAAAGTGTTTGCAGCCAAGTTGTTGAATATCACTTTTGTTTTATTAAAACAATTCAAATTTCAAATAACTCAAATTATGAGCCAGTAAAATATAAATTATTTCTATTTTACGGCGTTATGACCAGGTTCCTAACATTAATAAAATGGCTTGATAAACGATAGGCACTAACCTTACCTTGCAAAACCCTAGTGCCCTTTGATAAATGGTCCGCAATAAACAAATATCGTTCGGTCGAAACCTTCGGGTCATTGTTATTTTTAACGTCGGCCGTCTCACAAAAAATAAATCCAATTTACTTTCCTAATTACTGTAATTTACTTTTCCTTTTCAGTCCTTTATTTAAGTATTCTTATTTATTTATATACGATCCTTTGGTAGGTGGCGATTTCTGTGATTAGACAATATGTCGTACGAAACAGTAATAGAATAGTTTTACTGTAGTCAGATAAATAGTTCTTTGATTAGATTTTTTTTGACCCTTGCGTCAAAAGAAGATGTGTTACCTCACTGAATTTAACCCGTCTATGTCACAAGGGGGGAAAAAGTTTATTAAGGAGGTGTTGTTTTTACAGCGTATTTGTATTTATTTATTGAACACCATCATAATGTACGCTAAATATATTAGTAGAACGTGAAATAATTAGAGGAAACAGGTAAATGCCATTAAAATTACAGGTGAAGACTTCATGCTATAGAAAGAAGCGAGTATATAGAATTATAAGGGTTAATGGAGTAAGTGCTGTATTTACCTTCTACATGAAAAGGTCGTTTAAAATGACGATGATAGGATTTAGATGGGAAATATAACAATTATATCTACGATTTGCCTGAATATATGCATTATGGACACAAAGAATATTACCGACTAGACCCATATTAGCATCTAGATCATTGCATAGATATCCTGTCCTGGAATCAAAGGACAAATATCTCGTACAATGACAAATTTTACGACAATTTTGTTATAAAGTTCGTCATTAATACTCCACGTCAGATCACTTAAGGCATACATACATTTATCGATGATACGCCAGCGAAGCGTAGAAGGCAAATCCAATCTATCAAAATTTGACACGGGTTGGTAGTGGAGATGACATGAAAAGGCTTTTATAAGAAACGCTGCTTCACTAGCTAAGACTTTGCTGGAAGACGTTCTTGACTATTTATTTAAATTATCCTCAAAAAAGGAACCGACTTGGTAATGACATTTTTATTAAGTTTTAATTTTAAAGAATTTTCCACGATATATTTTTTATTGTTACAATAAACTATTCCCAGTCTCAGATTACTACACATTTTGTAATAATTTGTAATATATTTGAAAATGTTATTTACGATTAGGGTAGCCCTAGCTTTCGGTTCAATTTCCAGCTAGGTGATAAACTGAGTAAAATAATAATCGGAATCTCTGTTCCCTGTATTCAATTATTGGTTTATGGGTTCCAGAAAATATTTAATAAATAATCATTAAATAGTTACGTAAATAACCTGTTACTGGGAATCGGTATCACGCAAAATATCACAGACTTAAACAGTTACTTTGTTTAAAGATACCCCAAAAGCTTCTTTACCGGCGCCGAAAACAAAGCGAAGTATTTCGTTTCCACTCGTAATATTGCTAGTAACTTCCGCAGCCAGGAAGCGGCAACAATAACAAAGTTACTTCGCAATTAGAGAGAGATTGTTTGGAATCACGACCAGTGTTACTTGAACTGCCACTGCGCTGCTCGAAAATCTACTTTTTGAGGACTTGTTTCTTAGTGAGCGAGTGATGCGAGAAAGTGCTTTCGTATCGTATCGTACACACAACTGACAATGAGTTTAGGATTCTGTTTTTTTTATACTTGCCACTAATCGATAGTAGGTACTACTTATTCCACGGTATATACCAAAAACTTATATATAATGTTTTATCGACCCAATGTCATACTCTACAGTCAAATTATTGAAAATATTTTTTTACTTTCAAAATAGTTAAGTGTAATGAAAAATACATTAATCTTTTAAAAATCTCTCACTCTACAGAAGCTGCATTTTATTAATACGAATAAGATAAACGCAAAAGTAACTTTTTTAAGTTTTTACCTAAACATACTGTTATAAGAAGTAGGAAGTGACTCTTCTTTTTAAAAAAGAGTATAATGTATTTTGTTTTACTTCACATTTTAAATGTATCGCTTATTTCAAGTTAGCTTATCGCTAGACGTGAGGCAACTGTCGATTTCGTTTTACAGTATACTCAGTCACCGGTCCACACAGGTCAAGCTAAACTGGTCGTAAGAATTATTGCCTTACAATACATGCAACGAATGGAAAATTTTATTGTTTTATGAAATATCAACCTTACTGTGAAGTGTCTTCTGTATACATGTGCGAATATAAAATGAAGTTTAAATTAAATTTAGCTGTTTCATTAGAGTTTTGCAACTTTATAAACATATTTTTTGCAACATATGTATATTTTAACTTACAATATTATGTCCGACTCACTGGCACCACCACTACCACCACACCTCTATTTTCCTTACAAACAGATAAGACGAGCCATGTTAGGCCACAGGAGTAGAAATTCAATTAATAATATACTGGAGTTAACCTGCACTGCAGTTAGACTAATCATATTACATGTGTTCGGAATACAATGATATATAGGTACATCGACTTATGTTTCATGAACACAGATGTGTGTACAAGATTTTAAAGTAATCAACCCCACCTGATCCAATACTTTATACTGATGCTGAACCAAACACTAAACTAATTCAATTGAACCAGTGCCAGCATCAATGTCTACCAAAATAAGACACAGAATCCGTATAAACCTGTCATTAATCACTACTTGTGATCGGATATTGAATCTGTCACATACCTGCTGACCTTGATTCTGCGACAAGGAAAGGCTTTTACCCACCGTTACCTTTACGAACCGTTTACATAATCCCTACAGGGATTTGCTTACGGTTGAAAATCAGTACTTTCAATGGTTATGGATGACTTGGGTCACAATTTGCAACTTTTCTTGAAGCTTAACTAACCTCAGCAAATGATGAATTTGAATATAAATGTATCTCTCAAGGAAAATATATATAAAACGCAGCCAGGAAAGCTTAGGAATCATGATTTACAAATGTAGATTTCAATATCAATGCCCATTTTTCTTTATTTATCACACTACATTGTATTTATAAGTTTTTTTTAGAAATATAAATTCTGTCTTAGCAAACGATGCATAAGCAAATTATTTGAAATAATATATTATAGGATGGTGTTGCTGTATTATTGCGAAATGATTTGAAAGTTTATGCTTGATTAAATATTAAATCGTGTGTTGCCGATTTATAGAAATAATTATTTCATGTATAAGATATTACAAAATAAACAATTGTAATACAAAAAAAATTATCATATACTTAGATTATATCCTTAAAAATAATAAGATAGACTAATTAATGGATAATTTTACCTTCGTCCATGGACAGTTGATCCCATAGAGCGACTTTAGTACCAGCCGGGTCGCTGAGGGCCACGTACGCTATTTCTCCTCGAACTAAACGCAGATCATGATCCAGCGCCAGTATCCAGAAAGTAACTATAACAATAAGACAAATTTATCGAAAATGTTGACAACAAAATAATTATTATTGTATGGGACGTACTAGATGGAGGTATAAGGAAAATACAACACACAGATGTTATAAACGTAACCCATCATAATGAACACAATATTTTTAGAATAAAATAACAAACAATTAATATTATTGTATTAATCCGCAATAAACATGTAAAATAGACTCCAAACAGAACAGAAGTTATATCTGCAGTTAGTCAGAGTCGCGTTGCTAATTCGGGGGATTAAGTAGGGAATGAAATCTACCTTACGTGTATCCTAGAGATCAAAACTCATCAGTGCTATGATGCTGGTATAAACTTGATATAAATACATGTGAGGGTAGAATCATGACAAGTTCTGCTACGATCAATCCTGTTCGATAATTTAATAAGCAGGAGTGAGGATCCATGTAGGAGATGTTGCGTCAAATTAATCATAGGATGAATAAAAATCTCTAAAACACCACAGTGCACGCTTGATAAAGTGGTCAATCGTAAAATAACGTAGACATTTCAATAACAACAGATATAACGGGGTTCGTTAAAATATTCCAGCTCACTTCCATCTCGAATCGAAGAGTAAACACAGACCATCTATTAACCGACGAGGTGTTAAATTTAATGACGAAAACAGCGCAAACAATCCAAAGTTTTGTTTTCAGATGAAGTGGTCACCGTAATTCATGTTGGCAATAGCAATGTAAAAACAAAAAACCAAACCGTGATTATAAGAACATAGCAACAAAAGAACTAATTTAAAATCCAAATAAGACACCATTCGTAGTTAAGTTTCATTAATTGATTAGTTCCATTCAATCGTTGATCCTGTTAACTCCAGTTAATGGTCAATTTATGATTTTTATAAGTAACCTCATGATTTGCCAAGCAAATTAGCAAACGATTCCACATGCAAGAAGCCTCACATAAAACCTAACGACTAATTCTGCACGGGCATTTGAAAGTCAATTTATCCGCAACGCTAGGACCGAGGGGCCGTTGCTTCGTAATTAATTACACTAAGCAACACCCGGGCGATTGTCCAAGAACCCAACTCGGACAATAAAACGAAACTTGCGAGGTTGTTTGCAACAGTCGATTCGAGTAATTTTTGCATGTGTCACGCTAGTTGGACTATTGGATTTTTCATTTGTAATTTCGATAAATGTTCCCTTGGATGTATCATTGCATTCCGCTGCATATAAGGTCAATTTATAAACATTCATAAAGGATGTTACTTTGTAATTCAGTATGGCAACACTCGGGTGTCTAATCCAAATAGGACAATAAAACAAAAGATGTGAAGTTAAGTACCTATTAATTCAGACCTCGGACCACTAGGCTATCGCTGTTTTAATACATGCTGTAAAATCACGTCGGGTCGTACACAATAGTAACAGTTTGAAAACCAGCACGACGTTGTATAAGCTGTTGGCCTGTAGCACTACCATGAGTTTACAAAAGTATTACTCGCTAGCGACTGCGTAAAATAAATGTATGAAAAATTGTACAGCGCCTCTGGTGGTTACTCGTAGAACTAAAATCCGTAGTGGCGTAACTCGATACGTAAAAAACCTATCGAAATCAAATCGCTAGCGAATGTCATTATGATCTATTGCCATACAAATTCGGTCCCATCAGTCATTAATTTGACAGACGTTGTCAAGAAATACCGTAACGATAGTAGTTATGTTATTCACTAGCAAAATGACAATAGTTTTCTATTTACAATTTCTATAGTGGCGTTTCTATGCCAACTCATGGTAGTGCTACTGTAATTAATTTGCCATACCGGACGATATTTCACTAGCATACATTGATATGGAAGTAGCAGACGGCTTAATAATCATACAATCAGTTACAACCTAAGAGTGTGAAAAAACATCACGACGTTGTATAAGCTGTTGGCCCGTAATTAATAAGCAATATCGGGTGATATTTCACGAGCAAACATTAATATGGAAGTAGAAGATGGCTTGATAATCATACAATCAGTTACTACACAAGAGTGTGAAAAAACAGCACGACGTTGTATAAGCTGTTGGCTTGTAATTAATTAGCAACACCGGGCCCCACTCCGCCAATAAGTCGGAGTTGGCTCGGAAAGTTCGTGAACTTGTTGGCCCTGTTTGATTCCAATTTATGCGACACGTATGCCAGCAGTTGCGACGTATCATGTGACGTAAATATATAAGCTCGGATATGTCTGTCTATGTGTAATTAAAAATAAGACGTTTGCACTCGTCGTCTCAGATTTGGGGTTTTGTTTGGTTGATTTGGTTATGAGTGTTGATTCATCATGAAGATGATTATGGGCAGGCTGGTGTTTATCAGATTATCTGCGGTGGTGCCTACACCGTGCCTATTTCCGATTCCTATGAGTAGTGTATAATGCTATCGTTATCTGGTTTAAAGTCGGGTTTAATTATAGGAGGCGTACGTGGTTGACGTATTATAATCCAATAGGGGATTGATTATAGAGTGATTGTACTCTAATACTGTTTGTGATCTAAGGATAACTTTGCGAAGAGACGCTACTTGTTCCCTGAACCTGAACAAAACGAGCGATGCCATTTCAGTTACAACAACAAGTCGTGTTAGTGGTTCAGTAACTAACCTAAAGTTTACTATCTAACTTACTGGTCTCTCCAGGTCTGTAATGATGGCGAGCCGGTCGAACGATCACATCCCTGACTGGTCCAAGAAGTTTGATAACGCTGTGACTCTTGGCTGTGCACTCCTCGTTGCCAACGCAGCCAACCGTTGTATGAAGGGTGCAATGCGTGGCTGGAGACGACGGTATCTTCAGAGGGATTATGCCGTAACCTGGAACAATGACATAATTTATATTACTAAGATCGGTCCAAGTACAAATTTGAGGGTAATTCCACCCTCACTTGTAAAAATCAACGGCACCTCTCATTAAGTATTTGGTTCTTCTTCTTCTTTTACTTATTGTTTCAAAACTAAAGGAAAACTTGACGACAATATAACAAAAACAGGATTGAGACTTGCATGGTACGTTATATCGAGATTTTAATGGTACATAGCGTTATAATCGCCTTCGGTTCAATCGAGTTATTGTTCGCGCAATCGAGCGAAGTACATTCGAAAAGTCGACATCTTACACATTTGGATACTCTCCAAGTGTTTTTATGGCTGATGTACATTATGGTCATATAAGTATTAAACTCTGAATAAAATATTATAATTATTTTCAAAATAACATTTTGGTTTGTTCTACTGACATAAGGAGTATACATTGCCATTATATATTATCGACAATCGATTAATTGAACTGCTGTTAAGAAAAGTTTGAGCTTACTATTACTAAAATTGCGGTATTTTAAAACATTAAATTGTCTTGCAAACGCGCCTAGCTTCAATTGATGACATTATATACACCCTTCCATGCTTCACGTGGACATGTAAAGCTGTAGGTCTACATTGTATCAATAGCAGTTGTTGATCATCTGTCATGCTTTTCTCCGCCAAATATTTTTGAGTCGCTTATGTTGAACATAAAAAGAGTTGCCAGATTCATAACTTATCACATTTTTAAATAATTTACATTTCCCACAGTGCTGGCGAGAATCGTTCCACATTTTAATCGTATTCGGTTCATTCAAGTGCTTGTTCGCGCAATCGAGCGAAGTGATTCGAGAAGTTGACATCTTCCACATTTGGAAAGATTCCAAGTGGTTTTATATCTGCATTTGATTTTCAGAGTTTGTACCAGTCTGACCGATTTATCCAAACAATTATTATTAAAAATTGTAATATTATCATATTGCTAATTTTAGGAGTAAATTCCAATTTTACACATGGAGTTCAATTTGCTTTTAAAAATCATGTGTAAGAATTTCTCAATCAGATTTCATAAAAATTAAATTGCCTATTAAAATCTACATTATATTTTTTTTCTGGAAATTTTCTAATATCGTACAAAGTATGATAATATTAGTAGAATATATGATAATGATAATATTAATAGAAATCTTAAATTTTCCGTAGATACCTCATTTTATTACCTTAATTCATATACGAGTAATGTTCATAAATAATTAAACTTAATTTTTGTATTAAAATCATGATGATTTACGGATTTATTGTATTTTTTATAAGTAAGGCTCCATTTAATCGCGTCCGGTTCATTTGAGTGCTTGTTAGGCGAATGGAGAAGTATTCTCCGCCATCTTCCCCATTTGGAGGTGCTCCAAGTGCTTTTATTGTCGGTATTGGAGATTCAAAGCTTTAGTTCAGTTTAAATGGAGTTTCAATTCGTTTTAAATGGATTTTGACGACAAAATTTCGTTCGCTTGATGCTGTTGGTTTTGTTGTGTAAAGTATAACTTAGATAATATTAAAATCTACTTTCATAACAATTTGACTTATCACTTTTTTAAGATTGTACGTAATTGTTTTAATTGTTTCACCGTCATAATATGTATTTTGAAAAAAAGGAAACCATTAGAAACAGAAACGTATATTAGAAAAAAAACAATCTACACAAAGTTAATTCTTCATTTTCAATTCAAACGTGTCTAAAAAAAGTCAAATTTTAGCGAAACCTAAAATGCCACTTTACCCAGACCTAGACCCAGTGAACCTCCATGATATTTCGGATAAGCTAGTTTTAAACTTATATATAACATTCTTCAACGCTATATACTATAAGAAACAACTACCTTGCCTACCTACCTACCTATGCAACACTGCTTTTATAACATAAATTAATATTTTCAATGTACAGAATAAAAATGACATGTAATAATTTAATACGACTTAACTTTATTTTTAATTTTAATTTTTATATTTTGCTAATTTTTTTTTTCAATTTGTCATGATTGCACACCATTGTAATGGTAGAATGTACGAACTTCTATTGCTGTAACTATCTTTGTGTACTACATTCTTGCAATAAATAAATTTCAAATTACCCCGATTATACCACAGTTTAACCATAAAGTTCTACCTTTAAAATATAGTATCATAGCACAAAGGTAATCAATTGCATGAGATGCACTTTTCGCTCTGCGCTTTAAACTAAACCCGAGGGAAGACAGTCATGACATGAGAGCTTAGCCATGAATAATGACGAATGCTCCTGAAGATACGAATATTTGATTTATTATCTAAATAATTCTAATATCATTTTAAATTTAAATTGGCTGCAATGACAAAGGTACCAAGGACAATCTTAAAGCTTCACTTTAGTTATTGGTCCGGAATATTTAAATATTTATTTGTGCAAAACTTAATGTTTGTCACTTAAACATTCCGTTAAAATGGTAAGCAATATTTTTCTTGTGAAATGAAATATTTTTCTTATGAAAAGTAGCAATGTAGCATGAAGTCTATGGATGATATGTAGACATTATTGTCCATGGGATTCCGTAATCAATCTAATAGGATTCGACTCTTTTTATGGTGACGGGAGGTACACATATACAGTGGCAAAAGACGGTGCTGTGAAAGAAACACCAAGTCACCAGCGAATGTGGAGGACTTCGGAGTTTTCAACGGAACATAGCTGGGAGTCCTCCAAGTGTGGTGTCTCTATAGGATCTATACCTAAGTTGCTAGCCCTATTTATATATGTACTAGTGGTGGTATTTCAAAGAAATAATATGACATACATAAAACGGAAAACTTATACCTGCATTGGACATTGACAGTGGTGCCATCTGTTGAAAGTTGGTCTTACCAACTTCCAAACCCTCGTGGGCTCTCGGACAACAACTTTCACTTGCTAAGAAGCTAAAGATCACTTGATCAAATGCATAGTTTCCGATTCTATAACTACTTACGAATTAAAAATTAATTAAAAAACCTTTTCCCACGGACTAAACCATTCTCAAGTTGAACTTGAACACACATAACACATTTCATCAAAATCAGTCCAGTCGTTTAGGACGAGTTCAGTGACATACACACGCACATAAGAAATATATAATATACATATCTTCTTTTATATATTATATAAAGATAACTAGATGACCCGGTGAACTTCGTACCACCTAATTATGAGTGACTATCTGTACGTCGTGGTTTCACTCGTGTAATTTATGTATTATGTCCATAAACTACTGGTAAATATTAGGAAATGGCCACAGGAGAACAGGAAAATAAAAAATACAATTAAATAAAATTCACTCTACCTCTCTGCACTCTGTTATTTTTTTACCGACTTCAAAAAGGAGGTGGTTATCAATTCGGCCGGTATCTTTTTTTTATGTATGTACACGAATTACTCCGCCGTTAGTGAACCGATTTTAATAATTATTTTTTTATTGTGTTATTTTTTATTGTAGGTTCTAATGAAATTACAAAGTCAGTTCATCATTGACTATTTAAGGGTCTGATAATGTGGCTCGGAGACAAAATATGTAACTCCTCAACCGATGGGGATATTTGAGTTGTGTTTGAAGATATTTGGTGTAAGTTCTAACGAAATTGCAAAGTCAGTTCATCATTGACTATTTAAGGGTCTGATAATGTGGCTCGGAGACAAAATATGTAACTCCTCAACCGATGGGAATAATTGAGTCGTGTTTGAAGATATTTGGTGTAGGAGGTTCTAATGAAATTGTAAATCATTGACTATTTAGTTAGGTTAGGTTGGAACACATAAGACAATATAAAACTAAGCGGGCAGGGCGCGGCAGCGCCCTGCGAGCGGGCGGTTCCAATCAATGTAAATTCAGACCGTACCTTAATTCATGATCACGTTTATACAATTTTATATTGTATTAATATAAATGTTATTATGTCATCACTAAAAAGGGTAAAAAAAATTTTAACAAAAAATACAACCGACTTCTATGTCACTACATAGTAAAAAATTATTCAAATAAATGTTGGTTTGGTACATATTTCTGAAGTCGGCGCTCAATATATTTCGTTCGAATTATTTTTTACTTTGTAGTGACATAGAAGTCGGTTGTATTTTTTGTTATTTTTTTACAAACACGCGAAAAGAAGTACCTATAACTTCAATAACGGTTTTTTTTAAAGAAAGTTTATTTACTTATAGTACTCTAATCGGGTTGTTGAATAGCTAAAAATGCTGAAACAGGTGTGTAAATAGAAAGGCGGTTTATAACAGTCTTAAGGGTTGATCTAAAAAAACAAACAGTGACTCAGATGCTTCATTATGTCTTATGATAATTTTCTTAGTGCTCCAAATTAACGGATATTAAATTAAAGTTCCATACCCGATTAAACGACCCTAAAGGTTGATTTTCCAAAAACGGTGAAAAATGTGTTCTATTATTTTGAATCAAAAAGCTAAATTCCAATTTTCATAGACTTTGCTTCAAAATCTGCCGATTTCTAAACGAAGTGTCTTCTAAAGCCAAATGCAAATTTTTACAGTTTTTGCTTCCAAATTAACGGATTTTAACATAAAATTCCAACCCCTACTTAACCAACTTAAGGGTTGATTTTGCAAATATCGTAAAATAGATATTTAATTACTTTCTATCGAAATCCTATCAAATACCAATTTTCATATAGATTTGCATCAAAACTGGGGGACTTTAATACAAACTTTCAACTCTTATTTATTCACGGAAACGCGGTCGAACAGGATAAAAAGTATCCTATGTCCGTCTCCTGGTTCTAAGCTACCTCTCCGCCAATTTTCAGTCAAATTGGTTCAGCCGTTGTTGAGTTATAAAATGCTTCACGTAAACGCGGTCGAACGGGATAAAAAGTATCCTATGTCCTTTTCCTGTTTCTAAGCTACCTCTCGATTAATTTTCAGTCAAATTGGTTCAGCCGTTCTTGAGTTATAAAATGACTTCACGGAAACGCGGTCGAACGGGATAAAAAGTATCCTATGTCCGTTTCCTGGTTCTAATCTACCTCTTTACCAATTTTCAGCTAAATCGGTTCAACCGTTCTTGAGTTATAAAATGACTTCAAGGAAACGCGGTCGAACGGGATAAAAAGTATCCTATGTCCTTCTCCTGGCTCTAAACTACCTCCCTACCAATTTTCAGCTAAATCGGTTCAGCCGTTCTTGAGTTATAAGTGGAGTAACTAACACGACTTTCTTTTATATATATAGATTATGCTAAATTTCGAAGACTTATGAACATTTCTGTCATTAAATATATTGATTTATACGTTTCGAATCATTTAACGATTATGAAAAGTAGCATTTCACTCCAAACAAATTTCTTGGAGCCAATTCAAATGGATGCCAGAAATAAGCTCGGTCATTACGCAAATTGCCCTTCATTCTAAACTTTTATTTATTATTTATGCTACAGTTCTTAGAAAAGATAAAGCAAGAACTTATTCTTATTAAATTGTTGTCGTAAAGACTCCCTTCATTTTTTAAGTAATTGGGATTCATCTAGGCAGATGTACTTACCTATAGATAGTGTATAAGCGCTTCATATGAAGGGATGTAGTTATATCCTAGTAGTTGAAATTCAGCCTTTCATTCAGTTGGGGAATCTGTGGTTCGAATGCTAGGCATGCTGCTCTTGTCCCTATAGTTCCGGGACCAGAATAGGGCTACGGTATCCCCTGCCTGCCGTAAGAGGCGACTAAAAGGGGGTTCCGGGATTGCGGTGGCAAGAGTGGGAGCTCAAGCCGCCCGGCCTGCGTCCCCGGGAAGGACGGCGGTATGTGTGGTAGCATACCGTCGTGTACACCAGACGGTTTGGCGAGTGGCATGCTCACCTGGGCGGAGCCCGACAGGGCAACGCGCTACGAGGACTCCGATTGCGTTCCTCTGAAGATCCCGGAGTCCTTTACGCAGCGCCGAGGACGGCCACCGGGGGGTTTTAGTGCGGTCAGAATCCCACATTACTCTGTGTCGCTCCCACGGCACCGTGTACCTTTTGAAAGTTTGCCCCTCGAAAACAAAAAAAAAGGCATGCTGCTCTGATAACTTCAAAGTTATTAGGTATCAGTAAGTAATTATTACTTTTACTGTTATAAAGGTTTTGCTTAATGAAACTTATATGTCCGAGATACCTTTTAAAACGTTTCCAAATTGATACATTTACCCAAAATGTATAAATTCGCAATTGGCCAGCGCTAAAGAACAACACTGCAAAGGCGACGGCGATATTGCTGCCGATTTATTAAACTTCTTTTAAGTACCTAACATTATAGTAAAACATGACCTACTTTCTTAATATACTTTGTAATTTCCACTGTATTCCATTAAACGTTAATGAACCGTGTATTAATTCAAGCTCGAGCGATATTAACAAAGATGGTGCAGAGAAAATTGCTTTACCTTGCGACGTTCAATTGTATCAGCGTGGCGGAAGTGATTGCAGTGTATTCCGGGGTGCATTCTGATTTCATTAGAGCCTCGCTGTAGCGGTATTTTCATGTTGTAGCGGATACGTAGCTACCAAAGGTGCAAAGGTGTGAAGTAAAACGTTACGAGTCTGCTTTTTAACACCGTTGCGTTGCTGTTTTTGTTTATTGTCTGGAGAGCGTGGTAAGATAGAGATACTAATTCGAGATTTTCTATTTTAGTTTACAAGAGTAATACTTCGAGCAATATGCTTGCTATTAATAATGAATGTTCATACCTATCCAATGTTTTTCTTACAAAATATTTGGCAATAATTGCTTACTAAAATTGGACAAATTTTGATATTTGGTAGGCAAACATTGGAAAGATTTATTACTTTTATTTATTGCGTTTATGGAACAAGATATATTTTGTGGCAATTCATAAATGTAATTCGTTATAGATGTAAGACATAAAGCATCTTTAAAAAAGTTCTCCTTAAAGTGCCTTTATTATAGTTTGTAGTTTCTGAGGTATACGTAAGTAAATAAGTGTCCCTAACGTTAAATAATTTAAACTAAAGTAAAGTTTTGGTAAATAAGTGTCCCCCAACTTCAACTATGTTGTGGAAAATTCCGAGAAAATGAGGTATAGTAGGTATACTAAACAGTTACCCGGCATTACCTAGTAGTAAAAGCGCGAACCCAGGAGCACTATACTGCTCGTATACGAAATACGTACGTACTTTTAGAATTCTAAACATAAAGACACATAAAAATTTACCACCTTAAAAGTTTAAACAAAATCCCCGCTCAAAGAATTTCTAAAAAGAATTATAATTACAAACGTACCAAGATTTGATTACCTTGGATACCACGGCAGGCTCCAATGTTCCCAACCCGACACCTCCAAACCCAAGCCTCTATTCCAACGACATAAGACCAAAACCAACTTTGTGCGCTCCAATTTGTCGACTAAAACACTGTAGGAAAATTGAACAGTAAAATGGGATTACAGATGGAACTTGGAGCGAGATTTTTATTTCATTGCCATTTGTTGGAACTATTTTTGTGGCACTAAAATAGTGATGAAGAATTTTGCTCCCATGAGAAATTTGTTTCCAAGGATACTAAAAGAAGAAAAGAAAATTCTGCGGTTAAACTTAAGAACAGAAGGAATCCAGAAGAAAACAACGAGTGATGACCCGCGTATCACGTAGCGGTGATAATATTGATCAGACGCGCAAAACGTTTCTGGTTTGATCCCCGGTCAAAAAGATTTCTGAATGATTTAAATCTTCCCTTAGTCTCGTTGTTTTTGTATTCGTCTTTGTGTGTCTTCATGGCACTCACGATACGTAGGAATCCTAGTGTAGCCTCACACTAGGATAGGTGAGTGTAGGAAGCGTTTATAACTTAATCTAGAACTAAAAAATACCACCAAGTCTATAGACAAATGAAACCCGTTATGTCTGATGATTGTTATCTGCCTGATTCACAAAAGGTTTCAAGTTTGATTCTCAGTTAGATATACATTGGTGACAAATTTAGATAGTGATAATAATTATCTCATTGGTACTTATTATTCAAAAACTCATATTATTAGAATGTGGAAGTTAGAAGGTTTCAAAGGTTAGACTAACCGCGCATTGGAGAATAATATACATGGATATCAAAACATAATCATAATAGGTAGTTACTTAAACAGCATAATTATAATGAAGAACAAAAGAACTAAAATTCTCCTTTGTTATACATTTACGTACCCACAGTATATTACACTGGAGATATTGTTCTGGAACAGGCTTATTAAAGTCCGTTGCCATGGTAACAAAGGTTGAACGAGCCTAAGTGCTCCCTAGCTTAGGCTTAGCCTTGCTGCACACAATTAAGCAAATTAATGCTGTCAGCAATGTAATTAACACACCACATAGAATGAGTAGGATTTATACTTTCGTCAGTTATTCGTTACTGTCCATACCACTGCTGGGCAAGGGTCTCTACTTAAAATGAGAGAGGCTTAGCAAATAGTACACCGATCTGGCCAAGTAATATTAGGTAGGTCTTTTGAAGGTGGTAGATTCGTTTGTGGTTCGACTCTGGCGGCACTAGTTCTACGAGTAGCTTAGTTCTCAGGGGTAGCGGCGCATCTGTGGCCAACCTCAGGTAGGAATATCTAATCCTATCTGGGGTTGATTACAGATGTCCATGAGCGGCAGATGCCAGTTAACATAAGATGGACTGCATGCTCGTCTGCTACTGCAATATATTATAAAAAAAGGAGAATTCGTACACCATTGAAAACTGTTGTATTTAATTTAAATAATTCTCGCATGTCTTTAAATTTAAATCACATTCATATTTAATAACGAAAACAAGGCATAAATCGCCCGTAACTCGAAAATTCCACAAGCGGTAATTAATTTTATTTAAATCATATTAATTGTAATCATCACTTTCACAAATTGGAAATGATTTCAATTAAAAGGGTTGCCATTTACTTTATTATATAACATTTCTTTTATGATACTGAAGTTTCAAATGAAAATTGCGTCTGAGGCGGCCACCACGCCCTATGGATATGTGTTTTTATAACATATGAGTAGCAGATGAGCAAGCAGTCCACTGACATCTTCCACTCTGTACCTGAGGTCGGCCACATATCCGCTGCTACCTCTGAGGATTGAGTTGGAACGCCTCAGATAAGTATTACCACACCCTTACCACACCCTTCAAACCAGAACACAGTAGCGCTTGACACTGTTGTTACTAACCAGAAGTAGGTGTGGTGGTTGTGCCACCGGAGTCGAATTACAGAGAGTCCTATCACCTTCTGTAATCAATCCTCAACAGGATGATTCCTCTGAGGACTAAGTGGAAATGTTTGATGTAAATGTAACTCGCTTGACTCTCTTCAAACCAGAACAACAGAGGTAAACACTGCTGTTATTAGGCAGAAACAGGTGAAGTAGTGAAGCTTTCAAAGTTGAACCAATAAAAGTTTTACTACTCGTACCTTCAAACATATTCGTATGTCATAACAAAACATGTCATAACATATGTCACAATTATTTGATCAACGTTATTATCACATACTTTTGCTGCCTATAAATTTCAGATATTGCTGCGTTCGTGCAGCATATATTATTGAACTCGTTATTGTGTCACAGATTTTTGCTGATCTGCCCATAATCATATATTTATGCTCGTGACTGTACATCGAAATAATAACTAAACACAACATTAATCTGGGGCAACGTACTCAGTCGCTATAGAATGTTGTTAATAATTTTATTAATTAGATGAAAATTTGTGTTAATATAGATATATAGATAGTGGATACTGAATAAATTACCCGACTTGTTTTAACATTTGATCACAACACTTTGACTTTGAGTTTTTGTGGTAGAGAAATTTCCTTGCAAGACTTGCATTTCTGTACATTCTATTTCTTGATGGGATTAAATTCTCCTGTATTATTTCATCTTACTTTCTACAAAAAATCTAAGTTTACACTTTGAGTAAACAGTGTAAACTCATGGCGGTATTGTCTTTGTAGAAACAATGTAACAAAGTTTGCGGTATTCCATGTTTACTCTTGCTTCTTGACGCCACAACCTGTTTACTGTTAAAATAATTAGAAAAGTATCCATCGCCTCCGTAAGGTAGATTCAATTAAAACTTTTGCAGGGGCTGGAGTTCCCTTCGCTCCGCCACTACTCGAAGATCGAGTGTGACTTGACTGACAGCCGAGCTTGAATAGATTAAAATTTTTCAACTCCCCACGATGTAAAGTAAATCTCTTTTGTAACTTCAATTAAACCATTTATAAATTATTCCAGAGCATACATAAAATTAATGCAAAAATAAATTTACAACAGTTTTACCAATGTGTATGACAACATATCAATATAATGATATCAAAAAAATCAGCTTCTTTCGGCGTTCTGTCTACCATAAAGAAAGAAGTAATAATAATTATTAAAACAAAATACCCGACTGTGTAAAAATGTAGCGTATGTCACACAGTTTACACAAATTGAGTAAAACCTCGTATGTTACAATCCCTTAAGCCATACATACATACTTACATTACATACATACATATATACTCGTACGCTCGAAAAACATTACCATCTACGGTCGGGTAACATTTAAAAATTATTCATCACCGTACATATCACCAAAACGCTTATTTTACTTCATAATAAACCATCCTCAAGTTAAGTCCGCTTTACATCGTTAAGAAAGGCCTTATGAAGTAGTTCTGCTAACTTTACAAGAAGGATTTCCGCAAAGTAATACCTCCCCGTAATTATCTAGAACACAGCTTTGCTCTACTATTATAAGTCAGAATTACTTCTGACGTACGTCCTCTGCAGCTTAACTACAAAGAGTTCCCCCTTTTAAAATCGTCATCATCGTTAACTAAACACAATCCCATTGCTGGGAAAGGGTTTCCTCCTAATGTAAGAAGGACATAGGTCATAGTCTTAGTACCGCTCGTTAGAACTTTTTTTAAGAATTCTCAGGCGTTTATATTTCCACATGATGTTTTCATACACCGTTGTGACAAACAATAGTTAATTTCAAATTAGCACATAGCTTTAAAAAATTAGACGTGCGTACCTGAGATTTGAACCTCAGATCCCATGATTGAGGTCAAAAAGCACCTACTCGTAACATCAGGTGGACTGCATGCTCATTTGCTACTTCTAGTACATAAGCGGCAATAAAACGTAGTAAAACAGCTATTCAAGTAGATCCACTTGTGTGCTCATTCTGCAAATGGAGTGGAGGGAATTTCCAGCATTTCTTTGGGTCGGAATTACCTCCATGTAGATTAATCGCCCAATTTATCAACGCGTTGCACCGAACTCAGTTTGTTCAAAGGAAATCGTGGAAAAATGCGCTAACAAAATGAAGTAGGTCTGTTTACTATTCTAAATACGTATTCATCGTATAGTCTTCTATGCTCTCTTGTACACGTACCCCACTCCCATATTGCTCTTTTTAAATTCCTCCACATTCCTGGAAAAGTCCCGTCAAAATTTCTCTTCTCGCTTTTGTAAATTCAAGTGGACCGTCGAATTTAACTTGTAACACTGGTAACTTTGCGCCAGATTAAAAGTAATGTTTGAAGTATTAGTCACATAAACGTTTACCATACAATGGACCTTAGGTGGCATGTATGTACATTTTTAGAAGATTTTTACTTGTCATTAATTTTATTGTCTTAAACTAATAATATATAATAAATAAATAATTTGTTCTTGTAATTATATTATTCCTGTAGTGTCCTATAAAATACAAACTACATATTTTTCATTAGGAAAACACAATTATTTTTAAATGATTAATAAAAACAACTTTATACATGTATGTTTATGTAATTTTATCAACCCTTTTCTTTTACAAGCTTTCTGTTGAAATCCTCTCCAATATTAAATCCCCAATGAGTTTCTCTCTTAGGTATTCGGAGACAGTTTTACACGGTTCGTTCCGAAGCATTTCTCGGATTTTCTAAAAAGGTGCAAAAAGCACAAAAAACAAGCTATAAGTTCTTAGTTCTGCTAGTGACGCAAATGTTCATAGATGCCGTTGGCCTCTTAAAATCAAATGGTATTCGATTGTCGAGCGAACTGTAATAAAGAACAATCGGTCCAATTCCAATCTACATTTTATCTTAAGGACACGTTATTTATCTGACTACGTAGGGTTATCGTTAGGATTATATATATTATTTTTTTCTTACTTCTCTTGTTTTTTTCTTTGCCCTTTGTTTTCTTTCGCCCTGCAGCCCAAATGGGGTGTAATTGTTACATAGACAATATTGTAAGCAGTCGGGTATTTACTTTTTAAAACAATTGTTTAGTCTTCTAAATTACTTTAGCCAGCTCACTCATCACCAAAAGTTAGATCCATGGTCTCCAACTAGGAATCCTAAGTTTCTTCACAGATCTAAGATACCTGAGATTTATATAAGAAAACCTAGTAATCGATAAATATAAAACCAGATTCTATATAAAATTCACTAGCTAGATATTCGTTGACATAAAATATATCCAACATAAACTTTACAAAACGAACTCCTAAATTAAAATACAAAGCGAAACTATTTGAAATTCTTTAAACTGAAATAGCGGGTAATATTTAACTTTGTTCTCGTATGTGCATTTTGTATGAAGTTCTGGAGACCTGATTACATAAATTATATTAACAATGCAGATGCTGAGTATACGAGAGATACTAGTTAGGTTAGTGTCCTATACAGAATGTGTAACGAAATAGAGGTGTATATTTTTTTAGGAAGAAAATATTTATTTTCAGTTCAGTTTTATCCCTTATTATCAGTCCCACGAAATAGGTTTATTTTTATATGAATGGAGTGCTACGAGCTTGTAGTCCACCTGATATACTAAATATGAAACAGTTTCTACCTGAAGCCCATTCCAAGCATGTTGCTGTCTCATATGCAAGTCTGCTGGCATGCACCCTTTAAGCGAAATGCGTATGGCGATGGTACCCCGTCAGGCTATGGCGCTACTACCTTTCAAAATATTTAGGCACTTTAAAAAATACGTTATTTTGTATTATTATTACGACGCTCAAATTCTCCTCAATTTCTATATTCAAGCAGTAGTTAAGCACACTGTACTCTTTTGTAAAAAATTACGAAGCGATTTCATCTAATCGTCAAGCGTAATCAGAAACGTAAAAAATAAGTGTCTTACAACTTAAAAACAAAAATAAGATTGAATGTACCACTAAATCACTAGACGAATACAGTAGTATACTACTACGAATACCTCTTTATTCGTCTAGCCCCCGAAATCCAACCACAATGGAGTCATTAATAGCTAATGAACCAAAAGCCTACTTAAAATGAAGTGCATTGGAAAAATTCCAAATGCCCCCGGCCTTGTACCTACATGTGCAGTCTTGGCCATACGATAGCTATTTTGCAATACATTGAACCGGCAAATTGGCAGTTAGGAATGCGGGTTCCGTACGAAACAATCAATAGACCATTCCCTGGGGGAAATACTCTAGTAGATAAAACCGCATGTAGTGAATGATCTGTCTATGCGCTGTACTCGAGACGTGTTAGTTTTTCTTGCAAGTAAATATAAGAAAATGGAGACAAAAATATATTACATTTATTCATAAGAAATTTTAAAGAACAAGGTAGAAAAATAGTAAGATTTTTCTAATTTCTAAAGTCACTATTCAAATATCTTATGTGGGAGCTTTTGGAGTGGAGAAATTATGTTTTTGCTTTAATTAGGAGAAATCGTCTTGATTTTGATAATTCACACACTAGCTACTCCTTCGATTAGGATCACTATAATCAATTATAGTCCACAATTTGTTGCACATCGCCACAATGCGAGATAAAATGATCTAGTGAAGAAACAAATTCTACCATTTAAGGTGTCCATGCCGATTTCGATTCAAACTACTAATTTTCAGGCACTCTTTGAAAACTCAGGGCATGACAAGTTGAGTGACTTACCGCTCAAAACCGGGTGAAATTAAGAGGTTCGTGTAAAGCTAGAGCAACATAAATTAACTCCTGACTTTGAAATTGTACGGCTAAATTTATGTGGTTAATTTTAGCAGATTTTCGTTGTACATTTAAGCTAATATAGAGATTTTCGTTTGTGAATACTAAACTAGAGAAGATATAAAATAAAGAGACATCTACTATTAATCTTAATCATACCAGAAAAAGTATTTTTCTTATTTAAATCTAAAAAAAGAAATTTTAAACGTGAATTTTAATCAAGGAATTAAGTTCGAATTATATCGACTGCAACGAATTTACTTCACTTGAGACTTGCCAAAAAAATGCGTTGTTAATTCCGAGGAGTTAAACAGATTCTAATAAGTATCCCTTACTAGACCAATGAGACCAGACAAGAAACAGAACTGGAACTCCTAGTATAAAATATGTAAAGCAAGATACTGGAGCTAATGCTTTATTAGTTATATGTAAAAGTGATGGCATTTAAGAAAAAATATGATAATTATTTAAAAAAATTGACAAACCCACTGAGTTTCTTCCCGGATCTTCTCAGTAGAGGTCGTGTTCGGTAGTAGTTTAAGAAAAATATTGTTACTGACAATTTGTAAGTGCCGCCGTTGGCCTATACAAAATAAATATATTTCATTTCATTTCATAAGGCCTTATTAAGTGTGGCGATAATGCCGTCAGGTGAAATCTCCCAATTCAAAGAAAGAATAAGTCAAATCGGATTTTCGTTGACAAAGATGACGCTCTATATCAATTATTTCGTTCATATACTTTGAGCATAATTATATTTCGTAAATAATACTATTTTCGTGTTAATCACATCATGTAACATGAAACATCAAAATTTGTTTTCCAGAACTCAAACACATTTAGTATTCGCACGTGAAACGCAATATTGAAGCCTAAAATCCTAATAGGGAACACAATATGCTGCATACAATAGAATCCGAAATAATTAAATGGAACTGGGAATTTCTATTTTGATTTATAGACTGGCCTGTAACTCTGTTTATTGGTGGTATTCGGAGAATTATATTCTAGGTAGTGTGAGGATTTATGGAGCGCTTTTTTCAACACCGTGGTGGGCAAGGCAGCAGCACCCGTAGAAACATGAAAATGTAGGTTCATTTACCTACATTTTCATGTTTCTAGTTGTAGTTGCCGCCTTTACGCTGCGATTATTTCCATCCGAGAAAAACGCTCCACAAATTGTTACTGTAAAATTTGTACAAAAAAGACAAATAGATTTTTAGTACTTATAAAGAATTAAATGTTTCATAATAGGGAAGGCGAAGAGAATAACAACACCGCTTAAAATAAAAGGGAAACAAAACAGAAAAAATAAAAATATATTGAAACTAATATTTCATAAAAAAAATATTAGAGGAAGGAATCAACTGCCCACTAGAACGAGAATATTCACTGTGGGATCTACATATTCATTTCTCTGAACTTGCCATAATAGTCTATATACTAAAGACCATAAAGGTGGTATTTAATTGGCTTTCAGCCTAGAGAGATGCAACTATGACTGGCAAGGGCTTTTACAGTCTTTTCATGCAAATTGAATTGATAAAATACAAGTAAAATGCATTCAATAGCAAAAGCATTCGACCGTGGTTAGTTTTAAAAAACTGCGTTTTGGTTGAATTATTCTGAAGAATACCTATCGTAGAAATATTTTTTTACATGAACCTTTTTATATGTATTTTTTGTTTTTTCCCTCTCTGGGAAAAGGGTTTACATAATAATGTATAACTAACTAACTTATAATTATATCCTTTCCTAAAAATTGTATACATATTAAATAACATTACAATTATTTTATGTTTATTAATGTTATGATTATTTGTGGGTGGTATCTTAGGATTTAAGCATAGAAGAATGAATTATGAAAATTATTTTTAAAGGTATCAAAAGTGTTATTAGACTTCACAAAGGCCATATAATTTGTATCTTTTTCACTTCGTGCTTAATTCTGCTGTATTCAATTGTACATTATGAATTATTTTTTGAATTGTACAGTGCACACATTTCTATTGTATCTTGCGACACAATTTGAAATAAGTTTATGAAGATTGCTCCTTGCATTGCAAATACAATTTTGCACGTTTCAAGATATTGACATTGGAGTGACGCCATTTCGCAAAATGAAAAATTTCGCTCACTAAGACGTGTCGGTGCCAAGTTACGACAAATGCAGGGCAAATGTGTTTGTCGGAGGAAAGTTGGAAATACTCTAAAGTAAATCTATTGACGCTGAAACATCGCGTTATTGTGCGAGTTCGGTAGTGAGTAAATTTAGTTATGAGATTGATAAATTGAATACCTTTACCAAAAACATTGCTTCATACAAAGGTATCTACTATTAAACTAACTTATTATTGTTGACGACAGTGCAATTTAAAATTTTACATGCCACAAATTTATTTAACTCTTATGAAATATTTTTAATAAACTTATTGAAGTTTTAGATTTGCAAAAAAAATACTGATTATATCATGTTTGTGTATTTTCGGAAAACAAAATTTTGAGCCAAAATCATTAATCCATATTTTATTAATAGACCAGGGTCGATAATTTTTGAAACCAAAAAAAATTACAATAGAATGAAACCCATTGGAAAAGGAGGGGAATATGATCAAAATGAAAGGAAAAATAAATTACGGTCGATCCGAGTTCGGGAAGTGGGAGGGGGTGAGTTTTTAAGGGTAAAAATGGTTTATCTTGATTTCCGGCTAAACTACACGTCCTATGCGAAAAAGTTCAATGGCAAAGTTGTAGGTAATAAAAAGATCTACAACTTTTGTATTTGCAATTTTTTCACATAACCTCAAAATTTGGGTGAAAAATTCAAAAAACCAAGTTTTTGGTTTTTTATTTATATCTTATTCAAATTTTTTTTTTTTTACGAAATTTGGTGAAAACTTACCTTATTATGTCCCAAATACACTGTAATTTATTTGATTAAAAATATTTATTTTTTCGCCTTATTTTCACTTAATATCAAAAAAGCACCCTAATTTTCAATCGAAAATTCTGACGTCAAAATATCAGCTTTTTTCAAAAAGTTTGGGGGCTTTTTGTTCGTTGAAATATCTACTTTCTGATGGTGTAAAAAAAATATACATTACTATAGGAAATGTTCTCAGAAAATGCAAAAAATTGAAAAACACCCAAATTCGAAAAAAAAAATTATATCATTATGTACAATTTTGAGGTATTTATTAAAATTTATACTTTAATTACTCAAAAAACGTAAGATTTCATGTTTTATTGATAAATGAAAAAGTTGCAAATTAAAATATACTTCAATAATTAACAAAGAAATAAGTTAATATTTAATAAGACATCTACAATATTTTGAAAAAGTTGTAGAATCTTATTTAAATAATATTTGTAGATGTCTATTTACTGCTGTTTTAAGATAATTTATATACCTGAGTGACCTTCGGTAAATTTTAGCCCATTGTAAGTTATTTCATAGAGAAGTGGGGACGGACCTAGGAGGGTCTGGGCCTTACTACATACCTGCTATTTCGTAGCAGCTGTAAAAACCGTTAGCCAGTATTCGAGATACAGAGCAGTGTACAACATCGTTTTTAAAAATACACGTGCAGGCTCAGTTACTCTAAGTGAATTGTGAGAAATTTACTTTATTCAAAAAATCGTTTGGAATCTACATAGCATGGTAAATACAATCTGTATTTAAATCTATATTAATCAACTTTAAAATAAAAATAGTAATATTTTCTTTCATAAATAGTATGTTTAACATAACATAACCTAAAAAATTAAAATTGAATGATATTTTAGTACAAGAATAAAAAATAGTAATTTCGTTTATTTTATACAAACAAATTTAGTTATACTCATGATAAAACTTTGAAGGCATTATTAATTTAATTTTGTCTTTTCAGATTATCAGTATGGATGGATCTGTTTGTATAATCTGCAATAAGTCAGATGACAAGCAAGTGTATGAAATAAAAAAATCAGCTTTGAATCGTTTAGTGGAGTCTAGCAAGAAGAGAATCGACAATAAATACAATTGGGTTTTTTTTCAATTTTTTGCATTTTCTGAGAACATTTCCTATAGTAATGTATATTTTTTTTACACCATCAGAAAGTAGATATTTCAACGAACAAAAAGCCCCCAAACTTTTTGAAAAAAGCTGATATTTTGACGTCAGAATTTTCGATTGAAAATTAGGATGCTTTTTTGATATTAAGTGAAAATAAGGCGAAAAAATAAATATTTTTAATCAAATAAATTACAGTGTATTTGGGACATAAAAAGGTAAGTTTTCACCAAATTTCGTATACAATTTTTTTTTTTGAAAAAGATATAAATAAAAAACCAAAAACTTGGTTTTTTGAATTTTTCACCCAAATTTTGAGGTTATGTGAAAAAATTGCAAATACAAATGTTGTAGATCTTATTATTACCTAAAACTTTGTCATTTAACTTTTTCGCATAGAACGTGTAGATTAGCCGGAAATCAAGATAAACCATTTTTTACCCTTAAAAACTCACCCCCCCCACTTCCCGAACTCGGATCGACCGTAATTTATTTTTCCTTTCATTTTGATCATATTCCCCTCCTTTTCCAATGGGTTTCATTCTATTGTGATTTTTTTTCATTTTTTACCATTTTTAAAGGCTTCGGCACTGGTCTATAACCACATTAATTGTATTTATTGTGTCAGAAATCCTCTTTTAAAAAATCTTTGACGAAATAAAATTAAAATTAGATAAATGTTGGACAAAAAAGAGGTAACCCCAAAGAAATAACCGCCAAAGAGAAAATTCCATATTGTAAGATATAAAAAGCTACTCGTTTTACCTTATGAACAAATAAAAGTCTGAATAAAGGGCAAAAAAACTGTAAACTGAAACGGATATGCAAAATTAAAGAAGCGGAAAGGCCTTTAACTTGCAAAGTTATTCGATGTCTGACTTTATTAAGATCGTATTTAAAGCAACAAACTCTAAATTGGCTACTCAGTATTCCTTCAGTGAGGATATAAAATCTCCATGAACACAAAGCAACAATATACTATGTAATATTTTGTTCGGGCGGAGTCTTTTGCATAGAAATCTGAGATTGGCTTTGTTCGGACGCACAAACAACCAGAGTTCGCATTCAAAGCCACTTACTTTTCTTGAGAGGAAGCCATTGGATTGGGGCGAAAAGGATTTTCTCTTTTACCTAGCCCCTTGTAAGGACTTAACAGAAAATATTTATGAAGTAAGGAGCATTTTTTAAGAATTTCAAATACTGTGTACTTTATATCGTACAAACTCTTGCTGTGTTGTTTGTATTTTTTATGCAAACTCTTTTATGACCTGAAAGAGTCAGAAAGACAGATATGTACTATCCTATAAGAGAAACCGAAAGCAGAGCGAAATAAAACAGAAGAAAGATCCTGTAAGTCAGAGACACAATACGCTTTCCAACTTAATCTTTAGGATTAGCAATGTATCAATAGCTAACCGGAGACAAGTCTATAATCCTACTTGAGGTCAATTAGAGATGTCCATGGGCGGTAGTGACTAGACGGTATACAACCAGTATTGGGTCAAATTCATACACAAAATTGTAGAATTCGCTCAATTGATAGAAAGTGATCCGTGCCCAGCACTGGGATATTAATGGATGAAACGCTCAAAGCAAGCAGACTACATTGCAAACTCATCAACTGCTCGTACCCAACTGGGAAATAAAGGGGTGAATATTGCATGCGGACTCATGAAAGTTCGGTGTTTTCATTACATTAGCTATGAGATTATTGAGCGAGTCGAATATTATTCCACTCATGAACAATGTTTTTTGATTCTTTATGACTCAACTATCTGGAATATTGGTTGGAGCGGAAAAACGGTGTACTGAGAGGTAATTGCTTATTCGTGTATTCTGCAGAGTTTTATTAAAGTGTCTGGAAGAGGCAATTTAAGTCGAAATAATTGTAAAATATTATTAATAACTACCCAAAACATAAAAGGGGCAATTTTCTGAAAAATAATTAACCATAATTAATTTACTATTTCTACCTGAATAATAAAGGTCAATACATACCATATTATATTTTTCAAATACCTAAAAAAAATCTGTTTATTCTTTCTTCCCACGTGATGTAAACTAACCTACTTACGACATTTTTTTCTTTAACCAGCGTTTCGTTCAACTATACTTGATGTAACACTCAGCCAAATTCTATCCTTATGTTTTTTATTCTAACAACCACATAACGAGCCTTGATCAGCTAAAATAATTCTTCCATTTCATATAAGGAAGCGAAGCCGGTGCACGGTTCATTTAGCTGCACAGAAGGCAAATTCGATTTGTTTAGATGGAATTAGCAATCGCTTTCCGCCATTAGCACCTTGCGATTAACGTTTAGCTTAATTCCAAGAAATTTATTTAAAAGAAATTTACCTTCTAGTAAATGTTTTAAAACATTATCTCCTTTATTTCCTTTATTTATATCTATCTCCTTTATTTCTACTCTTTTAGGTTTTTATTAAATTTGTTAACAAAATAATGTAGACTTCAATTATAAGAAAAAAGCCCATCAAATCTGTCTATGCTCCTTTTAATCTGATGGAATATTTCCTTTTTCTTATTAATTTCATTTTTTTTTGTATCACCATTAAATTATTTTCTTTCGTTACATGCAAAATCATTATTAAATGTTTTGCTACATCATATAATACACTATAACTGCACCGTATATCGCACTAATACGACGTAAATATTTACAACCAACCATTTTTATATCAGTCGGAATTTCTGGAGCAGATCTCAAACTTACTCAACCACGTTCTGTTCCAATGCAAATGGTTAAACTGTAAGAGGAAATAAGCAAGTCTTCTGTTTCATCGAGGTGCGCAGCTGACGCACGGTTCGTTACATCCGACTGCAGAAAGCAAATCGGATTTCTTTAGATGGAATTAGCAATCGCTTTCAGCCATTAGTACCTCGTGTTCCGCGACAAAATTGATTTGATGTAATTTAATTTTAACCTTTTCCAGTATTTTCCTCTTTTCGATTTTAGAAGGTAAATTTGCTCCCAAATATGTGTGCGTATGACGAAGCAATAAGGAATTTCTGTTATTATAATGCTTTTAAAAGTATTTATGGTGGCCCTTTTCCTGTCTTTGAAGCCTTTGAAATTGATATTAGATAAACATCATCCTACAGGTTGTGGTATTAAAGTAACGTAGGAGGGAGTACAATTTAGAGGATTTTTACCTGATTGCGTAGGGTATTTTGAGCCTAAGTTCGTTTCTTTTGCATGCCCTACAGTCCAAATGGCTTCAAGGTGTTTAAGATGTATCGTTGAATTCGTCTAAATTGTAGGAGTAACTATAAGCTATATTTTTTAAGCAGTCGGATTCTTGTGTTTAATATAATGTTAAATTGCTTTCCTGTAAAAAATCTCTGTATTGCTCTCAGGCCGCAAATTAACTAAATACAGTTTTGTAGATTAATTTTATCCTGAATTGTTGTCTTTTTGACATGTAAATTCCATGAATATTCAACAAATTAAGGCATAGCAATGTTTCAGTTACGAAAACGTTCATCGACACGGCAATCAGTTCGCGACTATCGGGCTTGCAATCATGATTCATTAGGCCTGAATCGGGTCTTTGAAAGGGATTGCCTATCGCTTTGAGCTATTAACACTCTGATTTACTGAACCCACGCAGTGATTCCTTTAATGTGGCGATAGCATCTCTTCCGGTTTGAATTGGGTTTGTAAATAAACATAATACTATGATTTATTATGAAAATTAAGATTAAAATCAAATTAGGTAAATCTTGATAACCCTTTGGATACCTTTGTTGGCGGTTCTATAGTTGAATTATAGTAACAACTCTTCGAACAAAAACAACACCGAATAACCGATGTTAGGTACTACCTACTATCAATAACATATAAACACACACACATAGTTTAGTTGGTAGTTATAAATAAAATTACAATTAAGTGTTAGTAGGATCATATTAAGTTAATAATAATGCTGAGGACTCTATCGTTGAAAGAAATGAATCAATGTTACTGTAACACAAGTCGTCGTGTCTGGCTACATTGCTTTTGTTGTAAAGCTACGTTCCTTGTAATTGGTGAAATTGCCGGCAACGTAGCCACGGGGTATTCTGACGTGCTCTTAAGCGTGAGCCCTTACGTAAACAAAAATTCGAATATTCAGGGAGCTTGATGTAATTTCAGTTAACGTGACGGACAGACGTGAAGGTATAATTTAATCTTCTCTCGGATCTCGTTATAAATGAAAGCTTATCTTGATAATCCATTTAATAATCTTAAGCGTAGGCGTATCTCAAGCGCTTGAGCTTCTTAAAATTATTTCCAGAAAAATATTATCCTTGGAAAAATTCCTGTTAGCAATAATAACATTTTTGTCAGAAGTAAAATCTCATTCTATTTTTTATGAATCAATACATAGAATGTTAATAAATATAATATCACATAGACTTATTTTATCAGGTATTTTCCGCAATTAATACACAGCATATTTAATTTAATGTTTCAAACATTAATTGTTATTGACACAGCGTCCCACATTAAGTTTATTGCCTATTTCATCAACTGATCCATTCAATATGAATTTCAATACGTGGAATTCAATAATTAATTTCGCTGTAATATAAATTTGATGAATGTTTATTATAGCATTATCTATTATTTGTCATGTTGTAATTTTTTTTGAAATATTTTTTGTCATGTTGTAAATTTTATAATAAATGCACAATTTAATAAAAATAATAGACTTATCACGGAACAGAAACGCAAACAGGATTCAAGAGAACTGACAAAGAAATGAAAACTAAAAGCTCATTATTTCCCTTTTCGGAAAAACATAGATACAAAAGCCTATTGACAATTACATTCTTCCTTAGTATTCTTGATAAAATGCTAAAACTTAAAATGTTATGAGAATATCATGAGTTGCATAAAATTGCAACTTATTCCTTCCACAAAGCATGTATACGAGATTACTAAAACATTAGGAAAACTGAAGGAAAGTTGAGTGCTGCCAACCGAAGCATGAAGCCGGAATGGCCAAAGTTTTGGAAATGCTTTTATGATTCTTGAAGACACCATCTGATATTTATTATGTATTTTATTTCCGTGCTATATCGTAACTACAGTACAGTATATCTTCAATAGTACAAGTTTTTATTATTATTATTGTTGCCTTCTAAATAATATATTCCTAGTTTCCTCATCTATGTTGTATTGTATATAAGGATCATTCGCGTATTCTTATGCTTCTACACCTATGGAGCTGTGGTGTGCACAGTCTGTCATAAATAAATTTTAGAGATAAAAATTTAACGACTTGAACTTGCGTGGTTCCGACCTAGCTTTAACACTAGAATGACTAAAGTTTCAGACATAATTATGATATTAGAAATACCTGAAGTATTTCTAGTATATTAGTCCAAAACACCTGAAATTTACGGACTATACGAAATGCTGTTAGGATTCTTAGACAGATCTTTAACAGTATATATTCTGTTTATTATTTATTTACTAGCTGATCCGGCAAACGTTGTGTTGCCATATAAATAAAAAAATGTTAACGGTGAACAACCCTTATCACTTAGGGGTATGAAAAATAGATAGTAGCCGATTTTCAGACCTATTGAATATATATATAACATTTGGTGAAAATCGGTAAAGCCGTTTCGGAGGAGTACGGTAACTAACATTGTGACATGAGAATTTTATTATTTGTTTATATATCGCAATAGTTTAAACCGAATGTTTTTTAGCCAAGCTTTGGGCATGTTGGAATGTATAGTATAATGATATATATTTTTACATAAAAATATTCAAATTTATATAAATAATCCAGGAACATATTTTGTAACAATTTTTTTAAAACAAGTAATCCTTGTAGTTTTATGTATAGTGATAGTGAAAATTCATTTTTACCTCTTACATTAGTGCTCAATTTCTAGATTAGTCTCCTCAGAATTTAGTAAGTATTCTTTGTAAACTTGTGCTTATTTATTATCTTCAATTTCATTAACCTACCTTTTCTACGATAAGTACTAAGAAGGCTTCATGCATATTCCACTAAAATGTTATATTTTTATCATCTATTAAAATCTGAAACTACTCGAATCCAGTAACTGGGACTTCATGCATATGCTATAAAATTTATTGCTTCTTGGGAACCTAAAGTACTCTTATCTGTTGTTCTAGCTTTACGACAACTTGGCGAATCTGCAATAACTCAAGCAAAAGAAAAACTGCAAATACTGTACATATTTTATAGAAAACTTGGTTGCTTTGCATCATCTCTGTTCATGTTTATTTATACATATTTTAGGAATAACAAAAATGCGAAAAATTACTGACCCATTATTTTCTTCACTTTGATAATAATACTGATGCAATAAAAAAGCAAATTATAAGTAAAATACTAAAAAGACAAAAAGATAACTTTTGATCTTCAAATATAAACATTCGCATGTTTTACCTCATCATCGTATTACTTTACAATTAGGTTACTAAAATTCATTCCATATTAAAAAAGTTTCACTAATTTTATTTGTACACTCTGTAAGTTATCTGTTTCAGTATTGTATTTACTAATAGATAAAGCATCCAAGTTACTTTTATGTAGAATTAAATAATCAGCTCTTTACAATTTGTAAGAAAGTTTTAAATTCCAAAAGATCCAGAGGAATATCATTAAATTATGTTTCACCTACATTCAAAGTTATGTCCTTTTTAATGAAATGTACTGCAGTAGCGATGTTAGTAACGCTACAGCTATTCCATTTGGTGTAATATCATAATTTCAAATTGAAAATTTACGAAATGAGAACAAAAATGTTGAGAGTACCGGACCCAATAAATTGTATTGAAAGTGATCTGTAAATCAATTATTCCGTCCAATCTATGCGAAACTAACAAACATTTTGCAAAAGCCTAAATGTTTAATCCTGGCTGAAAAAACTGTATTTTGTCTACGAAACAAAATATCAAATCATGATACTGTATTTTTAGAAAATAAAAAAGGCTTGCTCCATATTTTTAACAAATAAAGCCTATTAGTAATTAATAAATATCTTAAATACTCAAAGAACTATAATTACTATGTAAACACTTGCTTAAAGAGTGAAATTCTCACACTATGTATCGTACACAAGAAAGTCGTGAAGTATCTTTCTCTGATTTAAAAGTAAAATCTTTAAGAACATTATTGCAGTACTTAATTATACTCGTACATACGTGAGTGATATTATTTATGTTATTACCTGTTATCATCTGGCTTGCCGTCGTCAATAGCTTCACATCATTGTCCGCGTCTTGAGTCTCCAATCTCACAGTGACGTTGAGAGGATCGAGTGTTTCGTCTCCAGCCCTCCCATGAAGAGTAACAAGGATAGCTGTAGTCTTCCCCGGCACGGCTACCTCAGGCGCCACTACTGAGAACCCGCTGTGGAAGAAAAATTGCCATTTAGTTCCGTTACCACGCTCGATTAGCTCCCACAGAAGGTTCGAGTCTTAAATTTATATCCAACTACTGTTCTTACTGCTTCCAATTTACTATTCCATTTACCTTCTCTTTTCTTTGCGCCATGGAAACTAATAACTGTAGGTCGTAAGTCACTTCCCACCTCGGTTATTTCATTTATTATTGTTACGGTATTAAAGGTGAAATATTCCCGTTCGTATTAAAAAACTTTCATATAAAAATGTTTTATTCATTTTATCATGTCCAATGAAAAAGGATTGAACAGTTAAAATAAGAAAATAAGGAATAAAACCGGGCAGATGGGATTAATAAAGTAAGTTACGACTACAGAGGGGACATTCTTCAATGCCAAGTCAGAGAAGGAAGTGACCAACGAGAAATAAACGACTAACGAAACTCGACTACGAGTTGGAATATTGAAAAATCCAGTGGAACTAAGACGACTGCAGTGCGACAAATCGTGTGGACACGTTCGAATTATTGTATTTCCCTCCGTGTGAACGGAATACTGAATTTTGTTTGACGTGAACATTCGTGCGCCTCCGTGTTTGAACACAATCTGAGAATGTTGTATGCCGTCGTTTGTTTGCACTCCCTGATACTATTTGGCCAGTTTAAAGTGTTGGGTAAAACGTGAGAACTTTATTAAAATTTCCTCCCGTTTATGCAGTGTGGCCTAGTTTAGTTTTATCTGGGTGAATTTGGTAAGAGTTTTATTTAAGCTAACTTTTTACTTCATAGCAAGACCGTTCTTCGTAATTATTTTTTTTCTGTTTTGGGGAAATAAAATCTTTTTATCTATCGTTGCAATTTCATTATTATGGTGTATCATTGGTCTCCTTTATTTTTTAATCCATTCGCATGTGTTAAAGTTTTTCAATATATTTTTTAATGAAATGAAAGTAGCAAAAAGCACGCAGTTTATATTATAAGCAAATTTTGGTAACATCTAAATATCTGTAATCAACCTTCAATGGGATTAGAAATCCGAAGTTAAAGAAGTGAAAGTTGCAACTCTTGAGAATTCAGTTGAAATGTTATATGTATACCAAGTGTCACTTCATTATCACTTACTTCAAACCAGAACTCAGCCACGTTTACCACTGCTTTATAAAACAAAGTACTGATCTATACTCGATATTAAAGCACTACTAACACCAAGGAATCATTGCGGCGCAGCGGGATTCTAACGGAATATCGCCCCCAAGGCAATTCCGAAACGATTCTCGCGAAGCCACTGCTGAGCGTAAAACCAGTGAATTGGTTGGAGAAAACGCTTAGTTTCTAGGGCAAAAGTATTTATACTGGTTCTTTATTTACGTATAGTGTCGTAGTTGTTGTTAGCTAAAATCTTTCTTTTTATATTTCATTGATTTGATTTGACACTTTTTTGCTTAGATGATCGTATGAATGTCTTTTATTTTATTGTGTAAAGGAATTGCCAAGAAATGGCTCTTTAAATCCCAAAAAGAGTGTCTATTAATAATACATTTCATTTCATCACTTTAAATATGAACTTTATTGAGGTAGGTAAGTGTTTTCCTTTTTACTTCGTTTCTATATAATATAGGCGTCGCAGACGAGCATGCAGTCCATCTGATGGTAAGGGGCTACTGCCGCCCATGGACATCTGTAATAAACCCAGATAGGATTAGATATTCCTATCTGAGTTCGTTCACAGATGCGCCGCTACCCCTGAAGACTAAACTGGAACGCCTCATAAGAGTTTCGTGCTGGATATAATACGTTTTATCAAAACGAATCAGAATAAATCAAAACGAAAGACAAAGATCTTAAAACTGATATTATTGGACAGTACAGAAATATAAAATAACTTTTAATACTGAGAACCAGAAACTTAGAAATGTTCACTCGTATGAGTTGCAAATAAAGGAAGCAGCGCTGAACAGCGGCGACAACTTACGGAAATAGCTTGTTATAACTTCAAAAGGCTCTGGGGAATCCTTTGGAAATCTAGAGTTTAGCTTTGTTATGCAGTCATATTTCTCATGAAGTTTACATTTCATTTTTTTTCTAAGGATGCTTCCATTATTCTCTAGAGTACCTAAGTAAGTATTTGATTTGCTTGGTATAGGTAAAAAGGATTTTGTAGGCGATTGGGTCTTCTTAGTTTGCATCTTAGTGTTCTCCGGAGACTTCGACATATTTACTTAATAGGAAGTGTAATTGTGCCCATGTATTTTTTTTATTGAATGATATTTATAAAAAATGAAATGAGTAAAGTTACAATTACAATATTTTTTATCAAGACATTAATACAAATTGCTTTGGTGTATTACGACAATTGGGAGAAAGTCAATTTTTAACGTTACAGTAATCTAATTTTAACGAATAAGGAATCTAATATACTCTAGAGGGTTCATGGCGTCGAGTCGACTATCGTCGTAAGTCGTCAGCGTCCAATGATTGACCACGGTCGGTGACGACAAGCAGCAAGAGTTGATGACCCTCGCCAATGACCGCGGACTGTCGGCAGCAATCATGAGCAACGTCAGCTTCACAGCGTCAATATTCGTTGACAAGAACTGTCGCTCGTGTGTTACCTTCCTTTGTCAGAAACCCGCTCGACCAATGGCGACGATATGACAAAACTGTATATGTGACACATTTTATCAAAGAAAATGTACGTATGACACATTGTATGGAGGAAAATTAATGTGTGATAAATTTTCAACGATCACACACTACTTAAAAAGAAATAAAACAATTCCAGTAAACATACCCATCTGTTATCCGGCTAAAATTTTTACAAACGACCGGATTTACAGTCTCAAGTTGATGAGGGTTGCAGCCCGTATGTCGGACATATATCCCCTGGGGATTTGGCCTTTTAAGACAACCTCTTTTTATTTCGAAATACCGAATTAATGGGTAGCGTTATTGCTTTCAAGAATGCCACTTAAGTTGTTGAAGTCACTTGGATGGGCAAAGATTTTGTACGTCTAACGATAATTTATTGGCACCTGTGTGGTTTTATTGATTTAATTGCCAGTTCTTTGATTTGATTATGTACGTATTTAGGTATGTCTTATTCTTTGCCACGCTTTGCAGCCCAAACGACTTGACGGAATTTAACATAGGTGTCATTAGATTCGTCTAATTATGGGAGTAACATAGATTATATTGTAAGCTGTTGAGTTTTTGTTTTTTATAATATTTAAATATATTTTATTCCATAAGTAACACATTAAAATTATACTACTTTTACCAAGAAGAATAATATCGCCAGGAAACTTACTTGCCTGAGTTTTCACCTGAGTTGTTATTAAAATACTGATGAAAGTAACCTACGTCTGTGTGATGTTATTAAAATGACAATAGTAACCTGCTTATCTATGTAATTATTAAGATGAAATATAGAAAGTTTCAATCTCAATATAACTAGTTCATTGTTCTTGTTCATTTGTCTTTTGAAAGCTTTTGTGGAACTAACCAACGAATAGACCTGGAGCCAATGTGTACCAAGAACATGTAGTAATAAGGTTATAACTTCAATATACGGTTCTATTTGAACACGTATTTCGTAATTAATATTGTTCGTGAACTTGTAAATTGTTCTTAAATGTGGATGCTAGATAAATTCAAAGTAAAACTATAAATCCAATATGAAAATTAATAATTACAATTTGAAGATTTGACACTTTGTGGTTTGGCTCCAGAGTTACGACTGTCACTTATTTCTGCTTATAACAACAGTTTTAAGCTCTGTTGTGATCGGGTTTAAATGGTGTGGTAAAAAAAGAGTACGAGACACTTAAATTTCTCTTATTTATGGTAATCAATATATCCATTTTTTACCAAAAAATACCAAAAATTGTTAATATCTAGGAGGCAGACATTGTCAAATTTCGACCATTGATAGGCAAAACATTGGATAGATTGAGATATTAATACGAACATTAATCGACAGGAGTAGCAATTAATCTGTTTCATCCTTACGGAGAACTAATCCTATCTAGGTTTGATAAGATGTCCATGGGAGGCATTGACCATTTATCAACCCGTAAACCTTACGCTCGTTTGCAATTTCAATATTATAAACTAAACATAAATTCTCTGAAAATGACTGGTCTAAAATAAAGAATACTTTTATCAAAGCACTTCAAATATCACCGAGTTTTATTAACGCGAGCTTGTTTGTCTTTTAAAAGCTTTGTCGCTGACTTCACTATGAGCAAATAAAACACGTAAACTACACGACAACTTGTGGAAATAGCTCGTTATAACTTAAGCCTCTAGGGTTTAGATGCGCTGTTATTTCTATACTAATCATGAAGTTTATGCTAAAAGACCAGCTATGATTTGTTTTCTGTTTTTGTTTAAAATGCTATTGTGTTATTTTGAAGACTATATTGGTTTGGGTATCTGGTTGCGAGTAGAAGTGTGTTATAACAAGGATGACTGCGGTTTCCTGACTTGTATGACGTTTTGTAGTGCTGACGTTTTTAGTTTCAAAAAATAATAAAACACGTAAACTACACGACAACTTGTGGAAATAGCTCATTATAACTTCAGTCTCTAGGGTTGCGCTGTTATTTCTATACTAATCATGAAGTTTATGCTAAAAGTGCAAATTGGTTTGTTTTTCGTTTTGGGTTCCGTACCCAAAGGATAAAAACGAAACGCTGTTACTAAGCCTCCATTATCTGTCCGTCTATCACAGGGTTCTATCCCAAGAACCATAATTGATAGAAACTTGATTTTTTACCGCTACTTTACGCCATTTTTTGCTTTATCAATTAAAAAATAAAAGGTAGCTGGTTCAAATTTTGAGTAGGCATTTATTTCTATGGCTGCTATGATAACAAATACTAAAAATAAATCAGAACATGTGCGAGTTTGACTTTCAGTCAATCAAATTTTTTGTTTATATATAACCTTTATCTACTAGTAATCTGGTAAGGATTTTGTAAAAAAAAATCTTCATTTTCCCAAACGCCCCGAATAAGCATGACTTCAAAAATATCAGGCCTCTTCATTAAACATTAATAGAAGTTTATCAAAGCCCTGTTTGAATGTCAACGAGTTCTAATACAGGCATCGTTGTTTGTCTTTAAAAGGCTTTGTCGCTAACTTCCAACTATGAGCTGGAAATAAAATAAAAGGTGAAGTATACGAACAACTTGTGGAAACAACTCGTTATAACTTCAACCACTGGAGCTTAGATGCCTGTTATTTCAGTAATGGTAATCAGGAGTTTATTTTAGAGAAACCCATATGCTTTGTATGGTTTATTGTTATTTTTATGACCGAGTGAATTAAGTGAACTGCTGTGGTCTTGATCTTACAAAAATGCTTGATTTTGTTCTTGGAAACATCGTTATAAATTTAACCACTAAAAGGATGCGGGAGCGCATATTTCAAGAAATAAAAAAAAACAATTTCGGTTAAGTTATCATGAGACTAAAGAACCTTCGTTAGATTTTTCGTTGATAGTGAGTAACGTTTGTATGCAATTGGGTTCTTTGTTTTTTTTTGTAATTAATATTTTTGTACAATTAAAAAAAAATATAATTAATATTTTAACATCGTATTTTTATGTTACTAGTTGCAAAAGTAGTAACATTTATTCTGCTATTTCGTAGTGTTATGGTTTCTGTATTTTAATCGTATATAGCAAATACTTTTGTCTCGGTAGTCACGTGTAAATTTTGTAAAAGCGTCTTTTAGAAAATGGCAAGAAAGAAAATATGTAACACAAGTAAAATACCGCTTCCAGAGAATTTCGAAAAAATGTTCAACGTGCAATTGCTTTTCCTTCAGCTCAAGTCTAACGACAGAGGTTTCAAATAAGCGTCGTTCAACTGCACCGAAGATGTGCTTAACAAAGTGAATCAGGTCTGAGTTTCCGTCCATTTATCTTTTTCAAGAAAAACAGGTACTGCATTGAAAAGTTTCATTTCCTTCTGTCCACTTTTAAGTTATCTAAACCGAAATGTAGAAGATAAATGTTTGTCATTATAGTAAACCTGTTATATATTATTGGATCAATTCGTGGTAATGTGGGTTTGAATTGTTTAATATTTTTGTCTTTTATACTTTGATATTATTTTTGATGATCTCCGAAAAAGCGATACTACACTGGGTAGGCAAAGGATTCCAGGTTCAATCCTCGGTAGGATAATCTTAATGTTCAATTTAGATTTCTGTGATCTGAGTGTAATCGTCTTTATGGATATTTATGGCACTTGACATAGTTAATTCTAGTGTAGGCCATGAGTGAATCTATTGTTATTTTCAATATACTCTTACATCTCGTATGTAAATATATTTTATATTGATTTTAAGATAACATTATTTTTGATGATATGCATAACAATTATCTGGCATACATACATGAATGTAAGCCTAAATAGCAGTGCTTTGAACATCGTCTTTTTATTTCAAAGAATTTGAACAAATACACAATAAATTATAAGGCGAAAATAAGCCTCGAGGGAAAGATGCCGGAACAGAAGCTTACGATCAAACTGACATCCTTAATCCACAAGTTGATATAACTGTAACATGAAACGTTTACGTATTTTTTTTTGTAACAGGAGTAATAATAAAACTTGTAAAACATATAATACTAACTGACCCGGCAAATGTTGTGTTGCCATATAAATAAAAAAAATGTTACGGGTGACCAACCCTTATCACTTAGGGGTATGAAAAATAGATAGTAGCCGATTCTCAGACCTACTGAATGAGCATATAAAAGTTGATGAAAATAATTAAAGCCGTTTCGGAGGACTTAGGACGGTAATTAACACTGTGACACGAGAATTTTATATATAAGATAATAATATCTCAACAAAAAGTTAAGAGATTATTTATGCCATCATCATCATTAACCTATTATTCCACTGCTAACAGGTCGGTTTTCAGAATAAAATGGGTTTTAGCCATAGTCTATCACAGGAAGCTAGTGCGTATTGATTAATTATGGTTTCTGTAAATGTTTGACATCTATAACTTATTAACAAGTACTGTAATACATGGGCTAAGCCTGTCACAATAAGTAAAAAATATGATCTTGCCTGCCACTATCTATTTCTAACAAGTTCTTTAGACTTTAATCTTTAGACATAAATGGAACCTTAAACGTGAGCAATGAGCATACCTCTTTTATAAAGAACATGCCATTAACAATATATATTTCATTTCGAAATATTTGTGCATTCAAATGCATTTTTCAAACATGTTAAGCTCCTATACAGCTTACTTCCGACGTTTCCGAGTTTTCAGCAAATAAACAATAAACTCCAGCAGGATAGTAAGCCCCCGCGGGAAGATTGCTTGCACGGAAGCTTCCGATCAAGCCGACAGACTTAATCCAGCACTTGTAATAGCGTTCTCTTTCTTTGGGTCGTATTTAGGACTTACAAGTTTTGGAATAATGAATTATTATTTTCAGTTAAAATTAAACATATTAGAAACTGTGCTGAAATATATTTGCCCATTTAAATAACAAAAGTTTGAGTCAATACCTAGTAGGCAACTACGTAATGACCATCACTATCAATCGGTGTAGTTTCTTTGGTCGTATTAAACTTGATTTTAAGGGATGTCTATTTGTTATTTTTACTTACATTTAGTATACTTACTATTATTAAAATTATTTCAAAAACTTATCGTTTTGTCATCTCTGGAAATACAGATACTGACAGCCCTATCAACATCATCACGACAATTCCGTTTCACTGGCGGCCGGCAGAATTCATTTCAGAATGAGACGAGTTTCAGCCAAGTGCCAATTGATAGATTTCATACACTTTTAGATTATTTATATAACTTTCACGTTTACGGCTTGTCTCACCATGTTCTTCTTCACAACTAATTTAAGCACTTTAGGCTAAAAAATTGGCTTATCATTATATTTATGGGTAAAAATCTTATATGAACCCGTATTACAGTAATACCGTTTGAATGTCACCGTTTTATTTCGGATGGCTTCAGGAAATAAGCAATAAACTGTATGGCGGGACTAAGCCCCGGGGAAGGCTTATTGTACGAAAGCTTCCGTTCAACCAGACAGACTAAATCCGCGGCTTGAAATATCTATGTGTTCCACTTAAACGCTTCTTACTTGTATTTACAAATTAGAAGTCGTAGTACGAAGATCAAAGCAGCGATAGTCTATTGCAGAGGCAGCCAACTTTATTGTGCTCTAGATCTATCTACTAAATAGACTTTGTACGCTTTACTAATTGCAAATTTATTTTGCTGAAGAAGTTTCGATCGGCGAAAAAAACACGTTGTGGAGTTCAAACATTTTTTGTTTCTTTTTTTCTTTACCTTGCAACGGTCGATTGAACTTATCGCCACCGGCGTTCGATCTCGATCGACAGGTCGGTTATTGGTTTAAAATTCACCCTCTTAAACTGGGAGGCTGGGGTTCAGGCATGCGCTTCTGAATTTTCTCAGTATGTGAGAGATAGCGTCGCGAAGAAACCTACAAGACTGAGTAACCCTTACGAAAATCTTAAAGGTGTGTGAAGTCTGCTAATATGCCCTAGATCCGCGTCGTGGACTATGGTCGAAAGTCTTAACTCTGAGAAGAGACCCCTGTCCAGCAGCATACTTTCTTGTCTTTATGACTATCATAACAGTAATAAAGACCAATCAAAGTAATTATTTTACAATAAAGACCGTTATTGATCTTTATGAGAATTTGTGTTACGTAATAAAGATTGTACAAATATCTTACAATAAAAAAATGCGTTCTGCGCGGGTTCGTACATAAATACATTTTTAATATAATTTACTTAAAGGCCTACGTTTATTTATAGATAAACCCTTTTACGGATACCTAACGTAAGACCCATTTGGCTGCTTTAATGGATACGTGATAAAAGGCTCAGTAGGAAGCTACTCAAGTATTCTGAAAAGAATTATTGAAATATCGGAAATCTTAATTAGAATAAAACTTACATAAATGGGTGTCGGTAGGTAGTTTTTATAATAACTCAAAATTTATTTATAAAGTTTTATTACGTATAACATATGCCAATTATAAGTTTCTTAAATAATATACAACTTCGTAAGAGTTCTGCCAAAAAATATAAAGATCAAAATGCAGGGCACATTTACTTAAATGATACCTTTATTAATATAAGTACCCCTATATATCTTACAAACGAACTTCGTGTCATCCAAAGTAACCGGCATCATTACCCCTACACGTATTTGGACAAATTGCCAAACTTTGTCGATCCGCGTCTCTTTCCTACCCTAAATGGATTCATTAACCCCTACCTACCCTATTCTTACATTATTCAACATAGATGGGAATTTGTGCGATGATCATTTTTCAAAAGGCCACGGGGCGTTGTAAAACTCGCAAACAATGGTAGGAGGACTAATTTTATTCGGGGGAGTCATTCTGCTAACGACGTCTTAACTTTGTTACAAAGTCGTGAAGGCGTAAGTGATGATATATTTATACGTATCATGCACTAGCGTTCGTGCATTCGTTCGTTTAAACTTTTGGGTTGGGTTATGCATTAAGTAAGAACATAAGCAAAAGGCAGAAGGTTGTGTAGAGATAACTACGTCGTCGTCAACCCATTATGTCCCTCAGCGGGGTACGGGACCCCTCTCATAGTAAGAGGATTTTATGGCAGAGCTGCCAATGCTGCCCAATGGTATTTTTGAGATTTATTTATATAATAACGCCATTTTCTAAATAAGTAACCTAGAAAATTGAGAAACTTATATGGTATTTCAACTCTGGACCGCTTAACCTAGAAGGCAGTTTATACCAAAGCTATCATTGCTTTTCCCAGGAAATTCAATAAATATCTTACATAATAATTTTCCCCGTCAAGCTAATAAAAGTTATTCTGAAGGAAAAAATGTACTGTATCAATAAAGATAAAGTAAACAAAGATCCAATTTCCTCTTATTTTCAACTTTGAGTAAATTTCCAGTAATTATATTATAATGAGCGATATTAGAATCACTTACGGAAAGTTAAATTATTTTGTACGTAATATTATTTCTTCTAAAACTTGTTTCCATAGAGAGTGTAGATAATCTATTTTAGTAACATTTTAACGTTTTGTATTTTTTTTTATAATTTAGTAGTAGCAGACGAGCATAGTCCACCTGATGGTAAGTGGCTACTGCCGCCCATGGACATCTGTAATCAACCCCAGATAGGATTAGATATTCCTACCTGAGGTCGGCCACAGATGCGCCGCTACCCCTGAGGACCAAGCGGGAACGCCTCGGAAAAGTCCCTTACCACATCCTTCAAACCGGAACACAGCAACGCCTAACATTGCTGTTATTAGGTAGAAATAGGTGTAGCGGTGGTGCCGCCGGAGTCGAACCACAAAGAGTTCTACCACCTTCAGTATAATAGAGTAGTATATAAGTGTAAAATATAGAAACTGCGGTTTTTAATAGTATCCATTATTAAAACAGGTTATGCCTACTTACATAATGATACCCTATTTGCGCTAAGACGGAATGGATTTCAATTAAACTTTGACTGAAATGGATTCCCTTTGAAATGTTTATGAAGCTTCAAATGAGCTTTGAGCTACAGTTGACATGAACCTAGTCAATGTATACTATCAGGTAATTCTATAGATTGACTAAAAAAAACATTCAATATTTGTGATATAGTCTTATTAAATTGAAACGAATACATTTTTTAAATATACTAAGCAATTTTTAATTTCATTTTTAAAAAAAGATTTTAAGTAATATTATTTCTCACACGTGCAGGGTTCACTATGTTTTCCTTCGCCGTTTAAGGTACTAATACAAATCCCTGCCTGGGATACGAACCTCAGACCCCTCGATTTAGAGGGCGAAATATTTATAACCACTAGGCTTCCATCTATAGAATTACCCCCTCGCGCTGGGCCTCACGGCGTAGGGGAGCGTCCCCCGGGTGGCGGATGGGGGAAAGGTCGGTAGTACAGCCTAGCTATCTACTGGCTAAGTCCGAGGGACTCGCTGACCAAAGTAGGATGTGGTCCTCCAGCATTTCGGGGGTTGTGCGGCGGGTTAACAACCCGCCCACGTAAAAAATATCCTGTTACGAAACCGATACGTAGAGAGAAACGATCCGATCTTAATACTAACGACACTTGGCGAGCATTAATGGATTTACGATTAGCCTCATGGAATGTCAGAAGTCTATATAGGCCCGGTGCCATTTACCAGGTTGTCAGAGAGCTCAGCCGGTATAAAATAGGAGTAGCCGCTCTTCAGGAAGTAAGATGGCCAGGAAATGGTGAATGTCAGCTTGATGGTGGCGGAACGCTATTTTATAGTGGGTCAGATAACGGCAAGCACAGCAACGGGACAGGCTTCATAGTTGATAAGAAAGTATTACCTAGTATATGTATGTTTAGTCCAGTATCAGATAGGATTTGTATACTTCGCATTAGATGTAGGTTCTATAATATTACATTAGTAAATGTATATGCACCAACTGAGCATGATGATGAAGAGACAAAAGACAGTTTTTACGATCAACTTGATAACATTTATGATAACATACCCGCGTATGATGCTAAAATCCTGCTAGGTGATCTAAACGCTAAGGTAGGACAAGAGGAAATATTTGCGCCCACCATAGGTATGCACAGCAAACATGAAAAATCCAATGATAATGGAGTAAGACTTATAAGCTGCGCCTCATCAAAATCTATGGTCATTTGCAGTACAATGTTTCCTCATAAAAACATACACAAAGGGACATGGAAGTCACCGGATGGGACCACTATTAATCAAATTGATCACGTTCTTATAGACAATAGACATAAAAGTATAATTGAAGATGTTAGAACCTATAGAGGAGCCGACTGTGATACTGACCATTACTTGATTGGTATCAAGGTAAGAACTAAGATTAAAATCATTAAAAGGGCTTCCACAACACGTGAAGATAGTATTGATATAGAAAAAATAGTTAATAAACAGTCGCAACAAGAGTTTCAATTAGAATTAAAAAATAGATTTGAAGGTTTAGAATTAGAAAGTAATGTAGATGAAGCTTGGAATAATATAAAAGAAATAGTCTATGATACAGGATTAAAAATACTAGGGAAGAAAAGGCGTAGGAAAAAAAGAAACTGGGTAACTGAAGATTGTGTGAGCATGATAGAGAAGAGAAGGCAATTGAAATTACAAGCTGAACAAGATGGTCAGTGGAAAGACAAATATGAAGACCACCGCACTCAAACTCGGAAAGCAATTAGAGCAGCTAAAAGAAGACATATGGAGAACATAGTTGATAGAATGGAAAAGTTATTTAAAACAGAAGAAAGCCGAAAATTCTACCAAGAAATTAGGAGTGTCAAAAAAGGATTTCAACCCACCCTCCAACTATTAGAAGATGATGATGGTAATCTCATTACTGACTCCGTAAAAATTAAAGATATGTGGCGAACCTATTTTGAAACGTTATTAAATTGCACACTATCAGCAAGTAACATACAGTCTGACTCGCGCGAGAATTTAGAAGATGTACCGCCGCTTACATACGAAGAAGTTCGAGAAGCCATCATGAAACTTAAAAACCATAAATCACATGGAATCGATAAGCTACCCGGGGAACTTTGGAAATATGGGGGAGATATCATACAGCATAAGCTTTATCAACTATTAGTGAGTATTTGGAGCAGGGAACAAATACCGACAATGTGGAATTTGGGTATAATATGTCCCATACATAAAAAAGGGCCAAGAAAAAAATGCAGCAATTATCGAGGAATCGCTTTACTGCCTACCGCATACAAGATCTTGTCCTACGTGTTGCTCAAAAGATTATATCCATACGCTGAAAATATAGTAGGCGATTACCAATGTGGATTTCGACGTAACCGTAGCACAGTTGATCAAATATTTTTACTAAAACAACTGATGGAAAAGAAGTGGGAGTATGCCCAAAGCGTCCATTCATTATTTGTTGACTTCTCTAGAGCTTACGATAGTATAGACCGTAATTCCTTGTATAATATATTAAGAAACTTTAACATACCAATCAAGTTAATTAATATGATTGAAGCTGCAACGAAAAATAGTAAAGCTGTAGTTAGAGTTGGTGGAGAACTAACAGAGGAGTTTGAGATTGTTACCGGGCTAAAGCAAGGGGATGCACTGTCACCTGTGCTGTTCAATTTAGCGCTCGAACACGTCATAAGGAAAGTGTTAGAACTTGACGGCGGAGTGCGAATGAACGGATACCACAAGGTGATAGCTTACGCCGATGATCTTGCTTTGCTAGGCGAAAGAAAAGAAGAGGTGATGAATGCAGCGCTAACCTTGGAAACGGAAGCAAGAAAAATGGGTCTTAGGATAAACCATAGTAAATCCGAGTATGTTCACATGCGCCGTTATAAAGACCTCAGAGTTACCCGGGACAAGCTAAAGGTTGCAGACATCACCTATGAAGGAGTAGGGAAGTTTAAATATTTGGGTTGTACAATAACGGATACTAACAGGAGGGAAGACGAAATAGACATTCGCGTACAAAATACTCTTCGTTGTAGTGCAGCACTACACAAAGTATTGGTGTCCAAGGTTCTCAGCAAGCGGACTAAGATACGTATCTACAAAACTGTCATTAGACCTATCTTAATGTATGGCTGTGAGGCCTGGACACTAACTCAAAAAGAAGAACAGAAACTGTTAGTTACGGAAAGGAAGGTGTTGCGTAAGATCTTGGGACCGGTACAAACGGCAGAAGGAATGTGGAGGCAAAGAACAAATCAAGAAATTGAAGACCTCATAGACGAGCCAAACATCATCGGCAAAGTAAAGGCTCACAGACTCCGCTGGCTCGGGCATCTTGAGAGAATGGAGGAAGATCGGGCGGTAAAGCGCGCATACCTGGGACGGCCGAGTGGTAGACGCCCAGTCGGCCGTCCCAGATATCGCTGGAAAGATGAAGTGATGAAGGACCTACGTGAGCTCCGGGTAGATAACTGGCTGGAGATGGCGCAGGACAGGCCGAAATGGTGTCTCTTCGTATCGGAGGCTGAGACTCACTTTGGGTCGTTGCGCCAACGCAGTAAGTAAGTAACTAGGCTTCCACTACTTTTTACGTTATACCCAAAAAATCTTTTGTGCACAATAATTTCCTGTTAACCTTAACAGAACACGTCTCTCAGCATTTCTTTTGCCGGGAGCTTGTTAAAGATTTACCGGATGTCTCCTAAAGGCCGGATCCTTCTCACTGTCCTGATTGTGACGGCGATGACAGTTCATTTATAAATTCCTTAAATAGACCGCTTAATTGACAAGTTAGTTATGAAGACCTTAATGAAGGTAATACTAATATTGTAACGTAGAAGAAGCAAATGAGTCTATACAATCGATAATAAAATTCGTTGATTAATTGATATGGGTGACTCAATATCATTTGAAGAAATTTAAGTTTATTTGTCGAAAATGAAACTGATAACATAAACATATGTTATTTTGACAATTACATTGTAAATACCATACGTGTCTTCAATCTTTCAAAGTAGTTTTTGAGGTAATCGCTGGCATACAAACATGCATACACACATACATTCATACATACATACATTCAGACATACATACCTACATAGCGGTCGAATACAGAAAATCCTTTTTTTAAGTTTTTTAAAGTATGAAATACGAGATATAACTCACACACTCGAGATATAACAACAGATGTTAAATCAATTTATTTTTTAAAAAAGCTGTCTGCATATTTTATTTATATGTAAATTCACTGCAGCTCCTACATTATTTACTTTCAGAGTTAGTTGCGTGAGTGGTTTTTGGCCTACACAGGTACACACTTTTTTGGTCTTTCGTTAATTGGCGTTGATTGAATAGCGGGATTTTTTTCATTTTATTTTGGGTTTGCTGAAACCGAAATTGTGTTAGTTTAGAACAGTTGTGAATTCGTCCATCTATCAGCACAATCTGCGTATACTGCAAAACTGAAAAACCGAAAGATAGCTAAAACCAACAGCGAAAACCTGAAAGGTAGTTGAAAATAAACCTAGCAGTAGGTACGTACTGTTTTCTTTTCACAAAATCAATTAGGAAAAGAAATGTGAATTGAAAGATAGACAATTATTTTTGTTAAAAGTTTCAAATTAATCTTAGTGTGTTAATAAAAAAAAAAAGATACCGGCCGAATTGATAACCTCCTCCTTTTTGAAGTCGGTTAAAAATAGAATTACTTTTTAGAAATACTATAATAGTGCCTAAAAGCGTCTTGCTATTTATGATTTTTTTATTCTTTCCCGTGTAATTAAACGAATAGCGACGCAAAGACACAGTACTTAAATTTTTTTTGTTTACTCGTTAGTAAACAAAAAAAAATTATCAGATCGTTATCTGATAATAGCCAATTGTAAAATATTTTATTGTGAAATTAATTATTCAAAAAAGTTTGATCATGGCGATCGTAGCACTGAATAATTATATTAATACTCAATGTTGTAAGGATAATTAATAAAAGACTTGTAAAAATTACTGTGGCTACTTAGGCCAAAATATCCTTATAAAGGATGCCTCAAAATTATTCAGCAGCAATTGAAAATTTTCAAATAGCAGCTATTATATAGATGAATTCCGACAACGATTCTCACCTTAAGCCCCTTGATGTTATTTTGAGAAATAAAATTACAACGTAAAATGATTAATTAATACCACTGCCGTTTCGTGATGATAAAATATGAATAACTAGAGACGACAGGACCTTTCGACATTTGAGTTGACTATTATACCCATTTTTTGCCTTATAACATTGTATGTAACAAGCTGTCGTCTTTTTATAATATAGGAGTAACAGAACGAGCATGCAGTCCATCTGATGGCAAGTGGCTACTGCCGCCCATGGACATCTGTAATCAACACCGGATAGGATTAGATATTTCTACCTGAAGTTTGCCACAGATGCGCCGCTACCCCTGAGAACTAAGCTGTAAAGCCTCTGAAAAGTATGTCTCCCTTACCACACCCTTAAAACCAGAATAAAGCAGCGCTTAACACTGCTATTATTAGGCAGACGTAGGTGTGGCGGTTGTGCCGCCGGAGTCGGATCGAAAAGGGCTCTACCACTTTTAAGGAGTCTGATAAGAAATTAATGTACAATTAAAGGATGTACTTATCTTAAAGGTACAACGTAGCAACGTACTTTTGATAATCTCAGGTGTCAAATACCAGTAATATCGCATGCTCGTTCAATATTTCAATTACATATCATTCATATCATATAAGAATTCAACTAAAAAGGGCCGACAGAATCTGAAATTCTAATTATTGAGCTAACACTATTGTTAAAACGCTTAGAAGATATTTCAAAAATACAATACATTCTTCCATAATCTTCAAAATTTACAATAATACATCTTTATTCTTTAAATAATAATAAACGTTTATTGCCATAATAACACAGTTTACACAAAGAATAAATGTACATTTTACAGTAATATTAATATGACAAAAGGAATTCGGCTCAGGATTGCTGTCGCAGAATCAGAGATTCGAGTAGCGCTGTTTTTCAGCCGCTCCTATAATCCCTGAGGTGTTAGGTGGGATAAGAGGATCGCCAGCCGTGGGGCATCTCCTGGGTTTTAAAATCCAAGCGTGTATGTGTGTGTGTGTGTGTGTGAGTGTGTATGTACGTATTTGAAGGTTAATTAATGTGCTTAATTAGCATTAAATAACTCCTTTATTGGTGGATATTGCATGGAGACAGGTTTCAAATTTTCACCAGCAGGTTATCTTTTTAACAAAGCAGGTTTATATTTGTGTTTGAAGCATTCCGTTCTCATTTTGCTCCTCAAAGGGGGAAGAGGAGGCAAACTATTAACAACCAGCAATTATGATGCACATTGATCAGTGTGATGTGACTCATGTGACTATAACACTATTATGTATATTATACTACACACAGGACTTCATATAACTTCACAAAATTATATTACTGGTCAGCCTTCAAAGGAACTATCGATTCGACTTTCTTAGGAATTTGTAGCAAAAAAGGTCCCATTTCTTTGTCTTCAGCTGCGAGCTACAATTAAATAAATGAGTTTCGAAGAGTCACATTGTAAGTTCGTGATCACACGCCAAGCTGTGAAGTTATATGAACTGATTAATTGGTATAGTTTTCTAATTTAATTAGTGTTAATTTGAGAATGGTTGGTTATAACTTTTTCAAACAATATAATACCTAATATCATTTTTATTATGTATGATTCTTTAGTAATCGAGGTAATGAAACCTCGATTACTAAAGAATCTTTAATACACTAATAGCTTCATATAAATTTCTCATCACATAACATTATGTGTCCTTGGATACACATAAAACCTAGTATAGTCCGCGTAAAACATGCTAGTCCGCTCTAAATATAGAAATGAATCGCGTCGCCATCGTAAATTGTATGACTACACCAGCTCGCAACAACTTCAGAGCGGACTAGCAGTTTGGCGCGGACTACACCTACACAAAACCAAATCTAGAAATAAAATTTTACGAAACCCAGAACCGTCTACGACCTTCGTATCAGACCGATATGAGAGCCATTCTACCACTCATGTCATCTAAAGTACATCGTATAACACTAAACATATAAGTATAAGATCAGTAATGACAAACGATAAAAAGTCTACCTCCAAAATCTTCCTAGAATTTCGTAGAAAAACTCCTAACAAAAAGCCCCCTCCGTCACAAAGTAGCTACAATTAAATAGATGACTTTCAAAAACGATTCGTTTTAAGCCCCTTGATGGCATGTCGAGCCTTGAAGTTACAACGGAAAATGATTAATTGTGACCCTGTTCTTGCTGACAAAGTATTTACAAGTTAAATTGATTCGGATCGCGCTACGGGAAGTTAATCTCTAATTATATTTAGGTTATAACATTATGTCCTTGTTACTAGAATATTTTGAATATTTATTAGTATCGCATATTTTTTATGATAGTACGAGCCACAAATGAAAAAACAGCCACCTTTGCGCATTTAAATGATTTAAGACTAATATACCACAGCCCTGAAACATTTTAATGTAACAGTTACTCACTAATATCATAAAGAGGAAAACTTTGTTTGTTTGTTTGATTGTAATGAATAGGCTCAAAAACTACTGGACCGATTTAAAAAAATCTTTCACCATTCGAAAGCTACTCTTACATTATCCACGAGTAACATAGGCTATATTTTATATGAAATATATTTGATAAATAGATTTTGAGGCGGTACAAAATTTGCCCGGTCAGCTAGTCTTATATATAAAATTCTCGTGTCACAATGTTAGTTACCGTACTCCTCCGAAACGGCTTTACCGATTTTCACCAAATTTTATATGCATATTCAGTAGGTCTGAGAATCGGCTACTATCTATTTTTCATACCCCTAAGTGATAAGGGTTGTTCACCCTTATCATTTTTTATTTATATGGCAACACAACGCTAGCCGGGTCAGCTAGTTTTTATATAGTTGCATAGATCGTGTGCGCAGTCAAGAAAAAAAATTAAGATAATTAAATAATAGGATTTAAAAAGAAGCGTTACTTTGAAATATCTCGAGTACCTATATATCTTTCCATGCAATCTACATACATACATCTATGGTTTGGGTCTACAGAAAAGTGAAATATAACTTCTAGACAAGTGAGACCCTCGATGTAAAGGCTCCGGGTCAGTGGGTTCGCGAGGGAGCGTCGGCACATGAATAATTCATTAAGACGTAATGAGCCTTAGGCCGGTTTTCAGTCACTCTGTAAATCTATAGACAGGCAGCTATTTAAGACGAAAATAACGGTCTCTTTAGGCTGTAAGGAATTTTATTCAACCATCTTAGTGTTCATGTTTTTCAGTACATGTTTTAGAACTTTTATGCCGTTGTAATGCTTTAGGAATTCTTGTATTACAAAAACGAAACAATAGTTACTACAAAATATAGTTATCATTATAGATATCCTAGACATCTGGTTTATAAAATAATTAAAGGTGACAATTAAGGTTTAAAGATTATAAAAATGCATGTATGTGTAAGTTTGTATGGTGTATGTTTTTCAATTCTAGGTTAAAGTATGTTCAAGCAGATATTATTATAATGCTTTCCAATTTGTTAATTGTACACATTATTTAATTCATAATAAATATTGATACACTTGAATCCAAGTAAAGGAAACTATATACCTCAGAGTTTTCCCTAAAGTGTTAAGTGATACGGTGAAAACAATCCATACTGCAATGCATTTGTCATTAAGTGTGACACTGTTCTTGGACTGAACCTACCACATATTGGACAGGAATACTAGCTATCGATCTCTCTTACCACACTCTTCAACGCAAAATACAGCAGCGCTTAACACTGTACTTATAATACAGAAATAGGTAAGACGAAGTTGTTGCCACAGTCGAATCGAGAAGGCTTCTTCCACCTTCAAATTCATAGTTTTATGTCGCTATCCGCTTATCCGCAAAATAACTAAGAATCTATTAGATAGCGGATCGTAGCAATGGGACAGTAACGGGTAAATGGTGATTGGTATAGAAATGCCATAGGATAATCACAGTTATGTTGCAGTATGTTTCTAGGTTAATCCCGTTACTCGTGCTAGCTTTGGATAGGTTAATGTGATTGCTCCAGTCTATCATGCAATGTTCGTTATGTGATCTAATTATCTTAATGATGTTAATCTGCGACATTTACTGGGTTATGGTTATTAATTTATATTGTGACGTATCATTAAATTATGCAAAGGCCACTGTTATATTATGATTGCATTCTACAATGGTGCTAATCTACTTTGTTTTGTTTGAAAGGACATAAGACGAATTTGCTAATATGAAACGTTTTACAATCTTTATAGGCAGTAATGCATCTGTAAACCATTTGATTACATTAGACATTAACAGCATTGATAGCTGCTTTCAAACAAGTCAAACTTAGTATAGCGTCAGATCATGCTTATCAAAACAGGCACGACCTTCAGTAACAAAGAAAACGAACAGATGTATAGGTACACATCTATATAGGTAATAACTCAATTTAAAAGAATTGTTATACTAACATTTACATGTATTATCTAGAATTCCGGCAAACCTCTTGTCTCGTGGATTTTTTAGGAGGATTAAAGGAATCAGTCGAAACGATGGACATGATCGACACTTAGGATATTTATTCGTCTACTAAGTTTCAAGGACTAAGAGATAGTTGGATCATTATATTCATATAATTTACGTAAACAGATAATTCAACAAAATCTGCTATAACATATACAATGATACCTAATTAACTTTAATATAGTTTAAAGCAGTAAACAGTTGATATAAATTTAGCTTGTCAGCTAATAACCATTAATTTCAAATTACAACCAACGATATTGGAAACCGGATAGCACGTTAATAAAGTCCGTTAGAGACCGCACACACAGAAAATATTCACATACATACACACATGAGATTGCTCAGTAGCATTGAATGGAACATTTGGATTTTGTTATGACGATTCCATCTAGATGATTGCAGATTACACAGTAGAGATATTCGGAATGGGATGTTAGAACCAATGCATTTCTGAAATGAATGAAATGAATGTAACTATCTGTTTCAAATATTAGGTAGTATTTTCGCAGTCAGTAATTCATTGATTTTGTGTGTGGTTTGTGGATACGTGGTTTGAAATATTAGTAGCTTTAGTAATGGAAAATTGATATATTGCTGACATGATTTGGGTGATGCAACGGTTATCGTACCAGTTTCATACGTAATACCATATTAAATATATGGTATTACTAAGCCAGGTATGCAAGCGATATTTTTCTATTTTTAATTTATCCTTTTTTTAATGTAATTGTTTATTTCGTGTAGAATACCACACACAGAAAACACAGGAAATCCTACTATGGAATGTAGATTCGCTTTGTTGTTTGTATGCTCGGGATCGAACCCAAAACCATTTGCAAAGCAGACTGCTATGTCATCTGCTGTACCTATACCATTAAGGGCATTTATATCTCTACTGTAACAGTTAATTTATATCTATACTGAGCTCTTAAGTCTTAATGTTTCAATACCTACAAAGGTAATATTGTAGGTATTGAAACATTAATCCTAAAACCCTATCTTAAAAACCTTCAAATTTGAATAACAAAATTTAGAACATTTCGTCTGGATTCTATTAATATTACCGCCTAGCGCAAGTGCAAATAAGTTTGAAACTATAATATTTTGTGGTAAATCGTCAACATGGCCGCCAGATGGCGTGTACGTGCCCGCCGCTACGTGCTTAGTTCCTTCATTTTGGATCTGTTTCTGAATTTATTTGCTGTAGGCTGTGAGATATTGCTCAGAATGGCTGTTTTAGTAAATGCTATATTTATTTTCGCTTTCTTAACATGTTTCTATACACAGAGACATTTGTACTTAGTTATCAAAGTAGCTACAAATGTAAGGAGGACCTCGGGTAGAACTTCAATGCTATCTGAGTCACCATATACGAGTATATGTATACATTATGAAGAATAACGTAGTCCACCTTATTGTAAGTAATTAAAGCTGCCGTGGGATATCTGATATCAACAAAAATTGCAAAGTGCATTGAATCTGGGAACTTAAAGCCTCGTCGATAAGCTAACGCAATGCGAATCGCCGGTGCTAAAAGTACCTAGCTAGTATGTAGGGTTTTTATTTCAAAATACTCCAGTGTCTCTGCTATACGAAACCTTTCAGGTCCTATCGAAGTAGTGCTTAAAAATAAAATTGTCGTTTTGAAAGATATAGGTGAATGTAGTGGTAACCCTACATATAATCGTGAACAATTCTACTACCTTTTTAATAATAATAATAACAATATCACTACACTACAAATGGACTAATCTCTTCTTCAATATAATTATAATTGCACTGAAAATATAAAGGCAGAAAAGACAACTTATTCACAAAGGCTCGTACTAGGAGACTCGGTTGAAGATGTTTTATTCTCTGATTAATAACTCAAGCCGATGAAAAATTCATTACCTCCGCTGTCTCCATCCGACATTCGGGATACGACCTTATTAATGTTACAATTCTTGATACACGCGAAAAAGGCGCCTTCTGAGTGTTCATACATTCTTAGTATCGTCTCATTATTATTTATGTCTCCGTCGCACACCAGATGGCGGCACCGTAATTTAATTAGATTACTCGAGTGTTGTTTGTGCGAATTTATTTTTTATTACGCCAAGTAATGTGTTTATAACGTAGGAATAAGATTTGAAGCGTTTATTATGTGTTTTTTTATTTAGATAAAAAATTGGTTTTAGGTTTGAGTTTCTCGTGCAACTCCGGAGGTACCATTGGCACATGTAATCTTAACAGCAGTGTAGCGCTTCTGTGTTTTGATCTGAAGAGTAAGAGAGACACACAAGCATTCTGACTTACGCCCGTTCTTAATAAGCAATCTATCCAATGTTAATTTGCCTATTTCTGCGAATTAGAAACTGTGAATATTGATCTCTAGTAGGTAAAAAATTGATAGATTGATGACGGACGTTATTCCTTGCTGCTGTGCTACTGCTATTCTACTATGTCTAGCCATATTAATTGTTGAAACAAGATTCTAAGAAATACAACGTCACGATTTTTGCTTATACTTAAGAATTTAAGAAAAAAATACAAAAGACCAATACTAAAGTTGCAATTTATAACGATAGTCAATTACTTGCGAAGTCTTTTATTGTGTTAATATTAAAAGATAGATAAATAAGATATTTTTGCTAAAGGCTTGCAAATAAGTATTTGCCCAAACCTCTTCCTCCTACGATATTGGTAGATTTTTCCTCATAATATATAGCTATATGTAGGTAACCTACATATCTCATACCAATTCGCATTATGGGAATAAGCCAACACTTGAAGAAAGCAATCTTGCTCCCGGTCCGTATCGATTATGGCAAGACTTGGCAAGTGTCCATTTGGGAAGTACTGAGTTGGTCCGAAAATATTGTCAGATTGTTCAGATTCTAAGTTATCAAGCTAATAATATTTATAACATAATTTTCGTATTGATTATAAATGCAAATTTGGTAATTTTTGTGCTTATTTGTGAACTAGTAGAGCAATAGAATGAAATTGGTAATTACCTCTAGATATTATAAAAATAGTTACAAAATTTTATGTGATTAATAAATTATTATCAATCCAACTGATATTTTAAAGTGTTACGATTACCCATTTTTAGGTTACTTTTTGTGAATATTGACACTTTCACAGCAATAACAATTTTGTATTATGGCTGTATTCATATTGAGAAAAATCGTTTTATTGTATACATTAACATAAAATGAACCCTCAAACGACATAAACTTATTATGAAAATTCATGGTGAGACCTCAATACTATCCTTATCTTAACAAGTATCCACTTAAGTGTACGCGATCATACACAATTCAAGAAAGAGAAGAAACTCAAATGTACGAATTTTTCAAACTAGAATCCCATTAAAAATATAAAGTAAGAATAAGTTCAGCTTATTTGACGAGAACAATTGCTTTACCATATTGATTACGGTAGAAACTTGGCAAGTATTCATTTGTGAACCGTGGACCGCTTCGAAATATTGTATTCTTGCAGCAACGCCAAAATTGAGCGCGCTAAATGTTTTCCTTTTAATTCTCTTTGCGTCGCTGTTTATATTTCTCTTTGGATAGTATCCATTAATGCGCTGGATAAATCGTTTTCTCAGTCAACTTCTATTTTCATTAAGCTTCTGTTTTATTTGTAGCTTTTACTGAACGATTAGTACTCTTTCAAATGACGCTAAATAACATTTTAATTTCATTCTGCTTTTATATTTCGTATTAACTTAACCGACTTCAAAAAGGAGGTGGTTATCAATTCGGCCGGTATCTTCTTTTTTTTCTATGTATGTACAAGAATTACTCCGCCGTTAGTGGACCGATTTTAATAATTCTTTTTTTATTGTGTAGAGACGAGCTGGAAGTTGGTCCCATTTAAATATGGTTAGGATCCATCGATGGGTTCTGGAGAAAATGAGGGGGAACTCCGCCACCCATGTAAATATAACAGCCATAACTTCGCCGTTTATGAACCTATTTTAATGCCTTTAATTTCGTGTGTGGACAATTGCTACAAGTTGGTCCCATTTAAATATGATGAGGATCAGAGTGGGTTGTGGAGACAAAATATGTAACTCCTCAACCGATGGGAATAATTGAGTTGTATTTGAAGATATTTGGTGTAGGTTCTAATGAAATTGCGAAGCTAGTTCATCATTGACTATTTAAGGGTTTGATAATGTGGCTCGGAAACAAAATATGTAACTCCTCTACCGATGGGAATAATTGAGTTGTGTTTGAAGATATATGGTGTAGGTTCTAATGAAATTGCAAAGCCAGTTCATCATTGACTATTTAGTTAGGTTAGGTTGGAACATATAAGACAATATAAAACAAAGCGAGCAGGGCTGTAGCGCCCTGCGAGGGGGCGGTTCCAATCAATGTAAATTCAGACCTTACCTTAATTCATGATCATGTCTATACAATTTTATATTGTATTAATATAAATGTTATTATGACATCACTAAAAAGGGTGAAAAAATTTTTTTTAACAAAAAATACAACTGACTTCTATGTCACTACAAAGTAAAAAATAATTCAAATAAATGTTGGTTTAGTCACTCATGTCACAGCGTGTCTGACACGCTGTTTACATCGTTATCCAACGAAATATATTGAGCGCCGACTTCAGAAATATGTACTAAACCAACATTTATTTGAATTATTTTTTACTTTGTAGTGACATAGAAGTCGGTTGTATTTTTTGTTAAACATTTTTTTGAATAGTATCAATGTAGTCTATATTACTGTTAACCAACTTTTAATGCAGATAATAAAAGTTGTCATAATTATTTGTCTCTATATACATCTTATATATCAAATTCTCGTGTCACAATGTTAGTTACCATACTCCTCCGAAATGGCTTTACCGATTTTTACCAAATTTTATATGCATATTCCGTTGGTCGGAGAATCGGCTACGATCTATTTTTCATACCCCTAAGTGATAAGGCTTGTTCACCCTTAACGTTTTTTATTTATAGGGCTACACAACGTTTGCCGGGTCAGCTAGTATTATATAACTGCTAAGCAACTTTTAATGCAGATAATAAAAGTTGTCATAATCATTTGTGAGGTAATATCTCTATATACATATATCTATACTATGCCCTGTCTATAGTCAATTATATAGTTAGAGATTAATATTTTTCTCTAGAAGTAAGTTGGAATGGTAACTTTAAGTATATTTTCCTTTAAAACTAGAGCATAACAATTTACTCCGTAGTAATAAGGCTTCTACCTTAGTAGTTAGGTACCTACTATAAAGGATATAATGAAACATAATTAATTAACACGGACATTACTTAAAATGAACTTTAATTAGTATTCCAAGTAAGACTGCTGCTCTATTTTTATTCGTGTAAATGTCTATAGGCTTCACCTTCTATTTAATTAAAATTAAGTAAGCTTCGTGCTTGCTTACTATCTAGTTATAACATACAGTTTACACATATAGTTTACAGGTGGTAGAACCCTTTGTGGTTCGACTCCGGCGGCACTACCGCCACACCTATTTCTACCTCATAACAGCAGTGTTAAGCGGTGCTGTGTTCTGGTTTGAAGGGTGTGGTAAGGGAGACATACTTTTCCGAGGCGTTCCAGCTCAGTCCTCAGGGGTAGCGGCGCATCTGTGGCCGACCTTAGGAAGGAATATCTAATCCTACCTGGGGTCGATTACAGATGTCCATGGGCAGCAGTAGCCACTTACCATCAGGTGGACTGCACGCTCGTCTGCTACTCTCATATTATATAAAACATACAAAAAATGAAGAATACACCAAGTCAACAATTTTAAGACCTGTTTTTTAATACAGACTCCTTAGAGAAGAGATTTTAAGACCTGTTTTTAATACAGGCTTCTTAGAGAAGTGGTCTGAATAGGATTTTGTCGCAAACGGGAACACCGTGAGAGTTAAAAAGAGCGTTGTCACGCCAATGACTAAAGGACTATATGCACCAAAGACTAAGGAAAAATGAAAAAAATGTGTTATTTTTTATGTTTCTAATATAGGCGTATGTATAGGGAGCTTTTTTGGGTTTGAAATCTTGACTTCTCTAGAAGTCGTTAGCTACAAATTGTGTTTGATTTATTCCCTTAGAAGTGGGATTATGTGGCTATATGGATATGGGAGTTTGGGTTCATAGGTTTACTTTGTTAGAGTAGCATTTCATTGAATGTTTATGAAATTTGATCAATTGGTTTTAGGTAGCGTTGAAAGCTTGATTTGTACCATAGTTCTATGGTACAAATCAAGCCTAAAAATTATTCATAATAAGGATTTTTTGGTGTTATGAAAATTTTAAGATGATGGGGTTACATGGGTTTCGATTTCGGATACAGTACCATTACTGTGAGTTTTTACGTTTTGACAAATATGACTGGTTTGGTATTTGTTTACGTATTGGCCCATACAATTTCCAATCAGCGCCCCTAGCGGATTGTATCAGAACTATTGTATTAGTAACGTAATATTAAATGTCTAAATTGACAATATGGCGCTTTATGTTTAGTCTCTCTTTTTTGCGAACATGTGAGGTAGACAAAAAGACTTGAGCACTTACTTATTGTTACGTTTACTCAGTCTACTAAGCAAACGGAACAGAATAATAGATTGAGTAAACGTAGCGTAAAATTGTAGGATGTTTTGAAAACTCATGGTAAGGGTCCAACCGCTTTTTCATGTGTCTGCGTCATTTAATTCCAGTCAAAATAAAGACATTCCTTTTCAATAAAATACCAAAATGCGTATATTTAAAGAGGCCTCACATTTAAGCCAATACGGCCAGTATTCGAGTCCGTCATTTAAAACCCGCAGTATTTTCACTACTTGCGAGCACTTGACACGCTTTCACTTTCATCGCGCCCCAGAATTTCAGGCATTTTTTCATGCGAGTGTTTGATGGTGAAAGAGGCGTTCATATTTTAAACAGTCTCACCTCTTAGAAGGTCAAGTGTTGGCTGTATTTTGCACTTTTCGTCCGCGGCCCGCATTTATTTGACGTATGTGTGTTTTTGAAATCATGTTTTGAAAGTAAAATTAGTGAGTTTCTTCAAGGTCTTAGGTGTTATACTTAGATGTTAGTTACGAAGTTAGTTGAACGAAGCATTTTTGTCGTATATGACAGATTCCGACTAGTGTTCAAGGGTAGTGAAGCGTCCAAGATTCCAGTACCATCTAATGTCGATTATAGATGGCAGCATAGGAGTTTATACTGATAAGCTTAACGTTTCTTCCTTGGTTGCTCATAGTAAAAATGTTTTATGTAACAATTATATAACTACAATGATATTCGGTCGGAGTCTTAGACTCGAACATAGAACTCAACAACGACGTGGGAGCGACGCCGGGTTATGTGGGATTTTTAACACACTAAACCCCCCGTTGCCGTCCTCAACGCTTGTATGCGACCACACATACCGCCGTCCTTCCCGGGGTCGCTTACTGGACGGTTCGAGCTCCCACTCTTGCTGCTCGCAACCTCGGATGCCCCCTTTTAGTCGCCTTTTAGGACAGGCAGGGGATAATGTAGCCCTATTCTAGTCCCGGGACTACAGGGACAATGTAACAATTTACCTACAACGATATTCAGTTGAGTCTAGGACATTCATCTACGAATTTTGTCTACATGACATAGTATTGTGCGTAGAAATACTTATGAGAAATTTATGTACACAATATAAATACGCAACAGAATAACATAATTGTAGAAATATAATCCTTATTTCACTGAGTGATCTTACTGCAGACCTATATTTATTATTACAGCTGACTATTTATATTTATAATTGGTAATATATACTTACGTGGTACATTTCCCAGCGCTAGCGACCGCTAGCTGCAGCGCTAAAAGCAATGCTGGAATAGCAGCCATCTTGATGTTTTTAAAGTTAACGCATTTCCTCCGACGGGTACTGTTCACTTCACGGGAACTTAATCTGAAACAAAGAAATAATAAATGTTAAGTAAAGGCCATTAAGATTTAATGTTATAATTTGATATTTGAATTTAATTTAATTTTTAATTCTTAGTATATCTTTTAATAATAATTAATGATTTATGATAAAAAAATAAGTTATGTTGAGACAAACTCTACATATGGAATTACCTGTGCTAATACTTATCTAATATTTTAAACCATATAATGGTCTATATGGTAGGTAAGGCCTCCGACAAACCCTAACAAACAATCGAATGATAAAAATTAGAATCGATGATTTAAAGCGCGATAATATATGAAAGCAATAATTTTGGTCCTTAGAGCCGGACACATTAAACACGACGATAATGTTCAACCATTTGGAGATATTTTGAGCGATACAATAGCTATTATTCTATATCAATCGTGCGTAACGGCATTTGTAGATGGGTTGTATATGGTTTCGGGACCGCTTAAACTTAGTAAAGCCTTATTTATGATGCATAAAAGCTTTACAACTCGGGAGGCAGAGAAATCTAATCTGAGTTCATGGAGACCCTTCACACATAACCGTAAGATCGTTCTGATAGTACAGACCCAAATCATTACTTTAGATTTATTATACAAATGCTGAAAAGGGTTGGTTTTGGAAATTGGTCTATTTGTGTGATATTTAATAAAAAAGACGAAATTGGTACGGATGACTTATTACACAGTAATAGCGTTTGTATTCCTAAAATTGTCTCATGTATTTAATATATCCAGTTCAAAGCACTTTATTCTTGCCGATATACGAGTAAACATTAGACATGTACAGTGGAGGTACTGTGATATAAAATTCATCGTCCCATCAGGGAGATTTGCTTGTTATGTTAATAGTTTTATACGTTCCTCGAGAGCTTCTTACTTATTTTAGGTTAATTTTCTTACCAAAATGGTATCATTGAAAAATATCCTTACGATTTGTGGGGGTACTTTTATAAATGCAGAAGGAATTAGTCGTAGTTGAATACCCTTTTTCTATGTTTAGGAAAATTTATGAGACAGAAATAATCTAAAAATCTAAGACAGACGCCGCGTAAATTTGGAATATGAGAATAAAATTCGAAAGTATTTCTTAATGTTCAAATGTTTTTCTAGAAAGTGTATTGAAAAGACACGACTATAAACAATAAGGTTCATGTCTGGAGGTCAGACAAAACAAAATGAATCATCTTATTTGAAAGAGACAAGTTGGTATTTAGGTAGATATCTTTTTTACTTTTTACGTTCATATTTTAGATTTATTTATAGTTCTTCACATTAAATTTCTTGGAAAAGAATTACGAAGAGAAAATTTAAGTTAAAATGATTATGAAGAGATTTGATATTTCACTTTTACATATTTAAAAATCTTCGTCGAATTCCTCAGAATAGCTAACCTTTCAATTTCATTTACTTCTAATTTAAAACTTATCAAAATTGTTTTTCAACTTCATTTAAGATTTTATTACAGTACCTATACTAAGTATTAATATTTTTTTAATTATGGGCGAACATGTCTCTTGGCTTTCTGTCTGAAAGATTTAAGCGTGAAAATACAATAAAATACAGTCAACAAACCTAGAAATACAAGACGCTACAAAAACGTTAATCTTCTGTGCCGTTACTTTATCGAGTAAGGTCACTCGATTCCTCGAGATCAAAAACGTGATAGGGATACGAAACAAGCTATAAAACTACAAGAAAGATAACAAGAAAGATATGTCTCATACATAAAAGATAGACCACAATTTACTGCCTTTGAGATCTTAATGATGATGAGCGTTTTTGCTGAACGTTCGACAATGGTAAAATAAATTGACAGCTATCTTTCTTGTTATTTAAACGGCCGGTCATGTAGCCATGTTTCAAGTAATACTTGAATTTATTTTTTGTGTGCCAAGTTACATTAGATACGAATTTGATATTTATTTTATCAAAAAGAGAAAATAAAACAGTATTTTAACAAAGCGTAGCACGATGGTTTTGTCCTAATCATGTTGACTCGCTAAGTGTCGCCAAGACACTTTCTACTAATCGCTTGTGTCTGACACTTGCAGTGACATAGTTCATCAAATTGTTGTTTTCAACGCAATTTATTCTTTGGTAATTAATTATTAACGAGGTTTGTTGACAACAATGATTCTGTATTTAGACAAGCTGCAAACGCCCCAAAATAAACAGAATTCAGAAAGAGTGTCCTTATTCTGGTAGAAGATAAACTATTGTTAGAAATATTACGAAGTTTAAATGCTAATATAGTTTCCAATAATACAAGCAGGGTAGAAGGCAAGGTCTATTAGAATCATTAATATAAAGCTAAGAAAGACACTATTAATAAAATATAACACGCTAGCGTTTTTGCCTTAATTATGATGACTCGCGAAGTATCGCCGAGAGTCTCTACTAATCTCTTGTGTCTGACACTGTCTTGCAGCGACATCGTTTGTCAAATTTGTTCTTGTTGCTGCCAAAGTAATTTATTCGTTGTATAATCGAAAGTTGTTCTTTTTAGCGTGACAATTTTGAGCCTGTGTATATTGTGTATTGTACCATTTCTTCATGACCTCATTGAATGAAATGTTTCGAGAAGAAGCCAAGGAGATATTTATAATATGAAAGCAGTAGACACGACTTTTAGGACTACGAATATTAGCATTATAATAAAGAGACGTTTCCTACATTTTCCGTTTCTAACAATTCAATTTTAATTTCAATTTCGACATTTTTTAGACATCTCTTAAACTAAGAGATGAAAGCAAAGTAAAAGCAATGATATTCAAAAAATAATAATAAACGTGAATATTCATTAAGCAACAGAACTCATCGTTTGATACATTTAGAATACAGGAATACCGTTATGTTACTGAATGCCCATAATCAAAGGAAGTAATTTCGATATAGAATTTGTGTTTCGACTATTGAAATCGCTGAAACGTTTGACGTTCTACGTTGTATTGCGCATCGCACTGCGTTCAAGCGTACTGCTGTTTATTTGAATAGTTCTCGCTAATGAGCAAATTAATCTACCGCTCGTTAGCTTTGAATGCTTAGTCGGATGATGCTATATAAATAAAAGAGCTATGTGCATCAGTCTATGAGAATAAATCAAGAGAAGAACTAAGGAACTTCAGTCGTATTTGAAATTCGTCACAGGAGAACTAAAAACAATAATTAATTAGTATTGATGAAGATTTTCAAACATTAACTTTTAAAAATCTTATTAATGGTTGCAAAGTTTAATAGCATGCTAAATAATTACTTAAAACTAATACGTTATTTTGTGTAAAATAAATAACCAAAAAATATTAAAAAACCTAAATAAGAAGCAAAAATACACAATGTTAAATAAAATACAAAACCTCTCTTGAGGCAATGGAAATTAAATTAAAATGTACGTGCATGTTTGTTTTGTGTTTAGTTTTTATTCTCAACCCAAGAAAGGGCAGACGTGTCAACAAAACCGCAATCTTCTCGTTATCACCTTTAGACCCACGAGTTTTATAATTGCAGAGTTGAAAATGAAATAAAAAAGCAAGTAAAAAATTATTCTAATAACAAAAAAGACTGCTTTAAAATAAAATATTTATATGTCTCTTTCGAAATTCAGACAAATTAAACAAAATTTTAAGTATAAATTAAAATCCGTCAAACCGACCTACCTACTTTATATTTATCCTCCTTAACCATAGAACGGTCTGGATCAACAGAATCGCAACCACAATAATTACTAGCGAGCACCGTAACACGTGCGGTTGACATCGTTAGAGCGACCAGTTTTGTAATTGCGGACTAAAAGGGAACCAGGATTTATGTTCCACCTGTCTCCCGCAGCCGTCCCCTAATTCAAGTCCATATGGCGTTACCCTAACTGTTAGCACCTTTGTGCCGGAGTATATGAGGGTCCTTAGAAGGGTCCGGCCTTTGTATGTCCGTAGTCGGTTTTTCTTACGCTATATAAACACTGAAGGGTCGGAACATTAAATTTTATTTTCTAGTTTTCCTTTCCACTTGAGGGTTTTACCCGTAATTCCCTTTTACCTAGCTGTTGTTCATTGAAATATGGAAATTCTTTTAGTTCCGTTCTCTCTGTAATGTTTAACTTTGAAGTATATTTCTCTATTAAAGACTGTTTTGTAATCATCTTCTTTTTCTATTAGGACATTTAGTGTGTATGGTTGGGGATCGAATTCAGAATCATTATACCTCATTGATATGATGACCTCTACCCCATAGATATCGGGTCTTAAATTTACTATCAGCGGACTTAATACTGCCGCCTATTCAATAGGAACAAAGCCCAGTGGTGTTACGAGCTCTATTGTACTCACTAATTTAAACTGTTCGGTCATTGTATCGGAAAACAGATAATCTGTCGCTATAACATTAATAGCTTCATTATTATTGGAAATATTTCATTTATCTTGTCTATCCTCAACTAAAATTTTGTTAAACAATAATGACATTTTACTTCTTTTTTAACCTTAAGAGTTACATAAATACTTACAGGTAAAATACTAGAGTTCCATTATGGTGAAATAAAAAATAAAAATACCGAAATAAAAAATATTAATGGCATTAATTAAGAAAAATCTAGGATAAAGTGTACTTAATGCTTGAGTAATATAAAGGGAATCCTATTGGAAAAGAAATAAATAATCTAAAATATTACCTGATAATTTAAATATTTAACATTTCTACATTAAAATTGGTTCTCTTAAATAATTTTAAAGCAAACCTTATTTCCACATTTAAACAAATTTATTGAATCTCTGATACCATATTAATATCGGCTTTTACCAATAACGAAAACACGTCTACGTGTTTGGGAAGGAAATCTTCTCCACAACATCACGAACAATATAATTCGCTGGCAAGCGCAAATTTGACAAATGACGCCGCTGCAAATGTCGGTAAGTAATTACTTGAAAGAGTCACTCGTGACGACAGTAAGTGGTTCTACACACGAGTGTATCATGGCTTATATCATACTTGTTTTACTAAAGAAAGATTTTATTATTTCAAGACTTTATTTAACTTGCTTTGTTTGCATACTAATTTCTGTGTGTGCGGGAGTAATTTTGCTATTGGATTGAATGCCAGTTAACTCCAACCTATTAGAGCTGCAATTTTTGCGGCATGTTTGGTTTGGAAGAAATGCATGATTAGCTTTGTGACGTAATTCTAAAATACGAAGACGCGCCAAGATGGCATTCCAATTATTTATTTTTATTCACACCCATGAATACTCCTACTGCTAAACCCAACTAATTCAATATAGCCTAGCCTGATGAGCTGTATCTTTCTAAATATAATGTTAAAATACCTCAGTTTGTGTGTATGACCTGACCTGCCAGTTAAAATAATATTAAATACAGTAGAAGGATTTCAGAAGGATCATATGTTTTACGGAGCTATAGAGGTAAAGTTACACCACAAAGATTTTCATTTGAGCCAAAACATACGTCGCATTATAAGTGTCATTTTTTTCTAAAAATAAAAGTTAACGTTTAATTTTAATATTACGTGTTTACTCGAATAAGTTAAACGTAAACTTAGTTAACAGGTTTAAATATTAAGTGAGATTTTTTTCTCTTTTACAACCTTTAAACTTCAATAAGTTTTGCAAACGATTGAACTATATCATTACATTTTTAATATTTTTTATAAACTAATTTACATACACATATTGTGTTTGAGTTAAACTATATCTTGACACTTCGCGTTAATTTGCAGGAAATAATTGAAGGCATATCTTTTTACAATGACAATAAACGCACTCAAATATGGTATTTTCTTCGAATTATTCAAGTCTGTCTTTCGCCAACCACCCAAACAATCGAAAACGAATTGAGTGGCATTTTAAGATAGATGTTATTTTATCTAATGCAATTGTATCCAGACAATGCAAAACATGAACAAAACGCAACGTAACAGAACACAATACTGTTCTGTATGTTTTCCAAACTGATGTAAGATAAGCACCACTTTGCACTCTATCTCGTCCGCTGAAATACTAATTTTCACACCCTTTTGAGGCACCTAACGAATGTAACGAGAGACCACAACGAAAAATAGTTTGAAATTTATGTGAAACACACTCGTATTTAGGTTTCTGTCCACTTTGTGGTTTCAATGTGTGAGGGTGACGTATGTATACCATTTTTCTTTGTTGAAAATTCGCTGTTTGGTGTGTGCGTTTTGCACTTATGAAGCTATGTACATTTCATACATACATTTTAAGTTTATTGAGTAATTGGAAAAATATGCTTCATTTTGATAATTTCTAACATGTTTCTAAACATAATTTCTAACATAAATATTTACACAATTAAAGTCCATTCCTGTTCAAACGTGAGATTTTTTATTTATAAAATGGCAGATAAATATATGACTAATCCGATGATATATTGGTCACGAATATATTCAACCTTACCTAATTCCGAGTGAAAGATAAAATTATTATATTCATTTTATGTAACACGTACTAAACCCTCATTACTTAATTAATACTTTATTTACATCACTTCATTCATTCGTACGTTCATTATTAAGATAAATACAAATAAAACGATGATGTAACCTTTTGAGATACAAAAGCGTGTTGATATGAAAATTGCGGGTAATACCCATACATTATCTGAAATTGCAATATTACCGCACAAACCGCGAACATTTCCCACAAAGTCAATTATTGTGCAACTATTCATCCAACGGGAATTATTGTTAAATCGTGCATCAGTCACATTTAAATATTTTGACGTATAATTATGCGTATTCACGCATTTTGTATGCACCATTTCGAACGTCTGTTCATCTTTGATAACCTGTATTGTTACTTTTACCGTGAAAAAGAAGAAGTTTTGATAATAATATTCAATCGATTATTTCGCCTGCTGACGATTTGAATAATGTTTTATGAATGTGCAATATCATTAGTTAATAAAGATGTTACTTTGCAACATAATAACATCCAGCAATAGTTACATGAGGTTTGACAAAGATGGAAAAAAAGTAAGCAACGTGATTTTGGCAAAAAAAAAACGAATGCCTTTAGAAGGTAGCAGAAAACTAGATATAAACAGAAGAAAAAATCCAGAAAGGACTATCACACATGTTTAATGGAAACACTAGTCAACATCAACTTTAAGTTTTTTTACAATCAATGTAATTCGTATGTTACAAGAGCCCGAACATCAATCGCCCGAGAATTTAAGAAAGCTTTGAGAACGACATAATTTATTTAGCGATATAAATCCAAGTCAATGATAAAATACGGAGAGAGGGAACTTGAGGGTAATTGTTGCTATAAGATTTATGTTCTTAGCAATTCAGCGATGGATTTACAATTCCTCTAGTTCGCTTAGAAATGTCATCGTAAGTTGTGAAACAGCAATTAGTACTCTATTAGTATGCAGACGGGGTACTTCTTAGCTTGTAGCCTCAGGGAATAGATTATTCGAAGCAGAGGAATCTAGTCAAAAACAAGTGGAACAGCAATTTGAAATAATTTATTCGCCAGATTCACAGCGAAGAATATACTATTCAGTACAGAATGAAATTTCTGTGTTAAGGTCAAACGAGCTGATGTGATTTTGAAATGTAAAAAATATTTTCGTTTTATTACAATGTTTTCGAAAGGCGAAACGAATATTAAAATTGAACAATTTATGGAATTTTGTACCTGTTCCTACGGAAAAAGATTACATTTATTTTAACAAATGAATCGATGTTTTCAAGAAAGAAAAATATGAAGCTAAACAATTTATGAAATGAACAAGCTATTCCTAACCAAAAAAAGATTTCCAGAGTTTCAAACAAAACACCGCTATATTGAGATTTTTATTCGCGAAAAATTGTTTTGGAACGTTTCTCTGAAATAAATTTTATAAACGAAATATTTACAACCACTACGAAGATACAGGCCATTTTTATATTTTTCAACAAAGCCAAAAAATCTACTGACGCGTTTATCCACGGAATTTTTATACGGACCTCTGGACGGTTTGACGTTACGCCAGATACCCGTAGAAATTTACGACCTGATAAAACGCCACCAAACAACTTGAGCCCTGTGTATAAACTGTTTTTGCGCTTTTGAACTCAAATTGTTTGGTATGAGAGAGGGTTGGAGGGTCAGTGTAAAATGGACGATGTATAAAACTTGTCTGCCAAATGGATTACTACGATTAAGTATGAGCGACCTTTGACCCGTATAGGTTGACGCATGATTAGCCAAAGCTTGGATTAGCGTGTCATTATGACTAAGGGACGTTTTTTGATAACAAATTAGACGTTGAAATACTTTTTTTTTTCTTTAAAGAGCATTTTCAGCTGTTAATTTTAGTTGCCCTTGGGTGGCAACTAAAGTTGATAGAAATTTACTGGATACATTGATAGATTTGGAAACCTCTGGCGCGGGTTGGCCACTAACATGTAACATTGTTTAGTGGCATTGATCCACAACAAGGTTCGGTGGAGTCCAGTCGTAGCAATATAGTTTGAAATTTTAATTGTGGGAAGAGACATGTGCTTGGTCTGAAAAGCTTTTTACCAACAACACTATTCACACAAATCATCAGTTTCACCATATTACAAGGCATTTGAAACTGCTGGGATAAACTAATAATAAATAAATGCCTGAATAATAAAACAATGCTGGCCAGTCAACCGTCATCTAAAACTGTGGCCAGCGGCATATTTTTATTTAAGCTCACCCATTAATTTCACTCGTAAAATGGCCGGAGACATGGGCTCTGTCAAACGGCTGAGCATAAATTTTTCAAAGCACCATTCGGGGTAGTCTGGTTTTTGCATATTTAAATGTATACAATTATAGCAAGGGATTTGGGTTCGAGGAATAAGGGTTTGCGGTATTTGATGGTATACTATGAGTATGTTGGTCGGCTGAAATGTTTTGCGATCTCATTTATCCCTTCCATATTATTTCCACTGTGTGCGTCTTTTCGCAAATCGGGAATATTTACAGTGCCAGCGAACCTACTTCTCAATATTACACTCATTGAATGAAGGTAATGCGTAATTAAAAATTGGTCTTCGAATTTTTTTAAATGACTAATTCCAAATTTAAAGAAAGATAGCATAGTAGTAGTAATAGTAACGTGACATTGTATAAGATTTTATCAATGTGATTTATTCCATTATGTAAATTATCATATAATCACTGTTTTAACAGACGCATACAGTAGCGTAAGTACCTAATAGTTTTCTTTCAATTGAGCAGTTTAATTTCTTTATGAATCCTATTCGTACAAGAGTGGCATTACAAGTAGGTAAACAGTTTAAAAACCCAGTAACAAAATAAGAAATTCTCGCAAATATCCATTTTACAATAACAATAAAACTAAGAATTCGTTTATCCCGACTTAAACAGCAACAATACTCATAATTTCCTATTTCTCGCCGTATCTCCACTCCCCACAGCATTTAAGGTTTAAGTTATGAGTATAAGCGAATAAATATGGCTTATGATATTAGTACGAATTACGCTAATCCTTTACGTATGTTGCAGAGAGTTTATTACCTTTGCTGAGAAATATAAGTAGAACCCACAGATATATACGTCAGTAGGATAATATATCTATGGTAGAACCATTTTATATTTTTACAACGGACGTCATCGCTACGCCGATTTCTGCCTAGTAATAACAGTCATTAGTACATTTTTAATAATCAATCTACCCACCTACTACCTACCTACTACTACCTACCTACTCACCTACATAGACAAAAATTTGAAAAATTCTAGGACACGGACACTGCCACATGTCCATCTCCGATAGGAAAAACCTTCAGCGTAAGTGATTACAATTCCCCAGGCGTTAGTGATTACAATTGGCAACGCTTTTTTTGGCCATTTCAAGTGGACATTCGGTAAAATCCTATAAGAGGTTGATTAAAAACGTATGGACGTACTCATAAAACCAAATTTTCGCTGTAACTCCAATCTTGTACCACAATGTTTGCAGTTTAAGTTATACGGCTCAAGTTATACGCGCATAAACCAGGGGTATTTTGTTATACTGGCTTTACTGTTTTGAGCTATGCTGGTATCTTTTGTAACCAGCTTGGGTTTAAAAAAACGTATTGGGCAGTTATTTTTATCGTAGCAGTGATAGCCTAGCGGTATGAAGTTTGACTCTTACTCTAGAGCTCCTGGGTATAAAAAACAGATACGTATCGCTGATTTTTCTATTAAAAGCTATAAAAGGAATTATTTGCGTGATGAACTATGACATTCTATAATGAGATCCTTACCCAGTAGTGAGACTGTAAGGGGATGCTAACAAAATATCATATTAGCATTAAATGTAACAAGTAATTTTCACTGTCGATTATTTGGTTTAAATCATACGTCATATACAGCAACTTTCAAGACCGAGATAATAAGTAACGATTGTCACGTAATTTTACGGTTTGGAGTTAACATTTTATTGCGAGCACTTATGATAAGCATTATTTTGTCGTAACTTGTCGTAATTTGGTCTGTTATTCCGTACAAGGCTTTTAGGTTAAGGTCTTTATTATTTCTATTCAAAAATTACAAATTCTGTTACAGAGGAAACCTATAACTATTGTAATGTTCCCGACACTGATAGCAATACTAATCGTAATTGGCTCGCACCAACACGTCCGCTCGGACCGACGGTCGCACTCAAACTGACTCATAGCCGGCACTCACTCTATGACAGCAGTGATGTTTGCGCTCTGAGACAAATACCCAACTACCCACGTAAGAGTATAAGGCCTACCTACAGGAAAACAAATAAACTTTGCTTAAACACGCTTTACAAATATAAAATTAACTACTACAGAGAAAACTAATACTATTACAAATATCTATAGTACTCCAGTACCAACAATGTTATTAAAATTCCACGTGTTCGAGTAATATTTGTTGAATTCATTACACTTATCTCCGTTCGTATATTTTATATCACTTTTTAATAATCTTAAATTCAAACAAAATAAAAAAACATTTTTCTTGGAAAATATTCGATGCATTACCAATTATATGCAAAAATATGGAAGCAAAACATTAAGGTTGTTTGAAATGAACTGGAAGCAATTTTCCAGCTGATAGTTTTTTCATTATAATAAAATTTATTTCCACTGAGCTTATTGGAAAACATTTTTAATTGGCTTCCCGATAAAAGGAAGCTGCTTCGATAACTTTATTAATCTCAAGTCGATACCGGCAAATTTTTCTTACGTTAGGTTCTTGAAAATAGAATTATTTACGATAGAAAGAAATAAATGGACGTTAACAAAACTAACTTTAACCTACATTTTTAAAGTAAGCCTTATTTGTTACAATTATCATATTAAAAATAAGTATCAACATTACATTATTGAATTTATAGAAGAACATACACGGTCCATTATTTCAACACTAAAATACAAATCACGCATGTCCACAACTAAAAACTGATAATAAAAATAATTACACTTACCTACTAACAAAGAGCAAAAGCATTGCCATTAGCAAACAAACAAAACCTCAAACTCAGTGATTTGATGAAACAATCGGACTAACATTTGAAAGCACAAACCACAAACATTTCCCGTAAAGTGTATTCACATGGGAGTTAGGAAAGCATTAAAGTCAGTCAATTTGTCGAACAAACACCTTTTGTCTACTAATGCAACTGGACTTCGGCTTCGACCAAATTGGATTTGAAGTAGCCTGATTCATTTGTCTACTGAGATTTGCTGATCAGAACATATGTGGAATGAAAATACTTTTACTTTTGAATTTGATTTATAGGTACTTTTACTTTTAACTTGCACTAACCTTAAAGGTATATTTTAAATAAAGGTAGTATTATGGCAAGTAGCCAAGCTTCTAAAAACAGCAATGATTTGTATAAAACTCTCAGCCATTACGGAGTCACCGAAATCAAAAATCATGAAGATATGCTCGTACGCTACTTCAATTACATGAAAAAAAGGAATGAAGGTTTCAAAATTGGAACCTTCATTCCTTTTTTTCATGTAATTGAAGTAGCATAAGAACATAATCCAAATGTAAGTCAATAAGTTTAGTTTTGACGGTCATTAGAGAAATAAAGATTACAAAGTATAAGCCACAAACATCCGATAAAAGTAGATGATCCTAATAGGTAGGACAGTATCAGAGTCCAGTTAATTTGTTGAACAAACACCATTTGTCTTCGACTAATGCAACGTTATCGGACTCAGTCATGTGACAAGTGTTCAGAACATAATCAAAATATAATTTTATAAGTTCAGCTGCAGCTATTATCAGAGGAATAAAGATTACAAATGTACGCCACAAATATCCGCCGAAAGTAGATGAACATGAGAGGTAGGAAAGCATCAGAGTCTAAGTCAATTTGTCGAACAAACACCATTTGTCTTCGACTAATGCAACGTTACCGGACTTCGGATTCGTTCGAATTGGATTTGAAGAACACTGATTCGTTTGGTTAGGGAAATTCACGTTTAGTATAAATGTCTGGATAAGCAGATTTCCGGAAACGTATTCCTGGAAAACATATTTTTAAAAGAACGCGGTGCAATTGCGTTGGATTGCGAGGCAGGTACTTAAAGCTACTATTCCTATCGTTTTATCTGCGTTTACTAATATTACCAATGCATGTATATAACTGAAATATACCTTTAGCAACGGTAAAAAAATATTTTTTTCAATTATTTTTGTAGGATATATATTGATATTAATAAATGGCTTTTTTAGAGTTTTTTGTGTGTAAATTGGTTAGGCGTTTCTGAGTAAAATGCGCTAAAGCGCTATATAGCAAAAAATCCGGCATATTTTTTTTTTAATAAATGGTTCTTGTTGTGAGTTGTTGTCGGGAACCGTGTATTTTGCTGTGATAACACTAGACGATGTCATTATCTAACCCCTAAACAAGCAAAAATTGACAAGAATCTCTGATAAACTATCTTCCAGCATTTTATTAACAACTTCAGAAATGTAATGAGAACTGACATAAATATAAAAAGAAATTACATTAGAAATTACATTAGAACATACATTAGTGTAAGGAGAAATTGCATTATACAACGCTCTTTCCTAAAAGAAGTCAATTTGTCGAACAAACACAATTTCACTTCAGTGCGACGTTAGCGAATGCTTTCATAAAATGGAACGAACCTACTTCTAAGTGTTTTCTTGAAGTTAGTTCTAAAAGCGTCGTCTGTATTTCTCTTATGTTTGAAATCACATTAACAACATACATTATCAAAGAAACTCCGTACAGAACAAATTCAATTAAGTCAGTATTAATACTACTATCATTATTAAATACACTAAAATTGTTAAAAAAATCATATAGGTACTTAGAGCATTTTTGCTACACTTTCAAAATTAATGAATTTACAATCAAATGATATTTAAAAATGTAATCCAATTGATGAATTCAAATAAACCCAGACCCAGCATAGAAATCTAAATTAATCGTTTAAATAATGCATGCATGTCTGAGAATCAAACTAACAACCCTCTATGCATCTGTGAGGTCGGTTGAAGTAACAATTGAGCATTTGGTGTAAACTAAAACACATCAGTTATTAACACTGCTATTATTTACAAGAAACTGGTGTGGCAAACATTCATCTGCTTTCAAACTACGAACGATTTTCATCTTTATTATTATTATCTAGTGTCGTCCCCCTCTCCCATACATAATTGCCTATTATAGTGTGAGTACGACAGCATCGTGGTACTAGATCATCCTACTAAACGTCACAACACAAGCGCTTTCCTGACCCACAATCTTCACTTTGTTTAGCTTTGCATTCCCCTCAACAGATATGAAATGAAATGTGGTTTATTTTTCACTAACTATGACTGAAAATGTTCCCTTTTAACAGAATTCCGAAAGGAAAGATACGCTTTTCGTCATGTATATATTTTTTTGACTTAATCTGATGCTACTTTTGTGTGCTATTTTTGTATATTTCCGTTGGACGGCTTTACTACCAAACAGCATTGATCACTAATCTAGAATTTTTTATACAATTTTATACAAAATACAAAAGTATTACATAATTTCGTAAAACTCCAAATTCCTAATACAGAACATACCAAAAGAAGAATAACGGTACCTCTTGTATATACTCATTCCTGGTATAAACATATTTTATATATATGTAGCGTATTTATATGTTTCACATAAAAAGGACGACACAAGGAGCCTAATAATATTATCTGTCGAAGGGAGCGTTCACGACCACTCACCTGTAATATAGGGCTAGTGAAGTGATCATTTTATCTTTATCGATATTCTATCTGTTTCGTGAGAAATAAAAGCTATAAATTTTCCATTCGGAACGATAATGATAAGACTTTATCCGTTTGAAGTGGGCTAAGCAGTAATAAAAGAAATGTAAGGAAATTTAAACGTAAAAGTTAGGAAAATACCTGCGATTTTATTTAGTTGTTGTTAAAAATTATCTCTTAGGGCTGTTACTTAGTATCCACAAGTAGGAAGTAGGAAAGTAACTCGGCTCGCATTAATACATAAATATTTACTTGTTTTATCGTTAATTAAACCACGGATTCATAATGTTCTTAAAAAAAAACGCAAATTTAAACCTGACCAATCTAGTAATTTAAACGAAAAAAAATGAATTATAAAAATATATGGTTCTCAAGTTACACTCAGAACAGATCTTGTTTGTAGTTGTAAATTTAATTGTATCAATTAACTGACTGATTAATTGATCCAATTAAATTTCTCACGTACACATTTTGTAAATCTCATCCTATCGACATTACAATCATTGACATTTCCATTACACAGCACTATACAGACGGTTGCTCTAACATGATTAGCCGAGTATTTGTGTACGCATCGCGCTTAGGAGCGTAAGGACGCGATCCAATGATTTTATTCGAATTATTCACTGTTGATTAACTTTCAAACGTTCTAGTTGCGTAAATAATGTTCATGTTTATATATAGCATGTAGGGTTGGGATATTATGTATGGGATAGGAACGGGTAATGATTTAAGGCAACTGTAAATACGTAATGGCTTACTTTTAGTGAAATCATATGTACTTATTACCCGACTGCCAAGGAAGGGTTATGTTTTTCGCGCGTATCTTGTATGTTTGTCTTTCTTTATTTGATCCGATCTAACAAACGGCTGGATGAATTTCAACAGTTAAAGTGTCATTATATTTTTCTCAATGACCCGAGTGTCCTTAGATAGGTATTAGTTAAAAAAAATCAAAATGGCGGATTTTTGGCGCGAAATAGTAACACATTTAAAATAAAAAGTTAACCGAACCTATCGAGTAGGGTATCAAATGGAAGGAAATTAAACGGAGATTATAAAAACATATTTGTATATATATAAAACAGTAAGGTGACTGACTGACTGACTAACTAAATGACTTTTTCATTTTTCAGAAATCAACGTACAGCCTAAACCAAGGACCTTACAGTTCTGAAATTTTGCACACAGGTTCTCTATATAGCTTGAATAAGTACTAAGAAAGGCCTTTTGGAAATTCTACCCTTAAGAGGGTAAAATAGGGGAAAACAGTTTTTTTGAAATCCTTTAATTTTGAAGCAACTACTATAAAATTTTGTATTTGGCTTTCTGGACAGGAACAAGGACGCACTTATTTATCCCCCTCCGAAAAATCAACCCCGTAGAGGGTAAAATAAGGGTTAAAAGTTAATTTGAACAATCGTCAATTTTGAAGCAAACACTATGACATTTTGTATCAGGCTTGTTGGATAAAAATAATGAAATGCTACCTCTAACGAAGTAAAATAATGACCGAAACTTTGATTTACTGAAGTTATATATTTTATAGACCGTAAATGGTGAATTTTTTCGCGAAATAGTAACACGTTTTAAAAAAGTTAACTAAATCTATCGAAGAGGGTGTCAAAATAAAGAAAATTAAGAGGAGATTACACATACATCATATAATATATCTTATATATAAAATTCTCGTGTTAGTTACTGTACTCCTCCGAAACGGCTTCACCGATTTTCACCAAATTTTATATACATATTCAGTAGGTCTGAGAATCGTCCACTATCTATTTTTTTTTACACCTAAGTGATAAGGATTGTTCATCCTTAACATTTTTTATTTATATGGCAACACAACGTTTGCCGGGTCAGCTAGTACATATATACTCGTATATACACATCGAGATGATTGTCTGACTAAATGAGTGAGTTGCTGTGCCAGAGATCAACGCAAAGGGAAACCGCTGAACTTAACCGTGCTGGAATTTTACACATAGGTTCTTTATATAGCGTAAATGAACACTACGAGGATAAAATAGGATAATATTGTTTGAACATCTTTTGTTTTTGAAGCAGACACCTACTATGAAACTTTGTATTTGGCTTTCTGGATAAAAATAATGAAATGCCTATTTCACTGCTTTTGGAAATTCTACTTCAGCCTTTATGGTGCAGTCGGGTTTTTGATTTTTTAAATTAATTACTTGTTTTGTATAGTCTTACGAGGACACTTAGAAATTGTCATTTACAATATTTTTATCCAATTGCGGAGGGTAATGTATTCGGAAGTATGTACTTATATAAATACGTATGTCTTATCCTTTGGCACGATTAGCAGCCCAAACGGCCGGATAGATTTTAACATATTAGGTATCGTTGGATTTGACCTAAATTGTGGGAGTAAGATAGGCAACATTTTGAGCAGGCGGATTTTTATTTTTTTTAAATAATTATTCAGTCGATTATAAACAATTTCTCGATAAGTATACTTAGATATTATTGTTTTATAACAGCAGTTTCGTGATCGTGTCCTGGTTTGAAGTATGATTATTACTTTTTAAGGCATTTTATTCTACATACTTATTTTACATAAATTCCATATGCACCTGAGATAGCATTACAAATAATTATGAATCAGACATTCAAATTCACAAAAGCAAACATAATCCAACACATGATTAAGCATTGTGTATTCATAAGCAATAGACCAACAATCTGGTACTAAGCTAATATAGGACATATTGTTGAGAATTTGGGATAGATTTAGGCTAGGCTTAGCCAACAGAGTATGTTAAACTTGACCTAACAATGATATAAATTTTCGCCGTTGTGTTGTTATTCACAGTAAGGTCGCGATAATTTACTGCAAGGATTCATCCCCAGTTTAAAATAAGCCTCAAGGGATAATAAAAAATAGCTTTTTTATTCTCACCTACGTTTGAAGTAACTCACGCGCAAAAATTCTTATTCCTAGATCATCTGATTTTAGTTTTTTATTTGTTGACTTTCAACTAAAAATGTTAATTTAATAACATGCTATAATTACCTTGACTTGTATTAAGATACCTATTATTAGGCATAATAAGTAGAAACAAAAGCTAAAGAAAAAGTTGATAGACTCCTCTATGGTTCGACTCCGGCGGCACCACCGCCACACCTATTTCTGCCTGTAAACAGCAATGTTGCGCTGCTGTGTACTGGTTAGAAGGGTGTGGTAAGGAGACATACTTTTCCAGTATCCACTTACCATCAGATGGACTGCATGCTTGTCTGCTACTTTTATATCATAAAAAAAATAAGGAAAGTATATGTGCCTTGTACATTTCAGTCTGGGCACGAGTCATATGGACGGAAGTCGAAATATAATTGAACATAAAAAAACTATTACGTAAAGCTAATTTCCACCCAAACCATGACACAAGTAACAAGTGACGAGTAATGACGAATAATAAGATCCACCACACTCATAACAAATTCTAACGTCGCGTTTAGTGGAAGCGGTATAGCAATCCATTAGCTGAATAGCTCTTATCAACACATAAATTTAGCAGCTGAGCTATGAGGCTTCAGAGGGATAATGTATTGAATGGACTGCTTTAAAATTATGGTTGGGATATAACGTTAGTGGTATAATACTAAATATTAAGTGTAGATTTTAAAGTACAAACAGTTGGATTGCATAAGATAATACGGTATTTTGAAGTTATAGCTTAGTGGGTAACTAGGCCTTTCGATCGGGGAGACCGAGGTTCGAGTCCCAGGCAAGCACTTCTGAATTTTTGAACTTACGCGCGCATTAGAAATTAATTGTCACCCGGTTAACCGGCGTAGGAAAATATCGTGAAAAATCCTGCACACCTCAAAACTTCGCTTCTCTTTGATCTTTAAAGAAAACTTCTCAAAGTTATTTAAAGTCTACCACTACGCACTAGACAAGCGCAGTGGACTTTAACCTAATCATTCTCAATCTGAGAGGAGACCCGTGCCCAGCAGACGCACAGTAATGGGTTGACAACGAAGGTGTATTGAAAATCATAATTAAAGTTTAATAGCGCTACTACATTCTGATTTTAAAGGTAAATGCATTAACGTGACGTTCCAACTCAAAGCTCAGGTAGCAACGCATCGGTACAAGTGGACTTCAAGCTCGTTGGCTACTTCAATATAAAAAAATCTTACTCGCTCTCATAACAGATTCTAGGCAGCGCGTTTAGTTGAGGGGTATAGCAATCCATTAGCTGAATAGCTCTTATCAACACATAAATTTAGCAGCTGAGCTATGAGATTTCCAGCGGATAATGTATTGAATAGACTGCTTTAAAATTATGTTGGCTTTAGGAAGTAGGTACACCATGTTTTTAATTTTTTGTTTTACTCGAGTGAAGAGTTTTTGAGCATATTTATGTATGTCTCAAACTTTATGTATGTCTGTATGTACGTCCTACAGGCCAAAAGATATAACGAATTTTAATGTAGGTACCTACTCGTATCTATGATGAGTCGTAAGATACGAATTGCGGAAAAGGAATGGGCTACGGCGAAATTTATCGCCATGACTACGATCGATGCGACTGGATCGAAATATTAGCAATAAAGTAAATTAAAACCGTGTATCGTTAGTACCTATTACATATTAAAATACCGCGATATTCGTATAAAATCATATTAAATGGCATTTTTAAGGAGTCGGGTTTTTGTTCATTATAGTTATGTTTATTTTCTTTTATCTCTTATTAACTATTGACAATTATATATTAATGAATAGGAATTTGAATAGATAACTGACACTATTATTTATATTTACTCACTTATCGGTTATCTTTTGATTAAATACCGCCCCCCAATATGGGAAAAGTTCCAGGTGCAATTCATGGCTCGTCATTTTGGTGTTATTAAACTTCAAAATACAAAAGCTTTGCATTATTACTACTAACATAGAAAAAGCTTACCCAGAAATAGCCTAGCCGAAAAGAGGAACAAAAATAAAAAAGTTTATCCACAATAGCTTGAATCATAAACAAACCGGACGCACCAAGCTCTTAACGAATGTTGAAACTATTTTATTTTTCCGGACATACATTTTTTACTTTAAGCTGGCATTAGTGTTATGTCAAACAATATGTAATAAGTGTAAAAAGTTAAATAATATTCTTTAAATAAGTAATAGTCAGATATAAAGAGGATTACATTATATCGCATATGATTATTTATTTTCTGGGTAATAAATACTCACGTAATAATAATTAAGTATTAATTTAAGAGGTACAATCAAATTAACCATAAATTCTACATACTTTTCGGACCTAAACCACAACAATTAACAAATAATTAGTAAGTAACCATTAGACACACACCAAAACAATAAATAGGTTACGAATCGTTAAAACTCTCATAAAATAGCCTGGCCACTAACAGCCAGCGTAAACAAACCGGACGCAATAAGCACTTAACTGACGGTTGTAACAATTTTATTTACCCGGACACGTGCTCCTCCCGTAAATTGCACAAATGGAGGAATTTATGTGTCGTTTACGGCCGGTACCGTAACTGTAGTGTATTACCGTGATGATAAGTTATTTGATGAAACGATCTTCGTGTACGCGACTTTTGTAACGATAACACATGCTTTCAGGTGTACAAAGTAACACAAGGTTGAACAAAGTAAACAAGGACGATCATACTTAGTTTAACCATTTTAGTAGCCGTTTTTAAATAATGTCAGTGATAGCCTAGTGGTTAGAAACTCCGTCATAAAGGTTGATATCCCAGTCATATCTCTGTTTTGTTTAAAAAAATGTAATTATTATAAATTAATTATCAATTGCGGTGAAGAAAAACATTGTAAAGAAACCTGCACGCCTGAGAACTCTAAAGAAGTTTATAAATACATTACATACATATTACATACACAAAAATAAATAGATTCCAAGATTATTTTACAATGGAAGTAGCGAATGGATCTTGTCTCAATTTGATTGGCTTCATTCGTTAAGTTGTTATTAACCACAATAACCACCCTTGAATATCGGTAAATGACCCCAAATAGGACAAGAGTCGTACCTATGATAAATGACAGATGCTGTATTTGTAGATAAGTAGAAAAAACATTTTCTACATGCAGACATTTTCTACATAAACCTCTTATTTATAGGTTTATAATATGAAGATTGTTAAATTTTCAATTGGTAAAATGGTAATATTGAACACATTACTTCATGCTGCATGCTCCTTCATGACTTTTATTATACAGGAGTAGTAAACGAGCATGCAGTCTACCAGATGTATAGCAGTAACTGGCCATGGACATCTGTAATCAACCCCAGATAGAATTACATATTTCTACCTCAAGTCAACCACAGATGCGCTACCCCTGAGGACTAAGCTGGAACGCCTCCGAAAAGTATGTCTCCCTTACGACGCCCTTTAAACCAGAACATAGCAGCACTCCACACTGCTGTTATTAGGCAGCAATATGTGTGACGGTGGTGCCGCCGTAGTTAAACAAAGGGTTCTACTACCTTCAAACTATTAAATGATTTTTTAAAATTGTGAACTGTTAAAATGGTAAAAGTGATTTAACTTCATGCTGCATGTTCCTTCACTAAGACTGTTAAAAACGAATCAAGCGAACAAATATAGTTTAATACAGCACCGAGTATGTACGAGTATCTATATGTATTTCCCGTTGAGTACGGTAGAGGTCACAAAAGAACGATCTAAATTCAAAATAACTTAGATGGCACGGTCGGCTAATGGACATGCATATTCAGAACAGCCTTTATTAATTCAGTAATTAACATTCGCCCCAACAATATGATACAGGATTTCCTTACAACTTCCCGTTTCGACGTTATTATTAGGGGAACTTAGTTTTGGTATAATTAAGTCGTAGCTATCTTAAATTAAATTATATATGCGTGGGTGTTATATCCAGGCAGTGATAGCCTGGTGGTGAAACTTGGCCTCATTCCGCAGTCCAATGTTCAAAGCCCAGCTGCAACCATCACGCTCGCAAAACGGTTAAACGCGTATAGCTAATAGCTGCATCGGTTACCAAAATGCCCTTTCAATACTGTAGTCAAAGCTTTTTACAGCAGCTTTTTAACATGAAAAAATAATCTTTTCGACATAGGTTACAAATTATATGAAAATGTAAATCTTATGACGACCCGCGTGGCGGAGCAGTCACCATGCCGGTCTAACGCGCAGAGGGTCCCGGGTTCGATCCCCGGCCAGACAGATTTCTAAATGATGAATTTAGACTTCTGTTTCTGGGTCTGGGTGTTTGTGTATTTGTCTATGTGTGTGTCCATAGCACCCACGATACAGGGAATCCTAGTGTGGGGCTGTGAGTGTAGAAAGCGTAGAAAGCGTTATGATTTTAAATTTCTTAATATTTTGAATACTCTGTTATTGAATTCGATATCGCGTTTTAAAATAAGAAAATATCAGTTTCCAAAAAATCTTCAATTCACATACTTCATGCCAATTATTTACTAACGACACCATCAATTTCCCCTTTTAGAATTGAAAACAAAATTCATTGTTCAAACTTACATACACTTTATGATTCAGTTTGTCAGATAACTCACCTCACTATCCTTAGGTAAATCAACAGGGTAACAGTACTGGAACAGCTGACCCTCCAGTGTTTGCTAACGGCAATACTGCTGTTTGTGTTTGCCCTTATGTCAATGGCTTTATGAGGTACAGACCACTATGCATACATCCTACATGTGCAATGATATAATATGGTATAAAGTTAGTATTCCGTACTGAAAAGAAGTCTATGCTTACGTCCGTTTGTAGGTAAATGTGGGTACAACTAAAATTGTAGTTTAATGTCACTTCTCGCGAACATTTGTCATTCGACCCGCGTGGCAGAGCGATCACCGTGCCAGACCCCTTAGAGGATCACGGGTTTTATCCCTGACTTACTGATACGGAAATTATAATTATTTTTTTTCGATATTTGTGAATTTGTCTTTGTGTGTCCATGACACCCATGACATCGAATCCTAGTGGCTGTGAGTGTAGAAAGTGTCTTACACTCGGCGTGTTTTTGCAGACGTTGTGTATGTGCCGTCTCGCTGCATGGATATTATTCCTCGTGGACTAGCCGTGATACCGTGAGTTTTGTGAAGTGTATAGGTGTGGCCTCTCGACGACCAGACGATACCAACTTCGTTGAGCTACATGACAACGTCGATTACCCCTGACATGATTCGAGCCTGCAGTTCGACTTGAAAGGCAAGGTGGTTTTATTTACTTATCAGCTAGGGCAAAAATTGTGTCATATCTATTACAGTTCCTTTTAAGAACAAGCACTTGATACGACAGTTTTAAAAATTCAGAAAAAAGGTATAGATTAATTCAAATACGTTCCACATTTTCTTCAAGCGATACTCAGACCACTGTTTATCACTACCACTCAGAACGCAACTAGGAATCTTTTCATTAATTTCTAACTACTTCATTTTTAAATATAAATTTATAGCTAAATGTTCTACCTGTTCTAAGTAAAATTTTTGAAAAGATCCTTTTACACCAAATGTTGCTTCATTTTAAACTAAATAATCTTTTACACCAAAAGCAATTTGGCTTTACTAAAGGCCGTTCTACCACAGATGCTGGTGTTCAATTGCTGCGACATATTTTTGATTGTTGGGAACAAGCACATGATGCTATAGGTATTTTTTGTTACTTGTCTTTTGTAAAGCTTTTGATTGTGTTGATCATAAAACCTTATTGTTAAAATTACAATATTATGGTATTCAGGGAAATTCTCTAAAGTTGATAAATTCTTATTTAAACAATAGAGTCCAACGAGTGCAAGTAAATGGAGCATTATCAGCAGGTTTTAATATTAAAATAGGTGTACCTCAGGGCTCCATCCTAGGTCCGTTTCTATTTTTAGTTTATATAAATGATTTGCCAAATGTAGTAAAGGATTTATCTGAGGTTGTTTTGTTTGCTGACGACACTTCCTTGGTGTTTAGAGTAAAACGACAATCACAGGGTACGAAGGATATTAATGAAACTCTTTGCTTGATTCAGAACTGGTTTGATGCAAACAACCTACTCTTGAATTCTAATAAAACTAAATGTATTAAATTTATGCTACCAAATGTAAGGAGTACGGGGATGAATGTCGCTCTAAATGGTGGGACTTTGCAATTCGTCAATGAAACTGTTTTCTTGGGGATAACCATTGATTCTAAACTCCAGTGGGGTCCCCACATCTCTGCTTTGTTCAGCAGACTTAGTACTGCAGCTTTTGCAGTCAGAAGAATTAGACAGTTAACAGACATCCCCACTGCCAGACTGGTCTATTTCAGTTACTTTCACAGCATTATGTCTTATGGCATTCTACTGTGGGGTAGTGCTGCTGACATAGACTCTATATTTACTATTCAAAAAAGAGCAATAAGGTCAATATATAGTCTGCGGCGTGGTGAGTCCCTAAGAGAACTGTTTCCCACTATTAATAATATATTGACGGTGCATAGTCAATACATTTATGAAAATATTATGTATGTAAGAAAACACACTGGTATGTTTGAAAAAAAAAGGAACCACCATAACTTTAATACCAGAAATAGAAATAAATTAGCAATTCCTAAACATAGATTATGTAAGGTGGCTAGATCTTTCATGGGCAACTGTATTCGCTACGAGTACTACAATAAAATACCCGACCACATTTTGAATCTCACAGAAAAAAAGTTCAAACATGTCGTTAAACTAACGCTATGTAAAAAAGCGTACTATAAAGTAAGTGATTATTTGACTGACAAAACGGTGTGGTCTGAATTAGCTCCAGCTCCACATGTACCATTACGTTAAGTTGACATTGTCAAATACATTTTTTTTAAAAGATGTGTGTTATGGAGTTTCTTTCGCCACTTCTTCTCCATAACGAAACATCTTGTGAAATGGTGGTAGTTGTATTGATATTCAAAAAGTGCTCTGTAAAGAACCTATTTTGAATAAAAAGAAATATTTGATTTGATTTGAGTGAAATAATATAGAGGGTGTATTTTTTTTGAAAATTAACTCGTTCGATTCCCGGCTAGGGAAAAAGAAATTATAAAAAAGTAATGATGCAGTTTTAGTTTTTATCAAAATCGGCCTCGTAACACCTTTCAGCATTTTTCGCTAAGCCATATAGTTTCGGATTTGGCCCTGAAGGCCTATTTGAAAAATTCACCCTTTACCTATACGCCGAGTTCGGACCATTATCTACATAATGAATATATGCAAGATTCGAGCCTAACGATATAAAATGAAATATATTTATTTATGTATGTATTTATGTATAGGCCTACGGAGGCATTTACAAATTGTCAGCTATAATATTTTTCTTAACCCTATACTTGACTGTGTGCACTGAAATGCACATTCAAATCAGATTTTTTTTTTCCGAAAATGCAACATAGAATCTTATTAATAATAACTCAAAGCGACTTAACAAACGTTTCTTTACGTCAGAAAATGAAATCTATATCTGTCTCGTTCACACATTGTCAGTGGTAAACACAATAGCCAGCCGTCGGTCAGCGCCTGCACAACGCTCTCCAAATATCTTATGTTATCTGAATGAAATTAAGTTATATGTACGAAATTTATATAATCTTACTTTCTGCAAGCTTTATGCAATGTTTTGGTGATATTTTTTTGAGATATAATGTTTTGAATATATAGTAATTTATGACTTTTGTTATGTGTGCATTAAAATGCACACTGCCAACGACATACAATATTACTGTTTGTCAATATTGTATCTTTAAATGCACACTGCCAACTTTGCTACTATATGCTAAGGTTCTGCACACAAGGTAGGGGTAGGGTGAACAAAGTTCAGACAGAGTTTTTTTTTTATAATTCATGACTGAAATTAATATTTCCCCGTTTCCACTAAATTCCCAGTCCTTAGCTTGCAATATTTTTTTCAGATAACTGGAGGCCGAAAAATTCTAGCTTTGGTGTCTAAATTGCGTAATTAAATCTGATGTAGAATCCAGAAAATCTTAGAAAGATGAATTCCAGATGTCTAGGTCTCATCAAGACGTCCCTGAACTCAAGTCCTGTCCAATCAATAGCGTCTTCTGTCAAAAATGTAAACATGTCCAATAATGATGAGTCCAGAACATCTGCAATATCAATCCCAGATAAGACCAAATTCCCACTAGAGGTCGGCCATAGATGCGCCACTAGCCCTGAAGACTAAGCTGGAATGCCTCAGAAAAGTATATATTCTCACCACATCCTTCAAACAAGTGGAATAAAGTCTAATCATATGCTCAAATTTAATACAATATTCTAACGGAAACATGGATGAAGGTCTAAACAGACAAGTCGCTTTATAGAGTACAACTGTGTTAGGCCATCGTTAGTATTGTCTTCACAGATTCTGGACATCTTCGTTTGCAATTCCTGGTTGCTGTTTCGTCATGGGAATAGCGGTAAACAAAAATTATTGCCACTCAAAAAGTTTCGAGTCGCTTTATGTGGGAACTGCCTTTTTTTGGGAAGAGGTCCTCTAATCTCTCAACTCAACTAAAATATCTCATAACTTGTTGACATGTCATAACTTCCGAGACTTTTATCTTTAGTATTTTCAAAATGTATGATATTTTTTATATTTTTTAATTATCTTAGTTTAGTGAGTACTTGGCGGTGTGCATTTAAAGACACATATTTTTTTTCTTGTGAACCTGGCAGTGTGCACTTAAAGACACATCCTATATTCTGAAAACTGAAATTCAGTGATTTTTTATTTTATTTTTCCTAATATCCTTGTAACCCAATTAACGCAGGGAAGTAGCAAAAATATATTTTTTTTAGGATAAAATTCTCTGCCAACTATAGGGTTAAAACTACATTTGACCTACATAATTATAACTAATAAGGAAAAGTAAATAAAATCCGTAAATATACAACCATAAAATATATCTACTGATAAAACTGATAAATCTACGCAAATTATCCTATGACATAACTATCAATCACTTTGAACGGCAGTGGTTGGCAACAGTTTATGTGTGCCAAACCACGTTCTGCTTAATTGGTGTTCGTTAGATGCCAATTGTTTGCCAGCCCTGCTCGGTGGATATAATAAACGCTAAATAAACATAATTATGGCGTTTCATGGAAAATTACGCTTTCTACTTGCATAGCCCTGTAGGACTGTTATACTGTTGTAGAGGCAGTCAGACTCTGAACAGATATATAAAATAATTTATATATCTACCTATCGGGAGTAGAACACGATACTTCTTTACTTGTGTACCTCTGAAAAATCTATACAACTTAAAATTTACCATACATGTTTATTCGCTCTGAATATATTCAAAATAAATTATTCAGTATTGATAAAACGGAAAAAGAAATAAAAAAGTTGTTTTTTTAACAATGATAGGTATAATTTGTTCATCCGTATATGTCCAAATAACATACATTTATTTCTTATTTCTTATAAGTCTACGCTTTTCCTTTTTTCCTTGTATTATATTTTCATATCGTAAAAATAAACAAAGGAACTCGGAAAAAAGCAGTTATTATGACATCACCGGTAGTCATAATAATATTGTGTTGTTCTTTCCAATCATAATGTAGGTATGAAAGAAAAGTCTCAGTAAAGAAGGAATAATTCTCGAAGCAACTGCTCAGTACGAGTCCTCAGGGATCCAATCAGCTTGCTCTGTTCCCGAACAATAAACTAACAACATGACAACTTGATCTATGTTCCCTACTATGTGTATCTTGCATTGTCCTGCGAAATCTCAAGATCTGCTAGAGACCTTCCTTGTGGAAAAGGGATAACAAAATTACGTTTATTTTGTTATGATGTTTGTATTAGGCTGCGTTATGTGTCTTCTAAATGAAGGTAAAAATTGTGACAGCAATGTTCAATCGTTGGCATGATATTCTTTAGGTTAGGTTAGGTTAGATGGTCCAGGTTCATATCCCAAGTACCTCTATCCTCTATTATGTACCTCTTTTTCAACGCCATAAATTTTCATCCATTACCCGCTTTCTCATTTGTCAAGTCTCCATCTGGTTGGAATTTTAAGGGACAAGTGTATGAATTCGTCTTTCTAAGAGAAACCCTTATTTAGTAATGAGAAACCAATGGTATAATACTCTTCACTATTTCTTTACGTTAATATACACATAACACTGCATAAGGATACAACTTTTATTTTAGTAAAGGTTTGCTAAAAAATATAAGGCATGTAGGGTTATTCATAATGTCCTCCACAAAATTAATATGTAGAATGTAGGTCACGCCAAAGTTTGCTAAACGGAAGCGAAATCTACAAAGCGGAGGTAATCTGAGTGCACTCAATACACAATACCCGTTCAATGACGAACCAGGCTCATCAGCGCTTATTCGACACGGTGCTTGTGAAAGGGCCTCATTTTCCCCTCTTTGAAGGATGATAGCTGCTATAATTGCCAATAGCTCCGAGCTAAATCCTTGTCGTGTTCTTGTGTTCATATAAGCGGTTCATATAGCGAGTTTAAAATAGAAAGCGTTTTTCTCTCAAATTTCCAAAAAGGCCCAAGCTAACGATGTTGGAAATTAGCGACATGCCCTTGAATTGAAAATATTTTATCAATAAGACGTCGGTTTCATTTTATATTATTTGAGGATAAATAGTGTAGCTGCTATACAATGAACGAATGTTTTAGTTATAAATAGGTATCCAAAATATAAAACATTTTAAATGTTTTAACATAGGTTTCTTTCACACTCATACGCAACAAAAGTACATGCAATCGATAATAGATTATTTTGATTATTTACGCTATGAAAACAACCTCTTTCAAGATACTTTAGATTATGGGAGTTTCAACAATGAGAAAGATTTTTTAATTACGCTTCTTACTTAAACCTCAGTCTTGTGATTCTTCGTCCGACCTACAAAAGACCTCAATGCTATCTTCGAAGTTATTTTTAGCTATATCTACCTACTGTCTTATCTTAATAAGTTCGCTTAGCCTGACTTTTAATTGGTCCCCTTTTAGTTAACAAAGATCTCTCAAGATAAGGACAGTTTTAATAAGATTTCTTCGCAAACAAAAGGAGTTTCACAAGTTTAGAATTTTTAATTAACCTTATAAGAGGCTTATGGAATTAGGGTTCTCTTTCTTCTCAAAATAAGTCATGACGGCAAAGCCCTATGAATAAATAACAACTTTATTTTTATAGTATTAGCTTTTGATGAGTTAACCATAATAATTGATAATCCTTTAATGACGAACATGTCTCCATTTAATGATGTCAATATTAGAAATTGATTAAATCAAAGTCAATAAAGTAATGTAGACTAAGTGCTGTTAATTAAAGTTACGTTTACGAAAAAGTTCTAGAAGAATTCTAGAAGAATAGAAAGAAGAAAAGAGTTCTAGCCTATCATTGGTATCGTATAGATAAATCAAACAATAGAACTTCGATAAACCTGTAAACCAGGAACAATATACAAACGTTTCAAAATAAAGGGAAAATTAAATATATTAACATGGCCAAAAGGGTCATGTAGCATTTAAATCAAAAGGATATTAGAACGGTCGTACGGACATCGGAGACAATGAGCGTATTTACGCCAATTTTCGGGTCGCCATATTTATTGGCCTCTCGATCGGAAATGCCGAAAGGGTTTAAATGTGGAAAGGCAATCAATTAAAAACTCGGATTTCTTGTATTTAATCGAAAAGTACGAAACGGCTATGTATGCTCACTTGATCTTAATTGCTCATTTGGACCGGACCTTTATCAAGATTCATTTTACAAGTTTAAACGAGTATGCAGTCCATTTGATGGTAAGTAGCTACTGTCCATGGACTTGTATTCTACCCCAGATCAAATTAGATTGTAGCTCAGGTTGGCCACAGATGCGTTGCTACCCCTGAGGATTAAGTTGTAATTGTTATCATACTCTTCAAACCGGAACACAGCAACGATTATCACTGCTGTTATTAGGCAACAAGTAATTAATTTAAAAAATCAAAAACCCGACTGCACCAAAAAGGCTGAAATAGAATTTCCAAAAGCAGTGAAATAGGCATTTCATTATTTTTATCCAGAAAACCAAATACAAAGTTTCAAAGTAGGTGTCTGCTTCAAAAACAAAAAATGTTCAAACAATATTATCCTATTTTATCCTCGTAGTGCTCATTTACGCTATGTAAAGAACCTATGTGTAAAATTCCAGCACGCTTAAGTTCAGCGGTTTCCCTTTGCGTTGATCTCTGGCACAGCAACTCACTCATTTAGTCAGACAGTCATTCCGATGTGTATATACGAATGTATATGTACTAGCTGACCCGGCAAACGTTGTGTTGCCATATAAATAAAAAAATGTTAAGGGTGAACAACTCTTATCACTTAGGGGTAAAAAAAATATATAGTGGCCGATTCTCAGACATACTGAATAATATGTATATAAAATTTGGTGAAAATCCACCATTTACAAACTTACAAAATTTAAGATTGTTCAAATGAACTTTTAACCTTTATTTTACCCTCTACGGGGTTGATTTTTCGGAGGGGGATAAATTAGTGCGTACTTGTTCCTATTCAAAAAGCCAAATACAAAATTTTATAGTAGTTGCTTCAAAATTAAAGGATTTGAAAAAAACTGTTTTCCCCTATTTTACCCTCTTAAGGGTAGAATTTCCAAAAGGCCTTTCTTAGTACTTATTAACGCTATATAGAGAACCTATGTGCAAAATTACAGGACTGTAAGGTCCTTGGTTTAGGCTGTACGTTGATTTCTGAAAAATTAAAAAGTAATTTAGTTAGTCAGTCAGTCAGTCACCTTGCTGTTTTATATATATACAAATATGTTTTTATAATCTCCGTTTAATTTCCTTTCATTTGATACCCTACTCGATAGGTTCGGTTAACTTTTTTTTTGAAATGTGTTACTATTTCGCGCCAAAAATCCGCCATTTTGTTTTTCTTTTTCTAACACCTATCTAAGGACACTCGGGTCATTGAGACAAATATAATGACACCTTAACTGTTGAAATTCATCCAGCCGTTTGTTAGATCGGATCAAATAAAGAAAGACAAACATACAAGATACGCGCGAAAAACATAACCCTTCCTTGGCAGTCGGGTAAAAATAGGTGTGGTGATGGCTCAGGATTCAAACCATAAAGGGTAAAAAACTGTCGTTCGATAAACTAGTACTATAAGTCATAAGTTTAATAATAACATCACACCAATTCTTATCATGACACCTACTTCCTATATTGAACAACAGAATCACTCTTATGGATTGATTCAATATAGTTTGAAGGTGGCTCTTTGTGCAGCAAGCAAACCTTTGTGGTTCGACTCCGGTGGCACCACCGCAACACCTATTTCTGTCTCTTAACAGCAGCGTTAAACACTGCTGTGTTCTGATTTGAAGGGTATGGTAAGGAAGACATACTTTTGAGGCGTTCCTCAGGGGTACCAGCGCATCTGTGGCCGACCTCAGGTAGAGATATCTAATCCTATCTGCAATTGATTACAGATATCCATGGGCGGCAGTGACCACCATCAGGTGGACTGCATGCTCGTCTGCTCTACTTTTATTATAAAAAAAGTCCTCAGATCAAAATGCATTTGTGATTTTTAGGTAAGATTCTATTGGGAAAATATGGAATTTCAAAATTCAATTTTGTTTTAAATAAAATGCCTTTGAAAAAATACGAGTACGTGCTCATATAAGCATACACCTATTCTGTATATTTGCTCTTTTTCAATACCCTAAAAAAACAAGGCGATTCGAATATTTACCGGATAGTACGTTAAAAGAGCTTTGTTTACGAATTCACCGCGCGTGTTGTTTCAGGAAATATATTTACAGATATCCGCCTCGCAGTCTGGGGATAGATTTCGCTTTTCGAAAAGGATTATGTCAAAAATACAAATATACAATTGTACAGGTACATACATTTTCGTCTAAAGCCTTTTCTATGTATCTACATAAACATTACTACACAGGACACAAATGTATTCCTTTGAAGTTGTCTCATCGCCGAAATCTGCGACGCAGCCCTTAGAAAAAATGGAATTCGTGCAACGCGCATATACCATCGTTTGCTTAAAAATGCAATGTAGGTAATGGCACGATTTGCGCTTTCACGTGTGTCAAACATGATGACCAAGTTGGAATGCGGCTTATGCAACTTCTGGTTTGTTACATCCAGTACTGCATTAGGAGTACTTGATGTCTTAAAAAAATCACGCCTTTGGGCCCCCTGATCATAAGTAAACTAGAATAGGCCTTAATATAGTCGATAAAAACGCGTGGATGTTCAAATACCCTTCGCAATGTGTGCAATTTATTTTTGCTTTTACTGGCGCCCCTGAAGACGTGGTGCTTCAAGCAGTTACTTAATTTGCTTATTGACTAATCCGGCACTGGTAACACCGTCGGAATGTTACTTTAAGACAGAAATAAAATAGTGTAATTCACACAAGTTGCCGCAACTACTGATGTACCTACATGTGTTAGCATAGAAGATAATTCCGTAGATGTTTTTTTTTTTATAATATAGGAGCAGCAGACGAGCATGCAGTCCACCTGATGGTGTCAGATAGGATTAGATATTCCTACCTGAGGACTAAGCTGGAACGACTCGGAAAAGTATGTCTCCCTAACCCTAACCTTTCAAACCAGAACACAGCAGCGCTTAATGCATATGAACTGGTATGAAGTCTGCCTTCTCATCTTCTGAAAGTTCTTGTTACAAAATAAATAAATGCAATTTGTGAGAGGTCGTATTGACCGTGTCCCAGGTGGCGGGTCCCTACATACATATTTATCTAGACCTTCGCGGCCATATATTTCACGCATAGGAACGCGCGTTGAATACACAAACACCGCAGACTATTCTATTAAAATATATTGGTACCGATACTAGGAAAAGCGTGCAAAATAGAATAGGAATTAAAAGATAGAATACTTCTTGGTTCGCCAGATGGCGTCAATTCAGTTTTAGCTTTCTCTGATATTTCTTCCTGTTATATCGTTAAAGTAATATCACCTATGTACTCGTATTATCCGACGTTGCTTTACATTGTAGAACGGTTACCATATTTATTTGCCAGGAATATGCAAGATGTGTATGATGATGTTGTAAATGTCCATGGGAAACTATCCATCAGGCCGCCTTGCCGTTTCGATAGGTTCAACTAAAAAAAACACCTCTTAAAGGTTCAGCCGAATTTACCGTGATTATGGAATAATATCCTTGTGAACTTGCAAATGTAAACGTTAAATACACGTGATTCAAAGAAAGGATAGATGCTTAATCTAAGAGTAAAGCTGTCTTCACAGCACTTCGGGTTTAACGAACCGTTCCCATTCTTTGATGTTTACAGCGAGCTCGAACCGTTCTACTTAATGTAGCCAATTAGGTAGTCTGGTGGTAGGAGTCTTTCACGTCGTTTTATAGGCCACCTACGTGCGATTCTTTTTAATATAGAAAATAAATGTTTGTTACTTTCTTTCTTTTGTTTATTTTTTAAATCATTTTATTTTTTAAATCATTTATCCCGTTGACGCAAAATAACTATCAACTAACACTTCTTTGTTCTTCGCTAAGGTTTTAGAATTGCTCTTAAAGTTATCATTTTCCGAGTGAATAGTTTCAGATATAGTCTAAAATCCAAATAGCTGTTTCTAGAAATATGATACTCTCAAGCAATGTTTTATATAGGGTAAATGAGCTTTCAAAATGGATTTCGTAGAATTTTTTGGTCTGGGAATCTAATATAGATAATGAATGTTTTAATGAAATTCAAGTTTCATTTGTTGTACCCACTATAGGAGAGCTTATTTGCTTATCTCGGGGTTGAATTTGTAATTTATTTGAATTCAAAATCGTTACTATCATTCTTAATATTATGGACATTATTTCATGATATTAATTTTACAGACGGCAATTGACACAACTAACGAAAAAAACTAAAAATAATAACGAAAGTATAATGTTGTAAAATACAAATATATACAAATAATATAGACCATTAGAATAAACAGTAACAGAACAAATTATTTGAAAATATAATAAGTATTTTATTTTCAACACAAAAGTATTTAATTACGTCTATCTCAAAGGGATGAAGGTATTGAGGGAACAATTTCGTTGGGATTATTTTTTTATTAAATTCTATGGTCTTTTCAAGGTTTCAATTTGTATTTTACTTCTTTTTGAAATTCTTCTTTCTTTTGCCAATTTTAGTCAACCATTTTGTGGTTTGGTTTCCGATTTAGTATGATTTTTTATAATTTTGCTGTTCAATTATTTGTTACATATTCTCGGTTCTGTGTTTTATTATTTTTAGGTACATAGATGCAACGTTGTGTAAGTGAATTCCACTCTTTGTCCACTTATGAGAATACAAACATAAGAAACCAGATTCACTTAATTTACTAAATAAAACTTATATTATATCTATGTTTCTTTAAAGACTACGTATCCATGATTTGAATATTTAACTTTTGTTGTCATCAATAAATTCATTTTATCAAATATTCCCGCCGAGTATACTTACTTCTATGTTATGAGATCTTGTATAATAATTTGCATAATGATATGCTGTCCTGATCACACCTCTTCGACTTTTTCTGAAACATTCTTATGACTTCATTTCGCCGCAAAGTTATTTTCTTTATCGAATAAAGTCTGTTACCAACTGTCGTAAAGACTTCTCAAATCTGGGACGAGGTTTTCCCAAATGAGTGTCTTATTATATTCGTAGGTAAACGAAAGGGCTCTATAATTTAAAAATACTTTGGTTATATAAAGATTGCCATTTAAATTAATAAATTTTTCGTTATCTGTTAGTGGGTAACTTATAAGCGAGAAAAATACAAAGATCAGTATTTTATTTTCTTAAAATATGGAATTAGTAATTGGTCATGCAGTCCATCAGGTAAGTTATTATATTGTGACAAAATATTATTCTGGTATAAATAGTAAAATCATTCTGACATATTTACTAACAAGTGGTAATTAGTATTTTTTTCATTTTATATAGAAGAATTTATATCGAAGGCATTTTAAGCTACCAGATACATTAAAAATCAGGATTGTGGTCTATTTCTATAGAAAAACTGAAATTATTCACCAAATAAAATTTAAGAAAGATTTATTTACACCTGTGTATTAAGTTTCTTACGCTGCTTTTTCTCTACAATTTTTATTCCATTTTAGAGTGTTCGTTTTCAAAAACAAGTCGCGTAGATACTAAAAGTAATATAAGTTTTATGTGTTGCAACATACTTTGATTTGCAATAATAATACAAATTTATGGCAAATACTGAAACACAGACATAATAACAGATCGTTAAATACATCTGAATCATATTTGCTTATTGGCGATTTTATGAGTATATTGAATTTTAGTGTTTATGAGCAACAAAATTTACGAGATATTAATGTATTCAGACGCCAAAGTAGTATAATAATGCAATTGTTTAGAATTGTTTCCGTGTAGATATGTTTATAAAGGTAATAATCTCATAGAAGGATTTTCTGTGCAACTAATTCATAATTACACACGAAGATCAACACGTTCAGAATAAAAATGTCGCCATGCATGTCATACTGTCTGTTCGCCGAGGGCGAATCTGAAATTCGCATGACCTTGCTTTCAGATTAATATGGTCACCTCTAAATCCCGCAAGTCATTCAAATAAATAAAAAATACATACATGAATAATTAATATTGAATTGTAATTACAAAATAACTGTCATCTTATTACGAATTTTTAAGAAAATGACAATATTTTTTTTCCTACGACCGCGACTTCATCCGCATTTCAAAGTGAAAATGCTCAGGAGTTTTCATAAAAATTGTCTTTCAACCTTTTGCGTGTAAACAAAGGACAGATTGATTTTTAGTAACGTGTGTTAACACTAAAAGGAGCGTTAACTAAAAGAGAGACGATCACTTAAGCTTTTTTATTACACTATAGAAGCATAATACATTGGTAGAAGGTTCATGAAACAAGAATTAGTACCCGTCTGAGTTCTGAGCTCAGTGTTCGTCTCGGTTATGATTCATAAAGTGCTCAACAACGATAATGGAGTGGTTTGCCATTACGATTTCCATTTCATATGTGGTGACACTAAAACGGGGTGTACGGCGAAGAGCACATAGCTTCGTTGAATATTTAAACAATGTCTAATTAGGCTATACTTAATGAGGTAGTTAGTGGCATAATCCGTGGTTTGACTACAGCCGCGTTACAACTACACCACACCTATGTCTGCCTAATGATAGCAGAGTTAAGACCTGCTGTGTTTTGCTTTGAAGAGTGTGGTAAGGTAGACATACTTTTTTGAGGCATTCCCGCTTAGACCTTAGGGGTAGCAGCGCACCTGTAGCCAACCTCAGGTATGAATTTAACCTTAATTCGGTTGATTACAGATGTCCAGTATCCACTTACCATCAGACGGACTGCATGCTCGTCTGCTATTCATATATTATAAAATAGCGTTTTGTGTGTGAAATACCTTCTGAGCTTTTTAAAAATATTACTAAACAATACATAAAGTTTAAACGGTATGTAGACTTGAGAGGTTCAATTATAAAGCGGTCTGTTAACCGGGGCCAACGACGGACCCTATTATGTCGTCTAGTTTGCAATCCAAAGGCAAGGTTTCTTTATATTTGCGGCTTATTGTGTTCTTGAAAGTGCGTTACCAATTACCATTAACGTAAAGGGTTATGTTAGACTTTTATTAATAGTATTGGAGTAACAAACGAGCATGTATGATGGTAAGTTACTGCCGTCCATGGATATCTATAATCAACTACGGATAGGATTAGTCCTGCCTCGACCATAGAATATATTAAATAAGCATATGGTTATCACGCCGATTTTTATTATTAGTCATATGTTATTGGTATAAAATTCTACACCTAAAATAGGCGTACAAGAATTTTGCTTCAAAGCATTCATAAGCTTATTTCTCTATTATATGATAGTAACATCACTAAATATTCATATTACCACACAAATATGCACATAAAGACTGCATAATTCTATAATAACTATCGGAAAGGAGCGAGCATTTTCCAATAAAACCGTTTGAGCGTTTAGGCGGGCGGCGCAATAAGCTGGGGTGCCTTTAATCAGCGCACACAGGGGAGACCTGCATTTGAGTACTTGAATTTTGATTAATGTTAACTAATATTGATTTTAAGTATGATCCGGTGTAATCGTGTATTTATACGGTTGCTGTAAAATCCATCATTTAACTTTGAAGGTGAACTCTTTGTGTTTCGACTCTGGATGCATCACCGTCACACCTCTTTCTACTTCTCTTGTGTTCTGATTTCAAGGGTGTGGTAAGGAAGACATAATTATTTAGGGTGTTGCTAATTAAATCTTAAGGGTGGTAAGCATTTATAGTCCATATTATGATGGACTCTTATATGGGACTGATTACAGATGTCCCTGTCGGCAGACCCCACTTACCCAAATTAGGATAAAAACTCCGTAACAATCCTTTTATTTCGCAAATGTCGCAACAATCCTCTACCAACATGTACGATGATATATATTTTAAAACATGCAATATGCGCTACTTTCCCTCCCGCATAAGAGTGCACACTATCGTAACATACATACGGGTATAACTTAAATCTTATTTGAATTGAAAATCAATTTAATCCCTGAAAGCGGCCGCTTACTATCCACTTATATCACTACTTACTATCCTATCTAACCGCTTATTATCGAAGGTGGTAGAACCCTTTGTGGTTCGACTCTGGCGGCACCACCATCACATCAATTTCTACCTCATAGCAGCAATGTTAAGCAATGCTGTGTTCTGATTTGAAGGGTGTGGTAAGGGAGATACTTACCCGAGGCGTTCCAGCTTAGTACTCAGGGGTAGCAGCGCATCTATCGCCGATCTCAATAAATACTCAAGGAATATCTAATCCTATCCGGAGTTGATTACGGATTTCCATGGCTGGCAGTAGCCACTTACCATCAGGTGGACTGAATGCTCGTCTGCTACTCCTATATTATAGAAGAAAATATCAAAGTTGCACGTTCGTTTACTATTTAAATATTACAAAATAATTTCACTCGGTTAAGGAATAGTTATCGAGAAAAGACCTCAAAGGACCTTTTTAAAAGCTTTATGTCAAAGCATTCCAAGAATACCTTAAAGGAAATTCATTCCACATCTTGCATATACGCTGTAAATATAAGTCCAATCCTATTTGGAATTGTCCAATAGGCGATTACATATATGAGGACTGTAAAGTTTTTAATTTAGAAAATATTTTAGTTAATTAAAATAAAAAGTAATTTTCCTATAAATTAATCCCTCATGTAAGTGTCTTTGCATTACAACATCTTTCAAACTAGAAAAAAGCAATTCAACACTGATGAGTGAAAGAGTCATAATAGTTAGAACGGGAATGCACCAATATCACACTTATATCTAAGGTACTCGTAATGCATTTATGTGTCTCGGTGGGACGGTGTATAGCCGACCGTCTTAATTCTGAAGAGTCTTAACGTATCTGTATTCTGCTTCAAATAAACCTGTTTTCATCATCATCATCAATCATCAACAACCCATTACTGTCCCACTGCTGGGCACGGGTCTCCTCTCATAATGAGAAGGATTCGGCCATAGTCCACCGCGCTAGCCAAATGCGTATTGGTAGACTTCACATGCCTTTGAGATTTTTTTTTTGTAATCTCTCAGGCATGCAGGTATCCTCACGATGTTTTCCTTCACCGTTTAGCAAGTGATAATTAATTTCTAGCACATAACTTTGAAAAATCAGAGGTGCGTGCCTGGGATTTGAACCTCGGACTCCTCGATCGAGAGACCAAGTTTCTTAACCACTAGGCTATCAAACCTGTTTTATATGGAATTAATCACAGATGTCCATGGGCGGCAATAAACAATTACCGTAAGATGGAATGCGAGCTCATTAAGTACTCCAATCTCATACACGAAATGGAATGGAATGGGATGGATAATCGGATTCTAGAGAATTTCCAGGAATGTAGCTTTCTTCGCGATACTTCCCTTCTCCGTTAAATCATGTGATATTTCCAAATGTATCATCATCAAAAATCGTAAAATACTTACCAATAAAGAATACCGTTCAAAAATGGATGCTACTTAATTCAGTTATCACGAACCCTATCTATTACTATTCTGTATTGTACAAGAAGGGATCTACAACCGTTTTAATATACTACAAAAAATAACACAAGGGCAAACCCAATACAAAGATACGCAAATATAAACAATTCTCTTGAGCACCTCGGTGCGATATGGAAATAAGTAGTTGAATATTTATTAAAAATTGTTTGCGACGTCTGTTTTCAGACGTCGAAATAAAATCTATTCGTGTGTCTCGTAACATAGTGTTGTAAAGTAATGATAATACAACTATCGATAGATGACTTTGAAAAATGATAAGAATATTGATAGATAATTGAAGTAGAGATGGAGCAGGATTTCAACCTGATAGTAAAAAGCCACCTAGCTGTAATCAATCCTGAGGACGGATACAGATGCGTTGGTAACCATGATGACTAAGATGGAAATCCCTCGGTAAGTATGTCTCCCTTATCATATTTTTTAAGCCATAATAAAATAGCACTTAACACTTCTGACATATGAGAAATTTATGTGGCGTGTACGCCTCCGGAGTCGAATCATATAGTGGTTTATCTCATTTAAATCAAACTTACTGCTAAACGAAATCGTATAGCCTAATAAACCACCACATCTATCCTATGAATAAAGGCAAAATATGTATAGTAACCATAGTTTTATCTAAATCTACGCAAATCGATACTATCGGGTATCGAGAGTCTACCGATATAAGTGTGCAACACTAGTCTCGCGGGGAAGAACGCAATTACACTCGTCCACCGGCTTTAGGGTTGTCAAGGACCTTTTAACGATATTTGAATATGTAATCTCCTTTTTAAATTAAAAAGATTTATGAAGGGATGTCTCCCTATTCGTTTTTCTGCGCCATTGAAAGTGGTTTTTTAAAACGTCATTACAGTCGGTTGATTTTATTTGTAAACGCAATTTCGATGGTAAATTGTACCTACAAAAGAAAAGTAGGTACAATAAAGGTAATAATATAGGTAAACATATTTTTAATCAAACATAAAATTAAGTTTTAATTTTGTATTAAGGTTTCACTTGCATTATATTGCAATCGTCAAATAGATTGGTACTATGGTATTTGTCTGGTCCTAAACAATTCTTAACATTCTTAAATTTTATTTTCTCTTAACATTTATATAAATGATGGACTCTTAACTATCAAACAAGTAACTCAAATAAAAATGCATAGTGTTGTCGATATAAATCGATTTCATATAGGAGTTACATATGATAGCTCCTATATAAAATAGTATACTTGTACACTCTCCCGAGACACTCCAATTAAGTCTGAGGTGTAGTAATCTTATTATCTATGGCTTTAAATTAAAAACAAAATAAAAATAATCGTACTTTATAAGAAACTATTATAATGACAAAGAAAATAATTACTACTTTCATTACTGTAATGAAAAGAGCTTAGTTATAGACTTCTAATATCTAATTCTAGCCGCCTTTATTATACAAAGCATTTTTTTACAAATTTTAATAATATACACTAGAAAACTAAAAGAAACTAGCGTGGTTTAGATCCCCGGGCTCTCTTTTTTTTATAATATAGGAGTAGCAGACGAGCATGCAGTCCACCTGATGGTGAGTGGCTACCGCCGCCCATGGACATTTGTAATCAACCCCAGATAGGATTTAGTATTCCTACTTGCGGTCTGCCACAGATGCGCCACTACCCCTGAGGACTAAGCTGGCCTTGGAAAAGTCTGTCTCCCTTACCACACCCTTCAAACCGGAACACAGCAGCGCCTAACACTGCTGTTATTAGGTAGAAATAGGTACCTAAATAGAATCCTTTGTGGTGCCGCCGGAGTCGAACCACAAAGGGTTCTACCACCTTAATAACTCTCTGTTCGAGAAGTGAAAATTCGATGTTATAGTTTCTATATATTGTTACAAAAACTGCTACTTAGACTGCTATAAAAACTGCTATATACTCGTAGATGTCTACGAGCTGACCCGGCAAACGTTGGGCTGCCATATAAATAAAAAAAATGTTAAGGATGAACTACCCTTATCACTTATGGGTATGAAAATAAGATAGTAGACGATTCTCAAACTCACTCAATATGTATATGTTAGTGAAAATCGGTAAAGCCGTTTCGGAGGAGTACGGTAACTAACATTGTGACAGGAGAATTTTATATATAAGATATTACTAAATACATTCGCTAGCGATACCAACGAAAACGTAACGCAAAACCGCAGATTACAATTTAATTACGATCCGAGATATTGAAGTTATATCAAGTGTATCACCCCTGTAACAGGCAGGGTTAATGACGTAATCGCGTGAATTTCACGCGAGCACAAAGGCGCTTGAATCTGCAACTTCTTTATTAGCCCTTATAAGATTTCTTTGTTATAATTTATTAATACTTCCGTATATTTTCAACAATGCTGGTATTGTGTACTGTGGTGGTAATGGCGTAGCTATTGCTTTGTTTTCTATATTTTGGTTTAAGGGCTATATATAGACACAGATTGGTCCATATATTTTGGTCCAAACACGCCGGTAATAAAAGCGAATTTTACGAATATTTTATACGGCAATATCGTTTTACTCGTATGTCGTTGTAGCCGTTAGTTTATAGCTGTCAGAAAGAAACTGTTTTAATTATATTAGTAATTGCGTTTATAACGCATTACAAGAACATGAGATGTTAGAACCACTGACGGTCACCCATGCAACACATGACGACGCTTGACGTTTCTTAACTTTGTAGATTTCCGAGTTGCACAGTCTATGTTCTGCAAAACGATTTTAAAGTCATACAAAATATTTCATACACTTGTATGAGAATAAAACAATTTAGCTTGCAATGAAATAGCATTCATATTCTGTGCAATAAAACCGCTATATTCCTTTAGGCTTTCTCAGAGAGCCGGCATCGATTCGAATTTAAATTTTTCATCCATCGAGCAGATCTGTACTGACAGGCTTAAGCCGATTGGGATATCGACTTGCGTAATACAAGTGATTCATCTCACTTGGGCTTTCTCCAAAGGAAATTGTAGTATTTTGGAACAAATGGATTGCAGGAAATAAGTCATTTTCCTGCTATATTTTCAAGGAAAGTAACAGAAGGGAAATACGTTCGGCTTGATTAAGTAGGCGAGTGTTGCAGTGTTCGCAGTCAAATGGAGATTGATCTGCTTGACGAATGATACGTCATCTACGTATCATTCGTCTGATTCCGGATTCGATCCCAGGCCAAGCAAATGCAAATGACAATTTTAGATTTATTTACTGGGTTTTTGTTAGTGTGTTTGTCTTTGTGTATATCTATAGTATACATATACCTACATATATTTTTATAATATAGTAGAAGCAAACCTCCGGAGAAGGGCTCTTTTGTATTAATATTTTTTAATATTTTGTCATGTATACACAAAGTTTTAATCAAATATCTCTTGTAATAGTGATGAAAATATATAACATAGAATAGACACTGTGCAAATACAATTATCTTTAATCAATTTCAAACCACTCCTTTAAGTCAAAATGTTCAATATCTTCAATAACAGCTCGAAGCCATTCGCGTGGTGTCTAAAATATTCGACTCTCCCTAGCGGGGAACCACCCTGCGACGCACCGCGCATTCTAAACCAATTAAATTGCCGTACCATCAATTTGCGAGTCGTACATTGCTTGTATAGTTCTATTGTTGGGAGCGATGCACCAACACAGCAGGGCATGTACATCGTCAAAGACAATGAATACGCAAATTCGTTCGAACACCAAGTTGCATAATAGAGTCGCTCTAACTTTATTAAGCATGAAGTGAGGGCGCTCATGGTCTAGGGTTGACGGTGACACACGTGACTAGAATGTTAGATGTTCGTTTCTACAATGGAGTGGAAATTGTTTTGACGAGAGTGTCACGTTTGAATAAATGACTATTCTTTTTCAACTCGTCTCCTTCACAACCCAGTGCTTAATGTTTCCAAGCGAAGTAAAAGTTCTAGGTACTGAAAGTACGATTACATTTTATATATATGTATATTTTGTTGTTTATTTATTTACTGAATAATACTTCTTTTGTTTGTTCATAATTTTAATAAGAGTAGGTTTTGAAAGAAGGCGTGTCAGTGGACACGTGTGTATTTCTTTTTTTTATTATTTTGTTTACAATCACTACTCTGTACTAGGGCTTTGGTGCCAACGTCACGTTAAGTTTAGCACAAAATGGGCTAAACCAAAATACTATTACGATAACATCTGAATATAATGCCAACCTTTCTGCATGACGACTCAGGTCATTGAAGCTCCCTGTTTAATGTAACTTTTTTTAACAGTGCTCATTAATGCTTCTGATATTATACTTGCTATGCTTCAATACCACATAAAAAGAAATTAAATAATTTGGAATCTTAAAGACTCTCTAAATGTTGACAAACATAGAAACTTCGGTGATTATTACCATAAATCTTAAAAGCACTCAGATTTGACAATTTTTACTCCGAAAGACAAAAATGTAATCTTGTAAAAAATAAGGCTTACAAAACCTGAAGTTAAGATCAATTTATAAAAAGCGTAGGATAATCCGACTTCCATTTACTCGAGGACCTTTGAAGGCAAGACCAAAGTAGGGTTACCAAATGAACGTAATTCACAGTCAACCATTTTTTTTTTAAATTGGCTCCTAATATTAATGTATTACTCCTCTCGAAATTTCATCGTTAGGTTTTTACAATCGGTCTCAGTATTAATCTGTAATCTGGTATCTGTAATATTACCTTTTTTTTAATTATTTATGAATTCACAGTCACTTATATTACATTACGTTACAAACGTAACGTAATTATTATTACCAGAGTTTCCAGAGTATGATGTCTCATTCTTTGTAAAACATTGCAGACCAAACAGCTTGCCAAACAACTTGTTATCAGATTCCTATCTGAAATCGGCCACAGATACGCCGCCACCCTCGAGGACGAAGATGGAACGCCTCGGAAAACAATGGCTCTTTTACCACACCCTTCAAACCAGAACGCAGCAGCGCTTAATGCTCCTGTTATTAGGCAGAAATATGTGTGGCGATGGTGCCGCCGGAGTGGAACCACAGAGGCTTCTACCACCTTCAACTTCTATTCCGTGTAAAACTATCCATCCGCTTTAGCTACTTTATATTATAATGCGATGATTTCCAACAAGATTCCCTCTATCAGTGTGAGGCATATCCACAATCCAATTCATCCATAATCCAAAGCCTGATCAAGCTCTTATTGTATAATTTCAAAGCTTTTTCATCATTTCATCAAGCAAAGTTTCATAATATTTTTTCCTTTGTAATTTCAAATAAATATTATTGTACTGTCCAAAAGTCTTTTATACTATCCAGAAGTATTTTGCTACAGCCAATAATGTAAGGAACGAAACTGAGAGGGCTTATCCATAATTCAAATAAACGAGAATTGGCAGCCGCCGAAGTATTGATCTCATAACAAGGTCAAGTGTTGTTACTGGTGTAACTTATTTTGTTGTCTGTGTAACTTAGAAGTAAGTGATATGTTAGTAAGAAGTGAGTAAGATGTGAGGTTTCGCGGGTATGTAATACACGATATATATTATTTCAGCGCTTTTCGAGTGATGCAAGAGAGATTGTTAAAAATAATAGAGACTTATAAGGTCGAATGATGGAGTATGCGTTAAAAGGTGGTAGACCCTTTGTGGTTTTACGCTAGAGGCACCACCGCCACACCTATGTCTGCCTTATAACAGCAATGTTAAGCACTGCTCTGTTCCAAAAAATATTATATTGACTTTCACAGTCGAGTCTAAATGGTAAATTTTACACGTTATGTACCTATATTAAAGTTAATAAATTTTCTCTTAAATAATATGTAACAAATAAGTATTTCGTACTTTTAACATTCATGTTTTATTACTGAGGTGGAATATAAGCCAAATTATTTTAGTCATCTGTAAGATAAAATTAACTAACTTAAAATTCAAATGTAACCTTTGTCTAACAACTACGTGGAAAGTTTCCAAGAATAAAAATAAAGATAAAAGTTATATCTTTTCTATCAAAAACTTCCAACTAATGTTTTATATTCACGAGAAATAATAATGATATTAAATCTTAGGATATTAAATTATTAATTGGCCAAGGGCGAGTCAATTTCGCACACCGAAGGTTCCGTATCACCAATCTTCATATTTTTTATTCTTTGGAATTTGCTCACATAACTGTGATATAGATAGAGAAATAGACAGTAAAAAATAATGTATCTACTACGCTTCAATAGATAAACGGAAAATAGATGACACTCTTTTATCTTCAATCTTTGTTTTCTTCATCTTTGTCGTCATAGTGGTAACAGTAATACATGCTCTCTAAAGCTATAATATGTAACATAACGTAATATTTCTAATGTAATTATAACTACGGTTTAAGAGATAGGGTCACGTGATATACGGACACACGAAAAAACAGGTGATAAGGTACGTACCCAAAAGGTAAGGTTTTATCCTCTGGGTACGGAATCCTAAAAATGATAAAACACCATCCATCACTGTACGATTGTGTAGACTATGGAGGGTGGGAATTTGAATAATTCATCAGTACAGTCCAAGCTTTTATTGGCCCTTAAAACGAGGTGGGAATTTCTAATGGTATTCCCGAACATTCCTACGCTTTGTCACGATCAGAATAGACAATATTGGGATTCAGCCGCGTTGGTAATAGATTTATTATTTGAATTTGAATAAAAAAAGTTATCTTACTTAACACCAAGTGCGGTGGAAATTTATATCACATTAGAAAAAATATGCATACAAATCCCATTTTAATCCAATATATTCCTCATATTATTTCTAAGTAAATTACTTACAACAAACAGTATTTTAATGGAAAGAAAAGTATACTTTCAGATTTATGCATGTAATTTCTGAAAAAAATATACATGCATACACGTAAAATAGACATGCAAAAAATATGCATGCATATTTTATCCTATATCATGTTCCCGAAGTTAAATTAAATTGACTTCAGTTATTTCATACTTTGAGCCCGGTTTCAGCAATTTGGAATAAAAATAAAACCTTTTCAGTATTCCCATCTATCTGTTAAATTCATGTCGGAATTACTGGTCGGGTATCAGGGGGAAATTGGGAAAAGCCGTGGGAAATTTCGTTTCCCATACCAAATTTCCATTTCCATAGGGGTCCCATTAAAACGAGAGCTTGTAAAACATTTTACGCACTGCAGTGGCTTAATTCTTTTGGATTTGATTTTCATTTGGTTCACGGTGTATGGTTTTCATATATCTTTTTGTGTAATTGTAGCCAACGAGCAGTGCTGATTGGTAAGTGATCAGTACCCTTACCATGAGATTTTACGTTTTGACAAATATGACTGATTTGGTATTTGCTTACGTATTTGCCCATACTAATTCCAATCAGTATTCCCGGGAAGAGTGGGAGCTCAAACCGCCCGGCCAGCGACCCCGGGAAGGACAGCGGTATGTGTGGTCGCATACCGGCGTGCACACCAGACGGAGCCCGAAGGGGCACCGCGCTAAGAGGACTCCGGTTGCGTTCCGTTGGAGATCCCGGAGTCCTCTACGCAGCGCCGAGGACGGCCACCGGGGGGGTTTTAGTGCGGTAACAGTCCCACATAACCCCGTGTCGCTCCCACCGGCACCGGATACCTTTTGAAGGTTTCCCCCTCGATAACAAAAAAAAGAGTACAGGTGGACTGCATGTTCGTTTGCTACTTTAAACTTATAAACAATCTAGAAATATCTAGATTTCAAACTTTAAACCATAACAGCAGAGTTTAACATTGCAATATTATTGTACTATTGTATAAATATATTTTCTGCTAATCTTACAGCTTATACCATAAACTTTTGCGTGTGTTGACTTGATTTGCAACATATTCACTTCAGCATGTTAAGTAATATGTTACATATTCCATATTTACAGTTTACAGGCCATTGTAACCCTAAACCTATCGACACCTCAATATTAACACACCTAAACATTGGTAGATAAGGTTGAAAGTAGTCTTTACAAATAGTATCTATTCATGTTAAAACGAATTTTATAATATAAATATTGAGCCTTTTCTGCTCAACTCACAGATATCGGCTCTTGTTAAATCCTCGAGAGCATTAGAAATCCGATTTTCCAAGAAAACAACAGCTAGGTTATATGTATTATAAGTGAGATTTATCCGGTCACTTTGGCACTTAAAAGGTCTGTCAGATCTAATGAAAACTTCGCAAACTTATATACCTACTTAATTAAATGGAGAAATGGGAGAAAACGTGAATTATTTGGGCTATTTCTCACAGGTGTAGCTTTAGCTATAAAAAGAATCTTATACTTTGTTGTTGGGTATGAAAATTCAGCATTACTATAACGTTTTCTAAAACTATTGATTATTTTTCCATCCATCCATCAGCTTTTTGAGGTCCACTGCTGGACATAGGCCTCCTCTAATTGGCGCCACTCCAACCGATCCCGTGACTGGTGAATCCAGCGGTTTCCCGCCGTCTTCTTCAGGTCGTCGGTCCACCTGGTCGGGGGGCGGCCTGAACTCCTTTTGCCTACGCGTGGTCGCCACTCGACCTTTTTCACCATCTACTAATGATAATAATGTAAGCCAGAGTCCACGACGCTAGCAAAGGCGATCAAAGCATACTCGTTGATATTGATATTATTTAGAGTTGCGTCACAGATTCGAACTAACGCACTTTGCTTGGAGCGCATCATTCATACCACTAGACCACAACAACTTCAATTACTTCTCTAATTCATAAATAAATTGTATACGAAATACCACCATTTTGTACAAAATATCTAACGTAACCCTAATACAGTATTTCATTTAAGACGTTGGCTTCCCGGCCCAATCTCATTTCCAATATTTTGGAGCTATTACAAGAATTTAGAAGCCTTCTTAGCTCGGGTCGACCTACTTATGTTGAAGAGGTCGCGTATTTTTGCCAAAAATGTAACCTCGTAAATTATTGTCCAGTATCGAATTTTTAGAAAGGAATGGTCTTGGCAGTCATATTTATATGTTTATTTATACAACATTTTTCGTTACGTATAAAGTGTTCCGTTTAGTAACATGACATAACGTAACGTAACGTGATGTGATGTAGCGTAACGCGATGGAGTGTAACGTCACGTGATATAAATACACAATGAATAAAAGAACAAACAATTCTTTATCACGTATATTTTATTTGCAATTAAATGAAATGGCGAACAATCCACCGAATTATTATCTGTAACGTTTATTTACACTGTTATTTACACATTTATTACACGTTTATTTAATCTGTACAGAGTTAATCACTCTTCGTACTGATGTGAATTGAGTACATGATTGTTTCTTAATTGTGTACGAACAGAAATATCAACATTTGTGTATCTGCTAGTAAGTGTAAAGTACGTAATTAGTTATTTTTATGTTTCCACGCTAAAGAAATACAACTTCGTGTCAAATGCAGGAATGAATGCAAAACTTATTTTTATATTTTATTGTATCAGACTCAAATGGAAACAGTTGAATAGGAGAAAATAAAACTGGAAGTGTTCTAGTTGAACCGTGCACTCAGCTATCGTTTCCAGTGGAATAGCGGTACGCTCTGCCCGATGTCTTGCATGCACAATTGAATGTGCTTTGTCTTTGTTCTTTATTAATAAAAGTAGCATATTACTATGAAACTGTCATTTTTATCCAACTGCGAAGGAGAATCTTTTTCGAGCGTATGTATGTTTGTATGTATGATTCCTTCGCACGCGCTGCAGACCAAACAGCGTGACGAATTTTAACATATGACATGTCGTTGGATTCCTCTGAATTGTAGGGGTGATTTTGGCTATATTTTCAAGCAGTCTTGTTTTATGTTTTTATAATATTTAGGTATCTTGTTACTAGCGTCTATCTAGGGTAGTCTAAAGAATGATTCTAAATAAAAATGTCCTATCAGGTTACGACCACAAATGCGTATGGACACACAAAAATATATTTGCTTTACAACATACTTTAAAATATGGCGGCCAGCCACATATAGATGTTATTATCATAAACAAATGTAATATATTGTGTTAAACAGATTTGATTTAAAAATTGTCGAATCATAAAATAATACTAAGAGTAATAGTAAAATAATATAGAGTCATAAAACCATTGATACTATTACCAAAGTTTTATTTTACTGAGTGTTCAAAATGCATCTCTAATGTCAGTTGTCTCATGCGCTTGGTAATCGTTTCCGGCGTGTGATCAGGATGACGCAGATCGCGTCTCCAACACAATGTGATGTCTAGTCGCTTGGGATTTGTACTGCATGCCGAACAATACGTTGATCTCGCGCCCAAGTTACAGGATGTCGCGAGTGGTATAATTCATAATATTGACGCTAATGTTTCTAAAATAATTACAAATTAAGTTTACTTTTATAATAGCTAACAGAAATAGACCCAAAAGCAAAGTATATACAAATATATGAAATTTGTAGCCGCTACAATACTCAAGTTTTAATATGTAATAAAGGATAAGTACTCACGATACGCGATGTTATTTTCTTTATTGCCGAAACTGATGTGAGATAAAGAATGTTGTTTTAAAAGACTATGCTCATAATAATAACTACGGATCTATAAATTGTGATCTATGCATCATATCGCGCCTAAAGTTTATTCGCTTGGGATTTGTACCGCGTGCCAATACGTGTTGATTTCGTGCTCAAGTGGCAGGAGGGCGCGATTTAAATTTACTCGCAATCTAAAATATATCCTTTATGTATGAATGTAGTAATAACTTTTGTCGTAGTAATTTTTAGCACCGTTCGCACAATGTGCCGCTAAAAATCGTAACGAGATTTTTTTCGCATCAATCTCTTGTGTGCAAGTAAGACGAAATATCATAATTATGACATATTTGCTTTATAGGAAGAAATAAAATAAGATTTAGATTTGAAGCGATAGAAAAGGAAATCAAAGTAATAAACATCACAAAAATATGAGTTTAAAATAATTCAAATCGCTATTTCTTATCAAATGCGCGTGTCTTTCAGATCTCGTAGCAGAATTTGGGTTAGTCCATACAAGTAGGGATTTTTTCCAATAGATTTGTCCGTTTGCCTCGGTTGCCAATAACTTTGTGAGAAGGGCCTTTGAAAACTAAAGTTCTTTTATTACTTTTTGTCTGTGATATTATTTGCTTTCTCTTTGCAGCCGTTTCAATCTCCCATTGTTTGAATTTGTTTGTGTTCATTGGCCACAAAGAAAATATTTGCAAAGGAATTGTTTTAAGGAAAAACTCATTATACAAATTATATTTAATGCATAAAGACGGGTTCCGGGTTCGATCCCTGGCAACTCAAAAATCTAAATGAGGAATTTAGATTTCTGTTCTGGGTCTGGGTATTCAACTTTGTGTGTGTGTCCATGTTAACGATGACACAGAAAAAAAACTAGTAAGAGGCTATGAGCGTTGAAAGCGTTATGGGAATACGAATTTGACATGTCGTTAACATGATATTAAATATACACCATGTATAACAAAGAAAACCTTCGAAAAGCAATAAACTTATATACAACGCTGCAATATTCATATACAATGCTTGTATATGAAGATTTTAACGTCGTCTCACAAGTTTATTTGCTCTATAACAGCCTTGCTATTATCTTCTTGTCTAAAGAGTATTATGATGAAATATAACCATGAAACATTAGAATTTGGTCCTTAGGGTTGTTACTTGTTCCCCCCCGAACGGGCTGCCACCTTGTCGTGGTGGGGGGGCTTGTGTGTCCTAATGATCCCCGAGGCTATACGGCAGAGTTACTCATACCGGAAGGCGACGGGTGAAGGACCAGACTAAGAGCGGCCCAGGGGAGCTCACCCCTTAATAACAAGCAAAACATGGAAAAGGCACGTTGTGAAAACGGTCTCCAGGTGGGTACCCGAAAGGGAGAATCCCACCCCTCTGCTACGGCGGAGGGCTGCCCCACGTACTCTGGAGGGGGCAACAACTGCCTCGTAGGTCGGCAATCCGCCGACCTTCGTAAACACGACCCAAGCACGTACTCAACGGACTCTGAATTGCTTAACGAGACGGAAAAGATGCCCGCTTCAAAAGCGGTAACGAGGAAGACGCGGAATACACGAGGCAGAGCGCCTACGTCAGCTGCTTCGACGGACGCGGAAGAGCTCTCGGACTGCTCTTTAATGTCGGCGATGTCCACACAGTCCAGAGCCACGTCGGCTGGTGCCCGCAAGCGAGCACTACCGGCCAATAGCAGTGACGGAGAACGGCCAAAGAAGAAGACCGTCAAAGCCCAGACAGGTAGAGACGATGACTTCCTGGTTCCTGTGGCTCCTGCGGCCACGACCAGATCGAGGGCATCCCTCCCTAGTGCCGAGGAACTGGGAAGGGAAATGACTAACGAGCCTACGGGGGACCTAGGTTCTCGCATTATCGAGAACCTAGAAGTGATCGAAAAGGTTGCGGATAAATCCCGCAACCTAAAGGGAGATATGGTGCGCACCTTACGTTTGGCTGTGCGCCACGTCCAGGCGGCAGCTACGGAAGTAGTGCAGAGGGCAACCACTGCACACCTTGAGCGGGAGAACGCCACGCTGCGCTCCCAACTCGCCGGACTGAATGGGAAGGTTAAGGCACTTACGGCGGAACTAGACCAGTTACGCCGTAAGAGTGCTTCAAATAGACCCGAGCCACCTCGATCTGAACCGAGGAGGCCCGCTAATGGGGAAGACGCTCTGATGGACCGAATCGGGTCCATAATAGACCAAAAACTGGCGTCTTTTAGGGACGAGCTCTTCCCCGGCAGAGCGATTCGGCCTTCATTAGGGCAGAAGGTAGCGCCCGTTACGCCTGCGCGTCCTCCAGGGTCCAAAGCGCCGATGCGCCCTCCAGTAACGTCAACGTCAGTCGCACAAGCAGGGACGTGGGCGACTGTAGTAGGGCGCAAATCTAGGGCGAAGGAACGGCCTCCGCCCCCGACCCGAGTAGAGCCAGCCCGGAAGCAGTCTCCGAGTCGCGGGCGAGAAAAAAGTGCCACCCAGCGGCGACCTGCCGCCAATGCTGCACCGGCACCGGTGGCTCAGGCACCGAAAAAGGGTCGGGCCGGTAAGAGGAAGGCTGTCAAGCGGAGGCTTCCGCGAGTGCCGAAGTCGGCAGCAGTCACCGTGACGGTGCCCGAAGGGTCAAACGTCACCTACGCGGAGGTCATGAAGACCGCGAAGGGGCAAATTAAACTGCCTGATCTGGGTATCCCTGAGCTGCGCCAGAAGAGAGCCCTCAACGGCGGCTTGCTGCTTGAGGTGGCTGGCGAAGACAGTGCCGAGAAGGCCGACGCACTCGCAGGGAAGCTGCAAGCGGTTGTCGCGGGGATGGGAGTAAAGGTGACGAGACCCACAAAACAGGGGGAGGCCAGGGTGATGGATTTAGACGATTCCGTCACCCAGGAAGACGTTGCCGACGCCATCGCCGTGGCTTGCGGGTGCGTCACCGCCGACGTAAAAGTCGGGGAGATTCGGCGGAGGCCTTCAGCCTTGGGGACGGCATGGGTGCGCTGTCCTCTCACAGCCATCCGCAAGCTGGCCGCTGCAAAGCGAATTCTTGTCGGGTGGGTATCTGCCAGAGTGGAGATACTACCGGCTAGGTCGCTTCAATGCTTCCGTTGCCTCGAAATGGGGCATGCCCGGCACCAGTGCACCAGCACCAGGGATAGGAGCGCACTGTGCTACGTATGTGGCGAACCCGGCCATAGGGCGAGTCAATGCGGAGCACAGTCTCCGAAATGCGCCCTATGCGCAGACCTTGGTTGTCCATCTGACCACCGCTTGGGTAGCAAAAGGTGCAAGCCTCCGAAAAAGAGGAATAGAGGCAACGGAGGAGACGAGACAGCGGCCAAGACTGCTAGCTCGGCACGGACAGATGGGCCTGCGCATCCCAGCGCTTCGTCCCATTGTCCGCCAGCGGAAGCGATGGACTCCTAATGGATAGGTCTCCGTCACTTAAAATACTCCAGGGGAACCTAAACCACTGTCGCGGGGCGCAGGATTTGCTCCATCAATGCCTCGTAGACTGTTCGGTTTCTTTGGCTGTGGTGGCGGAGCCCTATAGAGTTCCGGAGCATCCGCGGTGGGTAGGAGACGATGCGCAGTCCGTAGCCGTGTACTGGGCGGGCGGAGAGGGAGATCCCCCGTGCTCCAGACTTCACTCCGAGCGGGGTATAGTCGCAGTGGAGTGGGGTCCCTTGGCGGTGTTAGGGTGCTATGTCTCCCCGAATTGCACCTTGGCGGCATTCGAGACGTTCCTGGACCGTGTGGCATACTGTGTTCGGTCCTGTCTTCCCCGACCGGTATTCGTGATGGGCGATTTTAACGCCCACTCGAGGGTTTGGGGAAACAGACGAGACAGTGTCAAGGGAAGGGCAACGCTCGAATGGGCAGCTGGGCTCGACCTACGTCTGCTGAATCGTGGCTCGGTCAGCACGTGCGTGCGGTGGCAGGGAGAGTCGGTCGTAGACCTTTCGTGGGCGACTCTTTCTGCCGAGCGCTTGGTCACGGGCTGGAGGGTGGCCGACGACCTAGTCACGTTGTCTGACCATCGCCACATATTGGTGGACGTAGTGTTACGGCTTCCGGCTGCGGATGTCCGCCGTACAAACGACCAGCCGCGTCGATGGGCAATGAAGCGGCTCAACCGAGACCTGCTCGTCGCTGCTGCTCATGTCGTGGACTGGTCATGCACCGCCGAGGTGGATGACCGGCTCGATCCCGAACGGGAGGCGATCCGGATCAGGGATGACATGGCGGCCATCTGCGATTCCGCGATGCCGCGTGTCAGACCTGGCTGGAGGCGCCCTGTGTACTGGTGGACGGAGTACATCGCACGGCTGCGTGCAGCCTGCCTGCGCGCCAGACGTCAGTACACTCGGGCTCGACGACGCCGGTCATCCAGCGCCGCGGAAAGGGAGGAGAAGTACGTGGAGTACCGGGCCGCAACAACACTGCTTCAGGGCGCAATCGCCGAAAGCAAGGCCCGGAACTGGAGCGCACTCGTGGAGGGGCTAGACCGGGACCCATGGGGACGCCCGTATAGGATGGTTCTCGGCAAGCTACGTCCATGGGTGCCTCCGCTCACGGAAACTCTCGACCCGCTTTTCGTGGACACAGTGGTGGACAGCTTGTTTCCAGGAACCACTGACGAAACGGGTTCTCCCGCCGCGACGCCGGATCTCCCTGAATGGTCGGACGACCTGACGGTCACCAGTTGCGAGCTCGACGGAGCAATCAGGCGCATGGCGAGGCGAAACACTGCTCCGGGGCCGGACGGAATCCCAGGTCAGGCTTGGGTCTTGGCGCTGACAGTACTGGGGGGGAGGCTGCAAAACTTGTACACCGCCTGCTTCCGTTATGGACGGTTTCCATCGGTATGGAGGCAGGCGCGGCTGGTGCTGTTGCACAAGTGGGGCAAGCCTCGGGACTCCCCATCAGCGTACAGACCCATCTGTCTGTTGGATGAGGTGGGCAAACTATTCGAGAGGATCATTTCCACTCGAATTAGTCAGCACTTAGCGTGCCACGGCCCGGACCTCTCCGAAAACCAGTTCGGCTTCCGGCAGCGACGTTCGACGGTGGACGCCATCCTTCGAGTCCGAACGCTCTCAGAGCAGGCCATATCCCAGGGTAGAGTAGTCTTGGCGTTAAGCCTAGACATAGTCAACGCTTTCAACTCTCTACCCTGGAGAGCGATTATGGAGGGCCTGTCCGTCCACCAAGTACCTTCATATTTAAGGGAGGTTTTAAAGGCCTACTTGTCGGACAGGCGTATCCGCTTCCCAGGTCGCTATGGGAGCGTTCACGGGAGGAACGTCATGCGCGGGGTACCGCAGGGTTCGGTACTGGGCCCACTACTGTGGAATATCGCGTACGACGCAGTGCTGAGAACGATGCTCCCACCAGGAGTAAGCATCGTCTGCTATGCCGATGACACCCTCGTTCTCGCTGAGGGGGTGTCGTTTTCGAGAACGGCTCGGCTAGCGGAACTCGGAGTGGCACGCGTCATAGCGAAGATCCGCGGGTTGGGCCTACAGGTAGCGTCCCAGAAAACCGAGGCGATATGGTTCCACGGCCGCAGGCCGAGAGTCGAGCCAGCTGAGACCTCAGTGCGCGTCGGGGAAACGGATGTCCGGATAGGCAGGTACATGAAGTACCTTGGCCTAATACTGGACAGCCGCTGGTGCTTTGACGAGCACTTCGACCGTCTCGTCCCCCGAATCCATAAGGTAGCGGGTGCTATGCATAGACTGCTGCCGAATCTCGGGGGACCAAGGGAAGAAGTCCGCCGCCTCTACGCGGGTGTGATACGCTCGATTGCGCTCTACGGTGCGCCGGTATGGTCGGACAAATTGTCTGCCAGCCGACGCCGTGCGCGGAAACTGAACTCCGCGCAACGTACGATCGCAATCAGAGTCGCCCGGGGGTATCGTACCATATCGTATGAGGCGGCGACAGTCCTGGGGCGGTGTCCGCCCCTGGACATTCTGGCGGATATGGACGCACGGGTCTTCCATAAGATCCGCGTCCTCCGTCAGAGGACGGAACCCTTCGACGAAGAGACGATCGGAGCGCTTCGGAGGAGAGCCAGATGGCGCGCTCTGAGGTGCTGGCGCGAACGGCTTCAGGAGCCTAGGAGCATACGCCAAAGGGTGGTTGACGCTATCCTACCGAACTTTCGGGCCTGGCTGAAGAGCAGGGGTAGAGTGACCTACCGCCTTACTCAGATACTCACCGGACATGGCTGTTTCGGTGAGTATCTGAACAGGATACAGAGGGAGGAGACGGCCCAGTGCTATCATTGCGGGCACGACGAGGATTCCGCACAGCACACGCTGCAGTACTGCCCAGCGTGGGAGTCGCAGCGGCGGATCCTCGTCGAAAAAGTGGGACCGGATCTCTCTCCGTCGGCCATCGTCGGGGCGATGGTTCAGCGTAGCGAAGCCTGGGACGGCATGATCACCTTCTGCGATGCAGTCATGTCCGCGAAGGAAGACGCCGAACGAGCAAGGGAGCGTGCTGAACCCGCTCGGAGGAGGAGTCGCCGCGGGCGTACGTAAAGGCCCCAGGCGCTGTGTCCCTGTAGTTTCGGGACCAGAATAGGGCTACGGTATCCCCTGCCTGTCGTAAGAGGCGACTAAAAGGGGGCTTCCGGGGTTGCGGGCGGCAAGAGTGGGTAGCTCGAACCGCCCGGTAAGCGACCCCGGGAAGGGCGGCGGTATGTGTGGTCGCATACCGTCGTACGCACCAGACGGTGTGGCGAGCGTCAAGCTCACCTGGGCAGAGCCCGACGGGGCAACGCGCTAAGAGGACTCCGGTTGCGTTCCTTTGGAGATCCCGGAGCCCTCAACGCAGCGCCGAGGACGGCCACCGGGGGGGTTTTAGTGCGGTAAAAATCCCACATAACCCTGCGTCCCTCCCACGGCGCCGGGTACCTTTTGAAGGTTTCCCCCTCGTAAACAAAAAAAAAAAAAAAAAAAAAAAAAAAGGGTTGTTACTTGTTACGGTGATTGTTACCCTAAAGAATATTTTTAGGGCTGACTTTGTAACAATCACCGTTCGCTTATAACCAGGTTCTAACCTGAGAGTGCAATCCATTCAATCTCGCTTTTAAAGTTACGGTACAAAAAGGTTCAGTATAAAATTTTATTTTGGCCAAACAACTATCGATTATCAGAATTTCAATAGCGATAATAGAATACAACACAGTACAATGCTTTTAACAATAGGAAATAGGGATGACTGGTTTCCCGTCTATTGTATAGTAGACCGCGGCACCGCGGGCCAGTTTAATTAAATGTCGTAATACAAAGCGTCATACACTCTCTAATTTCCTGTTCATTTTGATAATAATTCGGACACCTGTGTGAAATTAAATAACTCAATTCAGCGAGGTACCTAATGCTGCTAGTCCTGTGTACACTTCCACTAGGCAGCGATTTGGCTCATTTGTTTTAATTGTGGATTATAATTTACATACCTATTATCTATATATTACTTAGGGTAATAATTTAATTATAGCCTTTGGCATATTTTTAGATTTCAAAAATAAATTAAGACTAAGTGCTTGTTTTTGAAATCTTGCAACGTTAAGTAAAATTTGGTATATACATAATTTTATATGATATAACTTACTATGTTTTTAATATACTTAAAACATTAAAGCCACATTTTTCCGCAACATTAAAGACTTTATTCCCTTATTTTAGTTGGTTTTATTAGGTTAATCTATAATAATCATGTCTAAAATCATCTTTTTTTGCGTGGTCAAGGAATTTAATAATATTAAAAAGGTATAAACTAAAAATACACATTTAAAAATCATAGTCAGGTATTCTTATTCATTGTATAATACTTTATTGATAAAGCATTATGCTTCCGACAGACTACATCAGCAATGGGAAGTGGATTTACAAGGCTTTTATTGAAGAACGGACTCAGTGCAATCCCGGGCCAGTTTAATTAAATGTCTAATACGTACTGACGCGCACTCACTCCAACGTCTTGTTTATTTTTTCTTTTGAATATAAATACTGAGTTATCTTGTTATTTCTTTAATTTTATTTACATTAACTGTTACAAAATATTTTTCTACTCTTTTGAATTTATATCATGAAACATTTCAAACTTCAAAACATGAGAGAGTGTTACAAACCGAAATTATTTATTGCATTATTAATTATAATATAGTTTAAACCACACACATTTTCAGACAGACCTTATCGGTATGCTAATATTTATTAGTTATTAGTACGTAATACCTATATTATGTTTTCGGTAAGCGAGTTAACCACTATCACTAGTTTACGAAAACCATGAAATGAGGTTACCTGGTTATCAATACCACACTACCAAATAGTTCGCAATAGAAAAGAAGCGATGATATAAAGTCTGTAACATAGAATACTCATTTGGAATCTTCGGAGATTTTGTCACTATTTTGATTTCATTGCTTTGCCATTAAGACAGAATTACTCCCGGCAACATATTACTCCAGAAATGGAAAGTGGCGCACCGCGACACAATCCGGGCCAGTTTAATTAAATGTCTAACACATACCGACGTGCACTCGCTCTAATGTCTTTTTCATTTAATTTCTTTGACAACGTATTGTATAAATTCTTTACATTTTCTCTTTTCTTGTAATACTATAACATTGTTGTTTAATATTAATGTCTATTTATTAGAGACACGTTTTCTTGACGTTATCCTGCTATTTATACTGATATTTTATACATTCAATCACTTTTTAAATAGTAATGATGACCGCGTCTCGGGTTCAATCCCCAGCCAAACCGATATCTAATGGTGAATTTTCATTTCTGTCTGGGTGTTTGTGTATTCATCTATGTATGTGTACATAGCACATACGAAACAACGAATCCTGTTGTGGGGCTGTGAGTGTAGGAACGTCTTTAACTTTTGCTGACAAAGATTGTTATCTTGTACATCGCTGATTTTCAGCCATCATCTCCTCCCTAATGAGATTGTAGTGGATTACCTAATTACCTTCTAGCTACATTAAAATTCCTACAAAAAACCAAAACAAAGCAGTTTGCATACTTTTCAACATTTCGTTTGCGGTTTTCAGCTTTTGTAAACCCTCAATATTTCTGAGTTAAAATTTAGACAATGCAGTGACAATTCCTTTTGCGTAAAAAATCCGTAAAAATAGCTTTGAGACCATTTGCAAATATAAAAAATGGAATTTAGATTTCTGTTCTGAATCCGTGCTATTCACAACAAAGGAAAATCTTTCAGTAACTGTTACTGCAGTTATTTATTTTGTTAGATAGCTTCATATGCTAATTATAAATTAACGTGTCACCGTACCTAATTATTTCGTTGGAGGTACCATAATATATACCAGTGCAAGACAAATCCAACTTCCATACAATACTAACAAGCTAGCCAATTAAAATACGAGTTGCAAACCTACTAAATGTTGAAGTAAACTTCACGAATTGTGTTCACTGGATAACTTCTATAGTATTGTTAAAGACTAAATTTGTCTGCAGAACCATAAAAGGTAAATTACCAAGTCATATTTGCAAGGCAGTAGAACCTCTATTATTTGACACCGGTGGCACCAGTGCCACTCCTTTGCCTGTTATTTGGCTGCTTGTTGGTTTGTCTGTACGAAAGTCTGTTATTTCAAGGGTGCAGCAAAGCAGATACTTTTGCTGAGTCCTTAGAAGTAGCGGCGCATCTACATAGAAATCCGACTTCTGATAGGTATCTTATCTTATCTGAAGTTAAAGACAACATTCATGCAGCAGCATTTAACGCTGCTGTTATGAGTCAGAAATAGGTGTGGCGGTGGTGCCGCCGGAGTTGAACCACATATCATCAAGATCAAGATCTCTTATATCATAAAAAAAAAACTGTTAACACCAATAAAGCTTTGAAGGCGTTACTAAGGCGTTAATCGCCTAGTGGCCTTTAACTTCTCACGGTAAAAATAAGAGTATTAAGTGAAAACCATTTCGTGGAAATCTTTACTTATCCCGTCGCTGATAAAACAAGTATTAGTGGGACTTACAGAAATCACGAGATGGGTACTATCAATAAATCTGTGGCCTGTTGATATTAAAATTCTACGGAATTACTGTAGATCTGTTCGTAATTCGACGATTATTTTTTCTATTTTATTACCGTGATAAAAATATGTATTGTCCTATAAACGACGTGGTAAGACGGGGATACTATATCGAGACATTAAGAATTAACAAATTATTTGCTAGAAAAATGACATATTATAACTTTACTATGCACAAAAAGATGCACAAATTGACAACTGTCCATGAAAGTGTCGATCACTTAAAAATCACGTATACCACAAGCTAACTACCATGATATGAAAAATAAGGTATCCTACTCGTATATATACTACTATTCTCCCTAACATCTTAATATCTACCCTAAAAGTACGTTTAATGCAAACATGAATTGCACATTTCTAGAGTCCCCAGCTCCCTTGTTATAAGTTGGATGTGGGCCACAATTCCCGTGCACCGTCCAAGTTTCAGGTGTCCATTAAGTCTTAAACTCCTAGTTCACAAATTATTCATACCCTCATCAAACTATAATGCATATTTGATGGAGGTCACCGTTTCTGGAGCGCAGTTTTCGTAGGAAGTTTCGAATCGATTAAATCTAGCTTAAAATTTGATAGTTCCTTAGGCAAAATTCTGTATAATTGTAATGTTATGCTATTACTAGCTGACCCGGCAAACGTTGTGTTGCCATGTAAATAAATAAAAAAATATTAAGGGTGAACAACCCTTATCACTTTGGGGTATGAAAAATAGATAGTAGCCGATTCTCAGACCTACTGAATATGCATATAAAATTTGGTGAAATTCAACAAAGCCGTTTCTGAGGAGTACGGTAACTAACATTGAGACACGAGAATTTTATATATAAGATTCACATCAAAGTACTAATGCAATAGTAAACCTGTCATATTATTAAGTTTCCAACACGAGATTGCTGAAAATTATTTTGATTAAATTTAATATCGAGAAAGTTAAGCCCTAAGGAAGATTATAAGCTACTTTTTACGAAAACCATCCATTATTATATGAAATTTATTTTTAAAAAGGGGAATTATTCTGCTCCTGACAAAATTCTCGCCTTTGATCCTTCCATGACTCCATAGTAGTAGTAAGTAAAAATACATCGCGTGCTTAAAGGTAAAAGGGCCTATAGCTAAGGGTTAATAGGGATTTATGCTGAAAGGGCACATAAAAAAATTTTTTTTTTGCCATTCGGTTTGAAATTATCTGAAACGTAAAAAATTTTTAGCACGCGACATCATTAACTTCAAGTCACATTGATTCTAAGTACTTATATAATATGCAACCACAGACATAGAAAAAGTATAGACAAATTCTAACAGTATATTCACGACTTTATTTCTCAACAAACCATCACATACAGTGCCTACGTTAAATACCTTCATTTAAACTCCCCTCTTGTTCCACCGTCACCTGGTTATCCGTACATATATCTCACCCCGACTTTTGCTTTAACGCGCGAATTATTTTATTAAAGGCATGGGCTTAACAAAGGTTACCACTTTGTTTCACCGTCATAGGGAAAGCGAGTAGCGATTATCTCGCAATTTATAAAATGTAAATTAAATTAAATTCTCTATAAAGTAAGATTTCATATAGTTCTATATATAGTATGTTAATGGGGATCTATGCTTTCATGAATACAAGTAAAATACTTCAATTAGAACAGTCGCTGTATTCGAGGAAAAAGTTGGAATGCCTTATGTAACTATCTCTGTCTACACTCACAAATTAAAACAGAATAGTGACGCCTTAATACTGTAGTTATCTCAGACCTTTTTTTTTTTTTTTTTTTGTTTACAAGGGGGAAACCTTCAAAAGGTACCCAGTGTCGTAGGAGCGACACGGGGTTATGTGGGATTCTTACCGCACTAAAACCCCCCCGGTGGCCGTCCTCAGCGTTGCCAAGAGGACTCCGGGATCTCCTACGGAACGCAACCGGAGTCCTCTGAACGCGTTGCCCCTTCGGGCTCCTCCTAGGTGAGCTTCAGGACTCACCACACCGTCTGGTGTTTACGACGGTATGCGACCACACATACCGCCGTCCTTCCCGGAGTTGCTTGCTGGACGGCTCGACCTCCCAATCTTGCCGCCCGCAACCCCGGAAGCCCCCTTTTAGTCGCCTCTTACGACAGGCAGGGGATACCGTAGCCCTATTCTAGTCCCGGGACTACAGGGACAAGTTATCTCAGACCTACAATACGGGTCTGTGGTAATTATAATGCAGAAATTTGTTAGGCAGTGGTACCGTTCCAGTTGAAGTGAAAAGAGGTTTTAGATTTTTATGTATGTATATTTTTTCTATTTATATATTTAAAGCAGTGGTAGCCTAGTGGTTAAGAAACTTTGCCTCTCGATCGGGAAATCCGAGGTTCAAATCCCAGGCACACACCTCTGATTTTTCGAAATTATGTGCGTATTAGAAATTAATTATCACTTGCTTAAACGGTGAAGGAAAACATCGTGAGGAAACCTGCATACCTGAGATATTTATAAAAAAAAATCTCAAAGGTATGTGATGTCTACCAATAAGCACTTGGCCAGCGCGGTGGACCATGACCTAATGCTTCTCATTATGAGAGAAGACCCGTGCTCAGCAGTGGAACGGTAATGGGTTTAAGATGATGAATTTTTTTTAAGATTTTTAGATAAAGCTTTAGCTTAAGCTGAAATCAATTTCTATTACACAATTATATATTTTTTTAATGTTTACATGCATACATGCATAAATCTCTGAAACCAAATCTTGATGAGTTAATTCTTCATTCGTTAATCTTTACTCGTTTGTTTTGAAACACATACCTCGAAAGTTGCCCTAGGCAGGAGGAGTAATTTACCCTTATGCTATTTCACAGGGGATACGTATGCAGTATGCATCCATCTAAGGAAACATAAATAGTGATACGGTTGGATTCTGTGCACCATTTAAACCCCAACAAATATTTTCATTTTTAACTCTTTTTATTCATTTATTAAAAACACGAACCAATTAGTATAACATGGGTATTGTTGTTTTACAATACATTTTACAAACAATTTAATTATTACTGAGTTGCCATAACATCAAGTGAACTATATACTAACATAAGAATACTGTGAGCCTTATTACACAGGCTCGGCTTCTTCATTATTCACGAGTAATTCAAGCAGGAATATCAGAATTTTGCTTTTACTTTTGTATGTCCCGCGATTATGGCAAGCGATATAAAGTAGACTTATCGGAAAGATTTGAATTATAGGGACCATATCAATTAGCATTCCTACGGCGCTTAAATCAACCCGACTCTCAAAGATAAACAACATAAAATCAAAAATCAAAACTTAGCATTAAACTAATAGAGTTACAAAATACCGTGATCCTCACCCACATTAACCCTCACGTCATAACAAATGCATTTATAAAAAAAATCTATAGCTACCTATCTACACTCGGCAGTTTGCAGTTTGCAAAAATGACTGTTTTTGTATTTGTTTACGTATTTCCAATACATTTCCAATCAGTACCCTTACCATAAGTTTTCAAAACATCCCACAATTTTACGTTACGTTTACTCAATCCATTATTCCGTTCCGTTTGCTTCAGTAGACTGAGAAAACGTAACAATAAGTAAGAGCTCAAGTTTTTTTGTCGCAAAAAAGAGAGACAAAACATAAAGCGCCATTTTGTCAATTTAGACACTTAATGTTACGTTACAGTTCTGATACAATCCGCTAGGGGCGCTGATTGGAATTAGTATGGGCAAATACGTAAAAAATACCAAAACAGTCATATTTGTCAAAACGTAAAAACTCATGGTAAGGGTACAGTTTTGATACAGTCCGCTGAGGACGCTGATTGAAAATGTATGGGCAAATGCGTAAACAAATACAAAAACAGTCATTTTTGTAAAAACGCAAAAACTCATAGTAAGGTTACAGGACTCAACAGGATACATAAGTGCATCAAGCGAGCTTCAAATGCCTGCCTCAGGCAGACAATCCTCCCGTCACTAATACACAATGCATACGTAATGATACAAAGGATTGTGTAATTTGTAGTGATTAAAACCTTTGTTTGCCAATAACTATAGCACAATCTGGTAAGCAATACCATAGCATTAGAAAATTAGATATAGATAACATTATGCGTCAGTAAAGAGTTCTAAAAGCAATTCTTTAAAATAAGCGTATGTCACTCCCATTTAGACAAATCCACAATATTTAGACAAATCTAAATACTTAATTATATACCTGCATATAATACGTTCGTAAAAACATTACCCTCCGGAATAGCAAACCGATTACATAGCACGAACGACGTAAGACGAATTAACTCGTTCCCAATAGGAAACATAAACATTCGATATATTTACCAAACATATAAGCGAAAGTATAGGATTACCTGTCATCCTTCATGTATTCCTGCTTCGCAAAAAAATTAACACTTCAACTATTTTGTCTTATGTACCTTGTTCATTAAAAATATATGTTTATATTATATTTTACATCATGTTTATTTTATCTTTTTACTTTTGTTTTACACCCACTTAAAGGGTTAAACAGCTGGAATATCCATAAACCAATGCGAATTGACACACACCCCATAATAAACATAAACTTTCTAAGTAATTGCCTAAACACATAGGTAAAAGATTACCCATTGTGTAATACCACTTCATAACTATTTATTATAGCTTATATTTTATAGCTTATCCTTACTATGTTTTCGAATATGAAATCAAAGTCTCCTTTATCTTTTTATGCAAAAAGAAGTAAACAGAAGCAAACATTTTTGCAGCACGCACGTAAGTCGAATTAAGTCAACCCCAATAGGTAACACAAACACTACGTATTTACCAAACACAGCCGGAAGAACAGGATTACGTCACCCCTCATGTATTTGCGCTAGTTTTGCGACACTCGCTTTTTGTATGTACTCACTACTTGTCGAATACTAAAACATCAGTTTCTTTCCCTTTCGCAGTCTTTATCTTCTTTATTTGTATTTATCCGTAACTGCATGATGTGTTCCATTTCAAATTTAAACAGTTCCTGATCATTTAAATGATTCATGAATTAGTTTTAATTAAAACGATTTTAATGAAAATTTTCATTATTAATTTATTCATCTCGAAAACTAAATTCACCAAGATAAGACTTAATCTGACTATAAGTCGTCATCCAACGCTACTGTCCTAGTATTAGGCTTTAATCGCCATTCTGGTAAAAGTAAAGATCGAGCACCATCCATCTGCTGGTAACTGTCTCTAATGGACCATTATAGTTAAACCCAAATAGTCATCATCCTATCTAAATAACACCTCGTAGGTATAAATGTCTCTTCCTTAATATACCCTTCTAACTAAAGTGCAGCTGCACTTAACTCTGTTGATGTTAGGGTGAAATAGATGTGGTGGTGGTGCTGCTGAAGTTAGTACAACTATTCGAAAACTGAATAGTTGTAGCATTAACTCTTAGGCATTTAGTCCTGTAGCGTCATCCTTTACGTCTCCTAAGGAAGTGGGAAATAAAAATAATTCGAAAAATATATCAATGCTACATACTAGATATATCTCTACTATTTATACCACTGGCTCATCAGTGCAACTACCGCGAACAACCAGTGATGCATAAAAAAGGCAAGCTTAACTCCAAATGCATAATTCCCGCCGCATATTTTCACTCAAATAAGACCGCACAATACATTTTCATGCCGCTTGTTAAATAATAAATTCAAACAACTTCCATAACCCGGCACTCTTTTTGAGTGGAAAGAAGACTATAAAAATTCCCGCTTGTATATGCATTTGGCACGAATAATACTGTACCAGGCTCAGCTGAAAGCAGTGTGACCACGTAACCTAATTCACGTGGGATGTCCCCTTTTTGTGATAATGTGCTTCTACCCACGCACAAAAAAATAGTACTGTTTTTTTGTAATGTAGGTGTTTATTTCAAAGAAGCTGACGTAAGCAAACTTATTACTTATTTATACAGTATACAATATGCTTATATAATACAATTCGACTTCGTTTCCAAATATTTATTCACGTTACTTAGAGATAAAAGTAATTTCGGGAAAATAGAGTGATATTATCTGATATAATAAGGTACAATATTACAAGTTTCATAAAAAAGTATAACAATAACTGAAATAACACTCTTTTACAAAACAATCACAGTATCATAAGAACATGTTATTTAAATTCTGTAAAAATAATTCTACATCTTACTAAATATTATTACATATTATTCAATATATGCAATATTTTGCATATCAATAATCCACTTGAAAATTTCTTTACACTAGACATTGTCAAATTTCACAGTATGTTTATGTTTGAAGATGGTAGAACCCTTTGTGGTTCGACTCCGGCGGCATCACCGCCACACCTATTTCTACCTAATAACAGCGGTGCTAGGTGCTGCTATGTTCCGGTTTGAAGGGTGTGGCAAGGGAGACAGACTTTTTCGAGTGGCCGACCTCAGGTAGGAATATCTTATCCTATCTGGGGTTGATTACAGATGTCCATGGGCGGCAGTAGCCACTTACCATCAGATCCCACCATCAGATGGACTGCATGCTCGTCTGCTACTCTTATATTATATAAAAAAAATGTTAAGTCAAATTTGGATAGATTAAGTATTAATAACAGGCGTATATAAACAAAACTGACAAAGTACTATACACAGCCAATACGCTTTATTGACTTATTGATTATACTGATCGCGCTAATCCCGTATTGATTCAAGCTATCATGGTAATACCAGTTAAACCTATCGGGCAATACACTGAAGGCAATAGAACGGTACATTAAGTTCGCGTAGACGTTGAACTGTTGTTATTTTGTTTGTAAAAATATTTTTGTATTATGTTTGTATTGTATTCTTCGTGTATATGGGATTTGAACCGATAGCACTCAGCTTGAGACCGAAGTTCACACCATTAGACTAAAGTTCATATTACTACCTGCTGTTAAAATATTTATTATCATCTGTCAGCTACTGTGCCAGTATAGTCCACCACAATGGCCAAAAGGCTCAAATTTAAATGCTTTGTTGGTTGTGCAGTGCAATTGAATGTTCTAGTCCGTAAAATGTAAATCCATAATTGGCTAATTAGATTAACATTGAAAGTATTATATATATATATCATTTTAGTAGCTGTGGATTTTGTTAAATAAATAAATAAACAAATTTTGACTGAAAAATTCAAGTTTATTGTAGCTATGCCAAACATGGGAAGGAATCGTATCAACCAGGATAACTCCGGGATGACAGGTTGATAGTATTAAGTTAAGATTAAAACTACTTCGCAACAATCCGATACAAATATGTATGATGGTATATATTTTAAACCATGCAGTATGTACCACCCTCCCTCTCTCAAAGGATGCATGCAGATGCAAAAAATAAAAATATATACCACCATACATACCACCACCAACACGTGTTTCGCTCCAAAACGGAGCATCATCAGGTTGATGATACTGACGTACTAATTGGTAATGAGTCCTTCCGAATTGTATGTAATTTGACATCACTCATTCGAGATGGACGAGTTGTTAAGCGGGGTGACAGTTTTTGTATGAAAATCATGTCAATTTTTACTCCATACAACTAATCAAAACGTCTTATTCACTTCACTATACATTCGACGTGCATTTAATACTATTTCAGACTATCTAGACGAGAAATTGAAATACGTAATCCATTATTGTAGAATATGCCTTACAACTACGTTAAAACAATTATAAGCTACATTTACTTACTACGTATGTTGTTATACATACACACATACACACGTGTGTATTACGTATACGTATTATTTCATACAAACGAAGTTTCCTTTAACTATTGTTCAACGTTATTGTGTTACAAGCACATTATTACAAACTCGCGCGAATTCTAATGGAGTATGAAACTTGGTATTTGTGTAGTGTTCCTACATAAGCAATTCTACAATACATTGCTCCTTTGTATTCACGTGTTTACATTACCATAAATATCGTGAAGTGAGAATTAAGTGGTCTGTAGTTATATAAGGGGGTGATTCAGCGGTCACGTGATGGTAATCTTACCATTTGAGGGTAGACCCATGGGCGGTAGTTTTATAAAGTAGAATCCTAGTGTGAAAAGATCCTAGCGTGTATAAATTTGGAAGACGTTAGTATTGTCATTTGAACTTTATTTTAAACCACAATGCACAAAGACATTTTAAAATTAAAAGCAAAACCACTTAAACTACTCCTACTTTTAAGCAACGACTGCTTTAAAGAAATATCTAACTGATTGGTCATAAGTAAGTACATTGCTGTCTCAGATCAGTATTCCTATATTTAAGAACGTTGTAGATATTCTACTGTACCGCGTAGTACCAATGTTCGGGTATATGAGCACTAGATAGGTTATTAATTCTTCAATCTGTTACTGTACTGTATATAGAAGAATAAACAACGATACTCCTGTTAAAATATGTGATAAAAAAACGGGGCAGTCGTTGAAGACTTCCGATAGAAGTTAAAACTAAGTTACTTGTGAATTGCATCATCAACTTATCAGAATATTATTTTTAAATGATTTCTGATTTGTTAAGAAATGTTAATTACCAATTTAAACTTAATCATAAAGAGTTCGGTGACGATGACGCGAGCTCCACTATGTTTCTTCCCCAAAAAGTGCTCAACGCTTAAATAAGTCTTCACTTCAATAAAGAAGCATGGACAGAGAAATTCGACTGGAGTGTCTAGAAGCATAAAACTTAGCAAAGGACTTCTTTAAACGTAGACGAGCACTAAGAAAGGAATTTTGAATCATTCCCTAAGTTTAAACGGGGGGTTACTACCATTTCTTAAAACAATATTATTGTAATCATACATTGAAATATCGTACCACGACCTCGTTAAAGTAATATTGTTTTTATAATATTACAATAAGCAGGTTTGTTCGAAAGTAAGCAAAGTAAGCAATTTCGAAATTATTCATTTTTTTTAAACAATTTAACTTTTTAAGCAAAATATGACGATTTCAGTTGGTTTTATACAATGAATAAGCGAACAATGAATAAGGGTTTAAGTTTGTTCAACTGTATATGACGGAACACAATCAAGACCGGAGTGCGAAAAAATGACACTAGTTTCCTCTAATAGAATAGACAAATTACTCGTTCTTTTACTTCAATCGGCAGAAATAAAACAATACTGTTTATAGGAGCTCGTGATACGAAACAAAATAATGTTGATGCAATATTGAGATAAAACTTTCCTGAACTATGATGGCTTTTTAAAAGATGGTGGTAGGCCCCCAGCAGTTGAAAGCTTGTCCTTTCACAGAAATGTAGAGCGTTACCTTTAAATGTTCGCCGGTGTAGAACGAACACAAATATTTCTTGTAACACGCGAGATTACCTGAAAAAAACATTTTGGTTAAATAAAGTCGTTTTATTACTTGCATAACATAGCATTAATTATGATAAGGATTGTAAAACACGCGCAAAAGTAATCTTGATTAGTTTTATGGCTCTATTTTCATTTAAAACCTCGAATAATAATGATATAATGTTTCCTTAAATATTTTTATGTTTTAATTACATTCAAACAGCATTTTGGTATATTTTCAAATTTCGAGCGATTACGACTTTACTTATATACAGTTTTAAATTTTATTTTTAGCGTGGCTGTAGGGTTCGTACACAAAACTGCGATGCGACGTCGCATCGCAAAAATCTGCGAGCTCCCTCGACGCATCGCAAGAACTTGCGAATTGATTCGCATCGCACAGTGGTTGTTGTTGTTGGTCACCCTGAAAGACGCTACGCCGCACGATATCGCATCGCAGCAATTCGCATCGCAATTTTCTGCGTTGCGAATTCGCATCGCGTCGCATCGCAGTTTTGTGTTCGAGCCCGTATTCTGTGTATGTGTACTAATTTCAAAATTTGAAAAATAAGAAAGTTACTATTAACACATTTTTAGTTTTTGATAATAAAACCGGGTGATTAACTTGACAATATGACAATAAAAAGTATGAATTGTAAGTTTTGTAACCTGGTATTATTTAATATCCATACAACAGTATGCATTACGTATGCCAATTTAATATCTAGAATAGCAACGCGTCTGCGACCGACATCAGTTAGGAACAGGCTTACAATCGTCCTTAGAGTTAATTACAGATGTCCATAAACCATTAACCACATAATTATCCTCACTTGAACAGTATCTCCACTTCTATCATACTCCAAAAAAACATGACAACGAAAAGTCAATCCAGAAAATAACGAAGTCAAACCAGAGACTGCCGAAGCTAACCCATCGTGCAACAATAGCATGGGAACTGCGTCAGCCTGAATAGAAATTGCTACTGAAACAACGTCGCAAGCAGTCCATAAAAACATAAGTGATGTGAGGTCAGCGGTCCAAAAAAGGGAAAAGTAAATGTGAATAGGTGACCCATTTACCCCCCGTCGTGAATAAATACGCGACCGATCAGCTTACTGCGCCCCCGCGTAAAGAATAGATGGTGACCTCTATAAATCTTTCGTTCGATGCCGGGGGGCGAAGAAGCCACAAGGTTCTGGGGTAAGGTACAAGCGAAAGCGTTAGGCGTTTAAATCGCTAATAGGAATATATAGGTTGCTATATAGGAACTATGGTTGGTTTGGTTCATATATTTGGTTTGTTTTGGTTGGTAGTGCTTTGGAAAATACCAATAAGCATCTGTCGTCAGTCATTTCGATATTTCATTTTAACATTTGTAACGCTAGTTACAGGACATGTTCCTAATGTAATAATTATATACACAATACAACAGAAGTATTACCGCGATTTTCAGAAACAATGATTGAATTTAGAACTTATTAAATTCAATCAGTGACTGTTTTACTTGTTTATAATATAGAATTTCTCTTATTTTTTTTTCATAATATAGGAGTAGCAGACGAGTATGCAGTCCACCTGACTGTGAGTGGCTGCTACCGTCCACGGACATCTATCAACCCCAGAGGATTAGATATTCCTACCTGAGGTCGGCCACAGATGCGCTACCTGTGAGGATTAAGCTGGAACGCCTCGGAAAAGTATGTCTCCTAAGTATATAAAACGTTATATCTTGTAACTTACACAGACCCACAAGAATTGGATGAGAATTTTTGTATCGAGCCCTTAGTTATGCTAATACGAATGACCGGGTTCTGTCGAATGAGTGAATAAATTGCGACCGAACTGTAACTGAATATTTAGACCGATAAGTACTGGGTTAAATCTACGTTTTCTATTACATATGTACTCGAAAGGTGTATAGTAGCTCGAAACCAGTATAGTACTACATTCTAATAAAAATAATAACATATTAATGTATATAAAAACCTATATAGATTTTTTCTATTTGTTTTGTATATTCCGGTATTATTTGTACATATATTTTCGTTGACGGCAAAGTTCATTAGAAATCAACGCGCAAGAGAGGTCTTCAAAAAGTTTTCAAAGACTATCACTCTACACTTTTCTTCTCACTCTGAGAGGAGACTCTTCAGCAGAAGTGTGATAATCATGGGTTGATGACGACAACAAGTTTCGTATAATAAATTTAGGTTAAAGACGATTTATTGTAGCTTTGTTTTACACAGTACTAGGCGCTTATGTGCTCGAAAGTGCGGTATCGTGAAGATACAAGAGGCGTTCTAACATAGCCCTCAGGGGTAGCGCCGCATCTGTGGCCGACATCAAACAGAGCTCCAAACCTGTTTCAATTATCAATGTTTGGGATCGATACCATATATCAGTGTGCAGTAACCAAAACCATCCAGTGCATGGTCGTTGGATTCAGTTTGGTCCAGTTTTATTTTACTTTTATACTTTCAAAACGCTTACTAAATACATATACGAGTATTTTATCAACTAAAGTCGTATCTTCGCAACTTATAAGTCAATAGGTCTTTGTCACTGTAGTACCGGGACCAGAATAGGACTACGGTATCCCCTGCCTGTCGTAAAAGGCGACTAAAAGGGCTTCCGGGGTTGCGGGCGGCAAGATTAGGGGCTCAATCCGTCCAGCAAGCGACCCCGGGAAGGATAGCGGTTTGTGTGGTCGCATATCGCTGTAATCACCAGGAGATATGAGAGGAGCATAAAATGCTCCCCCCAGGGAAGAGCCCGATAGAAGGGCATCGCGTTAGGAGGACTCCGGTTGTGTTCCGTCCCGGAGTTCTCCACCAAACGCCGAGGACGGCCACCGGGGGGGTTTTAGTGCGGTAAAAGTCACACATAAACCAGCGTCACTCCCATGGCGTTGGGTACCTTTTGAAGGTTTCCCATTCGTCAATAAAAAAACAAATGTCAATAGGTCTTATCTACGCTTTCGCTAAGGTCTCGGGACGAAAATAGAACTACGATATTCCCTGCTTGCTATATAAGGGCACTAAAAGGAGACTCCTAAGGTTGCAGACGGGAAAAGTGGGAGCTGATACCATCCAGCTACCGACTATGGAACGGACGGATTTTATAGCCACATATCGTCGCAAACATCCAAAGGCGTGATGAGTGTAAATGCTCATTTGAGCAGAGCCCTATAGAGCCACAGCGCTCGGAGTAACACAGTCGTGTTCCGTTGGAAATACCGGAGTTCTCCACGTGGCGCTGAGGAAGGTCATCGAGAAGAGTTTCAGAGGGTAAAACCTCATATAACATGATGTACCTTGTGAAGGTTCCCCTCGTCGATAGAAATAAAAAAGCCTAACCTACATACCTTTTATTATAATAACTTTGAAAAGAAGCAGAAACATCTCCAATCAAGGTTCCTTTATGAGATCATTACGAGCGAATTGCCTATTCAGAATTATGTTTTCCGATTTCCTAATTTTATAAAGGAAATAAAGACGAAATAAAGTCGGACTAAAAGAAACGATTTATGAATAGGTCCCTTTAATTAATGCCGTGATTGTGTTAAACATGAATATAAAATATATTAATAATATGATTCGTATATTTATAATAGCTCTACGAAATTAAGCAACGTCTGACGTTGTCGGGAGGCATTCAGTATGACCGCTAGGCGTTTTTCTAGGGTCTCTGATTTTCTAAGTTATGTATGTTATGTCTATAATTAAATGATCCTGTATACCTAAGAGATTTTTAAAAAAAGTAAAGGAAGGTATGTGAACTCTACCTAATATACTTGACCACCGCGGTGTACTATGGCCTAATCCATCACATTCTAAGTCCATTACCAGCAGCACACACTCTTTAGAAACCTATAGCAAAAATAATGTATCTGTAGTCAATTAACAAAGAATTAAGTAATTATTTGAGATTTCGAATACCTTTAAATTTGAGATTAGACGAAACTAATAGAGATCTTTAATTTTTCGTCTAATATGAACAAGAATTTAAAGAATGCCATGTAAATTTGAACGAAGTTCCGGGATCGTCTCAAATCCGGAAACAGGATCCCAATACTGTCAAGTAACACACATTTCAATTTCCGAGAAGGGCCAAATTCTTTCTCTATTGACATTTCTTTCCTACGTTAAGACTCTGATTGATTGCTCTATCTACTGTGTAAATAAAAAATAAATTACGTTTTGATAAAACGATAAGTCACCAAGTGCCGGGATTGGGGAGATTTCCGCTTGTGTGCGTATCCTGTGATGTCATAATCACGTTATCTACACAAACAAATAAAATTCAAGTGGCTTGCTGTGGTTTCAAGAAAGGCATTTTTGGCTGTTTTTTTTTTCTTTTTGTATGTTATAATAGAACATTTTAATATGTGAGAGTGATATATGAATGATCTGTGACTGTGATCAATGACCGAAGCACCCACCAATAATTTGCCGCGCCCAACGTTGTTTAATTTTTTAGATCGATCTTCACCAGCCGTGGTAATACATGTACAGTCAGCTTCATTAGTAGATGAACAGATTAAAATGTCAAAAATACGGATACACCTAATCATTATTAAATGAACATCATAAAATGTCAAAATCAGATGAACACTAACGCGTCAATAGTAGCTGAATAATTCAAGTTAAAAAGATTTAAACATAGCTACCCATATTTCACTCATACTTTATTGACAAAATTGGCATTCACAAAATTATTCCCAATACGTTATTTCAAGTAACGCGGTACCGAAATTAAATTATAAATGTAACGGCGATTAAGTTCCTATAATATACATACATGAGTATGTTAATATCAATCAGTACACGTAGGGCTGTCAAAAAATTCTTTAAGATCTTTTTATAAGGTATTTTTTATAAAATATAGGAATAGCAGACGAGCATGCTGTTCATCTGATGGTAAATGGCTACTGCCGCCCATGGACATCTGTAATCAACCCCAGATAGGATAAGATATTCCTTATTGAGGTCGGCCACAGATGGGCTGCCACCCCTGAGGGATAAGCTCGAACGCCTCAGAAAAATATGTCTCCCTTACCATGCCCTTCAAACCAGAACACAGCAGCGCTTAACAGTGCTGTTACGAGTATAAGGTAGAAATAGGTGTGGCGGTCGTGCCACCGGAGTCGAACCACAAAGGATACTACCACCTTCCAAATTATTAAGCAACCATGATTATGAACCTGGCTACAGCAACACCTCAACTCTACAGGTTTTGATACTTATCAAGATGATTTTAACTTTTTAACTAGAAAACCTAGTTGATTAATTTATTGGTCTAGTTTGAATAAAAATAATTTAATTTCGCGTGCTTTATTCGATACTGTAAATATTATTTGAATATTTTAACGTTAATACGAACAAAGTTTCTCAAATTAAATTATTAATACCGGATATAATCAAATCAAATCAAATCATTTTTCTTAATTCAAAATAGGTTCTTTACAGAGCACTTTTTGAATGTTAGTAAAACTACCACCACTACACAAGGTGTTTTGTTATGGAGAAGAAAGGGCGAAAGAAACTCCATAACACACATCTTTTAAAAAATATATGTTTTTTGCAATGTTAAACTTATCCTAATAGTACATGTGGAGCTGGAACTACTTCAGACCACACCGGTTTGCCAGTCACATAATCACTTAGTTTATAGTACGCTTTTTTACATAGCGTTTGTTTAACGACATGTTTGAACTTTTTTTCTGTGAGATTCATGTACTAAACTTTAGTCAAATAATTTCTTACTTCAATTATACATATTTGTTTTCCCTGTCCAAAATTATCGTATGTAAGTAAATTTGCATGTGCCAACCCTTAATTTATATCGTATACCATGAATGCTCCGCCACTTAATCCTTACTTTGATGAAATATTTTTTGGTGAAAATAAGGATATCCTTTCATTTATTTAAAGGTGGAACTTTTTAATCAAGGCACCACCGACATCATTTTTGGCCCTTATAACAGCAGTGTCAAGCACTGCTACGAGTATGTTCTAATTTGGTAAAGTAATACAGAGATTTTTCTCATTTGTAAAACAGTCTAATTAACTCTAGTTGATTATTTTATCATTTGATCATATGTAGGTATATGTACCATATGTATATGAATACTAGCTCTTTGCATAATATATTTACAAATCATACAACTATTTAATATAACGCCTATAAAAGCAGTGATAACCTCGTGGTTAAGAAACTCGGCCTCTCGATCGAGGGGCCCCATGTTCAAATGAGAGGCACGCTGATTTTTCGCAATTATGCGAGTATTAGAAATTAATTATCACTTGCTAAAACGGTGTAGAAAAACATCATTAGAAAACCTGCATACCTGAGAGATTTATAAAAAAAAATATCTCAAAGGTATGTGAAGTCTACCAATACGCACTTGGCCAGCGCTGTAGGCTATGGCCTAATCCTTCTCATTCTGAGAGGAGACCCGTATCCAGCAGTGGGACATTAATGGATTGATGATGAAGAATACAACGCCTGCAAGCGCTTCGCAAAATCGTAACAGTATTTAATTTACAACAACAAAATTAAATTAACAACCAGTGTACTTTAGAAAGTACATAAAATTATGGTATACGCGAGCTTTGCGCATGAACAAACTATAAATCTCGTCTAGACTGCGCTAATAAAGTGAATAAAACTGAACCACAAAGCAAGACAAAGGGCAGACGAATTCAAATCCGCGAAGAAATAAACTTAATGCTGTCAAATTATGCAAATGTTTAAGAGAAACATGTGATTTATTCGCTTTATTTAATTTTACTTGGCTGCGACGGAGTTAGAATTTACCTGAACTAGTTTTAATATTTACTTAATTTCTTTTTATATTTGTATTAAAATAGCAGGGGAAATCTCTTAGGTATAAAACTCTTGTTACTATATTTGTTCAAGTATCATACAAAAATTACTGTATTCCATTGGATGCAATATTTTATTTAAAGGCTAGAACGAATTTAAACGACTATATATTTTATCTCAATGTAATGACAGGAATTACATAAAAAACTTTAAACTCTTTTAAATGAGGCACTTTTGAGTTGTTTATTAGATGCCATGAATGGCATCCGTATCAAAAATACAATATCTATATTATTATAATGTCTAAATATGTGTTAAGAATTATTATTATTTCTTTAAGACTCGATTTATTTACGTAAGCATATTATATTGAAGCTACATTTATCATTACAAAGCCACATAGAAATAACAAATTAGACCTACTTATCATTAGTTACAAAAAGTATTTTCCAACCGCAGACCGTTAAGCGTTTATGTCAAAAGAAATACAGTACAGTAAATTCGGCGTTATCTCCCAAGAGTTGCTTAATTCCAAATTCTCTTAAGTGGCCGCTCTTAAAAGATTTTATTTTGCCATTACTGCAATTGCGCTCTAAGTGGTTATTAACTCCGCTAATTTTAACCTTATCAAAAATTTTATGCGGCCCCAGATCTTTATTCGTCTTGAGAGCTAGTTACTTTTTATGGCCGCTAGTGTTTTACTCGTGGGCATTCATGTCGCTTAATGTTCCGGTTTTAAATTTTGAAAATTGAACGTTCTTATAGAATAATAATATGAAGTAGGAAAGTTTTAAATCTGTTAACTCAAATAGTAATTAAAATGATTTGAGAATAGTTTTTCAATTAACTAATAATTCTACAGCAACTAAGCTACTTACTTCTAAAGTTAGATTAGATGGAATGCATCAGCTGGACTGTTCCTTCCTATAAAAGGAATTCTGAAACACCACTAAGCTACTGAACATTGTCCATTCAGATAATAGTTGAAGGTACCTTTGTGGTTCGACTCCGGCGGCACCACCTCCACACCAATTTCTGCCGCATAACTGTAGTGTTTAGCGCTGCTGTGTTCTGGTTTGAAGGGTGTGGTAAGGGAGACATACTTTTTCGAGGCTATCCAGCTTAGTCCTCAGGGGTAGCGGCGCATGTGCCAACATCAGGAAGGAATATCTAATCCTATCTGGGGTTGATGACAGATATCCATGGGCGGCAGTAGCCACTTACCATCAGGGGACTGCATGCTCGTCTGCTACTCCCATATTATATAAAAGAAAAGTTGGTAGTAAACCAAGTTTACTCAGAACAAATATGCGCGCGATATTCTTCGTAAGTTTTGGCATCTTTATTATATAACATTCGCTTTCTCTTATGTATATAATATAGTACACACTTTAATCAAATCTCTATGTGAAATATGTAGAAAGATATACAATACACAATTCAAAGGAAGTCGAATGTAAATCCCAATTTCATACTACCAATCTATATTTAAGTGATTACGATCCGAGTACGTTTGTTTTCAATAATCTATCGAGGCATTCGCTGCTAACTACGCGAAGATACTATTGCCATATAGAATCCCAAACCGCGAAGGACAAACCCTAATCATACAATACCGATTACGCAACGTTCGTTTCCAAACAGTAACGTTAGCAATAAGCAAATTACGCAACACTTCCGCAAATCCTTTCGCATTCCGGCTCTCTAATCTCATTTCCCGTCGCCTTATCTCCATGAGATGGTCTTATCTGTAGAGATGTGACAACGTGTAAAAAATCGAATTTAAAATCGATTTTTCATTTTTCAAAATTAATCAGTTATTAATCGTTTATTTAAAAATAATAGATTTCTGAAACTAAAATCTAAATCGGCCGGCGTAAAAAATGGTCGAACGGCGAAAAAAATACCTATTATAGTTACGACATTTGCTATGTAATTCTAAGTTCTGGGAGAACGCAGGAAAAGGGTTCTGGGCCCGGCATTGCCTACCACGTATTCGATTGAATAAAAAACGATCAGTATGAAAAATAATCGATTATTACAAAAATCGATTATTGTTTCACATCCCTATTTAGCTTACGTGTTTTTCCTCAAACGCCACCCTGAATACCGATTTCGGGGAATACTTGAATTAATTTGAATTTCATATCACAAATGTGAGAGGAATTAAGTTTCCTCCAAGTTGAGTTTCTAAGCTTTGAGTGCGTTATCGTTTTTCATGCGAAGAACTGTCGGAACCTTATTATCTCGCTCATTGGTATTCACTTCGTAACAAACAACAAGCCATAATGATATTTTCTTTGAAATTTGTCGTACCTTGTATACACACGTGGGACCTATTTGACGCGTTCTGTTTATTATAATATACATTTTAATGGTAGATGTTTTTGTTTCTTTACAGAAACATTTCTTACTGTTTTTTTTTTGGTTGAAATGTTCAAAAAGAAATGTAAAAGTGCTTTAGAACTGCTTCGGCAGTCGACTTAGTCGAAATCGTGATCAATTTCGCGATAATTTCACTGTTTGTACAAGAATCACAAATAATCACACATACACAAAATAAAGTTAACAGCCCGTTAGAACACCCAAAGTGAGAAAAGTAAAAATCAAAACGAGATTTACAATAACATTCAACAATACAGCACCTAACGTCAAGCTATCGTCTTAGCATAGGCCGATTAAGATCAAAATATTATATCGATACGAGCTGTAACCCGCGGCTCCTCTCGCGGTCAGTGGTTATTTATGCCTCGTAAACGGTACTTTTTGTGATAAAAGGTAACCTATGTCCTTGGCAAAGTGTTTACAAAATTTCTGACAATTGCTTAAGTAGTAGTAGTAGGCTAGAAAGTATAACAAACATTGAAACAAACTCACGTTCTAATTAATGTCAACTTCCTATTCAAATCCATTTCAACTATATAAATAAAATAGTAACACTACTGTCTCACTGTTTTAGAAGTAGGTCGCGTACAACTTTTAGGAGCGCGCATAAATTATATTCAGTGGAATATTATTTATCGCTTGACACCCGCCTACACCTTTTTCATAGAACGGAAGAAGTAAACAGGCGAACGGAATAACTGACGTATTTATACACGACTACAACAGAAGGAAATGTTTTGTGTGTGTACGTATGTACATTGTACAGTAATAGTCCGGTCAATTTTGACCATTGAAATAGCGAAAATTCCGGGAAAGCTAAATTTCCGTAGAGACCTTGGGTGGTTGGTTGGACCTTACCTTACTTACCATCAGGTGGACTGCATGCTCGTCTGCTACTCCTATATTATAAAAAAAAGTAAGAATACTACTACAAAAAAAAGTAAGAATACTACTGTAGTTAAGACTGATGTTATTAGGCAGATGGTGCGGTGGTGCCACTGGAGTCGAACCACAGAGGGTTCTACCACTTTTAATGCTGAATACCGGCTATTTTACATATGAGGCAAGCATCTTAGTCAGATGTGGTAACGCATCTGTGATCAGCTTTAAGTAGAAAATCTATTTTAGGCTGCGACTACCTACTTACCATGAGGTGGACGACATACTCATTTACTCTCAAAGTTTAGTTAGTAATTTCCACACTAAATGGTATTAGACAGTTATTACAAGTCTTATTTTCAGATACACGCCAATCATCTAAGATGGATGACTTTAGTTTTGGAAGTTAGTTCGAACTACGCGAACAGTTAAAGTAATTACATTTATATTTGATTTCTAAGTTTGTAGCTAATGGATTAAATGGATCGTATTTTATTGGTTGTTAAATGGATTAAAGTCTGATATAACAAGAAAGTCACAAGGAATAAAATTAAGTTATCTATTTGCAATGTCAAAATAGCAGTATTTTCTAAATAAATATGAAAAAATATAGAGTTTCTCACAACAAAAAAAAAATGGTTCTGTTCATCTGTATTTCACCATTTCATGTATAGCAGCAAAACAGCTAGACGAATTTAAGGGGACTTTCACATGCAATTATCTGAGTAATGTAGGCTAACTTTATTAAAAAAAAAATTACGGTTCCGCGCAACAAAATGAAAGTCGATATGTCCCAAGTATTTACACGTTTAAAAGTGAGTGAATCCGCGGGCAAAGTTAATTTTGTATAAAAACAATACTCCTTTTCTCCGAACATACTATTACATAATACCAAAGACAGCTAAATATAGACTCCAAAAACTAAAGCTACCGAATAATTTAAATTCAGACTTTCGAACAATAAAATCAATTTCACCATCGATCAGAGCAAATACCCTTTCGCTGTTTTCGGAGGATCTGATTAAAAATAAATCCCCCGAGATATCCAATTTCCATTAGTGAACCCTCTGCGAGTGTGTCAGAATTAAATATAACGGATCACCATAGCGCCTTTTAATTTGGATACTGGTTTAAACCGGCCTTGGCTGGATTAACTTTTTTATTGGATACTCGAGCCCATCCCTTTCATAGCTTACGTTTGTTCGACGAAATTGTGCCCGATTTTGCTATTTAAAATATTGTTGTTCAATGTTCACAATTTTATTTTATTATCTTTATTACATTGTGGTGTAGTATAGCTGCCTTCTAGAATATTGCTGTTATTCAGAAGAAATACGTAAGGCAAAGTGGCATTAGTAAGGTGGGACCAGTCTAACCGCAGAGGACTTACACACAAGACTACTGTAAAATTGTTACAATGTTTTCTATTAGTGTTGTGCCAAGATAATATGTCGTCATATTTTATAGATACAATCAAATTACGAGTAAGTTATAAAATCATCTTTAAGTTATTCTACGCACCTATATACGTGTAATTTATAATAAATGTCTACGCCCGTGAATATCACTTAATTTAAACATATTTTACGTACCACAGATCAAAATTTGTCAATTTATAATAATACCTAATTACCGATTATATTATATAGTTAGCAAAAAAAGGCTTTGCCGATAAATGGCGATCTTTAGTACGCAAAATATTGGAATAATCAATCTGATTATTAATTACTAGTTTTGTGATAATGTAAACAACATTTAAAAACTACCAAATGGAGTCAAGTGAAAAATCGCAAGAAACTATGATCAAGTTTAAAATGTCAGAAACCAGATAAACAATTATCTAGAACTGTGTGTAATTTGCCAGAACGTTCCGAGAAATGCAGCCTGCTTCATATTTGACCTATTTCTGATCAACAGGTTCTATCCAATATTAATTTACAGGATTAATAAAGCACCCTCTTTGTCCGTAACGAATTAATTTTAATATTTTAGAATCATAATTAGATTTTTGCAATTATATTGCATTATCTTTTTAATATGGAAGAATAAAAATTGACACTTGATCGCACTTACAGAGTGAATTTGGTAGTCATTGGTGGAATTAGTTGTGAACATTGCTTTCTATCCAATTTTCGTTTTGCTACGCCACTTCACGTTTTGTTAGGATATACGTCATAATTTTATATAACAATAGCTGTTTCATACAGTTCATCTGATGTTAAGTGATCATTGTCGCCCGTGGGTTTATAATTAGCCTACCTAATTAGAAATCGGCTACCTTGAAATCGAATACCTCTAATACGTGTCTCTCTCTTACCACACTCTTTAAGCCAGAAGCCAGAAACACTGCTATTATAAGGCAGAAATAGGTATGGCGATGGTGCCTCAAGGGTCAAACTTTATCTTCTATAATCTTTAACTACACTTACGAGGCGCAATAAGCAAGAGACCTAGATTTCCAGAATTAGACCTACCACGATTCACCACAACCAATTAGGACGAGGTAAACCGAACTCGATTTTACAACTTAAACATGAAAAGCGTAATTGAACAGCGCTTGCTTTGTCATATTAATTGCCAACCGTGTCATAGCTACCGCTTGTACTTACACGTACTCTCTAGAGTGCAGTTAACCTGTACATACTATACAACATATTGGATTATGTAGGTATTAATATAATTTGTATATAATATGTGAGTGCTGATTGAAAGAATTAAAAATAACTGTTTTGTTTTTTTATTAAAAAAAATACTTACTTATGATATTGTTTTAAGCTTTCAAAATAGTTACGAACTTAGACCATAACCTAAACTTATAACTATGGCTTGAAACATACATATAATCTTAGGTATTACAACAATGTATAAGTTAACTTGTTTCAAAAAAATATTTTATTTTGTTTGGGAAGTGAAGGGACTATTTTTTACAAATAAGAAGACTGAACGGGACTTAGGTAGGCTTAAAAAAATACATTTTAACATATAATTCTTGCGTAATTCTTGCAACTAAGCAGACACCGTCAGGCGAAAATTTTGTCAATCAAGTAAGATTTTAAAAAGGGTTTACCAACTCCAATATCACAAAGTGCTCCCATAAAATAAAACAGCTTATTTTTGACATTTTTACAATCGCAATCTTTAGAAAAAACATCGGGCACCCTTTGAAATAACGTTAATCTGGCCGACCCAGTTTTACATTCAACGAGACAGGAAAACCTATTTTGCTTTTATATTTTTACAAATCCACGAACAATAATTTCAGCGTTAACACCGAGAAAATAACATTAATTCTTGTTAAAATGTACGTTTTGCACAAAGGCCGCGTTAATCAAGGCGAGCGGAAGGGTCAAGGGATCTAAACCAGTATGCTAACCCCTATGCGTCTTTGGATTTCCCCGTTTTTCCCCATTTATTGGTCAATCGCGGGGGAGGTTAGAGGTCTGCTTACACTGGCCGTCGCAGACCCTAAGGGACATTTTCATGTAAAGAATCCAATTAGCGTGCGACAGGTGGGGAACAGTAAAACATGAAAGCAAGGGCAGAAACTTAGGCGTATGAACTTACTAGTGCATTATACTTTTGTACGGACTATATGACGATGTAAAATTGTTAAAAAGAAGGAAGTTTTAGGGCGACTGTTCATTTTGTTCGCGGTTCTATGTATTAATCTATTTGTTTATATCTCACAATGTTCCTCCTCGTCAGGGAGTCAAAGACATCCAAATCCAGAAAAGATATAAAACTGATTTAATATAATATGTACACAACAAATAATTTAATAATTGAGACATACATAATGTAGTCAAAGTATATCTTACTAGGATGAATACCTACCTACCTATAACCTTTTTTTTTTTTTTTTTTTTTTTTTTTTTTTCTCGAGGGGGAAACCTTCAAAAGGTACCCGACGACGTGGGAGCGACGCCGGGTTATGTGGGATTTTTACCGCACTAAAACCCCCCCGGTGGCCGTCCTCAACGCTTGTTGGAGAACTCCGGGATCTCCGACGGAACACAACCGGAGCCCTCCAAGCGCGATGCCCCGATCGGGCTCTACCCTGGAGGAGCAGTTTTCGCTCCTCCCACACCATGTAGTGTTTACGACGGTATGCGACCACACATACCGCCGTCCTTCCCGGGGTCGCTAGCTGGACGGTTCGAGCTCCCACTCTTGCCGCCCGCAACCCCGGAAGCCCCCTTTTAGTCGCCTCCTACGACAGGCAGGGGATACCGTAGCCCTATTCTAGTCCCGGAACTACAGGGACAACCTACCTATAACCTAGCAACCGGGCGAATCATCGCAATTCTTAATGACAATTATAGTAATGCAACATAGATTAGACTATCTGTTACACTTAAGCCTAATTACAGTTATACATATCTGTGCTTTGGAATCATAAGATAAACCAGATACAAGACAGCAAGAATTGTTAGGCGGTGCTACAATTAGCAAGAAAGTTTGAGATTTCTGGGTCGTAGTTCTCGTGAGATCGCAAAATTTGAGCTGAGCCAATAATTAGGACATCTTGACTGGGGTTATCTACAGAAGCAATTTCGTAATACTTTCTTTTAATATCCACATTCCCTACAATTAATGCGAGCATTGGGTTTCCTCGACTCTCAATTTACAATGATAATAATGATGGCACGTAGACTCGAATGGCTGTTACACTCAAGCTTGGTTACAATTATAAATACTCGTATCTGTGCTTTTAAAAGCGAGGATATGCCATTTAGGGCATCATAAGATAAACCAGATGCGAGATAGCAAGGATCGTTAGGCGGTGCTACAATTAGCAAGAAAGTTTTAAATTTCTGGGTCGTAGTTCTCGTGAGATCGCAAAATTTGAGCTGAGCCAACAATTAGGACATCTTGATTGGGGTTATCTACAGAAGCCATCCTTAATACTTTCTTTTAATATCCACATTCCCTACAATTATTGCAAGCCTTGGGTTTCCTCAACTCTCAATTTACAATGATAATAATGATGGCACGTATACTCGAATGCCTATTACACTCAACTTCAATTACAATTTTATTATACATATCGGTGCTTTTAAAACGGGGATATGCTTTTTAGAGCAGCATAAGATAGACCAGATTCAAGATAGCAAGGATCGTTAGGCGGTGCTACAATTAGCAAGAATGTTTGAATTTTCTGGGTCGTGGTTCTCGTGAGCTCGCGAAATTTGAGCTGAGCCAACAATTAGGATATCTTGGTATGTGGGTTACAGAAGACTTTTCGTAATACTTTTCTGTAATATCCACAGCCCCTACAATTAGTGTAAGCGTTGGGTTTTCTCGACTTATCTGAGCTCGGCATACATACATTCAGCATCATTAGGGTTACGTTACATCAAGAGAATGTGTTACATCATGAAACCCGAAAAATCGACTCACTCACGCCTCGAGATTGGCTATGCAATCTTAGGATCGAACGAACTTTTGCTGAATATTTCATAATTATGTCTGATTGCAACCCTTTTTATGTCCCACAGATATCCTCATCGACTTCGATACACCTGCAGCAAAGATGAATAAGGTTATTTTAGTTCTGATATAAATAACATTTATTTTCACATATAGTCGAATTAGCACGCTGTATTATTGCCTTTACTGATTAATTCTGATACTATCGCAATAAACATTTGAGATTCATAACTGAATTTTGAAGCCAGTATACTACAGTAAATATAACCGAAATTATATTGAAGTATCACAAAAAGAGGGAAAAGTCAAACAATTTGTAATCGATTCCGTTTCTTTTCTGATCCCAGAGGCTAATACTAGGGGGATTTTTAATTGTCTCTCCATCTCCCTCAAATCCGCTGATAATATCTTCTATCTCTGTCACACTGATCTTTTGATAGCTCCCTTTTTATGTTCCGGTATTAGACTCGGAAGTCAAGTGCGTTTGTGTAAATTCTGATTTTATCTTATTCCACTTTGCAAGCTGAAAAACTGTTATGGCTTCCTACCACTATAGCCATTAATTTCACTGACGACTACGACAGGATTGACGGTGCTATTTTCCTTTGCCGGATAACCACAACTCATTAGTGGTAGACCGATCAATTCCGGACAATTTGTTTCATACGTTCTCCGAACAAAAGAACCAGAATGTCCGATCCGACAAAATTCGACGTTTATGTTGCAAGACACTAAAACGATTACTTCTACAAAGGACTGCCGAAATTGACGACACTGCTTTCCTTTGCCGGATAACCGGTTACTCATTAGTGGTTAGTGAGCGATTATTTCCGGGAAATTTGTCGTGTACTTTCTCTGAACATAAAAAACCAGAATCACTGATCCGGTAAAATTCGACGTTTATGTTACAAGGCGCTAAAAATATTACTTCCACTAAGCACTTTGCTAATGTAAACGACACTACTTTCCTTAGCCAAATAACCGATTACTCATTAGTGGTTACCGACCGATTAATTCCAGACAGTTTGTCGTGTTCTTTCTCCGAACATAAAAACCAGAATCACTGATCCGGTAAAATTCGACGTTTATGTTACAAAGCACTAAAACAATTACTTCCACTAAGCACTTTTCCGATGTAAATGACACTACTTTCTTTGCTAGATAACCGATTTCTCATTAGTGGTTACAGACCGATTAAATCCGGATAATTTGTCCCATACGTTCTCAAAACAAAAGAACCGGAATCTCTGATCCGGCTAAATTCGACGGTTATGTTACCGGGAGAATAATACAGTACAAATGAAGACCCAGATTAGGGTTCAGTACACGGAAACCGAGTAATTGTCTGCTATCTAGCGCTATTGTTCCCGAGACACGCTCGTAGGTGTGGTCCAAGGTGAGAATGTAGCAACAAGTATAATGAAAAATGCTTTGCCCTTAATGGAACTCATTCTTCGGGCGAGTTACATTCTATAACGATGTCGTCTTAACTTTAACAAGCATTTTAAAGAGAATCATATGATAAACACAATATAATGAATAGTCACAATTATGTGCTCTATAGTTTTTTCTAGTCTGTATTAATTTAAGTAAATTGTGGATGCCGACTGACTTATAAAACTATGAAGCGACCATCTTAGTTGTCAGAAGTGGCAATGTATCTGTCGTCTTCGGGTGGAATCCTTGCTCTATATGAAGTTGGTCACAGATAACCATAAGAGGCAGTAAACACTTACGATTAGACTTCTTTTTTGCTGTTTTATTAGCATGAGACTACCTCATGCTAATAAAAAGCTTGGCGTCATTCCTAATAGAAAAGTCAACGATATAAACACATAATACGAATATACTAAACGTGGTATCTAAAACAAACTTGTGTTTCTATTAATTTATGCCAGCGGTTCATAGCACTTTTGTGAAGTGTCAAATAGAAACATTTTAGAGAATACTATACAAATACTAAAACGCTCCCAGTCTATTAATTAAACCACAATCTTGGTAGAGATTTAGGCCGCTCTTTACATAACATGTATCCGCTGAATCGGTTCTTTTGAATAGAAGCTTAATTGCTTGTAAGAGACATTTTTATATTCTGTTTCTCTGAAGCGTATTAAAGGAACAGTGATAGAGATACGTTAGGTTTTTATACTTTATGTAGATTTAATATTAACAAAGCTTTGTGTGTTAAAATGTGTTTTAGCGCGACGGTTTTATGTTTAAACAGTAAATTTGTACTTAAATTTATATTTTTTGTCTTTTATTAACGCTGACGTAAAATACTTTTGAGTATTTTTTGTAATAATACTAAAGCAACGAAGTAATAGGTTTTGTAATAATAGTAATAATAAAATCCGAGGTTCAAATCCCAGGCACGCACCTCTGATTTTTCAAATTAATGTGTGTATTAGAAATTCCGACAATCTACATGCCTCAGAGATCCTAAAAACATATAAAATGTCTTCCAATCCGCATTTGGCTTGCGCGGTGGAGTATGAGCTAAATTGTCTCATTGTCCCTCGTGCCCAGTAAGCTGGTGATGATGATGAAAACTAAAAATAGTTCTTCTACATGTAAAACGTGATCACCACAGTTTTCTTTAGATAAGACGAAATTAGAATGTCTCAATTTTCATACCTAAACAGACTTTTCAAACCAAATATTCCTAGCAACTTACTATAAAACATGTCTGATGTTTTTACATTCGAAGCATGTAAGGATAAGAATTCTCGCCTCATATATAAAGATATCTTCAGCACTGCCAGTACAATCTTGCTACATAAGATCTTCCATTGATTTAATACTATTGGAAATGTTGGATCTTTGTTACATTTTCAAACAAATAGCAGAGTCATTCGTCCTGAAGCACAATGTTGTGCTAGGAAAACAAACTATGCATTTCGAGCATACGTCGTGTAGTACCGTTTGATTTGGCACTGATACTTGCTTTAGTAACTTGCTTAAAGTTTGATTCCATTGCTAAGTGGTCAAGTCAATTTGGTATCGGACTAGGCACTTAATGATCAATGATTTTAAATGTACAATATTACAATTTCGATATTACCTAAATAATATTTGTAATGGTTTGCTTAGATGTGTGGTTTATTATGTCATTTAATTTATTTATGATTACGATATAAGTATGTAAGCATGCTATGGATATGAACTTTAATATCATAGTTTTATTCATTTATTTTTATTTAATTGTATCCATTTGAGGTACATTATTTGTTAAAAAAAAGTGTTAAGACATAACATTCTAAACTAAGTATCGTACCACAACCTACATAGGTTATCAACCTACGTAAGTTTCAAACTACTTGCGGTAGTACTAAACAACATTAAAACGAAGCACGGGCTTGGAGCTCACTTGAAATGAAAACTTGTCGCGCTCGCGGCGTAACTTTCAGCATTTGTTACTGAAAAGAGCGAAAACCATTCGAAATCGAAAACTTCGATTTATTTTCTACGCTAGATATACGACTTAGAGCTATTTATTGAAGTAAAAACTACGAAGTGCCTTACTAAGAACATTGTTTTATTTGTGCCAGTTGACTTCAATTTATTCACTTCCCATTGCTGGACACGAGACTGCAAAGTTTTCGAACGAAAATTAGTCTTCGTATACTCATGGTCCCGCAGTAGGAATCCCTATGTACTAGATGCCATACATATACTCAGAAACTAGTACACAAATACTAAGATCAAAAATCATCTAGGTGTTTGCCTGGCCAAAGAATGCTGTGTATCACACCGGTTTTTTGGTCACTCGGCCAAGCGGATAGAAGCATATAAGAATGACGCCCATTGGATTTTAGACAGGCACTATTCATCTTAGATATTTGATCAATCTCATAAGATAGGAATTTTACCTGAAATCAAAATTCAAATACAATTGCATTTTGCTCCTGAAGACTAAGTTACCATGTCTCGTCTTTCCACATCCATCATACCAGAACATAGTAACTAACGACCCTATTTTAAGCTTGAAATAGATATAGAAATAATTTCGTATATGTCAGAATTTGATCTTTAATATATAATTAAGACTATCATATTTAAAGCGACATGCAACATTAACATTGCTAATACAAAGGATTTCTAATCATTATTTTTAGTCTTGTTGAATGGAGAATAATTTTAGTAGCGAATTATGTCACGTATCGTAAGTAATTACCCGTAAAAGACCGCAAGACATTCCTGACATTTATCCTCTTAGCGGCTCAGGCCGTCTGCTTCAGAGAGCCCGAAATACGCAATAAATTGAAAGTTGAGAGAAAGAAAGAAATGTTCGTTCTTTATTAAGCAAGGAAAATAATTAATCTTGAATGGTATGGGTTTGATAATCATCACCAACCTATTACTGTCCCAATGCTGGGTATGAGTCTCCTCTCAGAACAATAAGGTTGAAGCCACATTCTATGGCGATTGAGCCTAGTTCTTACCAACGCCGTGGATTTGGCAAAGATGGCAATGAGGATGGTTAAATTCTATCCTGATCGTATGGACTTTGGCTAAAATGATCGGTAGACTTCACATACCTTTGAAAACTTTGTTGTAGCTCGCAAATATACAGGTTTTGTGGCAATATTTTTGTTCATCCATAAAGCATATGTAATTTCTAATACGCACATAATTGAAAAATTAGGATTTAAAACTAGGCTATCACTACTCAAGTCCATTGTTCATCTAGTTAACCTAAACAGAAACTAGTTGCAATCACACAACATAAGCAAACCCGAATAACGAATGAATAGAGTGTAATTTCCCCAGACCCTTACGACTAACAGCAGTTGAAATCCGCTTTCCTCTACCGTTTGTGTTCTTCTTTGTTTCTTCTTTAAAGAAAGAAAATTAATTAAGTGCTATTGTTCTTGTCGAGTGCCGTTTTGTAAGCTGGTGTCTGTATTTTGTGCCGTGTGTTTGGTTTGTGAGGTCTGTTTCTGAATGATTTTGTTTGTTTTACATTCGTTGTTGAACGTTTTCGTTACAACCGTTTGATCTCTGTGTCTTTTGTGCCGTGTGATTGGATTGTTTTTTTATTTTTATTAGTGACGAGCTTTTGCCCGCGGCTTCGCTCGCGTTACGAAGTAATATTATTAACTAAGAAGATTTATACAAACTTTCATCCCCTATTTTATCCCCTTGGGGGTAGAATTGATCAACATCCTTTCTTAGCGGATGCCTACGTCATAAAATCTATCTGCATGCCAAATTTCAGCCCGATGTGTCCAGTGGTTTGGGCTGTGCGTTGATAGATCACTATGTCAGTCAGTCACCTTTATTTATTAATTTATTTATTTATAACATAACATGTAATTTACAGGCTTAACCTAAAACATTACATGTGCTCAAGAATACTTTACATACATTTATAAATCTTGTAAGGTTGTCATGAAATATGTCAACATTAGGCATCTGTAAAAGCAGGCGATTGATTAGAGCAGGCGCAGCGCAGTGTGGTGCGGCGCGTGCGCAACAAACGTTCTGCCAACAGAAGGCCAGGCCTTTGAGTTATATATATTAGTAACTAATGCTTTTTACATCACATCCAATGCTCTCAGTCTCTATCCTGACATGAGACCAAAATCTTTAGGCTCAAAAATTATTTCAGTTAAACATTTTTAAAACTACTTTTTTGTGCCGTCTATTTCGATTGTTACATGTTATTTTTACATGCGTATAATAAATCGTGCCATTTTCTAATATTAACGCTATATTAAACCAAAAACAGTAAAGCCACAAAAATGTTATTTATTGTTACATACAATATGATATCTGTTTTCGGCCTAATAAACGTGTATTTGAGAGGTCTCTTATGAAATGATATTATATGAAAATTATTCAAAATTTTAATTTCTGCCTTTTTGTTTATTAACACGCTTTTTTAAATTAAAATTCTGCTTTAAATAATATAGTATAGTATGGTACGATAATGAACGAGTATAAAGTAATATTTCTGAAGTAATGTATTATCTATTATTGCGTGGGTGTAGATCGCTGTATTATTGAATAAGCGTTATTTTTTAAGACCAAATTTGATAGGTATTTTGATAAACTGTTTAAACAGTGCTTACTCACTTGCAGACCCATACGAGAACTGCCTGTAACATGACTACACTACTGTGTTAAAAATAACTACTTTATCACATTCTTATAATGGAATAGGAAGTGAGCATACAGTTCCCTTGAGGGTAAGTGGGTACTCCCGGCCATAGACATGCAGATGTCTACTCTTATTAATACTGGAATAAACTATTATGACTCTTTACTAAGCCTTAATCTATCTAAAATCAGTCACAGTTCGTTGCAACCTCTGATAAGTTGTTGTGAATTGCGAATACAACAACGCTTATTCCAGCTGTTATAAAGAGACAAGATATTGCAATGGTGCCTCCACAAAGGATTCCACCATCTTTCTAACATATTTGTAACAGTAAATAGCCCGTCTGAGCTACTTCGCTATATTGAGATAAAAAGGCTGAAAATTTTTGCGCATCTCTTATAGTGCTGTGATGTGTTTTTAATGGTGTAAATATCTTGGCAACCGTTAGGTAATACAAGCGAATATAATGTAGTAATGTAGAATATACTACACTGTATGTATAAAAGACTAAAACTAAGACATTCATGTTTTATTTGGTTGTTACTTCTACTTCTTGTACTTATACGTTTTGAACCTATTTCTTCTATTTATTATGAGGCATAATCATCAGTGTTAAGCACTGCTGTGCGTTCCAGCTTAGTCCTCAGGGGTAGCGGCGCATCTGTGGCCGACCTCAGGTAGGAATATCTAATCCTATCTGGGGTTAATTACAGATGTCCATGGGCGGCAGTAGCCACTTACTATGAGATGGACTGTATGCTCGTCTGCTACTCCCATATAAGAAAAACATCATTTCATTATATTCAAAACTATCTTTATTTCTACATTTTATGGCTATGATAACTTATTTCTAATAAATAATCAATTACTACGTTTGCTTTTACATTATAGATTTATATTGTTCTTCTAACTCTAGAAATAAATAAGCTAAGCGTTTAGCAAACAAAGTCTAACAAAACTCCAATAAAAAACTTACGGCCCTATTTATTTAATTTATCGTCCGTAGACCTATCGACTTCTAGGTACAAAGTCACTTCGCCCGATCTCATTATTATGAGTGAAGAAAGTTGGGCAGAAACTTCGCCGTTGAATTTTTTACGCCGGGTCAAACGCACTTGGGGTTCGGGTCGAAGTGACAAAGTGCTTCGGCTGCATAATTAAATGTGTTTTTGTGATCTATCCTCTGTTTTACTTAAAGACCTTCTGTATATACCTATATAACATCTAACACGTATATTTCTAGTCGATCCAATGAATATAATACGACTAGTTGCGAAATCTCCGCAGCTGAAAAAAAATGTATTGTACTTTGGACGGTTTAAGCCAAAATTACAAAGTTAATATTTTTCTTTGAAAAAATAAATAAGCTAAATGTTTAGCAAACAAAGCCTAACAAAACTCCAATAAAAAAACTTACGGGCCTATTTATTTAATTTATCGTCCGTAGACAAAGTGCTTCGGCTGCATAATTGAATGGGTTTTTTGTGATCTATCCTCTGTTTTACTTAACGACCCTCGGTCTATACTTATATCACAACTAATGCGTATATTTTGATCTAATGATGATAGCAGTAGTTGCGAAAACTTCACGCTCTTTGAGTGGAAATTACAAAGTACGAGTACTTCAATAACATTTTTTGTGACCTACTTACTGTCTGCTCTCCGTTTTACTTAACGACTCTCAGACTATACCTATAGCAAAACTGATGCGTAGTTTATTTTCTCAATCTCGTAACATTTCCATATGATTGAGTCATCTGATAAGATAATCATGATAATAATCCAAATAGTCTCAAAAACTCGGGCTTGAATTTTTTATGCCCTTCGGGCGGTTCAGATCACATTGACAAAGTGCTTCGGACACATAATTGAATGAGGTTTTCGGTTTGCTTAGTTTTGTGATCTGTTACTATTTGACCCTTAGTCTATACCTATAGTATAAACGAATCTTTTTACTCGCTCTTATCATTATAATCTGAATACATTTGTGCTGGAACGTCGCGCTTGATTTTCTGCGCTATTGCTAACGAATTTCCGGATGGTTCAGTTCGGAAAAAGACTGCATAATTAAATAAGTTTTTGTGATATGTTCTCTGTTTTACTTTTAAATTCTTGGTTTATAGTCTAAGCTTTTATATGTTTTTTCGCTTGATTTCATTGTGATGCTCCTTAAAATTTCATATTATAAAGTTTTTGTTTTCAAATTTTTAAATACAATGCGCTTAGAAAATAGCATTTTTTTGGAAACTGGATTTTTTTGGAAACGGACAGACGATTCAATTCAGATGGTATCGCATTAACACAATTATAATAGCGGTGTTACAATAAAACCCTAATCCGCAAGCAAACGATCCGTTAAGGGCAAAACCTTTATTGAACTGCGCCGACAACTCGTATAAAATAAGAAAAGTGCCGGCAAACGGTACAAAAACAATTTCCTTCCTCAGAAATATGACCTTCGTTCTATACATTACATAACTATAACATATCTTTGTTTTTCTATCTCTTGTCCTGATTACGTAAGGGCTCGTGACGTGATAGGGCATAATATTTCATATGTGGTAATAAACAGTGCGACGACACACTCGACCTTCATGCGTGAAGAAAAAATATTAATTCGGAGACCACGCACGCTAGGAGAGATTAAATGTAGAAGAATTGTTAGTATACGTAGACTTGACTAGCCTGATTGTCAACCCATTTTTGTCAGGCTGCTGGACGAGCTAGTCCATAACTGGGGAAGCATAAAGGGTAGTGTAGCGTAGACATACTCATCCAAAGCGTTCCAGTAGTCCTCAGGGGTAGTGACGCATCTGTGGCCGACATTAGGTAGGAGTCTAATCTTATCTGGGGTTGATTACAGATGTTCATGGGTGGCGGTCGCCACTTAAATCTATTAATATGAATATTTAAAAAAACTACTATACGGACCACCTCGTTTTGGATATTTTTGAAATGATAAGTCCTCCGAAAAAGTTTACCGACTTCTATCTCCTAACAATCGGGACCCTCTACTTATACCTTGCGAAGCACAGTGCACATGAAATTCAGTCACCAGCGGTCACCCATCCAGCCGTCGATCGTATCCACCGTAGCAAATTTGCAGATAAATTACAATTTACACAGAATCGGATTTAATATAACTACTTTGAAAATTTGTTAGTATCTAAAAGTTACTTTTAATTGTTAGCCACCTTTACAGCTATCGAAAGAGCAATGAATTGTTCATTGTTAGATTAATACGTCGAAGTTTCATTTTCCCAAAGAATTTCTCAAAGTTTAATCAATGATACGGCGAAACGTAACGATCCAATCCCCTTAATTACCGGCAACGAAACAATAATTTAACGATAATGGGTTATAATTTTCGACGTCGGTAATAAATAGGTTTTCTCTTCAATATATTTTCGTTTTTGTTTTTATATTCAGGTTGTTTAACCTTTATGTCTTTATACAGGATTAATTTGTTAGAAACTGGTTACGTAGCCTAAAGCGGTCAAATGCGATCGAACCGACAAGTAAGTTGGAAAGTCTTTTAAGATTTTGTGTATCGACTCTTTGAATGACAAGTGTACACTAACTATAAAACCAGCCAAGTGCGAGCCGGACTTGCACACGAAGTGTTCCGTGGCACTGTTATAAATAATGGTATTGTAAAGATCAATTAAAAAATATGTTTCTGTATGTATGGAAACCTCCCTTATTTTTTATCTATTTTATTTTACACATTGGCTGTAATACTTCACGTGGGAGTAGAATAATAATAAAAATGTAGGTTTTAATTGTCTACTATTATGGCTCAAGAGTTACAGCCCTGTGACAGACAGTCAGACAGCGGCGCCTATTAAAAATCCCTTGACACGCTTTGGATGTGGAACCCTAAAACGTGCAAATATTGTTTTTTTTTTTTTTTATAATATAAGAGTAGCAGACGAGCATGCAGTCCACCTGATGGTAAGTGGCTATTGCCGCCCATGGACATCTGTAATCAACCCCAGATAGGATTAGATATTCCTACCTGAGGTCGGCCACAGATGCGCCGCTACCCCTGAGGACTAAGCTGGAACGCCTCGGAAAAGTCTGTCTCCCTTACCACCCCCTTTAAACCGGAACACAGCAGCGCTTAACACTGCTGGTATAAATTTTATTTGATTTGTAGTGTGAGAACATCCTCACAATGTGTACTATATTTATAAAATATTTACACGAAGCTTTCTACACTCATAGCCCCACATAAGGATTCCCTACGTTGTGGGTGCCATGGACTAACACAAAGAGAAATACACCAACATACATAAATTAATTTTGATATCAGTCTGGCCGGGGATCGAACCCAAAACCCTTTGCAATACCGGTATGGTAACCCCTCCGCCACGCATATCAGGCGGGTCGGGTAAGATGAATCACAAAGACAAACTAAGAATTTTAAACTGAATAGAAAAATTAAACTACTTAATTTCTTCCATGTTCCATTACGGTACTTTTCAGTAAATTTCTTGATAATTGCACCGACATTCAGTAAGAGAAAATCTAATTATCTATTTGTGCGACTAGCAAAAGCAAATTTTGCATCCGGAGAAAAGTCTATGAAACATTTCATAATCTAAATGTAGGCACGTTCAAAGCTCTGTTTAGCTTTCACTGCCGGAGCTTTTTATGTACGTCTGAGCTGAAACTTAGCACCTAAACGGATGTGCAAAGTACATACCTCGCCTTGACCGGGTTTCAGGATAGCTTTGATGTACTAGAACGTTGAGTAAATCCGGGTAATTTTTAAGTAAAATGTTCAAATCCTTATAATTTGAGATTGGCTTTTCGTCTCTCAATCGCCCGTCTGTTTAGTTTTTTTATATGTAGAAGTAGCAGAAGAGCATGCAGTCCACCTGTTATTAAGTGGCTACTGCTGCTCATGGACATCTGTCATAAACTCCAAATAAGGACTTATTTACATTCTGTAGCAAAAGCTCTACTGTCACTTCGTTTATTTTTGCCATTGAGGCTTTTCGTCATGTGTGTATTTCAATGTTAAAATATAATTAAGTTAAAAAGTTTCATTGCGATAAACCCGAAAGTTTATTTAAATCTTTATAATGTATAAGTAATGGTTGATGATGTATTGTGATGTATTATGCTAAGCTCGAATATTGTAGCTGAAAAGAATAATGTTAACAAAATAAATAGAGGTCGACTTCTGCAACACAAAATAGGATAAAAATAAGATTCCAAAGGTTGTTAAAATTTTACTTTATTCTTAAAAGTCTTAAAATATTGGTATTTTTACGTAAATTGAGTATAATACTCTTTTAGTTTATTTTAATAATGTTTCTTTAAAACGGGATTGATAACTATAAAAACAAGACAAATATTGTGTAATTCAATAAAAAGTGAGATAAATTTAAATTATTTACTTATAAAATGACAAAATAATATTTCTATGAAAAAAAAATCAAAACAATTCACGTTTTCAATCAATTTTATAGTAATTTAGACTTCAAAATAAAATAACGCGTAATTTTGAAGTACAAAAATTATAACGGAGGCTCCCTCTAAAATTTATTGAAGTACTAAACTTTACATAACGCAAACATTTGAACAAACAACAAAAAAACAAATAAATTATTTTCAAAACCCTTATCAAAGCAGGATCACCCCAAACATTCCCCAACTTACCTTTCACCCCACGTGTCCGCGCACTGTCACAAAACAATCACAGCTCGTCCTACAACCTGCGCATTACTTTCAAAAGTTCAAATAAGTAATGTTACACTTGAAATATACATTACAGATATCGCGAAATACGTTACAGGCGGGGTTCTAATCGTGTCAAGGTCTCTACGTGCGCTACGGCGTAGACGTCCGCCGCGTAACCGGTCTCCCGAACGACAGCCTCACGTTGCTACGAGCTACGAGGGGAGATCCGTGGCCAATCGAACTGAGGCTGCGCGGATTGGGATATGCTCTACTCCTAAAAAGTACGAGCTAATAAATATCTTACGTCATACATAGTTATATTTTATTGTGACTAGTTTTTTAACAATATATTTTTTTAGTATTAAATGAGTTAAGAAACTGAATTTCTAACTTGATATTTTTTAGATTATTTTATAAAAACTAAAATACTATAAGTAAATAATATAAAACCTATAAAATAAAATGGTACTTAAACTTCATAACACGGTTTTGCGACAAGGTTTTCTTTTTAATGTTTCATAAACTATTATAACTTTTTCAAGTTGATTTTACTATACTTAGTTTAAGCATTATATTACGTGTATTTCATTTAAACTTTTTAAAACACGATTGATAAGATTTCTATATTTGTCATAAAACGATAAAAAAAACAAGATGGAGCAAAACCCGAACCCGAAGCATTTTAAATATAGGAAGGAGATAACAACCCAAGTTAGGCAATACTGTTCACAAGTGTGAGTGAGACAGACATAGCTTCAATGTCCTGTCAATGAGAGAGACAGAGCTACGATTGCGAGCTACCGCCAGAAAGGACAAAGTTTCTTCCGTGAATTATTGAAATGAATTATGTTTTATTTTGCTAATTGACTCCACTGACGCCGGCAGTACTTCGCTCTACCTGATAATTCATTTCCCTTCTAAATTTCGGGCACATTAATTAAAAGCTAAGTAGCGATCAACCTTAATACAAAATTGGTATAATTGGTATTGGGATGGTAGGGTGGTATTTTTACAAGAACAGTTACATAATCCATTTATTTTCAAGACACTACCACCTCAACGTAGTGCAATGAAAAAAAGAACGTGATAATATAAGTATATTATTATCTATACCTCTTTATGTTTTGAGAACTACAATTAATTAGTACATACTACTTACATATTAATTTTATATGATTGTAATCAATATATTTAATATACTATAAATTGACTTATCTAAATTTACCTAAGTGCGAAATTTTATGATTATTATAGAAAAAATCAAACTTCGAACTTTAATAGCCAAAAATGTTCTACACAAAAATTGCCTAATTTTAGCTTTGACAGATCAATAATGGTTTAGATTGATTATTAATAACGGTTTATATACAAGCGCACAAAACATAGTCGTCGCTCAAAGCTAGATGGCACAGCCTCGGTATTAAGATATTCATTGGAGGTTTATTCTCTGTTTGATTAGGGAGTTCATGTTTGTTCTGCATCCATTGAGTGTTTACATTGAAAACCATGACGGAATTCCTAAGTGCGCTTATAAAGGAAATCGTAAATAGTTCTCTGAAAGACTATTTGTAAAGGGGTTAGCTATTATTGTTTGCGTAGCAGCTGCCAGTTGTTTACGTAGTAATAATGCTTCCAGTAGTTCACTAGAAGATTATGTCCATGTTTATTCATATTATTTATCATATTTTATTTTGCATACAGTACCTCTAACTTACCTAGAGTAGGAACTTCCTATACTTTGTCCTTGTGGCTTGCGGACCTTCCTGGAATTACTTACTTTAAATTATACAGACAATTTAAGGTTAATGACATTTGCAGACAAATTTCAGAGAATGTGGCGCACGTGACTTCGTGTAGCTCCCGCGTGTGGTCCCGGTCTTCAGCAGTAACAAAACAATGTGTTATATATAATGTAGGATCCAATTCAGGTATATATCACATTCTCATTCAGTTAACTGCATCAAACTTATAAGAAAACAAACGGCACCACTATTTCTTAGCATCGCTATAGCATCTTCTTGCATGGATTTGTTACTGCCTTCCCAGATAAAAACCTTGTAACTCTCTTACACTCAACAATAGATTCCCAAGGGCTGTTAGATCGATGAGCACCAAAATATACTTTTTTCATATTCAAATAGAGCTATAGTTATTCTGGTCTGTTTTTTTAGGTCACGTATCTGCGTGTGCGAGTGTCCTAGTGCCGACAAAACATATGTCACGTGACGCAACTGATATATTGTCCAGATAATGAATATTGGGGTATCGGTGTTTTTCGTTTTGGTCATTCTGAAAGCGAAAATATATAGCGATATTTTTGTTTAAAGCTTTTTAGTTTTATCTGCCTCCGAGATAAAAAAGGATGAATTTGTGCTTTATTGTTCTATTTCACAAATTCGTGCTGTTAACGCTACAGTTGAAAACTATGTAGGGTTTGAAAACCTTGTCCCTGTAGTTCCGGGACCAGAATAGGGCTACGGTATCCCCTGCCTGTCGTAAGAGGCAACTAAAAGGGGCTTTCGGGGTTGCGGGCGGCAAGAGTGGGCGCTCGAACCGCCCGGCTAGCGACCCCGGGAAGGACGGCGGTATGTTTGGTCGCATTCTGTCGTATATACCAGACGGTGTGGTGATACAAACTCACCTGATCGCGTCACCTGACTCCGGTCGCGTTCCTTTGGAGATCCCGGAGTGCTCTACGCAGCCCCGAGGACGGCCACGGGGAGGGGGGGGGGTTTAGTGCGGTAAAAGTCCCACATAACCCCGTGTCGCTCCCACGGCACCGGGTACCATTTGAAGGTTGCCCCTTCGAGAAAAAAAATGGGTTTGAAAACCTACATACGTATCATAAGTAAATTATTCGTTAGATTTGTTTTCTTTTTGGAATTTATTTAATTACACTATACTTTATTTACTAGGAAAACATCGTGAGGAAACCTGCATACTTGAGAGATTCATAAAAAAAATCTCAAATGTATGTGAAGTCTATCAATACGCACTTGGCCAACGTGGTGGACTATGACCTAATCCTTCTCACTATGAGAGGAGTCCCGTACCCAGCAGTGGGACAGTAATGGGTTGTTGATGATGATGATGATATTGACTTTACTATTATAAATATAGTAGATATCAGGTGGCCGTTAGTATTTAGGTATGTCACAACATTTTGTTTACTTTCCTGATATTTGCCTGTCCGGAGATTGTACTTGGAATCCTTCTGAATCTGACCAATATGGTTCTCGAATTAAAACACTTGCTTTTGTTTAAAAATATTTACTTGTTTCATGTTAACTCGTCTTTATTAGTAGTATGTTAACACTACATAAAACATTGCCAGCGTATACAAAACGCCCTAAGCACCAAGCTTCGATTAGTCACACGAGACCCAAGAGATAACTCTGGTAAAAGCCCAAACGAACTGATCCAAACAAGTTATATTTCAGAGGAAAGTTACGCGATTCCTTATTCAAGATTCCTCGTATTCTAAAAGTTGGTAAAGTGACACCGTTAAAAGTTATCAGCACTTGCCGGTACATAAAGCAGAGCAACGAGCTCCGGGAACGATATGCCCCTGTTAGAGCTAGATATTTTCGCCCCGATAACCAATGTTGGGTTAAACCCAAATAAATTTGAAATCTTTTACGCAAGAATTGTGGGTAAAAACTGGTTATGTGGCACTTGCTGAAGTGGAAATTTCTATTGCGAATGGTGTTTATATAAAAAAAACGCCATGCGTACATAACAAGAATTTTCGGAGTCTGTGCATTTCAGTAATTACTAAGAGTAGATGCAAATTTGGTTCTAAGTAATCTCTCCGAAATCCCAAACTAATCTCGTTTGTTGATCAGTTCTTACAAAATTAAAACAAAAGAAAGTTGTTACTAGGTGTATTACTCGGTTCATACTACATCTAATAATACATGAATATATAAATAAATTATTTCAAAAATATGAAGACAATTTTCCAATCCGCCCATGGTCGCACAGTTACGACTTTTACATTCAAACTACGAGTATGTTCAAGATACTAAATAAGAGTATATCGTTGATAAGAACATAGATTCAATGAATATTAATTCTTACATAATATATTAATATTTTGTATATGTGTACATCATGGAATAGCAAGCTTACAAATTTAAAAATAACAATTTTAATATCAGTTCCTTCACAGTCAAATAAATTAAAAAAAAAACTTAATTTAGCAGCTGTCGCTATTAATTAAAAGGTTAAATATACGTTTGTATACTTGTATTAAATGGAAAATGAAGCTTACAAATTTAAAAAAAGTAATAGTTGTAATATCAGTTAATTTACAGTCAAACAAATTGAAAAAAAAACTTAATTTACCAGCTGACGGTATTTATTACAACGTCAAAAACAATGCCGTATTCAATTTGGAGGCTTTAAAGCAACTATCAAAGTACGGTGAAATACTGCAACTAATGGATACAACCCCTGGCAGGGCGAGGGATAAATGAATCATGGGGTCTGTCAATCATTGTTACGTATTAATATAATGGCGTTTACCGACGCGCCACATGGGGTCGAATTTGTGACATGTTTTTTTTTGTGTTTTTTAATCAAAAAGGAAGTTGTATGTCGGATACAGAATCGCCTCTTTGGTTAAAAACGCTTTGTATGTTTGTATGCCTACGATTTCCTCAAAAACTACTGATCCTATTTGGATGGGGTTTTGGTTATTTGCCTTCAACTGTGCTCGAATTGAGAGTTATGATTTCAGCATAGTTTGTATGATCATCTGTTCCTACATTTCTTTTAACTTTTTTGACTTTAACTTTTAAATTTTGTCTCTAAGTTTGACTAGTCCCTAGAACTATGATCTGAATTTGGTACTAATCTTTGTTAATAATACAAAGGACTAAGTTAGAACGTCTAGAATAAATCTCATACCACACTATTCAAACCGGGACGTAGCAGCACTTAACACTGCTGTTATTAGCCAGAAATGCCACGCCTGGCCTAAGGTGTGGCGCTGGTGCCTCCAGAGTCGGACCACAAAGTGTTCTACCACCTTCAATTAGTCGTCTAGACGATCATAATATCTTTTATTATTACCAAAAACAAAAACCCGAAATATCGTTCCGTTCTTCAACTTCCCTTTCAAAAACACGTTTTAATAAGGGTTCTGTCAGAATCAAGCAGCAAAATAACAAATGTATTCCATTACCAACTATAACATGATTCGAACAGGAATAACAATGGGTTTGAAAAGTGAGCGCTTAATCAAATCGACTTTTAGTTTCGTTGTGTAAACTCTATATGGGGTTTGTTTACACCATTATGACCTTTAGTACCTACGAAATATTGGCGATAGTTGCCAGAACGGTAATACAAAGGGCTATCCGAGCTAACAATGTTAATGGTAATATGAAGGGTGCGATGTTTTGCGTCCAAACTTCACAATTCCAATCTATTTGTATGTGTGTTCATTGAAATGCGTATTTTGATCCTGTTGGGACGAGTACGAATTTGATTATGTTATGGGTATTAGAAAGGACTGGATGTAGATATGATATGGTTATAAATGACATACAAACAGGAATAAGCGTATCTAATTTTTTTTCTACCGTTAATGATAAAATAATAATGAGTTAACAAGTAGGTTCAGTATACATATTTTTTTTTGTTTTTGCACACTAATTTTGCCTTTCGTGTGCACATTCATGTCCCAGGGTTGCTGGAAGAAATTCCATTTTGGAATAAGCAATCCTTTGTACTTCATTTCTATCTCTTCTGTATTGTTATCTTTTTTATGTACAAAAACTTATTAAATAAGTAAATAAAAAAATGATACCACAAAAAGTAACGCCTCGCTGACTTTTGCAACGTATTCAAGATGATTCGATGATTTAGTGTAAAATTTAATAAAAATATTTTAAATGTTATTTAGGTCTGGTAGACCTGAAAAACCTCATCTAAATGTCTTTACTTACCACACCCTTTACATAAGAACACAACGTTTAAGACAGCTGTTATAATACAGAAGCAGTTGTTATCATCGTGACATCACCTCTATCGGGCCACTGCAGGGCAAAGTGTTATCTCAAGGCCCATTACACCTAGTTCTTTATTCATCTCATCCAGCCAGTATCATCTTTCTCTTTAAGATTGCCAATCACATTCCCACATGCACAATGCACATGTCTCCCAAAGAGAAGGGCTTAAACCATAATCCACTGCAAATTTAGACTTCACATACCTTTCTTTTTTTAATTTTCAAGCGTGCAGTTGTCCTTCGCTAAACAGTGACGGACAACTTTAGCTGCTCAGTGGAGGTAGTGATAATTAATTTACATGGAAAATCTATTATTATCAAAAAGTAGTCAATTTTTCTTTACAAATTATTATCTTTTGAATTTTGCAAACAAAAATAAATTTCCAGACGATCCTAGTAAGTATTATAATAAAATTAAAATCTACATTTTTGTACAAACACGTCTGATTAACATTCTTTAATAAGAATTCTGAAGTAAAGCCTACGTACAGTTCAAAGTGATGGCCTCAAATTTTTCATCAGCTCGTATAAATTAAATTCGTTCCCGCGTCATTTCTCACGCACGCACATCTGCGACTGGAAACTGAGGGTAAGGCAGCTGTCACACTATAAGCTAATATTGAAGGAGCAATTGAGCACACAGTCCACCTGATGGTAAATGGCTACTGCCGCCGATGGACGACTAAGTTGGAACGCTTTGGATAAATATGTCTCCCTTACCCATAGATTAATAAAGATATCTCATCGCCTTGTAATTGAAGGAAGCCATTAAATGACTTATACGGCTAACCATTTTGTCAGCCGTTTAATGGTTGTCATGGTGTAATTTGCGCGGAACAATGCCGACATGCGCAGTTAAGATACGAAATCGAAGAAAAAGTGCGAAGAAATATCGTTTCATTCGTAAATGATCTAAAAACTACATTTTTAATATTTTTCAAACACGAAAATAGATGACAGATGGATAACAGTGACAACTGTCAAATGGTTACATTTTCTTGTTAGGAGTTCCCTGCACCAAAAGTGATATAAGTTACTACTTTACAAGTGAATTCGTCGTAATATTGCTTTATTTTCAATTGTGTTCCATACGATATTTGTAATTTTTTGTCCGGTTGAAGTAGGAAACATGCACGCAGTTTATGAAATGAACAACTATAACCTACTTCACATAAAGGATATCTGAAGTAGACGCAAACGCACGGCCTCATATAAAAGTCGAACTATACTGGCTCTACCATGTTTAAAACACTTTTGTGTTTTACATAACAAAGGCAATTAGATCATCAATAATATTACCAATATCCACGACGACCATTCAGACAACCGTTCAGTTTAGGTACAGCTATAGTACCACAAAATGAAAACTATGTAATAAATATAATTATGTCACGTTAATAAAAACTTAGTAAATAAGAAAAATACCTCCTCTATACCTATATATTTAGATTTTTAAGCACAATGATTTGCGGTTTACGGAATCCCCGGAAAGTGAGCCAGTTTTGGTTAAAAAAACTTTTTGCATATCGTGCAACGAAAGATTCTTTTCAACGTTCTATGTGAGACAAGTGAGCATCGGTAGAAACATAAAAAATAACTTTGGAAATGAATAATATCCGACGCATTATTCAAATATTCCACGGTGCAAAAATTGCAGCCGAATTCCTGTATTTTTTTCATACTGACCTTTCACATATTCAGCACAGAATAATAGCCTAGTCGTTTGAAACTTTTCAGGTTGTTAACACCGTACGTACTAACTACGTACCTTTGACTGTTCAAAGTTATACGTGTTAAAACTAATTGTCAGTTGCTTAACAAAGAAGGAAAACATCCTCATAATACCTACATGATTCTTTTTAAACTTTCAAGGGTATGAAGTGTACCAATCTGCACTTGTCCAACGCTGTGGACTATGGTTTGAACCTCTTACTCTGAGAGGAGACCCGTGCCCAACAGTGAGACAGTAATGGGTTGATGACGACTTTCATACAAACACAGCCATTCATAAAAACTCAGCTAAGTCGGAACCGTAATACTTCAATAATATTAAGATAGGATGAAATCACTACGTTTCAAATCTTAAGTGGTTCAGCAAATTTTCTTTTCAAACCGTCCTGAGAATTTTTCAGTGCAAAGATAAAAGGTTAAAATATTCTACCTAGGTCTTGAAATTGTAAGGAAATGCAAAGCTTAGGATTTTCTTTTCATTTTATTTGAAGATAAATCTATTTTATACTTTTTAATAAAATTTGTGTGATTTCAAAAGTAGTTATATTTAACTTAGGAACTAAATCGAATGGTAGTTATGAAGAGTAGCAGACGAGCATACAGTCCAGCTTTTGGTAAGTGGCAGGCACCGCCCATGAACTCTGTAATCAACCCCAGATAAGATTAGACTCCTACATGAGGTTGGCCAATGATGAATTGCTAGCCCTGAGAACTCTGTTGGAACGTCTTGAATAAATATGTCTCCCTTACCACTTCCTTAAAACCGAAACGCAGCAGTATTGAACACTGTTGTTATTAAGAAATGGTGTGGCGGTGGTGTCACTGTAGTCGAACCATAAAGGGTTCTACCACTTTTAAATTTATAGTTAACCTCATGTTTTTGTTTATTCAGCTCTGTTTTTGTGACCGTCCGACATATATCAATTTTGACCCCCCGGCCCCGTTGCATGGGTTCGTGTCACCAATTTTGAACGTCATTGTAGTGAACCACTGTATTGGTTTATCTTTTCAGTTCAGTGAGTGTACTGTATCGTGGTGTCGAAACGACAAAGCTATTGTAGGGACATATTGACATGCGTTGCAAAAACAACTGACGACATGAACTATCAAACTGAGACAGGATACAGGATATATTTTAGGTTTTTAGTGAATCTGGGTCTTGGTGTAACATTTTAGTTGAACACATGTATAGGAAAAATAATTGTAGGTAATGTTCTATGATATCCCTGTAGTTCCGGGACTAGGGCTATGGTTGTAAGAGCCTGCCTGTTGTCCCCTGCCTGTTGTAAGAGGCGACTAAAAGGGGGCTTCCAGGGTTGCGGACAGCAAGAGTGGGAGCTCGAACCGTCCAGTAAGCTACCCCGCGAAGGACGGCGGTATGTGTGGTCGCATACCGTCGGGAACACCAAATGTGGGAGGAGCGAAATCTGCTCTCCGGTTGCGTTCCGTCGGAGATCCCGAAGTTCTCCAACAAGCGTTGAGGACGGCCACCGGGGGGATTTTAGTGCGGTAGGAATTCCACATAACCCGGCGTCGCTCCCACGTCGTCGCTCGTCGTCGTGTACTTTTTGAAGGTTTTCCCCTCGTTAAGAAAAAAAAGGAAATGTTCTATGAAATCCAATATTCCAAGTCCACTACTGACTTCGCTTTTGACTAGAAGAGAGACTCTGTTGGCAATTTATGACGACACGGCTATCAAAAGCCATATATTGCAGGTAATCCAGTTTTTGGTGCATTGAGAAAAACATGAAATAACAGGATTTTTATACCTAGCAATAAACTTCCGATGGAACGTGGTCAACGTCGCTTATAGATATTTACTGCCAGAGGATTTACCAATACATCGCATAATGAAGAAGTGGCTCTTTTAGCATCCTTTTTGAGGAGACCAATTTCATGTAAATTTAAAACTACATATTTACTGTTACTAAAGGTATATGATGTCGATTTTGGAAGTGGCTGAATCAATGTAATTTAGATTTTAAACAACCTTGATTTATTTGTACAGACAAAATTCAAACTTATTTTACATTTTATAATGATGTCTATAAATTAAGAATAACGTACAATTATTAATGAAAATGGGCTTAAAGCCAAGCCACATTGACAGATGAGATATCGTATAACACACGTTACACTTTTTTTAATCGATATAACTTCCGATATTAGTCATTACACCTCAATTTGTTGCTTATAATTCGGGCCGAAGTATTTCTCGTACATATCATGAAACTCAGAATATACACTGGAAGCATTGACACTCTCATCTTTATCCGTCTGTGCGTACCGATGACCGCAGTAACACACGTGGTCTTTACCACAGAACGCCGGCTTCCCCTCTTTCATACAGGTTCTAATACAGGTTCTGGCTACTTGAAGGTTTGGACAGAAGTGGGCGATGTGGTGACGTAATAGGGGCTTGGGGTTCAAAAGCAATGGGTCCAAGTATTCTGAAACTGGTTGATCTGCGAGTTTCTCTTTGTTTTTTGGCTCTGTAAAAAGAAACATTCAGATAAGATATTTATATGTTGTATCAATAGTAATTGTAATCCAAAACGGATATATTCCTGTTCACCTCTTGCTTATTCTCTATCATGAGTGAGCAAGAAACAAAAAAGCCAACTTTTTACTTTTTTACTACTTCCCTGATACAAGTGTACAATTATTCCACTTACAATGTTTGCATTTTGTATATTCTAAGAGTATCAGTCGATATGCAGTTTACTCGATGGTAAGGAATAACAACTGCATGGACATATGTAATATACCCCAGGTAGAATTGCAGTCATAAGCCACACATGCGTTGTTCGTTGATTACTAGGTCAGAATGCCTCTATCACTGTAGTTCCTGGGAAGAACGGTGTTATGTGTGGTCGCATGCCGTCGTACGCACCAGACTGTGTGGCGAGCATCAAGCTCACCTGGGCGGAGCCCGACGGGGCAAGGCGCTGAGAGGACTCCGGCTGTGTTCCTTTGGAGATCCCGGAGTCCTCTGCGCAGCGCCGAGGAAGGCCACCGGGGGGGTTTTCATGCGGTAAGAGTCCCACATAACCCTGTGTCGCTCCCACGGCATCGGGTACCTTCTGAAGGTTTCCCCCTCGTAAACAAAAAAAAAGGCATTCTGCCTCATATGAGTACCTATACCACGTTTATGACAAAATTATTTAAAAATCAAGTTAATATTGTATTTAAATAAATATATATCTATCAGCTATCATTTATAACAAACTTACCAAATAACACGTTGTAGCCTTCGAAATCATCAGATGGCTGATTACCTCTACGTTTCTGTAGTATAACATGGGCAATCTTTCTGACATCTATATTCAAACAAATTATTATTTATTAAGTTATTTTTAACCGACTTCACTAATATTTAAAAATAGCAAATTCAAGTTTAGGAATAGGAATTGGTCCACGTGGACTTCTTTCAGCGACATAGAGTAGTGTGACACATGTAATGACAGTATTGCGATTGTACAATCAGCTCCAGAAGTAGATGAACAGATTATGGTTTCAAAAATACCTGTACAGCCAAGCATATTTTTTAAATTTTCGTCTGCTCATATTTTTATGGAGCTGACTGTACCTCAGTGTTTTTGCGATTGCATCGCTATTAAATCGTTGCAATACGTCGTTTACAATCCTATAAAATCATTAATTGATTCGTTTCATTGTCTGTCATAGCAAACCACAATAATCATTCGAACGATTAATAAATAATATAAAAATAATAACATATATATAAAAAAAACGATTTCAAATCCAGCAATGTATGCAAAATATTCATTCATTATATATATACGTATAGGTATATTAATTATAGATTTATGAATCATTAGCAAACTCAATTTCTGTTTTTGTGGGATTCGTTACAAAAACGATTTCAAAATTATAATCATTATTATAGTAACACGTACCTTTGTCTTCATTTTCCATCTGCTTCAACGATAAGCAATAACATTCGTTATTTAAACATAATCCTAATCCCACACTGCATTTCAATTTACAATCGGTCTCATCGACTTTACTGGAGCAATTCAGTATCTTTTTGGAGCGTAGAGGGTTGAAGAAATAGTCATAATCAACTGAAACAAATAAAGATTTTACGACAGCACAATGAAAAGTCTTAATTAATGTTAAAAACTCGATATAACCGCTGTTCACTGTAACTGTTTGGATAGCTTCTATCATTTGGTGCCGTTTTTATAATTTGGTGCCGATGGGATGCGCGTACGGTCGTACGAGTTGCCCCAAAACAACGGGCGGACTGAAAATCAGCATCATTGTGCGGTGTCGCCAGCAATGGCATTGCTGAGTTCGGCCCATTTCGCGGTGTTATGCTGCAGCACACTTGTCAAAATTCTTATGTTATTGTTTTTAAGTTATTATTTTTTATACTTTGTTTTACGAGTAGGTTTTATTGTGTTTAATTATCATTTCTTTTTTGTGTTGTCTATTTTTATATCACTGTGTTTTTATTTTTTATTTGTATGTATGTGTGCATGTGGCTACAACTGCGAATAAATGATTTTATTATTATTATTATAAAAGTAGTAGATCCAGTATTGTTCAACGTTCATAGTCCACAAGTTATGATTGCCGCCCATCGATATCTCTGAAAACTCTTTATAGTACAGCTGTCTACATGATGTCGATCACAAATATGTTGCCATGCCTGAGGACTTAGATGGTGTCATATGTCAGTCAATCAGCGTCCACGCCTGGCACCGAAACGTAAGAACTGCTTCATGCTAGAAATAGGCGTGACGGTGGTACCTCCCCGGCAAATCCATACGACTTCGATCTTTTTTATGTGTAATATAGGAGCAGTAGACGAGCATGTAGTCCACCTGATGGTAAATGGTTACTGCCGCCCATAGACATATGTAATCAACCACGGATAAGATGGTTCACACCTTCCTGAGGTCGGTCACTAAAACGCCGCTTCCCCTGAGGACTAAGCTGGAACGTCTCGGAAAAGTCTCCTTGAAGGGTGTGGCCTTCAAACCAGAACACAGTAGCGCTTGACACTACTGTTAATAGGCAGAAATACCTATTTTAAATTGTAGTGTATTTTACTTACTTCCGTGTATTAATTGTAGAATCATTAAAAAACAAAATAAAAAGCGTAGTCTAAGAATCATTCTCACGATGATCTATCAAGATCTACACGCAAGAACTACAATGACTCTACTGTGAAATAGGACTAGAATTGATTTTCCGCTTATTAAAAATTTGATTGGAACATGTCATCTTAATTAGTATTTGACTTCTAACATATTTTTTAAGTAATTAACCCGCCGTTGACTTGAAAGAAACAATCAAATTATTTTGTTTCTTTCTATCTTTCGATGCTATCGTCTTCGGTACTTCTGAGTGACTTGACATAATGTAAGAGGAAAGAAAACCAATTGTTATAGATTCGTCAATAATATTTTGGTCGAAAAATAGAAAGCACTTAATTTCTGTTGTTTTCGAGTTTTTGTTCGTCATCAAAATAATTACCTTATTTATGAGTCACTAAAATCCAAGATAGCCGAAAGTTCTGAAAACTTTGCCCGTTAAAACTTCTCGGTCATTTGTAAAAAATATTCGGTGGAATCTTAATGTCGGACTCCAGTGGTCTAGATGGAAGTCGGGCAGTTTACAGGGAGTTCATTAAGACTCTCTTTGGTTTTATTTATCACAAAGTCATGAGATAGAAGCGGGTGGTAATGTCAAAGGGCCTTGATAAAATTGAGCGAGGTCAGAGAATAAAATCCAAGTCTAAAATATTTAACATGTGAAACTGTCAGTGATACAAATAGGGTCACGATGATTAATTTCTAAGAGCTATAGGGGTAAAATACCCATTTAAATCGAATCAGTAAGTTTTGAGTAAATAGCGGACATATAATATATATTATAATTTAACTATTTGTTTTTCTCTTATGTTTTAGACTGTTACCAAAAAAATAATACTGTTTAGAAAGATTTTATCTGATATCAATATTATAGATATTTATATTTTAATTTATAAAGATTTATAAAGTTCAAATTAAAATGGACTGATTACACTGAAATTTAATAAAACAATTTAATAACAATGATAAAATATAATACATATGAATGTATTGCACACTTACCGATTATCATTAAAATACATTGTTCTAATAATGAGGTAATGACTCATTCAAACATTTTGATTATTTTTTCGTGATACCACGCAAAACTCCCCTCTGCGTGTTAGACTTATAGCATAGAGCATACCGCAAAAAAAAACACGATTGAAATACATATAAAATCGAAAGGATAAAATAGGATAGGATAGGAAAGGATAGGATAGGTCAAAGGGGCTTCATTGCGTGTTAGACTTCTAACTTCTCGATTTTATATGTATTTCAATCTTAGTCTTATTTGGCGTATGCACTATGGCGGAAACTTAAATTTCTATTCGGGATCTGTAGTTTGTGTGTTTATATAACAATTGCTATGAATTTTATAAACATAAAGGAGCTAAATAAAACTAATAATACAATCATTCATTCCCGCTCACTGCTTTGTTCTGTACCGAATGCAAAGCGCAGAAGAAATACTTCACTTTCTATAAGTAAGGAAATGAAGTTTTAGCCACTGGGGACTCGTTTAGACTCCTCTATAATTTGACTTACGTAACTCGGCTTTGTTTGACAGTTGCTTCCTGTGCCTTAGATTGAAACAATCTGCGTTTGATTTTGAGGACAAGACAAGACAAGAGTGACTTCGCGACACTTGTATTGGAAACGCACTTGTATTTTGTCTTCTCGGATTAACTTTTAGTTTGATTGACCATCAAACTATCTAAAGAGACGGTTTCGAAAATTAATTATACTATACATGTAAAATATGTAATATCCCTGAAGAATAAGCTGCATTGCCTCAGAAAAGTTTGTGTCATAATTCATTCATAATTCTTTATTTGCATAGAATAAGGTTAACAAATGTCTTATAGCTACAAATTTTCTCTCATTCTGCCGGGTCGGCGTGCAAATTTTGAAAGAATGAAAATAATTTATTCGGCAAAAAATATAAAATAAGACACAGATAGAAAATTGCATACAAAAAAATATTTTTTTTACAATTTTTAACACATTTACAACAATAACAATTTACAACAAGTAGGTAAATTGTTTTAATTACTAATTTTGTAGAATAAGTAATTAAAAACAATTTACTTACTAACATAACTTAAATCTAGAGGCACGGCAGTGCCTCCGCCAAGTCGAGCCAAAAAAAGCGGCACGGCCGTACCATTCTTTTCTCGAAGCAATTCGGCTTCTATTTATATCAATGTCAACATTTATGTCTGTCCCTTACTACACCCTTCAAACCGAAATACAGTAGCGCCTAACGCTGCTGTTATTGGGCAGAAATAGGTATGGCGTTGGTGTCACCGAAGTCGAAGCTCAAAGGTTCAATTACCTATGAAACTTACTACTAAACTTGTACAATATTCCTATAGCTGTGTGCTTGTATTGTATGCTAGTGAACGTATCATCTTATGAGATAGACCACCATTATCCACTCAGCGATGTAACTCATTCACACGTTAGACTGATAGCCCTTTATCGAGCGGAGAACAAAAGATATCATTCACAAAGGAGAAAGTAATAGATCTGAGGGATTTTATAAACTAGACATCGCGTTTAAAGGGTTTTTAGAGATATACGAGTACATACCTATAAATGAGCATTATAGATTTTGTTCATATATTTTCAAGACAATTATTACTAGAAAAATACGGTCTGGTCAGTAGAATGTGGAGTAATTAATAAAAAGTACAATCTTATTTTTTAATTCTTTTTTATTTTTGATAATGTATTTATATACAGTTTAAGATTTTCCATAATATTCTTAAATAGCCTCATTAATATATTAAAATGCATTAAGATTGCATGAAACTATTTTGTTTTTTTTTAAAAGATAGCAAACAATCTTTTAAATAGATTTCGTGTCACACAATTTCCCCGTAGACAATTTTAATATTATTCATATAATACAAATATTTCATCATTCGATTAATAATGATGATAAATGATGAAAAATAATGATGTTAAATACTTATAAAGACTTATGGAACAAATTATTACCTACAACATTTTCTCTCGATAATTATGGTAAGCTCCATCTTTTAATACGATTTCCTAGCCTGCTATCATAATCAGTGCAAGCAAGTTCATTAAGATAGTTTCGACTTAGGAAGCTTAGCTGTCTGCATAGCGCTCAGCCTTTGATAAATTGGATACCAATATGGGATAGCGTGGAAGATTATTATCTTGAGCCGTTGCATATGCATACCCGTATTATACCTCATGCATACTTTATATGAAATTTAATCCTTTTTAAACCTCACTACTAGGCACGAGAGTGTTTTAAGAATAGAAAAGGTTTAAACCATTTTCTTATTTTCAACTATTATTATTTTAAAATACGCCCATAGTAGTTTAATAAAACTCAGTCCTCCAGTATACAATACCTTTATTTGATCTCCAATTGATACTTTCGGTCACCAATAATTAACTACATCTATTAAACACACCACACTGTTATCTTATATCACAATAATCCAAGCACTGATGCAGAAGTCGTCTTTTCTAAGCGGAGGTCCCGACTAGAATGACCATCAGGCCACCTGTTTTGCTATTTATAGGAACCTGATGATCAATCTACTCGCAATTGCACAATTTTTCATCGGAACGTACTATAACTTTATTAATTTACCCGCATTCTACACCTTTGCCAAGAATAACCTAACAGTAGTTATTTTAAAAAATCGGAATCTGGGTCAGATCCTGTATTCGAACTTCGGAGCCCCAATTGATAGACCGAGTTTCAACCACTAAGCTATTACCAATACATAATAATATGCATCAACTAGAAGTATGTTGTTACATTTACGAAGGTTGAATAGAAAGTATCCATAAATAAAAGGGTAAAAGCAAACAGAACCCTACGGCGGTTCTATATTAATAACCATCATCAAGATTCAGGAGCTGTCGATCAAATCTGTGGTAGAATAATGCAAGTAATGGCATCGTCATGTGACGAAGTAGAATGTTTCATCTATCTATGAAGGTAAGCCGGAAAATTACGTACGGTTTCCAAATATTTCGTAGGTGTGCGATCATATTATTTTTGTTAGAAACAATTCGATAAATAAGAAATAACTAGTTTTAACATAATGCCACAACTAACAAGATATAAATAGTGTATCCATACTGACACAATGTTGATACAGCTCTCCATATCAGTATAAGAAGAGTTTAGGCGATAGTCCATCTGGCCATACGATACGATACGAAGAATCTAATATCAATCATTTTGAAACAAAAAGTACAAACGTCTGGGATTAAAACCTCACTCTCAGATTCAGGCTGACATTCATATCTCTAAGCTATTACTACCATGCGGACGTACCAACGTGACACAAGATGTTACATAACGTCTGTTTAACCGTTTTTATAGTCATTAATATCATTACAAAATCTTATTTACTCTTGATTTATGTACCTATCTAATTATTCGGCGGCAGGTTTGCAAAAAGAACCCAAAAAACTGCTGTCAGACACAAAAAATCGCCATAGAGTTAATTACCCCCAAAAAGACGAAAAAATGGATTCAGTCCATGAACACTACCCATGGCGAACCCAAAAAGATAAATTTAAAACAATAAGACAGATAACAATGGGGAGACCCGGGAGGCTGTACGAGCAATAAAACATAGGCCTCCATAAGTTCATTACGAACAAAAACATTTCAGTAATTCAATTTAACACTAATTAGGCGAGAAGAAAAGGATTGGATAAGGTCAGAGTTAGTATGATGACGAGAAAGTTATACACGAGCGATATTTTCATGGAAGTGTAATATTTTAATGACACGGAGTCATGAGATTATATTTCTGCTTTCAAGCTGGCGATGCGATCTCTGTTGTTAAAATTAAATCATCATCATCAACCCATTACTGACCCACTGTTGGGCACAGGTCTCCTCTCAGAATGAGAAGGATTAGGTCATAGTCCACCGCGCTGGCCAAGTGCGTATTGGTAGACTTCACATACCTTTGAGATTTTTTTTATACATCTCTCAGGTATACAGGTTTCCTCACGATGTTTTTCTTCACCGTTTAAGTAAGTGATAATTAATTTCAAATTCACACATAATTTTTGAAAATCAGAGGTGCGTGCCTGGGATTTGAATCTCAGACCCCTCGATCAACAGGCCGAGTTTCTTAATCACTAGGCTGTCACTGCTTTTAAAATTAAATGATACAGTGAAATTATGATACGACCATAAAATTTCGATATTTGTTACTGCAGTGTAATGACACACTTTAATGGGCTTCGTGCTTATGTTTGCATCTCTCATTATTTCATCCTCATCATTATTTCATCATGCACGCACCCTTTTCATATAAGCAATTTCATTAACATTTACTTCACAATACAGTAGCTTATTAGCCACTTTGCTATACAAACAGGCAAATCAGTATACCGTTTTTAAAAGTTTTTTTGGGTATTTATCATCCATCATTACCGTTTCCTCGCTCGTAATGAAACAAATGCCTTAAACGAAAAAGGAAGAACTCCATTGTTCTTTGAATAAAACTCGTAACTGTCCCTTCAAAGGGCCGGTAATAACCACAATCTGTTTCCGGAGATATTTTGAGAAAGGTACAATTTATTTAGAATAGACCTTACTGAACAAAAATGTGACAAACATAGTAATATTTGAAGAATCCTCTTTTAATAATAATAATTCCCAGTTTGGACCCATAACGTAGATTTTATTGGCAATTTCCGTAGGAGATTTTCGCACGTAAAAGTTAGATTCCTCTAGATTCTAAAACTGCCTTACTAATCCATTTTAGTAAGAAGTATTCCAGACTCCAGTAATATGAAAAATATGAAAAAGTGAAGGTTTTTGTTCAAGGGATACATTAGTAAAGATACTGAATGAAGCCACAAAAGGCTGATTTTTCAGTTATTTTTTTTTATTCTTGACAAATAAAAACATTTTTAGAGAAAAATTACGAATAAATAACTAATACTTAATTTACATAATAAATAAATAAGTATTTCAAATATTTTACGGACATTTTAGCACGGAGACGTGGCTAAACTTTTTTACGCAACTATTTGAATTCTCAAAACTGGTTACATTTTCTTATTAGTAGTGAGTAATCTTTACTAATCTATGGTTCAAGGTAGATACTTTTTCTTGATGTTTCGTAAAAATGTATTTACTTATTACACACATTTTAATCCACATCTCCAATACTTAGATTTCGTAAATATTAAACTTTACCTAAAGTTTAACTTGACAACATTATTAAAAAAAACATACTGTAGTCAGTGGAATATTCCAAGATTTATTTTCATCTATTATATTATTCCATCTGAACAAAAACAAGATATTATAATATGCCGTAAGCGAAGAATGGAAGGAAAAACTTTTGAAAAGCAATTAAATGAAAACTAATTTCCGAATTTTCACCTCCCGACGTAGCAAAGAGTTTTATATTATGTTTGTTGAGCAAACTCCTCGAGATGATGTAAGAGTAGGATCTAATAATCAAAGTTAAGGTCGACTTTTGTTAGGGATGTGCACAATTTTCTTACGAAAAATTCTCACTTAATTCTAACAATATAAAATATATTTTAGGCATTTTGTTCATAAATACTCTATTCGTCGTCAACTATTGAGAACTTTTAGAAGAAATCAGAAGTGTGGAAGTATCCGTGCGCCATTTCCCTTCACCAAATCAACAAACCAAACAAGTGATAAATTTCTTATACACACATAAGTTTAAAAATTTGACAGCCTTTCTGATATTCCAACCTCAGACTGTAACTGTAACCACTAGGTTGTCACTTACTTCTTTCACACCATAAAAATAATGTAAATCTGATTAAAGCAAAATCAGACTACGATTGTGTTATAAACGTTTGGGCTGCAACAGTTGATACCTACGAGACTGACGGCTTACTTCTCCGCCAAGGATGGTAGCGCGCATGAAATATCGCCACTAGTAATTATACATCAAGGTCAAATCATTCCTTCCAAATAAAGAGCTTCACGAGCTAAAACGCTACAAGTGCTTCGGGATTTATTCATTTAGAACAATTTTTATTTACTCGTATGAGGGGAAACGGACACTTCAGATAAAACGAATAGGTACACAACAAGTTATATGATATTTAACTACTTTAAAGGAATTTTTTGAAAGCAACTTGGTAATATTATCCTAAATATCCGAAAATCCACTCGCACAACACTAACACCCTTTGACAACTTTAACAAAGGATCGCTACCAAAGAGTTAGATACACACCCGACATAATTCAGCAGAATTTTTCCCCTAAATATTTCCACTCCTAAATGAAATTACGCTCCTAAAAAAATATTTTTACAGCCTTCATTGAGGGATCGGTAAATAACTCTAATGTCAATGTTTATCTTATAAAAGTAATATGGAAGATGATAACATTTCATAAGTTTGTTTAAAAAGTTTTAGTAGTTATTATTGTAACAATATGACAACAATAATACTTACTCATTCATGCAAAAGATATAATAATAGAAAATGATAAAAAAAATAAGTTGTCGATAAAAGTACATTGATAATTGAAGCTATTACTCTAGTAACTTCATCTTGATGAATTTGTTAATTAATAACCGTGAATGCAAGATCGCAAGCGAAATTACCACAGACCTGTATCTAGAAATTACGATTACAATATAGATTTCTCGATGAGATTTCTCGTAGCACCGTATCAAATTTTAGTCCATGATGCTCTAATGAACTCTGCGTAATAAATAATATTATCACCGCAGCAAAACAATATAAGAAGTATAAATAAAACTTGCAACCATTTGTGTAATTAAAATGTTATTCAGATTTATATAAATTGGAATTAATTTAGATTTTTCTCAACGTTATTACTAGTATAATGTGAATAAATGCACTAATAAAGCCTGTAGTTTTTACTGATTTTCATTATGATTATTTTATGATAAGAATTCTACTAAGAATTAAAACAAATACATTTTGAACACATTTAATTAGTGATTTCTAATTTTATTTTAGTATCTACTTTAGTAGATCTTTTCAATTCTAAAAGTAGCATTACAATGCTCTTTATACCGTTGATATTAAACAGAAATCATGTGTCTGTAGTGTAACCGCTTTAGAACTATACAGGGCTTACCATTTTCATCCTCCATCTTCGAGTATATTTGGTTTGTTCATGGATTACTCCGTTTAATATTCCATCTGCAATCTTAAACACTGCATTAAGATGTTCTGCTGCTATGGTATAAGATTCGGCTGCGAACATAACGACCGCATATACCTTATAAAACCTTATAGTATATACTCGTATAGTACTACGCTTGTGCACTTTGCTCCATCGATTGAGTAATCCGCTTAGAGAGGTGTGATGTGTTCTAATATTAAGTATGGCGTCCATATTGAAATGTTACTGAGTGTATGGCTCTTAGATTATCTTAGTTTTAAACAATATTACACCATACGAGTATAAACGGCAGTGGTACCCTTCGTGGTTCAACTGATAGGTGACACCATCAAAATATTTATTTCTGCCTTAAGGGAGAACATTTAATTTATCGTAGGTAGAAGAAATACTTTTCGAGAAATTAATAAATGTACTCATTTGACCAATGTTTTACCAAGAAATTTAAATAAAATACAGAAAATCCAGTCAACAAACATTCAGTTTATTATTGCCTCAAAACATAAAAACAATCAACCAACAACCATAACGAATAAAACAAATTAGAACGTATAGGGCTCTCTCTTGGCTATGTACTCCTTAACACCTGGTAAGGATGTGATCTTCTTGATAAGGGCTTCCACTGTTGGATACTTCTTGTGGATTTCTTCGCCGAGGAAGAGACTTGCAGCTTCTGTTATTCCAACAAGTATAAAGTCTGCCCAACTTAGCTGTAACATCACAAAAATCAATAATGTAAAATTCTGATAAGTCTTATACTAGGTGAACTATTTGAATTTCTTACCTGTCCTCCGAAAAATCCCTTATGTGCTTTTAATTCTTTCTCAAATCTGGAGAAATAGAAATCAACACTTTCTTGGAGGATTTCCTTCTTTATCTCTTGTTTTCTGACTGGATCTTGTTCTTTGATGAAGGCGAGAACCTCTGGAAAATGTTATCTCCTTGTATATTAAAAGCTAAGTGACGGCGAAAAAATATATTTAAAGGTTATATACGATAATCATACGAAAGCGAAGAAATAATATATTGGACTTGCCTGTTATGTAACCTGCCTGCTTTGGGATTCTAAGTTGGATTCCTGGTCAAGCAGAAACGTCTACGGATACTCACACAAGGATTGACCACAATCTGTGTTGTCTGTCGAATCGATTCTTCTTGGTCAAAAACAAAAAAATATCAATATTCATTTAATTAATGCCTATTTACTTACTAAGCCAGAAGTCGTAAATATTATAGACCACAGCATCCAAAACAGCCTGTTCCCAGGAATCAGCTGGAAGAAGGTTGTGCTGGCTAGCAACATACCGGGCAATAGCTAATGATTGGTTGAGTGTTCGATTGCCTTCTTCGTATAGCGGCAGCTGACCGTAAGGAAGGACTGGAAAAAAATACAGAAAAAGTAAAAGAGCATTAAATGAAAGCGATAGAGAACAAAGATTAATTTTTAAAAAGTGTGTGTTATGAAATTTCTTTTGCTTTCTGTAAAACGAAACACCTTGCGAAAAAAGCGATGCTCAAAATTATCCTATAAAGAATGTACGAGTATTTTGATAAACTATTTTTATTTTGATCTTATTTAAATGCGTAATTACTAATTTATTTTGTTATATCTGTTCAACCGAACGATTTTTTTAAAATAAGAAAACCAAATGGGACTCATATTATTAAAATAAACGACATAATAAATCTAAATCTATCTAGTAAATAATAAATCTTACTGGTTAAAAAGTTATTAGAAATAGTCACCTAAGCAAAAATTTAAGAATAAACTTGAGAATATGTATTTTAAGTGAATTTGAAAATTTGTGCAGGGTCCCGGCTTCAATCCCCGGCCCAAAACGCATCTAGAAGAAATGTTGACTTTTCGATCTGGGAGTCTGGATGGTTATTTAGGAATGTAGCAAAACTTTATACTCACAATTTCTAACATGTTCAATAGGCCAGCTCTTATGTTCGTATCTAATATCTTCGAACTTCTGCTTGCCATAGTGCAAGATGTATCTTATTGACTCGGCAATGCCGTTCACATCAAAGTAATGAAGTTTCTTTGACATTTTGATCCACTCCTTATGTATTTATGCGAAATTATGTACACGTAACCCCTTTTATACTTTGAATAATGCAGAGGCATTCAATTTATTTATGCTAAGATAATTAATTATTATTTAAATTTATTTGTTTTTTGAGTGAACTCGTTAAGATTATTGATTATTAAGTGATAGCAAACACATATAAACGGAAGAACATAGTTGTTGGTTTAATTGTTAAAATAATCATAACAATTATTATTATATAAAATAAATTAATTAAATTGGCTGTCTATGATCCAAAATTAAGTGTAATTATATTCGGGTGTGAATCCAAATGTTATGTTTTTAATTATATGAAAGTTTGTTATTGAGAAAAAACTTTTTTCGAAGTTTAAACTTTAAAAAAAACTAAGGCTACGTTTTAACAATTAATTATTACAAAATCATAAAAACAGTAAGCAGACTTAGAATAATTAACTAATAAGGGAAGTAAATTAGCTTATGTTACTCCCAAATTGTTCGTATAATATTTTATAAGGTACAAAAAAATCTGTAAAAAAGTTTGGAGATGCATTGAAAAAATTACTTACATAATTTCAGCTCAAGATACAAAATAAGAAATTTTAATAAAATTATAGTTTTTCAATTTAAGTACTTAAATTTTGTATAAGTACCTTGACGTTACTTGAATTTAATGTAATCTTCATCATTGTATTACATAATCAATTATGATTGTTTATGTTAAAAAATAATAACAAACGGTTTCGAATCCGGAGCACTGCCGTCACATGTATTTGTCTTTTATAGCAGTGTGAATCGCTACTTTGTTCTAAAACTTTTTTTAGCTTGGAGGGTGTGGTACGGAAAGCACATCTGAGACATTTTAATGTAACATAGAAGTAGAAGAGGAGTGTGCAGTGCAGTACAGGAGTGTTCATCTGATGGCAAGTGGCTACTATCGCCCATGGACTTCTGTGATCAACCCTTGATAAGATTAGATTCCTATCCGAGGCTACCCCCATATGGGTTGCTGTACACATTTGTACCTACACTTAAATAATTATTTGATTTAATATTATACTTATTTAGGTAAACAAGCGACTTTCGGCTTGAATACATCTGCATTTACCTACCAATAACAACCTCTATAATTAACGATAAAAAATGATAAAGGGTCAGAGTACACGAGATAGTCTTATTTGTAACATAATATAAACTGTTTGAAATTTCGTTCAATTAAAAGTTGACCTTATGTTTTTAGTTTATCCTCGTTATCGGGTTGATGTCGAATTTAATAATTTCTTTATTATGTAATAAGTAATTATGGCAGTATCCAAAGTAACTTAAATATCTAAAGTAGACATAAGAAGCATTAAGAATATAAAAATATGCTAACTATATACTACAGATATGTTTTTTCAAGACTAATGGCCCGACTCCTAATTTAAAACCAAGCTAGAACTTAACATTACCCTTGTGAATTAAAAATATCATCCCTTGAAAGCGCCAATAAGTACAGTATTGAAATAATATAAAATCAATGTTCTACATAATTATGTTTGAGACTACAACATGTATCTCCATGAAAATATAATTTAAAAATAAATTAATTAAACAGATGCCGCAAGTGGAGCTGGAATTATTTCAGGCCACGTTTAAATAATAAATTTATTTTATACGCCTCTTCACACAGCATTTAATGACCTATTTAAACTGTTTTGGGAAATTCGTGATATGATCTTAATTTCATTTAAATAGCGAATATACATTCCATTTCCTCATGAAAAACCTTACACTATCTATATTTAGGTATAGCATTGTTATTTCTGAAAATAGATAATACGGATACTAATAGTTTTTCCGTATATTGTATGTTTGTATTGTATTGTATGTTGTTACGTGTATGCTTTCTTTTATTGTTATATAATATAATCGTAGGTATACTTAAATAGTTTAAGGTTGTAAATACTTCGAAAGAGTAAAAATAAAATTTCGAACTCATTATCGTCCTACTGCTCGGCGCGGACCCAGAATAAAATGGGTCTAGGCCATAGTCTTCAAATATCTTTGAAAAGTTTTTTTTTAAAGAAAGCTTTAAATTGTCCATAATGCAAATAACACATAGTGCAGGAAAGTAGCGGAAAGAAGTTCGACTCTAAAATGGCCTCTTTTAAAAATACATGACAGAAAACGTTTCTTTATTTTCATTTATGTTGCATTTAACTAGTTGACAACACCTTAACAAATTCTTCTTAGTAACCCTAAAATGACCGTTCGGTATAAAGCAAGACATAATCCTCATTACGACATACTAAAACCGAGTAAGTAGTCTATACAGGCTACTTACTATATCAAAAGTTAGTACAGTACCATAAAATTCGACCAACCCCTAACGAAGAATAACCCTGTAACTATCCCCACAGTTAGAGTAAGTAATCGTTAAAACAAACTTTACCCGAACTTGCTCCGATTAAAAGTTTCGTTTCAAAGACATGAGTGCTAAGTTTTAATGGTGGTCGTTTAGACCCCAAATTAGTGTTCTTTACCAAAGCACTGTTAATCACATGTCGTTTCTTAACTTTATATGCTCGTTAAATTGCTCATACATGTAGTTATAAGCGTACAAATAATTTTCACGGGAGCGCAAATGCACGGGAGAAAGGACATTCTTTAATTTTTGATCTCTAAATTGAATTCAAAATAGGTTTATCGAATAAAGTCCTGCAGTGTAAAATCGACTGTTAAAATTAATTTTACTTATTCTAAAAACGTGATAGGTATAGTTAAAAGATACATATAAACTCTCATCTCTTATTTATGACTATTAGGTAGTATAACTAACTACAAGAGAATTTTGTAAATTACAATTAAATTTAATTGTAATATTACAATTAAAGTTATTTTTTTTATTTTTCATATACAGCTATCAATACAAGTTGTATTGATAGATAGTGTCACTTTTGTAAGTTTTTAGGAATTTACAATTTCCAATCTTAATATATATTTCTTACATTTCTTTCATTACGCTTACTTAACAAAATAATAATAAGCAAACAAAAACGAGTTACCCGGGTACCTAAAATGTTTTTAGGTTAAGAGGCGGGTCAAAGATGACCGAATCTAATTAGCCGGGCCACAGGTGCGGGTAGTGCTCGAGTGCCCGACAATTACTTAGCCGCATTAGTTGAGAACCAGCAAATAAACACGAGGCCTTTTACTGCCATGCCACTTAAAGGTTGCGGTGAAAGAAACTTGTGTATGGTGCGACTTATAGCGATTTTGACGCACTATAGGGTTTTCAGTAGCAGCACGGTTTCGGAGATTACTGTTATATTCGCAGAGAGTGGTGTATAACAAATTGTTACTTTTGGATCTTGAAATACAATCAATAAGAAAAACGTGTCAATAACAGTGATATGGCTATCACTTACAGTTTTACATACTTGGTACCTTCAACTAATATCTATGAATATTATAATCCAAATCAGCAGCACGGATACTGTCCTTTTCCTCATTTTTTTATGTGTAAACGAGACAGGTATACAAGAGCCACCATTTTAAATTACATTATTTATTGGAACAAATTATAAAATGTTAGAAAACAAACACATATTACCCGGGTACATAAAAATGTTTTTAGGTTAGGAGGCGGGTCAAAGATGACCGAATCTAATTAGCCGGGCCACAGGTGCGGGTAGTGCCCGAATGCCCAACAATTACTTAGCCGCGTTAGTTGAGAACCAGCAAATAAACAAGAGGCCTTTTACTGCTATGCCACTTAAAGGTTGCGGTGAAAAAAACTTATGTATGGTGCAAGTTGAACGCGTTATGAATCTTTTTAAACATGCTTTTACCGAATTCATATTAGTGTAAAGTTTATGTCAAACAATATTACATAATTCATTGTCTTCAAAACGAAAAGAAATTCAGGTTGTGATTATTCTCGGCTAAAGAAATAGTGAACATTATATACTGCGTATAAAACAATCCACTTTTGAAATATCAATGCTAAAAACGATTAGAATCGTTCCTGAAGTTCGTAAAAAATATTTTATTTTTGTCTTATTTATAATTTTCTTACATACTACAAATTTACGGTTCCCAGCTCATCAGATGGTTATTATATTTTAACATCCATGATTTTTTATTCAATCAATTGTAACTACATAATATGCAACAAGTTATCAAATTATTTACAAAATTTACATATATACAAAAATGAAAAACAAAAACACTACCATAAAAATTGTCACCATCACCAAATCCATGATATAAAATACATAATAATCTAGAAGAAAGTTTGCCGCAATATTAATCATCTTTGTCTCAACACCACGCTAATAAAACAATATTCCTAGCTCTACCCCGCTCACAGTAAAACCCCACACTAATACTGCGGCGACAAGAGGAGCCCCTAGTAATTTACAGCCCCGTAGTTTGTGCGCCTAAGGAAACACTTTATTACGCGACGGAAAACGAGAATCCACGAGAACTTCGACTGGAACTTTGTCTGTTCTTTCATAAGGACGCTTGTTGCAGACGTACTAGAAAAAGACCACAATGTTTCGCAAGTGTGGAAGAAAATAATATGGTTTTGTTTTCAAGAGAGCATGAATTATCGTAAGTATTATGGGTACACTTATACGGGTATATGAAAACAACGTATTTGGCTGTTTTGCGTTCTTCTGCCTTGTATGGGTTTTCTCTTAATGTGGGAAGGGCTTAGGTTATAGTATTCCACATTGGCGAAATGCAGTATTTATAAGGCATGCAATTTTTATAAAGCTTTTAACCGTGCAGATTTTCTTATGATGTTTTCCTTCGCTGTAAAAGCAAATGATAATAAATTTCTAATAATTATGTACATAACTTCGAAAAATCATATGGTCTTTTCTGATTCGAGTCTAGATTCTCAGGGAGAAAAAAATTAAACCTACTCAGCTATCACTGCGTTTTACCAAAACAGTATCCTACAAAACAAACTATTTCGTCACGCCGTGATCCGCCATACAATTTTAAAGCGGCCCCTTACATATTGTATTTCCTTAAGGTTTTAAGGAAATCCATTTCCCAAAGACCCGAAGCCATCTGCAATTCCGTCAAGCCACATGCAGATAGCTTTAGACGTGCCCCCCAGTAAAGTGACTTTCATCAGGGATGATCAAATATGCACCCCCTCACTATCTAACACCATCTCTTGGCTCTAACCACAACATTTACATTTCTAAATTGCACTCTACTGTATTGCTATGTTAGTCATCCATTGCTACGTTTTTCTTTTTAAAATATTTAATACGCGAGTTAAAGAAGCAATGGATACGTAAAAAAAGTTACGAACGCTTTCAAGTTCTTTGTTTAAAATGCCGTAGGGTGATCTTATCGATAATGTTTTTCCAACGCGTAGCGAGATGTAAAAGATATAAAAGATATCCCTGAAGGCGTCGACAATGTGTCTGGCTACTGAGCTCTTGCGGTTGAATAGAATTTTGATGGTGTGAGGATTAGCTTATTTTCAATCCTTTGTAGATGATTTCAACAGCCACAACTGTTTGCGGTCGTTTGTAGATCTCACAGCGACACAACAGGGTACAGTTGTACTTAGTTTATCTGAGTTAGTTGAGTAGTGAAAATAGTTAACAATTCGGGAATTCTTTTTTCCATTTGCATTTCAATAAACAAGGCGTATATAGGCCCATTTAGGCATCTTTTTGCGCTTCAATGGAATTCGCATAATAATATATCGCGTAATATAAGTTTATTGTCACAAAATCAAATGAACGCTAAAATTTGTAGTGAAGAATCTTATATTTCAGTTTTAAAATTTAGAAATAATTACTGTTTTTAAACCAATGAAACATATATCGGTATGTAAATAAAATAAGTAGGTAGGGATAATTTCGTGTTATACTACATTTCAACTACCTACTACTACATAATACATATCATTATTCTACCCGAATAAAACACATATTAATCTAATAAAATATATTTTATTGAAATGATTTTTTTATATAATATAGGAGTAGTAGACGAGCATGCAGTCCACCTGATGGTAAGTGGCTACTGCCGCCCATGGCCATCTGTTATCAACCTCAGATAGGATTAAATATTCCTACCTGAGGGCGGCCACAGATGCACTGCTACCCCTGAGGACTAAGCTGGAACGCCTCGGAAGAGTATGTCACCCCTACCACACCCTTCAAAACGGAACACAGCAGCGCTTCACACTGCTGTTATTCGGCAGAGATAGGTGTGGCGGGGGTGCCGCCGGAGTCGAACCACAAAGGGTTCTACCACCTTCAAAATTTCAAATTTACTGATAAAGCCAATTTCACTGTTAGGATATTGGATAAACATTTACAACAATCCAATTTTCTCTACTAAAAACAAAACAAATGTCAGTTTATCCACGAAATTGCATTGGTCATCCATAAATTCCCCAGTGCTTTCAACTTTTATTGAATTTGCATGCATAAAATCCGATAAACAGAACTTTCAAAGAGATTTCTTTCGTATTGTATTTTCATTTTTAAAGATTTTAAAGTTTTATTTTACTGCACAGTAGATATCTTTAAAACGACTGGTTTCGTGGTCTGAGAATATAAGCTACTTAAAAACTTGTTCAACGTGCATACTAAAATTAAATTTTCATGAATAAAAAGATCACATTTCAACACCCGAAACGAAAAAACTGAAATGGTTGTCTGGCAAATTCAAGAACTTCAACTATAGATAAAATAAAAGTCCTGAGTACGGTCACAAATTACTATCGCTGAAGACTAAATTGAAGCACTTCGGAGTACCTACGTCTTACCACATTTTGCAGGTCTTAAAGTAATTATTGTTTTTTATAAGTTTTTACAAGAATTATTTAAGTATACTTACTACTACTAAGTAACATAAATAGTCAAGTTGTTGGTAATACGTAATACATAATACGTATTACCAACAACTTGACTATTTATGTTTAACAATTAATCACACTTAAACCTACCAAAATAATCAAAAATAAAATAAAACCAAATATCATCAGACATTCGCAAAACTCTCGCGACTCACCCGTCGCATTGCGCAATTAACTTCAGCCACAATTGACATGACGTGCGCAAAGTCAGAATGCATTCTCATTCTGGTTGGATTGCGAGCATTTCAGTTAAGCTCCTTTTCATGTTACTGTACTAATATACCACATGTGAAAGGTTCCACGATATAAACAAAGTTGCGAAAATAAGTACCACTGAGAGGAACAATGTTAACTGGAAAACGATCGCGGCCAGGCCATGGACGGCGTGACTTGGCTTCAATTGCTAAACTAAGTTGTTACATCCAATACTGTGATTGCCTAGTCAGGGTAGCGAAGGCCAGTAATTTAATATTAACTATTACGTATTATTATATTAACTTGTTTTTATCAAAGATTTTTTAAAATGTATCAAAATAAAACAATCAAAACAAAGAGTGCAATGGCTTATAGCATTAAACATTCGCAATATCCCTCGTGCCTCTATAGTCTAATTGTACGATAAAAATACAGTCACAATTGGCCGAGACGAGGAAAGTCAAAATGCACTCGTATTTTGATTTTATTGCAAGTCTTTCAGTTAAACTCATTAGATTTACTGACTTAAATGCTGACATAGCCCGCACAAGAAAGTTTTAAAATCATAATTATTATTATATTATTATGACATTGATTGAATGTATTAAATCATTCGGACCATAAAAATATTTTTTACGAAAAAATGATCTGCATTTTATTATCAGAAACAAGATGAACAGAGTACAAATACAAAAAAAAACAAGCGTTGTCCAGCGTAGTACAATCAAAACAAAGTATCCTGCGCCAAATAGCATCAGACATTCGTTGAATCCCTCGCGCCTCGGCTGTCGCATTGCGTGATAAACTTCAGCCATAATTTGATATGACGCGCAAAGACAAAATACCCTCATAAACTGCATTGATTATGATTATTTGAGCCAAACTTATTTATATTCATAGCATACAGTGAAAAGTTTAAAAACATTTTAACATTAAAAAGTAACATTGATTTGTTTAACTTTTACTAAATACAAAGAAATGGTTCTCCAGCATAATACACTCAAAACAAAGTACGCTGCGTCAAATAGCATCAGACATTCATTGAATCCCTCGCGCCTCGGCTGTCGTATTACGCAATAAACTTCAGCCACAATTTGCCATGACTCGCAAAGTCAGAATGCCCTCATAAACTGCATTGATTATGATTATTTGAGTCAAATTTATTTAAATTCATAGCATACAGAGAAAAGTTTTAAAACATTTAACATTAACATTAAAAACTAACATTGATTTTATTAACTTTTACTAAATACAAAGTAATGATTCTCTAGCACAGTACAATCAAAATAAAGCTCACTGCGCCAAATAGCACCAGACATTCGTGCAATCCCTCGCGCCACGGCTGTCGCATTGCGCGATAAACTTCAGCCACAATTTGCCATGACGCGCAAAGCCAGAATGCGAGTCAGCTAAACCCATTTAGTATTACTGGCTTAAGCGTTAACAAGGGTCAGCGTACATGAAAGATTTTATACGAAAATTAGTAAACCAAAAATTTTGCCTCAACGAACTTTGTTTTATGATATTTGTAAAGAAAGGGAAACGAAAATATATATATTTAAGATAACAACGTGTTAGAGAGGAGTGATAGCCAAGTGGTATAAATATGGACCTCCTCATGTTAAAGGTTCAGGATTCAAATACGATGCACGCCTCCGATTTTCGAAATCCGTTCTAGAAATTAACTATCACATACTTTAACCGTTATGGTATATTTTTTAGGGTATAGAGTCCTTAAAGGAGTGCAAATCTACGATTTGGCACTTGGCTAGCATGGTGGGCTTCATACTTAACCCTCATTCTAAGGGAAACATCGTGCTCAGCAGAGAAATGTTGAAAAAATTTCACAAAATGCACCAGACATGCCACGTTGTAGAAAGAGACCCGAGTCCACTAGGATGATGTTAGAAAAAAACAAATCCGTATATCATCCCGCACAGCATTCTAGCGTACATTGAAGGTGGTAGAACATCTTTGTGGTTCGACTCCGGCGGCAACACCGCCACACCTATTTCTACCTATTAACAGCAGTGATAGGCGCTGCTGTGTTCCGTTTTGAAGGGTGTGGTAAGGGAGACAGACTTTTCCGAGGCGTTCCAGCTTAGTCCTCAGGGGTAGCGGCGCATCTGTGGCCGACCTCAGGTAGGAATATCTAATCCTATTTGGGGTTGATTACAGATGTCCATGGGCGGCAGTAGCCACTTACCATCAGGTGGACTGCATGCTCGCCTGCTACTCTTATATTATAAAAAGAAAAAAAAGTACATTAGTCCCAGTAATGGACCTTCGGTGTTTGAGTTGTAAACGCCCGTGAGTAATATTCCCGTTATTAGCCTTTCAGAGTGGTAAGGCTTGTACCTACAATAACCTTAATAGGAAGCTGGGTCATTAAACTTGTGCCTAACATACACATATTACCAGCCAGTCCATAAATATAGAGAGCTAACTGTTGTTGAAGACACATTTGAAGAAGATAGAATCATACAGAATAAGACAACGCCACTTTTTTTGTTTACGAGGGGGAAACATTCAAAGGTACCCGACGACGTGGGAGATACGCCGGGTTATGTGGAATTTTTACCGCACAAAAACCTGCCCGGTGGCCGCTTGGTGCAGAACTCCGGGATCTCGGATGGAACACAACCGGAGTCTTCTGAACGCCATGCTCTTACCACCTGGTGTTTACGACGGTACACAGACACACACACCACCATCCCTCCCAGGGTTGCTTGCTGGACGGTTCGAGCTCTTGCCGTCCGCAACCCCGGTAGCCCCCTTTTAGTCGCCTCTTACGTCAGGCAGGGTATTGCGTAGCCCTATTCTAGTCCCGAAATTACAGAGACTAAGACAACGCCACCTGGTGACGACTTAATATAATCTTATTTATTTTACTTCATTATAACTTTCTACATTTTTATGCGATTTGTAAGTATTGAGTGCACGCAACTAGCCGCATACGATTCTCGTCTGCTCGAATCTCGATACAAGCACGCGCGCACACACACCCGTATCAAATACTAAAAAGAGACAGAGTGAGAAAGTCATATGAAGAGTGCATAAAGCTTTTTCCTTGCGTGACGTATTCTGCCTTTAAACAACTAGCACGAGCCGCGTTAACCGTTCCAGAAACGCAGCAGTCTATTTGGTTGCTAAATCTGTGCTTGAATAGAACAATGAGAAAATATTAATACCGAAAATCCTAGCACGGCCAAACCACCACAACACTTCGCATTGTTGATGGCACCCGTACAATGGACTCCACACAACGCATATTTAATTAAGATTAACTTTCCAACAAATTATAGAACATGCTTCACCGCTAGCGAATAACTTGCAGCGATTTTGCTATTGCCTTGTTACTGATTTACAACAAAATCCAAATGGAAGATGTGCCTTTGATTTAATGATATGCCTACGTTGCTGCCCTCTAACCTTAAGAATTTTATCAGATTCTGACCAGGTATCAAACCTGTCAAATCATCACTACATCTATTTCAGTCTTGTAACAGTAATATGTTCAAGTGTAAAGGTACCTGTGGTTTTTACGATTATAAGAATGGCCAACGATTATAAGTGAGCCTAGTGGTTAAGAAATTAGGCCTCTTGATTAAGGGGTCCTAGGTTCGAATCCCAGGCACGCATCTCTGATTTTATAAAATTACGTGCGTATTAAAAATTAATTATCACTTGCTTAAAAGGTGAAGGAAACATCTTGAGGAAACCTGCATGCCTGATAAATCTAAAAAAAAGTTCAAAGGTGTATGAAGTCTACCAATTCGCACTTGGTCAGCGCTGTGGTCTATGGCCTAATCCTTCTCATTCTGAGAGGAGACCCGTGCCCAGCAGTGGAATAGTAATGGGTTGATGATGATGAAGTATGGCCAACCATGCATCTGTGGCCGGCCTCTGTCCTTCAACCTACTTGAAGTTGTGAAAATATTTCACGGGAACCGGTAACTTATCGTGAATTAAACTGCATACTCGTTTAACATTTAATTAGAAGAAAGTGTTCGTTCCTATTTTAAAGGACATAATTTTCTCGCTTATCTGCTAGAAGTAGAACCCATCATAACATATCCATAACCAGCCAAGCCACAACACAGCTGGTCCAAAAGTTTGGACTAGTTTGAATTATTGTAATGATCTTCACCCTACACCCTTATCGAGGATAAAGGGTCGTTACGAAACAATATACAAAATTATTATGTTGGTAATTTTATAAACACGAATTGGATGCAATGCAGTATTAAGACCTTATTCCCGTGTAAAAATGATAAATAGCGATAGAAACCAGATCTATATGCAGTATATACTGCTGGGCATAGGTTTCCTAGGAGAGATTTAAGACACCACACTCCGTCAATGTGGTGGTGCTTCATTGGTAAAGATAGGTAAGATTTAGTGACCAACTAGTATTGATTTATTTCAATACAATGATCGGGACATTCAAAACCGGCGAATTAACCTGCCTTCCAGAATATGAAGCATTTCCGCTTTGAGAGGCCTTATATTGAGAAAGCAATGACCTGCCTAATATGTAATCACCATACAAGTGTAATACTTAGGGATTCTCGGGATCAATCCCTAGCCATCGTGATTAATTTAGATATCTTTTCTGGGTGTTTGCTTACTCAAAAACACGTTTTAATTACATTACTGCCTTTTAATCATTTCTACCGTCTTAAAATTATTTAATTTGTATATATGATAAATTACGTCTAGTAAAAATATATCATTGGGACCACAACGCAGCTGCTCATAAACTTTGAACTTGAATTATTGTAATGATCTGACCTTACCCTCATATGCCCTTTTGCAAGGGATTAAACAGTCGTTATGAAGCAATTCATACAGTTAATATCTGTTCTTTATAAGTAGTTCCCAATATTTGTTGTAAATGTTCATAAATTTGAAGTCGATGCAATGAAATAATAATTATTAAAAAGTAAAATTATATCTTGTCTTTTTTTTTGGTTTTCTTGTTTATATGAAATATCATTTTAATAATTTTAATAGCTAAGGGCTCAATGTTTTAAAGAGTATGATAACAAACTTAGACAATACGATCTAACTAATTTCTCCGGGATAGCAGTTAGGAACTTATGTTTATCTTTCGTTCTGCCGTATAATCTTACCACTCTACTGTTTCGGACTTGAATCCTAGTTAAGTAGATCTAATTAATAAAATGTATACTAAATCTAATTTTTAAATAGAGAATCCAGAAAATATCACAAACCTCGGAAGATTTATGAAGACTAACTATAAGCACAGATGTTACACGAAATGGTGTACCTACTCGTACATTATAATCTTGAGAGATGAGTTCATAATTTAGGAACAGCTGCGCTATAAGCCTTCAAGATTGTCTGCGATTAAGAACTACGTACACGGTTTTTGTTTAAGAAACATATAATTGTTGCCATGGAAAAAATCAAGTACCCAGATTGAAAAAGATATCAAACCTTTGCTCGCTCTACATATTAGGTAGATAGCTTTATATGATATTAGGTAGACACCCTTTATGTGTTAACAAGTTCTCATATCAATTACTGGCACATTTGAATATTATTTAAATTTTTGAAAAATGTGGCACTGTAAACATTTTTTTTGGTTTTTTCAAGTGTTCATCAATCATAAAAGTGATTTTAACATAAATATTATAATTCGTGATTTTTTACATAAGACCGATTTGACTTCTCTTTCACCAGACAAAGTGTATTGCTCTAGGAGTCTATTTATTTCCTTCGTCTATGGCCAAGAGATTTCACACGACTGACGCATATTTAATTAAGTAGTTAAACTTCCGGACAAATTGCGTCCGGTCAAAACATATCGCGGGACAAACCGCAGCGCAGCTGGGCCCAAACTTTGAACTTGAATTATTGTAATGGCCCTACCCTTACACCCTATACGTGTTAACAAGTTCTCTAATTAATTACAAGCAGATTAGAATTTAATTTGGTTTTTACTGATATAAAATTAAAAATAAGTGTCTCGTTATATTTTACATGCTCCAATACGTATTACTTAAATAAGTGGATCAGTGAAAAACCCGTATCGGTTGTCTTCCGAATCTTTAAAAAAAAAAATGTGAGCCGTCACGGGACGCCTGGCAGATGTGAAACATCGACATTATTTTGTAAAAGTAGGTAATATGCAGAAAAAAACATATTAATTTTTTAATGTTCATATTTATAACAAATAAGAAAAAACTTTCGTGCGCTGCACGCCATCAGCTGATTTTGAAATACAATTCTGTCAGTCTTAATAAATTTATTCTCTGAGAAGAATGACATTAAAATTAATTAATAATTTAAAAACATTGTATGCAATGATTTTTATGTGAATTTTAATCTACCAAGATAGTAGATTTTACATTTGCTGGCGCTCAAAACACACCAAATATACGCGTGCTTAATGCACAGATAAATGCATATTTTAATTATAAAAAAATAATTAACTTACTGATGACTTGATGGTGTGTCATAGTGTGATTTTGCTTTCTTTGCAGAAGGCTGATCACTTTCACTCTCTAAATTATCACGGTCAGACATTTTATTATCAGAAAAATAAGCGGGCAATACTTAAAACATACAAAATACGTCAAGTGGTGTAAAACGAGTTAAAACGACTCCAGTCGCTCTCGCGCGGCGTAGTAATATACACGAATGTTACTGAACACGTTAAACGTCATTATTTTGAATTTTAAGCCTCAAAATGCCTTCTTGTGCAATGCATAAATGCAAAAATTATGCTCGAAAAAGAAACAAGATTCATGGAATCACCTATCACACGTAAATGAAGAGAAATTATTAAATTTTGTTTATTTTTCGTGTTCGATCCGCCATGATTACATGAGTAACCAGAAAGAGACAAAGTATGTTTTTGTCAATGAAAGTGATAAAGACGCAAAATGCATGACCATGCATTTTGCGTCTTTATCACTTTCATTGACAAAAACTTTCATTGATTGAATTGAACTGTCATAGATCAATGAAAAAATTTTCATTGATCTATGACCATAGATCAACAGAACAGAAGTGACATTTTATTGAAGCTCACGATGTTCATACGTGTATGTTATAGTTTAAGATCCCACTGCTTAATTTTTATATTAGTGTGTTTTAGTCAAAATATAACTTTTTATAGTTTATTTTAATAAAATAAAATCGATATATGGGAAATTCTGTATCCTAATCTCTAAATTTTCTTCGATATCTGTGGTAAATAATAAAAAATATTACCATAAAATTTATATAGGATAGTATACGGTATTTTAAAATTTCTTTAATTGAATAAATTAACCTAAACATAATTTAATAAACAATCTTTGTATAGCCAGAAATTAATCCTCAAAAAGACCACGGTAAGATTATATAAAATTCGCATGTCACGATGTTAGTTACTGTACTCCTGCGAAACGCTCTTACTGATTTTCATCAAAATTTATATGCATATTCAGTAAGTCTGGGAATTGGCTACTATCTATATATTTTTCATATCTCTTAAGTGATAAGGGTTGTTCACCCTTAACATTTTTTTTATTTATATGTCAACACAATGTTTGCTGGGTCAGCTAGTACATTTATAAAATGTACACAACTTTGCAATTAATGGTCGTGTGTAAAATAAAACTGAAAATAATAAACATAAATTAGTAAAGATACTTCGCCGCCTTGAAATTGAATGAAGCCACAAACGGCTTATTAGTAAGTTTTTTTTGAATTCTTGACAAATAAAAACATTTTTAGAGAAAATTTACAAATAAATAACTAATACTGCGTAATTTACATAATAGATAAATAATTATTTCAAATATTTTAGGGACATTTTAGCACGGAGACGTGGCAAAACTTTTTTACGCAACTATTTCAATTCTCAAAACTGGGTACATTTTCTTGTTAGGAGTGAGTAATCTTTACTAATATACGATAATAAATATAAACAATTTTTAAATCGTATATTTTAAACCAGTCGATACATCTGTATAGATACATTCTTTCATCAAATTATATATTTATATAATAATAATTTATTTAGTTAAACTGTACTATAACATTTCTACGTAAACGATGTACTAAAACTATTATCGACAGTTCTGGACATTTTTTACCTTCTGTTCCATTATTTCATTGTCTTTGACAAGCATGAGTATCAATGAGAAATATACGTCCATACGTCCCGTTTTTAACGGGACAGTCCCTTTTTTCGATGCTTCGTGCCGTTGTCTCCGAAATGAACCGTTGCCATTGTCAATTAAGTAACAGTAAATATTATAATTGTGAAAAAAACATGGGGTGCTCCATTTATCAGTTTTCATAAAGCGCCCCACATTTTTTGCACAATTATACTATTTACTTTTCCTTAAATGATTCCTAGATTGAAAATTATTTTCTACATTTTAGTTAATTTTATCATAAAAGCGTGTTTTTTATTATTTCTAACTATATTTTTTCAAGTAAAAAGTATTTGACATAAAAAAATCGATGTCCCGTTTTGACTGAAGTAATCATTGGTCACTATATTCCATGGTCAATATTTACGTTTGCGTACACTTGAAACGCAAGGTCAAACACTAGTTGTCTTTTTTTATCACATTGTTCTAATAGCTCTGTCCCTTATAGAACATTTGTCTATGTAGTTAAAGGTAATCGTCGCCACGCCAGAAATCTTTTTTACGTGCGGCTATAGATGTTTCACATCAAAAAATTGCCACTGACGGTTACCCATCCAACTTTTAGCTGCACTCGATGTTGCTTAAGTTTGTAAATCGTTTTCACTTTAAATTCTATATTTTTTCCAGTATTTGTAATTATATTAATTTAAATAAAACCTTTTCTACACAAGTTACTTTAAGGGAACAATGGTATAGCTAAAAACTCCTTCAAACGATTCCATCAAAGGTCACCAATCCAACTTTTGGTTGCACTCGATGTTGCTTAACTTTGTAAATCACTTTCAATTCCATACTTTTCCCAGTATTTGTAATTATGTTAATTTAAATAAAAACTCTTCTATACAAGTCACTTTAAGGGAACAATGGTACAGCTAAAAACTCCTTCAAACGATTCCCATCTAGAGTAGATTTATAGCAAATTGCCTCCGCCCACCTCTAGGCGTTGTTTTATTTCCACTGCCGAGGAAATTCGTTTTCATAATACCCATATGTTGGGTGTCAACAGCTTCCAGACTTTTTGAGACATTCTCATTTATTAAAAAAAATATCTGAATTATAAACTTAACTCTAGATAGGTGATAGAGCTCTTAATGATTCAAAACGTATTTAAGTATTTCTATATTTTAATAATGACGCTAGTTAATGGTTTTAAATTGTATTACAGGCCAACATCTCTTAATTTTGGTAATGGTACATTTTACTATAAAGGACTCTCAAAAAAATCTGTAATATATCCAAACCTTTCCCATTATTAATAGTAGTGAACGTAAATCCTTTCAGAAAGGGTGAAAACTTCAAACTTCGCGCTTCAGAGCTATAATGTTGCCAAAATTAATCACTTGCGTAACGAGTGAAGTCCTAAAATCATCTCATTTTCAAAAAAATCCAAACACATAAATAGTAATAGCCACATAATGAGGATAGTTACTTGAATACACAAGTCTTTTAATAGACAATTATTTTAACGACCTACATTTGATAACAAAAACATGGCCATCCTACCACAACGTGCTGGTCGTATTTTTTTGAAGATTCCGTTTATGTTGGTTTCGAAGGAAAATGAACTCGTACACTGTTATAGCTTCGATGGATACGGCTGTTAAGATAATGGCGCGATATGTGTTATTCTCGAGTAATATATGGCGGCCCCTTATCTTTTTCTGGTCCCCATACGAGGTCCCAATGAGCCCGCGGGGATCAATCGATATAATTTACGGAGGATAAGTGATTATGGCAGATACGGTACGAAATGACTAGTGGAGCCTACAGAAATAAACCGTTACTACGATCTTTTTTCGGAACGGTTAGGTTTCGCACTAATAAAAAACATATTTTTCTCTAAAAGTTATTTTGGTAAGTTCAACATAACCTTTTTTTCTATAAATAAAATAAATACAATTTGAAAAAAAAATCATACTTTCTTGCAGTAAAAGAAAATTTAGACAGGCAATTTAAGTACATCTTAATGTACATTACCGATAATTAAGTGGCTGCTAGCAAGAGCAACTTGTAATTAACACAAATCATTGATAAAAAATTCGATAAAAATGATATGCGCCAAATGTTCTTTGCATTTGCCATTCCTAATTAAAACATAACCCACACATAGTCTCTACAACACAAAAAAGTGGAAGTACGAAAAATTTACAAAAAATATAAACACAACAGAACACTAATGTATATGTATTACGTATATCTCCAACACACAGCTTCTTTCAATTTACAAGGAAACATAAATTCCCTGGAGATTTTCATTAAGAATTTATTTGTACCCTTGATAGTCAATATGTAAAAATGGCTGCAATATATTTAAGGGATGACTCCGAAAAATGTTAGACCTTTATCTGGACAATATTTCAATGAAAATCCCGAATATTCTGCGACATGCCGTCCCTCGAAATCTTATTAGCTTTATGCAAAATATGTATATGAAAGGCTGGAACGAGAGATAATAATGGAAAAAGTAACGAGATCCTCAGAAGGAATTCTCTTGGACTTGAGGCAATAAAACCTAAGGCGTAGGTATTACATAAATCATTGTCCTGCCTCTGTAATAAATGAAAAAGGGAATTCGGCATATTTGGTCGGGTCTAAGTCATAAGAGCTTTAAATTTAAATTAATTTAATCTTCGACTGCAATTTTAAATACGTAGGATTGTAAAGCATTTGATTTCACATTTAAAACAATATTGTTAATTTAGAAAAAATCAAGGATTAATGGATTTACGAATCAAAATTGTTACTGTTATGTTTTATATGTATTTAATTTTTGATTGTATTTATTGAAATAAAATATTGAACACTTTCTTAAATTATGCAATAATTAAAAATGCATTATTAATGATAATATCTGTACTGTTATGTACATAAAACACTGTGTAAACATTTCACAATAATTATACTAAAATATTTTAGGTTTTACAAATTAATAATATCGTAAATAATAAAATTAATAAATAATCGGACTTTAAAACTGTCAAAAACTTTAACTGATTCCATTGGAGCAATGCAGTTTTGTCAATCAAACATGCGATTTAACTGACTCCCATGCATGAATGGGACTTAGTTAAATCAATCATCTTATATCATGTATAAGATCTTTCTTCTCCAATTAAAACGCACACGAAATTAGTAAAATTCTAATTCGAATTTCAAGTGCAATTACATCAATAGTATAACAGCGCTACGCTTTCCAAATTGAAATCTTTAAACCGCTTCAACTCATACATCGGGCCAGGCCCATACGAACGAGGTCAATGGGCTATGGGCTAGGTAATTTGACATAAATCCGCGGAGAGCTATCGACACGCCTTCCGAATGTATTGCCATCGGCACGAATTCTCTCCGAGAATTTATTTTATGAGCCGTTCCGATTATTATTGCTGTCACAATCGTTACACCTAATTTCTTAGTAGATTATTATGTAAGAACGTTTTAGTGGGATTATTTGCTTTTATCTACCTGCCAGTAGGTAATAAATCTCATAGATTTAGGTACAGGTGTGCAGTTACACTTGTAGAGATAGATAATAATTGGTCTCCGCAGTCTGGTATTATTACGAGTTTATGGAAGTTATCAAAATATTTTTAATAGCAGACGAGCATGCAGTCCACTTGATGGTAAGTGGCTACTGCCGCTCATGGACATCTGTAATCAACCCCAGATAGGATTAGATATTCTTACCTGTGGTCGGCCACAGATGCGCCGCTACACTTGAGGACTAAGCTGAAAAGTATGTCTCCCTTACCACACCTTTCACCTGTAACGGTGGTGCCGCCGGAGTCGAACCACAACGGGGTGTACCACCTTCATAATTCAAATATAGTGCTAAAGTAACAACGTATGTGATTGGCGTTAATGTTTATTGCGTGTAAAAACACAAAATAATGTCCCGCATGACGAAGCATAAAGGGTTTCGGATTCGATTCCTGGCCAGAAAGATATCTGATTGATTAATTTGGATATCTGTCCCTGAGTCTGGGTGTTCATGTATTCGTCTTTGCGTGTGTCTAGAGGGAACACAGGGACAAAGGGAATCACACTAGCATTCCATTGCTGTGAGTGTAGAAAACATCAGCATCTATGTCATGACATGTTACAACTGAAATTCTTTAAATCCACGAATAACTAGCTAAAATCTGTGTGAATAATATTTTATACATTTACAACATAATTTACAAAACTTGTAAACATAATATATAAAGAAAAGAGATAATGAATACTAATTACACATTAATAAAATATTCATAAATTTCAGTGGTTGCTGTATCTCAGTTTCGTTATTTTCAAAATATGTTTACTTTGATGTATTAAATTCTTATTCTGTTTAAGTATTCTCATATTTAATTTCTCTTCAAATATGAATGTAAAGGCATTAACAGGTTACATCTCAAAGTCAGAGATAACTGAACTTTTGTACGTATTTTTAAATGGCTACGGAATAAAGAACACTCAACCACTAGAAGTGCCAAAAAAAGAAGAAAAATCCATACTATATACTTTATATAGGTACATAATTATATTTTCATAATACATCTTCAAACCACAACGTATAACGTGGTAGAACCCTTTGTAGTTCAACTCACCTATTTCTGCCTCATAGCAGTAGTGTTAAGCGCTGCTGTGTCCTGGTTTGAAGGGTGTGGTAAGGGAGACATACTTTTGCGAAGCGTTCCAGCTTAGTCCTCAGGAATAGTGGCGCATCTATGATCGACCTTAGGTAGAAATATATAATCCTATATGGGGTTGCTTACTGATGTCCATGGGCGGCAGTAGCCGCTTACCATCAGTCTGCTCCTCCTATATTATAAACAAATATATAAGTTTTGTACCAGTGTTATAAAGTAGAAATAGGTACAAAAGTAGTGTCTCGCACTCGAGCTATCAGGAATTTTATCTTACCGCCATTTCTATTCATTCTATGGTATGAAAGTCTGAAAACTTAAACGAGTATCATTTCCATAAATTACAATATAAAGCGCCTTTGAATAATAAACAGAATTGTGTATTTTATTTATTTACCGAGCAACTGTTTACAAGAACAATTTATTTCAGGTTTTGACAGCCGCTCAATTGTGTTTACGATTAAGTGTTGTCTTACCGCAGACAAGCCGAATATTATAACTTCTACTACTCGTAGCTGACCCGGCAAACGTTGTGTTGCCATATAAATAAAAAAATGTTAAGGGTGAACATCCATTATCACTTAGGGGTATGAAAAATAGATAGTAGCCGATTCTCAACCTACTGAATATGCATATAAAATTTGGTGAAAATCGGTACAGTCGTTTTGGAGGAGTACGGTAACGAACATTGTGACAAGTGATTTTATATATAAGATTAAAATGCTCAAAAGGGATTCAAAAATGCAATATATTCTTCCAAAATCATTAACTTGTACAATAATAATATTTATCTAATGTATCCCATTTCCTTTACAAGAAAAAGTTACAAAACTTAGATAAATAATTGTTATTTTGCATTTTAGATGCCAGCTAAAAAGTTTACCAATAAAATATATGGCATTCATGATGACAATTGTGTAACTTAAATAACTTCGTAGTAATATTTTATTAGCAAATCTCCCGCGAATAAGTACAATACACTTTTATAGCAAACCTTTACTGATTTACCATCAAATACTTATATACTTCTTCTTCAACTAAATCAGCATCTACAACTAAAATCCCCTTTAAATTCATATGAAACTGTAAAATGAAACCAATTTCCTATTAAATTCTCACTGTATAGTTATAAGCAAGTCCATCAGAAGAGGGCGGCGCCTACAAGCCTTCACCCTCGATTGCCTCGAGATGGATCGTGAATTAAATTCAATTATTCAGATGTCCATGAATTTATTAGCAGACATCTAATAATTCGCTAAGGTATCAAAATGAAAATGTGCCCTATTTCTCGATAGTGAATTCTAGAAATAAGGCACATATTCATTAAATAATACTGAGATAGATATAGTAATTATCTAATAATATTTATGGTAATGTATGGTCAAAAAAGGTTTAGCATCTGAAAATGTACGTAACTTTGTTTGTTTTATTTTACGACCATATAGGACTTACAACTTCTTATAGATTTTACTCTAATATAAATTACTATTTATACAAATTAATACGGAAACAAGGAACTACTTTCTGTATTTTTTCAAAATTCTAGCCTCAATATTTTCGGAGATTCGGTACCAAACTTTAACTTATTTGGAACAACAGACGTACGACGTCATCCTATAAGGATTCCGTCTTTTGTTTTACATAGGAAACCCTAAAAAAGTAAACTGTCAATTATAAAGAAAAGGTAAAGAATCCCTGATATAGAGAAACGTGTAACACGTAGTAAGCAGTGTATTGGACGTAACTGTACAATAATCACTTACGTTGCGATAACGGCTTCGCAACAATATGTCGCCGCTAGCGCCCGCAAAAACTAGAGAAGCGTTGCAGTGTAGAGTAGCTTGATAACAGAGGAAACGGGCGTACAACATAATATTTCACGATTAACAAAAAAACATAAATGAATATGTTATAAATATACAAAATTAAGTTAAGTTTAGTATTGGTTCCGGGCTTCACAAACGTTGAATTATCATAACTTGTTGGGTTGAGAATTGTTAAAACACTAATCCACTTTTTTCTCTTTATAATATTGCAGTAGCAAATTATTTTGCCTTCCATCTGATAGTAATTGCTTATTGCCGTCCGTGAACATCTGAGACCAACTCCATATAGAATCTAATCTACTTGGAAACATCACACACCAAAGATACGTTGCCACTCTTGAAGTGTAATATGACCGTCTTAAATAAGTCCGCCACCACAATCTTGCATCAAAACGTAAACACTGCTAGATATAAGTATTAAATTGATACCTCTCGTAGTGACTCTATCTTCTTTCTATATTGTAAGGTTTAAATACAACGTATCATATGAGGTAATAAAAGTAACTCTCCAAGGTATCCAAGGTATCCAAGTAACTCTCTGGACGTACTTACTCTGTGCAATAGTGCCGCAACAGCACAGCGTTGCATCTGACCTCAAACAGCAGAACTTTGAAACGTATCATAACTTTTGTTTTACGCCAACTTTATCTGTAGCGGAACTTTTTGTACTAAAGTTACGCAACCTTTACCTCCACCAGTTTGATAGTTTCATCGTTATGAAAAGAAACTTTTGAATGTTTCATCCTCTGCCCGTGGTTTGGTACCAAAGTAGGCATATAGTCTATTCCTATTACGTAATAATTGAAGTTTAGTGTATATATATATATACACTAAACTTCAATTATTGTTGTTAATTATTGTTGTTGTTGTTATTGTTGAGTGATGACGTGAGATGGCGTTACAAAATCAGTAATTGTATTTCTGTTAAAACAATATCTAATCATCACGAATATTTATATATTGTAATGTACGAATATAATGGTACGAAAAATATCTAAATAAGTATAAAACAAAATTTAATCAAATTCATTAGCCCTATGTGAAGAATCAATGCATAGATACTTCATTTATTTATTGTTAAAAATACTAGTTTTTAACATAAAATTACTTATTTTGTAGAAAAATAATTTCAAGTGAATGTCAAGGAATATTCCAAGGAAATTCCTGCTTGTTTAGATAACAATAAAATATGACTATTTAGAATAGCATTTTGAAATAAAACCGCATTCTATTTCTCGGAAATATCGAATTTAAATTTCAATAACAAGTTAATATACTTTCAGTCCTAAAAGAAACCTGGGTTCCAGGCCATTTCAGTAACAAAGGCAGCTCGTGTCTGTGGCTTGCGGTTTTGCCTTTGTGACATAATCGTGGCACTGCTGTGGCAAACCTGCGGTCACTGGAATTCTTTCCAATCTTTTATAAACGTAAAAGAAAAGAGAAAAGGTGCATTAATGTGAAGTAAAATCGAGCAGTTTAATATATTTAGAAAAATATAAATGGTAAAAAATATATAATTATGAACTTTCATTTAAAGATGGTGCATCTCTTTATTTTTATCTTTGAAAGTGATGGGAGGTAGCAATGTAACATTTCGGTTACGGAGGTAGCAATTTCGATATATACTAATACGTATAGTATTTGCTATATTTAAGTAGTAAACGAAAATGATTGTAAGTGACTACTGCGGCCCATGGATATGTGTAATTGTGTAATCAACTTCAGATAAGATGAGACTCGTACTTGAAGTTGACTACAGATGCGGTGCAAGCCCTGAGGACTAAATTGGAACGCCACGAATAAGGATGTCTCCTTTAACACACCTTTCAAAGCGGAACAGGGCCACGATTGACGCTGCTGGTATTAGGCAGACATAGGTGTGGCGGTGCTGCCTCCGGAGCCGAACTATAAAGTATTCTACATACATAAGATTGCAACATTAAGTTCATTTATGTGATTCTATTACGAGTAACACACTAGAACACTGGAACAGCGTGGTGCAATATGCTCCAGCTTTTCACAGTTCTGGAAAGTACCAACGCCCTCTTTTTTTTTTTTTTTGTTTACGAGGGGAAACCTTCAAAAGGTACCCTATGCCGTGGGAGCGGCACGGAGTTATATGGGATTCTTACCGCACTAAAACCCCCCCGGTGGCCGTCCTCGGCGCTGCGTAGAGGACTCCGGGATCTCCAAAGGAACGCAACCGGAGTCCTCCTAGCGCGTTGCCCCATCGGGCTCTGCCCAGGTGAGCTTGATGCTCGCCACACCGTCTGGTGGGCACGACGGTATGCGACCACACATACCGCCGTCCTTCCCGGGGTCACTAGCCGGGCGGTTCGAGCTCCCACTCTTGCCGCCCGCAACCCCGGAAGCCCCTTTTAGTCGCCTCTTACGACAGGCAGGGGATACCGTAGCCCTATTCTGGTCCCGGAACTACAGGGACAACCAACGCCCTCTAGGTAAATATATGTTGTTGACAAAGTCTACAGCGATTACTTAACAAATTAACTACAATTTAAGCCGTTTCATTTGCATAAAAAATGACCAATTCCATTCCACAGCGAAATTGCAGATAAAACTCCGACATTTACGACGTCAATTTACGTAGCGAGTGTTAATTAATCCGTGAGATAACTAAACTGCCAGTTCCGAGATGAAAACATAACCAAAAAACAATGTCGCCTCATTTCAGATTCCTGTCCCGTAAAATAAACTAGAAAGATTCGGTGACTGTGGGAATCTGTTCGGATTGTACACTTAGGGACGAGAATATATATAGCCCATAAAATAATAATCCGGTGGCCATACCGCCATGCCATTTTCTTCTTTGATTCTGTGACTTAAGTTGCTAAATTCTAATTTGAAGAGTGTGGAAAAAGCTCTCTAATTAGGACTATACAACAGCAGTTCACAAGTTTACTGTTATTATATTAGGGTATTGAGCAACGGTGCTCAAATACTTAATGATAACAAAGACGTATTGATACTCACATACAGAATATAGATATTTATTTTGTACTTCTCGAAGTTAAACTGAAAAAATATTTACAACAATATTTTTAATTAGGTTATAATCGTTATAGGTTATAATTGTTAAGATCCAAGCAATGTTGTGTAGCACATTTAAAATTATTACATTTTTAAAGGAAAATCATAATGAAATATGCTTGATCGCATTCTACAATATCCTCCTGGGTGAATGTAATCTAGGCACATTAGATACAAATTGGTATCTGTATTCGGCTAAGCATGATGTCTTATGGTTAGCTAAAATCCTTGTTATTCTGGATGCCCAGAAGTGCGACTGTAATAGATTAACAATGACAACGATAATTTATTTCAAGTAATAATTATTCCACGCATTATCATTTTTATGCACTGATGTGTATTCCGTTGAAATTAAACGCTCGCCCGATTTATGTTTTGGGTTTAATGTACGTGGAAATTTGGGACGGAACCTTCGTTTTATGATGATGTTTGCGAGATTTCACTATTGCATTTGCATTAATGGGAATGTTAATTTACTGCTTTATCACTGCTATCTGAATCAAATTACGTTATTAATGAACTTTGTTTGTTTGTTTATTGATTAGTTTTTAAGATATTTATCTTTTAGAAGTGGTTGTGCACCTGTTGTTAAATCACCGGCGTCTATAAACGAAAATAATATAAATCACAGATCTTCTTAGAACAAAGATCGAACGCCTTGAATATAATTAATCAGGCTTTCTTTATCTATGTAATAATAACATTATCTATATAATATTTAAGAATAACATAGCAGCATTAGATACACTTAAAGGTGTTTGTTGGTCCAACAACAGACGAACATTCAACCTCTACTCCCTTTGAAATTTGATTGCAGGATTTTATCAGTTTACATATTTATGAAGAAGTATAAGAAGGATATCATCATCATCAACCCATTACTGTCCCACTGCTGGGCACGGGTCTCCCCTAAGAATGAGTAGGATTAGGCCATAGTCCACCGCTCTGGCCAAGTGCGTATTGGTACACATATCTTTGAGATTTTTTTTTATATAAATCTCTCAGGTATGCAGGTTTCCTCACGATGTTTTCCTTCACCGTTTAAGCAAGTGATAATTAATTTCTTAATAAGGATAGCTAAATAAGGCATAAAATTTAGGGCATCCGAGTCGTTACAACTTAGTCCGCAGGGGTACCCCTGCGAAGGTACGTATGTAGCTACATAGGTACCTTATCTGTGGCCAAATGAGGTTAGAGATAGGAACAGGAGTTAGGACCTTAAAAATCACAGATGCGTTGGTATTCCAATCAGGTAACATCAAAACCCATAACTGTCCCACTGCTGGGCACGGGTCCCTTTTCCAAATGAGACGGTATTGGTAGACTTCACATACCTTTGGAAACTTGTTTTTACCATATCAGTCCAGTTTACTGCTGTAAGGCTGTCCAAGCTGTAAGTAATGAATGTCTGTTTTTGTACATATAGCAGTGGAAATCTATAATAATTTATATGGACGTAGCTATGCAAAATGGATCCAACCCACAAAAACCGTTTTTTTTTAGTTACTATCAGCAATGGCATCTCCACATCAACTTTCGTATATGCAAAAAATATTCAAGCTACATGGTACATTTTTTCTTTTGAAATATACAGATACCAGTGATACCGACCATAGATTAAGCAATTTAACTTTTACTAAAAGACCTATTTTTTCAAAAGCTAGTTTTTGTGGTTGGGTCTATTTTGCATAACTACGTCCATATATTAGTCCATAGAGCTTTAATTTTCCTGCATGCAATTTATTATTTTTGGAAAATGGAAAATGTGGAAAGTTATAGCAAGGTAGTAATTTTATTGAAATATTTAAGATTATACTAAGAACATGATCTTAATTAAGATCTAAATTTAATTTACTTAATGAGCGTTTCGTAAAATTTACTACCTACGATTCCCAACCACGACCAGATTCTTAATATTGAAATGACGGGCTTATTCTGGAAATATGAAGTAGTTTAAAATAAAATAGAAAAGTAGAAAAGGAAGGTTATTAATTTAATTAATTTTAATATCACAAGAAATGTAATTATAAAAGTAGGCACTGGAAAAAAATAATGTTTTAAGCGCACTTGTATTCAATTGATGTAGGAAGCAAGCATAATATAGTTTACCTAATGATACCTAAGTAACCACCGCTATATTTGTAATTAACTCTATACATAAATTGATTCCTATCGGAGGTCAGCCATAACCTCCAGGTCTATCATTAATATCGGAATAATTTAGTACTTTACTTCTAGTAAGTATTTCAAATATAGATGTTAACAGTCCATGACTATCAGTAGGTAGCCACATAACCTATTATGTGGGATGGTGTAGATTTAGGTTTCTACCAGTTGGAAGTCCATAAAGCTAACGAACCGTGGAGGTATTATAAGTCACGAAGAAAAAATAAAAAAAAATATTTTCAGTAAAATTTTACGAAACAAATAATGAGATACTATTGAATTTTAAGTAAAGTCCAGAATATACCTGCCAGATAAAAAGTTCGAGGGTGGCACTTCAAGAACTTCGGCAGTAAATCGCGAGCCAAGTTTTTATTAAAAAAGCGGTCAAGTGTGAGCCGGAAATGAGAATTGAATTTTCAATTTTTAAGGCACTTGAACATTATTAATATAAAACGTTGGTAATAAGTCCTTCTTTTAATAAAATTGGTTCTTATAAATTATCATATTTTGTAAGTTTGGCTCTTTTTCTAAATGTTCATTATTGTTAAAATAATTATAGTATAAAACCTAAAAAGCACGCTAAAACGATACGCACAAGAAAAATCGATAATCCTGATTCCTGATGAGGAGAATGGGATAAAATTATAACATCATGTATTGTCATCGATCCTTGATGATTGTTCAAAATTTTAAATTAATCAGACCGTTCAAAGTGGGTAAAAATCGAGTTCAAAAATTCCGTTACATACAAAGCTAATAAAATAAGCTAATAAAAGCGTGGTAAAAATAGTGCCTATCTCATGGACTTACAAATTTCGATAGTCTACCTCATGCCGATTATTTGTCGTATCGTATCGTATAAATAGACTCATCCTATTGAACCTAATTACATTACCTTTACCTAGTTTCTCAGTGTTTAATCTTTTTACGATAACTAACTGTAGTAGCCTTCAGTACAAACTTTGAGATGAAATTGTCTTTAAAATAATTTCAAAATCTATTACGTATATCTTGAAGGTTTACTAAAATTCGATTTCAATAATTTCATTCATCAATTCGTTCATTTTCTTCAATTCAGTTCAAGCAGTGTGGAGGTTACTCTACTTATAAATACTTCATGTAAACTGCAAGTTAAATTAAAATATTAAGTATATTAAGATATCAAAATTGTAGAAATTTTTGATATATAGGAGGGTAAACAAGTTTAATTTAAATTAATTAATATTGAAAATGTAACATCAATAAGTTTATGCGAATAATGTGCTCTGTAGTGACATCTATGTCATTAGACCGAACTACTTTGAATCGAACTTGTCCCGCTCTTCACGCAAGATGGCGCTAGAAGTGAAGTTATTTTAAAAGTAGAATTCAAACTAACAATTTTATTGCTTTGAACTTCCTAAGACGAATTTGGAACATTTTTTAAATGACAAAAATTGAGAAGTGATAAAGTTATTGATAATAAATTATTATATCGAGCCTAATTTTTTTGATTTTAATAATATAATACGAGTACTTTGTTAATCAACTCAAAAACAGGGAGTGTTAACTAAAGCCAATTTTTTTTATAACATAGGAGTAGCAGACGAGCATGCAGTCCACCTGATGGTAAGTGGCTAATGCCGCCCATGGACATCTGTAATCAACCCCGGATAGGATTAGGTATTCCTACCTGAGGTCGGCCACAGATGCGCCGCTCCCCCTGAGGACTAAGCTGGAATGCCTCGGAAAAGTATGTCTCCCTTACCACACCCTTCAAAACGGAACACAGCAGCGCCTAACACTGCTATTATGAGGCAGAAATAGGTGTGGCGGTGGTGCCGCCGGAGTCAAATCACAAAGGGTTCTACCACCTTCAATTACATTTACAGTAAACTTTTCATTACTGGGGACCAAGATGGTCGTCTGATGGACGCTTCATATATAATATATGTTGAGTACATATGAATCATTATCCCTTCCACCAAAATTCAAGAACTGTTTCAAACTAAGAGGTGTGGCTGTGGTACTTCCTAGGCCATACTGGATCTAGGTTTGAAGAATGTTGTTCTCTAAAGAAATAACAAAATTTCACTTATAAGAAAAAAACTTAAGCTAATACAATAAAATACGTTCAGTAATACATAATGAGTTACTCAAAATTAAATTTCAATATTTTTAATGACGTGCGCTTGTGTTTCTTTTTTAAATTTGATTACATCTTAATTTTTTTATGGACTTAGATAGAGTATTGTATAATTTGGCCCTTTCATGCATTATGTTTGACCCATATTTAGTTCTAGTAACAGGAAGGTTGATGTTATCTGCTTGTTGGTTCTATCCTCAATAATTTCAGACTCTTCTCAAAGTTAACCTTCGCCGTTAAGCAAGTTATATTTGACCGAATTTATAACCTAATTTATAATTACCAACCAAAAATTGTATCACGCAAATTAAAAATGCCGATGTTTGTTTCATTTTAAATCGCCTTAAACTTAAATATCAGCTGTCAGTGGCAGAAAATTTTTAATTAGGAAAGTTATTATGTTCAGTTCTCCTTTTTGTCATGCTCAATGTGCTCAAATACAGTGCAGTTTTTCTTTAAATTAATTTACTTAATGTTGCCAACAGAAATGTGAAACGTGAAGTTCTTAAGTCGTTTTTTCAAATAAAATTATTATACAAAGAATATTTGTTTTCATTTGTTTCAACGAGCTTCTCCTGTGTCCAGTAGGTATATATTTTTTTGTAAAATACTGTAATTTACTGTAACTTACAGTAATTATTGTTATTTTGTGTACCTAGGCGTTACTTTTCAGCAATTCAGCAGATTTTATAACGATTTTATAAAGTGTAAAGGTTGAAAACGATTTTATCACAATTCGCTACCAATGTGTATGATGGATTAATTTTATTTTAAACCCGGCCCCCTCGTTAGGATGCATTTATTAGTCTGCTTAATGTGGAAGTAAAATATATTAAATGTAAAATAGAATAGTAATATTTAATTAGAAACAACTAAGACTCTTTTATGTAACGTTGTGGTTAACTATCACTCTGATTAGTGAAGGAAAGTATGAATTCCTGACCAAACGATATCCGATCATTTCAAAACTACCATACGACCACCAACAAGGTTATAAACACATGAGATTTAACCACTATTGGTCACCCATCCAACTCCCGACCGCATCCGATGTTGCTTAACTCTGTACTTCATTTAAAGATATACGTTATTCAATAAAAAATTAGTAACCCAGCTTCCTACTAAGAATTAAATACAACGAGACTAAATCAACAAACTAACAAGAAAACACTGAGGAACTAGAAAACAGAATTTAATTCCAAAGTCCTCGGACTTTGAAACTACGATGCGGGTGAAACAAACTTTAGGAAGCCCAGCAAATACTTAAGCCTTTCTCTTCAGCTGAAGAGATTCCAGATAATTGCATTATTGAGTAACACATCAAACCATAAAAGTGACGCGATATTTCTTTACTGTGCCACGGCGACATTAAATAGATCATATGTAACAATGTAGTTTTAAACTATAAATGGAAAAGCGTTATAAAAAGTTTTTACTATATTTATTATTTTATTTTAAAATATCTCTAATTAAATAATAATAATAACTTTATTCATAACAAATTTCACTTACAAAACTTTGTAATACAAAAAATTAAAACACTGTTACTATAGAAATTAAATATTTTAGCTATCTAAATGGCAGTACAGTTATTGACAACATTTTGTAAAACATCATAACTATTTTAAAGTTAAATAAACAAATGTAATCATATAATTGTAGACTGTTCTAGAAACTTTGAAAATTTCAAGATGTCATAGTTTTAGTCCCATCTATTTAATAATTGTATAGATATACAATCTATTTTGATATGTAGATGTAATTAACTGAATGAAAGAGGAACAAGATTATGTTAAATCATTGCCGCACACGAATATCTGTAATCCAAAATGCGTATCCAAAATATAAGAAAAAAAGTTTGGAAATGTTTGGCTAACCTTAAAATCAGAACACGCGGTCACTTAATAAGAATTTGTTTACACATAATATTGTAAAATAGGTAGCAAGCATCCGTACCTAAAACAGAATTCTAAATTATAAATTTAAAGATCTGCTTGGCCAGGAACCGAACCCGAAACTTTAGACACTCAAAACTTACAGCGAAAAAGTAGTCGCTTACATAGAGCTTATCTCACCTTAGATCTAACACTTTAAAATATTAAAATCCATATAAGACCCGACACTCACTTGGTGTAAGCAGATGAGATCGGCTACAAACTAGCTTATGCAGACGCAAATGCAATCTGCTCGCGTCGTGTCGTGAGGTCATAAATAATATAGGAGCTAGTGTATAAGAATACACGTACATTTTATACCTTCTGACATTTTCCATGAATTTTTACTAAAAAAAGTAATTTATAAATAAGTAAACCAGTATTACTACAATCGTTTAACAGCCTATCGAATTATGTCTATATCATTATGATTTTATAATTATGTTTTTCATCAGTTGCTTTAAAGCAAGTGATAATTAATTCCTAAACACACATAGATACGAAAAATTAGAAGTGTGTGTGGGATACGAACCTCGGTTTTGTGTAACATTCCACTGGATTAACGTTTCAGGAAGATTCTGCTATCCATCTTCTAGTTTTATACTGATAATCACCATCAATGACTGCCATATTATTATAAAGAGTGGGAGTTGCAATGGAGATATACTTTTTCGGGCCACAAAAACTATGTTTACAGGAGTATTGGCACATTTGCATGCGACATCAGGTAGGAATCTAATCTTAACAGAAGCACATGGGCGGCAATGCCACTTACCATCAGTAAAAAAAATATACGCCGACATAGAACATTAAAAAAATCTGTGGTAATACCCTATATGGTCGTATCAAATTGCCAAATGACCTGCGTGGTGGTCGCCATTCAAAACTTTCAATTTTCCTTCTTAAAACAAAATGGAACACTATAACAAAACTATTAATACAGAATTATGGGTCATAAAATATTTTTGAGAATAATGTCAATTAATTTTTACGCGTGCAAGCATGCTAATTTACATTAATTGGTTAATTAAAGTGTTCATGCATGCAAAATGCTTGTATGGATTACAATGCATATGCATGCGCATAATGAAGATTTATATGGTGTTGTTAATTTTCTTTTAGTGAATTGATGAATAAGAATTCTTTAGTTTTTAAAGAGAAATACTTTGTTTAAAGAGATTCGTTTAGTGCTGCAATTCCAAAATAATAATAATAACCTTTAGGCAGTGATAGCCTAGTGGTTAAGAAACTTAGGCTCGATCGTGGGGTCCAAGGTTCAAATCCCAGGCACGCACCTCTGATTTTTCAAAGTTATGTGCGTATTAGAAATTAATTATCACTTGCTTAAACGGTGAAGGAAAACATCGTGAGGAAACCTGCACACCAGAGAGTATTATAAAAAAAATCTCAAAGGTATGTGAAGTCGTCGTCGACGCAGGTCGTCACAATAATTGTAATTATTCCAAAATATACAATACAAAAGTGTCCCATGACATTTGCAAGAACAATAAGAAACATTTTACTTGCAAATTTCATGAGACACTTAGTAAGATGGGTTATATTAAATAATAGCTTTAATAAGTATATACCTATTTATTGATAAGGTAGAAGACAAAAGGTAGAAATAAAAATCCCTTAAAGCACAAGTAGAAAGAGGCTCTTATTACGTCAAATATAATGAAATTACAAATAATTACTACATGGAGAATGTTTGTAAATTAATTAATTCTGATTTCATCTATCACACGACAACTCAAGCACGTAAGTTTCTTCACTAATTAATTTCTTATACGTACGTAATTTCGAAAAATAAAGTTGCTTTAGATTTTCACACTAAACCATAGCCTTATACCACGAAACAAATATTAGATAGGTATTTAAAAAAAACTATAAGTTCTCGTTTTCTACTCTCACAGCAATCACCGCAGTGATAGCCTAAGTGGTTATGAAACCCGGCTTCTCGATTGAGGTGTCCGAGGTTCAAATCCCAGGCACGCTCACGCACCTCTGATTTTCCAAAGTTATGTGTGTATTAGAAATTAATTATCACGTGCTAAACGGTGAAGGAAAACATCGTGAGGAAACCTGCATACTTGACAGATTTATAAAAAAATCTTAAAGGTACGTGAAGTCTACCAATACGCACTTGGCCAGCGCGGTGGACTATTTGCCTAATCCTTCTCATTATGAGAAGAGACCCGTGCCCAGCAGTGGGACAGTAAGGGGTTGATGATGATGATGATGACTCTCACATTTGGATTCCTTGTGTAGCGGATACATTCAGAAACACCCAGACCCAGAACAAAAATAAAAAATTACCGTTTAGATATTTTCCTGACCAGGGATCAAAGCCGGAGTCCCTAGCGGGTCAGACTGGGATGGTGACTGCACCGCCACGCGGGCCGTCATACCACTAGTAGGTTCATTTACACAAGTAATTGTCTGTGGAATGTGGAACATGGAACGTTCCCTTCGCAATACAAGAGTGCTAGGTGGCTATTAAGTCTCCACGCTCTCTTTATTCTGTTGTTTGATTAAAATAGATACATACCTTTGCCCACATACCACTAACTAGTAATAGTAAATAATATATCATTACTGTTATGTCCAAAGTGTATTCTTAAATCAGGCAATAAAAGATGCGCCCAGTCTGGCAAATGCTCCCAATATAATAAACTTTCTATATGATTTTTTTACATATTAAAATTTATTTATTGTCAATTACATAGCAGATTATTTACAATATTAACCTTATAGAAATACAAAAAATATAATCTTATTTAAAATAGTTATGAAAAAGAAATTAAATATAATAAGCTTCATCCATATTGCTGTCCTTTGGTAGAGTCACCAATTATTAATTAATCAATTGCATAAATTTAAAAAACTCCATATAGGATAGGTGGACCATAAATCCCTTGCAACTCTTATACTCTTTAGAATGCATGGAAGGAGTGACTGCTCCTTATCTCTTCTACCATTCTCTTCAAACTAAATCTATATTAAAGAATGCCAATATTCATTATGACAATGTCAATATTTTCATACTAAAACTTTCATTCCGCTTTATAATAATACGATCTCTCGCTTGACGGTTGTTGTAATATATCCCCCGGTGGCCGTCCTCGGCGCTACGTAGGGAATCCAGGATCTCCAAAAGTACGCGACCGGAGTCTTCTAAGCGCACTACCTCGTCTGGCTCTGCCCAGATGAGCATGACGCTCGCCACGCCGTCTAATGTGGACGACGGTATAAGACCGCACGTACCACTGCCTTCCCGGAAATTTTAATTTATACCAAATTACAATTCAACTCTTTTATAAATTATAAAATACCTAGGAATATCAAATTATGACTGATCCAGTCTCTGGATAGCGGCACGTACATTTTAAGCAACGATCTGATTAGGTGGTAAAAACCTTATAATCTTCTGTAATCTATGAACAGATGACCAATTAAGTCACTCTTAATTATTCGATTTGTAATGCTTAGTACAGTTGCGATAGAAATTGTTAAGATGTAATTATACATTGTAAAATTTTGTTCATGTTACACAATACGTTACAATTTAGTTGAGGAAGCAACATAGCAACACATCTTTCTGCTTTAGAGATGACTGATGATCTATTACAGTAATTATTATATAATGTAAAAATTATAAATGAGCACGCTATCTACCTGATGGTACGTGATGGCTACCGTCCATGGAAATCTGTAATAAACCTCAGATAGATTAGAGGTATAAGAGTCCTATCTGAGGTTACCCAGGTGCGTTGCTATCTCTGAGGATTAAGTTTAAACGTTACGTTACAGTTAGTTACAGATGTCAATAATTGATGTACAAAAATTGAGGTTGGAGATATTTTCAAAGGCACTATAAAACTGACAATTATATACATCTTGGATTATAGCCCCTCTCACTTTGAGAGAAAACTATGCCTATTGAGACATTAATGGCTTGATGACGACAAATATTCAACTACTGAAATGATTTCTTTAAAATCTACTGATTCATTGTAATCTATTCATTTCGGACCTTTACGTTGTCAAAAATGAAATAACAATTTTTACTTATCAGATATTACATAATAAACAAACCGATCCAAAAAAGCTGAACATGATGTCAAGATTACACTTTTCTACACGCATGTACTTACCATGGTACATGTCTCCGTATTATTCATAAAAGAGTGAAACTGTAATTTACAATTCAACGACGTAACGAACGTGAGCGGAATTAATTGAGTTTTTTTCTTATAATTAAAAAGCACTTTACGTGCATCATTACACCGGCGCTGGGAGGCTGGGTATCAGTGATGCTACGAAAGATCAATAACTTGTTATGCTTTGGTACTAACTTATCTAGACATGACGACAGACACTTAACAATTTTAAGCTTAAGTTATTGTTATGTTGTTCAAGAAAAAAACCCATGGATTTTATTGCAACCTGGTGAATATTAAGCAACTTGAAAACAAAAGAATACTACGAAAATAAATGGCCAAGTTTTAATATGTAGATCTGTTGTACGAAATTGAATGTGGTCACCAAATAACCTACAGGCATCATAATAACCGACTAAATGTATAACGTACATATTATATCACGTAACTGTTCTATTTGTGTAATGTATTACCCAAAAAAAAAAATGGTCACAGCCGCTCATACAGTCGTCGTGTCACGTCGGACAAAAATGTATTACCACCTGTAATAATTTAACATTACTACAAAGTAGTTATGATATTCTACTTAACAATAAGTAGAATATTCAAGTAGATATAACCAATATATTAACATTATATATTATTTAGCATATTTAAGATTTTGTTTCAATTGTTTCGTACTTATGTATGTTCTTAAATATAAGTATAGCAAATATGACGTTTGTGTATTTAGAATAAAATATAAAGTAGGTATATTAATGTAATAAAATATAGTTGTAATATTTTATAATATAAGTATAGTATAAGTTTTAATTATTCTTTATTTTTTTTGTATAGTCCTATTGCTGGGCACGGGTTTCCTCTCAGAATTAGAAGGATTAGGCCATAGTATACCGCGCTGGCCAAGTCATTGGTAGACGTGACATACCTTTGAGATTTTTTTATAAATCTCTCAGCTATGCAGATTTCTTCACGTTTAAGAAAGTGATAATTAATTTATAATAACTTTTTAATCAGAGGTGTGTGCCTGGGATTTGAACCTCGGACCCCTCGATCGAGAGGCCAAGTTTCTTAACCACTAGGCGATCAATATAGTATAGTATAGTAATTAGTACAACATAATAAAATCATAGAGGTCAAAAGTGCAACAGAGAAAATAAGAAAGTGCGTTCACAATTGATAAATGGAAATAATGATGTGTAATATTGTTAGATCAGTCGCTGAGTGTGATTAGTGTTGATGCTGCATTGATGGACAGATTATTTGTATGTAATTGATTTTTTCTTTACAATATGTTTCACTCGACGAGTTAAGCGATTTGTGACAAAAAGACAAATGAGTAATTGAAAACCTAATTTTGAGTATCGGTAATAAGTAATAACGAAGTTATGATTGGCGGGAAAACGCACTGAAACTTTTCGTGTATTTATATTTTGAATTTGATAAGGCACTCCGCATTACGCAATTGTTAACATAATGATGTTTATTTATTATCTTTTTAATCTCAGGAATTGATATTACAAATAAAAAATATCCTTAAATCGAAATGTCTCTAAACTGTAATTATTAAGCAATAGGTGTGGCGCTTGGCCTCAGAAGGAAATCCACAGAGGGTTCTACCATTCAAAAGCGGTATATAAAACTTAACATCTTCTGCACTTAACTTAAGTTATTTAACTACTTCCCTCGCTTACTCGCTTTCCGATCATAGTGGAACGAATAGCAAAAGACGGATCGAGGATGACTTGCGTTATGGAAATAAATGTAAATTAATGAGATATGACTACGCACGACAAGTTAATATTCGTAACTTTCCATTCACAATAAATAGGAAAGCTTGTTTAATTCGTATTGTTAACGATAATAAGTAGAAATCAAGTATACAGTGAAAACTGATCACGTTTAGAAACGGTTACCGTATCTGGCTCGAAGGACCACACATGGAAATTCAGCAAATCTTTTTAGAAAGTGAACTTCGAGGGCCAGTGACTTCTTGGTCATAGGGAAAAACTCAAATAATTATAATTATATCATCATGTTCATAAAAAATCTTGTCCAGTGAAGGAGTTAATAAATATTAGAACTTTTTATGGTACAATTCAAACAGTGACACCGCCACAACTATTTATTTATTTATTAAATGGATTACCCACATAAGAAACAGTGTTTACATGAATAAATTTTAAATAAGCTCAAGGGATACATTCCAACTGTTCTTACTATTACGAGTAATCACATCATGCATTATTAGGTACATTTTACACATTTTTATAATATCACATTAAGTACAAAAAATTAAATGTCTTAAGGTAAAAATAATGAATAAGTCGAGTACAATGGAATTAAGTTATATTGAATGAATTGAATTAAATGTTAATAAATTTTAATAATGTCAACAAAAATATTATAAATTTGAAATTGTCAACGTACGAGTAAATAAGAATTACTCTATAACAAGACTGTCAACCATACGATGGTCATCCAGTTTCAAAAACGGCATTCCAGTTTATAGTAGATACGGTTCTATAACTTAAAAAAAAAGGAAAGTTCTCAAGGGTAGGAAGTCTATTTATCAGACTATCCTTAAATAAATATATTATTTCTCGAGTAGGTATATTTCTTATAACTCGCATGTCATATTTCTTTAGAAAGTTTATAGCCTAAATTTAGTTACTTTATAGCCTATTGCTATTGCTTTGTAGCACAAAGCGCCTGATGGATTTTAACGTGAGAAATGTTGCTAGATCTGTCTTCATGACAGGAGTAATATAGACTATATTTCATAGACCGGGAGGCAACTGCGAGAAATTTAACTGCAATAATACTAAACTTTCCAAGCCGAGTATGTTACGGTTTTCAATTTTGCAGACCATTAATGCGCATTTTTTTCAGATTTTAATTAAACATCTTAGTCGTTTTTTTAAAATAAATAACAAATCAATGTTAAAAAATATTACTGTTTTTGCCAAAACTTAAAGACCACAAAAGATCCCACCACATCCACGCATTCTGGACCATGGGACTACCATACAATGACGAAATAGAATATACCGTTCACCACAGGCGAATAATGATAAAGCCTCCGGTCACCCTTGTTGGTCTCATTATAGGTCAGTCTGCCTTACTTAACTTTCAATATCAAGCAGTAAAAACACAAACCTAAAAGTTCTTCTAACATTAATAAATACCGTTATTCAATCTTTCTCAAACGCTAGATACTTATTCTTGCTGACACATTCACGCAAAGTACCACTCTTTGAAATCTACATAATAATTACGTAATCAACTTAAGCCTAAAACTCAAAAGATTTCGAAATTTCTTCACGCATTAACCGCCGAGCCATACCACCGGAACTAGAACCAATTACGAATGAAACACGATCGGTACAAATCACGACAATATCTCGATTTCAAACCGATACACGAGTATTTTGCATACAATCGCGTGCTGGTTATTTGTTCGACACAGTCGATTAGCCGCAATTATCTAGTTTAATTATAACCTGACGGGAAAAGCTAAGTATGAGAATTGTGTCTTTCATTCGTTTGGAGTTGCGATGTTCAATCGCTACCATTGGTATTTATATATATTGGAATGTAAAGAAGATGATATTTATAAATAACTGTTTTAATAACTTGTTGTATTTGCACCACTTTGTATTAAAAATTCTAGTGTAAGCTACGAATAAAAGCTTCAAAGTTAGCCAATATAATTATATTATCAGATAATAAATAATTTCAGAACAACTAATTGATTAATACATCATGATATTTTTTTAATTATTAATAAACCATGTTTACAATGTAACAATATTGAAAATGTCTAATAACTGAACGCTACAAAATAAGTACACGTCAGCATTTTCTCATAACACCAGAGTGATTTGGTGATGGTAGAACTAGGCCTACACATCAATACTCAAATTACACGATTAAAAACTTAACTGGTATCTTAAATTAAACTGGTATATAATTATAACTGGAATCGACTGATTAACGTGACATAACTTACAGAGTATGTAAATAAATATATGAAGCCGTATATTATTAATTTAATTACCTTGTTAGTTTGAAAGTTTGTTAAAGATGTCAAGATACGACATATAGTACCATATAACCAATCTCACCGGGCCGGAAAATAATGGAAATTTTCTACGAAAACGAATTCGTATCAAGTTTAGGTTGCTTAATTGGTTCCGGTGTATCAAATTACATTTGCATATGCATTTTATGGTGTTGCATCTTATATTATCAACCTAAATCAGCTCTCACTCTTATTATGTATGTTATAGAAAACATAAAAGTCGACTAATGCATAAAGTTTTTTTTTTTATTTTCTGTACAATTGTAACCAGTTCTAACCTAACCTAACCTAACCTAACCTAACCTAACGATAAGACAGACGGGTTACCTGATGGAAAGCAGTCATCGTCGCCTATGGACATTGGCAACACCAGAGGAGTCGCCGATGCATCGCTGGCTTTGAAGAGCTCTTTTTGCACCTTTCTCAAAGATGCCATGCCATGCGCTTCGGATAGTTTACAAGAGAATAGGAACATCTGCAAAGTTTGTTTTATCTATTACAATCTTTGAAGGTGAAAGACTTCAGCTGTATCACTGCCACACCTGTTTCTGCCAAAAAGACGGAGGTGTTAAGCGCTGCTTTGTTCTGGTTTGAGAATGTGGTTAGGGAGACAAACATATTTTTCCGAATAAAAAACAGACACTGAGAGACCTACGCTATAGCTACGGCTTGTGGATTTTCCAAAATTTCTAACTGTGACCTATCAAGTATCAACTTCTAGTTTTTCAGTTTGAAATCGAGTTACATTGGTAGGAACTGTGTTCCTGCGTAAACGCGGCAACGATGATTACCATGCTAAGTGACGCGTGAAATGTAATTAACATTCAAACCGAGATAGCTGGCTTAAAAGTGAAGATTTTACTACCCTTGGGGTGGGAATCAAGTTTATATCTTTAGATGAGTACAGAAATGTGCGTATTGGTAAGTCGCGATTTTTTTAACATAAAGTACTTTGTTGTGAAGAAATGAAATGAAACGAAATGAAATGAAAATTAACCCCAGATTAGATATTTCTACCTGAGGTCGCCCGCAGATGACTGACGCTACTCCTGACGACTAAGCTGGAACGCCACTTCAGACCACAACACAGCAGCGTTTAACACTCCATATTTATGTTATAATATTTATGGTTCGATGTAAATAGAGTCCTAAACTAAAACTTTGATGCCGAAATCTGTACCACTTAGACTAGACCACTGACTTAGTAATTAATAGATATAGAATGTCATAAGTTCATGAAATATGTTGTTTCTTAACAACACATTATGCTATTCGATAACTATTGTAATATTATTAGTATATTACATGTTGACAACCAATGAAACATTTAAATATAACTCGTACAAAAATACGTATAGATTAATGTGAGTATAATATTTTTTGTGTATAATATACAAGTATTATCTTAAAATTACAAATAAAAGGGTAGTATGTTCTAAATGGTAGCTTTAGGGTGTAAGACATATTATTCCCATGTTATTGATCTTTTTCTTGTCAAAGAAAAAAAATTAAAACATCAATCACCTAAAAATCCGACTATATGTTTTTTAAATATCTGCCTAAGGACACTTGGGTTTTGAAGGCAAATAAATATAACGATATCTTAACCATCGAAATCCTTTTAGCCGTTTGGAAGATACGAGGTAGTAAAGAAATTTACGGACACACTAGATCCGTACGAATAACCCTTCCATGGTAGGCGGGTATAGTCCGCGTAAAACTCCTAGTCCGTTCTGATTATAGAAATGAATCGCGGCGCCATAGCAAATTGTATGACTGCACCTGCTCACAACACCTTCAGTGCGGACTAGCAGTTTGGCGCGGACTATAATAGCATAACTAATATCTTACCCGTAACTCGAACGAATGACATCCGGCAATTTTTAAATTTTCCTTTTTAACCACTAGATTTAAACATTAGATAGATATATCATAGGTTAAAAATATTTTATTTCAACGTAGAATCTATTATATTTCGAAATTTGTATGAACAGCGACATCGTTTAAAACATTTCTTATTTGCAAGTTTTACTCTCAACTACTCGTAGCTTTTTGCTTCGATTAACTTTTATTCTTTTACGGCAACTTGTTACTATAGACACATAGAGCATTGAACTTACTGTTTATAATAGTTCTATTTTTGTTGTTATTATGTAATCAAACTTACACTACGTTTACTGACAGTGCATAGTTCAATGACACTTACGAATCGGAATTCATGGACTAATGTTTTACTCTTAAAGGTAAACTTATATCTTTTGACTTATATGATAGTTAAGAAGACATACGTACAAAATATAACTTAGTTCCAATATTTATGTCTTTATGGAATAATTTCTTATTGTATTCGGTCTTGAAGAGGAACATACGAAGACCTGGCAATTTGCTCATCAATGATAGCATTGCATCTGTAACCGACCACATGAACAATGGGGTCAATAGTTTCGAAAGAAAAAATAACGTAAGTTTCGTTTGAGCTGCAGTGACCACATTCCGTATATTAGGCAGTAGACCCAATATGGTTTGACCGGGGAGGTATCACCACGATATATTTCGGCGACTATCCGATGATTTACATAAGAGGTAACCATCTCGGCCCTCAAGAATAGTAACGCAAAAATTCTGTAAATTCTGTCGTTGGCTTTAGGTGGAACCTCTGTTTTATATTGGTTACAGATATCTATGGGCGACACTTACTAACAGATACAATGTTTCTTCAGTCTGAGAAACTGCATGCTTATAAACAACTCCAAATTCACCGATTTCCTGACGCTTAGTAACATCTACCTGTCACAAAGCGTCTCACCAGGAAACCCAGTGTCACGTCCACATTGTCTCGTTTTATCTCTTTTATTTACAACACTAGATAACTCGAAACCAGACAAAGGCGACCACCGCTGAGGTAAGCAGAAATAGACCTCATTCATCACGACGGTATTTCGTTATACGTTTTTTGGGGTTTTAGAGAAAATTCGAACTACGTGATACCATGGAGTTGCATTGTCATGGAGTTACGCTGCAATGAAACGACCGACATACCTATATAGGGTTTTTCAGGCTATAGTCTGGTTTAGAAGTTTTGGTCCATTGATTGATTGATTTGGTCAACATGAGGCATGAGTCTGTTTACATACAATACATTTTAAATCTATTCTAGTTTAAACATTTACATCATTAAAATTACTTTGCCTATTATATTCTGGTTTGAAAAGGCTATAAAAAGACACACGACGACGTTTCAATTTATTCATCTCTCATTGCTGTGATCGACCACAGCAAGTGTGCCTATCCTATCAAGGCCAAGAATCCTTTGTTTTGGGTGATAGTGATGTTAAAAAAATGCAAGAATCGTCTGAATGACAGTAACCACTTATTAGCTAGGATGTAATAAAACCCATATGGTTTGATCGGGGAGGTACCACCGCCACTCCTATTTTAGCGCAAAGCAGCTCTTGTTTCTGTAGAAAGGGGAAAATGCCGACTGACTTATATACAAAGGCGGAATCTTCAATCTTCAGAAATGGCAATGAATTTATGATCGGCTTAAACCAATATGGTTTGACCGGGGAGGTACCACCGCCACTCCTATTTTAGCGCAAAGCAGCTCTTGTTTCTGTAGAAAGGGGAAAATGCCGACTGACTTATATACAAAGGCGGAATCTTTAATCTTCAGAAATGGCAATGCATTTATGATCGGCTTTATGTAGAACCCCAATTCCAAATGAACTTCATAACATTTATCATCATGGCAGTGATCATAGATATGTACATAATTTTTGCACGCCCAATGTGGTAGAATATAAGGTACTCGTTATAAATTTAAGATCCTTGTATGTTCTAGCAAATAAATGATTTGATCTGAAAATACAAGGACTTATACGCTGGATTTAATCTCGTAATCATCACCTATGACATCCACAGGAAGAGAAGTCAACTAGACTAAAAACTAACCACCAAAATAAATAAATAAATAAAAATAAATAATCAAGAGATGCCAACAACACATACAACACAGCAACAACATAAAGGCACCACAAGAAGTGCTTATTAGAATCTGAATATTCCCGTTGCCGTTACTAACGAGTACACTAATGACTACGTCTAGTATCCCACACGTGAAACGGAATTAATTATAACGTAACAATAGCTTAACCGTTAACTTTGACTTCTGTAGTCAATAAAAGTAGGTGTAGTAGAGTCGAACAGGGTTCCGTAAGTTAATGAGTGAATGTCAGTTTTTTGTTGCTTATATTTACAAACATTGAAGGTGTCAGGTACGGGTTGCGTCAGGTAAAACCATAAAGAAAAATATATTTCTATGGACAAAATCAATGTCTACATTTTATAGGCATGAATACAAAGAAATACAGCTAGATACAAAATGTATGGATGTAGGTTTGTTCGAACTAAAATTCAGATTATGAAAACGCAAATCATAAATTCATTTCTCCCTTCTTGTTATTTTTGATTTGTAACGCAACGTAAATATTTAATTTTAATTTGTATTTTTTAAATTTTGTCATAAAATTTAAAGACATACTAGCTGAACCGGCAAACGTTGTGTTGCCATATAAATAAAAAAATGTTAAGGGTCATCAACCCTTATCACTTAGAGGTATAAAACAGATAGTAGCTGATTCTCAGACCTACTTAATATGTATATAAAATTTGGTGAAAATCGGTAAAGCCGTTTCGGAGGTGTATGGTTACTAACATTGTGACACGAGAATTTTATATATAAGATATGTAATATCATTTATTGAATACGCGGAACCCTACAAACACTTCCCACATTAACCAGCATAGTATCACAAAATGAACAAGGTCGCAAACACGGTCACCTCGTTTTGAGTTTAACTAAATCTGCTTAGTCTTACTTTTGTTTATTTTGATCGGTTCATCTAATAAGGTATCATTTCAGTTTTATTGCAATGGATTGTCTATTTTTTTTAAAAAGAAAAACTTAAAGGAATTTAGATTTCTATATGATATTCTATTTGTTTTTTTTTTTAATCAAAAGCATGTACGTATTTGTATAAGAAGTTATACTTTTTGGTATTATGTTTAAATAAAATAAGAGTCCGTGTATCAATATGTACACGCGCAAGAAGTAAAACTATTACAAACCAAAAATATTATTAAATAATTGCTTCATATCACACTTAACGTAACTCCCGCGTAACCGACTCCGTTACAAAAATCGTTTCAACAATACACATTTTGACTGTCATAGCACGCGCAAAGAAGTATAACTTCAATGAAATATATCGCCCACATTCCGCATTGTAACTGAGAACTGACCTCCAGACTTTCCCTATGATCATTAAGTTCCAGATTGTCATCTTCAGATGGACAACCTTTATAAATATGAAAAAATATATAAAAAATATGTACAAATAAATATGTTATCACCTAATACACCAATATTATGTTTTCCATGAGTACCTTTATGTATATTTTAGATATGGTAGATGTAGCTTAGATTAGTCTTCTTAACTTTAAAACACACACTTTCTACACTCACAGAGCACACTAGGATTCCCTGTATGGACACACACAAAGACGAATACACAAACACCCAGACCCAGAAACAAAAAACTTAAATTCATAATTTAGATTTCTGTCCGACCGGGGTCGAACCCGGGACCTTCTGCGCGTCAAACCGTTATCAAAGCAAAACCTATCATGATATTTTGTATAAGAAACGTGCTTTATTATTATTTTTTGTGTTACCTAAGATATTGAGTATATAATTAGTATAACTAGGTCTAAATAGATTAGTCTCAGTCGAAACATCACGTAGAGGTTCACGAAATAAGTTAGATAAGATCATTGATTACAACACGACCTACAATAGAATTATCGTTTACGACTACAAACGGTTAAGGAAGTAGAAAATAGTTAAAAATTCGTTCTGTATTGCATTTTTTTATAAAAGGAATAAGGAATTAAATTAAACAGATTATAAAATATAGTATAATAAGACTATTATAGTAGAGTATAACAGAATAGAGTATAAAAATGTTGAATTGAGCGGAACAGGCACAGTAAAACAGAATAAAACGAAAAATGCATTGTATCGTTTAAAGCGATTCTACTAACCCAGAATAAAATAATCACACAAGAACTGATTATAAAACTGTAGACACTACTTATAAAAACAATCTCTAAAGTCACCTCTTTTGGCAGAATTAGTATCCAATTATTTAATAAACTTAAGTACAATAGAATTTAGGCAATAAAAGTTTAAAATTGTTAAAATTTCGCAAATTGTAATCATTTTTGTTATTGAATAGCCAGCGGGTTTAGTCCACCTGCTGTTAGGCTATTATCTAAATCACGAGATCACAGTACCCTACCCATAGTATGAGTTTTTACGTTTTGACAAAAATTACTGTTTTTGTATTTGTTTACGTATTTGCCCATACATTTACCAATCAGCGGTCCTAGCGGACTGTATCAGAATTTTTGTCAAAACGTAAAAACTCATACTAAGGGTACAAAACTGATTACAATACCGTAGACACTACTTATAACAACAAATTGTAAAGTTATCACTTTTTGGCAATAGAAGTTTAAAATTGTTAGGATTTCGCAAATTATAATCATTTTCGTTATTGAACTAGCGAACGGGTTCAGTCCACCTGCTGTTAGGCTATTATCTAAACGACCTCACGAGATCACAGATTAGAGTCAGTCGGAACCTCACGTAGAGATCACGAAAGTCAAGTTAGATAAGTCGATTACAACACGAACTACAATAGAATTACCGTTTACAGCTCTACTTACGCAAATTTAGGAAGTAGTCGTCCGAGAACGGATTAAGTGGAAGTATTTTTTTGTGTAGAGACATGCGAGAGTTAAGAATAGTATGTAGAGTCAGTTTATTATTTTGTGCAATTTACAATATATCATAGAAGAGTAGCACAACAAAGAAAAGCAGAGGAGTAGAGTAGTGTAGAATAAGAAGACTCTATGGCCCGTTATTCTACAGTTTGCAGAGCATAGTCAAATAAATGTCAAATAAACCTCTTCTAACTTCGTTTTGCTCTCTATTTTAGGGGCCCCTCTCTTGTGAGAGCCCCGAGGCAGTAGAGGTTATTCCCTTATTCCGGTCCTGGAGGACTGCGTACTACTTTGTTATTTCAATAACTTAAAAGCAGTCGGACTGCATACCTTCTCGCCACTTCTAAAACAAAAAAAATATTTTTAAATTAACGTGTTGTTTTCAGCGTCATTATAAGATTACATAACAAAGCCATTAACGCTTAATTAATTCAAAATTCACAAATGCACCACTAAAGTAGAAAGGAACCCGCCAAAATAAGCAATAACCCGCGAAAACAGGCGCAATATGCAAATTCATATGCAAACACATTTGCATGCATATTGCATTTGCATATAATCCGCTCTGTACAACAGTGGACCGAAAAATTGGGAATTATTGACCTTAAGAATTTTTTTGTAGCCGACACCGACCTTACACTTTCAAATTGTATGAATGGCTCGCATGTAAGATTACTTTCTCTGTTCGCCGATCAATGGCGCCTCTATAGATGCCGTGTCCAGTACTAACTGAGTCTTTAATGGGTGTAATTGAAAGTGACTGAATTTGAATAATATTTTGTTTTTTTTTTAAATTTAATATGATGATCATGAAGATCTTTATTATTACGAATAAAAAAATAATTATCCTTTTTTTCTGATCTGTTAAATAATACAATTTAATTAAATAATTAAAGTTAAATAATAAAATGTAGAGAGACCAAAAATACATAAATCATAATAATAGGTAATCGTGTACCGTTTACTTATTACTACGTTTTTACCATCATTAATATCCCTTCATGCATGCACGGTGATGCAAGTTTTCATATTGTTCATAAAAAGTTAATAAAATAAATTAGGCTAAACTTTTATAGGGGTTTGAAGTTTGCGGCAACTGCCAATCGTGCGGTATAAATTAACATCACACTTTACAAACTTCAAAACAGAACAGAACAGTGACCATAAACTTGCATTTACAAGTACACTCTGCAACACCGCGAAATACACCTTCATTTTTCCATTTTTAATTTCATTTTAAGTGCCGGCGATTGTACTGCTTCTTGTTAGCTTGCCATTTGCGTTCTAACATGGGAGCGACGCAGCCGCTCTTAACGCGAGTCTGTACCGCGGTTTAACGGCGAACGCGGTTTAACGTCAGAACTCACGTTATTTTAGTTAATGGCGTGACGTTTACGCATACGGTTACGTTATCGGATTGTTCTGTTTTGTTCTGGCTTGTGGAGTTTGGAAAATGGACTGCCATTAGCGTAAGGTAAAGCTTAATTACCCCTTTTTATTTGCTTAATGATGTATCTTTTGGGCTAAAAAATAATTAATGATAGATGTGTATCATGGCTAGTGTTGGTATCGTACGTGATAAGGTAATGTTTTTGTTTGAAACGAGCAACGTTAACGTAAACATATCCGCGTACCTGCGACTCATTTTGAAACACGTGCATGTTTAATGTATATAAGTAATCTAGTAAAAATTCTCCCCAGTCCTTGCTTTTAAAACAATTATTTGTCATTGTTACTCATTTTTATGATACTTAAATTTTGCCGACTTCGAAAAAGAGGAGGTACTGTGTTCGTCTGTACGTATTTTTGAATTCGTATTTTTGTATACGTATTTTTGTATTGTACGTATACTTGATATTATTGTATTCGTTTATCATTTAGTCTTGAATGCAAGTAAACTGTTTTGATGTAAACGTTCGAGTAAAGATTATTTAACGCCATATAACCGCAAAAAATTTTACTTGCGAACAATTTGAGCGCAGGAGTGCTCACAAACAGAACCGTGTGGAGAAGCAATAAAAAAAATACCAATTTTATTAGCGTAAACTACAAAAATAGACATATTTGCGGGGTGTTCATAATATATTTATCAATACTAATAATTCGCCAAGTACGAGTCGAACTCGCACATGGAGGCTTCCGTACCACCAATTTTATTATTTTCAACAATTTTTAGGTTATATTACACAAAAATAGATGGCGTTGGGGTAATGATCAATGATACGTAAACAACGTATAATAAAATTAAAATAAGTATATTAAAATATGTTTTATGGTTCTTATTTGTATTTATTATAAAACCAGTTATAGTAGTAAACTGATTGTAAAAAATTCAACCGTTTCCCTAGTACGGTTTAACAGTTAGATCGAAAAATGCCGAAAAATACCGGTTTGTTGTATGGAAATGGTATGTATGAAAAAATAAAGTTGAATATTAAAGGGGGTCTCCTTTAATATTCAACTTTATTTTTTTCATGTGTCTATCTATTACGGTTCCGGAGATATAGCCCTGTGACAGACGGACAGACGGACAGACAGCGAAGTCTTAGTAATAGGGTTCCGATTTTACTCTTTGGATACGGAACCCTAAAAATTATCGCTATTTAAGCGCAAGATTTTCTCACTGGTTTATCAATCATAAAAACATATAAATTCCCAAGGTTGTAAATAATAATTATAGACTGCTATAGTAAACAATAAAGTCATCAATTTAACTTAATTCAGTAATTTACAAGACTCCTTTTTCACCGAACACGGTAAGATATTATTCTAGTAAAAATATGAACTTTTTAACCGGTTGTGGAGGGTTTTTCTAGTGCATGCGCGTATGTACTCGTACGAGTATGTCTCATTTTTTGGCGGATTTTGGCATATGAAATGACGTTGGATTCGACTAATCTATAAGAATAACATCAGACTATATTTTTAAGCAGTTGGATATTTTTTTTAAATATCTTTAATTTAAAATTAATATTTTGTTACTATGATTTCGGTGACAATGAGACGGAAGGATTTAGAGCTATTACAATAACATTTATCACTATAATTTGAAAGCCGATTACTTTTCTGAAGGTAAGCTAAAGAACAAGTTGTTTGGTATTTACATTAATGTCAGATATAATATCTGACAGGTTTAAAGATAATTTATTTGTTTGTTTTATAGGTATCAAAATGAGTTGATAATTTTAGTTACAATTCAGTTATGCTAAAGTAATATGTAATTGTCAACGTCAACCCATTACTGTCCCGCTGCTGGGCTCTGGTATTCTCTCAGAGTGACTTAAGCCAAGACTTAAGCCTTCTTTTAAGAACTCTCAGATGTGTAGGGTTTGTTACAATGTTTTCTTTCGTCGATATATCAAGTAATCATTAATTTCTAATACTCACACAACTTTGAGAAATTAGAGGCGTGTCTGGGAATAACCTCGGACGCCTGATTGAGAGGCCGAATTTCAACCACAAAGCTGTCAGTAATTGTACTGGTATTAAATATTTGTAGTATCAAATATTATGCCTACTTGTTACGCAGTCGTCGAGATACTGGTCTGATATTCTAAATTATAAGGTTCCGAGTTCGATCCTAGGTCAGGAACGATGAATTAAAAATTCCGTTTTGGGTATTTGTGTTTGTCTGTCATCTAAGACACTGACAATAGTAGTATAGATGGAAATGGTTAATTGTTGTACATAATACATAAGAATAGTCATGAATATAAAGGATAACTTTTTACTCAAAAACCTTGACTGCAATAGTACAAAATAGGTACGGGGTTCCCTCAACCAAAATAACATCAAATTTAATATAATATAATTGTATTATTGTACTATAATGCAAAAACAAAGACAATAAATAATAATATTAAACATATAATCGCAAGACATACCAAGCGGAACCAATGAAATATTATTTTTCAGCAAAAACTTTAATCACAGTCCAACTAATTTTACCTAAACTGCCAAAGAGTTAATTCGTAGAATATTATATAAGGACCTGTTTATTAACAGTTAAGATTAAGTTTAATATGATGTCTTTAGGTTAGTTTATAAATGGTTAACAAATCTATAGTAAAAAAATCTAACTAAGAATTAAGATAGCGGTTATTCGGATGCAATAATTCGAAAGTTATAATTGTCAAATACATTTAAAAAAACTAAAATGTTTTAAGTTTCGTTACAATATCCCTTTCATAGTTCCAGCAATGCTGTGCATATAAATGCGATGATCAGAGTTAGGTGCTTGGGAATCGAACCAGTGACTTTGAGTCAATAACTAGTAGGTAGTAGCAACAATTCCACTCAACCTACCACATCGAAATTCATTGTATTCACACAAATAAGCGTAAATCTTAACAAACTCATATTACTCATAACTACTCGTATAACTTAGTTACTTTGATTCATAATCATAACCAATTCCAATTTTCCGACGATTATTTTTAACAAATTCGTTATAGATACAATGTACCAATTAGGTAAGCATACCACGTTTCTTAGTAAAATACTGTTATCACCTACATAGTGCGTATAAAAAATCGCATAAAAACAATCTCAACAAAAACGCATCTCGTCGAACCGGCTATGTGGCCTAGTTCCACTGGTCCAACAGGTCCTGAGGTCGGTTACCGGTTCAGGCAATTATTTGTTTACATTCTTACGCCTTAATAGAACCATCCGCGTTTCGACTCCGGAGGCACCAGAGCTACATGTTTTATTTACCACCTTACTCGAATGTCAATAATATATTTAGGAACAATATATCTTACCTATAAAAAATTCTCGTGTCACAATGTTAGTTATCGTACTCCTCCGAAACCGCTTTACCGATTTTCACCAATTTTTATATGCGTATTCAGTAGGTCTGAGAATCTGTAGTTGCCAGCTACTACAATTATTATTACTACTACCTAAAATTTTATTTTTTTACTTTATCTGAACGTATCGAAACCCCCTTTAACCGACTTCATAGATTTGCATATCCTAAGACACAGCTCTCCAATACGAATTTACGGGAATTGTCTAGTAAACTAGGAGTATTATTCAATATAGAAATGGTGAATTTAAGTATCGGTTAACCATTATAATTTGTTTCAAAATATTTCGAACCAAAATAGCATAAATTCTATGTATCACGTTTACAACAATACCTACTATTGACAGCACTAATTTATTTATATGGTGTGCGTAACCACGTAATTACATAACATATTTACAAATTATACAAGTTTTGTAATACTAATATAATAAGTAACTGTTCTGCGGTAATACGAACATAAAAGGTTCGTATTAATATATAACAATTTATGTAAGTATGTACCTATTTTGCATTCACTAAGCACATGAATAAAATTTGCTAGTACACGCGTGAACTTTTACTACGAATAAGCGACTTATTATGCGTAGTTTTTATTAATTTAAACACTTCCGTAGTCCGTTTAGTAGAAATACGATCCTGTACTATAACATACGCATCAAATGGTCTCCAAATAATTACCGAATAGATCGGGAATCTTCGAAAGATGTACGATATATTGAGAGTCTGATTATCAATTCGCATTTACAATTATTAAGAGTATGATTATCAATTCGCATTTACAATTATTGGGACCTAATTATAAATTAACATGTAATTCGTGGTATAGTCACCATATTTATTTCACATGCAAGGAGTATAGGGACCGGTTCTCTATCAATCAGTTCTCAATTGAACTTACTTTTCTATCTCTGAGTATGGATTTAACATATCACGTAAACCAACTTTACGTACAAAAATTTTATCATTCAAATTTTACTTTAACGTACTTTTAGTACGTACGAAATTTTATGTTTATTCTTTCACTTAAGCAAAAAAGCAAGCTCATTACAAACAATTGTTACGTCATTGCAATTTATGGTGTTTTGGTACGCGACCACACCGTAGCACCAATTTATGGAGAAATGAGGAAAAACTAAGCACGTTTTTGCAATATATCTATGGTAACATTTACTTTATTCATTGAAGTTTGTTTTTAATTTCGGCCTACAGGCAAATGTATGCAGGCCATTCAGCCTACACCCTATATTGCAACGTTTGTCCAATATTAAACGTCAACCTACACAGAGTCAATGTACTCTGTTTTATGAATATTTAAGAAAATCCAAACTACATTTTGTAACTTAATACAAGCAGCGGGTTTATTCACCGTAAAAATGGTTATACAACCAATTATAATTTGTACTCATAATGTACCTACCTCTGAATTATGTTGCCTTTTGGTAATTGTATGAATAAAGATTGGTATTATTTAAATATATTTTAACCGGCCGTGCAGTGTAATGTTTTTCTATTTCTGGCATGTCCTGAAGCTCAAACTGAGACGGAGTTTAACATATGAGGCGTCGTTGGATTCATCTAAATTGTATCTAAATTGCGTACTTAATCTTGGCGTATAATAAATCTTTATTATCTGGTTTAATGCATTGATACAAAAAAGTACGCATTAATTAGAAAACAACAGTACATTAAGTGAATAAAATGTATGTCAATCGCTTACTCATAATAATTTATATCTCTATAGGTAATAATTTATATAGCCATATCTTAACAACCATATTTTGCACTATAACTTTTACTTAACGACCGAAAATCAATCGAGACAATTACATAAAATCGCGCAAAATCGATTTTTATATAATCGATTAGCAACAATCGGTTGGCTCATGCGATAGCCATTCGAGAAATATTTTATAACTTTTCGGCGGAAAATCAATTAATATTAATCTGGTTATCGGTGGCCGTGAAAGTGCTTAACTGGGTTAAAACAGTTATGGTTAACAGAGTAAAAGGTAAGTTTACTTCCTACTAGCTATTTCATCATTAACCCATTGTCCTACTCTGGGCACAGATCGCACAGAATGAGAAGGGCTTATATACTCGTTAACAATAAACGCTTTCTATACTCACAGCCCCACACTAGGATTCCGTGTCGTGGGTGCCATGGACACTTACATTATCAAATACACAAACTCCCAGACCCAGAAACAAAAATCTAAATTCATCATTTAGATATCTGTCTGTCTGGGGACCCGGGATCCGGGATCGAATCCGGGACCCATTGCGCGTCAGACCGGTATAGTGACAGCTCCGCCACGCCGGTGGTCAAGTCATAGTCTACTACGCTGGTAGAGTTTACTCATGATATGGCGATTTAATGTTTTTTTTAAACTTTTACAAGTAATATTTTGTGATTATTATAAAACGAATGTTTCGCTCTTCAATGGAACGAATCTAATAATTTTACAACAAGCCTTTACTTCAAATGTATAAAAGCAGATTTAATATGATAAATGTTATATGATTAATGTTTACATGATTAATCCAAATTGATTCCAAACGTGCAGTTGATTAAATAAGTATACGAGTATATGTGCATTATCTACTTACAATCAAGATCATGTACTTAAAATATTTTGGTACCACCACACATACTAGTCCTCAGGGGTAACGGCGCATCAGTGATCGACTTCAGGTAGGAATATCTAATCCTAACTGGGGTTCATTATAGATGTCCATGAGCGGCAGTAGCCACTTACCATCAGATGGACTGCATGCTAGTCTGCTACTCCCATATTATATAAAAAAAGATATACATATAACACAGCGTGTGTATTCATAACCACTCAATTTTATCAGTACTGCAATATAATACAAAACACTAACACATTTAATGACAAGCGGACGTTGAACCGACCTGATTATCGCAAATAAATCAATTTAACACAACAGGTAAAACATTTTGCGGAATTTCGACGTGGTCTCAATCTATCTGACGCCCCCGCGATATCACTTCGACTAATTAATTATAACAGCCTTTAAACTAGTACAAGAACATTACAAAGCGGATTTTGAATGGTAGTTAGTTATTTGACTGCCACGGCATTATCACCTGACAGAAGGTACGAAGTTGTTAAAATGTAATATTTTGGAAGATATGCATATTTTATATTTATTGTCATAGAGCTAGCAGTATAGAGACTTTGGATAGAAATGTTATTTAAGTTACTATTACATGCAGTTAAGTAAACCATACATAGAACAAGAATCTTACCTGAAGATTGAAGCGGCAGAATCCCGTTCTTCTCGTCGACCCTTTACTGTCCTACTGCTTGATACCGATAACACAAGAAGGAGCTTTGACTAGAGTCCACTACGTTAGCCAAATGCGTATAGATAGATAAATAGATAATGTTTTTAAAATCTGTTAGCGTGCAGGTTTCCTCGCAATGTATTCTTTTGTCGTTTAATTTAGTTATTGTCACAGATTATAAGCAAATCTTTTTTAACTTTCATTATACAATCGTACATTCCCATTGGCGACTGCATGCTCGTTTGACACTTTCCTTTCATAAAACAATTCGGATCTACTATTGCTTTTCCTGACTACCTCAAATGGGATCGACCCAGAACATACAGCTTTACGTCGCTTCATAAGACACAAATAGATAAAAAGTTAACGTGAACAGCTTGTAAATTAATTCGAGAACCTCACATATTATAGCTTAAATATTTTGGGTCCCCGTCTCTGCTATGAGTTAGGTTGTCTTTTTAACTTAAAGGTAATTAAGCTCGATTAAGGCCAGACGCGAGACGACAAAAACTGAAAGGCGTTGAGTACGACACATCACGACTTTGGTTTTTGTTGCTATAATTAATTGCTTTTTGAAATTGTTTTCTATTTATAGACGGCGATTTTGCTTGGAAGACTTGGAGGACAATTTACTTGGTGCAAGTGCGATACAGGTACTTAGGTACATAAATATTGTCAAAACCAAGATATAAGTAATTTCTGTCGATGTCATAATACTTGTTTGATGGTGGTAAAACCTTTTGTCGACCTCCAGAAGCATCACCGCGATACCTATTTAATTGCTGCTGTGTTCTAGTTAGATGTGTATGGAAATGGAGACAAACTTATCCGAGGCGTTCCAACTTAGTTCTCAAGGGTAGCTGTCTGTAACCAACTTCAGGTATTAATTATCTGGGATTGATTACAGATGTCCATGGGCGGCAGTAGCAGTTGCCATCTGATCGATGACATGTTCATTTGCTATTTCAATACTATAAAAAAATCGTGTATCGCCGTTCACGTTTTGCACATATGTGGTTTCAATGTATGTGGCAGTGTGGCATTCATATTGTTTTAATATGTTTGGTTGCGTTGTTCCTGAGAGTCTGTATACAAAAAAGTAACACTCGTGTGTGTGTACTATATTTAAAAACCAAAATTAAGTTTATGTATTCATTTTACTTTATAAATAAATCTGGTAACCGGCAGAACCGATTTTTGCAGGAATAAAATTTACGGGAAAAAAATATGGAAAATATAAAAATATTATAAACTGTGAGAATGTTGCTTGTTTCATAAAAAGGTAAGGTCAATGTTTTTTATAAATTGCTTTAGAAAAAGTAATAGAAGTCATATGCACACATACCTACTTAGTCTCTGAGAATATGTTTTATGACACACAGCGATAAATAACTATAACAAATACCTAAATTAAAATAACAAATAACTAAATTTCCAAACTCACGAACTCATATTTATTTATAATCGATGATTGAAATGTAATTGCGCTGGTTACAAATGTCAATGTATAAACATTGACATTTTAAACAAGTCTTAAAAAAACTCGCATAAAATATTCATTATTAAATGTAGTAAACCGCACCTTTAATCTCATTAATTTTAAGGTCCATTTGAAAAGACCTAACATTACAACAGTAACATTAACAAAGGTAATGTAGTGATTCGACTACGGAATTCTAACGCCACCGTTATTTCTGCTTTAGAAAAGCAAGAACTGTTTCTCTCTAGAAATTAATGTGGTGATTGTACGTTCGTAAATATATACGTTCTATCACATTTCAAATGTTCCATTGGTACTTTTACATCAAAATACCTAAATATTTATCCATATAATCCATTATCCTATTTTTTATAAAAATACCTTCATTTTTTTTCATGTACAGCATTATCACAATTTGTTACTGATATCAAAACCATTCAAGAACGTGAAGGTACTCTTTGTGGTTCGACTCCGGCGGCACCACCGCCACACCTATTTCTGCCTAATAACAGCAGTGTTAAGCGCTGCTGTGTTCTCGTTTGAAGGGTGTGGTAAGGGAGGCATACTTTTCTAAGGCGTTCCAGCTTAGTCCTCCGGGGTAGCGGCGTAGAAATGTGTAATCTTATCGGGGGTTGATTACAGATGTCCATGGACGGCAAACCATGAAGGTGGACTGCAAGCTCGTCTACTAATTCTATATTATAAAAAAATCAAATCAGCAATATTTTTTTTTTGCCGACGTTACTTTAATCATTATTTCTTGTCACATTTCAAGTCTCCGTTATTAACGAGATCGGAAGTTGAAGGCCGTATCAAAAAGTTTGTTGACTTTTTCTGCTGTTTCGAAGCTACGCTAGAAGCGTCGAAAGTGAAGTTTCTTATATTTCTTTACATTTTTATAGCAATTTATTATAATAACTTACGTAAACTAAATATTATGTACCTATTTTTTACAAATGTTATCTTACAATTACTTGTGATCTTTACAAATAAAAAATGTTTATATCAGACATTTTTTATGAACATTCACTCTTTTACATTAAAAGTTTACCGGATGTAGTTTAAAAAATGTTATAATAACATTTTCTTACTCTTAAAGAAATTTAACTTAATAACTTTCTTAAATAAATAATAAAGGTAATTATAATAACGGGAAGATAACCGGTACAAGTTGATCTATTACGTGTTTTTATGTCAATAGAAATTACTGTTAACGCAATTTCTATCAGATGCGCGTTACTGCATTAGCATATTCCGGTATGAAGGCAGTGATGTTTTCAATATAATATAACTTCCTCATTACAATATTACGACAGTGATTATGAAAGGAAATTCTTGTGGGCATGCGACGCTATCCGCTACTTTATTGAATAACGATAATGATTATCATTTTACGACGGAAGTTTGCTAAATTAGAATTAAATTATGAGACTACTTCAGACACTTGAAGTTGCCGGTAAGAAGTGTCTTATGAAACATCAAACATGAGAGAATATTATAAATTACATGAATATTTTGTGATACAAACGCTTTTACTTATCCAGCTCAATAATCAATTTATTGTATTTTGCCGTACACATAAATAACAAAAATGTATTCTTCTATGATCAAGTTAAGAAAAGTTCTCATGTTTTTACCAGACTACAACGAGTAATGTTCTTCGAGTGCATGTATATATGTATATATGAGAGTATGCATTATATGTAGGTATAAATGACTCAATATTTGGCACACCCTGCATAAAAATAGGTCTCATGTATTTTACCATAGTGAGATGTCGTTGGATTCGTCTAGGTCGTGTGTGTGTAACATAGAATTTTAAAACTGTCGGTTTTTATTGATCTTATTCAAATCTGTACTTTACTTGATTATCTTTATGGGTATTACCATTGCGCCCCTAATGTTTATAAATCTAATGGGAGCTTGAGTGTAACTCTATCTCTATAATTAACTTAATTTTATCATAGTTTCATACCTGCATATATCCTTTCTTACGATACATATATAGGACATGTCTACGTAACAAGATTAATATTATCCAAGTCCAATATCCGATATGTTTTCTGACAATGTGAAATTACTAACAATGACAAATAAAATATCACGTTTCCTACTGAGATAACGTTTGTACATTCTCCGCGCTCCCGTCGACATTCGATACTTTTTGCCGGGTGTAAATGTGGATGGGTGTAAGTATAGAACTTTCTGCGAAATAAGAAATAGTCATTGTCGTAACAATCACAAATTCTTATTTCCATCATGATATAGATCTATATGGTTTTTCGAGCTTATAAGTGGCCTACTCTAAAAGTATAAGATATGTAAATTCATTCTAAATGTTGAGCATTTACCACTCCGGAATAAGAGGGGTTCCCCCTGACATGAATGTTTAATTCGAAAGAAATGCGTCACATTTAATGAACGCCCTTATGCTCGTTATTTATCTATTTATCTATCCAATGTTTTGCCAATCCAATGTTTTGTCCGCTAAAGAACGATAGTTGACAATTTCTGCTTGATAGAAATTGTCAAATTTATATTTTATTGATAGGCAAAAATTGGATAAACTGGTAATTACTAACGAATATTAGTCAAGAAAGATTTGACAATTTCTAGAAATCGGAACATAGTTTCAAAATAAGGTTTATCTTTTTAAGGTAAGTACAAAAAGTTTTACAAACCTATAGACAAATAGAACTAACGAATCCGCTACCTTCTATGATTTAAACCATAAATCAAAAAAGCTCTTTTGTAACCTGACTGTTTTCTTTAATAAACCGATATACTGTTACAATAACCAAGGAACAACAGAATACAAATTTTGTTATCCGTGACTCGTGGTACATTATCTCGCTGAAAATATTGGTATTATGAGAAATAATTCGGTACTTTTTAATGAGTATCAGATTGTATTTTTATAAAGACGACAGAATAATAAAATTGTAGTGCTGCTTTATTTCTGGTTATTATACGAGTCAAATCAGAACACAGCAGTGTTTAACACAGCTGTTATGAGGCAGAAATAAGTGTGGCGATGGTGCCGCCGGAGTCGAACCACAAAGAGGTTCTACCACTATCTTGTTTGCAGTATTAGGACAATTTTACATTGCACAATTTGTAAGCAATAGTAAGGAAGACATACTTTTCCGAAGTGTTTCAGCTTAGTCCTCAGGAGTAGCGGCGCATCAGTGGCCAGCCTCAGGTAGGAATATCTAATCCTATCTAGGATTGATTACAGATGTCCATGGGCCGCAGTAGCCACTTACCATCAGGTAGACTGCGTGCTCGTCTGCTACTCCTATATTATAAAAACAAAAAAGATTAACGTATCATCTTCAACATGCGTGATATAAACACGAACTCATTTGTAGCAAGCCGGGTGTCTTCATAATTACTTAGATTCTTTCTAATAGACTCTTCCAAACAAAAACGATGTCCATTACAGCGAGCGGAACTTTTAGTTTCGTTAGTTAGTGAGCGTGACGATGCTTCGGATAATGACTTATTTGCTTGGGTCACGAGAAGTGAAAGAGTTACGTTAGGGTATCTACATACGTTATCGGTTCCGATTCGATTCCTTGTTGGATAGCGCTAAGCACTGTATCTATGGATATCGTAAGATTTAATTTTAGGGAAAAGCAGCAGAGTCTAATCGACAAAGTGATCTTCTTACTACTGTCACTAATATATTCCTAAGACGCTCGCTTTATAGGCGATACCGAAGTCGATTTATAATCATTACGCCAAAGGTTTGATAAATAAAGACTTAGTTTAAACGTTACACTAAATAAAATAGGACAAAATATTCGATCCAAGTTTTAGACTAAGGGTTAGCATTTATCATTTTTGCAAGATCGAAAAATATTTACTGCTATTGAACAAAAAATTAAAATGTATGTGTGTGACGCTAACTCATTACCGTAATTGTACGATTCAGATGGTCTCAATAATGTACCAGACACAAAACAAATTTTATAAAACGTATCCAAATGTAATAATCATTACATGCCGAACATTGATATTCAGTAGGTACGAGTTCCGTTGTTCCGATTAGGTATGGAGGTGCCCTAATATACGAACGCATATTTATTTCTAGAAGCGCCCATGCCAACCACGTGTAAAGTAAGATACCGTTTAAAAGAAGCGATCTAAGTTCTTTTGAGTATATCATACATCAGCGTAATTTGTCAACCAAACTTCATGAGACTTCGCAAACATAGGATTATAGTCCATGTCTTGAATATAAATATAGGATACTTAGTTTTAGGGAATAATAATAAAAAACTCTAGAAATAAAAAACTGTAGTATATTAACACGTAACAAATATAGAACTTACGATAATATTTATGATTATAGAACTATAAAAGTTCACCTTTGGTTATCATAGTATTTTTGTATCCCCAAAACGAGTAGATGACGATTTTATTTACACAACGCAGCACATCTATATGATAATATATTGGTATATTCCTTACCCCAAAGTTTGTACATTACTAAGAAGTCATCGCCAGCCAAGTCTTTAACAGAGACACAGCGAAGAATGGCCAGATTAATCTAAAATAGCTATTGAAGGTGGTAGAACCCTTTGTGGTTCGACGCCGGAGGCACCACCGCCACACCTATTTCTGCCTCATATTCAGCAGTGTTAAGCGCTGCTGTGTCCTGGTTTGAAGGGTGTGGTAAGAGAGACATACTTTTCCGAGGCGAACTTAGTCCTCAGGGGTAGCGGCGCATCTGTGGCTGACCTCAGGTTGATAACAGATTTCCATAGGCGGCAGTAGCCACTTACCATCACGTGGACTGGATGCTCGTATGCTACTCGTATATTATAAGAAATAGCCAAGAAATGATTTGAAATACATCTTGTTATTACACCTATTACCGAACACGCAACGGACGATCGAAAGCGATTCTAACTATTCAATTGGATACATAATAACGAGAGTAATTTCAAGATTATCGCGTTACTTGGAAGTGTAGAGCTGTGAGTAAGAAATTGCATTGATAGCAATTACCTCTTTAATTCAATGTAAATAGATATGGAGTGATATTTATTTTACTATTTTTAAATGTTTACTCGAATCAAATTTAATGTCTTTCCTAATTCCATGCTGCGTGAAATTTCACTATTCATTTATTGATGTTTACGTTCATATTTGATGCTAATTCTGAGCTTAACGTAGGATATCTAAAATAACATATGTATAAAACTGATAGAGCTAGTATAGTACCACCCGGAAGGTACCTCCGCCACACCTATTTCTGCCTAATAACAGCAGTGTTGGGCACTGCTGTATTCTGTTTTGAAGGGTGTGGTAAATGAGACATATTTTTCCGAGGCGTTCCAGCTTAGTCCTCAGGAGTAGCGGTGCATCTGTGTCCGACCTCAGGTAGAAATATCTAATCCAATCTGGGGTTGATTACAGATGTCCATGGGCGGCAGTAGCCACTTATGATCAGGTGGACGGCATGCTCGTCTGATGTCCATGGGTGGCAAAAGCCATTTTCCATTATGTTACTACATGTTCGTTGTCTGTGGTGCTAGTACTGTCAATAATAATTGGCCAACTCGCACATAGGGGATTCTGTAACAAATTTTCATATTTTCTTTAAATTTCAGTAATTGCTATCACAACAGTTAAAGAAGTAAATGCTTGTGAAAATTTGAACCGTCTGCCTAAGGTTCAATAGAACAAGCCCTGTGACAGACGGATAGATAGCGGAGGCTAAGTAATAGGGTTCTATTTTACCCTTTGTTTACAGTAGGTACCCTTATTATGATTTTTGCGTGTTTACAAAAATGACCGTTTTTTTTATTTGTTTACGTATTTTTGTTATTTGCCCATATATATCCAATCAGCGCCCCTAGCGGACTGAATCAGTACTGATTCAGTACAAAAAAAGTTATTTTTGTAAAAATGTAAAAACTCATACTAAGGGTACAGAGCCCTTTAAAGGCAATGAAAGACCATTAATGATAACAGTATTTAGGTACAATGACCACCGCTAATGTCACTGTCTCCCGGACTAGATTAATTCATTAACGGATTAATTAATGATCGCCGCTCGCTATCATTGAATTGCACGCCGATTACATTAGAATGATTGAGTGACAAATTATTATAATCACGTGAATGCATCGGATAATGTTGTTTAAGTTCATATTCATCAGAATATTAATGCAACGATGATAATTAATCCTCGATTTTTGATAATGATAATGTGTGTTACAATTCTTTTTATTACAAATTGTAAGTAGGCACCGAATTAAAAAATACGTTAAAATATTTTCTACATTCTTCTCATAGTTTTACTAGGTTATAATATATTTTTAAGTTATTATCGCAATCTCTCTGTATATTCGATTTTTTATTTTTATACTTATAATTGTGATAACAACAAGAATAACAGAACATTAATAGTAATACTAACTAAAATTAAGTATCTACCTATAAACCAAAATTATAGAATTTAATTATTTAATTATTTAATTAGAGTATGGGCTTAAAACAGTGGTATTCTAATTTAAAAGACAGTGAGGCAATCTTTTTTTCATATAAGTCTGGCTCACCGGGAATCGAACCCGGAATCCTTTACGTATGAAGCCGGTACGGTACACTTCTCGATGTGGGTGGTTTATGTATCTAAATGTGTAATAAAAGGTACACCTACATATATTTAGAACTATTTGCTTACCCACATATGTATGTAGTACAAATATGCCTACAATTTATACATACCTACATCTGAACCATTTGTGTGCAAACTAAATCTACATAGTAATATTAACCATGCTCTGTAAACGATGTTGCCAGTTCAAATACGTTAAGGTGTATTTACAATATTGCTTATTGCTATTGGTAAGGGCTCGAACACAAAACTGCGATGCGACGCGATGCGAATTCGCAACGCAGAAAATTGCGATGCGAATTGCTGCGATGCGATATCGTGCGGCGTAGCGTCTCTCAGGGCAACCAACAACAACAACCACTGTGCGATGCGAATCAATTCGCAAGTTCTTGCGATGCGTCGAGGGAGCTCGCAGATTTTTGCGATGCGACGTCCCATCGCAGTTTTGTGTACGAACCCTAAGAGGCTACTGCCAATTTGTTTGGAATGTTGACAGTAACACTTTGTTCTGATTTTAAATGTAAGTTAGGGTAAAGTCGCGTGGCGCTCCACCTTATCTTGTGGCTTACATGTGTAGTGTGGTGGTCTCCGCCTGCCCATAATAATCATGTAACCCACGCCATATAAAACAGGATTCTTTCTTCTGAAGCCTATCATATGCTTTGCCACTCCTGAGTACTAAGATGGTTTCCTCATTGTGTAGGTTTGAAAGGTAGTAGGTATTTCTTACTTTAGTGGAGTGCCTGGAGCATTCTAAATCGTAAAACCTCGGATTAGAGTTATAGTGAATGAATTAATATGATCGATGTGGGATTTTGTTTTTAAAACTATAAATTGCAATGTTTACCCAATTTTTTTTGTGCACTCCATTTTTTCATTGTTAAAAAAAATATTATAAAAAAAATAATGTTTGACCATATATTTTCACTTTAAACAGTTTTTTTTTTATTTATTTGTTAAATCTTACCTGAGTAGACATATATAAACATTTTTCTAAGCCATCTGTGTATAAAAATAGCAGTACCTAGGGATTTCGAACAGGTAGAAAAACGTGGAGGGGAGAGCGGAGCGACAGCTGCTAAGTACAATGGAATTTCTCGGCCAGTTTAATTATAAGTGAAACGTACTCTATTGTGTACATTTAAAAAAAAACAGGTAATTAATTATGACTAATGAAAAGAAAAAAAAATATTAGTACAAAATCTGTTTATTTAAATATATTACATTGTTGTCTACATCAAATATTTTCTTCTACTTCATCTATCTGTATAATAGGTGAAGTATTGGAACAACTATTTCCGCTGCACTGTAAACATGCTAAACTGCAGTATAAACAACTTCATCGGCATCCACTCGGTTACATCATGGTTAATTTTTTTAAAACATATAATGGTATTGGACCCAAATTTAGGTGAAATGATAATATCGTGAAAGCGTTCTATTAGTCTTATTTTAATAGTTTTTTCATCCGGGATATGCTCTGTAGTGATGACGTTTTTCAACTCTTGCATGGTAAATTGGCAATCATCATTCTCTTCTATGTACTTGTATATTAACTCCATTGCTGCATCTACCATCGAAATTCTCGGATTAATTTGCTTTTCAACATTACTGAGGTGAATTGAATTTTTCAGCAAATTATAACAATCCGAATGATATTTTGCTGCAAGTGTCTGTAAGTCGGTTAAGTATATCAGAAATCCTTTTATGGATATCTTGATAATAAGCAGTTTTCTAGACAGCTATAAAATTCGTGACGGATTCATTTAAAGTTGGAGTGTTGATGTATGAAATCTGCCTACGCCGAGCTTTATTTAATTATACTTTTTTGTTTTATCAGCTTCTTGTCCGCAAAGAAAACAGTTTTTTTCCCAATTGAAGTTATTGAAATTCATGCTACTTCGAAGTATTTTTTTCGGAGGCGATAATGAGAGATTTTCACGTAACTTATTTTTATACATTCCAAAATACTCTTTATTAATATATTTTTGTCGACAATTTGAATGAGCATAAACAAATTCAGTTTGTAGGTAAGGTAACAATCCATCTTGTCGTTCGATTGAAGCAGCTTGTAAAGAGGTTACTCCTCGACTAATTTTTATAATTTCACCTAAATTTGAATTTGTTTGGGAAGATGAACCCAGGTGTATACATATTATGTAGCTATTTTCATCAGCCATACTGCTAGCCGTTGGTTTATCCATTGTTTGAAATCTAATAAAAAACAATTATTAATTAATTAATTGCATTTGATTCATTATTATCATATACTTAAATGCATTTTTTTAATCATATATATTTTTTTATTGAAACTGATCTTTAATTTTCGATTTATTTATTATTTAATTAATTCAATAATGAACTGTAGTTTTCAATCTAATCACTTAACAAATTAAGCAATACAAAATAATTTGTAATAGTTCAATATAAAAACGGCGTCTTCAATACACCTTCCAGTACAAAAATATACAAGACTTTTTCACTAATAAACCAAATTTTCACTGTTATAGAAGCACAATATTCACAGAACACGTCTTACTTGCAACTAAACTGGCCGAGAAATTCCATTGTACATAGCAGCTGTCGCTCCGCTCTCCCTTCCACGTTTTTCTACCTGTTCGAGATCCCTAGGTACGGCTATTTTTATACACAGGTGTCTTTGAAAAATGTTCCTATATGTCTACTCAGGTAATATTTAACATATAAATAAAAAAGATTACTGTTTAAAGTGAAAATATATGGTCAAACATAGTTTTTTTTTTAATATTTTTTTTAAACAATGAAAAAATGAAGTGCACAAAAAAATTTTGGGTAAACATTGCAATTTATAGTTTTAAAAACAATATCCAACATCGATCATATTAATTCATTCACTATAACTCTAATCCGAGGTAAAAAGCCCCAGGCGCTCCACTACTTTAATATTTATATATTAGTCTGGCCGAGAAATTGAACCCAGAACCCCTTTGCAGTTCAAACCGGTATGGTCCACTCCAACAAGTGTTGTCTAATACGAGTAGTAATAGTGGAATTTGTGTATTCTCTACAAAAATTGTAGATTTTATGTACACAGGTACAAATAACAAGGTTTTGCGTAATACCTAAGATGACCAAACATTTCTCTTTGGGCGGGACAGTCCCAAAGCCCGTCTACTTACCTATCATTTATCGTGGCAGAGCGGTCACCGTACCGGTCTGATGCGCAGAGGGTCCCGGGTTCGAACCCGGCCAGACAGAAATCTAAATGACGAATTTAGGTTTCAGTTTCTGGGTCTGGGTGTTTGTGTAGTTGTCTCTGTGTGTGTCCATGACACATGATACAGGGAATCCTAGTGTGACTGTGAGTGTAGAAAGCGTGTTGTTCCTAGAAAAGCCATAAACCCATCACAAGGAAGTGAATAAGTGACATTAGTACATCACTCGATATTTTGAAATTTATTTGTTTCGTCGCATATTAAACAATTGTCTAGATGTTACATTATGTAGGTTAATGGCGCATTTATATCTACAAACATTGTACGTGTCAAACAGGTTCCGTGGCGAAATAAAATCATATCGTTGTATACAATGTGTATGATCAATGAACATATTTATATCTTCCGCAACGCTACCACGGAAACACTGCGCCAATGAAAATATTGTACTTCTAAATGTTTTTAAACGACACTTTGAATGTCTGCAGATATAAATCAGGCCCTAAACTAAACGTAAAGACCTTTATACTTACGTATTTACTTAAGGAAATACTTATTTGAAACGGAATACTGCATTCATACGCTTAGCCCTTGCCAGAAGCTCCAAACCTCTGCAAACGTATAATTGTGTGGACATGTCGCAAGTGCTCGCAGCAAATTCCCTTTGATTTGTCAAAAAACCGACACGCCTTCACAAACCTAATTAAACGCTCTATCCACACGTTTGATACATAAAGTACCAATTTTTTACATAATTTGGAAAATGTCCCGTTTGTTACCAAATAAATGGTCACCCTTATTATACCTAAACACAAACACTTTACGACTTAGCAAACTATTTGAATAGGCAACAGAGTTCCTACATTGCACATTGCAACTCTGTTGTTACTACAAGTTCTTACAAATATTGTGGCTACATGTTTCAGTTGTATAAGCCGTTATAAATATCTACGTCTAAGTTTGTTTAGTTTACTGAACTTTGAAGTTAGTTCCATTATAAGTCAAAGTGCACTAAGTTTTGTGTACTAGTGCTATTATTAGAATATGTAGTACTAGTTTTAAAAGAAAAAGCCCGCGTTTAAAAGAAAATAATATTACATACTAACATACATAAAACTGAAAAAACCTTCATTAGAAAGACAGTGGCGCCATCTGGCGAAAACTGGTCGTACCAACTCTGAAACCTTCGTGGACTCAAAGACAACAACTTCGCTAAAGATCATCACTTGATCAAATGATCAATCATCATCATTCAATCATTACTAATATCGAATAAAATAATCGATTTTTTTGGGACCTCAAGATCGATTCTCCGATTAATCGATCCTAGATCGCCATCGCTAGTTTCCGTGGCATTTTCGGGATAAAAACTATCCTGTGTCCTTTCTCGGGTCTCAGACTATCATTGTGCAAAATTTCATTAAAATCGGTTCAGTGGTTTAGGCGTGAAGAAAAGACAAACAGACAGACAGACAGAGTTACTTTCGGATTTATAATATTAGTATGGATAAGGATTATGTACTATTATGTAATTATGTATGTTTTTTTACACAAATACACAAACACCCACGCCCAGAACAGAAATCTACATTCATTAAGACTTCTGGCTGATCGGGGATCGAATCCGGAACCCACTGCATATCAGACCGGTATGGTCATCGATCGGTTACTGAAACTACTTCTAATTAAAACTAAAAGGATTTTTCTAAGCTCTGAAACTTGACCAAAATTTGAACCAAAATTTTACTCAAATAAAGTAAAAAATCACGAGAAATCACATAGCCTATTTAACCCAAAAACGTGTGCCTATACCTAATGACCTAAAAACTCGTTCATACAGAAAAAGCTCACTGAATGAAGCTTTTTAAGTCAAACACGTATACACATATGCAGTCTGTGTGAGTACACATATACATTGCACGCGTTAGAACTGCACTTGACACATCCATTATCTGCGTATGGTTTCACCGCAAACATAGGTGCAGAACCGCGGTTACGTCATAAGTGCGCGTATGTTGTAGGAGACCTGTTTTATTTAGAGCTATCATATAATATTTGACTATACATATTACATATACTTGGTTACAATTTTTTATTCGCTGTGTAAGGAAGTCGGTAGGCAAGCTCTGGTCTGAAATACACCACACAGCGTCACTGCGGATTGGTGATTTGAAGGTGGTAGAATCCTTTGGTGGTGGTAGAATGACTCCGACGGCATCACCGCTACACTCATCTTCCTTACAGTAGTATTAAGCGCTGTTGTGTTCTGGCTTAATATGTTTGGTAAGGGAGACATGTATAATCTTCGGAGGTGTTCTAACTTAGTTCTTAAGAATAGCAACGCACCTGTGGCAGAGGTCATCAAATCTTATTTGGAATTGATTACAGGTGTCCATGAGCGTCAGTAGTCACTTGTCACATTCCTGAAAATTACATCCCTAAAAATTCAAATAATTATTTGTTAATACAAAACACTAGTTCTCATATTAGAAACTACAGAGAGAACTATTAGAACATACAGAGAATTAGTGCCTGCTATCCAATTAAGCATCAAACTATTAAAATTAAATTATTTTGCGCGTCGTTTGTCCCAATGTGATATTTACACTTTGTTTATATACGTACAACGTTACAACGTAATAAATCTAGATCGAACGTGACTACAGCCGGGGGCTATGTCGTCACATACTTGACTCTATAAGATGACTACGATAGTAACCTTAAGATTTATTTTGACGTTAAGTGTAAACAAACGAAATTTGTCCAAAGTTTCAATTAATTTGTATGTTGACTTCGAACTCGTAGAAGAAATTAAATTTGACAACTGCGTAATCAGACTATTATATGAAAATTACTTTCCGACGGATCCAGAGTTATCTGAGACCTGACACGACTATAGCGCGATTTTATTACTTAGGTACATGTCGTCGTCAACCCATTACTGTCCTATTGCTGTACACAGGCCTCCTCCCAGTGTAAGAGAGTGGTTTTAGGCCATAGTCCACTACGCAGGCCCAGTGAAAATTTTATAGACTTTACATGCCTTTGAGAACTTTTTAAAGAATTCTCAGGCGTGTTTTCCTTCACCGTTATATCAGGTGATAATAAATTTGTATTACACACATAACTTTAAAAGCTCACAGGTGCAAGCCAGGGATTCGAACCTCGAACCCACCGATTATGAGGCCGACTTCCAACCCCTACGCTATCACTGCCAACTTGCACAAATAACTTTATCTTATCTTCAAACTTAATATATTTACATAACCTGCTATATAACATAATATATTTAGGCGCTTCACCATAATATATTAAGGTATAATTATAATAATACACTTTGTTCACATATTGCGTTGTTCATAACAAATCTGGATCGAGCGTGACTGTAACCGGAGGCCGGTTCGTCACGGTCTCCACTGCACTAAGTTTACGCGAAAGCACGAGACGAAAATAGCAAACAACTATTGCATAATTTACCATGCGTAAGTACCTGTAAGGAGGAACAATATATAATGCAGAATAAAATATTGTTTCTTTTTATATGACAATAAAAATCAACAACATTACATTAGGTTACGATAACACTTTAGATTATATAAACTTTAAAAACTTTTTCAATGACTAGTATTAAAATGTTTTTATTGTTTATTTAGGTATTTTTAATTATCTGTTGATTCTGGCCACATTAATTTTGGTACTTTAAAAATTTGATTAGATAAAACATGACCAAAAAGCCAATAATATAATTGGCAAGTATATAATTTTATCTTATACAAGCGTGCCAATAGGCTATTTAACAATAATATCGTGTTATTATCAGACAATTATTGATGACTTATAGATACCTGCATGCCAAACAATGCCACAAAACCTATGAGGACAATTTTATCAGATAAAAAATATCTGATCGTTGATCAATTTGATAGTACATTTCAATCACGATAATAATTACTAGAAGATTGCGATTATTTTTAACCAATTATAATTATTTATGTAAATACGAATCTTTTAATAATAGTCGCTACTGTCTAATATATATTTATAAAAGTATATTATAATTTAATGTACTTAATTTAATATATATTATTCTGATGAAAATTAAATAACATTAATAAAGTTAATGTTCTTTTATACTTTCAAAAGATTTTGTTAAATGTTTATCTTGCTACGGCATAGAGAAGTTAAACAGATAAAAAATAAGGTGAAGGTAGGTATAATTTTTTATGGTGCATTACTAGTTGTTTTTTAAATAGTTTTTTTCCACTGAAGACAATTATTTTGTGAATTAGCTTTTAGGATTTCTTCAATGAATAACTATTCGCTAGTAAACAAAATTTTGATTATTTTTCGGTTTTCATAAAATATATCGTACATATACAGAAAACTTCGTTTAAGATTTGACCACTATGCCCATTCTGAGTACATAATAATTGTTACATTTATCTAATTTCTCGGTACAACGCGTCCATAACAAGAATACATGTGATAAATTATCTCGAGCGTTTTTATAACAATTGAGATGATACCTGAGATGGAACTAATAATTAGCAATTATATAATGAACATAATTATAGTAACTGAAGATAATATTCTGATTCGATTCGAAAGTAAGATATGCGTACACGGAGCAAAAACATAATGCCAGTGATTGGCAAATCTATAATCACTAGTTAATTCTAATACGTATTATCTTTCATTATGTTCGCAATTGCTTTGGATTGTTTTACGATAATATTAATAAACTATTTCCGTGCGAAGATACTATCAAGAGAAAGAAAATGTAATTATTTTCTAAGATTTAAACTATAGGTAAGTATAGGCGCTTTAAAATGTATTAATTACTTTGCTCAAATTATGCTAAGAATAAATAATGTTATACATATATAGGTAGGTATAAATGATGAGAATAATATAAGTAGAGGATACAATTTTATTTCATAACATTATCATATATTATTAATGGCAGACGAAATACTAATTATCGTCTCAAGGGATCATCTTTATCTCAATAAATACTCAAGTATGAACTTGACTTTTCTGAGAGTCATAACTTATTAACTTAACTACGACAATATATTATATCATGCTAAAAGCTGCCGGCCTAATTATTTAGATCCCTGTATAGAGATTAGAACACGCGTACCCTCTACATACAAGTCCAGTATACTAACCACTGCGCCATGTCAAAAGAACAACAGATTTGCTGTTCTATTTGCACCTTTTTGAAGACGCCTATATTTGATGAAAATTTTATTATTATTTTATAATATATCACCGCTAAGCGCTGCTGTTCGCGGTGCCTCCGGAGTCGAATTACCGAGGTTTCTACCACCTTCATATAAATAAGTAGGTAATAAATAATACAAATATTTTGTGTACATAAGTTTGCGCTACAAAATGTAAATAAACAAGTAATTCTCACTTACTACTTGAACCAGAGAAAGCTACATCAGAGTAGCAGTACCATACCGCACGGTTAAACAGTCCCGCTAGCTTGTCGCAAAGTTTATTTCCCAAGTTCCGTTAATGACACACAATCTGTTTATGTTAACTGTTAAATAAACGCAGTTTAATACATATAAACATTCACAGTCATATTTAATTGATATGGAATGAAGTGTAAATAAAAGTAAAATGTTAATCGATATTAAACTTAACGTTTAATATCGATTTCATTTATTCTGAAGTCGTGAGCATAAATTTAAGTTTAAGTTTCAAAATTTTGATTACACTAATAAAATTCTGACTCCAATTCTGAATGATATGTCTTACTAACAGTTAAATAAATAACGTTTTATTTAACTGTAAATAAAACATTAAACTGTAAATGTAAATAAAACGTTATTTATTTAACTGTTAATAAGACATATCGACATTGTTTACGGATAATAATGTTTTAATATGTGACAAAGTATTTTTGTAAATAAACAGGAAACATTTCCTGTCAACACGCGTGACTGAGCGGTAACCATACTGGTCTGACATCCAGAAGATTCCGGGTTCAACCCCAGACAAGACAGAAGTCGAAATGATAAATTTAGATTTTTCTTCTGGGTCTGTTCTGAACCATCGTCCGTCCTAATTCTCCGCGGCATAACTCTGATTTGAAGGGTACATGTCGTAAGGAATAGGGATGGCAGTTTGAATACAAAGAATATTTTATTAGGATTAGATTATAAAGAAACTAGGTATCGCTTGTGTGCGCTCGCTGCTAAAGCAGCTCGCGAAATGGTTGTCTTCTTTAGTTTTGCGTGCAAAATTTTTTTACATTTTTTCCCCTATATTGAAGTTTTATTCATTCTGTTTGGGGCTGTTTGGAAAAGATATGAGTTAATATTTGCAAAATACCAAGAATGGTCGTGATTTTTTTGTCTATAAGCCATACATTTTAAAGATATAATAAGGAGACAAAAGCTTGAAATATTACATACAAAAATAACTATTTATAAAAATTGTTATTTCTTGTATGACAACACTAAAATATTTTTTTACCAAAATGTGTAGTCTATTAGTACATACAAACGCGTCATACATTATTTCTATATATTATATTATCTATATTAATTCTATACTTATAATAAATCTGTAGAGAGATCAATTCTGTACAAGAAATATATTTCCAAAATAACTATCAGGGGGTATTTAGGGATCGATACTGATGTCAAGAATGCAATCATTAAAATTTTTGTCTGTCTGTCTATATAACCGTTATAGAAAAAAAAACTACTCGACGGATTTTAACGAAACTTGATACAATTATTTTTCATACTCCTGAGCTGGTTATAGTATACTTTTCATCACGCTACAATCAATAGGAGCAGAGCAGTGCAGAAAATATACCTCTTACATTATATCCTTCTTTTGTAAATCGTATATCATATTTATCCTGTCCATCCTTTGAAAATATCCAAATATACCTAATAGATTATGGCCCTTCTTTAGTAAATCTTATATTTTACCCCTCTTTTAAAGTCACAAAAATGTTGAAGATTAATACATTTTGTATCCTTTACTTGACTACATACTACATCCACAAAATATGTGTCTGTGTCTGTTAATAAATAATTATACATTAATACGTAAGAAGAGAATCTAACATCTTACGCCCCTTCCTGCTATGTGCATGGTAGGGCTACACTCCAAAAAGAATAATCACGGGTAAAATTCATATAGGTAACTTAAGCCACAAACAATTTAACACATACAACCAATTAAACTCAAATAAATAGAATACTCCAAAACTCAAGTCATAAAAAAATTTCAAACCAGTTATTGCTTTCTCAACATACCAATAAGTTACCTCATTAAGATTAAATCATATACATTTTTAAACGACTCATAAATTAATTCCGAAATATATACTTATAAACCCTGTAACCGATTTTTTGTATGGCAGCACTGAAATATATTTTCACCCAAATGTTCAAACCATAGATATATTATCCTACTGACGTAGGGTTCAAACTGTTAGTAGCTAACAACGCCACGTATTAGGTAATAACTTCAAAAGGAGACAACAGTTTTAAATATTACATGCAAAGATGCATGCGTATAAAAAATATTATTTTGTGTACGGCACCACTGTTTTTTTTTTTTTACCACAATGTGAAATCTATTGATACCTACAAACGCATCGTACATTTTAATGTTGTCAAAATATACAACAGCTTGAAATATTTAATAGAAAATACATATGTATGAAAATTATTATTTTTTGTATGGCCACACTAAAATATTATTTTATAAAAATGTGCAGAATATTAGTACCTACAAACGCCTCATACATTCTAATGATATCAATAGAAGGCAACAGCTTGAAATATTGCATACAAAAATACATATATATGAAAACTATTATTTTTTGTATTGCAACATTAAAATATTTTTTTACCAAAATGTGCAGTTTATTAGTACATACAAACACGTCATATGTTATAGGGTTGTCAAAAATATACAACAGCTTGAAATGTGACATACAAAAATGCATATGTATGAAAATTATTATTTTTTGTATCGGAACACTGAAATATTCTTTTACCCAAATGTTAAAACTGCTAGTATCTACAAACGCCTCTTACATTGGAATGGCATCAAAAGGAAACAACAGCTTGAAATGTGCCATACAAAAATGCACATGTATGAAAATTATTATTTTTTGTATGGCAACACTGAAATATTTTTCCACCAATATGTACAGTCTATAAGTACCATTAAACGCCTCATACAGAAAACTGACGTTAAGTGATGCTGGGCATGATGGTGGTGGTCTTTAAAGGGAGACAACAGCCCGAAACACCACATACAAAAATACAAATGTATGAAAATTATTATTTTTTGTATGGCAACACTAAGATATTTTTTAATCAACATGTGCACAATATTAGTACCAACAAACGCCTCATACATTCTAATGTTACCAATACAAGACAACAGCTTGAAATATTACGTACAAAAATATATATGTATGAAAATTAATATTTTTTGTATGGCAACACAAAAATATTTTTTTACCAAAATGTGCAGTCTATTAGTACATACAAACACGTCATACATTATAACGTTGTCAAAAATTTACAACAGCTTGAAATGTGACATACAAAAATGCACATGTATGAAAATTATTATTTTTTGTATGGCAACACTGAAATATTTTTTTACACATTGGTACAGTCTATAAGTGCCATTAAGCGCCTCATACAAAAAAATGACGTCAAATGGTGGCAACAGCTTGAAATCTTCGATAATCCTGTAGAAAATGCATTTGTATGAAAACATTTTTTTTGTATATGGCAACATTGGATGTTCGATTTTTTACATAGGGTCCATTTGAAATAAAAAATATCTCCCATACATAACTTATATGTTCTGTCTACGGTTTCCGCCCAAGTACTCAAAAAGTGAAAATCGTGAAAAAAAATTCTGTATCCCAGTGTTGCCAGTTGATTAAGATGAAAATGGTCAAATGTCATTACGGCACCCAAAAAAAATTGTCCTGTGAAAAAAATTCATTAAAAATATTTCTCCTTCTACTTTTTACATTTTTGAATGAAAAGTTCCAAAAAATGTATGAACGATGAAAAAAAAAACTTTACCTGGCAACACTTCGAGTCGAGCTCCATGACCGCCCGATACAAAGCGACTCGCTCAAATGTTGCCAACCTCAAAATATTTCACTTCGAAAAATGCATTTTTTTCGTACATTTTACAAAATGGCTGACACAAGGTGCGCCATCTGGTTTAAAAAAATAATGTTGCCATATGATAAAATTGAGGATACACACCGGCGAATAAAATAAAAATATCGAAAAAATATCAACAAAACCACCGCGCTACGACCCCGCAAACACAACTCGAAAAATGAAAGATTTCAAACTCAAATATCTCGGCGGCCATCTTGTTTTTCCATTTTTTTCTAATTTTATCGTAACATTCGTCCCATAATTAGCCGAAAATGATACCAATCTCAGGTAGGCGCGCAGAATAAAAAAAAAGTTGAAAATCGCAGGAGGGCCGCCATCTTGAATTTTGTATGTTTCCCATTTTTCCTATAACCACCATAATATACCAAAAAAATATCTCATACATTATTACTACCCCCCACCAATAGTTTAGGCTGGGCTACTCGAAATGTCAAAAAAGTGAAAAAAAAAATCTAGCTCCCAGTGTTGCCAGTTAATTTGGATGAAAATGGTCAAATGTCATTACGACCCCCCTGACAAATATCCATGTAAAATATTTTCATTAAAAATGTTTCTCCTTCTACTTTTTACATTTTTGAATGGAAAGTTCCAAAAAATGTATGAACGAAGAAAAAAAAACCTAAACCTGGCAACACTTCAAGCCACGCTCCGCAACCGCCCCATACAAGGCGATTCGCTGAAATGTTGCCAACCTCAAAATATTTCAATTCAAAAAATGCGTTTTTTCATACATTTTACAAATTGCCTGACCAACAATCCGCCATCTGGTTAAAAAAATAAATAAATCCGATTTGGTAAAATTGATCATATATCCGAGAAAAAAACCAAAAAAAAACAAAAAAATATTTAAAAGAACACATCAGTGCCACCCCGCAAACACACCTCGAAAAATGAAAAATTTCAAATTCAAATATCTCGGCGGCCATCTTGTTTTTTCAACTTTTTTCAATTTCATCGTATCAGTCGCCCTCAAGTTAGCCGAAAACGATACCGATCTTGGATAGGTGCACAATTAAAAAAAAAAGTTGCCCAATCCAGCTCGGCCGCCATCTTGAATTTTGAAAGTTTCAGATTTTTCCCATAGACACGGAGGCAAATAAAAAATTCCACTCATACATCAAACCCACCCCCCACCACTCCTTCAGGTCGAGGAAGTCGATTTTTCGTAAAACTGAAAAAAAATTCCTGCGGCCAGTGTTGCCAGTCGACATCGACGAAAATGGTCAAATGTCATTACGACACCTAAAAAAAATATTCCTGTGAAAAAAGTTCATCAAAAATATTTCTCCTTCTACTTTTCACATTTTTGAATGAAAAGTTTGAAAAATTGTAAGAGTGGGGAGAAAAAAACTCAAACCTGGCAACACCTCGGGCCGAGCCCCATGACCGCCCCGAACAAAGCAAATCGCTCAAACGTTGCCAACCTCCGAATATTTCACTTCAAAAAATCCGTTTTTTCATACATTTTACAAATCGCCTAACAGACGACCCGCCATCTTGTTGAAAAAAAAAATAAATCCGATTTGGCAAAATTGAGGATATATCCGAGAAAATTTAAAAAAATGGCAACAAAATATTAAAAATCCCAAGAGATACGACCTCCCAAAAACACCTCGAAAATTGAAAAATTTCAAACTCAAATATCTCGGCGGCCATCTTGGATTTTCATTTTTTTCCAATTTCATCGTAATACCCACCCGAATATTATTCGAAAAAGAAACAAACATCAGCGTAAAGTAAATAAATAAAAAAGTTAAAAATTTTAAATCGGCCGCCATCTTGAATCTATGGCATCTCATATTTTTCCCTTTGCCTCGGGGGGGAGAGGAGAAAACCCGCCATAGACAACAAAGTCGCTCCTCGCCGGCATCATGGAGAACGGCATGTCAGTCAGTCAGTGGTAAGTTCAGGATTATATATATATAATATTTATTGTCAATTACGGATAATCAATTTATAACTAAATAACAAGAAATTATTAAAGCTAAAATATATACAAATTATTTCTAATTAACAATATATACAATCAAGAGTAAAAAAGATAAAATCATAAATAAAATAAACCATCTAATTAGATTATTCTTTAAATATTATTACATAACAAATTACATCTCTGTTACTAAATTAATTTGAAATAATTTAAATTGAGCATACTGTATTTCCTCTTTAAATTATATTATAGATAAAAATAATTCATAACACTTAATAGACTTACGGTCTAGATTAGAATATTTTTATGGAAAGTATTTATTGATAAAATAACTCAATGAAGACAAGAAATATTTGAATAAGCGAAGTATTTGAGTGCGTACAATACTTATCTCTAGTGCTAAGATTACGTTTATGACAAACGCATTCACGACGTGTATGTAAAAATATATCAGGATTATATATATGTTTTGTGAATTTGTCTGTCTATTAAGCATGCTCATAGACAAAAAATCTCACAAAACTTCATTGAAGCACAACTCGGACTAATGTGTGGGACTGTAATCTCCATTTTAGGTTTTGTGAATTTTATGATTGCAAACTGGCAATAAATCTGCTGTTAATTAAGTGTCTACTGCCTCCTATGAATTCATAGGTCTGTCTAAGGTCGGGCATAAATACGTTTCTGTCCCTAAGAACTAAGGTGGAATGCCTCGTATAACCTATATCTCTTTTCTGTTGCACTTTAAACTTGCATACAGGGGTGCTTATGATTAATTAAACACAAATATAAATTATATTGGGAATGTTATTTCCATCTCAAATCGTAGTATTTTACAACATCTATCGGCTATCATACTTACTTGCCTACCTCCGTTCAGAAACGTTCATAGGCTCTACACAACAACTTTCACTTCATTTTCATAAAAGACAGACAGACATGATTTGCCTACGTCTTAGTTATTACATAAAGATATACAATTGATAATCAGGCTGGCACCAACATCTTATCGTCAGTGTACATTACACCTGCGTAAAAGGTGCCGCGTTATTACAAAATATATAACATAAATGTAAATAAAAACAGTGTTATATGCAAATATTTGGTGTTAGAAAATTGCAGTTGATTTAAAATGAGATACGGAAAAGTGTTTATGTAATCCGTACTTGTTCTAATTAGTTTTAATTGTTTTGTTTTAAATAATGCATTAAGTGTTTATTTTTTAATCAATTCAAAATATTCAATCAAGGTTTAGATATTTTTAATAATGATAGTGATATGAAATTTATCAAAACAGTGCGAATTTGTTTGTTTTCAACTTAAGCGTGCGTAGATATGTATTTAGAATGTAAATACTTCATGTTACAGTTTGATTAACATTAGATAGGAGTTATTGATATCGTGTAACAGAATTCTAAATATAACTTTAATTAATTTACTAACGCGTGCGAGTTATTTGATATTTACGCGATAGTCTTATATTTTTGGGACCCAAATTTACCGTATTATTATCTGAAGACTTAAAATGGTTCAATTGCTCCTAGATTATTCTGTACCTATATAGGTGATAGAGCGTCAAAAATTTTGACAGAAGTTATTATTTTAGTATTTTGTCATATGGGCATGGGTTTATAAAAAAGCATTTATTTTGATATACCAGACAGACTTTATTTATTTCTGAATATAATAATGACGACAACAGACAATTAAGTGAAAGTATGAAGTTAAGGAAAGTTGGACCGAGGTTGTATTTTTTAAGGTTTTACATGAAAACACAAAACCGCATACCTACTCTATAACATTGTCTTAACTTTTATCTCTATTGCGTGTCACCAATACTTAAATAATTTTACATTTCAATATTTAATATTTTCATACCTAAATGATATGTTTTTCTTTTAAATGTTTATTGAAAAAATATTTCTCACCTTTCGATTGGCTAATTAATTATTATTATTAGTAGTTATTTATTAATTAGGTATATTTTATTTTAATTTTGCTTTTGCTTAAAGGTAACTTAAAAATTCTTAAATTATATTTTACAATGATGTTATTTATTAAATATGATATTAGGTATATTCTTCTTATTTGCTATACTCTTGTGTAATAGGCTGTTATCGATCTTGTTATGACCGCGTGATATATCGGATAACCGGATATAATTTCAAAGAGATCATAAACGTCGTCTCATATTTATCAATCATTTCAGTGGAATTTCTATAAGAATAAATAATATAAAATAATAATTGCCTACTTTTTACCCAACTTAAGAGCCTAAAGTTGTTCGTGCGTAAGTATGCCATTATTTGGCATACCCTGCAACTCAAATGACTTAAAAGTTGTCATGATAACTTTAAACTAGGTCAAGTTAACAAGTTACCTAACTACATAAAACATGTGATTTTTAGTTTTCTAAGTGATCAGTCATCTTTCGACACTATCAGTGTTATCATCTCAATTACGACCTTGACTTTCATGATCTTTTTGCCATTGACATAAGGTTTATATTTCTCCATAGAAACTAATCTTACGTCAGGAACCTTTGATGTGACTGTACAAGGTTTACGTGATCTACTGAGACAACAGCAAATGTTTCGGATATAATATTTTAAATATAATCAACTATTATATGGTAGGTCATCTACATCTAATGAAATATATTTCTATGTTATACCTACATTAGCGCACGAACGATTTTTTTGTTACTTAGCATGTAGGTAAATAATTATGTATGTTGTTCAAAATTATTTCACAACCAGTGGCGCAGTGGTCGAAGGTCTGCAGTCTAACTCCTTGAAAATTCGGGATTCGATACTTGGCTAAGCACAATCTAAATATTGAATTTATTTAGTTGTGCATGATCTGGGTAGTTGTGTATTCGCCTTTAAGTCAGAACTCTTTGACTCAGGAGACAGTGTAAAAATGTTAGGTGTTTATTTACTTTATCTAAGCCGGAAATTAGTAAACTGGATTAAAAGCTCTAATCGACCCTGTATAGGATTTCCGTTTTATTTCAAGTTTTTTAATAGATCAGGTAACGGCAGTAACGGTTGCACTTAAATCAAGTAAACTTTATACCCATTTGGTACTTTTATTTTATACCTATCATTAAAACAATTGAAAGCGCGCTAAAATGTTTATTTAAACAATCGGAAATTATATTCAAATTAATATAAACCCGGTAACATTATCGCGACCTTAATCGTACGTATATAAAAAATCACATTCAAAATATGGATAGAATTCTGTGAAATTTCCCAAGCGTTGGTGCAATTCAGATTTCTCTATTGTGCTCAGATAAGCCTGAAGGTCTGCTTCAGAAAGTAAAATGTGTTAAAATAATAACTCTGATATACATTGTAAACAATTCATATCACTTGCTGGGATCAGTTTTACTGTGTATGTCAGGTTTCCCACTAATTTGGGTTAGACCAGCGTTGTAGAGTCCACGTCTCTTTGGGGGGAGAGACCCATTCAGTGAAATCAAAAGAAATCAAGTTCTAGTTCGAAAGGTATGGTAGCATAGGTATGATGCACTTGTGATTTATTGCAAATAGAATTCCTGTGCTATCTGGACTTAGTTACAGACGGCAGAATTATTTGTAGGTCGACTCCGGAAGTACCAACGCCACACCTATTTCTGTCTATTAAAAACAGTGCTATGGCTGTTGTGTTCTGATCTAAAGGGTGGTAAGAGAAAGACACTAGTCATTCCTAATTAAGTATTCAGGTGGACTGCACGCTCGTGTTCTATATTATGAAAAAAAACGATATTCTATCAGGAGATTTTGATTAATATCTTTTAAACCATTCAGAGTCTGATAACACCAAACGATAGGGTTCATCTTAAGACTAAATGGAACCATTTAAAAAAAGATTCAACTTATTTTATTGCGCATATCTTTCTTAATCGATGGAACATCCAGACATACAGCCCAACGGACAGCACAATTTTTTATTTTTATTTTTCATTTTTTCACAACAAATATTAAAAAAATAATAAAAAAAAAAACAAACTTAGATCATATTAAAAATTCTTAGTTGTGAAAACGTCTGTTTTTTTATGACTATTTCATTCCATTCTGGATATTTTGACAATTTCATGTTGTGAACTTGTCAGAGTTGGGCATTTTGAGAGTTTTTTTTTTTTCTTATATATAATATAAGAGCAGCGGACGAGCATGCAGTCCACCTGATGGTAAGTGGCTACTGCCGCCCATGGACATCTGTAATCAACCCCAGATAGGATTAGATATTCCTACCTGAGGTTGGACATATATGCGCCGCTACCCCTGAGGACTAAGCTGGAACGCATCGGAAAAGTATGTCTCCCTTACCACACCCTTCAAACCGGAATACAGCAGCGCTTAACACTGCTGTTATTAGGTTGAAATAGGTGTGGCGGTGGTGCCGCCGGAGTCGAACCAAAAAGGGTTCAAGGGTAGAGCACACCCACACGCTTGCGCGTTGTGAGGCGTGCAATATCCAGAGTCAGCTACCTAAGAGCGGTATAGACCAAAAGGTGGGCTAAATACACGATTACTAACCATTACACAAAATACATCCTCATAGATAGTACCTAGGTACATGACTATTCCGACTTAAGTCTTTAGAAGCATCTGTGCATTTACTATAGGCTTATGTAAATGCTGCACGCTAAGAAATATAACTACTTTCACTATTTATAACTTTTACAGATATTTATATTCTGTTTAGATGATACTTAGATTAGCACTTTAACAAAATGGGTACTAATCGAATGACGATGTTTGCCACGAAATGAATAAGTTATCCTATATATAAAATTCTCCTGTCACAGTGTTAGTTACCGTACTCCTCCGAAACGGCTTTACCGATTGTCACCAAATTTTATATGCATATTCAGTAGGTCTGAGAATCGGCTACTATCTATTTTTCATACCCTTAAGTGATAAGGGTTGTTCACCCTTAACATTTTTTTTTATTTGTAGGGCAACACAACGTATGCCGGGTCAGCTAGTCTCTAAATAAATATAGATATTAAATGAGTTTGGTTGTAATCCTTTTGCTGCTCTATCATACTCCGAATTGCTCCATCTACTTACTTAGTCTATGTTTTAACAAGTAACCAAAACCATAATCTCTTTACTATACTCTCATAAACATTTACACAATTTGTAACATTTACACATTTAAACATTTACCCGATTGTAAAAATGTAAGTTTTTAGATACATGTTAGTAAAAATCCTTAAACACGATCGAAAAGTCTCGAATTAATCTTATAGATACCTTTAACAATGTTAACGCGGTTATCTCAGAAGATAGATATGGATAGATACGAGACAGATAACAAAAACACATCTTGCACAAACCGATTCACTCTCCCCGGACAAACAAAGAAAATTGTTTAGATAACTTAAACAAATACGTTTATTGACTGGAACAATTAGTTTCTGATTCATTCAGTGCTATCAGTATCGTTTAGTTGTCAGATCTACGCTGTATACTGAACATCGGACGATCAGATAAGATTGTGATATTTACAAATGACTAACGAAAATTAGATACCGGTGACCTCATGTTAAGACTAACTCCAGGGATTCAGATTCTGTGGTCGTTCTAGGTCGGTGCTGTCTAAAGTACTGTGTTGTGATAATCTATCGATTGCCCTGATAATTTGCCCACGTGAGTACTTTTATTGCTTATATAGATGTAACGATAAATCTGTTTCAGGCGATACGTGATTTTTATAAGCATTATGCTTTGTATCAGCTTTCTCTAAATGGATACTGTAATACTCGTCATTTCATCAGCTACAATCATTACTTATATAGTAGGTAGGGAAAACAGTTAACAACAATTTTCTCATGTGTTTATCAAACGATTTTCTTTTATTTTTGTTTGGTGGCTATTTATATACTGATTACTTTGTATTACCAATAAGAATTCCTCAAATTTTCTATTAAAATACGATCGAATGTCCAGCACCAGACGAAAACTAGTACTTACCTATCTGAACATAAATAGATTAAATCTTTGAATAATAACTAAAATTTTTAGATAGGTACATATCGCCTGAGAGAATTTTGTGTATCTTTTGTGTGTTCGTCGTTTATCAATAATCTTTTAAATCCTCCGATGTGAAGACATACTTTTTTATCTTAGGATAGAGTTAAGATTTTTTGCTACGCTAAAAAGTTTACCGTTTTCTAGCGTAGGTATGTTTAGCTATTTAACTGTATCAGTAGGTATAATACTGATGTATATTGTGTACCTACTTGTTTAGTAGTTACTTTACGAGTTATTTTACGAGGTACATTTTGTGTTTTTCATAAGATAAATCCATTTAATAACTAAATGATAAGTAGACATCAGCTGTCTCATATTTACAAAAAATAAAGATTTAATATTACTTAACAACTTATTATAAATATAAGCAATTAACTCTCAGGTATAATTTATATTAAAGTACTTATGATCAAATTCAAGTACCTACTTTAATGTTTTTTTTTATCAACTGCCATTTTGCGACACGTGCTTAAGAAACAACAGAATGCCTGAAAAGATATAATTTCAATGAGCGTAAGGTGTAATAAATGATGGCCATTTTAATCCGAATTTGAATAAAGAAAATGTCCGACTCCATCGACGAGCTGTCGAAACTATACGAAGAAAATGTTTTATTCAAAGAACATTCAAGGAGTATCGGTTAGTATGGATGCAACTTCTTACCACTGTAGAGCACGGGTCTTCTGTATAACTGAGAAAAGCGTGGAGCAAAATTCTAAACATTGCTCCAATGCGGATTAGTTTAACTCATGGTTAGGTATATTTGTGCAATATTTAGGTATGGTTCTGGGTTAGTGGCAAACCTGTGTCGGGTGTTTTTTAACTGCCCATAAAGCCCACAAGAAGGTTGTCTAACTAGCCAAACCATATATAAAAACCGGGATCGGTATTATTTACGTGTCCAACGAAGCACAGAAACCAACAACGAACGCTACTTTGATTGATACTCAAATGTACCTATTAACGACTAATCAGTGATGTTTGAGTGTCCATTAGTTGCAGTAACAGCAATAAGGTGAACATGCAGGTTTTAGTGTTAAAGTATGAAATGTGTCAATATTTGACCAGTGCGCAGTTTGCGGTTTGACAGTGATCGATCGATCAAAACAAACCGTGGTTAGCACGCGACTGATTAGCTTCGACATGCCTGAACATAATCGACGCTGTATTTTAAACTCGTAAGAATGAACAGTCTAATACGTAACACACTCAATTAATTAAGATCTATTACAAAATATTAAATTAGATTTTTCAAGAAGAACCGATAATTATCTTAATTGGTGTAGGTCCATATTAAAGCACCTTGTTAACGGCGTGTAAGGTGAGTGAGACACGAATGAGAATAAAAGCGTTTTATTTCTGTGACATTTGCTGTCTGTCTGTCTGTGTTACCTAATGTTTCACTATCGACTATGCTGCCCAAGTACTGTTTGACAAACTGGATATATTTAGGATCACTTTGGAGCGCTCAAATGTAGTCATCCAGTATGTAATTAACTTCTAATAGGTCCTTAAAAATAAAAAATAAATAATTACAAAAAAAATAAGCACAGATCTCCATACTATTCAGTCGCGGGTAGGTTATCACTGCTTCTCTATGCTTCTTTACTGAATAAACGTTCTTTCCAGGGTTGTTCACAATCCCCGAGTACCCGGAGTTCGAGGAGCGAGGCATGTGGTCAACCGCCCTCGACGCCATCTTGACCACGCTGCGGTACCTCGCGCCCGCGACACTATTGACCCTGTTCTGGGGGCAACAGAGCTTCCTGTTCAAGTTGTTGAAACACATTGACTCAGCGTTCAGGGCTAGTGAGTATTATAACTTTATCCTTAGGTAGTTGTGATGGCGGTGCTAAAGAGTCTTACCAAACAGTCTTGAAGAATGTAAATGCATCTTGCTTTTAATATTTTTAACTTCACAAATTGGCTGGGTTTACACTTTGGAGATACACAGAAATAAGACTAATGTGTTCATTATAAAAATTACTTACTATCTGAAGATTTGTATCGTAAAATGAACATTATTTTTAACTTTAAACATTATGATTAAAATCTATCAAAATATCTGCATATACCGATCTTCTTGTAGATATGTTGTGTTTCGAATAAATGCCCTTATACAATATTCTGTTACTTCTTTTTATGTGTGTTCTTCTTCTTGTACAGCGTGTGTATGTGTGTGTGTATTAAGACAAAAAGCAGGTAGGTATTTACTTTTTTAATAATAGTGTCTTCGTCATTAGACTATTCTGCACTTGGTTATAACAAAAAATCCATCATTATTCCTGTGCATTTTTGTTCAGTTCAAAAAATATTTTACTATTTAAGTAAATAAATATTGACTTGCATGAAGGACCGAGTAAATGAAGGTATGAAAAAGACACGAATAAAAAAGAGACATTTCTCCTTCCAGTCGTATTCTCGAGTGACGAACAGAAGCAAGCAGTGCTACAATGGCTGGCGGAGGTCGGGCCGGTGCGGGTGGAGCACCTGGACACGGTGTGGCGGCACGGCTGGATCCTGTGCGGCGTGCTGGACGGCGCGCTGCCCGGCGCGTGCGCGGGCCACCCGCCCACCAGGCTCTCCTTGAAACACGCGCAGGCGATCGCTGATCATTACTTGGGTGTCGAGCCGGTGAGTTGATTTTTAAAACCTTTAGCCCATACAAATCTAATTCTGTCTTATATTTATTTGATTGTATACAAGAAAATGAGTATACAATTCACCGTTTGGTGGCCATTGCCCAGTGAAATCTACATCAACCCTAGATAGGACTGAACTTTTGCCATCTCGGCTTTAAGCATAAATACCCCTTAAATCTAAGAAATGTGTAGCAAAGTTTTTCTCCTTTAGACAATGTAATTCTTAGGGTTGAACCGGATACAAGACACGACAGGTTCTACCTGTCGTGGTGTGTATCCTTGCTTTAAACGAATTAAGTCAAAATAGGGTCCGTTTCAGCCTAAAAATATTTCATAGAAATGGTTGATAAACGGTCTGACTTTCGTCAATTCATATTTGAAAGCTACTCGCGAACCATTTACAATTTTATTGTCATTCAAAAAGCCGGCCATTTTCACTAAGTATTTTCTAAGTTTTGCGGTTAGGCACATTCTCTTTTAGATGTAAAAGTTGCTAACGAATTTTTTACAGTTAGAAAACCATTACTAAGTTTAGTTTATATAAATTTCCTCATCCGCAATTAGAAATATTTCTGTCTTGTAACACATTTTTGCCTATTTCAGGTTTTCACTCGACAAGAACTCGAATCAAGCGATGCATTAAGCAGACACCAAGAATGGAAATTAGCTACTTATCTAGATCGCATTCGCCTCGCGCTTTCAAAACTAACACCTGCAGTTTCAAGACCTGTGTCACAGAGGACGTCCCCAGATAATAAACTAGAGAGTCAAGTGACCCTCGATTATGTTGCAAAGGGCTCCGGGTTAACGGCAGCACAAGTCAATAACAAAGTATATTTCAAGATATATCCCACAGCTCAACAATCCCTAGACCCAGGAGAAGTAACCATTTTAATACGAGGTCCTAAAGACGCGTACGGCATGGCTATACTCCCTCCTATACTAGGAAAGGCGCAATTAATACGACATAAACTCCTGGGTCTGCAATCGAAAGCAAGTTTTACTGAGAACGCATTACCTATAACGCAAGGTGCCACGTACTTAAGAAACTATGGAAAAAACGACATGAATAAAACTTATTTCATTCCGAAAACTAAATACGACATAGAAATAGATGTAGAAACGAGAAAGGATCACGCTAGAGTAGGTTACATTGTAAATTGTATAGGCAAATATGAAATATCTATAACGAGTCGAGGTCAAAGCATCGTCGGTTCTCCATTTAAAGTAACAGTTTCGAATAATATTGTTAGAACTTTGGAGAAAGAGAGTTTCTGCCTCGAGGACGGTGAGGAAATCGATATTGTAGACGTAAAGACAGACCGAAAAGTAGTGTTAAGAATTGTAGATTTTGTCACAGAAAAGATGCTACTGAGAGAAAACGGATGCCTGGAAAAAATTACCAACGAGGAAGCTAAGTTCTTGATGGAAACTGATAGTGATATCTCAAATTTCAAATCGACACTCAGTGTTGACAATAAACAAGAAACAGGTGAAAATAAACAAAAAACAAGACCCAGATTTCAATATGCAGCACAGAAGGTTATCAAAATGAATCGGGTTTGTCATATATTCAATGATCTCAAAGGTAAAGAAGCATTATTGTCAGATAAGAAAGCTACTTGTGTGTTACAAAAATCCCAACAAGACATACCAGATATCGTTAATTCTACATTTAGTGACAACAACATGCATACGTACATGATGCCAGAAAAACAAGGAAGAGTAATTATTCCTGAAAGTATATCAGTATCCATAATGACTGAAAAATCAAAACTCTACCAAGAAGATAATCAAAGTTTAAATGATAGCGAAACTAATACAGACATTATATTTAACAGTCCAGATTATTTGGAAAAATACAAAATAATGCGAGACCCATTTGAAGATGACGAATTATCATCAGTAGACACAGCGCAATCATCAAACAATCCTTTCATAACTGATATGTATACTGAAAATTATACGACAGAGAAAAAATTAGGTGCATTTTTAGCTACTGAATATGAAACAAATAATTCACAAAATGAAGAGATACAAAACAACTTACAAATACCAAATCTTGCTGCACCTAACAATCCATTTGTTTATATCGATATGGCAAATTTGGAAAGGCCTAAATCACCTGTATTTAAACTGGTCGATGAATTACCTAATAGAGAAGACATAAGCGAAGAAATGCTTGGGAACGAATTTATAAATCCGTTTTTTACACATCATCACCCATCAAATCAGTACACAGAAACGGAAACCGTCCCTGTAACAGATTTTATTATTGGGGCACCCGTATCTTTGCCACCAATAGTTAGAGCAACGTCTCCAGAACCACACTTGGATTCCAGTGTGCTTAGTGCAGATAGCGGTATCTTAGATATACAAAAGAATAAAAAGCAAGATCTCAATACAGAACCTGGAAATTTATGTGCATCGTCTTCTACAGATGCAAAGTTACAAAGTGAAATAAGTTCCTCGGGTCACTCTTCTTTTCATACTACAAGTTCATCTAACGATTCTTATCAAAGCAAAGTGGTTTCAAACATACCTCTTCCTAGTGTATCTCCTAAGAAAGATATGTGGGACTCTGCTTATGTAAGTATAGATGACAATAACAGTTCACCAGACAGCAATAATAATGATAATTCCTTACCTGAGCCTATTAGTAAACCGCTGTTTCCTCCTAGTGATGAACTGTCCTCTATGGGACCAGCAGAAAGAGAAATATGGGAAACATGTAGTGAATTAAAAGAAGAACATATAAATACATACAAAATGCACGAAGAACCCAAAATACACAAATGGGACAGCAAACGACCAACCTTTACTCCGATCATCGAAGAGAATGACAGGAGTCTATATACAGACATGAAGGATTCTATAAACGAAACTGACACTGATCCAGTAACAACTGCTTTTTCTGAACTTAACGAAATGTTCGATGACTATTTTCCACAATCTGAAAATGGTTCTACAACAACGGAATGTAGTAAGTTACAACAAAATGTTGAGAGTGAATACACAATCGAGAGAAATGACGTTTGTGTCGATTCGGCGTCTGAAGAACGGTCAGATGTGAAAAGACAAGTACAAGAGTTAGAGGGAATGATTTCTGAGGTTCAGGCAAGCGTTACTGAATCAGATTCAGCAAGTCGAATCCTTCATGTCGAAAATAACGATAATAAAAATCATCACATTCCAGTAAACAAAGATAAAACTCAATTTGGTGATCATAAGCAATCCAATATAGTATTAGAGAGAAAAAAGTACTGGGATGAAAAAATTCGCCAAATTCAAGCAAAAACTGATGAAATGAAGGCCCAACAAAAAAAGAGAAGAGTCTATTCGAAGCCATTAAAACATAATGATTCTTTGAGTAAGAAAAAGGGAAAACAAATGATCAAGAACTTTCTAAATGCAAGTGAAGAGTATCAAAAATATTCTAAGCCAGTTAACATGAAACAGACAGACGAAACAATCACGAGGCAATCCCCGACTGAAGAACAAGTGCCAGACGAAAAACTTGTTGAAAAATGGAAGAATTTCTGGGATAGTAAGCTTGAAATTGAAAAAGAAACGGAAATCGCTATCTGGAGGCCAAAGTCGTCACCAAATAAAGAAACACCAAAATCAGTAGGAAACTCACCATCCAGTTTAGAAGATAAAGCATTTTCTACAGAAGAGATTGATTCTCCTAATACACAAGATTTTGATTTCCCTAATAAACAAGATTTTGATTCCCCTATTAAACAAGAACTGCCCGAAGAAGTATTTAGAGCATTCGAAACAAGTCCAAAGAGATTTTTTGGTACTTCAAGGAAACAGATTTTAAGTAAAATAGACACATTTTTAGGAAAACCGAACATTGACGAAAGTTCTTCTAGCAAAATTTGTGAGATTAGTCGCGAAACTGGCTTAGTATCTAGTCGTATATCATTATTTCACACCATATCTCAAACGGAGGAATTGCCATGGGTAAAACGGAAATGTCAATCATTGCATAATTTACATCCACAAAAAGATAATGAAAAACCTGTAGTTCAAGAAAATACATACAATACCAATAAAGAAGATGAAACCCATAATGTAAGCGAAACGGTTACATCTAAAACAGAACACACTGATATTGTTAGTAAAGTGGATTCAAGCTACCAAGATGTTGTTTTATCAGATGACAACATTTCTGAAATAAACACAGACGCAAAGCACAGTTCTGAAGAAACAAAAACAGATGAGGAAAAACACAAAATTTGCGTCAAAATGGCCATAAAAGAGTTTAACGAATATAGCCAACCAGATTATAACTTTAATTCTACGAATAAACTTAAAACTTCTATCAGTAAATCAGAAATGGATATATTCAGTAAGGTATCGAACAAATCTTCGGACGAAAACTTAGACAAACACAAATCTTATGAAGAATTGCCAAAAATTAATGTAAAACGGTTCATATCACTGTACGAAGGTACATCAAAATCATCACTGGAATCGAAGTCACCACAGGGTTATAAGAAAAGCAAGATTGACTCATCAAAGCCATTGCAAGTGGCCAGTTCAGATCAAGGTACTTAAAATTTAGCATTTATTGACTTCTAATATAACTGTTATTGTATTAACTGTAGGTACTATTTGTTGCAGGAACTGAAAAAGCTGTAAGCAAGCCAAAACGTAAGTTTTTACCTGAACAACTATCAACATCTACAAGTGGAAGTGAAACCAATTCAAGTTCGATTTCACTAAAAACAGCGATTTCCAGACATATAAGCTCTGAAAGTACAAGTGACTCAATTGACGTAGACGTTATTTCTAATCAAGACCAAGATTCTCCATATCTTAGTCTTTCGGATATTGACTTAGAAATAATAGATAGTCCGGAAACATCACCTGAATCTTCACCGGAAAAGAAAGTAGTTACAGAAAACGTCGAATATAAAAATCGATTCCAAATCGCAAAGCAGTACTTCCAGTCGCTAGAAGAACTGAGAGAAGAGAAAAAATATAGAAAACTTAACGAATGTGAAATGCTGTTGTACGGTGCTGCAAATGAATCTCCCACAAACAATAATGCAACAAGACAGACAGGAAGAATCAAAAAGAAACTTAAAGCTAATTCTCTACCTTCTTCAGAAATAGCCAAGGCTTGGAGCCAGTTGCAGGACAACCAAGACTCTGATAGCAATGCTAAAATGGTAAAAATATCAGAAAAGTTCAACGTTGATGATTTATTCAATGACGTTATGGAAGGTAGACTAAGCCGCCAAGGTAGCTTGCGTGGTATACCCCACAAAAAAGCAGTTCTCGAAGCTTTTAAATCGATGGAAAACATAACAGATAAGAAACTTAGTCCTTACGAAATGGCTGTATCTCAGTTGAGTGATTTCGCTAAAGAGAATCAGATAAGGAATGCACAGACTTACCTCAGTGAGTACCCATACTTGCCTACAACCGATCCGTCCAAATACCATTCAAGACTAGATACGAACGCTTCAGGTTTAATATCATTTAAAGAGCTGTTAGAGAAGAAACCTAGGAGAAACAGCGTGCCAGATTTGAGGCTAAATCCAGCGTTTACTGTTGACCTATAGCTTACGTTAAGACTAATCATTATATATTGTTTGTACCTTATAGTATTAAAAATAGAGCTACGAGTGAGCGAACAAATAGAACCAACAATTGTGTACCAAACCCTTATACAAATAAATCTGAAAAATAATAAGTAAAACTAAAAAAGAAAGACATTATAGTTTCGCTTTGGAAAGCTAGATTGAAAATTATTTAAAATATAAGATTTTACTTTATCGTAAAAACCTTACACATCACATTGGCTAGTTAAATAACTCTGTTCTTAAAATTTAATAAGTATTCGTTACAAAAATTCAATAATATCATACTCTAATATTCACAATGATTTTAATGCAATTTAATTTACAAATAAGTACTTTAAAATTGTTCCTTTTAATGGTATAACACTATGCAACTATGTATGTACTTCATATTTAATTCAATTAAATTCAATTTAAGGGCAACATACACTAATTTCGCTTAGGGCTGGTAGAAAAGTGTGCATTATTAAAGTCCTAGAGTTTGAGAATATTAATTTCTATTGCTAAGGGATCGTTTATGCTTTATAATAATACTATGTTCATACATTGTCACAATTACTATCATTCATAATCATAACATATCTTTAAGTTTCTTGTACAATTGTACAGATGTTGAATCTAATTCTTAGTTATTAAGAATAACTATAATTATTTATTCGAAAATATAGTACTTATTAACTACGTACGTGTTGTTATTTGAGCCTGTTTATGTTTTTTAAATACCTCTGAGAAAACTTAAAAATAATAATGATATAGGAGTAGCAGACGAGCATGCAGTTCGCCAGATGGTAAATGGCTACTGCCGCCTACAGACATTTGTAATCGGCCCCAAATAAGATAACTTTCCTACCTGATGTCGGCCACAGATGCGCCGCTACCCCTGAAGACTAAGCTGAAACACCTCAGAAATCTCCTTTCAAACCTGAACACATCTGCGCTTAACACTGCTGTTATTAGGCAGAAATGCCTCCTTATCACTAACACACACTCACTGCCACTTAATTTCTAATACTTTCCACAAAAAAGAAACACCCAAAATACCCAAAAAAGGTCATACACATCCATCACATCTCAAAATTTAATACAACTATGACATTAATATTATTATTACAAATGACCAATATAATATTCACTTAATATGTATTTGAACGTAAGTGGAAGCGGAATCAGCTCGCCTCCATTGCAACCAGGCAGCCAACTGTGGGTCCGATCTATCGCCTCTCGCTTCTAGCTGTTGGTAGTACGCTTCCCTTATTATCCTGAACGCGTCCACGCTTCTGTACGGCAGTTTTGTGATTGGATCTATGTAGCGCGCTGGACGCCTGTAAAATTAATAAAATATGATAAGAACAGCCACTTAATGAAATATCGACCTTCTGTCAAAATTCAAGAAAAAAATATTTTTTTATGATATAGGAGTAGCAGACGAGCATGCAGTCCAACTAATGGTAAGTTGCTACTGCTGCTACATCAGTAATCCATTCCAGACAAAATTAGATTTCTACTCGAGTTTAGGTACAGATTATTGGTACTCCTGAGGACTCGGATAAGTATGTCTCTGTTACCACATCATTCAAACCAGAATACAGCAGCGCTTAAAACTGATGTTATTAGGTTTCAGAAATAAGCGTAGCAGGGGACTTTCAAATTATAACCATTGAAATGAACACGAGATTGATCACAGATGCTTTGTTGAACCTAAAGATTAAATTAGAACAGCATATACAAGTACCTCTTCCTACAACATACCCTCTAAACCAGAACACAGTAGCGCTTAGCACTGTACCCATTACTGTCCCACGGCTGGGCACGGGTCTCCTCTCAGAGTGAGAAGGATTAGCCCATAGTCCACCGTGCTGGCCAAGTGCGTATTGGTAGACTGCACATACCTTTGAAAACTATTTTTTTTTAGAATTGTCAGGTATGCAGGTTTCCTCACGATGTTTTCCTTCACTGTTTAAGCAAAGGGATATTAACTTCTATCACGCATATAACTTTGAAAAATTAGAGGTGCGTGTTGTGAACCTCGGACCCCTCGATCAAGCGGCCGCGTTTCTTAAGTACTACGCTATCACTGCTTAATACATAAAAAACAGTAATGTATATATCTTTACAAAAAACATACTTTGTAACAGCGCACAGCAATTCTCTCCGTTTCTTCGGCTTTCTCTGTGGAAAGCAGCGGTTGTAGGCTTTATTCTTGATGTCGTTCTCGAAGGATATCAACGTACGCTCGTAATACTTCACGTTGGGTTTAGGTTTGGTCAGTTTTTCATCTTTCCTAGAATATAAAAAACAATAATGAAATAATACCTCTTTTAACAACTACTTAATTGCTAATCTGGCCAAATCTCATTACATTGAAAAATATTCTAAAAGTAGTAATTGACTACACTGGCTAAATAAGTGATAGTCAGACATTACATAGTCTCTCCTGTCGATTATTAATTTTCGGCTGCTTTGAGCAAATCGTAATATCGTTTGACATAAATATCCAAATTAAAAATATCTACGTTTACATGCGTGTTTTATACTTGATTTAAAAGTAATATATGACGACAAACGTTAAACGTTACTCAAATTCGAAATAATAATGATAATTGTGTAAGATGTTTCTGGGCAGACAATGTGCACCATAACTATTGACATAATATGACTAAACAACAACATAAAAAACTTTTGGGACTCTTCCTTGACAGTTGCCTAATAATTGCCAATATTTAATGATACAAATTACTTACAATGTGACATCTTCTATACTGATCTCTTCATCTGGCCCCACTACATCTAAATCCATTTTAGTTGGACCTTCAGTCTTTGGTACACTGTCATCGACTTCAGACTTCGGTTCTGTTAGTGGTGTGTTAGCATCGCTCAAGTTTTCTGGGGTTAAGAGACCTGGAACAATAGTAGAATAATAGAAATTATACCATGATCAAGCCACAATTAAATCTCTTATGAAAGTAATAGCTGTTAACATTAAGGTCCACAACTATGGTTAATTTTAAAGATGTAGCCTAGGAGACTTACCTGTATGAAAAACACAGAGAAATTGTAAAGAAATTAAAGACAGAAATCAAACACATATGGACGTTTAAGTTCTATATAATGTATGCCTTCATTACAAAGTTTTATTAGTTGCTTTCAAGTTCAGATATTAAATAGTTTTATTGTAGCAGAGTTTAAAGCCTGACAATTATTCTCAATGTATAAAATAAAATCATTTGACAATAAACAGTACTATTGACAGTATAGTATACAGATCCATAAAGAAAGATAACTTACTATCTTCGCTTTTGACGATGTCACTAAAGCTCATATCATCAAGTGGTGTAACGATAGGTTTGTCCTCCTCCGACACCTCCGATATGAGAGGGACGGCGAATGAATGATATCTGGAAAATATCAAAAGACGTAACGGGTAAACATCTTTTTTTACACTAGTTTTTCGAATGTATTCTATAAAAACCGAGCAAAGTGTTTTGTTTAAAATAGGTTTGCATTATATGTTATGTTATGTTAGTTGCTTTTCCATGCTAAAATAAACCATTTCTGTCTGAACTTTTCTTCTTGACTTGTTCTCTCAAACTCTTTGTTCTTCAGCTCCTGAGGCACCACTGCCACACCTATTTCTGCCTCGCAACTAAAATGTTAAGCGCGACTGTGTTCCACTTTGAAGGATGTAGTGAAAGAGATAACTTATCTGAAGCTTTAAAATTTGGTTCTCAGGGGTAGGAATGTATGGCCAACCTCGGATAGGGTTCTAATCCTATCTGGGGTTGATTACAATCCATGGGCGGCAATATCTGTTTATCATCAGGTGAACTGCGTGATAAAAGATTTACTTTTTTAATATCATAAAAGAATACATACCTGATAACAGGACCGGTAATAGCTTTCTTTATGGGTCTTACTTTTTTCCTCTCCAACTCACTTTGTTCAAATCTCTCTGAAATATGTACAATACAAATTAAGAATAATTATTACAATTAAATTGACTTTCGACTTGGTGACCTAAATATTGAATGATGATGCCAACTATATTGGATTCTACGAAGAATCTATTTTTATTAATTACTATCTGACCCGGCAAACTTTGTACCGCCTCAAAATCTATTTATCAAATATATTTCATGTAAAATATAGCCTAAGGTACTCGTAAATAATGTAGCTTTCGAATGATGAAAGATTTTTAAAATCGGTCCAGTAGTTTTTGAGCCTATTCATTACAACCAAACAAACAAACACGGTTTTCCTCTTTATAATATTAGTGTAGATCTTGACTTTTTTTACGTGTGTAATAACTTAGCCACGGACATATGACTTCAGCAATGTATGATGACTTGAACAAGAAATGATACCTCAAATGTGTATGTATGTTGATCAGTGATGTCATAAACAAAAGATAAAGAATAAATTTTCTAAACTCATAAATCTACTATGATTTGTATATCAAACCCAGAACTCTAATAAAGCTAAATCTAAAGTCAAAAATTACACATCTGTGCGACCAGGAATAGAACCCAAAACCAATAGTGAAATTTTTATTAATTCTCGACTTTCTTCATATATACCCACCTAAGCTCTTAAGATTCTCCTTCTCAGTAATAAGGGCCTCAGCTAACAGTTCTTCTTGTGTCAATACTTTCTCTTCCACTTTCTTGGGCTTTTTCTTCTTCAGCTCTGATCTTATTTTGATCCTCTCCAATGTCTCCGCTGACTTTACTGCTGTACTTTGCCTTATTGATTTTCTCTCTGAAATATAACCATTATGTAATGAACCGCTGTTTTCCAGAAACTTCCAATTTAGAATGCAGAAGTAAAAATGCTTTTTTGACCAACCTCAAAGCTTGCCCAAAATCAATGGCAGCCACCATTAACTCTTGTCATTAGACTTGAGCTGTATACTTCAAAATCATACACAAGTCTAATCATTACTGAATTATCGTGCAAGACATATTAACATGTAAGATGCGTGAGATATGGAATGAACTTCTTCCATATGTATTCCTGGAGTGCTATGACATGGGGCTCTTTAAAAGGGTGCAATAAGAGGTCTCCTTCAAATCAGGCAATGCATTGGCCACTCCTCTGGTGTTACAAATGCCCATAAGCGATAGGCTATTTTCTATCAGAAAGTCTGTTTGCCCTATAGTCTACCAACATATCCAACCAGTTTTACTGTATGAAATCTTGATAAAATATACATAGTAAAAAAATTCTTACCAAATGAAGTATCAGGGAATGATTTCTCTGCTCTATCACTTATATCATCTTTTTGTGGTTTTGGCTCCCTTTGTTTCTTAACTACGGTTTTTTTTGTCTTTTCCGCTGAAGATTTCTTTTTTCTGTTCGGGTCCTGTAATGTATGAAATCAGAATTTAAGACAAAATAATCCCAATTTGATTTGAAAAATTAATATGAAATAAGTGTAAATTTACTTATGTATGCACATAAAAAGTTACACTGGGAGCAAAAAATGGGTGGTAAAAAATGTTGAGTGTATCTATGAATACATGCGCAAGAAGTGAAACTATAAGGAATAAATCCTTACTAACTGGTATGTATCACACAATCTTGTATTTGAACAGACTGGACCATACTGTATAGTGTCATATCATACTATCCATGTAAAAATTAACTCTTTATTTTTCCTATGCCCACGAAAAGATACCTAAGAAAATAGTTGAAAAGGAAAGAATATTTTTTACACAAGCTAATTTTGGCAAAACCAAAAACAAATACATAGGATAGAATTTTTCTGCACATCCCTAAGGTTGACTGGGAGAAAATGCTATTTAAGTTTTTAATATGGTCAATAAAGAGTAAATAAATAAAAAAATATATATAGATAATTAGAGCAGATAGATAGGATACCAAAGAGTTAATAGTTAATACAGAATTGTAAACTGATGGGTACTTACAAAACTTAGATAAGTAAACAGGTATAGTCCGCGCCAAAGTGCTAGTCCACTCCGAAGTTGTTGTAAGGTGTATTCATACAATTTGTTATGGCGATGCAGTTCATATCTACATTCAGAGCTAGCAGTTTTATGCAGATTATACTATAAATAAAGAAGACTCTACTAACCTTGTATGACTTTGTGCCAACTTTCCTTTTCTCACGTTTCTCCTCACCTTCCTGATCGGAGACGGGCTCATCATTCTCATCAATATCAAAATCAGAATCTACTACATCATCTGCTTCTTTTTCTTCCCTGAAAGCAGAAAATATGATAGAACTCTCCATGATATAAGTGCAGTTTGAATAATTAACCAGCACAGTGGAATATGGCCTAATCCTTCTCATTCTGACAGGAGACTCTTGCCTAGCAGTTTGACAGTAATGAGTTGATGATGATAATGAATATAAAGCTGGGTTAAAGTAATAAATGTTCTTACATAATGTTTTATAGTAATCATTAACATTATTAGCGGCCTAATGGGCAGTTTCAAAACAACTAAATTAGGTTACCACTACATTGACTAAATATTAAGATATCATAGTCTAACCAGTATTGTGCCATCACTGGGCACAGGTCTTCTCGCAGAGAAAGAAGGGTTAGGCCATAGTACTGGCCAAGTGTAAATTGATAGGCTTCACACATACCAATTAGAACATTTTTAAAGAGCTCTAAAGTCTGTACGTTTCCTAAGGATAGTGTCCTGTTTAAGCAAAATATCATTAATTTTCAATACGCACATAACTTTGAAAAATGAGTGGTATGTAGAATGTGGATATTATTCAAAAATGTGAGGTATGTGCCTGGGATTCAAATTTCGGCCACTTAGATTGAAAGGCCGAGTTTTGCAGCAATTTGACCATATATTAAAGTATACTTACACATAATCATTATCCTCTGCTGTTTCTTGGAAGCCGCCGTATGTGGTTTTGTAAAAGTCATCCTCTTCTTCCTCATCCAACAGCTTTGCCATACGATTCCCGGCATTAGAACGCCGCTCCCTTTGAGCCATTGCAACTGATTGTACTAATATAATTTATAAATAATAATTACGCAATTAACATTTTAATTCATTGTCACTGAAAATCTATGACGTCTTTTGGTTACACAAAACTAAGATAATTATTGATTTGCCACTAATATCACAATATTGATATAATTAATACAAAATTATTGCAAACATTCACAGAAAATTGATAAAAATACAATAATTTCGTTTTGATGTTTTGACAACTAAACTGACAAACGCTTATCTGGCGTGCTCTTAATATGTTGCCAGTTTACTATAAATTCGGATACTTGTATATCTTTTAGTTAAATAATACAACATCAATGTAATAAAAGTTTAATTTGTTATACATTCTTTCGCCTATAAACTAACGGCAGGCATCATAGAAATAAGCATGGTATCCGAGGAATTTTAATTGACTTAAAAATATCTTCGGAATTAATACTTATAAAATTTATTTTAATGTAATAATAGTGTTAACATAATAAGAATATTTATAGTGCAAATTCATTACACGTATTTTAGACTATATTGCTTTAAAACATTTATTATTTAGTTTCAGTGGTGATTGCTGATGGTACAGCAACTACAGCTCGGGATACTAACGCCAAGTATTAATTATCAAACTATGTATTTTTTACCTACCAAAAATCGAAAATATACAATCTCTTGAAGGGAGACCACAGAGGTAGACATTGGATAGATTATTTATTAATAAGGGTCGTAAAATGATTCAAATTAAAATATAGTCTTATTTGGATAAGGGATGTGATAATGAATAGAATAATAATAAAGGCATTCAAATTTTTTATTTATATTATGTAATGGAGTTTTGGTAAGACTCCTGTCATTTATAGTGTACATAACAATATCCAATTCACATGTGACATTTTTGAAAATGTTTTTAAACCAATAGAAATAAATTAAATTCAAAATAAAACAATTAAGTAATATTAATTAATTTACTTAGGGGGAAAGAAAACGACATATTTATTTTGTGCGATTTATTTAATTTTTAACAGTTATTATAAGATTTTACATCAGTCATCGTTAGCTATTGGAAAGATCTGCCCGTCATTTGTACTGACGGCCCATTTCTCACTGATCGAGTTCGCAATCATTTTACCGCTATGTTCAATTGGAATTGAAATAACAATAGACATTTTTTGTTCAAAAAAATTAGAAATCGAAAAAAATATAATTGATATCATAATTAATTAAAAATAAGTAAATTTTCAAATGAAGATTCTTGTGAATTTATACAATTTCTCATTAAACCATCCAACAATATATGATAACATATTATACCTTTAATATGCATTTGTATACTATAGTTTAGGTCAGCATATATTTCATTGTAAATAATTAGTATGTATATTATATGAACATTAAATTTATTAAATGCATAGATTTTATACATTCCGATCCATTCATTTGTCATTTCAATTCGAATATAACACATGAATTTTAAATTTAGATATACAGTACCCTATAATTATGTTTAAAAATTAATAGGTAACTATTAACTTCATAAAGATTTTAGTTTCGTTTCAAGTTACATTACTTGTGAAGTACATTTCGTTTTCTAACATTCGTACTATATCTTAGAATGTGTTATGAGCTCATGAGCATAATTCATTTGCTACAAATCGAGGATCTACAAAAAATTCAATAAAGATTGAAAAAAAAGTGGGTTTCATTTTATATGATTTGGGAATTCATGCAAATATACCCTAAGTAAATAAATAAATTGAAGTGCTAACACATTGTAAAATTATTTTAAGCGCACACGCGTGATACTTTTATGCCAATAAACAATAATAATATATTTTTATATTTTCGTGTATAGTACAAAATGCGGTGTTTTATAAAGTACACATTTTATGCACATTAATCATTCAAGCCCTTTGTTTCGTTTGCATTGCATCGTGTGCGCACCAAATAATATTAAAAACTAAAAAAGGATAAAAACTTAGTATAACCTATAAATAAATAAGACGGGATTGGAATGTCTAGGGTGAGGGATTAAAATTGAGGGATGCTCGCAACCTTGAAAATACTCTTGAGTTCAATTATTATCAATAATTACATTATTATTATTATATAAGATAGACTCTCTCAAACACTCATCCGTTTCAGGAGCAGCACTAACATATAAAAAGAATATAATATATAATAATGAATAATTCTCTACTCGGTATCGTCTAATACAATTATAAATTAATAATTAATGACATTTATAATTACGACTCATAATTAAAACGTCGCTTTACTGATAAATAAAACTAGTAAACGTACAAGCTTTGCCATACGTTTACGTTTTACTTTGTAACATTATAATTAATAAAGGTGGTAATCCAAAAACAGTTATGGCAGATAAACATGACTAACGATAATATTATTAATGCATCTCAAATTATTTGACTATCATTTATATTCCTAATTAAATTCATCTAAGAAAAAATAACACGCTATATACTTTGATGGGACATCGCCCGAAATAATTGAAACATTACTAGATTTCAGCAACAAAGTTTTTTTTTTTGCATTTACATAAATATATTTGATTAAATAAATTTTTATTTTACTGTAGCAACATTAATAAAAGTATTAAATGAACAAACACTACTTAGTGCTACTCGCACGCCAATAGACCTCATCACGCTTATCATTAAATTTCAATAATTATTATATGATTAATAACTACATTTACTATCGATGGTCTTACGATTATATTAGGGATATTTAAGAAGACGATAAAGTACGAAGTTAAAGGATAAATACGGTAAATTAATAGAAAGAGAAAGGTATACTTATCTACATGCGCCTCACCACCTACTTGTATACTTAGAAAGAGTCGTAGTACAAGTACACCTTAGAAAATACTTTAAAAGAAATAAGTATCACTAATGATAGTGTCTTTTAGATCAAAATATTTTAGAAATAATTTTAGACATCCAAATCGAAATATCCAACCCCTTTACGTATTTCTAGTGTAGATATCCGAACGCGTACGAGATTGGAAGCATTAAATAAATATAGGTAAATAATGTTACCTGTTAAAAAATAATAAATATAATAATATCTAAACGTTGTATTTTAAGTTTTCTTAAAATAATAAAAATTGAGCGTTTTATATTGCCACTTGGTTGTCCAGTAAATTATTAAAGTAAAATTCTACACTCGAATTACGTAAACACAAATCTTAATCTTACATCAAACCCTACTTATCCTTAGACTTAATTATTATAGAATTAGTGAAACAGTGATGGATACATAGCAAATTTTCGCTACAGTTGTTTAATCTGTACAGGAATGCATTAGTGCAATTACAAATATAATTGAAATGAGAAAAATTATATCAACAAGACGCCATTCATTTTGAAAGGGATTTTTATACCCGTAAAATACATTCAATACTAAAGTTACTTTTGGTTTGATCAATATTCTCTTCAATACATTAAAATAATAATGTTTCAGTATTCTATTAATATGATATTGAGTTCACTACGAGTATCATCAATAACTGGTTTATTTACCAAGTGAAGGATAAATAAGCCCAAAATGACGACGAGAGTCCGCCATCTCATACAATAATAGTAATATACTTTGCGGTAGTATTTAACAAATAAACGACGCCTTGTCGAGATATTTATAAGAGAAGAAATTGTGAATCTTCTAAAAAATCTCAAAGCAGACAAAGAATAGAATAGATGAAAATATAATTCGTTCACCACAAATATACAGCAAAATTTCCATTTATACGTTGAATATTAGTCAATCAAGTTTCACACAAAGGTCGTTGATGGTTCAAGTACGTTTTTTGATGGATCTTTGTGGTAAAGCATAAATAAATTACATTAAATAATATTTTAGAAAAAGTACATGACTTAAAAATCTTTAAATAAATAATAGAGTATGGCAACAAATAAATGAAACACTATTCTGATCCTGGCAACCCTGTGAATTCTAAACCTGTGATATAATAATTCAATTATACAGGTTTTCTACAAACGGCGGCTATTTTAAGATGGCTGTAAGTGCTGTATTTGGTTATGTTATTTTTAATATTTTAATAATAAAAATATTTAAACATACGTATAATTAAACGCCAAACTATTAGCGATTTATTCAACAATAAAAAAAAATAACTATATAAATAAATCTTCATTTCATTATTAGTGGTCTAGATATTATGAAAAAAAATGTTTAATCAAATTTAGCCGCATTTAGTTTGCAGAAAAACCGCATAATAATATTACCTAATAATAGGATAGATCTTAAATTTAAATTTTGAAGTAAACACTTGAGCTACGGTACTCTAAGGAATTAGTTTTCAATTAATTAATTTTTATTTTTTTATATGTAAATTACCTACTAATGTATATTTATGTACACCGTTCTAAAAATTGTGAGAACAATTTGAGTGCAACTTTGTGTCAAAAATTGTTTCAAATAATTGTATTTTGCAGTCATTATTTGGCACATAATGTGTTGAGCGATGCGCCAAAAGAATTTGCAAGCGATGAAAGATTTTTAATTACATTTTTAAGTAAAATATCTCATTATTAACGTACTTTAAATGTTACATAATTATTTAAACAATAAAAACAATCTATCACAATTGTCTAAGTGATAATAATACTATATTTTCAAATTAAGTAAAAACCATTCGTCTCGTTTATTTCTAAGCAATAAATAAATATTTGTTTAACAACAAAATTTGTATATGTATAGTAAAATGTACTTTGTAACTAAAACTATTACATTTTATAACAATATTATACATTTATAAAACAAATGTGTCACAAAAATGAAACTTTTATGCGATTTTACGTTCCATCTATCAGAAGTATCTCATTCATTTCATTCATTTCGTTCAATGTTCTATGTTAAATTATTGTACATAATGTAACATTTTTGACATAGCGTGGTAAGAATAAGCAGCTCTCAATGTGTCATATTAATCGATTTATTATTAATTTTCCAAAAACAATTGGATTTATACATAATAATATATCTTGTAATGGTAACACTGTTATAAAGATCCACTAGTGTTGTTAACTACCCTTGAATATCCTAAATTCACGAAAATTCTTACCACGTTCTAGTTTTACTCCAGTATTAAAACAAAGTTATTTTTGTTTAAATATCGGTGTCAAATTGTTTTAAAATTTATTTACTTATTTAATTCGTAAATTCGAGCTGCTTATCAAGTTTCCATAGATCTGAAATGGACTGTATGATGGCAATTTTTACAAACAGTTCATGTATAACAATTAAGTTCGTATTAATTATTTGAATTATGAAACTATTCCAGTTTTTTCGTACAATCGACTGATGTGGTCATTATATTAAGTTACATAAACAATTCTATAGATGTAACTCTTAGGGTTAATTTAAATTAGTGACCTAGAACAGTGTAATTATCACGATGATTTTTCCAAAAGATGGTCCATATTGAAATCCAAAATGATCGTTCCTTCGAACGAAGCTTATTTCTTTACTATGCATACAGTCCATTTCAAACACTTTCATCTGATACACGACCATTTACAACCAACAGATCTTCACCTTCTATATTAACCCTATCTTTATCATTATCATTGTGTTCATTAATCGTATCTTTATCATTTTTATTATCATAACGATTATTGTAATTTTTACCATCATTTTTTTAATCATGTCCACGTTTACCAACACCATTCTCTTTACAAGTATTCATATTTTAATCATTCCCATTATTTTGATCATTATCGTCATTTTTATCATTATCATCGTCATTAATATACCCAAGAGACGGGTACCCATTGTGGAGTGGATCGAAGTCGTACCAAAGCAGCCTCGAGTTGAGCTAAAGTGTCGTCTATATCGTTGTTGACAATTGTCACGTCGAAATAGTGTCCGTATGTACGACGGAGTTGCTCGGATTCCCGCACCAACACTTCTAGGGAGCCATCGTACTGGAATTGGAAAGGTTGGAATTAGTTCATTTTTATACTATAGTAATTACTATAGCAATCATGTAAGTTTATAGAGCTTGTGATTGTTTCATTGCCACAAATGTGTTGTTAAAAAATCTTTAATAATTAAGGTACAAGTTCTCGTGTAAGTGTATCTGATTTAGACGAAAGCATTGTAAGGCTGCTATTAAATAGAAATAGATACATCGTACATAGGTCATACAGTCTTTACAATTAAACCATGAAAGGTTCATCCTTGATAGATATGTACTTGAACATGGAGGATATTTACGCGACATTGGATTGCAAATACAAATTAAATATTTATATTTGAGGATTCTGCTAACGTAAATAAAATTCACATAGCAACATTGTAAGCTCGCCACTGTAGGGATGGTGATCTAAGCTGTAATAATCTAAGAATCGATTACTTTGACCAAAAAGGTGGTAGAGGGTTGCAGAACCCTTTGTGGTTCGACTCCGGCGGCACCACCGCCACACCTATTTCTGCCTCATAACAGCAGTGTTAAGCGCTGCTGTGTTCCGTTTTGAAGGGTGTGGTAAGGGAGACATACTTTTCCGAGGCGTTCCAGCTTAGTCCTCAGGGGTAGCGGCGCGTCTGTGGCCGACCTCAGGTAGGAATATCTATCAATCGTATCTGGGGTTTATTACTGATGTCCATGGGCGGCAGTAGCCATATCAGGTGGACTGCATGCTCGTGTGCTACTTTCATATGATAAAAAGAAATCGATTCTAATGAATACTAAGCAACTCACATCAGCAACGTTATTCAAAGGCGGTGCCGCGATGAACACTACGTATGGCGCGAACTCCGCAGTACGAAGTATCTTCAGAGCTTGAGGTTCCACATCTAGTATTGCGATGCGACGCTCAGAGTGGATCCTACGGATAGTTTCTAACTTCGTGCCGTACATCGCGTCTTCGTGAGTGCCTGGGGTACAACAACGTATGAATATAAGAAAGAAAGTGTGAATAGAGTGAACAGTTTGGTACGAATTAAAATATGATCATTTATAGTTCGATTCATAAGTAGGTGTCAAAAATGTAAACAAAGAAATGTCATCGTCAAAATACGATTACAGGTATTGTAAACCTTTACAAATTAACAAGAAACAAAATTTAACCAAATCAACAAAAAACAAAAACTTTTACAACTAAACACAATTTAACAAAACGCGCTATGAAAAAGAGAAAACATTCGAGTTCGATCACGGTCACGAAAATGAATAACATCAACTACGAAACTTAAATATGACGACACTAAAAAGTTTTGGATCCCGATTGTGTTACCATTATCACATTTTAATTTTGTACCATAAACTTTGTTTTTTTTTTTTTTAATTAGGACTGTATAGAACGAAATTGAGGTAATATAAATATTAGAAAATGTAAGTTGATCTTAGTTTATTTAGATTATTATTTTATTATCGTTGTATTACTTTAATATCGACAAAAATAGGAAACTACCATTTGAAACGCATTTTCTTGATAGGTCAACACCTTTGTTTATATTTTGGACACCTAATTATAAATCGGACTATAAATGATGTTATTTTAATTCTAAAACTGTAATATGTCTCACAGTAAGCCAAACTTACCATATTCCAAGTATTCATTAGCGGCAATATCGGCCATCATATCGTCATGGGACACAAAGTAGTAGTGTCTACCGTTCTCCTCGTCAGGTCTTGGCTGACGAGTGGTGTCTGAAATTTCAAGAGAAATATATTTCAATTGTAATAAATAGATGCTTTCATAAATTTTAAGTAGTAAATGAGCATTAGACTGAGTCAGAATTTTTTTTTGTTTTTAGTAAATACACGTAAAAAGTTACTTTGATAGACAAAAAAAATCTCCTAAAATTTGTGCTTGATATCTTAAAAATTGAGCTGGCGTATAGGGGGGGAGGTCCTCTTATCATTTAAAATGCATTGAAAAAGAACTTTTTTTTAATTTTCAATGTAAATCATCGAGATTTTTTTTTCTAATTTCCGTTTTCATAATCTTGTAGTGAATTAAATTCTCTACAAAAAAGTTCTTGTCTTCTTTTTACTCAGCCTAATAGGAAAAAAGTTATGTTATCCTTTACTTTTTCAATAATACTCACGTGGAATAGGATAAGCGTATTGATCCGGGTGTCTTGCTATCAGCGTGTTCTTGATGTGACGACGGCCGACACCATGAGCGCCGAGCAGCACAATAGTCTTCCTTTGGAACGCTGCAACAGAAAGCAAAAGCATTTCAATTATCACTTTAATTCGTAAATTCCTTCACCGCTGTATTGGATCGGCGTGAAGTATGCTTCAGACTGTCTGTCACACTTTTTTGATTTTTTCGTACATAGGAGTAGCAGACGAGCATGCACTACCTGATGGTAAGTGGCTACTGCCGCCTATGGAAATTTGTAATCAACGCCAGATAGGATAAGATATTCCTACCTGAGGTCGGCCACAGATTCGCCGCTACCCTTAAGGACTAAGCTGGAACGCTTCGGAAAAGTATGTATCCCTTACCACACTCTTTAGAATCAGAAAACAGCAGCGCTTAATACTAAGGTTGTTAAGAAGAAATAGTTGTGAAACTCGATCATCTAAAGAAACAAGTCACGAATTCTAAATCATAAATTATTTTAAATTTACTTAGACAATAAAGCTTATTTAGGATACATTGGCGTTTGGATTAGTTTCATTTGTCTTATGGACAAGGAAAATTTAGAATTTGGTTCCTAATATACTATTCGACTTTATTACACCGATATACAACTACCCGATTAAAGTCTAGCTAGAGTACTATATAATTGGAATACAATTTACACTCACAGGGCAGCTTGACGACCTCCTCGTACGTAACGACGTCGAGTTGATCGAACACGGCGTTGTGTTTCGCCAAGTATTTGTCCTTAGACTGCTTCTTCTTGCGTCCGAATATAGAACAGTTCACTGCAACAAACGTGTTAGATACATTATTATCACCATGTTACTATTTTTTATAGGTTCTAAGACATTTTTCAGTTGCTCCCAACTAAACTATATAGAAATAGTTCGTAATCTGTTTTCATTTATTTTTATAAACTACATTACCTTCATATATTTGAAAGGTAACATAAAAAAATATCTTAGGAATTGTTCCGGTAAAGACCCTAAAAAGAAACGTACTAATATGGTTATCTCAAGTAGAATGGAAACAATGTCTTTGATAAAGGACATAATCGAGAATACAAAGCGCCAATTTATTGTAATAAAACATAGTTACCGATTCATTAAATACGAAAAGGCCGTCGCTTTACTTGAAGTACAATTTAATTTAACTTTTATTAGCATACTCATTTGAAATATAATATTTGGTAAGCAATTTAAAAAATACATCAAATAATTTGTATAGAAGAAATTCTCTGAAGAGTCTTAAGACCGCAGTAAATTAAACATTCCGGATTATTAAGTAATTTTTGTCAGAGATCTCTAATTATTTCGTGAATTTCCATGAAAGCGTTAAACTCATAACAAGAACAACCATTAGCGTAATGAATATTAAATAAGCGTAAGGAGATGCTTATTAAAGTCCTGCATTACCTCTTGACCCCGAGAGAAATAAGCTTTCAAAGGAATTATAATGTGTAATTAAAATGGTTAAACCTAAGTTTACAAATAGAATTCATAACATTTAAAATAGTAAGAGAATATTAAATACAAGTATTTACAACAACGTAAGTAATAACAAAGAGAACAACATTGTAATAGAAAATGTTTACCAGAATTGGAAATCTAAGAAGTTTCCACGAAATTACGATTCCGTATTAAAATATACAATAGAATTACCTATTGACAAACTACACTTTATAGCTTCGACAACAGATACGCATAATATTAAAGCAAACCTGAAAGCAAGTACACAATTCCGTTGCAACGGAACGTTTTCTTTTTAAATGTTTACATACAGATGACTTCAATAAATGAACCATTGCAAATGTTTTATCTAGAAGCAATATTCATTCTACAGGGGTTGCATTACTTCACATTTAGAATGAACTATGAACATATTGCACATTAATTGTGTAAAAACCAATCATTTCAAATCGTATACCAATCATTCAATAAAAAAACACACGTACTTAGACAAATAGCTTGAGTACGTAAAAGAAAATGAAAGAATCGGTGTAAGAATTCAATGGTGTTTTAGAAATTTGAACACGTAAATTTTAACGATGACAAAATCTACTTACCTGTGTTCTCACACCCGTCAGTATGCGACACGCACCCCTCAGCTCCTAGCCGCACAACATTTCACAACACGGTTCATGCAAACGCAATACGCAATGTATATGGCATGGTATGGAGAGCTACTCGATATTATATATTTGGGGGAACACGCAAGATATCAGAAATGTTTTGCCAAATATTTCATGAAAATGTAAATGTTTATCGTAAATATATTGTGCCTCTATGCATCAAGATACTTAATTTTCAGTCAACGATATGTGTAAAATATTAAATAATCTTATCACAGAAGTCACGATAGACTATTAAATATAAGATATTAATGACATATTAGGCAAAATATTTCTTAAACCATTACCTGGATTACATTAAGTTTCTATCCTATATCATTCATAATTCACAGCTGTCTAAAAGGTTACAATATTGGATATTATCAACAAACACTGCCTTTTCAAGTACTTAAACAACATACAGTTTTGGATTAGATCTTTTTTATGTTTATGAAAGATCTCAATTACTGGGTCAACATTGGCATCACACCATGCAAATATCATAACATTTCTGATCAAATTGACGATATAGAATTACTGAGAGATACAGAAGATATGAATTACACAAATAAGTTATTATAAATAAAAAGCACTTTTACATACCGACTGCAGAATCGTCCATACGTGTAATTGTTTGAAAGTAAAACATGTTATTAATGAGTTGAATATACAAAATAATGTAATATTATTAGAAAATAAGTAAAATCGTTAAGAAAGACTCAATAAAGATGAAAGGGAAAAATAAACATGAATTAGAACAATAAAATAAAAAATACGAAAAATAAATGAGAAAGAAACAAGAATAAATACTATTAAACACATAAATTATGAAGATAAAACAAAATATAAAGCTATACTATTCGTTTTAATAGATCAATCGGTTGGTCTACCTATTGCTATACAAATATAAATAACACAAAACAATACATCCTAACACAACATCGATTTCGGGACAGGCTTATTGAAGCATTCTCGAATATCATGTGTCTATGCATTCGAACACAATTTTTAAAATAAAAATATCAAGCATTTAAAATCTTACCAAATTTGTGAAAACTGAATACTTTTTTATTTTCACTATAATTTGTAAAAGAATTTATTATTTATATTTCAATTATTGCAAAAATCAAAACAAAATGATGGTCGGGTATTGTCTTCTTTATATAATTTATCTTTATGTATTCAGATTCCTTTAAACGGTAGCCACTCAAAAGCAGAAGATGGTCTAATGACGGCAACCACTTACAAGCGAAATATGTTCTGATGACAACATATCTAAACCGTAGTTGGTACTGATAAGATGAATTAAATATTTGATAACATTGATTTGCGTGTTAGTTTTATACTAGCAAATTATATCAAAATATGCTGTTACGATGATCATTGTAACTACGATATAAACGTTAAACACGTCACTCATTCTAATGTTAATACGGAAGAAACATTCATTAATGGGAAAGATTTTAAACATGACGATGGGAAATTACTGGAAAACGTCACTGATGGTAATATTCTGAAATTCGAATAATTCACACACAAATGTATTTGCATAGACACCACAATAACGTTAGACAATTGTACTTTAAGAATGTTAAAAGTAACCTTGATCGGTGTTAGATCTTTCGGCAGCGGCGCAAGCGGCTCGCCATTCTTGCAATTCAGGACTTGGGATAAGTCCAGCCGAGCCTCCAGATGCATCTTTACGAGCTTGCCACCAGTGCGAATCGTCCTTGCTTATAATCTGAAATCACGTAAAGAATTTATTATAAAAACTTTTACTAGGTTTAGAAAATAGTAATCATAATAAAATTGCCGCTAGAAAGAAAAAAATATTTCTGTCTTTAAAAAACCTTAGACATCGTTCGTTAATTGTGTTATTAAAAGTTCATAAACTTCTAACTTTCGAGAGTCACAGAGGAAAATAATTGAATATTGTTAAAAAAGAAATGATTGAACTAAATAAATTTTGTTTAGAAGGTGGTAGAACCCTTTGTGGTTCGACTCCGGCGGCACCACCGCCACACCTATTTCTGCCTAATAACAGCAGTGTTAGGCCCTGCTGTGTTCCGTTTTGAAGGGTGTGGTAAGGGAGACAGACTTTTCCGAGGCGTTCCAGCTTAGTCCTCAGGAGTATCTGGAGTTGATTACAGATGTCCATGGGCGGCAGTTGCCACTTACTATCAGGTGGACTGCATGTTCGTCTGCTACTCCTTTATTATAAAAAAAAATCTTTAGACTTAAATTCTTAAATATATGCATCAAATGTTGTCTTATTTTAAAGCTTACCTGCAAGATGTCTCCGGTGTTGAAGGCGATTCCGGCTTGAGCGCATGGTATAAGTTCATCTTCCAACGGATCATAATCAAATTGCGCTCTTACGAAAATCTGCAAGATAATAATATGTATTACCGATTTTATATAATCGTTTAATGTTATGAATGCTAAGCTTATGTCCATGAATTTAGTCGAGATAAAAAAAGACTTCAGATGGTTCTGTTCTGTTCTCAAATAATTTTACACCTTTGAAAGAACAACGTTTACAACGAATCTTTGTACTTACTTGTTGTTATGTATTTTGCCATTATTTAGTAACCCATATATTTTTACTTTTCGTGGGTGTTTACTTAATAAAACTTTTATTTATTTCTATTGCAGACACATATTGCCTTCTATGGCTTAAAAAGTCTCGATATTACCTACTTATTGATCATACTAAGTTACCAATTCAAATGAATGAAAACTACGTACTAGTAACTATGAAACATCATACAGGGACATAAAACAAAATGAATGTTGAATGATATGATAAGCTTATGACAAATGGCAATGATGCGATGATAAAGAACAACAAGCGCACAGAAACGGGAACATCGCGGGGACGCGCGGCCATGCCCGGGTGACAATATACAACACAACATAAAAATAAACATCATAAAAATGATAATATATACACAACATAAAGTAGCAACGGCTCTGGTAATCGCTACTTACTAGCACGGGCGAAGGCTTAATCCGGAATAGCTAGTTAAGAGAAAAAAAAGTACAAGTTTATTTTTAGCTTTTACACAACCAATTAGTTTATGCTTTTAGGACAAGCATTAGTAGTTTTGATGATTTATGTGCGCTTGTCGACTTTGATTAAAAACCACTACGTTCTTAGTCAATTCCTTTAAATTCAAAGCACGCGTTAGTATCACACATCTATATCAAACAGTCAAATAAGTAACATTGAAAGTATCTGTATCTACATCAAAACACTCTCGATTATTAGCTTAGTCACAGTTGCTATATTTGAAAAGGGATTAGCAAATTCAAAACACTAGCATTCCTTTAACAGACACAGAGCTCTAGATAGTTATTAAATCGGGGATCTAAAGAAATACATTACAAAAAATATATTTTTTTACCTCGCATGGTGGTGGTGCCGAACGGTACGATGGCACAATCTTGAATGTCACTGAGCCACGAGCCTCGCGCTGTAAATACATTGTCGTGAACATAACCAACGTATCGGATTTGGAATTTGATAATCCCGTATAAATTTACGAGGATCAGTTGGAATTAGTAGGGCAATTATGTTCCAAATTAGACGATTAGTTGGGTTCACAAGGGAAGCTGTTAATCACACTATAAAATTACCATTACAAGTTTGGTTTCTCTATGCAAAATTGTTATACATTTGATGGATAAGTAATAACTAATCTAAATAATGCGAGACTATATAAGTGAGTGAGAACTTTATATTTTATTGATAGAGTTGAATAACAAAAACAAGGGTGACAATGATGAAGTATCGCTAAATCTAAATCCTTATCCAGGTCGTTAGACATAAAGAAATTTATTTATGACACTATCTGACGTGGTAAACAGCTGAAAAACAAATTTATACGTCCCATTAAAATTAAGAGAATCCAAAAATAAATGTCATACATAGGTTATCTTCAGGTGTTGGAAGTCGAAATTTAAACATGCTTAGCTGTTATTTTATCTATTACCTGGTAATATTGTGTACGACAGAATTTAAAACAGGCGAAGTAAGTATTACAGGTAGCAGATAGGTAGTAGTAGGTAGTCGTAGGTAGTAGGTATTGCAAGGTAAGCGACTTCAGCCTTCACTAACAACATCGATAAATGTAACATTTTACGAGGGTTTTAAGTAGTTTCTATAAAATTTACACGTACCTTGTATTACAGGGATCATAAACTATAACATGACCCTACCCTTATTTTGTTAACATACGGAAGAATTTTATAAAACGCAGATATACGATACGAGGTACGATAAGAACATATTTCATTTAAACACTTCGCACTTTTACACGAGGATAATCCAATATTTAATTCCGAAAAAATTGAATATTATCAAAACTAAAGATAACATCAAAGAAATATTTTCAATAATGGCTCTAAATCGTTTGCCGAAGATTTTAATTAGTCGCATCAAACTTTTTCGCCCAGAAATCTATCATGGCCTTTATATAGTTATAATACTTATGCTCGTTTTTAAAAGAAAGTTAGCTATCTTCCTGCAGTAGTTACTCGTTTTTTACATTATAGGCATTACTGCCAATCCTACCAGTATTATAGTCCTTGTTACTTTAAACTTTTGTAGCACTGCGATATATGGTGTAGGTGCGAATATTACAAATTATGCCACGTAAGCAGTTAAACCCATACTCCGCCCCATAAACAGGACGCGCGGAAGAATTTTTATTGAATCTTTCAAGACGTACGATTGGAGCGTTTTCCGCTCCATTCCACTCGTGGTGACAACGATAGATAGACCTGCATCAATATGAACTTTTTATTTCCCGAGGGAATTTTAAAATAGCGCTAGAATTGCATGTTCGATGCAGCCAAGTTTCAAAATGTTTATGCACATTTTAAATGGAACGATAAAAATATTGAAGCGAAAGATTTAAACGATACGAATTTTAATGTAAAGTCTCTCCTTAGTCTCGATTTAAATATAAAAAATGGAACTCTCCGACTGTTTTCAAACACTTTATCCTGATGTAATTTTATTATAATTTAAAAAAGTATTATAGTTTAAGTTATTGTAACTTTATTATAGAAAAAAAATATTGTTCTGATCTGTTCTATCTATTTGATAGTGTGATAGAACTATTTATTTTCTATAATTAGTAGTATTTCTCCAGAACTAAACGTACATGTACATTTTCCTGAAAAGTTTTTAAATCATCGAACTTTGATATCATTGGTTCACTTGACGTTACTTGGATTCCAGAAACGTTGCATACATAACCGACTGATACTGTGAAGCTTACACTAGAATACTCAGAAACTTCACGACTGATCAACTTGGCAGCATTCTCCGACTGTGCGACTGATTGGCTTGCGACGTGCAGTAAATACAGCATTCCATCACCAAATTGGAATATTGCTCTGAATTTGACTCCACCGTAGCTACTATCTTATCGCTAAGATTATATAACTGCTCTATAAAGCTGGCTTACATATTACTTTTATATAAAAATAACAACGTAGTAAATATACTTTAGTAATACTGATTTATGTTTTATCATGTTCAATGTTTTTAATTAAGTAATTTCGTCAGATATCTTTTAGAATTTCGTAAATTCCATCAAATCAAAGAGTTTCCCACATTTCTTGAACCTACGTCTCCTTATCATTAACTGAAACTGTTAGAAAACTTCATTCATTAAAATGACCTCTGTCTACAACAAATCGTATACCAGCATCCTTTGAAGCTGCGCGACCGATTGATTGGCGACGGGCGTTCCGTTGATCTCTCGTATCTCGTCACCGACGTGCAGTGTCGCCTGCCGATGTATCATGCCGCCGTGCATGATGCGCGCCACGATGCAACGACCGTCATCAGCTATCTTGAGGGTTATGCCCTGGAAAGAAGGGAATTATTTAAGTAAACTTGTATTTTTTAAATATTAGAGCAATGGAACATCTAGTCCGTCTCATGGCTACTGTCATTAGTAATCAACCCACGGTAAGATTAGATTTCTATCTATCTCGGATAAGCTTGCCTTACTACCATAAATAAACTAGAACACAGCAGCGCTTAACATTGTTGTAATTTGCAGAAATAGGTGTGGTAGTGCCTCAGGAGTCGAGCCACAGAGGGTTCCGCCATATTTATTTCTTTCCACCTTCTGTCATATCACCATGTATGTTAGTGAGAATTAATATCAAATGTGAAGGTCCTGTTATAATATTTTTAAACTTTAAACGAACGATGGTTTGTGCATATAAATCAGATGTTTCCACGCAGCACGTAAAATTTTGGAAACAAACAGAACAGAAACAGAAAAAACATGAGCCACAATTTAGAGAGGTCATGCTAATTGGCTCGCATATGAAATAGAATAGCAAATGCTAATTCAACACGGGCTTCCGTTCTTATGTCGAAAATTCGTGGTACTATTGCAAATGTGATTTTACACTCACAACGCTGTAATATTTGATTGTGTGATTTTGCATCTAATTCAATTAATTTTGCGTTCACTCTGAAATCTTCACTCTCTACTATACTTGTTCTGCAATTCAAATACAAATTGTAACTTATATAAATCGTATATTTGTCTTACTTAAGTTAAAATGTTTCAGTTCGAAAGAAAAAAGCCGTGGAAATGAAACTTTTACATGTTTTCATCCAATCTAAGTTTGTTTATCCGCTAAGTTATTGAAGAATTTTTCAATCTTACAAGTTTTCGGCGTATCGACATTAATTTCATCAGGAACTTTACGTTAAACTTTAATATCAGTTATGTTTCATTGAAGAAAAACATATTTGCGGTCATAAAATAAGTACTGAAGTTTAATTACTTTGTCGGATGAATAAAAACCACATATATGTATACATTTTTAATAATAATAAAAGATTCAGTGAACATTCTACCATTAAATTAATTACGGTAAAATGCTCCGAAACAATTTTAATTGTAGAGCTGCGGTATTTTCTGTATCTTAATTCTTCAGGTTAGCTACGCATTTAATAAATCTGTCTAAAGAAACCTTTTATCTAAGTTAAAACTTATGTCAATTATGTTAATATCAATTGGCTTTAAGGACAAACTTGAGATGGTGCTGCTATTGAAATTTGAACTTCTTTATATTAAAAAAATGTAATACCATACCATTTTCAAGGCGGTAAAAACCTTTGTGGTTCGACTCCGGCGTCACCTATTTTTGCCTAATGACAGCAATGTTAAGCGCTGCTGTGCTATAGGGGAAACTTTTCTGAGGCATTACAGCTTAGTTCTTAGGGTTAGCGGCGCATACGTAGCTAATCTCAGATGGGAATCTTATCTATCGTGTCTATTGGCGGCAGTAGCCACTTACCATCAAATGGACAGCACGTTCGTCTCCTATTCCTACATTACATAAAAAACCATACCATTGGCTCATCGGTGTTCTTTTGGAACTGCACGAGGCGCACCCTGGTCACGTTCTCGAACTCCGGCTCGGTGTCCTCTTCCTCGTCGGCGGACTGTTGGGGCGCCCGCCCGTTGACCGGCGGCGGCGACGCGCGCAGCGACTCCTCGCCGTACACCTCGCGCGCGACCACGTCGTGGGCTTGGAGTAGGGCCTGCGGAAGAAATGGTAAATGAGTATACGTCGGTTATTCTACAAAAGCACGAGGAATATAGAAATTTTTATATGCAATTACTACACGTGAGTTCTCTTGATAACCAAGGCTAAGATATTCTGAATCATAATTCTCCTTATAAATTTATAGATTAGCTAACATGCAGAAATAAATCCTTATATATAGCCCATGCTCGCCTTTATATCGCACAAAAAGGTTTTTTTCTTTGGAAATAATTAATCAGCATTATATCAGAAATAACATGATGGTTAAAACAATATTTTATTAATGATTTTTTATACGTTAAACCTAGATCATGTAAGGAAATCAGCGTTGTCATGAAAACAAAACTGAAATAAATAAAAAAAATATACAGAGATAAAAACATGAAGGAAAATAACAAGTAAATCAAGCTTGTCATAATTACGTAATTTGCAAATGCAACTTAATGATATATAAATTATCATCACGATTAATCATAATGATATGCAGAGACAAGTGCGCAACGTAAACAGCAATTTGTCTTCATTAAATTTCATCATTTGTGTTGCATTTGGCGGTCCATTTGTCACAGTACTCGCTGATGACTGTATCATTAAGACTTTAACAAACTACACGGCTTTAACATGAATACAATAAAACGATAGATATCACTCACTTTTTCTGAACAATCTTTTCAATTATAACCTTTCTATAATCTGTGAATAGACAGTAGATAATAAAAACATATATATAAAGAAACATTTAAACAATATGATTATATGCCCGAGAGTTATCGACCTAAGTAATAAAAGACGAGTAGGGTCTCACATAGAATAGTAGCAGACAATAACCAGAACCTTTCTCGTTTTGGGAGGAGACTGGCACGAAGTAGTGTTAAATGATAGATTGATGACGATGATATTTATACAAACAAAATGCAATAGGTATATCTCATTTTAATGTAATAAACAATAGCCAGCCAGCCTCGGATAAGATTGCTGAGATCACGTAGCAAGCATACTGTAATTAATTTGTTGCCAACAAATTTTTAATTTATTAACAGGAACACAGAAAATATTTCTGTAATAAATAAATATTCCTGGAATTATTAATCGTGCAATCAACGAAAGAATTTTCTTGTACGTAATAATTCGTAACTTGAATATTACAAATCTTCGGTAAAATAATCTAGATGTTCCAGCTAACTTTTGTTATGCACGTGTTAGAGATATTTCTCTGGAATGTCAAAATACAAAACATAGTTAACAAATACTACTAACAGAAAGCACGCATCCACAGAAATGAAAATACACTGAAGTCCTTTGTTCACTCTGTAGAGAACTGTATTTTCTCCCTCGTACCTGAGTCGAGCTATTTAGTACTGCACATTTGCATACTAAAAATAAAATTTAAACCAAATGTACTCTTACAGTTAAGTCCATTTTACGGCAATTTTAGGCAGAAAGCAGAATAGGTGGAGATAAACGCCATTGAGGTAATTATTTCTAAAGAGATAACATTTTGAATTAAGGGAGATACGCGAAATGCTTATTCTATGCACAAGGTCGGACATTGCTTTTATACGTATTGCAATTAGAGTAGGAAATGGAAAATCAGATGAACTGGATTCTCGTTTTCTACCTCAAAATTATAAAAAAATGAAAAATAAAAAGTAAACGGAGATTTGAATGTAATACTCTGCAATGTAAATAACGATGATAATAACACTGATACATTTCAGTTGTATTCATGTCAATTAAAAGACATGTTAGCAGCATTCGCAAACGCGTGCGACGTGGCATTCGTTAGTCTATAAGCGTTTTTGGCAGTCAATTCCCTTGAATAGCTGTTCATTTCCCGTTTGAGCGATCTGGCATTCGACAGTGCACGGCAGAGGGATATTTCGATTGGGAAAACATCGGGGCGATCGCGTAATCCACCGCAGTTGACCACTGCATTACACACGGCCTCAATCAGATCGGATTTAATGGTACAGGAATTCGCTTCATCAACTAGCACTAAATAGTCAAAAGCGATAGGTTTATTTGTTAATAGGCCAATTTAAGATTCCTTCAAACGTTTGAAACTATACTAAACACATTTCTCTGTTTTGGATGGAGATACGAATTCTCGTTTCGACAATTCAACAATTTCATTATCATTGAAGAACTTTTACAATTTCAGCAAAAAATGCTGCACAAATGTTAAAATGTCAATGCTCGAGAAGAATGCACAGTGGGCAAAGTTTACCCATTGTCTTAACTGGTAACTACATTAGAGATCTCATCTGAACGAACAATAGTATTGCTGAGATAATTAAGAACTAAGCCGGTGTTAAGTGTACGAGACTAGACTGCACAGTTTAAACAAACAACCGCTAACGACTTTGTGAATTAGCTTGTGTTTTTCTTAAGATTTGAAAATTTGAAAAGTTTATGTACCTACTTGTACAGGCGAAGTACAACTGTGTTTTCGGTTTATTAAATTTATAAATGTTGCTTGTAACTTATTTATGACATAGAATGAGTGTTTCAATATTAACGTTAAGTTAAGTTATACGTGGTACGGTAGACTTATATTCAACTTAGTCTTCTGGATTAGAAATATAATCTAGATCAGATTTAGAATTAATTACATATTTCAATGAACAGAAGTCTCTAGCAATGCCAGATGGAATATACGGCTTATTTTTTATTTAAAAACATTAAGGAGATGAAAATGATAAACTAATGTATACCTATAAAAATTCTAATCTAACATCAATTCAATTCTAAACATCTACCGTTGCCACTAAATTTCATTCCCCAGACGAATATATACATTTTTTAAATGAAAATGTCGATTTAGAAATAAGTGGTGAGAAACATCTATATCATCGAGATGCTCGTAGACATTTTGATTGATCAATTATTTGAGTAAGTAAAACTGAAGTCTCTCTACGATTTAAAAAATCTAGGTTCACGGGCGCTTAGAATAAGATAACTTTACGTTTTGCAACTTGGCTTTTACTTCAATAAATTCGGGAAAGTTCGGAACCACGTATATAATAATTCTACGGTCGATTTTATTATATCTGCAAACAACTAAATTTTGTTTGCCAACAAACGCCGGGATATCGCATGCAACATCTGCACAGCGGAGCCAAGTAGCGAGCATCTGGCAAATGTGGTACTGTCGCAGCCAAAAAACATTAGCTGTTCAGAGCTTAGGGACCACCTTACGATAGCATTGTAGTAAACTTATCTTGCTTAGTAAAGTTAATATTGTATGAGATAACATATTCGACATTGTAGCGTAAAGTGCAACTCATATCCTACGTACCTACTTAATACCTAACATGACTGGAGGTCACAGATGTGACTTTAATCCTGAGGAGTAAAATGGTACGCTTCGTATGCATCGGCATGCTCTCCAGCAGATATTTTACAAATACGCGTTGAAGATATTATGCTTGCTTCTGAGTATTACACAATTTTAATCTTTGACTATCGGAAGTGTTTATATGGTCACTAGTAACCATATGAGTACATTTTCAGTTTACTTAACGAATATGCCTACAATGACCAATAATAAACCATTTAATCTATTTCGTTACAGTAAAAACATTCGTATTACAAAAACGTGTAAAGCATGTACATGACAAAGTGTTTGTAGCGTGTGGACAAAACGAGAGAAACAGCAACAATAGCTTAGCGACACTAGCGACACTAGCGGAGCTTGCTAGCCGCAATGCCGCGCATTGTTTTGTAGGTACAGGACAAATTGTCCCTGTAGTTCCGGGACTAGAATAGGGCTACGGTATCCCCTGCCTGTCGTAGGAGGCGACTAAAAGGGGGCTTCCGGGGTTGCGGACGGCAAGAGTGGGAGCTCGAACCGTCCAGCAAGTGACCCCGGGAAGGACGGCGGTATGTGTGGTCGCATATCGTCGTAAACATACATGGTGTGGGAGGAGCGAAAACTGCTCCCCCAGGGTAGAGCCCGTTGGGCATCGCGCTTGGAGGGCTCCGGTTGTGTTCCGTTGGAGATCCCGGAGTTCTCCAACAAGCGTTGAGGACGGCCACCGGGGGGGTTTTAGTGCGGTAAAAATCCCACATAACCCGGCGTCGCTCCCACGTCGTCGGGTACCTTTTGAAGGTTTCCCCCTCGAGAGAAAAAAAAAAAAAAAAAAAAAAAAAGGTACAGGACAAATAGATACGGTTTATTTGGTCAAAGCAACGTACGATTTAACCATTGTTTCTAAATATTTCGAACTGAAACCAACCTGTTTTTATATTTTTACGATACGAGCGTTGCGCTTCAATAGCATTTATATACGTTTAATTCGTGTGCAACCTCGTAAGGTCATGGAAAACACGTCTTCTTTACTAATTTCTCTTATTATACTAACAAAAATCTTCAGTACTATTATATCAAACACACACATTGGAGAGGTGGTTCAAATATGACTGTGTAATATTGAGTATTAGCAGCACATTTCCACGAAAACAATCCAAGTAATATTATTGCTAAAGTAGTTTTGAAAAATGAAAATGTTGTATAAACTTAATGTCGTAATTAGGTACCATGTTTTTTTACGTAAGTAGAGTGACTGTATATCTGTTAGGAAATCTATTACAAATACATACATATGTTATTTTCACGAGGGCCTGATGTGAGGGCTAAATGTAAGGTAGACAGAGTTCATTTCAGTCACGAAAAATTTGCCAAATTGAACGATACAATTATATAGAGTTACTCTGCAATATTTAATAAAATTAGACATGGTTTAGCGTAACGCAAATTGATAGTTCATGTTTTTATTCAACTAATTCAATTATATTATCCTATAGGATACAGCCACAAAATACAAGAAACACTTTCGAGCACGTGAACATTAGTGGTGAATTCTTGAAAGCATTTACTATTTGGCCAGACTTCTATGCGTAAGTCGCTTACACAATTATCTAAGAAACGAGCAAAATAATACGAAATTCCTACGTAGACAATTTGCTTGCTATATCGCAATATTAGAAAACGCGAAGATTTATTCCACGAATATTTTACTACACTAAATCGTATATTTCTAACACGTGTCCTGGAGAAAATTGTTATGGAATCTAATTTTATGTGTGTTTGAGGCACGCGTTGCCTTATTTGTTTCTCAAAGGTAACTTTATACCGTTAACAGCTTTAACATACGTAACGTGTAACGGCGAAGGTTCTAGTTTATGTTGCCACGTGTCACGTGCTTTTGTGAAATTATATTTTGCATTATATATGTAAATTTAATGTTTATGTCTAAAGTGTCAATCAATTTATCCCGATGGCTTATGGATGATTTTATAACAGCAGCGTCAAGAGCAGCTTACCGAGGAAATCTCAAACTCAAGTGATCAAAAATAGCATCAATGGTCGACTTCAGGTAGGCCTGTGATCTTGTTTTGGAATTGATTACAGACAAATCATCATCAGATCAGATCAATGATCGGATATGTCAATGGGCTCTTTGGGATTTTATAGGTATCAGATCATAATCGCGGGATCAGATAGACTACACGCTCGTTATCTAAAAGAACAACATACAAAAGATCAATCAAATAAATAAATGTAAATCTTATTCCGAGACAATATCACAAATTTGTACTCCAATATCATAAACAATGAATTTATTTGTAACATAAATATCTTTTCACGCACCAATACACTTACAAGCGTAAAATAACCTTTATCGTCTATGAGAGTATTCGTATGAAGGTCGTTTCAATCTGTTCATAGATTCCAGAGGTGACGAGGTGTGTAGCGTATGATAAACTGGATCGAACTTGTGGACGTGATGCCATACGCCAATTACCATGTCAAAGACGCCGGTCTGTTAGGTTACCTGAGACTAGTTTACAGCGACTTTGAGGGCGATCGGATTAATATTCAGTACGGTCTATACTCAGCTCGGAATATTAATATCTAACTATTATTTATCTAGTTATTGTGACTAGATTAAAGTTAATGATCTACTTGAATAAACGAAAATGTGATAAAAGGACGACAATTGATTAAAGACGATTGATATTGAAAATCTAGCTGTAAACGAATAAATTTAAATTACAACTTGATAATTAAGTCATAAACTATTAAGCTATAAACGAAGTTGTAATTTCCTAGTAGATAAATGAAGAATAGAGAATAAATCCATTGTTCTAATCTTTTGTTTTCAAAGCATGTATGATGTAATTAGTTAAAGTTCTTTGTGAAACGGTAATTCCACTGTTGCTTTGAGAAAATCTAGGACTGTATTCTGTATATAAAATTATTCTAAAGGTGAGCCTGGGAGTACCATCCATTTAAAAATATATCTTAATAAATTGAAAAATGCGAGAACGATTTACAAATCGGTTACAGATGGCCATATCTTACATGAAATTTATATAAATTCTCTCGAGGATATAATAAATTTATTCGGTAAATCCTAAGGCTTCGAAAATAAAATTATGCGCACTCGCCTTGGATTCAGAGAAACATTCAGGTATTAGTTTTTCCGATAGGAATTCTAATGGGCTTTGTAAAATATTGATATCAAACGACTATTGAGACACGTAAAAGCACTTAATGTGCTCAGAAATAAAGGTTTGGTAGGTACTTTTCAATTCTTTTCATATCATTACTTTTATGTATATCTCTACTAGAAAATGTTTTATGTCTTCCAACCTTTTAACGTCACATTTTATTCTGACTGAAAATTGATTAATTTTAACAAGTTTCATATTCAATTGAGTTAATTAACCAAAACTGAAACTGAGCTGAAAACCGCACCGATAATTAATTGGCAATCATTTTACATGAGATGACATGAAACATTAATTTATTAGTACAATATTCTTATAACATTAATTCAATAAAAAGTTCAATTTAATATTGAAAGAGTTTAAAAAGAGATCAAAGTAATTTTATATTATTTTAATGTCTTTATAGAACACTGTTGCGAGTGTAATTTTAATATTACTAAATAAAAAATCTATTTAATGATACAAGTCTGACATAAATTAAGAAATAAAACACGATAAGAGGTAGGCTGCGATAAGTGACATAAAAGATTAAAACTAAATTGAACAATACCAACAAACAAACGCTTTAATCTAAATTACTTAATGTACTCAATAAACAACAAAACAACCGAAGCTCGTTATCAGTTCAAGCATGAGTCCTTTGCAGTAAGCGACCCGCATGTAAACGGACATAATGAGACGGCGTTTCATTTACGAACTTGGCACTACCCGTCGCGCCCCGCTGGATAAACTCAATGCGAATGTAAGAAAACGAGTAAGTAATAAACAACAAATGTAGGGAAACAATACGAGTCGTACGGAAGATGAACGCCGGCTGTGAATGAACCTCGAAACGTAACAATTGAAAAATCTAGGTAAGGCACGAGTTGCATGTAAACAATGGGCCGTTGCTACTAATTACAAATATGCTCCAGTTACAATTTGAGAGGTAATGGATAACATGGATAAGACTGTGTATTTAAATTGTAAGAAAAGGAAGATGAAAAAGATAAACGGCGACAAATATCAATTTGTTTCTTTGTTTTAATGCTTTGGAAAGGTAAAACAGGTCATTAATAAGGATGACGTCTGAAAAATCAATTGTATTAAAGATTATACAGATCTAGAGAGAATAATACAAATTGATAATTAGTACCTGCTTTCACCGGCTTCAGTTCAAAATATAAACGAAGCTGTAAGCGAAGCCATTATTGCTATAAATAACAAAACAAACGGAGCGTGCAGCCGACTAAAGCACGGGTCCATTGCATTAGAAGCCCGCATCCAGTAGAACGCAATGAGCTGGCACGCTCATTCACAAACTTGCCGCTATCCGCCCCAGTGCCAGTTCCCAATGCGAATGTAAGAAAACAATACGGAACAATAGTACTGGTAATACGATGGATTTGTTTGTAATTTCTTGTTTGTTTGAATTTCATTGTGTTGTTTTGTTAGATGCAGTTTGTATGAAGAGAAGGAATGGTATTAATGACGCTGCCGGGTCACTTATTTTACTAATATAAATGCATTATTATAATATTTCTATTAATCAACAAGTTATTTTGCAGTCATTTAATTAGGATACAACATTTAAATAATGTATTTATTCAAATAAATATTTAAACGAAATAAATATTCATCTAAGCCAAATCTAAAAGTCAAATTGGTCTTAAAGTAAGACATTCCTCGTAAATAAATTGTAGCTACGAGTAGCTAGACACTGACGCAGAGTTATCTACGTTAATTTCCATTAAAGCCAATCAAGCGGATTTGGAGCATTTAATGTTAGGTACTGCAACGGCTAGGCAATACGATCAGTTGTAGTTTAATTCTAGGTTCGTGTTCATGTAGGGATGGATCTCTATACATAAGGTATATGTAGGATGGCTACATACGCGATAGATATTGGTGATCCAGAAATGCAAATTATCTTACTAGGAATTGTTATTACTATCAATGTAACGTTATTCGATATTATAGTTACTGTTCATGATCTCACAACATCGAAGAGAGATAATAATTATTTAATTGTAATTCGGACTTAAGATTACAGGCATGGTGAAGATTTCATATTTCTTGGAATATGTGAAAGAAAGAATTCGGTACAGAATATTTAAGTGATGTCTTTTCTCCAAATGTTCACTCATTCTGGACAGAAACAATAAAGAAAGTTCCCGAGGGTATGATACTGGCGAAATAACTGAATGAGGTAAGAAACATCAATTTGATGAGAAGCTTTATAAATAATAGTTATAATATAGCCATTCCTAGAACGCGGAGTGATATTTCATACAAACTAGGTTGCCTTAATGCCAGATCTAGATTATTATCCGTATTTCGGTGTCTGGTTTGAAGATTATGGTAAGACTAAGTTACATCTATTGTTTGTAGTTCCTAACGCTAGCCATATATCTATAATCAAGGAAGATCAATTACAAGCCGTTACAGCCGTGTATATACATTGTACAATATGAAAAGCTAATGCCAGGTGTAATGTATTGCCTGTCGTAGGAGGCCACTAAAAGGGGGTTCCGGGGTTGCGGAAGAGTGGGAGCTCGAACCGTCCAGCAAGCGACCCCGGGAAGGACGGCGGTGTGAGTGGTCGCATACCGTCGTAAACACTACATGGTGTGGGAGGAGCGAAAACTGCTCCCCCAGGGTAGATCCCGTTGGGCATCACGCTTGGAGGGCTCCGGTTGTGTTCCGTTGGAGATCCCGGAGTTCTCCAATAAGCGTTGAGGACGGCCACCGGGGGGGTTTTAGTACGGTAAAAATCTCACATAACCCGGCGTCACTCCCACGTCGTCGGGTACCTTTTGAAGGTTTCCCCCTCGAGAGAAAAAAAGGTGTAATGTATGCCCGTAAGCTACTTCTATTGATGTTTACAGCAGCTTAGGTACATTTAAACCGACATGGAATAAGATTTTAGTTACATAAAACATGAAAACTTGTAATACTTAATGAATATTTAAAAAAATCAGTTTTATATTTAAATTTGTGTTGATAACTAAAATCACGAATTAAAGAAAACTATGACGACACTTCAAAGAAGATAAATACAAGCAAGGCAAGAGAAAATTTATTAAACTCTCACAAAGGGCGTCCTTATTAAGGAGGTCTAATACAGTTAGTAACAAACATTAAAGATAAAATGTTATAAGAAAAACAATAGAAATAACACGACAAATTAGAAATATACAACCACACACAGTCACACAACATTGAAATCGGCTGAATAATTTCGAACATTTGCGTGCCAGGAACACGGGATTTACAAATATTAAGATTAAACATTCGATTCATTAGAGATGTTGAGCGACGCTCACAACAGATACGGGTAGCGAACAAAATCTGCGCAAACGATTCCCGGAAACATATTTAATATCAAACACAATCGTACCATTGAAGCGGCAAACTCGGTGGAGGTAATCTCCCCCAGGAATGCAATATTCCGTCCGTGTTATTACGTACGAACAGCCAACAACTACACAGCAGTAAATTTTACCACGACATGCTCCACTGCTCGCTATGCATACAGTACAATTGTCTCTAATTGCTCGTAACGAGAAACGGAACATTTATAAATGTTTAACTAGTGACAGCGAAGTAATTATAATTTCACTGAAAATGCAAACGAAGGTAATTTTTGTTGGATTTATGATATTCCAGTTTGAGAAATATGCTGTTGAAAATATAGCAATACTACGGTGCAATGTTCAGTATACAAGAGAACTATATAATTTTATGTTTGAAAACGAAGTAAATACAATAAAATAAATAATTAATGTGGAGTAATCATAATACAGCGCTGCTGCAGGCAACGTACAACTTTAATGAGCTTTTATATTTATTTAATTAAAATGAGAGAAATTCCACGAATTCTTTGAAGTTGAGTATATTAGAGTTAATTTAATAGCTTATTGCAATGTGAATTAATTTTTATATGAAATTCATAATTGGACAATGTAAAATTTACCAGAACCGAGAATCCGCAACGCTGTGTAAAATTGCATTGACGAATATAAATGTCAAAGAGACGGAGAGATTTAATGAAATCTCGGAGATTCTTTATATAACGGAAGCAGCAAAATTTTATACTATCTACTTGATATAATGGTCACTGCAACTGAGGACCCACTTCCAATCCAGTTTAAATAAGATAGGGAGTCCTACCAGCGTTGCAACACTTGAGGACTTTTATGATATGAATAAAGAGAAAGGTCGTAATTCACCTAGGTTCAAATTGGTATTGCCGTTGTCAAAGGTTCATATATCTTTTACAATCATCTAGAATAGAACTAAATTCCTAACTGTGGTTTTTAACACCCGCTTTAATCAATATTTTCAATTTTTGCCTACATACGTTCGAAATTTGTCAATTTTTAGTAGGCAGCGACTGTCAAATTTCGAACTTTAGGAGGCAAAACGTTGGAAAGATTACTAATAAAGGGCCTTAATAATGCGTTGTTATCTCCGAGGACGAAAAGCATAAAAATAAACCAAATCAGAAACAGTTGAGACATTGGTTACACATAAACAAAACATTAACAGATGCTCCGGCAGTTTTACCACCTAAGATGATTATCTCGGTAGATTAGCCGAGAGCAAAGAGAGCCGGATCACCTGAGTTATTCACTCACTACAAGATAATATTAGCAGACAGCTTAATGAGAAAGCTCCTCGACTACACCGTTGAATGTTGCGAAAATAATTTTATGAATACTAATATAATTTTAAATTCAACACAGATTAATTATAATAAATTAAAATTTCAGACTCAAAATAACATTATTTTAGTATTGTTGTTCAGAAATGTTTTGTGGTATTCATAATAATACAAATGACTTGATAAGACAGTTTAGATAAATTACTTATTCATATTATTTGAAAGTTTTATAAGAATAATGAGTGTTACAGATTTTTAAATCGAACAATGCATGTGCTTTAAAAATTTAACATGGACAACTTTACACATTTTGGTACGAGGACGTTATGAAATACACGAACTTGAAAACTCGAAATTAGGCGGGTTTGTGTTCTGTCTCGGTTAGCACGGGTATTGAAAAGAAGTAATTTAACATATCTTCGTGAACATACAGGTATAGAATACCTAGGGAAGTCTCAAATCATCATTCCAAAAAAAAAATAGTGTTCGTTTGGCTTGTTCTTAGGATTTGAATCCTTTGTATTCATTAGTCCTATAGCTCACTAAGCTAGGTTTAAGCGTAATTAATAATATGAGGAATCAAAGAATGCTTCTGCAATAATCTAGGATTAAAGTGACAATGGATTTTTCTTTACTCTATACTCGTATGTCTGATCCCGCAAATAAATGACATTTTATGAGGCTAAGATATTAATATCAATAGCATTATTCATAATAATGACATTTTACTGACGCAGCATAAGAGGAATATACGTAGTTACTTTATATTCGTAATACGAGAAACGCGGAAAATTCCAACAGTAGCTCAGAAGAAGCGAGATCTTGATTAGTTTCCAGGACGAGAGCATTGTGATGTCTTCTCCGTACATTGCACGAAGATCACAATGGCATTCAATCTGCATAATAATTTGTAACATACGTCAGCGTTGCTGACTTGGATCACCACCGCGAGCGGGCGACCGGTAAGCGATGATATTTGTGTATACTGGTCGAACTCTTCGTGATTCAACTCCGGAGGCACGACCCCCTCCCATATTTCTACCTTTCTGCCGTTTCGTGTTTTGAAGGAAGTGGTAAGGGTAATACTCATCCGTGGCGTTTCAAATTAGTTTTCAGGGATAGTAACACCACCGTGGCCAACCTAAGGTAGAAATCTAGCCTTATTTGGGGTCGATTCTAGATGTCCATCAGAGGCATTAGCTACTTACCATCAGGTGCATTACATGCTTGTTTATTATTTCAATGTTAAAAAAGAAAGTGTTGTATTCATATCTACCGGTAAGAAGTAAATGTCTTACACCTACCTATCTACCTATACAAAAAAATAAAGCATAATAAATAATTATGCTCCTAGCTAACATTTGAATAACATCTCATTGTCTCGCTAGTGAGCTATTGTAAAACAGCCTCCTTGTACTGAAACATCACATTTCCGTATATGACATTTATACGGAATGCATAGAATGCTTGAGGATTCTAATTAAAGTTCGTATGACTGATATACTCTGATTAAAAACGAAATTTTATGCAATTTCACTTAAAATTACAATTTTAATTAATACCGCGAACAATATCCTAAAAGTGAATTAAATTTTATCGGAAAATCGCTTTGTAGAGCTCTAACGTTTAATTATTAATATAATAAAGGAATGTACACTATTGAGATTCTAATGAAAATATTTCAGATTCAAAAAGGTTTTCTATTGTAGTGGTATTTCTATTAAAATGTTCATTTTGAAACATCATAAAGGCTTCAGAACAGGATTAATAAGGTTTATTACGTAAATCTGATAGAAAATCTAAGGTACTTTGTAAGTTCTTTTAAGTGAATCTTAATTTTATTAAGGTACTGTAAAATATTACACTCAATGGTGAAATGGGCGATACACCTACATAGTCTAACTATAGGTGCGCTAATCGAAGCAAGTATTTTCAACAGTCAGCTCCAAGACGGATGACCATTTGTGGCAAGGCAAGCAAACTATTGCAATCGTTAAGATAATACAACATCATTTCAAAATACTTATAGGTATAGTCCTTAGTTTGTTTCAAATAGTAATACATAAGTTAGTTGTAAAGGTGATATAATCTTTCGTAGTTAGACGCTTCAGGCCGGTGTCCAATAAACTTTAGGGGGATTTTTCTTTCTATTGCACACGTTTATGCTTCACGCGCGTGGCACTCGCGTCCTTTCATTTCATACAAACACGTATACGGTCAGCGTGGAGACTGCTACGAGTTAATTGTTAAGACAGAAAAAGCGCCCTTAGCTCTATTTGAGGTACATATGACCGTTACCGCCAACCATTATTTGTGTGCTATTTCAATTTAATCAAAAAACGGTTAAAAACAAATACATTCCGAATAAACTGTCTTAAATTAACGATCTGTAAGATCAATTTTAGATTGTGAAATATACGAATATTATAAGTTATATCTTAAGGAAAGTTGAATCCATTATAATAAAAGCCATTATAATAGCGGCATAAAAAGAAGGTAGGACTGAAGATGAAAAATGTTGATAAGAAGTAAATTTATGTTTCTGTACAAAATTAACGAAATTTTACGTTTGTAAAGGAAGATCTCACACGAGCATAGGTGCCCGAGGACTGGAGTTATAGGACAAAACTTGTGAATTATTCGAAAAGTACAAGTGAATATACAAAGTAAGTGAAGTAGTAAGTGAATATACAAATATATTGGATAAGTTTATAACGATGGAGGAGATTATGCAAAATTTTTAAACATTGCATAATCTCCACAATGTAATTATTAACACATAGTTATTTTAAATCTTATATTAAATTATTACGTTTATAAATATACTCGTCCTTGTTGAATTAAGTCTTTATAATGGTACGGTTTATCGGATTATGTAGAGCTTAGTTGTTAAGCAAAATCTTTCAACAATGATGCTGATGTATGAAAAGCTTACCGTAAGGATCTTGTTCCAAAGTGACAGACTAACGATAAACGAGTACTTGCTTATTTTACAGAGAATTGAACGAAACACACAAACATTAAACAAGCACATACAAAAGTCTGATTAGATTTCGTTTATGTCCATGATTATGATTTACTTATTTGGAATGTCTATGAATTTTACCGATTACATCTTAGTACAGTTCTTGGAATTTTGGACAGAAGAGAACTTTTTGATATCTACATAAAGTAAAAAAATCAAATTTTTCAATTGAAAATCCATCGCTTCTAGTATCTCTAAGGGTAATAGAACCACTAACGTAGATTACATTATGCTGCTTATAAGGGATTCGTACAGTGAAAATTTCGTTTAGTCTAGACCTGTAATGTCATGCGAGTGTGATGAGAACAAACAACTTATGTAATATTTCTTGTACGACGGCAAAAATATGTACCTTTTTCAACCAATATCACGTACGACTAGAAATGTGTTTGTTTTTCACCACTTTTGCGAACCTTAACAAAAACTCCTTTCATATCACGAGACAGACGTGTTTGGTATTAGTGTCGCAACATCGAGATTTCAATTTTTGAATGATGCTTAATATTGCTTTTGTTAGAATAAAGTATACCCTATATGTTTTTTATAATATATAATTGAGTTCGGTACCATAAAATAATAAAGAGCATACATAAATTTTATTTTCCACTGTACATAAAACAATCATGACGTAAAGCAACATAAGCATCTCATTGTACCAAACGTAATAATTAAACAAGCAGACGTTATTCTCGGAAGCAGTAAATCTGGAAAGCGAAACCATGGAACGAAATTTTTGAACGTATTCTAGGCAAACAATAGAGCAATACAAACCTTTGATATTCCAGGCAAGTGCAGAACAAAAAAATTGAATCAGAAAGACAGGATAAAAGTACAACGATGACAGTAAAGGACGTTTGAAATACTTCCTTGAATAATATGAAAACGTACATAAAATTATATTCAACAATAGAAATTTAAGGTATGTTGTGGGTAAATAATAAGCCAATCTGATATTTGTGAACAATGCAGCCTTACAGGAAAGAAGACAGCGTTAAGCCACAACGTGAACAAATAAATCCTTCGGCTGAAATGTTGGCTTTTAGATGTGTCAGCCGGATGAGAGACACAAAAGATTTACGAATAAAAGGCGTTTAAATTATATTAAATCGTTGTGAAGTGCATTTGAAATTAAATATTAAGACCTTGACAGGAGCTTTAAAGTTTAAGTAAATATTGTAAAGCCACTGATATTATGGGTATTAAATTATAATTTCAGTGGCTTGAATTGCCAATAATTTCATGACTTATGAAATTGTGAGTTCTATTTATATAAAGAAAAATATATTGAATGTGTGACTTTACGATGAGTTATCTACACTGGAAGATCATTTCAATATCCGTTAAGTGAACCCATAAATTTCATGAAGGAGAAAAATGTAATAAATCCATCACCATGTGCAAACAAAACGAATGACGAAAGTTATATATTAGGTTGGAATAAAAATGAGCGGCAACTATTCAATTTGAATGCATAATCCGACAGTAAATTTTCATTTTGAAGCTCAGTAACATTAACAGAAAGCGCGACATTTGCATTGGGCAGATACGCTGGGAAACGGACAATTGAGATTCGTTCCACTGCCACCCAATAAATACCGAGCTGAATGAATGACGACAATATTTTAATAATCCTAAACAAGTACCTCTAATACATTAAGTAGAAAATTTAATAATAAAATAAATGATTAAGTAAAACACTGTTAGACTTAATAATTATCTCTAACGAAAGGAAATTAACAAGTTCCATACTTTAAATCATCTAGGTACTTATGTGTGTAGCTAACAACGCACTGAAAGAGACAGAAGATATTCATTTTTTGAAATTTTATTGTTCCTAATTAAATGTCACCAGCAATCTTGTTACATTTTAACATAAGAGATGTCGTTAAATTCGCCCGTATTCATAAACAATACAGTGTATTAGCTATTGTATGCTTTATGTTATTTGTCCATAGCATTCGAGATAATATGATAAAAAGGAATAAAGCATTCAAAAACGTTTGTGAACTCATGATCGTTCTGATTCTGACACTGTCGTAAAATCGTGTAATTATATTTGTTTTTTCACTTTTTAATAATTTACTATTTTATTCATTTCCGAAATACGAATCTACTATATCATAAATACTATTAAACGGTAAACATTTTAACTATTTTACCATTATCCGGTTTCAATCAATAAATGTCCCGAGTAAGCTTGGTTTGGCTTCACTATATCTAGGATACTCTTTTCCCGTTTTAAAATATACTTAAAGGCTTTCTGTAAGGACTTTCCGCACAAGCTAGATTGTCCATCCACTTAATAAGATCTCCGGCCGTAACCGTAATTCAAGATCCTTTTTTCAGGCAAAAACATATATCACATTTTGCGCTTCACGTAGCAGAAATAACGTGGTTTTGGCATTTCTTAGACGTTTCGCTTTTCTTAACTTTTTATTACCCGACTGTAGAGAGTAATGTTTTTTTAGCGTATGTTATGTATGGATGTTCATCTAAATTCTGTAAGTGACATAGGCTATATTTTTAAGCAGACTGGTGTTAATAATGTTGGTTTTATAATTATTCCATAGTTACTAGGTATGACCCCATTGGTTTCTACTACCAACTGGTATCTACTAGCAGTATTTGTGTAACTTGAGCAACTACCAGTCAGTTATTTAATTAATAGTCGATAGCGGAGCGGATATTTTGTAACATACTCGTAGATTAATAAAATAATAGTCGTCCATTGCCAATGGGTCAAATTCAACAGTAATACCCAAATAAAAGCTTAACTTGATATTCATCGAAGTATAACATGAATAGTTCTCAATTTCAATAAATGTGTAACTGCTCTTCCATAAGTTTTCGCTTCACGTATAAATATTAGTGAGATAACGCTTGAATTTACTACATAACCCAAAATAATTAATTCAATTACTTTGTTTTTATCACTTTATTTATATTTTTGGGTATATTCCTGCTTAAATATCATTCCGGCTTTTGTCACGTCGCGCAAACACTGCAATAAATCTCTGGAATTGACTTGAGTGAATCCGGATACTATTTTTCGAAGCCTGCTCGGACCCGAAAACTTGTTTTTATTCGTGTTGTTAGCTAGGGTACGTTTTCATATAAATAACGAGCGAAATCGGCGACGGAATGGATATTATTACGTTAGGATAGTAAAGATTAGGATAATAAAATAGTACTAAGAAAGATAAGGAAGTTGGAACATTCAGGAATAATACAATTACAAGAAAATTACAGTTTACAAGAATGGCCGGTTTATGAAATTATACAAAATATAGCAGAAGCAATAAATGTGATAATAAAGAATATTTACTAATTTTATAATATTTATAACGGTAGTAATTGGTCTTTTGATAATTCTAGTTAGGAAGTAATTAAACAATGTAACTCATAATAAGTTCATTTTAGCCCTTGATTTACAGCCACACACATACAACATTATAAAAATAAATTAAAAACAAAATAATGGCAAAGACACGAAATTAAAACTGTGAACAAAGAACTTACTAATTATGACAGAGAGAGCAGCGCTGTAAATATAATTACTAAACTTAATTAAGAATAACCAACTGTTGAATTATGTTATTTTTCTTAAAGCAAAATAAGACGAAAAGGAAATGAGGAAGCCTACGAGCTTAATGAAGTAGCTAAAGGTACTACTGTTTTACATGACAATAAAAATGCCACTCGGTATACTGTGCCAAAAAAAAAGCGTTATAAATTTCTCTTACAAAGTAATTTACAGCTGGCAACGATATTAATAAAGTTGGTCATTTATAAGAAAAATCTCGGAATAAGTTTTTAATTGAAAAAAATATTTAGTAAATTTCTTACCAATATTTCGGCCATAATTAAATTTTAGTTTTTTAATACTCGAAATTTCGTTTCCATTTGCATAACTAATATTTCCATATTAATAGAGCAGTCTTATTATAAGGATTTTATCAAAAATGTTAATACTCGTAGTAGGTACCAAAACATTTAAAAGTTGACCTACATTATGGAAAAAAAAAACACATGAAAGAATATTTGTTTTTATTGTACATTTCAAACATTCCCACTGATTTATTTGATGAAAAAGCGCTACAAATGTGGCACTCCGCCTCTGTGCGACTCGTTTGCTGTACAAATAAAGCATATATATCTCGGTATATATAGCCTATATGTATGGAAACAATTCCATATGTAACATGAAAGCGCTGCTATGATGCTATTATTTCTCATGTTGTTCTATATTGAGGAAATAATCGGTATTATAATACGCATTTTAGCCGAGTGCACTTGTATTTCTACATAATTAAAAAACTTTGAAATGACACACACAAATGTTAATAAACATACTTTGACATTTACTTAAACTTGAGTGATTTTCTTGAAGACTCAGCGTACTGGATATTATACATTTGTTTTTTAAATGTATATAAATATGTATTTTTGAAATATGTAATTTTAATTAGTGTGTATTTGTAGGTGGTATGGTATTATTTTTCCCTAATTTTAAATATTCTTAACTAAATGTTACGGACATTTAACAAAATCTTTAAGAGTAAAACTTTTATTACAAGATTTCTTAGTTTAAAACTGAAGTATTAGCCCGGTCAAGTTAGACATAAAAATAGTGGTCAAATAGCTAAAATTCCGGGAAAGCCAATTTTTTGTAGAGACCTTGGGTTTACTATTACAAATAAAGTGTCAAAAGTCCCCATCGATCCGAAGTGTGCGTCGGCAGTTATTCGAGGTCAAATGTCAAAATTTTAAGTTCTTTGAATTTCTCCCGAAAACGGTAAGTTTTATCGAAAAAGTACCTAGGACCAAGTTGTAGCTCTTAAAATTCTCTACAAAATAGTCCATATATATTTTTTTTTCTCCAAAACCTATCAATATTCAGATACTGCGCTTGTAAAAATTACGAGTACGTTTTATACGATATGCACATATTTCCACACCACCTGCGAAATATGATACTCAGCGCGTTTTTTTAACGTAGTTTCCCTGGGAGGACTATTCTACGAACTTTTATGATGTTATTTCCAGCAACAATACTTATTTAATATCTAGTATGAAGAATATTGGATATTGGTTATTGAGTTCAACTGTCGTTCTAATTTTTATGTTACTTTAATATATTTTTTTATAATATCGGGGTAGCAGACAAGCATGCAGTCCACCTTATGGTAAGTGGCTACTGCCGCCCATGGATATGTATAATTAACCCAAGATAGGATTAGATATTCCTATCTAAAGTCGGTCACAAATTCGCCGCTACCCCTGAGGACTAACTAAGTTGGAACGTCTTGGAAAGGTATGTCTCCCTTACCACACCCTTCAAACCAGAACAGCAGCGCTTAACACTGCTGTTATGAGGCAGAACTAGGTGTGGCGGTGATGCCGCCGGAGTCGAACCACCAAGGGTTCTATCACATGCAAAAAATCTGAAATTCTATCACATTCAAAGAATCATACTCCACTTAAATAATCATGTTTTCTTCGATTTATTCTTCGTCTTCTTCTTCTTCCTCTTGCTGAATGTCTAGAAATTCACACGAAGATGGTACACTTGTCTCTGTCATCAAAATCACATGAATCTTCCTCTCTTGTATTTAATGGACCATTTGAGCAACATAGACCTTGGTTAGAATTAGTACACACCGAAGAACTGAAGAATTGTTTCCTCACCTCAAGCAACAATCAAATTACCAAGGGAACTCGGCTTCTTCTTGCTATTTATGGAGCTCCAAATTATTGCGTAGATACAAAGATATATCTATGCGTAGATAAGTACAGACATTTAACATTTGTGAAATAAAACAAAAAGCAAGTATCTTTTCCTTCTCCAACATCGGCATCCGCTATTCAACACTTGTATCAGGTCAGACATGGCAAGGCAATCAATTGAACCCTGAAGACTGGGGTTCAAAATTAATGAATAATACTTTGGAATCGATTCAAACTTTACTGACCCCCACTCGAGAAAAACTTCTTAACACTATTTTTTGCAATTGCAAAAAAAAGTCGTAGTGCCACAGTGTTTTCAGTGTGTACCAATTGCCAAGGTGTTGTATCTTGCTCAAATGTTTAGTTAAATACAAGAGAGGTATATGGTCTGATGAAGAGACAACTGATTCGTCTCCATTTAAACAATTTCTAAACATTCAGCAAGAGGAAGAAAAATATGAAGAAAGAATAAGAAAAAGATATAGAAGAAAACGTGATTGTTGAAGTTGAATATGAAAAGTATAAATTAGATTAAAGTAACAAAAAATTAGAACGACGGTTGAACTCAATAACCAATATCAATAATCTTCAAACTATTAAAGAAGTATTTTCCCTGAAAATAGCATCTTAAAGGTTCTTGGGATAGTCCCCCCGGGAAACCATGTTAGAAAACCCCGCTAAGTATGCTATTTCACAGGTGGGGTGGATATCATGTAAAACGTAAATCTTACATGCGCAATATCTGAATAATTATTGGTTTGAGAAAAAAAAAATAAGCACCATTCTATAGAGAATTTTAAGAGCTACAACTTTGGCCTGAGATATTTTTCGATAAAACTTACCGTTTTTGAAAAAAATCCAAAAAACCTAAAATTTTGACGTTTGACACACACGTCGGATCGATGCGGACTTTTGACACTTTATTTGTAATGATAAACCCAAGATCTCTACGAAAATTCAGCTTTCCCGGAATTTTTGCTATTTCAATTGTCTAACTTGACCGGACTATATAACAAGTAAGTGAAACATGAAATGCGAAATTGATCGGAAGAATTTTCCACATAACGCTCTTTGGCGTTTCTTTGATCTTGCTTACTTTGCATATCGAACGCTTTGAATACATTTCTTTCAATTTATGAATGTACTGGCGCTGAATTACATTTCTAAAAACTGTCTGTATCATTTTCAACTGTAAGCAAAATTTTATACCTGAATGCTTGCATTTTTATGCACGAGAAAATTTCGTATTCTGAGCTTCGACCTCATAAACGATCTAATTTATGATATTTTACAGGCTTTTCAAAATTTAAAATATAATGTACACAAACGTGATATAACGTTCTGTTTCATATTCATATTGTTATTATACTATATACAACTAAGGTTGTTGATTTGAATTGTTGATTCTAAAGCTTTAAGTCATTTAGTATCTATGAATAGTTATTTCGTTGATATTTACATTATTGTCCTATCATCATCTCATTATTTTCGCTTTACTTTCATTATTTCTTCTTTGTTTGTTATCTTCTTCAAACGGCGTATGTAGTAAAGTTCCTTAGATTGCCGCCCAAATTTTCGTGAAGATCATCTAAGGTACCTCTAAGTACTTGACTTTATAAAATAATTCAATGATCACCTCATGCACGTCACCGCGGCACTACAAAGGCACGTAACAGAGAAACGTACGTGATCACATACAAAGCACTTTGACCCTGCACGGAACAAGGTCGTGTGGTTTTGAGGTTTTCAAATAAATTAAGTTGAGTTAATATTTATTTCGTTGAGGCGCACGAATTACTTAGTATGAATATTGTAAAACATATTTAAAAAATAATACATGTTCATTTATTTAACATAAGCAAAGATATTGGAATTGTTGCATAAAAGCGGACTATCAGATCTAGAGCAGAACAGACTACCTGTGATAGATACTCGTAGATAGATAATAATCACTGCCATCCATACATGTCATCAAACCCAAATAGGATTTGAGTCCTGGACATAAGCTCACAGATGTCCTGGGAGGAGTAGACAGAGAAGCAACATACATCAGCGTTTGTTACTTTAGTTGAACCAAAAAAATGATGGAAAGACGAAGGCGTTAAGCACAAATCATTGAAATTCAGCGTTTTAGAATCCTTATTACAACAAGAAATGCGTAGTTATTCCAACCACTTTACAATCTACAAAGATATAAAAATATCGTAATACCTACAAGATAATACGCGATTATTTAAAAAGCGAAACGCTTTGACCCTATGCGGGGTGAGGTCGCGGTTTGAGGTTTTTACATAATTAAGTTGTGTAAATATTTCATTTTGTACCGAGTTTATGTTGTATTATAAGTTCAGATGAACGGTACATTTTGTGTGGGATGTTCTGAGAATCGTCTTAAATATCAAAAGCGCTCTTGAGATTACTTTTATTAAGAATCTTGTGTTATGTCATAAACATAAATATTATTATCGTGGAAGGAATTGGGAAATTCCATGTAAGTGATATTGTTTTTTACTTGAATATAAATAATATTTGTGATTAATTTTTTTTTTACTTACAATGATACAAAATTTGTTTTATGTCCATTTACAAATGTGGAATTCTTAAGATAAATGTATTCAATAGAAATATTATTATAACTTGAAGCCAGCTCGCAGACGAAAAATGCCGTAGATAACATAACATTAGAACTCTTGTAAACAGTTATACATATATTTTTAAGTTAAATTCGTTCATAATGATGAAAACTTGTATTTAAAATGTGAAAATTTGATTTATTTAGTTACATATGAATTATGCATAAAGTTTTATAAAACATACATTGTTATTCTACAAACAAGATTTAAATGCAAATTTAAATAAGCGTGCCGTCGGCGTTACAAGAATGAAGAACTAGATGTCTACAAGATGATGTGGTAGAATTATTTTACTGTAGACTACAGCGGAACCCCTGTGATACTTGACCTTGTAAAGCAGGGGAACTTATAGAGATTCCGACTTAGCTCTTAGTAACAATAATGCTTCTATGCATCTGTGATCAACCTTAGTTAGGAATTCTATCATATTTCGATTTGTTTGCTCATATGTGGCTGTGACGACTGAATGAAGATTGAATAAAATATTTACTGTACTATTTTTCTTCCATTGACCGAAAACATTATTTTACTTTGTCTATTTCTCAGTTTGATGTTTCTTTCCTAATGTCTCAGTACTCTTGTACTAGTAGTATTCCCTCATAACTGATCGAATTGCGCTGGCAAATTAACCCTATAATAATATGCAGTGAATTAATTCCGTAATGTTGTACGAATAATTCAAAACACCAATTTACTTGACGTATTTGCTCAAAGAAGACATCGCGCAATATGTAAAGCTTAGTCGCATGCGGTGTCTCATATCATACGCTCAGATTTAGCCTGAAATATCTTGATGCGGTTTCATATGCAGCTGGTTTAATCGTGCATACGCTGCTTATGGAACTAAAATATGCAATACGTACGAGTATACTCTTATGAGATTGCAAATACCAAACTAATACTGTTCATTCCTTGCATGCGAATTATTAATTTAATTAATTTGATGAATAAGTACCTACTGATTGATCAGCGTAATTATGATTCAATATCAATAATTGGAATTGGATCGTACTACTATTAATTAACTATATTTTGATTATAATATAATAAAATAGGCTAGGTGAGAATCGAACTCGCACGAGGTGATACCACTGTATTTTCAACGGTTTCTTACCATCACATCAGTTATAGAAATCAACTTGTCTTTTTTTGGGTATGGAACTATAAAAATGTATATCCTAATTTAATGTCTACGTTTTTAAAATTACTTAATTTTCTAAAAATATAAAAAAAATCACTTTTATAGTAGGCAAATAATTAACAAACGTAGAATATTGCTTGCATATTCAATTATGTATTCGCTTAAAACTCCCGATCTAATTACGATAGTCTTTCCAACCTCAGCTAGCTTAAGTTAACTTTTTACTATTCAGTTAATCCATATCCCAAAAGAGAAGTAACTTGTGAAAAGATCAACCTATTTCTATATACCATTCGAATAATCCAGTACAAGAGAAACACTTCGGCACTTGCTAAAGTCGGTCCAAAGAGGTTTCTACAAGAGATTGTAAGTCTAACGTTCAGTGCACTTGAAAGTGCAAACAGCGTGGAAATGGTCGTAAGCACACTTTGCAGAGTGTATGAAATCCTTCAAACGTTTACAGAAATATTGTTTTTCGAATTTAATTTTGCTGGGTTCCGGCTCACCTTCTTTAATGTTTAATTACTGTAGTTAGTAAGTTTTTGAAATACCTGATAGTATTCCATTGTGTTTCAGTTTATTTTTATTACTTTTTCCTACACTCCTCTACCATATTTTCTTCCTGAAGGTTCGCTACATTATAACAAATTATCTCCAAATTATTTAAAAAGATAGAACTCAATATGATATAACATAGGTAATCAATGTTACAAAGAACAAAGACATCTCAAAGAGCAAGAAGACAATTCTATTAGTAAAGATTTTATTAATTTCAACAACTCATTCTTAACCGGAAATTCTAATCCATTTAAAACATTTAATCAATGAATGTCGGAATTATACTTTAAAATGTCAATTTCTTATTACAATTTGCATAGAATTGCTTAAGAAAATTGTAACAAGACGATCACTGCGAGGGATTGAATATGGAGAAGGTTTTGCGTAGTTATTAATCTCTAAATTTGTTTTCATATACAGGAGCAGTATAAATTCATTTAAGGAATGATTTAGTTGTTATTGAAATTATAAATTAATAGCTGTCCCGCAAACGTTGTTGCCATATAAATATAAAAATGTTAAGGGTGAACAACCCTTATCAGTTAGAGGTATGGAAAAATAGATAGTAGCCGATTCTCAGACCTACTGAATAAGCATATAAAATTTGGTGAAAATCGGTAAAGCAGTTTCGGAGGAGTACGGTAACTAACATTGTGACACGAGAATTTTATATATAAGATTATCTCTCAAATTTAAAAAAAGGTTAAGTCTATAGAAATTATAGATGACACTAACCGATTGAAGATTTTTTTTGGTATTGAAGTAGCGAAGTAGTAGTATCTGCCACGCATGTACCTACATCTGTGAGTACTTTCACATAAATAGATGAGGATTCTTAGCTGAAGTCGATCCCAAATGCGTTATGAAACTTGGGGACTTAATTGGTATACCTTGTATTGATACAGGTATATATGTTACAGTCAAAGTGATCAAATAGCTATTATACCTAATGACTGGTTATTATGTGTGATAACTTATTTGTCCAGACAATGTGATAAATTAATCACTTTATCGGCTGTTATATATAATAGCATATTAAAGTTAGTCAAAGTAATAAATAAGTTATTATAAAAGCCCGAAGTACGGTAAATCTTAAGATTAACTGAAATTATTAATGATGAATTTTGTTGTGTCAACGTTATCTTGGTTGTTGTATTACAGTAACTGTGAATCATATAGTTTAGGTCCGAATTATCATGAAGTCCGAAGGTCCGGTCGGTGGTGTCTCTGCATTTAATCGACAAAATATTCTACTAGTTCCATTCAGCACCGAATTAAATACTTTTCTAAAGAAAGCTTAGAATAAAGTCAGCTCTCTATTTATATTTAAATATAAAATGACTATCACTGCAGCGTAACCGAAACGCTTAAGTGGAGTAAAACGACCGGGGGCGCAAAAGATAAATAAAGTTATCTCCAATGTACCACTTGCGTCCGCTCGGGAATTTATCTTCATTTTAAAACGAACATCTGCTGAGTATAGGAACTGGACAGTTTAAGTGACTCGGCGCTTATCTATAACGAGAATCGTTAGTTTTTAGATTTTATAAAATAGTTGTTTGTCGCAATGGTAGTTTTCTGTCATAAACAAATTTAATTCATATTTGACATTGGTTACACTATGAACTATTCTTAAATTGACAGTAAGATTAATAACCAAAGAATGTTTGATATTGAATTTAATGAATTTGTGGATAAATTACAGATATATGCATTTATTTTGAATATAAACCTAAAGTATGTTAATTCTCACTATGCTTTATTTGGGTAATATCCGTAAAAAGTTAACCTTAGTTTTTACATATTAATAGATGACCTAGTCGTTACAATGAAAAACTTATTTTATATCCATCAACAACTATCTATTTGACATAGAACCGTTTGTGATCGAAATTTGACCAAAAAATACACTAACAGGGAGAGTAAAATGCAATTTGTGCATTTTTAAATATTGTGCAAAAAAAGTAAATGTATATGAAATCATACAGCCATGAATGTGATCCAAATGCTTTCAAAAATAGTTAAAACATTTTAAACGGTAAAATGATTTTTCTTTGTGAAAGTTCGTTCAGTTTTTTTAAATCCCTAAAATTTTATTTACTTTAAAATACTACTGGATATAGTTTTTGTAGGACACGATGTGACAGAAATCTATGACCGGCAGTGGCCACTTAACACAAACTACCTGTCACACTTCATCCTTTATGGTTCGACTCCAAAGGCACCACCGCCATACATTTTTCACTTGCTGTGTGGAAAGTTGAACGGAACGTTGCGAAAGGAAAAAAGGTGTGACTGTGAGATTGAAAGATGTGGTAAGAGAGGTGTACTTAATCAGGTAGCAACTCACATTTAGCCTAACTCCGGCAGAACTTCTTATCTGGGGTTGATTACAGATTTCAATGGGTGGCATGAGCTACTGACTATCCAGTGGACTGCATGCTCGTTTGCAAGTTCTATATTATACAAGAGAATCACCAATCCACCCAAAAAAAAAATTAATCATCACTGTTTACTTACAGTTTTTTTAGGCTAACAATCAATATATTGTATATTTCGATTGCTACACCTTATACATTGTGTAAACCATATCCATATATCCGTATATTATAGGATAATATATCTACGGGAACCAAGGGATTGACTATGTATTGACACTCCTGACCGGTGTTAATATTTACAAAAGAAATCACAAAGGTCATTGTCGAGAGGTCTTCGCTGTATGTTTTGAACGACCGAATGAATTTTCCTCCTTTCAGCCAAGCGTAAATGATATGGGGTCGTTTGGAAGTTTTGGTTTAGATACAATTTTTGCATGCTAAAATAAAAAGTACACGATAAAATCAATATTTCAGGAGTTCAGTATAGAGATGAAGAAAGAGGCATACATTCACTTAAATCGAGTAGATTTCTTTATTACCTAGCCTCAGCTGTCCGTCCGTCTGTCACATGGCTCTTGAAATTGTCATTGTGCATGTAGTACTTTTGTGTTAGCCGATAATTTTATATATAAAATTCTCGTGTCACAATTATAGTTACCGTACTCCTCAGAAACGGATTTACCGATTTACTACGCAACAACCGCGTTTGGGGCGGAAATAAGGTGATTACTGAAAAATTCAAAATGTTGATGTATTCTCTCAAATTTAGCAATTTTGTTTTCAGAGCAGTGCGCGCGTTCCGAAATATTAGCCTATTACAATTCTGTCACCGTACTGTCGCTGGCTAGTCTGGGAAGTCCAATTTCATTTGGAATGAAATAAGTATTCGCCTTAAAAAACATGACGTAGATAGGATATTCATGCACATCATATTACCTTGATTAGTAGGTAGTAGTAGCATACGATGTTTCAAGTTAGGTGCATTAATTAAAAATTAATTATCACTTGCCATAACAGTGAAAAAAAAAACGTGAGGAAGTGTGCACATCTAGAGCACTTAAAAAATCTCGAGTATAGTCCATCAGGAGACCCGTTCCTAGCAATAAGACAGTAAGAATCATCATTGGAAAATGTTTGCGGTGACATTCCACACGGTTTGAATAAATAAACATGTGCACTAATTTTACTGTAACCGCTGGCGGACCTTAATAAAATAAATAAATAAACGTAACATATCCCAAAATGGTACCCAATTTTTTCCCGCGTTACGATTTAACGGTTAGGTGGGCGGGTTGTCGAAGGACGAAATTAAAGTAACCCGAGCGAGACCCACCGATGATCGATCAGGCCTATCCGTATGTACAAGTTTACCTATCAATATCCATATTATGTATACCTTGTATCATTGATATATGTATATTATTGGTATCTATATTATTAAAACATAAAACGTGCCTTTGAGGTCGTTACGCCTTTCAGTCTCAAAGTATCAATAAAATTGTACCTACGAAACTAAATTTATTAAGAACATATAGAAGTCCATATTACTCGTATGTTTGTGGGTATTTACTATTTATATTATAACCATGGTATGAAAATGTATGAATACTTTGCTACCAATTACTTAACCAAATTGTTCATTCGATTTATTTGTTTCCGTTGATATAAAAAAACAAAATCGGAAAAGAAAAATAAATTACGGCTTTCGCAAAAAAGGTAGGTAATTCCCTTTTATTTACATACTTTTGAATAGGCAAGGCGGCGAGGTAAATTAGGAATAGGGCTAAGGGTTGAATTGAATCATAAAAAAATATTTAGCACAACAATTTTCCACGAACGTAATTTTAAATATAAAAATAATTTGCTTCTATTCAAAAGCTTTCTGCAAAGTAAATATTTGCTTTAGAAATGAAAAGGTTCTCTAAAAATTACAATCGTATAATACACAGCTGTACTTTAACTGACAGATTTAAATATGTGTTTCTCTTTTGCATGTAGAAAATTGTTTCTTTGTATAAATAAGACGAAATTTGCAATACATTTTTATGATTATGCTTTTACATATCGAATGTATAAATTACGAATCCAAATATAGGATTCTGTGCAGCAAACATTGTTTTATTTTGTAGCGTAACTTCTATGCATTTCGTAAACATGTAAAAGTATTTTTAGTTAACTTTATTCATTATTCAGATATACTTCATTTCATATGAAGTGTAACTTGACCAAAATGATAGACAGATGTTGGGCGTATAATACAAATTGTCTTCAAAGATCATTTATCAATGGGGACTGAGAGCAAACTTCACAGCCCGCATTCAGTCCGTTCGGTAACAAAGCGGTATATGAAACACTGACAGTTACAAATCTACCGGAGGCTGCATTGAATTTGATATCGAAGGACTCTGACTATGACAAAGGTGCGAAATGCAGAATTTCTTATTGAATTTATGTATTACGTGTGGTTATAAAATTTGCTATATTTGTAACCCACGATGGGTTAGCAGTGGGCGCGGGTGGCTCCCCATCAAATTTGGGGTAACCAAAATATTATTTTACAAAGTATCGTTCGCAATACAACGGTAATACGGTAGGGCTGGTAAAATTAAAAAGTATGAAAGGAAATGTGAAATTATGGAAACGGTCTAGATTTTGAATTTTGCCTAGCTTCTAGGCAAAATTATATAATATTGTTTTGATGCCTATTCAGAGTCTGTGGTTAATCTGAAGTTGTAGATGTTGTTTGCTGTAAAGACAATAACGCTAATAAACCGAAACGATCTAAGCACAAACAAATATCTCCAATATCATAATCTTAAAACTTCAGGCTGAGATAAAAGTCGTAAGCACTAAATCGAAACAAGTAGACGGTCCTACAAAAAGCAAAACTTTTTATCGTCGTAGAGATTTCCGTTCATATTTCGATCATCTGTATCTAATATTCCTAGTTCCTTTACATCCTTTGTCTATTCTCCATGTGCTTGAAAATGCTGTGAAAATGATTTTAATATTACTACAATGTTATGTATCACGCCATCGTTAAAATTGAATTTCAATTACCTTACATTACACATACATGTGTAGAGGTTTCATCACTTCGGTAACTTATTTAAACTTATTCCGGTGTTAAATGTAGATAGAACTCTTGTTCTGATTGGACTTGTACATTACATTATGCTACGAAGTAAAAAGTATTCTCCACAAAGTAAAACCCGTATCACTTCGCATCAAATCAGGCAATTCTGTTCCGGCTCCGATCACTATTGCTCACATAAACGGCTCTGTACTAAAAAGGATTACGTGAAATTTACGAACCGAGTCTCGAATAAATACTGTTCTCCTTGACCGAGGTTCGATCATTCGGACGACTACAACCCGCTGCGGTGGTGTTGAATTCGTATGTTGTAAGTAAGGTGTAGCAATTTACAATTCACTAGGCTAGCATTTTCATCCATTTGTTGGTTAGCTTTTATTAGCTTGTTGGAGCACTTTATGTGCAAGTGTGTTCAAAGAAAGGACTACTTATTTAACTTTTGACCTTTCTATGTCAATATTTACACAAGCAATCGCATTTTAATACGCTTATTTATAAAGAGTAAGTGAATAGTAGGTATATATAACATATGTAACACTTTTATGCTTTTATCAATCGGATACACTAAATACTATGTCACATTATAAATAATTTTCAGGCAAATTTAAATAATTTGATCACAAGATAGACAAGGAAATTATATACATAGGCGTACACTAATTGATGCGTAAATTGTGAAGTAATGAGTAGATGAATGAAAAGAAATATAAGAGTTTCTAGACGCAACCACGAAAGTTATGGAACAAAATGATCAATCTTTAATGTAAGTTGTTGTAAAGCACTGATATATGAGTCGATGCCAAACAAAATTCAAGTGGACAGAAAAGAAAATAGTACAATTCCACAGCTGGAATGAAACAAATCCAAACGCTGAAAAGTTAGCTAAGGAAGTGTTGCCAAGGGACAAGCTGTTGAATAGGGAAGTATTGTTAAAGTAAATGGCATACGTTTAATATAATCGAATGGCTAAAAAATGGAAACAAATAAATTTGAAAAAATGAGAATACTTAAAATAACTTAAATTAATGCAACTGGAAAAAAAACGGTAAAGTGCGGCGATTGGATTAAAACAAATCTAACGGTTGGAACTACGTGTAAGTTCAATTAAAATATGTTATATGATTCACTTAATACAAAAGAAATAACAATATATCTTCAGGAGGTGAAAAGTATGAATAACAAAAGACCCTACTTTTATCTATCGCCTGCATTATGAAATTGTGCCACATTCTGCAGATTTATGGGAAAAGAAAAAATATTTGTGAGAATGGTTTGGCCGTAAATTTATGTGGTAAGCCCTTACAATGTAGTTGAGTATTCAAACATACTCAAAAGCTCCCCTTTTATCATGAAACATAATAAAAAGAACAAACAATTTAAACGAATCATGAACGAACTTATATTATTTTGAATATATAAGATAAAATAACGTTCAAAATGGTAATACTTGAAATACGTAACATTAAAAATTTCACGATTTAAAATATTGGCAACAAAGGAAAAAGTAAACGGAATAAACAGACTTTATTGTATGCAAAAACAATAAGCCGCTTTGATATACCAGTGTACTCTAGTACAATGCAGAGAGACAGGAAAGCAGACAGCGGAACGCCCCGACATGAACGAAATAAATCCGACGGTTGAAAAGTCAACTTTTTTACAAGTAAATAGTGAACTGGCTTCCAGTCTACTTAAATTTAAGTATGGACAGTTTCATCAAACTTTAACTAGAACTTGTGTAAGTCAACTTGTATGTAATCTATCTTAAGTTAAGTATGCACCATATGAATGGATCGCTACGTCTTTCAAACTAGAGTGTTCGAACATTAATAGTATAAGGAAAAATTATGGGTCACTGTCTAATTCTGGTAGCAGTCAAAACACTGTAGGAATAGTTCTAAAACTATTAAAACTTTAAAGAAACAATATGTAATACAAATAATGTTTTGATAACTTCTAAGTTTATAATATTATGTACTCCGGTTCACATGTGTCTCATGGGAACAAAAATATTTATGTAAAATACAATATAGGTAGCAGTTTCAAAACTTTACCTAAAAAGTAAACCGGTCGATAAGTGGAATTCAATGTTCAGAACTAGTACCTTTGGCAATGATAAAAATCAGGTACGGTCCCAAATAATAATACAATCGAATACAAGCCACAAACTGGAATGTAGATAATACAGTAACGACATATGGAAACGATGTAGATTAAGATAAAAGAAATTGAAACTATCAGAAACATGTAGGCACAAGGGTTTCTCGGCATACCCTCCATGTATGATATTTTAATGAACTATCAAATTTCGTACTCGTACCTAACCACAACACAAAAGATGTTATGTTTGGTTTGGCTAAATGGAGTTTGGCTTAATAATTTAGAAACGACCTAGTAGATTCGTATGAACCCAATGAAATCCATTAATAATTTAATCTTCTTTGTCTCTTATGACTGTTAAAGGATATCTACCTGCATATTCTAATGACATTTACGAGTAAAACTTGTAATATATAATTCTTGTTTACTCGTTTGAGAAAATAACTATACATTTTCTTCTTGATTAGGTGTATACGTACCTAAATTAAGTACAATAGGAAAAGACAAGTACAATAAATCGCGAAATTAAATGCACACTTCATTTGACTTCGCAACTATCTACCCTCCGAGTACATCAACTATCAATTTATTACTATCACACAGTTTAGAATAATGCATTGTATCGCAAAATGAGTAGCATTTAGGTTAAAGCCCATAATGCTGAGTGCAGGCTTGTGATCACTGCTCTATCAGCTATGAGTATCAAAGTGAAACAGTAATTTACGAACATGCATTTAATAACACTTGCTCGTCTAATAAAAGACAAGATAAGACTGGTATAAGGTTCGGTAAGAATCAAAATGAGCTTCCACTATTCAATGTGAATGCATAATCGAGTAATAAATTTTCATTTGGGAGCTCAGCAAAGCGACATGACACGGCCTTTGCATCGCGGACGGCTGAAAGGGGACGGTATTACCAGCTCCCGTTTTGTATTCTTCAAAAGGCTATTGGAAATAACAATTGTCATATTGGACGAATCGGCGCGTTCACTGACCTACATATTTTTAATGTAAAACATTGTTGAAAGCGGACAATGTTGAAATAGTAAACTGTAACGCAAACTTTATTATTTTACAGTTGTCACAGCCTATCATTATTAGTTGTAAATGAACTTCAAATAAAGCAGAAATTCCATCAAAAGTTAGACATAATACAATAAGACTCTCAATGTTCAGCGCTACACAGCTTTGTAAATCGCCCCTTATGTTATAATGGTCACAATTCGCATTAGTCACTATAAATACTTTCTCATTAAAAAATCAACTATTTTAATATCAAGCGCAGTATCTCAATATCAAGCGCAGTATCCCATTAAATTTTCTAGGATCAATTAAATCAAAATGAAAAGCTAAAAGCTAAACTTCATCAGCTCTTTGTCGGTGCTAGTATCAATTAGTTCTTTGGTATTATCAGTGTCAATTAGTGCAATGTTCAATAGATCCTGTTCATTAGGTGTTATTTTAAGATTTTACCTTTAAAATTTTACAACTTTATCATGATAAAGATAAATTATAATTTTTCTTTTATATCTTATCAAGAACATACTTTAAATTACGGTATAAAGCAGAAAGTAATACCGATGTAGATAAGTTGTACCGTAGACAAAGACGGCGAAGATAAAACATTTCATGTAATTTTTAAAAGCTTTATGAATAAAATTCATGTCAAATAGATCTTAAAAGGGAGTCTTAACGAAACATTGTCTGGATAACATATACCTATTGTGTAGGTTTTGAGGTTTGAGTGAAAGTGAAAATTAATGGCTACTTTCGTCAAAGACATATTCAGTGTATAGAAATAACTTCGTTTCTTACAATTTCCGTGGGAAATACAACGTTATTTTTTTGTTGGCGTGTTAAGATATATATGTTTATCCAGAAGTTCCAACATAGTCTTCAGGAGTAGCAACGCATCTATGAACGACCTTAAATAGGATTCTTATCTTATCTGGGTTTGATAATAGATGTCCAAGGGTAGCGGTTGTCACTTATCATCAGATGAACAACATGCTCGTATACTACCACTGTATTATAGTATATTATAAAAAATGGTAACGGTACAATTAATCTTGACCATAGATATTTTTATTTAATAACAATTCCTATGTATGCAAATATATTAAACCTTCATAAAAAAACAAGGAGCACAATCGTAATGTTATTTCACAATAAAATTGCGAGTCTGTGCGTCTAACGTAAGTTCTTGTCTACCCATTTCACGTCTCGAAGATACGTTATCATTATCACGGCACACCTTTCCTTTATTGCTTTTATGGTCGTTTCACTTGCCACTTGTTTTTCCAACCTTATACTAAATAGGCTAGTTTACGATCAATAGAATGGTGTCTTGAAAAAAAACGTACGTGGTATTAAATTTTAAATTAACGTTTTATTTTAAATAATAGGGAGATATAATGTTTGTATCAATGTGTAAAGCTTGTAACTTGATGATTAGATAAGGTAGTACTCGTTTTTAATAATAATGAATTTTAAAAAATTTTAGCCTACCATGGTTCAAAATTTGACAATTTAAGATTTTTGCTGAATAAATTTATGAGTGCTGAATTTAAATAATAAATAGTAATTGCCTTTTATGTGGATTGCTCCAAAAAGGGTTGAACTTTTTAGTTTTCAATTAAAAGTATATATTTATATGATATGGTCCAAAAAACCTTGACCTCGACACAATCCTGTGAGCGCTCCATACCAAGCATTAACTACTTTTGTCAGCGCTGAACCAAAAAAGTACTTTATCTCAGACGATAGCATCTTCGAACACATAAAAATGGCAAAGCACTTTGCTAATTAGGAAAGTCAATTTGGTTATGCCCTTACCTACACGAAGGAAATGGTACAGTTTTATTAGAGAGTATTAGACACATTGTATATGAGTATATGTATATTGTATTAGAGATAATGATTTATTAGTAAACGGCTTTTTTGCCGTATGGGTATAACTCCTTTATACTTCATGCGTCCAGGAAAAGTCACACTTTTTAAATATCACAATGTTATTGTATGTTACAAAGTTCTACGTACCTTCTCGTGAAATTACCGTCATAATTTTAGTCATTTTCACGATTAGCTTAAAATGGGCAGTTAAAAAAGTTGAAAAACGAATTTTTGAAATATGTTGTAAAGTTATTACCGTATCGTGACTATTCGTTAGGTATATATTTTTTAGTTCCTACAATATGCGAACGATCATATTATACATTTTTGAAATTTAGTACGAGTCGTAAACAAGTCCGTTCGTTAAAAGAACTATAAATCAGCTTGAAAGATAAAATGATCAAGAAAAACGTCGTCTTCACAGAAGTCTTTTGGGGATGGTGAAATTTATTAGACATTTCCTGGGGTCAGCTTACAGAAGGGCGTTTTTATTGTCATGCAAAACAGGTGTAGTACGAGGCTGCGTCCTTTTACATATTTATATAACGCTATCTTGTTATTTTACTTCACCTGAATTTATCAAATTTTTATTTATGAAGATAAAAATCCCATAAAAATAAGTACTATTTTTTTAGAGTTACAGTTTGTTATAACTATACCAAGTGGTCGTCATAGATTTATTTTTTTAAGAAAAATAGCTCATAAAACTTGTAAAGATAAATATTTCAAATTCAGCGCTTAAAAATAACATTAATGAATATTTATTAAATTGACATGACACAAAAACGCAAAAGACTAGTAAATTTATTTATTTTACGCAACCACAGCTATCATTACAGGTCCTTCCCAAAGCGATAGTGTGGTTCCTCAATTTTTTAACAAAATAGACTCGTTCAAAACAGAATTTTAAGGACATTTTAGAAATAACTTAAAATCGTTTCAGAAATAAGCTCCGCTCTCGAAGCTATTTAAATTTGGTGCACTGACGTCGGTCGACATTTAAAGATTTTATAATGGATAAGGACGACAACTTCGTTTAACTTCGTATCTAGAAATAACTGAAGTTCTACTAATTCAATCAAGACTTTTACGTCGATTAGGCAGTGCGGGGACATATTAGATAACTTGATACCGTCGGAAACTTTTGATGTTCGCGTTAATACAAAGGTTAAAATAATAATAAGTATCTACTCCTTAAAACGATATCGTGAATCGCTCCATATACCGAAAAAAATATGTGCATAATATTACATACTTAATTAAAATACTAATGCGGAAAATAGGAAATTTTTATTTCACTAACCGAATTCGAAAACAAGGAGGTTGTGTATTTGGCTGTATGTTTTTGTCAAGCTACTTGCATTTCTTCCTATAAGTTTTCTTCTTTGAATATCCAATCAGACAATACCTAGAATGAATCCGTAGTAGTACAAGTATTTACAGAATTGGTTTTCAAATATTGAAAAAAAGAAAACAATGAAAAAAAATACTCTGACTCTTTTTTAAACTTTGGTCGTTCCAAACTCAATATTTATGAATAGTGCGAAAGTTCTTACGAGGTGCAAGAGAATGAAAATAGGATATAACTCATGCAAATTCACAACTTACCGTGAACGTGCCAAAAGTTGGAGGGGAAATAGTTTCATTAGTTATACCGACTCAATTTTCTTTCAGTCGACTGTTTGAATTGTTAAAAACGATCTAAGTTTTTTGAATTGACTTCAGAAGAAACATTTATATCCGACAATACCATATTACGTTTAATTTATTTGTGAGTCAATTATGAAATTGTTTTATGAGTGTTCCGAAATAATGAAAATGATTATATTTTCACTTGATGGCAGGTGGCCACCACAGTGTAAATTTATCCAAATAACGATGCTTTCCATTCTGTCCTGATATACTCGTATCATTCGGTTGGAATACTTCGTTTGAAAGTCCGAAAGAAGCAATGTAAGCATGCTACCGCTGCCCAGGTATGTTGGTGAACTACCGATAAACCACCATCGAAAACGTGCCGTTCACAGACAAAATCCATATAGTATTAAAGATACAGCAGTTGAGTTTTAACTCAATTTGTAACGCACACACCCAAAACAAATGAACAATAGAAATAAAACGTAACGAAACCACTAAAACGTAAGCTCTACTTGTGTAACTGTGCAAAGTTTCAACCGCACACTTACATCGAGACGCGCATACGAACCCACGGAAGTCTTGGGTACACACTCGCGTTTGTTTTACCATTCTCAAAAACCCACTCAAAGGTCTCGGACACAATGGAACCTCTCCACACTGGCTCGAACCTGAGGCGTTGTTTGAAGAGATTGTTCATCCGCGTGTAGAACGCTCGAGTCCCAACTGTTGGGGTCAGGCGAGGTCGTGAACAAACTTGGACCCAAATCTCGCAAACATTTGGACAGAGTTACAACAAAACAAACCGAGACTTGACACCGTAAAAATCTGGCTCTTTGTTCGTAAACCTTTGCAAAAAAAGCGACTCTCTTCTTTACAGCTTACCTTATACTTTATGTAAAATAAGTGAATGTACCAAATACTGGCAAAATAAACCGTATTAGATATGATTATCGATCAAACTTTTTTCAACGTATGGAACGACGTACTGAAGTAATTTTGTGTTCTAAAGCTTACGCTTCATAAGGGCTACCGAGGGCAATATTTATTCTCGAACACCCCCATCAGATACTAGAGAAATCTTAATATATTATTTTCATGTCAGGCCACCTGGAACCGAACTCAGAACCCTCTCCTAGTGTTAATCTTGTAAATTACCTAAAAGTCCACGTCTGTATGTGTGACCCCCCGAACTCGCAAACTATTGGTGAGAGTTGCAAACATACTCGTGTGTGCCAAATATCGTAAACATTTAAACTGGAAAACTATTTGTTACCAACTTAACCGCGCTTAGTGTACGTTTGTGTAATTTTGAGATTCACTTTGACAAGAATCCACAGCGAATAGATAATTTTGGCTTTAATATTTGTACATCAAATTATTTTAAGTATTTATTGGAAGAAGGTATCTGTATTTGCTTTTAGTATTTTAATTATGGTTTTGACTCATGGAAAAAATTACAACAGTATATTTATTATAGAGTTCGAAAAATTAAACAAGTAAAATTGAAAAATGAAGCGCGTAGTCAGTCTTGTTAATGATTAATGTGCTTAGGTCACCGCCCCTTGACATCTTTGACTACTTCTGCGTAGAAGGGGTTCTACCTAAAGCCGATTAATAGAAGTTTGGCCACTTCTGAGGTAGTCCTCATCATAATGGATGATATGTAAGACAGCTAGTATCCAGACACTTCCACTAATATGCTGAACTGATTCACACTAAAAATAGATGTGGCGATGCTATCTCCCTGGTCTTACCATACTGGCTGAGCAGTGAACATTAAACGTGACAGACCTCTAATCGAACTAGATTGCATTGAATAAATACTCCCTCTTATAAAATAAACAGTATCAAACTTAAACGGTACAACAGCCACATAATCTGAAACTGGAGAGGGCTTACGCTCCAAGCTGAAGGAAAATCCAGTTTAAAACGGATTATTCATTTCTAGAGCTCATTTATGAATGAGCCTGAGAAATAATAATCCGTTTAAAGTTCCACCAGAAGTAATAATCTAGTTAAAGTTGTCAGCGCTACAGAGGCAACTTTAATAGCTTTCTCTTCTGGACTTTCGTTTTAGTAAAAAAGTGGCGGAGTGGCGACAAAACCTCTAAATGGCTACGTAAACCTAAACCAGGTAATAATATATAAAATTAAAAATAAAAATTGCCCGTCGGCTGAGGGTACGATTTTTGCAACGCATGTATGTATGTGTGTATGTCTCATTCTTTGATATGCCCTACAGCCCAAATGACTTGACGTATTTTAACATATGAAAGGTCGTTGGACTCATCTTAACTGTAGGAGTGATATCAGCTATATTTTTAGCAGTCAGGTTTTGTTTTTGTGGTAATTGCAATTGTGTCGTTGTATTCAAGTATGAATGCTATTCAATCAATAGCTATAATCAGCAAAAAATATTAAAAGTATCTGCAATTGAAACTGATGATATATTCAGTCTGAATTGAAATAATGATAGACGATACTAGATATGTAATAATGCTGCATGGTCCTCGTGACAACATAATTTTATGTCAATATTTTTGACCCAGTTGCGTGTATCGTCATATCGAGAGCATCCACTTAAACTCAAATGATATTGAAACTACTCAAGCGTTGTTACAAATTAGATCAAATCACAGTAGCAGATGCAATTTCGCAAAATAAATAAATGAAAGACCGAATTCACTCAGCAGCACCTGGATATGAAATACAAGTTGGTAAACTCCAAAAGCAATATAGGAGAAGTCTGCACATATTGTTCCACGACAACCCAGGGGACTTCAGCAATCATAAAATCCGCAAAAGGCAAACAACGTTGAGAGTAGCGGTTATTGCAAGCTCTCCAAAAGCCCGCCCAATGTCAACGTCCATACAACTGCTATTAATCTCGCGATATTGCCCGCTCCTGTCCTACTAACTTGGACGAAATTACATTTTAAGTGTTTCGTTCATACGCTTTACAAAACCATTATTTAAACGTCAAACGAATTACGTTTTGTCGTGTTCCAGATTTTTGTGTAAGCCATATTTTTGTACAAGTGCCAATTAATTTAGCTTTTATTTTACAAAAAAAAAAAAAACAAGGGATATCATTACGTATTTTAAATTGGCATTAGTTCAGATCGCTGACGTTTTTTTATATAAAAATGGCGATTATGGAAGCGAGTAACGTATTATAATGTTAAAACCAAGCTATATAAGAATGTGTATTGTTTCAATGTGTCTAAAAAGTACTTTCTGATTTATAAAAACATAAATAACGTTATCTTAACATACCGCGCGCACATACCAGTAAAACTAATTTAGGTTCTGGAAATGACAAAATTCATCGTGACGTTAATTTAGCCAATGTTTTAGCGATATGGTGCGCCATTTGACCTGGTAATAAATTCTAACGAGTATAAATTATACCATTTTAAGATGAGGCCGACAGATAACGACTGCTAATCGGGCAAAACCGGCGCAGCCAAGCAGTTTATAAGTGTGCCATATAATTACTAGCCTCAAATGGAATTAGATAAAGTTTATTTTGGACTGCAGCCAAAACTAAAGAAACAAGTTTGGAACTATAGTTTAAGTGCGATGCAGCAATAAATAACGGGATCAAAGCACATAGGTCATAAAACGTTGACCGAACTAAAAGAAGTAACGACCGCTAAATTTAATTTCAAAGATAGAGTTACAACAATTTACTTCCATCCTCCCAAAAGGTTTGTAGAAGCAATCAAGCTAGTCCATAACGGAATTTCGGATAATTTATACGATCAAGCAATTTATTCAGGCATGAAAGGGTGAGATTCTGATTCTACTCTTGAGACTGACAAATTATAAATTTCTCCAGTCGTTCGTAAATTAAATAAGGCGAGCAAGCTGGTATCAAATATGCAAGATGGAAACAAGACAAAAAGTAAATGAGGCAATTTACAATTTATAACAGATATAATTCAATCTCGACGAGACCGCGGGCGCGACGGTTTCGCAACGTTACGAATAAGAATTTAAAATATTCAGTTTGTTTTTGTTTCACGAACTTGAGTAAATTTAGTTAGATGGTTTCCCTGTCATGTCAAGGAAGACGACAAGAAAGATTTACTATTCAGGAGCGAAGAATTATATTCACGCTGATATTTTCAGGACAAGTACAATTAAGATATAATTATATGAACAGCGTTTTTCAGTGGAAATGTAATTAGAGTTGTAGAATTGTCAAAAAAAAACATTATGGTCCTAGGCGTAATAAAATCCTTAATCTGTTAATTGTTTTTAACAATTTTACAGGAATGTATATTACAGTGATTTTGAAGAACATTTATCAGTTATAATTCTAACAGTTCTTCATAATTATTTAGGAGTGGTTGGCTAACTTTACATACATTATTGTTACATAATATATCAAGATTTACACACATCCGTGAAAAGGACAAACAACACATTGATAAACAAATACACAAGTTAAAAAAATAAATGTTAGTACACACGTATCTATGACGATCAGTCGAGCATGTACCTTGCAATGTCTGTTAGCAACGGCAACGTCCAGTCATGTTCGAATTAACGTTGGAAGACATAGCGGCTGTCGCTGCAGTAAACCCCGTACGGTTGAGCGAACAACAGAAACCCGGATCAAAGTAGATATATTACGTAACGCTATAGAATCCATCTCAGCTTATACTAAACCTTTGATGTAAGAAATGTTATATAATATTGTTACCGCAGAATTAAAGACTGATGCGCTTGAGGCGATAAAATAAAATATTATAAACTCAAGATCAGAAATTGGTCCAAAGTCAAACTTTATAAAATTCGACGCAGACCTTCAGGAAACATAGGAATGGTCGCCAGAACAAATCTCAGTACTATAAGTCACACGGAAACGTGACATGATATATAACCTAGACCTTCTACACATGTGATGATGCCAACAATATTGACATAAGTACAATATATTGGATGGTAGCTAGCCAAGATATAGGCAAAGAATTTCGACCAAAGCTTAATTCGGCGCCAAATACTTAAGACGTCGATAGTGAATACAAATAAACAATCGGTAGGATAAGAAAAATATCAAGCACGCCATGTGACGTCATAGGATGAATATGGGTCAATACGTTGTTCATGAATATTGAAGATCCTAACAATAATATCCCCGAAACAATTAAACCAATATCGATTCTCCACCTGATGCCGAAATATATAAATATTCACTTCTATCAGAAGACAAGCTTTGTGAAAATAAAATATTGGACTCAATTGGTGTAGTGGTTCGCTTTTATACAAGTTTACTTTTAAAAAGCCTCTTTGTTTAACATTCGACAAAAATAGTAAATGTACAATTTACTATTAAATGCACAATTTACTATTTTTTTTATAAATGTGGACAAATTAAAAATATTACTCAATTCAAGGACTAACCATCATAACAAAGTTTACGACTATTACATATTGGTGTAAAGTTTCTTAAAGCCCTTGTTAGCATCCGTTAAACCGAAGCGTTAATCTGACATTATAACAGATCAACGTTGGTTAAGGCAACCTTTGTTCAGTAATTGTTAACGTTTTAAGATAAAAGCCGTAGCCTCCGCGTAACATTTGTCGATCTATTTTTTTTACTTTCCCTTTCCTTCTGCTTCGTTACGTTTCCTCTTTCGTTTCTGAGTTATTCAATTATTCCCGAAGAATTATGTCCTTGTGATCTTATATTTTTTGGTTCTAATGTAATAAAGATCGGATGATGGAAACGTGAGATGCTCAAAACCATTACGTTTTTATAAAATGTGAAATTGAATGAGAATTACGAAAATAAAATATTGTTTAATAACAGGAATATTATTAGGAAAGTATCTGAAAGTGTCTGAAGTGGAAAAATCTGCTTTGCTCAAATTTTTGTTGAACAAATAAAAACTTTTCGAATAGATGAAATTAAAATAAATTGGAATCCGTACTTTATCAAATGATTCATCTTATTGTACTCGTAACAATATATGAATGAAACAAAAATGAAATTACTTAGTGTCGTTAAAAACATTACATTGGTAGAACAGTATGTGGGTTGTGTAAATAATAAAGCAATAACAGATTTTATTAACAAAGACGTTACAATAATTCAAGGAATGAAATTCAAGATAACATTTCTTCAAGGTGCCTGATATTATTCCAGTTGGCATTATTTCAAAGTCGTTAATTTCCTTTCAAAAGACAAACATTTCATTTGGGATGAAATTGGACAGCCAGACCGGTAGAACCGAACTACGTTGATAGAATATTAACAAGCGGGTGGAATCAAGTTTGGCAATAAACGCCGTTCTGGAGTTCTGTATTTACTAGTAATATATTTTATAAGACTACTTGTAAGACAATAGCTATAATTTTATTTGCGCGAGCACAGTTAAGATGTAGAGATATAAAAGTTTTATTTTGTAGTTAGTTCTTCTTGGTCTAATATTTTGCAACACTTTGCATGAAATATTCGTGTACCCATTTCAATTTTAAATTTTTCGCAAGACGAAATAGACGAATAGAAAGGAAAAAAAAACGCTTTCTACATTCACAGCCCCACATAAGCCTGGTCTGGCCGGGGATCGAACCCGGGACCCTCTGAGCGTCAGACCAGCTCCACCACGCGGTCAAAGGAAAGATTATAGATTTATTTTTTGTAAATATCTATGAAGCAAGCACAAGCAGAAGCAAGCCCATATATGTATTTTCATGAATATTATATTGTACTTGGTCTAGTGATGTCGAAGATTACTCCCTACAAACTAGTAGATTAAAATATTGAAAACAATTTGACGTGGTATATATTATAATGTAAATATTATAAAGTATCAAATCCACAAAATCGAAAATGGTAGTTACTTTAAAGTCAAATATATATTGATTAACAATGTATATAAATTCAATTTTATATCAACGGACTATCGAATAGGTTCCAGAATTAAGTCAACGCCTTCAAGGTATCGTTTGCAGCAAATGAGTTTTCCATTTTGTATAAACCAGTCAGGAATTGAATACAGATCGACGCACGTCCTCGACCAATGTTAATATTTACAAAGAGAACAATGTTATTTCGTCTCCGGAACATTTGTATGGGATGAATGAAATTGAACGCTTTACTTCGCCTCGGTGTCTCGCATTTTGATTCTTGATGTATTCTGCGTGTGTTCTTCAAATTGTATAAATGATTTATGAGTAAGTTTTGAGCTAGTACTATTCAACTTTATACCAACTTTTTAATGTTCGTTGAAGTTTTTGTTTATGATTGTGGTCGTCAGTTATGATACAGATAGCGCAATGACCACCGCACAGATGTGTCACGTTAGTATAATATCGAAATGTTTGCCGGAGTCGACTCCCGGTGATGTAGACATTTACAAAAATAATTTAAAAAAACTATTTCGGATGTAAATGTTTGTGTACGTGTAGGCCACCAGAGAATTTTAGCGTAGAGCTATGAGAATCAAAAAAGCATTATTGATTTCAGAAAGATGCAATATTGTGAGGGTAAAAAGATCATTAAATAACCAAGAGCACTAATTTCCAACTTCTTTTGAAGAAAGGAGACTTCAAACGTACACGCCACTCCTTCAAGTACGTATCAGTAGTTTACGCTCAAACGAGTTTATATTGATACTAAAAATAACTGATGCTTAAAGTGCACTCCACGGAAACCATAACATCGGTACATTAAGTCCTAAATATTACTAAAATATACAGGACTTGAATACATTCGACATTTATAGGAAATCAAAAACATCAACATAGGAAAACCTAGTCATAAAGGTTATGCTTTATGTATAATAAATTAATACTTTATGTATAATAAATCTTACAGACAATCTATATGAATTATGAGTTACGTTATACGTATACCTATTACATAAGATATATAACGAAAAATAAAACAATAGCGCGACTTACCCTTGTGAGTAACGCTCGCGATATATTCAAATTCCCTATATATTAGATAATAACAAAAACATAATAATATTATATATATGTACTTTGTACATTGTACCTACACGTATAATTTAGTGACTCAAAATATACATATATGCTCGGGTTACGTAAATTTTATACATTCTAGAAAAAGTACAAAGTTTTCTATTTTTCGCAAAAATTGACGGTTAAACAAACATATTGTCGAAGGACGAAAGTAAATAGCTGGCCTGAGCGAGAAAACACATTATGACGATCCATCAAAAAACGTACTAAACGTATTCATGTATGAGACAGCTAAGTAAAGTAACCTATCAAAATCCCAGGGTGAGATATTACACACTTAATATTCATAGGCATAGGTCAAGGTATCTAAGATTTTTACATATTACCAATGCCCTTTCACAAAGCCTGCTAAAAGACTGACGATATTAGTTGGACAGTGGCTCCCGTGACTTCGCCCGCATTTTAAAGAAATAATATGACATAAATAAAACGGCAAATTTGTACCTGCATTGGAATGACAGTGGTACCATCTGTCGAAAATTGGTCTTAACAACTCTCAAACCCTCGTTGGCTCTCGGACAACAACTTTGCTCTAAAGATCATCACTTGATCAACTGCATAGTTTCCGATTCTATTACTACTTACGAATTAAAAATTAATTTAAAAAAAACCTTGTCCCACGGACTAAATTGTGAATCTAAACCATTCTCAAGTCCCCTTGAACACACACAACAATTTTTATCAAAATCAGTCCAGTCGTTTAGGAGGAGTTCAGTGACATACACACACACATAAGAAATATATATATAAAGATAAACTCATGAAATAATATTTCTGTTCTCAGTTTCTATATGAGTCTGTGTGTTTATAAACTCAATTGAAAGTTAAACAGGTCTCCCAATGCTACGCACAGATGTAAGTCACATTTATCACATTTATGGTGCTTTAATTCGGATTGGTGATGTATTACTAAATTTGATATAAAAAAATAATACGATATAAGACAAAAAATGCATTATGGTAATTTTATCGTAACCTCAAATCCAAAATACATCGTCAAATAATATCAACAAAATAAATAATCACCAACATCAGAAAAGGAAAACCTTAAATACTTGCTTCCGCAAAACTAATTTCCTATACAGAAACAGGCACATAATATTAAGTTTCACTCATTTTCGTGAGCTTTTCGCTTAGTAAACATTCTCTATAAGAGTGGCTTTAAAAACTTGCTACCGTAAATACTTATTCGCGTTTATGAAGTTTAACTGCCTGCTTCTGAGTCGCTCGGTGCACACAAACAGAGGACTGTACGTTGTGAACAACCAACAAACACTTAATAATAGTTAGTTGCAATATTAAAAGCAAATCTCCCTATATGGGTAAAACTTAAGGAGTTACCCAAGTTTTTTGTTAGTTTTGAACTTTGTATAGACTCTCAGTAGTACAAAACTTCTAAAGATCGCTTAACTTTTAAGATAAGATTGAAGTTACACGAGCGTGCACCCCACCTAGTGGTAAGTGGTCACTGCTGCTCATGGATACCAATGTAACCAATTCCATGTAGAACAAGAGTTCTACCTGAAGTTCATCACAAATATGACGCCCCCCCTGAGGACTAACATGATCGGCTCATAATATGTAAGTCAGTCAGTATCCCTTCCACCGAAACGCAAGATGACACACGTGTGTTTCCATATACGCGTATTGTGTTAAACACAGCAGAAAGCCACAGATAATGGTCCAAGGATCCACTATATTTAATATGCAAAACTAAAGTCATAGAGCCATATAAATGACTTATATTTAATACCATCTAACAGCCAAGTATTTACGAATCCAACTTTAGATTCATAAATAAGAACATTCAGCAAAGTTGTCCAACACTGAAAGCTCATGCATACAAGTTTGGTTTGTTTCTTCAAATGATATACACACACCGTTAGAACCTTCATAAACTATACGGAGACTAATGGATAACATCTGAACATGATTTAGTGGCGGTGGAGTACTGGTACTTCTAAGGGTTGTCACTAGACCGTATTTGCATATCAAGATTTTTTTTATAATAAATCTTTCAAACTTTACGTATTTCTTCATAGTCTTACATTATTTTGCAGCAGTTGTAAAAGATAACTCTTATGTTATGACTTGATGTTATCGATATAAATGTTTTTTTGTCGTTTATTCATTTATCTGCATAGGGCCTCTCTCATCATTGAGAGATCTTGGGTGTATTCTAAGGCGAGAGAGATTTATTAGAGAGTGGTCAATCCACGTAAAAAATACTCAAACAAGTCTGTAGTCAATCCGGTCCTTTCTCAATAGCTTATACGCCGCTCGAGGACTCACAAGATTTAAAGACTGTTGAACAACAGTGATGATTGTTATGACTGAACAGTCATAACAATCATAGCAGTTAGTTCTTCCAAAAAACGAAAGATAAGTCATTTGTTAGCCTTACGCCCGTTATAAGTATTAAATTGATTCAATTTTTGCCTACCAATGATCGAAATTTGCCACTTTGATAGTGGCAAATTTACAGTGGCAGACAGAATAGGCAAAATCAAATATCGTTTTTTATTATGCTATACATAGGATATATTGATAACTAATATCGGTCGCAAGAGTATACCATTGTAAAGTAAATGAAGCGAAACTATTTTGCAGCTACAGCTGAGCGTCGGCGTCGTATAAACAGGCGGATCGACGCCGCCACGTGATGGATCGCAAACACCAAATGGATATGGATCGCGATTATCGAGCGTAATTCACTTGATGGATAATCTCTTTAAGCTGATCTAGAAAACTTTCTTCTACTTCTTTTGCTTTATCTTTGGCATGTTACTATCCATTGCAGTACATTGGCTGGCAGCAATGTAGGACATCTGATCTGATCTCATCTTCGCTTCGGAGCTACGATTCAGTTAGGTATTTCGAAGACTTTCGTCGTTGTGCTTGTAGTGATTTAAACTATCAGTGCTTTACTTACTTTTATCACTTTTTTAATCCCCTTAAATATTAATTGGGTTCAGAAGCATCTTCAAATCTTTCAAACTTTACGTATTTCTTCATAGTCTTACATTATTTTTTAACTTTATTGTTTGTATCGTTCATAACATCAACTGTAGTATTATTTGTAAATTTCAACTACGAGTATTATGAAATGTAAATGTATTTCGACTTTTCATTATGAATAGATCAAGTCTTTTAGTACATTTTTCTTATTCATAAGCGCCTAATAGCTTAAGTGAGCGTCATGTTCACAGGCGAGGCGACGTTGTCGTCAGCGTATGATGGATCGTACAGAAAGAATATACAGTGAAACACCATCACTTATTGCACGGTCGTTAATGAGAGAATCCCTTTTAAAATGTTATAGAAAATGATAATCTATCATTTTTATATTAATTTGTTAAAGTAACAATAACTATAACAATAATGTAACATACTTATCCGAGGTGTTATAACTTAGTCTTCACGGGTAGCATCGCATCTCAATCGACCGCAGGTAGGATTCTAACCTTATCTCAGGTTGATTGCCGATCATCATTATCAGGTGGGCTGCGTGCTTTTTTGCTAATCTTATATAGCAAAGAAGTCAAGTTATTTGCCTGTACGGCTTTTATAATGTTTTGCTATACTTTTGTTCGGAAAAGTAATTTAGTTAATTTCTCAGGCTACGGGCCCTAGGCTTCAGTCGACTGTCATGTAAACAAGCGGGGCGACGTCGCTGCCAACTCGTGATGGATTGAACACGCCACATCGACTGTTATGGAGCACGAATGTCGATCGCAACTACTTAAATTCATAATACTTATACCCGTAGCCTGAGAAATGAGCAAAAAATATTTAAGACCACTATATTTTTAGTAGCAAAATTGGCAAATACTGTCGAACTAATCTCAAAATAGTCATTTAAAAATAAAATAAAAATAACAATACTGACGTTATGATGGCATGAAGTAATGAGGATAAAGTAAAAGTAACTAACGTAAAAGTTTTTGGTATTGAGTGTTTATTAAATATGTCTCTCCTAAATCTTTCAAACATTATAACAAAAGCAAGTTATTAAATGCACAGACCTGTGATTAATTGTGTTCACAATTTTTACATTTCTTATAAAAATAATTTATTATAAACTTTAAATAAGTTTCTAAATAAATATTAAATAATAAAACGACAGAAAAAGTAATTAAAAAGTCAATTGCTTCGCTAATGGATTTTACGTCAAAGAAAAACCTAAATTAGTCACTTTATAGTGAAAACTAAAACCTTAATGGATTGCTGCGAAGTTTATTAACCACTAAAAGCTTTGTCTAATAACAAAGTAACACCACCTAGAAATAGTGTAGCTGACAAAGATAGCGACGAAGACAATTCTGATATACTTCACGAAGACTTGAAGAAAATACGTGTCCTAGTTCATACATAAACTCGCACTCAATTACTTGCTTATTAAACTAACATTCGCAGTGTCCCTAATAATAGGACGCACCGTTCCATCACTCTAACATAGAAAGCCTTTTTATTTGATGAAATAATCCACATAAAAACAAATATATTCGTACATGTTTGCTACCAGCAAGAAGAAAGTTTTCCTTGTCTTTTTCCTGTTAATAAAAGTAGTCAGCAAAATGTAACGATTATCGTGTAATAATAGCTGGAAACAGACGCGAACCTGAAATCGTTTCAGATCTAGTAGACAAAGGAGAAAACTGCCGGTCTTTCGTGTAAAACTACCTAAATTAATAATATATTGATAAAAATATTATTTTAGTATATTTATGTTCTAAACTGTATTTGGCTAGACAAGATATCTCGATAAGCAGTCATAGGCACTCATTAAGCTTTTACAGATCCTAAATACGTCAGATGTCATAACTGATAATAATTGCATTTACATCTGAAAAGTAAAACAATAAAACATTTTTTCCAAATTTATTCAGTCAGCGACCAATTAAAACTCACAAAGAGATGTAAAAGTTAAGATAAAAAAGTTACATCAATATTTAACGACATCATAATCGGGCACAAGAAGTTAATTTTAATGTTTGGACGTTAAAGTGAGTAGAATACAACCGTTTAACCTCATTCCGGATACTCTCAGCACGAATTCAGAATTTACTGCTTATTCTTGAAATTTCTTATCCAAGTAAGCACATAGTTCACAAGCACCTACTCTTAAAGAGTATGAAAAGAAAACACCTTTTCAGAAACTACGTACACAAGCCATATAACCGTTTGTTGGGGAAACTTATTAAGATCGTGTTAAGGATAAGCTGGAGCAATAATTCGGTTCTTATGTAGAATGAGTAGGAATGGTAAAAGTTCCACCAATTTATTTACAGATAAGAGCAACCGAAAGGTAAATTACGGTTCATTAGTGCAAAAAAGTAGAAGAGTAGAGGCTTCGTACCGGCTTATTTATCGTGCATCAGAGCAATTTAGCTTCGAGATTCGAGAGCCCTGAAGTTTTAGTGTTCGCTTTCGGGGCCTTAGTGGAAAATCAGGAAACCGTGTTCAATTAAGGCGAAACTTTCCAAAAGTTCCAAATGGTCGGAAAGCCGCCGAGCGGTGCTTGGTAACGATTGCTCTAATTGTTTGACTTGACAGTTCCGTTCGAGCCGCGGTGATACAATTTTAATCAATTGAACTAAGCCGGATCAGTTTCATTGAGTGGAATTTCATTGGTAGTTAGTTACATTACCAGCAATGGAACACTTTAGGTTAGAATGCCAAACTCAAATAGTAGGTTAGCCTACGATTTCAGATCTTTAACATTATTGGTTGTGCTATTGGAATTCAGTCCTCTGTGAGGTTGGTTACACTTATTACATATCAGATTGGTTAATAACATATTTATAGCCGTGGACGACATCATGTGATAGTTTTCATTAGTAACAATACCTTTTAATTCGAGACCAACTTTTATGTAACTGGTGACATAAGAGATGATGAAGATAGATAACCAACAAAGTAGCTGAGCCCACATACTTATTACATGATAAATCATGACAACTTGTCGTCAACAAAGTAGATACTTGTAAGTGTAGAAAGTAGGCACTATGTAAAGTACTACTCTAAACATATAAAATTATGCAATATTACTATACACATTTCAAATCGTGTAAAAAACTAAAACAGTACCACCACATTCTGGCATAGATTTGTTCGGTGCTGTCAAGTGTTGTTACACGTCGTTTCGTCCGTTCGTTTTCGTTCGCGGTAGCACAAGTCGGACGAATCGGAATTTCATTGGAGGCGGAATCATTTGTCAACGGGGACGAAGGCGAATTCGCAGTCCGTATTTGCGGACCACTCGATCTGCCGGTCCATTGCGAGTTAGGTATACGAAACACCGAATGTAATAAATCTTCTATCAGGGTTTTAGGTATAATCGGTTTAATTGGATCGGATGATGGCAAACTGCGTCATAGTTTAGATTGAACAGTAACGTTCTCTTGCTATGTAGGTATTTCTGTGTACACAAATCTAATCAGATTATTTTGAACTCAATAAATTCCACCAAGTCATAAGACGTTTCGTTCGTAGAGATGATGCGGAAAAAGTAATTCAATAACATTCAACCAATGACTTGATATATCCTGAAAAAGTTGTTATATGATTTATTTTTTTTTATTTTAAAAGCGAATACAGTTCCCGATGAAAGATAGGTACTAGGTACGGTATACCTACACTTACACAATTTTATATTGATTCAACGGACTGATAGGGATAGAAAAAGTTGCAGGCCAACCCACATGCATGAATTCCTTGAAGGTCCGCGAAACTTTGAAGATAGGTAAGACTTAAAAGCCGTTAAATAATTTAATGGTAACAATCATGACCGAAAATTTGCCGCTAATGGTACCCATTAGTAGACGGATAGCGTTTAGTATACCTAAACCTGATATATCATTTACGTTTTGGCAACGGGACTAGAGCGCTTCAACAACATGAGAGCTTAAGCCAAAATCCTTATTTTTAAATATTAAGTAACTGAATACATTTGTTTTAGTCACTGGTTCAAACTTGGTCGCTCAATCAGAGAGTTCAAGATATAAGCCGAAGGTAAACCTCAGATTTTTCAAAGTTAGATGCGTATTCGAAATGAATTATCACTTGCTAGAATGGTGAAAGAAAATAACGTAAGGAAACATACACACTTAAGAGTGCTTAAAAAAGTTCTCAAAGGTGTGTAAAATCTACAAATTCGCACTTGTTCAGCGCGGTGGACCATTGACTATCCTTCTTACTCTGAGAGGAGACCCGTGCCCAGCAATAGGATGGTAATGGGTTGACGACGGCGCCGATCCGGATACATAATAATATGGAACATCGTATACATTTTCTGTTAAAATTTTATTATTTTGGACTTTCATAAATATGGCGTGTATAATTAAGGCTAGTGTTAATAATTTGGCAACAACCATCGAGTTTACGGTTTCCAAAAAGCATTAAAATTATGAATGTTATGAATTTTAACCGCAATATTAAAAAACAGAGCAGCACAAAAATATTAACAAAAAAGGTCTTTTTCGCGGCTTATTTTGTGTACCTTTAAATATTTGATTAAAAAATCAAAAAAGATAAAGCGAACATCTTTTCAGGGAACTTAGTAAAAAATGCATATTTGATCAATTTAAGGTCAAAAGATTAATTTTAAAACTTAGTGTAAGTACCTATATTAAGGAGAAATTATTAAGATTTAGGTATTATCGCCGTGTTTAACGCGAATGCCAATAGACCTTTATGATTGGATTAGGCTGTAACTATTCAGATTCACGGTTAAATCAATTTGGCTTAAAAATCCGTACAAACTGATTGAAATAATTTAAATTTCACCACATCAAAATATCCTTCAAATTTTAAAATGGGCAAAAATTCAATTAAATTCGAACAACAAACATCAACATCAAACAAAAATCAGAACAACAAACAAATCTACATAACAAACAATCTGATCCCAATTGGCATACTCATAGAATTGCATGAACACTAAACAGTATGGAATTATGTCGTTTCATAATTTCGATAAAATACAATTTGCATTTAAAAATATTTTTCATAATATAGAAGTAACATAATATCCCAAAGTGTCAACCAAGCCTTCAAATATACGACAAAAAAGTCGAAAAAGTAAGAAAAGAAAACATCAATCTCCAAGGAAATCAACACAATAAACGTAAACATTAACGCGATACCCTAAAAATGTATGACATCTAGCTTTGAGACCCTTTCGGCACGTGAACTGAAAGCCTAATGGCGTTTGAATCAAACTTGGTGCCAACTCGGTTATAAGTTTCGCGCCCCACGGTCTCAAATCTATCTGTGGATAAGGCGTAAGCAATTACTTCTGTTTGTACGGCCGGATATTGCTAGCGAAGTTAGATATCTGGGTTGGACCCGTGTTCGAATGACGAGTTTATAGGGGTATTAATATAATTTATACTTTATGCAAAAATGCGATTCGTCGAGCGATTTGTTTGAACTGATGATACGCTGCTGTTTTTAAAAGATGGGTCAAATATTTAATGTTAATATGGCTGAAGAGGGATAAAATAATAAAGACAATGAAAAGAAATAGTCATCGTTTGCGGAGAAATAAAAATAGGCCATTTTTAACATAACAGTGCAGTACCTGATAATCGATGTACTCGTTTAATGTTTTAAAGGAAGGATCTATTTGATCTTCCGACGAAATAAGGTAAGAACCAAGTAATGTTCTCATCTACGATACCATAAACAATACCGATCGCTTCGAGGTATAATTTTTCAATCTGTCTATATTAAAATTTTACTAACTAGAAAAAGATATAAAGCTCTATACAGATGGCTTCAAAAATAAATTTAGACATTTCAAATATCTACAACCTTTATGCTTTCCGGAAAAGGTGCCGGTAAAAGGTGAAGTCATTTCTATACAATGCTTAGAACCAATAGTAGGGCACTAGGCCATAATACTATTTTTTAGAAACGTTCACACTTCGACTACGGTATGTGGTTATTGTAGTCGGTAGCTCATTTCCTGCGTACCTACTGACCTGAAAAAGAGTGCACTAGTTCAGTCGGGCGCTAATGAAACAGTTCTCAACGGACAGACAGCGATAATATGTCATATGCATATGCATCTATAATATATGTACCACAGGGACAGATACTTGCGTGATTGATGCAAGAGACATACTTGTTTGATTGACTGACTTAGTGATGTGTAGTGCATTTCAATAAATAGGTTTAAGTCAGTATCTATATAACTGATAATTGCTTTAATAATATTGGTTACAGAACAACCTAAGTGATTTGTATAATAAATATACATATTTTCAACATTCAAGCCATGAATGGAGAAGAAACATTTTCATTCAATAAAGTGGTTCACATCATCATCAAATAATATAATCACTGTCCGAATGCTGGGTCAGGTAGATTATAACATCACGGGTCAGTGAGCATGATTAGGCCATAGTCTAATGCTTAATCAAAGTGCGAATTGGTAGAGTTCACATACCTTTGAAAACATTTGTCTAGTTTTTAAAGATCTCTCAGGGTTTCCTCATGATGTATTACAACTATATATTATAGTACATTAATACTTCACCAAATAAAATTCATCTTATAAAATGAAAAAGTGAAAAACTAAATATTATAATATTAAATTTTATCAACGATTCAAATTGGTAATACATTTAAAAACGCGTAATAAAATTAAGCTGGATAAAAACGCTACAAAAGAATTAAACAATATTTTACAATTACTGAATAAGAGAGTCTGTATAAGAGCTGAATATTTTGCATTCATCCAATATTTCGAGAATTATTTAACAAATCTGCTATCCCGAATCGGGCGATTTATCTAAATACGATGTTTCGATAAACGATATTGATTGAAAAAACGTAATTACATTTAGCCGGATATAAACGTTGCAATATCGAAAAGGATAGAACAATATTTCACAATTACAAAAACTTTACCTCGCGCAAATAGTAGCCGAATCAACGCTGAATAGTTTTACATACATCAAATATTTCGTGAATTATTTAACCAATCTCGCTATCCCGAATCGGGCGATTTATCTGTCGTTGTTTGCTATAAAGCGATAAATTTCGCAAATCTAGAAAAATGTAACGCATTTTAATACCGCGGAAATCCCGCCCATAAAAATGCCAGAGCCGACGAATATCATCAATGCGACAACCCGGAACAAGCAAACGGGGGTGAAAAAGTGTGATGTGAGGGATATGTCACGTGTCATCTTTATATAATGTGATCCCTGTTAAACCATTTGTCAGACATTCATAATCGTAATCTTTACTTAGGCTTTTTTAGAGTTACAATACATTTAATTAAAATTGGTCAATGGCACACCAATTGCCGATTAAGATGTTACAAATATACTAACGCCACTCACTTTTTCGTGTTTATTAGGTAAATAGATTCATAGGATTAATATTGTAAGGATAATTATAACGAATTGTATATTCGTATATTTAAATAAATTTTGAATCAGCATTTCGTAATAAAAAATGTATAAGAAATAACATTATTCAATATCATAATACGAGTATTAAAAATTTCGTCTGTCTCGCTGCGAAATGATGAGACCATTGGGCGTCTCGTCGTTCAAGAAAGTATAAAGAGCACCAGAGAACGAGGAAGATCACCGATCCGATGGACCGACCAAATTAAATCAGCTGCGTACACGTATAGCCGGGCAACACCTGAGTGTACCAGAATACGTCAGGCGAGATAATTAGTGTGAGGTAAACTATATCAGCCTAATAAAACATCTCAACATGACGATGTCCATTACGGTCAAGGTTGTAACGATGAAAAAGATAATTTACTTATCTACGGCATTCCAACATACCTAGTCCTTAGGGGATCTACCTCTAGATCTGCATAGGCATAGCTAAATAGGCATAGATCTGTACCCGATCTGAGTTGGGCGTCAAAGCTTATCTGATGTTGATTAAAGATGCCTACTAGGGCAGTAGCCACTAAGGGTTAGGTGGATTGCATGTCCATTTACTACTTCTTAATTAAAAATAATACATCATTCCCTTTATCACAATAAAACTGACACAATCCGTTTCAATCTGTAAGTTATATCAAAATACATTCCTTTCACAATTTAATTATAAACATTTAACTCTATGTAGAGTTAACACCTTCAGGGTTAAGGCGCGTTAATAATGTTAAGATGAGAGAGTGCGGCATACTGCCTAATAATTTTGCCAGAGATGTAATAATCTAATTACGTTAATGAAACTTTCCTGTTAGTGTGAAGACATACTAGTTAGTATAATTTTGTATCAAAAGGTTGGGGAAATATATACAAAGGGCTCATTGAAAACATTTTCATTATAGAGGTATTCATGATAAGATGTAATAATTAGGTAGATATATTAATATAATGGGATGCAATTGGCGTTTCTGTGGTATTTAAGTTAACAGTATTAATAAGGTATCAATATGTGGAACTATGTATGTGAACAAACCTTATCACTTAGGGGTATGAAAAATAGATTGTAGCCGATTCCCAGACCTACAGAATATGCATATAAAATTTGGTGAAAATCGGTCAAGCCGTTTCGGAGGAGTACGTTAACTAACATTGTGACACGAGAATTTTATATATAAGATAACAGCCGTGATAAGGTAGCTTGTAATTCTGTCATTTGATCGAGAAGTCTAAGGTACGAAGCCCAGGGATGCGACTTAGATTTTTCAAAGTTATGTGGATATTGGAAATTAATATCAATTTGTTTTAACGGCGAAGGTCGACATTGCGAGGAAATCTGCATACCTGAGAAATTTAGAAGAAAGTTCTTATAGATAAGCGAAGTCTACCAATACGGATTTAGCCAGCGTAATGGACTATAGCCTTATCTGTCCCATTTAGAGAGGAGACCTGTACCCAGCAGTGGGACAGTATTGAGTTAACGACGAATAGGTGAAAAATATACACACATTTATTATCAGAACTTCTCAATCAGATCATGTTTTTAAATGCCAACAAGACGTTATTTTCACTTCTAAGAAAGTTTGAAAATTTATTGCAAAGTTTTAAAGTGTAATATCATTCTTCAAACACGAATAACACAAGTAAATGTCGTTTATTAAGGTTTCAACGAGTTCGAGTACACAGTCCAGTCTTCAAAAACTAATGCTGAGACATGAAACTTTTAGACTATTTCAAAAGTTTTAACAATGTAAACTCTTTTACGGTTGAATGGGAGACCGAGGTAAATTAATTTCAATATTAATGACTTTTTCTTATGAGATTTTGTACATCACTCCAATACTGTCACTGATAAATACGGGTTCTTCTTCGGACAATCTTGTAGGATAAGACGTTTTAGGATCATACTCCATTACGCTGACCCACTGCCAGACTTTACTTTGAGAACCTTATGAAATAAGAGTTCAGATTACAGACTTTCAGACAAGTGTCTCTAAGGAGAGTTTCTTACACTGAACTCTAATCTAGTCATGTAGAGTACGGCTCCGAAATACGTAGAATTAAACTTTTTGTGTTCACATCACTGATGTTCGTTATTTATAACAAAGCTTAACCTATACTTGCTTACTGACGTTCTAAATTTGACACAAAATATAATCTCAAAATATAAATATAATTGACTCTCAAAATATAATTGACAAATTTGGACCAAAAGGCAATAATTGGTTAATTTACGTTCCTAGAAAATATTATAATTACTAAAAGTAACAATCCATGTCCTATAGATGCTATATAGATTACCTGAATGGGTATGCAGTAAAAAATTAAAACATTATACTAAAAAGTTGAGTCGCCGAGTTTAATGAGATCCAAGAAGATTATAGAGTACGGTAAGCCACTTAAATGAGGTCTTCTTGAAGAATAATGTGTAGTGCTTAATTTTCGTCAGCCTTTATAGAGGCTAATTACAAAATTACACTTTTAAGGGCATTTCTTCGCAACCCATTATTTCTACTTGAACGTGGTTGATTACACAAGACGTGCCCGCAAAAAATTAAATGTTGAGGTAAGATATATTAGTCCATGATACTTTATACTCATTTAATTTTCCTTGTGCAATTACTTCATAAGTGTTTACTTTAATGGAATTAATATAAATGCAGACATAGTAAAGAATTTTCTTTACTGAGAAAATATGTGTTTTAATTAATATGTCTATATAAACTGTTTATAGATCTTTGATATGCCTATAATATAATATTTATAACCGCTTTTTAAAATTTATATAATATTACACACAAAACTTTGTAATCACGATATAATTTTACTTATTCATCAACTCGACTTCTCAAATTACACTACATAACGCGTACATATTTTTAAAAGAGACAAATACTTACATAGCAGAGCATCGCTGATAAAATTAATTTGCCGTCGAAACCTCCATACCACAAACACGACTACAAACCGCCTATGAAATTTATTTAATCGTACACATATGTCCAATTTTCAGTTGAAATTTTCATTATATCCCACCATTAAATGAACCACAACGCTTGACAAAATTAGCGTTTTATTCAAATAATTGTATTGTTTCTCTTCTAATTTACATTTAATATAAAATCATATATTAATAAAAGTTAAAAACTATTAAAAGTCAATTCGATAAAGTTAAACGTCAAAAAAATAAACTCTATATAAGGACTAAACGAAATCGCATACAAAAAATTCTACCATCAATACGTTATCTTATTCTAAAACATTATTATTTTAGAATTATTTCTCTAAGATTATTTTCTTATTTTTCCTAACGCCACGTATATATCTTCGCGGCGAGCTTGTCCTTACGGCCGACACGACCGCGCGGGCAGTAGCGGGTTGTCGACTGAGTGGATAGGGGTTGAATGGGCGCATATTGCACCCTCGACACGAGGCGACGCGAGCTGGGGTTTGCTTCCCACAGAGATGAATGAAATTAACGAATCGCGGGACGTTTTTGTCGTATATTATGTAAATTGCCACAAAATATGTCCTGTCTGTGGGCTAGCATAAGAATGTTAGAGGATTTTGTAACTACGTAAGTGAAACTTTTAAAATATATTTGAAAGCTTAACTTTTTAATATAATAAAAAAAAATCTATCTTCTAATTGACTTCGTTAAAAATTATTTTTATGCAGCTGCAAAATTAACTTTTTGATGTTTTTTACATGTGATGTTTCTTTCACTCAGTGTTACATTTCTTATTGATTTTGAAATTTAAAATAACATTACAAAAGTAAAATGACAAATGCTTCTGAGCAGCTTCTTTCCAGCAGAAGTATATTTTAATCCACTAAAAATACTATAAAAAGTTAAGTGGTCTCTGTGATGTGAACTCTGTAGCTGTAAGGCTATAAAGGTGAAATATTGTATTCTTTAAGCTCTTAAAAGAGCAATTTATAGAACTATTAAAGTAAAATAAAACGAAATGTTATCGTATCTTACAGGTACAAAAACTGCTTTTTTATTCGCGAAATAATTTAATGTTCCTGTACCTAATTATTTCAAAATCGGCAAGCTTTATTTTTGTGAATAGACATTCAAGTAAATTAAACTATTTAATATATTTCTTTAACTATAACTAGTAGCATAAATACGCGATGGAAATAGCGCACAATGAAATTAATTACAGGTCGGAGAATTCAAAACGTTATATTCCCGCTATAGTTTTCTGCTATATCGACTCTCATTAAAACATAAATTCATAATCATCGCTAGTCATATTACAACAAGTGATTACAATAACAAATTCAATCACATAATCCTAATTTCCGAAACCCATTTCGGCGGGCACTTTGCAATATTAACCGCATTTCTCTTTCATTGCTATCTGATTTAATTTCAGCGGTTACTAGCCAGCTAAACGGACTAAAGCGAAAAATAGCATTAATTACATGTACGTTACGGAACAATGTTTGAATTATATTTTTGATGATAAATATTTTTTGAGATTTTTGACAAAACACCAACTTGAAAAGGAGTGTATAAGTCGCATTATATTTTATATTTGAATGACATAATAATAATAATAGTGTAACTAGTAAGTTTAGAACAACCTTCTGAGCTAGAATAGGAGATAAACGCAGCAAATGAAATAGACTTTACTTAATAGTTTCTTTAAATCTTTTGCATGAACTGAAAAGATACTTCTAACTCTCATACAAATTCGATTAATTACCGTTGATTTCAATATATATCACCTTAAAGTTCATTAAAAATATTTATGGATTCAGGATACTAAGATAAGATACATCAAAGACACATTAGTGTGTATAAACCGTTTACAGTCTAATGCGTAAGCAATACAGCTCTTTGATGCACCGTACCCGAGAGAACGTGATTAGTACCAAGATTAGATTTCAGCTACACGAACCTTTGTGGGTTGATGCAATTCAAGTAAATTGTGTTCATAACGTTATAGTAACTCACTATTTGCAGCTTAAACAAAGCAAATACTACATGATTATTAGGTTGTGTGATAAAGAGTTAATTAAAACGCATACTTAATGCGATGTACGATCAAAGTTAATAAAAAGGATATCCTATAATTAGAGCTCATGGAGCGGAAAGATGAAAGATAAAATATGGTTTATTTAATACTCCCGAGACGTAAACAAAATACAGTTGTTACACTAAGCATATTTAGAATGAATTTAATGTTACATTAAAAAACAATTTTCTGTGATAGTGTAAAAGAAAGCTCATAATATTTGACCATTAAATACTCGCGTACCTACTTCACCAAAAATTAATTCCGTTTCGTAATCAATAAATCCAAAATGCAAACCGCGGACCAATCCAATTCATTCCGGCCGCGTGATAAACAGTTCTAATTACTATTCCATTAGCGATTCCAACTTTGATTGCAGCAAACCACTTGACCGAAATAGTATGAAAAATGAAATATTATGCGCTCGTTCCGCGCCTACGTGACGCCAATTTGGAAATTTAATCAAGCGAATTCAGTTTTGAACGAAATTCACTGAACATCAGAAATTACATTATAAAAATGTTAAATATTAGTTTTCTAACTTTTCTTCAAAGTAACACTGCAGATACAGATCTCTTTGAATTAGTATCTATATTTAAATTGAAACAATGTATGTATTCACATTTAATACGCATATGTGTAATCTAATTTGAAAAATATTACGTTTCAAGAAAATATAATCTTATAAACTTTGCACTTCAAATGCTTTCGATCCTACCGAATATTCTTCAAAAGTATCAATATATCCGATGTTAGAAATATATGAACAGTGGTGAGCAGTCACCACAAGATAATTAATATTTCAGTATGACAGGTCTATTATGCAAAAAACTGAGATTTCCTTACTTTTCCTTACGCGTCCTGACAAGGAAAATCGTGTACCATTACGAGAAAATTAATCAACAGGGGTCCATGGAAATGATAACATCTAATGCAGGTGTCACAAGAAAATTCATTTATAAACCGCAGAGTGACGAATATTAATAGACTGAGTCGATGTGAACAGGATGATACAGGGAACAATTTGTTAATTTATTTACTAACAATGTTTTAAAATTAATAATACGTACACTAGAAAGCTCTAGGATGTTATAAGAAAATATTTACGACTACAGTCCTTTCGGTACGAGTTCGTTGAACAACTGGGGATTAGTACACATAATCATACTACCTATACATTAACTATGATAGAAAATTAGAAATAAGATTAAAAATCCGTGAACCTAAAATTTCTGTTACATTTTTTACGCCATTTATTAAACAACGACACGTTATACCTAGAAGCGAAGCGAGAACGGCTAACGCAAGACGCACGCACGAATAGCCTATAAGGTGTCACGCAAGGGAGGCATCAAAGCTTTTCATCCCAGATTCCGAAGCCTCTTTAAATGTGAAGTGTGTCCGTCGAGGGACTAAAACTGAAAGACTCCTCTTGAATGACCTCTATGAAAGTAATATAAGGTGTTATTAGTTTAGATCTCACGAAATCCACCGAAATTGTTATCTACATCAAAGACTACGTTAACCTATTATTGTTCAAACATTATTTTATATTTATTTTTCATTAGAAGTATTATAGCTGGACATAGAACAAGGCCTTAAAAGGTCATCGTAGATACCATTTCCTAGAACCCACTGATAAATGTTCGTGACGTTACGGCTTTTTAGGACAAGTAAAATCTAATTAGAACAACATTTAGATTAGTTTCTAGATTGTTACTAAGCGTGAGCGAACTTCCGAAAATAGCTTAGGATAGATTCGTCGCTCGTTTTAATTGCTTTCAGCGCCTGATAGTTATCTATCGACATTCTAAATTCATTAATTTTGTTGTTTGGATAAAATATCACATTTGGAAATGGTATTCAAAGAAGACAAAAATAAAAGTTACAGCGACGTAGTCAAATCACTGGAGGGATTACAGTTACTGGCTTAATTTTATACACGCCTTCGTATTATGATAACCATCGGATTCGATGAAATATGATTCGGAATATAAATTGTTAGTAGTTCTTAATCTTTTCTAAAGGGTATGTGCGGATAGAAAATATATGATACGGATTGGGCTAACCTAACCTAACCTAAGCCGTACCTTTCTCCCAGACTGTCCAAGAGTCTACAGCGGGACACAAAAAATCGTGGGCAGCAACTTACTTTATTCCCACCCAATAATATTGCTTCTATACCTAGACATAAAGTTAGAAATAAAATTCAAGTCATGTAACTACTCCATCAACTCTTCGAATACGCGACGAACTCCTATTACGGCAATGTTCTCTAGATTAGTTTCAGTACGTTTCAAAACGTGACCGAACCAATGTTGGAGATGGAAGATTAGCTCGTCAAAGTGTCGTTGATCTCTTTGATGTCTAACGGTGCATGATTTGATATCAAGTGGAAATATCTAACTGACCTCCCGACTGACCGAGTTTACTATTGAATAGAGCGATAGAAGTGAACTTACTATGTCGATAACAAATTCATTGTATTCGTAATACTGTAACCTATTGCTAGACATGGATATGTTCTCAATTCAAAGAGATTTAGGCCATATATAAGTCCATGGCGCTGGCCTAGCGTGACTTTTGGTCATCACAGACTTTTGTTTTTTTTAAGAACTGTCATGTAGGCTTCCTTGAATTCGCTGGTATAACAAATGATGATAAAATTCATTTCTACTACTAATTCTAATTCATTATATACTAACGTATCAACATTTCATCTCTCTTCTTGTACATCAATAGAATCGAACACGTTAAGAAAAAATACATCAGCCGTATCACATTAATAATGAGAGAATTTCTAAAAACATTGTCTTTGTCGAGATGATACGTACAGAATCGTTGTTGACATGTCATATATGGCTGATAAAGGTCAGACCCCTGTCAGGTATTTGAGGAATAATACAGGTAATCCGAGAGTTAACATTGAGTTGACATTCAACGGATTATTCAGCATGGACGTGGGATTAGAGGCACTCATGCCATAACTGTTTGGATAGATAAGTGGGAAATAATAAAATGGTCAGCGAAGCATTAAATATTTTGACATTTAGGTACATACATTTTTGGGAATTATTTCACAACGATAAAATAAAATGCTAATCAACAATACAATTTATAATAATATGAGGTCTGTAGAAAATATTTTTGGTGTAGAAAATCTTTAAGCGTCAGTTATGCCTACGCCTACTTGTAGTGTACAAGTAGACCTTACCAGTTATGTACTTAATACCACAATTTTAATAAGAACTGCGCATTGACGCCCCTGTGATAATTTAATAATATCTTGTAGGAGGAGGAAGCATTTAGGTAGAAGCATGTGTACAGTCTACACTGTACACGCATGCTGACCTTCTTGGTCCTCAGGAGAAACAACGCATCTGCGATCAACTTCAACTGCGAAGTAGTAGAACGCCTTTCCTATTCTATAGAGACAAGATGAGCCATCAGGAGAACTACATGCTCGTTTGCGACTTAAATCGTAAGAATGAAGCATTTTCAGATAGTTTGACTAAAGTACTAAATATAGGTGTAATTTTATAATTCATGAACTTACCCAACATAATACCAACAGCAGTAATAAAAACGACTTACATAAAATTCCACGTACCTATAGCAAAGTCCGAGAACAAATCGCATCATGCTCATTGTAAATTAAAATCGGATTCCAATCATTGGGGCGTGAAAGCGTAAACCTCGGATTAATGGAGTGCGGATCAGAAGAATCAATTTAAAATCTCATTTAAAAGCATTGGAACAAAACCGCAGGTTAATTGCTGATAATATTAAATTTTCACCAATTTTTAGGGTTCACTGGTAGATGAGTGTGCAGTGAGTAGAACGAGTATACAGTCCGTCTGGTCGTATATGGCTACTGCCGCCTATAGACATCTGTCGTCAACCCTAGATGTGATTAGATTCCTACCTGAAGACTATGTTGAAATGACTACAGCTTCCATATAATGTAACACTATAATCATTAGGTAGAAATAGGTGTGGCGTAGGCGGTGGTGCCTTACTTTGTCCTATTTTAGGTTGTTAGACGTATTAATTATTAATTCAAGAATATTCCTTATATTATTAAACAAAGGTAAATTCCTGCAATATTATAATAATGTTCAGATTTTGATAGTCATAAAGCTCCTGACGGATCGCGTGAAAATATGAAATTATAATAAAGTCAGCAGAAATTGTTTCCTAAAAGCCGAGAAAGTGAACCTTCAAAATTATATATGATTATTTTTTACCTAATGTGGTAAGCAAAAATTGGTATAATTGATTATTACTAACGGGAAATACATAAAACATTTTGTTCAAAACAAAGGTGTTAATTTTAGTGTGACACCACACTGTCGGCACACACGCATAAATTCGTTCCATTTTACGCACACCATTTCTTACGATATATATTATATGGTTATAAATTTTCACATTCTGAGGGCAAGAAACGCTCTAGTACCTACATTTCGTTGATGTACGATGTTTACGACACTCGTTAAAGAAGGCAATTCATTGTTTTTATGATTTCATGAATTTGCCAATTACAGTAACTGTGAGGACATGCCATCATGCCTACTTTCATCTTAAACGAATACTTTTCAACTTTTTTACATTGTATATTATAAATGTTATTAAGGAGAGCTATTTTGTATTAAAACTTGTTGCTTTATGCGGCTTTGGTTACTAATTATAATTAAGTCTTCTAAAAAAAATACTAAATATTGTTTTAGTATTCTACTGCAATCTGCAATAAATATGCAATAAATAATTCTAAAAATATATAGAATTTATCTGTACGTTACTTGGACTTCTTGTAAGTTCTCTACAATATTCGAGTTGATTTCTATAAAAGTTTTGTTTAGTGCTCTTGAGCGCTCTCAGCACGATCTTCCAGAATCAGAATTAGAGTAAAATAAACCTCAAGTTCATTGATACCTTTGCAAAGTTGTCTAGAATTTCAAAATATATTTCGTAAAATAAATAAATAAAAAATATCGGTTTGACAGCAAGCTGGATCTAAAATTCCAGCGCCAAGGAATGCATTGTTTGTCTCCTCGTTTGATGTAGGTCACTGAGCTCAAATGTGACATACTAAACATTTCAAAAACATAGTTTATGGAAAACGTATTGTTTACTTCTAAAGCCCTTGTATAAATATTAAGTGATTACGTTATACCAGATTTGGAAAGTATTATATTTTTTAGGAAACAATTGATTTAATAACCTAATGTATCAACTGCATAGCAAAAGTTACGACCTGCCTTCGTTTTTAATTCGACACCGGATTTTACGAAGGTACACGTGCATTTTAGAAATATAACATTCTGTAACAGTAAATATAAACATCACAAGACGGTTCATACGATCTCAAAGGTGCGTGGAATGCCTACATTTATAATGTTGTCGAAACCTGCGCATTCTAAATGAAGACCCGCAATCATTAAGATCATAACATTTTGATTGTGACTTACATTTAATATAAATTAATAGCGGTGGCGTTGCCAACTTAAACTTTGGGTAATTTGTCTTTGTATATATTGTTTCAAGGGAGACAGATATATAGAAAATCTTAATGAGAATTAATTACTTTATCTTCAGAGTTATCGCATTTCAAAAGTGATGCTTCTATATTGAGTGTAGATAAAATATATTTATAATAATTACTGTTCAGTAATTAATAATAATATTGTCGGTATGCGATGTTGTTAAACATTTTAAAAAAAAATTTACGTCTAAGCAGTTTGTCTAAATCAAATTGAAACTAATAAGATTGAAGACGCAAACGAGCATACATTTATTTAACGGTTAGTGATTTTATGTAACCATGGACCATGGATTTTATGTTTTATCTATCTAAAGTCGATTACTGATGCGCTGCAATTCCTGTGGACCAAAATGATCGCCCTGTATGTAGGTCAGCCGACATCCGCAAACACATGTACATGAAGACATTGAATCTTAACTCAAGTTAACCTTCAGTACGAGTAAGTTGGAACATCTTATTTAAGTTTCTCTGCCTTACCGCACTCTTTAAACCAGAACACATCGCCTGTTATTTAGTTACAAGTTACATAGGAGCTGTAGCAGTCGAATCACGCAAACTTTTACTACCTTGGAAATGCTTATTCAAATGATATTGTCATTCCAAATATGTTCATGTATATAATATAGAATACAATAAATCTTCAGTTCAAAAACCTTACGTGAGAGGTCAAGAACACATGGTCATACAAGAGAGAGAAATGTTTAGTTATAATTAGGGAAAACAGAAATACGGACATTACACGGAGGTACAGTACGGGAATGTGGGAATTCTGTGAGAGCTTCGTTTGGCTAATAAAGACGAATACAGCGCAAACTTTTGATATATCACACCGCACTTACACGTGACAGTTCCGAATACGGAAGTTTTTCTACTCTGGTGTAATCTTGGTCTGAAGATTACCTAGCTACATTGGATAAATTTATTCACATGTAATTAACGTGTAATATACAATTTTACAAGCAATACTTTGTGCAGAAAGTGATTTTTGTAACAGTAACTCGATACTGATCTCTCTCTAAGACTGAGGGAGGCCTGAATCCTACTGCAACACGTTACTCCAATGCTTCTATAAGTAGAAAACGGCAGAGGAAGAACTCGTGTTGGATGTTTTGAGCCGCTGCTATAAGGCCTGTCACTCACCTACCCTCTGCAGTGAAATACCTACTAATCAACCCTATATTTAAAAAAATAATCAAGGTTAGGTATATTACGTATGTACTCATTTGCCACTTTAATACCCGAATACCGATTGCATTCAATATAGCTTTGGTCTGTCGCATCCTTTTCGCTACGTATACAAGAGCCCACTTATTAATGTTAGCTATCCTTTGCTGGTAGCCAAACCGAGGCTTTACAACTGTTGCGGCTAAATTAGTGTATTTTGGACTCCTGCCATTTCTTTGTCGAATTGAAACCCTTGCCTCAAATAACAATTAAAGCTTTCTAGGCAAATCCAAAACACGTATATTCCTACAATGTGAACAGTGACAAAAACTCAAAAAAGAAATTGGCTTTTTAAGAGTTGAAATAAATCGATAGTTATATATCGATACAAGTCTCTCAGTTAACATCAATATAGTAAATGCTATAAAAACAAATTTGGTTACAGAAATGGTCTGCTCACCAAAATAATCATCAAAATGGATAAAAAGTGGATTATGTATATCGTTCAAATATCAAATTAGATGGCTATAAAAATATTTCTTCTAAATATATCGTATCGTATCGTAAAAATTAAATTAGATGGCTATAAAAATATTTCTTCTTAATATATCGTATGGTAAAGTATTAAGAAAATTTATATACTGTTAGAAGTAATGATAAGAGTAAACTTTGATTGTCAAATGCGGGTATCAACTAAAAGTGGGTGTATAAATGGGCACTGTAGATCGTTTACTGGGTAGTTATTTTCCGATCTTTGTAAAGAACGTTACTCTGCCAGTTCTGTTGCTTATTTGCGTTGAATTGTTTTTCTGTTAATTTATGTTGGAAAGTTAAGGTTCTCTGCTTATAAAAAGTTGGATTTCAAATAATTCCCAGACGAAATTCTTAGTAATACCTATGTAATATCTTTGTGATAAAGTACTTATATGTTTATCATTATAACTATTAGATACACGCGTTTGATATAAAGCCTTGTAAACTACACTTACGTGTATGATTATACTTATATTTCTAGTGCGTACCTGTGATTCGATCCTTTAACCCCTCAAATGAGAAACTAAGTTTCAATCACTATCGATCGCTGCTTGCACTAGAAACATACGCTTTATTTAATAAAAAAATTAAAAACTGAAAAATATAGGTCAAACTTATCGAAGTCGAGGGTTGCCTTATAAACTATAAGATACTAACAACAACGTACCAAAGTAAAGTAAGTGAAGTTTAATAAAACCCGGTAACCTAATAACGAGAAGCTTTGAAGCAAACACTTTGAGATTGCATCTGCATCTTTAGTGGTTATTTCAAGAACTATCAAGGAGAGTGTTCGATACAAACGCCACCGCAGTGCACTGTAACGATTCGAACCACTTATCCGGGATGAAAGTAGATACTACATGCTGTGAATAGAATTGTCGAGTGGTTTCGGCTTTATCTCTGCTCGTACTCGTAATGTATAAAAATAGACGGTGGTATTTATATTTCAAATTTATAGACTCTGAATTTAACCGATCACCATAAAACCTAATACATATACACCATGAAACCTATTAAATGTTTTTTTTTCTGCAAACTTTTTTTTGGTATTCACTTTCCTGCAACTCGTCTGCAGATGGCGAATTACTAGATTAATATCCTTAAAATATTTTTAAAACTATGTGTACTGAGGTATTTTTAGGTATTATTATCTTTTAGTGTCTAGCGTTTTCATTACGCCACAATTTCCAACAAAATATAACATACAATTACTTTGATAATAAAAGTAAGTCAACATAACTTTAATTAATAAAGAAACTTAGAAAAACTATTCTACACTAGCACGAGTAGTTCTGACGCTACATTCAAACAAGTGACTCACAAGGGAGATATAAAAGTTTTTTACTACTTTCTCTAAAGTATGGACAAGATACGTGAGTGTTATAAAAGTAATAAAAAGATAAATTAATTACAAACTTCTGAACTTATCAAATTTTAAATATTTATCTTTTCGCTATTTATTCAATTTTTCTAAAGTATTAAGGAAAATACACATTAAAATTCAGATGATTTTTAAGAATATAAGATTAAAATAGCTAAGTTATGATTTCACAATTCGCAAAAATTCATATACAATATGGCGTATACTTCGACTTCATTTTGATAATTAAAAAAATCCCTTTAAAATAACCTTTATTTTATGGAAAACATAATATTCTTGTGAAAGTAAGTGCTTTCATATACAAAATATCATAATAATAACAATGTACGCAAAAATATATTTTCGACACACCTAACGAAGTCTGACAGAATTTCCGCAACAGAAAATTCCCCAGAATTTCGGAAAACCGAAATTCGCCGAATACCCGAGAGACGACAATATGTTGATATTGTATCAGCATTTATTTGGGAACGTGCGTAATGTAAACGTCGGAACATCGACGTACGGCGTCCGATGGCTGGAGATAGCGGAATGGGGAACATTAGAATCTTATAAGTGACGCTCGAGCATTGCCAATTACAAAATAATAACGTTTATTTACATATACATATAACGTATATATCCACTTAAAATGCGATTGGCGTTATTTCATTAAAAAACAAACGGGAAATACACCACAGACTACCATTACATGAAAATAGCACACGATTGCGCAATATGGAAGATCTTTATAATCAAGGCTGATCTTGATGGTCACGACCCTCAGTCATGAAGAATCGATAAGGAAGACATACAAGTATCAACGTCAACTATAAATTATAACACGAATCAGTTACTATTATAATAACAAAATGCATGAAATAAATATAAAATCCAATAAAATAAACTCAAGAGTAGAGGCAAATAATAGCGCGAATGAAAAACATTCTTAATAAAATAACTCGAACCAACAACACAGCCGGCGTCTATATTGAATTGTGATAAACTGTATACAATATTGCATCCCCTTGCAACACGAGGGGAAAATAATATCGACCTATGCCACAAGTTTATTAAAAAGTAAAAATATGATTAGTAAAAATACATACTCAGATATTGTCATATAAAAAGACATGGTCGCAGCATATAAGTCACACAATCTAAAATATGAAAAGAAAATATAGGTACTACAAATAAAGTAGGGTGATAATTATGTTAGGAAAAAGGAGCTTGAATATATAAAGAAATAAATCAAGGAAACGATGTAATAAACACAATATTACTCTCCAACTGCCTAATTGCGGCACAACAGGTAATCCCAAAAAGGTAAGTAAACACGAAACAGACACCTAAATGTTTAAAGACCAAGTGCCCAGATAAATAAACGAGCAAACAAAGCGCGTACTGTTCGACGAAGAAAAATCTTAACGGCAATGATTAATTAAGTGACCGTAATAATTCATTGTGTCAACTTAGCGAAGTAATATAAAGGACAAACGCGAATTGTTTTAAAAAGTTGATCGTCCGGAGGACAAAAGGCAAGACTAATTAGTCCCGAGGACTTTTGATTTAGTGCCTCAAGTTTTAATAAGAAAGTAAAAGTTCATTATGCTTATAAATTATTAAAAACTATAAAATATTCAATCTATTGTCAAGGAACATTTAAATAATTTCAAATTCTTTAGTCATGTACATCAACGTAAACCACCGAGTCCTGTTAAAACAATATTACAGTACATAAAACAAAATGTAAATCAACTCGCAAATATAACAATACAGAAGTCAAGAGACACTTAACGAACCAGAATCTTGAAAATAATGAGATTGTTTTCAAAATTGTCAAGCAACCTTCAACAATCTTAAAAGAAAATAAAACGATTTTGATTCGTCTCATTCTTTCACCGATGAAAGTGAATGGCATGACGCAGACGAGTCAAGTGACAATCTTGGCGAAAACGAGAGTGTAGTGGGAAAAGATATCGTCTGTGAGGAACGATCGCGGTTATCAGGAACGTGCTCAAGTCGACTGCTTCAGACGAAACGACTTTGGTTACAGTGTCAAGTTGGTACGGACTAAGGTGATTAGTACGAGATGGGACGAGGGATGAATATCCAACCTTCACGTTAAGTTAAACAGATTTGCAAAACCGACTACGCTTATTGATCTATAGATCTTAGGTATGTTCATTAAAACATTAAACCATTTGATGTCGTCATGTTAATAAAAATAGGATATTAATTTTAAGAAACAAAAGTAAGAACCCAGCATATAAGAGTAGGTCACATGATACTTAAATATACTGTCACCTTTGAAAATATTATAAAATCAATCCCAAATACTCCATACTCTTAAAATAAACGAGACATTTATTGTACAAAAGGTTTGTATTGAGCAATGTATTGCGCGGAATCCGTTCACGTCGAGAACTATGGGAAACGTATGAGTGTTTCCATTTATCCATTGTGTTCGCGGCTTTCACGTTCATGTTCATGCAGGAAGTGCTAACGTGTATCCGCTGCCGCTATATTTCTTATCTCATTCTCGCGTTCGTGTGCCTTTGGAAATATATCGCAGATTTCTGAAGTATTATTATTATGTGGTGTTTCTTTGTGTGGAACCACTAAAGGAACACATTAAGTTTTTTTTTGTATTGTTAGAAAAATAAAAGGGTATGTCTTTCACCAGAGACGTAGTGATAGTCCAGATTTTATTATAACAAGGAAACAATCATGAGAACATTTGCGTTCTTGAGAGTATTTAAAAATAAGACCTCTAATTAAAATTGCGAAAGTAATTAGTGCATCATGTTTATCGGGTATATTAATAAGTGTTACAAAAAATTAAAACTAAATGTTTACATACATAAACAAAAATGTCGCAAATATTTTATAACGAACATCTCTAGAACAACACACGAAAACGTTTTACATATTAACTTTTACTTCTTCACAGAATCCTCCAAACAATCTCCTTGCGAAATAGCTTGCATCGTCGTCATACCCGTACATCGGATATAGGCGTAAAGCTCCAATGATAAGGTATTCGTAAAGCATAACAAAGACATAAATTCTCCATAAATTCCTCGTTTTATTACACTAGGAGCGTCTCGGAAAACACTTTTCACTTGATAAAACTTTGTTACTCGCGTAGCTGGAACGCCCCTACGCTCGCACATTTTCATATTTTCCATGCGACCTTCGTAAAGGGCGCGCGGGTAGAGTAGCTTAGGGAGTCTCTACATATATTAAACTACTCAGTTGCCAAAGTGTTGCTGATATTTTAACGATACATTGTTGTATACTAGTTACCATTATCCTAGTTGTGACTTCGCAAGGTTTTTCAATTTTATAACACACTATACTATATTTTCGAGGTGAAATGTTGTCTACGTCATTGACTGTTAGTTCATTTGAGTTTTGTTTATGGTACCTTCACAACGGTACTATTCTTGGTTAATCATTTAAGTGGCAAAAACTAAAGTTCATAACATGTTCGACGCACACGGATTACTTAATTAGGTACGAGTAGCGTTTCCACTTATTCATAGGGGCAGTAATGTGTGTACGGTCAATTGCAATTAGAACTCTTCGTCGACGACGACGTCGACGTATAAATAAGTCTTCACGTTCTATCATTCTCGAAGGACTCCATATAGCAGAGAGAATCATACCGCTCTATGAGGTAAAGACGTCTATTTTTATTCTGGATCAGATTGGTTGTGAAGCATTATTTTATCAGGTATTAAACATAATATCTGACGTGTTTAGAAATTAACCTTGCTGATAAATATGGGGACTCCGGCTGTGTAAATGCCCCATTACGGAAGTCGGAGCGTGCGTAGCTACATTAGCGTAGTGGATACATTCGCAAAACAGTAGTTGGAAGTTTCTTTTATAAAATGGCACTCAGAGAGGAGTACTTTATACGGGAACAAAGTATGTTCCTGTTTTATTGTTTGTTGTTAAAGCAGACGTCGGCGTTGTTTTGAGTTTTGTGTATTCTAACTTATTGTATATTGTGTAAAAAAGATATACATAATTATATTAATTAAAAACGTAATGTTTATTTACAGTCCCATACTAGGATTTTTCCTGCGTCGTGGGTGCCATGGGCACATACAAAAATTGATACATCAACACGCAAACATAGAAGAAAAACACCAAATTTATAATTTCAATATCTGTCTAATCTAATCGATTTTTTTAAATTATGGTATCGAAGTAGCAGAAAAGTATGTCTGTCAAGTCCAAATAGAATTAAATTCCTCATCATCATCATCATCATCAACATCAACCCGTTACTGTCCCACTGTTGGCCACGGGTCTCCTGTCAGAATGAGAAGGTTTAGGCCATAATCCACCGCGCTTGCTAAGTGCGTATTGGTAGACTTCACATACCTTTGAGATTTTTTTTACAAATCTTTCAGGTATGCATGTTTCCTCACGATGTTTTCCTTCACCGTTTAGCAAGTGACAATTAATTTCTAATACGCACATAACTTAGAAAATTCAGAGGTGCATACCTGGGATTTGAACCTTGGACCCCACGACCGATAGGCCGAGTTTCTTAACCACTAGGCTATCACTGCCTTAATGTCCTACGTAATGTCAATCACAGATGCGTTGTTAGCCCTGAAACCTAATTTGAAAACCTCGTGTATTTAAGTACACCATTCAAACCAGAACACGACAGCGCTTAGCACATTCTATTGTAGTGCTGCCATGTAAACATAAGTATTATGTAGGCAGATGTAGGTATTATGTTGGTGGCTACCTATTTGAAAAGCTAAAGGTTCTCCAGTTATTATGTTAATGATCTAAGGATTTCAAGGACCTTTCTACAACCTTGTAAGTAAACAAAAATAGGTAATAATATCCAAGCTTTGAACATATCTCTCGTCTAGGTTTTCCTTGAGTGACTATTTGGAAAGTAGGCCGATAAGGGTGAGTAATATGTTTTAGCACTAAAAGTGTTGTGATTATCTTTATGTCACGTAGACGGCTTAAGGACCTCGGATAGGTCCGAAACTAGTGTGGTTATACCGAAAAATACGTACAAACACACAAAACAGCTTTTAATGACATGATGTGCGTATTTGCTTTTTTTAGTTATTCCGTATTTGTGGCGATTCGAAGTATGGTGATAAATCAGCCATTATGCTTCAGTGCTTCGTTCTTCGAGATTAGATATAATACACATGTAGTCTCACTTACAATGTCGCCATCTATGCACTTAGTTCAAAGAATAGATAAAATAGAAAAAAACAAAAATATGTAGGTACGTCACCAATATTACCTGACGGCTGCACTGTATTCAACTTGTCATTCACAGTTCAGTGCTCCGCCATTTCGCACTTAATATTTTTTCTTTATTCGTCCGTGCAAATTATTTTTTAAATATGCCTAAAAGAAAACGTAGTGATACCGATTCCTTGGATTATATTAAGAAGAAAATAAAGAAGCTGGAAAGGAAACTTTTAAAAGGAAAACGCCGTCGTAGGAATTCTAGTTCTACAGATTCTTCGCAGTTGTCAAATAACCTTCAAGGTAATTTTTATATTCTTTATATTCATTCAAGTGCTATAGGTTATTTAGTGAACAGTCTATTCAATGAATGAAGAAACATAAACGGCATGCGTTTCAACGACTCGAGTTGTTACCGGCCAATAGTGAATTATTGATACACATATTGAACACAGTTGTATGTTATTCAATAAAATTTTGTATAAATCGGGTTCACGAAGCAACGCCTCGAGTTCTTCTTACCCGCATTAATTGTACAAGTTATACACTTTGTACCCGCTAATACCTGTTTAGGTATATAAGCAACTTACCGATTCTATACTATCTCATGACGAGTTTTTTCCTTACGTATTCACGTAATACAAAAGGATAGTTTTTTGTCATTTAAATGTTTTTATATTATTATATTATAACCTCGTTTATTCAGGGCATATAAATAATATAAAAATATTCGATTTCAGATGACATAATTATTGAATCGGATAGCGTAGAAAATTCTATGGTGGAAACAAACGAGCCGGGTCCGTCGACCAGGTCAGATTACCAACACTCATTGGAGCCAACCATCGAAGACGGAACTGTACCACAACCCGAAGTGCCTATTCAGGCATTAGATGGTTCTAATACCGATGTTGACAAAGGGGCCCACACTCCAATACAGGAGTTGGATGACGCTACTTTGGATATTCTAGGAGCTGATCCCTTAGCCACAAAAGCGTTTGGTAAAGATATACAAAAGGATGTAGCTGTCCGTTTTGAGTTTATAACTACTTCTGGTTTAAATAAGGACGTTCGAAAGGAACTTCTTGAATCATATTTACCCCCAACGAATTGCAGACTTATTGACGCCCCATCTCTAAATCCAGAGATAAAGGCTGCAATTACAGAGATTGTTTTAAAGCGTGATAAGGCTATGCAGGGTAAACAAAAACAAATAAGTTGCGCCATATCTTCTCTTAGCGAAGCTATAACTCACGTTTTGTCTAAAGAGCCTAAAGATCAAATAATCTTAAAATTACTGATGGATACAGGACGTATTCTCTGTGACGCCCAACACAATGAGTCGGTCACAAGACGCAATTTTATTTTAGCATCGCTCAAGAAAGAGTTAAAAGATCAACTCCAATTAACAAAAATCGAGGATTTACTTTTCGGGAAGGACCTTTCAGAGACATTAAAAGCCGCGAAAGCTATTAACAAATCTGGAGCCGAATTGAAGACCACTGCGCCAACTAAAGTTAGCGCAAATAAGCTGAAATCAGCACCGTCCACCAGGAATTTAAACTGGAGGGCTCCCCCCGCGAACCGCAGGCCAACGGGGACACCGAGAGCGAAAGAGCCTGCCCCTCCGAAGCATCAGCATACCACCTCATACAGAGGCTCGCGTCCGAGCACGAGTCGCGGCCGACGCTAGATGAAACGGTAAATTATGCTGGTAGACTTTGTTGTTTTTACGATCAGTGGAAACAGATAACCCCTGACAAAACTATTTTGTCTTGGATTTGTGGTTATGAAATTCCATTTTCTCAAATGCCATATCAATGCAACACTCCAGAGTGTCCAAATTATTCTGACTCCGAAATGCATAAATTTCAAAAAGCTTTAGGAAAATTAATATCCATAGGAGCTATATCAGAATGTAAACCATGTACTAACCAATTTATATCTAGTATATTCTTAGTACCAAAACCAAATGGCGAATCACGTTTCATTTTAAATTTAAAACAGCTTAACAAATTTATAGATACAAAGCATTTTAAATTAGAAGATTTGAGAACAATGGTAAAACTCGTTTCAAAAAATTGTTTTATGTCCACTTTAGATCTCAAGGATGCATATTTTTTGATTAAAATACACGATAATTCGAAAAAATACCTAAGATTTAGGTTTAACAATAGACTTTTCGAATTTAATGTCTTACCATTTGGTCTCAATACCGCACCTTACGTGTTTACAAAAATAATGAAACCTTTAGAAAAACGCACAAAAATTAAGACTGAATTACAAAAATTTAGAAAAATGAAGAGATGTCAAATTCGTGAATTTGCTCGGTTAGTAGGCTTATTAACCTCTGCCTGTCCTGCTATTGAGTATGGCTGGCTATATACGAAAGAATTCGAAAGATGTAAATTTTTAAATCTTAAGGTAGATGAAAATTATAATAATTATATGACCATACCATCGACATTACATTCCGATTTTGATTGGTGGATAAAATCTATTGATAGTTCTGTTTGTAGAATCAAGTATGATCAATATAATCTCGAAATATATTCTGACGCCTCAACTACGGGATGGGGTGTCTGTTGTGCGGGAGAAAGGGCAAGTGGTACTTGGAGTTGTAACGAATCAATTCAACACATCAATTTATTAGAATTACTGGCAGCGTTCATAGGTTTAAAAATTTTTGCTAAAGAAGTAAGAAGTTGTCAGATAATATTACGTATTGATAACACGACAGCAATATCATATATCAATCGCATGGGGGGAGTTCAATACCCCCATCTTACAAAAATCACCAAAGACATATGGACGTGGTGCGAGGCTAGACATATTTTTATTTATGCCGTTTATATACCATCAGTCGAAAATTGCATCGCTGATGCCGAATCAAGACGAGTTCATCCTGACGTTGAGTGGGAATTGTCTAATTTAGCATTTAAACAAATCATTAATAATTTTGGCAAACCAGATATCGATATGTTTGCAAGTCGCATTAACAAGAAATGCTCCAAATATGTATCTTGGCATAAAGATCCTGATGCATTTTCTATCAATGCATTTTCCATAAACTGGTCTCAATGGTATTTTTACGGATTCCCACCATTTTCAATAATTCTCAAAACATTGAGAAAAATAATAAGCGATAAAGCTAGAGGTATCCTCATAGTTCCTGTGTGGCCAACACAGCCATGGTACCCTTTATTCCAAGGGTTGTTGATATCTAAGCCATTGTATTTTCATCCTTCTAATGAACTTATCATTTCACATTCTAGCAACCAACGCATACACCAGAAAATTACCCTGGTTGCCGGGATACTGTGCGGAAGTCTTTTCTGAAGAGGGGTATATCACCTTCGTCTATCGACATCATGCTTGCGTCGCTATCAGAAAATTCTATCAAACAATATGACACCTGTTTAAGGAAATGGTTTCTTTTTTGTTCTAAAAATCACATAAATTTTTACCAGGCTTCCATACCCAATGTTATATATTTCTTAACTGATTTATTTTATTCAGGCGCCCAATACGGGACCCTTAACAGTTGTAGATCTGCCCTCTCTCTTATTCTTGGCCATCGACTCGGGGAGGATGATCGTATAAAAAGATTTTTTAAGGGTTTATTCAGACTTCGACCTCCGTTACCAAAGTACGACATGACTTGGGATACTTCACTAGTCATAGAAACTTTAGCAAGTTGGACACCAAACCAAAATTTATCCATAGAAAAAATTTCATATAAATTGGTCACTCTACTCGCGTTAGTGACAGCACACAGGGTTCAAACCTTTTCATTAATTAACATTCGTAACATTAATATTAGCTGTAGTGAAATTACAATTAAAATACCCGACTTAATAAAGACTTCACTTGTGAATTCAGTACAACCAACTCTTGTACTCCCTTATTTTCGTGACAGACCTGATATTTGCCCAGCCAGGTTACTATCTGATTACTTAGACATAACTAAGTCCCTACGAAATAACCACACTTATCTTTTTATTAGTACGAGAAAACCACATAATAAAGTGTCTCCGCAAACATTGAGTCGATGGATAAAACGCACTTTGAAAACTTGTGGAGTAGATGTGACGAAATTTTCTGCACATAGCACTAGACATGCAAGCACATCTCGAGCTCACAGGCAGGGTATTAATTTAGATTTAATTCGAAAAACTGCCGGATGGAGTGGCACATCTACAACTTTTGCCAAATTTTACAATAGAGCAATAACTGCCGACTGTCATAATCACTCCTTCGCTAGGAGTATACTAGATATTAACAATTAATCTCATTACTTGGTTATAATTAACATATTGTGTAGTTTCATGAAATTACACTTTATTATTTGTTCTTATTTTTCTAGTATTTCTGATTTGTTAAAATCATTATTATACTAGTTTATGATTTTCTTTATAAAATATATGTTCGTTTGAATAACTCACAATATTTTATTAATATTTCACAATTTACTCTCAACATCTACATGTGTATTATATCTAATCTCGAAGAACGAAGCACTGAAGCATAATTAATGATTAAACGAACTTACCTGTAAGTGAAGTTCTATCATAATTATGTGAGGTGCTTCGTTCGAAGAGATTAGCATCCCTCCCTTCCCCAAAAATATTTTTATCGCCCATTAATAATAATTGTGAAATATAATCTTGTGTCGACTCTAAACTAAATGACAAGTTGAATACAGTGCAGCCGTCAGGTAATATTGGTGACGTACCTACATATTTTTGTTTTTTTCTATTTTATCTATTCTTTGAACTAAGTGCATAGATGGCGACATTGTAAGTGAGACTACATGTGTATTATATCTAATCTCTTCGAACGAAGCACCTCACATAATTATGATAGAACTTCACTTACAGGTAAGTTCGTTTAATCATTAATAGTTAAACATGACAAAGTTATAAAACATTATTCCTATTACAAGTAATATTCAGTTGTCTTATATTTGCGGGGATAATTTTAACGCTTTTAACACTCATACTAGGATTTTTCTGTGCATGGATGGACACATTAAGATATCTGTCTGGCCTAGGGTCAAACCCACAGCATGCCAGACCGGCATCGTAACCGCTCCGCCACGTGAGCCTCTCATTTTTCGTCACGATTTAGTTTGTCGTAGTTTTAACTTCATATGCATTTGCTAAGCAGCGTAGAATTTAAATACAACGGATTTCGTTCTCAACTGCATGTTCCCAACTGTAGGTGCAGCTAACTAAATTTTGTGAATTGTGTGTAGTTCCGTTCGTAAAACCGTCGCATTCTGAACTTTCCTCCAAAACAGTGTATCTACACACTACACACTACTGATTGTAACTTTAACTTAACACAACATTAGTTCTAAAATTAGTGCTCTGCAATAAATCCCGTTGCGAAAGTGTGCAACCAACAACTCTCATGTGCGAATGCGGTTGATATAGGAGGGAGTAGCGAAGTGGGTAGTAAAAAGCAGAAAACCACGCCGGAACTGAGATACATGTTTTGTTCGTAAATTTGCCAATGTCATGTTTTCTAGTAAAAATGGATATCGAAATCGTTGAAGTCAATTGGCTTCGGTTGGTTTTCATGTCACGGTTGTTGAAACATCAGTTTTTTGAAATGTGAACCCTATTTAAAATCTAGTACCTATTGGTATATAAAATATATTAATAATATTCTGGTTTTCATATTTATTAACAGTGTGTGTGTGTGTTTCAGTGCATTTGAATTAATTTACAAAATGCATGCAAAATAATATATTTTAATTAAAAAAATTTCAATCGTTGTTCAATTTATTCAGATAGAGCCCCTAAAATCGGCCAATACCGGTTCAAATTAAAATTAGTTAGAATCTGTAACATTTAATAACCTTCTAATGTTAAATCTTAAAAAAAATATGCTATACTAAATCATAACTATGCACACAGACCTGTATTTGTATTGTGCTATGCATATGATAAATCATAAACTTTTTAAGGTTTTCTCTATATCTAACGACGGATTGGAAACGGGCGAAGTTGGCGAAATGCTTTATTTTATACACAGAAAAACAATTGTAGTCCCAGTCCAGGGACAAATTATAAAAACCTTAAAAGGCGATTGCACGCAAGTAACGATTAAAGTTAGCCCATTCCAATATCAAACATCTCCTGTACATTAACGCACGTAGACTCTCGTTATTATCCCCTTGCGCGAATAAAAAAGGACATAAAAATAGATTTATGCCATGATGAAACACAGTACAGCAATTTGGAATATAAAGGATGAGATTGTCTAACTCGAAACCTTAGATCAGTAAAGTACATAGATAGATCACTCCTAACAGGAAAGTTTTAAGAAATGAAATTGTTGCATATATAAAGTTGTGCCACGTCTCTGTGCCAATCAATCCTTAAAATGTTAGGAATACTTATTTATTTATTACGTAAATTACCTAGTTATTTATAAGTAGGTAGGTACATTTTTTTTCTAAAATGTTTTTTATTTGTCAAGAATTAGAAAAATATTGTAGTAGTATCTTTCTATTTTACTTTTCAATTTCGAGACTTACAATGGGTCCTCTGTTAGTAATTGTATTGTCTACTGGCACGTGTGCTTAAGAAAATCTTAGTTCGTGATAAGGAATTTCATTAAGCCTGCAGAGTTTTAGAGGTCGAGCATCACCTAAGGCGAAATTGTCGGCAATCTAATACTACACTTATCTTAATAAATTAGGTTGGGTGCGAAAATAATGAAATCTTTCTCTTCAGACTACATTTTTTTTCCTCTAAATTATTTTTACTCCTATTCTTTAATTTTTTGGATCAAATTCGACTACGAGTATTATTTTACATAGTTAACACAATAGTCAGCACAAAGGCCCGCAATATAAAATCCTGGATTCAATCAGTTTAATGTAAATTTGTTTGTCTACTAAGATTGAACAACTTGAAGATATTTTCTGCTTAGAACAACACTCATGAGAGCGCTCATCGTACATTACAGCACGAGCTGTGTATGTTTGATTCGCTTGGCTTATAAAACGCTGTAGTGAAGTTAATGGCACGACTGGTCATCCCAGGTTCAAGTATTATTGCCTGTCTAGCCATATAATGCTATTTTCTACTGAAAATCTATTTTGTACATCCGTCAGTAAAGTTTCGATGTGTCAGAAAGTGAATTTGACATGACAAACTTTAACTTAAGACTCAAGAAATGAGTTCGTCCTTCGTCCTTCGTCATACTTCCGTCGCATAAAAAGAACGATTGAAACGTGGATGTTTCCAATCAAAAGACCAACTATATCGATCGATTGAAGATAAATGCATAGCGATAACGGTATGTATCAGATCGCCGACAAGGAAAAACGACATCATTAGAGTTCGGCGCGTCCCGAATGCCCCGATAGACCCTATATTTATAACGGGACCCGGCTGAAACCTGGCACCTTTGTAGCCGACAACGGATTCTCGATTCAAATGACGGACTATTCGTTACCGGATTTAAAAGAAAAATAAAAGGATAGGATAAAAAAGAACATAAAACGAACATTTACAAAGAGAAGAAGGGAAGGTTTGAAACGTCGTTCATTTGTGGTCCGGTAGGGTTTTGAATTAATCATTATTGCCACTAAATTCTGCACTGTCGGCAAAATGTTCGTACAGCATAAGTCTAACTTTTTATAATAAGTACATAATTAACAAACAAGCATGCATCATTAACAAGAGCATAATTAACAAGAGTCCACTGGATGATAAGAAACTATTGCCGCCCACTGACATCTGTAATCAACCCCACATATGATCAAAGTCGTCGCTGTTTAACTAAGTGAAAGTCGCAGTCGATACACGTCTATAACTTAAGTATAACTTAAATATAACTTAACTATACTTAGACTCCACAGTCTAAATCGACAAGAAATGAAAGTTCTACTTCTTGAAGAAGAATTCTTCTTAGTAAAGTAATAAAGAAATAACAGGCACTCCATTAGAGCTACTTCTGTTTATGATCTGTTTAAAGTTTTAAGAGTATCACGCAAGGCTCTTTGGAAGTTCCGGAACCTCTTAAAAACACTGTTCTGGTTTAAACATTATCTCAAGGCAAGCTCGCTTTATTTAAACTTGGCTGGATACAATATTTATAAGCGTAAATTATCTTTTAACATAGGTATCGATTGTATATTGAATATGGTAGAACCTTTGTGGTTCGGCGCTAGCAGCACCACCACCACTACTAGGCCTGTTTCAGTTTTATTACAATAATGCTCAGCGCTGTGTTCTATTTTTAAGGGTGTGATAGGGGAGACTAATATCCCAGTTGTTCCAACTTAGCCCTCAGGGGTAGCAATCTGTGGTCTACCTGAAGTAGGATGCAAATATTAGGTATTTGCTTTAATCTTATCCTATCTGGTTGATTATGTCTATGAACGGCATTTGACGGTATTTTTTCCCATAATATAGACTGCATATTTATTTGCTACTATTATACATTAAAAAAACTTAATATTAAATATATGGCCATTGGCAATTCGGAAATAGAAAAAATCAGAATATCCATCGTAGAACATTTAACAAGACTACAAATAGGTATAAAAAGTCCTTTATATACATTTTTAGGGGACGAAGAAAAACTATTTTATGTACCTAGTTTATCCAAACTTGTGATTTACTACCGATGAAGAGATATAACAGACATTCCGAGATCCGATAAGACCGGCGCCGGTCAAATCGTCAATAAAAAGCCAATAGGAGATAAACTTAACGTTTTAGTTTTCGTTTATACCATTCGACGCTCGGTCAAGTAACTGACAGTAAAATATAGACACTACAGATAAATATAAACTGACATGAAAAACAAAATACATAAGAAAAAGTTTAAATTATAACCTAAAAAATTGGGTTGAGTTAGTAAAGTATATACTTATAGAATTTTTAGTTATAATTTACATGGTATTACGTGGACATAATAATTTTATTATATTCTTCAGGGAATTTGCGTTTCAAGCTTTGTAAGACATTAAAATCCCAAAATTTGTGTTGCAATTGAAATTTAATTATGTCTGGTACCATGGAATTGTCAAATGTCGATTTTTGGTAGGCAAAACATTGGATAGATTGATTATTAATAATGGATGTAAGGCTGTAAAACCAACAATTTCAGAAGTTCAGAGGTTTCATTCGAGATCTGTTACTCGTAGCACCCTCTCTGTTGAAACCAACAAGTATAGTCACTTGTACGCCATCTGTAGGCCATTTATAGAACACGCTGCGACAGGACGTTGAAAATGTGTATCAAGGAAAATTTACTAGATGGCAGCACCTACGTGTAAGAGGAAAACTACAAATCCAAGTAATTCTCGTGAAATTACACAGAGGGCGCTGTTAGGCAAAAGGGTGTTAGCGTGAATATGCATAACATGAATTGACATAGATGGCGCTATATGGTTAGTGGTAAAACATCTTGATACAACATTTTTTATCTACTGAGGTATTTTTATTCACAGTAATGCGGAAGCGATCAATATTGATACTTGCCGTATTACATACGCATGTTTTATTTTCCTAACTTGTCATTAATCAGTTCAAAATTAACATTCAGAAAGAAACCAAGATTGAGGTATACTATTTCCTAAAGAAATTATTCTGCAATCACTCGCAAAATATTGTCTACTATAAATATTAAAATTAATGGAAACTTGCTGAAACCCTAAGAACAAAATGTCGACGTGGACAAAAGGAAACATTAATTTCATGTGAGTCGACATAGATGGCGCTGTATCTCTATAAACAAAAAGAACTTCCTATTAACAATATTTTTTAATATAATAATATTACCATGGTAATTTTTTACATATTATGCCGTCTTTGTCTACTAATTATAACATATTTACATATTGTTTTTTAAAAACATCTATTTAACTTCTTAAAGTAATAAATCCACGAGGACCGTCGGTTATTAATGTTAAACTAAGTAAATAGAATTATTAAGCGCAAAATGTAATTTAGCTGAGCCATTATTAAAATCCAGCGAAATATTACAATAATTAATATTCAAATTTAATTAATATTATGCTTCTTCGCAAACGTCCATTGATTAAGACCTTGAGCCTTGTCTCCCGTGAAGCGGAGAAATTACGACAAAGACTATTAAATATTTGAGGTGGTGTTATTTAAATAATATTTACTAATTAATATGCATATTATAAGTGTGCTTTTCCTAACGCGCGTGTTCATATGCACATGTATACGCATTAAAACTGAGAATGCTTTTTTTTCGAATTGTGTAGTTACTGGTGGCCCTAGCGGCCTGCACAGCTTCACCGGTTTTGGTGGCAAGCCTAAGGCTCAGCCGGGATCAGAAGACTGGACTGCAAGGGAGGGATAGCTTTGGTCACCGTTGCCAGATGTCTAGACCGTCTATCTTCTATAGAGGGAGAGAAGGTTGCGGACCCAGCTGCTGCCAGAGTCCTAACCATCCGCTTTTTGTCATATAGGGATTGCGGCTGACCCAAGAGCACCTTCTGCGAGGTACGGACCTCGGCTTAGGTCTTAGGTCAGTTCCGCTAATGTGGGGCACAGGGGAGACACGACTGATCACGCGGGGATACCTTATGACGGTTACGCTGTAATGGGGTACTGATACACTATTATTGTTCATTAATATGTGCGCGTGGGACGCGCGTGCTGGCGTAAGCTCGCGCGACAGGAAACGTGCTTAATATTATTTGTACGTGCACTTTCTAATAAAACAGAACGCAAACAGATTTATCAGAATTCTATTAAAAATAAGATTGTCTTTAAAATTATTAAAATGTAACGTTCGCTTTATTTTTTGACTTGTACGAATATGTTATTAGTCCAAGCTTGAGAAGTTTTGCGTGCAAATACTTGTGTATAAAAAGTACGTATTTTAATCTTTTTACCGTCTCAGCGTCACTAAGTATGTCATTAAAGAATTTACGCAATTGGAGCACCTACTTTTTATTATTAAAGTGTAGCAGAGACTTGTAGAACGTAGTCAATGAACGGATAGTTTTCAGAACGCCAAAACACAGAATAAATAAATATCCCAATTAGTTAAGTACCTACTAATACTTACGTTGCTATCTTTAGCATCATACAACTAGCACTGACTGACTTACAAAAAATACGTGTCTTATCAGTGAGTTTTGAAATTAAACGCATTGTTTAGTAAAGTAAAAAGATACCTCATAGAAAATGTACCGTAAATATTGGATTTCCAACTATCTTGGATCTATCATGTGTTTACTTTTTTTTTGTGTGATCATACAGATTTTACATCCTTTATTATTCATTTTTAAATATTGGAAAGCCAACATTTTCTCTTTTTACCTAATTTCTAATTTCAATTTTCTCACCAATTTTCGAGTCAAGTAACGCTTTTTACACCTGTTCGAAAATAATTAACTGAATCTAGATAATAATAATCTAATCCATGTTTGATATTTAAAAAAATCTTAATTTTCAAAACACAATTCAATTAGTTAGGTATCTAAGGCATTCGTTAACCTTCATTAGGACGTTTCATAAAAATCCCAAAATTATCACAATAATAAAATTCAACGACTTGAAAAGAAATTTACGAAAACAATACGGCCGGCCAGTTTCAAAAGGGCTTCGGAAAAGAATTCGGGGGCGATTTGACAATACAATACGCAAAGTTATGTATAGGTACAATCAGTACTAAATACCAATCGTTTTCTTTTTACGATGGTCCCTCATTGTTTTTCTTTTCTCGCCATTGACCGAAGTACCTAATTAATTTCGGGTTTGCGTCCAAAATCAAAAATTCTACTAGGTAATAAGCACTGCAAGCAGTTGCTAGCGGCACTCAAAAACGTACCTAAAAGAAGATATACTTAGCGTATATGAGATATTGTGTATTTGTATAGATTCTTTTTGATAATTGGCAATTCTTGACGCGTTTTGAGCCTCCAAGTTATAAGTAGAAAATAGAAAAAAGTAACGAGTTGTACTTATACCCATAATGATATATTTTACCTTTCAAAGTTCATAATCTGCCAATTGCCATATCTCGATTTACCTGAAAACAATAAAAAACAATTTTAATATAAGTTTATAGTTAATATATTTCGTCCCGTTGTGTACTCATCTGTGTTTCCATGACTACAGCCGTTTTGACGTGACAACGTCTTAAATTAGATTGCGGCTGGGAGTCACTTATGAAAAAGTGTAACGCCCGGTAACGTTACGATGAGTCACCGAACGAGAGAGAGGCCCGCCGAATGCCTTGCGTCTCTCTCCCACTCAACTATGATCGGTCTGCCGCGCGCGCAGCACTAGAGACTAAACAAAATATATTTCTATAGTTAAAATTTGTGCAATTCTTATTTTCATTCAATTCCTTGTTCCTATTGTGCAATTTAATTATATTCATATCAATAAATATTCTACCGAGAAAAAGACGTTGTCACGTAAAATCTTCGCCCGTAAAACCGACTTTACAGGCAACCATTTTTTTTTATAATATTGCAAATGAGCCTGAAGCAAATGTCCGTATGTTAAGTGACCACTATCGCCCATGTACTTCTGTATTTAACACAGATAAGATTAGAACTCTACCTAATGACCAACGATGTGTTGCTACCCCTAAGAATTAGTTGGCACGCATCTTATAGAGAAATACCTATAAGTTAAGTGTGGTAAGGAAGAGTTCTTACCGCACTTAAAACCAGAATACAGCAGCACCTAACTGCAGCTATAAAGCAGAAATAAGTGTGCTCGTGGTGTCTCCGATACCGAACCACGAAAGACTACAACCTTCATACATGTAACGAGCCAAATTTATCACCTAACGTGTGCATCTCATGTTAATGGGGCGTTGAAGGTCACACGGCAATGACCACGAGGGAAGAAAATGGCTGCCATAAATAGATAAGGTTCAGTCGGCGTAAGGTCAAAGTACCCGGGGGGTTAGGGGAGAGGTGGTGCACCTGCGGCTATTAATGAATTTTGAATCGAAATGTCAACTTCGCTCATTTTGTTTCAGCATCTAGCGAGTTATTTATCTTTTATATTTTATTTCAGATTAAAAATACGCTTTAGAACAAAATAACAATTTCACTATGGGTACAGCAAGTAAATATTATAAAAACAAAAAAGAACTAGACTACTTAAAAATAATTAGCTTAAAATACAAATACTGTAGCAATAATTTTCACAACTTAGACGAATCTAACGACACTTCATATGCTGAAATCCATCAAACCGTTTTAGCTGTAGGGCGTGCCAAACTAAATCAATATTTCACTATTCCAGCCCAATAAGAAGTTATCAAATTTCGATTTTTTGGAAGGCAACATTTAGAATATTACTACTAATATAGAATTTAGCTTCTTATCTGATTAACCTTGTCCTTTCGTTATTCGAAACTTCATAAAAATATATAGGTACCTATGTTAATCATATTGTACAAAGACATTGTATGAGACTTCCTTTATTATTTGTCCACCGTTTACTTTACATCGTAATAAAATTATTAAAACAAATTTCATATTTACCCGTCAGCTTTACTGCTGGTTATAAACGTTTCCACCGATTAAAGAGATAACCGACCGTTAAAGGGACCGTTATTGTTGGCTGAATAAACAATTTCGTTATAACCGAATGCGGAAAAAAGCCTTTTAAATTGTACCAGATAGCTTTTATCTGTAAAACAAAGAAATATATGGGAGCGCTATTTTTCCCACTTTATGAACATGAGTACTGGTATGTGGGGGAGAATGTTAACGGAACACTCTTTTTGGAAAATAACATGTAGTTACATTTCTTTATATGACTGTATGTTGTACATGTTAGTCAAACGTATGTGCACTTTTTTGGTTAGTTGTTTGACGGATTGATTTTAATGAACCTTTTATTTACCTTTCAAACTCGTTTTACTTTTACTAATACATAAAGGCAAATAAAAGGCAAAGGCTCGGTGTATCTCTGAGAGATAAGATCCGCAACGAAGAAATTCGGATGAGGACCAAAGTCACCGACATAGCTCTAAAGGCTAGCAAGTTGAAGTGGCAATGGGCTGGCCACATCTGTCGAAGAGCCGATAATCGCTCGAGTAGACGGCTCTTGGAGTGGAGACCGCGTCTAGGCAAACGTAGTGTGGGACGCCCTCCTGCAAGGTGGCGCGACAATCTGCACCGGGCGGCGGGAACTAACTGGATGAGGAGAGCCGAAGATCGGGCTCAGTGGCGTGCCTTGGGAGAGGCCTATGTCCAGCAGTGGACTAACGTGGGCTGAAGATAGATAGATAGATAGAAAGGCAAATAAATTAGGCGAAGATACACAAAATAATAATGTTTAAACTGGTAATTATTAATTTCTGAAAGGGCTCCGTGTTCAATCCAGGTAGACTTATTATCCAAGTCTTGGTTTTATCTACCAATCTTTGTGCATTCGTGCCACCAATTTTCTATCTAAGATTGTAGGAGATGTTAACAGTAACATACTAACAGTAAATAGAATTGTTCTCGCATATAAAAAGATATTCATAAGACGAAACATAAGTACTAGGCTTTTATTCACCGCAAATTTGACAAGTAGGTCCCTAGATCACATCGTATATCTGTTAGTGACAAAATCTATCGTAAGAGAATAGTGCCATCGGGCCCAATAGAAAACGATCTATTCGAAGATATTATTTTATTCCGAGAAACTTATGCGAATCTTCAGTTCCAAGAAAGCCCCTATTTCTTTCAATGTAGGTAATAAGGGTACTTTATTACTTCCACTTTTTCTTACTTCGTTTCGTAGCGATTTCTGAGATATTTAAATTAAGAGAAACTCGCAAGAAAAATCCTTATGTTAATAGTTCGAAGTTAGACGTATGATTTCAAGGTGGTAGAACTCTTTGTGGTTTATTTCTACATTGTACGTAACAGCAGTGAAGCGTGGGTCCGTTCTGATTTGAAAAATATGAAAGTGTGACACGCGAGGCAATGTAACTGAATCATTAGAGGTACCAACGTCTCTGTGGCCTTGTTTATTTCTCTTTCTTATTTAAAGATATTTCTTTTTTCTTCTATATTTAAAAAAATGATATTAATTAGTGAATTTATTAGTGACTATCAAAAATAGCAGCAATAGAAGCAGCTAAGAAGCATTCGCTACACCTGATGGTAAGTAACCGCAGATATTATGAGATTCCTCCCTGTGGTCTGACACATGTGCGCCTGTACCGCTGAGGACTAAGCTGGAACACCTCGAAGAAGCATGTCTCCCTTGCTACATCCTTCAAAGCGGAACACAGCAGCGCTTTACACTGCTGTAACTAGGCAAAAATAGGTGTGGCGGCGGTGCCCCCGAGTCGAACCACGGGTCTTCCCACCTTCAAGAACCACCTCCATCAATTAAGTATGGTGGGGGTTCTTGAAGGTGGGAATCTATGATGATAGATAAACTCGACGCAAATTAAAAATCGATTATAACGTATCTAGAATGATCGTCCAACTATCTAGAATTTCCAAATGATAGTTAAGTCAATTCCACATTACAGCGAGTCCGAATGGTCATTCATTCGTTCATTCATTAATTACACTTGAATGCTCGCAATTAGTGCCCGGCTTCAAAATGTTCGATGTAAACTGTTAAATAACTCACTCGCTGCCTCTTGGGATAGTGTGTACGTATTACCTATGAAGGCATCTAGTCCAGTACTGGGTATATTAGTTTTTCTCAGCTAAATAGTTTATTTTACTTCATCACAAAGGTATGTCTACTCAGATGAATTCGGTAATTATTTTACCGAGACTAAGGTTACAAGGAATTAGATATAGATGGCGCCACACATAGCGGAACGTTAGAGTGGGCGATGTCTTTCATGATGGCAAACTTAAACAGAATCCGACCAATCTTAGTGCCTCGATATCATCATACATCCCATTATTCTGATTAAGTATATCGTAAGAAGTATCATTACTCAATTTTACATTTCGAGTATCATCCACCGTTACATGAATGGAAAAGTCCACCCTAACTTAAAAAAACATGTCGAAAGAAGGACATACATTTTTTCGAGATGCGTTCGTAATTATTTCGTCGTATTCCCAATGTATTTTCCCCTCATACCAGTCTTGTTCTTGGCAAGTGTACATGACTCTTACGATTAGGTACACTTTTGACGATTATTTTTAATCTATTACATACAAATCACGTGGCCAGACTTCTTAATATGTAAAAGCTAGAAAAGATAATTTCATTTCATTACAAAATTTCACAAACTTTAAACTTAGACTAATACAAAAACACTAGCGATACGCATGTATGTCACGTACATTCTAACAACGGCTTTTAAGAGATAAGAAGCAACTTGATAACATTAACGTGCCCCCGAGAGAATTTAGTATTTCAAAATATGATATGCCTACATTTTCATAATGTTTGCAAGTTTGTTCAACACTGGCTGTTGGAGTGTTGCAAAGTCAAAACAAATATTTGATCTTCACGACGACGACCGACGACCACGATCTAGTAATAGTTAGGATTTCACGGACGAATTGTAAAAGAAATGTTACCTTAAATTGTGCAAGTAGTTTAAACAAATCCTTAAATGTACTCGTAAACAAGCGAGCGAAGATTATGTAACAATATCTACTACGAAAATTAGGTATTATCGTACGGTAAATTATGTTCTTACTTAGCAAATATACTAAGTTAAGACTTACGACTGTTTAAGATTTACTTGTTAGAGTATTCATTACCAATTCGCATCATGACGTCGTGAGTCGTTATCGTAGATAGTAAATGCTCACTTCAAAATTTTACATAATTACCGCAAGCCGTAACAGAAAGCTCAGGGGAGTTGTATTTTAGACCTCTCTGGGGTGTTCTACGTTTGCACTCAAAACACCCCTTCTAGTAAATTAATAGCTATACGTTTTAGATTTCAAAGCAAATTTCTAAACAATTTCGGCAAGAAGTAGTTAAATAGTATAAAATACATGATATGTAATTTTCATGACTTTTGTAATAGTTATAAAAAAATTTGGCGTGCTCTTGGGCCCAAGAGTTGGAATTGTCCAAATTGTGGAAGTGACATAGGCTATATTTTAAAGCATTCGGGTTTTTGTTTTATAATAGTTATTTATTTATTGAAGTAGAAGAAGAAATTTGTGTATTATGTCTTGTATTATAGCAAGGTGGTAGTACGATAATTCAAGATAATAATGTATTGTCATGTTCCAAAATGTGATACATTTGAAAATAAATTAATTTTAAGGTCGTTATAGGGTGCACTATCTTTCTACAAATATTAACAAACTACTACTATGTTTTTTTTTTCATAAAATACTAGTATGGAGCCTAAGTGCATTGCTCGGAGAAAAAACGAAATACCATAAGCAAGAACAGGTATGATGACATGGCGGTACAGCTGTTCGAATCGCCTTTCATACAGGGATCACAATGGGACAGGCAGACAACGAATGCTCAATAGAACCCGCCACAATAGCTTTTTTCTATCTCCGGTATACACATTAACGATCATTGTACAGGAATAAAAAATATCAACGATATAAATAGGGGTGCTTATCTAAATAAAATCACAATTACATCTGAATTGCATGAAATACTTTATGCAGAAGACAAACTTAATTCAGAGAGAGAAGTAGTAAACATATAAATTAAGGAAGAATTCTTATAACTACTTTCTTGCGTTCCGAGTAACGTGAAGATAAATGATTATTTTATCTTGCAACAACTTACTCCTTGGCCAACATAGAAAAGTAAAACCGCTGTGGACATTCTATGCTAAACAAAGCAATTTTCGACACGATGATGGATGAACGTGGCTCCGGTAATGTATCAAGAGCTTGGAGGAAACTTCGTAAAGTGGAGGCGATAAAATGCACCTTACTTTGAATAAAACTTACCATAAATAAATCGTTGTAGTTAAGAATGTAAGCAAAAACGCACATAGATGAAATAATTTACATAACGTGCTATTATGTGATAGTCAAAAATATGCAAAATTCTGAAACATACATACTTATGTAGATATGTTAGAACATCGTTTATGCAAGTGTAAAAATATTATTTTCTTCAACTCAACATTGTTGTAGTCCTTTATGACAAACCGTAGATGGAACATGTTCCAACTTTTTTTCAAGCAATACTAGGCATGTAGCATAGGACGAATCGATACAATTACTTATGGATGTGGGCGTTGCAAGTTTAAAGGGTGCGGGCCGCGTTCAAAACGGACATTTTACAGCGATTTCCCGGAGGAAGAATAAAATATACAATTGACTGGAGAAAAGAGCAGTAAAATCGTTCTCGATTCGTTTTGAATTGTTCCATCGAGTCTCGTGGAGAACTGACAGTCGCGTCGCCGCAATTTTCAAGATTCGGCTACGACACGCTGCCACTGATTTTAAAAATTTCGATCACTCATCATCTCCGTGAATAGTACAAGCTACAATTGTCTCTTTGTGATAGGAGAAAAAAGTATTTACGGTGACTAAAATTGACTTTGTGTGTTTACTAGTGGTTATGAAACTCGGTCTTTTGATCGAGGGGTCCGAGGTTCAAAGCCTAGACAGGCACCTATAATTTTTCAAAATTATGTGCGTATTAAAAACTAATTATCATTTATTTAAGCGGTGAAGGAAAATATTGTGAGGAAACTACGCAGGTTTCCTCGCGATATCTTAAAATCTATAAATTTGCACTTGGTCAGCGCGGTGAACTATGGCCTAATCCTTCTCCTGCTGAGAGGAGCTGTGAAACAGAAATTGGTTGACGAAATGTTCACATCTAGTTAGTAAATGTAATATATTATACTTATTACATCTCCTTTAGATATCGAGCTCTGATGAAATTGATATTTAGCCTGTTGCTGTCATATTTTATTATCTATTTCGTATGGGATAGGCTATGGTCATTTTTAGTGTTCGTGACAGCTTTACATATTTTTCATTTTCATTTATCTATCTACTAGTATTGCATTCCGAATGCCACAAATGCGCTCCACTAATAACAGTTCGTGAGTCATGTGTCGCAGACAGTATGAATACAGAACGGAGCATATTGAAATTGGTTACGTTCCTTTCAAAACAACGAATATGTAAATAGATTCCACGCACAGAAAACTATTTTCTTGTGTTCAGGCCTCTTTTATTACATTTCTTGTCGGAGCGGCGAGAAAGATGTGCGATATGTCGTTTGAATTAATTTCCAAGAGTTACTTGGAAGTTTATGGAAGTATATGAATTATGATCGTAGTTTTTATATTTGTCACGTCTATTCTAAATGCTATAAGCTTAGTGGAATAATTCATGCGTAGAAAACACTAAAAGTTAAAAAAATTAAGAATACTGTAGTGCAGAATAGAACTAATTGCAAGAAGTGTCATGGCGTTAAATAAAACCCAATTAATTATAACCAGTATAGGAAAATGTTTAAGAAGATTTTTATATGTAAGTAGGAAAAAAATAAACGAGAAGGGATAATTTAATAAAGAAGATGAGAAGAAGTCACGGAAAAAGAAGCATATAATTGTTAAAAATGTTGACATATGGCCAAAGATATGGCCTATATATATCAATAGCATTTTCATTTATTTAAGCAACGGAGTTTCTAAAGCACTTTAATACACAAGTCTTATATTTTGAGTGAAGCCAAGTTGATAATATTAACATTAAAAACGCAAATAAATGAATATCTCATATATCGTACAATTTTCATAATATCCTAAACTATACAAGGACAATAAACGTTTATATTCAGCTGTAGTGAAGAAAGAACATGTTAGTTTACGCTACTTTGGGTCACTCATTTATTATTTCACGAACGATTACGCAACTATTGTGTGTTACATCTGCTTTGGATAGACTCACTACCCGTACGCAAAGATTAGGTATTTCCGTGTTTTGTATTTTCTTAAAGATGAACAAAGTAGAAAAGAATGACTACATCATACTCGTAAGACCATTTAGAGATTTTTAATAAAGCGAACATGTATATCATCACCATTATCAATGTTAACTGTATTAAGCCGGGTACACATTAGCGAGTTGTACTTGTAACTGTTTTGGTTACCTACTGTAACTAAAAAATATAATGTGTTCGTGGCTCTCGAACCTTTCATATTAGAACCTCATTGCTGTGTCTTCTCGATTACTAACTGTAACCGATCACATACAGTACGCGACTGTAGGCCGCTTGCTGGTTATCACGAGCGAAGATTATTTTATGCGTACACATTAGGGCACGTTACTGTATTAGTTGGGTTACAGTTACAGCTTGTTAAGGAGTCCCCGGCCTTACGGTATGTTGTTTTAAGAGGCCCAAAAGTTTGATAAACTACTAAAACATTCCGGTATCAGTTTCAACAAACATACTTCCGTATCGTAAACTTGAGTACAACTTCGCAACATCAAAAACGTATCGCATCCAGCTTATTAGATGGCACGGGTCGAAACTTCTCAACTCCAGATGTGGGGCGGGTGTTGACTGGAAATTATGTCGCCAATAAAGGTAATAAGAACACGTCTTTATTGTGTTTTTGTTATCCTCTCTCGTAGATTGGGATCCGTGGATGGCGGACTGCGGCGCTCGGAGGGAACGAGGTATTTCGTCCAATTGATGACGGTATTATGGGATTGCTAAAGGGATTGATCTTTGGGCGAAGTTTTGTTTTTCTTGACTTTTCGACTTTCGTTTCTTTTCTTTTTGTAAGCTTATGCTGGAAAGCCTAAATATCAAGTTTTATATAAATCTTCACGCAACCTTAATTTTGGCGTACCTATATCTCTTTCTATAGATATATAATTCTACTGTCAATTACTAATTTGTCTGTTTTTGTCAGCGTATTGCAGCGTATACAAATTTCTTATAGGATAAACTATTTTGTTTATACCTATTTTTCTTAAATTCTACTGCATATCAATGAACAATGTGTAAAAACTACACATTTTGAAATAAACCATGCGTTTTGTCATTGTTGATGTTAAATGACAAAGCTGGGATTCAAGGTGAGGATGATATTATACGAATAAATCATATTCCAAGAATATTATATCTTAAACATTGTAAAATTAGTATTTTACAATGATACCCTAGTGGGTATTATATAAATGAAACTGACTTCAGAATTAAGACATTACATTCAACGCGCATAGCTGTATTCATGACAAATGGGGTAGCGCAGACAAAGGTAATCCCCCCGGAGGATGAATACGTCCGTGTTATAGCACTTGGCACAACGACAAAAGACAATCTGGTTGTATGAAACACAAGGTGCCTTCGATAACAATATGTCTAAACAGTACCCTTACCATGAGTTTTTACGTTTTGACAAATATGACTGTTTTGGTATTTGTTTACGTATTTGCCCATACAATTTCCAATCAGCGCCCCTAGCGTATTGTAACACGATTATAGTGTCAGTAACATAACATTAAATGTCTAAATTGACAAAATGGTGCTTTATATTTTGTCTCTCTTTTTTGCAAACATGTGAGCGAGACAAAAATTTCATAGTCACTTGACAACTCATTCTACTGAAGCAAACGGAACAGAATAATGGATTGAGTAAACGTAACGTAAAATTGTGGGATGTTTTGAAAACTCATGGTAAGGGTACAGAAACAGAAATGGATTGCCAGCAATAAATATTAGAACAATTTGTTTCAGAATCTCGTGAAGAAAAAAGGAGACGCTTACGGTCAAACCGAAGCTTCAATAAATCTTACTGTGCGAGACAGTATTAATTTATCGGTAGCATCTACAGCTATACTTATAAAGTTGATACATATTTTAAAGGTGGTAGAACCCTTTGTGGTTCGACTCCGGCGGCACCACCGCCACACCTATTTCTACCTAATAACAGCAGTGTTAGGCGCTGCTGTGTTCCGGTTTGAAGGGTGTGGTAAGGGAGACAGACTTTTCCGAGGCGTTCCAGCTTAGTCCTCAGGGGTAGCAGCGCATCTGTGACTGACCTCAGGTAGGAATATCTAATCCTATCTGGGGTTGATTACAGATGTCCATGAGCGGCAGTAGCCACTTACCATCAGGTGGACTGCATGCTCGTCTGCTACTCCTATAATATAAAAAAAAAAAAAAAAAAAAAAAAACATATGCAAGAATATTCCTTTACGAAACAAACGCTGTGGGGCCTTATCAGCAAAATTCAGCAGGATTAGTCTAGTAACTTTGTTGTTAAGGAAGTACGAGTATGTTTAGACGAAGATGTTAGGTAAAAATTCTGAACTTTTAACCAATGTATGATGTAATTGTGAAACGTGACTAATATGAAACATGAAACCGTCTTTCTTTGTGTTTGTCTTGTTCAGCAATGAGACATAAAAAGACGTTCAGTCGGTCAACTCTACATAAAATGTTATAGGTATTTATAACAAAATTCACATGTTTACAAAATTTGCGAGAAAATCTCCTGTATATACGGCGAGCAAGTATTTAAGAAACGTATTTATGGAGATTTCAGCACGTTTGTAAAGCTAACAAAATTATGCAAAACAAAGCACTCAAGTATTTAAATCACAATCGCCAAACAGCGCCCGCGTCTAAATGAGCAAAAATAATTATTATTTCCCATATATTTTGAAATATATAGGAATCTTCCACCGATTCGTATATGAGGAATTTGGTAGAGTTTGTACCAGGTCTAACCCAACTGTGGCTAGAGACTAACACCCAAAAAATTGTGTAGTCAGATATATTTGTGGTTTGAATGCGATGGAATCACTGTCACATCGGTTTTTGCCTCTTATCAGCTATGTTTGTGCTGCAGTAAGTTCACAAGACTAATTTGACTAGGTCATCCAACTAAACAAAAAAACGAGTATAATCGACTACAGGTATAATTTTTCCTTAAAGTATGACTGCGTCGCGACCTGACAAACTTTTAGTTCCACTTTCGAATCCTCGACCTGGGAAAAAAGTCAATGACAATTTAGATTTCCGTTATGTGTCTGGATATCTCTTTATTCTTCATTGTGTGAGTTCATGGCACGCTCGACATGGTTCCTTGGTTCGAATTGGTGTCGGTTTGTGACGATTAAATTTTCGTTGACTGTACTTGTGTGTAAATCATATTTTTTCGTATTCCTCTACAACATTCATCATTTGAGCCTCACTCTAACTGAAATTTGAAATCCCCGTTGTAAAATATCCATTTTCCAACAAACGTCAAATACAGTTCCGCTTTCGACATTTGACTGGCGTGTTTTGCTAGGAAATATGTGTAACAAACACACTCCAAAAATGATTTCGTTCTTATGTGCGTGCTGTTGTGTGGGTGAAATTTTCGTAAAAAGTGGCATATGCCGGCGTTATTATTTTTGTTCCCTATTTTCATATACTATGTGCTTTGTACTTACATACGCAAATGGAATCATAGAGTGATTGATCATAAAAATCATTACTTATTTATATACAACATTACTCGTGTTTGGTAATTATAAAAAAGTCTTGTATGGTCGTGAGAAAAACTGTTATTGTTACTGTTAATGAACAACATGGCTCGCAATGAGTTACCGATACCACGATACTTGTATATGCGTACGCCTATAAATTTCAACAGTATGGCAAAGTTGTCAAAGTTTAGAACGTCGTTATAAATCAACCAGCAGTCGGTCTTAGCTCTCGAAGATTCATAAAAAGTTGCCAGAACCGTCAAAGTTGGTGAGAGGCGTGCAATTTTTGCGGATCGAAGTCACTTAAGATATTAAGTAGGTACAGAAAATATGCTAAGCAGTTGCTTAAAATAGAAAAAAGTACTTTAGCGTCCGAAAATGTTTGGCGTAAAATGCAAATCTTGAGAAATGAGAATGTGTGCCATAATCTGCAAATTTTTTAGCTATTCAATTACTACAGTATAATACGCTGAGTATTTTATCTGAAGAAAAGAAGCTTAGAGGCTTATCAAGACTCTAAAAAAGCTTTAATCTTGATATGATAGTAGAACATTTTCAGGGGAATATCATTTCACTATCTTCGCTAAATTAGTAAGTATTATCAGACTACGCAAATTTCTTGGAATAGATTCAATGAACAGTATTAAAATAGCTGAACTAATGATCACAGGTTCCATTACCTATAAATTAATATTCATTACATATTAATTCACGGGCGAATACACTTTTTCTAGCTGGCCTATGACAAATTACGATAAAAACCTAATTCACACGTAAGAAATTGTGGGCAGAAGAAGATTACATTATTAGAAAACAAGCACAAGAAAATCCTATCGTAATAATAGTAACCCGTTACAAGTGTAGCATCTGACCTGTGTTGAAATGTCACTGCTAAGGTCGATCGATATTAGATTTTTCTTGGCCTTTGTTGAATGAAGCTGGTTAACCCTGGGCAAATTGAAAGAATTTCTTTTCGAATTATAAATGTTGAAAGTTTTACGCTACATCACGGTACTGTTCCGATTTACGAACGAAAATTTGGGTACGTGAAGGTTTTAAGGTCAATGTTAACGTTTTCGAGTATAACATACTAATAGTAAAAAAGTTATAGTATATATCGTGGTCTTACTTCGAGGGCACTCCTGCCAAAAGTATTTTTGGTTTATAGCAGTAATGTTAAGCGCTGCTTTGCCGTGAATTGAAGCGTGTGGCATTTACATGAGATACTAAGATCTAGTATTTTGGAGTAGCAACGCATTAAGGACTGAACTCAAATAGAAGTAGAATTACAATTTTATTTAGGACTGTTACATGGACTTCACGCTTGAAACAAGCAAACATGCGATTTTATAAAATTCTACGTACTTTTTAATTTGAGATAAATGAATGCTATGTTTGTTTCATGTCATGTTTTCACATGATAATGTCAAAGACTCGAAATAATGATACGTTTTATTATTGTGTCCAGCATAGTTATATCGTAGGTATGCAAGCTATGACTACGAGTACATATACTCAGATATATATACAGCATACTCATATAATTATACAACCATAGATATGTAATTACATTTAAAACATTACTCACTCGCTAAGAGTAATTGTCCCGAACCCGAGGGTGATAATTCGTGACGCTCATTATCTGTCTGAACTTCATAGGGTTGGCTTGTAAGACGTCATTACTAGACATTATGTAATAAACTAGTGACGTGTTCAATCGGTTTCTTCATTAATTTAAGCTCATTCCTCGTCAGCTCATCATTTATCTATGGTATGGTATATATGGTATATATGGTATAAAGCGCATTGCATAGATGAAACATTTACATTTCCAGCAAACAACGAGGTAGATGATAGATGATAAACTACGATAGATGAAGTTAATCCTTCAAACAATATTATACCTTAAAAAATCATACATTATAAAAGAAATAATAACCAGTATCATATGTGGTAGAGAGGATCGTGCATATTGCACTGTTTAAAATATATGCGTTTATACATGTTGCTAGCGGACCGTAGCGAAGTAGTTTTTTCCTAACTTTATAACATGGATTTCCGCAAAGTAGCGCCTGATACTATTAATAAAGTAACACAAATATGTCGTTTTTACAATATGTTTATACATACAATGTGTTATATAGATAGAAAAACACCATGAGATCATTATAACACAGACTTTATAATTGATCTATAAATTTGAAAGAAACCTCACAAATGCTGCAATTATGATTTTATTGAAGAGTAAATGATACTAAAACAATCACTCGGTATACATGTTCAATGTACATAATATGTAAATTTAGCGTAGCGCAGCATAAACGTATATTAATAATAATAAAATATTTTATTGAAATATTTTTAAAATTGTGTTTTATTCCTCAGATTTTCTTATCCAGTCCAAGCAGTGGATATTCCCTCAACCTTTCATTCCCGGAGGAATTTTATGTATTGGCCACATCGATCATATTTCATCTAAGCTATGGAAACTGACACTGAATTTACGATGCAATCATTTTTGCGATGCTTTTACTATGCGAGCCAAAACATTTATCGCATACCTACTTTCTAACAAAAATATCCATCCAAATATTGATAGCATATTTTTTTAGCGCGAATCCCACGAGGACACGTTAATTTTAAAAATAATGGATGAATATTTTTAAGCCTTTATAAATATTTATTTTGTCATTTTACGGTTGGCTCAAGTCTAATACAATCTCCAATATATACGAGTATAAATATGATCTTTAAGGTGGCAAATAGTTTTCATTCAAGTTCAATGTTCTAATGTACGTGGATAAGCTGACGACACCTTTAAAACTAAAAATCAACATAAATTCGTCTGATATACGAGTATAAAACCACAAAAGTCACATGACTGTATTTCTCCTCCATTGACTCTGTACATAAATAAAACGAGAGTCCTTTCATCGACAGTACTCGGTAAATCCTTTGTTTCGAAATACCACTATGAAACTATATTTTTGCACGCTCCAACGACTTAGAGATTTTCAGTAAACAAAGACACAGTGGTGATATTTAACACACGATTTAAAATACTACAATTTTGCACGAAAATTTGCATTGAATATCAAATGTGCACTTTTTTGCACGTGAAAGTATTGCTATTCCACGATCATAATCTTCAAAGTTTCGCAAAAGACTAAGTCACCTTGCATATAACATCAATTGCACTTAGGAGATGTCAAAAACTGATTCACGATATCATAATTTTACCAATCCTTCGAAAAAGACAAAACAGCGTGGCAGCACAGGCCTATTGTTGCAGCTATACGAGTCTAATAAATTGTATATAACTCATATTAAAATGTAACTTTAATCATTTTTGTTGTTTGCTACAAAAGAAAAACTGTCCTTCCCCGACAATTATTTAATCAAAAACTCATAGTATAGTGTAAAAATTGCTGGCCTAAGTAGGTGTAAATATTAGACGAAAAAAGTCTCCAAGCCGACATTACTAAAGTTTGTCGAATTAACCGGATTCCGGTGGCATAGCTCAACGGAGTTTTTCTTACGAACTAGATTAACTCGCGGCCTGTGTACATGACCCAATTAAAGTTTCCCCTCGACTAATTTTGGCAAATTATTAAACTTGAACGAAACTTCCACATTGAAACCCCAGCAGCTTTCATGAATATGAAATCTTGGCGGTCACTCCGTCGGCTTAACGAGATAAATTCGTTTTCCCTCTTCCGAGAAAGTGGCGAAATTTGTTTTTCGGTTCTTTGCGTTTTTATTGCATTACAGTTCTAATTTTGTAAGTTATGGATCGTAAAGTGACAAGCGCAAGAGCACATGATATATTTTGTAAGTTTTGAGAAAAATTACCTATGACAGACAGAAAGACAATCAAGAATGATATTATACGGTAACTTTAAATTGGATTTACAAAACGCTAGAAAGCTGTAAAACAGATCACATTGTAATTGTACATGCATTAACGATTCCTTTGGTATTGTAAGTACCAATAGGCGACGATAATACCATTGTCGGTCTAAAAATATTATGAAAAACTTACTCAAAGGCAATTTACAAAATGCGATAAGTGTTGAGTTAACGATAACAAAGATATACCACTTTCTCTACAAGCGCCTAACAAGAATTTAGTTAGTGTTCAATTTAGACTACACGATACTCTATGTTCGACTTGATGACTAGTTAAGGGGGTGTGTTGGATAAATTGTTAGTATACTAACTGTTCTCAAAGTCGTGTGGTACCTATAATATAGCCTATTTAATATCAAAACTACATCTAGTAGTACAAGTTGTAATCGAAACTTGGTCCGTGTGAAAATCGTTCCGTGTTAACTATAGTGATTAAAACTTTCATAGATTATTGCATCAAATTAAATAATAACAAGCATTATGTTGACATTTTTGATCACATAGTTTACAAAATTCTCACAAGATGGCGTTGCTTTTCAATATGACACAGCAATTAGCGCAATTTATTTAAATACATTTATGTGGTTCTTAGTTCACAAACGTTCTCAGAAATATAATTTTGTGGACAAAAATATTTTAAGATTTTTATATACATACTAGCTGACTCGGCAAACGTTGTGGTTGCCATATAAATAAGAAAAATGTTAAGGGCGAACAACCCTTATCACTTAGGGATGTGAAAAATAGATTGTAGCCGATTCTCAGACCTACTGAATATGCATATAAAATTTGGTGAAAATCGGTAAAGCCGTTTAGGAGGAGTACGGTAACTAACATTGTGACACGAGAATTTTATATATAAGATGTACATACATTTGATGTTTCTTTAATGTTACCGCCTATACTCGTAGAGTCGCTCTAGTACACAAATTCCGTAATCGGCGAGCGTCATTTCCATTACCAGCTAAAAATTCACCGTGATCAGATTCTACATACAAAAAGAAGCATACCTAACTGCGATAAAACATCGTATTTTCAGCTATAAGTGGCGTGAATCACTCGGAACTACATCCGCCCGGCAATTTGAAAACCAAATACGATTTAAACGACTCAGGACAGAGTAGACCGGGATTGAATAATGGAATAATGAAATGGGATTTGCCGAATGGCCATCTTTTGTCTCCGCGAAGAAAAACGCAAAAAGGGGTGACAGAGGAGCGGCAAGGGATCGCGGATAAATGGTTCTGAAGCGATCGGAGTACATTAAGATCCGAGACTTCATTCTACTAAATTATTATTTTATTTCGCAGTAAATAGTTCGGATGATCGCTATTCATTCATTTTGAAGAACAGAAGTAGTGAAATAATATACAGTTTTTTATGTAAAGTTGTGCCTGCGGCAAGATTATTTACCTACATAATGATAGACGATTTACTTAGAGACAGGATTATGTAATTAAATAATCCTGTCTCTAAGTAAACCTCTCTATCTTTTACGTGGGTACTCGGTGTGGGTATGTGGTAGCACATATAGTCATTTCACGCATTTAGCATTATGTGTTTATCAAAATGTGAATTGAAAAAAATACCTCGGCAAGTAGGCGAGTACACCTGCATAAAACATCCAAATACAGTGATTAAAAAATCAAAAATCGCTTTACACATTCATATATATCATTTTCCTTTATCATGGGTGCCATGGACACACAAACACCCACAATCAGAAAAAAGTCTAAATTCATAATTTACATATTTGTTTGGCCTGGGATTGAACCCGGAACTCTGCGCGTCAGACCGTTACGGTGACCACTCCGCCGCGGGGTACTCAAAGACATAAAAAGATATGTAGATTTAAACAACATAGTACTGATAGAAGGGTAGAGCACCGTTGTGAATAATGTTCAATTGAATTGCAATGAGCCTGCGTAGCACATCTTCCTCGTAGCCGTCTCTTGAGCTGTAACAGCAACTTCATTTGAAACTTCGTAAAAGCAATTTTCACTTGATCGAGTTTAACATTCGATAAACTCGATTGATTGTTTAAAACTGTTTTTAAATAAAATGTGCCCTTAATGAGTTATATTAGAGCTTTCAAGACAGAGCTTTTGACAGAGTGGGTTTGAAAGTATGTTTACAATACACGCAAAAATATTATTATTATTTGGAATATTTTCAATTCTCAACCGCTTATAAAAATAATCATAATAATAAATATCTTAACTGACTTTTTTCTTTGATATTGCCTAGTCACTTAATTTATAACACGGACTGAATCAATTCACAGCTGAAACCAGATCTACGTAAATTTTGCTCGAAATTTTGAAATTACTCACTAGTGCACTATGAAATTATTTAGTAAATTATAAGGCCTAATACGATGATAAAAGTTTGCAACACAACAAAAAGATTAACTGTAACATATTGTTGAACATTTTACAGTAACACAGGGTAGGTATTGGCAGAGAAACCTCTACTGCGGCAAACTTTTGATTGCAACGCTCTCAGAATCACAAGTTGAAAACTCACATCCTGCGCGATATCACATTTGTTGTGGTGCAAAATCAATCTATAACGTAATATCCTGTCCGGGTGCAGTATCGATACTGAGTTCAAAGACATAGTTATGACTTCATATATATTTATCAACGATGTGAAAACTACTTCACTGAGAAAGGAAGTGAATATATTGTACTAGCAGACGACGATAATGTTGTCAAATTTGTAATTACATTCACTGAAATTATTTTGTCCCATTTTAGCGGAGGTCTTCACTTTTATAGTATTTGATAACAACTTTGTACACATAACTTATATAACAAAGGTTTTTATAGGATTCTAACTAATTCCATAAATAATCAAATTACATATGTTTTGCCACTCTTGAGTACTAACATAAGTAAATGAGCCGGTGTCCACACTCTTTTACTGAAAAGCAACCACTGCTTCATGCTTGAACACGATCAAAATATACTATACAACAATTTCATAGAGTCACATATCCAGCTGTGTGGATTCTTAGACCCCAACGAGATAGACCGAATTTCACACCACTAAGCTATCATTGCTATTAGCAAAATTTCAGTTGTTAGATAGAAATAAAAGCATAAACATTTCTGTCACCTTCAAATAATAGTAACACAGGTAATCCATTAAAACTTTGCGCAAGTACCTACTGTTTGGCCCTACTTGGTTTCATTTCGTTTGTTTCTCGTGCCTTTGTTAAGTTATTCAGACAAACGTAAACGAAATGACACCTTTTAAGACTTGAAAACTTTTCAGCGTGAATAAGTACTAAGCACTTTAAACATAAATCTTCACGATGTACATATCTCACTCGGTGGTAGTATGTCTGCGTATATGTCATACATGTAGTAAACATCAATTTTATAAATGTATGCAGTAACAGCAGACAGTTCTTAGATCTTTCAAGTATTAAATTCGGTAGTCGTTAAGATCTCTCTCAATGCTCGATAAGATCTCAAATTGTACACACTTTGAAGCTGGTAAAACGATGTGTACTTAAGAACAGCAGTGATAAGCGCTGCTGTGTTCCAGTTTGATGGGTGCGGAAAAGGTAGAAATAATTAGTCGAGGGGTTCTAAGTTACTCCTAAAGAGTAGCAAGGCATTTGTACCTGACCTCAAGTACTCTCATTTTATCTTACCCGAAATTGATTACAAATGTACATGGGCAGTAGTAGCCACTTATTAATTATCAGATGGATTGCATATTCGTTTGCTACTTGTATTACAGTATCTACTCTGAGTTGACCCTTAACTACTTAATACTCACGCTATTATCTAAAACAAATCTGGAAAGACAGGTGTTGTAAACATGCCCATCCGTCTCCACCAAAATCATTTCAATTGAACAAAACGTTATTACAACAACAATGTACCTAACATCTGCACGGCTATAAAGATTACATTTCCGATGTAACAATCGTAACTTAGCCGTGTAGAACTGAACAATAAAATGCCAGCGAGCGCAATCAAAAACTGTTCACAGAATCCAAGTAAGAAATGGGGATGAAAAGTATTAAACGGGAAATGATAAACTTTTTATAAATCTTCCGAAGTCACGACCAACGGTTACCGTTCACTGTAAACTAATTATTAAAGGGCGGAAGTTTAGACGACAAAGGTTCAACTTAATCGAGTTTTATCGACGCTGTGATAGTTAAACAAGCCAATTTCAGTGTTCAGGTCATAAAATCGTAAACTTAATGTACGTAACAAGTTTATGCACAAAATGTATTTATAGCTTACGTAGTGGTATTAATTTCAACTTCACGTTGGTGGTTCGTGGTTCCAATCTTAGATCTGATTTATCACATACTTTAATGGCAAAGGAAACCTTCTTAAAGCAACATCATAAGAAAAACTATTAATGATGGTAGACATTTTGGACATATCACTTAAATAAAAGAGCACGTACATATTAATCCTGTTGCTTCATTAGAATTACCAAACGGTTTTTATAAACTATTTTTGAAATAATATTTTTTAGGAATTTATCTTATCACAAAACTGATTGTGACGGCCTTTCCGTACTTTCACTTTCCAAATTTATTTTGTACAAGTAATAAGATCAAGAATTAATTTGTATCCACCCCCGCGCGACCTACGCAAGTAAACACAAAATGAGCGGTAAATTGCACGGATCCAATTAAAAATATAACAAACGGGCCCCTCCACTTAATGGGGCCGGTTGGGGCAATTACAAAGCACAAGGTCGTAATAACTTGATGACAGGGAATTAATTCTAAAACAAAAGCGAAATGAAGTCTCCAAAAGTCCGCCGTTACGATATCTCTAGATCATTCTTTGTGGGGACTCGCGTTTCGACTGCAGTGGTTCAACATCTACGCCTTCTTCTACACAATAGCAGTGTTAAACATTACTGTCTTCTGAAATTTAAAGGCGCTATTCTATTTTAGACCTCAAATGTAACCTGCGAGCGACGCCATGTAGGCCTTTTTTATATATTACAGGAGTAGCAGACGAGCAAGCAGTCCACCTGATGGTAAGTGGCTGCTGCCGCCCATGAACATCTATAATCAACCCCAGATAGGATTAGATATTCCTACCTGCGGTCAGCCACAGATGCGCTGCTACCCCTGAGGATTAAGCTGGAACGCCTCGGAAAAGTCTGTCTCCCTTACCACACCCTTCAAACCGGAACACAGCAGCGCCTAACACTGCTGTTATTAGGTAGAAATAGGTGTGGCGGTGGTGCCGCCGGAGTCGAACCACAAAGGGTTCTACCACCTTCAAAACTATTAAAAATTGATTATTAAAGTTTGACGTCTATAGAGTTATTTATAGGCGGCATTGTACACTTAACATTTTCAATTAATTTATTTCCAAATTGACATCCATTACCAGTAACACTGGCACCACAAATGAAACTCAAATATTTCAAACAAGGCTGTTCTATTCTCTACTGACTACTTATGTTAAGCATTTATCACAATCGTTAATTAATTTACAACATCACAACGAGAGCATCAAATTACTTGCCTTAGGTAGGAAAAAATGTTTAGGCTATTTATGAAAATGAAAAGGCAGTTTATTTCCCAAACTAATCTCCAGTGCTTATTTGAAGACTCCTCTGGGAACGGCGTCCTCTAAAATTGTCAGCGGAAAATTCATGTTCCGTCATAATTCTAACTAATTTTAGACGGAAAGCTCTTTGCATTTCGGTGTTCTAAAATAAACTAAATTGTCCAAGAAGGTAATTACTCTAGCCGAGTTAAACCTCTAATCCTTCGTATTTAAACGATGGGAGAGGATGTACATTTAACCTCACCATGTAATTAGGATAACCAAATGACCAATTTAAATGGACGAATGGAGGTGATATTATCATACCGATTCCAATAATTTATATCTGCATAAATTTAAATGATAATAAAATTGATGTTGGTATTGCTAAGGAATATTAAGTAGATATGCATAAACCCAGTGAAAATGAAACGTCACAGAACAGTTATCTAAATTCATAATTTAGATATCTTACTAGAGTTGGAGACTAAAACTTATTAGAGGGTAGATGTATGTAAATGCTAACTATAACAAAATCGTCTACGAAATATCGGCAACACTTCCAAAACACATTGAAATCCATTCATTTTCTTAACGTTTTAAGAGATCCACTTTTAATGCCTTTTTAAGGCCACCATAATAATCATTAACCTGTATAGCGTCATTGTAATCAGGGCTCCTCTCAAAACAGGTAATAAGGCTACCTTATTAATAACCACAATTTTCAGAATAGAGATGACTCCAAAAAATCAACAATTCATGTCTTAAATTTTAAATTGATAGCGTCAAAGGCAGACGGTTCTAACAGATTAAAAATCGAAAATCGAACCAAACAAAATTCTAACAATGCAGTAGCGACGCCACCATGATTGTTTTCACAAACAGAACTTCCAGTTCGAACGGTGGGAAGTATTGTTTACGTGTGTATTTTAATGCTAACACTGGTTTATTGTGCTCGAAATCTGTGGAAAGTAAAATTGAGTTTGGATTGTAGTACTGAATGTTGTGATATGCGATGCGGATAAAAATTGCCTCGTTTATTGCGACCTTGCATGAATTTTTATGAAATTGAAAGAGGACGGATACTTAAAAAATCTACTATAACTCTTTTGGTTACATATGATTCTAGACTTATATTAACATATATTTAATTGACCTCGAATTGGATCGGATCTCTGAGTTATTAGTTGCAACCTTTGAGGTTGTACCGCCTTGTATGTCTGACTAATCTTACCGTGTCCTCTACTCCAGAAGAGCTTCATACTCCTGTTATACAGCATTAATTGACGTAGGTAGCAGGGAGGCCATTATCATAAGAAAATGTAACTTTAATCACGTGACAAAATAGAAATACGCATACCACAAAAGTAAGAACACAAAATATAAAATTGATTTAACTTTGTTTTTAATGATATTACTTTTTCCCATAAGGCGACAAAGTTTCCAACTGGAGGGATGCCCTTAAGTGACTTTTGTTTGAAAATTAATTTTGATTTCAAAAATATCAAGAGTGTTTTATATTAGCGAGCAATACGTGTGTAAAGCATCTGTGACCGTACTCAGGTACAATTCTAATCTTATCTGGCGTTGATTACAGATGTTTATGTGCGATAGTGGCCATTTACCATCATATGGTCTGCACGCTCATTTGCTACTTCTGGATTGTAAAAAAAATGTGATTTGTGTACAGTACCCTTACCATGAGTTTTTACGTTTTGACAAATATGACTGTTTTGGTATTTGTTTACGTATTGGCCCATACGATTTCCAAGTTCTGATATAATCGATTAGGGGTGCTGATAGGAAATTGTATGGGCAAATACGTAAACAAATACCAAAACAGTCATATTTGTCAACACGTAAAAACTCATGGTAAGGGTACAGTAGACTACATGTATCGTTCGGGCGCTAGTTATACGTTTAACAACGGATCTACATCATCCAACTTTAAAATTGGTAAAGATATTTAACCATAGACTTGGAGCAAAACCGTCGCAGATATCCGAAGTGGACCAGTAACAACTTTTGACATTTCCGTCCGACATAGATAAATTCATCTAAGTTGTTTGAGCTAGTGAGCCAATTTAGTCTTACAAGATAACTGTGTATGATTAGGGCAAGATGACTTATATTGAGGACAATCTAATCTAACTCATGTTCCAATAAATATACTCTGTCGACAACCAATGATGAAGATTGTTACTGAAGTGTGGAGTGCTGTTATATTCTAGTTTGGAGGATGAGGGAGGGAAAATAATACTATTTGGCTTTTAATAAAAGTATTACTCGTGACTAACTATTTCAAATAATTATGATGTTTTCCATGAACGTTTGCCATGATTTCTATTTGGCTAATTATGTGTTTATTTGCAGAGATAATTATAGAGCGGTACTGGATATAGTTATTGCTTTTGGGTAATTAACTTATCGCAACAAAAATACTGTCTATATTATTAGTACCTACAGTAAAATATTACATGAAAATGTCATTTGTGACAACTATTAAAAAAAGCCCGTAATCCATGATCAGATGACCAGGCGTGTATAACTTTTTGTCTTAACTAAATAATAAATTAAAATAAACAATTAAAATTTACTACCAAAATATAAAGAAAACGTAGATTAGTAGATGTTCACATTTCTTAGGCACATACGATGAATATACCTTTGAACAAGATTAAAAAGTCTGTTAAAATCATAAGAAGTGAAGTGTTTAATAAAATGTTTTACAACAGTTTGCCGGGGGCAAGTTGGCATTAAATTGTTAGAGCAAATTTTTATTAATATCCGTCGACTACAACCAACTGTTACGCTGTTTCAGCGTCGAAACCGATTTATGGGCCCTGAAAGTTTACACGACAAGGGTACGATGTAATCGAATTCTATCCGAGTCGACCGGGTTAATCGCGTTTTGTGTCATACACATTACACGTCCCTTAGGGTTCGTACACAAAACTGCGATGCGACGTCGCATCGCAAAAATCTGCGAGCTCCCTCGACGCATCGCAAGAACTTGCGAATTGATTCGCATCGCACAGTGGTTGTTGTTGTTCGTCACCCTGAGAGACGCTACGCCGCACGATATCGCATCGCAGCAATTCGCATCGCAATTTTCTGCGTTGTGAATTCGCATCGCGTCGCATCGCAGTTTTGTGTTCGAGCCCTTAAAGATGAAATTAGCTACAACACGCTCCATTCGCTGTGGGCCAGTCTGATATTTCCCGTCGAAACTTCGGGATAACAAGTACATAAAAACACTTCTCTGCAGAAATGCAAGTGAACATAAATTTCTTGTCCGCATCAATTACTTTTGAGTTTTGCCGACAGATACATATGAAAGTTGACTCTACATATAAATATGGATAGTAAAGTTTACACGGTTTCGTATTCGTTTTGGTTCTATCGGAGATCTTTCTTCATGCACTCCCGTACATGAGTAAGCCCTTCTCTGTAAAACTCGTTTAAAAACTACGTTATAATACACTCATGATACCTTATGAAGAAAATATTATATAATTATTGAAAAGTGATTTAAAATCACAGACTAGGAATAACACTACAAATATTTGCATTGTTACTATTGAGGCTTAACTCTCAATCCTATATACGATCTACAACCTAATTGGAATAAATTGATACATATACTCGTAGAGAAATGTAACTACATATCTACTTCCACTAGCTATCCACTTTAATCCACCATGACTATAAAATACAAAAAGATAGATAAAATACAAGAACCGATAGTACAAACTACAAGACATATTTAAATCTCAATACAACAACAGCACTATTAGTAAATTATCCTTACTAATATTATAAATCCAAAAGTAACTCTGTCTGTCTGTCTGTCTGTCTGGTTGTCTCTTCTTTACGCCTAAACCACTGAACCGATTTTAATGAAATTTTGTACAAATATAGCCTGAGACCCGAGAAACGACATAGGATAGTTTTTATCCCGGAAATCCCACGGGAACTAGGGATGGCGATCTAAAATCGATTAATCGCAGAATCAGTTTTTTGGACCCAAAACATCGATTATTTTAATCGATATTGGTAAGGATTGAATCGTAAACTATGCATTTGATCAAGTGATAATCTTTAGCAAAGTTGAAGGTACGAATTTTCAGTTTTAAGTATGTTATATAATTTCTTTTAAACGCGGGCGAAGCCGCGGGCAAAAACTAGTTCAAAATAATTTTCTCAAAAGATGAAAGGGATTTCATTTATTCCCTCATTTGAATTTGTCACAGCGCAAACGACAACCCACCGCAACGCCTTATTAACTGTCGGGTTGAACTGAATTTATTCACTTAATAAGAGGGAGAAGGTAACTGGGTATATTAAGTAGTAATTAACGATTAGTAAGTAGCTCAATAGACTGCCTTAAGTGTAATTAGCGAAACTGGTTGGTAAAAACGTTTTCTACACAGTCTTAAACTAAGATTCTCTATGTCTTGGGTTTCATGGAAACACACAAAGACAAATACACAAACACAAATATCCAGAACGGACATCTAAATTAATCATTCAGGTATCTGTCTGACCGGGGATGAAACCCGCAACACTTTGCGCGTCAGAACAGTATGGTGACCGCTCCACCTCGCGGGTCGTCAGACATCAAAATAAGTAATTGTTCTCGTTTATACTAATTCAATTAAAACACATTAAGATTATCCATATTCAGGAACTTATTTCTGTAGATAAGGTCAGTTTTTATATTAACCGATTTTATAAAATTACTCTATAACGTAAGTTTAAAAAACTTTTACTTTGTCACAAAAGCAAATCATAACATCCTTATTTATATATTACATACAGACATACAGATATTATCCATAGTAGGTATGTATCCGAATATTTATAGGTGTTTCCACGCACGATACACTGATGTAGTGCGGTCCTTTATATTAAGGTAAAAGGAATGAAATAAGTGTCAAGCCCGTGTCACCGCCTGTCAATGCTCCCATCTCCTCCAGAATCCCGCGATACCTTAGGGTTCCCTTGAAATAAATTTAATAGAAACATCTCAATTTCCTATACGTCAATCACGTGTCACAGATCTAATCCGATTTTGATATTAACTGGAATTTCGGGTCAGGTTACGGTGTGTATATTTTATAATGTAATAAGAATTGCATGTAACAGCTATAATATTAAGTAATTACGACTTACGAACGATCAACACTTTGCACATCCAGTGACATCATCTAGAGTGTTCAGAAGGCCAATAAGACATCAGTCAAATAAAAGTGATTGTAATTCAGTCATGCCGTTGAATATAACAGTTAGTAAAATTAATTATATAAACTATTTATTATTACCTTAACAGACATTTACAAGCTTTTAATATTGTCTCGAGTTACTCAATAAACCAGCCAATTATGTATAGCCGATGTTCGGATTTTATTTTAATTTTTATTTTAAATATTCATAATATCGTAGCTATCACTACAAACCACTTCAAACATTATTACAATCCTCAGCCTCTAGCCAGGCCGTGTAATGACCGAATGATTGGGACGTTCGCTAGTGACCTGTCCATCTCGATACGTAACAACCCTATTACCGCCCTAGACACGTAGCGCGCGATGCACCGCGTTCGACAGTCAGTCGGAAGTCGTAACAGCAAATTGTCGCTGATTTACAACGCTGCACTCTATCGAAGGCATAGTTTTGTATGTACTGAATTTACCTATTGCATTTCGATAATTCGTGTCAGACATGGTCACCATACCGATCTGTTACGCAGCGGTTCCTAAGACTGAAACGCGCTAACTAAAAATATGAAAATAAATGTTTATATTTCAGCTGTAACCTATTTTTAATTTTTTTCTTTTTATAAAATTAATGCAGTAAATTACCTTAGTAGAGCAGTCCACCTGGGTAAATGGCTGATGCCGCTCATAAATTTTGCCGTTCATAATGACATCGGCCACAGGAAATGCATTAGTATCAGTCAAATCAGTGCTTAGATGGACAAGGTCAGCTCACGTCTCGGATACTAACGTAAAAAGTCCGCTCTTAATTAAATGAATAATAATATAATGCAACAGTGAATAAAACAGTTTCAACACCTAACACAAATTGGCTACTAAGCCGCATTGATTTGAACCTGCGTCTCTTCTAGTTATAGAAAGGGGCCCTTGACCAGCACAACGACATAGAAAGCATAGCGTATTCAGTAAAATAGCTTAGACCTAGATTGGGCATGTTAGAACAAATAGCGATAAAGTCCGCTAGTGAGCCTGACGTAACAATTCCGTTGCAATCCAGAACACGTATTGCGGCCACTGCACTGCGTTTCAGATCGAAGTTGAACTGCATTTTGCCGGTGACTTACTACAGTGCGTGTGATCGATGGCTTAGAACATTTTTTGTCGTAGGTAAAGCCTTTTTTATAACATTGAATTAGAAAACGGGGATGCAGTCCACGTGGTAAGTCGCTGCCGCCCGTGAATATGTTAAGCGATAGGTTGAAGTTATAATCCTTTTTTTCAGGCTAAAAAGTACGGTATGTCCCCTTCTGAACCCTTAAAAACGCGTCTACAAAATTTGATGACAATAAGTTATGTAGTTAAGGCATGAAGGTGTAGCAAACAAACAAACAAAGAAACAAACAAACTCACATTCGCTTAACAAGAGTACTGAAATACTCTATAACTTTGGTGACTGTAGAATCGAACCACGAAGGGTTCTAATACCTTTTAAGCTCAAACCTTGTTTAGACATGTCGGAACTAACGCTAAAGTTCGCCAGTTAGCTACGCATAACGATACAATTTCCGTACCAGAAACGTGCTCTTTGCACCACATTGCATTCGTATCGTCGAGATCGCAAAGTTGTAACTGAAAATTTACAACGTTTACATTGAATCGACGGCGTAATTTAGGATTTTGTCGTTGTAACTTTGTCGTCGTCGTCGTTGTCGTTGTAAGTGGTTTGCTGGGTGAAGTAACTTTGTAGTAAGTTAACTTTTCTCAATACTAATTTTATAATATAACATCTAAACTTTATGTAAAGTGCTCGTAACTTATAACTTTTCCGTTTAACCTATAACTAACTACGTTTGGTCTACGTTATTAATCGTTATACTTGAAGTAAGGAATGTAACTAGCATTATACTATACACGTGTCCGATCTATATGACAGTTATTAATAATCAATCTATTCAACGACTTGCCTACCAAATATCGGTATTTGAAAATTGCTGTGTACTTCAAATTTTCAAATTCGACCTTTAGGTGGAGAACACTGAACTCTTTTTTGTGACATCCACTCATATCTACCCTTAATCTAAATTCTAATGACATCTTACAAACATCTTAGACATGTGTCGAACCCGAACCTTATGTGTGACAGAACAGTATGGGACCTACACTGTGCCACGCCAATCATGAAAATCAGGTATGAAAAATGACTCCTGCTATGAAATAAAAACTAAAATATATATTTATTGTACTTACAACATTTTTCACTCAGCAGTTCAAATGAATATAGTTTTGCGCTCTAAAACCAATATTAGTCACAACTAATTATGTGTTAACCAGCAAATGTTATTGTAAATCTATTCGTACAAATTAATCACGAGCTCGCGGTTGTTATAATTGTTTAAAGGCAATTTAGGAGTGAAACATTGGTTAATTATTGCCGCAGTTGTTATATATAGATACATATATCATTATATTTATCCTTAAACGATAATAACTAGGTTTATGTGTCCGCCCACGTTTAATGTTGTGATAATATGACTCTATGTGATAAAGTGAAGAAAATAGCACTGAAATGAATCACCTGTCATCGTGAAATCTGTGTTGGAGCAGTAACTCTTAAAGCAATTTTATATGAAATGGTAAGTAAATCAAAGTCAGCATGCAGTTTTCCTGCTGGTAAGTGGCAACTGCTGCCCATAATCGTCTGTAATCAAGTCCTACTCGGTATGGGTTTGTTCGTATGTAGGAACATAGGAGGGTCAATGCTGCAAGCATTTTAAATCAGTAGACCCTAATCGACTGAACTGAAATTGTGTTTGGTTGGTTGACAATCCATTAGTAATGGTAGTTATCAACGTGTTATAAAATATCAGTGTTACTTGGTGTCATTAATTTAGAATTCAAGTACAAAGAATACCAATCATAATGAACACCGTAAACATATCCTTTAGGTATTAACGACGTCCGTATAAAAGCTAAAGGCATGAAACAAAAGCATTTCATATCAGCCAGCCTCGTTATTTCCATAGCACAGCTGTTTAATTAAAGCGAGAGTAATCACAGCAACGATGTAAGACCTGAAGAGCAATAAAGTCCGGTATTCGTGCCAGTCGCGGCTCATACGAGTCGAAATGAACAATAAAATGCCAACGATCTCGTTCAAGACGCGGCGGTGGAATTGGAGGAGAACAATTGTGCGCTTGACGAATGTGGCTTGCAATCTGCGTCGCCAATCTTTGAAGTTTCTTCCTCGTCAACCAGTTATTGCCTCACAGCTGGATCTGTTCTCAGAAAAGAAAGGTTTGGTCTATGATTCACCACGCCCCAAAATAAGACGATAATAAACTAAATTTAATGTGGTAGAAGCCTTTGCGAATCGGCACTGGTGGCATCACCGCTAAATTTATATCGCCATATGGCTGCGTGGTAGAACCCTTCTTGGATAAACACTGATGGCACCACCATTACAAACACTTCTGCTATATAAAAGATGTTTTGTAGTTCTGGTTCGAAGGCTTAAGGAATATATTTAAATGAAGAGTTCCACCATAAGCTCCTCATTGTATAGTCCTTTACTACTTCAATAAAAAAGCTGAGAAACCAACTGAAATGAAATACCTGTAACAGAAAAATTGCTCGCCCATGTGATGTTGAAAAATCTAAACGAAATGGAAGATTCTTAATCCAAGCACCTTTTCATTTCGCCTTCGCATCGCCCTCGCAAGGAAATGGGCGGTAAATTTCACGGGTTCAATTAAAAATATAACAAATACCCGAACCTTTAGGTTAATGAGACCTTTTGCCTTTCAAGCAATTACATGAAAAAGATCAGAATGAGCAGATGTCAGAGTTGGAGCAATTGAAGAGGTTTATTGTTATGTTAGGTATTGCGGATTAAAATAGAAAAAGAAACCATATTGTTACATCACATAAATAAAATTGTCTTTTTTAACTTTATAGTTAATCCATAACTACTGTAACTGTTATATAAAAAGTATTATTATTTGGTGTTGGGACCCTATAGTCGATACAAAAAGGGTTGATCTATTGTGAACGTCCCTTTTACTGGTTATTTCTGTTCCCCGAGGCCAACCCTAAGTTTGAACCAAATCCACTTGGGATTCAGAGCTTCAATTTAGCAAGTTGGTTAGGTACTTTTAAATAGAATAAACACGTGATGACGAAGGTATACAAGCATAAAGTTATAAATAATAGTAAGTAGTAAATATAATATCATTTTTAGCGTATAACTTATGGTAAACAAAACTATGTACAAAAATATGTAAATGTTTTAAATGCAATGTATTTATATTAAATATCCAATAAGAAAACCTTCAAGTGTACAACTGGAGAAAAACAAAAACAAAACCACAACAACAAGTTTCTGTGCGCCTTACAACAACAAAACAACAATTTAAAGTAATTTAAGATAAAGTTTAGATTATATTCACTTAAAAAAATATCTCCCGTGTTGGTGATTATAGCAGAAACAAGGCACGAGGTGGAACAACAGTGCGACCCTTAAATTATCGAGGCTAGCGGAAAATTCATGGGCCGACCTAATTCCAGCTAATTTTAGCCCAGTCCACGTTACGCTGGCGCAGCAAAACAGGCCAAATTGTCCAAGTAATTACTTTGGCTATACCTGCAATTGAATCCATCATCTAGTAAAATCGATGAGGTATGAGTACTACAATATAAATATTTATTTAATTCCTTTACAGCAAATATAGATACATTTTGCGTTATTTTAATTATTTTTAAGGGATTTTAATTTATTAAAAAAAAATACAAACACGCTATGTTGCTAAATTAGATTAAAGAAGTATTTCAAAAAGATCTAGAGATGTCAAAGTCTCGCTTTAAATTAAATATGGATGGATGGTGAGTGTTAGAAAATTAAAAATGAAAGTAAAATATAATTAATAATTGAAACGAAAAAAGTTAAGGAACGGGAAATTGAACTGAATTGAATTTTCCAATCAAATTACTTTCGCCCTGAATGAACTTTTTAACTTTGGGGTCGTTAATAAGTGAGGTCTGCTTTGTAATTGATTTTGATGACAAAAGTATTTCCTTGGGCAAAAATTTCAAATTGACTTCAAGAAAGTGACCTTAGGAGAGATAAGATGTTATTGTTTTTCAACTGTTTTTTTTACACGTATATTTATTTGATGGAAATTTTCCACGCATTATTGAACATTTCCAAAGTTTGGCTTAGAAAGCAAGTCAGTAAAGTTTGTCCTACAGCTCTTGAAGCTATGTCTAGAGCCAATAAAGACGGCGTTGCAGGAAGTAATAAGCGGGCAACTGGCCCGGAGGTCACATCAAAGCGTTCGGAACTGCAGACCAAATGTATTTGCTCACGAATCGTAAATAGCTCCAATGTTTCCGTACTAATATGCTCCTGAGTGCACTCGTTTATTTTTAAAACAACTGTAATGTACGTTAGTATGAATAGTAACATCATTTTAATATTTAATTATCAGTTATAAGAGGATCGAAATCTTGCAGTGTTTCTGGCTTGAATAGGTAAGTGAAAAAATAGATCATGAGACTTAAATGTTCTTCTCTCTGTGTACCTGACGGGCGAAAATCAGTTCAACGGCCGAAATATCATTGAAAATATACAGAAGTATGCTGGAAACTAGGAAAGAACCACAGGGAAGAGATAGTCCTTAAGTGGGAAAAATAGCGATTTCTCATGTTGAGTTTAATGGATTCAAGGATCGATAGCTAACAAAACAAATGAATACTTTACCAGGTGTTAGCAACAATGTTCAAAATCAACAAACACAAATTAACAGTTGCTCATACTATCAAATATCCGCAAGGATACAAAGGATTGATTCATATTTCAATAGCAGACAATGATTACTAACTTATAAATAATGAATACTAAGTAAACTTTACTTTGTTGTTTCTAAGTACATTTTCCACAAAGTTTGCGATTTAATTAACTTCCGCTTACGATTTGATATCTTGCAAGTAAGCATTATGTTAATACTATTCAAATGTAGTAAACACAGACACACAAATAACCTAGTACAAAAAATAGATGTTATGGATAAAAGGTTTGAAGGAAGGTAGAACTCGTGTGGTTCGACTCCGGCGACACCACCCCCACACCTATTTTTCTCACCTCATAACAGCAGCGTTAAATGCTGGTGTGTTCTGGTTTGAAGGGTGTGGTAAGAGAGACATACTTTTCCGAAGCGTTCCAGCTTAGTCCTCATGGGGCAGCGGCGCATGTGTGGCCGACCACAGGTAGAAATATCTACTACTACTCCTGTATTATAAAAAAAATCACATATCGATTTTTCGATTAACTTATCTCATAAATTATGCATCATCAAGCTGTGCCTGTTCATGTCATAGATTATTATGACTGTAAACCGAAACATGCAAATCAATCATTGTTGTGTACCTATTGGTTTGTAGATTTGTTTATTGACAATTTACATAGCGCAACATTGCTTTGTTATTCCAGTACATACGGTGACACTGGTTTCTATGTAAAAGGTCATTGTGTTGGTAAATACGAATGCTACATGTTTATCTATGTTTATCGTACATTAATACTATGTTATGTTGACGATTTCGTTCGCATTCCACCTCTTGATTGTGTTTTCGTTATGTGCATCCTATGTTTGTTTTAGGTGTTGTGATTACACGTATCACTTTGTCCTTTTCATGACGATAGTAGTTTATAACGGTAGCTTAATGAAGAGTGTGAGCAGTTGGCTTTAGGAGCTATAGAAAGATTTTTAATGCCTTCTAATCTACAGTAGTTTTAGTTAATAGGTGCTATAGATACATACATTGACAAACACACAAATACCCGGAACCAGAATAGAAAATAAAATTTATCGTTTAGGTATATTTGTCGTTTTGGGGAATGAATCCGGGACATTGTGCGCGTTAGACCGTTATGGTGTCCGTACCGCTACGGGTCGTCGTATTTACGATTAAGGGTGTGATACGAAATTATATGCAACTTTGGATTCATTTTTAAAAAGAGCGTTCCATTTAGAACAATTGTGTGGTGTTTCTTGAATTTTATAATCCAGATTTCAGGAAGCATATCGAAATGATCTACTCATTTACGTGTCGATAATTCATTTCTAATATTAAACTTATTATGTATATGAATTTAATGGCCAAACATCAGATGGACGGCGTGGCTGTTTGGTATTAAAATAAACAAAACCAACAGTCAAAACTCCAAGCTGTGAAGTGTTGGTCGTCCGCAGTTCGCTAACAATAAATGGCGAAGCTTGATTCACGGACGTTCGTGACGAATTTTTAATTAACGTTGTTGAATGCTCTTCTTCTTCTTCTTATTCAGTTATATAACGCTTCCATTATCTGTACGACTATTTTTACAACAATACTATTTTAACTTATTTTATTTTTTTATGGATTGTTTTTAAATTAACTTGAAACGAAGACAAAAATTCTTTTGTAGGGGATGGAATCGAATGTAAGAAAGTTTGCGAAGACGCACTCTATTTTAAAACCAGGATAAGGTAACACTAAATATTAAGAGAATTAAACAACAAGGCTTTTTTCCATTTGTCTGATAAAATCAGCATTTGGCAAGCGTGGTGGACTTTGGCCTAAACAGAGCTTACTCTGAGAGGAAACCCTCGCAGAGAAGTAGGATAATAATTCGTTAATGACCGATTATCGACAACTACATACAGCTGTCTTATGGTAATTTATTTTTATTATATCTATATATTTGAACTATGATCATAAGCGAAGTTGATAAGTTCATGTAAATATTGACTGATAGACAGGTGAATATTCCGAATGGATCATTCAGTCAAACGTCGACAATCTAGTTCGTAGTCACATAATGTAAAGTATACTGAGTATATATGGAATATGTAATCTATTGTGGTTTGGCGAAGATCGTGTATTCGTTAATTAACGTGTCAATCAGCGCTTATATTTGTGCCATTATCTGTTAGTATATCTATATCTAGTAGTATATCATATTCTTAGCTTAATATATATTGCGGTAAAATTGTTGGTGTGTCATATATATACTCCGAATGAGATCTGAGTAAATTGGTGATAAGAGGAAGGTGGTAGAACCCTTTGTGGTTCGACTCCGGCGGCACCACCGTCACACCTATTTCTACTCAATAACAGCAGTGTTAGGCGCTGCTGTGTTCCGGTTTGAAGGGTGTGGTGAGGGAGACAAACTTTTCCGAGGCGTTACAGCTTAGTCCTCAGGGATTGCGGCGCATCTGTGGCCGACCTCAGGTAGGAATATCTAATCCTATCTGGGGTTGATTACAGATGTCCATGGGCGGCAGTAGCCACTTACCATCAGGTGGACTGCATGCTCGTCTGCTACTCTTATATTATATATATAAAAAAAAAGATAAGATAAGTAAAAGTTGGATTAGGAAACACACTTTGGCTAATTTTAATCTATTAGGGTTACCTCTTTTGCTAGTTATATATAATCCTTAGATTCATTGACAATATGAATCGTATGTGTCATTTAGAAGTCAGAAATTTGATGTGAATGTCTAATTCCTCTGCCTTATGACATAATCTTCACCATTTAGTGATTTTTCTTAGTCGTAGACGAGCATGAGATTCACTTCATTCTAACTCGGTAGAGAGTGATTTTTTGATACAATTATTGAAGAACGTTTTTTTTACCCTTCTTGATTATGTATCTCAGTACTTTTGTTTTATAAAGGATCTTTGTTCCAATAATTAAAATGTTACCAACATTCAATGTAACTTTAGAGTAATTTCTCAGCAGATTTGTTATAGCTGTGCTTTTGCAATACATAGTATTACGTCACAAAGTTGTTTTCTTACAGTTGGATGACGTCCGGTATACACTAAGGCGGTATAGTGGTTTCCCAAGTAATTACTAAGCTAGTACTTTTGTTCTATTTGAGTTTATCCATGTGTTACGGTGATCGGTTAGGTAACACTGTCGTTTGCTGCTTCAATATATTAAAGATAGTTGCGCTGTATATTATTTATAACAGAGGAACATTCCAATGTTTATTCATAAAAAATGTCTTACACATTTTAATATCCAGGGTTTTTCAAGTAAGGAACTGGAACTGGAGTTATTTTTAGAGAGTAACAATTATGATATAATTTGTTTAACAGAGCACTGGTTAAAACAAGGTGAAACACAAATAAACTATATAAATCACTTTATTGCTAGTTCGTTCAGCCGTGAGTCAGCTATCCATGGTGGCTCATTAATAATAACTCGTAAAGGTTTAAAATCAAGAGAACGCTTGGATATAGTGGGGCTCTCGGTTGAACGTATTATTGAATTATCATGTGTCGAGCTGGATAGCCTTATTGTGGTTAGCGTGTATAGGCCCCCTAACATAGAAACATTTTCTAGATTTGAAGGTGTAATGGAAAATGTTTTGGATATTATTTGCAAATGTAAGAAATATGTTGTTGTTTGTGGTGATTTTAATGTGAATATTTTAGAAAACACCACATTGAAAGTAAAATTACTTTCCTTATTTAGATCATATAACTTAGAATATAGTTTTTTTGAGCCAACCAGGGTGACTTCATCCTCTGCTACTTGCATCGATAACATTTTCTGTAACTGCTCTGTAGTTGAAAAATCTATAATAAATCAGATTAAATCTGATCACAAGGGGCAGTCTGTCCATATCCAATATAACATATCCAAGGAAGGGAACATAAAGTTTCTTCATAGACCAATTACAAGTCACCGTTTATTAAAATATAATAAAGTGCTACTAAATAAGTTGTCAGTTCTGAACCATAGCACTTGTGTTAATAATTTATATTCTGCATTTTTCTCCACAGTGCACACAGAGTTTAAAAAAATATTTTCTGAAGTTAGGTATGAAAAGAGTACTAGACTTAGTTTTTGTGAATGGGCTACTAAAGGTATTCGTCTAAGTAGAAGTAAACTTTTCGAGCTTTATAGTGAAAGAGAGAATAACTGTAGCCCTCACTTCAATGAATATGTTCGTAAATATTCTAAAATATTTAAATCAGTTTGTATGACAGCTAAATCTAAGTTCATACATAATAAAATAAAAAATGCTGATAATAAAATTAAAACAATCTGGAAAATAATTAATGCCGAAACACGAACTTGCAGATTAAGTATCAGTAAAGTATCTCTTACCACTGAACGTGGTCAGATTACCTCAGATAAAGAAATTGCACAAGAATTTGAAACTTTTTTCTCGAATATACCATTTAATACCACTAAATTTTTAAAATCATCCCCAATTAAAGCAGTGACCATCCTTAAAGAGAATTTAAGTCAGTGTCACATTAAATTTAAATTTAGACATATTTTAATTAATGACATATTAAAAGCTTTTAAAGAATTAACTGTTAAAAATACAGAGGACATTTGGGGAATGTCAGTAAAAGTTTGTATATCAATCATTAAAACTTTAGCTCCCTACTTAGTCACTATTTTTAATATGTGTGTTGATCAGGGCTGTTTCCCTGATTTAATGAAACATAGCAAAATAATTCCATTGTTTAAGGCAGGTGATACTAAAGATCCCAACAATTATAGACCCATCTCAGTACTGCCTGTTCTAAGTAAAATTTTTGAAAAGATCCTCTTACAGCAAATGTTGCTTCATTTTAAACTTAATAATCTTTTACATCAAAAGCAATTTGGCTTTACTAAAGGCCGTTCTACCACAGATGCTGGTGTTCAATTGCTGCGACATATTTTTGATTGTTGGGAACAAGCACATGATGCTATAGGTATTTTTTGTGACTTGTCTAAAGCTTTTGATTGTGTTGATCATAAAACCTTATTGTTAAAATTACAATATTATGGTATTCAGGGAAATTCTCTAAAGTTGATAAATTCTTATTTAAACAATAGAGTCCAACGAGTGCAAGTAAATGGAGCATTATCAGCAGGTTCTAATATTAAAATAGGTGTACCTCAGGGCTCCATCCTAGGTCCGTTTCTATTTTTAGTTTATATAAATGATTTGCCAAATGTAGTAAAGGATTTATCTGAGGTTGTTTTGTTTGCTGATGACACTTCCTTGGTGTTTAGAGTAAAACGACAATCACAGGATACGAACGATATTAATGAAACTCTTTGCTTGATTCAGAACTGGTTTGATGCAAACAACCTACTCTTAAATTCTAATAAAACTAAATGTATTAAATTTATGCTACCAAATGTAAGGAGTACGGGGATGAATGTCGCTCTAAATGGTGAGACTTTGCAATTCGTCAATGAAACTGTTTTCTTGGGGATTACCATTGATTCTAAACTCCAGTGGGGTCCCCACATCTCTGCTTTGTCCAGCAGACTTAGTACTGCAGCTTTTGCAGTCAGAAGAATTAGACAGTTAACAGACATACCCACTGCCAGACTTGTCTATTTCAGTTACTTTCACAGCATTATGTCTTATGGCATTCTACTGTGGGGCAGTGCTGCTGACATAGACTCTATATTTACTATTCAAAAAAGAGCAATACGGTCAATATATAGTCTGCGGCGTGGTGAGTCCCTAAGAGAACTGTTTCCCACTATTAATATATTGACGGTGCATAGTCAATACATTTATGAAAATATTATGTATGTAAGAAAACACACTGATATGTTTGAAAAAAATAGTAACCACCATAACTTTAATACCAGAAATAGAAATAAATTAGTAATTCCTAAACGTAGATTATGTAAGGTGGCTAGATCTTTCGTGGGCAACTGTATTCGCTACTACAATAAAATACCCGACCACATTTTGAATCTCACAGAAAAAAAGTTTAAACATGTCGTCAAACTAACGCTATGTAAAAAAGCGTACTATAAAGTAAGTGATTATTTGACTGACAAAACGGTGTGGTCTGAATTAGCTCCAGCTCCACATGTACCATTACGTTAAGTTAACATTGTCAAAAACATTTTTTTTAAAAGATGTGTGTTATGGAGTTTCTTTCGCCGCTTCTTCTCCATAACGAAACACCTTGTGAAGTGGTGGTAGTTGCTTTGACATTCAAAAAGTGATCTGTAAAGAACCTATTTTGAATAAAAAATTTTGATTTGATTTGATTTGAATATGTCTTCCCTAGCGATCAGTGATCACGCCTGATGTTAAATAGAGATAGTCTAACCTGGAGGTTCACTGTTAACTTTAACGAAGAAAACAGAATAAAAATGGATATAGCTAGTAACCACAAATGCGTTGCTACCGCTGATGACTAAGTTGGAACGTCTCGGAAAAGTATATCCCTCTAAAAGGGTGTGGCCTTCAAATCGGAACACAGCATCTATTAAAACTGCTGTTATAGGAATGACGGTAATTCCTCCGGAGTTGATCCGCAAAGGGATGTAGCACCTTCTAAATTACTACAAATTATTAAATAATAACAATTATTACTATTCGCTATCTCATTGGACATAGTTTATGAACAAAGGAACAATGTAGATTAAACAACACCGCACAATACGATGAAACAACTTTTTACAAAACAATCATTCAGTCATTTTGCAGTTGATTTAAAACTCCAGTGAATGTCCCCAACTAGAACTTATTGTCCGGCGAGCTACGGCCGCGTTGTTCACAACTTGTTACAAGTTCACAAAACAACTTTTACATTTCCATTCGAGATGTAAAGTATAAACAAGCTGCTTGGTGCCTGCTAATGGCGTGTTTCGATGGTTCGGAAAATATAAGAAATATTTTTTAGAGACTGAGTGCTACATTAAGATCGTTTAGATGTTACGACCTCTAGCTTGTTTTCAAAAAGGGAAAATGAGATTACAATAACAAAATGAGATCGTTTAATTGTAATGTGCAATGGTGCAAAGTAAATAAGTTTTACAACAATCAATCATGCGCCTACATAAGATGCTATGGCATGACATAGTTTATTTTAGAAAGATATAACGGTGAAAATGAAAATTTGACAAGGAATATATTAAGATTTAGTTATCGAATTATCGGCTAAAAAGAAATTAAACAAAGCGCTTATCGTGAGTACCCGTTACATAGTAAAATGTCTCAATTCCGCGATAATTTTAGTCTAAATCATAAGATTTAGTTACTTAAGATAGCAAACATTTCGTTTAAATTAAATGGTTTAAATTTCCCACAGTTCTAATTTTTATAGTACCTAGTCTACTATCTTATTGTGTCTGTGAATAACGAAGCAATTTTCTACTAAATTCTATTATCTTTCTCTCTCAAAATCCATTAGCAAATGTCGTAAAAAGTTGCAATACAGCGTAAAAAAGAATTCTGAATTAAGAAGGAGCACATTAAATTACCTTTTTTACCAACGACCATTACGCTGAGGCAATTAAATTACTACCGGTCTGCAGTGATTTTTTATTGTCCTACTTAACAGTCAGCATATAATTTCCAAGATTAGTATTTAAAAATATTTTTTTTTACACAAATTAAAAATCTGATGAAGTTAGTAAGTGCGCTGATTGACAAACTGACAACAATATACCAGTGAGTCTTAAAGATGTTTAGTTTTACATGCTCCCTAAATATATGGGCATTATTAAAGGATTTTTGGAAATTCCTCTAGCTAAGGATATCCTGTATATGCATTCACATCATTTATATTATTTACGTTCAGGTCTTTCTTTCGCTTGACTTTGAAAAATGTAGTTTTAAATGTCGTTCGTTCACTGCTAATGAAATCGTTTGAAATAGGCAGATTTTTATTAATGAACTTATTTATTGTTATGAACATAATTATAGTACTAAGTTTACATATGCATTGCGAGTACAACTTAATTACATATTTTTTTTGGTTACTCTTAAATTTAAAAAATTTTTGGACTTATTTATATGTCAGCCAAAATATATATGATATGATTGTATGTTTTGTATCTGAGAAACAACGTACGTAACGTATTATTATTTAAGCAGAAATATATTGAACGAGATATTTAATATGGAAAATGTATTTTACTCTTAATCTTAAATCTTATACTTATCTAGTTGTCTAGTTTATTACGTTCTACGAAGAGACATAAATCTCCAAAATCGACAGGTGTCAGTTACATTTCAAATTCGATTACAACTGTCCCAATACCACTTTAGCGGAGGCACAGTTTCAATTTTTTCGCAAGACGATATATTGCTTTCTGTCTGGCACTCATACCATTCGTTCGTCTAAGTCCTTCGATTTAGCGAAAAGTAGTGTTCCTTTGAACCTCGTATTGATTTCAGCGAACGTTTTATGGAGCCATAAATCGGATGCACGTTTCACATTACATTACGAACGTATTCGTAAATAAAATTTCATTATCTGAATGTGTTAGCAATATATAAGGATAATTATATATATATTAGCAGAAATCACCGCAAAGTAACAAGTAAATATCATTTAAGTAATTGGTTATTTCACACAAACAACTAAAGGCCGCGAATGGAAATATAACTGGAAAACTAATCAAAACACTACCTAAAAGTTACCAAAATATAATATTAATATCAGCCTACTTACCTATATGTGGATCGTACTGAACGGAGTATATTTCACATCATTATAATGTATAAATATAGATATTTCGATAACCTTTCCCATGCGCCCCTTCCATACGCCCAAACATGACATTTAAGAATTATTACCTTAATGTTGAATTATTGTAAGAAAATAGGAGTTCCGTGTACAATTTTATGTTTTTCCTACCATTTTAAGCGAGGTGGAAATTATCTGCAAACGCGGCTCGACAGATCGGCTAGATAGCGGCTTTGGCTCGCAGTTTCATTTTACAGGGACTATACAGCAACACGTATCAAAATATTAAATCTACTAGTATCTACACCTGCAGATTAATATAATTGAATCAGTTCTCTTTTCACTCAAAAAAAGGTTGGCTTTATAAATCACTATTATTTATATATGAATTCAGAATTCCGCTTTTTGTAGCACATTGTGACATTTGTGTCCTTAACGACACCGTCTATAAGACGAGTGATATGGAAAATCACTACCACTCTCCAATACCAGTTTAGGCCTCGAACATATAACATATGTCGTGGACATTATAGTGTTTATGTACATAGCATGTGCGCTGACATACTCATTTACCAACCGAAACATGGAAAACTTTTCGAAATAGCCTGCAACCAAGTAAACATTTCAATGTATATTTTCAAACGTGTCAAACGGGCAAGGCTACAAAGTTCGGATCGAACTAAAATTCTTCTCGGCGTGTTCGCTGAATCCTTTGACACTTGCAAGGAACTCCGTGCAAGCAATAACGCTGTTGCATTTCCGAGAAGTGTCAAACTGGGTCACGCTTGTCATGTTTCGTTTGAGTTATCGTTTCTAAAGTGAATTTAAGTTGCGACATCGAAACCGACGGGGACACCAGATAAAGGCGGTTCCAACACTTTATAGAGAAAGTCGTACAAATTTGATGTTATGTTATTTCAATCAAATCGTAAAATACAGCATTTCACGACTGCAAAATTTAATAAATATTGATAACTTGTTAATTAAAGATACAGATTTCGACCCCAAACTTTGACTGTAAAATGATGCTTCTCTCCTTTTCACTTCCTCGCTCTGTCCATAGGTCATTACTGTGTTACCGATAAGCATTAACGTTGCGATAGGAATACCAGCAATAAGAAAATACATAGGTAAATTATATATTATGTTTAGTAATGGTCCAGGTATAAATCGCAACGCAGGTGGTTTTAGTTACTACGCAGATAAAAATCAATAAAATCATATTTGAATACTGCCAAAAAATAAAACAAGTCCCAGAAGACTAAACAAGCTTATCACAATTACTCGTATATCTCGCGAGAAAAAGTGAATCAAATTTTTCACAAGCGACCCTTTCTAATTTAAAGAATCAGATCTGACGTGGCAGAGCATCAGTCAACGTCAATTTCTGTATTCGCATTTCTGCTCCAAAACCATAATAAAACGGGATGTTTCATTAGTATAAGTGTCAGACGTCAGCATCTGAAATATTCGTGCCGTTGAGGAGCATTATTTAAATTTGTGTCTATTTAACAGCAACATGAAACAGAATAATTTATTATAACAGAGACCAGCTGGTTAGCTCAAGCACAGAAATCAGGGTTTTATCGCAGCATAATATTGTGTATGCTACGACGAGTACGATAGGATTGAGGTGACTTAGGTTAGCATTTAAACTAAGTGTGGATGATAGTCCTAGCAAATAAAAAAAGATTTTCGCTGCATGAAAACATTAGAAGATGATAGAATGTGAGTTAAGGTATAAAATATTTAAATTTATCTGAATAGCTATCGTGACTATTACATACTCGTATAATTGAGATGAAATATTGACAAACGAAAAAAATATCATGAGTACCATTTACATAACAATATACCGACTTGCTACTTAACTCCCTACGTTCAAGAGATACTCGAAAAATATTTTAGCATTTACGCTAAAATACAAAACGAGAAAATACTCTCAGTTCAAATGGCAAACTAAGAAAAATTCTGCAGCATTTGGAACGCAAACAAACCAATAAAATGCTGTTGGCGAAAGTGCCAAGAGGTTCTCGAATGCGATACAAATCGCGGTAACGATACGACGCGATATATATTTCGAGGGACTTAGTTTTTGCTCACTCTCATTTTGTATGGCAAGTAAATATTGGGGCAAACAGACGGAAGTGGCATTCGGCCAAGCTACCTTCGGTCGGGAGCGGGTCGCTCGGAAGAATTTAATTATTGAAAACTATTTGGGCAATGCGTCTGAATCGAGGTGTGATACGTTTTTAATTTAGGAGTATTTTACGGTGTAGGAGGTGTGAAAACACTTGCAAAACGTAATGGTCTAAGAGACAAGTAGAAAGTTCCCAAAAAGAAAATAACTTCTACCAAAAATCGACCACAGATGCGTTGTTATCCCTAAAGTGGTGAATAATTAGACCCATATAATACTGAACGTCGTATTGTTTGGCATTAAGATAAACAATAGCAATAGTATCCAATGTTGAAGTTATCTTTTGTGTAGTGTAAACCGTGTAAACTCATTGAACAGTAACAGATCGATATCGTAGCCATAGCTAGTATACAATATAATAAGCGGAAATTTGCGCACATAAGATAGAGAGCTTGATTGAAACAACGAGCGGAGAAAATGGAATTTCCAATAACAATATATCCAAACATTTTACATGCAAACAATCTTAATACAATCACGTACAATGGCAGGATTCCAAGAAGCGCGGCTTGTGGTTTGGCAATGCGGCCCGCGCGGTCGATGCGGCCGTCTCTTGCATAGGGGAAAGTAAGTAACAAACAACCCATGCGGCACCATACTGGTATACAGTGTTCAGTACAATTTACAAACAATCTTCAATAAGTAGAGAGGCCTATCAAATAAGTAGATATGATAGGAACAATTCAACCCAAGTCCAAACTCCTACAACTAAAATTAATGTGCCTATCATTTTTAACGCTCTTGCACGAAATGGAAAAAAGGAGTTTTTAAAATATATGTTAGTCTGTATTTGTTAATCTAAGAAACGGCTTATTCTATGTTTTAAAATAGCAACTCTAGTCACGGTATCTTAACCGACTGAAAAAAGCTATTCATTTGCAATGTAACATTAAGATTCAGAAAAAAATACTGTATTGTAAGCATTAGCTGTCAAACGGGCTCTACTTTTCCTGCAATCAGCTCTCTGTGATTGGCGGAGGGCTTATCTCGGCTCGTCAGCCATTTCTGTATACATTGTAATCTTTTCTCCTAATACAAGTACGTGATTGAGATACTGAATATTTTTACTGATGAAAAGATACGAGAAATATCAAAACATTCCAATCTTGATTCGGAAGACATTATCAGTATCAATTGAGATAAATGATTGTGAATATCTTGTCTTTCGTGTCAACATTTTACTTTTCGCTTTTATAAATGGAGTTTACTTTTACACATTGGAATAATAACCGACGGTTAGATGGCGCCTAAGAAATTGTTTCAAGTGAAGAAAATCTTGTTTGTTTCAATGAAAAAAAAAAGATTTATTTAAGGTTATTTTGATTTATTCTAATGTAAGGTTTCTCAGAAATACAAGTTCCACTAGTGATAAACGTTTAACATAGGTGCTTAAATACAAACATATTTTAGGAATTAGACGGCACATACCTACTTGCTACTAAGTTTCCAATCTTAACGGGTTTAACTTTGCTAAGAAACTAGTGAAACTTCTGGAAACTGGTCAAGTGAACATTCGATTAGGCACACGTGAGAACTAATCAATAAACAAAAACTTTCCCGACGCGCAACTCCCCACAATCGCGGGAAATGTGTACGAGTTAGGAGGAAAAAGAAACCCATTTATAGTTGGCAGAATAGAAATTAAGTTTTGGCAAAATTCTGCGAACACAGTACCAACAATAGAACAAAAGGTTGCACTGAATGAGGGGGCGTGGTTTGGCGGGAGTTCGATCGAGTTTTATGGCATTGGAAAACGATAGGGCCTCTGATAAGTGGCTCTTTGGCCCCTTGGTGACTAATGTGCGCTACATAGTTGCATGCAAATCTAAGACGGCGCAATTGCGAAGACTAGTTACTTCAGGAAGTCAAACCATTCAATTTAACAGCTTACGCAGTGTTTCTATACGATCATTATATAGTTTTCTATTAAAACAGTGTCAAGTGTAAAACAGTGTCAAGTACTCATAATGTTGAAGTTTGGAAGAGGGACTTCCACAAGGTGTTCATCAGTGGCTGAACTATGGTAGACCATAGGTTAAATATTTTGGTAAATATAATGGAGTTAAATATGTGGAGTTGATTACAGCTGATGTCAATAGGCGTCAGCGCCCATCATATGGTTTGCATGTTTACAAAGGAATAACCTTGAAAGCATTGCTTTCATACGATTGATGTGCTCGTTTGTTAATAATGTTTAATTTCACTTTAGTGATAGATAAGGGTAGTGGTATTGGTCAGCAGGTGAATACCAGGTATAAAGAACATATGCATACTTGCAAACTAATTTAAAACTGATAGTGATTTAGTGTGGGTTGTATGCATGTTCTCGAAAAGCGGTAAGTCGCCAAGGTATTAACTTTATTGTTGTATATTCGAACGAAGAACACGAGCTCTTCGCTTCGAAGCTTAGTGGTTACTTTACAACAGCTAGGCTGGAATGGCAGAGGATTCTCAATGGTATATCACACTGAAGCAAAGAATGGAACTCGTATTTATGGTAAATATTATATTCAGTTGTAATATGTACCATTAATAACTGTAATTGTGGTTATATTTGTACTAGATAAATCTGAAACATAATGTAGATACATTTTGAAATCAAAATTCCTCCCATGTCTGTTTCCAACAACCAACATTATTATATACATATACCATTGTTTTAACATGGCATTCAACAAAACACAGTTACATTCTAAGGCGAAAATTTGCCAAACTTTTTTATCCCAGGAGTAAAAAGGAATGATCTCCAAAGAATTAAATATCCGCCCTGATGGGCGGGTGATGGGCGAGTCACCCGCATCGACGATTTTTCGATTTGGATTTATAAAGCCAGAATACTCTGAACGGATCAAAATAAATTGTTCGACGATTGTGAGTTATTTTATCATTCGCAATCTGATATTACGAAATTAGTGGTCGTGACCCAAATCATAATATTTATTGTTTATGAACAAATGAAACGATGTGAGTCTAAAATAAAACATTGAATTCCTACAAAAGGAGATAATAGTAAGGAGTATTTTAAAATATAAAGTGAACCCACAGAAAATGTTTATTCCATGCGATGTAATCAAAATGTATTTTCACAATCTGCTGTTAATTTTTGTGAATGTTTACGTTTACTCCTTTCATGATAAAATTTAGTAGAGGTGAACTGAATAAAAATATTTATGGAACTTTCATTTCAAGGAGAGTGTTCAGGGGTACAAGTACATTACAATAAAAAAGAACAATAGGAAATAGGGACAAATTAAGGTAAATTGTAATTGTACCTTAAAATAGGATTGCTGTTTTTGCTGCGTTGTAGCCAAACAACCCCAGTGTGAGTTACAAATTCTTACTACTGTGTCTGTATTATATATTTGGAAACATCACATTTTCTCATCGGACAGTGCCTAAACATGAGATGAGATCTCTAGACGAAATTTGGTGCTGCCGACGACTAATTTATGGGACGAATTTGCATGATGGGAGGTTTTGCATACAAACTATCGTTTATGAGCGACATTACCATGGCTACTGCGTACATGGCAATATCATTATGTTTGTGGATGGTCGATAAGCGCACACTCGGGGAAAGATGGCTGCAAATTTGAATTATTTCATAGGATCGGTCATTTACAGTACTTGGTTTCTTAAATGTATTGATGTATTTTGCTTTATAAACCTATTTTTGACCAACAGCACAGATGTTCTCTCAAAGTAAGAAGGGTTTTTGCCATAGTCCAGATGGCTGAGTGCAGGTTGGCACATCACATATTTTGAGAACCTCGTACCCAATTCTTTACAATCCTCTCAGACAGTTTTATCGTTACAACAATGTTCATGAATTAAAATTTCGTTCGTTTTTTTTTTAATTTAATTCACTCAATTCAATATTTGCTTTCATATTGACAGCTATAATCCTAGAAGCTTGTTTGTACAAAACATTATATAATGGATAAAATGAGAGCAATTATAATAAAGTCATTGGCATTGAAAATATGTATATTAGAAAATAATATTTCACCAGAGACCCCTTAATTTATACGGAGACGATGGACTAAAACATAGGTAGGTATTGGTCCTTGAAATTTAGCTCCAGTCCTCTAAACTTCTAAAGGCTTAATTTTTATAAATGGAACAAAAATATGCAAATGGTAAGACTGGGTATCTTAAACATTAAGGGAAACGAAACCAATCAAAGAAAATGGTTTTATTTTATATCTAACGAAAGCTGGTGATTCTCCTTAAGGAAGGTCAATAAAAGGTTCGATCGTACAGATCAGTTTATACTTCATATACACATATTATATAAGAAATAGAAGTGGCCAACAAGACCTGACGGTCAATGGATATCTTTTATCGACTTTAGATAGAAATGGTTCTTCTTAAATTTGATCACCGATGGGTTGTTACGAGTACCTCTAGGGATAAAGTCAGTCACATTGTAAGCGTGATTTTCAACCTTCAATATAACAGCGTTTAATATCCTTGTTGTAAAGCAGAAATACTTGTAATGGTGGGGCACCGGGATAAAACCACGTAATGTTTTAGCATATTTCATTTAAAATTAAATAGCATGATTTCCGCAGATACATTTCCTGGCATGTCAAAAGTGATACGCCAGCACGCGTGCTCACAAGCTGTCGAAATGAACCAGAACAAAACGAATATGCAGGGAATGCACTTAACTTACAAAATATTGTTTTTGTTCCTGACGCGAATGTGAAACGTATGGGACGCGCAGATAAGCACATAGGATAGAGATTTCATATTTCGTGGAGATCGAAAATAGATATTTTTTTCATTTGTTGTAAATTACCTTGAGAAAATTTAATATTAGACGTTCAATGTATTTGACCACGACCAAAACTATGTATCATAGCAATACGGCCGAAACTGTATAAAATCGTTAGATTATATGATTCTGAACCGGACTAGGTTGGAGTAACGGTCAAAAGTGTGGTAATTGCGTGGGAGGCTATTTCTGCTGTGTCCAAAAAAAAGGTAGTTGCAGTAAGTAGGTAAAATTTCTTAACATAATCACGTCAACTAACCCTAATTTACCCGTAAAGAACATTTTCAGACGGATGCTATCATCATTATTTTTCTCATTTTTAATTTTTCTACACATAACTTTTCTACATTCTACACTACTGACTTCTGAAAGATTTGTTGACATTTTTGAAATTCAGTCCGGTCAAACGCTACGCGAAAAATGTCTGAAATTGGTATTTTCGAGTTCGAAATAATCAAATCTATCAATTTGATGTGGCTGTGGCTCTATTGCTATAAGACAAAAAAATTGGTCGTGGACTCTAGTACTAATTGGAGAAAGTATTTTGAGTATGTGTCGTGTGGGTGTGCATGTGTGTGTAGCAGTAGGTGTAGGACACTTCACTTGTTACTTGCTCTAATTACACTTAAGACTTCCCAAATACATTATACATTTCATTTTCAATTTTAATATTAAAATACAATGTTTTATCATTCCCACACACCTGTCATGTTCCTTTGAACATGTCAGTAAGTACGTACATACAAACTCTGATAAAATTAACTCGAACAAGTTGGTTCACGGGGAACTCAGTTAAGTTACAAATAAAATTATCGGTGCGTGGGTGGAATCTGAAATGTGCGGGATTCAAGAATAAATATGGAGGTATTACCATATTTCCGGATCGTCTAATATATTTTGTTAGGTCGCAAAAATCATTTTATAAAAGAACCCGTATTCCACGGTGACATATTAAAATTATCTCTCATATGTCCGCATAAATAACTAAATTAATGATTTATTGCTTGAGTAGTTTTCATAATTAAGACTACTTCACATGAAAGGTGAAGTTTTGGATAATTGGGCACAATTTTAAAATACTTTCTTTTGTCATATCAAGATTAAAACAGATTGGCAGCTGTGTGCGGAAGAGTATAAATTTATTTGATTCAATTGTCCTTAACAAAATGTGTCTCCACATCGCAAAGAATATAGAAAAATTAACAAAGCAAGTCAGCTACCAATAGATTGATATGTAGAGAACAAAATTTAACAACTCATTAACTACAAAATATTCATTCGATACAGAAAAAATATAAGCTTCAGCTTATTTATTAAACGGGTGGAAGTTTCAGAATTAATGATGAAACTTTCTCGGAAAAATTCCGTTTAACCTTTAGATAAAAGCTTCAGATGTCGTATTCGTCAATATTATTCTGTTCATATTCGTCTCAGAATAATAATTTCATTATGTGTGGACTGTGGAGGCATAAATATAAATACAATAACTTATTCAACTTTCATAAAATGTAGTCTTAATTTAGATTCTACTTTTTTCTTTTCTCTAGGGTCCTTTTAATAAACGTTTCTTTTTAATATAAAAATAACGAAGGTAACTTTGCCATCAAATTTCGAGGCTCGATATTAACTAACGTTTAATATTTCCAAAATCCTGAGAACTTTCATTATAAGAATTCGCTTTTGTCTTCAAGTATTCTGTTTTAAAATAAGTACTACAGCTATGTTGCTACAAAGTCAAACACGGTGTGTTGATAGTAGTATTTAAGCTAGTTATTCAACACTCTTCAAGTTGTTCTTAGTTTATAACGTTTTCGGTGATATTATATTCCCGTAGAAATATTTTTAAATTTTCAATTTGTAATAGTGTCGATCTAATACACAATATCCGTATCCAGCGCGCTACATTTCCGTTACTTTCTGAAGAGCGGTTTCTCTTAAGATGCCACAAAAAGCATATCTTCAAACAGTACTATAAAAAATCGAAAATATATTAATACGAAGTACCTATATAAAACTTACGGCAATTTTGTAAAAATCTTAAGTAAAACGTTTTCAATGATTGCCTACGCTTGTTAAACGTGTTTGTACGAAGCGGGGTCCAACATAAAATTTATTGCCTAAATTAATTGACTAGAGCCCCAATTCGATTGAAATGTTCGTGTATATTTGTATATCGTTTGTGTAGTCTGAGTAATTTATGTTATTTCAAGGAAACATTTTTATGAAATCAAAATCTACTTTAATAGTAAAACAAATATTGGAAAAATATTGAAGAAAAAATAAATAATTGAATGTCTTCGTCAACTTATTATTGCAAGAATTTATTACTTCTGTTATTACAGTTACAGTGTCAAAACCCAAGTTCAAAATTGAGATGAAAAATAAAGTTCATCTTGAGTTCTGTTAAACAATATTGAAGCGCTATGACGAGATTGATATTAGAAACGACCACAGAAGTCTGTCAAGTATCTTCCATAGAAGTCCATAGAAGTCTGTCAATTACCACTGATCGAATGCGACGCAGAATTTGTCTAAATAGGTCACAGAATTTAAATTATTCTATTCTCAGTATATGCTTATACAAACAGGGTAAATAAAACCGGTAGTAAATCACGATTCTATCTGATGCACTAAAATCAGATTGAATCGTATTTTATTACCTGGTTTTAAACCAAGGATTACATCTCTCTCTCGTGATTTCAAAGCGAAAAAGTTGATTTTAACACACAGTTTTAAGATTTTTTGTGGTTTGATTCCGGAGACAATACCGGCATACATATTTCAGCCCAATAACGGCAGTGTTAAGCACTGCTGTGATAACTGCCCCTATACTTATACGAGATATTACAACTTAGTCCCCACGGATAGTAATGCATCTGTGGTAAGGCTTAAATCCTATCTGGAACTGATTAGAAATTTCCATCGGTGTCATTGACATCAGATCGCATTATATGTATAATTGCTAGCTCGTTTATTACATTCACTTTATGAGAAGAAAAGCATTCGCGCAATCGCAAACAAAGTCGAGTACGTAAGCTAGCATTTGTAGTTACTAACCTACTACGAGTATAAACTTTTGTTCGAGTGGATTGTGCGAAACGGGAATCTTACTTCGATATACCTAAGTGCTTTTACGAGGGCGCGAGTTTCGTCAATTCAGGCAACTGTTGAATTATAAGTCAGGTATTTAGACTAAAAAAAGGAAGACTACAACACACAAGACATGGCACGGAAACGTCAGTTTTGTGGATAACTTTGACTTCGTAAATCTTGCGTTTTGTTATTTTATGTGTGGGGTTGTTGAGCGAATCTTTTTTGTTGAAGTCGAAATAATTCTACGACGACATATATCGACAAAATTTATATGTTTTTTTTAAATTTTGTTCGAAAGGTTTTGTGAGGTCCAAGGTGCCGAATAAAAGACGTGGTTGTTTCTTCGAATGTGGACTGTATTTATTTTTCTTTCTTTACAAAGCGTGCTTCTTCGTTGGAGGCGTCGGAGGGAATGAATTTATACAAAAAAATGCCTCTTTATATTTGTTTCGCGCGCGCCACAGGTGCGCGCGACCTTGCGAGGGGGCCTGTCCGAGTGAGATAGCACGATCTGTCGGACGGAGACAGCAATAGGCCTCTCGCTCTATCTTATGTCTATCCCTTTCACTTATTTATATCATTCTTTATTGCTTATACATAAATTACACATACAACATCTTATAATATAAACAAAACACATTAAAACTAATATAAATTCCAATAGGGATACTTAATACTAACACTTCGAAATATAAGGCAATTATACAAAATTAAAAAAGAGATGAGACTGAGACTAAGTGTCCGTTACATTCTCCCCCCGGCGAAGACCTTCGAAGCCTAACTATCTACCGGGAGGACGATTAGTCTGCATACAGGACGTCTAAATATACCACCTTTCGTCCGTACCTCCGCGCTTCGTACCACACCATCTGGTCCCGTATACACATGCTCTACTAAGCCACGGGGCCATACGTTTCGTGGGAGTAATCCATCGGCTATTATAACTACGTCGCCCGGCTTCACGTTGCTCCTATTATTCCTGTTATCACCCCGAGGTGCTAGCGTAGGTAGATATTCACTAATCCACCGCTTCCAGAATATATCGGCTAACGCCTGTGCAGCCCTCCATGCGCGCCTATCGGCTACCGCACAATTTCCTACAAAGGGAAGGCCCACCGCCGATCCTAGCAAGAAGTGATTAGGAGTCAACGCTTCCGGGTCGTCCGCGTTCACGGGTACGTGAGTTAAAGGCCTAGAATTTATCGTATGCTCTATCTCTGTGGTAAGCGTCGCGAGTATCTCTTCTTTAGGTGCCCTATCAGTAAGTGTTACTAACATTGCGCTTTTAACGCTCCTTATCATACGTTCCCAGGCCCCACCTTGGTTAGGGGCTCCGGGGTCAATGAACCTCCAGTCCATATGTTTTCTAAGTGCGAACTTTTCTATCTCAGGGAGCCACTCGCGATATGCCCTTCTAAGTTCGACATCCGCTCCGTGAAAGTTAGTCCCGTTATCTGACACCATGGTATGCGGCATACCTCGTCGCGCGGCCATACGCCTTATCGCCATTATCGCGGATTCCGTACTAAGGCTCGCTATCAATTCTATGTGAATACCGCGCGTCACTAAACAGGTAAATAACATTCCCCAACGCTTTTCCCTACGCCTACCTATTGTCACCCACATAGGTCCGTAGCAATCGACGCCGCAATATGAAAACGGTCGCGTATACGACTGCAGTCGCAGAGCCGGCAGATCTCCTTTGACTGGGTCTAACGGTGCCGCCCGGCGGGCTTTGCACATTACACAATCGCTTATCACAGTTCGCACCGCGGGTCGTAACCGTAACACCCAGAATTTCCGCCTAATGTTATTTACTAACTGCTCTCTCCCCGAGTGATTGCTATGAACATGCTCGCGTCTGATATACAACCTGACTAGGTGGCTCGAACCGTCCAGTATTGGAGGGTTCTTGCGTTGCGCGGGTATGTTTGCCGCGTCTATCCTACCATTCAATCTAACTATCCCGTCTTCATCGTAAACGGGGTCTAACTTAAATAGTCGACTCGATCTGTCGACGTGCTTTCCCTGTCTTAATCTCGCTATCTCACTCTCAAAGCTGTGAGATTGCGCTTGCATAATTATCAGGCGTTCCGCCTCTCTAATATGCTTAATGCCTAAGCTAGCCGCCCTTTTCCTACACTTATCTACGAATAGCAATACATAAGAGAGCGCACGCACTAACCGATCGTATGAGGAGAACCTTTCTATCTCAATTAAGCTATCCCGGGACGTTGTATGCGTCACTAAAGCTTCCGTCACTTGTAATGGCAATGTGCATTCAACTGGCCAACGTTCCTCGCTCTCGCACAGGAACGGAGGGCCGGTGTACCATCTTGACGATCTGCTTAACTGAGTGTTACCCGCCCGCGTCGCGTCATCGGCTACGTTCAACGCGGTGGGAACCCACTTCCATTGTTCGGTGCGTGTCGCCTCTGCTATTTCACTCAGACGGTGAGCTACGTAAGGCGTATACCTATTTGCGTCGTTCCTAATCCATGACAGCACCGTCTTCGAATCTGACCACAAATATACTACCGCATCCTTCCATGGATGCTTACTTATTACGTCTGTAGCTAGCCTAGAACCTATTACCGCCGCCTGAAGCTCCATACGGGGTATACTCTGAGCTTTCAAGGGGGCGACCTTCGCCTTTCCCGCCACTAATGCTAACTTTACCTTACCCGATGCATTCCTAAAACGCCAATAAGCTACCGCTGCGTATGCTTGTTCGCTCGCATCGCAGAACACGTGCAACTGCCTATCCACTATCGAGTCGCGCGTGTCATAACATCTCGGTACTCTAAGGTCGGCTATACATTTTAAGTCAGCTTGCCATTCGGCGAACGCAGTGGCCTGCTCGTGCGGAAGGGACTCGTCCCACCCTATTTTTTCGCGCCATAATTCCTGTAGTAATATTTTCGCCGTAATCGTATATGGACTTAACAAGCCTAGCGGATCGAATATTGACATCACCACTCCTAATGCTTCGCGCTTTGTGGGAGTCCGCGTTAGGTTTTTTACGTCTTCCGGTACCCTATGCATTTCAGTGTTAAATCCAAGTTCGTCGTACCTAGGTAACCATAATACACCCAACGCTTTATCGCACAAATGCGCGTTCGTGGCGAGCTCCTTCGGAGCGTGCGCGCGGGACTCCGTGGGCACGTCCGACAATATTGCCTCGCGATTCGAACTCCAACCGGCCAACTCGAAACCGGCTTGCGCGTGCACGTGGCGCACTTCGCTTATCGTGCGCGCGGCTTCCTCTTCAGAGTCGAAACTATCGATCCAATCGTCCATGTACGTACTACCAGTAATCGCGTCGTACGTGAGCGGATATGCGTCTTTAAACTCCGTCGCGTTCATATCGCGAATACTATGCGCTAAAAAGGGTGAGCTACGAGCTCCGAATATCATAGACGACATTACATACTTCTGTGGGGGGTTCTTACGGTCGTCGCCCCGCCACAGGAATTGCTGCGCTACGCGGTCCTCTTTCCTAATCTTAACTTGTAAGAACATTTCGCGTATATCAGCTGTTAGTGCTACCCGTCTCGCTCTAAACCCGAACAAAATCCCGTTTAGAGATTGTAACAAATCCGGGCCATCTAGCAATACATCGTTAAGGCACTTCTCGTTCGCTCGCGCCGCGGCGTCGAACACTAGCCTTAGCTTCCCCGGTTTGTTCGGGTTAGTGACGGCGAAGTGGGGTAAATACCATTCCCTATCGCTACTAACATACTGACCCATATTGGGTTCCGCGTAACCCTTATCTAACAGTGCGTTTACCTGCCTTGTATAGGCTTCCTTGAATGCGGGCGACTTGTCCATCTTTCGCTCGATTCCTTGTAAACGCCTACATGCCATACTGTAACTCGGCGGTAGGGTCACGTCATCGCTGACCCAAGGCAGACCTACCTCGAATCGTCCATTTACGCGCTTGGCCGTCTGTTTAGTAATGCTAACAGCTCGCGTCTCACTAGGTATGGGCTTGCGGTTCGGCGTAATGCCTATTGCGTCAATGTCGTAGTGGGCTTTGACTAAATCGCTCAGCTGATCGTCCGTATGCGCGTGCTTGATGCACTGTTGTTGAGTGCGCACATGGAGGACCATGGCCCTCTCTACCACGACGCTGCGCGGAACTGACCCATGCAAAACCCATCCTAACTGAGTCAACGACGCGGCCGGCTGTTTTTTATTCCCAGTTACTAATTTACGCGATACTATCAAATGCCAATTATCCGCGCCTATCAATACACGAGGCTTTGCGTTTGCGTAACACACTACGTCCCTAGGTATTCTCTTTAAATGAGGATACTTTAAGAAATCCCTTTCTATGCTCTGATTTCCTAATGTGAGGTTCCTAACCGTACGAGCTTTAATTTCGTGCGAGTGGCCGTTCTGTCCTCTCACTCTCATGCACACGACGCGACTACCGGGTTCCTGTTGACTGGAGGTAGCTCCCACGATGTTAAGGGCTCTGATAGGGCCTCGAGCTCCTATGGAGGCCGCTATCTCCTCGTCAACTAAGGTTATTGTCGAACCCTCGTCTAATAGCGCGTGTGTGTGCACCTCCCGGCCGTTACTACCCTTAAGGGTAACCGGGCACACTTTGAGTAGGACTTGTATTTTATCGGTAGGCATATGTGCCGATGCCGCCGTGACCGACTCGACCCCGCTCTCCTCACAACCTATGTTCCGCGGACTAGTGTGTAATAACGCGTGGTGTGGTCTCCTACATTCGTCTACACCGCAATTTTTACTCCTACATGCGAACTTCCTGTGTCTACTATCTAAACACCTAAAACAAATACGCGCGTCCTTTGCCCATTCCCATCTTTGTTGTACCGACATAGCCGCTATTTTATCGCATACATACGTCCGGTGTCCAGCTCCGCAGCAGAGGCATTCTATCCGCCCCGTCTTACTGGGACCCTCTGCTGTAGCATACACCGGCTTGCGAATTTCCGACCGTTTTTGTATAGGTCGCGGTTGTACAATACGTTGCACGGGACGCGTATTTGTTATGGCAACCCTATCGTGCGAAAATTGAATTGCCCTGTCCGCTTCTCGCATAAGAAAGCTCGCTAACCTACCCAACTCAGATTGCGATTCCTCCCTGCTTTCGTATGCGTAGTCATACCACTTACTTTTTAAATGGGGACTTAACTTCTCACTGATTGTTCGCGGCAGTCTAGGATCCGTATCCTTACCTTGTGGGTCTATGCTTTCAATTACTGTTACCACATTTTGGACCTTGACCGCGAACATGTTTAACTCGTTCGCCGTGGAACCTACGCTAGGTAATCTAAGTACCTCGTTCACCGCCTGGTCTATAATTGCCCCCGGTCGGCCGAAACACTGCTCGAGTGTACGCAGTATTTGTGTAGGTTCCGTGGCAGAGTACAATAGGGCCGACACGGCCTGCCTGGCCTCCCCCCGTAAGCATGCCCTCAACCTAGCTAAGTTTTCTGATGGCGACATGTGGTAGAGCGCCGTTGAGTCCCTCATCGCGGCCTTGAAGGGTAACCACTCCCTCGGGTCCCCGTCGAAAATAGGTAATTCTTGCGTTTGCCGCGACGAAGGTCGACCTCGAGACATATTCTCTAGCGCGAAAACTAACCTGTCTACCACATCGTCCTTGGCCGCCGTCGGCGCCTTAGCTATTGGCTCGCTATTATGTATTGGTTGGCCCGGCTCCAATATTACTTCGCGGACCGTGTCTACCTCGTGCCGCTCCCCCCGTGGTTGACTCTCATTCAACCAGGTTTCGACGCGCTTCTCATTCGCCCTACGTTGGTTGCCTACACTTTCCCTATCAGTTTCCTCGCGGGACGTGACCTTATCTATCGCTATTTGCTTCTCCATTATTTCCGCTTCTAACCGCAACTGCCTATACCGTATTTCTAGAAGACGCTTTTCTGCTTCTAGTTCGCTTCGCCTAATATCGGTAGAACGTTGAGAGCACACCGATTGTGCGTCTAACGCGGGTTGCGCGGTTGTATGAAACGGTTCCCTAGCACTCGCGGATCCAGATGGTGGCACGTTTCGCGTCGGCTCGGAAGGTGATGCGGGCGCATCCGTAAATGCCCGCGCCTCGGCTAACTTTCTCCTAGTTACTGGTGGGCTGCACGTTGTCATCGTAGCGGCTCTTGCTTGCCCCTAACACTATACCTAATTCCTAACAATCCCTAACAATCCCTATCAATCCCTAAAAATCCCTAACAGTCCCTAACGGTCCGTCGGGAGGTACTAGCTCGCAAGCTAGTGTTCGCTCCTTCCGGGATGGATAGGTGGGGTTGGGTATAGGTGGGGTTCTCCCAGCAGAGGGGATGTGCAGTTAACGGGGTGCTCGGCAACCGGCTGGAATGTCCGGTTGCTGTCAGCAGTGCCTACAGTCTGGCCCCCGCACCACAGATCCCTTACTGGCGAGAAAGTGCTATTCGGTCGACGCTTTTTGACCGGTGGTGTCGCACAATGCACCACACCGCCCTGAGGCGTTAACTCTGCCTTAAAACCGTTTGACACCGTTAGGTGGTTATAAGACAGAGCCGCGGGTAAACCGCGTTCAGACCCGTGGACTCGTTGACCGTAGAGCTGTGTAGTCGCTGACGTTAGGCGCCCAAGCTACGTTGCTCGCAGTGGTCCGTAGAGCTGTGTAGTCGCTGACACGAAGTGCCCAAGCTACGTTGCTCGCAGAGGTGTCCTGGCTACACTGCCCGGAGAGGCGTCCTGGCTGTGCTGCTCGAGGAGGCGTCCTGGCTATGCTGCTCGTAGCGGTGTCTGGATTCCCGTTGCCTCGATGCCTTGATGCCTTGATGCGCTGCTTCCAATCCGGCACTCGATGGACCAGAAATTGTGAGGTCCAAGGTGCCGAATAAAAGACGTGGTTGTTTCTTCGAATGTGGACTGTATTTATTTTTCTTTCTTTACAAAGCGTGCTTCTTCGTTGGAGGCGTCGGAGGGAATGAATTTATACAAAAAAATGCCTCTTTATATTTGTTTCGCGCGCGCCACAGGTGCGCGCGACCTTGCGAGGGGGCCTGTCCGAGTGAGATAGCACGATCTGTCGGACGGAGACAGCAATAGGCCTCTCGCTCTATCTTATGTCTATCCCTTTCACTTATTTATATCATTCTTTATTGCTTATACATAAATTACACATACAACATCTTATAATATAAACAAAACACATTAAAACTAATATAAATTCCAATAGGGATACTTAATACTAACACTTCGAAATATAAGGCAATTATACAAAATTAAAAAAGAGATGATACTGAGACTAAGTGTCCGTTACAGGTTTAATCTATATTTTTTTCATCTGAGTATTGGTGCTGCTATTTCAACGTGTTTTCGTATCATTTGGTATGTACATATATATTTTTAGATAAACAAATTCACATATGAATGCCCGTATTCATCGCAACATGTGGAAAATTTCACGTTAGGTTTTTTTTCCTTTTCCTCATTGAATAATTCTGATACGGGAAACTCCTATATTTGTTGGTTGTTATTGTTTGGTTAAAAAGCCTTGTATTGAATTCCATTTTACTACGTAATACTTTCCTGTACTTTTTTAAACGATGATTGCAAAATGCAGAAAACATGTTTGTTTCATTTGCAAAATGAATGATGCCTATTTTGACACACTTATTTATTAAGGATTTATCTCCCATATTAAAATATATGTATCTGACACACCACATAAACTCAAACTAAATCAAACCACACACTATGCAAATACAATTTTGTACATAATATTTAGAAATCGCAGAGGCAAAAACAGTGCCATAACTAATAAATAAAACATAACCTTTCGCTTCAGGTGCGTATAAAATAAAAAATATAATCATACATACGCTTGTTTACCGCGAATATCAAATGACCAGTATCCTGTGACCCGTTTCGATTACTATTCCGGGCGACGAACTATTCAAAGCGATGTTACTATGAGTACGAGCCATAGATAAGGAAACCAAATTAAATGGTGGTAAAGTTTTACTAAAAAAATATTCTAACTGATAATTTGTAAGTGCCTCCGCAGGCCTAAAAAAAAAATATATTTCATTTAACTACTACATTATTATCATCACATATTGTACTGCCATATAATAGTAGTGAACCAGCTATTAGAAGGGTGAGGTAAGGTAGACTAATAATATATGGCTTTCTAAAGCATGGAAAGCAACGCATATCTGTTCAACGCAATGAGCACTATACTTCAGGTGGATGGATAGCTAGCATACCTTTCTGGTACACACCCTCTCCATGAAGATGTCTAAATGATGAACAGTATTATTTCGGATCTTTGTGTTTGGGAATTTGTTTTTGTATAGCACCCAAATTACAGAAAAACCTAGAGAACTTGTACGTAAAGAGAGATTTATTACTTATAACTGTTATTTATAACAATATGGGTTATATGGTCTGTTTGGTTACATATTAAATATATTCACTTCCAATATTACATTTGTTAAAATCATATATGTTAACTATGATATAAACGGATCAGAAATCGAGGGATCTAGATGTTTTGGATATACGCGGATCACGCAACGTGTCCACCGAGCTAGGAAATGAACCCTGTCCCCATTTTCATTATACGTTTGATGTATGGATTGGCGCACAAAGGTGCTTTGCGGAATTTGACGATCCGATATAAAGTGGAATGTCGGATTTATTCACCGTTCAGGTATTTTATGACGTAAGTTATAGCGCAACGGTCAGAATTATATTTCATTCGTACATATAAATCTGTGACAGCCAATTAAAATTTTAATAAACAGAGCTATGGTAATATAGATATGTACTCGTAGATATTAAAAATGAAATAATATTTCTTACTGTCAAAATAAAATGCGGAATTTATTTTCACAACTCTCGTAGTTATTAACAAAAATCATATTGGAAGCCTTATATGTAGTAATCTTCATATTAATTCATCACATTTGAAACAAATTATTCATAATAGTTGAAGTAGCCAGTGTCGTAGATCAAAAATACTCACCATTTTGTAGAATCAGAGCAGCAAATATAGATTTAATTGAAGGTAAATTAACTTGAATACCAACAAATCTGCCTTACCTGAAAGTAAAGAAAAATATATTTCAAAACTATACCGAACATATTTAGAATAACACAGTCGTTATTAAAACATTAAACCAGTTTTTCAAATATACAACATTAGTACACAATACAGGTATGAGAAAGTTTTTGACAATAACTCATCCTGGTACCCGTAATATCCCTATGGGAAAGCATTGGTCCTTGAAATTTGCGAACAAAGCTTACAACAGTGTGGAATTCATAAAATTATTTACAATTATCCTCTTAATAGGGATCGAAGAGCGTTGTATGACTACGGAATTATAATGCGTTGAATCGCCTGAGACTGAATATAATTGCTTTATAATTCGTATCCGAGACCGCATTGCGTTGACTGTCGTGTTTTTAATTGAGTCCTCAAAATGTACTGGCCAAAGGGAAACTCTCTTGCCACCTGCGTCCGACACAATAGAAATGTACGCTTATATTCCGAAAAGGATCAAAGGATGTACAATTGATTTTCAGCTTTTCACTCTGCTAAATGTTGAAACAAGTTACAAAACAATATTCAGTTGTTTTCACGTTGTATGCTTTTATATTCCTAAGTAGACTACGAATTTGAATGATGTACATTCACACTCACAAAATTTCTAGCGTCGAACAGTTCGTGCGTTTTAGTGGAAGTGTGTGAATGCCGACTGACTTACATGTGAGGCGACAATCTAAGTTGTCATGATTGGCAAAGTATCTGTATACGTTCACATCACTGATAATCTGATCTGATCACAGGATTAGATTCAGGTAGGATCCCTGGATAAATGGAGTTGGTTAGAGATCTCTATGCAAGCTAAAGATGCAAGCCTGTGTGCTATAAAAAAATAAGTATCATAAGTTACATTCTCACGGAAGTGTCCAGCGATAGGACAATAATGGATGTTTTTTTTTTGTTTACGAGGGGGAAACCTGCGAAAGGTACCCGACGACGTGGGAGCGACGCCGGGTTATGTGGGATTTTTACCGCACTAAAACCCCCCAGTGGCCGTTCTCAGCGCTTGGTGGAGAACTCCGGAATCTCCGATAGAACATACCCGGAGTCCTCCGAGCGCGATGCCCCAATCGGGCTCTGCCCTGGGGAGAGCAGTTTGCGCTCCTCCCACACACCTGTATGTAACACTTACAACGATATGCGGCCACACACCGTCGTCCTTCCCGAGGTTACTTGCTTAAAGGTTCGAGCTCCCACTCTTGTCGCCCGCAACCCCAGAAGCCCCCTTTTAGTCGCCTCTTACGACAGGCAGGGCATACCGTAGCCCTACTCTAGTCCCAAGACTACAGGGCCAAATAATGGATGTACCAAACACCTTTAAAATATATTAAAAAATATTGTATAAGTTACATAACAGAGGTTGGACACTAGCGGACGGACGTCGCAACTAACTTAAACATCGTGCCGAACTTCTTGTTCGAAACTCTATTCATCCATTGCAAGCTGGTTCCTGTAGCTATCAAGAACACGAGTCGAGTTTCTTGCTCATTTTTATAACGAGAATACAGTTGACGTGTATTAAGTTTAGTTTAAAAAATAAAAAAATAATAACTTCAATCAGACGGATCAGATTTTGAAGGTGGTAGAACCCTTTGTGGTTCGACTCCGGCGGCACCACCGCCACACCTATTTCTACCTAATAACAGCAGTGTTAGGCGCTGCTGTGTTTCGGTTTGAAGGGTGTGGTAAGGGCGACAGACTTTTCCGAGGCGTTCCAGCTTAGTCCTCAGGGGTAGCGGCGCATATGTGGCCGACTTCAGGTAGGAATATCTAATCCTATCTGGGGTTGATTACAGATGTCCATGGGCGGCAGTTGCCACTTACCATCAGGTGGACTGCATGCTCGTCTGCTACTCTTATATTATAAAAAAAGACGGTTTGTGACACTACCATGTAAGTATTTATTGTATATGATGGGCTAAACAAACAGTCAATCAGTCATATGACTGATATTGAATACACATTGTAAAATCTTCATTTACTGAAATATATCGCACTAGATCAAATATATTAATTAGCTTCAGTATGAAGATCTTTAGAATGCTAAGTGGTCTCATCAATTTGCCTTATCTGCCGTTTTTAATTAAGTTTTGATATCACATTAGTGATCCTGCTATTTAATATGCAAGTAAATCAATATAAAGTTAATTTTATAATATGTAAACACTAGTGTGTATAAGACTTTAAAACAAACTTTAGACGCAACGATAATTTCCTATGATTAACTATTAATTGACCAATCTACTCGTATTTAGGAAGTATATTCACCAATACCACTTACATATTTGTTTAAATCACAGGTTAAAAGTACGAGTATAACACGGTACTGTAAAAGACAAAATATTTTCAACAAATCCCTTATTCGTTGAAAATCCTGTCGTAAGATAATATTTCGGTGCTCGTTCAAATCTGCAGTTGAGCATCCGTTGTTTTATGAAAGTTTCAGATGCAGTTGACTAAAGATAAGTGCTTTCATCATAGCTGGGTCCGAGCGATAGCGACATTGTTCCACTTCAAGTAGCGATCTCAGCTTCCACTCTCGTGAATCCTAATTTTAGAGCAATCCACGAATAAATTTAACATTTTAGCATTTTACGAATCATTATATTACTTGGATAAAGCGCTAATGTAACAAAATGCTCCACAACAAAACGTCTCTGGTAAAACTTTGTGCATAATTTAAAGACAAGGGAAAACCGAAAGAACAAGAACAACAGAAACAAATTACCTAGCACAAGATTATTTCTTCCTTATTTTTGTTCTATTTTGTGACCATAAAAAAACATGAGCATTCGTAATGTTAATTAAGCTTTAATTAAGGGCAGAATTCATCAAAGCTGCACGCCAACGATAGGAGCTTAACTTCCCGTTGCGACGGCAGTGTTCCCTCGAAAAGCCTAATTTTAATAATAACCCTGAAATGAAGGTAGAGATCAAGGTAAAAACAGCTTTGATGCGATGAGAATTAAGGTGCAACAATTTTTTTTTTGCAATGTTATAAAATTATCTTAAGTTGCACTAAAATTATTGAGTAGGTAATATAGTAGGTAAGTGCGGCAATGTTTAGTGTAAATTTAAGATTATTGATTTTCTTTTTTAATTTTTGTGAAAGCCTGTATCGAAACAAAGCGTTTTCTCAGCTTTTTGTGCTCCGCTCTTTATGCTCAGCTTTTTATGCTCAGCTCTTGATATGTTAAAATTAAAATAACAATGACTATTACTGCTATCGTTAAAATCGAAAAACTCGACTCAATGAAAACGTTGACATCAAATTGAATTAAATCAAATATGAGCTGAACACAAACATCCAACGCAAACTAATGAATCAACCCCGATACTTTGATCGTATTACACCAAATTAGAGACCGGGCCGCACAACAACTAAACCCGAGCCCCTCTTAATTCGTTTCCAAAAAAGGTCAAACCTTAACAAATTTCATTCAGATCACGTTCATCTTAACGCGATAAGATTAACATATTGAACTATTTATAGAGACACCCCAATCGTAGTGCTATATATTAAGGGTATAGGAAGGTTATTCCACTCAATGTAATGTCCTATACATTTTCTTAACTATATAAAATAATAAAGTTCCCCAAGGTAGTATTGTATTAAAAGTAAACTATTATACTAAGAGTAAATGAAAACTATTTAATTTATTTAAAATGATATCTGTAGGCAGCGATACACGATTGGTAAATGAAACAGAACTCTTCAGCTGCTTACATCATAATTAGGATAATAAATAGTTCAGGATCTCGTACCTCCAGTCATTTTATCCTAATTATACTGCCAAATTAGGATAGGTCTTATTATTTTAACAAAAATAAGTCCTGGCACCATTTCACTAGCTCCCCTTCTTAGAATTATACAGATATTGAGTAATAATGAACCTAAGCTCTTTTATTTCTTTTCCAATAAAGAAAACAGTTTTACCAAAGTTATTCTTTCAACATGCACTCAAAGACTTAAGAATTTCTTTACAAAATTTACAAAGAAGAAACGAGCGAATAAATACATATTTTAACGGCCTTTAGAACAGAAGAAGCTTATAAGTCTATTTAGTTTGTACATAAAAGCAAAATGGTATTTAACACATGACAAAAACACGTAAGCAAATAAAACACGCAAACTTTCGTCTCTCATATTATTATCTAATTAAGAAGCAACTACATAACTACCTCTTGTTCTCTTAGTATTAATCCATACTAGATTTATCTCGGTATATTCATTAAAATTTGACGATGACATACTCGTGCAAAATGATGTAAAGGGAATACAAAAATACATGTAAAAGGAACATAAAACAAGAATAACCTTTCTACAGTAAATATAATAATAATGACTGTCGAAACACTGATGTCGCCAACTTTAAATTTAATAATATGCCAATTTAAATATTTATTACAGCACGTTTGCGTAAAAGTCACAAATTCTTTGTTATCTTGAAAATTTTGAAGCTGAACACGATTTGAAAAGGGCGAGAGGGAACGTTAAAATAATGTTTTAAGTCAAACAAAAGCAAACGTGATTACGATTATACCTAAATCGCAAGTGGATCCAGACCAGGCAATAGTGGCAACAGACCCTTATTCGTTAGCAAAAAAGAAACCAGCTCTGACCTAATTCGATGTTAGTCAGATCACGTGCCACCGAAAACATTAAGCTTAACATGCCGAATTATTTATTCAGAGAGCCGAGTGGTACTATTTACATAACGCCGGTAGTACGCTTCGTGGTTCTATTGGGCAGGTACCATCATACTATACCACATCTATTTTTTTTTTTTTTTTTTTATAATATAGGAGTAGCAGACGAGCATGCAGTCCACCTGATGGTAAGTGGCTACTGCCGCCCATGGACATCTGTAATCAACCCCAGATAGGATTAGATATTCCTACTTAAGGTCGGCCACAGATGCGCTGCTACCCCTGAGGATTAAGCTGGAACGCCTCGGAAAAGTCTGTCTCCCTTACCACACCCTTCAAACCGGAACACAGCAGCGCTTAACACTGCTGTTATTAGGTAGAAATAGGTGTGGCGGTGGTGCCGCCGGAGTCGAACCACAACGGGTTCTACCACCTTCAATCATCTTTCAATTTAATCTATTTCTGCATAATAACAGCAAAGTGATCTGCATTATACTGTGATGTAATTTGAAAAATATATCATACACGGGATGTTTCGATGGGAATATTTTTCTCATAATATAAGAGTAACAGACGAGCATGCAGTCCATCTGATGGCAAGTGGCTGCTGTCGCCCATGTACATACATTTGTTATCAACCCTAGGTAAAATTCCTACCTGATGTCGCCCACAAATGTGCTGCTGAGGACTAAGCTGCAATGCCTCCGATAAATATATGTATATCGGGTAGCATTACATTTATGGTCAAGTACGCGATGCAAATTTTATAAAAGGCTTAAAGTTTATTACAGATGCATAGGCGAGTGACCACATTTAAGTGGACACTAGTAGCCATTTGCAGTAATAAAACTCCATATAATATGACCAGAGGGTTTAAAACGATATCATTTTTATGAACGTGTTCACACGTCCCCTACCCTTACTTCATTGCCTTACTTATACCCCATGCCTGACGAACAGCTGATAAGTTTGATGTGTATAGATCATATACTTTTTATTACAAGCTTATTATTCGAAATACCATCTTATTGTCCGCAAGATTTAAGATCTCTATATAAAGAAACGAGATTTGAATCAAGATTATTTCCATCTTATTATACAAAAAATCGTCAAGCTATTTACAGTGCTGTAGTCTTAATTTGTTGCAGTCTTATAAAAAAATACGACGATATTTTGAAATAATAGCAATTTATCAACCATTTTTATACGAACTTTAGGAACTAAAAATACTTACTTTATTCTTTAATCATTAGCATGTAACCGGCAAGTTTATCTATTTAGAGCATACATAAATGGTTAATCCTCATTTCACATCAATTTTATAGACAAACATATTGTTAGAGAAAAAAGTAAATCTGTTCCTTATTCCCTCGGATAAACCAAACAGTTTATTTTTATACGCGTATTATAATAGAGATAATGGAAACCATACCTTATTTCCTAGTTATTTCATATCCTTTCTTTGTCAGGATTAAATACTTTAAGAACCCGAGGGTAGGTAAATACTCGTTTCCAGGTTGAATAAATTGTTGTTAAATATATTTATTGAATTATCATATTATTATGAAGTCCGTTATGTACGTGAAGATTATTCACCTGATTTATTAATATCGATTGTATTTTTGTTTATTAATGTAATTATTTTTTATTTATTAATAATAAATCGAGTAATTGTAGTATATATCTCACAATAGCGGCCTAATAATATGCTCATTGCCATACAAGTTTTAAAGTAAACCGCCGTAATTACACAGAGTTAATACGTTAAGAAATAAAGAATCACACAACGCTTCAAGCCTCAAATTCTCTTTGAAGTTTCAATGTGTATTAATATACATACACAGCAACCCTTGCGGTCTCGTACGAAGGGCACCTGTAATACCTACCCATTTCCACCGGGAGGTTTGCACGCACGATTCTTAATTAAAGGGCGGTTGACCTCATCATTAGATAAGGCGGTTGACTCTGCAAATACCAGTTATTTAAGGTAAAGGCGCTTTATAATTTATTTAATTTTCAGTTTACGTTCAAAGTACATATGTACATGTATATTTTTGTGTGATAGTGTGTTTATTAGTCGTCGTCGTGGAACCATTGCTGTTCCATTGTTAGGCATGGGTCTCCTCGCAGAGTGAGAGGAGTTAGGCCATAGTACACTGCGCTGGCGTGATAGACTTACCAAAATCTTAACCAAACTCTAACTCTATTTTAAAAGTCACAGGCAAATAGGCATCATCACCATGTTTTCCTTAACCGTTTTAAGCGAGGGATATATAACTTCTTATTAACAAATAATTGAAAAATCAGAGGCATGTTTTTAGTAGTTAGTAGTAGTTGGGATTAATTTAGAACCAAAACGGAAAAAAACAAGATTCTCTTTCCGTCAACCGGAAGTGGTAGAACAACTTTTTTAGCTTATCATGACATTTTATATACCTACATACATAATATAGTTGGGGAGACAAATGGAAATATTATAATTTTGAATGTCAATCTTTATTGTACCAAGTTATGTATAGTAGATTATATAGGTTCCCGTGGCCTCATAAACTCGCGAGTAGTTCGCAGGGAACACCTTTGTAATTTGCGCCCCCTACGACGGTAGCTTGATCCCTTTTAATTATAGGGCTGTTGACAATTAAACAAGCCAACCGCTAAGGTAACTTGAAATTCAAACCTTTTTATATTAAGCGCTGTTAATGTTACAGAATTTTATGTTTTAAACATCCAAAATCAATTGATTCTGGATCTCTACAGTAAATTATGTATATATGTAATAAAACATTTTTACTAACACTTTAAGCAATATGCATTAAAAGAAAATAGAAGAGTGTTTTCTTGATAAAAGGAAATAAAGATAGACGACAAAAACCTCATCTTACAGTAAAAATACAGTAGGATAGTAGGTAGAAAGAATAAGGGTAAGTATTGTTGTGGATATAAAACGAAATCAAAATACTTTAAAAATTACAATTGCTCCTATAACAATACAATAAATACAAAATAACTATTCCGTTAATAATAGTTCAGTATAAAAAGAGAACAGTTTTCTAAACGTCCAAAACTATAACAATGAAACTCATATGAGAATTTCCATACATAACTAATACTTACACATACACTTATGCGCAAATGGGTCGAGTTCATGAATGTAAACGGTCGACTATTGGACTATCGTTCTGAATTCATATTCTTTATTGCTGAGCTGTTATAGAATACTGATTAGGCAGCATACATTATGTGTCCGGAACTACGTGTTTACGTTTACATAACCGTTACTAAGTAATATATTTGTAGTACGAAGCTTGTAATTGGTAGAATCTTTATTGTTTGCACGTATTGTTGTTTTCATACAGTACATGATATTTCTTTCCTGTCCGGAGTTTTTTTATATTTCGCCCGCGGGTTTGGTGCCATAGTAAACGTATTACCCCACTTATAGTCTAGAGTAAAAGTAGACAATTATGCATGAATTTAGGAATTTAGGTTGAGAGATATTCTTTAGTATATAGATTTCTTTAGTATATAGATAAGTTTTTTATGCAACTGATTGCACGAAAAATTGTGAAAGTCGATACATTTTTTTTGTTTATAAACAGAATATGCTTAAAATTTTTACACGTTGTTCCAACGTAAGGAACCTCCAAAGCATGCCATATATTTCTGTTGCCATACGACATCTTAAATTACCTTACCATATACCTATATGTTTGTACCGCGACCCACTGACAAACGAAGCCTCTTAAATCTTTCACGACAGCAAACGTAGACGCTTTCAGGAAAATAACTAATTCAATGAATAAAAGAAGCAGAAGGAGTGGATGTCAACAATGGAATTTCTAAAACGAGATAACGAAGCACCAGAGGGCAGGGAAGGTCAAGTGTGAACTGTTCAAAGAAAAAACGTCGAACAAAACGTCACCTTGAAAACTCGTTGTGGTGGTCAAAGTGTTTCTATTTTCTTTGTGTTTTTAGGTTTCCATATTCTAAAGAGTAAGAACCGGTCCCTATTACGGAGCCACTATATGTTCATCTATAAGTCTTACACAAGGTCTATCTTTTGAAATATTTACAGAGTATATGTTACCACGTCGGTAAAGATACAACATACGGCGTTTTTCTATTTATCTATTAATCCGGCAAATTAAAGAGTCTTAAGTTTGCAAAAAGACATGTACTTAAGCTTGTATAGTACCAAATATAAAAAAGAAAATTGTGTGGTACGGAACCTTCCGTGTGTGAGTTCGAGTCGTGTTCGAGTTAAATTAAACTTATAAATGACCGTAAAGCGTACGTCTGATGCAACAACGATATATGTAATGATATTGTGTCCGCATTCATTTAAAAGCTGCAATTAAATGCCGTAACCAACGTTAATGTATACATTTGTTTCAGACTAAAGGGTCAGGTAATTATACTAAAAGGAGGGATTCCAACTTTAATGACAGACGAAAGAAAGAAAATTTTACCGTTATAATATTTAAGATAACTAATAACTTGTTTTATTTTTTAACTGACAGAAAATTCACATCACAACACATTAATGTAATCCATACCTACTTAAACCAATTATAAAACGAATTGTCACAATTGCCCATTAATTAACTAATATAACATTTTAATATTTACTGAAAATATACATCATTAAAATAACGAACGTCGCTACGGGAAAGTATTGACCCCTTACGTAAAATTAATAAAATATTTTCATGACGGCACACGTATTGCGCAATTAAACGTCGACGTCGTGAAAACGGCGCAATCGCTCCAATTCAATACAGCTCAACAACTGCATGCCCGAAAAGGTGGAAATATACAGGCCAATAAATACAGCTGGAACACCTGCTTCCTACCCTAGCGGGTACGGGCAACCGAGAATAAATCTACAAACAAACAAGAATATACAATACACAATACAGCTAAATTCTAGCAGGGGTTCTTTTTTCAATATTCAAGTAAAAAATGAGCATTATAGTCCCACATCTAGGCACGGCTCTCGTCTTAGAGAGAAAAGGGCTTAGGCCATAATCTCTCGCGCCGGTCGAATGGGAGTAGGTAGATTGTATAGGGTTACTGAATATAGTAATCATTGACTCTAAATCTTGGATTGGATCAGGATCAGGATTGGATCAGATTGGAGTCCTAAGGTGACCATAGACGTGTTGCCACCCTTAAGGAGTTCGTTGGAATGCCACCCGTTGGCGTCTCACCCTTATCAGATATCTCTAACTAAAACAGCACACATGTTATAAACAGCTATACGCAACTATACGTAAAAACAGGTGCGATATTAACAAAGAATAGGAATACGTTACTAAAAATTTCAAAGTCGCGAACAGCCGAATATAAATCTTACGACGAGTGCGTCGAAAATGTTTTTTTAAAAGACCGCCACGTTCGTTGTCGAGGAAAAAATACGACAAGATAGGACCTAAATGGCTACCGCTCATAACTCTTGCCGGCTCGACACGCTCGGTTGAGGACGATGTCATGTTTCACAAAACACCGACTTACTTTAACAAAGATATATTCGCAGCGAAAAATCTCGCGTCCGTCCGTCCTCGTTTTAAATGCAACACGAAATGTCTTTAGACTCGAAATGTTCTTGTTGCAAGAATGTAAATGCAGCGAGTGCCTAATAAGATTTAAAAAACGCTGCGATTTTAATAAATCGCGTGGACAGAATAAAAATTTAGCTCTCAGACCAAAAAAAGATAGACTTAACTTATACTTACTTACCGAATAAATACATATTAAATTCTACCGATTCGCGTAGTATAAACAAAGCACACACGCACACACACGTTCTAAAACAATACAAATTATATATTTGCAAACGCTTCAGATAAAAGATAAATATTGGAAAAGAAGGAAACATTTATAAAATTCAGCACATAAAAACAGTTTGGAAACATTGTTCAATTCACCATGACATTAAACAAAACACAAGTGGAAGTAGTGCTTCAGTGTAAATTTTTCGAGTTCTTTTTTTTTATGGTCTCGGGTAAGAATCATTCTCGGTTACCAGGCTATTTAATAAGAGAACAACAATATGTTGCACAGTTTTTTTAATTAAACCTTTTAATATAATCTTAGATTCTCGTCCAAAAAGTTATATGCTATTGTTTGAATGTTGTTTTCATACAAACACGCAAAACGAATACATAAACACGTATACGGAAAAGCAATATCTAAATTTATTATTAAGATATCTTTTCCTGGCCGGATATCGAACCCGGAACCCTGCGTATCAGTCCCTTATTGTTACGAGGGACAACGCGAGTGATGAATACGTGTCATGACACAAAATTTCAGGTCTATTGGGTATTATGAGCAGCTGTCAATAAGAATTTGGCGTACCCTAATAAAATATTCTTTGACCTACTGCCCGTCGGGACGCTAAAATCATTCATATTTCTTTTTTTATCATACAGAAGTAGACTATCGTACGAATATGCCGTCCATGAGACAATAGGTAGTTACTACAATACATTTATCAACCATTTATATTAGATACTAGTGGTGCCCGCGGCTTCGCCCGCATTTTAAAGAAATAATACGACATACATAAAACGGAAAATTTGTACCTGCATTGGACAGTGGTGCCATTTGTCGAAAATTGATCTTACTAACTCCCAAACCCTCGTGGGTTCTTGGACAACAACTTTGCTAAATATCATCACTTGATCAAATGCATAGTTTCCGATACTATAACTACTTACGAATTAAAATTTAATTAAAAAACCTTTTCTCACGGACTAAATTGTGAATCTAAACCATTCTCAAGTCCCCTTGAACACACACAACAATTTTTATCAAAATCAGTCCACTCGTCAGACATACACACGCACATAAGAAAAATATATATAAAGATATACTCATTATATAATTGTCTCTGAATATTTTCTTCTGATCTTCTGTCTGTGATTATCTGTCTGAATCTTCCTTATCAAAGCCTTCAAACCAGAGCCCAGTAGCGCTTGACACTTCCATTTTTAGCTTCATTAATGTCATCTTAAATCCTCTTATAGCATTTAGTGCCTATAACTTTTGTCATAAAAAGTGCTGAAATAAACGCTGAAATTTTTAAAACACATAATTGAGTTTCCTTCAAACTTCCTTGACGTTCACTGAATATAAAACGGAAAGTATTAATATTCTAACCTCAAACTACCTCAAATAAACACTTTCTTCTTGTTAATCCAAAATTAGAATTCATCTCGTTTTTGGGAATGTTAGGAGTTACTTTTTACTATTGGCGCAGTTTCTGTTACGAACAATGGCTAAATTCTGTACTATTTTATTTATTTATCATCTCCTTTTTCATGCTCAAAGTTACATGTCCTCTTCCATGTCTATTTCTACTTGTAGTCAGTTTAAGAATACATTGGTAAGATCAATCACAATACAATTCTTTACCTACTTACCTACCAGAAATTCACAAGGTTACATTTGACTACGGAACGAGAAGCTACGTTTGTTCCAGAATGCAATATGCAAATTCATTCGCAACCTCACTGGTTCCGTAGTTATGCACGGAATGTAAACCTCATAATAGCGGTTAGATGTACACATGTATTATTTATGCGCTACGCTCGCTACGGATGCGCTACGGCGTAGACAACGCCGTTATGCTACGAACTACGAAAGAGTGGATGGCATGCATTCTTTTGTTGCCTTTTACCGGATCATTCTTGCGATGTTTCTGTGGGGGCTGCTCTATGGAAGATTAAATATGCAATAAAGATATAAGATAAATGACGGATTTAAATTCAATAACAGCAGATTATTATGTTCTAAAGTAAGGTAGATAATTTACCTTAAAGATGTACAAAGTTCTACATGCTAAACCTTCCTTTCTTAAAATAACTTAGAAATATCCCTATAGTCAACTGATGCTGGTATGTGTAACCAATTAATAAAATTACATTATAAACACAAATACATTGTATCTAACATGCCCTTGATAAGATTGATTTGATTGTCTAAGACCTCAAAAAATATTTAAAAGGTTTACCACACAAATATCTCGTAAATCTATAAAAATATTTATTCAATTATAACTAAAATAAACAAAGAAATACAAAACGAAAGCAAATATTCAACGATTGTAAAAAATTCTCATCATACATTAGTTCCCAAAGCGCGTTGTTGTGTTATACTCGTAAGGGGAAAATGCAAAGTGCAATTGTGTTATCAAAGTATAAAGAAGTTGCGCTTAGCGATTTGGCTAGATGCAACTGAGGGCGCTTAGCAAGTTGCAGTACGGAGTACTTTGCGGATTAAATCAAACGCTGTGCAATTGTGCCAAGGATTATTTTGAATTTTAACTTTTTTGGATACAGAACTGGCAGTGGAAATATCGAATAGAAGCTAACAAGTTGTTATTGGTCACTTATAACCATGGATATATGTAAAGTTTTATGTATTATCATATAAATGTACCCTCAAAAACTTGTCTGATATTACAGAGTTTTGTTACATTTCAGTCCCGGATCCTCAGGATTAATAATCACAGGAAAACATTAACTAGGACACAGATTGGTTTTATATTTACAGTTAAAAAAACACAATGTTCTCTAATATAAATATTATTAAAAAAATGTTACAAAAATACTTTACTGTAACATAGTATTGTTTAACCTTCAATCACAATCACATCATTTTTGTATCAAATGTGATAAGTGACCTGCGAAAGCTTTGCACATATGAAAAAGATATCCCAAAGAACTTTTATGTCACTATTGGGTTTTATATGACTTTAATAGAACATTAATCTAATATTCACGATACTCTGCGGTATAACTCACTGTCACGCCCATAAAAGCCGATGGTGCTGTTACGGGAAAATCGAGAAATTTTATATTTATTGGATTGATTTCGACATTTACGAACGACGGAAGAGTGTGGCGATAAGGTACGTTCGGGTACGAAGCGTCAATCATAAAATGGCGGCGCTTAATGCGATTGTACAGTTGAAAGTGGCAATCGAGCGCAGGAAATGAGTTCTGGCGCAAGACGATGCTTGTAGGTTTCGGTATCTGCATCTTCTCAGTGTCGCAATGACATAAGACAAGTATCAATTTTACTGGCAAAAGGGTAAGCAACTATTTTCTACTGAAACATGTGTTTATAATATAAGAGTAGCAGAGCATGCTGTCCACCTGATGATAAGTGGCTACTGCCGCCCCTTTACATCTATGATCAACCCAAGTAAGATTATAAATCCTACCTGAAGCCGCACACAACTCCTAAGGACTATGCTGTATTGCTTCGGAAAAGTATGTCTCCCTTACCACACCTTTCAAACCAGAACACAGCAGACTGTTATTAGACAGAAATATGTTTTGAAATTGATTGTCAAACTATATACGATCAGAGAACGGCACAAATGGCGTATCTAGTCCTGCCTTATGCATGTACCATGAACTCGTAGTCGAACAGTCCTCTTATTTTCGATAGCTGTATCGTCGCAGGTTAAGTTTTTACTCGTATTTTTTGGAGTCTGCCTACTAAGATATGTTGAGTAAGGCATAATCTTAAAAGTTGACCTAAATAGACATGCGTGATTACTTTCTGATTTTATTGCATAAAAATATCAGAAGCATTGCAAAAATATTTCACCTGCCTACTTTGGACGTAGTTTAAGTATTTTTGACAAAGTATTGAAAATACGTACGTCGTGTCAGATACAATAAATAAAAATGCATAATACAAACCGATCTTAAACACGAATAACAAATCAAATCGACCTGCAAACATAAATTTCCAATAAGGGTACATTGAATCGAAGCGGTCCATACGTCACAGTGCAGATCTGATAATATCATCGATAACACACAAATCAAGCCTATTGGGCGATCGTGCACTATACACAGGCCGTCGCATCTTTCACCCACCCTCGTCAATCTCGCTCAATACGCCCTGATTGATGGATGTCTTATTACTCGAGTTGGAGGCACGATGCTTTGCGATATATTTATTTTATTTCGTCACGACTAGCGCTAGCGCTCGCTCTGTTTATCGTAAGAATTGATGATATGTTTAAACTTTTAACTAGAAGTATCAGTGACGATTATACCTGCTACCTACATATGTAAGTTAACATCATCATTAACGCTTCATAAACCCACTGGGCACGGGTCTCCTATTAGAATAGCGCAGTAAGAATTTACAGACAGCGAATTTTCTCGCAATGTTTTATTTGACCATTAATTCTTCTACTTATTCATACAGTTTTGGAGCACGCTTAACAATTGGCCGCCACTCGTCTCTGGTCGCCGCCTTCGTAGCGCATTCATGGGACATCTACTATAGACTTGCTCTGGACAGTCCATCGCATAGGTGATCTGCCTCGGAATCTCAGGCTATTTGATTATCTAAGCAAGTGATAAAAAGTTTCTAAGATGCACATAACCTCGAAAAATCAGTGGTGTGTACTTAGGGATTTCAATCCTGATCTCAAGTGGGTGACGCTAAAATTTAAACCAGGTTGTCACTACTATTAACGTCTAATAAGAACTTAAATATTACTGTAAGTGCCAGCAGATTTGAATATAGCTTTCATATTTGAATATAATTTTACAGACTAAAACGAATTCCAGCTATCTAGGATTTAACTATATATAAATATATATACACACATTAATTGCGCCTACGTTCTCACGTAAACTTATTTAATCACTAACAGACGATCCTTGCCAAATTCCACTCTCGCGAGGGGGAAAGGTGAATGGCACAATTGGAGAAACTTAATAATGGAAGCGTTCAAACAATACACGAATTCGTACGTAAGAGTAGCAAGCCGGTTGCTAGCGCCGCCCTCTGGAGGATCCCGCGGAAATCTCATTAGCTGTAAACTAAAGTGGTATTCCGGTCTGAAATAATAGATGCACATATTGAATGCGAATACTTGTTTTCGGGTATAGAAGCCGCAGTACCAAAATAATAAGCATCAGTTTGCTTCGCTCTACTGGGAACACGCGAAATACGAACGTGCAAAATACATTTATCCGGTTTGGAAACAATCTCATATTGTAGACCATTATTATCTATCAATACAAGTATATAAAAGTATATTCATTCTAATTTCTAATTTTGGACAATAAGTGCATAACTGAACCTGAAACTTTTCTTGCCAAACCTGCAGATACGGAAAAAACATCCAATTCGCATGCTTTTCTTTGTTTAATATAAAAATAATGTGTATAACGCGGTCGTCTACAAACGAATCGTCCCACGCAAACCAAAAAATAGTATTTTCCGGAGACTAAATACTTGAAATGTCTTTTTTTTTCATAATTACCTTGTCCAAAAAGACTATTCGCGACATAATATACTCGTAACTTGCACAGAGACAAAGGAACTTGAGGTTACAAAAATAAAGGACGATCGCAACAAGATGCGGGCGCTAACGAGACCGGCGACCACAATCGACTTCAAGTGTTTGTGAATGGGGGATGTGTACAGGGGAACCCTTGATTCACTGAAACTTGACAACAGCATATGACCGTGCCCAGGGAATAGCCCTTATTTAATGGATTACTTCCCTTCGCAATATTTGTGTAGCGGTACCCTGATTTGACTTTAACTTACCCGGGCTACCTAAACGTTACTGTTTGCCAACATACTTAACGTGAGACAGAACATTGTTACACTGGAAAAAAACCTTGTATTGAAGTATTATCGCGTAATATGAGTGATTATTCTTTAATCAGTGTATTCTTCTTATGATCTATTATACTACCTATATACTATCATACCTTATAAAATGAAGTGTGTAGATATTTTCTATTAATCATCATCTCTATACTTCGATCTATTGATTTGATTTATCATTGGATTTACAAAATTATCTCGATTCGTTAAAAACTGAGCTAACTTCCAATATTAAATGCTTTTGTCATGAGTGTAAACAGATTGAAACAAAAAGGAATTATGAAATGCAGTGCTACTTAGCCATATCATAATTAGTATCTCGGCTTTATCCTGAGGCAATTAGTTCCGAATTAGGTTTGAATTAATTTCCCATTCATTTCCAGCGGCAGTATAGGCTATTAAACGAGTAATTTGATCTAACCCAATTTCGAATATTGTATCTGGCTGTTTTGTTGAATAGTGTACATTAGGGTCAAGGCCTTAATTAAAACGTTTATGATTTGTTATATTGCAATTCATAGCTTATTTTGTTTTCGTCTTGTTACATCTTTATAATTTGAATTTAAACTAAAATATTGCATAGGAAAGGGTATAGTGGTAGGTAGTAATCTACTCAAATAATAGAAATAATCGAAAAAAAATTGCCGAGACATGTGAAATATATTCATCGCGCTATCTGTATCCATGATTTTGTTACATCAACAAGCGTCATCTCGAACGACTAATATGAAGTTACTTTTCACCACATAGGTACAAATGTATTACGTCAAGAAATGATAGACAGATAAACTCACAGAACGAAGCTCAGTTACCCATCCTAGTTACTTCAGAATCTTTTATAATAAAAAATATAACGAACCACCTTTATTTTTACGAACACCACAAACAGAAGAAGTAAATATTTTCGAAAACTGACGTTCGCAAAGTTCCCGCGTAATTGCTCGAAGACGCCCGTTCCCCGTAGGTATCGAAGTTTGCGTAAGAAGCACGTTCATTACGAGCGAGGGTGCACAATCTAACAGTGTTTTTCAACCTTTTTCATGGCACGACCTCTTTACAAGAAAATATTTCGCAATATCTTTTCCAATATGTATTTTAAGGTGTTATAAAAATAAATCCATATTTATTGATTTTCGTACTAAGGTATTAGTAATAGCTAATAGTAAAGATTTCTCAGTATACTGTAAAAAATATTTAAAAAACAAAAATCCTGATTTCTTCTATTAATAAATATACAAAGCTTATGTCATTTCCAATCACAATTAAGACCAATCCAACGACACCTCATATGTTAAAATCCATAAGGCAGTTAGGGGTCTAGGGCGTGACAAAGAATGAGACATACTTTCATACGAATAAAAAACATTAACCTTCAGGTAAATATAAATCTTCATGAACTTTATTACTGCATGGCATATTTTATCTTAAAGATATTTTGCCTTTTTAGTAAAGCGTCACGACTCCCTTGTAGTGCACCTCTGCGACCTACACGTTGAAAAACACTGTCCCATAGTAAAAACACGCAATCAACCGGCGAACTCGGTGGCGGCGTGTTCAAAATGGCCCGCCGTTATTTGAACGAACAAGAAAACCTGCGCGGGAAAATAATTTGTTCAGCACCTTGACCCAGTTCCCCAATACAATTCGCTGCAAATAAATTTCGAGATGAAACTCTATCCTTTATCAAAATTCAAAGGGCTTAATAATGTAATGGATTTAGATTTATATTAATACTGATAAGTAACTCTCCAGTCCTCTCGTCATATAATTGTATTTCATTTTATGTAAAAAGGAGTAATATAATATTTTGATATATATTATTTAGAGTTTAAGTACATAAAAATAAATTAATATAATAAATCTTGTACTTGTCTTATACATTTTTCTTCTTCTTCCAAGCCTAATCTTTGTTCTATGATACATCTATGCTCCTAGCTAACGGTTTTTTTAAACAGGTCCGCGCTTTATTGCTAGTCCGCTCTGAAGTTGTAGCGAGCAGATGTAGTCATACAATTTGCTATGGCTATAAATTTATAAGCCTCAAGTATAGCAAAAATCATGTAAAGGACAAACACAGTCTTTTGAAGTTTTTTGTATCATCGAAAGTTATTAGTCATTACACACGGCTCGATTAATCAGATTTTCATTATAAACTATGAGTATATGAACGCGACTTCCATCTGAACTAAGTTACTCATTAATAAACTACGTGTCGTAGGCGTATCGCAAATGAGTTTGACATAAACCATCCAGACAGGTAGGTATACTCGTATTAGACACGACATTCATTACCCAAATACCTCGAAGAGCTTAGACGCCGAAACGATTTGATATTGATCAAATTCGTCGAGAAAGTTAGAAAAAGCCGATCAAATACACGGAAAACTTGACGATTAAGCACAAAAGATTTGCGCAGTGACGTTGCGGTTTTAATTTCTGAACTGTGAGACACGAATCCGATCAATAAAAGCTAGTTTCCAAATAGTTTGAAAGTAGAGGAATCCTCATTGACTCCGTAGACACCACCGCCACAAATTTGTCTTATAATTGCTATAAGGTGAAAAAAAAACCGCTGTGTCATTTTTTATTGGGAGTTAAAGGGTGTGGTAAGGAACTCAAAAATGAAGTATTTTAACTTTTGGGAGCAAAAACGCATCTGTAGCCGCCATCAAGTATTATAATTTCCAAATTGTCACAGCCAGTAGTGGCATACTATCACCTGAACTGCACGCTCGTTCGCTATTTCCATTTAATGAAAAATAATGGAGTTCGCTCAGTAGGTAGAGTTGAAATAGATTTCAATTCGAAGACCTGTTGTTACTTAGTTCGGAAAGTTCGTATGCACCATGTGCAGTGGAAGCTAACTGTAGATTAACCGCTTATCCGCAGTAGTTAGCTAGTTTATGTTCCGATTTGAATATCGGCTTGCCATATCGAATCAGCTCGACTAATTTAAATGTAATTGATTGCGAGCAAATTGAGCTTCTTGAAGTGCATATGGATTTAGAGGTGCCAATAAACCTGTCGTACCGTTTTATAGTACCTTACGAAATACAAATTACTTATTTTATTATTAGGATTTACTGTAATTCAAGTAAATATTCACAGGTTATCACGAGAAACATTTTCCTACGAATAACAGACATGGAGGTTTTTTTAGGAATGTTTTAAGTAAACAGATGAAAAATGGAACTTGTTTATTGGTGCACGACTTTAAAATATAAATCTGCAATGTGAATCCGGAAATTGAAAGTTAAAAACTGTTCTTGAACTTTCTACTGGGCTATAAAGATAAAACTAAACTGAACTTTAAGTAACGCTGGGTAAAGATACCTTTAACTAACAACTTAAAAACTAGTAAAAATAAAAGAACAAGATAAAAGATAGCTTCCCGACCTTAGTATATAGTAGCAAAGACGGTGGCAGCGAAATTTTCTTTACGCTCTTGATAAAAAAAATCCGCATTCTGGCACAATAATGAATTCCGTCAATAAATACACTCTTTGAAGGTGGTAGAACCCTTTGTGATTCGACTGCGGCGGCACCACAGCCACACCTATTTCTGCCTTATAATAACAGTGTTAAGCGGTGCTGTGTTCTGGTTTGAAGGGTGTGGTGAAAGGTGTGGAGACATACTCTTCCGAGGCGTTCCAGTAGTCCTTAGAGGTTGCGGCGCATCTGTGGCCGACCTCAGGTAGGAATATCTGATCCTATCTGTGGTTGATTACAGATGTCCATGGGCGGCAGTAGCCACTTACCATCAGATGGACTGCATCATGCTCGTCTGCTACTCCCATATTATACTCGTAAGAAAAACACTCATATCGAATTATTCGTAACTGTAAATGTCACACAAGTAATATTTCGTTATCAACTCACTTCTCTCCCACGGCCATGGTCACGCATGAGAAACCTATCCACCACGCTGGCCAACTGTGATATTTGATAAAGTTCACGCACCTTTTCTCTTTTTTTTACCACTCACAGGCTCACAGGCTTGTGGATATACTCACGAAATTTTTAATTAAAGCAAGTCACTATTATTTTTATTAATGTAGATGTACATTAGTAAAACTGTAATCAAAGTTGCATGCCTGGGATTCGAATTCTCGACCCTCAACATAGATCCAAATATCACTAGTAGATGATTATTGCATCATCGTTCCGTAAGTAATCATTACTAACGTCAAAATGTATTTATTATACACGTACGCTTTTCATAGTCCAGAACCACATTCAGGTACCTTTTCGGTATTCTATTATACCGACACTGAATTTCTCACATCACTTCAATTCCCAGATTTCATATCAGCAGAGCTTGAGGACAGATTCTTCGTCCGTGTCTTGCGAAATGGGAAAATACTGAACGAGTTCGGAACGTCTGTGATTCTTTTAAATATCCATGTGTCATTTTCGTGAATTCAATTCAATATTCCTTTCTGCACGTACGGACTTGAGAATTTCGACATTTTTGAGTATTTTACGTAAGAATAGAAGAGTATTATTAAATTATATTATGTTAGCAAAATGTCGTGTACACATTTTGTCCCGTTAAAATGTGAAATTGTTATTTCTACGTGTATAAAACTACAAAGAATTCCAATAACCTTTACGTCAACTATACGACGAAAAGTATTCGTTGAAAACGTCTTATATACGAAAGACACCCACGCGCCAAGCATAGATAGCTTTAATGTATTAAGTGTGCTTAATATATGCGCATCTTAATAATAGTAATAATATGTTTTACGGTACAAACATTTTAGATTTAAAAAATAACATTTTCATGATAAAATTCGATGTAACAAAGTCTTACCCAACGTACATTATTCTTGCGATACAAATTTGTCACGAAACAGCTGTTCTCTTGGCACGACTATATTTCGATAGCATGAGATAGTGGCAGTTACTCTGCAATACCACTACCGGTTTGGCAACACTCCTGTAGCCGTGGCGTCCGCAGAGACTGATAACAAGTAGGTATGGTTTCGTTCGATAAACCGTACCGTAACTAGAAACCGTTTTCATTATATCATACCGTATCGATCCTAGAGATAGCCAACCGATTTTTAAGCGACCAATAAATCTGTAATACAACTGTATGCAATTAAGTTACGAAACGTAAAACTAAAACCGTTTGCTTTCAAGTTTTAACTCACGTTGAGATGAGAAAGAGACCAAGCGCTGTATATGTATATGTATGTATGGCCATGGTTTGCATCTGAAACTACCAACTCCATATCGGTAACAAGCGATTTGAGAAAATGGTATCGATATAAGATACCAACTATGTTTTCACGTTAAAGTATAAACGGCTCCTTACTAATAAGAAAATATCGTGTATGGCAAACAACTAAAAATAAACAGCATGAAATAATGGCAAGAAGAATTTATTTGCAGAGTACCTACAATATGTGAGAGCACTGTAAACATTTCTGTAAAATAAGTAGATTCTTGATACATTCAATATTTATACTGTATGTTCTTATGTATTTTCTTTATAAAATACATTGTAAAGAAAATACACTTACACTGATAAATGTTATCGTGAGTTTAAGTTATTATATAAACTTTCAATTCTCGATATTATCAGTAAATTATTTGAAATTTTGCAATTAAAAAGTATAAAATGAAAAACGTACCAATGGCTTAATTCAATTAATTCAAAAATATTTCGCATAAAGAGCTGAATGAGCAAATAGCTGAGCACCTGTCTAGTTACTAAATGTAAAAGATAAATCCGAGTAATAAAATTGCAAATCGTGAATGACTGAATACTAAGAATAAGAGCAAAATATTCAAACAATGATATAATACATTGGTCAATCGTGCAGACTCAATATGATAAATGTGACCACAAATCGACCGACAAAGGTCGGCACTCGGCAGGAAATAGACAAGCAAATATTTCGACATCCTCGGATGTATGCGTATTAATCAACTCCGGCTCGGTTATTATGTAACCACGGAAATTTGTCCCGGAATGCTTCATTCCCTTCCCGGTGGTGCGTGGCGATAGAAACGTGGATGCTCGAATAACTCCAACGCCTCCGTAATAGGATTATTTTTACCTCAAAGAGGGCTATTTTTATAGGCTTAAAAAGTGAAAACGAGATTATTATTCATCAACTGAATTGACAATATAAACGTATCTTCTAATTTTAGATAAAATGGCAATTTCCTACTTGAGGTTACTGTCAGTCAATCGCGTTTGAAGTTTCGTCGAAAGAAAACCTTTATATCTCTCAAATACTACCTGTGAGTGGAGTTCACCTTATCGTCATATATCTTAAATGAGATTTATTTACTCAATTTCAATTCTTATTTGTGATGAACAAGAATACCAGTAATTTCTTTGGCAATTGTGATCTATAGTCAAATAAAATATTTGTTATATCTTGTTAAAAATAATTTTACGGATATTTGATAATTACAACTAAAACCATAGTTATTTATTGAGAACATTACAGTTTATTAATTTTTAGATAACAATAGCACTAGGGAACAATTATACAAAGAACATTACAATTAGTTTTAAATTTCACTTGATCTATTTTCTTTATAGGTAGATCCCGTTGTGCATACATTATAGGCGAGGTGCTACGAAATGATAGAGATGACATAATGACTCTCAAAAGTCTCACAACAAAAGCTCTTGTTCCCGACATTACACTCAGATGGAGGTACATCCACCCCACTCAGCGTTCCACACACGTCACTCATATCTAACACTGACATGACGTATTCTTTCTTATACATAAAATACGACGCCTAAGTTAAAATGCATATTCATCTCGCACCTGCCCATTATATTTTGCGAAGACGACAGCGGAACGTGCTTTCAGAGATTTTTTTATATAATAAGATGGAAATAGCGAATAATCTTTATACCTTATCGGCTTATCACCTACCATTAGGTGATAAGCCGAACATGGATTTTCAATTAACCTCAAACAAGATTAAAGTCCTACCTGCGATCGGCCACCTCTACCTCGTTATTACCTCTGATAAGTTGAAATCATATAAATTACTACTTAAGACCCCACAAAAATCATGACACTAATGAAATCATTAAATATAACTTTTGAAGAGTTTTTACATATATACTTATACATAACTAGCAGACCCATTATTATTTTTTAGGCCGAACAATCCTTATCACTTAGGGGTATGAAAAATAGATAGTACCCGATTCTCAGACCTACTGAATATGCATATAAAATTTGGTGAAAATCGGTATAGCCGTTTCGTAGGAGTACGGTAACTAACATTATGACACGAGAATTTTATATATAGGATAATCTTTACCATGCCATAATAATTGCAGCCGTGGAAGTGTTTTATTCTTACCAGACACATGAAATGAGAAAACAACAGCGCTTACCAGTGTTGATATGAAGCAGAAATATGAATGTGCGGAGATGACTTCGACGCCGAATGTACAATTTTACCACTTTCGTAAGGTAGCTAATACCGGCATCTTTCTTATACAAAAAAGTGCGACGCCGAGTTAAAATGCATACTCATCTCGCACTTATTATAATTTGCGAAGATGACAACGGTACGTGCCGTTTCATAGATTCCATTACGGTGTTGCGCGGTGTCATTGTTTGCCAGTCGGTTTGTATAATTAACGCTATCAAGCAGTTCGGTGGTGCCAGTGCACCGTCGTGGAGACGAACTAATTCACCTAACTAAACGGAATTGCTCAGAACCATTACTTTGCTTGAAAAGCTTTTCGCATTATAGAAAATGTTAAATGCATTACAATGAGAAATTTAGGGAATTAATTATAAGCAAAATTAAAATATATATTAAATAAGGCGTTGCTTAATATAGATTTTTTTTCAAATTGTTTGTATATCAGATATTATTAGATATAACTAGTAATAAGCTATGCATCCATGAATAGTAATGAGCCTACGACCAAGTATATCAGATTCTAGTAACAGTATCTCTCACAGTTACGAGCATATTATTGTACATGTAATACATATAAAGCCCTACAACCATTGGAAATCTAAAGGCAGGCTGTTGGACATGCTATATTTTACGCCTACAATATTTACTGTCGTGTATATTAATTAATCTTGTTGATTTTAAACAGTCGTGTTGGTTCAGGGAACGGAATGAACTTGAATATTCATTTTTATATTACAATTTTTCACTACAAACAATTTGCATTTTAAAAGTACTTTGTTCCTGAACCATATAATTTAATGACCTATTTCATACATCTTTTAGACTATTTGTTTCTTATATTTTTGAACTAAATGACAAGTAGATATTTAAATAGATGTATTCGATTTTAGTAGGAATTCATACAATAACATAGATTTTTACATATTTTAACATAAAATTGCAGTTTTTATTAAATATATTTTAAATTGTTACGTAAAAATTGTATGAAATTTAACGTTTACTTTCTGAAATAATTTTTACCGAACATTTTATATGTTAAACATGAAGACAAACATCAAAAACAGCATAAGCGATAAAATATAATAAGTATAAGCAACAAGCGATATATCACCCGCGTCATGTAAAATAACAGCGTATGTGTCCATAAATTAAATAAAACTGCTTATTGTTCGGTAATATTTGTTAAATTACGTCCAGTTTCAGTATGCATGTTTAACAATGCGAATAATTTTAATAAAAATGCAAATGGCACTGGCCGAGCACCGGTTACTGAGGACGTTGCCACGTATCGCCGTGAAGCATTATTTTATTTCCCCCTTCTACTTCGATACAGCTGTTCCTACTAAGCCCGGAAGACATTTGAATGCAGGAAAAGAAAACCAAATAAATCAATTTGAATAGGTCTACTGCTAACATTATTTATTTGCCTCTAACGCTATAGCTCATTGCCTACATTTTCTATTTAATTAATTAAGGCTCGTAAAGGGTATTTTTCTCTTCTTAAGCGTATTTTTATTTATATTAATTAATTCATCATCAACAACCCATTACTGTCCCACTGCTGGGCACGGGTCTCCTCTCATCTCAATGAGAAGGATAAAGCCATAGTTCACCGCGCTGGCCAAGTGCGTATTGGTAGACTTTACATAACTTTGAGATTTTTTTTTATAAATCTCACAGGTATGTAGGTTTCCTCACGATGTTTGCCTTCGCCGTTTAGCAAGTGATAATTAATTTCTAATATGCACGTAACTTTGAAATATCAGAGGTGCGTGCCTGGGATTTGAACCTCGGACACCTCGATCGAGAGGCCGAGTTTCTTAACCACTAGGCTATCACTGCTTTTGATAGCATTAATTAATTGTATTAAATAATTTTAATAACGCACAGAATAATTAGTTGGCGTTGAGCACTGGTTGGTTACCTGGGCTGCTGGTACACATTGCGTAAGGCTAATGCCATTGCGTTACGCAATGTGTACCATCAGCCCAGGAAATAATTTTCAATTCCCCTTCTACGCCGTCAATAACTTTTCTGTTACCAAAACGCTAATAAAATAATGAAAAAAAAAACGTTAATACTTAGATGACGTTGATTTATAACAATAAAGTGTACTCACTAAATTATTTAACCCTTCGCTGACCGAGGTACCTAAGACCTAAAGTTTGTCATATACCAACCTGTACAACAAAATTCAAGAAAAAGCAGTATAAATGCCAGTCTGCCACTCTATACAACATATTAGACAACAAGTTAAACATTTACCCGTTAACTATGTCAAAGCTGAAAGAATTCACTATACAATACTTGTTGCAACTAAACTATGATGAAACAGAACAACTGTTATAAGATATTATTTGCTTTCATTATATCAGTGCTAGTGAAATTCGGATCACACACACTCTTTCACTCACAAACACTAAGACACACCATCACACACTCACACACACATTTACACACACATTCACACACACACACACACACACACGCATACATACGCGCTTATATGAGTTGGACATGCCTTTAATTTAAGTAGTAATTATTCTTAAAACTATTTTTATATTTTTTGTATTTGTATATTTGATTAAATTTTGTCCTGGTGATGAGCGGGGCACCCAGTAATACGGGCTACCAACCCAGTACAGGGCCCTTGCGCCTTGATTTGTATGTAAATGTACTTTAATCAATAAAACATTTTTTTTTTTAGGTACAATTTAATTTTAAGTGTACACTAAATTATATTATATTAATAAAAGCAAGAAATGTTATAACACATAGCTTCATAAATTAGCTGGAGTTTCATAAAAAATATTGTTTTTGTTGGATTATGCTTATTTCATTTCCCTCTTTTACGCTGACATCTGAAGTTCTAACTGGATATAGAGTACATTTGAATTCAGGAAACGTACACGAAAATAAATTACCTCAGAAAACCTTTCCTATTATTCAATGTCGTATTCAGCCAGAACTTGGCTTCGTATAAAACAATGCGTTTTAAATAGTTGTAATTTCGCAATATAATGTATTTATTTGTAACATTCTAAAACAGGTGTTGACATACAATGATATGTAGAGTAAATTAAACCAACGTGCAAAAACATAAACGATTTTTGAAAGCAACATCTGAAGTCGTCTTTCATTGTTGTTAACATTTCTGGTTCTTTTTCGTACCGCGAAAGCAGCGAACGATCATGCAATCTCCTAATCCACGGACATATTTAATCCAGGACATATATCCATATCAACAGGACAGGCATCTTAGCTATGGACGATAATAGATACGCTACTTCAGAGGACTAAAATGCACCAAAAATTAAGTTTTTTTTACAATAAGAAACGCAATAAGAAGGACATAGGAATGACAATTACACTATCTCATTCGAGGCGTAAAGAAAAATTACTCTGAGTTTCTACAAGTAGATAACATCCATTAGCGATAATAACAAATCAATATAAGTTTAACGATTATAAATATTTTTGCTAATAAAAAAAAACATACTCATATAGAATAAACTGACGAAATTCAAAACTTTTAACCTTTTAAATTTTGTAGTATTAAGCAAAACTCGTTCTTACTCAACAAAACCTACAACACATGCATAATGTAAACAGTTTCCGGAAATATTGCAACGTAGGGCATCAGACATTCTTTTATTTCCTCCCTGGCGCGATATAGCGGTCCCGACTGAATTTCGTAGACATTTAAATTCAGGAAACAAGTGGAGAGAGCAGCGGAATAAATCGTTTTGAGAAACATTTTTATTCCAATACTTTCTACTAACCTTTATCATTACCAATATCATCATCATCATCAACCCATTACTGTGAAGGATTAGGCCATAGTTCACCGCTCTGGCCAAGTGCGTATTGGTAGACTTCACATACCTCTGAAAATTATGTTTTTAACATTTCTCAGGTATGGCAGGTTTTCTCGTGATGTTTTCCTACACCGTTTAGGCACGTGATAATTAATTTCGAATACGCATTTATCTTTTGAAAAATCAGAGAATATCGATTTGAATCTTGGATCCCTCTGACAAAAATCAAGAGGCCGAGTTTCTCAACCACAAGGCAACGCTGCTATTACCAATTTACCAATTACTAAGTTACATATGTATTCAATTCAATCTTTGTTTGAGTAACAATCTTAAATTAATAACTCTTCATCCCCCGAAACCTAAAAAACACCATATTTATGTCTTATATCATAAAAGCATTGGGTAGTCTACTGCGAATAGATTTGAAAACAACGTATAAACGTGTAAGCTACGTGTATATTCATAAGTTATCCGAACTAAGTTCTAGGAGTTTGCGAGAGATCTGTGATAAACTTTAAGTAGCACATCTGTCTCGTTAATGACAATGCCTTAAAGCGGCGACTGAATATTAAGCAGAGTGAATATTAAGTTGGGCCGTAATTAATATATTGAGCGGCAACATATTATTCGATAATATCAGCTCCTAAGAACACACGAATCTATTTACTAATCTGCAGTAAAAAAACTGCATTTTTGCAGTTAAAACACCTACGGTCTCTAGATCTGAAAAGAACAAAGATTTCTCCGCCACACGTAACATTCAACTAGAAATCGATTTTAAAATCGTTGTCACTTGCAGCGTCTTCGACGCGACGTCGTCTGCCCTGAAAGTCGTCAATTCGTGCTTAAGTCTCAAGTAACTTTATAAAATGAAACTTTAAGGACAAGCGTGAAATACGAAGCGTAGAGAAAATAAAGCCGGTAACAAAAAGCCGACAACCGTACAGAACGCGATGTTATTAATTAACTGGAAGACGACAAAGGCTTGGTCAATAGTACTCGTTAAAATGGAGTTAGTTGCTCAAAGGAGCCATACGAGCCTTTTGCTGAGAAATTCCTTTTAGTGAAAAATACTATTAAGAATACGACGTTTATTGCAACACGCGTGGTTATACACTATTGTAATTGAAGTCCACAGACTATATTATGTATCAAACTAGGTACAAATATTACATGTTTGAAACGGAAAATTATAAGTTTTATTATTTCGTTGAATTTCAAAAACACATCAGGATCACACACAAATTGGGCTAATTGCGAATTAGGCTAAACGCGAATTGGGACTAATAGCGCTTAATGGAGCATACAGTAATGAAAATCACGAACAAAATAAAGGTTTCTTCTATCGCTAAAATATGTAGACACAGAGAAACTTTTAGATTCAGAAATCACAGGACCCTTTGGATAAGGCTTATGCCTTTCAGTGTACCTGCAAAATTGTGACATACAAAGTCGAATGCACACATAAACAGGTCTAGAACAAAATGCAAAATCTTCCGTGACATGTAGAAGTAATAAAATTGTAGTCCTCGTGGAACCAAGTAATCAAGCGTGTATGTATTGGAGGGTGGAAATGAGTTGTCTTTTATATCCCACATAAGAACGACGCGGTCGTCCACATACGCCGACAATATGTTGTAATTCACAGTCATGGGTCACTTGTCAAAGGACTTAGCATTCAGCTCATTAGATATAAATGTTGCAAGATTAATTGTTTGTTTTGTTTGCTATTGTATTGTTATTATTGGTGCAGCATGCATGCATATATTTTTCGAATTCAGATCCTTTACCGTAAAGTAGACGATTATCGTGGAACCAAAAAAAACATCGACTCTGCAAAATATGGCCGATTTCACTTTCACAATTTAGACAGATCCAACGACACCTCATTTGTTAAAATCTTATTAAGCCGTTTGGGCGTTTTGCAGAGCGTGCCAAAAACGTGACACACATAAATATTATAAAAAATTACATCCGTAAAATTATTGTACACACAAGCGGTTGAATGAGGCAAAATAGCAGATCGGTAATCAAAATATATCTTTTGATAGTAAATTAAATAAACATTATAACAGAAAATCGATTTCGTAAGAGTTTCGTAAATCGAGTAAATCACTTAACATTGATATTTTGATCCGATTATAATTATGCGATGCAAATATCTAGGTTAACCGCAAACTCAGTGCAAAATCAGCCCGCCCATTGTCATCGAAATCATCAAAGTAAATTATTTTATAAATTGCGTATTATAGTACAAACGTTTAATTATTATGCAATTATTAGTACAATATACATGTGGAATAAACCGATTTATAAAAAATACTATAGAAATAGAAAAGTTATAATGACAACGACCTGAAGACGAAATAGGGTAGGTAATTTCTGAACCCTCTGTGGTTCGATTTCGGCGGCACCACAGCACCACCTACATATTTATGCCTAATAACAGCAGTGTTAAGTGCTACTGTGTTGTGATGTCCTTGGCCGGCAGTAGCTATTTATCGTCAGGTGGACGGCATGCTCGACTACTTATATTATGTTGTAAAAAAATATAGGAGACAGGACCTGTCTGCGTAAGGCTAATTTGCTAAGGTTTATGTCCTATATTAGTCCTGTAAAGGCGAATGTATGAATGATATGTCCTGTAATGATGAATGGACTTTGAACGCCGATTTGATTGTAATGTAATAGTTATACATATACAAAACTAGAAGCGACTTGTGAATTTATTAGAGTCAGCATTATTTTTAATGTGGTGACGATAGATCATTATGCATAGACCCTTAAAGACGAACGATCTAGGTCAGTGTTAGAGCACGTTAATTCAAGATCACCTTATCTATCGACGTATGGCGGGATACTTTAAGGTTACTCAATGTCGTTGTCCACTTGATCCAAATGATTCGATAAATATAGTCTTGGAAACTAAATGTTATTTTATCTTAAATTTATTATATTATTGATTTGAATCCGCAACAATGCAGGTTTATTAAAATTCATTACTAATAAGAAATGTTTCCATTAAATAAAAAATTGGCACAAAGCAGAATAAGTCACAACGTCGCTGATCAATTGAATAAAAACTCTCAGACTTGTATCTAAAGAAACTTCATGATAATTACCATAACTGTTAATTAAGCGGATAGTTAATTTCTTTTAAAAAAATGGACTTCTCAACTTTAAGCACAGTAACGCGTCTATGGTCAACTTCGGAAAGGCACGTCATCCTATTTAGGACTGATTATTGACTACTAACTATCACATTAATTATAGACCCTTTCACGAACTTAAACCTCATAAAAATTAGGAGCATCTTTTCAATCATTATACCATCAACTGTAACATATTCCAAAATAAGATGACCTAATTCGACGCTCAACTAGCGCTCTTACAGGCAATCGAGGCCAGTGTTAGCATCTTATCTCTGGCGAATGCAAAGATGATGCTTGTGACAAAATTATATTGGTGAGTATAATGTCAAGAACGTAGGTAAAAAAGCTGATTTGAATAGACCTCAATATACCTACATAATATTTTTTAACCTTGCTAAAAAGATTTTACGTTTTATTTCCGTTGTTATTTCAGTATTCGATCATTTTTGAACGCGCTTTACCAATTACAATAAACTTTTGTCTGTGGAGGATGTTTTTCGAGTGTATCTAATATGTGAATGTTTGTATGCTAATTCCTTGATACGCCCTAAACTGCAAACGGCTAAACGGAATGAGGTATTTTTGAATTCGTCCACATTGTAGCAGTGGTATAGGTTAAGTTCAGTTTTTTTTTCCTTGCAATATTAGTATTAGTATAAATGTTGTTTCTAGTTCCAATTTTAAATAGAGAAACGTCATCCAAGCCTCCCCCATAGGTATATAAGAAACCCGTTATCAGCAGTGAGGCATAAAAATGGTTGTAGTCAATGTAATTAAGAAACTTGTTCTTATGTGCCTAAATAAAACTGTACAGTGTACATATATTCAAGTACACACATCCAACCCGTTCTCATGTAGATGTACTAACAAATATTGTTACCTTGAAAAAATATCGTTCAAGATTACGTTTACCGAAGTTTTCAGAAAGCGGAAGCAATTTGCCGTGAACCGTTCCCGGCAAATAGACGTAGCAATCTTATTAGGGTTAGGTGTTTACTGATCCACTGTGTTCCCTTATTAATTATTGCTGTGGAAGGTGCGACCTCTTAGCTATTTGGGCCATTAAAGTAACAACTGATTAAGTTAACCCTTATTTGACTTTCTCGTGTCTCCTGTATACTCGTACCATTACAAAGGTTCTATTTGCCCCAGTGTGATGCAAAGAGCCGTTTAGAGACTCTTAATTTTACAGCTAATTTACGACTTTTGAAATCATGAATTAGGACTTCTTTTGCAAAGTTGATGAAAAATAATGAGTCAATTTTTACAAATATCCAATTATTTTAACAAGATCCTTTTTTACTGATTTAACATTTCTGATTAACCGTACTTTAAATAGACTCCATTTTAAAGCCATTCACGTTTCGGTGGCGGTTTATATTATAAATATTTACGCTATTTACAGATTTATTTCAATATTTTGATTTATTATCTATTGTAACATTTACAATAGATAATAAATCAAAATTAAATCTACATAGATTTTGTAGATAAATCAAAAGTCCAATTCAATTTTTTAAATTAATTTCACACCAAATACATTGCACGGAGTGCCAAATGGCAGTCGTTATCTAGAGAAGAATGAGGGACGGAAACTGGGTCTAAACTCTAGAAGTGTTAAAGATGAAAAATAAGTAAATAGCATTTTAAAAGGAAATATGTTAAATCGCATCGTAACTGCCCGATTACTTAGCTTCTAACTCTGAGGCACCTGAAATCTAGCTTCAAGGTAGTTGCACTACTTCCACTACAGTTTCGTTTACGCAAAGTTTCGCCGTTAATTATTTAGGAATGTGGCTCTGCTCATACTAGTAGAAGACAAATTGCTTCTGCGGTTCTCATTGTGCTTGCGACCTGATTTTTTACGTCCATTTTAAAGCGCCTTTACAAGCTTTTTACTCTAGGAAGTCTTTTGAGATAGTCCCACGGATCTCGTTTGCAAAGCGGTTTTTGCGATGCCATCGTGGAATAAAAATGCAATTTTCGCACTCCCAGTTAACTATTGCGATCGCAGTCACCTCTGTTAAATGACATTGTACGGTTCTGGAAATTTGAATGGTTATTGTGATGGATTGAAAGAAACCGGGTTTCGGTACTATATTGTTTGATACTATTTTCCGAGAACGTCTGTAGGCGTATCCTTTTAGTAAAAGTACAATAATACTGCAGAGTGAAGTCATGAAACGTGAATTTATTTGTGCCGATGTTTTCTTTATTAACATTTATTTAATTTGGCGTTTTATACAGCACAATTTTAAGACTTTCTTTTATCTGCAGCTGCCTCTGAATGATCTTTGTTAAAACATAAAAATTTCTACACTACTACCATATTTACTACTTAGCCAACTTTATAGTGTCGATTTTATTTCCATATTTGTAAAAAATTACTCCTTATTTTTCATTATCTTTCCAAAAGAAGTCCTAATTCATGATTTCAAGTCTTAAATTAGCTGTAAAATTAAGAGTCTCTAAAGGGCTCTTTGCATCACACTGGGGAAATAGACAAACAAAACCTTTATTATAGTACGAGTATACAGGAGACACAAGCAAATAAGGGTAAACTTAATCAGTTGTTACTTTAATGGCCCAAAGAGCTAAGAGGTCGCACCTTCCACCGCAATAATTAATAAGGGAACACAGTGAATCAGTAAACACGTAACCCTAATAAGATTGCTACGTCTATTTGCCGGGAACGGTTCACGGCAAATTGCTTCCGCTTTCAGAAAACTTCGGTAAACGTAATCTTGAACGATATTTTTTCAAGGTAACAATATTTGTTAGTACATCTACATGAGAACGGGTTGGATGTGTGTACTTGAATATATGTACACTGTACAGTTTTATTTAGGCACATAAGAACAAGTTTCTTAATTACATTGGCTACAACCATTTTATGCCTCATTGCTATATACGGGTTGTATATGTACCTCAACAAATTGTTTCGATGCATCGATGTCACAGACGTATGGGACATGGGACATGGGACAGTCGAGACTGAACATAAGCGAAATTATTAAAATCTAAAGAGACACCATGACAGGTGCAATATCCATCATAAGCAATACAACGACTACAAGTCACATAATTTAACATTTATTTACATTTTTACTAATTAATTTGTTGAGGTACATATACAACCCGTATATAGCAATGAGGCTTTAGCTGCGTTGCTAATCCGGCAGATTTAAATGTTTTATAGGTATAAATGTATTTTAACCAACGTCGAAAAAGAAGTTCTAGGTTGGGCTGTATGATTTTTTTAGCAAACCTTACAAACCAGAACACATCAATGCCACGGTAGGCAGTGACCACTAACCTCGTAACAACAGAAACGCTACATATTAATTTGCTACTTACATAAAAAAAACTAGGATTGTTCTTTAAAAAACGCGTACCAGTAGTTTCAAGTAACAAACGAAAGTTACACAAAACTGAATACATAATTTAAAATACATCGTCAATTCTTCTCATTATTTATTTCCACACTCGTCGGTTATTATCCATTGTTTGATCGCGACGCAATGCGAAAGCGGAACGAATCGATGCCTCATTACCAATAAATAATGTTACACGTCGATCCATTGTGAATGTGCGACATATTCAAATGTTATCTGGTAATTAAATTATGAGAAAAATACGAAATATTACAAAAAAAAATAAAGACCCGATTTTAACCACATACGTTAAAATCCGTCACCACGTTTGGGCTGTAGGATGTACCAAATAATGAGACATAAATACATACCTATGAAGAAAACTTTTAAACTCCTCTGTCGGGTAAAAATTCATTTAAAATTTCACATCAATGTTTCACTAATAATTTCCAACATTTTTATACTATAGATGAGTAATGAAGTCAAATCAAGTTGATAACTTTATTAGTATGCACGAAATGTAGCATGTAGCACGAAATTGATTTGATCTGATTAGTACAAAACAAAACCAAGATTTGTCAGACCTAAAATATCTTAAACAGTCACTAAGAAAAAAATTGCAAAGGTTCCCCATATAAACTCCGAAACGGACCTTCATAAAAGTAAACGACGACCACAAATTAGATTACGTACGGTGAGAACGAGGCTACAAATATATATCTAAGTGAACACCTGCCGACCGAGTGAGGTCTATAAATTATTCCGTGAGCACCTTGACTACAGTAGTTTATTATTCACTGATGAATCTCCGATACGATGGTTGTATCTGTATACGTAGTATATTTATGAAATATTCTGTCTCCGCACAACATCTTGGACTCACTGCCACTTGTATTCACTGTCATGCACCGTGATTCAAGTTTTATGTGTATGTCTGAAATTATTACAAAAAGTGTAAATATAGCAACTGTAGTATCACCTTGTGGGTAATTTGTCTCGAGCGCATAAGACACAGTATGAGAGCGGACTGTGTGGGGGCAGTCATGTTTGACCGTCGGTGAGGACGGGCGTGTTGATGCGTCAGCGAGCCAAATGGGGTTTAAATGATACTACTATCTCGACGTTGAGTCAGGAACACTACAGCAACCATAATCTTCAACCAGAACACCGTTGCTCATAAATAGGTATAGCGATGGTGCTATCAGAGTCGTACCATGCAAGATTGTATCTTTACTACCATTTTACTTAATACACTACTTTATAAAAACCATAATAACTTTCTATAAATATGAAAAGTATATTAGTAGTATTATTTTAATTTTCTCCACCAAGACTATCTGTTTTACTTAATCGCGTGCAACGTTCCTAAACAACTTCTATAAGCCACTGACCCTCATTGAAGCGCCGTAGTAGGTCACGCTGTTCAAGTCTTTCATGCTAAAAGGACTGCTTTCAAACCAGTACTAACTTGTATAGCGGAGCAGTAGGTTGAACTCCTTACAAATGTTTTCATAAGATCCTAAGTTTACTAGGATTTATATAGATACAAGCTTACCTCTTTTATCTTGCGCTGTCGGAGATGAATTTTTAAATATTATTTGTTAGTAGGTACTCATGTAAGTTTTGTAAGGAACACTTTAACAATATTTTACAGTACCTTAAACGCGATAATTACGTACCGCAAGTTTAAAATTAGAGCACGTTCTTAGTACAGAATGAACATAATGAACAAACATAGTACCTACACCAGTACGTACAACGTTAGCGTATGTAGCAGCGCGCAATACAAAGGACATAATTAGTCGCGCTTTGCCTAAAGGAATATAAAGAAATGAGTACACAATAGCTCATGTGCTCACGCCGGGAACACTCGTTTCGTAAAACCAACACACGCTTCTAAGAAACTGGAATTACCCAACAGCGCCATTTGCACGGAAACGCGTGGTAAGCACGACTTACGCGGAAATTCAATGCGAAAATGTTACGGGTGACTGTCACGGAGTAATGGGAGCGATATAATTGTGTTTGATTGTCATAGGAGTAAAAGGTTAAGATCCAGCAGTTCTCCAACAAGCATTGAGGACGGCCAACGGGGAGGTTTTAGTGAGGTAAAAATCCCACATAACCCGGCGTCGCTCTCATGTCGTCGGGTATCTTTTGAAGGTTTCCCCCTCGTAAACAAAAAATAAATAAAACAAGTACAAGATTTGCAAAGAAAAATGGTAAGAATAAAGCTTGAAAAAAAAATCCTCTCACCATCTTAGACCCTCTTCACGTCAAGATAAGTAACAAAATCCTTCGCCGAACTTTCGAGCTCGATATATGCTTGATTGTGTCAACTTTAAACGTTCTTTAAAGCAAAGTTCAATAGTTTAGGAAATGATATAATTCCAGCAGAATAATCTGTAATTAACAGGGATTGTACTTATTGCAAACTGCTGTGGCGGTGGTACTTCCCCATACTAGTGTTACAAATGTACACAGAATAAATTGTTATTATACATTTGCCGTTTCTGGTTACTAACTGCATTGAGCCAATTTGTATACATTACATGCGATGCTATTATGTAAATTGTTTGTCATCACTTAAGCAACTGTAATGCCGTAACAGGCAACATTCATAGACAAGCACTAAGCAATTTAAACCTCAGTTAGCTCATTGGAGATTTTACTTCAAATGACGTTAAGAAAACGGTCGCATTCTTTTCATATTATGCTTTCTTATGAGAATTATATAGTTGTCAGTTTATACATTTTTAAGTCAAGAAAAATTTGAAAATATTATAGATAAAGATTATCCGCAAGGGGGATTCTATTGCATCGATAGTGGGGACTATGTATGTGATGTTAATCTTAATTGTCAATAACTGCCCTACTGCCAACGCAGCCATGGCGAAGGCTCTTATACCATCCTATTTTTGAGGTTGGCAAAAGATTTCCAAGGGCACTTCATGGATCACTACAATCCACGGATATACCAACTTAATCAACTGTGAAGTAAGATTGGAGTTCTGTTTGAAGATAGTGCTGCTGTCGCATGGACATAGAAAATACTTAGTAGACCTATCAATTAAGGTATCTGCACACAGCTGCAACCAAGCGTAAGAAGTATTATTCAAAACAAAATGTGTATCTTAACAAAACATCCGGCCATCGTTATTAAAATAACTGCATTACATATGTTTAATTAAAATTAAATGTAACCAAAAACCGACGAGCAGTTGTATTTTAAATGTAACATTAAAACATAAATTGGCATTCGATTGAATTTTCAACTCTGCGCACAAGTTGACGCACGGTTTGCACAAGTAATTGCTACAATCTGTTTGGTCGCCATTACAAAGATGAGTTGAGTTTCCGGAAAGGGTTGCCACAACCAATTAATTGGAATAATCTAAATTGGTCTGTAGAAAAAAAAGTAGTGTCACAGGTTTTTTATCATGTTTCATTTACAAATGGCCATGTAAATAATACATAAAATTAATTTAAACGTAACCCTAAAGTCCATTAGGAATAAAGACCTCCCATACAAACATATGGCCGTACGCCATAACGTAGTCATAGTACTGTAGTACAAGTGTACAACCGATTGGTAAAACCGTTGTAGTTACATATGCATCGACCCTAACAAAAACATCCCGTAAACGTACACCACCACAAGTTCTACACAAACAAAAACCCCAAAGCAGATTCCGCTATTAGAGATTCCGTCCTGCCATTAAGCCTCCAATCCCCACTTCCAGGTCATTCCATAATGCACGTGTGACCGTGCTACTAGCGGGCTGGGGAATTATTAATGAGTGTCAATGCACCGCCGCGGCGCCGCCCGCCCGAGGTACGGAGGCTTGACACGAATTTGCTGTAAGGCACGTTGCACGCTTAAAGACTTGTTGGGTTTATACGAAAAGCAAATTAAATACCATAAATTACAGGTACTAAGGTATAAGAGCATTTTCAGAGTCCATTCTTTGTGGAGAAGTTGCAAATGAGTTAAAAATCATCTGGTGATAAGTAGCCACTGCTATCGTCGGACATTTACCTGAAGTCGCTCATATATGCGTGTCTACTTCTAAGTACTAAGTTGAAACGACTCGTTTAGCCTTACAACATTCTTTAAACCAGAACATACAAATACTTATAACATTTCTTCTATTATCAAGGTTGCAAAAATGAAATTAAATAACTGCTTTAACAAATAAACTTCAAAAGTTAAAGTATAGTATACTTTAAATGTCTTAAATCCCCAACGCAAGCTGAAAGATAAGACACGATACAGCCTATAAACAGCTACCCCCAAACGATACGGTTAATAAAGAGGAAACATTCATCCGCGTTTATCAGGCGACACAAAAAGGGGTAGCACTTCTGTTATCGCCCTAAAGCACCTGCGGAGGATTGATGTTGACAAGGCAAATACGAGTAGTGGTGTAATCGCGACCCGGATTAATTCAAGTCGGAATGCACTGGAAACACACTGACCACGTTGCAGCTTTGTTATGTTAATGTAAGCGACGATGAAATTTATTGTTAACACTCTCGGAGTCACCCTCTTGAATAAATCACTTTTATCAGCACTGAACCGCGACTAGTTTCGAGCGTTTCGGATGTCTCACTTGGAAATGTATGTAATGAAATTTATTTTAATCCGATGTTGTCTGCAGCTTGTGTAACATTTTCTAACTTAAGCGCTTGTGGGTATATTTGCATCAAACATTTTTTTATACTCGTACAATAACGTAATACGGATCTCTACACTCGTCGCTCTATACCAGGGTTCCGTGTAACGTGGTTACCATGGACACATACATTAACGAATACGCAAGCGAATATAGGAGGAATTCACTATTTAAATGTTTGTTGTTTATTAAACAAATCGACGTTATGGATAAATTAATTGAAAAAATCAATTGCCTACGCGTGTTCGCCATTCGAGGACCTTCCTTCCCCACCGATTATTGGTCCTCCGAGCGATGTGGCCGGCCCATTGCCACTTCAGCCTGCTAATTTTGAGAGCTATGCCGGTAAGCTTAGTTCGTCTACGGATTTCATCATTGCGAATCATGTCTCGTAGCGAATCTATTCGCTACGAGACATGATTCGCGAATTACATCTATTCGCTACAAATAGGCCAGTCAAACGTCGGTACAATGTAATTAACGGCCTGAAGCTATTGTCCGTCGGATATAAAACTGCATACATGCTAAATCGTACATTTATTGCTGGTCCGTTTACTGGTAAAAAATTACATCTACAACGGCACTTACAGTCCATTGCCATTTGGCTCCGAACTTACGTTACTTAAGATATTGTTTTGTTGTAAGCGCATAAATATTCAGAAATTTAATGCAACCTAGTTTGCATCTAAAGTAAGTACTTCGTTACCATTTAATTTTAAATGTGACTAAGTAAAATGTATTTATGATACATTTATGAGAACATAACTATTTGCTAAGTGAACTGTGTGTGAATTTGCATCACATGGTATGAAAACCTGGAAGCCCGCTGGTGTGTGTGCACGTGGTGGCATTGTGGAATCAAGCCAAGATCCTGGAAGAAGGCATACCACGAGGGCGGAGAGTACGTGGCTAAGGTAAGTGGGCTTTTTTCCTGGATAGCGAAAAGTATTCGAGACGACATTAGGTAGCCCCAAAGTGTTAGGGTAACTACATAGCCTGTGCCTAGGAACGGTTGCTGCACTTAGGGTTGTAAGGGAACCGGGACCTGGGGAAGGGTCGTTATCGCACAATACTTAAATACATTACTTCCTTAAATATAGAATTTTCATAATCGCAAAATTTTCTATTTTAAGTTTCGATTTAAATTTAACAGTGAATAAATAAAACTGATTTGTCACGTTACTGACAACATTATTAATTCATATATTCATACGTCCCTAACATGCATCCAGTCCCGAAATCCCAACCCATGTAATAGGATGGAGAAGATCAAATAGAAATCGCTTAGGGAACCCAAAACCGTGCCCGTATTGAAACGGATCAAAGAATTCAGGCAGATACCCAGATAAAGCCGTGGGATTTTTGTTTTTTCATACATAACTTATGTTGCGGCATTGACTGCGACGACAACGAACACACACGTGAAAATAATACATCAGGTTGTAAAAAATTGATGGATGAAATATTCACGAGAGATCAACTGCGATACTAAGTTCACAGACAATGTCACAAACTGTTTTAGGAAAAGATTTGTTTAGATATTTATAGATAGTCTGGATGTACTTTCTTTTATTCCTGTATGTACCTATTACATAGTGAAGCCTAAAGTTAAATAAAATAGAGATGTCTAAAAGACGGCAAGAACGCAGACTCCTAAAAATCTGTTGGAACACAAATAAACGAGAAATTCAAGAGGATACTTAAGCTTTCGCCGTCTTCCACAATTTGTCGCGTCTTCAAAAATCTGCGGATTTCCAGGTTTAACTCACAAATGTAAATAAAGACAATGCTCGATCTAACCACAAGGATGAATATTAACTTTGACATTCACAGAATTCTCCCTATAGAACATGACACTTATCCAAATTGCTCATTCAGTCCACATATTTTCTATAGCATATGCAACTTTTGATAAGTTGCCACCTTACCATTACCGAGTTTGTGATAAGAGAACCCTCCATTCACGACATTACATTACGGCCAGTGCTAGTTTATTTCATTACGTAAAAATTGCCTGCACATTTATATCGAAGGGTGTACCTGGGATCAAAATAAACCCTCTAGCTTTAAGCATTTCGCATTTATTTCTTACAGGTTATTTCTCGTAAGTAAAATGGTAGACTTGTGGTTCAATTACATAAGTTGAACTTTAGTTGGAGTAAGTTTTTGCATGTTCATAGTGTTTTTCTGCATTTAGGTTTAGCTGATTCAAATAGGAATAACTTGGTCATGTTATCTAAATTAATCTTTGGAGGTATGGAAATTTATATGATGTTCGCATCAAATTATAGATGACCATAAAATCCGAGGACTCCTAGTTCCATCACCCAACAATAGGCAAATGAGGACAAAGCGCGATCTAGCCACGGATATGAATAACGAATTGGCCGTTTCACTGCACAAAGCGTCGCGTGTAAAGATTGCTTCTTCTCTATGTGGCGTATTTTTATTTTCAAACAAACGCCACACACTTTGTCCGCCACTCCTTTGTTGCAAATGAAAACAGTAATCAAACCATAGCCAGCATCAGCTATTTAAACCCGTACTATTTCCCTTTACGACTATCCCTTTATGTACATAATGAAAGTGGCGAACGTTGAAAGGCAATATGGTAATATATTTTATGGATGAAAAATATAACACATTTATCACACGTAACGCGGCGATTTCGCCGAATATTCTTGCGCCAAATTTCATACCTCCTATGTTTTACGGGCAGAATAAATGTGTCATTTGTTTTGGGGTTTCCACAGGAAATTAAACAACCAATACGCACATAAATCCTCGTGGAGTGGGAATTTTCACGGATCATTACCTGTAACAAAAAATAATTTATTAAAACACTGCTTTATATAATATGAATGCTTCAAGACTAATGGAGACCCACATCATATTATTATAGTGATAGAGGTCTAACAAATTACCACAGAAATAAATACTATTGTTTCTGTAACACGAAAAAACCAAATCGGAAAACGACGGAAATGAACTATGGGACGTGTCCCATAGGAGTATAACAGGAACAAACAAATAAAAGAGATAAAAATAACAAATATAGGAGTATTTATAGGTATATTTCTTCAGGGTTTTTGAATTACACCAATACTTTATCACGCTTTTATACGTTATATACGAGTATTACAATGCAAAAATAATATTAACTCTGTCTGCGATGTTAATAAATCTCCTAAGCCAGTGAAAAAACAACTTTATTACTATCATCATTCGCAGCTACAAGAGTTTCCAAATTCGACACTAAAGCGTTGGACAAGACAATCAAAGTTGCAAAACCGCAAAATTGTACTCAAGACAATTCATATGAAAGTTGCACAAAGCCGGGCTGCTAACTTACTCGCCTACCCAGAGGATAACCTTCAGTAAATATAATATGAGACCTAATCCTGCTTAGTAAGTTCAGGTTTTGGGTAGAACAAATTATTATACAGAATTTAGACATATAATTTAGATACATAGTCTTTAATATCTTAAGTCTTCCCACTTTTTTCTTTGACATAAGTCTCCTCGCAAATAAAATAAAAGTTCTATGGAATGTACGTGCGTATTATATTTGCGTGATTTTGAAGTGAGAAAGTGAGAATTAGTTGATTTCAATCATCTTTATACACAGTGAGCTCATGCACGTTAGTTTCCCCGCGATGTTTTGATTCATTCACAACCAATGCAAGTGATAGTAATTAATTTCTAACTGTAACATACGAGTATCACCGAAAACTCATTGTGCGTACCTGCCATTTGACTACCGGTTTCTAGCGTAAGAAGCAAAATACATACAACTCACTGAGCTAACCATTTACTTCTTTCTTTCTTTCTTCTTCTTAATTTCGTTTAAATTATTACAAAACAAAATAACACAGGTATTTCCCCAAGTGAGATATTATGAGGAATACATAAGGAAGTAAAATTACATAGGATGTACTTTACCAAACTTTATAAATTACACGTTAGAGACAGAAAGGCAGTGACGTAAGTTATATGTTAAAATCTGTCAAACCGTTTGGGCTGCATCTTTGGTATGCATATTTATTATATACTAGCTGACCCGGCAAACTGTACCGCCTCAAATCTATTTATCAAATAAATTTCATGTAAAATATAACCTATGTTACCCGTGGATAAAGAATTTTTAAAATCGGTACCAAATACCAGTAGTTTTTGAGCTTATTGATTACAACAAAACAAAAAAATAAAGTTTTCCTCTTTATAATATTAGTGTAGAAATACTCTCGAAAAGCATCGTTCTCCACACTCAGTTTAAAACAAACATGGTATAGTTTCAGATCGCATTAAAATATGATTGAAAACGAAATTGCTTTTAGGCACCCTCGTTAAATTGAACGTCACGTCACACCGGCGCGGCATATAGAAAGTGCATCGTTAATTAACTCCGATTCAACGCAGCTTTGCCACGTTTGAGAACACACAGATAAAGGCCGAACAATCGGAAGCGAATAATTGCACCGATCGGATTGAAATAGAGCCAATATTCATATATTACCAATATGAATTGGCGGAGGGAATGTAGAAATCACTATTTGCATGGAAATTAATGCGCGCTGGTATCAAAGCAATTGCGTAGATAGTAACTCGATTAAATTATAAAATAATGTAATTGGGGTCCATTTTGACTAATTTTCATTATTTACATGATGGTTACGTCTGCTACGTGACTGCTACGTCTATAAATTTATACGAGTAACAACCGTGACAAACGCTCTTGTGTAAGGTAAGTAATATTTCTACCCACTAATTCTCACGATTCTCCGATTAGTGAGCGTTTATGGTCAGGTCGACTGACTCGTAGTATTTTATGAAAAAAAAATCCAGAATTAGATATTTGGGTAACTGACCCCTTTTTCGAGTGTGGTACACGGAGCGCGTTCTCGCTCGAATTCATTAAGCCTGAGGGCGCAACGTACGAATTGCAGCACCCACTTTGTTAACACTGCCCAAATAAAAAATCCATTTAGACTAGCGTGAAATAAGATCGAAGCAGGTTTCTAGGTAGGTCTGATTTAAAAATGTACAATTTAATCGTAAAATGCTGTCTCTGATACTGAAAATAAGTGATGTGAAATATATAATGCTACCGTAACAGACTTGTTAAATCGAATCATTTTCATACAAAACTAGTAATGCCTGACCGAGGACGAAAATGGTAGCCTCATGTTATAGTCGGGCCATTACGAACGTGCTTCCGGGCATATCGAAACTCTCGCTCGCACTTCTAATGTTGTGTGTAACAACGAACGGATTTGTCGATAGTCAATAACAGGTAATCAAGGAAAGGTCAAGGAAATAATGCAAAATATTTTTAGGATGTATTTTAAAACATCCTTTAATAACATCCATATTTATATTTTTGCATAGTTACATTGGTCATCAAAGGAAGCGTCCTTTAATTATAGCTATCTGTGTCTGATCGGCATCCCTTTATCGATATCGAGTTGTGCGGCATTGTCACATACCTTTGACGTCATTTTTATGACTCGGGCCGCACGTTCGTAATGGCCCGACAATAGTTAGCCGGTATCACCGTCACCTATTCACCGAAACGCAGAACAACTTCCCGCTAGAAATGGTTGTGACGGTGTCTACGTCACTTGACAAACCAGTTCTGAGAATTGAAATTGTCACTGTCATCTATTGTCATTTACGAATGAAACGATATTTCTCTGCACTTTTTCTTCGATTTCGTGTTTTTGCACCACTTAACTGCGCATGTTGGCATATTTCCGCGTAAATTAAATGGCTGACAGAATTGCCAGCCGTTTAAGCCATTTAATGGTTTCCTTCAATTACAAGGTGGTGAGATATATTTATCTATACTTATCTATGACCACTTCAAGAATCTTATACACAAAGTTTACAAAACATCAATAGCGTGATTCAGAGTCCTTCCAGTGCCATCTCTTGGCGAGTAATCGGCCACACCTCGCACCACGAACACGTGCACCGACATTATAGCCGTCTGCCATTAATGAGGACACAAGTGTGCTGTAAGGAGCGCGTCGTCGCTCGAATTCATTAAGCCTGTACGAAACGTGCAGCCGGGCATCGTACTTCGTTATCGCAACCGAAAAATAAAAATAACATTAAAACTTAAATAAAAGCGGCTGCTTGTCTCAACGACAAAACATGCACGATACATGTGATTTTGAATAACATCTAAAAATAGTCTAAAATAATGAACATTATTTATGTTTTTAGAAAATATTAGCGAACTGTGTGGACTGTCCCTTCTTGTGTGGACTGTTACTCTCTACTTCGTTAGTTAGAAGTCGATATATGCTCTATGAACGCGCACTATAAGTGTAATATGATCACAAACCCGAGAGGATGGCATGACCAGAGTCTTGTGACCTTCCTAACGTCTCATAATATACTGCGGCCATTGTCAACGTATATGGAGGAGGGTAAGGATTATTTGGGTCTCCCGAGGCACTTTGCCCATAGAGATTTTCAAGGGTTAGAATACCAACCAAAATTTTTCTTACAACATATTTTTTCTCTTCTTCTTTTTTTACATAAATGTACATAAATACTCGCTTTCTGGCGTTTAGAGTAGAGCACAAAACTTAAAAAATGGTCGATTACTTGTTTTTTTTTACATAACGTCTCATTTGTACATAATACCGTGTTTATCACACACTCATCCCGAAATACCCTTTTACCTTAACAAAATAGAATTTCACCAACGTCGTTACAGGCATAGAGGGTACCCCAAAGGAGCTATACCCACGTGATAGCTATAAGTTAACACAACGCCTACGTGAGCCGCTGCGTTGTAACCTGTGCGTCGGCGTCGTGTGCGAACGTTAATGAGCACACGAGTGTAATGCACAGGGCGCGTCCTCGCTCGAATTCATTAAGCCTACGGGGACGTGCGACGCTGCGTCCACTTCGCCTCTACTCCCGAAACCATTAAAGCTCAATACACACACAGGCGCCGTACGTGGCAGACATAGTAGCGCAGACATTAAAATATTACATACATTATATGAGGATTTATTTACATTTGCTTACGTAATAGGAGCGAATCACCAAAGATTTGGACCAGTAAGTTTTATCAGCGTCGGAAATTACGAACCAAATAAAAAAGCGATATAAAGACAACGTATGATTTGTCTTAATGCGTTTTGTAATGAGTGTTTTGGATTATTTATCGTCCGTGTGTCTCATCTGCACTTGTGAATGAATAAAAAAGGGTCTGTAGTACAAATGTTAAAACTTGTGACTTGAGACTGCTACGCTACATATCTGGTATGTAAACACCTTATGTACATATAAATTAAATGTAAAACATAAAACCATATAGTTTATTTTTAACCGACTTCCTAAAGGAAATGAGTTATGTATTCATCGAGTATATACCTTTCGGTTTTACGAATTTAATGAACACATTATATCAAAGCATAGATTAGTAAAGATTTCTCACTCCTAACAAGAAAATGTAACCAGTTTTAAGAATTGAAACAGTTCCGTGAAAAAGTTTTGCCACGTCTCCTTGCTAAAACGTCCCTAAAATATTTGAAAAACTTATTTGTCATGTAAATTAAGCAGTATTAGTTATTTATTCGTAAATTTTCTCTAAAAATGTTATTTGTCAAGAATTAAAAAAATAACTGACTAATCAGACTTTTGTGGCTTCATTCAATATCAAAGCGACGAAGTATCTTTACTAATCTATGTATCAAAGTTTGAACATGCGTTGTCTTTTAGCGTGACAATCAATAAAAGGCAAAATTTACAAGTCTACAGCAAACATTTTACTAAAGAGAATGTATAAAAATATAAGCCTCACTACATTTTCTTAAAGACGTAATAAAAGTTCTGAAAAGGGTTGACACTGTACTTATATCAGAAATGAAAACCCTTTTTATATAAAGGAAATAGCAAACGAGCATGTAGATATCTGTAACCGATCCCAAATTGGACAGGCTACCTGACATCGATCACCAATGCCTGCGAACTACATGTAGAGGTACGAATGCTTTATATCAGTGACTTTGCTTTACCACACAACTAAATACAAAAAATATAATGAACATCGCTATTATACAGAAAATATAGTGCCGCTGTAGTTACAGCTGAAGTAAACAAAGCGTATATTATCTTAATCTCCAAATAAAATACATACACAATATTATATATTCACACCCATTAATATACCAACAATATTAACACGTAAATTAACTAGCTAACTATGTTTGTGTTGGTCACAACATGCAGTCCCGTCTAAGAGGTTAGTGTAATCAATAAACATCTGCAACACACTAGACTGAAGAGATTGCAGATGCGTGCGTTTCGAGACAAAGGCAGAACGTTCTATTGTATAAATAACTGCTGATTGTATGTAACTTGATGCGTGTCAAATACGAACGTTAGGTGGCGGATTTGACTGGAAGACAATGTTAGCTCTGATGTTGACAGGTAATCGACCCACTTGCAAATCAAGCGCTGTAGTCTATATCAACACCGACCTAGTCTGGGACTTTAAATCTAAATTGTTTACACTAGTAATTATTAACAGTCCCAGAAACTATGTATTTTTGAAGTGGAACTAATATTTCTACAACGTTTTTTTAGAAAAAACGGTGTAAGGATAATGATTTTTTCTAGTCGATAGAATCGCTTTTTTATTTAAAGGAGATTTTTGTTATTTTTGAAACGTATACGTGCGAGTCCGTACGATATCAATTTTGAAATAATACAAAAATGGTTTAAAATTACTCAGCCTTCCAATGTTCCTCTATGATAAATGTGTAAGATTACACACACAGCTAAAATATAATACCTCGCGAATCGCGCTTTAAATCTCACAATGAATGCTGCGCTTTCCAGCGATTTCACGGAATCGTGAAGAATTTTAAATAAAAAATATATAGCGAGTTATATAAAACGACAGATAAGAAAATTCGCGAGCTCGCTTCGTTTGGCACGAACAAAGTGGTTAAAATGGCGAACGACTCTTACTATAATAGCCGGGTATAAACAATAATATTACGAAATATTGCCTATAAAATAGATAAGTCTTATGATATTATTCATTTCACTTCATTAAAATATATGAACTATTTTCTCCAGTAATTACTTACAATTTCCTGTTATAGTTTCGGGGAAATATTTCCTTAGGAATTCAGAATTGGAACACATTATTATAACCATTAAAGGTAATCCGACCTATTTTACATGCGAAATAGGTTTGAATACATAATAAGTTATGTAGTAATAGTTTTTATGAAAGTATAGTACCTAGGATATTTTTTTTTTTATGAGTACCTATATGAAATTTCAAATTAATAAAAATCTGGGTAAACCGTAACTGTAAACTGTTTATTAAGATGTCTTTTTTATGTTTTTTTTTCAACGGAAAACATAACTTGCGTAATTATTATACATATTAACTAGGGAAACTTTAAACTACTATAATGTCCTTACATCGAAAAATTATGAACTATTGACTATTCGACCTTACATTGAGGTCTAGAAACAAAGGTGGACTTTTAGTCAAAAAATAGATAAGCATTCGCCTTTCGTAAATTATGTTATAATTAAATCAGCTTTTAATTGATAAGCTTCCACGTATAATACGAGTATTTCACTTGAATAACGCCCCACAATTTGTTTCCGAAGTCGTATAAAAAGTCACAAATCCGGCACATATGTTGCTGAAAGTTTAACAACGAAACCTTTCGCATATGTTAATTTCACTCCGGGTATTATAGCAAATTTGGTACTGAATATAAATTTACCCTTTGTTTGATGTTGAAACAAGGGACGGCCGCATGATTTATTTACTTAGGTTTTCGTACATGACCTTAGCGTTTTTTTCCTTACACGGTTTTTTGTTTACGATGATATTCATTTACGATTTACACAAAATAAGCGTATACGTTTACGTCATACACAGTTTACGTCGTATATTAGATAAACAATGAAGATTATCATTTCAATTTCATTCATAAAGTCAAGAAGAATTATAGAATTCAGTATCATCTGTAGGTATGTAAATATAGACATCGTAAGTTTAAAAAAATACAAAAAAATGTAATTTGATGCAATCTGAAACAAAGAAACAGTTTGAAAGTAGCGGCAACCTCCACCTCAATACTCCAATACCCTTGCTCGAAAAAATATCAAACAAAGTCACAGTAAAAGCCGTAAAAAATGTTTAAGATCATTTTTGAGGTATTACATAAGAAAAAAACATTGCTATTTTTTGTTAACGCTATAACGATATACTCACAATTATAATGTTAGCGTTCATTATCGGCAACGCGCTTCCCAATGCTTTAAATAACTTTTTTTTTCTTAAATTATCTTTTACCATATCCGTAAATTCCGTAATCAATTCCAAGTCGCTGGTGTTTCGCCAAACTTTCCATGACACAGCTGCAGTGCGACATGTTGAAAGATAAAGAAATGTATACTTTACTGGATATCACAATTTATTTATTTATTTGTTAATAGTTGCACCAACGAAGTAATCACTGACAAATCCATTGTACAATTTATATGTATATAAGCAGTAAGTGTCACTTCACTTATAGGTGCAAACGGTATGCAATAGAAAAACAAGTAAGAGCACATAAAAATACATAACAAAATTATAAATTAATTAAAACATTAATATCTACAATTTAAAAAATAAATCGGATAATATGCGACAAGAATATAAAATAACTACATAAATTCATAAAAAAGATTATAACACAATATTAAATTGACTAAGAAATTAATTATGAAAATTCAATACAATTAAAAACACAATACAATACAGATGTTTAGATTTAACACACAATATTAGAATTATAAAATTGAAATTGAGATAAGAATACAATTAATAATTAGTGGTCCTTAAAAAAAACAAGTGTAAACTTTAAATGCGTGCAAAGTATTCGAAAAGATATCAATGGCTTTATCAGAATTATCGAGGCTTAGGTTGTGCACATTGTCGTATTTCCTCAGCATTCTGTTCAAAGGAGAACGAAGGTGACCAACGTTGGAACGCGCAGGTTTTATAGAAAATGGTTTGTACTTCCGTGATCTAGGCATTCTTCTTGGAACGGATATGTTTATTTGAGACAGAAGATGAGAGGCATCAATTTGACTATTAACTAGCTTGTACAGAAACATGTAGTCTAGTTGCCTTCTACGGTTTGAAAGAGATTTTAAGCGAAAGTATTGCAACCGATCCTCGTAAAAAGGTAGCGATTTTGCTAAGTTGCAGCTATATGACAGGTGCCACAAAAATCTTTTTTGAATATTTTCTAGACGTTTATTATAAACATCGTAGTGTGGGTTCCACACAACGCTACAATATTCGAGGCCGCTGCGAACAAGAGCATTGAAAATTGCAACTTTAGTAGATGGCTTTTTGAAATTAATGTATCGAATATATTAAACTATATTAAATTTATCTATAACCATTCATTTGTTTCTTTTAACAGTGGACTAATGTATCGTGACAAGTGATAAAACATTATAAGTATTTATAATTTGGCTCTTAGGGACAACAACGCATCTATAATACACCTCTTATAGGACTCATGCCCTATTTGGACGATGTGTTATAAATCCTACATGCTCATTTGCCTTTTAGTACAAAGCTGTTTGAATATTTTGTAACTAAGGAAAATCTTTAAAAAAGTTATGTACACCTACTACTGATAAAATGACTTGGTCTAAATTGTACAAAATTTGGGTAATTTTGTATTGTTTGAAAAATCTATAACACAAAACATTTTTGGGACGTAATGTCGAAAATTTCCCTAACCGTCCAAAAAGTAAAAGCAGTTAGATGTAAGAGCCATACACGTGAACATAACCGCAATGTTATAAACGGAAAGACTTAACAAAAAACTTCAAAAATTTTATTTCTCATATATTGCAGTACTCCTTGATTGTCATTTTACGTCGTGCTCGGTTTCGTCCTCACAATTTTGTGCCGGCTTTTTCGCGAGCGTATTCAAACAAATCACAAAAGACAGCTCAGTCTCCGCCACTCATATTGTTTGTGTGTGCACTACATGCTGGCTTCGTACTAGGTGTTTATTTTTCAACATCGAAACATTTAAAATTTAAATACTCACGAGAATTGGCGAACACGATTTATTACTTACTTTTCGGTTATGCTTTTTGAAGAGGTATGTGGTTTAACTACGGATTTACTGTCACAATTATTATTGTCTGAAAATAAATCACAATATTGGTGATGATTTTGTGATATTGGCTGATGGCACAGACTTACCTAACAAATTTCAGATTGGGTCTCTTTTTTAAACGCAACTGTCCCCGATCTGAGATAGGTTCGCTGTATGTAAAATATGCATACCTGGCACATTCTATCTCGATCAATCATAAATAATATTAAAAAATGCTCTACGGCCGGTCAGAAAAAAATATAAACCTTATAAAGACAACGTGAAAAATAAACCGAATTTACCACTTAATCCGCGAACACATTTTAAAGGCACCTAAGCAATTGGACTACGCTTTGAAGGGAATGAAATAAAATATTCACGGAGCAGCACAATGCGGAAAGTTTACGCAGCGAACAAGTCTCATTCACAAAAGGTCAGGTAATTACTCAACGGAACACCGTCGGGCCTATTCTTTGAATTTAATCTATTGTCATAAAAATACGAGGGATGTAGGTAGACAGAATGTAGGAGGTGGTAGAACCTTCTGTGGTTCGACTCCAGCGCATCACCGCCACACGAATTTCTGCCTAATAACAGCAATGTAAGCGCTTATGTGTTCTGGCTTAAAAGGCGTGGTAAGGGAGACATACTATTCTAAGGCATTCTAGCATAGACAGGGGGTAGCAACGCATTAGAGACCAATCTCTGGTAAGAGAATTTGGTGCACCATGGACATTTGCAAGCATCCCCATGCATGCATGCTACTTAACATAAGTAGACGTTGTGATTTGTAGTTGTACTCAGTTTTATGTATATCGCTTCGTCTCATTGTAACCTCAGCTAGTGTTAAAAATCGAAAAGAAACGCGTATAATGCGTATAAGACTGAGAATATAGCGCCGATATTACATGATGTAAGAATGACAACAGTTTTTAGCTCTACGATATATCATACCGTCGGGAACATTCTATTCTAGAGGAATGAGATATAACGGATTGCTTGTAATATTGTGCGATGTCCAGTGGATGAGAAAGCAAGTCAACTTAACACTAAGCTAACGTAATATTTATCTTCGCTAATCCACTCTGTAGGCCTAGCTCTATATATATTTCTTCAATTCTGCAAGCATATCGTGTTTTTCTCGGACTATGTTCAAAATATTTGTCTCGACGTTTATACGAAAAAGATAATATGATAACCTAGTGGTGTGTATACTCATGGATTTTTTTTTCGTAGAGTGTTCGTTTTAGATATTCACATGATTTTAAAGACGAAAAAGAACCTAAATAAACTACACCAAATAAAAATAGCTTAATACACTCGAAAAAAAATTCATGAAAGGTGTGTGAAGTCTTTCGAACAGAACTTGGGTATGAAGGTGTATGGCCTAAACATTTTTCATGCTGTGACAAGATCCGTGCTATGCAGTGAGACAATAATGAGTTAATGGTGACTATATAATGTAACTACATCTTCACAGGCAAGTCAATATCTATATGTAAGTTCTACACGCGGTATGTAAAATATTACATTCTACAAGATTATTTTCCATGATAACACATCCGCTATAGTCAATATACGGATAATACTAATTTATCCTAAGACACAATGTCACCACATTGCCTTTTTCCGTATTTCACTCACGGAATCAAGATAAGCCGAACAATAGCCCATATATCAGAATCAGCTTAATTTCGGGGCTGAAGGAAAATTTATGAACCTATTATCCTATATTCCTATAGCAGTCCCCGTTGAAATCCTAACTAGATGCCAATTTTGCAATTAGTGTTACAATTAATTGGGTCCGCATAAATCCGACATTTTGATTAAGTACAAGTCAAAAATAAAAGTATCGTACCTATAACAAATGCTAAAAATTAAATCGACGTATTCAATAAATGTAATAATTACTCTTATTTAATCGTTTCATATTTTCCATTCGACTGAAGTTTACATTTTGCAGACATTATAAATAACCATAATAAAAAAGCTGGATCATTTGTAAAATATTTCTTATATATTGTAATCTAAGAATAAATTACCTAAATGTATCTATTCAATTCTACTTTATTTAACATTTTATTTTCTTCGGGATATATTCAGTAGTTTTATATCAATTAGTAGTAAAATATTATATGGCAATAAATAATAAAACAGTCATAGTCTGGATACTTTGTGTAATCATCTTGAAACAACTAAAGTCATTGAACTCCCTGTCTAGCCGACTGGATATAATTAGTGAAACAAAGTTTAAGATTCAAGTCTTCATTAATTTTCACCAATACACTAAGCAAGTAATAAGCATTATATTATTCTTAAAATTTAGATTACGCTTATATAACTGACTACGTATAGAATATGAGTTCTGTTTAAAGTAATCCACATACTGATGACTTATTAGGACACATACGTTTCGTGTGCGATATACGAGTATTTGTATTGATTAACTGATTGTACATTTTATTGTCCTTTTGTTGTTGTTTTTTTTTTCTTTTGTTTTAGGTTATTATTTTTTTTTTTGTCTCTCTCTATTATAGCATCTCATTTGTGTTGCAATTATCCGAATAAATGTTTCTTTCTTTCTTTCTTTCTATTGCCTTACTACAGCATTTAACGAGAATTGCTTCGCTTCTGTAAGTTATGAATAATAGCGATGTAGGTTTCATAGTCTATCCATGCATGATGTATGTACCGCTATTAAATGCAGTAGGCCACGAAGTATTGTGTATTCTTGTATGTGTGTGACTTACCTGAAGTCTAGAGACAAAAATCATTAGAAGAAAAGAAAACAAAACAAAGTAGACTATTCTGTGAGATTAGTGTTATCTGGACCTGAACTAAAACAGCCAGCGATACAGGTAAATTGAGATATTTGTATATTCGTGGTCATTCCAAGTTCTACTAGCCCAGTCCTTTTACTGCGTACGTGCAAGATGTATTTCCCGAACCAGAGCCACTTCGCGAATACTTTAAAAAGAAGCTCTCAAGAAAAGTCCTAAAAGAGAACTGCACTGATATCACCTCTGATATTTAGAATATCGAAGATTATTTCTACTTTAGAAAATATAGCCCATATTTCTATCAGCTAATTCTAGGTACAAAAAATGATCACTTTATGTTATATAGTCGGATATTTAAGGTATTTCAATTTATAAATATATTTTACAATATTCATGTATCATTGCTTAATGAAGTCTTTATTTTTACATCAGGTAAGCCTCCTTGGTTCACAATGTATTAGACACTCCGAGTGACTGTTAAACCTGTTTTCATTACCGCCGCATCCAGAGTAGAACATCGGCATACATTTCCTTCTGATGATGTCAAAGAAATAAACCTTGTACATACGATTGCACGGGCCTTTTGAAGGCGCCTGGTAACAGTAGTACGGTATGTTCCTCAAATTGGACGGAAAGGGGCCTTCCTCTACACCTGAAATTGATTAAACGGTGATACATGAGCGTTGAACGCATGGGACTCGTTAATTTTAGCACGTAATAACGTGCTTGATTTATTGTACAATACTGCGATCGTTCCGGATAAAAGTAGAAAAAAGTGTAATTTTTTTTATCCACACTTTACTGTTTATAGCAATTAGTAGTATTATGAAACGAGCGTTCCCGTCGCATATTAAGAGGTAACCATGGACATTGGACATCTATAACTGAATACATTGAACAAAAGGTCCACTTAACTAACCACAAACACATTGATACTCCTGATGTCCGAGGCAAAATATCTGGATGAAGTTAAAATTCCCTCGCTATAAAATATATCGAACCAGAACATAGTACCTCTACTCTGTTGCTGTCAGGCATACAAATAGGCGTGACGGCGGTGCCGACGCAGTCAACTATCAAAAAGTCCTACCATATTCTAAAATTATTTAAAGCGACTAGATATATAGATATTTATTAAACGCACAAAAAAAATGCTTTCCACTTACGCCCATATTTTACATAGTCGTATACTGCCGTCGCAACGACTATTAATGACAGGGTAAAAACTAAAACACCCAATATCTTCATGATCGCTTCTTCTGTCGTAGATTATTTTTAATTACTTATTACCAAACGTGCTTGCATTTCAAAAAAATATTGTCACACGGAAATCAAGACAAGATAAATTCTTTCACAGATGCGTTACGATCCCTAAAGTGTACCGGTTCTTAAATATACTCCAGCCCCCTTCAAACCAAAACACTAACACACTACTATGAAGCGGAAATAATTGTTCAATTCTAAGCACATTTTCCAATCAAACGGAGATGCAATCAGAAACAATCAAGTGTATATCGATGCAGCCGTTTTATTGCTCGTGTCCATATGAATTTTAGATAACGAACCGATATTGGATTCTGTGTTTACTGATGCCAGTTGTAATCTCAAAACCGCTTTCCGATCAGTTCGGTATAAAACCTATTTATTTATTTAGAATTTGAATAAAAAATAATAACACGCACTCTTTTTGTTTGATATAATAAGGTAATCAAAAGGCCGCCTAAATAAATATTTTTTTAATCTTTCAGAACTTTTATATCCTCATCAAATATTTTTTTGCGTTTAAATTTAATTTATTCATTAGTATGTAACGTTTTGATGACTTGGGAGGTTTATTTAGTATGCCTTACGGATTTAGGGTTAATTTATGGGTATCGCCAGATAATTTAATTTTATCATTACACCAGAGTACGCCCGACACATACACATACCTACGTACCTCTAAATATTACAACAATAATTTAATTTCTTTACATTAATAACAAAACATATAAATTTTATTACAGTCATATTATTCAGTAACTTACAGAATTCCCAACATCGAATATTTGAAGCAACTCTTATATAATTCAAGCAGATTTCCAAAGAGAATTTCTCGTCAAGCACGTAAATGTTTTATTGATGAAATCACTTGACGCGTAAGTAATTAATTTTCTTTGATTAAACGATTCAATCGTACATGACGGTATATGATTGAAATCACATTTTTGTTCAATATTTGAAGCTCATTAGAAAAGGTGTTAACCGGAAGACCTGGTTAAGGTGTAATTAGCTACTGGATAACCTCTCCATTTTTATTACCTCATATATTTTTTCATGCCGTGAAAGAAATAATTTTATTGTAATAAATATTTTCGATGAGTTTGCGTATAGTAGTAATAAACCGGACATGGGGAGTAAAAGACAACCACGACTTATTACCACTTGGTAGTAAATTGTTCTTAAAAATATTTGAAATATCAATCAATCCGAGTAGAGGTCAATGTGAAGAGTGAGTGATAACAACGTCCGCTCTGTAGTACCAGTTTTGATGTAGGTACCCATTTATTACAAACGAACTATTACTTACGAATACACTACTTCAGTGGAAAAGCTTGCATACTAGTTTTATATCGAAGATCCTTATCGCTTTTTCTCTATCTGTGATATAAAAAGTATTGAAATAAAACTCGAGGCGACGCTTAACGTAATAGTCTCTGGAGATACAACAATAGACTTTCATATTTGAATAGTAACAGTTCACGTTTTCTTCTGTAAGATTCCCGTATAAGTGCTTCCATGGGAATACTATAAAGAAACCTATTGCTTTATAATCGGTACAACTCTCGATGTTGGTAATCGATAGTGACAATAGTTACTGTATTCTGTTTGAAGGATGTGGTTACCAGGAGGAGCCACTTATCTAGTGGACTTCACGTAGGAATCTTATCTCACCTGGGTTTGTTTCCAAATGTCCAAAGCAGCAGTAGCCATTTACCATCAGGTGGACTTATTTACTATTCACCATTACAAAGAAAAAATACTACCATTCCACCTTAATCATTATGTATAACAGCGCATCTGTTGTCTACCTTACATAGCACTTCAATCAAACTTAGGGTTATTGATGTTTGACAGCTGTAACCACATACAATTAGGCGGCTAGCATACTTAACTATTTCTATGCTATAAAAACACAATAAGCAGCGCTCTTATGAACAAGTGTGAACACCCTCCACACGTTTATTTCCGTGCATAAAGCAAGTTGTTCTAGTGTAAGTTGCCTTTCACGTCAGAAATACAATGCCACATCAAAAATAACATGAAAACAAACCGGGAGCACTTGACACAGATTGACGTAACATCAGTAGGTCAACCTCTTCAACCTACTGCTATTACGTAAGATCATAGACTTCTATGTCATATCCACACATAGTAACGTCTCGGCCTTCGACGATACTGTGTACAAAGAAAAAGGGTAATTTTGTTTCTTAATCATTACAGCATAATAACCGATTAATTGATGAAATATTAATCCCGTGTGACATAAGGCCTCTTTTAATATCGATTTTTATAAGTACACACCAAAATTAGCAAAGTGCATATTAAATAACTAACCCATAAATTAAAGGAATAAGGGAAACATTTAAGGGAAATTTTACATATTTTGTAAAATTGCTGTTTTCAATGTTCTTTAATGTAAAGTAACGTGGCCAAAATTCGGATAATCGAATCAAACAAAGACGAAAAGGATCAATGCCCAAAAATATCCAAAAAAAGAACATAAGAAATACCGTATAAATTCTATGAATCAAGAGATACCGATTTGTAATCTAGAATTCCTGTGTACCTACCGTAAATCTGAGCTAACTATCCGAACAAACAGAATTCCCTGCATAACAAAGACATTTACAACTTTGACAGATGGCGCTATGAGCGCTGTTGCCAAAACTATGCTGGTACATACAGACCGCAATGTAAACTTAGGCGCTAGGCTCTGTAGGAGGCCTACACCGTTCGATAGTCGAAGACAAACTAATTTCCATTTACATCGTTATGAGGGTCCCGAGTTCCCAGACTCTTGTAACATTCAAAACATAACATTTTATCGGCAAGATGGTACCGATAATCACAATGTTCGGAGTTTGCTTTAAATTTGCAAACTGAGGGAGTGTTCCGGATAGAAATGCGTACATTATTTTCACTTCCCTCACAAAATGGACTCGCTTCATTAACTCGGGGCGTTTCCAAAACAAATTAATTGAGCTCGCTATGAGGAAAACGGAATGAGTAGAAAATACAAACGGAAAAGTCTTTTTTTCTAGATTTTAATGTGGAACTGAGTAGTGCGAGTGCGATTTCTTTGATGTAATTTTATTTTACACGGTAATTCAAGTATTGTAGGGCATAAATGTTTTTAAAACCCTTTTTTGCGATAAGCTGCCTGCCTATTAAATATTAATACATGAACGTATATAATATTATGTGAATGATGCAGCAACTGCAAGGACAACCTCATGACACAATCATGAAAAAATACACACAATAAATGATAGAATATATGTTATTCTTGTTATTTATCCACTTCATAATTACGAAGATATCAGAAGCCGAGTCGTAATCTCAGAACACAACAACAAATCTCCGTTCTCATAGAGCCCTATCCAAAACTAGTCAAAACTTTCCCCAAAACATACGAGAGTTAAGTAAATGTTTCGTTAAAGATAATAATATGCTGAATCTCTGTTATGCGTACAAATTTAATCCTTAATAATGAAAACAACAATATGAAATCTAACCAAACTTACATCTAAGTAAGTGTTAAGTATGTACACCATGCATTAAAAAATGATACGTTTATAAATTGATCTCTATCGATTTTATACGTACAAAATGTTTAACAAGAAACACAACGGACTTCTATGTTGAACTAAATGTTAGTTTATTACATATTTCTAAAGTCGGCGCTCAATATATTTCGATAATGGCGTAAACAGCGTGTCCAATATGAGCGCCGACATAACTATAAGTATTAAATTAACTTAACTTTTTCTGAGCATCGATATTTTAATAAGCAATTGTTTGAAGTTCAATATTCAATTATCGGAAGGGGTACAATATCTGTGCTTATAAATAATAATGCCTTGGGTCCGTACCCCATTATAGCGAGAGATTCTGAAACATAAGTGCGGCTGTAACATATGACGGTTATACATAACTTATAACGCGAACCTTACCTACGATGTTCTTTGTCATACTCTTACCGACTAAAGGAAATTTATTTGTACAACGCTGGTTGAATTGTGATGACTTGATACTGTAATATACATGTCTTCATGTGTTTACATATATTCGTATATTCGTATGAACCATTTTTTAGTAATAATCATAGACAATATATATATAAAAATAAGGTTCCTTATAAGTTCTAAATAGATAGTAGTTTTTTTCTTATCCTAATCATGTTTCGATTTTATTTATGCCTACATACGACAAATAATTAAAAAACTGTATACATATACAATTTATTTGACAAATAAGAAACTGAATGGGTTCCATTAGAAGGGTTATTTATGAAAGAATGCAGCAAACGAGCATTTAGTCCATTAAGTAGTAAATCGTTTCTTTGCCTAGGGAGATATGAAATCAATCCCAAATAGGGTTGAGCCTAGAACCATAGGTTATTGAATTTAAACGATATTTTGTATGAATCTTGTTTAATAAATTGTAAATACCGAGGTTCCCAAGACAGGGGGCGGGAGGGCTTTTCCGTATCAGCAAACATCGCAAAGAAGATAATACTCAAGGCAACCGTTTAAATTTAGTGACGCGCAAACCTGATAACCAAGAGGCACGAAGGCGCGAGGCGATTCAGGCACGAGATCCTTTAAACATAATCGTTACAATAAATTTGACGCACCCAATGGACATCTGAGGCCTTGACGGTCGGATCAAATCGACAACATTAATATTTCACTGAACTTGTTGATTCTATAATAGAAAATTTCACCTTATCTGTATTGCGTTTTTTATTGAACCTAATTGTCAGGCATTATAATAATTTTCAGGTACACGGTAACGTGTTAATTATCTCAAATAATGAAAATTTATCGTCAGCACATGACAGTGTTTGACCTAGAACCAACCGTTAAATGGAGCAAACTTTTACAACTGCCATAAAATTTGCGTGTAAAAAATTTCTATTTTATTTTAGCGGCCGCTTTCATTCACCAGGCATCTAAATGAAATATCCGTGTGTAGGGGTTGTTTGCTATGCGGGATGTGTCAACAGTGGTACCGCGAATAAAAAACGTACACAAAAATCCATTGACTGCTGTCAGGTGACACGGTTGCTGACTATCCAGAATTATATTCAGCCATTACTACCTGAATAACAATTGAATTCTTCGGTTTCCCTTTATTAATATATATATCAGAAATGTAGTTCAAAAATCAAAGTTTAACATCAAAACCATAGCAAACAATTGTTACCTAATACCTTTACAACAATTCTATCATGTTGAAAAGAATCAAAACCAATGCTTTAAACAGGTACGCATAATAAAGGAGATCAGTAGGTACTGCAAGAAAATGTAATATCGCCGGCAAGTTACGAGAGCTTTACGAGATCAAACGCTTTATTACACGAAGAAACAATTTTCATCATGGTCCTGCATAGTCGTTCGTTACAATGTTGCTTAAAAATGTTTCAAATTCTCTCATGCAAGACGATTAACCGTCATTTGACTCCTTCGAAGCAAGCGATAAATTCCCCAGACGCATAAACTTTATTGGACTTGCTGACGTTACATTAAACAAACAAAAGGAAATAAAAGATAGAAACAAAAGTATTTCAAAGAATGTAATGAATCGAAGTTAACAATACTGCAACATTTCTTTGAGTGCCATGAAACTGTCTCCGTTTAATTAAAAGATTGATTAATTTGGAACATGGAAATCAAATAAATGAGCTATTTAAATAATGTTGGTATATGATCGGTAACATTATTTTTTACTAAAGAATTAGTTTAATTCAACGTCAAGCCTAACAATTGTTAGAAAGAACAATAAATGGTGGGTTCTTAATTTTTGATTCAGTCATGATGCAAGTTACTTCCCTATAGAAACGCTAGTTCTGTAATTACAACCAGGGACGACTCGCTCGGCAGAACATTCGCACAATTGAACTGAAGTGGGTCACCCGCAATCATCGCGAAACGCGAAAGACTATACGTTTAAAACTTCTTCTTGTAATAAGGGAACAATATAACTTCAACTGAAAATCTACGACAAGCCAACAAACGCGGCAGAGAAATGACGACGTCGGGCGCGGCGCGACTCTAATTACGAAGAGAAGACTAGCAATTTGTCTTAAAGTAAGAGAACAGTTTATTTACACCATTGGACATTAAAACAATGTAGGCACACTAATTAAAACGAGGGAACTTGTTAACGCAGGGCATATTACGAAGCGAATTTGAGGAGATAAGAAAATTTCGTTTGTACCAAAAGGTATTGTTTTAGGTTACTTAAATCATTTAAATTGGCTACGATAACAAAAACATTTGCAAAGTTAAAGTGTGTAGATCTAAACACAGTATAAGAGAAAATTAACAAGCCCTAAGAAAGAAGGATTAACAATTAAAATTTAATTATAAAGTTGGACCTGATTATTCCCTGAATTCTTAATTTCCAAAACACCGAAGTTACATTCAAATCATGAATAATGAATGACGTACATTCTTTCACTTAATCAGCTAAGACTGCTTCAATTAATGCGTAAGAATTCAATCGAAATATTGCCTTGAAATCAGCGAAAATACTTAAATGAATGAATATATTTTTACATGAACATTGTGAAGAAAGTCTGCACCACATTCGGCGCCTGCTAGCTTCGTGAGATAATGATGTAATATTTCAAGCACGCAAGTCTTGGCTTCGTTTCCAGAAAACTTTTTATATTACCTATATGGTACAGTCATCTATTATCTACAAACATTTGCTTTAGGATATCGAACAATAGATAATATTATGGTAGTTATTGATCGACTAACTTCGCATATTAAAATGAGTTAGGTGTAATTACGGCTAATTGTTGGAAAGTCTGTCACCCAAATGTTATTAAACCACCAACTTGTGGTTTAAAATAATAGCGTTTTTTCAGAGCTCAATATCTCAAAAATATGAAGTGTCCACGAAATCCTTAAGCTTCGCAAAAGTAATTTTATTCAACCACGCTAACCGGGATGAGGGGTTTAAATAATTTTGAATGGATTAAAACGCTGCGAGTAATTAAGTCCGTTTTTCAGCCGTGCCTGTCAGTAATGCTGACAGACTTTTTCAATTCGGAATCTAAAATTATAACGTAATCGGCTCATATTTCTTCACTGAAAAAGATCTCACCAATCGCGATATCCCAGCTATTATATTATATTATTATCAAAATAACAAAACTAATTCAAAGAAAGCCTAATGCTTGCAAAGACAAGCTTACAAACAAAGGACTGTACTCTAATCTAGAGACGTTCCACAGACAAAGGCTAGACACGGGATCTAGAACAGTAGGATTTAGTTTATTAGCGGGTAAGTCAAATAATATTCTCAAACTAGACGAAATTACAGTTTCAGTCGGGATGAATGACAGTGGCTATTTGTACAGCTGCGACTCAACCTTGCTTGCCAGATGGCTAGCTTAAATTTAATATTAGTCGCTCTGTTCTTTCACATCAACTTCTTATTACTACATCGCTTCGATCATGCTCATTGTTTCTTGCAACTTTTGAACAAAGAACACAGAAAAGATCGCGTGTTTCGTTCAAAAGTGAAATGTACTCTCATTGTTCTGACAGAAGATTGCCTTAATCATGAATCGCTTCTCTTCTGTCAGATATCCTGTTAAGCTGTACATGCTTTTTGCTCCTTTCATCTAAGGTATGTTTCTTTTTCTGTAAGTATTTTCTTTGTTTGTTGCAAAGAAAAGTTTCATGTAATTACTTTTTAATTCGTTTCATACGCTATGCAATCTAGATAAATTCAGATACTTCGCCTTTAATATTTGATATTCATTTTAATAGTGAATAACTATGAAAAAATACCAGCCTTTTTATCTTTTAATACCCAGGAATAAGTAAGAAATAGTCACTGTGTGCGTAAAAGGTAAAGTAAAATGTCACGAAGACATATCCCGTAGAGCTCTTTATATCGTAGATGTGGAGTTCGAATAGATCTGTGAAATTACATAACCTACACTTAATTTGTCAAGTGGAATATAACACTGAGTTTTCTTATTAAGAAAAGCCACCTCTATATGCATTGAAATGTTAAAACTTTGATCATTACGATGAAGGTGATCGTGATACAGGTCATTTTACCTACATAATATGTTATACACTGTAACATGACCGAAATTTATGTACACAACGTCGGGGAGGAATTTTAGCTACCAATAACTAAGGCTCAATTTCTTTTCAATATATTATTAAAGCATGCTCATCTTGATCCCAGCTTATATCAAAATTTAATATCGAAAATCTTATTAAAAATATTGTTTCCAGGCTTGGCCTGCTATGTAAAAGCAACGAAAACGGTCCATTACTAGAGAATTCGATTAAACGCATTAAAATAGACCGGAAAACACATTAGTGGTGGCTTCAAGTTTTAATTTCCCGTCGGAATACATATTGCAATATTAATTTTTCTCTCAACACTGCACGCTTGAACCTTGTTTTTTGCAACATATGAAACAGTTTCAATGTAACAGTGTTTATTAAATTCTAGGCATGAAATAGAATTAAGGTTACCAAAGTAGGTCGTGTAAAATACAAAAATTAAAATGAGATTTAATGAACTTTAATATTCTCAAAAGTGGAACATTTACAGAACTGTCTCATTGTGTTTTTGTGAGATACATTTTCCTCAACATAGATGTTAAACAATCGTTTGAGATTACTAATATACAATTAGTAATATTTTATAGGTCCTACCTACATATTATATAAATTTAAATATCCGTCCAAAATTTAATGTACAAACATCACACACTGGGAAAGCTAAACCCGTTGACTATATTATTTGGGGTCCTCTTTTGTATTTAATTTAAAGATCGCACCCTTATTTGCATTCCACTTCACGCTTAACGAATACCTCTGTCGGATCCCTTAGTCTTTTTACGGTTTTATTCCCGGGCCTTTTCGAGTTTTCCTTTTCCGGAGTTTCCTTCAATGCACAGAAATTCATGAAAGAATTAAGTGCATTAATTCAGACGACACGGTCTTTTTATATTCCACGGCTTATCTGGACTTACGGATTCCGTGAAATTACTCTTTTATCAAAATCCTTTAAATGGAGGATATTAATATAGGCCCATAGGACATGATGTAATTTGGTACAGTGTGAGAATAAAAACATTTTGCTTAAGAAAAATCCATTCATACATTTAAGTTTACAGATTGCACAGAACAAAAGACATTTAAATAAGCTGAACGAATTGAGAAATCTCCCTGGACCTGATCTAGACATTTATGTGTCCATCGTCCCCTAAATATACCAAATTTAGGGGCTATGAGTGCAATATATAGTGCAAATAGGGAATTAGGAGATACACACATTTTTATACAAACAACATAACGGCCTCAATACACATAACTGTCAATCATTAGCTAATGTGTAAAGTCAAGTGATCGTATTATAAACTGTCTCGCATCAATCAAACGCAGCTGGGATCCAGTGATATCGAATATTATTATATTTATGGCCAGTAAAGAACAGGTGTCACCACTGAAAAATTAAAATATAAATTTACTATGAATTAAAGCTTTTTTTTGCAATTAAACAGGTTCGTATTTGCGTATTCCATACTGACAATTCATAGTTAACATTTTCAGTGCTCGTTAACTATTTCTGTTAATACTCTAATTGATTTATACTATGTTTATGTTTACATTACAATACGTTAAGACTAGTGTAAAGTCCGGCTCGACGGATCAAACGAACACCTTACTTTTCAGAATATATTTATGTAGAAAACTAAAAATGAATTTATTTAATAAGAAAGCTACCACAAATATCGAACACATCGCGCCCCAATCATAGGCTAATGGCGGCCACGTTATGAACTTGATCGCATCAATCAGACGCAGCTGCTGCGCGTATGTGATGTCGCCTTAATATCCGATATTAAAATATTATATGACCCAAAAACCTATAAGTAGAACCATAAACATTCAAAATGTGATTAACAATTTCGGTTTAACGACTGATGGCGTGAGGTTTGTTTAGGTTAGATGCTAAACTACTTGTACTTGTGCAACACATATTTAGGTCCAGAAAGAAACTTCATCGAAATTAATTTTGTATTAGGTTATCTTTTATCTAATTTTTTAACGGAAAAGATGAAAGAAAATATATAATTTGCATACAAATTAAATGCTTTCATTGATTTCAGTCTTTGGGTACGCTACAGTGTAATTCGAACTATCTAAACATCCGCTTTTGATTTAACTTAAGAGATGAAATCACAAGAATGCAGATTAAAGCTTAGTCGCCATGTACGTCATTATTATAATCATTTAGCGGTTGAATTGGCGCGGTGTCGGATGAAGAAAATTTTATTCAAATATGAGTGATCGTTCAATTTACTTTTGCCATTCTCGCGTAAGGTTAACAGGGAGGCTGTAGAATGTAAATCGTTATAGCGGAGAATGTGCGCCAGACAGAATTGCTCGGAGGCTTTCGCTCGTTATAAATTAGGTGCAGATGACGCGTTCCGTGACTTGGCTCCAGATCCCGTCCGCGCGTGCATTTCACGATTTTGTTGCGACGTTAAAACACCGTATTAACGTACATGAGGAAATATACGAGGTGGGCGTTATTAAATACGGACCGACAACAACGGTTGTAGAAATTAATAAGCGGATTAAAATATGCTGTGCTATTGTGTTCTGCTAAAATTTTAAGAAATTTTGAGTGAATAAATATTTTGTCTACTTAATTAATCAGTTCTATGGAACACAATATTAAGATTTTATCATTGATTAATTATCAATACTTAATCATTCGTAGTTTTGTATACATAACATGTAATCATGACGAGAATCTACCGCTTCCTCTAATAAGAAGCTTACCTGCGAGTGTGCGGCGCAGTATTCCGGCGTCGGTTGTCTGAAGGGGCTGTGCACTGGGCACGAGGCGTGTTGCGCGTGCTGGGCGTGCGGCAGGTGGTGTGCGTGCACGTGCGCGTGCGCGTGGTGGTGGGGCGTGTGGCGGTGCGCGAGGCGCGCGGGCTGCGGCGCGTGGCGCGCGCACAGGTGCGGCGCGCTGCCATGGTGCTCCGCGAGCGAGAGCGTCGAGCAGGACGGCCGCCAGTACCCGCCCTCCTCCATGTCAGGCCCAGGGGGGCATCGCGCCGCGCCACAGCACGCGCACCGCCTCGTGCACGTCAGCGCATGCCGCCGCGCCTCGTGCGGGCACCAATCCTCGCGCTCGCGCCCCGACACCCTTTCCGCTGGCCCCTACCCCTCCCGCTAGCGTCTCCGCCGAGCGGACACCCGCCAGCCGCGCATCCTATCATCCGAATCGATTCAAACCGAACACCTTGCGGTTTTTCACTTTTAACATCAACTTGCACTTCACTATTTGAAAAGTTCGTACTATTTTCAAGTTAAATCACAATCAATAGCTCCGCATCGTATCGGACTCAATATCCTGAAAAACACTCCCATAAAATTCCATGAGCCGCCTAATCGTATAACCGTGTCGGCCTTCTCAAACGTGTATAAAAAGAAATCTGTAAAGTTGGATTGGATCGTAGGAGGTTCAATTTATTCTCGATATTCGCAATTTCAGTTTTAATTGCTTTATCTCGTCCCAAAAGACATCGAACAAAGAGCCGCGGTGCGCAAATTGCAGATATTTGCAAGAGGCGTCTGATAATAACTACATTCTCTTTACGCTTGCAATTGTTGAACTTTGCCTTCCAAATCGGCGGATTCGCATGCTACTACAATTCGGGTGCAAACAGCACTTTCGACGTTCTCTCCTAACTTACTTTCTACAATAGATATTCACTCACCGCAATTGTGTTCGTTATCGGAATGCTCAACTACTGTTTGTTTAACTAGTTAGTAGTGCCGATTGAATAAAAGAGTTCGAAGATCCGTTTTACTAACCTAGATATAAAATTTAGCTAAAATGTTATATTATATTTTAGTAATATAATCTTTATTTTAATGTTGTGTATTTTATAAATACACATGTTTAATGAGAATTACGTTAAGGCAATTTTATGTCTTAAACTTGTTTAACTCCTTCCAAAACCTCGTAAGTATAAATCAAAATATGATCAATATTTCCTGCGCCCGTTACAAGAACGAACCGATTTCTCATCTTAAAGACGCAATTCCAATAACGACAGAACCAAATGGCATATAAAGATATTATGGCACCGCTCCACCGCTTGCCGCATATGACTTCCTATGAGATGGTTGTAAACAGGTTGAAGGTTCTTACAAAACAAGCCCCAACCTTGTCCCTTTCAAAGTAGGACACCGATTTGCATCTAAAATTGCCCTATTAATGTTTAAGTAATGCAGTTTAGGAAGGACGCCCATAACATATATAATGATGCAACTTCCCACTAAAATCCGTAAATCTCTTACATCTTCAATTTTGTAAAGATTTTTTCTGGTAACTAGTAAGTTACTCATATTTTACATAGATAATTTGTATGTGAAGGGGATATTGAACGGTTAACAAGCTATATCAGTGGTTTCGATTCTTAGTCTCACTCTAATTTAAATTGTTCCGAAAGAAACAGTTTCCACATTGGGGAGATCTGGTAAAAATGAACTACTTTCCGTAGACAGTTAAAATTCCTGGTAGAATTGTAAATTCAGTGAGTAGCCGCAACGTTATTTATAAAACATTTTTAGCGACTACGAAAACACAGTGACGAGTGCTAAAGACCCAAGAATGACGAAGTAATTTTTATGGTAGACATTTCTTTTATGCAACCAGGTTAGCTGAAAATTATACCACGAGTAACCTTAAAGCGAAACAGCACTCTTAATTTGTCAAGCTGTTGCAACTTTTCATGTCAAGTAACTAGCTCTTGTGGTTTCTTTTTGACGTTTATTTGGAAAGTGGGAGATGATGATATGATTAATTATAATAAACTGAATAACAAATAATAACTATATTGAAAAATTAGCTTTCGCATGCAAAGTGTATGGTACCAAAAATATATATTGTTAGATTTTATATTAAATCTATGAAATGTTATGACGTGTCATAAAATTCTATTGCAAAAAAAAATATATATGAATTCTTTCGACGAATTAAAATTTTCAATCTATTATTAACACGCTTTTTTATTGGAAATGCTTGAAACTATGTGTATAATACCTCAATAATCGTGTACCCAATTTTGTATGTAATAACATTTTAAGGTATCCAGTACGTACCGCAATTAATCTGTAATCCAATGCAGTATAAGACCTAGTTACTTTACAGGAGCTGGTAATAAATCTTCTCATAAAATGTATTGGAAATCTCAGTAATGTCTGGTTAATCCTGTATTCTCCGTAATCGAATAAAAAATTCAGTTGTTTAAGACTTGGGAGTAGGGGTGTGCGAATATCGTTCGAATCGAATCGAATCGAATATCAATATTCGATTCGAAATTCGAATCGAATAATTCGAAAAATTTCGAATAATTCGTAAAAATTTCGAATAATTCGAAAGTTTTCGAATAATTCGCGAATTAAGGGGGTATTCTAGTCTAGAAGCATGAATTTCAGTTAATTTTTTGAAGTGCCGTAAAAAAAGGCAATCAATATTTTTACCATCCATTTTTTTATAAGTTATTTATTAACATTACAAGAATAGGATCATCCCCAAATTTCAATTTTTATTATTTCATTATATAAAAAAAAAACTATATTAATTGTTCTATTTGTGTAACTATATGGTTTAAATAAAATGTATATTGACTGTTAAATTTTTATTCGAAAATTGAAAATAAGAAACCCTGAAAAAATTCGAATTATTCAAAAATTTTCGGATTATTCGAAAATTTTCGAATTATTCGAAAATTTTCGAATTATTCGAAATTTTTCGAATTATTCGGGAACTTTCGAATAATTCGAATTTTCGAATTATTCGATTCGAGTTTCGAATCGAATATTAATATTCGATTCGGAACGAATAATTCGTAAGTTCGAATTATTCGCACACCCCTACTTGGGAGGAACACGTAATGTTGCTGAGGTGCGTCGAATAAATAGGAATTTAATACGGACAGTCCAGATAGTATAGGACAGGGGTACCAAATTATATAAATCCCCGAGGCACTTGACTAGACTGCGGCACGACGTTCTGGTCTTAGTAGATAGGCCGATGAATCTAATTCCCGTTTGTTATAGTCCCTGCGGCACCAACTACCGAACAAACAGCTTGAGTTAGACAAGTTCTCGCCGAATATACGTGTGAATGTGCGGCGAAATTCTAAACTAAATCTCAGAGGAGGATGGTTGAATATATAGAAATGTTTCGATTAGAATCGCGTAAAACTTTCTATACTGATTTACAATTATAAACATCGTAATCATTACTAAAATTACAATTAAGGACTAATGAACTGAAAGTTACAGTTTTGTTCAACTTTTCAGTAATGCAATACTGTGATGGCAAATATTGTATCATCCGCTTAATTTACTGAAAGTAGATTGTATTTACTAAATACTTAATACAGAAGCAGGAATTACTTATTATTATGTATTCAGTATTAATTTCCGTAGTGAGCGCAAGCTTAAAATATATTTATACTGTGCTCTACCAAGGAATCCGCTTAAGAAAACCATTTTAAGTGGTGGACGGAATAATTAGAAAATATTAGAGATGTAAGCAGCTTATTGATCAACCAAAAACAAAGAAATGCGTATGCTAAAATCTGCATTAACTAGATTCAACCTCAAAGAGCACTGTGAAACCGACTGCATTTGAGGCCGTTATTAGTTTTTGCGGCAGATAATCGTTCGCTCGTTGCTCTTTGTGTAAATGGCATAGGGATTTACCGTAGAAAGCCAATTAAAAGTCTTTGACATGCGTGATATAACATTAGCATAGTTCAAAGGGATAAACCGGAGATTATCGCCTCTGTTTTCAACTCGAAAACTATGTATATCAAAGGTCCGTAGGGTCGTGTAACATGATTTTTGTTGCTGAATAAATATTAGTATAATATATGCGGTCAATTTTGTTTTAAAAGTCAGCAAATCACTTGATCGTAAGTGACATCTGCTGCCGATGGGCATTTGTAATCAACCGCAAAAAAGGTTTCAATCCTTCATAAAGTAGGCCAAAAATGCGTTACTACCACAGAAGAATACCTAAATAATTAAAACACCTCGCCTACGTGTCTCCTTTTTGAGGCCCTTCAGACCAGAACACAGCGGAGCTACGCTGCTGTGAGGCAAAGGTGAGTGTGGCCTTCCTGTGGTCACAACAGGCTGTTAGTTAAAATAACCAGCTCCATACAAAAATATGCAAAGTAAGTATTATATAAAATTTTAAAACATCATACATATTTTGGTTACCGCGCTAATGGTGAATTAGTGTTCGTTTCTGAAAGCCCGCTGAAATGTGAAGAGTTGACACGTGTCTCCTAGTTGGTAATATCTTTTTCCCGTTTTTTGTGACACTGGGGACTCGAGGGCAATTGAGTCGCCGCAAAAAATAAACATCTGGTGCAGAATAATGTTTCCCCACTAGCAAAAACACTACTTAATGACGTGGCTTTTTTCGCGCAGATTACATACATTTAACGGGCGATGTAATGTGAATACTTCTCAATACACGGAATAATCCTACAACATAATCGTTTATGTTATTGGCGTTATTAAAATAGTTTTCGTTATTTTAGCGTTGTCTACAAAGGATACTTTACTAAGCCTACGTCATCTATTCGTTCGTTTTACATTTAACGAGCTGTATCTATCGATTTCTTGTAGAAAGTTGAAATGGTCAAAAATGGCAATAACATGTGTATAAAACGTAAGAAAAAGTACTTTTTAAGCTCAAATGAAGATACCTATATTAAATTCCTGTTTAGAGCGATTCATTCGGCGAAGAGCGATTCATTTCAACGTTTTCCTTCGCTAAAAAATCAAGTGCCAATAAATTTTTAACAAGCTCATGACTATAAATCGAAACGAGAAGGCCTAAATGAATTATTCTACTGATCTGTAAATTGATCAATAAATAACAAATCGCAGTAAAATTTGATTGCAGTAAAAAGACAGAATAAAACATTAAGCTTCTCAAATTACGAATGCACTATTCACATTCGTCGCTTTTAGAGTGGAGATGTATAGCGAGTATTTTTGTAAAAGAAAACGAAACCGATGGGTAAGTTTGTCGTAAACCATACAATTCTTATATAACGTTAATCGACAAAGCAATCTATCGTCATCGAATCAAAACCAATCTCAAGACACTGTCGCAATATAGGAGAAGATGGGAAAAGGTAACCAATATAGGCTCGCACGCCCACCATCAATTAGACCGATACAAAAACACAGATCACTCGCAGGGGGTTGTACCCTTGACCCGAATGTGGCTCATTAAATTCCACTGCCACCGCCGCCGATTGCCGGCGACAATTAAAGGGAACCTTGCGAGTAATGGCGAAAATGGCAAGCGGTTCTTTTTATTACCATCATATTTTTCTTTATGAGATTTATAAATAAAAATGTTGGCGGTTTTTGCTTGTGAGCGCAAATTATCCTCGCTAATTTCACAGCATTCTCGTCCCAAAACAATAATTTGGAGATTTTTGTTTTGGGTAATTAATTTAATATTTTAACAATTAAATATTTAAATGTTTTTTGTTTTCAAAATATATTTAAATATTTAAATTTTGAAATAAACTTTTTATAAATGTGTACCAAAATATGGATTGAAATAATAACTTATTTATGTAGGCATAATAAACACTCATATGCTAAACTGACTACATTTAGGGCATGACAATCATAAAGCCAAAACACTGCGTGCTAAAGATTGGTTTACCAAAAATCTTTGCAAAATCTTAAACGAATAGGCATGAATTATGATAATATGAGGGGTCAAAGCGATTCGTTAGCGCCGTTATTCATGTGTTGTTTGTCTTTCAGAAACACACACATTCATCTCCCCTTGCCAACTAAATCTACTAATATTTTCCATGATAATATTTAAACGTTTAAAGGCTAATGAAGTTTTATATAATGCCTTCAGTTTAAATCCAATTAATTTTCACACAACCATTGTTAATAATAAATGCATTTGCAAATATAATTATACTACTACTTCAAAACACTTAGTATGTAGAATAACCGGAAATTTAGAACAATCTACATTACGCCGCGTTCTTGTGCTGTAAGCAGCATTTGTGTACAAATTTTAGTGAATATCAGACTAGATTACGTAAATAATTAAATCTGAGTTTCAACAATCTCTACAGCTTAAATTTTATCCATATTTCAGAAATGATTCATATTTAGGAATAGTTTTGTGGAACAACGAACCCTACTAACACTTGGCTTAGTATTATTAAAATACGTAATAATTTTAACTTGTCATTACGACGAATCTGTTGAAATTACAGCATTTTTCTTCCACAATAAGTAGTATATAAATTTGGTATAAAGTTGGAGCGTAATATTATACTAAGTTTTGAGATAAAGCGAAATTCTGTAAGCTTCCGCGTAATATTGATTTCCCAGTAGGCTATACAGTATGCGTTGACATTCGTGCTCGAATAATCGTATTCTTTTAGGTGTACGGTGGAAGAGCGTAGTATTCGCAAAGCGTTACGGTTACATTTTCATGCGAGGAGATTTTTCTCTTTGCCGATAATGCTTTGACCCAGTTACAATATCACCGTGATTCAAAGTAGTTTTTTAAGTACACTTAATTACTAAGTTGGGAATGTTAAGATGTTTGGATAAAAGCGTATCATTTATTTTTTACGTAAAATATTTTTACAGATAAGTGTTTAATCGTATCCATCGATAAAATTAATAACACACTTCATTGAAAGCTTTTCAATGGCATGCTTCAACAAGTTTTATCGTCATGTAAAAAAATACAAAGGCCAAACGTCAATAGCTCTTAAAAATGATAGCTCTTTTTTCGAATGTGAAGGTCGAAATTTTTCATGATTACAACGACCTGAATATTTGAAAGGTCAAATATTTATAGTGAAGCAGCATAATCCGAAAAATAATGGAAAGTATGAATGCGATAACAATAGAATGATTGCATGACAAAAGGTAGTAAACAAACGTAAAGAATGTTGCTATTACACTTAGCGATTTCTTAAGGATACTGAAATCACACTAGATAAATATTAACTAATCGGTCTTTTGTAGTTTTACTTGCCTATTATTCATATATGAATTCTTTTAAAGAGGCCTAGCACATGGCATAATCTTAGAAACTGATTTAGGCTTCCAATAAAAACTAAATTAAAGCCATACTTATTCACATAGTGAATACAGAATATAATTGATGAATAAATGAAAAACGATTCAAAAAGAAACATTTTTTTAAATACAAGTGGTCTCTTAGAATTAATCGATATCGACCATTCAGAATATTCAAACCAATATCATCTCCAAGTTCCAATCTATATAGACAATCATTTTAAATAACAAGCAATTAAAACGATTTGCAATGGATTGGAGTTGCCATGGAGTGTTTTGTGAACTATTTAAAAGATAAATTGAATTATAGTTATAAATTTCAATAATAACCAATCTCTGGTAAAAAAATATGTTGTAGGTAGCATATTGAAAAATGAACATTGTTTTAAGTCATTATAAAGTGTATAATTAAATTATAAATGTTTATGCAGTCCACCCTGTTGTCACACCCATACCGCATCCATTATAACGAAACGCAGGGACGCTTTTCTCATAGCAATCTTTTAAAGGTTTAGTTGTGGTGCTTTCACAATCAAACTACAAAGAGCTATCATCTCCCAATTATATGTACATTTAACGTAAATATATCCATATGAATCATCGACTACCTATATCCATATTGTTCAACGACTACCTGTCTGGTACCCAATATGAAATTTCGTAAATTATTTATTTCAAAGCTGAAAACGTAGGTACGATTAGGTTCAAGTGTAGTAAAATTTAACCAAATAATTTTCACTGTAATCGTTAAATACTAAATGATCGGTAAAATTAAACCAACCTCTATTATCACCGATACACTCACGTTGTACTAAAGCCACAAGTAGTTTTTCCTTCCAATTGAACTGAACGTTGCAATCATAATACTAGAAGTGAAAACTTCATTAGAGCAACGAATAAGTGAATAAAAAAATACATTTTGACCACATTAAATGTAACAGAACACGGAAAGTGGACCGTTTAAAGTCAATAACAAGCAACGACGCAATAATTTGCCACAAATCCAATTAAGATATAACCCAAAAGATCCCGGGTGGCTAAAAGGGACACCCGAACAAGTATAATTAAAAAAGTCAAGATCACTTAAGACAGCTGTCGAATTTAAAGTAGGGCGACAATTTCAGAGAAACACTTGCGTTATTGGAAAATACATCAAAATACGACACTGATTCATGCAACATGAATATGGACAAGTTGCTTTGGAACCAGTGCCAGAACGCGGAACAACTAAGGTTACATCCGCTGACTGCTGCATTCGTGAATTGGGTCAGTGGGTCATCGGTTCGGAGTTGCCCTGTCATACAATGAGATATCTCTGCAGAGTCGAACAGGTTTTGCATCGGTCGTTACGGATTCACCCCGTTGCCGGCGGAGAAAAAGTTCGACAGTTTGGTTTTCCACGGAGACATGTAAATATATGGCAGGAAGTTCTTGGGATATTTTTTTTTCCGAAGCGGCAAGTTTATGGTGTATTAATTTTATGCTCAGGCCCATTTAAAGGATAATGGAAATAAATCGACTCTGCGTGCTCGTGCATCGTAAAACCTTGATAAGTGTTTGTTGCGGTCAAAAAGTCCGGGGTCGCCGCAGTCACCAAGCCTTTGAGGGTTAAGTCAACAAGGTCTAATGGAAACATAATACAACACGAGGACGAGGGAAATCTCTATTTCTGTAACACAAAACGTAAAACAATGCGGGAAGGTTTTTGTTTATCCCTTATTTGTTTTATCTTTGCAAAAGGCACGTACAGCTTTTAATTTTTAACGTACCTATTCAACCCGAGCAAGAAATAAATATTTGTTTTAATTTTGCCTTTGTTTAATTTGGTTATAAATTTGGCGATTCGCTTATCACGTATTCCTGTGATTATTAATACACAATTTGTTATTTTTTGCTCTTTTGCATTCTTTTTTTGTCATTTCCTAGGTACTTTCATATTATTTATCAAAATAACAAACATAAAACGAAATAAAAGAATGCAAAAGAAAAAATAAATAAAAGACAATTCGCAGTTTCGCTTAGCAAAATAGAATAAGACTCTACTAAGAATTAAAATTAAAATGCGATGTATTTCACAACTCACAAGTATGAAAAATAAAAAACGTGTTCTCATTACACGAAGGCATTAATCAGTGCATAAACACAAGATTCCATTACACAAAAGCGGGAAGCGTCGCCATTCACGACTTATTAAGACCATAAAACACCTTTAGTACGGACTTTTATTTTTGCGGCGATGCGTAAGTCACTTCCAGACTGCGCAGTATCGGAAGTATGACAGCCGGGCCGTTTGGGTTGAGCCGAAATAGGTCATGGTCGCATTACGACGCATTCCGTAACCCACCTCTCGTGTTTATCTAACTCACCATGCTGAATTACGTATTATCCTTCGTACGCCTATCCTTGAATGTTTCAATATAAACTACAAAATTTTATGAAACTTTCTGAAATTCTGCAAAGGTTGCCTCACAGCTGCAAATGTTGGCACTATGCTGTTGTGTATCCAGAAAAGCATCACTGATTTTGACATAGGTAGCAACTCTAACATATCTCGAATAAGAATACCTATTGTTCTGTTTTAACAGATATCTTTGGGCTGCAGTCTGCACACAAGATGAGTGGAACCAAATGCCGAATTTTAATCCAGCAGAAACCCCTCCTTTGTGTCATTTATAGAAAGAAAGATCTCTCGGGTGTCCTTAACTGAATTTATCTAAACGACCTACGTATTATTGTGTGCGTAGGCGTCTTGGATGTTTAAGCTTATCGTTTTAATTTTAATCAATATATAAGAAACTTTCTAGCCGCGTTATGATAGTGACACTCGAAGCGCTGTAGTGAAAGAGGTCAGGGTCGAACACGAACGCACACAGCAGCTTCCCGAAGGAAGTATCGCTGAATATAAATGGGAGCATGAAACGAAGCTAATAAAGATTCTTGGAGAGCGAATGATTGGTCGAATACTGTAGCAGAATTTGACCCGAGAACTCCCGATTCGTTGGACTAACGAGAATTCTGTTGTAATGAAATAAGTCTCCGTTATAATGTTCATACCGATGTTTGTCTACTTTTCAACTAACTACATACGTATTGTTTGAATACTTGCAATTATAATCAAAAGAGTAATTTGTGGTATATTGTAAAAATATGGATTGCATGCTAGTTGAGGTTTGGCCGGTTGATCATCTCTTATCAAAATATCGCTTTACTCGAAATAACGCAAACTAAGGTGGAATGTAAATTAGTACGCGATCCTGTTCCGCACCGATATCTCATATAAGATTAATGCAATATAGCTGTTGAATCTCTAAGGCATAATTTATACAATTTCGAAATTGTTGATTCTGTTTATGGCATATGTGAATACAAGGTGGGAGTAAATTGATAATTGTTATTTATGACGGTGTTTGAAGGCAGCATGTGGTTCGGAAGCTACTTCATGTCTCATGGGGAAACACATTTAATGACTCCTTAAGAATATGTTTAAGTAAGTACACTGTTTTAAGTAAATTATGATCGTTATTTATCTTAAATTTATTATGCAGTTTATGGGCGCATACTTAAATTCAGCAACTTCAGTCACAATGACACTATGTTGAGGAAAAAACCTGTCTTTTACATATATTATCTAATACGTTTGGATTTAGAGTGTCGTCTTCTTTGTTTACTTGCTAAGTTAGCGCTTAATAATTCCGGTTTAATTCAATTGCATTTCGAGTTCCGTCTTGTTTAGTTACTCTAAGTTCACTTAAACCCGTTTCGCGTGACGATAGTTCTGTTTGCGGGGTTTCGGAGCATGGCGTAGTTTTGAGCGCGAACTAGGAATTTTAATTAGTACAGAATCCTCAGCACTCATCAGTGTCTAAGATTAAAGCAATTGGCGCACGCAAACCCATTTCGAGTGGAGCTCCATCCTAAACTTTTTCAACTATTCGCGGTTGTGAGGGAGATGTATTCGCACGTTTATTTTAATTTAACATTCATTAAAGACTCGCCAACTCACTCACAGATAGTTTATTTATTTCTATTTAACAATTCTAGTTACTGTGAACAACAAACCTTTGAGAAAAAAACAATTAATTAAATATCTTACAAAGGACCACCTTATTCCATAAGGATAAATAAATATTCCAGCAGTATAAGAGAATTGATTTGAATTTAAATTTAGTGTGTTTATACACTTAATCATATAATGACTTCCATTACTCATGAAAGCAAAATTGTGTGCTTTTTTACATTTTATTTCATTTGTAAAAATAATATATTTCGGCACCTTAAAATAGTTTGGTAGAAATAATCTACTAATGTACATAGTACAATATTCGAACAGTGTTACTAAATTAATCATAAAATTGTTCGTTATATTAAAACTATAATGACTGAATCACAAAAGCTCACGGTAGTGACTAGCAAATTTACATTTATTAATTATTTGGTATAGTTTCATATACGTTCCGCCGTAGAAAACTTGTATGTATAATTGTAAAGAATAATTGATCTATACAAACATAGCCTACCAAAAATCAAAATTTGACATGTATAGTGTGAAGAAATTTTCAAATGTCTATCTTTAGTAGACAAAACATTGGATAGATTGATTTATAATAACGAGCGTTAAAGTTAGTTTTACATGAGTCGCGGTTAAAAAAATTAATTGCTCCTAGAAGCCGTCAAGTCATGTGCTTATTAGAAATTAGTTACATATCAATCTCTTCACAAGTAAGATTGGTTTAATTCCCAAATGGTGAGAAGTCAACAGAGATATAGGGTGCTACATTTTAAAATAATGGTAGCCTTAACTCTTCTGATTCTAGTAGAAGATCTATAATATGTAAGTTGGTTATAAAAAATGATGAGGGCATAAAATTTTAAAAACTATTTTAATAAAAAAACGTGAACTTTGCAACAGCAGATTAAATTTCCGCTTCATTTGAACGCAAGTTGAATTTCTACCGCTAAATTAGTTGTGAAAATTCGTCTTGCTCTCAAGAAAACTTAGCACATTTTCTTTTCCAGTCATTCTGCTTCAGAGACTCTTGAGAATCGACTTCTGATTAAGCGTTTGTTGGAATAGAGTCTTAATTGGCTCTCTGTTGGAGATCAAATAGAGATTTACTTGAACAATAGAAAATATATTATTTAGAATTTTTTTGTTTTTAGTTTTTTGTTTTATTGCCTTTGTGAAAGTTTCCAATCAGATCGTTTAATTAATAACTAGGCGAGTTTCTGCTATCAAGATGAATACCACGAATTTTGTGGTAACTTATTAATCATCATGTTATTATTGTAATTACGACACTCATATCCTGATGGGTCGTAATTATATAAGTGTCGTAATAACGAGATAAAGTTAATTAGTTCATTATCTCAAAACATACATCAGATTTTGGAAAATAATTATGGAAAAGGACTGACTCGTAAGTTTTCTACTAGAAAATTTACACTAGAAAATCTTTTTCACACATAGTTTTGACATTAGGGACACATTTAGGTAAAATACTCGTAGGAACCAATCGGATTAGCGTCAACTAGGTTTATAAATTTCTAGATAGATAGGTAGGCTACTTCATTTTAGATAAAAATATACTAAAATATTTAATATATTTTTTAATGTATACAAAATATAGATTACTGTATGATTGTGCGTATGTACCTATCTACATACAAAAAATAATACTTAACAGATCACTGGTAATTAGTGAAAAAAACAAACAGAGTATAAAAGGTATTTTTGATAGAGACCCCTGTTGACTATTTGTCAATTTTACGAAAAGATATTGAGAGGAAAATTAATATCGATATTCAATAACCGTGAAACTTAGGGCAGACGCTCACAACAGGCCCAAAAATTGAAATTCAGTGAAGTGGGGAGACCGTCAGGGCCGGCATTAGATTATTCCACTGAAATGTATCAACGAAAGCTCCTATGAAGAGGGTAACGTAATGAGGTTACATATTTGCGACGCGAATTAAACTTAATTTAGTAGCCAGATTTCATTTTAATAAATCATTTTTTTTGGCTTATCTGAATAGTTAAGTGGATGATGGATTCGTACTTAGTCGCTATAAATAAGGGTATTAAACAACTTAACTATTGCAAAAGTATTATAAGTTTTTTATACATATAAACGAACCAGAAAAAATGACTAAGTCTATTTGATGGTGCACATTGTCGTTCATGGACATCTGTAACCAACTTCATATAAAACAGGGGTTCTACCTGAAGTCCAGCACAGATGTGTTGCCACTCCTATACGTTGGCATAGGTGTGTGGGTAGTACACCCTACGTTGAACAACACTCATTGTACCAGATTCAAATTATAGTTTAACTTATAATTAAAGTAATAGTCACATGTCCTTAATCGCAATTATAGTACCTACATAAATGTAACATTCAAAGTTGTTCGTCGAAATCGTAAGTAGGGGTCCTTAAGGATTATAGTACCTACATAAATATTGTGACTCTGAACTCTAAATGGGGACTTACATAGCGGGATTAAGACAGTTAACACGGCTTTAGCTGAGATACTACTCGATATGTAGACTGTAGACGACAAAGACAGTTCTATACGTCGAGGGCTTGCCAACTGGCAGAATTATCTTACGAGATCTTATACATTTTGGCTCAATTTCTATGATATTTCTCTGACTATGGTTTACCATCAGAAATAAACTATGGTGTACCATCAGATATCCAGAGCACGTCAAACGACTTCACATAACTAAAATTATAACTAATCAAACTACATTTTAAAATGAAAAATGATCTTGTTACAGATTGTTAAGCTTGCCGCTTCACGCATTATCAAAAGTACATATTTCTATAGTAGACAATGATGAAAAACGAGGCAAATCCAAAACGAAACCGGCGATTGCCGCGCACATCAATCAAACCTGAAGCAGCCTACACAACGGCCGCTAGACAGGTCAGGTATCCGAATACAAATTTTACGACTCGCAGCATCGACGACCGTAATTGTAGTCTAACGGCGCAAAAACGTTACAGGAATCGGCCGCCGATAGAGGCGACGTTCGATTGATTGCCGTTCACGAGAAGGCCGACAGGACGGCGCACCGATCGAGCGAAGCTCCCCAATTTGTCTGTTACTTACGAAGTTACCACGTTTGTCTGTCACTGTTAGGTTAGTTGTTGGACGTGTTTTGAGCGAGCGGTGACGGCGCGTGGTTGGGCTCGCTCGGCGCGGCGTCGACTGGCGGCCGGGAGCGTCGGAGGCTGCGCGCAGCGACCGCCCCCGCCTTCATTCACTCACCGCTGTCGAGGCCTAGCCCAAAACAGCCGGACTTTTAATGCGGCATGTGCCGTTTTCCCACAATATAAGGATTCGACTTTGTAAGCGTTTCGAAATCGTCCGAAAAAGGGATGAAATCTTGGGGTAAGGATAAGAACCCGTTCCAACGCATTGTTAGACAAAAAATACGTTCAGCTGTAAGAACTCGACCAGAATGCCATTAATAAAATCAGTTTCCCGAACAAAGAACAAGCGATAATAATGATAGCACGATTTCGCTAGGTTTTTACTGGTATTGAGTTCTAATGTTCTCTCGATAAAAGATTTCGTCAAAGGAATACTACATTTATAAGATAATCGTTCAAAGGAGACAAAAATCCTATTACCATTACCATTGTAATACTATATAGATTTTCATTTAATAACTGTCTCACGTGAGCTTTTAGTGAATTATGCGGGCTCTTTGATTAATAGCGCCGAATGCGTACGCAGAAGCAAAGATGGATATTGGTATCGCCTAACAGATTACAGGCAAAGAAAAGACAGCATCACAAAGAGAGATTTGACGCCGCGCGTGTCGTAAATCAAAACGTGTTACACCTCGATACGCGTATGCAAATTGCGAATCCCGTGTCATTATATACGAAGCCCGCGGAGGGGAGATGAGATGGAAATAATTTAATTTTAGCCGATTGTTTGAGCCCACATTGATGCAATTCCGACTTCTAAAAACAGTATAAAAAGTTGCTTTTTACGCTTGAAAGGGAAATGTCGACAATGTCCATGTAGAATAAAGATATTTTTTGATGCAGATTTAGTAGTAATAAGGTAATAACAGTAATATAAAAATGTATTAGTCGAAACGAAACTGTATGGTGGACAGTAAACTACCTTATTTAAGGGCATACCCCTTTATTGACTTCTCACTTTTATTTCGAAATCAAATGCCTATATGCGAAATGTGTGTGCCCACCAGGCGTTGTCTGCATGGCTATTTGTTCTTATTACAAAAATATATTTTAAGGAAGATATGTATATAGAAACATACCTACATATGTGTATCGTTTTAATAAATGATGAGCCTGCAGAACCTACTAAATAATGTAAGCATACTTGTTTTTTGAACAACCACAGAAATCTATCTATTCCACTGTCCCGGATAGGGCATTTTAAAGCGTACCCTGAATACTAAATGACTAGCTAAAAAGGCTAGCACTATGTAGCCTTTAGGTTATTTGAATAGCGAAGTACTTTATAATAGTCTACAATAACATAACCAGAACACCTTTATTGGGGTAACTTTAATAATAAAAACACTCACATGTAGCACTCAAGCTGTCCCCATATAGATTTGATACACAGCGTGTACCGATTTCAATTTTCAGCACGGCAAACACCTAAATTATGAATTTATATTTAGAAGGTGGTAGAACCTTTGTGGTTCAACTCCGGCGGCACAGCAGTAGCATTTTATTTTTAAAAATACAGGAACAGCAAGACGAGCACACGGTCCACCTGATGGTAAGTGGCTGCTGCCGCCCATGGACATCTGTAATCAACCCCAGATAGAATTAATTATTCCTACCTGAGGTCGGCCACAGATGCACCGCTACCCCTGAGGACTAAGCTGGAACGCCTCGGAAAAGTGTGTCTCCCTTACCACACCCTTCAAACCAGAACATAGCATTAAGCGCTGCTGTTATGAGGCAGAAATAGGTGTGGTGGTCGTGCCGCCGGAGTTGAACCACAAAGGGCTGTACCACCTACGAGTGCTTTAATACCGATTTTACACCTTCGTTAAAGACCCATTTAAATGCAATACGAGCCCACGAGTTACACACGCAGTACAATAGTTGCATTGACAATACGGCGTATCATAGTTGGATTATGAATTATGGGTAGATGAGGAATTGTGGTCAGTACATGACATAATAGCCCAGCGAACTATTGAATCGCCCGTGGATCTATTCATTTCCGATTCGATTATGTACGGTGGGGTAAGGACAGTGCTAGTGAGAACCGAACGGGATAAACGTACGCATGTTATCACATTACAATAGAATTAAGCATGTTCAGTTATTCATAGGCTTACTTTATGTGACCCGGGTTACATGTTCGTTGATACTGGAGCGGGAATCCTTTACATACGCTAGAAAAGGTGATTCAATTTGTTGAATGGAAATTTAATAGTCACTACACCTTAGAGCTGTATTTCAGAATATCTCGACTAAAAATTAAGCATTGTCTATACTTTTTACAGGAGAATGTGACCAAGCAACAAAACATTAATGGACAATGAATAAAATCAATAAATAGTATAGTCTGCACTAGTTCTCAGTTGGAATTCTGCATCGTAGATGCATTGGGAACACAGGAACATCTAGACTAAAAACAATAAATATAGTTAAAAAAACTAAAAAACACGCTTTTATGATAAAATTAACTAAAAAGTAGAAAATCTAAATGAATCTAGGAATCAATTAAGGAACAGTAAATAGTATAATTGTGAAATAAATCTACAAAGTTTGAACGAAATCTGGCCGTTTAAAGTGGGTCAAAATCGCGCCCAAAGAAGTCGGTTACAAACATACAAACATATAGGTGAAGCTAATAAAAAGCGTGTAAAAATATAAATTAATTATATAAAAGTTTACTGGTTAGAAATTACACTCAAAAAAAAATGAATTAAAGACTGCTTAACACTGCGCTATGGAGACCGTCAATGGGTTCCATTTTTTTTAGGAAAGTCAGTTTTAATCAACTCCAAATGAGATTGTCCTTACAGAGGTCGGAAACAGCTGATACGTCGCAACCGCTGTCGATAAGTACTTTTTCGTTCTAATAAACAGACACTTCATAAGTCTAATAAAGCCTAAACTAACCTAACATTTCCGTCGCAATGTCTTTGGTCTATCTATGAAGTTAATCTGTGTGGTCTTCCAGTCAAATCTGTGTGTTTCACTGGAATTGTGCATTCGTGATATATACGGACCATCCTAACGTGATTCCTGACAATGTATGCGAGATGTATTGTCATTCGATTGGGTAACAAATCCTACGAAAATGGAATTTGGAAACTGATACACATAAAATCGTATAGTGGATGATATGATTCGTAGCAGAGGTTATAGATAAAAAACTCAATGTGTTCCGAACTGTGTTGAAACTTTTATTTGAGCTGATTATTTAGACATCATAAACGAACAACGGATCAGCGCATTACAGCATATACTCGAAAATATATAGATCATGGGAGAGGCACAAAAAACTTTTCTCGAAAAAAAGATGGGGTACATAATTATTAATTATAAAATTACTTTAACATCAAATCGGCCAAAAAAGATGCAACCACCTCTACAAGCTACACCCACCTACCTCTACAAGTCTTGTATTCTACATGTAAGTCTGTTTTATCAAACATTTGAATAAAAGAAAAACGCGTTATTGGTTGCTACGTAATAGAACAAGGAAATACACATTGAAAGTAAATAATCGTCTACATAGCTTAAATACACGTGCACGGCATCAACTATTCATATAAGCTTCAAAGTAATCACAAATTATACGTAGTAGTACTATCTTGCTGGCAAATATCTTCGTTGTACGAAAATAAAATTTTAGTAAACAGTAACAGCCTACAGGGCAACTTTACTTTCTAAGAGATATTGCGAAAATATAAGACCCAATAAATGTAGAGCGTAAGCATACCTTTATTACCTGTCACAAAGTTAAGGCGATAAAAACTATATAAGAATTAGTTGAGGACTAAACGGCCGGCCATTGTGAGCCACACGCGAACTTCCCTCGTAAAAATAACTCCACTTGACTGCTTTGTTGTGGGTAACTTCGCGTGAGAGCAGTGGAACTTCTGCAGATTCTTATTAGATTTAATTGTATCGAAACACTAAGCAAACAAACGCTAAAGAGACAATTTAATGTGTTTTCGAAAAATACATAAAAATGTCTGCGGTGTTCATAAGTATCCATCGCATACTTAAACCATAAATTCGTTTTATTTATGTTAATTTCTGATTTAGAGATTTTATAATTTACAATTATTTTCCACATACTATGTATGTCTGTACCTATATGTGAAGTACACCTATCGAATCTGATTTAGACGGTAATTCACTCATGACCTGATTGATCTTCACGACATCACTAGAAAACCAGGAGTTGAATTGTATAGCGCCAAGGCGAAATCACCACAAAATCCACACTGATTGAGCCCTCCTAGTACTAGTACTAGTACCTACATAATTATGAAAGCTATACCTGTCGATTATCTTTGTCAATTATTTCAGTGTCAATTATTACAGTTGAGGCCCCCAACAAAGTAATTATACTCTTTTATTCACGTACGTAGCAAAAAAAATTCGTTTCGTTTAGTTCATAACCCTCTTCTCACAGCTTTCACCCGTTAGCAAAATAATTTCTGAACAAATCGCAATTTTGACGAAAACATACAATGGTTTCCACACTGAAAATATAAACAAGAGATACAAACGTCGCACTAGGATGAATAAATAATTTACCACACAGAAAAGAGAAATGCACATACTTTTTAGGTTGACACGAAGCAAATGTCTCTTCGCCGCAGAAATAAGTATTTACCCCGGCGTAAGAAATTCTTTAAAGAATTCAGGCGAAAAATAAATGCAAAATACGGTATTCTGTATTTTTCCACTCATATTACGCCACAACACACTAATGCTCGAATAAATCAGGATAGTGTAAAAATATCTCAACAAGAATTATTTGTATTCAATTAAAATAGCACACGATACTGATATATTTTTAACTTTTTAATATAATTTGGGTAGCAAATGAGCTTGCAACCCACGTTGATTGATTACTGTCGCCTACGTACTATTTATTCAATTTCATAAAAAAGGGGATTATTTCAGGTATTTGAAATTACATCACAGATGTAAATTATGATGACGATGACGATGAAATAGATATTTTTAGAATTATGAAATCTATTATAAAATCCCTTAAAATTATCTATTTTACCACACTCATCTGCTCGAATGAGAAAACGTCAACGGCTGCACTGCACCTTTTTGACATAAATACAACGCCCATAAAACTAACTACAATTCTAATATAATAAATTGGCTAAAATGCCAAAACATGAATTAATATTAAAGTTATCGTATAGGAGTAAATCTCAAATCATATCAAAGGTTCATCAAGAAAGTGTAAACATCAGTGTAGCCTGTCATTGTCTGAACTCTCCTAGTGGTTGTAAATCTCAAAGTCAATTCGGTGAACTCAACAGAGACGGATCAAGTTTATGGATCTAGGTGTTCCGCGGTTTCACAGCCTGTAAGTTGCAAGTGGTCTGATAGTTTGCGTCGCTTTCGCCTTGTTTATTGGATTATCTCTCGGCTCTGTACACAGAATATAGTTAGTGAAGTTACGCTTTATATCCGCCTAGTGTTCACGATACAGATCTCGAAGTGATTAATAAATGTAATAATATCCCAGCCAATCCCTATTAACTAATATTCTTAAATTGACACTTAACTCTTGAGGTTTAGAGAAATAAGGCAAACACAAATCTTACGTTGTATTTTCTTATTTCTATACAAGCTTGCTATATATTTATATACAAAAAAATGGCTATATATCCTACTTCTGGATACGGGTTTCTTATAGCTGTCATTGTCTTTGAGAATAATATACCATCATTATACCAGGTACCTGAATATAATTGTAAAGTATTATCCATTGACAGAGATTACATAACACAAATTGTGTTTGTTTTAGTTCTATCAATAATTAATTAAGCCTAATTTTAAATTACGTTAGCTGTAAACAAGATAGAACTAGTTCACGTACTAATTCTATAAACCAACTTAAACAAAATGCTTGGAAAAGTTTCAGTCAAACCCACAATTTCCACAAAAACCGTACAGTTTAAGTTAAACTTTATCATTTAACTCGCTTTCATTAAATGTTCCACGAGTTTTAGAAACTGTTCGTTCATGCTGTACTTTTATCATCTAACATTCTGAAACAGCTAAATAAATATGGGAACACCAAGGACGAAATAAAAAATGTGGTTGACAAGGCGGTGATTCTGCCATCCAAACGCAATCTACGCCCTATACGAGAGATAATTACGTTAATAGCCAAACAGTCGAATGGTAATTATTGAACTACTAGAAGGCCTCCAAGAAGGCCTCCAAGATTGTGCCTAAGTAACCACAAGCTTGGATATTTTTCATAGTTCAACCTGATGATTAGCCACACTGCTTGTTGCTTAGGCCGAAGTTAAAAGATACACAGGTTTCTTCCCAGTGCTTAAATAACAGGTTAAAAGAGAATACACATCTGCGTAAACATTTCAGCACGTCGAGTGTTGACCTTTTCATTTGGAGATCATTCGTTAAATTTTTTATGACTGGCATTTCACCGTCGCTTCGTTCCACACTAGTATCGCCTGAGGCAGTGTCGCCAGCAACGTTTACGTATTGAGTTTGTCCATACAAATAGTGTAAAAGAATCTAACTATTTACTTTTAGTAAATTTTGTTTTGTTTTATATACAGGTTGAATTTTTAAAACGGGCCTTCAGGGCCAAATCCGAAACTATAAGGATTAGCGAAAAATGCAGAAAGGAGTTACGAGGCCGATTTTGATAAAAACTAAAACTGCATCATTAGTTTTTTAAAATATTTTTGGAGTTTACTCCTTAAGAAACGATTTGAGTTATAAGGCCCGGTACGGAAATTTTATGAGGAGTAAAATCAAGTGTAACACGAAAAGTTGAGGCGTAACGTAGAAAGAGACAAACATACATATATATCTGTAGGATTGAACGTGTAAAAGAATGAGATGGAATACATTACACAGCGTATCTCATTCTCGGGGTCTCCTCTTTGCGCGATACTTCGTAGTCTCACTTTATAGTTCACTACCTCCAGTCTGAGAGTTGAATGTGTGCGTATGTTTGTACGTGTGTGTTGCACGCCTGCGTATATGTTTGTTTCTCTTATCATTTTAGCAGATGCGTTCATTTACCCTTTTTTTCTATTCGATATATATCATAATTATCGTTCGTAAGGAGTAAACTCCATTCGTGCGTCGTAGCTGACACACACACACTTTTTTTTCCTTAGCCGGGAATCGAACGAGTTCATTTTGAAAAAAATGACACCTCTGTATTATTCCGCTATCTGATAGTGTCGCTTATAAGGATCAAATTCTGGGAAGTAATGTTTTGTGACAAATAAAAGGAAAAGGAAAAGGAAAATTTTAAAGAAAATACGATTTTTTTCATACATTGGCATACTAATCCTTAAGGATTATACATAACAAGTTATTTATGTATAATTCTTTAGAAACAGACATAAGTCATACCATTGAAGAATTTGTTGGTTAATCAACTAATTATTCGATGTTATGACTTTGACATACGGCTTAGTATGAGAAAGTAATAGTTTGGCAAATAAGTTACCGCCGTTTTTGGGATTTATTTTTTAATGAAAATGGATAACTGATTAAATAGTAAATTCTTATTTTTTGTTGTTTAAAAGTTCGTTTCAACGTTAAATATGATTTTCTATATCTCTTTTTTTAGTAATCACTCGGATTTGACTCTAAAAAGTAATTGTCGCAAATTGTCAACTTTACATCTGTATTAAACGAAACTCCGCCCATAGCAAGTAAATCTATTTTAATGTTCCTAAAAATAACCTTAGCTAAGTCGGACATAAAAATATAAATTATTGGGAAACAAAACGTCCATTTCGAATGATTAGAAACATTGAGCCAAACAAAATGTTAATACACGAAATGTTTAAATTAATGAATGGCGGGAACTTAGCTGCCAAATTAATATGAACAAATATGTATTTTCATAAAAAAAAAATTTTATAATATTGGAGTAGCAGACGAGCATGCAGTCCACCTGATGGTAAGTGGCTACTGCCGCCCATGGACATCTGTAATCCACCCCAGATAGGATTAGTTATTCCTACCTGAGGTTGGCCACAGATGCGCCGCTACCCCTGAGGACTAAGTTGGAACGCCTCGGAAAAGTATGTCTCCCTTACCACTTTTTACACTAGAATTGCAAATTGTTTATGTTTATAGACTGCCCCTATGGTCTGATGCATAACATAAACATTAACTCCCGTCCCCAACTTATATGTATACTTGATGGTCTGGCATACGTTGTGCTGTCCTTTCCGGTACACAGTGGGATAAGTTTGCTATCTAAATTACTATTAAGTGTGTTGTGTCTTAGTTGATGTTAAGACAATGTAAACTGTTATTTATTAAAACCCAAAGCTCCATCTATCCAAATTTTAAAATTTTCTTTACGCTGTTAAACTAACCATTAAAATTCGCGACTTTAGTAACATAAATATATTATATTTACATAATTATAGTGGCACCTATCAGAACCGAATTCTAAATAATAATTTCGATAAAACGATGATTGCACATGATTTTTTAAAATATCTCACTGTTCAATATTGAATTCAGAATCTTTTAGAACGGTTAGTTTGCGTAAAGACGGGTTGGTCATCACCATACTACACTGCGAGAGGAACTTGAAACTGGAATTGTTTGTGTATAAGCAGACAAAGGATTTTCTAAAAAGTCAGAGACAGCGTTCAAAATAAACAAGATTTGAAGAAACTATTTTCTGTGTGGTTTACATTTACATTCATTTTTACTTACATACATTACTTATATTGCTTATTCAGAAATTTAATAAAGAAATATATGCACATCTACTCTTAGATTCTTTGTCGTAAGTACAAATGAGAAAATGGTATAAGATTCTAGATAATAGTCGTTAAGGATCAACAGAAAGGTAGTGAAGTGAAAACAGCGAGATGTTTTATTATCTTCTTCGTACCTTTTTAATGCCGTCATAATGGCCGCTTGCCCATCTATTTGAACTTGCTTGAAATAAAATTTAATTTGACTGCTGCTAATCTTGTGCCTACCTTTCAGAAAACCTCGCCTTCAAGACAATTTCGTTTGTCAGGATTTTTGTTTGAAAGTTATTTTTAAGACAGTTCCGTTGAATAAATTTTAACGAGAACCTGACTAACCTTGAAATAGATACATAATTTATTTATTTTTTCATTTTGAGTAAATACAAAGTAAATTTTAAAAATCTTTTCTATTTTAAACATTTTCAAGAAGATCGAAGAAAGACGGTTAAGAATGTTATGATGATGAATAATGAGAAAGTCACAATTACTACAAAACATGTATCAGTATCTTTGTAAGAGTTCCAATTTGTACACATAAATATTGTATAGGTTCTGTATTGTATCCTAGACATCACAATTACAGGATTTCACCAATTTCTTTTGTAATCGTTTTTAGCCTGTACCTACTATTCTTTAGATCTTCGGGTCAGGGACAACGCCCACTGTACAAAAAGTTGGAGTGTGAACAAAGCCGTTAGTAATGGTTGTGCTCAATTCCTAATCAAAGTATTCTCGGATCGGATTATAAGCAATCTGATAATGCCTTAATCCATTTTTTATTATCTTTGTTGGCTTTTCGTCTCAAAAAGTAGTTTTCGGGATATGTCTCTCTGTTGCGGGTTAAAATTCAAAATAGAATTAGTTTAGTTAATGTACTACATCAAATTTATATTATTTCCATTCATGCTGTCCGAAGTTTGAAGTTTTGCTCTGGAATATAGATCTTTGAACTTAATTTTGTTGTAAAAGAAGCTACTGTATCAAATCATTAGATAAAACGCTTTCTTTCTACGCTTTCTACACTCACAGCCCCACACTGGGATCCCCTGTGTCGTGGGTGCCATGGACACATACAAAGACAAATACACAAACACCCAGACCCAGAAACAGAAATCTAAATTCATCATTTAGATATCTATCTGTCTGGCCGGGCCGAGGGCCGGGAAACTTTGCGCGTCAGACCGGTATAGTGTCCGCTCCGCCACGCGGGATCCGTGCAGATTTCGTTTAACATGAGGATTCAGGTACCTGTCGTGGCAAATTCTTGTAAATTAAAATCTTGCTTTAATGGTTTTTCGTTCCCTTTAATATTGGATAAACTATATTACGAGATAGATTAAAGTAATTTCTTTCTTTTTCTTGTGAAGCCGGTTTAACATTAGTCCAAATGTTTGTGTAAATTGTTTTATACTATTTAGTTATCGTATAGAAATAAATCTCAACAAATATATTTCCACTCATTCTAATAAAAAAAAACCCTTATAATAAACATGCCCAAGAAAGTTCACCCCTGTTACTCGAGTTGACACAATTGTGCTTTCAACATTTATTTAGAAAGTGATAAAAGGATAATAGTCACACATATTACTACAAAGTCGACATTCCCGACTTTTTCCGCAATAGACAAGGGTGCGGACACTTTGCAGCGCCTCGATGTGGGAACACGGAATAATAGCCACGGTAATGGCGTTCCTTACTGGCCTAAATGGGACGCACCAATTTGGCCCAATTTGGTCAAGTCCTCCCTGACTTTGTTACTTTACTAATTAAACACGTAAAGGCTCTATCTCTCTTATCTAGAAATAGCTCCGAAATGAAACAATTTATGACAATTGGTAAAATTAATATACGCATCGATAAGTGTCTTAAGGGCAACATTGAAGGACTAATAATTCTATTTTTTTCCTCTCATTCGTACAACTTTTACTCATTTTAAACTTAAGTAATGATTGAGATCGTCCCACAAAAGGTTCTTATCTACCTTTTCTCTTATCTTTCTTCTTATCTACTAAAGTTGCAGTATTTTACCTAGATATGTTAGCCAGTACAATCCAAGTAAAAAGTACCTACTATATTTTCGTTAACTCATGATGAGAAAAGTATGCAACGCCAAAAGTAATCTAACAGCATAATCAACACGAGAGTTTTCAAATAACGAAACTATTTATACATCAGCTTAAAGTAGATGTATTGTAGTAAGATGAACAATTCTACTGACGACATTATTTCGTGGCGATAATATCTACAGACTTACACGAGTGCGAACTGCGAACACATCGCAAGGTCGCATGTGGGTGCGAAATAATAGCTACATAAATGGTGTTCTTCACTACCCTTAATGTGACGTTACAATTTGTCTCTTTCAAGCTTTGAGATTGCTGTTTAAAATTGTAACCCATATTTGTTGAAATTTATTAAGAAAAGACAATTTCCTTTCTTTATAATTTTGGAGACAGAAATATAATTTGAGTTATGTTTACTATGATTATATATTACTGTAAATATTATGAAACACAGAAGTAGGATTTGTTTTTACTTGAAAGGGTGTGCTAAGGTAGACATACATTGGTACATTATGCGAGTCCTCAGGGGTTGCAACGCATTTGGCCGAACTCAGGTAGGATTCTAATTTTATCCGGGATTGATTACAGATGTTTGTATGCGGCAGCACTTTGAATCAGGTGGACTGCATGCTCTTTTGCTATTTCTATATACTTAAAAAAAACATTTTGACAATACTACTTTATATAGGAACATATTAGAATGCGTCCGTTAGCCGTCACTACGAAAACATTCACCACCGTATTTAAATGATATACATATATCCCTTATTAAATCTTCCACGAACATCCGCTTGGTCAAGTTAACGATTCAATGAGAATATACCTCTTCATCGCATGATAAAATAACATCACGTTATACCCATTACCCCTGCGGTGACTTCCTCAATGTTACTTTGGCGATGAATGAAGACGAACATTTATCAAAACCTCGGTGTGAGATCGCGAAATAATAGATTACCCGTATAGCTTTGTTGAGTCACTTGTGTGGTGGGTGATTACAAGCCCAGCTGTTTATTAATACTCGTATGTGGTAATTTATATCAATGACAAAGGGTAAATGCACTTCTTTTTAGTAGGAGCTTCTTTTCTTTTCTATTTGTTGATTTCTTTATTTATATCAATGACTTATTGATATAGGTTTTGGTTTTATTTACTTACTGGTTTACCAGTGGTAACCTGATAACTCCATTTATATCTACGTCTATGGGGTATTATTTTTTCATGCTTTAAAATTCTCGGCGGAGGTGCATAAGTCTTTGACATTTTGTTTTTGATCAGTTTATATTAAAACACTGCTTTTATAACTTTCAAAACGTGTATCTAGTGAAACGTGACTTCAAAGAAAATTTATCAAGAGTTGCTTAAAATATATATTTGAAACAGAACGCTCAGACGCAGACCTGAATACTTCAAATTTATAATTTCTGTCGAAATGTTGTTATAACGTTTCAGTTTCAAATATTATTTTACTTATACCTATACTATAAAAATACATCTTTTTTAAATTTATATTCGGGTTGTATGTATAATTAAAGCAACTATAGATTCAATACACATTACGTAGGTACGTTATGTTTTTAAAGATATCTTATAGCTCCTCAATATTATCAATGTTTTTAATACTCGAATACTATGCTATTATATTACGTATTAATATTGATGTCCATCCAAATATTTCTCCTTGCTCCCTTCAGTGTTTTCCATTAACATATCCAATCAATCTCCGTTTACTCTTCAGTGTACATACGAGTACATTAACGTGTGTAAATATGCGAGCGGTGATCCTACCTTGTTTTGCAGTGATTGCACGGTAAAATATTCCTTTGCCCGTTACACGTTGCCTGTATTTACAGTGAAAAATTCGTCAACTCATCTTCATTCGTTTCCATATACATGAGAGCCTAGGATTGACACGCGAGTTATCAAGTTCTGCGAACAAGATTCATCGTTCGACGGAAATGGAAATGTCTAGAGCATTATCTTCTTGTTTATCTCTAAAAGGCTATATAAATGTAAAGTAATAAAGTGGTCACAGTCCACGTTCGAATGTGGCAGAATCCTTCGTGGTTTGACTTCGGCCGCGCCACTGCTATACCTTTTTTTGCCTAATAACAGCATTTTTGTTAAGCACTGCTGTGTTCTGCTTTGAAAGGTGTGCAAAGGATACATACTTTCACGTTCCAACTAAGTCTACTGGTGGGCACACATCTGTAGTCGACGTCAAGAAGGAATCTCATTTTACCTCGGGTTAATAACAAATGTTCATGGGTGGCAGTGTCCACTCGTTTGTTACTTCTATGTACTAAGAAAAAAAACTTCATTATGTTGAATGAACGCACAATCAGTGAATATTTGTTTTATATTTAAATTTGTCGGTGATTTGACCTTGCTTCATCGAATGCCTTACTTGAAATACATAATGTAATATCTAGCTCAGCCCAAAAAGAAACAAAGCAGGTCAATACCTTGAATAAAGCATAAAAATCTCTCAATATACTTTTGGGGCTACCATTCTAAACCTTCTCAGGCAGGCACTTATTTTCCACTTGTGGATAAATGGGAACCCAGTCCAAAGCCGTATTTAGGAAATCCGGAACCTTGTCGTATTGAAATTGCATTTTAAGTGGGTCATAGCTCTGAGGCGTAAAGTGTGTAATCGTATATGCAAATTCTGGCAGATTTCTTTCGAATTTTTCAGTTCTAAATATAAATTATATTTTTAAAAGATTCAACGTTATTAATAATACTGCAAAGCTTTTTAGTAATGAGGAAATGGTATGCTTGCAATCCGCTATCTTAGGTACGGCACCATACCTTAGAGAAAACTAGCACCATTTGCAATTGGTGGAGATATATTAGTATCTACGAACTAAAGATTCTTTAGTTTTTTTTTTATTTTGTGCTCCTTTGTTTTCAGGTTCTGCACTTACTTTTAGAATGTATTTTCCTCAAAACAATTCCTACATTGCGTGAAGTGCCCCACCTGATTTTGTAAACATCTTATAAACTAATGCGGGAATTGAAAAGGAAATGTTGGGAAAAGTTTTCTCGCTACTTTCAAGAACTTGAGAAATATAGTCTGGTAGAAAAAAGACTAGAAGTGCCAAAGCGACATGTGGAACTAAAACAAGACTCGACTAACTCAGTGCAGCGAATGACCCGGTTTAAACTTGCATTAGTTGGCTGGAAAGTTCCTAAATTCAAAACTCTATGACGAGCGCCTGATGGCATATCTATTTTTTTTTAACTTTCGATTTGGTACGTTTGTCCTTCATTGATAATACCAATTGGAATTTTAATACTCGCATTTAATATGCATTCACAATTTAATATATATTATGGAAAATGAATAATGCTTTAAAATGGAATAAAGAAATGATAACTATTTCTCATGTTGATAAAGAATCTTTTGGATTCAGTTCGTAAGAGTACTTGCAAAGATTTAAATCACTGGGATTTCTCATCGGCGTTAAATATGATAATTCACCTCTTTGCGCCTCGGAAATTTGTATATCCGCAGAAAAGTAAGCCGACGATGTCGTTTTTGTGACGATTGTGTATTATTTCTTCACTGCCCGGATGCAAGCAGCTCTAATATACGCTCACCTGAAGTGCTTATCTCAAGGAAACTCTACATAAAAACCCAAAATCCAGACTTTTTACATAAAATGAATTTGCCGCGCAATATATCATTACAAACTGAAGTAGTGAACATCGTCGTTCATGTGGAAGGAGTGGAGGAGGGAGGAAGAATAAGTGGTACAAAACAAAAATCATAATAACATCACAAACACGCAACCTAGTTAATGAATGTTCGGCCAACTTCGAACGATGTAGTTTTTACTTCCCCGCTATTAATTTTACCCTCATAACGATGTAATATATCATCATTTGCTTTTGATCTTCAGCTTTCTCGTGTGGGGATGTTGGTCTTAGAAAAAATTGGTCGGTTATTTCTTTGGCCTATTTGGATTGTATTGCTGCAATTATATTTCCTTTATTGTATCATGATTTTCCATGACTTGTCAATTGCTTCAACAAATAGCGCATAGCGCAAATTAAGAGTTTAGCAACATGCAGGCGCTAAAAAATATCTAACTCTTTTTGGAGTCTTATCTGTATTTTACTGTTTCCAACTACATGAAATTCAAAATTCGGGAGCTACGTGTCCAAATACTGCAGTGACCCCGACCGTAATAAACATGATGGACGGTCGGAAACTTTCGTATGATATTCCATTTTTATGGACTAATTCGTGGCGTGTCCACTTTACCAGGAACCAGTGGAAGCGGAGCCAATGTACTGTTTACCGAAGATGGTTAAATGGTAAAATTTCACATTTGTTTGATGGTTCATTTTTCCTTATATTTATACGGATCTCCGAAGCTAATGTTTTTCATCCTTTTTTATAATATAGGAGTAGCAGACGAGCATGCAGTCCACTTGATGGTAAGTGGCTACTGCCGCCCATGGACATCTGTAATCAACCCCAGATAGGATTAGATATTCCTACCTAAGGTCGCCACAGATGCGCAGCTACCCCTGAGGACTAAGCTGGAACGCCTCGGAAAAGTGTGTCTCCCTTACCACACCCTTCAAAGCGGAACACAGCAGCGCTTAACACTGCTGTTATTAGGCAGAAATAGGTGTGGTGGTGGTGCCGCCGGAGTCGAACCACAAAAGGTTCTACCACCTTCTAAACGGCCTATCCTATTCCATCCTATTCTATCCTCTAGCTTTCCTTCAGGTGAGTTTGTAGCCAAATGAATATTATACAGGATGAATTTTTAAAACGGGCCTTCAGGGCCAAATCCGAAACTATAGGGATTAGCTAAAAATGCTGAAAGGAGTTACGAGGCCGATTTTGATAAAAACTAAAACTGCATCATTACTTTTTACCCGACTGCCAAGGAAGGGTTATGTTTTTCGCGCGTATCTTGTATGTTTGTCTTTCTTTATTTGATCCGATCTAACAAACGGCTGGATGAATTTCGACAGTTAAGGTGTCATTATATTTGTATCAATGATAGATGTCCTTAGATAGGTGTTAGTAAAAAAAAAACAAAATGACTGATTTTTGGCGCGAAATAGTAACAAATTTAAAAAAAAAGTTAACCGAACCTATCGAGTAGGGTATCAAATGAAAGGAAATTAAACGGAGATTATAAAAACATATTTGTATATATATAATACAGCAAGGTGACTTACTGACTGACTAACTAAATGACTTTTTCATTTTACAGAAATCAACGTACAGCCTAAATCAAGGACCTTACACTTCTGAAATTTGGCACATAGGTTCTCTATATAGCGTGAATACGTACTAAGAAAGGCCTTTTGGAAATTCTACCCTAAAGAGGGTAAAATAGGGTAAAACAGTTTTTTTTTAAATCCTTTAATTTTGAAGCAACTACTATAAAATTTTGTATTTGGCTTTCTGGATAGGAACAAGGACGCACTTATTTATCGCCCTCCGAAAAATCAACCCCGTAGAGGGTAAAATAAGGGCTTAAAGTTCATTTGAACAATCGTCAATTTTGAAGCAAACGCTATGAAATTTTGCATCAGGCTTGTTAGATAAAAATAATGAAATTCTACCTCTAACCAGGTAAAATAATGAGCGAAACTTTGATTTACTGAATTTATATATTTTATAGACCGTAAATGATGGATTTTTTCGCGAAATACGAGTAGTAACACGTTTTAAAAAAAGTTAACCAAACCTATCGAGTAGGGTGTCAAAATACAGGAAATTAAGAGGAGATTACACATACGTTATATAATATATCTTATATATAAAATTCTCGTGTTAGTAACCTCCTCCTCCGGAACGGCTCCACCGATTTTTACCTAATTTTATATACATAATAGGTAGGTCTGAGAATCGGCCACTATCTATATTTTTTTACCCCTAAGTGATAAGGGTTGTTCACCCTTAACATTTTTTTATGTATTTGGCAACACAACGTTTGCCGGTTCAGCTAGTACATATATACTCGTATATACACATCAAGATGACTGTCTGACTAAGTGAGTGAGTTGCTGTACCAGAGATCGACGCAAAGGGAAACCGCTGAACTTAAGCGTGCTGGAATTTTACACATTTTTTAGGTTCTTTATTATATAGCGTAAATGAGCACTACGAGGATAAAATAGGATAATATTGTTTGAACATCTTTTTTGAAGCAGACACCTACCATGAAACTTTGTATGTGGCTTTCTGGATAAAAATAACGAAATGCCTATTTCACTGCTTTTGGAAATTCTACTTCAGCCTTTTTGGTGCAGTCGGGTTTTTGATTTTTTTAATTAATTTAAAATAACTTTTTCCCTAGCCGCGAATCGAACGAGTTCATTTTGTAAAAAAATGCACCCTCTATATTATTCTACTATCTGATAGTGTTGCTTATAAGGATCAAAATCTGGAAAGTAATGATAAATGACAAACTAAAGGAAAAGCCTCAATTTTATGAAAATACATATTTGTTCATATTAATTTGGCAGTTAAGTTCCCGCCATTCATTAATTTAAACATTTCGTGTATTAACATTTTGTTTGGCTCAATGTTTCTAATCATTCGAAATGGACGTTTTGTTTCCCAATAATTTATATTTTTATGTCCGACTTAGCTAAGGTTATTTTTAGGAATAGATAAAATAGATTTACTTGCTATGGGCGGAGTTTCGTTTAATACAGATGTAAAGTTGACAATTTGCGACAATTACTTTTTAGAGTCAAATCCGAGTGATTACTAAAAAAAGAGATATAGAAAATCATATTTAACGTTGAAACGAACTTTTAAACAACAAAAAATAAGAATTTACTATTTAATCAGTTATCCATTTTCATTAAAAAATAAATCCCAAAAACGGCGGTAACTTATTTGCCAAACTATTACTTTCTCATACTAAGCCGTATGTCAAAGTCATAACATCGAATAATTAGTTGATTAACCAACAAATTCTTCAATGGTATGACTTATGTCTGTTTCTAAAGAATTATACATAAATAACTTGTTATGTATAATCCTTAAGGATTAGTATGCCAATGTATGAAAAAAATCGTATTTTCTTTAAAATTTTCCTTTTCCTTTTCCTTTTATTTGTCACAAAACATTACTTCCCAGAATTTGATCCTTATAAGCGACACTATCAGATAGCGGAATAATACAGAGGTGTCATTTTTTTCAAAATGAACTCGTTCGATTCCCGGCTAAGGAAAAAAAAGTGTGTGTGTGTCAGCTACGACGCACGAATGGAGTTTACTCCTTACGAACGATAATTATGATATATATCGAATAGAAAAAAAGGGTAAATGAACGCATCTGCTAAAATGATAAGAGAAACAAACATATACGCAGGCGTGCAACACACACGTACAAACATACGCACACATTCAACTCTCAGACTGGAGGTAGTGAACTATAAAGTGAGACTACGAAGTATCGCGCAAAGAGGAGACCCCGAGAATGAGATACGCTGTGTAATGTATTCCATCTCATTCTTTTACACGTTCAATCCTACAGATATATATGTATGTTTGTCTCTTTCTACGTTACGCCTCAACTTTTCGTGTTACACTTGATTTTACTCCTCATAAAATTTCCGTACCGGGCCTTATAACTCAAATCGTTTCTTAAGGAGTAAACTCCAAAAGAAAAAAAGATTCATTAAATTTCGAAAAGCCTCCTTTAAGGACAAACTAAAAAATAGGGCAGCTACATTACACTGACGAGCTCGCGAATATTATTAGCCGAAATATAAAGTTAAAAGTTGCAACGATTCACATTATGCGACGAACATTAACTGTGCCAGCCAAGTAGGTCATTAAGAATTTGGTGAACGCGTTTCAGCGTAAATCATGCCCTACCTTTTTTAAAACGTTTCCATTTGACCTGATTTCATGTTACAACTGATACTAAATTATCTTTTAATGGTACCATTCGAAACACTACAACCGGTAAAGCTTGCTAAGGAAATATTCGCGTATAGCCTTTGTGTAGATCGTGGCAGATATATAAAGTCAACGATGTTTCCATGTTGGATGACCCATAGAGGCCAAACTTCACGTACGCTTCAGACGGTACGTCGTTAGTCACGGTTATTAATATTGAACAGTTGTCATTAAAAGCCTTGTTGGTTGCATTATAGGTGGTTTGAAAACATCGACACGCGTTTACCCTTAGTCCGTATCTTCATCCGCCAATGGGCAATAGAGAAATGTGTATCGTAAAATGAAACGAGTGATGGAGTATGAGAAATGGAACATTCTGAGACGATATGTACCTTGAGTGTTATGAGAACATAATGATACTTACGTATCATACATTCTTACGTTATTCACACGTCTTATTTTTGTATAATATTGTCGAAGCAGAAATATAACTTTTAGTATAGTCCTTATAATTTATTTAATTTTAAACAATTCATGAAGTTAATATTGTCATGGACACAACAAGTTAATTATATTACAGAATTCCAACTGTTTTGGTCCGACGCATGCAAAATGAGAGACCACAAAAGAATTCAGAGAATCAGCAGTTAACCAAAGCCAGAACAAAGATACACGACGAAAGTCTTGATATACTCATTTATATCAGTTTATTTACCCAACCACGTTCCTCAGTATAACCAGTTTGTTAACCCTCTACTGAATGTTATCTTCATCTGAATACTGCAAACAAAAGTCTAGCAAGTTTTGAAGCGGGCATGGACTTGTAAATATTTTGCATCAGAATGAAAGTTTATCTTTATTGCCACTTAGTAATATAGAAGATAATACGAATAGTCCTCGTAGATATTATTTTGTTATTTAATAAAGCTTCATCTTAATACCTACTTTCATTAACAAAACTGTTATTTATAATCAATACCATGGTTTTGTGACTTTCGAATAGTAATAAGCCATGAATTCTCTGCCATACCACACCCTTCAAACCAGAACACAGAAGCGCTTAACACTGCTGTTATGAGGTAGAAATAGGTGCGGCGGTGGAGCCGCCGGAGTCGAACCACAAAAGGTTCTACACCTTGTTGTTGCAATTGTATTACTTGAGCTACGGTTACGTTCACAAACAACTTTTATAACTTAGAGAAATTACCGTTTTTATAATCGAAAATTGTTTACAACAGTAACTCCAGCGATATTAAAACTTCAAATGAAAAACAGTTACCAAATACTGGGAAATAGCTCTCTCCTAGCATTCCCTTCCTCTAAGCTATCCTTTAACTCAAGTCTGACGTTTCCGTCTTGTTTGCGGAGCCTAAATTAAACGCTGTGAGCTGTAGGTCGCCTGTGTAACTTACTGGGACTTGCTTTAACATGTGCAGACGATGTACCAATTCCCTTAGAACACTGGTACCAAATCGGCAGGCAGAACAACGACGATTACATTGATCTTTTGTGGTACTACGACACATAAAAGTTTAGTGTTCCAAAAGATTGTGGACAGTGTTATTAATTATTATTACAGGTAAAGCATTATATCACATTTATAATTAAAAGCTAGAACAATTGTTTGACACAATAATAAGCATTTCATATACATATATTGCCTCTCTCAAATAAAAGGTATGAACATAGAATGCGAATGTAAATAATATACGGACGTGATTTATAAATATAAATTGGTTATGCGTACGGACGGCCGTCCAGTTTTTTGTATCGCAAATTCAGCAATGCCGAAAAATTTCGGAATAAATCATCGAAATGGTGTCAATCAGAAACCCGAAAACACGTATTAATCGAAAATGGCCGCGCGGTTTCATACAAATTAACGCAATACCGCTTCTGACAATCCGCTAATACCGCATGGATATTAATGAACGAATAATTGGTATTGAAGGTCTGTATTTAGTACCACAGGCCACAAGGACATAAAAGCTACTAAAGAAGTATGCAAATGCTTACATAATATTATAAAAAAATATAATATTATAATAATATAATTATGTCGTTTTTGCTAATCTTTATGTTAACATTTTTAATGAGTTATTATTGCCAAAAGTATTAATATGTTCAAAAGATATAGTTTTACGTTAGCTAAAATACAAGTTCGTAGTTTTCCTTTTGAAAGTTTCATCACTTTCTATCCCACCTCTCATCGCTTTAAAAGATAGGTAGAACTCAAAAAACTAACTTTCTGATATCTTCTCAAAAGGGCTTTATTTACAAGAACTGCCTTCCGCGTGTGATCTCCCAAAATGTGGGTCAGTTAACAATACCATTAGGGCTACCTATTTCAGGGCCCGGTTCACTCGTACCCTCGTCTGTTACAAGAAATGTTGAGGAAGTGACGCCACGATAATGGGCACAACATATTATCTCATTATCAGTGCATTTGTAGCAAGTATGTAATAAATAAATGGAAATAGAATATGCTGATGTGTGGTATTTAAGTTAAAAGTATCACAAAAATACAAATGTGGCAGAATCTACATGTACGATCAAAGACCAAAATTTGTATTCAGAATATCTATTTCATATTTTAGCAGGTTGTAAGATAAACGGTTTAAATATAATATTTTTTTATAAAATTATGCTGTTATAACATAAAATACTGTTAAATGGTGAGCTAAGAGCTATAAAATCATTTGGTGTGTCAAAAACACAACAATCTGGGCCCGTATTTAAATATCAGTTAATGCAAGCAGTGAATACATTTAAAACGATTCGAATAAATTAACGTGAAATGTACACCACTTCTGCAAATAAACATATAAAAAGAAATCTACATTTACTTGCAAAAGTAAATTAAGGCCTTCGAATACACTATACCTAGACATTTTTTAAACACATTACCATTCTTATTCATCATAAATAAACAAAAATTGCGGCCAGAATTTTATATAACGAAGTGTATTTTAACCTCACGATCTTTGTATGCGATTTTTTAAACTTTAAAATTGAAATTTCTGTAAACCACTTATTTACCTGCAATAAATGTTGCCGGTAAAGTGGGTTAAGGCAATCACCGGATTGGTCACTGTCCAAACTTCGACCAACGATAATTTGATACAGAGGAACGTTGAACAACAACTTACAGCGTATTTATCCATGCCCTAACAATAAACAGAGAACATATGGAGCCTTGAATTCATCTACAATATAGGTTCCCTATCCCTTTTTCATATTTCAATTTGATTAGACCAATAAACTAATCAAATTTATAGAAAACTATTTCCTAACAGAAATATTACTAAAGTACTTTAATATACTTATCTGGTCCATCGACTCGACGAATGCACTTTCATTTATCTACATTTCAACAGTGAAGTACCCGAATATAAATAGGCCAGCCATATTTCATAAAGTATTTTATTAGCTGAAATATGAAGTAGAAAGTGGCAACAGAACTATTCACATTATACTATGAACATAAACTGTGCCGGCCAAGTAGGTCATTAAAAATTGTTCCCGTTCTAACATAAATCATATTATAATTTTTGAATATCTTAAAACTTTTTAATATTGCCTACGTCATTTTCTTTTCTTGCTCTCACTTCACTTAGGTTTTTTATAGAAATGATCACTTATATTAATATTTTATTTGAATTACAGAAGTATATAACAATCTGCATGTCAAACCGTATTAGTGAGTAACGATTGCTTCCTTTCTACCCCGTACTATTGATACCTGGTGCAATATGTATAATATAATGTTCCATGAATATTATGTATGTGTGCCTTATTATTGTTTATGTTGATAACTTTTGTAGGATTTTTATTTGAAAGAAAAATAGAATATGTCATAAATATTCGACCACACTTCATTAACGATTCAAACGAAAACCCTATATTTCTTCGAAATTGAGTATACGTCGGTAGCAAACGTCTTCGAATTCGAAATGATTTTGTCCCGTAGCACCTTAGAGCATCAAAAATAAAGTATACGGTTAATTCTCATTGAACTATTGTATTACAGTAGCACAATAGGTAGTCGTCGGCCACTTGGCTGAAAATGAAATAATGTTTCCACTTTCTGTCCTTATCCGACTAATCCAGAGCCGGACCCGCGGTAATAATTCAGGGAAAATTCCACGGATAACCAAAGCCAAGGCATTAATTCTAGGTTCCAGTCCAGATGATAAACTTCATACCTGAAACTATTGCATTGTTACGTAGTGTATCATTGTAAAGTGCGATCTAAGCACCTGAGTTTCGCTCTTCGATGTTCGTCCGGCCATAAGATTGATTTTATTTAACACGCTTGTTTTATGGCTTTGCAACCACGCTAAGAGGGGTACCTAAGTAAGAGTAACCTATCTATCAGAAACTTCTCATCTACGTTTATCTTAATTTCCTAGTCTTAAACTGGAAGAAAAAAATGTATAGTACGAAACTTTAGAATATTGTAGTTAATGACCATCCCATGGATGTAATATAAATTTTCATAATGTTTACTTCCAAACAAATTCTTTATACAAAATCTGCTACTGCTATAACCATTATCCACAGAGTTGCTTCAACGCCAGACGATGTTTAAAGTAAAATCTTTACAGCCCACACACCAACCGCTTAAACAATACAAAGATATTACCATAAGAACAATAAATTCACCAAGAAACTTACCGCTGAAACAGCACTCAGTTGCAATGCGAGAAGAAATATGTGAAGTGTGGAGAAACGTAGATAGGAAAGAGGCTTGAAGTGTACAGCGCATAAACAAAACAAATTAGTTTTAAAATCCAGAACATAAAAACATTTCTATTTAACGAGTTGCAACCTTGTAATGACCAACTTACAAAAGTAAAATGAGTCTGAGCTATTTTAAAATTAAAAGCAAAAAAGAATAATTAAATCTTTAAGAGAAACGTTCACAGTTATAGAAGCCAAAATAAAAGCCTCTTCCTCTTTCCTAGTACATTGCATGGTACACAAAGTGTGCGGAGAATAAAATCAGTCACAACTCGTCTATTAATTTGTTTAGTTCCTGGTGTACTTGAACTTCATTCTTAGAGGTGATATTTGAGGACTTTAATTATATTTAGATAGTTATTGTGTCCATATTTACTCTATTGCTTCTCATTTAACAAATGTTGTCCCTATTTCCGCGTTCCATCGCCATCAATAAATCCAATCAGATCAGAAAACAGCCAGTTGCACTACTGTTTGTATTGGTGAAAGCTTATTATTGCGTGCAACATGCTCTATATTTGTACCTAATAAGCCAGAAACCAAAACGTCTCCATAAGCACATTCGCCATAGCGTTGGAAGAAGTATGTAAACTTCCTAAAAGATAAAGCTTGTAAATCTGCTTTATCCAGAGGCTTAACGTATTTAATCGTGTGGACTTTTTCAAGTCCCTTGTTTATCTCATCGTAAGAGCTTACCGAATTATTTTTTGCATCAATGTGTTTCACTAACGATCGCATTAAGTTCACTGTAAGCAGATTACATATATTCTGTACTAGTAACTTGCTGTTTAAAAAGTTTTTAGCTTATATGTACTTAGTTTTATATAAGATATTTTTATTAATATTACATTTTATTTTATCTTTTTAATTTCTTGCCTTATAAAAGTATATAAAATTCTCGTGTCACAATTTTAGTTACCGTACTCCTCCGAAACGGCTTCACCGATTTTTACCAAATTTTATATGCCTATTCAATAGGTCTGAGTATCGGCTACTATCTATTTATATGGCAACACAACGTTTGCCGGGTCAGCAAGTAAAAATATATTTGTACGTATGACATGGGACGACCAATTCATATTTTAGTAGCGTAGTAGGACTTCGTGCTTCAAGCCTCCCCCAGTTGTGAAGAAACATCTGTGATCAGCACAGAACACAAACGGTGACATACGATAAACGAACAACCACGTCCCATCAAATAATTTTATTTCTAAAGGAACTCCACTTAAATTCACTATTAAATGTACGCAGAATTTCCATTTTCAAATGCGCATAATCATGAAGTTTTAACATAAAAAACACCACTGAATAGATAGTGGCGAATGTTACGGCGAAGTAATGTCCAGGACAAATATTTAAGCAAACAGACCGGACTCGTTGCACCTTCAAAGCGAGCTAGGAGTATGTTTTCTCTTTTAGGAATGCATACATTTCTTGTATTTACAAGTAGAAGTTTATCGAACAAACTCCTATGCAATAGTAGTATTTATTCATTGGAGAATACTAAGCTTGAACACACTCGTATCTTTTGTAAATAATGAAAATTTCTAGTACATTTTGTACTAAATATGGCATTGGAGATGGTTTATATACTTGGTGATCATCTTTCAGATCAGATTTCTATGAGGCGACGGCGACCAGCTTCCATATTAAGCGTCCATTTTAGTCTGTGATCAACATCAGGTAGAACTAATCTACTTATATGGAGCTGGTTACAAATGTCCATGAGCAGCAGTGTCAACTTACAATCTGGTGGACTTAATACTTGTTTGCTACAATCATATAAATATAAAATAAAAGTTTTATAAGAATATACACCCTACGTAGTAATGACGTAGTAAATCCTTATTTTACTATGGTAAAGAGTTGATAGTAACCACGTGAGACATCATTTATAAAGAAAAAAGATAAAGATCTAACATAAAGAGACAGAACTAGGCTTCCTTGAGACCAGTTAATGTTTATTAAAACAGTCACGTGTAGCACAATATAGGACACTTTGTACGAGGGAGAACATTGTATTTCCTTACTACATATCAACGTCAGCCGCAGCTATGACTAATAGCGGGCCTGATTCCCGAGAATACTGGGGTTTGCATTTCACGGGTCAAAATAAATGTAGTAAACAATAAAGATTGCCGAGTTCCTCTATTCATATATCAAGTCGCTAATATAAGTTGTCACTGAAGAAAGTGGTAGATCCCTTTGTGGTTTGACTCCAGCGGCACCACCGCCACACCTATTTCTACCTAATAACAGCAGTGTTAGGCGCTGCTGTGTTCCGGTTTGAAGGGAGTGATGAGGGAGACAGACTTTTCCGAGGCGTTCCAGCTTAGTCCTCAGGGGTAGCGGCGCATTTGTGGCCGATCTCAGGTAGGAATATCTAATCCTATCTGGGGTTATTACAGATGTCCATGGGCGGCAGTTGCCACTTACCATCAGGTGGACTGCATGCTCGTCTGCTACTCCTATATTATAAATAAAATACTTTTGAAGACATTACAAAAACAACATAATTCAGAATCTTTAACATTTTAAATTCTTAAATAAGTCTGCTAAGAATTATAACACAAAAGTCAAACATAGTTTCTAAAAAAATATCACTTCACCCGTAAAACCATATAAGGCAACTAAAGTATGAGTCTAAGAGACAGAAGCAGGCTCATCCTACAAATTCCAAGAAGTCTGAATTTATCTGATCACCAACAGCAATTGCTAATCCTCTTTAGCCAATACCGCTTTGCCCTAGATCCAGCAATAGAGGTTTAAAAATCAATGGATGCAACACACAAATAATAGGTTCTAAAGGTGGGTACTGACCAACGTTACGAGGTGTAATGTAACGTGTTACACAGCGAGCATTTGTGCAGTCAGTACGTAGAAACAAGGCGCTCGCAGCGAGCAACGAGCCGCTCGTTGCTCGCTGCGAGTGCTCCACCCGGCTGTCGGTTTTTTGGCGAACCCTTTGTGTGTTACGCGGTTCAGTCAGTACGCTCTTGCAAGTAGTCACGAGCGCACGCGCGTCGCGAATCATCAAACGTCGTTCATCTATATTTTAAAAAATGGAGTGGGACAAAGAAAAAACTTTGTTTTTTATAGAAAAATACAGAGATGAGGAAGTGTTGTGGAATGTAGCTCATCCAGAGCATTATAACAAACTCAAGAAAGAAGACGCTTGGAATAGATTGGCTTTGTTACTCGACAGTGAAAGAGAAACATGTAAAAAAAAAATGACCAGTTTACTGGCATCATTGAGGAGGGAGAAACAAAAAATTAAACAATCAACTAGTACAGGACAAGGTACGTAATTATTTATTAAGTTTTTAAGTACATAGGCCCACAAGTGACAGATACAATTACTTATTATAAAAAATAAATACAATTATTTTGCTAGCATAGATAACGATATTCACGAAATATACTACTTTGGGTCGACGTTTGTTAATTGCAACTTTAATTTCAGGTGCAGATAAAGTGTACCATAGTAGTTGGTTTGCATACAAAGCCATGATATTTCTACTTGATAGAAATAGACCTCGTGCTACAACAGATACTGTAAGTCCATTTTAAGCATAATTATTTTGCCAGCTTACAGACCCTTGCTGAATGCAGTATTCAGCAACTTCATCACGAACATTGTGAGCAGATCTTGTAGCCCTTCGCGGTCTTATTTGCAAGGGTAACATACTAGTCATATCATTGTTACCTTCTCTCCAGTTTCCTAATCTGACTTGGCCGTTCGATTCTTCGTCAAAGCTACCTGCAGGGGTATATACCTGAGCATTATTACCTTTTCTTAAAAAATTGTGAAGGCATGTTATTGCTGTTACGACAGATGTCGCGGTTTTCGGTTCTAACAACATAGGTTTCCGCAAAACTCTAAACACTGCAGACAATATGCCGAACACATTTTCCACCACTCTACGAGCTCTGCAAAGTCGGTAGTTATATATTCTTTCTTTAGAACCACGTTCATGATATCCTGCATATACTTTCATCATATTTCCGGAAAGAGCAAAAGCTTCATCGGCAACAAAGTAAAATGGAATTTCTTCTGTTCTTGCTGGCAACGCAGTGGGTTGAGGGATGTTTAATGCATTAATTTTTAGTTTTTCGTTTAATTCACAGTTATTGAAAACCCCTCCATCAGATATTCTTCCTTGACATCCAATGTTTACATACAAAAAGTTATATTTCGCGTCAACAACTGCCAGTAATACGATGCTAAAGAAACCCTTGTAATTATAAAATTCACTTCCACTGTTGATCGGTGACTGCAGTAAAATATGTTTACCGTCGATTGCGCCTAAGCAATGTGGAAAATTCCACAAAGTATCATAGTCATTTGCTACAACCAGCCATTGCTCTGGTGTTTCTGGCATCTGAAATAATGATTTATATTTATTTTCAGCTACGTGAAGGTGAAGGTGCTTCAGAACAACCGCTTGGTGATTGCCCTCCGCCTGCCAATGAAAGCGACAATGATTGCCCTCCGCCTGCCAAAAAAAGGAAGAAAGCAGTTGTCCCAAGCCCAGAGGAAATAATGGCATCTACTTACAACATTTTAAAAAAGAAAACCGAGCAAACGGAATCAACTTCGCACAAAATTGACGAATGTGAAGCCTATGGTATTTTTTTGGCAAATAAACTAAGATCGTATTCAAAAACAACAAAAATGCATGTACAACATTATATATCTAATATATTGTTTAGTGCTGATCGCGGAGAATATGACTATGTTGGCATGAATACGAACAATTATTATTCACAAGGATACTCTACACGAACAATTTCAAGAGCCTCACCGATGCCACAGCAAAGCCAACCGATGCCACAGCAAAGCCCTGAAACACCTGCATCAAATACGTCCCATCAAAGTGACTATGGGTCACCAGCTATGAGTGAACGATTTTTATCAGAATTTGGTGATTTAATTGATTAAATAATTTGATATGTAATGACTGCTTTTCTGAATTAATTAAAACACTACATACCTTTACATATTCTTTTAATGCTCCAATAAGGGCTTCGCTGACCTCTTTTACTATAAATCCTATTCGTTGCTTTGATATCTTGAAAAGATATTGCATACTAGTATAGGAATCTCCTGTTGCATAAAAACGAAGCGTTAGTGCTAATCGTTCGGTGACACTGATTGCTTTTCTATAATTTGTATCCTTTTTATGTACACTTGGTCCAATTAAATTCACGAGTTCTTCAAACTCGATCGGAGACATACGTACAAAGTTTTTATACTGTCCAGTAATCATTTGGTTTTTTAAAATTGCTATCAATGACAAACCACCACATACGCCTCTGTTTTTAAATAAGTTTGATGTCCAGTAACGTTTTTTCTTCTTCTTAATTTGGATAAAACAATAATTAAGTAGAATCAAAGATACCAACGCGGCCTCGCTGTCGGCCATCTTGAGTGAACTGGCGGCGAATATGGAGCACAGAGTTTTGACGAGCATGTTACGCCGATTTTAGAACACAGCGTAACGTGCTCGATGCGTACACGCTCGATGCGAATGTTACATTACACCTCGTAACGTTGGTCAGTACCCACCTTAAGACATTTTGTATCATTGAACATCGTATTTCCTTACTCACTGCATACAAACGTCAACCGGAGCTATGAGTAATAGCGAGCTTGCTCCCTGGGAATACTGCTGGAGACATAACCATTTTACAGATCGAAATAAAATCAAATTTAGTGCACTGGATAAATCCTATGTTATTTTTCCTCATTCGTGTAAATGTGTTATTTTTATTTATATATTGCTTAAAATAATTAAAGTTTTATTCTATTCTATTCTATTTGATATCTTTATTTTTATCTTTATATTTATATTTTATCTATTTTTCATACCTTTGTTTGTAAGTTTATGATAAAGAAAAATAAATATCATCTTTCGTTAGTGACAACAAGTCTTTCCAGACATTTTTTACTTGTTCTATTCTTTGAATATCTTGCTTCTGAAATCAAAACTGCTTCATCAAAACGAGTCTTCAAACATTTATGAGGTGGTAAAACCTTCGAGATTCGACTTTAATTTCTACTTGATAACGCAAATGTACCTAATGTAGTTCATTATTCAAATACGTGCACATTACGTACACGTTTCATGATAGTTCTGAATAAAAAAATATATTACAAATAATCACCCACTTCACTGACACCATTTCAACCATTATACATATATGTGATCCATTCATCTAAAACGAGGAAACATTAATACAACAGAAATAAACAATACAACAAAAAGCTTCCCATATTAACTTCGCATACAAAGTGCATCAACTTCACAACCGACCTCACGAGTTGAACTAATATTTCGAAAACTAAACACCACCGCTCGACAGGACATATTCACGTTTACAGGCAGCCAGTGACTTTCACTTTCCGGACCTTTGTATGGACCTTCGCTGAAACGGGGCCAGCGGAACGGAGCATTCAGTGGCAACGGAATAGAGCATTCAGGGCTTCTATAGAATTTTGAAGAGTGTTTGCTTTTAGGGGCAGAGTGTAGGAGTACTTAGGTACTACGCGTTTATGTTTCGCTCAATAAGCTGTTTTAATGCATAGTGCCCACAGTGCACTTACTGCGACCCCACTTTGTAGTTTATATCAATAAAAGGGAATGGAATAACGTATTTGTTTATATTATATCTAACTTTTACCAACATATAAAAATCTCCCAAGACACGTAATACGTTTATGAACATTTCTAGTATCTCAATACGCATTGAGGCTAAATCATGGTGAAGTATTTTTCAGCCACCCACAGTAATGAGGCTAGTCTAGTACTACTATCTATAAGGGTGACAGTTAGATGGACAACGTTAGGTAGTAGTTAAGATCTGATTAATGTAAATGCAATGCATGAAAAAATATATATTCATGCTTTAATTTTAAAAAATAAAACAAAGATATAACATCTGCATAATAAAGTTTTCTTGAAACTTATACTTGAGAAAGATGAGAAATTACTTTACGTAGTGCTCCAGTGCTCCAACACAGCGACTTCAGTAGCCGTTTTGTTGTTTCTAGTAGGAAAATCAGTTTCCGTACACTTTCTGAAAATATCAAACGTCAGATGCAGCAACTGTCGAAACTTCAACTTTAATGCTACCTTTTAAATTCTTATATTAATAGTTATATAGTTATACTTAAATTAATAGTTATATACTCGATTATTAAATTTTTCGATCAAGTACACAATTTGTACTTGTAACATGGTAGGACAAAATCACATGGGTATCACTGGAATTGACTTGTTACTTACATGAAAATGCCTTTTGAAATTAAATGAGCATAGCAGGATCATCGTAGAAACCCCTAGGGCATTTTCTGTAATTCCTCGTATGTAACATTCGACAACTACGAAATCTTCTGCTCCTTCATTAAAAAGAGCGAAATATAAAGTTACTGTGTCGCTTTTACTTTGCACATCAGTTAAAATTATAAAACGTTCTTTCCCATCGCTGACAAAATTGGTCAAAGATTTCCAAATTGAACAATTACTGCTATAAAATCTGCTACAATGATTTTTGACTCCAACAACCTTTAACAATGTTCGCATTAACTAAGTGAGTAAGAGAAAGTAGATTAAGACAATTACTGAATGGATCACCGTCCCAACTCCGGCCGACCATAATATGATTAAGAGGAACGGGCAGCAACAACTGTGAACGAATTTATTCACGTTCTAACTTCAGAAAGGGTTGGCCTGAAACTAAACTAAAATATAGGTCAACTATATAATGTACACTAATGGATGGACAAGCTGTATCGAGAAAATTTAGTTACAGTTTACTAATAGACATAGCAACATTTTTAAGCTGGAATATTTTCCAGCAAGGTTTGACTATTGAAACATCATTGTTAGGAATTATTTTTGATACCGGTCTTATCTAAACTAATACATGTAACGTTCAGATTAAGTCTCAACAACTTTAAATCGCAAGTAATGTACTAACAAACACTTGTATCTAATCAATAAGCTTCATATCCGCAGATTAGCTAGATATAGTAGAATATTCTATACCTACCTACTGCAGTGAGTCGATAAGCAAATATTGGCGGCGCCCTGCAGCTGAGTGGACTGATGACTACAAGAATATAGCTGAAATGCGGTCAGAATAGAGAAAATTGTACAAGGCGTAAATATAACTCGAAAATTATTCAGGCTGAATAATAGGTAAAACACATTAGAAGTAAAAAAAATACTATCTTATAGGGATAATATTGCAAGTTGGAAAGGCTATAACTGCATCTAATTTGGGTCAATCACAACTGAATAAATTATTTGAACAGCCAATGCACATTAAAAACTTAAATAGAAATATAAAAGCGGCACCAAACTGTATAGGCGAAATAAGATTCTGACCTACATTATGGAAGCGAGACCACGTGCATTAAAAAAGACAAATATCGCTGTATACTGTAGTTAGATGTACTCCTTAAAATAAATTTGCGCAAAATAAAAATAATACATTAAATGTAGTATATTTAGCAAATAAAGCGCTGCAACCGCTCATTTGTAGTTGAAACGCGAGAGGAGTTACGTGAATTGTGGAAAACACAGCACAAAGCATGTACGACACTCCACGTAACTAGTACCAAATTCGACAAGTATTCGCTTTAATTCAATTTTTGTGGATAGACAAACTCTCGTGACGTAAGTTTATTTGTAGTGTTTGTGTGTTAATTATTTTTTTAATGTCCAATATGTACAGTACATATGTATATGAGTTGTCTACGATCCCATACACACAATAAAACATTGTTTGACTTCGGACAACGCACAGCTTGGACCGGTGGGTCTCGGAGTAAGATTTTTTATAGAGGTTACTTATGTTACGTAACTGGTCCTTAAGTAAGAAAATTCGTCGCCGCAGAGGCTGCAAGGAAAATGCAAGATAGTTTTTAAAATGTTTTCTTAAATCTGAAACTTCTTTCAACTCAACTCGTCTAGTACTAAATTCTAGGTACATTAGCGGTCACATTTCTAAAAGCAAGCCCTGGGAGCTATTTGTATACTAAATCTGGAGATCAACTGTGGACACATGAAATCCGGAGTTCCATCTAAAGTTTCGGGCATTTGCTATTCCGTTGCATTTATGATTGTCTGTTTCAGATGCAATTTGCGAAGATGAAAAATTGATAATAATGATCGGTCAAGTAAGCCCTCCTCTGTATGAATAAGACTTACGCACATAAGGAGACAAATCTATCTGACTGTTGTTTCATAGAATGGATATATTAAATTTGTGGTTAGTTCCACATATATTTATAACTTACAAATTCACATAAGTACCCTCGTTCAAATTATGTACAATTTAATGAAAATTGCGATTGAGATAGCGGATTATGAAATTGATTAGAAATTCAATTTGCGTTCCAACGTAGGGAATATGCTTCGTTATGTTATGAAGGCAAACACGATGCTAAATTACAGCGATATCTGTTTTCTCCTGAGGATTAGGTACATATCTCCAAGTTATTGATTCACGCAGTCAAGCGAGATTAGCAACCGTCTGAACTGAACAATAAATCAAACAGGTGACATATCTTGTCTCGAAGCAAATGTACAAATATTTGACTAAAACATATTTGGAATTCATACGTGTTCTGAGATAAGGCACGGTATCTTGACTAAGAGACTACTTAAATATAACCACTATGATTCATTGCAAATGGATCAAAAACAAATCAGTGAACACTTACTTTTTAAAACAATTTATGTCTCCAGCTGAACTAATAATAATCTTTAGAAACAAAATATTATTTTTAAGGAATGAATCAGATACTACCGCCTTAGACAGAGACGTCAAATTAGACGCCGAGGGGTTTCGAATTCCATCCCCTTCAAGTCGATCTATATGAATTTACATAATCTGTTCGAGGCCTTTGTGTTTGTGTACTAGTTTTCGTGTATCCAAGACATACTCGCACAGAGAAATCTGACGTATAGATAGTATTTATGTAGTCCGTTATAAATTGTTCACGATAACTTTTAACATAAAACCACAATATTAGGTTATATTTTTCAAATACACCCATAACCGTTATCAAAATGGGTTTCAATCGGGAAACGCATATAAATCTAAAATGGCCGCGCGGTTCCGTACAAATAATCGTTACTGCTTTTGATATTTCTCGAATACCGCAGCCGTTGTAATGAACGTATAATTATTGAGTTCTAACTGACGCCTATAAACTTAGCGATGGAGAAAATGAAGAGGGTCGTTTATTGAATAACGTTCATATTTCAAGATAAATGATATTACGAGTACATTTACTTAAGAACACAAAAGACAGTAAATAATTCAGTTAACACAATTTATATATGATTACGTATCTTGTTGGACACGCTACATTTCTTAAAATAATAATTTTATATGTTACAGTATGAACCATCATAACACATCATCGCAACCGCTATCAAGCTATGTATTATTGTACACAGCTGAGTACATAGGGCACTACACTGATTCAGCGAAAATCAGTAGAACTCACGTATCTTCAAGAACTACAGACATCTCAGGGATTTGGTTCACGTTGTTTTGGTTCACCGTAAATCGGTAATTATGAATACCACTTGACTATCATGCTTACAAAGACCGACCACCGGTCAGGCGGTGCAGGCTTAGGTAAAAAGAAACTTAAGTACGTAACCGAGTTCCATTAAACAAATCAAATTTTCCTGTGAAAAGAACCCTGATATCTTTACAAAGCTTACATTCTCGTACATATACGGCGACACAAAAAGGATTTTATAATTTAAAAAACAGTACAATAGCCGGCAGCGAAATTACAGAAAAAAGAGTATATGAGCCAACATAACGGTCATAAAGGAACGGTGATATTACCTACTGGAAACAAACTGAGAAAACCGCACGCGAATCGTGGTAAACATAGTTCCTATATAAGATCTTCACATACAGAAGCGACTGGTAAAATTTTATATTCCTAATTATTATCAGAAACCTTTTACATTACATATCTAAAGGTGGAAGAACATTTGAGGTTCGCCTCCGGCGGCACCACCGCCACACCTATTTCTGCCTAATAACAGCAGTGTTAAGCGCTGCTGTGTTCCGTTTTGAAGGGTATGGTAAGGGAGACATACTTTTCCGAGGCGTTCCAGCTTAGTCCTCAGGGGTGGCGGCGCATCTGTTGCTGACCTCAGATAGGAATTTCTGGTCCTATCTGGGGTTGATTGCAGATGTCCATGGGCGGCAGTAGCCACTTGCCATCGGGTGGACTACATGCTCGTCTGCTACTCCTATATTATATAAAAAAAAAAAAAAAAAAAAAAAAAACATTCAATGCCTTACTTAACATGTAAAACAGACCATGCGTTCTATTGCAGATACAAGCTTAAAAGATGACTAATAAATCAGGAGATCTAGTTGACAAATCAAATAGGATTGAAGTTAGTTAGTTAAAAATAAAAATGACGGATGTGTTCTAAAAATCTATCCTTTCCGAATTTAAGAACATACAAATAATAAAATAAGAGCATTTATTATAGTTTCGGTTTGTTAAAATTGTAAGAATAATATTTTATTTAAATTAATTGGTTACTGACTAACTAACCTAGGTGTCCTGTGTTTCTATTTACATATCTATTTTGGCAATGACCAATTAGCTACCGTCCACTATACGTTAGACGAGTGGTTAGTGCTACCGCAATTAAATTAATTACGTAAATACATTCGCAACCGCGAGGAACCTTGCCATTTACGAAATCCACTAAGTATATATTCTATATTACGCTCGACATTACTCTTAAAACGTACTAGGTCGTAATGAAAGCCACAAGGAACGGCGCGAGGTGAAGGCAGAGGTTTTTTCGTGAAATGATTACGATGTGGGCGGAGATGCAGCGTACTAAAGTAGCTCGCTATGAAACGGGGAAGTTTTTTAAAAGCCCCGCTGCGAAATTCCGAGTGCATTATGCGATAGCGGCAGACCACAATATGTTGAATTTATGAGACGATGTACAAATACTGAAAAAAATAGGCGTTCAAAAGGCAACCGTTTTTTAAGAAACGATTCGTATTTTTATTATAAACATTAATATCAATGTAATGCAGTTCCCATATACCTATTAAACCTTACATTTTGATAAGAAGGTATTGTCACCACTATAATAATTGAGATATTTAATTGAATGAAAACTAAAAAGGACCGTTATTGCTTTTGCCGAGAGGATACCCGTACAGTGTTAACACAGCAGTAGGTTGATAATGACGTCCAGATAACTCTGACAACTTTGTAGAACTTCAAAACACTTTACTGTAATAATGTTACTGACCTTTCAAAATAACCTCTTTCCGATAGCAAAGTTTATTGAAATCACTTACTTATTTTCATGCTATTTACTATATTCAACTGAGCTCTAGTTACCTAAACGCCTAAACAAAAGCGTTCCTATTTTTCCGTTACAGATATTGTTTTCAGATAAATAATTCCGCAACCCCACGAAATTGTAATAAAACTTCCTCCCAAAGTTACTAACAACCACGCAAGTTCTTTTGTACCCTTTAATTACACACTAATCTGAACATCCTCGGGCTGCGGCTTACGGCACAAAAACACGGAAAGGTATTACCGAATCAATATCGGCGGATCATATTTGCTACTCACATGCCCATAAACCTCTATCAAAGGGAAACAGCGTCCGTGTGTCCTGATATAAGCTAATAATGTTATACGGTGCGCGGAACCAATTTTATCATAAAGGTGGTATTTTGCTGGCGCTGGAAAATTCCTCAACTAGAATTCCACGTCTACGTGCTGAAATTTTCGAATTTTTGTTCGGAATTTTTGATTTTAACACGCATACTCTGAATGTTAAAATTTACCATCGACTTCATTTTGCGTTCCAAAGTGGTGTTGAAGTGTTTTATTTTGTTTATTTTTACGAACCTAATATTATAAGGTTGTAAAGTTAAAACATTTTATATCTTCATCTTTATAATGTTTTTGTATGTTTAATAATATAGTATACATACCGTCTCCATGTGGCCAATACATAAGAATCTGATTTATGGACTAATCAGTGGGTACTTAATACATTAGGTATTTGATTAAAAGTAACACATGAAATTATCATCCATCAAAAGATGAATGAAAAGAAATAATTGGATAATTTCATAAATTTAATTATAATCATTATGATAATATAAAACTCATTTTTTTCTTACAGGGGTAACATAAATACATTCTACTTATGTCGGTACATTATATAAATTAATACTAAACCCACACGTGAACCAAGCGGCTAGAATTTATTCAAAATGTGTTTCTATCTCAGATTACTTTCTACGGATCAAAATATACACATAACGAGCTTATCATCCTCTACATTGTTACGTTCCTATTATACTTAAATTGGGTATATGTAACGTTATCCGCTTACCCATTCGCGAGTCGCAACATTATCCTCTTCTTATCTGCCTACATATTTTCCGTCATTTCTCATTTTTATGTAATTTCTTTGTCCTGCCGTCAAAACCAATAAGCTTGACTGTAATGCTCATTAGTTACTTCCAACTTTGATTAACTACAAAACTTCTAAACAGATTAAAACAATTATACAATTACTTATTTTACTTCATAAGGTGTTTTACATTAGTAAGTGGCTAGAGCTTCCTTTTAAGCACGCAGTGCCTGTATTAGGAGCCCCCGCTCTTCCGAGAACAATATAAACTTATGAAATATAATACAAGGATTATTTTAAGCTAATTTATCTAATTTGTGTTTGTGTGTGTGTGTGTGCATGTAAGTAAGTGTAATGTAATGTATTATATATATGAGAACTGTAGTAATGATTCTGCCTGTTCGTAGCTGAGAGTTTGTAAATAATTAGTTAACACTTTTTTACATTCGAAATAAGACATTTTATTTATTATTATTGTTTTATTAATTTTATTATATAATTGAGCTGCACGTTTGTTGTATTGCATGCTAGCAAATAAAGTGTTCGTTTGAGGGACTGGGGCAATAACATATTTTCTTCTCCTTTGCAAGTTAGACGGATCATATGACAGTGTTTTATGTTGTTTTAGTACTATTTGTAGTAGATATAGCTTCCTAACTATTAGTAAATTGCTAATAGAGTATAGATAGGCACGAGGAGTATATAATGTACCTAAGTGACACAGATCACGTCAATAATAGAATTGCAATTCAGTTGCTTAAGCATCGGTGGTAGTCCCTGTTAAACTTACCAGACCGAGCTATTTATTGGATTTTTTATGCAGTCCATGTTGTGACTGACGTATCTTATGTAACCATCTCTAGTTAGACTCTACCAACTCCCTGAGGTAGACCCATCAAAGATGCATCACCACTCCTGAACATTTAGATAGTCGCTCAATATAATAATCAGCCGATATCCAAACCCTTCTACCGAAACACAAGAACTGCCTCACTATACACATAGTTGTATGGTACTCCCTCGGTATACTTGGCGAAAATATTGATTATTCATGTAATATAAACATAATAGTAAAGTCATTAGACTCTCAAACACTAATAACTTCAATAAATTCTTTAAACTACAAAAGATTGAGAAACACGGATGATTAACTCCTTATTGTTTTTAATAGATCACTTAACGTCATGTGGTAACCGCTGCCCATAGACATGTGAAGCCAACTTCATATAAAACAAAACCCGCGTATTATTCCAAAAATTCAACATAGACTAGAAATTAAATCCAACTATTCTAAGTTGGCAAGATTCTCACAATGTAATTTTGAACTAATCAAATTAAACTCTCTAGAATCAGTGCCAGCCCACAGCTAGTTGCATTGAATTAAAATAATTTGCCTTAAAAAACATCGACTTATTAATGTTCTTATTACTATAATATTATTAGCACATTAAACAAGCCATCGACCGAGCAATGCCTGCTTCGAACGGACGGTTGCATTGATTAACACGAATGCGTTGCAATGAAAGGTATTTAGTATGGACGGCGGTAATCCCCACGATTACTTGAAGCGGTTATGTTGTATGCGCGCGGATTCCAGATGGCACCAGCCACATACTTGTCTACATGTATTTAAACGTTAAACTTGGTGAAATATGGATGATTTTATAATTATAAACCCTTTTCGACTTTTTTGTATTGGTAGTGTTTGTTGATAGATATTTTATAGAAGTTTTCATAATAATGAGCTTCAACGAAGCTTGCGCGACTCATAGCATAACGGGTACATGGACACGTAGAAAACCATGAAACGTTATTCCAAAAAAAACAGTATAAATCTTTGACTTTCAATAATATGAGCCTAATCTTATCTAAAGTTGTTCATATATCATGTAGTACACATTGAAAAAAATCACAAAATGCATCTTATTATTTGCGAAAATATTACCAAAAAATAACTAGAGAGACGAAAGAAAATCATACAAAGAATGCAGCAGAACCACAAAAACATTAACGCTCCTACTAGTGAAGCATCTGTATATCTACTTTACTGAAGTTCATTTTACTAGGGGCAAAACCCTCTGCGAAATATATTTATTTTGTTGAGCCACGACAAATAATACGTACATTTGTACGTCTGTTTGTCTACTTACAGCTTACTGCCAAGCGAAAGTTTGAAACATTTTTAGAAATATAAAAGCATCTGACCCTTGAATTTGAAGCATATATTTTAGAAGTCAGTGTCAGTTCACATTAGCCCCACTACTTCTTTTGTTGGATGCTGTAAGAGGGAACTGTAGGACAGCGTCTCTATATGAAGTTATTCGTCGACTATGAATACCAACACGCACTTTAAAACGCAAAGAATGCTTATACGGCAAAATCCTTTTTAGGAAAGTCCCAGTCGCATCGTACTATTAAGGATTGATACATACATATATAAATACAGCTTGAAACCTTATTCGATAACCCTTATAATATTGCTCGATATCTAAATAACAACAATTCGAAATCAGCAAGCAATTGATGCAGAACTTGGTGACATACTCGTCGTATACGAATCGAGAATGTTAAAGGCATAGTAACATCAAGGGCAATGGTACTTTGGAATTTCTGTTGGCTTCCAGCCATTGGCCATATTGTTTACTGGTATTAGCACTAGCTTACTATTTCTTATCCGTACTTTATACAAGCTTCACAAACACGCGCAAATTTCTTGCTCTTTCAAATTATGAGCGCCTAGTCTAAATAGCTGAAGGTTAGGTTCGCTTTAGTAAATTGCGATTTGAGAAACATGAAAAACGGAATCGAATTAAATTGATCAGATAAATTTATGCAAACAAAATATTTTATTCTACAATTTAAGAGCAAACATACCTATGACACTCGCAAGAAATTCTATTGACACGATATTATGTACCTATATAAAATATATTATTTGATCGCAAATTCGTATTAGCGGTTTGCGCAAACTATTCTGAGAATAAGGCGAGTGTGTCATTGTCATCGCTTAAGTAATACAAATGTAAACCAAGATTTAATTTGACCAGATTTAAACTCTAGTACTTGCATGAATTTCAACCGAAACATATTTTCCATCAACAATATACGGAATTATTATATTTTACGAACTAAGTATAAATATGTTACAGTATAATTACAAGTATCTAGACTTCCTAACAACATCACCACAAACATCTATAGACGAAAATGGTCTATATATCAATTGCATTAAAATGTTAAGTATTCTAAATTTGAACCAATTGAACAGATTCTTGGGGAACAACTAGTCCGCAAGTAAATTCAAGGTCATCCACTTATTAAAAAACATACAAAGAGTAATATATTACTAGACTTTTAAAGTAATAATTCATTTTAACAAGTCTGGAAAAATATTTTTACTGTAATGAAAAGCGGAGTCGTCAAGGTTTCTAGCGATTACGAAGTGATAGTGAAAAAATATTTTAGATAGCGACATTAAAATATTGGAATTTTGTTTCTATGTCAAGGAAAGTCGCAAGGCAAGATAATTATTTCAAATTTTTGAGTGAAAGCCTCGTTACTGGGGTAACTAAATGTTCCAGAAAGCCAAAAAGTGTTAAGTTTACAAATGGTAAATCAGTCTACCTTGTTTTATTAACTAATTGTTCCAACACGGTGTAGGAATCTAGGCTTTTTAATAACACTGCATTTGACTCAAAAGAAAAAAAAACTCGACTGTTTAAAACATAGCCTATGTACCTCCCACAATTTAAACGAATCCAATGACACAACATAATTCGTGAAGCCATTTGGTTTGAAGAATGAGACAAATTTACGCTCGAATAATATGACATTTCGCAGTCGGGTCAAAATACATTGTCTGAGTCCGTGATTCTTATAACAAGTCTGAAGGTTTAGTTTGAATATTAAATAAATTATAATATCTGTCGTAATAAGTTCAAACGTAGATCACGAAACAAAACAAAATAAAATTGAAACAAATATATGGACCAAGCATTGTGAGGAACTGAATTCATAAAATATTTCTGCGAAGGATCAAATTGAATTCTTACGTGGGAAATATGGAGCCGTTATTCGGACAACATTGAGAGAATTTTATATTTCTGCCGCTTTCAAGTGTTCGAAACGTTTCCAATCGATTTAATTCCCCATGTTTTAAGCTCGGTGCGCCATCGCACGGTTGAGCGTTAAGACCCCGAAGGAAACGCTTCAACGGGCACGATTTAAAAGGTTTCATTTTGAAAGGAGCGCTCACAATATAGATGCTTGCAGATTTGAGTGGTCTTATTGCTGGGAGCACGTTAATCTTGTAAGCCGGCTGAAATGAGAACGGGTGACGTTTAAAAACGATGGTCTTAACAGAACAGACGAACGAGGCCACAGGTGTGACAGACAATATATTACGTGTGAAGTTTTTACTTTATTTCAATTTAGGTTTCATAAATATGTTTAATTCTAGGCATTGTTAACAGTAACCGAATGTATTCATGAAATTAGATTTTAGCAAGCATTTATCATTGAGATCACTTACCGGAAGATTTGTGAGTCCTGCCATGAGTTGTCTAGGACAATCACTAGGTACTTAAATTTATGGTAAAGTCTCATTCGCTACGATAAAAGTTTGTTAAATATCAACTTCATGGACATTGACATTTCCTAAAAGTGTCCTAAAGCTTCCAAAATTAAAGATATATTATGTTTATTATGAAAGATACTTGGATGGACTCTATACATGCGAGCATACACAAAATTAGTGTAAAATATCGATTAACGTAAAAGTTGAAACATATTTACAAATTGTTCTCTAGAGAAAAAACATTAATATTTCAACATTAATTCGGTACAGTTCCAAGCGGCACGATTCCACGCGACCTCTCCAAAGTTTCTTTCACGACATGTTCTTATCGCGCTCTGTATAATTCCAAAAACGGAGCGCGTGTAATTAATATAACTAGCAAACTTGAAACTTTCCACTTCGTCATTTGTAAAGCTTGGATGTCGTGACGTCAGTACTTTGAGCTAACGCGTTTATATTACGCCCCTTTTGAAATACGTTTATAAATTTTCAAACTAAGTGTTTTTTCAAAAACATTTTAAGAAATCATACAAATTTTGAACCGCGATTTAGAATTCCGTTCATAAATTATTATGATATAAAAATAATTAAAAATATCATAAGCATGAAAATACGAAAACGCCATATTTAAATCACAAGTTTCTACTACTTGCTACTACCCCATGCACACCTACATAATTTTTTTAATCTTTTCACATACTTCATCATTTTCGGCATAAAGAATTTGACGGTTCTTAAATTACTAATCAGCCCTTTAGCCGTTTCTGAGATTATCAAACAAGATTTTATATAAATAATGATATAAGTTTAGAATATTAATTATAATAGAATTAAGTTCAGTTATTTTGTTGTTAGTCAGAAATGCCAATACTTTTAGAGATATACGAAACAATAAAATAACCACTTTCGCAGAGCGAAATTATTAGTTTTCAAACATATTGAACTCTTGGGAAGCGAAATAAATATAAATAAAAATATATTTTAGGGATCTATTTAAACCGAATTTCTCGGCATTTCAACGGCATCTCTAAAAGTAGGTCGCCAACAATTTTCATTTAACCTTAAAAGCGGATAAAACTTCAAGTAAAAATGCAGGTACACATGTAAAGACTTTGGAAGCACAGCAAACATTCCCCGTTACCAGAGACTTTATGCGGATAAACCGGGATAACAAAACATTCCGGTGAAACTCGTCTTTCACGAAGATTTTCCGTAATTGAAAGTTTTGTTCCGGGAAAACGAAAAAAAAATCATATTGAGCGAGAGTTCGGCACATCTCGGCCCCGAAAGTGTTCGGAAATGGCGTTACGTCCAAACGTCCACAGCTGACTTAATCTCAGATTGATTTTGTTCCGCTACCTTCACATACAGACTCCATGATTTGGTTCGGCGATGCTTATCGACCTTTCGCCTAATCGTGTATTTTCTTAACCTACATTTTTTTAAGATATGTTTAGTTCGCCACTTTCCATCTATAAAATCAAATTTATTTTCATTGCTTACAGTGGATTTAGCTGCATTACTCTTTCGTTGGAATGTTAAGGAGCACAATATTTCTTGATACCATAAATCAGTTTTAAGCTAAAAATAATTCTCGTATTTTCGTATAGCCAATTTAACTAACCGTATAACAGTAATGAACATACTGGTAAATTACATGCGTTAATGTTTATCAAACAAAGGCGCTTGAATTCGAAAACGTTAATTGTTGCAAAGCGTTTCAGTCGAAGGCTCCCAGCAGTTACAGTATAGAAACCGCAATTTACAGTCATTAGTCTAAACGGGCGTCAGTTGTCCATTGAATTAACCGCAACGTCATTGACCCCACTATTAACAATCTATTACAGTCCAGCTGCTGGGTATATTCCGAATGCATTTGAGACTGTTTCAAATTCCTAACTACCATTTCGACCATAGTTGTTGCGAGGTTTGGTTTTATGGTTAAAGACTTTATTTCTCTTAGTATGAACAATTCACTTACAGAGAAAATTACAATCTTAAAACTATTATATGCCGCACAGCGTAAGTAACATGATATAAATAAACGATAGTATTTTTTTACAATAGTAAGTATTTAGTATTTTGCATCTAAAACAAAAACAGTTAATATAGTTTTCGAGAAAGGAGGTACATTAAGAAAAATATTAAAAGTACACAGCGAGGAATTAAGGAAGAAAGGTTTTATTGCATTAAAACTTATGTTAATACTTTGGCCTAGAGATGGCATGTTACTTAATATTTTCAAAATAAATTCAGTCGGTGTTGACTGTTTTTTCATTCTTGCAAGCACGTTATAGCACATGGATAACAATTACCACAGCAGGTTGTTTTGATTAACATACATTAAATCTATTGTCATCGCCTTTGCTTATGACTCTTATGAGTAGTAATACTTTAGGAAAATTAGTTTCCAGGACTAACACAATACGATCTGAAATGAAATGGTAGAGTTTAATCAACTTTTATCTAGCTAGCTAGCTATCAAGCTAATGTCATTTGTGCATGATTCAGGTTGCGTATCTGTAGGATTACTCTGTCCATTTTATATTCTAATCAGACACTAATAAAATTATTCTTTCTGATGTACACAAATGGTAACGTAACATACATTTCCAAAAATACTAGCAGGCATATATACTTTTTTTTAATTAGTCATGTAACAGGTTTAAAAGGTAACATTCTCAAGTCTTCCGACCCAGTTCATATGGAGTTAATTAACTTTAATCAAGTTAGAAGTCAACGTACCACAGCGACATATTTGTCATGGCAAATATAGTTAGTTAACTCAAGCCGCATATTATGTGGTAGTCGGTATTGAGTTTAAACCGAAATTGTTTTGTAAATGAAGTCAAATTCAAATATTATTATTTGAAGTACATGATTTAGAGAATTACGAATGAAAACGAATTATGTTAACATACATATTACATATGCATCTTTTCCATGAAATTCTAATTTATAAAATAACTAATCTTTCAGCAAATAAGTTAGACCTATTACAGTTCTTATCACCAATGTAACTATTTAATTCATATAACATAAGTTGTCCAATAACCTATTTAAACTAATTTTCGTATTTCGTATTAAGACTCGTGTTTCGATAAGAGATTTACTAACTGTAGTAGAAGTCATCGCATCTAAATATGTATATTTAGGTACCGCCTATTTCTTTTTATTACTGAAACACAAAACAAAAAGTCATACAATGATTTAATAGTTCATTGTTGAAATCTTACTTACAAATTATAATTAAGAAAATAAAAGACAAACTCAAGATCAAAGGACGGTGAAACAGAATAACCGTAATATTTCTAATAAAATAAAGTTGGTATTATCTTTCTTTAGACAAGCAATGTCAATAACTTCAACGGAATAAAATTTTATGTAGCGAAGCTTAATAGCGAGTCTTATAAAGGAACAATTAGAGAAGGTCGCCGATTTAACTGTAGGTATACCTGCTCTATATTATTATTTCAATATAGAGTATATAGAGTATGTTTTTCATCTTACTTTGAGAGGACGTAATAATTGATGATGATGATATTTTGCTTAGCTTACTATATTGTTATCCATCTGATCGTAGACCAGAATACAGCAGCTCTTAAACTGCTGTTATTAGGCATAAATGTGATGCCGCTGGAGTTGAACCATAAAGTGTTCTACTACCTTCAAATTATAAAAATAATGAGTACCTCTTTAATATGATAATAGATATGAGATGTTAAGTAACCTCTGTAGGCCATTTAAACACTATATTATTCTTGTCCCTCATGAGACAGGAATCCTCCTCCACGTTGATCACATATCCATCGCAATCCCTAAGGACTGAGCCGAAAGTCCTCGTTTAATAACATCAAAAGACAGTTGGGATTCCTACAGTGTACCTACGAAATAAGACTCCACACTAGCGAGCGCATCTTTAAACAGTTTGACATAAAATTCATTAATATTGGTTGACCTTTAAATACCACACACTCCATCTTACCTCCGAAAAATCCAACACAAAAATAACCGAATTTACATTGGATTCATAAATATTTGAATACGTATGTACAATTATTTATTTTAATAACACTGAGCAATCATTAATTCAATGAGAGCACTTACATGGAATGAAACACTAAGAGGATTTTAATTACGATTTTCATGTTCAACGTATTGATGTTTCGAGCGCTTTGGGAGCGTGTTTTAAATAACATTTATTCCGCGGTTTGGTTACACTTCAGGGTAAAGGGATTTAATAAATCTGTAACATTCATTAATGAGGGAAAAATTTCGGAATAATCATGATTTTTTATAACAAAAGTTGCTAACGCATAAATCCAAAATAACTCAACATGTATGGCAGTAATTTGGTCCCCAAAAAAACAGGAGTCCTGTTTGAGCTATACTCTACATTCGAAGGTCCCATATAAGTAGGTCTGCTTTAAATATCCTTAAAGCGAACCAGTGGTGCCAACGGTAAAATTATTACAATTCGTCTTGTTTGATATAAATAAGAGTAAATTTCAGTATTTAGCATAAAAAGATATTAATAAAATATTTAATTTGGTTAAATATTTTGTACCATTTATCGCACACGTTGGAAAAACCATTTAGGCATATTAAGATTAGTTCTAATTGAAACATGGTAAAATGTTCATATTCTCCAAGTGGTTTAAGTTCGGCTAGTAAAGTAATTGCCCAAGTGTAGGAAACTAAATCAATATCTCCAGTTCGATTCAATGCCCACGATACGAAGAACGAACAATTGCGATCCAATTAAATTTGATTCAAAGGAAAACAATTCAATAAGCGGCAAAGGGGAGAATATCGTTATTACAATTTGCTTCTCAAATGGATTCGATTTAAAATATCATCCGTCAGAAATAAGACTTTTTAACGTTTTGACACCACTTTATCTATATATTTAAAACTGTATTGTATATTTACGTTACATGCCCAAAAACAGTAAACATATTTCCATTAATTGATCAGTAACAGACTCTAGAAATAGGCTTATGGAAAATTAAATACCCATTTGTCCTAATGAGCTAATAAGGGAGCCAGGGTGAAACGCTTGTAAACAATAATCATATAAACTGATGACGTCATTTTCGTAGAATAACTTCTAAAAATGCTACTACTAAAAATACTTAACATGATTTATTACTCGACCTAAAAATCAGATAGTGAGTGAACAAAATTCTTCAGGTAAGTGTGATTAAAAAATAATAAATTACCTAATCTCTACAGTAATTTCTAACTTTTATGATACACAAGGCTATACTTTACTGCATCGGTGTGGCAATATTCAGCCTGAAATTTCAAGCTTTCAGTTTAAGCGATCGTGGCAACATAACGGAAGAGCGGAAGTGACGATCTGCATCCGCTTTAAATTTTCATATAATTTTCTTTTTAGCGGTTAAATTTGGGGACTGTCCACAATAATTACTGGTGTACAAATAATCTTGATGTCACTATAGTTCGATTGCGGCAGCACACCGCAAAACTTATTTGTTATTTATAGAAAAAGTACTCCAACATGCGTCATTTAATTTCTAAGCTGTCGTAACAGACTTACTAATTCAGAAATACATTATTACGTATAACAATAGTAGGCTAAAACTTGAAACATAAAAAGTGTACGTGTGAGATTCAAAGAAATTCGATGTTTCCCTTCTATGGCGATTGGCAAATACTGCGCTACCTATTGCAACGTGACTTCGTTTTCGAGATCAGCACACGTTAGCTTCCCTCAAAAACCCACACGGATGGTAGTCATTAGTCTGATTAATGGGACGACGCCGAGCATTATGCTCTAATCCGCAAAAAATCCGTATTGGTGTTGAAAAAATCCAACGTCCCCACAGCAGGACCCTCGTATTTTTCAGAGTTTTAAATTCAACGCCGCCGAGTTTCGATTTTCCACTTAATTTAGGAAAGCACTGAAAGTTGCTGAAATATTTAACGGTTAGTGAGACCGGTGTACAAATAATTTCAGATTATGATACAGAAGTTTAGTTTACGAGTAGTAATTGCCAGAGTTTTACGATTAGATACGTGATAATTACGATGGGTTTGACCGTTAAATATATTCATTGGCAAAGTTAATATATTAAACATGGTAAGGCTTGGGTGATTCATTTAATTAGATAATACCTTGTCCAATATCGCATGTTGTTAATAATTAATCTATCCACTTTGACAATTACCGCCTACTACAAATTATGAAATTTAGATCTTGTGTAGGCAAAAATAAAAAGATTGATTAATTATTATTAATAATGGGCGTATGTTGATTAGCTTATTCATTCTCAACCAACTGATTACCAAAATATTCTGTTTTTAGAGTTAAGAGTAAAATAAAGGCAATATAATGGTCGGAAACTACGGCACACGAATTCTCGGTTCGACGCTAAGACATAATAGCTAAGACATTGATTTTGTATCAGTAATTCAATACTTCTTGGTGAAAAAGAACATAATAGGCCAACTTATGTATTCGTAATTAACAACGAGAAACTAAGTTTAAAAAACTTGCAATAATCGTAGGCTTACGTTTTAAAAACCATCGTTTGGACAGATCTCATTCTAAGTACCGAATTGTAAACAGCAATAATAAATAGACACCGACATAAATAAAATACACAAAACAAGAGTAGCAATTTGAAGCGCTATAAATTTTAAAGAAAAGTTTAGGTGGTATTTCACCACTGCGAACAGCTGTGCCAAGACGTGAAGAAACTGTGAAACAGCTCTCAAATTTACTACCTTAAACTTGGAATGTTCGAATGTCGATACCGTCCGTGCAAATCCTATGAACTGTAGATCAAAGCGCCTTAGTAGAATTCGAATAAAGATATACATACCTATTTTGACTACGAATTTCTTCTTACTTGAAAAGTAAAGAACACGTTTTTCTATGCGTCTTATACAGGTACATACAATTATCGAGCAAATATTAAAACAAACCTAAAGAATAAAAATTCTACACATAGTTTTATGGGGCCATGGATATAGAGAGACTCTTAAGTTTACCCTTGTAGCTCTCACTGTAAACTGAATACATTAAGAAATAAGTAACTCCTTAGGGCAAGATAAAAACGTGAGTAAACTGAGTATTCGTAACTAAATTCTATATTTACTTAACTGAAGATTGAACTCGAACCGTCAGTATCCAAAAATGGTTTGGAGACAATTGCATTCTACCCGTGTTTGTAGTCGATAATAAAGAATTACCTGTTTTTATTATTATTAATATTATATATATTTTATTTTTATTTTAATGTACAGGAATATAATTATAGAGAATAAAAAACGCTCAAAATCTAACCGTACTTTAAAGTACCCCATTTGACACGGGTTCATAACTTTACTTAAATACATCTGTATTAGGATTAATCAGTATTTCCCTTAATCGTTTACAATTGACTGTATCAGTCACTAAATTAAATGTCACCCCTAAACAAATAGGTATCTCACCGGGATCACATCGTCAACCCTCAAAATTACATTGTCACCACGTCGCACATAAACCTAAGCGAGACGTCGGGTCCATCACTGAATATTCACTCAGAGTCCACTAAATCATCCTCCGCCACCTCTTAAGATGTCATCCCTTAGCGCAGTGAGCCTGTACCATCCCCCGAAAATTAAATTGTGTTTCCGTGTTGTGTATCTCCCGTCTCACGCCTACTAATAAATTGCGAACGCCGAGGTACGGAGGAATTCACTTTGAAAAGCGCGTGTGCGCTAAAGATTTCTTTTCTTGAAACATTTTTCTTCATACTTTGGTTTATATATGTATACTCGTACAATTAGACAAACATTAATAACTTTTCTCCAGTTCTTTGTGTTTTACTATTTATGAAGTTTATTAATGTATTAAATAAAATTGTAGTTATATAATATTTCTAAATAATTTGTCTTATGTTAACAAAACATTAAACAATAGTAGTATAAGTATAGTAGTAATTTATTGTTATTTAGTATGTAACTCAGTATCGGGTTTTATGTCAAATATTTTCGTACGTCTTCATATAGTGACATAACTGTACCTAATAAAAATATCAAAGCAGAAAATATCGACATGATACACCTTACAATATTTATTAGGGAACTCCAGAAAAAAAGCTTACGAAGATACCCAAAGAAATATCAATTTATATCAAACGTCAATATGTATTTTGAAAGCATCATATTTCCAAATACCTTATAGGGTAACCTTTTATGTAAATTAATAAATATGTTCATGAGAAAATCCCGACCCAAATAATCCTTTCAAACTTACATTCCGCCAACCGTCGGCGTCCCTATCTATCCTATCTATTTGCTATTTATCCCATTTCGCGTGTCTCGTATCCAGAGTTTTTCGATGTTCTCCAAGTTTCAGTTAATGCTAAGGTGATAAAGTACACCCAAAAAGTTACGTAACTGAGTTAGAGTCGCGAGGGAAACATCTAATAAAATCCCAGTAATAAGACCGTCTGCCAACTTGATCCCGTTTCGTTAAGGGCAAGTTTCGTCGTCTCGAATTTGGAATTGTCATCTGTGAATAATGGAACAAGAAATTTATTAAACGCACACTCTAATGATGAAAGTTTTAAAAAACCTTGTTGCTTAATGATGCGTATTCTGTTATATGTGTGTGAAGATCTGAAGAAGCATGTTTAATCCATTTGCTTGGAATAAAATTGTTAATAGCATCAGGCGTTGCTTTGTGGAAATACGTTAATGACGAAATGGTCTTTACGACTGACGATGGCAAAGTTAATACGATCTATTAAAAGTTTCATGAGTCTACCGTACAGACTATCGAATTACGTTGGTAATATGTTTTGGAGTCGGCGGTCTCTATCTGATGGTGTTATGAAGAGTTTCGTATACTACTAATACCTTCGTGTTATTATACTCGTCTACAGTTTTAGTCATCATGACATCATAACTTCTAATTTGTAAAAGTAATTTTGTTACATGGCTTGGTGCTTATTTACGAGTGCTCGTAAAACATAATAATCATTTTAAACTTCGAAGAAGTTTAAATACGAATAAATGAAATTGTAACATTCTAGGAACACATCGAAAACAAAGTTAATAAAGAAGAGATATGAAGACAATATGATATGACAAAAAAAATATTTGTTTAAACAAATAAATAATACAGGACGTTCTTCAAAGTTGTTTTATAAAAAAAATGTTGTGCTTGTAAAATGTAGGTTCACCCTAAAACACGCCATTATAAGTTAACTAGTTAACAATAATACAACTTTTTCAATACATTGGCTGAGTATAACATGTTCCCCGAATATAATTAATATGACAACGATAATGAAACCAAACGTTATTAGAACAGAAATCAATTAGCAAAATCTGTTTCACGTACATAATGGCTTTAAATTAATTTACCTACAAATCAAACGTATCAAATGCTACTGACATATTATTGAATAATATATTTGATGTCATTGCTATATTAAAATTTCACACTGTCGCATAGTAATTGTATTCAGTTCAAAGACATAAGTAAAGGTATTATATACCTATGGCAAACAAAATGTACAAAGTGGTGCTTGCATGTTTGGGTTTGGGTAACAATAATGCAAGATAATGCATGCAAAGAATCTGTGATTATGATTTCAGTTTACTTTTAAAACAGGGACTGAAAAGTACGAATGAAAATATAACGTCTACTGCAACGGTAGCCTCGCATTCCGGAATGCCATTTTACATCTAAAACATCCCGGAGTCGCTCAAATGCGAATTTTACACGCGTGTCCTATTGTTTTAATGTTCTCTCAAAATCAGTATTATAGGTCGTTGTCATAGATTAGTCAAGATTACTCGCTCCAAACAACAAAATGTGACCTTTTGACAATTGTCACTGTCATCTATTTTCGTGTTTGAAAAATATTAAAAAAATATAGTTTTTAGATCATTTACTAATGAAACGATATTCTTCTTCGCACTTTTTCTTCGATTCCGTATCTTAACTGCGCATGTCGGCATTATTCCGTGTAAATAACATTATGACAGCCATTAGACGGCTGACAGAACTGTCAGCCGTTTAAGTCATTTAATGTCTTCCTTCAATTACAAGGCGGTGAGATATCTATACTTATCTATGGTCGTAGTCTACTACGATGACCAAGAGCGGATTTGTAGACATTACACATATTAGAGAACTTTATAGATAAAACTCAAGGTTACTACTGGACATTTTCCTGTATTAATATCAAATATCTGAACATGCCTGTTGTTTAACGCAATTAATTCGTGTTTCGATTACTAAGCCAGTAATCGAAACACGAACAGTACACGTCTACAATAAATAACCGAATCCGACCTTATAACTGGTCCTTAAATTAAAGAGGGTTGACACTTTGCAAACTTTGTAAGGATAAATTATGACATGCCTACGAGTGGCACTCATTAATAATGTCATGTTTCAGCTTGTATTGCGATAAGTTGCGTCTAAACAGCAGAAGGTATTTTATTAATAAATCCTTTTAACTCTCGGAATAATCCATAGGTCAGTCTGTGTACCTTTTTTATTTTTTCTCACGAGGGGGAAACCTTCAAAAGGTGCCGTGGGAGCGACACGGGGTTATGTGGGACTTTTACCGCACTAAAAGCCCCCCGGTGGTCGTCCTCGGCGCTTAGTAGAGGTCTCCGGGATCTCCAAAGGAACGCGACCGGAGTTCTCTCAGCGCACTGCCCCATAGGGCTCCGCTTAGGTGAGTTTGTATCACCACACCGTCTGGTGTATACGACAGAATGCGACCCCACATACCGCCGTCCTTCCCGGGGTCGCTAGCCGGGCGGTTCGAGCTCCCACTCTTGCCGCCCGCAACCCCGAAAGCACCCTTTAGTCGCCTCTTACGACAGGCAGGGGATACCGTAGCCCTATTCTGGTCCCGGTACTACAGGGACAACAGTCTGTATACCTATTGTTTGCATATATCATTTTTAATTCGTTGTTTAGTTGCAGGTATATTTAGTCGTTTCTTTCAGCAAAATCGTATCTATATTTTATTTAAAAAAATTTAGAGGCAAGCACTCTCACAGATCAACAAAATTTGGTTTGGCAAGAATTTCGATAAAAATATTTTTCCTCGTGAAATTGCTGGTTAAGATTTTATTATGAAACCAAAAATCCTAATAGAAAACATGATGAGGTACGGATTTTAAATTCCCGTGAAGAGATTGAAAAAGAAACCTCACCGCGCATGCTTTTAGAGACTGGCTTAATGCCAGGCCACAGTTTTTATGTAATAAGCCGTTTTAGCTTTATTATGAAACTGCATTAATTTTGTCTCGTATTCTAGGATAACGCTTGAACGTGGATATTTCTAGAGCGAAAACATGTTATGAAGAAACCCTTACGCGGTTCAAATAAGTCACAATAACATGTGTGATGTGAAAATTTAAACCGGCTACCTATTACTATTCAAAACATAGAGCCCTTTAAATGTAAAACTCAGAGGATACTAATAGAAGTCCGTAATCTTTAATTTTTATTAATTATCGTCCTACGTGAGGTTGGTTATAGTTGCATTGATACTCTAAGGACAAAGTAAGAGTACCTCGTGATTATAATAACATAAAACAACACGACACCGTTATAAAACTGTTTTAAATCCGAAATATAATAAAACTTTGATACTATATCATTCACTGAAACCACAAAACAAACAAAGCCAACAATCATTGGCACTTAATCATCGAAGGCGCGAAGTACCGTCGAACAAACTTCAGGAAAGTCTAGACAACATCTAGATTAGGTAAACAACCGAGCTCCTAGTCCGTTTAGTTTCAGCCTTCGGCACGTTAGACAATAGCATTTACTTGGAAATAATTACCCTTATTCACCAGTTCGAAATGGACTTCTAGACGATTGAATGGATTTAGCGAAAATAGATTTCGTGCGGATTAAATTTCTACGTTGGGAATTTATTGATATTAGATTGCCTTCGTTTAATGTTACTCTCTAGTTATCTCGATTTAGTTCTGGGAATGGCGATTCGGAAAATACTTTTTATACGATTGTAGAGAAGAAAATGTACTATTTGGAGTCAATCACGAGAGTCTATCGACGGCCTTGACTACTCAGGTGCACCGCTTTTAATTAAAGTGACACAAGACCTACACTAATTTACACAAAAAAGGAATGCCTCTATGGCAGACTTTAATCCAACAAAGAGTTTATAACAGTTATCTACGAGCGACAGTGACTACTAACCATAAACTTTTTATAAACGTGTTGTACGTATTTCATTATATTATAGGATTGCATAAAAAATAATTGATCTGCTATATTGGAGCATTCACCAGATTTGATTTAGAGTGACGTGACAATATCCACATATGACGCATTATTCACGTTTATGCAAAATTTCAGCTCAATTGAATACTGGGAAATAGATCAAATTTTACTCGCAAGACTTGACCCTCACATACATACTATCTGACAAAGCAAGTTAAAAGATTGTAAAAACAAACTTAACATCGAATCCGTGCATATGAAAATTTGCGTCAGAGCTTCTAAATACACATACATCGACGGTACATTATGCAAACTTCGAAACTCATTTAATATTCGTGTGGGTAAAACAAAATTACAATGTATGAAAAGGCTGCGCAAGTTACGTAAAAAACGTAACAGACTTGGATAACAATCTATTTGTTGTTCTTCATACTTGTAAAGAAATCGAGTTATTGTTATTGAGTTCCGTTCAAAGGCATTCTCATTCCGTATTCGCAGCCTAATAAAATAAAACTCTTTGTGCTTTACCCAACAAAAAGTTTTCTATACATGATGTTTTCTATACGGAAGAGGGGCATTACCAATAATTTGGCTGCAGCCCATATAGTTCCCCATAATTTCGAATGGAACGAGCCTCTAAAACAGATATAAAACAATAAACCCGTCATCTATCCAATTCAATGAGACGTATTCCGATCGTTTACGATACAGCGACACGATCGGGCTGTCAGCGCTTCAGAACGTTTTGTGTTTTACGTGCAAGTCCACTACGCTTCGTAGCAAGCATTTATTTACGTTGGTAAACGATAACAGAAGATATGAACTCCACCTGTTCTAAGATGGTTTGTGAATGCATGGGCCAGTATGGAGATACGAGATAAAATCGGTTAAAAGTCCAACGTGATCTTACAGTTGCTACAATTTCTTCCACTAAAGACAGTGGGACCGTATACGTAAGGATATTCTTACCTCGCCTTAAAATCATGACGGTAAAACACACTACTACATTAAGGTACAAATGTGAGTTGATTTGCTGCAAACAAGCCACGGGGATTCACGGGACTGCACGAGAACCTATATCATATTAAGGGATACTAAAAGAAACAAATTTGATTTTGTTTAATTGTATAATACATTAATTAGGATTTCACGGTCCATATAAAATATTCAATAAGTAAAATAATACCAGTGACTGATGTTTAAATCCAAGGAACCGTAGTCACAAAGTTTCAAGAAAAGTGCAAATTAAAAATATAATAGTATATTTTTTTTTTATATAGGAACTTGTTACGTAATGAGCTGTTTATGTTTAAACTTTAATACGGCGTAAATAATATAAACCTCATTTCCAATTGTAACGCAAATTTTACGCTAAAGTACGAATCGTAAAACCGTAACAATAACTCCTGTACATTATTACCGTAACTCACTCGAAACTAACGTCTGTATGAGACAGTATGAGTGTAAAATTTGGCTACCGTTTTTTGCTTATAGAATTGACAATGAATAGAAATGGCAAGTATTTTAACAGGTATGGTGGTATGTAAATATGACCTATTATATGTCAAAGAGCTTCATAAGAAATCAAATTGGTATCCGATATTATAAAATAACGCAATTGTTAGACAGACAGCATTATTAGGTACCTATCCTATTTATTACATTTTAAGTTAATAGCTTTAATGCCGAAAGCTCACTCTATTACAAATAAAGTGGAAGACGTACTTTAAAAAATATAAAATGCTAACAGACAGGACAGATGGCAAAAGGTTGTAAAGTAAAATGGATTTAGCTATAACTAAAGAGCACCCACATAACAGTAATAGAAGAAGGACATAACCTGCAAAGTAAACGAGTACTAAAGTAAGTCCTGTAATTTGGGAAAAATATTAAGTAATGGAAGTTGGAAACAATTGGGACATAAATATTCTGATCGACAAAATTGAACGTACCCGAACAAATATTCTGTACATTACATCTTGTATAGAAGCAGTAAAAACATAATAATAAATATCGAAGACAAAAATTATTAACAAAACGATTTTTGTCATTTCTGTTCTTTACTATGTTCTACATTTTACGGCTCCTTCGGTCCGCCGCTGTTTCGTTTTTATTTTATCACCAGACGATAAACCCCTATCATTTCGACCACACGCCCCTCGTACGATTTTAATGTATGCTTGCATTAGTCCATTATAATAAAACCATGTTGATATAATCATAACACTGGGACAGTAATGTGTTTTTATGTAAAATTACCCTTATATTGTAATTTTTATATATTAGAAAGGATACGGAGACAGGATATTTTGAGGAATATTCTTTCGTTTTAGACAATAACGACGAACCAACGCTTACATAAGTAATATAAGATGAAGTGAATTTCTTCTTTCATCGCATACACATTGAAAATGATTGTTGAAAAAGATCTGTATTGTTCTCGGCATCTTAAGAGTGGAGACTGGAGATTTTGAATATTTTACCTACCTACCTTGGCTGTCGCGTTGATCAACTTCGGCTCTTCGTCCATGATCTTCAATGAACCCTCGGTTTTAGTAAACCAGCGCCATAAAGACCTTTGTCACAATCATAATGAAAATTCTCAAGTTATGAATATTTTTTTTAGGTTATTTTGTTTATTTTTTTGTATTATATCTTGATCATAGACGTCAAACGATCCCGTTCTTTTTTATAAATTTTAACTTAAAGTAGTTACGCTTGACATTACAAACGACGAATAAACCTAGAGGTTTATTCGACGTTTGTAATGTCAATCTAGAGATCGACATAATTAGCTAATATATTTTGTTCATCACAATTATTTAACCTTCCTGGATATTGTAGCTGTCAAATCGCGCGCATTTGTCAACAAACATTAGAATAAACTCGATTAACGATGCACATATAATCAAATGTAGTATCACCCTATTAGTACTTACACCCTAACAGTACTTTACTGGAAATACTAATAAACTCTATGCATCCTTGTCTTACATAACCTGATGTCTTACTTTTTTGGATATACCAGAACTCATAATACATGCTAAATGATTTTTTTTATCGACATAATCCCGTTAAATGTAAGTTTTATGTATTTTTCTTTTGTTTTGACAATTTCCCACTGAACTCGATGTGTGATACTGTATGTTCCACGGAATTTGTCCGAGTAGATTCAGAAAATATTACAAACGTCAAATAACGGATATATTCGAATAAAATATACTAAATCGTCATAAAAATGTAATACATTTTTCTTCTTTGAAAAAAAAGAAGCCTACTTAAATATTGTAGTTGTCGTTGTCCCGGACGTTTATCAAAAATCTGCAAAAGTCGCGAATAAATTTGATTATATTCGAATAAAACGATAATATCAAACTTAAGGCACAATTCGTACTCATACCCTACGTTAACGTAACAGTATAGTTCGCGCCAAACTTCAAGTCCGCTTATAAGTTGTTGCGCTCGGGTTTAGTTGCCCCTCAGGTGTCGAGGGGGGCCCGTGCTGTCTTCGTCCCGCTAGTATCTACAATTTGCTATTGCGCATTTCTATATTCGGGTCGGAGTAGCAGTTTGGCGCGGGAGCTATACTCCCTACACACGTAACAGTGGCACGTACTTTAACGTGCGGCGCGTTGAGCAGGCGTCGCAGGTCGTGTATGTGCGCGGCGGTGGCGGGCGCGCGTCCTAACTTACAACCACACTCTAGGTAATTTAGTATGTAGTTCGTTCAACCCAACGCATAATCCACACAGAAATAATTTAATAACAAATTCTATACAACCTCGTTCGTAACTCAATGTGTCACTTTTTTGGATATAGCAGAAATCATAATATACATACGTTGAATGAATTTTGTAACAAAACCGACACAATCCCGCCATATGTTATGTTTTATGACAATACAAACAAACAAACTACAGAAGATAGTTTTCTTATAAAAAAAATAGAAACCTTCTTATAGATATTGTAGTTGTCGTTGTCGCGAACGTTTATCATTAAAATCACAATAACAAGTAGATGAATTTGTTTGCATTCGAATAAAGCAATAATATTGAATGCTACACACAAATCATAGTGGCACCCAATAAAATTAATAACATTCGAATAACACGTAAATTTCATCGACAAACACGACGCAACACAGAAATCGTAGTCGTATCGTACAAACAATAGTAACACGTAACAGTGGCACGTACCTTAACGTGCGGCGCGTTGAGCAGGCGGCGCAGGTCGTGTATGTGCGCGGCGGTGGCGGGCGCGGCGGCGGCGGGGCGCGCGTCCAGCGCCGCGCGCGAGCGCTCGCGCCCCTCCGCCGCCGGCGCGCGCCCCATCGTCACCACCACCGTGCACGCGATGCGGTCGTACACCTTAACACGGACAAGGTACGTATAAATTACAATATAATTCAAAAAAAACTTAACACCACGCTATTGAAGGTGGTAGAACCCTTTGCGGTTCGACTCCAGCGGCACCACCGCCACACCTATTTCTACCTAATAACAGCAGTGTTAGGCGCTGCTGTGTTCCGTTTTGAAGGGTGTGGTAAGGGAGACATACTTTTCCGAGGCGTTCCAGCTTAGTCCTCACGGGTAGCGACGCATCTGTGGCCGACCTCAGGTAGGAATATCTAATCCTATCTGGGGTTGATTACAGAGGTCCATGGGCGGCAGTAGCCACTTACCATCAGGTGGACTGCATGCTTGTCTGCTACTCCTATATTACAAAAAAAATATAGTAAATCCCGCGACCCGCGTGACGAAGCGGTCACCATACTGGTCTGACGCGCAAGAGGTTCCGGGTTCGATCCTCGGCTAAACAGATATCTAAATGATGAATTTAGATTTTGTTTGTAGCTCTGAGTGTTTGTGTATTTGTATATGTGTGTCCATGGCACCACACAGGGAATCCTAGTGTGGGACTGTGAGTGTAGAAAGCGTTTAAGCGTTTAGCGTTTAATCAAACTAAAATGTAAAAATTATTACAGTTTAGAAATAAAGAAAGAAAAAAATATTTATTTGTAAAAAATACTACAACATTATATATGGCATAAATAATAGTAAACATAATTTTCAAATCAGAACATTGCTGCAGTAAAATTTAACAAAAGTGTCCACACTCAGCCTCACCGCGGCGAACCACGGCCACTGATTTTTAGTGTGTCCCAATTCGACGAGTAGCTCGGTCGAGTGGTGCCACGAACTTTATCCCGATAATTAACGCCATCTGGCGATTCGGTGGTGAACTTTGTAGATACATAATAGCATCACTTGTTTAGTTAGTTATGATTTAGTCCGCACCACATAGCCGCGGCGCCACCTGTCTCAAACACCGCCTCGAAAATCGTTAATGCTGATGATCCTCGTAAAGACAATGGGACAAAATTATTAAAATCGTGTATTGTCACCGATTCTTGATAATTTAAAAAAAAAAATTAAATTAAACCGATCTTTTAAAGTGAGTAAAAATCGCGTTCAAATTTTTTGGCATAGGCGACATTCACCAGTTACGTAGGACATTTTGGGTCAAATACCAAGGATACTTAATCGCAATAATTAATTTAAAACTATAAGAAAACTGTCTAAATTAAAAAAATATATGTTTCTCTACTATAGGTTACAGCACAGCGCCGTTCGCCGTAACGGGGATATCTATGGTGCCGTAACATGTGCCGTGCAGCTTAATGCCGACGCGCAATAGCAACGACGCCAGAAACAACTTGCAATACAGCGCCGTTCGCCTTGGCGATTCAATCTACGGCGCCCTTGCAAGGGCTTATGTTTTCGAACCGATAGTAGTTCATTTTTTGCGAATATTCCAGTCTAAAACAATTTATATATAATTACCTCTAACAGAGCTCTCAATTGCAGATCATCAAGCACGCTGTGAAACAGATCCGGATCTATGAACGTGGGACCATCTTGCAGAACGGCGACGTCATCTAGCGATTCTACTATGAGGTTAACAGCTGAAACAAAGATTACATGTTAGTTGCCAAACTCCCTTATTCATGTATAGTCCGCGCCAAACTTCTAGTCCACCTTGAAGTTGTATGCTCCCTGGGCGAGAGCGGGCTGTGGACGGGTGCCGGGTGGGTCCCGGGGTGGGGTCCCGCCCTGTCTATGTCCCGCTAATTTGCTGTTGCGACGCGATTCATTTCTATATTCAGAGCGCACTAGCAGTTTGGCGCGGACTCTACTAGCTTATATATGAGCTTCAGTATCGCTTATTTGATTATCTGTTATCAAATGTATTTAACAATTTATCTATCTCACCTCAGTTATACGATAAAATAATATATCCATTAGCTCCTGTACAAGTAACTGTAGCCCTAAAGATCCTGCATCTTGTTTTTTGGTCCATCGAGGCAGATTTGAAGTAACAAACTATGGACATCATTCCTTTTTATTATACACATAGATATCACCTTAGTGATATCTATGTGTATATATATTCCACCTGTTAGTAAGTGGCTACTGCCGCTCATGGACATCTGTAATCAACCATAGATAGGGTTAGGTATTCCTACCTGAGATCGGCCACAGATGCGGCGCTACTCCTGAGGATTAGGATGGAACGCCTCAGAAAAGTATGTCTCCCTTACCACGTCCTTCAAACCAGAACACACCAACGCTTAAAGCTGCTGTTATGAGGCAGAAATAGATGCGGTTGTGCCGCCCAAGTCGAACCACATAGGGAAGGAAAGGAAGGAAAGAACCACAAAGTCTACCACCTTCAATCATAGATTAGTAAAGATTACTCACTCCTAACAAGAAAATGTAGCCAGTTTCGACAGTTGAAATTTTCACTGTTATTTATTATCGTGCTTGAAAAATATTAAAAAAATGTAGTTTTTAGATCATTTACGAATGAAACGATATTTCACCGCACTTTTTCTTCGATTTCGTGTTTTTGCACGACTTACCTGCACATGTCGGCATTTTTGCGCGCAAATTACACCATGACAGCCATTAAATGGCTGGCGCATTTGTCAGCCGTTTAAGCCATTTAATGGCTTCCTTCAACACTAGGCGGTGAGATATCTTTACTTATCTATGCCTCCAATTCATATACTCACCAGCAGCATTAGCCTCCTCTAGCATGACCTGCTTGCGGGCGGGTTGTTCCTCATCGTCTTCATCGTCAGCGGCGGCGGCGGCGAGCGTCGCGGCGCGGAGACGACGCCGGCTGTTGAACTTCTTCAGCTCGTCGACTGTACCCGCTAAGTGGATGCGGTTTTGCTTGTCCCGGTCCTAGAAGTGGACGATATTTGGTTTTATTTTTGGGTTATTACATAAATCGATTGACTCTGCATGCCAAAGATAAATCGTAAGATTGGACTGGGACTATAAGACTTTTTCAAGCAAATTTGTGTCCACACACGGGTCTAATCCGCATACATATCACTTGCATCCTATCATTTCATAGATACTTTTTATGTCACTCGCACGCAAACTTCAAAAGGACTGCAGGGAAATAATTCACGCGTGCGAGCATAGACCCACATGACAAAAATGCATTAATTTTGCTTTGCAATTTATTTCATTTATTCGTTCCAAAATGTCTGACAACTCTCTTTTATAAAAAACGAGTTATCAAACCAGTATTTTGCTTGACACTGCTGTTATTAAACTAAAAAAGAGTTCTACCCGCCTACAAAATACTACACAACAGTGAATCATATAAACATACCCTTATCCATCTATGGTTGAGGACGTCTTGAATGTTGATCCTTTGTGTGTGATCCACAGTAAGCATACGTTGAACAAGATCTTTGGCAGCATCGCTGATGTCGTCCCAGTGAGGCGCATCGAACTATAAAAAAATCACATTTGTTATATAAATATCGGACAATTTTTATATTAAATCTACTAAATGAAATATTGCCTAAGTTTATCGATGGAAGAAAATTTTGCCGCCTTTATATACTGTAATTTAATGTATGATTTTCTTCATAATAGTTTTAAAGTTATATAATGGTTATACAAGCTCGTAAACATAGATAATTGTCACTCACCCTCAGTCTCCCACGGCATATAGCCTCGAACAGTCTCTCCCTAGTCCCCGTGAAGGGTAGATACCCAACGAGCAACACGTGCAACAGAATGCCAGCCGCCCACACGTCCACAGGTTTCCCATACAGCTGACTCGACACCACCTCTGGTGCCATGTAGTGCGGTGTACCAATACGACCTAAAGAAAACAATCCAAAATTTCATAAATATAAAAATTCTTTTCCACACTTACGAAATATTTTTTATTGAGGGTAATTGTGTTTTAGCAAAGTAAAATTAGTGGGTAGTTTTAAGATTGCAATTAGTTCCAAATTTAAAGCGGAAGGTGGTCCGTGAATTTTGTGCTGTTAAAATTCGTGAAATGAAACCCAAAACTATTACACTAGGTTTTATATACAAAAATTAAACGTTTTATTTTTATTTTACAACGTTTATGATTTATTTTTATTTTAAATTAGAAACAACTTATTTAAGTTTTCAGTATTTATACTTCAATTACTAGGCACTTTCAAACAATTCATGTGTCTGATTTAAAACAAAACACGTGCTAGCTATCGGGGATTCTCAAAACTATTGGAAATTGCACACGACACAATGTGTTTAAAAAAATATATTTACTCATCACTTTAATTGCTTAGAAGCGTATAGCCAAACCTATCATTTAGGCATTTGTTCTAAGTTAAAGCCGCTTAAAGTGCCTTCCTACAAAGCTACATGCAACCAACTGTAGACACAATCCGGATTTCACGCAGTTCTCATGTCTCTACAATTGTGCGTATTGTTCATACATATGTCGTTACTTCTTACACTAAACTCCGTTTTAGCAAACATATCATTTTATTTGTAACAATTTTAATGTTCATAGTCAGATACGTTTATTAATTTGGTTTAGTTATTGCTTTAGTGATTTAAAAGCCAATAAGAATTAAAAAGGGATTTTGGAATTAAAACAAATCAAAGTAGAGCTAACTCACAAAGCTGTTTAAAATATATCACTGCATCAAATTCAAATTGACTGTAATATTTTTTTTTTTTTGCATTTTGCACTAACTTATTGATTATTTACAAATAATATAAATAAACAGTATCTATTATCATAATGAACTGCTGTAACTTATGATTATAGGCGACTTAAGACATATGTTATCATATACATTGGTATCAAACTTTTAGAGAGTATTTTATGTATCAAATGGCATGTAGCGCTACTGATTTCTAGCTTATTGAGGCTGTGGTTTAGCTTTTCTTACATCTTGACTTAAAAACTAAGAAATTTTAAGTAACAAGTCATTGAAGACGAGTGAGATCTTCATAAAAAAGGACAAGATTCAATACATACCAATAGTTAAAAAATACCTAACCATAGCTCGTTTAATTAGTCGGTTCATGTTTATGACAGCAATGTGAGTTAGATCTAAATAATTTCAATGTGAAAATGGTCAACAACCAAACATTTGTTAAAAACACGGGAATTCGGGATTTTCAAACAAACACTGTGTTATCGTGGAATAGTGCCAATGCGTACAAAGATATCAACGTGTACCTTTGATGTGAATTTACAATCCAATGTCTGCCTTATAAGACACATGGTTTAGTGATGCATGGGAGTCCCTAGATTTATCGGCGGTATTCGACTTCTTTATTTACAGTAAGGTATCATTATGTTTTCATATTTTAAATATTACATTTTTATATTAATTTAAAAGAAATAACTATTTGACAGTCAATTACCTAAACTCAGTAAATACACTCGCTTGATAGCATACAAACTACAAATAATATAGTCATCCATTCGTTTAGCCCATAAAATAAGTATCTGGTTAAATAACAGAGTTCAGATTAGATTTTAAACTATTTAAAGCAAGTAAATCACAAATAACTAAGTACATTCAACGTCACAAACCTCATATATAATTTACAATCTTAAACGCACTAGATCGACCTAATATGCATAAGATACAGCCGATCCGACACCGATAAATAAGGGAACTCCCTATGAGTGACGACACATGTGCCGGTGAATATTGCACATAATGTCCATGCAGTTAGGGCACAATTGGCTTCACTATGGAAGTCTTACCGTACTCGTCTGATTTGAGATACGCTTGGCCCATCGGACCCACTAGAGGTCGATTGTCCATCACCAGTTCTGTACAATACAACAGCGTATCAGCAACCGGACGATAGTGATATTCATACTTAAAAAATATGTCTTAAACAAAATTTGTAACTATTATACGTCAAAAGAAATATACCGGCCACTTCTTAAGAACATACTTAAGACATTTTGAAATATTCGTTTTATTGATGATAAAAATCAGGTGACACTTATGGCATGACATTTTTTATTGCTCCGCAGTAACAATTACACTTTCAAGTCATTACCACAACTTACCATACTCCTACAAGTCCCAATTTAATAGTACATCTTTGTGTTTCTCTAATTTGAAATTGGCTATAACAAAGCAAAGGAAACAGGTATAAAAAAGCAATAGATTGAACACTCGTTAGCACAAACAGCACGTTGATTCCCACGAACACGTTCACTATATAATTAAAATGAGAATATAAGTATCGCAGACGTGGCTTTATAATACATCTGTTTATATTGAATTAAAGTTTAAGTATGAATCCGGAGCAAAAAATTATCAATAATTATTGCCTTCCACATCTTATATTATTTCACACATTCAAGAAAAGTATTATATATGTTTTCTTCACATTGACGTCACACGTCATGTAGCCGTAACCATATCAATATATGTGATATATTTTCAAACATGTATAAACAAAAATATTAAAGTTGATATTCCAATTGAAAGACGGAAGCCACTGCTACCTATGAATGTCTGCAATCAATCCCATAACGGATCGAGTTGATATGCGTTACGTGAGTAACTTACTACTACCTCGACACTTCAGATCTTAATATGGCAGTTAACACGAAACACGATGCTAAATCATATTTTTTAGAAATGTGTATTGCCTATGCGTTTTAGTGACATTAACAGAGCTTAAGCGTAACGAAACAGAAGATTAAGATGTGGAAAACCGTCGTTCCTGTTTTGGGTTGTCCACCTATCACATCTCAATCCTCATTAATAGCACGCATTGGTGATCGACCACAAACAGAACCTTTACTGTACATGCAGTTTCGAGGGGTTCCAGATGACAGTCGCCACTTACTATCAAACATTGTCAGGTAACGCATAGTCGTTTGCCACATCTTTATATATATGTCGGAAATGGCGGTACTGAGGCGCTTCCGGAGCGCTAGCGCCATCTAGTGGCACTCGATAAAGTTAGTGTTGGAATGCGCCGGTGTGGGAACCGACCGGGCTTGCGAGCGAGACGAGACTAGACTTTACTGTTGGCGGTCGGCCGGTGCGGACACTAATATTATCACGCGTTCCTCGAGCTACTTATACCTGCCTACCAAAGTTAATTCTAATCGAAGTAATTCCTGTGTTGTAATAATGACACTGTAGACTCGACAGATGGCACTACTGTCATTCCAATGCAAGTACAATTTTTCCGATTTATGTATGTCATATTATTTCTTTGAAATGCGGGCGAAGCCGCGGGCACCACTAGTTTATTTATAAAATTAAAACCACCATTATTATCACCTGGCGGGGCCCGATGCGCGGTGGGTGTGGGCAATTGTGCCGCAACTCCGAACCCGCCGAGTTTCACCGGAGCGCAGTTGTCACGTCCAGCTAACAGTACGCAGTGAGGTCTGACGTCACGGTGCACGATGTCGTTCTCGTGGCAGTAGCGTAACGCCTCGAGGATCTGCCGCATGTAGTGGCTGGAAAATAATAAAGATTTGATATTACTTCAATCCTTGCGTCCTTACTCTTAGGAGAACAGAAATCACTTTTCCTAACCTCTCACTCTTTTAGATATATCACTACTCCTAACTTCATCATGACTATTATATTAGAAAATATAACTTGATGTATATGTAACTATGTATTGTAAGTAACTTGACGTACAATGCCACCATAAAGGTTGTAATCCAGAATGGTTTGCAAACGAAAATTTGGACTACCCTCTATATTGAAACAAACTTTAGCTATCTAAACCAATTAGCGGGCAAGTAGGCTTACATCACACATTTAAGATAAGTATGTATAATTATTTATTCATGATAAAACTTGCAGTTTTAAAAAATATTTGTAGTCGTATTTAAAATATCTTGATTGAATTGTCTAGACCTGCATTGTGAACTGCATCACAAACTTATCTATATAAGTCTATGATAAAAAAATCTATTAAGAAGCATATCTGTTACGGAGTATATTATTCTGCCTTCCTTCTGTTAACATAGTTTTATAATCCAAAATAATATACTGAACATTTTTATTAAAAATTAATAGACAGATGTCTTTTTACGGTGACACTGTCGATGTTTACTTCATTGTCAATATTTTAGTGCTAAATAGGTGATGAAATAACTTACCACGCTACTGCCTCGCTGTAAACGAATCCAGCCGTGGCTCTACGAACCACCTCGAAGCAAAGATCCGATCCGTCCATACTGAAAATAGCAAACCAGTGTATATTGCATTTGATGTTTCCGAAACTAAAATAAATCAGTATTAAGTACAAGTGAAAAGTAAATGTAACTGATTCTTGTTATACAGACCTAGTTCTTCCTCATAACAGCAGCGTTAAGCGCTACTGGGTTTCAGTTTCAAGACTGTGGTTAAGCGGTCATAAACGCTACATACCAATCTCAGATCATCTAAGCACTCCTCTGCTATATGGAGTTGATTACAAATATCCAAAGTCGGAAGAAGCCAATTATCGTTATGTGGACAATATAGTTGCGAAGATGTAGGTACATGTATATTATACAACACTTACTATTCAAATACCATGTACAGCATCCCTTCGGAGCTGTAGGTCTCTAAGAGCTCGACGATATGGGGATGCTTCAGCATATGACATATCGTTGCTTCTCTTTTGAGATCTGAAACGTTGAACACATTTTGGTCAATAACTAATAGTTGTAATAGTCAAAGGTGGTAGAATCCTTTGTGGTTCAACTCCACAGGCACCACCGGTGTTTCTGCCAAAATAACGGCACTGTTCAACTGTCTTCCCGTTTGAAGAGCGTGGTAAGGAAGACAATGAACGTATCTAGAGTAGGTCTCTAATCTAGTCTAGAGTTACAAATGTGTATGGGTGGCAGTCGCCACCTACACGTACCTAGTCTCGACAGCACGCTGGTTGCTACTTATAAAATAAACTTACAGTCGAACGCTGCAAAGCGCCCATATGTTAGAACTTCGTCTGACGTAATTGTATTTTTGCTACCAGGATTCCACGTACAATCACCAAATCAAACAACGACAAACAACTAAATGACGTTTATTACTTAATCCCATTGTTTGTATGTCCTTTGTGTGGTAAAATAAATTTGTGATGATTCGCTTAATATTAGTAAGCGTAAAGTTTTTGCGATTTTCCCATTGTCAGTAACTTATCTTTAACAAATGTATTATGTATAAGAATAACAAGTACGTCCTAATTTAAAGAGGTACCTAAATATATCAAATAACACTAATTTGAAGCTTAACATTCTACATAAAAATGTAGAACCAGTATGTATGTATGTATGTAAGTATGTATCTTAAGCGGTCGATCTATCTCCTTAAAAAAATAAGTAGAATTTAGCAAGAAAATGGAGAAAGAATTTATCATTAGACTGAAACGGTACCTACTTTTAAACAAACCACATTTAATATTCAAAGAACTTCAGAACAGCGTCATGAATACAAAAGGCACAGAGCCTGAATGGAAACAAATCACGTATTTTTGCCATTTCGTTTCGTAATAGGGACAGTAGATACACTGGACATATTCGTGCATTGGTGTCACAATTAGAGGACATTTTTGCATAATATATTGTAATTAAGACGATTCATTAAAACGAAAAGCATTTTATATTTATGTCCCCACGGACACAAGTTTATAAAACTTTTTTAAGCCATGGTTTGTATTTATAGGTATGTATCGTATGCAAGTATGTATATGTACATGAATCGAGGTACCATCCCAACCCTAATTTCTATTATATAATAAGCTATCTACGAGTGTGGTAACGCAGAACTTTATCAAACATAGGGAAAGGAGAGGAAAATACATCTGCGATTCACTTTAAGTGTGAGGTTTAATGGTGATCACAATTATCCTTAACCAAAATTTAAATAAAAAACACTTTAGGTACTGTGTCTCATTGTGCAAAGTAACGTTGCATGATTATATACCATGTTAAATTCTTAGGCACAAAAATATCTGTGTATAAATATCAATCTCGTATTCGACTTCCCTACTCAAGTATTAAGCTTCATTTAAAAAACAGTCGTATTTCACAAATAAAATATTTAGGCAATGTTCAGTGTCCACAAAAACTAAGCACAATCTAACTTGAAATAAATGGAAATGAATGCTTCCAAACTCCGAGCAATAAGTAACTTTTAACCAGTTTTTGAACATTTAACAACCAAAGTTGTCGCATGTTTATTAAAAAAAGCCCTCGCTGGAAAATAATAAGCAATTAAAACTACGAAACGGCATCTCGGACGTCAAACGTAGAGTGGTGAATACAATGGACTATCTGCTAACGTTATGAAAGGAGGACAAGGGCTGATATAATCTAAGCATTCATCGCTGCTTTGAAATTTCCAAAAGGTTGTCAGGGGCTTGTCGGGTGCGAGTCAGGAACATTTATAATTTCGTCATGTTCGAGCTCTCGGAGTCTAGCGGTTAAGTAGCTCCTTAAAAATGCAATAAGCTGGCTGCATTGCCTTCCGTATAGTCGTATAACTCGCAAACCTTAACACAATATAGTGCTAAAAGTAATACATACTACAACGCATGTTAAACGAGTGCATATATTTTCATGTTTGTTCACCTTGAAGCGGAAAATAGATGAAAGAACACTGTTTTGCACACGACAAAAACATTAACGACATATACATAAAATTAATAATAAACCTTTTAAAGGTAATGTTACCAACATAGACATTTTAGTAGGTAGATATATTAACCATGCGGTGACGGCAAGAGTGAGCAAACCGCCCAGCCAGCGACCCCGGGAAGGACGGCGGTATGTGTGGTCGCATACCGTCGTGCACGTCGTTTTAGTGCGGTAAGAGTCCCATATAACCCTGTGTCGCTCCCACGGCAACGGGTACCTTTTGAAGGTTTCCCCCTCGTTCCGGCTCGGACTCCGCCCGCAGCATATTTTGAGGAACGGCACTATGTTATATATGGGAGACTTAAGAGCCTTTTTTTAATTTACCTATTTTATTACGACAACTCTAATCCCTGCTAAGGCTTTTTGTTTTGTAGGACCTCCGACGAATCCCCTGACTTCCTACTTTATAATACCCACGCCCCGCGACTTTGATAACATCTTTAAATCTAGCCCGAAACTAAACGTTACCCATACTTGCTTTAAGCCGTAGTAACCACTACGAATGTTTGTGAAATTTTAAGCTGGTAAATAAATACTGAAATAGTAATCATATATACCAGTAAATCCATACGGATTATATAAATCATGCTTAATTAAGTATTTCCCATCTCATTACATTTATTCAATTTTGAGAATTGGCGTTTAAACGCATCGACCTAATTTTATTTGTATTGATTTTATTTTAAATGGGCAATTCATTATAATGTACACAGTTATGCTGCCTGTGAAGAATATATTGTAAATTTTAATATTTCGCATACTAGTACAATAATTTACACTTTAAATTAAAAATTATGACGCAAAAAGGCAATGAAGCGTCATTGTAGACCTAGCTCTGACACGTCAATAAAGTTTCACAGCGTAGCTTATAAAAGATCGCACATTATCAAGTGAATGATAAAATATCCCGTTCATAAGGGACGTTGGGGTAGGTATTGACATGTGACCTAATTCCGCCAGTGAACCAGCGATGCATACCGCGGACTCGGGCGTGTTTCGGTTTGAAGGGAGCCAAAGTAATCACATTACGCTTACGAAAAAATTCATCCAGGATATGCAGGATGCAGCGTATTTTTACGGATATCGGCCTACAAATTTACATTTTCCAGAAAAGAGAAAATGCTTCTGGAAATTTTAGGTCGTGGTGAATTTTAGACTAACTACGCAGTTTAGAATTCCACCGCTATTGATTTTACTAGAAGAAAAGGGCTTTTACCGCCTGCCTCTTGAATTCTTCATGGCTGTACAACAAAGGCCCACGAAACAATTAAATACTTGAAACGTCGCTATTTCAGTCAAAAGACGTTCACAACAGGTGGTTATCCAATAAGCCCTTTGTGTATTCGTTAATCAAAACAAATGGACATGGTCGTAATGTTTGTAACGACTTAGAATTAGAACGATAAACTAGATTGACAACATATTAACAAAACCCATATAGGTACCCTCGACATAATATTACAAACATTTTTTATGTAACTTTATGCAGAACAAATGTACTCAAACACTCACCTTTGCCACGAATGTGCTCTGAATACAATCGGCTATCTGCACTTATTAACGAAATAGATATTTTCCACGACTCAGGCGCAAGCCTGAGAAAAAAGCTTACCGTACATTTCTGCAAATGATCTACAGAGCAATATCTCACTTTATTGATACTTTAGATTAGTTATTTGGTCTATAATTCTATATACTTTAATGTTATGCTTTATATATAGGTCTATATTTAAGATTAGCAAAGATGTACGCACCTGTAACTGGCATGCATGCCAGTCAACGTGTATAAGAATATTTCTGTATAATATATTTTGTATGTAATGCTGTTGGTGTGTCTTATAAATAAATAAATAAACCCATCGCGAGAGAATCAAAGTCAGGAGAAATATTCCTTTTTGGGCATTTCGAAATCCAGTATTGGACTTCTAAGTGCGGATGATGTGACGAATATTTTAAAATCAGTTTAAATGTTGTTCTGAGACGGCTGCAACTATCTTGGGAGGACTTGGACTCAAAGTGGAAGACTTTATAAGGAGTAACATAGGTATCTATTCTATTTTATCTCGGAGTAAAAAGATAAAATATAAAAGACAGTACGCACACGAAAATCTCGTATTAAAAATATTAGAAGTAGACATGCCGTAATACATTCTCGTATGAAGCAACACAAAATATTTTAACTCGTTCATTTACAAGTAGCTAGTGGAACTTAAAAACGTAATGCACCTACGACCATCTCAGAAAGAAGGTCAGAGCCGCACAACTTGTTGAGGACTTGCTGAATGTGTCTAGTGTCGGTAATTGCACTGACTTGTACTCGCAACCTTTGTACGGAACATTCTAAAGCAGTACTACGTCTTTGTTGAAGAGATAAATAAAACTAAAACTCGCAGGTAACTAAAACTGGAAGTATTTTTTTTGCAGAAAGTCGCCCAACACTAAGATAGTAATTATGTTAGTATGATAGACATAAAAAGATGAGTACAAAATGTTAAAAACCCAGAAAAAAATCCAAATTCGACATTTTAGATCTTAACCTGGCCGGGAAGTGGAAGCCCTATTATCAGTGATGACATCATTAATCATCGATTGGTAACCTCCGCACTACGACGTTCGTCAGTTAGGTTAGGTTAAGTTATAGTTTTCCCGAGTTTCGAGATTGACCGGCACCAGTAGTAACCCGATCATTTTTCTGCCTTCACGTGAAGTAATGTGAAAGATATCCCCGCTAATCAAAATTGATAGCTTGTAGTCGCATTCATTTCCTACTCCATGTTACCTGCAGTACTAAGCCCAGGACTCGCTGTAAAACGAGCCACATCAACGATCTTCACAGCGAACTGTTGACCGGTCTGTCTGTGCACGCAGCGACGGACAAGACTAAATGGGCCCCTGGAGAAAACAAAATAAAATAATTAAGTAAATTCCATTTTATTAAAGAAAGCAAGTTTCATGTTTCAAAGTATATAATGTTATACAGCGTTCAGCCATTAATTACATTGAAAGGGACGGTGGAGGTTCGTTAAGTGTGAGATGACGTCAAGAGGGTCCTACCCTTATTAGCTTCGTGACTAAAATGACACTGAATGGGCTGTTTCAAGTTAATAGCTAGGTACTTTTAAAATGTCTAAATAAAAATCGAAAATGTGTACATCAAAGATAGCACTAAAATGCCTTCACATAGACACTACTTTTATTGCTACAAATTATTTTTCTGTGTAACAAAAAAATAATCGATCGAACTTTCCTACGTTTGTGGCAACATTATCAGAACTATTTCTGCTATTTTTTTGTTTCAACGGAGGTGGTCTATAAATACCTCAAACGTACCCATCTAACCTTACTTACTTTAAATTATAGGAGAATATTTTTTCAACAATGTCGGTAACAAATACGTCAGCTAACTAGTCCTATTACTGCAATTAAACAAGATTATGAGAATCCAATCATAAAACCCACACCTATTACGTTAAAAAGTCATTTCTGCCTTATGTATGACCTCATGCCGCTTATAAATAAATTGGAGTTACTTGAGCAAATACCGTTGGAAAATTATCTCACTCTATAGTTGGCAGTTAGGTAATGTAAAAACAGCTAATATATTAAAAACTAAGGGAGCAATCCTCAACATACTTAATTGTGGTTTTCTAATTTAATGAATATATGGTGTGAAATTACTGAAAATATTATTTATCTAAAATCAAAATTATCTAGACAAATATAAAAAGTGTATGATTTTTAGGAAAATATATTGCTATGGAATCTAAGCACTGAATTCTTCATTCTATATGAATCATTTTCATTAATATTGGTTTCAAATAAAAAATCATATTGGAAAAATAAATTTTAAGTACAGGACCTACTAATAAGATTCCAATACGTATCACATATCTAAGTTAAATTATTAAAATTTAGTATCAAACAGTATATTGTTTGTCATTAATTCTATCTTCTTTTTATATATAAAATTCTCGTGTCACAATGTTAGTTACCGTACGTCTCCGAAACGGCTTTTTTATATGCATATTCAGTAATTCTGAGAATCGTCTATCTAGTTTTCATACCCCTAAGTGATAATGGTTGTTCACCCTTAACATTTTTTTTTTATGTGGAAACACAATGTTTGCTGGGTCAGCTAGTAATATTATAATTATTTATTTTAAGTACATATCAAAATACTTTCATTACATTATTCGGTGCATCTGTAAGCAAACAATATTACATGAGGCATTTCAACACAGTCGTCACTTTATGGATACATTTGTATTCAACACTTCTAGTACTATCATTCTACTATGGAAGAATACTATTTACATTTAATTGGACACGTCATTATATATATGAAAGGTAATAATAGCAACACTGTTCCATGCCCCTGGCGTTAGGAGGAAGGATGTGAATGCCGACAGACAAATATATGACACGACAATCTTAGTTCTGAGGAGTGGCAACACTAATAATGTAACCTCTTCAAATAGACTCCCACTACCACACATAGTTGGTTACAATTTTTCCATGGATAGTAGTTAGCCGTTACTGTTGCACTGCTGAGAACAGGTCTCCCCTTAGAAGTGAGGAAACCTGCAAGAGAAAAGTTTTACAGTATGCCATATTCTATTCGTCAATACACTTCTATGTGTTGAAAACTATGTAATATTGAAAATAAAGTTTGGTAAACTTTAAGCCCCCTTTGAATGGTATAAAAAACATGGAACCTTAGGGCTGCATACAAGATAAGATATTAAACAATCTCAGAGAGGATAAAGTAGTAAAGCAAATCTATAGTAATAAAATTGTGTATTCTGCAGTACAAAAGAAAAATCTATTTCAACAATAACCCTTTAGAAAGTGTTATTCACTAACAAGGATTTCAACAATAGGTCATAATTGTACTAGTAATATAAGGAAAAAATATGCACAGTATATTAAAAAGAGCTATTAAAAATTATGTATTGTCATTTATGTTATTTACTCATACATCCATGTTACTTTATCATTCATGGTTATTGTAATTATACTAATGTGTAGAAACAACTGGTATCACTTGTATATAAAAAAATTCTTAATTAAAATAATTTACTAAAAATTAAGTAAATATTTTATTGTTTTATAATGTACAGCAGCTGTGAATTATTGTTGTTGCCTTTGGTGGTCAGCAGCTGGATAAAATAATTCTCAAAATTTCAGCCATTTCCTGATATGATTATAGTCAACAGACAAATGGCCGACCAATTACCCTACTTTTGCACGATCACTACTAGATATCAGGACTCAGTAAACTAACCGTTCCAACTTGCCTTCGAAAATATAGCATTCAAAATAGATGTCTCATATATTTTTGAATGATTGTTCCAATGTTGGGCATGGGTTTCCATTAGGAGTGAAACAAGTTTAGTCCATACTACACCCTATGGTCAGCGTACCGAGTGCAGGTTGGTAGACTTCAAACATCCACGATTATGTTTCTTTAATGAATTCTCAGGCATGTAGGTTTCTTTACAATATTTGGTTTTACTGTTACAGCAAATGATAATTAGTTAAAAAATGAGAGGTGCAAGGCTGAAATTAAAAACTTAGAGCCCTGATTGAATTAATTATATTCATTTTATATTAAGGAGGTTTTAGCTTTACTTTAGTAATATGAAATTTATATCAGAGGATATTATTGAAATGATAGTACAAGAATGTGCATACAAATAAGTCTAGATCATGTAAGATCATGAATTTATTGATTCAGATTTCTCCATTTTAAATATCTTCCCGTTTATTTTGGATGAACTTAAAATATATTAACATAGGTCCTTAGAATAAATTATTGTAGCTTACTATTTCACGAATTACTTTAGGCTGAAAACAAATAGGTTACAGAATTTTGTCTCACTAAGAAACACCTCAAACCCAAAATAATAGTAAATAAAGTACAATAAAATTATTTATTATGGTTTATACATTTTATTTTTAAAATGAATAACAATTGAAACATAATACATAGGTTTACAGGTAATTCATTTAAATTCTATTGAAAAAAATTGAATATCAAAAACTTTAAATTGACTCTTTTATACAATTATTTGAGAAAATTACCAGTTTAAAATTAAGTCAGTTATTATATTTCCTCTCTAAATAATAAAAAAAATCACTGTAATTACTTAGAAAATAATAGTAAAACTCATGAATTTTTGTCAAGGATTATGGGCTGAATTTTAGGAATAAACCTCGTATCGCAACGAAAACATAATATATATTTTTTCATACTTACTTGCCAATAATTTCGCATAGTTCATAAACGTCGTCAAATAGCACTTCGTCCTCAGCCATTTTCGTAATAAACTCACAGCACTACGTTTCAGAAAAAGCTAAAAAATATCATTTTCCACAGCCTTTTCCCGAGAATCCGATGGTTACGCCCCGGTCCAACTTTCCTTGATAGCAAGGACACTAAATATTATACGAACACTAAATGATATTCAGAACGTTAACTTGTACATTAATCACAAGGAAACCACGAAAAATCGTCACTAGAAGTAAATTGTGCATTATAGGAGGTGAAAATTCGCGATCACTCGCACATTTTTTTAAGTTTGTAAACGACACTACTAAATACAGATACGAAAGGTAAAAAAATAATGATACAATAAATTCACGTGCAGACTTTACAATGTTAGAATAAAAAGATATTCTCATAAAATAATTAATTCATTTACAATATTTTTTATTTACTTTTGACATTTACTACGGGTTGTAAATATTCGCAGTGAAGTTGGCTGCGGAAAAACTGACACCTTAGTTCTGTTGCCATCGTAAAATTAACTACCAAATTAGTAGAAAATTATATGCCAACTCTAAAATTTTCTAATTATTTTTATTATTTTCCGCTGTTTCGTACCAACTTATCACTTAATATTCAATGTAGTTACATTACTTGTTATAATATTGACATGTATCTGCACCGCGTTTAGGTTAATAACGTGATTAAAATTGCATTGTTAACTGTGTATAAGTTTATAGCCTTAAAAATAATATAGGATGTGAAAATGTATATTAATAGAGATTGGAAGTAATTTGACGGCAAACATTTAAGAACTACTCATAGTAATAAATAGTATTTTTTAAGATGTTTTGAATCCTTTATCACGCCTGCGCATTAAACGTATCCTTATCAGTCAATTCAGATACAGCCAACTTCATTCTATTGACTTAAAGACTTCGCACGCTATACGCTTATTACATTTGTGGGCATACTTATATTTTAGATTGTGTACAATGATTTTATCAGCTACATCTTCATGGTTTATATAATATCCAAAGAAAAATATGACTGGATAAAGGGATACTGAGTATTAAAAAATAATTCGTTGGCTAGGAGAGATGGTATAATCATAATAAAACTACGAAAGATACCTGCTAAGTATTTATTATAAATAAGTTTTATAAAATAAATAACTTACTCTACATTCTGACACCGACATATCAATAAAATAATACATTTTTTTATTTTTACTTTTTTATATTTCATGATTTAACTAGTAACCGACCGAAATTGTTTTTTCAACTAAATCTGAAACCGTACCTTTGGTTTCTGCCCTAATTTTGACCGAACATGAAATTATAACCTTTTTTAAACTCTGTAATTTATTGACTTATCTGAGTATTTGGACGCGATACTTTTTTAATATATTTTGATTTAATAAGAGTACGTGAAATAAAATTCAGTGAACATTTAAAATAAAAAAAAATATATATAAACTAAAGTCTAAGGAGGTCAAGGAGTAAAGTAAAGGTCAAGGAGCGTAAAATTCATAAGAGGGCGAAAGGTTCGCCCAATTTTTGTCTATAATCGAAACTACGTCTAAAACCTCTTTTTTCGCCAAAACCAAGACTGTGTCGGTCGATTACTAATTTTAATCAACATTGAAAATATTTAACGTGTAAATTGTGATATAATATATTTGCTAGTGAAATATTAAAAGTTATTTAAACTGGTAACGTTTCATGCTATGTTAACAATATTTTGCACCAAACTTTATGAAATTGCGTTGATTTACATAATTATTATTAATTTAATCGTACAGTGTATTAAGTCAATCTAATATAATTATGGCTTTGCAGTTTATTTAAACCTTATTTTTCAACGACAATATATACTTTCGTAATCAATTATTTCATTCATATTTATTTCTCACAAGTAATATTTAATTATCAGGTTTCACAAATTATTGCAGTGACATTCACTTTTCTTTTGAAGTATTCACATCCAGGAACAGTAAATATAAGCTCTGAATCGGGAGTCTTGGAAGTTCCCGACTTGTTTACGTTCACGAGATAATTGCAGTTGTAATCAAGTTCATAGATTTCAAATGAGTTTTGCTGTAACAGTAAAAATATAAAATTATTTTTCATCAATATATGGCAGCACTGTCTATTTTATAAGTAACTGCATCAGACTTCATACCAGTTTTAATGGCACGAACGCGCGATAGTTTTTATACTATGTTTTAATGTTTAATAATCTTCGATCACTAATAAGAATTAGTGATCGAAGTTAATAATTAAATATTTTATTTAGGTAGGTATATTATTATCTTTTTGTAGCAATTTATGTTGTTTTTGTATACTACATGTGAATTAAAGTATAAACCTATATGAAATATTTAATGTGAGCTACTGTTCGTAATAATTTATTTCTTTATGTACCTATTTAACTATATTTTTTTACATTTTTTGAGCATTTAATTAAGTGTATAAATTACCTCTGTTATTGCAGATAACTCTTTACTATTCGATGGATGTTGGCATTTCACAGTTTTCCAGTGCACATAATATCTGTAATTAAAATTATAACTAAGAATGGAAATATCATCTCTTCTTAGTTCTCAGTCGTTTCGCTCTTGTCAGAGCGGTCGTGGTCATCATGTGTTGTGTGTGGGGGCTGATGTCACTCGCCTCCATAGATTAGTAAAGATACTTCGCCGCCTTATTTTCTTGTTAGGAGTGAGTATCTTTACTAATCTATGCTCGCCTCACGACATTTTGCCATTTCACTCTACTGGTGGTCATTCTAGAACACTCGTGTACAGGGCCACATATCATAGGTGGTGAAAATTACTATCCTATTACCTGGCTGTACCCAATGATATAATAGTTATTATATTATTGGCTCTACCAATGTTACCAGATATTTTTTCGGGAAAAGCGGGAATAAGATACGTTTTAAGTTATAAAAGTAGTATTTTTTGGTCGAAAGGGAATAGAATTACTTATTCTGTTCTCTTATAAAGAAAATCGATAACGATATTTACAACGATGATATTTAGAAATAGAAAATGTTTTAATGAAATTACTTTGTTAAGTCAAATTGTAATGATTAATCCTCGAAAACGTTATCTTAGATATCTGTACACGAGTCTTCCAGAGCAAAAGATTTAATATTTAATCAATTTAATTAAAAAAACGGCGTCCTTTATCGATCAAGTACCAACCTCTATTTACTTGAGTAATGTTATAAAAGCAAATAAATACTTAGGTATACAAACAGATTTTTATCATGTAATTGCTTAATAGAAAATATTGTAAATGTTTGTCTAGACAATCAATTTTATTGACTCGTCTTTGATAAAAAAAAAAGATGTTAGCATTCAATTACGTAGGTATTCAGTACTTATACATTTCTTTACACGATAAATATTTTACCTTCTGTCTCTACTATCGGTATTTGCGATTGGCTCCCACGTTATCTTTGCCCTCAATTTATGATTGAGCCACATAATTTTGTTTAACTTTAGCCCTTTTATTTTCTTTTCACTGGATCGCCGGTGTAGAGCCTGTGGCGGATTTTCTGTAATCAGATAAAAATACATAATAAAATTGTTCGTTTCATAAAATGGATACACATATATTCCACTCCATGTATTCCATTCAGTTCACAAGAGACTGCGGCTGAACAGAATTACCGACGTGATAGTCGAAAAATGGTTGATTTCTAACCATTTAATAATATTTCAATGTCTCTCTAGATGTTAATCTTTTTTTTTAGCTACTGTATAGAATTTGATATACCTATCTCTGACATATAAAATAATTTGTATTTTAAGGATAACCTTAATGACTACTATAAATTGATTACAAAAATACATTTCACAAATAATTTACTTAACCGGAACGGTAATATCGCTAATTTGCTGCAATCTGCATACCTACTTATGCGAATTCATCACGCAATGTAATCGGATCGGTATTCCGTGTAAATTAAAAGAAATACATACTTACAATTCAATGAGTCAATTATAAAACGGAACCCAACAATAACTTGTTAAATTATTACCTTCAATAACACTTGTAGTGTTGTAAAAAACAGCTGCCTTGTCACTGCGAAGTTTTCCCGTTCCGAATTGACTTATCGTTTGCACTTGCAGGAAATACATCGAGTTTGGCTGCAGATCTTTTATTTCTATGAAATTTTGGTCCTGAAAGATAAGGACCTTTTCTGTTAAATTTATTATTAAATATATTATTTTTATTTAAGTGCGATAAAATGATGAACTTACTAAGGTCATAGTTTAAATAATATGAATATGTAAAATGCAAAATAGTCACTGTTATAATATTTGATAGGATGATTTATTTGTATGGAAATATTAGGCTAATGAAGTCAGTATTTAATTTTTAATCGACCAAAGAAAGGAAAATGAATTGTTAAGATGGTAAAAATAAAAGAATGGCAATAAATCGGCAGAAATGGAAATGCCATGGAAGGCTTGCTATAGATACCCAGCGAGTGAATAAGAGTTTATAAAGGAAGAGAAGAAAAAGTTTCATTGATGAAAAGGATTAACATAACGGGACATACCTACTTGTAAATACCTATTTATGTAAGTAAAACACACAATGTATTCAGTATACCTTAGGGACTGTTTGATGATTAACAAGCACGGAATCGAGTTCCCCGCCTAAGCCTCTTACGCGTCTGCTCCAAAACACTTTGTATCGCATCACAGGCAAATCCGATTTCGGTTCCTTCCATTCAAGTCTAACTGTGACTGTACCTGTAACATTCAATATAAATGGTAAGAGAAGTAATAATAATAACGATTAAATAAAAGTTTAGTGTAAACGTGTTTCAAAACTAAGCAAAAAAAATGTAACATCAATTTTTATGGCTGTAAAAATAACAACTACTTGTTGTTTGTGATAAATTGCTAAGAAAAATGCGTCATTCAAATTTCCTCCAGGTATTTGATTTTTGCCAAAATCAATGTAGCCAATTACACTTTAGGTAACTAATCAATTGTCAGCTTATGTTTGTTGATCTCCATAAAAGAACTTACCGTTCTCAGAACGCACCGGTCTTACTTTCAATTTCTTCGGCGCTGGTGGCGGTCGAGGTCCTCGTCTAGGAGTGAATGGAGCACCAGGCGCTGAGAAGCCCCGTGTACCAGACGCACTGACTGCTGCCACCCGGAAACGGTACCACCGCCCTGGTTTTAAGAGGTTGCGTAGAGAAACTTTAGTCCTGGAAAGAAATTAATGTTAAGAAAACTATTGTGGTATGCGATTATGACTTTTACTGTACTTCAAAAATGAGATTCTCATATTAATTTTGATGTAATTTTAACAAAACGATAGCAATTAGTAAAATTATACCGTGAATCATAGATATAAGTATTTAGATGCTTGAAAAATTATTTCTGCTAACGATAAGGCCACTATATAATAAATTATACGCAAAAAACGAATACCGATAAATTCTGTCCACATTAAACAAACACAATACAAAAACTGCATTAAGATAATATTTGGACTTAACACAATTGAATGTGCTATTAAAGTTCTATTTATAAAAACGGGTAACAAAGATTCGATAAGGCTTTTCTTGGATTTGATTGACAGTTTAGGTAGAGTCAATAAAACCAGCGGTGTTAGGATCCCAGATAAGGATAACAAAAAAATAAACAGGAATTGGCGTTTGGAATAACAAACAGGGGTTATTAAAAGGCGTCCATATCAGTTTGGTAATCAGTTGTGTAACGTTATGCATAGTTATTGTAATGGAATTGCGTCTTGGAACAATGAACGCACACGGAAGAGATGGTAGAAAGTGATGGAGTAACGACCCATTGGATTCGTGACAATTAAGCATGACAACTTCGTGGTCGAATGTCATTTGCAATGATTTTAATTGTGAAGTCGAAAACGAATGCGCACGAAATCAACTGTTATTTGCTTTCACACAATGCAAAACTGATGAAAGTGCACGTCGTTTCACTACCAATTATTTCAGTACGAATAAAGATATAGGTAATTTATATGAATTGCATTTATTTTATATCTAAATTCAATTTATTTTTTCTTATCTTCCATTCTTATGCAATTATAAATCGACAAATCTTCAATTCAACAAAGTGTTTGTTGACCGAACCGATCGAGTTTATTAAAAGTCATCATGATAGCTTTTCTGCTAATAACTGATTATATCTCCGATTAAAATTAAATTTGTTCCCTGTGCCTTTAAAAGCAATCGGGTTCCGGGTTCGATTGCCGACTCAAGTGTCTGTGCCGGAACTGTTTTCTGTTATGGCTTTATGTTCGTTATTTATATTGTCGTTGTCTCTGATTTTGTTTGAATTAAAATTACAGTGTTGTTATTCTTCGATATGGAAACCATATCACGTTAAAGATGGCTCATCTCTAAAAAATCTTTGGAATACTGGTCTAGTAATATGCTTAGTAACTAATTAGAAGCCAAACAATGTCGTTCATGTAATGGTCTACTTAACTAATCATGAGTAATTAATTTATGATGCACTTTTGAAAGAGTTTATACTAGGTTATCATCTTATTTCAGGTAACCTTTTTCCTGTTCGTTCTGACGACTTATTGATATTATTTGATGAAGGATCAGAATAACTTCTTTGTAATTATCGCGAAGTTATTTAATAATGCCTGTTTTTGGGATAGCCTTACTAATTTCAGATATCCAAGAAGTTCTTTATGAGATTATTTAGATCACAACGCCACGATGTCAACGAATACTATCTATTTATTATACTTGTATAATAACACGTGTGTTAAGCTTTTCGAGAAAATATATATGTATATGTATGACATTCAACAAGTCGTGTATTTATTTGTCTTACTTGTTAGTTCTCAACAAAAGGTTCCAGTCGCCGAGCCTCGCCTCTTCATATTTAGGCCCTAGATGATGCTGCTCCTCCAACAGGTACAGAACACGCCCAGGCACCGCTCGTGCTAAATCTCCAACACCATCGGACCATTTGATTAGGACCGACCGCCTTTTCTCCTTGGCTTCTTCCATTGATGGTAAAGCTGGGAGACCTGAAGAAAAACAAAGTGATACTCGAAAATATTTCCTTTTTTAAATTCATGCGGAAAGGTTGTCAGTTAATCAGCAAAGTACCTGTGAGATTAGGTATATAATAGCCGTTGATCAGAGTCAAAAGTAAATGTAGATACGAATCTCAGCAGGCTTAACAGAAATAAGTTTTGGGTCTTGACAACCATTCAGACTTAATCGAAAAACGTAAGACGTTTTCTTTTGAAGAAGCTTTCCTTAAATTAATATTGAAATAATCCGAGTTTCATATTTCATTTACTGGACCGTTATAAGGTCCAGGCCACATTTTATACAACTCTAAAATATACCTCCATTTCTATATTTCGTAAAGGAAAACCTTAAGTATTTGAATGTTCAACAAAAATCTTGGAGAACTTTTTTTAATCCTTTATAAACGGAAAGATCACATACCACCGAGACCACCTCGTACGGAAGATTTATTTCTATAAGCGTAATATTTGACCTGGTAATGTGAGGAGATCTACAGGTTCACTGCAAGTGTAGCTGCAGCCCATCTTGCAGCATCGCTGTGTGCCGTCACATTGGGAATCTTGGTTGCAAGCCTCGACACACGCTGCCATCCAGCGAGGACTGTCTGATGTAGGGCAGGTCCCAGGCTTCCGTTCTTGCGCGCGGCATTGTGATCGACACTACAAAAAGAAGAAAAGGGATTTTATGTTATAAGCAATACAATTAATGTTACCTATTAAATTACCATAATGCTAGTAGCATATATTTTCATACATAATTATAATTCAGCAGTAAGGACTAGCAGTAGCAGTTATATACAGTACTAAAGCCACTTAAATATACCAACACTGTAACTAAAATTTACATGGAGTCACTAAATGTGCTAATTTTTACCGTTACATAAAGTAAGTAGGTATATCAGTGCTGGCTAATATTTATCTATATAATATTGTTGCAACAATATGTTTGATATCTACCATAATCTTTATTATTACAATTAAAAATATTATCATATAAGTATATTCTCTCAAATTTCGTATTCAGGGTTGGTTTTTTGAGAACTTCTGATTTCTTGCCGCTGGCTAGCTTTATATAAAGTGATGTGGATTTAGTAGATACAGGGTCTCTTAATCCATTTTCATAATCTCAAGAGAAGATAAAGTCTTAACTTATTAGAATTTAAATAAAGTAGTCTAGGTAAAGCAATTACTACGTAATATTTTTTGTGTACTATAATTGTAATGTCTTACAATAACTACAGTTATCGTTATGAAGTTTCTTTCATAAAGAAATAAAAGTACTTAGGTAGTTTAATCCCTAGCTAGTAAAGTAAAGTACTTAGTTTTTTTAAGGTTAATATTCTAAATAATTGAATATGTTTAATCCCTCAAATGAAACTTTTTATCTTTTTCTTTTTATACATGTTAATGTCGTCAACCGATTATTGTCCCACTGCTGGACCTTGCCCAGCCTTGCTTGACCTCCTTGAGAGGGTACGGGTGTAAGGGTTTCATGCATGTCTTAGGCCATAGTGGAACACGCAAATCACGTGCGAATAATCAATACACTTTACACGCCCTTTAGATCATTTTTTTTAAAGTCATGATGTTTTCCTTCACTTTTTAAACTAAGAGTCTGCACATATCAATGATAAATCAGAACACCGAATCTCGGTCTCTCCGGTTGACAGCACATTTCGTAATTTGTGATTTTCACAACACTAATGCTCTAAAGTTAACTGTATTTTTCTGTAGTTATGCATTTCTATTGTGCTTAATAGTTACAGCATCACTATATCGCATTTTATGTATTTTTGTGTGCGTGTTTAAGTTCCTAGAAGATATAGGTAATATACGATCATTACTTTAAATACAACAGTGCTTGCTCTGATAAGTAGGATACCAGTCCTTTTGAGGTCGGTTGCCGTTGTTGTCGCAATCATTTAACATGCGTAGACTAATGTATGGCACTAAGTAACATAAATCAAAAACGTAAAAAATATATGTATATCAGCACATCAAACTATTAGTATATATAACAAAAAATCAAAATATTAAACATTGCCCAAACAACTGTTACATCAATGCACGTACGCATTTCTTTTGTGCGTTTATTGTTTCGATAGTTCCCGCTTATAATTGACTATAATGGAAAGCGTATCTGCCTGCATTGTGTTGAAATTATCACTAGATAAATGTGAGAAAATCAGCACACCTACGCAAAAAGCTCTTGACGCAGATGGGAACAGCCAGGTCAACAGTCACCGATGACCTCTCGATGATTCTTAAGACAATCAATCTTCAGTTCTAGAGTCATTGGTCTATGTTTTGTGTAAGACTTGAATTCCGATTATTTGCTCTTATAAATGTTAACCATTTATTTTCTATCAATAGATAAACAGGTTAAAAACCAAATTGGATAAATAAATCTTTACATCATGCGTTCTAATAAGTAAAAAGCCTAGTTCCATGGATCTTTTTTTCTTACACTTAGCATGTAATTCATAATATTATATCATTAAAAAAATATTGTACAATTAAACAAGGCCTTTACTGTGAAAGTAACAACAGTAAAATTATCTATTTTTTTACTTATTTTATTGAAATGGTGTACCTACGCAAATGAGTAGGTTCTTACAACAATTAAATATTACGTAAACAAATAACTCTCCAGTGGCTCTAGCGTAGCGAAACATTTGTATCCAATCTCAGGAACAGGACAGAATATGTCCTATTTTGGTTTATTTTGGCAACAATATTTGAATAAAGGTGTACTTCACGACCGTGCGTGAGGTAAGTAGCATAAACAAAACTATAAATATGACAAGTTATAACTATAACAAGAAAACAGGTATTGTACAGTCATTTGTAAATATTTTATTGCAATAGTAACGATAATCTAGAAAGATTGATCAATTTATATAAAAATATCGGTTCTAAGATCGAGGATGGACAATACCGTTGTCTATTGAAGTACCAAAACTGTGATTGCGTCGCCTATTGCAGCCAATTATTCAACTGTAACTGACAAGCTATTACGATCCTTTATCCTTTATCAAACGCTTAGCGAGTACCGTTATCTAAACATTTCAGTAGAAAGCTTTTGGAGTGCTCTAAGCCTCACAAAGAGAGTCTGTACTGACCCGTTACTTCCAGCTCATTAGAACATTGTAATTAGCATCCGCACATTAGTTTTGAAATAATGGCCCCTTTGAAGCTCTGTGAATTGTGTAGGTACTCCTGTTATCTTAAGGTAGGTTCGCTCTAAGTTGTAAATGTAAATGGATCTGAAACATTAGCCAGTGCGGAGTCTTTAGTGCTGCCTAATTAACGTTTATCTGATAGTAGTAATATTATTTCTAATTAGCTGTACATTTAAGTAAATTTGCGTGAACGGTTGTTTTTATTTCAGACCTTTAAGTCTTGGACACTAAAATATCTTTCTTTGTTGTTAAAAGCTTCTAAACGGATTTTCCGAAGTTACTTGGATTTGCATGTTGGTAACCGAAGTGGGCAAATAATTTAGCAGGACGATCTACTGCCTAACTGAGTATAGTCCCTGACTTCTCCAATTGGTGGTTGTCACCAACTATTTAGGCCACCAGCACACAGTTCATTTTACAATATATGTTTTTGAGAAGTCAGTTTATTACATATTGCGCTCGTTGGTGGTATTATTAATAATTATAGTTCAAAAAACTAAAAAACACGCTTTTATGATAAAATTAACTAAAAAGTAGAAAATAATTTTCAATCTAAGAATCAATTAAGGAACAGTAAATAGTATAATTGTGGAAAAAGTGTGGGGTGCTTTTCGAACGTGATAAATGGAGCACCCCACACTTTTTCCACAATTATACTATTTACTGTTCCTTAATTGATTCTTAGATTGAAAATTATTTTCTACTTTTTAGTTAATTTTATCATAAAAGCGTGTTTTTTAGTTTTTTGAACTATAATTATTTATTAATATTTTGTATTTCTCGTTATAGCGACCACCATTATTCATCGTTTGTAAAAAAATCAAGTGTCTATCTATTACGATTTAAGAGATAAAGCCCAACGACAGACGAACAGACCGCAGAGGGTTTCGTTTTAACCTTTGAGTACGGAATCCTAAAAATTATTCTACAAGAGCGCATTATAGATATGTTTCAGAACATTTGAGTTATAGGGAAATAACATTATTATTTTCTAAACTAAAAATCACGATATAAAAGTTACGCCTATTGAAACTAAATAGCAATAATTATTTGCAATCTAAAGTTGCGATGAACTTTGCTGAAGGTGTTTGAAAAATCTCGCCTCGAAAATCGTTAATCCAGAGGATGTTGATAAGGAAAATGGTACAAAACTATTAATGTTTAAAATATTGAATTGTCATCGGTCCTTAATAAGTATGCCAAATTTCGAGTTAATCCGACGTTTTGAAGGGGGTTAAAATCATGTTCAAAGATTCCGTTACATACTAACATACTAATATACCAACATACCAACATACATACGTCTGAAGCTAATAAAAACGTGTTAAAAAGAGGGTCGTGCCATCGGGGTCGAACCATATAGAATCATAATGCAAATGGAGCTTAAATTAGCCCTCGTAGGCTCCTGGTAGTTTACCCATGGACATCTGCAATCCACCTAGTTAAGATTAAATTCCTACCTGAGGTTTCTACAGATGCCTTGTTACCCCTAATTATTAAGTTGGAACGCCTCGGATAAGTAAGTTTCTCTTACCACACTCTTCGAAGCGGAACACAGCAGAGCTTAAGACTGATGTAAAATAGATGCGGCGACAGTGCCTACAGAGTCCGACCACAATGGTTTCTACCACCTTCTCAGTCTCTAGAAATATTGATACTAGCACTAATAATTAAAATAGAGAACACTAATAATCATAATATTACCTGAGACCTAGTTTCCTTGGTCACGTCAATGCACATTAAATCGCAACGTGTCTTCGACAGCGGATCCGTCTGCAGTCTTATGAACCTCCGAGACTTGGACAACACCGGCACCACACACACTAACACTAGTACTAAAATCTTCACGTGTATATTGTTCCCCATTTTTGTTTATACAGTCACTTAGTCTTTAGAACTTACTGTGTCATCTCTAGAAGAAAATAATAAAAGTATTTGAATTATAACGCTGAGCTTTAATTGCCATGTTTATGTTGCCTGTTTTTAAGAAATAATTCAAAGAATATCTTTTTTATGTTTTTCGTGTTATTATTTTTATGTACCTACAATAAATAGAAAAAAATATTTGACCGTATTTCTCTCCGAGTATCCTCTTACGGTTACTTTGTAGGAAGATACTTCTTTGTATAGGTGTAAAAGTAAATCTGAAGGAGCGATGCAATTACCAGCGTTTTGCACTGTTATCTATAGTAGAGTTCTTGTTAATACGACTGCATTCTTGCGGTTTTCTTTTACATTAACTTATTTTTAGCTTTTATAATTAATTCACATAGTATAAATAGCATTAAAAGTAAAAACAACCCTCCAAATTTCAAATTTTAAATGCATTTTTTTATTTATTAATTATCTATCTATGTTATTTATGAATATCTTCAAAGGAAGAAAAAATTGCCTCCTTATTTTCAATTAAAAATATACATGTTATAGAAAAAAATAATATTTGTATATATTTAAACGGCAAGTAAGCTAAATTAAAATAAAACATTAAGTACAATTATTTTTACAAATTAGTTTCCAAAAACCTTCGGACAATGAGTTAAATTGCATCTCTTGATTAATGGTTTCACTTTTACTATAAATTAACAAAACACCATCAATCACCTCATTCATCAAACCGCTCATTCACAATCCCGGTTCTATTTTCGAATACAATTAAAACTCGCATCTCGTAACGAATGTCATCGACCTTAAGTTTGGGCGGGAAATAAGTTCTGTTGATGGCTGCGTTCACGCAGTATGAAGCGCGCGGCAAGACTGACATGCGCGTACGCTTACGAACGATTCGTGCTTCGATTTAATTAATTCACAACGCTTGTGCTTTCCTGTCTATACGCCAACGACGGAAGGTCGCTTTTACTGAATCTGTTTCCTAATTAAAAAATACAGTCTCTTCCTACTATGCGGTTAAGTAGTGATGCGTTGTTTACGATTGCAGTTATTATCACTGCTTTCGATGCGGTGGTTTAGCACGCGTCCAATAAGCGGTTGAAAAGCAATAGGCAGCGAAAGTAATTTGCCGTTTTCTTATTAACTAAATTGCTGGTATTACACATAATGGGTTAACTTAGCGCTACATTGTTGCACAAGGATTATCTTCTTGACAATAAAATTGGATCAACCACAATCATGGAATTATAAATATTTGTTATTGTTATAAGTGTTTGTTTTTTTATTTTCTCATCTATTTGTCTTATTAATAAATATTATTCTTAGTTATTGCATAACAATATTTTTTACGATTATGATGCAATGAAAAAATGTTTTACATAGGATTTTGGCACTTTTCTTTTTTTGATCTTTGAATTTAGAGAAATATAACCGTTTAGTTGTAATAAGATGTGTTAATATGTAAACACATGTTGAAGTATACAAATAAATACAAATTTCGATATCTGTCTGTCATTTCAATTTAAATATGAAAATATTAGCTAGATCGGGCAAGGCTCAGCCATATAAACGAAGATGAATCTATATTCCAAACTGTTTTTTAATTGATAAAAAGAAAGAAAAAGAACATTGCTGACTATTGAACTAAAATGTATCTACCTAAGTACCAGAGAAGGTACAGTTACAGTGACAAATTCCCGAGATTTGTAAACACAATACCGACTTTTTATTTATATAAAATTAATAAACCTTCATTTAAAGACAGGCCGTTTATTAATTGGGCGTTACAATCAATGAATATATTTATAAAATTGACCGTTACCTCCTAACGAGGCTTTGGGCGGGCGTTTCATGGATTAAAAAAAGAATAAATATTTTAACAGTTTTCAAACATTTTCAATATAAACATTACTAGGTACATTACAAAAGAATATTTCAGCACCAGTACAGCTCATGTACAACGTTAGTGTACAAAGATCTAATTGAAATGCCTATCAGCGACCAGACCAGATGTGTTCATCGGATAAAATCTGTAGTCGTTAGTCCTTAGGATCGTGACCCGACCACTAATAATGTGCACAAACGCTAATTGTGGTCCAGAATACGCGGTTATACTAGATTACTTTGCATTCTCACGGTTTAAGTTATGAGAGTTCGGTAGGGTTTCAGCCTCTCAATCTGGAAAGCTCAGGAAAAAAGTCCAACCCAACAGGGAGATATTTTTGAATAATTTCCGTATAGTTGTTCACTCTTTAGAGTGTGGTCCTAGTTTAGGATTTAGCATTTTCTTTACGATGCTTCAGCCTTTGCAATCTACCTCCATACCATACCTCCTCAGGAATTCGCGAGCATTGGACTGTGAAAGTTTATGTTAAGTCTTTTATTAAGTCACTTTTATTAATTAGAAAATCTGAGATGGGTCCTGTACCTAGCAATTGACCATAAGATGATGATGATTCTATAAAGAGCCGAATGACTAAGAGGATATTGCGAACACGCGCTCACGGGCAATTCTAATACAGGATTGCTATAATAATGTCAGAATGTGACGTGCCGCTTGTACTTCATGATTATTAATTTTTCCACCTAACTTTTTTAATAGCCAGTCTTAAGAAAAATCGAAATGGTAACTTTTAAAATTGGAAAATAGATCAAATATTAATAAAAACCAGAAATTACTCTTCCTTCAGTTTTCTAAAGTTCGATGTAACATTGTAACGGGTAAACAAAGCATAAGGCCTGCGGTCAAACAACAACAAATCATTTTTTGTCAAGTTCATCCTGACCGAAGTGGATAAAAAATATCCAAATCAGGGCCAGTGTCTATTGTTATTGTTATCGTACATTCCTATCAGTTCCTAACGTCGCACGCGCACAAAAAGGAACGAGTCGATAGCAGTGCAACAGAAGCTCTAATTAAGCTCCCGAAGGGCATCCGGCGTATACGGAGAAGAGCAATCAACCGGTCGTTGATACCTCAGTTTCTTTGTGAGCGATATATCTTGCCTCTTTTTTTGTTTGCCCAGAGAAAAGCAACTAATGAGACGGATTGTTTTGTTGGATTCGCTGAATCTCCGCTAATATACCACATGTATTACGTCGAGGGTCACGAACAGTTTATTTTGGGCCGAGATTTCGTTCCTGTAATTGCTTTGATATATTTATGACTTTTAGACTCTGTTCGTCATGCATAAAGTGAACTTGAAAATACGATGGAAGCATGACTGTTTCTTTATTTATACACCTATGCTGAAATGTTGCTTGGATTTTATAATTCGCTTTGTTAATTAAATTTTATAATGAATTATGAGTTTCTAATGATTTACGAATAAAAAACAAATAAACTTAAAGGAAATTAAAGGGAAATAACTCGATCATTAATTTTAATTAGGCGCTTCCAAACTTTCGCGTCGATAATGATTGAATGATATTTGTAATCGGAAGTGAAACTTTGACGTCTTGAAATATAACAGAGACTATTCCCTTCATCTAATTCTGTTTGTAACACCAAAACTGTTAAATCAATATCATTGCTTTTTCTTTCAAAAAAATTGACTTTAAGTAAATAGTGGGACCTAAAAGACTGGGCAAGTGAATAGATGAACCGTGAATAATTGTGATATTAAATTATTATTTGACGCTATTCTCTGACGATTTTTAGGACGAGACAATTACCTACTCATTTACCGACCTACTTTAAATAGGTGCCTAGTATAAATATAGTACCTATTATAATAAAACTTTTTATTTAATTTCTATGAAATAAGCACGTGTTCTGGGAAATCCATATTCATTTAGTGCGCAGTTTTGATTAACCGCAAAAATGAATGTCGTAAATTGGTTAAACGGACCGACATTTAATAGTCAAAATAGTTATGTCATGAATAAAAAATGTTGTGGGTTTGGCATATCTTTTTTTAGATTTTCGGGATCAATTATCTCACACATAGGTAATGTTACGTATAGGTAGGTTATGTAGCTATCCTCATAATGTTCATTAGAAATAATAAGCCTATCTTTTTGATACTTGTTTAACCTACTCTTACAATAGGTATATCAATATCTATCATAACGTCCCTAAAATCATTAAATCTTTTATAGAGATTGAATGTACATAATTATATGTACGTAAGTACATAAATTATTTTTCGACTTTGACGCGGTGTAAAAAGCAGCATCATTGTCAATCCGTGCAAAATTCTCTATCATTTTGTGGTTTGATGAAGTCATATCGAAGCGGTTTCTACGGTTAACCCATGCAAACAAACATACAAATTTAATTTTATTGATCTCTACACATATAACATGCTATAGGTACGTATCGTCGATGAACCCGGATTTTAATATTATAACTTGACGTTTATTGACGCACTTCACACTATCGACATGTTACAATTACATCATATCATTTTTAGTTATGTCAGCTTAAACTGATTTTAGTTCTTGCGGTCTAGGGGTATAGTCTACTACCAAAAGCAAAGTGCATCTAAAGTTCCTAAGTCTAAATCAAAGTAGTTATATTAGCCTAGAGTCATGCAATGTTACCTACCCATGTAAATCCATCGACCTAAAAACTTTCAATCACATAACTTCAAATAAATGTAAAAATACTTTTGAAGATACTTAATGTATTATTTTTAAATTAGTTAATGACTCTATTTTACTTCTGTGGAATTCATGATTTTTGAACACATACGTAAAAAAAACGTGAAAATATTTTAAAACACAAACTTTCATTTCACAAATTTTGAATGAAAAACGTGAAATGAACGTGTGTGATAAGTACATGAAATGACACTTATAGCAGGAAGGAAAATACTCCAAATCCAATTTCAGACCATTTTTTCGCGCGATACTTTTAACTCAACGTACTATATATTATTATAGTTCTACAACGTTAAGGATGCAAAAACATAAATAAAGACCCAAAAAGAAAAATCAATTCCGACCAGACGCGTACAAAATTAAAGTATTGCTTTACCAGAAGTGTATCATAAATCTGAGTTCATTGTCTCATAAGATTTTTTACAAGCAAGCGTGCAGGTTCTCATGCAATGTAATTGATTTTTGCGACTTCGCTTTTATCATAAATTTTAATCAATCAATTAAAGTCCATGTTTGTCCATGACGAGGATTTACTCAATTTAGTTAACTTTTTATAAGTTAACTGGTATACGTATCATAAATGTAGGTATACGTATATATACGTATCATCATTTTTGAGATTGCAGATTCTTACTAAAACTATACGAAAGAAAGATTTTAAAGAAAACGTGTTCTTAAAATATGTTACTTGATATTAAATGACAAACAAATTACGACTCTTGTCTACCACAGAGTTCCGGGTTCGATCTCCTGCCGGGCAGATTGAATTTATGTTCTTGGACTTCTTAATCTGGTTGTTTGTATCATGGCACTACACATTGAATCCTATATTAAGTTAATGTATGTAGAAAGATTTCTGTGAATTTATAATTAAATTGTTCTAATAAGCAGTGGCGGACTGAGGTCGTTGGAGGCCCGGGGCGGAAAGTTGGATATTACACCTAATGTGATATTAGGTACATAAAATCCCATTAGGTACATAAAATCCTAATATCACATCCTAATATCACATTAGGTACATAAAATCCCTATGCACCAAAAATTAACTTGTCAACATTTTTGGTAATCGGTTTACTTTAACTGGGTATTACTACCACATACATATCTCATAACTTAAAGTCCCAATAAAGGTGCGAGTATAACCTAGTTAAACCTAGAAGCATGGATTGCGTCACCAAATTCCAAGAACGCACGGATGTAATTATATAGTTTCATGATAATTATTGTCATAAATTGAATTGCAAATACAATAAAATCTCGGTAAATCAGTCACCTGATCATTGAGTCAGGTCAGTTCGTTACGTAACGTGCTATCTTAAGCCACTCCATTATGATAGCGTAACATTCGCAAACGAGTGTTACCAGTTAACCTTCTGCGAACCATGACGGCGCTATCGAGTTACAGACTCCGTTTCATGTACTTCACTTTATTAGTTTCTATTTGACAGATTGGTTTAGTGATGCTGAAATTGCAACGTAGCGGTTATCGAATCGATATATTTTATGGTAATGTAATTTACATTAGACTTTATATAAAGTATACACCAACTTTAATCAATCATTATTAAATCAATCTAGATTTCTATAAAAAATGCGGTCTAAATAATGTATTACTGCAACTTATACTTCGATTGAGTAGAATAATTTAGACTCCAATACAAATACTCGGAAAGAAAACTGAGGAAACTTTTGTCCTTCTCCATTTTTTTACCGGTGCACATCAGCGTCTAACACTGGTAATATTAATAATATCAAGCAGAAGTAGGTGTGGAGGTGGTACCACCTTCAACATATATTTTTTCCTATCTCACTTCATTATTACACCGTATGGCAAAAAGAGGTGTGACCTTACAGTGTTTACCGTTATATGATAATTCACCACTGATTTACTTTGCGTGAAACATTAGATAATTGATTTTTTTCCTATATTAATTGCAACTGAGCACGAATGTAATTAACTAATGATATTATCCTTTAAGCGGAACAGTCGATGTACAATATATTTATGTTCAAATATACATAAAATTTGTTTATTGACGCTTGCATAGTTCAATTGCGGTATTGATGTTATATCTGCAGACATTTACCTGAAGCTGATCACAGATGCGTTTGCACTCCTGAGGTTTAACAGTCGTCTCATACGTAATTCATTTGGCATTCATAGAATAAATAAAATGTTCACTATCTGTTTAGCCATTCATTTCCTTTCCAAAATTCCGGAATGAAGTTGTTTTATTGGGTACGTACCTAACTACATTTAATCGCTGTAACGTTACACAGTTAACAGTATTAGGTATATGTATTACGCGGAAATAATTAAATCTCAATACTTTCAAACGTATTTTAACAGGTGAGTTATAGTTCGGCATTTACTCATCATTAAAAAGCCTGCACAATATTCAGCAATAACAGTAATTACCGATGAACAAGTAACCGTGTTCGTCTATAAATTGTTAGCCAATTAAACAAAGGGTCTGTTTATACACAAACTTATCATCAGCGGAGTAAAGTTAAAATTTTTACTAAGCTCTTCAATGATGAAGTCTATTAAATGAACCGTTTTCCTGAGAAGAATATGAAAACTAAAATGTAGATAGTAAAATCCTTGTTTTTTAATACATTTTTTGTCTTACCAAAATCGACTATATTATCTAAGTTGATATTAGCAATATTCACGGCACTCAACACCATTCATGGTAAATCCACATCGAGTTCTAGATTTTTTCAGGGTTGGTAGAGCACTTTCCTCGCGCTTAAATAACCTTCACTAAATATTATCATTGAGCACTATACTTATTGTTTTTATTTTTTAATTGGGAAACACTATAACCGTACCTTATAAGCCTTATAATTAGAATTAGAAAGACTATATAATCGTACAGGGGCTTTACAAATGAGTTCGTGTATCGGTCTGTTTACCTCGTCTGTCAATTTTGATTAAGTAGATTTGACTATTTCAGGATTTTTTATCAGTATACAATTTGTAACATTCGTTTTTTCTGCCACTAGATCAAATTAGAATTTGTGAAATTTAGAACTTCAGTAGCTACAAATTGGACAGATTGGTTATTAATAACGGGCAATAGTTGACAGGTAGTTATTTCGAAAGGAACAAAATGACAACAACAAAAATAATTTCTCCTTTTCATTCATATCATTGTATTAGTCTCACTTTATCATTGTATTAGCTACTATGTATTTAACACCTTAAAGAAAATAGCTCCACAGAATATAATGTTCATTTGTCGACCGTAATCTTAGATACCTAAGTATGCTGAACGTTATCTACGAATTAACATAAATACCATGCACTAATTTAAAATTAAGTCTGGTGGAACGAAAAAACTATAATTTTTTAAAACTTTGAAACTAATTTAATAATGTGTATCGTGTGAACCAGACCAGATTTGTAAATTTTAATTTGAATTTTAGTTAATTTCCTTTAGAATCTTTATAATCGAGTTATGAAATACAATGAATTAGGTTTATGAATTAGTCCGTATATAGTATACTTCTTTATTTATGAATTATAATTATCTCAGGAGTTGAATGTGTTTCCTATGTATGTATGTATGTATGAAATGTGGATGTATATTATATACATATCTTTGGTATGCACTGTAACTTCAATGGTTTGTTTTTACTTACAACAAGTGGTGTCAGATGTATTTTTATCTACAAAGTATTCATTTTACCTATTTTAAAGCCAGGATAAAAGGTATAGGCGTAGCAAGTTTAATTAAAAAGTATAGGCGTTTGTATAAGCGAAAATGTAAATGAAAATTTAGGCTTCGCGCAATTTTGTAACGAATTTAAGACGCCGATCAATTTGATTGTCACCCTGCTTCAATTTAGTAGACAGCTTCAAGTTACATTACATTATGACAACAAACAGTAGGAATAATATAGTTAGTAGTATAACAAAAGGGAAAATTGGATTTTATCCACTCAAGTGATGAGTGAACTGATGGAGAGTAATTTAATAAACGGTCATGATATTTTAATGATCTTCTTGAAGCGTTGCTGCTAATATAGAGGCATAAGACTTTTCATGTTATACGGTATACGGTGACATTTTTTTCTTTCTGTCAAATGCCCTATCTCTGGTCTTCAACGTCAGTTGGAATGTTAAACCATAGTAACTTCTGCTTAATTATCATATTATATTCCGGCGGTCAAACAACGTCAGTTACAGCTCTAGCAAACTAGGTACTTCTAGCATCAGCGATTCGCATTTTTACGACTGCTGCATTCGGCGGTAGGATCGAACATCAATGCTACAGCGCCTTTAAGCGATAACATTAATGCTGCATGGCATTTTTAGTGTAGCTGCGACCGGCACTCGAACGTGTGAGATTTTTAGTATTTAATACCTTCGGAAAAGCAGTAAAATTACGATCCCCTATGCTAAAAGTATATTTGCTGAGGCCCTTACAAAATAGACGCTCATTTGTCTTTTGTTACGTAAATGTCTTATTAACTATCTTATTTAGGTGCCGCTGTGGCGTTTGCTGCGGGCGCAGCGGCGGGCGCTGCCGTCGCCGCGGCAGGCGCCATGGTGGCTGCTTGACCACCGCCGACGTTCAGCGCGTTCAGAATAAACTGCATCACACCGTTGGTCTCAGTCACGTTCAAGCTGACACCGTTCGGTAGACCCGCTGGAAATTAATATTAAAGAGATGTAGGATTATATAGCTACGTAATTTGTAAAAATGAAAAATCGGGATCGGGGGGACGTAGATCCAAAAGTCATTTATTGAATATTACTCGTATAAACGCAAATCAATTTTTACGGTAGCTGCCGAAGTACTAGCTCTCAGTAGGTACATTTTTTATGTAAGACGTACTTTAGAACTTCAATCGTAAGTAACTTATTTCTCCCTCTCTCCTTTTCATAATTTCTTCGAGTGTCTAATATTCTTAAATACCCTTGAAAAGTTCAAATACCTTGGGATAGTAACTGCTCACCTATTGTCATTTCGTATTAGTGTCACAAAATTAATAAATCCAAATACTTACGTAGGGTTAACGCGATAGACTGGGCAGGTCTGGGCGTGCTGGCCTGCATGGGGCAGCCCGAGCAGTCGAACGAGAAGAGGTCCGTCTCGGTGCTCGCGCTAGTCGTGGCAGAGATGTCGTCGTCGTCGCAAAGCAAGTCGCACAATAACCAATCGAATAATGGCTGGAGAAACAATTTATAATCTAAATTAGATAAAAGATATAATAAAATGTAGAAAATTTAAAAATTGTTTGCTTCGGTTAAAAGACCCGTCCATGATTCGACTCGGGATTTCTACTTAATAACACCAGTATTAGGCTACCTTGTTCTGATTTAAAGGGGATGGTAAGGAGCACAATAAATGCGGCATTCTATCTTAGCCGTGACGGGTAAGAAAGTAGTTGTTGCCGACATCACGTCGGACAACAACCATATTAAGGATTGATTACAGATATTGAGCACTGGTTCGTCTAAAACATGAAATCGTAAATATTTTTCTAGTAGCGGTCCACCCACTCGACCCAAAATCACTTAAATTATTACATCATGTTTAGTGGAATCATGTGTAACCATTGAGTATTAAAGATAGGCAAGCAGTACCTATTACCACCGATTCGGTGTTCCCTAACCTGATATATCGTTTTCGATAAGTCTACGACGGTGAAGTATGAGCTGATATTACTTAGTAATTTATTGTTTAGGTCGGCTGTAGCCCGGCCGTTTATACTACAAGTGTTTATACCAAACTTTATGAAGAAAAACCTTTGTTACTTAAAAGAACATGAATGTACATAGGTGCATTCATGTTCTTTGCTATATATATTTGCTATATCCTACATAGTACACATTAATTGCGCTATAGCGTTACCTACTACAAAAAAATCGCTTATATAGAGCAAATGTAGAGCTTCGAAGCGACAACATATACATATATTCGTGTCATATTTTTTTACATATACAAATATCATCGCCTATGGATAAATTAGAATGTAATATAGCTGTCCTTTAGAAGCAAGCAACTATCGGAATCCTCATTTTTTATTAATTTCAACTCTAGTTCCAGGTACTCCAGACTTCTTATATGTACCTACCAATAAATATTTATGTGCATTGACACATTTTTCTCGCTAAACATTGATAAAATATATATACCTACTTTGTCTTTGTATCTATAATGTAATTTCAGTTGAGAAATAAATCAATATCATCAAACTACACCATATGTAACAGTGCATCTATTGCGTGCGATTATTCGTAATATTTACCTTCAACAATATTTCTTCAGATATTTACTCGATATAACTTGTATTTTTTTCAACTTAATCATGAAAAACGGCACAAGGAAATAGTTTAATTAAAACGAAAAGTTAGTGCGTACCTCAATAATTGTTACGAAACCGGTTACGAAACGCATCGGATTTGATACGTTTAGGCAACACCGAGATTGATGTAATGATACCGGTATCCGCATTTTACTTAACAATCGAGTTTTTTCACACATATGTACCGTTCGTGACTTTTTGCGCTGTAAGTGCAGTTTCTATGTTATGTATCGTTATGTGGTCATTGCGTTTCCTTTATTATTGAAAGCGATACAATGCATGATGTTTTCTATTTCTGTCTCATAACAGCATTTTTAAGTGCTGCTATTTTTTGGCTTGCAGTGTTGCAAGGGTGTTACATCTACCAGTAGGCTTTCCAACTTAGTCCTCAGGGGCAACAACGTACCAGTGGCCGACCCTGGACTTTAATACTATTTGAATTTTGACCGCGTATAGGAGGCAGTGGCCACTTTCCATCAGATGAACTGTAAACTTGTTTACTAAACTATTGTAGATAATACGTATTTATTAAAAAATATACTAAAAAAACTGAAATTGGACTTACCTAATAATACAGTGTACTAACGTACATTTTGAGCTAAAAATTTTAGGGGAAATACCGAATTGAAATGAAATACCTATTTTGTTAAATTTCTAACCGAATCGAAACATAGCATAGACCTCTTAGTCATAAATACCAGTCAATCGACGCTGACTCTAATTTAAAATATTCGATTACTTCTTAGCTGATTATTACACTTAATAATAGTTGTTTTGTCGTCTGGCCATCATAAATTTGGTTATATTACGACGGAAAATATTAAATATTTCTTTCGGCGATAATAATTTTATACCGGTCACATTTGGCCAGAGTAGAAAATTATGTCTAAAGGCAGAATTTAGTGGCTAGTTTTTGTGATTTTTTAATTGCAAAATGTGGTTTTGTGATGTTAGTTACGAACTGAATTTGAATACTGTATCTATATTTATTATCTTTTTTCTATGTTTCGATCAATAGTACCAATTGTACTTTATGAATGAAACCAATTAAAGGAATGGAATTAACGTCTTAATCAAGTCCGAGATGATGTTATGAGCGAAATAGAACAGTCGCAGACTACAATACGATTGCCGATGGCATTATTGATGCTCTATGTAATTTCCATGAGATTGATCTATGATTATTATAACAGGCAGTTAACTTTTATGTATTTTTTTTGCTTTTTGTCTAATGTAATTCTATGTATGATTTTTCTTGATCTTGAAATGCTCGACCTAACGCATCATCCATAGTACCGGAGTATTGATTGTATAGTCCGCGTAAAACTGTTAGTCCGCTCTGAATATAGACATGAATAGCGTCTCTAGCAGTCGGACTAGCAGTTTGGCGCGGACTCTGTTGTTCACTAATTCATTAGAATGATACCTATCGCCAATTTTTTGAAAATCAATATTTAACATGAACTATTGTCTATGAATTAAATTCACATTCGCTATGTATCTTTTTTTATTATCTACATTAAAACGCACATAGTCCCGCGATCATCGTAACTGATCTACGAAGTTAAGCAACAACAGGCGTGGTCGAGATTTGGATGGGTGATCCCTAGCAGCTAAATTTAATGCGCAATTTTGTGCATCAGAGGGCACGTAAAAGCTGTCGGTCACGCTTGTTAATGGAAAGTAGTCATTAAATCTTGTCAGAGACCCTACTAGTATCATGGTCGCCGGTAAAATATGTAAAATCTGTTTAGCCTAAAGGTAGCCAGCATGTAGATGGTAAGAGCTTTAATGATGTTCCTGATGACGGTAGTTAAGAAGCGTCCAGTAAGACAGTCTGTGACGTCAATCCGTGTGAATGAATGACGTGTGAATCCGTTTTTGTCTATCAATCTACTAACATTCTTTTTAATCCGTTGCTAAATATAAATCTCGCTCAATCTACATTTCTCGGACCAATTTTAAGCTCTCTGAATTCAGCGTAGTACTTAGGTCATTCTTCTTATCTAAGGAGGAGGATTCCTCCTGCCTGGACGTACTTTTTCGGTCGAGGACCCCTCCATCCATCCATCCGTCCATCAGCCTTTTGAGGTCCACTGCTGAACATAGGCCTCCCCTAATTGGCGCCACTCCAACCGGTCCCATGCCCTTTGAAGCCAGCGGTTTCCCGCCGTCTTCTTCAGGTCGTCGGTCCACCTGGTCGGGGGGCGGCCTGAACTCCTTTTGCGTACGCGTGGTCGCCACTCGAGGACCTTCCTTCCCCACTGGTTATCGGTCCTCCGAGCGATGTGGCCGGCCCATTGCCACTTCAGCCTGCTAATTTTGAGAGCTATGTCGGTAAGTTTAGTTCGTCTACGGACTTCATCATTGCAAATTATGTCTCGTAGCGAAATACCAAGCATAACCCTCTCCATAGCACGCTGAGCGACTCTGAGCTTTCGAACTAGGCCTACAGTAAAGGACCACGTTTCGGCGCCGTATGTCATCACTGGCAACACACATTGCTCGAATAGTTTCGACTTCAGGCACTGAGGAATTTGGACGAGAAGATACTCCGTAATTTCCCGAACGCAGCCCAGCGGAGTTGGATTCTTCGAGTGACCTCCCTCTCAAAGTTGGACTTACCCATCCGGATCGTTTGTCCCAGGTAATTGTACTCGTCAACAACTTCTAGAGGAGCGCCATCAACAACTACCGGTATGGGTGTGACATGGACATTGGACATGATTTTCGTCTTGTCCATGTTCATCTTTAGAACCCACCCGTTGTGAGGCACTGTTGAGGTCTCCTAGCATTTTGCTGAGGTCCCTCAGCGAATCTGCCAAGATGACTATATCATCGGCAAATCGAAGGTGTGTGAGGTGTTCGCCATTGATGTTAACGCCAAGACCTTTCCACTCCATCAGCTTGAACACATCTTCCAACGCAGCGGTGAACAGCTTCGGCGATACAACATCGCCTTGTCTAACTCCCCGCTGCAATTGGATAGGGTTCGTGTACTTGGACTTACATGGTGGCGGTTTTGTATATACACTTCAACACCTTGATATATCTATAGTCAATCTGGCATCGCTGAACGGACTCCAGCACCGAGGACCCCTTACAGTCTACTATGTGGGTTATCTGTCATAAGGATGTAATAATAATGTGCTAAACTCATTTTCATTTCAGTTTACTGATTATAAGACCTATTTCAGCTACTTTAGTTTATCGTTGCAGATTACTTTCTTTAGCATGAACAAGCACAGTTTTATCATCAGTCTTTCTCGTATAGTTAAAGAAATCGCTATTTAGCGATAAGACCGACCTTTGTATACTTTTAAAATTATAATTATTAGTTATAATTAATTATAATTGAATTGAATTGAATTAAAATTATATTTTTATTTTGTGCTTTATTCCTGAGTCATTATTATTATTATCTCATATAATATGTGTATTGTATAAATTCAAAAGCTCAAACCTTGCTCACACCCACTTGCAAATGCACTAAAATCACAAGTAAGCACACACACGATCGCACGGCGGCCATGTTTATGTTTTCGTGAAAGATACTCACTCGATTCCTTTCGTACTTATAACAGAGGCTTTGCGCAAGAAGCCTGAATCACTAATACGTGTACATCAGGCCAAAGACTAGTTAGGGATATATTAATGGATAATTTTGCAAAGGCTTTTTTACCCTCCTGATTTCTTATATGCCAAGGCTGCGTTGGTATGAGTATTTGGTAAGGAATAATCGGGTCAAGAAAGGCAATCCCCGGATTTTACATATTCTTTTATAATAATGTAATATTATTTACAACTGACAATATTAAAATTATAAAAACCTCGCTGTTTAGCGGAGGGTACGGTGGGTAGAAATCTTTTTTGGTCAATGGCGACGTTTTCCTTCATCAATTATGTAACTAATTATTAATTTCTTATACGCTCAAATCTTTGAAAAATCAGAGAGAACCTTTCTCAAAATTCGAATGACGTACCCTAGAGCGAGAAGTACCTATAATAGTTTCCAGTAGTTTCCAGTAGTCCAGTTTGAAGAGTGTGGTAAGCCACAGAAACCACCTAAAAATATTCTTTCTATTTGTATTTTATGACACAATGCAATGACAAATTTACAGCAGGACTACATAGTAGCTTTTTTATCTTGTAAAACAGCTGGACTGCCTTTAAAGCTGAATTAACAGACAAAGGATAAGGAATTGTAATAAGAATGAAATGAGGCGCTTTATTAAAAGTTACGGTTCATAACTTTTTCAGGTTAATAAAGAAGTTTTATTTATTAAAGGTCAAAATGGTTTACGTGAATTATTAATCCAAAATATTGACAGATACGTATTGTAGATACGTTCTCGGTGTGGTAGAACAATATGTCTTCGTTATTTTTATAGACAAAATTGTATATTTTTATTATAAACGAAACTAACCATCTAAATAGTACCGAATTGAAATGTCATCAAATTTATTTTGACTTCTACTCACAAAAATATGGTGTTAGATTTATAATCTTACATACCCATAACATTAACACCTTCAATTTAAAATTATCCATTCCTCCTGTTTGTACATTAGGGTTCTTCACTAACACTATAATACAGCAATCTTATTATAGAAAGCTCACAGCAATTTTAAATATTAAAAAGTTTCTATTATACCTCCAATTTTAATTGTTAACAATCCTGTCAAAATAGATTCAGCCGTTATCAAAATACCGTCAGAAAATAATGTTTACTTATCAAAAGTTACGCGTAAAAGCTTAGATCATGATTACCCTAAATTACAGTCAAACCCTTTATTTGTAAAAATTAATCTCTAATAATTACTTACAACTTTAATACGTTAACGCTATATTTGTGGTAGCTGTAATTTTATTATTCATATGAATAGTTTTTTCTAGAATGTAAGTTCCTTACAATGAAAAATACTTATACGCCATATATATTTATTTTCATACGTCAACCATACGCATAAAAGTAAAATAGGTATTAATGACACATCTGCAGGTACATAAATCACATATTCTTTGCCGCGTCTCCTTCAGCAAATGTGGAAATTCTAATTGACTGGCGTGAAACAATTACAGCTTCATGTTTAAAACCTGTTTTAATTTTACTAGTGCATTGTCGCCCGTTTAGATACGGTCAAGTTTGAATGTCACTCTGTACGTGTGTATACGTCGGTATTGTGCTGGATATACTATTGGCATACTAATTGCGCTGGGGAACATTGTTTGAGCGTTATCAGTTCCCCGAAGGCTCTGGTCCGATAGTTTTATGAACAAATAAGGTTCGATAGCACGACAGTTTTCTAACATGACCTCATTTGAAACTTTGTAGATTTTAAAGGTATATAACTTTTTTGCTTCTTGCTTACTTTTTGACAAAGTTGAACGACTACTTTTTGGTAACTGGTCCATACCGCACATGGTCCTCATAGGTAATATATAACACTATAGAAATTATGTCATACCTAAGGTCTATCACAGATGACCCTTGACGGGTAAGTTAGAATGTCTTGTGCAAGTGTTTCCCTTACAACACACTTTAAATCAGATCAGAGAAACACTTAAAATTGCTGTTGTAACATAGTTTGTTCTTTACTACGTTCTGGTTGAAAAGGCACGATAAAAAAGATATTTACATGATACTTAATTCATAAAGGTAACGATATATTATGCATGTACTTCTTGTTATCTTGGTCGAAAATTTAACGTACGGCTAATTGCACAGCGGTTTCCTATTGTTATTACACGTGAGCTTAATTTGCGCTTCCGCCCGCGTTCACGCTTGTCTATACCGGACTATCATTCCCTACTAATTTGCATTGTAGAAATGTAGTGCTGTATGCTTTAGGCTTCCCTTGTTGTAGGAAGACACCAGTCTCTAACATTGCAGACGCCCCTTCATCGCTCTTCATTACAATTGCATGGTGGAGTATCAATACTCCGGGCTATTTTGTGCAAAGAGACTCGCGTTCAACAATTGGGCGTATAAAGTTAGTACTATATGAGTTTGTGTTGAAATTCACGCTGTTGCGTGGCATAACAACTTTGCTTTTTAAAACCCTTTACTTGGCAAGTATGTATGTAGGAAAATGATAGAAAAAATATCAATAGACATTATTTTTTAAATACGCTATAATTGCTTCACAATATAGATACAAATTTAATTGTAGAGTATTATTCAGTCTATACAAAAATATATTTAGTTGTATCTGCTTTACAAACTAATGTCCAAAAGCAACGTTGTAGCTAACGCCCGGTCTCTTGGGGACCTTGCTGCCGACTTCCACGAGTATTGGGGAGTAGTCCGCTCTGGCTGGCTTGGAGGAGCAGTCGTCATGAGGAATCGGGAATACGTATTTTATGTCTACGTCATACCTGGAACAGATCATGTACAGAAATAAATAACGAGATATTTTTTATCAATAGTAAGAAGGTAGAACCCTTTGTAGTTCGACTCCGCCGGCACCACCACCACACCTATTTCTACCTAATAACAGCAGTGTTAGGCTCTGCTGTGTTCCAGTTTGAAGGGTGTGGTAAGGGAGACAGACTTTTCCGAGGCGTTCCAACTTAGTCCTCAGGGGTAACGGCGCATTCGTGGCCGACCTCAGGTAGGAATATCTAATCCTATCTGGGGTTGATTACAGATGTCCATGGGCGGCAGTAGCCATTTACCATCAGGCGGACTAATACTCGTCTGCTACTCCTATATTATAAAAAAAGGTATATAACATTAATATTTTTCATGAAATGATTCCAAAAATCAATGCGTTTCTAGATCATGTACTTAGATTTTTAGTTAGTAAAAGTAGGTACATGCGCAAAAGAAACGTCATAACGAATCCAGCCCCTTAGGAACCCATAGAATTTGCATTGCATTTTATTGTATAAGTATACCTAATCATAACTGTGCGAGTTATGATATCTCAGATCTCTCTAACTATTTAATACAACTGCCGCAAACAGGTGCGAGATCTATAGCCGGTAATCAGATAAATAAATCGAATTTCCTGGACGAGGAATGGACGTGAATCGTTAACTTGACCAACTCCATGATAACAATACGGAAAATTGGCTACGCTAACTGAAATGTATTGGCTAGTTGCCATTAGAAATATTGATCTACAACGGCTTCTGATACTGCAGTTAGAAGCATTTGTTATACTAAACGTTGCAGTTACGACTGTACTTGGGATAGAAGATCTGCAGTTGCCCTTCGAGATTCTTAGAGTATCTTAGATACCTTATTATTTTATAGTCATTCGAACTAATTATTCATCAACGCTTTCTTAGAAGTCAATTGTTGAACTCTCAGGGTAGGAGGGTTTTGTTAATGTCCCTTGACTATCGCTGAGATCTTGACTCTTGACTGTTTGGTAATCTAATTTGAAGGTCTTATTTTTTATGATCATCTTATATCATATACTTAAAAACGAAGAAAAGCTACAGGCCTTTACTTTGTGCCAAAGGTAACAAAAGAATATCAGTTCGTTCTCTTTTTCCTCTATCGCTATGTTTACTCCGATTTAAGTCATATGTTTATTACTTACAAAGGATTATTGTCTTAAACGTGGAAGGAAAGTTTCATCAATTTCAACTGAATAATAAGTTTTGTATAGCGCATAAACATAAATATTCCTTTAGTCACGACTATAAACAAACAATATACAAGAAGACTATAGAAGTCTCTAGTATGTCCCGATGCATACTGATTTATGAGCCAATCCGTCGCCGAGGAGTGGAATCGCTGCCTTATCACAACATTAATGCTTCAAGTCTGAATGTACGATTATCTCTTAATGATTTATTTACTTGTTGCATTATCGTTTATTGTTTGGTTTTCGAGATATATTTCTCTAAGTATATTTATGTTTCTCTTAGTTAAATTCTGAGAGTCACATCCATCATTACTCATTTTAGTATTGTTATGATAATGCGATGGATCGATAATGGTTTTGGCTTGCTACTCTATCAATTTGGTACTGTGTTTGTTCTATAAACAAATATAATTAAAATCACTAAAACGCAAATTTGAAGATTTTTACTATGTTAATATAATAACACACAACTATATGTTAAACATATGAATGAAATAGAAGATTTAATTTAAACTAAATAACGAAAGTGCGTACTAACATGCAAAACAAAAGGAAATTATTGTGTATATTAAAACAAAATTAAAATCTTTAGCGATAAATATGAAAGTATGTAATATTTTAATATCATATAATTATTATTATATGATATTAAAATATTACATACTTTCACGTTATTTAAATTAACTCGTTAAAATAAAACCAATCTACAACCCTAATCCAGACCTATATTAAAATGAGCAATGTTTGAACAAGACGTGTCTTTGAATAATTCGCTATGGAGTGTAATAAAGAATATGTATGAAGTGAGATAAAGCGGTTAAAATACCGTGATGGAGGTACTTTTGTCACGTCGACTGAATAATGTACTGATGGCGTAATTCCATACATATGACGATATCAGGAGCGATAATTTACGTATAGGGGTGATAGACATACATCAAACGAGAACACTGCATTAATATATCGCAAAGATGGTATGGCGTAGCAAAGCCATTAAAAAACATGACATGATATATTTAAGTGTTGCTTTTAGGAGCCATGGAACCCTCAAAGTTTCAATCAATATACGATATAAGTTTTCATAATATAACCTTACTGATTTCGTTTGTACTACATTAGGTATAGTTTTTGTATCAGATGGAACTGCGATTTATGGAGAAACGTGTTACACACACAGTTGCACGTTTTCAATATCATTTTCAATATCAATATTTACAAATTTCGAATTATGTGTGAATTTTAAAATAAAAAGGCTAGGCGGAAGAAAACCTCTCCTCGGAAAGATTTTCTCCAATGCTTATCACATCTCTCACTATATTCTAAGAGACGAGACTCCGAGACGAGGATTAACGTTTGCTATCGAGTGCTAACAACGAAACCTCGATCCAAAGCTTGTGTGATTTTTTTTCCTATATTTACTTGTAACATATCTTACCTTGGCAGCTTATCCCTCAAGTAAGCCATGACGTTTTTGGGGAGCACAGTGTTCCGGGATAACACGAACGCACTGAGGTACCTCGCGCCCTCTCGTTGTTCCGCGCAATGCAGCAACAACGCCCACGTCTTGTACTCCGTGTCCAAAACATACGTGTTGTAGATGCCGTCGTCTAGAAAAAGTTAAGGTTGTTTAGAAAAATCTTTCGTCTATATAAATGTATATTATTATAGGGGTGCTTTTGTATATTATTATTATAAATGTATATTATTATAGGGGAGCTCGCAGGCGTATTTGCAATCGTGCATATACGCCTGCGAGCTCATGCGTCACTCACAAATACTGGAATACGAATGGGACGCATGTGCAAGCATAAACACGCGCGACAGAGTAAATGCCCTCAATGACATTTTCTAAGCATTCTAAGCTAGGTAGGTGTATGATAAAAAAATATAATTTAGTAAGAATCGTGGAAAAATCCATCATAAGAAATAAATAAAAAGTTTTAGTGCGTTTTAAAAAACAGCCTTTAAGTTCGTAGGTAAAAGTGATACTAAAACAAACAAATTACGTCTGATGCGGCGGCACTTCTTCCATACATAATATATTTAAGTGTAATTATAATTGAATAAACTGCTGTGGTCTGGTTTGTAATGTAGTTAGGAACTTGCATTTTCACGAAGCATTCCATCCTTAACGACCTCTGACTTCAAGCAGTGTTTTGTTCTTTAGACTCCAAGAGTCGGATACAGATATCCTTGGATGGTAGCGCCTTGGGTTTAAAGTAAATCCGTTTGCCGTTTCCTCAGGAAAACAGTATGCTCGATACAACGAATACTAGTAAAAACTATAATTTCAGTATCCTTGTAAAAGCCGTGTTGCAACTTGAATATCTCTGTTACTAAGTTTGTTTTTCAACGGAACCAACCGTTTAATTGATTAATTTATAATGTCCGTTTCCTTTTACGGGTAGGTACGTCTTTGTGTAATTGTGTCAATGACACTTATATTTGTAAAAAAACATATTTTACAATTAAGTACCTACAAACAACTATACTTACTAAAAAAAATCATCTATGAATTGTTAGGTAAAAAAATATATTATAGATTTCTGACAGTGGCAAAAAGAGTTAGAAAATGATGAATTTTTGTTACTTAAGATTTCTTTATTAAATAACTGTTTTCCGCCAGTAAACATAATTTTGAATGTTATTAGGTTCTCATAATAAACAAGTAGGTACCTATCATATCAAAACGAAGGTTTACTTCAGTCATAGTCAACCATAAGAATAAACTGTATTTTTATTTATTATACACACATACAAATAATCAAATTCTAAATAAAAATGTGCTTTAAAAATTATTTTGGAATCATCCATTCCGCAACAAACAGCATATAAAACTAACACGTAAGCCCTACACCCCAACATCATACATATCGTTAATTTATAACTCACAAGTGATTTCCGAGTGCGTCCAATGGGCTGGTTCATTCAAGTCCACTCGCCAGGTGATATTGCCCAAGAGATTTTCGCCGAGAGGGTCGTCCGCGAACCGGTATGTGAAGTTCATTGTCACCCCCGGCGTCCATTCCACTGTGCCATCTGGGAATTATATTGGAATTGATCGTAGATAAAGCAATAAATGCTTGTAATATAGGGACTGTAAGATTCATAGATTAAGTACTATTGGTATCTCGATTACTTGCTGATTTAAAACCTAAAAATAAAAAAAATGTTTATATGTTTCCTAATTTATCTTGTTTGTTGTGGAATCCACAGCCACTCCTGAAGCATAAGCTGATCGATTCATATGTACTGCACGGAAATACTGTAGGTAGTTACCTACTTGTCCCTGTAGTTCCGGGACCAGAATAGGGCTACGGTATCCCCTGCCTGTCGTAAGAGGCGACTAAAAGGGGGCTTCCGGGGTTGCGGACGGCAAGAGTGGGAGCTCGAACCGCCTGGCCAGCAACCCCGGGATGGACGGCGGTATGTGTGGTCGCATACCGTCGTGAACACCAGATGGTGTGGTGAGTTTCAAGCTCACCTGGGCGGAGCCCGACGGGGCAACGCGCCAAGTGGACTCCGGTTGCGTTCCGTTGGAGATCCCGGAGTCCTCTACGCAGCGCCGAGGACGGCCACCGGGGGGTTTTAGTGCGGTAAGAATCCCACATAACCCCGTGCCGCTCCCACGGCATAGGGTACCTTTTGAAGGTTTCCCCCTCGTTAACAAAAAAAAAAAAAAAAAGGTAGTTACCTACTGCTTCACGTTAGAAAATTGGTATGATGGTGGTACCCCCCCTGTTGAACTATCTATCTACTGGTTCTAATATTTTCTCGGTGCTTTCCTGCTTCAGAGGGCACGTTAAACGTAGAGGCCTTATGCGTCGTTAGATACGCTCGACATGTTTTGGTCTGGAGATTTCCATCGTCGTTAAACCAAGTAATGTCCAAAAGCCCAAAGCTATCCTGATCAAATGCATACCATTTAGAAAGCCACGCCACTAAAGAAATAACTATTGCTATAAAGTGAAGTACCTACCTACCTTTATAATATTTTAATGTATTGCCTGAGTCTCCGTAACCTACATTGGAAACATCTATCCGTCTGTAGCGAGGCACACGTCTCCCACATGCATTAAATATAACGAGACGAGGTGAATCAATATTCTGTGCTGAGATGTCTGTACTTAAGCATTTTAGATTTCAATTTTAAATATCAAAGGATTCATCTCCAAGGGGAGCTTATTTGAAAATTAAAACTTGTACCTAAATAACCGGAGCACTTGTTGAAATACATATACAAATGTATACAAAATCTATATTCTATATATCTCTCATCTCATCGGTAATATGAGTTCAACTTTAGACCATTGTGCGATCGAGGATCGAACCTGGAAACCTAAGCGAATTTGGCAATCGCTGTGCTACGTGTCGTATTACAGTAATTATTTTTTTGGGAAAATAATTGTTAAAAAACCAGATACCTACCAAAATGGATTATAATAAGTCGTGAAATCGTAATATTTATAATTATTTTTAAACATCTATAAAAAAATCTGTCTTGTAAAATCCTTTGCTATGTATAAAGATATACCTATTATACCTGTAAAAAATTTCACAGAGGACTACCTACTTACCAGCACCTTGCACGTGGTCATCCTCGGTGAAAACAGCCTTCATGCAACTGTAGGACAAGGCTTCTTCAGCACTAGCGTAGTATTCCACTACGTACCAATCACCCAGCATCTGTAATTCGATAAAAAAATGTTTTTCAGTATATGAAAAACTCCTTTTTCATCAATGTCTCTTTAAATCAGAACACAGCTGAGCTTATTACTAATTCGTCTTATTCCTTTGAAAAGTGTGGTAAGGGAAACTACGCGAGTTACATATTTGTCATCACAGGTAGGAGTTAAACAGTCATTCGAAATCAAATCCCAATAACTTATTCTAGGTTAAACAACAACAACAACAATCAATATAAGAAAATCATTATAGTGTAATAGATATTTTACTATGCAATTTACTATAGGCGGTGGTTTATCGCCACAGTCAGTGAGTGTGTAATTTTAAATAAATAACGTGTCTTTGCGTGAAATATCCTTCACGCATCGTCTTTCTGTAAATTTGTTTCCATAAATCACAATATATCACAGCCGAGAGGTTTTAAAGGCTATAAAACAATTCGTTTTGCGCCTGAACAAAAACGGGACGAGTAACGACTTGAATAAATTGCCTCTTTTTATGATCAGGCGCTCAACTTTATAAACAACGGATTTTAAATTGATGTTTTAAGGTCAACATGGACTTATCTTTATTTTGGACAAAAATTAAACTAAATTGGAAAATAGTTTTAGAATAATCACGTAGATTATTGATAATGTATCATAAACATGAAAGATTGTAGTCTAAGACGCAACGCGCCGTGTGGACCGGCTCTAAGGATTGTGTTTGTTTATGACACTTAATAGAAACTGGAGTGTTAGTGTAAAAACAATTGTGTCTGCTAAATTAGTAGTAGGTATTAGTATATTTATTTTATGTATTTATAAAAACTACACACAAACTAAATACGAAACGTTGACATTAAAGCTCAAATGTATTATTCCTTGTCTAGTTAACAATACATTAACAATATTTAATCTTTAAAAGTTTAAACACTTATGTTTAGATAAGATCGGTTATGAACTTAAAGCTGCGTGATAAGTGACCTACGTCTACTATTTCGATTATTATCTATGCCCATAAATATTAAGAGAGATGACAAATGAACTGTAAACTCATTTACTTAATTCTATTTCATTGTTATCTTTATTGTTGATCGGAGACTTTAGTGTTATTATTGTTAACTTGTTATGTGTGAGTTTGTAGGCTTGTTTGATATAATATCTTTTGGTATTAATATCCATCAGATCCAGTAAGTGTGACACTATAAATAATAATTAAGGTCTATGATCTACAGTTTTTGAAAATATCTGTTACATCAGCGTTTCCCAGCCTTTTTCAGTCCACGGACCCTTAGGAAATCAAGCACAGTTTTCACGGACCCCCTTAATAAAATAAACAGCGAAAAAAACGCAATCATAAATAACATTTTTTTACAGGATAGCTAAAACAAAATTTGAAATACCAATTTATGTATTTTTTCTTTTTTTATAGATTAATAATAGTGTTATACATCACTGGATGCATCTTTTTTTAATTTTTTAAAATACCGTGTGCTTAGATGACATTTTTCTAATAATTTATGTATGTCCAGATGTATGGTCCAGAGATGACACCGCGGACCTCCATACATATACTCGCGGTCCCCCAGGGGTCCGCGGACCACAGGTTAGGAAACGCGGTGTTACATGATTAGAGGTGATTAGAGGTGTATTACAGGTGATAATAGATGTTTAGTAATGCGCCTACAGACATTAGGTACCTACTTGGGATAAATTGAGCGATTCTAAATCCATGTAATAACGGACAAGAAATTGATACGTTATAAATCTTATAAAGTCGTCACTGCAAATATTGCATTGTTATCTGACTTATACGCAAGTCAGATAAGTTAAAGAGCTCAATCTTAGATCGAGAATTATCTCTAGATTTGAGACCCACAGGTCTGACTTCATGACAGGTGAAACTCAATAAATTCTTGTAACAATATGCGAGTTATTCTGAATTTATTTTTATTTATTTAAAAATTTTATTGCATCACCTCTCAAAAGAAATGCACAAAAGGGCAAACATAATGCCTGATGGCATTTTCTACCAGTCAACCCTGGGTGGATGAGGAGAATTTGCAGCAGGTGTTATGCGAAAGTAACAAAGAACGATAGACAATAATAGAAACAGCAGATATATCAATATGTATTAAAAATAAATAAATATACATATTTTAACAATAAAATAAATATATATTATAATATACCTATATACAGATACACATAAATAAACTAATACATACTATTTATCATATATATAAATATAAATAACTAAATAAACACAGGTAGTAACAAAAGTCGTTTAAGAATTAGATGAGGAGTTCAGATAATGTTCTCGGACAAGCTTTTTGAACACAGCTTTACTGGGGGCTTTGCGGATATGCACGGGCAAGGCGTTCCAAAGTAGTACCGCCTGAACAGAAAATGAGAAATGAAAAAAACCGCTAGAATGCAGTGGAATATCGGCTCTTAAATTATTGGACGACCGAAGCATTTTATCATGCGTTAAAAACCTATATTGGAAGTGATCCTTCAGATAAGGAGGAGTATTTGTATCATTCAAGATAGAGTAAAGCATAGAGAGAATTCTAGAATTACGCCTCTGACGAATAGAAAGCCACTTGAGTTGGCTGCGAAACTGAGAGATGTGATCATATTTACGAAGGCCAAATATGAACCTGATAGAATTGTTGAGAAGGCGTTCTAGTTTATTGAGAAGAGCTTCGGTCAGATCTGAGTAGCACACATCTGCATAATCGATGATAGGCAAAATTAGGGTATTCACTAACATTAGTTTGGTCTTAATGGGAAGGAAGTGCTTTAGGCGATATAAAGATCGCAAGGTAGCATTGACCTTACGAGACACTTCTGTAACCTGCGTACTCCAACTCAAGGAGCTGTCAATATACAGGCCAAGATTCCTCACCGACTCCGAAATTGGAATTTGCGTACCGTCATAAATGACTGCAGGTAAAGAATTCCGGTCAATCCTAGCCAGCAGTCTAGAGCTTCCAATGACGATAGCTTGACATTTGGCAGGGTTGACTGGTACCCCATAGCGCATTGACCAACTCCGGAGAGCACTCAAATTATCGTTTATCTTAGCTATTGCACTGTGGAGGTTATCAACATCGGCTTGAGCGTATAGTTGCAAATCATCAGCATACAGATGATACGAACAGTTGATAAAAGGAGTGATGGAGTCAATAAATAAAGAAAATAATAAAGGAGAGAGAATACCGCCTTGCGGGACACCAGCATCTAAACAAGCCCAGTCCGAGGAGGCATTACCCATACAGATGGACTGCTGGCGCCCGCGAAGATATGAAGAGAACCAATTCAGGGCAGAGGGCGAGAACTGTAAGTGAGTAAGAATAGCGAGGAGAATATCGTGGTCGACTGTGTTAAAAGCGTTGGAAAAGTCAACAAGCGCCATCACCGTCAGTTTACGATCGTCCATCCCTTTTCTGACGTCGTCACACACTCTGACTAAAGCGGTGGAGGTGCTGTGACCGGAGCGGAACCCAGACTGATATATACTCAGCAGGTTATATTTCGATATATGAATAGAGACTTGCTTATGTACACAGGCTTCCAGAAGCTTAGAGAGGAACGGGAGAATAGATATAGGCCGAAAATGGTTAGGGAGCGTAGGATGGGATACTTTAGGAAGTGGACGAACAAAGGCTTTCTTCCAGATAGAGGGATACTGACCAGAGGACAAGGAAAAATTAATGATATGGGTAATAGCTGGAAGAAAGTTATCAATTACGTTGGAAATCATAGTCCTACTCACTTCATCACATCCTACAGCCCTGGATTGGATACTGAGGACAACCTTTTTAACCTCTTCCTGATTAATAGGAGAGAATTTAAAGGCAGGGACAAAAGAAGATTGCATAGAAGCAATGGAAGCAATAGTGTGGCAACGGATTGTATTGTTCATAGGAACCGTGGAAGTAAAATGACGATTTAAGTCATCCAAAGAGAGAGAGGAACAGCAATCCGACGAAGAGGGTTTACCCACACCGAGTGACCTCAGAAATTTCCACATACCAGCGGCTGACGAGAGAGAAATATTAGAGTGGATATATCGGCGTTTAGCTATTCGTACCATCTGATTGCATCGATTACGCACAGCTTTAAATGCTACCCAATTGGTTTCAGTGCGCTCCTTCTTATATTTGCGAAAAGCACGATCCCGTCTGGCCATTGCTACGCGAATATCGTTAGTGAACCAGGGAGCAGGAGGACGCCTCAATTTCACCTCATGCAACGGAGCGTGAGCGTCATAAAGTGAAAGAATGTCGGTTATACATATTACTCGTAGCATCGTTTCAATTAACACACGAATTGGTTTTCAATCTCATAGTAGTTGAACTATTGTTAAACCACGTCATATTGCGTATAAAAAATAATTGTCGAGTAATTCCACGGTACTTATGTCTAAGTTCGTTTAAGTTAATTATGCTGTTGTATATATCATTTTTGTTAACACACTAAACAATTTTAATACTAAATTATTAAAATTTCTTAATGGTTAAGAAAATATATTTTATTTGCAGTAACAGACAGGCATTAAAATGAATAATATGTGTATGTATTTATTTAGCTAAAACAACATAACGGTATTGTGTTGCATTAACATAATTTGTCGACACCGGTTCGCTAATTTATATTTAATGGTATGTTTTATGTAAATATGAACAATAAATTAATGTTTAGAAGAATGTGTTGGTGGAAGCTCATTAACAAAAGTGTTTGCAAAATAAGGATATTAGTTTTATCTCTGTGAATAATGTATATTTGTTATGGATTATGGAATATAACAAAGTATTTATGTTTAAATATGAATTATGATCGTCGGGGTTTAAATATTTAATGGATATTTGTGAACTTTGATTACCTACATGTGTTCTTCTTAGCAATTTACAAGGATATGGGTTACTAGTAAATATTAAAGAATTTAGTTTACTTTTGTTTGTATAAAAATAACGACTTTAAGGATAAGCCATTGAAGAACTGTTAACCGAGTACATGGTATGAAAAGTATTGCTCGAAGGCCAATTGTACGCTTGTAGATCCGCATATTTTTGAGATAGTCTTATTTCTAAACTTTCAGGCATATATGTACCTATATTTTACCACATCATTCCATTTTAAATTTACGCCTATCTGTCACAATATTTATAATTGATAGACAATGGCAACTCTATGAGATATACTGAAATCTAAGCACAACAAGATGTGATAAAACCCCTACGTCAGTAGGATAATATATCTATGGATAAAACTGAGTGTTCAAACTATCGCTTATCGTTTAAATATTTCGAAGATACATTCACTAGTAAATCAGTAAGGAGGTACAGACAAATTTCTAATACGACCGATCGTCTGCGAACAATAGACAGGATCAGGTAGCGGCTGGTTTCAATAGTCTTTACATAATCATTTGCATACTTATTCAATTCATATTCAATAATCTTATTACGTTTCTGAAAGCCGACAAGCTAAGTGGGTGTCGTGATTCATGGCTTAGTGTTGCAATACTTAGAATTATCTCTCTAAGTTGTAATATTTTCACTTTCTATTAGGATCTGATTGAATTTGTTCGTCTAAGCTTAATCCTAGACGATGTTTATATAACCGTGATGTGTGTTCACTATTATGTTGAATTGAATAAATATCATTTATTTTCGTTATAAAGATGATAACTTTCTAACTCTCTCCATGTGGTCCTATTAAGTTACGTTCTAAAAGAGATGTAGATAAAACAAAGTTAAAGCAGTATAATGTATAAACATCAAAATAAAAGTCCGGTTGTGACCGAGTCCTTTGATCAAAAGTAGACATAGAAAACTTTTGTACAAAAGCAGTTAAATTTTTGCGTCTAGATCTGTGGTTCAAAGATACAAACATAGTAATTACCTACCATATTTGCTACTTAGCGGCATCTAAAGGCCTTAATTTCAACTTAGTCTTCGAAAGCTTCAACGATAACGTGATCGACTATAAGTAGATGTCATTTTTTCATTTAGACATGGGTATTGGGTAATAACTGCAGTATATAAATATAAACGTATAGAAATAACATAAGTAGTTCGTAGACTTTTGTTTGGCCTGTACGCTCTCCAAATTACCCCTAAACTGAGTGAAAATCTTTAAATACTTCCATAAAATCAATTACATACATTGTGCACAATCATAGCTAGTCTAATAGTACACGACTTACAAATCAATTTATCATTCTACCTGCCATTTCTAGCTAAGCAATTTGTCGTGATACAATAATTGAATAATGTATGCAAATACTTACATTGAAATGTCATAGAGTTTCGATTTGATTTAAATTGTAGTATTGTTAGTCTGTAATTTGTATTGGAAATTTCCTTGTCTACCTGCCATTACTATCGCGAACTAATGTGAGTCTTATTACAACAAAGTAATTGTATACTCGTATTATGCACGCCAGTTTCTGACTAACAGCATTCCCATACCAATTCTGTAGTCTGCTTTGAAGGGTGTGTTTAAGAAAAATACTTATACGAGGCATTTAAAGTAACTGAAGGACTGAACGATTGATTGAATGTTTTAGAAAAGTTGATTAATTAAAAATGAATGTAAATTATATGAATAATATGTCTGTAATCGATACGTATTGTTCTTAAACCAATTTGTCAAATAGAAAGTACTACAGTGAATGTAGTAGGTATAGTATTTTTTCTAGTATAGCAGTAGGTCATACATAGTATTTCATACTCTGTTCTATTTTCGTAATTTGTAATTAGAATGTGCCCACAGTTCAAACTGTGGTAAATAACTTTGACCCAATTAGGTCTAGTTATCTAGGGTCTAGGGTCAACTGTCAGGCTAATTGTTGGGACCATCTCCTTAGTCTGGATTTAGTCATCTAGGAAGTAAGATACAAATAACATATGTAGTATTTAAATATGGTCTCCATGGTTTTAGAGTGGCTTGTAAAGAGTTTATCGTAAATTTTCATAAACCATTTCAATTCCCCGTCTCCACATTTTATCCGGAATCTTCACCGCCTCCCTGTAGGCGTTCATTTCATTTTGAGAAATACTGTGCTAGAGCATTGTACCTATTTCTGATTTGTAAAAGCACTGTACGTACCAATGTTTTTGATCTTAAAGGTGCGAGACGTGTTCTACATAACTGAAGATCCATGTGATCATGCAACATAGCGAATCACCAAGCAGACAATATCGATTTTGACTAATTTGATTTTTTCTGGATTGTTATAAAATATCTCTCTATGTTTTTGAGATTCTGAAAGTTTGAAATGCCCTAATGTTACATGCAAATAGCTAGATTCTTGAAGGTGGTAGAACCCTTTGTGTTTTTCCGACGCGTTCCAGCTTAGTCCTCAGGAATAGAGGCGCATTTGTGGCCGACCTCAGGTAGGAATATCTGATCCTATCTGGGGTTGATTACAGATGTCCATGGGGGGCAGTAGCCACTTACCATCAGGTGGACTGCATGCTCGTCTGCTACTCCTATATTATATAAAAAAAGATTTGAAAATTGGTTAGCTTTAGATGATAGATTAGAAAATGGTAAACACTTTGAAATTACGAACACTACTTACAGTTACATACAGATATGTATTCCTATAGATTACAGCTTTTTATTATATATAAACTTTTTAAATTCAAACTGATTGTTACGTACATTAATAAGAGACAACAGTTAGGCACAAACACCCCTTATCACACACACGTCCGCCGCCTACACATGATTACGTCCAGCGTAAAAATATGAGTCGATAATTGATACTGCCGTTGATGTAATTAATAATTACAAGATTTTTAATTTTATACAATACGCATATATTATACCTTTTTAATGAAGCGGTTTTTTAATTATATCCATACTTATAGATCGAATAATTTGTTACTTTCCGTAACTGATCTTCTAGTTACGAACTTAACGGCTTATATTATTTTAATAAAAAATACGTACAATTTATAGTATGATCATTCAAAAGTCCTTTACAAGATCCTTTATATGCTTTCTGAAATCATGGTAGCTTTTAGGTAGATTGTATTGCATTTTAAAATGAACATTTTCATCAAAATTTTTATTGATAAAATCATAACTGAAATTTAATTACAATATATTAGTTAACTTTACATATTTATACACCAACAAACATCTTTACATACCAATTCTCAATATCCACAAAGTAAAAACATTAATTAATCTACCATGCTATCGCAATAAAATGAGAGGATATGTTCGATAATCTAGCGATGTGGTTATTCCCGTATTATTTCCTATGATTTCTTCATTATTTGGGGATAACTTCCAAATAGACACAGCCTGTTAGGGAGTAAGCGAGTTATATGAGATTCCTCCTGCCCCTTCCACCCCATTGGGGCGACACAGGGTGGATATCCAATATCTCCAAATACCAATGTGCTTTATCTGGATTCCGAAGCTTAGATTATTAACGATTAATATATCTCAATACAAGTTCTAGGTAGACTTGTTACTGGTATTGTATACAATACAATTTTTAAGTATTTTCTGAGAACTTGCAAACAATGCGTATACATTATTGATGGATGAGTAGCATGAAAATATGTGAATTCCTGGTAATATGTGTGTAGAATATCTGATTACTATTTTTTTGTATGAGGAAATTTAAAAATAGTGCCGGATTTTTTAAATGTATGATGTAGATAGTAGAGGTAAGAAACTAGTGCCAGTAAAAAAATATTTATGTAAGTTCTAAAGTTCTATGTATATTTACTATTTCCACAAATAGTTTTTACTTTATTACTTCCGAAAAATATAGAGTTGAAAAATCACATTTGCGTGTCCTACTTCGAACCCCGGACTCCTAGTGCGAATGGAAAATTATTTCACTGTACTATCTATGTATTTTAAGATATTTTTCACGTACGCGATTGTCAGTCCATGTAATTTTATAATTCATTTATTATAATCGTTACATGGTTTGTTAAAATAAAATAAATGTGGTATGACAATCTTGGTTATTGGGCAAAGAAGAAAATAAAACGATATACTATAAGTATACTTAGGATTTTAGTTATATAAGAAGAAAAACTAAAAGAACAATAAAATAAATAACATAAAACTTACTTTTGGCAAATCAAAGTGGGGTACAGCACGAACTTCCGGGCACTTCCGTTTATTTACAATCCTTCCAAAACTTACTTCAAAGAGAACAAAAACAAGCACAAGACGCCACACATTTGCCGCCATTTTCGATCGATTTTCGAAAACAATTTAAAATATATTTATTTTTCAAATTCTAAAAATCACAGCTTAGAACGTATTATTCATTCGCAGGACGCTGACGGACTAACAAAAGGGAATCGTTATCAATTTGTATGGGACATTTGTTAATGTGTTGTGGACGCATAGGGCATCCATTATCAGGTAGCTGACTCACTTTGTACGATGTCATTTTTTCGGGGAGTGACTAATGACTTAAAAATGATACTCGATGGATGATTGGATGGGGTAAATTTAATGGTGTGTATTCTCGTTAAGTGAAATGAAAAGCTACGGTTTAATATATTAAAGTGTTCTTTATCTACTCGTAAAGGCTAGAAAATTGATTGAAAACATCAATCTTTAAGAAAATTTTGGAAGACTTAATTAAAGGCCGTTTTGGAAGAAGTATAGTGTTTTAACATTCGTCTGTGGAAGCACTCCTTATTTGTGCATTATTTTTTATGTATATTTTTATCATATAGGAGTAGCAGACGAGCGTGCAGTCCACCTGATGGTAAGTGGCTACTGCCGCCCACGGACATCTGTAATCAACACAGATGCGCCGCTACCCCTGAGGACTAAGCTGGAACGCCTCTGAAAAGACTGTCTCCCTTACCACATCCTTCAAAACGGAACACAGCAGCGCCTAACACTGCTGTTATTAGGTAGAAATAGGTGTGGCGGTGGTGCCGCCGGAGTCGAACCACAAAGGGTTCTTCCACCTTCGAATGTATTATATTAGTGTAGCAATGCTGTGGTCTGGTTTAATTTATATAGCAAATTATATTCACATTTTTAAGTCATTCCATTTCAAAATTTAGGAATACGTATGGATGTTCATTACATGTATGTTCGTTTACTGCTCTTAACCCTCATGTCAATTTTCGTTAGGTACAATATCCTACCATACTAGATAAATCGTTGCTTTGTGGCAAATTGATTTTAATATGAAAAAAATACCTTATGGAGACATTCACTCAAGCAAACCGTTAACAACAAAATCTCAAATCAATAACGATCACTATGTAACTACTACTAAATATTCTGCGATTGTCAAGGCTTAGTTTAGATATGGACATATTATAAGTTTAGAACGAAATCACTAGTATTACATCACAGACCTGGCACATGTAACGGTTTCAGTGTAAGGGTATTAAGTGAGGGTATTAGGCATTCAATCAGGGGTTGTTGCAGTGGGGCTTCAATCGATTGCTCGCCGCAAAGTGCATCGGATTTCCATCAGGGATCCTGTACTCACGTATTGCTCGTTATTACCTAATGCCCAAGTCTGTCTGCCAAAAATGTAAATTTGACGTTTTCTTGTATGCCGAAGTAATTGAATGTCGATCTTTGGGAAGCAAGACATTAGATTCCTACTTTTTACAATGATAGACATCTTTAATGATGTTTACCTATCAGCAGTAATAAGTGAAGGAATTTTAAGAATATTGATAAAGTTATATCCTCAAAATAATTCCTGTGTATAATGTAATTAGAAAAACAGTTTTGAAAGCTACAAATAGTAAACATTTCGACTATACTCGTATGTAAAAGTATTTCATTACCAAATAATTAATTGAATATTATAATTGAAAATTATAGAAAATACAAAATGTGACAGAAAACCAAAAAAAAGAATACAAGAAGAGAAATGTGATTTAAATATATCGTTAACACAGTTAAATCTTAGTTGTTTAGATACACTTTTAAAGCTTAATTCTATTTCAAAAGGTAGAGACGACAACGACAAGACCACCGATTACACTACACTATGTAAATTTAATTGACTATAATTATCTTGTTTCGGTGTATAATAACATTTGTGTGTTGTACTACCACACTATTTAAAGTATTTTCATATATCGATCTGTATATACGGAGAGTACCTACCTACATGAAAACATATTGCAAATTATTCATGCAATTAACATTACAACTGCGACACTGTCGGTGGATGGATGATGTCATCAAACTTTTAAATTATTTATCACGATTGCCATCTGTTTATTCAATTTTCCCCTTTAAGTAATGCAATCAATACCTAAACACACATTCAATATATATGAACACCATTTTATTCTCAATCTATTCACTCAAATAAACAAAAACGTAAACACACAACACCTTTCTATTCCTATTGGTTTCAAGTTATTTATTATTTACTGCAAATATTAGTTAAGTTACTTATATCAAATTACCAAAAACGTTTAGTTGACAAACAATTTGCAAAAATTGAGACTTAGATTATAAAAAATAATAACACGTAGAGCCACGAAATTCAAAAATGTAGCAAAGTAAAATCCGTACGCACGAGTGTTAAATAACAAATGTGGGTTTTTTTATATATAATATAAGAGTAACAGACGAGCATGCAGTCCACCTGATGGTAAGTGGCTACTGCCGCCCATGGACATCTATAATCAACCCCAGATAGGATTAGATATTTCTACCTGAGGTCGACCACAGATGCGCCGCTACCCCTGAGGACTAAGCTGGAACGCCTCGGAAAAGTATGTCTCCCTTACCACACCCTTCAAACCGGAACATAGCAGCGCCTAACACTGCTGTTATTAGGTAGAAATAGGTGTGGCGGTGGTGCCGCCGGAGTCGAACCACAAAGGGTTCTACCACCTTCAACGATAGTATTTTTAATTATATAAAAGTTTACTTATAGATACACAACTACACACTTATTATAGACAGCGTGATAGTACCTACCTACCTACTTCATGAACTCTAGCTCTTACTCATAATTAGAGGAGATCCGAGACCCATAAACTGCAGTGGTCAATGACGATGATTATTTTTATTTAGTTATAAAAGAAAAAATAATCGCAAAAATACCTAAGTATATACTTCTACTGTCGTGTGTTCTTCGTGACTCTATCTGCATTTTGTCCTTTCTGCGATTAGAATGGTCGGCATCATTCAAGAATGAAATATGAAACTCGTTGGAACGTGTTTAATATATTTATTTGAGCCACATACTCCACAGTCACAGGTGTGATGGCCGACTGGTTCCGATTGTAGGTATTAGCAAAATTTGTGTCGTTACAACTTGTTTTTATAACACACTTTTATTTCTATGTCTAGTAAATGTAGGTTCGTCTTTAAACTACATAGCTCAGAGCAGTCAACTGCTTACTGGCGTTGTAAATATTTACATAATACAAACGAATCAGCTTTGCTAATTGAAATGAAAATAAGAATAAATTAAGAAAATGGACAAGTTTGTAGGGAATTCAACTGAGTTTCGATTTCTTGTTGGTCACGTAATAACTTATAAGTTTATAACTTTACATAGAAGTTAATAAATTTTCGATATTTTTGTAATAATTTTTAATATTATTTGGGTATTCATGATCGTTACAAATTTAAATAAATCCTCTAATTTTATACGGGTTTTCCATTTGCTGTACATCTCTTGGCAAGCCATCTTTTCATTATTGTTGTTTACGATTTAGTGTTTATGGTGGATTAGTGTTTAATATAGAGTCATCCGAAACAACTGATTAACTATTTTTTACGACTACCATATTATTACTGCATCACACACAATTACTGCATCAACATGATCATCACACACAATTACTGCATCACACACAATTACTGCATCAACATGATCATTTTATTTATTATCACTTTCACTTAAAATTTATTGATCAATAAACACAATCAACTCTTCAAGCTTGCCATTTAAAGGTTGAAGTGGGTGTTATAATTATTTCTCAATTTGATACCAAGTGCCAATATTGAGTGTTAAGTTGGTGAGTGCAAAGTGACCGTTTCGGGTTGCTATCAGTGATAAATTACCGTAATGATATCAAAATACAGTGAAAAATTAAACCCAACCGATTTCATTTGATTGTCAATTAATAACAGTTCAACGGATTTATATTTTTAATTAAACGTTTATCAAATGTACTTTCTAACATAATCATATGCGAATTTTATAATAATATCAATCATACAGCTTGTGTATTTAAGAATTTCTCAAAACTATTCGAGTATGATTTGTTTTTTCAATTTGTTACTTTCTATAACTATCAAGATATTTGTTCAGTCGTTAACATTTTATAATGATTACAAATTGTACGTAAGAAATATGATTAATTAATTTAAGCACCAATAAAAACATACATGGATAAAACGAAATTTCTATAAACAGTAGTAATATTATCGAAATAATTTTAAATATGGACGTTGGGCTAAAATGGTTTTTTTACGTCACAAATTACGAAATTTACATGCTCGTCTGCTACTTTTAAATTATTAACAGAAAACCAAAATAAATCATTTATGTACTCTGTTTCACGGGGAATCAAACCCGAAACTGCGTGTCAGACCAGTATAATGACTGCATTGTGACAGCCGTAACCTTTTCAAATTCCATAACAGCGGAATGTGGTTTATCTGATGGTGTAAGAGGTACAGAAAGTGTTTTTACTGCGTCCTGCGACGTTTTCACCAATTTGTCCGTCCTTATCTCAACGCGGTCAGGGGAGCGTCTTTGTTATTCACGCCTGCGCACCGCTGGTTGCTTGTTTTCTTGAGAAGACCTATGTGAGTGTTGAAATGGCACTGGTGATAATTCGACGAAATACGCCGCACACTTTTATGCACTGATTTTCAGCTCCAAATATTCACAGGGAAAATGTAGATGGGTCTTGACATCTAATCTTTGCACCATTATTAATATTTATAATATTAAGTAACACTTCACAGACAATGGAGGAAAATTATAAAAAAATGGTTTTTATATTATATTATATATAGGTTCGTAAAAATCAGTATACTTGTTTATATAAGCCTGATCTGATCAAACCATCCAACTTTTGCATATAAAAACGATAAGGTACCAATCCGCTACGATTTATTAATCGTATATCGATGAATGTTTCTAGTACATATTGTGGACGTCCTGTCTATATCTTCGTAGCTCACCACAACACTTGCTCACAGAATCTCTCAGCGAATCTAAATTAGCTAGCGCTCGAGGAATCACAATCGATGCGTTTTTGTGGCAAAACTATAGTAAGCAGAGCACGTAGGGTTGTGCTTTCTTAGCATACCTCGGCGTTTTCTCTGTTTCACCGCCATTTGAATAACGCTCATTTACACGAAGCTTTTCGACCTTGACTGGTTTCACTTTAACTGAATGTGGGGTACGAAGTTTGGAAACCAATGTCCGCTTTAAAATGGAACCTTGTTTGACCTTGACCCTATGTTCTTGTGTTCATACTTTAAATTGTCCTCTCAAAGTTAAGAAATCAAAAAATATTATATTCAAATTAAATATTAATAAAAATTATGTACAACTATGATTTTTATACTATTCATAATTGTTCGTGTTTATGCTGGAAATTTTTCCTAATTAATTCTTTGTATTCTTTTATTTTGGACTAAATACATCGATATTTTGATTCCTCGAAACATGGTCACACGAAACTATACAATTCTTATATACAAACAACAAGGAGTTTTAACCAAGTTTCACTTCTGGGCACGTGTTCCACTCGCCTTATAGCGAGAAAATCCGTGAAAATGAGCCAGTACCTTCTACCTACACAAATTAAACGAGATGCGCAGAACAGAAGAACGCACTGCAATTAAAACTAAGTACACACACTTTCTATGCTAACTGTCCGTGGCTACTCGTTTGTCTTAATTTCTAACAACAAATGAATAGCCATCAAGCGGTATGTTGTTTGCAGTAGAGCCTTGTATGCATTATCCATTTCGAACGCTCATGTTAAGAAAAGCCTCAATAATATAGCTATTAATGAAAACGTCAGCCACAGGTGCATAGAAATAATGAAGAAGTATAAACTAGAAACCGGCGGCTTAAAATATAGCATAAGTAATTCTAAGAATTTAAACATCTCCAAAGAGGCCTCATATAATAAAATCATACAAACACATACATACGCTCGAAAAACATTACCTTCCACAATCGGAAAAAAGGAGAATGATATAAACACCGTCAGTTGTAAGGAATATGTTTTTTTTTTTTTTACCTCAGGAAAACTCGGCACGAGTGCCTTCCGCCATATGGGCCGGCGGAAGGTGATGTCGGGCTCCAACCGACTAAAAACCTGACGGTGTCCCTCCGCATCACCACGGGGGTGGAGCCGCGGGAACACTTGCGCACACTTCCGCGACTCCACCAGTGTCGGACAGCACGTAGTCTGTAAGGAATATGTAGTTTATATTTCACATTTATAATATATCGGTATCACAGCAGTTCTACCAATCTAATGAATTTGATGATTTGTGTTTATGTAATATTTCTTTTACTTTCTTTACTGTCATAAAATCGTTTATATAAAACCAATTTTCACTATATCTATAATATGTAATATTCATGCATTAATATTAGTTATTCAACAGCAGATGGTTACGTTACCGTGGCTGTGATAGCAAACTGTTAGATATATCACATTACGTAGCGTACATAATGTATCTAAATATTCTAGTATTATTAAACATCAATTTACACACCACTTCAGATGACTAACTAAATAACAATAATGTTTGTAATTTGATTGTAGTGATACCATTTCATCCATATGAAAGCGTTGTAAATGTTGTATGTATTAGTGAAACCTATAGTGGAAAAAGCCCTAAGATCTTCTAAATATCGTAGAGTTTAGTTTTGTTTCACGGCGAAGTAAATTCAATCTATCAATATATTATGTAGGTATACTTCCTATATAATTAACGATCTGTTATAATTTATATCTAGTCAGAAACTGTCAAATATCAAACTTTGGTAGCTAAAACATTGGATGGATCGATTTTTAATAACGTACGATAGCGAGCGTTGAAGTAAATGGTGCGTAGAATCCTTTATTGTTCGAGCTATTTGCTGTGATAATAGAGACTGCATCGCTGAATAATGCCTTTGACGTGTGATAGACTCTCTTTGTGAAGTGTCCTATAATAGAACTTTATATGAATTGAACGTAATACATATAACCAATGTAACATTTTGTGAAATGTGATAGACTCTCTGTGTGAAAGGTTCGATATAGAACTTTATTTGAATAGAACATAATATTACCAACTTAATACTTTTTGAAATTTGAACAGTGTGATATAAGTAATAGGATCATTATGAAGAATTATGAATAAATCTCAAATATGTAGGATCATCGCAATATGATCTTTCACAATTAAATCATGTAAAAATTAATTTGGAACCAGCCCAATTTATGAACTAAACATTATCATTACACTAACGAAATGCTTATGTACCTGCAACTTTCATTTATATATTTATTAACTTTTCGATCGCAATTAGCGTTGTTGTCCGGTAGTAAATCAAAAACGTAATTATTGAGTTCAATGTCTAAACGGGTTAAATGGTTTAAACAAGATTTTTGAAGAGAAAGTGAAACATTTGCTGGGAACACTTACGCCTGACCGGTTATTTTTATTATAGGTTCGCGATTTTCATAATAGGAACATAACTGATATTGATTGATGTTTTAAACGCACAAAGAATTTGGAGGCTTTCACTTTTCGCGAAATTATGATGGTGATGATGGATATTATTTTACTTCTTAATCGAAATACCAAATTGAGCGATTATGATTTATGTGAAAAAATATTAGTCACTGTGCTATGATTATATAAATAGCAATCATTTCCTGTACGATTGATTGCGATTAAGATATCGTTGTCAAAAATGCACACATCAATACCTAGTCGGACAATAGATGACAGCGAAGAAAAGAAACAATCTGAACAGCTACCCGTTTGAACTGATAAATGGCAACCAACGAAATTGTTTATTTCTAATTGTCTGTCGTTTGTAACTCATACGATTTGTTTAGAACTTGAAGGAATTGAAAAAATTGCCTATATAATAAAATTATATTTAAAATAATTGTCGGGAGGAGCTCCTCTGCAATAATATGAGATGCGTCACACATATCACAGATTGCTTCCCGCAACTTAACTAGAGCGTTTGATATAGGCCAGTCTGCATCCTTGAAACAAGAAGTCAATAACCTAACAAGAAAAAATAGAAAATACGTGGGCTTTATGTATTACAACTAATTCTGTGAATTTTTGACCAATATTGACATGCCATCATACTTCAACTGATAACTAGTATAAAATTTATACCGAACCTATTAAGGCCTAAATATATTCAAAATTCAGTTTTAATTTCAAACTCTTTAAGGCTCAAAAGAAATGTTAGTCTCAATTAAATTCTCTGACCGCTATTTGGTTTTTGTCATCAATGTTTAATAGAGTGTAATAGTAACAAGAATTGTCAAGTGTCGCGCACGGAGGCTTAGTTTTTTATTGCTGTTTTTATAGCCTTATTCCGACTTATCTCACTCATCATTTCAATGTCGATGCCGGTCATTTAGCTGGTACCTACTTATAACTAAACTTTGCGATAAGATAGAAGAATGAGCTTACTTTATATTTGTAACACCGGAAGTCGTCAAAACATCGTCGGCTCCTTTTGCGCCTTCAGAAACCTTTTTTCGTAGCGTTTTAGGAATTTCTCGAAGGAAATTCGGTCCATATCAAGACCATTTTCGCCGGAATATTGGAAATAGGTTAGGATGGTATTTGCTCATAAAACGTCCACATCTTCTGTACGTTATTTTTTTTTCTTAGATTTTCGTATTTTCGTATTTGGTTGGCTGAGTTAAGGTCAATCATTTATGAAATGAAAAAAGCGAAAAATTTAATTGGCTTTAACTATCAACACGGGTTTCCAGTACTTACTAGAAAGAAAAAAAAAAACATTACGAAATCATTTGCTTGCAGTGAAAATCAATTACTTGAAATATACCTAGCCAATAAAGGAAAATGAAAATGTTTTATATTGCACTGGTTCAAATGTAGAAATCAATGAAGCTTTCAAAGATATGTGTTTGATTTTCGAGTTCTAAAAGAATGTCAGGCCTCAAGGAAAACTGGGCCTATAATTCGGTCCGTCGAAATCTACCGCCGAATCGCTCCTAATCCATCACAATTCAGAATGCTAATAGTTGTCGATCGCGCCACGAATGCTAAAGCCGATACTAAACTGTGTTAACGTAGAAAAATGTGTGTCAGTGTGTGAGCGAGCCGGGCGGCCAGGCTGATCTTTCTAAGGTAACCGGACTGTGTTTTTCCATTAAATAGTTATGACCAAATTGGTCGGAAGACAAATCGTTCATTTATTTACATATCAATTTTAATTATGTACATTTTAATTTACACAACTTCCTATGGCCTACTCTTGGTCTCTCCTCTCACACCTTTGAACTGGAATGTTCCAGAAAAAAATTGTGGAGGACGAGTACCTACAAATAGGAAGGTTACCTGTCATAGATATTCTGTCCGCCTATAAAACTTGGAACAAGACTTCATTGCTCATTTTAACATGCTCGCTAAATATAACTATCGGGATCGATAGCTTCACGCGACCTCTGAAAGATGAAAGCGGCCGTGAAAATTTCTACTACGAGTAGTCCACCATTCAAGTCCCAATCGTCCGTCGCTACTTAACTTTGTATATCGCTTACGAATGTTACGACCTTCAAAAGCATCGAGGTTATGAGAATTTGTTATTTTTATTTTCAATGTTTCGTTGTTTTCTGTAGCTTCATTTAATATAACTATAGTTTATAAGTATACCTTAGTTCTTAGTTTTTTGAGATGTTCCATCCGGGCTAGTAAGTATGACTTGGGGCAATATATATTTTTTATTATCTTTGGGGTTGTTACATTAATATAAAACTTAAGCCTAGTTTTTACTCGGGCTATGTAGTAATAGAGTCCTGGTGAGTTTTATTTTGATTAGATAAGATTGCCTCAACCATGAAAAAAATGTCGTGAGAAAACCTACATGCTAAGAGTCCTTTAAAAACCGTTCTCGCCTTTGGATATGAATTCTCTCTATACAAACTTGGCGCAATGACTAAAGCCTAAGCTGATTTCCCACTAAAACACACCCGTACCCAGCTGTAGTAAGTTGACGACTTATTTGGATTCGATGACTGGTTTTATTGGCAGGATACAGGAGCAAGTTGATGACTACATAATATTTTACCTCAAACGTAGAAGTTTTAACAGTCATGTATTCTACATAAAAAGTCTAAGTTCTACATTCTTCGTCAACAATAACTAACACCTTATAATGCTATTCTCACGTATGTTACTTAGGACCCATTTACATAACAAATTAATCCGATATTAATGGATCGCTGCTCTTAACCAATAAAGCATATATTTACATATTAATTAAACGTTTCATTATAACAGTTAGTCCTCGTTTTAAATTAAATTGAATATTCGCCGCTTGTTTATTGCGCCTATTTACAATGTATGCTATCTAATCTGCGAATTTCACCGTTCTATCAATTTATCTAAATTTTAACACATTAGCTAAGTCGGTTAAGTAGGGAATTCTATTAATTTTTGTATATTAAGAATTCGTATACGATAGTTTTTTATAGATTAAGATTATATTAAGATATTTTTTTATTTATAAATTAGAGTTAGATATAGAATGACAAAGATAGAATCACAATAGCGTTGCCACCTTCTGACAAAACAATGACAATGACAACTTAATGTTCTAAGATTAAGTTGTCATACTATAGTGAATAGTGTCTCTCCCTTAGTTCGCCATTAAATCACAACAAAAAGAGCTTAAAACTGATGTTGTTACTACCTTATGTAGTCAAACAAATATGGTGTCTGCAAAGTCGAATCACATTAGATTCTACAATATCTTCCCTGCTTCCTATTACCTCCCCACAATTAATTATAGTCTACTATATTACTCCAACATATCAGCGGAAAATTAAGTGTGATAGGTAATATTTCTGGATTTATATGTGAATTTCATTTATGATGACGTGTATCCTAAGACTTCACGGAATTTGAAGGTGTGGTCTACATCGTTAGATTTGTCCTTGGGGCATGAGCCTACTACAGGTTTAACTGCAAATTACTAAACTTTCCAAACCGATTATGTGACGGATTGTGAGGTGCGAAGTGTCAATACACTCGTTTTCGTTTTTAAATTTACATATTTTTAGTTTTTATTTACATTGCATTACCTTATTTACAATACTTTATTGATTTGGTTTACTAAAGACCATAATCGATTTAAATTTTTTCTGGGGTACATTATTAATATTCATCCATAGGTATTTTATTCTAAAATCATTTTTTAATGAATATTGGTATATTACACCAATTTGGCCATTCTTCTTATTTCTGACTTCTAATAACTATCTTCGTTAACCCAATGCTGGCCACGGGTCTTCTTTTAGGCTCAACGTGGGGTTCAACGTGCTGACAAAGTGAGAATTGGCATGAGTGGAGATATGAAACTCAATTGAAAACTTTTTAAGATCTCTAATGTGAGCTGAACTTCTTAAGGATTTTTTCTTCGCCATTCAGTTAATAATTGTTTTCTAATAATCAAATAACTTTGAAACACTAGAGACACGCCCCTGCGGTTCAAAGCCCGAGTTTCAACGACTAGGTTAGAACTGCTTACAATTATCCAATACACTCATCATCATCAACCCATTACTGTCCCACTGTGGTCTTCTCTCAGGATGAGAAAGATTAGGCCATAGTCCACCGCGCTAGCCACGTGCGAATTGATAGACTTTACATACATTTGAAAACTTTTACTTATTTCTCAAGTATCCAGGTTCCTCACGATGTTTTCCTTTACTTCAATCAAGTGGTAATTAATTTCTAATACGCACATAACTTTGAAAAACCAAATGTACTTGGGATTTGCTCCTTGGACCTCTCGATCAAAAGGCCGAGTTTCTTAAATACTAGACTATCACCCCTTTTATCACTTATTTATCCACACACTCATCAACAGAATAATATTAGGTAAAGTTAAGTTAAATATGTTCCACATATGAAATACTATTCACCTAGATGAGCGAGTTTCAACGCGATCATTACAAGCTTACGCTCGTTATCGGCTGATTACAATCTGTGTAATTTGAACTGGCAAAAAACATCATCAATCATCTCAAGAAAACCCCTAATTTGACGTCACTCTATCTATTTCTAAATGATATGAAAGCGTTGGATGTGTTACGAAATATTTTTATAGACATATCTAAGTTTTGTCCTATTGAGATTATTTTTCAATATGTTGTCATTAAGTCACATTGATTAAGTAAGACTTTTAACTAGATAAAAATAATGAAATAATTATAAACGTAGTTATATAATTATTATTGGAAATTATTTCATGTATTTTACATAAATATGTTAACGAATTAATTGTACTTCGAAAATTATGAGTGTCTAATTTTTAATACTTGCTAATTTCATTCAAAAGATCACGAATGTTTAGAAATCTAGAAATTGAAACATTAGTAAGTATATTCTCATAAATAATTAAAATTATAGAAAGGAACATAGTACATGTGATAATATAAATGATAACGAATATATTTCGTCTATGATATATTTTATTTTTATACATGGATTTTTATAGACCGGAAAAATATAAATGCTATCTTATACTATACATACATTTTTTGCAATCGCATACCAATTTTCAGTCTAAAAAGTTGCAAATAAAACAGAATGCTCTAAAAGTGAAAACTACGTAAAACAATATCACACGGGAATCATAAACCTATTACCAGAGGGACTATCAAATTAACATGCGAATGTCGTACGCAAGTTATGTTAAATCTATGGGACCCCAAAAAGAATGTTCGAACGAGTAAAATAAACAAAACGAGCGTTTCGGTCACAGATAGCGAAAGCTTATTGACATATTGGAAAGTAGCCACTGTTCCGCGAGATTAAAAATACCTTTATTTCGTACATCGTAAGGCGTATAATCATATATGGACAGCATGTGTGTGTGTTCTCGGATCTATTCGACATATTTGGGTTGAGTGTAGAACATCCGCGGTCAGTTTTTCTTTGAGTGCATCGACACTTAATGAACATGACATTGGGAGATTTGATTCCAATTTTAAATATGTCGCTATGTGTGTCGGTATGTTTGTTATTTTGATTGCTATATGTTATCGTCGTTAATAAGAAGCTTGGATATTAACGATATCACATTTTTATAACGTTACATTAAAGTAATAAGTGACTCATTTGATACTACAGTTTAAAAACAGATGCGGGTAGGTGAAGTGGGGACGACACCTTGGCGGCGCTCGAATTAACAGAGAGCGACATTCTGGTCGGAGACTTCAGCAAGAGCAGTCGAATAACGGAGATACTTGTGTAGTTATAATACTTCTAATCACTAGTGTGAACTTACTTACGTATAATTGTTATATCGTTACTCTGTACCGTTTATGTGACTATATTATTACATGACTTCAAGACCTTCAAGATGAGTTTGATTTCATCAGAAGTGTACAAGAACCAGCTCACAATCATGGACGGCGATTCGTAAGTACGAACATACTTGACACAGGAATAAAAACCGTGAGTTAAAACATTATTATGTCATATGTGAATTCATCTTGGTAGAATAAGTAAAAATGGGGGTAGATAAATGTCGTTGATGTAAGGGAAAACTCATTTGAATTAAGAAAATGGATAGATTGAGACTAGTAATTCAATGAAATGTTAATACCCTCTGAAAATGATATACTTAAATTTTTTGAACAAACTTTACTCTTATCAAATTACTTGTTAACATTGTAAACTGAGGTGTTTACTTCAAAATAAGTGCATTTTCTGTGAAGAAGTGTCTAAAAGTAATTTTGCAAGGCAGTTCTTGTGGTAAATCTGTCCATTTGGTTAAATTCTGTGGTGTAAAAAGTAAATCCTAATTGTTCTAAAGTTACACCTACTTTGAAATATATAGAAATACACGTACTTATGAAAATATTTTAAGGATCTTTAATCTTAAATGTCAGGCTTTATAGATATGGGAACCTAATGGTTGTTAATATAGGCTAATGTACGCCAGAAATTGCATACAGGTTAGATTTTAATTTATTTTTGATAACTTTTAATGTTTCAAACGGGGTTTACGTATATGCGTTTGTTATTATTGTATGGAAGGGACTATGCGGTAGCAACAAACGCAGTTACAGAGTACAGTATACCTACTTGATATAAGTGACACGTTTATTAAGTTGCAAAATTTTGATTATTCATAATTGTACAGAAATGTATAATATCTACGTGGTACATGTTTAACTGCCTGCAAAAAAGTATCACGACCACGGTATTGAGTGGCTGAGTGTACCCAGGAGGGAAATGGTAAATGAGTTTAAGGTTTATTGTTTTTTTTTTTGGATATTAATTGACTATATTTAAAAATAAACTTGCATTCACATCTACATTGTTCACATTTTCATTTTATAAATCAATGAAAGTTTCCTTTTGATTTCATATACTTGATACGTAATTGTTATGAAAGAAGCATACGTACGTTGCCAAATTTAGATTTCCATCAATTCTAGGCGAATTCACGCAGTACTGTGTACTACTGTGTTTTGACTCCCATAAAGTATAAATGCACATTAGTTAATGATCTATAAGAAAACTGAGAAACTTATGCGCAGCGGTCTTTGGAATATTATATATAAAAATATCTCTCTTATCTCCCATTCTACTTCTGACTGACTCACTTATACATAATATTAAATGTCTGTTTTAAATTTAGTATGCAACGTTTCGTTTTGTATTAATATTTCTTTACATCTCGTAATTTTAAATCTTTAAATTTCAATTTGAATTTGACACATTACACGTCCTTTTGGTTTGAAAATTGGGCACTATCAAATACTGGTAAATGAAGTTTGTACCTTAAACGTTGAGACGCTTAGACTATCGATATTATCAATTATGTGAGCCATTTACGAAATGATAAACGGGATCCACTTTGTATGGGATTGAGAATAAATTATTTTAAGTAAAATAATAATAATAATAATAAATTGATGCTTTTATAACTTGAGCTTAGTTCTATTTACAAGTTACAGCAATTAAGTTATTATACGTATTAAGTGAGAAACGGTCACTGAAGCCTACATAAATTTAGATTTAGTCTCTTGTATACCATATTTAAAATGAGTCTTGCCTGCGACTTTGTTCATGTGGAGTCAGAATATAATTTGAATTGCATTTTTAAAACGAGTCTTGCCTGCGACTTTGTTCATGTGGATTCAAAATATAATTTGAATTGCATTTTTAAAACGAGTCTTGCCTGCGACTTTGTTCATGTGGATTCAAAATATAATTTGAATTATACAATGCCCTCTGTCAAGATCACGGAGTACGTTAGTAATTTGGAATTCTCCATTACCTGGTCATGTAATGTTTTTAAAAAAAATGTATACTTTTGACATCAACTTCGTAGTTTTGGTTTTAATGCATTTTCAAACATACAAACCGACAGACAATTTTTCTTTTTCAAATATATTAAATGTAAACACGTGAAGATTTCATTCTTATTATATGTATATCATAGCCAAATGAATAATAATGTAATCAAATAAAAGCATAGGTACATTTTGATGGGATTTTCTTATACAATAATTTACTTTTCATATAAATTTCATACGGTTCACAATTGCGTCATGTCTAGGTTTTCTCTATAGAAACATCGAGCATCTCCTTGAGAGTGTTGGTTGTAAATGATACATTTTATATTAATATAATCTATACAGATATTACGCACTAATATAATTTTTATTACAAACTATATAAAAGTCAGGTGAAGCCGAGGCGTTTGAAATATATATAATAAATATGAATTGTTCGGTAATAAGGTGTATCATAAGATAGTTTGACTAACTGTTTGTTTGGCTGGCTGGTATAAAATCATGATCAACTTTAATAGACCTTTTTCAGGTCATAGAAATTTTAGGTTGTGATTGATAAGGAGCCACATGTTATGTAAAACAGTTATAGTTTTAAATCTGACGATCGTGATGAGACAAAATTAGAATCGGACAAGATTATTAAAATCATGTCATGTCATAAGTATTTCAAAATTTTTAAATAAATCTGACCGTTCAAAGTAGGTAAAAATCGAATTCAAATATTCCGTTACATACATACAGGTCAAGTTAATAAAAGCGTGGCAAAAATAAAAGCGTGTTTAAAAAAAAATCTTTTATCAGTTGTAGACACAAATAAGTATAGTTAAATAATGGCCGGTTTCTGAAGTCATTTTTCTTGGTAGGTAGTTTACGAGTGTGTATTCAATAACACTATCCGTTTGATAACTACCTACGGAAAAAAAATCCGCTTCCGAGGAACTCAATGTAAGACAAGGTCTGTTTGAACTCCGTTTAGATTAACGGACCATTTTAATGTGTTTATTCTTTCCATAACATTATTTGATTTTTTTTTTAAAAAACGACGTTTGCGTAAAGTCTAGCAAATCTTCTTTAGTATAATGCATAACTTTTACAGTAAAATAGCCCAAACTATAACTTCCTTATGGGAATCTTAATTTAAAACTTTTGGTGAAATAAAAAAAAAAAAAAAAAAAAAAAAAGTTAAGTAGTTAAGCCATACACAATTGACAAGTATGTCGCTGACGTGAACGCATGGGTCCTTTGCTTTGTTAATTAAATTTTGAAATTCATGTAATAGTATGTATTATTATAACTGAATATAAATTCAATTTAATGTAATGAAATTTCTTTCTGACTTTCAAAAGTGGGTTATGTGGCCCTACTTTGAAAGAAATAATTTGAATTTGTGATAAATAACGTAAAAAAATTGGGTTCATACAACTTATACGTGTTATATTGTGTGAAATTCATGGTTTGTTTACCATTATTTAGTCTTTAACTTTGATATCATTCATTTCAAATATTCACGATATATTATTATTTTGATACTGCTTCATCAGTTGATAAAAGACGTACATTGGAAAGGCAACTATTTGTATAAAATAACATTGTAATAATTAAAAGAAGTACTAAGTAGTAATAAAATAATTTTATAATAGTATTTTGAGTCGCACAGATTCATTTAGTGGCCAACTATAGATCTATCTATCTATCAGTATAACAGTTATTGAACAGGTTGTTGAGCATTCCGAAATGGACTAATAAGATTAACGTCGTTATTCTGATGCGTAACTTTATCGAATCAATAGTTGTTGGAGATTTAACTATTGGACTTAGAATCCAGACATAAGTAAAGTGGGCAGCTAGATGTTGTCATTACTGTAGGTGTAGGAAACTTTTTTAGTTTGATTTTTATTTATCTGTAGTTAAGATGGATTAGTGCAGATGCCTCGAGCAGTGTAATGTTCGCGGGTGTCTCTTGGTGATGCATATGGTTGGGTGTATGTATGTATGTATGTTGGGTGGATGTATTACATTGAGTGAATATTGCATTTTTAGAGTAAATTTGAGTTGAGCACTGGCCGAATGTTATCGTAAACAAGGTATAAAAACTGCGGTGATACATGACTAGAGTGATCCTATATGAACATCACCTAGTTATAACCGTGTGTTTTATTATTTAACAATGGTCTAATGCATTCGCTTCAATACCTGTCGCGCATATGACATTTATGTAAAGAGTCCTTATGAACTATGCCTGCAACAGAAATCCGTGGTGAACACTGTTGGGGCAGATTTATAACCTAGGTAATACACAACTAGTGTGATTCTATATGAACATCACCTAGTTTAAGCCTTGGTTCGGATCAACAGTTCGGGCTTTTTACATGCGAGTCGGTATTGCAAGAAAATGCGTAGAGTTTAAGCCATGTTTTTGATAAACAGTTCGGGCCTCTTACGTGCGAGTCGGTATTACAAGAAAATGTGTAACTCTTCTGGACTTAGGCATTAAACAACTGGTTTTCTTTTGCAGCTCTTGCATCAGACCATACACGATCGAGGACGAACGTGTGAGCAGGACGGCCGAATGTTATCGTCGTTAATAAGAAGCTTGGATATTAACGATATCACATTTTTATAACGTTACATTAAAGTAATAAGTGACTCATTTGATACTACAGTTTAAAAACAGATGCGGGTAGGTGAAGTGGGGACGACACCTTGGCGGCGCTCGAATTAACAGAGAGCGACATTCTGGTCGGAGACTTCAGCAAGAGCAGTCGAATAACGGAGATACTTGTGTAGTTATAATACTTCTAATCACTAGTGTGAACTTACTTACGTATAATTGTTATATCGTTACTCTGTACCGTTTATGTGACTATATTATTACATGACTTCAAGACCTTCAAGATGAGTTTGATTTCATATATTTATGTTATCTTCGTCGTTCATTATAAAAATAGAAATATAAAAAGCAGACTACGTAAATAAGTCGCTTAAGCCACGCCACGCCCGAAAAAGAAAATTAGAGATGCCTTTACGATTTCATAAAATTTTATTGTATTGGCACTTAACTAAGTTAAAAATCACGTTTCTAGCCAGCATTCCGTGCTAAAGAAAGACATACACATGCGTTGGGTAAACAAGATTTATTTTATATTAGATATTCTGAAGGTGGTAGAACCCTTCGTGGTTCGACTCCGGCGGCACCACCGCCACACCTATTTCTGCCTAATAACAGCAGTGTTAGGCGCTACTGTGTTCAGTTTTGCAGGGTGTGGTAAGGGAGACGTACTATACCGAGGCGTTCCAGCTTAGTCCTCAGGGGTAGCGGCGCATCTGTGTCCGACCTCAGGTAGGAATATCTAATCATATCTGGGGTTGATTACAAATGTTCATGGGCGGCAGTAGCCACTTACTATCAGGTGGACGGCATGCTCGTCTGCTACTCCTATATTATAAAAAAAAATTAAATCATATTTTACTTCTACATTTTGTATCAAAATTGTCATTAGAAAACTCGCTAAAACATCATTTTCAAAATATATCTCAGGTATATATATGTATTAGTCATAAGCATAATAATTGTGAAACAGTTTACAAAATGTTTCAAGAATTTAGGTCGAATCTGGTGAATCAAATCAATAGGTATTCCATTCCTTTACAAACTTTTACAATCAGCTTTGTATCTATAAATTAAAGTGTCATAATGTTGTAGTAAACTTGACTATGACCAGTATTACTCTAGTAAAATGTTTATTATTACTATCACGTTAAAGTATTATTTATCTAAACATCATCAGACACTTTCGTTCTTATTCCACTCACTAATCTTAGTTAGCGTGGAAAGAAAAGTGTGTTCGTTGGTTCTGATATAAAGTCTACTTTACTTTGTGTTCTAAGCTAGAGTTAGAACTTTAAGTCGTCGTCTAACGTTTTTATATCGGCCACGAGGTTCACGCTGAAACAAAAGTTGGTCGCAGCGACATCGTTAAGAACCGGATTCTAAACGTAGTGAGACGGGAATTCATTGACGATTTAGTTCTTCATAGACCACCACTCAAGTTTGGACTACCACCTCTCCCGTAGTTGGTAATAAATCACGTCATGGCGGAGAATACATTTGTTTGCTCAAAGGTCTTCTTACCTGGTCTATTGATATTAAGTGTTTTGATGCATCATGTGTAGCCGTCGGCTAAGCTTACTATTGCGATGTATTATCGCCGTATGGTTTGTACCTCATTTATCTCTAGCATTTATTTTCATATTCGCAACCGGTAGTTCTACATCAGCATTATAATTGTTATTTGTCAATGCGAAATGAGATATTAGTATTAATGTCTTGTTAGCTAAAAGAGGATATTTATTAGTAAGCAAGTAAGCACGCAGTGACCAGAAACGAGAAGTAAAGGGGATGGGTGATGAAAGATTGATAAGGGAGATAAGGAGGCGAGCGCGAGCAAAAACTTACAACTGACATTCTAAAGATGAGATTCAGTCGTAACGTGAAATGAATACTCATGCATGCGAATTAAGAAGACGTCGGGACAAGTTAAAGAGGTATTCTTAGAAGCGAATCAATCTTCACATTGTCTCTTTGCTTTCTTACTTTGTGTAATGTAAATATCAACTTATTTAGAACGCTATTTAAATTTTATTTTTCCTTTTGTATCGTTTGTTATGTTTTGTGTTCAGTTTTTATTACCCAATAAATAATATACCTTCTAAACTGAGTTTTATTAATGAAGTTGATGAAACGAGTAATGTCTGCCATTTAAAGGCTATAAAAACGTCCTATTCTAACGCTAGCTCAGCCTAAATATTTCTTGATTAATTTTATAATAAAACGATACAACTTTCTTTTGATTTAAGATCTAGATTTGAAAATGTTGGCCATTAAGCTCTGTTTTCTAAACGCTACTAGATTTGTCATCGAAAACTTTTAATTGTTAATTTATAAGCGTTAAGACCGTTTTGATAAGGAAAGTACATGTTTAATTAAACAGAAGTGTGTTTAGAATTCGTCGAAGTCGGATTTTCTCTTAGTCAAACACGATTATCGGAGCCGCCGGCTTTCCATTCATCAATTCTAATGTAAATAGAGAAAGAGTAATGTCGTGCAATTGTTTAAATGACGGTCGTTTGCGTTGTCGGGACCATGACAAGCTCACTTGATAATGTGTGAGCCACCACTTACTGCGACATGCGTGATACGGATAATGACGAGTTATACCTAAAGTGACCATACGTCCCGTTTTGAACGGGACAGTCCCTTTTTTCGATGCTTCGTCCCGCTGTCCCCGAAATTAACCTCGGGACACAAAATTGTTTTCCCAAATGACAATAATGGTGACCAAATATTAAAATCCATCAAGTTACAATAACAATGTCTTAAAAGCATTTTTTTCATGTAATGCTCTATTTATCAGTCATCGAAAAGCGCCCCACACTTTTTCCAGTATTATACTATTTACTGTTCCTTAAATTATTCCTAGGTTGAAAATTATTTTCTACTTTTTAGTTGATTTATCATAGAAGCATGTTTTTCACTTTTTTTAACTATATTTTTTGAAGAAAAAGTAATTGACTTAAAAAATTGATGTCCATTTAACTGAAATAATAAATGGTCACTTTAGTTATACCACTTACAAGTAGGAGATACACCGCGAACAGTTAATATTATTAACCTTTTTATGTCATAGAACTAGCAAACGGGCGTACAATCCGTCTAATATTAAGTTGTCACTAGAAGTCGGGTTACACATCGACCTTAATTTAAAATATGAAATCTATTAAAACGTAATGATTTGCTACCTGTGAGTTATATTTAAATATTTCAACTCGTAAAAATACTTGATCGTTTTATTCCTTAAAAGTTCTAATGTGATTGCTAAACAATATTGTTTCAATTTACACTTAAAATAGGCTAAAGTATATTATAGATCCTCTGTGTAATATAATATAGATCCTCTGCATTATAATAAGCATAAAAAAGAACCATGGTAATCAACCGAGTCAATAAATATAATTATGTAGCCCACTACATACCAATAGCCTACTATTTTACTTAATTACCTATTTATTTCAGTTAACTGAGTCCATAATCTATTACCGTTGTGAAGTTACTCTTAAATAGTCAACCAACAATTAGTCAACAGTAGATAGATTTTTGGGTTGAAGCTTTTTTAATGCGGAGGAAGTGAAACCTCAGCGGCGCATGTCGGGCGCAAGGTCGCGAGTAGGATGCGCGCAAGTGGGCTGGCGTAACGCGGACGCATTCGCTGTAAACATGTGCACTTTTAAATTTTTAAGTAGTTTTGTTTATAAAATATTATTCATTTGTAGATTTATAAGTATATAACGCATTATTATTAGGATGCCACTTCAAATAAGAAAAGGCTTAATTTCATGACTTTTAAGTATTTTTATTAATGTTACTGTTAGTGTATAATAATTATAAAAGTACTATCCGATATCATACATGTTTAATTTCATATATATTTTTTTTCATTCCGTTTTTGGTAAGAGTTGTAACTCTCTGTTTTAAGTATGTATGCAAACAAATATTTATATTCAACAGAAAGTAGGGAAAAGCGCCTCACACAAATTATTGTTGAGTTATTATTAAATCATGATATTCTATTATGATTATTACAAAATTCGATTCCATCCATCCATCAGCCTTTACTGGTCCACTGCTGGACATAGGCCTCCCCTAGTCTTCGCCACTCCGACCGGTCTTGGGCCGTCTGCATCCAGCGGTTACCCGCCGTCCGCTTCAGGTCGTCAGTCCACCTGGTCGGGGGGCGTCCTGTACTCCTTTTGCCGAGACGTGGTCTCCATTCGAGGACCTTCCGACCCCACCGGTTATCGGTCCTACGAACTATGTGGCCAGCCCATTGCCACTTCAGCTTGCTTATTTTGAGAGCTATGTCGGTAACTTTCGTTCGCCTACGGATTTCCTCGTTACGAATTCTGTCGCGTAGGGATCGATTCGATCCCTACGCGACAGAATTCAAACATCCCAAACAGAACAAAATATCCCAGACAAAATCCAACTTAAAGTATAAATTTAGTCACATGAAATCGGCACACACTAATTCGTCGAACAGCCTACACATGGACCGTGCTCGTCGCGTGCCTCGCGCCCGGATGCGACACATACATTTCTAGGAGGCTCCTACTACTTATCCTGCCTCGTTACAGCGTCGCTAGACTGCTCGTTTTTGCCATAAATCGCTCATAATCGCTTGTTTGCTTTAGGTTTTGCCGCAGTTTCAGACTTTAATGTGTTAATTTTTAATATCCGTTTTACGTTTTTTGCAAAAGAATTTATGTGCTTGACTTTGAATTTTATTTTGAAATAGCAGTAGCAGACGAGCATGCAGTCCACCTGATGGTAAGTGGCTACTGCCGCCCATGGACATCTGTAATCAACCCCAGATAGGATTAGATATTCCTACCAAAGGTCGACCACAGATGCGCCGCTACCCCTGAGGACTAAGCTGGAACGCCTCGGAAAAGTCTGTCTCCCTTACCACACCCTTCAAACCGGAACACAGCAGCGCCTAACACTGCTGTTATTAGGTAGAAATAGGTGTGGCGGTGGTGCCTCCGGAGTCGAACCACAAAAGGTTCTACCACCTTCAAAATGTATAAGTAATATTGTATTATTGTACTCATCTATTCAATTTCGGTAAAAAGAAAAAAAGCAAATCTTTTGAATGACTTGACTTTCTAGATTTTGAGTAATAAAGGTATTGATTTGATTCCGGAGGCACCATCGTTTTTTTCTGTCTAATAACAACGGTGTTGCTGTGTTCCTGTTTGATGGCGGATGCTTGTTTGCTGTTTCAATATTATAATGAATTAATGAGCTTAAATGTAGTTATATACAAACGTATACCTCTTACTCACTATATATTAATAGTTTTATTAATTGATTTACGTATAACAATTAAAACATTTATGAATTTATCTATTTTTTAACATTTAAATTTAGTATTTTTATTATTATACATAGGTATTCTAAAGTGTCTACAATGTTAGTTGTTTATTGCTGGCAGATCAAAGGCGAGACACTATAGTACATAAATAAAGTTAGTGTTAGAAAGCCAACTTATTTATTATTTATGATTGTCATTTAAATGTATTATTTATTACTGAAATATAAAACGATTTAATAACTGTAGCACTATTACACTACTGCTCTACCTGACTCTATCGGGTTTGGTTAGACTTTATTTAGTTAAAATATTTAAGTAAATTTAAACATTTAATTTAGCGCAAACATTTGTTTTATATAATATAAGAGTAGCAGATGAGTATGAAGTCCATCTGATGGTAGGTTGCTACCGCCGCCGCCCAGGGATATCTGTAATCAATCCCAGAGGATTGGAGAAGGTAGATTAGATTCCTACCTGGGGTCAGCCACAGATGCACCGCTACCCTTGAGGATTAAGCTGGGATGCCCCGGAAAAGTATGTCTCCCTTATCAGAGAAATTTACAACAGCAATAATAATAAACATATGAACACACTTTAGGCTTTCAAGCTCTCCCGTCACGCTCTAATTATCGTATCACATTATATTTAAACAAAAAGAAAAATCAATGACACCATGTAACATAAGAACAAACTCACTTTTTTGGTTCTTTCTATAAACAAACATTTCCCACGGTAAGTAAAAGCGGCAATTTCACCGGATATTTTCATGTGTCAAATAAGTAAAACTATTTCCGTGTTTACAGACATTACAAAGCAAAAATAAAAGTATGTGTGTAATAAATGTATATATATATTTTATGAGAATGTAAGAATATTTATTAAAATTATTATTCATTGTGTACACTATAAGCATATCACGTTGCCTAACTGCAATATTAAATATACGAGTAGATACATGTTACTAATTTTTTAACAATATAATATGAAACTCTTACTCATAATTCACACTAATCCGTCGAAACTCTAATATGTCGAAATAATTCACAATAATCCTTCGAAATAATATATATCAGATCTTTACATTTTTTTTATGTTGAACACTGCTGTTCTAACTTAATCACAGATTACGAGAAATGCCACAGCGAGTTAATTCTTACACCCGAGGTGTGAAATGTGAAACATAACGTTTCTTTTTTGACTTAAGTTTTATTGCCAATTTCCTATAATCAATTTGTCATCAATGAATTTCTTTAATGTAAATTTACTAATTTAAAAATATGTATTTACTTTCTAAGATTGCTTCACACTTTGCAACATTTGCAACATAAGCACAACATTAATTGATCGCAAACTTCACTCAATTAGTAATACCAGCTTTACTTACTAACACGAACAAGAATCATTCGACTAACAAGCAAAGTTACATTGTTATATTCAGGAGGCAGGAGATAAGCACCTCGAAGGTAATTAATGCATCCGTTGAGCCGACATCGCACATTACCTCCAATTAATACGACAGCAATCAGCTCGATCTACAAGTACGAAGCGTTTCAAACGATAAATGTAATCTTTGACATTATCCGATCAACATGATAGTTGTAATAAATGGTTGTGTAGAACATTTATTCTAGTATTGTTTTATGTAAGTAGTAGAACGCTATTGTGTAAGTTTGTTTTATAATCTCGAAAGTTGCATTCGCGGTTCAAAACCTGACCGTGCCAGTGGCCCCACACTTTCAAGTGTGGAGATATTTTTATAAATTAGAAGTAGCAAATGACCATGCAGTCCACTTAATAGTAAGTGTCATTCATGGACATGCAAGCCATTATGACAGTAACCTTAGATTAGCCCTACCTGAGGTCGGACATAGGTGCGTTGCTATCCCTTACCATACTATTCAAACCTGCTATAGTATAATACTTAACGCATAACACACGCAGCAAAGTTACAAAAATAAGTACACTTTAGAAGGTGGTAGAACCCTTTGTGGTTCGACTCCGGCGGCACCACCGCCACACCAATTTCTACCTAATAACAGCAGTGTTAGGCGCTGCTGTGTTCCGGTTTGAAGGGTGTGGTAAGGGAGACATACTTTTCCGAGGCGTTCCAGCTTAGTCCTCAGGGGTAGCGGCGCATCTGTGGCCGACCTCAGGTAGGAATATCTAATCCTATCTGGGGTTGATTACAGATGTCCATGGGCGGCAGTAGCCACTTACCATCAGGTGGACTGCATGCTCGTCTGCTAATCCTATATTATAAAAAAAAAAAAAACTTAAGTATATATCATTAGTAGAAGTACAGAATTGCACCGCGACATCTCTTTGCGACCCGCGTGCTTAGGAAATGGTAGTATGTAAATGACATGCGTGAGGGTGAAACACATCATAGGAACGCACGACAGGAAAAGGTCCCCTTATGATGTCCGTAAGGAACTAGAGACTTCAAGACTGTATTCGATAAAAGTAAACACAATTAAAAATGGAAGTAATGCCTACTTACACATCACCTTATTATTCTTAAGAGATCTGAATAAAGAATAGGAACATCTGCAGCCCATTAACCTTTATATAAACATATGTGAATAACTCCAAATAATACACTTATCCTAAAAGTCGATTACAGATTCCTTTATTTAATATGACAGTATAATCAGTGCTCAGTAAGTATCTATGAAGCGTTTCAGACTAAATGTAATCTCTGACATTATCCGATCAACAGTAATGGATGATTGTGTGGAACGTTTTACGTAATTGGAATTGGATAATACTTAGCAAAGCAATTCTTGTTATGTACTCATTGTTTAGAACATATGCAACCTGTAGCGGCTTAAGGGGGCGGTGGGCGGAAGGGCCCCACAGGCGGAAGGGTGTCCCACTAACACAATCGCTAAAAATAATCAGAACAAAACAATCTATGAAATGTGTATCAGTCATTAAAAAAATAAATAAAAAAGGTCACCAAATCTTTCTATGACACATTTGTCAATTTGTAAAATGAAATCAACTTTTTATAGTGAGGTGTCTCCATTCAACTTTCCGTCCCGGGCCTCAAACAACTTTAGGCCGCCACTGTATGTAACGATCTCTTATTAGAGCAGGTGTCTCAAAATCGATCATAGTTTCGTTGCTTCTTCTAAATCATTTTGGCTTACCATAAAACAAAAATATTATTCACGTATTTTAACTATTTACAATAAGCGTCTTTTAATACGAATATATTTAGCGCATTCAAATCCTTATACTATTCATCCATCAGCTTTAAGTAGTATTTTACTCATAGCGTCCGTTATTAATAATTTATCTATTCGATGTTTCGCTTACCAAAGATCGTTTGACATTTTTTTCAAAAATACATTGATATTCGATCGTGTTAGGCAAAGATTTGATAGATTGATTATTGATAACGAGCATAGGGCTTTCTGGGAAAGAGAATTTTGAAGTTGTCACTACGCTTGAACCACAGAACACGAACAAAATAGAAGTAAGAAGTTCCTGCTGTAGAGGAGTATGAAATCTCATAATTACGTACCTCCCAAGATATAAAAGGAAACAGTAGTAATTTTCTGGGTATATATAATATCTACTATAATCTTATGTCAATCAAACTATCCCATATAATATTTATACGTTTTAATACAAATCGATATAATCTAATATCTAGCTAAACGTCTAATCTACTGTTCTTAATGAGGCGTGACAGACTAAAGTCAATAATTTAGGCATGCCAGATTCTTCTCTCTTTTCCAAATGGTCGATATTAGAAAGCTGCCGATGACTGAGTTGTGACGTGTGAAGAGCGTTGAACTGGACCGGCCCACCCAGACAACTCACTTGTAGTTTCGTTCCAAGGATATCCGAGATATTATTTTATTGACAATTTACTATATTTAAATTCATTTAATGAAGTCGAAACGGATATCGGTAGTACTTACGACTTCATAAAAGGAAGAGGTTATAAGTTTGTCGTGTATTTTTCAATAAATATCTATATATGTTTGTTTATTAATGGTACTAGATATTTAAGTAAGCCAACTAAGCTTTTTAAATTAATGTAAATATCAACCTCACATCATGTGTATGAAGTGTATGTGTGCATGATTTACAAGTAATATACTTTAATTAGTTTTTAGTGTAAGACTCAAAATAGGCACGAGCATTTCGAGCCTTGGTTATTAATGTTTTATTATAGTTTAAATACAAATGTATGTCATAATAAACCGATTTACATTTTGCTCATTTAGGGTATTTTCTTCCCAGAAAAACTTATATGATTCATCCCTGCATCGATTGGTAGAGGAAGATGGTCTCTATCGGATTTTTTAACCGCCCGTAAGACTTTCATCAGAATTTACGACTGCTATTCAGCGTTAAATAATAAACGAGATCGACAAGTTACCATGTCCTCCGAAGCATGAACAGTCACAAGGCAGTTGACTAGTAGCCGTTTTCTATCCAACTTATAACCGCAGCTTTTATTTTTGCGTGAGAGAATATTCCGGACTCCTACCACCTAATATCCCAATCCTCTGGACTCCCTTCGTCGGCACCGCGGGTACTCTAATAGCACTCATCCGCAGTCCAGACGCTTTGTTTATAATATAGGAGTAGCAGACGAGCATGCAGTCCACCTGATGGTAAGTGGCTACTGCCGCTCATGGACAACTGTAATGAACCCCTGATAGGATTAGATATTCCTACCTGAGGTCATCCATAGATGCGCCGCTACTCCTGAGAACTGAGCTGTAACGCCTCGGAAAAGTATGTCTCCCTTACCACATCATACCATACTATATACTGTTATTAGGCAATAATAGGTGTGGCGGTGGTGCCGCCGGAGTCGAATCACAAAGGGTTCTACCACGTTAAAAACTACCAGTGGCGTTATATTGCAGATAATTTATTAATTACATGGTATTTGTAAAAGTATTATATTCGAATTAGTACATTACACTTACGTAATACCAATTCTGAAAAATAAATAAGGTTCTTTCTTCTAAGACAATATTTTATCACTTGAATTTCATTATGTCCCCGTCATTATGCGCAATTTATATTCACTTTCTGTTTGCGTATGCATTGAATAATGGATATATATAATGTGTTTAATTAATGAAAGTGCATTACTAAAGCTTTAGATAAGCGTGAAACTAACATGACGTTTATATAATACTCTTACTTGTAGAAATTTGAATTTCATTACCACATAATTTCGCTACTGAATGGCTGTTGTCATCGTGTTAAATAGTCACACTGCTTAATTAATTAATTAACCTGTCTATTCAGTCATAGTCACGTAGAGTACTCGCTTAAAGTTTACTATGCATATGTTAGTTTATAAACTCACTTGGCTTTCAGAGAATAAAAGATTCTGTTTTGAATCATATACAGTTTGGTTTAATCTACAGTCCTTTATTAAGAATATATACACAAACTTTGAGTTATATCTATCACACTAAGGCTAGAACACAACTGCTTAAAATAGCATGTGATTCTCACAATTTAGACGAACTAACGATTCCTCATAATGGTAATCCGTCAAGCCGTTTGGGCTGTAGGACATGCCAAGGAATTAGACATAAACAATCAAATAACGTTATCCTTCGCAATCATATAAACAATGTTAATGGATTAACTTGAAAGTTTTACTCGTTCGATTTTTTGTAAGATACAAAAGTGTTATCCATAAATCCCGCAGGAATATCAAACAGAGTCACAGCGAAGCGTGCCCGGAATTAGGTAGCTTGTTTACGAAGTTGTCTGGCTTACCGTACTATCAGGCGCTGTTGCTAACTTAAGGTGCAGATAGTTAATAGTTACAGAGGTTAGTTATTCGTGGGGTTGTGTATCTAATGGATATTGCTAACATCTTGTGTTTTAAACATGTATGACAGGTCATTTTTACAATGGATCAAACTTAAGTTAATCAAAATTCCGCGAACGATAATATGCAGAACATTATCGTTGAAGTGGAAAAAAGAAGACCCAAGATTTATATTTTTTTGTAAATAAATAGGCAGATACACCAAAAATGTTAGTTATGAAATGACAACGAAACATAATCAAAAATAATTGGCCAAGTACAAGTCGAACTAGCACACGGAGGGTTCCGTACCACCAAGATTTTCGTATAATTTTATTTTTATTTTTAGTCTTTTTATTATAGCAGCCATTGAAATTAATACATTGTGAAAAATTTAACTGTCTACCTATTACGGTTAAATAGATAAAGCGAAAAGCATCAAAAATAGCGGTTAATTGTATGGCGGCCATTTATTTTGTTAAAAATCAAGTGTCTATCTGTTACGGTTCAGGACATAGAGCCCTGTGATAGACGGACAGACGGCCAGACGGACAGACGGACAGACGGACAGACAACGAAGTCTTTGTAATCGGGTTCCGTTTTTACCCTCTGGGTACGGAACCCTAAAAATGGTACAAAAAGTCTTCTTACTAATATAATAACATAAAAGTGGATGGATGGATAGTTAGTCTTCAACGTAAAAACGATTGAAGTGATTTATACATAGAATTCTTTATCGTGGTAAATGAAGTTCATACGGGCTGAGTCGCGGAAAATAAAACAGTATTTATATTAAAATAGCTTTTTTTACTGAATAATTTTATACCTTACAAAACTAACGTTCCAGGCAGCTAACAAATGAAATGCAAATACAATTAAAGCAGGAGTATGCTGATGTTGCTTAATTGGCTTCAAAGTTTGCTTAGCGTTCGTTATGGAAATACTTTTTGGACGTTTTGTGTGACTGCTTTATTATTTATGGGTTCTCTGCGCACCGTACACGATTTTATTCCCAAGTCTCCTTACAGAATCCAGTTATATTTAGTTAATATTTCTTTCTTACGTATATAAAGTGATTTTTTTGTGCTTTGCAGTTTATAAGGCTTAATTCATTTTAACATTTTTGAGAAGTATTATATAGTATAGTTTTATAGGTTAGGTCTTTCTATACGTCAAGCAACAACAACCGAAACAATAACAACAAATCAATAATCCCCTTAAAGTTAACAAATTTAACTGGGATTATTATGACTATTTTATTTTATTCGCTATACTAAAAAATATATTGCTAAATCTCAGATGGACGTATAAATCATGCCGTTGGATATATCATATAACAGTCAAGACTACTTGAGGCTAAACTATGTGTCTCGTATGCTCATCATTAATCTCATTTTATACTCGAAAAGAAACGAAAGACTGCATTTAAAATCGTCCCCAAAAATGATATGGCGGTCGATTTACCTGTCCGAATGACCTTTACATCTCAATAATAATCGCTCATTTTGACCATTTTTGGCTGAACCGAACATTGACCTGCCAACGAAATATCAATGCAATAATTAACAAATTTCTCAAAATGTAATCGTTTGTACTCCTTCATCAAAGACAGAAAAGTATAAATGATAAGCTTCGGTGACAAAAATACGAGTAGAAAAATAGATATTTAGAATATATAGCAGGGGAGCCTAGTGGTTACGAAATTCGGTTGCTTATTCGAGGACTTCGAGGTTCAAACCCCAGGCACGGGCCTATGATATTTCAAAGTATAGTGTGTATTAATAATTAATTATCTTGCTTTAACGGCGAAAATACAAGTGAGGAAACCTGTACGTTTAAGAGTTGGAAAAAAATCATAAGATGTTTGAAGTCAACCAAATCGCATTTGGCCAGCGCAGTGGCCTATGGTCTAAACCCCTCACTCTAATAACCGTGTCCAGGGTAGGCTTAACCTAGAGTGCAGGGTGCGCAATGCACACGGGCGCCGCCGTCTCAGATGTGCTACAGGCATAAAAACAATGAGTGTTATTCGGCTGTCTTAAGAAGAAAGGCCGTAACGAATACCATACTGTAAACTGTACCTACTTATAAAATAGCTTGTTGGAATATGAAAAAACTTTCTTGTTACGACGGCAAAGTTAATAGTTATAGGGTGCGCGGGGTGCAGGCCTGGGAGCTCTAGAGCTAGAGCCGCCCCTGACCGTGCCTAGCAGTGAGACAGTTAAGGTCGACGACGAATTAAACATTAACACACTCTCTTATAATTCTTATACTCTTCTAATTTGTTTCAATAAAAAGTGGCGATTTTTGCTTAGGTTATTTCCGACTCAAAACTACGAGTAATTTGAAACAACTACGCCTTACAAACCAAAACATAAACACTGCTTCAAAGCAGAAATAGGTTTAGGAGCTCCATACAACTAGAATAATTGAAACCTAATGACACATTCTACTGGTAGACTTGGACCAAAAGAGTTAGACGTAGCCTCTATAATATAATATTGTAACACATGAAATTCTGCCGACAAACATGTACAAATATGGGTATATGAATTATACACGTACAGTGCAATGTTTAATACGTAATAAGTCAATATAAAAAGTCAAAATAAGTTTGAAGAAAAAAGACTTTCTACACTCACAACTACTCTATGATATCGAAATCCATTATTTATACATCTGGCTGTCTGACGATCGAACCTGGATCCTTTGCGCGTCAGATCAATATTGTCGCCGTTTAAATATAATTCAACATCACATAAAAATTACGTTATATTTACTCAATCGGAACCTCATCGGACTCATCAACTCATCGGACAAAACTCATCGGAATGCAGTTTGTGGTTGTAATATTTCCCATAGTCTTGTCTTCTTTTTGTTGTCGATTGTCTGAGTACATAAAACATACCGCCAATACAAGTAGATTGCAACATCTCGTATTCTGATAGAGTTTGATAGAGCTTTGCATACAATTGCATTCATGCTAATTATAACTGTGTAAACTCTACATGTCTCTCGTATTTATGTTATGAGAACTCTACTTTACTAACTATTTACTGAGTCTAGGCAATAGTACTTAATATTAGGTTTTTTTAATAAATCTAATATTTACTGAATAAATTAACTTAGTAATTATTAGTTATTTTTTAAAGATTGCTTATAAAAAATAACTATATAACAGTAGAAGTCTCATTAAATCATCTTAGTTATTTCGGAATAAAACTTTTTTTAGGGACTTTTTTTTTAAAAAATTAATGTAGTTTATTTGTACTGACTTGCGACATAAATTCCCATCTTAACTTTCGAATGAATATCGTATAACATTGATAATGAATATCGCTCGAAATATTTTGAAATTCAATTTTTACTTTACACATACAGAAAGTTAATTTGCACATCCGTTAATTACTTCCGTTACTTAAAAATCTGTCATTTCTGGACACTTCCGATACAGCTTTAAATTAAAAAAAAAAATGTACACTTATTCTCCTTCGTAATTACAGTGATACATGTAACGCCCTGCAACATACGTTATTTAGCATTATATTAATTGAGATTTGATCATATAGTTATAGTATGTTACATTATGTAATGTAGGTTGTTGAAGGTGGTACAACCCTTTGTGGTTCGACTCCGGCGGTACCACGGCCACACCTATTTCTACCTAATAACAGCAGTATTAGCCGCTGCTGTGTTCCGTTTTGAAGGGTGTGTGGTAAGGGAGACAGATTTTTCCGAGCCGTTCCAGCTTAGTCCTTAGAGGTAGCGCCGCATCTGTGGCCGACCTCAGGTAGGAATATCTAATCCTATCTGGGGTTGATAACAGATCTCCATGGGCGGCAGTAGCAACTTACCATCAGGTGGACTGTATGCTCGTCTGCTATATTATAAAAAAGGTAGCAATGAACATACAATGAGTGTATACTGAACACAATATAGAAGAGGAGAATGATCAGAATCCAATTACTAATTGCTTAGTAGACCAGGTCAACTTCAGGGACTTATTTCGATTGCCTCATCCACCTTACCAGACTTTTCCAGGTGCATACAACAGACTATATATGTTTTTTTTTTAATTCTAGAATATCTAAAACAGTATCTACCCTCTACAAATACAATCCCCACTAGGTTTGGAGCCTTGGGGATACTTGAGGTCGACCATATAATTACACTGGTACTCTTGAGGTCTAACAATACAATGTTTCATAATACTTAATATCTCTTCCTTACTTCCTTCTAACTAAAACATCACAGATGTGCTTCTTTGACGGAGCTGCAAAGCACAGCCATCGGCAGTGATCCGTTGAAGTGACTCGTCGAGTAACCTTCGTCGGTGACCCCTTCATTCATCGCGGCCTTTAATTCCGATTCAATCAGTTCGGAAATTTGGTATGTATGTAGGCAGACTTTCTCCGGGTGAAACGGTGAGAAGTGGGGGGCGCGACCTTGTTAGAGGGAGGCTGACACCTGCGCAGGCGCAGTATCCACTTGTCACGGGTAGCGCGCGCGCACCGCCGCGTTCGGAAATCAAAACTGCCGCGCACGTGCTCGTTCACTGAACTTTTTATTATCTGTGGGATATTGTTGTGCGAACTGTGTGTGTTGTGTATTCGATTGCGGCGGGAAGTTTGAACGGTATGTTTGTTTATTTTTTATTAATAAACGACGTTATTGTTAACTGAGTACGTTTCAATAATTTTATGCCTCATACTAATTTAATCAGATGATTTAAGTAAACAAATAGATTTGCATATTAACAAAATTTACAAGGAAAAAAAATTCATTACTTATTTAAATAATTATATTATTATGTAAATTGTACTCGCGATTTGCATACAGTTAATAATTATTTTTACATTTTATAGAAACATGCCACTGCATTATAGACACATTCATTATGAAATAAATAATAAATAACTCACTACTACATACAAGGATACCCAGTATCAAGGGTGTCATTGAGACACACATGGACACCCAAACCTAGAAATCTTATTAAATTGTAATTTGAATCTCTACGCAGCCAAGATTAAACTCGGAACCCACTTGTTAAATAGTCACACGATCTTTATAACATTGACAAGAAATAATTAATCTTAATTGCAAATGACAAGTACTTCATAGAACTAAGAGTGTTAATTAAGAGAAAATATGAATGTAGATATAATGTAATGTGTGCCAGAAATCATAAGTTTACATTTAGAGCGGATCGCCGCAGTAGGTCATATGCGCATTTCTCGTAACTTATAAGTTATAACTTAGTTTAGATTCACAAGCTTTCATCCCCTATAAACCGTAGTTGTGGTATTTCGGCTTCTCACGTTGTGAGTCCGGGGTTCAGTTCCTCTGAGGCACCTCTGTATTTTTTTCAAATTACTTATATCGGGATATAAAATAATTATCATTTATTTTAACGGTAAAGGGTATCCTAAGAGGTTCTAAAAAGTATTCAAAGGTGTATTAAGTATACCATTACACAGTAGCTAGTGTGATGGACTATTGCATAAACCATTGAGTTTGAGAGGGCTAAATAGGGTTAATCGTACGTTTAACCCTATTTAGCCCTCTAGACGAAGGTGTTAAATCCTCTAGGATACGTTATAATAATAATAACTAATAACTGTAATATATAATAATTAATAACTGTGCATAATACGGCTTAGATAAACCGGTTTTCGCCGTGTTACCTGTCGACTGGTTTATTAGATATTTGCATTTCTATCGCGTTTTGGATTGTGCTAATTAATGTCATTTCGGTTGACTTTCTATTCTATTGCTGGTTTTATTGGAATGTAAATCTTAAGCAGATATTACAAGATTTGTTTGGGTAAGTTTAGATTATAGCTAGAATCTCAGCCTTATAACAGGGGGATCCAAAGAAAACATCGTTGGAAAAACTACACGCCTGAAAATTTTATAAAAGTTTTCAAAAATGTTTGAAGTCGAATAATTCATCTCACACTGAGAGGAGACGCGTGGCCAGATGCTGGAACAATGGGTTGAGGACAGAGTCGACTATGACTATGACTATGAAAAATCTCTGATCTGAATACTCTATTCAGAACCACTTAAATAAGAATTTTGTTTTGTACAACTATTGCCCTAGATTGGAAAAGGAAGCTTTATTTGGGAAGCAACCGTTGAATAAAAAATAAGATACTCGCACCTTATTTTCCTGTATGTCGCCAATTTTGGCATGTTAAGTTGAGGATTGATATGGATTGAGGGTGGTTTAGGGTTTCGGTGTCAAACAACCCTCATAATTTCATCACGTCACGACCTTTTTTGGGGCGGAAGTTTATGTTAGTGTATTTTTACCCACTGCAGAGCCTGTTTCTTAACAACCGGTCAGCCGTTTTCCTAACGCCATTACAAATTGATTAGGGAACATATTGTATTCCTTTTATTAAATGTGCAGTATGGAAACTAATAACCGCTGTAATTTCTGCGTGTTGTAATTTCGAAAAACTTTCTATAACATCAACTGTCAGTTCTACGAATCATAGGGACTTTAAAATTAAATTAACGAAAATGTCCTTCAAATCAAAAGAAAGAAGGTCAAAAGAGTAATTTATGCATTGAAATTAATTTAATTAGTTATGAATAACATGAATCGGCAGAAGCTGCTTAAAATATACTTCCGGACTCTCCCAGTAATTGAAAGAGAACTGGGCCTAGCACTGACTCATAAAAAGCCCTACGGGTTATGTCCCTCAACAACACATCTAATGTAATCTAATCTATTAGCACAACATACACATAGTTATACCACATAATATTGTATTGACATCTGATCCAAACTGTTATGCATGATTTGTTAAGCACGTCGGATTGCCGATATAAACAACATAGACTTGTTTGAAGTATAAGAACCTTAATGAAATGCACACATACGAGTATGATACATACCTATGTATTTATGTCTCAAAGATTCTATAATCCAAGGTATTCTGATTAGAGAGTCAGAAGAAATAACGAAAGCTTACTTAAAATAAATTAAAATTAAATAAATAAATTTCAATTGCGTATGCACATAAGAGAAATATATTAGTTTTGAAGTAAATAAATCTATCACATCGAATTCAATAAAAAATATTAACGATGTTGGTTACAATTCTTTAATATGTATATCCTATTCTAATAGTCAATAGTAATATAATGTCTGGGTAACTACGCTACATATATTATTAACAATACTAGAATTACGTGGTAGGTAAAATACTTACATAATTAAAAATAAGAAAGTTTGACAATCGTTGCGTAAGCACCTGCTTCGCCATTGACATTGTGAGTAAAGGCGTGCTCACCTTGTCGCCCCTATATTATTACTATTCACAAATATCTTACAATTATTTGGGGATACAGAAATTAACAGCTTCAAGAGCTTATTGATTCTACAATATCGATATTTTTTTACGAATATTAAGCCAGTGTCACGAAATAGAAACATAAGTAATAACATTCAAAATTAATAGACATAATAAAATATAAGAAAGTTCTTTAACGTGCTGTGATAAAGGTGCGCTTACCTTAATACTCATTTTTACAACTTTCTCTATAACGAAGTGGAATATTTACATAATGCTCCTATTAAAAACTGTCTTTTGTGAAAACTTAGCAGAACATAATAAATAATAATGAATGAAAGCCTTACTTTTTCACAAAACCCGATTAAATTGTTTGAGTCTTTATAATCAGAAATATCTGTTTCTAATTGTCATAATAAAAGTATGAAAAGAAATGCGATGTGACGAAAAGAATAAATAATTTTAGTGTTATACAAAACATATACAAAAACAAAATATATTTATATAAGTTAAGAAAAACATGATAATCGTAATCTTTTTGTAGCAAAAAACCGTTTTCGTATTGTTTCATTTGTCATACGTACTTACTTTGCAATCGCAAATCGCTGTGAATTTGCGTTAGTTTGAACCGCCCCTTATTGCACTTGACTTTGCGAAGGCAAAGTATGCGTCCATTTTCGTATGCTAACGCCTTTTGTTTCGTTCACACAAATGGTACGCACACCATATTGAACTATTAAGTCATTGTAATACTCGTATTATATAAGAATTATACCATTAGTGGTCCAAATATGGTAGAGCTTAAGTTTGCTTATGCAGTGCTTGACCTACAGTAGTTAAGGTTAAGTAAGATAAAGACTACACTAGAATGGACGATATAATAAGCAAGCATTTGTGACCGAGTTCGACCACAACTCTAGGACTATATGGTGTCAATTATATTAGTATGCCCAAGTTCTACGCTTAAAAGTACAGCTCTACGGGGGGCTACAATGCCAATGCCACAACTCATAGCCAAACTTTCCCCTTGAATCAGGAGTCCTGATATATTTGCATTTAATAATGGATGAACAATGAATATAAACTTAGTGGCCACTAAGTAGCATGTTGTCTTTTTAAATATTTAACACTTTATCTACCTTCTTTACTTGTAACAAAATGAAACATTAGGTATACTAAAAACGTTAAGCAATTTCTCAGCTATTAAGCACAAATTAAACAGATATTATCCAATTAGGCTCGTTCCGCGCCTCGATTTGTTACGGCAATAAATGTTTCTTCGCGGACAATTACTTGTTAATAATATTTATTGTATTTACAATTAAATTTCCTTTAGTAAATTTCGTAGAAATTAGTAAAATATAATGTAAGATTATTGCTACAATATGGTTTTATATTTGATGATCTTATTTCAAACTGTAAACGCCCGCAACTTTATACGTCCCTTTATACTTGATCCGTCTGAACAAAAATAATGATGTGTTGTTTGTACCACGGATCCACGCACACAAGTGAACAGTCTCCATAAAATACGTCATTCGTATTAATCCAAACATTTAAATAAATAAGGAAACACTGCGACACCGTCACCAAAAGTCTTATTGCAATTTAATCAATCTTTATTAACATTAGTTACATCATTAATTTTATTATATTTTATTCGGTATTGGCCGTATAAACTTTCTAAAACAAAACAAATGCATGCTAGCAAGTCTTACAAGAGATTAGCGTCAAGACAAACACTTCCTTTTAATATACGTAAAGATAAAGATAATTTCAGTTTCACTAGTAGTTTACTGATTTGAAAAGTAGGTATTGTAACTTCACGGAACTGCAAATCGGAAACGGAATCTAAAACGGGAATCGCACTTCAAAGTCACTATAAAATCTGGAAAGTAGCCAAAAGTAGCCAATGGAATAGAAACATTTTAAAGTAGAAGTACGTATTTGCTTTCAAGTACCTACATTATATTAGTACCTACCTTATTAGAAGTTATGCAACATGGTGTATATTTCGCCTATAATAATATCTATATTATAGATAAGACAAAAACATACCTAAAGCCGAATATAGAACCTCCTCTCTTTCCGAGTCAGGTGATTAAAACAAAATTGATGGACTATAGATTAACTTGGAATTCCTCGCAATTGTCTTTTTTGCAACCCTTTTTACATTTTAACAAAGGGAAACCTGATGATTTCATGATATTACTTCAGTTTAAATCTAGGTGTAATTCTCATCACCACATTTTTCAAACCAGATTATAATATGGCTATTGGCTGCGTATGTAATTTTTCATTATAATAAGTTTGGCGTTCGAACCCTTGCAGTTGAATCACAGATGGACCACACCCTTCGCTTTCATACAATAACATACAATGAGTTTTACCACCGTTTCTCATTTAAACCGTCACGTCACATTATATTAACACATCGCTAGTAAACAGGAAACATGGCTAGCGTTAATCACCGTTTAATCGTTTCGTTAATAGGAGAAACGCGCACAGGAGTCTCCCGTACGCTTTTTGTACTGCACTTTCCCCAATGATCACAATGTTTGATTAATCGCACTGATTATTAGACTCTATGGATTTCTAGTCTTAATTAATTAACGAGATGATGCATGCGAACGGAGGATGCGTGAATCGTTTCTTATTCTGAGGTTTGCGTAGTGCTTAAGATGTTCGTGTTCTGATAGAAACGTATGATCGAAAGTGATAACCATTTTGTGCGTTGTGCAGTCCTCAATAATTATTATATCTGAAATTAATAACTGACGTTCATCACGAAGGCTTATATTTAAAGGGCCTCTCTAAATATCTCTCGTCGTTATTATACTTTTATTTTACACACAACGGAAAATTATTTGAGTACTTTGACGATTCCAGATACGAATAGCAGGCAACGTTTACCGATCACCAGTAATTAGTAAAAACACGCATAGCCTTCCAATATGTATAGATTAACTGATCTACAAAGTTAACATTTTGAGTAGATCGATTTCAACAACAACGAGCAGATTCTTCATTTTAATGAGGTGGTAAAATTTCACGAGCACTTCTGTGCTAAAAAGTTGATCAGTCGGTTCAAGTTATTATTGTATACCAGTTGTTAAACCATCAAAGGTCTTATTACATTAAAAGCAATAACACATCTAAAAAGATGAACCACAATAATTGATTAGCATACTCATCACACAGATTTAAGCAATTATACATAAAAAAGGAAAATAATTCTCACGACGTGACCAATTCGAACATTATGACACTTCTATGGTCGGTGAAAGTAACAGATGTTGTAAAGTTTGCGTGCTCTGCGGCATTCAAAGCGGAATTCGTGCGTTACGTCTGACCTTTATAGTATTTGTGTAATAGCAGTTTATTTTTGGAAATTCTGAATATTGCAGACCACCTGAAGGCCACCTGATCCTTTAAACACTAGATAAATTACTATTAGAAATAAGTCTGCATCCATTTAGTCACATCCAATACCAAATATTAGTACATTGTTGTTTTACAGCACCAACCAACAAGAAAACACATTAGGCTTACTGAAGGAATTTCCCGGGTAAGTAGAGGATCCTGTATGACCATATTCTCAAATCCTGCCTTTAGACCTTACGCTATGCGGCGACGTCTCCTGCACCAAAGGCTACCAGGCACCATGACTACTTTTCTATTCATTTTCTAGGAGCACAAATTACGTCGCCAGTTTCTTATAGCCTATTTTAATTTTACATTCTTTCTTTTATTTCATTTATACGAGTAATTAAGTTGCCCCTCTGATAATGACATACGTTGGCATTTTGATTGTATTCAAAAAGTTTAATATCGCGTCGTAATACTCATACGAGATTCTGAATGAATGAATAAATTGTGCTTGAACGATCTCAACATACCTGACACCATTTTAATGTACCTATGTATGTAATTCGTATAAACTGTATACAATAAGCAAATCTTATTGAACTTGGTATACTTTAATATTTTCTTTCGACAAGTTTATTTATTTAATTTTAAATCAGAAGTTTTAACAATTTTCCATTTTGGCTCTTTGTAGGATTTAGTAATATTTGATTAATATTTTTGTATTTTGCTTATTAAAAGATATTTACTATGAACATCATGGCTTACTTCACGTACCTACTATATCTTGTTTGTTACCGCAATTACGTAAATCATACGAATTCAGCTACAGCGGTTACCCTTTTTTTGGCGCTGACTATAATAAAAATGAAAGTTTTCGATACAAGTCGCATGCGTAATTATTTCTTTGCAAGAGCTTCGTTAATCAAGTCACAGCGTGGGAGCATTTTCTTTTCGTATGCCACCAGAATAGTTAATCTATTACCTTCACTATAATCTACTTAGCATTGTTACTTAATTTGGTTTTTGCCGTTCGGAAGATCGACTGTTCTCTGGGGAACACTTTCTATCTTTTTCTTCGCTTAAAGTTATCCAGAATTTTCTCTTTGAATACAATTGTGCTGAACAAAAATTACAGCCGTAGTATTGCAAGATAATTTGTAGGGATGCACCGAAGCCACACGATTTGACTGCCTAATAACCGCAGTATTCCGTAAAGAGACACACTTATCGGAGGCGTTAGCCAATTAGACAACTTAATCCTCAGGGGTAGCAACATATCCAAGGCCGACCTCAGGTGAAACTTAGGTATCTTATATGTCGCCATAGATTACATACTATGTCCTTATAGTTGCCACTTACGTTCAGTACCCTTACCATGAGTTTTTACGTTTTAAAAATATGACTGTTTTGGTATTTGTTTACGTATTTGCCCATACAAACTCCAATCAGCGCCCCCAGCTGATTGTATCAGAACTATAGTGTCAATAATAACAAATGTATTTGTATGTTTTTAAAAGCTGTGGATTTTGTAATAATTACATAAATAAAATAAAATAACGTAACATTAAATGACTAAATTGACAAAATGGCGCTTTATGTTTTTTCTCTTTTGTGCGAACATGTGAGGCGGACACAAAGACTTGAGCACTCACTTATTGTTACGTTTGCTCAGTCTACTGAAGCAAACGGAACAGAGTAATGGATTGAGTAAACGTAACGAAAAAGTTTGGGATGTTTTGAAAACTCATGGTAAGTTTACAGGTGGTAAACTGCATGCTCTTCTGCTACTTCTATATTATAAAAAATAAAGATTGATGCTATTCGAGAGTAACACCACGCGGCTAACCAGCTTAGAATTATAAGGCTCGTAAATCAAAGACGTATCATCATTTCATACTTAATCTATTACCACAATCTAATGACACGATTATTATGGCGGGTTATGACCCCGTATAACTTTCTCTTCAACGCGGATAACTACAGGTATAGTCCATACTCCTAGTACTCGCGCAAAGCCTATCTATGAATCATAGTAAATTACTTTAATGTATATTCCTTAGAACTAAATCGTTGCGTCTGTGAGTTTGCTATTGAAGTGCAAGAGATCGATTGTCTTCGAAATTGCTTATTTGCAAAGCTGCATGTACATTATTTTGATCGCTATTGTATCTTCTGGTGCTATTTTTGGTTTTAGAAAAATAGCAAGTCTAAATTAATGATATTTACCAGATACCTGATATTAATTAATAGTGCCATTCGATTCTAAAGATATGTTTGTTTTTGCATTGAATCTAATATTCAGTAGGTATTATTAAAGTTATTACAGTTTACATCATTTGTTACAAACATTTAATATCTACATCAAAACATATCTACATCTAGTTCCTAAAGAGTTTGTACTAGAACCTCATAGAAGTATTGTGCAAACTTTCGTAATCGGAAGTTAAATAAAATAATCTTTGTTTTAGTTCTGTATAATCCAGCATTTCCAAAACAATAAAGCTTTACCTACATAGTACAATAAGACTAAGTAGTTCAATTTCTAAACATATCGCAAACTTACTTATCGACTGTAGGTACGGTGTACGTAAAATAAAGTAATTTCGGCATTCACGTAACATCTTCATGACTAACAGCAGTTATATTTAAATTGACCGTCGGTAATTCAAAATTCGAATACGGTGCAAGCACTAGTGATTGGAACGAAACGTCAATGAGGACTAAATTAAGACGTACGATTGAACGACGAACGTCCCCCGCGGCGAATACTAGAAAGGTGTAGAAGAAACGTCGTAAAAAATGTTTAAAGAACGCCGCCTCCGTCCGCCATGAATGTCAAGTTTCTCGTCAATCATGACAAATAGAGTGGAAGGGTTTTAATCGGTCATTCCGATTGAATTGTCGAGACTTGCTCGAGTAATTACTCGTTTGTTTGAATCGCGCTTGTTTTATTATAGTAAATTAAAATCGGCCGTGAGAAGTTTTATGTTTATTTTATTGTGACGATAATTAAATTTTATGCAATATCGACAGAATTGTAATTCTGATATTGAAATTTCAAATAGCCTTGATTGTATTGTGTGGTATTGTTATTTTTTGTATTATGGGATAAACCTCAAAATGTCCTAATTTTCAACCAAACGTGAAGGGGTATTTCTTCTAAGGTTCAAATGTTACATATTACAATACAAGTATTGTTACTTATAGTAACATCTGAACTGACATTACCAACAATTCAGGTGAATGTTCAATGTCATTACAAGTGTACCTAACACTTGTTGAACATCTCCATTAAAGTAAGCTACTTATTTCAGATTGAGTACAATCGTCTTTTCATTCTACAAAGGTTTCATAAGATTAAAAACCTAGCATCAATGGCAATGGAAATTAATACAAGGATAAAACCTTACGTAAGAACTATGCTAATTTCTTTCAGTATTATTATACATATAGAAAATCAACATTCTCGTGCTCTTGAAATAGAAAGCTACTAAGCTATTCATGCGCTAATTGACATTATACAAACGATCTTTTGTTTGTTCGCCACTATAAGTTCACACGGAATAATATGGACTTTTGAAGTTTCACCCAATTGTGAGAGGGTGAGAACGAACTCTCAGTTTATGTCCTCTATGTAGACTGCATTATTAATATAAGCTTGAAGCGTCGAACGACCTAAATAACGCTATAACGATGAAAAAGTCAAGAAACGGGTAATAGATTTCTAAGAACCGGAATAAATTACCAAATGTAAAATAGTATTAAAATTTCTGTGTAAAACTCGAAGATTTTGTTACGTAATACACAGTTACTAAAGCTAGTTAACTTTGTAAACAGTTCATATCAGGACTAGTGAATAAAATATGAAATAATTAACAGGGGTCGCAGTGTTTATTTAACAACGGGTGAAAAGTATCCGTGTATACTAAATCTGAATAAAGATGGTATTAGTCCTGGTTAGTAAAGCATGCGTGATCGACTATTCGACAGGTGGAATTCTAATACTATTTGGATATACTCGTAACTACAGAGTCACTTACCATCAATTAAACTGCATTCTCGTTATCAACTTCGTTTACCTGAAATAGAAATAAACACAATACAACAAGTGCATATGCAATACGAATTAAATGTAAAGAATAATAATTTCTGATATGCTCAAACATATATCATAAAGCTCATAAAAGCTCGAAGTAAAAGCAATTATTTTGAAATGAACAATGTAACTATTAACCGCCTACACAAATTATGCATTGTTGTATTTTTATGAATACTCAAAGGTAAATATATTGTTATAAAATTACCGATATTTTATACAAAGCATTCACTATACAATTAAAGTAATTATTAATTAACAACGATCCATTCACGTGTACGCCCAATCGATTACCGGTCGGGTTGCGTACGGCGAGCTTTTAATAGTGATGAGACTGTATCGATAATAATATTCAATATTCATCGAAGATATTGAAATAATTTGAACTTATACACATACAGGTTCATGATGTTGGATCAGACTTAGACAGTTTTAAGCTTTAACTTTACATAATAAGTCTACGTGTTAATCTCATTATTCAAACATTATATTTGAAACAAAGTATAACTGCCAGGTCATTATATAACATTTTGGCACTTTTGTGTAGTTTTTATCGATTATGCTCATTGCTTACTCGCTGTAAATCATATTATATAGTAAAAGATTATCTAATAATTACAGCAAGTTATTAAGCAGCTTGTACATGATATTTGTTTACAAGAGTTATGGAGCTTCTTCTCCCTAAAAGTTTGTAAAGTGATAGTAAATTAATCAAAAATTGTTTTGCAAAGCGGATGCCTCTAATTAAAATAATTTTGATTGTCATTTGTTTTGACCACGTCAAACCTAGCCATCCGCATTCCTCAGTAGCCGTCACTGATACACCCGAAGTATCGATATCGACATTGACACAGCGATACATCGTATCGTTAATTAGCCGGTGAAAGTTACCGACCGAGTGACCACAATCCCGGCCGGTGTTTCGGCGGGCGGTGCCGATTTTAGACAGAATCTACTTTCGTTTTTGAATACTCTTACTTACCGCTCTCTGTTGATTGAAACACTGATTTATTTCGATCGCTACATGGGAGCGCCCATTTGCATAGCGATTCTGCCGTTTTGATTTACAGTACTCGATTGTTATCGCCGATTCGGATCGTTATCGGCTATCAAGAATGTATTAAATAATGCAAGCTCGCCATTGATTACACATAAATTTTAAATACATAGTTTATACGAGTATACATTTAGGTAGATGAAAGCACTAACAGATATATGGATTGCGAATTTTTGACTAGATTTGAATTTTAACTTTTATTAACGCTTGGTTTTCAAGTTAATGATTTTTTGCTCTAAAAGTGAATGAAATATTTTAAGAAAACCTTTATGCCTAAAAGTCTACAAATTCGCGTTAGACCAATATAGATGGCACAGCTTAACTATCATTCTGAGAGACCGGACTCTTGAAAATAATTGGTTATCAAAGAAAATAATGAATTCTTTGAATTAAATATATTTATTTATCTATATATATAAAAGAAAGTCGTGTTAGTTACTCCACTTATAACTCAAGAACGGCTGAACCGATTTGGCTGAAAATTGGTGGAGAGGTAGCTTAGAACCAGGAGACGGACATAGGATACTTTTTATCCCGTTCGACCGCGTTTCCTTGAAGTCATTTTATAACTCAAGAACGGTTGAACCGATTTAGCTGAAAATTGGTAAAGAGGTAGATTAGAACCAGGAAACGGACATAGGATACTTTTTATCCCGTTCGACCGCGTTCCCGTGAAGTCATTTTATAACTCAAGAACGGCTGAACCAATTTGACTGAAAATTAATTGAGAGGTAGCTTAGAAGCAGGAAAAGGACATAGGATACTTTTTATCCCGTTCGACCGCGTTTTCGTGAAGCATTTTATAACTCAACAACGGCTGAACCAATTTGACTGAAAATTGGTGGAGAGGTAGCTTAGAACCAGGAGACGGACATAGGATACTTTTTATCCTGTTCGACCGCGTTTCCGTGAATAAATAAGAGTTGAAAGTTTGTATTAAAGTCCCCCAGTTTTGATGCAAATCTATATGAAATTTGGTATTTGATAGGATTTCGATAGAAAGTAATTAAATATCTATTTTACGATATTTGCAAAATCAACCCTTAAGTTGGTTAAGTAGGGGTTGGAATTTTATATTAAAATCCGTTAATTTGGAAGCAAAAACTGTAAAAATTTGCATTTGGCTTTAGAAGACACTTCGTTTAGAAATCGGCAGATTTTGAAGCAAAGTCTATGAAAATTGGAATTTAGCTTTTTGATTCAAAATAATAGAACACATTTTTCACCGTTTTTGGAAAATCAACCTTTAGGGTCGTTTAATCGGGTATGGAACTTTAATTTAATATCCGTTAATTTGGAGCACTAAGAAAATTATCATAAGACATAATGAAGCATCTGAGTCACTGTTTGTTTTTTTAGATCAACCCTTAAGACTGTTATAAATCGCCTTTCTATTTACACACCTGTTTCAGCATTTTTAGCTATTCAACAACCCGATTAGAGTACTATAAGTAAATAAACTTTCTTTAAAAAAAACCGTTATTGAAGTTATAGGTACTTCTTTTCGCGTGTTTGTAAAAAAAATAACAAAAAATACAACCGACTTCTATGTCACTACAAAGTAAAAAATAATTCGAACGAAATATATTGAGCGCCGACTTCAGAAATATGTACTAAACCAACATTTATTTGAATTATTTTTTACTATGTAGTGACATAGAAGTCGGTTGTATTTTTTGTTAAAATTTTTTTTACCCTTTTTAGTGATGACATAATAACATTTATATGAATACAATATAAAATTGTATAAACGTGATCATGAATTAAGGTACGGTCTGAATTTACATTGATTGGAACCGCCCGCTCGCAGGGCGGGTCAGTTAAATAGTCAATGATGAACTGACTTTGCAATTTCGTTAGAACTTACACCAAATATCTTCAAACACAACTCAAATATCCCCATCGGTTGAGGAGTTACATATTTTGTCTCCGAGCCACATTATCAGACCCTTAAATAGTCAATGATGAACTGACTTTGTAATTTCATTAGAACCTACAATAAAAAATAACACAATAAAAAAATAATTATTAAAATCGGTTCACTAACGGCGGAGTAATTCGTGTACATACATAAAAAAAAGATACCGGCCGAATTGATAACCACCTCCTTTTTGAAGTCGGTAAAAAAATAACAGAGTGCAGAGAGGTAGAGTGAATTTTATTTAATTGTATTTTTTATTTTCCTGTTCTCCTGTGGCCATTTCCTAATATTTACCAGTAGTTTATGGACATAATACATAAATTACACGAGTGAAACCACGAGGTACAGATAGTCACTCATAATTAGGTGGTACGAAGTTCACCGGGTCATCTAGTGAATATATATAAAAAGAAAAGGCAGTAGTACCATAATTTGCGCTACCGGATCACTTTTTCTGCCTTACAGCTGTAGGCTTGTTGTGTTCCAGTTAAAAGCGTAATAAGGCAGCCTAGACATTCCAACTTAGTTCTCAGATAGCAATGCATTTATCAACATCAGCTACGACCCCTTTTATCTATGTCAATAGATCGCACTAGTAGTGATGCGGTTTTATTCTGTAGACTTTGGACTATTATGTAATTATCTGTATGATTCTTTAGTATGTGATACCTTCAAATAAAATTAATTAGTCCCTAGTCTTCGGGTCTAATCGCTAGATATAGAAGGACTACAGAACTTGCATATACCTAGTTGCAACAAATATTTATTTTGTAAAAATATTTATCACTATCTTTTCGTTCTATATAACTATCTAATTATTTTATAACAGTTACAAATACGTAATATAACTACGTTTTAATTTACGTAATAAATATAAAAAAGAGGCACACGAAAGGCGCCCTGATCATTTATATCTTATGAAGTACCCAAAATATCTAGATATTTAATAGTCTTGTAGTCTAAATCTCTTTTCGGCAAATTTTTCTCGACAATATAATGCCACCAGAAGAAGCCGAAATAAACAGCTTTTTCACTTTTTTATCTGAAATTTTGATTCACAAAAATAGATTGCGTGTGTTTCAAGAGCTTTTAAAACTATCTATTACAAAACAGAACTATACCGACCTAATCTTAACATCACGGAAAAATACTTCCTTTCTCTTAACAATCCCGTTAGTATCATACATTATTTCCAATTCATCAAACCGCATCAATTAAACAAAGCACCCAGCGACCACGTGCTATGTGACCTATGTATGTGTGCCAACAGGTCTGTGTATGTAGGTTTACGATGTAGTTTCCCAAGCCAGGTGCTGCATTGTCTACGGTAATTAACGTCTGTTATTTCCTAGGATTCCGTGCGAATCGTAGCGATATGGGAATCGGGATGATACGTTTTGCGGCAACGGTACCGAATTCTTAGTGACATTGATCTTGTGGTAAGTGGACTTCTAAATGAAGGTGAATTTTGTTCTGAATATGGTATTTGGTTATATATTATGTGATATTTTAAAGAAATTTATGAAATAAACGTGCATTTATCTAATGGTAAATCACTGCAGCGGAGATATGTTATCAATTCCACATAGGATTTGAGTCCGTCTGCGGTTGTACCAACGAACATTCGAATAAAGTCATCATAATTAAGATTTGCTCAAATCGTAGAAACTGTTGAAACAATTATTATTCTTTAATATAATATATTTTTGTACCACGAACATATTTAATAGATTTCGTAAATTTTAAAAAATATGCTGAACCATAATAAATAAACATTCATGAATGTTTTTAAACAAAGTTATAAACCAAATCAATCAATTTCAATAATATATTTGTACAAAAAGCTAAAATGTGTTTGTCTTTTTTGTTTGTGAACATTCAATGTTGTTTTAGCAAAAGCAAATGTTAAAATAGTAAAAGTTTAAGTGTCATTGACCGCTCGCGGCTGTCACGTACCTATGATCTGTCAATTAGAAACAGTTTAGTGTTCGAGTCGTGACATACCGTTATCTCCGTTACACACGTTTCGTTAATATATTTCCGTCTCTGTCAAGCGTGACATGACCCGTAATATGTCCTCAGCATCCTTAAGTTTGTGGTGAAAGTGTAAACAATGTGGAGAGCGCTTTCGTTCGTGTTTTATTTGCCTTCAATACACTTTATTTTCTATTTTAGTATATGAATAGTTTTAAAATATTACTCACTTGCATGACGTTTTGTACATTCAATATAAGATACTTCAAGTAGCTAAACACTTCACAGAATAGTTACATTTTTGATTTATATCAATTTACAACCTTTCTAAATTCTTTAGGTGGGTAGGTACGTACGTGTTGGTACGTAGGTGTGCGTTAATAGCTATTGGTTATAACTGGCACGTATAAAATAAAAGGGCTTACAAACTTTTACAATAGTCAACTAGAAATACTTATTAATTATTGTTAAAAAGATTACTTTTAACTGTTTTATTTTTAGTTACTTAGTATTAACACGATTGTTGCCAAGTTGACTTTTTATTGATAAGGCCATCCAAACAAAACGAAAGTCCATTGACAAAGGAAAGGAAAATGATACTAAACTGTTTACCTGTTTTATATAGATGTACCTTGGGTTACTGTTAATGCTATGAGGCTATGAGGTGCTATAAGATGGTGCGGTGTAGCACATGAAGGGTTCTACGACCTTTTTACATCGACGGCATATATATTTGCTACTCTTATCACATTATAGCAAATTACTATACACATAGATTATTAAGTTATTTAACACTTTTACGTAAAAAGAGTTGTTTTGCTATTTTCACATCGATTGTAAAATCCGCATTCATTAATTATGTAACATTTTAAACTAAAATTCCAAACAGGACCAACCCACACAATCGATCCGTTTAGTGTAACCGAGTACTTTTACTCTCGATGCGGGGCGACGCACTTGAGATATAGTTCGCGATACGTACGTCATTGACATTGTCTGACTCCTGTCTAGCCTTAGGAAGCTTATCCACGAGATGTAGAAGTAATTAAGTTATGGATGCGTGTCAAATCCATCAATGGGATTGTTTGAAAATAGGTTCAATAAAGCGTTTTTACACGCTTTTTATTAGCTTCACCTGTATGTTTGTATGTTTGTTTGTATGTTTGTTTGTATGTTTGTAACCGACTTCTTTGGGCGCGATTTTGACCCACTTTAAACGGCCAGATTTCGTTCAAACTTTGTAGATTTATTTCACAATTATACTATTTACTGTTCCTTAATTGATTCCTAGATTTTCTACTTTTTAGTTAATTTTATCATAAAGGCGTGTTTTTTAGTTTTTTGAACTATATTTATTTATATAAAGTATGCGAGCTAAAGATTGGATGGAGCTAAGGATACTCCACCGATGTAATTAGAAAACGCACTCTTAGTTAGAAAATGCACATTTGTCATTGGGTGCACACATGCCGTCGTAGAAGTAGAAATATCTACAACAGCCTCCAACCTCATGCATTACATCTTCATAACACATGCTCCACTTAACTTTCAAGGCAACGGTAGTAGCTTTGTGTAGCTTCCAATACATCCATCGCTTAGCAAGCTCACACATCTCAGGTCGAAAAACACCCTTAGACAAGTCTTCCACAATTTTATAACAATAATTTAATCCATCTTAAAATTCTTAACCTTATCGGTTTGATATACCTAATACCTAAGTATGAGACTTTTCCAATATAGACCTTTCCTTTGTAATTCGCCTTCGGACAACAGAGGGATCACCGCCATAGCACCTGCACCTAGCACTGCTGTGTGGAATATGGATATACTAGCTACTTTTATGAGACACTTCTAGTTGGTACTCTTTCCTCACGGATAGCAACGTTCGTGCGACTTACCTCAAATAAAATACTATTATTTGGCGATGAGTACAAACGTTACTTATCATCGCGTACAGTATACTTATACTCATTTTCAACTCCAATTTAATACAAAATAGTCATTACAACCTAAGTAGCAGGTGCTAACAGGTCAACAACCTTTACACTTGACTAAGTTTCAACCCACGATCATAATTTCGTTTCAGATGTAATCATAATCGTGCCGCGGAATGTTTTCATTGAAGGGCTCCCAATGAGGTCGAGTGAAAGTAACTTAACTTTGTGATGCCGACTTATTAATACGTTTAATTCTTTGGTGCTGTGAAGTTATTTTTGAGTGTTTTTACTTTTTTTACTTTTTAATTTGTGATTGCCCGGTTGATGAGCTTTGGTAAGAATGCTTTAGTGAATAGTACATAAGTTTTTGCTTTGTGGATGTACTTTTAAATATTTGTTTTTGTGCCTATTTTGAAGGTTGTACCTATTTAGTTCTGTTGTAAATAAATTATTGTGAGATACCTATATAAATAAGTTTTCTTTATATGAAGTACATAAGTACTAAGTAAGTATAAACTTACATCATATTTATTTACGTGTGCAGGTGGTAGAACCCTTTGTGGTTCGGCTCCGGCGGCACCACCCACACCTATTCCTGTCTCATAACAGCAGTGTTAAGCGCTGCTGTGTTCTGGTTTGAAGGGTGTGGTCAGAGAGACATACTTTTCCGAGGCGTCCCAGCTTAGTCCTCAGGGGTAGCGGTGCATCTGTGGCCGACCTCAGGTAGAAATATCTGATCCTGGAGTTGATTACAGATGTCCATGGGCGGCAGTAGCCACGTACCACTGGACTGCATGCTCGTCTGCTACTCCTACATTATAAAAAATACGTGTACGTACAATGCACATACGTAGTAGGTACACTTACAGACGTAGATGAAAAATCAATCTATTGTGGAGCGTACTCCAATGTAGGGATAATCTCATAATTATTTTTACTTTCTAAGTCCATTCCAAAATAAGAGACAGAAACAAAAAAATAAATATAAACGTTCAGGTTTTTACGGATCACAGACAAACTATTAAATTTTACTTACATTATAAAGGTATGCGTATCGTATTCTTTTTTATATAGAAACTAGCTGACCCGCCAAACGTTGTGTTGCCATATAAATAAAAAAATATTCAGGGTGAATAACCCTTATCACTTAGGGGTATGAAAAATAGATAGTAGCCGATTCTCAGACCTACTGCATATGCATATAAAATTTGGTAAAAAACGGTAAAGCCGTTTTGGAGGAGTACGGTAACAAACATTGTGACACGAGAATTTTATATATAAGATACGTAAGAGGATCGCTTACCATTATTATAACGGAAAAGCATAAAGTAACAATGAAGTAATTCATAAAACCAAGTTCAGGGTCACTACCGCAACGAATCGGTCATAAACGCAAATCTTAATCCCCACTTTTTCATTTCCACGTAGGGATGGCGATCTGAGATCGATTAATCGATCTTTTGGATTAAAAATCGATTATTTTAATCGATCTCGATGAAAATCGAAAGTCGGTATGTATTTCAGTGCTAGTTTGGTCCAGATTACCTTTTTTCCTATATAGGTACGCCCTTTTTACCTGAAAAGATCGATGATCGATCTTTGGAGAATCGATTCTTTGGCCCTTAATTATTTTGTGAATCGATTTGGATCGATTCAAGAATCGGTTTTTTTCGGAAAGAATCGCCATCCCTATTTCCACGTAATCTGACTCACTAAGGTATGCGCATTTGATTATACGCGGTTATGCTTCACGCGGTATTGGTATCATTGCGTCAAGCCAGACAGCTTCGAACATGAATGGAGTTACATAACGTTTCATGATTTTAGAAAGCTCCTGCTTGATTTGTCTAATTAATGAAGTTGGCTAATTGAATTTAAATGCGTGTTTTTGGTAATTAAGCAAGATAACAGTTGAATTTAGTCCGGAAGTAATACGACATTGTATGATAAAACTTTTTGACTTTTTATTGCGGGCCACCCACGACATTTATGTCTAATGGTTTGTGGTTGAAGTGTGCACATTCATTTTTTTGCGGTGCATGTTAGGTATGTTAAATTTTTCTTCCTTAATTAATAAGTTAGAAATATTTACGATCTTAACTAGACTCTTTTTATATTATCTAAAAAGAAATGAATGGATGTAATGACTTAACTGCGCCGGTAATTTCGTATTTCGTAAAAAAATACAATTTTACTTTCCTCGCCAGATTAATGTGTCAAATATCTCAAACATCAATTATATTTTAAAAGAATGTTCAGTGGAATTTAAGCAAACAGTGAGGAACATTTGCACTATTAGCATTAATGGAATTACCATTTGTCATCGATTAAACTTATTGACGATTACCTCTCGATCTTTAAATTTTATTCTTCCATTCATCCACGTCGGTACCCATCAAAACATCGTAAAGCACGAGCCACTGTAATTATACAATGGGTACCGACCGCATATTTGCAAGCGAAATGTACCGCAAAAACCTAAAGTGGCAGTACAAAAGTTCCGGTTACTTTCTCCCGGTTCCACGGCCTACATCAAACCCAACCCGTTTGGCGGGAACGCCCAAAATGTGGTGATTAAAAGCGATCGTGTGCCCACGTCTTTACTTTCGACTTTTCAACTCCTGCCAATTAATATTGGCAGCTACTTTTCGGGCTGGTCGCTTGTTCGTGGGATGTGGTTTTTTGCGTTAATTAGAACGGGTTATAATATAAGAGTAATTTTTAATAAATATAATCGATGATCGGTTAAAGTATTAGATTAGTATGTACTTGTTGCTGTATGAATCGATCTGGTCATGTCTTTAGGAAAAGGAACTACATAGATTTTTTTTAAATATGTTATAATTTAATTTAGGCAACCATTCATTTTTCAATACATAGTAATTGCATCACACAATATTAAAATATTATCTAAACAAAATTCCTTTACTTATCAAGCTCGTATGATAAATAACCAACTGGATAGTTTAATCTCATACGAAGAAAGTCAAACATCCGTAGCTTTTCCTTTCAAATCCCAAGAGGGTATACATACTGTTGACGTTATCTGTAAGACCTGTTCACCTTTGATCTCCAGTTTCTAATGCACTTCATTATTTACGACATGTCTACACGTTCACGTGACACAACAATGGATTACGTATCGTGTTTTTGGGAAAAGACAAATAAATATCGCTTTCTACAAGTTGAAGGTTGTACAGTCCTTTATGGGTCGACTTCAGAGGCATCACATTAGGTACACTTATTTCTGTTTAACAGACATTTAAACCCTGGCTAGATAGCATTATAATCCAAATAAAAAACTATTCTAGCCAAAACAGAATACTCGTAGAAGTAGGTATCGTCAAATAAAAATTCAAACATTGTCATGTCATAGAAATGAACCACAAAGTTCAACAATTAGATATCTTTAGCGTATGACATTTTAGACTACCCTAGTTACAATCAAATTAAAGCTGTCTCGTGGGATTGGGGAATTGGAAGTAGGCTCATAATGAGAGAGGAAAACAATAGTACATGAATTAAAAATGAATTGAATGCTTTGTCTCAGAAGGAATGGCTGTTGAAACTGAAACTAATCGTAATGAGAGACGAACAATATATCAGTAGTAGAGTAAATAGGGTTCAAACTTTCATAGCATAAGACGTTACCACTTCGATCTAAGGCATCTACGCGACTCGGATTATCGTATAGGATAAGATTAATTTGAAGGTTTACTTTATCCCCATCCGCACATGCAATTTTACGATTATTCCTTTGATTTTTGATCGTAAACCCTAAATAATCCTTGATAATAAACACCCTCAACACCCTGTTTATTAGAATGATCCGATTTAAAATGATCGAAATTTATTATAGTTTCCAAAATTAACTCAAGTTTTACTTGCGTTTATATTTATGCTTATTCCAGACGAACATTTCAATTTCACTTATTAGTTATCCACAGATTCTATTAGTAGTTCACAGTTTGTAAACAAGGGACTTCTCAACACAAACGATGGGAACACGATCCACGAGAGAACTTTCCCTTGCTTTAATGGTATACCAATATCAAAAGTCAAACATTTGAACTTTCGACAAGCGCCAAGTAAAGGTAAACTGTGAGCTGGGTTACGGCTTGCGTCATATACCTTTTCAGGGTCGGAGATCTACTAGAACACTAAATTTCTTTATGTTATGAGAGATGTACTCTACTGCGTCGATTATACACATGTATTTAGTTGACCCTTGCACTTTACGCTTATCAATTTCGTTTTATTGACAGTAAACAGTGGTACATGAAACAATGATATTTTAACACAGATAGATTTTCTAATACAATCTACATCTATGAAACGATACATAAATAAGTTATTTTTGTTTTATACCGCACACCGTTATGGTATGCCGTTTAATTCAAAGGATACGAGACCAATGCACTTATATGGTTTTCAATTTCGTCCTTAGAGATATGACAATTTCTGTCCTATTAAAATTTCATGGTAGATCCATATGCGGCATGTACAGCGCAATGGTGGACCGCATTTTTGCTATTACCACTAGCCTAAATTCACTTTTATAAAGATAAAAGGCTAACCTTTACAAACGTAACAGCAAGCCGTAGCCGCAACCGCAATTGACGTATGAGCCGCAGCGATAAGCCGCATCAGGTCTATGTAGTGAGTTATGTACACAGTGTAATATTTATGTTTTTTGTTCACAGTTCACGATGCGGTTGAGGCGCAGTCTGGCTATAGGCGTCCTACTCATATTACATATGGTGAGAAAAAAGTGTTTACATATTTTTAATTCACACTTGGTTTATTGTGAAATTACTTAACAATTAATCACGTATAAAGGAGATATCATGCAGTCAAAGCACTATTTTCTTGCCATAACTAAATTAAAATGTATTCAAACTAAAGATTGGGACGGCACTGACAAAAATTAATTATTTATTATTCTTTGAGCTCTCTTAATAAACTACATAATGATAATCTTAAATACTCTTAATCTCTGTAATCTTTACTAAGCCGCACTGGACTTACGCAGTAGAGTACGCTCTAGACATCTCCAAGTTGTGGGATGCTCAGAAGGTACTCAGCCATAACTTATTAGTGTATAATTTCACTAATTTCTGATTACATATTCAATGTTAGTCTAATAGTGTTAAATTTTTTGGTTCTTTTGATTTGTTGATGCTATTAAATAGTGTAACTGGCTAAGAACACTTCGATTACTTGAAAATAAATAATAAATTATTGATTTATATTATACGAAGTGAGAATACAATATATTTCAATAAGTAATATTAATAAACATGGTCGGATAGTAAATACCATAAATAATATACATTATCATATTATGGGTGATAGTCGAAACATCTTGTCAGTAGCTTCAAAGTAATCCAGTTAAATAGTTGATAAATGTTCAAAAGAAAGTCTTTCTAAAATCTTTAACCTTGATCTTCCATAGAAATTCATAGAAATACACGAAATATGTAAATACAAGTGTTTAGTTAGCATAATAGAGTCGGGGAGTTTTTCTGAATGGACTTTCTCTTAACTGAGATGACTGGGGTCACGTGTGAATATGTTCACGTTAATGTTACATTGTGTTTAGTTTATTTGTAAGGTCATACAAGTTTTTTCTTGGTTATAAGATAACATACGGCCACAATGACGTGACAAATGCCGAAATTCTTTTCGCTTTTACTTTTTATGTCAACTAAGTTTCCCCGACCACACATTGTTTGAGCCGACTGGGATTTTTGTGGTACTTCTATGATACTTACTAGAGCTCGAGACAATTAGGTTTCCTTTGTGGTATTTTTCAGATGTCAGTAACGTAATACGTTATTTGGAACGAATAATTTGATAGAAATTAATTTAATAAATTCGGAATATATGAGAAACATTGTGCTATTTTTATCAACATCAGCAGAAATGAAAATATTTATAAAATTAATCGAATAGTCCTAAAACTAAAAGCATGCTTTTGTAACTAGAATATTAAATAAAAATATCTCTAGTAGTGCAATCAAAACATACCACACGTCTGAAAATATTTGAAACCGCTTCATTGTCCTGAATTAGAAGAAATTAACAGACCGAGTTAGTGCTTAAACTTCAGCAGAGCGTACATGATGTATTTATCTGAATTTATTACTAACTTTTTTATGTATTCAGATACTAAACAATAAGTCTACATGCACTAATTCATAAATACTAGTAAGATTATTTACGGATAAACGAAACATCTCAGATTTAGATATATTTCTATATATTAATTAGTTAAACTACGTTCACTTTTTTATAACATTGGAGTAACAGACAAGCATGAAGTCCACCTGATGGTAAGTATAGACACCTGAGTCCGGTCACAGATGCGCCGCTACCCCTGAGTACTAAGCTGGTAATACCTCAGTAAGATAATTATGTATCCCTTACACCTTTCAAACCAGAACACAGCAGCGCTAAACTGATTCTTAATAAATTCACCATTCATCAACTACAAGTAACTCTATAATTAAATCTTAGTCGTAAATCGTCATGAAAAACTATTAGCGCGTGTAATAAAATCGATTACACTGAACATAAATCGATTACACTAATTTTGTGAAAACATCCAAGCGAGTCGATGCGGTTAGTTGGCGGCGCTAGTGATGTGCTGTAAATGGTTGGAACCGATTAAAAATCATTAACTTTCAAGCCTTAAGCGCCGCTCTACTTATTGGACCTATGATGTACGGATCACCGGAAGTTATGTTTTATTTTATTTACGATCTATTGACATGATGAAACCTTCGGTCTTTTTAATGTACAACAAACTAGTTATTCCATTGAAATATAGTGTTGAATGTTTACTTATAAAATAATCCACTTAGGTATTCGGATTTATGCTCCTAAGAATACGCCAAAAATTAATAATTTATATTTCTATTATGAGACTTGTGACCTTAAATATCTAATTAAGTTTATCCATAGCGCCCACGACAGGAATTTTAAAGCGAGGCTATAAATTTAAGAGCGTCATGAGCTTATCAAAAGACATATTAAACTCATATAAAATAGTAGAAATGGTGTTCGATTCGAATTAGATGGAGATTATCTACACGTAACCCTATAATAATATATCTTAATGAATTTTTATTCATAATTATGAAAAAAACACATTTTGACAAAACAAATAAAAGAAAACCTTATCATTATTATTTTAGAGATTAAAATCAACAACAAACAGTAGGGTGTGTCTATAGGAAACGCAATGAGATTGAATCTAATACGGTCAGCGGGTAAATGCACCAAAAATGGGCATGTCGACTGCGAATGACGGACGTTGCAAGTTCCGTTTACGTACACTATTTACCCGTTTAGCCTTTAAGGAGTAAGGTTAGTGAACCCAGCTAACTAGGTATCATTGTACCTAAGTAACACTGTAAACAACTTTCCTGTCTGTCTGAATGAGCTTAGTTTAAGTCATTAGGGTCAATATGGAACCGCGTGGTCTAGATTATGGGTGGGTGATAGGTCTTGTAGCTATAATTTGTACAGATTATTTCCCATATCAATTTTGCATACAAATTGTAGTAATAAGGCGTTGTTAACTAATGCTATATTTTGATTCTAGCAGCAAAGACAGATAAAATAACAAGTATTCCAATTCTGAGGGACGGCGTTGAATTTTTCGATTTTTGATTCGATAAAAACATTGACTTCGAAAAAGAGAGTAACTATTTAGAAGAGTCTCAACTGGGGTTAAATGACATTTAATCGAATAATTGGAGTAAATAGTCCACACTTTAATTAATATACTACCACTTAGTGTACACGATAATACTGTACGTATATTATTTCGGGTTGAATAAAATTATAAAGCCCTGAGGGAAAGATTTGGTTGATCCTCTTCGATCAATACCGAATTATACTACTAAGCAAATTTCTGTCAGCCTCTTAATCACGTACCGTGAGATTTTGTTATGACGCATTATTTTTCAATATTATTTTATACATCACATTACTACTCTCGAAACTGACACGAAATTTTCTCCCTTAATGAATTATATCTCGGATAATGAGGAAAAAATCCAGATTTCATTTATAAACAAAAAAACAAAATAGATAATCCTATAAACCAGTACATCATACGTACAATTTGACATTATTGGTTAAATTTGCAATATCATAAGAACATTTTACAGCTTCTTAAAACTTTGTAGATTTACTTGCGCCAACGCACATAAGGCCTGCTAATTGCGCCGCGTAGGTACGCATGCACGACCCAATTGTATACCTGTCAGTCTGGCGGAAAACGAGTCGAAGACCGCAGTAACGATTTACGACAATAGATGGGTGTTGTGAAGAGTAAAAGCTAGCTTTCCACCGGTCACCGCGACCTACAGCGACGACACACATCGAACTTGAAATCCTGCTCGTCATCGTTTGTCCCACTATTGGTGGTGTTACCCTATTTTTTATGCTGGTAATTATTTCTGCTGTATAACTTGTTTAGTGAGTGATTAAGAAGTATATTATAGAACATGTAGATAAAAGCTCTGTTTATGGTTTTGTATATCCGGACAAAGTTAAATCAAAAAATATTATTAGAAAATATTTAACAAGCTTTTAATCGTACGAATTTATAATTATGTGATCAAAGCTCTTTATACTCAGTAGAGCATGCTAATCCTGGTCAAATAATCTTATAGATAAATTGAACGTAATTATAAATATATTTTTCTTATATTCCTTATTATTCACAAATGGGTTAATTTTGCCTAAAACGGCAAATGTCATACAATTCTGAAACGTGAATCCCACATTCAGATTGATAAAGCACAAGCATTGACTGCAATACTGAATACAAACGAAAACAAAAACAAATTTGCACAGCACAATGGCAATGGGAAAATGAACGTCTAGGCAGTGCGAAACAAGTCACGACCACTAGCAATATCTTAGGCCCTTCTCACAAGGAACTTTTATTGATATTGGTTCCGCTCAGACCGCATGAACTTGTATACAATTGTTCGAATATCCGTCGTTCCATGAACAGCATGTTAAAAATGGTGTAGCCTGTATGTATGAACTAGTTTTTTTCCATATTTGAGCCACAAGAAAATTCAAAGTGCGTACCTACCATTTTTATGGTTTTATATGTTACAAAGATGTTTGGTTTTAGTACAAACGTAACAAGGGTGGTATGATCAAATAATTGCGTTAATGTAAGGTAATTAAAAAAAATCATATACAACAGTCCATTTTAAATAGTAATAATAGTGCAACACGCATAAAATACTTTACAACAATACATAACATACTTTGTTAACTTAATAATTTCGAAGACCTCCATATAAAAACGGTGTTAAAGTAATACATTTCAATAATAATATTATATACTTCATATTCGAAACAGTACACAAGTAAGCCAAATGTAAATGTAAACAGAAAGATACGTATTAAAAAGGAAATTATCAAAGATTGATCGTAATTATTGCCACGCCGTGTACCGTAGTTATCGTTTAACCGCTCCGTGTGTAAGGAGCCTTACCGACACGCTGTGAGTGATACACCCAGCGATTTAATGAAAGTAAAATTAGTCCGCCGAGAGCAACGACCTCGCTGACACACTGCACTTGACGGCCGCTCCTCAGCGCACGCGGATATCGTTTTTTAGCGCACTACTGGAAAACATTGGATTTGCGATTGAATTTACTGAGGATTCCAATTTTAAATTCCACTATTAAAATTATTTAACGACAACTCTACTATACCGATCTATCTTCTAGATTAGCAGTCTTATGAAAGTTCGATACTATTAATATGTGAAATATATCTGAAATTGATTAAATAAATCTACAACAGAGCATCATTTTTGATGATTTGATGGTATCAAGTGACTGTTTTTAAATGATGAGCAATTATGAAGATGTATTAGGAAAAAATAAAACGAAGGATTTTCTTAATGTAGTCATTGAATTCATCATGATGCTATGGATTATCCGGATTATGTAATTATAATTTTCACTGGGAACTCCCTGATTGAACTGTGTTGCTTCTAGCGGCTTCTACTACCTTTCAACTAGGTATTTATCTTTCACTGATTATCTAGATGTAGGTACGTATTTTATAGGAAGTTTATACTAAATGTATTAAATTCTTCCCTTTAAATTCATAACTTTTTGACGGCTTAGTTGTTATGTCAAAAGAAAAAGAAAAACAATTAAATATACTTTATTTGTTCTGGCCCATCGATCGAGCATCAAGTCTTCCAAAGGAAGCTAGAGGACTTTAAGTTAATATAATCTTTATACTCTGGGATAAAAAAAGTGAATGAAGGGGACACGAGACTAATGCTCGTTCTGCGTAAAACTCTCGTACACCAACCTATTACCATATTAGCTACGAGTTAACCACAGCTCAAAAATAACAAAAGCCAAGTACTTAGCTTCACAAATGCCTCGTTACCCACTTGTCGGTATTTACAAATACCAAACGCTACACGCCTTAATCAACTCGAACAACTGACAGCGCATTAACTCGTCGAAAAGGTGATTAATGATCGAGATTAAAAATAGGAATCGGTGATTTGAAATTAATAGCCAACATTTTACTTTTAAGTGCCTTCGAAAATATTTTGACTGGTATTGATGTTTTAAGAATATCTTATTAACCTGTCCATTGATTCCTATCGTAACTCCTAACCTCAACTTTCTCCTTCTAAGTACCCCGATGACGCAACATTTATTAACCGTGTAGTAACTTAGTCCCAAGTGATCCATTCTGATAGTGATCTAAAGTAATTGCTGGATCCAACTATCCGTAGGAGACCTTCACAAACCCACGCATAAATCTTTATTGGAGAAATAAAAAGTCTCGGCACATCTTGGGTCGGCCAATACTTTCTAATTTTGTACCTCGAGGCGAAACAAATGAGAGTTATAAAAGTACTGACAATTCATTAATACTAGGTCTATGGACGTCAACACCCATAATCAAATACTAACTGGTGCCTACGGATTCGCCCAATATATAAAGATTCATTTTTATAAAGTTAAATAAGCATTAGTAAACATTACTCATTAATTTTTTTTATATACTTTTTCTAATTATCTACCGTATGGATGGTTAAGCAAAATTACTGAATTATAAGTGGTGTAGAATAGTCTCATTAACATACCTAATTAGAATGTTACCTGCTGCTTTATTATTTAAAACATATAAATAAGCTTCTCAATGCCTATACATCAATGCGGTCCATGTCGTTACAAACGAACAAGTATCCCTTACAACTTTAACTTGTTAATTGGTTTAATTACGATTTTATTATGGGCAATATTGAAAATCACCCAATGGTCATATCACTCATTACACCCTACGGCCGAGCGGCTGCCGCAACAACATCGCTTCAATTAATGAGAGATTTAAGTTTCGAGAGCAAAAAATATATAATTAACGACGAAATGCAAGTTCGAACTCCATGGAACCAGTCTATTGGAAAAAAATTTGGAAACAAGAATTCTTAAAATAACTACGATTTAAATTAAATGAAAACCAGAATCATGGGCAACTTTCACATGATCATTCTATTCGTGCGCCGAGGAAATTTGATGCGAGGAATTATCTAGTAAGATTTCGTACGAGCGACCCAGTATATGCAGGTTGGGTGTTGTCGCATATCTTCGACACGGTTGTTGGTTAACGGGTGGTATTTAAAACGGTCAGTGTGTCGAATTAAATAACACTTAAAATATTGCCCACACGCGCTAGTGAAAGCTGATGCTACAAAAACAGAGTAATTTTTGTGTCAGAACAACATATGAGATTTAATAAGTACCGGTATTCAAAGGCGTCGTGTGCGTACATGTATTTTGATTTAAAACCAATTTATTGGTAGTTATTAAGGTTTTCGGTTGGAAAGACCTTCTGGCAAGATCGTCGATACAATATTTTTATTTTCTCCGTTGTGTGTCATATCAAAATGAAATATTCCAGATTTACTTACACTTAAACAGGAATTATTTTCGAATATCATTTATCGTAGATAGAAAAACATTTAAATAATGATGCAGTATAAATTTACGCACTTACGTAATCTATGCAAAAACCCTTTAGTTATATAGTTTGCTTTATATTTCAGAGTGGAACACTAAGCGACCAAACGTCAAATGAGGGCGGAGGCGGAGGGGGCAGCCAGAGCTCCGACACCAACAGTGCGGCGGAGCCTTCAACCGACCAGCTAGCAATGGAGTCTTCCGAGAGAGAAACACCAAGCCACGCTTATAACGGACCACCACCTCCTGTCCCACCGCCGCATAATAGGAGACAGAATCCACCACACCATCAGTCGCACCATCCATTAGGTAATCATAATAATAAACTTTATTCGATATCCTATTTGAAAATGATGTTACAAAGTAAACATTTTTGGTGATGTTTTTTTCTAAAACATTATGTTTATGTTTTCAGGTATGCCACGGATTCCTAATCATCATCCCATTCATTCAAAACCATTTGCTCTGGGGCCACCAGTAAGTCATCACAAGAACGATATCGGACCAGGATTCAGAGGACCACCCCCGCCGCAAGCACCACCGGCTGATGCGCAAACTTCTGCTAGCGACAAAGTATTTAGCGGCGCTGGCGATGTCTGGCCAGCACCTGCTCCGGATATGCCCAAAATAGTCTCTTTAGACGTAAAATGTGAAAAGAACGCCATGAGAGTTTTCCTTAGCTTCGATAAACCTTTCTTCGGCATTGTATTTTCCAAAGGACATTACTCGAATCATCAATGCGTCCATCTTCCACCGAACCTAGGCAGAGCTTCTGCTTCATTTGAAATCGGTGCTCACGCATGTGGCACTGCTGGAAGTGGCGATCCAAGATATAGAGGCGACGTCGCAGCTGCTGGTACCTACTTCGAAAATGTTATAGTTATACAATATGATCCACAAGTTCAAGAAGTTTGGGATCAGGCTCGCAAATTACGGTGTACATGGCATGATCAGTACGAAAAAGCTGTCACATTCAGACCTTTCCCCGTGGATATGCTAGATGTGGTACGAGCCGACTTTGCTGGAGATAACGTTGGTTGCTGGATGCAAATTCAAGTTGGCAAGGGACCTTGGGCATCTGAAGTGTCAGGGCTTGTTAAGATTGGCCAAACGATGACAATGGTACTAGCTATCAAGGATGACGATGCGAAATTTGATATGCTAGTCCGAGACTGCGTAGCTCATGATGGTCAACGCGCTCCTATACAATTAGTCGATAGGCGAGGCTGTGTAACACGACCAAAATTAATGTCAAGGTTTACTAAGATCAAGAACTTTGGAGCTAGCGCATCCGTTCTATCTTACGCCCACTTCCAGGCCTTCAAGTTCCCTGATTCCATGGAGGTTCACTTCCAGTGTACTATACAGATTTGCAGATACCGTTGCCCCGAACAATGTTCTGATGGTGCTCATAACGTTATTGCCCCACATGCAGAATATGGGCCACCGCAAATAGATTCTTATCCAGTCGGCGCTGAAGTAAGAAGGGATGAACGCCGAGTTAGAAGGCAAAGGCGTGCAACATCTCCTGAGAAGGAAGTAGGAGTGAACAGAGTTATTCGGGTAGTATCCGCTGGCGATTTGAACTTAGATTCCTCTGAAGAATCAACAGCACCCAGAGTCGTCCCAAGTCCAGGCCTTGTGTGTATGACAACGCCCGGTTTCGCAGCTACACTTGGTGCTCTACTTGCCACATTAATCTGTTCATGCGCCGTGTCAGCTGTGTTATTCTTCAAATTACGACCAATTACTACGTTAAAAAAGAAAACCGCCGCTATTACGACGATAGCTCGACCACATCCCACGACAGGGCCGCATGTTATCTCAAAAAGTCGATTTTACTCGTAACAATGCCTTTATTTAACGTAATTTGTACATATTAGTGTGATGAGACTGAGTATGTAGACCATGCCAATTCTATTATATTTCGCGTGTTATCTGAGTGCTCAATCTTTTAGATGCGTTTTGGGCATCTTTATTATTTACTTAAATTATGTTTTGTGGTTATTGAAGTTGTAACTTAGAATTATGTAATTTAAAGGTGACGTGATGAGGCTTCAATTTCGTATTTCAATACCTGACCAAAACTTAACAAGTTCAAGTGCAGATAATCTGTTATTACAGATTTGTTATCCAATATTTGGAAGTAAATCATTTCATGAAAATTGAATGATAGTGTATTTTGAAACCGTAATCAATATAGACAGAATTTAGTATTAAAATATAGGTACCTAGATTAGTACAATCTTCTGTTACCTCTGTTCAAATATATATTTTTGATATAGGGGCAACGGAAAACCTAATGGTTTAAGCGTCATTTAGGTGAACCGCTAGTAATAGTTTAAAGTAACTTGTCATTAGTATTAATATTATTTATTTTAGCTTAGTTCTCGTTTAGTCATTACTACCTACCTGTAATTTATTTATTTTATACCACCTGAGTACCTCCTCTTCTGTTTTTAATTTATTGTTTAATTATTTTTCATTTTTAATATTATAAATAATATATGAAATGTTACAAAGTTGTTCGATGTTGCAGAAAAGAATTATACTTAGTTATAGTACGTTGAATAAATCTTAACGACTTGAAAAATGAATTATGTATCTATTTTTGGACTAGCGACAAAATATTATAATATCAAAACATTATGTAGACTATACCTTCGGAAATTAAAAGCTATTCTCGAAAGACTGTATTATTTTACTACCCTTAACATTATAATTGACCATAACTAATAATCCCAATAGGCAAAGCAATTAAAAAGTATAATATTAAAAAAAAAGTGAGATGTTATGATACACTATAAAGGGTTACTGAAAATTCGATACATTCCCTTGGAGGGGTAAAAGTAGAGCTCATTTGCAATAGATTTTGTCATTAAGTACCCTAGCCGATAGTGATTTGTTTTTGATATATTCAAGTTTTTGTGTTTTTATTTCTAAATACCGATTTCAGGCAAAAAATAAAATGCTCCTAAGTGAATGTCCTATTTTGATCCTATTTTGTGCATAATCTTATACCTAACATCGCAACACTTCCTTAAAATGGCAATACGCTGTAGTAGTACTCTTAAACTTTACGTTATGGAGGTCAATTTGCTAGAGTTCAATAAATAAAAACCCTTTTTATTTTCACTTCAGAGAGAATTTGGATAAAAAAGATATATGGAATGTGTCGTACAAATTATTAAAATAATTGGCCTGACGTAGTATGATCGATATACTTAAATGCTTTTAACATAATAATATACTGTTGACCTATAGTCCTTTAATTGGTTATAAATATAATATTAGTGTTATTAATCAGATACCAACATCCGCTCTTCAAAAAGAAAACCTTTAAAAGTAACACTCCATAGTTTCTATTTCTTAGACTCGATACTTTTGAGTTTTTTCGTTACCAAGATTGCACCAGAAGTATTAATTAAAGTAATTATATAATTAATATGATACTGTAGGTAATAGATACGTAAGCTCTCATTATCATTAGATACTCCCCGACGCACTATATTTTATTTTTTTACTAGTTTATGTGGCTATATCGATGGGTCCTATGTATATGGGCCAAAATGCAAAATTACAACTTTACAGGAGAGGCTTCCAAAGTTTAAATTTACTATAACTTCAGATTGATAAAACTGAAATTTAAGAATCTTTGCTTGTTTGCTAAGAGAACTATCCTCCTCATTTATACTATAGTATTTTATATATACATTTATTAGTTTTTTTTTTACGTCACGTTGGCCCTTGTACGTTCGTTTTTGTTATAATTGAAAATTAGACGAGCTTACCTGTAAGCGAAGTCTGATTATAATTTTATGAATGGTGATCTGAAATATAATTGAGAATTACAATGTAGTATCCTTCTTCCCACTCGTCGGCATCGCGATTGTTTAGCCTTTAAAAACAAAAAAAAAAATTAAAGACCACTGACACTGCGTATGACAGTGACAGCTCCGGATTCCTCACTTAATTTAGAGTCTATCATTTCCAACTTAGTCTCCTTGATAATATGCATGCTGTCTATATCTAGGAGACTCTTTTGTTCTTATTGTTGCAGTATGGGTTTTGATTTTGGGAGGGTGGGTTCGCTTACAGGTAAGCTCGTCTAATTTTCAATTTTATTTCATGGTGATCTGAAATATAATTGAGAATTACAATGTAGATGTTTAGAGACAACTGCAACAATGGGACATGTAATTAAATTAAAGATTTATTACCATACATATATATTATTATATGGATTTAATTACATTGCTGAATATTTATTTGTTCTGCATCATATGGATGAGATGTTGTGAAATCCATAGTGCTTAGTGAGATTTATTCTCAATAATAATATATATATATATATATATATATATATATATATTATATATATATAATCCTGTAAGGAATGACGTGCGTTCTCCATGTTGCCGTCTAGGAGCGACTTTGTTGTCTATGGCGGGTTTTCTCCTCTCCCCCCCGAGGCAAAGGGAAAAATATGAGATGCCATAGATTCAAGATGGCGGCCGATTTAAAATTTTTAACTTTTTTATTTATTGACTTTATCCTGATGCTTGTTTCTTTTTCGAATAATATTCGCGTGGGTATTACGATGAAATTGGAAAAAAATGAAAAACCAAGATGGCCGCCGAGATATTTGAGTTTGAAATTTTTCAATTTTCGAGGTGTTTTTGGGAGGTCGTATCTCTTGGGATTTTTAATATTTTGTTGCCATTTTTTTAAATTTTCTCGTATATGTCCTCAATTTTGCCAAATTGGATTTATTTTTTTTTTCAACAAGATGGCGGGTCGTCTGTTAGGCGATTTGTAAAATGTACGAAAAAACGGATTTTTTTCAAGTGAAATATTCGGAGGTTGGCGACGTTAGAGCGATTTGGTTTGTTCGGGGCGGTCGTGGGGCTCGGCCCGAAGTGTTGCCAGGTTTGATTTTTTTTCTCCCCACTCTTACAATTTTTCAAACTTTTCATTCAAAAATATGAAAAGTAGAAGGAGAAATATTTTTGATGAAAATTTTTCACTGGAATATTTTTTTTGGCTGTCGTAATGACATTTGACCGTTTTCGTCGATGTCGACTGGCAACACTGGCCGCAGGAATTTTTTTTCAGTTTTACGAAAAATCGACTTCCTCGACCTGAAGGAGTGGTGGGGGGTGGGTTTGATGTATGAGTGGAATTTTTAATTTGCCTCCGTGTCTATGGGAAAAATCTGAAACTTTCAAAATTCAAGATGGCGGCCGAGCTGGATTGGGCAACTTTTTTTTTCATTTTGCACCTATCCAAGATCGGTATCGTTTCCGGCTAACTTGAGGGCGACTGTTACGATGAAATTAGAAAAAGTTGAAAAAACAAGATGGCCGCCGAGATACTTGAGTTTGAAATTTTTCATTTTTCGAGGTGTGTTCGCGGGGTGGCACTGATGTGTTTTTTTAAATATTTTTTTTTTTTTTTCGTTTTTTTTCTCGGATATATGCTCAATTTTACCAAATTGGATTTATTTAATTTTTTAACCAGATGGCGGATCGTTCGTCAGGCAATTTGTAAAATGTATGAAAAATCGCATTTTTTGAAGTGAAATATTTTGAGGTTGGCAACATTTCAGCGAATCGCCTTGTATGGGGCGGTTGTGGAGCGAGACTTGAAGTGTTGCCAGGTTTAGGATTTTTTTCTTCGTTCATACTTTTTTTGGAACTTTTCATTCAAAAATGTAAAAAGTAGAAGGAGAAACATTTTTAATGAAAATATTTTACATGGGTATTTGTCAGGGGGGTCGTAATGACATTTGACCATTTTCATCCAAATTAACTGGCAACACTGGGAGCTAGATTTTTTTTTTCACTTTTTTGACATTTCGAGTAGCCTAGCCTAAAGTATTGGTGGGGGGTAGTAATAATGTATGAAATATTTTTTCGGTATATTATGGTGGTTATAGGAAAAATGGGAAACATACAAAATTCAAGATGGCGGCCCTCCTGCGATTTTCAACTTTTTTTTTATTCTGCGCGCCTACCTGAGATTGGTGTCATTTTCGGCTAATTGTGGGACGACTGTTACGATAAAATTAGAAAAAATTGGAAAAACAAGATGGCCGCCGAGATATTTGAGTTTGAAATCTTTCATTTTTCGAGGTGTGTTTGTGGGGTCGTAGCGCGGTGGTTTTATCAATATTTTATCGATATTTTTGATTTATTGGCCGGATTGTATCCTCAATTTTATCATATGGCAATATTATTTTTTTTAAATCAGATGGCGCACCTTGTGTCAGCCATTTTGTAAAATGTACGTAAAAAATGCATTTTTCGAAGTGAAATATTTTGAGGTTGGCAACATTTGAGCGAGTTGCTTTGTATCGGGCGGTCATGGAGCTCGGCTCGAAGTGTTGCCAGGTAAAGTTTTTTTTTTCATCGTTCATACATTTTTTGGAACTTTTCATTCAAAAATGTAAAAAGTAGAAGGAGAAATATTTTTAATGAAATTTTTTCACAGGACAATTTTTTTTGGGCGTCGTAATGACATTTGACCATTTTCATCTTAATTAACTGGCAACACTGGGATACAGAATTTTTTTTCGCGATTTTCACTTTTTGAGTACTTGGGCGGAAACCGTAGACAGAGCATATAAGTTATGTATGGGAGATATTTTTTATTTCAAATGGACCCTATGTAAAAAACCGAAAATCCAATGTTGCCATATACAAAAAAAATGTTTTCATACAAATGCATTTTCTACAGGATTATCGAAGATTTCAAGCTGTTGCCACCATTTGACGTAATTTTTTTGTATGAGGCGCTTAATGGCACTTATAGACTGTACCAATGTGTAAAAAAATATTTCAGTGTTGCCATACAAAAAAAAATAATTTTCATACATGTGCATTTTTGTATGTCACATTTCAAGCTGTTGTAAATTTTTGACAACGTTATAATGTATGACGTGTTTGTATGTACTAATAGACTGCACATTTTGGTAAAAAAATATTTTTGTGTTGCCATACAAAAAATATTAATTTTCATACATATATATTTTTGTACGTAATATTTCAAGCTGTTGTCTTGTATTGGTAACATTAGAATGTATGAGGCGTTTGTTGGTACTAATATTGTGCACATTTTGATTAAAAAATATCTTAGTGTTGCCATACAAAAAATAATAATTTTCATACATTTGTATTTTTGTATGTGGTGTTTCGGGCTGTTGTCTCCCTTTAAAGACCACCACCATCATGCCCAGCATCACTTAACGTCAGTTTTCTGTATGAGGCGTTTAATGGTACTTATAGACTGTACATATTGGTGGAAAAATATTTCAGTGTTGCCATACAAAAAATAATAATTTTCATACATGTGCATTTTTGTATGGCACATTTCAAGCTGTTGTAAATTTTTGACTACGTTATAATGTATCACGCGATTGTAGGTACTAATAGACTTCACATTTTGGTAAAAAATATTTAAGTGTTGCCATATAAAAAATAATAATTTTCATATATATGTATTTTTGTATGAAATATTTCAAGCTGTTGTCTTCTGTTGATATCATTAGAATGTATGAGGCGTTTGTAGGTACTAATATTCTTCAAATTTTGATAAAAAAATATTTTAGTGTAGCCATACAAAAATAGTAATTTTCATACATTTGTATTTTTGTATGTGGTGTTTCGTGCTGTTGTCTCCCTTTAAATACCACCACCACCAAGCCCAGCATCACTAAACGTCCGTTTTCTGTATGAGGCGTTTAATGGTAGTTATAGACTGTATAAATTGGTGGAAAATTATTTCAGTGTTGCCATATAAAAAATAATAATTTTCATACAAGTGTATTTTTGTATGTCATATTTCAAGCTGTTGTTTCCTTTTGATGTCATTCCAATGTATGAGGCGTTTGTAGATACTAGAAGTATTAACATTTGGGTAAAATAATATTTCAGTGTTCCCGTACAAAAAATTATAATTTTCATACATATGCATTTTTGTATGTTATATTTCAAGCTTTTGTATATTTTTGACAACCTTATAATGTATGACGCGATTGTAGGCACTAATAGACTTCACATTTTGGTAACAAAATATTCAAGTGTTGCCATACAAGATATAATAATTTTCATACATATGTATTTTTGTATGCAATATTTCAAGCTGTTGCCTTCTATTGATATCATTAGAATGTATGAGGCGTGTGTAGGTACTAATATTCTGCACATTTTGATAAAAAAATATTTTAGTGTTGTCATACAAGAAATAACAATTTTTATAAATAGTTATTTTTGTATGTAATATTTCAAGCTTTTGTCTCCTTATTATGTCTTTAAAATGTATGGCTTATAGACAAAAAAATCACGACCCAAATTCTTGGTATTTTGCAAATATTAACTCATATCTTTTCCAAACAGCCCCAATCAGAATTAATAAAACTTCAATATAGGGGAAAAAATGTAAAAAATTTTTGCACGCAAAACTAAAGAAGACAACCGTTCCGCGAGCTGCTTTAGCAGCGAGCGCACACAAGCGATACCTAGTATATATATATATATATATATATATATATATATATATATATATATATATATATATATATATATATATATATATATATATAAAAATACAATATGAAAATATCATATTAATAAGAATTTTTTCTCTTAATTGGGTATAATTATAAAATATACATAATTATTAGGATTGCTAACTGAATATTTACTCTTACTGTATAATATGGATGAAATGTTCTGAAACACATAGTAATAAGTGAGATTCCCTCTGAATTAAATGAAATAATATTCAGTGCAATAATAATGCAATATTTTTCTCTAAATATATTATTACTAAAATTGGCCAATAATAATAATAATAATAGTAATATTTTTATTTAGTCAGTATTAATAATTATCCAATTCAAGCTTTTGCACCTTACAAAAAATAAATACATACAAGGTCGAAAATATGTTTTCTACCCTCCATAGTATGTCATAATTATGTGTAGAATGAATTACTTGGTCAATTTTATTGACACAAATAATACTATTTCCTTTGCTATATAGCAATATATGTATAAATATGTTTCATATGTGATGTGCATTATATAATAATGTACTTTTATATAATACTATACTTAAATGTACCAGTAGGTACATTGTATGTATTCCAATATTATTAAAATAGGAAGCCATCTCATGTTGAATATTAAGGAATTAATACCATTATTTATTGACAAATTATGATTTGGTATTTGATTTGATCTTGGGATGATATATGCCCCATGTGAGATAAATTTATATTTCATGTTGTAGGTATACCCTGTATAATATTGGGTGTTATACCTACTATGTTTCTTTATATTAGTGTGCATGTTCAGGAGGGACATGATCATTCTTAGATCAATGAAACATTTTAGTTTTATATGACTTCCTGTTTTTGTAGGTATATATCAGATTTGCAAAAGTTACTTATACTTTTTGCTGTACCATGCTTATGCATGCCCTCTGTAAAGTTACATATCTATATGGTTGGTTGGAAAGCTTATGATGTGTTTCCTTTTGAAATCCAATCTGACTTTCCATCTAACATCTTTTCGTAAAAATGTGTGTAACTATCAGTTATGTGTATGTAAAAGTTGATATCAGTTTTCATAGCAGTATTTATGTATATGATTATTTCAAACCCCATTCATGACTAGACCAGAAAAGCTTATCTTGACTCAAAAGTATTTATGCTGAGCATTCCCAGGATTAATTCAGTTTTAATAAGTCAAATATTTTATAACTTCCATGGGGTTCTGGCTTACTTAGCCTGTAATGATTACTAACACAACTGGTTCTAGTTACAGCTCTGACAGTGATAAATTATAAAGTTATTACCCACATTTTTCTCCATCTTAATTCTTTAAGAAAAGGAAAGTAGATAAATCTTCTATATATAATAATTATAATAATAATTTGTATATATAATATAGTTTTCTTTGTTCCAGGCCAGATGTCTGCCATGTGTGTCCTATATAGTAACGTTCATCACACATACCCCTAATTTATTTATTTATTTATTTATTGTTTAATGTTAAGAAGAACGGTTATGCACCAATTACACTTATTAACAATCATTATAAATAATACATTTCAATAGACAGATACTCCTATAAGGAATAAGGAATTCCTATTAATTCTAGGGATGCTAGATTTACATTTGAAAATTGATTGGACATGCAGCTTACTTTCTTTGTTTTATGTTTTATAAGAGCTTCTAGGTATACACACTAGGCATAAAAGATCCAAAGAAGATATCATATTAATGGCTGGCCATTCACATGATATAATAATGTTGTTATTACTTTTATATCATTAATGTGTCACATATTACCATGGTGGACATTATTTACCCTTAACCTAAGCTTCATTATGAAATGAGAACAATTTCAGTTTTAGTGTAACTAACATAGACATTATGAAGACTTAAGTGCAATAGCAATTCTCATATTATGCTTGTCTTTATTCCAGGATTAATGGACTGCTGTGTTATTTTTTGACCTGATGACTGGTGTATAAATGTATGATGCATGTTTCTATATAAACCTGGTGTTGCTAAAGGAAATGTTTAAGAAACAATATAAGTAGTATATTAATATTTGATTGCTTTTTGTAATGTTGGGAGTACCAGGCTTCTGTTGTAGAGCATTACATAGGCACCAATAATCTTTAGTCAATTTTTTCATGATGATCAGCCTCATATTTTAAGCAGTTTTACTGTACATGTAAAAGTGAAAAATATGTGCAGATATTTAATAATTACCCATATGTTTGTGGACTGAACTTCCAAACCTTTAATTACTACTGTATTTATTCCTATTGAGTCACTGAAACATAAGTGTAACGAAATCCAAAATGTTAATTTTGTATAAATTCTCACATTTGTACATAAAGTTCACTCTTGACATTCACATATTTGCATTTATGTCACATATGCCATATAAATAAGTAATACTAAACAAGGTTTTTGAATTATTTACAAGTATGGACATTTATTATTTAGCACATTTGTATTGTTATAGTATTGCAGGTATTGTTAGAGTACCTGGCCTTAGAATAAATCATAAAGGTATTTGTGTCCAAAGACAACTCCAGACTTCTGGATTGATTATCACTGTAACCCAGTGTATTAAATAGATAATTTAAAAACTTCAATTCAAGTTACATCTATATATAATAGAGTTATATGTGTTATGTAAGCTCAATGACTTTAAGTAGGTACTCTGTACCAGTAGTTAAGTGGTGCATTATAGTTCTGATTGTACTCCTTGATACAAATCTCCTTAGAGTTATACCTTAATAATACGAGTATTTCCTGAAATCCGCAATATCTTGAAATACACCTAATCTGGATGTTAGGATATTCATATACCTACCCCACAAGATATCAAATCAAACAGCTTTATATAGCTGGTAACTGATTAAATTTTATTATACATAATTTGTATATATGTGAGTAAGAGGTACTACAATATAACCCATGTAATATTGTTTACTTTGAGCCATGTATAGGTACCTGTTATTTGCTTATAAAACAGCTGAAATTGAGTAGGAACTATAGAGTATCCATAAGAAATCAATGAACTCTGCTCAATTGTGTTGAGGTATTAACACAGAATGCTACTATCAAATCTAGGACTTCAGACGCTGGTTCCAATATATGAGATACTTATAGTATTCTTTCTTCATGTGACTAAAAATATATTGGACAGATATGTGTCAGTATCAATATGCCGGAGTCTTGTTTGCTTAATCATTGTCCTCCTGAGGTGGTTCTTTTGAGAGAGCATGCCTTCTGTTCTATTTCAGGTTAACATGAAACAGTTGTCATGTATATACACCAGTGTGTATGTGATAATGTGAGGGGCACATCTATTACCATTTGAGATCGAGCATTGGATTAACTAGTATACAAAGATAATTTTGTTATCAATGTTGTAAGATTTTTATCTTGACACCATATATTAAATTTTAATATCATATAACACAATTGATTTGTGTGGAACGACCAATCTCAACCAATTTCAAATTGGCAACGGGGTGCTGCATAAAACATTTATGTCACAAATGTCTATTTTAGACATTGTTTTCTGATAAGATAGTTAGTCTTCTATCATTTGTAATGCAGCTAAGTGAGTTTCAATGTCTTCAGTATGATTCCGTTACATGAGCTCATGAGCATCATGCTGTGCGGTGAATCCTGATAAGATTCTTATATGCACGGGGTTATATTTGTTATGGGTTAGCGCACCAGCAATGTGATGATTCCTATTTTCTGTTCTCCACCATGTATTGCACATATTTTTATCATGTGTATTGTGGTGGAGCATAAATTACCTATTATGACCTTTATAGGTAGCACTAGTTAAAGTGTTATTCTGAGAAGAGCATCAAAATGTACCAGGTTGATTTCCTCAGTTCTCATTGGAATATGTTATTCATCCAGTTGCTTCACACATACCTCCCAATTTTAGAGAACTCTGATGATATTATTGTATTCACTCGTTGTCCCAGTATGTTGACATAATATTTTCCATTTCTGTTAGGACACTGTTTTGTCATAAAGTTACAAATATGTTTTGCTATTTGCAATAACTCCATGAATGATTCCTGAAATTATAGCTGGTTCTGAAAATTATTTTGTCAGAGTTGGTATAACAGGGTTGGCATAACCTTGTGTTGTAGCAGCTCTAGCTTGGTGCTTATAAATCATTCATGCTTTATACTGTGTATTGTTAGTGCAATAGCTAGTGATGGAAGCATTCAAGCCATTTGCCACATATAAGTATTAGCGCAGGTATCTCGTACTTAATGGCGAATGAGTGAAATGTTTAGTGTCAACAAAGTAACACTTGGAGTATCTCGTACTCGACGGTTCTGATGCTTTGTATATTCGACCACTTGCCACATAGAAATGTTAGCGCGAGTATCTCGTACTCAATGGCGAATGAGTGAACCGTTTAGTGTCAACAAAGTAACACTAGGAGTATCTCGTACTCGACGGTTGTGACTCTTTGAATATTTGAACATTTGCCACATATAAATGTTAGGGCCAGCATCTCGTGCTTAATGGTGAACATGGGAAACATTTAGTGTCGACAAAGTGACGCAACGAGTATCTCGTACTCAATGGCTCGGGTGCATTTTATATTTGGACCATTAATTGCTAAATTATATGCATAAAAATGCAAGCATCTTACGGTTAATGGCGAATATGAGCACCGTTTGGTGTCTGTAATGTGCAACAGCGAGATTGGCGTGCATGAATAGTTTTGAAGTTGTAGATACGAGAAAGTTTTTCGAACAATATAGTTTCTTTCTGAGAATATGTTAGTTATTTAGGCATTTTTATAGTCGTGCACACATACTGTAAAAGGTGAATAATGCATTATTTTCTTACATACCTGGTAAGTAATTTGTACATAACCTCTGAACCGGTGATCCAATCCGAAGAATTGCTTCGTAAATTCCTGCTACTGCGACTACAACTACGCAGACGTGATTCTTCATTCCTAGTTTCCATTTTCTTCATTTTTTCACTAGCTTTGCTTCACTATACACGTTTAACAAAACTTTGAAAAAATAGTATCACGATGCCTTGGAAGCGCGAAAAAGAAGTGAGGAATCGGGAGCTGTCACTGTCATACGCAGTGTCAGTGGTCTTTAAATTTTTTTTTTGTTTTTAAAGGCTAAACAATCGCGATGCCGACGAGTGGGAAGAAGGATACTACATTGTAATTCTCAATTATATTTCAGATCACCATGAAATAAAATTATTTTTCTTTAAAAACACCCTAAAAGGGCCAATGAGTCATATTGACCTTTATACGCGTATTACTCTAATTAGCATAAAGTATATATATATTTTTTTATTTTTTACCCATAAAATTTGAAGTAATTACAAAGGTTATCATCGCTATTTTCTATAACATCGTCGTTTTCATAACCTAAATCGTTTTTCTGTGCACTGTTATTTTCATTTCCCAATGCCAAATTCACTAAATTCCGACTTCTACACAACGTAGCGCGATAATTGGATGACATATTTTGCTTATTAAACTAAATTGTAACCCAAAAACAACAATTACATTTTGTATTCGTCACAGTGCGGCAGTTGCTCCGTTGAACGTATAAGTGTCAAATTAGCTGATTGGTCCAAACCATAAAAAAAACGTGGGGGAACCCCCCGCGTATAAGTCTCTAGCTACTATTAGGACCTTGTACGTTTAAATTCATGTTACATATGCCGTTAGATATGCCGATTGATAAAAAATCGTGTTTCTATGCAGATTTTTTTTTTTTAATAGCTCATATGATTAATTATATCGATAAGATGCGTTTACCATAAAAAAGTCAAAATGGCCAAATTGTTAGTTTGGCCCATATACGTACGACGTAAGGACATAGCACCCATCGATATTCATAAATATTTATTTGGTTTACGTTTCATAGTTCCTATCGAAATGTGCAGATTTTCTTGACTTCTTGAGGACATGGTATCCCTGCCTCATAAATCTAAATCCACTTGTAACTAATTTTGATCCATAAAGAGGGCATTCCTCTTTATCACATATTTTTTATTACTATTGTTTTGTATTATAATCAGTCCATACTGATGGCAACAAAGTAACTAGTTTACGAAAAAACTTTTTTTTACCAAAATGATTATAATATATCATCCCTATGTACAGGTTTATTGTAACATGTTGGTCTGTTGTACAAATTTTGGTCCTGAGCAGGCAAAAGTTAGAGGACGTCATTTTATTTTTCGATAGTCAAAGGGGGTTTGTGTAAAAATAAATCCTAGTTTGTGGCGTCGCATCTCTTGTCCCTCGGTCGCAACCCAAAAAGTCGCATTGCATCTCAAATGTACAATTTCAATGGACTAGCAGTAGAAATAAGCATGTGCACTTACCGCCTTTACTCCGAAGTTTTGACTCATTTGAGTGAGTTTGGGGAAACATTAATAAATTCATCAATCACTTGTGTACACCGGATATATTTTCGTACCTTTTTTAACTGACTTTGCTTAACGTAATATACATTTTTTGTTCTTTTAAAGTGAGTACCTCAGGAAACAAACTATTTCTAAAATTGGGCCGTTTTAAATGTACAAAAGGAAATAAATAAAAGTTTTGGCAAGCTAAAATAGACTATAGATTTAAATTATACACTAATGGAGGGTACAAAGATAAACTCTTTTGACAGATAAAGATTTGTCTTCCCATTTGGATTACTATTTTAATATTCCTTCGAGACGTACCCCGAGCTTCAGAAACAAAGAAAAAATAAAGTCCTTTTTTAATGAGGAATATATACGAGCACTATCGATTAAAATTTTTCAATCAAATCCATTTTGTATTTATTTTATCAGGTCGAACAATAGAAGCTACATAATAGACGGTATTTCATTTATGTCAAAAAATATAAAAATAAAATAAATATTACACTTTCATCATATAATTTATTCCATTAAAAAAGTTAACAAGTACTTTCGGATACACTACCACGTTTCAACACTGAAAAAGTCATAATACAACCATTTTTATTACAAACAATAAAACTTCGAAATCGAAGCACGTTTTTATATAAAACAATAAATATACCATAACCATATTGAAGAGACAGGCCTTGTTATTACATACTTGTAAGAAATGTAAAAATAAAATTGCACTTAGAGAAATTGAATTCTCATAAAACATCTTATGTTATAAATTAAAATAAATGCAAGATTTTTGGGTGGCATTATAATAAAAATAATTTTAGGACGAAAGATCGATAGATAGTGATACTAAGCTTAGTTTCGACATTCACAGATTATGAATCCAATTGTAGAACAAAACTTTAAAATATAAATACTTAAAAGTTAATTGCTCTGCTTATAATTTATTACTATGATATTGAACGGATTGTCACAGGTATCAATAAATAAACAAATACAAACGAAATCAATGCTACAAAACACTGGAAGGATTTAAAATATGGATTGCAAAATATTTATGTTAAACTGTGTTTAGCATATTTAAGATGAAGTTTACAAAATTTTTGTAGATACATTTTGATTTAACTTTATTAAACTTAGTGGTCATAAGCTGGAATTAAATATGAATTCGCAAACACATCATTACACATAGCAGGAACAGCTCAAATTTAATTGAATCACTTTGTATCGATCTTTCGAAATTTGATACTAATGATTACTTACTAACTATAAATTAATCTAGTCATAGCAGTTACATTATAGATTGTTATAAAATAATTTATAAAGTTAATCTTGAGCAACATAAGGGCATGAAGGAAATTAAGTTAGAAACAAACAACAAATAAATCCTAAGTAAATGCAAACAATACAAAAAGTGAAAATCTGAATCTGTTATAAATTATTATTATAGAATTCATTGGTGTTTTAACAATCGTATTTTACAGTAATTATTAACTACAACTATCGATACTTGCCTAAATATACATAAAATAATCAAGTACCAAATTACCGTAAGATATATAAAAAGGAGTTCGCCAAATTGGCAAAATTTGATCATAATCTGGGGGCACTGTAGTGCCCCTGCCAAGTCTTACTAAATTTTCCAAATTATTTTCCTCTTTTTTTTGTCGATAACACTACAGCTCATCAGTGGTTGACCAACAATAGAGAAAAAATGTACTTAACGTTTTGTCTTAGCATATTTATATGTATAATATATATAAGATAACGTACAGAATATATAGCGCTTATAACAACATTAATCTACAATGTCATGAAACTAAAATTTTAGGACTAACTATAGCAGATTTTTTGAATAACTCAAATACATAATACGAATATTATATTGTTAGCTTCGAAAATGTATTCCTATTAAATACTTTTAATTGCTTAGACACTTATGAAGAAATATTTTTAAACATTATCAGTAAAGAAACATTAGTACTTTATCTAATATTTTTCTAGTAAGTAGTACAAGAATTCACAATAAAATTATATATCCTGAAAAAGTAAATAACTCCTAAGATTAAATGTATATTTTACTAAATCGTCATTAAGACATGGTTTTATTTATTTTAAACGCATTTTACTAAGTCCTGAAATATCCAAAAAAAGTTAGATAACATAAGGAAATTAATCTTGTTTTCTTGAAATTGTGTTATTTTTTAATTAATGCACCTCTGGTGAAAATACAACGATACGGTATAATTATTAATCTGAAAGATGAGTTGAGAACATTTCAATGGCTATTAGGATATCCATCGAGTTTGGACTCATTAGTTTTGTCTTGTCGAGTCCGATTACATTTTGGAAAATACAGTTATAAAATAGAAAAAAGCCCATAAACTATACTTATCCTAATGGCATGACTCGACGTTTATTCTTACCTTCTAAACATAAAGAACACGACAATAATCATAAATTAGTTTAAAATAAGTGCAAATTCTGTACAAAACTTATGCGTAAGTATAAAATGTATAATATTCACAAAAGTGAAAAATGAATATATTCAGGTTTCATAGGACTTTGTCCGTAGCACGACTTAGCACCATCGGTTATATCGAGGCATTTAGAACCATTATCGGAGCACTTTAGAAATAGTTCATTCTAATTTTTACTAATTATAAAAATAAAATATAATTTAACGTCTAATTCTGTTTCTATTTACGTATTGACTGACCTTAATTACTCGGACGAAGGTATACCAAATCATGAAGAAACAACGTTTGAACAAGTGTTTGCTAATTGGATGACGTCAAAGCTGGGAAGGAGGAAGTGGTCACATGAGGTGAATAGTAAAGTTTGTTTTGCAGGCTGCTATAATTTAACGGTACTGCGAGGACGAAGTGATTACAAAATTATACTGGGGTACAGCCTACTATGAAATGACCCTCTGTACTAAAGTACACCTTAAAAGCTGTACGCAGATTAACTTTCAAACATGATGACTTCATAGTTTTATATTCATTTCGATGAACATAAGATGATCGACATATGACTCAGGATAATTTGACAGATTGCGTAGTAGTTGATTATTAATGTGGATATGTTGGAAGTCTTAACTAATATGAATGTAGGTATAGAAACGAATATGGAGGGAGATGATAAATTGATGAGTTACCTTAATCAATATTCATAATCAAACATTTGGCGAATGGGATGATCAAAGTAGTAGTTACGCTATCCAGGCCGCTAGTGACGACAAAAAGGCTCAAAGTTGACGCATTTACATCAAAGTAGAGCCTTCGCGTCAATGTGAATTTTAAACAAGATAATGTTAGAAGAAATACCATTAATAAAGAGTACAAAAAATTAGAACCAAGTAGTAATAAAAAAATTAACGGAACACGTATTTTAATAAAAAGAGGAGGCTGGAGTGTCGTTCGCCGCTTCTTCTCTATAACGAAACACCTTGTGAAGTGGTGGTCGATGTATTGATATTCAAAAAGTGCTTTGTAAGAACCTATTTTGAATGAAAAAAAATGATTTAAGGAAGTATAAGGTTTAGATCTTCCCGGCCATGGCAGCTAAAACGGTAAGCGTACGCTCAGCCTTCCCGCGGCAGATGCGGGTGTGGCGGGTGCGGAGGGGAGCCGAGCAGCCGCAGCGCCATCCAGGCCGCGAGCGAGTGCGCGGCGGGCGCGGGCGCGGCGCGGCGGGCGGCGAGGCGCGCGCGCAGCCGCTGCAGCAGCACGGCCGCCGCCAGCGCCGCGCCCGCCGCCGCGCCCGCTGCCGACGCGAACAACGCGCCGAAACTCACTGCGCCCATGCATATGCCGTATACCACCTGGAATTATATGTTGAAATTAAAGTAACTATTCCAAAACTTACCATGCCCACGGATTAGTCCGATTACCACATTTATTAAATACGACCACCACTAAAGCAGATCACGCTAATGACCAATATAACTTATTTCAATATCTGATCTCATGTGTCTCTGAATGTATACATATTTTTCTGTATGTACAATGTAAATCTATGACACCTATAGAACTAACGTTACGATTGGCGTTTACCTTATTGTTAATTTAATGAAATCAAATTAAAATGCATAGCATGAAAACAGTAACTCATCTTGGCACGTTCATCGATAACCTTAGTTGAAACAGTCCTTTATTACTTTTGCAGTATAAAATAAATATTAGAACTTACCTCTTCTCTAATCCTTCCACTGAACACAGTAACCGGTTCCCTGGACGGCCCGAAAGCAAGGTCCGCTTCAGAAACCACTTCATAAATTCCTGATACTCCCACATCGGCAGATCTGGCATCTCGTACGGTGCGTCGTTTGCGCAAGGACCTGGGACCAGCTACAGCTGGTCCAGACTGCTTCGCCGGTACAACGCCATCGCCTGAAGGTTCAGGTTTGAGATCCGCACCAAGGTTTCGAGGACCGTGGGGGAAGCGCTCCCTTTCGCCAAGATCAGATGGACGATCCTACAAATTATTATAAAAGTAACTTTAGAATCTAATTGATATAAGATATGAAGAAGGAATAAAAAATAGCGTTCAATATCAAAATATATTTCTAACTCATTTTCATAGCTTTGTATCTTTTGTATGTGACAACTGCTAAAGTTACTTACAGTAAAAGGTCTAGCTAAAGCCTCAACAAGTTCCTCCACAGCGGACATGCGGTCGGCATCAGACTCCACCACCGGCGCTGGTGCTCGCTGGGGCAAGGGAGCGGGGGCCGGCACCGCGTCACCAGATACCTCGTCACCGAAAGCTTCTTCTAAAGGCAGACGTTGATGCTCCTCCGCTAGACTCATGTCGGATTCTTCTATTGATGAGTCGCTATAAATTAAGTTACAATGTATTGAATTATTACGAAAATTGTGTTGAAATTCTCTTTTAAAGTATTGTGAATACAGATATTCAGGAAAACCTCATAATGTTAACTGAGATATACATATATGTTACATGTGTTACATACTGTATCCCGGGAATATTTTGACTAACAAATTTTCAGGCGTATTATCGATGAAGTTAAGCTATAGTAGCTGCAGAACGCAAAGAAGCAATATACTTAAACGCAATATAGTATAATTAATAAAACACTTCCTATAAAATGTTTTATCATAACTGCATCTCATCTTTTCAACTTCAACTTTCTTTTCAAATTCCATAATTTTCTTGGCAAATAAAATAGATATATAAAATAAGTGCAACATACCCAATCTCATTATGATCTTGATGTGTCCTGTCATCCTTTCTATCTAAAGCGCCGTGTCTCTGTGGGGTGACACCGGCCAGCTGGCAATGATCCAAGCAGCCATGCCTGCAGATCTCCACTTTACACCTGATATGCACGCTCAAAGCATCAGGGAACTTAAACGCGTGGAAGAACGCGTACGTGATCACCGTCGCTCTCTCGTCCGCTGCTTTCGCTTTGAGGAATCTGGAATTTCGGAAACGAAAGTAAGAAACCCGAGTTGAAGATCATGATATCTGCTTATTTATGAACTAAAGTATGAAATAAACCATAATTCTCTGGAATATGTCAACGATAGGATCTGATGTGATGGTATTATATGTCAAGAGACGAGTAGCAGTTCTCTACGTGACCAAAACATTCAGAGCTCGAGTTGTATTTTAATAAGAAACCTCCTAAAATCTAGTTTGGAGGTGATAATTGTCTTCATTGCTGCGCTGTAAAAATATTTTAGCTATTCCCAACTTACCTCGAACTTAAAACTGACTTTTACTTGGTATGGTGTAAATAATGTTCAATATACGAGGTAAGACATTTATAGCTTCATTTATAATTTATTGTATTTAATATATTCTCAATGAGCATATTCAAATGCTTAGTTCAATACAGCAAGACTTTGATTCCCACGTAGATTGGAAGCTTTCTATAAAGCAATTGACCTTTCACCTTTACTATTGCAGTCGGCACCAGCCTATAAGTTGATTCAGATATTTAAGTGAGCCTTAAAGGGTTATCAGAAAGGAAAATGTCTATTTAATTCTATTGATACCTCATGTGCAAATGGAACATGTTGGAATGTTGATTCCGAATGAACAGGAATCTGTCTTCGTATAAAGATACGTTGTACTACACTGGTACCAAACGTATAACATTTAAAATAGGTAAGATATCACTAATAGGGAATGATACTGGTCTAGAACACAAGAATTCTTTTTCGATCTCTATCATCCAATTAAATGCACACTACATTACGTTCTTAATAAATATTACATTGGGTTAAAGTTCTCATGGTAGCCCCATATGTATTGCAACCCCAGAAAATTAAACGGGAACAACTTATGTTCCAGCAAAATATCACTTTTAACATAACTCAGCAATTCTAACGAGCTTTCCTATAGGATTATAATTCAACATTTTCTCAGGCATGTTTTAACTGTAAGACATCAATTACAAGCATTACACGTGATAAGTGTCTTGACTTGCGACCTGTACAATCTTTTCACGACTCTAGCATGAAACAAGATAGCCTTACAAGTGTTCCGACCAATATGGCTACGACGAGCGACGTTATGAAAAGGTTTAAGGGTTAATTGTAATACTCTGGGACCTTTATCCAAATGTCGTAAAATATTTTGTTGTTCAACAGCGGTGAACTCAGCACCTTATTATTTTAGACACTTATCAGCCTGCACCAATTACAAGGAATTTGTATCCCAACGCTCGGCACAGGGCATTGTTATGCTAACCAAATGCAGATTAATAGATTGCCTAGGCCTTTGAGTACCTTTTTTGTTACATAAATCCACCGTACATACTTATAATACGTACACACTACATAAATTAGGAAAATCAGAGGTGCGTGCATTCGGACGATAGAAACCTGGACTCTAGAGAGAATATATTTCGACGTTAATAATATTTTAATTTAAAACCACATGACAATATAATCCATAAGTTGTTGGTTTATTTGGTTAGTGGTTGGCAATTACCTGGATATCATTTTCGGTCGCAGCACACACCCGTATTCGTCCGAAAGTTGAATTATATGCCCAGAGCCGTCTGAAGCTGCGCACGATTTCACTCGCATGTCGAATTCGCCTGAAATTAAATGAAACAGTATGTTTAGGACTATGTTCACATTTAAGCTAATAAGTATTTACCGCTCTTGTATTTTTTTATAATAGAGGAGTAGCAGTCGAGCATGCAGTCCACCTGATGATAAGTGGTTACTGCCGCCCATGGACATCTGTAATCAACCCCAGATAGGATTAGATATTCCTTCCTGGGGTTGGCCACAGATACGCCGCTACCCCTGAGGATTAAGCTGGAACGCCTCGGAAAAGTATTTCTCCCTTACCATACCCTTCAAACCAGACCGCTGTGCGTTTAACATTGCTGTTATGAGATTGAAGTAGGTGTGGCGGTGGTGCCGCCGGAGTCGAACCACATAGGGTTCTACTACCTTCAACATTAGTTAGTGTAACATTTAAAATGATAGACTGCATGACCTTCAGTAGTTTTCGTTACATTTATGTAAATCAATAAATTTCAAGTGTTTTCATTTTAAAAATGCTTAATTAAGCTTAGATGTTTTTACCATAGTGAAATTCAAATAACGATCAAATTAAAAAAAACAAGTCAACTCTCAACAATCACAAGTTACGATAACACAAATCAACATAAAACCACAAAGACATACCAATTTGGCATTATTTGAGCTACCAAATTTGACACGAACCGATGGTTACAAAATGACAAACATCAACAAATTGGAAGTTGCGGAGAAAACAAACAACTTAAACCACAAAATCACGTCGCGAAAACTTATAACTTCACCTCAAGTTTCAATTAGCTCGGTCGAGACGTTAAACGAAAAGTAATTAAAAGGAAGTGTGCAAACCGCAAGTTAAGGAAGTAAATATTTCATTAAGCAGGCGCTAAGTACACTCTGCAATGTTTGTATATTAACAGCTATTGTAATAGATACTTAATGCCGGAAAGTACCAGTTAAGTTGCATTCCGGTTTTCATACATGCGAGAAACCCGTAACACTATACCTATAGTCGTTATTTTAGATAGCACCCAATTAAGAAGTTCATAGTAATATGAAAACTCACATCCATATTGTATCTTTGCTCTTAATTAAGTTAACCGAATACTGTCCCACTTCTGGGCACGGGTCTCGTCCCAGAATGAGAAAGATTAGGCTATAGTTACCGCGCTAGCCAAGTGTGTATTGGTAGACTTCACATACCTTTTAAGAACTTTTTCAAAATCTTTCAGGTATGCAGGTTTCCTCACATAGTTTTCAATAAATATCAAGAATAGTATAATTAATACCTACGTGATTTTGATTAAACAAATATCAAAAACAAGTATCTTAAAAAATTAGTATCATTCGAAACCATTTAATTACTATACTCTACTTCAACAGTTGAGTTTTTTTAATTGTTAACAAAACGTTGAGAACGTTCCACCCAATTATGTTATTTGAGCTTTTGAACTTGATCCGAGAATAGTTAGTTGATAATTAATAACGATAGCTGTTGCCATCTTTCTCACGTTTCAGTTTGCTTTCAATCAATCAAATTGATCATTTAATTGTGCTGTGAGAACGGTTTATTTACACAAACATAAAAAGACTACAGTTTTATTTGTTATACCGTCAGACAATGACGAGGTGCTAAAACCCTTCGTAGTACGACTGTAGCAACACCACAGCACCTATTTTTGCCTCATAATAGCAGTGCTGATGGTGCTATCATCATGATGATTAAGAATATTGTATTAGAAGTATATACTTCTAAGAGTTTCAATTTAGACACACAAGAAACATTGTCACTAGTGTATTACTCGTAACTCCTTTAGTCGTCAAAGATCCACGTAATACATCTCCGAATAAAGGTATGTTTGCATTAATATTTAAGTTGATTAAATACTTCAAGTACGTACACATGTATAATTTACAAATTAAAATTCACCTAAAATTTCATCACTCTCATCATCATCATTATCTCTATCACCGTGATCTACACTTTAGTGAAATTACTGAATACCTCAGTTACTGAATACCACGACATCCACGAGACGGAACGAAGCGATGTTATTCTAAGTCCTTCCAAAATATATATGATAGTTTTACATAGATTAGAAAAAGCTTACTCACTCCTAACAAGAAAATCTAACCAGTTTTGGCAATTGAAATTGTCAATGTCATTTATTTTCATAACGTCATAAAGAATAAAACGATATTCCTCTTCTTTTTCTTCGATTTTTCTTTGATTTCGTGTTTTTGCACCACTTAACTGCACATGTCGGCATTGTTCCGCGTTCAATTACAAGGCGGTGTGATATCTATACTTATCTATGTAGTTTTACTATAAGTTTTAGAATTTTCAACTGCAGTGCGTTCATTGAGGCCCACGCCTAGTAGCATTCCTCGCGTGCCAGTTATTTCACACATGGAACACATAGTGGCCTACAATGCTTTAAGTGAATACCCCAACGTCAAGCCCTACCTATGAATGGTATTTTGTTTTATCAATGTGGGAGTTGGAATTTTCTAATAGCTTTCAAATGCTTTCAATGTGATTTAAATTCCCTATGCGTATTTGCGTAAAAATACTTCGTGCTTCAATCTGTATATCAATTCTAAAAAAATATAATTATGGTTATATCTTAATTTAGTGTCGTATGAATTGATTTAAACTTTATCTACAAAATTAATTACAAATATTTAAGATACAATCTATAGTAACATTTAGTTATTATAGTCACGACACCATCATAATAATTATTTTATAGCACTCTGTGACCTAAACCCGCATTTTAGCTACGCATTTCTGTGTCCAAAGTAGCCGATTTTTACACCGTACGAATATTAATACACTACCCTCACAGTTGTAAAAAATAAACATAGCTATGAACGTTTCATACTTTTAAATGCCATTTAAAAATTAAAAGTGAGTAATGAGTATTTTGTTTAAAGCTATAATTATTTTAATATTTTATTTTGGACGTATTTATAAATGTTTTTGCAATTGTGTACATACTAAGCAATAGCATCACTATAAGACTTACTATTGGGCTTTATCGAATTTTATTGTTTGTTTTGACTGTGTATTTTCGCAACACACCATAGTAGGAGATATTTAAATTAGGAATCATTATCAAAATTAGCCATAATACTACTCTAGTAGAATCTCGACTAAGCGACCTATTTGTTGTCGTATTTGTGGCATTCGGAATATCGGAAACTTGGATAATTGAGTTTATGAAGAGAAGCTATTTAAACCGATTTAGGAAGGTGATGTTTTTCGACTATATGTTTGTTACGTATGTATTTTTCATTCTTTGGCAAACTCAAACGACTTCATTAATTTTGATACATGATGTGTCGTTGGATTCGTCTTAATTGTGGCGATATAACCTATGTTGGTTATATTTTTAGCAATCTGGTTTTTGTTTTTTATAGTAACTATTTTGTTGCGATTTGGCGACTTTCCGGAATTTAGATGCACATGTCACACAAAATATGGCTGATCTGTAAGGGTTATTACAAAGTTACTTGTTCACGTTTCACAATCCGAATAATCGTGAATATTTATAACTGAGGTCCGGATAATCGATTTTCTACTGTATCACTAGTATTAGTTATGTTTTAGTACATTATGTGATTGCTTATCATGTTTCTTTAATACATTTAGGTGGAGTTCCCATTATAAATCATTGGTCTAGACGCCTGTATGTAGCCTAAATGGCTTGATAGATTTCGACGTATGTGTGGTGTTAGATTTGTCTTTATCACAAGAGCAGAATAATTACTAAATTTTCTAAATTTCAATGGTTTTGGTTGTGTCACATTTTTATTGCTTTTTTAGTTTCAATCATTTATAAGTTTCAAAATAATTATCATATTTCTTCACAAGTATAAGCGGGTTTATGTCACACGAGCTATAAAATAGTATACGATACTTGTAACAAAAGTAGCCTATTATCTGCACGGCGTTTAGCACCCTCGCTGCGCTCGGGCGCTAACTTCACGCCGTGCAAAAATAGGCTACTTTGGCCACGCGTATCGTAATGTACTATTCTAAGTTCACTTTCAGGCAATACGAAAAAAGTAATGTAATACGAAATAGGATTCCGTTTTTACCCTGTGGGTACGGAACCCTGAAAAGTGTAGGCCAAATCCCCTTTACATATCATGTACATGAAAATTAATTAGAGATAATTATTGAGCAATTCATTACCAATTAATTAGATAACTCATCGAACTGATAAAAAAATCGACCCGAACTGTCGAACTCATCTATCTCATTAACATTGAGTAAACATTGTTCCGAAGGCCTCGCCACACTATCCCCATTCCATCCTTACCACTCCACGGACCCGTTAAGCAAACTCATTCGTTCGTATTTGTCAAGTTTACTTTTTACTATTCTTTGTACCGTTAACGTGTTTGCGCACTAATATTACCCTGTTAGAGACGGTTTTACGAGCTACGTGTCGTAGGAAGACGGAAATTCGATTTGTTTTATGTTGTACGAAGCTATTTTTAGTGGGATGGGCAAATATTCAATTTGTACTTGGCGCTAAGTAGTCGCATAATCGTATAGAAAGCACAATAGACTTTATGATTTGTATTTGCGTTACTTTGTTTAGACTTTGAGTAAAGTATTTTATAGACTGTAAGGTTTTATAATACTAAGGGCTCTTTTTATAATACTAACAGCTAAGTTTTGGATCTGGATGTGTGTCAATTCATTTTGGGGCCGGTAAAATTTTCCAAAATCGATTTTTAAAGTGCAATTAAAATGAACATTTGAGACACTTTTTCAGCCTTCACGCCTGATGACAAATTTCACCCTCATCAGCTGTAACTCGTGCTACGTCACTGCGCCAACAAATACATCTAAGGCTTATTCAACGTGTGTTACAGTTGCAGAAGTGTAGCACGGAGGCCGTTACTTACTAAATTTTGGCATGTAGGTATTATTTACAAGTAATTAAAACCTTTGAACAATATAGCCCTTGTTATTTATCTGCTGGTAGATGTGTCACGTTTATAACAGTATAGATCACATTTATTAAACCTTGTCGGAAACTTAATGGGCGATTTGGATAATTATGGTTTGAAAACATCCGAAACTCATTAGCTATTAAAACGTACCTTCCTTTTTCAATTTGAGCGATGTGGTAAATTTTACAGTCAGAAATAGAGGCCTAATCGTGGATCTTTGAAGATTTGCATTCAAATAGTCTATTATATAATTGCAGAATATATTTTAAATTATTTTTCTATTTGCCAATCGTGGCGGAATTGTGGTCAAAATGTAAATAATTCTTCCATTATTATAGACTTATTCGACATTCTTATAGACTTATATTATGATCATTATTAATAATATATCTATCAAATGATTTGTAGTACCTATGAATAAATTGGCAAATGATTGGCCAATTTAGTGATACTACAAATTGACAAATTTCGATCTTTGGTTGGTTTGGTTAGCAAACTTACTTAGATTGATTATTGATAACGAAAATTAACTGCAAAGTATCTTAATAAAATAACTATGACATGTCGCGACGGCCCAAAGATTCAACTCCATTAACACCGCCCACATGACACTTACCGATTTCGTAACTCGCGTAACTTAAGTACGTAGATACTATTGCGCTAACTCTGTCGTGGCAAGGTTTGAAGTATGTGACTGATAACACATATACTTTTGTAAAGGCGACGTGTGTAGAGACAGTAATGGGTTCGTAATGACTTTATTAGAACGCCAATACAGCAATGAACTGACTATACTGGAGTATAAAACTGCGCAGAAAGTATTAGGCTGCAGTTAAACCATGATAATGGAAAATTACAGGGGCACTAAAAAACAGATCCTAATTGAGTTCTGTGTTTTTTATTATAAATGTAAGCTACCATACACATACACATATTTTATTGTACACAGTTGTATACCTAATCTTAGTGTTGTTTATGAATCACATGTCATTTTTAGTCCATAGATTCAATACTCAAAGAACGCAGCCATACAACATCGAAAGTAATTTGGGAACAAATTCACATTTATAACCCTTAAGTTTTGTATTCCATCTTTGTTTATTTACTAGTTTGCACGCGGCTTCTCCCGCGTTTAAAAGAAAATAATATGACATACTAACATACATAAAACTGAAAATTCGTACCTTCATTGGAATGGCAGTGGCGCCAGCTGGCGAAAATTAGTCGTACCAACTCTGAAACCTTCGTGGGCTCATGGACAACAACTTTGCTAAAGATCATCACTTGATCAAATGCATAGTTTACGATTGAATCCTTACTAATATCGATTAAAATAATCGACTTTTTCGTAAAAAAGATCGATTCTCCGATTAATCGATCTTAAAACGCATCCCTATTAAAACTATCCTATGTCCTTTCTCGGGTCTCAGACTATCTTTGTACAAAATTTCATTAAAATCGGTTCAGTGGTTTAGGTTTGAAAAAGAGACAGACAGACAGAGTTACTTTCGGATTTATAATATTAGTATGGATTTAAACTTCATTATTATTAGGATCGAACTTAATGCCTAGTGGCATTCTCCACCAGTTGTTGATGAGGAAACCTCCTCCTCCCTTGTTGATGAGGAAATGTTGTATGTAGCCATTATACGAGTATTACCTCGAAATAGAGTAACTATCTACGTAGTGAACATTTTTAACGCACGTGTAAGATCATTATGAGTGCAGATTTCATATAAATGTATATGAAGGCGCTTTCTACACATTTGCTACATAGTAAGAATAATTAACTACGAGCTATAATCACACCAAACGCCATTTAATATTATTTTACAGTTTATGAAATACACGCGTGTAATTTATTATACTTAGAACAGAAACGATCTTAATTAAATATATAAATCTAAAAATATGTAAAAAACCTACATAAAATATTAGAAACAATTATATTAGGCATGTTAATGCAGACGTGATGAACGTAGGAATATACTATTATTAATGGGAACGCTAAAGAAAAAGAAAAACGAGCGAGGAGTCAAAACCGCTAGGAGCTAATTACACTCGAATTTAATTAAATTGAATAATAATTTATGTGACTCATATTTTATACATGGTGTTACTGGAACGTGTCTTCATTGGTGCGAATTAACATATGTCGGAATGTATTGCCTGTACATATTTTATTTTAAGCAATTTTGCAAGGTACGTGGGAGTACAGGTATACAATGTGTTGAAGTAATCTTTGAACTACAAAAACACGTTATTCCGTTGACGTTTGTGTGAAGTATCTATTTCTTTTTATTACCGTCATTATCTGTCGTAAAACATGAGTTGTGATATTAATAGTTTCCTTTATATTTACGAGAATGATTTAGAAAATTAGGAATGTAATTTATCTCTCCATAAGTGAATAAACTTGAATGTTTGAATGACATCAGACGATAAAGTTATGATTTACGAAACTATAATGGCTATAGCAAGGTGGTAGAATCTTTTGTGGTTCGACTCCGGAGGTATCAAAGCCACACTGCATTTCTGCCTAATAGCAGCACTGTTAAGCGCTGTGTTCCGGTTTAAAGGGTGATAACTTGATAAGGAAGACAAATTAGGGATTTAAACGAGACGTTCCAACTTAGTCTCAGCAGTAGTTTGGATGCATGCCATCATATGGTTGTCTTTGCGTTGGACTCTTTAATCTTATTTGGGATTGATTAAAGATGCCCATGGGCGGCAGTAGCCATTTACTATCAGGTGGACTGCATGCTCATCTGCTACTTCTTTGTTATAAAAAAGGTTAATCTACTGATTTACTCGTACATTTACTGGAATAAAAAAATGTTTTTACCTAAGTGGAAACACTTACCTCTGTAGTCGTTGATAGCTACAACCAGCGTTAACGTAGAGCCGAGCGGGACTATGCCAGACACGGGGGGCGCCCAGGGTCCCTTGCCAGCCTGGATCTCCATCCAACAGTCCACGTTGTCTCCTAGAAAGATATGTGTTAATATGTGATTACTCATAATCCAGATCCATGCTTAGATTCAAAGGGGGGAATAACTATTAATGATTCTATATTCGATATTCGCTACCGCATTGTTTAAATGTTATGGAAATTACGTAAAGGACTTGTTCTAATTTAGTCTTCAGGGAAAGCAATGTATCCGAGATCGATTTCTGAATATGACTTCTGCTCTTTTCGGGTTGATGTATAGAGAATACGAGACTATGACAGTAACCAACTTTATGTTAAACAAAAAGTAATTTTCCGTTATGTCATCTTTCCACAACATCATATATTCTTTTTTTTTAATAGAAAACTTTTATGGCAATACTTCCCTGTTTCGCTACGACTTCATAGATGGTATTTGTTCTCTTCCCTATTTCGCTACGACCTCATGCATGATATTTTTCTCTTTACCTCTGAAGTCCAGTTGAACGACATCCAGATCAGCGATCACCATCGGCGGCTTTGACGCGGTCTTCTCATAGTCGTTGAACCATTCACACCGGAGCCTTTTCGCTTCGTCCCACACCTCGAGCAGATCCTTGTCGTACTGCACCACCACCGTGTTCTCGTAGAACTGCCCGTGGAGATCTGGAAAGGAAAGAGTTTTTGTATTTGTGTCATGAAGTCAAATGTAGGTACTGACAAATAGATGAGTGAGGTAAAAAACGATTGATAATAAACTAATACACGTGCGACAGCGACTATCGACAGCGACTATCGGCGGCGATCGCTAGCTGTTGTTATCGACTGCTGTCCAAAGTCGGCGATTAAGCACTTTTGGAGCTTATTGCATTGTGAGATTGAGAAGATCCATAGTCATTTTAAAATAGTGTTAGCTAGATTAAGATCAAATTTAAGTCCGTATGAATAAATTTTGATAAAAATATGTGTTTTGTAATATATAACTGTTCATAAAATGTTAACGGCAATGTGTTATTATAATGGAAGTACATGCATTACTCTACATTTTACTAAGACGCGCCATTTCTCTTCGATTTCCGACTTTAACTATTGAAAATTAAAAAAATATTTCAAATATATTAATGAGCCTACTTAGATACACTAAAAATTTTCTCCACCGCCCATAAGACTACTTAACAAAAACGTTTAATTTTTAAATCCTTATTATTGCTAGGGCTATACGCGGATGAACTCACGCAAAAAGTTGAAGTCGTCCGAAGAACGCGGATCGAACCAGAAGTCGAGTCGCTGGGTGTTGCACGCGAAACTCACCCTTAAACGTCCTGGCACGTACGCACGATCCATTAGGACATTAATCTTGTGAGTTCGCGCGTCACCGTCATATCTAAACTCTATTTCCTACGGCGTTAAATGGATTTCTCATTGTCAGCGGCGGCGACAAGTTGTGTCGGATGGGTACAAGGTGTATGGTCGGTGGGTCGGAGGAAATACGGTCGGTAGGACTGGATCAGGGCTGGCGTCGCGTTGACGGGCGGCTGAGGGAAAATGGTCTTTGTGTGCAGAGCTATGCAGTCGGGCGGGTGGCGATTCCGAGAAACAATGCGCACGCTGTTCGCGAAAGGAGCTGGCCGCACGCCGTTATACCACACTACCCGTATAGTAGCAACTAGGAATCGCAATGAAAAACACTACTTTGTTACTTTGTTGCAATGGGACCGACCGGCTGCGATATGTCGCGGAATCGTTACGAATTCGTCGGTTCTAAAACTTGTGGATATATTGTAATTACATACATACATAACTGTAATTACATACTTTAAAATATATTTTTTCATTTTAGAGTTTAAGGCAATAACAAGTTTTGTTTGATTTTTTAAGTACGTTTTTTTAATTAGATTACAGTGTCTAGTGAAGTGTAAAATAAATCGCTTTGAAACTTGAAAACCATATGTTTTATATGATATATGTAGATGATTATTTGCGCATGAAAAGTTCCTCTTAAAAAAGTAAAAAAAAATGTGTTTGAGTGCCGATACTGCAGATTGCTTATTAATTTATAACAAAAATACATAAAATAAAGCAATTTCGTGCAGTTTGGCGATCACATATCAAAAAACCCTTCCGACGACGACGGTCGACGGACGACGACGAAGTAGTTAACGTGAAGGGAAATTTTATATTTTAAAATTTCTTATGCAAAATCCTGACCTGAAAACGACCGTGGAAACATTTTTTAAATTCCTCTTTACTTTTTTAGATCCGGAGAAAATCCGGATGTCGTATGACTTTCCTCTTTTGCTTGCCTCGAGTTAGCAGAAGAAAGTCATATGAAATAGTATTGTCTCCTTTGTTTTCCTCAAGTCAGCAGTGCAAATATTCACAATTTCCATAATCGTCACTAAGTTTAAAATAATTTTGGCATTAAATTGCTTAAGCCTCTCAGTACTAAGAAGCAAGCGCTATAAGAGTTAAGTACTGTATTCAACCGAGACATAACAATTTGCGTAATATTTTTATGATATGATTATATTGTAATTTGAGTTGCATTATAATTTTTGACGAGAAAGGAACTAATATATGCGTTAGTGGGTGGTCGACGTGATGACATTTATGTTTTCCTTCTAAATTGCTATTTACTGTTTACTGACTGTTAAGATATACTTTTTTATTTAGTAGTATATTTCATTCACTATTAACTTCTGAGTTCCGAGTTCAATCCCTAGGAAGATATGTAAATTATCAATTAAAATTTCTGTTCGGAATTTGGATGTTTCTGCTTTGTGTGTAAATAACAACCACGACACAAGAAAAATCCTAGTCTAGGGCGTAGAAGTACAGTGAAGTGTAGAAGACGTTACCATTAATTATTTTTTACAAATAAATATTTCTTTATTTCTTTCTTTTAATTAATTAACTAACTTACCTTCTAATTGTTTATTGGTGTTAGAAATATTATAATTATATTAAAATGTACAAATAATTTCCACTTCCTTCCACTTTCTATTGCTATTCTTGAATATGAATTTGAACTTGTTAGCATTTTCAAAAAATAATTATAATTCACAACCTATTTTACAAAAATCATTAACGTGACAAATATTGAGTTATTAACCAAAGAAATCAATTATTATTGTTATTCATTCACGGAACAAAATTTAATTAAACCATAATATAATTCCTTCTTTTATGGCCTCAGTCATACAAAACCCATTCATACGTTAGTCGTAAGCAATATTTCAACTGTATGACTTGTCCACAGACTAAATAATAACTAGAAATGACGAGCAGAATTCCAGTAATTATGATAAATTATAAAAGAAATTCTTATTTAATGTTGTATGCTATAATATCATACAGATTTGCGGTCCTGTGGTCATTGCCGACCATTTCTGACCAAAGTCAGCAAGATAAAAGTTCCACATAATATAATAGGATGAACTGAGGGCTAAGTTAAAATTTACATTAAAACATAAGTCAAAAACAGACGTACATACACGGCGAAAACAACACATTTTTGTTACTATATTTTTATCATAATTTCATCGAGATGTAAGACCAACTTTTATTAGCACTTTTAAAACATAAAGGGAAGTCTTGTTAAAAATCTGTAATATGTATCTACTATCATACCTCAATAAAAATCATCGTATAAAGACCTCAAAACGAAATTATTTTGAAGTTACATCAAACTCTACAAACCATAATCACGAGTACCTTTATTATGCCATTTCTGTACTTTATTATTCTGTGGTCTTACATTATTTTCTGACCGAGTGAATAATAGAGCAATTAACAGTCGATATCTCAATTAAAACTGACGGATGCAAGCAATTATATTAACGTATGGAGTCATAAAACAATGACAGCTGGTAATTATTACCACCAATTTATTACACGAATATTGAAGAATGGAAACGTATGAAAATTTGCAAGTAACTCATTCGCTTTTTTGTTCACCTTTTGTTAGTAACCTGCAAATGCATAACTATTACCGCAGTATAAGGATATAATAATGTGCTATTACGTCTATTATTACCTAATAATAGCAGTGTTAAGAGAATGTTGTGTTCTGGGTTACGGGGCGTGGTAAAATGGCTACCCTTAGACGAAGGGTTCCAATTTAATACCCAAAGGTAACAGCGCATTTGTCGCCACGCATTACAACCCAGTCGATCCCAGAACAAAAATTTAAACCAATTATTTGGAGAAAGGTATGTCAGGCCAGAGACCGAATTCGGATCGTTCTGAATATCAGACTAGTATAGTGACCGCTTAACCACTCCATCGAAGCCGACATATCATTTCAGATTTTTAAAATGGTAAAAAAAATCAGTTTAAATAATAGCATTGCGATTATAGTGGAATGCTAACCACAAATTCTATGGGCCCACTAGAACCACTTAATAACAATGCTATACAAACGAAATTGTGATGGATGTGGTTTTAATTTTATTGTAAGACACTTTGACTTTGACTTTTGAGTTCAACTGTTGATTTATCGTAATGATAACACTATAACACGCAATTCGCACGCCATATCGTTGTAGTGTACAACAATATAATTGTAGTTCTACTATTCCGTAAAACACTAACGAATTCGAACTTCGACACACCTCCAAAGTTTGACACCGCAAAGCATGAACCACCTAATGGTAAATATCTGTAGTCCATGACTATATATAATCAGCCTCAAATAGGGTGGAGGTCGTCTATAGTAATTGTTACTCCTGGGAACTAAGTAACAATGTCTGGTATACTTATATTCAACGAAAAACAAATTGCAATTCAGCAGAAATAGGGTTCCTCCTAAAATCCACAAAGGATACTACGCCTTTCACAAAATATTTGTCTTTTGAAAACAATGAAATTCCACGGTCGCTTTAATTCGCATGTCAAAATTACACAATAGCTATTCATCTCATCTCCACGCACGAAAGAGTTGTGTCATTTGCTTATCCACTTTTAAATAATACAAATGTAATTTTACAGATTATTCACCTTTCGAGATAATAAAACAATCTTTCAGAATAACACTCCTAAACTCCTAACTATTGTCGAATTTCGCGTTCTTTCGTACACAAAAGTAGACATTATCGCGTGCGGAATCATATTATATTTGACTGGCTGTTAGTGCCCTAATGACCCACGAATGAAGTGTTTATTGTATTGTAACGTTTATTTTAAGCGAATTCATATTATTATCTTCGCAAATATGGTACTTGGACTTAGGTACCTATTTTTGAACGTAGCTTTTTGTTACACCATTTTGTACGGGCACATCTGAAAGCTAGGGAAGCTTGGCACATGTCAGTCTTCCATACCGTTTTGATGCCGATTGATTGCATGACTTGTATACATCGTTGTGACTATACAATTACATATATACCTATAGATAAAAACCCAATGCGAGATTTTACCATTGCACGACTCATGATGCGAAGCATCAGAGAGTGCTTTACGATCGAAAAATTTTTTTCGCTTCATTTTGGCGGCTATTTTTATTATTATAGCCTTGATAGTTCACGGAATCAAGATATTTTGCATACTATTGTCGAGATAATTTAATGGAGATTAATTCCATACTTTTTAAAAATTGATTTACTGCAATAGAATTGGAAAAAAACACCAAAATAGGTCAAAAAAATTTCCTGTCCGTCATGTGTGAAACCTGAAAACACTGTAACTTGTGAAAAAATCCATCATTTGAGTTAAACTTTTTTTAAAAAAATTCTAATCGACGATTGTAGGTCACTGAATGCGCATGATTAATTAATTCAGTGTCGTTTAATTGCAATTAATAAAAAACGAAAACTACAAGACTGTATATCTATAGATATTATGTACTTTTATTCCACCAGGGGCGCTTGTGCAGTACCTTCTTCCTATTACAGCTGTTTTTTCGGCAATTAATTTTGAACGACTTGAGTTTTTTTTTATATTTCATAATTAAATGAGCATTATGAGTCGTGCACTTTTGGATTTTCCAAACTTTTTTTTCTATTTTTTTGAAAAAAAAAATACATACATATACACATATACATATTTACATAACTCAATAGGATTGGTATATACATATTTACATAACTCAATAGGATTGGAATCCTATTGAGTTATGTAAATAAAAAAAAAATAATGTTTCATAACTTTTAAGAAAATATTCACCAAGTTTTTAAACTTCTAAAATGTCGCCCGTTCATTTTGCTTAGGAAACATTAAATTTAATATGATTTAATTATGCGTATATTTACATTGTATAATTAAAGTCACCTTAAATCCACTTTTCATTTTCTTCTAAAAAGCTTTCAGTCACTTTCTTTAAAACAGTAGACTCAAATGTGGGTTCTGAATTTTTATATAAGAAATCACACGCATAAAAATATATACAATTCCAAGTATTAACCGCAAAGGAAGCGAAGGGAAGTCGAGATATAAATCCTCAATGTTTTACGATGACCGCAAGTACTAAGTGATTATTTCCTGTCCAGAGTAAATAATCATGATATGAGATATCGTATGATGTATTGCACAACAATAAAATATGGGAAACGCATTAGGTACACCTTATTGATCACGGGATAGGGTTGGCACTGAAAGAAGGTCAATGAACGCAGTTCATTTGTGTGAACAACGTGAAAAATGACGTCATAAACAATACGGCTGCCTTTTCTACTTTTCCACTAGGGATGGGCGAGCCAGTTAAGTTCATTTGTTTAGTTTAGCATAGTTCTGAAAATTAAACTATGTTTTTTGTATGAAGGGATTCGAGTTAAGGATGCGAGCCTAAAGCAAGCAAGCGAGTAAAAGATCGTGACCGGTAGGTACGAGCTCGTATAGCTCAGTATTTCCATAGCACATGTTATTCTCTTAGCGTAGCTTTGGTAGCTAAGCTAACTGATTTACATACGATGACGTATCATGTGCTCAAGCCGTAATATAACGTCATGGTGTTGAACCATTTGTATAGTTCAACTGCAATACGTGAGCTCCAATTCCAACACCCATCTATTTATGCCCTATAAAAGCAGTAGCTGCGCAATGAACTGCGCAACTTAAACAATGTGCAATAATACACAAATTAGTAATTTATCTACTTCAGATATAAACTGTAATCTTATTCTATTAATTATGACGAGTTTTTCAACCTTAAAACTTTACTTTCCCCCACCAAATTCGATACCCCGGTATAATATTAAGGTGGTAGAACCCTTTCTGGTTCGACTCCGGCGGCGGCACCGCCACACCTATTTCTACCTAATAACAGCAGTGTTGGGCGCTGCTGTGTTCCGGTTTGAAGGGTGTGGTAAGGGAGACAGACTTTTCCGAGGCGTTCCAGCTTAGTCCTCAGGGGTAGCGGCGCATCTGTGGCCGTCCTCAGGTAGGAATATCTAATCCTATCTGGGGTTGATTACAGATGTCCATGAGCGGTAGTAGCCACTTAACATCAGGTAGACTGCATGCTCGTCTGCTACTCTTATATAATAAAAAAAAAAGTAATATGAATGATGTAACATTTTTTTACACATTCCTCATTTCATTATTACCAGGCTCACTAATAGGCAATTATATAGGCGCTTATATGCAGTAAGTGCAGTAACCAAACAGTTAGCGTGTGGAAACGAAATTCGTGACTACATCTTCCGTTTGTTCTGAGGAGCCAATTAAACGAGAGGTTTATGTAGTCTGTTTAGAATAAAATAAGCCCTTTCTACACTCATAGCCCCACACTACGATTCCTTGTATCGTGGATGCGGTTGACACATATGTGAGAAGTTTAGAGTTTATTCCTGTCACGCGAGTTTACGCCCACACGCGCGCTACGAGTACGTGCGTCTTATTGTTTCTTAGATATTTTCCTGTCATGCGTGATACACGCACACGTGTCTCATATAAACTGCACCGAGTGAAATCACGTTTGAGAGCGGGACAGGCATGCGAAGTAAACACGCGTGATAAGTAAAAGGCACTATTTACGTGTATAATCCAACAAAAAGATTTTAATATGATAGCTGATGATTTGTATAATATCAGAGTCCAGTCGTTTCTAGATATAATTTCGCTTTTACAAATATGCAGCTGGATAACAAAGCCACTATATCAACAGCTGGTAAAATGTTTCGAGCCGAGATCTTAAGGCGCAGTTACCATTTTATGAATTGAATCCATTTTTACTTTCTACGATACCCACGGATAGAAATTGATTTGTGCTGTTTCAGACTGACTCCCCACGGCACACAGTACCTGTCACCGCATATTTTTTAAATAATTGACTGTACGTATACCAACATGTAGCTAAAAACACGCCTTAAAGAGCCATAGACGGATGAACGTATTTCACAGTTACTAAACTAAACTGAACTAGCACAATATAAGCAATTAAAGTAGAGAAATATGCATTAATTTTGCAGTGAAATATCGCACGGTATCGTAAAGTTCAAAGTAAAAACAGTACACTTATTCCTAACCTTAACCACTTAATCACAAACACGGATCCGAAAATCTGGCAAGTTTTCACCAAACACGTGAAAGAGCAGTTAAACTTTTTCGTGAATGGCCGTGTCGGTTGTTTAATGACGTCATAAAAACGAATTACACTCGGCAAGTTGTGGAAACTCGTCGTAAATTCACGATGACCACTCTATATTTTGTTGACGTCAATCGTCGGCCAATAAGGTTGTCAACAGCGCAAATTATGAACAATAATTTATATATTTTTTTAAAATAGGATTTTTATTTCATGAAATAATAACAAAATTGACACTTTAATAACACTGTTAAAGCCCGATTTTTATGTTTATTCATATAGTTTACTACAACGAGACAAGTTCAGTATTGTAAAAAATATAATAGCTGAATATCTACGCACCTACTCGTATATTTATTCCTAAGGTGTAACTAAGTAACATACACCACCTATATAGCTTTATATTTAAGAAGTATGAAATATCGTCTTCCTGGATATAGTTCGAATAGGTATAGTTCTTTACATTGTAGGTAAAGTAAACACTAAGTTTTTTTGTTACAAATCTCAGGAACAAAGGGAGCCAAGTAGTAGTTTGTCATTCATTTGACTTAAATATAAAAAATAACAGATGTTAGGGACGGAAGTCATAAATTATATCAATATTACCTTACTAACAAGTGATTATATACATATCGCGTATATCTAGAACTTAATTGAAGACATTTAACATCTACCAAGTAATCTATGATTGATTGCGTTGACTATTTTAAAGCGATTGGTCGATTCAACGCGCTACAACGCGTTTTCAATTATATAAACGATTTATACAGCCCTATTGGGCATGTCAGATGAAAGTTCGTTAGTTTAATGTCTTCGTTAGCAGACATAACATAAATCATAACAAAACTATGCTGTTCTGCTTAAATTACTTTATTCATTACAACTGAAATTTTCCACATTATTGGTTTTATTTAAATTTTTGTGTAAATGTTTTAATTTTAGGTAAATCTAACCGAATTATTGGATTGTACATAAATCCTTGGAAGACATGGAATAAAGACTTGGAAGTAAAGCTCAGCGAACTCACCTATTAGTTATGAAGAAATAGTTCTTCGAAATGCGAAATAAATAAAATTATATGAACAATAAAAATATACAATTAGAAAAAGAGAAATAATAGAAATAAGAAAATTATGACAAAAAAAAAAACATAAAAAAATTCGTTACCTGGTTTAGTGCCGCACTTGGCGTACGCGATCCGAAACGAGAAATACGTCTGCCCCGTGGACGGCGGCACGTACACACACCGCGGGTCCCCGTGTTGACCTGTAAACAAATATCCCATATATAAAATCAACGCTATGTTTTTTTTTTTAATATATTAGCAGACGAGCGTGCAGTCCACCTGATGGAAAATGGCTATTGCCGCCCATGGACATCTATAATCAACCCTTAGATTAGATATTCCTACCTGACGTCGGCCACAGATGCGCCGCTACCCCTGAGGACTAAGCTGAACCGCCTTGGAAAATTATGTCTACCTTACCCTTTCAACCAGAACATTGGCATTTGTTGTTAACTGTATTCCTAGTTCTTAAGTTAAGGTGGCACATGTAAATGTAATAATCGATGGTGATTTTAATAAATAAATAAGAACATAACAGCGCTTAGCGCTGCTGTTATGAGGAAGAATGAGGTGTTGCGGTGGTGCCGCCGGAGTCGAACCACAAAGAGTTCTACCACCTTCTAGCTAGACCCTGCCAGATCACGTTGTTTAAATGCAAAGGAACCAGCCAAGCCCTATTTATTTATATTAAATTCAATTAACTTGCACTTTCAAGCACAATGTTTAACTACTAGCGTTTGACCATAAAACTCGCGACTGCACGCGACTTTATACATCGCATAGGCCAATTTCTAATTTTAAATATAAATCGAAATTTATTGCATTTATTAAGGAAAGTGATGTGTCACACATATGACATAGTCTTTAAATATAATTTTTCATGTTGGACGTTTCATCGTGATACAATAATTAAAGTAAAATTTAATTAATAATATACCGTAAATGACACTACATATAAAATAAAAACACTATTTGCAATCAACAAACTTAGTCGATAAAGTCGGCATTCACAAAGTATAAAATGGCATATCGAATGTCAACTCATTCAGCTAAATAGTTACTGAGTTATTCCAACTGCAGGCAGACAGTTGACAGACAGACTAAGTACCTCTTAAGAGGTTGAGTTATGGCGCAGATAAACTGAACGGTTGAATAAATGCTTTGACTGATGAACTATTGTCGTACTAACAATGTTACGCACACTATGTAAACAAAAACTCCTCGTTGACAATAATATGACAAAGTTATTAAAATTGTATGTTTTTCAAGAATTTGAGTAACTAATGTAAGTATGCGATCTACTTGATGTTAACTAGTCACCGTCTCAAAGTCGTCAGATATTTGCCACAGATGGTTTGTTACTTTTTCAAATGACTCCTTAAAAACATGGATCATAATTTAATAAACGAGATACATACGAGGGTATTTCATAGGGTTTCATTAAACATATTAAAGGTAACTCTTAACCAATGCGTGGACATGAAAATCGGTTTAGATAAATGCTTAACATCAACTTCATAACTTCCTAAGCCCTCCCAAAATTAATTTATAATTTTAAAGACAAACTTTTCTTTCTAGCCCTATAGAAGCATAGAAAGTTAACAGCCTTACTTAATTACAAAGTAGAATTATTATAAACAATAAACATATAATTAACCGAGAAAAACAAGTGAAACGCAGCGTCCAAGGCTTAGAAAGTAAATATATTTTCACATAATTACGGCGAGGTAATTGTCAATTAGCGCCCTCTAGACACACGTCGCGTGGAAGGCAAATCGTTTCTTACTTGAGGTCATATGGTACAACGTTATCTTATATATATAGAACTAGTGGTGCCCGCGCCTTCACCCGCATTTTAAAGAAATAATATGACATACATAAAACAGAAAATTTGTACCTTCATTGGAATGACAGTGGCGCCATATGTCGAAAATTTGTCTTACAACCTTCATGGGTTCTTGGACAAAAACTTTGCTAAAGATCGTCACTTGATCAAATGCATAGTTTCCGATTATATAAAACTGCGATGGTAGCGAAGTCTGTCGAATCCAATGTGAAACATTCCAAAATCAACAACTACTTACGAATTAAAAATTAATTAAAAAATCCTTTTCCCACGGACTAAATTGTGAATCTAAACCATTCTCAAGTCCCCTTGAACACACACAACAACATTCATCAAAATCAGTCCAGTCGTTTAGGAGGAGTTCAGTGACATACACACACACACATAAGAAATATATATATATATAAAAATAATTTATAGAACAGGGGTTCTACCTGAAGCCGATCACCAAAGCGATGTCACTCCTGATGACTAGTAAATCAGTCGACAATATATAATGGATTGATTTAAACCCGACCATGATTTGAACCCGAAACTCTACGTATAAAACCAATGTCATCAGTGCATAGATCAGAAATAGCTGTGATACCGCTTAAGCTACGGAGTGTTCTACCATCCTGAAATATTAACGCATCTAATCGCATTCACATAGCATCGTTAATCGAAAGTTATCTCTAGCCTGCGAAGAGGTCGAGATGTTAAAACGATATTCATAAGTTTGGAAATTTATCCGACGTTTAATAGGGATACTTACACTTTTTTTAAGTTTTTCAAATATTCTACGCATTTTATATCAAGCTTAATAACTCACTGCTGGTCTCATTTTATGTAAGAACACTGTATAATCAAATAATAATAGTAAGTTTATACTTTTGAACTCTTAGATCATTTTGTGTTTTGACTCTGATGGAACCACCCTCACACCTATGTCTACATAATAAATAATAACTTTTTTTTTAATTGTGTAGTTACTGTTGGTCCTAGCGGCCTGCATAGGTTCACCGGTTTTTGGACGCGAGCCTAAGGATCAGCCGGGATAAGAAGACTATGGGCTGGAAGGAAGGAAAATAATAACGGTTGTAAGAGTGAGTTAAAAGACATACTGGGGTTGATTAACAGACGTCTAATCCTATTTGAGGTTGATTATAGATGTCCATGGGGCGGCAGTAGCCACTTACCATTAGGTAGACTGCGTGCTCGCATGCTACTTGCATATTATAAAACTATAAATGAATTTATAAATCGAGTTAGATTACTTTACTGTTCCACCAATTCAAATTTATCTGCAGCACTTACTTGTTACACAAATTTATAAGCAATCCCGATAATTTTCGTAAAAGCGCACATACTGTGATAGTAATTCAATTGCCCACAATTCCAACATTCATTGAACGCAATATAATTTGAACTGTATTTACTTAACATAACGCTCACAGCAAATGCCTTTTAAATTGCCAGTTATCCATACACGCCACAAGCAACTCTCATCTAACCGCCCAATCATATTAGAACCTTACTGTCTTGTAATACAGAACTAGCGAGGCGTCATCGTGAAATGCACACACCTCGGTGCAATCAGAGCGCCACTAATTGTTGCTTCTAATTGCGTTTCACTTGCAATGATGACGGATGCAAAGTGAATTATTAATACTGTGCTCTACTTGCACCACTTAAAAGTTGTTAAAATACAGTTTTTGAATAAACGACCCACGTGGAGCTGCGATCAACGTACCGTCTCGACATGCTAAGGGTACCGGGTTTCATGGCAGGTCTATATTAAACGGTTTTTTAATTTTATAAGATTGACGTTTGAAGAACCCTTTGAGATTCGACTCCGGCGGCACCACCGCCACACATATTTCTACCTAACAACAGCAGTGTTAAGCGGTGCTATGTTCTGGTTTGAAGGGTGTGGTAAGGGAGGCATATTTCTCCGAGACGTTCCAGCTTAGTCCTCAGAGATAGCGGCGCATCTGTGTCTGTTATAAGAGATAATTAGATAGTCATGGGCGTTCATAAAGCTTTGTTAAGGAAGGATTGCAACAACAGCGGTCGGCGAAAAAAAGTCGACTAGTCTCTATATATTAATTTTTTCACCCTATACTAAGGATAGGGTCCGTAATTCACAATCACAAACCACTACAATTTGTAATAACTTTGAAAATGAAAACCGTGAACCGGACAACACATAAACGAAAGCTCATAATAAAGAAATACTTAACATAATTTCTCATTCAATGTTTCTATACAGAAATTTATTCCTATAACATATGAGAAAATTATGCATCGAATTTTAGAAAATAGCAGTTTATTCAATATGCATAAAGAAATCACGAAGCTCTATTGGCTGTATGTTAATTAGTGCATTATTCAAACTTCGAAAGTATTGTTTGATTTATGTCGTGGTCTTTCTTTACGAATTCAGTGAAAATTTTATATAGTATATTTTTGAGCAGTGAAGTAACTTGAAATCAGAAATATTTTAACGTTACTTATGAGTATGACATAAGTTTAAAAAAATGTGTTAATTACAATCATTTTGCGCTATCAAACCTTATACAAAAGAAAATGTAGCTATCTTAGTAATTAGCTAGCTTTTTTACGAATTTATTTTAACCTTACCTTTAGACGAGACGATGCCCTCAAAAGGATGTGAGAAGGTGAGATGAACGTCCATGTGGTCTTTCCCGCACATCACCTCCAGGGATTGTATGACAGGCATGCCCTCCGGCCGCTCCATCGGCCATAGCTCGCCAGCCCGGACCTTTGTCTGAAATTAATTAACATTTATTTATCTTTCTTTTATAGTAAGTATGTAAAAGCACTATTTATATCGAACACCTTTGATTTATAACCGACTTAAAAAGGAGATTTTTAATTTGACTGCACTGTTTATTTAAAGAAATCTAACTAATGGATTGATTACTACATTCTTAATCGTTGAAGGAAAACATTGTGAGAAAAGCCTGAAAGTTCTATTTTTTATAAGTGTTAAGTTTACCAAACCGCTCTTGGAAAGCGTATTAGAATATAGCCTAAACCTGATGCCTGAAACCTGCCTGAAATCCTGAAGAAACCCGTGCCTTGCAATGTCTTACTAACTGATTGGTCAAAATAGTGTTTTTAGTTAGTGATTTTATTACACTCATAACATAGAAAAATCAGTCTGGAATTTGAATCCGAGACCACCGTAGTGGAAAGCCACAACTCATATCTCAACTACTATGTGCAGAACCATATATTTCAACATTAAATGTACACTTAAACATAATCTCTTAATAATATCTCTGTTGAACATTAACTCGTGAAGCTTTCAATTGTTTACTTAAGTTTATTTACCAGTTATTCTTTGAAAACTGTTTACTATTCCCTGATTGTATTTGCACTGTACTTCTCAGAAGCCTGTCATTATACGCGCTTCGAAAAAGCATGCATTACTAACAGTTGAGCTTGATTTTCTAATTACCTCCTTATAATTTACACATGAAGTGTGGTTTTCGTGTGAATCAGAAAAGCGTTTGTAATCACGATAGGAATTATTGGGTGCTTGTTACAAAAACTTTAATTGTTGATTTGAAATGTTGGATTTATTGAAAGATTTATTGAAAGAACTTTTGTTTCACTGTGGCACTCATACCTATTCAGTTTTAACGAAGTTTACTCGTATGTTACTTGCGAGGTCTATTTCATAACTTCGTCAACGAAGCTTCAGATCTATTCGAAAGTTCTCCGCTATTTGTCGAACTTTGATATTATGATCAAGTACTACGGCCATATTCCAGTTTTGATCGAATCTCAGGACATAAAATAGGGTTGATGTCAAATTAATAATATCTTCTTACATCAAGGACTACCGAATCATCGATAAAACAGTAATCTTAACCAGTTTCTCATATCAGATTTTAGATAACCATCAAATTTAGATAACTGTTAGAAACCATCAGATATTTGACAACTTAGGTGAGCACAATTTCAAATTTCGAAATTTTGTGAGCAAAAATTGAATAGATTGACTAACAGGCGTGAATTAACTGTAGTAAGCATTTTTTGAAAATTCTGATTTCATGCGTACATGGAAGATTTTCTGGTTCGAAGGGATTAAATTCCACGTTCCTAGAAGGACCTCTAACAGGCAAAATATTATAATTGACGTCATGGTTGCTGTTCTATTTACGATTTAGGTAAAGATATAACTTTCAAGTATAACAGCAAATCAATAGCAATTCAAAAAAGGATAAAAAGCCTATCTGAAGATTAAGTTTCTGTACGTGTCATTACTACATCCTTCAAACCAGAACACCGTAGCGATAAATAGTAAGCTGCTGAGGCAAAAGGAAATAGATGATCGTACTACGAAGGTTATACTCGTAAAGACCTTAAAACCACTACTCCCCAAATACTGAAAGTCGTTAAACACTCGTAACATGTATTTAACGACTTTTCATTATATTAAATAAGCGGCGGTCCGCAAAGAACAAGTACCTACCCTATCATAAAGATAATTACGGGGCTCGTTTATTTTTACCCAAATCAAATCAAAGGCGTCGTCTCGCCCTGCCTTGAGAACAGAACTAAGCGATTTGATGGATCACAGGCGCACGTTCCAGGAACAAGTAGGGTTGCCACAATAGTTATACATATTTTTTTTAAAACATAGATGTAGTAAACGATGGTAAGTAACCACTGGCGCTATGTACTGCAGACAAGATTTAAGACCTACCCGAGATCGGCCACAGATGCTTCACTACCTTTGTGGACTAAATTAGAACGCCTTGTGTAAGTACATAACGTCTTAACACTGCTGTTATTATGCATAAATTTGTGTGGCGGTGGTGCCTACGCAGTGAAACTGCTGCAGGTTCTACCTTCTCTAATTACCTCTGATAGAAAATAGATTTTCAATATAGAACCTCTTTTCGTACCAGTCACCAGTATATGACACTTTGAAGGTCCTGGATTGGATTAATGATGTATTGAGACTTTTTAGATAATAGTGAACTAGTCTTCAAGTACCATTATCTTCCTCAAGTGCTAATTGTAAACTTATTTTAGGTAGTGACAGCCCTGAGAACTACGGCGCTGCATTTCGTTCCCACGCGGCAGCGGAGAATTTGCAAAACGAGACACACATACCCAGTACCCTCACGTCAGAGCAGGACAGCTGTATTGTACCCTTTAGTAATTTACATTTTTGTAAACCCTCCAAAAATTTTAACACTGTACGTTTAACATTTCATTTATCTGGTTAACGTAGGCAACACATACTTACACATATGAACAAAATATAATATTCATAATCATGTTCATCTAATCAATAAAACTAGATTTTTAAATAGAAAAAAAAATAATATAAAATTCAAACCTTCTATAGTAAATACATAATTAAAACGATAAATGATGATTGTAAAAATATGTAAAGTAAAAGTAAAACTTTGTACCTGTAAAGTAAGAGTAACTTTAACAGCTAGGAAAACTGTATTACTTTATTGACGATGGTATAACTAGAGGTTCAACTAGGGCGATACCACCATCGTAGCAAGGTAAGTAAAAACAGATGCAAACAAGTAATTAATTTAAAAAATCAAAAACCCGACTGCACCAAAAACGCTGAAGTAGAATTTCCAAAAGCAGTGAAATAGGCATTTCATTATTTTTATCCAGAAAGCCAAATACAAAGTTTCATAGTAGGTGTCTGCTTCAAAAACAAAAAATGTTCAAACAATATTATCCTATTTTATTTTATCCTCGTAGTGTTCATTTACGCTATATAAAGAACCTATGTGTAAAATTCCAGCACGCTTAAGTTCAGCGGTTTCCCTTTGCGTTGATCTCTGGCACATCAACTCTCTCATTTAGTCAGACAGTCATCTCGATGTGTATATACGAGTATATATGTACTAGCTGACCCGGCAAACGTTGTGTTGCCATATAAATAAAAAAAACAATGTGAGCCGTCACGGGACGCCTGGCAGATGTGAAACATCGACATTACTTTGTAAAAGTAATATGCAGAAAAGAACATATTGTGATAGGAACTAAATATGTCATAATGATAAAATAAAATATTACGATTTTTGCGCATGGCGACGCGTCGCCACACCGTACACACTACTGCATATAGACTGTATATATATACCATCGTATAGCGTGGCGACGAGTCGCCACGGCATGCGTCGCCACGCCAGAAATCGGTTTTACGTGCGGCTATAGATGTTTCACATCAAAAATGTTAAGGATGAACAACCCTTATCACTTAGGTGTAAAAAAAATAGATAGTGGCCGATTCTCAGACCTACTGAATATGTATATAAAATTTGGTGAAAATCGGTGAAGCTGTTTCGGAGGAGTACGGTAACTAACACGAGAATTTTATATATAAGATATATTATATAATGTATGTGTAATCTCCTCTTAATTTCCTTTATTTTGACACCCTACTCGATAGGTTTGGTTAACTTTTTTAAAACGTGTTACTATTTTGCGAAAAAATTCACCATTTACGGTCTATAAAATATATAACTTCAGTAAATCAAAGTTTCGGTCATTATTTTACCTCGTTAAAGGTAGCATTTCATTATTTTTATCCAACAAGCCTGATACAAAATGTCATAGTGTTTGCTTCAAAATTGACGATAGTTCAAATGAACTTTTAACCCTTATTTTACCCTCTACGGGGTTGATTTTTCGGAGGGGGATAAATAAGTGCGTCCTTGTTCCTATCCAGAAAGCCAAATACAAAATTTTGTAGTAGTTGCTTCAAAATTAAAGGATTTCAAAAAAACTATTTTCCCCTATTTTACCCTCTTAAGGGTAGAATTTCCAAAAGGCCTTTCTTAGTTTTTATTCAAGCTGTATAGAGAACCTGTGTGCAAAATTTCAGAACTGTAAAGTCCTTGGTTTAGGTTGTACGTTGATTTCTGAAAAATGAAAAAGTCATTTAGTTAGTCAGTCAGTCAGTCACCTTACTGTTTTATATATATACAAATATGTTTTTATAATCTCCGTTTAATTTCCTTTCATTTGATACCCTACTCGATAGGTTCGGTTAACTTTTTTTTTTAAATGTGTTACTATTTCGCGCCAAAAATCCGCCATTTTGATTTTTTTTTACTAACACCTATCTAAGGACACTCGGGTCATTGAGACAAATATAATGACACTTTAACTGTTGAAATTCATCCAGCCGTTTGTTAGATCGGATCAAATAAAGAAAGACAAACATACAAGATACGCGCGAAAAACATAACCCTTCCTTGGCAGTCGGGTAATAACTAAATGTGAACTAATCACTGCAGTAATCAAGCATTAATTAGTAACTAATTCCATATATTTTTTATAATATGAAGGCAAAGGAGCGTACAACCTATTTGATGGTTAGTGGCTACTGCCGCCCATAAATGTCTGTGATTGACCTCGGATGAAATTAGATTCCTACCTGAGATTGGTCACAGATGCGTTGCTACTCCTGAGAACTATGTGAACACACGTCTAACCTTGTACTTGTATTGTTTTAACCTGAATATAGCATATATAGTAGATTCCAACGTTTATCTTAAAGCCCAACGCCGGCCGAAACAGCATCTAAAAAGAACCCACCACACCTTTACAACCAAAACGCATCAACGCTACATAGATGTAAAATAGAAATGGGTGTGACAGTGATGCCGGTCTCTTAGACCTATACTTTAAACCCCAGCGAAAGTGGTATAAGATGCTTCTTGCATAAATAATGCAGCAGAAACCGAATATTAATGAAGCATCATAACAAGTTGCTAGTAGCTAAGTGAACTTATTAATTAACAACTTTCATGATATATGACGGACTAATTACTGTATTAAATCATCTTTAATATGCATAAACGCGGGCGCTGCGAGTAGACCATTTATCTTAGGAGTAAACACAAATGATACGGTACACTCAATCTATGTGGTCTGAACACCGCGGTAGGTGTTATCGATTTTAATATTTAGTAGGATTTATGAGTGAATAATAAAGGTACGATTTCATGTTTAGTGGATACTAAGGGATCATATTATTGACGTAACATCTGGTGAATACACTAAGTAGAATTGGCATCCCACCTATGATTAGACATAGATGAATTTCTACCCTTAGGGACTAGGTTGAAATTATCTAATTTGGTGAACGATCACCATTTCAACTCAAAGTACAAATCTCAAGCGAATATATTGGCTTTTCTGTGTCCCTCTTATGAAGAGGGCTCTCTGCATAGACCCGATGTGCCCTTTGGACGTAAAGCTCTATGCTTATGATGCCTTACAATTTACGTTCTTAAGAACCTTCTCAGACATAGTAACAGCAGCAATTTATTGTAGATCTGAATTTCTTAAAATGCGAAAACCCGTTTGTACCTTTTTTTTCTTGTTAACGAGGGGGAAAACTTCAAAAGGTACCCGACGACGTGGGAGCGACGCCGGGTTATGTAGGATTTTTACCGCACTAAAACCCCCCCGGTGGCCGTCCTCAACGCTTGTTGGAGAACTCCGGGATCTCCGAGGGAACACAACCGGAGTCCTCCAAGCGTAATGCCCCGATCAGGCTCTGCCCTGGGGGAGCACTTTTGACTCCTCCCACACCATCTGGTGTTTACGACGGTATGCGACCACACATACCGTCGTCCTTCCCGGGGTTGCTTGCGGTTCGAGCTCCCACTCTTGCCGCCCGCAACCCCGGAAGCACCTTTTAGTCGCCTCTTACGACAGGCAGAGGATACCGTAGCCCTATTCTATTCCCGAGACTACAGGGACAAACCCGTTTGTACCTAACACATAAAAAACTGCAATGAAGCTTTAAGTTCCACATACAAACTACATTCATTATCATTAAACATTATCCGGTCAACGTAACTGCCAAAAGAGATGTTAGTAGATTGCATAATAAGATAACAGGTTAATAGCGCAGCCGCCCATCAAGGATCCGATAATGGTGTGCGAGATAATAATGAAATTACGGAGGCTTAATTGCGTCGGTGCCGCCATGAGGCAAACGAGGCTGTAATCTTATTCTAGGTGTAACTAAATGGTCTAAAACCGATACGATGTTACGCAATTTCTATATGTGTAAACGTTTGTATATTGTCAGAAAACTACGCAAATTGTATAGATTTCAGGTATCAAGGGAAATTTGTGGATTCATTTTATTTTTAGTACATTATTACGTGTCAAATTGTCAATAGCTATTAAACGTAAAATCCGAAGAAAAGCATTGTTAACTTTTCTACGCTATATTATATTTATGTCATTAGTGCTATTGAAAATGTTTCATTTTATTATTCCCGTAGGATGTAAAATACTTAAATTATGTTTTCAGTGATAGAACTTATTTAATATTTTAATAATAATATGATTGTCGGTTTTTGCCTACCTTCTCAGGTGTAATGACTTAATAACCATTGCTGTTGTTTATTTGTTTCACCTATTAACTTATGAAGAATTCTTGTTGATTCATATTTTTCAAGAACCTGTTTAATAGGAATAAACCATAGACTTAGATTTTTTCTCTACGCTATGTACAAATCATAGATTAGTAAAGATTACTCACTCCTAACACGAAAATGTACCCAGTTTTGAGAATTGTAATAGTTACGTAAAATAGTTTTGCCACGTCTCCGTGCTAAAATGTCCCTAAAATATTTGAAATAATTGTTTATTTATTGTGTAAATTACGCAGTATTAGTTATTTATTCGTAAATTTTCTCTAAAAATGTTTTTATTTGTCAAGTATTCAAAAAAAGAACTTACTAAAAAGCCGTTTGTGGATTCATTCAATTTCAAGGCGACGAAGTATCTTTACTAATCTATGGTACAAATATATAAAATTCTTTATTCTAGAAAATTGTACAGATCTTAATGTAATAAAAGAAATCTGTGAATTTATTGATTGTCTATCTGCTAATAGCTAAACTATAAACTTCCTAGAATAATATTTTATGTCTCTGTAACCAAATGAAAATTAGCAGTACTAATTATACAGTTGATGTTACCAACATCAAAGCTAATTAATGTTGGTATTTAATCTTACCGTGTAGCGACGCCGCCAGCGTTTTGGTCAAAATGCCTCAAACGCCAGTTTTTCATTAGCAATTGTTTATAAATTTTAATTTGATGATTGTAAAAATATATACGATTTACATTTTTCGTATGTAAATGCGAATGGATATTTTCAACTAATTATAAAATTTAATTAAAAAACCAAATGCTTACCAACAAACTCAGTAATATTGTCACATGTAAACATGCAATTATTACAAAAATAATAACCCGACTACTTAAAATTATACCCTACGTAGGTTTCACTATTTAGACAAATCCAACGACATCTCATATGTTAAAATCCGTCAAGCCGTTTGGGCTGGAGGATTACCTCCAAGGAATCAGACATACATAACAAGTAACTTAATTAAAAAATAAAAAACCCGACTGCATTAAGAAGCCTGAAGTAGAATTTCTAAAAACGGTGGAATAGGCATTTCATTGTTTTCATCCAGATACAAAGTTTCATCGTAGGTATCTGCTTCAAAAACAAGAGATGTTCAAATTATGTACATTTTGATTTTTTTTAACACCTATCTAAGGATACTCGGGTATTTGAGAAGAATATATTGACATCTTACCTGTTGCAATTCATCCAGCCGTTTGTTACATCCGGCGGAATAAAGGAAGACAAACATACAAGATACGCACGAAAAACATAACCCTTCCTTGGCAATCGGGTATAAAGTTTACGCAGTTGGGTAAAAACAGTCGAGTAAGTAACAGTACTTACCAGCTGGTTAGGGTTAATTCCCTAACGTGAAAATATGCGAATCTATGAATAAATCCTAATCACAGAAATTAATCTCTCTTAATGTCTGTTTCGCCTATACGGCATACATCTCCGATGCCATAATCATAAATTACATACTCAAATCCGCATGTTCCACTCAACGATAACCTCCTTATGGTTGCATTACTATAAATGTAAGAATTAACTCGTACATGTATTGTGGTGTTCTCAGAGAAAAAGCTATTATCTACAACACGTAAATCTGATAATTGGAAGCTAAGGCGTTCAATTTAACATTACAAACGTTATCTAGATCGCGAACATTAGAATTATTTTCTATGGGAAGTGCGTTCGTTGATAGCTTATTTAGACTTTAGTTATGTTCATAATAGCACAAGCAATAGTTATGATTCTTAAGAAATAGATTAATCAAATGAGCATGAAGTTCACCAATGCAATAAGTAGTCACTACCACTTATGAACATCGGTAATCAACCTCAGACGGAATTGACATCGCAACAGAAGTCGGCATCCAATGGTTTAATATCCTCGAAGACTGGGCTGGAATCTTTCATCTCTTGTCTCTTCTCGAGATCCTTACAACAAGACAAAACAACTTACAAAGACAAGAGCAGTGACTGCAATGCAAATTGGGATCGCAATGAAGACCTATAAATGTAGAAAACTTGTGTTGTTTTTTTTCACCTGGCCAGGAATCGAATCAGGAACTCAAGCTAACACTTCTTTTACACGTAATTGCATTATAAGGGCCTGATCACAGCAACGATTGGTAGCGTGTGACTAATAAGCTTGTTCATTATCGTGTTACAAACAACGCCGCCTCATTTAACAATTTGCCGCGTCACCACAATGGATGGACTGTCAACAACCTTTTTTATGTTCCACTGCTCAGCAGAGGTCTCTTCCTTCAACTAGGAGAGGCCTACAACGTACTCCACGACGCTGATCCAAGGCAAACTAGTGGAAATCTATATCTAAGGCCTCAGTCAAGTGATATCAATTGATAACAACCGGGATTAACAACTTTACATGCACTCCGAAACCCAAAAGTAATTTAGCAACTGAAAATCACCCATCCAACTCGCGGTCGTGCGCGACCTTGCTTAACTTTGTAGATCGATAACATCTACACACTCATCTGTCAACACGAGGACTCGCTACAAAGTAGCAAATCGCTGCTGTGTTCTTCCCCTAACAAGATGTTACGATAAGATGTTCATGTCATTTTCTTCACAAAAGCTTCATCACAGCTCTATACAGATTTTGTTCACGCGATAATTTTTAATGTAGCCATAATGGGGTCAAATTAACTCGCGCACAGTGTAATGGTTTTGTGTGTGTAGTAATTAGTTTACAACTTTGTAATTTGTAACTTTGTGAGTTTCGATGTTGGCGGTAAATGTAATAAGCTTTCGAACAACTTTATTAGGCTTCAAACGTTTTCCTATTACAGTATGAAAAACGGTGTTAACATTTTATGATTTTAAATATGCAAACAATTTCTTAGATAATATTTATCTGTTTATCGAATAAAAAGTATTAATCGGTATGGGGTTGCGGGCTAAAAGCGACTTTTAATTTGAGTGTTTCCATTGTGTTTACTTTTTGGTGTCATGACTTAAGTATATTATTTACCCCTCGTATATATTGTAATTTAAGTGCTATCTCTGCATGTGAGTGCTAAATTATCATGACTAGTATTCATAGGTATCTTGTTTGTTTAAGCTTCAGCCAGCATCCGAGACCATCAAAAAATAGATCCAAAAATGTCATAATGCAATGTCTTCGATATCACATGAGTAGGTATTCTGAATATTAGCTCAATCGGTTAAGTGGAAATATTAACTAGAGAATTATTATAAAAAACAAAAACCTGACTGCCTTAGAATAAAGCCTGTCAGTCACACAATTTTGACGCATCCAACGACGCTTACTGCCACTGCAAAAATCGGTGAAGTTTTTACGTTTTTACAAAAATGACTGTTTTTGTATTTGTTTACGTATTTTCCCATACATTTCCAATCAGCGCCCCTAGCGGGCTGTATCAGAACTAAGCTCATACCAAGGGTACTGGACGTGCCAAAAAAATTAACATACGTTTCACGCAATATTTCCCTCCACAGTCGGGTAAAAATATACTTACAAGATTTGATTACATACCAAGATGACAGGTTAACAAAAAGGTTATAAAAAAGAAACAAAACTACATAAATTCAATCAAAAGATCTGTCAATAGACAAAGTGCAATTTAATTTTCAATCGCATGATCTGTCAATAAACATTTATTTATGAAACTAATTTAGTTCAATAACTCTTTCACGACATACGAAAGCCATTCTTCGATCATGAATATTCGAGACCATTGAATGATCAATAAATCACGAACTGAATCGATTTTAAATCTATTGTATTCGGTCGTGTATTTTATCATTGTGACTCTCTAACTTTGTCTTTGAGAAACTAAAATGAGTTGATGATAAAATCGAATAAGAAATTTATAAGTAGGTATATACATATATAAATTTTACATATTTAAAAATAAATAAATGTTTCTACATGCCATTACTACGTCGTCCCTTACATCTTGTGTGTCCTGAAGGGTATGAACACAACGAGATAAACACCCGGATCTAGAATAGAAATCTAATATCATTTAGATATTTGCTTGGCCGAAGATCGAATCCGGAACCATCCGAACGTCAGGCCGCTATAGTAACCACTGAACTACTCGTCCTACATTAGATATGTAGGATATATTTAGTGTTTTTAGACTACTAACTACTGGTAACATAACTATCCCCATTGGTGGAAAAGCCTAGATTGCAAGAATCAGCACGCTGTTTTTCCGGATTGGTAGAGATTAGGTCTATTTAAAAGATCTCAATGGTATGTGAAGTCTACCAATTCGTACGTGGCCAGCGCGGTGGACTATGACCTAAAGCTTAAAATTCTGAGACCCGTTCCCAGCAGTGGGACAGTAATTGGTTAATCATGAGAATTCTCTCACGTCTTACAAACATCTTTTAAGTATATTTGATGCTGTCTGTAATACAAAGGCAATTTCAAGGCGGATTCAAGTACTCCAAGCAATAGATTATTGACATAAATGCATCGATCTTAAGTGTATTTACAACATACGTAGTCTAGATCATGGAGAGTATATTGTAGAAAGTAAATGATCTCTTGAGGAATTGCAGTTAATACGGCCGGCAATATACTGCGTGGTAAGTGGAGTTGATTTAAGATAGTTACGATAAAGTTATTCGATTTAATATTATGGTAAAATTCTTACATAGTTGTATCTATTAGGTTAGAGTTTTAAGAGGTATTACTATAGAAAAGGGGAATATGCATTACATATAATGACGATTAGAATGGTTTCTAAAGAAAACTGGGTTAGGTTTTCGCTAATATAATATGAACCAATATATTTACGTCCATTATTAATAAAAATCTATCTCTCCAATTTTCGCATATCAAAGATTAAAACTTTGACAATTACCTTATATTTAATAGTATGCAGAAATTGTCAAATGTCGTATCTTTGGTACACAAAACATTGGATAGATCGATTATTAATAACAGACGTTACACACGTGTATGTTATCTGCAATTAATAACATTTTTGGTCGTAGTCGTCGTATTTTTGGTCGTATCAAACGCAATTAAAATCAAACGTTACTTTAATCACTATTCCTAGTAGGAGTAAGGGTGGTAGCGACCAGGGGAATCCTGTAATCGGCTTCAGGAAGAACCCCTTTTGTATATGGAGGTTTTACTGACTACCATTGGTAGCGGTGACCACTTATCATCTAGAAGCTTGCATGCTTATGTGCTACTTCAATCATATGAATGAATGATACTCCTGGTACACATGCTTAGTATAGTACCCTAATACTAAAATAAGTACTAGGCGCTCATAAAACACTGGAGGATAAGAAATCACACGCAGTGCTATGAAATCATAACCAGCCGCGAACCAGTTATTTAGTTTAGCAGTACCAACGAATCATTCGGTGCGCTCGGCGCGTGCCGCACGCCATTACGGTAATGACGCACTTGTATAGAAAATATACAGTAATCACAGTGCAACTGTGTTTCTATTATAGCCGGCTATTACCCGAGATCGTAGAACAGGGAGATGTGCTGTTTATTATATGTGATTTCCACTCGTTTCACTTGTCACCTGGATTTAATGCGTCCACATCTCGCCTACATCTATTAAAAACGTTTCGGATTCCTTCAATAGCAAAAGGAGATAGAGTTTAGCTCCTACACTTTCATATTCCGTAACAGAATCTTAAGTGCATCTGAGTACAATAAGCCCAAAAATTTGGGCAAGGCTATGAATTTAATAGTTACCTACAAAAGCTTTTTGCTATTAAGGTTATAAGCAAGCAGCAATCGCTAACATGTAGCATTGCTATCCCTGAGGCTTGGTGCTTAGAATGTTTCGGAAGTCTTCCTTACCACGCTCTCAAACCGGAACACAGTAGCACTGAACATTGCTGTTACTAGGCAGAAAAATTTCGAGTGACGGTCCCAAATCTATTTAATCCTCAGCACGATTCGTAAATTTATTACACTCGTATAGCTAATAAATAGGCAATTATTTCCATCCAATAAATATACAAAACTTATTTACACTGATGTCATGTCATTGATACGTTATCGTAAATCTCCATATATGTGAAAACGTAGACAGTTCTAATGAGAAAGACAGGCAGCGTTGATTTGCATATTTGAAGCAAAAAGCCGCTAATCAAAGACACACTTTCCCTTTTCCATTCATGTCAATATTACTCATTGTCACGTGTAGCGATCACAGTTATTATTGGGGATATGCACGTAGACAAAGAATAAGTCAATTTACATACGGAACGGTTTATGTTTATACGGTGTTCATAAGCACATTATTCTAATTCGTAGAAGTGTTTGTATAATTTAATAATGCTTGAACTGTAATAAAACTTAAAGACTGAATTAAACAATATTGCATTTTTAACTGAAAAGTATAAGTCTTAGAGTAACTGTGTTACAGATTTTTACGTCTTACATTAATTTCTAGAGAATCACGAAGTTCGTAGAAAATGTAGTAGAAGTGATTTTTTTCATTTTTTCATTACCTCACACAGATTTTTTCATGGTAGTCTTGAACAAGTAATTGACCAAAAGCAACTAGCGGTCACTCATCCAATCGCCTCCCGCAATCGCGAAAGACTGCTTAATTTTGTAGATATGTTAAAATCTACGCAAACTAAGGGTGTGTGAGGTTCCCAGCAATAGGATTGTAGGCAATAGTCATAATCATCATCAACCCATTCCTGCACCACTCCTGGGCACGGGTCACCTCTCACAATGAGAAGGAATAGACCATAGACCACCGCGCTGGCCAAGTGCGTATTGGTAGACTTCACATACCTTTAATATGTTTTTAAAAATCCCAGGTGTGCAGGTTTTCTCACGATGTTTTCCTTCACCGTAGGAAATAGTCACAGGCATATTTCTTTGTAACAGTAAATTGCTTCATATCGTAAAAAAGTATATTTTTTTCCTAATTAAAAGGTACTACGGAGCGTAACTAGAAAATGTACAGTTAGGAAGAAGGTGCGTAAGATTTACATTCATATGTTTTACTGCCTCTCCCAAAACCGTGGTAAAAGAAAGCGAAGTAGGCATCGTGTGACTCATAAAATATATTTCCAACGGTTGGAGAAATTTGTGTGGAATGCGACTGTTCCGGCGTTAGTCAGAAAAATTAATTAGGTATAATACACGTATTAATATTTTCTTACTCTTTGACGGTTATTTTTTCCTAGGTTTCTACGCACGAGTTAAATGGATGTTTTCTTAAAATATAATTGAAATGCTCTATAAATATTTTTCCAAGCTCTATACTTAAAAAAAAATACGGTCCTTTTGATTCCGTTGATTCTATTTGATTGATGAATTATATAGATAGAATTATATACCTTAAAAAAGGATATTTGCTAATAATTTTGAAACTCATTTTATGGAAAAATGCAGGTGGATAAAAAAACCTAATTTTGTTCTTCTTTAGCCCAAGAATCGCTATGTAACTTGAACAAAAAAAAAATAAAAAAAAAAAAAAAAAAAAAAAAAAATACAATAACTAAGTATTAAAAAAAAGTGAAAATTACACAAAATACCTATGTACCTCAAATACAATAAGCAGCAAATTATTCTTTACTTTACTCTAATGAATTGTAATATCTCAGTACATTTTTGTAAACTTTCTCATGTAAGATACGAGTAATTAATGTTTTAATAATGAAGGTTTAGGGCTAATGATCCATTATGGTTACGGCAAAAATTCGCATACCTATAAAACTTTAAGGTGCAGCTTCGAGCGATCACGGCAAATTTTATGTCTTCACGAGCAAAATATTTTCGATTTATGATTATATACCATCGCATGGATACGATTCATTATTGTTTTATTTTCATCATCATCATAATCATCATTAACCAATTCCTGTCATATTACGGAGTTTGAGTCTCCTTTTGAACTGAGCTGGTTTGAAATGTAAAAATGTTTCCTCATATTTTCCTTCCCCGTTAAAGGAATTTGTAAGTAATTTCAAATTTACACCTTCAGGAATTCGAAATATGCATGGGGTTCTATGCCCGATCCTTAAAAGACAATTTTAAATGACTAGTCTATCACTGTCTGTAAAGTAAATAAATGCATATTAGTATTTTTATACCACGACAATAAAATCCAATGCCTTCGCCATTAATTTACCTGGTGGTCAATAGTCATAAATAACTAAAATGGCAACACTATAAATGTTATCACTATAACGTTGCACATTGCAATTTGATAATTTCACACCAATCATTGGCTAATAGTTAATTATTATTATTGTTTAACTAACCTGTATAGTAATAATTTGTCTATATGTCATGAAAATATCAAAGCGTAACCTTATACATAAGTGTTAAGTTAGCAGTCGTTGTTTTCTAGTTAGAAGGATGTCTTTAATTTCTTAAGTGTTTTAATTTTAGGTCAAATGTATCTGTGATCGAATGTAGTAGAGCTTCAGTCTTACTTTTAGGTCACAAATATCTATGAGCGGCAATGAGCACTTAATATCAGATGAGTTGTTTTTTTAAAGCTTAACAAATCTTTTGAAGTGATTTTCAAACTTTGCTACTTATAATATCCCCTTATTTTAAAGTCAACAAAAGGTGCAAATCTATAAAAACCTTTGAAAACACTACAATACTCAAATCCTACTGTTGGCCTATACTGACCTTATCTGAATTATTGAGATATAAGATATAACATATCCCCATATTTGAAGGTAGTAGAGCCCTGCGTGGTTCGACTCCAGCGGCACCACCGCCACACCTATTTCTGCCTATTAGCAGTAGTGTTGAGCGCTGCTGTCTTCTGGTTTGACGTGTGTGGTAAGGGAGACGTACTTTTCCGAGGCGTTCCAGTTTAGTCCTCAGGTAGTGGCGCATCTGTGGCCGACCTCAAATAGGAATATCTAATCCTATCTGAGGTTGAATACAGATATCGATGGGCGGCAGTAGCATTTACCACCAGGTGGACTACATACTCGTCTGCTACTCCTATATTAAAAAAATCTTTAAAGTGACGAAAGTTCTATTTATAAATATTATCAATAAGTAAACTAAACAGCCAAATCCAGGAGCAGCAACTAGTATCACATTCAGTCTGGCCGCGATGCGTGGACGGATGAGTCATAAAAACGCGTTTTATACCGAGTTATTGGCCTTGCGCTGACCGATGGGCGCTGTGACGGAGTGATGAAATACCAAATTGCCTGATATTACGATAGATATTTACCTCTCCAATCATAATCCTATTTAATATACACGTAAATTCGAACATCTGTCTTTTATGCTATTATAGATGATGTTTGTCTGTTTGTTCGATTACGAGGACTGCTTTTAATTAAAATGGTTTAAAAGCCAGTGTATATAAAATTTCTTGCAATGAGAACTGTGGTAGGCGATATAACAAAAATACTAAATTTTATATAAATTCATAATTCCTTGTATTAAAAGTGAAAAATTAGATAAAATATGTTAAAGTTCATCAACCTCACATTATACTATCATCATTAAAAGTTTAATTGAATTTGGATAGTTATTTAAGTTATGCCCATTGCAAAAATTCGTTATTAATTGCATAAACAGTGAAGGAAAACATCGTACAGAAACGTCCATTAGGGATGCATGAGGTTCACCTGTTCTGGGCTAGCGTTGTAGATTATGACCTAAATCCTTAGTATAGTAATCGTTTGAACATTAATTTCTAACTTTGAGTTTAGCGTGGGACCAAGTAAGAGGTGACATAAGCCTGTGTTGTTCAGCTGGTTTAAATGGCGTGGTAAGGAAGACATACTTTTCCGAGACATTCCAGCTTACTCCTCAAAATAAATGAATCTAATCTTATCTGGGGTGGTTTACAGATGTCCATGGGTGCGTGCTCGTCTGCTTCTTCTATAATATATTTTAAAAATGGATTTTCACAGCTTAAGGGCGCTTTCAATTTATACGATTTGAGTCGGAACGCTGCCGCACACTATCCGGATGGTTCTCGCATTGCTCACGGGCGTTTATGTTTTTCATACAAAATTACTAGAAGACAGAACGTGCGGGAGCAGCCTGTCGCACGTCCGTTAGCACGACGACAGCATGCCATTGCCACGTGATTCTGTATGAAATAATTGGAAAAGTGAGAATCAAACTCGCACACGGAGGGTTCCGTACCACAAAAAAATATATGTGATTAATTTCAATATTTGTATCATCAGCTATGATACACGTAAATGCATTGAAAAAAATTGAACCAAATATTTTCAAGCGTTTTTTTTTTATTTTTAATATTCGTTCCTTCAGCGCCCATCGTTATACTTATTCTACAAATTCAAGTGTCTATCTATTACGGTTCAAGAGATAGAGCCCTGTGAGAGAAGGAGAGACAGCGGAGATTTAGTAATAGTGCCCCGTTTCTACCCTTAGAGTACGGATACCTGGAATCCCAAAAACACGACTACCGTCCTGCTGTCGCGCGGCAGGAGTCCGACAAAAATTGTCTTGTTTGTAAGTACCCTAAGCTTTACAGAGCGCGATCAATGTAAATTGTAAAAGCTAACTGACATCGTGTGAAATTTCTGACAGCAGACTGTAAGCGTGTCACGTAGATACAACAATAGTGTTTGTAAATGATGTGAATCTGCCTATCTGCTTATGAAAACATCTTTCGTGAAAGTAAACGTTCATCTAATCATCTTGAAAATGATCAATGAGATATAAATATCTCTTATTAATGAATGCTCGATGAGATTTAAATGAGACCGTTAATCACATAAATTAAATAGAATTCACTTTTCTCTCTCTATAACATACAAGTATATGTATAATGTAAGCATTACTTGTTTCATTGAAAAATAATTCCGAATTTTAATGTTAATGTATATTTCTCAGTCACACTTTATAGAGAAGGAACAAAGTTATAAGGGTCAAATTTAAGGGTTATTACATCATGTTAATAACCGAACTTTATTGCTAGTTTTAAATTTTATAACATGGACATTTATGGTTTACTAATTATACTCCATCTTTATAAATATTCTCTATGTTGTTTAAACTTTAAACTGTTATAAATTTTCATGTTAAGGCATAAAATGCTTATATCATATTATCTTATTTTATAAGTGACTATAAAGATCTTAGGTTTATATAATTTGAAACTTTATCCATTCAATATAAAATTAATACTAATCATATCCGTAAAAGAGAATATTTATCGTTATTCGTCATCATCAACTCTTTACTGCCCCACGTTAGGCACGAGTTGAGTAATTTCTGAAAACTAACGATCGCTAGCTTTAGTATTTTTTATTTATTTATTTATTTATTCATTTATTGCATCAAATATGGTACATTAGATGGTATATTTTGACAAAGTTCTGCACTTTTGGTCAATATCGGCATGCAACAATATAAAAGTAATATCAAATGAACTAAACATAAATTAAAATACATCAATTAAAATTACACATAGTAGACACCACATATTTATATATCTTACTTAAATCAATACCAATTTATATTTTACATCCAAAATCTTATTAAAACGAAAATGACGCACAACAAAAAGTACCGACAATTTTATATACATGCAGTTAGTGGAGAGCAGAAGATCTGCCTACTAAGTTTTTTTGGCAATACGTCCCCGTTTGATCGTAACTACACTAACCGACTTGTAAAGTTCAATGCCACCGCGCCAGGTGGTGTGGCACTCCGCCCTAAAGTTGCTAGATGTGGCACAGATAATTTTGAATATATCTATTATTAAAATTTAAAAGTAACAAATTAGTGTTTTACAAATCAAGCGCGTTGTTTTACATTTTTGGTACCTAAACATAAATTTATTGCAATGTATTTTGTAAAAGACTTCCTAAAGCAAAGAGGTTACCTTATATCCTATTCTTAAAATCTATGTATAATGAACATGTAATTGTTAAGACCTAATAACATACAATTATTTTTCGGACAATTATGCAAATTAAAACATACACAAGACCTTGTCTATTATATCGAACAAATATTTAAATTTTTGACATAACTTCTAATTCTATATCACCAATTACGAAAGCATTTAGCACGTATAAAATATTGTGGACGTGATACTAGCAAGCTAATTTAAGAAGTGAAAACAGTAATGTTCACAAGAAAAGACTTTACGATATTATTATTTGACCCTATGACATCGAATTACAGTCCAATAATATCACGTTCATTCATTGTACCGTGTCACGTCCACTAAATATGGTCGATCTCGAATATACCCGTAATGATAGCTTAGTATCGCTATCGGCACCGATATTCTTGTCATTCCGACACGCTAATAGAATAGGATAATTATTTAACTGTAATGGTACACACGATCTGTCAAACTTTCGCTATTAGTTCTAAACGAGTTTAATTACTGTAATTATTTTTAAATATCCGAACTGCGCTTCGCATGTAAATAAAATGCACTTTCTAGCAACCACCGTTTTCTGTATATCTTTGTGACATAGCGCTGGAATTACAACTAGTTTGTCATCGCGTTTTATTATTAAGTCAATAAAACTAAATTGAATTCTACGACTATTTCTGTTTTGGTTATTGGATTTCTTTATGTTTTTGGGAGACTATTACGGTTACAATAAGACACGTAAAAGATATGTAGCACACTTTAAAAAAATCAAGATAATATTAAATATTAAAGTAAAAATAACTCAAAAGATGAAAGCAACAATCACATACTCAGTAGTAAAGTGTAGTAATATACATTTTAATTTGTTGCAGTAAACTCCTGATTTATACTGTGTAATCTATGACAGCCCTGAGATATAGATAATTAGAACGATACCTCATTATGTGATAATGCATTAAGAACTTTAGGCGTGACTTAGAAATCAATATACAATACACACGTTATAAGTACGTAAGCTTAAAAACATTACCCTCCTTCGTGCCGAGTAAATCGTCTAAACATTCATTGTTTCAAAACACGACTTACAAATTGAATACTTGATTGGCATGTAATCTATACATATCATTAAAGCTATATTTCATGTTTAACTTAATATATGTTCAAACTTAAAATTTTGCGTTAGATAGGTACCTATATTCTAATGATTTCAAGAAAGACTTGTTCTAATAGAAATTAAATAAAACTACTAATAACAATGAGCGACAATGACATATACGAGTATATCATAAGATGGAATGCATACCCATTTGGAACGTTTAAACAATGAGAAATAACGAACAAAATTCCACAGCATCTCTATAAATTCTTTGAAACAGCACGAAATTGTCCATTGACAAAGTAACAATTACCATTCACCGCGTTCTCGGATTGCCCTCACACCTGCCACGAACCAGTAACTTAATGATAACTATCTATTCTATATACATACAATAATAATATAAGGGTTACGTGTCTGTACATCGAATATATTTCCAAAATATATAGATATAAGTAATAACAATGAGTTATACCAATTTACATCATTTTTAGATTTTTTGTCTGTCTGTTTGTCTGAGTGTTCGAAGTTGCCTCAAACCAAAACCGCTTTATTGAATTCAATGGATTCACAATTTATTTTTTGCCTGTGTCTTGAATTAACATCTAGTTATAGTATTTATTTCAATTAAATGGATCTACTCTATCAAAATTATTAAAATTTAAAGTCAGAAGCAATTTGTTTAACTTTACATGTCGTGTTTGCGGATTGAAAAAAATAGTTTGCCGCGACCTCCTGGTAAATTGAATTTTAAGAACAAGTACCTACTTGAGAGATGGACAATTGGCCGTAGTTATGAAAAATAGATCCAACCACAAAAACTAGCTTTTGAGAAAATAGGTATTTTATTAAAAGTTAAATTGGTTAATTTACGGTTGGTATCACTGATATCTGTATATTTCAAAATAAAAAATGTACCATGCAGCTTGAATATTTTTTTTGCATATACGAAAGTTGATGTGGAAATGCCATTTGTGATAGTAATTAAAAAAACTGTTTTTGTGGGTTGGATCCATTTTGCATAACTTCGTCCAATTGACGTTATATTCTGAATCCACGCAAACGAAGTCGCAGGCACAGCTCTTACTTTACTATTTATACGAGTATCTCGCCGACGGTATTTATAACGTAAATTACTGTCTTATTGACCATTTACGTCATAAATAGGAACATCGACTTTCACAATATTTCGAAATCGTAAGTAAATGAGCATTTGCTAGTAGATATTTCTTTTGTAATCTACTTATCTCTCCATAGGGAATGATGATGATGCTGCGATTATTATACGTGGCATGTAGAAGAAACACAATAATTATTTGATTAATCTAATCCTTTATGATGAATCCTTAGTATTGAAGTGGTGAAAGAAATTGTTTGTAGTTCAGTAAATGGCCCAAAATCGTGCGTCCGCCCTTAACGGAAGTAAGCTGTTAGTTTCACACTTAAAATGCTAACGAGACCATTTTTCTTATTGTGAAACTGACCAATACTCTAACGAAACTTGACTTCGTGACTTATTAATTTGCGTTACTTATTCTTATTGTAAGTTAAAACAAATTAAGAAGAATTAATGGTTACATTTTTTTTTACTTTTATTAGTATCGGATCATTCGTATCATAAAATTCCTAATTAAGTAAATTTTAGAATTTCATTACTTTCGTACTTTGAAAAAAACTCCATAATGTTATAGGGATGTTATAACTCTTATTTTTCAATCCATGTAATGCTCAAACAACTTGTAATACATATAATATTCTCTACTTTTAAAATACTTGCAATATTTTAAGAAGTATCGTTATGTCTGCTTTCATAATTTAATGTACAAAACTGTCATACACAAAATTACCAAGATCTTAAATGGTCTAAGCTTTATTTATGAAGCCATCAATTTACATTCAGGTGTATTGTTATAAATGCGCATAGAATTTCAATACAGTTTCCCCTATTATGCAGAAAGACATTGATTTGCAGTGAAAGGTTAGAGATATGCGGACAAAGCCGCAGGCCAAAGGTTAGTCATAAGCCCTTGTAATAGGCAGCCATGATAGAAAATTACAAGGTGCGAGTGTAGTAGACGAACTCTATACTATCATTTTATCGTTTTCGTAATCACAAATTGATTGAGCATATATCAACATTTACCAGCCGTTGGGAAAGACAAAAATGTTTTTAGTTTTTTACCCAATTACAGAGGTTCAAGCGTATGTAAGCATATGTATGTAAGTTTTATTCTTTGGTACAACTTATAGCATAAACAGCTTGAGAGATTTTAACATATGAGGTGACGTTGGATTCGCCTATAGTTGTGGACTGACTTCCCTTTACAGTTAATGATCTTTAGCAGTCGTGATTTTTAGCAGGCTTTTGTCTATATAATAATTACTGGTTATAAATATACTTTTGCAATAAATATAAATAGATATATAAGGCGTTCCTTTACTTTATCCTTAGGCGTTCCTTTACTTTATCCTTACTTTGCTAATGTACTCGTAGTTAATTAAAAATATCTATGAGCGACAGTGACCAGATACCATCCGGGTCAGTGCAAAGATATATCACGAAGGACTTACGATATATTTTGCGACGAAATAAGTTATTTACCTACTGAAAAGTCTAACGGAATACATTTCCTGCTTCCAATATATAAAATAATAAATAATTTAAAAAATAAATACCAAAAGAAACGAGCTGTAGTCAAATAACAGTTTCCGATGCAGGTAAAGTATAATTAATTGTAAATTTTATTTATGCCGCCATAACATTATGGAAATGGCCCTTTTCTTTATTTATTTGACAAAAATGTGAATTTATAATTTCGGAATGTAAATCTTGTATTTAGTATTCTCGTTCTAAATTATGTTTCCATTACATTGACAAATGTTTATAGTCGTAAGCATATTATAACTCTTTTTTATGGTTACCTGTGAGAATGAGGAAATTGGTGGATTAGTATATTTGTAACGGGATCTTCATGTAACCCTTTGTATATCCTTTGTAAATCCATGTTGCTTATGGAGAATCAATCAACTGTAGTGACGTTGGTCAACTTAAGTAGGAGCTAACCGACAAAAGGAAATGATTCTGAGTCTCCGTGGTTATAATAACCGTGTATCATCATCATCAACCCATTACTGTCCCATTGCTGGGCACGGGTCTCCTCTCATTATGAGAAGGATTAGGCCATAGTCCACCGCGCTGGCCAAATGCGTATTGGTAGATTTCACATACCTTTGAGATTTTTTTTTTATAAATTTCTTAGGTAGGTGCAGGTTTCCTCACGATGTTTTCCTTCACCGTTTAGCAAGTGATAATTAATTTCTAATACGCACATAACTTTGAAAAATCAGAGGTGCGTGCCTGGGATTTGAACCTCGGACCCCTCGATCGAAAGACCGAGTTTCTTAACCACTAGGCTATCACCGCGTATCAATAACCGTGTAATTAATAACAATTGTCTCACAAGTATCGCAAAAGCATTAATTGTAAGGACGAACTTAGGGCATTTCAATGTATTTCATGTAGTGTAAATACCAAAATCTCGGTTGCACCTTCATCTCTCAAAGCGACGCGATCCGTACTTTAACCCACACATTTTGGGAGTTACTTCTAATCTATGGATCATTACGAATTTTGTCACGAAATCTTTGATTATTAAATCTCTCAACATTTACGTTTTCAACCGTAACGTTAAACCAAAACTGTAAATGGCTTCTTTTTCATTTTCCAGTTATATTAATACAACACACAACTTAATTAAAAACTCGTTTCATTAACATTACCGGTATCTAATACTGTGACATGTGAGCTTTATTGGGTAGAGGTCAAAGACCGCTCATAAATCGAACACTTTTACGATAAAATGATAATTTTATAAGTACCACCTTTGAATTTAAAAGGGGGTAGAACCCTTCGCAAATCCTCTACGGCAGTGCTGTTGCCACATCTATTCATAGTTCATAACAGTGTTCTGAACTGATCAAAATGTAAGGCAGACCCATACAAGAGACGCGAAATTAATTCTTAAAGGACAACTCATCTACAGCCGATCACAAGTTGGACTAAATTTCTATTAGATGTGATTATAGTGTCTTTAGCTCTATTCTAATTGTGGGGAGAGATCTGCCCAGCAGGACTTTAAATTCAATAGTTATTTATATAACCCTTATAATTATTTATATTACAAAACAATGGGCGCAAATTTTCTTCTACAAAAACGTAAACCGCAGACCTAACAGACTACTTTTAATAATTTACCAATTCATATAAAAGGAATAATTCCATAACGCTGGAAACCATCGTCAGTTGCCACGCGGTTAAACCATTTCAGTCAAATTGATTACAACATACACCGAGGAACTGGTTTAGTGCTTTGTGAAGATCATTCAATGCTTACGTTTACTATAATATTTAAGTTCCGTTCCAACATAATATCTGAAACCGCAAGTTATTTAATAAAGTGCGTTATAAAATAATCAAAAACAATCAGCTCTAAATAAAATTTAACACCAAATATGGAATTTCAAGTTCGTCGGTTAAAAATACATGTTATGTCAATTATATGTTACGGAAGACGCGGAAACACGATTGTTATAATATAATGTTATATCGAAATTGCGATAATATCGATATTAATTTATCGGTATAAAGACCATTATAATAAAATAATATCGAATTTATGTATTATCGAAAAAAAATAGCGATATCTAAAATAAATCGGTGATTATATCGGCTGAATAGATGTCGCCAAACTAATAAATAATTTTGATAGATCCTCCTGTTTGCTCTGTCTGTTTGCTTGTTTGGAATCACCAAAATATTGATAATACCGCGTAATATTGATAATATCGATGTATAATCGAACCTACCTTCGATATAAATACCTACATCAATATCGATAATTTGCCAATTCGCATCACTAAACAAGATCACACCAACAAGATCTCTGATCGGATACCCGAAATAATTTCAGCTAAATTATCCGCAGGCCGTAGCGTCGCGCGTACCAACATTATTGTATTTACGAGCAATTAAACTGAACCTGCCGATGCTAACAAACCGGATCGATATTACTTTCGTTGACTGAAATCGAGCCAAGTCGATGTGTCGAGAAGTTGCATTGTTGAAGTGTTCCGACCGTTAGCATTCCAAGACAGGGCGTCATCGTGAGATCTGCATATTCATCAGAATCCACGGATAGGTGAATCTCCGTTACAGTTCCGACAGTCGGATCACGTCAGCATTGTTCCTATTCGCTCCTAATGTTTTATTCATGGGAACCGGCAAATTACAAGTCCTGTTCGCGCTTCCAACTCAACTATTGACCTAAGTGCTAACGTTGCCAATTGCAAGACGTATAGATCTGAATAATAGTCAGCGCTTAATGCAAATCAAATTGCTTGGCGTCTAAAGAGCACACTTGGGACTCTGTATGAATTTTAAATTCGATACTCGCCGAGTATACTGTTGTTACTATTACTCTAATTTTTATTGACATCATAACTAATTCTACTTTTACTCTATGTAAACAATAGCTAACGTTTTATAAATTTAGGTTGTTGTACATCAGACTCGGTGAGTTTTCACCGCATAAGTACTCAATATTACATTAGATTTCAGAAGCATCTTTTGAATATTTTGGACACAAACATAAAGCTTCATTATTTACTTTTAAATTTACTTTCTCACGTACATTGAGAAAGATGTTGCTAGAAATAAAAAATCTTGAAAACACAAATATTGATTAACTGATATACACCATTATAAAACAGATCTTTTCAACACTACGCTACTCAATCCATTGCTTATTAACGTTTACGTTGTAACTATTAACCGCACAGCACTAAGCAGATAAGTATAGTCATCAGCGGGGTAGAAATGATCATCAATTGCGTCGATTGCTGAGGAAATCACTGGCATACCGAACTCGGTCGGTTGGCAATTAGCCATAGATAATTGAGGTACGTGACACTCACAATGGGTTGTGTTCACACGACTTTCTCAACTCATTACGCTGCAGGACGTCGTGATGGGACGCGAGGACGGCCACTTAGTCGCAAATTGGAAAAGGAAATGCTGTGTTCCGTTTAGTCTAATGTCCTACAGCCTATAGGATGTAAACGTCTTTGAAGTAAACCAAATACTAAAAGCAGTAGCACATAATGGATACGTAGGTTTTTGATTTGATTCTTGATGATTGACTTTAAGCGGTACCTATCTTCCATATGCCAGGAACAGGCAATGGCCTTTTCTCAAAAGGAAGATCTACATTTCATTATTTCCCTAAAAACTGGGATACTTGAAACAACAAAATGATGCATTCGTTCATGTCCTTCTAATCCTCTATTCAAGAAAATAGAATAGGTAAATATTTTCTTATCGAAAGAAAGGGTCTAGTGCCATTCCAGTCTGACACGTATACGCTACTACCTCTGCTTGGCGCTTTGGATTCCATTCCGATTCCATGTAGATGGATACAGCTTTGATCGTATACCTTAATAAATTAAAACTTCTGTATGTTGATATCTTTACATGTATACGCAGCATCTACAACAGACTTCTTAAGTGTAAAAAAGCGTTATTTATTTATTGTTATTTATTTAAAATTCACAAACAGTCCTTACTTTATCCTCCTCACGTATACCTCAGCTTGGTAAACGTCAGCCCTGAAGCACTTTGCATCTTTGTTTATCACAAACAATGGTTTTCTCATTTGCTACGGTCCCAGTACAAAGTATACGATGCACTAGGTCATGGTACGGAGTAACCTGTGGTTACGATGATTCATATTTCAATGCTACGTCCGTTACAAAATTACTACTAAGTATAATATGACGTATTAAAGTAATCTTATAAATTAAAGAGTTTTAATTTTAGTTGTGCTAAAGTGTACTTGCTTTTTATTACAAACTCTTTTGACGCGAACACTCTCATAGTTTCTCCTATCTTCCTAAATTTTCTCCTTAGATTTCTCTTAACCCATAATTGTTTTTTCCTATTTATCTTTTTGTCTGGATATGTACAAAATATTGCTTAATTATGCATAGGTACTCTGTCCAGTTTAGGTCACTAATGTTTTATTTGCCGCTCGCACTTTACTTTTTCTTTCCAAATTTAAATTCTACACATTTATCAATGAATAAAGATAAAAAGTAATATTCCAAAATCATATTAAATCATCTAAACAGGAATTCAATACCGCATCTAGATTAGTTAAGCTTTGTGCACCAAGATTACTGCTGCCTAAGTTCAAACATCGAAGAAATTAATCTCCAAGTAAACCAGACAAGGAAAATCTTTAATGCCTTCCAAGAATCGAAGCATTGATTAATGATTTTACGACACGTTATAAAATTTAAAGGCGTGAACTCGCCAGAACCTATTAGGAATGTTCCTCGTGATTTATAACTTGGAAGGGCGCCCCGACCTTACATTGCTTTAAGTATGGTGGCGCTTAACTAATGAGAGAAGGGGACGGAGCTATTGGAAGAGCTTTCTGTTTCTTTCGTTAGTAATATAATTATGTGTTTATACTTTATCCCCTGAAACTTTCTATATGACGTTTAAACTTACTATACAGTATCGATGTCACATAATTAGTACTAGTTACATCGCTTGTAGCAGAATAAAAAGTTTTTTTACAACACGAACCCCGTAGCAAAGCGCTTACCATACTAGTTACACATGCAAAGGGTTTTGAGTTCAATTCCTGGCAAAGTTAGGTTTAAGTGATAATTTTACATGACAAGGTCTACTCTGTTGTGGATCTGAATTCTTATGAGCCCGTCCTTATTTGTGTGATGGTGTACCGGAAATGGATGGGGCTCACTATGCAAAGCATTATCTATAAGACGTACCTATCCCTAAAACAATACGTAACATAACTACAGTATTTCTAACAGATATGTAAGATACAAGTATTTAAAACACTTAAGTAGGTACGTACATAAACATACACATAACGAGCTTTTGCCCGCGGCTTCGCTCGCGTTTCGAAGTAATATTTTCATCCCCTATTTTATCCCCTTGGGGGTAGAATTGATCAAAATCCTTTCTTAGTGGATGCCTACGTCATAACATCTACCTGCATGTAAATTTCAGCCCGATCCGTCTAGTGGTTAGGGCTGTGCGTTGATAGATCACTATGTCAGTCAGTCACCTTTGAGTTATATATATTTAAAAAAAGAAGATCGTATAATAGAATCTGCTTCTATATCACATTGTTTACAAGTAAAAGCTACCATATCCCAAACGCTATTACCATGTCAATTCCAGTTGAGTACACGTTTATCCGACCATACAAAAAGTACGGAAAGGTAATTTGGTACGTAATTATCTATCAATCAATCACCATTCTTGTACTAAATAGACGGCATTATGGCTACGGCGGTCTCGTTACTCTGTTCTTTGCTCTCATTTTATTAGTAACAATTAGCCGTTGTCGAACCAACGGAACCGCTAAGACTTTCGACATTAACTTACTAAGTTATGAAATAAAGCTACTTTTTATATAACTTGGTTACTTAGACTGTGCAATGTATAATCAATTGCAGCCAATTGACAGATTTTTTTATTAAATCTAGCCAAAATGTCTATGGATATTTGCAACACCAGATAAGTCGCATCACCGGTTTTGAATAAGAGCTTTTTGTACTCTTTTTGAACAGCTCCATATCATGAACACTCATGAAAATACGAGTAGTTTTTATTTGATAAGACACTAATAAGTTACTAAGATAGATTGGTTTAATTATAAGAAAAACTATTATCCAACTTACTTCACTACTTATACTCTATTGTTATCCAAACTACTGTCAATTCTACAAACTATATTACCCAAATCACAGAGCTTGTCCAAACTTACTGTGTTAAAAACATCCACTATCCATCTAACTTCGCACCTATAACTGAGTTCTTGCTCAGCAGCTAGTAACTTGTTCAGCAGCCAAAAAAGTTATCTGGACCACAAAGAGTTCTACTACTTACAAAGTTGCTTAAACACACTATCCAGCTTACAATTCTCCGAGCTGTTATCCGTATGTTTTTACAGCACGGTCCAGTTGCGTGCAATATGCACGCTATGTGTGCCGCCGGACGCACGCGCGGTGTCAAATGGAGCGGACACTGCGGTGGACATAGCTAAATAAGATCAGTAGGATCGTGGTGGGCTGGAAAATTCAACATATATGAGCATTGTATGATCTTTACGTAAGTATTTGTTGTGCCAATATAGGTCAATAATTGGTAAAGTATTAACGATAGAATATTAAAATAATCAATTTTAGAAATTTTATTTGGCCATGTCTTTAAATTTCATTGAAAATTCAAAAAGTATTATGTAAAGAGAGATTAAAACACATTTTAAATTTACTCTTAGAGTATATATTTTTTTTAGTCTCAAACTGAAATATTTAAAAAAAAGTAAGATACAACGGTGGTGTTTCTTTTTATTAAATGAGATTATATTTTATTATATTATATGGTACGCTATAGATAATTCATCAAGTTTAGCATAAAAAAGGACTTACACAGTCTACACATCCTACCGTTCCTCCTGTGCTATGGCCACTAGACGAGAAAGTCATCGTCAGATAGCTCAAGGAACAAACGGTACCTCACGTTGGTTTCGATATCGACCTCGCCAAGGACGGCAGCGATTCTTGTTACCAACGGTGTAGTTTTTTGTGATATACGGAGATGAATGGAATGCGTTTTTGGTACCAATCTATTGATGTGTGATTGTTTCGAAACTTGTTCTAAACTAGTTTGAGTATTACTTGTAAGTTGTATCTATCATGTAAGCGTGATCGATGGACAAGACCACATTATCATTAACACGTTTCGTCACTTATAATAAGAATTAATTGCAGCTGCAGGCATGTTTATTGATTAGAATTTTGAGCTTCTTATATTCTACTAACTAAATGTGTATCTTAATTACAACTTTTTCTAGAGTCCAATGAGTTTCACATGTCTGATTCTTTATTATAATATAGATGAAAAATGTGGAATGAACTTCCTCCTGAAGTATTCCCTGATCGCTATGACATCGGGCTCTTCAAGAGGGGTGCAAAAAGAGTTCTTCTCCGAAGCCGGCGATGCATTGGCGACTCCTTTGGCAAATGTCCATAGGCGACGGTGACTGCTTTCCATCAGGTAGCCCGTCTGCCTTATTGTTAGGTATAAATATAAAATATAAATAATGAAAGATGAAGCAAACGACCATGCAGTTCATATAACGGTAAGTTGTAACTGCCGCCCAAAGACATGAAATCAACTCCAAATAAGATAAAAGTCCTGCCTGACGTCGTCCACAGATGTGATACTTGCTACCTCTGTCGTCTAAGTCGAAGTGCACCAGGTAAACATCCCCCTTATGACCTCCTTGAAACTAGGATACGGCAATCCTTAACACTGCAGTTTTAAAGCAGAAATAGGTGGCGGTGGTGCCTATGTAGTAGATGTATAACGAATTACGAATTACACTATTACGAACTAAAACGTATGTTACGTTTACGACTTTTTTAATATACAAGCATGTACGCATTAATTAAAATTATCACGTCTAACTTACATTTGAATTAAATCAAAATCTAATTTTACTCTCAGATCGTAAATATACTGTTACTTTTATTCTATTCTGAGTTCACGTACATTTATAACACTTATTTCACACTCATCACAAGTAGAAGGAGAAAACTCACCAACTTTTTATTGCCTGTCTGTTTTATTTTATCTAGTTAAGATGCAGTGACTATACCGTTCTGCAAAATGAGAATTTACATCTCAAAATGTAACGTACATACAGGTCATTGCATTACAAAGAGATAAGAGGCGACGCAGACCGGTAACTTTATGTGTTGCGATTTTGCGATTTCGTTTTACGACTGTCGAATGAGGTAGTTTACCCATAAACCAGGTAACCAAGCAGTTACTACATCGGTCCGACACGCAGAACACTCCCTATTTATGAATATAGATTTTTGGTCTGAATCTAGGTTTTCGTGCTAAATTCATACCTAATAAGAATATGTTCAAGGCAACCATTAAAATAAGTAAGACTAGGTAGAAGTACAATAAGTTATGTAGTAAAAGGAAACAATAAGACATTTGCGCAGCATCACTCTAGTACCTACTAAAATAAAATATTAGTAGACGCGAACTATCCGCGCAAAACTGCTAGTCCGCTCTGAATAGAGAAATGAAACTGAAATACGTCGCCATAGCAAATTCTATGACTACACCTGCTCGCAACAACTTCAGAGCGGACTAGCAGTTTGGTGCGGACAATACAAGGTATTTCAAAATCGATGTAGGTAAATAAAAAAAGATACGCCGAGTTCTGATAAATCTTAGGAATTTTGGAAAAAAAAATCAAACATATCTTCGCGATTTCTGAATTAAAAACTAGATGCACAGTACCGACTATCGCAACATCGGGTTCCTGCGACTGAAAGTCGCAAATCTGCTCAAGCATACGTTCTTCACTTCAACAACGGAACGAGGTTAGACGATAAAAACTGCGAAATGAAGACGCACTGTTTTAACTAACGCCTAGTCATTCAATGCGAATACTGTACGAGGAGAACTCTTGTTTTATTTGCAGTGCGGAATGAATTGTACATTATGCTTCCTCTATATGATTTTAGACAACAAAATCGTTAGCACTTTCTCAGGCTATGCGGTACGGTTTTAGGGTTCCGTACCCAAAGGCTAAAAACAGAGCCCTTAGTAATAGGGTCTCGCTGTCCGTCTTTCTGTCACGGAGCTCTCTTGAATTGTATTTAATATCTTATTTAATAGATAGACAGTTGAAATTCTTACGGAACATGTATTCATCAGTCGTATCAGTGTATCATGTATTCATAGTCGCTATGACAACAAAGAAGTTAAAATAATTAAATAATAATAAAATAAAAGAACTCCCTCTTTATTACCACACGAGAATCCCGTATTTTTAAATTATTTCGGTTTAACTATTAAATCGTTATAAGTAGCTACTTTAGGTTTTCACAATGCATGTACTTCTATCAGTTATAGTATGATAAAAATTCTAAAAATACAAAATAAAATGGATGATACGGAACACTCCCCGCGCAAGCTCGACTCACATTTGTCTAATTATTGTTTCTGATTCCAAATAAAAATGGCAAGAATATCTCAATCATACTAATTGGGTAATTTGTAACAATTGAACTACGTGTGTACAATTTATGCTTTGTTTTATTTTACTTTTCAAAAACAAATGATCAAAGAAGCTTACGTACATATAGAAAGTTATTATTATAAATATGATTATTAGATTTTTTTTATAACAAGTTTATAGTTTTTTAGTCCTTATGAATTAAAAAAAATCATTAGTGTTAATTCCCATGCTAAATTATATGATTATAGACCAACCGATTTAAATTACGCGTTAGCTATCAGTTATGAAAGTCTCTCAAAGGAAATGCTATTATATCTACTAAATAGACACAAAATTTATTTAGAGACTCCGGAAACTGCAGGCAATACAGAATTTTCGGGCAATACAGAATTCTTGTAATCTAATTAAAACAACTATACTTTCTCAATCTGATGCAAGGCTTGACCAAACTATAACCAGATAAGTCTGTAGTTTGCGGGGGCTTTGTACATCCACAAACTTCAATCCAGGAATCCAATACAGGAAACTTCAATAACTATCACATCAATATCAAAAGGCCGAAATATAAGCCGATACTTTTATTTTTAAAATCAGTTACTTGCCCAAACTATCCCATGAACCGCTGAACAAAATACTTCAAATCTGTTTGGCCCTTTCATCTACCTCTAGGGGTAATGAGAGCTTCGGGCTCAACGATTATCGAGTACTTCAGTTCTAAGCTGTCCTTGTAATTAGGAGACATTTCTTGTACTATCGTCGTTGTCGACCCATTACTATCCCACTGCTTAGCAATACCACCGCTATCCACCGCACTGACCAAATGCGATAAAGTAGAATACATATACTAATGAAAAAATATTCAGTAAGATGAGGTTTTTTCGAGTTTGAAACGTGGCCACATCAATTTATGCTTTACAGCGGCACTTTAGTACCTCGAGGCCGATGTTTTACCAATGTTGATCAAAGTTTCGCTGTTTGCTCGCTTATTGATCGCTGTTTGATCGCTTATTAGGTCGATACCGAGCCTAATATAAAAAAATCGTCATTCGTCCAAATCGACAACCCTATGCCATTACTATTTTTTTTTCAATTTGACAGCCCTATTTTCCACCGTAACCTAAACCAATCAGAGCCGTTCATGTTAACTTGACCCAATGACCCGAGTTTCTAGTACTTCTGTTTACAAACACTCAATATTCGAATCGTGACCTATGTAATATTACTGACAGGCACAGTAACCACATAGCCCCGCGGTTTAAGCTCGAAACTGTATAGGAAGTTAAGTACCGATGGAAGCGGATGAGAGTTGCATGGGTGACCGCAAGTGGCTGAAACTGATACGGTTGATAATATGAGATATTTTATTATCAATCCATGTCAGCATCACTGATTAGATGTTCCTACGTCAGGTCGGCCAAAGATTCGCCGCTACCCGTGAGGACTAAGCTGGAACGCCTCGGTAAAGTAAGTCTTACGTTTAAAACTACTGTTTTTAGGCAGAAATAGGTGTTAGTGGCGCCGAAGTCAAACCACAAAGGGTTCAACCTACGAAACTGTATACTTATTTGCTATTCCGCGTCCGATCACGGGAATGAAAGAAAACAGTTACGTGTATTCATATCCCGAAGGGTCCAGGGATAAAATGATGATGATTTTACTAAGTTAAATGCATCGAAATAATCTATTTCTCGAAATAATCTATTTTAACGATAAAGGGTAAAAGTTAAAAGTAGATAGACTCATTACGGTAGTGACCACTTAATACTCCACGGAGTACTCTATTTCCCTTACGGCTCTCATAAATACTTGGATTATCAAAGAAAATTCCCGATCTTATTAATTTCCTATACCCGTTATCTAGAGTATAAAACATGGAATAATTATTTATGTGTGCATAACTTTGTTCGTAATTTCTTTGAATATGTGGGCTGTTCGAGTAATATTGCAATACATTTAATGTTATTGCCGTTATAACAATGTTAAAAATTAATTTTGAAAAATCATATCTTTTAGATATTAAAGTTGAGAAAAGCTAAAAAACTTAAGTCCTTACTATGTGAAATGTTTTTGAATGAATATTTTATCTTTTAGTATTACTTCTTGTCCCCAACACAACAACTCTACCTCCATAAAAAATATATTTAAAACACTGAATAGGAAAAGGAGATACTTACTGCACAATTAATAAATTAAATAAGTACTTACATTTACTAAAGCGAATATAATCCACACGAACGTCGTCCGTGATATATGTGACGTCACATGTGTCGCCATGTTGGACCTGGAAACAAAGTAAATCTTTATTAATTACATATTCATAAAATTTATTAGACATAGAGCCTTTCATAGGGACATGAGGAAACAAAACACAAGGTTCTATGCCATATGATTGACAAATAGAAATCCAGAACGATATCTGCTTGACTGGAAATCAAACCGAGGTCCCTAGCAGTCTAGTAGAACCTCAAAAAACAGTAATTAATATTTATTTTTTAATTAAAAAAATAGGTTATATATGTGTAGGTATAAAATAGTCGTGGCGTCGGTATAGTCGTAAGTCGTAGCCCATTAAACTTTCTACCACCGGCAAGGTTGAATGGACTTCCATTTCCTAGCTGCGTAGAATGAATAATAAAATAGAAGCCGAAAAAAACAGATTTAGAACAAGAAGATGCAATGACAACGTGACATTGGCCGTGATCGTTGTCGCCGTGAAAGCCTGCGGCGGCGCCTAGGACAGTCTAGGCTTTCAAGTCTTTGTTTACCTAGGATAAAGTGAGGCAAGGGCTGCTAATACTAATGCTTGATATGTACTTATACCTTCACACCCAGAATTATTCGAATATTTTCGGTTACAATATTTTCTATTACAATAGTTGAATGGTATCATGCTTACCCCACAGCTCTATATTGAGATTTAATTTGCTGTGAGACAAACGCAGAGATGCAAAAGGAAAACACCTAAACCCAGAATAGATCTAAATTCATAACTTAAATTTCCATCAGGCTAGAGTTGAAGATGGTACAATACATATTAGACCCGTAAGGGGATGCTTTGCCGTACAAATCTTCATGGGTACAGAAATGAACACATGATTAAATTATCTTTTTCTTAGTGCCCAATCAAACGTAATTGATAATAACGTTACGTTATAACTTCGAAATTTCACAAATCAGAAATACGATAAAATTACCACACAATTTATATAGTACTCGTATTTTTACTTTAGTGCGGAGGGTCTTTCGAGCATTGTGGCTTATTTTTTGGTTTATCCATAAGCCGGGCTTATTTTTGACACACTCAACACCCCAAAAAGCTTTTAATATAAGATGTCGTTGAATTCGTATGAATTACGTAACTATAGGATATATTTTTAAACAGTCGGATTTTTGTTTTTACAGCTGCTAAGTAATTATCGTATTCGAGGCATAAAGAAGTAGGCAGCCCTATCTACTTAGATCTGGTTATTTATTTAAATATTTTCACTTATGTAAATGTTAACTCTCGGGTTCAAGTAAAGTGTGCGGTGTCCGGTTATCTGTTACGTATCGCTTATAAGAAAGTTCACACATTCCTAAGGCTTTAAATTTATACTCTCCAAATTGTATTTGTATGAGTAATGTTATATGTGAAATTCTAGTTCAAAGGAGTAGTAGGTAGATAACAGAATATGCAGATACATATATTTAGTGTTAAAAAAAATTAACAAAAAAATACAACCGACTTCTATGTCACTACGAAGTAAAAAATAATTGAAATAAATGTTGGTTTAGTACATAGTTCTGAAGCCGGCGCTCAATATATTTTGTTGGATAACGGCGTAAACAACGTGTCCAATATGAGCACCGAAAAAATATACGGTCGAATTGAGAACCTCCTTTTTTGAAATTGGTTAAAAAGTAGTAAATTCTTATATTTATAACCTACTTCTGATTTCAAGTAAGTTAAAAGTATTTAAAAAACATCTAGTAGTAATAAAAATAGTGTCAAGACTAATTTAATTTGTGTTTTTTATCATTAGAATCTTAATGGTTTTGAATGTATGCGCTATCTTTTCAGGTTTATTTAACAGGTTTAAATCCATAGATTTATATTTACTATTCAGGATTTAAATGGTAATTATAATTCGGTTTCAAAAGTCGTAAAATCTCGTAAACATTTTCATCATCATAATATTAGTATTAGATTAGAAACTAGGTAGGTACATAACTGTTCATACTATAATAATCAATTCGACAAAAAATAAACTTATGAACGAAAGTTGGAATATTTAATTATTTTAGTAATATAACACTCCTTTACATCTATCATTAATTGGAAATAAGTGTTATTATTTATATTTATTTTAAAGAACAGGGTGGAACAAGCGAGCATGCCGTCAACCTGATGATACTCGTACCTAAGTGGTCAATGTCGCCCACTGACAATTGTAATCAATCCCAAGTAGGAACAAATTTATTGCTACCAAAGAACCCTAACTTAAGTAGAATTGGAGTATAACATAAGGTCCCACAGTGCGTTGCTACTCTTGCTACCCTATGGATCCTTCAATATAGATAACAGCAGCATAATAAGTAAGTAATTAATATGGCGGTACCAACCACAGACGGGACGTCGAAGTCTAACATATTTTAAGATAAGTATAATAACATTTGTAGAGATATCTCTATCCGAAATTATTATTTCAGACCTTACACTAAATAAACCGTAAAATAAATTAACAGACACCGTTAATTGTTTCCATATCTTGCAAGCAAACCAACTTAAATATTCAAACTATTACACACTTGACCTTAATAAAAACCAACTTTCATGTTATAATTTGAGTAAAAAATAATTAGAACTAAAAATGCAAACGAACGCATACTTAATCAAGATACATACATACTTCCATAAGTAGACTAAACGCGTACCTACTTACACAAAATGCTTAAAAAGGTAAATTAATTCACAATTCTATATCAGTTTTTACCGTTTGTTAGTTGAACGTTACTTGCCACTAGAATCTGGGTTACAGCACTATGAGATTCACTATCTACTTGAAAATTATAAAGCAAGTTCATTCTTAACATTTTTTTTCATATTGTATTTGCCTACGCGTTCGACTCATTACTGTCTCAATGCTGAGCAATGGTATAAACAAAATAATAAGGACCGGGTCGCTACTCTACGCTGGATAATTGCGATATGGTGGGCATTCAGATGTTATTAATTATTCAGAAGAACTTTCAGGCATTAAGGTTTCCTAAAGATGTTTTCCTTACGGACATAATGACATAAATTTGAAAAATCATAAGTGCATGTCTGTAATCCCGCCGTATGAGAGGCTGAGTTTCAATTACTAATCTATCACTACTAGTATAATTGATACTTATTTAAATGAGAGTAAATTAATTTAATCCTAAAAAACTAGCCGCTTTCATCTATTGAGATGTGATTAGTACTTAATTGTAGGTGCAATCCTTTTAAGATCCTCTAAGCACTACAACGGGGGGAGCTCTACTACTCTATTCCAATGCGATTAGTTAAATAATTGGCCAAGTACGAACTCGCACACGGAGGGTTCCGTATCGCCATATTTTCATTTATTTGTAGCATTTGCTAACATAGCAATCATAGAAGGAAATCGTTGGGAAAATGTGAGTTGTCTACTTATTATGCTTCAATAGATAAAGCGTTGTTGAAAAATAGCAGTTTCTTGTATGGCGACCCATTTTATTTTTAAGATTTATGTAGCGGCCATCGTTACACATACTCTGTATTTGTAGGGTTCCGTTTAACCCCTTGAATACAGAACCCTAAAAAGGAACGGGTAAGTTACCTACTCGTGTCGGATCATTTCAAAAGCGTATACGACCTCCGGCTATCCAGTGATAACAACCGGGACCGGCGACTCATGCTCTGAAGCACGGAAGCACGCATCAAGTTTAGCCATTAACACCTATGCAAGACCCGACCGCACCCGACGTTGCTTAAGTTCGTAGGACAGATACAATTTATATAAACCCGGTGCTACTCGTTGTTACCCCGACTCTGCGTTTGAACGCCAGACCGAGCAGCCCCGCCTGCTCGCGCTCTAGTGTTTCCTAACCCAGAATTTTCTCTGGCCTTTCGGCCGGTTCTCGCCTACTCGATATTATCAATAGCGGTCCGTGCTTTGTTTATTGCCAATTTATTGGGAATAAACAAAACTCACGTCCCGACGCGTTTGAGTTGGTGGATACCTAACGGTGCCAACGAAACCAGCTAGCGTTGACCCGGTGCGCTTCTCAGACCTCTCGGCCTGAGAGAAACCGGCAGACCCGATCCCACTGCACTTGGGCTATCCCAAGGGTGACGGTAGCAGTTACTTTCCCTTAGGGGTAATTGCATTTCCCTCCCCCTCCCCGTTAGCTCCCTGCCTCGGCAGGGAGGCATCCCAGGTTACCATGGCCTACATGGTAACAGATAGGTTTTTCGAGGCTCTGTCCTCCCTCTTGAGCAAGGAGCTCAATCGCCCATTTGACTCAGTCAAACTCCGCTCCCTTTGCGAGCCCTTAAAATCCGTAACGGATCCCCTGTCCGTTACTGATTCACCCGCATCCCCTGATGCCACCCCGAGACACGAGATGGACTTCGATGCCATCTCGCTCAAACGCCCCGCCTCCTCCGACGAATCGTCGGAGCACACCCTCATCACCGCCCCCTCCTCCGACGACGACCAGGGTTTCACCCCTGTCAAGTCGAGGAAGACCAAGAAACGACCGGTGAAACGCGTCGCTAAGGCGACAAGTGAAACCTCTTCCGAGGCCTCTTTCGAAGCCACCCCAGCCCCAGCGGCCCCCGCTCTGGCCCCCGTGCCAAAAGCCTCCACTCTGGCCCCCGTGCCAAAAACCTCCACCGAGCCCCAGAGCTCAACCCCCGCGGCTAAGCCCGCCAAGCCAGCCACGCGCTGCGAACCGGCACTTGCCAAGTGCAAACCGCCCCCACACATTTTCTTCAGAGATAAGTCGAAATGGTCCGACTTCTCTAAAACCCTAGTGGAAAAACAGATCCACTACACCAAGGCACGTAACCTTCGCGACTCTATTCGCGTTTCATGCCCCACCACCGAGGACTTCAGGAGCCTCATTAGGCTCCTAACTCACCTTCAACTCCCGTACCACACGTACGCTTTAGAAGAGGACCGCAAAATCAAAGCGGTCCTTAGGGGTCTCCCCTACGAGCTTCCCACCGACGAAATCCTAACGGATCTAGTCAACCAAGGGTTCCCCGTGGAAGGTGTACACAAGTTGTACAACCGCAACGGGGTCAAATACCCTCTAGCCCTGGCCATTCTAGCCAAGACCCCGTCCTCCAAGGACATTTTCAAGGAGAAGGAGCTCACAATCTGTGGCCTTTCTGAGATCAAGGTGGAACCGCCTAACAAGCGTGGCTACCCTGCCCAGTGCCACCGCTGCCAGCTTTACGGCCATGCAGCGGCGAACTGCACTGCCCCCCCAAGGTGCGTCAAGTGCCTAGAACCCCACGCCACACGTGAGTGCAAGAGAACTCGTGAAGACGAGTCCCCTCCTGCCTGCGTGCTATGCACCACTTCAGGGCACCCGGCTAACTACCGTGGCTGCCCTAAAGCCCCCCGTCCCGCTCAAAAGAAGGTTGCTAAAAAGCAGCCCTCAAAAGCAGGCCCACCTCCGGTCAATTCGACCAATTTCCCGCGGCTAGGGGCCTCCAAAACCCCAACCGCTCCCATGAGTTGGAGGAAAGTCGCACCCGCGACCGCCCCACCAACCCCGGCCCCTAAGGCCACTCCCACTCCCCGTCCCACCCAAGACGCATCGGTAAGGGAACATATCATGTTCCTTAAGGACTGCGTTAAGGGCGTGAACCTCGACGAGATCATACTCGTCTCGCAAAAGATGCGTAACGCCAGCCAGGCGGAGCGCATCGCAATCTACTCTGAACACCTAGCGTTGTTCAAGTCCATTCAATGAGTAACGTTCATACTCAACCCCTTCATCCCGGTCGTCAAAAACCTAAAGGCGTCTCGCTTATCTCCTTCAATGCACGAGGTCTTAAGCCTTGCATTCCCGAACTCAAAGAGTTCGTTCGCAACAGGGATATGGACCTGTTGCTTGTTCAGGAAACTTTCCTCAAGCCCTCCCTTAAAGGCGTAAGTCTCCCCTCTTACGCGCTTGTACGTAATGACAGAGCCGACGACCGTCGTGGCGGAGGCACTGCCATCTACTACAAGAGATCCTTCCATTACACCCCTCTGGAAACACCCAAGCTCACCAATATGGAAGCCACCATATGCAAATTAGGCATGACAGGACACCCGTCCCTGATCATAGCCTCAATTTACCTCCCCGCCAATAAAGCCCCTCTCCAAAGCGACTTGGAGGCCCTCCTCTCGCTCGGAGACTCTGTCGTACTATTTGGAGATTTCAATTGCAAACATACCGTTTGGAACAGTCGTCTGACTAACACCAACGGTAAGAAACTCTTAACCATCTCCCGCGCACTGGACTTTGATATCTTCTCTCCAACAGCGCCAACCCACTACCCCGATCGGGAAGATCAAGAACCCGACGTGCTGGATTTCGCCCTCCTCAAAGGCGTCGCGCTCAATACAAGAGCGATCGAAACACTGGACGATCTGGGCTCAGACCACCGTCCAGTCTCTCTACAGTTAGGTCCCTATGATCCAACTCCCCATACCTCCTCGAAAACCTTCACTAATTGGGAAGGGTACGAGAAATCTCTCACCTCGGCCATAGAGGCCCCCGATTCACCGTATACTATTCCCCCAGACTACCTTGTTAGCTCGGAGAAAATAGACAGTACGGTGAACTCATTCACCCAGCTAGTTCAGACTTCGCTTCATGACAACGCGAAGGTGGTAGAGGTCCCGAACCGCAAACTACCTCGTGAGGTCAGGAAGCTAATCCAAACTAAAAACGCAGCCCTCAGATGGGCCGCCAAGTATCCCACCCCTGTCCTTAGGAGGCGCGCTAACGCCCTCCAAAGGAAAGTCAGATCCCGGCTAGCCGAAATGAGGAATTCCAACTGGAACTCTCTCATGGAGGATATCCAACCTTCTCATAAGGCATTCTACAAAATCGCTAGACGATTTCGTACCGAAGCCTTCTCAAGCACTCCCCCTCTCACGCGTCCCGACGGCAGCATAGCCTTCGAAGACGCTGAGAAGGCCGAATGCTTCGCAGATAGCATCGCTGCGCAGTGCTCCCCCAGCACTCAACCGTGCGACCCTATCCACATTCACAAGGTGGAGGAGGAGGTCCTTAAAAAGATCTCTCTCCCTGTCACCTCTGCTCCCATTAAAATCACTACAGACGAGGTCCGGACCGTCATCCGCGGTTTGAAACCTCGTAAAGCCCCAGGTCCGGATGGTATCTCCAACCTGGCGCTCAAACACTTCCCCGAGCAGGCACTGACCCTTCTGGTCATTATCTTCAATGCCTGCCTCGATCTCAGCTTCTTTCCAACAGCCTGGAAGACAGCAACAGTTATCGGTATTCCCAAGCCTGGGAAACCGAAACATATTCCCTCCAACCACCGCCCCATTAGCCTCCTCAATGCAATGGGCAAGGTTTTCGAACGGGTGATCCTCGTTCACATAAGAGGGCACCTCTTCCCAATAGATGCTCCCCCACTCATCATTCCTCACCAATTTGGCTTTCGCCTCCAGCACTCGTGCCCCCAACAAGTCCACCGCATTGTCGAGTACATCACAAGCGGGTTTTATCCAAGACGTAACAAGACACTAGCAGTCTTCTTCGACGTCGCCAAGGCTTTTGACAAAGTCTGGCATGGAGGACTGGTATACAAGCTATACCATTCTGGTCTTCCTGATCGCCTAGTCCGCATCGTGGCTTCCTACCTTCAGGACAGAACCTTCCGCTACAGGCACGAAGGTATCCTCTCTCCCCCACGCCCCGTAACAGCCGGAGTCCCCCAAGGCTCAGTGCTCGCTCCTACATTATTCATATCGTACTCCAACGATATTCCTATCCCCAAAAATGGGGTGCAGCTCTCACTCTTCGCCGATGACACCGCCCTTTTCATCCAAGGGCAAAAGGAGTCATCTGTCCTCGCCAAACTCCAACGCTCGGTCAACGAGTTAGGAGATTGGTTTAGGAAATGGCGCATCGAAGTCAATGCGGAGAAAAGCTCCGCAATGCGCTTCGACCACAAACGCAGGCGCTTAAACAACCTGCCCTCCGTCAAATTACTTGGGGCCCCCATTCCATGGAGGCCCACAGTAAAATACCTAGGAGTTACCCTTGACCCGGGCCTCACCTTTAGACCCCACGTCTCTAAGGTCACCCATACCGCCCGCTCTTACATGAGCCGCCTCAACGCCATGATTGGCAGACACAGCAAGTTGTCAGCCAGGAATAAGCGAACGCTGTATAAGGTTTGCATTCGACCGGTGTTAACATACGCCTCTCCAGTCTTCGCTCACGCGAATCCCACCATCCTAGACAAACTCCAGGTCATACAAAATCTCTTTTGTCGTCGGGCACTTAATGCCCCCTGGTATGTCAGAAACGCTGACCTCCACCGCGACCTGGAGCTCGCTCCAATACAACAAGTCCTCAGACAATTCTCTGAAGCGTTCTTTGACCGCTCAGAAAACCATTCCAACCCCTTAATCAAGGGTGCAGCGGACTATGCTGCCCCTCTTCCTACCCGTTACAATTGCCGTCGGCCAAGAAATATCTTGACCGACGCTCCTAACAAACTCTCCACCGATGTGGAGAATCTTCTGGCCGCCCACAGGGGCGTTCAACTCTCCATAGAGAATCGTCTTCCCGACGATTCTAATCTTATTCATGATACGTTGACACCTTCAGTGTCATCTATCCAGCGGTAGCTCTCTAGGGAGCGCCGCTAGCGCCTCTCGCTCCGCAAACGAGAGGTCGCTATCCGATGTCGGCTGTACGGTCCCCTTGGACGAATGCCTTAAAGGAGTTTTTAGTGGGATGGCCCTCCCTTCAGGAGGACCTTTCAGTCAGCCCCACACGACGCAGGCACCGGCCGTCGCGGCCTGTAAGTGCTTGGACGCATTTTTTGCTCCTCCCTCTCCGTAGAGGGTCAGCCCTTTTTCCACCTAATATCCGGGCGCCAAAAAAAAAAAAAAAAAAACGTTGTTACCCCATTACTGTCCCACTGCTGTGCACAGTTCTGCACTCAGATTGAGGGAAATTTACGTCCATAGTCCACACCGCTGGCCAAGTATGATTTGGTAGACATCACACAACTGCAAGAACTCTTTTTAAATAATTTTTATGTGTGTAGATTTTTTCACAATGTTTTCCTTCGCCGTAATAGCAAGTGATAGCGAATTTCTAATATGCTATGTGCGTATACACTAAAAATATATACTTAAAATTAGAGGTACGAGCCTAGGGTTTGAACCTCCAGATGGTTCAACCACTAGACTATCACTGGCATCACTGCTTATATAGGTATTCGTGCCTATAATACACAATATTTAGAAATCCAACAAGTCATAATTTGACCAGCTGTTAAACGCAGAGAAATGGACCGTTTCCTGTTACAACAGCAATTTGCAACATGACTCGACGTCCTAAACATTTATATCTGCACGGTAACGATACGCCTATCATAATATGTGTTACGCACATCCTACGTTGTAAGACCGTTATTGTAAATATTGGTTGTACGTCACTATACTTAAGTAGTACTTGGTAGTAAAATCACGGTAAAACACGTTAGGTTTTTATCGTCGGAAATAACAGTCATTACTACAAAGTTACTATCTGAAAGATGAAACGAGGCAGCCGCGATCTCAGAATAGAAATGTACAATCATCTTCATGAATACGATACGATATGATATTATAATATAGACTACTTTATGAATCCGTTTAGGCTCATAAGCCGATTTTAATAATAATTTAATATTGGTTTTACTTTTTTTACCTGAGTGTAGAGTAATGTTATATTTCATTCTCTGTGATGCACTCCAATCCAATTGTTAGAGTAACTTAATAGCCGTCGGGTTTTTTTTTAATAATTACTAGTTAGTTTTCTTCTTTATTATCCCATGTTTTTGAGACGTCTAGATTATCAATTATATTCCTTTTAATATGTATATATTTTCTTGAAAAACATACTATCGTAAAGACGTTCTGCAATTAGACAAATTACATTTAATTATATGTAAAGGGCTTCTACACGTTTCAATATTCTAAGGCCGCGATTTATACCATGTCACATTTTTATCTGTTACTTGAGTGACATTGATGTTTTTTCTACTTACACCGAATGCCTAATCTTAAGCCTACAGCGTGTACTCGTATACCTACTTAACTGTCTGCTCTATTTTTGAGCATAACTTATTATATTATACGGCTTAACTACGATCTCTACACGTTATGGCGCCCGATGCGATCGGATCGAATGTAGCTCGCTTGTGATCTATGCATATGCAATAAAAATGTTTATGCTATCTATACTTTTGGAAAAAGGAAATATAGAATTTTCTGATACTGATGAAATAACATAAAACAAATCTAAAGAACTGTTTTACTGCCAATAACAGCTGATCTTGGAAACATCTATTTGAATTTTGACCAGTTTTATCAAAAATCACAAGTAATAATAGACAAAAAGTATTTAAGGTTTTAGGTTTTTTATTGAAATGATATATGTAGTCAACTTGAAATTAATTGCCGGCTCCGTACCTTGGCCTTGGCTGCGGTTGTATTGATACCCACTTGTCACACAAAGTACTATTTTACATTACATATATTTCTTTTTGTAAAGAGTAGATAATTTCGAGATAATCCGTTTTCGCCCATAAGCACAAATATTTAGCTATAACAGCAATATTTTAAGTCTTTCATGTAGAAAATCAGAAACTAATCAAGCGATTGCACGCGTGATCGCGACACGCATTCCGACGGCGTATTATAATGCACTTTCGTTTCACAAAAACGCACGCTTTTTGCCGCATCGCTAGCGGCTTTCGGCTCGATATTTGAATGCAGGCGGGTCATTCATTAATATAAGCGACGTGTTATTGAGCAATGATAAAGCTTAGTTTAAAAAAATGTATAGTTTAATAAACTAAACAACTTGTCTGCACGGGTTGTACATTTAGTCGCTCTATGATTCCCTTCAGGATTCCAAAGTCTTAGTTACTTTGAAATTTCAAACAGACCCGTAAATATTTTTTTATAATATATAAATAATATTCTTTTAAGAATATAAAAATAGTGAAATAGTATTGTAGATTAAAAAATGTACTATTTCCGGGGATATGGAGGAAAAATAACTTTAATAAATGGACGACAGAGGATTTTAATTAAATATAATATAATAAAATATTTTTTTCAGAAATAAAATCATAATTTATATGTGTTTTCCATAAATTGTACCCATCTTTTCAAAAATGCCATTAATATGGTAATGAAGAGCCCTTTAGCCAAAACCTTCATTTTGTAAATCATAGGCTCCTATAATTTTGTATTACTTATTCAGACCCATAGCTATAATTCCCGTATAATTCCTTGCTCGAGGATAAGTATACCTTATAATTATTCCTTAGGAATCTGATTTTCATTTTTGAGTTGCCTAAAAAAAGAAAAATGTATTTAAATCATAACCGCTCATTATTTACGGAAAATATTTAATTTAAAAAATAACATATCTCCATTTGTATACTCATAGAACCTTAATAAGCTCTACACCCGGACCCATATAAAACGAATTCTATGTTCAAATTTCTGCCTGGCCGAACCCTTTGTGTGTCAGACAAGCTTTCTTTCAATATTCGATTCCCCATTCAAAGTACAAAGATTAATCCAATAGGTAAATAATATATTTGATAATGCATAAATATACATATATTTCCAGATATTTTTTAATCATTGTGATCTAAATATCCAGATAAATAAACTAGGTATGTTTATAGATAAACTAATTTAAACATTGATGCTTACAAGACTCCAAACAACGTATTCTAATAATATGGTGCTTTAAATCTCAAAAAAGACTGTAGAAAGTTAAATTCCCCGTTTAATATCCAACGATAAATTAACCATACAATAACTAATATACAGTAATAACGGGTTCGTTTCCGAGCGGAACGTTAAGGCAAGGTTTTGGATAAATTATATTTATCAAAGGATTTCGAGGGCAGAGAGCCTGCCTTATCGCTGATGCACTGAATGGGGTTCAGCGGGTGTAAAGATAAATCTGTTTTACTTAATTTCTCTCTTTTATGTTGGAGGAGACCAAAGTTAGGATTAAAACTTCTAAAGTTTATTTTATTGACGTTTTCAAGTTAACCTTTCTTCTATGAGAACAGACATATTTTACATACTGATATGTTTCAACGGCTGACTAACATATGAACATGTCGTAATTTGTAAACCTCTGAAGGCCTATGAAAATAAATATTAAATATTTCATTTCATTTCAATCCTCAGGAGTGACAACGCAACTTTGTGTGAATTCAAGTAGAACCCTTCTTATATGGAGTTAATTGCAGATAGACTGCATGCTAGTTAGTTGCTTCATTAAAAAAATCCAGACGATCTAGATCAGGGCAGACAATTGTGTCCAGATGTAAATTCATTTATCCATAGTCTCTCAAATAGCTAGACGACATGACCACAGAACTTGCAGTGTTTTATGTACTAAATTAATGAACTATCAATCATTATACCATTTATAGAACCGACTCAATGTTCACTAAAGACTGCACGGAACAAAGGTAAACAGTTGGAGACCCTTAATTAAAATTTTAATGATCAATGGAGTACAATGGTCTCCATTCCTGCGGGACAAGGGTTCTCGGCGATTAATCGTAAAACTATTCAATTTATTTATTTATATTTTTTGGACGCAATAGGAGTCTTTATGTATTTGCAGGACATTGCAGGACAGTGTAGGGCTATAAGAGTAAAGTTGAAGTTGATACGCTTTAGAAGTCATACTTCTCTCAAATATATGTTGTACGTCATATAAACAAAAAAAGTTTGGAAAATCCAAAAGTGCACGACTCATAATGCTCATTTAATTATGAAATATAAAAAAAAAAAACTCAAGTCGTTCAAAATTAATTGCCGATAAAACAGCTGTAGTAGGAAGAAGGTACTGCACAAGCGCCCCTGGTGGAATGAATGTACATAATATCTATAGATATACAGTCTTGTAGTTTTCGTTTTTTATTAATTGCAATTAAACGACACTGAATTAATTAATCATTCGTATTCAGTGACCTACAATCGTCGATTAGAATTAAAAAAAAAATAACTCAAATGATGGTTTTTTTCACAAGTTACAGTGTTTTCAGGTTTCACACATGACGGACAGGAAATTTTTTTGACCTACGAGTATTTTGGTGTTTTTTTCCAATTCTATTGCAGTAAATCAATTTTTAAAAAGTATGGAATTAATCTCCATTAAATTATCTCGACAATAGTATGCAAAATATCTTGATTCCGTGAACTATCAAAGCTATAATAATAAAAATAGCCGCCAAAATGAAGCGAAAAAAATTTTTCGATCGTAAATCACTCTTTGATGCTTCGCATCATGAGTCGTGCAAAAGAAACAAAAATTTTAAATAAGTACATTTAAAGAAATTTAAAATAACCAATTACACTGGTACCAAAAATATATCGAAATAATTTGTTATTTATTTTATTTTAAAATTAAATTTATTAACCGTCAAATGCTTAAGTACTTAAGTTATATTTGACTCATAACTCAAATTTAATAGTATTTTTACGGAACCTTTCCACAGAAACCACGTTTTTAATCAATTTTATAATAACATCTGCCGCCGTCGATCTGGCGAGAGTTGGTTTCATCAATCAAATTTACGTATCCTTCTCATCTTGAAGGTATTAGATCGCGTCCATCTTAACAATATCTCGAATTAATAACACCAAGGGCTGTAAGCTGCTTACTACAACCTTGTTACGAGCTCATCGTTATTGCCATTGAATTGATTACAGTATCGACAATAAAAGGAGTAAGTAATTTTTATCGACTTCTGTTTGTTAGTAGTCAAATATAATCTGTTCATAAAATAATTATCCACTTCATTTTAATTATAGTTACTTTAAACATATTTTACTAAAAATATATTATAGCACATATTATAACATATTTAATGATCCAGTTTTATCAATTTTTATCGCTTTGCATGAAAGAAACAATAAAATGTATAAAATACTTCTTTTCATAAATAACATGAAATTTTTACCCCTTATGTCTATATTTTGAGATTCTATTTTCATTCTTAAATTACATTTTCCTTATATCTTACATAAACAATGAAAGCTTTACAAAAGTACACCAAACATGTCAGCATGCTAATAGCCCTGTTGAGTCAGAAGCGCCGAACTACTAGAAATGCACTTAGCGTCTAACTCAACAAACAAACGGGAAACACAGTATCTCAGATCTCATCGCATTCGCAATATATTCTATACGTGGCTGAGTTACTAAATGCAGTTTTTATATACATTTCTATAACTAACTAACTGAAGTTAATAAAGTTGGCAAAACTCTGCTCTTTGTGTAGAGCTATCACCGCCTCGAATTCTGGTGTGTAAAAGTAGTGACAAATAAGTTATAGCTAGCATTAAATTCTACTTTCCACTCTAAAGATATATGTATAAAAACCCTAGGCCTTTAATTGTGATTTGCCGAGGTTATATGCGTATTAGTAATACATAAAATTGCAAAATGCGTAAAACATGAAAAGTCAAGAGATTTCCAAGTTATTCTCAAAACAATCCGCACTTAGCTAGCTGCGTAACTATGACCCAAATCATTGTTAATTAATGTAGAAGTCTATACCCAGCAGTAGGACAGCGGTTGGTAGACGACCCAAAGACGTACCCACGACAAATACTTCCTTAAATAATAAATTCGGTACAGAGACATGTTAGTAAACACACAAACAATAGTACAGTAGTAAACACATGACAAGGCAGGCTAGTGATTTACAAACGAAACATATAATTGAAAATTTATAGCGTCATAAAAACGAACATACATTTAAAAGATGTCTGAAACTATCAATAGCTGCTTAGTATATAGCTTGACAATGTGAGCCATTCAAATCTCAATGGTTTGGCGCTACTGCAAAACTCAATGAGGTTTTCATAGTTTCATTTCATCTGAGTTCTCTTATTGATCTTCAGCTTATTGATGTTTATGTCAGCTTTGTATGTTGTTCGACAAGAGCTTATTAAATTTTGTATATTTTATATGTTTAATAGTGTAATGATTTATGTGCCTGCAAGTCACGTAGAAACATAAAACTTTAGTTCAGTAGAGGATTATCAAGATAGTAAAAATTTTATGGCTCGAATTCACCGCCATCACCGTTACTTATTCTGGCTTAATGCAGGTGTACAGCGCTGCTGTTTTAGTTTTAATACAAATAGATATAAAGAGTTACTAATAAGTCTTTAAAAGCAGGAATGCACATAAGAGTCACCGTCAAGGACTCCGTTTCTATTTCAGGCTAGTCATAGATTCCGTATTTATGGGTAGGTCGATAACCCTCTTGGTTATATATACTATACACTATTTTTTTCTAATCCTATTAAGAGTGAACTAATATTGAAGGCAGCTTGAAATCTGTGATCTAAGCCAAGAAATTTCATTGCTAATTTACCCGACTGCAAAAGCTACAGGATATGTAAATGTAAAGGAGCGTATGTGCGTATGTCTCATTTTTTGGCACGCCGTACAGACCAAACGGCCTGGCAGATTTTTACAAATGATATATCGTTGGATTTATCTAAATTGTGGGATCGACATGCTATACCTTTTCTTAGGCAATTGGGTATTGTTTTTTATAAAGATAAATACTTACCAGCCAAATTTCCGACGACTCGTGTTCTTCGCTCTCCAAACAGTCATTGTTCTAGCACCTCACTAACATGTACGAGGAACACAATTGTCACCTTCGCGCCGTCGAGTTGACCTTGCAATTGTTACCTAACATAATCCCTCACTGCACTACACTGCTGGGAACGTGGAACCTGGAAAGAATAAACGTGTGATTAGCTTAGATTTCCTTTGGAAGCATACACAAAGTTTCCAATTAACCTTACAACAACAGTTATAGAGCAACTTAGTGAGAGTTGCTCTATAACTATTTGATTTTATTACATACAACAACTAAGAAAATGATAGGTATGTAATTGGAAAGAGTTGGGCTGAAGTGTGGATTTTGCGTATAATAAAAATCTCTTTACCTAGATCTAAAAGGACGTGACTAAACTAAAGGGACTAATTCCAAAAGCCACTGGACCTCGCAAAGCTGTCTGCAGCAGGCATCAACATAGCAAAGTATTGCGAACATGCAATTACACAAACCAACTTCGCAGAGGTCTCTGCGAAAAATGGTATATACTCGTACCTATCGTAAAAATCGAATGGTGACATGGACAATCTTTGTGCTTAACCAACCATTAACTAATTTTATGTGCCTATTTTAGATGTAGATATTTTATGATTCTTCCGTTGTACCTTTACTATTGACTGCCTATATTCTTAGTTTAATTAGTGCTAGTTTTAATTTACAAATAATTTTACATCTATAGATTGTTACAATATTTTATTATTTACTAGCTGACCCGGCAAACTTTGTACCGCCTCAAAATCTATTTAGCAAATATATTTCATATAAAATATAGACTATGTTACTCGTGGATAATGTAGCTTTCGAATGGTGAAAGAATTTTTAAAATCGGTCCAGTATTTTTTGAGCCTATTCATTACAATCAAACAAACAAACGAAATTTTTCTCTTTATAATATTAGTATAGATATATTTCTAAACTTACTTCTCAATTTACGGCAAATACACTAAACTGAAGCTAAAATACCCAGCTACAATACATAAAGCATTCCACCGTGCTACTATGAAGTACAGCACGTTTGAATTATCATAGTGTGTCGCGAGGTAACGGGGCTTCGTAATTAATACCAATAGAGTAGCAGAAAAACGGTAAGCACACAGCATTAACAGTTTTTATTACGAGCGAGGGATTATATTCTCATCGGAGGCCTTGGTTATTACCATAAGTAGGTATTAAAAGGAGCATTAACTATATTTATACCAGGGGTCATCGTAAAGGTCCGACCAAAGTCTATTTATAACGAAATGATATCAAAATAACGGTGGTTTGGAAGAAAAATCAAATTCGTTTTATATATTTGAAAATTTATCTATCTCTTAGAAGAAAGGGATGTTGAATAGATACTAGTGAATTGATTTTAATAAAATTTCAGCGGAGGATAGAGAACATTACTTGTACCTGGTAACTTCAGGTGTGTATTTACATGAAAATACTGATTTCATAGCAAAAGAAATAAACATAAAACTCGTACAAATGTACACGCGACTTAAATCATTTTATCGATATGTAGCAATATTTTGGTTTTCAAAAACGACTCTACTGAATATTATATTACCTGTGAATACTTAACCATAAAGCAGATCGAATTACAAAATTATTCTAAAAATAAACTTTGTTGCGATATTTAATGTATTATTGCTACTAAGGAGATACAAATTTATTTTTACCTTAAGACAGACAAGTATCCATATGTATTATTTTATTATGATGCCTACAAAAATACGTTGTGAAGTAATACATCTTGAATTTCCTTCCCAAGTTTTTGTTACATCGCTAAAAGCGATCTTTTCAGACAACAAAGCGGTAAACCGCAGTTGCATACAAATCTTAGAACTGTATCTGTCCAAACGTTTGCTATCAACATGATCGCGATAAGACGAACAATTCATGCCGCTTTTTATTACAAGCCTTTTATTAAGTTGCTATGTTAGTGAGGGTCAAATTTTGCAACATTTTTTTTAATCAGAGGCATCATCGTCATTATTTTTACAATCCATGTGATGAACGTCACATGTGAAGAACGGTCTGACACGATGAGAGAGTACCACGTTCAATTCCCGGCCAGGTTAAAAAATAAATCAGATTTCTGTTTTCGCCTGCGAGTATTCGTCTTTGTGTATGTGACTATTAGTGTGAGGATATGAGTATAGAAACCGTCCTTCTGCTTCTTAACAGCAATGTTAAGCGCTGCTGTGTTCTGATTAGAAGGATGTGGTAACGGTTAGACACATAAACGAGGCAATCCAACTTAGTTCTCAAGGGCAACAATGACAATTCAATTATGTAGTACTAACATAGATAAGTAGAGATACTTTACCGCCTTGTAATTGAAGGAAGCCATTAAATGGTTTAAGCGGCTGACAATGTGTCAGCCATTTAATGGCTGTCAAGGTGTAATTTACGCGGAACAATGCCGACATGTGCAGTTAAGTGGTGCAAAAACACGAAATCGAAAAAAAACATAGTGCGGAAAAATATCGTTTCATTCGTAAATGATCTAAAAACTAAATTTTTTAAATATTTTTCAAACGCGAAAATAGATGACAGCGACAATATCAATTGTCAAAACTGGTAACATTTTCTTGTTAGGTGTGAGTAATCTTTACTAATCTATGAGTATTAATGAACTTATCTGACACGAACACATACATGGTCAAAACAACGTTTCAACTAAATAGAATATCCTTGTTCTGTTTAGGCTTGTTTAATCATCTCGATAAATACATTTTATTAGTCCACATTAATACAAAATCTACAAATGTTACCCAGATGTAGAGTCTGTAGATACAATATGTTGTTCAACAAATCTTCTGGTTGTCTAATTTAACGTGCATTGATGGCCTGAGAACGTAAAGATTGCGTCGTATTTGCATTTCTTTGGGCCGGCAATAACGTTGACTTTGGAATGCGGGGCAGTATACGGGTTTTAAGAAGCCGCCGGCAAATATTCGGAACGTCAACAATGACCCATTCAAAAGCTTTCGGTACAAGAAAGGTGTTGGTTTACGCGTAACGATATGAAATCTCTGTACATTTCACGTCTGTACGCCTGTATATAGAAATAAAATTGTGTGTCTGTATGTTACTAGAATATAACTCATTTTTATATATTTACATTTATTTGTACGATACCAAACTCAATGATCATTTATTATTTTCATTTGTCTATGCTTTACATACTCGTACAGCCAAATTAGTTTTTGAGGCCTTCCTGTAACATGAAATGAATTGGCCTTGAAACTTATTACAATATTTAAAGAGAATAATGTAGACATTCCAAATTGTCCTCACCGTAAAGTGTAAAAACAAATCGATAAGCAGAAAAGACATTGTGTTTTAATAGTGATAAGGAATATGGAACAATGTTTAAATTAATTTCGATTTATTTTTTTCTGACTGTCTGTATGATTGATATACATATCATAATAACCAACTTGCTTACATAAAACGTTACGATTAAAAACTGTGAACTGTGAAACTATAACTCAAAAGTGAGTGAAGCTAGTGCGAAAACCTAGTCATAAAACATTAAGGTGTGACGTATAATCAAAGTAATTTAAACCTTTAACGCGAAATTATTCCGGCATTCTTGTTTACTGCTTCTTGAGTCAGCTTTTAAGGACGCAATAAGCCGAGGTGCTTAATTTTAAGGACGGGCACGCAGTAATCCGCGGTGCTTAATTTTAAGGACAGCCACGCAATAAGCCGAGGTGGTTAATTTTTACGAAGGAGAAAGTGTCAGGTGTTGTTTAATTTTTACATCATTTTATGAGTATGTTTATTTTAAGTTACAAAGTCACTTTGGTAGTGGTAAAGTGTTTTCAGTTATTAATATTGGGCTATTATATTTAACAAACAAATATTTGTGGATCTAACCTTATCTTCCTTGAATCTATAATATGAAGAAATGACTTTTATCTTACGAAGGGGAAATTAAGTGGACAGCACTTATTGTACCTGTGGATATCTGCAATTGTAACACTTTAAATGGTTTCAATTAAGTTGTTACGTGTAAGTGTAGCAATTTATACGTGACAAACGTCAGATAAGACGCCAGTCTTAATTCTTGTTTTATTTAAGTCGAGAATCCTACTTAGGATCCATCCATAGGAACCAGAATACAGTAGCTTTACACCAAATTCGTACAACAGAAATATATGTAGCGGTACAGCACAAAAGGCCTTGTCATCAACGCATTATTAACCTATTGCTTAGCAGAAGTCTCTTTCTATAGTTAAAAAGGTACAAAACATACCACATACATAGTCTTGGCCAAATTATTGGTAGATTAGATACAATAACATTATATTGGTACTAAGAGTCCTTCCACATTGAAAGAAGTTGTATAACTTAAAACTGTGCCTGTCATCGACCTTTTAAAAGTGCACATATCTGCTGTAAGACATTTGCCATTAGAGTCATAAAATTTAATAGAGTCCTATGATTTTTACATGTATTAGAAGTCCATCGAAATATGCGGGCACTAACATAACATTAAAAACATACACAGCGTTGAAACGTGCAAATGACTGTTAACTTGTGAGAAGATATCAGAGATCCCGCGTGGCTTAATGTAGCGGAAACCGTGTCCAATTATCTCTTGGAAAGAGGCGAAATTTACAAGGAATTGGACGTCTGCCGTCCATCGTAGATCGTTGATATGCGTCTGATGCTTGAATCGGAATAGAACCGTTCGATAAAGACCCAGTAGTCTTATCTACTGTTTGAATATTAGAAATGTTAACTTTTATAAAACAGTAACGTGATGTTTTTCATGAACGATATAAAGGAAATGAGTAACATCCTAATTAAAATAAAAGAAAGGTGTATTTTACATCTCTGATTTATTTGCCCCAACGTGCCAAATTTTTCATTGTCGGAAGAATATTTGGAGGTAAAACCTTTACTCTTATATCTTTGCGCAAAAATAAAAAAACATTTTTTTTTTGTTTTCAAACAAATCAGGTCACGAGTTTAAAAATGCCAATACCTCGAATGTAACATGGACATATATTATGATAGATTTATTTTATAAAAGGTCTACTTTGTAGATTTGTTCGTACGGTACTATTCGTCTAAAATATTTTCCTTTACCTTAAATCAGGCATTTAGGATTTAAGCGTATTTTCCCAGCTCGTCTTGTAAGTTCAGATCGAACTAACGTAAGGTCAGATCGAAATCTAGACGGGATACAAGAGTCCAATCGAGATGTCTATGCAGAGATGGCTAGAAATAAACCAGGAATCGACCGGCCGATAGCGCAGAATTTATTGTGATTTGTTTATGGTACATTATTTATGGTTAATGCTTTCGAATTACTAGTAAAATTCAAAAGGACTTGGTCGTTTACAATATGATTTAGAAGTTAACGATAGGGTAGAACTACTAATGTTTAATATTAATGAGATGATTAAAATAATAATTAGTCCGCTGTAGGTATTAAATATAAGTAGTCGTACATATAATATTACATGTTACTTATAAATTTATAATGATTTAAGTTTTCGTACAAAACTGATGTAGGTAAGTAGTGGTATAAATAGATTATACGGTTATTTATTGCGAATGTGCAAATAAACGACTTTAGTAGTCAGTATTCAATAATTGTTGAGCAAGATAAAATCAACTAACTTTAAAATAGGTCCTACAACACAACACACTCCAATTGTATAATTCTACAACTATAGTGGTGTATTCTACAACTGGTCACATATTCTCGGTTCTCCCTCTAATTAGGGGATGAAGCATCCTACACGATGTTACTTCCAAGTAGAAAAGTAAATAAAAGTTTACGTAAGAAATGCAACAAATAATGATTTTTAAATTTCAATTATGAAATCAGATTTTCGTTCGTATATCTTAGTGTTGGACTTTTAGTATAGAAAACATTAACCCTAACTCATACCAAATAACACAAAACGGAGATAACCTTACCTACGCACGTTATCAATAAATCCTGTTACAGTCTATCGAAATGATCTCGACTTTCAATTTCCATCGCGTGTTCTATGATCTAATCAAGAAAGTTAAATCAAACAACGGGTTCTATGGATAAAGAAAGGTAGTTTAAGTTCAGTAAATAATGCTAACCGAAGCGTAATTTAATTGTAAGACACGAAATCATTACTCATCCTACATTGATCCTAATCTGTCTGCAAGTAAGTCAAAGACTAAACGACTTCATAGTATACCTACAATAGAAAACTGGTATAGATTTAAGTCACAATAAATAGTAAAGATTTTGGAGATTTTTAGTGATGCCAGCTGAAGTAAGTCAAGTAGTCCTCAGGAGTGACAAAGCATTTGTGATCGGTTTCACGTAGACCCACTGTTCTTTATGGTGCTCGTTATAGATGTCTATGGTCGCCGGTAACCAGTACCCTTAGTGTCAGTTTTTAAGTTTTTAAAAAATGACTGTTTTGGTATTTGTTTACGTATTTGCCCATACATTTCCAATCAGCGCCTCTAGCGGATTGTATCAGAACTGATGGGAAATATATGAGAAATACGTAAACAAAAACAAAAATAGTCATTTTTGTCAAAACGTAAAGACTCATACTAAGGGTACTATAAACAAAACGTGGATGATGTACCTCCAGACCTATACAAATGACCACTTGTCTTGAGTCATAAAACAATTATATGGTAACAAGTACCTCTGCTACGAAGCATAATCTTTGCCGTAGGCGTCTAGTTCATTGATTATGAGGTTATACGTTATAATTACGGCTCCCGATGCTCTGTAAGAATTAATTCTAAAGAAGATACTAACGACTTAGCGTTACATTGCTTCAGGCAATTTGAGCTGCAATTAAGGACTAAAATATAATGCGAGAGTCAGTTACATTTAACCATTATAATACGGTGTTAATATGAATGCTAATGGTATAATCATACAAAGGATTGACAAAATAAAAAGAAGCGGTCCTATTGATAGGTAATGGTATATCCGGTGGTAATGGTATTATCATAGGAACGATTCGATCGAGATAAAGGCTTTCTTTTCTATAAACTTTTATTTGGTTATATTCAATTTGGTACAGAAGTCGATTTAAAACGAATGGATTTACTGTAGTTTCTAAAATAAAGTAGTTATTTTTAAATCGATATGTAAAGATTAATGATATGGTTTGATTTTTCTCAGGGCGGGCGGGCGAACGGCGTAAGGACAGTATTTATTTAAACTGTTAGGTAAAAAAATATAATTGGTAATAAAAAAAATCAAAAAAGTCATATAATCGCCCATATAGGTATGGAATGTTAATGCATACACATTTATGGCGTACTTTTTAACAAGCTTGCTATTAGGTGTATACCTTTTAATAATACGGCCGACTATCTTCTATAATTGGGTAATAGTTCATCTAATTAACATTAATCGTTTTATCGACTGTAATAAAGTTTAACTTTCTTCACTAATTCAAATGCTGCTCGAAAGAAATCACGTTCGCTTCGGTCGCCTTCACAAAATGTAGCCACATTAACATCGCCCCCTACTGAGCAACAAAGAACGAATTTTCATTCCAGTTTTGATAAACGACTGCTTTATATGCTAAAATGTCAATCTTTTCACTTATAAAAACAAGATGAAGCGGAATTATCAAACTAATTATTATTGGCCAAGTGCGAGTCGAATTCGCACACGAGCGTTCCGTACTAAGATTTTTTATCTTTTGTATTTGTAATTATAGTAGTAAATGCATTGTGAAAATTTGAACTGTCTACCTATTATGGTAAATATAGTACAATAGATAAAGCGAAAAACTCTGAAAAATAGCTGTTTCTCGTATGGGCCCCATTTATTTTCAATGTTGAATTTATTTTTAGTATGAGTTGTTAAAGCGGCCACACATTATACATACTGTGAAAAAAACAAGTCTATTTATTGCGGTTCAAGAGATAGAGCCCCGTGACAGGCGCACAGGCAGTGGAGGCTTGGTAATAGAGTCCCGTTTTACCTTTTGCGTACGGATCCCTAAAATTGGTTTAAAAATTCAGACAGCAGAGGTTTAGTAATAGGGTTCCGTTTTTACCCTTTAAGTACGGAACCCAAAAAATTGGTTTAAACATTTTAAAATATCTACAGACTATATTTTGTGTCGAACTAATGAATGGCATTTGTATTCTGTATCCCAAACCTTCGTATCGATGGTCTTTAACTTTTTCTGGCGGCTAAGCATTGTATTGTACAGTTAGGTAGCCGGATCAAATAAATAATTCATGTGTATTCAAAAAAGGTTAACGTGTCTTGTATAGAAATGTCCGCCTTCAAATACAACAATGTCTTCATTAAGAATGTGCAAAATAAAAATATGTACCTTTCATTTATGTTTTTTAACAATATTATTTACTGACCTTCACCTTACCACACAGAAGTCCTGGGTTTGATGGGAGCAAAGTAAATGACAATAATATTTATTCTGTATGAATACAATATTAATTGTATTAACATCAACAAGACAACCGTAAAGATTATTATGTTTTTGTAGATGTTTTGAGACAGAATCATATGTTACACCAGTGGCAGTAATGGGTTTTTTAAAATAATTCTATCATACTCACAACGGGATACGTTAAACTTTACTTACTTATAGATTAATAGGAAAAAAAACATTTTTTTACAACGTAAGCAATACACATTTTTATTTTTAGTCGGTCCATGAGGACTCGGGTTCGAACTCAAAGATGTCTTGATCTGGGCAGTTCTCATATCATTGAGACTACTCATATCTAAAATTATTTAATCATCAACCACATTCGACTAAAATACATGGTACAAAAATTACTCAAATCAAAGTCAAATTTCTATTAAAAGGCTACAAACATTATATTATTATGATGATCATTCCGAGTAGATGATACTAACGATAAAGACGAAATAGCAGATCCGATGTATACGCGTAACCGGCCACGTATATGTACATTCTCGACATTTATCATAAAGCGCTCCTCTACTTGATAATGAGAGCGATGTTGCATTAATTTCAGAGAAAATCGGAACAATTGTTTACAAGAGATCGCGCGGCCGTTACATTTTTAATTTCAAATGTAGCGGTCCGACCATAGGCTTTACAATACCCAGAAATGTGCGCGTAATGTCTAGTTTTACTACGACACACGGTTTATCGTAGCATATTAATAGTCCAAAAATTTTTCTAATTCATTATTTACAAGACATACCTACATTTTATAAACGAATACATGTATAATTTAATTTTAAACAGTTGATTTCCATTTGCATCCCCCTCATATTGAAATAAGTCACTGTTGCCCAAAAAAATTAAATACCTAAAATCTACATACCTATAGGGATATAGAGCGGACATTGTCAAGATTTTCATACAAAAACATCCCACTTCACGTCGACACCATTTAAAATTAACGTTTTACCATTTAAAATTAATATTTTATAGTACAAGTTATTACCAATTCGTAATAAGTCGTAGATGACACTTTTATACGCATGTCCATGAACATCTACTGACTCAGTACTCAGTAACAGCAAAGAAACTACATATCTACATTTTTCTAATACATTTTTAATTTTTTATCATACTTCAGCCGAGTAGCCACTTCTACGTACACTGAAGGTAATGTTACGGTATATTCATTTGTCGGCGCGCACCTTGCGTGTACATACAAGACAATCGTATGAAGTACGTTTTCCGCCACAACACCGACGAAAATAGGAAACAATTTGCCTTAACGACATCAATTTTCATTAAGTGCCCCATTCACCTGTCATTCGAATTAGTTCGCGTCACAGAATTCAAATTCATTGTTTATTCGGTTGTTCGTGAATGAAATAAACATTAACATTTGAGTTATTTTTCGGGAGCATTTTTATTATTAGCAACACTTTAAAACGAATTAATTTGTTTTAGAATTTTACGTTATTTATTCTTATGTTTCATATTCGTTATTTTTTAATACTCATAACCATCATCCTTTTTATTGTGAGTTTTCAAAGAGAGAGTCTCAATCAGAAAAACAGAATTTTATTCATTTTGCTTATTACTTAACTCCGCTGCATATTTCACGCACGCCATTCCACGTCGGAATGTAATATCAATGAAGCCACTGAAAAGTAGGTCATACAATTATTCACACTTTTCTTGGCGATCCACCTGTTTTTTTTATTTAATATTTTTTTGCTATTACACGCTTTATGACAAATTATAACCGCTTCATTTAGCTGCACGCGAAGAGTTTCAGATATTTTTATTTTATTAACGATTGAAAAGCGCTACTAATAGGTATTTTAAGGACAAGTAGATGAAAAACTTCACAGAAAGACCGTTACACTATTTTGGTAAGTGATGACTGTTGCTCATGGACATTTCTCGTAAACTCCAGAACCAATCTGATCCTATTTGCAGTTCTACGTGAATTCCGTCACGCATGTATAACTACCCCTAAAGATCTCGCAGATTCAATGAGATAATATGTAACATTGTTTAAACTTGTGATACCATACGAAGCAAAGACCATAAAATTCGGCCTTAATAATATTTCCACATCTTTTCTTATCTAATTGTATCTGACATTTATGATTTACAGTGTAATGATAATTTATTCTTACTACTAACGTTACTGCGAATTATTATTTCATAGCAACAGTAGATGATAACCTACCAAGAACGTGTACTAAGAAGGATTCTGATAAATACTCTAATCAAATCGTAAGGACTGATAAACTATAAGCAAATTTCGAAAACCACGACTATGGTAACTAAATTCCATTAAGCAATGACAGATATAATCTTTATAATCGAACCCCAAGTTCTCTACATTTCAATAATGACAAATTTATCTACATACTACGGTACAGCCCGTAGCGCCTACAACAATTTCATAGATATAACACCATTGATTGACGATTATAACTAAAACCACACCCTAAAGATCAATTTACATTCCACCAATCATAAGAACAATCTGTACTAACGACGATGACTGCAGTCCAGTGGACACGCCGCGCCGGACTCGCGGAGAGAGCTCTGCTCCGTATACATTAATAAATTAATAATGATTGTGTGGAATTCCGCTAGCCCGCTCGACTCCAGTGAGAGTTCTACTTTGGAACGCTTGAAGAACTGTTAACTGTTATGTTGGTTTATATGCTCTTCGTTATCAATTTTAACTTTTGGTATTAAACGAGCAAATAGTCCGCTTGATGGGAGAAGTCACTGTCCATGTATCTGTATCTAATCTTACACAAGACCTATTGGAATTTGATCCCAAGTGGATAGTATGTCCAGAAGACTAAGTTGGAGCGACTCGTATAATTATCACACACTCTTAACCTACTGAAAAATGTTTAAGTTTGGACTATGTTTTAGGAGATGCTTTGGTGACTAACTTTAAATAGGACTATCAATATTATTTGTAGTTTATCAGAGAGTTCTGTGAGAAATACTGACCGCTTAGCACCACCACTAACCGCTTACCATAAAGGGGACTACAGTCTACATGTTTATTTTCTACTGAGAATTCATTAAAAAGTGTCCAATAAGCTTATTTATTGGTTCATTACTTGCCCATAACCTACAAACTCGATGAATATAGCGCGGGATACAAATATAATAGATTACCATATTAAAATATTTTGAGACGCAGTAACGAATGGCTTTTTGATATGACCTTATATGTACGCCCACTATTGATTGAGGTGCAAATGGTAGAAGAAAGCGGAATGTTTTTTTTATTTCTTTACATTCTACATACTAAATATTAATGTAGCTTGTAGAAAATCTTACTTTATGAATTTTTAACTTGAAATAAATTCAAACACTTAAATGTATGATTTTGGGTTTAGTCGCTAAAACTTTCATTACCTAGGTATGGCAATAAATATTGGACTTCGTTTTATATTCAATATTTTCCGCTGAAAGTATTCAACTTTATCATTTAGACTGTAAAACTAGGCTCGAGCTAAAGCAGCTATAAATTTCAGCTTATCTTAATAAATTATTCTATCCAATACCTAATGTGTTTTAAAATAAATGACAACAGATTTAATAATGCATTTCCAGTATTGAACACGTAGCCTCCACGACATCCATATATTAACACGTCGGACAAATTAATGACTAATTGGTTGCATTAGGAATATTGATTTCTTATCTTTTCTTTAAAATTGATGAACGTTATCAGACTTCGTGATATATACGTCAACGTATTTTGAACAAAATAATGTTTGATTGAAAATTATTAATAGTAAAATGCTGTTATGCAAAAGCGCTATATTTATTTTATGTTTAAATAATAAATTATTTTCAGCATACATTTGAATTCAAAATGTATTAAACGACTGTACCAAATGCAATGAAACTTCCATACAATTGTAGAGGTCTTTATAAGGAGTAAAATATAGTATCTAAAACCAGAAACATCAATATTTGGCTTTATATCCCACATGTAGGTACAGGTCTCATTCCATGATTATATGACGATGATGGCCTGGAGCATACTCCACCACGCTGCTCCATTGCAAACAATTTATTGACGAATTAGTACAAGTAACAAGAGCCTCGTGGAAACTCGTAAATCGTAACATATTTTATTTGCAACCTTAGTTTATTATCTGGACGGGTTTAAACATGAGTGGCGCCCGAGAAAATCGCCCGAACGCCTGTCTACGCGTAGAATGTCTACAAGAATATAAAGTCACAATATCAACGTGTAATCATTTGCATAGAAGCCTGTTAACACGAGAAAGTGCTGTTTGGTGCTTTTAACTTAAACATTGTAAAAGTAATGGTTGAGTTTTACAATCTGATAACCAAAAATACGTCCAAAATTATGTCATTTTTATGCCTGGGTCCATGGTCTAAAGAATCAGAAATAATAAGCAATTATTTGTTGCGCTATTACAAGAGAATTCAGAGCATTATTACAAGAAAATACTTTGCTTTTTCGTTCCTTAAATAAAATTTAAACGACGTATTCTTATCTGTAAAATCAGGTATTAAATTTCAAAATGATGAAAATACTAATACGCTATGCAGTTGTACATAGTTTATCGTCTTCATTAACATACTATTTAAACATGAATTAAGAAATTATAACAGCAAAGTTACCAGATACGGATATACTCGTAGGTAGTGCAGACTAGATTAACAAGAATAGGTTGTATTCTCAGACTAAAAACATAGACTTAGCCACTTTAAAACTACAATGGTTATAGTATTATAAGTATACCAGACTCTGCCGATTTGAGTAGTAAACATGAGTAGTTCATTACACAGTCAAATCTCCCGAGATTAGGTATGCTCATACATGTGTGGTAGTAGAGCCCCTCATAGATGATATGACGCAAGAGTAGCAGCATGTCTGTGACCGATATCAACCTTTACCTAACCTTAATCATATCTACAATAGAGCAAATCTCCATGGTCGACAGTAGTACCATCACCGTACTTACCATCAGTACCCTTAGTACGAGTTTTTAGGTTTTGACGAAAATAACTGTTTTTGTATTTATTTACGTATTTCCCATACATTTCCAATCAGTTCTGATACAGTCCGCTAGGGGCGATGATTGGAAATGTATGGGCAAAAACGTAAACAAATACAAAAACAGTAAGTTTTGTCAAAACGTAAGTACTCATACTATGGGTACAGATGAATTGCATGCTGGTTTTCTACTTATGTATGTTGTCTTTCTTTCATATTATAAAAGTAGAAGGCGTGATTCAAAATAATGCGGCGTAGTCTAAGTTGTTTAGTCTCTCTACATCCAAGTTACATGAAGTGGCGCCTAGGCAAATCGAACCGGCACTAGCTGGGTGGGCGTGAGCTTGATAGTCTTGACTTAGGATTGTGTGTGCAATCATTACAGTTAGTATCAATATGATTTTTAGTTCGTGTATTTTAAGTGTTATAAACATTATCTGCTCTTTGTTACAGCAAACATAAATATATAAGTTTGAAGAGATAAAATAGAATTAAAAATTTTATGTTTGACCGAACATATTGAATACGAAATTATCATTACGATATACGAAATTAAATGTGATACATTTTTTTTCTTGCCAATTATACAAATGTATCATACAACGTCTTCAGGTGATAGAACCCTCTGCAGCAGCAGCACCACTTTCAAACCTATTGATTTTTCTGATTATTTAGAAGCGCCTTACTAAGGAAAATATAGACAGAACTACACGACTGATCCATACAAAATGTTCTCAAAGGTGTGCAAAGTCTACCAATTCGTAGTTGGAATTCACTTCAGAATATGACCTAATCTTTTTACAGTAAGAGGAGACATCCATATTGCATATTAATGGAAAATAATGAGTTGATGATGATGAACAACAGGATGATAAGGCATACATTTAGAAGTGTTACAACATACTCCTCAGGGCAAATCCCAGAAGGGTGAATTACACTTATCATCATTGAGTGTGGTTCATTTATTACTTTGACTTCATAAAAAACATTTATACAAATTCTAAAGGTATAGAACATACAAACTAGTAGGTGTCGTCTACACGCAAAAGTTTGTAACCCGATAATTACATGATCGCGAACGGCAATAGATAATATCGGAACAGTTGGGCGGTAAGAAAATCTACTTTCTGGTAGTCGATTAGAGAGATATGAATCTAATCACTTATATTGATAATTACACGTATATCTACTGTTGCGTGGGTATGTGAAATCCGAGTTAATGTTGCATTAGCTTTTGCTTATAGATATATATAAACAAAATCTGAGTGTCCGTTTGTAATGTTCAAAATAAATGTCACTCTCTATGTCATATATTTTTTTCATCAGAATGAATAATAATACAGTTCAACTGATCAAAGTCACATGCCACACGTTGACATCAGTAATCAACTAAGAATCATACCGTATCATCTGAGATCGGCTACAAATGAGTTGCTACCCCTAGGGGATGAGTCGAAAAGCCTTGAGTAATCGCAATCTTAGAACCAGAGCACAGGGTATTGTTATATTAATTTGCATGATGTCAAACTACTAAAATGTTTTTAATACCTTTATTTGTCCATGGTTACGAACTGAATTAATTTTAAATGAACTTATTGTCTACCTTAAGTGGAAATTAAGCTTTAACCATTAGTCTATTACTTACCCTCTCTCATTTTTTCATATTATTTTGAAAAGTTCATTTTATTATGTACTTCAATGTAACGACTACAATTTAAAAGCAAACGTTCATACACTTAACATCTAAACATTACAATTACATACCGCACCGTTCGGTAGGTACTCACACCCATAAATAGCACACCTAGCTATGTTATTAAAGTTGTACATAAACTTATAATTTGAGTATGAAGATCGTATCTCATGTGCACTGATTCACTCGGACGCAAAGTTATCTTGCGAGTGAAACCCGTGAAAGACACGCGTATGGGAGACAGTTAATTAGAGTTTATTTACGGTCAACCCACTTCGCGTCTTGTAATTACGGAAATTTGTATTAAAATCGGTGCTATTATTCTGCTTTTCACTGGTATGATTTTTTTATGTAATATCAAGAAGGGTTATTTTACAACGAGCTCCGTTTCGTCTTTTGCCGTAATGATAATATAGCGAAAATTGTAGTTTCTGCTAATTCCGTAATTTGTTCTTTAAAACAGATTTATGCAACATTATAAAAGATTATAGTAATATAATTATGTTAATTATTTTTGATATGCCTATATCGAGAAAAGTTAGAAACATGGGAAAACAAAATATCATCAAAATTTCTACACCTATTAAGTATATCTAAACCTACATACCTGTATTATATTCTACACATTAACTAGGTTTAAATCAATTGCTGAAATTTCAGAATCCTTTATGAATATCATTAATAAAAATAAATAAAAAAATACAATTTTGCGGAAGAATATACTCGTCTTATTAGTTGCTACGAAACTAATTTGGTAGCCGCTACGAAACCAAAATATCTTTTCTTTATTAGTTAATCTAAGCTTCATTATTTTTTTTAAAGAATAAAGAGTAAACGATAAAGAACATTTAAAGTCTTTTTTTTGTTTTGACCTTAAGGTGATATAATATATAAAAATGTACGTATTAAGGTACTAACGTATTAAATAAATTTATGTAAAATGTACCGTAATGTACTCGTATATAAAATATATCATGTTACCATGTTAATATTATTACTTTCATAAAAGTGCCTCTTTGTTTTAAGCTTTTTGAAGAATTGTAAAGTATGTAGGCATTTGACAACATTTCTACTGGTCGGTGCGATACCGTTATAAGTCTGTGACGGCCACTTTTGCAAACATGTTAGACAGGTGGACATAAATGTAAATTTACACGTCATATAAATAAAATTGGACTTTCTGTCTGTAAATCCGAATTCACAGCCATTTACAACGCTTTTATGCTTGCACGATATTTAAAATACCGTTTTTATTTCACCTATCTGTAAAGACTAAACTTATTATATGAGTCGATTTTAACAAAACTTTCACTTGAAAATGTTAAAGGAGGACCTTTAAAGGAGAATATGCGTCTTTTTATCCTGGAAATATTTAGAGCTTTTGCGTAAAAACAGAAACCGCGCGCGCAAAAGCTTATGTAAACTTTTAACAACACTAAATAATTATAGCGTCAATAAATGTTCACAAACGTAAACAAATACATATGAATCATATATCCTATCAATAGGTCAGGTATGTTGCTTTGAGAAAAAAACTGTCAAGCTTCAATAATATCTCGGTCTAATAGTTTTCGAGTCAAGGATTAGCAACCGCGAGCTTTCTCTCATTATAATATTTAACTAACGACCCGTCCCGTATTCGGACATTCTTTCCAAATTAATTCACACATATCACGATACTAAGCTCTATTCAAATATAATCTCGACTCACGTATTTACGTTAAACGTACATCGCACATGAGTATTCTGACGATTTATGACTCGCAACGGTAAATCGATTTTCCCCGCTTTTTACCCGGTTACGAGTACGAAAGGTAACGTTAACTTTTGCGTTAAGATTTTTTCTACGAGAACGAATTAATAAATGTCTCGAAACAGCAAGTCACGATAGTAATTCCCAGGCGAATGTTGTACACAAAACGTAAAAACTCTTTGTGAAAACTTCTCTATTGACACTCGCGAAGGCGCCCGTTGATGTCTTTTGTAAGCATCTCTTAACTCGCCGTGAACTTTTGTCGGGACTATCTTATCGCGCATCGCGTAAATGATATCTACGCTCGCTGAGGACAACAATAAAATTGTACGTACACAAATTACATTTGTACAGTTATAGAAATTTCGGTAAACGTTTGTTTAAAACACTAATGCCTCACTGACACACTTACACCGTTGCGATTTGTAATCGATTTAATTTAAGAACAATTTTGTCCGATCGAATCTTATTTGGAACCAAAACATAACCCAAATTGTGGTTGAACGGCTCGTTGGCAACGTTGCTTATAAATGAAACTTACCTTGTATTTGAGAATGGAATAGAAATCCCACGTAAACACAGTCCACACAACACAGAAATGTGCGATTCGTAAATAGAACAACGGGATAGGGTTGCGCCACGCACGTGCGATTGCGATGTCGATGTTTTCGCGACGTGTGGTCAGAGCGGTGGCCGCGGGAGACTGGCGCGCCGCCGCGTCTGCCTGACACCTGCCGCCCGGCCCCCGCGGTTAGTGACAAGTGTAGAAGTATCGATATCGATGCTTGATCGGACAATCGCTCGCCGCAATAACCACAAGATAGGGTTCCTTGAGTGCCCTTTATAGCCTGACCTATTGACTCCTGCTCTTATAGGAACATAACCACTCAACATAACCGCTTACAGAAACAAATAGTGCTGCATTAACTTTTTGTTTAGTGTGATCGATTTAAGCAACTACAGCATTAGAATTTTCAATATTGAAATGATTTCTATATCAATTTCAGGATAAGTAAGTAAAAGATACTTGCACTATCAACCATGTAGCACTATCAACATACATTTATTAATCGTATTGCCAAAATAAATTAAGAAGGATGGTGCCCGATTCTACAGATAGGTATAACTAAATCTCGTAGTAAAAAATATAGCAAAAGTGGTATTAGAGCTTTTACTTTTATAAAAGTTAAAATTCAATCTTAAAAATCAATCACAATTAAATGTAACTTACTTTATTTCTAATACTTATAGTTCAATATCACATTTTAATATCTGAAATAAGGTTAAATTATTATTTGATAAATCAATTGGCGATCGATAATTGATCAATAATTATCGACAACATAACCAATTGTCATAACACCCCTCAACAAAACGTAGACACAAAGTACTTACACCGACTGATCAAATTAATTACCGCCTCATCTCGACGCCGCAGTCAAGCAACGCTCACGACGAAAAAAACATCCGTCTCTATCTAGCACACGTGAAAAAACTATGAAAATATAATGCCGTCTCATTTTGGCACATGATACAAAAAATGCGTGGAATCTTCGGCGGTAGCGCGTGCCGAATGTGAAACGGGAAGTTTTCACCTGCTTGTGAATGAATGTTGGCGGTGCCTTTGATGTGTAGCCATCACAGCTGACAATACCAACATTCTTCTATACAACCTTCAACGTTATCGGTAAATCATAGTGTTTACAACAGCGTACATAATTTGGAGGAACGGTTCTTATGTAGCTATTTACGTATACCTACATAGTATAAATAAATGCTATGAAAGTGAAGATTAGTTCCAAGAATATAGAAATTAATAAATGAATGAATAATTAATGTAACCTTTAAAAAACATACTTCACGAGAGAAACTTACATATTTTATATAAAAGATGAAGCAAACGAGCATGCAGTCCACCTGATGGTAAAAAGCTGAAGTGTTAGAACCTCTGGAGTCGAAATCACAAAAGGGTTTGACGCCGGAGGCATCAGCGATGATGCCTCCGACTTAATTTCTCTGCCTTGTAACAGCAGTTTTAAGTTTTGCTGTTATTAGGCAGAGAAGTGAACGTGAAGGGAATGTGAAGAGAATCTAATCTTATACTAGGGGTCGATTTCAGACATCCATAGGCGACAGCAGCCACTTACCATCATGCATGATCGTTTGCTGATTCAATACTATAAAAAGCTCTCCCATGGAAAGTTATACATAAACAGGTCACAGGTAACAGACGCGCAACTACCCCTGAGAACTAAGGTAAAGATACCTCTCGTAAGTCTTATGCCTATTATAAGAAATGTCTACTCGTTTTATAGTAAGTAATTTAGCTACAGATTAATTAGGATTACTAAAAGTTTCCAAGATAATTGCGACATGCAATAACGCATAAATAATGTTTAATTGCAAAGATTAATCTTTGCACGTTAATATCACTACTACTTCGTGTCCGTGTATTATCAGCTCAAGAATTTGTATGCAATTACCTATACGTTGAATAAATTGAGGTTCTTTGTTATATGTATGTTTGCTAATTAAGGTATCTGTATTTCAAAACGATCTTTTAATTTTATGACTATTTCGCTTATGTTATAGCAAACCCATATCGGTGTTTTGATCAATTAATGTACGGTACATATCATTTCTGTGTGGAATACATGGTGACAGGAAATAAGATTTATTTATTATGTACTAGACTTTCTAAATTAATTAAGGGTGCAGAAGTTTTTTTTAAAATAATTAATTTAATTTCAAGTAGAACGCGCTCTATATGGAGTTTGTTACATATGTCCATGGGACTCATGGGAGGCAATGACCAACAGGTGGAATCCATGCTCTTAAGCTGTTTCAATCTTAGAAAAGTTATCGACTGATATCTAATGAAAATACCAGGATCGATAGTTTACCATCTCCTTCTTTGCATGGAAGCGCGCATGAAATTAAGCTACCCATGAATTTCTTTTGCTCAGTAAAACTGTATTAAAAAATAAAACAAATACAGAACACGTGTGTGCTATTTTACTCACGTAAGAAGTTATATTTCTTTAGCGTATTTAATAAAAACTAAAAAATAGTGCATGTATCAATACCTATGTATTGATACATGCACTATTTTTTAGTTTTCAAAAAAGGATTCCAATAGATATCCAACCCAATGTCCTGTGTAAATGCCGTCAAATGGACTACAGGAAATGTTAAATTCATAGCCCATTGAAGAAGAGGCTTCAACAAGCACTGGGAACGTGACATTAAATTTGAAAAATCTTAGTGAAGGTTTAAGAATGTTTGTAATGAACGTTTTTTTATGAACATTGATCCGTCTACGGAACGAATTACGAAGTGTTATTTTGAAGAGGCAAAGTGCTAATACGACTGCTGTGTATCAGTCTGAATGAAATGAAATGAAATGAAATATATTTATTTTGTATAGGCCAACGGCGGCACTTACAACTTGTCAGTTACTCGTACAATATTTTCTTAAACTACTACCGGATCGGAACGCGACCTCTACTGAGAAGATCCGGTAAGAAACTCAGTAGGTTTGTCTTTTTTAATTTTAAAAATAATTATTCTCTTTTTCATTTTTTTTTAAATGCCATTATTTTTACATATAATTAATAAAGCATTAAAGCAAAAATTGAAGGAGCTTTTAAAAACTGCCAAGCCAGAGAAAATACAAAATTCTTCAAACCATTGACTAAGCCTTAAGATATTTCAAAATATAAGCCAATCAAAATGTTCAAAAATTTCAATTAAATTGTTTTTTTTTTATGTTTGTTTTTATTTTGTCACCTAGGAACGTATCCCCTATAATCCCATACAAATTACCATTCCGTATTCACGGTTTCTGTTTTCGCGGCATATTTATGGAACATAAACCTCGCAAATAAAGAGCTTTTACTGTAATTGTATCGCAAGGACACACACACGCAACAACTTCAGAGCGGACTAGCAGTTTGGCGATAAAATACAAAGTTATACGACAGGACCGGCACGACGTGTCGTACGTAATGTACTCGTAACTTACATTGTAGGTTTCCGAATTATATTTAGAAGAAAGATCCTTTGGCTATATTGGTACAGTGCATACAGAAGAGAACACTATTAGGGTTGCCGAAATCTAATAGGCTAGGTATTAGCCGTATTTACTTATCCTACATCAATCTACCGGAACAAAACTTAATTCAAGGATAATCATCATCATTAACCCATTATTGTCCCACTGCTGGGCACGGGTCTTCTCTCAGAATGAATATGATTAGGCCATAGTCCACCGCACTGGCCAAGTGCGTATTAGTAAACTTCAAATACTTTTGAGATTTTTTTATTTATTCTTTCAGGTGTGCAGGTTTCCTCACGGTGTCTTCCTTCACCGTTTAAGCAAGTGATAATTCATTTCTAATACGTACATAACTTTGAAAAATCGTAGGTGCGCCAGGGATTTGAATCTCGGACTCTTCGATCGAGAGGCCGAGTTTGTTAAACACTAAGCTATCCACAAGCTATCACTGCTTAAATTGAAGGATATCTTATACAAATTAAGTTACAAAGTATTAATCAGTGCATCTGATCGAAGCGACATCCTGTGTTCCCTTTGCCGACCTGTCACTATTAAACCTTACTTCGTCATCGGTTATCGATTCGACGAACTGCGCGCCCGTTACAAGGCATCCCGTTTAGGTCATCTATCTGGGTGTTTGACCTACGTGTGCAAGGAAAGCAAAGGTTCTAGTAAATCTAATCGATGTGTATTACGATAGGTTTTAGTGTATCTACAACATAAAAGTATATATACAGAAATATGGATTATAAATCTTGACTATGGTTAACGGTTAATTTGGTTAACGTAGTGGTTTAATATTAGTCCTTTCAAACCAGGAGTCCAGGTCTCAAATCCCAGGCATAGTATTCTGAATTTTCTAAGTTACATACATGCCTAATCTAAAGACTAATCTTTGGTGATGAAGGAAAATATCTAAGGTGCAAAAAAAGGCTGGTGGTGGTGTGTTGTGCCTTCACCCTCTAGCGGCCTAAGGGGCGGGCGGAAGGGATGATCCGCCCTAGACCCCCGATTCTAGGGTTGCTTAAAAAAGATGTGATCTGTGAACTGTGTATAAAATCAGTGAAAAAGAAGGTCACCGGAATCAAAGGTATTTTTCGGCAAATAAATATAGGACACATTTGTAATTTTGTAAAATCAAATCAAGTTTTACACTGGGTGGGGACTCCATTTGACATCCCGCCCTGGGCCTCCGACGACCTTGGTCCGCCACTGCCTGCACCTTTCTCATTATGATCGGAAAGCGTGCGAGAGTAATGTGTTGATGATGATGGTGGTAGTGATAATACCTTTGACTTTTCCGAACAATTTTTCTATTAGAAAATAAATCCGGGCGTCCGGGAAAACAAAAGCGAGAGTTTGTCGCATGCGACCTATGCCGTACCTACGTAGCGAACCACGCCGCGCACCCATGGCGCTGTTCATAGTCAGAGGTTCAAATCCCAGGCACGCGCCTCTGAGTTTTCTAAGTGATATGCGTATTAGAAATTATCACTTGCTAAACAGTGAAGGAAAATATCGTGGTGAAATCGGCATTTCTGAGAAAACTTAAAAAAAGTTTTCAAAGGTATGTGATGTCTATCAATTCGCACTTGGCCAGCGCGGTGGTGGGTAAGAAAGGATTAGGTCATATCCTTTCTTATCCTAAGAGGAGACACGTGCCCAGTAGTTGGAAAGCAATGAGTTGATGATGGTGATTATGATAGCAAATAAGATACCAAGATCAATACAAAAATATTCGATTTCTTTATACCGAATTGATACAAATACAAAATACAACATAATTACAGTAAAAATGACTAAAATAAATTTGAAACATTTTATTGACCTTATAATTAATTATATGAAAAATAGACTTAGTTATAACAATATTCTCTTACATGTCCATATTTACAATTATTAAAAAATGTTCATGAATTTTCCGTTTCCTTGTATCTGGAACAAACAAATATATTATTAGTAATAATACAAACATTACTACATAATATTATGTATTGGAAAATACAGTTTCCTCTGAGTAAAATTAAACAATTAATAATTCGCCAAGTACGAGATGAACTCTGTGACAGACGTACAGACAGCAGTCTTAATAATAAAGTTCCGTTTTACCCTAAAAATTAAGTAGCAGGAAAACAAACAAGATTTGATTCCCTAGGAAGTAAGGAACACTCGTATAGATCTGAGTCTTGTATAGATGCCAGGTACTTAAATATAATTTTATTGTATTAAACATACTCATAGTGTGAAATCTATTTATTCTGTTACATTCTTACAACAACATACATATTTATACCATACAAATTTGTGTCATATTACCACGCTTTTATTAGCTTGACCTATATATATGTATGTAATGGAATCTTTGAACTAAATTTTTACCCACTTTGAATGGTCTAATTAATTTAAAATTTTAAACACTTATCAAGAACCAATGACAATACACGATTTCAATAATTTTGTCCCATTCAGCAGGATTGTCAGGATTTCACAATTTTCCTTGTGAGATTTTAGTGTGGTTTTTAGTTTTTTAATTTGATATAACAGGCAAGCATACAACTCACATGAACATACTCGTTGACTTCATTGATTATCGTTGGTCACAGACAGCAGTACATAAAGGTCACTGCTACTCATGGCCATCTGTGACCAACGAAAATCAATAAAGTCACTGTCTGATGCATGCTACATACAAAAAATTATGTAAACTAAAAAAATGTTTATAAAGTTTACATACTTGCAAGAAGTACATGTGAAGAAGACAGTTTGCCCTTCATCAGCAGATCTCAACTGTAGTGTGGCATAGGACATCCTGTCATTCCCACACTTTGGACATTTTCTCTCGACCACTGGACCCTCAGGACTATCCATGTTCAGTATGTTGTCATTGGTCACTGTTGACACACTGTTGAAATGTATTGTGTAGTGGAAGTTCAGGTTGCTATAATCTGAAAATAAATATAGTAACAAATCATTTTATAGATATACCTCTTTATGTGGTGTTTTCAAATGAAAACGGGATTGAATGTTACATACAAGTCTTGAAACATTTTTATAATGATGAACTTTAAATATCTCCTGTAAATATGCAGGTTACTTATAATAAGTGATCACTGAGCTGGTTATCTTGTATGTTGATTATACTAATATCTGCACCATATTAGTCCAAGGTAGTATTTAACACATATCAATTATAACATTTTAAATATATGTAGAGGACAAACGTTCATAATATCCAGTTTAGTAACAGAATTTAAAACCTTTTAAAATTTGAAACATGTAAGAATTTTGCCAGTCGGCTCTTCTCTAGCATGATGGATTAAAAACTTAACCTCTTATTTTAAAGGTCTGTCTTATAGTGAATAAGCTTTCTCAACTTACTTTCGGCATCGTAAACTGATTTGCATGCATAACACTTAACGGATCCAAATTCTTGAAGAAGGGGCAGAATGGAACCACACTTCGCACAAAATGCAGTGCTGGTTGAAAACGGCCCTGACTCTGCCATAGTATAAAGGACAAGTATGAATTGAAAAAGAAATTAATTAACAACTATATAAATTATACTGTGTGAACAATTACGATTTTACTACGTTTTATTAAAAATCATGTGTAAAAAAAGACAATTTAAAAGATTTGTTTGAGTATCAAGTATCAACCTGTCAACTGTCATCTCTGACAACAGTGACAACTGTCAATATCGGTGGATATACGGCACGGTGTCGGCATACTATAGTGCCTATTACAAGTATTTCCCCATAATGTTGATTACGGGATGAAAAACACGAATTTATATTTAAATAACAACGTCACAAATATATTTGTATTAATATACAACCAAGAGTGAAATTATGTAATTTCTATTAATTATCTGTATGGAAGACGCTTGCTATCTTTCTATGGCCACCCGCCATTTGCAAAATACAGTGTCAGTTTGAAGGTTGTTGACAATATTTCTTTGAGGACTTTGGGTTATGAGATTTCGTGAAGTTTCGTGACTTTTCTGCCAACTTATGTTTATGATATTGCGATTTTAAAATTGTTCATTAACACTTGTATTCACAGTGTACTTAAGAGTATAATACTACGTAGTTGAGGCCAGGATTCGACTAAGCGGTCTGTGAGGTAAGAAATAAATAATGCATAAAGTAATGGTTAATAATTCTTGCCTCAACGCTATGAAGTCAGATAGAATAAAGATAGTACATCAGACATTTGACTATAATTTAGTCATCGTTATTGCTTCTCATTTCGACCGGCTAGTATTCGAATCATGCATATATAGTTCATTTTATCGTGTTATTGTAACCATACTTTTATTTACTTTCTTTCAGTGTTAGTGTAGTCGTAGTGTGTAGTAGTTCATATTGGCCATAAAGTATTACTTATCTAAGTATAAATATACCATGGGTAGACCTACAAAAGATGCAGCCCGTGCCAAAAAATATCGAGCCCTAAAAAAAGAAAGGGAAGCATTTGTTAGTATTTGTAACAATAATATTCAATTTGCACAAGTTACATAGCCTATATTGGGTCTGGTGTTCGCAGCTCAGCTTTTTAGCTTCATCCATTATGTTACAATCAAATTCCTATCATTTATTTTGTATTTTGTAGTTATTCGAGCAAATGATGAACGAATCAATGGAGACCAACTTGAGCTATACCCCACAGACTTCACAGTCCATGGAATCTGAACCCAGTGTGAGCCAGCTGCCACAAGTAGGTCCTCAGAGTGGCAAACATGAGGAATTCTCTGTAGAGAAAGTCCTGGACAGACGTGTGAAGAATGGGAAGGTGGAATACCTGCTCAAGTGGAAGGGATATTCCAAGTAAGCTTATTTTGAATAATGATCGAAATCTTTCATATAATTAGAGGCTATAGTCTTTATTATATAAAATACTAGGAAGTTTTAAACAAAAAATATATTTTTTTGTAGATTTGCATTGATGTTTTAATTACAGAATCAAAATAAAATTAGTCTTTAATCCACATATTACATACCTACCTTTAGTTCATATTTTTAAGTAGGATTTATTAACATAATGCAATAAACAATTACATATTACACACACTGAAAACCTCATTACTTGTTTATGTTGTATGGATAATTTTAGTGATGACAACACATGGGAGCCAGAAGACAACCTTGACTGTCCAGAGTTGATATCAGCATATGAGGAAGCTCGCTTGAAGAGGGAGCGGGAGGCAATGCCAACTACAGCAGCTGAGACAGTTGACGAGGGACACTCCACACGCAAGAGGTCCAAACGGGTTGATAAGAAGAGGAAAATTGAGGTGTGCTAATAATATTGTTGCAGTTATAGCAATTTTTTGGTTGATATAACGCTGTTAAAAAATAATTACATTGTTTAAAATATTTGCAAATATGATAAATATGCTCTAACTTACATCCATGCATTGATTAGTGCATGTTTTGATATACATATTTGATACAGTCTTGATTCAAATATTTTTTAACCATTGATATACAACAAGTATTAATTTGAATGAATAAGCAGTTCAGATTGATTGCAACAGTGGACACCATTGGACAATGTTGATGTGGTCTTATATAACTTTTCAGGAAGTAGAAAAACCAAGAGGACTAGCCAGAGGCCTACCACCAGAAAAAATCTTAGCTGGCCAGCTTTTCCATGGCACACTATATTTCTTGGTGAAATGGTAAGTTTATTTTATTACAATTCTAGTACTTGTAGTTGTTTAATCCATAAAATAAGCATTTTCCAATTATGTAGATTGTAGACACTTAGAAAATTATAACCACATAAAGAACCAAAGATTTGTGAAATATTCAACAATTGCATATTCTTACTGTACAATGTACATAGTAGCATAAAACCCTTACACAGCAATGAGGATGTAAAAAAATTTGCAGCCAAGATCAATATTATCATATCTAAAGCATTAACATTGTTTTAATGTATGTTTTATCCACATTTTTACATTACATTTCAGGAGTGGTTGCACAGAAGTAGATGTAGTTCCAGGACATGATCTTGGGACAGCATATCCTGACTTTGTGATCAACTACTATGAGCGATGTGCACCGTTTAGTGTCAGGCACAATGTTGGAAAAGTACCGAGACCTGCACCAGAGGTAAACCATTTTGATGAGTACTTTCTTTGTAATATATAAGTAAAAATATCGGACATTTTGTATAGTCCGCGCCAAACTTCAAGTCCGCTCTGAAGTTGTTGTGCGCAAGTTAAGTTTAGTTTAGCATATACTCCGTAACGTAAAGGCACACTACTGCAATTATGTACTTGTAGATGAGAGCGGGCAGTGGAGGGTGCCGGGCGGTCGTACGCTGTCTTCGTCCTGCTAATGTCTTCAATTTGATATTGTGACGCGACTCGTTTATATATTCGGAACGGACTGGCAATTTGGCGCGGACTATACATGTTACGAGAGTAAATTTGATATCACTTTTTGGCCAAATATGATTTGTTATATTTAGGGTTGGTTATAGAATTCTTTAAATTCTACCTTCATAAGATAATATTAACAGCAAATTCTGAAAATATAATTGTAATATCCTATGCATTTCTGCATTACCATTTTTATTTAAGTGAGTTTAATTATATTTTAGCTTCCACCAGAAGAGCCAACACAGTCACAGTCATCAACAGAAACTGCAATGGAAACATCACAAAATTCTGAAGATCTTATTCCAAATGTTCCACAAGAAGGTAATTTTGTTTAATACTAAAGATAAAAGCAGTTTGTTCCAATGTGTCCAATCTACTCGAAATAACGTAAATAAACAAGGCCTACAATTAGCATCATTTGGTAACATGTGCAACTAAAAAATTCTGTAATGTTTGGCAAATTATATAAAAAAGGATACACACATTGCACTCATAACATACCTCTTTTGCATAGGGTGCTTAAAAGTGATCCAACTGAATGTATTAATTAATTGATTTAACATTTTTTCCAGTGCCATCTTCAGAAGCCTCATCCACACCAATCACGGAGCCCGAGAGCCAGCCTATTGAAGTACCTGTCAACTGACCATCATTTTACAACGCAGACAGTCATGACTACTGACAGACAATAATAATTTTACTGCCAGTAAACAGCTAATATCTTTGTTAAGTTATTGTTGTAAGTAATAGTATAAGATCTGATCACCTAACTTCTATATGTTTTTAATCTAATATATTTTTTTATAGATATTTATTATCTGTGAATGAAATTATTCGAAAGCTCACCATAATATATTATAGTGCCACCAACTTATCTGTTCAGTTGACAGGGTCGCTAGTGCAGCGTCCAATGTTACCATATAATTATATTTGCCTACTGAAGAGGGAGCTCAACAACTTTGAGACCTATGATTTTTACTAGATAAAATATGTAAAAATATTTAAAAAGATAAATAACCTTCGTAAACATCCTAAAAAAAAGAATTAGGTTAATAATGTCAAATTTTAATTCTTAAATGATATTCTAGGACAGGAAAAATAAAAAGTCCAGAATTATTAACTATAATTATTTATATTTTATAAAAATAAAATTTATATTTTATAAAAATAATTATGGTCATGATCTCTTAACTTCGAGGGGCTCCACACCAGACATCTCTGAGCGAAATAATGACGATGCGCCTGAGGTGCCTGTGCCAAGTGATTTACATAATTCGTCATCAGAGTCACTTGAATCGCTTTCGCTATCACTATGCAACTTAATAATGAATGGTTCTTCTAAATATCCATCATTGTTCCTGTATTTTTCTTCAATTCTTTTTACGTGGTGACAATGGTTTTTCCACTCTTCTTTTGTTATTTTATCGAATGCATTCTGAATTAACTGGGGCATTTCAGCACTAGATTTACCAACATTTCGCTCAGCGACATTTCTCTTCATTGAACTCCAAACCATCTCAATTGGGTTCAAATCACAGTGGTATGGCGGTAACCTGAGAACAGAATGGCCATGACTTTTTAATAGATTATCTATTTCATATTCAGGAGCTGGTTTATTACGCTTTATTAATTCTTGCAGTTGAGGTTTCGTCATTTGCTCAGAAAATTCTATATTTCTCTCCCTCAGCCACAATTGCATGACAGCCTTAGTGTGGTTTGAATTGGGACATTTATTAACACAAATGCTGTGATAGGGGGCATTGTCCATCACTATAAGAGTATGCTTATGCAGGTTCGGCAGCAATTTCTTAATAGTCCATCTTTTAAAATTATCATTATTCATTTCATCATGGTAGTCACCGCTCTTAGTGTTTGATTTAAACACAAGAAGAGCATTCTCTACAAAACCTTCTTCGCCTCCTGCATGAACTATAATCCACCTATTCCCTTTTGATACTGGCTCCAAATCACCTTCAACATCTGGGCCTTGCCAACATTTGTCAGTTGAGTGAGATGAGTGTATATAGGTCTCATCTAAATAAACGACGGGTTTTTTTTCTCCAGACTCATTCTCACGAATTTTTTGTAAGTATGCAGCCCTCCACGCAGTTATGTCATTACGCTCACATAGCACTTTTCTATTTGTTTTAGTTTTTTTAAAACGAAATCCTATTTTATGCAGCAGTTTTCTAAGTGTTTCACGTTTTGCAGAGAAATCAATTTCTTCTCTAAGTATGTTTAATAATTTTGGTATAGTCGGAATTTCTTTCCTAAATGAATAAAATTCATGAATTTTTCTCCGTATGACGCCAATGTCAAAATCATCAATGTCCAATTTTCCTGTTTTTCTTTCTCTATTCTTACCGGGAGTAGATAGTTTGACATTACTTTCTTCAGCTTTTTTCTTTTCATTCATGAGCTTGTAAACAAATCGTTCGCTTACTCCTGTAGCAAAAATATAAATACATGAAGTATAAAAAAACATTTACTACCAAAAATACTCAGTGACACTTTAACTAAGTAAAATAAAATAACTGAAATATTTACGCGGGACTTTCTATTAATTAACTATCAACACTTCATAGCAACACTAACCTGTCGCAGCTGCGACGCGTTCTGTCACTTTCTCAAACGGTATTTTCGGAGCTAGCAGGCGTTTTTCTTCCCTCATGAAATCTAAAACCCGTGCATCACTTTTGAGAGGCTTAGGCATTTTTAATCACTTATTACAATTATATTCGAATCGAAAAACAAAGAGCACTCACACTTCAAAGAATTGACAGCGGAATGACATTTCAAAATGGCGGTCGGCTTTGTTTTAGTTCCAGATTTGTCTACTGAACAGAAAAGTTGGTGGCACTATATATCTGAATTACATCTGATTTGCTTGATTAAGTTTTTACATCTACTTTAACATCTTAATAATAAGGGCTGTATTTTGTATTCGTCCTCTGTTTACCGTCGTATTCGATCTATAAACGTGTATTTAGTTTACAAATGAAAATGGACATGGAAGTTATGCTTGGATCTTAGACTATAATTTTTAGAATAAACAAAAAATGGCATCTTGACTTTGTGCAACAAGGCAATTTGTTACATATTAAGAAAAGCACTTAAAAGTAACATCTCCCCTTCCTTAAGTTTACACATTTAAAATGAAAAGTTATAATTGACATTGGCGAATACAATGTTCGCATTTAGTTGTCTACATCTTACGAATGTAATAGCAAAAGTGGATTCAACTTTGTAGCGCATTACAATAGTAGCAGAGAGCACACTCAATACTGTTATGAACGATAATTATAAAATCAAAACTGAAATATAGCATTTGTTACAGTATTAATATAATTTATGCCAAAAAAAAAACTTCCTGAAAGTTGTGATTATTCAGAATAAATTGTATAATTAAAAGACTTAGTTTCATTTCATGCAATATTTTTAATAACTATTTTATATTAATGTAATATACGTACAAATCCCTGTATAAAACGGAATATACATTAAAACTTAAAATTAATAAATGCTTTGGCGTTACATCGGAACGATTTATATATAATAATCATAGTCGTTGCTTTTTTTAAGATTAGACCCTCCCCTTCCCTGCAGTACATTATTTAGTTTCTCAGTAATAACAAATATTTGTAAGTTTTAAATACATAATATCATCATCAAGCCTATTATGCCTTCTGTATCCGACATGACTTGTCACGGTAACGCAACAATAACAAGAGTAACAATTCCTGATGACTAAGAAACCTTATTAAAATATAATCTGCTTTACTCAACAGAGCAGTTTTCCATCACTATTATAAGTCAGAAACACATGTTACAGTCGAACTACGATGGATTCTTTCGCCTTCGCAAAACTTTTAATACTGCTTCTATATTGGAGTGGATATAACCCGTACAACCCATAACTCTAACAAATAAGTTAAAGCTTGTTGAGGAAACGCGAGATAGAGCCGTAGTCTTCGCATTCAGGGATCAGTTTGCCCTTGTACTTGAAACAGGAGTCTGCGCATAGTGGTCCCTCGAACCAAGCACCGAGCATCTTCTTACACAAGGCGCAATTTTCGATGCATATTTCTAGTGGGTCGTAGCCGGCAGCTGGAAAAGTAACAATTATTATGTGGCTGATTAATTTAACAAACGAGGTTTCGTAATATCATTACGATGGGTAATATAACAATTATATAAATTGTCATGTGACGAAAGAATGAGTGTTTCTAAACCACATCACATGTGTTTAAAAATAAAATGAAAATTAGCCGATTGTATTTAAAAAGTCGTTGATTAAACTTATTCACTTATGAAGACATACATTTTCTTACAATGATTTTGCAACTAAAGCCTGGATTTGCCTCCGAAAATTTAATTTTACGTCAAAATCGGTTTGTCCACTTTCAAGATTATTCTCTAATTACAGAAAAAAATATTTAATAATTGAATTTTGCAACATCCAAATATGCAACAAATATAGATTTACGTGTTTTTTTAATTTAAAAAGATATTCAAATTTTCCAAAGACCTTAACTACTTCCACTGAAACAATTAAGCTTTTTGATATACTTTTGTAATTGCAAGCGACGAATGACGGACATAAATACTCGTATCCTAGTCGCGCTGGCTTCTTGAATTGATCTCGACAAGCATCACTATTTTTAACACTTGAGTTAAAAATTTTGAATATACAAATCCTATTGTTTATTTATTAATATGGGTAGGTACACATTATAAGTATGTTATGCTATGTTTTTTTTTTTTTTTTTTTTTTTTTATAATATAAGGGTAGCAGACGAGCATGCAGTCCACCTGATGGTAAGTGGCTACTGCCGCCCATGGACATCTGTAATCAACCCCAGATAGGATTAGATATTCCTACCTAAGGTCGGCCACAGATGCGCCGCTACCCCTAAGGACTAAGCTGGAACGCCTCGGAAAAGTATGTCTCCCTTACCACACCCTTCAAACCGGAACACAGCAGCGCCTAACACTGCTGTTATTAGGTAGAAATAGGTGTGGCGGTGGTGCCGCCGGAGTCGAACCATAAAAGGTTCTACCACCTTACCGATATGTTATGTTATGTTATGTTACCGTTATGTTTACCGATTCTAATACGTTTTTCTGAATAATGTCAAAGACGTCTCAAAGGATCGACCCGTGGTCACGAGGTCAAGTGTAAGCGGCTAAGGTGAGATTGTGTAACAATACGTGGCGAAAGTAAACCTGCTAAACTGCGGATTGGGGTCATTGCCTTTTGCGCGCTTCTGCCAGCTTTTCCAAGTACGTATGTAATGTGTTCTAGGAAACTGATGTAACAGCTTAGTTTTGAGAAGGATATTGGGTTAAGGAATTTCACTCTACTTTAAGTCTACCGATTATTATTATTTTATTTCTGCCGATGAAAAAAATAAAGAGTACTTTTAAATTTTAATTTCATAAAAATGCATTTTGCTAATTTACTTCTACTATGGTAAAACTTAGAAATTTCATTTATTCTTGTCCTTAAGCGTTAATATTGGCAACGGTTTATGTGAACATACGCTTGGTAAATACAGGATTAACTTAGATTAATTTTACCCGGAAAAATGTAAAGTGAAAAGAAAGAAAGAAAATTGCGTAGAGCAACTGGCTTAATTTTATTGCGAAAAATGTCTAATTTCTTGGTAGTTATGTAAACATAATTGAGTTATGAAAGTAGAAAATGGATGTACATTTTATTTGAAGTATACCCAGTACTTATTGAAGTGTGCCTAACAAACTTTAAAAAGGAGTCCTACGTGAAGTTGATCACAAAACCGTATTCACCTAGAGGCTCAAGTTTAAACCTTTCGTATCGCGAATTTAAATTTTGTAAATCTTTCATATACCTATTCCTAAGTACTTATAGTAAATGTAAGAAACAGCCTTAAAACAGAGTTCAACGTGAAGATTAAATATTTTTATGACGAAAACATAATGACATGCGTCTCATATTAATTTAATTCAGCCGTCAATATTTCCCGAATGGGAAGTTAATTTAAAAACTGTCTCATTTACCTACTTCCTTTATTTTTTATTGTACCTATTTATGTTCATAGTATTATATTTACTTCCTATATTTTCTCAATTTAGTGAAAGTTAATTTAATGGATTTACAAACTAATTTGTACAAACCATTTGTAAACTTAAACGTAACAGAAAATTAAAGTGTAAAATTACGTTTTTGTTAAATACTCTTAGGTTTTATTTTGCAATATTTACAATATTATAATAACTTAAACTAAATTTTGTTAATTAACTTTACAGAAAGTGTTTATGTCTACAATGTTTAGGAACTCCAACAAAATATATTTAATTTATAGTCTAGTATGGCTGACCCGGCAAACGTTGTGTTGCCATATTAATAAAAAATGTTAAGGGTGAACAACTCTTATAACTTAGGGGTATGAAAAATAGATAGTAGCCGATTCTCAGACCTACCGAATATGCATATAAAATTTGGTGAAATTCGGTAAAGCCGTTTCGGAGGAGAAAGGTAACTAACATTGTGACACGAGAATTGTATATATAAGTTTATGGATTTAATCACAAAGTACCTACTATTGATTCAATTATCAAATGTTTATGAATCCGTTTCTATCTATATCTATATTATTATGTATATGTATTTTCCCTACAACCGGATATTAGAAAAGCGTTCGGTTGCGTGTGTCGACATAGTTTTCTGAGTATGATGAAAACACATGTTTTGTAAGATGTTTTGCATGACCACTAACTTATTATCAAAATTTAAACACGTGCCGATCCGATAGAAGTTAAAACGTGATCTTATTTTATTACATTTATAGTAAGTTCGAACGTTTGACTGAAGCAGACAACTTACTGGTTCATTCACATACTTCACATATTTTTATAGCATAAATTTTTAATTGAATCCTGGGGGTAAAACTTCTAACTATGCCAGGGTTACAAAATTCAAATCCTAGATTATGTTCTACTAATGTTTAAGTATTTTTCAGTTAAGTAGGTAATATACCCCATGTAAAGTTAAGGAGTTTGTTATCATCATTATTTTAAATAAAATTAATAAACTTACCGATAATAGGATTGGCGTCAGCATATCCTGCATAAGACAGGAATGTTGCTATGGTGAAGATGAAGAAGATTGAAGATGCTGCGCCGGCCATTTTCCTGGTATCTGGAATGGTTTGGTGGGTAAACAGTTCTTAGAATCATAATAATATGGTGACAAGATTATTAACATTCACAGTAATAAAACAAAGGTAAAAATTAAAACTGTTTTAAAAACAATGAAAATGATAAGGTGCTTTCTACATTCTACATATTTTTTTCTTCATACTAATAAATTCGAAACTAGTAATATTCGATGTTTGTGCCTTAGACACACAACACACACAAAGACCACAAACACCCAGACCCAGAACAAAAATCTAATTTATCGTTTAGATAGCTGTCTTGCCGGGGGTCGAACCCGGAACCTCCTGCAGATCGAAATTCTTAGTGACGTAGAGCGTCATTGCTTACTAATGAATTTTTAGTTTTAAACTAGATGTTCAGTATTAAAAATCGTATCAACTACAAACTTCCATAGGTATATTCATTTTTACAACAACTTTCGAAGAAAGTAAAGAAGCAAAAAGACCTTACGATTTAGAATCCACGTTATCCTCTGCCCCTTACGGCCAGGGAGGTTAAATGCCTCGCCACCGTTAGAGCCTAGAAATCTCACAAGATCTTTGCTTGCTACACAGTATTTGTAATCTTGCTTATAGCTCAAGGCACCAACTCTTTATTGTTTCACAGTTGGGCAAGCCCTCAACAAGAGGATGCCTGGAGCGCACTCCACCACGCTGCTCCAATGCCGATTACATTAATTTACTATAAGCAAGTGAGATTAATAAGTTTCTCAATTAATAAGTTAGTTTATTAAAATTGATCATACAATTATTTACGTTTTTTTTTAAATTTAAAGATAAAACTGGCATATTTTGCTTTAACAAAAAAATATATAAGACCAATAAGCGATGTATTAAAAGGTTCAAAGATGTCTGTTAATGTCTATCAAAGGTAACGCGCCTTACACAAAGCGCCCAAAAAAAGCCCAGGTAAGACACATTTTAAGATAATACAATTAATAAGTTTAGCGTATTATAAAGTGCATTATAATTACAAGACATATAAGTGACGTAATTTGACGCGTCAATCCAGTTTGTTGGCCTATCGTGGAAACCTTCAACGAGTTCACTAGACTCACAAGACTGTTAAATAGAAATAATCAGTACCTTCATAACACTTACAAACCATTGTTCATTGAGAATAGCTACGGAAATAACGTTCGAAAGATTTTTTTTTAAAAGATCTAAAAATACATACAGGGTCTAGAGCTTATTATGTTGATATCAACTGATTTATCATTCTTTCTGAGATTACATTTAATGAAAGAGCCAAAAGCCGGCTCATTTTAATATTTTCGTGGAAAAATCGGGATAAAAAAAATAAAAAAAAAACCTTCAAATGCAACGACGTATAAGGAATTCAAGTGAATTCATAAACTAATTTCCAGGTTTGAATTTTACAAAAAAAAATGGACAGTCGTTTGTTTTTGATGTAATTAATTTTATCATTTGATTTAATGGTAAAGGAAAACATCGCGAGGAAACCTCAGTGTCTGACTTTTTCATAATGTTTGCAAAGTGAATTTGAATAATGCGCTTTAATCTTACAAGTTAACAATAAATTTCACAGGCTTTAATCCTTCTCTTATACGCTTAGGCTTTTCTATTTAAGTTTCTACCCCAAAAGATTGGAGTGTTTATAGTTTCTACATATCCAACACAAACTGCAAACAGCAAACTAGTCTCAAATAAATAAACTATAATGAGAAAACTGTACAAAATTAAGAAAATACAAAGCAAGCGCTTAATAAGAATCTTTATTTATGAAGAACCAAGAAATTCGTTTCGAGACAAGAAATTCTTTAAGCACTTCGCTAACTGAGCTGAATTTTTAATTCGTGTTCTTCATTGTTTCCACGTTAGAAATAGCAGAATTCGAATTAAAATCCAAACTTATCTTTGTTGTTTCAGGTGCTTATTTAAAATTTAAAACTTACAGATAAAGGAAACAGTAATTTTTCGATAACGGAACGGGCCTGTTTTAAATTTTGGTTTTTTGTTAACTATTCAACAGGATATTATTTATTAGAAATTAACCTAATGGCAGTATCAATATAAGTAGAGAAAATCTAAAAGATTAAGAATTGACAATATAGAATAAGTAAAATGCCAACTGAATAAGAGCATCGAATTTGCAGCCGACTTCGATAGTACACCAATCCTATATAATATGGTTTATTATAAATATCCATGGGCCGGCGAAGCCACTTAGGTGGAATACAAGCACTTACACACACGAGTACACTAAAATAGTTGCTCATACATACTAGTACATGGCGCATCGGGACAAAGTTAAATTAAATTTACTTTATTAAGTATAACACAATTATTAAGTATCGGCGGAGGAAACCTACATACCTGATGTAGGTTTCCTCACGATGTTTGCCTTCACCGTTTAGCAAGTGATAATTAATTTCTAATACGCACATAACTTTGAAAAAACAGAGGTGCGTGCCTGGGATTTGAACCTCGGACTCCTCAACTTAGAGGCCGAATTTCTTAACCACTAGGCCATCAGTGCTAGTTAAATAATTATATTATATTATACTTTAATAAGTCTAATATTATTTATAAGTATAATATTAATTAAGTATATTATTACATATTTTAATATCTTAATTTGAATCAATTTTATTTGAGTTGATTCTAACGCTGATTATTAAACGCAACAGAAAACTTTAAATTATCAACAGCGAAAAGTGCAAAATATCACACTTCTATAGTTTGATACGATTGTATCTACTAGGTACGAGACAGACTATTCTGAACCTAAATAAATTGTAGATGTATGATTTTCTAAGATGATCTCTTCATATTTATTCGTAATTATTAAAAATTTACCAGTTGTATTAAAATATAGATGTTACGTTATTTATAGTTACAATTACGACTCAATGCCGTTTATACACGCGTATTTTGTTATGAAATTTGTCTCCGCTTAAGTGGGAAGTGGTCGGTGTTCCGGGTACATTTCTATCGAATACGGAAGAGGTCTTACAAGTATATGGGTAATACTGTCAGGTGTATTAATACACGAGAATGTTAACGATAAACACATGATTGTATAATTTGATGCAGAAATAAAAATAATGAGGTGTTAATGACTTACATCTATTTTTGTATTCACGGATGGTTTATGAAATTGAAGTAGATTCAATATCATCAACACTTAAAACCTATTGAGACAAATAAAATAAATGTTCTTTAAAACAATAATAATTTGATTATTTGTGTTCAGAATTACTTTAATTTCATGCTTGTATTACTTTCATTATAAAATGGATTAAGTCATTTACAATTTATGTTGTATTATGAATTGTAAGTATGAATTGTAATGATTTCAATATTAATATTCAGTTAAAATTTTTGGGATGAAGATCCTTGATAAAAACTGAACTGAAAAAAAGTAATCAAATTATGAATTATCTAGGCAAAATAAAATTAAAAAATATTTAATGTAATAAACTATGTACTGCCATAACTTAAAAGGTTAAATGCACAATAAACAAATATCTAGCTTACCTACTACAATTTTCTCAACCCATTATTAGTCTACATTATCACAGACTATCTAAAATACAGGCGTAACAATTACGTAACAGTACTGGTTTAGGTACTTTAATACGGCCTGCAGTAGTTGCACTACGGGTTTGAGTATCACTTTTAAAGGTTTGTTGAGACACTGCTGCAGCTTTTCAAAATACAAAAAAAAAAAATTATAAAATCATGTTTTACATAATATTCATGTAAATAAGTACTGATTTTATTATTACAGAAGACCATAACAAAAGTTATTAAACAATAAACAATAAAACGTCAAACTTTCAAACATCACTCACCGCTTTTACCGTATTCATACGCGCTGCTAAATAATTCACATCAGTTAGTACTAGAAAATGACTGCTAATCCGCACTCTGAACATAAGGCTTTGAACACGATTATCGGTCGAATATCGTAAAAGTTCGCGGGCTTGAAAATTCGTCTCTATCGACGACCGATCGTAAATGATACGAGTTTAAATATGTAGGCTTACGCTATGAACGGCGAGCGAGAGGTGGGGCGCAGGCTGTACCGCGAGTCAGGAATCCAATCTTTGTACTTTTCGAAACCCGAAACTTCTAAATAGGAAGTCCGTTTTCGACGATGATAGCGTGGATGAGACGTTCTAAATTTAAATTTGGATTTGGAATTCGAAAAAAAAACCGTTTAGTACATATTTCAATTTACGGAACAATAACGAACGATGCACCAATTCGTTGCGTTTCCATTGTTATGATAATCTCCGTGGTATTCTTTTTCGATTCGATTTAAACTTTGCTTTGACTTAAATAAAGCTATCAATATAATTATATTAATGCTATATAAATTATACTTGTTAATTTACCGCACGTAAAATACCAGATGAAGATGACTCGCAAATGTAAATCAATCTAAACCAGTTAAAGAAGACCGAAAATGTTAGATATTTTGATTTGATATGGGCGTATAACATACAGGAATTTATTCTAGGAAGTGCTTTAAATAGATATGATTCGTTTACGATCTATGACCATATCTCATTCTTTTGTAAATGTTACGGATATTCTGCTATAATTTTTGCACAGAATATATTTGATAATCCAAAAGTATTTTTATAGCCATACAATGAAATTGTAGTATCTACTTATTTTATGTTTAAAAGAAATTAATAAATATACACATACGGCAATAACATACGGTTACAAAAAATCCAAACCATGAAAACTCATTTTTAATTTACTTCAGTTTGGAATATTCCTATCAATTATTGCATCGCAGTTAGTGAGTCAGTGAATGTAAACTCATAGTAAAATCAAGAAGCAATCCACATGACTCCTTACACCGAATATGACCGGACAGCCTTCGAAGCTAGCCCCAGGCGCCACAATGCTTGTACAGATGATACTTTGGGGGCTATTCAATAACAATCATGATTAATATGACAATATACTCGCGATCGCTAATTCTCATACAATTATCGATAATATCAATGAATATTGTATGTGTCGAATTTTGGTCTCGTTAACGAAGACCAAGTATGTGCAATATTAGAAGGAAGGAACATTTGAAATGTAGGCCTACCATTATTTTCTTGTGCTTATTACAGATCTCAAACACTTTCTGTATTATTAAGTTAATAATTATAGTATAGAAATAATTAGAATATCAGATGTCACTGCGCGTCAAGTTCTTTTGAATTAAAGAAATATAAACCCCATAATTCAGTTTATAAAATAATCAATAAAGAACCAAAATAAACTCTTACATACTATACCTTTATAACTGTCTGTTTTTGCATTTTGGTATCATATATGTAAATGAATATAAATTTAGAATATGGTTGTCTTATTTGCTACATTTGTTTAGTTACTAATTTAAATTAGTAAAGTTGTTACAGAATCGCCCAACTTTTGGAACAAAGGCGATTTACTTCCGCGGTAACTAAAAGTCAAATGTAAATAACCTCTAGATACACGGCGTGAACTACTCGATGCATTAACGATTATAATAATTGATATGTGTCATACATAGCTGGGGTGATTACGCTCGAGTCGGACCAACTCTGGATGGAACTTTCAATGGATGTGATATTTCTGACCATTTCATACACTAAGGAAGCGTTTCATTGTGTAGCAGTCATTCTCAAAGTGGACTGTAACGTCCTATTACGTGAACTAGAGAACTTAAGAAGGTATGGGAGGTAAATAGTCCAAATAAATTGGGTTTATCAAAGCGTTTTAGAGAGCGAAGGCTGATTTGTCTATTTCTAATACTTTAAAATAAAATTAAAACCAGCCTCTTACATACGTTTACTTTTTACCTTAATTACTACTGTTAAATTCTACTGTAAGTGTGCAATAAAGAGTATTCTATTCTATTCTATTCTACGTTGGAACGTTTTCGAGAGGAGAGGACGCTAGAAAATAATTGATTCTCTAAGTGAGCGGATGAATATATTTGAGAACCTCTGGATCGCACGATCTATTAATCTATTTCTTTTTAGTTAACTTCCTAATTTGAAGTGATCCTGCCGGAAACAAATCTGATCGATTTTAGAGCGTCTCTGTTTCCGTGTATGAAATCATTTGTATGAGAACGTTCGCGTAGCTATAAATGCTGATTTCCTGTGCTCGGTTTGACTTAATTTTATTGCTGTAACTACGTGGTTTTGGTTGTCTGTATTAAGCAATATTAAGCTTGTTCAACTCCTGTTTGCGGTTTTTTGGGATTTATTGTATTTCGGTTTCTCTGTGATGGTTTTCGAAGTGAACAATTACATGTTTATATTAAATTGTTTTGTAAGTACCTTTTCCGTTAAAAGAGTTTTCACATTTACCGATATTTTTAGATATTACCTTTTCTTTACTGAACGTTACTGAATAAAGTTCTATATGTCTACGTAATACCTTAAAATAGGTTTCGAGATTAGGCCGTCCCAAGTCTGTATAAATACCTTCATTTAATATTTTTTTATTATATTTTGGTATTGTACAAAAAAGCACGTGAAAACGGATATATCTACACCTGTAATTATCTTAATGTAGAAGAAGAATACGACGTAAAACCGACATAACATGCCTCGATAAAACTTAAAATAAATATAGTCCAAAAAACTAAAAAACACGCTTTTATGATAAAATTAACTAAAAAGTAGAAAATAATATTTAATCTAGGAATCAATTAAGGAGCAGTAAATTGTATACTTGTAAAAAAAGCGTGGAGTGCTCCACTTATCAATTTTCGAAAAGCACCCCACACTTTTTCCACAATTATACAATTTACTGTTCCTTAATTGATTCCTAGATTGAAAATTATTTTCTACTTTTTAGTTAATTTTATCATAAAAGCGTGTTTTTTAGTTTTTTGAACTATATTTATTTTATTAATTTTTAGTATTTGTTGTTATAACGACCATCATTATGCATCGTCTGTAAAAAAAATCAAGTGTCTATCTATTACGGTTTAAGAGATAAAGCCCTGTGACTCACGAACAGACAGCGGAGGGTTTCGTTTTATCTTTTGAGTACGGAATCCTAAAAATACAAGATGGCATTATAGATATGTTTCAGTACATTTGAGTTATAGGAAAATAACATTATTATTTTCCAAAGCTAAAAATCAATCTAGTAACTTTGCCTGAACGCTCTATAAGGCGCTTTCTCTCGCCTCGAAAATCGTTAATCCTGAGGATATTAATAAGGACAATGGTACAAAATTATTAAAATCGTGTATTGTCATTGGTTTTTGATAATTCTTCAAATTTTTGAATTAAACTGAACGCTCAAAGTGGATAGAAATCGGGCTCAAAGATTCCGTTACTGTTACGTACATACATACATACAAACGTACAACCCAAGCTAAAAAAGCGTGTTAAAAATAGCGCCACACTGATGTTATATAAGCCAGAAACTATACTTTAGTTTTATTATTGTTTAATTTTAAACGTTTAAATACAAATTCTAAGTTTTCTCCTAAAACACAAAAAATTCAATATAAAGATTTGAAAATCAATAAATAATCATAATATATCATAATTCATAATACATAAAAATCCATCCAATTACGTATAAGTTGCACTTTTGAACCTCTAGTACCTACTACTTAATCTGTGGCAAATCTGTGTTAAGCTTTCAAAAGCAATCTAAAACTTGTCTTACCCGGTGTTTGTAGTCTGCTGGAACTTCGAATGTAATGTCCCTATGGAATACCACCTTTTTATAGTAGATCTTGTCCAGTGTGTGAAATGAACCACGAACAAAACGATGGGTGGTCCATCTTCCATTAGGGTTAAAAGATTCACTAATTCAATTTGATAATGTAGAGAATTATTCCCAGTTCTATGAAAATATACCTCACTAGGTGGTTTAGGTTTAAATCTAAAGCTACTCTGTTTAAAGTTACTCTCGTATTGACAATAAATATTTAATCAGTTAATGATGAAAGAAATTCAAAAGAAATTATGGACCGAAATTTTTAAATCGCCTTATAGGTGCGTTATTTATTATTTAAGACATTTTAGCCTTTTTAACGCATTTCTTTTCGTGGATTTATCGCAAACTATCGCATGAAATTTTATGCAATACTATCGGCGATCATCTTAAGGGGGAAACCTTCAAAAAGTACCCTATGCAGTTTGAGCGGCGCGGGGTTATGTGGGATTCTTACCGCACTAAAACCCCCTCGGTGACCATCCTTAGCGCTGCGTAGAGGACTCCGGGATATCCAGAGGAACGCAACTGGAGTCCTCTTAGCGCGTTGCCCCGTCGGGCTCCGCCCAGATGAGCTTGACGCACTGGTGGCACTTGGTGTACACGACGGTATATAACCACACATACCACCATTTTTCTCGAAATCGCTGGCCGGACGGATAGAGCTTCTTAGTCCCTCCCTAGTCTTGCCGCCCGCAACCCCGGAAGCCCCTTTTAGTCGCCTCTTACGACAGGCAGGGGATACCGTAGCCCTATTCTGGTCCCAGAACTACACGGGCAATCGGCGATCATCTATTCAAAACCTTGCCACTCCTGACGTTGTCTAACTTTGTTATTATCTAAGAGTTTCGTAAGTAATTTCCTATTATGTTAAATCTTCCCGGTAGTTACTATCACGGTGTCTAAAGTTGTAAACCTTGTCGGAGACCTTCGACCGGTTAAAAAACTTTCGACAAACTTTATACCCATACTATACGCCATTGTAAGATATAAAGCACTTTAATACATTTTTAAACGATTAAAACAAATACATTTAGGCACTTATCAAAACAATAATAAAAAGTAATATCAATTTTATAAATTATAAAAAAATATTAAATTTGAATTCTAGAATTTTGTACCTAAGTAAGTACCGAAAGAAGTAAAATATCACAAAAAAGAAAATTTCACATACTAATTTCAAGAAAACACGAAAAAAAAAGTAGGTACGCGTACACTTTCCGAGCAATTTGTTAATACGCTGTTTATTTTTGATTCTTCACATTGAAGAATAATTACTGTGGAATCATTTCAATTCAACCTTCCATCTTCGGCACCTCATCCTCCATGCTCGCAAGGATGAGGTTCTTATCGGTGCCCTGAGGTTTCTTGGGCTCGAGAGCCGACCTCATTTCAAGGGCTCTGGTGTCCGTCTCCAAGGATTGCTCTTTATCGTTTAGGTCGATCGCGATTTTGATCGATGCCGCCTCCAGAGCATTGTAGGTGGCTCTGAAAGATAATAATACTGAGTGTGATCACGGTAGCTGGGATCTAAAGCCGAATTATCTAACCTAAAATTTAATGACCTTATATGGGTGTTGAAGAAACAGTGTGGAGACCTACACGTCAGAGTTCTCCAAAAGGACTAGCGTGGCTGGCTACGGCCTAAACCCTTCTCACTCCGAGTGAAAACCCTTACTCAGTTGTGAGATATGTGTTGATGATGATGATGATTTAAAAGATATGGACCCAAACATCTAGCCCACCTTAAATGGTAATGAACATTAATTGACACCAACGTTAATCGACAGCCAAAAAATCAGGCGTAGTACTTGAGGTCGATCACAGAAGCCATGTTGGTTATCATCCACTTTAGCATGATTACATTGCTACGATCTTTAAAATATGAATACTCTAAAAATTTGACATTATACGAGCACACCAGTATAACCAAGTTGCCTACTTTGTTCGTGAATACTACAAAGAAAATACATTTTCGAGCGGAGTCATCCAAAAAAATTAACACGTCTACCCTTTTGAAAGTTTGTCTTAAAATCTCTTAAAACTGAAAGCTCAAGCCAACAATCCCGCAACGAGATAATAACGTGACACAATTTGTTCCTTTTGTTCAACTTGAAGACTTAACAACAACGACACAGTAATTTATAGACTCCTAATTTAGTATTTAAGTTTTTATATTAAGGTATGCCTAGTTAAATTCCCGTTCTGCAATGTGGTGGAGTAAATACCATGTCTGCCGCAGTTGTAACAAGATGCCCTGTGCCCATAAACGGGACTTAAGCAGGATTGTCGGTGCATGGATAGAAATAAGCATATCAGGATACAGTCTCACTTCGTCTCAGGGGCAACTGCACTTGTATTAATATTTTTAGGAAAAACATATGAAAGTGAATATAAACAAAGATTAACGGGGATGCACAATCATAAAGAAAAAAATGTTTGTTATGGTATAGACCGTAAGCATGACGTATGAATAAATCTTTTTTTTAAATTAACAGGCAGATACTAGGAGTCTATTTATTTAGTAAGTCTTTACTTTACAACTTATAAATGTTTTAGCGTGCACTCGTGCCAACTCCCCTTGTACGAAATTGTATGGCGAAGTTAATTTTTCTACAAACTTACTTATCGGTCGCCTATATACATAAGTTAATAAAAGTTTAATTATAGAATAATGATAAAATACTCTGCAATCTGTGTCGTTCATACTTCATATAGGTGTACCTATTATATACCTATTATTTTCATTATTGTTTTGGAAAAAATATTAAAAATAAAACCTATATAACTTTCTTTAAATAATACTAAAATCATAACTTTATTTTAAAAATCGGTAATTGTTACAAAATACAAAACAATATTGTGACTTTCTTTGTTGTTATTTATAACCATCATCTGCTCACAAAATAACCGTACAAAGCAAAACAATGCGTTTAAGACAATAATAGTATGCCGATATGCAAATGTTTATATAGGTAAGCGAAGAATTTATAATTTAATGCATATCATACGAGCATTTATTGCAAATTACCATTTCCGTTTTCTAACGTAGGTGCTTTATAATTGTTTATCGCTGTCTACAGTCCAATACTTGTCGAACATGATTCGCTTCCTGTAGGGTTAAAGGCTAAAAGCATCTTGTTTGATCAATTGCCTTACGTAACATCAATGTGCATGTTCTTGTTTACAATCAATACGGGAAATCCCATACAAAATAACTATTGACAATGATGCAAAAACGATTGAAGTCTAATCACCTACATTGATTCAAGTTCTCACGGTATGAATTAGCTCGTTCCTTTCAACAATAAATATGCTATGTATATAAAAGTGGGGTTGTATGTGAAACAGTTACATTACACTAAAGTATTTAGTAAAGTAATTAATATATATTTTTTGATAATTGTTATGCTTTAACATATAACTAATCTATAGATTATATTGCAGGATATAATCGTTCTAAATATTCTTCACACAAATCATACAAAAAAAAACTATGTAGGTACTTCTATTATATTCGCAATGGGCTCTTGCAAATTAGTATAATATAATAAAAAGTGTGTTTTTATATAATCAACATAAAAAATATTAAGTTAATACAATACTAAAAATATTACTAACTTCGCACAATCCAGCTTCTCCTGTAGCTGTCGGATCGTTTCCCTCAAGTTGCGAACTTCTTCCTTCAATCCAATATCTGCTTCATCCCCAGCCAGTTCGATTCCCGGCCGGTACCCTCTAGTCTCCAGTCGAGTTTCAGCCACTTTGAGCGCATTCACTTTGTCAGCGAATTGTTCACCAATAGTCTTAAGTTCCGTTGCTAGTTTGTCCATGTTTTCCTCCATCTAAGAAAGATTAAGCTTGTTCTTAACAAAGAGCTATTACTACTACTAACTCTTTACTAAATCAAGAAGTAAAGGTACGAAAAAGTAGATAGAAATAGGTGTAGCATTGGAGACACTAATGTATGAGTTATTTCAACTTATCCCTCAATAATATTTGGAATTGATTTGACATGCTCAAGGAAACCTTATCATCAGATGGACATTGTACTCATCAGCAGATTGTTATTTTTTAAAGGGTAAATATTAATATGCATATTAAAATATCGGCGATAAAACTTCATTAAAGTAATTTTATTCGAAAAATACACGAGTTTTTTAATAAAAATCCTGTATTGTTTGAGATTGTTTCACTGCATCACAAAAACTAGTCATTAACTGTACATAAAATACCTTCATCTTCTGCCATTGCAGCTCATTCCTAGCCCTCTGCGTTTCGTACACGCGCCGGCGCATCATGTAGTTGGTGACGTCAGTTTGCGCTCGTAAAGCATTTCTAGCTCTACCGCGAGCCACGAACAGGGATTCACGTAAACGCAACGTATCGTGCAGCTCGTCTGTCGCCATCTTCTTCGTCGCTTCGCATTTGTCTAGCCACTGTTCGTAGGTGATCATTCTAGAAGAAATGATAGTAGGACGATGGTTAAAGAGGTCCTCTTAATAGCAGTGGGCTACACGGAAACTTGTAACGTAAAAACACTTAAGTAGATACATTTAAAAATATAACTAAATGTATTTCTCTTATTTATCCAACCATAAACTCTCTTACACCGCCTCCCATCAAAGAATAAAGGTTGAATTATTTAGGTTTAAAATATGGAAGTAGCAGACGATATGCAATCCCTCTGATGGTAAGTGCCCATGAGACATCTATAATCAACCCTAGATAGGATTTGATTCCTACCTGTAGTCGGCCACATGCGCTGTTACCCCTTGAGCTACTCAGTTGGAATACCTCGGAAAAGTATGTCTCTCTTACAATATTCTCGAGACCAGAACAGAGCAGCGATTAAAACTGCTGTTATTGGACAGAAATAGATGCAGCGGTTTAAAAGTGGTAGAACCCTATGTTAGTGACATGGGGTTCTACCCTTTTAATTATAATATTAAATTAATTACTAATGATATTGGAGAAAGTTTTCGTATTTGCATAGTTACTATTATTATAATATTAGTAACCTGGAAATCATTTACTTCCGCAGCATCTCAGAATCTGACTCGGCAAAGAGGGTAATCTAGAATCCCGAATAATCCTAAGCCACCCTACGAGTTTATTACATGAAAGGTAGGACGTTCCCTAATTAAATAGTCCTTCAGTTCCTACTAATATGCTACTATAATGAACAGATTGCGTCATTAATTATAATTACAGTCCCTCTAGCCTTGGAGTTCTAGTCAATTTAAGGCTACAATTTCTACGTGTACAATTACTACAATGTCGTTTTTAAAACGGAACGATTGTAAATCCAAAGCAGTTTTTGCAGAGTCTCGGGTTCGATCTCCGGTTACGCAATTATTTCAGAGTGGATCCCTTTACTATGCAAAAAATGCCTAGTTTTTAAAATAAAACAACAATATCTATCCTGGGTTGAATCCCCGCATATGCAGATATCTTACGGGCTTAGATTTTTGTTCTAGGTCTGATTTTATGTAGTAGACTTTGTATAGATTTATCCTGACCCACATTTATATAACACCAGGGGTGTTATATAAATGTGGGTCAGGATAGACCCAGAGAATTGTACTGTAGGGCAATGAGTTCGAAAAGCGTCATAGTAGAATGATGAAGTATGATCGAACGAGATTTCACGTGTTTTAGTGGAACATCATTTGAAATTGAATTGATGGCCAATGTCCAAACTTTCTGTAGGACCAATCAAAATGAGTTTGGCACACGAAAACTGCTATGTACCTAAATACTACCAAATGACCAATTCTGACAAATGTTAGCTCTGTTCAGAGACTATAGTAAATGGGTATCAAGTATGTAACATACGTAACTGCAAATTCTACTTAAATAATCACAGTATCGACTATGACGAATTTGTCCAGTCTGGTAGAGAACGATTACCTTTTCGGATTCTTGAGAGAGTCCGTCTTGTAAGTAATGTTCGCACAATCCTTATCAAGGCTGAGCATGTCCTTATCGATCTGTAAAGTTTCGTTCTTATCGTTCAAATCCAGTTGCAGTTTGAATTTAACCACTTCCAACTTGTTTATCTTCTCCCAGGCAGATTGACAACGGTCTATCAGCATCTTCTTGTTGCTTTCCGTTACGCAAAGTTCCTGGAAAAAAAACGATAAAAAAAAATTTCAAGCCATCTACAAATTATTTACATCTACAATTATTATAAGCGTTATTGAAGTCAGATCAGGTTACACTAAGTTTTCAGGAAATAACTATGCTAAACTGTGGAAAAAAATCTTTGTAATTTCTATAGAAGAAACACACTTTATATCACAACATTAAGAGATCATTTACGTGTGGCGGCAAAACTACTATTCCTATTTCTATTTTACAGCAATAATGTAGCAATGTTTTATTGGAGTTTGAAGGGCATGGTTTACGTTTCAAAGAGTTTCCTCTTAGGGAGCAACTAAACGAGCGACATATCACATCGGTGTCCGGCGCCACACAGCGACCACTAGCAGCCGTTGCCTATTATCGCCAAGTCGCCATCGTAACAGGTCGCTGGTATCACTGTCACTCATGTGTTCTTTTCCTAAGCGCCCAGGCTCGTGGACAGATGATTTCAGGTTGTACATGAAATTCGTTTATTTGGTTTTTTGCAAACAAGTTTTTAATTGTAAAATTGTTTCGTTATTTACAAATTAATTATCACTTACTTAAACTATGAAGGAGAACATCGTGAGTGCGTGCCGAAGAAATCTTAAAAACAAAAAATGTTTTCAAAGGTATGTGAAGTCTACCAATTCGCACTTGGTCAGCGCAGTAGACTATGACCTAATTATTTTTAATCTGCTCTCAAAATGCTCTCGCTTATTATTCCTTTATTAAACTGAATCTCTATACAAAAATAAACCATAAAGTTCTATTAAACAGTGCGTGAACGGAAAAAGCAACCAAATCCTCTTCACAATTTTTATTTAAACCTTTCCCAGTACATATCCCACTAGGATTATCCTGTGTTGTGGAATTTGTTTTGTCGTTTCGTGTCGTTTTTGTTGTCGGGCATGGACATTGGAAATTACAAAAAACATAAACTGCTCTTATAATCTCTTCTGTCATTCGTAATTCTTTTTATTTTCGCTATACGTATATTATTATATAATAGTATGCTAATTTTATCTAATTTTGAGAATTTCATTCATGCCTTAACTTTTACTGATAAATTGCAATCACACAATTAGTGATAGAATAAAACCAATTATATAATATTTATTACATCATTTAATAGTTCTTATTCTTACAGGACCTTATTATTATGATAGATGCTTATTCCAAAATTAACTTTGAGAACCTAGTTCTGCTTTATATTAAGCGCTGCTGCGTTAAAGGTGTGATGTGTTGTGATTCTGATAGGAAAGGTATGGTAAAGCCTTTAACTTACTATCCTGTAGTAACATATCCTTGCCTAATGATAGAATTCCTAATTTTATTTAGGATTGATTACAGATTTCTATATACGTCATGTCGCTTACCAGTGAACTGTATTAGCATACAGTTACTGCAATATCACAAAAATCCGTACCTTCTTCAGCTCAGTATCAGCAAGATCGTAGGTCAACTCAGTGCTTCTTCTGCCGTCTCTATTCGAGAGACACTCAGAGCAGACAAGCAAGGGCATATTAAGTTGCTCTAGTTCCCTCTCTGTGGAAGCCTTCTCGTCTTTCAACGCAGCCATCTCCCGGTCGAGTAGATCGAGAAGTTCTTGGAGAGTAGACTTCCATTGCTCGATTTCGTAAACTCTGGAATAATTTGATGAATATAAACATTTGTATAACTTCACTTTGTGACCTACAAGCTTAAGTGCTCTTCCTTTATTTTTTTCAGTACAGGGTACTTACGAGTATACTCAAGATTGACTTAAAACATCGAAATTGAAAAATAGAATATTGTACAATTAACATAATGACAGAAGCTTGATAAATAATTATCGTGTTTTAACATATAAGCGAATTATAATTAGCTCTGTCAGATTATTATCATTCGTCTTATACAAACTATTCATAAAATGATCTTAGTTGATCTTAGTTTTTCGTTCATTGTATACATGTAGGTACAGAATTTTGTTTCAGATATTCTTTAAATTAAGTTAAATTAATGCATTGAGTCGAGACTAAATAAATGCAAACGACTTCATTGCATTTGAAGAATTTAAATATACAACCGATTTGTATGTATAGAAGTTTATTCAGTGCAACGGATTTAATGAGAAAACACGAATATAACACGGTCAAGTAAGTACTCAAGTTTTCAATAAAGAAATAAAATAAAAATATTTACCTATTTATGACAAATATGGTGTGGTGCCGGCTGCGAATAGCACCACTCCCTCTCTTCCCGTGGATGTCGTAAGAGTCGACTAAGGGACAAAAACCAGGAGATGGGCAGCAGCGTCTCTCTGTGAATTTACCACCATACTGCGGTCACCAACACGCACAGCCAAGCGCGGTGACTATGGCAACAACCCCCTAATGGCAGCTGCAACAAAACCCCGGCCCCCAGTCCCCGGCAGCCCCGCTATTCCTGGCTACGGTAGCGGTCACGGTTACGGCGGGGCAGGGGGTGCTAAGAATCTCCGGCAGAGATCGGGCTACCATAAACGACGACTGCTGCACCTGGCAACATATAACACCAGGACTCTGAGGAACGATGAGAAGATATATGAGCTGGAAGAAGAGATAGGCAAGTTAAACTGGAGTATTATAGGGTTGTCTGAAGTCCGAAGACAGGGGGAGGACTCGACGATCCTAAAATCCGGTAACTTGCTCTATCACCGAGAGGGCGAACATCTGTCCCAAGGTGGTGTCGGGTTTATCGTCAACAAATCCCTCGTCAACAACATAGTGGAGATCAAGAGTGTGTCGCCAAGGGTAGCATACCTTATACTCAGAGTATCTAAAAGATACTCGCTGAAGGTCATACAGGTATATGCGCCGACATCGACACACTCCGACGACGAGGTTGAGGTTATGTATGAGGACATATCAAAAGCCATACATACCTCAAAATCGTACTTCACGGTTGTGATGGGGGACTTCAATGCAAAACTAGGTGTCCAATATGGCGATGAGTCGAAGGTGGGGCCTTTTGGATTTGGTCATCGGAACCATCGAGGCCACTTGCTGGCTAACTTTTTGGAAAAGGAAGGATTCTATATGATGAACTCCTTTTTCAAGAAGAAGCCCCAGAGGAAGTGGACCTGGATGAGTCCCGATGGTACTACCAAAAACGAGATTGACTTCATATTGGCGGACAAACGGCATATATTTAACGATGTCTCTGTGATCAATAGGCTTAAAACCGGAAGCGATCACCGGATGGTTAGAGGCACGTTAAATATCCAAGTCAAGCTGGAACGGTCCCGCCTTATGAAGTCGATACTTCGTCCAACACCTTGCCAGGTCCAGGGCTCTGAAAACTTTCGACTCGAGCTCGATAATCGTCTGCGATGCCTAGAACGTTGCGTAGATGTTGACGATATTAACACCAAGTTGGTAGAAACTGTCCGTGAGGTGGGGTCGAAGTATTACCAGACCGCCTCCAAAAGAACAACTCAAAGGCTCTCAGCCCATACACTCGGACTTATGGCAGAGCGGCGGGCAATGTGTGTGCAGTCTCCGGCTTCACTGTCTAAGTACAGGCGGCTCAACGCACAGATCTTTAATAGAATGCGACACGACTTGCGCCTCTCTAATGCTATTCGCATTAAAGAGTGCATTGAGCGAAATAAAGGCTCCAAAGTCTTCGCAAGGGATCTGCGGGTTGGGCAAAGCTTGCTGACGCAGCTGAGGACGGATGCCGGCACCACAGTTGCCACGAGGCCTGAAGTTCTGAGAGAAATTGAGAAGTTCTACGGACAGTTATATACCACTTCGCGTGCGCCTCTACGACCTGTCTTTGACAAGCGAGCCACGCTAACCCGGCACTATACCGAAGATATCCCGGACGTCAGCCTTTACGAGATAAGAATGGCCCTCAAACAGCTCAAAAACAACCGAGCCCCTGGCGAAGACGGAATAACAACGGAACTGCTAAAAGCAGGTGGCAAACCGATTTTAATAGCACTCCAACAGCTATTCGATTCCGTCATTAGCCAGGGTATAGCACCGGAGGCGTGGAGCAAAAGCGTGGTGGTACTGTTCTTCAAAAAAGGCGATACGTCTTTGTTGAAGAACTACAGGCCCATTGCGCTTTTGAGCCATGTCTACAAAGTGTTCTCGAGGGTTATCTACAATCGAATAGCTCGCAGGCTTGACGACTTCCAGCCTCCCGAACAAGCCGGCTTTCGAAAAGGCTTTAGCACCATGGACCACATACACACGCTGCGGCAGGTGGTACAGAAGTCCGAGGAGTACAACCTGCCGTTGTGCGTGGCTTATGTGGACTATGAGAAAGCCTTCGATTCTATCGAGACGTGGGCGGTATTGGAGTCACTCCAGAGGTGCCAGATCGACTATCGATACATCGAAGTGTTGAAGTGTATGTATAAGGCAGCCTCAATGACGATCCGATTACACGACAGAAGTACGAACCCCATCCAAGTGCAGCGAGGTGTGAGACAGGGTGACGTATTGTCTCCAAAACTGTTTACCGCTGCACTGGAGGACGTGTTCAAACTGATGGAGTGGAAAGGATTCGGCATCAACATCGATGGCGAATACATCACTCACCTTCGATTCGCAGACGATATCGTCATCATGGCGGAGTCGCTGGAGGACCTCAATACCATGCTCAATGACCTCTGTGACGCCTCTCAACGGGTAGGTCTTAAGATGAACATGGACAAGACGAAGATCATGTCTAACGTCCATGTCACACCCATGCCGGTCGTTGTAGATGGCGTCACACTCGAAGTTGTTGACGAATACGTTTACCTGGGACAGATAATCCAGATGGGTAAGTCCAACTTCGAGAAAGAGGTCACTCGTAGAATCCGACTCGGTTGGGCAGCGTTCGGGAAATTGCGTGACATCTTCTCATCCAAGATACCTCAGAGCCTGAAGTCGAAGATGTTCGAGCAGTGTGTGTTGCCAGTGATGACGTACGGTGCCGAGACGTGGTCTTTCACTGTGAACCTTATACGAAGACTCAAAGTCGCTCAGCGAGCTATGGAGAGAGCTATGCTCGGTATTTCCCTACGCGACAGAATTCGTAACGAGGAAATCCGTAGGCGAACGAAAGTTACCGACATAGCTCTCAAAATAAGCAAGCTGAAGTGGCAATGGGCTGGCCACATAGTTCGCAGGACCGATAACCGGTGGGGTCGGAAGGTCCTCGAATGGAGACCACGTCTCGGCAAAAGGAGTACAGGACGCCCCCCGACCAGGTGGACTGACGACCTGAAGCGGACGGCGGGAAACCGCTGGATGCAGACGGCCCAAGACCGGTCGGAGTGGCGCAGACTAGGGGAGGCCTATGTCCAGCAGTGGACCAGTAAAGGCTGATGGATGGATGGATGGATGGATGGTAAAGTGAAAAACGGTACCTGTGTACTTTACAAACAAAATTTCTGAGTCCAGCTTGTTATATTAACCTAGTAACCTGTTTTCCATTAATTTGTTACAGTGCAAAGATCGGAAAAATAAAAGGGAAGGAAAACTTTTCAAAGAAAATACATCTGAACCCTAATTGCATATACTTTTTACATAATATGTGAATAAAAGTTTAAAAATACGTTGACACAAATACATCATTGTATGTTTTTAAGGAAAGATAATAGGTTGATTATAAAAAGTAAATATCATTATGTACGATTTACTACTATTTTAATTGGTCAAAAGCAATGTTTAATTGTAATTACAACGACCAACAAATAGCTTTCAACAATAAATAGCTTTCTGGTTATTTGTCTGCCCGAGATATCCTAAACATGGTAATATAACACATGTAACCTAACTGTGTGTGTAGCAATTGTTTTTAATATTAAATATGTTAATTTTAAAAAAAGTTGTAATTAAAACACTAAAATGGTCAGGTAACAGTGCCTCGAGCTCAGCTATTTTAAGCTAAGTCAATGTTAGTTCAACTGCATATTGACGCAGTTAGTTATACACCCAGTATAACTTTCTTAATATTATGCGCCTTGGACGGTCTAGTGTCTAGTCTATAGGAGGATACGGTAACATGGATCTTGGAAGTTAGACTCCGGAGGGCTATGAGATTTATGTTCGAGCTTCGTGCAGATTACGAACTAAACCATTGAGATTAACTGTTCTATATGAACAAGATTGTATTGTTTCAAAATCTAATAAAGCATTGTTAGATTGTAACGACTTACACGACACTACGACGGCAGGTTATAAACAATAATAAATAGTTCCAAGCAGAACAGCAGGCATATCTGAGGATGACTGCAGATACACTAAATTGGAATGTCTCATTCAAGTTAAAAGTTTTAGCTTATGTAGCAGTGTACCAATACGCAACCACTCCTATTAAGCAGAATTGTGTAGTAGTATTGCCGTTGCAGTAAAAATCATTTAAAATCAGTTCAAGGACTGATAGATTCCAGTCAAGTTTTAAAAAACGTAAACAAAAGCACATTAAGTCAATGTCGTTTAAGCGTTTTTAATCAGTTTAGGAGAAATCTGTACCTGTAAGAGCGTAATAAACCATGATGAACATACCTCGCCCTCAACCTGTTGTTATTGTGGTAGCTGTCCCACTCAGTCTTGATCCTGGTCTCGTTGCGGAGCTGATGAGCGCCGTGACGAAGATCGAAGGCATCTGCACGTCTTGTGTCTGCAGTTACCTGAGAAGTTTGGTTAGAAGCTCAGTTTATGAAGTAAAATACTAAAGCAGTGATGTTGCCTATAATTGTAGTCTTTTAATAAAAAAATAAATTGAAGGATTGGATTGTGGAGTGTCTCTTGTACCTTATTATAGGTACCTTATAAATAACCAGAAAATAATAGGGCTTAATAAGCCTAGTATAAGAAAAAACAGGTATAGTGATAACTTCAGAGCGGACTAGCAGTTTTACGCGGGCTATACCTAACCTGCTTTCTTCTCTTTAATACTGACAATGTTGTTTTTTATTGCAATGATAGATAGCGCTGTACAACATTTATTAATAACGGTTCTGTAATTATATTAAAACAAACTTGTTTCTGGTACTTTTTATAAATTCACAACATGAATATGTACGTGAAAATTCTTCTACAATCAGTATCAGTGTAATATGAATACCAATGGGTTTCATACAACTTCAAATTTTCAGTAGAAAGTTCGCCAATATGAATATTTACGACGGGTCGTCAAGTTTTGAATAAAAATCACATTGTGTCTCCGTAAAACAATGTTTTTAGAAGCAATTTAGACTATACAATTTCTTGAGAAAAAACGACAGATTGCGAAAAATACTTGGAAATTATTTGAATAAAGATGCTTTCACGAAAATAAATTTTTATTGTAACAATATCCAATTATGTTTTTAAATAAAAACTCAATGAATGTTTGTAATTTGGTTTTGTACTTGAATTTTTTTAATTTATTCTTGAGCAGAACGCGCTATAGAAGTAATTCTCTAATGAGTTTTGAACTGAAATATTATTCAGGTACTTAATATAAAATAATCAAAATATAAAGCGTTCTACTTTAGGCCGTAAAGACATCGTGACAAATCTAAATTAGTAGTAGACTCCTTTTAAGATTAAGATCTCAAATAATGGGTTTTATGATTTTTAAATGAACGTCGTAGAATGCTTTAAAAATTTGTAAGGTGCTTCATAAATCATAGTTTTGTGTCCCAAATGCTAATATACCCAGTTGTAATGACAACCAATGTAATACTAATAATAGGTATTACATTTAAATAAAAAATGCGGAACCCACGTGACTCCGCAGTCACTCTCGTCATAAACTAATTATTGTCCCACTGCTGGGCACGGGTCTCCTCTCAGAATGAGAAGGATAAGGCCATAGTCCACCACGCTGGCCATGTGCGTATTGGTAGACTTCACATACCTTTGAATTTTTTTTTATAAAAATCTCTCAGGTATGCAGGTTTCCTCACGATGTTTTCCTTCACCGTATTAACCAAGTAATAATTAATTTCTAATACGCACATAACTTTGAAAAATCAGTGGCCTAGGATTTGAACCACGGACCCCTCGTTCGAGAGGCCGAATTTCTAAACTATTGGGCCATCGCCCTACCTGTCTGATACTCAAGTTTCAGGCTCAACCCAACTAGGCAAATATCTAAAACAAAATATAATTTAATTATATGTCCTGGTTCTGGGTGTTATTCTACTGCTCTCCTATGTCTATGTTTAACCATAGTTCTCTAGACGCAAGAATTACTACTAGACCTAAACCCACGTGGAGCCATATGTGCAGAAAGAATTATCTCTTATTCAATAACAACAGCTACTTAAAGCATATGGCGAACGTCAGCGAACCTAAATCCTACAATTTTACCTTCCCTAGACGAAATTTAATCCGTCAAAACACCAAACACGTTTTAAACATCACACCGATAGGGCTCCCCGATAATTTTACGACTGCTTGGTTTTACTGGAAAACAGGGTTGTTGTCGAGTTCCGTAACCCTAACAGAAAGTATTGGAGATCCGAAATCAAATATATCCGAAACCGTAAGGGAATCTGATATAACAAATCGAATAATTTCAGATAAGGGAGGAGTTTACATGGGACACCATGAAAAGTATTGGCTTCGACCAAGCCGACGTTGTAGGCATAATTTGCATAATGTTACACCCAGTGTTTCTTTTACCTATTTGTTTTATTCCCATACCCATATCCCTTTTTAATCTCATACCCCTCTACACGAAACGAAATGAAAGTATTCGAAACTATCTGATAATCCGAAATAATTCCAAATCCGTAATCGTATCTGAAACCGATAAAATATTTGAAATAAATCCGTATTCGTATCCAGGTCCAAAATTTCATACCCTAGTGGAAAATTAGAAAAGTTTTCCTTGTCCCACGCAAGTACACGAATTGGCCGGTAAGCCTATCCCGGCCCTCCGCGGCAGGTTCGGAAGCGATTCTCAATTGCCACTCTGAATAATAAGCCCTTAAATTGTTCGCAGTTTCCATCATGATATAAAAGTTATTGCTATCTAATTTTCTGCTTGTCAAAGTTTGCGATATATAACAATTATTATTTATTTTATCATTTCGTAGGTACGTAACAATGGATTTAAGATTAGTATTAAAGTGTCAAGACTTCGATGTTCGTCCATTGCTACCAGCTGTTCTAGTTTGGAGGGTGGTGTATACTACTCGTATGAGTGTAAGGCACTGTAAGGTACATTTTTCGACGGGTTCTACCTTCGTAGTCCAGACACTACACTACACTGCACTATATGCCACATAGGATTGCAATCCTATGTGGAGATGATAACTGTTATCCTTAGGCGGAAGTGATCACTTACCCCTTAACCCTTCCAGCCGTCACAATAACAATAAGCTTGTACTTATGACTGAAAAACCTGAGCGATGATACTGCCACAGTTAAACTACAAATAAAATGGGATACTTTAAAATGTTTTTCACAGGGGACGTTAGTTAGTTAATTGGGGGAATTAGAATTACAGACAGCTACTTTAAAAGATTCGAACCCAATCTTATGCTGCGTGAATCTGAACATCTCACCGCTCGATTACCACGTTTTAGGTTAAGTAAACACAACTCCGTAAACCTCCGTACAGCCGCGATTTATAACACACACTGTACTCTTAATTTGTTCTGCTTTGAGGTTTGCTAACGAGTTCTGGTACGGAAGCCGTTTTAATTCTTAATGTACTCTAATTAAGTATTCCGTTGAGGCGAAGCTCAATGGTGCATTTTCGTCCATTTAATTTTAAGAGATTGTGTTACGAGTATGTTCCAGGCCGTTTCACGTTAGACATAAATGTATTTTATCTCATTTATGATTCATAGCTTTGATCTATAGCGAAACAGCCAACATACATCAGTACGTGGGTATGTCATAACATAAATTTTACTTAATTTATTTCCTAACGCGTGTCCCTAAAATGTAAGAAGGTATTAAGATAACATAGGTATTAAGATAAAACCAAAATAATCGATTAAAATCGAAGGTAAAATTTTATTAATCTTTCGAAATAACTCTAAAATATTTGAAGAGTATGAATTATACAAGCGCCTGATTAAATTATTAACTTCTCTCAAGATTTCACACATCGACAGATTATAGTTAATAGCAAAACAGTGTCCGATGATTAAAATTACTGATAGTATAATAATACTAAAACTTAACCTTTTAACTAAAACTTTTTTCTATTGTATTTTTTTTATTTGACATGGTTAATTACTTTTATATCTAAGTAAGATGTATGAAGCACTTATGCACATTGAGCATTTATATAAATAAGTGAATATCTAACTACCTATTAGGATTTTACTATATTTAAAAATGAATCTAATCCAAAATGTCAAGCCAAACAGAAACTCCGCCATTTTTGGAATAAGTATAACAAGTTTATATAGACCCAAGTGTCAATGTATTAAAAACGGTTTCTTAGTCTTAAAAAACAGTGTCTCCTTAAATGCGTTTATTTCGCGCATTAATTGTTTTGTTAATTCCAACTAGAGTATTATTGTAATAAATAAAAAACCGATGGCTTAGTAAAAAAGCTTTTGCCGTAATTTAGACCTATCCATCGACACGTTATATGTTAAAATTCGTCGACCCGTTTGGGCTGTCACGCGTGCCAAAAATGAGACATAGGTACATACAAACGCACAAAAATACTACCCTCCAGTATCGGGTAAAAAGCTCCAAACCACCACAGACAGACCGGTGGGTGTGTCGATTTCAGTAGATTCTTGTTCTTTAACGTCTATACAAGACTCAAGTAGTTTCGGAGAGTATTTACACCACTATCTTGGCAAAGTAGAAGTGCAGGGAAAATAAAAGTTTTTCGACCAGTGGCGTTCAAACTGCTCAAATGCGAACAATAATCACTTTTGTAAAATTTGAAAACTTTTAGGCGATATAAGTGGGTGACGTTTTGGAGAAATAAAAACATAGGCTGAAATGAGTGCTGCTGTGGTATCTCAGCAATCAAATCACGAAGAGATTATAGACTATTTGTAAATTGATTAATACGTAAGCGATAACTCCAAACAAATTTAAATACTTTTAAATTAAAAGACTACTAAATAAAACTATGCAAAAATAATAGTAGGTAGGTACTTGATTAATTCACAAGATTAGTAGACCGGACATGTTATCCACGACTTATTACCAATTGGTAATAACTTATTAAATTATTTTAATATAACAAACGCCAATCAATCCGAGTCGGTGTCTGTGTAAAGTGATGAAAGTTTTGTATGAAATTTTCACAATGACCTTACGTATTTATTAATTACGTTAGAAATTAGAAATACAATTTTTAAACGGCCCAAAAAAATCCTAACCGTCTCAGTCACTTTAAAATTACATCAAAGGTTGAGAACCACTACACCGAACAACAAACAAGCAGATACATCACCTGCAAACCGTAGAGTCGGGCATCCCAATCCGGCAAACTTAAATGCGGTAATGGTTTTTCGAACGTTACTACCGAATGCATCGCTACAATTTATCACTTTTTAAAGCACGAATAATAAAAATAGTGTTCGAACATAAAACTGTAATATTGTTGCACAATAAATTGTTATAAAAGTGAGATGAGTGCAGCTGTCAAAACATGTAATGGCCGCCGTCAGCAGCGTTCTAATTTTAAATTATTATTAACGGCCAATGTTTAAAATAGGTAAGAGATTTCATTTTATTTACGTTTCATTTTATGTGTGGTATTTTATTGCTTAAAATTATTATTATAATAAAAATATTTAATTGTGTTTTAAAATATCTAACGATATTTTAGGTATGCTTGCGTAGATGACGATTATTTCAAATAAATTCATTTAGAAGGTGTAACCTTCTATTATTCAATAAATTAGTGTTATAGTCGTATAATAGCTACTTTTACTTATTAAAATTATTAGAATACCCAGGGCTTTATTTTAAATTTTATATTATTTTATTTTCTGGATTTCGTTTCTTATCCTGCTCATAAAAAATGATAGGCTGGATTTTTTACTATTTACCGGTTAATGTAAACCACTTAAAGTACTGACGACGAGTAAAGTAAAATAGAAAAGTATAATTAGTATACAAAAAATTATGACCAGCGTCGTATAACGGTCGCCATCTAATACATAGAAAGTTCAATCTCCCGCCAGGAAGACATTTAAATGATTTAAGATTTTTGATATGCATTTAGACGTTTGTGTCTTCATTTCTCTTTGAAGGTGAGTGTAGAAACTGACTTATCTTAAATAATAAAAATAAGGCGGGCATTTAATTACAGTCTAATTAAACCTAAAAGCAAAATATAGATATAGGAAAGTTATATCCTAGCCTAGTGCAACATATACCTTATACAAAGGGCGATATTAGGCGACTGTTGTATTATGTACTGACCCACTTTTCCTATTAGGGCAAAACTTCTACACTCTGCGGATCGCCACTCATACTGAAACTGCGTAGCCGGAAATCTTGTAGACTTGGAGCCTTGTGTTTAAATGTCATAAAATTTTAAGATAAATTAAATTTATAGATATAAACTATTGTGACGTTGAACTTAAAAACATTATTTTCAAAAATTTAACTACATGTTACCTATATTATGAGTTTTACAACACAAGCATTCATTACTATGTAAAAACAAAGAAAAAATATTGAACATATAAATTATTCTTCAATGACATTCAAAATATACATGTCAGTATCTAGAAATGCGGTAGGAATTCCGACTTGGTTAATCATAAAAATATCGTAATTTATACTTTGTAATTCTGTACAAAATAAATAAAGTCATTTGGAATTTTAAGTCTATCAGAATTATATTTAGCTAAATTTCCCTTAAAATTCTGTGTCAGACCTTCAGTATTGTATTTTACATAAGAATGATACCAGGCTCTTGGTCTATTACTACACTTTTACAAGTGTTTTTGGAGTCAGGCCAAATGTTGTCCACATTTATTTATGCGAACGTGTAGACACGCTGGGAATTGTTTACTCTGCAATTAGACAGTAAACAAGATTAGGGGAATACGACGATTATTCTCAACATCGACGGTACACTTATCGGTCCAAAATTCATTGAATCAATTTTAATTATTTACCTTTACCTGAAAACTGACAAAAACTTGCAAGTTATTATTTATTACAACCTTTATATTTAAAAAATAGCTCTTAGTAAATTCATCTGAAGTAATTTAACCAATTTTACGTATGTAGCTAGGTATCCTTGAATTAAAAACCAAATTGTGTTAATTACAATTACCATTACTTTTATCTTAACAATTACTAGGCTCTCGGTCCATTACTATACTTTTGCAAGTGTTTTGGAGCTACGCCAAATGTTATCCACAATTATTCAGGCGGACGTGCAGACAAGTTGCGTATTTACTCTGCAATTACACAAACAAACGCTAGGAACTTACGAACAAACGTCGTAGGGCTCTATATTCGTCTTAGATAGTAAAAGTTATGAGTACATTACGGTATACTCGTATGTATATGGTATACTGTATATTCCATTGGACTATATTTGTGTTCTTTGTTGTAGGGCATGTCCTTAAACTACTAGTGCTATACTGTTAGAACATTATTTGAATAATCCGACCTACTTTTTAGGCAAAATAAATAGTTTTTTTATATAATATAGGAATAGTAGACGAGCATGCAGTCCACCTGACTGTAAGTCGCTACTGCCGCCCATGGACTTCTGCAATCAACTCCAGATAAGATTAGTTATTCTTACCTGGGCTTGACCACATATGCGCCGCCACTGAGGACTAAGCTGGAATGCCTCGGAGAAGTATGTCTCCCTTACCACACCCTTAAACCAGAACATAGCAGCGCTTAACATTGCTATTATAAGGCAGAAATATGTGTGCCGGAGGTGCCGCCGGAGTCGAACCGCAAAGGGTTATACCACCTTCGTTTGAAGCTTGAAACTTATATTATTATAAGCAACATATTACGTATGTATTAGGTATGATCGCAATAATATTAATTAAGCTAACGCAACTGAGTGCGAATTGGTTTGTTCACACAACGTTGAGAATGTTATGGAAAACTTTCAGGCACGTCCGCTTCTAATTATGTTTTCTAATAAGATATTTTTGTTATAGTATTCTCTACTTTTGTTACTCGAAAATTAGTATTCTGCGGAGGAATCGAGGTTATGTTTATTTATTCTACATTGCAGTTCGTAATTATTCAGCGCTCATAATAATTTATTTTTAATACAGTTTTTGCTAGAACGATATTATTAAATGGTTGGCGATTAGTCTATAAGATGTAAATGTGAATTTAAAATTTGTATTTTTAGTATTTGTTTTCATTGCAGCCATAGCAATAAATGCATTCTGGGAACTGTCTACTAACCCGCATTTTTTGTTAAATTTATTTTATTTTTACCCGACTGCCAAGGAAGGGTTATGTTTTACGCGCGTATCTTGTATGTTTGTCTTTCTTTATACGTATTTGTTGTTAAGGCGGCTCCCGTTATACATTAGGTATAGTCCGTGCCAAACTGCTAGTCCGCTCTGAAGTTGTTGCGAGCAGGTGTAGCCATACAATTTACTAGACTAGACTATACTATGTAAAAATTTCAAGTGACGTACTGCCGGACAGATATCTGAGGCTTAGTAACAGGGTCCCGTTTTTACTCTTTGGATATAATGTACTAAAGAATTTGTATTTACCCATTAAAACGCTACCTAAAGATACTTAAGTACCCCATTTATCTTTTTAACCTGCACTCCCCTGCAATTATTCTCCGCGTGTTATTCGCTCGGACTATTCGGATGCACTAGATTCTCAATTGTCCCCGCACCTCATTATACTTATCTCTCTGTACGTACTGTAGACACCCAGTCTATAAATTGCGGCAAGGTTCTAGGATCTAGAATCTTTACATGAATTTGAACTCTAACAGAGATAAGAGCAGGATAAATAGTTCCCTTATGTACATACACCACATTATCTTTGACAAAATGCAGTACGAGGATGTAATCTGTGACCAGCTTTTAGAATGAAAACAGATTCTGTACATGTTACATTTTAAGCAGTTTAATGCTAGTTAGTGATTTAAAAGTATATAGGTATAATGTAGGTACTTACTACCCTAGTATAGTAGCAGAAATAGGCAGTGAAATATAATATAGATAAAAATGTGGGCCGTTAATTTCATTTATTGTTCTAATGCATGCAATAGATAATGTTTAATGCAATTCCCAAACTTCAAAAACCATTAAATATCATAGCTAGTTATGAGTTCTTAATATAATTTTGTACACCAAAACACAGTCTCAGCGTTTAAGTTACTGCATTTATACTGCACTTTATAAAGTAATATAATACTTCTCACCTAAATTTATTCTCCCAAAGACTTAAAATGGCTCTCGTCGGCAGATAGAAAATCAGATGAAACTATGACTATGATTTTAATATTGAAAATGAATTTGAGGGTCTAGGAAAAGTTCGCAATCCATAGAAATGTTTCTGCTACTGTTAATCATTAGTGTTACGACACTCTTTAATCAATCTGTTCGAATGTAATCTAGCAAGTGTTGTTCGCTTGGACCTTTCAGAGCGTTAATGCACCACAAATCCCCAAATGTACGTTTCGCATTATCACTGTTACTGACTGGATGTTTATAAACTAGGTAGAACCTGCTTTCAGTGCAAAGGGGAGCCTTCACATCAATTTTCAGAGTGATTCCGCTAAGCGAGCCACAGTGAACGTTAGTCGGTGATGTATAGAGTTGAATTGTAGGTACTTCACTAAAATACGGAGCAATCAAAATAAAAAAAATGTTATAGCTGTAATAACGATTGTGATGATAGAATGACTGTCATAAAACCTTGTTGAAGCTTTTAGTTTGGGTGGTTTGGAAACATGGAAGACAGAGATCACTATGTTATGTTCCTTCATTAATCAGTTTTGAATCAGCATAGTGCCTTGGAGACATCAGTTGCCGTCCTCTGATAGCACAATAGTGCATCGGCGGCAGTTACCACTTAAGACCCGGTTTGCGGTATACTCCCGACCTTTCCCAGTAGTGGGAAAAGCCCCGTGACCAACAGTGGGAAACTCCCATTACTTCAGGGAAGTTAATGCGTTACGAAATAATTATGTTATGCTGCAAAATTTTCCCTCTTCTAGTCACTTATTAAATTTTCTTCACGTTTCTAATTTAATTTAGTCCCTGCTTCCTTTCATTATAAGATTTTTTAGCGTAATGGCTTTTGTATTAAATTTAATTTATAGAAAGCTTATCTGAAGGGCTTGGCTTAAATATTCTTAAACCCCTTAATCCTGCCTTGTTCGTCTGTAGGAAAGGAAACCTAGGTATTATTTCTTGTAATTAACTCCGGATCTTCAAACGACGGGATCTCCCAGAACAAAATTTAGTACTAGCCTACAGAATGCCTTAATTATACAAATTTACAAAATTGTCGTCTTTTCAAGAAATCTCCGCATTTTGTCTTTGAGATATTTTAGGTATAACAGACCCCTTTTCTGAAAAACAAAGACGTAGGAAGCCAAATTGTATTTAAAGATTCTTTATGAAACTTACTTCGAGAATATCGCTATCCCATTGCTGAGTATAGGTTTCATCTCTATATGAGAAGATGTTAGGCCATAAGCTGCTCGAAGGTTGAATCCACTGTGGTTCGACTTCGGAGGAACTACCGCTACACCTATTTATTCCTAATAACAGCAGCGTTAAGCTCTGCTGTGTCCTGGGTTGAAGAGTGTGCTAATGGAGTCATACTTATCCGATGCGTTCCAACTTAGCCATCAGGTTTACCGCATGCCCTTATGGTACTTCAACGTTATAAAAAGAAAATATTGTCGGCATGGTAAGAAACTTTTTCCTTGGAGACCTTATAAGCGTGTAATTTCCATACGATGTTTTCAGAGGCGCGTGCGTGGGATTTGAAACTCGGAGTGCCAACGTAAGAATAACAATGTTTTAATCATAATATATTGAAGCCGTTGGACCTTAATTAATGAGGGTGGGACAAGAGCCACAACGTTCCAAGATTTCATTAAGAAACCTGTCGCTTGCACACTGTATACATGGGTGGATTAAAGGTTTCGCTACATCTCTGAAAAATAATATAGCAGATTAAAATTGTTATTTTTATAAAACAAAATGGTAATCTTACTAACTTTCTGAAAGAACATAGTAGGGACAGCAATCTAATTGCATTTTCAAAGTAAAACAAAAGTATGGAAATTGCCTAAACTTTAAAAAGAGAAAGTTTTGAGATGTAGACGACGTTTTATAAACGACATTTGGGTTTTCTTTATGTCATAGATTCTATATCTAACAAGTGTAATAGACAACCATCCTTTTAACCCTGATATAAAGGTACTGCCCACAAGCGTCTATTGATACACTTGTAATCAATTACAAGGCATTCTATTAGGGTCACGTCTCTTTCTTTCCACACTGTAATCTAAAGTAGAAATAGTCGTTGCAATTGTATCATGAACGATAGCTTATGTTACTCCCACAATTCGAACCAACGACTCAAATATTTAACATTAATATTAAATATGGCTACATAGCGTGCCAAAGAATGAGATATACGTAAACCGATACGTACCTACTCATAGGCTCGAAAAACATTACCTTCCGCGGTCGGAGAAAAAAGAAATGTGAGTTGAAGTTGCTTCTATTTTTAGTATGAAGGGACCTAAAACAGTCTCAAATAAAGTTTAAGTGAGGAATGAACTCATTTTGACGGTAAATGGTCATTGCAACTGAGCTCAGGTGCGTTTCCATTCCAAGGACTTAGTTAAAAGCCTCTTGTACCGGTAATTATACCGCTCCTTTAGTTCCCTACCCTTTAAATGCATTAAAACAACGCTTACGCGCTTGCTTAACTTTAAAAATAGGACGTAAACCTTAAATTCCACCAAAGTTAGTAGTAGTAGTAGTAGTACTTGGCGATGTGTTGCGGAGTAGTTACCTTTCTGGTACACAGATGGTTCTAGGTTCTATGACAAATGTACAGTTTTTTCTGGGTCTGGTTGTTTATATACTCGTAGTTTTGCATATTTACATTAGTATAGATAGGTATAACGGTGTTATGTTCTACTTTGAAAGCTTAGTAAATTAGAGGCGACGACCCGCAGAGGGTCCCGAGTTCGATCCCCAGCCAGACAGAAATCTAAATGATGAATTTAAGTTTCTGTTTCTGGGTCTGGGTGTTTGTGTATTTGTCTTTGTGTGTGTCCACAGCACCCACGATACAGGGAGTCCTAGTTTGGGGCTGTGAGTGTAGAAAGCGTTATTAAAGGTACATATTCATATTACATGTTCAAAGTTAGACCAAGCATGAAACCGCCTCTACAAGTAATGCCGCCCGGTAATGACCACCTAAGAAGTGGGCTGCATACCCGTTTTCTGCACCAAACAAAACAAAATGAACTTGTTATTTCTTTGCATTTATAAGGACTATTTCCATTAAATCAATAACCAATATTCGTATTTGAATACAAAGACTTGTAAGATATTACACCGAAAGAACAGAAACACCTTGGCGTGGCATTTCATTACGGGGACCTTTGTGTCGGGCGAGACTATAATGGATTTTCTTTATTTCACATCCATTATATTACGAGTATATATGTACGTCCATTCTTACGCCTTATTTCGAAGCGTTTGTTTAGTTAAATGTTATAATCCTCAACATGTATAGTAACAAAAGGAGCAATGCTAAAACCAAGATAGTGTCGCCATTTTGTGGACTGTGAGGCAATATCTTCTATCTTTAGGCATATAATGATTATAATGGTAATAATATAGAATCTTATAAGCGACTTTACCAAAGTGTCTTATAGTACAAGATCTGTTTTACTTTAAAATGAACTTCGATTCCTAGCAAGAATAACGTTTTTTCCTAGAATGAAGTTTTAATCAAACAATCCCGAAACTCCTAGGAATATTTTTCTCTATTTCCTATATTTACGAATTTGGCCACCTACTACCTGTTAAAAATGTACAATAAGGAATATGGATAATATATAAATAAGTATAGGAATGGGAATGTATCTCGAGATGACAACTAATTGGGAGAAATGAAAGAGAAAACATTCTGCCGCCCCCAAAATTAATTGGAAGCAGGACAGGAAAATGATAAATTATTTTTAGGTATTCCGATAATGTAAACAGGTATATTCATTAATAAGGAAAGCTTTTGTTAGCATTTAGATTGTATCAAAATACAAGGTGTCGTTTTAATAGGCCATTATATAAATTTTATTATAATTTTATCCAATCCATCGCCTACAAGTGAGGAGATAGGTTAAACAAATTCCTATTTACTTTTAATAAGGAAGAAAAATAAATTATATTATAAAAATATTTTCCCTTAAAAATGCCGTTCTCTTTAATTTGTTATTTATAATTGCTTCTTAGAATTTGATCCTTATAAGCGACATTATTCGCCCCGTACATACTCGTAAGTTGAACGATTATTATTGGAGAATCAAAGAAATAGATTCCTAATTAATATTGGTAGATAGTTTTACGTAAGGACACTAATGAATATTCAAAGGCGTGATTTTGCATCAAAATCATTTGATGTCTATTACATGTGTAGCCGCGGATTTAAGGTATTTGTAGAGCGACCGGACTTAATTGCACCATGTCTGTCCATGCACGTCATAGGATGCTAAGGGATTAATCCCGGAGTTGGCTAAGGGTTGTAGAACCACTATGACTCAACTGCGTAGGTACCACCGCCACATCTAGTTCTGCGTTATCATCTTCTTCTATAGTAGAAAGAAAGGTGTAGATGCTGGCTATCCTATATGAAGCGGCCATCTTAGTCTTCAGAAGTGGCCGCATGTGTGATCGGCTTCAGGTAAAATATGTTCTATATTGAGTTGCTCACACATCTGGCAGACGTAATTTAATATTTTGATAGTAATTTTAGCTCTTAACTCGCGTGAAAATAGATTAAAAAAATGTCTACCAATTAACATCAATACTCCTGGACTCGGATCGCCTGTCTGAATTCGAGGAACTAAGGTCATACTCCAACACTCTTCTTAAGGGGGAATCTAATACGAGGCAAAACTTTAAGATCTTTTAAAATTAATTACCGTATAAAGTATCTCTTCGTGACAAAGGCTACTGTATCCATTTCCACATTTATACAGATTTGACATTACATCGTAGAATTTCAATTAAATTCCGCTATCGTCCACTTTATATTCAAAAAACATTGCTCGTAATTCCTTTTCTCCAAATCTAATCCATTTCCCTTTATTCGTTTCGTTGTGATGCAAAATAATATTCCTGGGAAGAAACGCCACCCGGTTTCTTCTGTACTTAATAATAGGTGTACCCCTCTGAATGTTTAATGAGGTTTACGAGTCTTCCGGGATAAAAGGGTCTGAGTATGGAGCTGCATTAGTGTCCTCGCAACGGAACATGTTAGCGATGTACTCGTAATATAGCGTTACCGAGGTTAGATAATGCAAAAGCAACTTTTTCGTTTGAAACTCCACTTCTCACATTAGGCCACAGGGTTCGAATTTTAAGCAGGTTTAATTTTAAAGTTTATTATTTTTATATGAATAATGATATATTGTAAGTTATAGGTAATTAATATTTATCAATTTTTTGTTAAGTTTATCTATCTGAACTTGCTCAGAGTTTAATACTTTGACTTCAATCCTTCTCAGCCCAAGAGTAGATTCGTGCCCAGCACAATTAATGAGTTTTAATTTTCTGAGATCATTATTATAATGAATATAATTACTGAAACATAGTCTCCGGAGGCACGCTTATAATATCGGAAGTAAAAATTGCGAATCCGCGTTAAGTCTAAATTAAGTATTAAGTCTTCAATGGAGAGGGTAAATCAATTATGTATGGACACAGAACGTAATTAAATACCGAAGCTACTGTACCTTTGCTCGTATCGTTGGCAGCCACCTCATTTATATACCAGTGCTTAACACGGGATGGCTTTTAAAAATTGAAGGTCTGGAGCATATTCTATCATTGCTGCTGCAATGCGGATGAGTGGAGACGGTTAATGGCTAATCAGTGATGTTTTTAAACCCCTTACAAGGCCTTAAGTTTTAACGACTCCTAATCAATGATTACAAGTACAATTAACAGCTCATGACTTCAACATGGGAACGTATGATATTTAAGTACTAGTAGTCACCTATAAGCAAGTATCTATCGAAATAGGGATGGCGATCTTTTTTTTCTTTGGGGATGAGATCCCTACACAAGCCTCGGCTAGTCATGCTTTTCCTCTTGTTATCATGTCTTGTCAACAATATTTTCCAAGAATACAAATAACAATCTCAAAATTTGAAGCCATTCCCCGGGGGTTCATAAAATTACTCAAGTAAATAATCAATAACGCAATGCTTTATGTAAGTCCCGGGGTGACGCTTATCTGAATTTATCAGGTTCATTGAAGTGTTCAAGAGATTTGACGCCTCGCCCTTCCGGGTTGCTGTTTTGATTCTCAATAAAAAACGCGATCGATCAAGTTTCGGAGCGGTACTTATTAGGCACAAAATGCGAGTTAAGTGTTTTCTTCAGAAACTTGCAGTTGCGTTCTCAGTGTAGATATGTATATAGTTTATTGTTTTTTTATTTACCTTATACTGACATTGATATTTACATTGAAATGCCGCCAAATATTGTTCGTTGAGCCTAAAGATTGCATAGAAGATAAATGTTAAAGGAGTCCAAAGGAGGAGATAAACTTTTAAACCAATACTTGAGATCGACCTTTGTTTTGTAATTTGAGTTTTAGATAAGATGAGATAGGATAGAGGAGGTTTTATTTTGACCCGACCGCGGAGGGTAATGTTTTTCGAACGTATGTATGTAATGTATGTTTGTGTATCCTATCTTTGGCACGGTTTACAGCCTAAATGAAACGGATTTTAACATATTAAGCGTTGTTGAATTCATTTAAACTGTAGTAATGCATAGGCCTTATTTTTAAGTAGGCAGAGTTTTCGTTTTTATGACAATTACTAGGTATGAAATATTATAAGGGGGGCTAGCCATGTTACAAACTTTGCATTCTATTCGTTTTCTATTCTATTCGTTAGCAAATGTCATTGTACATATACGATAAGTCTATGGTTAGCGATCAATTTATATCAATTAGCCGTCAAATACAATATCGTCTAGTTTCTACACTACCAAAAATACGTAGATGGTACTGATTAATTATTTAATAGTAATATTACAATAAAACATTATAAAATACATAAAAATATACCATATTTTATAGTACATTTATTTTACTAATTACAAATATTTGCAAAAACTAGACTTAATAATGTGTCTATGAACGGTAACTATGGTGATTGGTGATTGTTTACAAAGAGTATACAAATTGTTTATAGAGATATTACTAATGACAGTAACAGCGATTGCATGTATTTTATATAAAATTATTACTTCAACTGAGGATACTTATTCGTACCTCGTACTAAAAGAAAATATCTGGACGTAAGATTTACTGGCTCATGGCACGAAAGTCTTTCAGCAACATCAAGCAACAAAGCTATACTATAACCAATATGGTCATATGGATCTAAACGTTGCGGAACCGCATCCAACTCAAACTTGGACATCATACAACGCTTCCAATCGAAGATGCTTCACATGGTAGCTGATGCCACAGAGACAACAGTGAAAGAGGAAGTGACAAATAAACTAAAATCATATACTCGTCCATAGGGGTAACCTATCATTGTATTCGTCATATAAAGACACTCCAATGAAGTTACTACTGAGCTTATAAAATCCACCCGCACTTTTAAACTCATCAAAAGTAGAGCTACTCAGGATCTTCTTCCATCGTAGGAGCGGCTTCCAAGGAGGCAATAATTATAAATGGTTACGCCACTGGGTGTATACTATACATGCCATGCCAACAAATGAAACCTCATAACCACCAGCTTTTTGCCTAGACAGGGAAATTGCAGGGAAACTGGAGATAATAATGAAAAAAAAGGATACGGATATTAATATTATTTTTTTCTATTAAGGTTTTAATAAATTGTTTTGTTACAAGTAAAGATAATATGAGAAGCATTAATATAATGATGCAATAAAACAGTTAAACTGAGACAATACTTTTATTTAAATACTGGAATAACTCTAAGTTCTATTTTATCTATCTTTATATATATATATATATATATATATATATTTCTTATGTGCGTGTGTATGTCACTGAACTCTTCCTAAACGACTGGACTTTGATGGAATTTGATGAAGGATTTTGATGAAATTTGTTGTGTGTGTTCAAGGGGACTTGAGAATGGTTTAGATTCACAATTTAGTCCGTGGGAAACGGTTTTTTTAATTAATTTTTAATTCGTAAGTAGTTGTTGATTTTGGAATGTTTCACATTGGATTCCACAGACTTCGCTACCATCGCAGTTTCAAATATTAAATAATAATCTATTTTAATGATAGTTTTTACCAACAGTTGGCGCTGCAATCGAATTGAAAAAAATATTTTGTTTTCATTGAGTTACATTCGAACACGTGTTGAATCAATATCTATATATAAAAAATAAAGTCGTGTTAGTTACACTATAACTCAAGAATGGCTGAACCGAGTTGGCTGAAATTTGGTGGAGAGGTAGCTTAGAACCAGGAAAAGGACATAGGATACTTTTTATCCTGTTCGACCGCGTTTCCATGAATAAATAAGGGGAGAAAGGTTGTATTAAAGTCGCCCAGTTTTGATGCAAAACTATATGAATATTGGTATTTGGGATTTCGATAGAAAGTAATTAAATATCTATTTTACGATATTTGGAAAATCAACCCTAAGTTGGTTAAATAGGGGTTGGAATTTTATTTTAAAATCCGTTAATTTGGAAGCAAAGGCTGTAAAAAATTGCATTTGGCTTTAAAAGGCACTTCGTTTAGAAGTCGGCAGATTTTGAAGCAAAGTCTATGAAAATTAGAATTTAGCTTTTATATTGAAAATAATAGAACACATATTTCACGACTTACGGTCGTTTAATCGGGTATGGAACTTTAATTTAAAATCCGTTAATTTGGAGCACTAAGAAAATGATCATAAGACATAATGAAGCATCTGAGTCACTGTTTGTTTGTTTAGATCAACCCTTAAGACTGCTACACGAGTGAAACTACGGGGTACAGATAGTCACTCATAATTAGGTGGTACGAAGTTCACCGGGTCATCTAGTTATATTATATGCTCATATTAATTTAAAATAGAAAAACGGCTTTGCAATTCATTTCTATAATATTTTAGGATACACTAGTTATAGAGAGCCATATTTAAATTTCAACACATTTAAAGTATACATTTTCAAATGATCAAAAGTAATTAAAGTCTATAATGCAGTGATAGCGCGTAGTGAAGTGACAAACAGCTGATACAGAATCCACCATTTTATTAGCGTTTACGTTTTCTACAGGGTCGGCGCGATCGCTCACTATGATATTTATCTTAGAATACGCTTCGCTAACAAATTTGACAAAAAAGTCAAAAGGTTATCAAAAGGTTGTCAAAGGTTGTCATTTGTATGGAAAAAAGAAATGACATGGGCATTGTAGAATCGCTAGCGTTCTATTCTATCGTGTAACTTGGCTACGACTTTTCTACTTCGCTATTTTGATCACGTGATCATTGATATTTTCATACATTTTAGCGTTTCTATAGCGTTTCTACAGCGCAAGCGACTGTAGAATGTCAACTTGGCTAGCCCCCAAGGTATACTTAAGTTAATGCCGCCAATATTGATTACTTAACAGCGCAGTAGTTACATAAACAATCTTCAGCGCTAGTACTCCCAAATGCCCAAAGCAATAAGCAATTAGGGACGTATTCTATATAGCACAAGCGAGTTGAGAGCACCTGTTGTATATTCTGTTTAAACTGTTTGTCATATTATGTTATATATTATGTGTCAGGAGGGATTACTTAAAATGCTTTATGAGGTCGAATCTCTGTGGTTTTACATATTTTTATATTAGCAGAGATAGCACTGCTGTGTTCGGTTTGAAGGGTGTGGTAAGACAGACATACTTATTCGAGGTGTAACCACTTAGTCTTACTAACTAATTTAGTGGCAGAACTCAGGTAGAAATATAATCAAATCAATATATCTTTTTAAAGCCTTTTATAGGTTGCTTTAGTATAGGTTCTCAAGGGTATCAAATCAATGCTAGATCGACTTCAGGTAAAGCTTTGTATGAAGAACAAAAATATCAATTTTGAGAACATTCATAATACATCTTTTAAGTCGAAATATTGGTTCCTTTACACATTTATTGAGTTTAAGTCTCGAGCTCCCTCAGCAATAAGCAATTTGGGTTGTACGAGAATTGATCGAGAAGAAAGCCCGCGTCGGTTTAATGCGCATTCGCATGTACATAAATACAGATAATAATAATAGCAGCAGCTTTGCTGTGTTCTGGTTTGATGAGTTTGGTAAGAGAGACATACTTATCTGAGGCATTCTAGCCTAATCCTCAGGAGTAGCGGCGCATCTGTGGCCGACCTCAGCTAGATCTTATCTTACCTGGGGATGATTACAGATGTCCATAAGCGGCAGTAGCCACTTAACATCAGGTGGACTGCATGCTCATCTGCTACTCTTAAATTTAAGTAAATAAGACCTTTTAAGTCGAAATAGATTTTATAACACAGTTTTATGAGCTTAAGTCTCGAGCTCCCTTAGCAATAAGCAATTAGGGTTGTACGAGAATGGCTCGCGAATGAAAGCCCGCGTCGGTTTAACGCGCATTCGCATGTGCATAAATTAACAGCGCAACAGTAATGAGCGAAATTAGTCAGGCGTTATTTGACAATGAAGTAATTTTAGCGGTAATGGCATAGCAAGCGTGTACACTGTACAAGCCTGGTACAATCAGTGGTTACTGTATAATATAAACCTTCTGTGCAATATGTTAGATTTTCAGTGTTTGTGGGCAGTTAGTGGTATAATACTTAATGTATTTTGAAGGTGATAGAACCCTTTATGGTTCGACTCCAGCGGCACCACCACTACACCTATTTCTGCCTAATAACAGCACCGTTAACCGCTGCTGTGTTCTGGTTTGAAGGGTGTGGTAAGGAAAACATACTTTTTCGAGGCGTTCTGTATTTAAAGTATATGTAGGTCTCCCTTACCATTCAGAACACAGCCGCGCTAAACACAGCTGTTATTAGACCGAAATAGGTGTGGCGGTAACGGCAGAGTCGAACCACAGAGTGTGCTACCAGCATTTAATTAAAGTTCGCTCTTAAAATCTATCAATATACTCACTGCTCTCTAAATATAAAACATAGGTTTCTTTTTTGTAATTAAATCTTTTCTCTGATTACAACAGGTTCCTTACAAAGTTACTGTTCAAGTGAGAATTAACAAATAATTATAAATAATTTCTTTAAAGTGATTTTTCACATCTAACGCATTTTTATTTACTTTACATTCAATCATTCCTTTCTAAAATTTATATAAATGACGATACATGTCCTTAGCACTTTATGAAGCACCTTTGATACAAAAGGCGGCGGTCGGTATAAAAACAAATCATTTCATTACCCCGCGTGCGTGTACGACGACCGTATAAACACCCATAAAGACCCATAAACACCCATAAACCGACATTATAACCCTCACACGTCGGTTCATACGCGTAAATCATTGTATTTAGTACGTTTTAATAGATTTACTTTTGCCAATGAAAACGGCCTTACTTCACCGGTGTTTATTGGGTACAAGGGTGTAATTTTAATTAAAGGTGAGAGACCTTTTTCGATATATTACCCCCACTGCAATATACGGACTTACAGCAGTGCCTGCGTCGCGGCCATTGCAATCTTAATAATGGTAAGCTACAAAAATCAGTCTGTTATTTAAATATCAATCTATACAATTTTTGCTCATCGAAGATCAAATTTATTATTAATAAAAGCGTTCACAACCGTATAGACATTTCATGCAAGAGTCAGTCGTTTCATCAGTCAAATAAATTTAAAACAAAAAGAAACATATTTTATTAAAGTTCAAATACCATAATTATGGGCTCGCTACGGTGAGTGATCACATGTACATTTGATGATAAGCTAGTTCAGATAAAAACTCATGGCAAAAAGTGGCATAAAATTATTTTACACAATTTAAACATCGTTATTTGATTGCTCCAAATTTACTATAATAAATTTCTAATAAACAATATTTTAATGGTTATAACAGTCATGCCATCAAGAAGCCTAAAACGATTTTCTTACTAAGAATTTTTTTAACGAAGCATCTGTTAGTTACAGTCAATGATTTAGGTATACACATAAACATGCAAGATCTCTAAAATCGTTTAAATAAAAAACAAAAGTACTTTGTTTGAGTAAAATGCCTTCTGTTGTATATACCAGATGACAAAGGTCACTTTTGTTTAAAAATAACAATATGCACTCACGCAATTTTCAAATACATTCAAAATTGTTTATCCGAGAAATGAAAAGTACATTGTGTTCTTGTAAAACGCCATATTTATTGATAAAAGATCTCTTCAAGCATAAATCCTTTCACTGTTGCTTTAGTAGGGTTTTAGAGCAGGGATTATTTCTTCTTTACCATTCGGTTGAAAATAATTAGTAATTACTCAAATGGATGGAACCCTTTGAATGGCTTTTATGGCAAATGACAGTTCCATTAACGTAAATGTTAGGGTATCGAAATCCACGGATCTCGTTCATTTTGTTAATTTAACATTTAAAATCATTATCCGTTAGGAAATATAAGTAGTTGTGTACAATTTTACTTATCCGAAGTTGTGCTTGGAAGATTGAAGTTAAATGAAAGATATCCTTTACTTTGGTCTTTTCATGTAAATGAAGTATCATTATGCTTTCTAAAGACCAGCTAGCTAATTTATAGGATATCATTATTAAGCTATTGATATAATTTATCTTAGAAATCGCAAATTCTTCAGATCACTCTGGTGCTATAAAGTAGAAACATGGTCAAAAAACATTGTGTGATGATCATTTAACCAAAGGGACCATAGAGGGATTGCCTTTGATAATCTTCTAGCCTGATTGTATCAAGCTAGATCTACAATATCTAGCAGATACCAATTTGAGACATCTATCGTGTCAAGGATTAGCCTGAATTTGAACAATAATTGTCGGGCTACATCAAGGCTTGTAGTTAACTCTGATGCTTAGATCAGGCTTACCCGCTTTACATCCAACTGGCTAGCTAACTGTCATCTTGGGAAGGTTGTAATTGATAGGGATGTGGTACAAAGTATTTCAGGCTATTGATTGAATAAAGGATAATATTGTTGTTTTTTTTTTAATAACATCGAATAATGTGGAAAAAGCACAAGCTTGCTACTATGCTATCTTGTAGATCATAAGTGGTCCGACAGACAGGTGTCCATACATATGTAATCAACCCCAGATATGATAACAGTCTTAGACCACAAATTGAACTTCGACTTCTACCATTTTCAAAAAGTTTTGGGTACATAATTTTTCTTGGGATTCGCCGTGAGATACATACATCTGATATATATTTATTTACATATTTTAAGGGGAAGATAAAGATCACAACAAATAACGTTCTTGTGAAATAATTATATTATGTTATAGGAAATAAGAAACCGTTTTAATAATGGTCTATATGGAAATTGAATAAAACATTATTGGACCGTTCTTAGAATATTGGAAGGGAGACAAGGAAATATAAACATTCCGTAATTTCTTAGAATAATGATTTCTTAGAATAAAGTCGTCCTATTTTGTCTTTTGAAGAGATTAAGGGTGGTTTAACACGAGCGACAGTCCGTAATGACGATGACAGCCGAGGGCGAAAGGCGTCATGACGCGCGACGGTAGTCGCAAATGCCTGGGCTCGTCGTCATAATACTTCTCTCTATTTAACTGAAATCCATAGTTCAAAATCATTATTTAGTATTTTTGGGTTACAATATAAAGGTATAAAGGATGTACACATAGCTTGGTAAACGCAAGACGGTCAATGATGAATCTATTAAAAAAACTCGAATTAAAATGCGGTCTCTCAAAACAGCAGCTATAATTACATTTGAAAATATTTTGACATACAAAACAGAAAAATACACATAGCCAACTGTACATACGTCAATCGAATTGGACATTTATTTTAATAGTGACAATATTCAATTTCATCCATCACAGGCAATACTAGTCAAACACGTTCGACGGATTACGATTTCGAGTTTATTACAATGTTTATTGCTACTTCTGTGCCATAATATGTGGAATAGTGTTCTTCAATAAAGTAACTAAACTTATACGATCCATCTTACTTTCAGTGAACGATGTATGATATAAAGCGAACATATGATTGCCTCCACTCGTGTAACAGATCCGTAACATCTCTACTAAGGGCCGTCCTTTAGGTATAACGTGTTTATGCTCCTTATCCACCAAAGTGAGATCTTATTGTTTGGATTCTTCAGTAATACCGCAAATAATATTAACAGTGTGTCAAACGTGAAACGCCGCTGCGTTGGTTTAAAAGATATGGTAAGGCGAGGTAAAAAGGAAAATACATTTATGTGAGGCATTCCAACAAAATCCTCGTTGGTAGAAATGCATTTGAAGAAATGGTCATCGACTTTATTTAGGGGATTACGAAGGTTTATGGCAATGACCATTTACTATCAGGTTTGCTACTTTAATTTAATAAAAAACAAGTTGGTTAAAAAATGGCAAGGCCCACTCAATCAGGTCAATGGATGGCAATTGCCATTTACTATCATGTTTGCTAATTTAATTTATTAAAGATAACTTATTTCCTAAAGACGATACTTTGGCATGACTGGTTTTGAGCTCAATTTTATATATTCCATTTTTTTTTCATTCACGTAAAAATCCTATATACGGTCGAATTGAGAAACCTCCTTTTTTGAAGTTGGTTGAAAAATTGCAAGGTCCACTTAAAGATCACCGCACGTATATCGTTCAGGGTCTTTGATTAAATTCATTACGGTAGGAGAATATTCAGAATAATTACCGAATTTAATTGTTACGGGGCTAAACAAGCCGTTTGGATCCAAAACAGGATAGTAGACGGTAATCGTTAGGGTATACGACTTAAACGTTGTTTACATAACCTTTTAAATTGATTACATTTCTCCTTCTTAGTCAATTCTTATTTATTTTCTTGTTGTATTCATCATCATCATCAACAACAACCGTCAACAACCGTTACTATCCCACTGCTGGGCACGGGTCTCCTCTCAGAATGCAAGGGATTAGGCCATAGTCCACCGCGCTGGCCAAGTGCGTATAGGTAGACTATTTTTTCTTTTTTTTTCTTTTATAAAATCTCTCAGGTGTGCAGGTTTTCTCACGATGTATTCCTTCACCTTTTAAGCAAGTGATAATTAATTTCTAATACGCACATAACTTTGAAAAATATCAGACAGAATGTATAAGGAGCTTTTGTTCAGAAATATTTATTAGTAAATTGGTGAACCTTTAGTTACTTGTTGGAAGCCGTTGGATATTTTTTTATTTTGGTCGTTTAAACCCTTGAGACCTTTCTCTTTATGGCCTGGTTTGGCCTTAGCTTAAAACTTAAGTAGCCTTGCTGAAGGTTTTCGACTATTATCTAACCATATGGAGATGGAAAAGAGAACTCGTAACTTTGTTATTGTACTTCACTGCATAGTCTCTTCAATGATAATGTTGACATGTAGTACACCGCCAGTCGTCAGCCTTGTGTCACGTATATTCAGAGCTAAAAACCTCGAATTCAAATAATTTAAAACAATATCCAACCTACTTATAGCGCCCCCTACCGGTAAATGTCATTATCGTTTTTCGTGCAGCCTGTGTACATTTATGATTTTTCAAAATAAGAAATAAAATAAGTAATTTATCGTAAAAATTGTTAATTTATAACAAATATTTCAATTAATAATTTATAAAGGACGTAGGTGTGATATATTGTGCAGAAAAGTACAATGGAAAATAAAGAATTTTGACGAAATTATTCTGAAGACTTGTACTAGGCGGCCATTACGAATGCAGTCGCAAATTGAAAATGTATTATTTTCATTTATTAAAGATAAGATGATAATCTTATATATTAATGAGGAATGACAAGGTAAATTTTTACATATATATATTTTTCCAAGCAAAGGATTTTTAGATTACCATATTGTTCTGTAGCAAGGAATTTGACGTCTTATGTTCATTAACTAAGCTTGTCACCTATTTAGGTGATCTCGCTTATTTAAATCCTTATATAAATCTCGCTTATATAAAGCTATGAACATAGAAATAGGGTGCTATTTAGCCCCGTGCATGGGTACTAACCCGTTTATACTGAGTATTTACTCACATAAAAGAATCTACTATTGAGTAGAATATACCTAATAGGTATTCACCCGTTCAAATAAGGTTATGACCCTTACATATTGGATATTTACCTACATTACAAGAAATAGGGTGCTATTTAGCCCCGTGCATGGGTACTAACCCGTTTATACTGAGTATTTACTCACATAAAATAATCTACTATTGAGTAGAATATACCTAATGGATATTCATCCGTTCAAATAAGGGACCCTTACATATTGGATATTTACCTATATAACAACTATAATAAGATACTACTATTAAGTAGACGGATACAACGGATATTCACCCATTCTAATAGGGTATGATGTCCTTCACATCGGGTAAATAACCCATATAACAAAATACTAATAATCAGTAGATAGACACAACTATTACCATCAATTGGGTGTAATGATTTTAATGAATGAACATTTTATTGAAGAATCATTCAGATTAATAATGTACATGATACAGGATATAGAGATGACAATTTATATCCTTTTGTAATACTCTAGAAGAACCTAAATTTGGTTTAACCATTCATAAGAATTTGGTATCTAGGTAGATCAGCATATTAAAGAGTAATTTACTAAAGGAACTATCTATCTATCTAGATGGTGATAGATAGACTAAAGGAAAAAATAGTTTAAAGGAAGAACACTAGCCTCTAGGAAACTGTGGGACGGATAACACATGATTAGACTTTAAAAGTTGCACAAGGCGCAGTTACTATTGTAGCTGTAAAGAGTCAAAAGCCATGCCACATCAGGTGAATGCTTACTGCTCTCGAGCATTTGACATGATTGTTTCTTAATAATTTTAAATTATTTGCCTTTATAAAGATAATTTGCTATCAATTATCTTATTACTGGTGCTGGTCATTTATTATGTATAATAAATAATAAGAAGAAATTTCATAGTACAAGTACTGGAACAAATGATCGGAAAAATGGTTTAAGAAACAATGATTGTTCAATTCATATATATATAGTACAATATTTTATAATAACAAATATAACGAAGATATTTACACTTCATCCTATGATAAACTTCATCCAAAAGTTTGAGATACTCATACCAAATAGGGTCATTATCTGACTTACAACAAGCCTCATGCACAAATACCTGTATCACAGAAAGGCTTGATCGAAGTTTCCTTTGGAATAAATCTTCAATCACAACAGATTTTTAGGTGAGTGGTTAATAATGTGGTCGATTATAATTATAATTTTAAAGACCAGTTGTAACAAATAACTATTGACCCAAGTTTTGCAAGTGGTTAGCTTTAAGAGTCTATTTGTATAAACACTTAAACTCATTATTCTCAAGGAATGAAGATTTTTTTTTCAAAATATACTCGGTATGTGTGTAGAAAGACTTCTCACATCAGTGGTAACATATTGTTTACTCTTAACCAATTTTTTACAATATTTTTACTTTACCAACACCTGATGATGGTGAGGTTGGTTTATATTGAATATCTTGGTCTTAATCTTGAGCTTTAAATAAAGCCTGGCATTCCACTCACTACTTACTATTGTTTTCAAGAATGCATATTTGGATACTAATTCATGATTACCTTAAACAGTGTTTACATGTCTATGGTTAAATGGAAATTCTATGCATTTCAAGTTCTTTCCTTTGGTTTGAGCAGAACACTATATTTATGTTTTTACTAACCTTTTAAAATATACAAGACCATACATAACTGATTAAGATCTAGGGACATTGTGTCAGTTATATATTTATATAACATAGTTCCTATTTGAATATATATATTGGACAAGGAACAATAACGACACTTAGTAATTTAGGATCATAGACATAATAAGCTATATCATTCTTTAGGATTTATTGGTTACTTAAAAGATAGTTTGATAATTGGAAATAATACAACTGTTAAGGTTGTTCATTGTATTATACAAGGAATAAATAAATAAAAAATCAAATTGCTTTACCATTAGATAAAAGATTAAAAATCAACACAAGGGTGAAATAAAAAAAAAAAAAAAAAAAAAAAATATATATATAATAATAATATTAAAAAATAAAAATTATAATAAATGCAAAGATATGTATATATCACACAACAATTTTAATAATGTTTATCAAAATACTATCCCCCTTACAGATAGATATAATTACAGGTGGTAGTTGTCATATTATTTTTATTATCGGGACACAATCAGTTATGTAACATATGGTCATTATTCTCGGTATTTTTGTTATTTGATTTAAATAACAAATCCGATCAACTATTTAAAGTTAAATGCAGCGTTACTTGTGCTTAAAGATATTTTTTCAATAATCATCTTCAACACGGTGAAACCCTAATACGTGTAGGCAACTCCACAGTTATTTCATATAGAAACAGCATGGTGTTTAATACCCATAATACCCACATTTAACCGTAATATCAAGGCACATATTGGATTTATTGAATACCCAAAAAATGTTTTTATTTCCCTAATACATTCAATAATTTCAGAATGAATTTGCTATCACTAAATCAAGATTATACATTGCGAATTAACACTTTGAAGGTTTTTAAATTAAAGTTTTAAAAGAAAGTTTTAAATTAAAAAAAAAATAAAATAAAAATAAATAAACCTTTCGTTTTGGAAGGGTTGCATTTTGGGTCTCATATGAATTTAAAAAAAAAAAAAAGAAAAGATCTAGATCCATTTGTTTTTCGTCAACGCTTTACCCTGTATGTTACTCGCTTCCTCGAGGAGCGTTTCGTTTCTATACACGAATCTCAAGATTTTGTTGCTCTACAAGCAATGTTAGACGCAATAATGAAAACGTGATGCTGGTGCTTATAATATTTTGGCCTAAACAGTGTAAATAACTAGATCTATCTGTAGACTGGTTACAATATTCTTTTCATTTTGATATATATATATCTAGAATTATTTTTGTTCTTAAAATGCATATTTAGGTTTTCTATCCTCCATATCCCAAGTATGCTATTAGTTGGGATAGTTACATCTGATGTATAAATATTTTTAGCGAGTTAAGTGTAAAATATTATATATTATTTAGTGGAGATGAAGAATAAATACTATTTACTTTTTTTGGTTATTGTAATTACTCTTATAGTAAAAAGAAAAAAAAAAAAAAAAAACAATAATAATATATGAGTAATATATATATATATATATATATATATATATATATATATATATAAGTAATATATAAAAACAATAGATATCGTATATATTATGACGTTCACTTGGTGTAAGCCCGTGAATGCCATTATTACTACCGATTCGCCTACATCTGAGTCGAGACTTCTAAAAAGTATACATAAACATAATAATAACATTATTGTATATTAACCAAATTGCTTGGCGGAAGATATTGTATATTAAATTGCCACATGAATTTAAACCTTACTATAACCAGTGTTCAAACAATCTAGTATTACCATTATTTCATAGTAATCATAGTATTTGTCCAGCACATCCTTAATAAAATTACCTAGATAGGCCTAGTAACACTTGAGAGTTACAAGAATAAGTTTATTTCTTTTATGTAATCTTATAATACAGTGACCTCCCAGACGACAGTTTCTAGATTTTACCAACCACGGAGGATGATGGCATTGATATATCATTTTTTACAATACATACCATTAGAGAGCACGCTTTACCACGCTGCTACGCTGACGTCTAAACATATGAGTGTCAGTTAAGACCCTCTTAGAAGGATAGCTGAATGGATCAGATCTAAGTTCAATTTTGTAGTAGAGACGTTACATCAAACGTATACTTGATAACTGTAATTAATATTTAAATAGATATATTAAATTAGGAATTTTAAAAATAATAGGATTTAAATGTTTTTGTATCTTGTTTAATAGGCTCGTTATTTTACAAATCTCTAAACATCTACATGTCAACATTATCATTGAAGAGACTATGCAGTGAAGTACAATTAGAAATTAAACGAACTTACCTAAGTGAAGTTCCAATTTCAATTGTACGAACTGCATAGTCTCGAAATGATATTATAACCCACCCACCCATACTTATATACGATAAGTATTACCCATAATATCATCTATGTTGTAAAATAATCGAGCTAATGAACTTACATCTTGACCCCAGGATCTCTAAACTTAATGACATTTACCGGTAGGGGGCGCTATAAGTAGGTTGGATATTGTTTTAAATTATTTGAATTCGAGGTTTTTAGCTCTGAATATACGTGACACAAGGCTGACGACTGGCGGTGTACTACATGTCAACATTATCATTTCGAGACTATGCAGTTCGTACAATTGAAATTGGAACTTCACTTAGGTAAGTTCGTTTAATTTCTAATTATATGCTCCTACTACGTGTTTCAGTCTTCAACTTTCTTTAAGACTTTTATAAGGCGTTATCATTATACAATATCGTATTAGTGGCATCAGTTAATAAGTCTTTCGGTAAAGCTAAGAAACTACGTGTGTCTTTGTACATTTTATATACACATTGTACACGTGTGTATTCCAATTTCCTAATAAAGTTTCCGAAGATTAAGTAAACTATTTGTATTTAAGTGTTAGAATTATTCCTCTTTTAATATCACAATTTGTAAAGTTAAATACTTCTCTTTGTGTTTCATTCTGATTTCCGATCTGCCGTACAATATTATATCAAAGATCATTAAAAGTTTATTTGTACAGCTACAAGAGAAGTGGAATATTATTTTATGACATTTAATTAAAATGTGATTCTCCTTACGTTTTGGTCGCACACTGGACGGTTTGAGCGCCCACCCTTGCCACCCGTAACCTCGGGAAGCCCCTTTTAGTCGCCTCTTACGACATTCAGGGGATACCGTAGCTCAATTCTGGTCGCGGGACTGCAGGGACAATCTACTGGCGCCTAAGCGAAAACATTTTAAGTCTATGCTGGCGCCTAAGGGATTTTGACTGGGCAATAATAAATTTATATGAAGACAGACCTATTTAATATTTGTCATTGGTTGCTAAAGTTATAGATACATGGTACTACGTAGGTACGATTACTTTGATCATTATTTCGTAAATATGTTGGTGTTGGTTTTTGGTAAAGTTCGCGTAAAACGCTAGTCCGCTCTGAACATACAAATGAACCGCTTCGCCTTAGCAATTTGTATGACCACACTTGCTCGCAACAACTTCAGAGCGGACTATCAATGTAGCGCGGAAGTATAGTCCGCGTAATAGTCCGGGTACTATACGTACTTACCAAATGCATACGAAAACGGGTAGTCTAAACAACTGTGGCTATAGCGTTCGATATTCTAATAATAATTTCTTATCTTGATATAGGTACTATGAATTGACGTAGACACCTATACTATACTATCAAGTCGACTAGAATCTTGCTTCATTCAAATATCCGCTGCGCGTTTGGCGATATTATGGCTTCGTCCGATACCGTTTCATCCGTTCCCTCGGCGGCACGGCAGTCAACGAGCAATCGCCGTATGACGTGGTTGTGTGTTGAGTGTCCGACTTTCCCGCGTGAACATCGAAATAATGCTAAAACTTTTGTGAATCTTGTGATGTGATGTGAACAATGACGAAATTGTGTGTTAATTGGTAACTGATTTAGTGGATATAAATTGTGTTTGTGTGTGTATTTAGGTTGAAGTTGAAGTGGAATTACGAGTTACCGGCATTTTATTGTAAGTACTTACCTGAGTTTGTTTTACAGAGGCCATTATTCGTTATTTGAATTGTTAATTCCATTTTCAAATTACGTGTTTATAACCATTCATTCATTATAATTATGCGGAGTTGGATGGACTTTAAAATACGATATATGAATAGTTATCAATTATAAATAATGTTATTAGAAATAATACTCGTGTTAGTCGTGTCTCAGACAGGTTATCTCAAAGCGGACTGAAGTGTGTCTAAACACGCCTTTCTAGACTTATAATCATTTATTGACACATGATAGAATACTAGGAAGTATCGATAAACCCAAGAATTATTTCTTATTATCCATAATGTGTTAAGTAGATTACAAATCTCCGTGCAAAGCCACGTGTTCAGAGGTCAAAGTCAAATTGTATCAGTGATAAGGCACCTATAGGTTTATTGTTATTTTGATTTTATTGTGTTACTTAAATTGTTTAATTCGTTTGTACCTAAAAGTTAACATTTTATTTTTGATTTAACCAAAGTTACTTGGGTTAGTTATGTATTTTAAGTGACAACCACTAATGTATCTACTTAGTTTCCTTTTAAATAATATATTAAACTGATTACCAATAAAAGTATATATTTTAATAAGGTTGTAATTAAGTAGATAAGTATTCATAAATTGATGCCTTAACAATTTTGGACGACGGTAGATCAACACAGGATGTTGATCCTGTGTTGATCTACCTACCTCATTAGTATTTTATTAAAGTTTATTTTTATTAATAAAGATAAAACTTAATTAAAATAATAATAGAAATTAATTTAAGATCCAACTTTTCACTTAAAATAATGGACCTAGGTATCTCTGAACTAACTCATTATTTATTAAGGATTTTTTTTTATTTATCGAAGGAATACTCAGGTGTTCCAAACATAATTTACAAACAATATCCGTCGTTTTATGAATATCATCTCTGTCTTATTAGAGAATAAAATATACGCACATAGGTCAACTACCTACCTACCTACATTACAAGCACAATTATTTACACTAGTTATGTCAATAATCTCTGCATCTGTGCAAAGAAGCACGATTATTTTACTTGGTTATGTAAGTAAGATTGCTTACTAAGGAAGCTAGATGGTGGCACTTTATATTTTTTTGGACCATGGATCGAAATTGTGTTTCCCCTTAACCACGATTCATGCAACTATATTGTACTATCGGCATAAAATGCTTATTGTTAGTACCAGTCGTATCTTATCTGTCATGTTATAGTTAAAACAAGGCATGTGAAGAATAATTTCGTATAATATGTGAATTATAATTTCTGCACAATTAATAATTATTATTTTGTTTGGTTATGTTATCTAAACTGCTACTTAATAGAGTAAGTTAATAGTGTGAGTTTGCAATGTTGATAGTATGTATCGAAATTCCGTTTCGCGGCGATCACGAGCCATCGACGGGGCCGAATAATCGACCAAAAACTTAAAGTAACTACGGTTAGATACATACCTGTAAGAAGTTCACAACGACACTGCTATAAGTAGTTATTTACACAGTTATAAATAAGTAAGATACTTTTTATAAAACTTGAAACATAAAAAAGCGATGAACATCGAAGACGAGTTGCTCATTTAGCTGCTTAACTAATCAAACAGTAGTACGTTCATAATAAGTTGTTTGGAATATTCTTAGTTATATTTACAATAGTAAAATAAAAAACCGGATTTTAAATGTTATTTATCTAGAAGGCTTATCTTTACATAATGATGAATATAATTTGTTAAAAAAAGTCAAGGTTATCCGTCATAATAATATTTCTTTAATAATGAATGTATTTTAATTAGAACGCAACCGTAGGAATCATGCAGTTGGCTCTTAGATTGTTATTGCTTAAACAAAAACGATTATGTTCATCTGTGCAAGCAACCATGACTTCCTTACTCGATTATTTATGTATATAATTAGAAATTAAACGAACTTACCTAAGTGAAGTTCCAATTTCAATTGTACGAACTGCATAGTCTCGAAATGATAATGTTGACATGTAGTACACCGCCAGTCGTCAGCCTTGTGTCACGTATATTCAGAGCTAAAAACCTCGAATTCAAATAATTTAAAACAATATCCAACCTACTTATAGCGCCCCCTACCGGTAAATGTCATTAAGTTTAGAGATCCTGGGGTCAAGATGTAAGTTCATTAGCTCGATTATTTTACAACATAGATGATATTATGGGTAATACTTATCGTATATAAGTATGGGTGGGTGGGTTATAATATCATTTCGAGACTATGCAGTTCGTACAATTGAAATTGGAACTTCACTTAGGTAAGTTCGTTTAATTTCTAATTGTACTTCACTGCATAGTCTCTTCAATGATAATGTTGACATGTAGATGTTTAGAGATTTGTAAAATAACGAGCCTATTAAACAAAATACAAAAACATTTAAATCCTATTATTTTTAAAATTCCTAATTTAATATATCTATTTAAATATTAATTACAGTTATCAAGTATACGTTTGATGTAACGTCTCTACTACAAAATTGAACTTAGATCTGATCCATTCAGCTATCCTTCTAAGAGGGTCTTAACTGACACTCATATGTTTAGACGTCAGCGTAGCAGCGTGGTAATGCGTGCTCTCTAATGGTATGTATTGTAAAAAATGATATATCAATGCCATCATCCTCCGTGGTTGATAAAATCTAGAAACTGTCGTCTGGGACGTCACTGTATTATAAGATTACATAAAGGAAATAAACTTATTCTTGTAACTCTCAAGTGTTACTAGGCCTATCTAGGTAATTTTATTAAGGATGTGCTGGACAAATACTATGATTACTATGAAATAATGGTAATACTAGATTGTTTGAACACTGGTTATAGTAAGGTTTAAATTCATGTGGCAATTTAATATACAATATCTTCCGCCAAGCAATTTGGTTAATATACAATAATGTTATTATTATGTTTATGTATACTTTTTAGAAGTCTCGACTCAGATGTAGGCGAATCGGTAGTAATAATGGCATTCACGGGCTTACACCAAGTGAACGTCATAATATATACGATATCTATTGTTTTTATATATTACTTATATATATATTACTTATATATTATTATTGTTTTTTTTTTTTTTTCTTTTTACTATATGAGTAATTACAATAACCAAAAAAAGTAAATAGTATTTTTTCTTCATCTCCATTAAATAATATATAATATTTTACACTTAACTCGCTAAAAATATTTATACATCAGATGTAACTATCCCAAGTAATAGCATACTTGGGATATGGAGGATAGAAAGCCTAAATATGCATTTTAAGAACAAAAATAATTCTAGATATATATATATCAAATTGAAAAGAATATTGTAACCAGTCTACAGATAGATCTAGTTATTTACACTGTTTAGGCCAAAATATTATAAGCACCAGCATCACGTTTTCATTATTGCGTCTAACATTGCTTGTAGAGCAACAAAATCTTGAGATTCGTGTATAGAAACGAAACGCTCCTCGAGGAAGCGAGTAACATACAGGGTAAAGCGTTGACGAAAAACAAATTTTTTTTTTTTTTTTTAAATTCATATGAGACCCAAAAAACAACCCTTCCAAAATGAAAGGTTTATTTATTTATTATTATTATTATTATTATTTTTTTTTTTTTTTTAACACTATTTTTTAGGACTGTCTGGACCAGTCTGGTACTACCACAAACTCCCCAACCGTTCAGAGATAATCTTTAACAACAATTATTTTATTAGAAATAAAATGAATATTTCCATTTAAATAGTATAAACCTTAGTCATGACATGTAAGTCATACTTCTTGTAGGTTTCCTAGTAAATAAATCTATTTAAAAACCTTCAAAGTGTTAATTCGCAATGTATAATCTTGATTTAGTGATAGCAAATTCATTCTGAAATTATTGAATGTATTAGGGAAATAAAAACATTTTTTGGGTATTCAATAAATCCAATATGTGCCTTGATATTACGGTTAAATGTGGGTATTAAACACCATGCTGTTTCTATATGAAATAACTGTGGAGTTGCCTACACGTATTAGGGTTTCACCGTGTTGAAGATGATTATTGAAAAAATATCTTTAAGCACAAGTAACGCTGCATTTAACTTTAAATAGTTGATCGGATTTGTTATTTAAATCAAATAACAAAAATACCGAGAATAATGACCATATGTTACATAACTGATTGTGTCCCGATAATAAAAATAATATGACAACTACCACCTGTAATTATATCTATCTGTAAGAGGGATAGTATTTTGATAAACATTATTAAAATTGTTATATTTATATATACATATCTTTGCATTTATTATAATTTTTATTTTTTAATATTATTGTTATATATATTTTTTTATTTTTTTCTTTTTATTTCACCCTTGTGTTGATTTTTAATCTTTTATCTAATGGTAAAGCAATTTGATTTTTTATTTATTTATTGCTTGTATAATACAATGAACAACCTTAACAGTTGTATTATTTCCAATTATCGAACTATCTTTTAAGTAACCATTAAATCCTAAAGAATGATATAGCTTGTTATGTCTATGATCCTAAATTACTAAGTGTCGTTATTGTTCCTTGTCCATTATTATGACATTTCAAATAGGAACTATGTTATATAAATATATAACTGACACAATGTCCCTAGATCTTAATCAGTTATGTATGGTCTTGTATATGTTTAAAAGGTTAGTATTAACATAAATATAGTGTTCTGCTCAAACCAAAGGAAAGAACTTGAAATGCATATAATTTCCATTTAACCATAGACATGTAAACACTGTTTAAGGTAATCATGAATTAGTATCCAAATATGCATTCTTGAAAACAATAGTAAGTAGTGAGTGGAATGCCAGGCTTTATTTAAAGCTCAAGATTAAGACCAAGATATTCAATATAAACCAACATCACCATCATCAGGTGTTGGTAAAGGAAAAATATTGTAAAAAATTGGTTAAGAGTAAACAATATGTTACCACTGATGTGAGAAGTCTTTCTACATACATACCGAGTATGTTTAGACAAAATCTTCATTCCTTGAGAATAATGAGTTTAAGTGTTTATACAAATACTCTTAAAGCTAACCACTTGCAAAGCTTGGGTCAATAGTTATTTGTTACAACTGGTCTTTAAAATTATAATTATAATCGACCACATTATTAACCACTCACCTAAAAATCTGTTGTGATTGAAGATTTATTCCAAAGGAAACTTCGATCAAGCCTTTCTGTGACACAGGTATTTGTGCATGAGGCTTGTTGTAAGTCAGATAATGACCCTATTTGGTATGAGTATCTCAAACTTTTGGATGAAGTTTATCATAGGATGAAGTGTAAATATCTTCGTTATATTTGTTATTATAAAATATTGTACTATATATATATGAATTGAACAATCATTGTTTCTTAAACCATTTTGCTGATTATTTGTTCCAGTACTTGTACTATGAAATTTCTTCTTATTATTTATTATACATAATAAATGACCAGCACCAGTAATAAGATAATTGATAGCAAATTATCTTTATAAAGGCAAATAATTTAAAATTATTAAGAAACAATCATGTCAAATGCTCGAGAGCAGTAAGCATTCGCCTGATGTGGCATGGCTTTTGACTCTTTACAGCTACAATAGTAACTGCGACTTGTGCAACTTTTAAAGTCTAATCATGTGTTATCCGTCCCACAGTTTCCTAGAGGCTAGTGTTCTTCCTTTAAACTATTTTTTCCTTTAGTCTATCTATCACCATCTAGATAGATGGATAGTTCCTTTAGTAAATTACTCTTTAATATGCTGATCTACCTAGATACCAAATTCTTATGAATGGTTAAACCAAATTTAGGTTCTTCTAGAGTATTACAAAAGGATATAAATTGTCATCTCTATATCCTGTATCATGTACATTATTAATCTGAATGATTCTTCAATAAAATGTTCATTCATTAAAATCATTACACCCACTCGATGGTAATAGTTGTGTCTATCTACTGATTATTAGTATTTTGTTATATGGGTTATTTACCCAATGTGAAGGACATAATACCCTATTAGAATGGGTGAATATCTGTTGTATCCGTCTACTTAATAGTAGTATCTTGTTATAGTTGTTATATAGGTAAATATCCAATATGTAAGGGTCCCTTATTTGAACGGATGAATATCCATTAGGTATATTCTACTCAATAGTAGATTATTTTATGTGAGTAAATACTCAATATAAACAGGTTAGTACCCATGAACGGGGCTAAATAGCACCCTATTTCTTGTAATGTAGGTAAATATCCAATATGTAAGGGTCATAACCTTATTTGAACGGGTGAATACCCTTTAGGAATATTCTACTCAATAGTAGATTCTTTTATGTGAGTAAATACTCAGTATAAACGGGTTAGTACCCATGCAAATAATGGGCTAAATAGCACCCTATTTCTATGTTCATAGCTTTATATAAGCGAGATTTATATAAGGATTTAAATAAGCGAGATCACCTAAATAGGTGACAAGCTTAGTTAATGAACATAAGACGTCAAATTCCTTGCTACAGAACAATATGGTAATCTAAAAAACCTATGCTTGGAAAAATATATATGTAAAAATTTACCTTGTCATTCCTCATGAATATATAAGATTATCATCTTATCTTTAATAAATGAAAATAATACATTTTCAATTTGCGACGGCATTCGTAATGGCCGCCTAGTACAAGTCTTCAGAATAATTTCGTCAAAATTCTTTATTTTCCATTGTAACTTTTCTGCACAATATATCACACCTACGTCTTTTATAAATTATTAATTGAAATATTTGTTATAAATTAACAATTTTTACTATAAATTACTTATTTTATTTCTTATTTTGAAAAATCATAAATGTACACAGGCTGCACGAAAAACGATAATGACATTTACCGGTAGGGGGCGCTATAAGTAGGTTGGATATTGTTTTAAATTATTTGAATTCGAGGTTTTTAGCTCTGAATATACGTGACACAAGGCTGACGACTGGCGGTGTACTACATGTCAACATTATCATTGAAGAGACTATGCAGTGAAGTACAATTATAGAAAATAATAGCGACTAACAATTACGCCAAACATATTCGTGCATTACTGTGTGTACACATTTTTACGATGTAGTAAAAACATGTAGCTTATAAGTTTTCTCTGCCATGTATAGACATCTGAAACAAAATTAAGTCTTGATAAAGTAACCTAACTTTTAAGTAAAATCTCGTGAACATACACAATGTCTGCTTCATCTTGCCCAGACCAGAACGCAGCTATAATCGATAAGAGAATTTGCGAACCGATAGTGTAGAAGAAGTAGAACAAAGAGAACCATATTAATTTTTAGGTGACAAGTTTTTAAATTTTATTTATTTATTTGTAAAACAAAAAAAATCCGTTTCCTCATGTGATATATCTTCTAAAATCGTTTGTTACTGCCACCTTCATCATAATAATTATGTAATACAAGTCCCTTGCAATATTTCATCTTTCTAGACTTAACGGTTCAACCTGTACGCTATCTGTCAGAAAACAAACAACAATTATGTAGCGTGAATTCATTTGTCCCTATTATGTGTATTTCAATACATAACTGTAATTTTTAAATAAAATGAAACAGTTTTCGAAAAACATTAATTGTATTATTGTTATATTTATAAAATTAATTTTTATTTTGTAAATTTAAACTTAACTGTATTTTTAATTGAAATTGTTGGTATTGTAGTTCGTGTATCCCTTGTAATTAATTATGTTTTCAAAATAGATACTGCAGTTTGTGGAATGTAATTTGCATCGATATTGCCAATCAGCTTCATATTCATCCTTACATAAATAATCAATCACATACGTTTATAATATATGATCTTTATGAATGCTTAATTATGTACGAATTCATTATCATCATTCACTTATTTGTATCCTACTGCTAGCCAAGCTGTGCCCAAAGTTTCTCCATCGCCAAGTGTGGATTGATAGACTTCTATCGGAAAAAAATATAGACCTCTTGTAACTTTTCTCACAAAGTATAGTATTCCATCTACGTTATAGCGAGTGACAATTTTATGATATTCCAATACATATACAAACTTCGAATAATCAGAGGTTCTTGAGGTTCGATCTACGGACCTTTATTGTAGGAGGCTAATTTTCTTATCACTGGTCTACCAATTCATATGCGCATCGAATATTTAGGACAGCCGAATAAACATTTGATCGAGCAATAGTTCCTTTTGTTGGAAAATAGTTAGAAAATAGTTGGTAATGTTGTACCAATACTTTAAAAAGGTCTGTTAAAATGATTACAAAATACTTTTTCACGAATATAATGATATTGCCCCTTTACGTGGAAAATAATGAATACCTACTACAGATGTCCAATGCCCATAGATTGCAATGACCACTTTGTCACCATAAATAAAATATTCAAAGTTTATTTCCGCTTACGTACATCCAGTACCAAAAATTTTAGAAGGCAGTCTTTACAGTACAGCCCTACTAAATCTCATTATATATTATTGTACATATACCATTAGGTATACCAGTATATTTCCGTGAATCACAATCCAAAAAACCGTCATTTGACACCTAATTTGAATAGTTAACGACCAAACGAAGCCAACGAGCCTTCGCAAATAATTACCTAATCACGTTAACTATCCGTCTAAAGTAAAAAAGAGCCGCCAATCTTCATAAACCCGGTACGCCAAAGTATCTTTCATTAAGGTTTTTTTACGCTAATAAAAAGCCTGAATAATTTTACGTTTATCCCTTTCTTGTTTGCAAAGCTTATTCATCAAGCTACCTGCTTTTTACGTTTTTGCGGCGCTAAATAATTGTAGCTATAAAAATACTTTACGCGATTATTGTATAACAAACCGTAATGTTTTAGCTTCGTGATGTAAACGTTAGATACTAAGTAAATGCTAATGGTTTATGTACTTTACAATAATGTGCAGTTAATACTCCTGTGCTTTCATAACATTTTTACGATTAGATTAGATTTACGAGTAATGTAAATGTTCATTAATCAACACGTGTAAACGTGTACACGTGTGTATCAGTCTAAATGTGAGTTTCGCCGCGATCACGATCCATGCAACGGGATTGAAATATTGATATTAAATCCGCTTATCGTGACTATCCGTTACATAAAATGACATACTTAAATAAACTTTGTAATTTATTTTGCGGCGAGTATCGACTATTACTACGTTCTATTATATAGAAGTAGCAAATATTGATGTTTGTCATTCTATATTTAATATAATAGCTGTTACGTTAAGCAGAAATAGGTGTAGCGGTAGTGCCACCTGAGTTGAACCACAAAGGGTTGTACGACCTTTCAAACTTAGTTTGTAAGTTCAATTCTACGTCTGGCACGTGCTCTGGAATTAAGAGCTTTTTAATTGTATCGTGGATCATGGGTATACTTTATGTAAAAAAATATGAACAATGCTTCGATAAGTGGTGCATTAGAGAAGAACCGTAGTTCAATAAGCCGACAGTCATCATCATTATCAACCTATTATTGGTCTCCTGGTCTCCTCTCAGAATGAGAAGGATCAGGCCATAGTCCATTACGCTGGCCAAGTGCGTATTGGTAGACTTTACATACGTTTGAGGTTTTTTTTTTATAAATCAATCGGTCATGCAGGTTTCTTCACGATGTTACCCATGATCGTTTAAGCAAGTGATTATTAATTTCTAATACGCACATAATTAAAAAAATCAGAGATGCGTGCCTGGGATTTTAACCTTGGACACCTCGATCGAGAGGCCGAGTTTCTTAACCACTAGGCTATCATTCTGACCGTGCCGTCAAAATGTTTCGTAGTGAAGTGGAACGTAGACTAAACATAATTTAAGACGTAAACTTTGCCAGGTGGAACAATTTCTCGGAGCACTATTGTCGGTAGGACGTACAAGGAAAGGTTATGTTCAATGAAATTATTACTTTAATACACATAATTATTATTACAACTTATTTAAATACCTTGGCAGTATGGACAATTTATTTGTTCATACATATTTCTTCGAAGTGTGAAGCGGTTATTCACAACGGCGAGGTAAAAACTGTCAATACCGCCATTTGGCAGTATTTTTACAATAGAGGAGAAATGGTGAAAATAACTACATTACATACGATCTTCTTTAAATCTTATAACTAATTGTACTTTTACTATTTAAAGTATTCATGAGTTATAAAGAACATTTCTGTTTGTTATGACTTATGTCTTTTATATGATTTTTTTGTTGTTTTATATATTAGTCTTTATCCGTTTCAATATACATATGTACATGTATTTCGGGTTTAAAACGTGATAATGACTCACAGATGCTAACTTGTGATGTTTTTATCAACCCGTATCTAACTGTAAATCGGAGTTAGACAGAAATACGTATGATATACTCATGTACCTAAGTATAGTCCGCGCCAAACTGCTTGTCCGCTCTGAAGTTGTTGCGAGCAGGTGTAGTCATATAATTTGCTATGCCGACGCGATTCATTTCTATATTCAGAGCGGACTAGTAGTTTTACGCGCACTATATAAAAATTTACGAGTGTGGTGGAGTTCTTAGTGATGTCTACTCATGTCACGCATGGTAAAGGAAAATTAACAAAGTGTTCCGGGTTTGATCGCCGTTCAGGTAGCTACATAAATTATATTTACTTATTTATATGAATTTAGTCACAAGTTTTTATTTTCTATTATTTTTTTTCCTCTGCGGGAATGGAGTTCATTCCAGCCGTAGGACTGTAAATGAATAAGATCACTAAGCCCTAAATCTTCCTGATAAGACTATGTAGTTTCACTTCTCATCTTACAAGAGAATAAGCAAAATTATATGCAGGACTATGAGTGTATATTTTAGTAATTGCACATATTGCTTAGTATTATATTAACCAATAATACTCGTACATTATAATGACATCCAATAATGGATATAGAATATTGAGCATGTAATATCGTGATACCATTTATAATTCACGACAACATCGCAGGTAAATCAGTCTGTGCTATCACTACATTTCTCGTTCTGTCACTCGTATTGATGTCGTGGAATGAAAATGTCATCGCGGCTCAATTCTCGCTCAATCGAGCGATCGCAGTGAAACAGCAGGTATTTAAATATTTTCATATTGCTTTAACCTGATGAATATATCCAAATTTCTTGATTCGATACACGATATTGTCGTCGATCAGAAACAGTATTTCTAAGATCTAATCAGGAAGATGTTATAGGTACCTTTTACGAGTATTATGGTAATTACATTTTTGCTTTGCATGAAAGAAATGCTTATTTTTGATTTATCACTCTTGTGACTCGACTATTTAAAAAAAATAGTAATTTGAATAATCTCCAATTTCAATATTTTTACCGTATCATGACATTATAGCCAAAGTAATATTATGCTTATCATGATATATCAGAATTCCTCTGGTGTTCCAATGTCCGTAGGCGGCGTTGACTACTTTTCATCAGGTAACCTGCCTAATCGTTAGATTAAACAATAAATAAATATATCTAAAATATCAAATATCGCAACACAATTTACATACTTAAATAAATTAACTATGAATGCATTTTATGGTTTCGTTCAGACTTAGATTTACGTGTGTATGAAAACAGATGAATATCGGGAAAATGTATTTTTGTGGATATCTGTTTACGAACATGGCCGATGGTCCTGAACGAAAATTATCCGTCCGACAAGAAATGGGAATTGGCACACTTCGAGTTTCAGGGAGCTTTTGAACCAAGCTAAAATTTTGTTGACGTTTCTACAGAGTCTACAGAGTAGGCGCTAACAAAGCCTCAACATTGTTGCTATTAAGATATTAGTACCGGTGTTGTGAATGTAGTGTTAAATACGTTTTCCGGTGTTTCGGTAGTTGACTTATTGATTATTTTAGATGCATATATGTTGTAAGTAGGTATTAATGATGATTAATATTAAGACCTTAAATAATTGTGGCTATTATATTTGCAATGTAAAATATTCAAAATAATTCATATCTGAAACAACAATGCGGATGTCGGCCATTTTGTCTGGAATTAATATCGCAAGCATCGCGTCGAACGCATCCAAAGTTCTACCTCTGAACGACTTTACAATGGCTCATCGCGCCGCTAGCGCTAGCCGGATTCAATTAAATTTTTATCTCTAACTGATGTCTTGTAAAAACATAATTGGCCAAGTATGAGTCGAACTTGCACACGGAGGATTGAGTGCCAATATTTTATTTTTATTTTCAGCATTTGTTAATTTTATTTTTATTGCAACTATAGTAGTAAACGCATTGTATTTTATCTTTATTTCTATTAGGGTTCAGTGGTTAGTACAAATGATTACGAAATATATGTGTTAAACATGCCACAGCAGCAAAAAATCAAATGACTATCATGAATTCAAGAAATAAAACCCTGTAACAGACAGTCAGCGGACACTTAGTTTTTACCCTTTGTGCTCGGAACTCAAACAACATTCTACCACTTATTACCAATTTGTAGCATTTTGACACATTGCGGATTGGATTTCCGAATGGATACGTGATTTAGAGAACAGTCTTAGTGCGTGATTCGCATTTTCTTACACAAAATTATTTCTTATCTTAATTTATAACCGGGCGTACTTTTAGTCCATTTTCTTATACTGCGAGCTAAGTTTCCGGGCTTCATAATCCAATATGATATTTTCATATTTTTTCTAGGTTCAGTATAATGCCTGTGGCAATTTGACTGAAATCATTCGCGTTTATTGAAAAGCCATACTTTTATAAAAATAATTATATACGTCCATAGATTAGTAAAGATTACTCACTCCTAACAAGAAAATGTAACCAGTTTTGACAATTGAAATTGTCACTGCCATCTAATTTCGTGTTTGAAAAATATTAAAAAAATGTAGTTTTTAGATCATTTACGAATGAAATAATATTTCTCCGCACTTGTTCTTTGATTTCGTGTTTTTGTACCATTTAACTAGGCATGTCGGCATAGTTCCGCGTAAAATACACCAGACGCCATTAAATGGCTGACAGAATTGTTAGCCGTTTAAGCCATTTAATGGCTTCCTTCAATTACAAGGCGGTGAGATATCTATACTTATCATGTATACGTCATAATATTTTAAAGGTGGTAGAAGCCTTTGTGACTGCGGAGACACTACCGCCACGTCTATTTCTACCATATAACAGCAATGTGTGGTTAGAGAAGTATATTTATCCGAGGTTTTTCAACTTAGTCTTCAAGTTTAGCGACGCATTTATAGCCGATTTACTTACTACATTTGAATTCTAAAAAATACACGAAAATCTTGCAAAGCAATGGTAAGTTAAACATTCAAAAATAATTCTGTACAGAATCTACCAAGAATAAAATATATAGGTAGATTTGCATTTATGGTTATGAAAATTAATTATCGATATTGTAGTACTTTCTAGAAGAATTAGTTCAATAAATAGCGCTTGAATCGCCAACTCGTTATAACTTATCTCACCGCTTGTTCAATGTCGGGCGTAACACAATTAGCACAAGTTTCCAACCATTCATTTAGTTCACACGTTTTTATACATCCCCCGGGACACTTTCTGTTTTAATGGAATTTGTAGATTGAGTTAACATAACTTTGTCTGGAAATTCTGTGAGACTGCAGGTAGACTGATCTTTTTTGAAATAGTTATTTCTCTCCAAGATAAAAAAAAAACGTAAAAAATTGTGAAATCGCACTGCACTTAACTAGTTTAACCTTTTGCATCAAAGAGGTGATAAGAGACGGGTTTAGTAGGTAGTAGTAGGTAGTAGGTAGGGCAATAATGCCCTAGGAGTCGGAAAATAATGGATTTGTTCATTAATAACGATAAAATTAAGGTAGGGTTAATTATAATTATTATTGTTCAGTGACACTTTGAAAATGTAGAAATCGTTTCATGATCAAACCAAACTACGTCTCACGGTACATTGTATTATATCTTGCATTTACGTGAGCAATTTTGAACATCATAGTAAATTTCGTAACGTTGCGAGACTCAACTTTTTGTGATGTCGAATTATATTTTGCCACCTAACGACGTGTCGTTGTGACAGAAAATTGATTTTCAAACGTTTAACGTCATACAAAAACGTAAGTATTTGTTCTCATACAGTCTCGCACTCATACATGATTCGTAGAATACTACGCAAATCAGCGGAATTGAATGAAAACAAATACCTAATTTAGCTACACATATTCCGTATATATATTTCATTCCGATGATTTGCTTCACTATTTTGTCCATATTTTTGGTCGTAAGTTTTAACCAAAGATAATTATCATAATTACGTGTAGCTTTCTTCACTCATAGTCATTAGTCACACACTAGGATCCTATGTATGTATGATTTAAATGACAAGGACAGATGTTTCTTTACCTGGACCTGGAACGGAAATCTAATTTAATTATTCGACTCTTCTGTTTTGCGGAGGACCAACTCCGAAATTGACAGAAGGTATCCGACCAGTGTACTGACCACTCCTTCGCGAATGGCGTTAAGTATTACCCAAAATAGGCAGAATGGAGGTAGATTTCAAAACAGACAATCCTGTTTACAGGATACCCACAGAAATAAACGGTCAAACGTTATGAATAGACCCTAACCGCTCCAAATACGTGTTCATGACAGTTTTAATTTCTAATTCTAATACAAACAGGTCACCATGATTTAAACACAATGGGGTCGAGGACCGCCATTATCGTTTGCTTGCGGCTTAACCTTTTTCGGGATAACACTATGGATGACATTACCGAATTTGATGTTTATCCTCATTCCTATTTTTGTACCAATTGAATTGAAATGTTTTTACATCTGGTCTTATTTATAATACTTAGGTTTAGGATTAAGTTGGCAGTAAAGGCCAGAAAAAAGAAGTTAAAGTAGGTTTTTGTGATTCAAGTGTTCGTAGATGGTAAATATACAAACTAGGAGAATTGGCCAAAAATGTTACGAGACCGATTTTGATAAAAATTAAAACTGAATCTTGAGATTTTTATAATACGAGTATGCAAATTATTAATCACAACTTAGTAATTAACTCTATAATTCGCATACACGTAATATATCTTTTTTACTTAAAAAAAATGTCAATTGGACGTAATTTTTTTTGTTAGTAATCATCTAACATGGCCATTCGGTTATTTGTTGAAGCACTAGGCCATTAACGGTAAATACAGACAGACAGTTAGGTACATGGCCAAACGACGGAATGCAATGTCTATACCTAAATAACACCTGATACTCGTATAACCACTATAATATGTGTATGTACTTAACTGTAAAGTGGTATCCTTCATTGTTTTTTTAAATAGAGGAGTAGCAGATGAGCATTCTATCTCATGGTAAGTGGCTACTGAAGCCCACGGACCACGTTTACCAACCACAGATAAGATTAGATACGCACCTGAGGCTAGATAGATGCGCCGCCACCCCTGAGGACATAGCTAGAACACATCGGAAAAGTATGTCTCCTTCTCACACCCTTCTAACCAGATGATAGCAGCGCTTAACACTGTTGTTATAAGGCAGAATAGAAGAGTCTTTTTAGATACTGTCACTCTTTTCTTCTCTTTCTAATATACAATATTTTATATCCATAATCTACATATCCAGTCATCCTTTTTGTTCTAATGTTGTACTCATAGTTATATAGTTCGATAAAAGATGGCGCTGTATAACTGTTTTAGCCCATTTGATATATTTTCATTAATCAGGCTTATTTTGTCCTTAATAATTATGGTAATTTGTGCAGTAGCGTAATTATACAGTCCCTCACTAAAATAATACTGCACTAACATAATATTCATATGTATAATAGGCTTAAATGGTACAGAGAGATATTTGAATTCATTCCTGTCTAACTGATGTGTCTGACAGAGAAAGATTAAAGGATGACCTGTAAACTATTGTAGTAAAATGTAAGGATTTTTGATGCGATCATATCGGGCGAGTTAGACCGTCTGTTGGTGTGGTGACGCAGACGAAAGATAGGTCATCTATCAAACTTACTCACTATAGGGATAGCAACGCGTCTGTGACAAAACGTTAAGATAGCCATGTAGCCACTTACCTCCTAATAAATACGAAATTTTATTATATTGACTGATAAAAATACACACTTTTAATGACAATAAAGATAACGTAATAGTTATTACTTTACATTTTTAGACGGGCGGAGATGCACGATAGTTATTATACGGAGTATCTGCTTACTACTATTGTTATTGATCTTCACAGAAGATAATATAGAAGGAATTTGCATAACATATCCGACTTATTTAGAAAATAATAACTGCACACACATAACATATTTGTTTATTATCAATATTGTTTTATAAACCAACGTAGGTATCGTGTATGTTGTTTATGAACATCTAAATACCTGATTACTGTTATTATTAATTTTGTGTACTATGCCCTAAACGTGTCTTATGAAAACAGTTGTGTTATCATATAGTTAAAGTACTTTAACCTGACTTTACTTACAATACACTAGGCACTGTAATGTAATTCAGCAGAATATTTAATTTGTATTCCCTTTCCGCAAAAGTTTCAACTCTGCTCGTTGTTAGTAGTACAGATCCCTAAAGTGTCGTTCATTTTAACGGTCTCCCGCGGAAACCAACGTCATGTGCCCCGCCATGTGATTTGTGGTGAGCACAATTCGTGGTAATATTTCGGTTGAGCTGACTCCTTAACTACCGTCATGCACTATAGTAATTGGACTTTCAAATAATTTATCGAGTATGAAATTAGAACAAAGCATGTCAGTCTGTCAATCTGTTTATTTGCTTAATACCTCTATTTAGAAGGTTCTAAGCAAAATACAAACTAGCTCAACAAATTCTGAGAAAATACCACTTGGTTGAAATGGATGATGACGGGTTGATAGACTTACGTATGATATTGACAATAAACAACCCACATTGTTTTACGGACTGATAATTGACAGCAGAAATGTATAGACTACACTAATAGCTAATGTGGAAGGGTTCTCGAATGACAACTAAGTTAAAGAGAAAACTTTTGCTTCTTGATTTGATTTTTTTAACAAATGTAGGCTTGTAGTAAGAAGCGTAGAATTAGAAGCCACAGGATTTCATATGTCAAAACTGTGGAGTAATAGATGGTTATATAACTTTTGATCATGTGAATGATACGCAAGCAGAAACTAGTACCCGTATATTTATAGCGATCGTAGAAGTTTCATATTAATATTCAGAAACTTTCTTCCAACATCCAGTTTCTTTGATGAAATTCGGCAATGACGTCGCGTATTAGGTCTCGAATATATCGACTGCTCTTTCATGAATAAATCAACTACTTTTCTGTACACAAGTATAAAGAAAATGAAGCCGACAGCGGTAAGCAACTTGTTTTAAAACATTTCCAAAAATATGTTTACCAACTCCAACAAACATTTGATCAAATATGTATGATGTACATTGTACACTCCTTTGTCAAACCTACGTGAAGCTTTGTTGGATTTTATTCAATGTATAACAATTGTATTTTAAAACTTAGGGTCTCACAATACACGATTATAAGACGGTTAGAATTCACTCCGACTTTTCATGTTTTAATTTTGTATCGTATCCTGTTCCATTTCTATTGATAACGCAATTGATAAGTACGCAAAAGTAACTTGCGTTTCAGTATCGTGTCCTACTTTAAAAGTCTGCTCGAGACGTGATAGGTCTTCAACTGAGTATGAAGGAATGGTTAAAGTTGTGTAACTACCTTTATTTTGTATGGATTCTTCTCGACCACGGCTTGGCGTCATACCGTATCAGTTTCAGAAGAAAAATAATCGCGTAGTTTTTGCTCATTTTAGTTTTAAAGTTAATTAGAAGCCGTACGTTATCCAGTCCGGTTCACTTTCTACAACTTCGAAGGAAATTGAATACCAAGGGAAGTTAAAATTGTGAAACCTACAGCAAAAATATTAATAAATCTGCCCTCATTGTTAAAAGGGGTGTCGAATGACTGACAGCGAATCCATAAGGATTTGAGTAGACTAACCGAGTTCTTGATAATATTACCTAATTACATGACAGCCTCTTTTTATAATTTCTAGATTCTGACAAGTGGTGACGGTGAAGCTATAGTATTTTTGCTTGACTTTAGTTATAATCTGGTTACCTCCGCACAATCTTATATTTATTTCTTCTGCGGGCGCGCAAAGTTAAATTTATTTCTGTATCGATACAATATATCGGATACGATACTTGTGCTGGAGCTATAAATGATAAGAAAACTAAAACAAAGCTAAGTATCATCTTGGGTAGCTCTTGAATAGATGACCCTCATTAAACATCTCGGTCTTTTGATTAAAAGAAATGTAGAGAAAGAGGTTGCTAATGATTGCTCTTATTTCTAGTGCTTTGTTCTTGACTTATATTTTATATTCAGACTTGTTTGAAAGTAATTTTTCAGGTAGGAGAACGAGCTAATATGCCTGTAGGAAAGGTAGTTTGTTTCTGTTTATGCCACATGATACATAAAGATTTTATTTTCGATTAGAACTAAATACTAAATAGGTACTCAAATTCAATTAACTTGCCAATACATTAGAGGGACACTATTTCAAATTAATCGAATTAGAAACTTGATTATGTTTTGTAACGTGCCTGTTCCGTAGTCGCTACATATATATACTAAGAACTTTTAGGTCATAACTACATTAGACCATAAAATCTGTATGGAATCGGATAAATAAGACCAAACATAAAAGTTTCATTAAAATCGCGTTGTTACTCCTTTTACAGGTTAAATGCACGCAAAACTTCATTTTAATAGCAACCCTCTCGACCGTAAGAATTAAAACGTACGTTACTGAACGTCATTACAGGCTTAAAATGAATTGTAAAACATTGCATAAAAGGTGCCCCGGCATTAGTTAACTGCATGCTGATTTTCCGTTCCAGGTGAAGATGCTGAGAGTTTTAAAGAGTCTTTTGCCCTGCTGTCCGGGATTTCACATTGTGAAGTGTCGTTCTGAAATTTCAATTCATTTGTGGAATGCAATGACAGCGACTGACACAGTTTTTACGATTCGAACATATTTCGTATGGTGTTGAACTTTGAAGTATCGCTGACCTAATTGAATTTACATCGACATCGACCTGTGGTTATCATACTTGTCTCATGTGTGGGTCCGGGTTTAATCTCGACCAGGTGGGCATCTAAATTTTAAATTTATATGCTGAATTTACCGTGAAACAGTCCTAATACATAGAGTATACTTTTGTTGCGGTCTTACTGATATGGTCCTATGAGAATGGTTATCGAAGTTCTCTTTGAACAACTTCAGTGGCTCCGCTGTTGGTCATTCAGCTTCAATCTTTGATATTGAGCGGACTTGTGTCAATGTGTTATCACTCAAGTGTTGTAGACATCCATACTTCTGGTGGCTTATTGACGCTACATAGAAATTTGGTTTTCTAGGGAATAAACGTGCCTTCATATAGTTGCAAATAGCGTTGACAAGAAAAAGTCGCATTATAATTAAATAGCTTCGATTCTTAGGTTCTATTTTTTCTTTATTATTCCTCCTTTACTTAATTTAGCTCCCCTTTGTTTGTTGTCTGTGAATGTATAAAATAAACATGATACGTATTCATCAAAGCACCCTTGCCATCTATTCTTCAATATAATTGTTGTTATCTTCCTTATTGTTGCCTGCCTATGTTGTTCTCATTGCTTATTATTTATATGTTGTAATATGTTACGTATTTCATGTCTAATGTTCTTGTTAAATTTTAAGAATTAATAAAAGGGTTTTTGCTTGTAAGATTGAAGTAGCGGCTCGTCGATGGACTGCGTGCTCATTCGCTACTCCTATATTGTAAAAAAAGCTATCTTCTATCGCAACGCAAGATCTGCTTCATACTAGGAATAGATCTGAAATCTCCGACAACGTTACGGCAGTTATATCAAAATTACTTTATTGAACACCAAATTATTTTCATAAAAATCTGTCTATTAGTTTTATGATGCTTGCTTAAACTTGTTTATTAGGTTTGTAGTTATCTCTAATTGAACGATCCCTATCAGCATAAAACCAAAAATATGGGGTCGCACTGTACGGATGGCGGAGTTAAGTCGTAAATTCAAGGCACGGGTCGAATTAATAAGCGGCATACGCCACTCGAATCGGTATGAAGTACAACGGCGTAGCGAGCTTTTAATGAATAAATTCGCTCGCTTGCGTTTAGGTAGCAGCTTGTGTTTAGGAAAGCGGGTAAAATGAACGTCAATCTCATTTTAATTCTGGGTCACGAATTTAAGCGTAACAAATAATGCTTTTACGTTTAGTGTTATCAATTAACTCGTCATCATCGCATTATTGTCCCACTGATGGGTATGGGTCTCCTCTCAGAATGAGAAGGATTAGGCCGTAGTCCACTGCGCTGGCCAATATTTTGTATCACTAATTAAATATATGCTCGGTGCAATTCCATTATCATTAATGTATGAGTTCAATGTCATTTAATTCCGTTTCATTATCGTTTATTTATCAAGCGTTCTAATCGCCTATTACGTTATCATTATTACGGACGACAACGGCCTAAGAATTTAAATGTAAATGTTGATTAATGTAACTTGTGTATGTAATTAAGACTATGTAAATAAGACATTTTATTGCAATAGATATAAGTCCTACGTAATAAGAATAGATATGTAAGAGTAGGATAGCAATAGAGTGTAAGCATAGAATTGTAAGAGTAAGACAGGCTATGTTAGAAAGGGACGGCAATAGGACGCGGTTGCTGACTGAGCCTGCGCCTGTTGCGGTACCCAAAATAAGTACTTAAGCTCGCCTTTTTGTATGGAAAGGTGTGTACTCTCGCTCTGGCTCTCGTCGCGTACGGTCGTGCCTGCGCGTCCGTTCCCACCGTGAGTCACCGCTAGACGACGCCCTGTGCGTCACCCCGTGCGTCATCCGCCGCCACCTGCGTGCCACGTGGCACGTATCCGCCGCGCTACCTGGCGCGGAGTTTTGTTAACGCGAGTGCTGTGTTGTGCGTTTTACATTGTATCCCTTGGGTACAGTGTATAGTGTGTACAGTGCAGTGTTTGTGTCTTCGTTGTTAGGACAGTGTAGTTCGCTTGCCCGAGGCTCTGCCCGGCGCAAGCAGCTTGTCCGTGCGTGGTTCCAGCCCGCACGCTTACACGAGTAAGTCTTATTATTAGGCACCCACCCCGATTCACCAGATCGAGACATTAGGGTCACACAATAGGCACACACCTCCCTGTTTAGGCAGGGAGGAACACACTTTCGCTTATTGTCAGTATGGCAAAAACTCAATGGTTCGAGGGCATGGAAGCGTTCTTAAAAGAACGCTACCCAAATGTGCTCGAGTCATATATCAACTCGAGTATGCCCTTATCGCCGCAACACCCATCCTCACCCAGCCCTCCAGCCTCTCCACAGGTAGCACCTATGGACGAGGATGAACCTAGGACTTCCGATTCGGAAGCTAGCGCCAAAGCGTTCTCGGACGCAACTACATCGTCGGACTCAGACTCCGAAGGTTTCCAGCCCGTTATGGGCCGTAAGAAGCGCAAGGCGAAGGCCGCCAGCACCCCTCCCCCCTCGAAAAAACCCTCCGTTCCAGAGGTATCTGACCCTAGCCCTGCCTCTGAGCCCCAAACTTCCGGCCAAGTACGGCCAAAAAGCCTCCCGCCCCCAATTTTCGTTAGGGATAAATCCAAATGGGACTCCCTCATGTGTGTCTTGAACACACAAAATATTAGCTTGGTCTCGGCTAGGTCCACTCCCCACGCTATCAAAGTACAGGTAACCTCCGAACAAGACCACAGGAGGCTTACCCGCGTTCTTTCATCCCAGTCGATAGGCTACCACACCTATGCGTTGGAAGATGAAAAAATGCTGAGGGTCGTCATAAGGGGCGTACCCAAAGAACTAGAGCTCGAGGTCATCTCAAATGATCTCAAATCCCAAGGTTTACCTGTTAAAGAGGTATTCAGGATGTACGGCAGGACAAGGCAACCGTATGACATGGTCCTTGTGGTACTGCCAAAATCTATTGAGGCAAAGAAAATCTTTGCCATTAAAACTGTATGCCTACTCTCGGGCATTGCCATAGAGGCTCCCCACACTCGCATAGGCCCCTCGCAGTGCCATCGCTGCCAACTATACGGCCATTCGGCCAGAAATTGCTTTGCACGCCCTCGCTGCGTGAAGTGCCTAGGAGACCATAGCACCCCCGATTGCCCCAGGCCCAAAGACTGCCCTGACCCACCGAGCTGCGTGCTCTGTGAAACTGAAGGTCACCCGGCCAGCTACCGAGGATGCCCCCGAGCTCCTCGCAAAAAAACGTCCAAGAAGGCTCCCCGCCCTCTCCCAAAAAATAATTCAGCAGGGAAAACTCCCTCGATCCCTACAGCTAAAGCCTTCCCGGTATTAGCCGCACCCGTTCCCAACGCATGGGTCAAGCCGCCTTCGATAGTGGCAAAAAAGGCCCCTGAAACCACTCGCCCCCAACCGGCAGCAGTTACTCCTAAACCCCCTGTAGCACAGAATTCTAACCCTTCTGTTGCCCGCAAGCCAAACCCAGTCCCACAAAACCAGCCAACACTGGTGGCGGAGGACTTCCAAACTATCGGGGCTTTCATGCAGGCCATCGATTTTGGTGAGCTCAAACTCCTAGCCACGAAACTCAGGGCTGCAAACTCACCCCATGAAATGATGTTCGCAGCATGCGAGCACTATTCATTATTAGACGCCATGTGGCGATCAAAGTCCTCTTTTAAATAAATCAATTATGGATTGTACACCAACTAGGGAACACCACACAGCTAGGGTAAAACCCCGCTCTCTGGCCATAGCGTACTTTAACGCAAATGGCCTTAAACCCCAAACCGATCTCGTTCGTGAATTCCTTACATCTCATCAAATAGATATAATGCTAGTACAGGAGACTTTTCTTAAACCAAGCGTAAGCAATCCCAGAATTGCTAACTACAACATCATACGCAATGACAGAGTAACCTCGAGACTCGGTGGTACTCTGATCTATCACAGACGGTCCTTACACTGCACCCCATTAGATTCTCCCGCTCTTACTAACATCGAGGCATCCGTATGTCACATGGCAATGACTGGACATCAATCCATCATTATAGCTTCAGTATATCTCCCTCCAGGGAAAACACTCCTTGAATCCGACCTTAGGCTGTTGCTCAGTATGGGAGACTCAGTCATCCTGGCCGGGGACCTCAACTGCAAACACCCCAGGTGGAACTCACTACGCCAAAACACAAATGGCTCCCGACTAGACAAACTAACAGACAAACTACAGTTTGAAATCGTAGCGCCCCTCACACCAACCCGATTCCCCCCAGGGGAACAGTCAAATCATAGCCCAGATGTCCTCGATATAACGCTCCTCAAGAACGTCACACTCCGGTTGCGAAACATAGAGGTCCTACACGAGCTGGACTCGGACCATCGTCCAGTCCTACTCAACCTAGGTACCGTTCACAACCCCCTCCAAAGGACCAATCGCATCGTCGACTGGTCTAAATTCGACAAAATCCTTAACTCGACCGACTTACAGACGTTGCCTGAAAACATTGTCACTACACAGGATGCCAACGTGGCTATTAGCTCCCTGACTAACCACATACGGACTGCGACAGACAAATCGACACGGGAAGTCAAAGTGGCGAACGATCGACGCTTTGAACTCCCGGACGATATAAAATCTCTCATCACAGCTAAAAACACTGCCACCCGTAGATACGACCATTTCCCTTCTCCCGAGAACCGTAGGACTCTTAATTTCTACAAAAGGAAGGTTAAAGAAAGCATGAACGAGATACGGAATAACCACTGGGGTTCCCTGGTCGAAGCGATTTCGCCATCTCACCAGGCTTACTGGAAACTGGCGAGATCGCTCCGATCAGAGACTGTAGTGTCAATGCCTCCATTGACCAGACCGAACCTACCACCAGCGTTCGATGATATGGAAAAGGCCGAACATCTGGCCGACAGTCTAGAGAGCCAATGCACACCAAGTACTCAACCGACAGATCCAACACACGTCGCCCTAGTCGAAACAGAAGTCGAGGCTCGGTCTGGCCACCCGCCAATCGATCCTCCACTATCACCTATCACGTTAGACGAAGTGCAAGCAGTCATAAAAGACATGCACGTCAAAAAGGCCCCAGGCCCAGACGGAATTACAAATAAGGTGGTTAAACGCCTTCCCCCCCTCCTGCTAGGACTTCTTTTAGCAATATTCAATGCCCTCCTATCCAACTGCACATTTCCAGACGCCTGGAAGGAAGCAGATGTCATAGGAATCCCTAAACCCGGTAAACCGAGGACTGAGCCTTCGAGCTACCGTCCCATAAGCCTTCTGAACACGTTTGGAAAAATATATGAAAAGTTACTTCTGAACCGACTTAGAGCGGTCGTCCAGTCCAAGAACCTCCTAATGGATGAGCAGTTTGGCTTTAGAGCAAAACACTACTGCGTACAGCAGGTGCACCGCCTCACGGAGCACATCCTCGTAGGATTAAATCGGAAAAGATCTAGAGGCACAGGTGCCCTCTTCTTCGATGTAGCAAAGGCGTTTGATAAAGTCTGGCACCAAGGCTTGCTTTATAAGCTCTACCATATGGGAGTGCCAGACAGGCTCGTGACCATCATACGAGACTTTTTATCAAACCGCCGATTCCGCTTCCGAGTGGATGGCACACGATCATCCCCTCGCTCCTTACGAGCCGGAGTCCCCCAGGGCTCCGCTTTATCCCCACTCCTATACACACTTTATACAAGTGATGTCCCGCGCCATCCAAACGTGGAACTAGCCTTGTTTGCGGATGACACCGCTCTCTATTACACCCACCCAAAACCCTCAGTCGTCACCTCAAAACTCCAGTCCGCAGCCACCGCCCTAGGTGAATGGTTTAGGAAATGGAGAATTGAGGTCAATCCAGGAAAAAGCCAAGCTGTTCACTTTGCCAGAAGGGCTTACTACCTCTCTGCCAAAAGGGACTGCTCCCACAGGACCAAACAGGTACTTAAACAAGTATCACTATTTGGAAAGCCCATCCCATGGGCTAAATCCGCCAAATACCTAGGTGTCACACTAGACAGTAGGTTGAACTTCACTGAGCACATCAAAATAACGCGAAATAGGGCCGCTTTCGTACTAGGGCGACTCTACCACATGTTAGGCAAGAAAAGTAAAATGGCACTTCGTCATAAAGTGACGCTTTACAAAGCTTGCGTTAGACCCATCATGACTTACGCCAGTGTAGTCTTTGCACATGTAAAACTCATTGATAGATATCAAAAGCTTCAAAATCGATTCTTGCGCATGGCCACGGGCTGTCCCTGGTACGTGCGTAATGTAGACCTCCATAGAGATCTTGAGCTGCCCACCATCGCTCAATACACGAAGCAACTTTCCAAAAGCTATTTTGATACAGCTATTGACCACCCAAATCAGCTAGTTGTCAAGGCAGCCAGTTACATCCCTGATAAGGATGCAAAGGCTCTACACAGACGCCCAAAACATGTCCTAGGCTACCCTGATGATAAGATCACGTTAGACAATGCCCTCCGGCAAGGAGAACCCCCTCCTCAGCCTCCACACACACTCAACAACAACAGATTCTATACACACCGTCCCCGCCGGCGGAGACGAGGACCCCACTACAGTACAGCCGTCACAAGGTATCCCCGCGTGATTGGTCGTCTTTCCCCTGTGCCCCACATTAGCGTAACTGACCTAAGCCGAGGTCCGTACCTCACAGGAGGTGCCCTTGGGTCAGCCGCAATCCCTATCTGACAAGAGGTGGATGGTCAGGACTCCGGCAGTAGCTGGGTCCGCAACCTTCTCTCCCTCCAGCGAAGGTGGACGGCTTAGGGAACCGGCAACGGCGACCAAAGCTATCCCTCCCTTCCAGCCCATAGTCTTCTTGTCCCGGCTGAGCCTAAGGCTCGCCTCTCAAAACCCGGTGAAGCTGTACAGGTCGCTAGGACCAACAGTAAACTACACAAATCGAAAAAAAAAAAAAAAAAAAAAAAAAAAAAAATGGAAAGGTGTGTACGCCTCGGAATAAAAACAAGAAGAAAAGAACTGAAGATTCAAGTTGGAGTTTTATTTGAAAACCCATAATCTACATTGGTCCTTCGAGAAGCCGGATTTAAAGAAGACTCAAGATGAATACGCCGATCGCAATGAACACAAGGGGTCGTGTTCGCTCCGAATCGGGGTACAGCGAGTCAGAAGCAGCCCCGGGCGCTAAGGGTGCGCCAGGGCCATCGCTACACCGAATTTATGAAGATTCTCCGCAGTCGCCGTCGACGGTCGCAGGAAATTCCCAAGAAAAAAGGATGGAGCACTCTCCGCCAGAAGGGGCGAGAGAGACAGCACCAGCGACGTCAACGCGGACGTCCGTCATGGGGCCACCTGCACGACCAGCTAGCACGCCACCAAGGCGTGAAACTTCATCGCCGGTGCGGAGACCTACATCGCCGGTGCGGAGACCTACGTCGCCGGCACACACCGCTCGCAGTAACACTTCAAAGCGAAGCATCGACGCACGTATGAAGATGGCACAATACGAAGCGGAGAAAGAACTCGCGTCTATAGAAGAGAAGCGGCTACTTATGAAAGAAAAGCTAATCAAATCGAGATTAGCCGCCGAAATGACTGCAATCGAAGCCGAATCTGAATATGCGGCGAGCTCATGCAACGAAAGGGTACAAGACTGGGTGGATAGAAGCATGGAACAACCAACGGCGACGAAATACAGGGAAGAACCGGAAGAGGTTCACCCTCCCGTTAGTAAGCAACGGGGGGAGAACGCGAAATTCCAAGGCATTCAACGGCTAGCCGACACCTTAGAAAAACTAGTCGCCTCAAGACCGTTGCCTCGCCAAACAGCGGAACTACCTATATTCACGGGAGCCGTCGCCGAGTGGCTACCGTATAAGGCCGCCATGGAAGATTCTACAAGACTCTTTAAGTTCTCTCCAACGGAAAATCTCCTTCGACTGCGAAACAGCCTGCGAGGGGAAGCGAGAGAAACCGTGCTGTCACAGCTATTCACCGCATCTAACCCAGATATCATCATGCGCACATTAGAGATGAAATATGGAAGACCGGAATTCATAATAGATCGGGCCATGGAAGAGCTCAAAAAGATCCCGAAATTAGGGAGCGCGAGCACCGATCTGTATGAGTTCGCGGTGAAGATTCAAAATATTGTCTATACGATAAAAAGTATAGATAGAAGAGGCTACCTACGAAACCCGCTACTCGTTCGAGACGTAATGGACAAACTGAGTCCTCATCTCATAAGCAAATGGGCGGAGTACGCAGCCAATAACGAAGCACGCATCATGGAAGATAATGAAAAGGAAGCACAGCAGGTTCACATGCAAAGCCAAGGCCTGCGGAGTCCACGGATGTACCTACCAACATCACGCGCTACTACATAAAGAAAAAGTAACGGAGTCTACGACTACAGTGAGCACTCCGGACGACGGCAGGGAAGACGAAGCAGCCGCGCTAGTAATGAGCGTCACGACAAGGAGGTCGCCTATTACATCAGTACTGCTCAAAACCTGCGAGGTGAAACTCAGCGGTCCACGGGGGGAGGTAAATACGTACGCCCTCCTAGACGAAGGGTCTACTGTGACGCTAATAGACGAAGAATTAGCGAAGCAACTCACTAACGGCGGACCGAATCGACCTCTGAACATAAGGGGTATTAACGATCAGAGAAGGATCGACAGCGAAGCGGTCAAGGTTCGTGTCAAAGGGGTACACGAACAAGAAGCCTACTTAGTGACAGCCCGCACAGTAAAAGGACTACAGCTACATCACCAACGCGTACCGCACAACTTAGAACGGTACAAGCACCTGCGAGTTGTACAAGATAGCATCAGTAAGGGAGAAGCTCGACCTCGCATATTGATAGGTGCCGACAACTGGCATCTAATAATATCGCGACAGCTGCGCGCCGGCAAGAGAAATGAACCCGCCGCGTCGAGAACGAAGTTGGGATGGGTACTGCACGGGTCGGTACCCAGGAAATCGATTTATCAAGACCAGGCGGCCGTACTTCACATCTGCGCGAGCGACGTCCAACTACAGAAGCATGTCGAGTCACATTTCGACGTGGACTCGCTTGGCGTATCGACTAAAGAAAAAATTAATAAGCATGAGAAGAGAGCCAACGACATTTTCGAAGCGACCGCCACAAGAAAGGACGGCCACTTCGAAGTGGGTCTGCCCTGGAAGATAGATAACCCCACGTTCCCAGATAGCTACGAGTCTGCCCTTAAGAGACTACACACGCTCGAGAAGAGGATGACTAAGGAGCCGGCGTTTAAAAAGGAATACGCGGCTCAGATCGCTAACCTTATACAAAAGGGTTACGCGGTGCAATGCGACGGCAGCGAAAGGGATAGCAACGTAAAATGGTTCCTGCCGCACTTCGCCGTCACCAATCACAACAAGCCGGGAAAAGTTAGAATGGTCTTCGACGCGGCGGCTAAGGTGAAGGGAGTCTGTCTCAATGACTTCCTACTAGAAGGACCCGACCTACTAGCTTCACTCACAAGAATATTGTTCGGGTTCAGAGAAAAGAGAATCGCCGTCACAGCGGACATCGAAGAAATGTTCCTTAGGGTTAAAATCAGACCCGAGGACCAACCGGCACAGATGTTTTTATGGAGGGACAAGCCTACGGACCCTCCGAGAAGATTTAAAATGGTCTCCATGATATTCGGAGCCAGCAGTTCGCCATACCTCGCTCACAGCGTAAGAAACCGCAACGCCGTCGACTATGAAAGTAAATACCCAGAGGCGGCCACGGCGGTCAAGGAGCGACACTACATGGACGATTACCTAGACAGTTTCCCATCTGAAGAGGAGGCTATTAAAATGGTGAACGAAGTTACCTACATCCATCAACAAGCGGACTTCAACTTAAGAAGATGGAACTCAAATAGCAAGAGAGTTTTAGCTAGCATACCCGAAGATAAGAAGTCTGAAAGCGCGAATGTAAAGTTAGCAGCACACCAGAAGGAAAAGACATTGGGGCTGCGCTGGGACCCGAGCTCCGACACCCTCACCTTCAACACTGACATCAAGAGGGTTCCCGATGAGGTCAGACTGCGGTTGAGAGCACCGACTAAACGCGAAACCCTAAGCGCGGTTATGTCGGTGTACGACCCACTGGGGCTTATCAGTCAATATACGATCGTCGGCAAGATGATATTACAACGCTTGTGGCTCAAGAAGGTTGATTGGGACCAGGAATTGCCATCTGAAGACGCTAACCTATTCGACGAGTGGATAAGGCGACTCCCAGATGTCTCAGCACTAGCAATACCGCGGTGCTATAGCTACAACGTAACGCCGGAAACTCACATCGAGTTACACGTGTTTGTCGACGCAAGCGAGCAAGCCTACGCTACGGTGGCCTACTGGAGGATCGCACACGGCGATCACATAGAAACAATACAAGTAATGGCCAAGGCGAAGGTGGCTCCACTGAAGTTACTAACCATTCCGAGACTGGAGCTCCAAGCTGCGTTAATCGGGGCACGAATGGCTAACACTATAGTCAGGGAGCACAGCTGTTGGAAACCCAAACGAGTCATATACTGGAGTGACTCCCGCACCGTCCTTCAGTGGATAAGAAACGAGACGAAAAAATACACGCCGTTCGTCTCACATCGCCTAGCTGAGATCGCCGAGCTCACACATACAGAGGATTGGCGATGGGTGCCTACAACACTCAACGTAGCCGACGATGCGACCAGGCTTCAAACCGACGGGATCGACAGCCGGGACCGGTGGTTCACGGGACCGCAATTCCTACGAGCCACAGAAGAGCACTGGCCTACGGAGAACGGGGAAGGTGAAGAGACCGGGGAGACGTGTTACACCGTCTCAGAAGAGGACTCGGACCGCAACGACTCATTACCCGACATTAGAAGGTTCTCCAGTTACCTGAAGCTTATAAGGGCGACGGCACTTACTCAGCTATTCGTCGAGAAGCTTCGATCTAGAGACAAGACTCTACACTTAGAAGTGTCACACTTAGAAGCGGCCGAACGACGGTGGTTTCAACGCGCGCAGCGGGACTCCTTCAGCGAAGACTTAGCGCGGTTAAGTCACAACCAGCCGCTACAACGACACAGCAAATTTAAAAGGCTCGACGCAGTATTGAACGACGGGCTAATAACCGCAAGAGGCCGTATAGGTGCGCTCTATTCTACAACGCACTCTAATGAGCCGGTAATACTCGACGGGCAGCATCCCTTTACTCACCTGCTTGTCGAGCATTATCATCGCCGGGCGGGACACGCGAATAACGAACGAGTCGTCAACGGGCTCCGTCAACGATTCATCATACTGCGCTTGAGGCCTACAGTCAAGAAAGTAGCACGAGCGTGTCAATACTGTCGCGTGTACAAGGCGACTCCGACGACACCACCGAAAGGAGACCTACCTAAAGTGAGGTTGGACTCGGGGCACCGCGCCTTCACCTATTGTGGCGTGGACTATTTCGGGCCCCTAACGGTGACTATCGGACGAAGACACGAAAAGAGGTGGTGTGCACTATTTACCTGTCTCACCACAAGGGCCATTCATTTAGAGATCGTCCAGTCGCTCTCTACGGACTCAGCTGTTATGGCGCTGCGAAGGATGGCCGCCAGAAGGGGTTGGCCGCGCGTCATATACTCCGACAACGCCACTAACTTTAGAGGGGCCGACGTCGAACTGAGAAATACATACGGAGCATGGATCGCAGCACTACGGGACTACGGTCTGCAGTACAACACCGACTGGCGTTTCATACCGCCGGGGGCGCCACACATGGGAGGAGCCTGGGAGCGCTTAGTGCGTTCAGTAAAAACCGCACTAAGCACCACGCTCAAAGAAAAGTCGCCAAAAGAAGAGGTACTGCAGACGTTAATCACCGAGGCCGAGTACAGCGTGAACGCGCGACCGCTCACGCACGTCTCCGTGGACCCCGAGGACGAGGAAGCACTAACGCCGAATCACTTCCTCATCGGCTCATCGACGGGGCTACCGCGGACGGGGCCATGCACCGAGGCGGACCGCAGCACGTGGAGAAGGGCGCAGGCACTGGCGGACCAGTTCTGGCAGCGATGGCTGCGAGAGTACCTGCCTACGCTCATTCCGCGGGGGCCGTCCAACGCACAGGCGTCACAACTGCGGGAAGGCGATCTCGTAATTGTGGTCGACTACGCCTTACCCCGCAATACCTGGCCGAGAGGAGTCGTCGAGCGAGTTCACCCGGGACCTGATGGCATCGTCCGGTCTGCAGACGTCCGCACAAAGGGAGGTGTGTTCCAGAGGCCAGCGACGAAGCTTGCCGTCCTTCAGATGGAGGAGGCTTCGAAGAATCTACGCCGGGGGGAGAATATTACGGACGACAACGGCCTAAGAATTTAAATGTAAATGTTGATTAATGTAACTTGTGTATGTAATTAAGACTATGTAAATAAGACATTTTATTGCAATAGATATAAGTCCTACGTAATAAGAATAGATATGTAAGAGTAGGATAGCAATAGAGTGTAAGCATAGAATTGTAAGAGTAAGACAGGCTATGTTAGAAAGGGACGGCAATAGGACGCGGTTGCTGACTGAGCCTGCGCCTGTTGCGGTACCCAAAATAAGTACTTAAGCTCGCCTTTTTGTATGGAAAGGTGTGTACGCCTCGGAATAAAAACAAGAAGAAAAGAACTGAAGATTCAAGTTGGAGTTTTATTTGAAAACCCATAATCTACAATCATGTTGAAAGAAATTGATAAAATTATCTTTCTTATAATCGTTATCAATTGTTAATCAACAAAATAAAAAGAATTGTCGCTATCTGGTTATACTATGTTATTGGGTTAAGGTAATATCCAAAATACAAACTGATTTTTACACAACTAATTTATTATGTTTTACGCAATTTATTCATTTAAAGTGGTCAATTATGAAAGTGGTTTAAATGACGCGTTTGATTCAAATATAATTGTAGCCGAAGAAAAATATTTCGGAGTGTAATGCGTCAGATTAAGAGTAGTGTATTTATTGTCAGTAACAATTAATTGATAGTTAATGGGCGAATTAATGTTGTATAAACGTGTATTTCTCATTCTTCTTTGAATTCATCGAATATGATTTGGTAGTGTTTTGTGTAGATATAGTGCAAACGCCATGATGCTCTCTTTTGCATGTCCATTATATATAAGGCTTGGTGACAACAGACATAGGTCATCTGGTTGAAGATCTTCATGTAGTTGCTCACCCACAATTAATTTCGTACGACCTGTTACCGTATTATAGCCAAAGTACATAGAATATTACTGTCACTTTACAGCCTTATACCATATCGTACACACTTAGTGTAAAGTCACAAGGATCTAAACCGGTAATCGCTATACGCGTTCTCTTCCTGCTTCACTGTGGGCTATCCCTACACAGGCTCTAAGCGAGAATATCTTAACATTTACTTTATACAACACTCCTGACAATATTAAAAGAAAATACTCCATATTCCTACCTTGTAACTATAGATACTATAAATTATAGAAATACCATAATGTGCTATATATTTAACACTTCACTTTTTCCAATAAAATGTTCGTGTGGCTCTGTTGAAAATAAAGATAAACCATCTGATAAAATGCAATTATAGATACTAATTTGCCTTAACAATATTTGCTGGCGCTGCTCTGTTCCAGTTTAAAGTTGAGATCTACTTTATATAAAGCGTTTGAACTATGCCCTTTAGGATTGCATGCTAGGAGCAGCTTAACAAGGTTAAGCTTTAATATGTCGTGTCTTTAATATGTTGCAGGATAGGTACACCAGCGTTTTAACTTAGTCTTTAGTTATAGCGACGCATAATAGTTCATTGTAGGTTTAAGTTCCAGCTGTATTTGAGTTTGATTACAGATGTCCACATTGTGGTAAGAAACTCATTTTATCGTGGTTGTACTATATACTCGTTTGTTACATCAAATTCATTGATCATTTGGAATATATCTTAATGCAAAGTATTTCTGTGTTTCTAAAGGTGGTAGAACCCTTTGTGGTTCGACTCCGTCGGCACCAAAACCACCTATTTCTACCTAATAAGAGCAGTGTTACGCGCTGCTGTGTTCCGATTTGAAGGGTGTGGTAAGGGAGACAAACTTTTCCGAGGCGTTCCAGCTTAGTCCTCAGGGGTAGCGGCGCATCGGTGGCCGACCTCAGGTAGAAATATCTAATCCTATCTGGGGTTGATTACAGATGTCCATGGGCGGCAGTAGCCACTTACCATCAGGTGGACTGCATGCTCGTCTGCTATGCTTATATTATAAAAAAAAAATCATGTTCGATTCAGGTGCATCAAGGGTATTCGAATCAGGTATAAATAAAATAACCTATGAAGAATAATATTTAATTATAGAAGTATCATTAAAAATTCTGCAGGCTTAAAACATTACCAGCTTAATAGCTACCTAACAAAATTCGTGCAAATGGACAAATTCCAGCGTTGCGTCCGTACCACTTCTAAATAATATTTAATCTGTGACACTTACACATTTCGTAAAGTAGGCAGTAGTTGAAATTACAAACATGTTTTGTTCCTTTGTTTCCGTGACAGTTGTGAAATATATACTTTTGTCTAAACGCTTAAATTACTTGTTACTGTTTTAACCGCTATCCTATTTACATGCAAATGTATTGTTTGTTCATAATGGAATTTGAAAGGTAAGTACGAAATGGCTTAATTAAAGCGCGGTAGGTCTACGTCTTGTGTACATGTACATAGTTGTCGGGATTTGAATGTGTGACCGCTAGTGACAAAAGTTTATATACGCTTCTGTGCCAGTTACCTTTGGAAAACTAACTATATTTGTGGAGGTAGGTATATGACTTTGGATGTATTCAACGGATCGTCTGCTATCCGGTCCACCTTGCGACAGTTCCGGGTTCAATCCTTGATGAATAAGGATGTGAGCGTAAAAAGCATTCATTTTTATTTTCACTACATAAAAAATGCTACGATAAAAAGCCTCGAAATGCTTTTAACAAATCTTTTTATTCTAGTACGTGTAATAAGTTGATAACGACGTTGATGATGTTGATAAGATCTTTTGACACGATGTTGAAATTGAGTGCAACTCGCGTTTGACCAGACACACACATGACACATTACATGGGACAACCCTAATCCGCTTAGTTTTTGATAACTGATAAGAATACAAATTTGTGTTAGATAAATAGAGGGCAGTGTACTAGGTTACTACGTGCAATGTTTGCGTTGCTCTTACCTAGGGTTGCCAACTGCGATATTTTAAGTTAAAAAATTAGATAACTTGTGCGACCCTAAAATAGCTGTCGTACATTAACCATTCACAGGTGGATCGAACGATTTGTTAATCTTCCTGATTCTTGATTAAGTGATAAATAAACAACTATTAGAGTCCAGAAAATATATTGACTGACTGCCTCAGGGTTAAAAGCTTCCGGGAAATGTCAAAGGGAAAAATAATTCAGTAACGTTTCACGCTTGTGGATTAAAAATAGTTCATTAATATTGGCCTCTAATCCCTTCGCCATCAAATAAAAAATATTGTCAAGTAATTCATGAATTCAAAGAGATAATAAAATGTATCATCTGCATTTTTTATTATGGGAAATTTTCGGACATATGGCAACCCTACTGCAATAGTGACTATCTAGAGTTGTTGCAACATATGCAGCTCACAATATTTGTGCTCGTCTATTATAAATCTCCGTTACGTCATATTTGGGCTCACGTGTATTTCGTTCTGTTTGATTTCTGATTTCGTTTTATATTGTTTAACCTGTGCCATTTTTTATTAAACATGGCATACGAATAACATTATTTATTTGTTGACATATTTGACCAAATATTCCATTTATTTTACTTGACAAAATTTATGCAGTAGCTAACGAGCACGCAGTCCACCTGCTACTGCCGTTCAATCTATAATCAACGTCAGATAAGATTACAGTTCTATCAGAGGTCGGCCACAAATGCGTTGCTACCCCCGATGACTAAGTTCGACACCTTCGAGAACATTTGTCTCCCTTACCAATTAATTTCTTAAAACAATTATTTTTTAAATTAATTTCTTTGGCCGCCCTGTAGTCTAAACGGTTTTTAATAAAAAAAATTACGCCGAGCCATACATAAAATATTTTTTTCTCAATAGTAAAATATTTTATAATTACCAATTATACTGGGTGTTTCTTAAGTAGCATGCAGTCCTTGGACCAGTTGCGCATTTTTATTTTGGTCAAAAAAGACTTAATTAGTAGATAAAAAGTTATTCGACGGTTTGTATACGTGATAGGACAGATAACTAAGCCGCGGTACAGAATATCAAAGGTCGGCTTCGCAACAATACTTTGTATTCATGTTTTTACTTTTGTTTTCACAGGCCTAATAATTCCGAGGGGTAGGTATTACGTCGGTTTATATTTGACCTACATATTTTGGTATTAACAGTATTTTTTTAATCTCTGTATCTATGTAAATGAGTTTGTTAACACGCTGGTCAAGTGCGGTTTGGTAGATTTGACACACCTTTGAGATCTTTTTTATATAACTCTCAGAGATTTAAGGTTTCCTCATGACATTTTTCTTTACCTTTATACCATGTGATAATTATACACACATAACTTACTAAGTTTAGCGGTGCTAGCGAATTGAGTCTGCGTTCTAATACCTGAGCCTGAATTCATAATAGGTACCAGACTATTGCAACTAATTTACCTATACGATATCTTAAAATATCCACAAAATATGTTAAGCATCTAACCTTATTTGATTATCTTCGACAATAGAATTGTGTAGCTCGCGAGTGAGTGATATAAAAGATATATATCTTCACCAAAGAGCTAATCACTCATCAACTCCGACGGATTTGAATTATATCTTTATATCCGCATCACATGGTTTAGTTCATAGATTCAAACGATTCCGGATATAAGATCTTCTTCAACTCAACAGTGTTATACTAGCTCGCGAGTGAGCGATGAGTCAAATGAGCGACTGACTGAGAGTGAGTAGTGAGCCTGATTCGAGTCAAATGCGTTGATTGAGATATATAACAGTTACGGTTACGTATTAAACACTAAATTAAAATATTTTATTGCTAAGAACATGGAAACCGGGATATACAAATAGCGTTGGCTGTGATAATTCATATATAATTTCTTGCCAGTTTTGTATTAATTATAGGAATCAAAAATGTTGTCAAAACATTTTGATCTGATTCTCTGATATACTGATATAAAATGTCGCGTATCTTTACAGAGCTACTGAGCTAAAGTGAGCTATTGAGCTAAAAGAGTGATATATATCACTGAGTTCAAAAGATATATATCACTCTTTTCACTTTAGTGATACATTTTGCGCAACTCTATTCGACAACACTCTTGTGTAATCTCAGTAATGACGTCAAGACTCGTAAGCAATCGTGACATTGAACCTTTGTCCGCGGAAACGAATGTTATAAACATTTGATAACACATTACGACTTCGACATGACTATACGTAAACAAACAATGTACCTAATATCTTAAATTCCCAAAGAAAAAAAACAAGAACTATATTTGCCCACACATATTAATTGCACTTGTGTTTTCTTCTCCGTACGGGACTTATTGACCGCCTTGAACCGGATTTTGGAGAATCATTGATAAAATAGAGGACTTTGTATAGAGTATATCGATGTGGAGTTAATCCGTGGTTTGTTATAATACATAATACACATATGTTAAAGTCAAGGCAATATGCCGAGCGTAAGCCTGTCATTATATAAATTAATCCCACAGTTTAAATGAAAATAATTAATTTTAAAGTTCGTAAAACAATACGTTAAACAAAATGCAATTTTCCGCAAAATGATATCAGTTTGTTTTATAACGTTGTAATCTTGTTTAATTAAATTCGTTTTATACGTTACCGTGGCGTAGTTGTAATTGAAATTTGTTTCAAGAATTACGGTACAACATAATTTTTAACATCATTCATATACAATATGGATTGTACGTACATCTTTTTAGGTAGACCAGGTAAAGACTACCTACATAATTATTGCTTATGTGCATAGTTGGTTATCATTGACTCATTTACATACATTATTTGTAATATTAATCAACACAATGCCGTTATATTCGTATTTATATAATTGTCGTGTCGCCTAGTCGTGACGCATACACGAAACGCACTCCGAACTCGACGTAAATAGTGTCCTCATTCATAAAACCGATGCCGTAACAAAGACTGATATCCGAATAATTGCTTTCTGAATAAACATAATTTGTCAAACCTTACGAATGAGTTCTGTGAGAATGCGGCTTCTTTGTCTTTAAATATGTTTTAATCTTGTTATGAATGATTTATATAAAGTAAGTTTTATGAGCTCGATTGCGTCACTGAAATTTATTCAAATTTAAGATTAACATTCGATATGAATTCATACATTTGATTTTAAATTTAATAAAAGAACGAGTTCTTTAATGATCATCACATAAATACGTTTTGTTTTTACGCTATTTTGGCCCATCGTAATTAAAAGTGACCTACATTATTCTAATCGAACTTCGCAATCTTTTTTGCAATTACGAGTCCATTTTGTCCCGTATTGGCGACACTCACGCTAACCAAATTGAGAGAAAGGTCGCAGTGGGTCGAGACTAGTACCACCATGTTAAGCGTATAAAAAGAGGAGTTTTTGCCTAGAAGTTTTCAAAAGTGAATCTTTTGAAATGTTTTAACTTGTTTTTTTTTGCTTTCCTTCCACTCGTACAGATGCACATGCCAATTCTCCCATACCACGAACCCTGTCTGCTCATGAAGGAAATGCACTTCCAGAAGTGCCTTTTCTGACTTCGACTTATATACGGACGAATGGCAGAAAGTTTTGAATGTGTGCCTGTGAGGTTTCAGTGTGAAGTTTCAGTGAGCTCCTGTGAGGGTACCTAAATAATCTAATACTATTATTAATTCTATCATCACTAGTATAATGATTATTTATTACCAAAGATTACTTTTTATTTTTGCAATTATTAATTTATTTTTTAATTTGAGACGAATTATTATTATTTTATTTTTATTTAATATTTATGTCGACGTCAAATTGTTTTATAATATCATTTAATTTGTGTGTGTGATGTAGTGTGCCAATTAGTATCATTGGGTCTGCGAAGCCGTTCTATTTGACAATAAATAAATAAATATAAAAATAGTTGTTGCAGTTGAAAGGCTGGTAATTATTTATATTAAGCTAATTAACGTATTTAATAGAGCTGACATTCAATTATTCATGCCTAATAATCACAAACAGGTTGGTTATCTGTCGCAAAAATATGCACTAATTGCGGTGTTAAATATATTTGAAAAGTTATGCAAAAATATTCATTTTATTATACTATTTCCTATTCGTAAAGTAACCTTTGTGTGGCACGAAAATATGTTGTTACTTTTTATAGAACTGTTGTTCAATTATTTACGTATACTTGAATTTTTGTTGGTTTTGCGTGAGCGTGTTATCTAAAACGTTTCAAGTGGATTCTACCGCTTGCTAGTAAAATACGAATTCGTGGTGGAATATAATGCCTTATATTTATTACATTCTTAAACAAAACTTAAAATATATCAAAACGTGTCTGTCCTAAAAAAACTTGTATCATTTGGTTACTACACAGAAACGATTTGATTAAGGGTTTTTCCGCTTCTGCAAGCAGTTTCCCCTTATGCTGATATTATGGAACAGCGGCAGATCGTTGCGAGTCTAATTACTCGATATCGGCTGAAGTAATTATCGTAATGTATTAATAACATGATAATATCCATAGGGAAGACCATCCAAATAGCTCTCGGGCTATAACCAAATGATTATCGAATCATTTGGGTATATTTGCTCAGCCATAGAAGTTTATCTGCCCATTTCTAGCTATGATATATTCATAATTTATGCATACAAAATGTAAATGGCGGTTGAACTATATGCAGGTTGATTGCAGGGGCATGTATGACTGTCCTATAATATATTTAAAGTAATTTTGTCCTGTACCCTCAGTATAAGTTATTTATGTTTATTCGCGTCGACGGATTCTATCCTCGATATAGAAATCACCTATACACATCTACAATCAGCGCCCCTGGTGAATCTTTAAGAACTAAAATATGTCATTGTAATGTATCGAAGATTGAGCTATCGAGCTGTGGATTTGATTGATCGAGAGCTCGATTAATACTAAGAGTAGGTACTGTTTTTAGGTTTCGAATATTATGTTTTTTCGATTAAACCATCTAACTGCGGTGACCCGTTGGAGAGGTGTTCCTTCTTTATGGGCACCCATACCTAGGATCTAGTACCTAAAGAAGCTAAGATCTTTATAGACCTTGAAACAAAGTGAATTAATTGTATAATCAAGTTTGTGACATTTTCTTAACTATTAAACATTAGTCCTAGCTTTGTCTTTGTCAAAATCCTATTAAATATTTTTTGTTGTTTATAACAACATTTAGACGGATCATCTATCAACATGAAAGTTGGAAAAACAAGCTAGAAGTTAGTAAAAAGAAATTATACGTTTCGGGCGTCACAATGATCGCGAATTGTAGGCGTTTATTTTTTACACAATGAATAAGATTTAGAGGATTTTGTACTTGTTTTATTAATAGCGAACAAGCGACTTGCGGCAAAAAAATGTACTAATGACTGAGGAGTCTCCTTTCACTATGTAGATTAGAGTCTTAATTCATAACTAGGTATTCAAATTTAAATGAATTAAAAACTCAAAAATTACTGTAGTAATAATACTCTTTAAATAGCTGTTAAGGTTAAATCGCTGACAAGGTTAAAAATTATGTTTTAAATAATTTTAACAGCATAATTAGCATAAGTTCGCCCTTTGTAACCACTAGGTTTACACTTAAGTTTAAATAAATAAATAAAAATAAATTGGAGGATAATTGAGCATAATTGAGCGGCGAATAGTTTTTCAAAAACGATCACTTATTAATTAATTATTTATACATTTTTTGTTAAATATTTTATTATATAAACGGCAACAATTGATAATACTGCAATACTTGTCGTCAATATTATGAATAGAATGGAGTTTTTTTATATCTCTATCCTATTATCAAGTCGGGTCGCTCCGTGGTCATTTATAGCTCATCGTAAGAAATGGGACAAGTGCCTTATAGGGTTTACACAAACAATTTTAGCTTTCCAAACAATTCCTGTTTATGAACTGGTTTTTGCGAGATCCTTTGTCCTTGGTACGGGTCTTGGATAATTCCTACGGGCATTGTACAATTATAGTTGTACATTACGAGGCTCTCTGTCTATTCTTATAACCTGAATTACTAAAGGGTTGAACATAATTCTTATGTTTAGAATTTCTTATGTTTCATCATAACAACACACTACAACAAAACAAAATTAAATACAAGAATAAATTCATACTAATTCCTTTATCAAAAATATTCATGATGTTATTCTGGACCTGGTTTTTTTAGAATTCCGAAATTTTTCTTAGGCCACGTTTTGCCGGGCTTACAAAGATTATGCGTTCCTGCAAGTTAAATATTTTTATACTTATTGTTATTCTGGGTCAGTATTATAAAAATATGCATACCTATTTATTCTTACTCTTATCATCGTCTTAGAAAATAAGAGTTACTCTGAAAATACACAAAGACGAATTTCAATATTCAATACACATGACGTATTTGAAGTGTTCTAACAATATTTACGTAGACCGCTAGCAAGTTCGGCGGTAATGTATGCATAAGTTAGATCTCGGGTTAGTACTAGTCACGAATTCATATGCCTTGACGGGTCAGTAACCCTGCCTGTAGGTTTGTTCCCTTCTCTTATCTTTACATAATACAATAGACAACAGGGTAGATATAGTTTAAATACAAGTTCATTTTGGTCCAATTTTCGTAACACAGTTCTAACAACCTTGTTATGTCTAAGGTGACAAATAAATCGCTCAATGACATCTCAAGGAAATGTACACTTTCTTTACAATATCTTTTGCCGAAGCTGCGAATGATAATTGTTTCTGTGAAGGTTCGCTACCAATCTTGCCTGCTTGTCAGTTTACTAGTGGGATGTATATTGGTTTTAGTGTTTACAAGTCCACCAAATCTGTCACTATTTTTAGAGACAAATTAATGATGAAATGACCATTTTGATGCACTGGTAATAACGATAGTTTTTAGTCGCGTATCGCAGCTTTATGCTCGCACGCGTATTCCTATCGTCTCCTTTCACGCGTGTCACACGTGTGACAAGAAAAATGCTCTAAGTCTCGACGCCCAATAGACAGAAGTCAAGTTATTTGTTCCTGTATAATTAATACATACTGAGAATTTAAATGTACAGTTATTTATTACAATTATTTCACTCTAATTTTTATAACTCACCGGTTCAAAAGTTTGGGTGCTTATTGCTTATGTATGTTTCGGCACACAAATCACGCAGACCCGTTACGCATATACATATGTATGGGTTGTGTGAAATACAACCCTTTGTATTTTAAATACGAACCATTGATATAATATGCGGCGGAAATCGGCGCCTTTATCAGAATAGAAATTAAACATTGCGAACCTCATAGCGTAACCGGTATCCGTTTCCTAAAGATATTAATGTCTTTAATTGAACAATACGTGAACTTTGTGATTAAGTATGGTAATAACTGAGTCACGGTGTGCACATTGACTTCCTGCGGACCGATAATTGCAAATTATAGATATACCAGTCGTGATTAATTTGTATTAATTATGTATTTCCTGTGCCGATCAGCGGGTAGCATGTGTTGTTAAGATTTTTTTGATCAGTAGCTTAAGGAATAGATTACACGATGATTCTTAAGTTTCTGGTAGAAGATCAGGACAAATTCTACGAGTGTGTGACAAAATTAGCTACAATATTTCCACTTTGCAATAAAATTAGCTACAATATTTCCACTTACCGATTGAGTTAAAATTCATTTTTTTAATATGACGATAATTCAATAATACATCTAATATCTACTATTGAATTGATCTTATGATGGAGCTGAATGTTGGTGCACAAATATATAGCCACGCAAATAGGCATAAGTATAGATTGATCTCGAAGGAGTACTTAAAACCAGTAGCCTTAAGGAAAATGTGTCAATATAAGAATAGGTAAGTATAAAATATACTATGTTTCAAGTCATAGGTGATGTCACTGCTTTGTATTAAATAACACGTTACTTATTTCGGATGACACAGTATTCCAAAAACTGTTTACAATGACTTAACAAAAAAAGTATACTTCTTATTCTATGAGGTAAACTGGTTTACAGAAATAGTCTTGCGGTTAATTGGTCAATATAACCTTCATACAAGACCTTTAAATAACATTTCTTACAAATTAACGTACGTAAGAAATGAGATCACTCATGATCTTAATTATTGTACTTATTATAATTTATTCTTGTAGTAAGTTTTCTTTAAGGAATCAGAATTGTGGTTAATATGAGGTTTGCCTGTTTATTTAAGATCACGAATTTTGTAATTTGTATGTACGCGGACGACATAACTTTGTAGAAGCTACTCGTATATGTGCTTCGATTCGTTAAATATGGTAGAACTCTTAGACTACGGAACACTTGGAACATCGTCTCACCTATTTCTGCTTATAACAACAAAGTTAAGTGCTGCTGTGTTTTTATTTGAACGGTGTGTTAAAGAAGAGACACTTAACATGACGTTCCAACTTAATCCTTAATGTATCTGTGAACGACCTCAGGAAAGATTGGAATCCTATCTAGTCACTTACTACTCTTTCGTTTGCTACTTCGAAAATATTAAGAAACATGATATAAATTCATAGACGTTTCTGAAAAATTATAAATCTTCTTTGCCGCTCGTCGAAGTATCCGATCCCTGATAGTTTATGAATCCTAACTGAGATCTAGGTACCTATGTGTTGAAACGTCAAACTAGAACTTTTCATTGTGGTAGTAGTGCTTCCGGAGTCGAACCATGTCGAACCAGAGCTCTACCACTAATAAAATAGAAGTTAAATATCACACTATCCATAATAGTTATTTAAAACAAGCTTCCATGTCAATTGCACAATAAACAAAAATCGTAAATTGATGAAAAATATCACGGTTTTAAAATAGGATATGAATGTATGTTGGTTTGGAAAATATAGGCCTCTTGTAAAATCGTTGGTTTATCCGTTCAGTTAACGATAGTATTTGCATAACTGTGTACGTTTTCAGAAAAAATATTTCATTAATAGTCGCATCGAGTGCAGGCACTCTGAACACTTGTTTGAATAACAGCTCAAAGCTTCACTAGGGTTTTTAGTGCAATGTTTGTATGTATGTAATATGTACATTACTATACACTAATACTTGTTTCTACAATTCGATAAAATAGATATTTACACTGTTTATATTTGCTTTATCCAGGTTCGGAATTTAAACCTACTTACCTTACCCATTGCGTAACATAGGTTTACATACGTACTGATGTCTGATACATAAACATACTATGAAATTCCTTTATGGCTGCCAATTCTAAATTGACAAATATTCGATTTACGCCTGTGGTTTTCTTATTTCAACGTCATATTGCTTTTATTAAGTTTTCGTATATTTTTGTAACCAAAATATGAATCCAAAATACATTTACCAGGATTTTCAAAGCAGTAAAAACACATCTTGTTTTAATAAAATCTGAAAAGAAAAATACTATCTGTTAGGTTATGAAAATTTCCCGCATACTCGTACTAAATATTTATTAGGTAGATTTGAATATAGGGATTCTTCATTGGGACGACACGACACGGCACGGCATCGGCACCAAATACTCAATACCTAAATATATATTTACCAAAATGTTACAGGTATATATTCATTTATAGGCAAGAAATTGTAGGTACAGTAGGCACTTTCTTTATATATTTTTTTAAATATCATTAATAACAATATCAACGCAGTAGATCGATTAATGGCTTAGTAGCGATAAAAGACAATTATATTTTTGATCCTAAAATGGATTCTTCAAGTACTGTGTATCGTGAACGGTACAGAGAATCACTAAAACGTTCTTGTGGCATCATAGTAAGATAAAAACTGGCACGCTTTGATTTATACGATGTGAATACTCCATCCATTTAGATTTGTCTATGGCCGTTATTGACACAACTGAGAGAAGTTCTCTGAGTATCCGTGCCGTGCCGTTGTCGTCGCAATAAAAAAGCACCCTATCGTAGGTAAGCGAAAATTCAAAGCGTCTACAATATTCATTTGGTCAATCTCGACACCGATAGCATTTGCATACAACATATTGTAACATCGTTTAAGATGTAACGAAACGGATGTGTGGATAAGATGTCTGGACCACCATTTAGCTCTTAATGACGGCTCTGTTCTCTGTATTGCATTTATGGTGACAATTCGGAGCAATCGTTACCAGTTTATATAGAGTTATGTCTGCAGTTAAATTGTCAAATGGAGTATCTTAGTTATAATTTTGGTAAATAAAGAAAGAATTATTATTCTGCCATTGTTAAAAGTGATAGAAGTGTTCGCAGTTTCGTCACACTATTATTACTAATTTGTAATAGGTAGCGGCGTAATTGCTACGCTTTGGTTTAAAGAGTCTGGTTGCTTTAACATAAGGTGTTCAGACTTATTCCTCACAGATAATTAATAAGACATAAGACCGGTTTAATATAGGATTTTAGGTCATCTGATGACGTAGTGACTGCCGTCAATCGACCTGTACGTCGGAATGCACAGGAAGGACATTTACAGTGTTTATGTATTAAAATTATGCATGTTACGTTGTTTATAATTGGATAAAATGCAGCGACCGGAGGCATACAGGTTTACACATAACTCAAGTCTTGTTAAGCACAGTACAGTGAAGCTGTAAACATTAATAAGGTCAAAAGCTGTCTTAAGAAAAACGCGTCACCTTATTTATACTACTCTCTCAACCGTCTTCTATAACTTAGTTCATGTATCCAAATTGTAAATGTTATTTAAATTTAACGAACTGGGATGGGTCATGACCCGAAATTAATGTCAGCCTCTGGTACTAGAAAAAATCCACTTCGACCTGTCCTGTGCTGTCATCAGCCCATATTTCATTTGACGCTTGCGCAAGTCCTTTATGACTTTTTTCCAGCGATACCTGATACGAACCACTGGGCGTCTGCCACTCGGCCGGCTCACGTATCCTCGTTTCACCATCCAATCTTCCATTCTTTCGAGATGCCAGAGCCAACGAAGTCCGTGTCTTATGTCCTGGGTCTTAAGGGGAGCGTCCATTGGGTGGTAGATGGGGGTAAAACAGTCTAGGTAGGCCCAGTCTAATGGATTCGCTAACTTAAGTTGGATCTGGTTCACCGGTTAACATCTCTCTTACTTAAAAAAACTTACGTCACGAAACTTATTAAAATTTGAACTTTACATTTTACATTTATAAACTGTAAAGGAAAAAAATGCAGTATCACTAAACATTGATTTGGCCAATTGATTCGCTCCCGATACCGTTTATTTGCATACAATGTGGCGTGCGCGCTGCGTATCGAGTAACGATCTACAATTTTCTCAATTGAGATCTCGTGTGCTATTGAGACTTTGTTATGTATTTGTATTTGTCGCTTGCTTGTTTATTGTTAGAATTATAGTATAATGTAAAGAGCACGTGATTTTGTCTGTCGTCTTTCATAGCTTCTGCCTTGACAGTTTTATGATCCGTTTAGTAATTTTAAGTCTTGATGTGTCATTGAACTTATTCAAGACTCTTCACGCAAAGGGTTTGAGACGTAATTTTTTTATAATATAGGTGTAACAGACGGGAATGGAGTTCATCTGATGGCAAGAGGCTTTTGCCGCCCAAGAACAACTGTAATCAACTCCAGATAAGATTAGATTCCTACCTGAATGCGGCTTTATTCCCGAGGACTAAGCTGGAAGGTTTCTGAAAAGTCTTGCTTCCTTCATCATCAACAACCCATTACTGACCCACTGATGGGGACGGGTCTCCTCTCATAATGAGAAGGATTAGGCCATAGTCCACCGCGCTGGCCCAGTACGTATTGGTAGACTTCACATACCTTTGAGATTTTTTTTTATAAATCTCAGGTTTGCAGATTTCCTCACAATGTTTTGTTTCTTCACAATTTCTTCCTTACCACCCTTTAAACAAGAATACAGTAGCTGCTGTTGTTATAAGGCAGGTATATATGTTTAGAAATATTGAAATATCCAATCCACTTTACTTTTTTATAGGTTTTATATTAAACCGACATTACTGGGAGTTTTCTACTCTTCACCAAGGTTTACAGTTATAAAATAAGTAATTCATATATTTATAATCCAGACTCCGGGAATTATTGGTTCATTGAAAATCTGATTTATTAACATAAATTTCTTTATCGGTAGATACGCGCGGTTTAAAATTTAAAATTCCACAAAAAATAAATTGACTAGATATAGATTTGCTCTAATAAATTTAAAACAAATTCAGGCAATTCATTTATTCTCGGTAACGGTTTATTTGCATACAATGAGGCTAGAGGACCGCTCGATGCTATGTCCAATATACATATGTTAATAAATAAAATTGAAGTTATGTCACTACTTTTAAAAATAGTTATATTGTGTGATTTGTTTTTGCCCGGTTGTACGGGAAAGTCTTAAAAATAGCTTAACTGAAATTTATTCACTATAGCGTAGTAATGAACAATACGATATATGATCCGTTCCTAAATAACGTGAAATTCCTATGGAATTTAACCCAATTTAACTGATTCTTTGAAAGATAAAAGGGACAAAGACTTAATTATTTTTAACCGTGATTTTCCGTATACTAAAAAAATATTACCAGAGTTGTTAAAATTCCAAAAAGCAGCTAAACATTCTATCGCCGTTGTTACAAAATGTCTAACACAGACGTCTCCATATAATGCAATTCAAGGTTTTAGGGCTCGAAGTGTCATGTGTGCGTTCTGCACGCTCATCTCATGGGGGACACCATGGGGTGAGAGGGGTCTCTCCCTCTCGCGACGTCGCTGGCGTTAGCTTCAGCGCCGGCCGACGTTCTGGCCCGCGAATGTAATGCTAAAGTTTCTCGTGACCCGGCACCGAGCGTCTAGAGGAACGCCGCGGAGTTTAAGTCGGTAAGAGTTCGACATATCCCTTTCGCTCCCCCGGGCGTAAGGGAATCCATGAGGATTTCTCCGCTTAAAAAAAGACGTCTCGATATGAGTCGGGTATTCTCCGCAAGATACTTCAGTAACACGTGATCGAAATGTTATCTGTATGAATAATTAATAGCGTATTATTTACGGAAGCGTGCATTCGATTGAATATTATTTATAGATTGAGTTACCTTCAACTTTAACTTTGTATTTACGTGACAATTCCAGATTAGGGTTCTATTTGGCGGCGATTAATCTGAAACAATATTCAATAGAGGGATAGTTTTCAACCCCTTAATGACTTTATAAAATAATTTTAGGCATTTAGATTTCATCATGCTGTTCTTTACTGTTAAAATAAGTAGGAAAATTTTGATGCATGCCTAGGATCCTAACATTGCACCCTCAGCGTTTAAGGCTACATATCTAACAACTAGGCTATCGCTGCGTTTATTATATCTACGTAAAGGACCCGCACACTAAATTGCCATTGATCGATAGTAGAATCGATCATTATACCTCGATCGATCATTTTTGTTGATCGTCATTCACGCCAAACGTACTATCTATTAGTAATGTAACGAATATTCGAATTCGCGGATATTCGTATATTTTTTCATATTCGTATTCGCATTCGCATTTGCAGAATTTTTTGCGAATGTTTTGCGAATAATGAATATATTTTATGGTACAAATAAAATTTGTGCGGGCCAGAAGCGAGAACGTTAGTTTTTAAATATCTGTAGCCTTAGTATGAGTTTTTTAAGTTTTTACAAAAATAACTATTTTTGTATTTGTTTATGTATTTGCCCATACATTTTCAATCAGCGCTCCTAGGGGACTGTATCAGCACTGATTGGAAATATATGGGAAATACATAAACAAATACAAAAACAGTCATTTTTGTCAAAACGTTAAAGCTCATACTATGAGTACCTACTGTTATACTATGGCATTCTAGGGTTGAAACTAAAGCACAATTGACTATTGTACGCCGTTGCCAGTTACCGTTACGGATTGCCAGTGTTAGCTTTCAACATAGATTTAAATCGTTAGAACAGATATGTCCGTTGGCTATGTTTTTGAATGTGAGCGCCAATTGCCTACGTTTATGGAGGTCGTAAAATGATCCCGGTAGAGCCGTGTTGTAGTGTCATATTTAAATAAATTGGTATAGTTATCAGTTAGCGGCAATGTTTGTAATTAATAATTATTGTAATGATGATGATATATTATACTTACTATCATAATATAACTTTTTTATAATATAGGAGTAGCAGACGAGCGTACAGTCCACTTGATGGTAAGTGGCTACTACCGCCCATGAACATCTGTAGTCAACCCTAGATGGGATTAGATATTCCTACCCCTGAGGACTATGATGGAACGCCTCGGAAAGTATGTCTCCCTTACCCCCTTACACCCTTCAAACCAGAACACAGCAGCACTTAACGCTGCTGTTATGAGGCAAAAATAGGTCTGGCGGTGGTACAGCCGGAGTCTCACCACAAAGGGTTCTACCACCTTCAGACACCTACACTGCCAAGTTCCGCAATACCTAGCATCAAGTTCTATGTCTCATTGGAAGGGTGTAATCAATTTAGTCTTCATCAATAGCAATGCATCTGTGATCAGCTTCATTCAGGTCCACTTGTCTATATGGTACTTGTTGCAGATGTCCATGGGCGGCATATTTGTCAAGTAGTCTCAACTACATAGTGTCCACTAGTTGTTCAATAAACAATTGAATTTCATGTAAAGCTCTGAAACCTTTGTATATTGTTTTTGTTGTGTGTGAGTCTGTCGCATTATGGCATGCTTATCTGTTGATTTAAATCCATGGATTTCGCTGGATCGCCATTGAATTTATTTTAGAACTAAAAATACGTTTCTATAGTTTCACCTTTTGCACTTTTATTCGTGTTAATAATAACTAACATTCGCAGTGAAATTTCACCGTTATTGGATTTTTGTAACAGACCGATTATTTCAGTTTACGTTCATCTAAGATTATAAGATGTACGCGTCGTGAATCGCTTATTCGTTTCTTTGAATTTTACCTTGATAACAGTCCCAGTTATCATATGGATTACTCCTATGAAAATGAAGTAGCACACAAGCATCACGTGGATAATGGTTTCTGTTACAATAGCCATATTTGTAATTACTCCAAACAACACACAATTTCAACCTGAGATCGACCTTTGTTTTGCTATCCCTGAGCACAAAGCATGAACTTTAGACATGTGTGTGTACATAAGTGTTAGTATGCAAATACTAGAACAATAATCAAAATTAATTTATAAATCTGGCTGGATTTATATATTAATTTTGATTAATTTTGATGATTAGGGTAATTTAACTAGTACCTAGATATTGATGAGAAATCGTAAGCGTTCAGTCACTTTCAAACTATAGAGATATTCAAAGAAACTGATCTCAATACTTAATCTACCGTAATTGTTCACACCGATCCTTTTATTCGATTGGCATAAATCCGAGCTAAGGAAGAAGAATAAAAAGGAATTGAATTGAGAAAAAGGTCGAGGTCAATTGATCATAGAAGAGACATGCATTTTTTAAACATTTATATTGAGCGCAATGACGACTCTTCATCTATTTTTGCCTAATAATAGTAATTAATCGTTCTGGTTTGAATGGTGTGTAAAGGGAGACGTACTATTGCGACGCATCCCAACGTAAGGGTAGCAACGCATCTATGGCCGACTAATAGGAACTAAGGAATCTAATCTTATCTTAGTATAAGTATAATAGTCATAGTATAGTAGTCATTTTACCATCAGACTGCATGCTCCTTTGCTACTTATCATCATCAACAACCCATTACTGTCCCACTACTGGGCACGGGTCTGCTCTCAGGATGAGAAGGATTAGGCCATAGTCCACCGCTGTGGCCAAGTGCGTATTGGTAGACTTCACATACCTTTGAGATTTTTTTTATATATCTCACAGGTATGAGGCCTCGCGATGTTTTCTTTCACCGTTTAGCAAGTGATAATTAGTTTCTAATAAGCACATAACTTTGAAAAATCAGATAGAGTCCTGGGATTTGAACCTCGGACCCCTCGATCGAGAGGCAGAGTTTCTTAGTTTCGATACTTATTACTACTTATACTTCAATAAAAAATGTATTACATGCGTTGAACAATGTTTGGAGATTTTCATCTTCTCTTTGGTAAAAAGCCGATATCACCATTTGATCAATTATTAATTCAGTTTATATTCTGAACAATGCTTGTGTTCCAGAATTCCTTTGTCCTGTTTACTTTTTCAGATTTGTTGTCACGAATATTGTCAGAAGTATTGTTACGTTTCAGATATACGCTACACATAACTTCAATACTACAATTTTGATTCTCCAACTTGTAGCGTATCTACGACAAAAGGTCGTTTTCGCCCGACAAAAAATTTGAGTTAATAAAAGTATTGCAAAAATGGTTTGCAATACAAATTCGTATAACGTTTCTGACATTGCTGACTTTTATATGCGTTTTTATGTCATAATTTTCTTTTTGTTGGAATTTAGCTACCTTTTGTTAATCGCATAGAATTTCCATTTCCTGGTTTTTCACAAAATAAAAGTGAATCATTTATGCTTATAAACTTGGCATCATTTCAAAGGAACTTTGTAGACTTAAGAAATACGATTTGCAGGTACCAGGGTTCATATTATTTTGGGATTTATTTCATTCGAAGTTTATTACGTTGGCTCTCTATTTGTTCCGTAAACTTGAAGTATCACTTGAGGTTATTGTCCGGTCTTAAAGTTCTTATTTTAATGTTGGTCTCCGTTTTATTGTATTGACTATAGCGGTAACGTTATCTGTACATACTATTAGTTTTTCTGTTAGGTTTTATTTTTCAAAATATAAAGTATCTTATGTTTATCTCAATCAAACAAACTGTATGTCTAGCCAAAACCATGAAAAGTAGTCGATTAGTTGAGCCGTGAAAGCAGAACAAACAAATAAGAAGCAAACAAGTAACTTAGTACGGATAAGAATTAGTTTTACTGTATATAACTATGTTATACCTATATATAACAGTGGTATATTGTGAAGAATACTTTGTTGCTAACGGTTTTCTGTAGTACTTTGAACATATTTAGAATTACAACAATCCAATCTTGTTTACATATATTCACGAACCGTAGTAGTAATTTACCATCCGCTGGACTGAATGTTCCTTTGATACTCCTATATTATAAAATTATAGTAAGACGATGTAAAGAGCAATGGATATAATGCATCCAAATGCAAATAATAAACTTCATGAATAAAATATATATGTGTATATCTAAAATGTATATTTAATTCATGACATTTATCATTCCTAAGTCTTTGTACATAGATGCGTCATAAACATGTATTGAATCTCAAAGTGTTTTCAGATCTGATCGCTTCTTGATCTAAATTCTAAATCGTTTGAAGCGTTTGGGGATACTCTACAATCTCTTAGAATGTTCTATTGTAGCTTAACTGGTTCCCTTAAAGATTTATCTCTTTTGCTACAAAGCCTTTATGTTGCGGCTAGGCATTTACACCACAAAGTGCTTATCAGTAAAGGTTTTATGCTAGATGGTGTGCGTTTTATGTTTATTAGATACTAGATTACACTACACATTGGGTTTAAGTTTATCGTATGTGACATTTAAGAATATCGTTTTACTTTTAGAAAAATAAAGTGAGTAAATATATACCCTAAAAGGAAAGTAAGTGTTTAATTTAGTTTGAGAATAAGTGGCTGAGTTAATAAAAGTATTGCAAAAATGGTTTGCAATACAAATTCGTATAACGTTTCTGACATTGCTGACTTTTGTATGCATTTTTACGATAAAGGTAACATTTCGTTTTATAGTACATGTGTTCAATTGTTCAATTGAATTTTTCGTAATATTGAGACAGATATGCACTCAAAAATATACGTATATTAGTATGTAGATATCTGTATACACTCGCCACATACGTTGAATTCCTACAAAATACCGAGATACTATCATAACTTTAACAATTGCTCAGTAAATCAACATGGAACATCTAACCATAGAAATAAGCAGTGAAGTATCCTTGAACCTAGTAATTGACTCGCACTGACGCCAACTGATTGAGATCTCAGCACAAATCATGTGACGTTCTTAGACATTTGAAGTATATGAGAGCGGAAAGATACTTATGGGTATTATTATTGTTGTACACCAATAGAATAAGGAAACAAATAACAGGAAAATAAAAGGCAGTTTTATTGCTGAATTGGCGATCTTTGTTGCTAACATTAGATACTTTGACAGACTTTGGGTAAAGAAATTTGTTTACATAAAGTAATAAATCGGTAAGGAGTAGTAAGTACGATGAAGATTTTTATTAGAACTTACTACTTTGATAAATAAAATAGTCTGAGATTACGACATGTATCTTTTGCAACTGAATTAACACTACTAAAATATAATCAACATCGTAATAAAGGTTCTATAGATCTAAAGATTGTATTCAGACAATCCTAATAAATTCCTCAATAATTTGTGATAAAATATATTCAATAGAGCCAGTACGAAATTGTCCAATAGAATATAAGCAATATACAATTCAGGACAATCACATAATGCCTTGTTATGGAATTATTGTAAGAAGCAATAAAAATAAATTGGAAAAGGATACTTAGTTAACCTTTCGGATATAGGCATTATATAGCATTATTGTGCCCTGAAATAGTTTATACGTAATAGGGACGGTAAGGTAGACTAAATTGATTTAATAACCGTTCATTGGAAGGCGAATACTGATATAAATAGTCGGGTTGGTGCTGATTTGACTATATTTATACTTATTTCGTCTGAGAATGCGTAAATTGCGAGTATTTCCAGACGGTGGTATAAATAATCTATTAATGGTAGTGAGCTGTTGCCCTGTAAATTGAATTGCTCCAGTTGAATTTTAGATGTATCACTAAGATTCTCTGAGCTGTGTACATACAAGCCGCGTGCTTGTATGTAGACATCTAGAGCAATCGAGCATCATTAACTGTTAATTAAGGTGATAAAAGGGTCATCGATTATGTAAACTTGTCTTTGTAAATAAAAGTATCGCTGTCATCTATGAATACACGGAAATAAAATTAAAGAGCACACGAAATATGATCTTCAACTATTATTATTATTGATATACTTTTTGCTTGAGTAGTGAATTTTTTTTTGTTAATGATGGGAAAACCTTCAAAGGGTACCCGGTGCCGAGGAAGCGACGAAAGATAATGTGGCATTCTTACCGCCCTAAAATCCCCTTGGTAGCCGTCATCGGCGGTGCGTATAGGACTCCGGGATTTCCAAAGGAAAGCAACCGGAGTTCTCTTAGCTTATTGCCCGGTCGGGCACCGCTCAGGTGAGCTTGTCGCTCGCCACACCGGCTGGTGCGTAGGACGGTTTGCGAACACACATACTGCGGTCTTTCCCGGGGTCGCTAGCCGGGCGGTTTGAGTCCCCACTCTTGCCGCCCGCAGCCCCGGGAGCCCCATTTTAGTCGCCTCTTACCACCTCTCAAGGGATACCGTAGTCTTAATCTGGTCCCGAAACTACGGAACGGGTGAACAATGAGTATCAAAATACGTCAACATTTGTTGAAAAGGATAAATTGAAGATAAAATTCTTCTATATACAAAAATAGACCAAGATCAAAGTACTCTTAACACGCGAATAATTTATTATCACAGAAATAGAAAATGATAACGCAAGAAAATAATATTATAATAATAATTTTAATACAGGTATAAAACAAAAAATATAAATAAAGAAATTAATTACGAAAAGATAGGAAGATAGCTTTGAACAGAACCAATGTGGTCTTTCACGATTTCGCATGGCTAGCGAATTCAGGTAATGTTTAGAAACTTAGTTTCAATGACCTCGCGTGAACTTGTTGGACACGAAAGTTCGTTTACCAACGAATATGTTATTGAATAGTGGTTTAATAGTGTTATGACGAGCTGAATGGCCACGTGTCCCTATTGGTTATTGCAGATGGTAAACTAACTGTAGTTTAGCGGTTTAGAGAACTTTACTAAACAGTTCCGTTAATGGATTTAGACTGTCCGTGTTTCCTAGACCTTAGTGAATTATGTAGTTTGTTTGTATGTTTCAGGTGTAATTGTTAGTTTAGTAGATATATCGTGATTGGTTGTCCCTAAGTATTAACTTCTAAGATTATGATAATACTTACTACTAATCACAGAATTTCATGCAGATGTTAAGTTCAAGAATTACTTACTATCATTGGAACGTTGGAATTATATCCTGGTGTCTCATATTGATGTTGAACTTGCGACCAAAATGAAATAAATTGCCATCGAGCAATTTCTACGTATGGATAACCTTTCAAATTTAATATGAACTTAGCATTAGGAATAATTCTGGGGATATAAAAGTTCTCATTCAATCAACTTGGAATTTCCTATTCCATAAAGCGGACTTCGTTCATCGTTTCAGCATAAATGTAATTTTCCGTAATAACATTGAATATTAATAGCATTCTAATTTCGTCGAATATACAAAAGATATTAATATTTCTCGCAGCATTTACTTGGCTTTACTTATTCCACTCTTGAGTATAATTCTTAAAATTTTATTCGCTGTTAAAGATACAATGGCAAACAATTCAGTAGAGTTTTCGGAATTAGGAAGTTTATGAAATTTGATCGGTTTTGTTTTGGGGAAGTTAATTTTAATTTATTTAGAATTCTCGACTTGATCCATTAAGTAATTTGGAAATGTCACTCAATTAGTGAGTATTATGCTTGGTTTACAAGAGGCAATAATGTTCTTCAGTTCGTGTTGTTCAGTTTTTCATTATCAATAATATAATCGTTTAAAAAATACTTACATTTGCTGACTTTGCTAGTCAAAAGACATTTATTCGTAGGTACATCTCGTCCTATAGAGGTTTTATTATATTCGTAAATCACTTGAATGTAGCAAAATGTTATTATCAGGTGATTGCAGGTAAATTATCTCTGGCTTCATTATTATTATCATCGTGTAGATAATAATCAAAATTGAGTAACTTAAGGCATTCCTTTTTTTTCACTATCAAAAACTAAGAAAACAACTAATAAAACCTTCCCACCGAACAATCCTCTGTGTAACCAAGCTTAACGAATCTGTACGCACGAAGAAGCAACGGTGTAAGTTGATCTTTGGCTTTCTCGATATCAATTGTATTGCCGTCAATTATTATTATCGGCACGTTAATTATCGGCATCCGTTTGTTGTTGTTCCAGATGATTGTTCAGTCGCGATATCCTTTGACGAGCGAAACTCACTTGGTTGTATTCAAATCAACGTTATTTAATATACGTTATTTGGTACATCCATTTATAGCACAGACCGATATCAGTAGAAAGAGGTGTAAGGTTTCTATTTAGATCGGGTGTTGTAAAACACTGTGCCATATGTATTTCCGGCTTTAAAGTATTTATAGCTTATAATTTAAACCTAGCATAGGTAAATTACATTCATTAATTTAATAACATGAGCAAAAACATTGATGCATTGAACGACCATCGCTTGTGGTGACATTTCGTTATCATTAGCAAGGTAGCATTTTTGTTTTTCCATTAGCGTTAAAATGTTTAAAATTATATGTAAAGATTTTGATGTTGTATTTCTTTCAAAAATACTTTCCTTGAGATTACAACTTGAATTTACTACCAATTACATTTAGTGGTGCACATTTCACTGCCATTGCACGCGACAAGAATACACTGAAATGTTTTATGATCGCACCGAATGTACGGAAGTTTTTGAAACATTTTCAAGTAATTAAATTAAGCTCGACTGTACTGGTGACGTGGTGACGTAAAACAAAACGTCTGCTCGTCGTGCCGTGTTGGAAATGTCCGGGGAAAACGTGAAAATATGTTTTTGATATTATTACATGTACTGCACTGTGTATGACGAAATTTTTCACACTTTCGTCAGTTGTTTTTATGTTTTAAATAAAATAAGAACATGTCGTGCATGCTGTTCAGAACTAAGATTCTAAAGAATTATTTCTTAATTATTATGTGGAGGTAATTTTCGCCATTTTATTAATAAATGATTTTTAACTTTTTGTGAATTTGAATTGATCCGTATACAAATTTTACATAGACTTGGCATAAACCATGAGTAATATCATCATGACATAGTGCCAACCGCAGCTCTAATAGAATAAAATTTTCAAGATAGCTGACTCCACATATTTCAATTTTGATATTTTCAGCAATCGCCATAAAATCCGCTGCTTCCTACGATACTCACGTAGTAGCTGGCTTGGAGAAAGCATTAGATCAGTGGATCTCAATCTAAAATTTAGTCTACTATCATATGGATTATTACCAATATTTTGGTTCAGTAAGTTATACTGAAAAATTCAGGAGCTAAACGTAAAGCGAATTTCATTAGACTGTTCCATTGTGCTTATCTGAACAAAGCAATCTAATTGAGAGTGAAACAGATGTGACAGTAATATACAATACCGCTCGGAAGCTTTATCTTAAATAAGCTATAATAGATGGATAGGAATTGAGAAATACTGTAAACATTTTAATCAAGCTAATCCAGTATTAAATATTGTTCTGCAATGGTTATACATCTATGTCTGCAATATAAAGTAACGGACGTACATATAGCGACGTAACTATTGATATTTTTAATCAATATTTCTAAATACGGGTATAGGTATTATGTCTTAGGACAAAATGTTAAATACCTATATTCCTTCTAAACGAGTATCTCATCTGATACGTCTCCTTATTAACCCTTTATTTTGTTGCAGTCCATATCTCCCGTGTAAATTTCCGAAATGTTTGAAATGAAAACGTTGAGAGCAGCTGTGAGATAGCGACGCCAGAGTCTCCGGATCCGTTGCTAACAAGTTGGCACGTCCTGCCAGTTTATGGACCGAATAGTTTCCAATTGCAGTCAATACTTCATGTTTAATTGGCAAACGGAGTTTCACTCTATGTTCAACATTGCCATTGCATTGTATTCGATTATTAGAGAATCAATCCTTTAGATGTTGCATTAAATGTGACGACAGCGGAATTAGACTTCAAATTTTGTTGCAGAATATAATTTGGTCTGTTTGTGATTTTGATATATTTAGGTACTTTTTTATGCTTTAGCATGCAGTATGCATGCTTTAGCCTGATGGAAAGTTGATTCGATGTGACTGCTATATTAACAAACTGTAATTATATAAGATTAGTATAATATTCATATCAGTTTCGGATACCCGAGAATACTGTGTTTCGTGTTGCTAATGATTCTATGAAGTAATTAACTTTGTCACTTACACAGTCGGCTTATATTAATGATAAGGCTTAAGTTTACAAATTATTGTTATCATTTATACAACAAAACGTTAATGTAAAGACGCTAAGTTTGTTTGATTTTCAAATCATTTTATTGTAATCCTCTTAAATTTGTAATTGGCGTGTTGGACTTAAAGATTTTATGTCGTAATTAGAAAGGTAATTTAATACTATCTAGGTTTAGGAACAGTTTTGAAACACAATAGCCCAATTACGATCGGTTTTCTGAAGCACAGAATTTTGTGTTCTCTAATAATCGTATTTATTATTTATTCTGAAGAAGCCTCAAATTTAATAACAGTTTTTGATTAGCTAGCGTATCCGAGTCTAACTCGGACGCTTATATGAGTGGCAGCCTGTTATGATGTTCATTGTGGCAAAAAATCATCACTGTCTAAAAAAGGAAGTCATTAGTTACCAAAATAATGGTAATATGAAGCGGCAGAACGAAGATGTATCGCGCCGACGACCCCAGCCTCTCTAGGTCACTGGATCTCAATTTATTTTATCCTCCACGCCTGCTCCTATTTCGTCACTTAAGTGCTTGACATGTCAAACGTTACGCCCTGTCGTTATTTACGATATGCCGACAGTAGGTGTATCTTGGGGCCTTCAATCATTTGTCGCAGTTCGACCGCTTTATTTACATCTGACCTGAGAAGTTAAGGACAGCGGTTACCTATAGTAGACTGATGCCCTTTATTAAAAATTAATCTATATTTTAACTTGACAAATATTGACATTTGACAATTTCTCCGTACTAGAAACTTAATGTTCGATCCTTGGTTTGCTGCCATTTGAATAGATTAAGTATTAATAGCAGGCGTAAGTCTATAGATGTTTAGCTGACTTCAAATATAATAAAATTATATGCGTAGTTGATCAATAAAGCTTTAAGGTTTAAATCACCGCGTCTCACATGGATTTATATTTTTACATGTAACAAAAGAGAACAACAGCGCAATATAAATAGATAGATTGTAATAAGTATATCGGGTGAAACTATCACTATGAAACAAGAGGTCTATCAGACATCTACAACCTACGATTATAGATTCTATATCCAAATTCGGTTCCCTAAGCAAAATGAGGCGATTTTTATCCCAAAAATTAATAGTACGAACTTGTTCGTCTCAATCGATCCCATGTCGACAAATGAGGGCATTCCCTAAATCCAAGTGAACTTTGTTCCTTGCTATATGTCGTAAATTGGCGTGTCAATTACGACGATCGTATTTTAGTCAGTCTTAACTAGTAGGCACGAGCATGCCATAGATTCCAAATAAATTGAGAAAACGTGCAGAGTTATAGCTGATATGCGGTATCATACACGTTATGTTGCCGAGGCTTAGTAAGCGAGATTGCTCCCGATAAATCGAACTTTTCGCGATTTGATGTATGTTTTCGTTTCGCTTTTCTTGTTCAACAAGTACGATTTTAAGGAAGTAGGGTTTTAAGGAAAGCGTGCTCATTAAATTTTTTATAAGTGATTATTACCCAGTGTACTAATTAACTTAAACTATTAAGACAATTGGAACAGATGGGTCTAGAAGTTTCAAACTTAGCACAGACATTCTTACATAACGATTTTGAACTAATATTCTTGAATATCCTTCCTTATGGGGACTTATTCGGGAATTGAAGCTTTTCTTCACATCAATGCTTCAGTTGATCGCAAAAGAAATTGCTACCGCTGAGGGTTGGATTTTTTTAAAAGTATTTTAAAATGCGGGATGCAAAAGATTATGGGAGGCGGATGATGGAAAATGGAATGGTAAATGAAAGATTTTGAAGGTGATAGAAGCCTGCGGTTCGACTCTGGCGGCACCACCGCAACTTATTTCTACCTTGCAGTTTTAAGCGCTGCTGTATTCTGGTTTGGAGGGCGTGGTAAGACAGGCATATTTTTCCGAGGTGTTCCAGGTTAGACCTAAGGAGTAGCGGTGCATCTGTGACCGACCTCATGTAGAAATATCTAATCCTATCTGGGGTTGATTACAGATGTGCATGGGCGGCAGTGGCCACATATCACTGGGTGGACTGCGAGCTCGATTGCTACCTCTACTTTATAAAAAATCTATGTAAAAAGTTTAGACTTAACTCACGAAATTTCACTGTATTTCACTTTAGATTCTCTCATAATTATATATGAAACATATTATTACACGTGTTAGTGGTCCTAAACAAACGACCCATCACTACATTTAATAGAGCTCCACTATGCAAGCTGTTAAATTGCCACTGATTACAAATTTGCATGCCATTACAATCAAGTTATACTGTTTAGGGTAATTTAAATCATTTTGTAATAAACGGTGACAGCCTAACATAATGTATGGACTATGTAAAATATGCACTTTTCACTTGTTTTTGTTCTGCTAAGAACTTTCTTTTATTTTATCCTGTTCTCGAGTCTCGGGCACAGTTTTCAATACAAAGGTAGTCTATTTTTAACACGAACACGCCATCATCATGAGTGGCCACGCATTTGTGATCGGTAACTCACGTTTTTTAAGAACCCCCAAACGTGAAGGTAGAAACCTGTCCTGTTTCTCTCGATCTTTTCCTTCACCATTATATCAAGTGATAATTAATTTCGAATACGCATATGAATGAAAATTCAGAGTACTGGGATTTGAACCTCAAACCCCCGATCGAGAAGCCGAGTTTCAACAAGGCTATCACTGCCACACAACATATCTTACAGTATCCTATAAAAATACAAAAAAATACCTACAAAACCTACAAAAAATTGTAGTAATGTTTATAATTTCTTTTATGTTTACATCGTTGCATATGACACAGTTAGATAAGACCCGTAACACATTTTTGTGTTAAGATAAGCGCTAGTCTGGCGATAAGGCGATGGAAACAAAGATAAAAGGTTGCATAAAATGTCGTTGCATAACGCTGTTTCTCGCTGACCTAAGTGACTTGCCCTACTGTAAATGTGTTAGCGATAAGCGACAAAACTTATTGGATTTGTAAGTTAATAGGTAAGCCTTTGTTGGATATGTATAATACGAGTTAATAAACATTGTCAACCATCACGCGATATCGCATTACTGCATTATTCAAAGGGCTCCCTCAGACGGATTGGTTGCAGTTGATATTGATTTGTTAAACTGTTGGTGTGAACTGCACACAGTCGCGATTTGAACTCCACGCATTCGGCTGCAGTTCTATACAGTTGTCGCATACTGTCAGTTTATATGCAGCTACTCTGAGCGACACGAAAAGTAATAATGGATTTTAATACAGTTAAATTTATTTCTATAAAAAGCCAAAAAGCCAACAGAGCCATTTCCAACCCGCAAGCTGACTGCAACTTACCAGAGTCCATTTTGCTCGGCTAACTTGAGTAACTCTTTTAACGCTTAACTGTACTCGCTATTCGTTAACCGTCCGCATTAAGACAACTAAATGCCGATATGGGGCATATTACAGAGGATTTATACCACTCATTCAGCTCGTTTTAATGCCGAAATGCATTTCCAGCACTTCTCCACTTTATAATATTAATCATATGTGACGTGGAAGAGTATTTGTTGCTGACAAGCTGGATTGAACGATAAATATGAGTGTGCCGTTAAACTTGAAATGTTGATCTTCGGTTTTTGTTCTCAATTATGCTGTATTTAATTGGATTCGTTTTGCTTGGACTCTGAATCGTACAAGTATTGACACTGATATTTTGTTGAACTAGGTTTTGGGTTCAAGTTCCATCGAGAGCTATTTTTGCTGACAGACGAATAAGAACGCTTTGATTTTTGTGAGGACGTCTGCAATAAGTGTTTTTTGTAAAATACAAAATGTTTTATGCTAAAACAAGTGTTTGTTATAGATGACTCCCATCATTGTGTTTGTATTTAGTAAGTAAATAGCATATATTTATTTATTAGTATAAATAAATTTAATGTATTCTGATTTGAAAGGCCAAAATTATTAAATGAAATAAACACGTGTAAGGAATATTCTGAAATAACAAATAAACAAGATATATTATTTCATAGAAAGAAGTCTTGTCATAAAATACTTAAGACTTTGAGCACCGGGGCAAAGGAGAAAAATTGAATGCGTGAAAATTGTCTTAAACGAGATTTAACTTTTCCTCTCGGCGCCAAAGACATTTATTTCTCTTGGAGCTGTTTTAGAACAAAGTTTGATTTGTTTTAAGATTTCCCTGTAATAGCGCTTTTGTTTCTTGAACGAATAATCTAATCAAGTACCTACTAATCTTCTTTGCTTTTCACTTTTTGTTTGATTGGCTTTCTAATTTGGGAAATACCACGACCTCTGTTTTGACTTTCATTAAGATTTTTTGACATACTCGTATTTATGTAGATACATGGCGGATCATTAACTGTAGAGGTTTTATACGTGGAGAATTCTGGTATCATGTTTGACCAAGCAGACATCTGAGTAATGATTTTAGACTTCTATTGAGGATTTTTTGTGTCTAGTTTCAAGTTGGATCAAATACGAAACACGGTAGTATCCACGGTAGTAAACGCTAAACCAAAGCCTTTAAGTTGCGTGCCCGGTGTTCCCGCACGCATCTCTAGGACGCATGTTACGGGGTGATATAACTTTTCATTTGTTCAGAGCCTTGGAGAACAGCCAACGCCGCCAGGACCGCGAAAAGTAAGCGTTCAGGGGAACGCCGTATTACGCTGGTAAGACTAAGAACTAGCGTATCCATTGTCCATGCAGGTCCCCACGTTAAAAAAACGCTATAAGTATGTACTGAACGAAAATGTATTAGCTATTTGTTGAAGTTATACTTTACAACAGAAGCACTTCCATCCCTCATATCTCTTCCCACGGGGACTGATGTCGAGTAAAGGATTATCTCCAGAACATTAATCATCAAATCCTTAATCCAGTAACGACAAAATCTTTTATGTGCTTTTACATATAGGGTTATCGGTTGCGTCGACGGATGCGACAGAAATTGGTTACATTTTATATTAAAAGTCGGGAAAAGTCTTAAACAAAAAAATGTCATATTAGGTTCTGGTTTGGTGTCTATGAAAACTTATTGTTACTGAACATGTCTGCATAGATGTATGTATATGAATAAAATACATTTTTTTAATTTATGTCTCCATAGCTACGGAAACATTTAACACAAAAACCCGGTAAATATATAACAACACATACACATAGTATTGCGTGACACTAAGAATTATCCAGTCATTAGCAATGACACTTTTAACAAAAATTCCTCCCGCTCTATATTCGTGCGAATTTACTTCATTTTACTGTAGGGTTGAGGCGTATGTCCTTAGGGTTTTGTCACTAAAGCCGCCAAATACCTTACGAGTGATAGTTTGATATCAAACCCTGTTCTATGAACACAAAGTTGGTGTGTTACTTTGGCGTTTAAGTCATTTGTTAGTAAGTCGGTGGCTTCGTACATTAATTACTTATGTGTATTCCGTGAGTGCCATTTCGCTCGTCTCTTGATGTATGCTCGAAAGCCTAGGGAATGGTACATTTGATGAATTTCAGTAATAATTGTATTTATTTACATAATAAGTAACCGCGCTTCGCGTTTGGTGTTTGCATGTATGTGGAGGCCAAATTTCTCATCGATTTTAAAGTAGTAAGCCCCAACCGATTGTACTGAAATTTTGCAGTTTGTTATTTATTGAGCTTATTTATTTATTAATCCTCCGCTGTCTCTTTGCCTGTCATAAATCATAAAGCTCTGTCTTTTGGACTGTTATAGTTAGACACTTGAAATATTCACAATGTATGTTTAACGGTAGCCCTATAACAATAATGTGGATGACCGCTTAAAGTCTTGTAGTAATAATATTTCATGTTATGCAAAATATTGAAGATTAATTTATCATTTATATTTTCAGGTAAACCCCTTCAATCTGCTCCATATTCTCGAGGTAATTAATAAGTTTAATTTTATCCGTATTATCATCAAAGTAAATGGCCGTCAAAACTAATGTCCTGTGGTATGAAAGATCGTAACAAAAATTACATAGACTTATAGGGAGATTTGATCGTAGTGACAGTAGTCATTCGCAGTCCAACGACGCGCTCTCCCGATGTTTGACTGTGATAAAAACAAAGAAAAACAATAAAATGTTAAAAAAGAACCAAACTTGTAATTCAACTTTAATAAATAATAAGAAAAAATCTGTAAAAGGTCTGAAGCAATCCACCACATTGCTTCAATGCGAATCTATTAACCTCAATTATGTTAATGTGTTGAAAGTCCAATATTAAGATAATATTCTTCATAACATATTATAAAGTGCTATTTTTAAATGTATCTGTTCTATATTACGGAGTTTATCAGAGCCATTATGGTTGGAACTAATAAACAATCTTTATTTTATTAACGGGTGGTCTTGGCTAATCGATGTTTTATTTTTATGGTTTTGCAATCCGATTAAGTGGTCTATATCGGCTATGGGATTGGTCATCATTATGTTATGCCGTTTCGACAGCGTTTTACTGTTTGATGGTTTCGTTCAGCGAAGAGTCTGTTGGTTTAAATGTTACGAAATATGTAGTATGAAGCAATAGTATGAATGTGAAAAAAATATTTAAAATGTCGAGATTATGATTATAATTTTACAATAGGTTTCTGTGTGATGTAAAAATAAATTTACTAGGCATGGCTTATTACAACTTTTTGTCTATGCCACATTTCCTTGAAATGGTCTTGTATCATAGGGAATACCGAAGCTTGTCTAGTATTCTAGTCTCGAGCTATAGGGACAGACTGACAAAACTTTGCGGCGTTTTAATGACAAATAGATACAGGTAAATATTACAATAATCTACAGTAGCTTTATGTACTATTCTATGGTATTGACATAACATTTATAATCATCTTTACACGTATACAATACGTACATACGACATACACATAAGGTTATACAACATATACATAGTTATACATACTATGTGTAAGTTATTTGTAATAGGAATCGTATCATACCCCACACATAGTTCTCGGAACGGTCTTACACATTTATCATAAGTCAGGTATTAAAATTCTTATCGCTTAGAGTTTGAAGGTGAAATAATACACAGGATTAAATATGTAATACTTGATGCAGGATTATAATGTTCGTTTGTGTATTGCGTTTAGATTAGTTTATTTTATTCATTTCCCTGGTCGGCAAATATATAACCTATATGTATATATCTAGTATATTATATGACCTATATGTATCTATCTATATTGCTTTCAGTCTGTTTTTTTCTGTGCCAAATTTATGATGAGAGTTTAACACCTTTGAGTACGTATCTCTATTAAAATCTAAAATAATTAGTATCAAAAGCTTTAAATCTTAAGCCTGTCTCCAAATTTCAAAATAACTGCTGTTTTTAACCGACTTCAAAAAAGGAGGTTTCTCAATTCGACCGTATATATATATTTTTTTTTAAGTTCATACATGTTCATATGTTTCTTAGTTGGCAAGACAAATCTCCATTTCTATTTTTCGTCTTCTACCATTTCAAAAACCTCGTTACACAAAGAATCCTATCACAATCGTTTCAAACAAGCTAATCTCTGGAAGGATCTGAATTGAAACTGCTTTGATCGTACTTCGCTATGGCGTTGTACGAGTTCCATTTTTTTATTTTTTCCATTTTAGTCCATGAAAATGTGTAACTGTGCCTCTGTACTTGTATTTGCTTTTTGACTCAAATCACTTTATGATATGGAAGGATCAAACGAGCAGTCTATTCGTTACCAAGTTGTCAATGCTACGGAGAACTGTAAAGAACCTCAATAACAATTCAAGTTGTACGCGTGGTTGGTTATGGATGCTTTGCTACCCTTGAGGACTAAGATAAAGCGCCTTAAATAGGTAGGTATCATATTAATATACACTTCAAACCGGAAAACATAAGCGCTTAACACTGCTGTTAATATAGATAGTCATAAATAGATATAAGCGATGGTGACTTCAAGGAGTACGGTTACACTTTTGCTTCTTCATTGAGTTTGTTAGAAATTATAATGATCTTTGAAGGTACCTACAGATATCCACGGTTCGCAGAAACCACTTTACATTAGGTGGCCTGTTTGCGCGTCTGTAATTTGTATTGGAGAAAAGCTTTGTATTACAGGGGGTCAAAAATGGGCCGAATTGCTTCGAGAAAAGAATGCTACGGCCGTGCCGCTATTTTTGGCTTTGGCTCGACTTGGCGGAGGCACTGCCGTGCCTCCAGATTGAAAAAGTATTGTAGCTATATTGCAATTACAAAATGGCTTAACGCATATACAGTTCTAAATAAGAGGCACAACTGGATGAAGCTTAACTAGATTCATGTTGTATTTGCTATGAGAAGGTAGTTTGACATGTCGACAACCTAAGCTTAAGTAAGGCTAACGACACGTAGTAATGGTATTTAGATGAAGGATGTATCCGTTGTTTTGTAATATGTATTTACATATTACAAAACCTTTTTGATTAAGTGTAGAGAACAAGATAAAATATGATAAATAGTGTCGAGTGCGGGTCAAATAAAAACATAATTTATTCGCCATCCGCAAAAAATAGTATGTAATTTATAATATGATATGATTTTATGGCAATTTTTATAATAATCAACTCAATTTTGGTCCTTTTGCTGGGGACGGGTCTACTTTCAGAGGTAAAAAGTTCTAAAGATTTTTCACAGAACTCTCAGGCATTTAAGTTCCCTTAAGATGTATTTTCGCCATTAAAGGAAATTATTTAAAAAATCATGTTAAGATAAGATCAAAATGAAGATTTGAAATAAGATTTGTAACGTCGAGTAGGTATCGTCACACGGAAACAGTTTTTGTCATTACATGGTCAAATGTTAATGTGTTTAATACATAATATACGTGTAGTTTATATTTTTGGTATAAATAAATACCTTAGTTATATTTTATATTCTGAATAACATTGCACATAAATGTAACCTTATGTATAATTATATACCTACCGTGTCCAGTGTTCACTCATTAGGTATCTATTTAATTATGATACCAATTACGTTAATTCTCTATTATTTTTGTTACAAAAAATATAATAAATTGTATTTCATGTTATCATATCAAAGTTTACCTTGAAATATAAAGGCGAATTATAAGTAATAATAGCAGTATTAAGTTCTGCTGTGTTGCGCTTTAAAGGAGATGGCGAGCGAGATATAAATATTCGTGATGTTTCAACTTTGTCACCAGGAATTACGCAACAGGTAGGAAACTAATAATATCTGGGGCTAATTACAGATTCACTGCATATTCATTTGTTCCTATTATAAAAAAAATATCCACGTAGACAAAGTCGCGGGTATCGTTTACAATTGCAGTTTTTGCTTAGTTTCATTGCTTAATGTTACCGTTGCAGTATGTAACACACCGTGATGTACGGTCTATTATGTAACAGAATCCACTTTATGCACTGACAATCAAATGACAGGCAGCTAGTTAATGTGCTCTCATTATGCATGAGGGGTTTCGAGCTTGGCAGCAAGCGCCAAGTCAAACATGTAGGCTACACTTCGACATGACAACCTATAGTTACGTATTTAATTCGTCATGTCCTTGTTCAACCACTACTACTAGTTCTTTGTAGTTCAAATGCAGCGGCATTAATCGGATTTCTGTTTTATAAGCAAAATGGAGTTCTATTCCTGTTTATATGTAGTAATGTACGAGGTATTGAACATTAGTCCTGAATCAGCAGAAACAATTTGTACTCAATTTCAGGTTAGATTCTCGTTCTGTTTGGTATTGACCGATTTACTATTTCGTTGTAATTGTATCGGCCGTAAATAAACTGATAAAAATGATATAATACAGATGATTAGAAGAAAGTACTAATGCGATGGATCAAGTAATACAAGGAAATAAAACGATTCCAAGAGCGAAAGAAAAATAAAAACAATAAAAAAAACTACAGACTGCGGATTAAAATAGTTATTAATATGTATGAAATGTATGTACATTATACAAACATTAATTAAAATGAACAATGCTCATTAAAATAAGATAACCCGGATCCAAGGGTTATATTTTCCTTGTAGGCCAAATTATTCTGTAAAACCACTTGTAGGTAACAACCCAATCCTTTTTCTAACAATATATTTAAATAATGCCTATCGGAAGTAAAGGCTGAATTATTCAGTAGGTAATGGCGTATGTAAAATAAAAAAGGTGACCTCATTTACGGGAACCAATTTTTGGGGGCTTAAAACCGGTTGTTTACCCAATTTGGGGGATTGGCCGTTATGAAATTCGTTCTGTTCCGAAGATACGTTTTTGGCATTCTACTATCGGCTTCCTCGTTAGTATACGTGATTGGTATCAAAAGTTTGGTCCGATTGCGTCTAATCAAGATTTTTAGGCCCGTCTTTTAATACAGATAGAAAAATTTATCCTTAGTTATTTTCCATTCTCTATGAATTTAGTAAATACCACAGAGTTCTTATCGCAACTAAGAGATATCGAATCGATTATTTCGATTAATTTGAAGTTAATTAATAAGTTTAACTTGTGCTTTATCAATGAATATAAATTGATTTTATTCGATCGTAATTCTCGTATTTCTCGATTTCTTTATATATTTTTTTCTAGAGTGCGTGCATAACAATTCCTTCGTAGTTTCGTTCAAAATAAATTTGTTGGAAAAACTTTTGTGAGATGGAAATAGAATTCGAATATTTTTTACTTTAAAAGATACTATAATATTTCCATTTCCTTATTTTCTCGATGAAACATCGACGCCCATGTAATTTTGTGTTGTTTACGTTAAAATGTCACACAGATAATACTGTACTTCATGGACAGGTAGTGATGTGCTACACATAATGATTACTATAGGAGCTATAACGAGAAACGTAACACGATAACAGATCCGTTTTTTTTTACAAAATGTAAGAAACTGAACTACTGCCGGATACTTTTGTACAAATTTATGAACTATAGTGTTATATTACATATACTTATAATATTATATTTCACTACAAGATGTTACACGTATACATTTTTGATTGATAATGCCTACTGCCTATGATAATGAGCAATATGCCATAGGACATAACACTACGAAAATACGCAAAATATACAAGCTTAGCAGTATTAACGTCAGTAAATTGTCTTATTCTTCTTACGGCGTAAGCTTTGTTGTAATTGTCTATGTTCAAAATATATAAAATAAATATATGCGATCGATATCATTGCTTATTTGATCACAACACTACAAGGAACTGTCATCGAGAAAATAAAGAAATGGAAATAGTATAGTAATTTGATTTTCTTTTTTTCAGATTCGTTATCATTTTTATATACTACTAGCTTTTACCCGCGACGTCGTTCCAGTCAGAGTTTTTATGTAGCCCTCGAGATTAGTACATTTTTTACATAGGGTACCTTTATTCCCGATAGTACTCTGTCCTTTTCTTAACCCCTAAAAACGTTTGTGCAAAATTTAATGGCAATAGGTTACCTAGTTAAGGCTTAAATATGAAACATCCAAACTCGCATTTATAATATCGGTTAGGATAAGGATAAATGAGAAATTTCCTCATTGGGTAGGTAATTTGGGAATAGAATAGTTTAGTTTGAATTCATAAAAAACACAAATCATTATGAAATGTGAATACATTTATATATATACTACAATAGTGTACTGTGTATGTAATATTAATAAACCTAATTAGTTATGTTGTATATATATAAACAAACATAACTACTTAGGTTTATCAATATTACATATATTACAGTATTTCTTTGGCATTTACCATCTTGGCAAATTATCGTTTTATTATAAATATAAATTATAATTTTATATAATTAAAACGCTAATTGCGAGCGTAACTGCCTCTTACGTAACATAAAAAAATCTTGTTAACATGGAACTCCTGATTAAACTCCGTTACGGGTGGAATGGGTATACAAATATCCGTTCCGTCTACGTTATAACATAAATCTACTGTTCAAATTTCATTGTTCTAGCTTTCATAGTTTAGAGGCTACAATGATTAGTCAACACGTGTGCACTATCTTTTCGCTTTTATATATATAGAAAGAGATAAAAGAAGAAGATTCAATCTCGGTTTTTACACACTTTGATGTTTTTATTTTATTTTTTAAAAATAATTAATTAATTTGACCAAAGATGTATCTTAATGTTTATCCGTGTCAGGAAAAGTACCATAAAAGGTTAAATTGTATTATACGCTACGTAGTACGCTACAGTATTAGTCTGTCTACAATTTTAGGCTCCAAACTTTCGGAGGAAGTTCCCCGATTAGTTTCAAGACACTGCGAAGTCTCCAGCTGTACCCGAGTCTAACGAATGCCAGAGCAAATTTGCCTAGGCTTTAGAACTTAAGCACTAGGAATTGTAGTTTGTTGTTATACTTACATTTGCATAATTAATGTTATGTTGGTGGTTAATTATTTATTCATGGTAGACATTATAAATATTTTCATCCTTAATTAATTATATTAGTATCACATCGCTAGGTAAACATTAAAAGGTTCATTTTAGGTTATAGTTCACCTCGCCGGCCAAGGGCAATTTGGCAAAGTTCATATACCTATGAAAACATTTAGGAGAACCTTGAGTACGTAAGTATGCTACTCCTGTTTCATTTCACTATAAAATCAAGTAACAGTTAAATTTACGAGTAAAATACACATGACTTAGGAATAACGTTATGTGCAGAATCTTACCAACTCTAATATGTTTATTATTATTGAACGTATAAATACCGCCCTGCATATTTTCTGCTTTACCCAAAGGTTGACTGGTAGAGAATGCTTCTAGCATTAAGTCCGCCCTTTATACCAACTTTTATGGTATAATAAAGTTCTAAATAAATAAACTCTTTCATCTGACCGAAGGTAATTTTTTTAAGTTCAGGTGCATTTTTGGGTGTAGGTATGTTTCGTTCTTTGCCACACTCTACAGCTCAAACGGTTAGTCGGATCTTAACACGTTAGGAGTAACATAGGCTATATTTTTATAAGCAATTTAGTTTTTGGTTTGCTTATTCTCTAGTTAAAATTAGTGTAGGTAAAACATGTAATTCAACAATAAAATATCACTAATGATGTTTGAGAACATTGTTTGCATCGCGATAATCTCTAATTGGAAGAGACGTTAGCCCTGGCGCCGTAACCTGAATAAACATAATCCTGTTTGTCTTAGCGCCTACTTAAATAATTAAATTTGTCAGTTGCCGAGCAAACAGTTGGTGTAATGAAAGTAATTGCGCGGCTTCAGGACGAATATACTGCTAAATGTGATTATTTGTTTTGTGTTGGTCTACGAACTTGTTTCTGTCTCGTCTTTAAATGCGTTTTCACCATGAATATTATTACCAAACCAATATTGTAGTGTACAGAACTTCTCACAGTTTGGCAATGGTTCCTACTATGGTAGACTATGGTCTACCTTGCCAAGTGTGAATTGACTGATTTTATAGATCTCAAAAAGACCTTTTTTAAAGAACAGCCGATTTAGAGGTCACGATCAGCGCCTTCGTAAAAACCATTTAGTAATATAATTTACTTCTGATACGCATATAATTTTGGAAAATCAGACGTGATGACTTGAAATTAATTTGATTTCATTTGAACGCAATGTGGAATGCTCAAATTCAAATAATTCATACCGCTACTCTTTTCTATGAAATTGTATCTAGTGCAGTTTCCTAAGGTTATTATAATTAATCTACAATATATAAAACTCGTATAGGAATATTATGTTTTGAAAATTGGCATTATCTATATAACGCAAATAGATAAATTATAACCATGGTAAGTAGAGATTTACTTTCATATAAGTAATTAGTTTAGCCAAAACACAAAAATCCGGCTACAATGAAAACCTTCATTGATTTTCTTATATTAGTATGCACGCCACGCTCTCATTTAAATATAATAATGAATGCGTCCAATATTAATAAAATTGTAGAAATAAATTCTATTCAGATCCATATTAATATTCATTATAAGGACTAACGGCCTGAAATCATTATGGCTTACAACCGATCTTTTTGTACACAGCTTTTTATTTTGTACTTAACCTTTTTAAGCACACAATGTTGTTTTGGTTAGGGTCGATAGGTTTTAAAATATGGCCCGTGTAACTTTTTTGTAACACAAAATCATTGTTCATTTACTTTTAATGGTATTAGACATATTTTTATGCTTTCTCTCGGTTTTGCTCTTAGTCCTATTAACCACAATTATATCAGACAATACTATAATGGTCTTTATGTTCTTGCCCTTCGTAAAACCACATTTTTGTTCATTTGTTATAGTCTGGACTTTTGAACACATATGATTCCTTATTCTTGTTTTGTGGCTCCAATTAGCGTTTCAGGGTCACTAATTGCCCATCACTATGACATACCGTCACTTGGAAATGCATGTCAGACTTGGCAGCTTCAAAAACGCCTAAAATCTCAGAACAATAACTAGCATTATTCCGAGCCTAAAATAGAGATTCCTACAAGAGATCTTTAGATAAATAAAGTTCAAAAAATCGTAATAATATCTCCTAATATTTGTTTGGTTTAGGCACTCTTTCTTTGGTCTTCGTGGTATTGAACTGTGTGTTACAAAGTACTCGAGTACTTCGTAACTAACTCGAGAACATTGTTAATACTCTGGACTCATATAAAAATTCGAGTACTTTAGTACTCATATAAAAAAGAATCGAGTCAGTACGCGAGTCCAGAGTATCCACAATGTACTCGAGTTAGTTACGAAGTACTCGAGTACTTTGTAACACAGTTCAATACCACGAAGACCAAAGAAAGGGTGCCTAAACTAAACAAAATAAACAAGTTGTTAGTTGCACAATTGTTGCTGTATTCACTCGTTTTCCTAAGGTACATAAGACTGGAGTCAGTGTACGAGTACCGTCAGTATTCGAGTATCACTGCTTCTCGAGTATCACTTATTAATACTCGAGCATGCAAGTTTATGTAAGTACTCGAGTACTGACTCGAGTCGACCTGACTCGGCACATCTCTAGTTAAAAAGAGCTTGAATATCGTATTACATTTATAGGTAATATCCATCACTATGGATCTATGTATCAATTAAGTAACCGTCTTCGTCTTACGCTCCCCGCGGCTTAGTGGTTAGATCGTAAAGTGATTCCAATCCAAATGTCTATGAACTTGGAAAGGCTTCAATCTACGGCGCCGGAGAGACGCACTAACACTTTAATAAATAGCAAGGGTCGTTTCTCCTACGCATTTTTGTAGGTTTCTGGAGTCGTGTCAAATATTTTTCTATTTTCTTGCAAGAAAAGCTAGCGCGCTCTCGTCAATAAGCTAATTGGGGCAACGGCTGAGATAAAGGCTACGCTTTTGAGTAAGAGTACGGTATAGTACGCTTGCACGATTATTTTGAGCAAAAATATTGTGTATATCACTTTTCGTATCATCTATCATTGCATGACAATCAAAATATTTTGAGAGAGATTTTTTGCAGAAGTAAATTAACCCAGGTGTGAAATAAACTATACAACCGTACAAAAATACTGATTTTATGTTATACCATTTAAGTTAGAAAATGATAGTTATCTTTGGACCGTAAAGAGATTTCCAAATCTCTATGAACTTGGAAAGGCTTCCAATCTACGGCGCCATGGAGACGAACTAACATAATAAATATGGTAAGCGTCGGTTCTCCCTCATTTTTGATTCTGGATCGTTTAAAATATTTGTCTACTTTATCTTATAAAGAACACTCGTTTATTATAGTAAGTAGTCTAATCTTTTCACTACTGTAGATACGAACTCATTCTATTGACTAAGTTAAAGGCATTATTCGTCGTCAATTGCTTGTCTACAAACTGTTAAGCAAAAAATAAAATTTGCTTAACATTTCTATAATAAGTCTTTGACCTGTACATATAATATGTAGCATCCAAATCGCAAAACCTGCTTTAATGTATTTCAGTATTTTGTATCATACATATTTTTACCAGGAAAATACATAAATAAATATATATCTAAAAATAAATTAACGTGCCTAAAAATTAGGTACCTATTGGTTTTAACTGATTCTCCAAAGATGAAGTTTTGTTATGAACCTGTGTGTTTTATTACAAGAACTCAAGCATTCCAAGAAGTTACAATGCGACTGCAAGTTCACATTACAATAGGCGTTTATCGTAATCAATCGATCGAGATAACACCGGTATGCAATAACCACAGTTTACATTGCATGCTAATTCTTATCGTTGGACTATAAATTACCATTGATATAATATGATTTTACTTGTCAATTATACTGTACGATAAGACTAGTTACCGTCCAGTTGTTGGTCATGGTAGATTTAATTAATGCAGGCTTATATTATTAAGGTGGTTTCATGAGGCATCTTAGTTAGGCTTCAAGTAGGATCCCAGTTCAATATGGAGTTAGGAATGGCGGCAGTGATCTATTATATTAATATTTTTAAACGCTGTTCTTTTGATCTGAATATTTTGTTAAGGTCTTAAGGAGTACCACTCATCTGTGATTAACTTTAAGGTAAAAGCACAGATTAATAAATAGTTACTACGTAAGTAAAAGTCCAAAAATATTCGAATTGTTTTACGCGGATTATATTGGATTAATTTGTACATGACATATTGTTAACTTGAAAATTTGTGTTTGAGAATTACAATTTTTCAAATTTAATACGAATATTAATTGCACTGCACGCAATTGTACACAATTCAGCTTAATTCTTCATTTATTTTTCAATAAAACCAATTAGGTTTGTCTTGATGATGCGCTTCACCGATCCCGATGAAAAATATTGATGGTGATATCCTGTCGCTGTCACGATTTTGACTGTACAAACAAATAAATATTGTTGAGTAATGGATAGAATTTCTTTTCCTTTTTCCTCAAAGTGGGGAGAAATATGTCATTATCACAGCATGGGCGCAGTGGATTTATTTCTTTGTTCGGTGTCGTTGAAAATACGAGTATTTAAGCCCGATCGATTTTGCTGAGTTTCGTGACGGACCCTCCAATAATCCCACCAGGTCCCCGTAAGGTCATGATAATTTCTACACGTATATCCTCAAGTTAAGATTCCCGTTGTCATTATTTCCATGGATACATACACACACACTAACACTTAGATTTGAAATTGTAATGTGTCATTTAAATACCTGTCTGGTCAGAGGTCGAACTGGGAACCGGAACCAGATCTGACCGATATGGTGACCGTTTCGCCATGCGCAACTATAGTAAAATGTAATAATGAGTACTTTTTACAAAGGGATACCAACAATCATGTCGTACAATACATAACGACACGCGTTTTACAGTACCGGTTCAATCCTCGGAAAGACAAACTATCCGGTGTTAATGTATCAATTTACCAGAACGAGACTGCACTCTGATGTAATTCCGGTGGAAATAAATATTATGCAATATTTTTTCTTATTTCCTAAATACTCAAATACAGTATTTGCATCCAAAAGGACACTTCTCTATATAATAAAGTTAAATTTAATTTTACATTACACGTGTCTTAAATAATGGGCATAGGAGAGTGAATTAGTTATTACTTTATTTTTGTTTGGCTGATGAATGGCTGAAGTGGCTACCGCTGCCCTTGAACATCTGTAATCAACCCCTGAAAGGATTAGATTCCTACCTGAGATCGGCCACAGATGCCTCGCTACCCCTGAGGACTAAGCTGGAAAGCCTCGGAAAAGTATATCTCCCTTACCACACCCTTCAAACCAGAACATAGCAACGCTTAATACTGCTGTTGTTAGGCAGAAATAGGTGTGGCGGTGGTGTCGCCGGAGTCGACTACAAAGTGTTCTACCACCTTCGAAACAATACTGCTACAATATTAAATATAAAATATATTTTTATAAGATGTCTTTTAACTTGATCGTGTTTTAAAGACGTTGATCTCACGTCTGGATTCGAATGGTAATCTTAAAATGTAATGTTACTTATTATTTATGAATTGTACGATTAGCATTATGTCGAAGAACGATTTGAATGTATGAATTCGTTGTATTTTTTGCCTCAGACGATCTTGAAGTCAATGACATGTTATAAAGCTGTACTGTTTTTCGATTGCTTCATTATACATCATTATATGTAGGCAATCATCTGTACAGTATTTTAAATATCTTTAAGGACAAGCCTTAATTATGAAGATGGCAGAATCATTTTTGGTTCTACTGATGAGGCCATAGACAAACCAATTTTTGTTCCAAAGTAAATGATCTATTAGAACATTATCGTAATTAAAATCACAATAATAATTTAATTCCTTACCAGTATAATGTTTTAAGCACATAAGTTTAAACTCCACGGAGCGGTTTAAAGAGTACCTACATATAAGTACCACCAAATCTCAATACCAAAATCTGCTTAGGGACAGATTTAGTTAAAGAAAAACGAAAGACGAAACAGATTTATTTATAGGAGTTATCCACCTTTTTCAGGAGTAGGTATACACGTACCTATGACCAATTCTGACACTATTCCTGTTTTAATTTTAATGGTTTCCTATATTTATTTACATTGTATTTGCAGTTTTCTAAAGATGTATAAACTGACCACTTCACATCAGAACTTTCTGTTATATAAAAATCTCTACTTCAACTATAGACATTCGAAACTTCTAGAAAGTCGCTCCTTGGGAAAGTTGAGGAGTTGCTAGTTTGCGATTGTATATGCATATATTGTATAGTCTAATGGAATTTGTTTCATTCTACTTCTACGCCACCTGATGTCGTTGCTCTAAGGAAAATACAATGACTTATATGTAGAATTTACATACATTTTGACCTTTATGCTAGAGTATGCTTTGGATTATTTTTGTCTTCACAAAAAATCTAGAGGAAAACATCACGGAAAACATAATGTTAAAATAATCGTATCGTATGTTAGCTCATACCTACACAAATGTTATTAGGCATCTTAGTTAGGTATACTGTCTAATTCAGTAAAACATTTTATACCATGTTTATTATAAGCTCAATGTTATGCTTAAATTGTATACTAGTTTATCCAGTTGAAGTGATATTTTGCAAAATTTTATCACACAACGGCGTCATTGTTGTACGGGATTTTGCTTGCGTCAATGACAACTGCGCGATTGTAGGATTTCTCCATATTGTAGCAGCTTCAATTTTTAATCCCAAGCACTATAAGTTGTTATATCGATGTTGATATTGTTTGTGTCAGTATACGATTTTCAGATGACTTAAACCATATTTCACAAAATGAACGCCAGTGTCTTGTATACGATAAGCGAGTGTACACTGTACATATTGCGATACTGGCAGGCTAGACCAAACATTCATTAGTCACGTGTTTGTTCTTCAATTTAGGTCAAAGACTGTAGCTTATACAAAACCATGATCAAGAAACTTCTAACGCTTGCTTTGATTTCTATTGAAGATACGTGTTGTCTAAGAATAAAGGAAGAAAGAATAAAGGAAAAAAGGAATAGTAGAGTTTTATGAAATAATCTCGTATTTAGAAGATTTTTATGTAATTGAAGTTGCAAATGAGCATGCAATAAAACTGATGGTAACTGATCTGTGCCGTTCATAGACATACTACATCCGGAAACAAAGTTGGATATGAAAATTCATTGTATCGAAGTGTGGTTCGACTCCGGCAGCAGCATCGCCACACCTGTTTCTGCCTCATAACGGCAGTGTTAAGCATTGTGTGTTGTTGTGTTCTGGTTTGCAGGGTGTGGTAAGGGAGACATACTTTTCCGAGTTTAGTCCTCATGGGTAGCAGCGCATCCGTGGGCGATCTCGCATATAGGATTAGATATTCCTACCTGATGATGATGGTAAGTGTACCATCAGGTGGATTGCATGCTTCTCTGCTACTCCTACATACAGTATCGCTTAACACCGCTGTTATAAGGCAGCAGAAATGGAAATATGCGGTGGTGCTAAGGCAGTCATAGTGGTTTGACCTCCGATTCAAATCACTAGGCTTCCTTTTAAAGTTGTCAGTACTAACTTTAAAAAGAAGTTCTATCTGACCTTTTTACAATCTAAGATATATGAGGAACACATGTTACGACGATCTGTTTGCTCATCAATTTAGGTCATTGGTAGATGTCGATTTAACATTTAATTGATTTAATCAATTAATCGAAATTACCATATCAACGATGCTAACTGGATGGCACAAATACGTTAATAAATTAGGCATGAGAGTCTGTTTGTGTATGCTACGTAGTTAAGTATTTTACTAAAAAAATATTATATTATAAGATTACTACTTAAAGCTCTACCATAATACACGTTTTAAATAAAAAGTATCATTTTATAACGACGGATTCTGATGCAAAATTCTAAAACAATGTTAACTAGAGAATTATTACAAAATATCATACAATTTAGACGAAATGAACGACACCACATATTATGTTAACATCCGCTAAGCCGCTTAGGGTGTAGGTGTCAAAGAATGAGATACGTACATACTTGTAGGTAGGTACCAATATTATTGTCCCTGTAGTACCGGGACCAGAATAGGGCTACGGTATCCCCTGCCTGTCGTAAGAGGCGACTAAAAGGGGCTTCCGGGGTTGCGGGCGGCAAGAGTGGGAGCTCAAAACGTCCAGCAAGCGACCCCGGGAAGGGCAGCGGTTTTGTGTGGTCACATATCGCTGTAATCACCAGGGGATGTGAGTGGAGCGTAAATTGCTCCCCCCAGGGCAGAGCCCGATAGAAGGGCATCGCGTTAGGAGGACTCCGGTTGTGTTCCGTTGGAGAACCCTGAGTTCTCCACCAAACGCTGAGGACGGCCAACAGAGGGTTTTAGTGCGGTAAAAATCCCACATAACCCGGCGTCACTTCCATGGCGTCGGGTACCTTTTGAAGGTTTCCCCCTCGTCAACAAAAACAAAAAAAAGGTACCAATATTATGACCTCCGCCATCTGTTAAAAATATCCACGTGCAAAACTTTACGAAGTATATTTTTGTATGAATAATATAGTACCTTTATAACTAAGTCTAATGTATTTTTCATCAACGCTTTAGATACTTAGAAAACAAACCTCGCTATCTTGTAAATAGTTTATTACCTCAGTCTTAACATCGGGAACCGGAAAGGAGAATTAAGCCGACTCCAGTGGCGCCCCCTTCGGTTACAAATACCCACTAAGGAGAGATTTGGGTATTAAATACCTTAAGGCGGAAATGCGTGATCCAGCTAAACCCTTCCGCGAAAAATAATTCAGAAATGCAGAAAATTGTTTACAAATAGGAAAAATAAAATGATGAGAGTAAATTGTTAGTCTGGATTATCCAGACATAATAAGCGTTAGAAATAAAATTAAGAATACGTAAATGATAGACTGAATATTGTTTAATGAGAAAGCTTACATTGGAGGATTTGATAGAACATGTGTAGATATATTTTAAGTCGAACACATATGTATTCGTAGCCTCTGAGAACTTAGTTGGAATGTCTCGTGAAAATTAAAACTTTGCCAACATTTTATAATAATACACAGTAGAGCCTATTTTTTGTATTCCTTTCTGAGATTGGCCACAGATGGATTTTTATCTCTGAGGATAAATATTTCCAAAGAACAACTCAGCGGCGCTTAACATTGCTATTATAAAACCAAAATAGGTGTGGCGGTGGTACCCCAAGGGTAAAACCACAGAGTGTTCTAACACCTTCAAATTGTAGCTATACTAATAAATAGGAGGGCAGTTAAGCCACGAAAGGTTTACCGTCAAAATTATTATGCAGAATGAAGCCTAGGACTATCAGCTAAGAATCTTACCTACCTACATATTTAATTACTAGGTATTATAGAATTCCTTGCGCCGTCTAAGCTTCATTAAAGCGCTACGCATAGGAATCTATCGACATAAAGATGCTTCAATATTCGGTATGTGAAGATCGAACCGTATTAAAGATGGGGTTTCGTATTTCGAGACATTAGGCGTGGAAGGTCTTTAAGGGCCTATATTATTCGTTCAAAGAACATGTCTAAGTTGCTATCAGTTTTCGGAATATGTAGAGATAATGGAGTTCTAATTACAGTGAGTATTAGTAATACACATACAGTATGTTTATAAGTGAAGTACTTACATATTTGAAAATGGTTAGACCCACTAAATTCATGCGAAATAATCTGGGCACACGATGTTTCATAATTAAATTCAAGACTTAATAAAATCCTCTACAACTAAGGACTAAAATATTTTTTACGTGGTCTTCTTTCATAATGATTCTCTTTTAGCACTGACTTATACTATTGATTAAATCACATTGTCCTTAAAACCAAGTATTTTTTAATATGCCACTATCTTAGATAATGGAGTCGAAGGCAAGAAAATTTGTGAACTTACACAGGAAGGCACTAATAAAAGTAAATGGTACAAGAATAAAATCCAAAAACCTCTTAGTGACATTCGAAGGGTGAGTCCTTTCCTCTCAATTTGAGAACCTTTGTAACGCTCACAATACAATTGTAACAATTGTTTTCACATATGTATAGAGATGTTGCCACGACGCTTAGAAGCTTCGGGACAAGAATAAGTAACGCGGAATATTTTAGTGAAGAAATGCGGAGGCGATGGATTTACGTTTCACATAAAATCTTTGTATTTTATCATTTTTTGTATTGTTCGCTTATATATTTTGTAGCACGATAATATACTATTGTTAGATAGGCGTTTTTACTCGACCGTGGAGGCTAATGTTTTGCGAGGATGTGTTTTAAAATATGAGATCCTTGGAGTCGTCTAAAATCCCAAAATGATTGACAAATTTTTGATTTTATTCTCCTCATTTAGTCTAATAATTGAATTTCTAATAATTGATTAATATAACCATTAATAGAGAAGAATATATAAATAAAACCTTATAACTGACTATTATTTTTCAAGTGTTGTACTTAAATCTTAAATCCGTGTTAAAATTATAATTTTATTTCTATATTGCAGATAGCAACCGCAGTTAATATAAGTAACGTACTCCTCAAGGTTAAAACGTTTTATACTTATAATATACCCGTCTCATACCTGACCCTTCAACATACATAATATATTTATTTTATCTCTTGTTTAGCCAACCTTTGTACCGCTGAATATTAACAACTGTTGACACATACGCACCAAACGGAATAAAGAGTGTTGGAGCTTGAATAAATAAAACACTCCTTTTATTTTGAGAAAGGCGAGGAATAGATAACTCGCTACTTCTTATGTATTGTGTAAGACTTTCACATATTTCAATAGAAATGATTCTAGGCAGATAGAAAAGGCAGTTTTAAACGCAATGAAATAAATGCTGCTTATAAATGAAACCCGTAGATTCGACCCGTAGGTTTTTTAATGTTAAAGTTACATGGTGCAATCTACCCTTAATAAAGTAAATTGTAGTTATCAAATACTAAAATTAAAGTGGGAATTTGTTTTAATAATGTAAAATTTCTATACATATGTGTAAACAATTGTGACAATTGTATTGAGAGCGGTTTAAAATTAAAAGGTTCACAAATTGAGAGGAAACATTCGAAGTCACCCGACTTCGAATGTCACTAAGAGGTTTTTGGATTTTATTCTTGTATCATTTACTTTTATTAGTGACGTCCTGTGTAAATTCACACAAATTTTCTTGCCTTTGACTCGATTATCTAAGATAGTGGTATATGCTACTTCGCCACGTCTTCGGCTGCGAGAGGTATAGTTGAGGTATATTAAAAATCGGTTTCAAGTTTCGTGCGCTGTCTGCTATTTTTCCGTTATCCGTGGCGTAACTATCAAATGAAACGGGCGATTAAAATTAATAGCGGTTCGTCCGCGCGGTCTAACCGCCATCTATAAATGTGAACTAAGTAATTTTATGGTCATTTTATTAGCTACCATCATTTTATTGCATTCGTTACGGATATATATACGTTTATCTACGGTTATTAAATTGTTCAAATCGCTACTATCTCTTTGCTTCGTGAGACACATAGAAATTTTATTTTCAGAAATCGATTTATGTAGGTACAAGGTATATGTTGAGGCCATAGTGTGAGTACCAAATTGGTACGCTTAGGCGTGTAAGCTTTATAACATTGGTACTAACAATGTGATCATAGTAAAGTCAAATCAAATTAAATTTGGCTGTAGAAAAAAATACTTATAAGTCTCATTTACGTGATACTCGTAATATAGGTAAACATACTTTACGAATCTTACATAAGCGTGCCTGTTGCCCGCTTTTATAATTTAAATATTAACCAAAAATATCCTTAAGACTTTCACACAATAAGAATGATCTTATTGCAGGGCAATTTTTTTGTATTGTGGAAAACATTATCAAATGAATGATCATTTGATAATGTTTTCCACAATACAAAAAAATTGCCTCCTTTGTCCCTTGAAGAAAACCTATATATTGAAAAAATATTATTTGTTTTCGTTACGTCTGAATTTGGGTCACAGAATTCTGTTATACGTGCCAATTTTTAACTTAATCGGATCAATAGATATAATCTGAGAATAAATTCGTAAGATAAACGAACAGACAGACATAATGACACACGACTTATCTTCTAAGAGTGGTTTATCTTATATCCGTGTTTTTGTTTTACACATAGACTTCTGTATAGACTGGTATGGCATTTCTAGATCAAACAGTATGAAAGTTATAACTCTCTCAATCAGAACACTTCTTGGTTTACATTTTATGAAGTTGCCAACGTAGCAATAGGATATTCGAGTCCATCAAGGAAATTGAAAAGTCACTTAAATTACTGTTAAGGGGTTATTACTTTTCCTTCTTCCAAATATTTACCGATTGAATGAAATAATTGTTTAATATTGACATTCCGGAGTTTGATGGCCACGGCTTAAAGTTAATCCACGATCTGATCTTTCGATAACGGGTACTTTACGAAAATGAATAAAACGAATTTGATCCCTTGACACCTGAATCTCGAAAGCAGATATACGAACAAATATCTGGTTATGTACTTCCAACGTTCAATATCATTTTACACATACTTGATAAGAAAGTGATTTGAAGGTAATAAAATTGTAATACCAAACCGTCGTAAAGAAAATGAAATGTGAGTTAGTAGCAACTTAATATGTCTTAAACATTTCTTAGAAACAAATTAAATTATATCATCAAAGACCCATTCAGGCTATGCGTATATAGATAGAGATATTTAAAGGATGGGAATAATGCGCTTCTACGTAAATATTTCAAACCTTAAAATCTCTGGTGAAGCTACTAAGTTATTAAAACAAAAAGGCAGGTATGTTAAAATTCGCCAAGCAGTTAGGTTGTAGACGTGCCAAAGAATAAGACATACTATACACTCTTTAAACATTACCCGCAGCAATAATTTATTAATTTAAAAAAGTATTTCAGTGCTACATTCCACAAAAATTCGTCACGGCGTTGCCTGTACAGTGTAAATGAAACTTTCATTCGAAGAAAGAAAGATGCAGTATCAAGTTGATATAAGCTACGACCTTTACATTTTACGCAACCAGCAATAACCAAGTATCGCGAGAGCCACAATTGTTTGATTGATGATACACGTGTCATCAATTGGTACAATAAAGTGCAACTGTTATTAACATCAAATTAACATATTGAAATTTCCCGTTTGATATTAAAATTTTCGCATGAAACTGTAATGGGAGGTCCCAAATGTGTAATCATTCAAATTTATCGAAACTGAACGCTGATAGCTAGTTACCTATCATAACAGTTAAATTGGTCGCTCTGATACTACACAAGCAACGTTTTGTGTGCGATTTTGCGACTGATCGTAATCAGCGTTTATTTTGCTACTAATCTCTAGTACGTATTTTTTGTATTCACTTTTGTATTTTCCGTATCACCGTAAATTCCGTACCGATCAAGCCGACATTAAGTAGAAAAAGACCATTGCACGTCATTGTACATACAAACAATATTATTGAAGAATTGTCAAAATACCTGTTAACTTTAGTATGTTGATTACAGTCAATAATGGGCATGTTAAACCACCCAATTAGGCTTGAGTCACTAATTAGTGCTCTGCTGGGTAATTATAATGATGAATAATGAATGTTTTAATTTTACGATATTATTTATTTCACATGTGTGGAATATTTTTTTGCATCTTGTTTAAGTATTTAAACCTATTAATTTAAAACATAATAACAGTGAATACAGGTTATATCCACAGGTTATCATTATTTTTTTCATAGAATAATAAAGTTTTAAAATAGTCGCAAAGTCGCGCTACTGAAACCGTATATAGTTCAAGTTACAGTACAATGCGATGATCGCATCTGATCATTAATCAGGGATAATCATTGGAACAAATATTTAAAGGTCAGTACGATGTTCTGATGAATGGTAACACTGTTGATGATAACTCCGTTTTCATTGGCAAATGTTTACACTGGCAATAATGGCAGTAATGAAGACAAGCCTTGTAATATGGGAATATGAGTATAGATGCAACTTTGTTGTGTTTAAACACACGAAATCGTAGAAAGGTGTTAACTGTCCTGACAAACCATAATCATATTAGTTAATAATTAAACTCGTTAGATAAGAAAGGTTAATGCCATCTGGCCGACGAGTTAATAGCTCTTTGAGAATGTTACGGAAATCTCGTTATAGTTTGCCAACGTTGTGTTGATAGCTAATTGGTAGAGTTCACGCAATTTTGAAGCTCTCAGAGATTCTTTCACCGTTATAGTAAGTGATGATAATTAAATGCTAATAAATACGTCCTTAGTCCTCAAGATAAAGAGAGTAGAGACCATATTTCAAACCACGAGTACCTAATATTATTTTCAGTAAGTATAAAAAACAGAAATTAATGCAGCATACATTAAAGAGAAACGGTTTAGTCTTTTCCATGAAAAAGCAATCAGTTCTAGCGTACCCCAGATCGAGTGTAAAATTCCTTATCGCCCACGTCAGTCTGACGTAACTGAACGGAATCGTACGCTAATACGTGGGTTTCATTCAATAAAGTCAATAATATTGCTCGTTAGTCGTAACGGAATCCCGTTCAGCGAACATTATACTAAAGACTTTTCTTTCGTTTTCTTATCGGACGCTGCTTGGAACTGTTGCATTTTCATTTTTAAGCTTAACCATTTCGTCCATTTATATATTTCATATCTGGAGTTAAGGATGTTTCTAAGTCAACTACAAATGTTTCTTTTTGTGATTCATATTGAATTGACTCGTGATTTACGAATTTAATTTAATCTGATTGTAGAAACTATATCGAAGCCTAATATTTTATTTGTTTAATTATGATCTAATAAAACGGATATTAAAATCCATACATACACTGATATTTCTCATCGTATATTTGAAATCTAGATCTAAATCATTTAATCTTATTTTCAATATTTATTTATCCTGATTCCTTATAAAACGGAAGAACTATTTTCATTATACTCTATTTCTAAGAACCTTTTATTAGGTGTCATGAAAAATAAATTCTTTTGGCTTTTCTGTACAAAGATACCAACAAAATGCCTAAGTTCTATTCAATATATCATACAATTATCTCCATGGCGAAATGTAAGGCTGTAATTAATTAGGCGGGCACCGAAAGAGCTTTTTGCTGTGGCTTTTATTGGCCAATACTGAGTAATGCGTGCATAGGGATATATTTTATTGCCCTACTGTGTTGACTTATCTATATGCTACGTGGCGTATAAATAATTCCCTTACATACCTTTTTCTAAATAAATATCGTAGGATTCCCTGAGCTAAAAATTTAAGATTTAAGGTGGTAGAACCCTTTGTGGTTCGACTCCGGCGGCACCACCGCCACACCTATTACTGCCTTATAACAGCAGTGTTAAGCGCTGCTGTGTTCTGGTTTGGAGTGTGTGGTAAAGGAGACATACTTTCCGAGGCGTTCCAGCTTAGTCCTCAGGGGTAGCGGCTCATCTGAGGCCGACCTCGAACTGAGCCGACAGTACGAATATCTAATCCTATCTGGAGTCTATTACAGACGTCCATGAGCGGCAGTAGCCAGTTACTATCAGCCAACTAATAAAATTAGTGTCTAATTTGAGCTTTATTTCAAAAAGTATTTATGTAAATAATATATGTAGGTATATATTTATTTATTTATTTATTTTTGTACACCTTAAACTAAGGGTTACAAAGGGTAAACTTAATGCCTAATGGCATTCTCTGCCAGTCGACCCTGGGTGATGGCGATAGCATGTGGTAGGCATAAACATAAGCAGTAATGATAAAATATCAAGAAATACGACTATGGAAAAAAACATACAATATCTACATATAATAATTATAAATAAATATAAATAATATATAAATATATAATAAAAATATAATATATACAAATAAATATATACAACACAGTGAATTAAGGAAAGTTGAAACACTCAAGTATTGGAGGACATACGTAAGTAATGCTCCCGAACCATTCTCTTGAAGGTGTTCCTACAAGTGGCTTTCCTAATGTTTTCGGGCAGGGCGTTCCAAAGTAGTATCGCCTGTACTGTGAAGGAATACTGGAAAAAACCACTATTATGCGGTGGAATATTGACTTTAAGAATTCTGGACGAACGTAGTCCACTGCCGTGAAACGAACAGTGAAACTACTTATATAGTACTTTTTAAAGTTCTAAAACGGTTTGGATGAGGTTTTCGTTATTCATACATTTCATACAGATATCAATGGAAGTTTCCCGTTTTTTAAATAAGCAATATATAATTTGTAATATGCATATTACTTTGAATGATCAAACTGGGTCCCGAACTTTGGATCTTAGTGGTCACGTGAAAAAATCCTGCTATGAATGTACGTAATCTTATATTTTACTAAACAGTATGTATTTAACACTTCCGTTTAAGGTCATAGTGAAACCTTATACAATTTACGTAACGGAACATAACAACACAGTGTTTTCAGGGCCGACATATGACACCTCCATGAATCTAAATGTTACGGTAACTCACACCATGCATTAAAACGATATAAGTACTACGGCCTTTTGTGCTTTGTTTAGTTAGTATTGTTTAAAAAAGAGCTTGTAAAGTTTAGACAATTAATTGAATAATAATGTCAGTTCTGCAAAAAGGTAAAATGTAAAAATTTCACTCATAGTATTCTGATTTTCTTATGTTGTGGACTTCTTATACCTTAAAATGTTAAGTTTACAGTCGAAAAACATACAAAGTCCGGAATACTTCAGGACTTCTGTTTTACTTTCGTTATTAATAATTAATCTATCCAATATTTTGCCTACCAAAGATCGATAGTTGACAAATCTGCTAAGTTGAAAATGCCAAATTTTCATCTTTGGTCATAGATTCGTAAAGATTACTCACTCCCAACAAGAGTTTTGAGAATTGAAATAGTTGCATAAAAAAGTTTAGAACGTCTCCGTGCTAAAATGTCCCTAAAATATTTTAAATAATTATTTATTTATTATGTAAATTACGCAGTATTAGTTATTTATTCGTACATTTTCTCTAAAAATGTTTTTATTTGTTAAAAATTAAAAAAAAGAACTTACTAATAAGCCGTTTGTGGCTTCATTCAATTTCAAGGCGAAGTATCTTTACTAATCTATGTCTTTGGTGTGCAAAATATAAGATATATTGATATTACTAATAACCGGCGTTAGAATACACATGTACTAAGATATTTCTGACTAATGTTTATTTAACCTGCGCAAATGATTGTTATTGATCGGGAGTTCCACGGATCATTGTATATTGGGATGCATCTGATTATTCTAGTTTTGATTAAATATTCCTTTGTGTATTTGAGTTGAGATAATTGATGTGTAACGATGTGTATATCTAAGTGATTTTTAATTATATCTGTCGATTAAATTTATTTCACTCAATATGATATTTGAAGCTATTCCAATTTTAGTCTTATAGCCATATATGTTGACGTGACGCGTGACGACCCGCGTGGCGGAGCGGTCACCGTACCGGTCTGACACGCAAAGGGTTCCGGGTTCGATCCCCGGCCAGACAGATAATTGAATGATGAATTTAGATATCTGTTCTGGATCTGGATGATTGTGCATTCGTCTTTGTGTGTGTCCATGGCACCCACGATACTGGGAATCCTAGTGTACATACTGTGTGGGGCTGTGAGTTTAGAAAGCGTTTATTATTATTTAAGAAAGAATCCTTTTCTACTCGGGTTTTACACCGGTATTTTAGAGTCCAAGTATCTTGTTACTCTGACAAATTTATTTACTGTAATTTGTTAATTGCTTACTAATGTTGACATGTTTAAAATTTAAAATCTTAATAAAATTTAAAATCTTAAAATTTAAAATTAAAATCGCCGAACAATAGACGTTGTATCTAAGACTATGGACTTTTGTAACTCTATGGAGATGGATTTTGCCACCCGCAACCCCGGAAGCTCCTTTTAGTCGCCTCTTACGACAGGCAGAGGATACCGTAGCCCTATTCTGGTCCCGGAACTACAGGGACAGCTTATATTACGTATCGAAAAAGGTTCAGTGTAAGTTAATATCTGAAATGAATACGACAAAGACTTCTTATACATATAAACGTGGCGCCATGTGTATGTGATATCATTATGCAGTTCTTAGTATAATTTCCAGCAATATAAAAGTGTTCTAGTTCCAACCATAAACAGAATTATCAAGTAAGTACAGTGCAGTAGGTTATATTGCGTGTCTCTCATAAAATTTCAAATAAGGCGTTAAAGGCTGCAACCTATTGCATATTCTAATGTTGGTTTTTCTCTAGGTCCATCTACTGGAGGCCTTGTATATGCCACCACACTGCTGTAGTGTCAATTAATAAGTAATCACTGCCGTCCATGGATATCTAATAAAATTGACCAACCTACTCGAGTGTCTATAATATGTGCGATAATGCACTTCTGAACTAAGTGTGAACCTTTAAATTTAATATCAGAGGTAACATACTATTCTAACCCAAAAAACGTTTTATTATAATAGAGTAATTCCGTGGTATATATATGTTAATATGTATGTACGTAGTTATGTATAGAAAACAGGAGTCAGTGGCACCCTTTCAGTTATTGTAACCTTTGCGTGAATGTTACGTCAAAATCGAGTCAGCTGTTTTTTTTTTAGCTTACCATAGGCTTACGTTTGACTGCAACCTTACCTGATGTTGAGTAAGATGCAGCCTTGGACAAAACACGTTTGCCAAGAATTAGCCTATTCGCCCTTGTCTTGAAAAATCCCAGATCATATGTATCGGGAAACAAAGAAGGCGGGAGTGAGTTCCATTCTTTGGCGGTTCGCAGCAGAAATGAGTTACTAAAGCGCTTAGTCCGCACAAAAGGAACGTCAACCGAATATTGATGGTATCCCGCGGTTCGTCTGGAAGTCCGATGATGCAAGGGGGCAGCTGGAATTATATTGTGAAGTTCAGACTCACACTCTCCAAAATGTATTCTATATAAAACAGCCAGGCGAGCAACATGGCGTCGGTGCTGTAAGGTGTACGTCGTGGCATCAAAAAGTGCATCATCGCCAATTAGCCTTCTCGCTCGTCTTTCCATCGAGTCCAAAGTATCCAGCTGATACTTGGCAGAACCATCCCAGAGGTGGCTACAGTACTTCATGCACGATCGCACTTGAGCTTGATAGAGGTTGAGCAATTGCTCAGGCGTGAAGTACTGCCTCACCTTGTTCAGAATGCCAAGCTTTTTCGCTGCTGTTCTTGCTAAGGACTCAATGACGCATCCAAAATATGACGATAGAAGTTCTTTTAATAAACACAAAGTAAATAAGTAATAATCTATATATATAAAAGAAAGTCGTGTTAGTTACACCATTTATAACTCAAGAATGACTGAACCGAGTTGGCTGAAATTTGGTGGAGAGGTAGCTTAGAACCAGGAGACGGACATAGGATACTTTTTATCCCGTTTGACCGCGTTTCCTTGAAGTCATTTTATAACTCAAGAACGGTTGAACCGATTTAGCTGAAAATTGGTAAAGAGGTAGATTAGAACCAGGAAACGGACATAGGATACTTTTTATCCCGTTCGACCGCGTTTCCGTGAAGTCATTTAATAACTCAAGAACGGCTGAACCGATTTCACTGAAAATTAATCGCGAGGTAGCTTAGAAGCAGGAAAAGGACATAGGATACTTTTTATCCCGTTCGACCGCGTTTTCGTGAAGCATTTTATAACTCAACAACGGCTGAACCAATTTGACTGAAAATTGGTGGAGAGGTAGCTTAGAACCAGGAGACGGACATAGGATACTTTTTATCCTGTTCGACCGCGTTTCCGTGAATAAATAAGAGTTGAAAGTTTGTATTAAAGTCCCCCAGTTTTGATGCAAATCTATATGAAAATTGGTATTTGGGATTTCGATAGAAAGTAATTAAATATCTATTTTACGATATTTGCAAAATCAACCCTTAAGATGGTTAAGTAGGGGTTGGAATTTTATTTTAAAATCCGTTAATTTGGAAGCAAAGACTGTTAAAATTTGCATTTGGCTTTAGAAGACACTTCGTTTAGAAGTCGGCAGATTTTGAAGCAAAGTCTATGAAAATTGGAATTTAGCTTTTTGATTCAAAATAATAGAACACATTTTTCACCGTTTTTGGAAAATCAACCCTTAGGGTCGTTTAATCGGGTATGGAACTTTAATTTAATATCCGTTAATTTGGAGCACTAAGAAAATTATCATAAGACATAATGAAGCATCTGAGTCACTGTTTGTTTTTTTAGATCAAAACAAAGTAAAAAATAATTCGAACGAAATATATTGAGCGCCGACTTCAGAAATATGTACTAAACCAACATTTATTTGAATTATTTTTTACTATGTAGTGACATAGAAGTCGGTTGTATTTTTTGTTAAATTTTTTTTTACCCTTTTTAGTGATGACATAATAACATTTATATTAATACAATATAAAATTGTATAAACGTGATCATGAATTAAGGTAAGGTCTGAATTTACATTGATTGGAACCGCCCGCTCGCAGGGCGCTGCCGCGCCCTGCCCGCTTAATTTTATATTGTCTTATGTGTTCCAACCTAACCTAACTAAATAGTCAATGATGAACTGGCTTTGCAATTTCATTAGAACCTCCTTCACCAAATATCTTCAAACACGACTCAATTATTCCCATCGGTTGAGGAGTTACATATTTTGTCTCCGAGCCACATTATCAGACCCTTAAGTAGTCAATGATGAAGTGACTTTGCAATTTTGTTAGAACTTACACTAAATATCTTCAAACACAACTCAAATATCCCCATCGGTTGAGGAGTTACATATTTTGTCTCCGAGCCACATTATCAGACCCTTAAATAGTCAATGATGAACTGACTTTGTAATTACATTAGAACCTACAATAAAAAATAACACAATAAAAAAAGAATTATTAAAATCGGTTCACTAACGGCGGAGTAATTCGTGTACATACATAAAAAAAAGATACCGGCCGAATTGATAACCACCTCCTTTTTGAAGTCGGTAAAAAAATAACAGAGTGCAGAGAGGTAGAGTGAATTTTATTTAATTGTATTTTTTATTTTCCTGTTCTCCTGTGGCCATTTCCTAATATTTACCAGTAGTTTATGGACATAATACATAAATTACACGAGTGAAACCACGAGGTACAGATAGTCACTCATAATTAGGTGGTACGAAGTTCACCGGGTCATCTAGTAATAAATAAAATATAATAATAATAAACCCACTATACCAGCCTGATACGCATAGCGTTCCGGTCTACCGAGTTATCTCCGGCGGACAGTAAAATGATAAATGTATATCCTATTCTGGTTACGGTACAGTATACCTATTACACAAGGAATCCTACCGTGGAGCTATGAGTAAACTACATATCACAAGCACGCTACTTTAGCGAAGATTTTATAGTATAAGCTAGAATAACTTTAAGTTCTAACCATAAACAACTGTTACCGTGAAGTGGTTATGTAGCGGGTTTTACGTAAGCTTCAGCGGGTAAGGCGGCTTTGAAGATTACAAGCTGCTTGGTAAAGCGAAACTTGTTAAGATATCCCATTGTTTAAAGAAGACTGACTCTGATACAATGCACGCGTCAAACTTCTAAAACTTTGCCGATCATGTAAATACAGTCTGTACTCTAAAGTACAGACTGTATTTACATGATCGGCTGTATAGTGTAACAGACACTAGTAGGTACTTTATATCGAGATTTCCTATGAATTCGGTTCTCATTTTGATTTTAAGTGCGTTAACTGAAACTAGTATTCAACACTCTATTGACAAAGATGCCAAAATCGAGCTTAATAAACTTTACTGAATAATGTGGCTCATCGTTAAAAAAATCTAAAACGAATGTTCATTGGGTTCATTATATTTTCAAAAGTTGAGTTCCGTATATTCAGAGTTACGAATTTACCGATATTTGCCAATTAATTGATATAATCTTTCATCTTCAAACTTGTTAGAGCTTCTGTTCATGAAGATTATTGACGCTAATTGACTTAATGAATTCAAACTAATAATGACTATGGATATCAGTTTCGCTTAGTTGAAGTAAGAAGAATCTGTTAACAATGTATTTTTCTTTCTCGTGGTGAGAGTATTTGTGACGTCAACTATTAAATATGATTAGTATTGTTGGGGTGGTCGAGATCTGGCTGGGTGATTACTAGTGGATTTTCATGCACGCTTTCGTTTTGAAGGTAAAGTTCGCGTAAAACTGCTGGTCCGCTCTGTAGCATTACCATGAGTTGGCATAAAAAACGCCACTATAGAAATGGTAAATAGAAAACTATTGTCATTTTGCTAGTGAATAACATAACTACTATCGTTACGGTATTTCTTGACAACGTCTGTCAAATTAATGACTCATGGGACCGAATTTGTATGGCAATAGATCATAATGACATTCGCTAGCGATTTGATTTCGATAGGTTTTTTACGTATCGAGTTACCGGTATTTCTTGACAACGTCTGTCAAATTAATGACTCATGGGACCGAATTTGTATGGCAATAGATCATAATGACATTCGCTAGCGATTTGATTTCGATAGGTTTTTTACGTATCGAGTTACGTCACTACGGATTTTAGTTCTACGAGTAACCACCAGAGGCGCTGTACAATTTTTCATACATTTATTTTACGCAGTCGCTAGCGAGTAATACTTTTGTAAACTCATGGTTGTCCTACTGAATATAGAAATGAATCAAGTCGCCATAGCAAATTGTATGACTACACCTGCCCGGAACAACTTCAGAGCGGACTAGCAGTTTGGCGATAACTATAGCGGTGGTTACACGTTGTCGGAATTTTAACAAGCAATATTAATTCATCCATACCATGTTACTTTTATCAGCTTCAGGTAGAACTCCTCAATAGGTTTTGACGGTTATTTCCATGTATATTCAGATGAAATATGTTTGATTACTACGAGTATTACATGTAAAAAATGAAGATTAAAAATTTTCAACACAACTTTTTAAAATACTTTAAATTTCAATTTATGTTCAATGTTCCCATTTGGGAACTTATTGATTAATTCACTTTATAATCATCAAATAATTCTTAAATAATCTTTGTCCTATATTAAAATAAACTGCATATTAAAACTAGCATAAAGCGAACCGTCTTGCTTTATTTCACAACTGTTTATAGATTGTTGAAGTTAATTAACTTAAAGTAAAGTCGGTACTCCTTGAGATTTCAAACTTTGAATAAATTTGAAACTAGATTAAAACGCGATTTTTATAGTTATTGAGATCATATTTTCCAGCGAGAACGCATTTACTTACTATATTGCAATATGGCATGAAGGAGGATTAGATAAACATTAAATATTGATTATTATCAACTAGTGTATTAAATGGAGTAGTACGGAATAAGCCTTTCCCTGTTTAGGACTAGATTTAGCAATGATACATAAGTTCCGCGATGTTGTAACTTTAACCATTCAATATGAAATAATATAATTTGTATAGCCCTGCAGAGGCACTTACAAAATGTCAGTGATAATCTTTTTTTCTTTTACTACTACTGGATCAGAACACCCCGGACCGGACCGATCTCAACTGAGAAGATCCTGCAAAAGTGGGTTTGTCTTTTTCTAAAATCACTCTATTTAGGTATTAGGTACATTTTTACTTTATTTTTTATTCGATCATTTTATTACATATCATTTATCTCGCAACAATACACATTTTGCAGATAATGACTCTATGATTTGGCTAACGTTACACGAACGTACGTATTTGTTTGAGTGTGGGCGTGAGATGGATAATACCGAAAGATTCCAACCTATCACTATGTAGTTAGTATCCCCGTTTCTATAAGGAACGCGGAATAATCAGAGAGCCAGTGCTCCTGAATATTCGAGAGCGTCCTGAATAATGGATGGGAACGATATCTCACTTTTAATAGGATTTTTATGACGTTGTTGTCGACTTCCGGGTACGAGCGAGCTAGATGTAGACTGGATATTGCCTAGAATTGGCTAGAATAGCTCGCTTAGGAAAGTAATGTGGTATTGGGTTAAAGCTCTTTTTATGGTAATGCATGCTATGGGAATGGATGCAGTCTTTATTGTATGCGAATTTATTCTATTTATCATTTCAGTGGGACGACAGGTTTGTACGATATTCGTCAGGGGACCTTTTGTAAAGGATCTAGATAAAATTTAAACATAAGTAGGTGGTACCTGTATACATGTACTTGTTTATATTTCTTAACTGCAATTCTTAAATTTTACGCCGTCAGGAAGAAAATTTTATGATTTATTAACACAGAAATTATTTACATTGTATATGTACCGGTATGGTATTTAAAAATAAATCTTTTAATTTAAATTCTTGAAGCATAATTGATTTTTTACTTGGTCATATTTTGATATTATCATAGAGCGTTTATATACAAATTGTGGTAGTAGTCTGAGAAATATTTCTAGGAACAATTTTCTTGTTATGACATCTTATTTCTCAAACGGAAATGAAAGAACGTGTGGTAGTCAGGCTACTGGAGTCCGGCGTGTCAAGGCTATCCTGCAGATGTCACTAGACGTAATAAATTGTACGGTTTCATTTTTGGAACTTGACTCCTTACTAAGCAAAGGCTACTTTTTAGCCCTTTAATATTTGAAGGTTCTCTTATGTATATTAGTTCGGGTGACACAAATCATGCATTGAAATCAATAATTTAATCAGTCATTTTAGATTGATGCATAAGAATGATTCGACAAAAGTGTCAAAGTCAATCACAGAAGACAAGTAAAAGACCTTTAGCAGCAAATTTAAAATATTCCGCGTCCTCGATTACTTCTTTGTGAACAAGGGCCTTATGTTCTGTATGGTAATGGCTTGGTATCTGCGATAATAAATTCTGTAATATCTCGTAAGTATTTTTCGTAGATGTTTAAGAGTAATAATAAAATTATTAAAAATACTTAGATATCATTCGTATTTAAATTCAAGTGCTTTAGATATATGTAGAAAAGTATTTTTTTTAAATAATTGCAATATTTGCGTGTTTGCTATGTTGTAATGGTTTTAAATAATTTTATAAACAAGCTGTGTCCCGCGGTTTCACCCGCGTTAAAAAGAAACAGGGGCACAGCTAGTTCTAAAATATAAGTAGCCTAAGTTACTCCTTATTACATCAGCTACCTGCCAATAAAAGTCCCGTCAAAATCGGTCCAGCCTTCTCAGAGATTAACCAAAACAAACAGACAGACAAAAATTGTAAAAAATGTTATGTTGGTGTATATACCGTATGTATATTGCCATACCATACCATACCATATGCATGTAGTAAAAAGCGGTTATTTCAATATTAAAAAGTAACTATAAAACAAAATACTCATAACCTACTGAGGGCCCCCTTAGCCAGTGGGCTTGCTAAAAGCCTACTTTGCTGATATACGAACCAAAGTTGGTGATGACATGTTTAAGGTTATTTTTACATGTCATATTATCAATTAAGATATTTAAACGTTAAAAAAGTACTGCTAAAAATACTCCTTACGTCGTAACATTGCTACAAAAATTATAATCATATTATTCTCTGCAGGATCGTATTTGATCCTCCCTCTCAATTTTCTTTGCACAGCGTGCATAGAAAAATGTGATTAGAATTTTGTACTTACATTGTTTGAAATATCTATTTTGTCTATTTAAATGAGTGGAGCAGTCTATGAACGAATGTCCGCCGTTTGATCAATCAGACTTGCTCTTCGAACACGTAGCGACCGACTTGGCGTACGTGATTGCAGTGGACCTTTCACGAGCGGAAGCGTATTCAAGAGCAGGAGACACGGCGATTGGGAAGGCTGCCAGTCAGGTGTTTGTGACGATGCCCCAAAAGTGGACTTTCCGATGTCTATTAATCAATTTGGCTTTGTGTGCTGAGAATATAGAATTTGAAGGTAACTTCATTGTGAGCTAGTCAAAATTCGAATTAATGCTTTTGATTCTCAAGTGCGTAAAAGGCCATTGTGACTTGCGACCTTCATAAGCACTGTGGTACCGTACCTCCTATAATGAAATTAGCCATAGAACAGTTTAAAAACGAATCGATCAATTCTGCGCTCTTTGTACATGTAATGACCTGGCGGCGTACGTGATTGCATCAGATCTTTTACGAGCGGAAGTGTATTGAAGAGCAGAAATCTCGCGATTAGGAAGGAGATCAATCAGTTAGCTTCGAGATTGTGTAGATCCATGGACGTTTAACCAATTTAAGTTCGTGTGCTGAGTTTAAAATTTCGTTTTGAGGTAGTAAAACTTAAAGTCTATTGAATTTTGTGGGGTTTAAAAAGAAAATCATAACCATGGATTTTCCAAGTAAATGAAATGTGCAAAAGTGAATCAAGGTGTTTGTTTGTCCATCCTTTGATCAATCAAACTTGCCCCTCGAACACGTAGCGGCCGACTTGGCGGCGTACGTGATTGCATGGACCTTTCACGAGCGGAAGCGTATTGAATAGCAGGAGACATGGCTATTGGGAAAGTTGCCAGTCAGGTAGTGATGCTTCGATAGGACTTACCGTAGGCGTTCGAACAATTTTATGTACGGAAAATATAGGAATTGGGGTATATATTGTGAGTAAGATTGACGAACTTTAAGTTGATGCCCGTGTTATACTGTTTCTCGTAGCGTAGCGTATTTTTTAGCTTACTTAAACATATAAATTGTACATTCTATTATAAGAAAAAAAAGAGACAACGGAAACAGTCAATTCAATATAATCTATGTAAATGCTGATTACAAAACGAAAAGTGTCGCTCCGTTCCATTGTATGCAACCCTTAGATTTTATCCTTGCATATTTTATGTAATCGTATATTTAATGCCGTCTTACATTCATGAATCTTTTCAACGCACCTGCAATTTTCTCGTAACCTCGTTAAAAGCCCACAGAAAATGAGTATGAAATACGAATATTACATGCGGAAACATCCGTACGTCGGGCTTATCTAGACCAACGAGCGTACTTAGACTGTAATCACATGGACCCATCTAAAACGGCCACCAGGACTCATAACCTCGACGTTGTGCATAAAAAGTAATATACGATTCGGTTAGGAACATGGGAGAAAATGTACCGTGATACAGATCTTGAGTTTAGCGATGTAGAATCAAATTGTAAGATGTAAGATTTGTAATAAACAAATGTTCACGTTTATTGATACTGTATTGGTACTTTTATGTCATTTAAAAGCCAGTAGGAACAGTGTGGATCAACTACTAGGTACAAGGGGAGGTACAATCCACCGAAATCTGGGAATACATCTGATAGGTTCCAGTAGAACTTTTTTCTCCAATTGTCAATCGATGTCAGTGACAACTTATCATCGGTTGGGCTGACAAACGGGCTACTTCAATCTTAAATTTAAAAAAAACTGTCTTACTTTGTGAGCATATAATCATGTTCATACATTGTACTATGTGCATAGAGTCGACTGCCGCGACGAAAGGAGCAATTGTCAAAAACAACGCTGTAAATGTTTGGATATATCCTGTTTCCGGGATCTGGAAATCCAGGTCAAATTTTAGAGAGTTATGGAAAGTTATTTTAGGATTATGTGTAAACTCGCAAAAATTTATTTCCTTTTCTGTTGATTTATCATTTCGGGATATGTAACAATAAGGTAGTGGTTTAAAGACATGTTACAATAATTTGATCACATAAATACAACGAGAGATACTTATTTTATCAATGTAAGCGATAACTTAATAGAAAGGTTACCGGGTAAATAATAAATAGCAAATAATATTGAGTTTATTGATATAGTCTCTACTATCTGCCTCGGAGCCTCTGGACATGCCTTAATCTGTATCTTTAACTTGGCCCAAATAAAATTTGAGACTTTCAATTCAATCAGATCAGGTCAGAAGCGTTGTTACCGATGGACTAAATTCAATATACAAGTTTTAAGAATCTACTAGTAACATCCCCAGTCAAGAACCGTAGTGATTTTTGAAGTTTCTGACATAAACAGGTCTTCGACTTCTTCACTTCTCAAAATAGTTTTAATTTTCCTTTGTGTGCCACGGCCACGCTCAGTTACGACCGCGTTTCTGGAAGGAAGATTTTATTTCATCAAAATTTTGCTCTTTATATGTTGAAATATATTTCTTGTCCTAGTAACGTTACAGTTTTATTTTCGTTTAAACTATAAACATACCGTACTTCGTGAAATTTACTGCAAACTTGAATATAAAGAATCTGCCCATCGCCTTTCCGCCTGTGTGCAGCTCATTCACAATTTTTCAAGATAAAGTAGCTTTTGTCTAACTTCTTGTGAAATTTGTGTGTTACTCTGGAAAAACTAACAAAACTTAGACAAAAAATTGTTAAAAATTGTTTATAGGCACTTCTGTCTTTATGATTTTAATTATTATAGTAGAATTCTTCAAGTTTCCAAATCTTGAAATTTGTGATTCTTCTTATGATATAAATTTGGACGTCATTTCAAGGTGCAAATCTTCTAATGCCTCCGCTAAATAACGGATATATGAAATACCGCGAAGAAAGTATATTGTGATTCAGATCTCACCAGGGGTTAGAGTTTGAGAACTAAACTTCGGTAAGTTAAGTGTATTGGGACCAAGAAATAGTGATACTCCTGTTGCAAGCCATAACTCACTGGCTGCAAATAGCCCAAAATCCTACTCCGACGTCTTTTGTTCTGGTGCAATCTTCAACTTGGTACTATATTCTCGTTTTATATTTCGTATTCAAAACTTGTGTCTACTTTATTGTTGTACGTAAACACTTGAATTTTGGACTTGCGTTGTATTGGTTGCGTTGCTTCATAATTTTGGATTAATGTCAAATTGAGCTACTGTATCGTGTAAAATAATAATATGATAATTATATTAAATCGGAGATGAAAAAGGATTGACGTATAATGTTATTAAAATATTATATTTTAACTACCGTTAATATTCATGTTGCAGTGAGATAAAATTTCACCAACGTTTCTTCAATATGCATTTATTTTTAATATGATGATTATATTCGCAATAATGTTTCTGTTCTCCCCGATGTCGTGATACACATATGTCCTGATTAAATGCAAGACGTAAAATTTTTAACATGTACTTAAGTATTTTTATCGATTTAAGTAACTATTAAAATAAAATAGCTCCCATATGATTCTTGAACGTTTAAAGATAGGAACTAGTCGTATTACATTCACATACGACTTAAGTCCTCGGGTATCTATGCTTAGTAGTTAGGAAATGTGAGTCTAGTGGGATATCAAGGGATTTATGACCTTTACTATCAATAACTATTCCTCGTGAAGCAAGTTCTCAAGCTTTATGCATTTTGTTCTTTAATTCAATTGCGAAATGGAGCGTTGTATTTCACGTTTATGTGGCGTTTTGTGAAAATTGTAAACCGGGAACTTTATGCAATTGCAAAGAATATAACATTTACGATCGCTACCAACTTTATGTTATTACAAAGATCACTTCAATATAGACGGGTAGAAACAATTGAACATTGAACTATTGTAGAGTCTATTTATTTATGAGTTTGGTTTGGAATGTGATTTGCACATTTGAATATTTGCAATTATGCACCTTTATACATTTGGGTCATTATATGAATGTGACGGCATTACTATGAATCATTGAAAGGTTTCTGGTAAAGGTGCTTTGTCGTTTGATAAGGTATTTGTCATAGCAATATGACATGATCGATGATATCTTAATGCGATAGTTCACTAGACCTTCATGAATTTAATATTTTAAAAGTACAATTTATATTCATCTTAGTCCACCCCCAGTTCCCGATTCGGCTTTCAAAATATTCAATTTTTTCGAAAGTCAATTATCATTTGTTTTAATACCGAGAGAAAACAGTGCAATGACAATTACACAATTGATATTTTTGACGTTCCAGAATAGTCTTCCATTTCGCCCTCGATAAACCGTCTAAATTCTTCGCATTTTAAGAAAATATTTATACTCAGCAAGGAAATAATTGTAGTTTGTGGTTCGAATCCGGCGGCACCACCGCCACACCTATTTCTACCTAATAACAGCAGTGTTAGGCGCTGCTGTGTTCCAGTTTGAAGGGTGTGGTAAGGGAGACATACTTTTCCGAGGCGTTCTAGCTTAGTCCTCAGGGGTAGCGGCGCATCTGTGGCCGACCTCAAGTAGGAATATCTAATCCTGTCTGGGATTGATTACAGATGTCCATGGGCGGCAGTAGCCACTTACCATCAGGTGCACTGCATGCTCGTCTTCTACTCCTATATTATAAAAAAAAGCAACATACAAGCCGACGAGATAAAAGTACATTAGAGATTTTTTTCTTGCAATGTCGCTACTAGTAAGTCGTTGAAAGTGAGACTAGTGCTCCATCGTTCCAGATGAACGTCATTGTAGGTCGAAACGCTCGGTCGAGCAGGCGACGTGAGGGCGGAAGAGGAATCGATAAGTTTCCGTGTAACCACCAATACCAATTGATGACTGATTGGTTGAATGCCACTGGTTACGTGCATAGAGATCGAGAACATTTTGTATATTTTAGGATTTTTTTGGAAATAACTTGAATAGTTTTAGTTACAGGTGACCTTTGCCAGGAGTATTTCTATAGTATTTAACAGTTGTCTTTGAATTCGTTGTTTTTAAATAAGTTACAAGAAATTCCCAGGGACTCTACTTTTTTCTTGTAGTGTATTAACTAGTACCTCTTCTTTATCTTGGCTGTGTATAATACAGCTTTGCATTTAAATTTCTACAATTTATTAATACGTATCATCCTATTAGCTAGGTATATATTAGGATGCCTAACTCGTTGATAAGTAGAAACATATACGCACAAATATATATGGCGGGAAGGTAAACTTGCTGTTCAATGATGTAACATTTTACGGTAAGCATTCTACAGCAAGCTTTCCGAAGAAGGGACATTTTCAGCAATTTTTTCTCTAAAAGTTACTCATGTGTGTTTAGATAGTTCTAGTTCTTTTAAGCCTTGGTAGTTCACGTGTAATACAAATACGGGATCAACCAGAATTAAAATTTCCCTTCAAACAATCCCAGCTTTTACACCATCTAATAAATTGTCAAGCAGTCAAATAAAAGCCAGTTCAACACGTTTATATCCACAACGCAAGCATTAAACCACAGTATTCTTTGTTCGTACATTTATTCAAGGTCCTTCCCATTTTAATGGGCTAAACATTTTTTTGGGAAATAGCCGTTAAAGGAAGCAAACAAAAGGGGACTAGGCTGTAATTCTTCGCTTTAGTGCCCGACAAATTCTTTTCGTCGACTGCGTCACTCAGTTTATAGGGCGATTGGAGTGTTGCCAAGTCGGATATGTGAAAAACCATGTCTGTCGTATGCAAACGAATAGAGTATTGACCCTTGCCTCGTGTTTGTGGATCAAGACGGTTTCAGCTGCTTTTCGGCGTGAAGGTAAGGTCTTTGATACCTTTGACAATCTTTTGTCCTTTTCTTTAGTCGTATTTATTCGAATGGATTTTTATAGGCAAGAGCAGGATGCTAATGCTATCTTCCAACGATATCCGTAAGCAACTCAAAAAAAAATCTAAAGTCTTGCCAAAAACGCGGATTGTCCAAAATATACAATTGAAACGCCTAGCCAAAATTCTACTACCATAACCAAAACTAGAGATACCGTAGTAACCAAGTCAAGAAGTTGTACCATATTTTATGTAATTAAGGTTTTCATCGCAACGGTAAATGTATAAAAGGTTATATTTACATAGATTCTCTTTAGTTTCCAGATATCTTCGAAAAACGTTTCCTTGACTCCTTTACGTCAGATAATTTTCATCTCGTTTCTTTCACGATATCGTTCGGTTACATCTTCACTTCCGTTTTATTCTAACAAATCTTTCAATTTTATATTGACTATTCTCCTCTATGTGTGGATTCTGATATAACTGATTTCGTAAGTTGCTTAAATATATCATATTCAAGTCGTTATTGATTTATTAAATCATATATCTCACCTATCCTTACTTTCTAAACTTTCATGCTGTTCTGTATGTATCTGTATGTATCCTTACTTTCTAAACTTTGTTGCTTCCTGTAATGATATCCTTTTCCCTTTCTTGAGTCCGTACGTGAAGTGGGTTCGAATCCTGGCGAAGTAGATGTATGAATTTTATTTTCTGTTCCGGATCAGACTAATCTTTCGTCTGGTATTTTAATATGGCTATAAATACCTTAAGGAAGTGACGTCGTAGTATCAAAAGCGTTGTTTATTTCTACATTTTTGATTATTTCAACCTACGCCAAATAACAATGTCCGGTTGTACCGATGACGTACATACAGCTTACAGATTAATTTGATTGTTTTCTCAAGTTTTTTTTTTATAATATAGGAGTAGCAGACGAGCATTCAGTTCACCTGATGGTAAGTGGCTACTGTCGCCCATGGACATCTGTAATCAACCCTTCAAAACGGAACACAGCAGTGCGTAACGCTGCTGTTATTAGGTGTTATTGTTAGAACTGTTATTAGAAATAGGTATAGCAGTGGTGCCGCCGGAGTCGAACCACAGAGGGTTCTACCACCTTTAAATATTCAAGTATTTCAAGTCTACGTGTCTTCTGTGGAAATTGAAAAGTAAACAATTTAATGTTTTACGTTAATGCTGAACATTTTAGTAAAAATCTCCTCTTTCAACACTGAAACTAAAGTACTTAAGTACACAAAACATTTATCACAAGCTGAAAACATCGTTTTCCTGTTTCATAAAAATAGAAACGATTTTTTGTTGTTATCTAACTTGGGAAAATAATTCAAATATTCTTTGTTAATATTAACATTCAGGAAGGAATATTTTATGATAGGAATTTTAATTAAGCTCTTGTGTAAAATTAATTTTGACTAAATCAGTAAATACTAAAGGAATCCTCTTGCTGCCCTATAGTGTACAGTGTCCCTACTACGGTAGTGTTGTACGGTGGTGTGACGACCCCAAACAAACCTAAGATATTGTTTTAAAATACAACGATTGGCGGCAACAATTGCAGACGCTTACAGAATGTTGCGAGCGATCGTCGGCGATTGCATTTTGTTGTCGGTTGCTGTCGCCGGCGGTCGCTCGTATAGCTATCAGAGCCTTTTTTTTTTTTTTTTTCCTTAACGAGGGGGAAACCTTCAAAAGGTACCCGACGTGGGAGCGACGCCGGGTTATGTGGGATTCTTACCGCACTAAAACCCCCCCGGTGGCCGTCCTCAACGCTTGTTGGAGAACTCCGGGATCTCCGACGGAACGTAACCGTAGTCCTCCAAGCGAGATGCCCCGATCGGGCTCTGCCCTGGGGGAGCAGTTTTCGCTCCTCCCGCACCATTTGGTGTACACAACGCTATGCGACCACACATACCGCCGTCCTTCCCGGGATCGCTTACTGGACGGCTAGAGCTCCCACTCTTGCCGCCCGCAACCCCGGAAGCCCCCTTTTAGTCGCCTCTTACGACAGGCAGGAGTTACCGTAGCCCTATTCTAGTCCCGGAACTACAGGGACAATAGCTATCAGAGCCTAGTAACAAATAGTACCTACATATATTATGTTCATTCCAATAACATTATTAACTATATCGGCATCTACAAGCCACTTGATCTCGTATTAAACTGTTTAGAGTTTGTGAACATCACTTTAATAAAGGACGCCCGGTATAATGGCTTTGAACAGTGGTTCTCAATCTCTTATACTATTGTTCAATAAAATATGTCAGTAATTTAACTTTTCTATAATTATTTAATTTTAAAACATAAACTTAATTATTGATCAATATGTGTAGTTATCGTACTTTAGAAAGATATAATAATTAAACTTTGTGTTCTGTTTTGTGTGTATTTGAATATTGTGTGGAATTAATAAAATTTTATTTTCCTTGCTTTTTTATTTTCTTAGGTTTTTTTTTAGGTAGGTACTAGTATTATAAATTACCTCTATTTTCATGTTAGAAACTGTTAAATCATACGATTCTAATTATACCACTAATTATAATAGATGTAATAAATTATGATTAGTTTGTTCACGAAAAGGTTGCGAACCACTGCCTCGGATTATCTGTGGGAACGTAACATCGCAGTTAGCATAAACACGGCTAACTAGTCAAGCGATAAATACTCAGATCGTTATAAAGGATTAAAGGGGATATCACAAGAGAAGTTTAGGGTCATTACAGCTAATATTATTACTCGGTGAGATACTATTTAAAGGTCCATAACGTAAGCCATATTAGTTTAGGTACACAAGTTAATGCTCTCTAAATTTGTAGGTACTCTCAATTTAATACGAGTTCATTTTCTATATTATTAAAGCAAGTCACTATTAAATTAAAAAAAGATAAAATTCAACTGACAAACCAAACAAAATAGAGTAAAAACATGATGCATGCGAAATAAGCTGCAAGGAACATTTTCTTATTGCGGGATGCATATGTATATGATAGCTATCTATACTACACATTCTATACACGATGTGAAGAAGACCCAAATTCTTACCTAAATTGTTCGCTACCTATCGTCCGCTTATTTTATCGGAACTGCGTAAATGTGTCAATTTTGGGGGATCTTTTTACCCAATTGCGGAGGGTAATGTTTTCCGAACGTACGTAGATATGTGGATATGTATGTCTCATTCTTTCACACTCCCTACAGTGTAAAAGGTTATACGGATTTGAACTTATGTCGTTGAATATATTTAAATAATAGGAGTGACATAGGCAGTTAGGCCTTTTTTATAATGATTGCCAGTTGAGCAACCCCTTCGTCTCAACATCCTTAAAACCTCATTCCTGAGAACAGGCTTTGCTATTGACTGTAGTCACCGTGGTTAGCAGAATTGTCTGTGTTGGTAACCGTAATAGAAGAATAACTTCGAAAGTAGTTTGAAGGTGTTTGTTGTTGAACCCTTTGTTGTTCGACTCCGGCTTCACCACCGCCACACCTATTCCTGCCTCACAACAGCAGTGTTAAACGCTGCTGTGTTCTGGTTTAAAGAGTGTGGTAAGGGAGGCGTTCCAGATTAGTCCTCAGGAGTAGCGGCACATCTGTGGCCGTGTAAGAATATCTAAACCTATCTGGGGTTGATTACAAATGTCCATGGGCGGCAGCAGCCAATTACCATCAGGTGGACTGCATGCTCGTCTGCTACTCTCATATTATAAAAAAAGTAGGGTTACACACAATTGTCTATCTCCAGATATACCTCTATCCTTAATCCTGTATCTACGGAAAAAGTGTGGAGCTGTTCTGAGCCACGTTGCCAAGCATAGTTCAAGAGGAAGCTAATACACTTTTAATGGCAATAAAAATCAACAGCGTGTACGCGATGATGGCACCTCGTTAGCTTATTATTACGTTATAAAAATATCTTGTCGACTGAGCTTAGCCCTGGTAGGTTTTATATCTACGACGTTCTTTTATGGATAGTGATAATGGTAGGTTTTTGTTATATGCAGTTAATTAAACTAACAGGCTTATAATTTACTTGGTATAAAACGATCATTAGTCTGTAGGTAGTAGTAAGAGTTACATTGTCATGTAATAGTATGTAGTTATAAGTTGTTCATCATGAGAATTAATTTAAAAACATTTTAACTCATTAAGCATATCATTGCTCGTGCACTTTGTCATTAACCTTCATCATTATTATGATTAATATTTTAAAATGTAGCGGGTTGCATTGATTGTGGTCACGGCGAAACTCCGTTTACGAAAGAAATTAAAAACCGCGTGAGTGCCTACATATTAAAATTTCTTAATTCCGTGATAATTTTAGTCTAAAATCACATATGATTATCATCGTCAACGTCACCTTTATAATAAACTCATTACCAATGAACAGGATCTCCCATTCAATTACGAACAATAAAAGTCAATTTGTCTATTGTTAAAGAAAGTTGTACAGTTCTAGTTTCCTTACTCAGTAAATGTTTGAATCAAACAGGTTACCGCGAACACGATTCCTATAACTATTCTCACATAATTCAACTCCAATCGCCCTTCATTCCTCAGGCAATTAACTTTCAAGCCGCAGAGACAAAATTACTTGTGCACTTCGAAACCGCAAAGCAAAATGTAATTGGCAACTACTTGAAGTAAGAAAATAACAGTTAGGAAGCTCCCTAACTTTGTAACTTAAGGAATATGCTTTAAAATGAACTGACGACTTTGCTAATGAAGTTTAATATTTGCTCCGAGGAAGCTTCTTGTGACAGGGCAAAATTGTTGCAAACTTACTATTTTTGTTTAAAATTTCGTTTATAGTCTTTTGATAGAAATTAACGGTACCTAATACAATTTACAGTGACAATTAACTTGCTTATGCCTTATAATGTCTGATTTGTATAACTATTTTTATTAAGTTAAGATTAAAACTACTTCGCAACAATCCGCTACAAATATGTATGACGGTATATATTTTAAACTATGCCGTATGTATTTCACAGAAAATTTGTACTTTCTAAAACTGAAGGTTGATGTTCGTCTAACTGACATGTGTCAGAAGTTTTCGCGGTTCGAATCTGCACACTTTTCTTCCTCATTTCAAAGTCAACGCAAAACATACCTATCGTAGATATTCCATATATGGCGGAAGGAGACGAAATTCCTTCGTGACTCCTGCGATATCTAAATTTGTAATGGCCTATGATCACTTGGTCAGAATAGTATGTTTTTTGACATGAGTTAATTTTGTCCAATATTATGTTCCTAACAGAAATGTGGAAAATAGGAAATTGTGCTTAATTTCCAACTAGCGTCAGAAACTGTATCACGTACAGAACTAAACACGGCAACAGTGCCAGCATCTTTGTGTAAAGTCACTTAACACAATGCCGTACAACAATGTAGTCTCACTAATGAGTTGGGATCGTTAAAAATAAATTGGAAACGAGCTCACACTATTGTTGACGTGCTCAGGACGATAGCGGCATTATAGCCTGCCTGCTTCTGATACAACCTGTATTGTAAGAGAAATTGCTTCAGCGAACTATAGGAACAAATATCTGCGGCTCTATTGTGGAGCGAAAGCTTTTGGCCCAAAAACGAAGCATAAATTGGATCAAGATAACAGCGCTATATTGCTTTATATGCCCATAGTCCTACAGTAGGGTTCCTTAGGTTATAGGCGTAACGGTAGCCTATGAATACCCAGAGCAGATATGCAAAGCAATCATTTCGATATTGGCTTGAAAATCCTTAACAAAGTAAGGTACAAGTAACACTTCAAGACAAGAAACGGTCTGACTCGTCTTCATAGGTAGGTACGTATCTGTTGACCTAAGGATAGATTCCAATCTTATTTTTGGATGTATGATTATATAATTAGATAGACTGCAACCTGGTTTGCTGTTTTATTTTCCTAAAGTAGAGTATAAAATTACTCCCATTTTCGTCCTGATAAAGATAATTATAACTCTTTGTGAGCAGATTGCAGAACCACTTCTGTCGAATTATCTCGTTATTCTGTTAGGTACGTATCTGTTGACCTAAGGATAGATTCCAATCTTATTTTTGGATGTATGATTATATAATTAGATAGACTGCAACCTGGTTTGCTGTTTTATTATCCTAAAGTAGAGTATAGAATTATTCCCATTTTCGTCCTGATAAAGATAACTCTTTGTGAGCAGATTGCAGAACCACTTCTGTCGAATTATCTTGTTATTCTGTTCACAATTTTGATTAAAATTTGCGGTGCTTGTGTCTGACACAATGGAGGATATCGAAAATTAACTCAAAACCATTGCATCTTGATAAACAAATTAAATTATTTTAATCGTGCTCAGTTGGTAAATCTTATACTGTTCAAATTTAAAATGAAATTTATTTGGACTAATAATAGAAATAAGGCAACTTAAAATTTTGGGAAATCACAAATATTATTTCGATTAATATACATATCTGTTTGCATTGATGATGTCAGATTCAAGCTTTCCCGGGATTAACATGTTATTGATGAATCCCTTTCAGCAAAATTATTAATTTTTAAATGGGAAAGGTAAATCGCTGTGAGCGAACACTGTAAATCCTTTTTAGTATAAAGGGGAGCGCTAAATAACATGACATGACTTGCGTATTAAATCGGTCGATGTATAAAACTTTTGATGCTGAACCTCATGCCAAAAAAGTCGTAGAATATTGCATTGGAATCAAATTTGTTTTTGTGTGAATATTTTTAACGCCGTGGTATATATAGTTCGTGATATTGCGGATTTGAACACGTTATGTGACACCTTTTATAGTTAAATCTAATAATATGGCAGATGGGCTATCTGATGGAAGTTAGTCGCCGTCGCCTATTTGCAACACAAGAGGTGTCGCCAATGCATTTTCTAAATTATATTTGCTTATTAAATACGAGTAACCAACGATGGCATATTATTTGTTTTTCCTAGTGTTTGATATAACAACGTGGACTTACCTTTCTTCTTCTTTTATCTAGTTTTTTTTTTGTAATAAACACAATCTGCAATCATGTCGATTTGCGTTGTATGTAAATATAATTCTTGTATACTATAAAAGCCGGTTGACATATTTGGATTTGCTTATATGTTTTCTGTGAGAGGCCACGTCTATCTTTTTTCAATCTCAGTTTGCAGATGAAATTTCAATCTGCCACAATATTTTTTTTATACCTGTACACAAAACGATGCTTAATGTTTATGTGCCTTGTCCTACTTCGATCGGAAATCGAAAATCAATGTATCTTTGCAATCAAAAAAATTACTTAGCTCTACTTCTACGCGTGGTCAATGTAATGACTAATATTTAAATCATTAAAACTATGATTTAATATGAGATTCATGATTATTTTCTTACTTCGTGACCTACTTCATAATAGTATTGTTGAGTTTACTCGATTGTGAAAATTACTCTTTTATGTCATTCATCTTCAAACGCTTCAAAAGTTTAAGTTAACCCCTTTGTTTCTATTGAACTACGTAGTAACCACGTCGGTTGAGGATTATCTCGGTCTTATTTTATGGCTTCACCAAGTTTAGCTGACGCAGAGTTTTCTTCGCTTGACGTAAATGAAGAGAAAGGTGATATAACTTTATTAACGGCAGATCTAAGTTACTTGAGACACGCGGAAAAATTCCAATTGTTAGACGAACTATCGAAGTCATTACTTAAGCAATAAATTCCTCGGCTATGGCACAAGTTTTAAAACTTCCGTTCAAGATGTCGTAGTTGGATTAATTATCAAAGTCTCCTGACGTCGAACGAACCTGTTTGTTTCTTATGTCGTCAACTTTGTTTAACTTTTAAATAGTTTCAAGTTAATAAATTAAATTCTAGAATCTTTTCCTTTATAACTTTTTGCAAGTGAATCATAAGTTTAGTTGAAGATTCAATTTGTTTTAGTATTACTCTCTCGAAGTACAAATTTAAAATTGAGATGACACTCAAAAGTGGTAAAGAAATATAAAGAAAACAATATGTTTTCCTAACCTTACACGCGCATAAACGTTTTGCTGTTACGATAATGTATGCAGGACTGACCGTACCCTCCAAACAAGATGTGAGTCGATCACAAATGTACGGAAGGTCACCTATCCCGAATCAATGTATTCAAAGTGATTCGCAAGTTAAGCTAAACTAACAAAATTTATACGTGATTGATATCTAATTTTACGATAAGTGTAAGTTAAGATGTGATTAAAGTTTAACTATGGCTTTAATAAACGCCAAATAGCACCGCCAAAAAACCGTCCTATTTTTTGTAAATTTGATTAAATATGACTGTAGTCATACTCTGGAAAGAATACAAATGCACATGAAGACGAATATATAAAACCCAGAACTAAATTACAAATGCTTAACTGTTGTCAAATATTTTACCTTTATTGTCTTCATTGAACTCTACTTTATGTGGACTATACACATTCTTAGTTACTGAAAGCTTGTCATTCATACCACTTTAATGTTTTTGCTGAATCAATCTGAAGTTACCCTCATAATCCGGTGAAATTTTATGTTTTGTAAGAGGGTAGTTCGAGATCGGTCGTAAATAAATAATGTATGCAGGACACAATGAAGGAATCCGAAACAAACAAGATGTGACTCGCTCGCAAATGTAGAAAGGCTACCTTCCCCAAACCGATGTATTCAAATTCAAACTTGATTGTTAACTGATAAACTATATACGTTTATATTTGTCCGTATTAACATATTTAGGACAACTGATCTAATACAAAAAATATTATGTGATTTGTATGCGATAAATATAACACGAGTTTACGTCTTTCACAAAGGTCTTTTAATTTCATTTATTATCGATTGTTGCGAGAGTAATAAAGTTCGTATAAAATTCAAAAGTTAATTTGGCTTTTTCGACAACTTTATTTATGAACACAAAATGTATAACATCTCTTTTAAAATTATGGGATAATAATAATATAACGAGATTTTTTAATACAAAGGCCATAATTATTTTTATACACCTTTTCAGATAAGTCTGAAATGTAGGTGTCTTCTAAATATAAATACTATTCAGTGTAAAAGCTTCACAACGGCCTTGAACTTTCATATTTAGTGAAACCTAATTCCAGCTAGATCTATATGTAGAACTCATAAAAGACTACGTACGTTATCCGATTTGATGCCTGAAAATACTTGACGTGTTTTACAAGGAGGCCTTTTAGGTCATATTATATTACGATTTACTTCGTATTAGATTGCTGTAATATTATTCCAGGTTTAATACATAAATTCATATAACAAATCTGAGTTCAGATGATTTTAATGATTTATGGCTTTACTACAGCTGTTTTAACTGCTGCTGAATGCTTAGTCTGAAGTGCTAAAAGAACGGACTTACTTTTAAGGGGAAGCAACGATGGCAGATCGCATGTATTACTCCTGTTTGTGGATTAAATTCTTATTTACTCTTTCTACATATTTACATCCGTAGTATAAAACTTGCATTACTTCCAAGGATAAGATTATTTTACAAGGAATATTACAGCCAAAACCGCGTCCTAAATGCTATATCATGGAATCGTTGGCAGATATCCAAAGGGGGTTCGAGATTCCCTCGTATTTTATGGTATTCTGTTAGAATGGCTTCTGCAGAAAGCTATTCTTTTATCTTGCGTACAATTAAATTGTATCTTGTTACAACACAAATATTATTGATGTTTGGATGTACCTAACCGGTGGTGGTCAATGTGACTCGTGGTTACGTGGTCTGGTAGAATATTTAGTGGTTGCGCCACTATACCAAGCATGTATGATTATTATTTTTATTTCTTATTAAAAAGACTGGTGTTATACTTGTTTACAAAGTTTTCTGTTAACGTAAGTTAAGTGAATCTATTTCATCTACGAGTAGCTGAAATAGTGTGTGATAATGACCATTTCGGGAATTTCATCTTCAAGTTATGCAGTCAGTGTTGAAAGTGAATCATCAACATTAATGTTATTAAGTAAGTCAGAAACTATTTTTTAATATTTAACACGCATCACACAATTTAAATTCAAATCGCGCACAGGGTCCCGGGTTCGATCCCCGCCCAGACAGATTTCTACAGGGAATCCTAGTGTGGGGCTGTGAGTGTAGAAAGCGTATTAATTTAAATGCACCGAAATTCTTAACCGTAGAACTGCGGTGGTCGATTTTCATATCAAAGCGGTATCTGTTTGCAATATCAATAAATAATATAAATGGGTCCCATGTCTAGTAACAACATACGATGTCGTATTTGAGTGCCAACATACACGCCTCTAGTTTCTGAGTAGTTATGCAAGTTCACGGCTGGGAATGATGGATTTTCGACATGGGTTCTGCTTCTGGCCCGTCACGCCATGTTTTGCATTTCGCTACGTCACGTTGCAAAGGTTGAAGGGAACTATGAATAACATAGTTCGCACGCGTACTCAAAATCATTCAGTGCTTCAGGACCGGGATGTGGAATAAATTACGTAGGAGTTTCTATCTTCATATTAGATGTTTTAGTCTGGATCTAAGTTTTCGTGTCATATGATTCTACTTAAGGTCACATTTTATGAGAAATACTAGTCGGTATGTTGTAATTTGTTAGATAGAAAGTAACAGTAGACCGCACTATAGTTTTCAACATCATTTGGCCTTTAACGGTGGTTTTGTTATTAACCAGATTATGTACTGATTAACATGGCGTTATATTACTTTGTCGCTTTTATGTTTCAACATCTAGAGTTTTAATCAATTTGTATCAGTTACCTGTTCACAATAATTTTAACAACCGCTACAGTTTGCTTAATGAGAAGGCTTCTTGTTGCAATAGATTTTCATGTGCGAATTTTTACGCTGCTTCACTTCAGATTGGAAAAGGGTTAATGGTTTTTTTTTGTGTCGGATGTTTTCAAACCACCCATAAGACCTCTAATACAGTTTAACGATAAAATCCAATGGTAACAACCAGTACCCTTAGTATGAGTTTTTACGTTTTTACAAAAATGACTGTGTTTGTTTTTGTTTACGTATTTGCCCATATATTTCCAATCAGCGCCCCTAGCGGACTGTATCAGAACTAATTAGAAATGCATGTGAAATATGTAAACAAATACAAAAACAATCATTTTTGTAAAAACGTAAAAGCTCATACTAAGGGCCCAGGACAGCTACTACACATGCCGTCAGAAGCACTAATGAAATTTATTTATTAGTGGTCAACCATCCAACTCGTGACCGTGACTTTAATTTCGCATATCGTTTAAGATCGATACATACCGCCGGCTTAAAAATGTTTCACCAATAAAAAGCTTAAACACACTCTATAACATAGTAATACACTTTAAGTACTATGACACAACTTCTATTGTCACTTTGTCGCGCTGTCGTCAAAGCATAACATCATACATGTACATTGTACAGTTAACACCACATGCGAAGCTTCAAGTGCACCGAGGTGCTACGTAACTTGTCTCACGCCTTGTTGCCGGTAATCCACTTTAGCGGGACCTGCTGGTCTATTAAACTTTCATAATAACTGATCGATCTGCCTTCAGTACGGTACGTTAGTACTGGAAATTTCTGAATTTCTAAGCAAACTACATTTTATTATTTCGTACGTTTTTTGAAACAAGTGTGTATTAGATATTCGTATTTAACGTCACTTATTACTAAATTTGTGAATTGTATATGCCATTTTAGTGGTTGTTAAGTAGTAAATAAAACTGAATTAAATATTTCGAATGAATAATATTACTTTAAACTATGATTATTGGATACAAAACACGATATACAAAAATTAACGTTTTGGTACGTAATGGCTTTATAAATTAGTACTATAAATTATTATTTAAGTGATTATCTTATCCTTTAAGCAAAGCGCTTTGATCTGTCTCTTCCATAGAATCCCCTAGGGTTTTCTAAGTATTTTACTAAAGAAATGTTTTCTTTTTTGCAGATCGGCGTCGCTCCGTCGGATCAGTCTGCCAATCAGGTGCGTCTATGCAAATTTCTTAAGAGGCATTACCTTGATTAAAGGTAACCTTAATAATGCCTTATCTCGGTGATATTTGAATGTCTTCATTCAATTCGGTCGCCAGGCCTTTGAAACGTTTATATTCGCCTTAAATTTCCCTATCTTCCATCTTGTTTCTACTGTGCTCTCTGATATTGTGGATTTTAATTTGGTAATCTCTATTCTGTTTCATGGAGCCCTCTTCAAGAGTTTTAAGCGAGCTTAGAGTATGTTCTGTGTTCATTCTGGGAAAGATATTGAATTATTAGAGGAGTAAGATGATCAGTCTTGGTGGCAATGTTTCCATAAATGATACTCATAATTGTCGAATAGATTAAAATATGTAAACAGAATATTCCATTAGTTTAGTAATTGCATAATATTATTGCAATTTCATAATTAGAAACTCTTGATAATATAGGAGTAGCAAACAAACATACAGTCCATGATTGTACATTTTTAACTTCCATCCATGGACATTAGTTCCCAACCCCAGATAAGATTAACCATATCTGTGATCATTTACAGATGTATTGCTGCCCTTGAAGGCTAAGTTGGAACGCCTCGGGCAGTAAGTCTCTCTTACTACACATTTGTAATTGAAACACAGCAGCACTTAACACTACTGTTATTAAGCAGACATCGTTGTGACAGTGGTGTCACGTTAAATCCTAGAATAGGTACCGCGGTAGGCTTTATATTTATTAAAAAAAATATTGAGTCAAACCTTCGCAGTCTTATAAAAGGAGGTTAATAATACGAGAACAATTGCACCACTACACCAATCTGGAGTAATTAATAAGACCACATAAATTATCACACTCCCACAAATACGTTAATTAACACAGAATAGATATGGAGTAGACACGTAAAGCCCTTAAGCGCGCCTATGATTTGTGTAACTGAACTGAACGTTATATTTTCGAATGTTATTAATATTCAATCTGTCCAAAATTCTTCTACCAGAGGTCGATTTTTGTAATTTGTACATTAGGTTTTTAAGCATTTTCCTATTAGATAAATTGATTATTAATAACTAACATAAAATTAACATTTCATTATTTATATAGGCTGAAATAATGAAGAACATTTTACGACGCTTTTATTAGCTTGACCTGTATGAAGCTTGATATGTATGTATGTAACGGAAACTTTGAACTAGATTTTTACCCACTTTGAACGGACAGTTTAATTAAAATTTTTGGCTATTATCTATAATCGATGACAATGTACGATTTTTATAGTTTGTCCCATTGCGCTTAATAGGATGGTCATGATTAATGATTTTCGAGGCGGTGTTCGAAGTAGGTGGCGACGCGGTTATATGGTGCGGACTATATCATTACTAATTAGCCAAGTCATTTTGTAATCGATCTATAAAGCTATATGGCGTAATTTTAGGGATAAACTATAAAAGCGTGTTTTTTTAGTTTTTTAAACTATAATTTATTATTTCTCTTTTTCTTAAACAATTTTATTCTGTATGTTTTTGATAGCCATAGATGAGCTTCTAGATCTTCTTGAGCTTCTAGGTCTTTTTGATCACAATCAATAGCCTCAGAAATAACGGAAAGGTGTTTCATAACAATTGTTATCTCCATGCTGCCAATTATGATAGAAAACTTTTTGTAATCATAAACTTTACAAAAGTACTATAATCTTTGACTTTTTTAGCTATTGTCTAATGAGTTTATTTTTAATTCCATTACTAGCAACATATATAACCTGTATAGAATCCAATAGTTATTATTTTATTCCGTTCTATTATTTATTTATATCAGTTGATTTCTTCGTATGGTGTTTCTTAAATGTATGTAGATGAACGCTTCCTAGCATTATTGGCTGCTAAGGTTTGGTACTTACTTGCCTAATTATCCGCATACTTCTGTGGCACATTAATTAGACTCAACCCTATTACCTTGAAGGTATTAGCGTGTTACATTAATGCGTTTGCCTTGTACTACAAGTAGGTTAAATTATGTCTAACTTATGGAAGAGGTGGTGGGCACCATTCGTACCATTGTAAGGGCAGTGTTTGTTTTGAAGGGTGTGGTAAAAATAAGTTGCTGTCAACATATTCCTAACGTATTCCTACGTATCTGTGGCCAACCTTATGTAGTGCTCGTAATTCTATTTGAGGTTGAATGCGTATCGCAAAAAATATTAAAATTGAGGTGACAAAGGCGTTGTAAAGCTGTAGACTAAATTGGAACGCCTTTAGTACTTTTAACTTACACCTAGTATTAATTCAATTATTAGGTATTTTGTACTTGGCCCATTGGTAATTGGCCCATGGTACGGTAGAAGTACATTTTCATATGCATACCGAATATATTATATGCTACATTTACTTCGCTCGTTTTAATTAAAGGCAACCTTCGCATTCTTTGCCGTCGTAAATTAAAAATTAAAATAAAAAAGAACAAACACGGAGAATGAATGAGTCGTTCGCTGTTTACACTGAATGATTGATTACTTTCTGTTTTTAATTCGCCATACACTGAGCAACGTGAGAATTTTCCACGCGTCTGCACTACGTAACTGTTGCTTTCTGTACCGTGATCACAAAAGAGGCCAAAACGAAACGTTTGTTTGCGATTCAAAGCTACAAAGAAGCGAGGTTTTATAATTACACTCACATCGCACCCAGATGCTACGAACCAGCGCCTATGTTTATGAATTGTGTGGAATGAATGTGTGCGAATTGAATGAATGAAATGCGCATCGGCGGTATTAATTTCTTCTGTAACCATCATTTTAAGATAAAATTAATTCTTACGGAATTAATACTCCTTCTTTAAATGAATTAAATGACTTTCATGATTACCCATTTATATAAGCGATCAAATTTCCACAAAAAAAATGCTACTATAATACTAATAAACTACTTTACGATATTTTATCAACAGAGGCTAGTAAAAAAGGTTCTGGATTTTTATGCATACCTCATAGATTAGTAAAGATTACTCACTCCTAACAAGAAAATGTACCCAGTTTTGAGAATTGAAATAGTTGCGTAAAAAGTTTTGCCACGTCTCCGTGCTAAAATGTCCCTAAAATATTTGAAATAATTATTTATTTATTTCGTAATTATTACGTAAATTAGTTATTTATTCGCAAATTTTCTCTAAAAATGTATTTATTTGTCAAGGATTAAAAAAAAAACTTACTAAAATTAGCCGTTTGTGGCTCATTCAATTTCAAGGCGGCGAAGTATCTTTAGTTACTAATCTATGGCATACATATATGTATTTGTGTACACATATTTTTTGTGCAGCCGAGAGTCTATGCGCCTGTGAGATAAGCACTGCGCTCGTTGCTTGCTTAAGCTGAGTTGATTAATTAAGTATGCTTAGCTAAAATAGGTTTCTTGAATATGCTGGGGTGAGTATAACATTGTTTATAGTTTTTCATAATACCTTAAGTAAGGCAAGTGATGTTGTTCGTTAACCATACTGTCTAAAACATTTATAATTAACGTCTTAACGACCTTTCCGATACGTAAAGACTTGGACATAATAAAACATACTATTGTTTATAGATTTTATTTTTAGTGTTTGTAACTCAATACTGGTAATTTTAAATTACGGATTACTTGATTGCTATAGGGACTGAGATTTCAGTACGCGATACCATAATGATCGTGTCCCTTTTGTTCCTCCGAGCGTGTGCGTCTAACATAAACATCACCCATTGATCCCTCGAACTGTGTTTACTGAGGGCAATCACAGTGAAATATTAAAATGTATATATAGTGTTAAATACTATTACTATTGATTACTATACCATTGAATTGATATTACCGGCTCTCTCTGAGTTACTTTACAATTCTGCTCCCTGGTACTATACTACGATTATTGATCCGTTGAACTGTTGAACCCATCCGTGATACATAATTTCTAATAATAAAATCGGAATGATCATAGCCTCGCTACTAGGTGCACGTGAAACTTAAACACCAATCAAAATTAAAATCATTTATTCGAAGTTGATTCACATAAAACTCGTTTTGAATGTCAATATCTACCACACTTATTTTCCATAGTAGGCTTTTTTTTATGTATAGGTACAGTCTCTACCGATTGTAAACTAATTTAAGTCCATGTTCCCTTTTGCCTGAGTGAGTGTACGCGTGAACCAACACTACGCCCATTGATCCCTTGAACTGTGTTGATAGTACGCTCAATCAAACTTACATTACCGTGTTATTGAAAGCGAACCAGACGAATCAATAAGTAAACTAATACTCCACATTGGTACACAAATTTAAAGTGGAAATTACTTCTAACCCATTTTAGTAGGTGTACAACCTAATTACGGTCGGGTTCTCTTTTGTCTAGCCGAGCGTGTGTGTGAAGCATAAACACTATTCTCATTGATCCTGAACTATGTCCATTGTACGCTCTAATGTACTCGAGCGTTTGCCTTGTTTTAGAAATTGAATGAGATGAATCAATAAATGAACGAGTGAACTAATACTATACTGACGCCACAAAGGAGTAATTACATAAATAACTTCGGAGTAAATATATTTAAATATTTAAACATACGGTTTTAATTACGGCTAAGCAAATTTTATCGCTATACAGTGAGCTTATTTCAATGACCTTTGGGACAAGATTTGTCTTTTCGATAGTGCCAAAATTAATTTTGATCCACTATCTAAATTATTAGTGTATCTGTGGCATCCTCCGTGGCGTAGCTCCTAAATAGAAGAAGCGTTATTGACTTTTTTTGACAAGATCGAATGTTTTCTTAGCTTTGATTATTAGAAAATCTTTACACTTATTTGCTGAAGCAGATCATCAGCTCTTAAGTAGTTCGAGTCGTTGGTTGTAAAATTGTTAATGTAAATTTTGGTGACTTTAGTAAATAATTTGCAGGAACATTCTGCAGTCGGTATTCTTGGTAGAAGGTAAACACTTTGTCCCTGTAGTCTCGGGACGGGCTGTTGTAAGAGGCGACTAAAAGGGGGCTTCTGGGGTTGCGGGCGGCAAGAGTGGGAGCTCGAACCGTCCAGCAAGTAACCCCGGGAAGGACGGCGGTGTGTGTGGCCGCATACCGTTGTAGATACCAAGTGTGTGGGTGGAGCGTAAACTGCACCCCCATGGAAGAACCCGATTGGGGCATCGTGCTCGGAGGACGCGATCGGTTGTGTTCCATCGGAGATCCCAGAGTTTTTGGGTTTTAGTACGATAAAAATCCCACATAGCCCGGCGTCGCTCCCACGTCGTCGGGTACCTTTTGGAGATTTCCCCCTCGTAAACAAAAAAAAGAAGGTTATACGGTAAACACTTAACATTCTCGATAGGAAGTGATTCTATTCTGGCGGGAGTGAGTCTATTCTAGATCGACAAACAGGTAATGCGACTATATTACATGCAATTACTTATTTTGCTCGGTTTTGCGACGAGTTGGTACTTCATGAACGTATTCGCTTTTGACCAGCCGAGCGTGTTCGCGCGAAACATAAACACTGCGCTCGGTTGTACCATGTTGATTGTACCACAGCATTAAGATCTATACAGTATTGTAACTCGGCCCTGTCCTTGAATTATATACCTACAGGGGCGCTGGGCGAGAGTTCGCGTTAGAGCTGCTGCAGCTCGCCTACAGTAATTTAGTAAATTAATAAGTTGCAAATTAGGAGATAAGAAAAGTGTAGTTATAATTTGTTCATGTTCAACGAGAATAGCTTTTGCTAAATTATTATTCGTATGTCCTATCCATTTATTTATTTATGAATCCAGGTATTATGCTCGTTATAAATCGAAATACTAATCTTTTAAAAAGAAGAAAAAAGATTATTAGTGCAGACGCTACATAATTGTTTAAATTAAAAAAAAAAACACTGCCTAAAAACCGTAACACCGACCGCTCATCACTGCAGCACATTCGCATCTGTTCGCATCCGAGTGCATACCGATATCGAGGCGCGTAGGCATAACTTGCGTTCCGTGCGTTTGTATGAGGATAGAATACTGTATAGATGCTTATACTGTGATTGTATGCCCGAGCACACAAATACATTGCCTCCTCGGTGGAAATTGAATTTTATACGGAAGTCGCTTGTTTGATTATACTTTTGTTTGGGAATAGTAAATTAAAAGCTCTACGCTTATCCTTAGGTTAATTTTAATTAATGTTTTATAGACTTTATGTTTAGCAGAGACTTCTCTAATGAAGGAGGGTAAACATTTTTAAAGATGTCACGGAAATATCGAAGTTTACTTGTTAGGAAGATTCTTATAATCTTCCTAACAATTTTCCTAGCTTTGAAGGATTAATTAATACTTAAGAATATAATTAAAAATTATGTTGTTATGCACGATTTGTACTTTTACTCACTAATTACACGCCCTTTTTGGGTCTCTATTATTTTATTGATGATATATTTAACCATTAATTACTATAAACACAGTGCAGTACTAGTATTATAGAACGACCACACACGGTCTTAACAACGTACGTTACGTAAATAGGTCGCCTAATGCAAATGTAACTCTCCAAATTGAAATGTTTTTGCCGACTTGTTGCGTTGCATACCTGATGGGGATTCCGCTTACATTCGACTGATTGCTTCCTGTTTGTTTCGGGATAATCGGATTACCTTTAATTTGAGATTCGGCACGAATTAGAACAAAAACGGTATTGTTATGAAGTGTTTTGTTTTTCGGGCCTCGGTCAAGTTTTGAACACGGTATTGGATTAAAATTTGCATAACGTCTTCCTTGTTAGGTGACGATGACTTTTGGAATAAGCGTAGTGATAAAAAAGGGATGTTTAAATTATAGCAGCTCGTTAAAAATAAGAGTAAACTATGTATTAAACCTTTCATTAGCTCGCTGTAATACGTGACCATTTATAGATGTTTTCTAATCTTATTACTTGATAGAAAACTTAGTAAGTAAGTATATAATTTTTAAATATTGTCATACATTAATTTGTTAAAAACGATTAAGTAAACAAAAAGTAATGTGGGAAGTTGTGGTTCCACTATTATGCTATTTATATTGTACCGATTATGATTAAACTATTGCAATCCGGTTTAAATTTAGATTTATGTAAGGTGGATTTGATCTTAGCCATTTTTATTATGCGTGATAACACCACACCTAGTGTTGTTTTCAAAACATTCAATTCTATTTTCTATTTTCGGTGTTATCAAGTTAACGTAAGCTTTTAAGTTAATTAAGCCATTCTTAAAACGGGGTAATTTAGAAATGGTAAAATTTTGCTTAGTTCCTGCCAATATTTGACCTTTTCATTCGTATATTAATTAGAGTCTGAAGCCATTAATCTTTATTTCAAAAAGATTATCATTAAGTTATGAAACTAAGTAAGGAGCTATTACGGGGCTTCTGTCATTAAATATTCTCACTATTAAGGTAAAGATTTTCCCAGAAACAGTTGTATTAAGGGCAGCTTAATTGAATAAAAATGCTTGAATTATTACTTGAAATTTAGGCTCTCAATCGGGGTTCGAGGTTCGAATTCCGGGTACGCAATTTTAATTATTGAAAGTCATTATGTGCGTATTACAAATAAAGTACCTCTTGCTATAACGTTGAAGAAAAACATCGCGAGGAAATTACACGCCAAAGGTCTCATCGGTGTGTGAAGACATTTCTCATTCGGCCAGCGCGGAGGCCTTAAATTCTTTTCACTCTGAGAGGATATGTGACCAACAGTGGGACGACTAATCGAATAATATGCCACAAAATGTCCCAACATAAAATAAAGTCATGAACTAATAACTGTAGAGAATTTTAACCTGGTTGTCGGGAGCTGCACCGTTAATGCCGTTAAAGTTATACAACAACTAGGCTATTAAAAATGCGAAATAGGCCGTTATACGTTTAAAGCTTATGTTCTTATAGCATAAGTGCAGTAATTTAACTTCATGTTAAGCCCACAAACAACACACAAGCTTAAGCACTTATTACAGCCGCTTAGTTTAAGTGCGCTTAAGTGTTGGGAAGACATTGGTTACCATGTTAAGTTATATGTATGTACGCATTGCATACAAGTTATATTTCAGCTCATACCTCCTTTGGACAATTTTATGTTTTGATGCTCTTGTTTAAGTAAACGGTGGTAAACTATATCTTATAGTTAATTTATTTTCGGATTAACTTTGTTACAAAATAAAAATTATTTATAGAATGATTAATATGTAATTTGATTTATTGTCTCCCTAGAGAGGTATAACTTTTAAAGGATACGTAAGTAAGTATGTATTTACTTACGTATCCTTAACAATATGTATTAACTTAATATGTTAATATGTATTAACTTGTTTGTATTAACAACGACTGTTATAACATCATCATTATGAAAGTATTATCCCATTGCTGGACTAAAATCCCAGGCTCGGAAGAGTTATACTGAAGGCCTAAGGTTGACTTATCAAATCTTTAACAAGAAAAATTAACCAATGATATAACCACTTTTCGATAATTTTCTTTTATAATTATAATATCTCATTAAATATTATTTCTGTTTAAATTAAAATCAGGAACATGAAATTCTATGCAAATGACGAGTTGGGAAGATCTTGAACTCGTGACGTAATAGAAATAATTTCGAAACGTTTTCCTTATTTTGTTCCGACCCAATATCAGATTGTGGTTCTTTGTTAAATTTAATGTTATATATCTTATATTGCGGAACAAAAATGGAGTTTGTTTTCTGACGAGTTTTGATATTATTTTTACATTAGATACGCAACATTTAGTTATAAGAAGCTTATATTCGTAAATTCTTCGGGAAAAATATCTTCTAATAAGTTTGGACTAAGTTACGTAGTCGCACGTGGGCAGGCTTGATCCTGAATAGAAAAATAAATTCATCAACTATTTTTTATATTAAACAAGTAGCAAACGAGTACTGTCCTTGTGATGGTAAGCCTACTTTCTGTAATCAACCCTAGATAAGACTAGAAACCTCACTAAGGTCGGCCACAGGTACATTGTTACACCAGAAGAATAAGTTGAAGTGCCTTGGATAAAAACCGAAACAGAACACAGTAGTACCACTTTTATTTTGTGGTAGTACTACTGTTATAAGGCAGAAACACGACACATACAACGTCGTACAACAAAAGCCACATTAACTACTACTAATGTACCTTAATACGTGCTACATTAAAATCTTAAAACGTGCCTTAACTATTGCTCTCCTTAACATCTGTTATACAAAGGATAAATCCGACCCAATTAATAGCAACACGGAAGGTCGTACACACGTAATCTGGTTACAGAATCAATTTGCTTTTGAGCATGTTTAAACGGCATTCGTGAAGCTCACTTCACGTCTAATATCGGTAAATTGGCTATCCTTTACTCAACGCCGTCCGATAGTTTGATTATAAAATTCACTTATCTCTTGCATCACACTATTTCTAGAAATTTTATGGAAAAGTGGTAGAATCCTCTATGGTACAACTCCGGCGGCACCACCACCACACCTATTTCTGCCTAATAATAGCAGTGTTAAGCGCTAGTGTGTTCTGTTTTGAAGGGTGTAGTAAGGGAGACATTTTTCCGAGGTATTCCTGCGTAGTCTTCAGGGGTAGCGGCGCGTCTGGGGCCGCCTTCAGGTAGGAATTTAAACTAAACTGGGGTAGATTACAGATATCCATGGGCGGCAGTAGCCACTTATCAGATGGACTGAATGCTCATATGCATATCTGCACTTATATTAAATAAAAAAGTTATTTTATTTTTGTAATAAAGGAGTAGCAGATGACCATGTAGTCTGGCGGTAAGTGGCTACTGCAGCTCAACTCAGATGATGTGGATATGAGAGTGCTGACTGAGGTTGACCACAGATACGTTTCACCACCTTTAGACCTGAGAGAACAGAGACCAGTATTGGATAGCATAGCAATGAAACAGTAATTGGTAAGTTGGTTAGAAGATGATAACAAAAACTTAATGTGATTGCAACCGCTCTTTGAAGTCCAGTACCATAATACGTTCTGAGATTAAATTGGCTTTACGTGATGATTGAACGACTTGCACTTGGATAATTGGGTTGTGAATTGCGCTATAAATTTTCCTTATCTTGCTTCTATATTGCGAGTATTATCTTAAATAATTGTTTGTTAAAATGTGACATAAAAGCTAGGTCGTTATAAAATCTTTCCAATTTTCGTCTAGTAAAGATCGATAATGTCATAGACAGTAATAGTATTTTACCCACCAAAATTAGATTTTTGGCAGGCAAAACTTGGACAGACTGATTAATTAATAATAATAAGCGTAAGACGACCGCCCGACCATTGGCATATACTAGTAAAATTGAAATTTAGGTATATGTTCTATTTATATAATGTTAGATCGTTATCATAACATATTTATATGCTTACACAAGGTTATTGTCTTCGTCACACCAAACATTTATTTAGGATAGTATTTGAAGAGAAAATAGCGTAAAACGTTTAATATCCACAAAGGGACAATAATCACAAAATACTGGACTCATATTGGGTCTTTATTTTTCCTGTTATGAGCGTGTCTTATGGAGAAAGGGTTATCGAGAAGCGAGATGATATTTTCTGAGAATATAGTTGCTAAAATTTAAATCAAAAATCGACTTATCATATGTAGGGCCGTCTTAAGGAAGCTGGGATACCTGCGTACAGAAGAATTTGGTAGAAATAATGTAAGGAAAAATTAAAACCCGACCAATGAATAATCAACATTTCAGATCAGAAATGATTAACGTAAATCTTAGCGGGTCGTAAGTAAATATATTGGCTTTCGGTGTTTACGAGGGGGAAACCTCGTTTTTTTGTTTACGAGGTGGAAACCTTCAAAAGGTACCCGGTGTCGTGGGAGCGACGTAGGGTTATGTGGGATTCTTACCGCACTAAAACCCCCCCGGTGGCCGTCCTCGGCGCTGCGTAGAGGGCTCCGGGATCTCCAAAGGAACCTAAAGGGCCTCTAAAAGGTCTCTAAAGCCTCTAAAGCCTCTAAGGTCTCTAAGGCCTCTAAAGGGTCTCTAAAGGGCCTTGCCCTTAGGATGCAGTGTGGAACAGGCCGTATGATATTGTATTGTATGATATTGTAGCATATGACAACATTCCATTTCAATATATTTGTATTTTTTAAGAACTCTATTTTAATACCTGCTACTTTCGTAAATGTATGTTTACACATTGATGAGATAGTTCATTTGTAATGAACTCATTTATGATGAACAAGCAGGTGTATATATATTAGTTTCTAATTGAAAATTCGTGCAGTAAAAGTAAGATTTTTGTTTTATCCTAAAGATAATCCCGAAATATCAGTATCAGTCCGCAGCATTTTTATCGTATTCTATTCCTTTCGTTTATCGTTTGTGGTCAAACAGAGCCTTTTGCACTAATACAATATTCTGCACAGTTCTCACTTCGTAATACAATTCAGTTCTGAATCGCTCGTTCAAATATATGGAAACTAGGTTATATGAGCAAGTTATACAATCTACCTTTATAGTGCTTTCATATGGCTTGTGTTCAATGCTCTTGGAAATTTTCGATACAATATTAATTATTGTATGTGGATGACGAGATATGATTAGAAGCGCCAGGAATCATGTAGGTACGAATATTTAACAGATAATAAGGTTTCTATAATTGTGCATATGATGAGATTTTCATTGTAAGATAAGAAGATTTTGCCGCCAGTATTTCCAGAATCGAACTCAATGCTTTCTTTTTTTGTAACATTCTTGTTATAAACGGGCATACAGTCAACTTGATGGTAAGTGGCTACTGCCGCCTATGAAAATCTGTAATCAAACAGATAAGATTAAAATCTTGCTTGAGTACGGCCAACGATGCTTTGCTACACCTGAGGACTAAGTCTGAGCGCTTCAGATACTTATCCGTATAGTTATACTTATGTCTCTCTTATCACATTTTTCAATTTCGTTATTAGATAGAAATATCAGTAGCGGTGGTGCTTCCTGATTCGAACCAGAAAGGGATTCTTCCAAAGTGTGTTTTTTAAAATTCTATAGATGTCTCTACCTGTCGTGTTAAAAGCATTGAAGATACCAGAAATTTAAGCGTCTCGACTATCAAATACTATATTAATATACGCGATACCAAAGCGATTATACAAATATGGTGTCTGTATTCTTTGTGTATATAATATCTTTGATATCTAACAAAATCGTTTCCATCAATATCAACACGATGCAATTTCGAGTTAAAGCAACAAAGCTGAATAGTCAATAAATTCAAACCTATCGGTCCGTCGACAACCAACCGTGTATTTATCACTCTTTGCAGTTTATAGTGAATCAACTAATACTGGTATCAAACGAAATGTCATTTTTATAGCACGCGAAATTGATCTAGCTCAGTGGGAATAGATTTTGACGGATCTATTTTCGGTTTTGATGGTTTGGCAAATATTTCCGTTTTATATGGGAGCTATTAAAAACAAACAGATCTAAATCCTACACGCAACTACAGATTAGTTGAAACTCGGCCTCTCAGTCAGAGTGTCCGAGGTTCGAATCCCAGGCACGCATGTCAGATTTTATAACAATGTTTTATAATAATAATGCTTTATTCAATAATTCCATACAAAAAAATATAACAAAAAGAAATATAGGTATAACATTAAATTATTATCATTAATTATATAAATAGTATTTTAAAAGAATTTACAATTTTTATTCGATGCAAAATATCATGTTAAGTAATATGTAATTTCCTGGAACCACTCTTATTGATTATCGGAAATGAAACATGACAATGCTATCAATTGCGCAATTTATCGGAAATAACGTGAAAAAAATTCTAGGAAGTGGTAATTCTAGGTGAAATTCCGTACAATTGGAGTGAAATTATTTTCCTGTGAAAAATCACTCGTAAAGCAGTTGATTATTTTCTGGTGAACATAATAAAATATTTATTATACTCATAATGTGGAAGTTGGTTCTTTCGGTGGGAATATGTACCTACTGCGGTCCGGTAACAAACTTCACAAAAGCTTTTTTCAAATTAAGTATGAATTAGACACTAATAAGAATAATTTTACTGTTTTTTCATTGTAATTTGTTTAAATGGCAGTAGAGTCAATATAGCTCGACCGACCATCCGACCACCCATATCTATTTTTTTCGTGAAGCAGTTCAGTACTAAGGGCACCTTAGTATGAGATTTGGACATACATACGAGGCGATCTTAAGCACTTAGCTCTGTACAACGCTTGAAAGAAATTTAGTCCAATTTCATGCATAATAACGAATAAACTTTTTATACGCGCTGTCTGTTTTTAATATCTATTGTCACGTATATTGATTCTGAACAGAAAAAATGGAACGAAGCCGGTCTTCAATAACTCGATTTATCTGACCGCAAGTTTTATTGAATTACCAAAAAAAGAACTCGCAAAGCTGTCACTCGCCGACAAGACAATCAACCGTACCGCAGCGGAAAATAAATTGCAAAATATTTCCATGTTTCGTCAAAGCTGACAGCATACGGGTTTTGTTCGCCTAATATTTGTCCACACTTCGTTCTGGCTTTCTATTGGATCAATATGAATGTCGATGCTCTGCCCACAGTTTGCCGAAGTTAACAAATTAAAAATATTGGCAGACGTGTTTCATTCAAACGAGGTATGTGTATACTAAATTTAGTATTTACTTAAATTCTTTTTTGTTGCTTTTAACAAATAAAACAAAGGCAAATTTTTAGGTAATTGATATTATTAATAAAAGATAAAGTATATATTGATATTAAAATAAATAAATTATATTTTCAACTCCCATCGCTACACGCAACACTGGGATTCTTGTTGTCTTAGATAGAAAGATAAGTAGTCTAACCACCCATACCCAGACCAGAAAGTAAATGTTTGTTTAAATTTAAATTAGTTTGTGCCTAGCTCATGTAGAGATACAATAACAACGACGATGAAACAACTGAACCTAGAACTAAACCTAAAATTAAAATTTGTTTGCATGTCCGGGATTCGAACCCAAACCCGTCTACGGGGACACTGCGCCACGTAGACCATCATAAATAAAAAGACCCTAATTAAAGGAACCGTTCACAAGAAATCTTTTACGTTTGGAGAAGAAACCAAAAATAATTGCGTAGCGGTTTTACTGGAGAATATTTATTCGGATAAAGCCCGAAAGAAGATAAATGGGTGTCTCATTACCCGTTCCCACTTCCGTGAACGTCAACTCACATCCCAGAAAACCAGATAAAGGAAAAATATTCCTTCTTATTATTAAGATAACTTATAGAAGAACTTTATTCTTAATAAATTAATATATACTAACAACATTTGTCTAGGAACTAATGGATGTTGGATCTAGTCAAGGATATTAAAGTATATAAGTATGTACTTTGGGTCTACTACTAAATTTAATAAAAGGGTTTCGTAAATTTTGTATTAGACCCATTAATTTTCGTAAATGACTAATATGAAGTTGGTTAGAAACGTAACTAATTTTAGGCATTATTTAAAAAAATAATGCCTTAAATTATTTGTATTTCTAACCAACTTTAAGTCAATCAAAAATTGGATTTGCTGTTTTTGAAATATTTTTTTTGAAGGTTCGGGAAAACAATAGCTAATAACGTGCAATTTTGTCACTTTGTGTTACTTTTTATTGGTACATTATAGAGAATTTCTAATAATATCTAAGTCTTATAAAAACGCTGCATTTATATATGTATAAAAATATAAGACATATTCAGAAGTAAACCATAGTGCGAATAAAAATTTTCACTCAGAAATATTTGCGTGGGCCTTGAAACGAATGAGTGTTTCATTAACGTTCCCTTGGTAATAAGACATTCTTGGACGGCTAGGGAAGCCACGCCAATGCAGCTACAAAAGTATACCAGTGATTTGGGATACCAAATAAATTGTAGTATATAATTGACTATATGAAATAAGTTTTGATGGGATTCAGTGTGATTTATTTGTAGAGCGACAGTATTATTTTACGTTTGTCTATATTAGTTACAGACGCTAATGTGTAGCTTGTATTATAATAACTAGAAAATTAAAAAATAAAAATTCCGACTGTCATTCCCACAATTTGGACGCTTTATATACGCTCGAAAAACGTTAACCTCGGATACGTTAAAATCGAAAAAAACTAAATTTTATATTTATTTGTGTCAGAAATGTTGACTTAGTAAAGTCAACTACTTGTTACTCCTATTTATGCCGTCATCCATTTTACGCCTCTGGTGTGGTCTGGTTTTAAGATTTCGGTAAGGTTAAATATATAATATTGAAATATGTCGAGTCATTATAAATGATATATTGACTCGACATATTTCAATTTAGAATTTACTATCAATGTAGGTACTTCTAAATGGTTTAAAGTTAATGATAGAATTCCATGGGCAGTCCATTGTCATAAATCGGTCTCCACGCTCGTTTGATATTTCTATTACATAAAAAATATGGCCAAAAAGTGATATTAAAATTTTTCCAACAATAAAACCGTTCAATTTAACTCGCCGCAAAAAGCTGGCCGCTTTTCACGCATAAAAAAGATTTATTAAAGGCAACGTCCAATTAATTATTTGTGTAAATAACACGCGTATGTTTGTACCCATGATGCCCTTTATGTAAGGGTCGGATGGTACTATTATGGCTTACTCTCGGCTACAACCCTTTTTATAGTCCTATTGCTGATTATAAGTCTCATACAATTGATACAGCCCTAGAGAATAGTTTACCTCACTATTCTAAATGATGTATGTGGAGGAAGGTGCCAGTTAGTGGCCAAACGGGGCGGTTCTTGTCCAAATCATCTATAAAATCTTTGACTGGATTTAACGATTGTTATCCAACAAAACCAAGGGTTCGCCGATTAAGGAACGCATCTGTGGCCGATCTCAGGCTGGATTCTAATCTTAACTGGACATGATTACAGTAAGTCTAGGGGTTAGTCCAAAAATAGCGGTTCCTTGTATGGCGACCCCTGTTTATTTTCATTTTTTTATTTTTAGTATTGTTATGTCTTAAAAATTTTAAAGGCCACCCTTATACAAAGAGTGGCCCTTATACATACACTAAAAATTTCAAGTGCCGATCTAGTACGGTTCGGGAGATAGAGTCTGTGACAGACGGACAGACAGCGGAGGCTAAGTAATAGGGTTCTGTTTTTACCCTTTGGGTACGGAGCCCTTAAAACGTAAATTGTCTCGGTCAATCATATTATAAGAATCTTCCAGATACAGATGTTTTATACTCATGATATCTAAATTACGCAGCTAAACTATGCCGTTGACCTATTTGGCAATCTTTCAATGTCTTGAAACCGTAACCCGTGTTCTACTTACAGAAAAAAATGTCATTACAATTAGACTTGTGCGAAATGGGTAAATTTATTTGCACGGCTATTAAAGCGCTAATATCTGTTTTATGCTATTTATTTGATAGGAGCAACAAATGAGAATGCTGTCTAACACAGAAATGACTGATAGACATACTATAAATAGGATTCTTACCCAAAAATTATTCCAGATGCATAGCAAAAGATTACATAGATTGTTAATATTGATAACTCCTTGTGGTTAAATTTTACATCCATCTCCGTGCTTTAGATTTAAGGAAGTTAAGTTGTCAAGGAGCAAATTTTTAGATTAATATATTTTTACCGAATAAATCTATACAAAAATTCTCATCGATCCTATCTTGTAACTAGATCCTTATACTGTGACATATTCACTTTTTATATGAATTCATATTCACACCACTGTAAGCCTTAATATAAATTATAAAAAAAAACTGGTGTTCAATACTCATTGAATAGTTTTTAAACTGAAGAATTCCCACATTGATTAGATAGAGAAAAAAATCATTGTTATTTCGTATTTCCTCTACATATTCTTATACTAATCCCTATTTCCTGTAATACCCTTGGAGCGTCAGCCTCTCCTCCTTTTATCCATTCAAACCCTATTGAAATCGCTCGTGTTAAAGTCAGTTAATAAAGGAAAATACAGCGACGATTATTAAGCGTTCCGTCGACATATTGGTTCGCAGAAATGCGTTTTATCGACAATATTATCCGAGCGTGATCTCATTCCTACGAAGTCCGTGGCAGCTGGGTTCTATTCACGCTGGCATACATAACGGGGGTGTATTGAAGACGTTATGTCGTAGACGGTAAATAAAAAGACAGGGTAACATTTTTTGAGGTACAAATCTTCGTGGTTCGTGAGTGAAGTTATCACTAGAGTTATTTTATGATTCACGAAACTGTAAAACTGCTGTATTGTGGTGTGTAAAACTTAACTGGAAGCAACTATTGCACGGGCCTCTCTATATATTGAGATAGGTCTATATAGAGTTGTGCGGACAAGATTTATTATAAGCCAAAAATTGGTGTGGAAGTGGTGTCGTCAGAGGCGAATCAACAACTTACTACAATTCTTACGTCTTAACTTATCTCAATTCTTGTCCCGAGTAATATAACTTTGAAAACGTGGGACACTATTTCGTAAGTTCTAAAAATATTAGGCATTTTCGTTTATATACCAACATATTGACAGCTCAATGTTTATTTTCCATCCATAAATCATACTTAGTTGTTAAAGCTAAATGTACTTAGTATTGTTAAAATGTGAATAGCTTACTTATTCATTTCTTCAACTTTGTGCAAAGGACAAATAGCGTAATTGCAATTCGTCGAGTTTTGCTTGCAAATTGTTGCGTCGCCTCGCTGACTCCAATTGCAGTACTTAATACCGGTTAAGATGTCTGAACTTGCAATTAATTACGCGGTCCTCGCCCAAAGTTTGGTTTAATTTGTTAATGCAATGAAAATCAACGGTTACTCACTTATAAATGTGACTTTAATGTTAAAAAACAAAAATGTATATATTTTTTTCAATATTCGTAAATTTATATATGTTAAGGTAAATGTCGGAAATGTCCTCAGATTATCGTTTTTTTTTTGGAACTTTTACTGGACAAATCTTAGGTTTTAACCCAGAAGAACAGTAATTGGCAAAAAAATAGACGTAGATAGATAAATGCGATAAATAGGAGGACTAAGATGGTCGCATTACAGGTAAGTCAGCCGGCATCCAATAGCACCTCCCCGGTGGAACCATGGTGGTTCCACAAGCTTTCTATAATAATTCATTTATATTGAGTGTGATTTACAAAGTTTTATTTACCTATTTATTTACCTGACCCCTACTTAGTTTTCTTAATCTTAAGATTAAAGGTAGCATTTGCTAAATTAAACCTAATTCCAGATGTGATTGCTTTAATTAAAGATCAAAGGATGAAGTAAAAGTTAGACTTCTTTGAAGTAGGGGGAAACTGAGCTCGCGGCCTTTGAAAAAATAGCTACCTTTGAAACCATACTGTCCTTTTTTTTCAAACCCTCTAGGTTTTGAAAAAAAAAACAGCAAGCAGACCTCGTAATAAGTAATCACTGCTTCCCATGCTCTCTGTATAGTATTGGAGTTCATTATGTGGTTACTACCACTGAAGGCTACGAAAACGACGTCTGCTTTACCGCCACATTGCCTATATGTGCTTTCCTCTCTTTAAATAACTTGATCGAACGCTTAATGTATTTCCTTACCATAACCTGCAACCTCGACGACAGAAGTGCTCGTTACTGCTATAAGGTGAAAATACTGTTTTACTTTCAAGATATAATCATGATCATGCTATTAAATTGTAATATGTTGCATGTATTTACCATTTTTCATCTGATTATAATTAATTTCGAGTACTAATCTAGTTTTCGGCATAGAATAATCAATATTGGTTTTTGATTTCCTTTTAAAGTTTCTGAGGAGCGTGCGTTTGACGTTTCATTATCAAATTCAGCAAGAACTCGGGATGAAGTTGGTATGCCAATCAAATTTTAACATTCCACTGCGTCTTGATTTAAACCCAACCCTATTAGAAGCTCAACTATTTAGCATAACATTCGTTCCCAGTTTACCGGTATCGAGTAGTTTTTAATAACAATAAATAAGACTTTTTATGCCGATAGTTAGGGTTCCATGTGTCGTGGGTCCCATGGACACACACAAGACATACCGCAATAGCTGGGTCTGGACCCAGAAAAGAAATGCAAATTCATAATATAAATGTACGTATGTTTGTTTTTTAGAGTTGTTATAGTCATTGAAACTAATCTTCAATCTTGAGGAGTCTCGTACTATACTATCTACTTGCTTTAGAAGAAGTTCTCAAATATAGGGATAAATTAATAGTAAGGCGGATAATTAATTATGTAGTCCACAGGACTAAAATGACCGGGAGAATCTGTCATCGAACCCTCAAAAATAAGATTTTTATGATCAAATCGACTCTATTTATTATTAAAATAAAAGACGGAACTTTGATAAGATAATATAAAATTTTCGTAAAATATGCTTCTATGTACAACAAACTTTTGCTATAACTAAAAATTTGACCCAATTTTCTTCTACTAGTCTTCATCATTTCGACTAGTATTATTAAATTTTCCGTAATACATATACGAAACTTATCTTGCTTAATACTGTCAGGACTACTTTCCGCACAAAATTATGAGCCTTTGTAATATTCATGGAGTCGAAATTATGTTTTAACTTTTCATGATAAATTTTTCGTTACTACGTTGACTTGATGCAAAATAACTATAAAAGGCATGTTTGCGTTCTCATTTTTTTTTTATTTATAGTATAGGAGTAGCAGACGAGTATGCAGTGCACCTAATGGTTAGTGGCTACTGCCATGGACATCTGTAATCAACCCCAGATAGGATTAGATATTCCTACCTGATTCCCACAGATGCGCCGCTACCCCTGAGGACTAAGCTGGAACGCCTCGGAAAAGTATGTCTCCCTTACCACACCCTTCAAAATGAAACACAGCAGCGCCTAACACTGCTGTTATTAGGCACAAATAGGTGTGGCGGTGGTGCCGCCGGAGTCGAAGCACAAAGCTTTCTACCACGTTTAAATAAAATTTTAATAAAAAGCGAAGAAAGTTCAAATTCACGTACATATATTTACGTATTTTTAATAACTATAAAGAACTACATAGAATATCGTTTATCTAACGTATACGAAGACGCTGTATATGAAAGATAAGCATATTTTCCCGACTTACGTAGGTATATTCGAAACTGCATTGAGAATAAAATATGGGAATGCAATTTTCCGATACTAAGTCAGTCGAAAGCAAACGATGCATTTATGGAGCTATTGAGTTTTACACTTGAAGTTTATTCAAACCGACTGCATAAGTAAGGAAAGGGAACCAAGCGACTACGAGCGACAGTTCGTGTCGTTGGCGATCGTCGTCGATGGACGTCTCGGTCGCTGGCAATTCGCAGCAGCAGTTGACAACAGTTCTGGCGACAGGCCGCGACAATCTGTGACGACCATCAGTCGCCATCGCTTTACATCGGCTATCGTAGTCAATTGCTAAGGCCATCATTCAAATGGATGTTAATGCATGCCGTCTTGTAATAGTTAAGATTAGGTCGTATCTATCGAAATCTATTATTATTTGTTTTTAAAAAATGGCAAGAATTTTAAAATTTTTACTCGTATTTTGTTGCAACGATTGCAACACTATATAAACAGAAATATACCTACGTGCGTACGTTGTTACCCTATCACTATATTGAAAAGTCTGTTATATTTGGGGTTATTTTTATCAACTTTAAATGACACACACAGAGTATTCAATTTAATTTATCTTATAGATAAAGCTAGGCACAATATATTTTTAACAATTTAGCTCGAACGAGTAACATTCTGAAAACTCAAGTTTTAAACAGGAATTGTATTATTAGGTACATATTACATCCGCACTTTACTCTCATAGTTAAGATTTAAGTCCAGTTTTTGATTTTAAAGCAATAAAACCTAGGTTGGTGGATGTGAAGGTGTAATATTCTTAGCCTCTCCGCCATGACCACTTGCTATACAACAGCGTGAAGATACTAATGTGAGGCGTTTCATCTAACACAAGTAGGTATATTACCAGGTACTTCATGAAAGCGTCTTTGGAACTAAACTAGGAACTAACTTCTAACTTACTCGTATGTTGTTCGAATCCGATAGAATTCCGTGATTTCTATGACTCCTTGCGTTTGGGAAACCAAAGTTTTACTTGTAGTGGAAATATTCCGGATACCGGATTAGCTATTGGCTGACTGAATTGTTAACTTTTATTGAGATCAACATCGCTACAACTATTTCTTTCTCGTAATAGTGCTATTTCTGTTGTAATTCTAGTCTTGTGCCAAGATAACTGGAGAATTTCTGAAAAAAATATTGAAAAGTTTTCTCACGATGTTAAGATAGAAAAAGTTTTGGTTTCGTACCATCAACCTATTACTGCTGAGCACGGGTCTCAAAATGAGAAGGATTAGGCCATAGTCTTTCGCGCTGGCTTAATGCGTATTGGTAGACTTCACATACCTTTGAGAATTTTTTTTTAGGTTTCTCAGGTATGCAGGTTGCCTCACGATGTTTTCCTTCATCGTTTCAGCAATTGTTAATTAATTAATAGTACGCACATAACTTTTAAAAATCAGAGGTGTGTGCCTGCGATTTCAATTTCGGACCCCTCGATCAAGAGGCCGAGTTTCTTAACAACTAGCCTATCACCGCTTCGGTTTCACACTAATATCTAATGTCACAAAGTGCAAATCTATTCGATCTCTATGAATAAGTCTATTGAAGTAATACTATGAGATTAAACCAATACGTTCCAGTGTTGGGCACGGAAATTGGAGCTTTTGGATTGGACATATAGGCGTTTCGGAAGTAAGGTCCAATCTGTGCTAACGGACCGTGTAACGTCAGAAATTGTCGAATGCAATCATCCACATAAGCCGTGATAGCCTAGTGGTAGAAACTCAGTCCCTCAGTCCCGGGGTTTGAGGTACCCTAGGCACTTCTGGTTTTTCGAAGTGATGTGCGTATTTTAAAATTAATTATCACTTGTTGTAGCGGCGAAGGAAATACTTGTGACAAAAGCTATACGCCGCAAATTCTTTAAAACAAATTTCTCAGAGCTGTGAGAAATCTACCAATTCGTACTTGGCCAGTATGGTGGACTATGCCCATGCCAAACAGTGTAATAGTATTAGGTTATATATTATACTCATCAATTAGTGCGTTTTATTGCGATTGAAACCTAATTTATTAATGTGTTTGTTGACTGTTGATGCAAACTTGCAAAAGATTAGAGTTGAATTGGATTTACGTTTCCAACGAGTACTTATTAGTTTTAAACCTGAAGGTATCTATTTTTTGCCCGTAAACTTTACAAAGAAGTGCCGACTTCTTACTTTGGCAGTTTGTAGTCGGGTTGAAATCCGCGAAATATATCCGAGCGTACCCCCAGGGGACTTAACTGAAAGGATTGGCCGATACTTTCCGCTGTGAAACTTCGTATTGTGTGAATATGGGGATTGGACTGTTACTTTGCGTGGTATATATTATATTTTTTCTGTCGTTAATGCAAAATATTAAGTAAAATAAATGTAATTCAAATAATACTTAAAGTCGACATAAATATTAATTTTTATTCACTTTTTGACCTACATTTATTGAATTTGAAGGTGGTAGAACCCTTTGTGGTTAGACTCCGGCTGCACCACCGCCACACCTATTTCTGCCTAATAACGGCAGTGTTAGGCACTGCTGTGTTCGGGTTTGGTAAGGGAGACAGACTTTTCCGAGGCGTTCCAGCATAGTCCTCAGGGGTAGCGGCGCATCTGTGGCCGACCTCAGGTACGAATATCTAATCCTATCTGGGGTAGATTGCCGATGTCAGAAGCCACTTACCATCAGGTGGACTGCATGCTCGTCTGCTACTTCTATATAATAAAAAAATTCAATGACATTATACAATTCATTGTATAATAGTATGATTTCTCTCCAATTATACATTTCACTGGTTTCAGTTGAATTTCGTTTATTCAAAAAACTATATGTATACTCGTATTGTAACTCTTAACAATATGATAAAATATTTTAATCTCTAAAATATAAAAAAAAAAACTGTTTCTGTTTTAAATTTCTAATGGGTTTAGGTATCTAGGTACACCATGAATTTATTTAAAAAGTTTTTTTTAAATAAATAGCGCCTAAACTTTCTTCAGAAATAATTGTAGTTTTAAATTTCATCAGTGCTTTTGAAACTAACAACTTTGTTTTTGTTCCAGGTAACTGGACTTTATAAAAAACCTTTTGAATTACCTTTTGTAAGTATAAAGCAAGTAAAATTAAGGTTTGGTTGACTTTTTAACGAAATAGAATATTAAAGACTTCTTTACATCACCGTTGAAAGATAGAGTATGTGATTGTGCCATTGCATTTGAACCACGAATTGTATCATGAAATTATCAACTGAAAAATAAATTGAATCGTCTTGTTTGTATTTGCTCTACCCTTCGCTTACAACGCCGAGACTGTAACAAATAGGGGTGGGAAGGTCTCGCACCTACCCTCGCACCTTTAAACAGAGCGAGCTAATGTTTACCTATTGGCCAATACTTCTGTCCAAATAACACTGTATTCAATTCGTTTTCACTACATCATTAGGTTCTTCTGAACCGGACAGTAAATATGTTACCCTTATTACCGGCTATTTGTCCGGCTAATTTACCGATTGGATAAATGTGTGAAAATTTTTCACGTTTTTTTTTACCTCACTACGAAGTAAAAGTAAGAAAAATCACCGAAGAGTGCTTATAACTTAGACATTTAAATCATAATAGCACTTATATAAATCGCTTTAAGTTTGTTAATTTTATAGTAAATGAAATTAGATAAATAATTAAAGCGTAAGTAAACATATTGTAATTTTTTCATTGAAATTTTTAAAGCAGTGAAAGCTTATTAGTGCGCATTTCAGACATTGGGTAGGTTTATGTCCTATTTAGGTATTTTCGATTTCATATGACTCTTAAAAATAAATTAATGGTATCAATATGGTGCTCGAGGAAGGGATTATCGAGACAATTTATTAGCCTTAATTCTCTATAATCTCTTTAATTTATGCGAGATCTACCAGGGCTTAATCGCGTTTTAATTTTAAAATAAAATGGTTAGCAGTGAGTCGATAATGAGATGATGGTGTTCATTAATAGGGGCTTTTTAATCCCTTTATTTAAACTTTATCCATTTGTCGTTTTGCATGTCAAACCTTTTAGTTTAAAATCCCTTTTTATTTTTCAACTCAATTTATTTAACGTTTTTGTTGTGCGTATGAAATAGAATTTCTACGGATTAATAAATATTCAGGCATTGTACATCCAAAGCTTATAACATTTGTGCAAAAACTATTGTTTAAGTGAAGTAGCGAACTTAATCTACTGTTTCCATTATATTAAGTGTAGAGCCTTCAGAGCGTTTGTGAGGACAAATAAAGTTTATTACATTTTTATATACGTAAACATATTGTCTTTGATGTCTATGTTATTACCTTTACGTGCCTTGTAAACGTTTTGTTGCGTTCTTCGACAATATTATTCATACAATTTGACTCTTTTAGTTTTACGTTTATTTATAGCACAACTGATTTAGGGCACCGACGAAAAATATTTTTTGTTCAGAAATTTTAGTTATTATGTACTTTACTTTAGTTTAAATTAAGTAGTACACTAATATCACTGTAAAGTTAGTTAATAAATTCTTCTTCTAGATACTGGTTTTTGTGGTTCGATTAATAGAACGTTTACACCTATTTGAGCTTATGTCAGCAGTATTTTACTACTTTGTTAATCCTTGTTTTCTAGCACCCAAGCGTGTAAATATGTTTATGGAAGTGCTTTTTAAAGATACAGTAACCAAGGCCTTGCTAACGCTTACGACGCGTACGCTAGACTAAATCGACATCCTTATAACAGCACCCTTTTCCACCCATATGCGATGCACGTCGTCAGACCAATTTCGGGTTTATTAAATCTACGATATTTTCATAAACCAGCCGCATGTTATAAACATGAGGGAACATAAAGCTCCCCGAACTTCCACGTTCATTTTTAGCTGAAAACTGAGTGAGCAATACGCAACACTCCACTCTACCTTCTTCAGTATAAAGGTCAGTTTAATTTGTTTAATTCTCAAGGTTCGGACTTGACCTCTGTATAGAAGTTTTCCACTTTTCCATTTCTAGTCTATCTCGTTTCTAAAAGGCCAGCCGGCTAATTGTCGGGAAGCCAATTCGTTCAAAAGTTTTTATATTAAAGTTCTGGTTCGTGAAAATCCCTTAGAATGAACGCTGACAATGATTTGTGTATTAATCCAGGATTAGTATAGTCTTAGATTAACAGTAGGCGTTTACGATACGATTTATTACATATTTTAGTGGAATTGTTATCCCTTTATTTTCTTATTCACAAAATGGTAATACCAGCATTTTAACTTCAACATGGACCGTACCATCTCAGTATTTTTTTTTTACCGAGAACTTAACTTGCACAGATCGGTAAATAGTTTATTTTTCTTTTTCAAATGGGACACTACTCAAAATAGTATTCTATATTTTTTATATTTCAAAAATAATATATTTTTATTGGGTCTTCATTGAACGTTACAATTCTTCCACTAGTTAATATTTACGTAAAATGTTACAAGATCATATTTAACTTCACTGAAAACTTTGACAGTTTAATTAATTAACAACGTCTAGTCAACGCAGTCAAACTTAACTATTTACTTCTGGGAAGTTCTGTAAAATCTGGCGCGGGTTCATCTTGATTATTTTACCGCAGAATGTTTGATATATCACAAGTTTTAATTACAGTGCAGTGCTTATCCTAATTTACTTTCTTTCTGACAGATTCCTTTAGTGATACACAAATTATACCATCAACACAGATTTCCAATGAGATCCGTGCCTATGAATAGGGATGAAACGAATTTAGGCTATATTCTACCAAGCAGGCCAAGTCATGCATACACTTTAGAGAAATGTATTGTTTTATGAAAGCCTCTCTTACACCAGGTGATAATGAATTTGTAAATACCGATTCCTAAGTCGATTTACGATATTTTTTAGCATAATTAATGTGGATAATTAAATGATATTTTCCATTAAATTTTCTGACGGTATTATCTACCTGTCTATTTCACTATAAATTATAATGAAATGTATTGTAAGCTCGAGCTGGATTTCTAGGAACCATTCTATATATGAAATATAAAAATTTAGTTCAATTGAATTCAACACTGTCTACTTATTAGAAATGTAAGGCAATTAATATGGCTAAATATATGTTAGTATTCATTGGAATACCTAATTTAACGGTTTCATTCGATTTGTACTCAATTGAATATAAATTAATTTATTCCGATTTCACGGTTTTATGAAAGGAATATTTTAGGGCAGAGTGTCTTCAATAAGTGCTTTGAATATAGAGAGGTCGTCTGATAACTCGATTTATTTCATTTTGACGAATGTAATACTTGTGGAATCTATTATGACCGTTCTCATCTTTAGAATATTGGAAGATGTCGGAATTCACTAATTCAGTGTTCTCGTAATTACATTTAATGGTTAAAGGTGGCAAAAGTTTCATTTTTTTTCTTGTGGAGCACAAATATCAGGAACGTATCTTCGACATTCAGTTTTCGCTAAATTACCTTAACTTAATTACTACTTGCCGGAACGGTTAAATGTCTTATTTTATGATTTAGATTTATACTACAGAACATGTTTTGCAAGTCTCTATAAATAATTGTATTACAAGAGTCAGACTTAACGGAACCTAAAAATGTTACAGGAACCAGAAGCCCATTAATGGGAATATGGAAATGTAACGGGTGTTTCCAAATGAAGATTTACGAGAAGTGCAATGCGGTTCATTTCACGCATAGCTTGTAGAATGGCACTCGATTATACCCACGCTTTTATCCTAATGGTAAATAATAACCCGATAATAAGTCAGGCTTAACTAAATTATGCTGACCTTGACACACAAAATGGCGGATGTTGAAAGTCACCGGCCTCGGAGTTTGCCTCTCCCGTGATTGAGGATTAAATTTCCTCAGATATGATTTACTGGGGTTATGGAAGTTGACGAAAAATACTAACCCGTTTTTACTCTGCATCTTGTAGGCGCCTCCTATAGTATTTTAATTTGTTCTCTTGTTTAAAAATGATTATCATCAGCCTTTCATTAACGGATAAGATCGTGTTTCTAGATAAAGAAATTCAAATAGTTTTGGCAAATGTAGTTTCTAAGGGATTCATTACAAATTTTAAAATAATGCTAATTCTCTCCTGTGGTTTTCCTTTGTCGATAAATTCAAGTAATATCTTGTTTCTAACAAATCCATGATCTATGGTACTCTTTAGCAGGAATTTCTATTGATCAAACATAAATAATAAATTATGTAAGCAAAACTCTTGGACCACTTTCTTTTGTAGAAAATTTAACCTCTATTGAAATACCCAAATTAACCTTAAGTCAAGTACTCACTTGTAGCCTTTCAGAAAATCTTACCCGAAACTTAGTACTCGACATAGGCTGGATATTGACAGAAGCAAATTACTCAACTTTGAAGTACCCTTCGTTACATGAAATTTTAATCAGCGTTGAGAAAAGGACATTATTAATATCACACGAATGGGTTGTGCTTAAACTCGGTTTAGGTAAACAAGATTCACCGGATGATTAATTAATCTTAATGGAGTTTCGAGTGAAGTGTGATCCCGAAATTCACATGAATAAGCCCATAAGCCTACTATCTTCTTGCGAGTTTGTAACTCTCGGTAACCGTTTCGGGGCTAACATTCAATCAGCACCCGTGATATCGCACTAATTTATCTGCTACCAACTGGAATTAATTCTTCGGTACTTCGTTATCCGTTTTCGGTCTTAGCATTAAGATCGGTAGGATTACTTATGTTATTATTGTTCCTTTCTATTAATTTATTTATTTATGGTTTTTTTATGGTCACGTCCCTCAGTCATGAGGATTCGACTAAGAAGAAGAAGAAGAAGATTAATTTATTAGTAGGAATGTCAATAATTACCAAAAGTATTTTCCGTATTGTAAGCGAAATTTATTTACGTATTTCTGGTAAGATTTACGGCTCTGTTTTAGTATTAAATATATTTTGAGTATGTAAAACCTCGTATACGTCGAGTTATGCGAATTATCCTATTCATTGATTCGGCTTCATTAATTTTATATTATTTGTGTTTTTATTATGTCATCTGGTATTGTTATACCACTGTTCGTCTATCGTATGAGAATTCTCTTATATATTTTTTTGTTATTTGACCTTCAGGGTTATGTTGTTTACTTCTTAACTTATTCCCTGTTCTTCATATAATATTCTTCCTATTGTTTTCATTTCATATGACAAGATTTGAGCTATCCTTATAAGGTACCCAGCTTATAAAGGTAAAATTAATAATTCCTCCACTCTCATTGTTTCTTACAAATGAAGAAATGATAAGCCAAATGAAAAGTTACATAAGTTGAGAATTTCTAATTTCATTTCCATTAAATAATCTTATTGCTAAATGGCGAAGATATCAAAGCGACGTCGTCTTTGGTATAATTTATGGCGGTATTCAATATGATAATATCGGGTCACTTATAAGAATTAGGGGAGAGATGCCAAGATTTGAAGATATCTCGCTTGGCTATCTTTGCTTTAGGACCTTGTATTTGCAAATGCAAGATATTTTCATACTTTGTAGTACCAATCTTGTGGTAATTAATTAATCAACTGATTTATGGAAGCAATTTAACTATATAGTTTTTTTAAACGATAGTACATTCCGCAAATTTTGTGTAGTAGGTACCTACTTAGTTCACTAAAGTTTCTTTGGCGCCGAAGAATAACATGTCTACCATTGTACTTAAATAGAGACAATGAAGTGGAACGACAAAGTTTTGTGGATCGTTGTAGCACTGTCATTAGTATATCGGTGTTTTACGTGAAGATTTCCGGGTTATACCCTATCGAGACACTCATCTAAAGAAGCAATACAGATAGCCATCTAGGTTTTACTACTTGGTTTTGTGTGTTCCAACAGTATTTTTCTTTTCTGCCAATTTTTTCTCATATCGTTTCTTATCTTTAGGCAATGTAGGCAAGTGAGCAACGAACTGCTTACTGGATACAGGGACGTAAATCTGAATGTTCGGGACTTTCCGGGAGCTAATTAATCGGAAACGGTGCCATTTGGCTTGGAATCGATCCAATACATTCTCGGAGGATTCGAGGGTAACCCCGCTGATTGGTTTATGGCCTACGTGTAGCCACAATAATGTAATTGTTGTTCTTGCAATTAATTAGGTAAAACTTAATTTTGATTTTTTATCTTGGTTGAGTTTTTGTCTTGGTTTTGTTTGTATTTGTACATACTAGACAACAACACATCAAAATACTGTCCCTGTAGTCTCGGGACTAGAATAGGGCTACGGTATCCCCTTCCTGTTGTAAGAGGCGATTAAAAGGGGGCTTCCGGGGTTGCGGGCGGCAAGATTGGGAGGTCGAGCCGTCCAGCAAGCAACTCCGGGAAGGACAGCGGTATGTGTGGTCGCATACCGTCGTAAACACCATACGGTGTGGTGAGTCCTGAAGCTTACCTAGGAGGTGCCCGAAGGGGCAACGCGTTCAGAGGACTCCGGTTACGTTCCGTAGGAGATCTCGGAGTCCTCTTGGCAACGCTGAGGACGGCCACCGGGGGGGTTTTAGTGCGGTAAGAATCCCACATAACCCCGTGTCGCTCCTACGACACTGGGTATCTTTTGAAGGTTTCCCCCTCGTAAACAAAAAAAAAAGTACAAAATACTACTTTTTACAAAAAGATTTTTGAGTGGCCCTAGAATCAGGATGTATGTAGAAAGCAGAGTGATATAAATGACCTCTAGGTGATACTGACATTTATGTCATGGGTATAATATTTTTTTCTATTCCTCTATAACTGTTTGTTAATAATGCTCTAAAATAGATAATTTGAAATATTATTTTAAATCATTCAAAACAATATTTTAAATCAGTATTATACTCGTATCCGTGAATTCGCAATTAAATTCTTAAGTTAAATACTTGTTGTACTTATTAAATCGTCTGATCAGAACACTTTACCGATAATACTGCTTGTATTTTATAAAGCAATTGGTCTGATAGTCATCGAGTTCAAGTTTAAATTAGTTCTCAATAGCTTGGTTGAGCCAACATTAGCTCTGACAGTTTAATCGCACTACAATAGTGCGATTGACTGTACACTTCTGAGAGATTTCCATTCAAAGTAAAAATACAGTACTATAACTCAGAGACGTCCTAACTTACTTTTTAGTACTTTCCACTTGTAGTAAACAGCTGTTCGTACTTCCTTCTAAAGTCGGAAGCGCTACAAGTTGTACTTTAGAAGTACCTAAACTGAGCTTTCGTACGAACATAGTGATGTCCTTGTTAATATCTGTTTATATATTCGACAGTAATGTTGATAGAAGTTATGTTGTTGTTACCCATACTGCTAATGGATATCTTTATCCGAAGGCAAATTGCACTGGGATTACACCTGCGGTCGTTCACAGCTTATGTGTTCCTGTCTCTGAGGTCTAAGATAAAACGCCTTATAATATATTGGTATTTCTGTCTTACTATATAAAAATGTATATAATATGTTATTATAGAGACGACATAGACTTGACCTTAGCAGACGAGGGCAGCTTTCAATTTTAGTCCCAGAATGACCCTTTTGACTTTTAGAATTTTCAGATAAATCTGGTACGGGATATAACAAAAAAATCTTTATGATAGCATATACGGAAGCTACGTTAGATCCGGATATGGCTCTCGCCATATATTTTGTTTATTTTTATAAAACAGAAGTAGGTATGCAGAACTTTTTAATCAACACTAAAAATGAATTTGACTAAAGGTTGACCAATTGCCTACAGATGCCGAGGACTAAGAACGCCTTCTACTTACAAACAAGACCTGCAGTGAATGCAGTGACGGAAATAAATACACATTGACGAGACATAGGTACTAGCCTCTTCAGATCTCTTCAGAAATCTCTTCAGAAGCCTCTCTACTATTCGAATGAGTTACAGATTTCAAAAGTCTGCATAATCGTAAGTGACCGTGGTAACCCCTTACTATTATGCAGACTTCGCTCGCCGTCGTAATCAATTAGGTAAAGTTACTTTAATTTCATTAAAAAATACACAATTATTTCGTATTAAATTGTCATGTATAATTTTTTGATGTAATGTCTCATATGTTTGTAGGGTACAACCCTAATAGCAATTAAATTTGAAATCCAATCACACTTATCCTATGAGAATTCGAATCTACTGATTGGTCTACGACCACAGTGTAATGTGATTGGGAATCATTAGCTGGAATTAGCACTCGATCAAGATGCATTAGTCTCATCAATGTAAATTATGTATACTGAATTGTAGTTTAGATGTCATTATCGTCAAACAATTGATATCTCAGGGCTGCGTACTGATTTCTTCTTAAAATGAGTAGGATTAAGGACAAAGTCCAATACGCTGGTAGTGTGTTGATGGGTATACTTCATGTTTCGCATTTTTTTTTACTACAAAGCTCTCCGGCATATACGAGTACGTTTCCTCACGATGTTTTTAATAAAATTTAATTTTTTATTGGGAGTGTTAGTGTGTGTGTTTATTTTGTATCTCTATGGTACCCACCCATCGTGTAGAAGATCCCATTGTGGAGTTGAGTATATGAAGTGATATTACTTATAAAGGATAATGTCCTGTTTCAAATAATCTACAGGTGTATCGTAATCCTGTATATTCTGAGGCCTCCGATGCTGTTTAGATATGGTTACGAATGCGTGTAGATTAGTTATAAATGCATAGTACTTAGACACTTAATCGATGCAATTATGTAAGGCGAATAACCATGCATCGATCTCTAGAAGTACAGTACAGAGGTAATCACCATTTATATTACACAGAAGAATACATTTCAATTGGCAGTATTTTCGTTCGAAATATGAATGCATTGAATTGCAATAGGAGCGCAAGTTGTTGCATTTGGACGCGTTATGCGCATGGAGCGCCATTTTAGTGCCTGGACAAGCATGAATCATTTATGACCGGGCTAACAGGGATGTCGATAAATCATCTGGAAACATTCTTCTTCCAGACTGGAGATATTGTGCAATTGCAATTATTTTTCCAGAAGACTTCTTGCGAAGTACTTTTCACTGGAACTTGACTGAAACACTTTTTCTTGCTATTAAGTTTGTTCACGGAACAATACAATTAACTAACCTTTTCTTGCTTTTTCAGAAATCTTATATTTAGTCCAAAGTATTTATGTCAGAGAGGAGTGGTGGAACCAGTATAGTTCGACCGGGGACACCATAGCCATATATATTTCTAATGTGAATCAGTTTTTGCGTTTCAGTTGAAGAGTCAGTCAAAGTAGAGATGTCAGCCTTAGTCCTCAGGGGCAACACCGTGGTAGACTGTTAACGTCTAAAAAGAATTCTGTAAAAAAATCTACTTTAAAATTAATATTTCTGAGTTGACTTTATATACGAGTAAATCATTCTGGTAAAATTTAGCGTTATTACATGTAGAAATAAAAATATAATTAATATATATATAAATATTTTATTTTATTACTATCCACATAAATCGTTTATATTGCGTTCTGGCGAATGGCAGATACATTAATAGTTTAACTTTAATAGGTTCAGTTTCTACGATAAGATTTTCGCAGCCTGATTCCAAGTTTTATGGCTTCTTTTGCTTCCATTACTTTGTTACTATTTTCTTCTGTGTTTACGACCCTCGAAGGTATTAGTTTGGGTCTGTCTACTAATGTTTATAGTTAACTCGATACGAGTCAATGTCCGCGTGCACTTATGCATGCATGGTTTTCAAACTATTCTAGAATTAGAAATAACTAAAATGTTTAACTAAAATCACACCCTTTTACTTACAACATTTTAGTTTATCTATACCTAATATGAATTAGTGACCGAAACAATACTAAGACCCTTAAGATTAGGGTATGCTAACGATGTGAAGATCCATCTTAATTCTCCTAAAAATTGGTGAGAGACTCGATGTCACTTTTCACCAGCTTGTCATATTTTTGGAGTTTACTCCTTAAGAAACGATTTGAGTTATAAGGCCCGGTACGGAAATTTTATGAGGAGTAAAATCAAGTGTAACACGAAAAGTTGAGGCGTAACGTAGAAAGAGACAAACATATATATCCACACTGTTCGAATTCGGAGAGAGGTGAGGGGGCTGAGGGGTTGTTACTAACCACACTTGAATAAAAAACACACTTATATGTTCCACTGAATATATATTAATAAATTTACAAGGGGCCTCTTATAGTATCTACGAAAGGTTCTCAACAGCGTGATTCAACGGCTGTTTTAGCAGCGCCATCTAGTTTAATATTACGGAACTATCATATATAAATTATTTGAATATTGAACACAAATTTGAATATTGAACACACACTTTACGCGCAACACCAGTGAAGTCACTGAATAGAAATATCATAATTTTATTTTTTTGTACTAGTGACGTGAAGGAATGCGTTGTATCGGTAAAATAGGTTCACAGACTACATATTAAAAGTATTTTTAGCCACAAATAAAACATAGATAATTTAAAATAAGCCAAATACGAATATATTAATGATCCATTACAATCCCTCCTTTTTATTACAATCATCATATCCTCTCAAAAAGGAAGTAGCGTTTTTAACCAAAATATGAATCAAGAGTGCTTTTATTAATTTAAAATACAATAAGTTCAAATCCCATATGAAAGTAATTATTACAATAAAAATAATTAGCAATATATAAAACATTAAAACGTCATTAACTAATTTGTTTACATTTTTGCATAAATTAAGTTATAGGTTTGATCATTTATAAACACTATGAATTTATGAAAAATATGAACATTGGCGCCATAATATGATTAACAATCTTTTAAGAACGTTTTTAAAGAAGAGTAATATATAAAATCAGTAAGCAATTGAATAAGATATAATATTAGCAAAATAAGTTTTTAACATAAAGAGGCTTTTGTAAGTTACTGATATATTAATTTAACTTATAAAAGTGGATGCATTATTGATCAGCACCATCTATCAACGATAAACGGGCAAAATCAAAACAGTATTATTTAATATTTATTACAGAATTATTGCTAATGAATTATGTTCAAAATAAGTTATATAAAATTAGCAATACGTTTTAAATGAATTCTAGAATTATAAAACATTCAGAAACAATCCAAATTACATATAATAACATGTTTATTGAGTCTCATATAAATTGCATCCGTAAATTGCAACAAGGATATTTTATAGATGGCAAAGAAATTATAATTATTAAGTTTTAAGTTATAAAACGTTTAACATTGTTTTAAATATAAATAATTATATTATATTAAAATTTACTTTAATATAAACAATTATATTAAGTTACCATTATAATATTTGGAACCAAAATACATAGATTGATAAACTTGCAAACTTACAATTTATAAAACTTGCCACTAGATGGCGCTATTATACCCATGCGCCCATATATACATCTATATACAACGTACATAAACAGCAACCTAACCATCAAGTTTTAATGTTTTGATTTTAAAGTTTTCTTGTACTTCTATGCATTGATACGTGTATTTTTATGTACTATTAAACAAATCATCAAGTGATTAAAGTTGAAAAAATATTTGAAAATATGCAAGAAATTGATTTAGATGATAATGAAGAAGAATCCAAAAAACACATGGATGCGGTTAATTGGTATTTTCTATTCGATATATATCATAATTATCGTTCGTAAGGAGTAAACTCCAATCGTGCGTCGTAGCTGACACACACACACTTTTTTTTTATTTTAGTGTGTTTGTTTTCATGGTACTTGCCTTTACCGTAATAGTGTAGCAATCAGAATCTAACGATAAGCAGATGGCGATGGGTGTTTATGAACCTTTTGTGTTAATAACACAACACCGAGACTTTAAAGTCTGCTATTAAAAACGTTTAATAAATACCAGAAAATGAGCAAAATTCGCAGGTCCGCTTCAAAATTATCGGTGCGTACACCTCAAAATCATTGACCCGTTCTACCAAAATAAGCCTCCTCGAATTTGCTCCACTTTTACCTTGCCTCACAAATTGCCTCAATATACAGCAAGCACTGCATTTTAATGAGACTGCATAAAACCATCATTTCAAATATTCATTTCATATGTAGGTAATGTTAATAACACTTGTGGAAACTCGGGCCACTTTTGTAGGCTTTGATGGAAAACCGTGATCTTGGTATGAGAAATTCTTTTTTAAACAGCGCAAATATTATGTGTCCATTTTGTATTTAGGGTGAAAAAAAAACATTGAATTAAAATATAAGAAAAATAAGGAACGTAATATAAAACTGTTCACTGCACTTTCAATGTTAGGCAATCGCCTAAGGTTAAGGTTGAAGTGCAACACTAGTGGGCTAAGTGGGCTAGTGGGTTTTGTAATTTTCTTTACAAAAATTGGTTCTATCGCTTTTTCTTCAAAGCCAATTAAATGAAAACTTTATGTATTTCATTACAGTCATTTCAATATCACAAACAAACTCTTAATTTTTTTATAATTTGTGCACATATGCTATATCGCTCCTATCAACCAGACGTGATGTGCTTAATATATTATGATTTGAGTTTCACGACACGTCAATAAATATTTAATTATACCTTCGTAACAGTATCGCGTCGCAATATTCTAATTATTACGCGATGGATCCTAGCGCGGTTTGCTTGAACATGCCCTTAGGGATGAATGTGGCGAAAATGTTGCAAAAATCCATACCCGATATTTCATACAGTGTAAAGTTTAAGCTACCTCATCTTCGAAAGTGTTAGTGCGAAAATCCACGTCAAATGCTTACTAGTGCTGCAACAAGAACATTATTGCAAGCTTTACAGACAAGTTCTGTATAGTGTAAAATTTGGAGGAAATCCACGCTTGATGTTTTGTTGTAGTGGAACAGTAATAAGCGTATTATTTTAATCCATATAAAAACTTCATATGTGCAAATTTGAAAATTTCGCTGCTAAAATCCACACCTGACCTTACCTACTAGTGTTGCTGCATCATATTATTCCAATTCCCAGTATTTAAAACACTCTTTTTTTTGCGAACGTGCTTTGCAAGTGTTATCTAATGTTTAAATTGTTAAGTCATGTATAATCCATTTTGATTCGCCTATTAAAATATAGGTTCGAGAGGAAATCTATCAAAATTCTTAACAAAACATTTCGCAGACTTGTTTCACCTACCCTAATAATACATGAATTTCCAGCGAAAATTTCACTAGATTTGTGCTTACACATATTCCATATTTCGTGGCGGATTTAACATATTCTCATACAAGACACCTACGCCTTCCCATCTTTTATTCCTCGTTCAAATTCATATAAACATTGTTTCTGTCGATAACAGTGAAGTAAGGTTAAAGCAAATTCTATCATTTTGCCGCCGAAACTACTTTAATACATGAAGGAACACGGAGAGAGCAAATGGAACGTGTTTTGAGAAATAGCTTTTCCAAGAACCCGTGAATGGTATTCGACGTGACCTTTACCTATTAAATTGCGGTGAAATAAATGTGAGGAAACATGTTTAGCTTAGTTATAGAGGTGGTGGAACCCTCTGTGGCTCGGGGGCACCAGCGCCATTCCTATTTCTGCCTGTTAAGCAGTGTTATGGAGCCATACTCACCTGTGGTGTTGCAGCTTAGCGCTCAGGAGTAGCACGCATCTGTTGTCAACCTCAGGATGAATCTAATCTTATTTGGGGTGGATTACAGAAAGTTTTGACTAGGTACGTACCTTGCTAATATGTACCTGTATATGGCTTTTACGCTATTGCATATTAATTCTTAATATTTTGGGGGCTTTGTCATTTAAAACATTATTTTTTTAATATTGAATATTAATTTAAGAACTAGGTTTTTATGTAAGAATCGTTATTGAACGATAACTGAGAGATATTTCAATTTATTTAAGTAAATAAATTTTAACACTATGAAAATGTGTTTTAAATTGGTATGCAAATCTTGCTCTTTTTACGTTAAATTTATTATTTTTAGGAGAATTGGATTCCTGGATAATATGATTTTTAGATCACCGATATTTTCACTGGTGTTTATTTGAACGCATAGTATTATTAAATAGATAGGGATTTCCGTCTTTTTTTTGTGCTTAAAATCAAAGATTTTTATGTTATGAGCAAGTGACACAAAATACCTGCCCTACTTTTATTTATATTAATAATACTTGATGTGTGAATATCATATAAGAAATACAGGTGCGAGTATATTGAGGTCACTAGACTTAACTTTCTCTCTATTTGGAAATTTCATCAAAGTTCCGAAACATAATATCCTGTGTTTTCCTTCGGGTATACACAACTGCTTCTTAGAATCGAAACGACTGGAACCTAAAATAAATCTAACATACAAAAGTTTAGCCTAGATTTATCTAAAAGCCGGACTCTAGTAAAAACTTCATGTATTCCCAATGCGAACAGATTCGCTTCTACTCGTAACATAGGAAAGTAACATCGCATTTAAAACTATTCCGCCTCGACGGGATTCTCGATAAAGTAGGAGTGAAATATATCGCCTCGGAAAGATCCACACCTCCCTTTGTGAGGACGGTTTGCGAGGATAACTTATTAGGCACCTTTTGTTCAGACGCCGCATCGTCTCAGAGCGAAGAGGGCTTCAGTTACAAAGGAAAATATAGTCGCGAAAATTGCTTGTTGGTTTAGGTTCTTAATGTACTGTTAAATCATAAGCAAGAGGCGATAAACTGTATTGTTTAAGCGTCTAAGAAGACATGCACTGGATGGTAAATTTCACTGGTCTCAAATTTTGAATTCTTCTGTCCGAATCTAAGTATGCTCGGGATTTGTTTACTTTGGGTTGGTGTATAAAATTATGTCAGGCGTTACCTTATTAGTAAGGTTTTTTAATGCATTTCAGCAGTTCTTCTCATGGTAAATGGTTATTGCCATCGATGTATATGTGTGACCAACTCCAAATAAAGCATTTTTTAAGGTAAATTTAAATGTGTTGTGTACAATGCTTGTACATTCAGCCCGTATCCGGTACTTTAACTCTGAGGAAACAGAAACGTACAATTGCGTCTCGCTAAAAATGGGTGTTACAGCCGTAGTTCCCTGGTCGAATCATACTGACTCTATAAATTTTCTTAATAAATTAATGGCTTGTTAGTTGTAATTGTAATTTATAAACAATTATAATTACATGGAATATGCTCTTTGAATGTATTTTTTTTTCATTTTCCTGCAAGTTTTCTTGCTTATCGCGTCTGCCCTAACAGTGTGACAAGGACCTTAAGCTGATCCCGTTGTCAGCTGGTATGCAACCGCCATTGTTAGCTGAACGATAAGATTTAACTTCAGAGCTCTCTTAATACGACCTCGCTTCTTCAAGCCGAGTACGAGTTGTTTTATCTCGATTTCAATATGACACGGTTTCGTTATTTGACTCGTACTAGTAACAACATACGACTATCGTGTGGTAATTTAAAGGTAGATCCTTTGTGGTTCGACTTAAGAGACACCGACGCGACACCTTTTCCTGCCTCACAACATCACTGTTAACGCTGCTATGTTCTGGCTTGAAGAGTGTCATAAGGGATACATAGTTATTTGAGGCGTTCTAACCAAAAGATTAAATGATTGTAACAAACTTATATTTTCAACTCAACATTTAGGTGAATTTATATTATTTTGTTATTTCAACTGTACATAAGTCTCCTAAAGTTTACTTAGTGTCGCTTTGTTAGTATTTCCTTTGAAGCTTTGTATGTTTTATTACATTTTGCTATTACTGTAGATTAAAATTGTTAGTCTAATACATGTTTTAAACTTGTATGTAATCCATCTTAAGCTAAGTAGTTATTCCTACTTAGGTTCCATGAAACTATATTCGTATTCTACTACCTAGGTACTTTGCATATTAATTTAGCAGATATGTGCTATAATAATTTTCTACTTGTTTCTGTGATAAATTGAACCCAGTAGAACCCGTCTCAATGTGCCTTAAATTACGGAAAGTGACTAAACTAATTAATAAAGGGTCTCATATTCAAATAGGTCCCTTAATGGCAATGATCTAAAACGAAATTGTACCTCGCTGCTACCGTTGAAAGTAAGAATTTATTACACTTGAATTTTGATAAGCTCTTGTATAGGTAGAGGAACTTCACGCAATATAGTTGTGAAGAGTTGAAAGTTAAGTCAAATAGTAGCCTCGGAAGCTGTGAATGTTTATTTAGCAGCAAATAAAGCGTATTGACGTTTTATTTCAGTATGTAAGAAAGATAACATACATTTATTTCGCGGTTTATACATACAGCAAAATACATATAATAAACATAACAACGTATAGAGAATGCAACATATCATACACCTGGGAACGGTAGCAAACAGATTACAATAACAGAAAGCCTATAGTACAATATGTGAGTAGGGTTTGAAAATTAATGAGACAGGAGAAGATATGAAGGTGGATCTGTACTATACATATTATCAATGAAGTTTTGCATCGTGTTGAAAGTAAATTTGACATAGCTATGCCGTTATATATACTGTCAAAGTTAAATCAAAATCAAAATAAGTGTCTAGCCTTAATTTTTTGAATGGTGGTATAATCCGCTGTGTTCCATTGCAGAGGCCACGGCAATGCCTTCCGTTTAAAAATAATGTCTATCTTTTGAAGGTGGTAGAACCCTTTGAGGTTCGACTCCGGCGGCACCACCGCCACACCTATTTCTACCTAATAACAGCAGTGTAAGGCGCTGCTGTGTTCCGGTTTGAAGAGTGTGGTAAGGGAGACAGACTTATCCGAGGCGTTCCAGCTTAGTCCTCAGGGGTAGCGGCGCATCTGTGGCCGACCTCAGGTAGGAATATCTAATCCTATCTGGGGTTGATTACAGATGTCCATGGGCGGCGGTAGCCACTTACCATCAGGTGGACTGCATGCTCGTCTGCTACTCTTATATTATAATAAATAAAATATCGTTTCTGTGTACATAAGTTGCATACCAACTTATTCCGCAAGGATAGTAACGAATTTTATGCTAACTATGTTCTATGGGCAAAAGTAGCTACTTCCAAATGGCTACTTCTACAATACATGCTAATAAAAGTAGAACAGAAAATCCAGAAAGGCTGGAATCCAAAACTTTGTATGATATTGCGGACTTCGTCGTATAGTCCTCCTGGGGTAACCGACCTTACAAAGCTGTAAAGAAAGAATGTTACCACCAATTAATGTCTAGATATTTTCTTTGCGAATACAGTAAAAGTCTATGTTTTTCGCAAATCATGAAACTTTCTGCTAAAACATGGTACATTGGATTCACAAACTATTTTCTCTCAGTTTTCGAGGAATATTGTTTGCAGGATATTTTGTGGAATATCGCAAGCTCTTCTTTAACTTTTTGGGCTATTAGTATAGTTGTATTATTTTAATAGAATTTTGTTCAAAATTGTAGTCACAATAAGCGTAATTATCAGTGCAGAACAAAATAATAAAATCAATGGTTGAAACGAATAACATTGACTTACCGCTGTTCAGTTCTTTGAAAAAGTTTAGCTTTGAAATTAATTCAGATTGGAAATTCTAGTTGTCGTCCTCAACAGTGCTTGTATATTGTGCAAAAGTTGTGACCATGCTTGTTTATTTTGTCATTTTTATATTAAAAGAAATATTCTTATATTCACTGTGTTTTAATAATTCATCGTACCTAGATGACCGAGCTTTGCTTGGTGTTTTTCAACCGATTTCAAAAAAGGAGGATGTTTCTCAATTCGACCGTATATGTTTTTTTAAACGACATTTTCTGAAAATAAAACCTAGCTAGATCGATTTATCGCCCCCGTAACCCCTGAAATACAAAATTTCAAGAAAATCGTTGGAACCGTTTCAGAGATCGTTGATATAAATATATATACAAGAATTGCTCGTTTAAAGGTATTATATATAGATTAGATTAGATAGATTTGTCTTTGCTTTGTAATAATATATTTAGATTCAGTTATTTCACTTTATAGTGGACACTCAATTGTCTTAATGCAATATAAAATCATTTCATTGTAGCTATATTACGAGCATTTTTTTACTTAAAAGCAGCTTTAAGCAATACATGTTCAAAAAAGCTTTACGCTTTGAATCTCATTCGGAGTCGCCATATTTTACTCGAGCTGTCGTCCTCAACGGTGCTTGTAAATAGATATGCAAAAGTTCTAACACTGCGACTGCTATCTGTTGCAGAACACTTGCCTGTTCGTAAGTTATGTTCGCTATTGTAATATGTACTCTATTTGTTTGTTCATTTTTTCGTTCGTATATAAAAGGAAGAAAAGAGAAAGATATATTTTTGTCGCTACCATTTTATTGCAATTTTTTTCAATTAGACGTTTTAAGAATTAATATTGCATCTTCCTTATTACTTTTATTTGTGTGGTATTATTTTTTCATACTCAAAAAAATAAAAAAAGTTAATCTATTTTATTGTCAACAAATATCTTTATAAATATATTTAAAAATGTGGTGGTAGATATAATCCATTAAAATTATCTTATACTAGCTGACCTAGCAAACTTTGTATCGCCTCAAAATCTATTTATCAAATATATTTCATATATAATGTAGAAAATGTTACTCGTGGATAATGTAGCTTTCGAATGGTGAAAGAATTATTAAATCGGTCCAGTAGTTTTTGAGCCTATCAAACAAACAAACATAGCCTCTAATCTAATAATCTATAATTCTATACTAATAATTTAAACCTCTTTAAATTATTAGTATAGATTATGTTTTTAAGGTCAGCTCCGTATATTGTATTAGTGGAGTCGATTTCATTCCTTCATCTAAGTTTTACCTACAAATAAGTTACGATTATAAATATAACAGCAGAGTTTTTCTATGGAACGGTGTAAATTAAAAATAATTACTGTAAAACGACATAGCAGTCGTGTACTCATCAGACCAGAAGGTAAAATGTCAAACGTCTGTAACCGTAGCAACAGTTTCAATTATACCGGTTGCATTAATGCATACAATCAAAGGTTATATAGCATAGAACAAAGCACTTAATTGTGTTTTGAGGGTACATAATGCATATATTTAAATAAATATTTAATATCAATAAGATGTAACGTCTTGCGTTGCCTCAAAGCATGCTTCCAATCAGATGTGAGTTAAGCTGGAATACAAGAATCATCTACTTATTAAACTTTACGACAAAAAATTAAGTATGTATATACGTTTAGTTGAACGGAAGAATATTGCCGCGGTTTATAATGTCCACGTTCCAGTAAGCAGACTTATGAATCTTTGTAGCTTAATCTTAGGAAGGTGGCAGGTGAATGTCGGCATCGTCGGCTGACTTATAACTGAAGCGACCATCTTAGTTCTCAGGAGTGGCAACCCATATGTGATCAGTTTTAGAAGAAACCAGTTCTATATGCAGTAGTTAGTGTCTGTGGGCGGCAGTATCCAGTTTTCATTAATTACAAGCCCGTTTTGTAAATTTTGTAAAAAAGAGTGTTCTGAAAATCAATGGATACAACCACAGGTAGGACTCAAATATTATTTGAGTCAGATGTTCATGAGCGGCATCCATCAAGTAGACGGCATGCTGGTTTGTTATTTCATTATTTATGAGAAAACATCTTTTTATAGCTGACACTTAGTTGAGGTATCAAGTGTGCTTTAACGAATTCTAGTGATATGTAAGTTTGCTTCTTAAACGTATAATTACTTACGCCGAAGAACACCTTAATTTAAAAGTTAGTAAAATATTACTGTAATGTATCTATATTATTCTCTAGAAATTATTTATTCCAGACGCCTTCCTATCGTTTGCTTTTGATGTATAAACTTTATATGGTCTGGTTCAAACTAAAATAACAGTTGTTTAGAACTCTTGGTGTTTTCGGTTCGTGTCTATTTTACTGACGTAAGTTCTGAATTTAGAGTTAGAGTGAATCGTTTAACTTAGATTCCCAAATAACCTGCTTGTTATTTTTGATTACTATTGTAATTTTGTACTTATATTTGTTTCGGGGGGTTGGGGAAAATGATGAGAGTGATTTTTTATAAAACTGACAGATAAAAATCAACAACTATTTGAACATTTTTTACGTCATATACCTATAATACGATACGTTACGTTATCTTATTTTGAAATGATGTGCCAGTGCTAAGTTTTATCATACTAAAAACCTTTTTGTATATGTTAGCAGAGTCTTGTGCCAGATCATTTGTGATTATGATTTAATATTGAACCTGTTAATGATTTTTGGTAAGGTGTCTTCACTCTTTGTACGATCTTAGTGTTAATATCTGTGAGGGCATTCGACTTCTTGATGTTACGTATTTTTTTAAATATTCTTTATTATTTTACATCACTTAAGCGCTAAACATGCCTTGTTGGTTAAATTCCGCTGGTCCATTTCTGTATGTATTTTTGCAGGGTCAAGCACTAGCTTCCGGATCCATAGCAAAGAAGTAAACTGTACTCGTATGTTATGCAGATGGATATGGTATTGCTAAAATTACGTAAAAAGAGTTTTAACATCCAACTTAATATTTTTGGCATTACTAGTATACAGCGATAGCAACATGTACCAATTTTAATGTAACACGTATTACCATTTTTAGCGAAGCAATATTTTACTAGCAAATCAGCGATCGCGCTACAGACCGATATGCAAAACGTCGGTAACGAGCCTCGAAGTCGCCGTTTTCAGATTTTCCGGTTGCGCAAATAAATTTACAGTAACGGCAAATTTTACGAACGCGCTCAGACTAAAAAAGAAGACGACGGTTTACAAAACATGGTATTGTAAGAGTGTTGCAAATGTTTAATGAGTTTCATAGTAGGTTGCATGATTGTTTAAATTTGAAACTTTATATGTGGATATCAAATATTTCTAGTTAACGACATGGTATTTTTAACATTGTCCATCTTTTTACCAGATTGCGCAGCTACTGTTACTTACTGTGACTACTATTTTTCGAGCGTTTCATATATTCTTTGGCACGCTCAAATGCCTTGGCGATTAAATCTATATGAGGTATCGTTGGCCTGAGTCTAAATTGTGGGAGTGAGTAGCCTCTGGGCTACACCAGCCATTTCGGTTATTTTTAAGCAGTCAGGTTTTCATTTTAATAATTATTGCTACTTGTCAAAGAATTTGATAGGATTCAATATTTCGTTCAAGACGATCAGTCTATCTTTTTTAATCTCAGACTTCACGCGTGAGTTTCATGAAATCCTGTCAGCTAAGCAGAGGCGCCATTGGTTTTTCGTTAGTTTGAAATTTGTTAACGGCTCACATGTTTCAGTGTTTGGCTTTCACGTTCCGCCTCAAACTTCTCCGTTCAAATATGTTAGCGCTCTAAATATGTTAGTTACTCCTTAATTGTGTTTTAGAGTTACCGGTCTGTTTTTGAAACGTTCATGTGTAATGGAGGTTTTTTTGCTCTATTATTTAGAAGTAGAACCCTTCGTGATACTAATACAGATAACATATATTTCTACCTTATAACATAAATGTAAAGGGCTGCGAAAGTGGTAAGCGAGAAATAGGAAAGGAACTGAAATTAAACCTTAGACGTAGCAATGCATCATTGACTGTCTTAAGGGAATGTTTCAATCTTAATATATATTTGATTACAGGTTCTTCTGTGCGGTATTGACTCTAGTAGATGGCATGTTCACTTGCTAGTGGCTATATTATATTTACGCTTGCTTGAATCGTCATTATCGATAGCCCATAATTAATCCACAGCTGGAGACTGGGATTCTGAGTGAGAGGGGCTTGAGCGGTAGTCCATCGTTTATCGCATGGTTTCGTGTGAATTGAGCACTTTATTTAAATAACTCTCAGGTGCGAAGATTCTTCGCTACGTTTTCCTTCATCTTTATAATAAGCGATAATCAATTTCTAATACGATCGTTACGTTGAAAAAATAGAGTTGATTGCGATTTGAACCTCGGTCCTCTCGATTAAGAGACCGAATGCAACTATTACGCTATCACTGCATGAATACCCTGTATTTATGCTTAAATATTTAAGGTACGGAAAAACATCCAATAACGTTACCAAGAATTTCAGTATATCCACTACATGATAAAAATATTAAAACAGGAGGTATTCAACCACAATGTTTTTCCTAGATCTGCAATTTTAGTGATTGTATGTAAAACTAGTAGGGACAGCGGCTTCGCCCACATTTTTTAGAAAATAAGATGACACACATATATCTGATTTTTTTTACCTTTATTGGAATGTCAGTGGCGCCATCAGTTACCTTCGTGGATTCATTCACAACTAATTTTGCTAGAGATTATCACATGCTCAAATGCATAGTTTACGATTCTATAAAGGACATACAGACAAACGTTCATTTTTATATTTACTCGTACATACTCGTATATAGATAGATGACAATGTCGAATAAATTAAATTAAAATTAAAATCTCATTTACAACAATGCAATTTTTCACAATTTTCGCATGTTAATTACTCCATATTAAACATATTACACAATTACTCTGCCATTTTGCAAAATTCGGTGAAAAATGCGAAATATCACTTAAACTCGGCCGGGCTAAATGAAAATATACGGCTGTTACCTGAATTATTTGCATCAACTGAAAACTTTGAAATATTAAAATTGTACTGATGATATTTTATGGAATGATGATATGCGCGAAACTGATTATTTATAGGTATCGGAATACCTCTCCATCTTACTTCATGAAATTTAAGTTTACAAAGGACGATCCTTCAACCCTTCACCATGAATTGACGACATTCAATCCTTAAAAGGTCTCAGCTGTTGTCTCAATTGGTTTTTCTTTTTATTTTAATAAAAATAAATATGCTCCAAGATTAATAATGTGTGTGATATATCTACTTAATATACACGTAAAATTAAATAGTTTCAAGAAAATACATAAATTAAACACTTTAAATATTTCTGTGTTATGAAACAACTCAAAAAGTTATGAAGCAGTGGCAGGCCACTTAATCACTTAACTCAATAGTACCTTAATGTCTACATGTAACAACAACCATACCACACGGCAACAACAAAATGACGATAAGCAGTGGTTGCGTAGTAGTTGTGATGTGGTCACATTGTGGTACGATAATTTGCTATAAAGTAGTCTGCCTCTTATGTACGATCTGGCTTGTAGTTGTTTATAGTTGCAATGTATAGTCCGCGGTGAAATGCTAGTCCGCTCTGAAGTTGTTGCGAGCAAGTGTAGTCATACAATTTGCTATGGCGACGCCATTCATTTTTATATTCAGAGTGGACTAGCAGTTGCACGCGGACTATACGTTATTAATTTGACAATTTTTAGTATGAAGTGATTGTCAAATGACGATCTTTGGTAAGCAAAACATAGGATAGATTGATTATTAATAACGGGCGATAGTCAATATCGTCTACACTAATCTGGACAAAAAAAAATATATAAAACGCTGAAACCGTTGTATTCTGTTGGTGTGACATAGACAAACTAGAATGACAGATTTTATAAAGGCTTTGCAGCTAGACCTCTAAGTCTCTATACTTAAACAAAGGGATATGTGCTTTTAACTGCGTCACATTTATTTTACTTGAATACTTTACCTCTTCTGCCCGTGACCCAAACTTCTTGAAGCACATCGTGATTTATTCGGTAACCCTTTCTGGCTTATAAAGCTGAAATGTTACTAGGTTTGTTTTGTTTTGGTCACTTGTACCAGTGGAAGTTTTGTACAGACATCTTATATAACTTTATAACATTGTTATAAGTATTTGAAGTGATAAAACACTTTATGATTTTAGAGTTAAGAAGGCCCAAACATATCTATTTCTGCTTTAAAACAGCAGTGTTAATACGAAGCTGTATTCTGGATTGCAAGGTGTGGAAAGAAAGGCATTCTTATTCGAGGTCACACATCTACAATGCTAGGACTCTAGTTTTATCTCGGTATGAATGCAAATGTACATGGGGGGCAGTAGTCACTTTCTGTCAGATGGACGGCTTGTTTATTTGCTACTTCTATAATATAAAAATGTCTGAGGTGTCAACATTTCAAAACGAAGTTCCTTTCGTTTTGAAATAAGTATTATAGGAGGTATAATTAAATAAATTATAATGTACGAGTATGTGTAACATCGATACTTACCTAACTTCACCAGCAATATCTTCAACGTTTGATGAATCACTTTCACAATCCATTGTTTATTTTTAAAAATATTAAAAATAACTAAAACTTCATACACACGAACACGAGAAAACAATGTACACGTGTACAGCAGACGCGCGCGTCGCGTGGCTTGTCACTGTCAAGAGAGAGAGAGAGAGCGAGAGAGAACGAATAAGTCGAATCCTATACTCGGCCTGCCCCCTCTCGGAGCGCTACGCACTATAGCAAAAGTGTCGTGAGGATTTTTCGTGACGCTCACCTAGCCCCCTTAACCAGCCTACCGCGCAATAAGGAACTTCGTTCCAAAAATCTGCTTTACCGATAGAATAGTGGCCGATATAAAGGACTACGGACTACATTTTTCCTCCTGCAATGGGGTCTATGTCCAGCCTGAAGGTAATGGATAACAATAATAATGAAGCAGAGAAAGCAGAGAAAGCAGGAATAAAAGAAGCCGATGCCGACCATGAAGTATGTCGTGTTCATAATTTAAGTTCAATCTACTTTACTCAAACTACTACGAGAAAAAAAACTATAAAAACTTTTTAGCTCTTATCTCAATAGGTATATCCTACCATGTAAAATAAACATTATTTATCTACTTTACTAAAACTACTACTACGAGAAAAAAACTATAAAACCTTTTTAGCCCTTATCTCAATAGGTATATCCTACCATTTAAAATAAACATTATTTAAAGTGTTTTATATAGAGATCGGATTGCATTTTGGAATGTCGAATTGCATCTACATCGGGGGTACAAAAAAGGAACGAATGATTTTGTAGCGTCACTAATTATGTTCGCTAAGCTCTCTTTATTTTCATTCATCTAGAGTCCTGAATATTTGTGCTTTGGTTAAGTAAATCGACTGTCTAGTAAGCCTCATGGGAAATTATCATGTTCTACATCTGACAGATTTAATCTATTAAGTCTGTACTGACTACGCTGATAATAATATCTATCAGTTATTATTAAAATTTGTCATAGAAGCAGAAAACTGTTGCACACCTAGTTCTGTCTTGTAACTTGTGCCTTGTTTGATGGGTGACATAAGGCTTTTATAGGACCGGTATCTCGTAGATGGAATCCTCGGATAGATTACATTTTTATTTTGTTACTTCAAAAAGACTGATGAACGATGACGTTTTTAATAATTATAAAGCAGAATTAACCCATGAAAAATTTGCAAATTTAATTCATTACCATTTGAAAGACTAATTCGTCTATTATTCTTGATCTTGGATTAACGTCCTCACGCCACAAGGTCGAACAGCTGGTGAACTTGAAAATGTTCCAAATATTTTCAAGTTCTACAATCTAATAAAATTACACTGAAGTTCTATAGAAAAGTAGAGTCTAGGTGCGTTTGCACTCCAATAAACTAATTAAAGTTAGAATGTTGAACATAAAGTTAAACGAATTTTGTAGACTTCGAGGAATTATTGTTTACTTTAAATTTTAAATTGTTTTTATTACAAGTTTTAATAAACTGCTTTCTACGCTCACATTTATTCTCATGACAAGATTCTGAACTTATTGGAGTTCGCGAAATCTGTATCCGGAGAACTGTAAAAAAGTGTGTGAAGTCTATCAACCCGCACTTCGCCAGCGCGGTGGGCTGGTCTTTAATCTTTTCAGTCTCAGCGGAGACCTGTACTTAGCAGTGGGAAAGTAATCGGTTGATGACGTTGATGATTGCAATGCTACATATTGCTAACTTCACAATTTAACTCTTAGTATTACTTATCTTCTAAGACGTCCACAAAAAGAGACGAAGTGCTTTCGTAGACCGATACACAGGTGTTGTCGGTTATAATCATATTTACGCGTATTATACTGAGTGCAGCTGGTATATTAGATAGTTCGGGAAAAATAATCAAATATATTGCACTTTATTTCCATCAAAAGTTCTCTCGAGAACGTAGAACATTCCATCCATCTTGATTTATCTTTATTTCGGCGTACCTACATCACCTGTCAGTTTATCGCAGATTATCTGCGAACTTGTGAGGCAAGGTTCTTAGAAAGATTTGCAGAGGTCAAGAATTAACAGGTTTATTTGGAGAGGACTAGAATAACTGGCTTAAAATTTGGAAACAAAAGTCGATGAAAAGAGACATTATCATAAATTATCATCTGTAATCATTCTATGTCTGTAATGTATACCTTGTGACCCTTGTACAAACTTGTTTTGTGTGGTAATCTATTGAAGGGTACCTTACTTCAGATCAGGTTATAAAGTTGGAAGGGTGTTATGAATTTTCATACTTGAAGGCTCAAGTTTCCCCGTATATATGTAAGTGTATCAAAGTACCTTACCTGAAAATAGATCGTTGCAAAAAATGACACCCAGTACAATCCAGTTTAGTTGTAATCCGTTTCAGTGTTTAGCACGTTTTTATTAGCTTGACCTGTATGTATGTATGTATGTAACGGAATCTTTGAACACGATTTTTACCCACTTTGTAAGGTCCGAATAAATTAAAATTTTGAACACTTGTCAAACCGATGACAATACACGATTTTAATAATTTTGCCCCATTCTCCTCAGGATATTTAGGATTAACGAATTACCTTTTGCGATTATAGTGTGGTTTTTAGTTTTTAACTATAATTATTACCACTAACAATATGATATGATATATGAATAATATCTTCTTGTACCTACCTAAATTCGATTTTAGACAAATTTTTACCATTTATTAAGATGGTAACACAAGCGACAATGAGCTAATACGAGAGCGCCAATAAAGTCCATCTCGTCTACTGCTGCTGACTGTCCTAGACTATGGCATGACGAGCAGCATGTGTGACTGTGGCATGGCATGGCTCATTGAAATGAACTGTAGCTCGTGTAGTAGCTCCCTTAGATGTTTGTTGAAAGTATACCTTTCGTAGATAGCATAAATATACTTGAATTGTATCTGTATTTCAAGCATAATGTTACTACAGACTAAGATGGATGTATATGTATTTGCTATCAAAATCACGAAACCTACTTGTTAGATGACCGATGAAAAGAAACATCATTTGACTCCAACAGTGTACCAAATGATCGTGATAGAACCGAAATTGGGTGAGTGTTTTAGCTTCATTACTCCCTATGGAGGCGAGGGTAAATTACAGAACACCCTCCTTCTATATAAGAGTTCATGGCCTGTAACGCCCTCTGGAAGGTCACACACGATGTGACAACAAACACATAACACTCCCCGTTTTTATTACCATTTGTAACTACTGCAGATTCTTGAGCTTATAAAGTAGCCTGTTTATTTCTTTAGGCGAAAGCTTTCTTTGTTAAAGTGAGTATTTATTCAGAAAAGTGTCTCGCTAAGGAAATCAGTGGTATCGACGGAGGAAAATATTCTTCAAGCTCTATCGGGGAGCCGATAACTTTCCGTGCTTGTTTATTTTTCTTCTTGTGGTGTTTTTTGTAGACAAAATATCAACAGATATTGTGGACGCAGGTGTTCGCTCCCATGGAATGAAATTTTCACGACTATTTTATCGTAACTTACGATCGAATGGTCGGCAAAAATTTATAGGTATCATAGTATACGAGTGGGCTCTTCCCGCCAAAGTTAATTTAAACACTCTTAGATAAATGAGGCAGAATATCTTATATATAAAATTCTCGTGTCACAATGCTAGTTACAACACTCCTCCGAAACGGCTTTAGCGATTTTCACCAAACTTTATATGCGTATTCAGTAGGTCTGAGAATCGGCTACTATTTATATTTCATACTCCTAAGTCATAGGGGTTGTTCACCTTTAACATTTAATACAACGTTTGCCGGGTCAGCTATATTATATTTATAATATTTATAATAGTAAACGAGAAATAAGTAATAGTTTAAATTATTCCTTTTTATTAATATTATGATCATTTCACATAAATCTCTTTCATGTGTTATAGAGAGCATTGTTATTTACCTCTTCTACTATGATCGAAATGCCTTAAAAAGCGCTGGTGGAATATTCCCAAAATAAATAAAAATATCTCCGTAAATAACCATAATTATATTTTTGAATATAGAGCCATTATTATATTTTGATTTAAGATAAGTTGACAGTCACAAAAGTTAATGGGAATTCGAGACCAATATAAGCGTGGCATGGACTGACCTGTTATAACAGAATTGTAAATAAGGTATATTGCGGTAAATCTCAAAATACATAATGCACGGGTTTATTTCTAAGCCCACACATTCATAACGCCTTAACTGGGCGGCTATAAAGCTGACAGGCTCATGCAAATAGTCGGCATCAATCACAAAAATACTAACATATGCCAAGGTACTTGATAAATGAACCCGAGATGAAGTCAGTGAAACGAGATGAGATCCCGGAAAATTTTGTGTATAGCAATATAGGTAATGCAGTATAATATTTTTTTCATAATATTCGTATATTTGAAATATATGAGGACTATTTGAGTATACTATTTTTTTATAATTGGGAGTAGCAGACGAGCATGCAGTTCACCTGATGGTAAGTGGCCACTGCCGCCCATGGACATCTGTAATCGACCCCAGATAGGATTAGATATTAGTACCTGAGGTCGGCCACAGATGCGCCACTACCCCTGAGGATTAAGCTGGAACGCCTCGGAAAAGTATGTCTCCCTTCAAATCAGTGCACAGAAGAGCTTAACACTGCTGTTATGTGGCAGAAATAGGTGTGACGGTAAGTACTTGTGTAAGGGTATATTTTCAGAATAATACTTTTTAAATATTTTTTGTTAATAAGAGTATTTAATTGCTGGGAGTAGCAATCTAGCGGGAAACTATATAAAAAGATAGAAGGATATTATGTTGCTTACAGAATAAGGTGTCATAGAATGGATTGTCAGAGAAAATAAAGAATGGAGTTGTTATTGAATCTTTTATTAGATAAAATAGTATTTTAGAAATATCATTTTACACTAGAAATTTTGTAAGAAGTAATGAATGCATATTGCATAGTCTTTAATGTGGAGGAACCATTTATGAAACGTTGCTTCCGCCCCACCTATTTTTGTCATATGACTGTGGTGCTGATATTATTCTGGTTTTAAGGATGTAGTGAGATAGACTTTCTAATTGAAGAGTTGCTAGTTATCCCCCAGGAATAACAATTCATTTGTGATGAATTGAGGTCTTTGTTAGGAATTAGGACAAACATTAGACATACTCGTACCTATCTACTGAATTGTTATTACTATTACAAGCATTGTTTCGGCTTGTTAATTTCACTTTGTGTATTTCACACATATTTCATTGTATTTGTAATAGATGTTATTAAGAAATATATTAATGTAATTTTGTCTGTTTCAGGTAAGAGGGTGTCCACATATTGTAAGTACAACTGAGGGTTGTATTGTTCACGTTCACGGTCCATGTAACAATATACTCGTGAGACTCAGAGGTACTTCACTAATAGAATTCACCTGAAAGGTTTTCCCACTAATTCGCATTTTATGGCCCCAGGCCTCTTGAAATTATAGGGAACTATGCCCAACAGTGGGACATAGTGGATTGTAGCCACTATTTAATTTAATTGATTAGTTGAATAAGTAAAAAGATCTTTCTTGTTTTGACTTTGATTTCATTACTACCTTATTACTATTACTACCTCATTAAACCCATAGATTAGTAAGGATTACTCATTCCTAACAAGAAAATGTACCCAGTTTTGAGAATTGTAACAGTTGCGTAAAAAAATTTTGTCACGTCTCCGTGCTAAAATGTCCCTAAAATATTTGAAATTATTATTATAAAATTTTTAATTATCATGAAAATTACGCAGTATTAGTTATTTATTCGTAAATTTTCTCTAAAAATGTTTTTATTTGTCAAGAATTCAAAAAAAGAACTTACTATAATAAGCCATTTGCGGCTTCATTCAATTTCAAGGCGGCGAAGTATCTTTACTAATCTATGATTAAACCAGTGTTCTGCTTTGAAGGGTGTGCTAACAAGATCTTGTTAGCTAACCACGTAGCATTATTTTTTAGTCTTCGGGTAGTCTTCCTATTTGGAATCCATAACAGATGTCCATGGGCGGTAGTAACACCATTTAATCTTAGATGGGTTGCATGCTCGTTTGCTATTTATTTAATTTCATAAAAATCACTACATTCGTTGTAATACCTTCTTCAGTGCACTTGATTGCACTTGAATAAGTGTAGTTAAACCAGTTTGTTTATAAAATTCTATCTAGTATTCAGTTTGCCTTCGTTATATTCCAGTAATTCACAGTATTCCTTCGAAAGTGAGCTAATGATAAGTAAACAGACAGAAATGTGGCCGGTTAAAATGAAAGTAATACCTAATACGAGTATTATCAATACTACACCACTGCCAAGTTTCGTGTATACTTAAGTCTTATCTATAAATTATAGTTTAAAAACTAAAAACCACGCTAAAATCGCACAAGGAAAATCCCTTTAATCCTGATTCCTGACGATCCTGATGAGGACAATAGGATAAAATTATTAAAATCGTGTATTGTCATCGGTTCTTGATAATTGTTCAAAATTTTAGATTAATAGCACCGTTCAAAGTGGGTAAAAATCGAGTTCAAAGATTCCGTTACATACATACATGCATACAACCTAAGCTAATAAAAGCGTGGTAAAAATACCTAATTAAATTTATTGTCTTGTTTTAAAATACACAATTTAAAATTAATTAAACGGACTAAACAAATAAAATCTGGGACTGAACTAAGTAGTACCGAAGAGACAATTTCCGTGTACGTAACTAACTGAACTGGTTGTGGCGTTTTGTCACGGACCGAAAGAGTTTTCCTTACTAATTCACGTGGAAGTTTCTAGAAAGTTTTCTTTTGAAAGAAAAGAAGTGGGTAGCCCGTGGCGTTCGTTTCTCGAATGATAAGCAGTTTCGCATGCGAGTTGGAGAATTGTGGAATCATGAATGTGTTGAAGCTTGAATGCATAAATAGACCACACGCACTTACATACATATTCAGCGAAATTCTTTATCATCATCAACCCATTAGTTTTAGGACATAGTCCAACAAGCTGGCCACTGGTACATAAAACTTTTCAGGCTTGTAGGGATTTAACTCCGTTAGGTCGTACCACTAAGTATGGGTTACATCTAGAAATAAAGTTACAGTCCGCCAAGCCAAATGCACTGTAGTACATTTCCCATATTTCTGTAGGAATGTAGGTATTCTAGCAATACTTCCTTTTACTGTGAAAATACGCGAGAAGTATTTACGATATGCACGTATCTTTCTTATCAGCGATTTACGATTTGAATCCCTAACGTGAGATATGAAAATGATTACCATCGGGAAATAGCTCAGAGCTATTATGAAAAAAAAATCGGAATGTAGTCATCGTTTTCACTATGTCAGAAAAGTAATTCATCGCCGGCTTCGATGTTCATTCTATGTCGTTTTTGACGAGGACCCTGTTTATTCTCAGATGTCTAGTAAATAAACGCTTTTACATCTATAGCCACACAAAGACGAATACACAAATACTCAGGCCCTGTACAGAATGAAAAAAGTCTTATTATGGCGTTTATCGGGATGATCGAACCTGTACCCTTAGTATGAGTTTTTACGTTTTTACAAAAATTTTTGTTTTTGTATTTGTTTACGTATTTCCCATTGGAAAGCTGATTGGAAATGTATAAAAAATACAAAAACAGTCATTTTTGTAAAAACGTAAAAACTCATACTAACGGTACTGGAATCCTCTACGAGACGGTATGATGATCAATTGTCACGTGTATCAAAATAGCTTAACCGCTAACCTTAGCGATAAATTCTAGATTATGCAAGATGTTGCTAAGCACTGATGCAGCTGTCTGGAATTAGCCCAGATACAGTATGCCAAATCTCTTGAATATTCGATCAGTTACGAGCAATGATGACAAATGTGACACGTGGCTCTAATGCAGCATTGTAATGTTATGTAAATAGGCTGAGTTAACAGATTAGTTGCATGCATATTTATGCCTTTTGGAGTTAAGTTTACATTAAATGTTAGGTTTCAATTTAAACTGGCAGCAAGTTGATTAGAATTATAATTGGCTTTATGAAATACATTCACCTAAGTAAAGCCCATTGCAAAGCATTCGAAGGATTCCGATTGTGTTTCGTTGGAGATACTGTTGCTTATGGGTAAAAATCCCAAACGATCTGTTATTGCTCGGTATTTCAAGTTTTTCTCGTCTTCACAAGAGAGGTGGTAATACCATTCATGATTTTAGTGTCGAAAACACACCTTTTCTGCCTTTCTGATTTGTTGGGTTATTAAAACTATGTAAGTAACAAATTAACTTGTTCTTTTCAGTAATTTAGATAAATATGAAATCACGAAATGATTTCGTCTGCTTTTGTACGATATAAGGCAAAATATTTTAAGTCTACTAAGAAATTATGAGAAAGAAAATTTCGGTAATGTAACTTTAATTAAACTGATTATTTTCGCTAGACCAAAGCCTTTTGAAAGTGAATTGAATATTTTGAAAGCTACGTTGATGAAATAGTACATTACGATACGAGGACGAAAAATTTTTTTCTGACAAGTGTGAGTTTGCAGGCCGAGCCGCAGGCGAGGACTGCAATCACACGAGTCAGAAAAACATTTTTCGTCCGCGTGTTGTATAAAATTTTATATTACGGGGTCGGAAATGGGGGTTTTGCGCACGCGAAGCGTGCGTAAAACGTCAATTTACGCACGCCGTGATATAAAGATATTTTGTGCATTTATGAAATAAGAAAAGGCAAGAAGAGTTTCTTTAGAGTAAAATATGTAAATCGTAACGCCACCTTGTGGCTCTCTCATAACCAAGCTAAGTTTATGTTTAGAATTGAAGTATACCTATAAGTATTTGTATTTGCTAGTGGTAGAACTCTGTATAGTTCATCTCCGGTACATAAAATCTGTGTATCCCTTAGAAAAGAGGTATAAGCCGTCACTGTTTCAGTTTGGAAAGTGTAGTAAGGTAAGGACACCAATGCGATTCAACTGATCCTCAGGGGCAACAACATACCCTCACGATCTTTTTCTTCGTCGTAGAAGCAAATTATGATTAATTTCTATCACGCACACAACTTCGCACAATCAGTGGTACGTGCCTGGGGTTCGAATCCCAGATCCCCAGCCAGAAGACTACCTCCAATGAGCTGCGTATTTGCGACATTTTTGTAAAAATAATAATAATAATAATAATTGGAGTTTTATTTACACTGAAACAACTATGTGGTGGTAAAAGTTGCTTTTTTAATAGGACAATATTTATATATATTGTTATAAATGGGAAACTACATAGATGTCACTACTGTGTCTAAAATGCTAAGCAAAGAGAATATAACCACTACGATGCCAAGCTGGCCGGATAAAAAGAAGCAATGGTGGATGACCTCGATGACGATAACAGTAATGACAGATTAGAGAGATGTCTAAAAACTATGGCGTGATTATTGAGAATTGATTCTTTAGAATTGGATTATTGTTTATAGAAAAGCGTGTTGGATATGTCAATGTTGTTATATTACCGCACCATTAAATATTGTTCTGGTTTATGGTCATGTTCCCCTATATATATATATATATATATATATATATATATATATATATATATTCTTATGTGCATTTGTATGTCACTGAACTCCTCCTAAACGACTGGACTGATTTTGATGAAATTTGTTGTGTGTGTTCAAGGGGACTTGAGAATCGTTTAGATTCATAATTTAGTCCGTGGGAAAATGTTTTTTAATTAATTTTTAATTCGTAAGTAGTTATAGAATCGGAAACTATGCATTTGATCAAGTGATGATCTTTAGCAAACTTGTTGTCCAAAAGACCACGAGGGTTTGGGAGTTGGAAAGACCAATTTTCGACAGATGGCACCACTGTCATTCCAATGCAGGTACAAATTTTCCGTTTTATGTATGTCATATTATTTCTTTAAAATGCGGGTGAAGCCGCCGGCACCACTAGTATACATATAATATGTTAGGAGAAGGAAACACTTATATAAAACTTATATGAATTATAGCCCGACAAATGAATAATTAAAGACCTTTCATTTCTGTGAAATAATCGATTGCTGGCCGGTCTGTTAATTTATAGATAAACTTTAGATTTCTGACATTGCTTTCGTGAATACCATGAAAGTTATTTTTTATTTACGCGGGGTTGCTTAGGTTCAAATCACATTTGCAGACAAAGCAGTCGGCCACGGATACGCTGCGACCTCTTGTCGTAGGTAAGAGTGGGCGACCAGCGTAAAGAACAAACGTTTAAAAATGTATGGATCATGCCACGCTGACCAGCGATGCGCGGTATGACCCTTTAATAAACGATACTCGGAAAAATCGCGCCGCTTGTCGCAAAGCCAGTCTGTAACGGAGTAGTTACTATGTGCCATGAAACGGACCATACAATACATGCATCGATGGTTTCCTATTTTTTGATAGAAAATGAGAATGTCGGTTGATTCCCGCTACAGTGTCATCCATTCTGCTTACGCGCACAAGTGAATATATCCTTAGATAATGTATTTTATAAAGATTGGCTCGTACGGTGTCTGCGGATGTGAAAAGAGCTTTAAGGGTTCAACCCAGTACGTTCAACTATTTCCTGCTCAAAACTAGTGTTACATTGTTCTATTAGAGATTCAGAGTATTTCCGTTATAAATTGTTTGAATGTTGTTTAAACCTTTATTGGTTTAACTACATATCAGTTTTGAATCGTTCAAAGCTCTCTTCATCTATACCTCGATATTTGAATTCCATTTAAAGCAGGCTTTGCCAATAAAAGAGTTAGTGAGCTTTAGGCAGATGAAGAGAGCATAAACCAGTCGTAACATTAAACAACTAGATTGTTGGTAGAACGATGGTTTGTAGTTAAATTCCTGAAGACACCACTGCCACATCTATATCGGCCTCATGACATCAATATTATGCACTTACGTATTCTGGTTCGAAGGGTGTGGTAAAAAGGTGTATTTTGATAAACATTTATTAAACTCTGTATGAAATTATATTTATTTATTACTGTCGCTCAACATTACATAGTTTGTGACAATTTCAAAATTAATAAGTGTGATATAAGGTATTTACATTTTGTTAGGGCGCAGAATAATTGATGAGTCGAATTTGTTTTCCGTACCACCTTTTAGTATTTGTTATCACAGCAGCTTTATACAGCAGATTATAGAGGTTTCAATTTTTACCCTTTGCGTACAGAATCCTGAACAAGTTGGATGGATAATTTACTTACACTTATTTCTTTCTACTTCATTTCCATTAAAACATCTCTCTAATGGAACGTAGTCGTATAAAAATAAAACATTTCCCCTTTTAACTCTTTAAATGAAACATTCTCGAGGTTTTTCAACGAGCTTAACCATTGACCGTTTTATACAACTAAGAACTAGCATGCAACTAGTGTATGCTGTGTTATGTGCATTGTGCACGCAACTTAAGAGTTCAAAGAATAAATGGAACGGTTATGCGATTATATAACAAACTAGGTGTGCCGTGTGGTTTCACTGTATTATCATAAGTATATAGATACGAGTCTTTAGATACGAGGAGTTAGTGGCTTCGTTTTTGGATTGTTAGTGTGTTTTAAGTACAGGGAGCAGTAGGCAATGCACTGTCTATATATTATATATAAAATTCTCGTGTCACAATGTTAGTTACCGTACTCCTCCGAAACGGCTTTACCGATTTTCACCAATTTTTTAGGTATATTCAGTACGTCTGAGAATCGGCTAGGTACTATTTATTTTTCATACCCCTAAGTGATAGGTTGTTATTTACCCTTAATTTTTTTTCATTTATACAGCAACACAACGTTTGCCGGGTCTGCTAGTACTGTATAGATTCGTTTATTAAATTTCTTTCTTTTGTTTGAAGCAGGTATAATTTCTACGCGATTTGACTAGCTTCAACACCTCGCCTAGTTTTAATATATATTCGATAGGTGTTGGTATAAAATATTAAGAGTTTTTCCACTTAGCCTTGAGGTTCATGATTCACCTCCTGCGAATACTCTACCGAATTATCAAGAGTCGATTTGAGATATTTATGATCATTTACTTCTTATTCATCTTTTAAATAGCTAGTTATTATTTAGAAACAAAAGGCTCGACGGCTTAAAAATAATTAACTGAAAGCGAACCAATGCGGTCTATGTCATTCCCACAATTTAGACGAATTCAACGACACATTGGTTAAAAGCCGTCAAACTGTTCAGTTACAGAACATGCCAAAGTATGAGACATTCGCTAAAAAACTTTACCCTCCATAGTCGGTTAAAAAATCACATACATTCCTCAGGTTTATGTTATTAGTCTCAGATTATACGTAAAGTTATTAGAACCTGGAAATATTAACCAGGCATGAAGACATTGTAGTACTTAAGTCTCGGGTCAACGGGATTGTCTGTGTCAAGTTTCTTTGTAGGCTTCGCTTCAGACCGTTTACCTTTATAATCTTAGTTACAATACAACGTCAGAATAGTGAGATAAAACTTCTATTTTGTCTACACTGCATACACTAAATACACTGAAATATTTACATATTAGGTAGGTACATTTAGGTAGGCTAAAGAAATATCTTAAAAACAAAGAAATATTACTGCTTAAATATATAAGACTTATTCAAAAAATATAGTCTACGTGACAAATCCAAGTACTTCCCATAGGTTAAAATCTGCAGGGTGTACCAAAGAATGACACAGAAACATACAATTAAATAGGTACAAGCATACATACTTACAAACGTTCGAAATATATTACCCTCGACAGTCAAGTGAAAATACAAATGAACAAGATACCATTACTCGAGGCACAAACGGGAGCTATAATTTTTGACTATTGCACGGCGTTCACTCAAAAAGCCATCGTTATCTTTGGACTTCGGAAAGTGAAAAATTGGTACCTTTATGGAATGGAACTAGGTTTCCTAACGATGCACTTGGGTTCGTTAGACACACACACCGTCGAATATGCTTCAATTGTCAGCCTTCTACCCCTGAAATGGACAGTTCTAACGATTTTTGAATGAAAACGCCGAAGATATTTTTCGAAACGACGCGGACGTGTGACATAACGAGTGAATATAGCTATGCTAGCTGCTAAAAAATCAACCCCTATCATTGCCTTAGGGGTTGTATTTCCAAAAACATTCAAACAAGCGCTTATTTTTTTTAAAAACCTAACTTTTATTTACCTATCTATTATAATATAATAATAATAATAACAATACAACGCTAATAAAATTAAAATAAACTAGAAGTAAATAAAATTAAATTAAAAATAATAATAAAATTATACTTAGTGCTTAATTAGTTCTAACCAGAAAGCTAATTTCTCATTTTCGTAGTACTTACTTCAAAATTGGCAGATTTCGTACTAACTTTTAACAAACAATCCTTTACTACTGGTTACCTCTTTTGGAAAATAAGCCCGGTTCCAAATTGCACACCTCCAGCTTCAGTAGTATAGTCTCTTCGATGATTAGTAACTTCGTGAGTAAGTTTTCTTTACATTTTAAATATGTGCAATACAGATTATATAGAAATAATGTTTATAAAATGTATACGTATATTTATACTAGTCTGCGCGGGGCAGCGTAGCGTGGTGGAGATTGGTTCATCATATATTATTAAATGTGTCCAGCTGTCATCTGTGTAGAAGAAACATATCTAGCTATAAGCAACACTCTCATACATTATAGAGACAGCGCGAAGTCATGAAGAAGCTATTCTGGAGTTCATTCTTTATAGATCCACAGTATCAAGTTATACAGACCGTTCTTCTATTTCGAATATCGTATATATGTACAAAATCTTGTCACGATTGCTAAGCAAACAAAGAGCACCCGCAAAGACAAAAGGTCTATTCTAAACCCGAGAAAGCGACCTTCTGAGGGTTATTTGAGTAACATTTATATTATACAACCTACACATGACTTCACCCTCGAGTATAGTTCTTGATTTTTATGTCTTAAATATTTTTTATGTGCTTTTTATATGGCTACCATGCATACCCTGTGAAAGAGGAGTATCCCTTACAAATTCCTCTAGCTAGAAAGTCCCTTTAAAATGGATTACTATATCTTTTTTAAGATTAGCCCCTGGAGAGATAGAAAATTATTTTGTTTGGTTTTTGTTTTCTTATACTGCAGATAAACGTTCACGTTAAAATTTATATTTTAATGTAATATTGTAGATAAAAATCACATTTCAAGATATCAGAATAAAATTATAAGAACTGCATTGTAATCTTTTTCAAACGCTTGTATTGATATGCAGATATTTTTTTAGATTTGATTATAGGTAAAATGATAAAATAAAATTAACAAATATAAAAATCTCTTTTTCAGATAGAAGGTAAATTGCCAAAATAAAGAAAGAACTGCGATAAAAATCTTCGTGACCGCTCAACAAATATGTACGTCACGCGTGCGGGAGGGAACAAATATAGGGAAAGCGACGATCACGCGCTAAAGCGACGTTGAAGTAATATTACTTAAGTTACACCGTAAGGACTGTGATCGCTCACGTTAAACTAACATTAGTTACGGTCTTATAAGAGCTGTGGTCTTGCGAATACACAAAAACAAAACACTAACTTAAATACACAAAATCATGTCTACAAACACTGAGAGTTGACAGAGATTGTCGGAGTGAGAAAGGCTTTAGCTACCGCACCGCCAAGCGGGTTGTCTTTAGTATTAAACGCATGTTGAAGTACATAACCCACGCTAGAAATAAGCCTCCCCTACTAGTCCTATGCTATTTAAACAACTGTATTCATTAGGTCATCAGGTCGCTGGACCTTTGTTCCTGTAGTCTAAGCATGACTCATTGCCACTGTCTGTTAATTACTAAAGCTCTTTGCAATAGTTTAGTGGATTAAAAACTATTAACCTCAAAAAACTTTAAAGACGACAGAGTACTGAACTTTGTAGACAATCAGGAATCGACGAGTGTTTTATACGACAATTTCTCGTCGTTTTAATGAAATGAAACTATCTATTGTAGATAACACTAGTTTACAGTACATCTGTTGCCGGAAAAAAAAATATCTGTTCTTGAGTACATATATTCTTTTTAAATATATAAGTTATTTTTTTATCAGCTTTAGTTTTTCAGTTTCTGCTATATACGTTTCAAACAGAAAAAAAACAAGTGTTTATATGGAAAAAAAGAAATAAAAAATTAAATTAAATATTTTGATCTATAAACAATTATTGTTTTAAAGCTCTTCTGTTATGTGTTGATTTAGGAAAATGGCATATCAGAGACCAGCAATAGTCAGACATCATTTTTGGATGCCTGCTAACGTTCTTCTATCACGCGAAATCCTGATGCGTACGCTCTCCTTGCTCTTCGCTCATATCTCCTCAATTTTCCGGAAATCTGTCCAGGTGACTATGGAGAAAGTTTTATACTCATATTGCACCCCATATTTTTTAATTGTAAAAGAAGGTCTTCAACAAGGTCAATATAACTTTCCGATTTCTTATTTCCGAGAAAATTTTGCATAACAGAGAGAAAAGCTATCCAAGCTCTTAATTCAAGCTCAGTCATTGAATCTCTAAATTTGGCAATCTTTCTTAAGTTGTCGAATTTGGGGCCCATCAAAAATCCTGGCTTTAATCTTTTCGATAGTAAGCTGAGGAATTTTTTGACAAATGATTCTAAACCAATTTCCGTTTTTATCTAGTGACTTAAACTGTTTCATGATGCCCAATTTTATATGCAATGGCGGAATGATGATTTTGTCACGAGCTGCTAGGGAATTCTGAATGAACTGAAGTCTTGATGCCAACAATTCTGAAGCTCGTTTAGAAAGATCCAAATCTCTTACAAGATCATCTAACTCGTTTTGGGAAAAGCATTTCGGCCCATTTGTTATACCTTCAAAATTAACATCATTTGGTGATGACCATGGTGTTTCAGTGTCAATTTCTTTTAAGGGTCCAGATATATTTTTTTACAGTAACAAGTCAGATGAATGTTGCACTGGAAGCTGAACACAAGTAGTACTTGGGTTTTGCCATTAAATTCGATATTTGGAGTTTATGTTCGTGCTACAAAAGTAACAGTCATGGAGATGATTTTGTGGTTCTCGCCAAATAGTTGGTGTTACAAAATTTAAAGGCACTTCTTTTACGACTTGTCCGTAATCTTAAATAACCAAAACACGATATACAAACACATTAAGGCGCCCAAGACTTGTCATTTTTATCCAAGGACTATTAAAATACAAAATATAGGCTTTTTTTAACGAACTCTGATATAACTTTCCGACAATTCTTAAACACGCGCTCTACTCAAATGGTGCAAAAGTTATTTGGATTATTTAAATAACGTCTTCTTGAAGTACTCATGTCACAAAAAAATCAGATATTATTCTTAACACAGTAAAATATGCTCGTTATGGACTAATAAATAAGAAAAAATATAAAAAAGAAAAACAAAAGAACTCGAGCTGTACAAATAATTTTGAGAGTGTATATATCAAAAACTAAGTTATAAATAAACATTTACATTCATAAAATTGGCGGCAACAGATAAAAAATTTAATTTTGTAAACTAGTGTAATAATAAATGCTTAGTGAAATAGGTTTAGTAGATTATTGTTTGTTCAAAAAATAAAAAATTACGAAGTTTTTGTTTATTGACCGAACCGGAGACTGAACTTATACCGGATCTGATCCATCTGACGGACTGAAACCTAACTGATATAGGAATGGAACCTGACTAACCTGACGAACTCTAATCTGACGGATATGTCAGACTGAACCCTAAAGAACCGGGATCAGAAACTGTTTTCCATGTAACATTACGCATATTTGTTCCAAGCTAAACGGTTGATGGATCGTAGAAGCGCGGAAAATAATAAAACAACCTGCGACGTCATAAGGCGCTTTCATACCACATAATGACTTTATTGAAGTCGTTTAGGTTCCTTTTTTGGTACACGTTTTTTTATATTAGACTTAGTTTCATTCTATAAATCATTTCTAACTTTCTAGATAGTGAAAGAGGTAAAATACTCGTAAAATTCCGATGAAAATATCGTTCTGATCACTTAACAAACATTGTACGTACCATACGCGCTTGATGGATCGTTGGTTCGCGAAAAAATAATAATGGGGTACGTAAAACGTAGTAGGTTAAAAGATTTATAAACAGCTTTATAACACAAAAGTTTGCTTTTTTTAAAATCTGGTATGTTTGTGATCTCATGTCAAAAACTAAACATTTCTTAAAGAACTTCGTAAATCCCGTCTTAATTACTCAACAATCTGGGTATACAGCACGAGTGACGTTAAGCGGGTGATGGAAAACGCACGCTCGGTAACCGTAATGGGGTACGAGTCCCACAACGTCATAAAGCTCTCCATGACGTGACGTAACTACCCTTCTGAGTAACATTTACTAGTAAATCTGTTTAATGTTTCAATAAAGAGTGACATACACGATGGAGGTTTTACGTATATGTTTTTTGTTCACACATTATAAAATGCGAGCGAAAGACAAATATGAAAGTCGCAACCATGGATATAACACTTTATAGGAACAGGTTATGCAGTAAAATATCCTAAAGATCTTCGTAAATCCCTTCGTGATTCCTCAACAAACATGGCACACAGCACGCGTGACGCTAAGCGGGTGATGGATAACGCACGCTCGGTAACTGTAATAGGGTACGAGTCCCACAACTTCATGAAGCTCTCCGTGACGTGACGCAACTTCTAAGTAATATTTGTTTAATATTTTATATATATTCTTTATCTTTATTTTGTTCGTATTAAGATTCTAAAGTGTACCTTAAATGTTGTAAATATTTGTATTAATTTCATTTTCCTGCTTACATATCCATTTTTCTGCTTAAATGTTGTATTTTTATGGCACATTCTAGGAAAACTGTGTAATCTATGCCAATAAAAAATTACATACACGACGAAGGTATACTAGTATGCATATTTACCTCACACACACATTAAAAAAGCGAGCAAAACGCAAAACACAGGGCCGTTTTTAATGTAAATCTTTATAGAAACAAGTTATGTATTAAGAATCTCGCAAGGATCTTCGTAAATCCCGTCGTGATTGCTCAACAAACATGGCACACAGCACGCGTGACGCTAAGGGGGTGATGGATAACGCACGCTCGGTAACTGTAATGGGGTACGACTCCCACGACGTCATAAAGCTTTTCCGTGACGTAACTTTTGAATAATATTTGTTTAACGTTTAGTGGAACAGGTTCTTCCTCACTTTATTTGCACTATGATTTTTTATAGCTAATGTTAAATAAGTTTCATATGTCTAATTCACGACACATTTCAATGCAAAGAACGGTGCAGTTACAATATTTGTAATTAATTTGTCATTATCATATGTACTCGTACACATTTCTCAATAGTAGCATCCTACCTGACCTATGGAGCTTAATAGGGATTTACGCCTGTTCCATTGAATCAAGCTCACAATTCTGTTTGTACTTGCTCTGTTTCTGACAAGTGCTGTTATATAATTATTTAACAAAATTACTAAGATAACGAACTACTCAAAACAGAATTATGTTTAAAATTATAAGGATAACTTTTTCTTATATTTAAACTTAGACTAATTATATTTATCAGGTTCGACGCGCTACTTTACAAATTTACTAAGTACAGCAGTTTATCTTGATATTAAAGAAAATAAATTTTTAGTCCAATGGTGTTAGTAAAATTTACATCAGCTTTTTTTAAAGGCTCCAGCGATTTGTATCGAATTACTCCAAAACATTGCACAATAGCTTTTAGTCGAAAAAGCTTATCTTCTATTGGCTGTTTCTTTAAATTGGCTATATTTTGCGGCTTTTATTTTCTACTTGAATGAGCGCTAGGTTCTTTAAAAGACCATTTAGCGATTAGTACGCGGCTTTTAAAATAATTTGGAATTTTCAAGAGTTTACCACAGTTCGTTGTGAGCTTTGAATTTTTGTTTCTTCTCGAACTTTTGTTTATTTTTTGGCACGAAATTTTATTCCTGTGCTTAGATTGTTTTTTAAAAATACTTAATGCCATATAAATACTATACTTACATAAAGACTTGCAATTCAGCTGTCGCTCAAATAAAACCTGTAATGCCCGAGCCAAGAGGCGATCAGCTTAAAGGCGTGTATAATTAATATCAGACAATATAGTACTTTTCAAGAGCGTTCTCAGAGGAATAATCTGGAATATTTCATACCATACATTTTACTAAATAAAATTGGATAAACAAAGGCCAATTTATTAAAATCTCCATACGTTTATCTTTAATTTGAATTCATCGGATCATAAAAAATGAAAGCAGTCGTGCCAAGAACCAAGTCCTTGATATTCCCTTGGCATTCGAACCCTAATCTTTATAGTCATATCGTCACGACTAAAAATAGGGTACATTAAGCAAGAAATAATTGTCGTATGTAGTATTATTTATCGAATGACCGCCGACGGGGGCAGTTTTACTAGTCTGCCAAAAAACCGCCTACGTAATGGAATTTTGCCAATAGCATGAAATGTATGTAGGCTATATGTAATATTTTTTGGCGTAGACAAACACATAGATATCCATCTAAGTCCACCCGGTAAGAGAATGTGCCCTCTGGACAATTGCGATCTCTTCTTTACTCCTGAATGAATTGTTTAATTGGAGTGGCTTCGTCGGAAACGTGGAATTGTTCGTCTGCGTCTTTGCTGTTGACTCAAACTCCGCATACTTACCGTTAACTCAAATACCGCATACTTATACATATACCCTAGTTTATTAAAGGTTTGTTTATAAAAGCATCTATGGCATATTTAGTTTTAGTCTTAGCAAAAACAATCCATTCCTCAGTGTTGATTTCACTGATACGAATAACTTTGTTTTCTTTCGTTAGCAATTTGGCTTTCAAATTCAGTAGTTATCAGTAGTTACGTATTCTGCTCACTGTAGCAACCAAAAAATATTGTTTGAAATTCCACATACATTATCTTTTCCTGGTACACGCTTTTCGTGTCCACTCTATTCAATGTTTCGTTTGCAAATCCTACTTTTTAAATCACATGAAGTTACGTTTCCTGCACAAGTGGTAGACACACATGAAACTTTTTCATTGTGTGTTAATAAAACGGAAGTGTGCACAGTTCCTCCAGTTTCCAACAATAGCTCAATTCAGACATGTTTTGCAAAAGCGAAACTGGGTAATAAAAGTGATTTAGAATTTGTATCATTTCAGAACGGCTGGTTATGAATTCCTTCTTTTTATTATGAGACCGAAATGGCAGACGAGCAATCCACCTGATGCGAAATGGTCTTTGAAGCACATGGACATTGGTAACCGATATCATATACAACAGAGATATCTTTCTTCCGAAATGCAGATAAGTTGGTAATACCTTTTTTTTTGTTTTGAGGGGGAAACCTACAAAAGGTAACCGACGACGTGGGAGCGACGCCGGGTTATGTGGGATTTTTACCGCACTAAAACCCCCCCGGTGACCGTCCTCAGCGTTTGGTGGAGAACTCCGGTATCTCCAATGGAACAAAACCGGAGTCCTCCGAGCGCGATGTCCCGGTCGGGCTCTGCCCTGGGGGATCACTTTACGCTCCTCCCGCACACCTGGTATTTACGACGGCATGCGACCACACATGCCGCCGTCCTTCCCGGGGTTGCTCTCCGGACGGTTCGAGCTCCCACTCTTGCCGCTGGCAACCCCGGAAGCCCCCTTTTAGTCGCCTCTTACGACAGGCAGGGGATACCGTAGCCATATTCTAGTCCCGGAACTACAGGGACAAAGTTGGTAATACCTAGTCAAATTGGCTTCAGGTAGGACTGCTGGGGAAGTAACCACTTTATTATACTTGTTGATTGTTTTTTATAGTGAAATTAGATTTGTTGCATTATGATGAGTTCAAATTCAAAAGTTTACCCATTATTGATGTACGTTCACTTTAATTAGGGTTTGGTCAAAGTTAACGACTAAGATAACATAGGGTTAATGCATACTGGGTACATTTATATTACCACTTTATGCCTTTGCGAGTTGTTTGATGTGGATATCACAAATTATTTGCATACTATCGCTTCATGAAATTATGTGGAGTGGATTGGTGAGGTTAATTTCATAGAGAAATAATACATATGGTTAAATATAAAATTTGTAGATTTTTTAAATTATAATTAAAGTATTGTTATGTTCTACTTCAGAATGAAATATGGTTCTACCATATTTCATACCCTTCGTGGTTTGGCTGGCATCACCGTCGTGACTATTTTCTCCTGATAACCGCAGTATCAAGCGCTACTTCGCTATTAAAGCTGTGGTGTGAGTGAGATATATCCTTTCGACTACTAGACAGGAATAGTAACGTATTAGTGCCGAACTGTGCTAGAACTACAATCATATTTAGATTTGGTTACACATCTGATATACATAAGCTGCAATGACCATGTATCTTCAGATATACTTTAAAACTGCTTTTTCAATCTTATAAAAAAAATACGTAACGTAAACGTGCCAGTGTGGGCTCGGGTTTAAGACTAGATCTAATACGTCTGTTTGGTTCTTAATGGGATAAGTACTAAATGTATCCGAACTGCGGCGTGGCTCGGTTTATTTGATGTTCAGTAATTCAGAGAAATGTTGTTAGGATTAAATAAGGTACACCTTTTAAGTGAAATTGAAGTGTGTGACTAGAATTTTAAAATTTATTGTGATATTTATGTTAAGTGGGCTCCACAAGTCCTATATGTTGTAGACGACGTATTCTGAATATAGATATATTTGTTTATAATATAGTATAGATATACTAATATTATAAACAGGAAAACTTTGTTTGATTGTAATGAATAGGTTCAAACACTACTGGACCGATTTTAAAATTCTTTCACCGTTCGAAAGTTACGTTATCCACGAGTAACATAGGCTATATTTTATATGAAATATACTTGATAAATAGATTTTGAGGCGGTACAAAGTTTGCCGGGTCGTAAATATAAATCAAGAAATGACAAACTGAATAAATAAATAATAGTTTTAAGCTCGCAATAAAGTCGTGCAAATTGTAATTTATTTTATTTACAGCATATAATTGCATAGAAGGCGGGTGGAACCAGATTTAGGTCAAGCGTAGGATGGTATTACTATCTCATCTCAACAAACGGCTTATATTCTAGCTTGCTTCTGCCCGCGAGTTCGTTCACTAACAGCTTTAGAATAAGGTAATTCTAATTGCTTCGGCGATGAAAATTGTCTCATAATAAAAGTAAGCTTACAGTTAATTTGATGAAAAATTGGTTTTCGTCATCTATCTTTAAAAATAAGGTAAAATAGGAAAATAATTCTTAGTTGTTTTACCAACCTTGTATATCACCTTATGTTGTAGGTAACACAGATAGAAACTTAATGCTGTAAACATTCTCTTCCAGCAAATCAGATAACATTTGTAATGAGTCTACCACTAATAGGTACTATATACAAGTATACATACATATACATATGTACGTACAATATACATAGATACATTTATTAAAAACTAATTACAAGAGCATGGTGTCATCGTATTACAAAAACAGTGCTTTTGCACTTATATTTACGTAAAAGTTATGTTGTCTTGTATATAGCATGTATTTTTTGAGATTATAGCGATTGTGTATATTGAACCGGTAAAATAACACTCGCCATTTAAATGTAAACAAATATAACATTCTTATTCATTGCTTTTGTGAAGTTTTTATATTTCCTATTTCGGAAGAATACAAAACTTTAACGGGATAAATATTTGGTACTCGTAAAGCGAGAATAGAGTTAGTTAAACTTGTGCCAAAGAACTCGTCTTGTGAGATTTCATTTTGTATTTCGTGATGCGGAAACACTGTCTTTGTTAACATTCGTCTTTCATATAAATATACATATCTCATCATACATCTTAAAAATCTTAAAAAAGGGAATTATTATCTACTGAGAAGTTTATATGTTTATAGTGTATATCGAACCAGTTATTTTATTATAATACACAATTAAAAAACACAGTCATCCTAAGTATAATAAAAAAAATCTGATAATCCTTAAATTATGGCTATAAAAATATTTCATAAAAGACTTCTATGTATAAATATAGGTACAAAGCGGTTTAGGTAAAACCGTAAAATGAAGTTACCTGATACAACTTCCCCTGATCTACGTGTAACGATGCTCGCACAATTTACGACAGTGTAACCCAAGTTGTTGCACATGCACCAATCGCATATGCAAATACATAACATGCACGCTCCGTGCATAACTCGAATATACTTCGATTGAATTATGCATCGATAGAACTTCGCGACTTTAACTATGAAACATATTTGTACGCGCGTGAGTAGAATATAGCTTATGCCAACTGCTTTGACATTCGACGATCTTAACCCTTAGGATGTTTGTCCACCGCACCGTCACCGAGCCGATACCGAAAACGAGATTATTTCGGGCCGTTTTTAATTATGCCGTGACGGCGATAGTTTGTCCACTGCGACCGATATCGGCGGTTTATTTTGTTCCAGCTGTCACTCGTGTAACGGCAGTGTATGGACAAAGTTCCAATGTGTTTTACATTGCCGGCACATCGCTATTACGGCGCCGTCATTAATTATCGGTATCGGCTCGGTATCGGTGGTCGATGGACAAACAGCGTAAGGGTATTGGTGAGATTGTCATGAATGTGAATTTAACTTTTTATGTTATTCCTACAACCCTGTTCGAGGATGTTGTAAGAAAATACGAGAATATTTCGGCCAAACTTTATGATTCCTACTTAAACTCGGCGATAATGTCGAATAAAGATATTTTTGTGTAGTCAATGTATATATGAAGACAATGAAATATTCCAATACTTATGAGAGACTGATGATACCAATACGCACTTGGCCACAGTGTTGGCAACCTGGGAGATGGCGCTGATCGTACCAGGGGCGTAAAATTATCGTATCTGCCGAAAAATTATCGTACATGTTCAAATTTCATAAGAACGCGTTAGTTATTAATGAAAATAGATATTTATCATAAATTTATATTGCACTCGACCGCCCGACCGGCCCATCATCATCATGATGACGGCCCAGGATCATTTTTCGAGTTTTATGATTTTCACATGGGTGCACCGTGCACCCGGGCGCGATGCACGCGTGAGGGATGGCGCGAAAATTTGTGCGATTCAAAAATGTTACGAAAATTAAATGGCTTCAAAGTTAATCAAACAATTGACATTCTTGCAATTGTACTAATAAAAGTTAAATAATTCCCAAGATTTCCCCTGAAGTATGTGTAGTGTCGAAGTTTATTTCTATATTTTCAATGTGTTGACGTCACGCTACGAAATGACACTTGACCGCCTGTTTTGGCGTAACGTTCCGTCTACCGTAATAAAAATATAACTTTTATTAATAAATAGCCCTTTTTTCGAAAAAATGATCAATGAAAGGCATATATAATACGTATATGAATTCATTAAAACAGTTTCCCAATAAGTGTCAAGTAGCCAATTATCGTACATTTGCGTACGATAATTACTCGCAATCGTACATCGTACGGTGGTATCAAATTATCGTACATGTACGATAATTATCGTACGGTTGCCAACACTGCTTGGCCAGCGCGGTGGACAATGGCTTAATCTTTCTCATTATGAGAGGAGAACCGTGCCCAGCAGTGGGACGTTAATGGGTTGATGATGACTGATGATGATACTCCCAGGCTACAGAATTTGATGATTGAATTTCATATTCAAATCACGAGTTAGCCGCATAAAAAATAGCTCCAATTCCTAAAAAAATGTATTTTACAGAAACAAGTTATTCTTCTCATTTGTATTACAAAGCATCAGTTATTAAATAACTTTCTTTCGAACAGAATTATTTTACATCGAATGAAAGTAAAACCAATTTAGTTTTTATTTTGTTTCTGATAAAAATGATAACGCCGTTCTAAAATTTCATGTTTCAATTTGTTGGTAGAACCATTAAAGTAGGTCGCATGTTGGAATCAGTAGGTTCTTTTATTTTGTCCCTGTAGTGCCGAGACAAGAATAGGGCTACGGTATCCCCTGCCTGTCGTAAGAGGCGACTAAAAGGGGGCTTCTGGGGTCGTGGGTGGCAAGAGTGGGAGCTCGAACCGCCCGGCCAACGGCCCCGGGAAGGACGGTGGTATGTGTGGTCGCATACCGTCGTACGCACCAGACGGTGCGGCGAGCGCTAAGCTCACCTGGGCGGAGCCCGACGGGGCAACGCGCTAAGAGGACTCCAGTTGCGTTCCTTTGGAGATCCCGGAGTCCTCTACGCAACGCTGAGGACGGACACCGGGGGAGTTTTAGTGCGGTAAGAGTCCCACATAACCCTGTGTCGATCCCACGGCATCGGGTACCTTTTGAGGGTTTCCCCCTCATTTACAAAAAAAAAAGGGCCTTTTATTTAGAGAAGGTTGCGCATAGCGTTTTAATCAACTTTGTGCTTAATATAAAGCATATTTCAAACCTACTGGGGTCGTAAACTAAACTCATAAAAGGTCATCAAAATAAATACTATAAATTAGTTTGGAATATATAGCATGGCACCACATGAAACATTAGATACTATATTAAATTAAGGTCAACACTCATATTTCCACACAAAAACCACTGTACAGACACACACTCATACTCTTGGCCTGGTCAGCGATGGAATCTTCCAGCCAAATAGGTATGATGACCGTTCCATCACATGTTGTCAGATATTCAACGTCTGGAGTTCAGGATTAAAAAGCAGCTATAAATACCAAATAAAATCTCTATCAAAAAGCATTCTATAAAATGCTCAATGAAGCGCTACCCGATTGAGATGGACTTTATCTATAAATGCACTTTTACGCACAAAATCCGGTAAAAGCACAAGTAAAAAATATTGCTTTTGAACGGAATTCGATTTTATTGTATTGTATAGGATCAAGTTATTCTATTTTTCAGTTCTTGCCTGTCATTCTCAAATTGAGAGTAAGGTTAGTTTTTGGAAACGTTTTATTCCTCTGACATTTTGTCAGATGTTCTCGTCGCGTATAAAAATCGTGTCGTTGACGCAAAATCAAAAACGTAATATTTCGTTCAGAGTAGATTTTTCATAAAATATTGTTGAACGTCGAACATTTATCGTCTATGCATGTCATTATTCTCTATGCACATTTTTACCAATTCTAAATGATAGCTACGTGAGGTCGATCACTGATGCGTTGCTCTTAAGATCTAACTTGGAATGCTTTATATTACAATTCTTAGCCCATTCATACAGAGTGCTATCAGCTTTATAATTGTTATTGCATTTATATTATTTATTCGTATTTATATCTATTTCGTGAAGACTTTACGAGCACTTAAGGAAAATAAAAACATCACGAAATATCTCTACACATGCGCCCAAAAACTTTCCAGACTCGCCCACCTACGAGTACGTTAGATGTAAGTAAGCATAAGTAATCGAACGATAACAATACATTACACCTAAAAGCGGTCAGGCGTAAGAGTCCGATGTGGCCGGAACATTTATTTTGTACTGCTCCAATCTATAGTGGACCTTTTTCGATGAAAAAGAGGTGACTCGTCGAAAACTGAAGTACTTAAGCCAGGTCTAATTCAATAGAAAGAAGCTTTGGAGGCAGATGAGATTGAATCAGATTATGAGACGAGCTTCTTTGTTGAAGGAAATTAGATTGAATTAGCAGTGAAAGTGGCTGAGAAGTCGTTTGATTTATAACTTGTTTTCACGATTCAGGCCAATAGGCACTATTAGGATTTCAATTATATCTACTACTCAGTGGGCGTTATAGAAATTCCCAAAGCGCCCGTGTCTTAAAGAATGACAGGTCGGTCGGTATCAAATTAAAAATATTATTCATTTACTATCATATTAGCTTCTAAAGCTGCCTCCAAAGGCAACTTTAGCCACATTTGGTACCGTCTTTATTGTACACTCCATAAAAATATTATTGTGCCCTTTCTTAAGGTAGATAAAAAGGGTAATTTTTAACCGAAATGCAACAAAAGATTCATCTTCTTCCACTTTTAATTTCCTTATTCAATCTGCCTTATTAATATCTCAGATTAACCATGGCTCTCAGATTAGCACAAAGCTTCTTTGTTATAATTATTACGATCGTTAAGGCATCTTTGTGAATGCTGACTCTAATCTTTCACGTCTTGAACTAATCGCAATCACGTCTTAGCATGGACTGTGTGTATAAGGATGAAAACACGCCTTAAAAAGTTTTTTGCGTGATTCGTTTACTCGCTCCTATTTGCGTCGAGATAAACGATAATTTGTCGGAATTCTATATTTTTAATTGTTTAACATAAATAAATTAACATAACGTTAATTAATTAATAAGCAATAGAAAATGGAACATTAAAACGTTTGGCAAAGTTTAACAATTTATTGTTTTAGGTTTACGTTATAGCGTGATTTCGTATACTATTTTTCAACAACTAAAGTATTTTTGGTTAGTCAGTATTTAAATTTTGTACACTCTAATGGTATTCATGGATAAATTAGGTAAGTTTAGCCAAAATACTAGGACATAACGTACATTACGACTACTACGATACTAAAATATGAATAACATTCCCATAAACAACTAACTTTAGGTGATAACTTGCATGCAAAATTATATGGGGTGCAAAATTGAAGATTTATTTTAATGCTGACATTTTAGGTATGTGTATGTATATGTTTATGTTTAATAATATATGCAGATATGTAAATATTTGAAAAAAAACAATAGGATCTATTTAGTACTATATTGTAATACCGGGCCGTTACGTGTGATATATTAATGTTTATTTGTCCGTTCATTAATTTACAAACATATTTATAATATGTATTTCCGAATATACATTGCAGTAACTAATAAAAATAGGGTTTAGTACAATTCGGCCATGTGAAATAGGTAAGCACCTTTTTTATTTTCTGCTAATGCTCTGATATAATAAATATTTTCTTGTAAAACTCCTATTTCGGAAAGTTATTGTACTAAAAACCTATCAATTTCTTTGCATGAAACACATTTCAGAGCAATGACTGGTATTAACTGTATGAGAGGTACCTATGTATTATAATTATAGTAGCGAGAAAATTCCATCATAAGAATCGTTCAAGCGTTATTCATTTGACCTACAAAGTCAAAACTAATTTGCTTACAAAATGTAATTTCTGATGATTTTATCAACTCTTGCATGTAATTGCAAAAATAATCTCACAAAGATATTTTTAAGCATAGTCATTGGCATCAAATTTATCTTAAGAGTAGAGCCAAGTATGTGAAATTATATTTTCGATCTTTCACTATATGAGTCAAGATGCAGATTTATTATACTTCTCCTTGACTGCGATTTCCAACCATTCAAACATATAAGAGAGATTTCTTTATACTTTGTAGATCGATTTCTACTTACTTCTGCGATGGCAATATAGACCGTATATTCCAACATTAATATCATATCCCTCTCAATATATGTGAAATAGAAATTATGATCTACTCAGTAATTAAAGTATTACTGTGTACTAATCTTGATTGGATCTTTTGTTGACCCTATTCTGATTCTTACTAAGATTTTCCATAAGGTCACCTAAATTAAGTACTGATGGGCTATTCATTCATATTAGTTACAGAAGCTAAGCTTTTTATAAAGGTCAAGTAATATGAGTACTGGTAACCTGATTATGAATTATCATTGTTACAGAATAAGAACTCGTTCATTTAGGACAAAAATGTAGTTAATCTCTTAAAATAAGTTACATCTCTTTTTTGACACGCCTTTATCAGCTTGGATTATCTACTGTATAACTACTTGAACTTTTTCTACTTTAAATTTTGCAAATTTACGTTATTCAGCCCAAAATTTGATGCCAAAGATTTGATCTGATCGTGGAGCCATGGGATAAATAAAGGGTTGCTTCAATGGCTAGTAGTAAATCCCTCGAGTTCACTCATTTCATTTGTTTTGACGAGTCCGATACACCACGCTTATGACGAGGTGGTGTAACGTGTAACTTTTCAGTATGCTTTTTAGCTTTTAATTAATATTAAATGCAATATTATAGTACATCGTACAAATTAAGGACACTCTATTTTTTATATTATGTATATTCATTCACTTAAGAAGGCACATCCCTTTTTATCGTCTATCGAGGATGCTCTCGTGTACTCGATATTAAGGGTCTTGTCTAGAGAAGTGATATCGAACCCGCATGGCTAGAATAGCACTTGATATGAGAGCACCCGAGTATATTATCGGGGTTTTTCAAATACATATCGTTAGATTTGCAGGAAACATCGCCATGCAAAGGACTTATCTTATGTAATCCTAATACGCGAAAGTGATGTTGGAAAGTTATAGAACGAAATCGTAGAAGCCAAACATTTTATTCAGAGCACTCTTCAATAAAGATCATAAATAATACGTTTATGGTATGAATTTTAGAGTCATAAATGTACTTATGGCGCCCTTCAATATATTTTCAGGTCAAATAGGCGCAACGATATTCTCTGTTCCAGGTTTAAAAACTAGCTGCCTTTTCCATATTTAAAACCGCAATTTTTTCAACCAGCTCGAGTGTTTTTAACTTCTCTTGGGATTGAAATTCGAAAAATCATTTCCTATACCTGCAGACCGCTAGTCAATCTAACGTTACAAACAGCACTATGTCCATCAAAAGTAGTCACAGCATAAACAGAAAACATATAGTAAAACGTAAATACGTATGTCTCTAATGTAATAACATTAACACAACTATTTTTGAGGTGAAGTCATTTTCCCCTGGTTGGGCGTAAATGTTGAGCAATTTTCACTAACATTAAGATATGAGAATTAGTGTTGTGTACTTTGGAATGTGCTCAACTTTCAAGCACTATGTTCCAGCCTTACTTCTTTTTAGCTCTAAGAAGAGAAAATTTTGCCCATAACGCATGTCGACGGTTCCGTACTTAGATATAGGCTACATATATGCAACAAGTGCAAGTGAACATTGCGTGTACTAAAAAATAAATATTCTAAGGAAACCTACATGTATTAGCAGCTATGTATCTATGCGCTCACCGGCTAATGTGAAAGCACCCTAGAGTTATCTGTAATATTGATAGCGATTTGTTAGCTCTATATAAATAATTTTTACCGTATTCGGCGCTCATAGTTCTACAATATGATTCTCTGTGTTGTGTGTGTTATTGACAGATAAAATGATAATAGCTCAGACACAAAACAAAAAATATCGTGAAGATATTTACCTGTCCAAAGGTCAAACCCGGAATCATTCACTGTATTATACCCCTACGCCAATCATTCTATCGCAATTTTATAACTACACGACAAAATATATTTCTAATAGCAGAAACCATACTTTTTATATCACACAGTTTTACTACTTTTCCTATACAAATAAGTAACAAAAGAAGATATAAACGCAACGTTTATGTAAAATGCAGATGGATTCAATAAAACCAAAGGTTTTTGTTTCACTACTGAATCCCAAAAAAAGCCAATTAGGTTCTACTTCAGCTGGAGCTTCGCCGGGAAAATTGCACCATTTGCGGAAGATTTGCTCTATAAAAATTGATTGCCAACATTAAAGTCATGTACTGGCTAGCGTAAATGAAATTAACTCAGCAAGTGAGAAAAGTTTTCTAAAAGTTTAGGTCGAATTGGCTGCGGCGTTAAATAACTAAGCGACGCTGTTATTTTTATAAATATTTTATAATTATACTAAGTGTTAATTAATTATTAGTGACAATAAAAAAAACTACCAAACTAATAAATTAAATTAAGAGTCAAGAGTTGTTGATTCAAAATGAGTGCCATAAATTTTTGAAACTCGTCAAATGTACTTTATTTATTTTTACAATTCAATAACATACCATAACTGTTTTTAAGTCAATAATGTACGACATTTAAAGGCTTCTTTTTACATAGAAAATACTCGTATCTATTGAGCTTACTATTACACGCACGCTAACAGTGCCACTTGTGAAAGTGTTATAATCGGATGTTGTGATAGGTATTATCTCCGCACTTACGTTTCGAAGGGAGAGTGTGGGTGTTTACTGGCTCACATATATTATAAGGCAACCATCTTACTCTTCAGAAGTGGCAACTCTTCAGAAGTGTCATCGGCTTTATGTAGAATAAATGGAGTTGGGCTTGTTCTATATACGGCTCGACTCCAGCAGCACCACCGCAGTGTTAAAATGCTGTGATGGGGTTTGGAGGATGTGGTGAGACATACTTTTTCGAATTAGTCCTCAGGGGTAGCGGCGCGTCTGTGGTCGATCTCGTGTAGAAATCTAATGTTATCTGGTGTTCATTACAGATGCCAATGGGCGGCAGTAGCCACTTACCATCAAGTGGACTGCATATATATTATGTCTTCTACTATAATGTTATAAAATAGAGTTGATTACAGATGTTGAACAGCAGTGACCACTTACCATCAGATGGACTGTTAGCTCGTTTACCGTTTCAAACTTTAAAAATATACCTTAATACCTGTATTTAGTATGTATATTTTTACATATGCCGCGTGATGTCGTACGGTAGAGGATTACTCCGTTTCTTTCTGTAAATATGGTAGGAGGGGATTAAGGGATTAAAGCCAAGGATGAGTAGCAGCATCGTTCTAAAAAATATTCCCTATTTGGGCTTCTAACAGCAAATGGATGGATGTATGTAACTACTTTTTTCATTTACATATTTACCATTTTTATTAAGAAGTTAGCAACGATGACCTGGAAAACTTCATAGTTATATTAAGTTTTCTTATTTTTTGGCACTACTCTTAATGTAATTCAATGAACCAAGACTAGACCTATATATCTAATATTCTCTATAGATATTATCAAGATAAGATACATCCCTAAAGACCTTCGCTATCTTCAGAACAAGTGGGAACTCTTCATACTGTAGTTATTGGTACGTGGTTGGCATATCCTCTCCAGGCCATAGCCGGGTCACACATCCAACATCCAACCGCCCTTGAGGTTGCTTAACTTTATAGACCAGTATACAAATACAATATGCGTTTTTATAATATAGGAGTAGCAGACGGGCATACAGTCCACCTGATGTTAATTGGCTTCTGCCGCCCATGGAAATCTGTAATCAATCCCAGATAGGATTAGATATTTCTAATTGAGGTCGGCCACAGATGCGCCGCTACCTCTCGAGGACTAAGCTGGAATGCCTCGGATAAATATGTCTCCCTTCCCACGCCCTTCAAACTAGACACTATCATGAGGTAGAAATAGATGTGTAGGTTATTATACTAAGTCTTCAAAACCTTTATACTCTTAGATGTTACTTAGGTAAACAAAGTAAGATTTGCATTTCACGTCAATGTTCATTTAAGATGTAAATTTAAACATTTTGCATAAAATAAGATTGCAATTATCATCTTTAGTTAGCAGAGATTCACGTTTCACTCAAATTATACGATATTTACGTGTTACAGTATCAGCGATATATATAACGGTTGTGTGGTTGTTGGTGATATGAATATCAATAGTTTTTCTGTATAGCAGGAGTCTCAGAGTCCAACGATAGCAAGTTGTATTGAATTCTAGATAGGGATGGACTTCTACCTAAAGGCACCCACTCGTATTACTATCCCTGAACATTCAAGTTAGAAATAAGTAAGTTAGCTTAAGTTGTACTACTATTTGAAACATATTACGTTTGTCTGAAACGCATTCCTTCGCGTCATAGAATCTATGTTTCACGTATAAATTCAATCAATCCAACTTCTGATAAAATCCGCTAGGGGTGCTGATTTGAAATGGTATGGGCAAATACGTAAACAAATACCAAAACAGTCATATTTGTCGAAACGTAAAAACTCATGGTAAGGGTACTGGCAATATAAAAACGTGACTTTATTTAACTTTTCAGATATTCTGAAATAACATACAGTTCAATTAAAACTCCACGGAGAATAAACAAACACTATTAATATGTAAGTTATATTACACACACACTACAAAACGACTTTTAATATACATATTCAACGTACACGTACGTTGCTATACGTGTTTTGAGTTTACAGATGCTTAAACAACAATTTGAAAGATTGATATCTTTTATAGCCTACGTGTTTCACATGAAAACTATTATTTACTAACAATATAATATGAAGAATGTTGAAATGAAATTAACCGACCAAATATTTCAGCATACATTTATAACTATGTTACGAGAAAGCTTTTTATTTTTATATTGACTAAATAATGTTACTTTTATGTTTTATTTTTATTATTTTTTGTCCCTTGGGAGAGCTTATAATGTTTATGTTATAGTGTGTTTGTTTATTCGTTCAACTATATACATAGTTTTAGGTACTCGGCAGACATGCTACTTGTAGCACCAGTGATCGACGATTTTACTTCTTTTCGGAAGCAGACGGGTGCGAGATGAATCGTTTGATCGCCGATGGTCGCTACATTGCGTGCTCAATGTAGTAAGTTAACACCTAAAACACGATGCAGTATTAATGCAGTCACTAAAATGCGCGTTTATGATAACTCGACCGATTGCAGCAAGTCAATAAAATATCATGCAACATCGATACAATCACCAAAACACGTAGCCGATTCTCAGACATACTGAATTTGCATATAAAATTTGGTGAAAATCGGTAAAGAGGAGTACGGTAACTAACATTGTGACACGAGAATTTTTAAAATAAGATGGATTTAAGGGCAATAAAAATATTTTTGAAATCATGACTTCGGTAACATCGAAGAATTATTTTTCATTGCACAATTTGTTAACGTACAGATGCTACTACATGACATTAATTTCGCTGTGTATTTATTTAATGAACTTAGTTACTTGACATGACTTTTAACAAAATTCGCGCTTAGCCTGATACTATTTGATCATAGACTTTTAATTTCATAAGAAGTAAAAACTCATTATAAAGCTAGAAGTCAAATTGAAAAGGTAAACATTAATAAAATTGATTTTATAATACTAATTTAGTTAGTTTTAATCCATAATTAGCCAGTCATTTAACAATATAAATTCGACATCAATTTAAAATATACGTAACGCTAGAGCAAAGGTAAACCATTACAGAAAAAGAGCATAATACAATTTAACTAAACTTATCTAACACAAAAACAGACTATAACAGGCTGGCTTAGCGAATATTTATACGATTTCACAGTTGTTTTAACTTTAGTGGGTGCTGCTGGGTACTGAAGCTTGATTAGCAAAACGCTAATTATAAAGTTCGTTGAACTTGACTTGTCGCAGACAGTAGTTAAACACTATCTAATGCGAGGGAAAAATAACATTGTATTAACTGAATTAATGGGATTGCATTTTTAAAAGTATTTCGTTGTGAAAATAATGTCTTTTCTAGATTTTGTAAAATAAAAAAATATTGTTATAATCAGAATCATTAATGCTTAGCGATTTTTTTTTATTCGTGACATGTATTTGCATAGTACGTACTTCATTTGAATATCAAGTGGACTAGCTATAAATAAAATGTTTTTGATTAAATCAAATACAATATAATAGATAATCATCATCATCAACCTATTATTGCACCACTTCTATGCTTCCTTGCGATGTTTCATATAGGTTTCCTCGCGATCTTTTCTGTCAAATTATGTAACTGTTAATTAGAGAAAGTGATAAATAATTTCTAAGTGAGTAGTTTAGTGGTAAGTTATGATAGCCTTATGATTGAACTTTTGGTGTATGTGGAGGGTGTGATATAGGAGACATACTTTTCCGAGGCGTTCTAGCTTAGTCCTCAAGGATAGCGGCGCATCTGTGGCCGACCTCAGGTAGGAATATCTAATCCTATGTGGGGTTGATTACAGATGTCCGTGGGCGGCAGTAGCCAATTACCATCAGGTGGACGGCATGCTAGTCTGCTACTCCTATAATATAAAAAAAAATATATATTAAATATTTGATCTGTTACTTGGATAAATGTAGCACATTTACTTCAGGCGTGTTTACTTACACCCGAGGTCCATTAGGTCAATAGCCTCGATACACAAAACCGCGCAATCTTTCATCTCCATTTTTTTGTTTCCAAATCACCGCTAAGTCAATTTTCCTTGTAATAACGAAAACCGCAAACGTACAGATTAATGGGCGCCTCGTAATGAAAAGGCCAAGATGCGGCGCCAGGGCCGGATTTGGAGTTGTGGAGGCTTTGTGGCAACGGAGCAGCGGTGGCCCGTAAATATTGTCTGAATAAAAAGCCAAGAAATAACATTATTTTAACAAATGTATTAATGTAGTAATCTGTTAGGTGTCGTAAGACATTGCCGGTAAAAAGGGGCAAAAATTGCGTACTCAAAAATTGGATATTTTTCATCTCTGTATGCGAGGGTGCGTTGTGGAGGCCCCAGGGCAGTAGCCCCGCCTTTTCTCTCTCGAATCCGTCCCTGTGCGGCGCCATTGAGGCTTTATTTCCTTGAAAGGGTCACGTTAATAAAAAGAAAATTAAAAGCGCCGCATTCTAAGCCGATTGTTGCTTTCTGGAACGACTGGTAAACGAATTAAAACTACACTAAGGAAAATATTTAAGTAAAAATGCCTATTTTAAAAGAATCTCTTTGTATTAATGATGGCTTCAATAAATGTTTCCCCATTTATTGAAAATAACTGTTAAATATTGATTTATTGAAAATAATTTTTCAGATTAACGGTTCATAAAAGCGTTTTTTAAATTATTTTCAAAGTAACGAAATTAAGCTGTCCATTTAAGACATCTCGTGTATAAGTGTGTTCCTAGACATCTTACGCAGCAGTATCTCGCCCCACAAGGTATGCTAGTGTAAATTGACAGAAATTCGCATACAGCACAGAAGTGGCGATCGGGAAATCTGAAAATAACGTTTACAAGTAATTACCACCAAAAAACAATATAAAAATTGTTTATTAATACTTGTGATCTGATCTGAAAGATTATAGCACATATGACTGTAAAAAGTGTAGTTAAGTGTAATAGAATCTATAAACAATTTTATGACGAAATTCCGTATTATATGTATAATTATAACTTCAAAATTCTGTTTCTGAACAGAGGCTTCTGTTAGTGTACTCCCTCATATTAAAAAAGAAATTAAAAATAAAACTTACTTTGAAGGAGGTGCTTGCGCCGACAAGTAATTTGGTCTAAAACTTGCATCTTCCTCAACCTATACAATATTTGTTTAAATGGAATTTTTAACTTGGGGACAGTAACAACAAAAGATAAAAGGTACTGAAGGCTTTTGTTGTCTATCTTATTTGTATGTTATGGATACAAAATTATAGAAGCAAAACGTTGCAAGCCACTTAAAATCGTCAAAAATTTAGAAATAAAAGTGCACAAAGATAAAAAGATAGAATTTCATTCAAACACAACTTCATTTGAAAAAGTATCGTCGAATTAATGATACTTCTCGTCAGGCAATTTCTATTCAAAACAAAAAAAACGTGAAACGCTTAATGTTGTTTCAATCATTTAGCGTTCCATGTTTGTTCAGATTTGAAATCACATTTTCTAGTATATTTTCAATTTTATAATTAAACATTTTAAATTCAGACACTCTAGAACTGGTTACTGGAGCGTACCAGAAATATAAAATCGTTTATTTTTATTTTTCTATATATAATTAGGGTTCCGTACTCAAAAGATAAACACGGGAGTCTATTACAGAGCCTGCTATGTTTGTCTGTCCCAGGGCTTTACTTATCTTTCCTCGTGAAATATAACTGAAGCGTTATTATGCGGAATTTTTCAGGAAAAATATTTTTGATTCTTGTGGTTTTCAGCTATTGTTTAAGTGTTTTTTAATATATAATATGGGAGATGTAGACGAGCATGCAGTCCACCTGATGGTAAGTGGCTACTGCCGCCCATGGACATCTGTAATCGATCCCAGATAGGATTAGATATTTCTTCCTGAGGTCGGCCACAGATGCGCCGCTACCCCTGTAGAATAAGCTGGAATGCCTCGGAAAAGTGTGACTCCCTTACCACACCCTTCAATCCAGAACACAGCCGCTCTTAATACTGCTGTTATGAGGCAGAAATAGGTGTGGCGGTGGTGCCGTCGGAGTCGAACCACAAAGGGTTCTAACACCTTCAAATGCCTACTACTAATTTATGGACTTCGGACCTTAAAAACGAATAAAAACCTACCAGGTTTCCTTTTCACAATCAACTCACTACTCGAAAATTTCACGTATCATCAGTGCCTTTTCATGAAATAAAATTGCATGACTCAATTCCAAATAATCTTACAGCTGTTTTTTGCTAAGCAACCACAAATTTTAAAATTATTTTTCATTCGGCTATTTATTGAAAAATTAGGGCGTGCATTTTCGTATCATACACATATTCCCTATCATAAACGAAGAAGCAGTGATAGCCTAGTGGTTAAGAAACTCGGCCTCTTGATCGAGGGGTCCGAGGTTCAAATCCCAGGCACGCACCTCTGATTTTTCAGTTATGTGCGTATTAGAAATTAATTATCACTTGTTAAACGGAGAAGGAAAACATCGTGAGGAAACCTGCATACCTGAGAGATTTATAAAAAAAAAAACTCAATGGTATGTGAAGTCTACCAATACACACTTGGCTAGCGTGGTGGACTATGGCTTAATCCTTCTCATTCTGAGAGGAGACCCGTGCCCAGCAGTGGGACAGTAATGGGTTGTTGATGATGATGATGACACGTATTCATTTTATATGTCTCTATTTCTAATTATTTCAACTGCCAGTTCTCTCAACTTTCTTCTATAGCTCTATTATAAATATCTCATTAGCATTTAACAATGCCTAGATCATATTCCAGTACCGTTTACGTTTTGGTTTCATTTTCTTGTTCCTCATTACTCATATTCCGTTACTTCCGTTTATTTCAAAGCAGTTGCATTCATAATACTTTTTTGTTTTTGTTAATTACTGCTGTCTATGGGAATCAGTAATTAAAATATTAAATTCATACGTTAAGTCGACCACAGATACTCGTATGTTGCTACCACAAAGGGTGAAGACAGAATGCCTCAAGTGACTCTACCTTATCAGTGGTAAGCAATGACAACTTAACCTCAAGAGGATTGTTATAATTTACTGAAATCGCTTATAGCTTAGAAGAACGTAATTTTACTAAAGAAAGCTTTTTCGAAAGAAAGAAATATTTTATATCAGGTAACAGTGTTAAGCAAGTTCTCTAAAAAATCATAAAAAAATTAAGAATTTCAAAGATTAATTTTTAAAAACGATATCGTATTCTATTTAACGAATAAAAAACTTTTGACACTTTAATAAATATATTTCCGTAAGTTATCTTATTCTACCCCCGTCCCAGGGATAGCTGTTTATGTATCTGTAATCCTTGCTTCACAAATTCGAACACAGAGTAAATATTTTAACGTCGAATATTTCCAGACTTGCTACAATTTGTATCTTCCACCAAAATTGCTTTTAGTATTGAAACGGGTTGCCCTAAGGATTGAATAAAGAACAAGTAAAGTTGAAAATAAACATGTCTACTGAAGTGACAAGTCTCGCTCAAGTCTCCGAGGCGATTGATGTAGGCGAGACGAAAACAAAATATTTACATTTATGTCGACCTATGTCTACGGCTGTTCGTTAAATAACTTATACCAACCCTTTCACTTCTGCCGAGTTGCAACATGTCAGTTCATTGAAGTTACTTTGATTTAAACAGTACTTTCATTGTGTGGATATGTGCAATAAACGTATGTTTGTTCCTAATTTAGTAAGTAAGCAAGCAATCTAATAATAAATCTATCGAATTTGTCTGGCTTAAACATCGTATTAAGTCTAGATTTGTTTAATTTTATTTCAAGATGATTCGTCTTCAACTCGTTAGGTACTGTCCCACTGCTAGGCAAGGACCAAGTGTGTATTGGTATACCTCAAACAACTTTTTAGAACACTAAGAACACTTTTGCAAAGAAGAATGTAATGAAGTTAGGATGAAGTCACCAGTGATTTTAATTAGAAACCAATTGAAATCAAACTCGTCTTGAAGGTCTTGAAGTCATGTAATAATATAGTCACATAAACGGTACAGAGTAACGATATAACAATTATACGTAAGTAAGTTCACACTAGTGATTAAAAGTATTATAACTACACAAGTATCTCCGTTATTCGACTGCTCTTGCTGAAGTCTCCGACCAGAATGTCGCTCTCTGTTAATTCGAGCGCCGCCAAGGTGTCGTCCCCACTTCACCTACCCGCATCTGTTTTTAAACTGTAGTATCAAATGAGTCACTTATTACTTTAATGTAACGTTATAAAAATGTGATATCGTTAATATCCAAGCTTCTTATTAACGACGATAACATTCGGCCGTCCTGCTCACACGTTCGTCCTCGATCGTGTATGGTCTGATGCAAGAGCTGCAAAAGAAAACCAGTTGTTTAATGCCTAAGTCCAGAAGAGTTACACATTTTCTTGTAATACCGACTCGCACGTAAGAGGCCCGAAATGTTTATCAAAAACATGGCTTTAACTATACGCATTTTCTTGCAATACCGACTCGCATGTAAAAGGCCCGAACTGTTGATCCGAACCAAGGCTTAAACTAGGTGATGTTCATATAGAATCACACTAGTTGTGTATTACCTAGGTTATAAATCTGCCCCAACAGTGTTCACCACGGATTTCTGTTGCAGGCATAGTTCATAAGGACTCTTTACATAAAGGTCATATGCGCGACAGGTATTGAAGCGAATGCATTAGACCATTGTTAAATATTAAAAAACACGGTTATAACTAGGTGATGTTCATATAGGATCACTCTAGTCATGTATCACCGCAGTTTTTATACCTTGCTTACGATAACATTCGGCCAGTGCTCAACTCAAATTTACTCTAAAAATGCAATATTCACTTAATGTCTTCAAGGTACTCAATGCCTTGGGTCAACCCAACCATATGAATCACCAAGAGACACCCGCGAACATCACACTGCTCGAGGCATCTGCACTAATCCATCTTAACTCCAGATAAATAAAAATCAAACCACAAAGTTTCCTACACCTACAGTAATGACAACATCTAGCTGCCCACTTTATTTATGCCTGGATTCTAAGTCTAATAGTTAAATCTCCAACAACTATTGATTCGATAAAGTTACGCATCAGAATAACGACGTTTATCTTATTAGTGCATTTCGGAATGCTCAACAACCTGTTCAATAACTGTTATACTGATAGATAGATCTATAGTTGGCCACTAAATGAATCTGTGAGACTCAAAATACTATTATAACATTATTTTATTACTACTTAGTACTTCTTTTAATTATTACAATGTTATTTTATACAAATAGTTGCCTTTCCAACGTACGTCTTTTATCAACTGATGAAGCAGTATCAAAATAATAATATATCGTTTATATTTGAAATGAATTATATCAAAGTTAAAGACTAAATAATGGTAAACCAAGAATTCCACACAATATAACACGTAATAAGTTGTATGAACCCATTTTTTTTTTACGTTATTTATCACAAATTCACATTATTTCTTTCAAAGTAGGGCTACATAACCCACTTTTGAAAGTCAGAAAGAAATTTCATTACATTAAATTGAATTTATATTCAGTTATAATAATACATACTATTACATGAATTTCAAAATTTAATTAACAAAGCTTAACGGACCCATGCGTTCACGTCAGCGACATACTTGTCAATTGTGCAATAAGCTTAACTACTTAACTTTTTTTTTTATTTCACCAAAAGTTTTAAATTAAGATTCCCGTAAGGAAATTATGGTTTGGGCTATTTTATTGTAAAAGTTATGCATTATACTAAGAAAGATTTGCTAGACTTTACGTAAAACGTCTTTTTTTTTTTTTTAAATATCAAATAATGTTATGGAAAGAATAAACACATTAAAATGGTCCGATAATCTAAACGGAGTTTAAACAGAGCTTGTCTTACATTGAGTTGCTTGGAACCGGATTTTTTTTCCGTAGTTATCAAACGGATAGTGTTATTGAATACATACTCGTAAACTACCTACCAAGAAAAATGACTTCAGAAACCGGCCATTATTTAACTATACTTATTTGTGTCTACAACTGATAAAAGATTTTTTTTAAACACGCTTTTATTTTTGCCACGCTTTTATTAACTTGACCTGTATGTATGTAACGGAATATTTGAATTCGATTTTTACCTACTTTGAACGGTCGGATTTATTTAAAAACTTTGAAATACTTTGACATGACATGATTTTAATAATCTTGTCCAATTCTAATTTTGTCTCATCACGATCGTCAGATTTAAAACTATAACTGTTTTACATAACATGTGGCTCCTTATCAATCACAACCTAAAATTTCTATGACCTGAAAAAGGTCTATTAAAGTTGATCATGATTTTATACCAGCCAGCCAAACAAACAGTTAGTCAAACTATCTTATGATACACCTTATTACCGAACAATTCATATTCATTATATATATTTCAAACACCTCGGCTTCACCTGACTTTTATATAGTTTGTAATAAAAATTATATTAGTGCGTAATATCTGTATAGATTATATTAATATAATATGTATCATTTACAACCAACACTCTCAAGGAGACGCTCGATGTTTCTATAGAGAAAACCTAGACATGACGCAATTGTGAACCGTATGAAATTTATATGAAAAGTAAATTATTGTATAAGAAAATCCCATCGAAATGTACCTATGGTTTTATTTGATTACATTATTAAACAACATTATTATTCATTTGGCTATGATATACATATAATAAGAATGATATCTTCACGTGTTTACATCGAATATATTTGAAAAAGAAAAATTTTTGTCTGTCGGTTTGTATGTTTGAAAATGCATTAAAACCAAAACTACGAAATTGATGTCAAAAGTATACATTTTTTTTTAAAACATTACATGACCAGGTAATGGAGAATTCCAAATGACCAACGTACTCCGTGATCTTGACAGAGGGCATTGTATAATTCAAATTATATTTTGAATCCACATGAACAAAGTCGCAGGCAAGACTCGTTTTAAAAATGCAATTCAAATTATATTCTGAATCCACATGAACAAAGTCGCAGGCAAGACTCATTTTAAATATGGTATACAAAAGACTATCGTATCTAAATTTATGTAGGCTTCAGTGACCGTTTCTCATTGTAACTTGTAAATAGAACTAAGCTCAAGTTATAAAAGCATCAATTTATTATTATTATTTTACTTATAATAATTTATTCTCAATCCCATACAAAGTGGATCCCGTTTATCATTTCGTAAGTGGCTCACATAATTGATAATATCGATAGTCTAAGCGCCTAAACGTTTAAGGTACAAACTTCATTTACCAGTATTTGATAGTGCCCAAATTTCAAACCAAAAGGACGTGTAATGTGTCAAATTCAAATTCAAATTTAAAGGTTTAAAATTACGAGATGTAAAGAAATATTAATACAAAACGAAACGTTGCATACTAAATTTAAAACAGACATTTAATATTCTGTATAAGTGAAATGGGAGGTTGTTTTTTTATATATAATATTCCAAAGACCGCTGCGCATAAGTTTCTCAGTTTTCTTATAGATCATTAACTAATGTGCATTTATACTTTATGGGAGTCAAAACACAGTAGTACACAGTACTGCGTGAGTTCGCCTAGAATTGATGGAAAGCTAAATTTGGCAACGTACGTATGCCTCTTTCATAACAATTACGTATCAAGTATATGAAATCAAAAGGAAACTTTCATTGATTTATAAAATGAAAATGTGAACAATGTAGATGTGAATTTTCAATGTAGAAGTTTATTTTTAAATATAGTCAATATCAAAAAAAAAAACAAGAAACCTTAAACTCATTTACCATTTCCCTCGTGGGTACACTCAGCCACTCAATACCGTGGTCGTGATACTTATTTGCAGGCAGTTAAATATGTACCACGTAGATATTATACATTTCTGTACAATTATGAATAATCAAAATTTTGCAACTTAATAAACGTGTCACTTATATCAAGTAGGTATACTGTACTCTGTAACTGCGTTTGTTGCTACCGCATAGTCCCTTCCATACAATAATAACAAACGCATATACGTAAACCCAGTTTGAAACATTAAAAGTTATCAAAAATAAATTCAAATCTAACCTGTATGCAATTTCTGGCGTACATTAGCCTATATTAACAACCATTAGGTTCCCACATCTATAAAGCCTGACATTTAAGATTAAAGATCCTTAAAATATTTTCATAAGTACGTGTATTTCTATATATTTCAAAGGTGTAACTTTAGAACAATTAGGATTTACTTTTTACACCACAGACTTTAACCAAATGGACAGATTTACCACAAGAACTGCCTTGCAAAATTACTTTTAGACACTTCTTCACAGAAAATGCACTTATTTTGAAGTAAACACCTCAGTATACAATGTTAACAAGTAATTTGATAAGAGTAAAGTTTGTTCACAAAATTTATGTATATCATTTTCAGAGGGTATTAACATTTCATTGAATTACTAGTCTCAATCTATCCATTTTCTTAATTCAAATGAGTTTGCCCTTACATCAACGACATTTATCAACCCCCATTTTTACTTATTTTACCAAGATGAATTCACATATGACAAAATAATGTATTTTTTTTTTTTTTTTTTTTTGGGCGCCCAGATGTAGGTGGAAAAAGGGCTGACCCTCTACGGAGAGGGAGGAGCAAAAAATGCGTCCAAGCACTTACAGGCCGCGACGGCCGGTGCCTGCGTCGTGTGGGGCTGACTGAAAGGTCCTCCTGAAGGGAGGACCATCCCACTAAAAACTCCTTTAAGGCATTCGTCCAAGGGGACCGTACAGCCGACATCGGATAGCGACCTCTCGTTTGCGGAGCGAGAGGCGCTAGCGGCGCTCCCTAGAGAGCTACCGCTGGATAGATGACACTGAAGGTGTCAACGTATCATGAATAAGATTAGAATCGTCGGGAAGACGATTCTCTATGGAGAGTTGTACGCCCCTGTGGGCGGCCAGAAGATTCTCCACATCGGTGGAGAGTTTGTTAGGAGCGTCGGTCAAGATATTTCTTGGCCGACGGCAATTGTAACGGGTAGGAAGAGGGGCAGCATAGTCCGCTGCACCCTTGATTAAGGGATTGGAATGGTTTTCTGAGCGGTCAAAGAACGCTTCAGAGAATTGTCTGAGGACTTGTTGTATTGGAGCGAGCTCCAGGTCGCGGTGGAGGTCAGCGTTTCTGACATACCAGGGGGCATTAAGTGCCCGACGACAAAAGAGATTTTGTATGACCTGGAGTTTGTCTAGGATGGTGGGATTCGCGTGAGCGAAGACTGGGGAGGCGTATGTTAACACCGGTCGAATGCAAACCTTATACAGCGTTCGCTTATTCCTGGCTGACAACTTGCTGTGTCTGCCAATCATGGCGTTGAGGCGGCTCATGTAAGAGCGGGCGGTATGGGTGACCTTAGAGACGTGGGGTCTAAAGGTGAGGCCCGGGTCAAGGGTAACTCCTAGGTATTTTACTGTGGGCCTCCATGGAATGGGGGCCCCAAGTAATTTGACGGAGGGCAGGTTGTTTAAGCGCCTGCGTTTGTGGTCGAAGCGCATTGCGGAGCTTTTCTCCGCATTGACTTCGATGCGCCATTTCCTAAACCAATCTCCTAACTCGTTGACCGAGCGTTGGAGTTTGGCGAGGACAGATGACTCCTTTTGCCCTTGGATGTAAAGGGCGGTGTCATCGGCGAAGAGTGAGAGCTGCACCCCATTTTTGGGGATAGGAATATCGTTGGAGTACGATATGAATAATGTAGGAGCGAGCACTGAGCCTTGAGGGACTCCGGCTGTTACGGGGCGTGGGGGAGAGAGGATACCTTCGTGCCTGTAGCGGAAGGTTCTGTCCTGAAGGTAGGAAGCCACGATGCGGACTAGGCGATCAGGAAGACCAGAATGGTATAGCTTGTATACCAGTCCTCCATGCCAGACTTTGTCAAAAGCCTTGGCGACGTCGAAGAAGACTGCTAGTGTCTTGTTACGTCTTGGATAAAACCCGCTTGTGATGTACTCGACAATGCGGTGGACTTGTTGGGGGCACGAGTGCTGGAGGCGAAAGCCAAATTGGTGAGGAATGATGAGTGGGGGAGCATCTATTGGGAAGAGGTGCCCTCTTATGTGAACGAGGATCACCCGTTCGAAAACCTTGCCCATTGCATTGAGGAGGCTAATGGGGCGGTGGTTGGAGGGAATATGTTTCGGTTTCCCAGGCTTGGGAATACCGATAACTGTTGCTGTCTTCCAGGCTGTTGGAAAGAAGCTGAGATCGAGGCAGGCATTGAAGATAATGACCAGAAGGGTCAGTGCCTGCTCGGGGAAGTGTTTGAGCGCCAGGTTGGAGATACCATCCGGACCTGGGGCTTTACGAGGTTTCAAACCGCGGATGACGGTCCGGACCTCGTCTGTAGTGATTTTAATGGGAGCAGAGGTGACAGGGAGAGAGATCTTTTTAAGGACCTCCTCCTCCACCTTGTGAATGTGGATAGGGTCGCACGGTTGAGTGCTGGGGGAGCACTGCGCAGCGATGCTATCTGCGAAGCATTCGGCCTTCTCAGCGTCTTCGAAGGCTATGCTGCCGTCGGGACGCGTGAGAGGGGGAGTGCTTGAGAAGGCTTCGGTACGAAATCGTCTAGCGATTTTGTAGAATGCCTTATGAGAAGGTTGGATATCCTCCATGAGAGAGTTCCAGTTGGAATCCCTCATTTCGGCTAGCCGGGATCTGACTTTCCTTTGGAGGGCGTTAGCGCGCCTCCTAAGGACAGGGGTGGGATACTTGGCGGCCCATCTGAGGGCTGCGTTTTTAGTTTGGATTAGCTTCCTGACCTCGCGAGGTAGTTTGCGGTTCGGGACCTCTACCACCTTCGCGTTGTCATGAAGCGAAGTCTGAACTAGCTGGGTGAGTGAGTTCACCGTACTGTCTATTTTCTCCGAGCTAACAAGGTAGTCTGGGGGAATAGTATACGGTGAATCGGGGGCCTCTATGGCCGAGGTGAGAGATTTCTCGTACCCTTCCCAATTAGTGAAGGTTTTCGAGGAGGTATGGGGAGTTGGATCATAGGGACCTAACTGTAGAGAGACTGGACGATGGTCTGAGCCCAGATCGTCCAGTGTTTCGATCGCTCTTGTATTGAGCGCGACGCCTTTAAGGAGGGCGAAATCCAGCACGTCGGGTTCTTGGTCTTCCCGATCGGGGTAGTGGGTTGGCGCTGTTGGAGAGAAGATATCAAAGTCCAGTGCGCGGGAAATGGTTAAGAGTTTCTTACCGTTGGTGTTAGTCAGACGACTGTTCCAAACGGTATGTTTGCAATTGAAATCTCCAAATAGTACGACAGAGTCTCCGAGCGAGAGGAGGGCCTCCAAGTCGCTTTGGAGAGGGGCTTTATTGGCGGGGAGGTAAATTGAGGCTATGATCAGGGACGGGTGTCCTGTCATGCCTAATTTGCATATGGTGGCTTCCATATTGGTGAGCTTGGGTGTTTCCAGAGGGGTGCAATGGAAGGATCTCTTGTAGTAGATGGCAGTGCCTCCGCCACGACGGTCGTCGGCTCTGTCATTACGTACAAGCGCGTAAGAGGGGAGACTTACGCCTTTAAGGGAGGGCTTGAGGAAAGTTTCCTGAACAAGCAACAGGTCGATATCCCTGTTGCGGACGAACTCTTTGAGTTCGGGAATGCAAGGCTTAAGACCTCGTGCATTGAAGGAGATAAGCGAGACGCCTTTAGGTTTTTGACGACCGGGATGAAGGGGTTGAGTATGAACGTTACTCATTGAATGGACTTGAACAACGCTAAGTGTTCAGAGTAGATTGCGATGCGCTCCGCCTGGCTGGCGTTACGCATCTTTTGCGAGACGAGTATGATCTCGTCGAGGTTCACGCCCTTAACGCAGTCCTTAAGGAACATGATATGTTCCCTTACCGATGCGTCTTGGGTGGGACGGGGAGTGGGAGTGGCCTTAGGGGCCGGGGTTGGTGGGGCGGTCGCGGGTGCGACTTTCCTCCAACTCATGGGAGCGGTTGGGGTTTTGGAGGCCCCTAGCCGCGGGAAATTGGTCGAATTGACCGGAGGTGGGCCTGCTTTCGAGGGCTGCTTTTTAGCAACCTTCTTTTGAGCGGGACGGGGGGCTTTAGGGCAGCCACGGTAGTTAGCCGGGTGCCCTGAAGTGGTGCATAGCACGCAGGCAGGAGGGGACTCGTCTTCACGAGTTCTCTTGCACTCACGTGTGGCGTGGGGTTCTAGGCACTTGACGCACCTTGGGGGGGCAGTGCAGTTCGCCGCTGCATGGCCGTAAAGCTGGCAGCGGTGGCACTGGGCAGGGTAGCCACGCTTGTTAGGTGGTTCCACCTTGATCTCAGAAAGGCCACAGATTGTTAGCTCCTTCTCCTTGAAAATGTCCTTGGAGGACGGGGTCTTGGCTAGAATGGCCAGGGCTAGAGGGTATTTGACCCCGTTGCGGTTGTACAACTTGTGTACACCTTCCACGGGGAACCCTTGGTTGACTAGATCCGTTAGGATTTCGTCGGTGGGAAGCTCGTAGGGGAGACCCCTAAGGACCGCTTTGATTTTGCGGTCCTCTTCTAAAGCGTACGTGTGGTACGGGAGTTGAAGGTGAGTTAGGAGCCTAATGAGGCTCCTGAAGTCCTCGGTGGTGGGGCATGAAACGCGAATAGAGTCGCGAAGGTTACGTGCCTTGGTGTAGTGGATCTGTTTATCCACTAGGGTTTTAGAGAAGTCGGACCATTTCGACTTATCTCTGAAGAAAATGTGTGGGGGCGGTTTGCACTTGGCAAGTGCCGGTTCGCAGCGTATGGCTGGCTTGGCGGGCTTAGCCGCGGGGGTTGAGCTCTGGGGCTCGGTGGAGGCTTTTGGCACGGGGGCCAGAGTGGAGGCTTTTGGCACGGGGGCCAGAGCGGGGGCCGTTGGGGCTGGGGTGGCTTCGATAGAGGCCACGGAAGAAGTCTCACTTGTCGCCTTAGCGACGCGTTTGACCGATCGTTTCTTGGTCTTCCTCGACTTGACAGGGGTGAAACCCTGGTCGTCGTCGGAGGAGGGGGCGGTGATGAGGGTGTGTTCCGACGATTCGTCGGAGGAGGCGGGGCGTTTTAACGAGATGGCGTCAAAGTCCATCTCGTGTCTCGGGGTGGCATCAGGGGATGCGGGTGAATCGGTAACGGACAGGGGATCCGTTACGGACTTTAAGGGCTCGCAAAGGGAGCGGAGTTTGACAGCGTCAATGGGGCGGTTGAGCTCCTTGCTCAAGAGGGAGGACAGAGCCTCGAAAAACCTATCTGTTACCATGTAGGCCATGGTAACCAGGGATGCCTCCCTGCCGAGGCAGGGAGCTAACGGGGAGGGGGAGGGAAATGCAATTACCCCTAAGGGAAAGTAACTGCTACCGTCACCCTTGGGATAGCCCAAGTGCAGTGGGATCGGGTCTGCCGGTTTCTCTCAGGCCGAGAGGTCTGAGAAGCGCACCGGGTCAACGCTAGCTGGTTTCGTTGGCACCGTTAGGTATCCACCAACTCAAACGCGTCGGGACGTGAGTTTTGTTTATTCCCAATAAATTGGCAATAAACAAAGCACGGACCGCTACCGATAAAAATCGAGTAGTCGAGAACCGGCCGAAAGGCCAGACAAAAAATCTGGGTTAGCGAACACTTAGAGCGCGAGCAGGCGGGGCTGCTCGGTCTGGCGTTCAAACGCAGAGTGATGACAAAATAATGTTTTAACTCACGGTTTTTATTCCTGTGTCAAGTATGTTCGTACTTACGAATCGCCGTCCATGATTGTGAGCTGGTTCTTGTACACTTCTGATGAAATCAAACTCGTCTTGAAGGTCTTGAAGTCATGTAATAATATAGTCACATAAACGGTACAGAGTAACGATATAACAATTATACGTAAGTAAGTTCACACTAGTGATTAAAAGTATTATAACTACACAAGTATCTCCGTTATTCGACTGCTCTTGCTGAAGTCTCCGACCAGAATGTCGCTCTCTGTTAATTCGAGCGCCGCCAAGGTGTCGTCCCCACTTCACCTACCCGCATCTGTTTTTAAACTGTAGTATCAAATGAGTCACTTATTACTTTAATGTAACGTTATAAAAATGTGATATCGTTAATATCCAAGCTTCTTATTAACGACGATAACACATTGCAATTTAATAGACAACATAAATATAACTAAACAAATTTAAAACCTCTGTTAACAAACGAATCCATCAATTCACAAAATCGTCATTTCACACGCCACTGTGCAACAAATTGGTCGCAATAAAGTTTAGTTTAAAAAATACTAAAAAGTAGAAACAATTACAGTAAAAGCTTTTTACTGTAAATGGAAACTGATTCAACTAGTCAGTGTTTGAACTAATTCAAAAAGTAACATTCAATCTAACTGAAGTGCTAAATGGGGTTTGAATTGAACCATCGACTTGAACAGATTCTATCGAACATGTTTTTATACGTATTTACGATGAGTATATAAACTTCATAAGCTAGAACAGAAATCAAAATATCGTTCAAATGGTCGGGAATCGAACCAGTGAGGGTTACAATTTCCATATGAGATCAATAAATTTGTTGACCGTAGTATTGTGTGAGATAATAATGTCATAATTACGCTGTGTCACAGACCCATACTAGACAGACTGTTATGTGGACCGCTAGGCAACCCGGGCGACGAAATTATCTCTAAATAGTACAATTTTTATATACGAGCGGTCACCAATGAGTAGCATCCCTAACTTTAACAATATTAACATAATCTGTATGATATGAATCTTATTTACATTCACTTCACATAATCATGACGAACACGTGGATATATTAAATTTATTATTATGTTGATTAAATTTAACGCAGTCTGTGTCGTAACTGTGTTTCTTGTTAATTAAGTAAATTTAGGTGAGTCGTGATTTTGATAATTCATCATAATATTATCATACGTCATATGAAAGGCATCGAATGATTTCAAGTACCTATTGTTATTTTGAATGTGACGCTAATCCTAGTACTAAACTATATTTATGATGAATAACTTTCTATGAATATTAGTAAAAACCCTTACCAAGTCCACATATTTTCCATTCCCGTGCTAGAAAAAGCCCGTCGCTGGAGAAGAGAGTAAGACTACTCTTCGCTTGGTTTTGCAGTCGATATTAGTGGTAGCAGTACGCATAACTTCGTAGGAAGATACTGCTGCCCATTTTTAGCATTTAACACCATCGTTGCCTGTAATTGGTAACGAATACCTGCATTTATATGAACGATAATAGTGACTGTAGTGTATGTGGAGTATTATGAAGGTTCTGTCGTCACATGCGCACACGCCGCGGGGCATGGACTTCCAACACTGCTGGAAGCTGCGGTGGAAGACGGATGTGCGTGCGGTGTGTACAGCAGTGAGTCGATACTTTAACATAACATTGGAACAGAAACAGTACAGTGACATTCAGTATTACCTAATGGCTTGGCTAGCTAAAACCTAAAAAAGGCATTAATACTTGTACTTGCATAGCTTTGGACATTTTAAGGTAATAAAAATATGTATTAGTCTAGAATGTTCTTATATAGCCATGGGGAAAATATATAACCTTATAGGATCAACAATACACAAATTGGGTAATATGTCTAATATTAGGAATTGGGTCAAATTGATCTTCTCTCATTTTTCTACAAATTCGTTTTGTACCGATATATCGGCGTACTACAAATTAGATGTCAGTAAAGCTGACAGGCTTGAAATTGACAGGACGCCGTTAGAGCTTGTTCACACTAAATTAGACCGATCACTGTGTGCGTACCTTAACAATTGATGCGTGCATTTTAATACAATTAGTAAAATTATTGTATTCTGAAATTAAAATTCATCAACTCATTATTGTCCCACTGTTGGGCACGGGTCTCCTCTTAGAATGAGAAGGATTAGGCCAAAGTCCACCGCGCTGGTCAACTGGCATTGGTAGTCATACTTTTGAGATTTTTTTATAAATCTCTCAGGTATGCAGGTTTCCTCACGATATTTTCCGTCATCGTTTAAGCAAGTGATAATTAACTTCTAACACGCACATAACTTTGAAAAATCAGAGGAGCGTGCCTGGGATTTGAACCTCGGACCTCTCGATCAAGCGGCCGCGTTTCTTAACCATTCGGCTATCACTGTTATTTACTGCTTACATTAAAATTGAAATGTTGATATTCCTTTTTTACTACTTAATCCTCAGTACATCAAAGACCACAGGGACAACACACATAAATGCACAGATACATTTGTCCCTGTGTCTTCGTAATTCATTCAAAGATGATTAATAACTAGTACACATTATTTACGACATATTAGGTTAAATTAAGAGCTTAATCGGCTGTTGAAAAGATCCCTTATTAAATATTCTGACAAAAGCGATGATAAGTGGTAAGTTTATTTCAAAATAACAATAGTGATATTTTTTCTATACTGTTCACCGTTCACTTATGGTACATTTATTTTATCCTAAGCTTCGTCGAAATAACTTTGCATTGCATGTTTTGACGCTGTATAAAAATAGCTTATTTGCCAAAAGTGATACTACAGAGGGTGCTTTAAATAACAATGTCGCGGGCAAAACATAAGATAACGTCATGGTCATACACATGATACCGGTCGTAAAAGTCATTGCCATTATATTTATTAGAATGTTTTATGCTACATATCCGCAGTGTGTCATAGATTGTACCTCTCAAAGCTGATAGCCAACCTTAACTAGTTGGCGAAGCATAATAAAGCTTAGAAGTATGACAATAAGCAGTAGGACAGAAACTCTTTCCTCTTTGTTCTGAGAGAAGACTCGATGGTCAAAAAGTAGTGATTATTAGACGTCACAATATGTTACTTGAAGTTCTTTTGTATCGTGGCCATAGCAGTTTTAAAATATGACTAAAAAAAATTAAAATGAATAAAAAACTTAAAACCACGGAACTTGACATTACATATTGTGGCTCAAATCCGCGATAATATCTGTCTAAATTAAATAACAACTGAACACTACGTCGTCGTCAAATGTAAAGAAAAATTGAACAGAATATTTTGTTCAAGAATCTTATATGTATATAGTTAAATATGATGTGGAGTTTATTTACGGCTGAAGGATAGACGTTTCAATATATAGAAAGCAATCTTGTAACAGAATTATAGTTTTCGGTAGAACAAATAATAATCTAACGAAGCAATATAGGGTAGATGTTGTAGAATAAACATGATTGATGGAAAGTTATTTGGTACGGTATTGACATATGGATTGTAACGAGTTTTCACCTTACTATTGTCTTTCATTGATATTGTGTGACTTAGAACATCTTAATACTCGTAGTATCCTTCATGTTAGATTTCAGTGTGTTATTTACGTAATCAGTATATCAATATATAATAGTCAAGAATTGAGCGTATTGTCTTTTAATACTAACAAATAATACAACATATAAAACAACCGATCTTAATAAAGTACATTTGTATATGGTATATCACGGAGCAAGTGCGATTAGGATGGAAGTTGTAATTGACGCAGCACTTTAGTTGCTACCTGTAAAGATTAAGTTCATATAATATGTGCAGATTAATTTTAGCATTACCCATAGGAAAAAAAAAAGTTTGGAAAATCCAAAAGTGCACGACTCCTAATGCTCATTTAATTATGAAATATAAAAAAAAAAAAAAAAAAAAAAACTTAAGTCGTTCAAAATTAATTGCCGAAAAAACAGCTGCAGTAGGAAGAAGGTACTGCACAAGCGCCCCTGGTGGAATAAATGTACATAATATCTATAGATATATCACCATCCATATGTTGATTTTACAGCCTTGTAGTTTTCGTTTTTTATTAATTGCAATTAAACGACACTGAATTAATTAATCATTCGCATTCAGTGACCTACAATCGTCGATTAGAATTAAAAAAAAAAAATTAACTCAAATGATGGATTTTTTCACAAGTTACAGTGTTTTCAGGTTTCACACATGACGGACAGGAATTTTTTTTGACCTATTTTGGTGTTTTTTTCCAATTCTATTGCAGTAAATCAATTTTTAAAAAGTATGGAATTAATCTCCATTAAATTATCTCGACAATAGTATGCAAAATATCTTGATTCCGTGAACTATCAAGGCTATAATAATAAAAATAGCCGCCAAAATGAAGTGAAAAAAAATTTTCGATCGTAAAGCACTCTCTGATGCTTCGCATCATGAGTCGTGCAATATTTTTCGCTTTCTTCTTATTGAGACAGTTGATCAATATGATTTTTCTAATGTCAACAATTTCATTCAACTTATATTAAATGAGAATTTGTATGAACTTTTATGTAATTCGTTCAGCAATACCGACGAACTTCAATGAGATTAAGTCAGATTGTTTAAATTTATCTAGTAGAGATCATTAGTAATATGTTGAGGTTATGCATTTAGTTTCTCTTACTAAATAACTACTATTTATTATTCAGTTCCATATAATTACAAGTACGAAGAGATTTGTTAAAATTAATTAAGGAGAGTACCTATTTATTTTGGGTATAGCCTCCGGCCTAAAACTTTCTAGAGCAAAAGTGAAAATTCATTAAGACCTCAAAATAAAATGGTCACAAGACATCACAACTTGTTTGCGTCTAGAGCAGGGACTCCCAACCCTTTTTTTGGTCAGGGACCACTTTTATATGTCATTCTTGTTAAAATAAACTAATAATCAAACTGAAACTTGAATTTTTAACTTTTATTTTAAACTCAAAAAGAACATATCTAAAAATAAATAATAATGTTATAGGATAAACTTAAGTAACCATATTTATACAAAAGTAATTTTGAATGAATATGATCTCTGAGTCTGCATCTTTTAGCTCGGCTATCCTAGGACTAATATTATTACTTAAAGTAACACGCAAATCATAACTTACCTTGTTTTGGCTTCTGCCGACCACTGGTAGTCCACAGACCACTGGTTGAGAAGCCCTGGCCTAGAGCAATTAATTTATAAACCGTTCGCCCTTCAAACTATTCTGTGAAAACGGCTTTGATACAGATTTTCGCGCGGCTGGATTAATTAGTAAAAGTTTAATGAGGTTGGCTGTAATGTATTGCGTTTAATGAGGAATTGGTTTGTTTACTCCAACTGTTGCTGATTTTAAATGTCAATTTCACTAATAGGTTGATAAATGGATACAATGACCCTGCTTCCAAAATCATACGAGTATCTACAATCGTACCAAGTTGCCTTAGTCTCATAAAGTATCTAAACTGTTTCGTCCTTAGTATTACAAGGAATTACAAGGCATGCGTTATTTTCAATAAAAGTAATACCTGAGCATTGTATCCATCAGCTTTTCATTGATCAATGTAATCCGTGAGCACCTATCATCAAATTCAAACTTGATCACAAATGCGTTGCTTCTGAGAATTGAGCTGAAATGCTGACGTATATTAAGCTGCAATGCCTCGTAATACGTATAATTACAATTGTACAATGTACATATGCTTTAGCATAAACTTTAAATTGGATCTCACTAACTACACATTGCCATAAACTAGAAATTTGCTTCGTGGTAAGTGCCCTAGGCTTTAGCCACGGATAGTTCTACAACGCATTCTAAACGGGTATTTTTCTTCCACAGAACCATGAGACCGACCTTCACGCTCCTCAGCGTTTGCTTCTACGCGCTGCTGTCAAGTGGAACGTCCAGTGGGGATGACCCTCGTTGGCTCCTCTCCCTCGTGGACCTCGTGGAGTTGGACTACGAGGACCGGTGTGATATGCGTGCCACTGCAGCTTGGGATGAGCTGATTGGCAGCAGCAAAGGACTGGCACAGAAGGTATGTTTTTTTGACGCAATTAATTGTGGTTTAATTTTAATAAAACGTTTGGCCTTTTACCTTTTTTTAGAGCAAGGGTTATATTTATTTAATTTACAAGTGTCAAACTACATGATAATAAGGGGTAACTTCCATCCATAGACTTTATATAATCAAGGTCAAAGTTGCGTTAGTATCCCTGAGAACTGAGTTGGAACGCTCGGATAAATATGTCTGCCTTATCACCCTTACTACACCTTACAAACTGGAATATAGCAGCGGTTAACACTGCTTTTGTAAGACAGAAAAACGTTGGCGGTGGTGCCTCCGGGACCGTGCCGCAGAGGGTTATTCCACCCAATATTTGAAAACTGTCGAGATACCTCCTACCACTAGCCACTTCAGATAGTAAAAAATCGTCTTATTATACGACAGTCATCTTTTTATTTAGGAGTCGTTATCAGCAGACGTGAAAAATGAGAAGAACTAGGAACTTTTAGTACTTTTCACGAAACTTGAAAAAAGATGAAAATGGCACTTACAACTTGGCAGGGTTACAAGTCACAGTTTAGTTGTAAATTATAGGAAATTTCTTTTGACCAATAAAAATCTCGTTAGCTATAACAAAAACCATTTTGTATACTGACAGCCCACGATTACTTAGCCTATGTTGAACGGTGGATAAATGCGAACGCAGATACACGAACTTCGAATAGACACTTAAAGGATATGTTTCAAAATGTATGGGTTTCCCGGCCACCTTTTGCACACTATACTAAAAATTATGAAAACATGCAAGGAATAATTCGTAGTAGTTCATTTACTTTAAATCAAATACTTAAGATTATAAAAATATATGTGTATTTTTCCTAAATTCTACAGTCTTTCCACGTTTTTCTAATACTCGTATACTGTACATGAGTGAGCAAAAAAATGAAACATCTCCTTTATCGTTAGATTGAAATATACTATCATTGTCAGATACCTATAATTGCTTACTTTCATTCAACTCAATAGATGAATGATAAATAGATCAACGAAGGTGATAACAAGTCGTATGACATTCGATTTCCATTCACGACTGCGAATTTATCAAATACTATATTAGAAAAATAAAATATGTATCGATATTATAAAAAATAAACTTTATTATTACAAGAAAATTTAATTCTTAACTAAGCACTGTCACTATAGTAATGCTACCCTTTCCCTTGGGAATGAGGGGAACCGTCGCTATTCAATCATTAACTTACTGTTCCAATCACTATTTCAATCTTCTAGGCCGTATTTTTGTCTTTTGGATCTTCCATGTACTTTTTTATTATTATTCTAAAGAGTAATTTTGATAATCTAAATTGTTTCCCCTTAGCAAAACTGGAACACAGCCATTATCACAGTTTTAAGGCACACAATGTTAAATACTTCAAACAAATGTGATATAAACATACGTAAGAACTCAACGTTATTTATAATTTAAGTACTTCCAACGATTTAATGGATAAATGCTCTTGAGTGAAACACGTAAACATTGAACAACTAACACTAATTGAATAATAAATAAAATGTTATAACTTTTTAGGAGTAAACTAATTACAGACGGTAATTGAGATGAAACTTTTAGTCTGAGTTGGCGAAATATAAATCGTTTTGTTAGTCTGAAACTTGCTAATTCCATACTTTCAGAATTTTTGTTTGAAGTAGATATTTCTGTTTGAATTAATTCTGTCATTTTAGAGACATCTCATCTTATTATAGGCTTTATATGACCACTCAAAGCTTTATGTGCTATTAAAACACGAGTTATATCTCTTTTATGCGAAGCCACAAATTTTGAGATACACGTTAAACTCAAATTTACGAAGGACCAAATAGATTAGAATAGGCCCATTAAATTTACATATATAATTAGTACCATTGGGGCCCCAACCTCAATGATTACGTTAGATATTCTCTACCAATTTAGGTCCGAATAGAACAACTGAATGCCGCTTAACCGTTAATTACAATTAAACAAAAGCGATTCAATTAAAAACCAGCTAACAAAACCCCCGATTTGTTTACTTAAGGATCAAACTCTTTTGGATTAAAGTCTTGCAAAGATGCATTGATTTCAAATGTTGCTTGTGTTCCATTAGAAACTTAATCGTCGTGGGGTTTATGACGATTTTTTCTCCACCATAAAAGCAAGTGTGATTTGAACTTCCATCTCCAGAAAGGAGAAGAAATTTCCAATCATTGGGCAAAAATGATTTGGAATAAAACAAATAATTATTTGTTTGCACTTTATTATTAAATCTGCATTTTACAGCTTTTATTGCCACTGTTAAGATTGACTGTCTGTTTAACATTATACTAATTAACACTTTTCTCCAGCTGGAACGCGACAAATCCTTCGGGATCTTCGCTCGGAAGCAGACAGCGGACGTGAAGAGTGCGCTCAACGAACACGCGTTAGGAGCAGGCGATGATGTGTTGAGGCGAAGAGTGCAGCTGCTGATCCAACCTGGGGACACGTTGCTGGAAACTGAGCAATGGATGAGGGTAAATATACTTTTCTTGAGAATTATTTTTCTTTGATCTTAGTTCATCTTCACACCTCAGTTTACCTTTGTCACTCTCACAATGCACTGGTAAACGAATCCAACGACACCGCATATGTTAAAATCCGTAATCTGGGTTGTAGGGCGTGGCATTCCATCTCGCAGTAGTAAAAAAAAACATACCTGAAGGCATATAAAGCAAACGTGACCTATGCCCAGCATTGTGTTTAAACGCGTTAAAAGGTTTGCAAGGAAGTTGAAAAAATCAGAGCCGAATGTGCAGATTTTTTAAATTAACACATGCAACATCCATACGTTAAACTGGATTTGAAAGCAAAGTCTCATGCTAACAGCCTCATGCAAGTATGCAATATTTTCTTTGTTACATCTTAACACAAACAAGGCCGGAGCTCAGAAGGCGACTGTGATTGCGATGTCTGGAGTTTCTCATCTATCACAGTCAACCCTCCACTTTGTCCCCTGGGTCTTGCGAAGTTCGCGTCCAACAGAAAGATACGATCGCATATTTTTTTAATATTTCATCGCCTGGTTTCAGTTTCTCACATACGGTTACTTTTTGTACATTGCAGATATAACATTTTTTTAAAATTAAAACAAGACTGCCAAAAAATATGTATAGTATTACTAGCTGACCCGGCAAACGTTATGTTGCCATATAAATAAAAAAATGTTAAGGGAACAACCCTTACCACTTAGGGGTAAGAAAAATAGATAATAGCCGACACTACTAACATTGTGACACGAGAATTTTATATATAAGATATAGCCTTTGTCACCTCTACAATGTAAACGAATCTAACGACACCTCATACGTTGAAATCCGTCAAGCAGTTTGGCGTATAGGGAGTTCAAAATATTATGAAATAAACAAACATACATACGCTCGAAAAAGAAAACATTACCCTCTAGATCCGGTAAATCAATTAAACAATTTCCATACTATTGTGGTTTACATTCTACGACTACTTAGAGCAGATATAACCACCTTACCTGTTAAAGAGGAGAGCACACATCACTGCGCTCCAGTTTGGTACAAAGAAACAATGATTAGTGGCATATGCTTTCATCTGCAGCAGTGTCATTTTACGCCTCTGTTCCTTTCATGAGCGACTGTTTAGCGCCGTTCAAATTTGGCAAAGAAACAGAATTGCGTGTTTGATGACTGTTAAAGCCCTCGTAAACTACTTTTTTTGGGCGTTTGTTAGTGGAGCCTTTAATCAGCATGAGGCAGAATACCTGTGTAAATTGTAACGATTCTCATCAACAACAACTATCTTCCGATGATGTGTCTGTAGTAGGGGCTAAAATTGTTAACCTCAATAGATATGAAATCAAAGTCATCTTGAAGGTCTTGAAGTCATGTAATAATATAGTCACATAAACGGTACAGAGTAACGATATAACAATTACACGTAAGTAAGTTCACACTAGTGATTAGAAGTATTATAACTACACAAGTATCTCCGTTATTCGACTGCTCTTGCTGAAGTCTCCGACCAGAATGTCGCTCTCTGTTAATTCGAGCGCCGCCAAGGTGTCGTCCCCACTTCACCTACCCGCATCTGTTTTTAAACTGTAGTATCAAATGAGTCACTTTGTAATGTGATATCGTTAATATCCAAGCTTCTTATTAACGACGATAACATTCGGCCGTCCTGCTCACACGTTCGTCCTCGATCGTGTATGGTCTGATGCAAGAGCTGCAAAAGAAAACCAGTTGTTTAATGCCTAAGTCCAGAAAAGTTACACATTTTCTTGTAATACCGACTCGCACGTAAGAGGCCCGAACTGTTAATCATAAACATGGCTTAAACTATACGCATTTTCTTGCAATACCGACTCGCATGTAAAAGGCCCGAACTGTTGATCCGAACCAAGGCTTAAACTAGGTGATGTTCATATAGAATCACACTAGTTGTGTATTACCTAGGTTATAAATCTGCCCCAACAGTGTTCACCACGGATTTCTGTTGCAGGCATAGTTCATAAGGACTCTTTACATAAATGTCATATGCGCGACAGGTATTGAAGCGAATGCATTAGACCATTGTTAAATAATAAAAAACAGGGTTATAACTAGGTGATGTTCATATAGGATCACTCTAGTCATGTATCACCGCAGTTTTTGTACCTTGTTTACGATAACATTCGGCCAGTGCTCAACTCAAATATACTCCAAAAATGTAATATTCACTTAATGTCTTCAAGGTACTCGATGCCTTGGGTCAACCCAACCATATGCATCACCAAGAGACACCCGTGAACATCACACTGCCCGAGGCATCTGCACTAATCCATCTTAACTCCAGATAAATAAAAATCAAATCACAAAGTTTCCTACACCTACAGTAATGACAACATCTAGCTGTCCACTTTACTTATGCCTGGATTCTAAGTCCAATAGTTAAATCTCCAACAACTATTGATTCGATAAAGTTACGCATCAGAATAACGACGTTTATCTTATTAGTGCATTTCGGAATGCTCAACAACCTGTTCAATAACTGTTATACTGATAGATAGATAGATCTATAGTTGGCCACTAAATGAATCTGTGCGACTCAAAATACTATTATAACATTATTTTATTACTACTTAGTACTTCTTTTAATTATTACAATGTTATTTTATACAAATAGTTGCCTTTCCAACGTACGTCTTTTATCAACTGATGAAGCAGTATCAAAATAATAATATATCGTGAATATTTGAAATGAATGATATCAAAGTTAAAGACTAAATAATGGTAAACAAACCATTTCACACAATATAACACGTAATAAGTTGTATGAACCCAATTTTTTATGTTATTTATCACAAATTCGAATTATTTCTTTCAAAGTAGGGCCACATAACCCACTTTTGAAAGGCAGAAAGAAATTTCATTTCATTAAATTTAATTTATATTCAGTTATAATAATACATACTATTACATGAATTTCAAAATTTAATTAATAAAGCAAAGGACCCATGCGTTCACGTCAGCGACATACTTGTCAATTGTGTAATAAGCTTAACTACTTAACTTTTTTTTTTTATTTCACCAAAAGTTTTAAATTAAGATTCCCAAAAGGAAGTTATAGTTTGGGCTATTCTACTGTAAAAGTTATGCATTATACTAAGGAAGATTAGCTAGACTTTACGCAAAACGTCGTTTTTAAAAAAAATCAAATAATGTTATGGAAAGAATAAACACATTAAAATGGTCCGTTAATCTAAACGGGAGTTTAAACAGACCTTGTCTTACATTGAGTTCTTTGGAAGCGGATTTTTTTTCCGTAGGTAGTTATCAAACGGATAGTGTTATTGAATACATACTCGTAAACTACCTACCAAGAAAAATGACTTCAGAAACCGGCCATTATTTAACTATACTTATTTGTGTCTACAACTGATAAGATTTTTTTTTAAACCCACTTTTATTTTTATCACGCTTTTATTAACTTGACCTGTATATATGTAACGGAATATTTGAATTCGATTTTTACCTACTTTGAACGGTCAGATTTATTTAAAAATTTTGAAATACTTATAACATGACATGATTTTAATAATCTTGTCCAATTCTAATTTTGTCTCATCACGATCGTCAGATTTAAAACTATAACTGTTTTACATAACATGTGGCGTGGCTCCTTATCAATCACAACCTAAAATGTCTATGACCTGAAAAAGGTCTATTAAAGTTGATCATGATTTTATACCAGCCAGCCAAACAAACAGTTAGTCAAACTATCTTATGATACACCTTATTACCGAACAATTCATATTTATTATATATATTTCAAACGCCTCGGCTTTACCTGACTTTTATATAGTTTGTAATAAAAATTATATTAGTGCGTAATATCTGTATAGATTATATTAATATAATATGTATCATTTACAACCAACACTCTCAAGGAGACGCTCGATGTTTCTATAGAGAAAACCTAGACATGACGCAATTGTGAACCGTATGAAATTTATATGAAAAGTAAATTATTGTATAAGAAAATCCCATCGAAATGTACCTATGCTTTTATATGATTACATTATTAAACAACATTATTATTCATTTAGCTATGATATACATATAATAATAATGAAATTTTCACGTGTTTACATCGAATATATTTGAAAAAGAAAAATTTTTGTCTGTCGGTTTGTATGTTTGAAAATGCATTAAAACCAAAAGTACGAAGTTGATGTCAAAAGTATACAATTTTTTTTAAACATTACATGACCAGGTAATGGAGAATTCCAAATTACCAACGTACTCCGTGATCTTGACAGAGGGCATTGTATAATTCAAATTATATTTTGAATCCACATGAACAAAGTCGCAGGCAAGACTCGTTTTAAAAATGCAATTCAAATTATATTCTGAATCCACATGAACAAAGTCGCAGGCAAGACTCGTTTTAAAAATGCAATTCAAATTATATTTTGAATCCACATGAACAAAGTCGCAGGCAAGACTCGTTTTAAAAATGCAATTCAAATTATATTCTGAATCCACAAGAACAAAGTCGCAGGAAAGACTCATTTTAAATATGGTATACAAAAGACTATCTAAATTTATGTAGGCTTGACCAGTGGCAGTGACCGTTTCTCACTTAATACGTTTAATAACTCAATTGCTGTAACTTGTAAATAGAACTAAGCTCAAGTTATAAAAGCATCAATTTATTATTATTATTATTATTTTACTTAAAATAATTTATTCTCAATCCCATACAAAGTGGATCCCGTTTATCATTTCGTAAGTGGCTCACATAATTGACAATATCGATAGTCTAAGCGTCTCAATGTTTAAGGTACAAACTTCATTTACCAGTATTTGATAGTGCCCAATTTTCAAACCAAAAGGACGTGTAATGTGTCAAATTCAAATTCAAATTTAAAGGTTTAAAATTACGAGATGTAAAGAAATATTAATACAAAACGAAACGTTGCACACTAAATTTAAAACAGACATTTAATATTCTGTATAAGTGAGTCAGTCAGAAGTAAAATGGGAGATTGTTTTTTTTTTATATATAATATTCCAAAGACCGCTGCGCATAAGTTTCTCAGTTTTCTTATAGATCATTAACTAATGTGCATTTATACTTTATGGCAGTCAAAACACAGTAGTACACAGTACTGCGTGAGTTCGCCTAGAATTGATGGAAAGCTAAATTTGGCAACGTACGTATGCTTCTTTCATAACAATTACGTATCAAGTATATGAAATCAAAAGGAAACTTTCATTGATTTATAAAATGAAAATGTGAACAATGTTAATGTGAATGCAAGTTTATTTTTAAATATAGTCAATTAATATCCAAAAAAAAGCAATAAACCTTAAACTCATTTACCATTTCCCTCGTGGGTAGTACACTCAGCCACTCAATACCGTGGTCGTGATACTTATTTGCAGTCAGTTAAATATGTACCACGTAGATATTATATATTTCTGTACAATTATGAATAATCAAAATTTTGCAACTTAATAAACGTGTCACTTATATCAAGTAGGTATACTGTACTCTGTAACTGCGTTTGTTGCTACCGCATAGTCCCTTCCATACAGTAATAACAAACGCATATACGTAAACCCAATTTGAAACATTAAAAGTTATCAAAAATAAATTCAAATCTAGCCTGTATGCAATTTCTGGCGTACATTAGCCTATATTAACAACCATTAGGTTCCCATATCTATAAAGCCTGACATTTAAGATTAAAGATCCTTAAAATATTTTCATAAGTACGTGTATTTCTATATATATTTCAAAGTAGGTGTAACTTTAGAACAATTAGGATTTACTTTTTACACCACAGACTTTAACCAAATAGACAGATTTACCACAAGAACTGCCTTGCAAAATTACTTTTAGACACTTCTTCACAGAAAATGCACTCATTTTGAAGTAAACACCTCAGTTTACAATGTTAACAAGTAATTTGATAAGAGTAAAGTTTGTTCACAAAATTTAAGTATATCATTTTCAGAGGGTATTAACATTCCATTGAATTACTAGTCTCAATCTATCCATTTTCTTAATTCAAATGAGTTTGCCCTTACATCAACGACATTTATCTACCCCCATTTTTACTTATTCTACCAAGATGAATTCACATATGACAAAATAATGTTTTAACTCACGGTTTTTATTCCTGTGTCAAGTATGTTCGTACTTACGAATCGCCGTCCATGATTGTGAGCTGGTTCTTGTACACTTCTGATGAAATCAAAGTCATCTTGAAGGTCTTGAAGTCATGTAATAATATAGTCACATAAACGGTACAGAGTAACGATATAACAATTACACGTAAGTAAGTTCACACTAGTGATTAGAAGTATTATAACTACACAAGTATCTCCGTTATTCGACTGCTCTTGCTGAAGTCTCCGACCAGAATGTCGCTCTCTGTTAATTCGAGCGCCGCCAAGGTGTCGTCCCCACTTCACCTACCCGCATCTGTTTTTAAACTGTAGTATCAAATGAGTCACTTTGTAATGTGATATCGTTAATATCCAAGCTTCTTATTAACGACGATAACAGATAGTTAATTGACTTGTGCAATTTGTTGGATACGTTCAAATTTCAAAACGAACACCAAGTATCATTGAATGCTGAGTACTGGCTTTTAACTTGACTTTGAAAGATCTATCCGTATTCACTGTTTTTTGCTAAGTAACGATTAAATTGTAAAATAAACCTTCTTAATATTCCTAAAGAGTAGGACAGAATCAAAACTTACAACGATAACATTAAACCCTTTTATATTAATAACACCATAAACGTAATAAAAGGTCCTACATAGGCATTAAGACAGGAGGGTAGCTCGATAATCCTATATCACTATATGTGGGTCAGGTAACCAGGAAGACCGTTTATTTTTATGGATAAGCCGGGACAAGCCCATAAATAAACCACGATTTATGCCCTATTACAACCCGCTCTATTGCTGGAACTAGATGAACAGATTTATTTGTGGGACAGATTTCCATGGAACATCCCTTAATTTTAGCTGCATAAATATAGTAGCCGTAGGTGAAATGGTTTTTTTAAGTGAACTTAATAGTATACTACGTTACTTTAAAAAAAATATTTGAATGTAAAACTTAGTAAAGTTTCAATCATTCACTTTATTTAATTTTATTATTTTATATTATAAGTCAAGTTTTAGCACAAAAATGGCAAAATGTCAAGCTTCATAAAACCGTTTAAAAAAGATTTACAAAAGTGTTTTATAACAGAATTTAAAAAACGAGAGATATTTTTTTATGAAAATGTATTTAACTGGTGTTCTGTGATATAAATTGCTTATATTTATTTATTCAGTCGCATATTGTATGCCACAACAGTTACGCATCTTCTCACAACCCATTTCTCTGCTCTCTCACACATGTAGTTAAGGAAAGAGATAAATAGTTGTATTTTCCTGTTTCCAAGAGGGTTATAAAATCTTTTCATCTTACTGATAAGCCGAGATGTGTAATATTCGCTCCGACGGAATGGGTGCTATTACCTTACGATATTACCATTTCAAATTACTACGTGACAACGCATTAAGATATGACGCGTTGTTTTTTAAAAAAAATCATTCAATTGATCCTTTTTATCAGACTATTAAATGACTAGTGTGGGGAATGTTTCTTTGTATTCGTGACAAGGATTCTTTGTATTTTCCTAAAATATGCTAGTACGATAATGTAAAGGACTCATAATTAGGATGCTAATGGAACTAAAAATAGAAAAAGGCAAAATTTTAAAAATGTATTTTTTAAAGTAGACACTTATGTGTTTTAAAAACACTCCCACAATTTCGTAGAAGTGGATGATAAAATTTGTACCAATTTAGATAAATTCAAACTAGTGTCTCAAATTTCGCTTGTCTCCACGATCAGGACTTGTAGGTCGTAGAACTTAAGTGTTTATGAAAATGGAAAGAATAAACAAAGTAAAATATGAATACAAAATAACAATAGAATATAATAATAAATGAAGAAATATCATCATTTTACGCTAGAGCAAGATTTAATGGATGACGAGGTTAATTATAAACGTAAATCCAAGGCGTTTTCGAGTTAATTATGAAAATGCGACGAGCGTGGTCGTTGATCGTAATCGAGAATTCATAAAGGCAATTAATAGTCGATTTTGTTTCAGCCGAGTTAACGCTCATTACTTCAATGATTGCTTCTGTTTTATGGGTTTTATTATAGATACTGTTGATTTTATTTTCATTTGATCATGATAATACATTTGTATTTTTCCATATTTAGTTGCATATAGTACTTTACGTTGTACTTTGTGCTGTTAATTTATGCGTAGTGTAATTCATACGAAGCATTCTTATTTAGTCCTCAGACATAGAAACGCTGTTAAAATCCATGGCCAACCTTAGATAGGACTTCAATCCTATCTAGGATTCATTATAGATTTCCGTTAATGGCTTAGGCGGCCATTTACCATCAAGTGGTTTATACACTTGTTAACTACTTCTAACTTTACTAATTGTATAAATAGCGATTATGATAAAAGCGTATAATACTATCGTTACGATATACATTAATTTAATAACATTTTTATGGTAAAATATTTTGAATTGATGCTTTATAACGAGATTTTTAAAATTCACAAAATAATATTTCAAGGCAATTTCATATTCGCCACATCAAAAAACCAAAAATATTTCAAAGTAATTTCAAATTGAAATGGATTTAAACGGATGCAATTAATGTATAATTTGGTCCAAGTGCTTTAAATTCTCTCGTGTAGGTATAATTATTTTGTGAAGCGGTAAATTCCGTAATTCAGATAGTTAACTTTTCGACTGTTATTTTAAGAATCCTTATTATCATATTGCGAAACAATAAAAATGTCACATATTATTTGATTATGTAGCCTTCTAGTTTTATTTTAGCTAGAAGAATTAAGAGCGGTCATTAATTATGTCATACGAAGTAAAAATCAAGTTATTTCTGTCTCATACCTATTATACGAGTAATAAGTAATGTCGTTACCTTCCGATAAAGGTTGCATTGAATTCTAAGGGATTTGCGATCAGTGGTTACTAATCCGCTTAATGTAGGGTCAATTTCAAGTTAATAACAGATGACTGAAGCCTATTAACATTAAGTTAATTGTACCCGTTTGCTAATGCTGTTAGGATCAATTTCTATCTTTAGCTACGTGTCAGACTCGGAGCGTGGGAGACGAGTATCCACCTGATGGTAAGTGGCTACTGCCGCCCATGGACATCGGCAATCAATTCCAGATAAGATTAGATATTCCTACCTGAGGTCGGCCACAGATGCGCCGCTACCCCTGAGGACTAAGCTGGAACGCCTCGAAAAAGTATACCTCCTATACCACACCCTTTAAACCAGAACATAGCAGCGCTTAACCTCAGTCGAACCTCAAAGGGTTGTACCACATTCAAATCTATACCATATTGTGATAGACAGTGCCCGTTTCGTATTGTTGTGGTTTACAATACATTGGATTACACATTTATGGCGGTTTTCAGGTTAGACCCCATTAATTTTTTGAATTATTCGTATGTCTAGGTAGTAAATAACATTAATTGTGTAATAAATATTTTTATTTACGTTTGAGAAATTGCGGCATGATATGGTAATTAAAAATCAAAAAAAATCTAACCATAGTATCAACTCAATCGTAAAGCACAGTTTACAAATAACTATTGTATTGTATTGTAACTATTGTGTTGTTGTATTATATATAGTGTACAAGTAACTTAGTAAAGTTAAGCATAGAGCAAGCGCATTTCATAGAATATCTATTATTTATTTGTGAAGATTAAGAGATTTGATTTAAGCTTTCTGTTCATCGCATTAAAGTCATAAATATCTCCAGCTTTGCAAAATCGTTGTAGATTAAAAAGTTTTGAAGTGTTAAGAGGAGAATTTTATTTATGTTTCCTTCTGGTGTATGGACAGACCGATAAATTTATAAATTTATTGCATAAAAGTCACTGCGATCTGTCTGTGATTGTCTCAAAACGATTGTGTAATGATAAAATGAAGCAACATAAAGAAGTCTAAATTCTTAAGACTACACACTTTTTATAGTGATTACTCAGATTAGAAATGTACAATGTCCCTGTAGTTCTGGGACCAGAATAGGTCTATGGTATCCTCTGCCTGTCGTAAGAGGCGACTAAAAGTAGGCTTTCGGGGTTGCGAGCGGCAAGAGTGGGAGCTCTAACCGCCCGGCTAGCGACCCCGGGGAGACCGATGGTATGTGTGACCTCATACTGTCGTGCGCTCCAGGAGTGGCGAGCTTCATAATCATCTGGGTGGAGCCCGACGGGGCAAAGCGCTAAGAGGACTCCGGTTGCGTTCCTTAGGAGATCACGGAGTCTTCTACGCAGCGCTGAGGACGGTCACCGGGGGAGTTTAAGTGCGGTAAAAGTCCCACATAACTAGTCGTCGCTCCCACGGTGTCGGGCACCTTTTGAAGGTTTCCCCCTCGTTAACAAAAAAATAAAAAGGTTAAAAATGCATAAATTGGCATTTTACTAGCATGATAGACAAAATCTTATATCATCTATTCAGTCATGTGGCCAATAATGGAATACTGTACTGTACTGTGTACTGTGTTAATTGTTAATGGCAAAACTATTATACCTTAAAGTACGTTTCCTTAGTTTATGTAATGTTATAACTAAAATAGATTCCGGATGAAAATAAATAAATTGTATGTTACCTCTAGTAAGCAATAGTCTGTGCTTAACCGGATATTGGCAAAATGAATGTGGGCGTCGCAGTGCGGGAGGAAATGCCGTCTTTGCCGGATCATAGGCTGATCGAACTACTCAATTAGCTGTGCTGAATATACCTAATGGATTTGGGATGTCATCAATTCTCTTTGCCCACGGTTCTCGAATTAATCTTACAATATTCGTTTGCTTTAGTTTTTATTACTCTTTAACCCTTTTCTTAGCAACTTGTTTTACGTTGTAAATCTTCTTAATTGATGCAAAATTTAATCGATTTAGGGCAAGTAAATAGAACCATTAATTTTATCGGCTTTTCTTGTTTTTCTGGTCTGATTGCTATGGAACTATCTTTGTACTGTATGTACGAGTAAGTCAACAAATTTTCTTTATTTTTGACCTGAAGTTATTTATTCAAATTTAAATTGTATTTATTAAAAATGATTCCTTTATACCTACTTATTATTGCGTCTTTTGCTTACTACCGCTTCGGTATTATTACGTCTTTCTTTACGTCGGCTTATATTATTATCACGTCTTACGTCTTTTGCTTAGTACCGCTTCGGAAGAAATTTCGCTACGAACCAGCCGCTTGACACTTGTTTGTTTTTTTGACAAATAAACTTTGTTGTTTTGACAAATAATCGTCTTTATATGTTCCTTTTTTAATTTAACCCATAAATTTTACTATTTTTAAATCATACCTTGTAACATTTGACGTTAAGTGAGTTTTGCAGCGAGTAAATAGTATTTATGTTTGATTTAATATATCCGCTCAAAACCACAATCCCTGTAGCCGAAACGTCGGGACGTATAAATCAGATGAAAACCGCGATAAATCCCTTCAAATAGTTTTATTGCAGTCGAGAATTATTTTTATGTGTAGTTCTGTCTATATAATATATTCTCCGCATAGAATTGCATCGTTCAGTTTGTTAGGGATCATAAATTCTTGACAACGGTATGCTAAACGAGGGAAAAATGCAAAATCAAAGTCGATATTTTATTGAGTGCTACAAATAAAATTATATTGTAGCATTCATCTCTACAGACTTCATTCACAAGAATGATTCATATTTTTATAAAGATTTCGGTTAAAAACTTAATTATTATTAAGTCATTACCTTTAAAAAAATATAATGAATTGTATACAAATATAATTATTTGTTACGATATTTTCCTTTAACTTCACTTTCGATTTTTTTCTTAGCGTAGCTTGTTTTTTAGCGTTGGTATGTCTGTATGTCCTAGTCTTTGGCACTTCTACAGCAATACAGACCAAACTTGGCTTGGCAGATTTTAATGTATGAGATGTCCAATATATTTTAATGTGTGAGATGATTTAAGTTGTGGGAGTGACATGCGGTGTATTTTTAATAAGCAATTGGCTTTTTCTTTTTAATAATTCGTAATAATAGTAAAAAGTAGTATGCAGTCTAACTGAAGGCAAACGCCTATCTTTATATGTAATTTATTTATTTATTTATTTAATTATTACAAAATCCACAGCTCTTAAAATCATACAAATACATTTCTTATATAGTATTTCCTACAGCCAATTACGGATTTACAATTTTTTAAACATAACAGCACGAATAAGTAAGTTTTATAAATAGGTAGGTATTAATATATATAAATACAGGTATAAATATATAATTAATTTTAAAGATAAACACACACATATGTATAATAATCTATATACTAAAGATGTTAATTATAATTTATATACCTACTAATAATATTTCAATTTTACGTTTACTTAGTCACTAATATGGAGATTATTAAGGACTTTATGTACCTCTTTTTTAAAACTATTTTTACTTGTATTGAAAATGTCTATTGTGTTAAATCTTTTATTATAATTTTTTTGTATCTAATGACGAGTGAATTTTGTGCATAATTACTTTTGGTCTGAGCGACAGCGAATAAAGATTTTCCCGCGTGCCTTGTACGCTTTTTTGGAACATTAAAACTCAAAATTTTTGATAGCAAAGCTTGACAGTCTATGTACCCATTACAAATACCATGCAAAAAGGCCATATCAATTACATTGCGCCTACACTCAAGAGGCATGAGATGATGATATAAACATGAATCCTCATAATTTAAGAATGTATGAGAACATCGATAGTTGAGGTGTTTCATAAATTTGATCTGAATGTTCTCTAATGTTTTAATATAAGTTACATAACTAGGATTCCAGATAGGACTACAGTATTCAAGAATACTTCTTACGTAAGAGTAATATAAGATTTTAAAACAACCTAAATCAGAGAAGGGGCGACTTACTCTTAGTATGAAGCCAAGGTTTTTATAAGCCTTATTTACAACTGTATCTATGTGGTCAGAAAATGTTAATTTGGAGTCAATAACAACACCAAGGTCCCTAACAGAGTAATTTTTAGTAAGGTCGACATTGTTTATTTGATATGTATAGTTAATGGGATATCTTTTTCTTGTGAAGCTTACAAAGGAACATTTATTTAAATTGATACCAATTCGGTTTTTAACGTAGTAACGACCCAATCTATTGAGATCATCCTGTAATGCAAGACAGTCTTTAATATTTCTTACGTTCATGTAAATTTTAGTGTCGTCTGCATACATAAGCAAACTTGCATTTTTAATACAACTGTTAATATCATATAAATAAGACACATACAGAAGAGGACCGAGAATAGAACCTTGCGGTACTCCTGATGATATTTCAATAAAGTCCGAGCGAGATCCCCCTACTACGACTGCTTGGGAACGATTAATGAGGTATGACTCAATCCACCTGAGAAGGTTACCGTGTATACCCAATACTAATAATTTTCGTAGCAGTATAATGTGATCTACACGATCAAACGCCTTCTCAAAGTCCGTGTAGATCACATCAACTTGATGTCCATCATCCATGCCACTCGACACATGGTCAATGAACACTCCTAAGTTAGTGACTGTTGATCGACCTTTCATAAAACCGTGTTGTTCATTAGGAATAGAATTAGCAATAACTGGATATATATGTTTATAAACAACTTTTTCACACAATTTGCTAAGAACATTAAGGATAGATATTGGGCGATAATTTTCTATTGATGTTTTTAAACCTTTTTTGTGTATGGGTACAATATGAGCTTGTTTCCAGACTTTAGGAAAGTAACCATTCTGAAAAAATCTATTAAACATAGAAGCTATAGGGCTACATAAGACTTCAGCACATTTTACAAAAAATATAGGCGAGATGTTATCACTGCCTGAACTCTTTGATGTGTCCAAATTTTTTAATAGTTTAAGAATATATTCACTTGTTACATTAATGTCATGAATAGTGATTGTTTTGTCGTCTTCACCAAATGAGTCGAATTGGTATGTACTAGCTTGTTCGGTAAAATTTATTTTAAAAAACTTATTAAACGCGGTACATATATCTGATTGTGTATTTAATAATATGTCGTCATATATCATATGTTGAGGGTAGTTACTGTCATTTTGCTTTTTGGATTTTATATAAGACCAAAAGAATTTTGGATTACGTTTAATGTTTTGTTGTGAAAAAGTTACATATGAATTATAGCACTTTGATTGCAGTTCTTTAAGCCTTGATCTTAATTCTGAGAAATGATTGTAATCAATTGGATTATGGAATCTTTTCCAATTTCTATGAGTTTTATATTTTTCTTTTACAAGTTTAATTAATGCTTTACTATACCAAATTGGATATTGATAGGTGTTAGAGCAGTGGATTAACGGAACGTGGTTTTGTATGCAATCGTTGAGAATTGAGTAAAAAATATTTATTATAATATCGTCATCATAACTACTGTCATTTATAAAGGACCAGTCTTGTTTACTTAGAGTTTCAGTAATACTATCAAAATCAGCACGTTTAAATTGATATTTTACACGTTGTTGAGGCTTTAGGGAAGGAATTAAAAAGTCTGAAGCAACTATAAAAAGTGCAGGATGATACGTGTCCTCATTTACTAATGTATGAGATGATTTATATGACATTATTGGTGAATCAGAAAAGACTAAATCCAAAATGTTACCATTTTTATTTATAATTCTATTATATTGTGTTAAGCCCAAAAACGATGTCTGAGTAATCAAATTAATTGCCAAGTTCTGGATATCCATCGTTCCCTTTTTTCGCACAACAGGTTCATCATGACCCCAGTCAATGCATGGCAAGTTAAAATCACCAGTAATTATAAAGTGGTCACTGGGATGATTATCACGTAATTGACACAACGTACATATGAATGTTTGCAACCGAGACGGAAGATGACTGTCAGGGGGTATGTAAACAACTGCAACATGAAGATCGTACGCTGAACCAATAGTTTGAGCGGATACTGTAATCCATAAAGATTCTACGTCTTTACTATGCCATTCAGGGCGCACGCGAGCTTGAAGGCTTGGAACACACAATATCATAACACCGCCCCCTAATGAACCTCGATCCTTGCGGAATACAACAAACTTGTTATCACTTAACTCAGAATCTAATATTCTGTCACAGAGCCATGTCTCTGTTAACAATACAATATCGGAATCTAGAAGTAGTAGATTATTGTAAAATTCATTGGTCTTTGTCCTCAATCCTCGGGAATTTTGATAATAGAATTTTAGTTTTCTCAATGTGTCATCCATTATTAAGATAAACATATATATAACACTGATATTGACTCATAACTTGATTTGTGAAGTTTACAATAATGCCTATTTCCATCATAAGATTATACATTAGCAGATAACATATTAAATGTATATTGTGTTTAAATAAAATAATTATTATACAAGTAATATTGTAATGTACTGAATTATTTATTCTTATTTTTTGTATATAATATTTAATATGTAATAAGTGGGTATATACTATTTTAAAAATAAAATATATATTTATTATATTTGTATTATATTTATTATATATGTGCGTGTATAATATGTAAAGTAAATGTATTTGTATACATTTAATTATTTTGTATAGGTTATACGAATAATAAAGTGTAAGAAAATTATCAAGTTTAAGTGTGTAGTAATAGTGCAAGCCAAATATAATATAATTACAGCTAAAGCAAAAAAAATAAACTAAAAAATAACACTACCAACAAACACTTTAAACTACTTTTCCAAGATCTCGTGAAGAAATTATAGGAATGGGAGGAGAAGTCTCGTTCTTTCTGCAAAAAATCCGACAGTTTTTTGTCCAGATGTATTTATAATTTAACTCTTTGGCCTTATGTTTGCAAGATGTCAGTAGCATTTTATTTTCTTTTGATAGATGTTCGTTAATAAATATTCTGTGAGTTTCACCTTCCATTCCTATATCTCGGGTATTTAAATTACGAAATTTACGCGCAGCAGCTACAATACGATCTTTGACCGCCCGTTGTCGCAGGCGAGCAATAATAGGCCGCGCGCTGACGGCGCTTCCCTGCCGACGCGGCTGTACGCGATGAGCAAACTCTAAGTCGGATGGATCAATACGGACACCTATTTGTTGCGATACTTTTTGGACAATAGTAACAGTGTCTTCGTCTTTTTCTTCAGGAACGCCAATGATCTCCACATTCTGTAGCCTGACCCATTGTTGCTGTTTTATATTTTCGTCTTCTAGGACTTTGCAACGTGCAGTCAAAGAATTCAAACTTTCTTTAAGAGTCTTATTCTCATCTTTGATATGCTTCAATTCCGTTGAGGTTGTACCTAGAAGCTGTTTGAGACTCTCATATTGCCCGCTTAAAAATACCAGTGATTCCTGAAACGTCGAGCATTGACTGATGATAGCTGTGAGTTGTTTTGATACCGTTCTTGCAATTGTTTCCTCGATTATTGCTTCGATATCCTTCTTCATGTCACTGCTCCAAACCTCCCTTATATTGTCTGGTATTGAGTAGTCAGTCTTGGTTTTTCGAATGGTTACATAACTATCTTCATCAATCTCTGTGTCGTCTTCAGTTTTAGAGTAAAGAAGGGCACGGATTGGCGTATTGGTGTTATCTGGTTTTGGTAACTTGCTCTTGCACTCAATACATTTCCATTTGAGCCTTACTTCGTGGTTCAATCTCTTATAACGTTTTGGCGAGAGATTGGCACAAGGCAAATCATATTTATGCTTGCATTCCTGACAAGTCATAAATTCCTTGCTTGATATTAGTGTCTTGCATCCAACATAATCCAAGCATAATGAAACTGACATCTTACCAGTGGTTGCCCACTAATGCATCTGAGGACTAAGAATGCCTTATCTCTCCCCGCTTTATATCAGGAATGAATACAAATTAATCCCAAGATTTTACTATCTTATCCACAAAAGTAATTAAACGTATTTTTATGCACGTTATATGCATTTTAATACAAAAACTTGGAAATTTAATAAAGAGAATTGCACTCTTGGGACACGAAGCTTTTCCAGAAATGTATCCATGAATGAAAGTGTCTTTTGGGAACCATTTCGTTTTATTACAGTTATTATAAGCGTTGAGTAGTTAAAATTATTTTAATGAATACCAAATAATATAATAGCAACACATTGTATTGGACTCGATACTTTTTTTAATGTAGTTAAGTAATTTTGAACCGATAATAATTAAAAATGGACTTCATTTCATTTTCGAGTAATGTTTTTCGAGGGCTGGTATTGTATGTCTCATAGTTAAGACCTCCCAGCAACCCAAAAGACTTGATTTTAACATATGAGTTATCGTCGGATTTATCTAAATTGTGGTAGTGAAATAATCCACATTTCTTCCACGTTTAGTTAGTTAAATAGTTTTTTTATCGCACTTATCGCTGATAGTATCGTTATCGCACTTATCTATGATAGTCACTTAATTTTTGTATTATTTGTGTACTACGCTTTATTATTATTCCTGCAAATACTATTTCTGATAACTTAGTTTAAAGATCATGCAATTCCTTGCCCTTCACCACATGAGCAACAATTAATTACTATTGAACAATTCGTCAAATCTACGATATTATTATGCAATTTCGTAACAATGATCATATTCATTTGTATAAAATTAGAATTTCTTGTTCCAGCTGGTGACATTTGGGGACACAGCGCTGAACAAACTGCGGTTCGCCACTGATTACCACTGCGGCACACACACCAATTGTACGCTCCGAGGTATGGGATTCATTTTGTTTTCATTTATTCATATATGCGAGCCTTGCTGCAATTGCAGTGGCAGACCGAATGAATCGAATAAGGTACTGTGCCCTGATTTTATTGATAGCTCACGCATGATACTTGGTTTTTAGGGTTCCGTATCCAAAGGGTAAAAACGGAACCCTATTACTAAGACTTCGCTGTCTGTCCGTCCGTCCGTCTGTCCGTTCTTTTAGTTATATACGTATATTGTAACAATGTTGTGTGTTATACATGTGAAGTATGTAAAGTCATTAAAACGCTGTGATTAGATTCACAGAGTTTTTTTCGTAATTCGCATTAGTTCACAAATGAGTATTTTGTAGTTGATTCACAATGAGTATGCTGTTTTAGTTACAATTAGGATCGGTTGAAGTGTCATAGGACGGAGATTGGATACGGTCCTATGATGCTGATCTTCGCGGTGTATACATAAATACATAAATATTATAAAACATTTAAATATGGTGAGGAGGAAACTAAACTAAATAATAAAGAATGAGTACCCATATATGTTTTACAAACTTGTTATGCATGATCACGAATGAGACAAGATATTTAGATAGTGGTACATCGGAATATCATTTCAACTACCTCAACTCCTATTACTGATTTCTCACAGCAGCGCGCATATAGTGTTGCATACACATAGTTATGTATTGTAGCGCTATTGTGTTCTGTTTACGTGAAGCTTGAAACAGATCCATTGATTCCAGACGTTCCTTAGTCCTTAGTCGTTACAACGCATGTAATAAACTCCAGGTAGGACTCGTAATTTATATGGTGTCCATTAGAAATATCTATGAACGTAATTGACAATTTAAAAATAGGTATGCTGCACGCACTGCTCGCTTGCTGATTATTTATATTGGAAATCGAGCACGCAGTTCCTGATCCTAAGTGGCTAATGTCGCTCATGGACATCTGTAATCAACCCCAAATAAGCTAACAGGCATACCTAACGGTCGTATAGAGTTTGAACGTCTCGGATAAATATATTTCTATTATTACACCCTTCAAATCGGTATACAGCAGCGCTTAACCTTGCTGTTATTAGGCAGAAAAGGGTGTTACGATGATGCCCCCAAAGTCAAACCACATGGGGTTCTATCTTCTTCATAAATTATACTTCAACTAACTAAAATCCCCAAATTTTGAAGAAAAACATTCACATAAAATACAATTTTCTTGAAGCACTAATAAATTGCATGTAACCGCCACCAGAACCACAAAGAACGTTTCAACTTTACTAACCCTACTTCACATCTAGGTAGAATACACCAGTTGCATGCACTAGTTCTAAGTACTTGTATAAAGCGGGAAATGGTAGCTATAAAACCGATTCAGAACATTTTACTAAAACTGCATTTTATTAATACAATATTGCTATTATAAGTATTCAAGCTCTTATTTGTGTTAAAATGACAACGTTTTAATTTGAAATAAATAATGTTTTAGTACAAATAATGTACTGTTTTGGATGTATGAATAATTTTGAATAAATACTGTTTATTTACTGCACTGCACAAATAAAAGTATTCGGAGAAATATACTGTTTCACTGAATTCGCCAGATATATTTCATTCGCAGGGTTTACACATATTTGAATCCATTGTTATGATAAGTATAATTCAGGAAGTCACGTGAACAATTTCAATAGGATATTTTTATTTTTTCCAGAATACATACATAGGTAAGAAAAGTAGGAAAACCAAGATATGTCAAAACATACTAATTGTACAGTTCATTCAATATTTGTATAAGATGTCACCAAGTTAATAGAATCTTAACGCTTTGTACAAAAGCTTATTATAATTTATACAACAATCGTAAAATATAATGTATAAAATCTGTTTCTTGAAATCTCAAAATATTCATTACGAAATCATCTCGTTCATGAGAACCAAGAATAAATTGAATTAATGAAAGCAGAAAGGTAAAAGTCAAATAAAAGCGATATCAGCTTATCTAAGCAGAATAATTTCCAAGGCGTTACGAATATTTGAAAGCATACGAAACTTTTTATTAACTTGACGCTCAAAACGGATGGCCACGTAAAATGTTAATTTCTCATCTTTAGCACTCACGCGTTGTATCATGAAAGGGTACGCGATAAGCGATAAATAGTTGTCATATTTCATTAGTATTATCAAACCAAAGTTATGTTGAACTATGTACTTACATCCTTTAATATCTTCCTGTGAAAAATCAGAGGTCACTGTCAGAGCTTCGAATTTTGAACATCCCGATTGACAGGTTGCCGATTGACTCCCGAAACACAAGTTTTTTAACCACTTGGTAATTATCAGTTGTTATTAAAAACAATAATGGGACGTAGACAACCCATTACTGTTCCACTGCTGAGCACATGTCTCTGCGGAGTAAAAGGTATTTTGGCCATAGTCCATCAGGTCGCTGGGTAAGTACGATTGGTGGACTTCACACACACCTTTGAGTACTTTTTTTAAAGGATTTTAATGTGTATTTATTAGTGATTAATTCAAAATCCGCACATAACTAAAAGGGCTATTTAAACCTCGCGCCTACCCGATGGGACGTTCACTTTCAACCACTGTTTAGTCACTAAAATTTGTATTTTATTCATCTCAAATATGTTACTCGGTGTTAGTATAACATGGTCCTTAAGCCAATTTTGTACTTTTCTGAATAATTACAAACGATTTCTTGGCGACTTGCTTTAATTTTTGGGTCGTCTTCAAATGTTCTAAGAAATTGCCAGCCATTTTTAGTTGTCTTTGCCGTATATTGTGATTAATGTTTGGCAAAAGTTAAAATATTTATTCGGTAAAAATAAATTTCTTATTTATGAGCATAGCTTCTAGCTTTAATTAATAGTGTACCAAATTCATTATGTCTAACATTTTTCTGTCCAATAATTTCTTTATAATGAACATCTATTCCTTTTGACCTTTACTTTATGATTCTAAAATAATGTTTGTGTTTGTTTGCAGAAATATTTATATTGATTTCATGAATGTTATTTTATTAAATAAATTGTCGATTCCATTTTGTTCCTAGTTTTCATTTATCAAATAATAAATAACAAACAGCTTTGTATTCTTTGTTTCTATTTGTTTGTGATGTTTTATTCACTATTTAATAGTTATTGTTTTGTTCTCAGAACTGCACTACAATATGGCTAGACAGCAGGATGAGAATACTCTTGTACAAATGAAACAGGCGTGGGACAAGAATCTACCAGACATGGGCGAGTTTTTAGAGCAAATACTTCCTCTGCTACGGAACGCTTCTAAGGAAAACAGTGAGTAGGATAGATTAATTACCTCCGAGAAGTATGCTTATTTATTTCCTTTTCTATTTATACACGTCTCGTGCAGTGGAATACAAACGTGTTCTATTTATCTTAGTCAAAATAAAAGATTTTTGTTTGAATAAGAAATACAAATGGTATATAATAATATAGTAATTGTCGTGGTATTCATATATCATTAATAATTGAATTTGCGAATCTTATCTACTCAGTTCCACGTACTCGGTTTCATTAGCTTAGATTCGTTCGTTCCATAGGTAACATATTTTTAATATGTGTTTTGAAGTATTTTATTAATAAATTATTGAAAGCCATTCGCTGTTTCAAAATTATAGCACCTTCGGAAGGATTATGAAAATTCGATTTCAGAAACAAAAAGTCAATGTTCATAACTGAGTTAAGTAATTTTCAAAAAATCTTGAAATTTTAAAATAATTACCATTGACGCCTTCATAAATGTCCGTCCGAAGAATATTAAGTCCGATAACGTCAATTAAACCAAAGGCGGTATAATTATTCCTATTAACGCCACGCTTTGATCGACACTAATTGGTTTAAATTTCAATCTCTTCTAACGATCAGATTTTCCGAGAGAATTCCGAATGTGTAAATTTTTACGACGCCCCATATAAGGTGCAAGTGTCACTGACGACGATTAAGCTGAAATTGTGAAACTATATCAGAAGATGGATAAAGCAAATGAACGGGTAGTCTACCTCATATTAGTTTTACCTGATGTTGGCCACAGAAATGCTATCCCTGAGGGTTAAGCTAAAATATCTTAGAAGGTATCTTCCCCGTAGACGCACTCTTCAAAGAAGAAGACAGTTCCTCAATTTTTCAAGTTTTAACACTTTCGAAGTGTATGTGAAACTTATTAATTAAAGCTTTTAACATGTCTAACGTAGATCTAACTTTATCTAATTGTTAGAACTTTATGGACAACTCCCAGGCTTCCTGCTTTCCTTTACACGAGTTATAATTAATTTCTAATTCGGCACAACTTTCAATAAAGGATATACGAATTCAGGTTTATAGCACACTACCACCACTGCAAAATTCGGCAATAAACTTTTGTTTGTTGGCTTTTCTTATCAATATATCTGTATTTTTAATGATACATAACATATTTGCACTCAAGTGCGAATTAGTAGACTTCACCCAACCTTGAAAACTTTTTAAGAACTCTTTTCCCTTCACCTTTATTGTGAGGGATAACTAATTTATAACACAAGCAAAATGTTTGATGAATCACGGCTCCTATTCTTGGGATTCGAACCTCGACCCCCCTGACTGAGAGACCGAACTTCAACTAGGCTATTAGTGAAAAGTTAAAAGTTATCTCCCATTGTACAGAGATGGCTTTATATCGTAATATTTACACAAAAAGTTACGAGCGCCTCGCGTGCTAACTGATCCTGTGGAGCGATAAATATTGAAAGGATAACGACGTATTACGTATTTTGATTATATCTCGTGAAAGTGATATTGAAGGTGTTTACTTTTAATTTCAAAAGGAATAAAATATCAGAAATATATTTGGGAAAAGTAATTGTTTTAACATTTTGATTTAACTTTAAGTTAATAATATTATTTTATTAAGTGTTTTATTATTTGTTTCGTATGTTTTCTAGTATTACAGTATTTTTTGTGCAATACTGTGAATTATTTTTCTTACTTTCTTGTTACAATTGACATTGATATTGATAGATTGATATTGATAGTACCGATTGATTGAACGTATAGCGTATAACAGGAGATAATTTAAGCATAAAATTTTAAGGTTACAACACAGTGGAAGAATACTGGGACTCGCTGGGAGAGTATGAGGGTGCGTTGCTCAAAGCTCGGGAGATTTGGGACCACGTGAAGCCTTTGTACTTGAAGCTACACAAATACGTCGCCCTCAGACTGAAGGGCTCGGAAGCCGTGGGGAAGCCCTTGGCGGTACATTTACTAAGTAAGTTGATATCATTGCATTAGATTTTGCAGTTCGTTTTTTTTATCTAGGTATAAATTAACTGGTTTGAAAAATAAGATTTCATATTAGCTTTTTATTTCTTTAGTTTGTTAACTTTGTTGACGATTTTTGTACCTTCAAATATATTTTGTATAGTATCGTATTATTACGATTCAGGTTACTTTACAATTCAGCTTACTTATTTTGGTAAAATTTGCATAAAGATTTAAGAAGCGAAATAAAATTTATTACATTGTTTTTAATGGTGACGGGAAATACGGTGATATATTTCGTAAACAGTTGTTACGTTGTCGGATCGTAGCTCCGTAACAGCTAATATTAATCTGCTGTGAGGACGCAACCCAAAACTTCCCTTAACTCATTGCAATATAGACCATAGCAGCATACACGCCCACAACCTTAACTTATGGTTACTAACGTTACAAAATTCTTTAAACAACTCCCCATAATTTATGACCAGCGATACGGCGAGCTTCACTAAATTCTGGAACTAAACGTAAGGCGATTTGCCAAAGGCGTAAAATATTTAGAGCGATGCTCCCGGGACAGGGATCCCGGCGTTTTACTGTTTGAAGTTCCCAAAGGTACAATATGTGCCTTTTTCTATGCTCCAATAAAATCTGTGATATATGTTTTGCTGCTAAAATTTTGCACGAGAGCCTTGTTACGAATCAGTTCTGTTTTGAAAAAATATTATTACGATTTTCAGTTAGTATAATGTTCTCTATTGATTCTATTCATAACCTATGGTTAATATTAATACAACAATACGTCTCCCAAATTTATTTTCGTAAAACTGGTTTTCTCTGTACAGAAATATTTGGTGCCCGGGACAGTGCTATTTTTAAGGTTTCTAATTGAGAAATTATTTACAGGGTCTCTTAACGGCGATGACTGGTCCAATCTAATTGAATTATTGTTGCCGAAACATCCTGATGTATATTTAAAATTGCATACGAATCTACAATTAAAAGTAAGAAACATGAATTTAAATTTCTTCACAAATAATAACAATATAAGAACATGGTTTTATAAATGTAACTATTTTAAAGGAACTTGGCGGTCAAAAACTGTACAAAGAAGCAGAAAAACTCCTTAATATATTACAATTAGGTGACATTGATCCACTTATTATGAACGAGTCGCTTTTCAACGCAACATGTCCTACTGAGATCGTGGACTGGTGTAAACCTAACAGGATGAGGTTTGTGACATGCAAGGACATAAGCATAGAGAACTATATGGAAGCACATGAAATACTGATGAAGATCAAATATAAAATGATTACGGCTTTACATAGCAATAATACATATGTACTGCGAGAAGCGTCACGTTACTCAGGTTTGCAATGTGTTTTTATTTTCTTACATATAAAGTATTATTTCATAAATAAATCCAATGATATTCGTTGGTGGCAAATGATATTGAGCTTAATGAAACATTTGCAATGCAATAATTATTTGCAATAATCATAATTGAAAATGATTGAAGAAATGATAATAAAATAAAACAAGAATTTCATACATGTACAATTTCTAAATTAACATGCTGAGTTTTGTTTCAAAATATCTATTTCTCTTTTCAGCTATATATGAGGCAATACCTGGTTTTGCGTCCTTATTGTCATTGAATCCACATACGTTGAATCGAGTTGGATTGTATCCATTGGACAGATTCAATTATAATCCAAATCATCACCGTCTTGTACTACAATTGATAATTGCCTTGCGTGATCTGCCAAAGTAAGTTATTTGAAATCAACAATTTTCTTTGTTAATGATCAAACGTCTATAATTTTCCAAAAAATGCTTAACAATCCTAATAAGTACATGTGTACTCATCACGACTTTAGAATTATAGACGTTTTACATATGTATGTAAAAGATGCGACGTAACATTTGCATGATCCATGTTCGATGAATATTATTCCTCTTGTAAGAAAAAATTGTATTATTTTCCTTTATTGGCTCTCCATAATTTTCGTTCATAATAGTATGAATTTTTTCACCTTTCCAATGACAAATACATTTTAATATATTTTTAGGTTGAACTATTTCATGGCTGCTGACGAATGGAGACTGAATGTTTTAATGGGAAGAATTCCACCTTCAAGTATAGGCTCGAGTTGGAGCGAATTTCGACGAAATTTCTCTCTCATCGAAACATCTGATTCGGATATCCTTGGAGATCCTTACGTTATATTCAATAAACCTTATATTGGGTAAAGACTTTTTTCTTTAGTTTTAAAAATATTTTTTCATTAATTTTATATGTTTTAATTTTTTATTATATTTTAGAAAATTCATGGGGCTAATACTGAAATACCAAATTTACCAATCTTTTGCCGAAGAACTGGTTTCCGATGACTACGACTTAGTAAAACACGTTGGAGAAAACAACGAACGTCTCATGTAAGAAATGAAAACATTATTTTTTTTTTACATTTAGTTGTCATAATTTGTTTTACTAAACATCTTTATTCTGTTGTAGGGATGCTATGATGCAAGGTTATGGATCAATCTGGCCAGAAATGGTCAGCGATTTACTGGCGAAACGAGAGAATAATCTAGAATACACCGGCCTCACAGACTACTTTAGGTTTTTAGATGAGTATTTAGATAATCAATTGGATCCATCAGCTGAGAGTAACTATGTAGATGACTATGTGGAACCACCGGTTAGTGAACCTCCTACGGAAGAAGTTGAGATTCCTGAAGAGAACGAGATACCAGATGAAATAGATATTAAGAGTAGCAAAGAAGTTGAAAGCCACAATCTAAACGAAAATATAATCGATACTGGCGACGAACCAAATTCCAAATTTAGTATTGAAACATCTACTGTTGGTGTTTTGGAAATAAAGAATCCGATGGCTGCTGGAGATCAAAATGAAAGCATCAATCCCAAAGAAGCGTCATATAACACATATTGGTGGATAGGTATAGGAGTGGGGTTAGCCGTTGTTGTGATATTGGGAGCAATAATAGCGAGAAAACGTCACACTCACAGAAAATCATTAGAAAGGCAAAGAAGAAATAACTCGTGTGCCTGATTTGAGGAGTATCGGTTCTAGGGAACCGATATTCAAGACTCAACGTTTAGTGAAATTGTGCCAATGCGTTTAAGTGTGTGGAGTACAAAAGTATAATCGTAGTTTATTATATTATTTGGTGTCTTTAACATTTGTCTCTACTAAGTAATTTCTGTTGTGTTAGTATCGAGTGATTATTATTTATTCAACTACGGTGCTCTAGTTCTACTGAAATTCCATTATGTATTGCATTTCTGTTTATATTGATTTCCATTGAGTATATCTTTTGTTTTGTTTTATTCGCAACTGTAATATAACTCTAGATAGTAAAGATGGAAAATATTTTTGTACATATCACAATTTGAGAAATAGTATAATGATTGTTACCAAGTGTCTACGATAGGTGTACATTCTAGTTAGGTGTAATTTCGCTGTGCCTTAAGCGTTTCAATTTCATAATAAGTAATATAAATAAATAAATATGATATAGGAAAGGATAAAATTTGTATAAAGTTATTAATGTAATTTTTGTAAAATCTCTATTTACTCTGCTGTAACTCAGACCAAGTTATTGTAGCATTTATGTTTTGAAAAATCCACAACTATTTTATTGTATTGATTTCTATTTTTTGAATATTTTATTGTCTAATGCGGTAACCAAATGAGCTGTATTAATTTGATGTTATGTATTTAAATCTATTAAGTTTTATTTATTTACATCATAAAGCTTTACCGTTGGTGAAGCGTAATTTAGTAATCGAGTGTCAGAATCGAAAATGAAATAATAAATGTTTTAAACATTAATTTTGAGTATTATTTAAATTCTCTACATATACTCGTATCTGGCGTATTGCCTCCCAAAAGTATACATCTAAGAATCATGTTTGTTGAAGAAATATGTTTGTCAGTAAGTAACTCCGTTTTTCTGTAGAAAGAGATCAACATACATCCTTATCTTACCCTGCATGTATGAAAGAATGAAATAGAATACTTTTCTACTTTTTAGTTGATTTTATCATAAAAGCGTGTTTTTAGCTTTTTGAACTATATTTATTTTTGGCCAAGGTAAAAGCAAAATACATTATTTTAAGGGAAATAAAAAAAACCTTATCAAGAGTTAAAAAATCAATTACTATTTCAAGTCTAAACTCATACTTATGAAACCCATGACTAAAGTTGATTAAAATTTTAACATAGGTACCACATAGTTTCAGTGACAACACTCATTTACCCTCTTTCAAAGTTATATATGTGCTTACGTAGGGTTAAGAGGCTTTTTGCTGTTCTAATATTAATTATTAAGTTGGCGCAGTACATCATTAATTTATAAACGGGTGCTACAAAGAAATCGAAAACATGCACAAAAGATGATTTGACACTTGAAAAGATCGGCCTTAAATTTTTAGTGTTATAAATACGTAATAGATCACGTCCTCAATTTCATAATTAGAATATTTTTAATAGAACTCTTAGAAATACATAGTAATTTATTTACTCAATAAAGTTTTATCTCATATATGCCATACCACAATGTTCTTATGAACTGTCGTCATTATTTCCAACAGATCATTAGTTGTTCGCAGTTTCCTTCGATAAAAGCATCAATTTTGCTGATAGTACCAAACTTGTTTAATGGATCCCGGGAAAGTTTCAAGCGAAAATAGATTTCATTATTAAAGTGATATGTCATGGTTGATAAAATACAAGTTTCTATACTTTGATCTTTCACATTTTTGTAGAAGCATGATCTTGCTAACCAATTGTGAAGTTAATCTCATCCTTCGTTGGTTGCTCTGAGTTGAAGGGATCAAAGGGGTCTCGGATGGGACAATTCCGCTAAGTTCGATAGTAGCGACGTCTTTACTTAATTAAATTACTTAGTCTCTTGCTATTCAGGTAGATTAAAGAAACATTGGCGGATAGACACTTTCAAACGGAGTTTGTATTTTCCAAATTTTGATAATGAATTAATGTTTGTACCATCCTTAACATTTTTTTATAATACAGGAGTAGCGGACGAGCATACAGTCCACCTAATGGTAAGGACATCTGTAATCAACCCCAGATATAATTAGATATTCCTACCTGAGGTAGGCCACAGATGCGCCGCTAGCCATGAGGACTAAGTTAGAACGCCTTGGAAAAGTATGTCTCCCTTACCACACCCTTCAAACCAGAACACTTAACGCTGCTGTTATGAGGCAGAAACCTAAGCCGGAGTCGAACCAAAAAGGATTCTACCACCTCCGAAACATCTTAGAAGAATCTGATTAAAAAGGTCGAATAAAAATAACGTTCTATTATGTTTTAAATAAAAAAAATACCATAGAGAGTTTGAGACCATGTATTAGTACATAACCGTATAAGTAAGGTAGAAGATATAATCGTTGAATAAAATCTTCCAATTAATCGTCGAGGACTTGAGATATTCGCAGGTGGCCGGGCTTTGCGAGGATCAAAGAGGATAAGTAGTGACGTGTAACTTAATTTAATTGAATTCCTTAATCTTAATCGAATTTCTCCATCAAGAACATCATCAAGGAAATATAAGGTTTAATGTCAAAAGTGTTATGTTACAATAGGGATAAAAGTACTTGCTACAATTAGGATTCAGATTCCATGACATAATAGTATTTTACACCAAAATACTCATCAACGCGATATGCCAAAACAAGATTGTTAGTAAATTAATTATTTAAAGTATTCTGTAACCGTGAACGATTCATGCATCCGACGTAGGATACGTGGAATTGGCGTGAGAGGCTCAAACTATACTTAGAGCCATTTCCTTGTCATGCGTGTTTATATACCTACTAGTGCGTGTTAAGCTACGATAAGATGCGAGTGGCACGCATGTGAAGCATAATAGCATATGTACATTAGCCCGGATGATCGAAAAAAGGCACTTCTAAAGGACTGACGGATTTGTGTACAGTGGTGAATATTATAACAATACACAAAGTTTTACGCTTTCTTATAATAAAGGTTTTATTAATAAGTTGTATAACTTAAATTAATATATTTTAATTTTAACTTTTATTCCTGAGAAGGCTATTAAATATGAAGTCTAAACTATGCACAATCTGGGCACTTGGACTTTACGACTTGAATCGGTTTTATTACAACTTCATCTTAACGAAAGCGTATGTTTCATAATTTTCGCTATTTAATAGAGCAATTAACTTATTATAATGCACCAAGCGCATGTTTCACCATAAATTTAATCTAAAGCATAAAATATTTACTGAAACATCAGTAGTACCTACCTACCGTTTAATTCTGAAGGTAAAACTGGGAGAAGATTTAAATTTATTATTATTGCGCTTTTTGTAACTGAAAAGAAGAATGTTAATAAACATGTACCTACCATCTGATTCGAAATAATCATAAACAAAAGTAGAAAAATATTTTTAATAGCTCTACCAATATCAGACACATCATATTATGACACTGACTTTATTTTCTATTATATTATATGAATTTATATTTTCTTAAAAATGATTTGTCACAGGTAAGCGCTCAATCAACTCATGCAATCATCAAATGTAACGATAAAAGACAAAAAAAAAATGCAATGATTTTAAAAATTGTTCCTTCAAGATAAGTAAACTTCCAAAGAATCCTCCATCATGTCCGCATTGACAACCAACCCTTGTCAATTCCTTAGAAGACTATTAATCAAATTCAAATAACTATGAAACATCTGGCGCTTGGTTTAATCTTTATGGCTTGGAGTTCATTTTATTACAACTCTACTTTATGACATCTTACGTTTCAATTTTGCATCGTTTCAGTGAAATTAAATTAAAAATATTCGTAATGTTCTCATAACTGACGCAGTAAAAAAATTACTGCATCAAGCGCATAGTCGAGCGTGTAATATTTTAAGAGGCAGAAAATTAATTGACCTCATTAAAACATTTGTAATACAAAAGTCAACGTTACCAGAATTCGATGGTTATTTCCCTTATCCCTGAAGTGTTGTTGTTGCTTTGGTCTATTTTTGAGGGTGTAAAGCGACTTTCATACAAGAGGTGTCTAACTCACCATATTCATATATTCTCTATAAGAATCCATCTTTACAATGATCAACTTTAATAAAAACTTTTTTAACATTCTAGCTATTCCGGTATCTTACTAGAATATTCTGAAAATAACAAAGCTGATTTCAATCCGTAACATAAATTAAAAGAATTTTAAAATGACATTTGCCTACTAAACTTTGAAAGTAAAAACTTTACGAGAAAGATTTGTATCAAAAAGACTAAAAAATACTTACAGAATTTGAAGCCAGATGTTTTTCGAAGTCTATCTGAGTTTTCTTTTGCGATTAAAACTTGAAAGAACTGGAATTACTGACTTAAATTGGTGTTGACATATTTTCCTTTTGGGAGAAAATCTCATCGAGTTAAAGGGGACAAGTAATTATACACTTTTGATAGACAAATCTTCAATTGAGGTCAAATCGGCGGGTCGCCCACCTGAGCTTCGTCACCATTTTGTTACTTAAATTGGTATCTGTAACCAATTCCATATAGAACAGAGATTATATCTGAAGCCGATCATAGATGCTACTCCAGAGGATTAAGATGAGGCACCTCGTGGCGTAGGCTCCTCGAACTATACTGATTCTTTAACCGACTTCAAAAAGGAGGTGGTTATCAATTCGGCCGGTATATATATTTTTGCACGCCTCACAAGCGAAGCGTTGAGGTTGTGCTCTACTCTCGACATTTCAAAAAAAGCAGTTTTCTCGAAACTGAAATTGATTTTTTGTTATTTATATTGCACTTATAGGTTAATTTGAGTGCACTAATATCAAGTCAAATAATTTATCAGGCACATAAAATATATTTTAATAACAATTTTTTTGTTTAACATAGTAAATAATAATATTAAACATAATCTTTTCTGGACGTCCGTGTATGGACGGGTTTATGTGGCATCAAAATTGGTCGAAAAAATGATCGTATCGGAATATTTTTTTTTAATTATCTAAAGTAACACACGAAATAATTTCTTAGTCAATATGAGCGTTTTATTCACTGTCATTAAATTATTATTTATAAAAAACTAATACAACAACAATCAAAAAAAAAAAATTGCTAAACTTCTTTAAAATCATTTTTTTATTTGTTTATTGAATAGAAATAAATAATAAAAAATTAAAAAAAAAGTCAAATGTAAAATCTTAAGTTGTAACCTCGTGAATATAACTCCATCTGATATCTATAAATGGTACTTTTTTACAAGACACTGTAAAGTTACATTGACTATTGAGGTGTTTTTCTATTTCTACATTTTAATATTTTTAATAGTACGTTGTGAAGATATTTTTCATTTCATTTATATTGGTTTATGGTTTATTGGTTTATTATATGTTTTTATTTATTTATATAAACATGTTTACAAGGACGAGAGAAGAATAGTGAAAAAGAGTTATTTCCGGTGAATTGTTGATACATATTACATGAGAACTAAAATAAGATATTTCATAGAAATTAATAAAAGTTCATAAACAATCAGCTCTTTTGTTCTCAACTTCCAAAACGGTAGGTATGTATTTCTTTTTCTTTTCTTTTTTATTTTTTTTGTTTTTTGTTTAGTTATTATATAATTATTTTTGAAAAGAACAACTGAAATAATGGTTTATATTTATTTATTTATTTTATATTACTTGTTACCTATTTTTTTTTTGTTTTTTTTTTCATTAAATTTCAAAAACTCATTCTATTTCTTTTTTACTATTTTCGTGCTCTGCTCTTAATTTGTTAATTAATTACCTAGATTAAAACTTTCGATAGATTTGTAGTGGTGGAATGAGGGTGGAGGTGGGTGTGATTACAAATTGTTTTCATTTGAGTCGATTGTTATTGAGCATTTAACAGCTTTCTCATAAAGAGCCTCTAAAATTTTGAATTTTTTAAACAAACCGATTTTAAATTCACATGTTGCTTCTTTATACTACACTATACTTGTCACCTGGATCTCCTTTACTCCATTTATTATTATTTAAATTTTTAATTTAAATTACCACTCAATTCAACCGTAGTAACACCGTGAAAGATCTTGAGACAGTACAAGAACTTGGCACATGAGAACGAGTGTATTTGTATATTTGAATATTTATATAATATACACTTTTACAAATAATAAATTTCATTGTAAAAAAAAAAATGAGATTATGTGGCGTGCACTTTTGGATTTTCCAAATTTTTATGTATGTACACGAATTACTCCGCCTCTAGTGGACCTATTTTAATAATTCTTTTTTTATTATATAGAGACGAGCTGGAATTTGGTCCCATTTGCATATGGTTAGGATCCATCGATGGGTTCTGGAGAAAATGAGGGGAACTCCTCCACCCATATAAATTAACAGCCATAACTTCGCCGTTTATGAACGTATTTTAATGCTTTTAATTTCGTGTGAGTTGGTCCCATTTAAATATGATGAGGATCAGAGTGGGTTCTGGAGACAAAATATGTAACTCCTCAACCGATGGGGATATTCGAGTTGTGTTTGAAGATATTTAGTGTAAGTTCTAACGAAATTGCAAAGTCACTTCATCATTGACTATTTAAGGGTCTGATAATGTGGCTCGGAGACAAAATATGTAACTCCTCAACCGATGGGAATAATTGAGTCGTGTTTGAAGATATTTGGTGTAGGAGGTTCTAATGAAATTGCAAAGCCAGTTCATCATTGACTATTTAGTTAGGTTAGGTTGGAACATATAAGACAATATAAAACTAAGCGGGCAGGGCGCGGCAACGCCCTGCGAGCGGGCGGTTCCAATCAATGTAAACTCAGACCTTACCTTCATTGATGATCACGTTTATACAATTTTATATTGTATTTATATAAATGTTAGTATGTCATCACTAAAAAGTTCAATATATTTCGTTGCATAACGATGTAAACAGCGTGTCTAATATGAGCGCCGACTTCAGAAATATGTACTAAACCAACATTTATTTCAATTATTTTTTACTTTGTAGTGACATAGAAGTCGGTTGTATTTTTTTGTTAATTTTTTTTTTACATTCCAGATACTGTATAACATGGCCATCCGTAGGAGACCCTGTACTTGTATAACTCAGTGGTAAATTCAATCATAGAGTAATTTTATAAGAATTCCTTTATCTGAAACAAAGGAGCATACCTACTTATGAGCCAAAAACACAATGGTGATGGTACTGCGTAAACTCACGAATACTTTCAACTCATTAAGCCTATTTACTATTCTCTTTTACTTAATGATGCCTTCTATTTAAAGTAACTTACTACATAGGACGCCCAATTCTCAGTTTTTCTTATCAAGATTAGGAGTCCTATTTTCACTTCATTCTGTTGCCACGAAAATTAGGTGTCTCAAGATATTATGTAACGCCAGACTGCTGGAATATTTTTGCATTGCAGATTCCGTGCTTCACGTTAGCACGGCCTCTTAAGTTTTAGGTTTGTTTTTTAGACATTTACTTAGGAATTGTGTTTCGAAACTCATAATTATCATCTATAGATAGACAGGTGTCAAAATGGGCCTATTGAATTGTGACGACTATAGTAGCAAGTTACGTGCGTTCAAATTGAAACCTTTATATCTTGTGCCCTTTGTTAATTAATTATCACTAAAACTAAGGTTAAAATTTGGAAATTTTTAGTAGGAAGAAATTGTCAAATGTACAGTGATAAAGATGTATCAAAATTGTATGAGACTTGGACTATAACATTGTACATTTTAACGTAACAGGGAAATGGACCTTTAACTAATGGAACCTTAAACTATTTCAAACCTTTTTCGAAAATGATTTGTATATTTTGTGCACAATATTTATTTTAAAAATGTTTGACGTTTCATAAACACTGAATTATCATTATCACGTGATGTCTGACCGACATTCGAGAGTTTAAGAGCTTTTGTCCACCGCCGCCGTCCGAGAGCCGAGAACGAGATTATTCCGGGCCGACTTTAATATGACGTGACGGCGATCGTTTGTCCAACCGAAACGGCGATTTCGGTTGGACAAACGATCAATAAATAAGAAAAAGTCATTCAAGACGCATGTTGTTATAGTATATTGTAATATTTCAAACTATTTTATTGTTGTGCGCAGCAATCTAGATAAAAATAGCAAATTATTATTTTTTCCTGAAATTAAGATATTTTTCTCCTTTTTCATTTACCAGAAACAGTACAAAGTTTAGTCCAAATTGAAACATCCCCTTTAGAAATGAAATGATGACGTTTCTAGTGAGGTTTTTTTTTATTTTCGTGGTTAAATTGTTACAATATCAGCTTTTTATCATGTAAGTTTTTCTTTCTTTTTCTTAAATACCTTAAAGTAGGTAAATAAATTTCTTTGACACGGTATGTACACAGTAGAATTCGTCGCGGTAACAAATGACATAAATAAAAAAATGACGTCTGTAATTTGCTATTTTCGTTATTTAGGTAAGGTAGGTTATCTGCGAAAGACCAACCAATACCATTTTATGGACCATTATTATCATCATATTAGTACAACTAATCCAAATCGTAACTAGACCTTAGCTAGGGTAGGCATTTAGAAAAGGCTCCCACGCTCTAATAGCAACATATTACATTTCATATAATTTTATATCGTGTAACTATCTCGGCGAGTCCCACGCGTTTATATCGCTAATATGTTCTATTATAAAGGAGTAAGCGATAAGCAATGTACGGATTTAGTACAATTTTTATTTATCTCATTAACTTATATAAGTTTCGAAATCAACCATCTTTAAAAGTCAAAACAAATATCTAACTTTTAGATGCATTTAGAAATGGGAACTTACACAAAATAGTCTATTACCATAAAATTATATCTATTTATTCGATGCTTGTTACATAAATTCAATTTTAATTACATGTTTTAATTGAACATCCATTTAGTAATAATATTCTCTTGGAAAGATTAATTAAAAGATGTCAAAGGTAAGCTAACAATAAAGTTAAACTTAATTAACGCTCGTAAACTTGACTTATTTAGGAATTTCTATTATCAACAATTATTTTTACCGACTTGGAAAAGAATGATGTACTATGTTCGACTATTTATTTTTTGGTACTAGTCAAGTAGATTTTTATAGCTGTTCGCTTGATCTGAAGCATTATCCCTAATCCCCGTTCCAGACATTTGTATCTGTATCTGGAGTGTCGCCTTAATTGTCGTTTTAACCACTTTTGAAATTACAAGCGTGTTCAACTTCGTACCACCTAATTAGTGTAATGCTTGTGTTCCAGCGTAAGTTAACACTAGCGTATAGTAAATTCTAAAAGATCCAGATGGTCCAAATAGTTTTGTCTTGTACTTAAAATCAAATAATTGAGACATTTTTATTTTTCCGCTAAGATTTCGATGTCTATCCGTTTGTCCGTCTGTCACAGGGTTCTATCTCTTGAACTTAATGGATAGACACTTGTTTATTTTACTATTTCAATATTATATTAAAAGGTCTTAAATAGTGTTTAGCGTAATAAGTAAAATATGTTAAAATAACTATGAATATCATATGCAACCATAGGTATTAAAATAAAGATATTTTAGCTTTATATGACAGTGGACGATGGCCCTAAAACTTTATGTAACTGTAAAAATATAACTTTGTTTATCTCAAACATTTCCCGCCGTATTTGGATTCTTAAATAAGCACGAACATCCGCACAGTGAAATAACCTGCAAAAGAACAATATTCCAGCAAATTTAGAAGTAAAGTACACTGTTACTTACTATCGCTTTTCTGAATGAGGGTTGCTGCTATAGTGGACTTCGCTAGCAAATTGTTGATTGGCAGACTTTATACACCTTTGAAACTTTTTGGTGAATTTTCAGGCTTGTAGATATTCTCATGATGTTCATAATTAAGTGATATTTTTTTGTGACTTCGAAAAATTTAAAGTTCTACAGCGACAACTTTATAAAAATAATCTGTTTGTCTTTTATTTCAATTATTTATTAATAAAATAATATATGTGTGAAATTACACATGGATATTAGTAAATTGAATAATAGACCATCAAACACTAAATAGTTTTGCCGTAAATAATTTTTCATACACAGAAATGAAAGTATAAAAGTTTAAACGCTATAAACATTACGTGAACGCAATGGCGAATAGCTTTAAGCTGTAAAAGCGCTGTAAAGCTTGATTACTTTAGCTCTTTCGTAAATATTTTTTTTAGTATAAACTTATATGTGTAGTGAACACGTATTTGAACGAGGAAGAATCCTTTGTGATTCGATTCGGTGGCATCGCCGCCACACTTGTATCTGTCTAGTTACAGCGGTGTTAAGTGTTCTGGTTTGATGGGTGTGGTATGGGAGACATACTTTTCCGAGGCGGTCCAGTTTAATCGTCAGGTGGGAATCTATTTTATCTGGGTTTAATTTATGTAATATATAAGACCGTAGAAGCAGGTTATCATCAGGTAGACTGCATGTCTCTTACTCCTATATTGTAATTAATCTTTTACAATAAGAGAACAATGTTGATCGCATAAAATAAGCACATACACACATTAAATTGATATTTAAATCGCCTGGTCGGGAATCGAACCCGAAATCATTACAGTGTCAAACGATTAAAATAACTTCTCAGCCACTTGAATCCATTAGATTTGATATTTTTTTTCGATTTTTAATGATGCTCCAGCAATGTCATGAAGTCGTTTCTTATAATTGCAATTATTTCGAAGCGGAAGTAAAGAGGGGAAAAATAAATGGAAATCTAAGTTTTTGTCTTTCCGCTGTATCTATTAAAGTGAGACGAAGAAAATCTCAAACCAATCATAGTTATTTAGTGTTGAGTAAAAACCAATTAGAAGACTTATGGAATTTTTAATTAGTCTCGCTATTTTCGTTTATAACTATGAAACTCGTTTGCGCAACACTGTGGACCATTACCTTAGTATGAGTTTTTACAAAAAACAATGTTTTTGTATTATTTTACGTATTTGGCATACATTTCCAATCAGTTCTGATACAGTCCGCTAGGGGCGCTGATTAGAAATGTATGGGAAATACGTAAACAAATACTGAAACAGTTATTGTAAACGTAAAACTCATACTAAGGGTACAGTTCAAATATTAATAGTAAAATCAATATTTTTTTATAGATTTTAAAAATATCAAATATGTACCTACTAATGTTGTCCAAAAATCAGTAATTGTCGAGTCATGTGAACTGATTAGATACTTTAGGAGACCATGATTTGGATTCCAGGATTCTGTTATTCTGTTCTACCTTTTCGAAACTATTTTTATATCATTTTATATTTTTGCAAAACATGTTATATATAAAATTCTCGTGTCACGATGTTAGTTACCGTATTTCTCCGAAACGGCTTTAGCGATTTTCACCAAATTGTATATGCATATTCAGTAGGTCTGAGAATCGGCTATTATCTATTTTTCATACCTCTAAGTGATACGGGTTGTTGACCCTTAACATTTTTCTATATGGTAACACAACGTTTGCCGGGTTATTTTTTCTAATAATGTACCTACTTTTAATTTTCTTCAAAATCGGCCTCGTAACTTCTAACATTTTTCGCCAATTCTTATAGTTTCGGATTCATCCTGTATATGATTTGTTTTCCTCAAAAGTTTGTAGACCTTTTTAATTATTTTAATTTTTGAATTATTTTACTTATTTATGTTACTCAATTTCAAGCTTTAATAATGTCTTGTTGCTTGAATAAGGCCTGTCTTGCATTTTGTACTCACGTCTGAAACGAATTTTGCAACATGTTATTGAAAACGTGACTCCAGCGTGTTAGCTGAATTTAAAAGTTTAATGAAAATGCTATCCTGCTTATGACTTAGGGGCAGATATTTGCCTTGTTTTAAACTAAATTAATTTCTAACAAAGTTTTAATGCACTCATTCTTTTTAATATAATATGTCAACTTGCCACCAAATGATTCAGATTACGTATTTATTTCATTAAACATTAAACACATAATTAATGTAGAAAATAAATATTATTATTATTAGTTCTGATAATTAAAAATAAACTCATTATTTTACAATAATTTCGTTCATTTAATAAACGTTTAAGACAAATTATATTTCTTGTAAAAATGTTTACCATTAAAATCATTTTAAAGACAATAATATTAAATTAAATAAATAAAAATATATTTACACGAGGTAATAAAAGCAGATAAGCTTAAAATTCCGGCAATCTTAAGCCATTAGATATATACTCGTAAATTCCACTTGACACGTTATGTCACTGCTGTGGTTTTATTTATCCGCGCTATTTCGTGACACTTGACTTTGATAGTCATTGCTTGTTATCCTTATCCTTGTCTCTTGTTTTATGGCGACAAAATATGTCAAAATGAATTATGATGTTACCGGCTTTGTAGGTTAACGGGCAATTGTACGTGGTGTTGCATTACAATAAGATTTTATATCATAAGACAATTGATAGAGACACTAGCCGAGTGTGAGTGTTGGTCTTCTTTGAAGTAATTTGCAAATTAAAAGTTATTTATCGCCATTTGTATATTTTGAATCACATTGATTTCCGTATAAACTTAAAGAAATGTAGTTTCAAAGTATTCATAAAGTATATAGAGTCTACCAATATTTTAGTGAAAAGTGGCGCGGTTATGACTTGTCGCGTGCTTTCTATTATGTTCTAACCCAACCTAACCTATCCTACATAAATCGTGTCTGTTTTTATTATACTTTTTAAATTACACATATTCTTATAGATGTAATTGGTTGCACCTAGTTACAGTTATTAATTGTATTTTGTTCTACAAGTAAAATGTTGAATTACATGAACGTTCACGTGTAACAAGATAACACGTGTTACGAGATTTTACTATAAAATAGCACGATGAGATATTTTAAAAATATTTTATTGAAAACGTGACTCCATTTGTATGTAAACTGGATTCAAGAGTTTAGTAAATGTGTTACGCTAGGGCTTTCGTTTCAAGTGACATCATCATTCTTGCATAAAATATATCATTTTGTAGAGGAAGTTTAATTTGTAGTAGTGCAATTTCATTTTTTGTTATCTCAATAATTTTTATAGGCTAATAATGGGCCTATTTTACCATTAAAACCTATGTTTTGCTCTTTAAGTCAAGTGTTCTTAAAACGGACATATAGATACATTTTAAATTTAAATTGAACATTGAATTATTGAGTATTGAAATCTAATTTACTTTTGTAAAGATACATTTAATATTAATTTTACCCAACATTTTATTATTCTATATTTCATATACTCGTATAATGTCGTTCTTCTCAAACAATTTTGAAATATGAGCTTATTATTTATATTAATATGAATATGATGTTGTGTATTAAATACTAATGTAACTACAACTTACTTCTAAAACAGTAAATAATGCAACTTTAGAAGTAAGTAGCTTATTTTAGGTTCAGTTCTAAAATAAAATCGTTACCTGTAAGAATAGCGCCGCACAACCGTATTTATTTGATCTGCGGTAAGCTAAATGAGGTCAGATTACTTGCGAGTATCTTGTCCTATTGTTGTTTAACGATGTGTTTCACAAAAAGCGACTAGCGAGTCGCCAGATGAGCGATATAAGGTACAAATAATGTAAGAAAATTAAAAAAAATATATGAAAAAAGGAATGTTACGGCCATGCCAAATTTTCTTTTTTTCGACTTGGCCTTTTTTGGACTTGGATAATAATCCAATTCCTTATTATTATTGCTCACAAGATATTTTCAAATGATGGATCGTTAAGCAAAACTTTAACTAAAATTAACCGCAAAAGGTAATATGTATTATTTTTAATGTAGCTTTCATCCCTATTTCCCATATAGTCAAAATATAGCTTTTTTATCTTCATTTTATGCATATGTATCTCATATAAAGAACAACAACTGTGCAACATTTTTAAACCTTTACTAATAAGTTTCAGCTGTAATGTCCGTCTCTCATTGTAATCTTTATTGATTAGATAGATTGGATACTAAAATCTACAAAATTATTTTGAATTAATTTATAAACGAGTATATCTTTCATTGTTTATCGCATTGCGTGGGTAAAGTACTTAACTTTTATAATATTTTCCTGTGCTTGCAGTATTTCTGAACAATACATTTTTAAATTTCAATTTATATAGTCTTTATTTTATTTGAGCTTGTCGTTTAGTTGTTGTAAATCTTATTAAAGTTTTTTATTAAGATTGTATGTTAAAATTGCTAAGAATATACTTTTCGTGTAATATCGAATTTATAAATATGTTACAATATTTTTTTCTACATAGGTAAGTTCAAATTACAACATTTGTGCCGTTGTTTTGTCGTAATTAACCTTTTCAAGTTTCATTTACATATTATTTACTTTTATCCTTGATTTTTCCTTCGTTTAGCTCTGTATTTTTTATTAGGTATATATAATTACAATAGAAATTAAAAAAAAAACATTTAAACATTAACAAACAAAAAAACTTCCCCAAACGAAAGTAGGCTTTTTTATATCTTTGCTAAAAATACCGTGAGTAGAAAGTGCAAACAGACATGTAATATTTCGTGCGCGTATCATAAACAGTATTATTTTGCGACATTTAAAGGTGACAGACAATTCATCATACAAAGCATGACTTCGTCTCGCCTTTCCACACTTATGTGTTTATTCCCGAAAGCAATCTACGTAATGCCTCAAAGCAAATTGAAACCGCTCTTGAAGTTTGTCGCGCAGAATTTGTTCTAAAACAAATAACGTATGGTCTGCAGAGAGCGCCACACAGACATATTCTAAAAGTTTCTCTAAGAACGGATATTCGTGTGAGATTTTTTTGTGTTTAGAGAAGTGTAGGGTTTGCACTCTTAAAGGATAAATTTTCGGGACATGTCTGATAAATATAGTTGCCAATTTCTATCCCATCGCAATATACGGGTATCTTCTTCGAAAAAGAGTTTTGGCTACAGTCACATACCACACATGCCTCTAAGAACTTTCTTGAAACACCTTTACAGGTCTGTATCTATAACGATAGTTTTCGCACAATGTATTCCTTTACCATGAATTTTCGAAATTGAAATCCCATACAAGTATGCAGTCTTCCTCTTTGAACCAAGTTCTATCACATTTTATTATAAATATTTAATGAGACGGTCCACAAAACACGAAACGCGTGGTGACATTACAAGTGGCAAGACAAGTGGAAAGCTGAAAGCAGTGCATGAGTGGACCATTTTACTTAACCGTGCTCGTGGCACCAGAAATTACATGTTGGTCTGCTTTACGAAAACACTTAGGGAATTCCACTAAAATCTCGTTAAAATGACTTAAATGTAAAAGATATTTAGGTACTTTTGTGAGAAAATACCTAAATATCTTACCTAATAATGTGTTATTATATAGGTACTTAACTTTAAATGTATATTTAAAGCTTTAAAATTGTTGTTTTAAATAGTACCGTATAATTATAATACTGTTGTTGTAAGGGCGGTACAAACAAACAAAAGTAAGGAAATATACTAAAGTTTTATTTTCTATATTTATCTCGGGGTTTGGGTAGTTGTACATGACAACCCCATTAAACCTTACACAATCTATTTCTATTAATTTCTGTCTTTGAGAGATGCATTGATGAACGCATAAACACATCACGCAGCTTCAGAAAACGGCTTCGACAAGATAGCTTGAAATGCATCAACATTTGATTTACTTTTAGTTTTTTCATCAATGCATCTCTCTCTTTACGATTCCGGACAGACTCCAGCAAAAGATGTTGGACATCTTCTATATACGACTGTTGTTGTGAAGGAACGTCACTGATAGTAGCAGGCGACAGACGGCGACAGTTGACAGTGTTCGTGACTATTTCCAACGATAAACTGTCGCTTCTTCAAACAAAAACCTTGTTAAATATAGTCGCTTATCATATTCTTGACAAATCCCAATTTGACAAGCTATGTCGCTACTCAATAAAATTCGTATACTGACAGACAACACACAGCTTAGCGGTGGGTGCAGAATATAAAGCGGAGTTCTTTATATAATGTAGATAAGCACTGAGAAAATTCTGAGAATCCATCTTGTAGGAGAATAAATCGGGGAGGGAGGATATAGGTTTAAAAACAATTTTATTCAATAAATTTGTCCAAAAATGACCAATAGATTTAGGAAACTGAGCATTAAGAATTGATTTATCAGAATTCAGAATCCATCCATGAAGACCAAATTCGAGATAAAGGTTGACTTTTCATAGAAAAAATCTATGAACTAACTATGGATACAGAACTATTATTCTATAGTTCTGTAAACATAGAGTCTATAGATCAAAAAATGTTGTTACCTGAATTGTAAGGACTTTACATATGGAGTAAGCCTTACACAACTTACTCGGGTTATCCTAAAATAAAGTAACATTTACCATTTTGCTTCTCAATCACTCGTAAATTGAGCACCTTCACGCGTCAAAAGGCTTTCGGCGCAACCTCAATAAGGGTGTTGAAGGGTCGAGCTACCCTCTGTGGTGCTCGGCGTTGATTACCCTTTGCGGTGCGTTCAAGGGTATGTAGCATTTATCAAGGCTTCCTGATATAATTGCCTAGGTGTGAACTATGTAACATTGTTATATGATCTAAGTACGCTGTGTTATGGCCTTTGAAGGTGGTAGAATCATATTACGTGGGTCGACCCTGGCGACACCACGCCCACATCTATTTCGTTTTTCGGTACGCTTTATTTTATTATCAATTCCCATTGTCAAGCCAAAATCTGTCTCTGTTTAATAACAGCAGTGCTGAACGCTGCTGCGATTGAAAGGAGTGGTAAGGACTCTCCCGACTACATTTATTCGAGACGTTCCAACTTAGTCCTCAGGGGGTACTATACATTCAGTTAAGTGTTTTTAAGCAAGTTTTTGGTTTCTATAATACTCGTAATTACTAAGTTAATACTTATACGATTTGTCAAGTTTTATTTGTTATATACCTAAGTATGATATCAATTTGAACTCGTGCGCATTATAAAACGTACTAAACATATTTATCTTTATTGCTTTATTATGTATTCCGTTACTTTAAATATATCAAAGTCGTAAATGCGACTGCTTCGTAATAACAAACTTGTTAATTGATGTATCTCATTGGGAACTCGCACAACGTACATTGAAAGTTTCAAAGTAATTAATTGTACATGAGTCTTTAGATCAATAGTATGTAGGTCATGTTTCTACTAAATTAGGTTAACTATTTCGCAATCTGCGGCTTACATTTATCATCATCATCATTATCAACCCAATTCTGTCCCATTGTTGTTTACGTACCATGTACCTGCCATATTATTTTAGTATGAGAAGGAAACCATTTTCGAACAAGATAGCCTAGTTCGGGTACCTTTGACAACTTTATACAATTTCAATAGAATTTTCAGACATCCAGGTTTTTTCAAAATGGTATAAACTAATTGATAATTATTTACTAACAAGGCTATAAAATTTAAAAATCATATGTGCATGTCTTCTTGTATTTGAAACTGAAGGCCCCGACGTAGGGCTGAAATTAATACCACTAAACTATCTCTGATTTAATCATGCTGTATATTATTCAAAATGGTATCCTAGCTTTGTAGCTTGGATTTTCACAGAATTACACCTGATTTTGCTAATTAGAGTACCATGTATCAAATTGTTTCGCTAACCAGAATTCAACCAATGTTTGATTGAATTATCTGTATTCTGATTAGAGGAGCAATGTTTGTGGTTAGTTGATTTAAACTAACCACTGCTTCCTGCTAAGTTTACAATTCAAGCAACAATTATATCGATTTGATACGCGTAGGATTTCAGGTTTGATCTTCAAGTTACCTAGACATTTTGACTTACGTTATTAGTTTGGACGTTCGTGTACTTGTATTTGTCCATATTAATAAAGACACAAGGAATCTTAATGTGGGACTATGACTTACGAATGAACTTACGATGAAGCTTCAAAGAGTCAGATCTTGAGTGCGCGTAAGATACACACAAGGTATAGATACCGGGTTTGTGTATCCATTTTAGCCACGACAATAGGAATTCTAGTTCTATGACTTAATATAGTGTCAAGCATAATAGCGTCAGTATTCGATGGCACGCAGTGTAGGTATATATGTACTACATGCAATGCTTGTGTGTCCGCATGAACCATTTCACAAAGAATCTTAATAAAACTATGACTTACGGAAGCATTAAGCGTCAAAGAGTCAGTTCCTGATTGGGCGCAGGATCTATTACTTAAGGTATCTGTGTCCATATCAGTCACCACACAGAATCGTAGTACCAAAGCGTCAGGCTATGTGTGCTTAACTTACATCGTCAAAAGTTAAATCATCAAAGCCTCAGTTCTCATTACACGGCTACCAAGTGTAATCTTTGAAACAAGAGAAATTGAGAAGCTCCAGTTTTGTTTCATCGATGATGAAAATCGTTTAAAGCAATCGGGCTTAATTGGCCAAGGAACGACGTAATTTTAGTAGTGCCAACGCGTGTCTTCTTGTGAAATGTAAATACATAAATATTGACGTATTAACACAGATAAGTCAGCACAGCGCTGAAGTATAACTAGCTGCTTCTATAAGCAGATTGTGTTTGCACTCTAAATGTATCCCAATAAACTATTAAAAAGACAATGCACATATATATATATATATATATATATATATATATATATATATATATATATATATATATATATATATATATATATTTATAATATAAGGGGAGCAGACGAGCATGCAGTCCACCTGATGGTAAGTGGCTACTGCCGCCCATGGACATCTGTAATCAACCCCAGATAGGATTAGATATTCCTACCTGAGGTCGGCCACAGATGCGCCGCTACACCTGAGGACTAAGCTGGAACGCCTGGGAAAAGTATGTCTCCCTTACCACACCCTTCAAACCGGAACACAGCAGCGCCTAACACTGCTGTTATTAGGTAGAAATAGGCGTGGCGGTGGTGCCGCCGGAGTCGAACCATAAAAGGTTCTACCACCTTCAAATATTATTCATACAGACTACAACGGACTTCATCAGGACACTTTTCGTCCATGGGTGTCATATGGGTGAATATGTCACAACCAACTACCTTAATTACCTGTTCGACCAATGCTCGACAGGCTAGCTTTCTGAATGATATTCGTTAGCGGGCTGTTGCTTAGGCTAACTTAGCTAGGTTATTTTAACGGCTAGTACTATTTAGTGATTAACTTAATGCTGATCGGGTTTGAGAGATACACTGGAAAATTTATAAAATTGAGACCTAAAATGATTATATATTTTTACATATTTTTGTTATCTATCTGTCTAACTGGGGTTGAACCTAGTTTAACATAGTGTACGTAGACGTAGACATTTGACTAAGCCTCGCCCGTTGACCCCTAGTCCCTAGTGTAGAACATCTGAACTGTATCATACTTTTATCAATACAGCAAATTACAACGAAGCAGAAAACATTTTTGTTAGACTCCAATTTAATGGCAACAACGTGATTTAGATATCAATTTAAGATAATAACATTAATGTTCAGCCTAAGGTCTCCTCACATTTGTTGCTTTTTGTGCAAAATATTATAAAAGTTTAATTTAATATACCCAACGGGGCAAAACCTTTATTGAGGCAGGCAGACTTGTTATAAGTTAATTACTAAATATTCTCCGGCATGACATGTACGGATGTCATATGTAACACACAATACTATATTTAAGAAAGCAAAATTCAGACAGTTCTTGAAAAAGTTGTGATGTACTATAACTACAAAATCGCACTTGCGAATGCGGTGGTCTACTGCCTAAACCTCTCTCAGCAGTAATTATAATGGGTTGAATCAATCAATCAATATTTTCTAAAGTCATAGGTTTCCTGATTTCTTTATCATCCTCTACCTTTGATTTATCAGGAGTGTCATTCGAGTATCTTCTTTCTATGTAGTTATTGTGTCTCCAAGCAGCAAGGATAGCCTAGTGTTAAGAAACTCGGCCTCTCGATCGAGGGGTCCGAGGTTTAAATCCCAGGCACGCACCTCTGATTTTTCAAAGTTATGTGCGTATTAGAAATTAATTATCACTTGCTTAAACGGTGAAGGAAAACATCGTAAGGAAACCTGCACACCTAAGAGATTTATAAAAAAAATCTTGGCCAGCGCGGTGGACTATGGCCGAATCCTTCTCATTCAGAGAGGAGACCCGTGCCCAGCAATGGGACAATAATGGGTTGATGATGATTATCATCCTCTCGGAGTATCTTCTTTCCACAGTAGTTATCGTGTCTCCACGCGATGTGTGTGATGTGCGCGCGCGCATTTCTTCGACAACATGTTAAGACAAATCTATGTATTTTGAAGGTGGTAGAACCCTTTATGGTTCGACTCTGGCGGCACCACCGTCACACCTATTTCTGCCTAATAACAGCAGTGTTAGGCGCTGCTGTGTTCCGTTTTGAAGGGTGTGGTAAGGGAGACATACTTTTACGAGGCGTTCCACCTTAGTCCTCAGGGGTAGCGGCGCATCTGTGGCCGACCTCAGGTAAGAATATCTAATTCTATCTAGGGGTTGATTACAGATGTCCCTGGGCAGCAGTAGCCACTTACCATCAGGTGGACTGCATGCTCGTCTGCTACTCCTATATTATAAAAAAACATGTCTTTAAGTATGGTTAGTCTACATAGTTACAAAATTAAATTAATATTAGTTTAGTGAAATTGGCATTAGATATTGTATCATCTTTTCATATTTGAAGTCTACTAAGACTGGGTTATCCTCCACTTTTATGTCCAGTGTGGAAGATCCTTACTGATTTTTTTACAATTAGACTAAGGTCAAACAACTCAGAACTTAATTAAGCGAAGCGATAGCCACAGTCAGGGGTCGAAAAATTGAAATTGTGCTGATGTAGCGTAGAAATCTCATCTCTGTTCAATTATCTCAGGGCCTGTTTCGTAACTTTCATTAATTATTTAAGGAGATATTATTTATATGGTTTCATTGTTACGATTCTATCGGCTTAAAATCGAATGAAGACACAGGTCTTATTTGTACAGACAAACGTTAATTTCGTTTTACACGAATTATTATAAAAGTGCTAAATTAATAGTGTTATAATAACCCTTACTTCGACCTTTTGCCAATAATGGTAAAACGCTTTTGTGTTTTGTTTGAAATGGTACACTTACGCAGACACTTATGGTACATTTATATCTGCACACATTGTAAGTATCAGATAGAGTCCATAGCAAAACAAAACCATATCTAGAAAGATAAGATTATATAGAAATCTAATATTTTTATCTTTATATATATATTTCTTATGTGCGTGTGTATGTCACTGAACTCCTCCTCAACGACTGGACTGCTTTTGATGAAATTTGTTGTGTGTGTTAAAGGGGACTTGAGAATGGTTTAGATTCACAATTTAGTCCGTGGGAAAAGGTTTTTTTAATTAATTTTTAATTCGTAAGTAGTTGTTGATTTTGGAATGTTTCACATTGGATTTGACAGACTTCGCTACCATCGCAGTTTCAAATATTCCATCTATTTTTCAAACCCGTGATAAGGGTTGTTCACCCTTAACATTTTTTTTATTTATATGGCAACACAACGTGTGCCGGGTCAGCTAATATGTATATAAACGTTTCCCTTCCGGAACGCTCCCACATAGATACAGGCTATGCCTTTTAAAACATTTTATCGAAAAAATGTTTTGCGTGATACGACACGTTAAATATCGTTAATATAGGTAAATTAGGACACAGACATAACATTCTAACTTACTTCCGTTAATAATCATCAATCTTAACCAATTTCCGCCTACCACGTTTGGATATTTAACAGTTTATGTAGGCAAAACCTGCCTTTTGAATTCGGTAAGCAAATCGATTGCAACGTGTGTCTCACGTATAAATTTATGCAGAATTTTTATTTGAATATTTAATTTTATAAATTTTGTGAATTTATCGATCTCCCATTAACATAGCAACTACCCTTACCCATAGCATCTAGTGTATTATATGCTCATTTGCAACTTTAAATCTTTGTAACAATATAATGGGCATGATGACAAATTTTGAAATCCTCTTCTATAATGTTGGTACTTGTCTACTGATTCCAAAAATCGTATTATTTCGGCAATAAATTCAGTATTAACGAAAATATTAGCATTTTTAAAACAATTTTTGAATTAAGCGCGAAAACGCTCACAAGTGTCATGGCGTCCGCGAGTGACGTCACGCTTCGATATCCCATATAAAAGTTCAAGCAATACAGCGATACGCCAAAAAAATGACGTCATTTCGCCTCGATTAGCGTTTCAGACAAGATGGCCGACTGCAGTATAATAATAATAATAATAATAAACATTTATTGCCTTTGAAATACAAAAAAAATACACATTACAGCTAACTTAAAATTAATACTGGGCAAAAGGAAGTGACTCAGCTTTTGCTGACAAGGATTGTAATCCTGTTCAGCGCTGATTTTCAGTCACCCCCTTCTCCCTATGGTGTTATGCGGGAGAAAAGGTCCTGGGTTCCCAACCATTTACTACTTTTATCTCTACATCGAAACTTAAAATAATAGAAACATATATTATGCAGAGAAATAGATATACGAGTATGTGATAGACAAATAAAGTTACAAACATTTTACAAACTATGAACAAAACAAAAAAAATAATAATAACAATAACCCTTGCGTGAGTGCGTGAATGTAGATGTGTGAGTGTGTATGTCAGTGTATGTGTACGCGTGTGTGTGTGTGTGTGTGTGTGTGTGTGTGTGTGTGTGTATGTGTGTGTGTGTGTGTTATCAATACTTACTAAAATATGTCTTTAAATTTAAAAATTTATTGTAGGCAGGCTTCAAGTTTTCTGTTGCAAGTTGTTTCTTTAGTAATGCTGTTTTGTATTTTAATTTAAACGTATCCGTATTCATTTTATTTCTTAAGGGAGGGGGTAAATCGTTCCAAATTCTTGCCGCTGAAAACTTGAAGCAAGTTCTAAATCTAGATGTTTTATGGGCAGGCATTTTAAGGAGGGTCTGTGCTCTGGATCTTTGGCTTCGATTACTAGAGTCCTCGAACCAAGTGAGCTTTTCAAAGAGATAGTCAGGTCGTTTGTTCCAAATTACCTTATGAATTGTAGTTGCAAGGTGGAGATCTCTTCTAGCGCTCATATCGAGGATGCCCTTTCTATTTAAATATGGTGTTATATGTTCTCCCCTAGGTACATTGTAACAGAAGCGAATACATGCATTTTGTACCCTTTGTATTGCTTTCTCTGTGCTCGCATTTATTTTTGGGCCATAGATGGAACTACAGTAATTAAATTGTGAGAGAACTAGGGAATCACACAAGAGCAAGCGTAGTTCTTCGCTCAAATAAGTTCGAATTTTGTATAAGGTCTTTAGCTTTAAGTATGCGTTTCTTATCTTATTATTTACATGTTCGTGAAATTTTTGTTCCCCGTCCAGTGTTAGGCCTAAATTGCGCGCCGAGCTTACCCGTTTTAGCGTGACCTCATTGATGGATAACTCTTCTTTACAATCCAAGGTTTTTTTGATCTGGTTTTTAGTCCCCAAAATTAGGACCTGGGATTTTTCTGGATTAAGAAAGTATTTTATACTTTTATTTTATTGAAAATATAATAAATCTTAAAGTTTTTATTAAAACTGGGTCATTTTTGAGAATTCTTTCAATATGTTGTTTTTAATTAAATCATTTATTCTTCGATTTTTTAATATCGTCATCACGGCCATTATGTCATTATAATAGAAAATTGCGTGAAAAATTTACCTTACGTTCCTACTTATGCTTACCTACTTGGAAAGCTACATAGAAGCGACAATTTAACTCTCCAGTGAATTGAGTAATTAAGAGATGATAATTACGTATGTACTCGTAATAACGAGGTTTCCCTGAAATCTTGATACTAAAACCCAATTCAGTGCTATTTTCTATCTGATTATGGTCTTTAAAAGTTATGTATTGTACTATGATATGATATTTTAAATAATAGGTGACAAGCAAATTTGCACGTATTACATACCTACAATCATACCGTTATCATACGAAAAAAGAACTATATACATATTTGTAATTTATTCAATTGATTTATGCTTTTCGTATGAATATCATATCTTTCGTTGGCTTTTGTGGAATGCAAATGATATTCCATACGAAACAATGGTATGCTTGTGGGCTACGCATACATATCATGAATTTATCATGTATTTTAATGTGACTGATATAATAGAACAGCAGTGCTTTTTGAAATTGACCGCGAAAGCGGCGAGCGTTACTCTTAGTTGTCAACTTGAAGGTGGGTAGACGTAAAAATGTCAAAGTTGTCTTTTAATGTCGTTTCTTGCGTCCAGTCATCGTCTTCTCCTTAGCGGATTTAGACAGACGTTTTGTATACGCGTTATTGCTCCTGTTTTTGTGTGGACGAGTAATGCTACCGTGCTTGTGAAGTGAATAGTTACATGTGCTTGTGAAGTGTATAGTGCCGTGTGGTTGTAAAGTGCGTAGTGACGTGTGCTTGTGAAGTGTATAGTGACGTGTGGTTGTAAAGTGCGTAGTGACGTGTGCTTGTGAAGTGTATAGTGCCGTGTGGTTGTAAAGTGCGTAGTGACGTGTGCTTGTGAAGTGTATAGTGCCGTGTGGTTGTAAAGTGCGTAGTGACGTGTGCTTGTGAAGTGTATAGTGCCGTGTGGTTGTAAAGTGCGTAGTGACGTGTGCTTGTGAAGTGTATAGTGACGTGTGGTTGTAAAGTGCGTAGTGACGTGTGCTTGTGAAGTGTATAGTGACGTGTTCTTGTAAAGTGCATAGTGAAATGTGCTTGTGAAGTCCGTAAAGACTTCCTGAAGAAGGCCAGGCCGTCCTTACTTCGTTGAGCTCTGTAACAGGGCCGTGGACATCACTCCTGACGCGATTCGAGACTGTTGTCAGCGTGGAAGGCAAGGTTAGTGGTTTAATCTATTCATCTTTGTCAAGGACTATGTCATATTCAGTATAGTGGACCACCACTAAATCTAAAGGCAGGCGTGTAAGACCTATGTGTACTAACAGTCTGACATGGAAACGGTTTCGGGTTTGATGTTTGGTCAAGCAAACGTCTAATTAAACAATTAAGATTTCTGTTCTGGATTTCGGTGTTTATATACTCTTAATCTTATGCGTCAATGGCAACCACGACACAAGAAATTCTGGTCACTCATTTAACTATTAGCCGCTCGTGCTTAACTTAGATAGTTACGATATACACTAAACACAAATCTGTGTGCGCTTCATCATACTGTAAACATTATGTTCGTTATCTCTGGCGCCATACGCACCACAAACTTAAGGGCCCCAGCAGACATGCTACTTCAGCATCAGTGATTGACGATTTAGTTGCTTTTCGGAAGCTAGATTAATCGATAAAACGCAACTTTCCCCACACACCACAGCTAATTGTGAATGTTCGACGTAGCAACTGAATGCAAAACCGCAAAACAGTATTAATGTAGTCGTAAAACTCACGTTTCCCTTACTGCGACCGAATGCTTGATGTGTCTCTAAATTATAACGTAGTATCGATTTAATCGCAAAAACGCAAGTCGCCGGAGGTTTAAGTAGCATGTTTGCTAGGGTCGTAGCCTAAGCCCCACACACATTCATAGAGTACGCGTCAACATACCATGATAATTACCGAGACACACCTGAGAGTACTTTAGTTTTAGTTACGAAAGTGATATAAGTGGCACTAATCTTGCCTGTGACCTCGGAGGCGCATTGTTTTCCACGTTTGTTTGTAGAATAAATAAAGAAGGGAAGGTCCTTATACAACCAATTTGAAAAGTAAAGTAATCATTACTGACGTTGATTTGATAAAAATAATTATATTGGAATGCGTAGTGGACGCACTACAGCTCTGCAGAGGGTCTTCGTATATGTCCAGGGCACTCATGGGTTATTCTTGTGTAGAATTATTATTAAGTGTACGATTAATTTAAATACTGATGTGATCTGTTTTATATCTTATGAAACATTTCAAGTCAATCTTCTGCATTAGCAACATATCTCTCGTCGATCTTAAACAGGACTTCAATCCTAACTTGGGTAGATTATAGATGTTGTGCCCATTTTAATATCAGGTGTAATAACTACATTTTCGTAAGCTATTAAAAAAACTTTAAAAAAAAGAAATACTACCGGCGTGACAAAAGTCAAAGGTTACATTTTTTATATACATTAGCAAGTCTTATTAATCGAACATCACGATTTTAAAGTGCACATTACTAGTGACTAAACGAACATATAGATTTTAGTACTAGAAGTTGTAGACTACTAGGATTAATGATCTAAAATAAAGTTAGCACTAAGTGTACCCAATACATACAAGACTTATACAAATGAGTGTAAAATTCTAAGAAAATACAGACTCAATTTAATCCCCGCAGTGACACGTTAAGGAAGGTAATGACGTTACGGAAGAAATTGTCGCCCATTTGAGGGAGCTCGAACAGAAGGGAGCAATCTTCGACCTTGTCACTTCACAGATTGATGGGCACAGGCCAAGGGTGGCTAATTTTGTAATTTTAACGGAAATGTGTAGTCTTTTATAAAGTGTATCCGAGCAAAAGTTTGTTTTAAAATTTATGATGGTTTTAAGTTTGTACAACGCTTTATGGTTACCATGGTTTGGTGAAGCATATTGATAAGTTAAAATTAAAATTAACGTAAGATTGTACAAACAGCCAGTTTAGAAGTAAGGTGAAAATTGGTTATTGCTCAGGGTGGGTTTGAACCGGAACACTGCGTGACAAATAAGTATGTTTGTTTTATAAAATTAAAGTATCAAGTTAGCATGTACATCCACTCAACAATAAACGGTCATTGCCGCCCACAGAATATAATTAAGAGATGTCATTGTTTATATAAATTATGAGAGTAACATAGGCTATATAGGCTATCAAAAATTACTCCTGCAGTCGGACAAAATTTAATAATATTAGTAATAGAATTCCTTTTAGTGTGTTCATGCGATTTTAAGCAACAGGTGTCACCTGTAGAATTGGTAAGCGCTGCTTTGTGGTAAATTCTACTCCGAAATCTTATTAAAAAGTCTTTTATAATTGGTAAAATTAATTTAAGAATGAAATTTGTTAATATTTTATAAATACTTGACATTAAAAAATACATTATATTTTGTTAGCAAACCGGGTATATCCGTATTAGTTATTATGAAATATATTAGTCCATCGCACATTTTAAAATATGTTGGAAAATTGTCATCACCCATTACTGTTTCATTGCTGGGCGCGGATTTCCTCTTAAGCGGGAGAGCTTCAGGACATAGTCTATCACGCTAGCACAGTTCGAGATTGTACACATTGGTGTACCTACTTCATATACCCATGAGATTTTTTTTGTTTTAATATCTCTCAGTATTGCAAGTTTACTTACGATGTTCCTTCACTGTTTTAGCAAGTGATCATTAATTCTTAATGATAATACGAGATAAATGATAATGACGGAAAATGCATTGGTTTCCTCTCGATATGTCTATTCACCATTAAAGCAAATGATAAGTACAATACACATAATTCCGTAAACCCGAAAGATGTTGGATGTGAACCCGAACATTCAAATTAAGACTGCGTCACAATTATATAACAGCAAAATTTATAATTAGTCCTAAAACTACACGTCGCTTCACAAGTTTCGAAACAAAAACATTGTACTACTAGTTACATTACATTATACGGGAGACCTACGAAAATGTAGTTTTAGAGAAACTTTTATACGTAGGTAATACACGAAATGTGTAAAATTCTGCAAATAAGAACGTTATCACCTTCTTCATTTGGATTTTTCTATTTAAAGGAACACTTGAGCAATAAGTCTGTATAATTTGGTATATAATGAAAATAATAAAGTTGGTCTAATTATTATGTTTCGCCCTCACACGTGACACTGAGTGGCCGGTTTGTTGAATAACCGCCGTTTTGGATTACATTTTTTATTGGAACAAGCTATACCTACAATCTAATTTATTAGTAAAAGCGTAGCGTAATATAATATGTATATCACACACCCTCCATTGAGGTAGTAGAGGTAAGTACCTAGATTAAATCTAAAGACGTGTGCACGTACTTCTGAAGTTGTTCACGTATTGAATTTGTCAGCATTCATAGCAAACTTGTTTAATAGGAAAATAGTAGGGTTACAGAAATATTCTCTTTTTTAAACGAAGTCGAAACTAATAATTAAGTTGTAAGAATTTTTGTCATCTCTCCCTTATAATCTGGTTTCGGTAAATTACACTGTAATTACTATCATTGAGGACTAAGATACAAAACCATAGGACTTAATACAATTAACTACTCAACGGCAGGTAAAATACTGCAGCTGTAACACAAATATTAGTATAACAGAAGCTACAGTCAACCTGTCGTACCTTTTGTACTCCGACGAATATTTTTTGAATGGAATGGAATTGCGGCTTGTATATTTTACATTGTAACTGCCATAAAAACGTAGTTCTGTCGCAAAATTTCTATTGAAACTCCCTGCCTCGGAAACACTGACTAAAGGCACACGGTACACTGAATTTAAATAAACCTAACGGTGCGAGATTCACCCTAATCCATACAGATTTGTCGTAGTAAAAGAGATCTTCTTGTTGTTAGCGTAAAACCTGTTTTCGTTATTGGAATGTTTAGAAAACAACCGGATACTGAAGTGATAGATCAGCCGATATCCTGCATAAATATTTGTGTTATCAAACTGTAGTCATATCACTCTTTTAAGTTTCATATTAGGTTATAATAACAAGAAGCAAAAATCTGAATAAACATATTTATTCAAATATCCACGAATCGACTTCAAGTATTTCCAAAAATAACCTAAATAGCGATTTCGTAGTTACCATTACAGAGCACGAAATATGAATAAAACTTTTAGGTGATAAAATTGTGTAAAAACATATTTCAAAAGTTAAATGACGGAATTTTGTTTAAACATATCGTAGTGTAGCGTAACATATTACTCGTGATTGCGTATATAATTGTTAAAGTACGGTTATTAGAAATTCCCTTATTTTTATTTATTTTCCTGGAATGTATATTTTTGCATCCCTTTTAATATAATTCTTAGCGATGGGCACTATAATCCGTCCGCAAGTAAGGAGACCTGAAGGATAATTGAAAAGTAATATATCTGTTTAAATAGTATCGTAGAAAATAACTAGAGGAGTTCTTTCTACAGTTTCATTTATTAGAAAATCCTTATAAAGTTCAAACAGAAGTAGGGTAGCATGGTATTTGCGGAGAACATTCTAAAAATGTCTTTATTTGTGACGACGGAGATTCGTGGCCGCAATATCTTCCGTTCGAAAGGCAGTTGGCATTCGAACCGCCCTTTAGAGGAATCGAGCGTGTAAGCCAGTGATTTTTGTCTTTTCACTTTTTCCAATATAGCAGATTCAGTGAACATTCAGTTTTCTTTTTAGTACGTGGTCACGGCTATGGCTCATGGACAATGGATATGTGGAATGAAGTTGGAACGCTTAGTGTAAGTTCCTCTGGTATACGTAGGTATACCACACCCTTCGAATTGGAACAAAGCCGCTTAACAAGTAGAGTACAGGTTACGTTGAAGCGCAACAGAAGGCGAATTACGAAGGATTTTCCACAATAAAAATTAAATTCAGGAATATCTATATAAAAATAATTTAGGTCATAGTGAAGGTTCTGGCTAGGTCCGGATTTTTTCATTTCTCACCTTTGAAAACTATCAATTCAGTTTATTTATTTATTTATTTATTTATTTATTTATTTATTTACATGCCAACAGCAACACACACAATACATTATATAGTACTTAAAAGTACACTATAGTAGTATTAATAATATAAGGTTCGTATGAGTGCCAATTATAGGCATGAACAACGTTTATATATTAGTCTGTATTTTTAATTTGTATGGAACAAATCGAACCATACGCAACCATTATAATGCTGACTGAGCATGGTAATAATGAAACAACCGCAACTGTTGCCCACTAGTTTCAATCTGTGCCATTTAACTATGATATAAGTTCTACTGATATAAGTAGTGGGACAGTAATGGGTTGCTGATGATGATAATAAGTGCTACTTATGTGCTAAAATTTTATTTTTTAAAATAGATAATGTATCAAAGAAAATGTCGAATTCCTTATCTATATTGCATAGTCGGTTGTATTCGGCGCAAATTCGAGGAAGAGGGGAGTGTTTGAGGATGTTTGTTCTACACGCAGGAATGTGGAAAAGTTTACTAATGTGATGGCGTGGGTACCGAGAAGGAACGTTCAGTTTAACGTCGTTCAGTAGACTGTTGGAAACTATGACTCCACTCAAAAGTTTTTTGAGAAATAATATGTCTGCAAGTGCGCGACGTTTGTGTAGTGATGTCATTTTAAAGTGTTCTAGACGAATATCATAAGTTGCTCTGTGTGAAATATCAGCTGCATGGAACGCCAGGTGTCTTGTGAAAGATCGTTGGATGCTTTCTAAGCGCTGTGAATGTATACAGTATTGGGGATTCCAGACTACAGACGAATACTCAAGTTGACTCCTTACCAGAGCATTGTAAAGAATTATTTTTGTTTTTGGAGAAAAAAAACCCTTTGGTGTTTCTTTTAATAAAACCCAGCATTCTGCCTGATTTTTTAATAACAGTATCAATATGAGATGTAAATTTGAGATGTGTATCTAGTGTTATGCCAAGATCTCGGATTTCAGTCACCTCAGACAAATTTTCACTACTTAGGATATATGAAGACTTAATAGGTTTGTGTTTTCTAGTATATTTTATATGGAAACATTTTTTTAAATTCATATTCATACCATTCTCTTCACACCACTTATTAATTCTGTCAAGATCATCTTGCACAAGCTGGACATCTTTTACGGTTTCCACTTGTCGGTAGATCTTTAAATCATCAGCAAAAATAGAGAATTTGCAATTTTTGATGGCTAATGTAATGTCATTTATAAAGACAGAGAACAAGATGGGAACAACAATTCAGTTACATAATTAACTACGATGTTCAATTTGTTATTTAAGGTACTCGTATATATTCCTTTCCAAAAAATAAAGGAACGTTCTTTGAATTAGCACCCCGAAACAAACTAGGTTTTTAATTTCATTACTAAAAGTACTACATTGTCACGGTCTTTTTTATAAGCATCCATATAAATACATACATACAAAGCGCATACGAGACATACAGAAGCTAAAAGACCGTTAAACACACTTCGCGTTGTCGTAATTTAGGGGAAATAAAGAGTTCTCTACAAAGAAAATGCTATCCTTCCTCACCTCACTGCATTTACTTTGTACCCTTTACTTTAGTTAAATTATAAGAGCTCGCCCCACCCGGCATAATGTATGACGTCATATTTTATTTATGCAAAGCCATCTTTTGACGTATCTTATGGGTAAAAGGGGTGAATACTCAAACAGCGAAATTGATACATATCAAAGTTTCATTCGGGGTTCTTTATTAGATTTTTATTGGTATAAGTATAGTGTAGTATTTTTGTAGCATTTTAGAAAACAATATGATGTATCATTGGAGGATGTATCAATATGATGTATATATGGAGAAATTGCCGACAAGTACCCTATTTCATAACAATAGATTTTAAAATCAATTGTTTTTGCAATTCAATTTTAAGTTGAGTTATATTGTGAATGGAACAAAAAGTTCTGACATGCAATTTGCGAGTAATTCAATTATTATAGTGAATTCAATTTTATGTATAGTTATTGTATCTTATGATTGGATTCGGACTAGACAGTAACTCTGTGTGATCACGTACTGTCATATAACTTTTATTAAATTGTTATCAAAACGGACCAGCGATATGCAAATCATTTAGATGACAAACAATGAAAAAATAACAAAATAGGCAAATTGATGGTAGCCAATAGATATGCTATTTTTAATAATATATGAATCCTTTGCTGTATGCGATATGGACAGAGTTTCAATAGGTACAATAACACCTTTTACATTATATCTTCGGTGTAAAATTCGATAATACGAGTAGTATTTAATTCGATATAGATTTTCCTTTGATTGATGAAGGTTTTCCGCTTACCACTGAAAAAAATAACATTTTTGCATCACACAGCCCATGTCACGGGTAATAAAATTATGGGTATAGCTAATAGGCTCCGGGGGAAGCGAATATACACGCAAAGCAATTCATAAACACCCACGCTTCGCTCTTGTATCGAAAATAAAATCTACTGCGAGCTACGAACTCATTATGATTAATAAGTTATGGATATCGATTATCATACCCGCGAATCACGGTAAACGTTATGTAGTTTGTAAACGATCCGCAGAGTGAAGAAAAATGGATTGTCGAATTGACTCAGTCAGCTACCGCTAGTGGTAAATTTTATGGTCACTTCCATGTTTTGGAGGGAATGTTCGTGAAAGAGTACCTACCTATCTTCGAAGGTGATAGAACTTTTTGTGGTTCGAGTCTGGAGGCACCACCGCAACATCTATTTCCACCCGCCTTACATTACCAGTGCTAAGCCCCGCTTTGTTCTGCTTGAAAGGGTGTAGGATTCTTAGAATTACTTATAAAGCTTGTTTTAGTCACTGCACAATCTATTAACTTAGATAAATAAATTTTCGAGGAAGGAAGTGCTCATTTACAGAATGTATTTACTTAGGTGCTTTACTTTGTAATTAAACAGGGTGTGTTTTGTTACACTATCTAGATATAAGGCCTCAGTCGCCTCCTATAACAACTTTGCGAAGAAAGGAAGAGTGAACCTAGTGCTACCCATGATACCTAAAGGCGTAGTTTTCAGACTAACTTTTATCTGCGGCTTTGATCGCAGTCAGAGTATTTTATCTATGCATCGGGTAAGGTATTCTTTTTTCAAGATAAAATGTATGCTACGTCCTTCTTTGACCTCTGATAAGGTGTAGACAAAATTGCATGACATTCGGTTATGTACAAGTTAAGGAGTGAATGCTTAACAAACAATCAATCAATCAAACGAACAAACAAACTTACATTCGGATTTATAATATTAGTTAGGAATAGGATACTATAACCGGATCGGCACCCGATTTCAACTGACGAGATCCTGCAAAATATTTAACAGGTTTAAACTTAATATGCTTATTTACTTACGTAATAGACTTTGTTTATTCAGAAAAAAACTTAAAAACTGCTGAATGCTCTTGGATTCAAAGCATCGTTTTACATTTGTGGATCCATTTTTATTCATTAAAACGATTTCTCCGAACTGGATCAGAATTCGGGCAACTCCGTTCCCCAGTTCTGAATGTTGCGCCTGAATGTAATTGGGATTCCGCGAAATGTGTACGCCGTTTCCTGGACAAATGACGTCGTAAACGAATGAGATCGTTTATATTGAAGGATTCAATACTGTTGCTAATGGGACGACTGTATTAGGGTTCCATGCGTCTATGAAGCGGAACCCTTTATTTTCGTGTTTGTGTGTCTGTCTATCTGTTTGTCTGTGTTGTTTTCAAACTCAGGATGTATAAGAAATTGTAATATGGTGTTAAAGATGACATAATAAATTAATCAAACATTCTGGATAGTATAAATACATTGTCTGGTAGTATAAAGAATATGGCTAATCATGAACGAACACTTTATTCCATTTATTTGAAACATCAATGTAAATTGTGTATGAAAATAGACAATAATTATTATTATATAAATTAAGACGAAAGTCCTTAATCTTTAAATTATCACTATAAGTGACGTAATACGGAATCTCCACTGCAACTCAATTCGCAATTGGCCATTTTTTATGTAACGGAAGTAGCAAATGATCACAATCCACCTGATGTTAGGTAGTAACTGAAATTTATGGTTACATCTGCAACCAACTGTAATATGTAACCTACTGCAAATAGAATTGGACTCTTTTCTGAAATTGATCATTGGATTGGTACCAGTGAAAATTAGATTAGAATTTTTAATCAGAGTGAGGTAGCATGTAGTTCATCTGATGGTAAGTGGTCACTGTCGTTAAAAGACACCTGTTTGGATAGAGATGTCCTTATAAAATAGGACTTCTTTTCTTTCCATATAAAATGGAGTTCTACGGGAAGCCTATCACAGATGCATTTTCATTACTGAGGACTATGTAAGACTATGTAAGTCATTCAAGGTTATTGTTCTCCATGAGACGTGGGTGGTCTCTTCAAGGTTTGGCTATCATAACACCACTGCCACGGCTATATCAAGGTTCTATCAGAGGTGTAAGTGCTACCACATTTTCTTTTAAAGGCAGTAGTCAGATACACTCGGTGATGGTCGACATAAATTGTCGCGTATCACCTCACTTGGACATAGATATGTAGTACTGTGGAGGTAGTATTTGTGGCTGATGAGATTAAATTCATTCACTTTTAAGTAGACAGCTTGTCGTTTAATTTTCAATACCCAAATAACTTAAAAAATCAGAAATGCCTTGAATCCGAAGTCCATTATCCTCTTGCTCTTGTATCTTTATTTATTATTTTTACTGAAAATAAACTTATTCCTCGAATATGTTGTTATTGCTATGTTCATTGCTTACATTTCTCTCAGCTCGCTTGTTAGTCATTTCCTACGAAATGTCTCCGATACGGCTAATTGCGTTTCCGTGTGTTCGTTAATTAAGTACTTCAACTTCGTAATTACGATGAGAGCACGTGAATAACTTAGAACTGAAAGTTTTAAACAGCTTCTAGATCAAAGTTTGGTTCTTGGAATGAAGTGTTTGATGGTTGGCTTCGAAATTAAGTTTTATAAAACTAAATAGCAGTAGTAAGGCCTGAAGATATTGAACGACTCCGTGTAGGACTGAAGTCTTGTTTGGAGTTAATTTCTACTGCGTTACTACCACTGGGAACTAAGTTAGAAAACCTCCTGTTAGTGTCGCTTCATATATTATATTTGAATATATTATAAGATAGAAATAAGCGTGGCGGTTGTGTCTTCTTCATTATCTCTTCTTTTTTTATGATTAGAGAGGATTAATAACAAAATAATTGGATAAAAGGTTCGAATTTTGACACACGTTAATAGTCTCTTTGTAATGAAGAGTATTTGAAATTAATTATTACTTATCCTACAAATAAGTAAAACGTCTTCAGTATATATACTTTGTCTGAGAAGTCTCCATTATGTTCTTAAAGTGTAGTGTAACTTCCCTTGTATGTACGTAAACAATGATTCTATGTATTTTAGAACTAGCGTATTTAAACAAGAAATTTCAAACATTTCCCGAACAAACGAAAAGTATTTTAATGATCGACTCCCAAGTGCTTGTAAGGTCTCTTCAATAATAACGAACTGTCATGACACAAACAATGGAATCCGATACCAAAACAATAACTTTTTACTGTTATTTCTTCGCGTCATTATCTTCGTGAGACGCTTAGTCCTTTTGTTTTATGTTTGAAGATTTTACTACGTTAAATAACAAGTGGAAACAGTTAAGAAGTTAGTTGTAAAACGGTGTCGTTAAGACAAAGGGTAACGAGCAGACGACGAGTAATGAACGATATTGACGGTAGAAGGTTTTAGGTTTCGTTTAGAACGGACAAATCAAATTTGTTCAGTGAATGGACTCTTTTGCATTGGGACGGCACGACACGACACGGCTCCATGGTACATTAAATAGACGCCTTAAGTGTATGTACTTCGCGTATCAAAGAAATAGCAAAGCTGTCCTAGATATAAATATTTATAGATAACAAATTGTATATTAAATATTTATATCAGATCAATATCAATCCTTTCTTTGAAACGGTTTCTTTCATAGACTTAGATTTTTTTCGCTACATCTTATATCTATGACTCGGATAGAATATTACAAACTTCATTGTTACATCACACTACTTAAAATTGACACGCTTTCATACAGATTGTGTTACTACTATGTATTTAGATTTGTATTTATGGTCATCAGAAACCAAAATTTTTGAAGTTCTGACAAGAAGAAGGTCTGTCAGTGACGTGTCGTGTCGTGTCGTCCTAATATATGAAAACCCAATCATCTATTTCACGACAGTCCGATTACCGTCGGCCGCAATATTTGGAATTGAGGACAACATACAATAACAAGAAACCGGAAGAAAACATATTATTTTACTCTCTCCGTAATATCATAGAAAAATAGGTCTTAAGCTTCTTAGAGCAATATAGAATTAGAGTTTTGAGCTTCAGTTAAGAACATAACAGAAAGCTCCAGACCATTAAAACTGTGTTATTGCCTACACTGTGAAATCCACAGAAACTTTCTACAGAGACAGTACTTTATTATAAATGCCCATTATTAGGGAAAATGCTTTTTTTGTATTATTTTGTCATCATTGACATTTTGATTTTACTGTCAGTTGCTAGTTACATAATTCAGAATTTCCGAATGGACATAATTATGTGAGTATTCAAAGTATGTCAATGTCAAAATAAGCTTATAATAAAAACCAAACCAACGAAATGAGAACCTCCTCCATTAACAAGTCCTTTAAGAACTTTATAAAAATTCATTTTTTCATAATAAACAAAACAACAAATCCAATAATATCACCGTGAATAAAAATTAACATCGTGCGTATCGTATTCGCAGTTGGGAACCTCGTTTCGCGAAGTACGCGGGTTTTGCGAAGCGCGGGTGTTTATTTATTGCTTGATATTTACAATCTTCTTCTATATAGTTATTATGTGTATATATGTGTATATATTATATAGCTCAATGTATGACATTTCAGAAAGGTCACAATTACGTCATAAAACGTACGACCTACGGTAATTACATAAAATATTTATTTTACGTTAGCATTTTTTTATTTCCGTATTTTAGTATTTGAATTTTTAGTATACTATTTTCAGTATATTTAAAAAGGAAATAAAAACAAAAAAAAATATTATTTAATGCTCACGTATTCTATGTGGAATTCTCGTTTGCGCCCATTATATTCTTCCTAGTCCCTGTTGTGATAATTTAACAATAAACAAAACAACAAACCCAATAATATAACAGCTAATATCAATAAGTTCGCACGTATCGTAACGAGTTCGCAGTTCGCAGTCGGGGCCTTGTTTCGCGAACTTCGGAAACGAAGCGCGGGTGTTTATTTATTGCTTTATATTCGCATTATCTATTTTAGGGTTATTTATCCCAATATAATTACGTGCGATACCAATTTTGATAGGGTTGTGTTTAAAAATAGATTAAGAAAATATTTTTCTAAATGAACGATTTATTACAGAAAGTTCGCATTAAAGGATAAAGCTTTTCGTATCGTCTACATGACAAAATGCATACAATATTTTATTTATTATACATAAAACATCACAAGTTAAACATTTGAAAATATATTTTTTTTAGTATTCAATAAAATTGTAGCATATTATTATACTCGATATTATAAATAATAATAGATTGTTTATTTTTTAACAAACTTCAGAAAAAATTCGTTCTTTCTTTACTCCATTTTATTTGTTGTAATAATTTAAAAATAAACAATACAACAAACCCAATAATATCACAGCTAATATCAATAAGTTCGCACGTATCGTAACGAGTTCGCAGTTCGCAGTCGGGGCCTTGTTCCGCGAACTTCGGAAACGAAGCGCGGGTGTTTATTTATTGCTTTATATTCGCATTCGCAATCTCCCCTCGGGGCTATTAGCTCAAGTTATAATTACGCGACACCGAGTCGGGTGAATGTAATATTTCTTTAACCGGAACAAAATATTTTTTTTATTGAAAATGGTTGTACAGTGGGATTTATTACGATTAGAATTAAAATAAAAGTGTACGTTTACGTCATAATGATTTTTACATTTGTTGTCCCATATTTATCCTCGTTTCGCTATTGTTATAGATACATATTAAAACAATACACCAAAATATATGTCATGTTTCTAAAAAAGTAACTAGGTCTTTTAGCCTGAAAATCGAACCTAGAACTGTGCCATTGTATCAAATTTTCATATTTAGTACCTTTTATATTAAATCATAAAACAAAATTATCTAATTAGTTATAATTCATCGCTTAAATTGTATTGCACAGTCATAGTAAGGGTGGTAGAGCTCTTTGTAGTTCGACTCCAGCGGAACCACCGCCATACCTATTTCTGCCTTATAACAGCAGTATTAAGCGCTGCTGTGTTCTGGTTTGTAGGGTGTGGTAAGGGAAACATACTTTTCCGAGACGTTCCAGCTTAGTCCTCAGGGGTAGCGGTGCATCTGTGGTCGACGTCAGGTAGGAATATCTAATCCTATCTGTGGTTGATTACACATGCCTATGGGCGGCAGTAGCCACTTACCATCAGGTGGACTGCATGCTCGTCTGCTACTTATAATTTAAAAAAAAAAAAACAATACCGATGTAATCCGGAAAGGGTTTTGGGTTCGGTTCTTACCCTTTTCCTTTTTTTTTTGTTTACGAGGGGGAAACCTTCAAAAGGTACCCGATGACGTGGGAGCGACGCCGGGTTATGTGGGTTTATTACCGCACTAAAACCCCCCCCCGGTAGCCATCCTCAACGCTTGTTGGAGAACTCCGAGGGAACACAACCGGAGTCCTCCAAGCGCGATGCCCCGATCGGGCTCTGCCCAGGGGGAGCACTTTTGGCTCCTCCCACACCATCTGGTGTTTACAACGGTATGCGACCACACATTCCTGGGGTCGCTTGCTGGACGGTTCGAGCTCCCACTCTTGCCGCCCGCAACCCCGCAAGCCCTCTTTTACTCGCCTCTTACGACAGGCAGGGGATACCGTAGCCCTATTCTATTCCTGAGACTACAGGGACATCGGTTCTTAACCTAATAGACTTTTATGTGCGCGTACTCATGATATAGTAATCCATGAAAACAATTATTATATTTGAGCAACGTACTTTATGAAGTTATATTAGAGTTAACTGAGCCACGAGCGCAACTTACTCAAATCAGATTTACTAATTAAGCCATTAGGAAATTGCATTTATCTCTCAAACTCGACGTCCGTGATTATTCAGATAAGTTAAATAGATTCATCTCCATACTATTGTTCGTTCATATTCGATATACTGTCCTGGTAATCCCCTTTTGAGTATACTAGAGCGGATTTAGATAGGGATTTAATCTGAATCGTGTTTAACTGTAGTCTATTTTGCAGGTACAAAAATGAACTAGCCTATTGTAAATTTATGTTTTTAAAGGTAACAGAGCTAGAATGAATCGACCAGGGAGTTTTTTTTATAATTCGGAGTAGCAGGCGTGTATGCAGTCCAACTGATGGTAAGTGGCTACTGCCGTCCATGGACATCAGTAATCAACCTCAGATAGGACTAATCCTAAATATCCTACCTGAGGTCAGCCATAGATGCGCCGCTACCTCTGAGGACTAAGCTGGGACGCCTCCGAAAAGTATGTCTCCCTTGACACACTCTTCAAACCAGAACACAGCGGCGTATAACACTGCTGTTATGAGGCAGAAATAGACGTGCCATATTTATTTTTGATTACCTACTTACATAAATGAGGATACCATCTTAGTCCTCAGGAATCGCAACGTAACTGTGATCGGTTTCAACTTAGATCCCCTGTTATGTAAAGTCCATTGGCGTGCAGTGATCACATACTATAAAGTTTACTGCATATTGTTTTGATACTTCACTCTATAAAAAAAATCATACATACGGTCGAATTGAGAAACCTCCTTCTTTTTTGAAAAATACTGAACAAATAGGTTCATTAAAACGTAGGTACGGAACATGTACAATGGCGTAACGTACCGTAAATAATATAGTTTTAAACATATTCCAAAAAGCTTTCTCAACTAATGCAATTCAATTTAATATTCAAACTAAATGTAGGTACATAGAGAATATTTTAACTAAATTTTAGCCACATCCGATTTAGTAATAACCAAAATTAATTCCATTATAGTAGTTGCCGCTACAAAATACGACCATTAACATAAATAATTCTTCGAGTTTCAACTTCATTAAAACTTATGCAATTAAATATTAAAATACCTGGGCGACCGCATATTCATTCGGCTACTAACTCTCTTTATATTGATTTATGTACGTACTATTTAAAATAGTATAACTCCTACTAAAACCACGCTTACAGTGTTATATTCTGTTGTAAAACTAGTAATCATAAATATTTCCAATGAAAGGGATTAGTTTTAATTATTTAGTGAAATTAACTATTCACGTTTCTGCTATATATGAATAAAAATATTTAAATGTAAATCCTGAGACATTTCTTGAGATATTCCCGGAGCGCTTTTACATGGGGCTCTCCAAAATAGTTGCAAAAAGAGGTCTCATACAAAGTTGGTGATGCATTGGCGACTCCTCTGGTCTTTTAAATGTCCATGAGCGGCGTTGACTTTCCATTAGGTAGCACGTCTGCCTAATCGTTACGCTTAATAATGAAAATAAAAATGCATATTTTCACTTCAATCATTACACCGCATATTAAACATAGAACCGAGTTTAAACGTCCATACGTCTGATATAGTCTGTTACTGCTATAATTCCTATTTATTAATTTGTCGCTTCTATCATTACAATTTTAAGCATTTATCAAGCTATTGTATTCTAGTAGGAGGTGTAAGACAAAATGCATAAAACCGTAGGACGTTCCAACTTATGTCTCAGGAGTTTTGATAAAGGTTGAGGTGATGTCAAAGTTTAGAGCGTATTAGAAATAAATTATCACTTCCTTATAACGATGAAGGAAAACATCGTGAGGAAACTCGCACACCTGAGAGATTTATATAAAATCTCAAAGGTATGTAAAGTATACTATGGTGTAATCCTTCTGATTCTAAGAGGAGACCCGTGCCCAGTAGTGCAACTATAATGGGTTGATGATGATGATGATGAGGAGTTATAAAAGGGATCTTTTAAAGTATGTTTTTATAAGTAGGTACATAAAGGCTACTGTACTGTACTTACTTTCCGACTTCGTTATTTCGCGTATCGTTGATTTTTTGCAAGCAGTTGATCTCGTAATACGTCAAGAGATATGACAAAAAGGATGGGTTTGCATAAATAAAATGTGATATCATATGTTATCGTCGGTCTTAAGGAAAATATTGTATTATTCGAGTGACAGAAATATGAAAAAAAATCAGATAGCGCACTCCAATAATAACTACCAATTGCTGATGCTATTTTTTCTGCAAAAATATTAAATCATCAGATGATGACTCAGGGGATAAAGTCGAAAAACCCGCAGCGAGGGGTCAGTCAAATATTATACATATAAAATTAAACTATTTCCTACCTACCTCTAGTGTTAAGCAACCTAGTTTTGCTCGAGGGTAAAATACATGCGACCCTCGTGTTCCTCAAGGTAGCATCGAATCTGTGTTTGGCTCGATAACCTTTGTTCTATATGGAATCACGAATTACCACCAAATGGGCTGCACGCTCTTTTGCTTCTTAAATCGAATAAAATAGCTTCTTTTTATTTTCTTTGACACTTTTATATTATATGCGCTATCTCTTTATTCTTCAGTCTGTGAATAGTAAAGATGAACAAAGCATACGTACTTAAAAGTTAAGTAATTTATTACATGGCTTTACGAGTTTGTATAAGTTATAAAGTATGAAAGCCTCCCCTTATGTACCATGCCTTATAAGGGTAAGGGCAATTTTTTATCAAGGAAAAGCGAAGGGCTATAATGTTTTTCTTCTGTTATCTTCCAACTAATAATGCATAAGTTTTAAAGGTAGTACAAATCTTCGAGGGTAACTGGGGAGGCGTCGTCGTCGCACTTATATCTGTTCTGTACGATACGTTTTGAAGGTGGTAGAACCCTTTGTGATTCGGTAGTAGCCACTTACCATCAGGTGGACTGCATGCTCGTCTGCTTCTCTTATATTATAAAAAAATGGTCTGGTTTTCATTGGTAAGGATTGATTGAAGGGTGTGGTAAGAATTAATTACTCTAAATATAGTCTTCTAAAAATATTTAATTCTAATTATGTACATACCGTGGTTCATAAAGCTCGATATTAGGTAAGCCATTAATGGTGTGTATACCTTTTTTGCTCACGATTGGGCAAACCTTCAAAAAGTAGACGAAACCGTAAGAGCGACGACGGGTTGTATACGAATAGAGTGTATACCTATTATTACTGTATTTAACAAAATACAACGAAGCTCTACTATTTTCCATCTAATGCTCGTTGTTAGCACGATGCTAAGATATAAAATACTTTTTAAAATTTCATCTCTATCTGAACGGACTAATCTAAAAATGAACAAAGCTAGACGAGACTTTACGAAAGGTAGAAGACTACTGAAAGTGGCAAAATTTTCTTTTTATTTTGAAAATATTTAGGGTTTTCGAGTAAAAATGAAAATCCATGCGCGGCAGCGCACGCTAGCAAAGTTACAAGCAATTTCGTTCTTGATATACACTGAGAGATATTTTCAAGTAAGCTTCTTATAAGAATTCATAATACTAGCTTAAGAAAGTGTAAGATAACAAAATTATAACATTTGTGTCCATTGTATTCATAAATTGTTTGACTGTAAATTTTTGTTACCTATTTCGATACCATTTACCAAATGTAAGGTAATATTCAAAATCATATGGTGTTATGACAACCTTTATGTGAAAGCAACAAGAGTGTTTTTTAGGCACTTTTAACAAATTTTTAGCCTTAATAATGACCATAATTGAGCTTAACCACCAACGAACTTCGACTATACCCAGTTATCAGTCTAGGTTCATGACACAGGTGGTTTCTACTTAGTTTCTAGATTTTAAGGTGCGCATAAATATCTGCGTAACTGCTACGTTCCCAAGTGCATTATAATAGCGTCTGTACAGCGAGACAAGGTCATTTCACGGTATTGGGAGGAGACTATTGCAATAAATTGTATGAAACCACCAAGCCATTGAGTTCAATGAACCTGCAATATTGGTAAGAGAGAAAAACTCGCGTACAAGTCCCAAAGTAACTATCTCACACAAAGACGATTACTGGTTTACACGCTCATACCTAATGCAGTGATTCTCAAACTGTCGTAGAAACTAAAATAAGGTACATTTGAAATTTAAAATAAAACCGTCGTTATGCTACTAGTGCGCTGAAGTACTTTAAAATTCTCTAACGATTACCTCCCTTAGAGCAAAAATATCTTAGGTCGGGAAAAGATTGGAAACCACTCTAAGCGGCGATTCGAATGCCAACATGTCTTTTGAACAGATATTGGGTCCACGATTATCCAGTATTTTCACAAATAAAGACAGTTTGAAAGTTGGTCCGCGAATTCAGTATTATGACGCTATTTCTATGTGGAGCGGTAAACTTTATAAATGCGAAACATAATTTATTCGCGCCACGTAGACGTAAATGAATCCAAAAAGTTTATTAATGGGCATTCTGAAGGTGGACGGTTGCTCTCCTAAAAATCGTGTACTGAATTCATAATGATAAAAATGATATTCTTCAGCTGTTGTTTTCTGCTTATGTGAAGCAAATTTTTGACTTTGGTATATAAAATGAAAAAATATTTAACATTAGCAGTTCTTTACAGGCAATGAAGAGTTTTACAATATTAAGGGGTCATTTTAAGGAAGTCCATGCACCATAGTAGTAGAATGTAAGTAATTTATTTATTATTAATTTATTAAAACTTTTGACATCCGATTATAATGTTTCTAGTAGTCTATGACAGGTAAGCCGCTCCTTTAGAGAATGTCGGAATAATTCGTGAATGACTTACTGCTGGATAACATTTCTTTACTATCAAGCAAGGATTTTGATCAACATTGTTGTTATAAGATAGGCAATTGTGCTGTCGTAGTATTACTACAGAAGGTTCCACCGACATTTAACTAAGGGTATATATTTATATTTTAACCAATTTCTATAAAGAGTTTGTTTTTCTACTTATGAACTTAGATACAGTACTCTATCGTTGCCTGAAAGTTTAAATTAAATCGATCTACTCGTTTCCAAGAGTAGTCAGTAATTCCGTATAAGCAGTATGTAAGTACCTAACTTATGTTTTCATTTCAAAAATAAGCAAATGAATTTGTAAAATAGTACTTTGAAATCACAACCAACATATGTGCCAATTTTTTTCAATAATACAGAGGATGTTGGATTATAAAATATTAATAGCTTGATACAAAATATAAGAGAAAATTTATAGTGTTCTAACGTTATCTTGACTGGCTTGCGTCTTGTCTGAACTACACTTTAATTAACTTAGCTAACGCTTCCGTTCTACGGAGGATGTAAGCTTTCATGGAACGAAACATTATTCTTCTCTTAGTAATTTGTTACGATGACTACACTTTAAGAATTATTAATGAAGAGTCAGTAATAATTAGGGCATGTTATTTTTAAAATATTGTAAGCGGAAAATGTTATCATAATATAAAGTTATTTAAGCTTACGTGTAATTATATATCTTGTTATAAATATGCTATTGTTCGACGTAAATGTCTAGGTGGGCAAAAGTGGGATGGATTGATTAATTCATCAGTAACTCATTACTGTCCTACTGCTAGGCAAGGGTCTCATCTCAGAATGAGAAGGATCAGGCCATAGTTCACCGAGCTGGCCAAGTGCGAATTGGTACTCGTATAAAATTCCCTTTGAACACTTTTTTTAATATTTCTAAGGTATGCAGGTTTCCTCACGATTTTTTTTCTTCACGGTTTAAGCAAGTGACAATTAATTTCTAATACGCACATAAATTTAAAAAAGAGGTGCGTGAATGGGATTTGAATCTCGGACCCCTCGATCAAGTGGACGAGGTTGTAACCAGTTTGCTATCACTATTATGCTAGTTATTAATAATGGGTGTTACTATATTAACAATGATTGCATTATAGGTAGAACCTAGATCTAGTCATGCGTATGTTAGATGCCGAAATATCCATTCAAACTATTCGTAGTGTCGTAACAATTTTTCCATTTCAAATCCTCCCTCCAAACCAAATAACATCCGCTGTTCATTCAAATACTTTACATATTTGGTGCTCTAAATATTTCATATGAAAAATTTTAGTCCACTGTTTCGTCAGGAATTTTCATTTACGACGCGACGCCATGACATTGAGTTGTCAAGCGTGGTTTCCTTAGTGGTCAATAAAGACATAAAACCTTTCATTTTTATATGAATATCGAAATATGTTTAACTTTTTTAGTATTGTATTATTATAACTTGTATTTTTTGCAATATTGACATACCAAACGAGCATGCAGTCCACCTGATAGCTGCTGGTACCCATGAACATATAATAAACTCTAATTAACATTACATTCATACTTGAAGTTGGCCACAGAGCGTTGCTACCTCTAAGAACTAAGTCGGAATGCCTCGGATAAGTATGCCTCCCTTACTACACCCTTCAAAGCGGAATAAAGCATACAGATAGTTATTGATTTTATATTATATTAACGAACTTTCATATTAACCAGTTATGTTTTAAAACATACAATTCGAAATGACTATATTACGGTTCGCTCAAAGTACTCGTATTTCATTTCATAAAAGGATTATCAAAAGGATCATTATATAAATCACGTGAAATGTTACCAATACAGTACCTACAAATCCGATTAAACTCCCAATGACATCGGTCAACACACCGTTGTAAAGTAAATGACGGCATTAAAGCGGTACAATCACTTTTAATTGCATTTCTGTGTTTTTGAAGGAAATTCCATTTAAAATGGTAAAACTCACATAACATTTGCAGAATTCATTTAACTACTGAACAAATTAAGTGAAGTTGGGAATTTTATTACGAAGTGTGGGCATAGAGGGACTTGTTACTGATTTTGGAGCGACCTGAATTCAAAACTGACTATGAGATGCTTTTGTACAAGATTTCATATTTTTTAGTGAATTTGAAGTAGTAAATAAGTCCACTAGATGATAAGTTATCAGATGTTCATAGGTGGCAACCACGGACAGGGGTGGTAATAAGCCTTAATTAGGATTGCCGTTCTTAGATTAGTCACAGATGACTTTTTACACCTTAGTTGGATAGCCAGTGTGAAAGGTGTGTTTTTTCATAATGTAAAAGTAGGGAAAAAACATATGGTCCGACTGGTTGTTAATGGCCACTACACCCCATGGACATAAGAAATCAACATCAAATAAGATTAGATACCTATCTAATGTCGTATAAGTATGTGTGCCTTACCACATCCTTCAAGCCAGAACCCAGAAGAGTTTGCTGCTGATTGGCATTGACGTACCGGTGTCACTGGAATAGAACCACAAAGAAAAACAAACTTTTATGTACACTTTACCAAATATAATGTTGTCGTAAGCTTTTAATTAAATTCCGAATTTTTCGTACGCCTGCGTCATGTACTTACCTACATGAAATAAAAATGCCCCCAAAGGCATCTGACAAAATCGAACTAACTTTCCCTTTGTACGTACGCTTCGGTATGCTTTTATTGTGATCATTCGTCACAATTAAAAGTTCCGAGGCTAACGATTCCTCCGTTTATTGTTGCTCTGTTTTTTTCCTTTCTCTATGCTCGATGATATATCGATAATTTGTTTCGTTTTGTCCTGTATGTTAATTTTATAAAGGTTTTGTTTAATTTCTTGCATATTATGCAATGCTTGTTAAATTTAGAAACGGCTTTACAACCACCTATTGATCGTTGTTATCGACGTAACTAAAACGAAATGGTATCCGTCAGTCCTACAGAAGCTTTTGGCATAAAATTTACACCCAACAAACGAATTTCGAAAGTTTTAAAACTGTTATACAGTGTTGAAATATAATATAACACATATTTTTAGCGAAAAATAACTATATTTTATTTCGTCTCACTTGCGAAACGAAAAGCTGAGTCTACATCCACAAAATACACACTGTAACTACAATGTAAAAATTATATATATATGCAGACAGAAAAAAAGGCAAAAGTTTCTTTTCTAAGAGATTTTAAAGGTAGAACCCTTTGGGGTTCGACTCTAGCGGCACCACCGCCACCCCTATTTCTACCTAATAACAGCAGTGTTAAGCGCTGCTGTGTTCCGGTTTGGGTGTGGTAAGGGACCTCACCTCGGAAAAGTCTATCTAGACTTTTCCAAAGCGTTCCAGCTTAGTCCTCAGGGGTAGCGGCGCATCTATGAACGACCTCAGGTAGGAATATCTAATTCTATGTGGGGTTGATTACAGATGTCCTTGGGCGGCAGTAGCCACTTACCATCAGGTAGACTGCATGCTACTCCTATATTATAAGAAAAAGATATAAGAGAAAAGTGACATAACTTAAACTTTTACGATTTAGTATCGTTTATTATGTAAAATTATAATATACTACATGTGTTTGTATGAAACATAAAAATGTAAACAAACGCATACTACGCTACCATAGCCGGAAAAGTAGAGACTCCCAATACAATCGTATTGTTGGTCAATAATAGGCCACAAATAAAAATAAATAGACTGTTATTTTACATTTATAGAATTATTAATCATGATTTTGTCGTCAATCATTCTAAGAAACTAATTATTGAAGTAGTCAGATCAATTCCAAAAATAATAAAAACCCTTCCTACATAGGAATAGAGCAAAAATACCCAAATACTCAACAATATAGAGTACCCATCAAAAGGCGAAATGCGTAATGGGTAAGGGGCTCTTCATAATAGAGCCTTCTTATTTAGAATACGCATATGACAAAAGACCCCTCGGCCGTCTCTATTCACGGAGACAGGTAAATTGATGGTGCTTCAAGCATTGTGCAAAGATTTCTCTTTCAGATGCCACCCGAAGTAGTTATCGTATGCGTGCCTAATGGACGGTTTAGACGTTACGGACTTATAAGCTCGGATCCCCACGATTTTTGTACCAAAAAAACTAAAAATCTACTAAAAACTAAAAAAAAAAATCTAAAAATGTTTCCTTACAGATACAGAAAATACATAGACCTAATTAACCCTTATTAATTGGATATGAAAACAAAAACCATGCAAGAACTCTGCTTTTGCACAGCTGCGATGGGTAATATTGTACAAGCGTATAGGATAGGGATAGGGAAGGGTAAGGGATGTATAATGTACCCTATGTCTCATTTTTTATACGCTCTGTATCCCAAGCCCTGTGCATGGGCATTCATCAAAATTGTGGAAGTAACATGAGCTATATTTTTAAGCAGTCTGGTTTCTTCTTATATATAAAATTCTGGTGTCACAATGTTAGTTAACGTACTCCTCCGAAACGGCTTTACCTATTTTCACCAAATTTTATATGCATATTCAGTAGGTCTGAGAATCAGCTATTTTTCATACCCCTAAGTGATAAGGGTTGTTCACCCTTAACATTTTTTTATTTATATGTCAACACAAAGTTTGCCGGGTCAGCTAGCATTTTTATAATAATTCCGTAGTATTTATAAACTTTTGCAGTGTAGGTACTTATTCAACTTTTTCTGTCTCAAAAGCGATCATTTAATATTTTATTTTTTTGATAGCACTATGATACGTATGTTCGCAATAACCAGCCATCTTGTTTCATGTATGACGTCATACATTATATAACCCGCGGAAACGCACGACGCTTCAATAATACCTCATTTGTAAAAACATGACGAGTAGTTTATTTAGGAGATCCGAGGGATCAGATGAACATTGAACATACATATTTTGTTAGATCATAACCCTCCTTTTGCCTTTGCTGTTACGAAGATCTGAGAGATCAGATGAAAACGAGAAATTTTGCTGAAATCATAACCTTTGGTTTATGCTATGTAAAAATTGCGTAATAAATATGCGGTGACTCACATGTACTCATTTTCTTTTCGATTTGTAAAAAAAACGGAGGATATAGTATTACTGTCAAAGCATGTTTTTGTTAGTTTTCTGAATTCTGGTGATGCTGTCAGTTGAAGTAATCCACGAGTTATATTCTTACACCAACTAATACCAAATATTGCATTTCATAATCATGATTATCATTATTTCTCTATTCGTGAGTCATTTAAGAAACTGAAATTAGAATAGAATTTATTATTTTCTTATCACAATATTGAACGCAGTTGGATAAATCAAATACAAGCGTGGCTGCTTCATTGAAATTCCTAACGAATTCAATTATTGTAAATAAAATATTTTCTTTCAATTTCATTCAATAAATAATAATAGAAAGTTGTTTCAATTTTATGAATAAGACTTGCATCTCTTAGTAATGGAAAAAAATACAGGTATCTTAATTAATTTCATTGCTAGACTAACATTTCAGTAATTTTACAAATACATTATACATACACAATTTTATACTTACTATGCCTCTCTTATACATTACCTACTTACCTGTGTGTCTGACTGTCTGTATATCAGTCCATCAATTGGTTCATCGAGTTATACGAAACATTCTTAGTCCTTTGACATAGTAACGCATCTATGTTCGACCTCAGGTAAAACACCAACCCTATCTGAGATTGACTACAGCTGTCCATAGGCGGCAGTGGCCACTTGCCATTATATGCATTGAATTGTGAGCAGCGGTTATATCCTGATGGTTGAAACTCAGACCGAATGAAAGGGCCCAATTCAAACCCTACTCGCCTATTTTTTTTAATATTGTGCCTCTTAGACAGTAGTTATATTTTCTTGCTTTGCTTGCTTTGATGAAGGAAGACATCGCGTGGAAACCTACACAAGTTCTCAAGGCTGTGTGAAGTCTACCAATTTTCATTTGGCCAGTGTGGTAGACTATGGCTTTACTTTACCCCTGCTCACTCTGAGAGGATAGATGTGCCCAGCTGTGGAACAGTAATGGGTTGAGCACGACGACGGATAATATTCTCGTTTGCTTTCTCTATTTAACAAAAAATGTATATTGCCGACATTTTCTTAGTCTTAAACAAGATAGTTTATAACGTCGTTTGTCTCCTAAATACGTAGCAGCATTAATTTAAGTGAAATAGTGCCCGACTAAGTCTGAGCTCCGAAAAACATCGACGTCATTATACTGCATTTTCCGGGAGTTTCTATGCTCATTTAATATTGCGTTGCATTATAAATTTAGTCAGCTATAAAATACATTTTCAGTGGATCGTTTTATTTATCTTTATTATAATTTGTAGCTAATGTACCTAAATATTTTTGTATAAGTAATGCGGCGGGTAATACTGAGGATAATGCTTTTCGAGTATGTTATTATGTATGTACTTGTCTCATTTTTTTGGGGCTCCCTACAGCCCAAAAGGCTTCGCGCTTTTTAACATAATACGAGCTGTCATTCGATACCATAACATACATACTCGTAGACATAGGTTACATAACTTGTAAGTTCAGTTAATTATTTGAAGTGCAATTTTTGTTTTAAATATGATTAGTAATGTTCAGATTGAGAAACTGTGGTCCAAAATATCTGTCGGCACAATGTTATATCCATTTACATGTCTGTCTCATCATGTCTCATCTTAAAACATAACAAATTATTTTTTAGTCAAACAACATACATAAAATAACAGTTTTTATTTAATACTATGTTTGCACTTTGATTTGATCAATTGTATAGAAACATCATAAAATTCTAACTACATTTCTAGAGATACTATTAAGCCTAAAATACTAAGATTCATTTCATCATCATTTGTATTAGGAGTAATAGATTCCTGAGCTCGATGAAATAATAATATTAAATAGAATCGCACTGATTTAACATTCATCGGAAAACAGGAAATGTGAAAAGGAATAATGAGAAATGGCTTTTCCCGAAATTTTAATGAGCAAATTGAAATTCGAAACACTTGTAATCTTATCTTTCGATCATATTTGATTCGACACTTCATTGTGTTTTGTGAATGGACCTGGTGTCCAATGTTCAAATTAAAAGTCCATTAATGTTTTTTATTTGATGATTTATAAGCAACGATGAAATGATAACGGAAAAAAATAAGTTATACATTATTATTTTTAGTAATACATTAGAACATTTTATAGATCGACTGCGACAGCATTATATTCATACCTATTTTAGCCGCGTAAAACCGCTATTTTTTTCTGATTTAAAGGTATGTAGTGAATAGCACGTGTTGTTTTCAATTAGGTAATCCTCCGGAGTAGCAATGTATGCTTACGATACGTAGCCGAGCTTAGCTTTGTTAGGTTTATTTTAGGATCGTATTATTTTTTACACGATTTATATTAGCTTCACTTGTATGTTTGTCAGAGAGTAACTCCGTTTTTCAGTAGAAAGAGATCAACATACATCCTTATAATTATGACGCTTTGTGGACGCTTAATGCAGCAGTATAAGGGCTCGAACACAAAACTGCGATGCGACGCGATGCGAATTCGCAACGCAGAAAATTGCGATGCGAATTACTGCGATGCGATATCGTGCGGCGTAGCGTCACTCAGGGTGACCAACAACAACAACCACTGTGCGATGCGAATCAATTCGCAAGTTCTTGCTATGCGTCGAGGGAGCTCGCAGATTTTTGCGATGCGACGTCGCATCGCAGTTTTGTGTACGAACCCTAAATAAAACAATAAACAATAATTAAAGAAACTAAAGAATTCGCTTTTATAAGAAATTTAACTAAAAAATAAATATAGTTTAAAAAAACTAAAGTACACGCTTTTATAGAAATCAAACTAAAAATATAAAATAAACTTAGAAAATTTTTAATGAAAAATTGTATTAACAACAAAAAAAGATATATTTAATTGTAAAAAAAGATTAAATGTTTTTTTTTTAAATCAAACTACATAGTATAAATGTTGTCCACCAAAACTCACGTCACTTCCTGTTTTCTAGTGAATATTGTAGGAAGCGCCTAAAGGTTTAATTTCAGAAGACGAGAAACAATATCTTTTTGTAAAGTTCATCTATTAGTGACCCGCAATACACACAGCTAAGCGTAAGCACAGCGACTATGGCAAAAGCTATTAAAGGGGCGGCTTATCGCCTGCCAGTGGACTTGTAAGGGCTATTGCATGGATTATAACAATTCAACTAATTCGAACAGAAAACGAAACAAAGTTGAAGCAGTTAAATATTAACCGATATTGGCATTTCCCGGTACAAGTTTTAACAGAGTTGGCTTTCAATTACCTCCAACTTTTGCTTTCGCCGACAAATTAGGAGTGGGTTGGAATTGGCCGTTCTACCGATTTTATTTTTGTTCTGAGCCTGTAACTTCGTTTAACTTCAAGTTATTCGAAACAAAGGATTTGAATAAGAGACCCTGCTATGGAAAATACCAAATTGATTGAATTGAATCGATTTTAATTAAGTACTTTATATAATTTGAATCGGAAATCTGTTTTTCTTTCAAATTCTCAATAATAGCCCAGGGGTAAGAAAATCGCCGCTTTAAAGTTATAAATTAGAGTTTCGTAGTTCAAATTCAAGACATATGACAAAAATTTACCTATATTTAATTTTTTTTTGTAATATTTACTCAACTAGCACTAAATTAACACGCAGTAAACCGTTAAATTTCATTCCATCCTGTCTCGTTTCGTCCCGTCTTGTCACATCTCAACACATTTCATCTCATCTTATATTTACATCCATTTAGTTTCCTTTCCATAATACTACATCCCTTTTATAATATTAAATCATGTTTTATTTATCACATTGTAGTGTATATGGTAATTAATATACAGTAATGTACGAAGGAGTATTTAGTCGTTACGTACATTAGTCTACTCGAAACAGCGCAGTCGTTAGTGCATCAGATCCAATATTTAGTTTCTCATCAGCTGTGTAATGCACGTTCCACACAAAATGTATTACTTCAGAGATCGCAGCTTAATGTGCTTTTGTACTGCTATTAGCATATGCGTCAAGAGGTCATATTGCCATTAAGTTAGTATGAAAGCTACATATATTAGAATTCTATAGCTCTACATTATTTTTCGAATATTTTTACAAAATATGAAATGTGTAGATTACTTTGTGTTAACGCCACTGTTGGCCAAATGTGAGTTATAAGCATTTTTGAAAATGTTTTTAATACCCATTATACAGTCCATCGATAGTTGTAACCATAGGTAATTTCCTTCCCTTTAAAGTGTAAAACTAGTAATAAATTATACTTAAGGTCAGAAAATGCGAACCCCCAAAGTAGACTTCCGTTATTTATAATTATAATTACTCTTGATCATTATTGCTTCATCTGTAATACGGAATGAATTGACTCAATTTGTTAAGTAAATACTGAATAGCTGCCAAACTTGTTAATTCGAAGGATTAATACATTATTTAAGATGTACACTTTGGTATTTATTTTTAATATTATTCATGAAATATAAAACACAGAAAACAGGGATTCCGATGTTCGGATCCTTGGCATCTCTGATATTTTTCGATTTTATGTACGAATAAAAAATAATTATTTCTTGCTCAAACGTTAAAGGAAAATATTGCAAGGAAACCTACACACACGCCTTAGAATTCTTATGAATGTTGTCAAGGATAGGTATGTGAAGTTTATTAATTCTGTGAATTTATTTTGTCATAACGTGATAAAGTACATTCGAGGACTCACTTGTGAAATACATCAGTATTACAGAAGTAACAGTGGAGAGATAGATAGTACTTTATTGATGATACACTAAAACATTTCGCCGATGTATGTACGGTGGAACGAATTGAGTTCGCTCAAAGCGCTAAGAACTAAACGGCTGCCAAGCCGCTTATTTCGGTAGATTAGTAGTTTGAATGCTATTTCACTGTATAGCTATTTGACATGCTTGTTTTAGTGTGAATTATATTTATTTTATGTAACTATGATGTAATTTATAAAGTTATAAACTCTCCGTAGTTCGACTGCGTCAGCAAGTGTCCCGTTTTAGTTCTCAGGCAGAAACGCAGCTGTGGCTAACCTTAGGTAAACTTTAATTCAATGTAGAAATTAACGCAAATATCATCAGACAGAAGTTGCTTATTGTTGTACGTTTTAACGAGGAAATTAAATTTAGTCATAGCGTTACCATATTGTCTTATTTGATACTAATGCCACCAAATATAATGATGGGATCGTATGCAAATTCCTTGCGGGAAAGTAGACTTCCATCCAGAAAACTAGTAAGTTTTCTAATTTTATTACCAGAAAATCGTCCTCACTACATCATCTTCTTAATGGTTGTACCTCTAGCTGTAATACTATGACCTTTACTAGCCCCCACGTCCATCCATCCATCACGTCTATATTTAGCTCCATCTAAAAGCACTAAACACCGGCTATATCCTAAACTGATATTTATCACGCCATACCTCCAGCATCAGTTAAGTGCCTCATATGTTACAGAGCTCGCGTCGCTACACTCGAATTGATTAATGTCTCGATAGTAACGTGATCTAATGAACTAGATGTGTACAATATAATGGCATTCATAGTGTAGGGTTTATACTGTAGGTAGGTACTGTAGGGATTTCTGCTTTCAGCGTTGCCGTGGATTTGAAAACACGCTACGTCTGTCTAATTTCGAGGCCATGTGTTCAGAATAAATGAACAATGAGAAACCACGGCACTATGTGTTATTCCACCATCAGTTTCTGAAGCCACACGGCTTATAAAGATCGAATTCTATTTATATTATATTTTATTTTATGTGCATACAGATATGTTAAACGTAATTGGTATATGAAGCGAATTAAGGTATTTTAAATGTCACCATTATTTTAGATTCGCGCCCTTATCTCGATCCATTCAAATATTGCTTGCCAAAGATCAAAATTTAACCATTTCTGGTAGTTTTAGGAACACCATTGCATTGATTGATTACTACGTACAAGCGCATAATATATATGAAATTCGACAAATGTAGGTAACGTACGAATTACTTCTGTATGTAACCAGTGAGATTGAAAGTGCGTCAGGGCTACATAACCAGAAAGCCGTCGTAAAGTATGTACACAATTGTACGAATACCTGAAGCATCCAGACAGAGGATGCCCACTTTAGCCAAAAAACAATAGTCAATACCTAAGCCTGTGGTGAGTGAACAGATTTGGAAGATGGCCGCTTGAGCACGCACGTATGCGCTGACGACCCTCTCACGATACACAGCAATATGCTATTGCAGCCCGAGAGCACTTATGTACTGGTATAGCATTGTATTTGACGATATGCATAGGTTTCTAATATAATAGATGTAATTAATGGTTACGGTTAACTATCTTAATTAACATTTAATTCAGATTTTCATCCCATTTTCGAAACTAATTAAACATTAAAACAAAACTGCATTATTTTTTTTTTTAATAATATTACTTCGTTAAATGGTAGATCTAAAATGATTAGGTTAGTACGATAAAACTTTTTTACACAATAAATTGAAACGGAAAAACAAATGAAATAAACATAAAACTTCCGCTGTAACAGTAATCAATGATTAAGAAAACTTTTCTAGCCGCCCACAGTACTTTTGGAGCCAAGTCTTTCCAATTTAAGTGCTATTTTGGAAATAACTTTAAGTTAAACGAAATTACAATACAATCCGTGTACAAAAATAAAAGAAACGGCGCTATTCCAATCCTCTTCTAATTTATCGGCGAAGAGCAATAGTTAGATGTAATTGAAAACTTAACAAACCAGTTGCACCGGAATGCCAATATCGGTCACTATTTTAAGGCTTTACCATTCGACGTATTTTTAGTAATATTGAAGTAGCAAATGGTAAATGGCTACTCCCGCTCATGGACATTTGTAATCAATCTCAGATAAGAAAAAGATCTGTCCGAGACTGGCCACAGATACATTGCTACGTCTAAGTTGGGACGCCTTGGATAAGTATGTCTGTCATACCACGTCTTTCAAAGCGGATCACAGCAGCGCTTAAACTGCTATTATTAAGAAAAGCAGATGTCGCAGTGATGCCTCCGAAATCGAACCACAAACGGTTTTAATAATAAATTATGATCATACGAGTAGTTTTAGATATGTAATAACTCATAGTTGGAAATTGAGTGTAGTTTAAAAGTTTCCGCTTAGTCCAATATTATAATATTTAAAAATTCATATTCTAAAAAATTTAGATTCTTAATATTTAGCAATAAAATTTTAACAATTTCTGACCGTAATTTTCACAGAGCCTGGGTCCAAAGAACGAAATAGGAAAAACGGCAATTGCAAGAGCGCTTAAATTTTTAAGCAAAAAGCTAAAGTTCGGTCTAATTGAAAGCGGATTCTGTTAAAATTTATACCGGGAAAGCCAGTATCGGTCACTGTTTAAACGTTTTTTACATTTCGACAATTTCGTCTTCCATTACGACTAGTTTTGGTGATGAAAGTTAAACGCAGTTAAGAAGTTTCCGCTTACAGTTAGGCCGGCTGCTTTATTGAGATTTGGTACGTCTATTTGTTTTAAAATAGTATCTGTGTAAATTGGATTTCACTTTGAAAACGTTTATTTTAAAAACTCTTAATATTTTTTTATGAATGTATAATCAGTTAGAATTACCTTTATGTGGCCTACGTTAGATCACATAGGGCCCCAAAAAATATTGTTTAGGGGAAGGTGGGGTATGTTTATTATTATTTATTTACTTGCATCAAAGTTATGTAAGAAATATGCCAAAGGAGTATTTAAGAAAAAAATCACACAAATAATTTCGCACATTTATCATTACTCTTGTCCGCCTTATATTTAGTTTATGACACAGTTTAGTACTTCAAATTATCAACGCCCTTTCGGTGACATTACTCCAAAAATCTAATAACATCCAAAAGATACTTGAAGAAGTTTTCATACAAGACTTAACTCAGGTAAAACTTACGTCATTACTTGCTCTGACGTCACTCGATAATATGATAGACAGGGCAAAGTCTTGTTAGCCACTTTGTCGGTTCCACTTATTTGCTATTTGTCGCAAACTAACTGCGACATATTTATTGCTTTTATGGAATTGTAGTAAGTTAGTCGTCATCTCAATATTTGTGTAACTTGAGATGAAATTGAGTAATTTAATAACGTATCTAACATATCAAATTACAGATTTGAAACATAATAAATACCATGAAATACAGGATTATTTTATTGTATCATGCATCTGAAATGTTTTCTTTCAACAACTCTATGGTTGTCTGAAAGAGATCGCTTTAAGTGATAAGACCACCTGTTGTACTTTTTATTATATACATATATGAATATTGGTTATGTATTAGTTATAATGTATAGTGTACAATAAAGCATTTTTGTATTGTATAGTATTGTATGTCGTCTTGAAAAAAATTGATTTAACTATCTTTATCTCATTTATATTTTACATACTAACTTTTCAGGAGAGTAATGTTATTTTAAATCGTTCCAAAGCTTATGAAACATAAATACTCGCATACAAAATACAATTCTGTAGCAAGACTTTCAAACTTCATCGCGTATTCTCGCTTCATTAAGCAAGTATGCATTCTTACGACTAACAATACGGCTTGGTACCTCGTTTGTGAAACTTTGAGACGAAAAGGCGCTTGCAGGAAATATTCTTAATTATGTAGACTTTGGGAGACAGGCCAAACTGAAGAACTCTCATAATGCTTATGCCAGAGTGATTAAGCTTAAGTGTGTTTCTTAAAAGACATTTTCTCTAAAAATAAATAAGACAGATTCGTTAATAAGCAGCACTCCTACAATTAAGACGAATCCATCGACACATATTTTAAAATCTGTTGAACCGTTTTGGCTCTAGATATACTATATACGATCGAAAAATTACCTTCCCGGTAATAATAGAATTAGCCTGGTTTATCAGTATGACAAAATTTTAAGTAATACCCATCGTCGTTAAATATCACCTTTTAAGTGTATGCTGCAATTACGAAGAAATACGTGCGGATTCGCTACAATTGCCGAAATGCAGACATACCACAGAGTATCTTACAACTGAGAAAGTTCTGCAGTTGTAGTAATAGACACAAACTTAATTTCGAGACTAATAAAACTTGAATAAATTAAATCAGAAGTTAGTAGCACGTAAACCTAATTATTCATTTGGTACTCTTGCTCGAGTGGTAAGCTGATTATTGAACTTTATATTTTAGGGAATTACTATTTTAAAAATATATAAAACACGATTACTTCACCGCTGTTGAAATTTGTTTACTTAGAATTAAATACCTACTTAAATGAAGCAAATATTTAGTTTTAATACTTTTATGAAAAAAATTAAAGCTACCATAACCGTCACAAATTAATATACCTAAGCCATATATATTTAGGTTAGGTTAGCCATTAAATTTCTAGTAAAAGATGTAAAAAAATCGGATAGATAGGTGTTTAATGGTAAATAACATATGGTACCTAATCGTAATATCACGCATATCATGGACGAAATTAAATTCCTTAAAATTTACATCAAAATTGAAAACTGTTTTAGACTTAATTTAAACTTACAGTAAAATAATTTAAACAACATAATTCAGTAACGTAATGTATGGAAAATTTCCACATTTAAAACTGCGCTCCTCCGCTTTTCTCTTGAATACGCGGCCACTAATTCGAAATAAAATAGAGGTCAACTAACTCAAAGCTGGAAAACACCGACGCCGTCCATTTTCGGACTTTTTCGGAATTCCCCGGCCCTATTTAATCCAGCATTGTACCAAACCGAGCTCGGGGCGATTAAATACTGGGGCAGTTTCTTTCTGCCACAGATTTTCTGCTCATTTTTCAACACGAAAGCGACAGTACACGAATCATTCGACCACACTCAATCTGGGAACTTTCTGTTTGAGTGATATTTGTGTTTTGTTCTTTTTTCCGAAACGTTTAGTTTTATGGCATTGAATTATGGTTCGTGGATATGTGTTATCAATTATCATATAGGATGAGTTGTAAATAAGGTCCTAACAATGATGTTACCTGTGTAGATAAAATATGAACATCTCGTGTAATTAAGTAGAAATAACTGTGGCGATAGTGCTTCCACAAAAGGTTCCTTTTTGTAATTGTCAACGTCACAAGGAATCCTAGTGTAAAAAGAAAAAAAGGTTCCTTTTAACTTTCATCTAGCTACGACGTTTTCTAGCTTTTTCCGTTCCACCGCCGTTAAGTCATTTTTCTCTACAATTGAGGGAAATTGGAACATATTCCACGACGCTAACGTAGTTTTCAAACAATCGATTACTAATACGTTTAAAATAACACACTCTGCCAAAACAAAATTGATTTTCTTGATGTCAGTTTAAACAATGTTTAGTGTACAATGTCAGAGTTTATATAATCATAATTAAGATGAACAAATGGTTATAGTTAAGTTCTATTTTACGAGAATCGGAAGGTTACAATCGTTCACTGTAACGATTTTTCGGGGAAAGTCGTTTTAATTTTAATAAAACCGTAGTACAATCAAGTTTACTTTGCTGTTTTACGATCTGAGATTCAATGAGCCGTGATTTAGGGACTTGTTTCATGTAACGAGTCAGATTTTAAGCTAGAACTCCTGCAATATATAAAAAGGGGCTTAAATAACAAGTTAAAGTGCTGTGCAGATGAAATACAACAAATTAATATGAGGTCAAAAATACCGTTAAGTAAATTTAGTAATAGAGATTTTCATCCCCCATTAAACCCAATTAGAGGATGAATTTTTGAAAAATATTTTTTAGTACTTATTAAGATTATTTAAGAAATAGCTGTGTAAAAGTATATGCTAATATATAGGCTACACTAAATTGCGAATTAACTATGAGTTACTGTTAGAGTTTTATTAAGTAAACTTACTTATCTTACAGAATTTCATTGGTTTAATAAAGTTTAATTGGTTTAATAAAGTTTGGTTAAAAAAATAAGGATATTAATTAAATAAAAAAATGGCTATTTATAATAAACTCTATGCATAATTACAATATTGTAATTAATATTTTGAAGAATATTTATTTATTTGGTAGATGATGGCTTTGAAGGGATTTCTAATTAATGCGATTTTACTAAGACGAGCTAGTAGATAAATAACTTTTTTTTTTTTGGTTGGACTTAGCTCAATATTTACTTTCACGACTTATAACGTAAGTCAAGTAAATTTTACTGGGTTTATATTTATGGAAGTATAGAAGCATATTCTTCATCAGAATGCCTAAAATAGCGTTTGTTAGTTTGAAAAAATTGTTCACCGCCTTTTGTTACCCTATTCACGTAGAAACAAAGGGGTTAACCTTGATTATGTTTATCACGCCTATAACACGGCATCCCTACCGTGTAATAAACGAACTTAGCTGAAGCTCTTTTTTATGTCTCTCTGTTAGTCACGGGTCCGTTTCAAGACTAGTTTTGGATATAAAAAATACTTTTCTACTCTCATGCAATACTGGAAGTAGGCACGAGTTAGCCCAATTTATATCTATTATCTACAGACATTGATCGTGTCAGATACGGGCCGTAGCAGACAACATTATACACATGAGTTTTTCGCGGCCTTGTCTATAATATAAAAATGAATCGCTAAATCTGTTGCTAAGAGCAAATGTTGAGAGCGGCTGAACCGACTTCACTAATTCTTTTCTTATAATATTCCTAGAAGTATGAGGATGGTTCTTACGGAGAGAAAAAAATTTAAAAATGCCTGCGTACAAAAGATTCGTAATAATACTTACAAGTTGTGCATTCGTCCTAGATGATGATTTTTGATGCTACTAAAACTTGGGCCATTGCGGAGTGATTTGCAATATTACATGTTGGTTGTTCAATATTTTGAAGATTTAACGGCAATTTTAATACTAAATGAGCCTTCTAATAATGTTGCTGCTTTTCGAGAAGAAGCAACTGCAACCTCAATGTTGGATCTCGTGCGAACAGTGGCTAGAATTACAGACATGAGTAATGTCTTCTCAGTTCCACCAGAGGCATAAAAAACAACCATTTCCATCATCAATTTCATTTCAATGCCTTACAATATTGGCAAACTGAGTTGATAGGTCCAAAAGCACCACAATTATTGGTCTAATGAATTGACACCACACTGTAATAAATTGACATATCGTAACAGAAAACAGCTCGATTCAAACTTGCACCAATATTAGTCGAATGTCGCGTTTCACGGGTCTGTCAATTGTTAACTTTATGGTATGGTATTAAAGTTCAAATTGACTTTTAAGTTTTTTGTTTTCTGTAATTTAATAAAAAAATGAACTGAATAATTTCTATTAATTTTAAAATCCTTCATCTATACATTCATTGTCAGGCGGAACGAATTTCACCGGGTAAGCTTTAATACGTAATAAAAACATTGTAAAATTAAAGTAATATGCCTCTAGATGTTACTGAACCTATAGAGGTCAAGTCGTGTCGGATGTATTCAAATCATCTATAAGAAGTCCTATAAGGTTTACCTGGCATCCAATTATAACAAACCGATGGTTTAATTTATATACAAAAGTGAGCATCAAATTTTGCTAGTAATGGTCACTACAACGTCTAACCGCATGCAATGTTGTTTCACTTTATAAAAACGATCTTCATTTTGCTAGGTTGCGCGCGAAAATCACGATAACACGAACTTATTATAATAAAATTAATTAAAAATCATAAGCTTGACTAAATGACGTCTGCTCTGCTCGGAGATAAAGATTGAAATGAGCGATTAGCGAGCACTACACTACATAGTATTATGCTAATCCCCACTACTACATTACGACGGCGAGACATCTTTATAGTTTTGAAAAGCGGCGGCGCCAACAGAATATAAGATTGGCAATAAAATAAATAAATCAGCAATTATTTGTGTTTATCTACAACCAGCTAATAATAATAATAATCTTAAATTAGTCTTAATGTATCTAATATTCTAATTCTTTATAGCGATATAGGATTATGCCATAAAGCTTGCCGAGTTGTTGGTCGTAGGACTTGTGGAGAAAGATGCCTAGTGTTATAAGAACGGTTGTAAATAGTATAAAACTATTCGAATTTAGTACTATCGAATGATCATATCGAATCAGATCCATGTAGTTTGTGATAGTAGGGGCCACTGCAACCCATGGAATTATAAATGAAATTTAATAGTCTGCGATAACCGTGCTGAAGATGTTGATATTTCAGGTAGACCTCGTCTTAAAACTAGAGCAATCGACTTATCATGCTTTAAGACTGAAGTGCCACTAAATTCAATCCAGACAATTTATTTCGTATTTTATATTAATGTTTCGAAATTCGCTAGATTCCACGACGAACGACGGCAATTTCGGATTAAATGTCTAATACTTTCATGAAATTGTTGGAAAGTAGAAACTAGAAACTTGACCCTTAATTATTATTAAACCTACCTATTGTCGTTGGGCTATTTTTGTTCCAGAAATGTTTGAAGAATTCCTGTTGAATTAGCCTCAAAACAACGAAGATGGGATATCTAATTTCAATTCGAGACCATACTACGTTAAATTGGGACCTCGATCTAAAAACTAAGTTAAAACAAGTCTTTTTACTTTGTGGTCAACAAAACAACTAAACATCACTTAGATACGAGTACTATTACTATTTACCATAACAGGTCTATACAAAAAATACTATGTCCTTATAAGTCCATTTTCATATTAAGCTTAAATATATTATATCTAGTTCACAAAAGCAACCTGCTTAAAAATTAGCATACTGTGATTAACGAAGCTGTGTGGTTACATTTTTATACTATCCTATCGAATGGTAATGAAGTGAGAAGGAAAGAGGGTCAATAAAAGTTAAATTTACAGCTGGCTCCTTTAGCTATCGTAAAGAGTGATTTACGTCTGTCACAGTTTGGCGGGAGATTTGCGAGTTTTATGTTCGCACAAAATGGGATAACTTTGGGGCCTATCAGTACAAATTTGGGAACTTATCGTATAATAAAATTATTAGTAAAACGCTAGATGTTTTTATGTAATGAATATGAATACAAATACTAATATTGTTTTTGTTCTAATATTGTTTTTGTTCTGTTTACTTTATGGATCAATGTACAATAATAGCTAAGTCAATACATAAACATAATATCGCTGTGATTTATTGCTATGAGAGGAAAATAATGTAGTCAGAGTAAATAATATTTTTTAATACAATTAACATTTATCGAGGGAAATTGTATTCTCTGAAGAAGGAATATTCATACTATGACCTGATGGTAGGTCATCAATACCGTTCATGTCCATTTGACAAAGCCAAATAGGAATAAAATTATATCGTTATTAGCAGCAGATGATTATTTATAACCAGCGTGGCTCAGTGATTTCTATCCTGGACGAAAACACTGCGATTTCCACGTTCTATCCTTCGCGAGACTAATATAAACATATGATCGTCCATATCTACCTACATATTTCTCACGCATGCACTTATGCATGTTGAAGGTGGTAGAACCCTTTGTAGTTCGACTCCGGCGGCACCACCGCCACACCTATTTCTAGCTAATAACAGCAGTGATAGGCGCTGCTGTGTTCCGTTTTGAAGGGTGTGGAAAGGGAGACAGACTTTTCCAAGGCGTTCCAGCTTAGTCCTCAGGGGTAGCGGCGCATCTGTGACCGATCTCAGGTAGGAATATCTAATCCTATCTGGGGTTGATTAGAGATGTCCATGGGCGGCAGTAGCCACTTACCATCAGGTGGACTGCATGCTCGTCTGCTACTCCTTTATTATAAAAAAAAATACTTATAGTGCGTCCATAGTACAACATAACAAACGGCAACAAAAACCTATGCATTGCAAAACGTATTAATAATATACCAATTAATTGAATATCAACCAATTACTGGTCGAATGCGAGGCACGTCTTGCTTCTCAGAATAAGGGTTTAATAAAACAAAAATTACCGTAACCTGACTTGGGCACTTAATGAGAAATGGAGGGTAGCTCCACTTCACTTCATTACCTTGTCAGGCGGAGCACTCGAGATTTTAGGCGCGAGACCCTTAAGGGTCTAAGTGGGTCTAAGGCCCCTCCACTCAAATTGAGACTGTGCTATCTTTACACACCTTAGTCCACTCGACCTTGTGGCTTGCAATCTTTACCTTGCCCGTGGCTCGTTGCTACGTTTATTTTGATCTTATAATGTTCTAAGGGTGTTAGAAATTATTTTAACAGTAGGTTTATTAATTCATTATTAATTATATTGTTAACGTATACGTAGTTATTGTCTTATAAGGCTATTTACGTAGATTTTTTTGGCTTTAAGTATATAGGCTAAAAACGCTAAAAATAATTCTAAATTCCCTTAGAAATAGATGAACCTATATAATATTTAAATGTCAATAATATATATTGACTAGTAATGTTTGTCTAATTAAATAGCAGATCCATACTGGTAAAAATTTCTTAAAAAAATCATATTAAAACATAAGTTTATCGCGTACTATCATGTATTATCGCATAGTATTTTACTTATGGTAGTAAAGTAATGGCCAACGGGGATAATGTATGAATATCCGCGTGCTTGGCGTTCCAGGGGTTTGCGTTTCATCGTCTACGAGTAACGACAAGCGGGTAAAGCAGTAATATAAATCATAATTTTATGTGGAATGTTATTATTTATATTACCATTCTAAAATACGACGCATACTTTCCCTGTTAATAGAAAAAATAAAAAAAAAAACATATAATAATTGATTTAAGAAGTTATTCCGTGGCACAGAAGCATGCAAATTCGTTAAATTATTTTGCAGAACTTATTGGCAATTTAAAATCTGCGAGACATTTTTTCCTGAAAAAAAAAAGAAAAAACAAAGATTAAATAATCATTCAGTTTCAATTATAATATTAGAAAACAGCAGAAATACATTTATAAACTTATTATATATTTAAACTTATAACAGTCTGCGTTTTTTATTAACGATATTTTGACCCAGTTGAATGGATATCGGCAATAAAACACGCATGTCGTGAGTACCCGTTACATAGTAAAATGTCTAAATTCCGCTATATTTCAATCTAGAAAGAAGTCACGCCAGACTTTCGCGTGATGCTGCAAAACGTCGCCACGCTAACAGGCGGTCCGGTCCACGACATACTCGTAAGTCGATTCACATGTATCTTATCTTATCTTCAGCCCACATTAGTCCACTGCTGGACATAGGCCGAGAGGCCTAGGGAGACCAAGGCACGCCACTGAGCCCGATCTTCCGCTCTCCTCATCCAGCTAGTTCCCGACGCCCGGCGCAGATCGTCGCGCCACCTTGCAGGAGGGCGTCCCACACTACGTTTGCCTAGACGCGGTCTCCACTCCAAGAGCCGTCTACTCCAACGATTATCGGCTCTTCGACAGATGTGGCCAGTCTGGCCAGCCCATTGCCACTTCAACTTGCTAGCCTTTAGAGCTATGTCGGTGACTTTGGTCCTCATCCGAATTTCTTCATTGCGGATCCTATCTCTCAGAGATACCCCGAGTATAGCTCTCTCCATAGCATTCACGATTCACATGTAAAAGGTTGCAAATTAGAGAAAATCATACAACTGTTTATAGCTTAGCAGTTGGTAATAAAACCTGGCCTATTTGACCACCAGGCGTCGTTTCCCACATTCTACGTAATATATTACGACTTCATGATATTGCGTCTGGTCCCCCATAATGCGTGTACTGTATTTATAAGAATTTATTAATATTGTTTACATGAATAAGCATTAGTAGTAATTTCTTTCCATGCTCTTACATCTTTCTTTGTGAGATGTATTTTTTCCATGAGATATACTCGTATTTATTGACGAACCATGTCGTAGTGGTCACCATATCGGCCTAATATTAGCAGGGTTTCGGGTTCGTTCCCTGAATAGCCAACCATCAAACTCAAAAACAAAATAAACAAACATGGGTGTTTGTATATGTCGATGGAATCTACGACGTAACTTGTATCCTAGAGTTGAGCTATGAGTGTAGAAAGCACCTTCCGTTCTTCTTTTCATGAAAATTAGCATACAAATCACTTCTGATGAACATTTGTAATTTTATTATTAAAAAATGTCGCTGTCTCATACATAGATAAGTATAGATATCTCACCCCCTTGTAATTGAAGGAAGTCATTAAATGGCTTAAACAGCTGACCAATGTGTCAGTCATTTAATGGCTGTCATGGTGTAATTTACGCAGAACAATGCCGACATGTGCAGTTAAGTGGTGCAAAAACACTAAATCGAAGAAAAAGTGCGGAGAAATATCGTTTCATTCGTAAGTGATCTAAAACTATATTTTTGTAATATTTTTTAAACACGAAAATAGGTGACAGTGACAATTTCAATTGGCAAAACTGGTTACATTCTCTTGTTAGGAGTGAGTACCTAATCTTAACTAATCTATGGTCTCATATATCAATATTGTTATTATAAAGCAGGCATAATTGGGTTTACTAAAAGGTTACCCTTGTCTCTTATCCTTACTAATATTATAAATCCGAAAGTAACTCTGTCTGTCTGTCTGTCTGTCTGGTTGTCTTTTCTTCACGCCTAAACCACTGAACCGATTTTAATGAAATTTTGTACAAAGATAGTCTGAGACCCGAGAAAGGACATAGGATAGTTTTTATCCCGGAAATCCCACAGGAACTAGGGATGGCGATCTAAGATCGATTAATCGGAGAATCGATCTTTTGGACCAAAAAAATCGATTATTTTAATCGATATTAGTAAGGATTGAAAGCAAAGGTTTCAGAGTTGGTACGACTAATTTTCGCCAGATGGCGCCACTGGTATTCCGATGAAGGTACGAATTTTCAATTTTATGTTTGTTAGTATGTCATATTATTCTCTTTTAAACGCGGGCGAAGCCGCGGGCAAAAACTAGTATTAAATAAGTATAAGTCGTACTTTAATTGACTGTGTAATAGTTTTAGTATCTAGTACGATTATTACATAAAACAAAAACTGTTTAATATCGACGGCGAAAAATTCATTTTCAAGCTTCTAGCAAAAGATTGATTTCTCTCAGGACAAACAAGTTGATTTTGTTGATGACTCTCGGAAAACATCTCACTAGCGGGTCGGTCGTTAAATTATACGCAACATTTAATCCGAACACTTCTTAGCGTAAAAATATTCACCGTTCATTCTTAGGACCTTTGCTTAAATCGTCCTTGTATTTTGGTTTAGTAAATAAAGTGGTCAGTCCAAAAAAAAAACTAAGAAAGTATTATCTTTGTTTGTACTCATGTATATGTTTTAGCCATTTTATTAAATGTTGAACTTTTATTATTATTATTATTATTACTTTATTTATTTACTCAAAACTTACATCTAACATTACAGGCTAACCTAATACGTTAGTGTAGTGAAGAAATTAAGTTAAATATTGATAACTAAATTAAAATTACATACAAAATTCAAATTAGTCGAAAATTCATTAAACATTAAATATAATTAAATTATAAGATAACATAGTAACGTTTTTTTCACAAACACCCAGACCCAGAAACAGAAATCTAAATTCATCATTTAGATATCTGTCTGGCTGGGGATCGAACTCGGAACCCATTGCGCGTCAGTACTCTTACCATGAGTTATTACGTTTTGACAAATATGACTGTTTTGGTAATTGTTTACGTATTTGCCCATACAATTTCCAATCAGCGCCCCTAGCAGATTGTATCAGAACTATAATGTCAGTAACGTAACATTAAATGTCTGAAAAAATGGCGCTTTATGATTTGTCTCTCTTTTTTGCGAACATGTGAGGCAGACAGAAAGACTTGAGCACTTACTTATTGTTACGTTTACTCAGTCTACTGAAGCAAAAGGAACAGAATATTGGATTGAGTAAACTTACCTAATAACACCTGAGTAAGAGTAAACGCTACTAATTCGCACTTCTTATAAAATCATGTTTTTGAGTATACTACGAGTATGTACTTTTATATCACTTTCCAATATTTTGAATTATATTGTATATTATTAATTTATTGTTTAAATACAGAATCAACCATTACATTACATACATTGTAACTATAAATGTCACTAATGTACAGATATACATTCAAACCCCTGACAGGGTATGACGGAAGAAAGATGACACTTTTATTCATGACTGCGAAGATGTGATTTGTGATTCATAGTAAGGGTGACAATGTATTGAGATAGCGATCTTTGGGAAACACACTAAACTTAACACTATTAAACTACTCAGTACTCATGTAAATTACTAGCGTTTACCCGAGGTTTCGCTCGTGATCATAGGTTTTAATCTATCTCTCAGGAACGATGCTTTTTTCGGGAGAAAAGGTACCCTATGCCCGTGTCTGAATCCCAGTCAACGTGTGTACAAATTTTCATGATAATCAAGCACGCAAACAAACAAACAAAGTCATATCATAAGTTAGGAAAGGTAAATATAACTTAATATGAATATCACGTTTTAAAACGGGTCTCATGATAAAATCACGGTAATTTGTTGCCGTAATTAAAATACGTAATATTCTCTTACACAGTTAATTTTCATGTAATTTTTGCATGAAATTTCCGTTACGTAAATATAATTACTCTCAACTTTCATAAAGAAATGTGATTTAAAGAATGATTAAGTTAAAAATATAAAAAGTTTCTAAACCTTGGGTTAGGTTGCTATTTTTATTTCTGTGTATTATTTTATTTCTTGTAAAAGCAATTGGTATTTATTTTGAGTTTGTTAATCGAACTTAAATCAAGTATTAAATAATAAGCAAGTAATTGTTATTATAATCTTTAGAATAACTTAATTTTTGTTTTGTTTAGAAGTTAGTTTACAGTTTAATAGGTTTATAAGTAAGAATTTTCGGTAATAATTGGAAAAAATATAGTTTTTTCTTTCTGTATACAATAAAAGAGATTATTTGTTTTAAAATTTAATAGTGGATGCTTTCGTATTTCTACAGAAATTTAATTTTACATTTTTCATATTAATGTATATATACGAGTCGCTATAGATTGAAACTAAAGATACAATAAAAATTACAGGATCAAGTTGAAATTACAAACAACATTATCAAACGTTGGTAATCCGAATTTACATTATTATTATAATTTAAGGTTATTTGAAAAGATTGATTTTTTCGTATACCTACATATTGTGTTACTAACAATTAACTATATTAGTAGTATAAAAAGACATAAAAATAAATATTAACAAACACGAAGTTGTATTCCTAGTACATTATTCTAAGTTCTTATTTTTTGGATCAAATATTAGTTTTATTTTTAAGAAATTCTGTCATTTTAAATTGAAAGGAAATAATAAATTAGTCTTGCTCCAAATGATGGTCACCCTAAACATCATTTGACTTTGTCGTGGTCCGGAGACCGCTTCCTGCATTTTAGAATACTTCGGTCGTCATCGTTGCAAAATATCTGTATATTTATAAATGTCAGAGGAAATTTATAGACACGTATCAAATAGTTTTGTTTTGAATCCCATTCGTTTTCGTGGCTGAGGTACCGATGGTCCAACCACTGATAATATAATCGGACAACATGCATACGATACAATAATATAATATAACAAACTTTATTTAGTTCACCAAGAAAGGACAATAATATAAGTCACATACACAAAAGGCGGTGTTATGACTGAAATACCCTACTCTCCCACAATACCTTTGAGCACAGGAAAAGTAAAATTAAATTAGGTAGGGTGCATGAATGAAATAGCAGTAGCGCTGCAGATATTTCTGCAATTCAACAATACTATATTGTCCATTAAAAATTTACAAATCTTTTAAAGAATGTTTCGTGGTTTGAAAACATTGGTTTCTATTTTCCTGATACTTAGTTTTTAATCTAAATCAAAAAATATTTATTCAGAATAAACTCGTAGAATTCCCTTTAATGGACAATAAGTCTGCTATGCAAAATAAGGCTATGAAAAGTTATGGCGAAGCGAAGGAAGAAATCCCATAAACCCATTGTTTTTGTAACATTCATACTTTAATACTCTTATACTTATGAGTTATGATTTTTAGAAATAATTTTTGATTTTTATTTCTAATTAATACCCAACATAAAAGTTTATATTACTTTTAAGGAACCATATTTTATGGACATTTCAACCCCAAAATTTGAGTTACAAGCTTAAGTGCTTAAACCGTAATCACTGTATTTATATGACTTAGATTATGAAGGATAACAAGGCTTGGGGATCCAACAAATAACTAGCCTACATCATGCTTCAGGCTAATAAAGTTATAAAATTGTGAAGGCTCCCTGACATACAAACCCTTTTTAATTTGACAGATTTTGAAAACTGGTACAGGTAAATTTTGTTTTATTATTTATTCCTTGCAACAGACATCTTTGCTTAGCTTGCTATCTCTGTAGCAACACATACCTATAACTCGAGCTCGCGTAAGATTCTAATATTACTTTGAGTTTATTACAAATGTCCTTAAAATAGTTGTTAAGTTGATTCATTTACGTGTATTATTAAAAATCTATCTAAAGTTTATTTACCTAATATTTACATTTGAGATTCTGCCAACTAGAAATTATCAAATTTCAGCCGTTGGTTGATCGATTATTATTGATGTCGGGTGTTACTTAGACTAAACAAACCAACACTGCTGTACCATTCTCACTTTTCTTACGAAAAGCAGTGCATCGAGCAGCGCTTGTTTTAAATTTACGAGAGATAAATGCTATTCAGGCCAGTAGGTCTGTGAAAATGAGTATAAAGATAGCCACAATGAAACATTGCGTACGATAAACTGGCCGCAACGTCGAGTTGGGGCAATTCCGGTCTCATTTTGGTTTGTGTACGTCACAGGGAAAAATACGTCGAAATGCAGCCTACACCACGAACGATTAAAACAAAGACGGAATTCCTGTGTTGTTTTATTTGTTTTTACTCGACTGTGGAAGGCAGTCTTTTTCGAGCCGTACCATTAGTATGAGTTTTTACGTTTTACAAAAATGTCTGTTTTTGTATTTGTTTACGTATTTCCCATACATTTCCAATCAGTTCTGATACAGTCCGCTAGGGGCGCTGATTGGAATGCTCATACTAAAGATACGGCATGAAAACAACAGTACCCTTAGTATCAATTTTACGTTTTTACAAAAATGACTGCGCGATTTACAAAAATGATTGTGCGAACGACATTGGTTATAATTGAACAGTAGGTTTTATTTAGAGAATGAAAGAAAAACTTGGTTATCAATTATTAAGTATCTTCAATATATTAAGTCACACATATTATTGAATATTTTACATATATTCAAAGTAAAGTGGATACAATAGAAGATGATTTGAATACAAGAATGTTCAATACATAGAATTGTATTATGAAACATCTTACCGTTTTCAAAAGAAGATTATTCATTTTATCAATTTTCACAACGATCATTAAATCGGATCATTGAAACGATGATTGCAGCATTCCTTGTAAAATAATATTTTCCCATTCAAATTTAAAGCTATTAAAAATAATTTTCCTTACACAATAAAATGCTTAAGTCCTGAAGTATCCAAGTACCGGAGTACGAAAGTACTCGTCATACAAAAGTTTCGCAATAAAAGCATTGTGGAAAATATACTGTAGCAAGGACAAAGTGGAAGTTTCATACGTAAGGGAAACAATAACTGCTCTGAATATGGCCAGGTTAACTCCGTATAGTATCTACTATGACTTTGTACTGGGAATAAAAGTATTACTTACTCACTATTGGGCACCGTACTCTTCAAGTCTTCGTTCTTTAGCTAGGTGAGTTATGAATGTATTTTTATATAAATATATATTTTGTTTACATTTAAATAAACATAAATAAAAAGAGGTATAATTAATTTCTAATAAGTACGTAATTTTTAAAAATCCGAGGTGCGTGTCTGGGATTCGAACCTCGGCACCGTCGATCAAGAGGCCGAGTTTCTTAACCACAAGGCTACTACTGCTTAACTTTATCTCACTTAACAATAATTCCTTAGTTAGAGCAGTAAGTAATATTTGGTGAAGCATGTAACAAAATGATTGATCAAAAATCAATACAATAAAACACGAAAGCCAAAAGTTTGTATGTTTTATTAAAAGTAATAAACAAGGTAATTTCGTACAAAATAACGTGGCCATAAATCTTCATATTTATAGCAGATAAGGTAACATCGATATGTAATGAATGCGGTATCTGGTATCATGTAGGGCTACCAGGTTCATAAGAATTAAATCGAGACAAAAAGTAATAGCTTGGTGGTTGAAAGTTTAGCTACAGTAAACAGTTCAATTGCTATGTTTTTTACATAAATCTTTATTTTTTTATAAATTAAAAATATTGATAATAGTTGAATTTTAATAATTTCAAGTTTGTACATTCTCTTGTCTCTATGATTTGACTCCGGCAGCACTATTGCTTAGGTACACCTATTTTTGCCTAAGAGCAGTGTTACAGATGTATGTAAAAGCATGCAGTCCACTTGATAGTAATTGATATATGTCGCCCATAGACAGGTGTGGCGGTGGTGATACGAAATCGAACCACAAAAGGCTCCTCAAGGCTTTAAAATATTAAGATCGAGACTATTCAAGTTACGTATATCTCATGGTTACGCTACAGATATCCCTTGTCGAACGTTACTTTTATGTTAGATCGTGAATATAATACAATAGTAGAAGTAAAATTCCGTTTTGCTATTGTAAATCTACAAATTACATTACATTTCTACTTAGTATTCTGGGAAAGTCGTTTGCTACGGGGAAAATCTGCGTAGGGCCTGAGTTGTTACCGGATTGTTAGGAATTATGGGTATTTTGATATATTGTTAGGTATTGTTTTGGTTTTTTATGTGTCCATCTGTATGTTCGTCTGTTTGGTTCAATTAATATAATTTCACCTAGGAATGAACAATGGAGATTACGGTTAATTGTCCACTATAGAACCGAGTGGATTGTTCGTGTTAAAGAAGCGGTCTTTGTCTTTTGAACAGTTATAATGTTAATTGTAGAATATTTTGATATGTAGGATCCAAAAATGATACTTTAAAATCATACATGCGTGTAATATTATTTTTCCAACTGTGGAGTAATGTCTTTGGAGCGTAGGTACGTAGATATGTCTCATTCTTTGGCACATCTAGCAACCCTCACGGCTTAATGAATTTCAACGTATTTGTCTAAATTGTGTGAGACACATGACTCCCTGGTTAATAAAATTATAGTACTAATTGAATATACGGCCCACTTAATCTTCTATAGTCACTGCGACACTAAGCAGAAATCAGACTCTTGCAGTTTTTCAAAGAAGTACAAGTTTTAATTTCTTTCTTTGTTTTTGTGTAATGTTAAAAATCAGTCTATTTAACACTTTCCCATTTCGGCAATGACGCAGTAAATCGAATTAATTAATTCACCGTTAAATTTGATCATTTCCACTGTTTAATTATGAATCACAAAACGTTATTTTAATGAAGAGGTGTATTTAGATTTGTCAATTAACTTGTCAAATGAAATTACATGAATGAATTTTGTGTATCGAAAATAGTCTGTTTAATCAGAAAATGAATATGTTGTTTGTTTAATAAATTAGGTTTTGAGGTGTTTGTTTGGAATAGTTGCTAATTGTAATGTGAAATATAATTTGAATTATCATAAATTGCTTAACAAATATTATCCGATCTAATAAACTATTAATGAATACTATCAGTGAATGTGGACTAAATACGGATTTAAACTATACATAATTTATGAAGCGGTTTATTAGATCGTAACTGATTTACAAAGGTAATGTCCGGAGTTGAAAGACTAACTTTTTTAATAATACTGAAGTAGCAAATGTGTATGCAGACCTGCTGATGGTAACTGCCACTGCCACCCATGGACATCGGTAATCAACTCTTTCTACCTAATAACAGCAGTGTTAGGCGCTGCTGTGTTCCGGTTTGAAGGGTGTGGTAAGGGAGATAGACTTTTCCGAGGCGTTCCAGCTTAGTCCTCAGGGGTAGCGGCGCATCTGTGGCTGACCTAAGGTAGGAATATCTAATCCTATCTGGGCTTGATCACAGATGTTCATGGGTGGCAGTAGCCACTTACCATCAGGTGGACTGCATGCTCGTCTGCTACTCCTATATTATAAAAAAAATCAAATCTTATGTGAAATTAGAGTCCTACTTGACGTCCGCTAAAGAAGTCCTGAGTAATTAGTCGAAACGCTTCGGATAAGTACGTCTCCATTACCATTCTTGTCTATACAGGGCACATCAGCGTTCAAAATGTATTATGCAGAATGAAATATAGAGATGGTACCTCCAGAATCGAACCATAAAGGTTAACTTCAAAAACGGTACGTAGGTATATAAATGAAAAGCTTTAAAATGTTTTGTATTTACTATAAGTAAACATTACAGCCTCAACCAGGCTCAACTGACTTATTACTCGAATTTAACTAATAGAAGCTGACGCAGTTCGAGATTATACAACCTTCAACATTACAGTTAAAATAAACCTTACATGCTCAAAGTAAGGTTCCAATTTCATTACTGTTTGTAACCACAGAATCCGCCATATTTTAACCTAAGCGTCTTCTTAAAGTTGAGCAAGTGCTACAATTTTCAAGGAATTCGTTTTGAGGATAAACTGGTGTCTGTGTATGAAAAATGTAAAGATTACTCGCAGCAGCTTCATGTAAACTTTAGCTTTAAACTTTGTTTGTGTCTTTATCTTAAAGCTAGTCAAATAAATTGCTAAGCGGTTACTGGAGGGTTTATTATGATTTAGTATAAATTCCATTATTGTTGTACTACTAGGCACGGTTCTCCTTTCAGAGTGAAGTGTTTACGCCATAGTCCATTGCGCTGTCTAAGTGTACTACACACCCTTGAGATTTATTTTTAATTTTTTAGAACTCTCAGGCGTATTCACGAAGTTTTTGTTCGCCGTTTAAGCAATTGATAATTAATTTCAAATACGAATTGAACCTCGGAACTCCGAATGAGAGGCTGAATTATTAATCAGTAATCACTCTATCAGTGCGAAGTGCATTTGTGTGTCTGTATTTCTTGAAGTTATCAGAACATAAACAGGGATCTATACCGTGAATTGTAGCTCTTTATCGAATATATAGAGCTTTAAAGGAAATCACAAAATCATATCACAAAATTATATCAAATGTACCTTTCAAACTGAGTTTAGCAAAGTACAGTAACTAGAATCACTCATTGAATACGCAAGCGGTATCGATACATCTCTGTAAATCCGCTTTCGTCCTAACACTAGGCTCTGCTAATACATGCGTGCTGCATACTGATTTTGTGTGGTTTCGTCTGTTTGTTTGTTTGCTAGTGGCCGATCGTGATTAGTGCCCGAAATACTGCACGCTTATTTAGGTTTTTCAATGGAAACCTTAAGGGAGTTTACAATTTTTGTTCATAATTCATCATCAAACCCACGGCTGCGCGAATTTACTCGCTGTCCGAAGGCTTTTATTTACTGAATTCTCAGGTGTGTAAGTTTCTTCACAATGTTTTCCTTTATCAGTCAAATATAAATTAATTTCATAAGCACATATCTTCCGTCCGCCTTTCTATCTGTACATTTTTTCTAAAAGATACAAAAGATTAAATAAAGAATCTACGAAAAATAAGACATGCTCAGGATTTGAACCTCGGACCCATAGCGTGAATGGAGAAATTTATTGCTAAAACTTCTTCGTTACGCCATTACTGTCACTGTCGTTTTAACGACCCCTTCTGAAGTATCGACGTGTAAGCACATTTCTATTTTTATGAAATTCAGAGAGAATTTCTGTTTGACGTTAAGAAGGCGTATAACAAGTATTCGAACTTCCGGTTCACTCCATTCATTATTTACCAATTTGCTGAATAAAAGAGGTTATCATCTAGTCTCGTACTTCGAACCTCATTATGCCAAAATGAGAGGGATTTAGGCCTTCACCTACCGCGTTAGTCAAGAGCACTTTACCTTAGCGAATTTAAAAATTAAAATTCAGATTAGTATAACATATTATTATTTTTTTACTTAGCATTTAGATGTTAATAGTAATAATTAAAGTCTTCTTATTTATGAATAAGTAGTAAAGGGGTCGGAGATTTTAGGAAGTAGGTACGACTGAAAATATAAAGTGTGATATTTGCGCATTATTTTTTTATGAATTTTTACTTCTAGCTATCAACTAATTAACTTAGTTGTTGACCAACGCCAAATATTATTGGAGTCCGACTTGAGCTGTGCCGTAGGTGCATTGCTACTCCTATCGACAAGTTGGAACATCTTGAAACAAGTTGGAACACTTCAAACCAGAACACACTAGCAAGAAACACTGCTATTATAACAAGCGGAGAACTCAACACATTTCCTTTACATTAATTTTATGTGTTATATAAATTACATACAAAAATGTCATAAAAATCCTCTAAAACAGTTTTAAAACTTGAGCTAACAGCACTTGCTATTTTAAAACGTGAAATAGCCGACTCTCGACTTAGAAACGGCTCTCGAGTTACGAAAAGTGTTTTAAAAACATTTAGCTACCTGGAAACTTGCTTTTTGGTGCTTTTCCTTTAAAATATCTTTTAAAGTGTGCAAGGGATCTTGGAAAGGGATACGGGAGCATTTGTGTTACTTTTTATGTCTTTTATTTAATGTAAAAGTAAACTTGGTATAAAATGTGGTTCGTCCATGATAGATTACTGTTATATGTGGTATAAGTATGGCAATAGGTATATCCCCGAAGTGGGTATAATACTATAATTTTTGTGCTGCAATAATTTTACCTATTGACGACCTACGTGGTGTGAGGCTATAAGAATAGAAAACATTAAGTATTATTTGTTATCCCACGGTTGGACGCAAGCCTCTCTAATAGCTATTCGGAGACCTGGAGTATACTCCACTACAATGCTTGAAAGCAGATTAATGGAGGAAGGCAAGGATTTGTTCAGAGTCTGTGTTAGACGTTTTCAAACTTCCGACGACTTTCGACGAAGTTTAACGATTAATATCCAGCAATACCAACTAGAATAAAGTTACGTATAAGAAAGCATGTGTTATTATGTAATGTTAGTACTAACAATCCATCTAATTACCGACCACATCCACCATTGTAACCTGGTATATACATTATACAGTACGGCTTACACTACTCGTGAAGTGAAAAAGTGCACTTCATGTTATCATTATTTTCAAATAATATCCATGAAATTATACATAATATTAAAAACAAACCCCTAATAAATTAAAGGACTACTTAAAAATAAACGTAATTATATGCAAATGTACGCAACGGGTGCCGTCCTCCACATCAAGTCAGCGACAGAACTGATCATCATACGATTTCACGAGCCCAAAACTCTTCGTCAAAGGAAGTTCCATTAGCCCCCAGGGTAGGGACAAGAGCCCCTGAGATTCGGGCCTCTCCGCGAAATAGAACAAGCGTGAAATAGGTCGCGTGTATGTGATTGTGTTTTAGAGTATAGAAAACTATGGATAACGCGTAATGTTTTTATTCTTATACGTATTTTTAAGCAACTAAGCGAAATAGGTTTATTGTCCTTCGAACAGTATACACGGATTATTGTTTTACACGCGTTAACAGGATTAAATAATGGTTAACTTGTAAAAAAATGTAATTTAACCTAACCTACTCCACTACTGCATTTAGGTATTAGTCTTTAGGCTTTAGTCGTCACTGATTGCCTACTAAAGAATTAATATAATGAGAATATTTTTTTATTATAAAATATGTATCAATGTATAGTAGCGGAATGGTGGAGTATTCTCCAAGTCTCTTTACATGTGAAGACCTCCATACCTAGTAATGGAATATAAAAAGTATTGCAGCCAAAAGCTGTTAGGGAAATATTTTTTTATCTATCTGTCTTATACTTAGAAGTACATTTTTTTCTACCGTTAACGTTTTGGTTGTTTTTACCTCGAGATTTTTGTTCTTTATACCATTTTATTCATAATTCGGTCCTTAGCGTGGGCGTTAACTAATGTCAGGGTGTCATATCGAGATGACCTTAGTGGGCGTAAAAGACCTTTGAACATTTTTTAAAAATAAAATTAAATAAGGTATAAAAAGCAGTTTCATAACACCTGTTTATATAAACGTAGAAAGTAAATCATTAAGTAAGTATGCACAATTTCATACACACCACTAGTCATTTTTAGGACAATTCAATTATCTAAAGAAGAATTGTTAAATTAAATTTATTGCATTTACCTACATTTATTCCGTAGAATCCTGGATAAACCTATCTACTTCAATGGAAAAAGTCACTTCAATTAGTTCAGCAAAATAATTGCTTTATAAATTGCAATTAATTACAGTACCATTGCTCCATTGTTGTTCAAAATAAATTTTATGTTGGTAAGTTTTTAAAATGGGTTCATTCTTTTGTGTTTTATTTCTATAATCTTATGTTTTACGGCTTAATTTTAATATTTGATATGCCCCACTGCTGGGTATGGATATCGCCCCATAAAGCCGTTCTACACCACTCAAATTTATTTTAATCCAGTTATAAAATATGCAGCAAACTTTAATATTCGATGTGTGTCTATGAAAACTAATTAAATATAGGAACAGAACAGAGTAGCATCATGATAATCTGATTCGAGTGGCTAGAATTGTACACACGATGTTAATTTTATTTACACCAAAATTTAACATGACAATCATACAAGTGCATTTGTCTGGCCCTGATCTAGACTGGATGAATAAATAATACTTCCCACTACTCGCATCTTGTTGATTACTGTTCATCGTCAACTTATTACTGTCTCTTCTCAGAAAGAGCCATAAGATTTAGGTCATAGTCTACCGCACTGGTCAAGTGCGAATTGGTAGATTTCTCACACACAAAAAAATATTATTTCTTCTTAGGTGTGCAAGTTTCGTCATGATTCCGCTTAAGCAAGTGATCAATTTGTAATACGCGAACAACTTTGAAAAAAAAGTTGAGGTGCATACCTGGGACCTGAACCTCAGACTCCCAAAAGGGAGATCGAGGTTTTTAACAACTTGGTTATCACAGATTACTGTTGCTCAATATATTATTATTATATCAACGATTTATCATTACATAACGGATAATAAACATAATGGTTTCATATTAAATTTTATGTTATGGATACCTAAATTCTTTCAGATTTATTAATGTAAGCTCGTGATATTGGCGATATTAACTTTCTGGGTATTGTTTTACTTAACCGAAAAAATCCGTCTACAATTTAGCAAATTTATTAATCGCTCATAAACCCGACGCGAACTGTTTTGTAATTCAAATTATTTAAGTATGTGTTTTTATAAAAATGTAATATATATTTAAACGGTGGCTTATTTGGTGTAGGTACATGCATTAATATTAAAGTACTTTGCGAAAAATTGTAGCTTTTTAGAATAAAGTTATTTATGAAATAAGATTCATATTTTAGGACATAAAATCTTTTAGCACGATAGTACGATAGGGCATAATTTAGAGCCTTTAATCCAATTTCTTTCTCAATTTTGAATATACTTAATTCTGATTTTTGACGTTAGCAATGTAATTATATGGTAACGAGTAATTAATAAACATGATAATGTCAGTGTATGTTCAGTTCAAAATCAGCCAGACTTCAAAATTATGAATTTAGATTTTTTTCTGGATGTTTACGTTTGTTTTTGTGTGTGGCCATGTCAACCATGCCATACGGAAGCTTAGTGTGGTGTATGTTACCTAAAAATATATTTAAAGAAATATATGCATTAAATAAATTTTACAAATATTTTTATATATCACGAAACAATTCGTTCGCGTGTTTTTACAAGATTTGTTACGAGTATATCACTCTCAGCCGAGTTGAAGGTTGTGCGATTTCCCAACGGACCGTATAAACCGGGGAAGTAAATGAACAGGAATACAATTCGATACTAATGTAATTTGAGAACCGATCTGCTTTACTTTGTATTTAGGGTAAGGTAAAATAAAATAATATGAACCTTTCATTTGTAGCACATTTCTATCGTTTCTTTGAAAAGCTATTTTTTTGAACTTTATTTGTTCCTTTTTTTCTTCTCTTCGTTTAATCTAGCTCTTATTTTTCTTAACTAAAATGGTTATTGCTGTTGACTAAAAACCTTTTCCTGTTATATGCACAATCACCGAAAAATAACCTATAATTAAATATCTGAAATTTTGGGGCTTGATGAAATAAAACGTAATGTGATGGTGTCTATTAGACACAACTTTACGACACTGTGTGCATCCCAAATCGCAACCTCACAAAATAATATTGCTGTGAAGAAAATCTAATAAAATTCCCGCAGTGGCCACTAACTTTGCAATGCACAAAGTTTTGCGGCCGTGAGCACAAGTGCCACTTGGAGAAAGATGTCTACCGTGAATGCAATCAAACCGTCTTTCTACTGAAATATTCATATTTACATGTAATAAAGAGAACGGGTTGATTTTTTACTTCATCTCGCACGTGATGATTTTTGCCGACGTCATAGATATGATCATAAAGTCAGTAATCTTACTATTCTGGCTAATTGCAATTTGGAAGACTTTTATCAAACAAACAGTTACATGAAAGTAGACTTTAAACCATGCGTTGGGGTTTTGAAATAACTGCAGCTTCATTAGTTAGTAACATTAATTTTTTATTCCGCCATTTTTGACAACAAGAAGACAAGAGAAAAAATATGACGTTTAGATGCAAAGGCTAACAATTTATAAGTCCGGTTTATTACGGTGGCAACATTTCCCAACATGCCCCCGGGCGTTGAAAGATAATCTTTCAACCAGAACATGTCACAGGTAGCGGGCATATTCTATTAAATGATCGCCGAATTATCCCTGATGCTGTCTTGATATCTGCTACTCGAATAATCCCATCAGCTCCTGGATGAACAGCAACAACTCTTCCAAGTTTCCACTTCAATGGTGGGAGGTCATCTTCCTTTACAACCACCAGCGAGTTGAGTTTTAAGCCATTCTTGCAGGAACGCCATTTGACTCTTTGTTGCAATTCGGAAACATATTCCTTGGACCACCTGGTCCAGAAATGCTGCCTCAGCTGCTCTATACGTTGATATCGGGTTAAGCGAGAAGTTGATTGTTCCTTGTAGCTCGGCTGGGGCAAAGTAGTAAGAGGGCGTCCAATCAGGAAATGTCCAGGAGTCAGTGGAGTGCAGTCCGCTGGATCTGATGACAGTGGAGACAGTGGTCTGGAGTTCAATATGGATTCTATTTGCGTTAGCACGGTATACAGCTCTTCATAAGTCAAGTTAGAATGTCCCAACACTCGGCGTAAATGAAACTTGGTTGACTTTACACCTGCCTCTCAAAGACCGCCGAAATTAGGAGAATAAGCTGGTATGAAATGAAAATTTATGCGTTCATTGGCCATATTTTCGCTCAACGAATCTTTATGAGCCTTTAAAAATTTGGATAGGTCGTTCGTTGTATGCACCAACAAATGCAGTACCGTTATCGGAATAAATATTACTTGGTTTTCCTCTACGTGCAATAAACCGTTTCAACGCTAATACTAGTAGTTAGTTAGTACTTAGTAATAGTTGTTACTCGTTAAATCACCTACTAGCTCTAAGTGAACAGATTTTGTGGTAAAACAAATAAAAATTGCAATATAAACTTTAACTAATTTACAACCTCGGCCTTGACGGCTTGCGCTCATAATAGGACCTGCATAATCAACGCCTACATTTTCAAATGCGTAACCACCTGGAACCAGACGCTGACGCGGTAGATTTCCCATCAAAGGAGTTATAATTTTACCTGACATGCGATTACACTTTACACATTTATGATAAGTTGCCTTGGCTAATTTTCGACCACCAATGGGCCAATATGACTCCCTGATAGTGGCTAATAGCAACTGGGGACCAGCGTGCATTAACCTTTTATGTTCATAGTCAAAAAGAAGTTTTGTGAAAGCATGCGTGGACTGTATTAATATTGGATGCTTTTTACCATAAGAGAAGTCTGAATTGTCAAGGCGACCTCCAACGCGCATTACTTTATCATCATCTAAGAAAACATTAAATTTAAGCAATGAGCTCTTTTTAGGAATATTTTGGTCATTTAAAAGTAATTTATATTCGGGGAAAGACTCGTTTTGACATATACGAACTATTAAATTAATAGCATAATTTAATTCTTCATTTGAAATGAACTTAGTTTTGAATGTTTGTTTTCTGCAAGCATTTACAAAGCGCATGACGTATGCTACGGAACGAACAAGACGTAAAAAATTTGAAAAGCGACTGAAATCGACCAAGCCACTCTGATTTACATTGTCAATATCAACGACATTAAAGGAAACTTCTAATTTAATTTCTGGCAATTTATCTTTGCGTGTGGGTTGAACGGGCCATTGAGACTGACTCTGTTTTAAAAATTCAGGCCCAGACCACCATAAATCTAAATTCAGCAGAGAACCAATATCCACACCACGGGATATTAGGTCTGCCGGGTTCTGATCAGTGGGTACATGTCTCCACGTGCAGTTACCAGCCCTTTCTAGAATTTCAGCGACGCGGTTCCGAACAAAAGGTTGAAGTTTAGAAGGCAACATTTGCAACCATCCCAACACTATGGTGGAATCTGTCCAAAAATAAACCTGATTAATTTTCAGTCGAAGTGAATTAAGGACCTTCTCATACAACCGGGCAGCCACTAAGACACCACACAGTTCCAGTCTTGGTATAGTCGTTGGTTTGATTGGTGCTACACGACTCTTTGCCATTAATAAACGTACCATGACTCCTTCATTATTGGTACTAAGCACATACACGCAAGCACCATATGCGTTTTCGGATGCATCAGAAAATATGTGCAAATCTATCGTGTGATACGAATCACAGACGACCAATCTCGGGATACGCAAGTCATTCAAATGAGGTAACGTTTTTACAATATGATGCCAACGCTTTACAATTTCCGGCGACAGAGGTTCGTCCCACATTAACTTGTCTAACCACAATTTTTGCAGCAACATTTTCATTTTAATCACGCAAGGCGCTAAAAGACCCAAAGGATCAAAAATTTGTGAAATACTTGACAATAAATTACGCTTTGTATTACTATTTGGAATAACATCACTTATTGGAAAGCAAAGTTCATCAGAATTTGCGTGCCAGCTAAGACCTAATAATTTACTGGGCTGTTGAGATCCAATATTTAAATTAAGTGACGTTTGAGCGACCTCAGATTCAAAACAAGACGCATTAGATTTCCATTTTCTTAAATGCATACCTACTGAAGCAAGAGCATCAGTTATTTCTTTACGTAAAAAGTTTAACTCAACTAAATCGTCAGAACCCGTAAGCAAGTCGTCGACATAAAAATCGTGTATGATAATTTCACCTATCTTATTATTAGTGCACTCTAACCCTATTTGTTTCAGACATCTAGTCGCGAGGAATGCAGCACTAGCCGTGCCGTAAGTGACAGTGTTTAACTGATATATTTTTACAGGTTCATTTAAATTATCGCGCCAGAGTATTTGCTGCAAATATCTATCCGACGGGTGAACAACTACTTGTCGGTACATTTTCTCCACATCTGCTGACAAAATGTATTTATGCTGTCTGAATCGAAGGAGTATAGATAACAAGTCGTCCTGAATAGTTGGACCTACCATTTGTATATCGTTAGAGGATATACCAGAAGTACTAGGAGAGCTTGCATTGTACACTACGCGGAGTTTTGTAGTGGTACTGTTCTCACGGAGAACCCCGTGATGTGGAATGTAATATGCTTTATGCTCTCTGGTCTTCTCTATACCGTTTTGCCGCAAAACAGACATTTATTTATTTATTTATTATTTTTTATTTATTTATTATTATTATGTTACACCAACAAAGTATACACCAACAATCGGTAAAGGTACACAAAAGGAAATAAGACACAGGTACGAGTGCTACCTCAATTATAGGTGCAAACTACAATGCAAATAATAGAATAACATAAAATAGTATACAAATTAAATGGAAAGAATTGAATAAAATTGTAAATATAAATTAATGAAATAATTGTAAAATGTTAACACTTAAATTTCTCATAACAATTATAAATTAAATGTTGATTATTATTATAAAAATACATTGATGAAAAAAAAAATTGCATTATTACATACAAAAAGAAAATAAACAGTCATAAAAGTAATTAAAAATTTAGAAATTTATTTCAAAATATTAATTAGGTTATGCTTAAAATTGTACATGCTATTTGAGAAAATATCAATGCTATTCTGAGGGTGTAACTGTTCTTTACCATGTACACTGCATGGAGAAATGTCTGCATTGCGGTGATGAATGACATTATAGCTTCTGACTGATCTATTTAAAGGAGAGTTATGCCCTAAATTAGATTTGGCCGATTTAGTTAGAAAAGGAGTGTACTTCATATGTCTAGGCAATACTCTTGGCACAGATATATTTATCTGAGAAACCAAATAACTATCATCAATATGCCCATTAACGAGTTTATAGAGAAACATATTATCCAGCAGGTTCCTTCGATGGTATAGAGATGTCAGACTAAAGTAGCGTAATCGGTCAATATAGCTTGGTAAAACTTTAGCTAAATTGCAACTATAGACTAAGTGCCATAAAAACCGCTTCTGAACCCTCTCTATGCGTTTGTTATATACATCGTAGTATGGATTCCAAACCACGCTACAGTAATCGAGTCCGCTGCGAACAAGAGAGTTGTATATCGCGATCTTAGTACCTGGGTTTTTGAATTCTCTACAAGTTCGCAAAACAAAACCCAATGTTTTAAATCCTTTTTTTACTATATTATCAACGTGAATGTTAAAACGTAATTTCCTATCTAGAGTTACCCCCAAATCCCGAATACTGTCTGTCTCATCAAGAGGTACGCCGTTTATAAGATATGAACGAGGAACAGTTGTATTTTTCCTAGTAAAACAAATCACTTGACATTTTTTAACATTTAAATCCATACCATTCAACTTGCTCCATAACACGAGTCTATCCAAGTCCATCTGAAGTGATATACTATCCTCTACTGAGTTTACTTTGGCATAAAATTTTAGATCATCGGCAAACATTAAAAATTTCGAGTGTTCGAAACATTCATTGATGTCGTTAATAAAATAATTAAACAACAGGGGTCCCAGATGCGAGCCCTGAGGAACACCAGATAGTGTAACAAAAGGCTCGGACCTGTAACCGCCCACCACAACCATAGATTTCCTATTCTCTAAATAAGATCGGCACCATTGTAGTAAATTTCCGGCAATTCCACAAGATGAAAGTTTTCTTAACAATATTTCATGGCTCACTTTGTCGAAGGCCTTGCTGAAGTCAGTGTAAATAACATCAACAGACTGTCCACGGTCAACATCCTCAGCAAGGTCCTCGACAAAGAAAACTAAATTGGTTGCGGTAGATCTTGCTTTCACAAAGCCATGTTGTTCTGGCATAACAAGTCTTTTAAAATGCCAAGCAAGAACAGGACATACTAGACTCTCGAAGACTTTTGCAAATACAGGAATGATAGAAATTGGCCTGTAATTCTCTACAAAGCTGGCATCACCACTTTTCAACAAAGGGATTACCAGTGATTCCTTCCACACGCTAGGAAATATACCAGAACGTAACGATTCATTTATGATTATCCAGAGGGGTAAAGTGAGTGCGCTAGCGCATTTCGCAACGAAGATGGAAGGCACTCCATCTGCGCCAGCCCCTTTAGTAATGTCAAGTCTTTTTAAAACCCTAAATACTTGTTCCTTAGTGACACTTAAAGTAGTCAAATGTACGACACAAAGAGGCATTCGAGAAACATTAGAGATAGTAGCATCAGTATTATAGACAGAGGAAAATTGGTGTGCAAATAGATTACAAATATCAGATCCGGTGGTAGCAACATTGGATCCGGCAGATATTGTTGCAGGGTATGAACTATTTCCACGTCGTTTGTGTTTAATAAACGTCCATATTATTTTGGGATTAGAAGACATTGACATCTCTAGCCTCTCCAAGTATCGTTTATATATGTAATCGCGTAGCTTGGTGCTTCTATCTCTAAGAAGTTCAAATGCAAGTAAGTCACGAGGATTACCGTACTTACGGAATTTAATTCTATACTTTAGCTTTTCTTTAAGCGAATGGACCAAAGAACTAGAGAACCATATTGGATATTTGTGTTTATTCCGAGATCTGGATTTAGGTACATGTTTAGCGATGATCAAATTAAGTTTTTGGTAGAAAATCGTAGTCATTTCGTCAACTGTTTCACAATCTGCCAGTACATCTGACCAAGGAACGCTATTTAACTCGTCTATGACTTTTCTGTAATCTGCTTTGTGAAAGCAAAATTTAGGGTCGCATTTTGTTTTAAGACTTTCAGATACTTTAATTGCAATGCACATCTCTAGAGGTGGGTGTAGCGGATCGATTACCGAAAGAGGGCTGGAACACATATCCATCTTAGAGATAGTCAATGTGCTCAGAACAAGATCTAAAGTTTTGTGTTTGTTGTTCAGTATTGAGTTATATTGTGTTAGACCATTAAGTGCCATGAAGTCGATTATCATATTGTTTAATATACTATTCGAAGTATCAGCTATTAGTGCAGTATCGACTGATTTATGCCATGATAAGCTACTTAAATTGAAATCGCCAAAAACAATGGCGTCCCCATCATGTTTTTCAAGATTACGATTAAAATTGATAATAAAATGCTCTAACAAGTGCCTTTGTACTGGAGGTGGAATATATACACCGCAAATGTACAAGTATTTCATTCTATCGTTTTTATCTTGAACCTCGAGCTTAACCCATAGGTCCTCACAATCAGACTCATGTCCAGATAACCGAGATGACTTAAGACGTTTGGAAACAGCGATTAGTACACCACCCCCCTCTTTTCTTCTGTGGAACCCACTATGTTCACGATCTCGCCTATACAAGACATACCTATCATCGAACAGTTCATTATCAGAAACGCTGCTGTTCAACCACGTCTCAGTAAAAACTATAATGTCATAATCACTACAAATTATATTTTGGAACAGTTCAGCAGTTTTAGTTCTTAAGCCTCTTACATTTTGATAATAAATGTTTAAATTATATAACATGCCCCTAAGTAACAGAATGGCAATTATAGCGGTCTTATGACAAACGGTTTAACAAGTCCAAGTTTTTTACATGCACAATGTGGGAGACTTCATTTTTGCGCATAAATATTTTACCGTCCCGCACCCACACGAATTTGTATTGCAACTCCTTTGCTTTGCTGCGAGCAGCACTATGCAGGGTCTTGTTTTCTGCAGTAAGATGTTCTACTACATAGATGGGTATTTTCTTGTCACCGCCAATACCCAGATGACTAGTATTTAATTTATCATCTTTGTTGTTTTTGTTGAATTTACTAGTAGCGGCTAGAAATTCATCTCGTAGGCGGGGGCAGCTAAATTTAACTAAAATGGACCGTGGCCGAGGACTTGCAGTGTTCATCTTAGCTATCCGAGAACAATAGTGGAGCTGGGCATCGCTGACGGGGCATTTAATGATTTTACCCAACTGCTGCACTGTTTTGATCAAGTTCTCTTCTTTGTTTTCAGGCACGCACTGTATCTCTAAATTAGAGGATCGTGAGAGTTGATCTAGTTGAGCTAACCGCAAAGAGAGAGAATGATTCATACCTTGAAGAGATTCGTTTTTGGTCCGAAGATCTTCTATTTTAGCAGCTTGTGTAGCACATTCAGTCTTAATATGTTGTATTTCTTCATTAAAATAAGAAATCGACGTTTCGAGGGATGTGATGGCATTGCGAACTTCCAAAATTTGGGGATTAATTTGCTGCATAAATGTTTTTTGCAGTTCTTCGCGGATGATGTCGCGAATACTACTGGCCGTTAAACACGAGCAGGTGGCCGTATTGCGTCCCTTCGTACGAACAGTAACAAACTCAGTCTCTTTTGAAGTAGCACGGACTGGTGTATTCGAGTTGTCGCCTCCTTTGCGTTCCTTGCTGCGACATGCTACGCAAACCCACTTCGATTGGAACTCTTTCGACATGGCTTCATAATCCTTAATAGTAATATTCACGCAAGAATGGTGGTACTTAGCCACACACCGCGAACATTGTAGGACAGGAGCATCAGATAAATTTTGTAGGCAGCCGGCGCATTTAAGTGCACTTGCCATGGTAAATATTACTCTTCGAAATGCAAGACTAGAATATTGTGAACACGGTTTTATAAAGTACGATGTGTATTTGTCTCTCAGATGCTCGTACTAATGGGCATAAACTAAACTGCAACAGCCGCTGTATTCTATGACGGCTAAGACGGACCTCTTTTGTTTCTTATCGTTGTACTTAAGTGTAAGCGAAACTCACGGTTAAGTCATACGCACAACCGTGCGATTCCCCTGCGTCTGCGCACGTCGGTGACGAGTAATGTTTTATGCTTATTATTTAACTTGTATTAAACGGTTTTTTCCACTGTGTTATTTTGAGTTTATTGGGTTAAAACACGAATTGTTAATCAGTATTGTTAAGATAAATTGTATAGTTTAATGCACTGCTCACTTTTTACCACTTTTAAGTCTCAAGAACTTGGTTTATTTAGAGAAATATAATTTTTTTCACCAGAGACGATACTACTTTAAGTTATTCGTTAGAGCGCCGCGTCAAAGATTAGACATATGACCTAACGACTTATATTCTGCCATGAAATCGTAATACATTCTGCTTAAATCAGGCTTAGATTTTAAACGGCGCTCCAGAGACGACAAACACTGCGAAGCACGTTGAAAGGAATCTCCTAAAACAACAGGATCCTGCTTAATTGGAATGCGCACGCAAAAACGCCCATCATCACGACGTGAGGTATTGTCAACGAAATGTTGTTCACATAATTTCTCCTCTGATGAATAACACAACTCTACAAAAAAAATTTCGTTCTTTGTCCTAAAGTTTATACTATTATTTTCCAGTTAGTTATGCACAAAAACGAAAAGAAAATACCTTTTTTCGGTATAAAGTTTGCTTTTGTGACATCATGAATTTTGAACAACGCTATCAAGGCCAATACAATGAAAACATGATGGGCGACTATATTTGGGGTTTATTGAGAGAAAGTAGCTATGAACATAAAAGAAAAAGTAAAAGTGTGCACTTTTAAGTTATTTTCCACTTTTCTGTAAGCTAATTTGATAGTAAAACTTAATAAAAATAATAAACATTTTTATTTCAATAGTTTTATTTTCAATCAAAAATTAAAATCCGAGATTTTTAAAAATTTCGTTCAATCAGTCTTCTGAGCACAAAAGCAAAGTTTTTCATGCCATATATTTTTTTTCCGTCTTATTACGACCTAAACTACCGAAATTTAATGCTTTGCAATCAAAGTCAAATTTCATGTTGACCCGTGTAATGCGACGAGTTACAATTAATTTCCTCCAATTGCCAAAATCGGGTTAAGTCGCTTCTAATGTCATCAATACCATTAGTACCGCTACTGACAACAGCTTTAGTAAAATTGCACCTAATATAACTTGGTGTTTGTGAAATATGACTGCTTGTCACGGGGCCAGATATTATCCACCCTAGACTGGTTTGACAAAGTATAGGAGAACCATCTCCTAATTTTATTTTTTGTGACCCTAACAAATCCCAAAAGAGATCGGCACCTATTAAAACATCCACTTCACCTGGTGTATAAAACGTAGGGTCAGCCAAACAAATATTAGACGGTATATTAAGATTTGACAGATTTATCTCATGACCTGGTACATTATGTGTAATTAATGGCAAAACAAAACAATTAATGTCACTGCAAAAACTATTGTCAAGCGACTTTATATTAACACGACATGTTTCGCCTACGTGTGAAACCACGTTATTTATGCCCATAATTGTTCTATCTATCTCTTTTGTTACTAACTAGCAGTTAATGCTTACAAAGCCGCTCAGTAATAAGACACGACGTGCTGCCGCTATCGAGGACCGCACGAACAATATGTTCGCAATTATTATTATCGTGTAATTTAATTAAAGCGGTCGATAATAATACTTCGCTTTGCTTTGCTATATAGGAAGGTGCTACCTTTGCTGACAAAGAAACATTATTCGTGTTATCATCAGTGGATGATAATGGCGTGGATATTTTCTCACTTTCATAGCTGCTTACACTTTGTGAATTCCCTATTGACCTACGCGCAGATACATGAATAAGAGTGTTGTGTTTGCGCTTGCACACCTTGCAACCAGGTTTTTTACAGTGGTTAGCAAAGTGACCAGATTGAAAACAATTAAAGCAAACCTTATAAATTGGCAATAGTTTCAAACGGGCATCATTGCTTAATGCTAGGAACTGGGGACAATTACTTAATCTATGATCACCATTACATTTTACACAGGTTTTAGGAGGTGTTTCTGTACTAGAATTACGCACTGAAATCATACTTTTTATTTTTGGACTAGACTTAGTTGCCATACTAAACTCTTTATTCCGAGATACCTCCAAGGTCTCAATTAAATCAGCGTGATTTCTCATGAATTGCATAAATGTGTTGAATGTAATTATGCTATCTTTATCTAAGCGACCCTTTACCTCCTCCCACTCACGATAGGATTTCTGGTCTAACTTATGAGTAATAATATAAATCAATAGCGTGTCCCAGTGGTCAACTGGTTCACCCAACGATTCTAAAGCCCGCAGGTTCTTGTTAACAGCATCAATTAAATACTTTAATGAAACCGATGATTCCTTTGTAACAGACTCAATTTGAAATAGGGCAGACACATGATTCTGCACAAGTAAGCGTTTATTATCATACCTGTCGCACAGAAGTTTCCAAGCTACGGCATAGTTACCCGCAGAGAACTCAATTGACTGGATAACCACCGCAGCAGCGCCCTCCAAACATGCACGTAAATAATGGAACTTGTTAATATCATCAATATCTTCATTGGAATGAATGAGGCTTACGAAGCTATCGCGAAACTCAAGGTAATTATGATATGAGCCACTAAATTTCGGTAAGTTTATTGTAGGTAATTTAACGAGTTTGTGATTATTTGTATTAGAACCTCTTTCACTGCTTGTTGACTTATCTACAGAATTATACTTAATTAACAAATTTTGAGCCTTAGCTAAAGATTTATAATAAATAGACTCAAAATCAGAGCGTTCAGAATATTGTCCCTCTATATTCTCCATTACACATTCCAATGCTAACTGTATCTCATCATATTGGTCATACAACGACTCCATCTTACCAATGCGCAACTGCAATTCCGCTGCATCTTGATCATTAAGGGTCTTACCAGAAAGTGAATCGATATAATTGGTAAATATGGTTAAACGGCCTTTAAAACTTGCTCGTTTTTTAATAAGTTCCTTTTCTCGGTCAGCCATTTGGGAGTCAAGCGAAATCAACCTGGAAACTTTACAATGAATACAGAGACTGAATAATACTTATTATACTTGACCGAATGCTGGGTGCATATTATTATTCCCGCTTTTGTACCGGCTTTTTCTTCGTACGCAATTAACTTGATTTACTATCCACTGTGCTTCGTTCTATCCACTATCCACTAATTTTCTACTTTGGTTCCGATATTTTAGATTCGGCTACGATGGACCATGTTGGGGTTTTGAAATAACTGCAGCTTCATTAGTTAGTAACATTAATTTTTTATTCCGCCATTTTTGACAACAAGAAGACAAGAGAAAAAATATGACGTTTAGATGCAAAGGCTAACAATTTATAAGTCCGGTTTATTACGGTGGCAACATTTCCCAACACCATGGATGCACAGACCGCGGCCCGCGGGCCGCATGCGGCACCCCGGTGGCCAAAACCAAAAAAAAATTGTTCGAAAAGTAAATTGAATCAAGCGCACGCGCTTAGTTTTTTCAATTAATTATTCCGCAATATTTTTTACGAGAGTATTATTTTTGCTGTCGGCGGGCCACCAGTATTCAACCGGCGGGCCGCGGTCTGTGCATCCATGCTTTAAACACTTAATAGTCGTAACATACGCAGGAATTATCGAACGCTTCCTATTTCCTACCATATATCACACGTCATAACCCGAACATTCAGCAAGACGTTTGACACTAGTCAACTATGAGAAAGTACTTTATATAATAACAATTGCGCGACATATATATGCGTTAAAAAAAAACATTTCCATGTAGCTAAATTGAAATGGAATAATCCGATAAGCAAACCAGATGACTACTACACCATGCGGATTTACTATCAAGTGCCGTAGCATTTAAAATCCACAAAAACCACGCACAGGATATTATACCGTAGATAGTCACGAATGAATGCTCTCGGGCCCTTTCAGCAGTATTCATGTTCTGCTCGTCCCCAGTCGATCTGTATGCGTTCCACGATTGATTTCGTGTTTTAGTACGGTGTAGCTTTTATTCAATAGCGGCTTTTCTAGGACATGGTTGACTTTTAGACTTCAGTTCTGTTATTTAAAAGGTGTCTCATAAAATGTGTCGTATTTCGTCGTCTAATAATTATTGTCCCACTGTTGGACAGGTTCCACCGCACTGGCCAAGTGCAAATTGGTAAACTTCACACACTTTATATTTTTTAAGAGAGGAGCGTAGGTTTCTTCAATATGTTTTCCTTCACCATAACAGCAGGATATAATAAATTTCTAATACGCACAGAACATTGAAAAATCAGAGAAGCGTGTATGAGATCCGAATCTGTCCATCGAAATCATCCATCGAATCAGTTGAAGTGCCCAGGAGACGATGAGCAGCAATGACCACCTTAGATAAATTACTAACATCATACAATTAAATTACGTAACTTTTGAAATGAAAACAGTAACTGGAGATAATTTATTGGCTTCGTCTTTTTATTTGAAAGGAACTCGTGTAAAACAAAAGTGACTTTGACCCACTTTTGCCCGATATCTTGACATCCTTCTTAATAATCTTCTTAATTCTTAATAAATTAAAGGAAAACATAAAACTGCGTAAAACGTATGTATATTATGCGGTGGAATCTCGTAGGAATATCTCTCAATATCAGTAGGTTAACCATATTTAAAAATAAGCCGCATTATTTTATCTTTTTTCGTAACAAGCTTTTTATGGACTTGTTTGCTAGGTATAGATCAATTTTCAACTTTTGTACTTCTACCTACTACTAACTTCTTAACTAAAGTGAATTGAAAGGAATGCTTAATATAACTGATGAAGGTGGTAGAATCCTCTGTGGTTTGACTCCGGCTACACTTACACCACACCTATATCTACCTAATAACAGCAGTGTTAGGCGCTGCTGTGTTCCGTGTTAAAGGGTGTGGTAAGGGAGACAGACTTTTCCGAGGCGTTCCAGCTTAGTCCTCAGGGGTAGCGGCGCATCTGTGGCCGACCTCAGGCAGGAATATCTAATCCTATTTGGGGTTGACTACAGATGTCCATGGGCGGCAGTAACCACTTACCATCAGGTGAACTGCATGCTCATCCGCTACTCCTATATTATTATAAAAAAAAACATCAATAATTATGATAACACTATGCAATTGGTATGATATTAATCCAGATCTGATGATTAATCCAGATGGCCATAACAACTCACCGAAAAGATGTCTGTCTTAGTTGTATTTAGGCTTTTTGAATGTGTATCATAGACTCGTCGACATTTGATTTTTGTTTGTCGTAGTACACGAAAAAATGTTGTTTATAAAATATATGTTTTGGAATTTTGTGAAATAAAGAACGACCAAAACAACATAATCGTAATAGATATTTACAACTCGTTTTAAGCAAAAAACCTCAGAAATAATAGCAGTTTCCAGTTTCGATACTGTTACGACAGTTCTACAGCACAATTTCATCCAGAATTAAATGTAACAACACAATCATAAAGTTTCATAAACCTTTTATTTCTAAAACAAAAATCTCAAGAATAAACGAAGTTACCAGTTACATTGGTAACGGTTACCGGCGGTAATAAAACACAATTCCATCTAGAATTCTAACTGAAAGGAACGTGAACTGGGCGGTGTATTTGTGCTTCTGATCTTGTTGGAACGAAAATAGATTCCCAGGTAATCCTCAAAGACATCTCTCCTTAGCGATTCTGAAAGCAAACTGAGTTTTTTCAGCACTCGGATTAAGGAATCGGTGTCAAGACTCCTTGAGTAAATGTTTGCACCGACCGAGATCAGACTGAAAAATATATTTAAGTAAATGTTTTCTGACTTGTAACTTGTGAATTAGAATAAAAGAAATACTTTGAATTAAATTAAGTTTCGATTAAAAGGTAGATCTAGTAAGGCTCGAGCAGGGAGCGATGGTAGCCACACCTATTTCGAGCCACACGTTTCGATAGAGGGAAGTTTAGAAAGTTTTTGCGTTTCATATAAGGCGACTATTTTAGTTATCAAGAATGACAACACATCTGCGGTTTCATGGAGAATCCCTGTTCTATACATATATGGAGTTATTACAGGATTCCATATGCGGCAGAGGCTACTCGTCATTATTATTTTGCTAATCTTATAAAGGCATTATCTTATAAAATAAATTAATATATAGCATTTATTATTATGAAGGCTTTAAAGCTTTGTGGCGCGAACTAAGGGTAAGCAGGCCAATTTATGGTATTATTTGCAAATTGCTCTTAATCTACGCATATATTTTGGTTTTAAGTAGTAGTATCTTAATTTTTCGCATTATATACATACATTACATACATTAAAGCTTTGGAAGGGAAATATTACAATGTTGGATTTCAATTCGGAGTATTATTATGATTCTGCCATATACAATTCAAATTTAATTAAGTTTCCAACTGTTCTATTCCAGCAAATATAGTATATAAAATGTATGATGCTGTATTATATTTGTAATTCACAAAGCAGCCAGTAGATAAGCAAAACCATTTAGCTTTTAATAACTGCAGTAACTCATTTTTATACTTTTTTATTTGTTCTGTGCGTTGTTTTTTTACTTAGTTGCAAGACCACGAAGATCATGCAATTTTTTACTGTATTTATCTAACTATAAATATGATTATACTCGCCTTAGTGAGGAAAGGGAAGCCTAAAGATATAGCCATTTCTACGTTGACAACATTGATGTAGAATATTATTTTCCTCTGCCTCCCTTAGCTGTTTGTTTATCAGCTTTTATTTATGGCACTGACCTTGCATGTTTATTATTACTTTTATTACTAAAGTCGTTATCAGTAACTATGTTTTCCCATTGTTTGGTAGTTTATATCATGTTGAGGAAATATATTAATGGTTCCGAATAGGGGTCCTTAACCTTTACAGCTTCATAGACAGTTAAAAAAATAGATTTACCTGGTCTTGCAAATGTACGACGTACGTGTGGTAAAAGAGACATACTTTTCCGAGGCCTTCCAGTTTAGTTCTCAATAAGAAATATTTCTATATGTTTTACCTGATTATAGGCAAAAACAAAATGTTAATTTCGTTAATGTAATCAAGTGAAAAGGGACAATTAACATACCTGAAATAAGTTTAAGATATTTAAGTTTTTATTTTTATTTTTTTGGAGTAGCAGATGAGCATGCCCTCCACCTGATGGTAAGTGGGAAAAGTATGTCTCCCTACCAAACCCTTGAAAACAGAACACAGTAGCGCCTAACACTACTGTTATTAGGCAGAAATAAATGTGGCGGTGTTGCCGCCGGAGTCAAACCAGAAAGGGTTCTACCACCTTCAAAAATGTTGTTTCTCCTCGGACAATTATTTACCAAGTAGACACGATTTAATCATGTCAAAAGAGATGCGGATATTTTCATGCGAATATTTATTCTTGTTAAAATATCAATCAGCAAATAATGTATTTTATTTTGTCATCTTTGTATGTACGAATATACATATAAGAATATCTGATGAAGCAGAGTTTCGGTCCAATTATAGTTGAGACATTTCCCTTTGTTTTATCCTCTAGCTAACTTTCTTACGATGCTAATAATTACATCTTTGTCCGGACTCGACATTCGAGAGCGTCGACACGACCATTAGTGGCATCCAGAAACTTGTCGCAGAAGTTAGTCAATCGTGTCTTAGTTCCGTTTAGTTTAGTTAGTAAGTAGTCAGTTCGGTCTTCGCTGCCAACGTGTCGCGTCACAATAATAGATTTAGTGAACTTCGATTTCGATTATTCTCGCCGTGGCTTGCACATATTTGCGACATTTCCTAGAGATGATTATTGTATATTAGTTATATTCTAATACAATAATTTATGGAACAACGAAATAAGACAATCAAAACAAGCATGGAGCCGGAATTACTATTTTATTTATTTCCATTTAATTCAGACATAGTCCATACTATTACATACAATTTATATTTTTTATGCATTACCGATACCCTTAGATAGTATTTAAATGCCCAATTACTTTTTACAATCACATTTATGGGATGATCATAGGTACTCTTACATCGTAGTGTACATATGAAAAATAATATTATTTGCTATGTATGTAATAATTTAATACTTACACGTGAAATGTACCATCGTTACTATTATTATAATGTTTAACAATATTCTACCTCGAATAATATCGTGATCACATTTTCTCAAAAACATTGTTATTTTCTTTATACTGTAATAACCTTTTTAGAGCATAATTAGCGTAGTTTGTAACAATGTCTGGCTAATTTGACTCTGCTGTCGTCACCAGAGGCAGAGTGTATGCAAATTACATGAAAAATGCAATCTTCCGAGACGCTACCGTCGGCTTTGCGCTTATCTACGCGTCGCGACGCTAGGGATAATGAGGGTGGATTTTTTCTTTTCAAATCACAAGACGTTTGTTTTAAGGAAAGTTTGAAGTGGAATTAAAATTGTAAACTGGGTTCGTGATATTTATGACCTTTGTGGAGACTATGAAACAAATACGAAACTTAATTAGAAAGAACCACTACGTGTCTGAGGCAAATAAAAAAAAACGTAATAATGGTTAAAACTTAATTCATATATACTTCTTTTAAATAAAATATCAACATCTACCATGGCGTGGAAAAAAGGTTTTTTTAATAATATTAAATATTAGGAGTAGTAGACGAGCATGCAGTCCAACTAATGGTATGTGGTTACTGCCGCCAATGGACATCTGTAATCGACCCTTACATAGGATTAAATAGTTCTACCTGAGGTCGGCCATAGATGCGCCGCTACTACCCCTAAGGACTAAGCTGGAACGTCTAGGAAAAGTGTGTCTCTCTTACCACACCTAGATAGATCTCAACAATTATTTTCATTTAAACAGATGCGACTCGATCACAAATCAAGAACGCATGGTTTGTTCGATTTGGTACGAATATATTATATCACTGATTATCGATACATCACCGTAATTATATACTGTAAGGTGCATTATGGTGCATATCATGTTCCTTAAGGAGTAGTTGCCGTGAGAGGCTTCCGAGTTGATAATTTAATGATTATTTTTAGTGCGGTAAAAATCCCACATAACCCGGCGTCGCTCCCACGTCGTCCTTTCCGTCCTTTCCGGTCCGTCGTCGGTACCTTTTGAAGGTTTCCCCCTCGTAAACAAAAAAATAAGGTAAAGCTAAAGCAATGAAAATTATGCAATCCTGATGGAACATTGACACACACATACATACTTGGCTAGTTCATTCTCTAGTGTCTTACCTTTTTAGAGTCTATATTTTTAGAGACAGCATTTCTAAACAAAATATCTAAACTGATGTCATAGAGTAAAGTCTGTTTTTGAAGGAGACATCTTTATCAGCAATTATAATGCTAATTTTAGTACATAAAGGATCCTTTTCCTTCACATCTATTGTTTCGCAAAGTAACGCTATTGTTTCAAATCGCTAATTGCGAGAATTCCTTCTTCCTTCGTAGTATTCCTTTAAATGTAAGTTACTGTTGTCGACCATTTTTCCCTTAATTGCAGCCACTACAAATGAAACAAGTCATTGTATGCTTACAACAGAACTTTCTGTAGTAATATCATAGTTTTCTAGAATAGAATATTATGCAATTATCTAAAATTTAGTCTAAGATGTAATAAGGCATTATATGTATGTAATACTTCAAAATATATTTAAAACAATTATTTGTTATGGGAATTCTATTATCATAGGTTCATTGCGTCCAATAATAATTTTATTTACATTATTTGTTTTACATCTATCACTTTCATATTAAGAATCCAGAGTTGTTATAAAATACAAAACAATTTTAATAACCTTGCAAATTCGTATACATTCAATGTAGTAGAAGTAAGTTAAAATGTAATATTTATTACTTATATTATGATCATTCTTGAAATAATTCAATTTTGTGACTGAAGTGACCACCACTTCAAGACGACAATTACACGTTTAATGTCGGTATTCGTCATTTACAGTAATTATCCACATTCATGTCACTGGTAATGCCGATTCTCGAATTTAATATTACACTTCAAATTCACCTCCCGAATGTATAATGAAAACAATGTTACACAATAGGATGTCAAATGGTTGTTGCTAAAGTAGCGGTACTGGAGAGCTACTCTGATATACCCCAGATACTCCACCACCAATATTCCTTTACTTTTCTACTTTAATCAGAATTATTGAGACAGGGAAATCTAAAGTAGCGACCGGAGTCACATTTAATTTTCAGATAATATCAGAACGGGAGCACGGGAATGAAATATTCATGAAGACAACGTAATTTGCTACCGATATTGGCCATGTATGTCCCCACATAATGTGATGTATGCTTCCGGATATTCTGGTAGTTTCAACTTTATACGACGCTTTAAGAGTTTTGGGGGATCCCATATTTAAAGGTAATGGATCTTTTAGACGTAGAAAAAATATGTTGGTATATTTGAGGTCGTTAAACTCACCATTTGACCGATCACCATGAAATTTGGCATATATAAGTACTTTTTTATGGGGAAGGTTTTTATGCAACTCATTTTACTTTAACTGCTAAAATTAAGACCTCCTAGTTTATTTGTTATCTGATATCCTCGCAAAGTAGCAGTTGAAGGCTAGTTTAATTATTATACTCGTATTTTTATATAAACTGCGTTAAACAATTTTTTTATTTCCTTTTTTGAGCTCCATAAAATAGTCATGAAAGTTACTACCATTTTAACACATTGTCATGACACGCCATCAAAAATATTACGTCAATTTTTGTTCCTATTTTATAGTGAAGAAATGAGGATCATTTTGGAGTGGCGACCTTAGCCGTCGATGCCGGAAATTAACCCTTTAACCTATGGTCCCTTTATCTGAATTGGTAAAACAAAAGAGTTGAGAGTGCAGTGGTGTGTCAAATATACGATGATGCTTGATATTTATGACAGTACTTAAAGTTTTAGTTAAGAGTTCATAAGAGATGCACTTGTTATATATACTTAGAAACTTGAGGGTTAAAAAGCTTAGGTCCCGCCTACTTTTATATAATACGTTTATATGTATAATATCTATAAATAGATAGATAATTGTAACGTTTTTAGAAATTTATTAACATCCTAGCGGCCTGTATCAGAACTAATTGAAAATGTATGGGAAATACGTAAACAAATACAAAAACAGTCATTTTTGTAAAAACGTAAAAACCCTTACATACAGTAAGTAGTGTTGACGACTTTCCCAGTTTTTTTCCTATCGCTCAAATGTTTTTTTGCGCACAGAGCCATCTATCACAAAAGCGTCATAATCTCCTCGGTTTTCAAGTTGTTATAATAACAATTATAGTTAACTATGACTTAATACTTCTATACGTATAATATTATTCGTGTCATTTACTGTGACATTCTAGTATCCAATGTTGTTTGGTGTCAAAGAGGTTCATAGCGGAATTTAATGTTTTTAGGTAACATAAAGTACAAAAAAATTGAAGACCTACTTTTATAAACTTGAAATATAAATAAAGAGTACTATTATAGCATCAAACAAAATATTTCTTTTCGAAATTAATTTAATTTAAATATACTTTATTTAATGGCATAAAATCACGCAACTGGGTCAAGAGCATGACTTTGTTTTAAATTTAATGAACGAGATTTATAATATTTAAAGTTCACAGATTACTCGTATAAAACGTACATCCATTTGTATAATTAAAGCATGACGTCATTATAATTATCATGTATATTAAGGTAGAATGCTCACTTACACATTACAGAATGAAATATTTTAGTTAAACGCGGAATAAAATTTTGCTGTTAACATAAGGTAATATATGTTTTATCAGTCTTTATTATTATATATTTAGGTTTCGATTTCCTTATTCTGTTTTAGGCATTATTGTACTCAATAATGGACTTTGGATTTTATTATGCGCTCAAAAGAGGTCCATTAAATACGTAACCATAATTCTGGTAATATTTAATCTACTCCTCCCCGTTTTCAGAAAAAGTAAACAAAAGTCTTCACCCTATGCCTATATAAACGTTGTAATTAATACTTAATTTTTCAAAAACATCCGAATTGCTTACAAGAACTGCTGTTATATTCAAATGATCCCGAATTTCCTGAACTAAAACTACGTTCTCACTTATCGTCCAATGCACTCCATCTTGATATGTTACTAATTGACCATTGAAGTCATTTATAAAACAATACAATAAGATAAAAATATTTTTTCTTTAACTCTCCATTATCGTAAAGAGCTGTACTTTATTGATTCCGTTTTGAAAGTCACACATAAAAATGTATAAAACGTATTAGACTAAGGTTCCAATGTATAATTCCTACCTTTATCTGTTTTGAAAATTTCAGGATATACTAAAGTATTTAATAAGGAATTTGGTTATAACGAGCTAACGATTAAAAACCCATAGGCATTCATTAAACACAAGTTTTAAAACAATTAAAAAAAAATGTTTTCATACCTAAATCGTGAAGGAAAATGTAAACAATTTTACAATAAAATACTTTATATTTTATTAAAAATAATTTTAATAGTTTAAAAATTGTTTTAAATATACAAAATAATAACTTGTAAGCTTAAATCGTTTTGAACGTAGAATATTTCGAAATATTTTAACATCAATAAATTATATTTTATAATTTGTTAAGCATTATATTTTACAGCCACATTTTTAAAATAACGACGTATCTACAAATGTACTTACATTTACAAATCAGATGTATCTAGAAGTCAGCTCTTATACCTTGTACTTTCGATGTAACATGATGTGTAAGCCTCTTACCTCGAAGCTTATTATCTATTCGTGTTCTAAAATAATCGGAATATGGTGTACGAGCAAATGTATGTTTTCAACATTTAATGACAATATTTAGGGATTTTTGTGGCAAATTCCTGTTGGATTATGAGTTTTGATCTGTGATGTAGACGTTGATATTTTCGTAGTTCGTAATGCGGCCGCTACAACTATCGTTTAAAAACATTAGACACCGAAAAAAATAGGGTACAACCATAGATTAGTAAAGATTACTCACTCCTAACTAGAAAATGTGCCCAGTTTTGAGAATTGAAATACTTGCGTAAAAAAGTTTTGCCACGTCTCCGTGCTAATTTATCCCTAAAATATTTATATATTATGTAAATTCATGTAAATTACGCAGTATTAGTTATTTATTCGTAAATTTACTCTAAAAATGTTTTTTTTTTGTCAAGAATTCAAAAAAAGAACTTACGATAATAAGCCATTTGTGGCTTCATTCAATTTCAAGGCGGCGAAGTATCCATATTAATCTATGGGTACAACTTAGATATTTTTCATATCATTTAGTTATTAAAGCAATAAGGATCTTGAACCATTCTCACTCTTTTATACAGTTCCCTTTAAAGTGAAAAGGATTTAGGCCATAATAACTACGCTGCGCAAGTGCCGATGGTACCTACGTATACATCTCTTTATTATTTTCGAGGGGGAAACCTTCAAAAGGTACCCGACGACGTGGAAGCGACGCCGGGCTATGTGGTATTTTACCGCACTAAAATCCCCCCGGTGGCCGTCCTCGGCGATTGGTGGAGAACTCCGGGATCTCCGATGGAACACAACCGGAGTCCTCCGAGCGTGATGCCCCAATCGGGCTCTTCCCTGGGGGAGCAGTTTACGCTCCTCCCACACACCTAGTGTTTACAACGGTATGCGGCTACATACACCGTCGTCCTTCCCGGACCTACTTATACATCTGGACTTTTTTTAGACCTCATGTAAGTTTTTTTCCGGTCGTTTGTCTTCATCATCAAACAACATAACAAGTATAGGTTTAAACCTTATAAGCCTAAAATCGATACAGTCCCACATACAACTTTACTACGTTGAATAAATTAATTGATATTGAAGAAATCTCTTCATATTTATTAAAATGTACAAATGCTATACATTGATAAAATGACAGCACCTTAGGTTAATTAAAATACCCCTCCGAAGAGCTACCACCTTGTCGTGGTGGGGGGGCTTGAGTGACCCTATGATCCCCAAGGCTATACCGGCAGGAATACCCATACCGGGCAGGCTTGGTGGGGAGGGTCCAGACTAAGAGTGGCTCACCCCTCGTCGGGACTTGTTACGAGTCTGTCAGGCGGGGGAGGTGTACGGGAATACCCTGCACTGGGCGTTTCTCCCACAGTGGAGAAACCGGGACGGGCTCGGTGTGCACTTACCCTGCCGCCGGGCGGGTTAGGTACTGATTGTACCTAGTCACCGTCGTATATCGTAATCCCACCCACCAGAGGTGTCGTGGTCATGTCTCGCGGCCTCGGGTGGGACCGAGGGTCTTGCCTTAATTGGCTGGACCGTGAGGAAGAAAACCTCTATAAAAAATTACCCCAATCCCAAGCGGCAGCGCACCGCGAGGGGATGCATGGCTGGCGGGTGGCCAGTCATTAGTGCGACTCCCGTCACGGTAAAGGCCGACACCGTGGCGGGTTACACCTAGGCTTACCCGGGTACAGGGGGCACTGCCCGGGCGGACCTTCTTTTCCCCCATACTCGTGGGATCAATTATGGCGTCTTTAAATAAAAAATTGAATAAAAAAGGGGACGAGGAAAAGACACCGGCATTACGCACTACATCGCCGGTAGTAAGAAAAACCAGATTGTCAGAACGTCAATCTGAGAGGTGCACATCAGAGGCGGAAGAATTTTCGGACTGCTCAGTGATGTCCGCTATATCTGGGCAGTCCACGGCCACACTGGCTTCGCGAAAGCGAATGCCGGTTGGAAGCGGCAGTAGCGAGGGTGACAAGCCGAAGAGGAAGACCGCAAAGCCTCCGGCTCAGCAGTCAGCAGTCGAGGACTGCTTCGTGGACCCAGCCGTCCCTGTGGCGAGGACGAGGTCCAAAATAGCCCTGCCTAGTGCTGAGGACTTAGGCCAAGAGATGGTGGCGAAGCCAACGCCCGATCTTGGTTCTCGTATTTTCGAGAACCTCGAAATAATCGAGAAGGCGACCGACAAGTCCCGCAACATCAAGGGCAGTCTGGTGCAAACCATGAGGTTGGCCGTCCGCCACATCCAAGCCGCTGCCACAGAAGTAATGCAGCGGGCTTCATCGATCTCTCTTGAAAGGGAGAACGAAATGCTGCGGGCACAGCTTTCCGAGCTCAACAGTAAAATAGATCTACTGACGGTCGAACTGGCTGAGCTCCGCCGAGGCAGTAGTCAATCCCGGCCTACGGCAAGTCAACCCCAGCCCAGAGAGCAGGATTGCTCTGAGGTGCTCCTCATGGAGCGGATTGGAAACCTCATTGAGGGCAAATTGGCCGCCTTTAAGGACGAGCTGTTCCCAGGGAGGGCAATCAGGCCTCCTTTAGGCCAAAAGGTGGCCCCCGCTGCAGCTCCGCAGCGTCCCTTCAAGGGTAAAAAGAAGTCGGGGACTGAGACCTCAGGTCAAGTGGCCAAAGTGTCACCTTTGGCATCGGTCGGATCGGCGCCGGCAGTACGGTCAGAAGGTCTACACGAGGAGGCCTGGAGCACCGTCGTTGGCCGAAAGACGAGAGCCAAGGCTCGGGCAGCTGCTCGTCCCGAATCGGATCGCCGAAGAGAAGTACAAAGTCGAGAACCGATAAAGGAATCCCCGGCCGTTCTGGGAACCCAAAGGTCCAAGGCGGCCCCTAAGGCACCAGCCCTGGATAAGAAGGGTAAGAGGAAGGCGAAAGCAGGCCGGCTACCCAAATTGCCAAAGACCGCGGCAGTTACGATCACAGTACCCGAAGGGAGTACTGTGACCTATGCGCAAGCAATGGCGGCTGCTAAAGAGCGCGTCAACCTCTCCGAGGTAGGAATCGCCGATGTTAGGCAGGGGAGGGCTCTAAATGGCGGGCTTTTATTGGAGGTTGCCGGGGAAGAATGTTCCGAGAAGGCTAATCTCCTTGCGGCAAAAATTCAAGAGGCCGTTTCGGACATGGGCATTCGAGTGGCGCGGCCAATGAAGCTGGGTGAAGCTAGGGTGATGGACTTAGACGACTCCGTCACCCAAGCAGACGTGGCCAGCGCCATCGCCAGTTCTGGCGGCTGCAATGTCTCCGACGTGAAAGTGGGAGAAATAAGAAGGGGACGCACGTCATTGGGAACGGTCTGGGTGCGCTGCCCGCTCGTCGTCATCAGGAAATTGGCGGCTGAGAAGCGAGTCCGAGTCGGTTGGGTGTCTGCACGAGTGGAAGTACTCAGTGCCAGGCCTCTGCAATGCTTCCGGTGCCTAGAAATGGGTCATGCTAGGCACCAATGCACGAACACGGTCGATAGGAGTGCTCTGTGCTATGTCTGCGGCGAAGCCAACCATAAGGCTAGCCAATGCGTGGCACAGACACCTAAGTGCATAGTGTGCGCAGAGTTTGGCCGCAAAGCAGACCACCGGTTGGGTGGTAAGCATTGCAGACCCCCGACAAGAAAGGGTAAGAGAATGGCTGCCAAACCCGTACGGGCAGATGGGCTTGCGCAGGCGGAAGCCAGCGCATCGGCCCATCGCCCGTCTGAGGAAATGATGGAGCAAGCATAATGAACGCTGCTCCATCATTCAAGCTGCTACAGGGGAACCTGAACCACTGCAGTCGAGCCCAGGATTTGCTCCTGCAGTGCCTCACGGAATGTTCAGTCTCGTTGGCAGTGGTGGCAGAACCATACCGGGTACCGGACCATCCGCGCTGGTTCGGTGATAACGCCCAATTGGTCGCCGTATATTGGGCTGGCGGAGAAACCGACCCTCCATGTTCGAGGCGACATACGGGGCAGGGCATAGTTGCTGTGGACTGGGGCCCCCTGGCGGTTATAGGGTGCTACATCTCCCCCAACTGCAGTCTGGCGGCGTACGAGGCGTTCCTGGGCCGGGTAGGAGACTGCATTCGCGGTTGCCTGCCCCGCCCAGTGTTCGTCCTCGGCGACTTCAACGCCCATTCCAGGGCCTGGGGGAGCAAAAGGGACAACGCCAGGGGAAACGCGGTACTCGAATGGGCGGCGGAACTGGACCTACGCCTATTGAACCGGGGCTCGGTTAGCACGTGTGTGCGTTGGCAGGGGGAGTCGATCGTGGACCTTTCATGGGCGACTGCCTCTGCCGAGCGTTTGGTGACGGGCTGGCGGGTGGCGGAGGAAATTGTCACGCTATCCGACCACCGTCACATAACGCTGGATGTGGCCTTACAGCTCCCGGTTCACAATGGTCGGCTGGGAGAAGGTCCCCCGCGACGTTGGGCTCTGAAGCGGCTCGATCGAGACATGCTCATTGCCGCCGCCCACGTCGTGGATTGGTCCGGTACCGCCGCCGAGGGCGCGACCCCAGACTTCGAGCAACGGGCTGTTCGGCTCCGAGCAGATATGGCCGCTATCTGCGACGCCGCCATGCCGCGGGTCAGATCCGGCAGAAGGGGACCGGCATACTGGTGGTCCGATTACATCGCACAGTTGCGTGCAGCTTGCTTGCGATCCCGACGCAAGTACACGCGCGCCCGCAGACGTCGGACTGCCGGTGCCGAAGAGACGGAAGAAAGGTACAGGGAGTACCGCAACGCGACCGTGGCGCTTCAGATTGCCATCTCTGATAGCAAGTCTCGAAGCTGGTCGGGACTCCTGGACGGGCTGGATAGGGACCCATGGGGGCGCCCTTATAGGATGGTGCTTGGAAAGCTGCGTCCATGGGTCCCGCCGTTAACGGAGACCATGGATCCCGACTTTGTCACGGTCGTTATGGGAAACCTGTTTCCTTTCACTCCCGATAGCCCCGATGCCGCGACAGAGCCATCGGTGCTGCCCGAGTGGACGGAGGAGTTGACAGTCAGTGAAACAGAACTAGGATGGGCCGTGAAACGGTTGGCCGCGCGAAACACCGCACCAGGCCCTGACGGAATCCCGGGTCGGGCCTGGGTGTTGGCCCTGACCGTCCTAGGAGAGAGAGTGCGGTCTCTGTTCACTGACTGCCTACGTGCCGGTCGCTTCCCAATGGAATGGAGGCAGGCGAAGGTGGTACTCCTCCACAAACCGGGTAGACCTTCAGACTCACCCTCGGCCTACATGAAATGAAATGAAATATGAAATAAGACTTTAAATATATTTTAGTTCATATAAGTACATGAAATGAAATATATTTATTTTTTGTATAGGCCAACGGCGGCACTTACAAATTGTCAGTTACAATATTTTCTTAAACTACTACCGGATCGGAACGCGACCTCTACTGAGAAGATCCGGTAAGAAACTCAGTGGGTTTGTCTTTTTTAATTTTAAAAATAATTATTCTCTTTTTAATTTTTTTTTAAATGCCATTATTTTTACATTTAATTAATAAAGCATTAGCTCCAGTATCTTGCTTTACATTTATCTAAAAAAAAAGAAGTTTGTTCAGCAAGATACGCTACACTTTGACATTTTCTTAATTAACTAATAATTATGTTATTGATCAGTCCCAAGCTGTTTTATCATTAATATAATCAGAAATTTTATAATAAGCTTTACGACTAAGTGTGCTTTTGATAATAACTTTAAATTTATTAATTGACAAATTTCTGATTTTGATGGGCAGTTTATTATAAAAACGTATACATTGACCCACAAAAGAATTACTTATTTACAGGCCGATATGTCTGCTGAACGAGTTGGGAAAGCTTTTCGAGCGGATTATTTCCGCCCGTATCAGCGGACATTTGGCGTGCAGCGGTCCGGATCTATCCGACAGTCAGTACGGATTCCGAAAGGAACGCTCGACTGTCGATGCTATACTCCGTGTTCGCGCAGTGAGAGAGCAGGCCGTATCCAGTGGCAGAGTGGTTTTGGCTATAAGCCTGGACATTGTTAACGCTTTTAACACTCTGCCCTGGAAAGCGATAAGGGAGGCCCTCGTATACCATCGGGTGCCTCCTTATTTGCGTGATGTGCTGACGGCCTATCTGTCGAACCGGAGTATAAGCTATCCGGGCCGTTACGGGAGTGTCGGGGAGAGGCGTGTCGTGTGCGGGGTTCCGCAGGGGTCGGTCTTGGGGCCACTCCTGTGGAATCTCGCATACGATGTCGTACTGCGGACGGAACTCCCTCCTGGTGTAAGCGTTATTTGCTATGCCGACGACACTCTCGTACTGGCCGAGGGTGAGTCTTTTGAGAAGACGGCGAGGTTGGCCGAACTAGGGGTGGCACGCGTTGTCGCGAAGATACGTGAAATAGGCCTTAGCATTGCCGGCAATAAGACCGAAGCGCTATGGTTCCACGGCCTGCGGCGGGGCGTGGAACCACCCTGCATGTCAGTGCGGGTGAGTGACGCGGATGTCGAAGTGGGCAGGTGCATGAGATACTTGGGACTCGTGTTGGACAGCCGCTGGCGCTTCGACGAGCATTTCGACCGCCTGGTCCCCCGGATTCACAAGGTAGCGGGTGCTTTGCACAAACTGCTGCCAAATCTAGGGGGACCGAGGGAGGAAGTCCGCCGTCTCTACGCAGGCGTCGTGCGCTCTGTCGCGCTCTACGGTGCGCCCGTATGGTCTGATAGACTGTCGGGCTGCCGGCGCCGCGCGGCCAAACTGAATGCCGCGCAGCGTATGATCGCGATCAGAGTCGCACGAGGATACCGGACGATATCGTATGAGGCGGCCACAGTCCTGGCGCGATTTCCGCCCCTGGACATCCTGGCGGATATGACCGCAGAGATCTTTTTTAAGATCCGCGGTCTCCGCCAGAGTGCCCACCCTCCTAGCGATGAGACGGTCGAAGTGCTCCGGACGAGAGCCAGCTGGCGCGCCCTAAGACGCTGGCGTGATAGGCTCCAGGAGCCACGGGGCGCACGCCAACGCGTGGTCAGTGCGATCCTGCCCAACTTCCGAGCCTGGCTAAAGAGGAAGAAACGCGTCACTTACCGACTGACACAGGTGCTCACCGGACATGGCTGCTTCGGTGAGTACCTGCACAGGATAGGCAGGGAGGCCTCAGCGCGGTGCCACCATTGTGGACATGCCCAGGATTCTGCGCAGCACACGCTCGAGGAGTGCCCAGCGTGGCAACCCGAGCGGCAGATCCTGGTGCAGCACATAGGGCCGGACCTCTCCCCGGAAAATGTTGTTGCGGCGATGGTCCGTTCTGGCGAAGCGTGGGATAGCGTGGTTGCGTTCTGCGACCGCGTTATGCTCTCTAAAGAGGACGCCGAACGGGCCAGGGAGCGCGCCGATCCCGCGCGGAGAAGAAGACGCCGTAGGCGTCGATAGCGCCCACTGGCGCGGTGTCCCTGTAGTTCCGGGACTAGAATAGGGCTACGGTATCCCCTGCCTGTCGTAGGAGGCGACTAAAAGGGGGCTTCCGGGGTTGCGGACGGCAAGAGTGGGAGCTCGAACCGCCCAGCAAGTGACCCCGGGAAGGACGGCGGTATGTGTGGTCGCATACCGTCGTAAACATACATGGTGTGGGAGGAGCGAAAACTGCTCCCCCAGGGTAGAGCCCGTTGGGCATCGCGCTTGGAGGGCTCCGGTTGTGTTCCGTTGGAGATCCCGGAGTTCTCCAACAAGCGTTGAGGACGGCCACCGGGGGGGTTTTAGTGCGGTAAAAATCCCACATAACCCGGCGTTGCTCCCACGTCGTCGGGTACCTTTTGAAGGTTTCCCCCTCGAGAAAAAAAAAAAAAAAAAAAAGAAAAAAAAGGTTAATTAAAATAAAATTTGGTAATACAAAGATATTTTTATTAAAGTGAGTAAGTAAGTTTAGCTAGTATCTGGGAACATTAACTGTTACATTTACTGGATAATAATGAATTTGTGTACAATGAATAGTTCAAAAACGATCAATAATTAAAATAGTTTATACATAGATAGCTATAAAAGTAATACCTACTACATATATAGTACTGAACATTAGCATTTTTATAGCCAATTAATATTATAAAAGACAACCTGTTTTGTTTAAACAACTGTACGAAACCAAATTGACTACACATTGATAAGACAGCGCTTACTGTCTTCAATTTAATTCGAATATAAAAAATATTTTCGTGCAAGAACTCTGACGAGTAATTGTGTAAAGAATTGGTTAATTCATTTAAAAAAATATTTATTTATATATTTGACGTGTTATTTTATATTAGTATTGTTTTGAATTGAACTACTGAAATGTTATAAGCTAGTCAAGGTAAATTAGTATGTACTGGTACAATTGAAAATTCTATTAGTGTGAAATATTTGTCTAATTATTTAATTTAATTTTAGATATGAATTAAAGATATTGAAAGAAGAGAACAATAATTATCTAGTAAAATATATTTTTTAGCCTAAAATTATCATAAAGATTTAATAGACAAAAATGCATGTGAATGCATCTTTAAATATGGAGGATGGTGAATTAGAACCCAAGGAAATTTTCACGGATTTTGGTATATCGATATATGAACATGACAAGAATACATGGAAGCCGGTGTTACGTCAGGTAATTATAATTGTAATTTTAGTGTTTATGTTGTGAAGTTTATATTCGAAGGGACTTATAAGCTAAATTTATTTTGTGCATCGGTTTTTGATAATTCTTCAAAATTTTGAATTAAACTGAACGTTCAAAGTGGATAGAAATCGGGTTCAAAGATTCCGTTACTCTGTTACGTACATACATACATAAATACATACAACCCAAGCTAATAAAACCGTGTTAAAAAGGTATATTTATGTTATTTACATAATTATATACCTTAGCATCTTACCCAACAGCAAAGAATGATGTTGTCTCATTCTTTGGCATCCCCTGCAGCCTAAACGCCTATACGGATTTTAACATATGAGGTGTCGTTGGATTTGTCTGAGTTGTGGCAGCACTTCCTTTTTCTAGTTAATTAATTTTAATGAGTAGGGTTTTGTTTTCATAATAAATATTAGTTATGTTCACTTACAGTGTATGATATGTATTGGAGTATGGTACATATATTTAATGCAAGGACTATACCTGGGAGTGTCTACTGTGCTTATAGCACAGGTACGTAGGGAAGCTAATTCGACAGCTGCCATCTCCGATGAAATGTCATCTTGGTTATGTAAGTATCTCAAATTATGAGTTTAATGAATCTCCTGTGCATTTTTTTGTTCTCGACCATTATACGAACTCTTAGAAATTTTCGGGATAAAGATAGGTGTATAATATCAGATAGCGAAATATTTTCATCTAGAGCGACCACGTTTTAGAAATAATTAACATTTTGGCAACTTGAACTTACTTTTTACCACTTTACATCAGATTTTATATGTTTTGCTTTTTAAATCATATTGTTACATAGCTTACATTAGCTATGTAACGATTAGTATATTGTACCTAATATTTTGTGGACGTATGTAAAAAATATATAATTTAAGATCTCCTAAGTCATAGATGCATTGCAATATCTAATATTATTTAAGCAATGATCTGGTATATTGCATACTGGAGTGTGTCGAAGTCTCAATAATGAACATCAACAATTCTACTATCATTGAAATCTTATTTTCTTTCTTTTTCAGCGTCGATGCCGGTGATTACTGCTCTACCAATGATATTAATCCTACCTTGGCTCTGTTATCGAATAGGACGGAAATATACATATTTTATTGTTTGTTTAGTTTCATCTATTTGTTATATAGTTTTCTATTTCAGTACAAATCTGTATCACGTGTTGATTGGTCAGATATTTTTAGGCGCAAGTACTGCTGCCGTGAATACATTTACACCTGTCTTAATAAGTGAATATACATCACCTAAGTATAGAGGTATTTTGCTAACTTTCAAGTCTGCATCCACATTTTGGGGCATATGGATTTCTAATGCTATTGGAACATTTTTTTATTGGAAGAATATTTCTATTGTTTCATTTACATGTTCATTGTACGTATTAACGATCCTCACTTGGCCAGAGTCTCCAACTTGGTTGGCAATGAAAGGCCGTTACACAGAAAGTGCCAAGTCACATCGTTGGTTAAAAGGTGTGAATGATAACTCAGAAAAAGAATTAGCAAAACTTATAACTTTCCATAAAAATACGAAAATTTTACAAATTTTAAATAAAAACGACATGACAAATATTCGTAAATCGTGGTTTCATACAGCGTGGTCGATTATCACATCGCGTGAGTTTTATAAACCGGGATTCATGTGCCTAGTATTACTTGCACAATATCATTTCACTGGTAAATTTGTTATTAGTATCTATGCTATTGAAGTACTAAAACATTTAACAGATGACGAGGCCCTTACTTACAAAGCAATGCTTATCTTAGATGGAGTTACTGTGGTCAGCATGTATTTGGGTTGTATATTGTCAAGATATTTTAAACGCAGAACACTTATGTTACTTTTTGGCAGTACTGGAATATTATTATTGTATACAATGTCGTGTTACGTATATTTAGTTTCTAGATCTATTGTACAAGAAAATAATGTTTTAATTGTATGTTTACTTAGTGGTTTTTCGATAGCAACTGGCTGTGGGCCTATGATATTTTCGTCATCTATTTATGGCGAAATAATGCCTTCACGTTATCAGACTTTAATAATGTCAGCAACCGGATTTGGTTGTGCGACAGTAATGGCTGTTTTACTTAAAATTTCTCCATTTATGTTTAAAACTTTTAAAATGCATGGGACTTTTCTTTTCTTTGCGATATGCTCAACAATAATTGTAAGTTATTTATATATTTATTTACCGGAAACTAAAAATAAAACTGTACGTGAAATTGAGGAACATTTCTGTGGAAATAAGTCGTCAGAACAAAAACGAACTTTATTAGAAAAACGTTGAAATATTATTTAGGTATTAATATTAATTATTACTTTTATAAAAGAATAAAGGAGAGGTTAGTAAACAGATGAATTGTAAGATAATGTTGTTTTATTTCATTGAAATTGGCTTATTGTGTTTAATCATGGTTATATTAATAATCATAGTTTACCAGTTGATAATAATTTTAGTTTTACCAGTTGATTAACCAGGCAAGAACATAATGAGAGGCATAATGATGTGGTGGTGGTAGTAGGTTCACACTGGTGTAAGTAATCATTTTCAATAAATTAATTTAATATCACGTACAAAACCTACGCGATTCTTAAATAATTTCCTCTAAGTGGTAACATCTTACAACGAGACATGACCAGTGGAGGGCATGTGTGACTATAATTCTTTTTACAGCAAAATGCGATAAATTAAAAAAGACGAAGAAATGAAGTCTTCTTTGCTGATTTAGAAATAATTAACCATCTAAAACTGAACAACAAAACACAAACAATTTAAACAGAACAAACATATTTGCTTGTTAAATGAACACATTAGCCGCCAACCCTTGAGAAGTGTCCCGTGAATACTAAAGATCCGGGAACAATCCTCTGCTAACAAGCTCCTTATTAGATCCACCCCTTAGGCAGATTAATTCCTAAAATAGGTACAATCAAAGTTACCGATGTACTTCGGAACATGATAATGGATCAGGGTTGTTTACTTTGGAGTTCCAACGGACTTACTGTTATCCTTCTTTATTCCAAAGACCATCTTTGGATGTCCCTAAGTGCATCTCCGTGTAAGTTATTGTAGAAACATTCATACAATAATCGGAAAATAATTTAAAACTTTGGGAAATGTTCAGGGCAATAAATAAGAGATCATTGGTATTCCGAGGCGGGTATCAGAAAATTACAACAATAATAGTAATTTATATAATACACTTGTGGTGCCCGCGGCTTCGCCCGCATTTTGAAGAAATAATATGACATACATAAAACGTACCTGCAAAATTTGTACCTGCATTGAAATGACAGTGGTGCTATCTGTCGAAAATTGGTCTTACCAACTCCCAAACCTTCGTGGGCTCTTGGACAACAACTTTGCTAAAGATCATCACTTGATCAAATGCATAGTTTCCGATTCTATACATAACTACTTACGAATTAAAAATTAATTAAAAAAAAAACCTTTTCCCATGGACTAAATCGTGAATCTAAACCATTATCAAGTCCCGTTGAATACACACAACAAATTTCATCAAAATCAGTCCAGTCGTTTAGGAGGAGTTCAGTGACGTACACATGCACATAAGAAATATATACATATATAAAGATATGCTTATCAAAAATTTAATGTCACTTGCGTTAACGGATAAGATAACGGATAATCTTCACATGAAGATGATGCTTCCATTTGGATTTCGTTCCTTATTCAGTTATTCACCTCTTATAAAAACACATGAAGTAGGTACATCATATAATACTATTTAAGAAAGTTATATTCTTATGCATTGAAATATGCTTCTCATGAATACTATCTCCAAGTTTCCACCTACTTTAGTTAGATTGCTATATAATAGCCAGTTTTCATCAGCACACGTTGCAACTTCGAAGTTTGAAACAGTGTTATAAGACAATCTATGTCAAGTTGATAGAGCTATCTCTAGTATAGTATAGACTAGTACGTGGATATCTTTATTAAACTTCACTTATTAAGTTTGAAGGAGTTTGACTGCAGGCATCAACGTTCTGACGTTATTCACATATCATAAACATATCATATCGCCTTATATATAAGTCAGACGGCATCAATAGTCCATTCTTCAGTCCAGTGCTTCGAGAATACTTGACGTTATATTGGTGTGGTTTTGGTCAACTTATATCAGTTCTACCATCACCATCACCGTATACTCATTAATAGTATAATTAAAAAGGATTAACCCATATAAGTTGTTAAAATCAAAATTACATGATAATATAATTCAATTAATTGATCCCAATTACCGGCGTACAGGCCGTAAATTAATTGCGAACGTTTATGTAAGTACTTGCAATGACTGTAGAGGGGACGTGTGAAGGCTTACTGTAAGCTCGTTTGTGATCATTTATAACTTATTGGAATTTCTGGTTTTCATTTATATAATATGTAATTTTATTAAATATATTATATATCGCTTAAAACTTTTTTATGTCGAACTGCTGGAAACAGATCTTTAACAAGAAACCTGGATCGTATATCGTATAGGACATAGTATAACTGTAAGAAATTAATTATTTTGAATAATAATTTAAACTACATTACACGTATTTTCACTAAGGATAAAAACTGCTCGTATTTAAGTACCTTACATTTACATTTATTGTTATTTCGATTACACTTCGGTACTCGTGATTAATAAGGGTCCGTTCACACAGATCGGCTCGGAGAGCATCAACCCACATTTTTCTTTTCACACAGACCGGATCGTATACGCATGGTATTGGCCGGAGCGGAGCCGCCAACTATTTCACACAGACCGGCTGGTAAAGATCTAAACGCGGGTGCGCTCGCAATTGGAGCTGGTCGGCTCCTCTTATTATTTCACACGAAACGCGTTCAAGCATTCTTAATAACAAAAGAAGTGCACATTCAAAAATAAACTTTAATACAGTTAGTTACTTAAAACTCTGTTTCCAACGTAATCAAAATGTGCTCTCCTCTTCGAGCCGGTCGGTGTGAACGGACCCTAAGGGTTGCTATTGTGGTTGTACCGAGGGTTTCAAGTTCGATGCTTGGTCAGTTATGTCCACAATTTTCAAATTTTGATGTTTGTTCCGGGTCTGAATGTTTAAATTCGTTGCCCACAAATACATATTATTATGGAATAAGTAGTAAATATTATTGTGGTTTATTTGTATAACATGAAAATAATTTAATATAAACAGACCAAGTTGAATCACAATCGTATCGTACAATCGTATCATATTGCAATTTAATAAATTGATTGCAATTGTTCGCTTACAGCCCGTAAATTAATTGCAATAATTCGTAACTGGCTCGCAATAACTGTTGCGAGGACGTGTTAATGTACACTGTATGTAAACAGCTCATTTGTACCTTATACAGACATATTGGCTTTATCTGGATTTCATTTTTTAATATAAATTTAAATTCTCCATTTTTCCCGTTTATGAAGCAATATCTGATGTAGTTAAATTTATGACTAATGATTTTACGAAAGATTATGTAGCTAGTGATTATGGTTATTTTTTTATTGTAATGTGGTTCGATGGTGGTCCGTAAATAAAGGGCGTGTTGTCCGTATGATGTATCTTTTATTACTGTCTTCGATCTTATAATGCATACACTTGCATGTCTAGCACACAGTACACCTTCCCTTTTTATGGAAAATAAAATGAAATTTTACATTTTTTTTTATAATTACAACATAATATAATTCTGATATTGATTTAATTCAATGAAGAATTATAGCTTTTACAAGTGAAGTATCTTAAAATATCAATAACTACGTACCATATTAAGAAATTTAGAACAAAAATAACAAATATACAAAGATAGTACATTAATAATATATAAATTCTTAGACATAATATCGCTTAGTCCTATTTTTGTGTACGGTAACAGGTTTGCCTTTCACATTAATGACGTTAGGCGTATCATCTTTTATTACAGTGTAAGGACCGTTGTACACTGGTGACTTGTGACCGTTGTACACTGGTGATATTACTAATTTTTTACTAAAGAAAAAGTGTATTAGATGATGCAAACACCTACCTACCTAGTTAACTAGCTTCCTAATGTGAAGGTAGAACATTTTTTCACGTAGTAAAAACCACTAGCGTAAAAGCTTAATATAAATTATCAGTACATCCCACTTATCCTTTTATATTTTTTTGTAATTGGTACCTGCCGCATGATAAATACTTTGCTATTGTACTTATTTCATAAAAACATATCATTTTGAAGTAAAAATAATGTTTGATACCTAGTCTGGAGTCACAAGTATTTCAAAGTTAATATTTAAAATGTGATAATAATGTAAAAATGAAACTCAAAAACGAATTTCAAAAATTTTACGTATATATTTGCCGCTTCAAAGAAGGAATCAATTTCACAGCAATAGTAAAAGCATAAGTTAAGTAGAATCTATGATTGATTTGATCGAATTCCAAGTGCAAATTGATATTGGATTCTTATCAAAATGAAAATCGGATAAGATCTTATTTGAAAAGTAATCAAGAGATCAAATGCTCGAGGTTTGAAGTACTCTATTAAAACCTTTAATTTAAAATTCTGTAGCTCTCAAGTACAGGAAGATTCAGTTTTGATTTAACTTTGAAACTTTATATTTTAACGAGCTCTCGCGCGCAAATTTCATTCAGGTATACAAATATTTTTGGGATAAAATGTAGAATATTTTATTCAAAATCTATTATTACTCTCGCAATTTAGACGAATCCAACAATAAAATCCACCTCATATGTTAAAATTCGTCAAGCCGTTAACGCAGTAGGACGTGTCAAACGTGCGCTCCAAAACATTACCCGGTAATTATGCAGTTTGGCTACTTTTCCCAAAAACAATGCAATATTTTTTTTAGCATGGGTGGCTTCAATTAGTCACCATTGGTGATATTCCGTCGGGGGAGGCTAACATTGCATATTACTATATTGTAATTACCTTTTTTCACCCTTTTTAGTGATGACATACTAAAGTCTATATTAATATAATATAAAATTGTATAAACGTGACTATGAACAAAGGTAAGGTCTGGATTGAACCCACCCGCTCGCAGGGCGCTCCCGCGCCCTGCTCGCTTAGTTGTATATTGTCTCATATATTCCTACCGAACCTAACCAATTCAATAGGAAATGTTAGCCTCCCCCGACGGAAAAGTAGCCAAACTGCATAATTACCCATGACCCTCTGCAATTGGGTAAAAAAGAATACAAGATGCCTAAACCAAAGCCTATATCTCCTAATACACCCTTCAATCCCAATAGCAGAGCTCTGTTACACTGCAGAAATAAGTGTTGTAGTGCCTCAGAAATTGGACCACTAAAACTTCAACCACCTTTCAAACCTGTCTAATATTACTAACAATTTTATAGCCACTTCCAGACTAGAGGTACGAAAGAGAATATGTTTCCATTTCGTAAGTAGATTTCAAGCAAGAAATTATTGCTTCTGTACTTTCTTATTTTACTCGCAGCTCGTATGGCGTCGAGATTAAATTCTGAATTTTTAAACGAAATCTGTTCTCGAGTCTGACTTGTTTTGATTTATTCAACTTTGCTACTTTCTTAATTCTATGCAATTTGAATAGTACACATTACTTTCATGTTTAATATTTGGGATCCGTATAAAAATCAATCCGTAAATAATAATAATATTTAATTTATAAATACTTGCCTCTTGATTTGAAGAGATCGTTATCTGTGGAAGTGAGGCGTGGTAAATTTAACGATCGGATCCGCATTTTTCCTTATTTAAAGCTAACTGTCGAGAAATGAAGTGAATTAACAACGAGACATTACGAGTACAACAATCACGGATGCGGTCGTACGAAACCAAAGGAGAATGCCCATTCTTGGTACTGATTTTTCTCATGCGTCAAAATGAAAGTAATATTAAAATTATTTTTTTATTTTTTTACATGATTTGTCGATCAGAATAGTTTCTTTGAACAGGGGATTCCATTTAAGATAAAATAAGACGAAATGTTGATTGTTGTTCTTGAAAATTAAAATGGCGGTATTTTAAACTCGAAATTCAATAAGATCAATTAGTGTTTTGACTAATGATTTTTCTCATGTGTCAAAATGAAAGTAATATTAAAATAATTTTTTCATTTTTTTTACATAGTTTGTCGATCAGAATAGTTTTTTTGAACAGGGGATTCCATTTTAGATAAAATAAGACGAAATGTTGATTGTTGTTCTTAAAAATTAAAATGGCGGTATTTTATACTCGGAATTCATTATTTTAGGTTTTTAGGATTATTTTAGGTTTTTTTACCTACTACCTTTAAAAGTAAATGGAATATGTTATTCGAACTACATTATAGGTACCTACCATCAGTTAAAACCGACCATGAATCTATCGTCGGATGTTTTCGATGTTGAGGTTATGTTACATTTCGGTAAATAAGTTCAGAACCCGGGTGCTAATCTAAAAAATAATTATTGGTGGTAGTATTTGGTTAATTATACATCGTCTACAACAAGTTTCAATTTGATGCAAGTCTGGACGGCGGTCCATACATTCATGGGCATTGTCCTTTGATGATATGAAAATCAGTCTGTTTTCATCATCAAATAGGAGTAAAATATTTACCCAGTCTAATAGGCGATTTGAAAATATGTTACACTAAATAGTCACTCACCTTATGACACAGATAAATAAAATCTCATTATTTTCTATTTTTACTCGACTGTTATATTAATTAACGAACAAACAGGCTGATAACCTGGTGGTAAATGAATATTGCCGCCCATGGACCTTTGTAATCGACGTCTGATAAGATTAGTATACTACCTAAGGTCATAGTGACCCCTAAGTTGAAATACGGGATAAGTGTCATAATAAAATATGCAAATGCTTACTGTTTACTATTAAGTACCTATTACTACTAGTTAGTTTTTACTATCAAGTAAATACTAACTAGTAGTAGTAGTAATAGTAAATACTTATTTTACTATGTAAGTATTTTCTCCTTATTAAACTCTTTAAACTGGAGTACAGCAGTATTTAACACTCCGTTTATTTTGCATAAATAGATGTGGCGGTGCTGTTACAGGAGACGAACCACAAAAGTCCTACCACATTCATATCTATATTAAGGATATTTACTAAGTAACAAACACCCTTGACGTATTTAATTGAGCGTATATCTATTCCTTATGTGTTTGTCAGGGTGATGAACTTACATGATTATCTTGATTAGTCGCACCTGCGGTCGCTTACGTGTGAGCTACTAACGCCACGATATATCTTGTTTCATCAGCCACACATATTGTTCTCTAATTAATTCTAATCGAGTCAATCTGTCAATATTATGATTAAGTAAGCCTCTTTGGGGTATTGTGTACATTTTGTAGATAACAGTAATAACTTTATAAGATTTTCGATGGTGATAGGTTTTGTAGTCACATCTATGACATTCTATTTAACACTAGCATTAAGAGCTCTACGTTCTAGTAAGAGTAAGAACGGCTAATATAAGACAGAAATATTATATAATCAGCTAATTGTGAATCGAACTCGCACGCGTATTATAAAATTTTCGACCATTTTTAGTATTTCGTACATAAATAGCATTGAGGGTAAAAAAATGTCTACCTATTACGGTTCAGTAAATAAATAACAAAAACTATTGACATGAAATACACGCTCGTTTGCTATTTCAATTTTATAAAAAAACAGTTATTATTGTTAACAATTTAAAATACAACATGCTAGCATAATACCTTGTGTTTTCCAACATTTTAGTGTGAATAATATACAAGCTTTAGGCCGTGAAAGCGTGAGCCTATCCCTAAGGAATAAGCTGGAAAGCTTTACATGCAACTGCAATATTCCTTACTCCCTTTTGGCACATCAGCTCAGGTGTTTTTGGAAAATGTAGTACCCGAGTGCAACATGTTTGAAATGAAATTTATTTTAAAAAACATTACCAATAGAGATATTAATAGAGATTTTGTTTCTATTCAGAATCGACGATAGCCAAGTGGCGCGTACTTTGTAAATCTAAATTTTCGGAACCATGTGTGGATTTTCCACTAACTGACACTTGGCATAACGGCAAAAAAAATTTTAAACGGTGCAGGAAAAAGTCTTGAGGAAATCCGCACGCATGAGGCTTGTAAATGTGTCTTCACAAGAGTGTGTAAAATCCACACTGGGCTAGCGAGTTGGACGTTGGCCTTAACAACCCCTAAACCTGAGAGAAGACTTGAGCCCATCAGTGGGGCCATATTTTGCGAAAATAACGCAGGGAAAAATACTGAGAAGGATTAGGAAGAATACTAATCCAAATTTTACGTATACTACGCTCTTTCCTTTTCTTAATCAGAAACTTATCGAAAACAATGGATTGATATTGTAAAAATCATTAAACTAACGCGGAAATTACAATCGTAAGTTATAACGTACCGTAAATAACTTTGATTTACGTCAGGATATCTTTATCGTTTACGGCCATGTTGGACATGGGTTGAAATTGTCTAACACTCGTCGGAGAGCGTCAATAAAATTTATTGCGGACGGGATTGTGATTGACTGCGCGTAAAAAATACCTTCGCAACGTAAACAAGGGTCAATTTAATTGAGGATAAATCAGTTTTTGGTAAAATTGGGTCAGGTTGAAGCTTATTTCAGGAAATCGGAGTTTTTCTTAGTTTGGTTTGATTATAAATTACCTTAAATTAAATGCTGTGATAGCCTAGTGGTTAAGAAACTCGGCTTCTCGATTCAGGGGTCCGAGGTTCAAATCCGAGGCATGCATCTCTGATTTTTCAAAGTTATGTGCGTATTAGAAATTAATTATCACTTACTACACGGTGATAGGTTCTTAGGACTCCGGTGTGCAGGTTTCTTCACAAAATATTGTGAAGAAACCTGCACACCGGAGAGATTTATAAAAAAATCTCAAAGGTATGTGAAGTCTACCAATACGCACTTGCCCAGCGCGGTGGGCTATGGCCTAATCCTTCTCATTCTGAGGGGAGACCCGAGCCCAGCAGTGGGACAATAATGGGTTGATAATGATGATGATGATAGATTACCTTCGTTCTAAGGAAATAAGCAAAGCGGATTAGTTGTATAGTTCCAGAATAATTGGTTTCCATTAGTTATTTCCTTTTAAGGCTAAAGTAATTGAATGTGAGTGCATCCGGTGCAAAGTGAACTTTGGTTATATAGGTATGTATTAGGGCTTCCGCTAAAACAAGCGTGTATGATCGTTCGTATATTTGTTTTGAAAAATAATATAAGCAACGCTATAGGTGCGCGTGTGACCGGTTTTTAGACGCGCGGCAGGCTCATTGCAACGCCAGATGGCCTACCACCTTCTTTTAAAAACCATCATAGTTCAGGAAAGTTTCATTTCCTCCATAAAACAGTAAAATATTCCGTCATACACAGTTGAACGAACTTAACCCTTATTAATTTTTTGTTTATCCATTGTATAAAACCAACTGAAATTGTCATATTTTGCTTAAAAAGTTAAATTTCCTAAAAAAGTAAAAGTATGATTACAATAATATTGTCTTAAGAGATGGTAGTAACCCCCAGGAGTAGGTACAACAAACACACGCTTAAAGAAATAGCGAGTGAAATGTAACAATTTACGTTTTTTAAAACAGTCACTGAAAAAAGTCACTAGTGCGTGCACTTGTATGAAAATCAATGTGTTTCATTTTTTGCGGTTCAGACTTACTGTTAAACGACGTTTACTCGTAGTGGGTGCTAAGCCTTAGCTCTTAGTAGGACAGGAGCCTCGCCGAAGTCGGCCACACTGACAGTGATACTCTTATATCAGAATACTTAATAACTTAAGTTTCTTCTTTAGTACTTAGTTCAAGCAAAACTTTAGTACATACTCGCTCTCCATTACTATAAGAGGTTACCACCACATTCGAACTGAGAAGTTCTACCATCTTCAACTAAAACTTCCACTTCAAAACTTCTTACTTATATTCATTAACAGATGCCTTTAAACTAGTGGAAACGCATGATCGTAAAAATGCCTATCTATTTTCATCACATTTAAAAAAATCCCAGGGAAAGGTTACATCCGTGAACGAATATCTCTCGAGCGATTTTTTCATTTCCGACTCCATCGTCATAAAAGGGTAAAAGAGTACCGCACCGGTATCTCTACATGATTGATGAACTTTCTGGTGAAGAGAGTTACGTTAAAATGTATTTTAAGTGTACATTTGCTCCGAATATATCGTACATATCGAGTACATTATGTGTTATTATTTGACGATCATATTTGAAAATGTAATATTCATATTATTATACAAAAAATCAAAATAGCGTTCTAACTTGGTCCCCAACTTTGGTAGCCAACCTCAGGGAGGAATCTAATCTTCTCTGGGGTTGATCTGTAGTCTATGGTCTACTTCAACATTATAAAACTGATAAATTTGGATGGTCAATGGTCAAATACACAATACACAAACACTATTTTTATGCATTATTATGTATTATGCAACAGGGCAATATAATACTTGTATGGATGGCCAAATAATGTAATTTTAATCGTAAAATATCAAAATGACAGTGAGAATTATATTCCAATTAAATATACAAATACGCAAGTATATTATCGTTAAGTAAATACGCACTTCAATGACACTTCTTATACAATATCTTCTTATAATAGATCTTTAAGAATACTGTAATATTATTTCAAAATAAAATATGAAATATTTTAGTACACAATTTACATACCTATTTGTTCGAGAAATACAAAGATCTATATTTATTAGCTTAACATAGCAGCGTCTAACACTGCTGTTATTAGGTAGAATTAGGTGTGGCGGTGGTGCCGCCGGAGTCGAACCACAAAGGGTTTCTTCATATGTTTAAGTTTTCTTATAAAATACTACTTAGTACAACAATGTACTACAATAAAAAATATTTTTGAAAGAGTGACTTCATAAAGATACCGGTACCATCGTAGAAGTCATAAAAAATTTGGTTATCTTATATTCTGGTAATAACTGCCAGTTGTTCTACAATTACAATTATAGGGCAATTATAATTATAGGGCAATATCGAATGCTCGCACACATATCTATTTAGTTTTAAATATATCGATTATGCGACTCCCGCCAATATCTATTATTGAGTTTAAGAAAGTCTAAAATCCATTTATATTTATTTTGCTCTCAATACGTTCACAAAATATGGTCACCGCCGTAAACTTAGCGAATACTTACGAAGCAAATATCGTAATTTAACTTTTACCCGTATTTATGCAAGTGATATACAAATCAAAACTGCGGTTTTAAATTAAAATGTGTAGTACAATACTATGTGAACCCAGCCTTATGCAAGTGCACCTATTTTAACATACCTTTACGAGTGTCCTCATTATCATATTGATATAATTAGGTATTGAAATAATTATATATTCTTTGGGACATTCATAAGTGTTTGGTGTCATTTCAAGTGCATATAAATCATAATTGAATTTCTTTTATTTAAAATGTGTACACAAATGGTCACATAACATTCACACGTAAACATACTTGGCAATGTAAAATAACTTTTAATATGATATACGTCTTTATATTGCCTTTTTTTTTTTTTGTGACGAGGGGGAAACCTTCAAAAGGTACCCTATGCCGTGGGAGCGGCACGGGGTTATGTGGGATTCTTACCGCACTAAAACCCCCCCGGTGGCCGTCCTCGGCGCTGCGTAGAGGACTCCGGGATCTCCAACGGAACGCAACCGGAGTCCACTTGGCGCGTTGCCCCGTCGGGCTCCGCCCAGGTGACCTTGAAACTCACCACACCATCTGGTGTTCACGACGGTATGCGACCACACATACCGCCGTCCATCCCGGGGTTGCTGGCCAGGCGGTTCGAGCTCCCACTCTTGCCGTCCGCAACCCCGGAAGCCCCCTTTTAGTCGCCTCTTACGACAGGCAGGGGATACCGTAGCCCTATTCTGGTCCCGGAACTACAGGGACCTTTTTTTTACTTTATATTGCCTACCTACTATTTATGCCTATGAAAAGACTAATCCTGTCTAATGCATTATCGCAGACCCTGAAAGGTTGCAGATAGAAGCATACAATTTTGCACAATAGATTACTTTTATGTCATAGGCACTAAGGAAGGAATTTTTAATATGGCATCCCAAAGGTTAAGTAGAGGTTGAAAATTCGCCAATTTTGAAGCAAGGTAAATGAAATTTAAAATCTGGCAAATAATGAAACACCTATTTAATCATTTTTCGAAAATCAACGCTGAATGAGTAATAGAACAGAAGTTACATAAACGATTATTTTCATTAAAATAACTTGAGACAATTTGTACGAAAAGTCATTTGCATCCTTCTTAGCTTGTGAATTCAAGTCTAAAAGATATGAAACCATCGCTCATAACGCTGCCAACGTAAAAAGAGACATTCTGATAATTTTATTTCTCTCCCACTGTCAGCCGGCTTTCAACAGATTTTACAAGCAATCATTGATACGAACACCAGACGGAGTCGGCTGCCGTCGGGTGTTAAATCGACCAGCCTCACCGCTATTGGATAATCTATATGCGATGTTCTGCCTTGGAATAACATTGTTATTTTAAATCATTTAGGAAAAACCTACGAAAGTTATTTAAAAGCTACGATACTATTTGCAAATTTACTTGTATTGGGCTGCTTCAGAAACGTCATGAATATTAGATGAGATTTTTCCGAATAATCCAAATTTTGCAAGGTTGGGAAAAGATACATACGTTTGAACAATTGCTAATGATTACTGTTGAGATCAATATCTTATAATGCTCTCAAAAACGTAAAATGGATTTTTTAAAACCAAAAAAACTAAACGCACCTCTTATTCAATATATCTTACCATTCTTATGATATTCGCTTTTGATATAATATTATGTGTAATATCTCATGTCGTTATTGGGATATAAACTTTTATCGCTAGCGGTAAGAGTCGATATTAAAGACATTCTTTTAGTACAGTATTGCTATCGTACAATAAGGATAAATTATGGGGCTTGAATGTTTATCGGGTGTTTTGAAATGTATTCTGTTTTAAATAAAACGTTTTTTACATCAAAATTATAAACATTAATATAAATAATCCAGTTTCATTAATTCAGTCACATTAAGCTAAATTTTACACGTTATAATCGCATACAAATCCTCGTTATACGATTAAATTGTTTACAAATCAGCTTAACTGAAACTGAAATAGGAAAATAAACTACAAATTTGAATACCACTAAGTTTGTTTATGTTTATACATATAAATTGGTTTATTTATACTTGTAGTATTAGTTCAAATCAAATATTCATCAAAACTAAAGCAGATTTTCAATTTAATTATCTTGCATTCTGATCGTCCTTTTTATAAAAAAATACAATACCTCTACTTTTAGAATTTAACATAGCAAATGGAAATCAGATCTAGATGTGTTGTTTATTATTAAAATAACGTTTTTGCTAAACTAACATAAACACACATAAATAAGTAACTTTCATGGGTGTACATTTATTACTGTATTTTCTTTTTTTTCCTATAGAATAAAATATTTAGTGAAGTTAAACATAAGATTTTATGAACTATTTAAAACAATATATGTATGAACATAAATTAAACAACTTGTGTCAAATAATAGGGTAACCTCTAAGTATATGTTCTGTTGCTCGAACAAACTGTGAGTTTCATCAGGAGACATGCGTCGAGAGATTGCTCCATGTTTGTTTGTTAGTCTTACTGGAAATTACTGTAGTTTGACTTTGTAGTGTTCATTTACTGGTGTTTTGTGCTAGTGTTGCTTGAAAGGCACGCTGATCATATTGTACTATACACTGTTTTATTTGTCTGCATGCTTAATGGTTTGGACCGCTCGCTGATTGACTTGCACTGCATGCTGATTGGCATGAACTGTAAGTTGATTAAGTCAGATAGCACGCTGACTGGCTTGAAATGTACGCTGATCACATTGTACTTTACGTTGTTTCAGCCTGGCTGCATATTAAATGCCATGAACAGTTTGCTGATTGACTTGAAATGCACGCTGAGTGGCTTAAATATAAGTTTATTTATTCAAGTAAATGATTTACTCTGATATTGCTGATTGTCGACAAACCCATTATCGTTACTACTGCGAACGGAGACATTTTAGGCCATAGTCCATCGCATTGCCAAAAAGTAGATTGATGGTAGAATTAACCCATCATAATAATAACTTTTCAAAATGTTTAACCAGAGTTCGGCTATTTTAGACAGCTTAAAATATACAGCTATACAATCGATAGATTAATACTTAGACGGAAAAAGACATGTAATTGTACATAGGTCATATAATTTTACATAGTACATTCAATAAAACAAATCATTTCACCTAAATTTTACGAAATCGTTTATTTCTGGCCTTAAATATAACACAACAACATATGATACATACTATACAACTTACATACAGTACACATAATACTTAACTCATGTTATAAAAAAAAAACTATTTTGCAAAAACCATAATGTACATTGAACCATGTGTATAAATACTTAGGCAAATAGGTAAATTGCTGATTTAATAATTGTTTCAAAACCTGATGAAACAGTCAACTATTTCATTGGTTTACCTAAATCCAAAAATACTGTGGTGGCCGTGTGTAATTCACATAACTTTACTGTTTTATAACATGTGTATTATGTTATTTGTGAGAGTATTTTTTTTTATCTAAAATTTGTTTTACTTTTATTTTTTATTTTTTTCTTTTCAATAAAGTTTGACTATTTTCTAGTGGCTTTTGTTTTTCGCTGAAATATTCCTCAATTTCTTGCACAGTTTTATCTTTGGTTTCTGGCAATATAATGTACAAAATAATTAAGATAACAGTTGAGGAAATGGCAAATAATAAAAAAGAACCATGCATTTTTAAAGTTTTAAACATAAACGGTGAAAGTTTTAACAAAACTGACATGAGTATAGTACCATTGAAACCGTTTAATGTAGTGATTGAAGTTAAATAACGTGAAGGTACTATTTCACCATAAATTGTTGAAGCTAATATAACAGGTCCACAACCAATTGCTATGGAAAACCCAGTTAATAATAAAATAATTAAAATATGACTTTCTTGTATAATAGACAAAGCTACTAAATATAAGTACAGTGATATTATATACAATAATGATATACCAGAACTCGTAAATATTAACATAATTGTTCTGCGTTTAAAATATCGTGATATTATACAGCCCATGTACATGCTGAACACAGTAACTCCGTCTAGGATAAGCATTGCTTTGTAAGCGACCGATTCGTTCTGCGTTAAACTTTTAAGAACTTCAATGGCGTAAATACTAATAATAAGTTTGCCGGTAAATTGATATTGCGAAACTAATAGCAAACATATTACTGCTGGTTTGTAGAAATGACGTGATGTGACCGTTGTCCACACGGTATGAAAACATGACATGTTTAATGTATTGCTTGACAATGGTATTGTTTTGGTTTTTTTCTGTAATCTAATGAGGTATGCTAGTTCTTTTTCAGAATTTTTATTTACACCTTTCAACCACCTATGTGACTTGGCACTCTCTGTGTAGCGGCCTTTCATCGCTAACCAAGTTGGAGACTCAGGCCAAGCGAGCACCGTTAGCATATAGACAGAACATACGAAAGAAACTATGGCAATATTCTTCCAATAGTAATATGTACCAATAGCGTTAGAAATCCATATACCCCAAAACGTGGAAGCATTTTTGAATGTCAGGAATATACCTCTGTACTTCGGTGTTGTGTATTCAGCAATCATGACAGGCATAAACGTGTTCGACGCAGCAGTACTTACGCCTAGAAACGCTTGACTAATCAACACGTGATATACATTTGTGCTAGTATAAAACAATACGTAACCAATAAATATAAATAAGCACATAATGAAATAGGTATATTTTCGTCCGATTTTGTGAAAAAGCCATGGAAGTATTAACCCGATAGGCATGGAGCTTAAAACTTGCATCGATGCTGAAAATGAGATAAATAGTTATTAAGAACACATTAAAACAGATTGATAAAACAAAATCAAAATATATACAATACAATATTTTTGTAATTAAATACTTATTTTCGTTTTTAATAATCTCGAAAGCAAATTTACTTAAATTATGCAGGTATGATGATATCCAACGTACTTACATAACCAGGAAGACATTTCATCTGAGATAGCATCCGTGGAATTGGCTTCCCTCCTCACCTGAGCTACGAGTACAGTGGGTGCTCCCAGATATAGTCCTTGCATGAAGTACATGTACCATATTCCAACACAAATCGTGGTCTGCAATGATGTAGTAGCATATTTAATAATAGTAATATAATTAATAATAATTAATAATAAGAGTTAATAATCACGAGGTAATATTAGACTGAGAATATTGGGATGACAGCTTGGTAATTGTATATTCCAGAACTGTTATTAATTTATTATTTCCAACATTTACCTGACGTATTACTGGTTTCCATGTATTCTTTTCATATTCAATTATCGGAATATTGGCATTAATAAAAACTTCATCATATTCGTATTCACCTTTCTCCATTACAAAATTATTTTAAATTTACTTTTATCAGCAGTCAATAAAATGAGGCACTTTATTTATTCGTATTTATTTAACGTCAAATTTATATGAATGAAAATTTAATTTATAGTAATCACGTGTCACGAGCGAATAAATATATTTAAATAAATGCATCTATGCAATCAAATATTTTAAGGTCTAGCTTATTTATAATTATTAGAGACCGGATAATATGCATTTGCATATTTGCATATGCATTTGCATATTTAAGCGATTTTCAAGGCTAATAACATATTTTTACTAATATCTAGTGATGATGCATATTATTGCTATAATTTACAGTAGGTATTTTTCGAGCGTGAACAATGAACATTTTGAGGCCATCCAAGGTGTGGTAAATGACTTTAACAGTGCCGAGTCAAGAGCAATTTGTGAGTCACAGGCAGCTTTTAACGATTCAACCATAAAAAAAAACATAGCTGTAATTTGCACCAATTTTTCTCACATACCCGAAAGTATTAAAAAGCTTGAAACTCATGGTTTGGCATTGAATGAATCCATTCAAACAATGAATAAAATCCGCTATCTTAACTCCACGTTGCCAAGTACGTTGCCGCATAAACTTAAAGAAAAGTTTGAAAACATTTTGAACAATAATCCAGGCTTTGAACATCTGTGTCAAATTGATAGCTTTATTAATGGACCGACGGAAGTTTTGCCAGAAAATATAAGCGCTAACATAGCACCCAAGTTCAAATTCTGCCCAGTTACCTCAGTAGATGTGGAGCGATCATTTTCGACCCATAAAAATATTTTGAATGATCGAAGACATAATCTTACCACTGAACATTTGGAACAATACTTGATTGTTAATGTTTACAAAAATATTAAATAATGTTACATGTCTGCTGTATCGATTAACATCTATCAATGGATAGTTTTCTATAAATGTATGCTGATTTTTTAATAAAAAATATAAAACTTAATAGTTTTTTTATTTTATCAAATAACAATAAATTAAAAAGATACATACATAATAAAGTAAAACATAAGACAAGTATTTACTAACAAAATACTTAAATCTAAAGGAATAATATTTACAAAACAAAAAAAACTCATTTAATGTTGCATATTCTGTCAGTTTTCGTGCATATTTTAGGCATTTTTCATGCATATTTGCATGCATATTTCAAGCTTTTTATGTTGCATATTATCCGGTCTCTAATAATTATACAATATGCCATTTGTGTCAATACTATTTCACAGATCACAGAAATAAAAAGATACACGAGGAAAATACTGAAACAGAAAATTTTGCTCATTTGTATTGGTTCGTGTATACCGATCGTTGTAAACCCATTACTGTACAATGCTTGGCATGGGTGACCGTTATGAGTGAGAGGGATTTATCCAACGTCCTCTACGTAGCTCCGAGGACGGTCGCCGGTGGGTTTTAGTGCGGTAACAGTCCCACATAACCCATCGCTATTCCCACGGCGTCGAGTATCTTTTGAAGTTATCAACCTCGTCAACAAAAAATTCGGCCATTATCCACCGCACTGGCTAAGTACGGAATGGTAGACTTCACACACCCTTGACAATTTTAGGAACTCTTAGGCATATGTCCTGAAGCAAAAGTGTTTTTATTTAAAAAAAACAATTAACAAAAATATAACCGACTTATATGTCCCTACAAAGTAAAAAATAATTCAAATAAATGTTGGTTTAGTACATATTTCTGAAGTCGGTGCTCTATATATTTCGTTAAATAACGATGTAAACAGCGTGTCTAATATTTTTTTGTTAACATTTTTTTTTAGTCATATCCGTTAATACTTCTTCATATTCGTATTCACTATTCGTCATTATAAAAAGCGAAGACACAATTTGTTTTACTAATACCAAAATAACAATATATAAAACTTTGTTAACAATTTTTCTAGTAGAAAGACATTATTTGATGTGACTGATATGAAAGTTGAAATTTCTTTGAATGTACGAGTATTTAATTTTAAATGCAATTTAAATTATTATGCGTCCATGGTGATGAAAAATATTATTTTTCTATAAGTCTAGGTCATGTCTACAATATTTATGGCATTTGTGTAAATACTGCATCAATTCTACCTGATGTATGGTATACACAAGCCACGTACATACACGGATCGTGGAAGCCGTGTGGATTGGCTTTGATGGAAATAGGATGCTTAAATTAACTACGTTATCGTACGGTATTAAAATCGTTTATTGAGTAAACAAGGCATAAAGTCTTGTCACTAATACAAAACGAATACGAAAATACATATTTGCAATAATATTTTCGATATGCACTGATAGTTTGCTTTTATAGATAGGCTTCATAGTTGCGTACAAAAGTACAAATTGAGCTTTAATGAAACGCTCCACGAGGCGTTGTCTTTCTTTTTTGATGAGCTGAATATGTACTAGTTTAACCAGCGAGCACTGCAGAGTTTGGCATATTAATTGTTACTGGGGTACTGGGGCACCCGAAAACTAAAGAACTATGATTTTGTAACTAAAAATCCCCATATAGATTATAAAAATTACATAAATTTAAGCATATTTGGCATAATTGTAGACAACCCAAGAATTAATTCTAATTCTTCATTTCCTTCTGCACGCAAGAAGAAACAAAATAGTTAGAAAACCATAAGAGTATAATACGTATATTCTTAAAATATATGTATTTACGATCCGTTTGGACTTGGAACGCCCCGTATAGGATTCTTGGGTTAATTAATTGACATACTTGCAATTCTTCCAGATTAGTACAAAGTCACATTAATTAAGAGAATATAATGATTGTGCCCCATGAAGATGTATTATTATACATAATATAATAACTGATTTTCCTGTTGATGAAATAAAACAATACTTCGTACTTTGTGGTATATACTCGTATTTTATTCGACATTATGTTATAGAAACAAATAACGTGAAAATATAGAGATCTTTTTGGATATATTCGACTGGCAATACTTTAAAAAAAAAGAAACAAATAATTATTACGGCAAAAAGCGCAAAATGATGTGTGAAGGTCTTGTAGTTAAAAATATGTACTGGGATTTACCTTTCATTGGAGATATCTAGATTTATAATTTTATTGTATTTTTGTTTGCACGCTATAGAGAATAATAATCAACTAAAACCGATTAAAGTAGTAATTGGAGTCTGATAACGTGAAGGTACTATTTCACCATAAATTGATGAATTATAGGCTTGAATTATAGGTCCACATCCAACTGCTATGGAAAATACAGTTAATAACGAAATAATTAAAAAATGATTTTCCTGTACAATGGATAACGAAACTAAATATACATACAATGATAATATGTACAGTAATAATATCCCGGAGCTCGCAAATATTAACATAATTGTTCTACGTTTAAGATATCGTGACAATATACAACCCATATACATGCTAAACACAGTAACTCCATCTAAGATAAGCATTGCTTTGTAAGCAACCGATTCGTTTTGCGTCAAACTTTTAAGAACTTCAATAGCGTAGATACTAATTACAAGCTTACCGGAAAGTTGATATTGTGAAACTAATAGCAAACATATTATTACCGGTTTATAAAACTGTCGTGATGTGACAGTTGTCCATATGGCATGGAAACATGGTATGTTTAATACATCGTCATTATTATTTGGTATAATTTTGGATTTTTTGTGGAAACTAATAAGGTGTGCCAATTCTTTCTCTGAATTTTCATTTACACCTTTCAACCACCTATGTGACTTGGCGCTCTCTGTGTAGCGACCTTTCATGGCTAACCAAGTTGGAGTCTCGGGCCAAGCGAGCACTGTTAAAACATAGATAGAACATATAAAGGAAACTATAGCAATATTTTTCCAATAGAAATATGTGCCGATTGCGTTAGAAATCCAAATACCCCAAAACGCAGAAGCGGATTTGAATGTCAGGAATATACCTCTGTACTTCGGTGTTGTGTATTCAGCAACCATGCTAGGCAAAAACGTGTTCGACGCAGCAGTGCTTCCTCCTATAAATGCTTGACCAATCAACACGTGATATAAATTTGTGCTAGTATAAAATATTATGGAGCCAATGGATATGAATAAACATACAATTACATACAATTAAATATGTACGTTTCCGTCCTATTTTATAAACAAGCCAAGGGAAGATTAATCCTATTGGAATAGAGCTTTTGACTTGCGTCGATGCTGAAACAAAAAGATAAATAAAACATTACAAAAATTTAACAAAAGTTTTGTAACAAACGAGGTAGTCACATTTATAATTACTGCAAATATACATAATGTCTAGTTTTAACCGATCTGAGATGTTTTACTATTGTACTAGGTTGGAGTATATATAGTTATATACCTGTTTTATTGTCCTTTAAACCAGAATATATTAAAAATAGATATCACGTAAGTACCATCAAGGAACATAACTGGTCGCACACAACAATATAATGAACTACGAGTATTTTATTTTTACCACGCTTTTATTGGCTTGACCTATATGTATGTAACGGAATCTTTGAACTCGATTTTTACGCACTTTAGACGGTCCGATTAATTTAATATTTTGAACAATTGTCATGAACCGATGACGACGATACACGATTTTAATAATTTTATGTCACTAGGAATCAGAATCAACGATTTTCTTTGTGCGATTTTAGCGTGATTTTAGTTTTTTAACTATAATTATTCTTCCTGTGAAGTAACAAATATGCATGCAGTCAACTTGATGGTAAGTGGCAACTGTGAGAAATGGGTATCTATGTTTCATAAAATTAACCTAAATAGGGTAAAGGTTCGATTCAATTGGAACCCTTGTACAAGTCCCTTATTATACCATTACAACCAGAAAACAGAAGCGCTTAACGCTGCTATCAGTAGGCAGAAATAGGTGTGGCGTTGGTGGTCTTGGTATCGGACCATAAAGTTCCTATTGTAATAATATTGAGATACTTACATAACCAGGAAGACATTTCGTCTGTGACTGCATCTGTAGAATTGGCTTCCCTCCTCACTTGTGCTACAAGTACAGTAGATGCTCCAAAATATAGCCCTTGCATCAAGTATAAGTACCATATTCCAAAACATACCATGGTCTGTAATGAGAAAGTAGTATATTTTAATAGTTATTAAGTTACGTATACATTTCTCGCATCAATACTATATTACTATTAACTTTTAAATTAGAGAAAAAAATAACTGAAGTCATTATGTATTTAATATTTATTAACTGTTACTTATATACACATTATAGGCCAGCGTCTCTTCGAATTATAATATTATTTACCTAGACATAGTATAAAATGTAATTGCCTAGACAAGGAAAAATATGGATGGGTAAAAAAAAATTTCAATACGCACATCGTAAATTTAAATATATACTCATAAAATTTTAATCTATGTCCGATGGTCTGGTAGACGTTGTTATAAATTTATTTTATCTGAACTTACCTGACGCATCACCGGTTTCCATGTATTCTTCTCACTTTCGAGTATCGGAATACCAGCAGTAGTAAAAACTTCTTCATATTCATATTTACCTTTCTCCATAATATAAATCTGAAGAACAATTTGTCTTATAACAATTATCGAAACTTCAATTTATTTCGTGTATATAAATAATTAACTAAATTTTAAGTAGACTTTACTATTTTAAAAGTAGTAAATAAATGCAAAACGTATTGAAAGTTAGCTACGGGTTTTATGTATAACACTGATATTCAAATTTAAAGTAAATAATGTGTCTGTTTAAAGTAATTAAAGTAAATAATAATGGCTCATTATTTACATTTGAAAAAATATTTATTTGTATCTTTTTGATAACGATTCTTCACTACCGATATTCGCATAGCAAGTACTTATTTACATAAACCTATTATACAGGGCGTAGAAAATTGTATTACCTACATTTTATTAAACGTTAGATATATATTACGTTCACTAAATGTATACGAAAAATAAATGTAATGAGAAACTTATTTAGTTTCCTTAATTTTAACACTGCAGGTTTTGTACATTTTGACCGAGAACGCTAGTGTTAAGACCTACGTGAACTAAACAGAAAGATTTATAAATGAAAATCATTGTCCATACTATAAGAATTCATTATGCATGCATGGTTTACTACGCCGATTGTTCATTTCTTATTTAAATATGCATATACTTAACTACAAAAACGAAAGAAACATGTTTGGAAATAGTAGGACTATTAAAGTTGTTTCATAAAAAAATTAACGTATAGATTCTGAAATATTCGTCACACCGACAAAATGGGCTTTTAATCAACAGGTGAATTAAATGTCATTTTTTCTTGAAAATAACATTTTGAAAGTGCGGCTCAGCTACTTAATTGTGTTTATTCTAGAAACTAATAATAATCAAAATGTCATTTTATATCGAACTGTGCTGACACCCTATGTATACCTACCATTTGTGTAAATCTCAACGCGTTCTTGAGTTTCCAGACTAAACTAATAAGAACCAATTACTGTATTGAACGAAAAGATTGAAATATATCAATTTCTAGCGATTGGGTATACATATATTACGCACACACAATGCAAATTATCTTGTAGTAGCACACAATAATCGCACTTTACAATATTAAAGATTTTATTCTGCTCAGTCAAAACACTTTTACTATGTAAGGTTGTAAGGGACATTATATATTGTATTGTATATTAGACAGTCACTACAATTATTAAGCTGTACATTTATGGTGATATTTTGCAAATATCAACCTTTCCCTTTATTATTTAACTATTAATACGTTCATGAGTACCATCGTACACATTAATTAGATTTTTGAATTCTTTTTACAATCTAAGTGATTCAAGACGCTATATTTTTGTAGTATATTCCATAGCTATTTTATTGCTGTACACAGAGATTTAATGGCAAATTATTATTTTTCCTAAAATCAAGATATTTTTTCCTTTTTCTAGTAAATGTACAAGTTAGAGGCCAAAATGAAACATCTCCTTTATGGAAAACTCATAATAATATACATAAACCAAAATGGACGTCAGGTTTTCATAGAATAACCGTTTTCATAGAATAAAACCATTTTTTTCATTATTTAATGTTATTAATATATTATAATATCCAGTAAAATAACATTACATACTTTAAATCGGTTTGTTTAAATAATTTATTGTCAACCTGTTAATGCCAAAGTATTATTTTATATCCTTTCAAAGCATTAAATTATTTTTTTCTATTCTTTGTTCTGTTTTCTGATGTGTTTCACTAAAGTACTGCTCCATTTCTTGAACAGTTTTGTCTTTAGTTTCTGGTAAATAAATATACAAAATGCTTACGATAACAGTGGAACAGATGGCAAAGAACAGAAACATTCCATGCATTTTAAAAGTCTTAAACATTAATGGTGAACATTTAAGGATAGATGACAGTATTATAACTACACTTATACCATTTATTGTCGAAATTGAAGTATGATAACGTGAAGGTATTAATTCACCATATATTGATGATGCTAGTATCATTGGTCCACAGCCAGTTGCTATAGAAAAACAGCTCAATAACAAAATGATTAGTACATGGTTTTCTTGTACAATAGATAAGGTCACTAGATATGTATATAACGACATTACATATAATAACAATATTCCAATGCAGGAAAACAATAATAAAAGGGTTCTACGTTTGAAATATCGTGATAATATACAACCCATATACATGCTGAATACAGTAACTCCATCTAAGATAAGCATTGCTTTGTAAGCTACTGATTCATTTTGCGTTAAGCTTTTAAGAACTTCAATAGCGTAGATACTAATAACAAGTTTACCGGTAAACGGATACTGAGCAAATAATAACAAGCAAAGTGATCCTGGTTTGTAAAATTGGCGTGATGTGATAGTTGACCACATGGTATGGAAATACGACATGATAGACGTGTCGCTGATATTTGCTACTTGTGAAATTCTGGATTGTTTATGGAAACTTATTAAATTTGCTAATTCTTTTTCTGAATCTTCTGTACTACCTCTTAACCATCGATAGGAATTAGAACACTCCATGTAGCGACCTTTCATAGCTAACCAATGTGGAGATTCGGGCCATGCGAATGCTGATAGAGTATAAACAGAGCACACGAATGAAACTATAGCAATATTCTTCCAATAAAAATATGTTCCTATGGCGTTTGAAATCCACATGCCCCAAAATGTAGAAGCGGACTTGAAAGTCAGAAATATTCCCCTATACTTAGGTGATGTATATTCAGAAAAAACTATGGGTATCAATGTGTTTGATGCTCCAGTACTTATGCCTATAAATGCTTGACTAATCAAAACATGATATAAATTTGTACTAGTATAAAAAAACAGTAAAGCCTATGAATGTTAATGAACATACAATAAAATAAGTATATTTTCGCCCTATATAGTAAAAAAGCCATGGGAGGATTATTGATGCTGGCAGAGAACTCATTGTCTGCATTGAAGCTGAAACAAAAAAAAAACAATTTATTTATCACACTTTTTTTTACAGTGGTACAGTATATTATAATAAGTATATTTTTAGCTGACTGCAGAAGATAATGTGTTTTGATCTTCGCATTTCTGTTTTTGTAACTATTTGCTAGTGATATCTTAGGACAATAGTTAGGTTCAACCGAAAAATATCAATTGAAGTACTTAATAAGTATTCAAAGATTATCTACCCCTGAGTACTAAGGTGGAAGTAAGTTTGAATTAAAATTTTCTTCGTCGTTAGAACAAATAATAATAATTTCCATTACGTAAAATGTGCATGACTTGGAAAGGATAGTATCCTTCTCTTAACCCATATAACATCAACATGCACATCGAGCAAAATTAAACGTTATGGCGAAATCAATTTTCATTGAATTATTTCTGCCAGTGAAGGGTCCTACCACCTTAAAAACCATAAGTAATGTATTTATATAGCTATACCACTATACTTGTACTTATAGGTATGTATTATTAGCACAAACACAAACAAAATTATAATTTACATTAATTACATTATTTTTACACATACATAACCATGAAGACATTTCGTCTGTGACCGCATCTGTAGAATTGGCTTTCCTTCTCTCCTGTGCTACAAGTACAGTAGGTGCTCCAAAATATAGCCCTTGCATTAAGTATAGGTACCACAGACCAATACATATCATGCACTGTAATGAAAAAATGTTCAAGTATAATTTACATGATTGTTAGAAATATATTCTAATAATTCAATTATAATATTATATTAATTAATTATTTTGTGCTATTTCATGATGTTTTTCAAATAGTGGCAACAGGCGCCTTGGAGATCTTTATTCATTCCAAATTACAATCCTACCTGAGCTTGTACGAGTATAAGTGTCCTTCTTTCCACTCCTTTATAACCCAAATATGATTAAATTAATTGAATAAGAAAGGCTTCTACTATTTCATTGTAAGTGTATTTATCATTATTTTGTACGCAACGTGTTTTTAAATAAAACTATAAATCGTATACCTAATATAATTTTATTTATTTAAACTATTTTAATGGTTTATTTTTATGTAATCACGTAATGCTTAAAATGCTAATAGTCATTATGATATCGTTATTCTAAGAAATGTTTACATTACCAAATTACTCTTTTGCTATCTACACAATTATACTAAAATATTTAAATGATATTTAATTTAACTTTTATCATTTGAAATGTTACATTATGCCATCCTAGTCGTTAGGAATGGCAAAGTATCTGTGATCGGTTTCAAGTAAAATTATGTTCCATCTGTAATGAGTTGTCAAAGTCAACAGTGTGTTTTCTGATTGGTCTGATCTAACGTCTGGGGTACCACAAGGTGGAATTCTCTCTCCCATATTGTTCGCCGTTTTCATAAATTTCATTACTTTATCTCATGATTGCTCTTACCACCTGTATGCGGACGACCTGCAGATTTACACACATGTCGATGTTGATGACATCGATTTTGGGATTCACAATATTAACAATAATCTAAAGATTGTTAATACGTGGTCACATAATTTTGGTCTCAGTGTGAATCATGCTAAATGTCGGGTGATTGTTATAGGTAGTTCGCGTCAACTTTGCAAATTAAATTTAAGCGTGGTCTCGCCAGTCACTCTTGACAATAATGTTATCCCTTTTTCATCAGTGGTTAAAAACTTAGGCCTTTTTATGGATTCAACTTTAAACTGGAACGCTAATGTTAGTGAAATTAATCGGAAGGTCTACGCAACGCTGCGCTCACTTAACCGTTTCAGGAACTTTTTACCCGTTTCGACGAAGACGTATCTAGTGCAACCTCTAATCCTTCCCATCATTGATTATGCTGATGTGTGTTACTCTGACATTAACGAAAATCATCTTAATAAAGTTGCACGTCTTGTTAACCATTTCATACGTTTCATTTTTTGTCTACGTAAATTCGACCATATTTCCTCTTTTCGTCGCCAGCTCTGTTGGCTCCCTATTCGTGAACGTAGACAATTACATTTACTTAATTCTCTTTTCACAGTTCTTTTTGACCCTGTCACTCAAGAATACTTGAAATCTAAATTTCATTATCTCTGTGATTTCCACGAGCGGGAGCTTCGTTCCTCTAATTCTCGTGCTCTGTCTTTGCCTCTTCACCGGTCTGGGTTTCTCTCTTATTCTTTCACGTTCCAATCTGCGCAGCTTTGGAATGCTCTTCCTGATGAACTTAGAAAAATGTGGGCTAAATACACTTTTAAAAAGAATGTCTTTGCTAACAATTGTAATTTAGTTCATCATTAGATATTAGTAAAATTGTGTAGACACCTACACATTTTTTCTTCATTTTCACGTAGTAATTTATTTTAAAATGTATTTACTTCTCATCTATTTATATCTTATTTCTTTTTTTTCTATTTCTTTCTCACATTATTTCTTTTTCATGTTCTCCTTTCTCCCTTTTTTTCATTTTATTTTATTCCCTATTTATTATTATTAATTTTTTTTAGTACTGATAAACGGATTGTATGATTGTTGGCTGTAATCCTATAAAAAATAATCTGAGAATGTAAGTGTTACCGAATTTATAGGTTTATTTATATTATACACAACTTGTAACAAAAAATATATGATGTGATAGGTAGAGTCACTTTCCGCGATGGAGGTGAACTGTTCGTTCAACGCGCCTAGTCAGCGTTGGCCGTTCCGCGAAGGTACAATGCAGCGTGAGCACGGTGTAGGGCTGGCGAGATGCAGCCTTAACGTGTAGGGCTATCTCTTACACGTAACTTCCCCCACCCCAGCTGAGCAATTATTTTCCCACGTTTAATGCAAATATTGCAGCCTTCTTGTCCTCTTGATGGAGGTCGGTGAAGCAGATGTTGCCGGCGCGCAACTGCGTGCGCATCGCGATGATACGGTCCACCATCAGCTTCACGTCCGGTAACCAGTGCTTCCTGAAGTCGGGCGCAGTGAGGATCTCCTTCACGAGGCGCGCGCTGTACAGCGGCGAGTTGGAGTATATGGTGCGCGCCTAGATCTTTACCTGCGACATTGTTCCCAGTCGCTGGGTTTCGGGTCGACGCCGGTGGGGTTGCGTGCACACGCGTGAAGCAGAGTTATAGATCCTTCGGGGATTTTGGAGATATCTTGGTTGCCTCACGTGAGCGTGAGCATCCAGATCTCCTTGTTCTCGCATGATGATTCGTGATAAACTTTAGGCCTAGGCGAAGGGTGCCAGTACCGGATAATGTAGTAGTAGCTTCATCTCGTACTTGCACATCAATTTTCGGATGTAGCGACCTAAGCAGGGTTCCCCGACGTCCCGATCTCGTTGAAAGATTTGGTGTCCCGATTAATTTCGATAGTCCGAAACACGCACAATTCGGGAACTTTCGACTGCGCCAGTTATGAGTTCGACGCCCATCCTACCGATTTGGCTGGGCGACGAGGAAAGAATCGAAAAAGTCTATTTCACGAAAGAATTATTAGGTTTATTTAAATTTTACACAACTTGTAACAAAAAATATATGATGTGATAGGTAGAGTCACTCTCCGCAATGGAGGTGAACTGTTCCCATGGCGGACGGCCACCTGCATGAGTGACGCGCCTCGTCAGCGTTGGCCGTTCCACGAAGGCACAATGCAGCGTGAGCACGGTGTAGGGCTGGTGCGATGCAGCCTTAACGTGTAGGCCTATCCCTTACACGTAACTAATAGCTGTGACAGAAGGAAAAAGTATTATAAAACATCCGTTTTTCCGTTTGATTTTGGAAACATGATTGGGAGAAAAGACATCAGTCGCTCCTTGCCATGACTGACGTGACGTGTCGTTAACACACTTATATCATCATAAAATATCGAGGAAGACTGGGCGAGAATATAATTTATCGAAGTCACATTAGTGCTAATACTTTTAATGTATAATTGTATATTTATATCTAAAGGCTTATCTTATATAGTTGATTGTATAGTGAGATCACTATTGTGTTAACGGTTCACGTAGCAGCAATTTGGTAATTTTATCCTTTTGTATTATTTCATCTCCTCCCTATGCAACAAAGTTTGGCTTTGTTCTGTTACCTGAGGAGTTTCACAAAAATACTGCTCAATTTCTTGTACAGTTTTATCTTTAGTTTCTGGTAAATAAACGTACAAAGTAATCACGATAACAGTTGAAGAGATGGCAAAGAAAAGAAAAGTACCGTGCATTTTAAAAGTTTTAAACATGAATGGTGAAATTTTCAGTAAATACGATGCGTGTATTGATGTAAAAACACCATTTATAGTCGTTATCGAAGTCTGATAACGTAAAGGTACTATTTCACCGTATATTGATGATGTTAGTATCATTGGTCCACAGGCTGTTGCTACCGAAAAAGCAGCTAATAACAAAATAATTAAAATGTGATTTTCTTTCACAATATACATTGACATAAAATAAGCATTGCTTTGTAAGCAACCGATTCATCTTGTGTTAAACTTTTGAGTACTTCAATGGCGTAGATACTTATAACATATTTACCTGTAAATTGGTACTGTACAAATAATAACAAACAAAGCAATCCTGGTTTGTAAAACTGACGTGATGTGATAATCGACCACGTGGTTCGGAACCACGTGATATTTGTAATATCATTTATTTGCATTAGATAAAATTTTAGATTGCTTGTATAAAATAATAAGCTTTGCTAATTCCATCTCTGAATTTGTGTCGACACCTTTCAAACATCGGTGCGACTTTGCACATTCTGCGTAACGGCCTTTCATTGCTAACCAAGTTGGAGACTCTGGCCAAGCGAACACTGATAGCATATAAACCGAACACACAAAGGAAACAATAGCAATGTTCTTCCAATAGAAATATGTTCCAATGGCGTTAGATATCCAAATACCCCAAAACGTTGAAGCAGATTTAAAAGTTAGGAACACTCCTCTATATTTTGGCGAAGTGTACTCAACAATCACGATGGGTAAAAATGTGTTAACCGAACCAGTGTAGTGAAGCTCAAAAATGCTTGACTTATCAAAACGTGATATAGATCTGCGCTCATATAGAAAATGATGTAGCCAATGGATGCAAGTAGGAACACGGTGAAACAAGTATATTTCCGCCCTATATAATAAAATAGCCACGGGACCAGTAGTGATACTGGTATGCCGCACACCATTTGGATTGCTGCTGAAACAAAAAGAAAATCGTAAATTATTAAAACATTTAAATTTGTTTTATTTTTTCTTTTATGAAAATGATAGTTTTAAATGAAGAACATTGTTATAACTATTCACATGCGTATTATTGAAATACTTACATAACCAGGAGGACATTTCGTCTGTGATTGCATCTGTAGAATTGGCTTCCCTCCTTACCTGTGCTATAAGCACAGTGGGTGCTCCCAGGTATAGCCCGTGCATAAAATATATGTACCACAGTCCAATACATACTATGCACTGTAATGAGATTATTTCTAAATTTATAGGTAAACAGACTTAAGATGACGATCCTGGTGGCACAAGAGTCGCTATTTCGGCTTTATACCAACACAGGCTTCCAGATTAGGTTAAGTTGAGGTTATTCGTGGACAAATTAGATTAATATGAATTTATAATTATGTTCTCGATGTTTTCGTCACAACATCGACACAAGTAATCTTTAATAAAATATGATAAAGGTAAATTAATTTTATTTACATTCGAAATCAACTTAATAACTTATGCTTAATTACGTAAGAGTAGCTGAAGTAAGGATCACTTCCTATAATTTTAATGTTTATTACCTGTCGTATGACTGGCTTCCGTGTATTATTCTCATATTGGCATAACGGAATACCAGCATCCGTGAAAACTTCTTCATGTTCATATTTACCATTCTCCATTTTGTTAAGAGCGCAATTTGTTTATTATTACCAAATTATTAAGCAGAAATGTTTAAGCTGTATATCTTCATTTTATTACATCTAAAAATAATATATTATTTTTCTTCCCAAGATAAATGTATACACACCATTCACATTTGACTTTGTAATCATTAATGCTTACATCTCAATGACGAGTTAAATGAACCATTTGTGTAAATGATATTTTGAGTTTTTTAAATAAATTCATTTGTTTAACCAACACTATCTTAGTGACATTGATGTTGCTACCAATGTCACTTTTTTTCTTTTAAAGGTACTTATACACTAGGCTACAAATGTTTTGTCCTTGTAGTCTCAGGACTAGAATAGAGTATCCCCTTCATCCCCTGCCTGTCGTAAAGTTAAAGTTAGATTAAAAGTTTAAATGGGCGTTTCTTTTATTTTGTCAGTTTAATCAGTAAACATATTGCAAAATATTACCATCTGAAATGAAACAAAGTGTTACAGTTTTTTTCTACCGACTATGACTTCACGTGGATTTATTGGTGATTCTTTACCCGGGAAGTCGGGGTCAGTTTTGAACAATTTGTTATCTATAAATAAATATAATACGTACATTTGCGGCGTCTATTTTTATATTATGTTTGTGGTGTCGTCCCGAAGAAAAGCCCAATTACTTTTTGTATATATACTTACTTTGTGCATCAACTTTTAAGAAAGATGTGTTACAAAAGGGCGAAGTTATTGTATCTGTGACATGTTCTGCCACTCGACCCTGAGTAAATGTAGAAAATTTGCGATAGGTGTTAAATTTTCAACAGTTAATATTAATAAGATAGTATTTTATCGCCTCTTGACATTATACACGATGATTTTTTTCTAATAGGCCTTCATGGCGAAATCCGCAAATATATATATATAAGGTTTTGACAAAATTAAAGCTGAATCATTACTTATTTTAATATTTTTCGTTACCTGAGAATCGTACGAGTTCCTGTGTTTATGTTTTATCAAAATTGGCCTCGTAACTTAATATATAGTTATATAATATAGTTTTCGATTTCGTCATTAATCGTCATTAATTTTCGTCAATTTATCAATAATATATATTGATCTTTATGTAAATAACTAATATCACCTACCTATGTGTAAATACTCCTTTACCTACCTACATGTATTTTAAATGCTAAATTTGTTTCGTGAAGATAACAATTAATTCAATTTCAATAGATAACTTTCCTGCATAGTGTATTGTGAAATTAGCAATAAAGTACTATAATCCAGTTGATTTGAAATAGTTACTACATATAACCCATGTACTTATAAGGCAGGGGGAGAAGGGACATTCTCGTTTAACATAATTAAGACATCTGTAATATTAGTTAAACTCAGATTAGATTCCTACCCGAGGTCGACCAGAGATGCGCCGCTACTCCTGAGGACTAAGCTGGAATGACACGAAAAATGATGTCTTCCTTACTGCCTTTCCTTTCCTTTCCTTGCTGTAATTAAGTAGATAACAGTGTAGCGGTGGTGCCACCGCGGTCGATCCAACGAAAGTCAGAAATCTGGTGTGGGAGACTAACTAATCGTAAAACATTGAGGGAACCATTTTGTTCGACAAATATCAAATAGTTATTTGAACGTGGTAGAGTACGTCCGTGGTTCGATCACAGTAGTACATACTTATAGTCTAGGTATTATTCTACTGACCAGTATTCATTTTATAATAATAGTAATAAATTATTATTTGAAAGGGGAGCAAGACTCGTGTACGATGCATTCGGACTTAGTCTGTAAGAGTAACAAAGTGTCAACCTCAAGTTTTCAAATCAATCTGCTTGAGGTTGATTATATAATTCCTAGCGCCAAAATTAGATGAATTTAGTCAATTTGATCCATCTATCACATAACATACTAACACTATATTTTAGTAATATGATCGTCATATAGTATCTGCAGATACCGGAGCAGTAATGAAACGCGTATTGTTTTATCCGGTTTACGATTACGTTTTATAGTGGTCTTCGCAGACTGATATGCAGCGAGGTTTAGTGGCTACTAAACTTTAGTGAGATAGTTCCAATACTACTATAAGCTCCTTTATACATAAATGCATAATACGTTTGCGATACGATATGTAATATGAGTATTTTCCTATGTGATACAAATAAATTAAATATATAGGGTGAATTTTTCAAACGGGCCTTCAGGGCCAACTCCCAAACTATAAGGATTAGAGAAAAATGCTGAAAGGAGTTACGAGGCCGATTATCTGTTACCCTGGCCGGGAATTGAACGAGTTCATTTTGAAAAAAAATACACCTCTATATTATTCACTATCTGATAGTGTCGATTATAAGGAACAAATTCTTGGAAGCAATGTTATATATACAAAATACACGTTGGTGTGTAAGTATATTTTAGAAATATTAGAGCTATTAAGACGAATGTTGCTTTAAACTCAACAGAAGCATTAAGTTAAGATTAAAACTACTTCGCAACAATCCGGTACAAATATGTATGATGGTATATATTTTAAACTATGCAGTATGTAGTATGCACCATGTACCATGCCATACCATAGTATAAATAAAGGGTTATGAAAACTTTTGTATTGTATAAAAAATAACACTCAAGTATTAATACAATCCATCTTAAATATAAAAAAATAAATAAAACCAGGTATTGTTTCAGTCATTTTAATCTTACTTTTAATAGACTAAATGCAGCGAATAGCCGACAAAAAAAGGTCAGTATCTTTTTTTTTTCGACCAAAGCGATAAGTGGAAGGTTAAGAATATTACAAAAAACAGTTATCATTCAATATATATTTCTCCTTTAAATATATGTGCTATAATAAAACTGCGTGTGGTTTTATCCGGTTTAGGATTATGTTTTATAGTGCCCGTCGCGGAGTGATATGCAGCATGTGAAGAATTTAAGTGCTACTAAACTTTACTGAGATATCCAACAGTGAAACTCCTATGTAAAGTTATTTATTTGTGGGGTTATTTTCGTTACAAGTCCAATAATACTTACTGTTACAGTTAAATATCATTCACTCTCAAAATAATTATTCATTATTCTTCAATTAGATCTTAACACTGCGAAATTAAATTGTTAAGTAGTGCAGCCCTAAGTATGTATATTTACCATTATTGATTCATTGATCTATGAATTCGAAGCAGCAAAAGGAGACAAATGACAGTGTAGGTAATCCACTACTGGTTAATATATGTCCCCAAGTCGGTCACATACGTGTTGCTACCATCAAGTAGTTCTATAAGTCCCATAAGTTGGAATTCGAATTCTAAGTTGGAATATCATAGTAGCGTATTTCTGATGTTATTAGTAAAACCTTAAATAACAACTTGTGAAGGTAGTAGAACCCTTTGTGGTTCGACTCCGGCGGCACCATCGCCACACCTATTTCTGCCTCTTAACAGCAGTGTTGAGCGCTGTTGTGTTCCGGTTTTAAGGATGTGGTAAGGGAGACATACTTTTCCGAGGCGTTCCAGTATAGTCAGGGGTAGCGGCGCACCGGTGGCGGACTCCACGTAGGAATATTTAATCTTATCTGGGGTTGATTACAGATGTCCAAAGGTGGCAGTAGCCACTTACCATTAGGTGTACTGCATGCTCGTCTACTACTCCCATATTGCAGAAAAAGAAACTTGTGAAATCTACCTTAGTCTGCTTAGGGGTACTTGTATCCTCCGAACTTGCTGAATTCATATAAACGTTCAAATAGAAATATAATTGAGATATATATTTTCTATTGAAAATTCAGCAGATCTCGCGGTAGTGTATGAGCTGTGGAAATTGAACGTCTATATGTCAATGAGGATATTATGCCAACCCGCTGCCAAGAAATCTTAGGACGCATATTGGTACAAAATTCTCTACGGATTTCCAAAGGTCAGTGATCTGTGCGTTCTGTGCTCACTGTAGCAAGTAACTTGTGCACCGATTTTTCTTTTTATAATATAGTACACTCGATGGTAAGCGCCCATTGCCGCCCGTGGACATTGCGGACTACGTTCTTCGTTGCTACCCCTGAGGACTAAGCTAGAACGACTATGAACGTATTTCTCCCAATTAATTACCCGTGCTCAGCAGCGGGTCATTAATGGGTTGATGACGAATGCAATAAACATATGCACTTCTGTCGACAGTCTCCTGTTTTAATTAGCATTCCTATGGGTATTGTTTATATAGGTTTTCTTTTATGTTTATTTATGCTACAATATAGTCTACGTAATATAGTTTCATTAGTATGTTTTTTTTATATTAAGTCTACGAAGGTAGTCAAAATATTTTTTCTTTTACTACCGAAATGGGAACTCAGCTGAGATGATTCAGTAACTTGAATTCCTTATAATATTTTTATTATATTAGTGTTTGTTAGGACTGAAGAAAACCTTGCCTGTTACAAGATAAAACACATCTTAAGTACCTTATCATATGAGCTTATAAGAAAATAATTCCCTTATCCAATATACTGCGTATAGCATATATTCATAAAAACTACCCTAATACGGATCCTTTCGCCATTTACCAGGTGAGAGGGTGCGGGGTGAATTTGCTAAGCATCGACACGTGGCTGAGAGGGTCGTGATCCAATTCCAATCATCTGAATCCTTTAAATCATAGGTTCTCAAAGGTATTATCTTAAAGGTAATATCTCTATTTAAATGATGATGGTCGGTAATTATAAGAAATAAAAAAATTGTATACTTAATAAAAGATTTCAATTTAATAAAAATAATAAATTAATAGAAATAAATATATTTTTTAACCTGGTAGAAAATAAAAGATTTAACTTTAATGGAAAAATAAATGTAAAATATTTTTTACACGATAGTAAATAATATTACTTCAATGTATACTTCAATATGTACAATACATATTCACATATACTTATGTATTTTATTGAGGTTATTACGGCTGCAGAATGTATTTGTGAAATGCTACAGGCTAAAACAGTTTGGGAATCTCTGATCTAAACCAATCATGTCATTGTGTGGCAGATACAGGTGTAACAATAGCTCACATGAGGATTTCCAGAAACTATGTGACGGATCTGTGTATGGATTCAGAGTAGACAAACAGATTATAGATTCATTTTTTTGTTTAAAAAATATTTAAAATAATAAGTTTCAAATGATCGGAATACGATACGAACACTCGTAGCACATTTCAATACGTCCAAAGTCTATAATAAGTGTAGTTTAATTTAATTTGTGTTTAGTGGTTTCCGAGATTATTCCATATAGGAAGAGATGCTTTTTATGTTTCCAATACTTATAAAGTTATCAATAATAAAAAATGCAATTTGTATAATACTTGTTTTTATATATTTATTTCATTAAAGATTTTTAAAGTCAATTTTACTAAAAGTAATTGAGAGGGTCATGACTGAGTTGTACCGATCCTTTAAAAGAATTGTATATCCGTGTGTATACAGTAAAGTGTAGTAACGAGCGACATTAATTATTTGTATGGACTTTTAACGCGAAAAAGTCATATAACTTGTGTATGGCGATGGCCAGTCGCACTTTATGTCAAAATTTGCTCATATTAGAATCGCTAATAACAAGAAGATAATGTGCTAACGACGTTTGCCACAACTACAACGATTAGAGCATTATCTTTATGAGGTCGTCGTACAAAATTGGATTTTCATTTTGTATTTTTTACTGCCTTAAACGTGGTTTTGGAATTAATGCATGTCTTTTTACGAAAAACATTTAATTGTTTCTCGTAAAAAGACATGCATTAATTCCAAAACCACAGGCAGGCAGGCAGAAATAGGTGTCAATTGTTTGCAATCAAGGTTTTATCTATGTTCCCACGAATCTCCTATTTTTTCGAATTGACATTTTTAAACTTACTTATAGCTCGTCTAAGTCTAAGTCTAAGTCTTTTTCAAGGTTTATGTAACATGTATTTTGAGAACAATTTTGTAGCCGCATTTACCAGTATTGTCACGTTTCCGTAAAGTTTGCCGTCAGTCTTCGGACAGCAATAACGCAGACAGATTTTCTTAGTCCAAACATGTGTGGGATGTAGAAAACTTACACGATTAGTATAATGTCTCGAGGGAATATTTATAAACTTACATTTTTATTATTTTTAAGGTATATTTTGCCCAGACGTGGTCTCCATTGGAGAACCTTTAGTTGTTTCTCCTATGAAGGGTGTAGGACTCGCATATACCTAATTTAGTTGCTTAATTGCCTATTACAACATTTAGTGGCAAATCTTATACTTAATCTTACACTATTATATTACGTGTATAACATTCTCGTTGTTCATGTCACAATGTTAGTTACCGCACTCCTCCGAAATGGCTTTACCGATTTTCACCATATTTTATACTAGCTGACCCGGCAAACGTTGTGTTGCCATATGAATAAAAAAATGTTAAGGGTGAACAACTGAACAACCCTTATCACTCAGGGGTATGATTTCTATGGTCCTTTTTTTATGGAATAGTTAATAGTGTTAACTTTTTTAATTAGGGATGACTGAGAGTGTTATAAACGTAGGAGTAGACAAATATAATCAGAAAGCTTTGAACTGCTAAGCTATCGGGAGTTACACGTATTATTGTGAGTCATAAAAGATAGACATATGCTGTCGTGGGATAAGTTTTATATAATTTTAAGGAGAACATTTCGTCATACATGATTTCTGTGTAGCTTTAACCATTTAGGTTGCACACGCGACAGAAGCTTAAAAAATGGAGTAACTTCTCCCGTTTTCCCAACATTTCCCATCACTGCTCTGCTCCTAATGATTGTAGCGTGATCAAAAGTATACTATAACCAGCTCAGAAGTATGGAAATTAATTGTACCAAGTTTCGTTAAAATCCGTCAAGTAGTTTTTGTTTCTATAGCGGTTATACAGACAGACAGACAGACAGACAATAATTTTACTGATTGCATTTTTGGCATCAGTATCAATCGCTAATCACCCCCCGATAGTTATTTTGGAAATATATTTCATGTACAGAATTGACCTCTCTACAGATTTATTGTAAGTATAGATACATATTCAGTAGGTCTGATAATCGGCTACTATTTATTTTTCATATCCCTAAGTGATAAGGGTTGTTCAGCCTTAACATTTTTTTTTATTTTTATGGCAACACAACGTTTGCCGGGTCAGCTAGTAATAATATAAAACTATTTCTTGATCCAATTTACAACTATTATTATTCCCACGCAAAATATAATGTCAACGTCAAGAGCGTTCTTTTTTATGCTAATGCATACAATCGTGTAACGCATACAGCCACTGACTATATAAAATATATAGGCACTTATTATTATAAAAATAATACATAATGAAAATAACACAAAATAATTAATGAAAATAATATTATGATTAACTAATTAGAATATATTTCTAACATAAAGGATATAATCCTATTGGAATACTCATAAGTATATTTTTGTGTACTTCTTGTCTTATATGTGGATTGTTATGCGGAGGTTGCTAGTTGCTTGTAAATACTGAAGTCTACGAGTTTATACTAAACATTCCTCTTATGTACATACCTAACTTTAGAAATTACATAGCTTAGATCTTTAATTAACATCGAAATATATTCGTAGGATTAACAGTATGGCAACAAACATTTCAATACTACATTACCTAGGTTTTCATATTAGAAATGTTCTACACTATTGGCTTGATGAAATTCTATCGAATATTAATTACCTGGAGTCTGCTGTTAACATGTTGAATATCCAATGCTAACTAATCAATTCTGATTTGCAAACCAACTCTACAGATGTTCCTTAGACATCTATTGAATGTAATTCTACAGAGCATATCTCCATCGTGCTGAAAATTAAATGCCAAAGTCAAATACTAATATCAGTTCTAGTAAATTGTTACATAAGTGTTGAGAGTAGTAGTCAAACAATCTACACGAGCGTAAGAATATTAAAATTCATAAAGAAGTGATTCGGAACGCTTTTATAAATAGAAAATAATTAGTTACTCGTATATAAGGAGCAAAAAGCGATATCATTGTGATTATTTTATTTGTATTCGTATTATTATATTTATCATACGATAGCTTTAAACATAATTATCGCTAACATTGTTTTACAGACATATTTGGTAACCGAGAAGAAAATACGAAACAAATTTCATAACATACAATAAGTAAATAGGCATACATGAACCCGTGGTGCTCATATCTATGTATAACAGCGTCATATGTTAATGTCAACATTCAAAACAGGGTCCATCATTATGACGATACGAATAAACAACAATTGTCTCCTTTCGGAGTTAATGCCATCACATTGTTCAACTGATGTTTATTCATAACAGATTTCACCAGCCGTATAACTCCACAACCTGCCAACAAAGGTATCATTTTGAATAATCTTCCCATCAAAATATTTCATCAACCAACATTCCTTACGACCACGACATATCACTGTAATATCATTTAACCGACTTCCCAAAAAAGAGAAGTCATTTGTTCGACGTATATATATTTTTATAACAACGCACAAAAATGACTACAACATTATTTTTCGGCGTCTAACAAATGAAGACTCCTCATCCTCATCCCTTGTTGTTTAAAATACATATTGAAATCATCAAAAAAAACTATTCCTGACATCTTGAGTAATTGAATTCATCCATAAAACGGCTTTAATACGCCGATTAGTGTGCTAAGTTACTTTATTTATTTATATATTTATTGCACCTCTATAAAAATAAAAAGATACAATAGGGCAAACTTTATTCCGTCTTCTAATAAAAAACAATAACAATTTATTGTATGATACAGGACAATCTTTACATTCATTTAAAATATTGTAAGTAAACATTCATATTACGAAGTATCATTAGTCGTCAGTCGTAGTCGTCAGGTCTAAAAGCTTAAGTACCTAACTTAATAGGCGGAAAAACTTTCCGAAAATCGCGGCACAACTTGTAGAAATATTTTGCTTGCCATTTCGCCGTTTTGCTGCATCGACGGAAATCTTGCGAAGCGGTAAGGAGGCTATTAAGCTATCAGCGCTTGTACCAGTTTCGGGGAGGTCGAGAAAAATGACGCTTGTTCCTTTTGACGTAATTTACCGCCGGATGAAATTTGTTTCGCGGGGAAATTTTCAACCGACTTTATTTAATGTATGGATGTCAGAAATGTAGACATTTCAACGTATTTTTATCATGATTACACAGAATTAGTGTAAATGAAATAAGTGATTATGGTTTGTTCTTAAAAAAGTAAATACCTGTTAGGAGACTTGATGATAGCGTTTGATATGATTCGAAAAATAATGTGCGAATGTATAAAAACGTAATTTTATACATATTTAAAGTAATATACGTACTCTACTTATATTAGAAATAAATATATAAAAATGGTATTAAATATTTTCATTGAATTTTGTTTTATTTGTGACGCTTCGCGGAGGCGGAGGCCTAAGGGCGGCTTTAAAACTCCCGAAAATAGAATTACTTTAAATAGAATTAATTTACATTTTAAATCTAGATTCAGCGAATCTTTGCTCCTTCCCACTCTTCCTTACTACCTACCTAAGCTTCTTTCTAAGCTCTCCGATTAAACTCTTAAGACCAATTCAAATAACAAAAAAATATATATGTCCACCATACAGTCCACCTGACGTTGAGTGGCTACTGCCGCCCATGTACATCTGCAATCAACACCAGACAAGACCACATTCATATCTGAGATCAGCACCAGATGCGCCCCTATTACTAAGTTGAATTGCCTCGGAAAAGTGCGTCTCCTTACCACACTCTTCAAAACAGAACACAGAAGCGCTTAACACTGCTGTTATAAGGCAGACGAAGGTGTGGCGGTGGTGCCGTCGGATACGAACCACAGAGGGTTCGACCACCTTTAAACAATCTTAGCTAAAGGACGGTTTCCATAAGACCAAAACAAAACGTGAGCCCACATCAGTAATAACAATGGCGTTTAGAATTTAAACCGCGAGCTTTAATTGCGAAACTTGGATGGTATTAAGGTAGTGACTTAATTAAATAGTAGTACTGTTAATCTTTCGCTCTATTAAGAGCTTTTAGTACGAATACAAAGGTAAAGGCGAGAAGGGAATTTATTGTTTATTTTAGCTCGTGAAATTAAGTGCTCAGGCATAACAATAGAATCAGGTTTTGTCAAGTCAGGTAATTTTGGCGGTGGTTTTTGCATTGAATATTCGTTTCGTTTATTTCAATACACAATTTGTATCATTACAATGTACTCTTATTAAGCAATGTCTAAAAGTTAATAAAGAAGCAATAAAAAATTATTCCAATGGTGGTTAAAAAGAATGTTTCTAAGACGACGCTTCTGATTTTAGAGGTTAAAGAAAGTTTGAAGACTAAAATTCGGATTACTGTAATACAAAAATAAGGATATTTATAGCTGGCGACTATGACAATATATGTTTATAATAAAAATATTACCCCAAAAAAATTCAGGATGTTCTAGAGGTAAAAAGGTACTTTTACAATATTTCTTACACCCATTCTTCAGTTAGTTCTATCAGGCATTGACAATTATAATTTAGTGAAATTTAAAAATAAATGAAATAAGCCTTAACTCGAAGAATGTTCTGTCATCTATTGAAGGATTCCAATATTCATGCTTTAATAAAGTTTAATTACGTCTTCGACATTTTTTGGTTAGTGTAAATTGCTTATTAGATAATATTAGCGTTTTAGCTTCAATAAATATATCTTTAAACAAAAGTAAAATTTTAAAAACACAAAATAAATCGAATAATTTTCAAACACTGATTACATGGTAACTATGGTGCTGTAGGCGAAATCATAATTTTATAATGTAGATAAAATTCAGGGTAAATGAACTTTGAACAAAAAAATCCAGTGAAAGTAAATCTCCCGAGGCCTTCTCGCGAAAATTAAAACAATTTATTTCTGGTCTTGACATTGACATCTGAACTTCAGGCGCGCCTATCAGGTCGGCGGGCGTTGTGAAACATAAATCAAGTAATTCCTATGAGGACGTTTAATTGTATCGCTAAATAAATTGCTAATAATACTCCCACGATGATTTTAATTATATTATGCCTGAAATATATTACTGCTTTTCAATTATTTAAATAACGAAATCGGTAAAAACAATACACATTATTCAAACTCTTGAGGTGTTCCAGGGTTTGCACGGTCATTTTTGCAAAATGAATTGCCTCCTGAGGTATTCCCTCAGGACTATGACATGGGGGGGTGGGGGGGATCTTCAAGAGGGGTGTAAAAAGAGCTCTCTTTCAAAGCCGGCGATGCTTTGGCGACTCTTCTGGTGATGCAAATGTCCATAGGCGGCGGTGACTACTTTCCACCAGGTAGCCCGTCTGCCTTGCCCACTGAAATGCAAAAAAGTTTGCATATTTCACGGGGATTAAATTATTAATTTCATTATTTTATAATTTTTACTTTAGGTTAAGTTAGGTTACGTTTTTACGTAACATCAAAAGATAATACTCTTATAATAGCAGTGGTAGCTTAATGGTTAAGAAACTCGGCCCTCGATCGAGGGGTCCAAGGTTCAAACCCCAGGTACGCACCTCTGATTTTTCAAATTTATATGCGTATTAGAAATTAATTATCACTTGCTTAAACGGTGAAGGAAAACATCGCGAGGAAACCTGCATACAGAGATTGATAACAAAAAACCTCAAAGGTATGGGAAGTCTACCAATACAGTGGACTATGGCCTAACCCTTCTCATTCTTAGAGGAGACCCGTGCCCAGCAGTGGGACAATAATGAGTAGATGATGATGACTCTTCTTATAGGAAAAGTTTTAACACAATACCAGTTTTGCCTGAAGTCGTAAGTAGAGGTGTCTTTTTACGTTACTTAATCCTATGTTCTCTTTTAGAAGCTGTGAATAGGTACGTACGCATAGGCGTTCAAAACTAGTTCTTACTGAACCGATTTTCGTAATAAAATAAATCGCGGTTAACTGCTAGTATTATATATATATTAATGAGAGCATTTTATAGAAACAACGATGAATAATATAGCCCATTAATTTAAGCACCAATAAAAATATTTGTGTATACTTTTTACGAAAACCTGTAAAATAAGTGGAGCAAGAAGCATTCTTCCTGGAAAATAATATTAAAGATTCCTCTTTGCATGGGAGTCGTAGAGATAATAATATTTCTAATAACCGTCTCATTATTTCATTGTACAATTTAAGGATGTATTTATATTTGGTCCATTGACTGTCTGTTTTAATAATAAAGCGAAAATGATTTTATTTTGTCCAAATATTTTAATTAAAATCAGGTGTTTTACTCCTATTGCGCGTAGGTCGAACGATTGGTTCCTGAATTCCCGTCTGGGATTTGGTGTGTTTATTTTATTTTGGAGTGCTAAATAATATTTACAAAAATATAAGAGCTATTATAGAATGGCTCTTATATTTTTAGTAGTTGTGTGTTATGTGTAGTAGTTAGAAAGTTATCTATAGAGATAACTTGTATAATAAACGATACGGTATGTAATAAAAAAATATTAACTCTCAGAGTAAATTTACACCTTCAGACCTATGTGGTGGTAGCTTTTCTGTTTTTTTAACGTGGGGAAACCTTCAAAAGGTACTCAACGACGTGGGAGCGACGTCGAGGTATGTCGGATTTTTACCGCACCCCCCCGGTGGCCGTCCTCATCGCTTGTTGGAGAACTCCGGGATCTCCGACGGAACACAACCGGAGTCCTCCAAGCACGATGCCCCGATCGGGCTCTGCAGCAGTTTTCGCTCCTCCCACACCATCTGGTGTTCACGACGGTATGCGACCACACATACCGCCGTCCTTCCCGGGCTCGCTTACTGGACGGTTCGAGCTCCCACTCTTGCCGCCCGCAACCTCGGAAGCCCCCTTTTAGTCGCCTCTTACGACAGGCAGGGGATATCGTATCAACCCCAGATAGGATTAGATATTCCCACCTAAGGTCGGCCACAGATGCGCCGCTACCCCTGAGGACTAAGCTGGAACGCCTCGGAAAAGTCTGTCTCCCTTACCACACCCTTCAAAACGGAACACAGCATCGCCTAACACTGCTGTTATTAGGTAGAAATAGGTGTGGCGGTGGTGCCGCCGGAGTCGAACCACAAAGGGTTCTAGCACCTTAAACCCTTATTAATAATGGATTCTAGAGTTACACGGCTGCGCATAATCGGATGGTTTTTTAATAATGGGATTTAAGGCATGGTCATATTATTAAGTAAGTCACATTATTAAAGTATTTACATTATTAGGTATTGACCTAACCATATGTGTTAAGGCGAATACTTAACAGATAATGCTCTACGGATTATTCGTTTGAAATTCGTTACTTAGGTCCTCATCTTAAGAATTAGGTCAAAAAACAAAGAAAACATGAAATAACGACGTGAAATAATTCAAACCGGCTCAAATGAGCCGATATAATGAGCGGCCGTAACGCTTTTCTATTTGTTTATCTTATTAAGACAAATGGCCGGTCAAAACCGCGTGAGCGCAAAAATTATATCCGAGGTCCGCCCAAAGAAATGTATACTATAACAAAATTTCCGTTTGTTCGCGGTTTCATGGAACTGATCTTTTCCTGATTATAATATTTATTATGGACAACTAAGCTGTGGACCTATTTAAAACAAAAATTGTATGAGATTTTTTCGGTCTGCCCGTTTGAATATTCGTCTGACATGCGACTGATACCTAAATATGACTTTACGAGAAATGGTAAACATTTTTTTCATTAAAATATTGAGCATCTGTATTTTTTAAGTTCTTCATTGATAACGCCAAACTGAGGCACAGCAAAACATGGTATTATTGTTTCCGTATTACATGGTGCTAAAAGCAAATTAACCTTTGGCAACAACGTATTTTTTGAAAAAGAGTCATTGAGCAATAGTCAGATATCTAGGGTTCCTCCACAAAAAGATAAAAACCTAAACACGAACGAAGTCACGAAAAGAAGTTCGTATATCATAAGACCCAACAGAAATAAGTCAAGTTACCGAATAAATCTTCGTTAAGCTTTGATAAGTGAGCTTACGCCCTCCTAGTCTCATGGCGATACTATAAGTTACCTCTTAACGTCTTGACAAATTTCGGTCATTTAGACCACTCAGAGTTTTACGGGTCATCTATATATAATAATATGTATTATAACATAAGTTTTTGTAGGGCACGTTTAAGGGCTCCCTCAAAAGTAGGTCATTACGGAAGTATCTTTTGGTGAACATTATATAACGGTTCCAGTGTATTTGTACTAGCTATATCTTTATGTTATTTTTACAAGACTGTGGAGAGATAATGTTTCTTTTGCATATGTATATATGTCTCATTGTTTGACACACTCTTCAGGCAAACGTCTTGACAGATTTTACCATAATTATGATATGTTGGATTCGCCTAAATCGTATGAATGACGAAGGCTATATTTTTAACAGTTATTTTTTATGTTTGCATAATAATAATCATATTGTTGTGTAGTTATGACGAGTGTTCTATGTAAAAAAAGAAAGATATTTGATAAAATTGACGGCAAAGAAAACATCGTGAGGAAACCTACACACCTCTGATAACTCCAAAAGAAATTTTCAAAGGAATCTATCAAACGGAACTTGTTCAGCGCGGACCTTCGCTCCTAAAGCACTCTCACTATGGGAAGAGACCCGTACCCAGCAGTGGCACAGTAATGGGTTGATGACGATACTAATTCTAATGAATTTCAGTTAGCTACAAACTATGAAACTTGGAATTTAGATCTCCAGAGGGCGGTTAGGGACCTTACTCGAAATTGAAAAGTTAGAGCTCACATCGACATGTTTGCTTAGACAGGTTCTAAACTTATGCAATTATAACCGCCCTGGGAATACATTGTTTATAAATTAAACAAAGTTGTTTATGAACGGACCTAGGGTATACTTATTTGGAGTTATGAAGTGATGAATTATTAATTTCGGACATGGTTTTTTGAGATATAGCTAGTAAACGAAATGATTTTATTACGGCATAGTTACCACTGTTCTACTTGGATTTAATTACAGATGTTAATCAGTCGCAGTAGCTACTTTAATTTGTATGTGTGTGTGTAGTACGAGTATACAGTTTTAAGCGCCGCTGTTGCTCATACATCCTAATCCATGGCATTCCAACTTAGTCCTCAGGGATAGCAACGCGTCTGTGGCCAACCTTAGGTAGGAATGTAATCTTATCTAGGGTTGATTATAGATGTTGGTAGCCATTTACCAGCAGGTTTACTGGATGCTCGTTGCAAATAAAAAAATCTTCGGACTGCATTGCAATTTAAAGAAACCCTTTCGTAATGCTCTTCGCCTCGTTTTGCTGATTTTGTACAAACAAGTTACAGTCGCTTTCTTAAAGTCACAGAACTTTTAAAAGATCTTGACAACAATATGTTGTGACTGTGAGGTTTGTGGTTAGACTGTTTATTATTAAAAAGACATCTCGTTGCAATGAAAGTAAAAAATGTGAGTCAGTAATAACATGACATTATCTAACCTGTAATAATAACCAATATATGATTTGTCTACGAAATATCGAATCAAATATATTACTACAATACTTACTTTAACCTGGAAAGCGAGAGTATATAGACAAAGAGCAATGGCAATACAACGGATATACACATGAAACTCATATGAAAAAATCGGGCTTCTATACAACGTCCAATGCACACATTGTTTATTTTTTAGGTCTAAAACTAGTAAGAATGGTGTAGCTTAATCAGTATCACCCGAAATTCCTAGGTGAGTAATGACCGTATACTCACAATACACTAGTAAAATTGGATTACTACTATTAAAAATGTGAACTGTATATTTAACACTAGATAAATCTGTCAATAACCGCTTAATAATGGTTGTTAATCCTAATTAGTATAACAAGAAAATTATAATGTAAATCGGCGATAAACCATTAGACATCCATAATCGGGCTAATTACAAGTCCTTATTTATATTTCGTTAAGTTTTCTTAAAATGCTTATTAATGCATAATAAATATTCCACACAACGAAAACTTAGGCAATAAACGACTTCAAAATACTGGCTGGAGATTAAGTCGGTAGTTTAAAAGACGGTTAAGTTTGAGTTTAAATTGTGTTAAGGGTTCCACATGATAATTTGTTGTATTAATGTGGATTTTATTACATACTGAGATAGAAGTTTATTGATACTGTTATTTATTATTTTGTTTTGACTGTTTCAAATTCGCTAGATAATTTGGCCTACCAAAAATCATAATTTGATAAATTGGCAGAAATTGACAATTTTTATATTTGTATTTATATTCGATTTATTTAGTTGATTACTAATGGTGCATTATTAAAAGTCCAGCTCATTTTTATTTAATTTTCTTCAATAAATGAGTAGCAAACATTAAGTGTTTACGTAAGCGTAACTACGTAGTACGTAAGCGTTTTTATGGCGCATAACTCCGAAACTGCACTTGAATGCAAACAGCGGGGAAAATTATGAAAAATCTTCGCATAACTTAAGTAGGTGATACGGCACCGCAGTTAAATCGCAAAACGCCTTTAAAAAATTCAGGCAATCCTGTTGGATTTGGAAAGGAGCTTACTACTACACATTGATGTTGTGTTTGTCAACCACATAATTAAATTCTGGATGTTTGTCTTATTTGAGGTTGATTTTACAGATGTAGGTACGAGCGACAGTAATGTTATTATAGGGTAGTTTTCGATTGGGTAGTTAACCTTAACTTTTTAATTGCTCTAAAACTAATATTTTTATAGCAGATCGTGGCAGAATACCAATATAAATAATAATAATATATCAGTTCAATAAAAAATGAAATTTCGAATTGTGGAAAGACACTTCTGTTCTATTATCTTAACGGCAGTATGTATCAAGGTGATTTGAATATTTCGGTTCCGTCGGAATTAGACGGAATTATTCGTATTCAAGTAATCTTTTTAGGCCAAATTAACGTGGCACAACTAAAGATTAGATTACAAGAAAACTTTCAGTTGACATTCGTAACTATTCATGAATTGCAGTAAGGCTAAAACACTTAAATTTGCAGCAGATATGTTGCTACGTCGTGTCGTTACAAAACTCTATCGTTCATGGTGTCGGCGCACGATGTTTTTTTCTTGATTCTTACAATAAAAATAGGCGATGTAATCTTGTGTTTTTAAAGTGATGTTTACTTAATATTTTCAAAAAAGCAACATATCAAAGAATGATAAGCAAACAACGCAATATCGAGATAATTGCTTCTATTATGTCAAAACACTTGGGTATGTTCCATCATACGAGTAGTCGAACCAGAAAGACTTGTACTCCCATATTTCACCAAAAATATCACTCCAGAAATATGGCCGGAGTTAATCTGAGCAACTGCAATTGTTCTAGTTGAAAGCGTTATCTCGTTGGCCATAATTCATTTCTATCTGTAGCCGTTAGCTCGTGACATAACGAAAAGTAGATGAGAAAATCTAGACTGTAATTAATCGCTGAAATAAAAGTAGGTTCTTAGTAGTGGGAGTTTTTCTCTGAAATATAGATAATAATGTTAGTTTCTTTTGCGCTTGGCAAAAAAGGTATTTCATGTATCCTTCTGTTCATTAGTTATTGGTAAATGTTATAGTCTAAGATCCGACTGCGTGATCTGTTCATCAATGAAACTGTATTTCGTAGACCTCAAGTAATTTATATTTATTTATAAATTATTATTCTTTAGTTATTTATTTTTAATTTATTTATTTTATCTTCAAAATATTAAAATACAAAGAATTTTATTTTTCCGCTATGGAAAACCGGTATTATTATTTAATTACTATACGAGTACTTCGATATAAAAGTGGATGGATGTATAAATCATGCGCTCGGGTCTCGTACTATGAACTCTTACTAATATGTCAATAAAAAGATAATAATAAGTAATAACGATGAGATGAAATTATTTATTAGTTATTATAAAAGCATTATAGTATCTAATAAACATTAGCGGTACAGATTTAGTGATGCTGCAGTATTTAGGTAGTGACTAACCCATGAAAGACATTTTTAAACATCAATCGGGGAAAATAGTTTCATAACATGCTTTCTGGAGAAGGCCTTAATTATGTAGACCAATTACGGCCTACAAAAGTCGTGGACTTTGCGCGGTTCAATTAACCTATTAAGCACTTTTTTTTTTTGTTTACGAGGGGGAAACCTTCAAAAGGTACCCTATGCCGTGGGAGCGGCACGGGGTTATGTGGGATTCTTACCGCACTAAAACCCCCCCGGTGGCCGTCCTCGGCGCTGCGTAGAGGAAGCCGGGAACCTATTAAGCACTTAGTGTTACGTTTCATATTCTATTCTGAACAAACAATACATTAGCATGTAAATAGGATACCACTTAAAACGGTAACAAGTACTTTAACTTTAAACAGTTACGCTCTACACAATTAACCGTGGGGCTATGTTTAGGCGTACGTCCACACTAGGCGTTTTCTTGTCGCCCATGTTTACTGATTCACGGGTTTCCAAAATACACGCATGACTCACTCGTCTTTTAGAGACCCGTGTGCGTATGAAAGAATAGGATGCAAGTAGCACGCTTGGCGGTGGGACACGCGTGCGAATATAGACATACTTTAGGTGGTAGAACCCTTTGTGGTTCGACTCCGGCGGCACCACCACTACACCCATTTCTGCATCATAACAGCAGTGTTAAGTGCTCATGTGTTCTGGTTTGAAAGGTGGGGTAAGGAAGAAATACATTTCCGACACGTTCCAGCTTAGTCCTCAGGAGTAGCGGCGCGTCTGTAGCCGACCTCAGGTAGGAATATCTAATTCTATCTGGGGTTGATTACAGATGTCCATTACCATCAGATGGACGTTTGCTACTCGTATATTATAAAAAAAAAAAACATTTACTCAGTTTAACTTCCTGAGTTAAGTTATAAATCGGCATATATAAAATTAAAGCAAAAATATTGCGACAAATTTTCGAGGCTTTTAAAAATAATTCGGTGGTTTTAAATCACAAGCAAAATAATATGGCAGCGAAAATGCTTACGTATCAATAAATTTACTTTCACAAAAGAGGCGTGTCGTAAATTCCACAGCCTTCCGGAGTGGAGCGATTAAAAAACAAACAGGGAAACGTAATTTCCATTTAGTTTTTTGTATGAAAGAAACTTTTCCAATAATATCGATACGCGGTCCGAGTTTGGAACTTGTAGCATGCATTGGGCACTTTTATTAGATTTTAAAACTTTTATGGACGCAAGATTGAAACGCTTTGGAAACTTTGCATTGAATTACGCATGAGTTATGGTAATCGGATTTGGGTGTACAAATTTGGCAAAATGGATTTAGATAAAAAATATATTACTAGGTAATATATTTATCTTTAGAGATTAGTACAAGGTCTGTTTTAAGGATTTAGCAGATGAACTTGGGTCTATCGACTGATATTACCATTTTTGTATATTCTTTGTACACTATTATTTGTGCTGCAGTTATAGCTGGTTTATCCTAATTACATGCTTCATATGAACTTTGAAAACAGGATGTGTTTAAAATAGTAATAGGAGTATATCCATTAATTTGAGATTGTATAAAAATACACTTTTCACACTCACAACCTCACACTAGTATTTTCTGTGTCGTGGGTGCTATGGTCACATACATGGACGAATACACAAACATCCAGACTCAGGACAGAAATCCAAATTCGTTGTTCAGGTTTCTGGGAGGGAATCGAACCAAGAACCCTCGTATCAGACCGGTCTGGTGATCGCTCCGCCACGCGGATCGTCAATAAGTTACATATATTAATATGTGATATTTTATTTTATTCCTCATGCACGAACTTACAACATGAACATCAGTTGCTAGAGCTATAAGAAAATCAGTATTATGGAAGCCGAAACGTATATTCCAAGGTGGTAAACATGACGAAAACATCATCAAACTTTTTCTATTTACAAAGTACGTAACAACTTTTCTTTTCCCATACTGTTTCTGTTCACCTTCCCGACCTTGTGGAAACTATGGACTACTAACGAAAGATTATTTAGATTTGAAATAATCAGTGGTCTTGGCCTTAATTCACAATTAAGAAGTAAATTAGATTAATCGGAAAACATAAAAAACATGCAGGTACTTTTATATTTACTAATACTGATTCGTTTGGCTCAACTTGGCGAACTTCATCTTAGGAATAGTAACGCGTCGAAAATTCTAACAATATTATTTTAATTTATAAGTTTATATATATATTTTTTATAATAGAGGAAAAAATAATCGACCACATAAATGAAAACGCATTATTTCTTTTCCATTTTTGTTTTATTTCCTACATTTGGACAACTTTATCGGTAACGCATTCAACTTTGCCTACGTGGCGAATAGTAAAAGAATTAAAATAGTAAAAGAATTAAGACCCAAAGCGGATAAACGCTGGCCTATTTCGCGCGATTCCTTCTGTACACATTTTGTTCAATTTTGTCCCTGTAACATTACAAGAAACAAATAGTTATCGATTTATTGTAATGGTTATGCCCAAGGCCTAAGGCTTTGATTTCCCGTGGGATCCGGATTTCAGAATTCAGAAGTTCAGGCCGCCCCTCGACAAGGTGGACCGATGACCTGAAGAAGACGGCGGGAAACCGCTGGCTTCAAAGGGCACGGGACCGGGTGGAGTGGCGCCAATTAGGGGAGGCTTATGTCCAGCAGTGGACCTCAAAAGGCTGATGGATGGATTGATGGATGGGGATCCGGATAATTAAAATATCTCATCTGACAAAAAATAAAACTTTAATTATTTTTTGCTCTTAATTAGAGGAACTTCGCGTCTTCTAGATGGGCAACAGTAATTTGAAATTGGCACTCCAAAGGCAGCGCCGCCACACCTATTTCAATCTAATAACAGCAGTGTTTAGCGCTGCTTTATTTCATTTTGAAGGTTGTAGTATGGGATACCTACATACATACTTATCCGAAGCGTTATAACTTAGTTATCAAAGATAGTAAATCTGTGGTCGACCTTAGAAAATACTCTTAAATTTACCTAAGGTTGATTACAGATATCCATGAGGGACAGTTGCCACTTATCATCAGGCGGACTGTGTGCTCGTTTGCGGACGTCTAAGTATATTTAAATAAAATTGGCGGTCGAAAATAAAATAAATTACTCTTATCTCATAGATTATCCTTAAAACGCATATAGCATCGTTTCAAACTGTAGTTATTCACCCTGTATTTATGATACAACTTATGAAATTGAATACGTAAAAGTTAGACCTACGAAACATGTCGCAATGTTTTTACATAATTAAATGTATGTACGAGTTCTAAAATTAGCATCAAACCGCAACCTCATGTGTTGCTAAAACTTTATTTAGCAAACATCATATATCTTGCGCAATAAACCTGGTACTTCCATAAACAACTTTATTTCATAAAGAATAAGCGAGAAATTCAAGCAACTTAATAGAAGTGTCGACGTAAGTGTAAATCCGCTTGGCGTTTTCAACACACGCTTGTTTCCCTTTTATTGTAGTACTTAAACGGGAAATTATTTGTCGGAAAATTTCCTAGAAGGCTCCTTATTCGTATGAATTTTTAAAAGGGATTACGACGATTATGGGTCTTTTCTTTTAAAAAAAATATCATGAATTTTTGCGAATATTATGTGGTGCAGTGCTCGCTGTACTGCGAATATTATAAACAAGGGTGACAAAGGGTTTCCGGTTCGATTTCGGGCCAGGCATCAAAATGATGAATTTATATAAGTACGTAAATAGAAAAAGTCTTAATGATCGTCATTGTGGATGTAAAAAAAATTTTTTTTTCATTTTTAACACCCATAATATAGAAAATTTGTTATATTATACGTCACAATTACTTATTTATGACAAGTTGTTAATGTATCACTACCTCATGGCCAATAGTTTCTTGTAGACCAATATTTTTTCCCAATAGAAATGAGGTTTGCTGGTTTGATTTCCGGCGGAAATGAACGGTTGTATGGCGGACAAAATGTTTGCTTCCGCCCTGGATGTGTTTTCACGGGAAAATTGTACCTATAGCGCCTGTTATTTGACAGAAAGCCAGAACAAACAAAAGGATGATCGGTCTTATATCACCCCTCCCTCTTTAAATAGGGGTTGATACTTAATAGTGATGACATCATTTGATAATTACCCCATTGCTAAGTATAGATCGATTTTACAAAGAGATGATTTTAAGCCATCGCTATCCAATATGTCATTTAATTTCATATAAGAGAATCTATGCTATTAAAACACACTACGACTAACAAAGATCCAGAATAGAAAACTTTTATTTAAATTCGTGATTAAAATGTCTGCTTAATTGGAAATCTAACCCGGAATCTTTTGCTAATCAACCTGTACCCTTACCATGAGCTTTTCCGTTTTCACAAATATGACTGTTTTGGTATTTGTTTACGTATTTGCCCATACAAATTCCAATCAGCGCCCCTAGCGGATTGTATCAGAACTATAGCGTCAATAACGTAACATTAAATGTCTAAATTGACAAAATGGCGCTTAATGTTTTGTCTCTCTTTTTTGCGAACATGTGACGCAGACAGAAATACTTGAGCACTTATTGTTACGTTTACTCAGTCTACTGAAGCAAACGGAACAGAATATTGGATTGAGTAAACGTTACGTAAAAATGTGGGATGTTTTGAAAACTTATGGTAAGGGTACTGTACTCTATATAGTGACCACACCACCAGTCGTCAATTATCGCATTCCGGGTTTCCTCAAGATATTTTTCTTCACCATTTAAGCAAGTGATTATGGTCATTAATTTCGAATATGTTAAAGAACTGTAGGAATGAACAGCATTAAACATATTCTTGGTCTTATAAATCTTTACATATTGTAAAAAGAAATGTTTTGTCCACTGTAAGCAGTTTCGTAAAAGTAACCCTTTGCAAGTTCTCATGACTTTTATTTCAAACGAATTACGGGTTAAATTTGGGTATATCACAGGCTTCCGTGAAAAAATAAACCTACCACAAATTATGACGAGATGACACACAAAATTTGCGAATTTAGTAAAAATGCACGTATGTTTGCAGTCTGCACATTTTAGCGCAAAGCTTCAAGTAAAGAATTTTAGTGGAAGTTTATTTTTATACAGAGATCATGCACGCCTTAATATTTTCTTGATTCCTTATATTCCTTAATACGACTTATATGATATTTCGCCGTTTTATTTTTGTTTTCTATTTTTATATTTTTGCAATGTCTTTTTTACCCGACCGCCAAGGAAGGGTTATGTTTTTCGCGCGTATCTTGTATGTTTGTCTTTCTTTATTTGATCGGATCTAACAAACGCTTGAAAGAAAGTCGACAATTAAGGTGTCATTATATTTGTCTCAATGACCCGAGTGTCCTTAGATAGGTGTTAGTAAAAAAAATCGAAATAGCGGATTTTTGGCGCGAAATAGTAACACATTTAAAAAAAAAAGTTACCCGAACCTATCGACTAGGGTATCAAATGAAAGGAAATTAAATGGAGATTATAAAAATATATTTGTATATATATAAGACAACAACGTGACTGACTGACTGACTAACTAAATGACTTTTTCATTTTTCAGAAATCAACGTACAGCCTAAACCCAGGACCTTACAGTTCTGAAATTTTGCACATAGGTTCTCTATATAGCGTGAATAAGTACTAAGAAAGGCTTTTTGGAAATTCTATCCTTAAGAGGGTAAAATAGAGGAAAACAGTTTTTTTGAAATCCTTTAATTTTGAAGCAACTACTATAAAGTTTTGTATTTGACTTTCTGGATAAGAACAAGGACGCACTTTATTAGCCGCCTCCGAAAAATAAACCCCGTAGGGGGTAAAATAAGGGTTAAAAGTTCATTTGAACAACCGTCAATTTTGAAGCAAACACTATGAAATTTTGTATCAGGCTTGTTGGATAAAAATAATTAAATTCTACCTCTAATGAGGTAAAATAATGACCGAAACTTTGAATTACTGAAGTTATATATTTTATAGACCGTAAATGGTGGATTTTTTTTGCGAAATAGTAACACGTTTTAAAAAAAGTTAACCAAACCTATCAAGTAGGGTGTTAATATAAAGGAAATTAAGAGGAGATTACACATACATTATATAATATATCTTATATATAAAATTCTCGTGTTAGTTACCGTACTCCTCCGAAACGGCTTCACCGATTTTCACCAAATTTTATATACATATTCAGTAGGTCTGAGAATCGGCCACTATCTATTTTTTTACCCCTAAGTGATAAGGGTTGTTCACCCTTAACATTTTTTTATTTATATGGCAACACAAAGTTTGCCGGTCAGCTAGTACATATATACTCGTATATACACATCGAGATGACTGTCTGAAAATGAGTGAGTTGCTGTGCCAAAGATCAACGCAAAGGGAAACCGCTGAACTTAAGCGTGCTGGAATTTTACACATAGATTCTTTATATAGCGTAAATGAGCACTACGAGGATAAAATAGGATAATATTGTTTGAACATCTTTTGTTTTTGAAGCAGACACCTACTATGAAACTTTGTATTTGGCTTTCTGGATAAAAATCATGAAATGCCTATTTCACTGCTTTTGGAAATTCTACTTCAGCCTTTTTAGTGCAGTCGGGTTCTTGATTTTTTTAATTAATTACTTGTTAATCGAAGTGTAATAATTTAGTGGCCAGAGATGTATTATTGCAAATGTCGATGATTATGGAAGAATATATTATATTTTTGAAAATCGTTTCTAAGCGTTTTAAACAATAGAAACTGGATAATGCTACTATGATTCGTTGAACTGATACGACGAGGGAAGCCAGTTTGCGTACGTATCACATAATGCTAATATCACGCTACATACGATGAACGCTCACATCTTGAACATCTAATTGCCACTTCGCTATTGTGTTCGCGAAATCTGAGCTTCAATTTCGGTTTTGTTTTGAAATGTCGTGTTGTTGAGTAACTAATATTATAATTTATATGATATAGTTGTATTATTATTAAGTTCGCAACTAAGACAAAGCTTTTGAACACGCTTTTATTAGCTTCACCTGTATGTTTGTATGTTTGTGAGTTTGTGCGTTTGTGTGTAACCCTCGTTTGGACTGAGCAAGTGGCTTATTACTGTTAGTATGTATCCCCACTTTAAGTGTGTTTGTTAGCTGAGCGGGCTTAGGCGCGGTTTTTCGCTGACGTCAACCCCGTGATTCATCGGTCGTGGGTTCTAATCCACGGCGAAAAATGTTTTTTAACAATAAATAGAACTAAACAATGAAAAATAAATATAAATAGTTAAAAAAAAAAACTAAAAACACGCCTTTTCCACTTTTTAGTTAATTTTATCATAAAATCGTGTTTTTCAGTTTTTTTTAATATTCACTCATAGTATCCTTTTAGTTACAGTCAAAATTTAAATATCATGTCTTGATATCCTGAGTCTGGGTGATTGTATGACTTAGACGGAGAGTGGAGCAGTATATTTAGTACTGTAGCCGTAATTGTAGTTATCCAATAATTCATACAAAGTAACATATTCTGTCCTAAAACCAAACAAGGTTCCTATCAGAGTAATGACCCAGACCGCCATCAAATTCAAAACTGAATATTCTATTGAGGTTAACACACCCTCTAAATATTCAAACGTTCAAGATTCGTACAAGCAAGGTCTTAATTTAGTTAAACGGTACCAGTTCTCTGCCAATTAATTTAACCTCCGAAGTAATCGTAACTTCCGCTACTTGGTTAGCTCAATTCATTTATAGTTTGAGGTCAATCGAATCATTGTCATTTTATTGTGCACTAAAGCTTCGGTTATGTTAACCCCTCTTAGTCTAAGAGACCCGTGCACAGCAGTGGAACAGTATGGGTTAATGATGAAAGCTTAAGTATATTTGAGTGCATAGAAGTAGGTCAAATTCTATTACTTAAAGCTTGTGTTGGTTGATTGAATTATATTTTATTGATACGAAATTATATGACATGATATTATTATATTATGTGACCAACTAACATATGATAGTCACGAAACAGAAAAACGTGATTATACGAGACAAAAGTGCAGTCCACCCGATGGTAAATGGCTATTGCCGCCCATGGACATCTGTTATCAGCCTCAGCTAAGATAAGATTCCTACCTGAGATCGGCTACAAATTGCTATCTCTCAGAGATTGAGTTGGAATGCCAAGAACAAAATTTGTCTTCCTTATCACAATCTGCCAACTAGACCACGGCAGCGCTTAACATTACCGTTATTAGGCAGAAATAGGTGTCGCAGTGGTACTAACGGAGTCGAACCACAAAGGGCTCTACCACCTCTGTTGTAAGGTACGTTTCCTGAAATGAAATGAAATGAAATGAAATGAAATGAAATGAAATGAAATGAAATGAAATGAAATGAAATGAAATGAAATGAAATGAAATGAAATGAAATGAAATGAAATGAAATGAAATGAAATGAAATGAAATGAAATGAAATGAAATGAAATGAAATGAAATGAAATGAAATGAAATGAAATGAAATGAAATGAAATGAAATGAAATGAAATGAAATGAAATGAAATGAAATGAAATGAAATGAAATGAAATGAAATGAAATGAAATGAAATGAAATGAAATGAAATGAAATGAAATGAAATGAAATGAAATGAAATGAAATGAAATGAAATGAAATGAAATGAAATGAAATGAAATGAAATGAAATGAAATGAAATGAAATGAAATGAAATGAAATGAAATGAAATGAAATGAAATGAAATGAAATGAAATGAAATGAAATGAAATGAAATGAAATGAAATGAAATGAAATGAAATGAAATGAAATGAAATGAAATGAAATGAAATGAAATGAAATGAAATGAAATGAAATGAAATGAAATGAAATGAAATGAAATGAAATGAAATGAAATGAAATGAAATGAAATGAAATGAAATGAAATGAAATGAAATGAAATGAAATGAAATGAAATGAAATGAAATGAAATAAAAATCTATAATTTTCTGTAAGGAATATTTAGGTTGAATCTAGCTTACTAAGCAATTGATGTAATACTTATTAGCCTAGATTCTCTAGATATTATATTATTCTAACATAAACGAGTAATTAATTAATAATAATATGAAGGCCTATTTCAAACTCCGCAATGTGTACAATATGGAGGTACTCAAACTCCAAACTAATTTCGGCCAAATAATTTGCGCCACTGAGGGATAATCTCAGTTTACTTTAGTAATTTAAAACATCAGGCTCATTGACTAACTTGTTAGGATCGAAATAAGGTTGCCGCGTATTTAATTTTTTTTTTTATTTTCAAAAATTTAAAACTGTTGTATTATTATTAATTTATTTTTTTTCAAAATTAAATTTAGAAGAATTAGTTTTTGTCAGTCTGCTTGCCAAATGTAAATTTTATTTTAAGATCTAATGTATGTAAGTGTCATGCAACTCTACTTATCAAGAACTATCTAGAAATTGACATCTAATACGCATTGGATTCACAAAAAGAAGAATGCACAGTAAGAGATTACAGTTCACACCATTCACATCTTTCATGTATTGACAATTTATTTAAAAAGCGGCAGCCCTACCATCTGTCGAGTATTTCGCGTTATAACCGTAAACTTTTATCAGATTATACTATTTGAACAATGGCGAAGCTTCCTCTAAATCACGAAATCAAATAAACGGGACGTGTTGAGCAAATAAGATAAAATAAACGTCCTCGGAAGATGAATGTCTGGGAATACTTCGCGCAGTTGCCGTTTCTGTCCAAAGAATTTGACGATTATTTTCTGAAATGGACAATTATGTGGTTTATTTATAAATGAGAAAGGAAGATATTGTTTACTTTAGAACTTGCATGGTAAAATAGAGAATTTCAATTGTTAAATATATATTATGTTTCACAATTATAACGAGAACCAATAATCAAACAAAGCAACGAGATATTATTAATTAAAGAGTAAATTTTGACCTTCCCTTTATACGTGGTTTCCATGTTTGGTTGACAAATAATGGTAACATTTTTATATATAATATAGGAGTAGCAGACGAGCATTCAATACACCTGATGGTAAGTGGTTATTGCCGCCCATGGACATATGTAATCAGCCACAAATAAGATAAGTTATTTTCCTGACGTTGGTTACTAATACACCGTTACCCCTGAGGACTAAGCTGAAACTCCTCGGAAAAGTATTTTTCTCTTACCACATTCTTCAAATCAGAACACAGCAGCGCTTGACACTACTGTTAATAGGCAGAAATAGGTGTGGCGGTGGTGCCGTCAGAGTTGAACCACAAAGGCTTCTACCACCTTGAAATGAATAATAATAATTATTTACGGACTATGGAGACGAAGTCGCAGACATACGCGTGTTTTAAATAACGAGGTAATGACATGCTCTTAAGTAGTTAAAGTCAACAGTCAGAGATACAGCTTAAGTAGCCTAATTTTGCAGGTAACATTAATATTACTCGGCCGTAGTTGAGACTTGAGAGAACATTGTTCCGTGAGAGAACTAGTTAATTAAATTTTGTTTACAAGAAACTCTAAGGTCAAGCCACTTGCCGTTGTTACGTGAGCATAATTAAATGGGCGCTTCAATTTGACACGTGTATCTCAGGATAAGCTTTCAGGTTTTAGGGAAATTATCTTAAATAGCCATGATTTTTTTAGAAAATAACAAAATCTTTTTTAAATAATAATAATAAATTATTTAAAAACTAAAGACACGCATTTAAAGTTAATCAAACTAAAAAGTAATAATTATTACAATCTATATACACATAATGTGCTACTGATGCTCGTACTATAATTAATCAAACACAATGCATGTATAATAAATCCAGTTCCGATCTGAGTTCTAACCGACAACCGAAGCCGAAGGCTGCCATTGTATTCGATAAATTCAACATTCAACCGACTCAATACTCGCTAAAGTTATAGGCATTTAATTATAACTAGACAATTTAGCTTATTCTAAACAAGCCTGCGTGCCTCCTGAAATATTTTCAGGATTAAACTTATTTTGCTGTACAGGACGTACGTACGTTAAGTTTTCTATCTGTGCGTAAAAGTACTGATAAAGTTGGCTCATGTATTCATAAGAGACAAAATAATTGATCAAGTACGATACAAATATATTACAAATATATTATAAATGTCCACTTGAGGACTTACCAAAAGCCATCGGTGTAATTAATAACGATTTGATTTGTATCTCGAATTGGTGTCAGTTGCATGGATTGAAGGTAAATCCACAGAAAACCCAAGCCATTGTCATTGGTAGTTCAAGGTTATTAAACAAGGTCGATTATGATAACCTACCTGGAATCTTATTTGATGGTGTCCATGTACCATTGACAGAAACAATAAAAAACCTGGGTATCCACATGGATAGATATTTCTCTTGGGTTCCTCAAGTCAATGAAGTGAGCAGGAAAGTTTTTTCGGCTATGGGATCTCTTCGAAGGCTTCGCAACTTTCTACCAATTGCAACGAAAATCTCACTGTCACTGTCATTACTGCATCCTATCCTTGACTATGCAGATGTTTGCTATCTAGATCTAACAGAGGAGCAACTGAATAAACTTGAGCGCATCCAAAACTTATTCATTAGATTCATATTTGGTATTCGCAAATATGATCATATCTCCGAGTATCGTATTAAGCTCAAGTGGCTCCCAATCCGTCTTCGTCGGAATACTCATATTCTGTCTGCTTTGTACTGCGTCTTGTTTAACTCAAACAGTCCCTGTTATTTAAAGGAGCGTTTTCACTACCTTCATTTATCTCACAATTCTCGCTTACTTCGTTCTAATGAAAATCTTTCCCTCGCAACTCCTTCTTCTTCTTCATCCTTCTACGGTAAATCCTTCACTGCAGTGGCTGTGCGCCTATGGAATTCCTTACCGATTGTTATCCGACGTGCACAGTCATTGGACTCTTTTAAAAAGCAAGTGAAGGAATATTACCTAACCCTTTAATCTCTCCCTCTTTGATCTTTTATTTTCCTTTTACCTTTTCCTCTTTTCCTCTTCTCATTTTGCTATTTTGTTGTTCTATACAAGCTGCTGACATATTAAAGTTGGTATATACATTTTGTACACCCTACCCTGTTTCACTTGCTACTGTATTTTGTTGTCTTAAAATCAATGGTTGTCTGGAAGAGATCGCTATTTTAGTGATAAGACCGCCGGTTGTACGCTTAATTACTTGTAATTGTTGTTTATTTTATTTTGTCTTTGGTGTGCAATAAAGAATTTTTGTATTGTATTGTATTGTACGAGTCGAACTCGCACAGAAAGTACCACATTTATTTCATTTTTTTTTTACTTTTAGTGTTTGTTATCATAGCAACCAGAAAATAAAATGCAATTGACATACGGACAACCCATTTTTATTCTTTGGGTACGGAACTCTAAACAACTAAATAAAAAAAAACGTGTAATTATTCAATTATTATAAAAAACGCTGTCTTTTTTTGATTTGTTTATAAACTTATGCTAAAACGACAGACAGACACTTCAATTTACTTATAAACATTTATATTAGGAGTTAAGTGTTGAAGGCATTTGTTCAGTTGGTACAAAGAAGCTGAAGATTATTGTTTGTACAATAGAATCTTTCAGCTATTCAGAGCAGCTGCTGAATTTCAAGTTCCTGGCATTTGTATTTACGTAATGGGTTACTAATTTGACTTGTTTAAGTCAAGTGGGGTTGAATTTGAATGGTATAGCGTATAATTGTTTCGTTGAGGAGCATATTGAAGGGAATGTAATATTTTTTGTTTTAGTTAAATAAATATTTTTGTTATTTTTTACATATAGAATAAGTTAAATATTGTTCTAGTTATTTAAAAATGTTTTTATTAAAGTGTACTCTTACCCTTCTGCGGTAGGTAGTGCTTTTTTAGCATATCTTTATTAACAATCTTTAAAAGATTTTCAAGTATAAAACGAACTTGCAGTCCACCTAATGGTAAGTGGTCGCTTCTGCCCATAGAGATCTCTAACCATATCCATATTTTTTTTATAATATTGGAGTAGCAGACGTACATGCAGTCTACCTGATGGTAAGTGGATACTGCCGCCCATGGACATCTGTAACAACCCCAGATAGGATTAGATATTCCTATCTGAAGTCAGCCACAGATGCGCTGCTACCCCTGAGTACTAAGGCGGTACGCCTCGGAAAAATATGTCTCCCTACCACACCCTTCAAACCGGAATACATCTGTTATGAGGCAGAAATAGGTGTGGGGTACCACAAGTAAGGTGGGAACCACAAAGGGTTCTACCACCTTTAAACAGATAAATTACAAGATTATAAAACACAAGTTTTAACTGAGAACTGTAACGGTCAGTCAGCCGACATTCACACCTTTCCACCGAAACGCAAAACCTGCTGTACGATGATAATAGCAGTGGTACCTTCTCGGTCTATTCATACCCGTTCTACCATATTCGTTATTTATTTAAAAACTACAAAAGGCAATCCAGTATACATAGCATTATATTCGCAGCGTGTTCTGACCCTAAACCCTTGACATTTGATATATTGCCAGGCCATTAATTAAAGAGATGATAGTTTGTTAGATTGATGAGTTAGATCGACTGTCGCCGCAAGTTTCAATGCCCTGAAATATTGTGTTGAAAATATGGTGTTTTTCACTTTTGTTGGTATTGAAGTAAAGATGGATGATTCGGCGTTTTTTGCTCTCACGGATTAACAAAGTGTAATGAAAAACAAAATTTAATGTCTTAGCTACATTTGTTTAATGACGCATTTAATTTAGTATTTAAAGATATAAAGCCTGTGTGAACTATTTCTAAGGTGCTGTTACTGTTTTCTTATGTGCATGGATGGCCGAAAATTATTATTAATTGCTTGCTCGTATGCTACTTACAATACTAGATAATAATTGTACCTATATAATCACGTGAAGCAGGACTTCAAAGAGTGTCGGTATGTAACATCGTGTATGTGACACCGGGGTATTACACCTATGTATATGCGGTAAAAAATAGTGACGCAACTGTGATAGGCTTTAGGTAGAACCTGTTCTATAATTATGGATTATCCTACAGATGTCCATAGACGATAGTGACCACTTATCATCATATGGACTGCATGCTCGTTTGCTAAATGAATCTTATAAATAATAAAAAACCGTAAGCAAGACGCAGTGTCCCGTTTGATATTTCTTTCACCTAAAAAGTATGCAAAAGGTTCGTTCAAAAGCAGACTTTTACTCAGATATAGTAAAATTTTCCCACCGCTTTAAATGGAGGTGTTAAATCGCGGCATTAGGCGCCCAAAGCCAGGATTAACTTTAGATCCCTTCGAGTCTGATTCTGTCGCGACATTGATGGATGTCTTTGTTGATAGTTCACTTTAAGTAATTTATTATCTATTATTTGGTATGCAAAGCACCTTAATAATAAATTGAATTTAAATTCGATATACCTATTGTTTCGTTTGTTTTAAACATAACAATTTTAATAGTTATTTATCTACGGGCACGGCAGTGACCCCACCAAGTCGAGATGATAAATAGATCATTCAAAAGTGTAATAACCGAAAACCGAAAATATAGCCTTAGTCTATCGAAGCATAGTTATGGTACATAAACGTATAATATTATTCAAAAATAGTATCATGTTTTTGGAAATATATTTATTTTTTAGCTGTTAGATTATACTTAATCAAATCGAAATTATATTTCTAACACTAACACATTTCGTGAATATAAACGTTTTGTGTAATTTCTGATAGCTCTTAATATAATATGTATGAAGTTTATTTTTGTTTATATACAATTGTATGGTTAAAAATCAAGTACGTAGATGTAGTACGTAGATGAAGTAGTAGATGTTACGAGTTTCAGAATACTGAATATTTAGCAGCAAAAGTTAGCCATTTTATTTTTGCAACGTATGTTCAGTTCTAAGAACATAGGTACGCATTAGGTTATTTCGGTTCTTATCTAAAGCCAAGATTCACTTTAAGACTGCGTCAGAATCGATCTCGACGTTGATTGATGACTTTAGGTGTCTAGATAGTACGCTTCAGATTACTAAAGACGTTTGCCAATCTAATTTAGCCCGCTAGTCTCGAGTAAATAGTGATAAGTGAATGTGGATGAAGGTGGTGAAAAATGGCTTACTTATTGCAAACTTTCGACGGCATTTTTTATTAAATGTGCGTCTGTTTTTTATTTTATAACGAACCCAATGGTACGTGTAATCCCACTGATGTCAGTACCCTTACTATGAATTTTTTCGTTTGACAAATATGACTGTTTTGGTAGACAAAAAGTTCATCGTCACTTGAGCACTTACTTATTGTTACGTTTACTCAGTCTACTCAAGCAAACGGAACATAATAATGGATTGATTAAACGTAAATTGTGGGATGTTTTGAAAACTCGTACTAAGGGTACCTACAGGTCCCTTTTTTACCAATAAAATGTATGCTGATTTATACTTTATATCTTACTTGAAAGGATCGTATTATTCTCTTCATCCGTAGATAAGATCATCATTACACCTCGACTTCATACGGCACTGCAACTCAAATCTTTCCGACAAGTGTATGTAGTTATTTAGTCGCGACCAATTATAGTTTTTTATATATCAGCAGTGACCATTCACCTTTAGGTACGAAGGGCGGCTGATCAATCCACGGCCTAAGATATTGAAATAAAAGTAATTTAAAAAATTAAAACTATTTTTATTTGTCTGCTACTTCAATCTTGTAAAAATAGAATAACTCAAAGTAGGTATGTATATTTTAGTAGAACGTACTAAAATTAGAAGATATTTTATGAATGAATCGTATCTTGATAGATGTATGAGCGTAAGACAATCTTTATTCAATTTTACCCACGCAATATGCCACCTTATTTCCCTTCGCAAACAATTAATGTAATTAATTACGCCAAGTTCCAGAGAATATACAACGGGAAGAAATTATTTTAATTTAATGTAAAGTGATTATTGTTGAAACTTTACTTGAGATGATTATTATTACCCGTATACTCAACAAGATAAAAATCACTATAAAGGCAGTAATCTAAGGGACCTCTGTTATCACAAAAAGATACATAAACATATATTTTATTAAAATGTTTTATTAATTTCGCTTCTGTTTTGAACCCAAAGAGAATGTTGATAACAGCGATCCTATTGAACTGTGCACTAATAACGTATTAATAAAATAATTACATGTTTTACTCCCTTCATATTTCTAGGTTCTTTTAGAGATTTACATTCATATTCTTGTACATATTTATTAATCAATTTGATTTAAATTTTCTATTTAATTATAAATGATTAGATTAGATTAGATTATCTATACTTATATCGATACCAAATAATTTACTGTTAGATTTCGTCCGTTTAACAGAGGCATATGCTTATTAATTTATTGTGATACAATTTCATTTTCATGTATATTTTCATACAGATTTTATGTTGGTATTAGACTACTTCATTTAGAATACTTCAATAATTCATAGACGTAATTTTAATGCCATATCTACACATTATCACGTCTGCGTGGAGATCACATCACCCAGTAATGATTATGTAATTACCTGGCACTTTCTGTAATTGCTGATATTAAGACCGATTTCGTGTTGAGAGGGAACCTCGTTACAAATAAGTAGTGTGAATCGTGGATATTCGAGGTCAACGTCCCGCATTGTTTCATTTTAGATCTGACTATATTATTTTATGGTAAGTAAGAACTCCTCATATAAATATGTCTCCCTTACACCCTTCAAAGCGCAATACATGAGTTTGCCGCTGGAGTCGCTATCGTCCAATACCAAAGGATTTTTTTGTATAATATTGGAGTAGAAGACGATCGTGCATTCCACCTGATTGTAGTGATCTAAGGCTCGTAAGGCTGTGAGTAAATGAGACGTCTTGCTTAGATGAGGTCTTCATTGTAACTCCTCTAATACTACGCTTAACCTAACTTATATAACTATGAGTGTGTGTAACACTACATGATGGTAAGTAGCTACTGACGCCTGCAATCAACCGCAAATAGGATTAGATATTCCTACCTGACTTCGGCCACAGTTTCGCCGCTCCCCTGAGGACTAAGCTGGAATGCCTCGGAAAAGTATGTCTCCCTTACCACACCCTTCTAACCAGAATACAGCAGCGATTAACACTGCTGTTATGAGGCAGAATTAGGTGTGGTACCGCCAGAGTTGAACCACAAATGGTTCTACCACCTTCAAATTATTAGTATTATTTATTGTTAATTTCGACTACAAGTGTGCAGTAAATAGTCATCATCATCAACCCATTAACGTCTCCTGCTGGTCACGGGTCTCCTCTCATAATGAGAAGGATTAGGCCATAGTCTACCGCGCTGGCCCAGTGCGTATTGGTAGACTTCACATACCCTTAAGATTTTTTTTTTTTTATAAATCTCGCAGGTATGCAGGTTTCCTCACGATGTTTTCCTTCACCGTTTAAGCAAGTGATAATTAATTTCTAATACGCACATTAATTTGAAAATCAGAGACGCACCTCTGATTTTCAAATTAATGTGCGTATTGGTGCGTATGAAAATCAGAGGTGCGTGCCCTGGGATTTGAACCTCGGACCCCTCGATCGAGAGGCCGCGTTTCTTAACCACTAGGCTATCACTGCTTAAGCTAATAAGCAAGTGATTATTAATTTCTAATACACAAATAACTTTGAAAAATCGGAGGTCCGTGCCTGGGATTTGAACCTCGGACCCCTCGATCGAGAGGCCGAGTTTTTCAATCACTAGGCTATTACTGCAATAAAGAATATTCTATTTTATTCTGTTAAAGAATAGAATACGAATAGTCGTACCATGGGTGACCATTATCAAAATTACCCGTTCGTTTGTAACTTAAAGTAGAACAAGAAAGTCAGCCAATCAACAAGATACTACGAAACTTTCTGTAAGATTCTGTATCAAGTATACTACAAGACTTGGGGTCAAATACGGCATGACTAAATAAACATAGTACCGTAGAAGTTGCTTTGTACTTTGAAAGCTGTGTTGACTTAGGATATTGTTGATTTTGATCTCACTTTTATAATAGTTGTCAACTCATTATTGTCGGAGGAGAAAAAGGGGTTCAGGCCATAATATACCGCACTGGACAAGTACGAGTTGGTAGACTTCAAGGAAATGGTGTTTTTGAGAACTACTTTTTTCTAAAGAACTCTCAGGTTTCCTTACGATGTTACGTTTATAAGCGCACAACTTCTTAACATAATTTTCTTATAAGCTCATTAGTTGGAAAAATAAGAAGTACATGCCTGGGTCCGAACTGCGGATCTCCAGATTGACTACTGTTATAATAACCGCACACAAATATAGTACATTTAAACAATATACCGTCAAGTGGTCTATATTTAGCGCAAGAATTTTATTGATGTCGATTTGTCGAGCGTTGAATTGAATCGAGAAAACCTAATAATCTTGGCTGAGGTAACATAAAAAGTGTTAAAAGTGGGACAAAACGTGGCTACGAAATATAACACGTCAATATAAACGAGACAGGCTGCATTACGTGGGTAGAATTGCGTGACGTCTTGTCAGGTGCAAAAACAAGACCTGAAGTGGAAACATACGACAGTGTGTTTGGGGTGGACACGCTACGCGAACGTAATATACGCTTTAATATATATTAGTCGGCAGCACTAAACGAGCATGATTATCCGTTAAGTGATCAATACTTGATTCTATACCCTAATTAGATAGTATGTGCAAGTACATAAAATAAAGAAGAAAATAAAAATTAGGACATACGCAATATTAAATTGGCTTGGAACATCTAAAGTTGTTTAAATTGTGTGTATAAGAGTAAAAATATTATTATTTAACTACTACATTCTTTTACAGTTTAGTTGCTTAAAATAACTAACATTTAAAGAATAAATTCGCTTTGTTCTTATGTAGCTTAATTGATGAGATTGCTTTGATAATAAACAACATTTTAATGTTTTAAAAGTCCTTTGAATGTAATCAAAACATTAGGAACAAAGGAGTAATTTTACTTCAAATTACTTATACTATAATTATACAAACTTTCGAAATGTTAATCTTAATTCGAAATGTTAATAATTTCTTTACAGCGTCTCTCGCCAGGAAAACTCAAGCGTGTGTTTTCATATACTATTGAAAGGATATTTTCGCCCGTGCAGGTGTATCCGTGACCGCGTTGCCAACGCGTGCTCATATGTTTCCCATTCTTCTTCTGTACGTGAGTGAAATAAACTTTATAGGACATTACTTAATATTCTATGTACTTTTCATACTGGTTTACAAATCGAATAGTTCGGCGGATTTACGGAGACGGGAACATTTTTGTTGGTTTCAGCGGATTTTATTTAGGAAGGTCTATATATGATTTACGTATATTACACTAGCTTAAACATTTACATCTTTTTATTTTATTTATTGATTGATTATCAGGGGTTGGTTAAATATTTCTACGGGTGGCAGTAACCTCTTACCATCAGGTGGATGGTATGTCCGTATGCTACTTATTCTATATTATAAAAATATTTATACCCTCATTTACGACCCGCGTGGCTTAGCGGTCAACATACCGGTCTGAGGCGCAGAGGGTCCCGGGTTCGATACCCAGCCAGACAGACATGTAAATGATGAATTTAGATTTCTATTTCTGGGTCTGGGTGTTTGTGTATTTGTCTATGCGTGTATCCATGGTATCCATGACACAGGTACTCCTAGTGTGGGGCTGTGAGTATAGAAAGCGTTTTATATATTTTTATCTTTATCTAAGACTACTACCTACCTTTGCCAATTACTTAACAAGAAACGTGAAGATAACGGATGCATCGTAGTTTGTTCCGTACCACGAGAGAAGTTTTAACGATGCACCCATGCGTCTAGTTTTTACAACTTCAACATCTTTCCGATAAGTGCCTTCGATAAACAGGGAAAGTTGGTGCTGTTCTAGTTTATGAGCCAACAAACTCGTTCAATTTGCCGGAACTTATTTTATGTACCTGGTACTATCTGAGATACAGCCAGCTCCAAAAGTAGATGGACAGATTAAGGTTTCAAAATACCTATACACCCAAGCGTTCATAAGTAACTAAACACATACGGTGTTCAGCTACTTTTGAGTGTTCATCTTATTTTGACACTCTACGATGTTCATCTAATTATGATTCTATTATTATATGTATAGGTATTTTTGGACTTTTGATCTGCTCGTCTACTAATGAAGCTGACTGTACAATTGATTAGTAAAAATCAAGCTATGGTTAAATTGTGATAGGTTATAGAATCCTTCCGTGGTTCGAATCCAGTAGAACTGCTGCCTCATCTACAAGTATAATATGTAGTCTGTGAACCTATTTTACCGATACAACGCATTCCTTCACGTCACTAGTACAAAAAAATAAAATTATGACATTTCTATTCAGTGACTTCACTGGTGTTGCGCGTAAAGTGTGTGTTCAATATTCAAATTTGTGTTCAATATTTAAATAATTTGTATATGATAGTTCCGTAATATTAAACTAGATGGCGCTGCTAAAACAGCCGTTGAATCACGCTGTTGAGAACCTTTCGTAGATACTATAAGAGGCCCCTTGTAAATTAATTAATCTATATTCAGTGGAACATATAAGTGTGTTTTTTATTCAAGTGTGGTTAGTAACAACCCCTCAGCCCCCTCACCTCTCTCCGAATTCGAACAGTGTGGATATATATGTTTGTCTCTTTCTACGTTACGCCTCAACTTTTCGTGTTACACTTGATTTTACTCCTCATAAAATTTCCGTACCGGGCCTTATAACTCAAATCGTTTCTTAAGGAGTAAACTCCAAAAAAATCTTGCACATAGACAATTTTTTTTACGGTAACTTGCAGTCAAAATTAAATTTCGCCGAAAAACAGAAAACTGTTATAGCCAGTGGATTCGTTTATTGCATGAATCTCAATATTGCATCTGAAGCTTACACAAAGGACCCACTGGGCTGGTAGGGGTGAAAAAGGTTTCCGGAAATTAAATAAGCCAGACAATTTTGCGAGGTAACTTTTCCAGTGCCTTTTCTCACGTTTTAGTAATAAAGAGTACATAAGTACTCTTTAGTAATAAAGGGTAAATAATATTAAATATTAACCTGAACCTGATTTATATGTACAGTTGCTTATTACATTTACAAACCCGGAACCCTCAGCATGTCAGACGGTATGGTACTCGTAACTACTTCCCCACGTGGGTAGTCCGTTCATTAGTGTCGGAACCCTTAATGGTGTAAAGTACCGGTAATTATATCGAAAAATTTACAGATTATTTTAACCGTAAATTTTATCGCTATAGACTAGTTAATTTATTAGAGCTAGTAGTATACAAAAAAGTTAGGTGACGTCACTTCGGTCGCAAACTTAACCCAATAAGACGTCCTTTAAATTCTACTCCCAAGTGGCTGACGCTTACGTTAATTGTAATTTATAATTTTATTTCTATCCTAAGTAACATTATAAATACGAACGTGAGTTTGTGTTGTATACTTTCATGCCTTAACTACTTACATAGTTATAACCGATTGTCATGAAATTATGTATCCAAGTGGCCAGAAGTTCCGAAAAGAACATAGTATCGTTTCCACGAGATAAAGAAGAACCTTTGGCCTCCGACAATAAGAGCCTCCATTTCGGTCTGTCCTGCGCCGTCTCCCGCCAATCGTCCATGCGGAGGTCGCACAGGTTCTTCTCCATTTCGTCTTTCCAGCGATACTTGGGGCGGCCAACCGGACGGCGCCCACTCGGCACAGCCAAGTACGCTCGCTTTACAGCACGATCCTCTCCCATTCTTTCAACGTGGCCCAGCCAGCGGAGTCTGTGTGCTTTTATCTCACCGATGATGTTCGGCTCGGCCACTAGATCTTCCAACTCCTTATTCTTTCTTCTTCTCCATATTCCTTCTTCTGTTTGTGTGGGCCCTAGGATTTTCCTTAGGATCTTACGTTCTGTCACCAGGAGTTTGTTTTCCTCTTTTAGTGTGAGTGTCCAAGCTTCACGTCCATACAACAGTATAGGTCGTATTACTGTTTTGTAAATGTGGAGTTTAGTGCGTTTACTGAGAAGCTTGGACACGAGCACCTTGTGGAGTGCAGCACTACAACGAAGAGTATTTTGGATCCTGGTGTCTATTTCCTCTTCCCTGGTGTTAGTGTCCGTTATAATGCTGCCCAAATATTTAAATTTACCCACACCTTTGTATGTGACAGCACCAACTTTTAGGTTTGTCCTCGGTCTCCTGGTGTCTTTGTGCCGGCGTATATGTATATATTCCGTCTTGTCGTGGTTAATCCTAAGGCCCACCTTCATTGCCTCTTTCTCTAGTACTTGAGCTGCTTGCACTACTTCTTCCTTCCTCTGTCCTAGTACCGCAAGGTCTGCTGCGTAGCCTATCACCTTATGTTGACCATTGAGCGATACTCCACCATCGAGCGCTAGGACTTGTCTGATAATGTGATCAAGTGCCAGGTTAAACAACAGAGGTGCTAAGGCGTTAAAAAATAAAACATAATTAAATAAAACGTATCAAAGTACTGGAAAGATTGTGTACCTACAACTGAGTTCTAGTTATCTCTACAAAACTCTGTTGCCAAACAAGCAGTATAGCCGGTCTCTAGAGAGAACGGAGCCGCCAACATAGTTAGAAGCCGTAAACTTGATAATACTGTTATCTTAACTACGGTTCAGTGACCCTCTTCAAACTTCAGATACTTATGACAACAAGGTAAAGGAGGTAATTTAGTTTATATACAAATTAAATGTGTTTGAAGTTGGCAGAACCCTCTGTAATGCGACTTCGTCCTATTCTGCCTAATAACCTATTTCTTCCTAATAACAGCTGCGTTAAACGATGATGTATTCTGGTTTGAAAGGTATACTAAGAAAGCCATATTTACACGAAGCTTTCCAAGTTAGCAACGCATTTGTGGCCAACCTCAGGTAGACCTTTTATCTTGGGTTGATTACATTACTAGCAGTCCATGGGTAACAGTACCGTTACCATGAGTTTTTACGTTTTGACAAATATGACTGGTTTGGTATTTGTTTACGTATTTGCCCATACAATTTCCAATCAGCGCCCCTAGCGGATTGTATCAGAAATATAGTGTCAGTAACGTAACATTAAATGTCTAAATTGACAAAATGTCGCTTTATGTTTTGTCTCTTTTTTTTGCGAACATGTGAGGCAGACAAAAATACTTGAGCACTTACTTATTGTTACGTTTACTCAGTATACTGAAGGAAACGGAACAGAATAATGGATACTCAACCCATTCATCAAACGTAACGTAAAATTGTGGGATGTTTTGAAAACTCAAGGTAAGGGTACAGTACCTACTTACGATCAGATGCCTGCCTGTTCGTTTGCTACTTCTATACAAAAACGCATCGGAACAAATTCCATTTACTCCTTCATTTCAAGTTACCACAAACAAATATCTCATTTTGTCGGTCGTCGCTCCCAGAATTCGTGACGGATTTCCGCGATTGTCTTATTACACGCAATTTGGTTAAGTGGCAACCTTCCACCGGGCTTTTCGGTAGTGTGTTCCCTCGCCTAATGGTTTCGCCTGCTCTAAATGGATTAATGTAATTCCGTAATTATTTATGTTCATTGTGTCATTTTGCAGATGGCAGGGAAAAATAATATTCTGTCCGTATTAATAGTAATTTGCAGCTTCGCTTAGCGAGGTATTGAAATAAATACTTTAATAATGAAAATATGTTTTTCCCACCATCATAACATAATAATTATGTTTTTATTTAATTGTAGGTTTTTTACACCGTTTCAACTAGTGATAATGAATTTCACCTCTCCGTACCAACTGTGACCTGTTAAATTCAAACATAAACTGAAATTTTTCATAAGTGCTTAATATTTTTTTATTTAATACCTGTTAAAACTGCACGGTCATGTTCATACGTAAAGTATTATCCAAGACACTGGAGTGCTATGGTAAATCATTGCAAAGGTGCTAGAACCCTCTGGTTCGAATCCGGCGGCCACACCTCTTTCTGCCTAATGATAGCAGTGTTAAGTGCTGCTGTGTTCTGGTTTGAAGGATGTGGTAAGGTAGACATACTCGTACTTTTCCGAGGCTTTCCAGCTTAGTCTTCAGGGATAACGGCGCATCTGTGGCCGATCTCAGGTAGAAATCTAACTTTGTATAGCAGCCATTTACCGTCAGTTGATCTTTTATTTTTGGTCACGAGGGGGAAACGCTCAAAAGGTATTCGATGCCCTGAGAGCACCACAGGGTTATGTGGGACTTCTACCGCACTAAACCCCTCCCGGTGGTCGTCCTCGGCGCTGCGTAGAGGACTCCGGAATCTCCAAAGGAACGCAACCAGAGTACTCGTAGCGCGTTGCCCCGTCGTGTTCCGCCCAGGTGAGCTTAGGTGAGCTTAACGCTCGCCGCACCGTACGACGGTATGCGACCACACATACCGCCGTCCTTCCCGGGGCCGTTGGCCGGGCGGTTTTAGCTCCCACTCTTGCCACACCATCAGTTGGTCTGCTATTACTAAAATTATTAAAAAAAAATGCAACGTGGCACAAATAAGTATGTTGCATTAACTTTTCATTCGACAGAATAACAACGAGTCCTTGGCCGCAAATTTCAAATTCAATTTTAATTTTTAAAGCAACTAAAGCGTTGAAACTAGACATTAAAATTCATATCCGCGGTGTTAAAATTTAAATAACAGTAGTTTGAATGAATAAGAGCGCACTCGTGGGAGAAAAATTATATCATATTTCCCGGGAACAAGGAAGACATTAAGGCACCTACGCCAGTGCCGACGAATAAATATTAAAGAAAAGATTTTAGTGAGTGATGGCTATAGAAAGCTCTTAAAATAGAAACTTTAAAAAACGAATACATAAGTATCCAAAGCAGAATTCTAAATTAATTCTTACCTATGTGCCCGTCTAATTGGGAGTCGCCGCACTTAAATTATTTTTAGCCTGTTTGAATCATGTTTTTTCATATTTTGTTGCCGTCTAACGCCCTCTATCAGTATATTGAGGTACCATATGATATTAGGTGTCCGAAGTTCAGATTCTTACACGTCTCAACAGATGGCATCGTTGGCGCGATTATTATAATAGAAATGGATGATAGCAAAACAAAAACGAAAAGCAAAATTGTGATATCAGGATATTTTTCAATATATTTTTGTTAATAACACGTAAGGAAGGAAACGTTTTTTTTAACGTTTTTTTATAAAAGCAACAAATGGTAAGTTTAACTACCGTCCGTCGACATCCGTAACTTTAGATGATATAAAGTTCCCAAATGAGGTCCGCTACAGATGTGTCGCTGCCTTGGAGGACTGAGTTGGAATGCCTCGGAAAAGTATGTTTCCCTTACCACACACATCAAACCAGAACACAGCAGCATTTTACTCTGCTGTTATGAGGCAGAAATAGGTGTGGCGGTAGTGCCGCTGGGGTCGTACTACAGAGGGTTCCACCAGCTTTGAATATAACTAAGCTACAAAAAGGTACAGCGTATCCTTTATCTTTCCTTAAATATTTTCAGTGCTCAACTAAGACCAGGTTTTATTAATTCTGTTTTATCACTTACCTTCGTTGTCATTTACTCGCCATCAGTGACGCAAGTGTTCACAGTATGAAATTGTAGTGAAAGATGAAACTGACTAGGCGTTAATTTTGACGTATTCATCTCTTGTAGAGATACGAAGTTGACAAAGCGCTGGTGATTGCGTCTAAAGTCCTAGTTCAGTGGAAACAAATACGTAGTATATTTGTTATTTGTGAAAGTGATTAATTACAGTACAAGTGTCATGGTGGCAGAAATATCTATGGTGCACCACCGTCATACCTAATTCTGTCTAAAACATCAATGTTCAGCGCTACTGTGTTACGGTTTGAAGTGTTTATTTAAGGCAGACATACTTATCTAAGGACTTCTAATTTAGTTTTGGGGGTAGCAACGCACCTGTAGCCGACCTCATGTAATGCTCTAATCTTATTTGGGGTTCATTACGGTAGTAGCCCCTCACCAACAGGTGGACTGCATGCTCATTTGCTACTCCTATATTCATCATCAGCAACCCATTACTGACCCACTGCTGGGCACGGGTCTCCACTCATAATGAGAAGGATTAGGCCACAGTCCATCGCACTGGCCAAGTGCGTATTGGTAGACATCACATACCTTTGAGATTTTTTTTATAAATCTCTCCTCACGATGTTTTACTCCATCTTTTAGCATAATTAACTTAGCTTCTGAGGTGCGTGCCTGGGATTTGAACTTCGAACCCCTCGACCGAGAGGCCCAATTTCTTAACCACTAGGCTATCACTATGCTCTCATATTATTTTTATATTAAATAGAAAAATAGGAAAGAAAAATAATAACTTATACGCAATTTTTCAATAAAGTTTATTTTAAATTACTTTTAATACTGAAAAAGTAATTAATTCCGCAAAAGCGTTGTATTTACGGAAAATACGGTAATTTTTCCTTGAATAGATGCGATTAGAATAATTAATACCTAAAACATCTTAAATTAAAATTAAACATGTAACTATTAATATTACATCATTATTTGTTTCTACATACATGGATTACATATAAATGGACCTTCAAAATAACTCTAGCAAATTGAATATAAATATAAAAGTAACGTTTGTTTCAACCGGTTAATTATCATCATCATTTTAGCCTTTATCGTTCCTGGACAAAGGTCTCCCCTAAGGTGTGCCACAACACTCGGTCCTCCGTTGCTCTCATCCAGCCACTACCACCAGCCTTCTTAAGGTCGTCGGTCCAGCGTGCCGCAGGGCGTCTTACACTCCGTCTGCCGATTCGTGGTCTCCATTCGAGAACTCGTCTACCCCATCGGCCATCAGTTCTGCGACATATGTGACCAGCCCACTGCCACTTCAGCTTGCTAATTCTTTGAGCTATGTCGGTTACTGTAGTTCTTTGCCGGATCTCCGTATTACGGATTTTATCCCGCAAAGAGACGCCGAGCATAGCTCGTTCCATAGCTCGCTGAGCTACCTTTAGCTTGTGGACTAGTCCCAAAGTCAGAGTCCACGTTTCGGAAGGTAGGACATGGCCGGCTAAACGCACTGGTTGAAGACCTTATAGCCTTTAGGCATTAAATAGAGTTAATTATAAATGTAAGTTATAACTTAATGTTAACCGTTACTAAATTTATGCAAACCATGAATTGCTGCATCGTTGATTTAAGTTAAAGTTAAAGTTCCAGGTGTAATCCATTCTAAATATTAAACATTAAAACAAAGTAAATAATGTAATATACTTTTTTAAATATATAATAAGGTACTGTCTAAATGAGTGTTTAACTCTGAACTCGCCGACAACTATTTATGATTTTTAATAAATTCTGAGTTGCCATTTGAATTTTCCATGAAAAGGAATAGTAAATGTAGATTTTATTATTAATACTCATAAAATTGATAATGGGTAACTACAACAGTCATTTTTTACATAGAATGAGCGGCAAAACTACAATGATGCCGCTCCGCCACAAAGGTTCCGAGTTGTAACCCACGGTCTAGGTCTAGGTCTTGTACCCTAGGTAAGGCAGAATACTAAAAATGAATTATAATTTTAATTGCGTATTTAAGTGAATGTACACTTGACTTTCAATGTGTTTTCGATTATGAATTACAGTAGAATATAAATAAGCAAAAATAAAAATTAATAAGTTTAACAATTGCAGCTCTTAATTTGGAAGCTCAATGATATAAAGCGCTTAAAAAAGACAGTTCAGAAACAGACAAGTCATATGAGTTCCTGCTCTTATGGCGCTGTTTCTGTTTTATGGGAACAATTTTATGGTATCGTAAAAAGGATTGCTTTTTAAGGAGTTTATAAGGTAAATTTTATGTTCATACGTAAAATTTGGCTTTCATTTAAAATGGGCTTTATTTCTGTAATATCGTTAAAGAGTACGTCTGTAGATATCCTAATTATCCGTTTTCTCGTGAAATCCTCAGATTGTTAGGAGCTAAAAATAAAAATAACCAACCTAAATAAAGGTATCCAACGAGCATGCGGTCCTTTTTAAGTCCATCCATTAAGGGACTACTGCTGCCCGTGAACATTTGTGATTAACTCCAGATAAAATAAGAATTCTACCTGAAGTCGGCTACAGATACGTAACTACCCTTAAGGACTAATTGCAACGCCTTGGTTAATATAAATGTCATTCTTATCATACCCTTCAAATCGGAACGCAGCAGCACTCCTGCTGCGCAGCAGCACTCAACATTGCTGTTTTAAAGCGACTCTTCTTACGCGTTCCGATTTAGTCCTCAAAGGTCGCAAAAAGGTAGCATCTGTATCCTGACGATTATAGATACTCGTATTCATGTGCTGCCATTAGCCTATTACCATCAGATGGACTACAAGCCCGTTTGCTGCATGTATATGACAAAATAAATATAGTTTTGACACTATATTTACTTTTCAATTTTTTAGTTACATTTATAGTTAAAAAAATTGCCGAAAAAAATTTTTTTCACCGTAGATTAGAACCCGCGGGTCTCGCGACCGATGAATCACAGGGTTGACGTCAGCGAAGACCCGCGCCTTAGCCCTCAGCTGAGGGCACATACATAACACATAAAACCAGGTGAAGCTAATAAAAGTGTCTGAAAAAACGACACAAATGCCGTGTAATTAAAGACAAATACTCTTTGTCTTTTAAAATATTAAAATTGAATTCTCTTGTTTCAGTATATTGAAGTATATATACATATCAATACACCTGCGTGAATACATGTTCAACAAAGGAACTCATGAAATAAAGATTAATTCAAACCAACGGATTCCTTTGTATGACGGATGTCGTATATCGTAGATTCCGTACTCATGAATATCAGATGAACGTAGATCTATACCTTCAGAATCCTAATGGAGGTTTTTATTACGCCTTCGATTGAATACTATATGCTGACGTAACGTTCTTCTCGCAAGATTCTAACATTTTAATGTTTCTTTCTATAATTTGAAGTAGCAATTAATTAACATGCAGTCCACCTTTACCATTACCATGAGTTTTCAAAACATCCCACAAACTTATGTTACGTTAACTCAATCCATTGTTCTGTTCCGTTTTCTTCAGTAGACTTAGTAAACGTAACAATAAGTCTTTTTGTTTGCCTCACATGTTCGCAAAAAAGAGAGACAAAACATAAAGCGCCATTTTGTCAATTTAGACACTGTTACGTTACTGACACTATAGTTCTGATACAATTCGCTAGGGGTGCTGATTGGAATTTGTATGAATAAATCCGTAAACAAATACCAAAACAGTCATATTCGTCAAAACGTAAAAACTCTAAAGAGTTCTATTAGAGCCAGAGGTGCATTGATAGCTCTGAGGAAGCTAAGTTGGGATTAGTATGTATCCCTACAATACTCTTCACACCTGGTCACAGGGGCGTTTTAAATTTATCTTTAAAATATGTAATAAAAACATCGTACATACATTTTAAAATATATTTTAATTTAAAAAAAGACAGTTTAGAAATTCATATTTCTTCTTTAGTGTAGATACATTAGGTACACAGTGTGTTATTTCTTGATATACCTAAAATTATGATACTAAATATAATTTTACAAGCATGACACCGATTTGATACTTGTTAACAATTGAAGACTAAAAACTTTATTGTGCATTTCATTAGTGAAAGAGTAAATACTTAAAAAAACTGTACCCAGTTCCAGATTTGACACTGATTAGGCTCTAATCACATTTGCATATACCAACAGTGCAAACATTTTACCGCAAAGACTATTAAAGAAAGATTAACAAAGAAATATTTGTTAGCTTTTTTAATTTGTTTCTATCTTGTGTACATAAGCGGAACGCATCCGTACAGCGATTCTTTATTGCGACGACACGATGCCGGTACAGCATCGACAACGGCACCGACAGGGAAAAACCAAAGCAAAAATTGTAACTTCGGCAAGGATCTGTCTGTGTATAAAATCCAAATAAATATTAATCTAATTCATAAAGTAACCCTTTGACATCCTAAAACCTCAAATCCTGAAGTTTAAAAGGAACTGTAGATGGTATAAAATGGAGGTAAAGCCAAAACTACATATTATTTCTCGCTTACGACGTTAATGTATCCGCTGGTATGGCTAGGGTTACCAACAATTTAATATATGCTTGGTAATATCACGGTATAAAGGCAATTAATAAATGCTACTTTCTGAAGACTGAAAGAAAAATAAATTTAGTAAAATATTAAATGAATACAAGCGAATAATTCAAATCAGTGAAAAAGTAAGTTAGACTAGTTAAGTAAAAAAAAAACAACACAATTGGGCTGCCCAAACAGCTTAACTGCGTATCAAATATTAGACATGCATACATACATACCCTATTATAATAGGGTAAATAGTTATCGGTAGCAACCCTGATTGTGGCTCATAATAACATGCAAAGCTATTCACTTCGGTGTTACCATTACGTTGTTTTAAACATGAGCGCGATATCCGCCCCAAATATCAAGAGTCCTTGGGTGCTTTTTGAAATAATTTCACAACATTGCACATTTCTCGTAGAGAACTTCTTATATGTTGAGATACATCGCTGGCTGGATTTTTTAAGATGCGTACTTGCAACGCACCTGATAGTAAGTGGTCACTGCCCTTCATATATCTGTGACCAACTCCATGTGATAGCCTAGTGGTTAAGAAACTCGGCCTCTCGATCGAAGGGTCCGAGGATCAAATCCCAGGCACCTCTGATTTTTCAAAATTATGTGCGTATTAGAAATGAATTATCACTTGCTAAACGGTGAAGGAAAACATCGTGAGGAAACCTGTATATCGATGAGATTTATAAAAAAAGTGTGTGTGTGTCAGCTACGACGCACGATTGGAGTTTACTCCTTACGAATGATAATTATGATATATATCGAATAGAAAAAAGGGTAGGTAAATGAACGCATCTGCTAAAATGATAAGAGAAACAAACATATATCTGTAATTATTCGGATTATTTATATTACTTCAATAATGCGTATTACATAAAGTATGTTACAAAATAATATAAAATAGGGCCATCTAGTGGCAAGTTTTATAAATTGTAAGTTTGCAAGTTTATCAATCTATGTATTTTGGTTCCAAATATTATAATGGTAACTTAATATAATTGTTTATATTAAAGTAAATTTTAATATAATATAATTATTTATATTTAAAACAATGTTAAACGTTTTATAACTTAAAACTTAATAATTATAATTTCTTTGCCATCTATAAAATATCCTTGTTGCAATTTACGGATGAAATTTATATGAGACTCAATAAACATGTTATTATATGTAATTTGGATTGTTTCTGAATGTTTTATAATTCTAGAATTCATTTAAAACGTATTGCTAATTTTATATAACTTATTTTGAACATAATTCATAAGCAATAATTCTGTAATAAATATTAAATAATACTGTTTTGATTTTGCCCGTTTATCGTTGATAGATGGTGCTGATCAATAATGCATCCATTTTTATAAGTTAAATTAATATATCAGTAACTTACAAAAGCCTCTTTATGTTAAAAACTTATTTGCTAATATTATATCTTATTCAATTGCTTACTGATTTTATATGTTACTCTTCTTTAAAAACGTTCATAAAAGATTGTTAATCATATTATGGCGCCAATGTTCATATTTTTCACAGTGTTTATAAATGATCAAACCTATAACTTAATTTATGCAAAAATGTAAATAAATTAGTTAATGACGTTTTAATGTTTTATATATTGCTAATTATTTTTATTGTAATAATTACTTTCATATGGGATTTGAACTTACTGTATTTTAAATTAATAAAAGCACTCTTGATTCATATTTTGGTTTCCGTTACGCCTCAACTTTTCGTGTTACACTTGATTTTACTCCTCATAAAATTTCCGTACCGGGCCTTATAACTCAAATCGTTTCTTAAGGAGTAAACTCCAAAAAAAATCTCAAAGGTATGTGAAGTCTACCAAGACGCACTTGGCCAGCGCGATGGACTATGGCCTAATCCTTCTCATAATGAGAGGAGACCCGTGCCCAGCAGTGGGACAGTAATGGGTTGATGATGATGATGAACTCCATGTAGTATAGTACAAATGAGATTATCTTAGAGTCTTAAGAAGTGGCAACACATCTGTAATCGGTCTACCCATACAATCCGTGTTCCATTGGTTACATTATTATGTCTGTTGACCGCAATAGGTACTACCCAGTCGACTTCAAAATTGTTTGTAATGAAAAAACAAATTGTATAGAGAAAATATTATGGTTCTAGGTCTAGATGCATGTTGTAGAATATATAAATTAGTCACGTAGAGTTTTGTTATTAAATATAAATAGATTTATAATCCTTATAAATATTTATTATATTATCATACACCCAGAAGTCCAATGAAACTTTAAGTAGTGAAATGACTTCAGCTATTATATAGATTTTCATTTTTATTTAAAAAAGCATCACATCTATAATTAACCGCTGATAAGATTAATTTCCTGGAATGTCTCGATATGGTGTGTCTTCCTTATCTCCCCTTCCAAACCATAACATAGCAGAGCTTAATTCTGCTATTATTAAACAATAGGTGTTGCAATGGTTTCTCCGGAGTTGATCCACAAAGGGTTATACCACCTTCACTGAATTATAACATGTAAAATTTATTATGGAAAATAGACTAAGGAAAATAATCGCCTGTTTTTGCTTTTCGTAATTCACGTGTGTTTGTCAGGTCCCCTACTATTCATCCTGTCATGTTTGCTATGAGTATCAAATCCCCTAATCAAATAGACGCACCAAACAGCTATTTGAACTTTGTTGCAAAGAAATTGTAACTCGAAGGTAAAATTTGAAAAATGAAAAACTAGAAGACATTTTTATCGATTGTACGTTCTAAATCCATACTATCGATTGCAAATCAGCCCACATGTGGATTCTCTTCTACCGTTGCATGATCCCGAATACCTGAATATTCATATTTGGGTGGTTATGTGCCATTTATTTAGCGATAGCTTGAATAGAGGACAGAATAAGTGGTATTCCGTGCTAGTCTTATATATATAGGCGTATATATAGGCGACTACCAACCAGGCAGATCCTATTACAGACGACGATACGTGTGGTCGCTTACACATGAAGGTGATGGGATAAGCGCAAGCTCTGTCTGATGAGAGCCCGAACCTCCAGTGAAATATTAAACTGCAAAACATGTGAATAAGCTCGACCGTTCTGCAGCAAGTTTCATTATGAACATTATGAACGCCATCTATCGCGTTTTTGAAGCATTACTTGATGGTTATGTTGGCTGAAATTTTACATTCTCCGTGTGTTTCCTCAGTTACGGGAGCGCGTAGTACTATGTTTGGGCCATAGATGGCGCAACTACTACGTATTTTTTCTAAATATAGACTTGCACGTCACAGAATGAAATGATTATACCTATAATGGTCTAAAATCCCAATATAAGACAACCTTCAGAACGTCCGTGCAAACCGAACCGTGGAGGACCGCCACGAGTCCAGTTGGTGTGGATGGAACTTCATCCTTCGGCGAGTGGTGCGATGGAGGAATGGTGACGTAGGCACCAGGTCAAATAGTTCCTCGGAACACCCACCATTGTAAAGCCGGTAGAACACACAGAGGGAACCTATGTCCCTCCGCAAACTCAAAGGTTCTAACCGATCGGAGATCACCGGGTCGTTGACGATTCGGACCGCGCGTATTAAATATGTCGACAAGTCGTATTAAATATGTCGACAATCGTATTGCAAGTGGGTTGTTTAAAGAATGCAGTCCAGAATATGATTTTTTTACATATCTTAAACATTTCACTGGTCTGGTTTATGGACAAACCATTGCGGCTTCAGCCCATTCGAAAAAAAACTATAATCGAATAACTTTCAATAATCGAAAGTACTCGCAGAATTGCCAATAATATATACAGGTTACAATAGCATGGGCTATGCTTTATTTAATCTCCTGAAAATTATTAAATTTTTAAATCCTTACTTCCTTACTAATATTATAAATCCGAAAGTAACTCTGTCTGTCTGTCTGTCTCTTCTTCACGCCCAAAGCACTGAACCGATTTTAATGAAATTTTGTACAAAGATAGTCTGAGACCCGAGAAAGGATTGCATTTGACCGGGTGATGATCTTTAGCAAAGTTGAAGGTACGAATTTTCAGTTTTATGTATGTTAGTATGTTATATTATTTTCTCTTTAACGCGGGCGAAGCCGCGGGCAAAAACTAGTTACGATATAATTTCTGTTCTTTTCTCATTTTTATTAAATATTTAGATGATCTAGAAAAATGTTACACAAATATTCTGTTTACAATATATTAAGTAATAATATGGGATTGTAATCGATAAAAATATTTCTTTTTTTTGTTATTGATTTGCATATCACATGCTTAGTGCCGTTGCGATGGTATGTGTCAAAATGGGCCTATGAAATTGTGCTGACCTTAATAATAACATTTAATGACGATAGGGCATATAGACCCAAATAAATGCGGAAAATTTTAATATTATTAGTTTATCCTCGTAATTGTCTGTGTTTATTTCTACTTAATTGGTTTCTATACAAGCATTGGACTTTTGTACAAATACAGGACACACTTTGATGTAGTAGAGTTTAATTATTGGTACACATAGATATACTACTACGTCTTTATTAGTAGTATATCTATGTAGGTAATAAGAGTAACAAATAAATCTGTTTAAAAAAAAACGAAAAACGCCTAAAATACTGTTTTTTTTTTTTTGTATAAAAATCCCCTTTAAGTTTGTTATTTTTTTTGTTTTAATATTTGTTGTTATTAGAAGATAGTAATAGACAGTCTAATAAAAATTAGTTGTCTAGTTATTAGATACGGTTCAGGAACCCTGTGACGGGCAGTCGGACACAGAGGAAGCTTGGTACTTATAGTTTCCGCTTTTATCTTTTGGATATGGAACCCGAAAAAGAGTTTATATTATGCACTAAGTAGTTACATTACTGGATAAAATGGGTTACTTTTTATGAAAATAAGTTTATTTATTTATATATCTATAATAGATGTTATATGCTTATTTTTTTTATAATATAGGACTAGCAGAAGAGCAGTAGGTGACTACTGCCGCCCACGGACCATAGCCCTGAAGACAAAAATAGAACGCCTCAGAAAAGTATGTTTTAGAAGTGTTTATTTTATTATTAATTTCCATTGTAGAACCCATACATGACGACATAATGGCGAAATATTCAGAGATATTATATCTCTCTTACCCTACCCTTCAAATTAGAACACAGCAGTGCTTAACACTGCTGTTATTACGCGGAAATAGGTGTGGCAGTGTTGCCGCCGGAGTTGAACCACAAGTTTTACCTTCATTTAAATGTAAAACTTACTATTTGTAAATAAAAACATTTCAAACACTAATTACTGAAATAAAAAATAATGTTTAGACATGCCTACCTAATAGTTTTAAATACGTCTTAATATTATACATTTTGACGTAAAGATTTATAGTTACTAATTAATTACAACAATTTATTTATAGAATTTAAGGATAAATTTATAACGTAATAGTTAATTATTTTCCTGTATGTTATTTAATTTGAGTTGATGTAAAATAAGTACTTTGAAGGTAAATTCAGTACTGCGCTTAGATTCTTGCAATATGGATGTGTATCCATACGTTATTTTAATTTTAATTTCAGTAATACAGGTGGCGCATCAAGGTATGTCTAGCTTTTTGCTTTTCTGTTTATCTATTTATTCTTTAGCAGTGATAGCCTAGAAGTTAAGAAACTCGGCCTCTCTATCAAGGGGTCCGAGGTTCAAAACCCTGGCAAGCACCTCTGATTTTTCAAAGTTATGTGCGGATCAGAAATTAATAATCAGTGTGAGGAAACCCGCATACTTGAGACTATGGTCTAATGCTTCTCATTATGAGAGGAGACCCGTGCCCAGCACTCAGTGGGACAGTAATGGGTTGATTTATATTATTATTACTATTTAGGTGCTACTAAGTTAATACTTGTGCAATAAAATATTGGTTTCAGCTGCCAGTCCGGGTTCTGCTAACGGGGTATGTCAGAGAGTGTACTTGTTATTCAGATAAATTAAATTAGATATACATACATTAGATATACGTGAAGGTGGTAGAACCCTTTGTGGTTCGACTCCGGCGGCACCACCGCCACACCTATTTCAACCTAATAACAGCAGTGTTAAGCGCTGCTGTGTTCCGGTTTGAAGGGTGTGGTAAGGGAGACAGACTTTTCCGAGGCGTTCCAGCTTAGTCCTCAGGGGTAGCGGCGCATCTGTGGCCGACCTCAGGTAGGAATATCTAATCCTATCTGGGGTTGATTACAGATGTCCATGGGCGGCAGTAGCCACTTACCATCAGGTGGACTGCATGCTCGTCTGCTACTCTTATATTATAAAAAAAAAAAAAACATAAGAAAGAAAGAAAAAACTTTACTTCAAAAGTCCACGACATAAGAAAAAATGAGTGTGTATTACACACGTAAGAAGTGATTTCTTTTTATGATTAGTTATTTTTATTATATAGTTAACATTAATTAATCGAGTGTGGTTTACGGAAATAATCTCTCATTTTCACCATTTATTTAAATGAATTATATTCAATTCGTTATATTACTTATTATTATTAAAATATTTGTTTACAAGTCACTCCTCAATTTATGTAAAATTGTAAACATCCATGGCGCCGTGACAGTCCAAAGTGACAGAAAATGTAACGATTTTTTCAAGATGGCGTTGGAAAGTGCGACAAGTTTTTTGACCATTACTATAAAATTTCTTTCATACGTAAAACGTAAAAGACCGTGAAAGAATAACATTAGGAATTACGAAAAATGTACTGCACATTTAAATAAACGTACGATTTTTTTTTTAGAAAAATGAATCCGGTGATGGGCACCCAACTGACGAATCTGGTAAGATTGTTATATATTTTATGCGATTGAGAACGTGATAACGCGTAAAAGTCCCAAGTTTGCCTGAATATTTGAAATATAATTAATATAAGAATCACTTAAGATTTAACAATTCACTTGGAAAAGAAATAACTATCAGTAAAAAATCTTGTTTTATTTCAGATGTTTGCCGGGTGAAAGTAGTAAGTATTCTACTATAAAAGTGTGGTTTGTTAATTTTAATTATTGTTTAAGCTTAATTGAATCGAGTCGAACGCGCTAAACAGTGGCAAGGAGAAAAATTTAGATCAGAGGCTCCCAACCTTTTCTTGGTCAGGGACCACTTATATGACATTCTTGTTAGGGAGCACTATATAGGTACAATAAAAATAAATTGTAATAATCAAATATAATCTTTACCTTTTAATGAAAAACTCAATAGGAACATACATAAACTTTTGTATTAATGTAATTTCTGTGGGAACTTGCATCATCTTTACTAGTTCAGCTGTCCTAGAACTAACATTGTAACTCAAAGTTACACGCAATCATCACTTACTTTCGAACAGCTAAATTTTATAAACGGCCCGCTAAATTTAAATTTATTCGCGGACCACTGGTGATCCACGGACCACTGGTTGGGAACCCCTGCTATAGATAGATAAAAACGTACTTCAACATTTTAATACCTGTTTTCAGGAATGCAGCAAAGATAGTCCTTCGTCTAAACACTTCAAAAGTAAGTATTTCTTCTCCTATATCTTATAGTGATTATACCTAGTGGTACCTAACAGTAGTGCCATAAATCCATTATCAGGGTTTAATTAATATAGGCACGAATAAAATTGCTTAGCCCCACTTTAAAAAAAAATAGGCTTTAATTTATTCAGATGGAGTATATACGTCATTGCTTCTATGGACGGAATTGGGGGCAATATTGAAGTACGAGTGTAAGGATAATAATTGCTAGAATAAATTGTATCATATGATAGAGCTAATAATAGTCGGCGCTCGGTTACCTATTTACATCCTATTTTACTATTGACTAAATGTACTACTTCACAAGTACATTGATGTATATTTTATCATTGAAGATGATAGCTTTGTAGTTCGGCTCTAGAGTCCCTACCACTACACTTATTTCTACCCACGAGAACCAGCAAAGTTAAGCGCTGCTGTGTTCTGCTATGAAGGATGTGATAATGGAGGAGTTTAACCCTTCCGCGTAGTAAAATATGTAGCCGACATCTGTACCCTTCCCATGAGTTTTTATGTCTTGACAAATATCTGTTTTGGTATTTGTTTACGTATTTGCCCATACAATTTCTAATCAGCGTCCCTAGCGGATTGTATCAGAACTATAGTGTCAGTAACCCAACATTAAACGTCTAACTTGACAAATGGCGATTTATGTTTTGTCTCTCTTTTTTGCGAATATGTGAGGTAGACAAAAAGACTTGAGCACTTACTTATTTTTACGTTTACTCAGTCTACTAAGCAAATGGAACATAATAATGGATTGAGTAAACGTAACGTAAAATTGTGGGATGTTTTAAAAACTCATGGTAAGGCTACTGGTAGGAATATATTATAGTAGGAATCTTATATGGGGTTGTTTACAGATGGCGACAGTAGCCACTTACGATCAAATGGACTGCACAATTAGTTTTTTACTTCAATGTTTAAGAAAAAATAGAACTAACATTGGTTTTATTTTCAGGTCTATCAGATGAGAACAAAATAAGCGTAAGTATACTTTTTTTTAGTTCGAATTCATATCGAATTATTAATTCAATTTAAAATACAATTTAAAAACGTAAGATATAACGTTAGTTTTAATAATTGAAAATATTAAAAAAAATAGTAAAGTAAGTGAGGTAAATAGACTTATACTCATGGGCTGAACCTCTGCAGGTTGTCGATAAAAAAGGGAATTATATAATAAAATGCACTATATACCTATTATAAATAAACAGCATGCACCCACGTCTGTGAAGAAAATTCAATTGATTTTATTACTTTTTAATAGTGAACTTTGAAAAAGTTATTCAAGAGTGCTATACATAATGTTTTTCTTAAGCTGTTGTTGCTTCAAAAATATATGGTGGAATAAAATTACCATCCTTTTTTGAAATACCTAGGTACAGAAGCAATGATGTTCTAAATATTTAAAAGCCTAAATTGAAAGTTTTTGTTTCATCTTTAATTTGTATGGTGGCTTAGGGCAAAATAAAATACTATCAGGAACAAACTCATTTTTTTCGAATATTTGAAATGTTTTTTTTTTCAGAATTTATATATTCAGCCTATAATGTACTTTTTACACTTTTTTCTTTCAAAATAATTGTTAATTGTTTATTAATGGATTTTTTTCGAGGGGGAAACCTTCAAAATGTACCCGGTGCCGTGGGAGCGACACAGGGTAATGTGCTTTTACCGCACACGCAACCGGAGTTCTCTCAGCGCATTGCCCCGTTGGGCTTCGAGTGAGATTGTATCACCACACCGTCTGGTGTATACGACGGAATGCAACTACACATACCGCCGTCCTTCTCGGGGTGGCTAGCCGGGCGGTTAGAGCTCCCACTCTTGCCGCCCGCAACCCCGAATGTCCCTTTTAGTCTTCTCTTATGACAGGCAAGGGATATCATAGCCCTATTCTGGTCCCGGAACTACAGGGACAGTGCGTTAAGAACCTAATACATCTCTAATTTTTTTGATGGTCGAACGCGTCAGATCAAGGAATGGTAGGTTAATTACATGCTACAAATAATAAATTTATAATAATCTGACTATTTGACCGTGTCGTTATCTATCTGATAGTGTCATTTATTAGCATAAATCCCTGGGAAGTCATCGTTTATGACAAATTAAAGGAAAAGGCTAATTTTTAGGAGAATAAATGTATTTTCTTAATGAAGAAAAATGATACTTAATACATTCTTGTACTATTTTTTATTAAATCGTCGGAATAAAAAAGCCCTTCACTAAATCGTCCGATTAATAGTTATCATGACTTAAATTTCAAGCTAGAATTGCCTGTATAATAATCTGACGCGTTCGAGTATGTCAAGATTGTATTTATTGCATTTTTAAAGAGTCACTGTGAGCTTTCCTCTCATCGGAATTGTCAGTCTTTTGAATGGGAGCTTCATCTGGGTTCACTCAATATCCCCTCTGAATATCTAATGCGCTGGAGTATTTTTTTCTCCATTTATAACTCTCTCGTACGGCTGTCCCCCCACGCAAACCGGCAGATTAGCATATTTCCGGCCTCATAGATATGTGAACTATATACTCTATCACTAATCTGCCCCGCTCGAGTATGTCCATCTGAATGATTTTTTTACATATTTGGAACCCTTTAAAAACTGAACCCCCCGCTGAAACGAAAAATCTTCATTATAATATCTAATCTATACATTCGTATAGGTCCCAATGACGCTTGGGTTATCATTTCTGCTTAATTATAAACTATTCATACTTTGATTTCAGGGGGATCGAGGTTTACCGGGTTTAAACGGTCCTAAAGGTGAAACAGTGAGTACATACTTATTTCATACATAAAACCATGTTAAATGTAACATATAATTAGTTTTCTGCTTATTTATAAACTATTCATACAATAATACTTACTTTGATTTCAGGGGGATCGGGTTTTACCGGGTTTAAACGGTCCTAAAGGTGAAACAGTGAGTACTTTTTAAATAAATACCCTCATTGTAACTGTACCATATAATTAGTTTCCTGCTTAATTAAAAACTATTCATACAATAATACTTTGATTTGAGGGGGATCGAGGATTACCGGGTTTATACGGTCCTATAGGTAAAACGGTAAGTATTTATTTCATACATACAATCATTTTAACTGTACAACAATTCGGTTCGTGCTTACAATAATACTTTGACTTACTGTTTAAACGGTCCCAAAGGTCCCAATAAGTACTTATTTTTACTTAACAACATTTTACTTGTATCATATAATTATTTTTCTGATAATTTAAAACTATTCATACAATAATAACTTAATTTCAGGGGGATCGAGGTTTAAACGGCGACAAAGTGAGTATTCATTGCCACATAATATTATTTTAATTGTATAATATGTATTAGAATTCTTTTGTTCATTTCAAAATAAGATTCCATTTAATAATAAATGCATTGCGGAACATACACTGTTAAAGCCTCCACTTACATTAAAAAGCGCCACATTAATAATTTTACTACTTTGTTTGGAATTCATGTTCAATTCTTTCGTTGTTTCACTTACACGACAAAGATAAAAAATAATTAAATGCATGGATGGTATGGACAGAGAACCAGTAAGCTTACTTTCTTTTATATTACAATTTTATTTATACTATGTTGGTAATCTGATTTCTCATTACAAAGTGAAATAAAGTTATGTTAAATCTTAATTTATTGCCAATTCATTTGCCTAATGTTATTGTCATAATAATACTGATAAGTTATGTCTGTCCATTACTAATTGAGATTTATGGTCCTCCCATAAAAATAATATATCTTACCAATTATTGCCTACCAGAGTTCAAAATTCGACACTTCTCGTGGGCAGAAATTGTCAAACGTTGATCTTTAATAGGCAAAACATTGGATGGTTCTGTTATTATTAATGACAGGCATGTATTATTATACAATACAATACAAAAATTCTTTATTGCACACCAAAGACAAAATAAAATAACCAGCAATAACAAATTATTATTATTATTATTTTATTGATGAACCGTCATTGCATTTTTTTATTTTCTGATAAATTTATCAGATATATTTGATATATATATATCGATTACATGAGTAGTATTAGTATTATTTTAATATTATTGAGGCGGTTTTTGGTGACTGTTGACTTGGTAACAGTCGAATACTTTTCTTTCAACTTCTTTATAGATACCATCATTGCATATTATCTCTATAATAAATTCTAAGTTATTCAAGAAATAATTATGTATTTCTACAGGGAATTAAAGGAGAAATGGGTGAAAAGGGTGAAAAAGGCGAATGTGTTACAAGTAAGAATTCTTTAATAATATTTTTATTTTTACACCATTTTCCAACAGAATTTATTTCATATTTTTAATATTGTCGTTGTTTTATAATATGTTGTTATGAATTCATTGAGTTCGGTGTAAGAGGCACCACTGCTACAGTTATTCCTGTCTTATAATATACTTTATCAATATTAAGCGCTACTGTGTTCTGGTTTGAATGCGTTTCCGCCAAGTTTTTAAGGGCCGCACCGCATCTATTTATTCCTACTTCAAATAGTATTACAATTTTATTTTTGGGTGATAACAGATGCTTAAAGGAATCAGAGGCCTTCTATCATTAGGTGGGCTGCAGGCTTCTTTTCTTTACTATATAATAAACAATGTGATAGTATGTATAATGTGATCGGTGAACCATAAAACGAAGACACCTATTATTTTGCGAATAAAATTGTCAAGTAAAAATGTAGGGGAACCTGTTGAACCTTGGCACTATGTGTACCTAGACCACTGGGCTCGTTTCAAATATTCGCGCAATACTAAATTTGACTGTCCATGGTATTCGGTACAGCACTACCGACTATTCAATGTGAAGTTTGTCACATACCGCCATTAAGCCGGTGTTTGGTATTATCGACGATCAAAAGTTTTTTTGGTGAAAAAGTAAGTATTTCTAATGTATTTTGAAGTCTGATACTTATAAACGGTTTATAGTAGTCAATGATTTTATACATGCTATGGGTTCTTTAGTTTAACAAGTGTTAAAACAATAAAAAACTTACTAGATAAGTAATCTCAAAACTATTTAAAATCTACTGTTTTGTTGAAGTGGGAGTAGTGTTGTACCTCGGTCACTGTCGATCAGTTGTTCCTTGGTCAGTAGCCAAGGTACAACCTGGATGTTGTATCTTGGCCTTGAAAATATTTAATAAAATATTTCACACTCATGTAATTTATTCCAAATCAAATATCTTTATTATTTCAGAAATCATGCCTAGAAGTAAAGAAATGAAGAATAAAACGCTTATTCATATGAATGATGTGACAAATGCCATTAAAATGATTAAGGAGAAGAAATTCTCCACTTTCGGTGCTTTCAAACGTTTTGGGTTACCAAGAACAATTTTATTCCCGCATCCTATTCTTAAGGTCGACTTACTGAAAAATTACCCACCAAAATTGATCAGGTGCCTGTTAGTCAGCCAACTCCTTCAATATTCGTACGAAAAATCGCAAACGTTGATATCGACAGTTTTAATACGAAGCACGAAAAGGAAGACAAAAAGGAAGATCCGGAGTTTTGACCGATACACCAGAAAAGCAAGAAATTGAAAATATAAAGACTAAAAAACATGTTACAACTAAATTTATCAATCAGGGTCCACAAATCTTTCGGAAAAAACTAGGTTAATGAATAAAAACTCATTGAATAATGCAAAAGAGATCAAAAGAATAATTTTATACGAAACAGAAACTAGTAAAGATTCTACCAACGATTTAACGAGTGACACATCTGAAAGGGCCTCCGACAATAACAGTGAAGATGAGAACCGAAGATAGAATAGGTTGAACAGTGATCACGTTAATAAAGAAAATTGGGGACTATGTCATATTTATATGTGAATGTTCCTATTTTGTGGCAAAGGTAGAATCAATATCCGAACAGGGTGTATTACTGAAATGTATGCAAAAATTACTTAAAAACTGGTAATGGCCTGTAAAAGAGGTTTTTTACAGGCCATTACCAGTGACAATATAGAAAAAATTAAAATCCCGCAAAAAGTTTATAAGAACAGAGAGATTTACCATGTTCCAGAGATACAAAAGTACTAGGATTTCTTCTAAATGCTTAAGGTTGAATAATATATTTTTACATTGATAGCATTCTCATAAAAGGTAGTCCTAATGACTGATTAAAAAGTTAATAGAGAAATATTAATAATTTATCAAGTTAATTGCTTATATATTTTATTTTATTTTATTTGTAATATGTGACAAAACATTGATTTTAAGTTAGTTGCTTTTGTTTAAAAAAACTGTAAATATTATTTTGAATTTGTTTAGAATTTCTCATTTATTTTGTTAAATATAGTAATAGAACAAATAAAACGCTTTTGGTTAATAAATGTTACTGATTCATTCAAATTACCCCCCATAATCTTAATGTGCCCTAGGTACACCGTAGTACTGGCCCAGGTACATAGGGTTTGTTGTACCTTGGCCTCAATTCCCAATTTTTTTTAACTCTCAATATTATATGTAAATATAAAAAATACATGTCTGATATTTTGGTAGTGAGTACCCAAATAATTGACCTTTTAAAATATGCAAAATTGATTGGTGTGCTATACGGCAAATAATAATAAAAAAATAATATCTAAAAAACTGTCCTAGGTTCAACAGGTTCCCCTATATCAAAGTTTGAAAAAGGAAAAAAAAATTTTTTTTAGGGTTTATAAATAATTTATATATTATGTTTCTTCAATTTGGGTGTTGAGTTAAAAAGTCGTCGTAAAGTAAGTAGTAGGAAACAATACCCATATTAGCACTAAGTTCTGAACTCAACACTAATAACGGGCATTGTTTCCTTCGTTACCCACGTTTTGAGAAATTTATATTTACCAAACGCTGATATCAAATTAATGTACAAGTACTCTACCGAGTTATATTTAAATAATATTTACTTCATATTGGTACTGTCCTCGGTGTCATTATTTGTTAAACAACAAACTTATTAGTTCTTTCTCACTGTTCTATGTAGAACATACGAAACTAAATAACCTGGGAACGCCGTGATTTTGTTTTCTTAGTGAACAACGAAAATTAATCGTAGTTATTTTTAAACTTACTGACGTATGTAAAATATTTTTCTCATATTTTTGCAGAGTCTGCACATCCGATGGATCCAGAAGAATCAGGAGCTGCGCTTGGTGAAACTGAAGATAACCCTGCAAAGTCTTGTAAGGACCTAATAGGATCTGGAGGACCGCCCGCGACATACGGTAAACTTTGTGAAATAAATGCGAATATAATAAAACGTGCAATTATAATTTATTATCTAAACGGTTATATGTATACCGTTATCGTGATTAAAAATCAATAGTAGATCAATCTATGGAATTATTTACTAACATATATAATTTACACATATACCTAATAAGAATTTAAGCATTGTGTGCCTTTGCATCGAATGTCTTTATAACCAAAGTAGTTAGGAGAACTGAAAGAAATTTCTAGCATTTGTAAATGTTTTGTGTGAAATCACATTACGCTAAAACTACTAAACGGAATTCAATAAATTACAACTTAGGATTTAGTCTTTATTTCACTTTAAATTCTATCCAAAATTATTACAATTTAAATTCAGAAGATTTTTAACATTACATGAAGCGTAGAGATTTAGTTCACCAGATTGCTGCATTGATAGCGTTATATCCTGCATCCATGTGAATGAAGTCGTATGTGCACGAATTTTAGTAGAATTACATAATTATGAATTTATAATCTGATTATTTTTGGCTAATATTTGTTTACTTATGCCAATGGTTTGTTACTTGGGTTTTTATTTCATAAAATAGTTCTTTCTAAATATCCTACTTAGGCACTACTACTCTAAAAGGTCCTCCTTTAAAATGAAGATTTTTTAGTAATAACAAATTAATTAAAATATTTTTTACGCGTTGATGGTAACAATATTCATACTAAAGTGTATTTTTATTGCAGGTTCCTATTACATAAAAGAAAACGACCCATTTCATGTAAAGTGTGAATTCGAAGACAAACTAACATGTTTGGATTTAAATGACGTTGTTATTGAGGACCATGAAATCCCAGGAAAATTGATTACAATCAACCCCGCGCATGAAGAATACATTCTAACAAAACTGAATACCGAAAATCCGTTTAATATTACCACCTACTACAATGTAAGTATTAATAAAATAGATCTAATATTATCTTTATTCAGATACAACAGATTCCTCGTAATGTCATCGTTTAAATTGCTAAGACTGGTCACATTAACCCTTTGTTTCTTCTTTCAGATTAATTATCGTCAATTGAAATGGTTCCAGTCTCAGGCTAAATCAAAAATAAAACAAATCATTAGATTTCATTGCAAGAACGTGGTTGTAAGATCTTCTAATGTAACGAGAAATATGCGACTACTGTCTTGGAATCAAAAATACATAGATATAGAAGGAACTGTGGATGATTCGTTAACTTATAAAATACTATCGCCCCGTGATGAGTGTGAGGTATGTTATGCTGTTATTGTTTTTATTATTATGTAACTATTTTGCTTCTACGCCACCATATAAATAAAGCGCTTTTTAACCTGATTTATTTAACTATAAATTTCATTGTGTGGTAGATAACAGTATTCCTAAATAATATACTTAGCGTATTCAGTAATATGAAAAATATGTTTTTTATCGATACACCTACATGGTTACTTGGCAAATAAAATGACTATCTAATTATTTCATTTACCTATACATTTGAAATGCCAATAGCATAACATACAGTAATTTTACAAATAACATTATGTGATAAAATAAAATACACTGGCATACAAGCCAATTATAGGCGTGTACAACATTTACAGAAATAGAGACGTGTTATATTTGTGCAAAAAATTAAAATTATAAAGAAAATAACATAAAATAACTCTATACAATAAATATACATTGTTTTATGTTAATTGATGTAATATAACCTAATACTGTATTGACCATTCTATTATAAACCTTGTAAATTAAAATGTTTATAGGAATTCGATGAGGATCGGGCAGGTCCTCCTGTAGTCACACCTAAATACAACGAGATCGAAATAGAAGCCTACCCAGAATATCTCCCGATTACAGGTTTTGTTATTCGTGACATCCAGCCAGATAAAGAACAATCTTTTTACGTTGAAACTGTCCGTTTGTGTGCTGATTTTTAGTATTCAATAAAAATACTATTATACAATAATTATGTATCAGAGCTTAAGTGACTATTTCTTGTAAGAAAAATAAATGAGTGAAATTATTGCCCAAGTTGTATGTAGCGACGGGTTGTCAAATTAATCCGAATAGAAAAACAAACCAAAATGTAAAAAAAAACTTTTATTTTAAACTTTGATAAGTATTATTTTGAGACTAGCTGTGCCCCGCGGTTTCTCCCGCGTTATAGTTTTTAGCTAGTTCTAAAATATAAGTAGCCTAAGTGACTCCTTATTACATCCGATACCTGTCAATAAAAGTCCCGTCAAAATCGGTCCAGCCATGTCAGAGATTAGCCGGAACAAACAGACAGACAAAAATTGTAAACAATGTTATTTTGTTGTATGTACCGTTTGTATATTCATATGCATGTAAAAAGCGGTTATTTAAATTATAAAAACAGACACTCCAATTTTATTTATATGTATAGATAACAGACGGAAACGTGTTTTACTAATTGATATCGGTATAGATGTACGAGTATATACCTACCTGATGTAGTTTAATTGTAGTACTATTGCAATACCAATCGACGTACCTCTCCGTTAAGATAAATATATTTTGTTGACAATCTATAAGAAAAGCTCAGGATTATTCCCTTTATATTTTTTTCCTACAACAAAATGCTGGATATACGAAAATGGAATTTAAGCACTAAAGTAAAAACACAAAAAGTATTATGTAAGCTTCTTCAATGTGTAAAGTTGAATACAATATAATTGAGACACCTAATGATGTTTTTTTTTCTAAAATCAACATACCTACATCTAAACTTACCTTATGCTTAATATGTTTGTTCTGTGAGACTCTATAAATTGTTTAAAGACAATGAAGAACTTCAAAAATCTGCTGTAGTAACGGATTTAAGGCTCTCGGTTTTTTCGAAAAAACAGTCTTCAGTCCTTATCTCATTTCCTCAGATACATTTAACGTAACAACAAACTTCTATCAACCCAGATCTCAAAATGAAGCATCAGAGTCCCGACTCTAACTGCTTGCTACCTAATTTTCTATTTACTTCGGCGAACCAAAGAAGAGAGATATTATTTTAACCGATAATAATGTATGTATGTTTGTGTTTGTATGTATGGTTGTGTTTGTGTGACTGAATAATCAGTCTGTTCGCAATCATTACATTACATCATACCTTAGACCAATACGTGTGTGTTAACCGGCTTTCAGAGAGATTACTTGGTGAGAGGTGCAAGCACCACGAGTAGCTACTCATTTGTGATCTGCCTGAATTGATGATTATATGAAATTACCTCTTAATATCAAGAAATTGTTGGCGAATTTTGTGTTTCAACCACATAAAAGTCAAATGATTACTAGGGTTATCAAACCCAAGCATTGGGTGATTTTCCCAGCGTTTCTCAGTATGACCAGAATAACAAATTGTATAATTTATCGTCATTACACAAAGTCCCTTTTTTCCTCTAGAGAAATTGCAACCATCTCTCACAGGATACTTAAGAACCTTTGTTATTATGTATCGCGGATTTTTTGAGTTTTGAGGTTAACAACATTATGGCTAGGTCGATGTAATGAAAATCTGGTATTGTAACTAAGGTAATTTTCGTAGAATCGCCCCTGAAATCGTTATAACATTATTGTAGGTTAAGTCACACTTCTTTGAGCTTATGACATTAATATTTATTTCTAGGAAATGATTGATTTCCGAAAGTGTAAGTCTTTTAGAAATACATTATGTACCTCGAAAATATTTATATTTTATACTATGGTGTAAAATGTAAATTATATTACGCCTTACAAAGTTATTAGAAAAAAATATTATTATTTTAATTTTAATTTAAAAATGTATTTACAAAGTATTTTATTGAAAATATCTCTTAAGCAACCAACCAATATGCATTTTTTCTGTAAAATGACCAGTGAAAAAGTTATAAATATAAAATTGTTACCAAATTATCGATATATTTTCATTATTAACTTTGTTATTTTTGATATTACGATAATACGTTATATAGTTTTAGATAATTCATGTCGAGCCTCTAAAATTGTTCTGAGTAAGAAAAATCTAGACGACGAACAGTGTGTCTTATAGAGCGTGAAAAGTTGAAAACGATTTGCACCTCTTTATGAAGATTGCAACCGAGAGACAAGAGTTGCGATCCCACAAATTAGGATTTAGCTTCACACTAACCCTCGCCTGGACATTCCAAAATTAAAATTGCGTCCTGTGACTGTTGCGACCAAATGTACCTAAAATAATTTCAAAATTTGATTTGTAAATTAGATTTGTAAGTTACGTAGCAAGAGTCAAGAAGGTGAAGGTGGTAGAACACTTTGTGGTTCGATTCCGGCGGCACCACCGCTACACCTATTTCTGCCTCATAACAGCAGTGTTAAGCGCTGCTGTGTTCTGGTTTTAAGGGAGACATACTTTTCTGAGGCGTTCCACCTTAGTCCTCAGGGGTAACGGCACATCTGTGGCCGACCTCAGGTAGGAATATCTATATCTATCTAACTAGAGTTGATTACAGATGTCCATGGGCAGCAGTAGTCCCTTACCATCAGGTGGATTGCATGCTCGTCTACATATTATAATAAAAAGAGTAACGGATAAAGATATATCATAAAACTCAAGTGTAACCACCGGACCATTAGACGGCACCGTCCCGGCAACATGTCGCTACCTGTCCGCGTGATATATCGCGACCCTCGCCTAATTGCTTGTCTTTTAACAAAGTACACCGCTAGCTTGCAGATAAATTAATTAGTTTCGGAACCAAAATAGTTTCGTTATGTTATCCCCGTTATTACAGCACGTGTGGTTGCACACTTAATGTTGTAGACACTTTAATGTGCAAGCGGGGTGTTCTTCTCGAGCTGAAACCGACACGGCATGGCAGGGCAGGACAGTGGTTTCGCGTTCAGAAGATTCATATTGCATTCCGTAGTAGGACTATGTAGAGGACATAGTGCTAAAAAAAGGTCACCCAGGGGGTTTAGTGTGATATAAATCCCAAATAACTCAGTGCCTCTCCTAAGCTACCATGGCCCCTTTTGAAGTTTCTGCCTGGCACTAAAAAAATAATAATATATATCAAGAAAAGTATCAATCGACATTTTTTTGTATTTGATTACTGTATACCATAAAAATAACCATATTTTACCAATGTACCAACATTTACGAAACTTGGGTTCCATTGGAATCAAAATATCAGGACTCTTAAATTATTCTTTAAAACGATCAAAAATTATTCAAATTTGTAGTCAGTGGTGACTTTTAGTGAGTATGTATTTTTTTCAATTTCATACATAATTATTATGATATAATTATTATACCTGTACCTATTTGCTTACATTTTTATTGTAGCGACTTCCCGCTACTCGTTAAGAGATGGCACCACGAGTATTCTGAATTACGCTATCGAAGTTTTCTAAACATTTGCATATACATATACAAGCTCCGAACTGAGATTGTCGGAGCACGGAGGCTCCCCGAGCATCATTTCCTAGCCCGTCGGAAGATGTCCCTTTACTAAATGTATAGTATCGTAAAAAAACAGTAAAAAAGTAAGTTTCATGAAAATACCTATAAATATATAAAAAACTATAAAATAGCATAAAAAACACGAGTGTACATTAGATAACGCGATTGAAATAAAACAGTAGACCTGCACTGTCTCTTAGATATACGAAATGTGTCTATGATATACCCAACGTAACTGACTATAAAATAAAGAGAGAAAGTCCCTCTTTCCCCTGCAGTAATATACGAATTTTCCGTTCGCCCCGCCCGATCACACATTTCGTAACGCTCTCGTCATGCAACAGAGTCAAGCGAGCGTACAGAAACTTTACTTTAATAAGTCGTAATTAAAAAATAATGTGAAGGATTTACATATACTACACAAACGTCACACATTTAAGGGTCGCGTACACATGGAATTGAATCGGACGACGCGGTCGTTAGCGCGCGGCTAATGACACAAAATGACCGGTTGACGTAATCACCTCTATCACTAGAAGGCTTAAAAGAAGGGCTCGACAACATGCGGCTTGGAAGATAATACACAAATAATTTTAATGACGAAATGTTGGCGTTGAGTCGTTTTCTTAGGCGCCATGATAAAATATATCTATATAGTTTAATTTAGCCGGACTACCCGTGATTCTGGTAGTCCTTTCTTCTGAATATGACTATACTAAAACAAAGCGGCGATTTTAAATCTGTTGTAAAATGACTAAGATTTTATACTCTATTGGTCCCAAATTTTTTTTTACCTTTTTGATGGTGGTAGAACCCTTTGTGGTTCGACTCTGGCGGCACCACCGCCATACCTATTTCTGCCTAATAACAGCAGTTAGGCGCTGCAGTGTTCCGTTTTGAAGGGCGCGGTAAAGGAGACATACTTTTCCGAGGCGTAATCAGGGGTAGCGGCGCATTTGTAGCCGACCTCAGGTAGGAATATTTAATCCTATCTGTGGTTGATTACATATGTCTATGGGCGGCAGTAAACACTTCCTATCAGGTGGGCTGCATGCTCTTTTGCTACTCCTATATTATAAAAAAAAACACAAACATCACACATTACCACACATTAAAATATATACGAACTTTGTTAGTTATTTTATTTTACCGCGCAACAGTTTAACAAACAAACCGTATGACTGATAAGTTCATACACCTACATCTATTCTATGCATGTAAGTCAATTATAGTCAATTATAGGCGTGCACCAGTTAATTAAAGAGTATAATACAATATTAGATCGAAAGTTTATTTACCAAATATCTGCTTGGTTATATAATAGGTATGTACTGAGTACTAATCAAATGTTATTATCATTTCAGTTAATCTTTAATATACTTAAAGATTAACTGTTGTGGTAAATGACAACCATCATTAGTCTTGAGATTTATAAATGGAATTCGTATTTAATAATAAAAACATATAAAAAATGTTTACTACTTCTGCACTAGAGCATAATAAGTACTGCGCAAATCCTAGTTACATGTTTAAATTAAAGTTTCTATTACTTTGGTGAAATTATTTAAATTTGAACTAAAACGCATTCTACATTCACTGCCTTGCACTGTGTTTTCATGTGTCGTGGATGCTTTGGACACACAAAGTCGAATACAGAAACACCCAGTCCCTGAATAGATAACTCAATTATCCTAGAAATATCTGGCTGGGGATAGAGCCCGGAACACTTTGCGCGTCCGCCCGTTATGGTGACCGCTCTGCCACGCGGTACGTCACAACTACATATTAACAACTAATGAATTATCAAAATACTATAATTCAGGAGAAAGCTGTATAAAAAAAATGATTTAACGATTTAATGAAGTTTTTCGCTAAAAACCATCAGGAGATTTGACATACAATTGGAAACAGTTAAGGAAAATTAATGGAAATCATACTTACCTATGATGGTAGGCTGGATGATGGTAGGAGAATGGACGATGGTCCATCTCATTTTTTCCCACTAGTGGGCATAGCTAAATGGTAAATCTGGTTTCTGAGTGCGAAGGAGTTTGATTAGGTTACGATAGCCAAGTGCTTTTTTTATTTACTCGGTTAGTTAAGTATGTTGCCTAATGATGTTTTTCTTTATCGTTAAATAATTACTTTTTACCTTTTAGCTTACCTTCACCAACTAAGATTAAACCGCAACATTAGTAGGATTGTGTTCTACACGCCGCAAAACCTAATTTTGGATTCAAGAAACTTTTCACCTAAACTAACTTCGCTGTACCAAAATTAGCTTTTCAGAAACATTTAATGATTCTATTTGTGAACCGTGTGGGTGACGCTAACTAGTACTAGTAACTGGTTATTCGTGAATTTATGTGTGTAGAAGAAGTTGTAATATTGATTAGCATAGGAGCATGCAGTCAACTTGATGATTACTGTACCCTTACCATGAGTTTTTACGTTATGACAAATATGACTGTTTTGTTTACGTATTTGCCCATGCAAATTCCAATCAGCGCCCCTAGCGGATTGCATCAGAACTATAGTGTCAGTAACGTAACATTAAATGTCTAAAATTGACAAAATGGCGCTTTATGTTTTGTCTCTCTTTTTTGCGAACATGTGAGGCAGACAGAAAGACTTGAGCACTTACTTATTGTTACGTTTAATCAGTCTACTGAAGCAAACGGAACAGAATAATGGATTGAGTAAACATTACGTAAAATTGTGGGATGTTTTGAAAACTCATGGTAAGGGTACTAATAACTGCCGCCCATGGACATCTGCAACCAACCTCTTCTTCTACTTGAAACTACGGATCGCAAATACGGCACCACTGCTCAGGGCTAAAATTGTGGCTTCATATATTATGTAAGACACATTCTACAAACAGCTTTGGTACCTTCCCTGTCGAAGTATATTAAATTTCTCATACCTTTCATTGCAGTTGATTACCATTTTAATAGGCAATCCCTCTCTGATGCAATCAATAAATGGTCTATTATTAGCATTAAGCATTCATTTTTCAAAATTCGATATCGTCCTAATGTTTTATTTCCTAATGTTGATATCATTGTTATTTATTGTCTTGCCTTCGCTAGTCGTTAATATTTACGACATGTATTCACTCTTCCTTCATTAAAAATTAAATAAAAAATATTTTTGCAAGCAAATAGCAACATACATTATTCCGTTAGAAACGGTACTGTAGTCAAGTGGGACAGCGGGTCCTGCTATGAATTATTTAGATGACCCGTGCAATGTTAGCGAAATTTTATACTTAAACCTTTTTTTACATCAATAGAACTTCGACGTAGAGAACTTTTGGTCTGCGATACGTTTCGTCTTATTCCAGTAACAATAATCCGAACGTATATGTTTTTTTTTAATATAATACAGTTCACCTGATACTGGCCTTCCATGGACAATTAGACATCCATCCGTCATCAACTCCAGATAAGAGTCTTATCTGTGGTCGGCCACTGATGCATTGCTACCCTAAGGACTAAATTGCAAGGTCTCGAATAAGTATGTCTCTCTTACCACACCCTTTAAACCAGAACACAGCAACACTTAACGCTATTGGTATTAGAGAAAAAAATACTTAAATGTGTGAACCACCATTTATCATCCGTGTCACAAACCATGGTAGTTCATATTCAAGATTATTGTGCTATTCGGTGCGGCCTAGTGATATTAATAGACAGAAATAATTAAGTAGACAATGTTGTATGACATTCGAGTAGCAGAACAGCATGCAATACACATGATGGTAATTGATCGTGTTTTGTATAAAAATCTATAATGAACCCCATGATTGAAGTTATACGTTAAGTTTATAAATTACAGCTTTGTAACTTACAGTGTGCCTTTAACTGCTTTTATAAGACAGAAATAAGTGTAAAATAGTGTAAAGTTTGTATTAAACTGAAAACGTATTAAACAGATAAGAGACGTTACGTTAAAAGGATATCCTTTAGTGTCAAAGGAAATGTGTCACAGGAAATTAAGTCCCAACCGAACATCGTACGGATACAGTGTTTTAACAATTACATTAGACGACCCGCTGGCGCAACGTACTGGGAACTAATTTCAGAAAGGCAAACATGGTAAGCATTTTGTTGGTAGTCGAACTTTTTGTGGTTCGACTCCGGTACCAACGCCGTGCCTATTTATACCTAATAATAGCAGAGTTAAGCGCTGCGGTGTTCTGATTTAGAAAATGTGGTAAGGGAAACATATTTTTCCGACACGTTCCAGCTTAGTTTTCAGGGGCCTGTGGCCGACAGGTAGGAATATTTAATCATATCTGGGGTTGATTACAGATGTCCATGGGCTGCAGTAGCTACTTACCATTAGATACACTGCATGCTCGTCTGCTAATCCTTTATTATAAAAAAAATCATAAGCTTTAGGCAGAATCTTATGTGGTCCGACTTAAAGATGGTAGAACTCTTTGTGGTTCGACTCTGGAGGCACCGCGAATAGAAAATTTTTAGCTTAATCAACAGTGTGCAGAGCTACTATGTGTTTGAAAGGTCCTCAGTTTTTATTAAGAACTCTTAGGTGTGTAATTTGCCCAATGATATTTCCTTCGCCGTTATAGCAAGTGATAATTAATTTCCAATATACAGATAACTTACAAATTTACAGGTATCGGATTTAAACCCCGGATCCTCCGATTAAAAGGCTGGGTTAACGCCACTACGTTATCACTTCTCTTATAGATAAGTAGCGTTAAGTCTGTAGTTATAACACTTCTCGAATATAGTGTTGGAGGATGCTTTAACCCTTCCTTAGCTTAGCCGATAGAAAAAATTGGATCTTTCACCCGTAACAGTCTTCTTATCAATCGTTGCTGAAGTTATCACAGCAATTAATAACTCATCTCTCCCGGAACTAGGCCGTTCAAGACTGCCTATCAATCAATCCCCAGTCGTGACATCGCTAACGCGAGGATTTGTCTTCCTACTCTAATAATCCTTCTATTATTTCCTCGTTTTTTGAAACCACGCAATCCAATTTATATTTCTATGTAATCTATATTGCTCGTATATATTGGCATTTTATCTATTCATACGCAATAAAATATAACATAAATATAAAGTAATGCAGCATTGGTTTTGTAAATGTTTCTGACTTTTCTTAAGGTATTTAAAAGCTGTAACATTTAAAGGCTTTTGACAACGTTTAGATATTTGTCGACTATAGACGAATAGTCGTATATACATAACAATAAAGAATCATGGGTCTTTTGTATTATCGTATTTGTGCGCAATGTTTACAAATTATTCGGCGAGTTACTAGTCAACATATACATACATACATAGGGAATTTACGTTATAGGGAAGGACATGCTTAAATAGAAAGTATAAAGAAAAATAATAATTTTATGTTCTTTAATATATGTTTGTCGATACGTGTACATTCTCAATAATATTGTATTTATTAACATAAATACCACATCATCACACAACAACAGGGATGAAATTAATTTCAATAATAAATCTTAATTGTCTGACTTAATATAGATTAATTTTCTTAACCGGATTAGGCTCGGGCGTTCATAAATTATGAGGAACAATGTAGACAATTAGAGGCACCCAAATTCTACAATACATTTATGTGGTAACACACACAGATCCACTCGCACACACCCGAAGATTTTTCTTTTTTATACAGTGTTTCTATTTTATTATGGGATTTTCCTACAAATTGGAGAATATATAAAAAGTATGCAGATATTCATAACATTTTCAAAGGTCTATGAAGTCGACGAAACCTATATTATATTTGTTGCCTATAGTCTCGAGCTTCTCACGCTAAAAGAAATCTGTGCCGTACGTTCAGTAAAGGAGATTATGATTATGTGACTTCGAAGAACTCTTTTGTTTCTTGATCTTAACCTCTGCTTTGGGAAGCCTCAAACCGCAGGGCTATCTTCAGGGATAATTTTTCATAACAGAATTTCATCCTCTTTTGAGTAGAAGACACAAAACCACCGGTTAAGTCAAGCGCAAAACGAGAATCGGTTACCTTTGTGCGGCTTTCATTTCGATTTCCTTCACCTTTGTTTAATGAAACGGAAAAATCCGAATGATGTTGTTTTTTGTTTTTCCCATTCCTCGATTAATTTTGTGATTGTTTAACAACAGCCGTTCAATTTTCTATCCTATGTTGCGTATGACGTCACTCAATAAAAACTAAAAAATGTGTGCACACTTTGTGAGCAATTGATATAACAAGTAACTTTCATAGCATAAAGTTGCGCTACGTATATTTCCGTTTGCATTGCTCTTTCTTGGTTAATATGTGTATGCAAGGTATATTTTTTTAGGGCTCCGTACGTAAAATCGAAAAACGGTACCCTTAGGATCACTTAGGATTACTCGTGCGTCTGTTCATCCGTCTGTTACAGCCTTTCGTTCATTGTCTAAGTATGATATACTCGTACTTGTTAACCTTCATTGTATCAACGAGATAATGAAATATGGGATCCTGTTTGCAAAGGATTTGTTTTCCAAAAGAGATCAATTATTATAAATTGTATTTCTACCTACCCATTGATTAAGCAAACATGTTGAAAAGCGTATTGAAGCTTTTTAATATTTAATTGCTTAGGAATATTAAGTAGTCATTGGAATATTTAGACATATTGTAACTTTTGAACTCACCTGACCAATATACGAGTATAACCATCTAAAACCATATGAACATTTCCCTCAAAATCATGTTGGCCTTTGTGTAGCACATATCGTATAAAAATCCACCAGTACCAGGCCAATAACGGTAAGGGACTACCACTGACCCATTGGAACCAAAATCTGGAGTAGGTACGCTCTAGGCTTTCTCCAGTTATTGAGCTCCGCGGATCAGCAGCGGCTCTTAAAGGGAATTTGCAAAAAACTGGTTTTTTTATGATTGAAGGAGGTACTCCAAACAAATATAGCAGCATATGTAATCAAATCCATATTGAGCATGGGCTCTATTTGAAGTTTATCATAGATGCGTTGCCACCTGAGGAATAAGATGATCATCCCATATGTAAGTCATTCAGCATCCACACTCTTCCACCGAAACGTACAAACTGCTGCTACAAATGGTTGTGACGATAGTACCTCCCCGGTCGAATAATTGTTTTAGAAATAGTATAGTAAGAAATATGAATAGGCTATTATCTTAGTTGTGTTAAAAATCCATAAACTAGATCGTGTTTGGTTTATAGCATAAAAAACAAAATTTTCTCTTGGCACATCCTGATTGAATGTCAACTCACGTGATTTATAGCTTCGCCGTCTATTTGCAATGGTTTTCATCCCTTCACATCGTGAGCTCTCCCGTATTCTAAACCCTTATCCCTTTTACCCGCATAAGGGTATGCAAATACCCCGCGAAATCTTTCGGACCCTCTGTGAAGTATCCCAATTTGCATACAGTTTATGGATTGCGAAAATTGAAAGAAATCAACTTGTCTGTGTTTTTATAACGTCGAATAATAATAAAAATTAATTTTCTCTTCTATACTCATTGTTACACAATAGGATTCCATGCGTTGTGGACCATGACCGTGCCATGGACATATAGATGATATTTTTTACGGGAACTACTAGAGTTTAAATTTCATGCACATCTCATGCTTTGGATAGGTCTTCAGGGCGTCGGTTTTGTTTTGTTTTTATATGATAGGAGTAGTAAACGAAATTGGAGTAGGTATACCTCATGATAAGTGGACACTACCGCTCATGGACATCTGTAATCAACCACAGATACGACTAGATTTTTATCTGAAGTCGGCCATAAATGCATTGCCACTTCCATATTAAAACACATATGCATAAATCGGCGAATTAGAACACTTCGTTTATTAAAGATCATTGCAATGTATGAAACTGGTGGAGCTTAGGCATAAACCGGACTGAACTTTACTGGTTCAAATGTCTAGTGACCACTAATTATTTATTTATACACAAACTTCCTGAGTTTGCTCCACAAACTTCGAGTACAGATTCCCATATGGCTTGGTGAATGTGACAGGCGAATTTAGTGTCTAATAGACAGATCCTTCTGGGAGCAAGTTAAGAAATATACCTGTTTAGGATTTATAAACCAAACTTTCAACATTATCAAGTTTTATGAAAATTTAATTCTCCAGTTCACTCTTGAACAGTCCTAATTTTTCTAGCTTTTCCTATCGGAAGAGACCATGACTAATGGATTGTATATCTTATTATCGAATAGGTATTAAATTTTGCATAGAATAGCATGTAACCTTGCCACTACAGAAATGCTTGTAAACTTGCCGCTTTGCAGCCTATCCAAAAGTGATAATTACTGCTTATTGCCTACCAAAAGATCCATAATCCAGCAGTAAAAAGTTACCAGAAGTCGAGCCCATATGTGTCACAGCACTAGGAACTAAGTTTTAAAATCTCTTTTTGATATATCTGTCTAAACTCACCGACACTCAAACATGAATACAGTAACAGTTACATCACTTAAAAGGCAAATTTAAGCCTCTGTTCATAACGTTAATATAGAATTATGTTCAAAACCAATTACTTCTCGTAATAACATAACGTACGGAAATGAGAGCGAATAAAACTCAAAGGTAGCAACAGTAATAATTTATTTCCCAGTAACTTTACTTGCAAGGCTTGCAAAGATGTCGACGTTTCGTTATACGAGTATAATTAATATCACATCAACAGCGAGCCAGAATATAAGCTTTGATGTATGTGCCGCAATACCTGTAACAAGGGGAAGCAATTGTTTATTTTATTACAAGAATGTTATATCAACAACAACTTTCATTACTACATCGGGAATATTCTTTCTACCCATAGAAATCTGTAAACTCAAATATTGAAGTTTTATCTGATGTCGGTCACAGGTTTATTAATATATGTAAGAAGTACTTCTTACAGATATTAATAAACCTGTGCAAGTGCAAGTGTGACATATAAAATCACATTCCAAAAAATAGTTTCAGTGAACTAAATATCCAAAACAACGATTGATTTTCAATCTATACCTATTACCTACAAAAATGTTTTTCCCAAAATTTAGAAAAAGTTAGAGTACCGCGTTAAAAAAAAATAAGTCTATAAAATCTCCACAGTATTTACACTTTTTTAAATTGTAAATGCGGGTGAAACCATGGGACACAGGTCACATGATATGAAGGTTTAATTAGCATAAGCAATGCGGCGCTGATTGGTTGTTAATAATGATAATGGAAATCAAGCAATTGCTGTTTACACGAAGATAGTTATCAGTTTGCAAGCTTACTAGCACAAGATATTCGAAACTATAGCTTCGTGTAAGCTCGGCTTTAGGTCAGCCTCGAAAATTAAATCCATATTTCAATCAAATCAAGTTGACACCGTAATATCTTAGATGATTTGATATCATATTACTATGATATTAATTGACGATATAATAATATCGTAGTAGACTATACACTTCAACTATTTTGCAATCTCAGCAGATCACCCTCATTAGCTAACATAGTTCATAAGAAAATAGTTGTACAAAAAAATATGAGACTAAAATTGGCTTATCGATAAAAAACGTCTTTAAAATAAATACAGTCAAATATTATTATTTCCTATTCATGACTTTAACGAAATAACATGAAGAAATACTCAATTAAGAAATAAAGAAACCAATAAAAGAATATGTATGCTCAGGGCTCTGTTACCTTTAAAGGGTTTCGTAAAGAGTCGCTATCGCGTAAGCGCATTAAAGGGGATTTTTGGCCATAGTCCGCCGTACTGCCCAAAGGCAAATTGGCAGTCTTCACACACCTTAGAGAATTTATTTCATCTAGCTATTAGGCGTATAGGTTTCCTCACAGTTTAGGCAAATAAAAAATAATTTATAGTACGCTCATAACTTCGATAAATTAGAGGATTGGGAATGGAATTCCCGATCCCCCTCAAACCCCCGATTCCGCTTCCGAAAGAGTAAGTAAACGTTACCTGGTCCTCCATCAACCGCACTGGACATTGTAATCTTATGCATTTCCGAATCCCCCAAAAATATGTAGTTAGCTTTGAAGCCAGTGCCGTCCAGTCTATCATTCGACTTGAAGGTGACGCGGAAGAAATCCTTCTCCGACGTCACAAGTAGCTCCTTCAATTGTCCGCAGTGCCTGGGACTCCTGGTGTCGATCATCTGGTTCGAGAACTGTACGTAGTCACTTGCTGATAACGCTTCGCAACTGGAATTTATAAAATGCTGAGAAGTTGAATTTCTATGATTTGGCTGTAACTCTACTTGTTGTTTTAGTAATGATAGATGTGCCCTTAAACCCAAATCATTATGCACTTGTAAAATGTTAAAAGCAAACCCTTATTTATATTTATTTTTAAATATACATTGGTGGAGATTACCGGGTCATCCTGAAAATTCTGCAGTTATTTTTGTGTCATTTTAGTTAACTTCTGCCCTATCCAACAGGGTGTAAAGGATAGTCGGTTGATTATGTCGAGTTCAAAAATGTAACATAATGCATTATAGTTCTATTGATTCAAATGATTATATATACGTCACCGACTGTTACATTATTAAATCTCAAAGTGTATTCATGAGATGTACGTCCACTTGTATCAAAGTTTAAATATCTAACTACTCAGTAATTCAAACACTTCATCGGGAGTCTTATGCATTTGATTGGTTTTGAAACAGAACACAGAGCACATATTGAACTTCAGAACAAGTAGAATATTCCTATAGTCTAAAATATACTTTACGTCACTTGGCACTTTGATTTATTTCGCGGCACTCGCAGATATAAACTGATTCATTCGAGTTGTGTTTGAAGATATTTTTAAGCTCCCGCAGAATTGAACAACTGTTTACTTTCGATTGGCTATGATCCTGCTTGTTTATTGCTTTTACAGAACATTGTTCGGGAACTTTTTAATTAAATAACTAGGTTTGTTTGAGAAATATTTATTATTTTGGTAGTGTAAAGAAAAACGTCAAGTGTTGAATACTGATTTGACTTGGCTGACTGATAGTAGAGTTACCTATAATATTTTTATAAAGAAATTATGTATTTTCGAAATAGTAATTATTCGTGTAGAAAAATAAATATGTCACATTATTTTACGTTCTTAATTGTCGAAAATATTGAAATTATAGTGTAAATGTCAAATTAAAATAATTTAGGTGAAAAGTAGCTTCTTATACTTACGGAACAACACCCTCTACGTCAAAATGAGTGAAACGCAAATGTATCCTCTCATTCTTATTGCCGTAGAAGAAGTAATTGCACTCAGTGTCCCGCGGATAGAGGCCAGGGAAGTTCGGTGACGTCATCACACCCCTGGTCCGGTCCGTGCTATTGAATACGAAGGCACACGGGAATTCAAGTAGTTGCTTTCCGGTAGATATGCCATAATCTGTAAACGAATTTGCTTGAATTACCCATTATAAATGATTAATGACATCGGAACATTAAAAGTTTTTTTTTATAATATAAGAGTAGCAGACGAGCGTGCAGTCCACCTGATGGTAAGTGGCTACTGCCGCCCATGGACATCTGTAATCAACCCCAGATAGGATTAGATATTCCTGCATGAGGTCGGCCACAGATACGCCGCTACCCCTGAGGACTAAGCTGGAACGCCTCGGAAAAGTCTGTCTCCCTTACCACACCCTTCAAACCAGAACACAGCAGCGCCTAACACTGCTGTTTTTAGGTAGAAATAGGTGTGGCGGTTGTGCCGCCGGAGTCGAACCACAAAGGGTTCTACCACCTTCAAATTGATTTCAATGCTTGAATGTTAAGCTTAGAATCTAGAATTTAGAAACGTGGTATAATGTCATCTTTGTTTTATATGTAAATAAAATATGTATGTAGGAATTCATTAATCGTTTCTAAAAATATATAAGAATACAAGAACCGCTTGTGCATTTTTTCACTCTCAAACATTTCTTATTTTGGAAAATAACCTACATCTTGGAGAATGATAGTGTTATCAAGAAAGCTTAATTAATCTTTAAAGTTTAAAGTAAATGTACTTTAATACATTGATAAGTAGTAAAAAATATATTTTTATCGTCATACATCTCTCAAACCAAAATAAGCGTGAAGAACTCCTTCAGTCCAGCTACTACAATTGAAAGGAAGGTTCCACTTTACCATACTGTTTGAAAATATTACCTTCAACAAAAGAATACGTAATCTTGAATCCTCGGCTATGTCTCGATGAATATATTCCGCGGAATTCAATAGATAACTTTGGTCCATTCGACATAATTGGTTTCGGAATATCGCTTCCGCAATACGAAGCCATCTTTTCTAGTCGTCCGTCCACGTACAAAAATATATCTAGAGAGTCCATGCTTTCGCAGCTGAAAAAACATTTTATAGATAAACTTAAAATACACAAAACGTTTTAAATTGTTTAATAGAAGTAAGTCAAGTACTTTCTGGTTTATGAAATCATCCATCTATGGGTTTTGTCGTAGTCGCCGCATTTCCCTGAGTGTATTAGTAACCGCAATAGATGAGTAACTTTTCAGAGAGACACTGATGGCTTATCCTACGATAAAGTCTCTTTTTTACCTTTTATGACATTCAGGGAAAGAAATGGGTAATTCTGCCAATACTAAGTGCAATAGTTTCCGAAACAGTGAACCTAGTATCGACCTTCATGATAAAGACTTTTACCACCTACAAAATAATTCTTCATTTCAATCTTCTGATCAATCGACTTTCACATGTCCCTACTACCAAGGTTTTTTATAAGTTTGACCTTATTTGTAACGAAGCATAAAATTAAGTTGGGCCATTCCTTTCATTATATTTTTATTCAACACGAACAAATAGTCAAAATAACCATAATTTCATGTATATTGGTGCCAAGGACTACGCTTGATAGATGACTGAGAAACAAATTCAAATGGAGGAAATGGTTTGCGCCATCAGAATGGCGTTACATTAACATTAATAAATATACAATGACGTGTTCCGAAAGGGTACTGAGTAAATTGTTGCCGGTCATTAGTGTTGATTTGGAGAAGTTATGTCTAAACTAAAGGCTGGTTGACCCGAAATTCCAGGGAAAGCATTAAGCAATAATTACATTTTAAATGTAGATGGAGATCTATAGATCTGCTGATAGGTAGATAGGCGATATAAATAGATCTATTAATAGAAGGATATCGAAAATTAGTCCGATTGTGGAAGAATACAAAAGGGGTGAACTTAGAAAACAAATTAGCAATTTCATCATTGTAAGCAATGTAAATAAATAAATGAAAGATACATACAATGCACCAGTAAATGAAAGGCAGCAATGATAAATATAGCAATTAATGTATAATTGACCAAGGATAAAGTAATTAACGAATTTCTACACAGTTCAATGGTACGAAAAATAAACCACAGTTGCGGTAAAACGGAATAATTCGGGTATGAAAGTGAGTGGCAACCGCAAACAGCTGATGTTAATCGTTTAACCGCTGAACGCAGTGACAACCGTAAATCATGCGCGAACTGTTTTAACCGTCCGTGAATATAGAGGTCAACGATGCTTCATTAAAATGTTGATAAATGAGCATGATCGCTTTATTATTGTTGAATGGAAAATTGGAGCAATTGCACTGTATTTTGTAGCTTTATCTACTACGAGTACAATTGTAATTTTATTAACTTATTTTGGGTTATATTCAACATATTTTTTGCTCTCTAATAATGGAATCACTATTGATATGACAAATTATTCCGTTGTCGCTGACTCAGCTACGCTTATTAATGAGAAACAGTCCTGAATAAGATTATTCTATTATTATTACTATTGTATGTGATTAGTGTTATCATCATGTACAGTGATTCATCCATCATCAAACAACTAATATACTTACTAATATTTAGACACATAGTAATTCTAGAATCTTTCTCGAAATACGCTTCATGTCAAACTATTCACTAAACTTACTCGATAATATCCCCCGTGATCTTTTGAAGGCTAAAGTCTTCGAACACTAATCTGACCCTCTGCCGCCCTCTGGCCAGGAAGTCATAATGACATTGCGTTTTCTGTGGATAAGGCGCGGGGTACAATGGCGAGATCAATTTCCCGCTACTGGTCTTATCCGAGCTGAATACTTGATGGCACGAAGAGGCTGGAACAGAGATTGTCGGCGTATGAATTTGAAAACACAATTAACTTCATTAACTGATGATGTATGACTTTGTTGGTTATCATTTCAATGAAATTCCCAGAGTATGGAAACCCTTGGAAACATTCTGAGTTATTGCTAGTTTCATGATCGATAGGTTTATGTCATCGTCGTGCATAGATGATGTATCTACATTGCATAATCCAATATTTGTGATACAACACTATACTAAGATAGGATTAAAACTACATCGCAACAGTCCGCTACTAATATGTATGATGGTATATATCTTGTGGTATATATTTTACGTATGTATATGTGGTGGTATGTTTCGGTGGTATATTTTTTTATTTTTTACATCTGCACGCATCCTTTGTGGGAGGGTGCTACATACTGCATGGTTTAAAATATATACCATCATACATATTAGTAATCCGCTACTAATCAATACAACAATCATTGCGAAGTAGTTTTCATCCTAACTTAATAGCATGGATTTTCGCAAAGTAACGCCTTATACAGCAGTGACTAAGCAGTGATAGCCTAGTGGTTAAGAAACTCGGCCTCTCGATCGAGGGGTCCGAGGTTCAAATCCCAGGCACGCACCTCTGATTTTTCAAAGTTATGTGCGTATTAGAAATTTATTATCACTTGCTAAACAGTGAAGGAAAACATCGTGAGGAAACCTGCATACCTGAGAGATTTATAAAAAAAAAATCTCAAAGGTATGTGAAGTCTACCAATACGCACTTGGCCAGCGCGGTGGACTATGGCCTAATCCTTCTCATTATGAGAGGAGACCCGTACCCAGCAGTGGGACAGTAATGGGTTGTTGATGAATGCCTGATACAATTAACTGTTCAACACTATACCGCATTTTACAAAATGACGCAAAGATACAATATTCGTATTTATTTTTGGTTGTCATACGATCTAACACCTGCTGATGTTCCTAAAAGGCCAGTTGACATTTTGCATGTTACCATTTTTCAATGTTACCATAATTCAATCATCAAAACGGCGGTATTATAAACCAAGTCTTACCACTTTCACACAGGGGAGCACTTGAGAGGTATCACCACTTCATCATTTAATTTTCTGACCAAGATTTAATCAACGAGTATGTCTAAGACGGCACAGATGTGCTTGCTATTAAATTCCACTAACGGTCACCCATCGATGACTGATCGTGCCAAAATATTTCAATATTCAAGACCCAATAAGCTATGATCGATACGGTTATCCATGAAATTATAATTCACTAGCACTAGCGTTTTTTAAAAAAAATAACATGACACATATAACTGAAAAATTTGTTCGTTTATTGGAATAACACTGGCGCTATTTTTCGAAAATCGGTCGTACCAACTTCAAAACCTTCGTTGGCTCATGCACAACAACTTTGCTAAAGATAATAATGTCATGATCAAATACATAGTTTACGATTCTATTGAGGACATACAGACAAACATTCATTTTTATATAAAGATTTTCAGTTTTAGGCAATGTCATAGTGACACTGTTTTCTAAGGATAAAGCGTTATAAAGAGGGAGGATCAATTTTCCGCTATTGCCGAATTCATGATGGCGTAATGCTGAAACGAGCTTGTCATTTCACGCCTGGCTTCAAATTTTATCACCACGCACTCTGCCTCGGGGTGATGAGCCAATATTCTTAAGATGTGCTATGGTGCAAATGGGATTAGAATTACAATGATGTGAAGTATAAGCGTGATAGCTGATAAAGTAAAAAATAATATTAGATACAAAGTAAAAGTTTATATGTATTTCAAATTTAAAATTTTTGGTAAACAAATATAAATTATAGTTGTGGTTACGTAATAATAATTACATTCATAAATTACATGTTCATATTATCAATAATGACTTATAAGGACCTTTCCTTAATTTTGAATTTAAAATATGTTGTAAGTTTCATGATCGAAATATAGGAATGCTTACAGCACAGATGAAAGGTTGTATTTTAATTAATTATATCGAGATGAAGAATATCAAACATGAAAATTTCCTTAAATATAATTTTAAGATATTTTTAAACTATTAAGTTAAGATTAAAACTACTTCGCAACAATCCGCTACAAATAAGTATGATGGTATAATGTATCTTAAACCATGCAATATGTACCACCCTCCCCCCTCAAAAGATGCGTGCAGATGCAAAAATTAAAAATATACACCACCACCAACAGGTGTTTCGCTCCAAAACGGAGCATCATCAGGGTAAGTTGACTCTACGACGGTTAATAACGATTAACCGTCGTAAAGTCTGTTAACATCATACATATTTGTAGCGGATTGTTGCGAAGTAGTTTTAATCTTAACGTAATAGCATGGATTCCTGCAAAGTAACGCCTGATACAAATAACTATATTTTTAAACTTTCAAGATTTTAGTCGTGTAAGAAGTATTCAGTACCCCTTAGTATTTCATCGTATTTCCCATATATTTCCAATCAGTTCTGATACAATCCAATGGAAATGTATGGGCAAATACGTAAACAAATACCAAAACAGTAAAATAGAAACAAACTGTAAAATAGAAAACTTACTAGCTGCGCTCACAGCTGGGCCCAAAGCAGACGCCGCCTCCGGTGCACTTGACTTCTTATTGTCATTTTCTGTAAGAAATATAGTCATTAATAATGCAATATTTGTAAGGTGGGAGAACCTTTTATGGTTCAACTCTGGCGGCACCCTCTCCACACCAAATTCTAAGTAATAATAGCATGTTACAAATAGTATCTTTGTTCATGATGTAGGCAAACACGGTCGGTTGCGATATTTTATAGCCCAAGATCCTACTATTAATTAATTTCTATGCTCGTGTCTTTTAGTAAAAATATAAAAAAATAATACGAGTTTACAAGGTTATCTTACTAAATACGGCCGTAAATAATGATTTCAATTTCATTTAATTAATTTACTGTAAAAATAATTCAATGAGAAACGCATAAATATGCCAATAAAGCAGTGGGACCTTAGGCTTTTATCTACGAGGAATGACACTTTTAAAAACGGGATGCATATGCAAAGTCGTTTGTAGATTCAGTTTTTTTTATAGTTTAACCTAACGATTAGGCAGACGTGCTACCTGACGGACAGTAGTCAACGCCGCCTATGGACATTTGCAACACCAGAGGAGTCGTCAATGCATCGCCAGCTTTGTACGAGAGCTCTTTTTGTACCTTTTTACCTGTTATCACTTGTTGAGATCAAAGAACTTATGCGGTCAACTTTAGTTCGGCATTTAGGTTTTGGTTTTGAGCAAGTTATGGCGCAACGCGTTATTGGTATGAAAGCTCGTCTGTCATAGCGATTCAACCCACAGTTTAAATACCACAATCAGTAACCAATGCTTACTAAACCTGCGCTAGTTTTGTCGTCCATTAGGAACTGGTAGCTAGCTTTGAACCCCTGTCCCGGGGAGTTTGAGTTCGCAGTAAATTGTACCAGGAGGTCTGGACCCGTCGAGAGAATTTCATAACCTGAAAAAAGTAGTGTATGTAATATATTTTTTATAATAGCAAGTAACAAAATATAACATTTATAGGTAAATAAAAGAGCAACAGAAATAAACTCTACATTTAGGTATATTAGCAGTATTAGATATAATGCGAAATAATAAAACAATAAATACGGTACAATTTTACAATAATTACACGCGAACGATTTCCACAATTATATTCATCGATAACCACTCGTAATTAATTTATGACGGTAATTGTGGGATATCCTCAGAAGATACATCACAGAAACTTAGTTAATTGATTCAATTATCCTTAATTGGAGTGATCCGAGTGATAAAATATTCAAATGTATTTTAATCGAATGTAAATAATAATTAATGTGTTGAAATGTGTTGAATTGAAATAAATTTCAGTTCAATATCAGAGTTACAGCTCTAAAGTATACACGTACAATAAAATCTTAAAGTTAAAGAATATGTTTTTGTGTAGTATATAAAAAAATGTCTCATGTAGACCACATGAGACATTTTTTTATATTTTTTTTTATTTTTTCATATGTCAATAAATTCCTATTTCTTACATTATTTCTTCTTCTTAAATTCAGATTTGTTACATTCATTCCAAATCTACTATAGCGCAAAATTATCTTTGTTGGTAGATCGCGACTTTACAGAAAATTATATTACGTTTTTAGAAAAGGTTACTTAATAGGAGTCTAATTGGTTCCTACATCTATGTACACAATATAAAGACGTAACAGGTGGTGTCGTACAAAACCCACTTTACTGCCAGTTATAATCCCGGTTTTGAACGAACGCCAAACATAAAATTATTACGTCATTTACGTCACATAACAACATATTGTTATGTACGTGAGATTGATTTTTTATGGACTTAATAGGTAGGTATATTTGTCTTTACGCGCCTTTGGATTTTTAATTTCAAATATAGTTAGAAATCTAATAATTTACTGAGGATTTACCTTAGAAAATTCTCATTCCCAACGTTACTTAAGTTAAACCCCTATATAATTAAGTATAGTTAGGATCGTATTTTTCTTATTCTTTAAGAACACACCATACAGACAAACATATAGTAAATTTCTGCACTATATGTCAATACAATTACCACTGAAGAATGTGAAAATTATTTTCGAATAACAGATAAAATCTTTAATTTTAATTGAAATTCAAGAATAGTAAAAAACCACACAGTTAATAATAGGTGCCTTCACATAATTATGTATGATAAATAGTAAAACTAGTTAATTACTAATACATTACCTATTATTTCATTACACAACATCGCTAAAACTGGAGACGTTGCGGCTTTCCCGTCAAATACTTTGATGATATCGGCCCTATTTAGACAACTGTAATGCAAAAAAAAAAATGTAATTTAATGTAATTTTCGCTACAATAAAACTAAATTACTTTTATTACCTTTCGTCTCCCTTCTGCAAGAACGACTCTTCGAAAATAATTTTTATTCTCTCGTTTTTCCTTAAACAGAAAATAATTATTTTAGTTTCATATTATATTGAACACAAAAGCTGAAATTGACAAAGGCACAAGTTACGAAATAAAATGTTAATTTACACGAATCACTGAACGTAAATTTATTTTGCTGTAAAGATCGAACAAAATGTTTTCAATAGGCTAGCTTTTAACTGCTAATTCAATTATGATTGTGGAGTAATTAAAATAAAGAATAAAGGAATACTAAGTATTTTATTGTTTTTGTAATTTTCATAAAATACATGATAAATACTTATATAATAGTTGTACCAAAATGCTAAGTATTTCATATGAATTTCGGGATTCTTAGAGCTCTGTGGTTTCACACTGTAATTTATTTAAATTATAATGAACTCTAAAATTACGTTACCAAGTTTGAAGCTTATATAAGTATTATAATCATTTTGAATTTAGAACAAAAACACGTTGAAAATATACGCTGTTTATATGATATTCCAAAGTAACTGATTACACTTTTTATTAATTTAGATAATAGTAATACTTCTATTACTGTCAAATATATTCCTTATATTAAAAGTCATATTAACATGCTTTAAGTTTTAAGAACACCGCTTTCAATATTACATTTATTCCGCACAAGTCAGTTGTATAAGTAGGCAATATCTTCCACTTACCTAGCGTGAAAATGATAAGTGCATCTCACGTTACTCGGGTAGCTGGAAGGATATCTAGGGCTATAAAGGCGGCCATGCGCCGGCTTGTTCAGTTGAGAATTGAACACGTAGTCACAACCTGTGTCCGGGATCTGCACGCCGTCTGTTTCAAAATTACCTTTAAAATGAAAGAAAATAACGTTTTAAGATCGAAAATTTCGCATTAAACCCCACTTTTATCTTTATTCTTGGTCGTAAAGGATTTTATTATACGGGATGCAGGTGAAATTTAAAATATCATTGTGCGATGACGTGTACGGAGTATATAAAGTTAAACGAATTTGGTATCATTCTAAAATATTTTGTGATCTTGATTTAAATTCAGACGTAGAATAACTTTCTATGTTCCCTATAAATTACAATTTACCTACCAACCAAGTTTTGATTAGAAGTTGTATGGTGAACCGTTTTTATTACTAAGAACTAATATGTTACGTGTATACAGCCGTCTTAACCCGAAACACCAGTATAAGCACAGTTGATTTACGGCAAAATTGGACGCATTGGAGGAACCTTCGTAATACTCTAGCATTTAAGTCAGTCATTTAAACATGTTATATGACCTAACCATATAAGACAAGATGTTTTCTGCTGCTGGTATGTAGCTACAAGCTATAAATAGTTCTATCCCTAGATTAGTATAGATATCCGCCATGTAATTAAAGGAAGCCACAATTGGCAAAATGGGTGACAAACAGTCAGCCATTTTCCCACTATGTCTCTGACTGTCATGGTGTAATTTACGCGGAACAATGCCGACATGTGCAGTAAAGTAGTGCAAAAACAAGACTAAAGTATCGCTTCATTCGTAAATAATCTAAAAACTACATTTTTTTAATATTGACAATTTCAAGTGTTACTGAACTGGTTACATTTTCTTGTTGGCAGTGAGAAATCTTTACTAATCTATGCTTCTACCACTAAAAACAAAACAAGTTTTGATACTCACGCCTATCTATAAACCTGTATGTTCCGATAAACCCTGACGCATTGGACGCCTTTTCTCCAGAGTTCAACTCCAATACGAGAAATGGTCCAGGGGAGTAGAGAGCTGGTGGTGCGTCCACTCTATTCCCACAGAGCACTCTTGACCAGGCGGAGTACTCGTTAATTCCAGGAGGTCCTGGCCCGTGAATGCCACCTTCGGAGTAGACTTTGAGGTAGTCACCACGTATACAGCTGGAAAGAATGATTCAAATTAATAATAAGCTCTTGACTCCAAAATGATTACTGAAGACAGTTATTATAACTTTATTGTTAGTTCACACAGGTATCCTTTCATCATGACATTGAAACTGAGCTATTTGAGCACACAGTTAACTCTAGTAAGACGTGAATGACAACCCATTTGCGACAGTAATCAACAACAAATTATATTGGAGTTCTGAGAAGTGAGAACTAGTTTGGTTCGTTTATCTGCTTGCCATGTCCTTTAAACAACAATATGCACTTAATACTGCTATTATAAGAGGTAGGTGTAATGGTAGTGTCGCCACAGCGAACCGCGATGGGTTCTTCTGTGATAATTATAAACTGTCATTTGGATGTATCTATCAATAGTCAAACGGTGTATTATATTATTTCCAATATTTATAGAGTCGTATCGTAAGCACTTCATTTTGTTAATATACAATTGAAGAGGTTATTAAAATAATTCTGCCGACGGCAAAAGCAAAAATATTCAAATATGCGCTCACTCGACCCGAAAATGTAACGAACAACAAATTAATAAGATGACGTAGCTAGCTAAATATGTGACCGTAAAATTGGATCAATCAAGAGCAAGCCTTGTTTCGCAGCGGGACGGATCGTAATAGGATTTTTTTCGATGTCTGCTATTTTCGATTTTAATTAGGACGATCCCTGGATCGCGGTATAAGGTTAGATGTTGTTGTTACAAAGAATTTATTGTACCAATTAACTTGGATATAAATTGAAGATAACGTTACACGATAATATATTACATTTTTCGTATAAAATATTTCTATTGTTGCTGCCGAGGTAGTTTCTGTAAGAATACCTATTATATACAATTGTTATACTATCTTCTCGTGTTTTATTATAAATTTGAAGGTTGTTTTTAATAATATACATAATATATAATGTAACAAGTATAATAATATATACATATTCCAGTTTAAGTTAATTGATACAAAAATGACACAAATATAATTTAACCGATAGATATTCAATTTTGCTAATGTAATTTATAATTCAATATTGACCCACAATATTGAAACAATGATTGACAACCTAAAGCTCGTTCAGTTATTAACCACTTATCTATTGTATCTATTCTATAATATATTATAATTCTTATAGGAGATTGCCCAATATTTTCCCCAAATCGTAACTATTAATAAACAATGATGAAACACAACTCCACACTTACGTAATTAGCAAGAGCTCTTCTTTGGAGCTCGTGTCTTTGACAAATGCCGTTTCACTTAACTGCCGGTGGAGCCTGTCATATTCATAAAGGTTATTTGTAAAACCGAGTCGTTTGTGAGAAGATCTGACTTTGAAACGTGACCTTGTAGAGATACGGTATTGACGTTCAAAAAAATTCTCTAATAATCTTTTCTTCTTGGAACAAAAGTATTTTATTTAGTTTGATTTGAGACAGATACCTTCTCTTCAATAAGTTATAACCCAACGTCTGAATTCTTTTCATACAGTATGACATTACTTTGATGATATACAAAAGTTATCAGACAGAAGCCATATTTCAAATTTCTTACAGTCTCTTGTATTTTATCAAAGGATTGGAATATTTGTGTCCTGATTTTAATATTATACTAGTAGTGCCCGCGGCTTCACCCATGGTTTAAAAAAAAAATTCTTTAAAATGCAATCTATCGAAAATTGGTCGTACCTACCGACTCAGAAGTCTTCGTGGGCACATTAATATATTTTAGTAATATTTTTTTATTATAAGAAAATATACGCAATTACGTTTCTATTTAATCATAAGAGACTCGCACAAAAAGGCTAACATCGAAACTCAAATTCCCTATCCGTAGCATAATAATATGTGAGACTCGATGAGAAGAGTGCATGACGTGTCCTATGATGACGCTCACCCATCTAAATCTCCACCGCGCCCCATGATACTTACCTTTATAAAACTTTATAAACATAGCGTATCCATAATACATAAAGGGGATATGTGCGCTCCAGTCGCAAGTCGCAGTCGCAACTCATATTAGTGAAGCTAAAATAAGCATAGTTAATGAGGTCATGGTAAGCTTTGTTTGTTTATGGTGAATTACTTGCGGTAAGCAATGATCCAGTTCCATTCATCTGTATGCAATTAGTTTAATGCATATACAATTATATATTTGCAATCATTAAGATTTAAACGTTTGATATTTTATATTAAAATAATATAAGTAGTGTTAGTAGTTATAGTACTATAGTCACTTAGTAATAATCAATGTATCTAATGTTTTGCCTACCTACTAAACTTTGTCAAACTTCGATCATAGATTCGATCTCTTCAAAGATCAGAATTTTTAAACATTAAAATGTAACATTTTTCGTTATCAATATATAAAACTCAAGTAGCGCCGACGCTAAATAGCTTATAAAATGTTAAAAGGGCAAATAGCTTAAAAGTTTAACACAACATTATGATTTTCATTTTGAAATACTTTACATTAACAGCATTAATACATGAAAGTACTACATAACCTTAAGTTTTTGAGAATTCCTTTCGACGACAGAAATGTTTTATTTCAGAATAACCTGGTTTCGCATTCCTGTAGATGAATAAAATTTCAATTTACATTTATGACTGTATTATAAATGTACAACTAGAAAGCTTTATCCACGTTGCGGTATTTTGAAGGTGGTAGAACCCTCTGTGGTTCTACTCCGTAGCACTATCGCCACACCTATTTCTGCCTAATAACAGCTGTGTTAAGCGCTGTTGTGTTCTTCTTTGAAGGGCGTCGTAAGGGTGACATGTTAATCCGAAGCATTCCAACTTGGTTAGGTGGAGCAACGGATATGTAGGCCACATACGAGATCTCAGACCTCAGATACGAATCTAATGTTATCTAAGGTTGATAACAGATATCCATGGGTGGCAGTGGACACATAGCATCGAATGGTATACATACTCGTTTGCTACTTCTGTGACGTTTTACGCAGGCTTGTGTTCTTAACTGGTCATAAATTGGAGTACTTGGAGCATCTCGGACTACGAAGTTGGCAGTAAAAACCAAGTACCGACTGGTTTAAAAGTTGCTGGCGGGTAACGCAATGAACTTTAGTTCATTTGTTGTACGTGTACCAACCGAGAACATATATAAATGGATTGATCAGGAATATCAAAGTTAAGCTTTAACTTTTATATGATCAGCGAATGTCTCAGGCGAATTTACATAGACTTATTGACAAAATTTTAGTTACCATGACCATATCCATTCGCGGTTATATGCACTAATCAACACGATGTTATAAAACTAGTCGTCTTGGTTAAAAATACACTAACAGCACTATGCACTATGCTCGAGCGGTGACAAGTGTTTTCGACATCGGGCGAGGTAAATTGCGTCAAGGTAAAATAAAATAGGTCAGGTTCAGTAGCTAGAGTTTTTTTTTAATAAAAAACGAGGATTCGTATGCGGTGTTTTAAATTCATTACTTTTCTAACGTTTCTTCGTTGACTTCTGCTAAACGAGTTTTCTCTTTACACACTCTTGAAAATATCGGGAAAAAACTTTTTGCACATAATTATGTATGTTGGTTTGTGGTTTCTTTCATAGTTTAGAAAATGATACATAAATAATATTTGTAAAATAGATATAAAATATATTACAATTTTTAAAATGTATGATAATCTTATATGTCAAATTCTCGTGTCACAGTGTTAGTTACCGTACTTATTCGAAACGGCTTAACCGATTTTCACCAAATTTTATAAGCATATTCAGTAGGTCTGAGAATCGGCTACTATCTATTTTGCATACTCCTAAGTTAAGGGTTGTTCACCCTTAACTTTTTTATTTATATGGCAACACAAAGTTTGCCGGGTCAGCTAGTAAGATATAAGACCTTAGTCACGAGAATACGACATTTTGCTTCATCGTTAATGCGAGTATTAATTTACTTATAATACGCTCGTCGCACATAACTTAAAAAATCTCAGTGAAAAATCCTTCGTGTCTTAGATTAGAACTTCGGACCCGTCGATTATGAGACCGCGTTTCAACCACTAAGCCATCATTGCTTAAATATATCAATAAGCAAAGAAATTTCTTTCTTTCTTCTTCCAAGTGAGCGATTTCTAAAAATCATCTTTAAGTTTAAACTTATAGACTTCACAACACTTGACAGTTAAAATTGAAAATGTGTCGCGAAGTAACTTTATTCGGCAAGAGACAGCTCACGACAAAGTACGAATAAACTTTAGTACCTACTTATAGAACGTGACAAAAATTATTTTACTCAAAGGAAAGCTGAATCCAAAAATCAGTAAGTCGTAGATATTTTACGATAAACTTTTATTTTATAACTTGAAAGAAAATATAGCTACTATTAGAAAATTATTAAAAAAACAAAACATTCGACATCTTAAAAATATAGCCTAAGTAACGCCTACAATTTAAACGAATCCAACGACACCTCTTATGTTAAATACAAGACCGGGCGAGCCAAAGAATGAGTCATAAATATAAACATACCCACGAAGAACACTATTCTTCGTAGTCAGTTAAAAATTAAACATCCCCCTTCCATATATTAAAAATTACAAAGCCTAACATTAAAAATAATAGAGGATATAATTATGCTCCACTCATAGTTTGTAGAAATTAAATTAAAATTGAAATTACTGCAGAATACAAAATTATAAGTACGAGTACATATTATATCGTCATTTGGAAAATACGCCTTTTTTGTATAATTGTTGTGTATTTATGTTTCAGTGGGTACTTCTTATGATATTAAATACAAAAAATAAAACATATATAAGTAGTGAAGGATTTGGCCTACTCAAATGTGTTGAAATAAAATGTTGAAATAAAAATTAACTTCTCATAGCGTTCATGGCTCAAAAAGCATTACGTTTAAAACTACCGTAAAAAATTGATTTACCTGATAAACACAGATAAATGGATATTCAGAGGTAGCATAGTTGATTAGGAAAATCTCGGAATTATTATAAACTTATTCCCTAATGACGGATTTTGAAGATGGTAGAACCCTTTGTGGTTCGACTCCGGCGGCACCACCGCCACACCTATTTCTACCTAATAACAGCAGTATTAGGCGCTGCTGTGTTCCGTTTTGAAGGGTGCGGTAAGGGAGACAGACTTTTCCGAGGCGTTCCAGCTTAGTCCTCAGGGGTAGAGGCGCATCTGTGCCCGACCTCAGGTAGGAATATCTAATCCTATCTGGGGTTGATTACAGATCTGGGGTTGATAACAAAAACTATTATGTGGGAAAATTTAATATAGAAGCAAAAAATATATATTAACGAAATTGTTAATATGGTCTGTTACTACTATGTTCAGGAAAAACACTATATCACGTTGAGTAAGAGAAATTATTTCCTCCAACACAAGGAAAAATGATACAACTCGAACAAAATAATTAATTGGCCGGAAGAAATCCGCATTTAATTGATTCCTTGGACACAAAATCTTTATTCGGAGTAATTGTGCTCCGTATGTTTCCTTGGCTGTACTTATTGTATCATATACGTTAAAACACACGAGAGTAATTACTATAAAAGTAAGAAGAAGGTGGTGGAACCCTTTGTGTTTCCAAAACGTGGGCATCACCGCCACACCTATTTCTGCCTAATAACAGCAGTGTTAAGCCCTGCTGTGTTCTGGTTTAAAGGATGTGGTAGGGGAGACATACTCTTCTTAGGCGTTCCAGCTTACCCCTGAGGGGTAGCACTGCAACTGTGGCCGACGTAAGTAAGATTATCTAAACCTATCTGGGGTTGATTACTGATGTCCATGCGGGGCAGTAGTAACTTACCATCAGGTGGACAGCATGCTCGTCTGCTACTCCTTTATTATACAAAAAGACAAATTTAATTATCTTTAGGTACAAAAAATTTGCATTTTGCAAAATTGAAATTTGAATCTGCAAGCGAAGAGCAATATTGCAGTTTGAATGCAGTTGTTTTCACCCGACAGCAGAGGGTAATATTTCTGTTGGATTTTGCTAAATTGTAGGAGCGACACAGGCAGCATAACTTTCCTTTTCAGTTCATTGTTTTTAAGCAGTAGGATTTTTTGTTATTGTACTTTTCAACCATTAAAAGTTCACAATTAAGTATTCCCAAAACACCTAAAAATATTTTGTCATACATTATATTTATTTAAAGATATCACTATTGATATCAAAGCGATATCAAATCGCTTTCTATATTCGACGAAAATACGACGAGGGGTACTATGCGTGGCATTCATGCACAAATAAAGGACAAGTAACACTCCCGAATCAAACTCCTAGTATTGACGGTAATTTTCCGGAACTATATTATCTTTACGCTCTGTTTCCTATGGATAATTGGGCGGCTTACCACTTCCTTACTGAGTCAGGATATAATTGTTCTCAAAGTAGTTCCCAACAAACAGTACCAATACGAGGCTAGCCATAATGGCGGTTTGTGACGGATACCAGCAATTATATTTGTCAGAAATTTTATTGCAAACAAAGTTTTCTATATCTACTTTACAATATTCATAAAAAAATACATATTTACAATACCTATATTATAACTATATTTATGTACATATATACAAAAAAGGGGAATAAAAAAAAATATTCACTATAAATAAAACAAACCATCTAAAATAGCCGTGTGAGGCATGGTTCCCAAAACGCTGGCGGCGTTCCCTTGCTGCACTGCTAGGCTCAATCTTTGGACGAAGTAGCCCTTGTATAATAATATAAGTAGCCTCTTTGGTCACCAGAAGCGAGGACAAGTCTGGTCGACATATCTGACATGAATTTCTTCATATCAAAATATTTATAACTACCGAGAGTGTGCACCCCACGCCCTTTTTACAATTAAATATATCTTTTTTTGTTGTTAATACAATTTTTCATTACAATTTTTCTAAGCTTATTTTATATTTTTTAGTTTGATTTCTATTAAAGCGTGTACTTTAGTTTTTTTTTAATTATATTTATTTTCATATACTATTGACACTTCCGATCACCCCGCTGAAAGGAGACACTGCCTATGATTTTAATACTGTAATGGCGTAAAAATAGGAAAGGCTTTCAAAAATAGTTACTTTTGAATGTTCTCCATTACCACGATAAGCGATTAAATCGAATCAGTTGAAGTATATACTTCGTTTGTATATACGGATTTTGCTTTCACGTAGGCGTTAAAATTTTATGAAGTCTGCTCATATTGGGAGGATTACATGCCGTAAAACATATCTTTTTATCGGCATACGCTTACAAAATCTTAAAAAATCACTATCTACGTAGCTGCGTACTAACACAAAATGTACTTTAACTGGTAAATATTTACATCTACGAAAAATTATTGGTATCGCTATAGAAATAATCTATATCAGTTTCTATGACAGGACAGGAGAGCTGGACATAAGCCTGGAAATGAAGTTTTGTTAGCACGCAGTCCGCCTTATAGTATATTAATGACCTGCTTGAGGTCAACCACAGATAAGTTGACACTTTTGAGGACAAAATTACAATGCCTTTGATAAGTAAGTCCTTTATCCTTAGTCACCCTTCAAACCTGAATACAGAAGCGCATAAAGCTGCTGTTATGAACAGGAAAAGGGAATGCGGTGGTGCTTCCGGAGTTAAACCATAAAGGGTTCTACCACCGCCACCTGCGGTCCATGGACATCTATAACCAACTCCATATAGAATATAAGTTCTATCTGTACCGTTACCATGAGTTTTTAGGTTTTGACAAATATGACTGTTTTCGTATTTGTTTACGTATTTGCCCATACAATTTCCAATCAGCGCCCCTAGCGGATTGTATCAGAACTATAACGTAACGTCAGTAACGTAACATTAAATGTTTAAATTGACAAAATGGCGCTTTATGATTTGTGTCTCTTTTTTGCGAACATGTGATGCAGGCAACAAGACATGAGCACTTACTTATTGTTACGTTTACTCATTCAACTGAAGCAAACGGAACAGAATAATGGATTGAGTAAACGTAACGTAAAATTGTGGGATGTTTTTTAAACTCATGGTGAGGGTACTGGAGCGGATCATAGATACGTTACCACTCGTAAGGATAACAAATTCAGGCGATGATATACTTCAAAATATCAAAGGTGCCTAGGGATTGATTTTGAACTTCACAGTTTCAGTATAAGAGGCCGAAACACATAAATCTGTAAACAATGTTATCTACAAGTCTCCGCCGTTGTTCGCATACTATATTATTAGGTCAATAGTTCCTGTAGGATGACAAAATACTCCCGAAGGTAATCGAGATAGTTATCGGCTACCCATTGACGGTCGCAAACAAGCAATTGATCTTGAGAATAGTACCATACGATTTCTCGTTTGTCATAAATGGTACAATTGCGACAATTCCTTTTATCGTGGGACTTTTACGAGGGTCTTGCTCTTATCTCAATTCTGGGTTATCTCACTCAAAAGCGTTATAGAAGAGTTGAGCGATGCGGGTCGTCTGTTAGTGGTTGTGTAGTTTAGTGTTTTCTAATTTCTTTAGTCTCAAAATGTATTATCAAAGAGGCGGGAGAACCCTTTGTGGTTCGACTCCGGCGGCACCACCGCCACACCTAATGCTGCCTCATAACAGCAGTGTTAAACGCTGATGTGTTCTGGTTTGAAGGATGTGGTAAAGGAGTCATATTTTTCCGAGCTGTTCCAGCTTAGTCCTCAGGGGTAGCGGCGCATCAGTGCCAACCTCCGGTACGAATATCTAATCCTATCTGGAATCGATTACAGATGTCCATGGGCGGCAGTAGCCACTTACCATCAGGTGGACCATACCCGTCTGCTAATAAAAAAATGTCACCTACCTGTTATTAATATTACTTTTGCTTACAATTTTTGGGGAAGCAAAGAACGTATTCTAGAAAAATGGATTTACTAATTGATCATCCTCAGCATAAATTAATTGGGAATTGGTCTTAAGTGCGGATGAAAAGTAGGCGGAAGAAACTTATCTGAAGTAGGTACTTAATCTTAAATGAAACGAACTTTTGTTACAGCTTAGGTGTTTTAGGCATTGAAAAAAGTAGATAGCCCAAAAATAATTTACTCGTAAATAACAGTGTAAATAAACTTCTAAAACATAAATTGGCCACAAAGGGTTCTACCGGACCAAGGGTATCATTTCTTTTTGTGTTCCTAGTTATATGAAGTTCTAGAAAGAAAAAATAAAAAATTGAAGTCGAATAGATTGACCATAATAGACCCGACATTTCTCCAGGACGTATAAAGTCCATCGAACTTTTAAAATGTAATATGAAAATGCAGTTTACAGGTTGCAAAATGGTAGTTTTCCTTTGTCAATAAGCAAGAAAACCATACAAGAAACATCCCACAAATCTGGAACTGTTCAACGATTGTTACTTTACGTCGACTCATAAATCGCGGTATCTAGAACCGACTTGATACTTAAGATGTGCATGCAACTCTCGAGATCTCGACAGTCGTAATGGATTGCTTTGCTTGTTTCCATTTCTTGTAATGAGGCTGACGGGACTTTTAGATGCACGCTGCTTCCAGCGATGTATTGTGGAGCTAAACGTATGCCTTGTATCAACACGGATTTATGTGACGTTTATTTCTTCTAACTATACGGACGGTTTGAATACATCTTTCGCATCGCTACATACGTTTCAAGTAAGTTTAATCAGCATATTTATGACTTACAACTCACAGTGTATACCGTTTATTTACGAGAAATATAAAAATATTTTAAGGATGAGTTAATTTTTTTGTAAAACGGTATGAACTGCATTTTTCATTAAGAAATAGAATACATTGAGCCCCTCTTGCAACAACCAAGCAACAATTCCTTTTGGCGACATGGCTTGTGTAGTACCTTCTTAATAATACTTTTATTACAAATATTGCTGTTCAAAATTAACCAAGATTTAAATATTTTATTTTAAGATTTATATCCGCGTAGTCATGTAACGAATTTGAACCAAACAACAGTTTTATATAATCTCAACATTGATTCCATTGTCCAGTACGTGCCACGGTGCCGATTTTTCATAAAACTCGTAAAAACTGGTTGTGGATTTGTGAATTTTTCCGATGTTTGCAACAATTTTAAAGTGGTTCAAAACAAGCGTTGCTTACGTTAGAAACCTTTTTTAAACTCTGCTTAAAGAATATTTTACGTGAAAATATATTTAACGATTGTATTGGAGTAAAATGAAATTAATCACAATTCTTGTATTGGAATAAATTAAATTAAATTGTAGTATTACTGAAAGACGGTGACAAGTGCATAGCTACTCCAGTACCCCTACCAGGAGTTTTTACGTTTCGACAAAAATGACTGTTTTGGTATTTGTTTACGTATTTGCCCATACAAATTCCAATCAGCGCCCCTAGCGGATTGTTTCCGAAGTATAGTGTCGGAACACGAGTTACAAAAACCGTTTTTTTACAATAATTACGTTACGTTTGAGACATAAACAGCCGTCAAATCGCGATTTGGCATTATGAGTTGCTTATTTGACAATTATCAATCCGTAAAATACGTCATGACATTTACATTAACGGACAACCGAGTTGTCAGTCAGCGGACTTTTCGCCGTGTTTTGTGTTTTGCTCATTTTGTTTGAAAATGTTTGCCGCTAAATACCATTTTGCTGGGAAGATGATTGAGCAGCAGGAGGAACCAGACCATCGGGCGAGGCAGCGGCTATATTTAAAGAAACGGAGCAACGTATCTCGTGTCTCGGAGAAGAAGTTCATCCAGTTGTACCGGCTCTCAAAGAGGGGGTTTACCTATTTGTGCACAGTATTAAGGGAAAATACTGATTTAAGGAAATCACAAAGGGTGTCGCTGGAGACTAAGGTAAGATTTTGTTTTCTATAGATACCTAATAGTTACTTGTCGTACAATACAATGTACAAAATTGTTATATTTCTAGGTTCTTAGCGCTTTACTATTCTACGCCAATGGCGATTACCAGCGTGTCATTGGCGAGGCTAATTACCTGTCGCAAGAGACGATTAGCGGGTACGTGCAAGAGGTCACGGAGGCATTAAATCACCCTCATGTGACAAAAAAAATTATAAAATTTCCATGTTTGCCTGAAGATAGACAGCGTACCACACAAAAGTCAGTATTTAACAATTTATTTATACCATCTACATTTTAGGGATACATGTAATTTTAATTTGAATAACCTTTTGAATTACTTTTAGTTTCTACAACACAAGTATGGCTTCCCGGGTGTCTTAGGAAGCATTGATGGCTCCCATTTCAAAATAAAAAAACCCAAAAGGAACGAGGAACACCTTTATTTCTGTAGGAAACATTATCACTCCATTAATGTGCAAGTAGTAAGTATAGGCATTAATATGAAATTTATATAGCAAGTGACTAAATTGAAACATACAAGTTTTTGTTTTGCCAGGTTTCGGATCATGAGGGCAGAATATTATATGTCAATCCCAAATTTGGTGGAGCAAGTCATGATGCCTTCATATGGAATAATAGCACCATTAATACATTTATGCAATCTTTACACCGGAATGGCGAATCGGTTTGGCTTTTAGGTAAAGCGATATATGTTAATAAGTAGGTCAGGTTTCAGTTATTATGCTTATTAATAATTTCGATTCCATTAATTTTTACAGGTGACTCTGCGTACCCTCAAAGACCATGGCTCATGACGCCCTACATAAACCCAACACCACATTCTTCTCAAGAATCATTTAATGCAATACACAGCAAGACAAGAGTCATAGTTGAAAATACATTTGGACGACTCAAAAACAGATGGAGATGTCTGCATAAAGACAGAGTATTGCACTACAAGCCAGACAAATGTGCAAAAATCATTGTTGCATGTTCAGTGTTACATAATATTGCACTAGACTTTAAAGACTTCCTGTCTGATGAAGAAATACTTGGTAGTTGTTAAATTCCTTGTAATATATATATTTTTTGTATGAAATCAATTTTAATTTTTAAAAGGTACATAATAAAATATTTTGTTTTCAGAAACTCCAGTCATTGCTGTGCCTTCATTGGATCCACAGCAGGCAGAAGATGACATGCTGTTCCTGGGTCGCCAGATACGCGACAGGCTGGCTACCAGGCTACACGCAGCAACCACATAGTTTTTTTTTTACTTATTCTTCTTTCTCCTACATATAGATAAGATACCTTCCGAAGCAGTGGTAGAATAAAAAAGTATGAACTGCAACCCGGCACTTTCATTTCCAACCTTATCATCATTATTGCTTTGTAAGACATTAGTTTTATACAATAGGTGCTATGTGTAATAAATACACATTTTTTAAAAATGCATAGGAATGTAGAATATTAATAAAAATACGGTTCTCTCGTAACTATATATATATTTATTAAAGATTTTTTAATTTGAAAAAACACAATTGTTAAAGTTTTTTTAAAGGAAATAATGTTATAATAACATTAATAGAAACGTTAACCAAATTTATATATATAAAATTCAAACACTACAATTTTCTGTGGCCGTCAGAATGGCCGGTCATTACCCATATTATAACATCGAAATAATTACTAAATTACTATTTCGATGTCTAAACGCCTGTATGATGTAGTTTAAAAACGAATTATGTATTTAATTTCGTATTTGTTCATTTAATTTAACAGGCGTTTAGACATCAATATATTTATCCTCGCTGCGCTCGTGACGTGACTATTGTGACGTGCTTGTCCTCATTATATTATATCCAGTTTTTTTTGTTGATAATACGATGCCTTCTCGTTCAAACAGTTTTTTCTTTTATTATTTTTGACAGTTACAAACTTCGCAATGAAACTTTGTATTTGAATTTTTTTTTTAAGGCGGCAACATAAACCTTATAGGGCTCGAACACAAAACTGCGATGCGACGCGATGCGAATTCGCAACGCAGAAAATTGCGATGCGAATTGCTGCGATGCGATATCGTGCGGCGTAGCGTCTCTCAGGGTGACCAACAACAACAACCACTGTGCGATGCGAATCAATTCGCAAGTTCTTGCGATGCGTCGAGGGAGCTCGCAGATTTTTGCGATGCGACGTCGTATCGCAGTTTTGTGTACGAACCCTTAGTCCAAATATTTATTTAAAGTGTTATATTGTTTTTTATATTAAAATATTCATTTTTAAATTATTTAAATTTGCAAATGTGTTTTTGTAAATATTTGTTATATAATTAATCAATAATATTTTGGCATAATGTTCATATAATGTGGTACAACATTTGACGCGGTACAAGTAATACTCAAAACATAAAATTAAATGTCTAAATTGACAGAATGGCGCTTTATGTTTTGTCTCACTTTTTTGCGAACATTTGAGGGAGACAAAAAGTTCAAGGTCACTTGAGCACTTACTTTTGTTATGTTTACTCAGTGGTGCGTTTTTGACAAATCATTCTACTGAATCTAACGGAACAGAAGAATGGATTGAGCATACATAACGTAAACATTTGCGTTGTTTTGAAAACTCCTGGTAGGGGTACTGTACAAAAATGACTTTTTTGTATTTGTTTACGTATTTGCCCATACATTTCCAATCAGCGCCCCTAGCGGACTGCATCAGAACTAATTGGAAATGTATGGGAAATACGTAAACATATACAAAAACAATCATTTTTGTAAAAACGTAGAAACTCATACTAAGGGTACCATTAAAGGTAGAGAATGACGCAGTTGTGCTGCCGTAATTGAAACGCCAATATCTGAACTATCTTGAAATTTATATAATTGTTTACACTTAACGACTCTTAAAGATGCCTTATTTTTTGAGATTAAGAGGGTCTCTTAAATTTAGTATGTTTTGGCGCCGCTAAACGTCTTGATTTCAGTCTTTCAACATGCCTCTTTTACAACTTTTTGAACTAACTGAGAATACTAATATGTACTTTCAAACTTTCTGTGGACAGATCACGTGAACGTGGTTGGCATACTTACTCTTCCTAAAGTATTAGAAATGTATACTAAAAGATATTTGATATTTGTAAAACCTCGAGTATCCTTCGTTACAATCAATGGCGTTTCACGAAAGGTTATCCGGCGGTATCACAAATCAAAAAGAAAGACGAGGTCTTGCACACGATTTCGTCATATAGCATTTTTAATTGTGACATTTGTAAAGGTAAATCCAGAGAATTAGTTATAGGCCAAAGATTAATCTTGGATTTAAGTAACTAATCGCAATGATAGATTTCAGGATTGTTATAACCTAAACTTTGTATTTCATATCAAAGAAATTATTTTTTAAGTCATTTGACAACAGCTTACGTATTATTTTTTCCAAGCCTTTAAAACAAAATTATTCAAGCGTTATTCTTCTTCGTGAACGCAATCCGCGTGATTCGTTAGTACTTATAAATGCAAACAAACAAAAATGTATGTGCTTCAATATATTGTTCGTTAGGCTGAGTCTATCTTGGTTTGTCTGAGGAAATAATAGTAAAGGATACACCGTTTCAAGTATATCAAGTAACAATTATTTGTAATCTCTGAGCGCTTTCCTCTCGTCAGTTTTGAGAAAAGTGCTGAGAAGAGAAGCTTGGATATCGTTTATTTAGCCTGAAGAATTATTTATGGGCTCTGGAATTAATTTGTGAAGGAGATGGATTTTTAAAAGCATCCATATTACAACGACCTAGATGAAATTTAAATTCAAGTTACTTAATGTAAATGTAAGTAGTTCTATCTTATAATGATAGTTTAGTGCAATATTGCGTTATTAGTAGATGATCCACGTAGCTCGGACGCTAGTATACTAGTTCGAAAGTTCCGAGTTAAACCACGGCAAGTTAGATGTTTGAAGGTGGTAGAACCCTTTGTGCGGCAGAAGCCACTTACCATCAGGTGGATTGCATACCCGTCTGCTACTCCTATATTATAAAAAAAATAGATATTGAAATAAATTATTTAATTCATTGTTAGTGATCATTATTTAGATACACTGCTGCGAATTCCCCTCTTGTCATAATGACAACAGTTTACGGTACGCTTAAAATACTTTTGGTTACATTAAAATATACTTTAAACCCATTTTTGGTGGGAAATAAACAATTTTCTGAGCTTTATTCTATTATGGGAAATACCGCCGCAACACCCATTTCTGGTGTAAAGCAATTCTTGCGTATCGGTGTGAATATGTGGATGCTGGCTTACATTATGAGGAGACCTATAGATTAGTAAAGATTACTTGCTCCTAAAAAGAAAATGTAACCTCTTGACAATTGTAACTGTCATCTATTTTCGTGTTTGAAAAATATTAAAAAATGTAGTTTTTAGATAATTTACGAATTAAACGATATTTCTTCGCACTTTTTCTTCGATTTCGTGTCTTAACTGCGCATGTCGGCATTGTTCCGTGTAAATTACACTATGACAGCCATTAAACGGCTGACAGAATTGTCAGCCGTTTAAGTCATTTAATGGCTTCTTTCAATTACAAGGCGGTGAGATATCTATACTTATCTATGAGGAGACCATATCAGTAGTACATATGTAACCAACCACTATTCTAAACGGAGTTGGTTACAAATGGTTCGAAGGTTAGAACCCTTTGTGGTTCGACTCCGGCGGCACCACCGTCACACGTATTTCTGCCTGACAACAGTAGTGTTAAGCGCTGCTGTGTTCTGCTTTGAAGGCTAAGGGAGACATACTATTCCGAGGCGTTCCAGCTTAGTCCTCAGGGGTAGCGGCGCTTCTGTGTCCATGGACATGGACGGCAGTATCCACTTAACATCAAGTGGACTGCATGCTCGTTTGCTACTCATGTATTATAAATTAAAAATATGTTCATGGTATGCAGTGATCACTTACCATCAGGTAGACTTTATGCTGCATGTTAGCACCTTTAATCTTATAAAAAATACTGACGATTAAGGGTACAAAAATATGAACCATCAATTTTTCAATAAGCATGACGTACAAAAAGTATATACCTTTGTTTTGTATGCAGAGCTTCGCATTTATTGATCTAAATGGACGTTAATAAATTCTGAATACGCGTTATATTTTTTATTCACTGCGGTCGTTATTCGAGCGGTTGTAACTTTTTTCTTGTTTCCCAATTTTACAACATCATTTTTAGAACACGAACGTTAAATTTGGGGTTTTGACGCAACGATTTCGGACTGTGTTGTTTATTGCCTCGATTTTTTATTTATTTCTCTAACAACAAATAAACACTATTGTATGTGTTCAGATAACAAATAGATTTTTTGTTACGGCTCTTCAGGGGGCTGATCAAATACCTCGAAACTTACGTAGGTATACGTTACTTTTTCATTCTGATTTTTTTTTACAAGATTGGGTTATAAAATGACCATGCAGTACACTTAATGTTAAGTAGTCACTGCCGCGCTATATGTTCTACTTGAAGCTGAACACAGATACGTTGCTACTGAGGTTGCTGGGAGGATTAATATGGTCGTTTCATATGTAAGTCACCCGTCATCCAAACGTCACGTCCGGGTAGAAATGTGACAGTATAAGAGAGTGAGATTGATGACTTTTTTATTTGATGAACTTTTAATATTAATTCCGACAGACAAAAAGTACATAATAGGAGTCGTCTTGATTATTTATATTTTATTAAAAGATAATTTTATAAGGAATTCATTTACTCTTTATTCTTTCGCTTCTACGGCATGGGTTTGAATAAGATATGAGGTGTAACAGATTTCGTTTCCCTTTAAATATTAAATTCACTATTTGAGTATTTATGAGAAATCAGTGCGCGCTACAAGAAGCGTCCTCAAAGGAAAAATACAGGAGGCATATAAAATGAGATATACATTAAAAAAGATTGCAAAATTCCGGAGTACTTTTTTGGGATTCAAAATAAAAAGTAACGCCACTACAGTATACGTATATTTTGTCGTGTCGCCTTATCTCATTTCGATATTAAAATTTTTATTAACCTAGAGACCGGTTTTTGTAAGAATAAATATTTTTGAATTCTCATGTATGTAAAAATGTATATGGGGACGGTGTGAACAAAAAAGGTTAATAAAAATAAATATTTACGTATATGATACAAACGAAACAAACGCTATATAATTTTCATTAAAAAACTGTTTTATATCTACAGCTGAGAAAGGCGCAATCGTTTTAGTATTTTGGGCTCGAACACAAAACTGCGATGCGACGCGATGCGAATTCGCAACGCAGAAAATTGCGATGCGAATTGCTGCGATGCGATATCGTGCGGCGTAGCGTCTCTCAGGGTGACCAACAACAACAACCACTGTGCGATGCGAATCAATTCGCAAGTTCTTGCGACGCGTCGAGGGAGCTCGCAGATTTTTGCGATGCGACGTCGCATCGCAGTTTTGTGTACGAACCCTTAAACATTAATAAAGCTTTCTATTCACGGTTAGAGTTTATATTTTGGCAAAGTGTCGCGGGACTAATAGGTGGTCTAAAAAGAAAAAAGCCGATACACCAGGCAATGCTTCTTTCCTGGGAGCAATTTATGGCAACAATAGCGGTCCGGGACAGAGACAAAGTGCAAGCAAACAAAGGATACATCGTAAGTGCTTCCCTTCAATATTAGGACCACTACGATCAATAAATATGAGAGGCTACACTATGCAATACCTAATAATGGACCACAGAGTAATTTATGCCAACGATAGCACTTTCGGACACAAAGTGCAAATAAATAATGGATAGTAAGTTGCTTCCCTTACATATTAGCTTCCTACTATACTGCCCATAAATACGTCAGAGGCTACGGCTGAAATGACCAAAAGCTTTCTATGTAAATATAGACTACACTTTGCAATGCTTGTAATAATAAGTCAAGTTATTTCTGGCTACGATAGCATTTCGAGGCAGAAAAAAGCAAGGAAATAAAGATCAATTTGTAAGCAACTTCCAAAAGGAAAGAGGTTATATATTTGTCGAGTATATTTTTTAAGTTACCTATCTATATATGGCAGTGGAGGTGGAGTATCAAGATACACCCTGACATAAATAATTAATCTGTATCCAAATTGTAAAAAACAATATGATACGCCACACTATGTTGCGCTAGAGTTAATCTCTATGATTGGATTATTCTCCAACGCTATGTAATTTACAGCAATGATAGTACTTCAGAACGAGACAAACAAGGTTTTAGTTATGTATACAAATGTATCAATCTATACTAATATTATAAAGAGGTAAAGTTTTTAACTTTGTTTGTTTGTTTTTTAGAAAAATGAAGGTGGTAGAATCCTTTGTGGTTCGACTCCGGTGGCACCACCGCCACACCTATTTTTACCTAATAACAGTAGTGTTAGGCGCTGCTGTTCTGTTTTGAAGGGCGTGGTAACAGAAACTGACTTTTCTGAGGCGTTCCAGCTTAGTCCTCAGGGGTAGCGGCGCATGTGTGGCCGACCTCAGATAGGGATATCTAATCCTATCTGGGGTTGATTACAGATGTCCATGGGCGGCAGTAGTCACTTACCATCAGGTGGACTGCATGCTCGTCTGCTACTCCTATATAATAAAAAAAAATGCACATGTATATCAACACAGCGGATATTGAGAAAGATGTGATGCTTTACCGCGTGCGCTGAATCCCAACGAAGTTGTTACGGGTCGGCTAGTGTATCAACAAATTAAAAGGCTATTTGTGTTGTTGTTTCTCATCTATTTTTCAAAAAACAGATATTTTAAGTACAGCTACACTATGCAATACCATTGATGGTAAAGTATGTTGAAGAAAATACTTATATAATGACAGCAATATCACCCGGGACAGCTATAAGAACAAGTTAACGAAAAATTAATTAAGGAAGGGTTATACTTACGCCACACCTATAACCTTAACCTTAGGCCTTTTAAAAACGATTTCTTAAGTTATAGTCTGACACAGATTCTACTTAAACGCAACGAATTCATCAAAGTCGCAATCACGTTACCTCAAAATAGATATCCAAATTCATCTTCTGCCCGAGTATCGTCCCCGGTATCTGCATAACAGACCGGTAGTACAGACAAACTTTCTCGTAATTACGTTCAACGAGGCAACCAAAATGTAATGAAGAATACGCTATGAAATACCTTTTCCGCCGAAGCGTGCCGCAATTTACGGCATCAGTAGCGTACGGGGACAGAGACACACGATGAGAAAACAAAAGATAGTTTGTGAAAGGCGTCGCTACCCTGGGTTCTCGAATATTAATTATGATATTGTCACTTATCGAGAAAATAGTATTGTTTTTAATATTTTAAGTTAGTGGTCGCTGCCCTGTATGGATATCAGTTATCCACCGATTACATATGCATTGTCTCTGCTGAGGATTACAAAGGGCTATACTCCCCTTCTTTTATTCTCTAAATTCTACTCATTTTAAAGACTTTATCCCCAGCTACATCAACAAAATTAAATGAAATAATTTATTAAATAGATGTAGCAACATAATTAGTAAATTTTACACATTACATGATGTAAGAACAGTAATTCACAATAATAATATAATAATACCATAAGCAACACGAACTAGGCCGGAACCGGAATTTGTTGCGCACCATTACGGAATAATCAAAACAGATTTTTTCATTAACATCGCCTCATATATTGTATACACTCTTTATATTAAATTAAATACTTCTATTACCAATATACTATTATATAAATTACCGTTTAAACATTTAACCATTTATGTTTTCGTGAAGTAAATTTATTGTGAGTTTTATTAGTACGGGAATAGATGAACGCCGTGTAGGAAACATTAATTTTCTTGTAATTGGCTTACGATCTGACGTGAATTGGGCCATTCGGGGGAAGATTTTTGCTCTTAATGATTCAATTGGTTTAATTGTTTTCCGCTTTTCTCTTTTCGGCTTTCCAGCGATAGTTTAATGTGAATTGAACTTTGGAAGTGTAATTTATTTCAGCTGTACACAAGTTCAATATGAAACGGAATTGTTCATGATTAGGTTAAAAGTTTAAATATAATAATATATTTAAATTCTTTGAATAGAGGATGAAATCCAGTTTGAAGTGAAAATAATTACTGACGATATGAAACTGAAGTACGGATTTTTAGACTGTTTTTTCATACTTATGTGGCTTATTTATATGTTTATAACTATCGACATGAATGTTGTGCCACCGGAAACTAAACCTCTATAAAATTGTAAACATGTCAAGGTTTATATCATTCGATATTTGTATCCACATTTCATATTTGATATCCCATATTTCATTCACTTCAAATCTGTTATAATGAACTCTTCATAACGAAGACGATATTTTATACGAGTAAAATCCGACCTTATGTTACAAGAGAGATATAATATTAAATAACATTCACAATTATTACCATCATTACAATCTCATTACTTATCTATAGTACCCCGGAAAGTATCCTGCCAGAATGTACAGCTTTGAAGACAGAGAATCTAATCGTAATATCTGAGATCATCGTAATGGACTAATCTAAAGTTTAAGTTATTTTTCGAATGTATGTAGGTATATCGAATTCTTTACGGAAACAGCTTGATGCATTAATATTTGAGATTCCTCTTAGTAACACGAGTAACATTGAATATTGAATATTTCAAAATTTTTTTTTTCAGTACAGCGTATCGACTCATTTACATCGGGTTTTGTGTATTAATAAACCTGTGAATTGTGTTATTTAAAAAATGATTATATGAATCAGATGTGACTTACTTATGTCCTATTGTCAGACATCGATCACATTTGACGACACTGTCCCGGCTCTAATTTATATTTCAAAGTAATCTTCCAACATGTCTTTTTGATGTCTTTAAACAATCATTTCCAATGTAAATAAAATGGTTCCATTAAATTCATGACATAGCAGACGATACGAAGCAAATGTTTACAATTTATGATAAAATACAGGATAAACATCTTTTAATATCGAATAAATTATTCCGATATTTGAATCTCATCTTTCTCATCTCAACGACATTTCAATTTGCGTTGTAATTTCAATTCCAATCCTGAATCAAGGATTCAATATTCGAAAAATAATTTCAATATTTATGTTCCTATAAATGTAATTTTGTTTTTAAAATGTACATTATTTAAATCACAGAAACCGCAATTTATTTTATAAATTTATTTACATAAATGAATTAATAAAATAAATTGCGGTCTCTGTCGTAATTTAAAATAATTTATCCTTGTATAAATTACTAATTATGCTTTAACGCGATATGGTAATTCAAATTTGTTAATATTGTCTCTATGCAAGTTTTTAAATGGCTTAATTGGTTTTTATTGCACTTTTATGTCAGAGGACATGGTCTACGTATATTTCAAGATATCTTAGGTTTTGCTTAAAAAAAATAGACAAACCATAATATTAGTTTATTTCTTTTTTTATGATTTTTTTGTATATTCCCAAAATAAAGTTACGTGAACCGTGTGAGATATATTACAAAAATAATGTAAAAGTTCAACAACCCACGATTAATGCCGGTCCAAAAAGGCAATCCTACAGTAATTATCACAGTAAAAATTGTTAGAAAAACATACGTTTAGGCAACGAATAAGCACAAAGCAATAATGAAAATTGCACATAAAGCAGGCCTTTATACTGTAAAAGAAACTGTTTGCTCTTTGTAGGAAAAATGCACAGCAAAAGGGTTAAAACGTTTGACTTTGCAATTATAACAGTGCAAAGTTTCCGCTCCCGTTTTAATCTTTAGTAAGTAATTATGCATAATCAAATCCGACGCTTGTAGCTTAAGCGCTTGTAGAAGCTCATTGGAACTGACATTTTAGGGTTGAATTCAATAAGATGCACGCTAGTGGCTTTAATAATGAGTTCATTTAAGTGTTTATTTCTACTTCCATACATAATAATAATGCTAGCGTAAATTATTTAAAAGTTTACTTTGCTCTTTATATTTTAACACACACTAATGTAGGTAGAGAGATATATAGTAGAAAATATAAGATAAAAAACAACATACAATTTCAAAGTAATTAATACGTAAATTATATACATTTATGATTTTTCGTATACAATGTTATAATATTTAATGGAATCCTACTACTACTAAATAAACTTTACTTATCTTAAATAACTGATGATTATTAATTCTTAAGTAACGGCTGGTACCATCTTAAATTTAAGCATTTTAAATATAAATATTGTGAGCACAAAGATGAAATTGGTTGAGGCATCGTTCACATGTAAATGAAGTTTATAGCGTAGTATACAATGGATGTCCTGACATCAATTGTTTTATCACCCTCTATGGGTACGAACGTTATGGAAATTTTATGCCTTTAGGCTACACGATATTCTTTATAAGAAAAACAATAAATAATCCTTCGATTTATCCCGTCTTTATTGAAAAGTAAAAATAACAACTTACAAATACTATTGTTTGTAAAACCATCATCGCGTTAATCACCACAGCCGATCTGTGCCCATCAGTGGGACATGAAAACGATTGCAGCCATCCAACAACCTTTATACCAGGTTTACCGACTCGTCGAGTAGAGACGAATAGGCGCGAGTACGAATTAATTAATTACACAAATTAGATGTAGGTACTTGGCACTCGCCACTACATACACTAAACACATAATCAGAAAAAAGAGTTGAAACAGAATAAATACAAAATTAGGAAACCACACATAAGTAGATAAAAATGATTCTAAATATATTATGAAAGTAGATCAAGTTACTCACAAGCTTGTATTGGCCTCCAAATTATACGAATATTTTCAAGAAAAACATCGTTGAGCTATAGAATATATTGGAATGATATTATTGACATCCTTTGAAACGGTAAAAGAAATTATAAATGAAGTCGGTATACATATATAGATATACTTACCTTGAAATATTTCAGACAGTGTGTTTCAAAATGTGTTTGTATTTATATTTGGTAGCCTCTATACTTCTATATGTTTTATATGCTGAGCACAGGTCTCGTAAGAAGTTTTAGGCCAGAGACTACCAATCAAATTGTGCATTAGTAGACTTCACGCAATTTTTAGTACATTTTCTAACTGAATTTAGGTAAATTTCTACAATGTGTACAGTTTCTAGACCTTACCTTTAGGTTAAATTGATAGCTACCAAACTTCATAAAAAATTGACTTACTCCAGGTGCTCCTTATAGATGTCGAAGTCAGTGAACACGAGTTCCACGATCTGATGCGGTTCAGCCATGAAGGTGTAGAGGAGGCAGGTGGACCGAGGGTAGGGTCGCGGGTAGTCCGGGCTGCTGAAGGTACCCCGCTCTTTCCCATGGGTTGATGTGAAGCGGATGCAGGTACAACCTGGGAATGAGTAAAAAAATATACGAATGACTACAGACAATAATAAAAAAGTTGACAACATTTGACCCTCATAGTGATAACAAAATATTTATTGACTATTAATCCAATTTATTCAAGAGTTCAAATTATTCAAGAGTGAGATATTGGCGAGCTATGACAGATCATCAGACGTATCGATGAACATATGTAAGTTGAATACATTTGATAATAAAATCCGCGATCTAAAGGTTGGTAGAACCCTTTGAGATTCTCTCTGGAGACCCTACCGTATCTATTTCTGCCTAATAAAAGCAGTGTTAAGCGCTGCTGTATTCTCTGGTTTTCATTGCGTGGTAAGGAAGGTGAACTTATCCGAGGCACTAACATAGTTCTCAACGACAGCAACGTACCTGAGACCAAAGGTTTTAATCATCGGGTGAATTGCATGGTCATTTGCTATTTCTAAACTTAAAAAAAGAAAAAAAAAAACGCAATCATTTAACAAGAACAAAGAGGTATTTAACGGTACTGTAAAAAAAGTATTTAAAGACCGGAATACACCCGAAACACTTCAATCGTTTGTATTTTTCTGATTTGCAGAACAATACAATTCATCACGATAAAATTTAACGCGTGGAAATAACGCCGTATAACAGTCGGGTAAAAAGATGAGTGGAAAATGCCGCTCAATGCGGTTTCGTCCACATGAATATTTTATGCAAAAATCTTCAGCAATACTGTCCTTTTTCCATACCAAATTCCTAAACTGCGGACGTAATAAACGGCGCATGAATATCAGGCCAATGATGGGTAGAGATATTTTTGCAAGAAAATATTATAATCGTTCGTAAAACTATTACAGGGTTTGTTTGTTGAATACATTTTATGAAAAACAAAGTTTTATACAGTAAGAATGTATTTTTTTGTTGTAAAATAACTAGAAAATAAACAAAGATATATTTCACGAGAAATTCTTATTTAATACATGTAGCATATGTGATTGGTTCATATCTAATATCCTTAATGTTTTCTTTTTCGAATGAGTAAAAGAGCCCGCAGAGTCACCATCGTCGTGATTGGTCGACTATAGCTAGATCACGTAACTTCACGACACGATACGTCATCTGAAGCATTACCATGAGTTGGCATAGAAACGCCTCTATAGAAATGGTAAATAGAAAACTATTGTCATTTTGCTAGTGAATAACATAACTACTATCGTTACGGTATTTCTTGACAACGTCTGTCAAATTAATGACTCATGGGACCGAATTTGTATGGCAATAGATCATAATGACATTCGCTAGTGATTTGATTTCGATAGGTTTTTTACGTATCGAGTTACGTCACTACGGATTTTAGTTCTACGAGTAACCACCAGAGGCGCTGTACAATTTTTCATACATTTATTTTACGCATTCGCTAGCGAGTAATACTTTTGTAAACTCATGGTAGTCCTACTGACTACCCCCGGTTATTAATACACATCTATCCATTTTCATCTATCAAAATTTAAAAAGTTCTACAATTAATTTCTTGGCAGGAAAATCATTGGACAGTTTGATTATTAATAACGGGTAAATAGTAGGTGTATCTACTGCTCCAAAAAGTGTCAGTAGTACCATTAGACACGAATCACGAAAAGTTTTACCTTTCAACCTAAATCTGATCCGGTATCCGTTATCTGAAAGTATCGTTGAATTTTTCCGAGTCTAATGGATCCAGTGGATGTTTTGCTACTTGTATTACGGCCATAGCCATTTTTGAGCTCCCATTCCCATTTATTGAGCTGTAAGTTTAACATTCTTTGGTATTACTTGAGTACGCTTTTTACTTTCCCTTATCCCTTTTTTATCTCGGGATTTTAATGAAGGCCTAAAGAAACGGCTTTTGTTAGTATTTTCATTTTACTTTTTATTCTAGTTCAAATATTATGTGTAGTTAAGCTCAGGTTCATTATTTTTAACGTAAACTGTTAGTAATGGACGAAGGAAAGAATAAGTAATGTTTGATTAATAATTATTTTTCGTAATAAAAATGTTTAATTGTTATTTTGTTGTATTATTACCAGTACTTAATTAGTAAATCTTATATTGTTTCAGCTATTTTTATATAATTCGAAGCCACAGATAGAAAATACAGCACATTTTACAAAAAATAACAGACGATAAAGAGCTCTAGTTTCAAGAATAATATTTCAAAGCTTACAAAACTAACAGCCATTATTCATAGCTATCGTACCAGAAATGATCTAAAAGATTGCAGTTCGTAAAAAGGAGAAGCTGAGAGAATAATGAGATATAACTCAAAGATTAACGTATGGGATAACATACTGGTTATAAAATACGATACGAGTATTATGTATCATGATATTAATCTCAGCCTTCAAAAACTCCGTTCGTTATAATACATAGATAAATAAAGATTACTCGCTCCTAACAAGAAAATGTAACCTTTTGACAATTGTCACTGTCAATTATTTTCGTGTTTGAAAAATATTAAAAAATGTATTTGTTAGATCTTTATTAACTTAAACGATATTTCTTCGCACTTTTTCTTCGATTTCATGTCTTAACTGCGCATGTCGACATTATTCGGCGTAAATTACACCATGACAGCACAATTGTCAGCTGTTTAAGTCATTTAATGGCTTCCTTCAATTACAAGGCGGTGAGATATCTATACTTATCTAAGAGTGTAACAAACTTAATATTTCTCAAAAACGTTATGTAAAGTATCTAAGCCAGATTGATGCCACAGAAATTAATGAGTACTACTTATGTCACTGATATATTGAATAAACTAATTTGTAAATAAAATTTACGTATATTATTCTATTGTATTATACCAACATGCTAGATTGGACATAAAATAACATAAGTGTACAACGTACCACGTATCGATATTTACTTTACTTTAAAAGTATTTTACAGTGAATGTGAAATAACCCTCGTCAATTATTACTTTAGACGAATTTACAATAATTTAGATAAAGAAAATATTCTTTATGTAAAATAATGTAAATTAAACCATAATTTTATCGACTTTCGTTTCATTATGTTTTATTTGAGAGTCACTGAACTAATCTGTCAAATATTCATAAACTTTACTTGGTTGGGTTGATAAGGTGGGTAGAGAGTAGGCAGTAGCATTTTTGTAATAAAAGCAATAAACTAAAATACTCGTATTTTGACTCTGTATTGGAAACAGGTGTACCTAACGTGTAACGGGCTATTCCTATGCCATCTCTGTCAAACCCTGCACAAAGGCAGATCTAGCATTCCCACCGTACAAAGGGTTCTGCCATCCATAAATTCTTCATTTCCGCTCTCGCATGTGTAAAATCCCTTATCTCTATTCAATAAGGCAACCTTGTTCCAACGATTCGTTCGCCAATCTCCGGTTGGACTACATGTTTAAAATGCAGCATTTATCTTCTTTTTCATTGTTTTAATGAATTGCTAATAAAGACTCAACTCTCTAAGCTTTGTAGAAAGTATTGTGGTTTAAAATGATTTATTTTTTGTTTTTGTAATTTAATTCTCAGAAGATTTTGTTAATAAAGACCGCACTCGGTTTCGTCCATACACACGGTCGTGCCCTAATTTTCTCTGTTTATATATTTTTTTTGACTTGTCATTGTATTTAATTGAAACAAAAGTATCTTATATTTTTAATATTAACGTAGAAAACTTATACTTTATACTATACATATACAGACATTATAAAAGTTATTCGTATTAATAAAAAGGTAATGTACCTAAAGTATATAATTATGAACTAGTTAAAAACATACTAAGTCCGATTTATTTAGATGCCTTTACGGTATAAATATCTCTACTAGACAACCTTGACGTGGGTTTAATAAGCAAAAACATTGAAAATAAATATCTCAAAGAATTATGAATGAATGAATATAAACAGCTCAGAAATTTAAAATATATTTAATAACAGCTATAAATAAATGTATTAAAAACTACAAATTTAAAGAATAAATATTTATAAGGCGTTCTTGAAAAATCTTAATAAAATATGACGAGAATATTTTGTGTTAACATTGCTTTGACTTCTTGATATTTACGGAATTTTACTCGATATTATACCTTTAATATAAATATGTTATTCAGAATTAAAATTACATCACTAAATTTGGTAGTTATATAATACATTTGATATTTTGAATAATTACTGAGATATTTCTCCACGATGTCTACATTAATGTTTGAAAGACTTTGAATGACTACCACCTATAAAGGTGCTTCTTAAAACACTACATTAGGTGTAGTCGTTTGAAGGTTCTTGAAATAACCCTTCGTGATTAGACTATAAATGCATATACTACTGTGTTCTGGTTTGGATGGAATGATATTATGGTAAAGGATGGATTTATACGCGGCATTGCAACTACGGAGTAGCCACGCAATTATGGCCGCTACAACTGGTATTGCTACAACTATATTTTTAACAAGTAGTAAGTCAATATTTTTATTTATAGGTACAAAGCTGCCTTAGATACATTGTTTCGGTATAGGAGATAATAAAAGCGGTTCAACTCACTTGGATTTATGGCGTGCCCTTCATCAACGGTGTTCAGAGATAGGTGTATCAGCAAAATGAGCGCCGTCGACGTCTGGAAAATAGAATAGGGTTAGCTGTTGGGAATTTAGCAAAATTTTGCATTTTGTGATATATTTCCGAGTGAAGTATTTGTAAGTGTTAAACAAAATTCTTTAGAAACATCGATTAGACTGTTTGCTCTTTTTTCTGTGCATTTAATTGCAAATTGAAATCGTTACATTCGTTCCAAAATACTACCATTGCGGACCATTGCGAAGTGTCCAATTTTTTGGAAAAAAAATGTATTTAATATTTATATATTTAAATTCTCATAGCCTAGATTACTTTTATTCTTTTATTTAGTATCACTTTTACTTAGTTTTCAGTATATGTTATATCTTACTTGATGCAGTTCAATTAGACATCAAATATTCAGTCCACCTGTAGGCAGTAGGCTCAACTCTTTAGTGACTAGTCACTACCAACCATGGATATGTGTGATTAACCCGACATAGAACTGAAGGCCTATGTGAGATCACACACGCATTTCTGCTCTGAGTAGCAAATTTAAATGATAAATCAAACACAAAACAAATCTAGAACTTAAATACGTTTTCCTTAACATCTATTCCAAAATTATCCAAAATATACAGGACAATGCATTCAGATCTGTCCTCGAGAAGCGCATCGCAGGTGTTACCCAGATGTATGTATGATATGAATATAAATTTCACACACTTTACACGGGAACAAAGATAGTTATAATATAACAAGGAAACATATTTTCAGAGATTCGCTGCTACGTTTCACATATTACAATCCATAAACAATGTCTGTTTACACCATCTTTCTAAAGTTCGCGCTTTATACACGAAATTTATCTTCCGTACAGTTTTGCTATTTCCTAATATTTCTATGTAAGAGTAATGTTTATGTTTATATGGAGGGATGTATTTATCAATTTTATAGCAGATGTGTGCCGGTGCTGTGTTGTTTAAAAATTGTTGCAGATCCACTAAATTATTCAAGAGTTCTAACTTATGCCCGTTATTATTAATCATTCTATACAATTTCTGTCTACAGATCTAAATATTGACATTATGATGTCTTTCCGCAATTCATCAAGAGATGGCGCTTTCCGAATCACGCTTTCGAAGTTTTCTCAACTCTTACATTTGTATTGTAAGCTCCGAACTCAAATTGTTGGAACAGTACCAATTCCCGGGTATAATGACCTAGCCCAGTGAGAGGTTTTGCCGATATTTTGCAAATTTAGAATGTGATAGGGAAAAATTGGGTAAGACTGATTGTAATTAACGGCTTTTAGATATCACTAATAGAGGACAATCAAAAAAGTTGCAGAGAATTTCATTTCGAACAAATGCCAGTCAAATTTGTATTAGCCACGTTTCTACGAGTATAATTGAAAATTTATCATTTATTATAAATTATTTAATTACTAATTTCTAATTAAGTATTCATTGGTCACGTCTTGCAAAGAATTACATTTGTTATTTTTTCCCAAATTCTACCAAAGTCTCCCTTTGAAGAGGAAATAAATCGTACGCAATAAACATAATGCTCGTATTATTAAACTGTAATAACATAATAAAATTAAGTTCATAATATTATGGGACATGTTGACACGTTCTGACATGTAGCGGATTTGCATTAGGCGTAAGTCGGGATTATGCTGTCTTCGCTAATCCAATAATAAGGAGGATATCCGTCGTCTTAGTAAATGTATAACAAATATATGTGTGTATGACTTTGCCCTATTTTTCTCTTGAACAATGTGACTTATAGGAATGGAATAATTTTTCTTTTCTTAGTCGCTTCTTCATTGCTGAATGTCGTGCATGCTGTGGTAGTCGTCTTAGCAGTGTGCTGAGAATTTTGCCAAAGTGCTCGGTCTTCTGCTTGTCATAGGCATTCTGTGATAGACATCTTGGTTAAGTCCTTGATCTGATCAGACCATCTGGTTGGTGATCTTCCTCGAGGTCTTTTTCCCTCCATTTTCCCAACAACCATGATCTTCTTCAAACAGTCGTCTTTCCGTAGTACTATATGGCCAAAGTATGAAAGAATTCTTTGGAGGAGGATGGTTTATAGACTTGTTTTTACTTTCACATTTTTTTATATAAGTTAAAAGGAGTAAGTAGTCTATCTGATGGTAAGTGGTCTCTGCCGCCAGTACTGTAGGCAACCTTATATATGTAGAACATGGATTATAAGTGAAGCATGTAACTTGACAAAATATATCCTGATTACGATGATCACCGCATACATAAATGCAAACCCTCATCCTTCTACAAAAATGCAAATACGTACTGGTTTACCCTACAATTGTCTTGACGGAGACATTAACATTCTGCTTACCAAAGATCGACATGTGACAATTTCTGCATACTAGAAGTTATCAGATCTTTCGTAGGCAAAATGATTATACATTGAGTATTAATGAGGGCAGCAGTTCGACTAGTTTTCAAAATTCTCAACCAACGAATTAAGCTTTAAAACATTCTAGTGTGTTTAATTACAAGATGTTTAGAAAATTTCGATAGATGGATTCATGATTGTGTGACGTCATTTCTTATAGACTTTCAGGAAGCCACCATAATCGCACAGCTTTATAGTAGTTTTACGACCAACTTGTCTGATGTCAACACTTCTTGGTATTCCCATTGTCCGTGCAATATCATTTATCACATGTATATTAAAGAGTTATAGTACTTTTACTAGGTACTACCGCCTGCGTCGCGTCTGACGTCAACCATTTTTATTACGACTCGCTGATTTTAATATAACCGGTGTAATTGAAATCGTTGTGCGTGGTGATCATTGTACGATTCGTAAAGGATTTGCGGTAGAACAATCTTCGTAATTTTTCATATCTCGTCATCACCTGTCCTAGTTGTATAATAATTATCCATACTCCCTTGAAATGGTTATTTTTTTAGGTAATGGAAACATTAAACGGGCGTGCAGTATACCCAAAGGGTCTTGCAACCTACGGTCATTTGTAATGTATCGTATGTAGGAGTAGAGTTCCACGGTTCCACCTGGGGTCAATCACGGATATAATGTAGCTGTTGCTGGGGATTACATTACATAGCATATTAATATCTCTGCCTTACACCCTTTAATACAAAACGCCAATTTGCTGTGAAAATTGAACTGTTTGATGTTTCATATTGCCAAATGACCTGCACAAGGTTCCGAGTTCGATTCCCGGCCAGACAGGCATAATATGTCTATCTAAATGACGAGTTTAGATTTCTGTTCTGGGTCTGGGTATTTGTGTGTTAGTCTGCGTGTGTCCATGGCAACCACGACACAGAGTAACCTAGTGTAGGGCTTTCGGTGTAGAAAGCGTCTTTAAAAAAATGAATTTACATATATGCACATATTACGGTTCAATGCTTAGTTCGTATAAGCCGAAAAATATTAAAAAAAACCACCTTCGATAGAATATTGCATTGATAGGTGATAACGATTAATAACGGACATTACTCAGCAGAGGATTCAAACTGGTATGCTGGCCAATTTATCATGTATGTAGTGAACATTCCAATACTTATCAAAATATAGGCACGATAATATACGACACTTGTGTAGTTTGCGTACACATGAATATTGTTTAAACTGATCAATATGCACATATTTGTATGGGTAAACATTGTCGTGATGTGTACCATGTTATATGGTAACGACAAATAGTAAAATTCTATTTTCTTTAATGTAGTAACAGCTAAGGAATCAAAACCATTATCTCCATGTTCCCGAAACTGAGTGTACCTCCAAATTCCTTATTCGTGTTTTTTTTAAAGATTGAAATACGAAATTAGGATGTAGGTGGTCACTGCATCCTATTAATTCCTGTGACCAACTCCATATAGAACATGTTCAAATTCAAATTCTAATCTCATTTATTCAAAATTGATTCATATAGAATACTTTTTGAAAGTCATCAAACTACCACCGCTTCTGAAGGTGTTTCGCTATGGAGAAGAAGCGGCACAAGAAGAGCTGTGCATGAAGTCTATCACATATGCATTGCCAATTCGTAGGGCTAAGGTCGCAATTACGTAACATTATATGTCGCTAGAAATACATATAACCTATTATGTGTATTTCTAAAGACACATTATGTTTCGTTTCGTTGGTACCCCGGTCGTATCATACTGGTTCTACCGCCTTTTACTACTGTAGTTACCGACAGGTACAACGATGTAGATTGACAAAATAATTCATTCTAGAAAACTTCTTTGTCCAGAAGCTTTTCTTAACTTTCAAAGATGGCAAAATTAAAATTATCCAAGTATTATAATCGTCATGAACTCCTTTCTTTTGCTGACACGAACTTACTCTTGAAATGAGAAGTTTCTTTCTATCAACTAAGACTGTTAAGTATAAAAAAATATTAACAAAAAATACAACCGACTTCTATGTCACTACAAAGTAAAAAATAATTGAAATAAATGTTGGTTTAGTACATATTTCTGAAGTCGGCGCTCAATATATTTCGTTGGATAACGATGTAAACAGCGTGTCTAATATGAGCGCCGACTTCAGAAATATGTACTAAACCAACATTTATTTCAATTATTTTTTACTTTGTAGTGACAACGAAGTCGGTTGTATTTTTTGTTAAAAAATTTTTTTCGCCCTTTTTAGTGATGACATACTAACATTTATATTAATACAATATAAAATTATAAAAACGTGATCATGAATGAAGGTAAGGTCTGAGTTTACTGAGTTTGATTGGAACAGCCCGCTCGCAGGGCGCTGCCGCGCCCTGCTCGCTTAGTTTTATATTGTCTTATATGTTCCAACCTAACCTAACTAAATAGTCAATGATGAACTGGCTTTGCAATTTCATTAGAACCTACACCAAATATCTTCAAACACAACTTAATTATTCCCATCGGTTGAGGAGCTACATATTTTGTCTCCGAGCCACATTATCAGACCCTTAAATAGTCAATGATGAACTGACTTTGTAATTTCATTAGAACTTACACGAAATATCTTTAAACACAACTCAATTATTCCCATCGGTAGAGGAGTTACATATTTTGACTCCGAGCCACATTATCAGACCCATAAATAGTCAATGATAAATTGGTTTTGCAATTTCATTAGAACCTACACCAAATATCTTCAAACAAAACTCAATTATACCCATCGGTTGAGGAGTTACATATTTTGTCTCCAGAACCCACTCTGATCCTCATCATGTTTAAATGGGACCAACTTGCAGCAATTGCACACACACTAAATTAAAGGCATTAAAATGGGTTCATAAACGGCGAAGTTATGGCTGTTATATTTACATGGGTGGAGGAGTTCCCCTCTTTTTCTCCAAAACCAATCGATGGATCCTAACCATATTTAAATGGGACCAACTTCCAGCTCGTCACTACACAATAAAAAAAGAATTATTAAAATCGGTCCACTAACAGCGGAGTAATTGGTGTAACATACATAACAAAAAAATACCGGCTGAATTGATAACCACCTCCTTTTTGAAGTCGGTTAAAAATTATTCCTGCTTTTTATTTCAATTTCCGCAAAATGTGAACTAGAAAATAGATGAGAATTCGTTCGCTTGTTCAATTTTATTTAACTGCATAGTTTATTTTATATTTCCTTTGTAAATCATAACTACAGCTAATTTATTCTTCTGTTGCATTTTTGAACTATATTTGTGCTCGGAAATTTCATACAATCTTATTGCTCCCAATCTCAATATCGACTTTGATTTGTCAGTTTTTGAAAATTGAACTCATCTCACAGGGATGGCGAAACAAAGCCAAATTTTTCCATCTCTAAACGGTACGAACCTCGTTTCAGTTTAATTGGGTTGGACTCAAACGAAAATGGTCTAAAAATTCTGATGCTGCGCTAGGAAGCCGTAGGTATGTAGGTAGGTATTTCTAGACAGACCAATACAAACTATGCTACATTTTACTATCAATTTTATTTTTATTTTATTTTGGTTGGTTTAGTGCATTACACTGTTTTTTTCATAAAATTGTAGTGGACAACTATTCTGTCGTCTAATAACAAGTAGGTGCTGCTTACGTCCATTTGCAATTAGCTCCAAATAGAACTGAAGTCTTGCATTGAGATCATTAATTGAGACTGGCCACAGATGGTTTGCTGCTCTTGAAGACTGTTGAAAACCTGTCATATGAGTGTCTCCGCCTTTCTGCTTTCATGAAATTAATATATTAAACTTATGGCATAAAGTACAAATCGATTAGATACTCACGAACTCAAGTTATACAATGTATACAATAACGAGAGTATAGAGTATCGGTCATATACATTTAGATTATTAAAATTGAATTGACTTAATCGAAACTCACTAAAGTGAAAACGTGCTTAGCATTTCAAAATATTTCTCTGGATAGACCTGATGATAGTGTGACGATGACCTCAGTAACCCTAAATAAAGTTACCCTTTAAAAGACCCTTGAAGCGACATACAACGTAAAGATCGAATGTCCGAGGTACGATGAAATTGAGTTTACTCTAATCTTATTTTGCTTCGTGCCTCGTTCGCTGGATGTAAATATTACTTTATGTGGGAATACTGCATAATTTCATGTTGGTAATATTTAACTGCTCATTCAAATACCTTAATAAGAGGTTATATGGAATATCTCAGGTAATATTCGATATTTTAGTATCGTAGAAAATAAATGAAGTAAATTAAGCTAATCAAAATCAGTGATAGCCTCCTCGTTAACTTGCAGCCTTTCACGTTGAGGACTTAGCGTTCGAACCTCGTCTTTTTGATGTAATGTGCACTTTTTTTATGAAGAAATTCTTATAAAGAACAATATCGTGTCCCAGCCTGTTTGCCTTGAAAGTTCTCCAAAAGTAAGTTTCGGAGGTGTATCAAGTCAATCCTCATTATGCTAGCAGCATGTCCTAAATCACGTCTTAGGATCCGATCTCTGGGACATTTTAGGGAACGGCAAAATTTCATATGGAATACTGGAAGACCTATTTAATAAAACAATTTGAGTAGCGAACATAGACAACATTTATTTTTCCTTTTTCTTGTTATTACATTGCAAAGACATTTATCTATGCCAGTATTATTTTGATATATTACAATACCACCACTTATTAAAATAATCCAAAAACAAAACACAACTAATTAATACTGTTCCTACAGTATACTATTTAACTTTTACAATACCTATTTTATGTAAGAACTTGTAATGCTTTACTTTACATAAACTTTTTGTAAATAAATCAGCAGGCATTTCTGTAGTATTTAAGTATGCAATTTTAACGAATTTCTTATCTACAGCCTCTCTAATAAAATGAAACCTAACATCGATATGTTTACTTCTCCGGTGATACATACTATTTTCTGTAAGTTTCTGAGCGCTTTGGTTATCATTATACAATAAAATTGGTACATTTTTCCTATTAATAAGTTCATATAATAAATTTCTTAGAAATATAGCTTCTTTACTGGCCTCACAGACAGCCATATACTCGGCCTCTGTACTCGACAGGGCCACAGTCTGTTGCTTTCTACATTCGTGAGAAACAACACATCCAGAATATAAAAAACAATATCCAGTAAATGACTTTCTGTCCATAGTGTCAGAGGCCCAATCAGCATCAACATATCCAATTATATCTGAATCATTTTTATAATACATTAAACCATAAGATTTTGTAGAATTTAAATATTTTAAGACTCTTTTGGCGTGCTTCCAGTGTGTTTCACTATTACAATTATTAAACTGACTCAAATAACTTATGCAATAGGCAATATCTGGTCTTGACATTACTGAAAGATACATGAGACTTCCTATCAGCTGTTGATAAGGATATTTACTGTTTACATTGTCTGCTTTAATAAGTTTTAAATTAACTTCCATAGGAGTATCTATTGTGTTACAATTTTCTAAGTTAAATTTACACAATAATCTTTCTATAAACTGTTCCTGATCTACACAAATTTTGCCTTTATCAATCTTAATATTCATACCTAAACATTGCCTTAATTGTCCTAAGTCTTTCAACTTAAATCTGGTACTTAACTGACTTTTCAAGTTATCAACTTCTTTGTTACAATTAGAAAATATGAAAAAGTCATCAACAAACAAGGCTACAAAAGTTTTTACTTTTTCATAGGATTTTATAAATAAACAAGGTTCATAAACAGAATTTTTATACCCAAATTCTTGTAAACAAAAATCAACCTTTTTATACCAAGCCCTAGCAGACTGCTTTAATCCATAAATGGCCTTTTTCAACTTTAAAACTTTGTTTACATTCTGTTCATGTTTGAAATTCTGAGGTAACTGCATGTACACAGTTTCATCAAGATCACCGTTGAGGAATGCGGTTGTGACATCTAAATGGGTAATATTTAAATCTAGATTAACACTTATTGCAAATAACAATTTTAAAGTGGAATACTTTAGAACCGGGGCAAAGGTTTCTTTATAGTCTATTCCCTCTTTTTGGGTAAAGCCTTTCGCTACCAATCTGGCCCTATATCTCACTGTGTCATCACTATTTAGTTTTTTTTTATACACCCATTTGCACTGAACCACTCTAGCATTACTAGGTTTCTCCACTAGCTCCCAAGCTTCAGTGTCACGAAACGATTGTAACTCCTGCTCCATTGCTTCAACCCACTGTGCCTGCTCTGTGCCATTCATGACCTCTTCATAGGTAAGACTATCCTCATTATTACTGTCTACAGTCACACATGCTTTACTGTACCCAAATCTCTCTGGTTCTTTCCTTATACGCTTGTGTTGGATAGGTGCGCTAACAGGTTCAAGATTCTTTAAGCCTTCATCAGAAGCACTGTCATATATTTCTGAGCTACTTTCAGACGAAGTCCTTGTTTCCTCATCCTCCGGTACATATGTCTTATCTGTCAGATCAACCTCAGACTCCTCAGATTGTTCCTCTTCCCTTGCAATTTCTTTATCTTTTTCTTCTACCACAGCTGGTATCATGTCTGAGTTGCATCTGGTCTCCATGATAATCACATTTCTGCTGGTGGTTATGCTTTTAGTTAGAGGAATGTATAACCTATATCCCTTTATATTTTCTGCATATCCGAGAAGAATATATTTCTCTGCCTTCTTGTCCCATTTAGTCCTTTTTATTTTAGGGACATGAGCCATTGCTGTGCTTCCAAATACGCGGATGTGGCTAAGGTTTGGCTTCTTGCCAGTCCAGAGTTCATACGGAGTTTTCTGTAAACCTGATGCTAATGTTCTATTTCGTAAATATATTGCAGTATTGACTGCTTCAGCCCAAAAATGCTTATCCATATTAGCATCAAATAGAAGACAACGAGCTCTTTCCACCACTGTTCTATTTAGTCTTTCGCACATGCCATTCTGCTCAGGCGTATATGGATTAGTTTTTTGATGCAATATACCTGCTTTCTTCAAAAAACTTTCCATTTCAGAAGAACAAAATTCTCCACCGTTGTCTGTTCTTAGTACTTTTATGCTCTTACCTTTCTGGTTCTCAACCATAGCTTTGAAATCTTTAAAGTACATCATCACCTCATTCTTAGATTTCATAAAATATACGAATGCCATTCTGCTGTAATCGTCAATAAATAGGAGAAAATATCTTGACTTACCAATCGAGACTGTCTCCATGGGACCGCAAACATCCGCATGAACTACCTCTAGCACACTGTCACTTCTGGAACCTGTATGCGAGAAAGGTAGTCTCGCTAGCTTCCCTTCACAACACGTGATACACTGGGACTTGTCAATTTCAGCCTTACCGGGAAATGAAACCCCTTCTACAGCACCATTCTTCATACTGTTCAGATCCTTACTGTTTATATGGCCCAACCTTCTATGCCACAACATACTGTTCACTTGCATTGCTGAGCCTGCCAAGAAACTATCCTGTTTTATGGCCAATTTGTACACTCCTTTCACTAGATGTGCTTTTCCGACAAGTATATTTTTGTGGTTGTATATATTGCAAACACTTTCTTCAAAAATAACTTTGTTTCCGTTCCGAATCAACTCACTCACTGACAGAAGATTAGTTGTGAGGTTAGGAATGCACAAAACTCTTTTCACAGTAATATCATATTCTGAACCATCTACAATAGTTGTCAACTTTGTATTTCCTGAGCATAATACTGGTACTGTTGTTTCATTAGCTACTACAATTTGTTTCATGGTTGGATTGTACGAAATATCTGACAGACGGTCTTTGCTTGAAATCATATGAGTACTGGCGCCGGAGTCGACGTACCAATCTGTCTTTTTGTACGTCGAGTTGAAGAAAAATCCACTAAACACTGTGCTGTTTTTATTATCTTTGTTTTTGTTCAAACTGCACTGGTTTTTATAATGTCCGATTTGTTTACATTTGTAACACCGAATTGTTTTGACAGGTTGTTTTGAATTTGACGTTTTCGAGTTTTCTGCAACTGCAGCGCCATCTTTTCTCTTACGCTGCTGCCAACCTTTCGATAAAAACGCGCCTTCTCCTCCATTGTTGCCAACCGCAGCACTCATGTCAAGCAATTTTGATTTAATCACATCTGTACTAACCGCCATTCCCGAATGTTCTATGGCCATTATCATCGGGGCAAATTTTTCTGTCAATCCCGCTAATAGTAAACATCCAACCCATTCATCAGTAATATTAAAACCCGTTCCTCGTAATTTTTGAGCCGTATCTACAATCTGAGTCACGTATAATGTCATAGATTCACAATCTTCTAATCGTATTGAAATTAAATGCCTTAGTAAACTGATCTTTCTTTGAAATCCTGAATCGTCAAATAGAGATTTTAAACGATTCCACACGTCCTGGACAGTTTTTTCGTTTCTAATATGGACATAAAGAGACGAATCTATGGTCATTATTAATTTAGCTTTAGCTTTAAGAGCATCAGAATCGGGAATAGTTGCTGTTCCTGAAGCTTCGGCAGTTGCACTTTTCTTTATATCCACTCCTTCCAAGACGAGAAAGTTTTCTGCGGCGAACGCCCATTCGTCGTAATTTTCACGACCTTTGAGCTTCGGTACGTTGACAATGTAGCTGCCGGCCATTGTTCAAAAAAACACGTAACCGTAGAACACTAAATTTGAACTTTACAGTTTTTGATCTGAACAAATCTATCTGGCAAACACAGTTCACACTCGAGGAAATTACTGAGAGTTAATATTAATCGGTTTTATAACGAATTTACGGGTTTTTATCGCGAAATATGGGACTGGGCCCATAACCTAATAAAACAATTTGAGTAGCGAACATAGACAACATTTATTTTTCCTTTTTCTTGTTATTACATTGCAAAGACATTTATCTATGCCAGTATTATTTTGATATATTACAATACTATTCTCATCGATCTATTTCCCGAGCAGCAAAATACAACTCTCGCCCGGAACGGCAATTTTAGAAGGCAGGCAAATAATTCGATGTATTTTATGACATCATTTCAAACCCACGATTTAATTAATATCCTTAAATCTGGCGCGCAACTACCCAAAGGATTTCCATACGTGACCTCAACTTGACCCAATCTAACTATGCTCAGAAATGAGACAAAAATGGATTTATGTGATACTACTCATCTGATAAAGGTTACTCAGCTACATTACAACAGCTCCTAAGGTTAGCCTTCAATTCAATAACATTTCAGTGAAACATTGTAAGTGCAGAGCATTTGTTAAGCTTCGCTGAGCGTGGTCAGCGAAGTGAATCGTGTAACAGCTATTTTATAGTAGCAGTTTCTGTTTCCGCTCTTTTTGTTGAATTATTTTGAAAAAAGTGTTTTTTGATGAAGTGAACTATCGTTTGTGATGAAATTGTTTACACAGTATCGCGTAACTTTACTTAGGACCGCTTGCGAATATAGTTCCATCTGGAAGCGGCAGCTAGCTTATTCTTTAAGTAACAATATACATGTGGGTACCCATCATATTGGTGTGCTGATTCCCATAAATCGTACTCTAAATGAATGCAGTGATGCGTAAAATATAAATTCGTAACTTGACATAGGATCTATGACTTATGTAATACCAGAAAACTATTCATTCGATAAACTAACAGAAATGGTATACTTTCTGATAGTTTCTTCAAATATGAATTTTATTGATTGTTTGGTATGTGCCAATGTTCAAAGTTAAACCCGAATTCATTTCAAAATATTCCGACTCTATCACAATGAACGCATTCAACAGATCCTAAATTACTTTGCAAATGTCAAAGTCCTGAGGCTAGTCCAATTACTTCCCAAGTCGGTTTTACAAGCTTCAAATTGCATATTAATTCAGTATTCGTACCGACCACTCGAAAGTTACTTTGGAAAGGAATTGTAATTCAGTATTTTTATGATCTCTAGTAAGAAAAATCCGGTTTGGAGACCTGTTCTGCTTTGAGGAGTATTCACCACACTCTCAATATCTAATTTCACCTTCTGAGGAGATGAATACTTTTCAACGTAGTGCTCGAGTACTTAGTGTTACTACTATGTTAAATAATTGGCTGAGTGGTCATCGTAACCGCGATTTGCAGAGTTCCAAAGATTCGATATCTAACTAGACAGATATCTAAATAAGTAAAAAAATTATTTAATGTTCTAGATTTGGATGTTTGTGAATTCGTTATTCATAGTACACACGACATAAGATATCATATTGCTCGGTTATAAACAAGTAAAGGGTTTTTTTGATACTTAAAAATTCTTATTTTGTGAAGGATTTCGTCGTAAGCAGGCTTTGTTATATTCGTAGGAAAAGTCAATGATCTGTGAACGATATTGGACGCGGATCGAGCGAACATAAGCGTATTGGTACAAATAGCGTATCACATACAAGATTCTCTTTGAGTCCCTGTCACGACTCGCCTAAACTGATCTTTACTTCGTGCGTCAAAAGGTTCATGTTAGATACAGATACACGTGCAGTACAAAAAGGCTTTCGACATCTCGTATTAGGATAAGAGGATTAGGGTATGGCGTTGAGCACACCCAGAATGACTTGATTCCACGGGTTTCCTGCATATTTCCTTTTTATTAACACTGTCATAGATGAGAGTGGTTGGAACGGAGGCTCTGAGTTTCAATCTCGTTGAGATGAAAAGTGAAGCGGAGACTTTAGGTATCAGAAGCCTTTTGAAGTTTTAAGCTTTGACCTCAAAGACTTTGTACAGTGTAGAATTTTATTCTACGAACGTGTTGCATCAGAATGTATATTTTGATAAAACTTAAGATAAAAGTTTTTATGAGTCAATCAGAAATATCTATATACTTATAAACTGTCCACAACTTAGCTAATGTTAATACTAGTTAAATTAGTTGTTTGACGAACCACAAATCTTCTTTTTAAGTTTGATACTCAAAATGACATCTACATCATGATTAAGTTTTTGGACATTTTATTCAAATTACAAATTAAATCTTCGAATTAAGCGTCCAATATTTCGAAATCGTTTTATTTGACATCTGTTACTGCTATCAATCTTTTGTGATTAACAAATCTTGAAGAAATAATATTGCAATTACCATTACCATTAATTGAAGTATTCATACTTATCTTTTGTTGCCATCGCAATATTTTTCCTCATTTGTTCTTCTTAATCCAGACAACGTTTTAATATTTTAATCAAGTCTTCCGTCTCATTAACTCTTAGCCCGCGCCGTGAATTATACAGCTTTGCGGGATGTAAAATGTTTATTTCTTTTTGTTTTGAGCTCCCGGTGGGAAAATACTTGTACTGAGTTTTGGTCTACAGTTCCCGTGTTATTAATTTCATTTCAGTTCAGAGTTTCCAGTACAAAAATATTCTTTTAAATGGACTCACAACAGTAGCGTTTAACAGAGTGTACAATTTTTTTGCAACTGTTTTCATTTGAGTTGCTGAAAGCACTTTTTTGTTATAGCAGGTTATGTTTGCTATTATGCTATTGCAGTAGGTATAAGAGTTCTTATTAAAAAAATACTAAATTAAAGTATAGAAATCTGACAGGCCGAGTGGATTCAGTGCAGTAGCAGGACTACGTAGTTTATTTAACGGAAGAGACGGCAACTTGTTGCAGACCATCTGTCTGCTTCAAGATGAATAAAGATATGTAGCCATATACGCTACATATATTACTTTAATACCGCTCTCTCTCTTCCCATGGATATTGTAGGAGTATTAAAGGTTAAATTCGCAAGTTAGGCGCAGCGTCGTTTGTTTGCTTATTATTAATGATGACCCTCGGGCTTTTAAGGGCTAATGGATGGGTAGATGGAAATATACTTAAAGTAAGTTTTAGTGAATATTATATCCTCTAAATATAATGTATATAGATTGTTCTAATCTAATTTCGTAATATGATATGATATTTAAAAATCCTCTCCACCAGTAAAGGTAAGGTTAGTTACTTTCCTAATTTTAATTCTTTCACATCCTTCAAATTGCTATAAATGGGACAAGAAACAGCTATTCTTCAAATACAATTGGAAGTTGATCATTTGTTCCAGAGGTATTTTGCAATAACTTTGTATTGATTTTCGTTATGACAAAACGCGAAGTATCATATTTGATTATATTCCATCAAATATTATATTTTACTCTTAGGGACTGAAGTTCCTTATGTACGAATAAATATAAAATAATATTCTTTAAACCAAAGTACAGCAGTAAAGACACTGATGATTCGGGAATGTGATTGGAATAAATATTAAATGAACTCCTGAAATGGATCGATGTGTGTATCATGTACAATTTTTAAGGCGTTTCGCATACAAGGATGTTTTAGGGAAGATTCCCTATGTTTTGTTATTCCACGTCTCGATTGTGAACATTTATAATAATAATATGTTACCCTGAAAAAATAATGTACATATTATTATAAGGTTACTTTAACCAAATTTTATATAACGGATGGCTTATTGATCGTTGTCTGTACATGCAAATTGTGGAAACTACTCTATCAATTTTAAATTCACACCTATGCATTTTAAGTGATACAAATAACTGAACCAGGTTTATATTCTATTTTCTTATTCCAGAAAAAAATAGCTTGAAATATACAAAAAGTGTTATCTTCATTACAAGACTACATGCTAATAAACTGTAGTACAATATGCCTAAATTGAGTCCTCTCCTCTGAATGAGGACCTTCACATCATCTATGTTGCATCATGTGCAGAAATGATAAATCGCAAAATCACAGTCGCGAAACTTGTGTCCCCGTGTGCGAATATCCTAAAAGGAAATATAACGTACATCTCGACGTAACGGGAATATGACATGATCAAAGTAGGTAGGTTACCCTTAAAACGTTACCAATTCGTATCTTTCGCTCAATTTATCCGAGATTGTATGAACAGGGGAAACTGAAATACAAAAAACATTGTTGAATGATTGATTCAATGCGTACGTCTACGTCAGAATTATATTGCATTTTTTTCCCTTGCTTACCTTGTTTCATATTTTATGTTATTTGTAATGAAGGTAGATCAACGTATCGTAAGTTTCACTAAAGAATACTATGATTGCATGTTAACATTTTTTTCATTAAATTTTTATTTAAAATATTTCATAGATGGGCTACATTTCAAATCTGTGGCTGAGACTCCATGGTACCTATTTTATGGGAAGTTATATTCTACTTCTATTGGAGAAATCACATAGCAAACACGTTTCGATGACATTTTTATATTAGTCATACCTACAAAACTTGATAGCATTGATCAATAAATGGTTGTCGGCAGAGTTATGATTGTCAAATGGGGAAGACACACATATACGTATGTACGTATAGTGTGTTTACATACATGTACCCACAAAAGAGAGCGAAGCCGGAGAGAGAAAGACAATATAAACCTGGAATCAAACCCAAAAATATACACTGGAACGAGGCAATTAAAAATGTTTGGAAAAATTTAATATAACTATCCCAATTTTTGTACCGGGAAAATATTTTTATTTTCGTTGTTTACAAACATTTTTCAAATCGCATTGTCAATCACAATTTCAGTTGACACGCAAATTTGCAAATTCACCATTTTTATATTGAGTCCGAAAATTATTAGCATAAGTATCAAATACCTTTGAACGTACAAACGTGGAAAGAATTAGTACTTATTTATGTTTTTCCTACCCCTAGACATTACTTTCACAAGATGATATAGTGGCGGAGCGATCTAACAAACATGGGTTCGATACCTGGTCAGGTTAATCTAATAATAGTTTTTTTTAATTTATGTTTGGGTGTGCATGTTTGTTTCGTTGCGTTAATCCACGTGGAATCTTGAATGATTAAAGTGTAAAAATCGAATTAAATGTAATGTTTGATGATACAAGTTTTGTTTGGAACCGATATTTGGATCCATTCTGTATTATTAATAAGTATTATAAACTGTTTTAGTTCAGATTAATATTATTTTAGTGACTCATAAGAAATCTTAGGCATGAGTAAAAATAAAATGAAGTATCATATTTCTTTTATAATAAAATTATACCTAATTTACGACGATTGCACGAATAAGCATGTACTTTTTGAAATTATTTCCACGTCGCAAAGCGTTCGAAAAAGAATATCTTTTCTTAGTTATTCTTTTTATCTACTGGCGTTGCCATCGTAGCTTTTAGTTCCAAATTAACTTTAAATTTACTTTTCAGGAAGCGGCTACTGAAATTTATGAAACTCTGCGATCTACTTTATATTTCAAAGTTGAAAGTCAAGTCAGTTATTTTTTTAAAATGACGCTTCCTTTTTAGAGTCAGAAATGTAACAGGTAACTTTGACACATTGAAGAAATGAACTTATTATTTTATTTGGAGTATATTATTACGTCGTATAACAAAGATGTAACTGTAATAAGGCGTCTGGCATTCTTACCTACTCTTACGCAATGATAGAAACTGTGATTCTTAATCTTGAGCTATTTGAGGATATATCATATATTCTTAATTGATTTCTTCTATGGCTGAGCGTTAACTATAGAAAGTGTTCCGTGTTCAATCCCGTTTTTCCCGATTTCTGTTCTGAATTTGAATGTTTGTTTGACTTCCAGTAGGTCCATATTAACCATAGTTCTCTCATCAAAAATTGTCAAGCCGAGAGATTCTACTTTTGGTCAAAATCTAATAAACAATTAGTTCTTTTGATAGACGGTAAGAGCATATCCTGAAGTGCCACTCCATCCTTTCATTTAAAGTCGCTTCCTATCTTCCTTCCTCTTTGAAATGGAATATAAAATCTTGTCACATCCAACTTCCACTAAACCAGGGTCTGACAAGCCGGGAAGCGTACGTGCGTACGATATCTTATGTGTGACTAGACGAGCTCCTATTATTCCTTAAGGAGCTCTCGACTCAGGATCGACGGGCTTTCCGCTGTGATTTGTTTATGTTCCGTGCTTTTTTGTCAAAACTTTTCAATGTGTTACATAGAATATTATACTTCTTTTAAGTTATAAAATGGCATGAGGTGAACCCATCAGACGGTTTAATGTTGAAGTGCCTTTAATAAGATGTTAATGATTCTAAGTGATCTCTATATCTAAAGAAGAGCACATACTTTCGCTACTCATATTGTAGGTCCTAATCGATCAGTCAAATGGCAAATGGATACCACTACCATTTTATTGGTGAGGTTCCTTGACATGAATGATTATATATCTAAATATTCTTTAGATTTATAGAAGCGCCCACAGTTTCGCAACTTTTAGACATAATAACCGATCAGCAAAGTTCAGCAATGTCGGGCGCGTCTCTCAGTAACCGCTAGTGGATAAACATCATGCACGCTTTCGTGCTTCTAAAATCATGTTAACGTACGTAATTAATTATAAATCTGTTCAATTTTTATGTATAGTCCGCGTAAAACTGCTAGTGGGCTCTGAATATAGAAATGGATCACGTCGCCATAGCAAATCGCATGATACACCTGCATACATACAACAACTTCAGAACGGACTAGCAGTTAGGCGCGGACTATACCAAATAATTTAATAGATCGATAATTATTAACCGAAGTAAGCTGTTACTTTGGTTATTATTGCTTCATAGGAGTAATTAAGCCTTATGGAAAAACTTTTGAGTGGTTTCCAAACATCGGATTCTGGTTAAAGACTAACTCATGCCTTGCTTCATCCGCATGCTCCATTTATTATATAACAATATTTTTAAATTATATAAACATTTAATATATCTACGGCTTTACTTTATATCCAAAACATTATTTGTTTAGGCAGGATCTTCGGTATTATTTTCCTACACTCTTTTTGTTTAGCTCTTCACTAAGCCCCAGTCCTCTGTCATACATTTTTATGAGCTTGAGGCTATCTACTTAAAAATGTAAGCCTCCGATATCGATATTTCCATACAACCTCCGGATTTGTCGCGATGGGAATAACGATTAAATTGATAGAATCTGCTCCTGGGTGAGTTGTTATCATAAAAATAAAATAAAAAAGAGAGGAAAAAACAATTTTCATTTTAGTTCTCAGAATCAATAATCCCAGGGAACTAAATTTTTATCCATCTTTGACAGAAACGAGGTTTTACTTTGTGAATCATTTATAGTATGTATGATGTTTGAACGAATATGGTTCTTGAGTTTCGATAAAAAGCTGTAGATGCTAACAGGATGCTAAAGGTTTTGCGGTAACTTACATATGAGGTAACTATCTTAGTCGTCAAGGTGCATTGAACCATTTGTGTAAATATTTATGCTCTTCTTCGAAGAACACAACGTGGCCTAGTAAAAATAACAGTGGGTTATTCAAACGACTCTTAATTCTATAACCTCTTCCCGTATTTCCAAATTATTTACGCTGCTACTTCCTACATAATATTAAATCTTAATCAAATTGTCATTAGAAGGCACAGTGGAATATAACAATGAATATTGGCTAGAACAACTGACAAATTTTGAACTCTAGTAAGAAAAAACTGGTTAAAATTGATTATTACTAATGAGCTTTAAACTGCTTACATGTTGGATTCATCTAGGAAATATGGCGTTAAAGTTAACATTAGTTAAACCGTTAATGTGACGCACTGCGTTACCGCAAAGCCAACGGAACTCTGCGCAGCGTAACAAAAATACCGACATATTTTTGTTACAGTTATTATGACTCAGAATTTTATAGGGGAAACTAGTTAACATACAAGTAATAGCATTGTTTGTATGAGCTGTAACAAGGACATTAAGAGATCAATTAAAGCTTATAGTCTAGTAATAGTAATATCAACCCTCCCTCGCAATCCGTGGATATCAGATGTAATTTGGAGTTTAGCTGTAACGAACAGATAGACAGCAAAACCGATTTTTTTCCTTATAATTACCTTATATGTATAGGTACATTCAAACGCAATTAGTGAGAAGCTGTTATTCTGACATTATAATCAGACATTTAAACTTTATTTGTATAAGTTCGAACTTCCACTTCAACTTAGATTTCATCTTCTTCGACAGTTTTTCGAGTAACAATAATTTATATTTCATACATACATACATAACATTAATTAAATAGAAACTAAAGTGAAATATTTCGTTCTGAAAGTTCGACATTTCACTCAGTTTGAGTGATCGCCCATCAGAATTTCAGGCGTTATTTCATGTCTAAGCAGTTTCCAATAATTATTTCGTTTATATTCCTTCACGGCTGACTGCTCATGGACGGGTAATTGCTTAGATTTCCAATTTATGAATTGGGACCTATAATGAATACAAATTTATTCATTATTCAATTTATTGGCGAGAAATAACGCTTGGACACACAAACAATGTTTTAGTTAAACTATTGCTTAAATTAATTGTACCTAATAGACGGGACTTGCTAATTATTTTCTAGACAAATGTGTTGTACTGTAAAATAATAACTAGTTATTTTAGTACTGGATCTAGATTTACAGATGTAATGTATAATATCGAGTACGTTACAAGCCTTGGTGACAAGATGCACTATGGTGTCGGCATAACAGAAGTTCTTGCTGCTATATTTCTGTTTGCCTATTATCGTGTGGATTAAACTTTTAGTTGAACTTAGCAAAGATAATAATAGGCAGATATATAGTTTATATAGTATATACATGGGAGTTTTCTAATTAGTACTCGTAGTAAGATTTTTAAAGGCGCAGAAAGACTCACGGGCCTCTCTAGAACCTCTACTTGCGGCCCGCGGACCTTCTTAGAACGTAGTTTTCCTCTGCGTCATTTTAAATTTATTCTCTTGACGACCTTTTCTGTCGTCAAATTTCAGAAACTACTATAGAATGCGGCCTATGCGGTCTATGGGCGGCAGTAGCCACTTACCATCAGATGGACTGCATGCTCGTCTGCTACTCCTATATTATGAAAAGGATCCTAAGATTCTAAACGATAAACCCTAGCAAAAGAGGTTACATTTGCAACTAGACTATCACTAGACTTCATGGCTTTAATTGGCATCTTCCACCTAACCGGGCTGCACTAGTTCAACAATGCCCATTCACTGACTATTTAACTGTCCCTAAAGTCGTATAAACGCCGCAGTTGCTTAGCACAAGTTGTTTTAGTTCACAGACAAAGTTTTAAGCAAATGTACAAGTGTTAGGAACCTTGGAACATAAAGTGAGCAAGTTTATTTAGGTCTCGGTTAGACTTAAGTGTTGTTCTGATTTTTCGAATGTATTAGGTACCTAATTAAAGTTTAGTTATTTTAATGATAAATTTAATAAAATAAGAATATGTAGCTAAACAAAAAAATATCAATTTAACCTTATCAGTCTTGTTATCTTTTGACTAATGTAACAATATCAAATTATAACCTAAAAATACATATTTTTCTGTTGCAGTGCATATTTTACTGCTGGACAAAAGTTTCTAAGCTAAGGATGCTACGCCAGGCTGCTTTTAAAAAGGTATGTGAGTACATACGCTACATACGGTACATACATTATGGGAACACTTAGGTACAATGTACACTCGTGTTAAATTGTATCTTTATAAGGCCTGTAATATGACTCAATAAGCTGTTATTTAATAAAACCGAAGCTAGGACGTGCGCTTGAAATTTAGCCACTAGCGGTCACCCATCCAACTCTCGACCGCGCCTACCATTGCTTAACTTTGATCAATCAACACAGTCAACAGAGCTATTTTATCAGCATTATTCTAAATTCATAAAATTATCGTATTCCTACTACTCTAACACTTTCGTAACGACGCACGAATAGGACTTATATTTCTTAACATTTCCCTTAGCGAGTATCGGAATGGCCGGTATTCGTTATCCACGCCGGTACGGAAACTGCTGACGTCTCAGTACCGACTCGTTGAATTCAATTTTGTATCGTGTGTAACTGGAGTAAGCGAATTTTATAAAACGGGCTGTCGGATATGCAGTTTTCCAATTTACACGCAAGATTTTATATAATAATAAAAATAAACAAATCCATTATTCGGAAAAATGAGAAATAATCTGCAACTGTCGCACATTTGCGTTTTGTTGTACTTTTTTGTCTAAAAATTCGAGATATCTAGGTGGTCGCCAGGATTGTGAAGTAAAGTTCTTAACGAAATCCAAATAGGATTTATCGTCTTATTTCTTAACATTTCCCTCAGCGAGTATCGGAATGGCCGGTATTCGTTATCCGCGTCGGAACGGAAACTGCTGACGTCTCAGTACCGACTCGTTGAATTCAATTTTGTACCGTGAAGTGTAACTTGAGTAAGCGAATTTTATAACACGGGTTATCGGATCTACAGATTTCTAATTTACATACAGGAATTTATATAATAATAACAAAAAAATTAAAATATTTAGTTTTTTTTATAAAAAGTAAATTTTTAGTGACACCTGATAATTAATTCTTGGTAATTTGTAATAAGTGTACATTGTTGCATGTGTACGTGCGTGAGAGAAAGCGAGCTAACGAATAAGCATGTGTGTTTGTGTGTACGTACATAGCTCAAAGTCATACATTGACTCTACGGCTGCTCACAAACACGTAAAACATGATGATTTTGACAATTTTTTTTTCTACGGGAAACCTACTCGTATATCCAGCAGTTGATTTAAATTGTAACGGGTATAAAATATGGAATTTGACATAATTATAACCTCAGTACAGAACAATTTTCATTTAATTATATACAGAAATACTATAAAAACTCATCAGTTTTATTTCTCGTGCATATTTTCATAGGTTATGAATTTGGTATAGAGCACACTATGATAATATTTTCTTACGTCACAAATGAGCACATAACCTGAATGATGAATGTGTGTTTATCTTATTACACCTAACAAAACAACACACAGAACTGCTACGCTGTGATAAGGCAGTAATTTACTTATTAAACACTAGCTGAACCCAGCTACGCGTCACTGTAATTCGCTCTACTATTAATTATTAGGGAAGTATGTAAGAGTTCCGTTTTCGTTCCCATATAAAATGTAAGTTCCCCTATGTAAAGATCCTGTGACATACAAATTACACAACATTGCGTTTAAAAAAAACATTTTTTTATTACAGAAGTAGAAAATTAACATTTAGTCCATCTGATGGTAAGTGGCTACCCTCAATTGAAGACCGTAATCTTCTGCAAATAAGGTTTGACTACTTGAGATTGGCCACAAGTGTGTTGCTATCCCTGAGTACCTACTAAGCATGGAACAGAAAAAACAAGCTACTAAGTAAGAACGCCTCGGATAAATATGGTTCTTACTACACCCTTTAAAGCAGAAAAGAACAGGGCAGAATACTGCAGAAAAGGGTTTGGTAATGATGCCTCCGCATTCGAACTACAAAAGTTTCTACTACTATTGAGTCTTGGGTACAAACTTATGGAACCTGAATTTAAAAATAACGTGCGTTCCGCTCAAAACATTATCATTTTATTCTTCTACGCAATTAATTTCTCTTAAAATTCGTTTGTTCAATTTTAATAGCCACGGTTCCCGTAATAACTTTGTTATACTGCACAGTAGTCAGCATAAGCGCACACCATCTATCCGCATTGTGTATGCTAATAAAGCCTTTGCGTAAACACAATACCGGCTATAATGGCCTGCTATAAATCTAACAGATGGCTCGACGCTGTCTAACTAACCAAACAACCGTTAAGTAAGTAGGTACCAAAACAAACACTTTTCAAACAAGTCGCGAGCTTAACAAATTTTGTGAAAATTTAACGCTAACAGTGACGAAAATGGGCCTCATTTATAGAGACAATAGGGGCATGTCAGTTTCAGTTGTACTAACATTATAATAGAATTTAACGGACGCATATTGACGCCTGTTTTGTAGGTTTTCGGGTTCGATTCCAGCGAGAGTAAATCTATTCTATTTTAACACATTAGATGCTAATTGAATTGCAAGATACGCATGTCTAACAATTTCTTCTTTTACTTCATACTCTTTTGGCATAATATATAATGATTATTAGTATAAAGGTAGTCAAAAAATTCACGCAAGATATATTATATTAAATAATATATACCGTATTTTCTTTGGATAGTTATTTTTAAGGCAAACAACAGTATTACAAGTGTTCAATATCCCGACATTATAAAATTCTTCTTTCTATCATTTACTGTTGTTTCAGAGATAATTATTGACCGTTTGTGTTATTTTATATATAACCTTGTCATATATTACGTAATTTATGATACAATAATACAATACTTAAAATAACAATGTAAAGATATTAAAAAATTCAACAATCCTTGTTAACTTTAGATGCAAATATTCAATCAGAGTTGTCTTGTCAATGTCGCTTCGTGCGACCAGTCGCCATCTAGCACTCTTGTTTTCCCCGTGCCGTAGCGCACGGCTACGCGGCTACCGCGTGTGCATAGTGAAATGGAAAGCAACTACCCCCCAGGAATATCAGGCCGTGTTTGCTTCCTCGAGCCCGGTGGCAGCGCTGTGCGCCTCACCCTTGATAAGATTCGAGTCCGCAGATCGACTTGGAAGGCAAGGTTGATGGTTTTATCTACTCATTTGCTGGGACGAGGATTGGGTCATACCTCTTACAATCATACACCATACAGTCCACACCACCTTAGGATTGCGTGGCCGTGTCCGCATACCTACAACTCGGTGTGGCTATCAAGCTGGACGGCACAATATTTTCTGGCCTTCGAGCTGGATCGTACAATGAAAATACATTTAACTACATAACACAAACACTAACTTAGTACACTAAACACAGTAACTAAGTAACGAACAATAAACATGTTTAATAGATTTAATTGAACAAATGAAACAAATTGTGCTGTACATTTGTCTTAAATTCGACAGCCCTGCCAGAGAACTTTATCATTTTCCTCAAACAATGGTTTCGGCGATGAAGCGTACAATTGTAATATTAACATTTCCCACAAATGACACTTGAAAAGCGAAACAATAAAGTCCATTCATAGCCCTCTTAAGGACGTCACGCTAAGAAGTTTTTTCCGAATTGACGAAACAACAAAAGTGGTTCTTAATTACAATATCTTTAATTCAATTTCATTTATTTATACACATTTCGAACATGAAAAAGGTTTCAAAAGTGTTTTTAGTGAAAGAAAAATGTATGTATCCTCTCGCTTTATATGTAAGTTAGTTTTCAGAAAAGACATATTTTCGTGGCTTCTAACATTGCAAACTTAAAACTTTATAGTCTTCCTTCTATGATATCGTTAGCTTTTATTTGACGGCTTAGAAATAAATTTCTACGTATACAATATATTAAAAATTTCACGGATTTATAAAAATATTGGTTTAAACAATCACCAATGTTAGAACTCATATAATGATTTCGACGTCTCATGTTAGTCCATGCACAGAACTCTGGTTTACGGTAGTATATGTTTACTAGAAATTAATTATCGCATTCTTAAGTTGTGGACTAAACATATTAACATAATTAACGTCTCTGAAACCTCAAAATACTATGAATATTAAGTCTAACATAATCAACACCGGATCATCGTGGGGGACTATGCTCTTAGTCGTTCTCATTTTGATAGGAGGTAAGAGTCAACAGCAATCTGTACCCTTAGTATGAGTTTTTACGTTCTTACAAAAATGACTGGTTTGTATTTGTTTTCGTATTTCCCATTTCATTGCCAATCACTTTGGATACAGTCCGCTAGGGGCACTGATTGGATATGTATGGGCAAATTCGTAAACAAATACAAAACAGTCATTTTTGTAAAAACGTACAATCTTATACTAAGGGTACTGACAAGAGTCGATAATGGATCTGTCCACATAATAATTACTCATTTGATTCTTATTGACAGCTTTTTTCGAATAATGTCGTTATACGTCATAACTTAAGCATAACAAACGGATTACATAAAACCTGCATCAGAATAGGCAGTATAACTATAGTTATAACGTCTACTCCTCCCGTTACAACCACACCCGCAGGTCGATATCACAATATTAAGTTACTACTAGTGTGTATACTGTATATATAATCGAGCGAACAAACAGCTCAAGATTTATAACAATGCCTGCCCTAAGGGTTGATTTGCGCTCACCAATCATGGCGCAGGTTCGTCGGTCAGAACGATAAATTGCAGGGTCAGGGTCAAAGGGCCATTAGAAATATACAGATATACTAGCTGACCCGGCAAACGTCATTCCTTTCTAAACGCCTTATATGAACAAATGAAGATAAACTCAAAACCTCCATTGCATATTCGGGATTTGGAAATATACTTACAAAGTATCAAAAAATTATCTTATATATAAAATTCTCGTGTCACAATGTTAGTTACCGTACTCCTCCGAAACGGCTTTAACGATTTTCACCAAATTTTATATTTATATTCAGTAGGTCTGATAATCGGCTACTATCTATTTTTTATACCCCTAAGTGATAAGGGTTGTTCACCCTTAACATTTTTTTATTTATATGGCAACATAATGTTTGCCGGTTCAGCTAGTTTAATATAAAAAGCTTTATCTATTTCACAAGAGAGTTTCTAAACATTTTAAACCACTGCTACCGCTAATCCGCTACGCGTAAACCCTGTCAATACTGTGATAAATTGGTCTCAAATCTGAACACCATTTTAACTATCGCTAGTTGAATTTTTTCACAGACTTTCAATGGGATTTACAAAAGCGATTTCTGATGTAGTTTGCATGATGTATGGTACGACAATGGCGTACTCCAAGGACGAATTTCACGATTATGACAGTAGAATTAAAGCCCAGTTTCCCGTACCAAGGAATGCCTTTTATACTTTGTTAAGCGAAACACTTTATCAACGGATATGCTCCATCGTTAACACGTTGTCAATAACATTTACGTTAAAAATGTAGGACCTTTTTCGTATGGGATTGGAAAATAAAATATATTTCTGTCGGAATTTTACTTTGTAATCGAAATATCTATACAATACATACTGCAGTCTTTACTTATGAGGTATGTGACTACCCCTGAGGACTTAGTTGGAATACTTCGAATAAGTATGTCTCCCTTACCACACCCTTTATGCAGCATATACTTTATACAGCAGCTATTAACACTGTTGTTATTAGGCAGAAATAGGTGAGGTAGTGGTGGTGCCTCCGAAGTCGAACCACAAAGGGTTCTACCAACTTATATTGCAACGTATTTGATTTATTTATGATTATTTTATGACGAAAATGTAGTTATTCGATAGTTTATTATACCTATAAAATATAGTACAAAGGGTGCGCTTAACGCTAAAAGCATTTTCTACTAGTCGACCTTAGGGGCTTAGGACTAAGCAGGCATTAACAACGTCCACATAAGACGAATAAAAAGGGATTAAACAGAAATATAACAAAGCAAACCTATACTACGAATAATCTTATTACTAACATTTAATACCCAACTTTACTTCAATATTATTATTATATTGTAAACACTTACAAATATTATTTGTAATTTTAAATCAGCCTGGGTCTTTTTTAATTATAGTCTTAATAATTTTAAGATTATTAAGCTATTTACGTATCATTTTATACCCACAGGAAGAGAGAAAGTTGCGCATGCTCTTCCACACAAATAAAACAAACTTCCCAAACAAACAAAACGAGTTAATAACTAAAGCTATGAACAGCTTAGGTACTTCCAACTTCGCAATAGACATTTTAATGGCCTTTTAATAGAAAATTAGCCTTTTACTCCAGAGACCTCATAATCTAACTAACAATGTTTACCGAGCGAAGCTAGAACTTCTTAGGCAGATAACCTATAATATATTTAGGTATTAAACCCAATTAAGGTTCCTCGCTACCCCTCGGGGTTTAAAGGGCTTAGATGTAAACTCGACCGTATGAAATCTTGTACGCATTTCGACTAGCACCTTCGATGTTAAGGATAGATTTTACCTAACTGATAGATTGTTGTAGGCCTTTTAGGTACTTTTTTTATTTAAAGAAAATACTATTTCACAAACTGGTCCTTATTGCTAAAGTGATAGAACTAACGTTGGTTTCTGGGTAGCCGTAAAGGACTAAGTTGAAACGCTTCATGTTAAGATTTCTGTGTAAACATTTCTGTCACGCTTTCATATTTCTTGAAGGTGCTAGAACCCTTTGTGGTTCGACTTCGGCGGCACCACCACCACACCTATTTCTGCCTAATAACAGCAGTGTTAGGCGCTGCTGTGTTCCGTTTTAAAGTGTGTGGTAAGGGAGACATACTTTTCCGAGGTGTTCCACCTTAGTCCTCAAGGGTAGCGGCGCATCTGTGGCCGACCTCAGGTAGCAATATCTATCTGGGGTTGATTACAGATGTCAGTTTCTCCTATATTATAAAAAATATACATATGTATGTGCCGCAAAGCAGTATTTCTTAAGATCTGTTTAAAGAGTATATTAAATAACATATTTACAGTGTCAAAACTAAAAATCACGCTAAAAAATGGCACAAAGAAAATCGTTAGTCCTGACGATCCTGCACAGGAGAATGGGAAAAAATTATTCGTGGTAAATTATATTAAATCGTGTCTTGTCATCGGTTCTTTATAAGTGTTGAAACATTTTAAATTAATTGGACCGTTCCAAGTGGTTTTAAATCAAGTTAAATATTTTAGTTACATACATGCTCCAGATCCAGCTAATAAAAGCATGGTAAAAGAACATACGATATGGCAAAAAGTATTGAAGAGAACGGCAGAAAATCACTAGATTCAAAAGACTCGGGATAGATTGATAGTTATAATAGTAGAAGGTATAACGTTTGTGGAACCTAAATTATTTCACAGTGATAACAATACGACTTTGATTGGCTTAGAAAGAAAATTCTGGATTTTTTAAATTTTTTCTTATCCAAAACTGTTCGTAAATTTATTAATAACTTTTTATTATTTTAGTTTAACTATAGTCTTCTAAATTATAACAATTGTTAATCACCAGTATTTTAATTATAAGGGCAAAGAACGTTTTAGTCACTGTGGGCTTCCAACTTAATTTACGAAGTTGGCAACGCTTTGTAATCTAGTTGAGGAAAGAGATAAGGGCGTCTACGTCCTATGGAACTTATGATATGGGCTGTGAACATTCACGGAATTAATTAAGATCCATTTGCTAGAAGAATGTTTATTGAACCATTTGTATAACTTCTACAAGGATGGGCAAAAAAGAAACAATGTTGTTTGTCTTAAAATGGTTACGGATTTTATGTTATAAAATATAATAAAGTAAAATACAGCAGCAATAGTTTTACTGTAATAGTTTCTGTGAATTCATGTATCAATGATTTAAAAATTTAAAATTGTAACTTAAGTACCTATTATTTCTTAAGGCTATCCACTCCAAAAGCCCTTTGAATTATGTGTAGGTCTATTCTAGTTATACTTACATAAATTAATTTAAACTTAACAGCACAGATGTCTCCAAATCGATCTTTGATGTTTAGGCGACTTTAGGTCCGATCCATATATTTAGCGGTGATATCTTAGTCGTTAGAAACTCGACCTCTTTTGGGAGTCTTCAAAATCTATGCACCTCTGATTTTAAAAAACTATCTGCTGTGCTGCTGTAATGGTGAAGAAAATCATCATTATGAAATCTGGAAGCCTTAAATTTCTTAAAAAATGTTTTAAAGGGTGTGTGAGGCCTACCAATTGGACTATGACTCTCCTTCTCACTCAAAGAGGTGAATTGTGACCAACAATGTGATAGTAATGGATTGATGACAGGTTCGATCCAAAAACATTACCTATACTGGGCCTGTTTGTATATAGCCTTGTCTTTACATTTCGTACCATGTAGAATACAGACATAGATAAGTATAGATATCTCACCGCCTGGTAATTGAAGGAAGCCTTTAATGGCTTAAACGGCTGACAATCCTGTCAGCCATTTAATGGTTGTTATGGTGTAATTTACGCGGAACAATGCCGACGTGTGCAGTTATGTGGTGCAAAAACACGAAATCGAAGAAAAAGTGCGGAGAAATATCGTTTCATTCGTAAATGATCTAAAAACTACATGTTTTAAATATTTTTCCAAACCCGAAAATAGATGACAGTGATAATTTCAATTCTCAAAAATGGTTACATTTTCTTATTAGGATCGTAATCTTTACTAATCTATGAACACAGAATACCAGCCTGGAATCATGGACGTAGAGAAATACAGTTTTTATTAATCAAAAGGCCCTACGAAATTACAGTTCCGAATTAATTTGCCGAGTTGGCAACAAAACGTAATCAACTTCAGACAAAAGAGATTAGGTCCGCATCTCTATACTGAAGCAGTTTATTTATCATGTACATTGTTTTACGCACTAGTTGCATCACCAAAGATATGCTGCATACTATGATGCGATAATAATTAATCTGAATAACACTTACATGTTTTTTTGTTTGTCAATCATAATGTAACACGCTTTTATTTATAAAAATATGTGTCTTGTTATATCAAGTTGTATTCTATAAGTAAATCCCTTTCATACCACCATAATCCACCCATATTGGGTGGATTGTTTTGAAATATGTACGCCGCCATTTTGTTACGCGGCCATATTGGATTGACAACAAAACTAAATTTATATGATTGCATTGTCACGCGTAATAAAGATGCATGCCAAATTCTTGCTCAATTACAGATTAAACTAAATAATAGTTTGTAAAATAGAAGCAGTATTGTATTTTTTGTACGAATACGGAAGGTAATGTTTTTCGAGCGTACGTACGTATTTATGTATGTATGCCTTTGGCATGCCCTCCAGCCAAAACGGCTTGTAATATATGAGGTGTCGTTGGATTTGTTTAAATTACAACTATTGCAAGTAACATAGGTTATTTTTGTTTTATTATAGTATACATTAAGGTAGAATACTAATTTCTTTACGCTGTTTACGCCGTTATCCAACTAAATATATATTGAACAAGATATTTTCAAGGTGGTCCCATATTATGCGGATAGAAAATATCTTCGTTCCAACCAAAATAAAGGCTGAGTCTATTAATACAGGTACTGTACGAACAATTTATAATTATTAATACGGTTACCGTACGAATAATTTATAATTATTAATACGGGTACTGGACAAACAATTTATTATTATCCGATTCGAACCGGTAGATTTTGAGAAATCTCAAAAAAACTACAAAAAAAAATTTTTGAAATGTTTTTTTTTTAATAACTTTTAAACGGCTCTACCGATCGATTTTAGAAACTAAGCTCTTAACATCAAAAAATGACGTCGATCGCCATCAGCCCGTTCGAAATCAATTAAAAAAAAAAATAAATAAAAAAAAAAAACAAAAAAAAAACCTAACCTAACCTAACCTTACCTAACCTAACCAATTGAACAAATGTACGAATAAATATATTTAAAAAAAAAAAAAAACCTTACCTAACCTAACCTAACCTAATCTAACCTAACCAATGAATAAATGTACGAATAAATATATTTAAAAAAAAATTGAATTTGTCACATTGTTTAAAGAAAAAAAAAATGAATAAATGTACGAATAAATATATTTAAAAAAAAATGATTAAATGTACGAATAAATATAATTTATTAGTCCAGTACCTGTACAAATAGTCACATTGCAAAATAAAACATCAAGACCGGTTCATAAACGACGAAGTTATCCACGAACAAATATAAATAATTCGCCAAGTACGAGTTGAATTACCACCAAATGTTCATTATTTTTTACTTATTTTTATTTATTTAATTATTTTCAATAAAACTTAGTTATATGATACAAAAACAGATGGCGTTGGGGTGATGATCAATGATACGTAAGCAACGTATAATAAAATTAAAATAACTATATTAAAATATGTTTTATGGTTTTTATTTGTAATTATTATAATACCAGATAAAGTAGAAACCGCATTGTAAAAATTCCATGTGTCTATCTATTACGGTTCTGGAGATATAGCCCTGTGAGACACGGACAGACGGAGCGGACGGCGAAGTCTTCGGGTACGGAACCCTAAGAAACATATATACGGTCGAATCAAAAAACCTCATTTTTTAAAGTCGGTTAAAAATAGCCCATTTAAAACTTTAATTTTATGACAGGAATATGTCTCTCCCAACTCTCGCATTCAATATTCGCTTTAATTCGATATGAAACAAGTCCTTTACGACTTTCAAATTAATTTCGGAGTACTTTGTAAATACAGCCCAATAACGATGTATTAATTTTCGTAAAAACGTAATGTCTTTTGGATAAATTGATGTATTATACTTGTAAGCTCATTATTCCTGAAATACTATTTTATATAATAAAAGATTCAATTACAACTCCATTATTTATTTTTTTGACAATTCATTCCATGACATCTTATTCTCTGAAAACATAATATCCTTCTTTCTTTTTATATAGTTTCCCGCTACATTGCTGCTCACCAGCAATTAAATAGACTCTTATTAACATAAATTAACTAAAAGTATTGTCATGAAAATATACCCTTACATATTGCTGTATTTTTAATTTATATTTTAGAAAGTACTTCTATAAGTGCGATAACGGATAGATTTGAGACTGATAAATAGATTTTCAATCGCCCTATACTCACATTTTCATGAAATAATTGTTTTCGAAGATTTTTTTTAGAATATAATTATACATTTTACACTTCCATATATTGACTCACAGAAATGCAATATAAATTCGTTCATTTATAAAAAATAGTAGCATCCTATCTGGTCAAACAGCATTGTGAGGTATGTTTAGAGATTTAAGTGATAGAGTAATAATAGTTTCTAGTGAAATAATTTGTTTTCGAAGATTTTTTTTAGAATATAATTATACATTTTACACTTCCATATATTGACTCACAGAAATGCAATATAAATTCGTTCATTTATAAAAAATAGTAGCATCCTATCTGGTCAAACAGCATGGTGAGGTATGTTTAGAGATTTAAGTGATAGTACAATAATAGTTTGAAGATGAAGTGCACCGCTACCCTTGAGGAGTCAGCTGGAATGCCTCAAACGGTTCCACCACATTCAAACCATCTTCAGTGTTTTTCTTAACATGCCTACATTTACAGTGTAGATTGTATAGAATATACTCATATGTATAATCTTGGCCAATGTTGACTCCATCCAATTAGCACAGTCTTGACCAAACCGAAATTGTTCCTTTAATGGTTATGTAATAGCGTAGTTAGCATACAAATTGGTTGGCTTGTCGTCCCTAATACTCATGTGTTAGACTAGTGATGTTATATGGCTTTGCTTCAGATTGATAAATATTCAATCGATTGACAAAATTATATATTGTGGTAATAGTTAATTGGGTTTCAGAAATATGACATAAACGGTTTACTGAAAGTAGCACTCAAATATTATTTTAATAATAAACATTATATCAAATTTGTTTCCCAAACAGAAACCGTTAAATGTTAAATATATCTTAGGTCAGAATTTAAATTACAAATTACATTTATTAAGACAAATGGATCTTTACATACAATATTACATAAATGTATTATTACCACATAGTATTGTATTCTAGCATTTCATGTAGTAATGTCACAGAAAGAAAAATAAAAGCTTATGATTTTTTCTGAACCGGTAATGAACGAACCGAAAACTTACTTTGATCTTAATATTGATGTCAGAATTTATTTTCCCAATGGGACCAGGTACTTTTCTATTAAAGTGAGAATAAAGTATAGTCCAGGCCAAACTGCTAGCCCGCTCTGAAGTTGTTGCGAGCAGGTGTAGTGACACAATTTGCTATGGCGACACGATTCATTCATATTATTATATTCAGAGCGGACTAGCAATTTCACGCAGACTATACCGCTTTCCTAAAAAAAAACATCTCCCTAATTACAGAATTCTAAAACAGTTTTAATTCTCTCCATATTCCTAGAACAAATTTTCTTCAAAATAATAATATACCACTCTATTAATAAACGTCATACATCAATTGCAAATCTACATAAAGAAATCAAATAAAATACCCGAATGAAACTATCCACGTACAATCGTACAAGTCAGTACTTTTATTACGGAGCTTAAACGGTTGATCGAATTTAACGAGTACCGTACGCCGGCACTTAGCCTCGAATTAGTTCGGATTTTATAGCTGCTCCTACGTTAGTTTTGGTCTTATTATATGAGAATAAAGCCGTTTAGTACCCATTAAAATCTAAACACGTTCATGAATTTTATTCTGGATTTTATTATTACTTTCGTGACGTGGTGGTGAAAGTACCGGTTCGCGCTAAGGTCTTGCGTTTGTTTCCCAATCAGATAGATAAATAAAAATGATATCCATTCTGATACCAGGCTTTTAATAATTTAGAAAATATACAGAATTTAGAGCTCAAATATAAATTTAGTTATTAGTTCTACAATATTGTTTGTCTACCCTACTGTTTGTTTTGATCAATTATCCAGTAATAACTTTGAGTTCATAGTCAAGTAAAATAATATTACTAATACCTATAGATACTAGAAATCATAATATTATAGTCCTTCCATAGTCAAATTATTCTATCCGTAGTGTACTTAAAATGTTTATTTACTTCTTGTCACATTCTGACAATTAAAACATAATATAATGTATTGGTGAATTCTTGCACGATCTTGCAAATTGTTTCGTATTTTTAAAATAAAACATTAAACAAATAAGAATAATATTACACAGTTCATTATGTTGTTGATGTCTCAAATGTGGGAAGCTACGTAATATTGCGTAGCGCTACGGCGTAGTACACCATAACGACCCTTAAAATGACGTAATTTGCCACTTCCTCATAGCATATTACGTCATTTGAATATATAAGTCTGAAAGTGGGATTTATTATAATGTTCTTGTTGACTTGTAAAAGTAGTAACATTATAACAAGTTTAACACATTTAAATTCAACACCTGTCAAGGCGTATGATCGAGTGCACCAATGACCAGAGGGCTGGCGCTTACCTCGGGCAAAGAATTAGCTTAGCTATTCAACGAGGTAATGTCACCAGCGTTTTGGGGACTCTACCAAAGGACAGCAATTTGGATGAAGCTTATTATATTTAATTTATTTTTCATACATAACTATTTTAAATCCTGTTTTATTAATAATTTTTGTATTTCTATTAGGTTAATATTGTAAATAATTTACTACGAAAATAATTACGTAACTAGAATTAAATTCAAAATAATTAAATATGACAATATTTATCACTTTTACTTCTAATATATTTATCGGTATAACGCTCCTTATCAATATAATATATAAAATCATAACCAAAATCGGTTATTGCTTAATAATTATTTTTTTTCCTACCAAAATTCAAAAATTGTTTTTTTCTTGTATGTTGAAATTGACAAAAATCTAAGCTCAGGAAACAAAACATTGAATAGATTGATTTTTAAAAACGGGTGATTAAAATAGATGTAATGTAATGTAAATAGATGTAATAAATGTAATCATGTTAGCTTAAGACTGATTTATTGTAAATATATAAAGTTACTTAAAAGTCTTATTCATATTATTAATTATTAAAACGACTATACTTAGAAACGAATAAACTGTTACTTGGAAATACGGAAGCAATATAAACACATAAATAAATGAAGAAGATATCTCATGACATACACAAAACGTATTCTTATAAAGGGATTTGTTTACTTTAAAATACAATACCGTTTTACAAACAGCTGGCGGAAATGAATATAAAGAAGACACAGGTGTAAAAGAATTGAAGAAGAAAATTGTTGTCTCACCTTCATATTCCACTTTCCAATCGGTTGCATGATTCTGAAACAAGAATAAAACTGTTTAAACGTTTTTTATTACAAGCGCAACCTTTTGTATTGGTTGCGAGGAACATAATAGAAAATAGTGCTGAAAGGATTTTTAAGGCTTCTTTGAGTTTGTTTTTAACCATTAATAGCTCACTGCTTTTCTGTGTAACAGAAGGCATACACTGTACGTAGAATTAACATTATATTTTTATTTCTTTATTTATAAATAAAACATTTTAAAAACAGCTTCTATGTAATTCCGTTTATTTGCAAGAACATAGTGTGCTTTTTCATTAAGATTATATTGAATTCAATGCTACGTACATAATAATTTTTATCAACCTCGTATGTAAGAAGTTTTAAAACATAAAATGATTTTAACCTATGAACTAAAACAATGAATTATAGGAATAAGCTTAGTTGCTGTTGCTTGTCGATGTGTACCCAAGCCTAATTTACTTTCTGACTGTCCAAGTTCAAACTCTTAGATCATCGGCGACATCAAGGTGCGAAGGGATTTTTTATAGAAATAGTTACATGTTTGTTATTTATTTACCTAATTAAAATTAAGTTCCAATATTGATTAACCAATATAAAATTAATTCAGCACCGTTATGTTAATTTTAATAACGATATTATTATAGTTTAAGATGATTCCAAAAATAGCTAGCTGTCTTAGTCACTACCACTATAGTTTGATATTATATTTTTGAATCGGGCGGACGGATCGGGCTGAAATTTGGCATGCAGGTAGATGTTATGACATAGACATCCGCTAAGAAAGGATTTTGATCAATTCTACCCCGAGTAGGATAAAAAAGGGGATGAAAATATTACTTTATAATGCGAGCAAAGCCGCGGGCAAAAGCTCGTTTTTCAATAAAACAAAAAGTATAGAACGAATGAATGTTAAAGCAATTATAATTTAGTTGAATAAATGTTAAAATGGGCTTAATAGACTGTAAGGCGTTAATGAATAATTCAATGAGCTCTAATTATTTCGGATAAACGAATCATGGTACAGCGAATAGAAAATGAAGTTGTTAGTTAATACGAGAATCGAATTAATATTCTCTTGTTAATGAATTTTGCGGCCGCATATTAATTACATCCAGGTGCAGATTGAATTTCAATAGCATATTAATAACCATTATTAATGCTTCTCTAGCAGAAACAACATATAGTTGATTGGATATCGATCCACTGTTTTAAAATGACTTCGAACTGGTAATTTATGTGCTTGCAAGCTAATAAAATATATTATTGAAAAAGATTTTTTCTTAAAGTAACCTTCATTTTCGGTCTGATAGCAATAGCAAATGAAAAAGTATGTCTGACATGAAATTTTATCATTATATTATCTATCAAAAAGATTAGTCAACCCATGTTACCTTAATTCTATTCCTATTCCTGAATACAAAAGATTACTAACTATGTATTTATCTATGCATTATCATTATTTCAATAAAAAGACAACAGCGCCACACTATAAGCAAGCAAACAGCGGCTGCCAAGGGTCCATAGATACGAGGATCATTGATGATTGAACCACAGCTCTTCCAACACTGCATATCAGTGTTGCAATTCAAAGCTATTTTTATATTCCAAAATACAAAGTGACAAATTATGCAAAATTCTCGCGGTAAATCCAACGCACTGTAGGACTACCATGAGTTTACAAAAGTATTACTCGCTAGCGACTGCGTAAAATAAATGTATGAAAAATTGTACAGCGCCTCTGGTGGTTACTCGTAGAACTAAAATCCGTAGTGACGTAACTCGATACGTAAAAAACCTATCGAAATCAAATCGCTAGCGAATGTCATTATGATCTATTGCCATACAAATTCGGTCCCATGAGTCATTAATTTGACAGACGTTGTCAAGAAATACCGTAACGATAGTAGTTATGTTATTCACTAGCAAAATGACAATAGTTTTCTATTTACCATTTCTATAGTTTCTATGCCAACTCATGGTAATGCTACTGCTCAGTCCGCGCTATAGACGACAATCTTTCCACGGAGCATCGGTGCAGGGTAGACCGCGTCCGTAATTTTTAGGACCATCAGAATCCAGCATAAGACTCTAATGTTATGCTTTAATACAGAATAACAATGGCTGACGGTGTCTCACCCGCATGTCCATAGAACATAGTGTTGAAATATGAAAGCGATTATATTCTGTACACGAGTGCTCTAGATTGACCACCAATAGAGAGAAATAGCAAAATGTCGTGAGGCGAGTTACATTAGCCCCCACACACAACACTAATTGTTAACCACGACCGCTCTGATAAGAGCGAAACGACTAAGAGGAAGTTCTAATAGTATTTAATTAAATGACTTTGCCGCTGGGCGAACATATCATCCCACAAAATAACAGTAATTCAATACTTACAAAACTTGATATTCAAGTACCTACCATAAAATTTCACCTATTTCTAAATTAGCCAATCTACAGAGCACTCTATCCTCCTCCGGCATGGATCATAAAAAGTTCAAGTACCTTTAAGTTAACTCATTAAGCTCATTTGCCTCACCATTACAAGTTTCTACGCAATTTGTATAATTCAATATTAGAGAAATTAGAATACTGGGGAAAACATAAAAATCAATACATCTAATAATATAGCGAACTTAGACCTAACTTGTAAAACAAAAGCTCTTGTAAGACCATCATCATAATTGCCTTCTTTTGTGAATGCGAGATTTTTGTAACAAATTAGAAGTTTGCGAATTCAGACGCCAACTTCTTATGAAGTCTTGAACGGACACAAAGAAAATGTAAAATTAGTTTATTGAGTCCTAAATTAGCATCTCAACTTGATAACACTCTAAGGGCAAAAATTTAAAATAAATGCTGTTATAATTTCGTTTTAAATGAATTAATGTTTGGTACGTTTATTACTTAGTTTTAATTCATAAAATAAATTAAGTACTTTGAATCTATTTAGTAAACAAGCAAGTATGGCCAAAAGTGAAAAATAATATCAATTTTATGAAATGAATCCTAACTAATATTATAAATTCCAAAGTAAGTTTGTTTATTTATTAGGTTATTTACCACACTTTCATGCCTTTTTTCATGAATTTTTGTATATTTTTTTGTCTAGAATTTTAAAGTCAGTTTATAGACACCTTTCCTCAGAGTATTTTTATGCACCGGTGAAACAACCATTTTGCTAAGAATAATGGGATATTTTTAGCGGTAAAGGCGCAGACTTGTCTCAAACTTGAATCAAAATGGTTAAGGTCGCGCGCTGAGTCACATACGTATGATTTCGCGGGGTGCGAGTCCTGCGCGGGATCCCGATTAATTCACTACCGGGATTAGTCCCACACAAAGCACGCGGGATTTAGTTAAAGCAAACCCTACGTCTATTGCTACTACATTAATACTTAATACTTTGACTTATATAAATATGGCGTGACTAAGGGCAATTAATATGCGTTTCAAATTAGTTTCAAAAGATTATAATCATGTTATGACATAAATAACTAATTATGTTCAAAATATGTGTAAAATGTGTAAGATTGCGTGATTCAATTAGGAGGTTAATTCTTTCCTATAAGCCGCATTTCTATTTAAGCAATAAATTTAATACTTTTAGTTGCTAAAAATCTTAAGGCTTTCGAGTTTTCCGTAAGAAATAGTTAAAAGGAAAATGTATATAACGTTTGTAATAAAATCTTCATTTTAATAACTATTGTTTTTTAAATTCATCATTTTTTTATTAGTTTTGATTGGATGCTTAAGATAAAATATGGAATCTTCAGGGAACTAAAGAAATTACTTCAGGCATCCTAACAACACGACGCGACTAAGTAACGTATCATTAGACAAATTCCTTACGGAGTTCACGAATTACCTACGAATAAAAGCTCATTGAAATTTCATTAAAAATATGAATATAGGCTTATTATGGGCCATCAACCAAACTCTATTTAGCCCCAGACAAATTTTCAAAAAATATTTTTTAGGTTTCTTCGATGTTATGTAAGGAACTACTTTACCAATTTTTACGTCCTAGACACACAGGACTAAATTGTAAGTTGTATTTTAATCAATGTGAGATTTTTATTCAGCAGTAATTTTAATACTCCGGCCCTTAACCAAAACAAATAAAAAACACAACGAAAAATAAACGTAATACTCGCATAAAAGCGCCTAATTTGTTTACTCAATTTTAAACATAAAATGAAATGGTACACCCCAGTTTATCCATTTGTCTTTATATCCAAGCCATAAATCAAACTGGATGAGCTAAAATTCAGTACCTTCATAATACCAGAGAGGTCTGAGAAGGCACGGACAACCTAAAGCTTACGTTTTAATGTTTATTTTATGTATTTTTAACAGTCTGTCATGTTACATCCTTGTCTGTGGATTTAGTGGTCATTATGAATTATGTTTTAGCGTAGCCTTTTTGTGTCCCACTGCTGGGCATGTCTTTTATCAAAACTATGAAAGTCATACTTAGTCGTCAGGATTACTAACGCGTCTTTATCGGACCGCAGGCAAGACTAAGCCTATTTGATGTTTAAAAAAAATCGGTGGTCTGTAAAGTCAGTTTACTGACGATATTTGAACGAGACAACGTCATAAGAAAATACTGATGGAATGGTTGCATTTTTCAAAAGAAAATTTTAATTTTATTTGTTTGATAGATATTTATATGGATATAGAGAAGGAGGTAAAATACGCGGAGGCCGATTGTGCCCCCTTTCCGCGCTCTCGCTTGCACTTCAAGCCTTACATGGAACGCCTCAGAGCGAGGTAACGCCACATGAGTCATGTTTTTTTGGTGCATGCAGCCGTCTCCATCGAATTATAATTCGTTGTCACGACAAAAAGTATATGTCAATATGCAACAGTGATCGCTTACCATCAGGTAACATTAATTACAAACGACCAACTGATGTAGGTCATTATCAGAATTATTGTTAAGAGTATATGTTAAGAGAACATTAACTACCACAAAAAATCCATTAACATAATTCAGATAGCCTAGTGGTTAGAAACTCGGCCCTTCATTCAGGGGGTCTGAAGTTCAAATCCCACATAAGCACACCTGACTTGTCTAAATTATGTGCGCTTTGCAAATTATTTATTACTTCCTTGGTAAAGGAAAACGTCGTGAGGTGAAAATTTCTCAAGGGTAGGTGCATTGTGCAAATGTGCAGTCTATCAATTCGCACTTGGTCAGCGCGTTGAACTGTGGCCTAAATCTCTTTCGCTGTGAGTGGAGATCCTTGCCCAGCAGTCGGACAGTAATGGGTAACGATAAATTTAACCACCACATCTTGGAATTGTTACACAAACACGATTAAAAATGTATTTATATTCATGATCTGCATTAACGATTTAGTCAATTGAATTGGAAACCTTTTTACACGTTCTATTATATAAAAGTCATACTTCACCTCACTGCAGCTTACTGACCGCTTACAATACCCACCTTAATACTTTCCAATCCATTTAGCAAAGATATTTATAGTTCCTTTCAGAACACGATACATACGGTGGTATCAATAAAGAAAAGAAACATATCCACGTGGGTGTAAAGTAGGTACAAATACAGTTTCCGTATAAGTATAGTTTCTTCGAACTTAATATGGTCGGTTATAGCAGAGAACTGCCGTTTACCGTTACCGGTTTTGTTAATTCAATTTATGAGATGTTACTATGTTACTACATTTCAAATGTCATCATCATCATCAACCAATTACTGTCCCACTACTGGGCACAGGTCTTCTTTAAGAAGGAGAAAGATTAAGTCTACCGCGCTGGCCAAGTGCCAATTGGTAGACTTCACACACTTTTACTTTTACCTTTTTTTTTTAAGATTTTCCGGACCCCTTAATTAAGAGCCCGAGTTACTTAGCCTCTAGGCTTTCAATGCTTTTTCAAATGTAGTGTACTAAAATTAAAAACAATGTGAGTCTCTGCTAATAGAAAAGCTTGGCATTGAAGTCACGGTACAATTATTAACTATATTAGTCAAACCTCAGCATACAATAATAGAAACCACGTAAAACACTGTAGTTATAAAGCTAAAATGGAAATATCAGTGATAGCGCAGCGTTAAAGACATAAACAATTTTGCATGTTCACACATAACCTTTGAGATAAAATCAGGACTCTCGTCTGCTTTTATTTTCGTAACAAGAATAAACAGTTTTTTTTTAATTACATTACTCTAATTACAGACCGAACTCAAGAAAAACACGTAAAATATATCAAACTTATTGTTTAATTCAAGGAGTTATTATTTGTAATACAAAAGAAAAATCAGATTTTTAAAAAAGATAACGTTTTTATTTTTAATGAAAATCATGCCCAAGGTGATATTTGTAAGAATTTAATTTTGTAAGAACAAAAGGTTATATTTCAGAAAGCTTTCCTTTTTACGTCTGACGAAATCCCTAAACGGCTAGTGTAAGTTATTATAATTATAATATGGAAGTAGCAGCCGAGCATGCAGTCCACCTGATGGTAAGTGGCTACTGTCGCCCATGGACATCTGTAATCAACCCCAGATGGTTTTAGATATTCCTGCCTGAAGTCAGCCACAGACGCGCTGCTATCCCTGAGGACTAAGGTGGTACGCCTCGGAAAAATATGTCTTCCTTACCATACCCTTCAAACCAGAACAAAGCAGCGTTCAACACTGCTGTTATGAGGCAGAAATAGGTGTGGCGGTGGTGCCGCCGGAGTCGAACCACAAAGGGTTCTACCACCTTCATAATAGTTTGATAATAGTTTGATAAAGTATTTTATCACACCGCTATATTGTGATATTGTCGTTTTTTCGTCTAATGGAGATCGCGCCTAAGGGTAAGTTATTAAATTCAGAGGGTGAACGGGGGTAATATCGGAAACTCATTAATAACGTTACAGCCTGCGTCTAATTTCACCGTGACTTGGGCATATTTTCTAAATGGATTCCGTGGGCCACTGGTATCTCTATTTTATCTATAAACAACCCTCTGCCCCAGGATATTGTCTGTAATTAATTATTATTCTACCTTCCAGTCAGAGAGGATAATTTAATCAAATTGGAGCGAAGAGTTTAATTACTAGAAATTTATGATATATCTACCACTTTTGTATTTTAGGCTGGCTGTATCTTTGATTTTGGCTTAGGAAAAAAATACTATCATGCTAATTATTTATTTTAATAAATTAATATTATTTAATAGTTTGTAAATTCAACGTAAAGTGTACCATTCAATGTTACAAAAGAGACTTAGAACATAAGTAAAGACTGTAGTGTATTAGTAAGTACGCTCATAATTAGACACTAAACATAGATAGGAGTACTAGTACGAGTACTGGTATGGCGTGCGGTATTGGTACGCATCTGGCGACATCGAGTAGCTGTCAGTTGATCTGGTACGTCACTCTTAGTGTGGACGCCGTGCGGGTAGGACAGTAGTGAATCGATTTGCATTATATTTGTACTAACCGAACCAGTACAAAGACTAAAGTAAAATTTCATTTTGATAAATACATAACAGAAAGATGTTAGTGTCCGATTCGCACTTAGCCCATATTTTTATCATGCCGCGTGCGCACGTTTGCCAAACCTCAATAAACTGATACAAATTTAAACCTGCGGATACAGCTTTTCACTTGGTTTGTGTAGGTTTGCAATCACTTGTAGATTCTCGGTTTTGTGCAAGTCCCAGATATATAACAGACTTGATTCCACATCTAGCATTTTCTCATAAAATGGCGATCGACACTCAAACAATTTTTTATAACGTAGAAGTAGCTGACGAGCGATGCAGTCCATTTGATAGTAAGTGGATACTGCCGCCCATGGACATCCGAAATCAACCCCAGATAAGATAACATTCTTTCCTGGGGTCGGCCACTGATGCGCCACTATCCCTGAGGACTATGCTGGTATGCCTCGGAAAGTTACGTATCCCTTACCACACCAACCGTCTGCGAAGTAAGGCGTTTATTCGCTGCACCTTGCTTCCCATAAACAGAAAAATCGTCAAACGCCAATACGAAAAGTAGTATGTCTGTTGGAGGCCTAAAATATTTTTAATAACTCGAAAGTGTCGTTTCTTTATGCGCTTCAGAATTATTACAAAAGGTGGTCTATGTTTACGTCAACACTGTTTCTATAGATTCAGCCTCTCTCTTTTGTTGGTACAGTTATAGAAAGGTACAAAAATACATATTTTTTCTCGGCTTGTGTCGGTTGTGACCAATAACTACTGATAGAATTGAAAATAAATTCTAAAAATCTTGTATTCTTTTGTGGAGCATGTTATCAAATGTTTTCTATTTATAGAATTAGACTTTATAGATTTTCTATTTATAGATTTAGACTTTAGTAGATGCTAAGCAGATAACGTTAATCCTTAAGCTTTTAGAATATAATATTTCATAATTCTTTGAATTCACAAAATAAACCCTGGAGAAATAAAATTACTATCTATATTATTCTGTGATTAAACTAATTTAAGTTAACCGAACTTAGGAAACCTGTTCTGTGCAAAGATCAGGTGAGTATATTATTTATATTTTCGCCAATGTCATTGATTATAATTGTAATTAATTATAATTTATGAATAATTAATTGTAGGTACGTTATTGAAGTTTGTAAAAGCTCGTTATAATAAACAACTGAAGTATAAAATAAAGCCAAGTATCGTACCTATATATAAAAGCGAAATATACAGGGTGAATCTCCATAAAGTGCACATATTGAAACAGGTAAAATTAAACCGCATTTTGTCGACAAAAAAAATAAAAAAAATTTTTTTTGGGTTTTACGACCTTTTGAAGTTTTTTTTTTGGAATTGTGCACCTAAAGTAAATAAATCGCTATAACTTTTGAACTAAAAGAGTTATCATGTTCAAACAAAAATTACAATGAATGCCAATTATAGGCCGTACTGATCCATGAAAAAAAAAAGACAAAAAAATTTATCTTCCCAGAAAAAAATAGTCAGATTAGTGTGAAGAAAGCAATTTTTTTAGGTTAAATTTCAGTAATCGTGAATTTCCTCAAAATAATCTAGGCTTTTTATTTTATTTTTATTATTTAATGTAATTCTACGTCGTATTAGCTTTCAAACACTAAAAAAAGCATGCCTCTAACTTAAGTATAAAGTTTCCTACGAGCGCTTAAACAAAGGCAGTTCTTAAGGGTGTTGGTAATAAATAACATTTTTAATACAAACTAGTGTTTTTTTTTTAATTATTAAAGATTTATTTTATTACTGTTTTATCACTTTAATATCGTCAAAAATAAGAAACTACCATGAATTTACCATTGAAACATATTTTTGATAGTTTCCTTTATTTATATTTTGGACATCTAATTATGGGTCGGACTATACCAGTTTTATTAGGGCGCACATGCGTCGCGTCTTTTTTGAAACGTTCCTAGCAAACTTTATACTTGAGTTAGAGGCGTGGTTTTTTTAGTGTTTGAAAGCTAATACGACGTAGAATTGCATTAAATAATAATAAAAAAATAAAATGCCTGGATTATTTTGAGGAAATTGATGATTACTGAAAATTTTACCTAAAAAAAGTGCTTTTTTGCATTAATCTGACACTTTTTACATGGGAAGATGATTTTTTTTTGTTTTCTTTTTTCATGGATCAGTACGGCCTATCATTGGCAATCATTGTTATTTTTGTTTGAACCTGATAACCCTCTTAGTTTAAAAGTTATAGCGATTTATTTACTTCAGGTGTACAATTCCCAAAAAAAAATTCAAAAGGTCGTAAAACCCAAAAAAAAATTTTTTTAATTTTTTTTATATTATTTTTGTCGACAAAATGCGGTTTAATTTTACCTGTTTCAATATGTGCACTTTATGGAGATTCACCCTGTATAAAGCTTGTTATATTATTCGTGACAGCAGCAGTCGTCACAGCAGTGACAGCCTAGTGGTTAAGAAACTCGGCCTCTCGATCGAGGGGTCCGAGGTTCAAATCCCAGGCACGCACCTCTGATTTTTCAAAGTTATGTGTGTAATACAAAGTGATAATTTCACTTGCTTAGACGGCAAAGGCAAACATCGTGAGGAAACCTGCATACCTGCGAGATTTATAAAAAAAATCTCAAAGGTATGTGAAGTTCACCAATACGCACTTGGCCAGCGCAGTGGACTATGGCCAAATCCTTCTCATTCTGAGAGGAGACCCATGCCCAGCTGTGGGACAGTAATAGGTTGATGATATTATTGGTATCTTAAAATAGCGTCAATTCTCTTTATGCCCTACTGTTGGATACCGATCTTTCCCTTTAATTAATGAAGGCCTATAATATAGTCCAATAGGCTGCTCCGATTCAGATTACTCGTAGTAGCTAGCCCGACGGGTGCTTTCTGACCACCCATAATGAATCTAAAAATGGTAACGACTACCCAATGATAACAATAAGAACCAAAAGATAAATATGCCGTCTAAAGCAAAGAAGCAAAAAAAATAACTACTAACGGTCAAATGACCACTTCAGAAGTTGCTTTACTTATTGCTTTATTTACGCTCATTACAAGCGGGGCTATGTGCACTACACATGAAAATTCTTTTCCACAAATATTAACACAAAAACCCTTTACGTCCTTTGCGTTCGTAAAACAGATTTTCTTTTGAGCGTGCAAATATGTATGCAGCAGATGTTTTGGTCTTTTGATATAAATAAAATAGAAATACAATATTAATTTTATCCAGCTCAGCTGTGTCTGGTTTTTCATTCAGCCAACGTAACCGCCATTAGTAGAAGTAATCCACGCCGCGATTTTAATATTTCATAGAACTTCACGCTTCGCGGATTAATAACAAAAGTGGTTTCTGCAATATTGAAATGTGTGCGTGTGCAGCGATGTTCTTTTATATTGTTTCCATCAAATTTCGATATCAATCTTTCGGTTTGGCTTAATAACTTTGGATTGGAATAGAAAAAATAGCTTTGCGGATTTTTTGGGTATTTTAACGTAACAGTGATCGTGAGTTTTGTAGTTTTAGAGCTTATATGCTCTAACTGCATGTACATACTTATAAGTTTGTTTGTCGTCATCAATCCAGTGGTAGACATAGAGAATATTGCTATAGGTGTATTTTGACCCTGTCAAGTTTATTATAGGACAGTATAATACTTTTTATTTAAATTATATTTGCCTACTCAAATTGTGCCTGTATGAAAAAATCGTATCAATTCACACATTCTATAAGGTAATCACTCAACACATGAAAACTAGGTAACATTAGCCCGCAAATAGGTCACAACCGATTAATGTTTTCGAACCATTCAGCTAGACTATGCGTCCTATCACAAGTATTGTGATAGTTGTCAACAACCTAGAAAGCTTATAGCGGCCTCATTTCGATAGAACGTGAAAGTGACTAGAACTCTGTATAAGAACTTACTAGTGCGTACCGTTTTTGATGTTAACCGTTTTTCTATACACGAAAGTTTTATGGACGGATAGTTTCTTTAATGTTAAAGGAAAAGTCTTTAACCGGCTTCTTTCTTATACATGCCGGTATGGACCCATAAAATAACTTGAGATGTTTTTTTAGTATTTTTCTTTTATGAGCTGAGATTCTAACTCACTAGATATTTATACATTACTAGTTATATTTATTATAACGTACTCTATAAAAACAATACATAAAATAAACGTATTTATATATGTTTCTGTAAATGCCTATAAAATAACTAAAGTTTGACCGCAAATAAAACTTAATGAAGCAACGACCTCAACTCTGGAATATTTTTGATAAATTATTTATTTTAAATCCTTACATAAATATTTTGATTGTTTAGTTAATTGAAATATGAACTAATATGAATACCATGAATATAAATTCAAATTATCCGAGAGTGTAACAAGCTTCACGATCACTTCTAAGGTTTAATACACAGAATAAAACAGTTTAAATGCTCTACAGTACTCTGCCGTATTTATACTATAAAATACAATACTGTACCGAAAAAACTTAACACTAAAATTAATTTATACAGTACGGTATTATAATACCGTATATAAAAATAAATCAAGTATAAATATTATTCTTGCGACGGATAGTACAATAAATAATATTTATACTAAATCCAACATTTTACGTAAAATAAGATATATTTTTAGTTGAATACTTAGTACTTTATTTACTTATTCGAAAGCCGGTATAATTTTCCCTTTCATTCTCAACATTTCTTAAACCAACTAACAAAAATTGTACCCATTGTCGTGGGAACTAAATAGGATTATCTTCTTTCACTTGAAAGAGCCCTGCGTAGTGCGTGAGCACATGTCACCTCGAACAGGCCCTTATATGCGTTGTGACCTTGTTTTTAATGACATAGTTTTTTCATTTAATAGAAATAAAAAATAAGCATTTTGCCTTATCAGAATCCAATAGTTTTAACATAGGTTCTATGGAATTCATATTCATAGGTTTCATTTATTTGTCTCTCATATACATATTTAACGTAAACGTAAGATATTTAAGAAAGGAAACTAATCAGTAGTAATGCGATTATGGTCTACATAAACTACTAAAATAATACTAGTTTTTAATACTAGTCACGGCCCGAGCCCGGGCCAGTTAAATAAAAACTTATTGTGTGTCTTGTGGAACTTTATTTGATGTGAAATTTAAAACAATTAAGTCCACTATCATACACACAAACAGCGAAACAAATAATGTGACGTAATTATTTTATATGAAAATATTTTTGAGGGACAACAAACGTCAAGTTTTTATTTAAAAGGAAGGAAAAATATTTGACTGTAATGAGAGTAATAATTAAGGGCACATCCACGTGTACTTAAAACGAGCCATTAAATTAAATTATGAATTCAGGTTGAACAAAATTTCACAAGCTTACAGAGTACTTTAAAAGCGACTTGAAGCAAAATTTATGAACTCCAAAAGTCTTCAAAGTCACAACAATTAGAATTAAAGTCCGGAAGAGCGTCACCAAACTTTATACACTTCATTGAATTGTAAACCTCTTACAAACTACTTAATACTTATACTTTATACTTACTTGCTTTGAGTATGGTAAAGGCGCCACCGCACAAAACACTTAATACTACTTTATTGGAGTAAAATCAATAAACCGACTGCTGACCAAGTATTTAAATCCAATTGTCTACGCTAAATGGTATACGAAACTCGTAGCGGTCGTAGCGTTGTACGTAGCGCCGTAGCGCTTTACGGCGTAGACGTCCGCCCGCCCGCGAACCCGCGTGAGACTGATAACTTCAAGCTCTGCCAAGTACACTTTAGATGTAAGGTGTTATTTTTTAACTCATTATATTGGATTGAATATTTTTTTTCGATTGAAACATAATGTCTGAAATCTCGCGGACACGAATGTATGTCCAGAGTATTGTAATTATGAATATTAATTTGTAGCACATATGTACTACAAAATTTGAGGTTCCTTATCCTCTATCTATCACCTCTATCTATCATATCTATCACCAAGCATACTGACTAAAAAAAATAATTGATTGTAACAACTAGGTTTTTTCTCAAGTATGCTTTCAAAATAATACTTTTATGTCATTGTAAAGTAAACTCCAATCTACTTGATGGTGAATGGTGACAATGGCTCATGAACATCTGTAACTATGCAATAGGATTGGAATTAAATTTAAGATCATGAGATAATTGCTTTGTATATGAGTATATTTTATGTTTCACCGAACTCGAACACAACATTTAACGCTGATTTAAATTAGATACAAAATAGGATGCATAAAGTTCGCTTAAAATACTTTAAAATCCATTAAATATTTTCCACTATTCCTATTACATAAGTAATAAAGTGGCAACACAAATGCTACATATATGGGAAAGTAATGACACGTTAGATCCGCGGCTTTACTTGCGTTCTTGCACATACGGCTTCGCAGCTATAAGGATTCCTCACGTAATACGACTTACGTCATTTGTGTACTAGAACAAGATATATGTATCGCTAAAATAGTAGAACCTTTCATTTTATTCAAATAGCATCACTCATCAGTCATCTAAAAATTTGTTTTGCACTATCTTTATTGGAAAATTTAGAATTTTGTGATGCTACATAATAATGAAGAGGTTCATAAAAACTTTCTTAGGATGAAAACAACTCAACTCAATCTATTTCCATATCTACCTAACAAGATATACTAAATGTATGTAACTAAATGTATGTAACACTGCTTTTCAGTAAATAAAGAAAAACTTTACGAACCAATTATGGTCTATCAAACCGCAAGTTGTTATCGTGGTGGACTATGGTCTATTGATCTAGTGGGAGAATAATAGGTCGTTGATAATATTCCTATTTCCGCCCAATAACAGTAGTGTTAAGAGTTGCTATGCACCTCTTTGAAGGTGTTGCAAGGTAGACATACTCGTCCGAGGCAATCCAATTTTATCCTCACTGAAAGCAACGCATCTGAAACCGACGTCAGTTAGGAATCTAATCTTATCAGAGGCTTAATATACATGTCAATAAGCGGCAATAGCCACTGACCATTTGCATGCTCGTTTGCTACGAGTACTTCTACATTATAAAAACACCTATCGTAGATTTTATTTACAGAAATGTACCGTAAAAGTTGTAAGATTAAACCAACCACAAGTGCGTTCAAACAAGTGCAGGTAGATAAGACAGCGGCTTTGTAAAACTTTCTAAAAATGGATCCCGACTGGAAATCAAAACAAGCGTTGGCTCGCATCCAGTAAGTCTTACAAGAGTGTAAAATATGAGCGGTTCCTTCAAATAAATGGCTCCACACACATTTTTACGTTACAATGGAAAAAATGAGTGCTTTTTAATACACAGATGCTTACCTGTACTGCAAAAAAGATATTTGGATTATTATGTTGCAATGTTGTATTTTTATTTGCGTTTTAAGGCACAAAGCCCACATTTGAAGGTGGTAAAACCCTTGGTGGTTCGACTTACATATTTCTGCCTTACCTAATTCTGCCTTATAATAGCAGTTTTAACTGCTGTGTTTTGGATTGAGCACCCTGCTCGTCTGCTACTCCTATATTATATAAACAACAGCATGATTCTTCTAATTATTCACATTTCTTCACAAAAGAAAAGCTACATTATCCTGTACTACAAACGTTACATATTATGTTTTATTTACTACATAACAGAAATAAGTTAGAGTTCATCAATTATATAAACTACAGTTGTTGACCACCACGTAGACGAAGTCGCGAGCAAGAGCTAGTATCTGCTAATGAACAACTTGACCTGTTCACTTATGTCAAGGCAATTAATTTTCTAAATTACAAGAAAAACATTTCTATGTCGTAACTGTACTTTTATCGTCTTATTGGACCATTAATAAATTAATAGTTACCGAGTACGTATGTTTCTTTTAATGAACTAGACGTTCGATATGAAATGAACAAACCAATAATAATGAAGTATAGGGCAGTTTATATAGAAATAGAAATTATTTTATTTAATACTAGCTGACCCGGCAAACTTTGTACCGCCTCAAAATCTATTTATCAAATATATTTCATATAGAATATAGCCTATGTTACTCGTTGATAATGTAGCTTTCCAATGGTGAAATAATTTTTAAAATCGGTCCAGTAGTTTTTGAGCCTATTCATTACAATCAAACAAACAAACAAAGTTTTCCTCTTTATAATATTAGTATAGAAAAATAAACAAGCAGTCATAGTCTATGGGTTTAAACGTAATTGGTTTCGTAATTAAGAGGTCCAAGATTTGAACGGTGAGAAAATATCGCGAGGACATCTGCAAGCATAATCATAATCTGCAAGCCAGAACGAAGTTCAAAAATGTTCCCATGTGTTTATTCCCTTTAAAACTTTCACCACAAGCATCTCTTGCCTTGCATTTCATATATATTAACTATTATTTTATGTTACAACACAGAAAGTCCGTCTGATTTTAAGTTGTCGTTACAACAAAGCTTTCTGTGTCAATTGCAAGAACAACTGGAGTTCTTACTTTAGTTAGTAATTGGCCGCAGACTATCCTATGCTTTAGAATTAAATTGGCGCCCCACAAGTAAGCAACTTTCTCTTTACAAACGAAATACTCTTATAAAAATGGTAAAAATACGTAATAAAGATATTAATGAAAAGTCACCTAACCTTTTCCAGTTTAAACCGTTGATCTCGAACACATTGCAAAAAACTTAAGCTGCTTTCATTTACACAACTAAAAATATTGCTAACGACCTGGCGAGGGCATTGCCGTGCCCCCAAAAAAAATATTTTTAAAATATTAACTCAAATTGGTACACCAGTAATGTATAGTCTAATAGTATGTCAAAAATAAAAGTAAAATCAGTTAAAAGGGAACAGAACCTTTCGTGAATAGTTGCAAAGGCACCTCCACAACACCACGCTCATTTTTGCCATTTACAAAGACACGTCAATTTATTTTTAATTAATTAAATATACAATAGGGTAATCATGAACAATTACTATCGAATGTATTTCCTACTACAATTTCACAAAAATTGCTTCTATAAAAATCTCCAATACATTTCTATCCCCATTTTTGCTTAAATAGCAAATATATAGATTGTAGAAGTGGAAAATGAAAACGTATTGCTCTGTCGGGAACCGCACTCTGTCAATGGTTTCTTTGCCCGCCTCGGGGACCCTACGTGTCCGTAATCATTTTGTATTAGACCCGAGTGTGAACTGAATAATAACTTTATTCAACACATTACTGTAGTTGGAAGTTGAAAAAGGAAAAATAAAGGATTATATTTGTGTTAGGGTGTTCTATTATCATATGATTTAAATATTAGCTTATTGCGATTACAAAGCAATTTTATATGGTAGCTCAGTCGTATGTCTTCCCTATGTCATTTTTCCGAGTATGCAATCCCAGAAAGAGAAATAAATAAAAAACCTGAAATGACTGAGCTGAATAGACGAAAATTCGCCAATGTTTAAGAAAACACTATGCAAATTAGTAATTAGCTTTCTCTATAGAAATCAACCCGTAACGGGGTTAATTAAGGGTTAAAATATCATTTGCGTACCCGCAATCCCGACAAAGGGCGTATAGAGAAACACCGTAGGGTTTTAGCCGGTAGGAGTCCGGCATATCCTCTCTGTTGCCCCCCGGCTGAGAGGAACCCATGATGGATTTCCCCACGTAAAATAAAACGGGTTAAAATATCATAGGTATACATAAAGTCATGGTCAATGTGATAGACTATGGCCTTATGAACTTCTCATTATTAGAGTAACTGTAGTTAGAAAGCAGAAACCAGTAGTTTTACCATCTGCCATTGGTGCTTTTAAATAGAGAGAAGGGAAGAAATAATTACACCAACAATAAGACAGTAATTGGTTGGCGAGGTCTAAATGTTGTTTATAATTCTAGTATTGGTGGGATTGGCTTAAGGTATTGTAAACATTTTTATTTAATTAATTTAGATAATTAATTTCCACAATACCGGAAATCGTCTTTTGCACAAACACACCTATGCCTAATAATACTTCCCGAGCTTTTATTATAACTTCACGTAACCTTGGGTGAGCTTTATTGTCGCTTTTCCATCCGTACAAAATAATCCTTAAACCAAGCAATATTTTTTTATGTAATTAATGAAGTTAAATATTCATAATACTAAGTATTAAACGCATTTTAACAATAATATTATAACCATAAAGTTCACTATAAATTCACATTTATTTTATTCTTTACAAAATAAGCTCTTAGAAAGTTATTTTGTTTACAAATTTATGCGAAAGGTCTGCAAAGTAAAATATTAACTTTAAATACTAAGTAGTGAGTTAGAATATTTAGTGCGAACCGAACTACGTAAACTGTAGCGTGGGCGTCTGAGAAATTCTAATAGCAAAGTTTGCAAACGAAAGTGTCCAAGAAATTTTATCTTTAATTGATTTAGGGAAAAAATCTAATACGTAAACATTTCTTAGGCATTTTGACCAAGAAAGTGTGATAAGTTTTTTTCATATAGAAGTAGAATGCATAGTCCTAGTATTTAGTCCATCTGATGGTTAATGGATACTGCCGCATTGACATCTGTAATCAACCCCAGATAAGACAATCTTCCTACCTGAGGTCGGCCACAGTTTTTGCGCCTGATGACTAAGTTTTTACACCTGAGATAAGTATTTCGTCCTTACCATATTGAATGTAAAGGATATCTCCAATGAAAGACTTGAATCCAGTTAGTTATTTTTAATTAATTCGAAGATCTTCACATTCATAATTTTTGAGATATGCTGTTTCCCACTATTTTCCTATTTTCTTTTTTTTATCATGAATACAGTGTAACGGTATATTATAAGGCTAGCATTATTTTTCGAGTAAAAGATTTTTAGCTATTTGTTAATTTAATTTATTATTGTAAGGTTGAACTAACGCAATAAAAGACAATAATAAATGTGACCTTACACAAATATGCAACATTATTACATTAGTCTTCGACTTAATAAAATCGACTCTGATTTCTATTATTAAGATCATGTATAGATGTTACGAGCGAACCATATAACGGAAAGTTATTCATCAAATAATTTTCGTCATTACAATTTTCAGATACATCTATCTGCCGTCGCTCAACATAATAAATAAGGTTTCACGTATTTTTCCTATAAAAAACTATTTTCTTACAGGAAATTTGACAAATATTACAATGCGACAATTTAAATAGATCTGGCGAATCTTTTCATCCTTTTTTTCTTCAGTAACCAAATATAAAAGGTGACAATTTAAAATATGTACAGAAAGACACAATCAATAAGCTTACCTAATCCATAAAATTGATTTCGCAATTCACTTGAACCCAAATAGCTTTTCAGTTTATCCCCTTAAAGCCTGATGCTTCGCTAAACAAATGAAAGGATTGTAAAACTACTCTGCGAACTTCAATCATGCGTACAGCGATGCTCAAACCTTAATAAATAGTTAATACAATTTTTGTTTGTAGTACAACTCCGTGCAATTTGACTCTAAAAATTCACACTAAAGTATATCGTGTGTGGTAGAAAGTGTTACAAATGCAATTATAAATTTTGTCTTCGGCAAGAGGATTTAAAGTTATGGTAGTTCATTTCGTTTTTCTAAATAAATTCCTGAAAGTAATAAGTTTACAGTTGATTTTTCATAAAATAAATGTAAATAACAAACAAAAACAGCATTATACATAACTATTACCTATTAGCATTTTAACTTTAAAAGTTGAGAACCATTGGCGTGTCTTTACAAAACAACCACAAATAACAAGGTGACTTTTCTAAAGATCCAGTGATTATTTCTTGAAATACCTTGAAATCATCCTTCGAAAATAAAGATGATTAAATTCTTAAGTCTTAATGAAAAAACAAAGTGTTCGACAATAACTCAGGAGCCACATACTATAAAAAGAGTTAATTTGCGGTTGCCACATGCTTTGGCTTTTTCATCGCACTCAACTTTAGCCATTAGAACGCGATGATGACGTAGTTCAAAACTCTTTGTTAGCTCCCGGAAATAGAACACGTGCTAGGGAGTCTCGCAATTTGTCAAGACATCATCGTAGCTATAATAACTAATGAAATATCTTAGACTTCATTCATAGAGTTGAAACTAAAAAACGTTTAAAGGTGGTAGAACCCGTTGTGGTTCGACTCCGGCGGCACCACCGCCACACCTATTTCTACCTAATAACAGCAGTGTTAAGCGCTGCTGTGTTCCGGTTTGAAGGGTGTGGTAAGGGAGACAGACTTTTCCGAGGCGTTCCAGCTTAGTCCTCAGGGGTAGCAGCGCATCTGTGGCCGACCTTAGGTAGGAATATCTAATCCTATCTGGGGTTGATTACAGATGTCCATGGGCGGCAGTAGCCACTTACCATCAGGTGGACTGCATGCTCGTCTGCTACTCCTATATTATAAAAAAAAAAAACTTCCTCTAATTAAAATAGGGCTGAATAAAAAAAAATCTTCATCTCTAGAGTGAAATATGGAACGTATTAAATAGGAAGGACAAAATGAGAAACTCCAATGTATTTTAACATCGTTGTATACGTCGGAGACGGACAATAGTACGCAAATTAGTTTGAGCATTCTTTATCGTCGAGGTTCTGTTAATTCAGTAATTAATCAAGAGATGGCGCTAGTAGTACCGCACGTCAATAAGGACAACAACCTAAACTGTTAAAAAGCGGCATGTCTGCATTGTCGCTTTTTAACAGTTTAGGTTGTAATCCGAATTCTCTCAGCATTCTATTTCACCGATATAATTATAATGAAACGTTTAGGAAAAGGCATCAAGAGTAATTAAAATTATACGGGTAAATTTAATTTGACTTCAAGGAAAAATGAGTTGTTCATACATATACAAATTGTTTTTCAATGGCCCACGAAGCGTCATCCTTATTTTACTATTTCGTATTTTTGGTCGATGTTGTAGAACATTTCGCTTAGAGTTATGTGTGAGCGCAATCCGGCTTAGCGATAACGAATGTGGGCAGTCCCCAACGCGAACCGACATATAAGCTCCGACAATAATTTCTATTTTTATTCACGCAAAAATCAAGTTAAGTACCTATGAAAAGGGCTTTCTTTCATAAATAGAATGATAAATCGTTTACCAGTAAGTATACGTTGTGAAGAAGATTGGCTAATGTAGATTAATGAACGGTGATCTTATTATTCAAAGTGGTGAATTTATGACTTACTTAAGTCTCATCTTTTCCGTCGACTATTATTACTTATATTATGTAAAAGCAATATTATTTACGGCTGATATCAATATTTTTATGCTACACTTCTCATAAAACCCAATATGTTGAAATCAATAGAATTTGATAAACGAGATACTTCTCTACAAGAAGTTTTTAAGTCTGCCATTAATGTGTCCTAAACGGATTTGCAAAAATTTGAAGCACCTTTCGATACCCAAAATTCTTATAAATTTACACCTTGCAGTCACAAACCCAAAGGTTAACTGTGCTAAGTAGCACGAACTGTAATATATTGTCTTACTTGAGCTAAACTATCATGATTTAATATTAATGATACAATCACTGTATATTATTACTTAATACTTCCACAGTTCATCAAGTACTATAAATAAGTTTTTATCATCAACTACAGCCAAACAAATATAGTGCTGTACCATATATCTTACATGCATGCGCCCGTATAGAACCCAAAGCTCATACTGGTGCCTCGACCACTTTCTTTATTTACGAAGGCCCGTCCCCTAGTCCTTATTATAAGGTGTTAAAAGCGTTAGTTGGTTAAATAAAGTGTCATCGTACATTGGAACAACATACGTAATTTTATTGTCGAACAAGTTGACGCTTTCAGAACTGTGTAGTTTGTTATTTAAGTTACAGGCAGTTTACACGGTATTCGCGAATAGTATACTAACTTAATTAAGTTCTGAACTCTAACTTCGTGTGTGCCTTTAGTCATCTATTTTTGACGACTTTACCCTGAACATTTTGGTCGCTTTTGTGAGAAGTTGTTGTAGATCGTCAAAAATTATAACAAAGATCGTAACTTGGGGTAAATGTTTTGAAACTTTGGGGTCAATTGCTTAGGACTTCAGGAACTTGGCCGTGTGGGCCCTTTACTCAAGGAAGAGCCAAGGAATCTTTTGTAAAAGAAGACTTAAGGTTTTGTTGGGACTTCTTTCCGATTTAAAAATGCCCGTGAAACTTAAGATATTATTTCACCATATAACGATACGATCTGCGTCAAACGTTAAAAAATGTTAAAAATAAATATAACTTCATAGATTTTAAAATGAATAGCCATTAGATAATTTAATTTATGATTTCACCCTAACAGCTTCCACGCTGTCTGAAAGACAACTTTAAAAACATTCTAAAATTCTAACCAACTAGACTGTAAGAACTTAAAAAAAAATACGTAAGTTTAATTTACTCTTACTGTACTTACTTATTTGTTTTAATGTACAATACGAACTTAATTAATATTTACGTAATTAATGCAATATATAACAGCGAATATTATTCTATTCTTTTAATTTAGTACGTAAGTAAAGTAACTTTATTTGTATTATCAAGACTAATAATAGAGCATGCTTAACGTCCCAGTCGAGACCATTGGAATTAGAACAGGCGAAAATGGACAAAGGAACACTTTAAGTATCCTTGTATTGAATTTCCTTGATTAAAACCTTTCTGAGAACACTTCAGTCCTTTGCAAGGACGTGGGGTAACAGAAGTGACTTAATAGTTAACTTGTCAGATTGGGTTTCGAGGGTTTTAAAGTAAGTTCGGCAGAAGCGTCTTGTTAGGTTGAATTGTCTGTTTGTAAGGAATGGGTAGGTAACACCATTATGGTTCGACCGACCCAGATAGTACCTCCAAGTACATTTATAGATAGTCAGTCTAGATAGATAGAGAGACATAAATCAGTATAGATAGATAGAGAAGTCAGATATTATATATATCTCTCTCTCTGATTTTTAGAAATTCATGCCTGAGGTGACTATAAAATATACAGAAATATATGTGAAATACACACACATGTCTAGTATGGTGCCTTCTGACACTGATAGAGGATCCATTTGTAGCAGCGCAACACGAATCGTTTTCTGATGATAATTATAAAAGATAAAAGTTCTTGTGTGTCTTAATATGGACAAAGTAGATTTCTTAAATTTAAATTTTGTGTACAGTTTATTGGCATTAAGACTACGAAAAACAAGGAACGATAAATATTCACTGTTATATTAATTGCTAATTGAAGATATTGAATCTAGTTTAAATTGAAGTTACAGTCAACCGGGGGAAATGGACAATGGATCACATTAAGTGTTCTTGGATTGAATTTCGTGATTGAAACCTTCCTAAGGGCTCTTCAATTTCTGAGTAAGGACCTTGAGGTGGTTGGGGTAAGTAGGTAATTTGTAAGATTGAATGAAGAGTCTTAAGATAGATGTTGATCGAATAATGTTTAATTGTAATTTGAACAGTAATAAATCAATAGTTTGGATTGTTTGCCATACCTTAACAAAGAGTTCTTCAAAATATATTAAAACCCATTTGGAGTACGGTAATATTCCAAAAAGTCTATATTCCTATATTAAATTAATATAATTATTTTTATCTCAAAAAAAGCCGAGCCAAATATCCATTACCACGCTATTAATTTATTAATGAAATCTCTTCTTTGTCTTAGACAACTGACACACAAGCGGGTGTGAAATATAATATAACACTGCTCTTACAAGATGCTTCTCCTGTCGCGCGTGTATACACCCACATGCGCGTCCCACCTGCACACATTAATTAATTCGCTGCAGCATCTTCGTGACTCATATACTTGTGAGTATGAAACGATAAGCAAGTAGCATGCGTGCGTGTGGGACACCCGTATCGACACAGACACACGCGACAGGACAAGTACAGCTACTATCGGGAATTCAAATATTCATTACATAGATATAATTGTTATGCCCTACTTTTCGCCAGAATTTAAAAATAGCAAATACATAAACAGTCGAAACCTATTTGCTAAGTACACTTCAAATAATAGATACGGAGTAAATACACTTTGTCCTATCGTAGAGGGTAGTTTCAAAGGACAGATCCTTTGCAGTAGGTAATACAAGTCTTTGAGGGTGCTACTTACGTAAGGCGCACAATGGTTAACTTATATAGAATTCTGTTTGATATAATCTTCTGTTAGATGTGATAAATGGGTACTAATAATATATTTTGTGGAAGGTCTAGTAGAAATATTTTAAGACCATTCTCAGTAAACGTATAAACGATGTCCTCATAAGGGGATTCTTAGTATACGTGACCTATAAATACTACGTTTTTGATCTAAGTTATATTTTTTTCTTAGTTATTTCTGTTAAGGCACTGTAGCGAATTAACATGACGAATATATAAATGTTAATATTAAAAACCTTTTTAGTGTGTCTCCATTATTCATAATACAATTCTGGGCGCTTTGACGCTCAATGCTTTCTACACTCGCAGCGACCACACTAGGATTTAAATTACGAGTAATATCATAAAATTATCATCGTAAAATAAAATGACTTCTACTTAAGATTGGTCGTTTCCCGTGTCTATAAGTTTTTTTTATAATGGACGTTCAGAATTATACCCGCATCCCTTTTTATAATAACTATAAACTAATATTGAATAACCGACCACCACGCACTTAACTCATACGATATGATTTCAATTTGCTAAAACGCCCGCCAAACTTCTCACCAGGACAACAATAAAATACATTATTTATATCGATACCGATAGGTCTCACTAACCACGATTATACAATAACATTCTCGTTCGTAAATTCCTGGAAAAATTGTTCTTTAAAATGAATTTTCCTTTACTTTATCATCTCTTACCAGAATTTGATATTTGTGTTTCCAATTTAATAATTTTAAAAATTAATTATCACTTGCTTTAATGAAGAAGAAAAACAACGTTAGGAAGACTGCATAATATATCTGTGATATCTTAAGTTCTCAACGCTGCGTTAGGTCTACCAATTCGTACCTCCGCCGCGGTGGACTACGGTCTAATTTTTTTTATTCTGAGACCAGACCCGTATCCAGCAGTAAGACAGTAATGGTTTAATGATAAAGCGAATACAGGTAGTTATTTTTTTAAAACTTACTTCTTACATTTTTTTCAACACTATAATTTTGCGAAAATATCACATAGGTATGAGTAAAAGACAAACTTCCTTCCTAATACTATTAGCTTCTCGTTACAATAGAACAGTGAAGCAAGGGCTTTCACCCCATCGAAAAGTGTGTCATAAATCTGATTGTACCGCAGATACTGAATAATAAATGACAGTCGTAAATCTCGTATGAAAACCCAATAAATCTAACGGCTAGTTCTGTACAGGTTAACCGCGACGGACTGACGGCCGGATAGAAATTTTAACCACAATCAACGGTCAGTTTATCAGCTAAATATATTGCCTGAATCTTGGTTTGTTTAAGGGTAATAAATTTTAGCGGTGAAATAATAGGCTGAATGTGTACTGTTGTATATGTGTATATGGCTGTGTATGGTGTAACACACATATAACACATAATTTAACAAAAAAAATATTTTTACCTTTACACCATTTTTTTTATAATTGAAGAAGCAAATGAGTATGCCACTTATCTGATGGTACATGATCACTTCCACCTCACTGTACTACTCCATATAAGACAAAAATTCTACCTAAATCCGATCATATATGCGTGTTGACTCTTGAAAACTAAGACAATAATCAACCCGCATCCACTTCGCTACCCGAAACGCAGAACTTCTTTACACTACAAATACATGGAACGGTTGTAACTCTCGTCGACCCATACTAGTGATGGTGGTAGAGCCCTTTGAGGTTCGACTCCAGCGGCACCACCGCCACACTTATTTCTGCCTCATAACAGCAGTGTTAAGCGCTGCTGTGGTTTGGTTTGAAGAGTGTGGTATGGGAGACATACTTTTCCGAGGTGTTCCACCTTACCACGAGGCTTCTACCTTAGGGATAGTGGCGCATCTGTGACCGACCTCAGGTAGGAATATCTAATCCTATCTGGAATTAATTACAGATGTCCATGAGCGGCAGTATGCTCGTCTACTACTCCTATATTATGAAACAAACTACTAGTTGTACCTTTTAAACAACTATCCACTTACGTTTTAAATTATTTTCATATTGCGTAAAAATTAAACAACCACACACGGGATATGAGCTAGTATAGACCAAATCCAATAAAGGCAAACACCAACAAGGAACGTAACAGTAAAACGAGTCTACGCTTTGTTTTCTTCATAAGTATTTCCATTCGCTGTTCAAACATAATGGATATCGGCAGTATTCCTGAATTTAATTATTCGTTATCTGAGAGTGCTCATTTCACCTTTCTATTGTAAATTACATTTGGGAGAACATCGAGGGAGTCTTTTTATAACATGCTGATAAAACCTCTTGGTTCTTATAAGTACGGGTGCGTTTATATAGAAGCTCCATCGTATTAAGGTTGTCAAATGATGTACAATTATTATTAGGAGATGGCATTAAACACTACTAGTTTCTAAAATTGAAATACATGTTATGAATATTTTTACTATAATTACGTAGTTAATTATTATATCCTAGATTATTTTTTTACAATATATTTTCGAAAAAGGAGATATATTCTAAGTCTTATGGAACCACCTACTTGTTAAAAGTAGCAAAAACCCTCAACTATTTCGATATCTAAATCATTTTTCATGTGATTAACCAGCACCCTAATTAATCTATCACTGATGAAATAAGAGACCTGTTAATTTAACAAGTTGATCAATGTAACAATCTCATAGTACTCATGCACAAAGTAACAGTAGCTTAATAAATATTCTATCAATCGATAAGCCAATAAAATTGGAGACTCTTCCTCCATATAAACGCACCAAAGACCAATTTACAATTCGAATCCAATCTGTCTAAATGTTGAAATTCGCAATAAAAAGAGACGTCGGTTGTCTGTCTCAGAAACGCCAATTAGTTAGAGTGAAAATTGAAAAGTGTGTTCATTGACTAAGTAATTAAATAAAAACAGACTCCTTATTAATACGAATGTTTCATTCGAATAAATACCTTATTCCTGACACACGAATTTAGCGTGCGTATCTAGTCCGCAGTCTAGAAGTTAATTATCACTTTTCTTAAGCGGTGAAGGAAAACATCGTAGTAAAAAGTTTTCAAAGGTATGAGAAGTCTACCAATACGCACTTGGCCAGAGCGGTGGACTATGGCCTAATCCTTTTCATTCTGAGAGGAGACCCGTGCCCAGCAGTGAGACAGACAGAGTAATGGGTTGATGATGATCTAGTCCGCATGCGTACCATTTGCATCCTGTCGTATACTTTTTCCTGTCATGCATGCCACACGTACTTGAGTTGCGTGTACTGTACCCTTCGTATGAGTTTTTTTTATATAATTTAAGAGTAGCAGACGAGCATGCAGTCCACCTGATGGTAAGTGGCTACTGCCGCCCATGGACATCTGTAATAAACCCCAGATAGGATTAGATATTCCTACCTGAGGTCGGCCACAGATGCGCCGCTACCCCTGAGGACTAAGCTGGAATGCCTTCGGAAAAGTCTTTCTCCCTTACCACACCCTTCAAACCGGAACACAGCAGCGCCTAACACTGCAGTTATTAGGTAGAAATAGGTGAGGCGGTGGTGCCGCCGGAGTCGAACCACAAAGGGTTCTACCACCTTCAAATATTGACAAAAATTACTGTTGTTGTTTGTGATTACGTATTGCCCATATATTTCCAATCAGTTCTGATACAATCCGCTAGGGGCGTTGCTTGGAAATGTATGGGCAAATACGTAAAGATATATCAAAACAGTCATTTTTGTCAAGCGGGTCATGTACTTAAACGAGCTCAATGTCCAAAGTGAATCAGCATAAGATTTATGTTGCTGATGTAATACCAAAAATTATCTTATGTTTAGGAGTCTATTTGGTAAATTCCTCCGGTGTCTATTTTCAAATGGATACTTCCAAAGCTCGTATATTCGTCCTTTTATTAAAATTAGCTTTTACGTTTCGTTGTTTTCCGCTCCTTAATTGGATTATCCGGAGCTTTTTAATGTGAATGTTGCGTTTACGCGAAATTAATATGGCTTCACTTGAACCAAACCTGCTGTACTGAAACAAGGTATCTACAGTTTCATGATAACATTAGAAAGTTGTGGTATAAATAAGGAAAATGGTGAAGTTTGAAAAAAATATATAGAGACATATAAAATAATGTTCTTTAAATAAAGTATTATTTTAAATAATCCTAATTTATTATGTTTTCATCACTACAATAAGAAATACAGTACCCTTACCATGAGATTTTACGTTTTGACAAATATGACTGTTTTGGTATTTGTTAACGTATTTGCCCATACAATTTCCTATCAGCGCCCCTAGAGAATAATATCAGAACTCCGAAATTGTATGGGCCAATACGTAAACAAATACCAAAACAGTCATATTTGTCGAAACGTAAAATCTCATGGTAAGGGTAGGTACTGGTCTGTGACTACAATTTATCTAATTCTTTTCATGCCCTATTCAACAATAATACACTAGAACCTACAAGAAAGTATCCACATTTAGTTTTATAGTAACCTTTATATATGATTTTCTTAATTAAATATGTATGGTAGAATTTGTTTGCTAAACGTAAAAAATAACACAGATTTCAAAGATACTTAACGTAGATAGGAAATATTAAGCCAGTCTTATAAATATCCTAATATCATTTTATGCCGTTATCCCATTACCGATAATGGAATTATTATTCCATTATAATTATCTCGAGGAAGAATCTCTGGAAATTATAACGTTTTCGGTTCATAACGCTGTGCCTATGTCACTTGTGTTTTATTGTTTTAATATGGGATGGTTATAAACGTAATAATTATGGTGGAGTTAGCTCCAAAATTAAATGAAGAAATCTAGATTTCCAAAATATTGTAAAGTTACATTTGTAATGGTAAGAAGTTTGTGCAAACATTGGTGTTCAGTTACTTTTGAAAATTTAGTCATCATCTAATTTCAAAGGTTTCGAATGTGATCATGAACGCTTGCATGTAAAGATATTTTTGAAATCTAGATCTGTACCCTTAGTATGAGTTTTTACTTTTTTACAAAAATGACTGTTTGTATTTCTTACGTATTTCCCATATATGTCCAATCAGTTCTGATACAGTCGGCTGCGCGTGCTGTTCGTCTTTGGAGCTTACGCTTGGAATAATCAAGTGGCAAACGTGACGTTACGTGACGTTTGTATGACAGATTCATTGCTATTGATCGAACAGAAAATTGTACTACCAATTGCCATCAATTATTATCAATTAACTATTCGTTATGCTAGATAATTTGATTTGATTAGACCTGAGAATTACTGAGCTTATCACATTTATAACTAGTATTGAATCGAATACAAAAGTGTTTTGGATATGCAGATTCTTTTGGCGAGTTTACTATTATTGGTATTGACTCTGAGGTTTAAAATCCGAATTTCAGCCAGGTTCAAATCTAAACACTGAAATAATTTAAGATTTCTGTTCTGGTTTGAATGTTTGTGTAATAATCACTGTTTATTCATAGCACTAAGGGAAACCTAGTGTGGGTCTATGAGTGTAAGAAGCGTTATACATATAAGCAAGTGACCTAGAAAGTTTGTTAGTAGGTGAAGTATATTTGTTGAACTTAAGAGGGTATTTACTTAATAAATTAGTGTCAAATCAACTAGCGTGTGTTTCACTATGGCATATATGGCAGCGGTGTGTAAAATTGCTCATTATACTGTTTTTAAGTAGTTCAAAACTATTGAGTGTTGTGTATATTTAGTTAGGTATTTTAAGCACCCACGTAAGTACTAGTTTAGATTTAACAAGTATACTATATTATAAGATAGTTTGGTTTGCAAAAATATGACAAAACAAACTGAACACGATAGGGAAAAACTTCTTTTTCGCGTTATCAAAATTTAAGAAAAATCTTACTTAGGATATATTTTCTTCGTTATTATACCTTGGGTAAGGCATTACTTAATTATTTAAGAGGTTCCAAATTTGTAAGTGACTTAAAAAGTATTTGGAGCACTGAAAAATGGAAGTTGAAAGTTTGCGTGCAAAAAATCTTCGTCCACGAGAACTCTTCGGTGCTAGTTAAATAAGCCTGTTTTATTCCTTGTGGACTTACGAACTTTCGTCTTCCCTTATAGATACTTAATGTTGTTTATCCATGCAGTGTAATGTAATATGTATGTAAGGGCGTCCCTTAATGAGGCTTTAGGGGAGGGGATCTAACCCAATCTCATGTGGAGGAAAGGGAGGTCTCGGTAAATATCATGTATTTTTTCGTAGTAACCAGTGTATAATTGCTAAAGAACTAGGTCAAATTTAGCAAAATATGTTTATCTGCTAAATCGTATACAATATTTGTCTCAGCTAATAGTCAGTCCTAAATAAAAATAATTAAATAAATTATATTTTTTCTGAATAAATCCAATAATCATCCAACTCAATTAAGCATCTATTGCCACTTTAGATTTAAAATAACGTATTTGAACAATATTACTTGAGATTACGAGGAGGGGGTCAAGGCAAATCTTTAAAGGTCAAAGGGAAGAGAGGGGACCGAAAAATTGCCATAATCACCTCATGAAAAATTACGCAATTAACGTCCCTTTTTACAAACAAAATCAATCTGTACATTACCGGAACCCAAAAATTCAAATGAGAAAATGTTAATTGTTCCAATAACAAAAATAAAATAATTAATAAAAAATACGTTCCCTCGATAAAATATTACGATGTCGTGTATAAATTGAAGAATCTGGATTTGAAAGTAAGCACCTCCTATTTTAGGTTGAGTGATTTTATTAATTGGGTATATACCTCTTATAAATTTACTATCACTTGTTTTAAGTAATCATAACGGTAAGTGCAGCAGAAAGGTTCATAATTGGTTCAAAAAATTCTGAAAGCCCTGAACTAGTCTACTAACAGTCTACCATCCTGTACTACTTATAAACTTTCCTCACTTTAATTTAATTTAAAATATTAAAAAATATATATTAAATCTATCCTACTGCATAAAGCTGAATTCGCAAAATTCACAACAAAATTTGGCCAAAAAGCTCAGTGAACTCAATATCAGTGAACAATAACACACTACATAAACTTACCGGCAGCACTTTCATCCTCGTATACATGGGATAGTACCTGAGCACTAAAATTAATATGAGCTGACGCAAACAAGCTTTTGGAGTACAGAGCTTTAAGCGTTGTACGTGTAAGGCGATTCGCGCACTGTGCAACAAATAGTTTTTTTTTATTCTTGGTATTACATCAATTGGTGTCAATCTAGGCTAAGAAAATGAATAAAATAACTTTGTATAAACTAAAGAAATCTATATTTATTGTGGACTTTTTATAAATATTGCAACGGATATGCGTTTTGTATTCAAAGATTTTAATTTTTGCAGAATTGTAAACCCTTACCTGCTACTCCAATGCACGTTCAGATTTTTCTATTTATGTGTAGTTCTCACGTAGCCAAGTGTCACTAAATAAAAAAAAATACTTAATTCAATCTCTTAGCCAAAGTTAGATATGTCTAGAAGATATGTTTTTAAAACCTGTAAATAAAAAGGTTATATACATTTTTCATTACCAATTCCGCCTAATATGTTCTACGCCACTAATGTTCTTCTTAAAATACAATAATTATGGATAAATAATTATTTGATAAAATCACTACGAACGAAATAATTAATGTATATACTCAAAGCGTGGTGCACAAATTGATGGATACGAATTCATGGGCAGTTTCTTAAGAAATAAGTGATCTAGTGTACGAATCGCCTTATTGTACTGGGTATTAAATTCATCATTTTAGGGGTACGTAATTAAGACGTATATGTGACACGTTAATAAAATTTGCTTTATCCAATTTAATGTGATTATGACTGTTATTAACATAGATAATTAATTAACGTGTCTTGTTCTGAAATTTCTGTGTTCCGGGTTAATTTACATGTATATTCACTTCACATGATCAATATTCATACTACAATGACGTGTATGTTTTTTGGACGTCTACTGACATATGAAGCGACCATTTGGTTTTAACGATTCCATTGTGATCACCTGTAGATCGTTTTTTTTTCTAAATAGAGTCGGTTATAGATATTTCTGGATTGCAATGACTCTTTACCATCAGGTGGACTGCGTGCTCGTTTCAATCAATTTTATAAAACAATTATATGCCACTTCTTGTCTCGATTCTCTCCCCATAGATGCTTGAAGCATACCTGCTATCACGCTGTTCGAATGTATTTTTTTAGCAGATCAATAACAAACCCGTGATGGATATTGCCATGCCACGCATAAATGGCCAAGGTTTTAATATTTAACCACAAATGTCTAAAAATAATTAGCGAGATAAACAATTTAACATGCCCTTGAAACTTGAAATTTAGCCATTAGTGGTCGTTCCTTCAACTCTCGACCGCATACGCTTATCGTTACGTTGCTATTATCTATGTAAAGGTACACTCAACTCAAAGTATAAAGGTACACGCTTTGAGGTATAAATAAATAAACTAAAATATTTTCAGAGAAAATTGGCTGTGATAAACGGACGGGCAGATACACAAGTGATCCTATATGTCTTTTGTTTCTTTAATACACAATCCTAAAAACATTGTAAATTATATTTAAAATCCTAGCCCTTTAAAACATAGTTTGATTACTTAAATCACACTAGGCCTATATAGGATTCACTGAAGGGCTTCTGATTTCTATGTATGTTCGTAACGCAAAGGGTAATCCAATTAGGATCGTTAGTATAATGAAATGCAATTTAATTAAATCAATATAATTATTTATAGAAGTTCTGATATACTGGCATACTCTAAGTATAGAATGAATAACTTCACAAGTAGTTGGTTCTTAGGTTGAAGACCAATATAACAGTCACCTTCTTTTTGACGACCCTTGTGGCGAAGCCGTCACCATACCGGTCTAAGGTTCAATTCCCGATCAGACGGATATCTAAATGATAAATTTAGATAGCTCTTCTAAGTCTGGGTGTTTGTGTATTTCTCTCTGTGTGTGTATACACATAAGATAATCTCTTCTTTTCTCCAAGTTTTTATTATATTAGTATCCTATTGCCGGTGTCACAGAAAACTTTGTCTTGGTTATTCGGTCGATAAACTATCATACTCATATTTCAATAGTACAAGATCCCGCTAATAGTAATGATTTTATCCATGACTTGAAATTAAACTATCGATACATCGTCTTTATTTGCGCAACTCTAAACAATAATTCAACCTTCACTAAGAGTTTCCCGTGGCTTAAGAAGTTCAGAACGTACGACTGGTTAGTTACATATATCTCTTCAGTGATTGCTGTGTTGAGACAACAGAGATCTTAATTTAACTGGCGAAATCATGAATTTCGTATTCATTCTTAACATAAACACAATGTTTCCATAACATTCCTTTATATGATGAAATCGTTTTTTATTTATGAAGTTATTCCAACATTGAGTAATACATCTTAAATGTAGGTTCATAAATACATTACAACATTAAAGTTTTACCTTCTACATTAATTACAATGACAAAACTACATACATTAATATCAGTTCAAAACTTTGTACAACTTATTCAAAACAGATACTTTACTCCGTTGCTTATTATTCTAACTTCGCTCAGACCACAAGTATTCATGTGATACGCTCTCTAAGAATTACCATAAATTTTAGAATAGTGTGTCTAAAATTTTGATCGAGTATTACGTTTAGAGCAAATGATATGCTTCATCGACTACTCGACTACATCGACTACATCGGTTTAATACTTTTAGCTTCTTAAAGTAATATAAAAATAAAAAAATGTAAGTAGTGGTAAAAAATAAATTCTAATAATATTTTGTAAGTACTAAAGTTCCTGTGTGCATAGAACCTCTAGTGTTGTTTTAGCCTCAAGAGAAACGAAATTCGACGCATAGAGAAAATATACTTCCCAGACGATACGTAACTTACACTGGTAATGCCGTGTTGTGCAACTACAACAAAGGTAACTTTAGTAAGTAATATACAAATAATCAATACAGAAATTAAAAAATATTTGCTAATAATGTTTTAAGTAAGTACTAATATTCCAATGTGCATAAAACCTCTATTGTCGCATTTAGCCTCAAGAGGAACGAACTTTGACGAATAGGGAAAATATACATATTCATACATCCCAGACGATATGTAACTTACACTGCTAATGCCGTGTTGTGCAACTACGACAATGGTAACTTTTGTTTAATAATACTAATTTTCTATACTAAAATTGTGCTAAAACCTTTATTGATGTACCTACAGTCCTACATATACTACGTATTGCTTTTAGCCTCAAGAGGCACGAAGTTCGACGCATAGAGAAAATATACATCCCAGACGACACGTAGCTTACACTGCTAATGCCGTGTTGTGCAACTACGACAAAGGTAACTTTTGTTTAATAATACTAATTTTCTATACTAAAATTGTGCTAAAACCTCTATTGATGTACCTACATATACTACGTATTGCTTTTAGCCTCAAGAGAAACGAACTTCGACGCATAGACAAAATATACTTCCCAGACGACACGTAACTTACACTGCTAATGCCGTGTTGTGCAACTACGACAAAGGTAACTTTTATTTAATAATACTAATTTTGTATACTAAAATTGTGCTAAAACCTCTATTGCTGTACCTACATATAATACGTATTGCTTTTAGGCTCAAGAGGAACTAACTTCGACGTATAGAAAAAATATACATACCAGATGACACGTAACTTACACTGCTAATGCCGTGTTGTGCAACTACGACAATGGTAACTTTTGTTTAATAATACTAATTTTCTATACTAAAATTGTGCTAAAACATCTATTGATGTACCTACATATAATACGTATTGCTTTTAGCCCCAAGAGGAACTAACTTCGACGCATAGAGAAAATATACTTCCCAGACGACACGTAACTTACACTGCTAATGCCGTGTTGTGCAACTACGACAAAGGTAACTTTTGTTTCTTGTAAACTAAACCGTTGGACTACTTACGAACTTTTGTTGGTTTCTGTTGAACATAAGTTTTTACAAACCGCTATTCCAGTCACCATGCTGTTCTGATATTAAGAGCTTATGAGTTCGATCGTCTCCAAGGTGACTTTCCGTGGTAAAGATTAATGTTTATTATTTTAGCTCAGTTTCTTATATGTTACCGCACTCTTTTTGTCAACTCTTGAAAAAAATAAAAGTTTTTAGACTTTCTTCATTATTATTGTACATTTTCGTTGACTTTTAATAATATTGCAGGTATTACTTACTCCATATTACATATAATATATACAGGGTGAATTTTTCAAACGGGCCTTCAGGGCCAAATCCGAAACTATAAGGATTAGCGAAAAATGCTGAAAGGAGTTACGAGGCCGATTTTGAAAAAAACTATAACTGCATCATTACTTAATCCTTATAGTTTCGGATTTGGCCCTGAAGGCCTATTTGAAAAATTCACTCTGTATATTTGCACGTAACACTTAATAACATAAATAATTTATAAATAATCAAATATGGAAAATCCTTATATCAATGTCTATAGTATAAAACACTTGAAACGTCTGAAACACAAAACTTGTTGACAAAAACTAATAAATACAAAAAAAAAATTATAACTAAATTACACCCATATAAACGTATTGCTATAATTATTAGATAATGTATGTAAATCATGGCATCTTAAAATATATTTTGAACATCATCATCATCAACAACCCACTACTGTCCCACTGCTGGGCACGGGTCTCCTCTCATTATGAGAAGGATTAGGCCATAGTCCACCGCGCTGGCCAAGTGCGTATTGGTAGACTTCACATACCTTTAAGATTTTTTTTTTATAATCTCTCAGATATGCAGGTTTCCTCACGATGTTTTCCATCAACGTTCTAGCAAGTGATCATTAATTTCTAATACGCACATAACTTTGAAAAATCAGAGGTGCAAGCCTTGGATTTGAACCTCGGACCCCTCGATCTTGAGGCCGAGTTTCTTAACCACTAGGCTATCACTGCATTTTGAACATAACGTGCGCAAACTAATATTCCCTGTTAAAGTTCCTTTACTTCTGGCCCCGACAGAATGTAAACTAAAGTTAGGCGCACAGGAAATGCATTACATCCCGCAATACGTCATAACTCACTTACACGCTAATGCAAGTTTATGCAAGTTGCCCTATTATTATTATTTCCTCTAATTTACTCCAAGTTTCATAAACAAAGTTCATTCAGTGAGGATATAGTTATACAGGAATATATACCTACTAGTCCGACGATAGAAGGAGAAGTTCAGACTTAGGATATACGTAGGTCCATTGTATTGTCCGTGTCTTTTTCGGTGTGTTGATGGGTTAGATTCATGTTTATTAATACCTTACAGATTATTAATAATCTTGTATTCACATAAAAGTAAATGTTAGTATTGCTTTTTCCTTATACTCCAACACCGACTAACCTGACACTTTGCGCTACTGCTTTTCTACCAATGATTTTACTTATTCTGGTTATTTAAGACCATATAATTATCTCATAACATAAAGTCATCGTGAATAATGCGATTACCAACGACACATTTGAACGAAAATAAGTAATGACTCTAACACATTTTTGTAAACTACAGGAGTCTTCAGAAAACGTGTTTGATTTACCGAAAGAAAAACATTTCCACATTTTAAGAAAACCCAACCTCGTTTACCCAAGAGCCGCTTTTCTGGACACATAATTGCGAAAACATATAGGAAAATAAATAAATCCCAAACTTTCCACTTAACATTTTTTCCGTTCCCACGCAATAATTAACGGGCATAAAGATCGAAGTCCATTTTCGCCTAAATTGCGAAGTTTGTTCCAAAAGAATTTCTCTTAATCTGATTTGAACGGAGAAATTTTTACGCATTTTAGATTCGTCCATTACCTCACAAAATTTTTAAATTTGTTAAAGGAGCAAAAACATTTGCAGAACCTGTATTTAATGTAGAACAAAGTTTGTCCAAAATATTCGTACATGGCATTTAATATAATTTCTAATGTAACAAATATCAAATAGCCGTGTAATTTACGTCTTATTAATAAATCGTTATTATAAGATAAACGTGGTAGAATGTTGCACCGAAGAGGTACCATCGATACATTTATTTCTAGCGTAAATCAGCTCTTGCGTTTCAGTAGAAAGATATGAGTACCGGCCGACTTACATGTTAGGGAGTCGCAAAGTAAATGTATTAGGCTTCATCATCATCATCAACCCATTACTGTCCCACTGCTGGGCACGGGTCTCCTCTCAGAATGAGAAGGATTAGGCCATAATCCACCGCGCTGGCCAAGTGCGTATTGGTAGACTTCAAATACCTTTTGAGATTTTTTTAATAAATATCTTAAATATGCAGGTTTCCTCACAATGTTTCCCTTCATCATTTAAGCAGGTGATAATTAATTTCTAATACGCGCATGATTTTGAAAAATCAGAGGTGCGTGGGATTTAAACCTCGGACCCCTCGATCGAGAGGCCAAGTTTCTTAACCACTAGGCTTTCATTGGTATTAGGCTTCAGAAGCTCCTATTCTATACGGAGTTGGCTAAAGTTGTCCATGGCATGTAGTGATCATTTACCATCAAATGGAATAGACCATAAATAGATTCCAATACCATGCTTATCTCATTATCCTTACCAACGCCTCCATTGTCGATTTTAGAACAGGGTCACGTATTATTTGAAATTTATTTACACTTATCTGACTTGAATTGGCTTATTATTAACCTAGAAATAGCTGCTTATCTTAAACAAAAAGTATAAAAGATAAGGCGCCTACCCCTTTTAACGCCGATATAATATTTTTAATATAATAAGCATTTCTTTAGAATTGTGCTACTTTCAACTTTCGCTTTGACCATTGAAATGCGTCCTTTTAATTGTTCCGGACACTTTGTTCGTGAGCAGATAAATTATTTGCTAGCACGGACTTTTTCTTCGGGCATTCCCTATCTAAATTTATGCCCAGTGAGAAGGGCAAAAGGGGATTTTATTAAAAAAGTTCCATCGCCCTTAGTCCTTGGCATACGGCCACAAAGCAAATCGCCTTAATTATTACAGGAGCGACATTACTGAGGGCAAGTTTTATTTCTCCTTTACGTGGAACAAATGTCCTGTGAGGGTTAAATCGGCGGCCATAATTTTGCGCACTCCAGCTAAGTTGTCGTATTAATGGTATAACTTAACACGACCCACACACAAGTGGAAAGGCAATGACTGAAAATACTTTTGACTTTACCTTTTCAGTTAAGAAGCGTAGGCTCCTTACACTCTAAGTTCTAACAGCAAAAGTTCAAGAGAAGTTTCTAAAGAAAATATTGGAGTATATATAGTAGTAAATAGGTCTAATAGATCTTAATATAAATGAAACATACAATGTGAACATAAATACTATTTTAATATACACATGCTGTCAGTAGATTTTACAATTAGTTAATGCACAAACGTCGTCTATTTGCAAATGTTTCCTGGGTTGTAAAATGTCGTAACACACATCACATACTAGAATCAGATTTAGCTATTGTCTTATCTTATTTTAGTTTTGAATAATTGTATAAAAATAATATTTCAATTACATTTAGCCTACTCAATTAAAAAGGATAATTTGAAAGTACAAGTTCATTTTACTATGTCATCTTACTTACAAGCACTAGAAATACCCACAGTTTTAATGCATATCTGGCAAATATTATAAATATAAACTTAATTTTCACCTCAAACAACCTGCATGAACTCATAAAATTGATATCGATTTCTAAAAACCCATACATCGTAAAAGTCAAAGTTAGATGGGTATAATAAAGACTTATAACATCTCTTTTCCATTATTTGCTTTGAAGGAGCTTCTTGAATTATGCGAATAAATATTTGAGACGAAATAAGAGGTCAGAACCGTGTTCTCACGTCTTCGGCAGTAACCCTGAAGAAAGATAATTTACATATCACGATATTAATATTAAAACAGTCGTATCTGGCCTTAAAATAATATTACAAAAATAATACATTTAATCACACAGGCGGCAAGAACCTATTTCTCTTTTCGATCCTTTTTAAGTTATTAACCTAACATCAGGATTAAAACATCAGGTTTTGTTTATGTGAACTGATAAATGTTGTATTTATTAATCGGTCGCTGACATGATGATACACTAATATTATCGTGTTGTCGTGTCGTGCGGTCGTGGTCGTATGGTGTAATAAACGACAGTCGCCCATAAAAACTAAACGAAGCGACAAATTTTAATGAACGTTACAACAGTAAATATTTTTTCTTGTAAATCAAAGGAGATCTGTAAATGTATGTCATCTTTGAAGTTACCACTTAAAGTTAAGAGGTAGGAACGCCACGAAAAAAATCTGGTTGGCTATATCTTTCATATTTCGTCTCTACTTCTACTTTGCAAGACATTGCCTGCAAAAACCGTTGCATTTGACATTGCAAATATGAATCAAGAAAAGCTTAACACCGCTGTTATAAGGCAGAAATGATGCGACACTGACACCATCGCAGTCGAAAAACGAGTAATTATTATTAAAACAAAAAAGACTGCTTTAAAATAATTATTCATATATCTCCATAGTCGAGTAAAAATTATCAACTACTGACTTTTAATTCTGATAATTTACAAACTCCATAACGACACAATTTCACACAGATACAAAAATGAAAACCGAAATTCGCTCCGAAACTGGAACTGAACAATAAATAACAGCGCAGGTGTTCACATCGACCTAACAATAAACATCATTTGATAGTAGCAACACGTAAAACTAGGGAATTTAGTCGAGGAACCTGAACTAAACTCTTAAAAAGACTATTGCAACTACATTCAAGTAGACTACATAATTCTTTGTTACAACTATTTCATTAAAAAATCACATAAGACTGTGTCGCCAAAAATAAAAAAGTACAAAACGGGTCCATGATAAATAACAGTGTGACATAAACGTTTCTATATTAAACAAACTGAGAGCAAGAATAAGAAACAAGGGTCCAAGTACATCCATTATTTAGCGAATTACTTGTCCTTCGTCCTCTCGTCGGTAACATTCTACGATAATGGTCGCATTCACACCTCGTGAAGTAGATTGACGTTTTAGGACAGTTTATAGAGTTCACATCGTGTTATAAACGCACCTCGGTCTAGCAAAAAGGCCCTTTTAGCTTAGTCCATTTATATTTTTAAACGAGTTTTTATTACTTTCGAAAGGTGATTGTTTGCATTTGAACATTCGGTCATCTGCGGCAAAACCCATTTCGGCCGTATAAATATCAAACGTATAGACCCGCTCCTTTAAATAAGATTAATGAGTCATAACATAAAAACATTTCAATTGAATCCTAAAGTATATAATTTGAAGTAGAGTAAATAAATTAAAGTGCTTTTCATTCGCTTACTGCTAAAAAATTGCAAAAAAGAAAAAACAAATACATCACGTACAAAGTATGCAAGAATAAGGAGCGACGGTTACGTCCATTACTATCCCGACACTTCGTCCGTCCGTAATTCACAATTAATGGTCACACCTCGTAAACGGAATTCACATTTTACGCAACACAAAACAACATTATGTCTCTTGTAATAAACATTTTTGGGTTGCAAATTGTGTCTCTGTTGTATACATTTAACTTGAATTATGGGTCCCGAGTGCGGGTTATTGGTTTAAATTATTATGTGGAGGGCTGTATGAATTTTGTTTTAAAATAATTCAATTTGCCCGTATTTTAAAAAAGCAATCAGCGTGTATACGAATTATCATTAATATAAATCTTGCGTCAAATAAATCGAGTACGAATATAATTATTTGACAAACAAAAACCGAGTTCACAAACTTCTTGAACAATACGTATCTTAATTATTTACTCACTTACCACGTCAAATCAAAATCAAAATATTTTTTTTTTATTCACAAAAGCACACTTTAATATTAATTACAGAGCACTTTAATATGAATTAATCTTACATAAAAAAATTTTTTTCACAAGAACCTTTTTCGAAAGTAAGATGTAATTGAACAAAATGGAACATACTAAAAATAAAACTGAATTTCAAATTAATGGTTACGTTAATTTGAAATTCAGTTTCAGTTGTGGTGTTATTAAAATGGAAAAATGAATGCTAGGCTTTTCCATTAAATTCGAGATCCACATTCAGTTTAAATTCGCAACATTCACATGCTAATATCAAACATGACATTCAAAGCCATAGAAATGCAATTTATACTTGAAGTCGGTTTTCTACAAGGCGTTGCCTGTCTTTTTATAGCATAACAAGGTCGAATTAAGTAATTCAGCATCTCTATTCGCACCACCTACATTCAAAGAAACTTATACCTACAACAATCTTAATAAATTCAACAAATTGCAACCACCAAACAATATAACAATATATAAACTTTCTCACCACAAGCTACCATTAACCTGGGCTTACCTTTACGAAGGTAGCGTAAAGTGGGTAAGCAGATAGGTAGCCATATATTTGAAGAGTAATAGCACCAGTTAACGTGTCCTTTCAAAATTATTCGCTGAATCGCGGATCGGGCTACACGCAATTACTTTCTTTAAGTAATCTTGTTAACGCTTCAGAATAAGGGTATGTGCCTTATAAAATAGTTTACTTAACTCGTTAGTTATAAATAAAATAGTAATACAATATGCTAACATATTTATTTTAATCAACGAATGCGCCGTTTTTAAACACACGTGTCTGAATTTATTTACAAAATTGGAAATAGTAATTTATATTTTAATAACTACATTAAAATGTAATTATCGTTCTTGCATCCTCTTAACATAGATAAGTAAAGATACTTCGCCGCCTTGAAATTGAATGAAGCCACAAACTTTTTTTTGTAAGTTCTTTTTTGTATTCTTGACAAATAAAAACATTTTTAGAGAAAATTTACGAATAAATAACTAATACTGCGTAATTTACGTAATAAATAAATAATTATTTCAAATATTTTAGGGACATTTTAGCACGGAGACGTGGCAAAACTTTTTTACGCAACTATTTCAATTCTCAAAACTGGGTACATTTTCTTGTTAAGAGTGAGCAATCTATGCCACTTAAAGTAATTTTCGTTTATTCATGACATACAATACTTTCATATAAAACCGAAAACAAATCGAAAACAAAAACTAATACTTCTGAAAAGAAACAACCCAAAAAAACATATCTTTAATCAAGCATGTAACACATCTATAAACATTTTAAACTTAATTACCGATAACATAACCCAATCGGTACAGAAACAGGAAAGGAAACATGCGTGAACTCACCCGAATCTTAGATCCTTATCAAAATCGCAATAAAGCGATTTCGTACCAAATAAGAGAGAACATAAAACTTTCACGGAACTACGGTAGGCCGACAATGGGTAAGGAAATGCAAGTTTTATTTCCTTGGCCCTGATCGAGAGCTTGTTTAGATAGACAATAATAGGATTACAGTTGTGAATATATGTCGCTATACCTATTGGGGTTAAACTTCGGAACTTCGCCCCTTAAGTGAGTTTTGTTAGATAATGGAGCCCGTAGATCAAGAAGCTTTGCATTCACGGAAATTAAAGTTGGAGGGCTCTACGTATTATTAACGTACTCGTATAATGTACGAATATTTACGCGTTTTATTAGGTATACAATAGTATACATATATATTGTTGAAGCAGTGATAGCCTAGTGGTTAAGAAACACGGCCTCTCGATCGATGGGTCCGAGGTTCAAATCCCGCCTCTGATTTTTCGAAGTTATGTGCGTATTAGAAATTAATTATCACTTGCTAAACGGTGAAGGAAAACATCGTGAGGACACCTGCATACCTGTGAGGTTTATAAAAAAAAATCAAAGGTATGTGAAGTCTACCAATACGCCCTTGGCCAGCACGGTGGACTATAGCCTTCTCCTTCTCATAATGAGAGGAGACCCGTGCCCAGCAGTGGGACAGTAACGGGTTGTTGATGATGATGATGAGGATTGTTATAAATATTGTTATGAAGGATAATTATATTATATTTTTTTTCTATGAAACGCAATCTTAGATAGAATAAAACTCAAAGTTAAATAAATTTAGGTTAATACTACTAAATATAAATGAATCTCAAAAAAGGTATCCTGAAGTCTACTAAAACGCACTTTGCGAGCGCGGTGGACTATGACCAGCAGTGGGACAATAATAGGTTGATGATGATTATGATGAATATTAAATGTATAAAAATATGATTAAAGAAGAAATTGGAAGATAACATTTCTTGAGACATTAAAACTTACCCGTCGAGACGCAAGTTATACTATTCAGCCACAATGTTGAATCTGCTTTATCCTCTCGTTCTAAGTAGCTCCTCGCAACACACTCCAACTCCATAACGGTTATGTTTGTGTCTAATTCTCAACGACCTAGAAGGGTTTGTCGGTTGACCTATAAACTTAAGGATATTATGGACATTCCAATGAAAGAAAAAGTTTTCATCGTTAATTGGTTTTCATCATACAACACAGTTTTCAAAAACGTATTTTGTTCATTCTTTAAATATAATTTTCGGTATAAAAGAAACTACAGTTCTAACCCATATTTTCTCCCGGATAATATTATAACTTGTCTTTTAATATCACGCTATGGGGTCGGAAATTGATTTATGGTTTAAATTACGTCAAAATAAGTAAAGAAAAGCGAGGAAAATGGCTAAATCTTTTAAAGTTGCCTGCGGGGAATATAATGTGCTAATATTTTATACTGACGTGCGTAATATAGCGGTCACCACATCGGTCTGACACGCAAACATCTAAATGAGAAATTTAGATATCTATTTAGCTGGACTTCTTTCTAAGTGAGAGAGGTGTGTTAGGCGCTGCTGTGTTCCGTTTTGAAGGGTGTGGTAAGGGAGACATACTTTTCCGAGGCGTTCAAACTTAGTCCTCAAGAGTAGCGGCGCCTGTGGCCGACCTCAGGTAGGAATATCTAATCCTATCTGGGGTTGTTTACAGATGTTCATGGGCGGCAGTAACCACTTACCATCAGGTGGACTGTATGCTCGTCTGCTACTCCAATATTATAAAAAAAAGGTTTAAGTCATAGATCAAGCGCAAGTGCGCTGGCCAAGTACAAATTGGTGGACTTCACACAAGCCTCACAGGCCATTTATTAAAGAACTGTGTCAAGTTTTTCTTTACCTTTTACAGTAAGTGATAACATTTTTTTAATCCTCACATAACTTCGACAAATCTGGGGTTGGAACATCGGGCTTCTCTATTGAGAAAGCGAGTTGTAATCACTGGGTTATGACTATTTATGAATATAGAACCTTAATTATAATTGTCACCACATACATATATAAAACAATTCCACCCCATGGTATCATTTTACCTGTGAAATCTGATAACCTGCTCCACACTTGATACGTATCTACGAAGCTATTGAAAGCCGATCATAGATTTTCTCCTGAGGATTTAATTAAGTCTCTCATATTAAACCCCTCAAGCTAATGTATGAACACAAACATAGTTTCTTGCTTATAAAACAATATCTTAAGATAAGTGTTTTATAGTAGCTACAAATAACATCGCTTTCTCCTGTAAGTCGTAAGAGATCAAAAGGGACCTAAATTCGTCAGACTTTGAACAAAAATATCAATTTATTTTTTTATAATATAGAAGTAACAAACAAGCATTCAGTCCACCGTCCAGTTGCTAAGTGGCCATTGTGGCCCTCTGTAATCAATCCCAGATAAGAGTCCTAACTGAGGTTGGCCACATACTACCCCTGAGCACAGTTGGAACGCATTATGTAAGATCTTCCCTTACATCCTTTCAGGGAGTACGTGGCGTAGTAAACTTACAAAAACTGATGAATGAAACTACGCATTTGTAATCTGATAAGTAATGTTTAACTGCCCTTATAATTTACAGGAATTGGTTTCAAGTCCTACCCTTTGTACAATCAAAACTATGTAACGACCTTTCTGATCTCCACTGTACTAAAGGCAAATGAACAATACTCAGTTTCCAAACCCAATTGTTGTAGAGTCCAACAACAAAGTGACTCGGACCAACTCACTTTACATTCAGTTCACTTTGAAGTTGTGGCTTACTTGTAACTTGTAATATAGTATTTAACAAGCACTGAGCAGTGATGGTGGTAATTACCGCACTTTACTATACTGGTTCGTAGAGTTATTACCATTTTCGCTATTGATTCCAAGTGTAAGTAAGCTAATGTTTTTTCATTGACTTTTGAATTGTTGAATTGTTCCTGAATGGGTATGTTGATACCCCTGAGGGCTAGGTTGGAACGCCTCGGATAGTATGTCTCATTTTACACAGAAATCAGCAAGAATTTAATATTATTTAATTTCATTTAATTTAATGTTATTGGAAAAAAGAGGTGTTGCGATGGTGCCTGCGGCGTCAAACCACAAAGGATTTTAGGTGTTTTAAGGATGTGAAGGTATACCCTCACATTCGCTTCATTAGTATGATATTTATACGAGTTTATGTCTACATACTGCTACGGTAGCCACTTAGCCTATCCAATTTTAGGAACTATAAATCAACAGCCAAAGGGCATAAGAGCAGCTCAACTTCAAACTTGAAGTTCCTGCAAAATAGTCTCACTGCAATTTACTGACAGTTCCTGTTTTGCGCAGAAGTTGTTTAATTACCAGCTTACTCGACGTAAAAGTTTCACGACTAAGTTAACTTATTAAGTAGGTGCACGGAATTCTTAACGTGTTTCGAAAACCTACATAGTGTGAACGAATACGTTGTTTGAAATTTCACAAGAGGCGTCCCAGCTTAGTCCTCAGGGGTAGCGGCGCATCTGTGGCCGACCTCAGGTAGGAATATCTAATCCTATCTGGGGTTGATAACAGATTTCCATGGGCGGCAGTAGCCACTTACCATCACGTGGACTGCATGCTCGTCTGCTACTCCTATATATTAAAAAAAATAAAAAAAGACAGTTTTATTTCATACATGTAATAATAGATGGCGTTCTAAATATTCATATTACAATTGGTTATAGTAATAATATTGTAATTAGTTAATATCGCCCGTTAACAATCCCTCCAACATTTTACCCACCAAAGGTCGACAATTGACAATTTTTTCATACTATAACCATTGTCAAATTTCAATAATTCAAATTCCAACTAAGCATCACTTTTTGGTTATTTGCTTTGGCAATGATTGGAAAGATTGATGATTAATAACCGGCGCTAACGTAAAGGTAATTCGAACACAATAATATACTTCAAAATGTTGAGCATAACAAGCATGTATTGATATGTTCTAAGTAGCAAGGAATATAATCCACCTGATTTAATTCCGAATAGGTTCTCAGACACATTCCTACATGTGAGGACTATTATAGAACTCTATATATAGCACATGAGTCTGTGTAGAAGTTAATATTTTATACTTTATATTTGAGAATATATATTAATGTTTAGAGCGAATATTTTACTTAAGAACCTTAGCTAGTAAATATTAAGTATAGTTAAGAGAGGCTTCTTGAAGATAGAGGCTTTTCGGCAAAGGATTAAGTCGTTGTTATTAATGAAGCGCCCTTCAACTGTCTGGTTTACTGAATTTGTTAACGAAGAATTATTTTTGTCGAAAAAAGAGTAGATTCATAAATTTAGTTACGCGAAAACAGGAAATTAATATGAATTTTCATAGCAGTGAATCTTGTTGGAAGAAATAAGTGCTTTTATCCGGGGGATAAAAGCACTTATTTCTTCCAACAAGGGGTTAAATAAGGGGTTAAATTTAAGGGGTTAAATATGGGGTTCATTTAATTTAATTTATATTCATTCCTTAGAACCTCGGCGATCTAGATTATCTCTGTGCCTAATTTTTTTCAGTTGGTTTTTTTAGTAAGACTACTCTTACCACAACCATATATATTTGGTTTTGCTAGTGCCGTCCTCGCTGATCTCTGCTTAACCTAAAGGTTGACTGGTAGAGAATGCTTGTAGCATTAAGTCCGCCTTTGTACCATATTCTAGATATAAGAAGATTAAATAAGTAAAACGCCAACAGTAACATTTGTTACAACATAATTTAAGCGTAATCGATGTAAAAAAATGTACAACACATTATTTATGTGAAAATGATGATTTTATTTTTTAATGACAATTATTTAAGTAAAGCTATAATTTTTTCATAAGGGTACTAACCTGTTTTTGTAAGTGCTTTTATTTGATGAATATTTATAAAATAAGTAACTCATACTTTCGCTTATTTACTGAAATACGTTTATTTACTTTGTATAAGCCTACACTTACAAATTGTTAGTTCCAACACTTTTCCTTAATCGGATAATACGGATCAGATATATCCGGTAGGGATTTGAATTGGACTGGATGCTGTTAATCAATTCATTCATTCACTCAATCGTTCAATCAGTCATTCGTATAATTTACATTAGCCAATTATCGGATTGTACTAATTACGCTACTGTACCATATCTACGAATACAAAGGGATAATCGCAACTAATCTTCTAATAGCTAAATAACTCTTGTAGCCCATACCATATTCATCTCATAATATTTTCAAGAGCCCGCACTAACACTACTAAATAAGAACGCAATTTAGCTAATTACGAGAGTCGTACTCAGCTCAGTGGATATAATTGAATCGTCCTCAGCAATAGCGTAATTAAAACTATTAACAGGATTAACGGGTGTTAATTAAAGCGTGATATTAATTGAGGTCTGCTATTACGCTAGCGTGGTGGACTACACTCGCACCTGAATGGCTTAGACACAGCGAACGAGGAGATCCATTACGTCATACACGAGTACATATGACGTAATAGATTTAAAAGAAACATCAGTCAAGTTCTAAACTTATCAATTCGCTAAAAGAAACATCTATCACGTTTTATTGTAGCAATGTCAGAAACTTTTGTTACAAAGTACAGTGAAGCAGAAAACTTATCTCCATTTCGCACATTTTCTAAACTTGTGAAACAACTACCTAGACAGTAATACAGTACAGTGGTACAGTTCAATAGTCACCCCAATCCCATTTTTTTCTGTCGTGAGGCAGTTTTTGCGTAGCACTTACATTTAAGGCGACCATTGTATTCCTCAAAAATGGAAACGCAACTGTGATTGGCTTCAGGCAAAACCTCTCTTCCATATGAAATTGGTTTGTCGATTGTTCATGGGCGGCGGTGGCTACTTACCATAAGGTTTGCTGCTTAAATCCTATTAAAAATCGTTTCCTTAATAAAATTTGTAATCTAATCGCATTTCTTTTCACCTCTTGCTGGTTTTCCATTTGAGTGAGTGAAAAGCATTTACACATATCGTTATTATAAATATCTTCTTTTAAACATATATACATGTTATACGTACATACATAGGTATAATACAAATATGTCGTTACAGAAAAAATGTGAGCATATCTCTTTTTGTCTCAGAACAATAAAAATTATCATATAAATGGAAAGTAAGGAAAAATTAATAATATTAATATCTTTCTTGAAATAAGACGCGGTTTATTCATTGCTCGCTACGGGACCCATAAATAACCAGGGTACATTCAGTCTACACGAAGTTACAAACAAAAGAAAAATATTTTAGTAGGAAAGTTATAAGCAAAAACAAAAAAACATTCTTATTAAAATGAGAAAACATCAATCTTCTTTGTATTATACTATTCATATATAATAATTCAAAATTAAAACCAATAGAAGTGCTTCATATTTGCAAAGAAAAGTTAAAATGTTCATATAAATCCATTTTTGTATTTATTCGTTTTTGAAGTCGTATAAATATACAAAAAATCTTCAGTTTTGTAAAAGGTTGTGTATTTACTCCTATTATAGCATAAAATAATACACAAAAATAAAAATACAACGCATCGATTTTAAGCTTTTAAATTTTATCTTTTGAAAATATGTATACAAAAATAAAATGTGTTATAATATTATTTTATACCAAAGTAATTAATTTTAATGATAGAACCTCGTTCGTCATTTATCATTCCTACTAATTACTTATCTACATTTCACATTAAGATCTAATTAAACTGTAGACCTTTTGAAGCCCAGATCTGTTAAGGTACATACACATTATCGTGTATCATTCGTGGCTTGAACGAATATGTACTGCAATAAGACATATTTATTTCTGCCCAATATCACCAGAGTTAAACGATACTATATTCTGGTTTAAAGGGTAAGGGAGACACACTTATCCGAGGCGTTCCAACTAAGTCCTCAGGGATATGTATCTGTGGCCGACCTCAGGTTGGATTCTAATCTTATGTGGGGTTGCTTACCGATGTTTATGAACGGCAGGGGCCGCTTATCATTGCGCGTTGTTTTCTATTGTATTGGTAAGCATTAGTATTAGTGTGAAACATGACCTCTCGGGATGGGTTCAAGGCCTTTGATTTTTTGAAGTTATGTGCATATTAGCAAACCTTTTTTCCAAAATTATTTATCTACTGTGGTTACCGACAGTTTAGTGTAATGAATATGTAAAATTCCTTTGTTTTGAATAGACTTATTTAGTTGTGTACTTCAAAGGACTGACAGACATATACTTAAGTTTGAATTACATGTCAAAGAATACTAACGGAACTTGTATAATTTGTTTCAAAATGAGGGCTTATAATTGTAAGGGACGTAGATGAATTACACAGAGTTGACATGTAATTGTATTAAATAGTAACCGGAATATTTACATACGAGTATTTAGACAGAACGATAATGTGTAACGACCCTTACCGTAATTAAAGTTTCAAATGTGGAATATAACGCAAAAGTCGGCACGAAAGCTCTAACCCTTTCATTTCGACTTTTGCTACTTTAACCACCCTTTTAGATTTATACTGAAATATAATCGCCAAAAGGTTTCAATAAAATGAATTCAGAGCTACTAACTCTAATAACTGAAGCCGAGGGTTTTTATTACGTTTCACCCGCTGAATAAATATTACTTTTGTAATTTATTTAAAAGAAACCCCCAGGCAATAAATGAAAAACTTATAGCGACTAATAAAGACGGTTCACACCTTCACCTTTTATTAAATTTTGGGATACTGAACGATGTTACTGTATGGGTCGTATACATTGAATGCTTACTCAACCCGCACAATTCGGCTCTGTAACAAAAGCGTCAATGTACATCAAACGAGCCATAACAACTTATGCAAATGATTTCGATATTGGTAAAGGGGTAAGGTCTTATAGACCGTTTATCGACAGTGGACATTCACTTAAGTGAAACTGTCCACTGTCCAATTCGCACATTTCAATAGCTAGACACGATCTCGCAATTCAAAGTTTATAACTAGCGCACTTGGGAGAGGGACTTTGGGAGCTCAAATAATATCATAGTAAGGCGAACTAATGGAATTGTGAAGTAATCAGTCCATTGTCTATTATCGTATTTTCTATTGCTGGGCACAGGTCTCTTCACATAACTAGGGGTAGCCTATAAGAAAGTAATAATAAAGAAGATATATGAGTGATTCTAGTTGTAATGTTTTGTTTTCAAAAGTTAAACCGCTGTTAACCCTTACCCTCTCCATTTCGACTTCCCATTGTCAATATTGCTCATTGTGTTTGCCCTGGGTTCGATGTCCGGTCAAGAAGTTATATATTATACCTACCATGTCTATTCTGGATTAAGATGTCATGTCTGTGTGTCTGTATATTTCTTTGTCTCTGTGTGCGTGTAATTTTGTGTTCGTGAGTCTTGTATTTTGTGTGTTACGACACCTAATATACAAAGTAGCCCATTGTGATATTTCTTTTAAGATTCAAGATTATGTTTCAAATGACAAAAGTAGCTACTCCAGAAAGAATCCCAAAGTATATATTTTGTTTTGTCTCGATATCTCACTCGCCAACCAACGTGTGTGGCTGATATGTCATAACTTCACACGAACTATCTGTGTGGAGAAATGTTTATTGCAGACCAGAGACTGTAGACTGTACTGGTAAAGCTAGGACCAGAGTTTACGTAATGTATATAAAGTTATTTCACTCACGGCATATGTACAAGTATAAGATGAAAATATTTATTCATATTTTACGAATGTATAATTAATATTAATAATAATTATACAGATTAAATTTTCAAATATGAATTATTTTTCATAATTTTGCCGATCTGCTTTCTTCTTTTTAATTCTTTATAATCGTACCACTACAAAAATCTTTAGAAAATATATCTTTTCGGTCTGGGTGTATAATTTTCCTTTGTACCCACAACGCTGAGTACGAATCTGAATATAAAGCGTTATTTCATTACATCCTGTACATAAATATGTATGCTATTACCACGAAACTCACAAATGAGTTAAGCCAAGTACAAACCAACTAATTGTTCCAGACCCAACACCCACTGAAACTACATAGCACTGTATCGTTCATGCTTGTGTAAATTGGTAGAAGCGAAACAGAATGGTAACAATAGGCTTGCGTCCATGTTCGTGTGTGCTTTCTACAGCAAATAGCCTTTGTGGCATACAAAAGCCGTTTGTGGGAGTTTAGAAGGATTTCGATTTATGGAAGTAGGGTAGTTTTGTCATGTTACACTGTTACAGGGGTTCTTAAACTTTTATCCTTGTCTAGTCCAATGAAAGTATAATTAGTGTTTTTCTGTGATAAAAAAATGAGTTCTATTTTTTAGGAGGAACACCTTATAAAATTGATTACAAGCGCGCCTAGATTTATTCGTTTAATTAATTATTACTTTAATTCGATTTCATCCACACGTTTCCAAAATACGTATCAAAGAATTTATCTTCATTTGTCAAAAACCGTAATATTCCATAGAACAAGATAACTGCTCATTTTTTAACATAAAAATGACGTATAAAGTACTAGTTTTTTTTAATTGACCAATTATAAAGATAGATAATGTGCATCACTATTGGACCAATTAACATAGTTCTGTGATACGAAGACCACTGTACCAATAAACCAATGCGATCAAGTGCAGCTTAGACAAATGTTAGCATAGGCTTCATCTTAGAAGCGTCTGCCAGTTGACTGAACATGTAGACGTAAAGCAACATCAAACCGGTAGACAAAGCCAACTTCAAATAGCTAGCAACTATTCCTATCAGTATCAAACACTACATGCGTAGCAAGCTTAGTAATATCGATTTAGCTAGCAACTATTCGTATCGGCATTAAACTCAGCACATCCCTAGCGCGCGTATCAACATCGATTTAGCTAACAACTATTCGTATCAGCATTAATCTGGGCACATCCCTAGCACGCGTAGCAACTCCCTTTCTCTATGCATGAAGCAATTTAAATACTACGCCCATTACAACTGACTGTTTATGAATTTTCAACAGAGTTGAAAAGGTTCACGCACGGAATACCGGAAAATATTAACGAGATATCCCATAAATGTACGCGGGAACAGTTGCATAGCGGAATTACAACAACCCCGTGGTTGTTGTGAGAACAATGTTCTTTTTGAAACATGTTAATTCTCGTTTTTGTGTACAATAATTGTTCGCTGCGCTTTTGTTTGTTTATTGTACCTGTATTTTTAATATTTTCTGCGCGATTGCCTCAAGTTCGAAGCTTTGTTTTTTAAAGACGGATTGAATCATACAATGGCGATGGTTGTATAGGTTTTTCTGAAAATATTTAACCCAGAATGTTGTGCAATAATGAAACATTTTTAATGAATATTGTATGAAAATACGAACCTGAACATGTTTTAGTTATAAAAAGCGTGTTAATGATTGAAAAATATTTATATTGTTATGTGAAATCCGCAGCGAAGGAGACCATAATAAATTAAACTAGTCCCCCTGCGTAAAGATTTACGATTACAGTTATTTGTATGTCATACTTTTTTACGCGAGCGAAGCCGCGGGTTCTGCTAGTTGTTATAATAATCCAGAACTTCTGTAAGTTATGCCTCAAAGATACGAGTAGAAAGCTAGAAGTCAAATTTTTGACCGAAAATTGTATTAACGTTATTTACAACTATTAAAACTAAATTATACCAATGCCAACTGCTATTGCATTACTATTATTTAATAATGATTTCCAAAACAGAGATGGACAGATATTAAAAATAAATTGTAAAGTACATTGCATGTACATTTAAATGTATATTTTTTACGAAATTCACAACTTAACAAACGGGCTGACTTTGCCCAAAACGTATGAAACTACAGCGTTTCGTTATAAAACCATGCCTATTTTATTTTATTTTACAAGCCAATACTGAACCAGCCTCAATACATTCAAGCTATTCTAAAATCAATTTAAACACCGCTGCAACGTACGTAACTTGCTACGAGCCATTTTATCGGTTACTATGTGAACTTAAAAAGACCATATTTTTTGTAGACACCCATTTCCCTCTCATAATGTAAGTGTTAAGCGCTGTTGTGTTCCGATTTGAAGGGTGTGGTGGGAAACATAATTATCTGTGGCGTTCCAACTTAGCACACCACGTTAGCAACGCATTTGTACTTTACCTCAGGTATCTAGTCTTATCAAGGGTTGATTACAGATCTCCATCGGCGGCAGCTTCTTAATAGAACACAAAAATTACGAGATATCCCTAGGTGCCTGTCATTTTTATGTGTCATGAAAATTTCACTTTAAGACCTTGGACTGAAAGCATACATATAACTTAAAAAAAACGTTCATTTTAATTATAGAATGACAAAACAAGACAATTCTAAAATCAATTTCCCGTTGCACCGATGTACGTACCAACGGTATCTCGTTTCACGCATACAACTCGCTTACAGGCTTGTTACGGGCCATTTGCAGTGTCTCTTAGGAGAATGGCTTTGTGGGAATACCGTGGAAAGCAGTAATAGCCTAGTGGCTTGGCTCCGGCTCTTGCTTAAATCCAAATTCGAATCCATTTGCTCTTCTCTGTTCGTCAAAGTCAAGTAGGTATATGTGTGTTTGTATTTTTTATTAATATTTTTACAGTACAGTTATTAACCTCAAATAACCCACTAAGCCTAGTGATAGCCTAGTGGTTAAGAAACTCGGCCTCTCAATCGAGGGATCCTAGGTTCAAATTCCAGGCACGCACTTCTGATTTTTCAAAGTTATGTGCGTATTATGAATTAATTAACACTTGCTAAACGGTGAAGGAAAACATCGTGACGAAACCTGCATACCTAAGAAATTTATAAAAAAAATCTCAAAGGTATGTAAAGTCTACCAATACGCACTTGGCCAGCGCAGCGGACTATGACCTAATCCTTCTCATTATGAGAGAAGACCCGTGCCCAGCAGTGGGACATCAATGGGTTGATGATGAACCCACAAATGAGATGCATCCTGTAAGGACTAGGTCAAAACGCCTAAAAAGTATGGTATATAGCACACCTTTTATTTCATCATTACTGTGATAAAGCAGATATTATCGCAGTATGGCGATGGTGCCTTCGGAGTCGAACCTAAGCATATCATCAAATATATTGAGAGTTAACTAAAATTATTAATTCTTAACTGTAATTAAAAGATTCACCAAACCATTATTGTACTTATACATTGTAGGGCTTATGAATGTTGAAAACTAAACAGTTCGTTTTACTAATCAAGACAGAAGTTGAAAGTTGTACAACTTTTGTAGTTCGACAACGGTGGCACCATTGCGTCCACTAACTCGGGTGAATATAACTATTGTGTCCTTGCAGAGATTCTAAAAGGCATTTACCTCCCTTGTCACATATATCAAGTAAAATATTTCACTTTAAGTAGGTATAGCTACGAGTACAACGTATAAGATACCTCACTAGAGGAATATGTGAAAAATATTACACAAAAATAGCAAAAATAGACCATTTCTTTTGTAAAGGAGTTTGTTCCCTAGGCCGCTGGCTGGGCGGTTCGAGCCCCACTCTTGCCGTCCGCAACCCTGGAAGCCCCCTTTTAGTCGCCTCTTACGACAGGCAGGGCATACCATAGCCTTATTCTGGTGCCGGAACTACAGGGACAAGCAAAAATAGACCTAACAGTTTCTTAGGGATTACGAGTTCGTCAAAACACAAAGACGGATTTATGTAATAACAAGGAAAAATCCCCGATTACCTATTCTAAGTTCCAAGTATAACACATTCTCAAAAAATAACAATAAAATAATGTATAAAGAGGAAAAATAATATTCTAAGATAAAGATACTATTTTTAAGATAAGATCTGTCGGATAAGGCTTCGCTCGCACTGGTCATAAAGCGGCTGGCGTTTAAATAACCACCTGTTTAAAAACTACCTGTTCCAAGTTAGATTCTCATCCAAAAATATTTGTGAAGCCTATATACTATACTAGACTTTACTTTTAATATGGTATTGCCATTTCCTACATACGCATAAGCCTATATTAGGACTCGTGACTCTTTGATGGTTGGGTATTATTGATGTACACAATGAAATCTAAATTATTTATTCTGATATCTGCTTTATCAACTATCGAACTCGAAACCTTGCATCAGACCGATGTCAAGACTTCTTTGTCTTCAATAATAGTCAAAAACGAACAATTTATTTGATCACGAACAGCGAAATTGCAGTGCTAAAAGACAATTCATCTACTTTTCTTCATTAAATAAAACAAAGTGCAACTTATTGTTAAAATTGTCTGTATTGATTGATTGATTGACTTGTATTGTTATCTGCAATTGATAACATAAGCTTAATGTATGTTCACACTTAAACCAGGATTTTTTAGCAATCATTATTCCGTACTTAATTCATTTCATGGTCTTTTCTTTTTCTTTCTGCAGTAGATAATGTGCAAAGAAAATACATTGTATTACATATAAAAACATACAAAAACTGTATTTTAAATAGGATTACCTACTACATTAAAAGAAATAACATTTCAAAAATCATAAATAAGTAATTTAAATGAAATCGTACTATCAATAAGGTATAATTTAATTATTCAATTAATGATAAGTGGCTACTGCGTTCCATGGACATCTACCCAGATAAGATTGGATTTTTGCCTGTGGTTTGCAACAGACTACTTACGTTGCGTTGCTAGTTGCATCTGTAGTGGTACGGACAACTTTTACGCCTCGCATAAGTATGTGTCCCTTACCACATCCTTTAAGTAGAATACAGTAGCTTCTTTGTTGATATTAGGCAACAATCGGTGTAGCAGTGATGCCGCCCAAATCGAACCAAAGGTTTTCCCAACTTCAACTGTCTTACCTTTAGTTTGCCTGTCTTTAATCACACTCTGACTCTGGCACGCAAACACCAGTTTTGTTTCTTAACATCCGCTGGTCACACATACAAGCTGGTGCCGTACAGTTTGGAGCTAGTGCAGGACAAGCTTTGGGTACTCCTAGTTCCGAACAATATTCATAGCATTTCTCTAGTGAACACTTGTAGTAAACTTCATTCGGTGGACAATCTGAAAAAAATAGAGTAATCATTGTATTACTTTATAAGTCATCTGCACAACGGAGACCAAATTATACGTCAACGTTTTTCGAATATTTCGACAGCAATGTACAACTTAAAATGACACATCATTTATGAAACCAGTTAGGAGACCTCCTATTTTAAAGTGCATTCATGATAACCGATGGTTCCTATGTTATTCGTTTTTGGATTTTGTTACATTATATTACATAACGTCTAATATGTATGTTAAAGTGGCTCACTTTGTTCTTAAATAATGGTATTGGTAATTACAATGGTATTGGTAATTTTACATGATGAAGATTGATGGTAAATATTGCAAACAGTTGCACGAGATTTTCCTATTTCTATACTTTACTAGATGACCCGGTGAACTTCGTACCACCTAATTATGAGTGACTTTCTGTACCTCGTGGTTTCACTCGTGTAATTTATGTATTATGTCCATAAACTACTGGTAAATATTAGGAAATGGCCACAGGAGAACAGGAAAATAAAAAATACAATTAAATAAAATTCACTCTACCTCTCTGCACTCTGTTATTTTTTTACCGACTTCAAAAAGGAGGTGGTTATCAATTCGGCCGGTATCTTTTTTTTATGTAGGTATGTACACGAATTACTCCGCCGTTAGTGAACCGATTTTAATAATTCTTTTTTTATTGTGTTATTTTTTATTGTAGGTTCTAATGAAATTACAAAGTCAGTTCATCATTGACTATTTAAGGGTCTGATAATGTGGCTCGGAGACAAAATATGTAACTCCTCAACCGATGGGGATATTTGAGTTGTGTTTGAAGATATTTAGTGTAAGTTCTAACGAAATTGCAAAGTCACTTCATCGTTGACTATTTAAGGGTCTGATAATGTGGCTCGGAGACAAAATATGTAACTCCTCAACCGATGGGAATAATTGAGTCGTGTTTGAAGATATTTGGTGTAGGAGGTTCTAATGAAATTGCAAAGCCAGTTCAGGCTCATTCAGGTTCAGTTCAGTTCATCATTGACTATTTAGTTAGGTTAGGTTGGAACACATAAGACAATATAAAACTAAGCGGGCAGGGCGCGGCAGCGCCCTGCGAGCGGGCGGTTTCAATCAATGTAAATTCAGACCTTACCTTAATTCATGATCACGTTTATACAATTTTATATTGTATTAATATAAATGTTATTATGTCATCACTAAAAAGGGTAAAAAAAATTTTAACAAAAAATACAACCGACTTCTATGTCACTACATAGTAAAAAATAATTCAAATAAATGTTGGTTTAGTACATATTTCTGAAGTCGGCGCTCTATATATTTCGTTCGAATTATTTTTTACTTTGTTTTGATCTAAAAAAACAAACAGTGACTCAGATGCTTCATTATGTCTTATGATAATTTTCTTAGTGCTCCAAATTAACGGATATTAAATTAAAGTTCCATACCCGATTAAACAACCCTAAGGGTTGATTTTCCAAAAACGGTGAAAAATGTGTTCTATTATTTTGGACCAAAAAGCTAAATTCCAATTTTCATAGACTTTGCTTCAAAATCTGCCGACTTCTAAACGAAGTGTCTTCTAAAGCCAAATGCAAATTTTAAGTCTTTGCTTCCAAATTAACGGATTTTAAAATAAAATTCCAACCCCTACTTAACCATCTTAAAGGTTGATTTTGCAAATATCGTAAAATAGATATTTAATTACTTTCTATCGAAATCCCAAATACCAATTTTCATATAGATTTGCATCAAAACTGGGGGACTTTAATACAAACTTTCAACTCTTATTTATTCACGGAAACGCGGTCGAACAGGATAAAAAGTATCCTATGTCCGTCTCCTGGTTTTAAGCTACCTCTCCACCAATTTTCAGTGAAATCGGTTCAGCCGTTCTTGAGTTATTAAATGACTTCACGGAAACGCGGTCGAACGGGATAAAAAGTATCCTATGTCCGTTTCCTGGTTCTAATCTACTTCTTTACCAATTTTCAGCTAAATCGGTTCAACCGTTCTTGAGTTATAAAATGACTTCAAGGAAACGCGGTCGAACGGGATAAAAAGTATCCTATGTCCGTCTCCTGGTTCTAAGCTACCTCTCCACCAAATTTCAGCCAACTCGGTTCAGTCATTCTTGAGTTATAAATGGTGTAACTAACACGACTTTCTTTTATATATATAGATTTTAAATCAAAAAAATATTTAAAAGTGTCTACATTACAACTTAACAATTATTAAAGTTCGAAGGACATCTGATCTGATCTTATAATCATTATTTAAAGAAATCTGTATTATTATTATTAAAAAGCACGAAGTACGTCGCCAAATTTAACACGTTAATGCCAAATTACTCGTAGTCGTATTTAAATCGGTTCAACCTCTTAAATCAAACCGTACAAAAATGTACCAAAAGGCATCGATACAAATTTCGAAAATGTTTTTTCAGAAATAATTATAATAAATATTCGCATAAAAAACATGTAACATACCCCAAGGTGTATCTGGATCCACGCTCATAGAAGAAATCAATACAAAGATTCCACATACTAACAAAGGCACCAAAAACGACTTCATCTTGACTTGTGTCGAGTGTCCAAATTATTGAACGCTAGTTAGTTCGCATTATTTATACCTGCCACTTTATTGTAATCTTGACTCAAGCTGATTAAATACTAACAAACATGGGTGTGGCCGCTAAATATTTCCACTCCTAACACAAAAGAAACACGAAAACTTTTTTAGTTTCTATTTAACAAAATTGACGTACACGTTGTATTTATTAATAACGCTTATTTCATAAACTCAATACCTATTACATTATTAAATAAATCAAAAATAGTAAGTGATTCGATATCTTTATTAAATTGATATAATATATTAATATATGGTTGATTGTGACATGAATGATTTTGTCACGAATTTCAGACGCCTCTGTGGACGAGCGTCGGCCATCGCTTGAATTTTGTGGTCCCCGAGGTCCTTTTACAAAACCAATAACAATAATTACTGTGTAAGTAGGGGTGAATTTAAAAATTTCCCAAGTACAAGACGAATGTATACCGGAAGTTCCGTACTACCAAATTTTACGTATGGATCCTGTCATAATCGGTAAGTTAAGCGATAAAAAATACCAAACAAAAAATATATTTTTGCAATTATAATAAAAAGATAATAATATGCAAAATTTATATTTGGATTTATTTCCCGATATGTAGTGACCTTTACAATAGATTTATGTAACTATTTATCCTGTGTTTAACAATGTTTATCCAAGTGTATTTGGTACGTAACACAAAAGCAACAGAAAGGCGTGATTTTAAATATTGTTCAATTTATAACTAAACTAGTTAGACTTCTGTAGTCTGAATTAACGATAAGTCACGAGTAATATTTGATATATACATGAACTGATAGAATAGTACTGTAATAAAATGATATTTGTCGGAAAAACCTTCAATATTTTTTCTATTCTTCACACTGGCGAAATTGTAATATATCATTTTGACACTTTTCAAAAACAAGATAGATCATTTATTAATGTTATTAACTTCTCTTATTACGGTACCCCATTAGTATAAAAAATCTTACTATAATAAGTCTTTCTCATTATTTAGGGGAAACATTCATAACAAAAAAATCCTTTTTAAGATATCGAGAGATGCTTGACTTATCCTTTGGCTACGTCTGTAAAAATCATCATGTAGAATGTGAGCTGTCTGTCAATCACTGATTTTTAATATTATTAAGTGCAAGAACAATACAATAAAACAATTCTTTATTGCACACCAAATACACAATAAAATAAACAACAATCATAAATAATTAAGGGTGTAACCGGCGGTCTTATCACTAAAATAGCGATCTTTTCCAGACAACCATTGATTTTAAGGTAACATAATTCAGTAGCAAGTAAAACAGGGTAAGGTGTACAAAATGTAAAAGAACTATATTGGTATAGCCATTGCCCTTAATCAGTTCAGACAAAATATAACTATATTGCAATTTTCGAAAGACAATATGGAAGAACTTAAAATGATTGTTAAAGAAATATATTCAGCGGTATAACTCAATAAATATCTATACTAATAATATATTTATTCTTTAGTGTTAAAAATATCATTATTAACAATAAATTGTTGTACTCTTTTGTACAATTTAACTATAGTTAAGATGAAAAAGGGGGATTAATATGACTTCTAACGAATCATAGAAAGAACGAGGACTGATAAATAAAAAATGATAGTAATACAATTCAAATATTTAATATCCTGTAGTATTGGTTTATTTTATATATACATCATTTCTTCGTATTTGGTGGCCTTTATTTCAGTAAATTACCTGTAAAGAAATTAAAGTATATTAAATCATAAAGGCAGTGAAATGTATAGTTTGTCTTGATATAAAATTCCTGGTCTAATGAAAAATAACCTATTTGTACCAATTGTGTATATCGATCCACTTTTTATCAAAATGTTTTTTTTTATTAATTTTGTATTCGTTCAACGCCATTTACTATCTAAATAAAAAATACATTTTGACAAAATGTTTTTGTGTGGAGTTGCCTCAATTGCGAATTAAGGCATCGATGTGTAGAAACTTAAATGAAATAACATTCAGGTGCGTCACGTTCAACTTCAACCCATTACTGTTCCACTGCTGGGCACAGGTCTCCTCTCTGAGTGAGGGGTTTAGTCCATATTCCACCGCGCTGGTCAAGTACGAATTGGTAGACTTTACGCACCCCAGAGCTATTTATATTTTTGCGAACTCTGGCGTTATAATACGTACATATCTTTAAAAAATCAGGGCCTGGGATTTGAACCTCATTCGTAACCACAACGCTATTACTGCTACTAGGTGGGTAACACCTAAGTATTATTACACTTTTACGATAATCCGTCGAAAGGTGTAAAAATTTTATTATTAGGGTTAAATATTTCTAAAAGTGTTAATCTTGATTTATCTTACCATTAATGACATTCCGACTCTGGTATGCATACGCCTGCTTGGTTTCTCAACATTCCACTCTTGCACATACAAGCTGGTATATAGCAATCCGGAGACAAGGCAGGACAAGGTGGATGTACCTTCAGGTCGTTACAATGTTCATAGCATTTCTCTTTTGAACATTTGTAGTAAACTTCGTTCGTTGGGCAGTCTGAAATGATTTCTTTTATTAGGTTAATAATTTAGCCCGTTTGTACTTAAAAACAGCACAGCGGAGACCAATAAGATTATTATAAAATATTTTTAATTTGTATACATGACTCCATACTAGCATCATTATGTAAATTTGATGTACATTTGTTTTAATATCGCGAAAAACCACTAAACCGATTTTGTTCAACTTATTAGATAATTATTGTCATTAAACTTGTTGGTAGGTATGGTTTTTATCTCGCTGAGAGATTAGAGCAGAAGATGTTCCTACAATATTACTCGTTTGTACCACATTTTGTCTAAACAGTATGAGGTAAGATTCTATTTTTAGTACCTACTTCCAATTTAAAGGTGACTTTTATAACTTTAAATTGCCTCAGTTTATGATTAAATAACAGTATTGGCAACCGATTAATGGGAGGTTAATCGGTTAATGTCGTAAAAATATTTTTACGACATTAATACATATAAAATGAGCAAGATGCTATTGGCAATCACAAAAAATGAATCCCATATAACAGATAGAAGATATTACATACCCCAAGGTACATCCGGATCCAACGACATAGAAGAAATCACCACAAACATTCCGCACATTAAAATAGGCACCACAAACGACCTCATCTTGACTTGTATCACGACTCGTCAAATCACTGAATACAACTAGTTAGTTGGCTTTATTTATATTATGAGGTCATGCTGATTAAAAAACGACGAGTGTTTATCTTAGCTGTGGATTTACCCTAGCTTATTTACTTAGGTACTATAATTATAGTACTATCTGTTCTATATTACTTATAATGGCTATTTAAATGGCAGAAGTAGATGACGACATAATGTCACAACAAAAAAACAATATTCCCAAACACAAGGCCTTGCAATATTCATTTTGGTTCTATTGTAAAAACGGTAATTCCTATAGCCGCTATCATCCGCTTAGAGTAAATGTAATACTAAGTTTAAAATAAAATAATTAAAATTTAATTACTTAGGAAAGATATGAGTCAGGGTGAAGTTACGAATCTGTAAGAACATATCATTACATACCATACTAGACGTGATTGAGATTCGCAATTTCCTAATTTTATTTAATTTTTATATAAGTTACGGTAAATCAATTTATTTAAATTCAATCAATAATGGTGTCTTTACTTCTTGAAGTATTTTCTGCCAAGCTATTCAGCCAATCTTTTAAGACTGAATAAATAAAATAGTTAAAAGAACCCTATAATATATTACATAAAAATGTTTCATGCTACAGTCCCCTTAGGGAATTAAAAAATGCGTCTTAAGTTACTTTAGTTGATTTCCAAACCTTCTTTCAATTAATAAGTGTTACAGGAATATCGTCAATTTTGGGAAATATAAGATCTACAATTTTATAAATATTGTTGAAGATATTTGTTCAATTTCTCCTTTTTATATTATTTAGTAGGTGGATATGCATAAGCTTTAACTTTTTCGATTAACTTTAATTATTAAGATTATAAAAAGGGATAATATAATGAATTTTTGATTTTTAACGGCTCATGGATAGAGGAATAAAATGACAGTAACATAATTCAAGAATTAAATTTATTTATTTTTGTCCAATTTGGTACGTCTTAATCACTATTCCATATTTGATACCCTTGATTGACTTTTCTTCTCGATATTAATCTGTAAATAATGCCGACTGGTCAATTGCCGTTAAAGTTTACCGATCTCATAAACATTACAAATGTAAAACATTATCTTACCATCAAAAACACTCCGACTGTGGTATGCATACACCTGCATGATTTCTCAACAGTCCCTCCTTACACATACAAGCTGGTGAATAGCAATTCTCAGATAAGAGAGGGCAAGGTTTAGCTACCTTTAGATCTATTCAGTGATCGGGGCATTTCTCTTGTGAACACTTGTAGTAAATTTCGTTCATTGGGCATTCTGAAATATGTTTACTTCCATTAGTGATTGGTATATGCTTCAACAGCAAAGGCGACTAATTATAATTAATATTTTTTATTATCGCTTTGATGACGGTAGTAGAAAATACAACAATAAAACATTTAATGAAATCAGTTTAACGTGAGCTCCTATTTTAAGTAGGTAAGTACGTTCATAATAAACGACACAGAATAACATAATAAACGGAGTCCGTATATCATATTTTTTTGTAGTTTATGCAACATCTTACATTATAGTGTGTTTAGTCTATTATCATCATGATCAACAAGAACAACATTATCATCATCATCATCATCAACCGTATACTGTCCCACTGCTGGGCACGGGTCTCTTTTCTGAATGAGATGGAATAGGCCATAGTCCACCGCGCTAGCCAAGTGCGTATTAATAGACTTCCATTACCTTTTAAAACTTTTTCTTTTTAGATTTCTTAGGTATGCAGGTGTCCTCACCACGTTTTCCTTTACCGTTTAAGCAAGGAATAATTAATTAATTAATTTCTAATACATACATAAATTTAAAAAATGAGACATGCATGCCTGGGATTTCTTAACCACTAGGCTATCACTGCTTAGTCTATACTTTATATGAGTATTGGACATATTGGTATTGGAAATATTGGCATACTGAACATATACGAACCCAATGGTTTATCCAAATCCAATGACATTGTAGAAATCAACAAAAAACATCCACACATTAAGAAAAACACCACAAGCGAACTCATCTTATATTAAAATAAAATTAAAATGTTTAGATAAGTGTTAAGTGAATTGTATCACGTCTGGTCAAATTACTGATTATAATTAGCTAGTTCGCTTTATTTATATGTTGATTTCCTCGCTTAATAAGTACCTAAATTGGGATTCAATGATAACCGCAGATTTACCCCCGAGTTATTAGTAGGCACTTATTACTTATCGCACCGTCTGCCTATTTAGCTATTACTATACGATAAATCAACTATAGTAGGTTTTTAAGACTGTATAAATGTTAGGTAGACAGTAGAAATATGAGTCAAAAATAATTCAAGGAATTTTTCTCAAAATTATATACATACAAAAGATGAACAAAGATTTTTTTGTAATCTATAATATGTAGCAAACGTGCATGCAATAAGTGTACACGGCTGCCTCTTTTTATTTTTTTTTTTGTTGACGAGGGGGAAACCTTCAAAAGGTACCCGATGCCTTGGGAGCGACACAGGGTTATGTGGGACTCTTACCGCACTAAAACCCCTAAACCGTGTAAAAGTACACGGCTGCCTGTGGACATCATTAATTAACCCCAAGTATTACGATTACAGTAATATCTGAGGTAGTCTTCCTTACCGCTCCCTTCAAACCAGAATACAGCAGTGCTTGACACAGCTTCTATAAGGTAGAGGCAAAGGTGGCGAAAGTGCCTCCGAATTTTAATAACAACTAAAGGTTTATACCATCTTCAAGCTGTGACCTTACTGCTTAAAATATTATCTGGCAACCAACCCATATTGAGCCAAATACGATAAAACGGTGTTAAAAAAACTCAATGTACATAATGCTTTTATCCTATGTAGCCCCTTAGGGGATAAAATTTCAAAAATATTTTCTAAGATACATGGTGTGCAAAACTTCATATTGCACACCTTTTAGATTTAATTAAGATTAGGTACTATGCATAGTCTATCAATCAATGTTAACTTTGTTGTTACAGGACCTGTTTCGGATCAGCCGTTAATGTAATTATATTAAAATGACAAAAATACTCTTATTTAAACTAGTTTGTGTAAATACACGTGTAACTATATTTCTTAAGATAACAGACCATAGACTTAATAACTTGTTTACTTTCAGATTACTGAGTATTTAAATATCGCCATTACAATATTTATTTACGACACTACTACATGTGAACATATTAAGGAATATTGATGAATTAACATAATTATTGTTACATTTTGACGATCAAACTAATAATTGGTTTGAGTCAGTTTATCGTTACGAATTAACTAATCTACACATTTTGTTATTTATACTCATAAGGAAATATCAGTAGGAATTCATACAAACCTTTTCATTACTTTTGCACACAAATCTAACATAACGTTACATTATGCAAGCTTTGAGAGCAGCTGGAATTACGTAACAATTACAACCTTGCGTCACGTGGCACGCTCGTCGCAACTCGTAACTAGTGACCAGTAAATCACAACGCCCAACCATCTCCATTTTCTCATAAAATATATAAGGTATATTTTTGAAAACAATAACAAAAACGGAGACTAGAGGAAAGGGTTAAAGGTTAAAGGGGATAAAGAAAGGAACACCTAGTTTAGTTGTAGGAGCCTCTGTGGTTCCACTCCGGCAGCACTATTTTTTTAGCAGCTATTTTTATTAGGGAATAACAGCAGTGTCAGTATCACACCAGTCAAATCAGAACAGACAGAAACGCTTAAGTTGCTGTGTTCAGATTAGAAGGATGTTTAAGTGAGACATACTTTTTCCTCAGGGGTAGCGGCGTATCTGTGGACTTTCTTAATCTGGGCTTGATTACAGAAGGTGAAGTGAAGGTAGTTCATCTCCGGTGGCTCCACCGTCACACCTATTTCTGCCTCAAAACAGCAGTTTTGAGTGCTGCTATGTTCTGGTTTGGGGGTGTGGTAAAGGAGACATACTTCTCCGTTCCAGCTTAGTCCTCAGGGGAAGCGGCGCACTTGTGGCCGACTACAGATAAAAATACCTAATCTTACCTAGGAAGGATTATAGATGTCCATGAGCGGCACAAGCCACTTACCATCAGGTGGACTGCGTGCTCGTCTGCTACTACAATTTTGTAAAAAAAAATGTATGTGGAACATGTAATCATTCAGTACAAAAACCAAATGAAGCGAAGCGGCCTATGAGTAAAGATTTTATCAAAAGGCATTCAGAGTTATTTCACTGATCAATCTAATTTCCTTTAGGATTTAATGTGTGGCAATAAAGATCCGGATTATCCCGCAGTGAGGCAGGTACGTCATAAAATTAACTTACATTTGATGTACCATATGCCATCTGGATGAGATTACGATGGATGCTCCGAACTTTTATATCTACTTTACGAGAGTGTAAGAGAATGTATATAGTAACGACCAGTAATAAAGGTGGTTTAGGTGGTATTTTGTAAAAACACGACACAATAAGGTCCAAAGTGTAGGTATCCAAGCAATTCTTTTCGCTAAGCCCATTAGAGTTATGACGAATCTCGGTTGTAAAGTTGCTGGAAGAGACATGAGATGTTCCTATTAAAGTTTGTGATCGTCGTAAAAATTTGAATAACGGTTGTAGAAGTAGTAGTAAGTATTTTTTACAAAATTTTTGAATAAATATTTTATGTTTATGTTATTTATTGATTTATAAGACAATTATAGTTTAAAAACTAAAAACCACGCCAAAATCGCACAAGGAATATCGTTATTCCTGATTCCTGACGTACCTGATGAAGAGAATGGGATACAATTATTAAAACCGTGTATGGTCATCAGTTCTTGAAACTTGTTCAAAATTTTAAATTAATCGGACCGTTCAAAGTGGGTAAAGACCGAGTCCAAATATTCCGTTACATACATACATACATACATACATACAGGTCAAGTTCATAAAAGCGTGGTAATTAAGGTTGCAAATTATCATATGTACCTGATGGTAGGTTGCTCCTGCCGCCAATGGACATCTGTAATCAACTAAATATTGAACAAAGGTTCTGCCTGAAGCTGAGCGTAGCTACTTTGCCACTCCTTAGAACTAATATGGTGGCATTGTCGCCTATTAATCTGCCAGCATTTAGACCTATCCACCTGAAGTAGTATCAGCTCCACAAGTACCATTAACTTAAGTTTAAAATTGTAAAAAACATTATTTTAAAGGATGTGTGTTATGGAGTTTCTTTCGCCGCTTCTTCTCCATAACGAAACACCTTTTGAAGTGGTGATAGTTGTATTGACATTCAAAAAGTGCTCTGTAAAGAACCTATTTTGAATTAAAAAAAATGATTTGATTTGATTTGAAACGCAAAAACATTTCACGCTAGAAATGGGTGTAGCGGTGATACCGACACGGCCAAACTATACTCGTTCTACCCTTTTAAAATACATTTTAGTATTAAAAATACTATTAAACGTAAACTATGAGTTTCCTTTTAAACTTAGCTTGCAAAACCTCAAGTAAATGTTAGTTTGTTACACATTTAATGATATTGGCAACTTTTTCTTTGTCGTTAACTCTCAAAACGAGGTACCCAAGGCTTTGTCACAAACTATGGTAACGTACTTAGTTTAAAATTTTCCTTTTATTTACAGAAAATGGGTTCAGAAGATACGTTTTAAGCGGTGGTTTTTATCTTTAGTTGTATAACGGGTTGAAATAAAATTACATTTAGCCGTTTTTAAATATGATATTTTATGTGCAAGATACTTAAAACAAACACCTATCTACAGATTTGGAAATACAATCAGTCATAAAAAGTAAAACTCTCTTCTGTAACAATTGCATTATGAACATGGTCCCTTTGTGGCACGACTCCGGTGGCACCACCGCCACACGTATATCTTCCTAATAAAAGCAATGTTAAGCGCTGCTGTGTGCGGAGGCTTTCCAACTTAGTCCTCAGGAATATCACCGCATCTGTGACCAATTTTTTACATAGGGAAACCCATCAAGGGTTCCTCTTAGCTGCGGGGGTAGCCGAGAGGATGTGCCGGACTCCTACCAGCTAAAACCCCACGGTGTTCCTCTGTATACCCTTTGTCGGGACTGCGCTTACGCCAAGCATTCGTCCGTGGCCCCGAAGACGCCAGCCCTGAACAGGACCCATCTCTGTGTGGGATGGAGCTGGAGCTACTCCATCCCGTCATCTTTGAAGTACACGCGAGAACATCACGCGCGCCACCTCGAGGCTGATGATGTAACGCATCTGTGACCAACCCCAATTAGCCCTCGATGTTGATTACATATGTCCATGGGCGGCAGTAACAAATAACCATCAAAAGCATGCTCGTTTGCTTCTTCTATATTGTAAAAAAATGTATATCTATGTAACCACTATGTTTGTTGGACATTAAAAGGAATATCATTTCACTAATGGACCATTTATATGTACGTGCGTACACACAACAGATAAAAACGGTGTTGAGCGCCATTGTTGTCACCTCGGGTGTCGACGGGAAATATGAGACCATAAATATTATGCGCGGTACATTTGTATTGTATCTTGTTAAGAGTAAAACTATGAATAGATAACAAAAATATGAATTAATTTTACGTCAAGATAAAAAATATGATTATATAAAACGGGCATATTTCTCAAACCAAGTCTGTTTGAGTTCTGTATAGCCCATTGTAAAATATTCTTTTGAAACATGCATAATACAGATATTATTTACCCAAAATAATCTTATTGCTAGACACAGATCATTTCAAAACAAAATATTTTGGGCGTGGTTCGTCGAACATGTAAGGAGCATGTTGTTAGACTCCGAACATACTTAAGAACAGTAGGTATAGAACAGTCTCATATCTTTTGATTTCCTTAAAGCGTTTTCCTCAACCATTAAAACACACAATTCGTTTCTGATACGCAAACTACCAAGAAACGAAGGTCAATAATAGCTTAGATGCAACTAGGATACTAGGTTATCACTGTGATACATCGTTGAAAATTCCACTCAACATTATGATACGTAGAAACCAGAACCGGATTTTCCTTTGTTTAATACTAATATTAACTGATACGAACGTGAGTTTGCTTCTTTGTTTGCTACGCTACTACTTTCACGCCTTAGGGCTCGAATACAAAACTGCGATGCGACGCGATGCGAATTCGCAACGCAGAAAATTGCGATGTGAATTGCTGCGATGCGATATCGTGCGGCGTAGCGTCTCTCAGGGTGACCAACAACAACAACCACTGTGCGATGCGAATCAATTCGCAAGTTCTTGCGATGCGTCGAGGGAGCTCGCAGATTTTTGCGATGCGACGTCGCATCGCAGTTTTGTGTACGAACCCTTAACTACTGAACCGATTGTCATGAAAATTTTTACTAAAGTTATCAAAGATTCAGAAAAGGACATACTCGTAGGTGCGGTGTATCCCGAAAGAAAGTACTGTTAGCGAAGAATAGATTAAAACAACTATTGTCATCAACCTTTGAACGCGAGCGAAGCCGCGGGTAAAAGCTTGTACTGGAGAAAAAGTGAGACTGATTTCTTGTGAAAATAAAGGAAATCGGACCGTTTCGTCCAACAAAGCGTCGGTCGCAGACAATGGCGGACGAAATTCGACAAAACGTAAGATAAAGATGAAATATAATTTTGATAATGGACTCTTTATTACAGCTGAATTTGTGTTCGAAGATTATCTTGATTTATTGGGCGGGAGAGATTTTAAAAGCGACATTAGTCTAATTGATGAAAGTGCGTCGCGAAGGTTCTTAGTTGTCTCCAAGGTTGTGGCGATAACCCTTACAAATTTGTCAATCGTCGTTTTAGTAAGATTCCTATCTTTGAGCTATTTCTTAAATAGAAAATTGCTTCCATTATTTATCCGACTTCAATTAATGGGTAAATTTTAAACTATTTAAAGATTCGACATACATACATACTTATTTATACACACCACGACATTTACCGCTATCACTATCCGTAAATTAAGTTTCGGATTGCTTCCACGGCCTTACTTATTGAAATGGTTTATTTACATCTTATACACTGTTTGTGTACCTACAGTTGTATCTCTTTCTATAACACTTAGAATCACTTTTGAGTACAAGTACAATTATAATCCTGTAATCCTTTATGTATTCCACATTTCGAAGATATCTCATATCCTAAATAAGTGCGTATTCGTTAGTAATTTTTTAATGTAAAATTAATTAATTTTTTTTTTTTCTCCATCAATCAATATCTCTAAGTTTTTCATAATCGCTAGAAATTAATTATCACTTACTTAAAACGGTGAAGGAAAATATCGTGAGGAACCTGCATACCTGAGAGATTTATATAAAAAAAATCTCAAAGGTATGTGAATTCTACCAATACGCACTTGGCCAGCGCGGTGGACTATGGCTAAATGCTTCTCATTCTGAGAGGACACCCCTGCCCAACCACGGGACAGTGATGTGTTGATGACGTGACGATTCATAATCACACGTTTTGTGACATTAATGACTTCGGAGTCGAAGCATGAAGGATTCTACCACTTCTGTTGATTGACACGGGTTTTCTTACAAAATGAAAATGGTTACATCAAATTCGTCTTTGTGTAGACTACACGGCGGTTGATATAATGGAATTAATATTAATATAAATTTCGAGAGATTATTGTATTTGCATACAGGTAATCACAAAAACAACAAAAATAGAATTCCCAATAACAAAACGGCATTCATAAGTCACAGTTTCAAGAAAAATGATTACGCTGACATCTACATAACAAAACAAATGGAAAGAAACAAATGGTAATATTTTATCTGTTTACCGCAAAGTTTGAATCAGGTCGTGTCAACCTTTTTTGTTTCGGTTCACTTTAATTTAACATCCATACCTGGAAAAACTTTCCCAGGACACTACCAGTAACTATATTCATCAAAGATTTTTATTAAAAAGTTTCAAACTACTTCCTCGCCTCGTTACTGTCCTTTTTCAAGTTTTTCCATATTTTTTGACTTTTTTACTTTTGTTACAGAAAGCTTTGTATCCAGCCCCGGTCGTAAAGATATTAAAAAGATTTATAGGTTACAAGGTTGTGGCGGGGTCATATATTTTGTGGGTATACATAAATATATAAAGATCCGGTTTCCTATAACCGTTGAAATTCGGATATGTCTTTGTTATTAGCATTAGTTATTTTTATTAATTCTGATTATAACTACACATTTGTAAGCAATATGAACTGCAATGATTATCTTAATCTATACTGGAAAACATTAGCAGAAAACCACTATGTTTCAACGACAGTAAATGAAAGTATATAATTCGATATCAACTATCGACGATCACCTAGAAATGTAGTAGAACTTATTCATATTTTTTATAAATTATGAGATGGGCTTCTGATAGAGTTTACTCGTGTTAGTTACATTAACACTTATTAATTGGATACATATCAACATGTCTACGGCCGACCTTAGATAGAACCCCGATCCTATTTGGGATTGATAACAGATGTCCATGGGCAGCTGTGGGCACTTACCATCATACCATCATACATATTGTTTTTTATTTTAATTGTCGTTACGTAAGTAATAAAATGTGTAAATTCCGCGATGATATTAGCCTAACTTAAACAGAAACACATTTTTATAAGAACTACAATTCTCAACTCAATGTAGATGAAGATTAACTTCACACCACAGCGTGTAAAGTGCAACTCCATTCATTTTGGGATCGCCTTTTGATATTTTATCGCAAGTCAAGTTACCGCAGGATAAACGCTTCCCATTGTAGGGAACAAGGAGGTCATACATCCAGCTTATCGTATCAAGGCGAGCCACAGTCCTCTGTTTATTTAGACCTCCCTCTTAATCAAAATAAAACAGTATCAGTGCGGGTGAGGATTTTCACTTTATTACAAGGACACGATCCAATTTTCTTCCGGCGAAGTTATTATATGTATAATTGTACTTTAAATGAATAGTAATTATCGTAATGCAGGCTAAATATGCTGTAAAACTACGAGTGTATATTTTTTCATAACTAGACAGTTATAAACAGCATAGCACGTGTGACTAAGATTTTCACGATAGTGCCTGTAAGGACATTATGTTGCTTACCACTCTTAGATATTAAACGAATCTATCTTAATGTTTAAGCTAGCTCTATATTTTTAATGACACATATATAAATAGCAAACCAGCATGCGCCTTATTTTAAGTGGCCATTGCCGCTCAAAGGGCATGTCTGTAAAGAAGCCCAGATAAGATTAGAGTCCTATCTGTGGTCGAACACAGATGCGTTGCCCCGAGTAATAAATTAGCACCTCTCGGACAAGTACGTCTCTCTTGTATCACCCTTCTATCCGAGCACAGTACATATCTCTGCTGTTATGAGGCAGAAATAAGTGTGTCGGTGATGTCTCCGGTGTGTCGAAATACAAAGGATTCTACCACCTACAGTTCAAGAGTATATCACCCACTTAACATTATCAAATAACATTTGATCTGTAAGGCAATGGGCCGTATTATTGTCAAAGGAGTATTCGCGGTTGGCAATTATCAATTCGAGCATCATTACACCGCGATTATCATCTCGAATATTAGTGAAACCTTTCGAGTTACGCTGTTTGCTATCGCTTCACCTAATATGTTTGCAAATATACGATATTACTTACCAAAACATGTATGGATTGATAAATTGGATAACTATAATAAACGAATTTTCCTCAATGAAACAAGATAGGTAGTATATAACCCGTGGTTCCTAAATCATCAAGGCTATACTTTTTATTAACACGCTTTTATTAGCTTGAGTTGTATGTATGTATGTAGGTATGTATGTAACTATGTAACGGCATCTTTGAACCCGATTTCTATCCACTTTTTACGTTCAGTGTTTTCAAAAATTTGAAGAATTATCAAAAACCGATGACAATACACAATTTTAATAATTTCTAACATTGTCCTAATCAACATCCTCAGGATTAACGATTTTCGAGGCGAGATGGTTTGAGCGCCTTAGAAAAAGTTCGTCGGAAAGTTACTAGATTGCAACAATTATTACTTTTCAGTTTCAATAACTGTTATAGCGTGATTTTTAGTTTTGAAAATAATAATGTTATGTCCCTATGACTCAGATGTTCTGAAACATATCTATAATGCACTTGTAGAATGATTTTTAGGATTCCGTACTCAAAAGGCAAAACGAAACCCTCCACTGTCTGTCCTGCTCTATCTCTATGTTCGGGCTCATATATCTTAAATCTTAATAGATAGATACTTCAATTTTTTACAGAGGATGCATAATGGTGGCCGCTATAACAACAAATATCAAAAAAAAAACACGCTTTTATGATATTTTTATTTTTTATGATAAATGGTGCTCCTTTTAGTTTTTTAAAGTATATTTATTTCTGCATGATAACAGCAGTATTAAGTACTGCGTATTGGTTTGAAAAGTGTGGTAAAAGAAATACCCTTAACAACCGGCTCACTGACTTAGCCCTCGAGGTTGGCGACATACGAGTAGCAACGCATCTGTAGCCGATTTAAGGAGGACTATAATTCTATCTGTGGTAGATGTACATGGCCGGCACTGGCTATTTATTATCACATTTTTTTATAAGATCAGTGTTACTTAACTAAGCTCTCCTATACAACCTTTACAAACGGTCGATTCATTATAAGGTCGAAGTAATCATACAGTTCTGAACCCAACTGTTAATAGCCAATAATAATATGATATGATCCTAAGATTATTTCGACACATGAGAATAGTCTCTCAAAGTATAAATAGGTACACATAATGTCAACTATAAAAAATGATGCAGCAGAATCAAATAGAAAAACGAGTGTCACAATTTGGGGATACTGAATGAAGACTGTCATTCAGCGATTTACAAAATTTCCAAAGAACCACACTACGTGTACTCTATTTAATTTTTTTGTGAATTGATGTTCAATTTGAATTTATTTTATATCATACATGATTATAACGTCCCGATTATTTTTTTTATCTAACAATGAAGAACAATTTATAACAATCAATGCTTTTGTTTGTTGTTCAGCAGATGATAATTTTATTGTACTCAATAATAAATTTATTAAAATATGCTGCCGTTCGGAGAATATAAACCTAACTACTGTTTACGTTAATATACCTCATAATTAAATGTTATCATAAAGTTTCTTTAAGTCCATATTAATTATGAAGTAACCCCTACTTATGTCATAAGTTATTAAGTTATGAGTAAAGTAGGTACTTATATTTTACTATATTAATATTTTCAGCATCGCAAACTCGTTATGACAAAAATAAGTCATTTGGTTCATCGGCCACAATACAATCCTAAAAACAAGTAGTGTGACCCTTGAATGCATCCTGATTTGGGGAACTCGTCGCTTCTCCCAGCGAATTATTAAAACTTTCCTCTCTCATAGTAAACTTTCATATTGGAACCGCTGAGTAGATTTTTTGCGGAATCCATCTTTAATTGCATCCGTTGTAACCGAAACTAGTTCTACAAAGTTGGGTTGGGTTCTTCATTCGTAATTTATTCCATTTACTGTTGGTATTTCCATAAGTTTATCTTTCAATAATAAAGTTAAGGCAAAGATAATTGGATATCCTTTCTGTATTTTAAAAAGCATTTCTATTAAGTAGTAAATTACAATGATGAATATAATTTTATATTCGTATTCTATATGCATTGGAAATTACAATACTAGTACAAATATTAACATACTTACATAATTTTTATATTTATAATATCATTTTACACACAATAAGTATATTGCAATTTGGGTAGATGCGTCTACCATAATATATCATGGTTCAAAAAATGTTATTCATGGCTTACGTACATACCTTGAAATGTTTAATTCAATTCTGATTACGGAAAATTATAGCTCATATTTTTATAAACAACAATCAACGGTTAGTAAGGTTACAGATTATCATAATCTCATTTTAATTTAAACAATCTTTGTGGATTACACTGCAGAGAACAAAATTGAAGGTCCGTGTAAACAGCGGCTTAGAGCCGGCTTTCTGTTTGTTTCTTTCTTTAAACTGGAAACAATTTTAATATCCCGGTCTAGAGTAATAAAGCCAAAGGTAGAAAGTAAAGAAAAAAAGGAATATTATTTACAAGTGCACCTTGTTATAAATTTTGTATTTTACGAGCTTTTGTTCTGTCCCCGTCGGCTTCGCAGGTGGTTATCCAATTTTACTGAGGCCCTAATTATTTTAGAAGTATATAGCCTATGCCGCTATCGTGAAGTCTTATCAAAATCTGCCATTTTTTAAATCAACGAAAAAAAAAATGAAATGTAGAGGCAAAAAAAAAATTTAAAAAAATATTTATTACAGAAAATATGTATCTTTAATTAAATATTCACAATTAAATATTAATGATATATTCGAAATAATTTGTATAATTATTTAATAGGTACGTAGATAAGACATTAATTACAAAGCATAATGAACACGATTCCTGTTCATTACGACTAAACAATAACAAAAGTTATGGCGTTCTCGAGAAAATCGGAAACTTCGCCGGGGCTTAAAATTGATATTTTAATATTCTCTCTTGTCAGTTTGAATCAAATTCCAAAGTAATCTTCGTATTATTTAAGTTTGCTCCATCGTAAGAGATTTAACACCCTGAGATATTATTGACTTTGCAATTTATTTGTATATTAACAATAACAATAAGTAAGTCGCTTTAAACGTGGTAGAACCATTTGTGGTTTGACTCCGGAGACCGACGCCACTCTTTTTCTGCATAATAACAGTAGTGTTCGGCGTTGTTGTGTTCCTTGAAGGGTATGATAGACATAAGTAGTCTTACACTAAGTTGAAACACCTCAAATAAGTATCCGAGGTGTTACAAATTAGCCCTCAGAGGTGCATCTGTGGCCAACCTCAAGTAGAACTCTTATCTGAGATTGATGATAGAAGAGCATGAGCAATAGCCTCTTCCCAGCAGGTGTATTGCATGCTTATTTGGTACTCCTGTAATAAAAATAATACTTAATAATAATAATTCCATGAGGATGAATAAAATAAATAATATAATAGGTACACGAGCACAATATTTTTGTTACTGGTTACTTGTACAATATATATTCGCACTAAATAAAGTGGCATGTGGTTTGTAGCGCAGTGGCGATTTTGCGGTCGTGTAGCATTCAGCGCGTTAACAACAATATGCCAAGTTAATAAACATTTAAGTAAATTACGGATTGTATAGCTTTGTGGGATAATTAAACTGTCGGTGTCGTTATCATTAGGTAGCAGTTAAACCTTGGTTTCGGACGGATCAAACTTCCGACGGATTAACGGATTGTGTCTTCATCAATTCGCATAGATTTGTGTGTGGACCGACCCGACCTCTAGTTGATAGAAAACTAGACACATTAACGGCATTAAAAAAGAATAACTTATTTATAAATCTCTTGAAGTGAATAAAATGTTTATTTAGTTAATATAGAACTTTTTGAAATTTTTCGTATAAAACCCCGTCATTTGTTTATTATACCTTACCGATGAACCTGCCATGAAGTTAAACGATGTCGCCCATTAGATGCCCGTTTTTTGCTAAATATTATGCGCGTTTCCTTACTTTGCAACATAAAAAGTTGTAAGAGGCCGTTTACGTTAAAAAAGAGATACAGTATACGCGATGTAGTTGTTATTTTACCTCGGGCTCTATGCTATAGTCATTGCTCTGAGGTCTGTAAAGTCGGTTTACTGACGATAGTTGAACGTGACAACGTCATAAGAAAATACTGATGGAATGGTTGCAGTATTCAATAGAAAATTTAATTTTATTTTTTTGATACATATTTTGTATTAATATTTGTAGATAAGGAGGTAAATACGCGGAGGTCGGTTGTGCCTCTTTGTCGCTCGTTCCGCGCTCTCGCTTGCACTTCAAGCCTTACATGGAACGCCTCAGAGCGAGGTAACGCCGCATGAGTCATGTTTTTTGGTGCGTGTAGACGGTTCCATCGAATTATAAGACGTTGTCACGTCAAAAACGTCCTCCAACTGCTTTACACAGTTATTAAATAAACTAAAACCACCTGCTTAGAAATATACTCCACATCACTTATAATTTAAATGAATATACAGACACCTCATATGGTAAAATCCGTCAAGCCGTTTGGGATGCAGGGCGTGCCAAAGAATGAGACATACATTCATACATACATGCTCTCAAAAAATATTACCCTCCGTAAAACATATGGATTTTTTTATGAATGTGTTCGTAATATTGTTCACAAAATTTATCACAGTTTCTTAATAATTCTTTAATAGCATAATTTTATATTAAAATTATTTCTAATGTAACTCTACATTAGAAATAAAGCGATATCTATTATACATGTGCCTATGTATTTTTTGTTGAAGTATGTAAATCTGTTCACACACGGGACGTCGGACAACAAACCCGCGGCCTGAACAAACATTTGCGCTCCGAGCGTAAAATATAATATATCGGAAATTTAATTTGGCGACCCAACGCATATTTTGTTCTTATGGATAATATTGAGAAAAATATACATAGGTATCACCTAGTTGTCCCTGTAGTTCCGGGACCAGAATAAGGCTACGGTATCCCCTGCCTGTCGTAAGAGGCGACTAAAACGGGGCTTCTGGGGTCGCGGGTGGCAAGAGTGGGAGCTCGAACCGCCCAGCCATCGGCCCCGGGAAGGACGACGGTATATATGGTCGCACACCGTCGTACGCACTAGACGGTGTGGCGCGCGTCACGACCCCGATGCCCGACGGGGCAACGCGCCAAGAGGACTCCGGTTGCGTTCCTTTGGAGATCCCGGAGCTCTCTAGGCAGCGCCGAGAACGGCCACCGGGGGGGTTTTACTGCGGTAATAATCCTTTTTTTTATTTTACGAGGGGGAAACCTTCAAAAGGTACCCAACGCCGTGGGAGCGACGCCGGGTGTTGTGCGACTTTTACCGCACTAAAACCCCCCCGGTAGCCGTCCTCGGCGCGTGGCGAAAAACTCCGGGATCTCCAACGGAACACAACCGGAATCCTCCTAACGCGATGCCCTTCTATCGGGCTCTGCCATGGGGGGAGAGCAATTTACGCTCCTCTCATATCCCCTTTTAGTCGCCTCTTACGACAGGCAGGGGACACCGTAGCCCTATTCTGGTCCCGGGACTACAGGGACAAACCTAACCAACCTACATCGAACACAGTTTAAACCATCTAAATCGATTCAAGCAGCGGCTGTTGATTAAAAAAGAATCTTTTTTGGAAAAGTCAGATTATTTTGTTGCATAAACCAAACTACACATGCGTAAAGTCGCGATTCAACCGCTACGTTATACCAAGTGTTTAACCATTGAAAGCTCAGCTTATCCTCACTTCAGCTTTCATCAGGCCAACGACGAAAATAAACTGGCGTTTTCAGCTTATTTATACAAGGCTTACATTACTGTATAGCGCTGTGCAAACTTGAGTTATATTTAAATGAAGATTATTGCCCTGGATTATGTTTGAGCAAGTTCTGTCGTATTTAAATAGTGCTTATGCGGTAAATTTACAGAAATGTAACCGTATGGATGTTTTATTATGTTCGTTTTTATAATATTCAGTTAGTAAGCGAGCATACAATTCACCTAATGGTAAGTATTGTGATATACATCTTGTCTTCTACCCTTCTGTATCATCATGTAGTTGCAATTAAAAAAATCTATATCTATACTAAAGTTTTTTTCTATAATACATATAATTAATTTTATATCCGATTGAAGTACAGGAGTCTCACTTCACGAGTGAATGAAATTTAATACACATTCGTAAATTATTAAAAAAATGTTATTTAAATATTATACAATACTTATTACGTTATTATCCTCTATTTATATTTTGTAACAAAACAGACAATAAAATTAATTAACAACTTATTTATTCAAAAGAAATCTTGAAACAAAGTCGCGTAAAGCGGCAAAAATAGCTTTCTTTTTATTATCATTTGTATTTGTTATCTTGGGATCAACTTTTTGTCCCCAAATCCTTTGTTCCGTAATGAATTTCACGACTTAGTAATATTTCATGCTTGTTACATCTGTGAATTATAAATATTGTCTCATATAAAATGCTATCCACATTACCTATGACCCTGATTTAGTTTTTACCACGCTTTTAGCTTGACCTGTATGTATGTAACGGAATCTTTGAACTCCTCATTTTATCCACTTTGGTCGGTACGATTAATTTAAAATTTTGAACAATTATTAAGAACCGGTGATAATACACGATTTTAATAATTTTATTCCATTCTTCGCATCAGGATCGTCAGGAATCAGGATTAACGATTTTCCTTGTGCATTATTAGCGTGGTATTTAGTTTTGAAACTATAATTATTTTATAGAATGACAGCAGCAAATAAATGTAGCCCCTGCAATGAGATTGTTAATTGTCGGTTGTAGCGCGCGCTTCCCTATTTTTGTTTTATAATCTGTGCTTCCTTCTGTATTTTCAAACTTCCCGCGTAATAACTACCAATGAGAGCGCTCTTTGCCCACGCGCTGGCCTTCCACCCACGTCTCGCGCCTCACCCCGTCTCTCGGTGACTAGCAAGTGTAGAGTCACGATTTTAATCTCGATTTTCGAATAAAACCATTTTTGTTAAAACCCCTACACGGTAATTTTTTTTTTATGACATTGAAATAGCAAACGGGCATGTAAACTGTCAGATTGTAAGTGGTTATTTGTGCCCACAGATATTTTAAGCAACCGCAGTTAGGTCTGATATCATACTTGAGATCGGCCACGGGTGATTGCTCTGAGGACTAAGTTGGAATGTCTTATATTATTTTATTTCGCATTAAAATGGGAATACCTATAAGTTTAAAACGCATTACAATATATTATCGTTATTATAAAGGTGATGTCACTCATGAAGATCCCTCAGCGTGTCTAAACAGTAATTGTTTGATTTGCTACGGCTTTGCCTCACGAAGTCCAATTCTAACGTCATTATAACTTGAAAATTTCTTGAGGTATCACAACCGCGTATATTTGCTATTTTATTACCGCTTCAAAACCTATTATTATTATTGACAATTATTTTACATAGATGTTTAGAATACACAAAGAACAAGTAATTAATTAAAAAAATCAAAAACCCGACTGCACCAAAAAGGCTAAAGTAGAATTTCCAAAAGCAGAGAAATAGGCATTTCGTTATTTTTATCCAGAAAGCCACATACAAAGTTTCATAGTAGGTGTCTGCTTCAAAAACAAAAGATGTTCAAACAATATTATCCTATTTCATCCTCGTATTGCTCATTTACGCTATATAAAGAACCTAAAAAATGTGTAAAATTCCAGCACGCTTAAGTTCAGCGGTTTCCCTTTGCGTCGATCTCTGGTACAGCAACTCACTCATTTAGTCAGACAGTCATCTTGATGTGTATATACGAGTATATATGTACTAGCTGACCCGGCAAATGTTGTTTTGCCAAATAAATAAAAAAATGTTAAGGGTGAACAACCCTTATCACTTAGAGGTAAAATATATAGATAGTGGCCGATTCTCAGACCTACTGAATATGTATATAAAATTAGGTGAAAATCGGTGAAGCTGTTTCGGACGAGTACGGTAACAAACACGAGAATTTTATATATAAGATATATTAGGTATATAACGTATGTGTAATCTCCTGTTAATTTCCTGTATTTTGACACCCTACTCGATAGGTTTGGTTAACTTTTTTTAAAACGTGTTACTACTCGTATTTCGCGAAAAAATCCACCATTTACGGTCTATAAAATATATAACTTCAGTAAATCAGAGTTTCGGTCATTATTTTACCTCGTTAGAGGTAGAATTTCATTATTTTTATCTAACAAGCCTGATACAAAATTTCATAGTGTTTGCTTCAAAATTGACAATTGTTCAAATGAACTTTAAACCCTTATTTTACCCTCTACGGGGTCGATTTTTCGGCAGGCGATAAATAAGTGCGTCCTTGTTCCTATCCAGAAAGCCAAATACAAAATTTTATAGTAGTTGCTTCAAAATTAAAGGATTTCAAAAAAACTGTTTTACCCTATTTTACCCTCTTTAGGGTAGAATTTCCAAAAGGCCTTTCTTAGTACTTATTCACGCTATATAGAGAACCTATGTGCAAAATTTCAGAAGTGTAAGGTCCTTGGTTTAGGCTGTACGTTGATTTCTGAAAAATGAAAAAGTCATTTAGTTAGTCAGTCAGTCAGTCACCTTGCTGTTTTATATATATACAAATATGTTTTTATAATCTCCGTTTAATTTCCTTTCATTTGATACCCTACTCGATAGGTTCGGTTAACTTTTTTTTTTATATGTGTTACTACTTCGCGCCAAAAATCCGCCATTTATGTTTTTTTTTACTAACACCTATCTAAGGACACTCGGGTCATTGAGACAAATATAATGACACCTTAACTGTTGAAATTCATCCAGCCGTTTTTTAGATCGGATCAAATAAAGAAAGACAAACATACAAGATACGCGCGAAAAACATAACCCTTCCTTGGCAGTCGGGTAAAAATACACACAAGAGTAAACAGTACACACACATATACACACAGGCTACAAGCATAAATCTTGGCTTTCTTCCTTTATCTTCCCGGCTGTATCTAGGAGGAATTTAAACAAGGCGTCTCATGAATGCATTGCATTGACCTGACATGACCCCATGCAATCACTATCATGCAAATCGCGTCTACTAAACTCCATAGCGTCAGATTAAAGGCCATATCATTAGCCGTATACATGAAGGGTGGAATTGCAAAACTGTGTAGAACCCGCCATTAAACAGCGTTCACGTAGCAACATCGTTACGCCTCGGACGAAATTTAACTTCGGTACTAAAACTAAACAAATTTTGTCAACACGTTTCACTCGGACTTTTCATTTTTGTTTGTCCGCCCGTATTTGCTTATGTTAGTCGTGATTGCCAGATAAATTATTTTGCTACAGTAATTTTCTGGTGTAGGTACAAAATTTTTCGAATATTTTAATATTTCTTTTTAGTTACAGTAGTGTTAAGTGCTGCAGTGTTCCGCTTTGAATGGTGTGGTAAGGAAGACATAATATTTATCCGAGGCTTTTCAACTTACTGCTCAGGGGTACCAATGCATCTTTGAGCAACCTCAGGTAGGAATCTAATCAGGTAAGAATCTTTTCTGATGATTACTGGTAGCCTTAAGAGGCTGGCACTTACCATCGAGTGGATTGCATGCTCATTCGGTAGGTATTTCAGTACGATAAAATAACAATTAAGATCAAAAGTTTTTGTAACACATTCCGACATTCCTGACCGTTGATGAAATCTAAAAACGTGTGATTCTACACTGTAATTATTCTCTAAGTACGTGTAAATGCTCCCAAGCTGCAGTTAAAGCAAAAAATACAGAGCGCAGAGTATCATCAATCTTCGACCGAAGAAAGGTGTTGGAAGTTTTCTTTCGATTCGATCTCCGACACAGATAGATACCTAAGATCTTTTTTATTTTTTTCGCAAATTTATAGCTCTCCGCTGAAGTTCGCGCAAAAATTTCCACAGGCAATAATCTTTTTACTGAAAAACTTGAAACTCGCCTATACAGTTTAAGCACCCAGTTCCCGACTATCATCGTGCACGAGTAGTTTGGAAATTTCCGTGAAATATTTTAATCTAGGCTATTCATTGGATTTGACTTTAAGTACCTCAAATTTGCAGTTGGTCGAGATGTAAATTTAAAAGGTTTTTTTATGTTTTGACTATATAATTTAATGCAGACGTAGGCTCATGTGGATGTATGTTGGTGATACATACAAAATATTCCAGCATATTTCTCAAAGGAGACCGACTCCAAAAAGATTGAATTCTTGAACACCACTGAGATTACGAAAATGTTTGTTTTCATTGCGTTACTGTCGTTCTGTAAAGAAAAAGAAACAGTAAGTAGTATAAATAAAACCAAAAAATAATAAAAACACCCTTATTAGGTCATTTCGACATTGTAGCTATTTCACTATTCGATTTGGCAATTACGGAAATATAATTGTGAAAGCGCCTGGGTTAGCCCCGAAATAATTAACTTCCGTAAGTAATTATTTTAGTTTGATTTGATGTAAATCGGCAGTCACAAATTATGTATAAAAAAATTATTGTAATAGCTTTTTTATATTTCAACCAAGGCAAAGTATGAAGTTTTTACGATATTATAGATTGTGATGTACCTATATTAATTGGCACAAGTGTTAATCTAAAATATTAACAGAGAACTTACTACTTATACCTGTGTTACTTACAACAATCAATAGGAAGAACGCACACACCCATCCTATCATTGTACACGTAACCGGTTTTGCAATCACAGCTGTTATACCGACAACCGCTCATACATGTCTTGTTCACGTCTCTATAGTCGGAACACCTGTTGCTACAGTGGTTGCCGCAACCGGTTGTAGCGTTTCTATCACCGCCGCAACTAGCTGAAAATTTAATAACGCATTTGATGTAGCGGCATTCGGTTGAATACGGAATATTATCGGTAGTGATGACTTTGTAGTCTTTTAATATATCAAATCAAATCATTTATTTTATTCAAAATAGGTTCTACACAGTTTTTGAATGTCCATACTAGGGTTGTTGCGAATATCAGCATCAGCATCAGCATCCGCTGATTATCAGCTTTCTTTTAAATATCAGCATCAGCATCCGCATCCGCAACAAAAGATGCTGATATTTAATGCTGATATTGAAATTTTAACGTGTTCGTTGAAGGCGGGACCGAGCTTAAATCACGTGGAGTTTTAGCCGATCACAGAAGTTTATAAACACAAGTTGTCATCAAACAATCATTCGATTGTATTGACAACGTAATTTGGTCAGACATCAATAACTTTCGATCATAGTTCAATCAATCAATAACAGAATTATGTATTCAATTCATAATGCCACATCCAGTTAAAAGTGCAATATGACCAAATATTTCGTTATTGAACAAAGATATGACACAGTGTAGTTTTTGTAAAAAAAATAACAAATAAATGCCGACTTCTGTGTCACTGTAGAGTGGAGGGTAGCTGAAGTGGATGTTGGTTTGGTACATGGTTCTGAAATCGGTGCTAAATATATTTCGTTGGATAACGGCGTAAACAGCGTGTTCAATATGAGCGCCGGCTTCAGAGATATGTGCTGAGACAAAATTTGTTTCAGTGACATGGAAGTCGATTGTATTTTTAATTAATTTTTTTACAAATGCACTAGTCGCCCTTACGATTTTTGAAAGTTCTCCTCGATTTCTCTGGTCATCAGACCCTTATTTTCTTATAATGGAACTACTTTGGAAATATCTTTTTTTTCAACAAAATAAAAATCATCCAGTTCGGTTCATAAACGACGAAGTTATCCGCGAATAAACAAGACATATAAAAAAGACATATATACGGTAGAATTGAGAAACCGCCTCATTTTGTGAAGTTGGTTAAAAAAACTAATCTCGTAAGGGACGTACAAATACCTCAGTATAAAATATATTAATTATTTAGTATTTTTAAATATCAGCATCAGCATCAGCATCAGCTGATATTCATCTGAAAAAATCAGCATCAGCATCAGCATCCGCTGATCTAGTAAAAACCTGCATCAGCAACAACCCTGGTCCATACATCTACAGCCCCTTCACAAGGTGTTTCGTTATGGAGAAGAAGCGGCGAAAGTAACTCTATAACAAACATCTTTAAAAAAAGTTATTTACAATGGTAAACTTAACCGAATGGTACATGTGGAGCTGTAGCTACTACAGACCACACTGTTTTATGAGTCACAAAAAAAGGCCTGGTGACGTAACCGTAGTCTTTTGACGAGTTTTGGTGGTTTACCACAGTCGCTTGAAGATTGAGCGAGATAATAAAATATAGATTTTTGATCAAAATATTTATATATCGCGCTAGAATAGTAGTATGAGTACATAGAATAAAATGAAATCTGCTTCGTCCAAGTGGTGTTTCCACTTTACTCACGAGTGCATTACATTTTTTCCATGTCGAGATAGCAAGTCTCTTGTGATTATTTCAAACTTTTTGCAGACTGACTCCGGCACGTTTAGATTATGTTGACTTCTGGCTCTTCAAGCCGAGTGGTGTCAGGTTTTACCGGCATCATATTTTTTAATTTGAATTTTTTTCAACTTAAACAAGGAGGAAGGCAGGAAAGTAGCTGCTTATTTTGGAGAAATTTAAGGTTATCATTAGAACTTACATAACTCCTTTTTTCAACTAAGTAGTGGAGTTTTTAATTAAGTTTGTGTTAAATTAAAAACTTTCAACAACAGGCGGCAAGTTTGTTTAAATTATAATTAAAACAGAATTACTTGAAGTCAAAACTTCTAAACAAGGTATTCTGACAACGAAGATAAGGTATCGCAGTATTTTCCTAAATAATATTACGATTAGTAAATTAAATATAGACTTTGTTGATTTAGACGGGACAACTCTGTGGTTTATCTGCAATGAAGCTACAGTTATATTTGTTTCTGTAACATACACTGAGCCACTTTATGCGGAAGTTGTGTTTGCGCTCAAAAACATTTGAAGTAAACGTGAGCAAATTAATGTCAATATCAGTCCTTTAAGGACGGTGACCACCCCAATGCTACTTCATTCTAATTGCGAAAAGGATGGTTATAGATGACGAGGTGCACTATTTACATATTCAATATTCATCATATATGTACATGATGCTTTAGTTAAGGCTATGTTGATGGCGATATAAATGAAAATGATTAGGGACTACATTTTTGGTTCGATGGTGATTTTAGTTCAAGTTATGGTGTATGACTACAATAACACTGACAAGGACTTCAATGACGATAAGACAACAGGCAGGTCATTTAATTGATTGTCACATCCATGGCTATTATTACATAAAAAAAATGTACTTACAGCATTCTTTCTTCAATATACATTTCTCGCTGGAATCTCTGACGTACCCATCAGTGCAAACACATTCTGATCTGCAACTTCCCATTATCCCTTTACATGTCATGGGGTGTCCGAGGTCTTGACATGTCTTCGGCCCACAGTGATAACATTCTACTCGCACCTCGTCACTTCCGCATATGGAACGTTTGATCACTTAAAAATAAATTTATTTTTTACATATATTTCAATTATCCCAAACTACGCGGCGTATTCTTTGCGTTGTTATTCTACTGACGCATACAAAGACTTAACAGCCGAGCTCAGAACCACCACACTGTTTACAGTGACGATGTTAATGTATTAAAATATAAAATAAAGATTTTTTAAATATTTTTTTAACTGTCTGTAATTTTATCATTACTGCTATTATCTGAAAATAAATATATTTTTCTTCGGGTTGCTCACACATTTCTAGAATTTGACTTCTAGAACAAAATTCAATATGAATCGAATTATAACACACTATATACTGTACATTACCCACCTTGGGTATTGATTGTAAAAACATAATAAATAAGGATTAAAATAGTAAACGCACTTTTCGACATGATAATAAATAATGCTAATGTTACATCTAATGATATGTTTTCAAATAAGAACATGTTTTCAGTTTATGGGAGAGCGCGATATATATAGATATGGTTTACCAAACATTTATCTTTGTTTCTAAGAAAACTATATAAGGAAAATTAACTTAGTAATTAACATCAATCGCCAGCCATACTAATGAAAGTGTTGACATTATGTTATCATCGATTTTGTTAACTTTGCTCATAATATGATTTTCTTCGTTGTTTATAAGGGATAGTTTTTTTACGTTTGAAAGTATTCAAACTTAAATTATCCTTTTAGTAGAAAAAATACATTATTATAAGTATTAAGACTTGGGTTTTAAACTTCTCGACAATCATAAAAAGGCAATAACACAAACACATTCATCCATACACTCACATATAGGTACATTTGCTCGCATCTACCCACAAAAGAATGAAAACACACTTACATACACGCACGCAAGCATATACCTTCAAATGTACGGCACCTATTCATCCTCAAATAAAATTGAAATTTATCTAAACATAGGTTTTCAGTGTCGCACTATTAATTGCAGGTCTACTTTTACGAGCACAAATGGAGTATTACAAACAATAAAAAAAAGTCATTTTATAAAACTACTTACTGTATCTTGTTACAGAACTTCAACTTTACATTTACAGATACAATAAGTTCGGTAAAGTGTTGCTTCGTTCTTTCTCATTGATTCTTTTCAAAACAAAGTTCCAGAAAGTTCCGAGGGAACTTTGTGGAACTACGGCAAAATACAGAAAGTTTCGTTCTCTCTGTACCAAGGCGGATTACTATTGGTAAAATCAGTATAATTGCATCCCTATACTAGTAACAGTAAGTTGAAGTTCACGAAACTTTATCAGGCGGACTAACTTGCCACAAAGTATAATATATAAACCTTTTATATTAAATAATGAAAGTGTGGTGACCCACAGCAACTCTAGAAAACTGAATCACGGTATCGAAAATTTCCAAAAAATGTTTATAATCCTTCAAAGGTGGATAAGAAAAAAAGCCCAACCCGAGAAATTATAGTCACAGAAATTTACCCAACCGACTTACTCATACAAATGCAAAAAAAATGCTACGACCATCATGGTCGAAGCATGTTTTTTTTTCCGTAGCCTTTCTAAGTATTTACTGATTTGTACACTATTCATAGATACATTAAAATCATATGGAATCACATCACAAAAAAATTAAGATACTTAGCATATAAATCAAAATTACTCAATAAAGCACCGTCAGATATCACCTTACGGTATTAATTATTACTTAGCGGTTAGGTTTAGCGAAAAGGTAACCTATTTACCTACACATAGAATTATCATGTAGAATCTTGACTTCTAAACGCTGTTTTCGTGCAGGTGAGACGTAGCATAAATATACCGGTTCTAGATGACTCCTGGCTCCACGCCAACTCCGATCTGACTTTCACATGTGGCGTGTTACCTAACTCTTCGCTTAATAAGACTTTCAATTAAGACCCACATGGTGCACAGGTTCCATACCGACTTGTCTTGTAGTTCCAAGTTTGATTTTCGGCCTGATTTTTTGTCCCCTAAGTTATCTTTTATTTTTAACAATATTTTTTTTTTTATAATATAGGAGTAGCAGACGAGCATGCAGTCCACCTGATGGTAAGTGGCTACTGCCGCCCATGGAACATCTGTAATCAATCCCAGACAGGATTAAATATTCCTGTCTGAGGTCGGCCACAGATGTGCCGCTACCCCTGAGGACTAAGCTGGAACGCCTCGGAAAAGTATGTCTCCCTTACCACACCCTTCAAACCGGAACACAGCAGCGCCTAACACTGCTGTTATTAGGTAGAAATAGGTGTGGCGGTGGTGCCGCCGGAGTCGAACCACAATGGGTTCTACCACCTTCTACAATATTAAAACAGCAAAGTAACATACAGTCCACCTGATGGTTGTCACTGCTGCCCATAGTGCCACCCGATGGCTAAGATGGTCGCCTCGTATACGAGACAGCCGACAGCCGTTTCAAGCGATCTACCTAGGTTAGCTTAGGGTATTTTTTTAAGAAATGGAAGGATACAAGCATATAGTCTGTGATAAATGGTCGTTGCCGACCATGGAAATCTGTAATCCAATTTAATATAGGTTTAGTCTTTAACTAAAGTCGGTAGCTTATTGCTTAACCATGAAGATTGTTAGAAAAGTAGTAGTAGTCTTCAACGTTCAAATCCTTGTTTGCGGCATCTAGTTATCACATAAAAAATATTATATTGTATGTCTTAATGTTGTATACTCATGTTTTGTCTCTATATTTTCCACATGATCAAAAAACTCTGCCTGGATTATATTAAGAGTAATTTTGATTAAAACTACCAAAATGAGAGGCAGAAATTCGTTCCATTAGGCCATCACAGTGAGTTCTAAACACATGTCAGGTTAAAATAAGTTTAAAGGCTCTTCACTCGGCTCCTGGCTCTACGCCAACTCTACCGCTGTATCTTACAACGGTCTTTACAAACAGGTATTATGCACTTTTACTTAAGTCTTATACTTAAGTTTACCACGATGTTTAAGGAGTTCTACAAAGTGTTAAGACTACATACATATCATGTTTCTGAAGTGCTGAAAGGCATTTTATTTTATTTTTCTTAAGCTTTATTTCAATTACGATAACTTTATGTAATATGCAGTAACTTTTTCTTCTGGGCCGATAATTTGTTACAATGATTTACATACTTGTATTCTCAGTCCGTGCTAGGCTGCTATCCATAAGAGCTTAGCACTCTATTAATGGTTATAAATCTCCTAAAAATAGGGTCTCGAACAGTATATGGTATGAATGGCCTCCACAGATTATTTAGTTCGTAGCTTAGTTCGTAATCGCTTCCTACAAGTCAGTAGGTTTTCTAAAATCAAATTTGATATACATTACACTATAAAATAAAATACATAATTAAATACAGAATAATCATCTTCGGTTTAAAAGGAAGTGGTAGATTAGGCATCAAAATTTCCTCCTCCACTAGCAAAATAATTTAAAATACGAGTGCGCTGTGTCCCACAGCCTCCCAGCTAGTAAATCCGAACAAAGTTATTCGCATCCGATAAAATATCCGCGGCGCCTAACATCCGCAGATTTCCTTCCAATTTTCCTTAGTTGTCTCCGTATTCTTTCAACCTCTATCGGGTTTTCCTCCGAAAGCCTCTTATCCTATTTCCGTGTACGTACGGTACTTTTCGCCTTCCTCGCTTGAGTTTTATTTCCCATATGTTAGTAGTTTTTACCCTTTGCGTTCTGGCTAGACTTTGCTGCTAATAAATTTGTGGATTTCGCTTCCAAATTGTATTGGGATAGACGCTTTTTGTACATGTTTCACGCTGAGATGAGACAAACTTTGTTGACTCGGTATTGTTGATATCGATGCAATCAATGAATGAATGAATGATGAATATATCGATTTGTCTGTACTTAAGCTTTTAATTCACTAATTTCTCGCTTTTGAAAAAAGCGTATTGGCCAAATAAATGTAATTGATCCATTAATTCCTAAGTGACTTTAGTTGACATAATAAATATATCTATTTTTTATTTTTATACTGGTATTTTCCCACCTATCTTCAAATTTAATGGACACCGTTGGTATTATAAAAATAAACGTAAAGTACAATTGTAGATACGCAAATGGAGGAATATATAAGAAAACGAATGGAATTTCTAAATAAAATATATAATAATAATAATATATATAATAACCTATAGAAAGACAATACACGAAGATATAACCACGCCAATATGAATAATAGGTGTATACCTCAATCATGTCTAATTCATAAAGCCGTAAGGTCATAATCGCCTTGTCAACTGAACGTTACATTAAGTGATTACATATAACACTTAGTATGCATTAAGCCTAAAGTGTATGGTAAGTGCTATGCTAAATTGGTTTCATTTCATGTTGACACTACATATGACCTATATCATCTGTGAATTAAGGCGAATATTGCCTATACCACGCGTCATTCTGAGATGCTTACCTGTGTATCAGAACATTTCACCTCATCTATTAAAGCTCTCGCTATGAAACCACGTTGTCGTAATAAAGTAGATACTTAACATTATTAGGCTTGTTCTAAATTCAGATATATTGAAATTTGGTTGAACGTGTCATGTTTCTTATCCTCAAAAATTAGTTCTCAAAATTCACTTACATTATTATATTATTCCCTATTTCGGTGTTATAAGAGCAGTAATAGGCTGCCGTGTACTGGTGTGAAGGGTATGATAAGGGACCGACATTTCCATGAGACATCGCTTACTTCGTCCTTAAGGGTAGCATGTGTACCTAAATGACCTTAAGTAATACTTCGATCGATTAAGGATTGTTTGTGGATGTTAATGGGCGCAATACCCTCTTACCATTAAGTGGCGTGCATATACTTTTGCTATTTCGAAAAAAAAATAGTACGGTCTTCAAAGTGTTGAAAAGAGAGGAAATACAGTTTTGAAAATGAAACACTGAAGCTAAATGAAACTTTTTTTACTATGGAACATATTTACCGAAACAAAAACAAATGGATTCCTTTTATTATTATATTGAAGTTATAAGAAGACTGAAAATTTATGAATTAAAATTAAAATCAGTAATATCAGTTAAATTAATAATAAAATATTAAACTCAAACAAATATATGTTATTATTTAAAACAAATTATGACATTTTCATTAGGTTCGTTCAATTTCTTCCAATACTTTAATATTGGTCACCCGGGGCTGAAACAAAATAAATAAAATCAGTAATTACAATAACATGACTTAAGACTAAACAAACATATCAAAGAATTTTACTTAATTATTTTTCTTAATAGTGTAAACCTTAATAGTGTGAACCTTAATGCGAAGGACGAAAAGGATGCAATGCAAAATATTATATATCGCATGGAAAAATATATTCTTGTCTTCACAATGTTGTATCTTAAGGTGAAAATAATTAAGGCTTGGTTGGTTGTATGTAAGGTTGGTTAGCCCAACTATATGTAACGAATTTCGTGTGTGGCAAACTATTCTTGTGACAAACTGCATGTTGGCAACCATGTTTGTGACAAACTTCATATATGTTAAATTATGTTTGTGAGGAATTGCTCATTTGACACACATCTTTTCTATGAACGCGTATTTGGCAAATATGTTTGTGACGAACTACATATGTATGGTCAATTTATGTTTCTGACAATTTCTGTGCATGAAAAACTATTTTTCTGACAAAATGCGTGTATGCTAAACATGTTTGTGACAAGTTCCTTATTTCGCAAATATATTTGGAATTGTAATGAAAGTGGCAAAATATTAGAGGTAGACGATGTTAATACTACTTACGGCACTCTTTTGCAGTGACACATATGTCAGTTCCGTTTCTGAAGTAGCCCTCCTTGCAGACGCACTGCGGCCTGCAGTCCGGCCCGTAAGACCGACAGTCCCCGGGCGCGCTCACCCTGTTCCTATCTCTGCAGCTATCCGAGAAACATGGCTCCGGGCATGGATTCCATTCCTCGAATGGACGAGTACAGTTTACCGGCGCTGAATGAACAAAGGGATATCATAATGATTTTCCATATCTTCCGTAAATGCCATAAATGGACCCTTATAGCAGTTTTACTACAATCTCGCCATGAAATCTGATACATCTGAGATAGGTATTATTAAATTTTTGTCAGATACATTTATTTTTATAATACTAAAGCAACAAACGAAAATGTACTTCCACCAGTTGGTAAAGGGCCAATGCACCCATGGATATATGTAATCAACCCCAGATAAGATTAAGATTCGTACCTGAGTTTCGCAAAAAATGTTCCAACTCCTGAGGACTAAGTTGGAACGCTTCGGTTAAGCGTGACCCCTTGCCATACTCTTACTTAACACTGCTGTTATTCTTGCAAAGTTACTGGGAAGTACTTTCTCTTGTGAAAACAGATGAAATCTCGTTTGCCAACCAATGAATCAAATATTACTACCAATACTTACGACATTCCCTAGCAAGAATACAGGTATAGTCATCCACACTTTTCCGTAAATAGTTCCTCTTGCAACCACATCCAGATGGACAATTCCTGGCCGGGTCACAGATAAGAATACCACGGTTATCATCCACTGGACAGTAAATGTTGGGACACCTGATCAAACACCCTACGAATGTCTCGTTCTGCTTGCATGGATAGCCACCTTAAAGAGAAACTTTGGGTTATAATAAATTAGATAAATGCTTATCTGTATATTATTCTGAATAGGCGAAGACAAAACAATCCGCTACCATTTTCTTTTTTTTAATAATCCGTTTTCTTATTAATACTCAATCTATCTATTTATTGCGTTTTAGAGATTGAAATATGACTATCTTTGTTTTCAAACAATTAGTCTATTGTCGATCTTTGGTATGCAAAACATTTATTAGATTCTGGTTAAAGACATTTATTCTCAAAAGAAATATACATTTCACTTTATGAGATACGAACTTAATTTAAAATAAACAAATAGTGAGCATGCAGTAAGTAAAATACTAAAACATTAAGGAGTTTTGTGCACTATATTGTTAAAAGAAAAAAAAGGGGGGTATAATGAAATAATACTCGTAGTTACTTTGTTGTGAACAGAATGTTACAGGGCCGGATTAAAATGAAGTTTTTATATATTGTTTTAAATTATTTTAAAAAATATTGTAACTTTTTGATTCCTTGATTCCTTTAGGTATTTTATTAAACATTTTTGCACCGTTAAAGTAAATACTTTGTTTCCCATAATTTGTACGAACTTTTGGAATGTAAATATAAATAATATATAATATAATAAATAAATAAATAAAGATTCACGCGCGTGTATGTTGCAGATAATTTCAAATGTCAAGGTAGCGATGACTATTTCATTGGCCTCATATGTGCATAAAACATGCCATTACCTGGACAATCGTCAGGTTTAATACAATTCCCATCTTTCTTGTCCAGAATGTAACTAGGATCACACGCGCATTCCGCGGTGCCACACTCAGTGCCGCAGTACTCAGCATCCGGTTTGGCACAGGTAGACGGACACCCAATAGGACAGTTCACGTACGTTGCGTTGTAGTCTCCCTTGCAGTTGGCGTATTCTGGAAGGAATGTGGGACAAATATTATTATCTAAGATCGGATCTAAGGGGCACTAAAGTAATTCTTGCCGGTTTAATTTCTTGGAATTTTGAAATCAATTAAACTTTAGGATAGAACGTGGACAAAATATATCACCCCGTTAACATACATACTCATACCATAAACATACTCATATCCATGCCATAAGTATGTCAAGAGTGACAATAACTAACTTACCATGACTACACAAAATTGTGTCTAATAACAGCAGTGTTATGAGCCGCTATGGTCAGTTTGTAGGGTGTGGCAAGGAACACATACTTGTTATGTTATGTTATGCTCTACTCCAGGTGGGAATTTCATTTTATCTGGTATTGAATACAGATTTCCATAGACAGCAGTACCGACTAACCATCAAGTGAACTGCATGATCATGATCATTTGATACTTTTGCCAATACTAAGCAAGATCACTTCAGTGAGTTTCACACTTCATGTAACTATGTGATCGCTATATCGCCTATGTATAATATAATTATCATGATAATAAATAACTTAACAATAAACAATCGTCAGGTTTAATAGAAGGTGGTAGAATCTTTTCTGGTTCGACTCCGACGCCACCACCACCACACCTATTTCTGCCTCATAACAGCAGTGTTAAGCGGTGTTGTGTTCTGGTTTGAAGGGTGACATCTGGTTTAATATAGTACTGGAAAAAATTAAGGGATCAAAAAAAAATTCCAAATTTTTCGGTAGTTTTCAACAGGCCGTAACTTTGAGAGAAATGGTCGTACAGGAAATAAAAAAAAAAGGAAATTGTAGCTCCAAGTGTCTAGTTTTTGGATTAGAACTTCAAAATTTTGTAGCCTCCGCGGTTTCTGAGTAATCGTAGAAAAACCAGCAACAAAAAAATTTTCAAAATTTTTTTAGTTTTTTTTTGGTCTACGGGCGTGGAAAATTTTTTTTTAGCTTAACCACCATAAGGATCGGATACTTTGTTCATTTAGCTTTAATTTCTTTTTTTAATCACCCTGATACGTCCACTCCTCGCTGAGATATCGGTCTTCAAATGGAAAAGGATCTTTTTGTCTTTGATTATCGATATCTCAGCAATCAATGATCGTACAGAAAGTTAAAGATGGGTTTCAAGAACTTGAATAAATTCCCCTTAACGACTGTCTATTGTTTTTTCGAAAAAAAATTTTTTTCTTTCTGTCACATGAATTTGAAAATGCAACAAAAAAGGGCTTTTGGTGGTTTTTTGGAAAATCAAGCGCTGGATCGTAAATATTGAGGAAACCACTAATGTTAAGTGTGCCTTTTACAGTTCAATATGTCCACAAAAACCCTACAAAGAATCAAATTAATCCAGCCAGCCGTTTTTTTGTTTCACTTGATCGAATTTTTGAAAAAATTAAAGGATCATGTTTTTTGCTCTGAAAAGCTCATAATTTTTAAAAATGAGAAAAAAAAATTGTTTTTCCGAGCTTTTTCCACATTTTTGTTCCAGAAAGTGCTTAAATTTTCAAAAAGAAAAGAAAAAAAAACTCCGAAAAAACAATGGACAGTCGTTAAGGGGAATTTATTCAAGTTCTTGAAACCCATCTTTAACTTTCTGTACGATCATTGGTTGCTGAGATATCGATAATCAAAGACAAAAAGATCCTTTTCCATTTGAAGACCGATATCTCAGCGAGGAGTGGACGTATCAGGGTGTTTAAAAAAAGAAATTAAAGCTAAATGAACAAAGTATCCGATCCTTATGGTGGTTAAGCTAAAAAAAATTTTTCCACGCCCGTAGACCAAAAAAAAACTAAAAAAAATTTGAAACTTTTTTTGTTGCTGGTTTTTCTACGATTACTCAGAAACCGCGGAGGCTACAAAATTTTGAAGTTCTAATCCAAAAACTAGACACTTGGAGCTACAATTTCCTTTTTTTTTATTTCCTGTACGACCATTTCTCTCAAAGTTACGGCCTGTTGAAAACTACCGAAAAATTTGGAATTTTTTTTTGATCCCTTAATTTTTTCCAGTAGCATTCCGAAGCCTTCCAGCTTAGTCCTCAGGGCAGTAGCTTAGTAGCAGCGCATCTGTGGCCGACCTCAGGTAGGAATATCTAATCTTATCTGGGGTTGATTAGAGATATCCATGGGCGGCAGTAGCTATTAACTATCAGGTGGACTGCATGCTCTTCTGATACTCTCATATTATATTAAAAAAAAACTTACTTTCACATTCTTCTCGCGGCACGCATTTACCTCCCTGTTCCGACACTAAGAAACCTGGTGGACAGTTGCATGGATTGCTGTCCGGTGGACAGTTTTGTGGGTATGGCAGCGAACATGTGGGCGTGCATGCATTGAATGTACAATCAAGTACTTGTTTTGGTCCTGTGAATAAAATTTACGGTAAAGATAGAAACTAAAATGGCATTTTTTTCTCTAGGTTTCTATGGTTGCCCTTTTGAAGGTTTTGCCCCTCGCAAAAAAAAGGGTTGGTATGTTTATTAAAATAAAAAATTAAGCAAATCAAAAATAACCCGTGTAACATTTTAGAGACTATGCCGAAATACCTCGTATAAGAACACAGGTTCGATCTGTTATAAAAATAAATTTTAGGCATTAAATATTTGCTATAAACACTTATTTGATCAGGAATGTCTTTATTGAACTAGAATGTTACAAAGCATACATACCTGGACATTCTTCATTATATATGCATACACCATCATCGTTTCTCAGATAATTCGGGATACAATCACATCCAGGAATACATTTTTGTTCCGAATCGCAAACATAGTCTGTGTATGAGATATTACATGCTTGTGGCGGACAGAGCGTCTTACAAGGCACTAACGTCTCATTCTTACCACATTGCGGTTTTGTACCTGGAAAGAAAAAATAGAGATCAACAAAGGAAGCTAACGCCTCAGGAAACATTAGGTGAATTCGCAATGCAATTATGTTGCAAGACTGAACTATTTTTGGTATATCAAATTCAGAGCCAAATTGAGAAGAGGTGTGAAGGCCCCGGGGCATCCGATCCGGATTCCGTTAATTATTTTCCGAATAAATGGAACACATTTTTTTCGAGTCTCTCGAAAATTGATTGCCAATAAATAAAATTATTTCAATAAATATTGTAGTTATTAGTTAAGTAAGTAGCGAGTAAACATACTGTTTAAAAAACCTAAAAGGTACTAAGTAATTCCAGGAAATTTGGATATTCTCTTTATTGTTAGGACCCTCTATTGTGAAGAACCTGGGCAATAGACCCCAGATCTTTCAAATTTCACCATGGCATAATTTATCCGTTCGTTATTTACGTATAAATTAAGGATTATATGTATATGTATATATGCACGCAATTCGTAAATCGATGGAGTACTGGAAAGGACATATTTTGGAAATTATATTCTTTTTTTATAATATAGGAGTAGCATACTAGCATGCAGTCCACCTGATGGTAAGTGGCTACTGCCGCCCATGGACGTACGTAATCAACACCAGATAGGATTAGATATTCCTACCTGAGGTCGGCCACAGATGCGCCGCTACCCCTGAGGACTAAGCTGGAACGCCTCAGAAAAGTCTGTCTCCCTTACCACACCCTTCAAACCGGAACACAGCAGCGCCTAACACTGCGGTCATTAGTTAGAAATAGGTGTGGCGGTGGTGCCGCTGGAGTCGAACCACAAAAGGTTCTACCACCTTCATCTATTTTATATTCGTACAAAAACGAAGTATTTATAAAGTTAAGTCGCTTATTATTCCACCATGTGCCCATATGTAATGTGTTGGCTATCCTAATAAATAAAATGGTACATTAAAATAATTTCATATCGGTAGAATGTGCGTCATTAAATAAATATTTGAATAACTATGGAATGGTGGTCATAAATGAAATTGCGACAATTACTTATCTTGTTTGCCAAATAATTATAAATGCAAAAACAATATTGATAGAGTGATTAATATTCCAGTTTTAAACTCTTACCGTAAAATAATTTTGCAATATAACAGATATTTGAGTGTTGTATTATTTTTACTTGATATAATAATATATACAATAATACATACATACTATTTAGTTCTTGATAATGTCTCGTATAATAACTATTTCTTGGTGATACCTTTATCGTAAACATTTATGATATCAACTTTATTTATTTTCAAAGTTAACAACAACTAACGGACCAATATTTTAATAATAATTAGTATGCATTAAAACAACATGCATATGGTTAATTTTCACCAGCCTGACAAAATTAATCTTCATATAAAGCATTATTTAAATAGTAAGCATTATTTAATTAGTTAAAATTAGTAAAGGTTTTAATAAAATTGACAAACGGCTTAGACCATGAACGCATCGGTTCTTGCGGTAGTGCGCAGCGGAAGAAAATTAATTGGTTTACCGTTATCAATAATAAATCTATTCAATCTTTAATCTACTTTTGATCAAAAATTTTCAAGTTTAAAACACTTGAATATGAAAAATTTCTATCTTTGGTAAATTAGGATAGATTGAGTAATACCATCGTTCAAAAATTACGATGAAAAAAATGAATAATGTAGTGTATCTACTTATACATTTTACAATATTGACTAAAACACGAGGAGTTACATCATTGCTTCAAAGAGTTACTAACGTACAAAGTGTATATCTTACATTAGAAGCCTGAATTTGTAATACGCTTTGAAATGTTCTTCATTTGCAACTAAAACTACTTTTCTAAAGACATAAAAACCACAGTAGTCAGGAAAGTAGCACGTTACTTTGCTTCAATGAAAATGTTTCAGTTACAAACATACAAAGAGAACTGGTACTATTTTATATAAAATATTAAATGTTACTTCCAATATAAATGTAAAGGATAGACTTCGGAGTACAATTTATCGTAAGTAAAACTTTTAGTTAATTTATGGTACAATATATATTACGTAAATTATACATACGGATACATATAAAGTTAACTGCAATATGTTTGTATTCCTCAATATTATTACTTTATTAATTTATTTTTATTTTATTTATTTCCAACAGAAATAAAATCATGCTTATCTAGCCCGTACGATTCGGTAGAAAGAGATAATCGCGGTACAGTACATTAAGCACCGCTATGACCCAAAAATGTTGGTGATGCTCAGTTTTATATAACTACGTACATAAGTGCATTAAAATAAGCAACATACCTCCAGATCCATGATTGGTGACATGCGAGGAAGAATAACTTGAAGCAGACGCATGACTTGAAGATGAGCTCGAAGAACTGTATGACGAAGACTGGGAGTACGCGGTGGCTGAAGAGCCTGATGGACTCTTTGGAGGTTCTTCGCTCGGTGGTACAGGATTATTGTTCCCTGGGGCTATGAATTAAAATAGATTAGCTACAATACACGGATTGATCGGATAAGTATGGAATCCCACAAAGCGGGTGTGTTCTTATGTAAGTAAGAAGTTATACTTCAGACTCAGTGAAGTGAAACTATCACTAACTAAAAATACAAAAAAATATTGGTACAAGATGATACGACACCATACGACCCAACATGTTATGAAAAGAAAAGTAATGCAACTTATTATAACGTATCCTCATGTATCTTAATATACCAAAAATATTGTTTTCTGCTAAACTTGCAATATTTACTAGTCAACTTTATGGTATCGATTTTTATCAAAAATCACAGTCAACGTTTTTCCCACCCACCCCAAAAAGATTATAATTTCAAATTTACAAAATACAAGTGCGATCTCATTTGTATCGATTACAGAACCAAATCCATTATTTTTAAATAATATTCTTATTGTGCTGAGTACTAGAGTTCACACACACAAACACAATCATTGCAGTAAGTCTAAATGTGTCACTTCAAGTTAACACGTCTGGTACCTGCTATCATGAAATTAGTGTTATCACAAGTGTTATTAAGTATTTTATACACTGACGTTCTGTGTAGTTTTCCATTCTTAGAATGGAAGGAATACAAGACTTCCACATTGGTTTGGATTTGTATTGTTTTTCTTTAAGTTTACTTTTAGTTATATTTCAACAGGATAATTCCAACAACTTCTAGATACAGCAAGAGTAATCTAAATCTGAGAGCTGATTTGTTGATGAGAATTTAGTTGGATGAGTTGGATCAACAAATATCAAAAACTTTGTTTGCTTAGTTATTACTAACTAAAATAAACAACAACGATGTTAATTACTAATTATATAGCCTTAAATTATCACGCCATCACGATTCTTTGAATATGTAATTTTCCTATATGTGAATAATGCATAATTATTGTAATTATTTCAGTAAACATTTTTAGTTAATAACACAAATCAGAAATGTGATATAAATAAGTCGTTATAGAATATTTGGTAACTAACATAACATTAAAAAACAAACTTTGAAGAAAACATCTCTAATCATGCAATCTCAAGTCTTTTCAAAATAGACCTCTATTACATCTACCTCACATATTTCTTTACGTAACAGTTTTCACCCACGTCCTGGTTCTGACTGAGCAAGGCAAGGCGCAATACAAGACGTTTCAGCTTAGTCATCAAAAATATCAATAAATGGAGTAAAACTCGTAACCTATTTCGAGGCATTTTTCTTGTCACGCAAATTTATGTCCGCATACGTCTCTCACTCGTATGCGTGACTAACCCTCTGCATTTTCACAGCATGCCAGAGTCACATCATTTCGAACAGAAGTGTATGTGAAACGATACGATATGAGAGTCACGCATGGGGACCAGCACTGCACGCGGGCAAAAACTCGCGTGATAGGAAAAAGGCCCTTTTTTGTTTACGAGGGGGAAACCTTCAAAAGGTACCCGGTGTCGTGGGAGCGACGCAGGGTTATGTGGGATTATTACCGCACTAAAACCCCCCGGTGGCGTGGCCGTCCTCGGCGCTGCCTAGAGAGCTCCGGGATCTCCAAAGGAACGCGACCGGAGTCCTCTTAGCGCGTTGCCCCGTCGGGCTCCGCCCAGGTGAGCTTGACGCTCGCCACACCGTCTGGTGCGTACGACGGTATGCGACCACACATACCGCCGTCCTTCCCGGGGCCGCTGGCTGGGTGGTTCGAGCTCCCACTCTTGCCACCCGGAAGCCCCCTTTTAGTCGCCTCTTACGACATGCAGGGGATACCGTAGCCCTATTCTGGTCCCGAAACTACAAAGACAAGGAAAAAGGCCCTGAAAGATGATCAAGGCTAATCATAATAAAGACAGCCGCTTAGGCGTTAAAAAGCAGTGATAGCTTAATGGTTGTAACTCGGCCTTCCGATCGGGGGATCCAAGGTTCAAATCCCAACGCACCTCTGATTTTTCGAAGTTATTTGCGTATTAGAAATTCATGTTAACAAAAAATAGTTTACACATTGTTTACGAATTGTTTACGACTGCTATTAAAGAATTTCTAAAACACGTTTATATGTAAACCAACAAAAATTTAGAACGTACTAGACACGATTCCTGTATTCATTAAAATAATGATTATAAGATAAAATATAGGTACGTACGTGGAGGACAATTGTCATTCAACACACATACACCTTCATTTGTTCGCAGATAATCCCTTATGCAATCACACCCGGGAATACATTTTTGTTTTTTCTCACAAGAATATGTTGTGTATGAGATGTTACATGCCTGTGGCGGGCATATTGTCTTACATGGTACCGCTACCTCATTCTTACCACATTTTGGACGTGAAACTGAAATTTTAAATTAATTATAGTTTAAAAAACTAAAAATCACGTTTTTATAGTTAATCAAAGTAAAAAGTAATAATGATTGCAATCTAGTAACTTTGCCATGAACTTTATTCCGAATTAACGCCATCTAGCGATTCGGTGGAGAACTTTGTAGGACAATAACAGCATCACTTGGCAAATTTCTTCGTGCTCACTTGCGCTACATAATAACAATTATTAAATAACTAGATGACCCGGTGAACTTCGTACCACCTAATTATGAGTGACTATCTGTACCTCGTGGTTTCACTCGTGTAATTTATGTATTATGTCCATAAACTACTGGTAAATATTAGGAAATGGCCACAGGAGAACAGGAAAATAAAAAATACAATTAAATAAAATTCACTCTACCTCTCTGCACTCTGTTATCTGTGTTATCTGTTATCTGTGGTTATCAATTCGGCCGGTATCTTTTTTTTATGTATGTACACGAATTACTCCGCCGTTAGTGAACCGATTTTAATAATTCTTTTTTTATTGTGTTATTTTTTATTGTAGGTTCTAATGAAATTACAAAGTCAGTTCATCATTGACTATTTAAGGGTCTGATAATGTGGCTCGGAGACAAAATATGTAACTCCTCAACCGATGGGGATATTTGAGTTGTGTTTGAAGATATTTGGTGTAAGTTCTAACGAAATTGCAAAGTCAGTTCATCATTGACTATTTAAGGGTCTGATAATGTGGCTCGGAGACAAAATATGTAACTCCTCAACCGATGGGAATAATTGAGTCGTGTTTGAAGATATTTGGTGTAGGAGGTTCTAATGAAATTGCAAAGCCAGTTCATCATTGACTATTTAGTTAGGTTAGGTTGGAACACATAAGACAATATAAAACTAAGCGGGCAGGGCGCGGCAGCGCCCTGCGAGCGGCCGGTTCCAATCAATGTAAATTCAGACCTTACCTTAATTCATGATCACGTTTATACAATTTTATATTGTATTAATATAAATGTTATTATGTCATCACTAAAAAGGGTAAAAAAAAATTTAACAAAAAATACAACCGACTTCTATGTCACTATATAGTAAAAAATAATTCAAATAAATGTTGGTTTAGTACCTACATATTTCTGAAGTCGGCGCTCAATATATTTCGTTCGAATTATTTTTTACTTTGTAGTGACATAGAAGTCGGTTGTATTTTTTGTTATTTTTTTTACAAACACGCGAAAAGAAATAACTGTATAACTATAACTTCAATAACGGTTTTTTTAAAGAAAGTTTATTTACTTATAGTACTCTAATCGGGTTGTTGAATAGCTAAAAATGCTGAAACAGGTGTGTAAATAGAAAGGCGGTTTATAACAGTCTTAAGGGTTGATCTAAAAAAACAAACAGTGACTCAGATGCTTCATTATGTCTTATGATAATTTTCTTAGTGCTCCAAATTAACGGATATTAAATTAAAGTTCCATACCCGATTAAACGACCCTAAGGGTTGATTTTCCAAAAACGGTGAAAAATGTGTTCTATTATTTTGAATCAAAAAGCTAAATTCCAATTTTCATAGACTGCTTCAAAATCTGCCGACTTCTAAACGAAGTGTCTTCTAAAGCCAAATGCAAATTTTTACAGTCTTTGCTTCCAAATTAACGGATTTTAAAATAAAATTCCAACCCCTACTTAACCAACTTAAGGGTTGATTTTGCAAATATCGTAAAATAGATATTTAATTACTTTCTATCGAAATCCTATCAAATACCAATTTTCATATAGATTTGCATCAAAACTGGGGGACTTTAATACAAACTTTCAACTCTTATTTATTCACGGAAACGCGGTCGAACAGGATAAAAAGTATCCTATGTCCGTCTCCTGGTTCTAAGCTACCTCTCTACCAATTTTCAGTCAAATTGGTTCAGCCGTTGTTGAGTTATAAAATGCTTCACGAAAACGCGGTCGAACGGGATAAAAAGTATCCTATGTCCTTTTCCTGCTTCTAAGCTACCTCTCGATTAATTTTCAGTCAAATCGGTTCAGCCGTTCTTGAGTTATAAAATGAGTTCACGGAAACGCGGTCGAACGGGATAAAAAGTATCCTATGTCCGTTTCCTGGTTCTAATCTACCTCTTTACCAATTTTCAGCTAAATCGGTTCAACCGTTCTTGAGTTATAAAATGACTTCAAGGAAACGCGGTCGAACGGGATAAAAAGTATCGTATGTCCTTCTCCTGGCTCTAAACTACCTCCCTACCAATTTTCAGCTAAATCGGTTCAGCCGTTCTTGAGTTATAAGTGGAGTAACTAACACGACTTTCTTTTATATATATAGATATTAATTACCCTACATGAAGAATTTTACAAATATACAAGATACGCGCGAAAAACATAACACATACTTTGTTAATAATTTGCTCTTTCTTAGTAATGATTTTTTTTTTGTTAGAACAAATATTAATTTACATAGAAAATATATTGTAATATAAAAAAGTACCTTAATCGATAATCGTGCGACCCTGCCAGGATTCGAACCTGGAATCTTCTGATCCGTAGTCAGACGCGTTATCCATTGCGCCACAGGGCCGTGGATGTTAAGATCGAATTTATGAATTCAGTTCATCTCAATTTATTTATTTACGTTTGTTAATTCGATTTAATTAAACTTTACAATAATAAATTATACCTATGTTCGCCGTCTTGTTATTTGATGTTTTATTTATTAATTAATAATTAAAAAATAACGAAAAATTAAAGTCAGGACAGTTACATAATTCAAAACGTTACAATTCAGAATACACTAACACAAATAGCTAACAAAATTGAATTAGTAGTATATTATAATAGCTTAGCAAATTTAACATCGCAAAAACCTAGCTGGGTTGATAACCGATATTACCATAATAACCATAACTTTTCATGGTCAGTTCGATACTAAATTGGCATGTAATGAACAATTATTTTAACAAAAGACAAATTACCACACCTGGAGTGTACGTAGCCGACGCGCAGGCGAAAAGTATCAAATACACCAACACCATCGTTCAATACCACAAAACAAGTGTTGCCTTTTGTTGAACAACACCGTTTATAACATCGTTTGCATAATATGTTTTTGGATAATACAACGTTTTGTTGTACCGTAGATTCCGTAGAAAACTACTTAAATTGTGTTGTGTTAAGTTTATTTATTTTATTCATTACATATTTAGTATAATTTGGTGCTAAAACAACATTACAGATTACCTATATGTCCAATGCGTTTATTTAGCCAGAAAGCATCTATTTTTATGAACATATGGCAAAATATTAAAAAAATAAAGATAAAGTTATAGAAACCTTTATTACATGCTGATTATTTATAACGTTGGCAAATATGGCCTTTTCATTTTAAAAGAACAAGTAGAATATTAGAAGGTATTCTAATGATAAATATTATTAAAAGTATGTACCAACTAGAAATATAAAGATACCGCATATAGCCAGTTCACAGTTGACTTTTATTTTTAGTGTGACCTTGACCTTCACATTGGCTTTGCAATTATCAGAAACAAGTTCGTGTAATACTCGAGATCATTGCCAATATTATCTATTTATTTATATCATACTAGCTGACCCGGCAAACTTTGTACCGCCTCAAAATCCATTCATCAAATATATTTCATATAAAATATAGCCTATGTTACTCGTGGATAATGTAGCTTTCGAATGGTGAAAGAATTTTTAAAATCTGTCCAGTAGTTTTTGAGCCTATTCATTACAATCAAACAAACAAACAAAGTTTTCCTCTTTAAAATATTTGTATAGACATGCTTAGATAAGTAATATTTATAAACATAATAAATAAGTAGGCCATTTTATCATGAGTAATCAAATAGTGGTACGATTGGATATAAAAGTAGAGGACACAAATTATACTTTCTTTGTAAATAATAGTTGACTTCCTGTTAATACATATTAAATCTTTTACATTCTCTTGAAGATTAACCCTCAATTACAGCAGTGTTAAGCTCTGCTGTGTTCGGGTTTAAGGGAGACATACTTTTTTGGCGTTCCAGCTTAATCGTCAGGGGTAGCGGCGCATCTGTGGGCGTCCTCAGATAGGATTATCTATTCCTATCTGGGGTTAATTACAGATGTCCATGAGCGGCAGTGGCCTCTTACCGGCAGGTGGACTGCGTGCTCGTCTGCTACTCCTATATTATAAAAAGCTTTTATCTTGAGGGTCTAAATTTAAAGTAAGTAAAAGAAACAATAGATTCAATATAAAGGAAATGGTCGCCAAAAAATATTTTTTACCATGATAATATCGCTTCACTTACTATCACACTTTATGACTCATTTTTACACCCAATTGACTACGGGGAAATTAACCATTTTTTTAATGTCTTTATGCAACGATAATACCTATATGTGACGAGCATGATAAATAATAAGTGGCCTCACAACACATCGTAAGTTTATCTGGTATCAAATCCAACTAATAAATATTTAACTGAAACAGGAGTCACACTAAATAACTAAGTTACAATTGTGCTCGTTTTTTCTTAGGCTTAATCGATATTGGATCGCCCAGTATATGTAAGGTGACCTGCCCGCAATTTTCAGATCAGCAGAAACTTCATCGAACTCTTTTCAACCGTAAAATTTTCCGTTGGAAAAAAATATCTAAAAAATAATTCCTAAGCAATTTTCTAAGAAAATTACGGTCAAAGATAATATCTGAGGAACCCTTCGCCATTGTGAAACCATTGTCCAAAAACAAAGAGGACTTGTTACATGTTACGCACCATATTGATAAGGTCAAACACGTATCTCATACAAGATTACTTAACAGATTTAAAACATCTTATTTCATAGTAGGTAGTACTTTAATAATAAATTCAACGTTAGAATTGGCCAATTAATATTCTGGAGAATATACATAGATATATAGATTTTTTTAGGATTTTTTCTTTGAATTTAAGAGCAAAACTTTTAGAACCTACCATTGGTAGAGTCACACATAATTTTGCCTCAGCAGTAACGCTGTTGTGTTCTGGTTGGAAGGGATTAATAAAAATACATATAAGTACAAACACGAGGCATTCCAACTTATATGTACCTCAGAGGTACATATAAGTTAAGATTATTACAGATGTTTACGAGCGGTGACCACCACTTGCCGTCAGATAGACTAAATCGGCCAGATAGCTTAATAGCTGTACCGATCCCCAAAATACAGAAGTTTCTTAAATAAGACGACAAATAATCTCGCTTACGTACGATATAAGAACACACCTGTTATAATAGCCACTTATTTCTTAAAAATATAAGAAAACAATACGAAACAAAACAGATTGTTTAAATAAACGCTACCGTATCAGTATATTTAAATAGTTATTTTATTTCTCAGTCGTATTTTAAATTTATTTTAAGTAGACTATAGTTTTTTTCATTTTGTAGGTACTTGTGCTCTGCTTTTAGAATACAGACGCTTTCATGAAAGGAAACCAGTCTTTTCTCTTTACATAAAACTTTTCTTTTGAAATTGCCTGCTGATTCAACTGCTACAGAATTATTTTTCAAATACAAATTTTTAGCTTTTATTTTACTAAGTTTGGTAGGTACGAGTATTTATATTTATATCACTTAATATTTTTTACTTACTCATATTCTATCAAATCGTGGAATGGCATTAAATCGTCTCAGTACCTAACAATGTAGACTTTGGTATGAATATGTATTAAGCACTTAATAAGTAAATGAAAAAAAGAATCGGAAATAATAATTATTTGATAGGCTACGATTTAAATTATAATAAGTATGTCATAGAGCTTTCTGAGTTATTACAAAATTTTATCTGGAGCTATTTTATTATCTTTATATAAACAATTTCTTCACATTCTACCAACTCGTGCTGGAATTTCATGGTATTAAAAAATCTCAGAACCCAACAAAGGATACTTATGAACGTTTTTAACTCTTTGTCGTCATCAACGCTTTATTGACCCACTGCTGGGTACGGTCTCCTCTCTGAATGAGAAGGATAAGGCCATAGTCCCTAGTCACATAGCTTTGAGATTTTTTTATATAAATCTCTCAGGTATGTAGGTTTCCTCACGATGTTTTCCTTCACCGTTTTAAGCAAATGATAATTAATTTCTAATACGCACATAACTTTGAAAACTTAGAGGTCAGAGATGTGACTCAGAGGGTTTGAACCTCGGACCCCTCGTTGGGGAGACCGAGTTTGTAAACCATTAGGCTATCACTGCTTTGTTAATGTAACACTTTGTAAATGAGTTAAATCTAATTTTAAATTAGATGGTAGGCAGTTTAGAGAAGTTTTCTGAACACATGTCAGGTTAAAATAGCTACACTCTTCACTACTTTTGGCTCTACGCCAGCTCTGATTCGGCTGTAACTTACATTAGTCTATACAATCTTATTAAAATTATAATTATCTCCTACAAAACTCATTATTTGACATCTCACGTCACATGAAGAGTTTTTATGATCAGTATGTATTTTAAACAAGAAGGATACAAAATACTAATTGAAATGTTCAAATCAATCAAACTATGTCAGCATGAAGCTTTGTCCAGCCACTTAGCTAAAAATAGCTATAAATATCTACGGTGATACAGCAGACGTACCACCGTTTAACCTATTTCTACCTTACAATAGTCATCATCATCAACCCATTATTGTCCCACTGCTGGGCACGGGTCTCCTCTCGTAATGAGAAGGATTAGGCCATAGTCCACCGCACTGGCCAAGTGCGTATTGGTAGACTTCACATACCTTTGACATTTTTTTTTATAAATCTCTCAGGTATGCAGGTTTCCTCACGATGTTTTCCTTCACCGTTTAGCAAGTGAAGTGACCTTACAATAGTAGTATATATAAACTTTCCTGCATTCTGGTTAGTAGTTAAGTATGTAGAGTGCGATAAGGTAGATAATTAAGACTAAAAAATAATAGTAGAATGTGATGAAATGTGGAGTAATTACGCGAAGTTTTACAATTCAATTAAAAATGAACAGCAATGAATTGATTACCTTATTTTTTTCTATATGTTGTCAAAATTATGAAAAGAAAATACTGTTAAGAAAATTGTTGCATGACAACTTTTTTCCTGTCTTAGCAATGATCGGAAATCTTTGTCTAAATAAGGAAGTATATATTCGCCATCAATACTTACGAGTACGACAATCTTTAGCAGGAACGCAAATTTCAGTTTCATTTCTGTAGTAACCCTGCTTACAGACGCACTGCGGTCTACAGTCTGGTCCCGAGGACGGGCAGTCTCCGGGTGCGATCACCCTGTTCCTGTCTCTGCAGAAGTCCGAGAAACATGGCTCCGGGCATGAACTCCATTCCTCGAACTGACGAGTACAATTTACCGGCGCTGGAATAAAGATATTTTCACTAAATTATTTTTATATTAGCATATTATTATTGTTTTATGAAACTTGCAAAATATTGTGTTTTTCCACGTTCTATATGGATTTGTCACATTTAATTCGAAACCATTCAAAACTTTGAAAGTGATTGTTTAACAAATGCATTTTTATTATCAACAACGTGTTGAAAATATATCTCAGTTACGAGGTCAATATGTGTTAAACGTTTCTCCTCTTAAGTTACTTGCATTTGATTTTATACATTTTTTGTTTCGTCTTTCCATGATAAATTACATTGATTGCTTATCATGTCGTAACTGAAATTTATGGGACATGCTAAACACCAGACGCTAAATACCATATATACAAGATACATTCAGATTATAAGAAAATATTTAAAGAAACACATTACAAAACTATCACCACTAAATAATACTTACGGCAATCCGAAGCAAGGATGCATGTGAAGTCATTCACACTCTTTCGTCTGTAGTTTCCCTTACAACCGCACCCAGGTGGACAGTTCATAGGTGGGTCGCAGACCGGGGTATACCGATCATCATTCTCCGGGCAGTAGATTTCGGGACATCTTACTGCACAGCTCACGAATGTCTCATTTTGCTTGCATGGGTAGCCACCTTAAGGTTAATATAAGTTTCGTTTGAAAAATATGCAACATTTTATGTATTTCATTATGCTCTCCATTGTCAAAGCGGAAAGTATCGTACGTAGGTACTGACTGAGGTAGATATCGTGCTGACTAGACCAAAAAATGAAATGATGAGTTTAAATTTTATTGCTGATAGGGTATCGTATTTTTCCTTTAAGGATACTCTAATGGTACTCACAGCGCTTTACGCCGCTAATTTATTCAAAAGACTTGGGATAAGTCCAAATAAATTATAGGAGGATTTAAACCAAAAATGCTGATATTGTCAGCTACCTAACACAACCTAGCTTCGAATGAATTTTAGAACCAATTAATGACCTGGACAGTCGTCAGGCTTGATACACTTTCCGTTATCCTCGGATAGAAGGTAACCGAAGTTACACGTGCAATCGGAGGTTCCGCACTTAGTGTTGCAGTAATCGGCATCCGGCTTAGCGCAAGTGGACGGGCAGCCGAGAGAACACTCCGTGTATGATGCGTTGTAGTCTCCCTTGCAGTTTGTGTATTCTAGGAATATTATACAATTTATTAAGAATCGTGTACACTGCATTAATTCGAAGTGTATGATGATTTGAAAATAACAGCCTTTTTAAACAAAATGCATACTTATATGAAAAATTTAATGCACCGTTTTTGGATTTGATTTGGAAAATCTGGAAACAGTGATTTTGTGATCTGAAACCAGAACATTATTAATGAACCGCGAAATTATTTTTAAAGAAAAAGAAGTCCATTACCGCCAGGACATCAAATATGTCCTGGAGGTCGATCTCGGATGTATTGCTGTTTTGAGGACTAAAATGAATTCCTGAAATTAGAATCTTACTCTGACATTCCTGTTGTTGAACACATTTTCCGCCGACATCAGATACTATGGTTCCTGGCGGACAGTTACATGGATTGCTGTCTTGGGGACAGTTTTTAGGATTCGGTATCGAACAAGTAGGCGTACATATGTTGTATGTACAATCTCGTACCAACTCTGGTTCTGTGAATTATTAATATAATTTGACAATATATATATATATATATATACACACAGACACACACACACACATATATATATATATACATATATATATATATATATATATATATATATATATATATATATGTGTGTGTCTGTATATGTATGTTGTCAAATTACTGTATGAAACATTGTCAAACAAATATTTTTGTTCTATCAAATCTCATAACGAAGGCATTCTTAGTCGAAGACTTATTGGTACTTACCACACTGTTCAGCAGGAACGCAAATGTCACTATCATTTCTGTAGTAGCCCTGTTTGCATACGCACTGAGGCCTGCAGTCTTCCCCCGAGTATGGGCAGTCTTCAGGTGTGCTCACCTTGTACCTGTCTCTGCAGTAGTCTGAGAAACATGGCTTTGGGCATGAACTCCATTCCTCGAATTGACGAGTACAATTTACAGGCGCTGGAAGAAGAGGATTTCTGCAGGATTTTCTATCATTTTTTTAATTTCATTTAATTAACTCGGAGCATTTACGTGTGTCAGTACTACAACATCAGTTAAGGAGTACTGTCTTTTTTAGTGACAGATTTCTTTGAAGTACGAGTACATTGATCATTTATAAGGTGACAGGTGGCTGTCATATATGTGGTTTGTCTGCAACGGAACAACCACTACACCTATATCTGATTTCTAACAGGTGAACTGTAATATTAATTACTACTACTACTAGGTACTCTTGCGCAACTATTGCCGATCTTAGGTAGATCTGCTGCTTATTTTCAGGTGGACTGCATGTTCGTTTGCTAGTTACTTCTTTTTTGTAAAAAGAAATACTAGATATACTAGAGATAAAGAGATACTCACGACAATCCGACGCAAGAATGCATGTGTATTCGTCCACACTCTTTCGCATGTAGTTTCTCTTACAATCACATCCAGGTGGACAATTAAAGGGCGCTCCACAAGCGACGGTATACCGGCCGTCGTTCACCGGGCAGTAGATGTTGGGGCAATCGACTAAACAGTTTACGAATGTCTCGTTTTGCTTGCATGGGTAGCCACCTTCAAGAAACATGTGCATTTATTTTTCTGAATTTTGAATACTTGCCTAAATATATTTTACAATCTTAAAGGTGGTAAGTAATTTGGATTAGCGTTGTTTTGATTATAAAAGTCAAAACGCTTTACTTTGAGTAAATAACATAGAACATGCAAGTACACATGTTTAGTTTGTTTTAACATATTAGACCAAAGTAAAAAAAAAACGAATTACCGGCACAGTCGTCAGGCTTAATACACTTTCCATTATTCTCGGATAGAAGGTAACCAGGATCGCACTTGCATTCGGAGGTTCCGCACGTGGTGTTACAGTACGCACCATCGGGCTTGGCGCAAGTAGACGGGCAGCCGAGAGAACAGTCTGTATATGATGCGTTGTAATCTCCCTTACAGTTTTGATAATCTACGTATATAATAGATTAAATTAAAATATTTTTATAACTGAAATTTATAGATCTACGACGACGATAGGAACGACGTAGTGTCTCAGACACGAAGAAAGGAAGGTCTTTTTTGATTTTGAAGGATAACTCATTCTATGAAAGATAACATCGCGAGGTAACGTAAATTGGTTATCTAGAAAATAAAGTACCCAGAATAAGTACCCAAGCGGGGCCATCCGAGAACATTCGGCGAACGCGTAAATCAAGGTAAGAAAATCTGTAAACTTACTTTGACATTCCTCTCGTTGCACACATTGCCCGCCGACATCTGATATTATTGTCCCTGGTGGACAGTTGCATGGATTGCTGTCCTCGGGACAGTTTGTAGGATTCGGCAAAGAACAAGTAGGCGTGCATTTATTGTAAGTGCAGTTACGTACTTCTCCTGGTCCTGTAAGTTTCATAACTAATTTAGGTTTAGGTCATCACGCCGACCAAGAGTTCACACACCTTAAATTTTTAATTTTTAGATAAAATAGACACACTATGCAGCTATTAAAATCTGAGCGATTAAAATTTGCATTACCAAACTATGCACGGTCGAATAAAATTTTCCACGGAAGTATACAATTCTGCATGGCGGAATAAAGTTCCGCGCGATCGTACAGACTCTGCGCACAGACGTATACAATGAAATCCTGCATGGTCGAATAAAGTTCTGCGCGCTCATACACAACAGACTGCACGATCGACATACTATACCTATAAGGGTCTAATATTATGTAGTTTTCAGTGGAATTCAATTCAGAATATTACAAGTAAGAATCGGGGGGCAGAGCGGTCACTATACCGGTCTGACGCGCAGAGGGTTCCAAATTCGATCCTCGGTCAGACAAATGGCTGAATGAAGAATTTCTATATTGGGTCTAGTTGTTTGTGTATTTGTCTTTGAATGTGTCCATGGCACCCACAAATCATCTTAATGAAGAACTATGAGTGTAAGAAGCGGCTTCAAATTGTTTTAATTACCAGGTCCATTAGTAGTCTTCGAGGAAGCGTAACTGGAAGCAGATGAGTAACTTGAGGAGCCTGAGTTTGTAGATGAGCTATAGGACTTTGCAGTAGCGCTGGCACGTGATTCACCATTCGAAGACTGGGCATATGCGGCAGCAGAGGCACTTGTTTGCTTGTTTGAACCTTGATTTGGTGGCGGACGGTCAGATGGTGTCCCTGACGCTGTGAATTTATTTACTGTTTATTTATTTATTTATTGATGATTTGAATGACTTTGAATTGTTATTTTTTAAACGGTGATATAAACAAGGTACAACGCAGTGTTCAAGTTTCCCGATCAGACAGTCATTTAAAATCATTTACATATATGTAATTGTAGCTACTCGCTGTATTCAAAGGGCACGGGCCGGTTGGAGTGGCGCCAATTAGGGGAGGCTTTTATATCCAGCAGTGGACCTCAAAAGGCTGATGGATAGATGGAGGTACTCGGTAATCGTTCCAATAAGACTAGTTTTAAACTAAGTCTTTACCACAAATACCTACCTACAAATGGCACGTAAATTCGAAACAGGAAATTTGTCTGGCAATACAATACCAAAAATAATAGTATCTGTGTATTTATAATCATGACGTCAAAACCTGATTTTCACTGTTTCGTTTTTTAAACATGACCCTAATAGGTATTGGCAAAAGGAAGCTCTTTTTTCCGTGAATTTCATACGGGTTTATATCTAGGAGATGAGCAAAAGAATCTTAATTTTATACAAAGTTACTCTGATATTGTGGTTACCAACACACACAGGCAAACAGGGTAGCTACGACAAAAATCTCCTTTTCTATGCGTTTCATTATATATATTGAATGACATTGTTTAATAGAAATATAAGTTATTCTAATCAATAAAACATCTGTAAACACTATTTTATGAATAACTACTTTCACGTTTACATCGATAACAATTTAATGGCGAAGCAGTGATAACCTAGCGGTTAAAACTCGGCCTGTCAATCGCGTGGTCCGAGGTTCTACACTTCTAACCCAAAGCCTCTGATTAATGAAAATGAAAACTATGTGTGTTTGTTGAGGCCCCGGGGCTGACGCCCCGGTTGCCCTCCCTTAAATCCGGCCCTGTGTACACGTCTTCTTAGAGGTGATGCAATATTTTTTAAATAAAATAAATAAATACACATCCGAGAATTCTTTAAAAATATTTTCTCAAAGTTGTCTATCAAATTGGAATCTATCAAATCGCACTAGACCAGCACGCTTGATAATGACCTAAACCCCACTCACTCTGAGAGGAGAACCGAGCCCAGCAGTGGGACAGTAATGAGTAATCGACGACGAATTTAATGGTAAGCGATGTAAGTAGGTATGTAAGGAAGTATAAACGCACCTGGCGAGAACGAAGCAGTCGCTACAGCGAAAACAATTAAATACACATACGCCATCGTACAGTATCACGAAACAAGTGGTCCTTCGGCGAATATCACCGTTGTTATAAGCGTGTACAACAGCAAAAGACTATCGTTTGCACAAAACACTTCATTTGCAACGTCCTTGTAGGTTGCGTAAAAAATATTGAAATTTTACTATAAGTAGATATCTTGGTATTATTTGTTTAAGGAATTTCAAATGTATTTTTTATTATAAAAGTTACATGCTGACCGAGCCCTACATGAGGGTTCTTACTATCTTAAAGTTGTATAGGTAGTATAAGTTGTATAAGTTGTATTTGTAGGTATATTTTACTCAAGAACTACAGTTATTACTAGGAAAAGTAGATACGTACCTCAGCCAGTCAACCAATCCCAGTATCTGCTTTTTCCCAGAAAATTAACAATACTTAAAAATTAAAACTTTACACGGATATCCAAACTTAAGTACCTACGTGTTTTTTGTTAATACGTCTTCGAATAAAGATCTATTTACTTCATTGAAGAACACACCTGTTTAAATACCTATTAAGAAAAATATATATGGAACAATCGCAAATTAAATAGATTTTATTAATATGTACATAAATGTCAAAAAAAAAAAAATATGTACATATAATGAAATTTTCGTATACGTCATTGCTTATTATATTTATTTTTTGAGTCACAGTAGGAAAAGTAGGTATTGGTTGGTAATTTTACTTTATTTATAACGAATTCAAAACGGAGGAGATTTCTCAATTCGACCTACCTATGTTTGTTATATTTGTTTAGCGATTTTTTATAATTTTAATTCATTAAGCCAGAAGGTCAGTGCAGTTTGTTCAGTCTGTACTTGGCTAACAAGATGAACTATAGATATTCTCCATCGAAAGGAGACGGAAACCAGCAGTGAAAAAAGAAGTCGATAAAGGTTCATGAAAAACTTATTTTTTGTAACCTTCCAGATTATCAAAACAAACAAAACACTTAGGATTCCAATTCAATAGCGGTGATATATCTTACAGCAGTATTTACTATTTATCTGCAGTGTAAAAATACTAAGACGGTTTTAGGTCCACTGGTAGGATTATTACCTGTCATATCGCTTCACTGCATAATTTTAAAGACTAACAATAGACAAAAACATCTAGAACAAATCTTTATAAAAGAAAAATCCACATAAAAACTGTAAACGATCGCGAGGTGTTTCGAAGCGAGAATACCTATCTCATTGTATTGAGCCACTGAGATCCCTAAGGCGGGTAACATAAAACTGAAAAGTGGAAATAAATCCTAGCTTTTTGGACGGAATGCAATGGCTTATCGAAAATCCGGGGACACCGATTCTCTATTGCTAAATAAGTCAACCAGAAAAAGAGAGGGCCTAGACGTTAAACAGAATAAAAGGTGTCATTATTTTAAATCTATTTTATGGTCACGTAAGTGCCGATAAGCCGTTCTAGGATAAGTCTTCAGGATATAACATTCAATGTTGTGTGAATAAATGATTTATAACAGATCTTGTAGTCTTCGTCAATTCATTATTAAGCTACTACTGGGCACGAGTCTCTTTACGAGTGAAATAGGGTTAGGCCATAGTCTACTCAGTTGACCAAATCCGATCTGTACCCTTACCATAAGTATTTACGTTTTGACAAATATGACTGTTTTGGTATTTGTTTACGTATTGGCCCATACAATTTCCAAGTTCTGACACAATCCCATAGGGACGCTGATTGAAAATTGTATGGGCAAATACGTAAACAAATACCAAAACAGTCATATTTATCAAAACGTAAAAACTCATGGTAAGGGTACTAGTAAGTTCCACATACATTGGAGAACTTTTTAAAAGAACTATTAGGCATATAGGTTCCCTCGCGATAAGTTCCTTAAGCGTTATAGGAAGTGATAATTATTTTTAATACGTATATAACTGAAAAATCTGAGTTACCACTACATGAATTATTCATATAATAAGGTCGTGATCACGACTTTATTTTTGTTACAATAAAACCGTAACATATTGCAATCCATCTGCTGGTAGGTACCTAAATGTAGCTGTGTTCTGGTTTGAAAGATGCGGTAGGCAGTCTCAGCTTTCCGACGCGTTCCATCTTAGTTTTCGAAAGTCTTTAATGCAATACACACTGACTTCAGATAGAACTCTTGTACTATTTGAAGTTAGCAACAGAAGAATTACATGTAACTCGTTTCCTTATTAAATTATGTACCTACAGCAGTACTAAGTGACGTGGGCATACCTAAGTATATTTTATTAGACCCAAATAACTAGGGTTCGAGGATCATAGTACGAAAGTACTTATTTTATTAATGGTCATTACTTATTAATGCAGTAAGGGTCGAGTTCATTCTTAGGTTCGCGGGCTGTAGGACTGAACCTTAAAGAGCTTTAAGGACTTCCTTTTTAAGGGTATAGACCCTTAACCCTCAGGCCCTCCGTTTTAATTAATGCCAGGTACGGTCAAGCAACACGCATAAAATATTCACCAACTCGAATGTGTAATGTACGAAACTTGTTCCACGGGGCACCTGAAATTTTGATACCGGCCACTTTTTCAATTTGCGGTGTGATCCCGAAATATGAACTGGAAAGTTGGCAACTGAATACATGGGTATAGAATTAAAATATTCGCACACAAAAACCGCGTTCGTGAAATACAGCAGATAAATTGAAATGCTTGAAAGAGTAGGTAGTGGAAATACGGATTCATTAAATTTTAAATTCTATCGTTTTTTTTAGAATTTTAAAAATGTACGATTTAACGAAGAAGGATTATTGAAAGGAAGGAAATTTAAATTTTAACCAGATTATTCCAAATCGAGCTTATGTTAATTGGTAAACTGTTTTTTAGAAAAACTGTTTTTGATTCTTGAAGCTGTTATTTGTAATAAATTAAGTATTAGTATCATTGACTTAAATATATATAAATACGAAATTTTCTAAAATCTCTAAAGTAAATGGAGTATAGCGGTACTTATTCTTTAAAAATTAATATGTTTGTACCGGTGTTTAAACAGTTTTATTAAATGTGTTTATAATATTAATCAAATATCGTAAATTAAAATAAATCTATTCCATAATTTATATTGAGCCTTAAAAGTTAATAAAAGACATGCATGATAAAAAAGAATTTATTCCAAAAGTTATATGAACAATTCTATCCACAAGTATTATACATTCAGTATTTTAACATCGAAACAGTATTATTAAGTATATTACAATATTATGTTACAAGACATCATTAGGTAACACTTTGATTTTCAAAGCCAAATTCAATAAATATGATTGAGGAATCAAAAATGTTTGGCACAAATCACGATTTTACTAAGCAACCCGTTACTTCCCAAAGATAGCTATTCTGTAAAATACTAACACGAATTCGAATATCGATATCGATACCCAAGTTGCTTTAACAGCTGTAATTATAACAAGTGATTTTTTTAAGAATGAAAGGATTATGCGCCTGTATTCGTACGCGCCGTTTACATACTCGTATTCGGTGAGCGATTCGGATTATTATTCGCGAGTATCAAAATTTTACAATATACATTAAATTATTACATCAAATCGGAAAGTGCCCATGTGTAACATTGAAATGCTACCACGAATTCAGTTTTGGTTCTTATAAAACGTTTCTTTTTCAGAATAGCCCTTTGTAAACGTGTCTTCGGTAAGGGTTGAGGCCATTTCCTTTAATAAAATTTCTAAAATAACATTCTACCATAGACTAGTTTACGCTACTATGTAACGTCTATGTCTATGGAATGTATAGATTAAAAAATATGAAACTTCATTATTATGCTAAATTTATTCCGGCTCTTATTCTACAGTTTTAAAGTAACTGGCACAAAATTCGTACAAATGTCCTAATAAGTTACAGGTGTAGAAAATATTTAAGTATTTTTGTTTCTGTGAAACTGGCAAAATGTATCACAAATGAAAAATCATTTTAAATACATAGTATAAGTATTATTATAAAACTGTTCATAATAAGAACACTCAATTCTTTATTTGTATATAAACTATCAAAATTGAGTTCGGTGTCGGCATTGGCAGTTACCATAGAGAATAAACCAAAGACTCTCATCAAAGCACATAATAATAACGCTTTCTACATTTCTCTTCACTTACATTTACATACATAAAGCCTTCGTACGTTTGTCCAGTATAATAATAGAATCCGCAGTCCCACATATCATCTTATGAAAAAACAAACCTGTGAAGAGTCTATTCGGTTACTTCGTCTATGGCACGAATAAATTTTATTCTATTGATTATGCAGATGTTGTGGCAATGTTTACGTCATATTTACATTTCATCGCTTTCATTTCATACTCCTTATTATTTTTCTTATAAAAATTGACAAACCAGGTCAATGAGATACAAAAAAATGTAAAAATAGAACGAGAAATTATGTACAAAATATATGTACCTGCTTTCTCAGGTACCTTAATATACATTAACAATAATGCCTTTATTATTTACATATATTATTATAATTATTTTATTATTCACAATTTGTTCAATCGTAACGGACTAGCCCTTGCTAAGTACACGATATTTTAAAAATAAGATAAAAAAGAACATCTAAAAATTCGTTATTCACATTAACAACTACCTTTTGAAGCAATATTCAGTCGTATTCCGTACATATTCACAATAAAATATTTATATATAATATCTTCGTTGAACACAAAACATACATCTTCATCAAAGATATAAACGTCTAGATTAGGTGGTTTGGGCGAAAGTAAAAAAGACAGACTAAAATTAGTCGCTATAGCCATGAACACATCTCACGCACACAAGCACGTCAGAATACGTACACATAATTAATAACAAAATGATGAATGATTTCCCTTTTTCTTTACTGTGATATCTAGACTTATATCTTTGAACCTTACATATACTATATTAAACCGTTATGTTATAACTGTTATAAATGTATAACGGTTATAACATTATACGTTATAGCAGTTACAAATTATTTTGGACGGATGGTAGATCACTTATCCATATAAATTCAGATTCACTATTCACTCTATCCACTATAGTTCGGTGGTGGTTTCGACAGGAGATTGGTCGTACGAGAAACCTGTAAAGTTCCGTTTCCCGAAAGTCACGTTATCGTTGTCTGAAGCCCTGTGAAGAAAAATGTCGTTATAAAAAAATCTTTTGTTACCAGAAAACTCGATCGAAATGCTTTAATAAAGAATTCTTACAAAGTTTTAATCGGAAAAAAAAATCGGGCGAAACTATTCAGTGTAACAATTATTTTTACTTTAAAAACTAAAAACCACGCTTAAATCGCACAGGGAAAATCGTTGGTCCTGATTCTTGACGATCTTGATGACGAGAATAGGGTAAAATTATTAAAATCGTGAAATGTCATCGGTTCTTGATAATTGTTCAAATTTTAAATTAATCGGACCGTTCAAAATGGGTAAAAAACGAGTTCAAAAATTCCGTTACATCCATACAAATCTAATAAAGTTAATAAAAGTGTAGTAAAAACAAAAACAAAACATTTTTGTGCGTGTCACAGTAGTGTGCTCAGTATTTTCTAACATTATCGCCAATCGACAACAATAATTCATGAAAATTAAGATCGGAAGTTTCTTCAAATTTTGCTGAAGTCTCCAAATTATATCTAGATTTCGTAGTCAATCTCCTTTTGCAAGGAAAATAAAACTTATTAAAATTATAGCCGGACATAGGTTTTATTTAATGTCATACATGTATTCCTTACCTTTGCAACCCAGGTATTTCATCGTACGCCATTATCGGTTGCGACGATTTCTTCTTATGGTTGTTCCCGTTGATTTTCCTACCGAGAGTCGCGGCTAGTAATCCCCCACCCACGTTATTATTATTGACCCTCGGTAGGGTCCCGAGAGCGTTGTTCAATGCATGTGTGTTTGGTGTCCGTCGGTTAAGGGTCTGGGTGTTTCTGGCCATTGAATTGTTGGCTGTATCGAACATGTGGTTGTGCATATTGTTAAGCGTACCACCGTTTTCGTTGACGCTCGACGCTCGCGCAGTTGTAGCAGTTTCGGATAGGGTAGGACTTCGTTCGCCTGGTTTTTTTAGAATGAAAAGTTTTATGAAATAACATTGTTAACGTACTAGGTGTTTTTTTTTTAACAATTTGATACACGTTATTTTTTTCATAAACGTATCGTTTCGTTTTGGGGGATACTTTTTTGAAACTTCAGATTACTTATAATTGTCACAACTTTACTTTTCTAGTCTGTCTTTAATACTAATAATTAAATTAAATATATTTGTGAAAGCAAAACACAGAAAGGAAATTTGAGAGAAAATGACTATGAAATTAATCATAATTTCATAGTAATTTTCTCGTATCAACATAGTATCAACTGTGGATGTTACTGTTACATAGTATATGTAAATATAAAACAGCCCTCTTACTGTATACCATCGATATACTACATATCGATGCTGTATACGAAATAGCTGATACTTTTTAAACGATTGCCATTAGAGGGAATCGTAACTTGACAAAAGTAATCTGCATGTATTTTAATCGAATGATATTTTTAAGACATTAAATATTTAAACCATTGAAATATATACGTACCGTTATCTTTCGATAAGTATTGTACACTATGGATATTAAATGCGTGGTTATTCGGACTGAAATCCAACTGCAAGTCAGCGTCGTCTACCGCCATATTCAGCACCTTAAACATAACAGACTAAGTTTATAAGCCTAAGTATATAATACGTAAGACTTTTTGTAATTTAAATAAAAATCATACATAATAGCATAATGTTTCAAAAATAATACATGGAATCTTGATCTGCATCTTATATTAATTGTTATAAATAAAACTTTGTCATGGAATCAAAATTGAATAATTAAGATCAATCTACTTTGTCGCACTAACTTAAGATATCAAAAATGTTTAGTAATTGTATAAAATTTTAAATGAATAATAATTTTACTCCAAATACTTTTAGAAACTTGTTTTCTACTAAGAGCTTTTTGTTTGTCCTTAAATTAATAATCTGTATTGAAAAAAAATTACTATTTAAAAAAATAAATTATAATACAACAAAATAACCTTGTAAAAAAAAGCTTGCGTATGCGTATTGATTTCAGATATTTATCGATAAATTGTATTTGATTGAAAATAATACGTGTAGAAATGCGATTGAAATTAACTCGATCGATTGTTGCCTTGAACCTTACACTAGAACTTTGAATTTAAAGCAATAGAAAAAATACGCGTAAATTAAATTCACAACTTATTATTATTATTGCACCTATATAAAGTAGTTATTAGATATTTAGCTAAGGGAATACCTGTGTTTCATATCTGGGTGCTGGTTCGTCCTCGCTAGATTCGTACCCTGAGGGCGGTCGGGGCGGCGCCATACTCATACTCAATGTCCCGTACTGTTGTAGAGCTTGCTCTTTGTGCTTTTTATACCTGGGAATATATTTTTTGTTATTAATTTCATATTAAGGCTAAACTGTCGCTTGTTTTTAAAAACTTCATTTTGCTCATGCTCAAAAGAGAACAAATTTTGAGTAAGTAAATATTATAGTACAACCGTATACAAATTACATTATATACATATATTGTGTAAGTAAATAAGATATTCAATTAAATATAATTTTTAATTCAAAATAGGTTCCTTACAGAGTTCTTTTTGAATGTCTAACATCTAACATCTATCACCAGATCACAAGGTGTTTTTCTATGGAGAAAAAAACTCCTTAACACACATCTTTTAAAAAAATAGTAATGACATCTTTTGGTGAGAACGCGTCTTTTATCAGAACTGTTGAAAGCCTGGATATGATACACCACCACGTTTGAAGATGGTAGACCCTTTCTACCCCGGCGGTACCACCTTTCTACCCCGGCGGTACCACCTTCACACCTATTTCTACTAATAACAAAAGTGCTTTCTGACTTTGCCAACTTAAGTTTAACTTAATTTTGTAATATTTGTTACGTACTTTAAATTTATTTTCTGACGTTGCTACCTTACATTTAATTTAACTCCATATGTTGCTTAAATTAATTTTAAATATATAATAAAAGTCTTAAGTCCTTACCTATTCCAAGACGCGCATATATAGATAGTAGCGGCAGTCGCAGCGACCAGTACAAGTGCGGCGAGAGCGAGCAGCGCCGCGGGCAACGCCGATGCCAGCGGTGCTATCGCTATGTGCGGCTTCTTGGGCACTTCGGTCGGTGTTAGTGGAGCCCTAACTTCTGATACCGGGGACTTGAGGTACGCTGATACGGCTGTGTGGAAACCGTTGTCGATTGCTCTGAAAAATAATATATTTTATTTTATATAATACTTCTATACGTTTAAATAGTTTAAGTAAATAATAACAATAACAGAATCGACGTACATTGCTGTATCATCTTAGAGTTGACGTATTATAAATTAACTCTGCAATTCTCTTGCCAACTAAGACAATGTGGATAATATGTTTATAATTAAGAATAATCGAATTTATCTAGGAAATAAATATCCAATTGCCATTAAAGCCTTGTTTCCTACTTCAACTTCATTAAGAAATTCATGTAATTTACCCATCCATATTTGGGCTAATACAAATAGGTCTTAGCACCATCAGGTATGTTTAAACATAATTTTCTATTACATATAAACTGACTTTCAACTTACTTCTTTACTGGTTTAGACTCTCTCGTGAGTATTTCCCCGCTGACCGGATCAACTAGATACAACCACACATCGGTACCCTTGTCATCGCTTTCCAAAGTACCGTTCTCCCCCAGAAAGTGTCTAGCGGTAAGTTTCTCTAATCCAGCAACCAATCCACTCTTGTCTTCGATAGTTGCAAGGAGAGATCGCGCGTGACGTCGCATTGTCTCACGGTTCATGTTAGACACTTCGACTACTAGTTGGTTCTCTTTTTGTAGGAGATTTATCTGGAATTTGATACTTGTAAGTGACGATATAGCAGCCCGAGGTTCAGCCCCAGACAGGGGTCTAAAGTTCGAATCTCTGATTTTCGATGTGCTTATTACGACTAAATTATCAGATTTATCAGCGAAGGAAATAAATCGTAGGAATTGGTTACGATAAAGGTATTGACAATGGCCTAAATGCTTATATCTTTAAACAGAAATACTGAAGAACTGTTCAAAAAACAAGTGGAATATGTCACTGCCATGAAGTTTCACATAACTTTCTGATAAAATCACTATTGAAACTGAATTACTTTACCTTTATTTACCCATCCAAAAATATTATCTAACAGAAATAAATAAATAAATACAAAACGGCCAAAACTTCGGATGAAACTACGCATATCGTCTCTCAAACTAGATTCAAAGTAAACAAAGCACTAAACTTACCACAACACTAGCTCTTGCGATATTATAATCCTGCGCGGAATTAGGGTTGTCTCTCGCCGACACACTAAACTTGAATGGAAGGTATTCTTTAGGTACACTTTCGAAAGTCTTTATATTACTAATATCTCCTGTATCGGCATCGAGATTGAAATACTCTTCAGCGGCTTTTGTCCATGAATTCTTGTGGTATTCGATTTTGCCGTACTCCCCACTGTCTTTGTCTTTGGCCTGATAGAGAATGAAGGGTAATTGAATAATTAATTCGTTCTTAAGATCGGTATTCGTAATAAAAACCATAATGCAATGTAAAAAGTAAATGATAATGACTGGCAATTAAATAATAGGTCAATTAAAACTAGCAATCGTACGTTCCTGTATAGAGCGCATCACGTAATCGATCATTAAACTAATTATAACAGCCATTAAATAATCAATTAAAAATGAGTAGACATAAATATTAACGATATGGCAGGTAGCAAGAGGAATATTAAAAATACAGTTATAATATCATAAAACACTACCATTTTTATTCTTTAAAAAAGACATGCCAGGTTTCAAAATACTACATTTACATTTCATTACACAATTTAATCATACACTTATGCAACATCTCAATACTTGTACCTGTACATATTTAATTAAGATGTTCAACGGAATATGAAATGTTTAAATATACCTTAACTTGCAACACTTTAGTATCAAGCAGCATATCCTTCGTAGCGATCGCGAAGTACTTCCCCTTCGCACCAGCGATACCTGACTGTTCAGGAAACACGAATACCGGTGCGTTATCATTCATATCTGTTACGTGAACTTTTATAACCGCTTTACTGTTCTCGGGGTTGATTAGACCTTGGATAGACTCTAGTTGGACCTCTAAAGAGTATTCGGATAACGTTTCGTAGTCAAGTGAGCTCGTGTTCAGGTATATAGCGCAATCGCGGTCTTCGGTTAGTTTCACATAGAAGATACCTGTAACACCTCATATTGATAAACATAAATACTATAAAAACAAAAATTTGACCGCTTAGAAATGTTCTTCGTCTCTCCCAAAACTTAGACGAACCCAACGACGCGTTATATTTTTACAATTCGTCTAGCCATTTGGATTGTAAGGGTCACCAAGTACGCGCTTATATGCGCTCAAAGAAAATATTCTCTGAGCGCATATATGTGCGTTGGTATTAATTAAAGGTGTAAAAAAGGCGATAGAACTCTTCATAATGATTCAAATTACGCTTATTTAGAGTTCATAAAATGCTATTTTGTACATTGCTTTTTACTTAAGGCACAGGCGCATAATTACAGAGTGATTATTGTAAAATTAGTGCAATATTTCGAAGACATTCAATAAATCTTTACTAATATTATAAAGAGGTAAAGTTTGTAACTTTGGTTGTTTGTTTGTTTGTAAGGGCTAATATTCGGAAATACTAAACCGATCATGAAATTTTTTTCACGATCAGAAAGTTACACCATTTAGGCGTACTATAAGCTATATTTTTTATGATATATGATAAAAGCGGGCGAAGCCGCGGGTACTGGTAGTTTAAATATAATTTAAATTACCTTTTTGTGACGATTCTGTTAGGCGACATTTGAGCGGAGTGTCAGGTGAATGTTCTCTTTTGTTCAAAAGCGGTAATATTCTCACAAGGGTACCGTTCGGTGAATTTTCAGCTATATGCTCCGTATACACGGTGTCTGCAAAACCTAATCCCACCTAAAAATAAACGATAAATAAAAATATTCCATTTTGAAAACCGTACCGAATATAAATTGATCAAACTAAATAACTTACATACATAGGTATATAACTATATATGGTATGTGGCCTCAAATTAAAAAAGAAGCTTGATGTTGATTGATGGAAATAAAGATAATATGGCAACAACATACTATCATACTTATGTTATAATTTTGAATACCTAAATGAATAAAATATTTAAATTTAAGGAACAACTTGGTCACATGTCAATCATTAAGATCCTTATGTCGTAGAAGGCACACATACATACACATAAACACAGAAATAACAAGATCCGAACAGAAATCTAAGCTCTTTAGAAGTGTGTCTGACCGGGTATCAAACCCAGAATCTTTTGGATGTTAGACCGATGCAGTGACCGCATACAGGTCGTAATTTCACAATAATATACCATTGATATTTTTTATTAATATTGGAGTAATCATTTGACTTACATCAGGAGGGACTGTGGCAGAATGACTGACGTACACAGTAAGACTAGTTACTGAGGACATAACGGGATCCCCTTGATCGTAAGCTTGAATGTCAACCTGAAAAAAAAAGTAAAAACATATGTAATAATAATTTTATTGCCATAAATAAGTGTAAACGATTAGAATGATTGATGAAGTAATATTTTTTTTATATAATATAGGAGTAACAGACGAGCAATGAGCATGCAGTCCACCTTATGGTAAGTGGCTACTGCCGCCCATGGACATCTGTAATCAACCCCAGATAGGATTAGATATTTCTACTTGGATTCGGCCGCAGATGCGCCACTGCCCCTGAGGATTAAGCAGGAACGCCTATGTCTCCCTTACCACACCCTTTCAACCAGAACACAGCAGCACTTAACACTGCTGTTATGAGGCAGATATAGGTGTAGCAGAGGCGAACCCCAAAAATGTTTACAACTTTTAGAAGTATGGTATGTTCAAAAAAGTATCACTATCACACATTTTACTAGAAAGGGATGCCGACCGCTTTGCGTACAAGGCAACCATTTTAAACCTTGGGATTGGCATCTATGCTCGACTTCATATTAAACCCTATATGTAGTTAGTTATTATTATGAACCCTATATAGTGGTTAGTACTTAGTTGATACTTTTACTATACATTAAACAAAACTCACAGTGTATTCGCTATCAGTTTCCTTTCGGAGATCATCTCTAACTCTCACGGCGCCTGTATCGGGCTCTACATGGAAGTATATAGAGGACTTGCCTCTCCCGACCAACTTGTACCGAACTCTATTATTAGGGGCGGTAGAGTCGGAGTCAATAGCTACTACTGTTTCAACGAGACTGCCTATTGAAGAGGAGTCTTCTATCGTCACCGGTCGGATTAGTGATGTAAATATTGGAGCGTTGTCGTTTTTATCCTGGAAGACAAAACGTAATTAGTAATAAATAAACCGAATAATTTATAATCTAGTGTGAGTACTGCGTAACAAAATTTTTGGAAACAAATTGATTTCAGTTTATCTGTATAAATTAGAAATTATTATGTTATTATATAATAAGACTACCCTAAGTTTAAAAAATATTTTAAAAAAATGTCAAAATTGGCTAAAATAGCCCACAAATGCGAACATATGTGATTTTTATGTGTGAGTGAGCAATGCCCCACGCGTTTGGATAACATCCTCTAAATTTCTTTAAGAATCTCTGTATTTATGTTTGTCTAAATGTGTGCATAAGTATGCTCATTGTGTCAATGTGTGGGGTATGTATACAGATACAAAAATTTGTACGCACTTATATGTGCGTACATCATACACACAAACCAGTATGACTTTAAACTTCAATACACTCACATCAACAAGAACTTCAACAGTGGTAGTAGCCCCGTTATCTTGTCCACTATTCTCCTCAGTACCAACCAACAACTCGTGTCTAGCTGCGGCCTCTCTGTCTAAGGGCTTGAGTGTCCTTATCAAGCCACTCTTGCGGTCTATCGAGAATAACTCGGTGTCACCGCGGAGAATAGTGTATGTTATTTCTGGCATTGTATCTGGATCTTCAGCCTGTAATTATAATGAAGGAATTTTGTTAGTCCAATTATTACTGTGTGTTTAAAGTCCTCTACCAATGTGTTTGCCTTGAAGCAGCGTTTTTGCAATTTGACACTCATTACGATACTGCTGGACTCAGGTTTTCTTTTAGTGTGAGAAGGGTTTAGGCAATAGTACACTATGTACTACCCAAATACGAATTTGTAGAATTCACATACTTTTACATACTTCTTTTTTGTAGAAGTCTCAGGTATAGAAGTTTCCACATAATGTCTTTTCCGTAAAAATGAAAAAAATATGCTATGTATTCATTGAAAATGAATTATTACCAAGTGATAGTTAATTTCCAATGCGCATATATGTTTAACATATGAAATGTGTACTGGTGATTCGAACATTGAACCTCCAGGGTAAAAATACCGACTTTCAAATACGAATAAAATCACAAATTCGATACTATACTTACATGAACTTTAACGACGGGGTAGTTAGGAGCATTTTCGGGAACGTGCACAGAGTACAAGGTTTGCTGAAACACGGGCATTTCGTCGGGAATGTCTTGGACTATGACCGTCACGGACGCTGTTCCTAACCGCTTGTCGATAGCGCCATCTGTCGCCGTTACTACAAACGCGTAGTCCTGGAATTTAAATAGAATTTATTGATATCAATAAATTGTATATATATTATTATAATTACGTGTAGAAATTAGGATGTCCCGTAGTTTTAATAAGAGTAAAGTGGTAAAAATGCACATACATGTATTTAGATACTGTTTGCGGTAATTAAATTAAGAAGATAACGTTAGACATAGAGAACATAACTTAATTAATAAATTAGAAATACAAAATAATGTTCCCCGAACATTACCCGGGAAGTGGTAAACTAACAGATAATCTACGATTTGTTTTAGTTGTGTACATTTTGGATAGGAGCCTGCCACTGGCACCCGTAAAATCTGCATCAATCCGAGATAGCTACCATTGAAGACTATGTTGTATCACCAGGCAAACCAGATGCATATTATCTGGTTCACTAGTTATGAGGTAACTTCTGATTATTATAGGTAAGCGCTCCGTATAAATAATATGTGTAAATAAACATATGTATAAATAATCATAAATGTACTAAAAGTACATTTCTTTTTTTTTTAATTTTGTAAATAAATATATAAATGTACTAAAAGTACATTTAAAGAAAAATATCACACCTTAGTTTCCTCATAGTCCAATTTAGTGTTAGTGCTAATCAACCCAGTGGCATTGTCAATAGAGAACGGTAGATGGGATGGTATGGAGTAACTGATCATGGCGTTCACGCCTTCGTCTATGTCCGTAGCGTGCACGTGACCAACGAACTCGCCTGACGCTCCTGAAAAAATCAGAATAAAAACATTTAAGCTTGTAGTTAAATATGTAATAATTCTTCTAAATTGTAAAAAATACTTCTAAACCGCAAAGATTAAAAATCTTTTTGATTCGCATGTAGCAAATAAATGCATTATAAATAAAACAACAGAATTTTTCAATTTTTGTACTATGCATTTAACGTTACTTCACAATATACAAAATATTTTGGAGTTGTCGATATTGTAACACATGTTTAAAGTGCTCCACACTATGTTAATAATAATTTAAATTCAGGCAAGTACGGTAACATAACGGCGCGCGTTCTAGGTTACTCCAAAAGGTTTTTGGGTTAAATGTAATCTGTATTTTAATATTACCTTCTTTTACGTGGAAAGTGTAGGAATCTTCATCGAATTTGGGATTATTGTCATTGATATCAGTAACCTTAATGTTCACAGTCGCTGTTGTTGACAACTTGCCCGGATCTTCTGCTTTGATCATCTGAAAAATTACAATTAATTTATCACGTAGCTGCATACTATTATTATAAAGGTATACTATATTTTCTACAATTTTCATACATATACGCTCATGCACATCTGTAAACAAGCCCAGATATATACTTAACTATACTTGTGATATACTGAATCAATTGATCATCGCCACACCTATTCCTGCATAATAGCGGTTATATTCTCGTTTAAAGGGCTTTCCAACTTAGTTCTCAGGGATAGAGTTCATGTAAAATCAAGCCAGGACACTCACCAATTGATATCTTGTTAGCACTTCTCTGTCTAATCTTCGGATGACTGTTATGATGCCAGTGTTGGATCCAATGGCAAATTGGCGGAGATCATTGCCAGACACGATGGAATACGTTACTTGTTCATTCTCTGGGTCTTTGGCCTGAAATAGAAATGCAAAATTAAAAAAAAAAGAAATATTGAGTATTACAGTTTTTAAATTATATTATGTTGAAGTAATAAGTTTTTAATAGTTAAATACCAATGCTTTACTACATTAATTAAATTTTGATTTAGATTTTGAAGGAGTAGACACATAGGAGTAGACTCATTCAAAATCGATTATTTTCCTCAACATATAGAAACATTTAGAAACGCTAAAACATAATCATCTTTTATTTGATACCGATGAATCATATGATTCGTTAACTTTAATTAACCATGCGAATGATTCGTATTCAGCGCGGAATGATTTAATTCGATCATTCATTCAATTCTGCGAACTTAAAAGATAAGTTAATATTCCTTTTAGTATAAATAAAATATAATATTGATTACTTACTGTAACAGTAGTAACAGTGGAGTTGATCGCAGCGCCCTCTGACACGGGAGCGAAGTAATCTCTGGACGAGAACTGCGGTGGTCTGGTGTTAGGGCCCGGTGCCACTAACAGTTCTACAATCCCTTGTGAACTTAGCCCTTTGGCGTCCATTGCTCGTATGGTCACGCTGTATTGTTCGCCGGCTTGCAAACGCCCTGTGCTCGCTGGAATATGTTAAATTGGCTTTTTATTATTGTTCAAGATAACTTAAAACACTTATGGGTACTTTGTGGTTTGAATTCTGTTACAACTTTGCAACTATTTATGCCTCAAAACAGCAGTGATGCTTAACATCGCTATGTCCTTGTTTGAAGGATGTAGTAAATACACAAACTAGGTGTTCTAATGTAGCTGTCCGAGGCCGAACCGAGACTCTATAGCCAATCTTAAGTAGGAATTATAACTCCATTGAATTAAAGCATTTACAATGTCAAATTGTATCAATGGTTATAGTTCTAGTACTTTATTATATTTCGATTATGACTTTAAATATCATATTCTATTAGCATAACATGTTATAATTATATACCTAAGTGTACCCTATTTTAGGTATTCACTAAGATAGAGCAAAATACTCGTAATATAATTGTGTACTAGTGTTTAGACGAAAACCATGCGTTTAATATTTGCAATCACACAAGTGTAACATTTTAACATGCAAACAATACAAATAGTGCAATATCAACATTGAAAACCATGCAATGCAGATTATATTCTGTTATTTCTAGGATTCATACAAAATTTGGAACAAGCCTCGAATCCGTTTAGTTTCGTCCTATCCCCTCCACTTCCTGGCACGATCGCTCTACTTTTGGAGATTATTTCAAGCAAATAAGTATTATTCGTAACAAAAATAGAAACGAAACGGAATTGATCTCTACAGCTCAGCATTGTTCTTAAATATTTTTAAAGGTATACTTATTAATTATTATGTGTCTTTCACCTTTCATATCAAGATCATCTTACTATCACGATTCACATTCACAAACTTTTAAGAACTCACTTTTAACTATCCGGACATAATGTTCTACGAAAAAATCACAGCGAATTACTACTTCTAAAAGATTACTCTGAAACGTATCGATTATTAACGTCACATATATTCATATATCAATTCGTACAAAAGTGCAACTCACATATAATCCCCGTGTTGGGATCAATCGTGAACTTATTCCCGCCATTGTTAGATACGTGATAGATGCTGTATACGATACGTGCATTCTCACCCTCGTCTATATCCGTAGCTTCCACCTGGAAAATTATACACAATCTTAGTAATAAGTACATAAAAATTGAAAATTATTTATCAAAATAAAATATTAAAATTAATACCAGGATTGGATCACATATTTAGATCTAAATGCTTAAGAGAGTTAAGCGACGCCGGGCGCTGATAACATTTGGATGGGTGACCTCTAGTGGCTTCAGAGGACATGTTAACTAAGTCTTGATTGGCATTGAATAGTAGACGTTAAATCTTGTAGGAGGCATGTAACCGTCACATTTTAGGCCGTTCCGCATTGGAGCAACGTGGAATATATTCCACGTCTTCCTCAATATTAGAGATATCTGTGCTCATCATTGCTAAATAAACCAGATTACCTTATAAACAGCAGTAGGCTCTAAACTAGCGGGTACTGTGATGGGTTGTGTCTTGGGGATGACTGGTGCGTTGTCGTTCTGGTCTAACAGCTGTACCGCCAACGAGAGGGGTGCTGAAGCCGCTCCCCCGTTCGCTTCTCGAGCCACAACCTGCAATTATTAATACGATATCCGTGATATATTTACGCGAATAACTGCTTAAGTAGATATACAAAGGTTAGCCACTTTAAGCGCGGTAAAACTTTCTGTCCTATCCGTACTTTGGAGGGCACGTTTAACTAAAAACAACGTTAACATTTTTCGGATCTAAGACCTCTAAACAAACAATGTCAATTAGTTACTTGTAATGTACTTTTAATATTTAATATATTATCCAAAAATATTCCTCTTATATTTTGTTTTGTTACACTCACAACACTGATTCCTGTATAGACCACATAACTCTTGGTTATGTGATAATTTATGTCACTTTTGAATATATTTTCTATGTTTATATTCTTGGAATATTCAGTCTTGCTTTTAGTTATAAAACGTAATCTTATTTTTTGCAATGGCTTTTGTAATGGAAGCGTGATAAATTAGTGAAGATTACTGTAAAGGTTGATGAGTATAGAAGAATATATTGTAGTTTTAATCCCTTCTGAGCGTTTTAACAATATATATACCGATAAAACAATCGTGGCCGTATACAAGTACTTACTTGGAATCTAAACTTCCCAGGGTTCGGCGGATCTCGGTCCAGCCTCTCATCACTCACTATGAGGTAACCGTCCTTGTCGATGTCGAAGAAGCTTGTCGTCAGTTCAAATGTATACTTTGGTATTGGGTCGCCTGGTCCCTGTTATATAATTGTAAGTTAGTAATTGTTATAGAAACAAATTCCATCTGATATTAAGTTGTATCTATGTGAACCTATTTGTTAATCCAAAAAAGGTATGGTGACCGTATAGAACGCAATACACCTCCAATAAGGTTAAAATCAAGTCAGCCGGAGATAGTACCCCTGAGATGGAACGCCTCATTTAAGCATGTTTTTAATTTTATCCTTCAAATCAGAATGCAAGTATTAACAGTGCTGATATGATGGTGACGCCACTGGAATGGCAATTATTCTACCTTTTCATAGTATTATACTGTAAACACAGTAGACAGTGTAATATGGCCATGAAGTAATTTTATTTTATTTTAATTCTACTAATACTAGCGACATTAGGCACTTCGTCAAGAGATGGCGCTGCAAGTATTCTGAATCATCACTATCGAAGTTTTTCTAAACATCTGGTATACATAAAAGCATCAAACTGTGACTACCCAAGTATGGCTGCTGTAGGATTATCTTGCCAGGCAGAAGGTCTGCCTTTGATAAACGACTAAAGAGAAAAACGAAAAAAAAAAAAATAACTGTCGGCTAAACATACCAAATCCGGATCAGACACGCTCAGTCGTATGGGTTGTTGGTTCGAGTCCAGCACCCTGGTTCCCTTGGGCGAGTTCTCCTCAACTTGGCCTTCATCAGATGTTGCTTCGACAACCGGCGGACTGGCGTCCACGGGCCGCACTGTGATCGTCAGCTTTGCTGTGGTAAACCTTTGAGCTTCTGATGCTTCTTCAGCCTGGAAATATAGCATTGTGAAAATATAAACACCTTCATATACACAAAACATAGTCATACACTACAGATATAGATTACAGACTGGGTTTTTTAAGTTCCACTGTTTGATACGGATCTCACTCCTCAACTTCATAAGTCTTTAGTGTTTTAACACTAGATCATAACTTCACCATAGATTGCTATGTGGATTAATGAAAAAAAAAACGAAATGAAATGGAACGATTTTGTACCTATTCGCAAACTAGATTTATTGCTATTTAATAGATTGGCTAGATGGCTAAACTTGCATGACTTCAGAGGTAGGGACGGTCCAATAGTAGTTATCTCACTTCCCCCGTTCTGTTCTATATTGAAGTAGATAACCCGAGAAGATTCTCCCATTATTTGTAATTTCAAATATAATTGTAAATAGTTTACTCGAATTATATAAATAAAGGTTATTCAACCTTAATAACCAACTGGAACTTCTTCGCAATGCTCGTATCGACTGGCAGCAGTTGCCTCACCGCACCGGTGTTCTGGTCTATATCGAAGTACGTAGCCCAGGAGTCTGGTTCCCCGCTCTCTATGCTGTACATGATTCTAGCATTTAACGTGTCCATGTCAACCGCTTGGATCTTCTCTGGCTCGATGGTTAGGATGCCGGCTAGTACTCCGCTGTTTACCTGGAATTTGCGTTGTTGAGTCGAACATTAGGGCAGAATTAAGTTTCGTTCTAAGTAAAGTACAGAGTGCTCATTCTTTGCTTCAGACCTGACTTAAAGTATTGTACTATGTATACCTTAATATACTTAAGTTTATTGTATCAAACTTGTTAAGGGACACAGCGCTTATGTATATTGTTCATCTCTTAGAACTCCAAATAGGACTAGAGACCTACCTCCAAAGACTATGAATAAGTTATAATCTCATGTACAAATGTTTCTGCCTGTCTACACAATAAAATTCAGAACAAAATAGTGCTGCACTGTTATTTTAAGATAGGAATACCGATACCGGAATAGGTATACCGATTGTACCGAAGAATTCTATCTATCGCCTGTAAAATGTAATCCCAAAAAAGCATATGTGACTAATATTACAGATACATATGTACCTACTTGGCCGGAACCAAGTTTAAACACTCTAGATAACTTAACAATACGATAACAAGGGTTGTCTAAAATACTCACATAGCTAGCATACTCAGGGTTGATACAAGCGCCTTCGTGGAGCGTGCAGCCCTTGTAGATGAAGGATGGGTCTTGGTCGTCGTCATCTAACACATTCACAGTCAGTGTAGTGGTACTAGACAACCGTCTCTTTGTATCACGGGCGCGATCCTTGAAAAGAGAAAAAAATATGTTATGAAGGATGACTGTGCAAATATGTATATCTTTTTTATTTTAGAGAACTTTAAAGCAGTACATAATTTACTTAAGGTATGGGTAATTTTATAGCTAAAATTTTAAATCTATTCAATGTTTTGCCAATCAAAAATCGAAGTTCAAAATTCTGCCCAGCAAAAAATTGACAAATTTCAATCTTTGGTAAGAAATAACTGGATAAATTGATTATTAATAAAGGACAATAATATAATGACTTCGTTTGATTTCCGACTGGAAATGACTATTTTACTGATTATACATTCACGTCTACTTGAATACTCCATCCGGAATAAATGTAACATTCATATGTATATGACAAAACCTTATATATTTTTTTAAGTCTATCAAACACATAATATACTTACAGAAGCAACAATAGTGACTAGATACTTCTGAGTGCGCTCGTAATCCAAAGTCCCGTTGACAGTAACTTGTCCCTGATGCGGTTGCGGTATCGCGAACAGGCGGTAACCGTCCGCCGCGTTCTCTGCTTCTAACGTCTTATTGTCTCCTGGTACTATGAAGTATTCTGCTAAGCCGTTGACGCCAGCGTCAGGGTCCATCGCGCGGATGCCATCGAATATCGTCGTTCCTATTGGTACTAACTGGAAATAAATCGACAATTATCACCTTACATTTCGTAAAAAAATGAGGATCTAAATGAAGAGGATGTAGAACCCTTTGTCATAGTAACTTCATTGTTCACAATCTATGTAGTTATTATCATTTTGTCAGAGAAAACAGCTTAAAATATATAATAAAGCCTGTACTAGCGAGATTTTGAAAGCTTCCAATATTTACAATAATCATAAAAATAAGAATTGAGGCTTTACGTTGCGCTATTTATTTCAAATTATTTTGAATAATGAAATATTTTTTTCGTTTAAATAAAAATAACCCGTTTTAAAAAACTACTTAGGTACAACTAATAACGGTGAAGTAACAGAAAAGTTTCGGGTAATGTAATTAATACTCGTATGGTAGTTTTGATTGTAATACGAATGTGATATCATAGTTGACATAAAACTACTCAATATAGGCTTATAAAACTCGATAAACATAAACCAAATCGGTTGTACAACCAGACAACTTGTCGGCAACGTCATCTCACCTCCGATATACTAGTCTCGTAGGGCGTGCCTTGAAAAACCGGCGCGTTATCGTTGATATCCGATACTCTCACGATCACTGGGATCGTACGCCGCTTCTTCGTGGCTTTCACTTGACAAACCAGCTGTGGACAAACAACTCTGTTAGTACTTACGTTTATTATGTAGAAATTGCTAAAGCCGATGTCTAGTGGATTAATTGTATTGATCTTTGTTGGCAAATGGAATTTGGCTGTTGCTGGATAATCTCTTTCTACAATTGAAGGAAACTTGGAGCAACTCCACGTTGCAACAATGCGGATTGAAGGAGTAAGGGAGGAATTATTGACAAACCTCTGTCATATATAAATTTACGACGAGGTGCAACGACTGCTATTAATTGAAAACAACTGGGACCGACGCATAAAGTTGAGACCTCACGGAACGTTTGTCTTCCGCCTCCGCCCCGGACGCAGAGGCACAAGATTCGATCGTCATTGGTAAAATAAAATGACAGGTTTAGTTTTCACGGCGCGATTTATTTCCGCGACATGCGCGTATGTCTATTGTTTCCGCTGTAGTGATGGGCAACTTATAGCGATTTCTTTCCGTCTAAGAGCGTTTGTCCACCGCCGCCGTCACCGAGAACAAGATTATTTCGGGCAAACTTTAATATGGCGTGAACTTGGGTTGGTGACGGTCTGGTGACGGCAGCGGTGGAACGATCGTCTTCGGCCGAGAGCGGGTACCACCGTAACCGCGGCGGCTATGTAACCGTTCGCTGGCGCCGTTCCGCGTCCGCACGCAGAGACGAAATAAAAACGCTTCGTGAGTTCTCAATCTAAAGATCTATTAATATGCATATCAGCATATATGCCTATCAATTATGATATACACAACTGTGGGGCTTTACGCGATATTCGCACATGCATATGGACACAACCCTAACCTTAAATTAATCGTAATCATTAAATTAATCGTACGTATAACGCTTCAGAAATAATATTTGTAAAATTTACGGTCAGATAATACCTATAACCAATTAATTTGAAATTACAGAAACTAATTGTATTACATACCTAATTTTAGATACGTATGGAATATGATCGTAAAGATTGACACCAATTTTGCGGGAACTGTTGTTTATGTTCAAAGCCAGTTTGACTACGTTTGTTATCTGAGACTAATTAACAACTATAGCCCGAAGCAATCAAATTAATTCGATTCTCTTGATGTGAATAAAACAATATTTGAGTGGCCGAGACAAATAGTACGTTCCACTTAATGCCCGCAAACGCCTTCGACCTCGACTGCTAGAATTCCCGTTCCATTAATATTTCAAAAGTCCATGGGTGCCGTAGGCGCTAGATATAAGTGGAACGCACATGTTATTTTTTTACAACTCTCCGTGGTTTGGTGGAAGTCCACTCTGACCCACCGAACAGTCACGTCATCTTTAACGTTGAGTGATCCCTAGCGAAGACCTTCGGCGGAACGATGCAGAGGGTGTTACAATCGAGTGGTAAGTGGAACGTACTCAAAATTACCTACGTGAGATAACGATCAAGCATACTTAATAAATATGATAGACAAATTACACGCCTATATATTATTCGTAACAATATAAATCGTTCAAACGAATAATAGACTTTTGACTGTTGCTAAATTCAAAATTGCATTGATAAGATTATGTGATCGATAATAACTGTGCCACTGTTTCATAATAACACTCGTTTCTCTTTTAAATTGACTTTATAACAAGGCTATGTAGAAGAAAATCAATTACGAAATAGGATACAGAAATCCAATTAAGATATATAGGTATGTTAACAAAGTAATTGTAAGTCCACGTATCATTTTCGTGTTACAGCAAAGCAGACGCTACAGAGTTCTGTTACTACAGACCGTAAGAAATATATGTATTATACAGGGCGTTCATAGTTATCCTCCCAAATAGCATTGCACTATGACCGGGTGACAATGTGGAGTTATCATGTAGCGAATGGGAATACAGCCCACTGGTTAAGTGGCCATTACAACTAAAGATCGTCTGTAACGAATAATATAGGAAAAGACGAACATTGATAGGTACATTGATAATCATAAGGACTGGGAACTCATAAGTATATCTGCTTTACTTCAAGACTTCATCCAATACATTTGTTATAAAGGAGATAATTGTCTAGTAATTGTGTACACCGGGACGTATTTCATTTATTAGAATTTACTACTAAATTATGAGCCAAAATAATAAAAGACGTCATGGACAGCAAGAGTGAGAAACACATAAAATTACCTGAAACACCATATGAGATAAGTTATCGGCATCTCTGTCTAGTGGCTCCAGCAGTTGTAGCCGCTTGCCATCCAGCTGGAACAACGTAGGACCTTTGGGGAAGACAGTGGACAGCACCACGTCTACGTCTGGCTCGCCCACTATTGGTAGTTCTGCTGGTACTGTGCTTTGGTTGACTTCTGTAATGTTATAAGGAATTCTATGTTTATTACGTTATGAAATTTTAGCACCATGCAGCTTATTTGATGTTATGAGGATATTTCCGTGGATGTTATAAGGTAAATTAGTGTGAAAGTGCCTCCACAATGTAACCTCGAGAAAACTGACCACATTATTTATTTAATTTGCATCATCAATAATAAATAAATTAGCAAACATTCCTTACAAATAATGCGACAGAGTTTGACTTAACAAATATGGTACTTTAAATTAAAATTATCAAAAATTACGCAGACCGAACATCAATCTCTATTACCTCAGTACTTTCCTACGGCAAAACCAATAACATAATAAAATATAATTATAATACCAATATAATTTACTTGATTACAATTCTTGGCGCGATTAAAAAACCAAGGTTATCATTATCATTAGTTGCAATAGTGCAAAAAATGAAATTATCATTAATCAACAAATTATTATGTTAAGATGAATGCAAATGATACAAAAAGCATGCAAAGGTTATTACATAGATAATAATAAAAAAGAAACTATATATGTTTTTCTCGGTCATAATTATGCAAATATTTGTTTTTTCATTAAAAATAAATTGATATTAGGTAGGTATTATATCATAAGCATTTGTCAGCCAACTATTTAAACTACAGACTGTTAGAAATACAATCAATTTATTTTATCATAGTATCATTTTAATTAATTATTTTGTGTGTATTTAATGATGTGTTATTTTTATAATAATAAGTATTCATTTTAATAGTCACTGGCTAGTACGATTTTATGAGTTAGCATAAAAAAGAAAAATAACGCTTTTGACATTTGACTTGTATTATGAGTGGGAATAAAAAAACTTGTAAATTGGTTGAAGTAATAATTTTATATTCTTTCAATTCAGAATGAAACTGAGTTTACTAAACGTAGAAAAAAATATTGTATTCAGTGCTCCGATAAAATGTAAATTCATCTCGACCAAATGGAACGATGACCAGATGAACACCGTTCAATTCTGACATGATTTTAAAGAAGCTTTATAAATTATCCAGTTGTGAGTATTTAAAGATTTAAGTAAAAATAGTTACGAATATTAATTAAAAAATACCGTATAATGTAAAAAGCACTACACTTATAACGCGCAAAATTTCAAGAGTTGTTGTTCACTTATTTACTTACCATTTAGGAAAACCAAATAAACACATACCGTGTTTATTTGGTTTTGGCCAATGGCATTTTATACTTATCTATGACGGTATCCAATAAAAAAATATTCACTACAAACATTATTATTAACAGTCGTTTGAAATAGGAAAATCGGTTACTTACGGTTTCCTCTGCTCTCTTCTATGTCTACGATGATACTCGACTGACCAGTTTCCACTTCACATGGACCTGCACAACAGATAAACATAATTAATTCAATATTAACAATAAGACAAACTTATTTTTATTTTAATTAAGATAAAGATTCTGAATAGACACCCTCATATTATTATCGCTGTATTACCATGCCGGTGTTGTAAGGTAAATTGTGCTGCGTTGATACTTCCGCAGTCAAATCACTAAGAATTTACACCAATCAAAAAAGTAGAAAAATTAATAGGAAACGAAGCCTTGCATATTTTAACACAATCATATAAAATGTGGGCGTCTTACTAAATGCGGCTTTATTACTGCGGTTAGTTCTTACAGGCTCAATAACTAATATTTAGAGCATCCCCATAAAATCGATCTTATTAAGTTTATGATGTGCTCATCTAAGATTACATTAAAAACAGACAGTGCGTACGAACTCTGAAAGAATAGATAGTTCACGTTAATAAACTATCCTGTTTTTTTTTAATATAAGAGTAGCAGACGAGCATGCAGTCCACCTGATGGTAAGTGGCTATTGCCGTCCATGGATATCTATAATCAACCCCAGATAGTAGATATTCCTACCTGAGGTCGGCCACAGAGCGCCGATACGCCTGAGGACTAAGCTGGAACGCCTCGGAAAAGTATGTCTCAATTACCACACCCTTCAAAACAGAACACACCAGCACTTAACACTGCTGTTATGAAACAGAAATAATGTTATGGTAAAACCATATTATATCTGTATTTTTACCCGAGTGGGGAGGGTAACGTTTTTCATATAGAATTACGTCCCAATCTTCATCACACCCTACAGCCCAGACGACTTGACGGATTTTAACATATAACGTGTCGTTTGATTTGTTTAAATTGTAGGAACGACGTAGATAACGTCCCTTTTCATTTTTTTTTTTCATAAATATTGATAGTTCTGAAAAATCTTTTAACTCACGGACATGATGACGTACTTTAAAACAAGATGACGTTAAAAGACATTATACTAACTTTGTGTACCTTGCTCTCTATGCCATCTTTCACATAATCTGTGGTTCACGAGCCATAAATACAACGCTTATAACTTTCATAGGGCATCCGCAAAATGGAGCCTTATAAATAACGGGATACTAGAACATTAAAATACGAGATGGATGATATCATCCGAGCTTCCATGAAACAGTATTTATTGGTACTATATTTCCAAGCTATGATTATTATTGGGTTTTATGCCGCTTTAAATTAGCAACTTTCGATGTGCAGCCGTAGGAATTTATGCAACTGGGAGTTTTGACGTTCATAATTTAATACGATCTGGAAGGAAGTTTCATAGACCTGTTCGTGATTTCTCAGTACAATAATTACTTTATTTCCTTGTAATAAACTGATTTATGGCTTGGCTTGCTCGAGATTTTGAATTCTTCGAAGGATAAATTTTATTAGTGCTTCAAAAGACATAATGATTATCTAGTAATTAGTGTCCGTGTTTTGTTCAAACTTTGACCACACTATTTGTTTGTTGTTCAAGTTATTTTGATAAAACTTACAATATAATCCAGGTTCACATAAGACCGTGGTGACAGTTAGTGAAAGATCTTGGTATTTTTTAAAAAGACGCTTTCTGCACTCACAACCCACAATAGGATTCCCTGGGTCGTGGGTGCCATGGACACATGCCTACGTAAAGAAATACATAAATATTCAGACCAGAAATAAATTAATCATTTTAGATATCTGCATGACCGGGGATCGAACCCACGCGGATTATCGTAAGTTTTATACGATAGAGATTCCTCGTTTTGGTCAGAATGTTTGAGTGTTTGTGCATCATACGCCTAGTGTGAAGCAGTGAATGTAGAAAGCTATACGTTAATATAAATATAAATAGAGATAAGTCATCAGTTTCGCGATCGTAACTTAGATAACGCAACACATTTGCGTTACTTAACATTGTATGCCAGCGATTTATCTTATCGGCTATAAAATCATACACAAACCGACCGGATTCCGTTGAACGGGTGTGCCTGGGAAACCACCAATTACAACGCTATTTACTAAACTACAGCCACTCACTCGAATAAAGGGTTTTAGACCATATACAACTATTAATTAGTAACTATGCTCCTAATAATCGCATGTTTGATTTGCTTCCCGTTAAGGCAGTACGGGGTATCAAGTCCTTTTACGATTCCAATTAGAAAAGTAGTTGGCTTTTGAACATTCGCGAATTGTTTGCGTGGTTGCATGTTTTTTGCTTTCGATTAGGTTGGCAATATTGTCGGTAGATAGTTAGGTAGTGGTATTCCAGTTGAGGTTTTCTAAAGACGTAACGTTTATAACATGATTATATATAATATAAATAATATAGTCAAATAGAATTAAAATAACAACACCTTTAAAATTATAATAACAGTAACATATTTGTATACAAATAAAAATTTAAAACTTTCTCTCAGCTCAGGCGAGACTGAATCAGATTATGTTTGTTCATTCTATTTGTACTGAATAAACAAACAACACTATTGTGTTGTTGACCAGTTCGGATATTACCATTCAATGAGAGCGTTGAATGGGTGCTACGTCACCGTTGAAATGAGCGGCAAATCTCTTATCAAAAACTAAAAGATAAATTTAGTTTAAGATAAACATCTAGCTCCGAACTAAAACAAGGGACTAACTGAAATGAATAACCTCTCGAAAGTAATACAAGTGTCTGTGAGAGATAAACGACCAAAAATAATCTTGATAAAGGTGGACCTAAATCTATATACAGTATAAACGCAGTATAATTAAGTTACAACAATACTGTTGTTATCATTGGTAACTTGTTCAAAAGCGATTACCTTTATTAACATTTAACGACAAATAATTTGTCGCTAACTTATAATTGTTTCTTCGGATGTGTAAGATGTTGAAAATAATAAAAATATCCCTAAATATAGAAATAGAAATATCGAAAGTCTTGGTAAAGTTTGGAACTAAAATAAGAACAGTTTGGTAGCTTAAAAACAGTATATGCCAGAAAAAATATTATCTTAGCGTCAAAGTCCTTAATCGTTAACTTATCACCCATTCTCGATTAAACAAAACGGATATTGGAAAGAAATCGATTGTGAAGATAGTCATTCTAGTTAATCGGATTCAATTGGATCTGGTCTAAGGGTCTAATTATACGGAGGAGCGAAGCTTAGATAAATGGTGTGTGCGTGTGTGGGAAAGATTAGAAACAGTTAAATGGTTGGAGGAGTCGATAATGAGCGTGGAATGTATGTCTGGAAATAGCAGAAACAGGAAACGATTTCATAAGTTATTGTGTAGATAAGCTTCTTATCATAATGACATTTTAATTTAAAGTACCTGGGCGAACAGGCTTCGCTTTGCATGATTGTCTTGTCTTCAGGTAGATTTAATTAAAGAGCGCACTACGATCACGCTAACAGTGTCATCTGTAGTCTTTTACTTATATGATACTGGTGTTCCATATTCTAAGAGATGTAAAACTCCTCCTAAGTAAGACTCCTTTTATTCACGTGTTAACATCCACTAGAATGTAAAATACTCGCAGACCAAATTTAATTTAAGCCGTGTATATTAAGTTATATTATATTATATTAGATATGAATTATGCTTAGTTCTTTGTTGATACAAAAATAGTATTACTATTCGATAAACTTAGCATACCAGACATAATGGGTTGTATTTGTTAAAATTTAGCAGACTATGCATTTTATGCATGTTTCGCACGCTTATTGGTCAAAATATAATTAATCACTTGACAATAGTAATCTTACCATTAGTGCTGTATTTCAAGATTCCATTCTAAAACTATCAATTTAATTCTACAGTGTCGATCATTTAGGTGTCACTGGTTTAACATAGATTTATCACGAGATGATAGAATCTATACCGTCAAATCACTGAGTCAATTGCAAGGGAAGTCTTAAAAGATTTTATCAACAAGATTTACTTACCAGGCGTGGCCCACGCGACGTGGAGCAGGAAGACGAGGAGCCAGACCGTTCTGTGCTGGAGCGCCCACCGCGCCATCTCACTGCAAAAATAAACATATATTAACTTATGCAAACTAGCGAACATTGTAAAATAGTCCGAGTAACTTAGATCGAGAATAGTTTTACTTCCTTTGCAACATTTTTAATTATTTACGGATAAAAACAATTTTATATCTCGTGACATCCCTAGGTATTATTTTTTGTAAAACAACTTGTAATAATATTCTATGTAAAATAATAACTCCTTAACGTTACACACCCATGTTATGATTATCTTATATTCTTTTATGAATTTAACTTAATTCTTCTGTATGGCGTTTATAAAAAATGTTTAATTTTGCTACACATAAAGTTCCAATATGCTCCTATCTTATCAATATCTTCTATCCTATCAATAGCTATAAGCATTAAACATTTAACAATAAATATTTAATTATATATTTTGTACCTATATTTTTTTAAACTAAAGTTCAAAACTTTTCAGTGATTCAGATGCAACAAAGTTGTCGCTACACGACGGGATAAGTAAATGTGTTTTATTCAAAAGGCACCTCACATTACTTTACATAATTCGTTTCTAATAGCCAGTAACAACAGTTTAACTGTTCTCTGTACTGCAGCCACTTAACACACAAATGTGTTTGATAAACAGAGAATCAAATAGCCTTGCAAAGAAATTGCTACTTAAACAAATCCGATTATCTGGCTAATGTAATTTGCACTCGTAGAAACTCATGGCCTGTTTATCGGTGAACAGTTTTCCAGTGAGTTTCTTTGTATGAGATGTGTAAAGATTTCTGTCGAAAATATTTCTGTCGAGGGCACTTTGAGATAAATTTCGCATTAGCAAAAGCAAAAGAGAAGATAGTTTTGAATTAACGAGAAATAAATTGCAGTGTTGTGTTAACACTACCCCACTTTAAATTTGGGCGCAAGGAGGTATAGTCCGCGTAAAACTGCTAGTCCACTCTGAATATAGAAATAAATCACGTCGCCATAGTAAATTTTATGACTACACCTGCTCGGACCAACTTCAGAGCGAACTGGTAGTTTGGCGATAACTATACTATAAAGTACTTTAAACTTCGACGTCGGCCACGGACGCGTTGCGGAGGACTAAGTTATAATCAATACCTCGTGTAAGTACCTTCCTCCCAATTATTCAAACTAGAATACATCAGCACTTGCCATTTCGGCTGTAAGGTGGAAATAGGGGTGGCATATTATTGTTATTGGCATATTATAAAGTCCATCTTGGTAGTATCTTAAAAATGTTTTGTAATAAAATTTATGAATTCCGTGATGATATTTCTTTAGAATCATATTTCATTATATTACCCAAGCTTAGCTTAGCTTGAAAGTCGTCCGCGTAACTCACAGCAAAGCGAGCTCGAATTACCCAGAGACATTATCTCGTCGAGTAAATCATGAACGCTGTACCTAGCAGCCTAGAGGGCGGGGCCAGCGATAAATAAGTAACGTGACGATGAAAGAAGAAGGGTACGATTAGTATCGATTAGAGGTATTCGAAGTACACAGAACATCCAACAACAACAACTACAACAACAACAACATTTGGACTTTCTAAATATTATTAGATGCTTTTATTGGAGTTTGGATGTTGTAGCGAATTATGTAGGTTTAGGGATACATACATATCCGAGGCGTTTCGTCTTAGGCCTCAGGGGTAGCAACGTATCTGCTGCGAACCTCCGGTAGGAATCTAATCTTGTCGGAAGTTGATAACAGATATGAGTTTATTGCAGTAATCATTTACCATACTTGTTTGCTTCGTTCGGAGATTTTTGGCTTAATATAATAGCCGTTACTTATTAGGATACATCGTTACTGTATGATTTAGGTAAACAGAAAATTAACAATGAAAGTCCAAATGTGCTTGTACTAATGTAATGTACTATAATTAGCGAGGTAGATATTAATAAAATCTGTTTTATGAGTTTTCTGTTATAAATAGTCAATGACATTTTATACTAGTTAATAACATAACCTTTAATAGGATACAGGATTAAGTATTAGCGTTTGTGTCAGTAAATGAACATCCGCTCTGTTTGCGGAGGCAGTGTAATGGTTAATCCATTCACAAATTACGACATCGTAAACAAAGACAATGTTGTAGGTAGTTACTACTTCTATCGTCATATTTTTAAAATCTTACAACTTTTCTTATATCTATAGGTATTTTATTAAGCTAAAGGTATCAAAGATTTTCACTGCTTTTAAATAACTATTTTACGTACACACTTTTTCATATTACCTGAAATAAGGCTAAAAATCGTAGATTTTTTGTCGCACTGATCGTATTCATTCGCGGTAGGTTTATTACAACGATTTTTTTATCAACCCGATGTTAAAACAGTCTTTTTATGTAGAAAAAAAAAATATACGAAAGCACACAGACAAATGACTGTTGTTGTCTGGACACTGGATCAGCTAGTGTCATATAAAGAAGAATACCTGGTTGAATTCATAAGCCATGTCAATGTCGCAATGACATAGGTTTTACTTGCAACTGCCCTTTCGTATGCAAATCCGGTGCATGAGTATGTATATTAATATTACATGCAATGACATCTGCCTCACAACTCCGAGGTGTAGTAGGTACTGTAGTAGGGATGTTTATGCAAACACAAACTTTTTATCCGTATTTGGACGTTTTCCTTAAAAATGCCTCTACTTGTAAAAATCTTATTTAAAATACAAATTATTGTTTGGTGTACCGTCGTTGTTTTTTACAGTGCTTGAGATGACTTATTTTTATCTTAAGTAGGTATACCGTATAATCACAACCAACTGGTATGCATTAATATATTTTAATTTATTTATTTCTAACTCTGTCAATATAATAAGGAAACAATATAAATACCTATCAATCACGAGCTGCCTTCAGCACATATCAGATGAAGCCATCGTGCTGCATAAACCTTTTTGACACCAAAACGCGTTAACGATACTACGAACTATTTTAAGCGTTTAAGCACCGACACGTTATAAGCCAATCACCGAATAATCGTATTACGTAATTAACGAAACATATTTGCTTCATTCAGTTTGTCCCTTTTTTACATAAGGTACAGACAGGAACTCAAAAAACGGCTTTTTAAAGTCTTATGCAACATTTACATATACACTCGCGAACTTTCTACCGAGTAACTCGCTGGACAACGATGAGTATATGAACACTAATGAACAGTGGCCACGTATGCCGGCGCAGAATTATTTGTTTCGCGCTGAATAACCTGCTACTCACGGAGAATAGGGGAAGCTCATGACGAGTACCGAATACTTCCAAGTAGATTATTTACATATACGTACTTACGTATATTCGTCTGTATTTTACGTATCTAAACATTGTATTATAGTAAGTAAAGATTTACTTACACAAGATTTATTTTTAAGTAGCTAAATCTGCGATTTCATCATCGTGGTAATCACGATCACAATTTATGAAAAATGGCTCGGCACTTTCAGAAATTAGCCTTTACATCAAACAATATTTATCCGAAAATTAAAGGACATAAATAATGAACATGTGTGTGTACTATCTAAAAAGATATTATAGAAAAGGTTACAAGGAAAGCAAAATGTATTAATATGATACTACGATACATACACTGCGAGCCAGAGATAGTCTCGTAATACATTGTAAATATTAATATCTATGCAATAAATTATACTGAACATCCTCGGATTAAGAGAACATATTCGATTATGCTAAAGACGGCAATAAATATATGTAAATAATTTCTAAATACTGCAAGCCCGGAGCCTGGATTTACGATGTAATATTTAGATTTCTAAATATAAGGGAATAAGTAATGCCATGCCATTGGGAATCGAAAGTTGTTTCAATTCAATGCAAACAAATAATTTTCTAAGCGAGTAAACCACAGAAATATCCTGAATCTATACGAATTGGGCTTTAGATAATCAAAATTTGAATAAATGAATACATTCCGCTGATTGGGGCCTTCATTAAAATATAATAGGGAGAACAGATGCTAGTTTTTGACGCTAGAGACGCCAGTGCCCTTGTTTATGTAGGGAGCTTTCGAGACCTACTATTTCTTACTGCAACCCTTTTGGTCCAACTGCTGGGCACCCTCTTCACAATTGAGATAAGCTTGGCGCATACGTTGCGACTCTTCGGATACGGATTGAGGGTAAGCGTAAGTAATATTTTATGAATTGTTAATAAATAAGTTTTAGAATGGGGAATATTCTGTAGTTGTAATTAATCTTTGTCGAATACGTTGTCAATTCTTAGATTTTTTTAAGTCACCGCAAGTCGCGCAGACATCTTCAGTGAAATGCAATGTTAATTCAATTTAAGCATTATAGAAAAATCTAATGCTTTCCATATAGATTAAATTTAAACATGAGAATTTATCCCAAAGTATATAGAGTGAATAAATTTAATCTTCCCAGTAATAAACAGTAATTTTTAACGCTAACGATGCGAATGCGAATCGATGGTCGATTATTATTTACTATTAATCCTGAAACCGGTACAAAGAACCGATCACCATAAACGGAACACGTTCATAAGATGTAACGTATGACTCATATTTATTGAATTGCGCGTACTTTATAAAGCCATAGATTAGTAAAGATTAGTCACTCCTAACAAAAAAATGTAACCAGTTTTGACAATTGAAATTGTCACTGTCAGCTATTTTCGTGTTTGAAAAATAGTAAAAAAATGTAGTTTTTAGAGCATTTACATATGAAACGACATTTCTCCGCATTTTTTCTTCGATTTCGTGTTGCACCACTTTTCTGTACAGGGTGGCATTGTTTCGCGTAAATTACACCATGACAGTCGGAGACGTAATGGGAAATCAGTCAGCTATTTTGTCATTTACGGCTTCCTTCAATTACAAGACAGTGAGATGTCTATACTAATCTATGACTAAAGCAAGGATTATGTACCTTAACATAATATTCTCGGGTGGCAAAAAATATTACACGCAATTAATTATAATTATGATCCGGATCATTGGCTTGGCCTTTCATGTGTAATATTCATTAGCTTCCTTTCGAAAAACTTGTTTGCAATAAAATACGAGTAATGAAATTATATTTTGGATCCGATTGACATTTTGTTTCGTGACGAAAGTAGTGCAAATATACAAGTTTGAAACAATAATGACCCCACGCAAGAAATACTGGAATGAGTTTTGTATTTTGGTGCGGTTACAGTTAGGAATTTTACAGAAACACACTGTCAAAGAGAAGTCAGCAGACTTATTATGAAAGAATTTGGATAAATCGTAAATGAATCATTGGTAGGATTGCGTATTAAACATGATGTTGGTACAGACATATAATGTAACATCGTGATAAAAGTACAAAAGTTATAGAAACAGTTTGTGCCCGTTTAAGCGAAATGTAAGAACCACGAGAGCAATCTATTGCTGTAGTATAAAAGCTATTCGGAATTGGTTCAAGCTATGAGGTACATCTGAAACAAATTGAGGATTTCCAATTCTAACGGTACGGCTATTCCTTGCTGCCAATTCGCACGCGGAATTCTAATGAAAAAGGAACACTGGATAGGTGTGGAAAACTATAATTTCGTTCGGAATTTATATTGTAATACACAGTTACTGGCGTCCATTGTTTGGAAGACTAGCGGTTATACCTGCGCACGTTCCAATGCAAGGGATGTGTTATAACTAAAACGAGAAAAGAACAATTTTACAGAGATACAAAAGAATAATAAGAAATAATTTTTCAGAAGCTGCAACTTATTTATAATAATCTTCCGAGTGTTTGGAGTCACTTCCAAATAACCATAGATAGCGTTGACAAATTAATATCAGGTGCGTTGCATACTTGTTTAACTGTGCCTTAAATCATGAAGAGATCCAAAGAAGTTTAAAGAAGAATAATAATGAAAGGGAAAATGTTTTAACGTTCAAGCTAAAGGAGAGAGATATGCAAATTACATTTTAAAGTAAAATCAGTTTGTTTAACGAGAATATTAGCTAGTTTAGCGAAAAAAATCTCGTTTATCGCCTACCCATTCTGTGTAGAACTTGTTCGTAAAGGGGAAGATGAAGTTACGAATGCTTTTAATACCACTGGAAATAAATTTCAACAGAACAATTCCAGATATTATAGATAATAATAATGGCCATAAACAGATACAAATAATAAACCTTTAAACATAGAGCCACTGCGAGATTGAATATATAAAATTAATGGTTCCATTTAATAACTTGTAAGAAAATGGATTGCAGGATATTCCAGGCGTCAGAACACAATTTTCAATAAATAAAAGTAAGTAACGAACACGTAAAATAAGTACTGTTTTAAAAAACCATTACAACATTTAATATTTGATAAGACATAAAAGTAATAAAACGGAAATATAACATGGTAGATCTGATCTGAAGTTGAATCTTTTAATTCCGTAGTCTTACGCCTAACGCTGCCTCAATTATCGCTGTGTGTGAATTTTCTAATCAACAGCATAGTTAATGTAAAATGGCTGATACTCTAATGGAAATTGCTAGTTTCACGCGTACTCGAGACACCAACGAGCCATAAATTATTGTGCACTTATTGCCTTTAATCTTAACTGGTTTAGTACGAGACTCATCAACTTGGTTTTAATCTTCCCTGTATGATAAACGTTTTCCATGATTACTCACATGACTATAATATAATTGGACGAAGTGTTGTTGTTTTATTAAAAGTATAGATGTTACAGCTTACAATATTACAGTTGACAATATTGAAGAAACATTAGTAAAATAGGCACACCAATTTTTTTGTACCACTAATAAGATATTATAATTAAGATATTATTGGTAATCTGTCAAAAAATTTTAAGTGACAACAACCAAGTTTGAACTTCTAATTTTACTATGGAGTCGTAAAAATATTATACACTAGTTCCCACAAATGTAGCGAAAGCGCAAATTTTTACCATAAATTAATTTTGGATTGTAACTTTTGCTGGAAAAAATCTAAAACTACCATAGAATTATTAACTACCATATTAAGAATGCTAAAAACAGCTATATTTGTCAAACCATACATAGTTCTGTTGTGTGAACAAACACGAAGAGACACGGCGCTTGAGACTGAGCTGAAACTCAAAACCGTTAGATTTGCACTATCAAGAGCATCTGCTTCCGTATCCTCCCCTCGATTTACTTAGCTAACGGCGATGATTGTTCGAGCATTTCAAATGATAGACCGTTTATTATAATACCAGCTTTTATTTGCTTCGTGTGGTGTGATGATTCATGCACGAACGATTTGCTAAGATTATGTTCTATATTTGTATCTAAAACAGAAATAGACAAATATCAAACACATTAAAATCAAATAATATTTATTTGATGATCTTGATGATCTCCAGATATCTAAATCACCAAGATATTGTGACAAACTATAAGAAGTTTAGTACTTTAACTAGTTGCTGCAAAGCGGGGCGGTGGCGGAAAACATAAAACAGTGACGTCACATGAAAGGAATGTAAAGAAAACTTTTTCTATTAAATATCAGATAAATTTCATTTCATAGGATTTCCGCATGACGTCAGTATAAGATGCACTTTGTCAACTCTGAGGTCAAAGTTTGAATGCCTCTTGAAAATATTTACCTTTCTCCTTTCAAACCACAGCATCGCAATGCGAATATTTAATAAGGCAAAAATAGAAGAGCCAGAACCGTTGCAGTTAAGAGATGTATAACATTTAATTAAAATAAATGTAAAATTACCAATTATTGTTCTGAATCAAACAATTGTTTTGCCTATCCAAACAGAATCAGACATGTAACAAGCTGTATAATCACGATACAACCATTTAGTCCCAGTACTCTAATCAAACGTTTTGCCTATTAGACCAATTAGTAAGCTCTACTTAGGAGCGGTGAAGGTGTAGCCACATTTCAATGAAGTCGTGAAGTGGAAATGTCGATCGCTAGTCCCTTGTAGCGTGGCATTTGGCTCTATCTGAACGATCTCATTAAATACCGCCAATACAACGCCCTAAGCCGGCGATTTCTAAGGAAACCTTATGGACAAAGAGCTGATAACGTTTTTACGTTGCATGCACAAGTGTACACGTTAATGTTGCTTAGTGATCTAATTGACGTAAAATAAGACTTCTGAATGTAATTAGGTAAACGTTGCTTATACATTTACTTTACGCTAAGCGTGAATTAGCAAATTTACAAGAATGTATGTAAGTACATACGCGCGCTGGCCAAGTCTCCCTTAGTAGACTTCTCATACCTTTTATATGCACATAACTTTCAAAAATCAGCGTGCTTGGGTTCCGAACCTTGGACTCTTCAATTGATAGACGACGTTACAACTAGGTTGTCACCGCTAAACAGTTGAAATACATATTTATTTTGTGTAATGAGAAATGACAGTAAGCTCCCAGACCATAAGCTATTTTCGCATTAAGTGAACTCAGAGGCCAGATTAAAGTTTCTTGATCTTTGCAGAAACAGGTGTAGAGCATGCGAACGAATGCGTCCAATTTGCACTTTATAGTTAACACCGTAAAGTTTATGTTGAAATGTGGCAACATTGACGTGTTTAAGTTCCTTTATTAGCGAAGCGATTTCGTCAGACTTAAGGCTTGGCTTGAAATATTTTGCTACAAGCGAGTAAGCGATTAACGAACTTTTATAAAAAATAGAACAGAGGATATTACGAGGTGGGAAAAGGGCTTTAAGAGTTTTGCAATCTAATAGTTTAATACCACTACATTTAAAGTAGAACAGTTTTATAGCATTTTACAGCACAGAAGGTGAAAGAAGAGCTTTAACTTGCAATTGAATATTCTAACTAAAAAATATTTTGCCTCTGACTATAACATAGCCTTAAAACCCTGTTTTTTTATACATCTTCCTCATTCAACTGTTACCTATTAGATGGTAGAACATCTTGACTTCGCATATCGACGACTAAATCTTAGACGTTTTAAAAAAAACTGGCAAATTTTACTAAGAACTTAACCGTATATTGATATATTAATAACTTTTACGTGATGATGTCACGTCGCTTCATCTGCCATAATTAATTCCAAACACGTCATTAAGACTTAGGCTAATATATGCAACAGAGTTGACCAGTGTAAGCGATTCCATGTCGACAAGTGTGAGAAGACCCTTAGTAAAAGTATTTTCTAAGACAATAGTACACACGATACTTAGGCCACCCAGAGCGAAGGAATTGTAATAAATATACAAGTGAATCCTTGCTTGTTACTTATCGTACACATCGTCTTAGGAAGCTATTAGCACTAAGCTCGGGATTACCATTAATTATTTAAGCTTTAACATACAAAGTTTGATGAAATAGTTTTAAAATGAAAATAAGTTTTAACTTGGAACGTGTTTAATGTGAGAGATTCTACCACAGACAACACAGAGCAGTAGTGATGTGCATTACATATAGTGTTGTGCCAATTGAGAAAGAAGGGTTAAATTTAAATATTACAACACTCTTACCAAATTGCAGCCCTTCTTTTACATTAAGAAATATAACATATTAACAATATTAGGCACAAACTATTCTTAATTACATAGTATGTCTTAAGAACAATTTAATTTAACAAAAATAAAAATGTTAAGCAATGTTTGCAAGTAAACAATTAACTAATGTTCAACACTCCTATCTTCTCTCTTAAATACTGAAATTTATCTCTAGGTAAAGCCTTTGTAAATATATCTGCATATTGCTCTTTGCTACATACATACTTTAAATCTATTTCTTTATCAGCATATTTTTCTTTAATGAAATTGTATTTAACATCTATATGTTTACATCTTTTGTGATAGTCAACATTTTTAATTAAACATATTGCACTTTGATTGTCTATATGTAAAATAACTTTATCTTGATGAAAATTAATATCATTCAAAAGTCTTTTCAACCATAAAGCCTCTTTTGTTGCTGCACATGCTGCCATGAACTCAGCCTCCGTAGTGGATAAAGCAACGCTTTGTTGACGTTGACTTGCCCAAGTCACAGCGGCTCCATTTTTTATAAATACATATCCGGTTAAGGATCGTCTTGTGCACATATCTTTTGCGTAGTCGGCGTCACTATATGCTTGTAGTATATTACTTTGTGAAGTTGTGTAACACAGGCCATAATTTTGTGTTTCCTTTAAATACTTCATAATTTTCTTGACAACATTCCAGTGTGTGTGATCATAACAATTGAGATATCTACTCACCAGACTGACTCCATACATTATATCAGGTCTGCTTACTATCGCCAGGTGCATCAAAGAGCCAACAGCTTCCCTGTACTGTAAACTCTTGTCTGGTGCAGCTGAGCTATTTTCTAGTGTGGTATGAGGATCTATTGGAATGACATTACAATTAGCATTTTGCATATTAAATTTACACAATAATCTTTCAATATAGTTCCTTTGGTGTATAAATATGCATCCTTTGGACTTCTCAATCTGTAGTCCAACAAAATTATTTGGTTCACATTGTTTAATATCAAAATTTTTGCTTAATTCATATATCATTATATCCAGAGATTGTTTCGAGCTTGATAATAGGAGCCCATCATCAACATACAATAGCAGATATACTATATTATAGTTTACATTACCAATATAAACACATTTGTCTGCATGACTGCTTGCAAAGCCAAATTTTTTTAGTAAACTGTCAAACTTATGATTCCAGCACCGAGGTGCTTGTTTAAGGCCATAAAGTGAACGCTTGAGTTTACATACCTGATTTGGTAATGCTTTCAAACCTTCAGGTGGTGTCATATATATGTTCTCCTTTATGTCTCCATACAGAAAAGCGGTTTTAACGTCAAATTGAACCATCTCTAGATTATGTTGAGCAGCTTCTGAAAGTAAAACCCTTAAAGAATCATACCGGACTGTAGGTGAAAAAGTTTCTGAGTAGTCTATACCTTTGGTCTGGGCGCACCCTTTAGCACATAATCTTGACTTGTATAGCGGACCAGATGGCAGGTTTTTTATACGGAAAACCCATTTACAGCCAATTATTCGCATACCTTGTGGTTTATCCACCAACTCCCAAGTCTTGTTTACTCTATGTGCCAACAACTCTTCATCTATTGATTGCTTCCACTTTTCTGCACTCTCATTATCTATAGATACTGCTTCACTGTATGTCTGAGGGACATCCTGCTGATCTGAAATGCCATCTGTGCATAAGTAAGTATTACCCTCTTTATTTATTCTACTTCTTGATCTGGTTGTCACGTTTGGATGGATTTCTTTCAAATCTATTGTTACCTTGGGATCATACAAAGATCCCTCATCTGAGTGAAATGACTCATCACTTGTTTCACTTTGTTCTGATGCTTCTAACTTTAATTCACTATTATGAGAATCAGCTTTGTGTATATCAGATTCTGAGGTAAATTCTGACAGCGGCATATGAGCATAATTTCTTACCACTGAATTTTCTAAAAATATGACATCTCTGCTAATGAACACCTTCCTTATTTTAGGATCAAAAAGCCTGTATCCTTTGGTCTGTTCACTGTACCCAATGAATACCATCTTGGTTGCCTTTGAGTCCAATTTCTTGATCTTCTCTTTAGGTATATGAACCATTGCATCACATCCAAAGATCTTCAAATGGCTAATATCGGGTTTTTTACCCGTCCATATTTCTTCAGGTGAAAGAAATGCCAGCGCTCTAGTTGGGCAGCGGTTTGTTATGTAAGCTGCTGTGGATACTGCTTCTGCCCAATACTGCTTCTGTAATTTGGCATTTAATAGCATACAACGAGCTCTCTCTAGTAATGTACGATTCATCCTTTCTGCTAACCCGTTTTGTTGGGGTGTGTAAGGTGTGGATGTCTGATGTGTAATTCCACATTTTTTTAGGAAAGATTTGTACTCATTACTTAGATATTCTCTGCCATTATCTGTGCGTAGAGTCTTTATCGATAGATTAAGTTGTTTTTCAACCATGGCTTTATATTCTTTGAATTTCTCAAAAACATCTGACTTATTCTTTATTAGATAAACACATACTTTCCTGGAGAAGTCATCGATGAAGGTAACAAAATAATGTGCACCTCCCAGTGATTGGACCTCCATGGGGCCACAGACATCTGAGTGTATGAGTTCTAGCAATTCTTTTGCTCTGTTACCTTCAGAAGGAAAAGGATTTCTCGACTGCTTTCCTTCTAAACATGAAATGCATACAACTTTGTCTTTGTTTTCAATTTTTACCCCTGTACTTTCTGATAGTTTATTTAGGTCTTCAAAGTTCAAATGTGCCATCCTCTGATGCCATAAGTAAGCATCATTAGTTTTAATCGTAGACATGTATGCTGGAACATTGCATGTATTGAGCCGGTACATATTATTTATCAGTTTTGCTTCTGCCACTTGTTTATTCATTTTGTTAATAATTCTGCAACCTTCTTTGTCAAATTGCACATGACAGCCATTCTTAATTATTTGGCTTACCGAAAGAAGGTTGGTGGCCAATTCAGGAACAAAAAGAACATTGTGTACTTCAACTACTTCAGACTTGCCATTTTTGTCAATAACATGTAGGTTTACCTTACCACATGCTTTTACAGGAAGTTTCTTGTTATCAGCCACTTTAATAGTGTCAACCAGAGGTGGTATTTCATCATAGAGCCAGTCACGATGCATTGTTAGATGCATTGATGCCCCTGAATCCACATACCAGCCATCGTCATTGCTCGTTGATGCAGAAAATACTGCCACATAGCCTGAGTTTTCATTTGACTTTTGTTCCTTTTTCTTGTTTCTACAATTCTTACTTATATGCCCATATTTGTTACATATAAAACACCTTGGACCTTTGGTTGCTTTATTTGTTTTGTCTGAAGTTTGTTTGGCATTCTGCGAATTAATTCTACTTTTATTAACATACAGCGCAGCATTCTCTGATTTTCTAACGTCTTGAAGGAGCTTAGTTTTCACTAAATCAGCTGTTATTGCCAAACCCGAACTTTCCAAAGCCATAATCATTGGTTGATAAACATCTGGCAATCCGGCCAGTAGTAAAGTGCCTAACCACTCATCATTTACTACAAAACCAATGTTTCTTAGTTTATGGGCAGTTGTCATTATTCTATTTACGTAGTCCTCGATGTTTTGGCATCCGTCTAGCGTGGTAGTGATCAGATCTCTCAACAGTCCGACTCGGCGGGTCAGTCCTTTATCGTCAAAAGCTTTTTCCAAATTATCCCACACTTCTTTCGCCGTTTTAGCTTGTTGTATATGTATGTAGTTTATAGGATCAACTAATAAAATTATCTTGGACTTAGCTTTAGTGTCCTTTTTTAAATCGACTTTGTCTGACGATTCGACGCAATCCCATAGTTCCTCGTGTTCGAGGTAAGTTTTTACTGAGAACTTCCAAGTAGGATAATTATCTCTTCCGGTCAGTTTTTCTATTAAAGTCATCGTATTTGAAGACATTTTTTGCTGATGAAGACACTTTTGCACGACGAACACGTTGTCAGTTTTAGGTTATACTTCACTACTCTTTTACTAATTAGATTTGATTTGAATTACTGTTACTTTCACTTTAAAGTTTATATTTTGGAATAACTGCGTGGGCCTGGGCCCGTAACCTGATGAAATAGTTTTAAAATGAAAATAAGTTTTAACTTGGAACGTGTTTAATGTGAGAGATTCTACCACAGACAACACAGAGCAGTAGTGATGTGCATTACATATAGTGTTGTGCCAATTGAGAAAGAAGGGTTAAATTTAAATATTACAACAAAGTTGATGTAGCTATTTGAGAGAAAAGTATGTAAAACTTATCTTATAATATCTTTTGTTAAGGTATGTTTAGTAAGTAATATATACTTTAGTAGATATTCTTTAGTTATCTGCAAAGGAATTAAAATCCAAAAGACGACACAGTAACTGACAGACTTGGAACATCGTAGAAGTTGCAAAGGTACAATTTACCTGAGTTAAGTAGTCACTGCTGCCCGTAGATCTGATGACTTAACTTAAACTAACATAGATAGTAAAGTAAAAAGTAAATAGTAAAAATTAAAGTAAAGTCTGTTAATTTTTTCACATAAATTGGTATTCCGAAGTTAAGGTACTTTACTAATAGTAATAACTAAAAGGTTCTTTTCCACGGGAAACGTATATAGTTCCCTTCTATTGTAACTTGTAATTAACTCATTAATTTACAATGTTTAAAGATAATAAGAAACTTTTATGTTTTATTACTTAATGTCGGAAACATTATAAAATGTCAAACTATGCAATTTCCCCTTGGCAATTGAGCAACGCTGCTTTATTATATTCTACTTAGTATTTCCTGTGCATTAATAAAACTGCCAAAACAAGCTATAAATATTACAACAACTAAAGAAGCTTTCCATATATAGCTAAAGACCAAATCACTCTTATATAATCCCACATATCCTAATCCGCAAAGCAGCTATATTTTCTAATTAATGAAGTTGTCCGTTCCCAGCGAGAAAGTGTTTACATAAAGCCTTGGTGCATCTTCTCGATTTGCATGACCTTACGTAATAACTTCATCTGGCAAAGATCAATAGGTTAGCTGCAGTTCGTGAGCAGTCGTGTGTTGCTTAAGATAAATCTAATGTTGACAGCATTATCAAGATTGATGCTGATTTATGTCTGACAAAAATCATCATAAATTACCAATCATTTATGATACGTTGGTCAAAGCGCTATAATAATTGACTTTATTGTACATGAAATAAAATTAAGTGAAATTGTATGCGAAATATGTACTAGAGAGCTGCAATGGGATACGAGTTCTGCATTGCTTAATCAAAAGGTCGTAAAGAAAATAAGAAACTTGAACAGTGTCAAGACATGTAGGTATTTATATAAAGCTTAGGCTCATCGTAAGAAATCATAATGGTATTTATAAAAGGGAAAGGGGAGAAAAGGAATACAAAGTTTACTGTATCCGTCTATCCTATAGCGTCAATACAAATGACCATTTCAGCGAACCTTGGAGAATCTAATAACTTTTCTATTTATATTTTAAGTAATGAACACCAGTATCAGTGTTTGGGATATATGAACACTAGTGTGTGTAACAGATATCGTAGAAGGTGGTGAGAAATTAGCACTTAAAAGTTATTAAATGGTACGGCATATTGGAAATGTTGTTATTGATATAAACCAAATCTCACTAAGATACCACTGCCACTCATGGACACGTGTCATTATCAACCTATTACTTTCTCATTGTTAGGCATGGCTTAACTCTCTGATTCAGAGGACTTTGATATTATTTATCACGCCGGCCAAGTGCGTTTTGATAGACTCCAGATTTGAGAACTTTTCCTACGAATATCGCATATCGGGTTCTACATTTAGAGTTTCAGACGACTAGGCTAATAACATGTGTAGTCGCCCCAAAAAAGTCCTAATTAAGGTTTTAATAAGTAAGAATCTCATCGATCCTACGACATCTGTTAAACTAGGAGACAGTCAATTAACATCGACGTAAAACAGAGTACCCATAATAAACAAATACGTTTGAAAATTACAAAGTTTCCGTAAATTAATACACGTTTTGCCAGTAGTAGGTACACAATAACATTTCCATAAACGGAACTGTGTTTAAGTGTGAATGACTAAGCTCTGTCTCATTACCGCAAGAGATGCGACTGATACACGAGATAAGATGCTATCACATCGCTACTGAGCCTGACTCTTGACTGCCATTGACCCTTAACTTACAGAACTGGGACGTTACAACTTTTCGAAACGTATACGAAGTAATTCAATGTACCTATACCTTTTTATTATAAATATTTGAGAGTTTATTATGTGTACCATATCATGCAGAGGCACATGAAAATAACACCTGATTAAAAGTATAGGCAGTAGCAATAATTAAAATATTAGAACATATTAAATGAATCATTTTAACGGCATGAAATAAGAAATAAACGGCACATTATATTTCGTAAATACAGATAATTTTTCCCAAAATATTAAAATATTGATCGACTAAAATTAATATCGTCAAATACATATCAATTAATAATAATACAAGGACAAATGCTAGTGTACATTTCATGAATGAAAAATTATTAAAGGTAAATCTTAATAAAGAAAATAGAATTTAAAGATTAATATTACTATTTACATCGCCTGGCACATCCTCGTTAGGATTCCGATCTCCAGTAACGTGAGGCACGCAAACTGATAAATAAAGTCGACGGATATCATTAATATAAATGATATTATGATTGCATATTTAGATATTATGCATACGATAATAATGATATCCACAATAACTCTTCACTTCACCACTGGACCGAATTTGACGAATTAACTCGAAAATACTTCCGAATAGTTTATACACCTTTATATTTCGTATACAGGCATGTAAAAGTAAGTGGTGATTAACCTTATTCTTTTAACCGCAACAGAGTGAAAAGGCTAACAAATTTTCTGAACTTTACTTCAAAGTTCATACAACAGATGCACAGGTACTCGTAGAGTAGAAACATTTCATGTGCGCACAGCAAGTGTGATTTTACTCACCAGTTTGATTTACACTCCCCTTTAACATTTGCATCTACGTGAGGTGAATATCGATTAAATGCTAAACTAGACAAAAACTATATAACATCACGTAGATTTAATGAAATATTAAATCAAATAGGTTGGTTTTCATTATGTGCATAGGTATCCATGATGTTTTCCGAATTACCTAGAATTTGTTTAGAAGCAAACTCGAGTCAGTGACGTAGTCGACAAACTGAAGTAAGAAACATATGTTTTTTTTACAATGATACTAAGTACCAACGTGGTAACGAATTAAAAAATCAGTTTTATAATTTCGGAAATCCTAATGAAATCAGTCAACCTGATCAACCGTTTTCAGTGTTTGTACGTTTATTAACTTATTAAGATAGCTATCAACTAACAGATAATAAATTCTTTATTACTCATAAATACACTAATATACAGGAGTGGCAAATGTTTAAGACTCACCCGTCTTATAAATGAGAAATATTATCTACTCTTGTGCTACTTCACTAGTAGCTACACCGCAATGAAAATTAAAATTATGGACTATGCCCATTTGCGATTTCAATACCATAAAAAGAAATTAATAGAAGATTAATCAACTTTACAATTATCCTTTTAGAGTAACAAAGGCCGAAGGCAAACAGGGTAACGACATTACAATCTCCATTGTAAGTACGAAACGTAAAAGCCTCGTACAATGTTAAGATACAACAAATAAGTAAACACAGTCGGTAAAGGTGTAAATCTCATACAAACTATGGAACGACCTATTGTTTGCGCTCAAGTAGTCAAAAACAGTTGCAACGATTTGAAGACGACAATTAAGTTGAATGAACTTTGGTATTGGTGTTCGGTAAGCAATGAAAATATTATAGCCGCTATGTACTACGTGTGGCAGTTTCAGTCCTTTGTTTTAACAGTTTATTTAGGTAGCCATCATTATATGACTTTAACTTCTCCTCGGAGACAATCACGTATCTATCATCTATTAAAATAAAATGTCCTATGTTCATAACAATACAAAAATAATTGCATGCGAAATAAACTAACATTCAAATACAACTAGTTACATCCTTCAGTATTTAAAACTTAACTCAATCCAATATTGTTGAAAATAGTTATCGTATACTCTATAAACAAACATCACCAAGACGTTCAAAATAATAATAATCATATATTTCGATCGTCAGTTGCAATCCAGTTGAGATGAATCGTGGTGCATCCAGTATTTACGAGTCGTAAACGTGATGCGATAAAACGAAATATAATTGACAGATCGCATGAATATTTACACAGGAATTGTCCTGCCAACTTTTATCTGATGTCGGGTGGCTATTTCCCGTGTTCAACAAGTTCAAATCGCCCTTTACAAGAATATTATATTCACATTTCGCCCGCAAATACTTTCATTCATGTTTAAAACTTTGGAATACAGCAATACCTCGATTTACGGTTCCCCGATTTACGCGAACTCGGAGTTACGTGATTTTCAAATCTCGTCGATTTGTCATTTACTTGAATACCTCGATTATGGATTATATACTTCCTTCCTTCTACATAGTCTCATAATTTAATATATATGTTCGGATTTGTCAGGCGAAATCATTCCCCGAGTTACGCGGATACGACTTACGCGGTTATTGCTCAGTCCCACCTATCGCGTCAGATTAGATATTACTGTACGATAGTTATTTCGTGCCTTAAGTATGATGAAATAAAATAATTATAATTGAAGAACCACATAAATATTAACACAGGAATTGTCCTGTGTTATCTGATGGCGGACGGCTGTATCCCGTATTCGCTTGAACATGTTCGAATGTTCACGGAAGTATTATATAAACATTTGGCCTGCACGCAATAATTTATTTATACTCAAAGAGATTATTTAGAAATGGAATTTGAAAGATGGAAGATGTACTTTTTATCAATTTTCACATGGTTTACGATTTAAGATACTTGATCATGAAACCCGTAGCTTTGAAAGCTATTTAAGGTAACAATATAATAAAATTTGCCCCGCAAATTGAAGTTTAATTAGACAATAAAGAGATTCTAGTCGCTTTTTCAACATGCTTACATATAAATGACATTGTATTTAGGTTACCAGAGTTGAGCATAGAAAGGATGTAGAGTTCCAACAATGAAATTATATTATTATTTTTAGTAACATTATTTCCTTCAAGTTACAGAAAAAATCTTTTATATATATCTTGAATTTTGTAATACATAATGTAATTGACAGGTCATATGAATATTTAGATCGCAATTGTCCTGTCTAGACACATCTGATAGCGGGTGGCTATTTCCCGTGTTCGCTCGAACAAGTCCTCGCCCTTTAAGGGAATAATCCATTAACATTTCGCCCGATACTATGTACTCATGGAACAATCTGACTAAATGTAAAGGGGCAATTCAGTTGCGATTAAAGAGCCTTAATTCCGCTGGCTCCGTGGTTCTGTAAAACCGTTTCCTATTCCTACTTTGTGTACAGCGCCGCGTCGGATGGTAATCGCCGGAATCTATTAGCCAATAAATTTTATACCGTCGCTTATAGATGCTGATAGAGATCGTATGGGAATACGATCGTATCGTAACGTATCTGAATTGCTTTGCAATATAATGTTGTTAATATACATATCGGATATTTTAAACGCAATATTTGTCTATACCAATTTGGAATGTAAGAAACATTCCGAATTGGGATAGACAATTCTCTTTTAAGGCAAATTGCTATTTAGTACCATGCGAGTCTATCGCAAACAATACATACTCTACATTTTTAAATTCCTATTATTATTTTTCTTTTCCCAATTACCTATTAATATAGATATAAGTTAAAAGTGATATAATTTACATTTTACTCGATGCATTATGTTTTTTTTTATAATATTGGAGTAGCAGACGAGCATGCAGTCCACCTGATGGTAAGCGGCAATAGCCGCCCATGGACATATGTAATCAACCCCAGATAGGATTAAATATTCCTACCTGAGGTCGGCCACAGATGCGCCACTACCCCTGAGGACTATGCTGGAACGCCTCGGATAAGTATCCCTTACCACACCCTTCAAACCAAAACACAGCAGCGCTTAACACTGCTGTTGCAAATGTAGCGAAATATAGTATGTTCATTAAAAAAGACAAACTATAATTAGACATCTACATACTGTTGAATAGTTGTCAAGGAGATAAAAGTATCATCACGTACTTAATTGTACGTAATCTGACTGAAATCACGACGTTAATTTGCTAACTACATTACACATCCACTTACCCACCTAAAATCACGATAATGACAAGATGCCAAAGAATTCATTTTTTCCGAAATTTTAAACCTCTCGAAATAAAGTGCATTTCGTTTTAAAAGATCACGTACCTCTTTCCGCACATGTTGAAGGGTTACTAATTAGGGATTAAATCCAAGAGATACGCAACAGCATCTTGACAAGTAATATATACTACGACAAAGACGACGTATAAAATGACGTGATGTACCGTCACTATCTTCTGGTTCTACAGATGAGTTCTGCAAAACTTCCATGCGATTCATCTAATTCCAGCTTAAAACTAGACTTGCACTGACGAATTGAAAATGAAACATTTAAAGATCTGTGTTATGTCACCGTGGTAACTAATCATCAAATCAGCTTGAAACGATCACAAAGAATTTGAATTTTTTTTAATAGTGAGTACAAATAATTAAACCAAAATAAGATCAGTACACTTATAGACGTTTAATCAAGTTAGGAGTTAGTTTCGGAGGTCATTGTCCTTACGTGATACTAAACCAAGCAAGTATCTAGTTGACTGCATTCCACTACACAGCCGCTGTGGCTCATTATCTGCGGAACAGGTAGCAGCGCCATTATTGCTCTCGACGTCCTGTAATTTTGGTCCAACACGAACTGTGTATGGGGTTTAGGTAACAATGTTGAGAAATTAAAGATTGTGTTATAAATTCTCATGGGTTAGCATAAATAAAAATGTGGCGTCGAGTAATACGAATGTTAGACGCGAAGTCCCACGTGTTCGGACAGCTCTGGCTGTCTTTGCATCAGTATGAGCAATGGATTTCGGACTCGATTACTGGCCAGGCAAACACTAATTATGAATGTAGATTCACGTGGCTTAATTATAGCGGCAAAACGTCTTTCTTATAACGGCAATAATAATTATGATTGATTGGAAATCTACATAGTACAAGTGACTGACTGACAAACAACCAGGGGTTTAAAGTTTTTAACCAATGGATATAACATCAAGAAATTGGTAAAATACTTTCTTACAAGATGTAATAAGCCTTAAGAAAGATTTTTTTAATTATTCTTATAACAACAAAGTTCATCGAACACAAGTGCACACTACACACCACGTAACCGAATAAAACGCACACAACATTTCATTTTCATAACGACAAAGCAGGCCAATAAAACCAAAAAAATGTCAATAAAGTTTTAAGACACTGATCGAGTTCCATTATCTTTTAAGTGTGTCAGTTATTGATTAGTTTATTGCGATACGGTCAATCAATTTAGATTGTTTCTTGTTACGAAATTGTAACAATTAATTCGCGAATTGATCTCTTTTTCAAAGTATGTGGAGCACGTTAGGTGTAAAGTATACTTTTTGCAGTTTTTAACATTAATCGATTGTAATGAACACTTGCGTTATTGAAATTGGCTTGAGGCATATTCATGGTGGTATGTGAAATATAGCTACGTTTGATAATAGTATATGTATTATTTTTATGTATGTCCCATGACACTCATGACTCAAAAAGTTTGAGGTATGGTGCTCGAGGATACTTAGAAAGTAGTATGGTTTGTCTATTGTCACCACATAAACCCACAGCATGGTAAAACCTTGTCCAGATAATAAATACGTACTCAATGTACATATTCATTCTACGAGAAGATGTAAAAAGTACAGTCTCAATGATGTATATAGCACCAAAGCAAAACCAACATGAAATAAGATTGTAGAAAAATTGTAGACAGGTGTAGAAATGTATTGACTTTGATTAAATATTTGCATTGTACAAATCGTGATTAGATTGATCGGTCTATTACTTAGCATCTTTACAAACCCATCAGCATACTTTATGGTGCCAACTTTAAAAGCTTTAGTCTTCAAATACAAATAGTTAAATATATTAAACGAAATTAATGAAATAAATTAACAGTCAGATATTATTAACGTTCATATTACATAAATCAAAATATTGACCGTAATTATGTTTGAAGTGAAGTAATAATTCATTTGTATTGTACCATAATGAGTTTCTATTCGATTGTGACTGAGTTAATCACGATTTGACATTTTCTGTACTGTTGAAGTAATGGACCAGATGTTTTAGAAGTGGCGGAGGCGTGCCGCAGATTTATTCGTTTATTTCTATAATTCAGATGTATTCTGCTAACTTTTAAGTAGCAACTTACAAAAAAACATAAATCTTCGTTTGATAAATTAAAATTTTATAAATCGTAAAACCTTGCACTTAAACATAAAATAAAAAATACCATAAAATAAATATATAGAAATAAAAAAAAACTAATGTTATGTCATACCACTAATACAAGATAATATTATAATATAATAATACATTAACTTTTTGCTAATTTTATGGGTGGTATCTGGAACCTCATATCTATTAACTTTGTTCACTGTTTGCTAATTTTCTGACGAGTTATTAAAATCTCGGCACATTATTTCCCGACGTACACATTTTTTTATTTTGTTCTTTTTACGAACTTTCTTTTATATCTTCTATGTCACAAATCATGTAATTCCGTAATTCCTAATAAAGAATAGGTAAAATAAATAAACTGAAATTTATTGCAATAAAGGAATAGGTAAAAGTCATTTCTATTTATTTAATTTCTCTAGCAGACAGAATATTACTGGATACTTGGGAGCGCAGGTTAATAATTTACGGAGAAACATTAAGTCTGTTTGTTTTGTAATAAATGTAGAGTGACAGTTCTAGCTACTAGCAAAAGCACTTGCGAAATTGCTATGTACAGATTGCAAGAAAATTAAATCAAAGCAAACTACACATAAAGTCTGGCCATAATGTTTTATAGTCGTTGGTAAGTGCGTTAGTAAAATGACAAGTAGTAAGCGTATTGATTCTAAGAACTATTGTCAGTAAGTAATTTGAAGGTGGTAGAGTCCTTTGTACTTTGACTCCGGAGGCGCCAACGCCACCCCTTTTTCTGTCTAATAACAGCAGGGTTCTGCGCTGCTGTTATTAGACAGAAATTATTAGTTCCGATTTCAAGGCGCGTTATCCGAGATGTTTCAACTTAGTACTCAGCGGAAACAACTCATCTTGGGCCTACCTTAGGTTGGAGTCTATTCTTATCTAAAGTTGGTGACAGATGCTCATGGGCGGCAATAGCCACTTACTATCAGGTAGACTGCATGTCCATTTGCTACTTATTTATTATAAAAAGTAATGAGTGATTTTCACAGTTTTCCTTATAATTACAAGTTAACCTAAGTAGGTGTAGGTAGGTATCTATTACGAAATACAAAATAAATCCTGGTAAAACTAAAGCTACATAGCGTAAGAAAATTGCACTAGCACAAAATCTATAATGAAACTCGCCATAACTATAGAAATTAACCCTAGGGTTTAGAAAGCAGCTATAAATTATCGGAAGACGGCATCGGCGAACGACACCCATAATTTGCTACAACCTGTTCCTATCTTGATACTGTTCGGTGTCGGCTTAATAGTAATATATTAGCCGGAGATATTATATCATGTTTTAAAAGTACGCAGACGTGACAACAAAACAAATGCGCCGGTACATTTACATTCAACGAGTGGTAATTTATATGAGAACTAACTGAAAGTAACTTAAGCGCCCATTAGTCTTATGAGAATGTCTTTGACATTTTGAAAAGTTCAGGTTAAATTGAAATTAAGTGCTTAATTACTTTATTGCACGGTTGTGTTAATTACAATTCAATTTAGAACCTTGTCGGTATAGTAATTTATTAGTTAATATACTTTATGGAGTTTGTGTGAAGAGCGGTTATTTACTGTAGCGCGTATAGGGAAACTTTATATATATTTATGTAATTGAAACAAACGAGCATACAGTCTTCGTGAAAAGTAAATGGACTTTGATCTATCCGAAAAAGAATTGGAACCTTACTTGAGGTGGGTCACATACGCGCTGCTATACCTACCCATTTACGCAAATTGGAGTGCCTCATGTAACTACATGTCCCTTAAGTGTTAAGCTCTGTTGTGAAGTCTGTAGCCCTTTTATACAGAAAACAACTGCGCTTAGCACTGCTGTTAAACCATTACATGTAATGAGTTTGGCATTAAGAAAAGTTCAGTTTAAAACATTTAGTTACGTTTCAATTTGGATTAGTATTCTAACAAATGATTGCGTCAATAACTATGAGTCCATCGGGAGGCATTGGTCTCACCTTTAAAAGGTTTCTTATTGTCGTAAAATCTTGGTAATCGATAGATGAATAACTTCATAGGACTATTTTGCTCATCTCCTGGATTGAATTCCTTTGTGGTAGTCGTCTTGTATTACGTCCAATGGAGCATGGAAGGAGTGATTCAATCATATAGGTATAATTAATAATTAAATATGTAAAACACTTGTAATCGACGAAGAATTTGGGATTTGGCTGATACTGCATGGGCACCTTGCAACAACGTACACAGGTCTAGCGCATATTTTACCATGTTGCTTCGATGTGGATTGGAGACTTATCTATTTATTGTCACGGATAAATAAATACATATAGATATAGTCAAAATACTAATTTCTCTCTGTCTATTCAAACATATCTTATGAAACGCGGCTGTCACATTTAATAATGTCCAAGCAACACGGTAGCATACTCTAAGTGCCAACTACGCCGTAGGTCATAGAGGTCAATTCGATCAAGTTTGTTATGGTCGTGAGGCAGATATAAAATCGAGAATTTCTCATTACCAAAGTTCGTTAAGCTTACGGGGTAATAGACCACCATGAAAAGTTATACAATAAGTTTTGATTATGATTAACGCTTATACCCGCATGTCAGTATCATCACAACCAGTGGCAGATCGGGGCTTTTCGTTTGGCAGAAGTTTGATTTGTTGAAAGGAATTCACCAGTGGGCATACTGATTTGTCCCAATATTCTAAGCTTGGATCCCCAGACGAGGAGACAGAAAGAAAAATCAACGGGTTGAGCTCCAGGAGTGCCGGCAAAAGTAAAAACTTTCGAAACCTAATCTGAATAATAAAATATAATAAATAAAAAATGAAACTAACACCCATTGACATATTTTTTCTGTGCTGACATCTGATGACATCTTGACTTTTGCAATTTGCTTTGCCGTCTTACGAATTTCCGATCAGGCCGCGAGCCCTGACGCGAGCTTAACATTATGTACTATAACTTTTTGTATCTCCATAGCACCCACAACACAAGGCGTCTTTTATTAGCCTTACACAACGAGAAATAGTTCCAGAATGCAGCAAAATTATCTAAAATCAGAAACACTGAAGACGCGAGGTTATTTACTATTGTCTTTCACATTTCCATATCAAAGGTTACATCCATCAGATTAATCTTATAAAGTTATCGGTTGACAAACCATCACATTAGCATGCTTCTAAGGATGGAACAAATGCCCCATTGATATAGTCCCGTTGCGTGGAACCATAGACCAGATGTCAAGTAGAAATGCCTGTATACAGACAGCCGATTGATTGTCATTTGTCTAAAATGGAACGAAGTCGTTTGAGATTCGCATCAATTTCATTCCATATTTAGCCGCAGTATGGGTGAAATTTTTGAAAATCTTTCCTTAGTCCTCATCTAAGTTATACCCTGCTCATAATTTCATGCTCCCAGACTAACCAATATAAGCTATACTTTGTCTGAGAGTCAGTGTCCATTTCTGTGAATCGCACTCTGCTACAGGTAAAAACAAAAATGTTTTTCAATAAAATTATTGATACACCGCGGATATTCTTATACTTGACATTTTAAGTTATCTATCAAACTCCAATTCTGCGTTACACCAAATATAGCTAGTTAGCTAGCTATACATTTGTCTATGAAGCTTTGTGCGATTTTAGTTTCGTCAAATTCACGAATAGAATCTTTACCTCCTCAACACTTTAGTAAGCATTTTAAGTGTTTAATGGAACATAATACTCAATGTTCTATAGAATGTACGCAACAAAAGTACACTCAGAACCCCATTATGGATTTTTACACACCAAATAATGGATCTTTTTGCACCCCTATGTCAAAAAACGCGTGAAATAGTATTTACATTTCTGATGATTTATTGAAACTACTAAAGGTCTAAGGAATAACAGAAAAACAAAATAAAATAGAATTATTTTGGTAACGTAAGTCTTACCAAAATAATTCTAAAATAAAGAAAGGCGGGAAATAAAGACCATTGTTAGTTTCTTACGAGTATTTATTGATACCTTATTGGTACTGGCAATTATTATAGGAAATAAATCGTAACACCATTTCTATTCGTTAATTGGTCTATGTGGTACCCATATATTACAAGCAGATGTTCAAGAGCCATATATTCTAATAGCTCACATAATTCAAGATTATCGTGAAGTGTAACCGCATTGGTCGAACTGTTAACTATAATATATCGATTAAGGTCTTTCGTGACTTTTTTATTCCAAACATTTTATTGGATTTTATAATGTAACAAATATTGACAAATAACTACTGACAAGCATTTAAAAATTATGATTTATACAAAACAGTACACAATTTTATTTTTAAGTACAAGTTACTTTTAGTATGAGTAAATTTATTCCAGTTTTATTTTTAAAGGTTATAGAGATATTAGATCACGAGGACTTCTACGACAACATAGGAGATAAATAACTATGTTTTAAAGCGGGCTTATTTTAATAATCAACAAAACATTGAGTTACTTAAGTCGGTCGGTTCTGCGTAGGCGCATGACTTAGTAGAACAGTAAATTTCGCGTAGAAGTTCTAGAACAGAGATCGCCGATAATTTTGACAAGTTCGACCCGTTCCCGCATAAACATTAAATGTTTGATGAATTATTTACACTTTATTTAAATATCATTCTATGTTTTAATCTCAATGCATTAAGACCCGCGTGGCGCTGTAGTCGCCTTATCGATGTAACACGCTAAGAGATCCGGGTTCGATCCGGATCCGACATTTACAATTAAAATGTACAACTTGCTAAATTAATAGTTATAGTCCGCGTAAAACTGCTAGACCGCTCTGCATATAAAAATTAATCGCGTCTCCATAGCACATTGTACGACTACACCTGGTCGCAAGGACTTCAGAGCGGACTAGCAGTCTGGCGCGGACTAGACATTAGTAAACTGTACACCTACAGACAATAAGAAAATTTAAACATACATAACTCAAACCCTTCATTTTTTTCTTAAACAACAACAAAAACGTCACCAGAAATAATAAACATTATAATAGCTAACATACTCGCACACAATTAAATATTAACGAAGACAAAACCACACGACAAATAAAACAAAGCTATTGCTCAAATTAGTTCAGCGTTAGCGACCATAGAGTTGAACGCGAAACTAATGAGAGAACGAATTGGATATGCTAACAAGACAGATTTAAAGTAACAAGTTAATATGTACGTAACAACCTCATTAGGCGAAATAGAAGTATGGACACGGACACGTAACTCTATGTAAATTGACAGTAAATGAAAATTGTGTATTCTTATTTTAGGTTATGTAATAGAAGATATAGTAGTAGATATTAATAGCCTAGTTGTTTAAATTGACTGTCTTGAAACCTAGCCTAGTGGTTAAAAATGGTGACTGACGTCGAGGTTGAAATTCTGTGCTCGAAATTTAGATTTCTCAGTTATTGGAAATTTATTATTACTTGCTACAGCGGTGAACATCGTGAGAAAATCTACTCGCCTGAGATATGTTGAAAGGGAAAAAGTTCCACAAAGATGTGTGAAGTTTAGCAATCCTTACTTGATGGAGAACTATGGCTTAAATCCGTCTCACTCTAAGATTAGACTCGTGGCAAGTAGTAGGACAATTAAGGGTTGTTAAATAGGAGCGCCCTTTTACCGAATATGAAGTGGACACAGCAACCCATGAGTATTAATCGAAGATAGCACGAATCCTAAATGTAATCTGTTATATCTGTAATGCCATTTCTTAAGAATAATTTAGAAGGATATTCGGAAGCAAAATGTTTTTGCAATATTAAATGCACAACGTATATACTTTAAACCAGAACCTATATGCGTTACATTAGAGCTATAAGAGCCGGTCCACACGGTGCGTTGCGTCAGCGTTGCGTCGACGCAGCGCACCGTGTGAACACTATGATTATTAGTATGTAAAACGACGCACCCACAGCGCAACGTCGACGCAACGCTGACGCAACGCGCCGTGTGGACCGGCTCTAAGGTACAAATATGTAGCCACAGCATCTGGCTTTAAGCTTCAACGGGGTGAAGAATAATGACCAACAACTGATAAGAAATGGTTTATTTGCATAAAATTTTAGCAAATAAATTTTAATTGGCTCCGTATATGAAGTGTTAAGTGTACTATTGATGTAAATGAATATCACTTACAAGTTGTCAACAACATTATTGTGAAGGGCATTTTGTCCTTCAATGTGGTTAATTCATAGTTTGACAGTCTTATTGACAGGTACTTAAAATATATAGTAATGGAAAATAATAAATCATACTAATAGTCGCCCATTGCTCGAAATTCGCCCATAATTATATTATCTTAGTTCATGGAATAAAAGATATACATATATGTAAATATGATATATGTAATTTATTACTAGCGTAAGTTTTTATAATGTTAAAACAAGGTTAATAACTCCTTAACTTAATAACAAGAAAATAATTCTAGCTTAAAATATATACAAATTATTTTTAATTTATTACTACCAGAGATATTTATGGAGATATAGATTCACACGTTTATCAATTTAAAAAATCATACCCCGAATGCTAGTTTAAAACAATCATGTCTTTAAGTGCTATTGACGTATAAGATACATCAGCTATTACGAAGCCCTTGTGTAGACAACCCAGATAGTTTAAATGAATCAATTGTCAAGGAAATCATTATACTGAGCACACGACGAGAAACGTAATGATAACGCTGATAAAATATAATGATCCGATCGAATCGGATCATCGATCTTCGGAACAAGAGATTGAAAGATCCGTATCAAACGACTTCGTATCTAGAAAATGGCCTGCTATTTCCTCTTAATTGTTCTACGTCCGCGCTAAATGATTTATGTGCATTGATTGTTTTAAAATATGTTGTGCACTGTGAGATTGCTTGATCGGTTTTTAAACATAAGCTAGAGCACATTTTATGATATATGACGTATAAGTAATATGAATTTGATAGAATGTACTGTTTGAATTGATTTTTACAAGTTTTTCAATTAACAATTTCGTAATTGTAACAATCCTAACATTATTAAAGTAACAAGTAGACAATGTTACTGTGTTTATCTTCTATCTTTGCGTGAAAGTACCTTCCAAATCAGCTCAGTCGTTTCACGTCGTCGTTAAACGTTAAAACAAACAGACAGAAAGACAAACATTTCCAAAAACCTTTAATGGTTTTGTACCAGAATCAGAAGCCTACAGCTAAACCGTAAGTAAAAACGTAGGTAGGAACAGCTAGGCGGCCAACGGCCCCGGGAAGGACGACGGTATGTGTGGTCGCATACCGTCGTACGCACCAGGCGGTGCGGCATTAAGCTCATCTGGGCGGAGCCCGACGAGACAACGCGCTAAGAGGACTCCGGTTGCGTTCCTTTGGACCTGTGTCGCTCTCACGGCATCGGGTACCTTTTGAAGGTTTCCCCCTCGTGAACAAAAAAAAAGGTACACCTAGGCGGAAGGTGTACCGTCCATATGTATATATATACTTATACATATACATATATATACTTATATATATGTACATGTCTATCTATCCCACTTAAACAGTTGTATATATATATATTTTCGTCGGCTGAAACTTAAAAATATATATGTATCGTTATATTGGATACCCCAATTAATATAAATGTGAATCGAACACTGAGAAATCTCGAATTAAGTTAAAAATACATAACTTCTTGTAAATACATACGACAAACGTATTATGCGGTAGAACTGATCTACCCAGTACACATATCCGGTAAGTAATTAGCTAGTTTTTTATATCTTAACATTGTGCTACAATGTAGAAAATATGACCGGTCTGTGCGTATAGTTCATGGCTTGAACAATAAAATATACTTAACAATTCAATTAACTGGTAATAGCTCGTACAATTCTACGTATTAACAATTATATAAGGAAGAAGGTGCATAATTGTATTCACAAAGCGAGGGAAGGTCAATCTTTAATTAACATAAGCGTGTTAATCTCTCTATTTTACAATAATGGCTACGGTATTAAACCTTTGTGCACAGAATAATAAGGTTTTATTTAATACTTTGTGTGTTTAATTTCTTATTGGTATGCCACGTCTTATGTATATACGTGTGAGTTGTAAAATGGAATCCTGTAAGTATACATATTTCTATAGTCTTTGTCTTGCTATATGGACCAGTCTCTCAGACTCGCGGCATAAACCTTCGTAAGGGATGTATTAGTGTTGTGGCCTACGTTAAAACGCTGTAAGAGCAAATGAAATCCATCAAATAGATGAACCAATTGACTTTGACGATTCCAGATTCGATTCCCGACCAAGCAGAAATTCTCATGACTCAGGGAACCCTGATAATAATTATATTTACCAATACTTTTTATAAGTATCAGTAGCAATGACTTTATGTAGATATTACGCCTGTCTTATTATGTCTTCGAGCTACAACACTGAATAAGCACACTGCATCCTCATTGGCTACTTTCATTACATAATAAAACTATCGCCATTATTTCTTCGTCTATACAACATTATATACACAATTATTATACAAGTTACAACAACCGCAATCTCTTGACGTCATGACGTAGGATAGACCTCCGGCATGAGGCATACCAAGATGGTATTATTAGCGAGGTTCGCTATTTACATTTATGTTTAAACTTTCTACAGGAAGCGAGGTGCAAGTGCTAATACCGTTGGCCTCGATTATTCATAACTTGAGAAGTGGCCATATAAGTTCTTAGAAAAGTAATATTTGGTGATTTGAAGTTATACGTCGCTTGTCTGTACATGCAAAAGGCAATTGCAATGTACGTCCGAACAACTGCAGCTTTCAATGAGCTTAGTAAACACATAGGTGCTAATAATAGTGCAATACTAATTCGTAATAGTACTTCTTATTTCTGGTATATTTGAGGTTATATTACTGGAGGTTATTGAAAGAGTTGAATATAATATTATCTTCTACAAGAACTTTTTGTATAGAAATCAAGTACCGTAGACGTAATAAAACCTGCGTACCTACTATAAACATAAAAACGATAGGCAATAATATGTACACCTGATTCTACTGAATATTAACTTTTTGCATGATAAAAAGATTTATATCGAACTTTGCCGTAGAATATACGAGTATAACAATGTATATTCCGAGATTACAAGGCTTACTCAGACCTCCTGATGTGCTGCTTACTCATATATTTAAACTATAAAACAGTTCAAATTATGTAGCAAAACTAATTATGCTGCAATGTAGTGTTCCACCCACAAGGCTATAGGTTAAATAAAAACGTTTTATGCTAATTATCAACGCAAGTTATCTGTCAATTTTTAAAAGCAATCGCGTACGTTTAACAGTTAATTGTTTTTCGTCAGTTTCAATAATGAGTTCCGACCTATGACTTCGTGTTTTTGCTGACATGGTAACGGTAATTGAGTTCAATTACCGGTATCTCTTATATTTTTGGGAAAGGTAGCTTTTGAAACCGGTACCCTGTGGTCTAAATAATAATTACCATTGTTTATTAGTATAGTACCTATTCAGTATTTTTAAGCTTATATGCTTATTTGATGCAATAATGGCAAATTTTCAAAAGATTCTGATTTGTGAGAAGAAAAATCAGGTTATGTGGAAATTTTATTTACAAAATCGTCATCAATGGTCGCACGAGGCATATAGAAGCTTTCGGATCTACAGTAGATCGCGTCGGTGCTTTTCTTGTGTGATACCCTTAAGCTCACCTTGGCTAAGACCTACTAGTGACGTTTTTCACGTTAATATATCGACGGTTCCTACGTATAATGCGACATGTCAAAAATTGCATTTTTTATTGCATATTCGGCTTTAGATGTCCATACGCTTATGCCTATATAAGATTTTTCTTTAAATATGATGTATTTTACTAGATTTACTATTCGTATAAGAGAACAAGTATAACAATTACAGGAAATAGGTGTCGTAAATGCGGATATCTATACTTATCGTTTTGTACGATGTCTTAAAAAGCGCGCCACTCGGCGTGAACGCGGTCATGTCTAACTTAACATCACGTCTAAAAAGCATATTTTCCGTTTTAAAATAATAAGTAAGAACACAAAAAAAATGTTATTGTTTTTCTAACCCACAAAAGTAAGACATCAGTGTAAAATCTGAGTAAGATATCAATACCGTTTTCAGTGGCGGATTAAAAAAAAAATAAGTACAGTACTGTACAGTTTTTGCCGCCCCTGCTTCTACAATTGTCATGTTTTAATTTCCCGTTGACACGGCCGTTTTTTTTTTGCTCGTCACGCCCGCTCGTGACACGGTTCCCGTTTTTTTTTTTTGCTCCTCACGCCCGCTCGTGACACGGCACGTTTAAGGCAGGAACGATTGGGTCCCCAAATTTGCCGCCCCAAAAAATATGCCGCCCTAGGCTGAAGCCTACTCAGCCTATTGGTAAATCCGCCACTGACCGTTTTCATGTTTCCTACGTATAAAGTTGTATGTCAGACTTATCTGGCATGCTTTTATTTGCGTTTTCACGTAGAAACAGTAATCTATCAGTTTTTCTGGTAAAAATAAAAAAAAATGAAAATTTAATAATACTAGTACCAACTTTCGAAAGCTGTAACAACATTATAAAAAAATATTCTTAGAATTGTATAGATAATTATTTCTACAGTGATTTGAACCTTAATTACGCTCTCCTGTAAACCTGCGTTTTTGACATGTCGCTTTATACGTAGGGACCGTCGATATATTTCAACTGTATGTTACTTACTTAACCTATTATATAAACTCACAGAAATTAAATGACAGAATACAATGGAATACCAACTAAAGATAAAAAGTTAAATATTTATACCTTCTAACAATATGTGGGAAAGGCCGAACGTGCGAAGCGACCTTATGACACGCAATCTCCTAAAAAGGGTCATGAGTTCATGTATCTGCGCACGTGTCCTTTGAATAATTAAGTACTTACTGTGGATTTTTAAGAAACTAGGCCTCTTTAAGAAACTCGGCCTCTCGATCGAGGAGTCCGAGGTTCAAATCTCAGGCATGTAACCTCTGATTTTTCAAAGTTATGTGCGTATTACAAATAATTATCACTTGCTAAACGGTGAAGTATCGTGAGAAAACCTGCATTCCTGAGAGATTTATAGAAAAATCTCAAAGGCATGTGAAGTCTACCAATACGCACTTGGCCAGCGCAGTGGCCTATGGCCAAATCTTTCTCATTCTGAGAGGAGACCCGTGCCCAGCAGTGGGACAGTAATGGGTGGATGATGATGTGGACTTTTATTACAATATTATTGACGATAATAAATAAAAATGGTTTTGAATGAATTACTGTATGAAAATGTGATAGTCTAATGGTTTCTAAGTTATGTGGGATTTAGAAATTAATTATGGCTCGCTTCAACGGTGAAGGGAAACATCGTGAGGAAAACTGTCTGAGACGTCACCCGTTTCAACTTTACAATTACCTCCACAATTTTACATCTTCGCAATTTAGGTACCAATTACTTTTAGCATAGTTTATGATTTAAGAACAAATAGTGGAAAGGACTACAGCAGTGTTATAACAGAAGTAATGTTGTGTTTTCTGTATATAAATGAAAAAAAGTCGCAGTGTGAAAACGTCTTTTTTTAAATTCTGAAACACTGTTACATCAATTGCGATCACTGGGTTGACTACGTCAAACTATTCCTTTCAAACCCAAATATCTAATGGATTTTTAAGAGCTAATAAATAAAACATATACCTATATTTTACTATTCGAACTTCTTTATGAATATGCATAATGAAATGGGCAGTTATCTAATTACGTAGGTTGCTTACATAAGTACATTAAGATACTTAGTTATATCATCCTAAACTTAACCGTTGCGGCGACTACAAAGTTTAAAAGTTAAATCACATTAAATTTAAAACTTCTCATTAACATAAGTTAAATAAATTAAAACCCGAAGTCTATTAACATTACAAACACGGTTACAACGTTGTTTATTATAGGTTAAAAATGCGATAAACTAATATTACCCAACAATACCTTTATACACAACACAAGACATTTCTTAATTAAGAGTTAATAAATAACACGTAACTTTAATATACCGGTGTCTCCTTTATTTATATTTCTTTCGAAACGTTTTTACATGCCGCATTTAGCAAGTTATGAATTATAAGTTCTTATAAGTTATGAATTATAAACACACTAGATACTTATTTATGTATTTTATAATTATTAGAATCGTTGTTTTTAGTGCGGAGGCGCCACCGCGATTTCTATGTTTGCCTTATAATAAAAGTGTTTAGCTGCTGCTTTTGGATTGAAAGATGTGAAATGCATAATCACTTGGTATTAAAATTTCATGACAATAATTAAAATAGTTTATGGATCTGTACGCATAAAAGCATCTATTTATACGTTTGTTACGTCCATAAGCTAAAAAGTTTGTCTGTCCAGGCCGTGCTTTATAAAACCTTATAGCTCATCAATCAATTTTCATCCTAAAGCTACTTGTAAACGAATGAACCAATTCCACAAAAAGACTTCACTTCGAAAATATTTAGCGTTTGTGTGTAAATTTTTAAAAGCCATGCAAACAGACCCGCGAAAGCTCGCAGCTAATAAAATCCACTCACAACCACCCACGCTAGTCAATAGTTCAACCAACTCATTAACCGAGCCAATAAGTTTAAGTATCATACACAATAAAAAATTGCTTCTCTAGAAGCGAGATTACCGCTTCAGGCAATATATGTAGGCGTGATGCCGATGCGATGAAAATCGAAAGTGTCGTTCATATAAATTTCCTACAACATTCACAGTTTTTTTAGTCATATTTAACCTTAGGATCTTGTTTGAACCGGCTGGTTGTATCATATCCTACTGCTAAATGCATTTTCTGACAACATCAGAACCACGTAAAAATAGTGCTCTTAATATAATTAAGTATAAGACATAATTAAGACATAATTAAGTATAAGACAAAAAATATTCAGACATAATTACTATTTAAAATGTATCCTGCAGCCATTTCCCATTAAAAGGCATAATATAGCTCAAAATTAATTACTTCCCATGACCACTTACAAAATAAATCCTTACTAATATTATAAATCCGAAAGTAACCCTGTCTGTCTGTCTGTCTGTCTGGTTGTCTTTTCTTCACGCCTAAACCACTGAACCGATTTTAATGAAATTTTGTACTAAGATAGCCTGAGACCCGAGAAAGGACATAGGATAGTTTTTATCCCGGAAATCCCACGGGAACTAATCTACCTTTTGGACCCAAAAAATCTATTATTTTAATCGATATTAGTAAGGATTGAATCGTAAACTATGCATTTGATCATAGTTTACGATTCAATCGAAGATACGAATTTTCAGTTTTATGTATGTTAGTATGTTATATTATTTTCTTTTAAATGCGGGCGAAGCCGCGGGCAAAAACTAGTATTATATAAACTACATATAATTAAATCCTCAATCAAAGACTATGCCAGAAGTTGATCAAATGCAATCCTTACTTATTAATATTATAAATCCGAAAGTAACTCTGTCTGTCTGTCTGTCTGTCTGTCTGTCTGGTTGTCTCTTCTTCACGCCTAAACCACTTAACCAATTTTAATGAAATTTTGTACAAAGATAGTCTGACGCCCGAGAAAGGACATAGGATAGTTTTTATCCCGGAAATCCCACGGGAACTAGGGATGGCGATCTAAGAACGATTAATCGGAGAATCGATCTTTTGGGTCCAAAACATCGAGTATTTTAATCGATATTAGTAAAATTGAAACGTAAACTATGCATCTGATCAAGTGATGATCTTTTAGCAAAGTTGAAGGTACGAATTTTCAGTTTTATGTATGTTAGTATGTTATATTAGTTTCTTTTAAACGCGAGCGAAGCCGCGGGCAAAAACTAGTTAAAAATATATTAAATAATTTTAAATACTTTGAAGTATTGTAAGTCATTGGTAGATTTAATATACAAAAGATAGATTATAATAAGACTAAGATGTCTGTTTACAAACAAATTTCTAAAGATAAAATCAGATTAATTAAAAAATAAAATAAAGCAATGTTACACTTGTTTATCAAATGCTTATCTTCATTTTATCAATCTTTTATTAGTCATTAAATGTTCATAATGACTTTTAGCAAATAGTTGTATCAAAATGCTTATATAACTTTATACAGTATTATGTAACATACGAAACATAATTAAACATACATTATGTAATATTGAAATTAGTTTGTTATATGTAAACAATTGATGTTTAACAACTCATTTACAATCTAACGTTAAGATACTATGAAGTAACCTCAGACCAGAAAAAATACCATAGACAATACCATGTAGAATATTGCATTATATCACAATTTGCACAAATGAGTAAATTAAAACTATAACAAGTTTTGTGATGTTGTGAAGAATTTTTTTTTATTCGATAATCTTAATATTTTTAAGCGTTCCATAACTGAAAACGTTCATTGTGTTTCTCTGTGATTTCCATTGTACGAATACGCATACGTAATATGGTAATTTATGGATACCTTCTTTAGTCTGAACTGTACCCTTAGTATGAGTTTTCACAAAAATGCCTTTTCGTTTGTTTACGTATTTGCCTATACATTTCCAATCAGAGCCCCTAGCGGACTGTATCAAAACTGATTGGAAATGTATAGTAAACACGTGAACAAATACAAAACTGACATTTTTGAAAAAAAACTCATACTATGGGCACTGAACTGAAGGATTATAAAACAAAAAATATGTTTGTACGCAAAAAATCTATCTGGAAAAGCTGACACAGATAAAACAAATACTGTTACTGTTAAGCTAGCTAGACAGACCGATTCCACGCGATCTAGTATCGTAAAAACCGTATTATGGTCAATAGGTCGAAGCGCGGTCGACCGCAAGTCAAATTTACTTTCGATGCTATAACGAAATTGATAATATCGATTTCGTGGATGATTTTGGATCGCATTTAGAAGGTTAATATTTGGGTTCGTGGTTTATTATATTCGAATTGGTCTTATGTTACTGGCATGTTTTTTGTATACTATGTAATGGAAACCTTTAACCTCTCCGGATAGTAGTGAGCCATGACAGATCTAAAACCTGCAAAGGATTCCGTGTTAGATCTATGCCGCATAGGCATATGTATAACTTACGTAATTTTAAGTGATGATATTGATGAGGGACCCTTCTACTTACCAAGTACCCACGCCCGTGCCTTCTAATTAGCACTAAAAGGTTAGATGATTGATGAAGTTTAATTGATATACAACATGAGAAATCCATTGCATAGGTACTATTAATCCTTAATCGAATTAAAGTGCATTTTCTAACTGCCAAAATGTTACAAACAAACCCTTAACAAGATTTCGAAAATACATCCAATACAAACATCGTTACAATCAGGCTAATACAATTCGTTCGGCTTCGCATTACAACTTTGTCTCTACCACTTGACATTTCACCAAATACAGAAGCGTAACGAACATAAACTTACGACTATTTACTTGCACCGGACTTGTTCTCAGTAATAAATAAACTCTAATTGTATAAATTGTACTTCGGTTCAAGTCAGTAAAAACTAGGGTCTACCGTCGTAAAGTTTATGAGCGCATCCACCATTAATTAAGGTTCTATATTGGTATACGGACAGGACGCTTAACTTGTAAATTGTAGGATAATTCAACCCTATTGGACACGGATTCTGTTCACGTTTCTTAATGATATCCTCTTTTAGACGGACGTGTTTCACTTCGTCAAATATTTGTTTAAAATCACGACACTCTTGTTCATAAACATAAAACTTTATAGACGTAGATGTTAATGATTAAGACTGGTTAACTTAGTGACCCCTAAATATTGTTAAAAACTTAATGCATTATGCAAAATTTGAAGATATTTACATATCTTTGTCATCATATTATTTAAGAAATTTACATGCCTGATTGTATCTCCTAATAGTCTGCAGACTCATTGATAGGCAATTAAATACGTCTAGGTTACTTAATAACTTTCGCAACTCAAAGATTCAAACATAGATTGAAGATTCGCGCGAGTGAAGTTTCAAACATACATAGTTATATACATTTAATTTCAAAATAATTGCAAGCAGAATTCTCAAATAAACATTCCTTGTACCAAAGGACTATGCGATCAAACAACAAATCTCATATTGCATATTCATTCCGTATAATATTGGGAGTTATCTAGGGCTGTCACCTTAGCAAACATCGGGCACTTTGTCCTGTCGCGTGCAATCGGACAAGTCGTCGCTTAATTCGGAATATAGGTAATGGAATGTGGCCCTAGTTCGGCCTAGCTGTGACGAAACCTAAGGCCATATTTCTATGTACTCGTATATCTGTTATATCGATACCAGAAGTATCAATTAATGTAAGGGACAAAACACGGTTTTTCAGGAGAGGCAAAAAACGTTTTTATTTTTGTTTATGTGTCCATAACTTTTTACTGTCTACTTCAATTTTAATTGTGTCTAGATCAAAGTTTCTTAGAAAATCATCTTCTTTCATGCTATAAACGAAAGATTTAGGAATACCCAGCGGTTTAAAATATAGCATGTCCCTTACATTAAAAAAATATGTTTAGTTGTACCTTACGTTACTAATATTTTATGTGTAAACCGACTAGCATAGTGTAAGCAACAAGAGCAATAGAAAATTATACGTAATTCTGTTGTAAAGGACTTTTACAGTGTAGCAATTTGATGTAACCATAGATTATCTACTATAATTAAGGTATTTTAACACAATGGAAATAGGTTATTTGCATGGTTAATGTTAGTTTCAGCTTAGTTATCACAGATTTAAATGAAATTTAGGGATACAAAAAAAAACGATTTATTGTTAATACAATTTTTTATTTCCGACTTTTATGTCTGCGTTATAATTATATTTGACACACTAATCAGTCTATAAAACTTTTCTAAAAGTAACAGTTCTAATAAGTATAAGTATAAGTTCTTACACACCTAGTAATCAATGTAAAAATAAAGTAGGCTATACACGCTACGGTAGACCTGAGAGGTTAACTCGTCAGGTCTACCCCAACGTGTATGGCTATCTTTTGACACCATTATCTCTTTTAATTAACAGTCTGTACTTTTAATAATTACGTTTAATTAGCTTTATAATTATAATCAACAAATGGATAAAAATAATAGTTTTCTCAGAATTCTTATTTATTTAGTAATTTAATGAACGTATTGGAAACGAAAGACAGATGAAAAATATGAATTGTCTGAAAAATGAATGAATAAAATACATAATATAAATGATATAAATATTAATATAAGAAATATATACCTAGTATTACAAGAATAAATAATTAGGTATGAGCAGACAGATATGATAACTATTGGTAAATTAAACTATTTTAATGGTGAAATTAAAATAGCTTAATTCCCTAATAGAAAAAGTTATTCCGACCATTTCGGTTGGAATAACTTTTTCTATTTGGTATTTTATCTAGTTATCATCATCAGCTGTCATCACATCTTCATCGTCGTCGGTTTCATTGAGGGTATCTTTAACTGGCGATTTATTCGGAAGGTTCAAATATTCACAATGAAATCTTCTTGGTATTATACCGGTGTCGCACAATTTTTTGAGGTCATTGTATTTTGGAATGGAAATTGGGAGCCTCTCATTATAAAGAGATGGCAAATTGTCTGTGTTTCTTTGACTTATGTCATTACTAGTACTTTCAGCTGCAGATTCATTTTTTTGGTCTATATTTTTTGTATTTTTACCTCTAACAGCACTTCTTTTCCCAATCCCTTTACCCTTTCCTCTTGCGTTAAAATTCTTTGGAGGTAATTCTTTGGAGACTTCTATGTCATAAGTATCACCAGTCTCTAACATTGTATATTTAACTTCAATTTTCGCATTCTTTTTAAATGTGCACACTCTTATGTTTTTTATACGCAGGTCTTTATTTTTAAGAGTAGCTTGAGTGAATACAGATTCCGCCAGATTCTGGAAGTTGATGAAATCTGTATGCTCTAAGACACTCACTTTATATGGTTGAGGCCGTTTCCTAGCACTCTCTATAAAACTTGGCCATTGCGAAGGTGCCCAAACAATTAGTTTTCTTACTTCCCTCTCAATAACAGCATGCATGCTGTCAACTGGCATGTATGTATGCCCCGCTAGAAGGTAATTAATTTGTATAACTTTTAGATTTTTAGATTGTTTTGTTAGATAAATTGTTATCGTTTGATTGTTTGTTAAAATAAAGATAGTTTTGTTAGATAATAATGTAAGAGAATAATTCTTAAAAAACTCTAATCATTCATTAATGTAAGGGACATGTTACTTAAATCGACAGATTTGCGGTTTAAGGTAAGGGTGTAAATTACTTAATACTATGACTTACTGTATTTTTTAGAGAAAACAAAAATGTAATCGTCTGTTACATCATTTTTTTGTCATAAATCGTTTTACGCAGGCCAAATTTTTTTACTGTAAGGGATTTTCTTTTGACGATAGAATTTTTTCAATAATACCATACAATAGAGCTCAAAATTCTGAATCCAATGATATATATAACTCATTTTCGCCAAAATGTCCCTTACGTTAATTGATACTTCTGGTATCGATATGTGCCACAGTACAAGTTAAAGTACTCTTATTGGCTTCGAATTCCTTAAATTTCGCGAATTACAAACATTTAATCAATACTGCTTAGCGCGTAGGACAACTTGACTTATCGTATAAAGTAGGACCGAATTTACATTAAATGCAGAAAACTAGTATGTAATACAACTCGTTTCAAGTGTCAACGAAGCCAAATGCTATATTCCTAAACTCCCATCATTTAGAAGCCCACGCGATGACTACTCAGATTCATATTAAATTTAGTGTAAAAGTGGTTTGCAGCAAGTCAAGTTTATATTTTTACATTTTTAGTTCTTGCTTTTTGCGTAGAGGCTGTTATTTTTGCATACTATAGACTTATTCAACTTTTCAGTATGCATAAATTAAAATGATAAGTATTATAGTCGCTTTAAGAACATTTCACGCGTATCACATTTAAAAAGCGTGGATCAATTTGATTGAGTTATCTTTATTTGACTCCTTTTCATTGGAGTTGCTAAGTCGTTTGATGAAAATATGTTTACTTCTATAAAATGATTAGCATCTAGGGAATTCGTTCATAAACTCTTCATTGGCGTTAAATTGATTTTGTTAAATTGATTTTCTTATGGTGTCGGAGTCTATTCAAATTTTAATCAAAGTTGTATTATAAATATTGTAATGTTTACTTAAGAACTGAGCCTGTCAACTCAATTTACATAAGCATTTCATCCTGCCATACGCAATGGGACTAGATGTCGCTGATTCAAGTGCAGATGGAATGTGGTTCGGGATCGGTCGTGTGACGAATCGTGTAACCACGTTTTAGTTATTCTACTGATGGTATGTAACCTATGCGCCGTAAAATTGGTAATATCTTCACTTCACAATGTGGTCAAGCCCTAATCGTATGCGCTAGTTTTTGTCCGAAATAACAGTGAGATTGGATGATGCTTGAATTGCTGTTTGTAATTTTTGATTTATATTTCGTTTTGAAATATCCGTATCGGTATGAAGTTGAGTTAGGATCATGTTAATATCTAGGTAAAGATAGAACTAATCTCAGCATAAGAATGTAGGAAAAAGTTTTAACACTACTATGAGTTTTGCATCACACTATTAAAAGATGGTTGCTAGAACAACTTATTGTTTGGAATATATTATTGCATAATATTAAATTTTGAAAATTAATGATTTCAAGTAAAACCTTTCATAGCTTCACTGCTATATTGTTACCACCGGACATCCGCCTAGAAAAAGTGTTTACCACTGCAGTTCAAAGGGTGTTTAAAAACTAAACGACGCATCTCAAATGGATAACAACACATTCTTCCCGATCCTAAATACGGCTTGGATTGAACTTGATGGTCTACTTGGTGGCCACTTACCGCAAGACAGACTGCATGCTCATTTACTACTACCTAAATTATACGTATTAAAATAATTGCAATTAAAATATTCATTCGACAGGAATAATTCTACTCAATTCTAAACAGAAAACCGCCATGAACATAAGTGCATCCTGTAATAAAGTGCTTAACTCAACTCTCAATACCTCCTTGGACATCCACAAAAAAGGAATATTTCCTTCGACTGGCAACCCACCCGTGGCGCTCCAGCCCACCTATAAGACAGGTGTATGAACTTCCTTCATACAACAATCTAACAAAATCAGAAAGTATTCCAACGGCGTAAAGTCCAAATCCGCCACACAATAACTGCATTGACTAAATGCATTCCCCCCACCCGTACTCCCATACAATAAGGTCCAGAATAGTGCAGTTTTCGGTGATACGCCACTTTTTCCGATAATAAACACCAAGTAATAAACAGTTACCGTCGATGTGAATAATGTATGGCGGAGTCAATAAAATATCGCTACTCGTATATAAATGCGAGAATTAGATGGTTTGTTGAATGGGAGTATGCGGTTAATAGTTTTTAGGAACGTTTATAGGAATAATGGGATTTATGATCGATTGATGCAACTTAGTCATCGTTGTTCTACTATGTCCATTGGAAAAAATCTTAGTATTCTTTACAAACAACAAATAATTTAATGATAATGCTTTCGTCGGATACATTTTATGTAATAGGAATAGAACACCAATTTAGACTCATTTGATTAATAAAGATGTGTGTGTGTATGTGACTGTGTGTGCCTGTTTGTGTGTATACCTACATGCCGTTTTTAATTAATGTATTATATGGTACTGGAAGTGAATCAAATAACGAACTATAGGGTTAGAAAGTGTTTAAGTTTATGTAAACAATAACGGTATGTCGAAAATCTATTATAGTTTCATTATAATAACTACCTATAGCCTACTTAGCTTATTAATTTTGAGTTATCCAATTAACATAAACATAAACCAATTAAAGCGTGCGCTGAAATAGAAAATGAACAATATTTAATTAGCATTTCAATAAGTACACGGTGTCGAATGGTATCAAGTGTCTCTATCAGTGGGAGTCGCGTCAGTGTATCGATTTGGTTACTCGATCACAATCGATTCGATACGAAACACGATTAGTCGAAGTTCTGCTGCGTTTTGAAACCGCTTTTGTAAGTTATCATGAGGTTTGAATAAAAACGATGTTGCGACAGAAGCACCAATACCTACCATATTTATTTAGCCTATTTTGACTGCTTTATCACACAGGATTGCAACTAGTGCGTATATAGTTTAGCACCCGTTAGTAGGTAATATTAAATCTATATATCTAAAGCTGGCTAGTTATTGTCAATTCTCGATCTTTGGTAATTGGATAGATTAAATATTAATAACGGTGGTATATCGGCAATTTGTATGATCACGATCTGTCGTGATCATACAGATACTTTTTCGGTCATGCGCTCTGCACTGGAGTAATGTCATTGGATTTGATTTACTTGTAATTTCGTTTAAAAAACCGAATTTTAGTACTAAATTTTCAAAATACTATAAAATAAGATGATTCTATGAGGAAGTTAAATAAAATCACAATGCACATCACCAGTAGTTCATGTTTTGAATTTTATTATCATCTCGTAAATGCTATACAAATTTTCTGTAAGTTTGTATCGAGACCAACCTAATAAAACCGCCTCATAAATTTCTTCTGTAAGGCAAAGTACTTTTCTTATTTATTTTATTAAAAAAAAACTTCCGAGTTACTTTAACCAATAAATTATTTACGTATGATGTTGACTAGTTATAGGGTGGTAGGAATTTCAAACTTACTCCAATTAATATGTCTTTATGTAAACTTCAGCTCAAATTAATTCAATTAGCCCGAATAGAGACAAATGCACAAACCATTAAAACTAGTACTTTTACTTACTCTTCTAATTTTCATTTGTTTACATTAGTTTAGCTCTGAAGGGTATGTTTCTTGTGTGAAGGGAAGCGAGCTAAGGATCACGATCCGTGTAGTTTATTTTTTTTCAGGACGTCTTAATAGCTTAGTTTTGATATCACACACCGCTTAGCTACCTTGCACAGCTGTTGTGTAAAAGCACCTTTGGTTCGATACATATAAAATTCGAGTTTAGCAATCTTTTATACATTATCATATATAATGTGTTGCCTAACTTGAGAGCACCTAGAAGCTATCTCAACTTTCCCTAAAGTTAAACATTAACTTTCCTAACCTCATCTAATCGTCTAAGCGATCGGTACAGTACCAAGATCTGCGTATGCTTGATAAATTACCATCGACACATGAAGTCTTGCGAGTGCCTAGTTTTTTTAACCAACTTTCTCTCGACAAGTCCTCGATACTCTCACTCTTTTTGTTTTACCAACCGCAATGTAAATGTAAATCCACTTACATTTACACGTTGGTCGACTGGCAGTGACTCGGAGAAATATGATTTTGAATGTACTCGTAATTACGGTAATGTAAATATGGATTGATTTATTCCATGTTAAAATGTATATGACCAATGATATGTAACCAAGCCTCAATAGTTAGTAAGTAGGCATACATTAATTGTCCCTGTAGTTCCGGGACCAGAATAGGGCTACGGTATCCCCTGCCTGTCGTAAGAGGCGACTAAAAGGGGGCTTCCGGGGTTGCGGACGGCAAGAGTGGGAGCTCGAACCGCCTGGCCAGCAACCCCGGGATGGACGGCGGTATGTGTGGTCGCATACCGTCGTGAACACCAGATGGTGTGGTGAGTTTCAAGCTCACCTGGGCGGAGCCCGACGGGGCAACGCGCCAAGTGGACTCCGGTTGCGTTCCGTTGCAGATCCCGGAGTCCGCTACGCAGCGCCGAGGACGGCCACCGGGGGGGTTTTAGTGCGGTAAGAATCCCACATAACCCCGTGCCGCTCCCACGGCATAGGGTACCTTTTGAAAGTTCCCCCTCGTCAACAAAAAAAAAAAAAATAAAGGCATACATTAATAAAGCTATCATTTTTACTAAGTACTTAATATGAATGGATTTCAGTTTTATATAAACTTGCATATAAAAGTCAGATCTAGCTTTTACGTTCGGTTTTCTTTCTGTGCAAAAGTTTATTAAATCGTTACGCAGAAATGGTTTAAAATACTGGTGGACTTGGTTTAATAGTTTTAAGTAAAATTCCTTCAAATTCGATACATAGATAGATAGATAAACATAAATTTTATAGTAGTATATTCAAACTTCACAGTATATATAAAGCTTGAGCTTAAATAGCACTTCTATATCTTAAGAATTACTTCCATTTGATTTATATTTAGTTAAGATATAAACTGTTTGAATAGTAAGTTTAATTCTTGGAGCATTTGCGTAATTATTGCAAGTAGGTAGTCAATCGCAAACAAGGAATCGGTGTCAGATTAAAACGCGGTTGGCCCACCACATCTGTTTGCAACGCGGTAATATAATATTGAACGATACAGGAATGTCGCCGTTATTTCTTGTATACTAATAACGTATATACGTTATAACGTATAACGTTTAATACTCATTAAAATACAAAAGAAGCTCAAAGTTTTAGTAGCCCTGTATTTTTAGGGCATACATCTTTTGTTAAATAGTCACTGCAAGACAAATGCAAGACAAATGTAAGTATCAAGTTGGAGTGCCTTGTGTAAAGTTTACTCCTTTTTAGCTTAAGCTAACATATACGCACTACCACTGTAAAATGTTACAGTATTGTGTTCTTTGTTTACAACTGGATCGAGCAGGAATATCAGAACTTTGCTTTAACTTCTTATGTCCCGTGACATGCAACAGCACACTTTCAGGGTTCTACGATACACCAATCAACCCAATGTTAAAACATAAACCCCGTTATCAGACCACATACTTTATTTACTTTTATAGCACCTAAATCCTTTATACCGCAGTCGAGACAGAAACTAACTATTACTTTAACTCACAAATATTTCGTGCGAAGTAATTTACATAAGTCGATCAATAGATATGTCTTCGTGAGTCGACGTTATTTAATAAATCGATCTTCTGGCACAAGTTATCTGTTGTAAGATATCCCACGCGCAACCTGCGATAGTGTTAATCTCAAATCTGTTTTATTAATAAACGATTACTTTCACTTACTTTGCAAGTACTCGTTTTACTTAGCAGGAAGGCGCCAGCTTAGACATATTTCATTAATTTATACAAGAAATTGAAATTATTTTTTACAATGTGTAAATGGTAGGAAGCAAGTGTTACTCGTACGTTTATTATATCCGATTAGTCAGAAAGGATTTGAATCTTTTTTGGTTTGGTTTTAATTTTTTAAACGGCGTCATGAGTGCGGTACACGTGTATGTGAGTATGCAATCCATCTGCTGGTAAGTGGCTACTGCCGCTCATGAACATCTGTAATCAATCCTAGATAAGTTAAGATTCCTACCTTAGGTTAACCACAGATAAGTTGCTACCCCTTAGGACTAAGTTGGAACGTCTCGTAAAAATAAATCGTAATCGCCTCGTAAATGCATCAATAAAACATTACGATACTAGTAAAATCATGTCATTTCGTCTGGGGATAATTTGAATTTCATTTCAATCACACTTAGAAACGGTTAGTTAAGTAAAATACGAGGTTTAAAAATTATTACCTTAAATTTTACTTAGAACCTGTTCTGCCATCTGTCTAATGAAGTGAAAAAGTATAAAAAGTGGTTAGTGTTAGTGGTACATGTTTTATGACCATCTTTTGTTTTTTTAAGCGGACTGTCCTAAAACTTAATAAACGAGTAGGTTTCACTGCGACAATATTTTAAATATAATGCGATTAAAAAAACGTATGATTTCATTTATTTATTTGTGTGTTTTTTTACTTCAAATAACCCATATTAAACTACAAAAAATATTAAAAGGTGTCCGTTAACAATATGTCAAATGTCAATATAATTTATAATGTAATTATAATTTTTAACGTTACATGTAATTTCAATTTATTATATAAGATATACGCGTCATATTTGCTAAAGTCACCATAAATCAAGTCGGTTTCGCAATTAATGATAGCTAAGTTCGCGTGACGATTTATTAGCTTGATGTATAATGGTACCTGTTGATAATGCCTTTAGTTGGGCCTTACATCTAGTTATTAATCGCCTTTTGTCGCGATAAAGCAAAATTGACTTTGTAAAGTACGTATCATAATGAATGAGCTCAAATAATCGCGATAATACGTGGAATGTAAGTGCCATATTGATTAAACACTTATCCGGGTTCTAATGTAAATGTAAATCTAACCGTTTTGAAAAGATCTGCGTTAAAAAAAATATTACAAAAGATATTTTATTGCTACTCTATTAAATAATACGCGAAGTTTCAAATCAATACGATAATTAGAAGAAGTTTAAAACAGATTGTTAAATTATTTTACCTATACAAGATACAAGAAGAGTTACTAGATAGCGTGTTGATTACTTTTTAATTGTATTGTAGATTAAAAATATAACATTAAATGCAATACTACACGCTTCATAGATTTTCACAATGTTTTTGATTTCTTATATTTCACACACGAAATCTACAAACCCACACTAATAGCTTAATGGGCTATAAACATATTAATTATTATCAATCTGAGACAATTAAAATGAAATATTGATTTAGAACTAAAACCACATTTTGTGTTAGAAATATAAAAAGTTAAACTTACGCAACAATTATTATGCCGACGTATTCGCATTCCTTAGATCATCTGTTCCACTTTCCCATCTGAAACAAAGAAGAAGGAATTTAGTTACTTCATAAAAATACTTTCATAGTATTAACAGGAAATAGTTTTTAATTCTTGGTAAATAATCAAAAATCAACGCACATTCAAAGATTAAACCGGAAATGTCCACACAGCGGCTTTAATAACAGTCACAGTAATACCACGAGTAACGTCACAGCACAAACAAATTACAGAAAAATCTGATTTCACAAGTCCTAGCTCAATGTAATACGCATTGTTCCCCCAGGGACTATCAACTAAATCTGGAGACAGCCACATATCAGATGCTACCATCGTGCAAGCGTTGCATCAGGCTGAGGTCAGCTCCCAACATTGTTCGACCACAATGGCAATTGTGAGAAAGAATCGCCACACAACAATAGCGCCGACTCAGTAATTAGTAATACCAATTACACATTATATTGTCTTCCATTCAATTAGACAAACAACGATATGCCGAGCGCCAGGAATGCTACGGATGTAAGAGAATGAGGTAGTTAAAGAATATAAATATTTATTTACTTTGCGGAAATAATACATATGTAGGCAAACCTGTTTGAAGAAAACATAAGTACACAAGATAATAATATTTTATTGTAATCCAATGTAACTGAAAAGGCAAATGAAAGATTAATTCAAAATGTGAATATTGAAAAGATAAATAAACTTTCGAAAACTGTTTTTATAAAACAGCAAATTTTAAAAAAGCTTTCCTTAGTTTCAGATATTTAACGCATTTATTTTAATGTACCAATACCAATGAAAGTACCAGTTTCGTCAAGACGTCAAGCTTACGGCAAGCGTCTTTGCGGTAAACGAATATTTCAATGTATTTAAAGAATGGACAAATTCTGTTGATCCTATAAGACTTTACAATCATGAATAAAGAATACACAAACCCCACACTTCAATTTCCAGAATTACTCAAGACCACTTTAACGAACCTAACAGTACGATATTCTTGGCAATAAAGATACATATAAGTCTTCAATATCTGCTGCACCATTTAAAGTTAACGAGCACCCTTGCAAGATGTCAACTGGCCAGTCCGAAAGCGCGTGGGCTAAAGTGGGCGTGGGAACCGGTCGCTTACATGACTCAGGCAGCTATCATAATTTTGGTAGTTCGAGATTGCGTCAGAAATGTATCGAGTAAGGCGATTGAATGGAAGTGATGCCAATTAATCACACATTGTTATTTTTTGCTGGCCAGTAGCATGATAATGACAAATGGAGTTGGCATGTAGATTAGGTGCATCCATATGTGTCAGACAATATTTAGCTCAAAGCAGTTTATTTAAATTGTGCAACTGTTTACATGTAATAAAAATACAGATATGAATATTACATTAACCTTATAAGTAGCATACCAAATAAGGAGAATATCTTAACTTTATTGTTATTTTCACTGTTAACTGTCATTCAATCTCTAAATCTAAACAGGTCGGGAGTCACATCAATCCTGAAGTTCACCTCTTTTAAATAATCCATATACCTAATCTGGAATGCAAACTAAAAATGCAAACAATTCCCTTAAAAGATAAGAAGCAGTTTATACGTATTTTGTCTTCTTTTACCGCGTTTGATTTTTTGGAATCTTACAATATTTGTTCCTCTTCTCAGGAAGACCCTCTTTTTGGTATTCCTATATTCGTCTTAGCCTCTTCTTAGGGTCTTAATCACCTTTCATCGCGCATGTACGTTCACTAGGTTTAACCAACCTACATTTACACCAGTCTCTACCAGCCATCTTCACGAAAATCAGCGTTGTTAGTTCCAACATACTCTGACCTTTATCTTCAATCTCGTGGCATCTGAAAGGGATCTGGATTTAGCAACGTGTTACCCATCTAACCTTTTTAACCTCATTAAACCGAGCTCTTCTGGGTTGGCCCTTCACCAGATAAGGGCCTATTAGTTACAGCCTATCAAATGGATCCTGATTGGTTTTATGATCTGTATCGTCTTTCAAGGCAACGCAGTATTTCTTGTTTCCTTATTTCCTATATTTTATAATGACACTAACGAGCAATAGATTTATCTAATTTTTTTTTATAATATAAGAGTAGCAGACGAGCATGCAGTCCACCTGATGGTAAGTGGCTACTGCCGCCCATGGACATCTGTAATCAACCCCAGATAGGATTAGATATTCCTACCTGAGGTCGGCCAAAGATGCGCCGCTACCCCTGAGGACTAAGCTGGAACGCCTCGGAAAAGTCTGTCTCCCTTACCACACCCTTCAAACCGGAACACAGCAGCGCTTAACACTGCTGTTATTAGGTGTGGCGGTGGTGCCGCCGGAGTCGAACCACAAAGGGTTCTACCACCTTCAAAAATAACTAATTAACATTATATGAATCAGGATCCCGGATATCTTATAGAACTGTCGTCTTTTCCAATAAATATTTGTTTTCTATGTTTTTTATGTTTCTATCTAAAGTTTTTCAAACGGAAAGACTTGCAGACTTCCGGAGATTTACAACGCACATAAATGAACGATTAAACTAAATATCATGCTCTAAACTAAGTATAATTAAAAGCTACAGACTTCATTTGTAAAAAATCGTACAAATAAATTCTCAAAAACCAACGTCCTAATTTCACAAGTATCGAACACGCGTAATACAAAGATCCAATTGTCTCTTTCCAAGAAACGTAACAATCGATCAAACCTTGCGACATAAGCGTTACTATATGCGAAATCGATTTGTAATATTAACGTAGTGACTCCATTAATGTAATGGGACGATACATTGGTCTCAGGTATACAATAAAGCACTTTGTTTCATATAATCTACTTTCGCCATCGTAGCGTGGGTTGCGAAGATTGACATGGTCCAAAATCGGCTGAACAGGTTGTTAAGGTGCACCCATTCAAAGTTTTTCAAGAAATGTTAACTATTAACAAAAATAAAACAGTTTGCAGAGAAACTAATTTATTATAAGTACATCATATAGAATTTCTTTAAACACGAAAATTTAAATTTTAATAGAATTAATTAACTGTCTCTCTCTCTCTCTCTCTCTCTGTAGTCTCTTTACATACAAACACTAAAATGAAATGAAAAATTGTAATAATCTTATAAGTAATAAAATCTCGATGCATAAAAAAATTGCATTCCTAATGCAGATTTATGAATTCTAATCCGGACTCCACTGCGTTGCAACGAAAGTCAATATACTAAGAGACTTTATTTGAGTTGCAAGCTCCTTAATCCAAGCAAAGTCTAATACGAAATTTTATCTACAATAAACAGCTTACTCAAATTAGCTAGCATTAGCGCAAACAAGCTTTAAGTTATGAAATCAGTATAATAGCAAATGCAAGGTTGTTTGTCTCATAAATTCCTCAATAATTTAAGATATTACCTTTGCGTAATCCTTTATAACCAGGCCATAAAATATGTCTCGATGCCTTTTGTTTACGTTGTTTACAACGGAAATGTTCAGTTTAACACCATAAATTTATCATCCAAATAGCAATTTACCTGAGGCAATTTTAGCTGTTTGAGTTTACATGAGCAAGTTGTTGAATAAATCTTTCTTTTTTTTGCAGTGAGCTTGAAGAAGGTCGACTCAATAATGTAGTCTCGTATACTCAATAAGTACTCTACTCTGCAACAATATATTTCAGAAAACGGTCAATTTATGTCCGAACAACTGCGCATTAACAAATCTCTATCGGAACAGGTGAAGGTGAAAACCCAAATAGATAATGCTTTTATTTAATAAAACTACATGTGTATTGTGCAACCTACGAGTACAAAGGTTAAAAGAACTATCCCTCTTTTACGTCTCGCCCTCTAAATTGTTTACCACCTGTTCGGGGTCTAAAGCACATGCAAACATAAATAAATACAGCGACATTACAACAGCATGAAAACCAGTTACTTATCTCGTTATCAGTATCACATAGTCATTTTGTATTTTTAATGCAATTTGAGAACCGGACCAATATTTCACAGCGCTGTAGTAATCGTATACAATTTAAAATTGCAATTTTAAGTTTCTTAAACTGTTTAAAGACGCACACTTAAGGGCTCGAACACAAAACTGCGATGCGACGCGATGCGAATTCGCAACGCAGAAAATTGCGATGCGAATTGCTGCGATGCGATATCGTGCGGCATAGCGTCTCCCAGGGTGACCATTCTTTCGATAACCGTCAACCGTACGGAACGTATATTGAAAATTAGGTCGTGACATGGATCGTAAAAACAAGTGTGCACTTTTGTTATTGCTTAAGAGATACAGGAAAGAGTAACAAAGAAAATTTTTGGGTTCATCCATTTATCACATATCATTTATTTTATATTTAGTTTCCCAAAGAACAGGGCGTTCCTCAATCAGTAATATAAAAAAAGTCAACGACGTACTTTGTCATTTTTTTACATACGTCTTCCCACCCAACAAATATAGGTCTGTACGTTTTTCCCACACGCTGTCTCAGGACGAACTAAAAATGGCGTCAACAAGTGTGACGAAACATCGCAGGAATGTGCGATGCGAATTAATTCGCAAGTTCTTGCGATGCGTCGAGGGAGCTCGCAGATTTTTGCGATGCGACGTCGCATCGCAGTTTTGTGTACGAACCCTAAGATAGTTACGGGTCTCGCAAGTAAAAGTCTGTCTATTGTTTTCTAAACGGTCACGAGAAGTGTCGAAAATATCGGACGTCTTTTATTTTAACTTACGCGTATTAGTGTCACGTAAAATTCTTTTTTTAGAGTTCAATATTTCAAGTGGTCAAGTTTGAGATGTCCTATAATTAACACTACTACCAGTGATTTTAATTCACCTTCAGGTATTTAAACGACACAGTGCAATAGTATATTTCTATACTATGTTTTAATGTACATAGGTGATAGCACCTATCAATATCACCAATGTAAAGGTTAAATCCTCCAATCCTCGGATTCAGAACTCATAAAAGCAAAGCAGAGATTATCGTATTGATAATATCTCGGTTATTTTATTGCTACGGAAAGTTTTACCACGTTCACATATGTAGTCGTCGTATTCGTCTAGAACTCTAGAACACTGATCAAATCATAGTGACCTATGTACTAGAATTGCTTATGAATCGTCGAATTGACGGCGTGACATTTGTGGTCATGTATCGTAAATAGTAAAGATCACGGCTTAACAAACTCGAACCGGATGTAATATACTACATTATGAACATTACTTTTATGAGTACAATTTATTGGTAAGACTTTGTATTATTTAATCTTTGGCTAGGAAGCGACGTCATATATAGGATGGTCTCGGGAATTACATATAGATACATATAAAGTTTTAATTGAGTAATGACCTAAATATTTCTCTTTTGACAAAGAGTGGTTCGTTTAAGCAGACCTGAGTTTGAAGCTACTAAATGCATGCTGTACGTAAACGTGTTTATTCTTTGTAATGTAGCGAAATTAGGCATGGAATGTAACGCAAGATTTCTTCTTGCGTTACATTCCTTCATAAATATTAGGGGAGAATAAGATTTGCGTTGTTACTTTACTTATCTACACTAATATTATAAAGAGGACAACTTTGTTTGTTTCTTTGGTTGTAATGAATATGCTCAAAAACTACATTTTAAAAATTCTTTCACCATTCGAAAACTACATTATCTACGAGTGACATAGGGTATATTTTATATGAAATATAAAATTTAATATTTGATAAATAGATTATGAGATGGTACAAAGTCTGTCGGGTCAGCTAGTTGTTTCATATTGAAAGGGACAAATGACTGCGAAAAGTTAAGAAAGATAAGGATGTGCGCTTGGAGATACTTAGTACGTAATAGGTGGTAAATGTCAAATTTAGCTTAGCGAACAAGATTTTTTGTAAATGAAATCTCTTCTAGTGAATGTTTTTACAACATTCGAAATCTTTACTGTGTAGATACTTTAAAATCAAGATTTTGATACTCAAAGTTTCATGTCGGTCATATGAACTGAAAACATTATTTTTCTTTTAAAACGTGAATTTCTTGCCGTTATCTTTAAATGGGATAAAAAAAATGATTTCGGTATACATTTGCAGGATATACCTAGGTTCCGTGTGGTAAGATCAGTATTTAATCAATGTTTAAATCGAAATCTCCGATCAGTATTATTCAATGATCTGCGCTCGCTGCCATAAATTCCCTCTTATCCCTATAATCATAAAATGCTGTAATTACGCATAATTCTATCCCTTTCTATCCCAGGGTCATTACGAACGTACACGATTTCATTACGGCCGTCGTATCTCATGCTGGGAATTAATAAAATATTATCAATATACGTTGCGTGTTCGCTACCTAGTACTAATCCTATTAATTCCTATTATAAGTGATTTCCTACTGTTATTTCCAGTGCTCCTGATAATTATAACGTACTTCAATAGCAGCGGGTAGTAAGTTGCGACGACCATCGTAGTTGTAGTCGTAAATTGTGCAATTATTTATATTCGCATTTTAAAGTAGTATTTTTTGCGTAAGTCTTTCTGCAACTTTATAATCTATTTCTATGTGTTATTTTTGTAACGAGATGTTATAAAGAAAATTATTAATTATTTAACCTGTAAAATTATTTTACCTCGAAAATATATTACATGTGAACTAAAACCGATAACAATATAAGCACCACACATACAATTCATACTTTTATAAAGTTTGCTACATTTTAACCTAAATGTGACGACATAGTTAATTTATTACGGCAACAGTTTCGTCTTTACTTGAATGCTTGAAACTGTCTACTCACACGCCACCTTTTGTAAAACAGCTAGTACTTCACTACACTCATACCTAGTTGTTGTGAAACAACTTATTATAATTTCATTACAATAAATAAACTGTTTGTTGTGTATACGTACATTTACATACGTATTTTATATATATATAGAAATGAAGCAGTCCAAATTACCCGGTTAGTTTATACCAGATTTCCGTAAAGGCGATATCAGCTATTGATTAATAATCGTAATTACAGCACAGAACTTGCACCTCGTATGTAGATATAATCGTTAAAAACCCGACTTGAGCATTGCGTAAACTTATCCAAACAAAAAACGAAGGCAAAAACCTGAATCTCGACCGTTCACTTTGCCGATAGCACATGTCGAGCGTTCACAATACCCTTTTATGGGCAGACGTGAATATTGCTTGGGTCTTAATAATATGAATACACAAACAATTTGACATTGGTTGTTTTCCGTATATTTAACCCGGAGTAACCTAACGATCTTTAAGAAAATTGATAGACATGAAATTTATTTCAAAAATTTAGGGCGTCAATTTTTTCATACACGAAACATTGACCCCTTTGTGGCTTATGTTGTTGTTGTTGTACCGATCAACAAAATTGAACCACACCAGTCCTAGGTTAAATGGGTGACCACTGTGGCTAAGTTTCAAGCGCGCTTCCGTACTTTAAAAGATCATCTTAAATAAGTGATACTTACATTGAATATCCATCTGGTACGATTAACCCACCACCATGTTCTTGGTTCAGTACAACTCATTCTAAGCAATCCTAATCCGAGAAGAGACCCGTACCCAAAAGTGGGACATAAAATAATTGCAGGCATTGCAAATATTGACTGTTGAAAATTTAACAAAACATATAACATAGGTTCTTACGGATAGAATCACTCATGAAAATTGCGAAAGTAACCCCAATGCATGCAAGCAAAGCCATCGCAAGTTAAAATTAACTTCGAACTTGTCCTGAGTGTTTTCAAGACTGATGCAATTGATTAGGTAACGTAATGAGCCGTCCATTGACCAGAGCAGAGCAGACTTGTATCCTATAAAAAGTTTGATTGGACGTTGAAGTAACGATAACGACCTCACTAAGCGCACGCGCATTAACTAGTAATCGTCTAAGTGCTAAAAAAGGGAAATTACTAGAGAAAATACGCCTATACCTCTTACGATAACTGAGAATATTATTTCTGAATTATGCATGCTGTTTTTGGTTTAAGTAACTCTTTTTAATTTTATCCGTTATTATTAATTAATCTATTCAATTTTACCTAAGATTGAAATTTGGCAATAGTTAGTATTAAGAAATTCTTAAATATAGATCTTTGGTAGGCAATACACTGAATAGATAGATTATTAGTAACGGACGAGAACTAACCCATGATCAATCTATTAACATCACCGTGCATTTTTTGTTTAACCGGAAAATTGACATTATTTTTGACTCCCGATGCAATAATTGAAAAATTATATACAGAGGTGTAAACCGTATAAACGTGCGCGTTATTTCGGTTAAAATAAGCAGCAAATTCTCGGATACTACAGTATCATAAACACCAATTTATAGCAAATGCGAATCTCCCACGTCGGCCGCGACCTGACTCGCGGTGACATTTGAAAGCCATACAAACCGTCTTGACTTCAACCATCTTTAACGGCCTTTGAATAATCGAGAACGGTTCTCAAAGTTTTATTTCACATTTAAATAAGATTTAATTATTTGTTACATATTATAAGTTACAATATAATTTGCAAGCAAGGTGTCTGACTGACTAACTAAATGACTAAGTCACTTTTCAAAAATCAACGTACAGCCGAAACCTTAGAGTTCTGAAATTTTGCACATAGGTTCTTTACATAGCGTAAATGAGCACTACGAGGATAAAATAGGATAATATTTTTTGAACATCCTTTGATTTTGAAGCAGATACCTACTATGAAACTTTGTATTTGGCTTTCTGGATAAAAATAATGAAACGTCTATTTCACCGTTTTCGAAAATTCTACTTCAGCCTTTTTAGTGCAGTCGGGTTTTTGATTTTTTAATTAAATTACTGGTATTTTATTACAATTATAATAAAAATCATTTATTGCACAAGTATGTAAATTTAAATGATAACATTATTAAGGCCAAAGGATGTTGGTGTATTACTGCATTCGCGGAATCGAAAACACCAGTTTACAACAAAACGGTAATCTAACACGCCTAAGAACTGCATTAATACTACATCGCGTCAGTTGACATAACATGAAATAAAGATATACTTTTATTAATGTTTCTCACAATTATTCAATTTCTACATATTCTATTAATATTCATTAAACGAATGGATAACCAGTTCTAATAACATTTATTATTGCGTGTACAGATGTTGTAAATTACTAATTGCGAGATGTTTATTTCCATAGGTTATGTACCTTCTTCTTGTAGACGCTACAAATAAAACTATAGTCTTCAATAATTCTTTGTATACACAATACACTTAAATGACATTCATAGAGTATAATTCTGGTTTCAGCTTTTGTTTTTTACGTAAAATAATCATACCTACTGTTGTTTCAATGTGTTTTTTTTTATACAAACGAACATGCAGTCCATTTCACGGTAACGGTCACTGCCATTCATAGACATTTTTTTTAATATAAGGGTAGCAGACGAGCATGCAGTCCACCTGATGATAAGTGGCTTCTGTCGCCCATGGACATCTGTAATCAACCCCAGATAGGATTAGGTATTCTTACCTGAGGTCGGCCACAGATGCGCCGCTACCCCAGAGGACTAAGCTGAAACGCCTCGGAAAAGTCTGTCTCCCTTACCACACGCTTCAAACCGGAACACAGCAGCGCCTAACACTGCTGTTATTAGGTAGAAATAGGTGTGGCGGTGGTGCCGCCGGAGTCGAACCACAAAGGGTTCTACCACCTTCAATCCACACATATGTAATCAACACCAAATAAGATCTGCCTGAGGTCGGTAACAGTTGCCTTACTACCCCCGAGGACTAAGTTGGAACGCCTCAAGTACCTTACCACACCAAAATATATTAAAAGGTTGAAAACCACTGTTCAACAAGTCTAATAAATCGTATTTGGGTAAACTTCCTGAATTCGCCATATTTGAATAAATCAGATAGATGGTACCGTACGTTGTGGTGAATGAATGTAAATCTGCCTATGGGTAAACGATATTTAAGGGTTCTCTCAGTATATAATCTTAGACATATCAAATGGAGTAGCAACACCCAACATTTTTGCAGTACTTTGAAGTTTAGTCATCAACCTATTAGTGTACCACTGTGGACACGGGTCTTCTATCATTAAGAGGTGTCTAGGCCATAGTCCACCGCTTTGACCACGTGCGGATTGCTAGATTTCACGCATACGAGTACTTGAGAACTCTTTTTCGAGAACTCTCAAGCGTAATGATCTGACGGTGTTTTTCTTCGCCGTTTAAGCAACTAATAATTAATTTGTAATATACATTATACACATAATTTTGGTAAATCCTGGGATTTGAACTACGGACGTCTTGCAGTGCGAATCTTTCCTCTGCACGGAGTTCCTAATTTCTAACCACTAGGGTATATTTTGGTAGCTTTAACGACCTTTTTCACTAGCTTAGAATTTTCCATTAAAGTAAATTTTCAATTATATATTTTCGATCATATTTATAACAAAGAGCGGATTTCATATTATTTGACCATTTCATAGCGAACTTTCTAAATCACTTCCGATCATTTTTTCTGACTTTATTCGAAGGTACTAAACTGCAGTACATTGTTAACTTCAAAGTACATCGTTAACTTTTTTGGCCCATGGCAACTTTTTGTTATCTCACCTAGTTACGGTGTTTTGGTAGATTTTCACTTGAGCCAATTGAATACCCACCTGATCTTGATCTCTCTGTACAACAACAACATGATTATATACGAAACAGTTAACGAAATAATATTGAGATTTCTGAACCTTATAGTACCCCATTAAATAAATAAAAAATAATAATCTGAAAAGCTAAAAAGTTTCTATGAAATCCTTGCAGCGGCAATCAGAACGCAGATCAAAATCTGCACGGCGTATCAAAGAATAAGACATACATATACGATCGAAAAACATTACCCTCTGCAGTCGGTTAAATCTCGTTATATAGAGTCGACTTTCATATCTATTTCAATCAGCAACAACTCCAGTAAGACCAAGAGAAGGAAAATCATATCCAAAACGTGATATGTATCAGAAATACTTCAGATGATTTAGAAATAATAGTAAACGTTTCCTTAGTCTGTAAATATTTACGACCTACGCAAGGCTCCGACTCCGTTATCTGAGTACTGACGTCACGATTTTGAATGTTTTTCCGTTACTTCCAAACCTACCACCATATGGATTCCATAGGCGGTAGAAATTATAACCAGGAGATACAGCAGCAAATCCATCTACTTCGGTCCTTAGCACAATGGCAAGTACAACAAAATGTTCCCTTTTAAGGAAACAAAATATACTAAATGTATTGCGTTCATTTGTAATAAGTAGATATACAATATTGTGTCTATTTAAAGGAAAGACGATTAACACTCCCCTTGACAAGGATGGAACACATAAATGGTTAAGGGCATAATCTTGACCAATTCTTTTTTATCCCTGTAGTTCCAGGACAAGAATAGGGCTACGGTATCTGCCTGTCGTAAGAGGCGACTAAAAGGGAGTCTGGGGTCGCGAGTGGCAAGAGTGGGAGCTCGAACCGCCCGGCCAACGGCCCCGGGAAGGACGGCGGTATCGCATGTGTGGTCGCATACCGTCGTACGCACCAGACGGTGTGGCGAGCGTCAAGCTCACCTGGGCGGAGCCCGACGGGGCAACGCGCTAAGAGGACTCCGGTTGCGTTCCTTTGGAGATCCCGGAGTCTACTCAGCGCCGAGGAAGGCCACCGGGGAGGGTTTATAGCGGTAAGAGTCCCACATAACCCTGTGTCGCTCCCACTGCATCGGGTACCTTTCTAAGGTTTCCCCCTCGTAAAAAATACGCTAATACTCCGAGAACTGACATGATGACTTTGGGTCCCAGTTTTATGTTATCTCAACAAGGGAAATAAACTTTGTTTTAACATTATTTGTCCTTAACTTTAAACATAACAACACATAAAAAACAATACAACCAACCAATTGGTCCATTTCTAGACATTCTCAAAGGTCTATATATAAAACAATAGATAAAAACCACTACAATGGAGTCTCGGTTGTTGTGATACTGACCTTTCCTTTCCGGATTCTGTTCCATATTTCCTTTAAACTAAAACCCCTACTTTTATCAACTAAGCATGCGAACCGTAATATACAAAATCCTTTAGCAGGGGTGGAAACAAAGCCGAATAATTTCTCCACTCCTAAAGGTTTACGAGATACTCAAGACGCCGTTACCCGTTATCGGGACATTGATGTCACGACGCCGGAGTCACGCCGCGATTGCTTCAAGGATCTACAATGATTCATCGCTGGAAATTTACGTGTTCTCTCCCTCTATCCTGCTTTGTCTCTCTTAACTTAATCGTATACTTCTTTTGTATCAATCAAATGTTTCTATGCTTTTAACGGACATTATTTTGTGTTACTTGATAATTTGTACAGTAAAACGTTAATTCTCAAAAAAATGTTTATTCAAGAAAATCCGCTCAAAATTGCACTTACTATGTTGGTAAGCACTAATAAATTGAGTGCTCAAACGGGCTACAAATATGATATGTAAATAGGTACGTTAACAACCATCTTAAGTTATTACAGACATCTAGGATCAATTTACGACCGACACACATAAGCTCATACGCATTAAACACAAGCATCGTAAACGTTAAAGCAAGCAAAACAACCTTAGCTAATTATCTTCTAATATTTATTACTCACATACGGTATCCCTTTAACGCAGAATTTTGCACGATTTGCTCAAAAAGATTACATAAAGCACTCCTTATCAACGAAACAATTGCGGTACATGTTATGTTTGAGAGTCCTTTTTTAAAAGTTGTTAAATTAAAACTTCATCCAATCAGCAATTTTTGTAAAACCTATTTGGTGAAAAAATATATCGAGGTTTTTTTGAAAAAATTCAGATAAAAAAATGTAATGGAAAGGCAAGAGATTATAAAACCGTAGGAATTTTAAATTTAAGAATTTGTAGTCAAACAATCCCGATAAATAAAATATGCTAATCAAACAACTCTTAATAGATATGACGGCAACCTAAGTCATTTCAAAATGGTTTTGTAAGAAGTTATGCAAATTACTGAATCTGAAGTCCAGTTTATCAGCTTAAATTAATACTAGTTACAATTTTCTCTGCTAACTAAGCGTCAATTTTCATTCCTTTCTTGTGAAATAAGTGGTTCAAAGACTATCAACCTACTATTGCATCGTCAATTTACACCACATCTTGGACCGAAGCTGCATAATCAACCCATATCGTACAAAATTGCGCGTTTGGACTATGCTTAGATAGTTTTAATAGAATAGTACATGATTTATGGGTTATATCGATGTGGAACGTTAACGGGACACTTGTATGAGGACCTCCATTCACTTATCGTCGTGATACTAACTAAGTTTCATGAACATAGTTCATATTTCAGCATAAGTTACAGAAGCAATTGCAGAATTTCCTTAATCTACTGATTCAGCTGAATCAATATTGGATTATGTTAGTTTGAAGGCTGAAGTTTTCTCGTTTGATAATCTTGAATATAAGTACAGAAAAAAGTTGACATACCTAGTTCAGACATGATCACTTTTTCTTATATTCTCTTCATCATAATCTTGGGCCAGATTGCATATCGATAAACGAGGAGAATCCCAGTAGTACATGTCCTAGAAAATGAAAGCGAGCATAACCTAGTGCACCTAACACTGGTCAATGGAAACTAACGCGATTTCGATTTTGCCAACCAAATAAGTCGATAGATCCGATAGCCATTTTCGTAATAATACGGACGATAATGGTTTTGGATAACGATCTTTTACCAATGAAATCGTAAGTGGTGAGATCGTGGAATCCATTTCGGTATGTAAGCATTACACTGTTGACAGCCGCCGTATTATAACCGAAATTGAATGTTACAAGATAAGACTTTCAGATTCTTTGTTGGAAATCATGATTTGATAATAAAAAATGCTAGGCATCAGAAACCATTTCTCAGAGCATGCATTATCAAAATCAAGTATTGCTTATGAAATAAAATAGACCTTTCTAATGTGGAAACATTATATTGCTTACATTGAAGTGTATACCTACCGTTTCATTGTGTGAATCGTTTTACACTTAGCTTCACAAATATTACACAAAGAGCACAAAAATAACCTCCGTTACTAACAATCAAAGCAAGCGCTGTCAATATTTCACTTAGCACATAAATAACTCAATATCGGTCCATTTGTCGGTATGTAAATCGTGGCTAACCAATACAGCTCGGGTTCAGGTTACAAAAACTAATAGGTTTCGTTTTCGTTAGGCCTAGGCTCAAGTTTCTCCGAGTTCGCGACCGCGAGGTCAGGCTGCGTTTTGGCGCGACACGAAACGGTAAATTGCGAAAGTCACGCTCGTTCTAATCACATTTGAGGGCAAAAAGTAAGAAGTACGGATAACGCCACACAGACTCTGTGGTGAAACGGCGGTAAAAACTTTTTCTTTCGATCTTATTTGCCGTTTTTTCTGGTATTACGTTCGCTTCGGAGTGCTTGTATTAAGCTATGGTAACAAAAAATCTTTGTTTAATCTATTATCTTAGTACTAACATAGAAAAAATATTGTCTTATGTCTATTTTAATATGCCACATCAGTTATAAAGCTTATAGGATAATTCAACAAAAAATCAACGCTTCTTCTAAGAAAACGTTAAGCGAAGCTCAATCGGCTTATGAGTGAATCATGATTTGACGAACTAGATCAGTGCATAGTTCGTTAATTTTTTTTCAGTTAGAATTATAGATGTAAAAATATCATGTGCCACTTATGTTGTGATCAAACAGTCATAAAAAGATTAAATATATACCTCATACGGTATACGTATATTTAAATGTGTTTTCGCGATCATCCAGTCATTATTGCGTGAAAGTTGTGGTCCAAAAAATCAAAAACTGTCTTTACATTTCATATCGCACAAATGAGCATAATGAGCAAAGAAACCCACAGACATTTCGGTTAAAAATATCTATTGTGTTAAAAATATATTATACTACATAATGTTATTTCAATACGTAATAATCAAATTATCTACATTCACTAAAAATATATAACGAAAATATTTTGTGCAGTTTTACAATAGGTATAGATAGCATTTGGCCGCTGCGGATAATGTTGCATTTACTATATAAAACATAAGAAAAAACCTTATAAGAGCTTATTTATATTCAGATAGCGATCAACAAAGGGGACAATGTTAGTTGTTTTTTTACTATATTTTGGTATCTCTATATCAATATATTGATATCGGGCAGTGAAAGGGTGCAGCGGTATGCGGCCTCAGTTCTTTTAGTTATGAAGCAATCAAATAGGTATTTGACTGCCTTTTAAAGGTGTCAACTAAACTTGTGTACAAGTTATGTTCAAATAGCGTTTGTGTAATTTTTCATAACTATTATACTTTTTGATCGATGTGTGACCGACTGAACTAAAGACACTTTCAAGCTACTGGTAAATACTGATTATATAAACAGCTAATTTGTACGCTTTAATATTTAAGATCCCAATATACGACAATGACCAGATCCTTAATACCTTTTCCTTTAAAACCACTGCTGAACATAAGCCGCCTCTATGCAGGACCTTTTTATATTTTTTATACTTGTGTATTAATAACCTCAGTAAAGCACAACTTGTCAGGAAGACAAGATAACCATTTCCTGGATTCAATTCCTTAATCGCCTGTTTTATCTAAGGGAAGAGAGGGAGTCGTGCTAGATTTTGCAAGATGGACACCACATCGCGACCTATGCTATTTAATAAATTACATGCAATAAATTTTATCCATGTAGCTAAATTACCGCAAATCCCATTAATTTTGCCGTATGAAATGGCCAAAAGTATCGCTTATATTAATACTCAATGATTTATCATATGAATTACGTTACGTAAAGTAAGCTGACATTGGAAAGTCTTATATTATCGACAATGCGAACGAAACGTCTAGTACTAATTGCATTTGCTTACCACTCGTGTGACAACTTTCGATTTTATGCTTTTGGTCAACTTGCATATCAATTTATGCATCCAGTTTGCTTAGTAATAGATGCTTGCTTAGTTTTAGTTTCTACACGTGGCTTGAATTAGTCTCTCTTATCACACCCTTCAAAACGGAACACAGCAGCGCCTAACACTGCTGTTATTAGGTAGAAATAGGTGTGCCGCCGGAGTCGAATCACAAAGGGTTCTACCGCCTTCAAATAACCATAAAAATATGTGTTAGGTCTGTTAAGCATCGCGAATGATTTAGGAAAATTAAGGTACGTAAGACCTTATAAAGTACTTATCTTACGAAACTGAATTAATAGTTCACACGAAATCAATTTATACGTCAATTAAAAATAATGCACACTGTATAAAAGTAATCTTGGAACAAGGTCGATATTGATGTTTAGATAATAACAGAGCAAATAAAGACGGTTCTGAATGTACCAAGGTCGGTTCTCTCACTATAAAAGGTTATGAAAATCTTTAAGCTTTTAGAATCCCATTCAATAGGCTACTAGCCCCCCTACAATAATTCGATAGGCCGCCACGGCACTAACAAATTTATAACATTTTATTTTATCAAAATAAAAGTGTTAGATTTTATTAATATTAGGGTCTTAACATGAAGTTTAGAGAATTTAAGAGAGAGAGTCGTCGACTTTTCTGATTAAAGTTTTTTTTCATAATGTCGAAATAGCAAAGTATACATTCCACCTGATAGTAAGTGGCTACTGCGACGTACGGACACCTGTACTTAAACCAAGTAAATTTATTGTTATTTAAGCAGCAGTGCTCCGATCTTACCCCAACTAACCTTATCCGATTTTTGCCTATTCTACTTGAACTGGGCAGTGACCAGGCTCAGTTCATTGAATATGCGTCTGCATCTCGACTGGTATTATGATTTATATTGTGTCGCAGTTACCTTGTTTGGATATCGTTCCGGATTGTGAACAGATGCTGATTTAAAGCCATTGTACGACTTGCTCTTGTTAGCTTATTAACATTGAATCTTCGGACGGCTATGGGAATTGAATTTGAATGCTAAATGAATAACGTTTGCGTGTACTGTTTATAACTGGATTGTTACTGTACTTTGGGTAATGTTAAGTGTAACTAATGCAGAGTGCCGCACGGCCAGGTATATCGATGAATTGAAAGACAGCGGGAAGCCATTGAATTTAAGGCAGATCGCTCCTTGGCTGCTCTCGCTTGAGTAACTAGTGAATTTAGAGATGAATTAGTGGAAGGCCTACGCTATCTTAGATCAAAAAAGAATTGTCAATCTTTTGCATAAAGCAATGTATGTTACATTGAGTATGTTACAAGACATGACTTGCATAGTTTACTCAAATTAAACAAATATACAATTAATTGCATTAAATAGAAAAAATGTCATACGTAGGTACGAGTATGTTAGAAAACCAATGTCAACGTGTCGTTAAGTAGGTAAATTTTTATTTTTTGAAAAGTTAAGGTTCGCAACAATAACGAAATCTACCATCTCTTAGGTGCATTTCTACTTCAATGCAATATTCTGTGAAGTGAAGTCTTCCTTTTTAGTCTGAGGGTTGCATACACTTTCATCCACAACAATGGTAAGCAATTAAATCTTTAATAGAAATCGGGAACAATACTGCAATAGCTTTTATTTTCTCTGTGAAAGTATTTCTTTAAAGAATGTATTTGTCTGGCATGAATCCTTTCTAGTCGTGATAGCATAAAGTAGATAAGGTATTGATTATTATTGTATTCTTGGGTATACAGTTATGAAAATAAATTTATCGATTAACGATACGAAATCGTCAGAAAAAATAACTATAAGAGTACTTTTTCGTTACTGTTGTTTTCTGTGATAAATATCATAAAAGGATACCTTTCTATTCCGAGGTTTCCAGACTTGATCCTCGCCCCCTCAAACAAAGATGAATAATAGTTTCTGTTTTAGGTAAGAATGTTTGGGTATTCAGGTTTGTATGTTTCCTTCTTAGTCTTGATAGAGGGAATCCTAGTATAATGGTGATACTGGCTATAGCGATGAATACATAATTCAATTTGGTATAAAGAAGATATTAATGTACATAGTTTTATTTATTTAGTAAGTATTGTACTAAATATTAGTGTACATAGCTTTATTTATTAAATACCCAATACTAATGGTAATTAAATCTGCCCGCGAATCGAGAACGGTTGATTAGATGTAGGAAGTAAACAACAGGTGGTTAATGAAACATGTTTTTCAGTAGTGCACTTAGCTTGAGATAAATGACTTAATTTATTAGTGCAAAAACAAAATATCTAGCAACATTTAAAAACCGAATTACTACTATTCACCTATATTTAGAATCAGTTCATTTCTATGGTTAAGCTCTATTTCAAAAAACATATATTGATGATATATAAAATATCGATATATTAACTCCTCATCAATGTATGTTTTTGTGTAGGTTAAAGCTTAAGATGCATTCCAACTCGGTTTTCAGCAGTAGCAACGCTTCATTGACTGACCTCAGTTCAATCTTATTTGCAGTTGATTTTCCACTTACAAGGACACTCAAGGCATGAGCAGTCCAAATAATATAAGGAACAATAGGTGGACTGTATGTTTACTTGTTACTTAATGTTTAGGAAATAAGTATCAAAAGCATAGTCAAAACCCTACCGTTAATCGACGATTATGGCAAAAAAAACTACGGGTTGCACTCCGATAGTTCCAGCAGAAGTGAAAACTTTCAAAACCTAACCTGAATAATAAAATATAATAAATAATAAATCAAACTGACAACCATTGACATATTTTTTCTATGCTGCACCGGATGACATCTTGACTTTAGCAGTTTGCTTTGCCGCCTTACGAATTGTTTTACGAATACTTGTCCTGACGCGAGTTTAACATTTTTTACCCATCACAAAAAAAATTACCACGCTAAAGGTGTGTCTCAGCTTAAGGTGTATTTATGTAAATTTAAATATTTGAATAATTATATTGACATGACATTTTATATCTTAATACTATTAACTTTTTGATCATAGTGACTTGCACGTAATAATTACATATTACGTATGCTATTGTAATTTGCATGCCTCATTAGGTAAAATAAGAGGACTTGTATACATGTAATATGCCATCTAAATTGTACCTTATTTCTGCAAATAAATGTTATTATCATTATTATTAAAAAAAGTCTTCACCTCAAAAACAGACACATTTCAAGACAATCAGTAACAATTGTTAGACAAAATTACTACCTTTAATATTACACAACCTTAATTAATCAGATATCAGGATCGTAAATGAAACAGTGTTGCTTAGTAGTTACGCTGCGGGAGTCGATAGCCCGCGGGTTCGATCAAACCAGTGTTAGCGGACATAAACTCAACACGTGTAATTACTAATCAAAAGTTTACAAGTATTTAATAGCTGCTTCGTAGTAACTATCCATTATATTACGATGTCCAGGGTTCCGAGTCCACACGTGTGATATTTTGAAATTTTGTGCGTGAATACGACTGTTAGAATACGATGATGTTCTTAAAAGTATGCGAATCCCTATTCGCATTTATTTCCGTTTCCGTCTAGTAATATCTGTGTTTGACGACCCGCAAGGCGGAGCGCTCACCATACCGGTCTGACGCGCAGAGGGTCCCGGGTTCGATCCCCGGTCAGGCACATGTCTAATAGATGAATTTAGGTTTCTGTTTATGAGTCTGGGTGTTTGTGTATTTGTCTCTGTGTGTCTATAACACCCACAATACAACTAATATCCTAGTGTGGGGCTGTGAGAGTAGTATTTTTTTTATTATGTTCCGATTTGACGATGCAAGATACCATTAAACTAGGCGTTCTTAACGACTTGATGGATTTAAAATATGAGGTGTCGTTAGATTCATCTACATATTAATGTTAGTGCAAATTGTTGTAGTGACATAGGCTATATTTAGAAGTTGGGGTTTTATCAATAATTCTCTTATTGATAAAACCCCAACCCCTAATACTGATCAGTCAATGTATAAAAAACCCTGCATGGAATTGCATGCAAATTAACCGCGAACGGTAGCATGGTAAATAATTCTCCGCAATTACAAGCCACTAGAACATAAATACTATTTAGTTGAACCCGACGACATTCTCATTCTATTACCATGTTTTCGCCATTTATTTTTGCAACAAATTGTCAGAAACAGTCTAGTTTAAGCTTGAGGGCGGTCTTGTACAAATGGACACCTTTCATAGCGCTAGTGGAAGCCGCCACGCCCACTGCCTACGAATAGGAACGCATAGCCAATAAACTACATGAAATATTCACTAACTCTAACCTAAACAGGGTTATGTCTTTTGAAATAGAAAATATAAGTTGCAGAATAGTCATAGAATTCTGATGAATGAGCAGTGACAGCTTAGTTAGAAATCTTAGGTTTCAATACCAAATTCGTATGATTTTAAAACTTACGTGCGTATTAAAAACTATTATTTAATATAATAAAACCTCTTTACTTAAACGGCGCAAGAAAACATTGACACCAAGGAATGAAACAGTTTGATGAGGATTGTAATACTCAAATTCATTTTTTGTTGTTATTGTAACAAATATTTCCTGTTATATTTCACAATAGAACTCAATACAACCCATTTGATAACCAACGCGATCCCGCTAATATAAAACAGTTGATTTCAATACGACCGAAACGGTATTGAAATGAGTTTAAATCGTACGTTCAAAGGCCACGGGCATATCAAATCGCAATTGATTCATTAAATATTTGATTAACCCCGTGCAGATATCCCGTTTCGATATGCAAAACGCGACACGATATCTCAGAATGGATAAGGCGGATTTGCATGTACACGGCCGCATAACCGTATGTTACCGTACGTATCGTTAGCTACCAGAGGACCTACTTGTGGTGACGTCACGACTGCCTCAAGTTGGGAGTTGGGACCGCACGCTTATTGAAATGCTTTGTAATCGTTACCGTTTAGGATTTAATTGGTTATCGGTAACTTTTTATATTAAAATGATTAGCACACAAGAATGTAGTCCATCTGATGGTAAGTGACTACAGTCGGGCATTGGCTTTGTAATCAACCCCTGAAAAGATTAGATTCCTAGGGTTAACCACAGATGCGTTGCTGCTCCTGAGGACTAAGCTGGAACGCCTCGGAAAAGCTGTTCAAACCAGAATACAGCAGCGTTACTTTGCTGTTATTAGGCATAAATATTTGTGTGTATATGGTGTAAATTTATAGGATAGCTGTTAGTTATCTTCTCTTCTTCAAGCTTATTAAGAAATGGTCAGCTTAAGCGTAGAATGTTGACTATGCTATAAAGCGGATTCAGGATCAAGCTTATATCTGTTTGTTAATCGTGTTATGATAATACTGCTATTAACAGGAACTCACGCTGAGGAGCTCCGTGATCGAATATCAAACAGGTTACCAGAATTAGAATGGCGCTGTGGACTCCGACATTGTTATATTATTAGGTCTTTTGGTCTGGTATGGGGGGAGGAACTTCTAAATACATGTAACGTACTGGGAGAAAGATTTACTACGACGGATTTTGGCAAGGTTGAAGAAGCAAACGACCTTGCAGTCTAACTGATGGCAAGTCGGTATTGCCGACCTTGAAAATCTGTAACCATCTCCATATAAAACTAGTGCGTTACCATTCCTGGGACTAGATATAGATAGATAATAAACTAAGAGACATCGCAAGTAATCAAAAATGTTATTGGTAAAATGTATTATAATAAATTGAAACGTTACACATAGATCTTATGTTTGAACTTTCTGATTGTACAATACAATCAGTAGAGTGGTTACGAGTACTCTTGCACAAAGTGATAACAGCGCTACCGACACTAGTCAAACAGTAGTTTGACTAAGATTCGATGCGAAATTCAGCGCGTTCGCTAATTGGTCCAATTCGCAGACCGTTTGACCACCACAAGACAATAGTATCACTTAATCTCACTTACGCAATAGTAAAAATTCGTGATTAAAATGTTTTCTCAGAGAGCGGAATGTCACGGAGTCACGTTTGAGCGGAAAACGACATTGCTATTGTTAGCGCGTTGACAATTATGATGAATTTGGCGTGTTTTTATAGGGTCATATAATATTAAATAGGTACTAACTAGCCTTTCTGTACGTCACTCGAGTTTAATTTCTTTGCTATTTTTGAGTGACAACGAAAAGTTTTTAGAGTAAAAAGGAAACATATTCAGTATTTACTTCTTTTAAAAACCTCAACATTTTCATAGAGGCGCTTTGCTTTTTTTTAATCACTGTAGAGAAATCTCCTATTTTTACCAGACCACGATAGGAGGGTCACCCTTGTGAAGTGTATGTATATTTATTTCTTTGGCATGGGATGATGCCGAAACGGCTTCGATTTTAACATAATTATGAGTTGTCATTGGACACAAGGTTTATTAAATTCCAAGAAATCTAAATGTGTGAATTTTTTTCGTTTCGATTTTCGGGTTTTATTCATTTTTACTTAAGACAGCTTAGGTTACTTAGCTGATTTTGATTAACGATCTATGATAGAGAAACTTTTAACTAATAAAAACAAATTACATTAGTTACTTGCATAGATTTTTTTTTGGCAACTAGGATACTTCATAGACGATTAAGCAAGAAATAATTAATATAAAATATGACGTAAAATGGAGATTTAGTTTTTTGGCAATTAATAAGCTTTATGCATTCACAAAGAGCATAATAATTTGAAACTGAACATGTAACAATCAATCATGTGTAGCACAATAGGTCACAAACATAAGGTCACATTCAGAACCGATTAATGCATGAGCATTTCTGAGAATTGATTCCGAATTAGATATTTAATAGGATAAAGATGTTCAAGGCTATAAAAAGATGCCGTTTTAGTTAATTCAATTTATTGTTAAGGTAAATTGAAATTCAAATGAGATTGAAATATGCCCCAGCATGATGTTTTAAACAGTTTCACTTTTCAAATTAAATGTGCATGAAACATGAACTACATAAAATATATAGTTTAGGTTACATTTTACCTTTTTATTAACAATAAGTTAATTGTTTGTCTAATATTCAAGTTACGCAGCAAATTTTACCGGTCTTACGGGTCCTGGATTCTATCCTGGACCAACTTAAATGTTTTTTATGCTCGTTCCAGTTATAGGTAGTGTTCATTATATTTTATTATAAAAAATGGTACCAGACAATTGATACCAAAAAGTGAATGATCAAAATTACACCAAACTCGTGACATAACAGAACTCGGACAAACTTTTTGTTCCAGATTGGTGCAACTGTATCCAATTTATAGAATACCTACGTTTCTAAACACTATCATAAAAAGCTGGCACGTGACTTAGCGCCAACATAAAGATAAGTATTTCAGCAGATAAATAACTAAGCTATTATTATTTTTATTTGAATCAAACTGTTCATGAAACTTTTATCAGCAGTTTATATACCATTTTTTTTTTCAACAAATACTATAATCTTATTTTTATCACTTAATTCACATTAAATTGTTAAAGAATTTCATTATTTACAACCGGACCGATGTAATTTACCCGGTAGACTTAACTATAATAAAAATACTACCAGTAACTCCAAAGATACAATTCATACAAGATACAATAGCAGCTATTTCTTGGTCGTAGGTCGAAGTGGACTAACCCAAATCAGATCTGCTCGCTTCCTAGGTTCCTCATTATCATAACTAAGGCATTTTAACATCATATCCGTACCAAATCCCTTCGTGTAAGATTCATATTAAACACCATTATGCCGTATACCGTAATACTAGGGCGCTGGTGCAGTAGCGAAACGTGAACGATAATTTAGCGATAGAACTTCGAACGGTACTAGAGCGGCGATCAGTTTACGTATCGCTTATCGGCAATCGCCACGAATGGAATTTAGAGTCTGAGGATCGAGCGATCTTCGACAGGGTTATCGGTTTTGGAATACCAGTTTACTGAAACTATGCGGCGATACTTCAGCGCATTTTCTAACACGTTTTCATCTAAATTACTCGTTAGGGACTGGATTTACTTTCGTGTAATAAAGTTATAGGATCTAATGGATTTGAATATTTTTATACTTGTGGTAGATTCTATACATACTTGTCCCTGTAGTCCCAGGACTATAATAGGGCTACGATATCCCCTGCCTGTCGTAAAAGGCGACAAAAAGGGGATGCCGGGGTTGCTGGAGGCAAGAGTGGAAGCTCGAATCGTCCAGCAAGCGACCCCGGGAAGGACGTCGGTATGTGTGGTCGCAAACAGTCGTAAACACACAGGTGGTGCGGGAGGACCGTAAATTGTTCCCCCTAGAGTAGATCCCGATTGGGACATCGTGCTCGGAGGATTCCACCACGCGCTGAAGACGGCCACGGGGGGGTTTCAGTGCGATAAAAAACCCACATAATCCAGCGTCGCTCTTACAGCGTCTTACTTAAGAAGGTTTACATACGGACTAAATGGTGTAAGTGCTCGCCTTGGTATAAAGCCAATTGCAGCGCTTGATTTTGTAAGTATTTTGAGATAGATCATAGGTGTTCGTTCGAAATTTTAACATTGATTCTCCATGTTAAAATTTCGAATTGTACTAAAGCGGCTATCGGTTATCGACACTGGAATTTCAGTTTTCTGAAACTATGCGGCGATATTTCAGCGCTTTTAATGTAACCGTTTTACATATATAGGTACATTTTTTTATATTTTCTAATATATTTGCCGTTCTTCAGTTATAAATAATTTAACGTTCTTCATTCTTCGCTAGTTGGCAACCCTAAACATCAGACGCTCAAGGCTCAGTTGCTCTAATAGAGTTATTTTCTTAGCCAAATAATGATAGCTTAGTCATGCTAACGCTCCGTCGTAAGATTAGCAACATTACCCATGATTATAAACGAGGTGTAAACTCGGGAGAGGAATATACTTACCTATTTAACATAACGATTTTAACCTGGAGTACACAGGCAAGAAAACTGTAATTCGTTTTACCGCTAAGTTTTTTTTTTTTACGCAGCACCAAGGGGAGACGAAGAAGTAAAGGAAAACATTGCGAAAAAACTTGCACACTAAAGAGTTCTAAAAAAGTTCTTAATGGTGTGTGAAGTCCAACAATAGGTACTTGGCCAGCGAGGTGGATTATGTATGGTCCTCTAAATCTCTCTTAATCTGAGAGGACTCTTGTACCCAGCAGGGGTCAGTAATGGGCGCACGACGACGTCGTCTTTTGCTATGTAAGTAACAGAATAAACACCCTATAAAAACATACACAATAATTATGTCAATATGAAGAGTATACAAATGTTCGACAGATCTAATTTAAAACTGCTATATGTTGAAACAAGGTATTAAGTAATGGGCGGTAAAGTGAATGAATAATGAATATTAATCTGAGAAACTTAACGAAACATTAAGTGTTAATTCTAACTTACGAACATCTAAATCAAGTGGTAATAATCCCATCACTGTAATACGCTTAACGAGACAGAAAATACATAATTCACAACGGACGAAAATGAATATAAATTATGAAAACACTCGTACGTGCCCAAAACGGGCATCGAACTCGTTGGGTAGCGGTGATCGTGTTTACGGAACAGGTTAGAGCCAAATTTGGGACGGTAACCCGTCAGACGACTCATAACAAGCGTGTCTTATATTTAATGTTCCAATATTGATCATGCGACAAAAAGTGCACGTGGAATACAAATGTCAACAGGTGGTTTTGTCTAGAGAAGTGGGAATTGTAAAACATGTTTTGACGTTACGGATGATACTGAGTTCTCCTTGTATCGTGAGTACAGAAACATATATGTAGAAACGTAAACGAATATCCAGACTCAGAACAGAAACCTACATTCAACCCTAATAACGCTAATAGGGTGAAACTTTTAAGGACCTTCTCATAATTATGTTTAAACCAACAAAAACTATGTGGGCAATGCAGTAAAATATTCGTCCATTATAAAATAATTTTAAGATAAGTTTAATTGGACTACTACAACTCTGAGGCGGACAGTCGTAACTAATTTGAATATTTTCTAAATTAAACAGCTTAACATGGACAATGATTTGAACAAACAATTTCAAGCTACAAAGACTTTGTGAAGGTGATTTGCAAACATTGTATAGAAAAGGATTGCGAAAATAACTTGCGAAAAATTTGGTTTTGGCTTACTTTTAAGACATTGTCATTCGAGTCCAGTGGAGACTAAATGAGCTGTTGTTCTTTAGAAATCGTGACGAATAAATTTGTCCTCAAATATTCCAATCAAGTATATAACAATAACTATACAAATAGATACATATCTAAATATATTAGGTTCTCGAATAGCGAAGAATTTTAATCGTGAATGTTATTACTCTATCTATTTTAATTAATAACTAGTCGAAGCGAAATCCGATGCGGCGCGAGTGTAGCAGCAATCTTAAGATTATATTGATAACGGTAGATTGTCAGTTCATTCGATCGCAAATAAGAATAAAACCAAACAGACGTAGATAAACTTATAGATAAATCTTGTCTAATACAATATACAAAAAGTTTCAAGGTGTTTTCGTAAACAGTGCTTTATTTCCTTCTTTCCTAGGAATATATATATTACAATACATACATAGAGCACAATTATATAATGTATGTATGTATAAACATAATATTACAATCTCCAGTCATAATCATTTAAAAAATCTTCTACATGTACCTAATTAATGTTTAAAAAACATTTGAGTTAAAACAGACATTTAAGATACATTAAAACGTAAACTCCTATCGACAAGGAAAACTTATAGCATTAAAGACAACAATGAGAATAAAGTTGTCGTCAATAAAAAGCGATCGGACAATACGCTACAAACAATCCTAGATACGGCTACCATTGTGATGTGCAATATAAATAAATCCGTGGCAAGACTGACATTTGTGAACAAAACAACCCTTTAAAGGTTTAAAACGGCGATGCTGAATAAACTAACCGTTAGGAGAGAAGTAAAGATGTAGAGCGACAGCCGGTTGAATTGATGATGGTGACCGCTGACAAAGACAGAATGTACGGCGACTAGCGAACGACATGACATAAACAACGCGCACGCTAGCCAAGCGCTAAATAACAAGAAGTACACGATTCAATGCAGTTTAACATCAATAAAGAAATGATGAATGCTAAAGAAATGCCGATGTAAATTGAATTCGATGGCGATTGGTTTCTATGACCTACTCCAATGCTTCATATATCATAAGTGTAAATAGTTGGTATGAATAGTAATCTGACTGATTGATGAACATAAAATTGTGACATACAATTTGAAACCGTTCTTTCTTTACTACAAGTGATAGCTAGAAATTTTATATTCTTAAATAATATCAAATAATAATAAAGTTATTAAACAAAATTCCTGGAGCCTTTATATAAAGGCCGACAAATGAAGCAAGGCGTATGACATTAGGAGCAATGGGAATAATTAAGTAATAAAACCAGTAGAATTCCAGATAAGCGACTAACATAAAACCGTAAGCACAATAGAACGAATAAAGCGGAATCTTGATAAATATTTTGCGGTAAAATACTGTAATGCTCTTTTATTATCCCATTGCTGTGCAACTGGAGTTCTTATTGACCAATCGGTTTCCAGCTCACAATTTATCGAACCAATTATAAAATCCCTTTGCTCCTTCCTATCAAGAGTAGGTTACAGAAGCATTATCACTCAGGAAGGAGGTCAACCACGGTACCGTTAGCAACAAACCTGAAAATGGAAACATACGGGCATCTGTTCCGAACTTGGACGGTGACAATGAATGCTACCAATGATTTGCTCCAAACATGGTCGATGACAATGAATGTGCTGATGACAGTACGGGCAATAAAAGCGGCCTTACAATGGTCGTTAGTAATAGTATCGATAAGGACTATCGACAAAATTGTTTAGCTCAATAGGAAGAGAAGAGAGATTCGCTTTTATCGAGAAATCGGAACCAGAAACCTGTTAATGTAGTGTTATATGTAGTTCTTTGTCAAAACTGTATAGGCGATTAATGTCCAACAGAAAAAATATTCATCTTATGTTACGATTACATGCTAGCAAGTTGTAAAATGTCATCATCATCATCAACAACCCATTACTGTCCCACTGCTGGGCACGGGTCTCCTCTCAGAATGAGAAGGATTAGGCCATAGTCCACCGCGCTGGCCAAGTGCGTATTGGTAGACTTCACATAGGTACCTTTGAGATTTTTTTTATAAATCTCTCGGGTATGCAGGTTTCCTCACGGTGTTTTCCTTCACCGTTTTAGCAAGTGATAATTAAGTCTAATACGCACATAATTTCGGAAAATCAGAGGTGCGTGCCTGGGATTTGAACCTCGGACCCCTCGATCGAGAGGCCGCGTTTCTTAACCACTAGGCTATCACTGCTTTTTGTAAAATGTAAATGTGTAATTTAGTCGAGAAAAACTGGAACCTTATGGGAAATTCACATGGTAGTTGAGAACGGAAATACTTTTTTATTAACATTGGAAGACTCGATTTCAACTTTTACGACTTACGTTTACGAATAATTACCAGCATACAATTATAATGTTGTTTTGGAAAAGTTATCGGTTTTATTTACCAAGTTATTCATTCTATAACATTTTAATTAGAAAGTTTTATTTTCAAAACATTGAAATTTAATGGTAAAGATACAAGGTTGTATTTGTAAGTAACATAATAACGCCGTGGTCTTCATCACTGTATATGTAGGATTTATCAGAAACATAAAGACCCATAAATATGAATATTATTAAACCAGCTTAATAAAATAAGCTTAAGCTTGACAATTTGTATTACTTTATTTTTACATTAAATGCTAAGCTTAGTACCTAATGATGTATTTTAATCTCTACTTTATTGAAGTCGATATCAATTACATTGACGACCCACGGGGCGCAGTGGTAACCATACACGGCCTGACAAACAGACGGTTCCAGATTCAATGCCCGTTAAGGCAGCAATCTAAATAATTAATTCCGTTCTCGGTTTGTCTCAGAACAACTGTGATACAAGGAATACTATCTGTGACCTTATATTATTGAGTTCTTTTTTGTGTCACTCTAAACTGGGGGAGACATAAATACTGGATATGCAGACATACTGGATGTCTTTGAGCATAATATATTTCACTACGCTGATTCAATATGAACAAGTGACGGTCGAATGTTTTGAAGCCCATAAGGCCTCCGATCAGATTTAACTACTGTTATCCAACAACAATTACAACAGAGGAAGAGCGCGTCAAAAGTTAAATACAAGCAGTCACCCATCCAACTGCCGACCACGCCTGACCTTACCTAACTTTAACAATTACGCACTTATTAGCCATAAACTTACCATTGGTACAGATTTACGAGTAGAGACCGTGCATTACGTGTGGTCCGGTGATTTGGTAGTCAATGAGCCAATTTACTGAACCATTGTTCAATATGAACGTTAAGTAATGGAAGCTGGTGTTATGATTTAATCCATTTCAACGATAAATCCGCCTGGGCGGCCTGAAACGGGTTTGCTCTGATGTCAATCTGATATGACGTGAATATGACTTCATTTACAACTGAGCGAAATAGGAAAGCTAGGGACAATGAATGTGTTTTACGATTCATAATTTGAAGAATAGTAATTTAATTTCAATAAGATAAAGAAAATATTAATATTATACATTTCTGTTTTTATTTATAGGTACATAAAATGTGCATTAAAGTATTTTAATATTTGTTATTTTAGCAGCCGTTAAAAAATGTCTACCGTTTTTAAACTGTACTAAGGTTCAATCGATAAGTGAAAAATGTGGAAAAAAATGCGGTGTTTTGTATGGCAATGCCCATTTAATTTCAACTTTTTTTATTTGTAGTACCTATTTGCTGTCATAGCGGTCACCGATATACATACTCTGTAAAAATTCAAATGTCTGTCTATTACGGTTCAGGAGATAGAGGCTTGTGACAGATGGACAGACGGCGGAGTCTTTACCCTTTAAGTATGGAACCCTAAAAACAAATGTTAAATAAACCAACGAAATTAATTATGTCTCAACAATTCCAACACCTAACTTACATAAGCTCAAATAGATTAAGATTAAGCTTCAGCAAGCTTTCGTGTAGCTCGCAATAATCGCTTACTGTCTAAGATGTACAAGCTTTCGCCACAGTGATGTTTTCATGGCGTGTTCAAATTATCCCTCGGTATTGCATTGGTACATCACGCGAACGATTGGGCAAGCTGTTTAAGTATAAATAACTCTTGTTTTGGCGCAAATGCCATGACACCGAATTATTCACCTTTCACCTAGGTTTCGTTTAATTTAATCGTCACTTCCCAAACGTAAGACCAAATATTATCTTCATTTTTGAATCGCAATTAGGGGTGTGCGAATAATTCGAACTTACGAATTATTCGTTCCGAATCGAATATTAATATTCGATTCGAAACTCGAATCGAATAGTTCGAAAATTCGAATTATTCGAAAGTTCCCGAATAATTCGAAAAATTTCGAATAATTCGAAAATTTTCGAATAATTCTAAAATTTTCGAATAATCCGAAATTTTTTGAATAATTCGAATTTTTTCAGGGTTTCTTATTTTCAATTTTCGAATAAAAATTTAACAGTCAATAATCAATATACATTTTATTTAAACCATATAGTTACACAAATATAACAATTAATATAGTTTTTTTTTTTACATTTTCGAATTTTTTAAAAATAGTAAAAATTGAAATTTGGGGATGATCCTATTCTTGTAATGTTAATAAATAACTTATAAAAAAATGGATGGTAAAAATATTGATTGCCTTTTTTTACGGCACTTCAAAAAATTACCTGAAATTCATGCTTCTAGACTAGAATACCCCCTTAATTCGCGAATTATTCGAAAACTTTCGAATTATTCGAAATTTTTACGAATTATTCGAAATTTTTCGAATTATTCGAAATTTTTCGAATTAATCGAAGAATTTCGAATAATTCGAAAATTCGAATTATTCGATTCGAATTTCGAATCGAATATTGATATTCGATTCGATTCGATTCGAACGATATTCGCACACCCCTAATCGCAATTGATTTACATAGAAAAGTATCGTAGTGCGCGGTTAGGAGGTCTATGGGTGGCTAATGGCTAAATTTTATACGCGCTTCCTTGCTTTTGAGGACATGCCATATCGGAACCGTTGGGTCGGTTCACCGTCGAAGCACTATTACTGCAGCTATAAAGGTGATGTCCTGAAATCTAAGATTTCCAATTTATAACTTAAGACCTACTTAAAGTATACTAAGGGTATAAAACTCAAAATGAGTGTTGTTTTTTTCGTTGTTATTATCCACTGTGAAATAACAATAAAGATAAGTTGTTACTTTTGTAGCCAAATATGTACCTACTCTGTACTTAATAGATATTGCTATACCGACAAGGTGTTAAATTATGTTGTAATAGTAATCATCATAATTGTGCAATAAATCATTTCATAACATTTTAATATACACAACGTTTACACAATGTGGGTATATGTACACGTTTGAGTCATACATGTAAAATTCATTGAATGAAACTGTGGTCATACACATTTCAAAGGTCCGCAATCTCGTCATCTTTACATTAGCTATTCAAAACGGGTGCACGCTGATTTTGTACAGATAGAGGCGGTAATAGTAATAGTGTAAGATCCGGCCGAATAATTACTATTTTCGTGCCTTTTTATCAAAATACAATTTTAATAAATGACTGTATGTCGGATACTATAATCTTTACATTAAGCTTATGGACCCAGAAGAAAAATAAAGTACTTAACTAAAAACAAATTATTTTTATTCTTATTTAGTAAAGTTAAGACTTTTACTTCTTAAAGCGATTCATATTAAACAAATTTGGTTATAAATACGAAACTAGAGTGGACCTATTATTTCAACAACGTAAAAAAACAAGATTATAGTTATTTCTGCAGTAGTAAGAGGATATCGATATCGATTGAAGTAGTAGATATCGATAACTCTAAGAATAGCGAAAGTAAGCTCAATCATAGAATACATTGTCTCAACAACTCATTGCCGCATACAAAAGGTTAAACAAGCTCACCACACAATACCATACTTCCAAGAAATTTCAAGCCAATTTCAAGTAAATTTTCACCACAATATTAACGATTCAAAACGAGCGCAGGTTGTCGCAACCCATAGATACGAGCGTGTATTGTTAGCCGAAGCCTCGGGGGCAGAATTCGTAACACCTCCCACAAACAAGCGAAGAAACCGCTATACCAACACTAATTTGTACCTCGTTGGTACTAAGCTTACACAACATAATGTTTAAGGTAAAATAGCCAATATCGTATCATAATCTTAAATATGACCCACATTACAAAATCGAAAAGGCAAACAGCCATCTAATGGGCTCCTGTAATTTATTGGTAACGTAATGTCGAAATAAATGCCATGTATAAAATGTTTTTTTTTTTTTTTTGGAAAGTTATTACGTGTTGTATTTTTTCATTGACAATCTGAATCGACATTTACCCAATCACGAATTCAATTATATGAATTAAAAAATTCATCTACATTTATGCCCATTATTAATAATCAATTAATCTAATGATTTTCCTATAAAATTTCGACATTTGACAATTCCTGCCTACTAAAAATTGACAAAATTCGTGTTTTGTTGGCAAAAATATTTATAATAGCTCTGGCCTTTTTTAAAACTAATTAAAATTTCTTCCAAAATACATATTTTAAAGGCATAAAATCAGAACGTTAGTAGCGCGAACGCATAACAAGATTTAAACAAAAAACTGAATTTATGGCTGTGCATATTTGAATTCTTAATTAACCAGAATCTAGATACGATGTTTTGGTCTAACAACCATAACGCACCATATGTGGTGAAAAGGTCAGTGTATAATTTATTGAAATTGTTTTAAATTAATTATGCAATTAAAAAAATAAAGTTTATTTTATTGCGATCTAGTTTAGAGTGTCTTGTTAAAACTAATTTATTTTGAAAGAACAAACTCTTTTCGTGATTTGAATAGAAAAATACCAGCGTTACCTTTGTCGCCATACGTAAGAATGCCTTCTATTTTCAGCAGGGCTAGCTACTATTTTCCAGGCACTAATTAAGCAATTAACGTCAATAAATTGCACTGACAACATAAGAACTGCATACTAGTATTAATGTAAAGAACTATGACAATAAAAATCAAGGGTGAGATTTACTATATTGTTATAATATTTACGCTATATTATATTCGCTATTGCACCCCTTTCATGAATAACGCAGGAAGTGTGTTATGAAACTTTGCACTCAATGAAATTTAGTACTTCGAAGAATTGCGCTAGCTCAACAAAAATGAATAGACGATAAATTGTAAATTCAAGCGCGAATATTTCAAAACGTTGCCAGGACGTAAATCGGAGACATAATTTTCACTGATAAATGTAAAGGTGGGCTCTTTGTCATATGGTATAACAAACCCGAATGGTCGAGCACCTTGCAATAGAAATAGATTTTAGTTTAGCACAACAAAAGCTTGTACCGTTGTTGTGTTCACTTGTACCTTTCTCGGACTTGAAGCGAACAAGCTAGCGATCGTTTTTGTATCAAAGGCCACGTCTCATTTTCAACGAGAAAGCTATTACTGTTATCTAGATCATTTTCCGCTAATAAATTTAAAAGACTGCGGCAGCATCGCCGTAACATTACATATAAACTCCTTAGGAAAAGCAAAGTTTCTATCCTCGACCTCAAATAGGACTCATCTACAAATTGAAGCCGTATCAATAGCTACAAGCGTGACTGTATTTACAATACCAAACAGTTCATACTTATTGTTAGGCTGTCACCATTTAGCGGTTTCTTCTTATCATCTAACTTGATCGTCTCTTTACTATTCCCTCGCTCAACTTACTTCCCGTTACTCGTCGATCGTAAAACATCCTCAAATAGAACGTGGAATTCTAAATCATCGTCAAGTGTCACAATAAGTTAATTATTGTATTCTGTAAAGACGCGTGGGTTGTGGACTAATTCCTTGGGCTTAGAAATCGTCGCCACACCCTCCGTTTACTCAACAGGCGCTCCATATACATAGATATTGCCGATTATACCATTATGTGCTCATGACAACATGTTTGTACAACTTGCTTTACATTCCAGACTCACCTGAAAGTTGTTTGCCGTCCTCATAATCTCGACTTCATCTTCCTACCTGCGGACAATGAATACAATGGCTTAGTTTTAACAATACATTGTTGATATATCAAAAAGTATATAATATGAAAAAACAAAACAATAATGCAGAAAGAGAAAAGTCAATTATTATAAAGGAGACACCTTAGAGTTCATAAAAATTTGGGGCAGATTGAAAATACCTCCTATTTGAAAGATATATATTAATTCAATTTCAATATTACGCGCTGGATATTGTTTACAGATCAGAAACAAAACTTAGGCTCCTAAAAACACCAAATAGTGTGGTACGCAAATAACAATGGACGTAAATACAAATCTAAAAATCGTGTAGCACAATACCTCAAGAATGAGGAATTATTGTATATCTCGCCTTTACTTAGGTTCTAAAGAGATTAACAATTCCATTTGTGGAATTCCAAACCATTAATGAAGTGAGAAATAACGTTTGTCTTATGAAATTACAATTCACAGAACAACTGCAATTACGAAAATAAGACCCACGCCGTACATTACAATTCAAGTCATTTTACGTACAATGGGATTAAGAGATAAATCTCTTGAGAAAATTAAGTTTCATAAGTAACCGCAATAACCAGTGGTGCATCACTGCATGCCTCTTTTTTATTAAATCCGGATCAGAATCACATAGAATGTCGCGGCCCGACATACTTGTGTCAACTCATCCTGTTCTATAAGGCAACTTGTTCATATACGAGACACGTGTTTTCCTTTTTTTATGAGCACTGACCGTAGTGTAACCTAAATGTGATTGTCCGCTCTTAGACGGAGCAAGAGTGACTCATCGAGTACTTCATTTAGACCTTTATCTCCATCTTATCTATCAGATGCCTCCACGTAAGTAATTGTGTCTATTCATAGCAGTGATCCGACGTAAAATACAGCGGAATCCTTTATATTTATTATGGCAATATCGGCAAAGTGTTCTATAAACTGTTTCGTAATCGCTTCCCTACCATATGTGAAATATTGAATAGATTAATGGGAACAAAGATGCGCCTTCCACGTGGGATTGTGGGACGATTGAAATACATAAATCAGAAAGCATTTGATCCTAAGTTGAGTGCATTCAGCAGATTACGTTCGGAAGACGAATGACTTTTTGCGTCATGTCGTTTCCTTTCGCGGTTTGTAATAATACTGAGTAATAGCTCAGATGCAATCTGCGGCGACGCAAAACACTTTTGCCGGTCTATATGCGCCTTTTTCTCGATTGCTTGATGGCACTTGACTTGCAAAAGGACTACGTAGTGCGTTTTGAGGTAATGTTTTTGATTCTGCCGGTCACGTCCACGCCGACGCACGACATCGCGTAATTGGAAAGCTTCGTGTGCTTGTAGCTTGAATGGACAACGTAACGGAGATAGCTATATAATATTCCAGTGCCATTAACTTTGCGTAATAATGCCGTTAACTTCCTTGAATTTAAAATGGACGTCGCATTGTATGTTTCAATTAAAGTTTGCGTAGTGGGAAGGTGACACCATTGAATTAAACTAAAAAGGCGACAGTCAATTTAAACATGTTAATAACATTTGAAAGGCTTATATGTTATATTAAGAACGTTGATGCTATCTGTGATGATAATTTAATATTTATATTAAATATATAATACATTAAAACTAATGTGACATGTCAAAAATTCGTGGAAACATGACATCATCATCCGAAATTCCAGGATGTGAATTTGGCCAAACTTTTTGCTAATTAGCCTTCAAAGCCCAGAAAACCAAAACCAGCAAAATTACCTCGAGACGAGAATCTCGATCGTGGATTCGTGATCTCAGCATTCAGCTACGTGACTAACGCAAGCTAGTGTAAACAATCGTATGCGGAACAGCTAAACGAATGTTTAGTGGTTTTAAAGTAATTTCGCTAAATTAAAGTCATGAGTGCCGTGGCACAGTTCGTTTCCTCGGAGCCATCAGTAGGATACTCTCTTGCGGTAATACTCAGAAAGGCAATAGTAATACTTGGAATTTAAATTATGAAGATTTGAAGGATACAATTCCTACTTTTTATTTTACAATGTTAAGGTATTTTAAGATATTGTTTCAATACTAAACTAAAGACCAATTTAGATAGTTCAAAGTATCATTGTCAGCATAACAGAGCGTCAGCAATGATTAAATGTCATTGTTTTTCAAACGGCTCAAAATAGATACTTTCCAAATTCCAATTTTAATACCATGCAATGTTATATAATTGTATAATGTAATCATAATTTGTGATCATAATTCAAACATGTTACCCAAAACAGTCAAAGGTGAGTGAGAGGTCAACTAATCATTTTCTATTTACCTTTCCGTGAGTCACTGAATTATCTTACAAAGTTTTTCTTCGCCGTTAAACAAGTTATAATTATTTTTAATACGCAAACATTTTTAATAATACAAATTTTTTAAACTTTGAAAAATCAGAGGTGTCTTTGCATGCCTGGACTTTCAACCTCGATATAGAGAGGCCGAGTGGTATACCACCCTATCCACTGCTCTAAACATCAAAATACGTTTAAGCAAATTGGTGCTCGTGCTAGTTCCCTCCAGAAGTTTAAATGTGCTCCCACGATCGTGATTTCGTTATTAAAATCATAATGATGCTAAGCCTCAAGCTGGCCACCTTACCGTTATTGCACACCTACGATTTAATCTGCATCTAGCAATTCGCAATCAACTTGTCCGATACTCGTAGGTTCGATCTTATAATTTAATTTGGTCTCAAGGATATCGCTATTAAATTTAACTTTTACTTTGAAAAGCATCTTATTATTAGGAGCCGAAATTTTGGCCACTTTGTTGCTAGTGCAACCATATATCTCTCAAAAACATACTAATCGATCATAACCATGTTCGTAAATAAATACTGTACACTAACGTCCATTACAAGTTCAATTATAGAAAGCTAAAAGGTGGAAAGATCATCGAAGGCAACCTGTTACAAATGATAATTACAGTTTCACAATCCCTCATTGAAAACATGAATTTGTTCTACGTGAATGACAGACGACTCGAAGCTGACATGAACTATATGCAAATGTATATCCGTGTGCTTAACAAATTGCACTTAAAATTAATCTTTATCGTTTATTGTTTAGAGACCACCAATCATTATTTCGTAAGAATGTGGAATGTGGTATTGAGTTTCATCGGGTCAGCGAAGTAAGGCATTATGTAAAAGTAAACGGTAATGACATACCATTACCGGAAAAGATGATATGTTAATGTTGTTTGAAGATTAATTGTAATGGTGCCTACGTTGCTTGCATGATGAATCTGTATGTGTAATCACTATCAGTAATGCATTTAAAGATACAACACGTAATATCAGTCATATATCTAGTCTAGTTTATATAAGGCTTAATCAAAAGTGTTGGACAATACAACTTGCAAATTGTTTCATATGGCTACATTTAAGAATGGGTTCTATAATAGTTATCAAATGATAAATGCGTACCATGCTATGATAAAGTTTATAGGAAAATAACACACCTTAAAAGCTAATAATCATAAAAACTAATAGACTAGTAGCAGTTGCTTGCGGTTTAAATTGTTATGTAAATAGTATCTTCGCACGCAGAAGGGCCTGCATCCGTAAGCGAACGAATCCGTCGTTTTCAGAGCGTTTCTTTCTCACAGGTCTCCGTTATCACTTACCCGATCATTAAATAAAAAAACTGGCTCCTATTCTTTTGTAATAGAACCCTATTTGTTCAATCGCTACTTCAAACAAGATTTAGCATCACGTGTAACCGATCTCAATGACTCCGACATAAAACGTGGTTTTAATTGGATTACCGCCGGAGTTTAAGACCTTTAGAAACAAACAAAGCCGTGTCGTGGTCGGGTTTCCTAACTACGCAAGCAAATCTAGCCGTTTAATTATACATTGAGACAACAGTGAAAATCGACCACGAACTACGATAAATATCTCAAGCTCTCAACAATAACCATTTCTCTGACCGAAAATACCATACAGACGGCTCCGTGCCTCGCTAAATATTGGGAGTTAAGGAAATGAAATATGGCCTATATTTGCCTCAATGATAACAGCGCACTGATAAGTAATTGGAGAACAATTGTGAACTGTTACAGGAAGCTAATTACTAGCATAATAGTATCTATGATCAGAGATCCAAACGAGATTTGTTTAGTAATATTGTTGCTAATAAATCGAGAAGGAAGTAAACTGGACCAAAAATAGTGCCCTGAAAACTCCGGCACTGATAACAACTATCCAAGAAAACATAAATTTTATAGCTAAAACAAACAAAAACACTCTTCTTCTAAACCCTATTAGTCTGATCTTCCTGACTGTATATCTAATGTTATAATACAACTATTTTAGTAACAGTAAACTTGTAATAGTGGCCCGCCTAAGACACGATTGCACACAAATTGCTTCAATCATCAACTCGATCGCCATAACAGCCTGTAATTAAATCCGAAAATGACAGCCAACCAATTGGAGACGGAAATAACTGGCCGTATAGATCAGAGATATGGAAATTCTGTAGCCCATCAAACTTCGATGACATAGAAATAACAGTTGGACAGCGAACGGAGAAATAATCAACTGCAAACAAAATTTATCAACGTCTGTTGGCGAGTGTTTTGCTTGCAATTCTGTTTCGAGTACGATACTTCTATTAATATTAATGAAATTGTTACTTCGGAACTCAGTTAAGAATTTAAAATTATAATAGACGAAACATTCTACGAAGATAAATATATTTGTACAGGACAAATGAAACTTAGTACATTTACATTGCATTTTGATTGTTATTTTTTACCTAAAATTATGAAGCTTACGAGTAATTAATATATCAGAGATAATATTTATGATGAATGCATTTAATCTAGGAGTGACTCTATTTATGCCGTAAAATCTAGAGGCACGATTTTATCTGGAAAAAACGCATAGTCGATCACCTTTATCTAAGTATTCTTCTTATAATAATAATAATGTATCATAATCAGTTAGTAATTTGAGATTATCTTACATCAAATCTTTAGAAGAATTGTATCTTACACCTATATTGACGAGGTGTCACGCGGTTAAAATACTCGGGATATCTCATGGATCTTATTTTATTTATTGCGCGGAACCCTAGTTATTTTTCTAAACTAAATAAGCCTTAGTTATTCTTTATAGTATCAGCTAACTACTAGTGAAACTTTCCTCAAAATCGGTCCAGACAGATCCAGTCCAATAAACAGACAGGGAGACAAAAAAAAATTCTTTGTTATATGTAGAGTAAATACTTCCATATGCATTTAATAACCTGTTATTTTGCCTTACTATCAAAACAGTACCAAAAATTTTTAATTTTGACATTACCAGCAGAAACATCAATTTTCTGTATTTGTCTGAAAATCGCGAAGAGATTAACAGCTATAAACGTAGGAAAGCGATTCAACCCAAACAGTGTCGCTGCCTTCGGAACTCGTCATTAACTTTTATGTCAATAAGAAATCAAGTGTGTCGGTCCGTTACAACCACAAAAAGTTGTTGTGGGTCATTGGCACAGAAGACGCGTCTCGCCAACTCGCTACCATTGAGCGGCACTACCGCACTAAACGTGAAATACCTACGTAGTATTGTTAGTAAGAACTATCGATCAAAGAAGTTTTAAGTTATGTAATACTTCAATGGTTGTACCTATACGGATGCACGTGTATACTATTTAGTCTTTCATAGTAAGAATAATCGAAATATCTACGGATTACTATAGTGTAGTTAGTTATGTCTTGACTTTTTTTAGTCTTTATTCTATAGCTTTTAGTCGTTTTTATCAGACGAGACAGTCTGACAAACGTATTTTAAAACGGAAATAGCTGTTAAACTTGATTATTATCGTGAAGTAAAACATCAACATTAACTTAGATAAGAGTCGACTGTCATTTTGAAAAAGATTATGTCAAATACATATTTATCACAATCATAAAAAGAAAGTACATTTTATTTATGCCGTAACTTGTAAATTATTTGCATAAAATTTTAAAATTTTAGTTAGTTCTGTATTCCCCATATTGCAGGTACCATATATAAACATTAAAAGAAATACGCGGACACTTAAATCAAGACAGGAAATCAACATACATTATTTATATTAATTCTGTATATGACTAGAAATCAAACCCAAAAATCTTGCGCTGCAACCAGTATAGTTACCAAGTGAATTTATTAAACAAAATATTTCTTAAATTATTTAATTGCTATTCTAAAATCAAAATCGTGTTTACGGCATAGTAAAACGCATAAACGCCTAACAGTTGACCGGTTTCTTTTTTGTATAATTGATTCTAAATTGCGTTAACCTAAAGTGTATAAACCTTTCATTTCTTTTGCTTATTTGTTAACCCGTTTCCAAAACATTTTGTCAATAGAAACGGGAATTGCTTGCGTTAGCGTTGTATAACCAAAGGTGATACCGTTCTCACAAAGACTTCGAAATAGTTCTATTAAAGCTATCATGTAGCTTTTATATTACGGAGTCACGCGAACTATTCGGAACTCTAAACCTTGGTTAAATCTGACGGTATTGTGACACCACTAACCGTAAACATTGAGTTTGCGTTTCTAATTAATTCAAGTGGCATTAGCTTCACAATTCATTATCACATTTGTCACAAAACATTTAAAAACAGCTTCTTTATTACGCAAGACACGCGAGAATATTTATTAGGAATGGTTCATAATTATCCAACCTATTCGTTTTTATTGGATAATACACAAGGAAATTGACAATTTGATTAATAAAGTCGACTACAGATTGTTACCTCTAAGGAATAAATGGAATTAAGTGGTTAACGAGCATGCACCGCACCTGATGATGTTCAACGGCATTCATGATCACTTGCAATGATCTGGCAATTAACTCCAGATAGAATTGGAATTCTACCTGAGATTTGATGCACTCTAGATTCTCTGATGATCTCTAGATGATCTGAGTTTGCAGCTAAAGATGCATTGTTACTCAACAAAAATAGGCCGGAATGTTTCATGTTAATTTCTCAACCTTGCCTCTATAAAAGCAAGCTGATGGTAAGTGGCTACTGCCGCCCATGGACATCGGTAATCAACTCCAGATAGGATTAGATATTCCTATCTGAGTTCGGCCACAGATGCGCCGCTACCCCTGAGGACTAGGCTGGAACGCCTCGGAAAACTATGTCCCCTTACCACACCCTTCAACCAGAACACAGCAGCGCTCAACACTGCTGTTATAAGGCAGAAATAGGTGTCGCGGTGGTGCCGCCGGAGTCGAACCACAAAGGGTTCTCCCACCAACATTCATTCCTAATCAACGTTTCCTTTAATTTCTACAACACCAAGATAAATTCTATTATGTGTTACGCATAATTCATAAAAATCTCGAGTTTAATAAAGCAACATATTTACGCGAAGAACGTGACTTTAAACTAACAAATCTTCGCGATTGTTATGCATTTTCAGGTCATAAAACAATTGTAATAGAACCTGACTGGAATTCTAAGTTACATTTATTTGCATAACACATTAGGCACATTTAAATCGCGAGGCAAACGAACTCGGCACAATATCTAAATTTACATACGTGAAGCCTTTTGTTGTAGGACAGGTGACAAAACAGGGATTACAAGACTGAGTTAGATAATACGTCGATTGTAATAGATTGTTTGGTTAATCCTATTGACCTGATAACGCATTCGGCCTGAGAACGTCCGAACTGAAGGTGCTACAAAAAATTACGCTATGTATGAGTAACGCAATTTTATGTGTTAAATTTATGCAAAAAAAAACTAATAGTTTAAAAGAGATTTTAGTTATTCAAATCGTTTATGGTAAGAAATAATAACGATTACCACAAATCCGAACAACAAGCCTAACAACCTGCGCTACTAATGTTTACTTTTTCAAGAATTCGGTACTACACCCAACATCCATATTTTACTAAGTCAAAAAGCAGACGATATACTTTCCAAATACTTCCACGAGTAGGCAAGGCCAGCATTGCCTAAGTTTATACAGAAGTAAAAACAGGAAAGTGGATCGTATCTTAATATAAATATTAATTTCAGACTCAACTAAATTTGACACCATTAACAATGTACCTAGTATCACAATATCAAGTTAAAGTCACTTAGAGCTCTAACTTCTTAAACTTAGTTACTGCAAAGTATCTATTGTTTATTTACTACGAATGAATGTCAGAGTCTGGGAAAGCATTATAGAGATGCCGATACAATGCCCATTGAATACTAAACACCAATTCGGGATCAATAGACCGTGATGCCAGCAAACGATATCAATTGGTCATTCTCATTACAGTCAATAAACGCTTTTAGTATTCAATGTTAAGGCTGATTTGGTGTAAAACATGTGAATAAGGGATTAAATTAGTTTTGTGAATTGAAGATTTACTTGCATACTGGAAGGTGAGCTTTTAAAAACTTTCAAATTGAAATGATTAGGAATCACGTGCACGTATTTTTTCCGTGAATTGTGGAAAAAAAGCAAAAATAATCATGTATAGTGAAATAGTAAAATATGATATTTGCTCTTCGCTTCTTCTTGCAGCTTTAAACATTTTTTTGCCATTTAAATATTATTATTCTGATCAAGAATTTCATGTTATACAAAAATATATATTAATATTGCATTAAACGGTTCTTGAACTTGAATACCAAAAGCAGTAAAATGTACTTAGGTACATTTTTTTTTTTTTTTTTATAATATGAGAGTAGCAGACGAGCATGCAGTCCACCTGATGGTAAGTGGCTACTGCCGCCCATGGACATCTGTAATCAACCCCAGATAGGATTAGATATTCCTACCTGAGGTCGGCCACAGATGCGCCGCTACCCCTGAGGACTAAGCTGGAACGCCTCGGAAAAGTCTATCTCCCTTACCACACCCTTCACACCGGAACACAGCAGCGCCTAACACTGCTGTTATAAGGTAGAAATAACATACATAACATATTTAAATTTGTGTCACTTCCCCCTTCAGCCCAAACTTCTCTCTTTGTGGATGTCGCAGGAGGCGAGTCATATTGAAAGCACAAGAATTTCCTGCTCAATTATTATTCTACTGCGGATACCATCACAATCAAGCCCTGGATTAAGGCCCCTTACTATGATAGTATATATCCAGCAATAGATTTCCAAGCTTAATTGGATGGTTATAAAACATATTATCATTTCATAGCAAGAGTTTTATTGCAAATATTACGCTTATCTTATCTCCAAATCTCTCAACATTAATGTACTAACTTAATAATAGCTAAGTTCAGTCCGCCACTCCCAGCATTCTTCACCGTAACACATTGACCAAATTTCAACGAGCTTTATTATCGTGAAATACAAGACTTACCGGCATATTTTAGTGAGTGGCATGCATCACGATACTTACAAATGATCGGCAAACAAGCAATAAAGCTGTACGAAGTTGACGTTCGTGAGTAATGAGTTTACTAGTGGGGAGGCAACATATTTGTTAGCGATAAATCGGATTAAGCTTGTAAAGGTATATAGATACGTGTTTTTATAACATTGAAGTGGCATTGGAACATGCAGTTCACTTAATGGTAATTGGCTACTGTCGCCGATAAAGTATTTAATCTATAAGGAAGGATTAGATTCCTGTAGTTGAACTCAGATGCGTTAATACGCCTAGGCAGATAAGACTTGTCCTTGTAGTTTCGGGACCTGTATAGGCTATGTCCCAAGAAGCAACAAAACGGGCTCTCCGGAGTTGCTGGTGGCAAAAGTGAAGGACAACGGTATGTGTGGTCGCATACTTTGGTGCACACAAGACGGTGTGGCGAGCGTCATGCTCACCTGGGCGGATCCCAACGGGGCAACGCGCTAAGAGGACTCCGGTTGCATTCCTTTGGAGATCCCAGAGTATTTTACGCAGCACCGAGCGGTAACATTCCCATGTAACTTTGTGTCGCTCCTACGGCACCGGGTACCTTTTGAAGGTGTCCCTCTCGATAACAAAAAGAAGGCAGATAAGACTACCCGTCGCTAATAATAATATTAATGTAAACGAAAAAAAAATTTACAAATTGTTTTACCAGATAGGTAATATAATATGTAAAGACTCCCTTGCAAAACCGTCACAGTGTTTAGAGTAACTCACGAGTCTGAAATGAAACGGGGTCGCTTCGACCGGTCTTACCTTCAAGGGTAGCGTTCAAATAAGGTTTAGGTTTGAAAACAAACGTAGGTAAAGGTAGATATTCTCTTATTTTCTAGACAGGATGTTATCAAATTGAACCAGTACGCATTTACGTAGACCTTCTTACGCGGATAGAAATTCATTACATCAAATAAATTACATGAAATTTCCATATTAATTAGCTCAAAATTGGATACTGCAGTAACAATATTATAAATAACGATATTTATTCAAATATATGTAACTTGACAACCGGTTACAATCAAACGAATATGAAAACACATCACTAAAATTACAGAAACGTATCCAATAATTTAATACCGAAAGCAGATATTAATTTTATTAGCTATAAATAACAACGAAAGAGTAAATAAACCAAGTTGTTTATAATTACCATCTGCCCGTGTAAGATTTAATATGACGGCTTACCTGGTAACCACGTCTCATTTACGAGATCTACAACTACTGGCCACAATTAATAAACCAATGCATGCCTCGATATGCAAATGAAACAACTAATAGGAGATAGTTATCTCTTATTTACGGGTTACGTGACACCGGCTCGAGTTAGATTTGTTTTCTTTACTCTAGTCTAGACTCGCTACCTACAATTTCTCAGTCTACGCCTCCCGCCCACTGACGTTGCAATTGTTTAAAATAGCCACTGGGTTTCAGGCAAGTTGAAGTAGTTATTAAGCTAGAGACAGATTTGTGTAGACGCTAACGATAGAAGTCATTGTAAATAATTCTAGTAAGTAATTCTAGGGAAGGTAGGGAAGTAGTAGGCTTCTTTATTATGAAATATGTTATTTTACCGCAAGACTTCATCGTTTATTTGTCCCTTTAGCGAATGAATTTACAAAAAACACCTTTGTTAGTGTTGCGTTATATGTGAAACTTCAGTGTAAAAGTTTTAATTCAACTTTAATTAGAAAATTCGTCTGTCAAACAGTATTACAGTTTTATTGAATTAACCACCAAAATGGGCGGCAGTAACCACTTACCATCAGGTGGACGTCATGCTCATCTGCTACTCCTATATTATAATAGAGTGACTACTAAATATTACCTACTTTATTACTAGCAACATATACGTAAGCTCAAAGCGGATCAATATATTTTAATTTACAAAATATAAATCGTATACAGAACAGTATCACGCACGATCCAGATGCGAGATAAATTGTTATTTAGATCATATCCCAACCTGCACTGGATGCTGCAACAAAGTTGCATTCAAGTAGGATCTACAACATAATTTTCAGGCGGCTTCCAACATGGTGATTCTCTTGTTTCTTTGCTTGTTGTTTTTGGTACGATAATAAAAGGTACATAATTTGAAAATCAAGCTTAATATAGCAGACAAAAAATTGGGCCGCTTACTGGGCTTTGGGCTACTTAGGTTCTGTATATTTGGTCCTCATATTTTGATTTATCTCATGTACTGATAAAATAACGTTATATTACTAAAAGATACGCTAAGTTAAGAATGATCGTAAAATATATTAAAAGCGTAACCTAAAAATCATTCTTTTCACGTCACGACAGTCGAGTCAAGAGGTGGCCAAATGTTTTGCTCTCTTAGAATATTTGAATGAAATAAACATACAGTATGCAATTATTTAACGAATAATTATACAACTAAATGAACTCTCACGATTCAGTAAAATGAAATGTTACGTGTCGACAGGATCTATTTAGAATCGGATATATCTACTGCACTCTCACTCATCACTTTGTATAATTGTTGTTTTAACTAGCGAACATGCACTTAAGATTGATAGACGGACGGATAAATTATATTATTTATACAGCAATTATAAAATAATATTTACGTAGAACAATAGATAACCATAATACACATAAAGTATTTCTGCGTACTTTTCGAAAATTCGATCATTAGCAGAAAATAAATTGAATTGATTGAATATTAATTACGGCCATAAGTCAACGATATCTTGCAGACAACAAACAAAAATCTAAATTCACCATTTTAATTTCTGTAGAACCAATAATCAAACTTAGAGCAAACTGGTATACGAATTACTCCGTATACAAGTGGTAATAAATTATTTCATCACTTTTCAGCTACTTAGTAATAAGTAATAACTAATAATAACTGTTATTTCCCCAGACATATTCCCATAGTTAATGAAACGCGAGCTTGAACTTCCATCACGCCAATTTATCAAGCGTTCAGCATGTAGAGCCCAGCCCTCATTACAACCGTCATAACATCGAAGTCGTGTTACAATATTGGCCGGAGTGGGCGTGACTGGAGCGCGTGAGGCCACCCAGCGCAGTCCTTGGTAACTGTACAGCTGTGTCGTACAACGTTGTTAACTATATCTATGGTATGTGCTTAAGAAAATTTATTTATGTTTATTAACTACAACATATGTGAATTGGTTTTGGTATTCCACTCCAGAGCTTTCGGTTATAACGAATTAATGGCACCGAATTAAATTGTTGTCATATGGGCATTAAAATTGACATGGATATTAATCTTTATCACTTGGTATGACAAACTTAATAATTAATAAATATTTTGATTATCTTTTAATGTACATTTTTTTCGGATACTTCAGTTATTATCTTAAAATAAGTTAGATTAAATTGCGAACAGAATAAAAACTGACTTGACAGCAATGAGTAATGTTCGCATATTCTACACGTTATTATATCAGAAATAACAGTAATTTTCCCTTAGAAACATAAGTGACATTGCTTATTTATAGGTTCAAACAAATCCATATAAATTACTTCAATGCAAGAACAAGTATTGGCCATAAGAAAAATGATAGCGAACAGCAGAATCCATGAAGCAATTTAATAAGTAGAATTCCCAGCGTAAGCTATGTAAGAGCAAAAACAACCACACCCTCGGGCTACGAGAACGAGCCTACGTAATAAATGGAAATAAATTGAGATAAAAACAAAACGCTAGCTTCCTAGTAGCAAGCAGTTAGATTACACAAAAAATATTTAACGTGACTGAACGGAGCGGTGGCGAACAGGTGGTGAAGCTTAGAAACGATACAAAAAATCGATATCAATCATAATATAGAAGTAGAAGACGTCTTATACATTTTTACAAAGCTTTTAGTTTAAAATGTGATATTTGAAAAGTTAAATTCAAATAAATAAACAAAGATAAAGCAAAGGGTTTTTATAAGAATATAACGAACCTATCCCTATTGTTAAAAAAATGTAGAAAGAATTAATAGAACCGGATTACACGTAAATTGTCCTTAACTATTCAACCATAACGTTAAACAAGCTGAATGTTTGTATATCAATTTCCAAAGGAAGCCATTAGTACATGTCTGCTACTGGGACCTCCACGAATAAAGGTGCAAAGTAAAATCCATTAGCATCTCCCTTCTTTATCGATAGCGTTTAACAATAACACGTATAATATTTAAAAGCATATTATTACTAAAATAACACTACAAATTACGCAATATGTTAACTAGCATAATTCCATAGAAATTGAAACTAAAACAATAGTTTGGTCAAGCTCTATAAATTCCGGTAACCGTGACATGAAAACATAATTTGGAACGTCAGCTTTTTCACTCCACTAAACTCCTACAAACGTACACAATTACGAAACTAAATCAGTTTCTTTATACGTGTAACTTAATGTCATGCTTACTATATACGCGCATAATACTATTGAATGCCTTCGTTGAAGCACAAATCAACTCTGAATACATGCACGACCGACGAAATTTACTCACAATCGTGCATCAGCTAGCGGATCTCCCATAGAACCGTTCGGTGACACACACGAACGCATTGACATCGACACCGCTAATCGAATCATAGGCGATGAATGGAAACACATCAATTAAATTGCTTAGCGGGAAGCATTCAGATATGATATGGGGAAATACGCTATTACAATAGTATCGAAGTGATAGGATAACGTGATTAATAAGGCACGCCCTTTTCACTCTTTTTTTTTTAATATAGACCTGTTAGGTAAAATATGTCTGAATAAAAAAAAACAGGTAGGACAATAATTTGTAGGAGAGATCATAAAAAGTGGAACAGCAAACACCGTTTACAATAAAAACATGGATAAGCCCATTAAACATGCGGGCGATATAATGAGGCACGTAGATATACGTAATTTGGAACACAATAAAAACATAACAGTACAATTTGTAGCACAATAACGAATCGAAGTTACGAATTCGCGAGCGTACAATAAAAAGTTACATCACGGATCGATACGCGTCATTGTAAAGCCCAGATCGATTTAGCAAGTCAATGAGTTGATCTCGATACTACCAAATCGGTTTCAAGACGGACCATTAAGATGTCTGCACTACCATCAGTAGCCCTTGTAATCTCATATATACAATAGCACGTTTTGTGCAATATAATGAACTCTGCCATCCAAATTCAAAGACCCTCATTAATGCCATGTAATTCGCCAACATCAGCCACCTTCATTAGTCAACTTCATGACGCAACTTTTCTTATTTTAAGGGAGTACATGAATAGACTCAAAGGCAATTTGTATGTCTTGCATATTATTATTGATGATTGCCAATGCATATGAACTTAATTACAATATGGAACAAAACAAATATAGCATATGATTTATTTAAATATTCACATAATTGCTATACGTAATGAATAGTGTCTGTAGAGATTCAGATAAGATTATACTGTTAATTAAATTTTAAAGTGTACATCGTAATAAAATTCACAAAGCTGCGTCAAATAATCGGATTATCTTACAATCAACAAAGGATGTTTCACTTCATTGGTTATAACAAAGATAGTTAGTTTACAAGTAGTGTTGTTATTTCAAGTAAACTAAGGGACATCTTATTCAATACACTTAACCCCGGTGTCGAGTATTCGATTTAAACACGATGCTCGAATCGATTTCCGTTAAGTTTCGCGTCCACCCACGGCATGCACCGTTCATGGCGAACAGCGACTAGATTATTTCCATGTGTCGAGACGAAGATATAAAATAAATCATGATTGGATAAAACACGCCCACGTTTCAAGTGCCTTTTTGAAGATGATTTGGATGCTCTCCCACGCTACGAAGTAAAAAGGAGTACAAATAAGGTCCACTACATCATCGTCAAACGGCATTCATTGTAAATGTGCTCATTATAGTCAATACTTTTAAGTACATACTAAAGAAGACGACAGTTCGAATAGAATGGATGAATTTAAAATAAACCCTCATACTAAAGTCGATAGTTCACAGGTTAAACAAGTCGATGAAGTTGCTCTAAGGAGCAAAGTTTTCACAAACATTTAGGACATACCAGCGCTTCCAGTAAGTGAAGATCCACGATTCCCTGTAGAGAGCTAGCCGAGTTCAGCTATTAGCATAACTAGAGAAGCGCGAGCGCAGGTGAGCGGCTAACGGGACTGGGCATGCGCATATCGATGACGCATCTCGTATTTCTAATTCGTTTCAAACTCAACTTTAATACTGATATCCTAAAAGGTATTATTGAAAGTGAACAAGATATTTAAAGCCACTTTAGTTATATATTCATAAGGTCAGTTCGCAAACACAAGAGACAGAATGCCGCTGTGTAGACAGATTTTCGTGTCACAATAAATTGTATCTTTATCGCTATTTGATACATCTTGAATATTAATAAGTTATACATAGCAACAGTCTCGACCAATAAACATTGATTTATTTTATTTAGATAATTGAAAGGGACACTCAAGATAAACGTTTATTGTTTCTAATGGCGAACCTGCTGCGAGTGTTTGATAATAATTTTATTGCTTTTAGTCATGTAATTTTGAAATGTTTGGTGGTTGTTTCATTATCCCTCGCTAATCTTACTTTGACCCAAAACACTTATTAGGGTTGAGACTATTCATATATTGAAATACACGTTGAAAGACTTTATTTCACTGATATAGTTGTTCAAGGTTGTATAAATAATGAAGATGAAGACAAGCGTGACGACAAGAGCAGTTCCGAAAGCAAAACTCGTGATCTCGAAAGTGAATGCACGCAAAACATTATTGTAACGCCATATAGAGTAGCATAGCAAAGTCATAAAGTCCCCGACGTACTTATTACGTGACTGTTGCATTTACGCCTTGTCATACAGCTGTTAAGAATTATTACAACAAAATACACATTGTCATGGAAAGTCATAGAGGTGTCACAATAATAAATCATGACAAATAACATATCGATAGAATTATGTACCCATTATATATTGATTTAATTGATTTAATCGATTATTATGAAAACTTGGTGACCAAGAATACACCCAAATGTGAGAAATCCACCTTTCCAAGTGAAATAGCATAAGAATTAATAACTGCAATACTTATTTATCAATTAGTCACGTATTAGTACAAAAATATATCGTAATATGTCACTATTATTAAAACAACAATGACTTTTAATAATAATATATTTAACTTGTAATTTGTAATTCGTTAACCGTCTCCACATTTTCTCAATCTTTAGAGCACTGATGACTACGCAATAGTTCAGCTCACGATTTTGCATTTTGGAAACACATCTAATTTATACTCGAGTTACAATACGTTCAGTTTGAGGGATACCTCAAATTGACGACAGTGTAACCGACAGTCAATCTGTCCACATTTCGTAGTAAATCTAGTGGCGCAACATATTCACAACAACCACGTGAGTCAATTTCACATCAATCTATCAAATCGGCTAATGTTTGATTTATGCTTGGCAATATGGAATATAGAACGATTTCAAAATATTTCGCCGCTTAAAGCTTATCTGCCTTCTTTTTGCAAATATTCGAAAGAACAAATTACTATTATTATACTACATTATAGTAAGGACAACGTAGACGGTACCTATAAAATACTTCTTAAGATAAATTACATCTTCTGTCGGGAATTAATTGGGTCCTTTTTCAAAAACATTGTATCACGTTGCGCTATTCGTGTTTTAAAGATCCCAGACAGCGATTTTTGCGATCGTCAGCTAGCGATAAAACATAATGAAATATGAATGACGTAAGTTTATCTTGACAAAAATTTTGGTTACACACGCACGCTGAGTTACCAGAAACCCCTCTTTTGTTTTGTGAACAATACCTCCTCGTAATATTGTGATTTATTTATGTTTAGAATCTGCGTACCAACAATTTTATTTTACACACTTTCGAATGGCATAATATTAGATGTTCGTTATCAACCCATTACTATTCCACTGCTGGGCACGGGTCTCCTGTTATAGTGAGAGTGGTTTAGGCTATAGTGCACGCTTGAGAATATTTTTTTACAAATTCTCGGGCATTTAGGTTACCTCGCGATATTTTTCTTCAACGTTTAAGCAAATGATAATTAATTTGAAATCCGCAAATACCTATTATTGTTACTATTTGATCTAAATCGTTACAAATTGTAAAAAAAAATGTGAGTAAAAGAAACCATTACAAAAAATGTTAAAGCAAAATAAACTTGAAAGTAGGAAGCAGCAAAAGCTAGTAATCATATAATAACAATGCGCCCGGTTATATTAATTAAAACGAATGAGACGCACGTAAAATGCTTTACATTCCAACACCCCTATTATACGCTTAGATCCTGTTACCATGTACATAGCAGAGCTCCATTTTATACAGGATTAGGTTCTATAGCAGTCGTAAGTTGGGATTATAAGAGGAATACAGCAAGCGGGCTCGGCTATTCAGGTATTGAATGTAGTGGACATGAAGTACCCTTAGCTTGTGCTACAATTGTTCGGGAAAACAATTCTACAGGCAAACGGGCAGGCGGAAGCGGTAAACCAGGAATACATTGAAAACACATATAATATGAGAACGGTAGAATAGATAAGAACCATTTGATTTGTTACAACTTAAACAAAAATGGAATTTGAGGTAAAAAGTTGATAAATCAGTAGTTACTATAAAACTATAGTCAAAAATATTTTATTCAAAATAGATTCTCTACTACTCTAATCTATTCTAGAAGCCCTTTTTGAGCGTGAATATATCTACCGCCACTTCGCTAGGTGTTTAATTATGTTTCACTCTCTCTCGCTCCCATAATTGAGATTTTAAAATCTGTTTAGCCCTTTGGGCTGTAGGGGCGTACCATAGAACGAGACGTACATACATAACATAATCTACATATGCACGAAAACCATTAGCCGCCACAGTTGGGAAAAACAAATATATATAAATTGGGTACTAACATATAACCAAGTAACCAATACAACAAACAAAAACACAAAAAAAACAAGTAAATAACAAAAACATTAGACTTTATTTCTTAAATCCAATCCATCCTAACCCTAATGCGAATACAAACCAAATCAACAACGGATTTGTAATGTCCACAGCTATCAGTATCTTGTCTATTTAACCAGTCTAGAACCCCACAAATGTCCAATGTACAAAGATAAATCAAATGGGAATATCTGTAGATTCTAAAATTTATTTTATTAACATACCAAGACGACTACATTCGAACTTTGGTAGACAAAAATTAAGTAGATTTAATGGGCGTTTATCAGTTTATCGAGTGAAGAACAATTACGCATTTATTTAGATAATTATATTATGTAAATTAAAGATATCGAAACTACTGAACCTATTGCGAATTTCCTCGTGCGTATATTCGGAAGTAACCTTTATTCCAAAACCATAAAGGATTCTTACAAAAACCGCAAGTAATCCAAAGTCAGGTACTAAAGCCTGTCTTCCCCATAATCCAGTTTAACAGGACAGCACTGAATCCACTATCACACGTTGACTTGCCTTTCGTTTCTCTCATTAATTTCCCGTGACTGGAACAATGCAACGAGCCTCCTACATCGCAACCAGTTCGGTATCCGCGCGTTTGCTTGCAGTTTGACAACGAATGGGCGTGCATTAGTTATAAACGCTCGTTTTAAGTTATAAGCGATTGGGGCTTTGTGGTTTTAATGTGTAAAAATTAATAAGATATCTTGCCGGTAGTGTGACAAATGTATTCAAGTATGGTATTAAGCGCTTAGTCACGTAATAGAATATTGATGTCTCGGTTGTCCAGTGTGAAGAACACAGAGACAACTATACTACTAAAATACTAATGTTGCTATGGCATTTATAAAGGTTTTTAAAAAAGTAAACACATTGGCTTCGGCGAACTTATCTCTTTAAAAACGCTATGAAACAAATGTACGAGGGTGCGTTTTTAAGTCCGCGGAATGGCAGGGTTGGAGGGGGGATAGCGGGCTCGTTAAGGGCGGTACGTGTTAAGTGACTCATAAATAGTATAAATATAAAGTTTTATCACAATTGCATCATTAGTTTTAAAACTATCGACAATTAAACAACTCAATCCGGAAGAAAATTGGAAGTATGGAGAAAATCGAGCATCGCGCCGTTATAAAGTTCCTTACCAAGCAAGGAAAGTCTGTGCAAATCATAATGGAAGAGATGTCATCGGTTTACGGGGACTCTTGCCCTGGAAAAACGATGGTTTACAAGTGGAACAACCTTTTTAAGCAAGGCAGGGATTCACTTGAAGACGACCCACGACCAGGACGGTCTGTTGAGGTGACCATTCCGGAAACGATAGCGGAAGTCGAAAAATTAGTACTGGAAGATGCTCGGCTAAAGAAGAAACAGCTTGCAGAAATGGTTGGAGTATCGGATACAACCATTTTTAAAATTCTGCATGACCATCTTGGCATGACTAAGGTCAGCGCGCGGTGGGTGCCGAGAATGCTCACGCCGCCTCAGAAACAACAGCGCGTTGAATGTTCCCGTGCGTTTTTGAACCTCTGTGGAGAAGATAAGGATATTGTACTGAATCGAATTGTTACTGGAGATGAAACTTGGGTTCACCATTATGAACCTGAGTCTAAACAAGACTCCATGCAGTGGCATAAAAAGGGTACAGCACCTCCTAAAAAGTTTAAGGTGTCACAATCGGCCGGCAAACTCATGGCGACAGTCTTTTGGGATGCAGAAGGAATTTTGTTAATAGATTACAAAGATAAAGGTGTCTCCATAACCGGAGAATATTACGCAACAATCTTGGAGCGGTTAAAAGAAGCCATGAAAGAAAAAAGACGAGGAAAATTATCCAGAGGTGTCCTGCTGTTGCACGACAATGCGCCCGTACACAAGAGCCGTATTGCACTGGCTGCCCTGCATAAGGTGGGCTTTGATATTTTAAATCACCCGCCCTATAGTCCAGACCTGGCTCCCAGCGATTATTATCTCTTTCCAAAAATGAAAAAAGAGCTTCGTGGAAAGAAATTTTCTACAGACGAAGAAGTAAAGTACGCAATTTCCTCGTATGTTTCCGACAAGGACAAAACATTTTTTATGAGGGTTTAAATAAGTTAATACAAAGATCTGAAAAATGCATTCGTCTTGCAGGAGAATATGTAGAAAAAGAAAAATAATTTTGACATTTTATTTTCGCTCCTTGTCCCTCATTCCGCGAACTTAAAAACGTACCCTCGTAGTTCACTCGTTTTAATTACATAATCCCCGATGAAAAAAAAGTCTGGGGATAAACCCTCAGTCTTTGTATTTTATCGGGATTTATTTGTTGAAGGCTGGATTAATGGAAAATTTAGCTTAAAATCCTTAACTGCAATTGATTAAATCAAATTAATAATAATAAAGGCCTTTGCGGAATTCTATTTAACTGCTAAATTATATGGATGACCGTGGGCCGCACTTCAGGTAGACGGATTACTTTTTTATTACTTCTATTTTATGTAAGAAAATTAACTTACCGTCTGAATTTTAGTAACTTAAGCCATACAACATGTAGGTAGAGTACATCTGGTGCGGTATGGGAGCAGGGGAGAATTTATAGCGCAAGCCGAGGGATGAGCTTCGATCGTCGTATTTAACGGCTTTAGAAGTTTAGACGCACGTTCCCACAGCGGTTAACCACAATGCTTCTATGGTTATGTCGAGGAACTGTATGCTAATTTAAAAAGATAAAATATGTTAAGAGTCAATCGTAAGTATATTTAATACATGTGAAAGAATTTAATTTAAGTGCTTGACGGTAATTAAAATTAAGTCCCATTTATATTTAAAGTATTCGAATTAATACAGCCGAACATAGAACCGTACTTTATCAATATTATGTTTTGTATGAGCACCTGGAATAAATTATGTCTAGCGTTTCTACAAAAAAACAAATACAAAATGCATTTAATTCACTTGTACGCCTGTTGTTTATAGTAGCAGGTAAAAAGCTTCAAGATACAAAATGCGAAAATGCTGCTAGACTTCGAGCTATTTTCGTGGGCTCATTTGGCCCCAACGGCAACCATCACTCTGATAAGCATAGGGTTCCGAATTCAATTCCAGGTCAGGCCAACATCTAAACAATTAATGTAAATTTCTGTTTCATTCCCTTCATGGTAAATACTAATAAAGACCTGTGACATATCGCTATCTTTATTTAAAAGTTTGTAAGAAAAGATTTGCGCACGAGCATAAATTACAACGAAAAGGAAAGCTGTTTTTGTAATTCCACAAAGCAATTGCATAAACACTTTCAGTAAATTCCTTTAGGCGGTTAGTAGTTACAGCGATCGGGAACAAATTGCTTTAACTATCCAATCTTATGATTATGATGGTTGCACAAGCAAATATTTACCAGCATGCAACTAAGCCTTGTTGATATTAATAAAATTATTTGTCTGTTTTTTATAATGATGAAATACCAAACGACCATGTAGGTCACCTCTTAAGTGGGTACTATCGCGCAAGGACATCTTCAATCAACTCCACATAAGACAGACTTGAGTTCAGCTTCAGATACGTTGCTACCTTTGAGGACTAACACCATTGATATCTCTTTTACCACTTTCCTCAAACCAGGACTGCAGCGCTTAACACTGCTGTTTAGACACAAAAATATGTTTGAAAAGTGTCCTCTCAGATTTTTGTTTATTAGAATATCACAAATTAATATAAATATATCACAAATTAATATAATATATTCATAAAGTAACACATGATTAATTCACATTCCCTACATAAAATAGACAGAATAAACAATTACCCAAGAGCAATAACCCGCACTGCTTTGCATTACAATGTGAACTCTAATCTAAGGCATCATTAACGATTATGAATGGTCGTCATCTCAATGTAATGTGAACCTAACGGGGCCGCGGGTCCTGGCGTTAATAAGCTAGTAAAACTATTTATTACATATGTCCTCTTTGTAATTGCATTGTGGACTAGCGTGCAAAGTTAACATTTAAATCCGAGTATAAAGGCTTCGTGTATCAACTACAATTCGTGGCTACAATGTTGCGATACTGTAGTAGCGTGTCTACTTTAGAAGTTTAAACTCAGCTACAGCAAGCATCGTCAAGTGGAAAAAGCTTCTCACTTGGCCAGCGTGATTGACTATGGTCTAACTCTTAGCTCTTTTTCCTTTAACTCTTTTCCTTCCTGCGCGGGTCGGCGCAGTGCAAGGAATACAATCTGTAGTTATAAATACTCTAGAAGCACAAACCGTTTAGATTTTTAGATTAGCATGTAGTCATAAAATGTCTATGAAAATTCATTCATTAAATGGGATAATATATTTTACATAAGTATCTACTGTGTATAGATACTGTGTGTGTTAAAAATATTTAATTTCCTTACTTTATTCATTCTTGAATTTTATTTTAGCAACCGCTACCTCACTAGGAAAAGCAAACCAGTTGAACGTGGCGGCGTTTGTGTAAGCGCCGCGTGAAGATAAGCTTAAAAGCGCTGAAAGCTCTCGATGCTCGATTACTAATGTCCATTGGCGGCTTAATACGAGAGAACGAAAATGGAATGCAAAACAGACGTAATAGTAGCAACAATCTTAATATATATAAAGTCGTCTCATTGAGTTTGTATACGCTAATCTTCGAAACCCTTCAACCAACATAAAATTATTCTTATGATTGTGTTTTGGTATAGACAAGAACAGTCCTTTCTGAAATCAGCGACAAATGCGATGCTACCGTTGATATCTAAGTTGAAACGCCACAGGTAAGTATGGTTGCCTTACAAAACCCTTCAAATCAGAACCCACGATCGTTTAACATTGCCGTTATTATGCAAGTGTGATGGTGGTGCCTCCGAAATCGAACTACAAAGGGGCTGAGGTGAAAAATGTTTCCTAGACAAGCTTATTGTTTTTAGGGAGCATCATCGCTTTATAAGGGCGAAATGGGTGCCTATTTGCCTGTAGTAAAAACGAATATATTCCACCTTTCTCATAAATTAATGGTGGATTCGAATTTTAAAAATACCTCAACATTGGTTACAAAATTTAAACCTCACGTTTACTTTTTACGACGTGTCAATATCATGCCTATTCTTTGTCAATCTAGTATCGAGGAATCCTTGAAAGTGACTCAATGAATAAGTTAAGCACTTGTCTGACAAACACTGAGAGAACTAACCTAATGTAAGCGATGGCATAGACCGACAAAACAAGGAACCTTACTCTATGAATATTTTATAACTTTGACGCTGTAAAGATGATACAACTCGTCTGTATCTATCTTTATTTTACTGACGAATAAACAATCGGGCATGCGGGCATGCATGCATGATTCTGAACTGGTTTTAAATTCCGGACCGGGAAGCATCCTTGAAATATATTTTGTTACAAATTTAGTTTGTCACTTCATCTAAATACTGTTAAATTCGGTTCAGCCTTGCCAAGATCAACTCACGTACAGACATAAAAATACGTTTTTTTTTTAATTCTTATATACACATTAACTACAGTTAACAAAATTTACATGATATCTATTAATTACTGATGTACGGAATACGGATAGATATTACATTTATTTTATCTTCCATTTGTAATCCTTAAATAGATAAATCCTGCGTCAGAGATAACGGTTTACATATTTTTTCGTCCGTTACTCGTTAGCACTAAAGCAATTACCTACTTTACTACCCGTTTAAGACTTTACCGATGTATGCCGTACAGTTTTTCTTACAAACCGTGACCATTAGTCACTGGCTCGTCGACAGCCGATCATCCGGCTAAATATGCGCATGCGTCAGTATACAGCGCGTCAGTTTAAAGGTGGTAAAACCCTTTGTAGTATAACTGGGAGACGCTTCAGTCATACTTATACTCGTAGTAGCAGTGTTAAGCACTGCTGTGTTTTCGTTCCCAGAATTCACGGATGCACCCACGAGGCATTCTAACTCAGTCTTTTTCTAATATAGGAGTAGCAAAGGAGCATGTAGTCCACTTGATGGGTAGGGATGTTTACCGACCATGGACATGTGTAATCAACCTTTGATAGGATTAGATCCCTATTTGAAGGCCAAATGCGCCACTACCCTTGAGGACTAAGCTGGAACGCTTAAGACAAGTATGTCTCGACCCACCACCTCCACACCCTTCAGATCACACAGCAGCGCTCAACACTGCTGTTATTAAGTAGAAATATGGAATGACTTCTTATGCGTAGTAGTGAATCTTTGGCCGACATCAGTCTCCTTCCTACCTTAATCATATTCGGGGTTGAATACAGATGTCAATAGGCGGCACTTATCTTAAGATGTAATGGAATATCCTTTGCTTCTTGAATTTTGTAAAACATTCGTAGAACTTTATGGAGTACCATAATGCAATATTAACGTATAAAGGAAGCATGTTAATGTGATTTATACCATCACACGAAGCCATATAACTCATGGGAAGATGTTAGAATATTTATAGGCACCGGTGTACAAGTTTCAAACGTGGAGGTTAATTCATGGATCTACAACGGTATCCAGATTACGAAGAGACGATATGCAGAGACTCTCAAACTTATTCAGTTACCAAGTTATCGTAAATTAGTGCTATTAGCTAATGCTAAATTATAATTACTATTATAATTAACGATTGAAATGATGATAATTCTTAAACTTAAATCTTAATTATTTACGGAGCTTCTATACAAATATTTGGATAAAGAAAATGAGTTTATATTTTTATGTCTTAAAGAAATCACATAAAGTTAAGTATACTAACATATAAAGAATATCACAATTCGTTCATTCAAATTTAATATTACACAGTAATTACAATATAAAGTTATACTTGTTAGAGCAATTTATTTTAATACACTTGAAAACATTCCCCTTATTTACCTATCTAAAAGGTGTACCTTTAATCTATGAATGCTTAGAAAATTTATTTAATGTCTATAAAAACTTAAGGTAAGTATGCAATTAAATATTGACATAACGTCGGTCAGCATTTTATAAAAGGAAGAAGTCGTGTTTACTCTATCGTCTTTTAATGTTATTACACAAATAATAAAGAACCTTCTCTTTGTACCTTTGGAACCGTACAAAATGTTGAGAATCTCTGACATAGAGAATCTGCGATTAGTTCCATGAAATCGATATTTATGAGCATCATAGACCGTGATGTATGTATGGGCTCTGTGACAAACTGGCACAAAACCAACAGATGCACGAGGTCATAAGCAATAAGTCACGCAGTCATTCGATGCAGTTGGACTACCATGCACCGATCAGTATCAAAACGAATTTTATGTTGTAGCTGCAAGGGTTTAATAATAAGTACAGAATTAATAATAAATATATAATATAACAATTCATTGACCGACTTCCCAAAAGAAAGAAGTTACCTATTTAATTCGTCGCGTATATATTTTTTACGATTACAGGCATACTGCCTAATATGATTGTGTTTTAAAAATATATGTACTAATAAAGATTATTTTTTTTCCATTTTTATTAAAAACTCTTCTAAAATATACCTATATCATAACAACATTTAATACGTCCATAAATTGAAAGATATATCACATTCTATCAACTTTCGTTATATTAATTTACTTTGATATGATTATAAACACGGCTTAATTTACATATCAATGAAGCGAGTCAAATTTCCATAATTAACTAAATGAATAAGCTAAGTTCATTATTTATTCCAATAAGATCGAAGTGATTTATTACCGTGGCACTAATTAACGAAATACGCTCAGATTTGGTTTCTGAAATATGTGTTACACAATTTCCCTTTGTTTTAATTGCTTTTGATTGTTCGGTTCGTGCGCGAATTGTTTAATTTACTTGGAATTTGAGATTAAATTTAGTGTTCTAAAATTAATGTAAATATACCACTTCAAAGGTGGTGACTCCTCGTTTCATAAATAAAAATAGCTAATTTATACATAACATCCAAAAAAGGGGTTAAGTAGTCTATGGTAAAGATGAAGTTTCGCGCCAATACGAAATAATTAAAATAAAATGGTTGCCTGTAAAGTCGGTTTTACGGGCGAAGATTTTACGTGACAACGTCTTTTTCTCGGTAGAATATTTATTGATATGAATATAATTAAATTGCACAATAGGAACAAGGAATTGAATGAAAATAAGAATTGCACAAATTTTAACTATAGAAATATATTTTGTTTAGTCTCTAGTGCTGCGCGCGCGGCAGACCGATCATAGTTGAGTGGGAGAGAGACGCAAGGCATTCGGCGGGCCTCTCTCTCGTTCGGTGACTCATCGTAACGTTACCGGGCGTTACACTTTTTCATAAGTGACTCCCAGCCGCAACCTAATTTAAGACGTTGTCACGTCAAAATGTCGATGATGAGTGATTCATAAAGAAATAATTATTATTAAGCAACACGACCGCCTCATAGATAATAAGATTCCCAGTAGAAAATACCCACTAAAATATTTTTAATGTTTTAGGTTTTAATAGGAGTGTCGGACAAAAATGCGAGGATCTTGAATATAAGTATTTGTACATGAAAACGTAATCATTACCATTATTATACAACGAGTAGGATGACCTAAAACGTAAGACATGTATAGAACTTCCACAACCAAATGATTTTGTAACATTAAGTCCATGTAATCTCGCTAGCCTGATGCTCTCACGAGATACTGTATGAGATAACACCTGTACATGATAAACAAAAGCTATAAGATATAGGTGTCTTGATAAGATCTTATAGAGGTATATGAAGTTATCACAAATCGGTCTGTATGAAAACGATTGTGTTGTCAACTTATATTAGGTTAAGCTCCGTTAAGCTAACTTGGTGGGTCCAAAAACAATAACACTATTGTTTTTGGACCCACCAAGTATCGCCATGCCGGTCTGCCATGCGCAAAGGCCTAAATTCGCCAATTAATTAATTTTAAAGGTCTGGAACTATGCGTTTGGAAATTTTAGGATATGTTTATCAATTGATATTGATTATATTTTTTGAAGTAAATCTGAAATAGTGTCATATGCGTATAATTGTACCTTGAAGAAAGACGCAATTAGAAACTAATAAGTTCAGCATTATAAGATAAGTATATTCACAAAATATTCTGACTGATGTAAACAAGTTACACCGTTATATATAGTCAACGAATCCAGTTTTTTGCAAAGATGGACATTTGACAACTTCTGCATACTAGTAACTGTTAAATTTAGATCTTTGATATGGTAAAATTTGAATATATTGAGTGCCTATTAATGTTCATTGCATTAGGTGATACGAAACTTATCAAATCTATGATTAATATAACTACGACACTTATAAAAACTTACTTAATAAAAATGAATATTAATTTTAACTTATCAATCTAATCCCTTGTCTCTAAGACTGAGATATTGAACCTAATCTCCCTAACAAGAGGTCAAGTAGATTCTTAACCAGATAATACTGTAACAAATCTGGTTGAATATTGATAAGGACATGAAAATTATAGTGAATGTGAATAAAATCGACATATACACCATGTAACGATAATGATCTCGAAGATATCTTAATTTATGCCGGCTTGTACGTCTGGCGGGATCTAAAGCTGTTTCTGATGTCGTATAAGATAATCCGACTACTTGATAACAGAATACATGTAGGTATAAATAACATAAAAAAGTGAAATCTTTATGAGTGGTCGAACTGTACTTCGGCTTCATTCGGCTTATGGTGTGTAACGTTTTTGTCTCTCAATTTTATAAACATTTTTTATAAACAATTTCGTTTTTAAAATAAGACACTATGCAGCAAGACTACGTCCTATGTTTTCTGATTACCCGGCATTTTCTTCTTCTCGGGACTCGGGAATTCTGACCACAAATTTCCCAAGAATTCCCGGGAACTCTAGAAACATTTCTGAGTCATAGTGGAATCCTACGTACCCTACTACGTACTAATACATACACTATGGACGTTGGAACGGTCACTACGTAGCATATACGAGTAGGTACGTCCAAAAAACACAAATTGTCCAACACAAATTTTCTATTTATCTCGCTTCAAAGATCATATCTATTGGCCACCCTTGCATTATAAATCAAATATCAATAAATAATGTTAAAGGGCAATAATATTGTATCGGAAAGGATCATAGCTTTAGTACCGAATAGAAATTTCTAGTATTACCGCGGAGCTTATTGTAATACCCTGAGATTTATCGATCTAATCTAAATATTTCGTTTCAAGATATTAAACCGAACTAAAAATTAATAGGAAGGCGAGTTAGAGTGTAAATCAATGTGAAGTTTTATTACTGTACCGATCACATTATATACCTTTAGATTGAACCCCTAGTGAGAGTAAGTACTTGTGTCATATTTACTTCTACAAATATTGTCCCGCAGATTTATTATAAAAAAAGAACTTGAGTAAATGAATGTGTTTTAGAAGTATTGGTATTATCTATTTTCAAAAGTTATATTTGTTTTTAGGAAATATGGTATTAGGTTACTAAAACAGTGATAGCTCGATAGTCACGAATGCATATACCGATATAATACATCGAATTTGTAAAATCGAGGTTATTATAAATTTTATCAATAAATGTTTACATATGTTGCATTGATTAAGTGCTCCTTAGACTAATACGGATATTCCTTGTTAAAATATTAAAATATATTATCTGTACAATTAAAAAAATTTCGTGCCTTCCATCTAATGTCTTTTTCATGATCTGTGACACTTGTCTATTCTCTCTACTCTGCGGAACATTGTAAAGTGAATGTAAAGATTTTCAAAGCAATCCAATAAAATCCGATTAATCCACATATCAGTCATTTAATTGTAACAGGTTATGGGCCCAGAATAGCCCGAGTGATCATAAAAGATTAGTAATCTGTAAAAGTGTGATTTCGGCAAGCCGGCAAATACTTAACCTAAAAGTATTCACGCGTACAAGATGTCTTCCAGCAATCCGTTAACATTAATAGAAAAATTAAGCGGCCGAGACAATTACTCAACGTGGAGATTTGCTGTGAAAACATATTTACAGCACGAGGAACTCTGGGATTGCGTTGAGAAAGGCTGTACTGACTCCAAACGCGATACCAAAGCGAAGTCAAAAATAATATTGTTGGTTGACTCCACTAACTACGTTCACATACAAGAGGCTGAAAGCGCGAAGGAAGTATGGGACAATCTTGCCAAAGCCTTCGATGACTCAGGGCTGACACGCCGTGTTGGATTGCTTCGGGAACTGTGCACAACCACACTGACAGGTTGCCAAAATGTAGAGGAGTACGTCAGTAAAATTATGACGACAGCACACAAACTGAGAAATATTGGGTTTAAAGTAGACGATGAGTGGTTAGGAACCTTATTGCTCTCCGGTCTACCCGAGTCATATCAACCCATGATAATTGCAATTGAAAGTTCAGGACTCAAAATAAGTTCAGATTCTGTTAAATCGAAAATTCTACAAGATGTTAAAATGAGTGAAAGTCAAACTTCAGCATTTGCAACTAAGACGAACTTCATAACGAAAGGAAATAAAAAGTTTATTCCAAAAGGACCTCGGTGCTATTCCTGTAACAAGTATGGACATATCAGCACGGAATGTAAGTCCAAGAAGAAAAATAAAGCAGAAAGCTCAAGTTATGCTGCTGCATTCATTGCTTCTAATAACAGCAGTGATGCTTGGTATGTTGACTCCGGAGCCTCTGCACACATGACCAGACACTGTGACTTATTGTCACATCAGAAAGAATCAGTAATCAAAACAATCAAGGTTGCCAATGAAAAATGTTTACCAGTGAAATGTTCGGGGCAATTGAGTCTAGATGTTTGTGATGAAACAGGTCAGTGCAGTAAAGTTATACTTCAGAATGTGCTTTTTGTGCCAGAGCTGGCTACTAATTTATTATCTGTTAGCCAAATAATTAGAAATGGTGGCCAAGTTAAATTCAATAGCAAAGGATGTGTTATTCTGAACAAATATAACACTATAGTGGGAACAGCAGATTTAGTGAACAATATGTATCGACTAAATATGTATAACGAACATGCTTACATATCTGATGTTGTAGAAAATGATGCATATTTATGGCACCAGCGAATGGGCCATCTGAATTTCAATGACTTAAATAAAATGATTGAAAATACTGAAGGTATGAAAGTACTAAAGAAACAGGATAACAATTTAACATGCATAACATGCCTAGAAGCAAAACAGGCACGATTGCCCTTCAAAAACAAAGGTACACGTGCCTCAAAACTCCTTGAACTAGTGCATTCCGATGTGTGTGGTCCAATGGAGACAGAATCTCTTGGCGGAGCAAAGTATTTCCTAACCTTTACCGATGATTTTTCAAAGAAGATATTTGTTTATTTCCTACGAAAGAAATCAGAAGTAATCGAGAAATTGAAAGAATTTAAAAGATATGTAGAAAATCAAACAGAATGTAAAATCAAGTGCCTTCGAACTGATAATGGCCTCGAGTTCATTAACAACAGTGTCTCTGAGCTACTAAAAAGTAATGGAATTGTACATCAAACCACAGTGCCTTATACACCGCAGCAAAATGGAGTTGCTGAACGATTAAATAGAACTTTAATAGAAAAAGCCAAAAGTATGTTACTTAATGCAAAATTATCTAAACAGTATTGGGCAGAAGCCATTCAAACTGCTGCTTATCTATTAAACAGAATACCAACAAAATCATTGTCATATAAAACTCCTGAGGAGATGTGGTCTGGAACAAAACCAAGTGTTAGTCACCTGCGTGTGTTTGGTTGTGAAGCCATGGTGCACTTACCAAAAGAGAAAACAAAGAAATGGGATCCAAAAGCAAGGAAAGCCATATTCATTGGTTACTGTAGTGACACCAAAGGCTACAGGTTCATAATTCCTACCTCTGGATTAATTGTGAAAAGCAGAGATGCAGTTTTTCTAGAATCAACTGTTGTAAGAAACTATGTTCCGGTGGACTTAACTGAATCAAAGAAGGAGTCTGTAAATGAAGAATTATCGTGTGACAGTAAACAATTAAGTTCCACAAACTCCTCCAGTAGTTGTGAAGAGTATGAATCTTATGATTCATCACCAAACAGCAGCATCTATGTACCAGACAGGAAAATTGACAACCTACCAGTCTCTAATGTCACATTAAGGCCAAGAAACAAACAACTACAATCTAAAACTGAAGATTTTGAAACATATCTATGCTACAATGAAGGAAGTCTAGATGTACCTCTGACCTACAAAGACGCAATGAAATCGGCCAATGCAGAGAAATGGAAAATGTCAATAGGTGAAGAACTACAATCACATAGTCAAAATAATACATGGACATTGGTCAAGGAACCAGAAAATGCCAAAGTGATTGGATGCAAATGGGTATTCAAAGTGAAAGATGAACCAACAGGTCCAAGATACAAGTCCCGTCTGTGTGCTAAGGGATATGCACAAACCAAAGGAATCGACTATGATGAAACCTTCTCACCTACGGTCAGGTATGACTCTGTACGTTTACTTTTATCTATAGCTGCTGAACAAAACCTTGAAATAATTCAATTTGATGTAAAGACAGCTTTTCTCTATGGAGAATTGAAAGAACATATATTCATGGTTCCACCTGAGGGCTTAGAATGTCCACCTAATACTGTGTGTAAGCTTAATAAATCAATCTATGGTCTGAAACAAGCCCCCAGGTGCTGGAATGATACATTTAACACAGTGTTACAAAAGTTCGGTTTTGTCAAAAGCTTGGCTGATCAGTGTGTCTATGTTGGTCAAGTTAAAGGAATTAAATGTTATTTATGCCTTTATGTAGATGATGGCCTTCTAATGTCAAAAGAAAAGTTAGTCTTGAAAGAAGTAATTGATGAATTGAAAACAAGCTTTGACATAAAGACTTGTATTCCTTCTAATTTTGTGGGCATGCAAATATATAGAAATAAAAGACACATTTTTATTCATCAAAGTAAATACATTGAAAAATTATTAGAAAAGTTTAACATGAGCTGTGCTAATCCCAACAGTATTCCAGCAGATCCTCATGTGAAGCTCCAGAAAAGTGAGACGGTACCCGACAACAATCTACCATACAGAGAAGCAGTTGGATCTCTTATACACCTAGCGACTGTGAGCAGACCTGACATTATGTATGCAGTTAGTCTGGTAAGTCAGTTCTTGCACAATTATAATGAGTCTCACTGGAGTGCTGTAAAGAAAATATTGAAGTATTTACGAGGGACCATTGACCTGGGTTTAAGTTATCAGTGTAAGCCACTGTCTTCAGATCTAGTTGGCTATTGTGATGCGGATTATGCCAATGATATAACAACAAGGCGATCTATGACAGGATATGTCTTTATAAAAAATGGAGCTGCAATAACTTGGTCCAGTCAACGCCAGCAAACTATAGCCTTATCAACCACTGAGGCTGAATTTATGGCTGCCTGTGCAGCCACCAAAGAAACAATGTGGTTGAAATACTTATTAAGTGATTTAGGAGAGTATAAACAAAACTCTGTGTGCCTACATATTGACAATCTAAGTGCTATAAATGTAATTAAAAACAGTGAATTTCACAAAAGATGCAAGCATATAGACATTAAGTATAACTTTGTGAAAGAAAAGTATAATGAAAAAATTATTTCTTTAAAGTATGTAAGCACAGATCATCAGTTTGCTGATATTTTTACAAAAGCATTACCTCGAGATAGATTTAAGTTGTTAAGAGGTAACATTGGTATGTTAAATATAGAAACTTAATATATATTTTTTAAAAATTAATTTTGTGTTTGAAGGAAGGCTCTCATTTGAAGGAAGTGTTAAAATATTAAAATATATTATCTGTACAATTAAAAAATTTCGTGCCTTCCATCTAATGTCTTTTTCATGATCTGTGACACTTGTCTATTCTCTCTACTCTGCGGAACATTGTAAAGTGAATGTAAAGATTTTCAAAGCAATCCAATAAAATCCGATTAATCCACATATCAGTCATTTAATTGTAACATTCCTTTTAATAAATAAAATAAGTTATGAACTTCCTTAAGCATGGGACTGTATAAGCAACGCCATTTATGCGCTTTTATATCCGTGGAAATTGTGTTTAGTTGTAATTTAACACGAAACACGAAACCTCCGCCCAACTACTAAATAATACAAAACAGCATACCAATTGCGTTACAAAATATAACATGGAAGCTTAAAAGGCGAGGCTATAAAATAATGCACATTATTATGCCTCCCAAAATGTTTTGGGTCCAATTACTAGTACACGGACCAAAATTTGAATAGTGAACTGTACACAAATGTCGCTAAAACGGTTTGAGTATCACGAAATTCGATTGGAACACGGGGAACAATTGTTTCAAAATTGTCGGATTCAGTTCTCATGTAGCGGATTGAGCAAGTGCATTGTGACGTAAAGTAAATGCCTTTTAAATGGTTTATAGGCGAGCTTAATCTGATCTTCTGCGAAACTGTCGCTCGAGGCGGCGTGTCCTTTACTAAATCACACGGCTTCAGTATTGCATCTAGGGCTGATAGGGATGAGCATGGGTGGACGGTATTGTTCTAAGTAAGCATACAATTAAATTTGTTTTTCTCTAAAGTAAGTAAAGGCTGTGGCACGAGCAGGACTATACCAAATTGTTGAAGAAATATTTTAATGTTTTGAAATTAATTTTATCTGAATCACCTAAGAAAATATCTCTACAATTCATTTCGAAAATACCGATAATATTTGTTCGATATACAAAATGTTAATTGCAAATAATTATGTTTAACTTTTGTTAGAACTGTAGTCCATATATTTATACGTACTACGTATAACTCATCTAGTAGTCCCGCCACAGACCGATAGACTCCGTAGACCAACTTTGAATTCCTAAAACAATATATCCATTTTGCAACACCATTCAACTTTATTAGACAAAGATAACACATACTTAAGAAAAGCTACGTTCTTAGGCAACCCTGTATTGATGAACAATGTTACCTACTCTCCTGTTTCGCCAAAGGCTTGTACACATCCAACTTACGTGCGATACGTTTGATCAGAAAGCAGAATGCTCAAGTAGATAGTTGTCCTTTTCAGTTACATTCTCTTTTTATATTCTGTCCCTTTCCTAAATCTATTTTGTTTTGGTTTAAAGCATCAGCGGCGTCCCCTTTGTTTCAATTTGTCTCTTTATGCCGATATATCGCTTCAGAATATGCGCATACATGCATTTGTTTGACTAGTGTTTCTAGGTATCTATGTAAGCAATTCCTCTCAATCTTTTTCTGATTAATCACAAACTACAGATATATGTTTATGTATTTTGCGTATAAGTGAACAATTCGATGGTCAGCGTCAACCAACTTCAGGCAGTCAGAAATCTATCTATTAATGCTTTAAATGCTAATGCCACCATTTTTCAAGAAGGATTTTCAGAAATATCTACGAATTTCCTACATATAGACTGAATCGATTTTTAAGCTCTTACATTAAATAGTTTTATATTTCATCTGTCAGTTTAGATCGGAAACAAGAGCTTTGCAGTTATTATCGCGCTCGGCCTTTAAAGATAAATAAGTTTGCAAGGAGATAATTACACGTCTGCATTAATACTATTAGTCGTTTCCTCCCATAGGTACTCGTATATATAGAAAGATGAAAAATGTGGCTCCATTTTAGATTAAAATTACAAGGCATTTAATTGTATCCATATTATAATAATCAGGTGCCTTAAGCTCTAAAGCTAAAACGATAACTTACGCAGTTATTTGGAACTTATAATCAGTTGGTAGCTAGCTGTCGATTTTGTTGAATTTATTATATGTGTCTTAACGAAACTACATCAGCGATTTTCTGTCTTTTTCGTTCTATCGGTAATTACCCAAGTGCGATAGAGAGGCCTAATAAGTTAATGTAAACAGCTGGTGTCATTACAAGAATTGTGTTTGGCGTAAAATGGAACAAATGCCAGTATCAGTCTTATTTATTGTTGGTATAACTGTCTGGAGTAACTCAATCGGTTTTATACAACGTTATAAAAGATTTAGATCGATTTTAACAATATTTTACAATTCTGACTTTAAGTAAGTAAAATGTTATCTGCTTAGTTGTTATTTATTGTTAATGTAATACTTAAGATATAAATATATACTATATACAAGTATTAAATTTAATTTAATTTTATATCGATATATATCAATAACGAAATATTTTCGAAGAATAGATCTTGCTTGTTCTATATTTTTGCATCGTAGTATCGCGACAAAATTTTCCTCATTGACACAAATATAATTTCGCATCGTATTTTATATATCATGGGAGTTCGCAGACACACAAGGGTAGAAGCAAAATTCTAGCTAAATCCGTTTTTAAATAATGAAGAGCACAAGTCTGTGTACTATCACACTGGGGGAGCAGTCACCGTATTGGATTGACAAGTAAAGGACTTGAATCGTAATCTTCCACGTCTTGCAAACAAAAACACCGCGCCAATTAAGACACCTTACGAGAAGAACACGCTTCATTGCGTTTCAAATAATCAATAGTGCACAAGCATTTTACAAAGTAGGCAACTAAAGCCCAACAAGAAACGTTACATCTCAACTCGTTAGCAGATAGTCAAGATCTTTATAGCAACAAAAACACAACGCTTAACTATTACTTCCTACATAAACCTTTTAATGAAAACCAAACTAGTAGTTTCCTCATTACCTACGAGAATATTGCGAAATATCAAATCATTAGCATATTCCATAATAATGTAAAATTACAATAGTTACGTGTAGATCTAACGATCGCGTGCGAAATCACCCACTCATCCTTGCGAAACTCGACCCCTGACATCTAGCCAAGATGGCCGACTGTCAAACTAAATGCTCTTACTTTCCTAGAGAATCCTCGTACTTGTTCTACGATGGAGTAATCGCTTAGAGCCCTAATAGGTTCACGGAAAAGTGGTCAGGCTTTTACAGATAAGTCTATTGTTATTTTGGTATGCTGCGATCAGTACCCAGGGCAGAAGACCCTAATTAGCAGGTGGATGCTATAATTAGGATTACTTGTACTCGTATCTTTGTCAGTAAACATTGTAAATAATATATTTCTAGAATTTAAATTTATTCAATTCATTCATATAACGCGTTGCCTTATACACTGCAATTAAGAAAACTCCCTGTAGGGTTGAATTCATGTTACACTATTACAAATGATAATGCTACTTATCAAACATTCTCAGACCATGAATTCAATTCTCATTAGTATTTCAAATTCCTACAGGGCATTTAATATAATACGATTCATTTTAACTACATAATATTACGCGTTATATGGCCGCACAGTAAAATTGATTCCATAATTATTTATAACAGTGATAGTACCTTTACTAATTTATAAATAACCACACTCTCTCGTAGGAAGGTTTTATACGACATACGAGGCGTGTTATTTGAGATCATAAACGTTAAGCAGCGAAGCAAATCTCTACTTTCAATGTTAGTCTATGTTATCAAAGACTAGCATTAGCCCGTGGCTTCGCTCGCGTTATTAGTTTAATTTGAACCCAGATGTATGTAATGAATGCAAGAGTAAAGCATACCAATACAAGAGGGAAAACTAGATCGAATTATATTTCGTAGTTTTTGACGTACAACGACCATGTTTACCCACCTTATGTTATATACACACAGACAGACAAATTAAGTCTAAAAGTAATCAACGTTGATACATTCAATATTTTCTGCTTAGGGTTTTTTTAATATTCCTCTTTTAAAATCAATTCCAACAAATTATTTCATTACATCAGTCAAATAGATCTAACGTAAAACCAGGCCCACGAATAATGTTACGCTTATACATCAATTAGCATAAATTCTTTGCATAGATACCGCATCGAATCCACAGATTTACCGTTTTAAAAATGATTACCCACGAGTACGATTAATTATTATATGTCTGATAGCATCTGTGCGGTAATGGAATCAACATGATGTGTAAACAAGGTCTTAATCATACGTTACGGAGATATACGTAATTATAATCATTTGCGTTTTAGAATTATGGTTATTGTGAATGATGGTTATCTATGTTAATTGAACAGTACATCAAGCCAATACTGGCTTTAACTGCGGTTTATTGAGAATGTAAGCTACTTACACACGCAACCATAAAGCGTCTTTTACATAATCATTTAAATTCAAGTTACTTTTTTTAATTTGGGTACAAAGCATTCTATATGAAAGGAAATTCTGTAATTTGAAAAGTTTGGCGATGAAAAACATATTTCTTGTCAAAAGCGACATTTTATTTTTTAGAATAAACTGCGTGATAAAAATGCTTCTTTTAAAGTGATTTAAATACAGCTGCTTCATCATCGACTTCGGGTGGCAAAGACTTACCATTAAGGTATATGGTATACTTCTTTGCTACGTCAATTTATTAAAACAAGCGTTGATTTTTCCAAAAGTCGTGTTGCCTGACGTATAAACTCATACTTTAAGAACCTAAGCCAAATTACAGCAGCACTGTACACTGTCGCTAAAAGGCATAAACGAGTAATATATGTAAATAAAGGACAGAAACTTAACGTTAAATATTCAAATGTTACTTTATCCACATTTACACTATATTCGGTTTGAAGTTTCTGACGCAAAACAAGCACGTCGGCGCTTACTACAAGCGTGTCGATGACTATTACGCACTCGTGAGTCCGTTTATAGACAGGCCGATAAACCAGAACCGAACGATTAAAACCTACAGTATAAATAAATTGTAAAATTATAACACGGTGTTTATACTATTTTTTCTGTTTTTCATTAAATATTGGGTTAATTTATGACATGAACTAGTGCCTCCCTGGCTTCTATAGTTTGTTAAAAGACGCAGACTGAGCTCTTCCCTAGCACGCTAAGCAATCCAACAACATAGTATCAATTTAACTAATATTGTAAATAATTACATGTGTTAAAACTTAATCATTTGCTTATGTGCTCTGAGTTAGGGAGAAAGACAACGTTACAACTCAGCACAATTCAGGTGGACGTTATGTACCTAACTATAATGCAATTGTTATGAATAAACATTAAATTCCTTCGGTATTGAAGACTATTCTCGACTCAGCTCCCGTATGTATCCCAAAGAAAATCTTTTACAGTTTAGTACATAATGGTGTTTTGTTCGCGTTTTATCACCTAGTTGTAAACCGGCTCAGTTTATGCACGCACCGTATTCAGACAAGACGGTCACGAAACTTAGTTTGTTATAGTCGTAAGCTTCATTTAAAGCAACAAGACAGTCCGGAAGAATGTAAACGCAGTCTTGTATCGTGTCTTGTAGTGAGAAGTGGGTCTCACTTTCTACTCCGTGTAAGGGAGTCCCCCCACCTATCGATGTCGAATCGTTAAAAGATTTCCACACTTTTCAATAAGCCAATTTGTGTATGGTAATTGTATAATTATAACTCTTTATTCATACAGAATTATACTGAGTGAAGAGACTAGAGGCAGTTTTTGCTGTAATTATAAAACAGATACATATTTAAACCAGACGGATTGGCATTGGTGCATTGGAGTTAGAATAGTTAAGTGTTAGATTAATTTGTAATCAACGGATTCCGAGTCCAATATTTATTTTGACATGTGATAACAATAATGTGTTAAATATTATTTACATGTTTTATTATATATTTTTCATGAGGATGTGTACTATAGTATATCACTTCGCCTCATCCATAAACAGCTTGCAGTGGTAAGCTATCTACGACCGAAAAGAGTTTTGTAAGTAATTTACTTTAAATAAAATATTTCCATTTTTATTTTTTATGAAATTTGAGAAGAGTGGTCAAGATTGGTGAACTCATTGGTCGTGCTATCATCAATTTGTTGTAGCTTATTTTATACGTACGTCGTTTTCTTTTCCCCTCATTTCGTTCTCATTGATTACTTGAACATTCTGCGCATATTTTCTCATAATCATTTTGCCCATGTCTTTAATTGTATCATGACTCAACATTTAATTCATAGGCCATGTTATCGAGAACGGAATTCACCCAAAATAAACATGAATCGATTTTACGTCGATAAATGTGGCGACACCCGTAATAGCGACCTAATCCAGTATGATAATATAAATGATAACCGTTAGAACCTTTCAGTTTATTATCTTTTATGTCTTACCACTTACACTTAGAACCCTATAATTTTCTTGATGCAATATCTCGAAATCGGTGTCTCAATCGATATATAATCGTGGGTAACTAACTACACATTAAACGTTGTTTTTTTCCTAGGTAGTCCTATATTCCTGTGGATATGGACGATGCTTATTTACTTCTGGCAAAAGCAGGCTCAATATTATCAGCTTTTATTTAATGAAAAAAACGAGGGCATTTAGCGTACTATTCGTAACATAGGAATGCTCGTGAAAAATTTTAACTGAAAAACACACATGTATGAGTGTTACCGCTCACTATGCTGTAAACAAAGAAACGTACAAAACAAAGTACTGTGAACGTAGAGAGACGTGTTGGAAAGCTTTCCCAGAGATGAACCTTCCTATTTAGATATTGCGGCCAACTACTTATCCTTCCATATCCGTGATGCCGTACATCACACATGTACGTACGTAAACACAGTATAGGTACCTACTGTGCTTTTAGAAGCCTTCACTACTCATGTAGCAGCTTAATTGAAAGTGATTCGTCAAATTTCCGACACAGGGTATATTTATACATGGGTGACCATTATTGGAAACTAACAATACCTTAGCATAACCATGCTCTCGAGGTGTGAATACATGTGAAAATAGCGACAATTAAAATGTAACAATGTTTAAACGTTAGATAGCTACAAACAAGTCCATTGGTAGAACTCTCCGATTTTTCCTTGATTAATGTGTATTTGTCTGATTAAACATTTTTGTTATCAATAAATCAAAACTGATTAAAACTCAGATAAGCCTTATCTAATGTTATGTTCCTATAGGAAACAAAGACTTTAGTTATAAGAAGATTTTAATGATACCGCATAAATACTCATTCATACATTAATTCCGAAGAGTTCATTGACGAATCCATGGTGAACCAAACGTTTGACCAGCTGTATTCACGCCCCAAATATGGCGTCGGATCTAAACTACTACAGAGGAAATGAGAGTTCACGGGCGGTGACCCAGCGTCAGGTACCGTGACGATTCCGATATTGCAATGCATTTTGACCATGAGAGAAATTTTGACTTCGACATAACATAGGACACTTAACGACGATACTTTGGGCACTTATTAAGCGTTATATTACCTTATGCTTACAAATCTATGTTTATTGTCTAATTCCTGATGATGGGGAACGGGAAAGTCTTTAAATATGAAGTAACATGAACTTAATCATAACATCTTATCTTATCATAATAATAACACCTCAAAAAGCAGTGTCTTCCCTATATACAATGTATGAAGCGTATAGCAATAATATTAGATAGCATTAAGGATTCTCCCATTCATTCAAAAATCCCCTTAGTAATAAATAATTAGACTATTTTTGACGCAGTGATACCCTAGTGGTTAAAATGTTTACCGTTGAGTTTCACTCACGCTACAGGATACGCATTTCATACTTTTATCATACCTCCCAGCGTTTACTCTAATAATAACATCTAATGTTATCATAATAATAACATCTCAAAAGAGCAGTGTCCATGATCTATACAATATAGTATGAAGAGTATAGCAATTAGATAGCCTTAAAGATTGTCTCCATTAAATAAAAAACTAAATAGGTACAAAACTGTATACTAATAATATATTATTATTAATAAGCATCAGCCCGTCCAACAAAACATAGGCTATAGTTTTAAATGCAATATAATAGTGCCAGGAAGTCTAACAAACGTGACAGACGGCCCTAAGAATGTTTACCGTTGAGTTTTACTCACGCTACAGGATACGCATTTCATACTTTTATCATACCTCCCAGCGTTTACTCTAATGATGCGGCAGTAGAGGAAACGAGTTAAGAAGTAATGAGGCTGATTAAATGCATCCGTAAAATACTAATGAGTGACTTATATGGCAGGTGTATTCAACTCTGTAACGTTTGTGTAAGGTTCAACGTCCAATGATATAGTTGATAGTTATAAAATAGTTAAGGAACATATTAATTGTACACTGCATTCTTCCCACGTACTTCTTCAATTTTTGAACATAGGTATAGAATTTCTTTCGCAAGTTTTTTTCCATGAAGGATGATCCTTGTATTGAAAGATGATTCTTACAATCAAAAAGTATTTTCTAAATAGTCTACGTCCTATAAAAGTATAACCCTCATTCGTACATGCACCTAATATATTATTTCCAGTAAAATTGTGCACAAATTGGTTCACTAATTTCCAAGATTTCCCCACAGATAGCGTACGAAGGTACTGACCGCAAGGACGCTTGCTTGGCCCAAACTTTAATTGATGTGACACCTATAAACCCAATAGTTCCAACGATCAAGACGAATCTGAAGTGACGTTTACTCGAAATTAAAACCAGAGTTTTTAGTAACTTACACTGGATTTTCGTGAAGTTTATAATAATAATTTTAGAAAATACTTAGCAGATAAAGTTTTAAAGTAGGTAGGTACGCACAATTAAAATTTTGACCAAAACGCGCGTGATATACCTACTTGTTAAGAAGTATCAATAAATGTAACTGTAATAAAGTAAACTATAATAATCTGCAATATTGAACCGATTTGCTATTTATTACCGATGTTATGACCGTAAAGTTACATAAACGTGTTCAAATAACTATTTTATTAGTTTGCACAATGTACGTGACAGATTGACGCAAATTACGTGCAATACGATCATACTGATGTTATAGTGTGCCGATCAAATTATATAAACTGCATATTAGTGGGAAATCGCACGCGCAGCTGTAAAATGATTCTTTACTGACAATGTAGTTAATTTAATAGGTATTTTAATAGTTTTCATAATTAACGTGAATGGTTACCAGTATTTGGTGCAATTAGCTTTTTTGACAAGACTTAGTAAGTAGCAGGCAGTGAGTGGTAAGACATGGCTTGTCTATGCATGAAATAATGTCTTCAATTATATAGAACAGGAATTTTGCCTGGCAAAGACCACCATAAGCGTTGCTCCTCTCTAAGACTGGGATATAACATATTCGAAGAAATGAATCTGTATTACCTGCTCAAACCAGAACACAACGCTAACTGCCGCTGTAGGCCTTAAATTAGTGTGACGGTGGTTTCGCCGCAGGCTAACTTTAGGGTTCTACCACCTTGAACATAATTTAAGATATGTGAACATAATTTAAGATATGTACATTAGGTATTATGTAATATATGCTAATGATTTTGTCAGCCACTCAGCGTACAGACATAACGGCGATACCAAAGACTTTTTGTTATAAAAAGTTAGCTTTCATTTTAGTCTAATGTTTTTATTAGACCTACTTTGACTAGTGATTGTTTCAAGGTTACAAGCATACAGAAATATGCTTTGTAACTATCTGTCACCAGTTGCTTATGTAACAAAGTAAAAGAAATCAGCTATTTATTTCTGCGACACTAACAATATAGACAGAAACAAAACATCATACTATAAAGAAAAAATAAAAATTTGTAATTAGATTAAACAATTCTGCTATACTTATTCGAATTTTATATCAATAAAGTACCATTTGGATTGCATAGTTTTTTAATAATTCGTAATAAGTTAGACGAAAAGTTCTGATGGATTTAAAAATGTCAGACTTTAATTTCAGCCAACAAGTTCATAAAAAGCTCCTCTAAATGTAATACGACAAGCGAAATAGCACGCATGAACTAGTTATAAATAATTCAAAGAATTTGCCGATACAGATCATACAATGTATAAGGGATCTAAGAGCTAAAAATGTCACAGATGTTATTACTATCATGACAAGAATACCAACACGCGCGCGATGCGACTATTAAGCGAAGATTATGTTACCAACAACGTTTTATATACGTGCAAATTTAGCTACGAAGTATAATATAATATCATTGAGGGAACGAATGTAAGGCTTAATTGTTCGAAAAGAGTTGGTCCTTAGATAGCAAATGTTAATAATGAGTCATATTGTTTTATTTACTTTTGCAACGGACGAATATATCAACATGAAAAAATGTCATATTTGCTATTATCAATATTTTTATTAAATAACTTTATTTGCTTTATATAAAGTTGGATATCCTTATGCAGATAATAATACACACTTAAGCCTAAGTATAATGTAAACCACATAAATAATAAATTAAATTATCACGATAATTTCTACCGTGGAAAAATTATAAAATTAAAAGAGAATTATAATTGAGTGCTACGAAATCCTCTGAGAAAACTGCAACGAATTATAGATGTATCGATATATACGTGGCGATAGAAGTGTCGCAGATGTTATCAGTATTCAGTCGCATAACAACGCGCGCGACGCGACTATTAAGCATCGTAATGTTAGGATTATGTTACGTCGGACGTATGTTCAATTTTAAGTAGCCGATGTCTAGGTCGTGTTATGAGATTACGTATCACGGTAGTAATAATGGATACTTAATGTAATACAGGGTTGGAAATCAAAATAAAAGTTACAGGCATTTGATTCTATATCACATAGCAGTCGACGTAGATAACATAGATGTTATCAAGATTCTGTCGCATAATAACACGCGTGTAGCGACTATAAAAAGTAAGCATCATAATATTAGGATTATGTTTCGCCTGACGTATTTGCAATTATAAGTAGCCGATGCGTAGATCGTGTTGAGATTACGTAGTTGTTGCTTAGTTAATAGGTTTTTGCAAATATTATTGAAATAAACAGCAAAAGGAATATTAATCGCAAATTTAATAATAATTAAATATTTTATCATACAAATATTTATTAAGATTCAAATATTTAGAGTGTAAGATGAGATATTAAAACAATATACAAATTTTATCAGTTTTTTATTCGTATTTGACAACCCTAAGTGTAGCGTGTGTAGTTTCGCTAATGTGGTGTGAAGTATAGTATAAAATGTAACGGTATATAAGCATTTGTATTCAGAATTATATTTTGAATCGTTTAGTGGTACCGCTCTTTGGCGCCAAGTTACTTTTTAGTCAACTGCCAGGACCATTATGAGTTTTTGAAACGGACAGATTGGTATGATAAGTTAGCATCCTTTGTTTGTTTGTACCGTTATCCCACTGATACATTCCCTTTTTGTTTTTTAATATAGAAGTAGCAAACGAGCATGCAGTCCACTTGATAGTTCGGGGCCTACGATGTATTACTATGTATCTACAATGTTACTACATTGTAGAGCTGTTTTACTATTGTCGCCCATACATTTCTATTGGACCAGTGGTTTATCCTGAAGCTGATCACAGACGCCTTATTACTCTTAAAAACCAAGATGGTAGCCTTATATGAAAGTCAGCCGGCATCTACATTCTCCCGTTCCAACGATATACTTACGGAACCTCCCCGGTCGAACCATTCTAGTTCTACCACTTTACAAACGTTGACAAAGTTATTTTAACATTTAACAGTAATAAAATTTATAACAGATATCGCATATAATAAATATCCAACCGCTATTATCATTAGACACATACTATGCGATTTGATTTAGTTTATCGACACAGTCGTAAATAATCTCTGTACCTTATCAATATGCGTTTTCCTTACGCACTGTGTCTATTATTTCACCATTTACAACTCAATGACTTGTGTCATAACCTAGTAATGTTGAAGACAGAACATTTTGTTATGCTGTGCAAGTTCTACAGCCCAAGTACATTTATACATATGTCATGAGTAAATTATTTGAAATTATAGAAAGCATTTTTTATCATACTGATGAAGCAAATGTTATGAAAAATGATGTTTTTAAGTAGTCACTGTCATGATGGGCGTCTGTGATGAACATAAAGAGACTGAAGCCTAATGGAAAAGTAGTCAACATATCACATTGACTAAGTGATGAGTTCAATACAAATATGAACAATCTGAAATTAATGGTGTCAGTAGTAAACGCTTAGAAATTGATATTAATTATTTATTGTGTATATCTACCTACTTTTTAAACCATCACATAAAAGAGGTACGCTGCTGTTATAACAAGAAATTAGTTCACGAAATTTTAATCAAAGTAAAACGCTTAAACCTCATCATACATGATAAACAAAATATAAACTACTTATGAAACAAACACATTAAATCAGCCTCATTACACCTGGAACACCAGAACTGAACCACATAGTCGCATAGCAACCACATTTTCTGCGCATTCCATACATAGATTCAGTCCCACAGGAATGTTGTGAGTTTCATTAATTGGTACTTTGCATACACCGAGACACCTCTTGAATGGATTTGCAGCGTTTCTTTAATTCATCGGCTGACTGCTACCGTTAGGGTGCCGTGTGTACCAATTACATGTTGACTGGAATGCATAATCATCTGTTTAAGGGTTGTGTTTGAGCGACAGCGAGCGATAGCTAGTTTAAGCCAACATATTTTTTTTCAAATTTATGTTCGTATTAGAAATTAATTATCACTTGCTAAACGGTGAAGGTAAAAATCGTGAGGAAACCTGCATTCTTGAGAGATTTATAAAAAAAAATCTCAAAGGTATGTAAAGTCTACCAATACGCACTTGGAGAGAGAGAGAGAGGTAATCTAATTGAAACGGCTAGTTCCGTTAGAGATGTCAATAGACAGGAATTACCAATAGGTCAGTACCATGGGTTAATACCATGTTAATTGTCGCCACATCATGATCTATTCAGTACATAAAAAGCAAATTGTCCCGGTAAAAAATAAACCATTCCAATATTTATTTTCATCTTGAAACTCAATGCAGCGCAGCTGTTTCCTGATCTAAGGTTACACGGGTTATAAGATATTCCAGCTTAAGCATCCACGCGTTTAACGTGTCCTTCAAATGATATTTATTTACGTGATGGGTATATTCCACCGCTTCTCGCTTCCTCGCTCACAATCAGACAAGTACTAAATTCTTTATTTACTATACACATTTATGTATTCACCAGACATGACGATGAGGTAATAGATTGAGTCATCGATTAAAGCTAAAAACTGCTTCAGAAAATATCATTTATAGAAATACTAAGAAAAAAATAAAAAGATTATCAAAAGTTAAATGTCATGAATAATGAGAGTTGAAAAGCTACTTATAGATTTGTATTTTATTTATGTATAATAACTTGCTGTATTGGTATTTTACACGTATTGAAGGTTGTCTTGCGGTACATGCAAACCACAATTTATATATATAGGAAAACATAATATAAGCCTTTATACCAAGAATCGGCTTTATCCGCTTTTTTCCTTTCGTGCAAACAATATTTAGTCATTTTATGTTCCCTTATTCAATTATTAATAGGAAAGGTACGTAATTATTTATAATAATATTACCAGCATACTGTGCTCCCAAGCAAATAATTCGTTTAACTAACTTTGAACAGATAATTAATTAATTTCAATTAACTTCACACCGGCTAGATCCGGCAACAAAAAATTAAAATTCAAAAATTTTCTTAGCAATGGTAATGCTGATTTCACGCACGAACGAACCCATTAAAAAGACTAATATTGGTTTTGTTGGTGTCAAAACATGGTGTCGTGGGAGAATTTTTTACAATAATATTATGGTCGATGACTTACGGTAGCTAGTTGTTAACTATTTACTAGTTACTTGTTCCGCGAAACTTTGGACAGGTTAAACCGGGTTCTCACTTACCTGGAAAGAAAAAAAAATGAAATAGGTAACAAAAGAATAAATACTTGTTGCGTGTACTTTCTGGACTCGTATCTTTTTTTTGTAATATAAACATAGGCTATTCGTCATTTTTGTGTCAAAGTACATAAATTCTAGTATTACTAAGTTACTTTGGTCTAATTACTGTTTATTGTCTTAATACAATAGTACAATTATACAAAACAATGAATGAAGTAGCTTTCGTATAGATTTTTGAAATTCCTCTGTATGTCACGGTGTCTTAACGGTAAATAAAATATTTACTTAGTTTTTTAACGTGTGTAAAGTCTACCAATTGGTACTTTGCCAGCGCGGTGGTCTACAGCACTCACCCCTCTCTGTGAGCGGAGACCCATGCCCAGCAGAGGCACAGTACCTAATGGTCGTTGTCGTATAAAGACTAATAGTCAATAAATTAAATGAAATATTTAATTCATTCACTAAATAGTAGAACAAACAAGTACCACAAAACAGAATTTATATAAAACTTAGTAAAACATTTAAATAATATCCTTCCTATAAAATACATCGCAATATCTTGAGCTAAGGCGACGGTTATTGACGTAGAATAAGACAAATGTGACAGCGAAGAATAATCAAACGCTAACCAACAGGAACTGGGAAGCTTTTAGAAAATCTCAAAATCATCCCATGTCCATCCACGTCATTCACGTATAATTGAAAGGATATTTCTTATGTAACTTGTCCTACATGACGAGACGACAGGAGACAGGCGTCACCTGTCCGTTATAATCATTTAGGGCTGTACCTGTGTAATATAAGTACCGTAGTATTATAGGTAAGTGTTACAGAGTGTAGATATTGCAGTAAAGTATTTACAGTTATACTTGTATGACAATTAAATAGAACTGAAAAATATTTGTCAAATTTATAAATTACGGTTTCAAAAGAAGTGAACATCAAATATATTCTAAATATAATATCTCATATGAAATGAGTTGTTTGCCTTTATCTTATATATAAAATTCCCGTGTCACAATGTTAGTTACCGTACTCCTCCGAAACGGCTTTACCGATTTTCACCTAATTTTATATGCATATTCAGTAGGTCTGATAATCGGCTACTATCTATTTTTCATACCCCCTAAGTGATAAGGGTTGTTCACCCTTAACATTTTTTTTATTTATATGGCAACAAACTTGTGCCGGGTCAGCTAGTGAAAAAATCATCAATATTTATAGATTTAATGCATACATTACAAAGATTGTTATTCTAATATACCGTACTGTGCGCAATTATTGACACTATTAAGTGAGAATTTTGGTTGGAATAGTACTAACATTGTTAACGCTGTTACTTTGAATAACTAAATAAACAGTACAATAACCTTAGAAGATCTGCGAAGTAGACGTATCATTAAGTGTTTCCGCAGAATTGTATTTTGTAGCAGCCATTAACTTCGTAGAAGACATTTCATCTCAGTCAAAATGTGTTTTTCTTGTCGTTGGTATGTCGTTCATGATTTCTCTGAACCTCAAATCAATCAAGTTCTAAAGATATCATTTTTATTATGTCATTAAAAACCAAATTAATTTGTTAATTTGTTACTGTTAACTCTTTGCGGTAAACTTTACATAAACCTTACATAATACGTAATATTTACAAAAATATTCCCAAAATACGTATATACCTACTATATTATTTCAGTACATTTAGTCGACAAATCAAGATTGCAATAAAGTATATAAGTTTTGTAACTGTTTACATTTCCAAGGAAATTTTCAATCATACCGTGAACACCGTTCTTAACAAAATCGGACCACACAACAGATTTATGCAACATTGCACGTGTCTGGGAACCTGTGATTAGTAACCCTTATGTAACATAAAGTATGGAGTGAAGATCCAAAATACAAATGAAAAACTAAAAATCTTACTAATGCTCTAATTGTCTTAACAAAACATAAATTATGATTTTTAGTATTAAAATGAAAGTTTTGCGGACAATTTTTATGGAAACATTATCTATTATATTGGTATTTTTTTAATATTTGGTAAGTAGTATAAATTAAATATAAATAAAATTTTGTGTAATAAATAATTAATTTCAATGTTTAGCTACATCATTTAGCAGACTACATAATTGTTAATCATTTGAAAGTCCAACATGCAGGCATGGAGTTAATCTATTTAAAATTATATTCCATCTTTTCAATTGAGTTTATCAAGTTGAATAACGTGGAATGGAGCGAAGTGATTACCTCTTCACAAATGCTACATTGTCGCAACGAGAGCGGATTGATATAATGCGATTTTCTATACATAAATATCTATAATTGGATATCTGAATAGCTAGCTAACTTAACGACTGGCTGTGTATTTCAATAGCTTATTAAATCCTATCAAAGGCTCTGCTCTTACAATAACATTACATTATATTTCTATAATAATTATACATTAGGAAGTGTTGTCACAATTTGCGCAAAAGCTCACAGTAGTTAAACCGCGCCGACATTCTTATAGTACCTAGTGTTGGCATGTAATGTACCTACTAGTTTTGTCTATGTGACAAGATTGGGTAAATAAAGCAGGCGTAATATATGGTTATAATTAAGTATTAGGCTTAACATGAGGTGGATTGGTAAGTTTCATTAGTACTTATTAGTAACATAACGTAACGTAACGTAACGATAGTAACGTCATAAGAAACAAGTTTCCCATTTATTAAATTTTTGACTTTAAATAATATCTGAGTTTTAAATATTTTGGTAAAAAAAAGTAAAAGATGCATCATTATATTAAATTAAAGTCAAATTCATAACAAAAGTCAAAATATCGTCATAAGAAACCAGTTTCCCACTAATTAACTAAAAACATTTTTGAATTTAAATAATATCTGAGTTTTAGATATTTTGGTAAAAAATAGTAAAAGATACATCATTATTTTAATCAAAGTCAAATTCATACAAAAAATGCACCTGTTTACAATTTGTATGGAATACCGCGTAAACCCTATGATAAGAGGCGTTCATATACTTACATAGGTAGGTTTACTCTTCTTACACATAACAGAACATTTATTCAAGAAATACGTAGATAATCATGGCAGTTCAACCTTTGGATTCTGACATATCGGCCACCTTTGCGTACATGCAAATATATTTTAATACACCCAAACAAACCTTGACAAATGAGAACCGTGACAGACGTTAAACGCATCGCTAATGTTATATGCACAGAAAATGATATACAATTTCTTGCTTACGAAACACCTTAGGATCCATAATTTGTAGGGACATTACCCGTCATTATGTTTATGCTACGAACTACGTAAATGGTGTTTAATGATATATTTAATAGACACATTGTAGCTGTTCGATCACATCATTGATTGTACAGTCACGAAATGTAAAGGTTTTCTGGAATTAAATTTTTGTTTTCAATCGATAACGTTCTTCATTTCTTCTCATTTGCATTTCATTGGGTTTTAATAAAAGATTTTTAATAGATAACGGCCATAGTATCCTTATCGTATCCCATTATTATACTAAGCAATATGGCACATGTGGTTAATTCTCTAATTTGATTTAATAGGTACCTATAAGTTTATTGAATATCATGATCTCGTTTTTTTCATCGTTATCATTTACTATTTTACCGTAATTTATGTTATTAACACATTGTCAGATCAGCATCATCAAGTGATCATTCACAATCATTGTCACTTTCTCATTTTTAACTTTCACCTCTGTTTTACCATTCCCTACTTTGTGCCGACATCTTAACAATAATAATTAATAACTGTGAATTACTTCGATATTATCTTTCTTAATGGTTGTGAAGATGCTTTATGGTTTCCTGTTTTATACCTTGTATAGTAATTATAATTTGATTTAAAATCCGCTTTTACAAAATTGTGTGAACATATAAATTTCACTACCTATGCTCCGCGGTCGGATAAAAATATTAAATTGCCATCGAAACCAAATAATAACACTAAAAATTGCAATGAGGTTACAAACAGCGAAATGACTACGTAGTCTACATACGGCCCACCTGTATCAACCAATTACTCACTTTTACTATCCCAAATGAGTCACAAGCACCATCTTTGTAAACAAAAACGTATTTTGCTTTCTCACGTACGATATATGTCATCGTATTTTCGCACGTAGAAGTAGCCTATTAGGGAAGATCCGTTAGATGCGTGGGAGATCTAAACAAAGCATCGTTTATATGAAATGTACGAAAGCGTCCGTTACTGTTAGCAAAGCAATGCAAATGAGCAGATTCGCGAAGTATTTTAACAACTATGACTATTTCCTTGGACATTGCTAAGGACACAATTAAACAAGGTTACTCTATTGAAAATGTTATCGACACAATTCATCTCATACTCGGAATAAAATACACTGAAAACCTCGTAAAAGATACATTTATATCTAGCTGTTCCCCGCGGTTTCATCCGCGTTCAAAATAAATCTAACAATATACATAATATAAAATATAAGTAGCCTAAGTTACTCTGTATTACATCAGGTACCTGCCAATAAAAGTCCCGTCAAAAGAGGTCCAGCCATTTCAGAGATAAGCCAAAACAAACAGACATACAAAAATGGTAAAAAATGTTATTTTGATGTATGTACCGTATGTATATCCATATGCATGTAGTAAAAAGCGGTTATTTCAATATTAAAAACAGACACTCCAATTTTATTTATATGTATAGATGTATAGATATAACTAAATAAATATAACTTTCAATGTTGCATACATTTTATTAATATATAGAATTAGGATATCTGCTAATATATGTGACAAGCAAAGAACGCTGGAAATTATTATATTTTAAGATTAAGTTGCAATTTAAGGTCGGTGTCGTGTAACTTAAGCAGATGCATTATAACTTGCCACATGACTTAGTACCGCAAAACCTCCAGCTGTCATCGCAATACGTATGTTGTCATGTTTTTGTTATTGCATACTTACCATATTGTTACAGAAAAAATCTGCTATTCTTTTTACCATAAAGAAAACTTTAATTAATTTTATTTAAACACTCTCTTACTTGTAATATACCTATTTCCTAACGATTATCAAAGTAAGTATATCACATTTAAACTAAAGATTTTATATTGACCAATATATTGTAATAATACGTCAAATTTAACGAAAATTCTAACTTATTGAATTCCCACCTTCGATCACTAATAAGAACATTCCCACATAGAAAAACAATATTCGATTTTATTTATAAAAGAAGAAGATTTTCAACACTAAATGTACATATCGAAACAATTAGATTGAAGCCTGCAAAAGCATCGCATTTAATTTGAGGGATCCGCGACGGGCATAGAACGGAACGCATCACGAAGCCCATTGTTCCGGTGCGGACATGATTGATGGCGCGGGATGCTATGCAAACGTGGGAGCGGGAGAATATGGAACATGTGAACTGCAGCCAGCATGGATAGAACGTTTGACGTTGAATGGACTTGCGGAAATTTAATATCAGAAATACGATTCTAAATTTCAATGTAAGGAGTTAACATATAAAGCTTAAACTTTAAAACTCCAAGTTAATTGGATAAGTCAACTAAAACAGTAATAGCATGATTTATCACACAATACTGTTCAAAGATTATCCTCCTCCTCCCAATTATCATAAATCGGATACACAGCTTAATCAGGTAATAACAGTCCCAAATAGTGAACCAACATCGAAATTCTCCGAAACTGTAATAAGGCAAGGACCTACACAGAAGAGATCACAAAAACAATCAATCCTAACAATCATAATACAAAACACCCACAGACCCTAATGACCACAATCGCAAACAGATGGGACCGGCTAAAAAGAGACCAAAAGGTTGTAGAAACTGGTTTTCGAGTCAGATGGCATTACGGAGTCCTACCCACATCCGGAGTAAGTGACGCATGCATATCACATTACGGCTCCTTTTGGGTTCCTCGTAAATGGGCTTAAATATCCTGTTGCAAACACTAACATCAAAGTAATTGTTTTTGAGAAATAAAAAAGAAATCATAAGACAGAGCAAGAAATTGTGTTACCTAGTCATAACAAAATGCAATAGCTATTATCTAATGAAAGCCTTAGTGAATTTCGGTCTCGGAATTTGTGATGAAATACCTAATTTCAAGTCTAATCATATTGCAGTATAGATAAATCTTGTAGCCAAATTGAAACATGATAAACCTGTAGGCTTCGTGTCTGTAGACAAGTTAACTAATTTACGCTAATTAGAACGAGGACAGGTCGTTGTTCAGTTTATGTTCACGAAGCGAAGCAGGAAACTTGTTTACAAAGGTAAAACACTTTACAAGATGTTACGAAACTAAATAAAAACATAAATTAGTCAGACTTTTAAGTTGCAGCTTCGGAATCTCTAAAGAATAATAAGATTATGATATATAATATATAATATAATAGCAAATTAATCATATAGGATACAAATACTATACACTCAAGACTCAATTTTCAAAATATTGACTTAATAGAATTTAGACATATTAATTTTAAGAACGCAAATGAAGTTAGTGGAATTTACAGCAAAGGTCCTTTGTTTTTAATAAGAAAAAACATGAGACAATCTGCTCTGATAGAGATATTAAGCTGATAATAAACTGGATCGAAGCCGAAAGGCTTGGAATTCCCACGCCTACAACGACTTTTTGTACACAAAAATTTGGGACGATTGCTCCGTAGCCGGCAGCGATCCCCGAGTCCGTAATAATAGGGTTAGAAACAATTATTTTGGAATTAATACTACGTGAACCAGTTAAGGTGTGGTTCGAGAAAGCTAAAACATTCCAAAATCTTCCACCTATATCATTAAGACATCGCAAAATCATGTCACGAGGCCATTATATTATTTTCATGCATATTATTGAGTAATGTATTCAAATTTTTGAAGAAAGCGTTATTGTAGTACATTTCTATAACAACCTAATTCAAATTTAGTTTAATTGGAAATTTAATATCGTATCGATATAAAGAAAAAAGCAAAACCACTTTGTAGCTTTAAAAAAAGCTTTGCAATATATCGTCTACCGAAGTCGACATCCACAAAAAAATGTAAAATATAATTCAACGGGCAAGCTTAATTCTGAAATAAAAGCAATACGATAGTATCAGTTTCAGAGACACGGTCACCTCTGCAGGCGATTGGCTGCGGCTTTTAACTCGTCTTTTAATTGACTCATGCAAATGAAGCCTCCAAGTTTAATTTGGTCGAAATGACCATCAGTGCACTGAAGGAGACTAATTGGCAATCTTTAAGGATTAATGTTATTGATTACTAAAATTATGTCATATTCTTAGTTAAATTAACATTAAACTATGTTGAGATAATGAATATCACTTAACCGCCGGAAAGTTTAAATTAATTATTAAATCCTAATATCGAACGTATTAGAGTGTAACAAAAATGAAAGTTAAACGCATAAAACACACGGTGAGTGGCATTTCCAACTGCTATTTGAATTCGAACCTAATTTAATTTCTGGCAGTGAGAAATGATTTATGAAGTACTTAAACTCCAGTCTGTCAAACTGCAAGATCTGTAGATACTGTTTATTTGCTCCATCCGGCACGTTATGCAAGATATCAACTAAAGCGAACCGTTAGCGGTGAATTGGCATATTCTGTTAGACATACAAACATTTACCATGTTGAGCCAACCTGTGACTGTGATGTATAGGGCTTTAGAATGTTGGGTGGGTAAAACGGATTGCTTGAGTTAGATTAAATCAGTTATGGGGCTTCTAATCATAAGATTTCTTATCGACGAAGAGAGGCATAAGACTACATTTAAATCAACGTGTTAATAGTGACTGGGCGAAAACATTGAAAGTGGTATTCTAATACACTAGGATATCTTATAAGTCATCCCATGTATGACAAGCTAAGATTCAAATAATCTACGTAATAGGGCGTCATAGTAACTTGTGACTCATGTGTCACATACAATTGTATTAGACTCTGTAAGAGGAAGAACGAATGTAAAGAATTATTTAACATTAAAAGGTAAGAAGAACCAGAATAATAATTTACATACAGCTCCGGCGTTCTCGTAATTCAGATATCTTCCGGAGCGATTGTTCAAATAAGAGCATTCGAAGCTATTTCCATGGTGAGAAATGCAATTCAAAGGCGTTGCACCGTAAATAGGATTAAGTTGTAAAACCATTATCGGTTGATCGATTACCCGCTCTGGTACCTTTGATAAACTCCGGTTGAAGCGCAGCGGTAATTCTTGAACAAAGGCCTATGAACTGGAAAAATTGATTTTTAACGGAGATTGACAAATAAGTTGATGAACCTGTCGATAATTAAGACATTAACGATATAATCGAAATATAACTGATTGCTTTTTAATTTTAAGATGGGAACGCTTTTTGACAGCTATCATAGACATTTATAATAGATAATCGAAGAATTATAAGTGAAGCTGAAGACTTAAAAAAAGTTTGAAACAAAAAGGTATATCAAGAATGAACAGCTGCGTATTATTGTTGTAACCATGACATTTAACTATGGAGTTCATTTCATTTTATAGAATCCAAAAAACGTACATCTGAATCAACAGCCACATAATCATTACTCACGCACTCACACGCTGACAAAATACATGAACGCACACTTACAAAACACCTCTCCAGGTCCATGGCGTAAAAAGTCAATATGACTGGCCTTATTTCGTGTACGTGTTGGTTTTGTAGTGCGTTTAGCAAACAAAAGACGATTGGCCGTTGTTCCGAGTTTCGGTGTAAAGAGACAGGGTTGCCATACTTATTCTGCTTAAATAGTGGCTGTCTTATAATAAAACTAAAATAATGTAACAAACCAAACCGGATGCAATTTTACTTCAATAAACAGATTTGGATCACGAGCCCTCGAACATTTTTTTCTATTGATTAATTGAAATGAACAGGTTGAAACTTCGTGATTAGCTTCATTTTGTCGACACCCTTTTTCTATACTAAAATTCTCGATAAAGGTAAATAGAGTAAAGAAATACCAAGTTTCCATTTGGTGATTGCCCAATTTTGATGAGTACTTAACAATTTTTTTTTTTTAATCGTGAGGTACTCTGATAGGAAAGCACATAAAACATATATCCTACTAAAAGCCCTACTAAATACCCGGAGGGCTCCTGGACTAATTAATATCTGAAACACATTCGACATTGGAACATTATTATTTATATACCTATTTTTGATCAGATTATGTTCTTCAACAAGATTTTGGAAAATCCGATAACCACGAAAATAACGAAACCCAAAACAATTTACGAAAAATATGCTACTACATACATAAAATAAACTGCTCTCAGCCCTAAGAGAAGCATGAGGTACGGGAGGAGGGCGAACATCCCGACACGGTGCACGGCTGTATTCAAAGAAGCCGCGGGATGCACCTTTTGTGGCAGGACGCAGGACGGGACCAAGGAAATTTATTTTGTCTTGCCTCCAACGAAACAGAAATGGTTCACAAAAAAGAAGATAACAACAACGCATCTGCCCACTATCATTAGATTGGCTTGATAAGATTAATTGTTTGAAAATGGAAAAAAGTATGTATGGCAATTCTGTATAAAAACTTGTTTACAAATATAGTGTCCTTATGTCAAATCAGTTCTAAGAACATTTTAAAGAGTTAGGACATCATGCAAATGAGATTGACAAAATAACTAAACTGTGAAGAAGCGTATGGCGTAATTTATAAAAGGTTGGGCGTACTTGTATTTACAGACGAAAGAGTTAAGTGTATTTGCCAAACGCTCGCTTAAATTTAATCTAAACAGCACTTGCGTGTTGTAGGCACAAGACGAATGTTTCGCATTGGTGTCGAATAACTTTCGACCTGTAATTTTCGACCTGTAATTTTCGACCTGTAATTTTCGACCCATATTTCGTACATTCTCTTTATAATAACGACTTTATTAACGATGTCGGGACTTGAGGATTGCTGTCATTGTCTTTTATCGATGACACGGAAAGCAGTACAATAAGAAGCTAAAGCACGCGACTATAACGTTTAGATGACCGCTATAAGGTTTATAGTGGCTTGTGGAGAAACCGTGTACTTTACGGTACATTCTGCACTTTGCTAGCTCTATAACCGCCAACTATCGCCTAAATCACCTCCGACACGAGCTTCAGTCGATAAGTTGCGCTCAAAGCATATTGTGGAATTATGTTTCTTGCTGTGTCTAATAACAATAAAGATAGTACCTGGCATCGAATCACGAAATAATTTCCGCAATACGTGCCCAGATAAGCAAAGTAAGTAGCGTTAAAGTACTAGATGCGACTAAGAAAATAGTACAAACGTGTTGGTATCTTTTGTAGTTGAATATGTAGCTAAGAAACGTCTTTATGTATTGCTCATTGTTCAGGTTGCGGCTATATGTCAGAGGACGGTAGAAACGATCTTAGCTCGCATCACTAAATGTCAAGATTGTGTGCTTGGATTTGATATATCAAAATTGGATATGCGCCTCGCGGTAAAGTAAATGGTTGTGAATATGCCAAGTGCCCATATTGTTTAATAAATAATAGGTTGATGTTATATAGAATATGACAAGAGGATATTAATTGATTTTGTATTGTAGAGAATAATAGGACTTCGATAGTGAATCGATTCAATAGTATTTATCATTAAGCTTAGAATTAATTGTGTTCACTGAAATTGTGGATCATTTTCACCAGACTGCCGAGGGTGATGTATCTCATTCTTTGGCAAGTCCTACAGCCCAAACACATTGACGGATTTTAACATTGAGGTGTCGTTGTTGGCCTATATTACGGGAGTGAACATAGGTTATTTTTAAGCAGTCAGGTTTTGTTTTTATAATTACATGCTTACATCTAGATACTACTACATTACGTGTTATGTGTTACCATGGCATCTTGGATATCATGGTAACACATAAAAGTGGCACAAAGTACATTTAAAACCACAATAGATCAAAAACTTCAATTTAAATGTTCCTTGCACTGAGACCGAACTCAAACCCTCTGTATTTCGGATAGCTATGGCAACCACTATGCGGATCTTCAACATAAGACAAAAACTGAGAACAAAAAATATTTATATAGCGCAGTCTATGCACCTGTCTCAGAGCCGAGTTGCCCGAGTGCCCGATGTTCACGACTAATGAACTGTAACGATCACCACGAGTTAATTCCATCGTCGTCCTGTCGCCACAATTGAGATGTTTCGAAAATAAATTAAAAAGTTGTCCGAACCGAAGACTCAGTTTATGGTCATACGGTTTCGATCAATTCTAACCGGGAGAAAAATGGTTTACGTATTACATACAAAAATTACCGCGACTATTAATATTTTTAACCAAAACCAAGACAAAATAAGGCTTAAAAATAGTCCACAAAATATCTAAAATCAAATGTTTTAAATTAAACTAATAACGTTGAATAAAATTCATGATCTTCGCTTACGAAAACAATTTTGTCATTGTCACTCATAATGAAATGCAAGATTATATTTCTTTAAATGACTCTACATCCATTCTTAGCAACTCTATCGACGATTCTCTCTTCGTATTTACCACTGAGGAACATCATTCTTAGAACCCGTTTATTGTTCCCAAATCAATTCAGTGAACTCTACATAATCATTTCCTACAATCGATACTCGCACCCGTTGATGTCTTTTGTACGGCAAATGCCACGAGACGACACCCAGCGCTTATCAGCGATTTAAAAGCGAACGACCTCTAACTTATGTATTAGATAGAGATACAATATTATTAGTGAACGAGCTTTCTCGTGCGACTCTACCTACGTCTTTTTATTTTTTCTAAACGTCGAACGCTTATATTTTTCCTTAAAGTTTTCATTCATTCAAATCGATTTGTCCCTACATAGAGATAAATATACAAACAACATAAAACCTACAAATTGTGATAAATTGCCCATAAAAGAATGCAATCAAAATTCTTAAAAACTTTTTACTTAACACTAAGAATAGATCCTCACATATCAATACCCATTTAAGGCGGCGATAAAAGCAATTAGAGACCTAATTAAACGTCTATAAACGCTAGCAATGTAGGTACTGAATCTCGGGTGCACGACGAACAATGAACTCGGAATGAAACAAAACAATATAAAAATCACACAATGACTATAAACCCAATTAAGGGAATGATGGTTTCGTCGTAGACATTTAATGAAAGCAGGTGATGATAATTACAAAGGTAATAGAAAATGACACGGATGTCATTGTACATTTTAAGGGAATTCTCCCCTTTAAAATTTACAATGAAGCTAAATTTGCTGCTTGCGTTAAAATCAGATACAAACTTACTAAAACGTTGAACGAAAACATTGTGAATACTTACATGCCTATTATGAGTCTAAAATTAGTATATAATCCCGCCTTGGGACATCGCCTTAAATTAGACTTAACTAGACTATAGTCCATAGCTAGGAAGACTATCTACTTAACCCTTCCTTTGAGATACTTGTGATCAGCAAGATTCAGTTCTCGATGACTCAAAATAACTTTTTCAATTACTGAATCCAAGCGTGACTAAACTATAGTCGATTTGCTAAAATCCCGTGAGGTCAGTTAGCACAATCATTTGGCGTGTACCTAATAACAATTTTAACCAAAGTCACTATAAATCTATAGTACCTATAACACTTAGACGTACAGTAAAGTAACGAGTGAGGCCAAGCAGCACACGACTCGAAGTTTAAATTGGCGTACCATCACAAAATCGTGCTTCCCATTGGAACACGGTCACAGTCAGGTTGACGTTCCAATCAAAACGCTGTAGACAAGGATAGAAATACACAAAAATACTAAGGTAAACAGAGACAGCACAACAGTCACAATGATGCGATTCAATTCATCACGACTCCCAGTGACAGTTCAGTTTACTTTTAAAACCGGGACCATAAATTGCTCCTCGGTTTATGTCCAATTAAAGGGATTCTAGTTTTTAATTGAGCTGTGCTAATGAAGCTTGGAAGAAGAATAAAAGAAACTTTACAGAAATATTTATCAGTTGATTGTATTGCTTTACTTTCCACATATTTACATTTTATTTTCTACATATATAGTACAACTACAAGTCATTTTATTAATAAACAACAACTACATAATAGCAAAATACATTTTAAAAACATCAATTACGAGAGACGAAATATATATATTGTAAAATTGTTATTAAATTAATAAGCGAAATAATTTAATTGGTAGATATTAAATATTTAGAAGTCGAACAATCGCAAATATTCTGTTCCTCTACTTTATGTCATATCTATTAATATAAGATTTTATGACCCTACCGTATATAAATTAAATGCACTGAGTAAAGGATTTGTAACAGCTTAGTCTAGAGATTGCAAATCGAAGTTTAAATAGAACTTAAATTATTATGACTATATATCATTCCTGACACAAGGAGCAAGCTATAAAGATGCAAACTTCGAAGCTGCCTCAGGATATGAAAATACCGCGGAATGTGTAACGAGTTTATTTAGATGTCGGAATTTATTTCCTATACAAAGGTAACTATAAAACTGTATAGTTAATGTTGGTTAAAATCTATACGAATGTGTACCACCTTATATGCTTAAAATATAAAAATACGGACTCGAATACCGTACTTTACCCTTACTGTGAGTTTTTACGTCTTGACAAATATGACTGTTTTGGTATTTGTTTACGTATTTGCCCATTCAAATTGCAATCAGGGCCCTTAGCGGATTGTATTAGAACTATAGTGTCAGTAACGTTACATTAAATGTCTAAATTAACAAAATGGCGCTTTATGTTTTGTCTCTTTTTTGCGAACATGTGAGGCAGACAAACAGACTTGAACACTTACTTATTGTTACGTTTACTCAGTCTACTAAGCAAACGGAACAGAATAATGGATTGAGTAAACGTAACGTAAAATTGTGGGATGTTTTGAAAACTTATGGTAAGTAAGGGTACTGTTGTGTTGTATAAACGATCAAATAGTATAGACTGAAGATACATTCAAATTTAAATTTCGTGTTCAAATCACGAACGTATTTTGGCGTTATTTAGTTTTTAGCGTTTAGTTTTTGACGTTTAAGTCAGCAGAACATCAAATCTTATGCTGATTCGCAAAGCAGAGTAGTCACAAATGGATAGTTCATATTACATTGTACTAACTATACTATTATCCATAGATTTCAACAAATTTTAGTTCACACGTTTTATAAATATAGAAAACTTTTTATTTAGGTATCCGACGTTAAGTTAACGATTAACGTTAGCTGTCGATTGGAAGTAACTCTTTTTTTAAGTTATAACCCGAAGCAATATAATTGAACAGAATAACCGACAAGTCACGAACGCAAATATTTACAATTTTCATAGTTCCCTAGCAAGTCCGGTTACCGTTCAATTTATTCCCACTTATTTTCTCATGAATATTCATATTCAATAACCCTTTGGTATCAAATTTTATGTTGATGCCTTACCGAAAGGTTAATTAGTAAATTTTGTTAAGAACAGTTGGATGTTATAAACATTTACGGTTGATTTGCATTTTTAATTAAGTGTCCAATGAGAACATGGAAGTTGATTTAAGTTATTAGAAACATATACATGCACTCACAAATTTACAGTTAATATTCACGCAAAATAACGGTCATTTTCCAAAGACAGAATATATTAAGTACCAAGTCTTCTACTAACAAAAACCGGTTCATGCGTAGATTAATGTCGAAACCAACTAATAATTTTTGATGGAATTCTCAAGCAAATATGCAGAACTTTTTATAAAATGCATATCCTATTTTTATACCTGCAAGTACAAATGTCGTTTCTAAGTAAATACTGGAGAGTTTTGTAAAAACAAGTTTTATGATAAATCTTGAAATGATATTATGTGTAAATTTATTATGCATAATATGGGCAAGATTAATAATAACATATTATGTTACTAGTAATCTCGTTTATTTAAATATTATTATTAGAAAAGTAAGAAGGAAATCATGTGTTGAATTCTGTTTTGGATCTAGTTTGTCTATTTGACTATACATATATCCCACTCATACTTCCACTACAGAGGGAATCCTAACATAGGACATGAAGTGACACTTATTTAATAGGTACATTATACAAATTATAAAAATATTTTTAAAACAATGTTAATAGTTATTTTTCTTTTGTCAAAGACAACACTTTCAAAATCAATAACAATAACATAATAGTACATTCGCAAATAAGCTGACAAGATCAACATTATACAAGCTCAAATAATTTTGACTAATGACAATCTCTATCATCAAGCGACAGCTTCGACGCCCGGAGTTTTAATCACGTGTTAAGCTATTAAAAATAGTTATGTGTTACATTTGTTATACAAAAACAATAACCATTTGTCAAAACTACAATACTACACTAGCCGGCAAGGGCAACTTGGTCACGCGAGCAAATATCGTAATGATTCGAATGTGTGCGTTGACAAAATTTTGTAAGTCTTATTACTTCGTTAAACTTCATGCCATTTTTACTGAATATAGGCTAATTTAATGGTCTGTTTTTTCCTATAATTTATGACAATAGGTATCTCGTATTCGTATTATGAAAAATGTTTATATAACACTAGTCGTCAAGGTCAGTTTGGTCACGCGAGCAAATATCGCAGTGATTCGAATGTGTGCCTATCACAGTGTAGGTGTTACTAGTTCGGAGAACTGCATATTGTATTTACTAGTTAAATTGGCTAGTTGGCCAGTTTAATGGAATACGTGTAATTTTTTCTCTTATTTAGGTTATATATAAAATATGAAAGATATTAATATAACACTATTCTGCAAGGGCAATATATCGCTATTTTTACTGGAGTAATGTTGAGTTTTAAGACTTAGTATGGCTATGCGTTTGAAATAAAAAGATTAATATAAAGTTTCGGATTAAAAGTAATTAGATACCGTGGACAAATAGATATCATGAAGGAATTTCAATGTGTGACTGTATCATGGAGTTATGTATAAGTTATTACTTCCGTAAACCTGAGTATCATGAGCTTCTGTAAGTAGATTTATCTAAAGTTGTACGTGCTAGATTTAACCTTAAAACGTGACAATATCCATTCTTATTTTGAAAATTCAATACTACTAGTCATCAAGGGCAATTAGATCACGCTATCAATTAGATATTAATAAAGTGAATCGAAGGTATGTTTGTGTCAGAAAGTTTATAGGAATTATTAGGTAATTTAATGAAGCATTACACTTAATTGATAAATTGCTCGATAAGCTTCTTCCAAACCTTTATTACTTGAAATTTAGCGTTATCAATTTGTTATAACGAACTGGTACAGAAATTATTAGGTAATTAATGTAACCTGTCGTAAGTGGAACTAATAGAATAATAACAACTTATAACTCTTTCCAAATATGCACGTTGTTGAATAAGATACGTACCCATGCATGTCATTTTATTACTCTGTACCGATATTTATAATATTCCACAAACAAATTTACGAACTTTCTATTTCACCCCCTGAAAAGTACATTTGCGTGAAACTCCCCTTACAGTCAGTCCAATCCTGTTCAAACCGGTTTCCAATATTAACCTCAGCATTAATGAAGAAAAATTTTAAGATTTTATATTTGTACTTTCCAAAATAATACATTTTCATGCAATTAAGCATGATATTTAAGATATTATGTATTTTGCAATTAAAGATTGATCTATATTTATTTGCACTGATAAAACTTTCAGCGATATAAAACAGCTACGCTATCAATCGCGTCCTTACGCTGTCCTCGTTCGGTACTGAGGCCAACAACTATCGCATGCATTCCGCCTTTGTTTGATCCGAGCCTGAAATATCGACTGACAAGTGATAAAGTATCTAGCATATTACATAAAAAAATAGTGATGCAAAACTTTTCATGTTCTAGCTATCATCCTGTTACAAGGGTCTTCAAAATCCACCATGAAAAATCCACCACGTTAGTTCAATGGGAAGTGTAGGGGAAGGTATGTAGAGTCCACGCCAAAAAGCTAGTCCGCTCCGAATATAGAAACGAATCGCGTCGCAATAGCAAATTGTAGATATTAGCGGGACGAAGATAGCGAAGCGTATATGCTTGTGTTCGACCGCATTGGCTCTCAGACTAACACCTTCGCGCATTAACTTCAGAGCGGACTTAAAGTTTGGCGCGGATTTTTACTATAGTATGTACTTATTTAGTGGACTACCCACGTCGGTTATATTAAAAGAGCTCGTAAAGTATCACAACTGTTATTAAGCTATGCTATGTAACATCATGTGTCATGGAAGCAAAGTTGTCAATAAATATAAAAGTTATACCACCTAATAACTATTTTAATTAGTGTTTTACCTTATAAATAGTATTCAGCGAAAAGTAGCATACATACTAAGTCGATAACACACGCCTTTATCCCGCACCGAACGTCATGCAATATCTCAATTCTCAGAATTCCTTTCTATATCAATTTGATATCGGTATGCGAGTTAAATGTCGTTCATCAAGGTCTACGGGGCGGCGCGATGCCTATCTTTTAGGCACCTGTCTATGATCGAACTAGTTGACGAAGTGAATTTTTGATAGAGTATTTGCAGAATGACGGTTTCCCGAAAATTATTTTAATATCTGATATTGATAATCAATCTATCCTATTTTTCCCTGAAAAGATCGAAATTAGTCAATTTTTAGTACGCAAAATACGATACGATATTAAATAGGTAAAACAGTTATACTGACTGCATCATTTTATTAACAAGTCAGATAAGATAACATCGTATTTAATGTCAGAAAGAGCTGCATATCTAAACCATAATATGTAGCAAACTTATACTTAACCATGAAAAATAAATGAAACGAAGACGGACGGATTAATAGGACAGGTCAATGGCCGACCAGTGTAGAAGTATTTTATAAATAACAGAAATCCTGCGATAAAGTTTATAGACCGCTATTCAATTATAACAACCGGAATCGATGGCTTAACATAACGAAACACGGAAGCACACATACAATATAGCCACTAGCGGTCACCCATGCAACTTTGACCCTCGTCTGTCTATGCTTGATTTGTAGATCAGTTACAACTTACACACGCCGCAAGACTACGTGTATTATATGTTTCAATTTGATATTATAAAAAGAAATTAATTTATTAGTGCCATTGTTATAGTATTGTTTGGTTCATAGTCTACTTTACCTCTACCTTTGGATCGGTATTCGGTATATCGAGTTGGGCACTGGCCAAAGGCTAAATGAAATTCAAGTTCGATGGCCATCTGCTCTGAATCTGTAATATTCAGACAACGCTTGCATTAAGTTAGGTTAAATGTTGGAATTTCTGTAAACAACTTTAAGGTTGAGAGTTTCTTATGTTATAGTAATGGGGAAGGGCACATTTTAGGGTTCCGTACATAAAGGGTAACAACGGAACCCTATTACTAAGACTTCGCTGTCTGTCTATCTGTCCTGTAGCAAGCGTAGGTTTGGTAATAAGGTTCCGCCTGTGTTTCTATCACAGGACTAACTACTGAACCGTAATAGATAGACTTTCACTTTTTTACAAAGTATGTATAAGGATGGCCGCTATATATATGTAGTTGAAAATACAACCGTACCGCAACTTTTTGGAAGGTTTTCGTAACTTTAGAAGAACCGTAATAGGCAGACAGTTCCAATTTTCACAATGCATTAACTTCGATGGCTGCTATAATATCAAACACTAAAAGTAAAAAAAATGGAAATTTTGTGGTACGGCACTTTCCGTGTGTGCAAGTTCGACTTGCACCTGACCAATTTTTTTTAATCTTGACGAATCTTTTAATTACGACAACGTTAATGAGCATCCTAAAAACGTGTTCATGATATTTTTATTTATGATTACTACAAGTGACAATTAAATATTGCTAATTAATAAATGTCATACGCACTTCCGTACTTCGAAGGTTACGTCAAGCTTTCGTCCCGTATGTTATCATTGGTATGGAGAGCAGTCTTGACAAAGATCTTTGGAACAGTCTAAAACACCTAACATGAATTAACCATAGATAAGTATAGATATCTCACCGCCTTGTAATTGAAGAAAGCCATTAAGCCATTAAACGGCTGACAATTCTGTCAGCCGTTTAATGTCTGTCATGGTATAATTTACGCGGAACAATGTTGACATGTGCAGTTAAGTAGTGCTAAAACACGAATTCGAAGAAAAAGTGTGGAGAAATATCGTTTCATTCGTAAATGATTAAATTTTTTTAATATTTTTCAAACACGAAAATAGATGACAGTGACGATATCAATTGCCAAAACTGGTGACATTTTAGGTGTTAGGAGTGAGTATTTTTTACTAATCTATGGAATTAACAGTAACTGATAACTTTCTCCGCGGATCCATACTTGAAAATAATCTCATTTCATTCTCTAATTATACAGAGGGGTACCTCGCACGTAACAAAAAAGGCAATACGCACCTAATTAAAAAAAAAACAAATATTTACAAACCTGGGTTTAGAAAGCCGGAATGATAACAAAAGACTGTCACAGTTCAGTCTATAAGAATAAATTTCGTATGTGTCAATCACTTTACAATAGTTCGACCAACATAAACCTATTGTGCAACTGTGCAACCGACACTGCAATCGCGACGTAACACTAAACTGCGGCAAACCGCCTGTTGTTATTTGTCACCAATGAGTTATACTGTCGGTATACGTAACGTCTACGTACATTGAATAAATAGTAATAGAAATCTATCTTACTTTTATTCATAAACTTCTAATTGATTTTGACATTTTTGATAATTGTTTTGGGAATAGGATATACATGTCAAACATGGAACAAAATCATGGCTACGAATATTATTGGCTTTATTATTGGCTGCCAATCGCGACGTAACACTAAACTGCGGCAAACCGCCTGTTGTTATTTGTCACCAATGAGTTATACTGTCGGAATACGTAACGTCTACTTACTAACTAACGTATAAATAGGAATACAAATCTATCTTACTTTTATTCATAAAATTATAACGATTTGTCTGCCATTTTTGATAAACGTTTTGCTAAAAGTATATCAATGTTTGACAAAATCATGGCTACGAATATTATTGGCCTTATTATTTGTGCTTATCAATATGTAATGCTTTAAACCCATATAACCTCACAAGACTTTGAAGTGTAAAGGCTGATACATTTTCACATAATAGAATCATTTGATATGTAATTAAAACCGACTGATGAGTGAAAATGTGTACTTTCTGTTTTATTTGCCAGCGCAATGAAGACCAATAGGTACCATTTTTTTTATAATAATATAGGAGTAGCAGACGAGTATGCAGTCCATCTGATGATAAGTGGCTACTGCCGCCCATGGACATCTGTAATCAACCGTAAATAGGATTAGATATTCCTACCTGAGGTCGGCCACAGATGCGCCATTACCCCTGAGGACTAAGCTGGAACGCCTCGGAAAAGTATGTCTCCCTTACCTCACCCTTCAAAACGGAACACAGCAGCGCCTAACACTGCTGTTATTAGGCAGAAATTGGTGTGGCGGTGGTGCCGCCGGAGTCGAACCACAAAGGGTTCTACCACCTTACCATATTTTGTATTGATCTTCAGTCTCGTCAAATAAAACACAAATAAGTAAAGCCATACCATTACACTTTCATGCAAATGTTAACAGCTATTATCGTAAATCGTTATTAACATAAAAAATAAAAGAAGTTACATCAATGATTAATCCGCCATCAGCAACCCGCAAATAGCGCTCAATTCGTGTATAAAATTGCCTCACTCATAATCATCTAGGAAATTATATGGACGCGTTAATGTATCTAGAAATCATTGGGAAAGTTTGTCATATGATTACTACGGCGAGTCAATTGCCTTTGCGGTATGTTGATGTATTTAACATACGTACATTGACATGCATGTCGGAATATCGAGTCATTTCTGTTAACGTTACCAATTTGTTTGCCAAATTGGTTTGAAAGGACATAATTATGTTGTCTATTCTATACTTAGGAGTTTTAGTTGTACTAAACTGTAATTTTGATATGAAGGACTTAGTTAAAGATATTGACATGTGGTACTCGAGCTTAGACATCAGTCACGTATTCTTATATATTCAAATACGACGAAATCGACTGGCTCTTAGAATATTGTTCAAATATCGAACGAAACTCTTACACGATATTCCCGTTAATGCAGAGTGCAATTGCGTAGGAATTTGAAACAAAAAATAGAAGGTACCTGGTATCCTGTTTACAAAATAAACTGCATAAGCTAAGGACACAAAAACACCTATCATATTCCTGAACGTTAGTCGAAGTTAATTAACCTAATTAAATTTACCAGCAGTACCAATACAATCAATCAAAATACAAGGTGGCAAACCCTCAAAATACAATCTATCCAAAATAGGCGTTCCCAGAGTTGACATGCTGGCCCACGTAAATATTTCTGTCATTGCCCTATAAGTCGAAGATAATTCAACCGCGTCGGTAGCCGACCATTGTCTCTAGTTCGATCTTGCGTCAGCTGGGCGTTGAGCTCAGTCACGAAATGGAGGCACGCGTATTTTGAGGAAAGCGCATTTGTTAGGATGAAAACTAAATGCAGTTTTGTTTAAAATTAAGAGTATGATATGAATTAAGTTATTCTACTAAATACTCTCGTACTATGTAGGTATAAGTACTAACATTTAATGCTAACATTTAATGTTAGTACTAACTAAATATATACTAACATTTAATGTTAGTACTAACTAAACTAAATTTTAGTTTTAAACAGTGAGGCCTGAGCGGTTTGAAAATAAGAAGATTGCAAATCTGGATCTTAGTCCAGATTTGCAATCCCAGCAACTCAGATTTTTTTAATAATTGCGCGTATTGAAAAAATTATAATTAGAAATTGATACATCATAGATGAAACCTACTCTTGAGATGAAGTCGCTTTAACTCTACTTTCCCATTCCTATTAAAAGAGAACACGACAATTTTATACTACTTGTTATAAGATAAAAATAGGTGTGGCACCGTCAGTCTAACCATGAAGAATTCTACCACCTTTCGTTACACAATATATTCAAAGTCGCATGTTGTTAGTTCCCAAGGACCGGAGAAGTCAGTCGTGCAGTGATAAAATACAAAAGCCATACCTTATTCACCCTAAGTTAATTCTGAATTGGTAATTTCTATCAGATGGAATAAAATTACTATATTTGCTTAAGAATCCCCGATCCAATTTCAAACTTAAAGCCACCGTGGAATTTAATTGGGTATTCAAAGCGTTGCAGCCTTCAGATTGAGACTATTGCGAATACATTTTTCACAACTTTGTTTCACTTCACTACTTCGGAAAACTTAATTAAGAAGATCGATTCGATTGACATTCCATTTAAATATTATTCTTTACTATTACTTAAAAGACACAAGGACGAAAAACATTAAAGGACGATTTACTCCTTTAATGTACGAATGTAATGCGAAAACTCATTACGGAACATGGCATAAACCGATATCGGTTAACTGTTAAAACTAATGACCCATTTATCTAAGCCCCATAACATTCAATCAGAAGTCGAGTCGTGCGCGCGGACTTTCATAATGAACCACGTAATCAGGAGTTAGAATTTATTTAATTTCTTCCCGAACGAGCACACAGTGAATAACTACCGTTGTTCACAAAGAATGGTCCTCTGAGAATCAAATCTGACCTTTAGGGCGTTGCAGTAAGAGCTTTGAAAGTGCCAACAATGCACAACGTCGTGATTCTAAACTAATTATCCAATTTGTCATCCCGCGGTTCGTGCACCTTATACAAAACAGCTGCGCTATCCAGCTTACGTGGTCCACAGCTTGTCTAAATTCTCAGAGCTGTCACATCAGATAAATTAGGCCCACCGTCCCACTTTCAAAGGCTATTTTGGGCCCGGCCGCAACATTCCTCAGTGCGTTTGATTTGAACAATACCTTTCCGTAACCAACTGTGACGTCTAATGATTTAAGACCGTAGCTTTACTTAATTAAGTTATGGTAAATGACAAATAAGCGCGATGTCTGCGCTATGCTGTCTTTTATGGTTATCGTAGCAATGAAATTACAACGAAATTTTCTAGGTTTGTTCCCTCACGTTATTGATTTCGACCACCAATCCATCCATCATAAGACAATATCGGTTAATGGTCCAGTCCATGACGCAGCAAATGCACTCGCATATTTTAAACATAATTATTTCTATATATTATTTTTAGAAAATGTTTATAGCAAAGCGACCGTGCAGTTCATATAATAGTAAGTTGTCATTGGAACCTTAAAACATCTGTAAACGATCTCAAATAAAATTAGAGTTCCACTTAGGATTAGTCACAAATGCGTTATTACTTTCCGAAGTCACAGACCCAGTCCTCCGGGACTTAATCTGAACTCCTCGTGGGTCTGTGACCTACCCCACACTCTTTAAACAAATTGTATTTAACTTTTCACAATTATGAACCATCTGAATATACAAGCAGTGATAGCCTAATGATTTAGAAACTCGGCCACACTCTCCAAAAATAAACGTCAAAGGTATGTAAAGTCTACCAATACGCAGTTGGCCAGCGCGGTGGACTATGGCCTAATTCTTCTCATTCTGAGAGGAGACCTCTGCCCAACACTGGGACAATAATAGGTTGATAACGAGAATATACAATGAACTCGCATTACTTGTATCATGGATAGCATAAATAAAATGCCAAGAAATAAACCAACATATAGAAGATAAGTACTTACCTACAATGTTTATTCTCTTGGTCATCATCTTAATATTACATCTAGTTAACTTTAAGTACCGACACGCCTCTGCATTCTCTCAGTAAGATCTTAATGCCTATGACAGTTACTTCAGAGCTAAATCTTACTTGTCAGCATGACCTCACCCAACGACGCGATATTAAAACAGCATTTCTTTTTAAAACATACATAAATAAGATAATTTGTAATATGTGCATCTTTTCCGACAAGCTAATTCCTTTTTGCTTTTAGTCAACAGTTTAGATATGTGGAATATCCAATTTCAAAAACAACAAATATGGTGTAAGCAAGCGTGTCTCTCCGTAGACTAGTAGACCATAAAAGATATCTTAAGTAATGTAACGATGATAGCCTTACGCATAGCGCGCGTAGCTAACCTGCATAAGCCTACTATGCCGTATGTTACGGGATCATAAACTGAAATTGTTGACAATATAGGGGTTATCTTAATCTTAAGTCAAATCGGATGCATTTGAAAGAGCATATTTTAAGACAAAAAAATAAATTGACTATTTACAGCAAAAACAGCAACGAAATGGAAGTTCTACTCCAAATAACAGCGCAGCCGATGATGCGAGACATATTATGCACATCTAAAAAGACCTAAACTTTTTATAATTGTAAAATATCTACAAATAAAATAAATATAGTTTACTTTTTATGCTGTGTCCATCTATCTATTTTACCTCTATCAGAATTATGGTTAATTTTGGAAACATTTGAACCTATTTAAAGGGGATTTGAACGAAATAATGGAAGACTTTTCCGGACACTCGATTATTAGCCCCAAAAGAATTAAGTAATCACAAAATGTAATAAAAATGTTACATAATTCCATAAGTAAGTCACGCGTTATAAGTCTTATCGTATTAAAAGACTTTGGGCTCCGTTTAAGAAATAATAAAGGATGGTGCATCCTTACGAGCCTACTGTTCCTACATAAAAAGGGTTCACATTCTTTTTGCTCACAGTTTGATGCTATCTGTACGTCGAGAACCGACATAAATGAAGATTTGTGGACTCGCTACTCTCCGATATTATCAAATGAATTATAATACTTAGAGTATATCAATAACGTAATATCAATAAAGGTATATACACATTTTAGGAAAACGTACTTTCTAGTGAATAGCCCAATAGCGATATGCGTACCACGTTTATGTTTCTAAGAAAGACTTATGCAAATGTTTTACCTCCCTGTATGAGTAGTTCTGGGTTTTCCTGAGATCCGAGGAATTTTTACCTACGCCTTGGCATATCAACGTCTATGAACACTGCCTGCATCAATCAACCATTTTTTTAAATGTTTAAATTTATGTTGCGATTTTTATTACTAATTCTTTAAGATAGCAACCTGCGTACTTCAGAAGGGCGTATGTGTATAATATGTAAACATGTATGTATTATGAGTACGCAGAAATGGATTAACCATTTTTCTATAACACTCATATGTTATAGATATAAAATAAAATAGTTTAAAGTATGGATTTAGAGATTATTGCTAACGGTTAAATCTCTTACTGAGAGACAGGTTAGGGTTCGTACACAAAACTGCGATGCGACGTCGCATCGCAAAAATCTGCGAGCTCCCTCGACGCATCGCAAGAACTTGCGAATTGATTCGCATCGCACAGTGGTTGTTGTTGTTGGTCACCCTGAGAGACGCTACGCCGCACGATATCGCATCGCACCAATTCGCATCGCAATTTTCTGCGTTGCGAATTCGCATCGCGTCGCATCGCAGTTTTGTGTTCGAGCCCTTAAGTGGAGTAAATATATTATGAAACAAATGTGCGAATAACTAACACTTCTAAATGAAAATTTAAAGAAAAACAAACAGTGTAAAGAATGTTGAAAGCGATCACGAAATCTGAAACTTTTGAAGCCAGTCCAAATACGGCACAGTATGGAATGGAGCCGCTTATTAGATCAGCCATATTTGGTGAAATTAATCCTTGGTGTCTGGCCACAATGACGTCAGGGTGGGTACTGACACAGTATAAGGATACTGTGGTACTGATCAGGATTTGCAAGTAATGTATGAATTCGAACGTTACAGCTATGATATCCTAGTGGTACAAATTCCTTAGTCACATTCCACCTTTATTATCACTAGCTAAAACCGGACACATTTTGTTATAATACTCGTACATAGAGTCAGATGTTATTTTATAGATTCGGTATATGTAAAAATATATATAAAAAGGCGCACATATAAAAATATAACTGTGTGATAAAAATTCAAGGCAATCCATAGACTACTTTTCTTGTTTTGCGGACACAAACACGCTGATGCTAAATTTGAATAAGATGTTACAGAGTAAAAGTCACATTACAAAATGTCACGGTCACACAAAACCAGTACATTAACACCGAAATCCAGAATTTTCAATCTGTCTGAACAATAACCAAACCTGGAACCATCGCTGCACCGCGTGAATTTCAATTTAATTTGATCTCCAAAGTAAGTATCAATCCACCTTAATATTTCTACGCCCCAAGCGATGTCTATGCTTGGTAAACGGCGGTTTCCTAAGTTTGGATCAAGATGATTAATATTTGTCCTGGTAGTAGCGTGTTATTTTCTTCTTATCGTTTATGTAATTGTGCAGTTTATCTTATAACAGACAGATTCCTTATTTTGTACATTATTGCTATAAAATACAGAAGGATAACAAGTAGATAGTTTAATAGTGTTTCTTCCATTACATAGAAATATATGTACTACATGTTCAGGATGAACAGCCTTATCAGTATTTAACTGCAAATATTGAAATCGAGATGATCTCAATCACAGAAGTATTGTTTCCTCTAAGAACGAAGTTAAAGCGCCAATTGTAAATATATGTTACGAAATCCCTATAATATGGAAAGGTTACAAAGCGCCGATTAACACAGTTTTAATTATTGCGTTAATAAAACAATAATAATCGCAAAAGACACCTTTTCTCTGCAATTTGAGGAAATGATCCGCTACTATTAAACTGTAAATATAACGTAAATAAACAAATAAACGTATCAAGTGGTAGAAATTCAAATATCGTAAGCAGATACTCCAATTAAAATTAATGAATAGCCCATAGGCCGGCTACTAAGGTCAACGAGATATGTTTGCACTTGGCAATGTCCATCGGATTATCAGAACCATCTGTCACTACAAAGAAGCCAACATTCCTATTACTATTTAAATTTATTTGCATCTTATTAACACGTATAGTTCTCTACGCTTGACGGCTATGTCAAGACTATCAACTGCCCTTGTTCTATATTGAATGCGAGTATATTTGATCTCATTATAACAATACGATTGTGAATTATTATACAGTAATAATGTCACGGGTATGTTCTCATACTCTTAACAATTGCTAACATCTTTATATTGGTAACATATAGGTAAATTTTCTATGGACATAAAAGTAATAATTCAAATTCAGGTCTGATTTATTCAAAATTGAGTCATATAAAACTCTTTTTGAACGTCAACATACTATAATCGCTTCGGAAGGTGTTTCGCTATGAATCCAGAAGGGTATCCTAGATTTTTTTTTATTTTCACCACGATCTAGCCAATGCAAGACATTAGCTAGATCGTCAGGAAACGCTCAGAATAGCACAACGAAGTAAAAATTAGACTGATAATATATAACTATGATGTAAGTGATTGCTATACAAGTAATCAAATAACTTTCAATCAAAATTTACGATACGATAAGATACCTTAGCATTACTAAATAAAAAAATCGTTAATAGTACCTAAACCAGTTTCAATCAATCCTTAATACCAAGTCTCGGTAATAAAACACGCGAGACCTTACCCATACATTTATCTTACCATTTGAACGTATGAATGTAAGACCATACCACTTCGAGCACAACGATTAATAACTAGTTGAAATATTTATTCCACAGCATCCGTTTGCGTCTTCACACGATCGGCATCCACACCTATAATTTTCCTCCGCCATTAGTGATCGTATTGATAAAAAGCTGGCTTTATGGTCCCATATTTCATAACTTTATCTGCAATTCTTTAGCAGCGTCTCTTAAATTTGCTCTTGCTTGTTTCAGGCTCGTATCGAACGAAATCATTTTAACGCTGTCGTTTTAATATCACAATATAATTTTAAGTATGTTTTAGTGTTTTGGATTTAACGATTATAAAACACGGTAATTATAAATTACACAATTTTCATGATTAACGTTTAACATTGTTATTAATATGTACCTAATTGTGTGTGTCCGTAACCAGAATATGACAGCTATTTTTTTTGGCAAACATACCCAAATCCCTTATTTACACTATTTACTTATACCAAAATCTTGCTTTGTTAATTTTGACGTCCTATGTTATTTAAACTTAGAAATAACAATAATCATTATGTAATAAGTTTCTTATAGATTTTATATAAATTGAAATAGGCCTATATAAAAAAAGTTTTATCGTTTTAATATATAATAATTGCCAATTAAGTGAACTTTTAAATCACAAGGCTGGTATAAACAATTTTTTAAGTATTTCGTGATATTTAAATCTCAATTTCAAGGTCCTAGTGCAAATATTTGTTAAGCCATCAACAAACTGCTCCAAGAATGTATGTAGGCGTTTGTCGTTAAACAAGTTTCACCAGAATTATTATAAATAATCCCAATTTACGATTTTATCTTTAATCACAGAGTCATCTCAAGTGTTAATTAATGCTAAATGTCATTTGTCTTCGTAATTAATAAAATGGATTTAAGAATATATATTTATGTGGTCGCTATACCAGTCTTTGAAAGTTTCCGGGTGCAATCCCCGAACAGACAATATATTATTTTGTTCTGGATCTGGGTGTTAATTAGGGTGTGTATGTATTTTGCGTATCATTTTTCACTTCTCCGATTTATTATTGCTATTTGACATACAAGTATCTCAAAGAGTAATAAGTCAAATTATACGACAGTGATTATTTTATAATTAAATGAATTTTTGCAACACATTTTATGTGTAGCCGATTTAAACTTTACAAAGGACACCAAAGGTTTTATAAGTATTAAATTAAATATATTTACCATAGATTAGTAAAGGTTACTCACTCCTAACAAGAAAATGTTACCAGTTTTGACAATTGAAATTGTCACTGTCATCTATTTTCGTGTTTAAAAAATATAAAATTTTTTTTAGAGCAACGAATGAAACGATATTTCTCCGCATTTTTTCTTCGATTTCGTGTTTTTGCACCACTTAACTGCACATGTCTGCATTGTTCCGCGTAAATTAGTCTATGACAGCCATTAAGTGGCTGACACATCGTCAGCCACTTAAGCCATTTAATGGCTTCCTTCAATTACAAGGCGGTGAGATACTTATCTATGATATTTACAGTAACGGAGCATTTTCAGGTTATTGGAATATTACTTTATTAGATAAAGTAGGCCTATTATATTTCATACAATAGAGCTTAGATAATCAAAACGAATCTTGGCCTTGATATAACAAATTATTATTTGGTGTCCACAGCAACAAAAACCGATACAATGTCAAAGTGAAACATTTTCAAAAATTCACGCTTCAGCGCCCTACAGAATTGATTAACAACGCAAACAATGTTCTTTAATGTTTGGCGGTAAAATGACCTACACCATGAATAAAGGTACTAAATAGAATCCTAACGAAGGTAAGTTACACTTACGGCAAAACTTTGTTTTTCAAGTACAGTGGCATAAATGACATATCTTATTCTGTTTTATAGCAGCAGCAGAGCACTGTGTTGGGATTTGAAATAAATGTAAAAATCTAGTACAATTCTTGTCTACCAAAGATTGAAATATGACAATTTCTAGTATACAAAACGAGTTAAGGAATAGAAACTACAGATCTACCCGTACACTTTTTAGGAGTCTATGTCTTACTTCATCCATGATTTTAACCCATCGTCAACAAAGTTTAGTCATGGTGTGATTGACGCCTACCAAGTGGTTGATGGCAGGTTTTGCAACAAAAAATAGTCATATTTAGAGGCAGCTTTATAATATTCCCGTTCAGAAGAATGATGGTAAAATATTATTGGTCTCGAATGTTCGTAGGTATATGTTTTTTTGGTTTATTTAAGCAACATATTATACACAATAGTCAATAACACAAAAACTTAATAAATAACTTGTTGCGTATGGTTTTATATTTTTTCTCAATCGGAAAATATTCAAGGTTACTGCAAAACCACTCAGACCGCACATGAAAGAGCCTGCGAGTTGAATATTTATAGGTGTAGCTTTTAAATATAATGGCACCTAATCCCATTACATTCCCAAAGCTGCAGTGTCTCCGGCCCAGTGCGGATTAGTAGACTTTATACACCTCTTGGATCATTAGGAAAACCTAAGACATTCAATCATTCGGTTTCTTCAAGCTGGTTTACTTCATGTAGGTTTAATTTCTATAAAACATAAGAGAGAATAGGCTAACAAATACAATAAAGTATTTAAATAGTGTTTAAGTAACTCTCGAGGAGAAGAATTTCAAAGTAAATATAAGCGATCGTTTAAATAAGCGACTAATGATCTAACAATAGCGCTTGACACGAACAACTTTTGCGAATGGATTACGGTTGGATTCATGATCGTTCATAAATCGTTTATAACAGTCGATCAATTGTCAGTCACGTTACGCCATCGTCAGGGGTCACGTTTAAATATCTATTTATAAACCAACCAAAAATTATTATAACATGCTTCCACGCGTGGCTCGCGAAAATGCCTATTAAACAGTTACCTTATATTTTACAAATTCTGTGTATCTACAGACATCATAAATGCACCATAATGTGTACATATCAGACATGATCCGTGACAAAATAAATTCATATCATAACAACGTGTATGATATCGCATTTATAATATCTTCCGTATTTATCAACGTATTTATTTTTAATCTTCCGTAACACGACCGCGCAGACGCCAGCCGTGCCTTCCAAAATATTGTATAGAAAAATATAATTTTGTGCGACACGACACGTTTAAAGTCTGTATATTAAATGGGTCCTAAAGGGCCTGTTTTATTCCCTACATACTTTTCCATCGTTCCGCGGAAATTCAATGTATAATAACTATATTCAATGGGTTTTAGGTTCCTAATTATGTCGCTAAATTCCTTTAGCACGTCTGATACTTTAATTTGATGCAGTGATAGAATAACAAACTTGCATCTAAGTTGTAAAGGCATATTGTTCTGTAAGTAACATGATATGTATGGAATGCGTAAGTAAGCACTTCAAACAATTAAAATGCTTTATGAGTAATTGGTATTAGGTAAGCGTTTTATATTCTACTTTGTTACACTATAATTACTTTTATAATTTACGATTCATAATACTTCTTAAAATGGCTTGCAGTTTTTTTACAAATATGTACCTACATTTGACATTTCTTTTATTTAATTTGTCAGTACCTATATGCTAAAACTTAATAATTATTTATCTACTGCATGCAAAGTATCCTCGCCTACATTTTTATATTAGGAGCATAGGAGGTAAGCTTTAATAGAATTTTAAGTTGTTTTTATTTTTCAAAAAATAAGTGACACACGTATAGAGACCACCAAATGTTACGTGTTCGCTGGCGTCGGCCTAGACTTTAACCTATTTATTTCCGAATCGCCTAAAAGTTTACACGTACATGTATACGCAATATTATAATAAATAGGTCCATTTAAACTAACACTAACAGCCATTGTTCATACTACGCTAGGCGGACACAAAGTAATCTAATAGATAACCATTTCGCCTGCAGCGTGTTCATGGTGCCCTGGTACTCGAAACATTATAAATTATAATACTGTTAAAATTATTTGCATATCTGTACGATTATACTTAACGAAGGATTAGAACTTCGTTTGTTTATTTATATTTGAATTCGAATTCTATTTCTTTAAAAAAGGTGCAAAAAGAGCTCTCCTTCAAACCCGGCGATGCATTGGCGACTCCTCTGGTGTTGCAAATCTTCATAGGCGACGTTGACTACTTTCCATCAGTTAGCACGTCAGCTTTATCGTTAGGCTCAAATATAAAAAAAAACCGTATGTTAAAGTGATTTATATATAAGCAACATAATATAAAAACCAAGGTATAAAAATAACTAGGAGACAACTTATTTAGAAATGTATAGGCCCTATTTATTGTCCCCATAAGTAGGTAAATGTACAATTTTGAGCCCTTTCCAAAGGGGTCGCAAGCAAACGTGTCACGTGGTCAATAGCAGGAGACACAAACACCATACACAAGAATAGTATGTATATTTTTACTAAATGCTCAGTTATATTTTATAACCGATATAAAGTATCAGAACCAGGTAAAATGTTCAAAGCAAAAACGTGATAATAAGTTACTCTGTCTGGGGTCGTGACGATTTTCACATATAAATGGATTTTCGGTTCTAAGCAATCGACGGTGTAGAATGTAGTTGTGAAACAATAGCAAAATAATTCATATTTGTACTTTAAAGCTCTTTGAAACTTTTAAGTTCAGTGAGTGAGTCAGTTCGTGACCTAAATTATTGAATGTGCGAATCGGTACGATTCAGTCGATTCATTCCAATAAGACATGATATAGAAAGTTTGATCCACTTCATACAAGATTATAATGTGACAAGCAGGTAAAGGTACTCACTTAGTAAATAGGGTTGTCGAGTCCACCTGCCCACAGTATGGGTGCTGAGCCTGCGTCGGCGTCCCGGTAGGAATGCGACACCTGTGACCACAAACAGGGGGAACACAGCGATCCAAACGAAATTCCAACAAAAACCCTCGTTCTCACAATACAAACACGTTACAACAAACTTATCGTTTACAATCACAATGTATTTGATCGTGAAAAAAGTTCGCGCGTACACCGAACGTCTGTCATTCAGTTAACAACTTCGTAGCGAAGAGAACGGCGACCGAACTCAAACTGACGTCACACGCGTACAACGAAAACAGGCTTCAATCGAGTGGGAGGTGCGAGCGAGATAGACTTATGCGATAGTAACGCCACACCTGTCCACGCAGTGGTTGCAATTAATGCAACTGCAAACCGCTATTGAAGCGAGTAAGCAACATTCGTTTCTCGGATTACGCAAGCTACGCGGTAAAGTTTAACCGGGTGCGGGCAGGAAGAAAATGTCGACGAGAAATTATGCACTTACGAGTGCGACTAATTGAAATTCTTTGTTATGCATACCGTACGTTACTTGTACCTCTTATAATTTTCTTGACAGATAACTGTTATACCGATAGGTAACATTGCAGAAAGTAATCTTACAAAATGTCAGTATTTCACATATATTTCATTACATTATTTCTGTAATATGTACGTACCTTCACGTCCATATGAGAACATTCATGTATTCAATAACTATTGACGTTTAGTATGTGAGCATTATTGTGCAAAAATCATTAAGATGTTGTTATCTGATAAATAAAATATCTATCTGAGATGATAATTGATGTCGTTCTATTAAGAATCACTTCTGCAGAATAATCAAAACAGAGATTTTTACCCGATAAATTGATATTATGTATGTATTTTTCGACGTATCAATATCATTTGTTTATACGTTTTGCTATACTGGATTTAATAATTATTTTCGTCTTTTGTATAAGTTTTATCAGTTTGTATACACATGAGCACATGAGTATGTACCTACCTATACATTTATATAAAACATACATTTTCAAATCGCACTTGACCGCCTTTTTATTCACAGTCATAGGTCAATATCAGCTTAAATATTCTTATACTTCTGTAAGCGCTTAATCGTGAATTGAGCCAATTATTCTCACATTCGTCATTGCGAGAAACCTTACAAATACGTTCTTATACTTAAGTACTTTTTTCGATGTTTCGTCTTCGTCGAATGATCTTTTAATAATTCCGGTAAATATTTCATACTCTATTCAGGTTTTGTGCCTGTATCATTAATTGGATAATTATAGCATTTATTTTGTTTATGTAATAAAAAATACGCCGTTTTATGATGTCAGCCTCGTATTGATTTCCTGAGGCTATTAAGAGTAAATACAAGGGTTAGGCGGTAAGGTCGTTCTAATAAGTCATTTATTACATATGGCCACCAAAACTTACAGCTAAGCAAGAAGACTTTGAAACATGCCTTTTCGTGTGCGTAATGCCTTTTCACTTTATTAAGAGCAAAGATGATGTAAGAGAAGTAAAAACACCAATGTTAAATTATGGTAACATGCAGCAGACTAGCCCCAAATAGCAGGAATTAATCAATTTTGAATCTAGTAAGTCAGTGAGTAAGCTATGTACTACCTTACTATGTACCACCTTACTTTTGAAAACTGCTTTTAAAAGGCGGAAATAAAAGGTATTGCGTTAAACGGGGACCGTGAAATAAACTCGGTAATCATACTATTCTTATTTAAATATTGATATCGAACGGCTGCCGGTACGTGCCGACGTGCTGCCATCTACATGTTTCAAATAGAAGTACCTATCTTTTAATGTTTATTTCATAAAGGAGTTTTGTCACTTAGATACTATGTCTCCTGTAATTACATCGAACACTTTAATAAAATCTAATACATGCAACAAACAATTAATTGGAAATACATATCGAAAATGGTATTTGTAAACACGCGCTACAAATACTTACGAGTATATGAATAAAAAAACTGCATATAAATTTAAATAATTTTACTTATTAATTTATTTATATTACGACGTGCCCGCGTGAATAAACTTTATTGTGTTGTATTGCTTTAGTCGGTACAGAGGAGAACTTAGAATACAATTTTATAGAAAATACTGCGTACCTACATAAATTACGGGTGTATGGCACAAACTATGGTACAAAATGTACAGGATAATTATAGCTATACATAATTAGTCTAGTATCACTTTATTTAATGATATAGCAGGTGATGCAGCTGCGTCGTGATGATAGAAGTCAGGAGCAAGAATCCCAGTAAACCTGAAAAATGGAAAAAAAATATAATTTTAACAAATTGTATTATACATGGATATTGTATAAACCGTACTCAAAGGTAATTGAAAAAAAGACCAGTATGTGATTTGACGCCCGGCAGGTGTGAAATATGAAATTTGTAGTAAAATTTGTTAAACTATGAAAATCTAGATAAAGAGTATAATAAATGAAATCCTAATCCTTTCTTTAACTTCTACATTGATTTTTGTAATAGATGGCGACATCGGCGATATTTATATTCTCAATGCAATTATTAGAGTCCAAACCAAGTAGGTAAAATGTTTAACATACGTTTGACTATAATAAATTTATTGAATTACAATACTAATATGCGACACCAACGGAAATAAACTGATAAACTTATTCAGTTTTTATAACAATTTCATGTGTAGGTATATTAATCGTTTGATATTTAGACACATAAATAGCTAAACCCTCGCAAGATGGCGTGACACGTCGCCGCCAACAGAAAGACTGACACGCTTATCAGATGTTTCATATAAACAATAGGTAATATTCAGAGATTCTACTGCAGCACCGCTACCATGTGTACCACCTAACTGATTCAGTTTTTTCGCCGTAAGAACGGACTATACTTTAAGTGAATTTGGGAATACCCGCAATCAATAGTAATTCGGATCATTTGCAAAATTCTGATGATGAGAATTTTCTATTTTGTCTCTCTATCCAAAATAACGAAGAAGCAGGTACTCGTAAATCATTATTTGTAGAGTTGACGCAATAATAGACGGCTTTCGGTTTCCATCGGCGGAAATGTACTCATACCTATTTAAATTAATTATTATAGGTAGGTTGTAGGTAACCTTAGGTATAATAAAATCTATCACTGTTTTTAAAATATGATATTTATGATTTAAACACACTTACTTCTTAACACAAAATACAAATATAGAATAAAATTTATGATTACCGAATAAAAATCAGTGATACCCGTGTTTATGAGCTCAGCCTTTCAATACCTGGTATCCCCCGAGGCACGAATTCCTGCCGCGTACTTTTCTGATTGTTCAATGTTATTAGTTTCAGAGTTAAGTTAGAAATTAATTGTCACGGTATAAGAAAATACCGTGTAAAACTTAAACTAAGAGTCCTTAAAAAGTATCCACCTAAATCTATCTCATTCTGAGCGGTTTCAAATACGTGGACAGCACTGGAACAGTAATGGACTTATGATGAATCTAATACTGCATTTGCCTGCAAAAAGCAGTGATAGCCTAGTGGTTAAGAAACTCGGTCTCTCGATCGAGGGGTCCGAGGTTTAAATCCCAGGCACGCACCTCTGATTTTTCAAAGTTATGTGCATATTAGAAATTAATTATCACTTGCTAAACGGTGAAGGAAAACAACGTGAGGAAACCTGCATACCTGAGAGATTTATAAAAAAAATCTCAAAGTTATGTGAAGTCTACCAATACGCACTTGGCCGGCGCGGTGGACTATGACCTAATCCTTCTCATTCTGAGAGGAGACCCGTGCCCAGCATTGGGACAGTAATGGGTTGTTGATGAATACTGCATTTTAGTACGTTTTAGTACGTTAATACTATACTTACGCAAAGAATCAGAAGCTTTATCAAATACAGGAGCTCGGTACTCGTCCGTGGACTCCAGGAACTGGTAGATGGCCTTGAAGCCGGTGCCGTCCAGCCTATCATTAGACCTGAAGGTGACCTTGAAGAAGTTCCTCTCCGACTCCACGTGGAACTCCTTCATCTGGCCGCAGTATCTACCATATCTATTGTCTTCAGTCATGTAGTTGGAGAACTCTACGTAGTCACTCGCTGACACCGCTTCGCACCTGAAATGTATCAGTTGGTATCTTTAAACCTTTCTGAGTCTATTTCTACATTCATAGCTAGGGAACCAAACCCAAGACCCTGCACGAAAAGGTTTGAAGGCGGTGGAGCCCTCTATGGTTCAACTTCGGCGGCACCACCGCCACTCCTATTTCTGCCTAATAATAGCAATTTTAAGCGCTGCTGTGTTTTGGATTGAAGGGTGGTAAGAGAGACATACTTATCACAGCCATTCCAACATTGTCCTCAAAGATAACATTGCTTCTGTTGCCAAGATCATATGAGATCAACAGATGAAATGAATGATTCTTTGCAATAAGTAGTATAAAAACCGAAAAACCTTTTTGAAGACTATTGTACTCCCCGGTTAAACACATAATTAAAAAATGTGATACTTACGGCAATACACCTTCAACGTCAAAGTTGGTGAAGTGCAGGTGCACTTTCTCAGTCTGACCCCCGTGGAAAAAGTAGGAACATTCGGTGTCACGAGGATACGGTCCCGGGGAGTTAGGAGAGGCAAAGGTCCCGTTTCGCGCTTCGGTGCTATTGTAGACGAACGCACACGGAAACTCTTTAAGTTGTCTCCCGGTTGTGATGCCGAAATCTGTAATGAGAAAAGAGGTCCTTATAGTTTGGGCAGAGACGACACCATTGACCACACCTTAAGTAATATATAAGTAATGCCTTTTTTGCTGTATTGTGTTTTAAAGGTGTTGTAAGGGATTTAGTACATGTTTATGAAACATGATTACGAAACACCTTGTAGTGGTGGTAGTTGTATTGACATTCAAAAAGTGCTCTGTAAAGAACCTATTTTGAATAAAAAAAAAAATTTAATTTGATTCGATCTATGTGATGGATTATTGGATTCCAGCCTCTTCCTCAGAGTTACTCAGAGGTAACAACGCATCTATGATCGACTTCAGATGGGATTAACTGCCATATTTGGAAATCATATCCACGAGTGACCGTAGCCAATTTTAATCTAGGAGATTATGTTGAACCAAAGAATTAAATGTTATTAAAGGTGGATTAAATAGCTTTGGTCCATCCTTATTTTGTTTTTACAGATTACAGAGTTTATTACAGAAATCTAAGCGAAAAAACACATACTAAGTATGTTTAAAACTTTTAACTAGACATTAATATTTTGCCGACTAAATTTCGTACAGCACGAGATAAAGCTACAATGGAGCAGAAATGCAGAACAAATATTCACAGTGGGAGACTAATTTATCTGATGTGCATAGTTCTGTGCCCGTTTACATATTTCAGGCCTGGCGAATGTCGCATCCCAGTTAATATTCATAGCTAATCCCCGGGAATAATTAGGTTTGTTTGAAGCAAAGTTTACTCGTGTATCCGATATGGTAGGCAATATTGATGTTGAAAGTTTGAAGCCTATGCTAAGTTTGGTTCCTTCCATTAGAGTTAACACCCCGAGAGCACAAATGGCGCTGGTAACTAAGTACAATAATAATTTTGCTTACGTTTGTTTTAGACATTATAATGAATTATATTATTTAACGGTTCCCAGAAGTTCTCACAATATTCAAACGTTCTACATTCGATAATCCGCAAGCAATTTTTTTGTATCTTATCTCAAATCTTGATTTTACGTTCCACAATAATAACGTTGAAATGAAAGTAATAAAACTAAGAACATTCTTACGTCATAACGCGCTAGCATTACGTCTTTTGCGATTTAAAAATCGCTTACAATATTTTAAATTCCCTAGAATGCATCGGTATCAGTCAAAATGCGAGTGATACTAATTGGCCTTAGACATTTAAGATTTAATACTAACCTTCTACGAATGAATATGATATCTTAAATCCTCTCGAATGCCTAGAAGATTGTATCCCTCGGAATTCGAGCATAAGTTTCGGGCCATTCGACATAATCGGCTTGGGAAGATCGGTGCCGCAAAAAATATCCACCTTCTCCATTCTACCGTCAACGTTGACGAAGGCTTGCAGCGAATCTACATTGGTGCAGCTGCAAATAACATAAACGTAATTTTATGATGACATACTAACTATATTATAACTATACTATAACTATAACTATTACATTTTTACATGTTATATTTTTAAAGGTACCCGTAAAGGAAAAAAAAAGATTTTTAACAAGTACTTATTCAGTTTTATTTTTATCCAATTCCACACATGATTCCACATTATAGGTTAGGTACCTATTCCACATTTAGGTTAGGTGTGTGAGAAATTAATAATATGTAATCATATTATTCTTTAATTTTGAACAAAAATACCGTAGCTAGCCTATGCCTGAGAGCTCTTTAAAGAAATTTATAAAGTGTATAAAATCTCTAAATTTGCCCTAGTCTAAATTATTTTTACTTCGAAACGACCAACAACGCGAAAATAAATAATTAGTTATGGTGAGATAAGTATGCTTGAAAATATAAAGAAGTATAAGATACATAAGTTCGCTTAGCAAAGTTAACATGTTGATTATAATACTCACTCTTGCGAGCCATCAGCGGGTTTGTGCAAAAAGAAGTCTTGGAATATTAGTCTAACTCTTTCCTTTCCTCTGCCAAAGAATTCGTAGTGGCAATGTGTATTTGGCGGGTAAGCCAAAGGATAATGGGGCGAAGTAAGAGCGCCGTGCTTTGATCCATCACTGTTGAATTCTTGGTGGCAAGACGAAGCTGAAAAGAAGAAAAATCTTCTATATAATACGAAATTTAAGATTGTGGAATCAATCACTGTTGAACTGTGACGGCACCATATCGCAACACTTGGGTATTTAAGTTTAAAAATCTTTTTTTTTCATAAGAATCGCGTTAACTTCAAATAAGAACTTATCTAATCTTAAAATTTATTACCTACTAATATTTTATCCGAGGTGTAATAAATAATTGTTGTAATATTTCAAACTTAAAACGGCTCTGTTATAGGTGATGTTTTTAACACGCTTTTATTAGCTTATTAAGGAACAGTAAAGAGTATAATTGTGGAAAAAGCGTGGGGTGCTCCATTTATTAGTTTTCGAAAGGCACCCTACACTTTAATCAGAATTAAAAGCGTGTTTTTTAGTTTTTTTAACTATATTTATTTGTTTGAAGGTTTTGGTAAAAGATAATGCTTATACGAGCATTCTTACTTAGTCCTCAGGGATAACAACGCATCAGTAGTCGACTTCCAGTGCGGGCTTCAAATGGGACCATTTGAAAATGACTACACTAAATCCATGAGCGGCAGTAACCACCTAGATATCTCAATTATCTGTTTCGCCACTCTTTAATTTATAAAAAATACTCTAAGTTTAACATAGATATACTGCTAGTATATCTATGAAGTTTAACATAAAAACGAGAATTTAAAAGATTTTTAACAATCGCTTTAGTAGCAGTTCATTTATAAAATTATATAGATATTGATTTTTAAAATATGGTAGTATAGTCCGCACCCATAAATTAACGGAATAGAAATAGAATAGAAACTATTACATAGAAATACTACGTTTTGACATTAACGTTCTTGATGTTAACATTTTGCCTGAATCGGAACGTCTCAGCTATCGCACATGCGCATTCCGTACTGCGTCGTAAAAATCAATCGAGTCGTTTTGATTCTGCAGTAAAACTAAGTCGAAGTGAAGAAAATTATTCTTATTTTGAATTTAAAGAATTAATTTAGCGAGTTTAAAGTATTGTTAAAATAGTGTGTAGTATCTTATGTTCATTATTATGTATTTAAGGATTAGAATAAATTAGTTCACAAATTGGTAATGCCAATGTTAATTCATTTCTCATGCAATAACAAAACGCTGCAAAGTGACAGATATTTGGTTTGTGGCTTTCAACTGTCACAAATTACAGTGTATTTCTATGAAATGTATGAGTAAACAATAATAAAGTATATTTTATACCAAGTAATATTGAAAAAAATATACGTTTAAGTGTATTTATAAAGCGTGATTTCCTATTTTTACAGTTTAGTTTAATCCTGCTTCAAGTTGTGTTTTGTTTCACAAGAAATATTAGTGAATAGTTTTAAAAAAGTGTATACTTATATAAGTGGCAGGACAATAGAAGTACATACACGATAAAGTACAGTTTCAAGTGATGGCAGATTTTACGCCGTTTTACGTTGATAGAGCTAAGGGATCACGTGCCTCTTGTAAAGGATGTAAAGGTAACCTTCCTAGCGGCGAATTGCGCCTCGCTAAAATCGTCGCTAGTCCGTACGGGGAAAATCAACAAATGAAATCATGGTATCATGTAGATTGCTTTATGAATGTGCTATTAAAACAACGCCCCGCAACCAAACGTATCGATTCCATAGATGACATCGGCAACTGGGCTACATTGACGAAAGAAGACCAAAATTTCCTCCTCAAGAAAATTAATGAGCTGGAACAAGTGTATGCCCAGAAAAATGATGGAAAATATACAGCAAAAGTAATTAAGAATGAATCAAATCAATCTAAAATCCAAAATATTCAGAGTTCAAGCAAGGACAACACTGACTTGAGTGTGTCCCCTGTAAAAACTGAGGACAATAAATTTTCAACATTTATAACCCTGTGTAAAAATATAGCCCGTGTAGATGCTTACACAGATAAAACTGCAGTAGTTAATAAGTTTTTTACTAAAGGCTCTAATGGGAACAATTATGAAGGTGATCTAGCACTTTGGTGTAAATTTCTTTTGCCTCAAGTGTCCAAAAGGGTATATAATTTAAAAAGTAGGCAACTTGTGAAGCTGTTCTCTCGAATTTTCAGTACCGATCATGATGATATGTTGACTCATTTAGAACAGGGCAATGTAGCAGACACAATTCAACATTTCTTTACTAAGGCAAAAACATTACAGCCTGCAACAGACAGTACTTTAACTTTACAGGACGTGGATGACTTTCTCCAAGAGCTCTCTAAACTAACAAGAGAAGACGAGCAGATATATCATTTTAAGAAAATAGTCAAATTGTGTACACTTAATGACCTGAAAATGTTGATCAGATTAATCAAAGGAGACTTGAGGATCAACGCTGGTCCCAAACATATACTTGAAGGGGTGCATCCAGATGCATATCAAGTGTTTCAAACATCAAGAGACCTCGACATGGTTTTAAAGAGAGTATTGCCACAAAGTGCAGGAGTGAAACAGAAAGGGGCATCCCTAAACACTGTACAAGCAAAGTTAACTCTAATGACACCAGTTCTTCCGATGCTGGCTGAAGCTTGTAAATCTATAGAAATGGCAATGAAAAAGTGCCCGAACGGTATGTTCTCTGAAATCAAATACGACGGAGAGAGGGTCCAAGTACACAAAAAGGGTGACGAGTTTAAATATTTCTCACGTGCCTTAAAACCAGTGATGCCACATAAAGTCAGCCATTTCAAAGCTTACCTGCCCCAAGCATTTCCTAAAGGCGAAGATATGATCTTGGATGCAGAGGTATTGATGGTTGATGTTAATACTGGTAAACCTTTACCCTTTGGTACTTTAGGGAAACACAAGCAAGCGGAATTTAAAGATGCTCAAGTGTGTTTGTATGTTTTTGACTGTCTGTACTATAATGGTGATGCGTTAATAGACTGGCCTATTAAGAAACGTCGGAGTATATTAAAAGAGAACATGGTTGAAGTCAGGAATCATGTTATGTTTTCTGAACAGGAATTAATCCAGAAACCATCGGATTTGGCGAAAATGATTGCAAAGGTGAGTGTGAAAAATTGTGGTGATATTTATTTATTGCATATTTTTTCAATGATTATATGAACAACAACATATCAGGTTAATATAAAGCTTAAGACTAACATACTCTTACAGGAGGCCTACTGGATACACCACTCATCTCTTATACTAATTGGTAAAGGAGAGCATAGGTTAGTGGCCAATTCTTCATAGGGCAGTGGTATTACACGTGTTAATGACATAGAGTTAATGGTAACATCTTGGACCAGCTGCATGTGACGATCCAATTTCTGTCCTGGTCTGTTATTGTTTATGTTTATAAATCAGTCATTATCTTCACAAGTCATGCGTTTAGTTTTTGGAGTTGAAAATAATTAATTTGAGAAAAGATGTTATTTGGAAATAATTTCTTACTTTTTTTTTTTTATAATATAGAAGTATGAGCAACCTGGCATTCAGACAGCAGTCCATCTGATGGCGGACATTGTTCCCTATGGATATCTGTAATATACCCTAGATAAGATTAAGAGTCCTACCTGTGGTCAGCCACCTTAGCGGACTAAATTGTAATGCCTCTATATGTATAATTGTATAATGTCTGTCTTACCTTATCTGCTTATTTAATATTGACATAACATGTTCCAGGTTCTACAGTTGGGGTTGGAAGGGCTTGTGTTGAAAGACCTGGAGTCTACATACGAGCCTGGTAAAAGACATTGGCTTAAAGTGAAGAAGGATTACTTGTTTGATGGTGCAATGGCAGATACAGCTGACCTTGTTGTACTTGGAGCTTGGTTTGGTAAGTAAACATGTTTGATTCTTCTTTCCATATAGTTTTAATATTATGTTTATTATTAAAGAATTATATACATAAACAAAAACTTTGTAAAAATAATGATACCAAAATTATGAGTAATTAATATAATTATAATATATTTGTTTCAATTGATCTTTAAATCTAGATGCTATCCCATATTATTTATGTGTAATGTTCAAGCTCAGAAATTATTATAATGTCTATGTATTTTATGTAACATGAAGTTGGTTAAAAAGAATATTATATTATAATAACATTGAGACATACATACATATATAAAGAGGGATCTATTTTTATGGTCTTTTTATGGCATGGTATTAATAAATTTAACAGTAAGTATGCTTATCATTTAAATGAAAGTAACTAAGTAAGTTTTAATCTCCAGGGTGACAAAAGTTACATCTGGGAATACAAATAAAATTGTTTTTTAAATTGTACACAATTTTAATATATATCCTTATTTCTATAAATTTACAGGATCAGGCAAAAAAGGCGGGATGATGTCTGTATTTTTGATGGGTTGTTTGGACACATCAAGAAATCGATGGGTTGCAGTGACCAAGGTACATACAGGTCACGATGACAGTACTCTAGAAAGGTTGCAAAAGGAATTAGCACCACTCATGATCAAGATATCCCAGGATCAAACGAAAACTCCTCTCTGGTTGGATTGTAACAAGGGCTTAATTCCAGATTTTGTTGCCAAGGACCCCAAGAAACAACCTGTTTGGGAAATCACTGGTGAGTGTTTTTATATTGGTTTGATTTGTTTTTCTTTCTAGATAAGCTATCATTTATATTAAGGGCGTAGTTACCGCCGTATGAGCCGTATTAATGATACAGGGCGCCCTTATCATGTGTATTTATCAGCTAAAAAAATACGTAGTCAGGACCGTGTAATGTATAAGGATATGTGAAATGTATAAGTATGTAAATGAAAAAAAGGACGCCAGATTGAAATTTAAGGAACCCCCAACAAAGTCTGATACAGGGCCCCATTTTAAAGCATGCTACGCCACTGATTTCTTCTTATTTCTATATAGATTTATTATTATTCTTATGTAGACAAATATGTATGATATTTTTAATATAATACAAACAAAGTAATCTAATAAATTTCTAATATCATATTGTATATATTACGCGTACAATATGACCTTTGTTTACTGTACTTAAGTCATTTTATACACATATTATTATAATATGTATGCCTATGAAAAAATAAATCCCATTTAGAATATAAAGACAATTTGGAGTCCTTTTTTGATTCGCGCAAAGCATTGGTATACTTAAAAATATTTATTATGTCTGTTTTCAGGAACTGAGTTGACGAAGTCCAATCTACATATAGCAGATGGCGTGTCTGTTAGATTCCCTAGAGTGACAAGGATACGCGACGACAAGGACTGGAAAACGGCTACAAATTTTGAAGAACTTAAACAGTTGTATAAAACGTCCAAGGAGAAGACTGATGTATCGCTTCTCACTAAAATTGCGGCTACAGCAAATGACGATGCACCATCAATGAAGGTACCGAAGAACAGTCCGGTTAAACGAAAAATAGATACCTATTTTACCCCAAAAGATCCAAAGGAAGAGAAAAATGATAGGAAGAAAAGAAAAACTGGAGATTTAAATGCTTCTACTTCATCGGATTCAAACAGTGCATGCAGTACAAGTACCATAAGTTACGATGATATTGATGCCACTGATGACCAGAATGATATATTGCCTGAAAATCCATTACCTGATGTTTTTAAAGATAAGCGATTAGGTTTTCATCCAGATTTTATTAGCTTTCCAGAATTTGAAAGAAGGCATTTCGAAAGGCATTGGATAGCATATGGTGGTATTGTTGTGAAATCAATAAAACGCATGAATGTTGATTATTTAGTTCACAGAGACAATGAAATTGAATTTAAGCAGATGATGAAATTGAAAAAATGTTTACCATCAAGCGTTAAGCATGTTACAAAGAGTTGGTTGATAAAGTGCATAAATGAAGTGAAACTTTGTGATACTACGAACTATACAGTTTTGCTACAGCCATGAATACATAGTGTTTTTAAATGTTAAATGTACTAACCTAATGGTTCAGAGTTGGCAGAGTCGAATAATATGTTATTAATAATGAAGTTTGTATGTATTATGTTACTTAAAAATTAAGTTTATATTTACAATGATGTATTTAACTGGTTTTATATGTTGTCGATTAACTATCTGATTTTGATTATGCGTATTTTAGTTCCATATTATGTGGTATGAGAATAAAATGCTTACGAAAATTAACTATTAAAGGGAGTTTTTTTGTAACTAAAAAAATATTATTTTTATTTTTTTTTTATAATATAAGAGTAGCAGACGAGCATGCAGTCCACCTGATGGTAAGTGGCTACTGCCGCCCATGGACATCTGTAATCAACCCCAGATAGGATTAGATATTCCTACCTGAGGTCGGCCACAGATGCGCCGCTACCCCTGAGGACTAAGCTGGAACGCCTCGGAAAAGTCTGTCTCCCTTACCACACCCTTCAAACCGGAACACAGCAGCGCATAACACTGCTGTTATTAGGTAGAAGTAGGTGTGGCGGTGGTGCCGCCGGAGTCGAACCACAAAGGGTTCTACCACCTTTAAATTATCATTACACCACAAAAATTTAACACACCATACCATAATTATGTATTTTTTATATGTGAAGACTGGTGGAGATAAATAAGTATTTGTGGTCGCATAGCGTCGTGAACACCAGATGGTGTGGGAGGAGCGATAACTGCTCTCCCAGGGCAGAGCCCGATCGGGGCATCGCGCTTGGAGGACTCCGGTTGCGTTCCGTCGGAGATCCCGGAGTTCTTCAACAAGCGTTGAGGACGGCCACCGGGGGGGTTTTAGTGCGGTAAAAATCCCACATAACCCGGCGTCGCTCCTACGTCGTCGGTTACCTTTTGAAGGTTTCCCCCTCGTCAAGGAAAAAAAATGGTTTAATGTCTGGGTAGCGCCCCTGTCCTAAGAGTTGATTACAGATATCCATACCGCAGTTCCTACTAAACATTAGAATAATTGGAATGAAAAATGTTCCCACATTTTTTTATAATATAGGAGTAACAGACGAGCCACCTGGTGGTACATATGTGGCTACTTCCGCCTATGGATTTTTTTTATAATGTATGAGTAGCAGACAAGCATGCAGTCCATCTGATGGTAAGTGGCTACTGCCGCCCATAGACATCTGTAATCAACCCGAGATAGAATTAGATATTCCTACCTGAGGTCGGTCACAAATTTGTCGCTACCCTTGAGGACTAAGCTGGAACGCCTCGGAAAAGTCTTTCCTCCATTACCTCACCCTTCAAAACGGAACACAGCAGCGCTTATCACTGCTGCAGCTGTCCCTATATTAATTTACTCTCCTTCGACACCTCTACCCGAACAATTTAATGAAATTTGCATTCAGCCGTTCAGGTAATCGAAAATGTAATTGGTGCGAACAATACAGGTTCCTACGGTAGTATGGTTATCGCAAAAATCTGTAAGCGAATTCAATTTTCCAAGTTTTTATGAGTGTAGAGAATATTACACCGTAGTCGAATATCGGTGCACCGAATATGTACCTACCTACAATAAAGGCATATCATGCACTAATATTATAAGCTAGGGATTTTTGTTACATTACTTAGGTAAAAAGGAATTTCGGAAGCCAAAACTTTTTGTACCTATTGGTGTTTTTGTAGTTTCTACCTATAGGTCCTATAGGTCTTTAGAAGGCAACACCTTCTATTTGTCTTAATAAATTGTAATTTGGGTATATTATTTTGATAATAGATATTGCGTTATTTTAAATTTCACTAAAATATTTTTATTCAGATAAATGTAGTGTATCTAACAGTGAAATGGAAACGGATTATATAATTATGAGTCTGAAATCATTTATTATTATGGATATCAAATTAAACACGATGATAACTTAAATGATAAGTGAACACGTGATCAACTTGATTTTTAGGACTTGGCTAGATACATCATAGATTAGTATGAGATACATATTAAATTGCCTCGTCCAATTAGAATTGACGTCATATCACCACTCATGCCTACACTAAGTGTAGGCATGAGTGGTGATATGACGTCAAACTATAAGTCTTATAGTAACAAGAAATGAAGTATCTTTTATCTTGTAAATGGTGTGTACTGTGTAAATATTAGTATTGAGTTCGCACTCCGCATTATATAATTTCGCCACTATAATAGAACTATACGCGTGGAGAAATCCACATGATACGCACGGTTTTCAATTTTTTTACATTTACAGTTTTAATATAGCGTACGTCAGTAGGTAAGTGTACTTTAATCATAAAGTCCTATCCAAATTTTAAAATCATTCAGGCGGACGCGAGCGATGTTTCCAAAGAGTAGCACTAGTCAACAATACACAATTTTGGTAGAAATACGTGCCAGAAAAACGCTAGTATAAAACCGTATCTGAACATTGTTTAGGTCGCTATGAACTTGAATTTTTAACGGCACAGGAAGTGCGGTGTCACAGGAGACCGACAAATATGCCGCGTGTCCGTATTGCCGTACTGGAAACGCCTGCAAGCGTATCGTGTTGCCGATTTAAATTTTAAACTCAGCTTCATACTGTAGTTCGGTAGGTGTGTAAAAACATATTAATTATTAACACGCCCGCTGGCTTTCACAAACAGCTAAGCCGAACACGGTTCAGATATTATAAACTAAAGCTTCGGACAAAAATTAAATGGAGTTTGTTGCGACGTAATATTTATATACACACGCCACACGTAAATAAGTTATTAATTTATGAAACACACGTTAAATTCGAAATAAATTTATTAAAACTGATTTTTGTTATATGTTACCAACCTCCAATCCTTAATGATAGAGTGGGTGAGTAATAATTATCCCTAAAAGGTAAATAAGTCTTACTTACCTTAACTTTGTGGAATAAGTCATATTGAGTTACAAAAATAACGACCTTAAAAAAGTTCATGTAGGTACATTTTTTTAATATGCCTTCAAACAGTAGCGTAAGAACTACTTACCTACTATAGGACTGTAAGTCACAGTAGCATATAAAAGGGTACGATATTCTATTGAAATATAAGCAGAGATATAGACGAATATTTGCAACGAACTAAACAAAAAAAAACATTTTTTTTTCAGTGCGCTGTAGTAAATAGTCTATTGAAATGAAAATTCTATCAGCTATAGTTTTATTTCAGCTTTATAGCGTCGAGGAGCACTCCATCCGTGGCCGAAGGCAAATATCTCGGGGTTGGGTTTCAAATATTTATAAAAGAATCCGGTTCACGTCTTGCGAATACGACTGCAGTGTATTTTAAGCTATCCAAGTAGGCGTTTTAGGTAGATTTAGTTGGACACCTATCTTATTTCCTACATTTAGGTTGGTACTTATTTAAAATACAAAAAGGAACATTTCCTAGCCAAAATTTCTATTCTACCTGAATAATTATTTTCTATAACATAGCCTTGGGTAGTTAGTTACTTATTATAATGCATAAATATACTTTAATGATAGTGAGGATGAGAACTATATTGGCTCACAAGGCTTTAATTAGTTTTCAATAATAGCAATTCATTTGTAACTGAGTTCAGATTAGATAGGACTAGAAAAGTTGTAGGATCGAGTAGGTTCGACCGGCGAGTTAGGGGTTTGAAGGTGGTAGAACCTTTTGCGGTTCGACTCCGGCGGCACCACCGCCACACCTATTTCTGCCTAATAACAGCAGTGTTAGGCGCTGTTGTGTTCTGGTTTGAAGGGTGTGGTCATGGAGAGTTCTTGATTTTTTTGTAGAAGGGTACGAATGCCGGCTGATTTACATATGAGGAGACTATCTTAGTTCTTCAGGGGAGGCAACACGTCTATATCGACATATGTTAATAGCATATATATATAATATGTAGATATTGCTTAATAATATATGATTGCACGATGTCAGTATAAATCTTCCCGTACCTATATCTTAAGGATCTGGCGGTAGACAGAATTATAAAGCGTCAATTTGAAATTCATGCAAATTAATCTAAATTTTTAATCAAGTTTTGTATATTTGCGTTGACATTTAGGTACCTACTGCATAATGTAAGTGTCAGATGTAATTTTTGCGCAAGGCAATGTAGGTACTAATGTAATTTGCAAAGGAATTGTTAAGTAGCTTCTAAAATACATTAATATTTATGAATTTGTTTCTTCATATAATTGTACCGAAAAGAAGCTTAATTAGTGGACATTTCTACCTTATACCTCTTGTGTTCTGGTTTGAAAGCCGAGGTAGGTATTCTAATTTAGCAATCAGGAGACCAACGCACCTATGATCCGTTTTTAAGAAGTGCATCACTTCCTTTAATCACTACTTTGCGTATTTCATTCTTCTTGGCGTTTACCTACGTGCTATGACTAGTTTATAAAATTTAATGTTTGTAAACTAACCAGATAATGACTTTTAGTTGTCCATTCTGCTGCCGCTGCATAACCGCACTTTTGCTGTTATTCCACTGGGAAATCATCACATCAAGATTACAGAGTTGTTTTGTTCAAAGACCTAAATGCGGTTTTTGTGTGCAGTTGTTCGTATCGTAAAGGAAATATAGGTCACAGACCGTGAAATTCGCCACTGAATATTTTCAGTATCTTTTTACAAGGGAAATCAAGAGCGTTGTGTAATCATTGAGAATTTTTAACTAAGAAAAAATTACATAATATTACAAGAAGACAAAATAAACTTAATATTTTTGTTTCTAACTTATTAGGCACCTCATTAGTATGCTTAACGAGTTCATTTAATAAAAGTGTATGAAAAAGTTAAGTAAATACCTAACTTCAGGTGCATGAATATGTATGGGTAAAGATTGAAGAATGCGCATTGGAGTATTGTGGTGAATTATGCTCCAGAGCTCTTTCTTTAGTCCATAGCTTTAGTCAGAAGAACTCTTGACCACTTGACGTAAGGATGACTGCAGCCTTATGGCCACTTAAAGTTTATTCCCTTAATATTTTATAATTGAGGTATTTAATATTAATTTGTAACCTATTTAAATTTAGGTATTAATAATATACTTAGGTAGGTACAAATTATTTAAACTTTAGGGGTAAAAACTAAAGGAATGAAATTAAAATCCTAATATTTACTTATAATAGGTAGTTACATTCATAATAATTAATAAACAAACAAGTGTTATACCTTAATTGGCTGTTGTCATACGGTGATAAGTTTTCCATTTAGTGATTGGATATAACTAGCAAATAATTGTATAGACAACGGTTTAATAAAAACGAAAACCGTTAAACAAAGTACGTATGCATTCTCAGTAGGAACAGTCGAAAGATTACTGCAATCACCGTTACAAAACCAGTGGTTGTCAACGTTTTCAGTTACAAACGTTGGTCGTTAGTTAGTTATTCAAGCGCGTCCCACCGCCAGTTAATTAGGCGTGTGGCTCGCAATTTTAAATTGGATTACGCGCGCCATCGCTCGACCATAGTTGAAATGTTAGTTTGCTTAAAAAATCTGTTAATCGCCATCTCTTTTTAATAAATTATTACAGTCAAAGACTATTACAGTTCCATAAAAACAATTGTTTTCATATCATGAATCTAGAACGTTTTAGTAATTTCATGCAAAAAATAAATAAAATGAAAACATTTTTGTTAAAATTTTTAAACATTTTCGTTTTCTTATTTTTGCACTTTGCGGCATTTAAGTTCTAGCATTAAATTATATTTAAGGTTGCAAGAATATAAACATAGTTTTTTTTAGTGCATTAATGTATGTATCGTTCAACAATCAACAAATCTGATAAAAGATCAACCTTTTAAAATGATCGACCAATGGCCGTGAAAGCTTTCTCTTTACGAGTATACGTTAACTATAATCCAATCTGCGTTAAAGGCATTCACCGCCTTTCAACTAATTGTTTTAATAACGCGACCGGCTCGCCAAGCGCCTCTTTTTAACCAACTTTGTAAATTGAATTAATCTTGCACGTCGCTTTACCAGAATATGTTTTGTAAAACAAGCTTTGGCGAGCGCTACCTACTGCTCTCTGCATGTTAGGTTTATAAAAAAATAATTAAATACATAGTATTTATAAAAAATATTTGAGACAACTTATAACGAAACATATAAGTCACATACAGTATTAAGGATGTATATTTATTAATGTAGTAGGTATAGGGTGCGAATATTTGTATAGGATGGGAATCGAATCCACAACTTCTTTCTTAACAGTCAGGCTCAGTAACCACTGGACGATGAGGTCAGTCTAAATGTACAGGGTCTTATAGCACACCAAAAAAACATTAATTTTAAAATCCTATCATAAATAAAAATATAGGTCTTATTTCGATTTTTAACATAATAAAATTTTCAGAAGCGAAGAATATTATAATTTTAACAGAATAAAGTTCATAAAATATTACGGATTTTATTAAAGATTCTCACTATATTTTATGGAAAAATTCAAAGGAGTGAAGACCTTTGAATTCGGTTTATACGAGTAACTCTCTTGCAACTGTGGTTCCCACGTTTCTTGCGAGCGACGTTTAATGAGACCGCAGGACTACATTTCTTGTGTAAATGATTAGACAAACGTGCTTGCAGTCCACTAACATGTTAGTTGTACAGCATCAGGATCATTTTAACTTATAATGCATATAAAAAAGTTTTAAGTATTTATGAAAGTCAGGTAAATCAGATCTCTCGAATGGGTGCTAATAAGCTTACATTGAAAGAGAAAAACGATTTCATCATATTGATTTTGAAATGCAAGTTAAAAGCATAATTAAATCAAGTGAATATTCCAGTGTTTATTAAATAATTTACTCTCCCGTATTCCATTCTTAGCCTGGCACACCGGATTGGTCTTTTCTCTGTCTAGGTATACTTTTATCAAGGAATCTTAGCGTCAACGTTATGAACACGACGCGTCATCTTTAGCAGCTTTTCATGGTGGATATGTCGCCTAAATTTTTTATTCATAAAATTAAATTCCTACCTGAGGTCCGCCACAGATCCACCGCTGCTTCTAAGAGCTAAGCTGGAACGCCTCGAGTAAATATGTCCCTCATCACACCCTTCAAACCAGAACACAGCAGCGCTATACCTACATTGCTGTTATAAGGCAGAATATAAGGTTTATTTTAACAGTATTTAAGCATGAGTATAATTTGTCTGAGTACGAATTTACTTTAACAGTAAATAATTTAATGTAATAATACTAAGTTTCTCGACATCCATCGGGTCAAGTGGACTCGCTCTGTTCGATTTGCATAAGCTCTGTTTTTCTATGCAAGTTGGAGTTCAGTACCTAAAGTGTTCTAATAATTCAGCTCCACTGAAGTAAAAAAACAAGGACCATTTCAGTATTACCTTCTTGAATTTTTATTCCAGCGAGGCTTTCGGGCATTGAGTTAGAATTTTTTACGAACGTACATCAATTTTAATGAGCAGACCACTTCTAGTATTATTATTTTTAGAAAAAAAAACAATAATAGTACTTAGTAGCAGAAAGGTAGTAGATACCTACGGTTTTATTTTTTTCATTATATTGAAGTAGCAAACGAGCGAGCAGATATCCAACGAATGGTAGTGCCTATATACCCATGGACATCTAAATGTGGTTGTAATTTTTTCGTACTGAGCTTGATGTATTGGTGACTCGAACTGCGTGTGCGAAATTATCGCCACCTTTACAATGTAGATCTATTTTGTGCACAGATAGCTGATGTTTATGAGTCTACCTAGACATGACATAGATTTTGAATTTGCTATGTAATATTTACTTCATCGATCGGATAAAACAACTGTAAATTCTTTTTCACCAGGATTAAATTCTTACACGGTAGGCTTTAGCTGACAAATGACTAATGACATTCTTCGTAAAGTCGGACCGAAACAGAGTCCGTAAATAATCCCGAGTAGGAAATATGCGAAATTTCGAACGAAACTACGACTTTCCTCCATTTGGAGTACCTACAAGTCCTAACTTATGTGGATATGGTATATAGAAGTGTAGTGTACTCACGTTGCATAAGTACACCTACGTTTTACGAACAGTACCCTTAGTATGAGTTTTTATGTTTTTACAAAAGTTACTGTTTTTATATTTGTTTACGTATTTGTCCAATCAGCGCCCCTAGCGGACTGTATCAGAACTGATTGGAAATGTATGGGAAATACTTAAACAAATGTAAAAACAGTCATTTTTGAGCAGTAAAAACTCCTACTAAGCAGTACTCTTAGTAGGAGTTTTTAGTTTGTAGTACGTATATATTAGTGTATTATTTTTATTCTGTTAGGTTTCACGTATGTCTGATACTAGGAGCTTAGGAGAAAACTTACCTGCAAAATCTGTTATAATGGAATCGGATTCATTGTAATCCACATGTCACAATATTATTTATATATAGTCGTGATATTTTTTAAGGCGGCAGCTGTATATAGAAAACCTATTTTTATTTACAGAGCCGTAATGTCTTATTCTTTCTTTTGAACTGATTACAATTTTACAACACAGTCTGTTAGTATGTGACTCCCACGTAAGGGCGAACGGCATATATAATGAAAAGGAATAATAGTCATACTACACATATTATTGAAATAAATGGTAATAATATAATAGGAATTATTAAGTATATAAAAACATAAAGCATCTTCCTAGATCAGCTGTTTGAAGTCAGAATATCGCGTATATATAACCCGCGTGGCGCAAAGTTCACTACGTCGGAATTAAGAAGGTTCCGAATTCGATCCACAGCCTAGCTGATATCTATTTGTAGCTGTCTGGTATTCCGTTTCGATGGAGGGGCGTGGATCCTTTCTGACTTACAAAGAGACCATCTTAGTACTCAAGCAACGCATCTGTGTTCGGATTTAGGTAGAACTAAGGGTATATGGAATTAATTGGATGTTGCTGGGTGGCACATGCCATTTACTATTAGGTGTACCTACTGTATGCTTGTTTCCTACTTCAATATTATAAATAAAATAAAACCTAAATATCGAATTTTCCTCTCTGTTCTGGGTCTGGCTATTTGTGTAGTCGCCTTTGTGTGGAAGTATAGAAATAATCATTTACTAGCATATATTTTTTCCAACGTCGCGTATATTCGTATTAGTCTTATTGAATTGTAGAAACTGCGAAAATACAGTAGATATCGAGTGTATTGGAATCCGCACGTTATTTACGGCCCTTCGAGCAGTCGGCAGCACTGTATTGCACATTGAAATTCTGAAGTTTATTTACTAGCTTGCAATATTTTTTCTTTATTTATGTACGCTTGGCTTAATATGAGCTAGTCTGTTATTGCATTCTAGACCAGGCAAAAATATTTTCGACAAAATTACTGATGCATCGATCTCTAATGATGGTTTAACTATTTTTGGTTCCAGTGTGACTTAGACACATTTAGTTCAATTTTAAAACTCTTTGACTATTGACGATTCTATGGGCTTAATAAAGATTTGTGTGAGTTTGGCACCGAATTGCGGCTCAACGGATCTCGTTCATGTGCTTTGAATATTTGAACCAGCTCTGAACCGTAACATCGCCTTTCTGTAGAGCCGAAGTTGGATTGCCTTATATAATCTTACTCATGTATATGATCGCTCTCCGATACATATTATAATTCTCCCCACTATTAAACCAACCACAATAAGGTTTTGAAAGTATGACGTGGCAGACAAACTCATCTTTATCCGTACAATATTTTGAAAGATACGGCTCGTGTTTTTGCGGCTGTCTTATGGTAGATATAAATACCTACTATATTTATTACTAGCTGACCCGGCAAACGTGGCGATGCACGATAAATAAAAAAATTTTAAGGGTGAACAACCCTTATCACTTAGGGGTATAAAAATTGTTAGTAGCCGATTCTCAGACCTACTGAATATGCATATAAAATTTGGTGAAAATTGATAAAGCCGTTTCGGAGGAGTACGGTAACTAACATTGTGACACAAGAATTTTATATATAAGATTATTATAGGAGACTGTCTGTCACGATACGCGTTTCACATCATGTATTTGCGTAATTGAATCCTAAAGCTATGTACTGATTTAGGGCAGAAATAGCCTACTCCACCAGATCATCGTCCTGACCTAAAAACGATGGGGAAAGCCTCATTTTATTCAAGTCTTCAAATTTTTTAGCATTTAATGCAGACAAAAGTTGAAAATGTTGAAATATGCGATAGTTAAGCTTCACTTTAGACGTCGTTTAGTTTGAAAAGACTCTCGACGGTCAAGTTTTAACGATATTCTGAAATGGGATGGTTAAATCGACTTCAGTTTGAGTAAGTTTTATGTTTTAAAATATTAACCTCGTTTTAACTTTATACTCGTTTTATGTTAAGGTATTGTAATGTTAATGCTGTAGAATCATATGTGCCATTACTCGTAAAAGCGATCGTTTGTATAAAAGGTTTTTATAATAAAGTTCGCCTTTTGTTTATTATCAATCCAGTATTATCCCACTGCTGGGCATGGGTCTCTCTGTCTAGCTGTGCTGGGCATGCTTGTCTTTTCATAGTGAAATATATAGCTTTAGATCTCGAAGGTAATTAAGTGCGGATTGATAGACTTTATATATCTTAGACTTTATAGCTCTTTAGCTAGGTTTCCTTACCATGTTTTTCATCATTAAAGTAAGCTATAATATATTTAGAATATTAAATGTCTCGCAAAAATCAAAAGTATGCAATTGTAATTACAATCTCGGACCCAGCATGAGAGAACGAATTTCAAACCACTAAGCTTTCACATGATGTTAAGCTACAGTAAGTACGGGTGGAAACCTGCGGTCGGTCACCAATGTGTTGTTAGCTCTGAACGGCAATACCGAACACGAGTGGTTGTGTACAAATGCAACTTTAATCTTTAATACCGAACAGTAGCTTACGTACTCTTGTTATATGTATGAACGAAAGTGGCTGTGCGACTCTCTCAGATTAAATATAATACTGCCACATGAACAGAGAGTTAAATAGTACCACTTTACGGTAAAGTTTAGTGCACAGCACTGTTTTTAAAGGCATTGCTATTTAGGAACGTCTATCGATTACAAATAGGCGTGGATGGAGACTTTTTTCCTAAAAAGTTTTACCTAAAAAGTAAAAATGAAATGTACTAGAAATCATTCAAAGCATTGTTATAAAGTAGAAAAAGTTCTGCCGATATAGTCAAAACATGAATAGTTTCTGTAGTCGTGTAAACCTAAAAGAAAACTAAAATTACGAAGAGATTTAAAGATTTCAAACTCTTGAACTTTGCACTGAAGATCGTGGAATATATTTCAAGTTTTCAATTAAGTCATCCAACTGAATTGCATCAACTCAACCTAAATATTATTCATAGAACAGAAGCCATTATTATCTATACATAACACGTGTGTACCGTTGTTTCAATGGAATGTATGTGCATCTGTAATCTACTGAGCAACGGCACAGGCATTGTCATCTTAATGGAATAGAATAGTCTGTTTACTTCCCAGAAATGTAGTTAATCCTTATTGCATACAATATGTGTACGTATCTACTCTGTTACCGTTGATAGATTAAGGCTGTTTACATGTATGTCGGGCAATCAACGACCACGCTGCTGCATTCTGACTTTTGTGGGAATTTCAGAATATTAATATATAAAGATCGAATGAAAACGTTAAGACTTAACGATGAACTATTGTAGAATTAACTAACCGTGATTTGTGAACCGAAATACGGGTTTGTGGTATCTATGGGTATGTATATGGTGGTGTATATTTTATTATAATTGTTATTTTATGTATCATCATATATTTGACTGTTGCAAAGTGGATTCTATCCCAACTTTATAACACGGCGGAACGTCTAATATTATTGACTAGTAAATTGTATACAAACACTCTTACTAAATGCAACTATGTAAATATGTATGATATAAAAGTACCAGTATTCAATAAGAATTGCCTAGAATTATTCCCTTGCGGTATCTTTGCCATGCCTTTTATCCCTTAAAGTTGGACTGTTGATTTATATCACGTTGCAAGGGAGGCTAACCGCTATTCACCAAGACTAGCAAGTTACCTGTAATTGTTTTTAGGTAGGGCTATTTTTCAATTTTTGTAATAAATATACTTTTTAAGAATAAATTTAGGAACTGATAATGGATGTTGATAGACAGTAGGTAATGCTCAAATATTATTACTTGTACTTTGAATATTTATACAAGAAACAGAGGTCCCAACACAATTAATTATTCAGTGCTGACTATGACTATGAATTTAAACTATATTATATTCTAGGTAGTCTATGTTCATACTGAGATTGAGATTAAAGCCAGTATTAATCACATAAAATATTCATACTAATATCGGCTTGAAATAATATGTGAAGATTGAATATGCCTCAATGGAGTCCCTATGGAACACATGTAATCTAGCCACAAACTCGAGCCATACAAATCGGCGCATCCCTCCCGTGCACAATGTTACCAAACGAGCTTTAAGCACGTTCGTGACAACTTTACGTAAGTTTTCCCGTTCCTCAAAATAAGTTTCTTTTGACTGTTTCCACACCGAACTTGGTTACAAATTGTGGTTTGTTACACGGTAAGTATGTTCAAAGTCTGTAGTGAGTTGTATTTCTACTTAACTCAAATGAAATATGAATATGTGAACAGCATAACTGCTTTTACGCTCATAATGGCATATCATTGTAGGGGCTTAAGGACATTTAGGCACTCGCTTGAGCGGAACATAGTTATTAAAACAGTGTCTTGTCTTCTGTTCTTGATAATTGTATAGTGACTGTTCAAAGTGAGTAAATATTGAGTTCAAAAATTCCGTTACATATGTATATACATACAGGTCAAGCTAATAAAAGCGTGGTAATAATATCGTTTACTGTTATAACGAATACGAACTAAAACGAACGAATACAAAAACTCAGTTTGAGACTAAAATCTCAAAATAGATTAAGAATTTTCTCCAATTAATGAGTTAAGAAGCTAAATCAAAAACTACATTAAAAACGAGCAGTCTTAAAATAAAATCGTAAATATATTAGGATAGCTTCATTGAATTAATAAAATTCAGTGGGTCTAAATCAAGAGGCTACAACAAAATACGATTGATCAATTATTTAGGCGTCCTTCGTCAATGCGGTCGGCGTATTCCGATATTTCGGATTCAGTAACAAACAAATTTATTAACTAAGAATTTATAAGTAGGTACAAAGCTAGTGAATAAATGCAATACAAATAAGAAAAGACAAAATTTTAGGAATAGGTCCCATTTTGTAATCTCATATGAGTATTAAAATGTCATTTTAATATTTTAAACGTAAAATATGTGTGTCTTTCTGTAAACAAAGCACCATGCAGTTCATCGGGTCGTAAGTGATCACAGCCGACTAAGGGCATCTGCAACCAACTTCAAGTAAAGAAGTTTACTTGACGCCGATGACAGATCCCATGACTTACATGCTCGCTTCATATATAGGTATGACAGTGAGCGTACACACTCTTCGACCGAAATAAATAACTGTTCTACGCTAGAAAAAAGTGAGACGGTAATATCTTTGCCGTCGGACTATACTGGTCCTACTACAACAGAAACTTAGTATACGTTAATTTCATTGGTTGTATGAATATTAGCAGAAAATCCTCTCTTAAAGAATAACGAGACTTCTCTTATTCTTCTACTATTAATATTGCGCAGGGGAGACAAGAAGAATTTACGAGGTAGGTACCTGGCCGACAGATACAAACTATCGAACCTATATTTTTCGAAAATAAATTACCTACTTGCAATCGTACACTGCAATTACACTTCTTCATAGGTGTCATGTTCATTTACTACTTAAATAATATAAAAAACCATCAATACCACAGTAAAAACGGCGCTAAATAAACTATCACTCCAACAAAACAATTCGCGGGGCTTACAACTCCGCGCGTAAATCCCGAGCTTATACCAGGATGAGAGCGTCTGAAGCGAAGAAAAACGTCTTAACATCTTTTGTACTTGCTCCCAGACAGGATCGTATTTATTTATCTCCTGTAGTTTTGAATACGATGTTCAAATTGCACGAAGGATTTAGACCAGAAATTCATGCTCTTGTACCATCAGGGTATGAGAAAAATTAAATAGAGTTGTCTCCGTCCCTGGAGAACTTCCGACGACGCAAATCCGTATTTCAATCCAAAGTTTCGGGAATTTTGTCCAATACGTTATTTACTACGTATATTCGATTTGCTTCAGGAAAATATCACGAAAAACAAACGATATAGAGATTCCTCAGTAAATGATTAAGCTTGTGAAAAAGATAGTTAAAAGTCATATTTATTTCGGACTGTTTTTGGTACCGGAACTACAAAATAGACATTACAGATCATCGTCACTTTAAACATAGCGTTTTCCTAAAATTAAAATATTTTTTTTGTAACAATGAAGATCTAAGGGCTCGAACACAAAACTGCGATGCGACGCGATGCTAATTCGCAACGCAGAAAATTGCGATGCGAATTGCTGCGATGCGATATCGTGCGGCGTAGTCTCTCAGGGTGACCAACAACAACAACCACTGTGCGATGCGAATCAATTCGCAAGTTCTTGCGATGCGTCGAGGGAGCTCGCAGATTTTTGCGATGCGACGTCGCATCGCAGTTTTGTGTACGAACCCTAATTCTAGTTTTCATTAATAATGTACAGCGTAGAGATTTCTGAACGAAAAAGAGTAGAGATACTTTCTGAAATCCTGGAAAGTTAGTACATAAGGTTTTTAATATAATTGAAATCTTGCAATTTGTTGCCTAAAATATTAGAAAAAGATTTTTTAAAACAGTAAAGTCCACTTCAGATATTGTTTCATCTCGTTTTACAGGCATCGATACTTTAGCGAACAGTGCACGGAAATAAACTGACCTAGAAATCTAAATAAACGGTGAGTTTTGCTACAAACATTTTGTATCTTACTTTATTAACAACTCGTGTAGCACTACAGTAGCTTCAAAATGAGATGGTTTAAATACCTCACAAATAATAGGTTACTAAGTTAACTGTTTGACAAATAGTAGGCAACTTCCTTAAGATGGTGCAACCCTTTGCTGTTCCATTCACAAAATTTCCAAGTTCTGACACAATCCGCTAGGGGCGCTGATCGGAAATTGTATGGGCAAATACGTAAACAAATACCAAAACAGTCATATTTGTCAAAACGTAAAAACTCATGGTAAGGGTACAGATACTGCACTGCAATTACATTACCTATAAACGCACCTACATTTACATCTTCCAAACGTAAACAAATCAGTGAATACTAAGACAATCTAATATTACTGTATAAAACGGAGCAGTCAATAATTAAGGCTGGCTTTACACGGTCAGTGCTGAAATTTAGCGCACCCAAGCCAGTGGCTGTCAACTTTGGAGTACGGCGACGCAGGCGTTAGTTATTCATGCCCGCTGTCCCTGGCCTGTAGTTAATTATGACGCGAGGGCGGCGCTATAAGCAATTTTAATATGGAATTTGTTTCTTTCTTCATTAAAATTAGATTCACGTACTCCTGGATCGGGACGTAAACATTGAACACAAAATATGAATGGCTTAAATGGGTGGCTGACTGGTTCAGTACTGTAATATTAAGACGCAATGATAGTAATGAAATAAGGACAGTAATTTTAATAGACTACGTAGGAGAACCCTTTGCCTTAATATTATAAAGGTCCTGTATAGGTACCTTATATAATGCAAATGTAATATATTTATTAAAGGAAATGTAATACAAATAAGAATATATCCATCAATATGTAGGGCAGATTACATATTTTATTGGAGTTTATTGGAGTTTACTCCTTAAGAAACGATTTGAGTTATAAGGCCCGGTACGGAAATTTTATGAGGAGTAAAATCAAGTGTAACACGAAAAGTTGAGGCGTTACGTAGAAAGAGACAAACATATATATCCACACTTTACGCGCAACACCAGTGAAGTCACTGAATAGAAATGTCATAATTTTATTTTTTTGTACTAGTGACGTGAACGAATGCGTTGTATCGGTAAAATAGGTTCACAGACTACATATTAAAAGTATTTTTAGCCACAAATAAAACATAGATAATTTAAAATAAGCCAAATACGAAGGTGCTAAACTCGGACATGTATACATGTCCGTGGACGGTTACGGTACATTTCGTTTCGGACATGTATACATGTCGCTGGGCGGCAACGTATAATTACAACCCCTCCTTTTTAGAAATATCGAGGTTACAGACGGGCTTAAAATTTTCCATATGCATATAGACATAAAATTGTAGACGAGCGCTTCAACTGAAGGTAGCAAATACCTTCCACGCTAAATACGCACTTCAGAGTAATTTACATTTCTTACGATCTTAACGAGATTCAAATTACTTCGCACGCCACGTGTTATCTTTTCAAAATTTCAGTATTTTAGTGCTTGCCCTACTTATCCATATTCTTAATATACTGTAAGTATTGACTGATTTTAAGTACTGTAGGATAAGTATAGATATCTCACCGCCTTCTAATTGAAGGAAGCCATTAAATGGCTGTCGTGGCGTAATTTACGTGGAACAATGCCGACATGTAGGTGGTGGAAAAACACTGAATCGAAGAAAAAGTGCGAAGAAAAATCGTTTCATTCGTAAATGATCTAAAACTAAATTTTTTAAATATTTTTCAAACACGAAAATAGATGACAGTAACAATTTCAATTGTCGAAACTGGTTAAATTTTCTTATTAAGTGTGAGTAATCTTTACTAATCTATGATTTTAGGCATGTAGCATTTCTATGCACGCCCTGCAACCCAAAGAGCTTGACGGATTTTAACATATGAGTTGTGGTGTGGTTGGATTCGTCTAAATTCGCTATACATGCGCTACCTTTCCAAGCAGTCAGGTTTATTATTTTGTATAATACTTCTGTTTTTAAAACAAATGATTGTGAATAATTTTATTTTGGGCCTGACCACCTTTTCTAGTTTGTTCCTTGTGACTGTGAATTTAGAAACCATTACCTATTTTTTTTAAATTCTTTAACTACTTTACGAAAGAACCGGTATTTTTATATGATAGTATATTACATGCCATTCTAAGGACATTAGGGCTTAATAAGGAAAAATGTGCAAAAAAAGGAAACGATAAAACAATTATTCAAAGTCAAGAGCATCTCTTATTTCTTAAAGCCAAGTTTTTTGTCGACAACCACACTCATCAACAACAACATGTATACACATATATACATTGTTGTCTATTGGATTGTGCGAAGTGACATTGTTGTTCCAGTGTAAAGGCGCTTTACGAGGCTTCCGTTTGAATGCGGCACTCGTAGCAGGGGTTGGTTACTTGAGCTTATTGTTCCACGGAGTAAGCTCAGTTGGTTTCGCTTCCGGAAATCTACGTAAGTTAAAGCTTAGCTAGGATTATCTTGTCGAAAGGTGGCATATCTTGTGGCAAAATAAATAATAGGTATTCTAAATGCTTTATTACTTAGTCATAATATTATGAACATATTTTTAGAATAAAAATATTATAAGATTTAGATAGAGATCCAAAATTTTCGGACAAAAAGAATTGTAATAAAATAGCTAGAAAGAAAAGTTTTTTTTTATAATAATATAGGAGTAGCAGACGAGCAATCAGTCCACCTGATGGAAAATGGCTACTGCCGCCCATGGAAATCTGTAATCAACCTCAGATAGGATTAGATATTCCTACCTGAGGTCGGCCACAGTTGCGCCGCTACCCCTGAGGACTAAGCTGGAACGCCACAGAAAAGTATGTCACGCTTACCACACCCTTTAAAACGAAACACAGCAGCGCCTAACACTGCTGTTAGTAGGCAGAAATAGGTATGGCGGTGGTGCCGCCGGAGTCGAACCACAAATGGTTCTACCACCTTCACCTTCTTAAAGGGTTTATAACTATTTCGAAAATAAACAATAATTTAAAGATACTTACATACGGGTAAAAGCTTATAATATAATCATTTATTTTAAATTGACATAAAAACAATAGATTTATGTATTAGTATTGAAAATTTTACACGTAGATAAATAGACGTTACTACCTGAAAGGATAAACGCCTATTTATATGCAGATTTTCTCATCTCGAAAACAGCATAATGGAAATAATATAAAAAGTTGCATCCTTGTAACCTAGACGAACGATATCACTCGTTGAAAAGTTAATAGTCTCGACTTCAAATATTGGCCGTCTTCGTGTAAACAAATTCTGAAGCAAGTATTGCATTTCCAGTTTTCATGTCATATATTAAATAGATGGAAAAGTCTGACTTTCGAATTCAATATTCAAGAATGTGTTTGGATAAAATACCGATTCAAATATCTAATACAGAAAATAAATTGTATAATGGTGGGGTTATCTTAAAAAAATTGCTCAGACCATTTTAATATTAGAAGAGATGAGATTATAAGAGATTGTAACGAAATGAAATGAAATTTATCATTCGCAAAAATAAGTTGATTATAGCTACTTTTCGTCAGATACTTACAAAAAACTGAAATGAGCAGATCATCCATGGATAACTTATTAAAGTCTCACTGCTGGAAATCATTATCACACCATGATTATTCTACTAATGAACACGGACTCCTTTTTAACTAGAAAGCTATTACTAATTTATGTATAGCTTATCTCCTTAGGATCAAAATTTGACTATATCTATTATCTCCCATTATTAATATTCAAACTATCTCAATTTTACCTTCCAAAGATCGAAATTTTAAATTGTCTAGTATAAATTAATTGTGAAATTTCAATCTTTGGTACAAAAAACTTTGGATAGATTGATTATTAATAACGAGCATATAAAGCATGTGTCATATTTCGATCTTTGGTAGGTAACATACAGATAGAACGGGAATAACTCACGGCAGTATAAGTCTAACTGTCCGGAAGCTTGATACCGTACAACTACGCACAATCTCCTATTCAGTTGTCGTGCAGAGTTGCTTCCTGCATTGAATGTCTTTATTCACACACCGACACCACGGCGCCGTCGTCAAATAACACCTTTTTCCTCCCTCGGGAAAGCGTTTGATATTTAAAAAGCTTTTGAGGCCGTAATTAATACGACTCTAGGGTGTTGTGTGTTAATACTATATTTAAAAGCGTCTTCTTGTTTATTACGGATTAATATTGAATATCAAAAGGTAATTTTAAAGGTAGTATTGTGTTTTAGTGTAACACGTATGTTTTAAGCGTACTACCTTATCAAACCTTACCTTACCTTTAAGGTAAGGTAGATAGGCAATGTAATGTCCCTGTAGCTCTGGGACCAGAATAGGGCTACGGTATCCCCTGCCTGTCGTAAGAGGCGACTAAATGGGGGCTCCAGGGTTGCGGGCAGAGAGAGTGGGAGATCGAACCGTCTAGCAAGCGACCCCTGGAAGGACGGCGGTGTGTGTGGTCGCATAGCGTCGTAAACACCAGACGGTGTGGCGAGCTCTGAAGCTCATTTGGGCGGAGCACGAAGGGGCAACGCGTTCAGAGGACTCCGGTTGCGTTCCGTAGGAGATCCCGGAGTCCTCTTAGTAACGCTAAGGACGGCCACCGGGGGGGTTTTAGTGAAGAAAAATTAATAGGACGTATCTACTACTCCTTAAGAAAATAATTATTTAACTCTACCTAAATATTGCAGTAATATTGAAACTGCCGGCAGACACGTAATTTTCACTTATACGTATATTTATACCTAGTAGCTACCTATCTACATTCATAATATGATTTATTTACCAGAATATTCAGTCCATAAAATAACTACTCATAAACTAAACATTTATAATGGACGATAAAACGACCGTGCCATTTGTTTTTAATGTAATTTGTTGTGGTCATACATAATGTTGCGGCTTTACGCTTTTAATAAAGTTAAATATGAAGCCTATTTTAATAAAATTGAACAGTAAAATTTCGAGATAAATTAACACCTTGCCAGCAGACGAACATGCAGTCCATCTGATGGCAGTGGCTACTGCCGCCCGCGGCCATCTGTAATCAACCCTAGATAATATTAGATTTATATTCGATGTTGGTAAGAGATACGCTGCTACCCCTGAGGACTAAGCTGGAATTGCTCGGACATGTACGTCTTCCTTGCCACGGCCTTCAAACCAGAACACAGAGGCGGTTAACACTGATGGTAGGTATTAGACAAAAAGTATGTAGGTGTGGCGGTGGTGCCGCCGGAAATTGAATTGAATCACAGAGAGTTCTATGACCTTCAATCTTTTCTACCTTCTCTTCCTTGTTTCGGACACGGAAAAACAAAGATAAATCTAAATTCGTTAATTAGGTTTTTATCGGAAAGGAACCTAGAACTGTGCCAGACCGATTTGTAATCGACAAGTTACACACATCGTTAAATAAGCGTAACACGTCATTACTTAGTAAGTGTTAACTAGATTAAAGTAACGTTAAGTGCTTAGACACGAGTTAGGCTTAAAAGGCTTGTTCTACGCCTTGAAAATGTTTTGAATATTCATGCGTACGTCGTACATGCTTGTTTAAACTAATTAAAGATGTAATTTTCTGTTTGACGACGAAGACCTACTTGAAAAGACTGTAATATTAGTAGAACTCCAGTAGAAGCAGTATGACTGATTAATTCTCTCTTGCTCTCCCATACTCCTGAAAAATGAGGAGTAAAAAATCTCGAGAAGATGGAAATTAATCAGAGATGCAAGAAAAAAAGAAGAAGAAAATTAACCAGAAAGAAACAAAGAATGAATGAAATAAAGTTCAAAACAATAAGACAAAGCAAAAGAAAGTAGGTAATAAGACAACATAGGTACACTATCACATGCCAATAAAATCATAAAATGTGTGATATACAGGTGATATATTTTGAAGGTGGTAGAACCCTTTGTGGTTCGACTCCGGCGGCACCACCGCCACACCTATTTCTACCTAATAACAGCAGTGTTAGGCGCTGCTGTGTTCCGGTTTGAAGGGTGTGGTAAGGGAGATAGACTTTTCCGAGGCGTTCCAGCTTAGTCCTCAGGGGTAGCGGCGCATCTGTGGCCGACCTCAGGTAGGAATATCTAATCCTATCTGGGGTTGATTACAGATGTCCATGGGCGGCAGTAGCCACTTACCATCAGGTGGACTGCATGCTCGTCTGCTACTCTCATATTACAAAAAAAAAAAAAAAAAAAAAACACACGTAACCTGAAAGATAAAGTTAAAATAAATGAGAACTAGACAATTACTATAAACATAAAATCAGACTGCGTAAAATACAGCCTATGTGACTCCCACAAATTAGATAAATCCAACGACACTTCATATGTGAAAATCTGTCAAGGGGTTCGGGCTGCAGGGCTTGCCAAGGAATGAGACATACATACAAATAAATCCATACTCTCCAAAAAACTCCCGCTGCAGTCGGGTAAAATCCAAATAAGAAATACATACATACATACTCATAAGAATCACATGTTCCTTTTTTAACTTTTAATTTCCTTTCCTCGAGCTTACTGCGCCAGTTGTAGTACAAGTCGATTATGTAAAGAAAGCCTTGGGGAACAGATTTCCCATCTGCGAACTATTGTCTGTACAACATCCTTGTAGCGTTTCTATTGTCATTGAATGTAGGCGACATGTGCAACATGTTGGCGGAGGAATCTAATTTATATTATACTTTAGTTTCAATTGATATATTGAATATAGTATTTTTAGTACATTTCGACACACAAAGGTCCGCATGACGTCACAGCAGATCTTTGGTGCAAATATTAAGCTAAACTAATAAATAATACACGCATTTACATATATGAATTAATTTCGTAGTATACGAGGCAACAACTTATGATGAGACATCCGTGGCTAGCAGTGGCAAATAAAAAAGGCTAGGTTTGCAGCAACAAGTAAGTGAAGTTTCGATCATCGCACTGGACTGCTTTGCAGAATATTCCGGGCTCGACTTCAGTTAGACTAGATTAACTAGATTAGATTTGCCTTGACTCTCAGATTTTTGGGTTTATACATAGAAATTCGTGAGCATTATATAAAAAAGAGTTAACTATATTTCGTAATGATTTAGTCAAAATCAGTCCAACCGTCACAAAAATAAAATTATGAAACAACACACAGACATTTCAGTTTTATATGGATAAAAACCTGCGAGTATTCCCAATGGGGCTCACGTCTGCTAAACTAATATATCCACGCCTAAGGAATATTAGGCACTCGTACCCATTTACACATACAATGATAACAAATGAAGCTTAACCCGAATATTAAGTTAACCGTAAGTTTGTTCGTTATTCAGAGCGTTCCGTCCGACCATTTTCACACGATAAGGCCCACAAATTACATTTTAAATGAACGTAAGTCTGATTAAGCGCGGTTCTGAGGTTCCGTATGCATTAAAAGTTTTGGTACATTTTTTAGGGTTCGGTACCCAAAGGGTAAAAGCGGAACCCTATTACTAAGACTTCGCTGTCTGCCCGTCTATCTCAGAGCTATATCTCTGGAACCGTAATAGACAGACACATGAATTCTATTCGATATCTGTCTGATGACTTTTAAGGAAGGCTTATTAAGTATTATTTTGTGGTTATTTGTTAGTTACATTTTGAAATATAAAGTTATTTAGAGATCTTGAAATGAAACCGAAGAATAACTGACTCAGCTACAACTAAACGAAGGATATTGAACTTCAATTTCGAGATTTATCCAAAATATCAACGCAATCTAGAAGATATCTCGTAATTTTAGAGTGATAAATCAATCGTTGAACGCTAATGCAGTCTTGGTAACAAACAGTTCTAGTAAAAGGACATGCGGGTTTACACTTCACGGATAGGAGAGAATGCAAGTTCAAATTAACAGTTCGTTCAAAGGATACACGAATTTGCTTCAGTTATAGTTTTTAAGATTATTTCAAAGATTTTTTGTTTTTATCTTTGTTATTATGTCTTGGTACTTCATATTATAACTGAATTTTGTTTGTGCTAAACCTTAAACCTTTTTTAAATAACTATTTAAAAAAAATATATAAACAAAATATTTTTGCACTTCCTTTTAATAACAAAGGTTTTTGGCTATGTAACACTACGCTACAATCTAATGAAACACTTTTTAAGCGCCGATAAAAGTTTAGCCCCAAAATAATACCGTGGTGTACAACTAGTTAAGAAATAACAGTTATTGTTATATAGTTTAATAACAGTTATCGTTATTGCGACATCACCTCAAACCGTTATAAAATATTCAAGTAATAGGTAATCAATTGACTTAAAGTTGGAAAGTTAATTTATATTTTGACAGGAAATGGTTATTTATTAATCATTAAAGTTTCTAAGCACTGGTAAAGCATTTAAGGCATTAAATACACTTAGCGCGTCCCACCTGTGACATGAATAAGTGGTCGAAAAACAAATTTTATTTTGTTGGTTTAGTTCAAGTTTGGTTGGTTGGTTTGTGATTATCGTTAATTTCCTATTAATACTATTATTAAAGAGTGAATATATGATGATATAGGATGATTATTTTTGCAATTATGACTTTAATTATCTTTGTACTAACAACATCGTGCCGGAGCGGTCACCATAACAATCTGTCGCTCATAGGGTTTTAGGTGCCAAGAGGGCCAGGTGTCTGAAGAAAACTGTTTTTTTTATAGTTGATATGTTCCCTACATTAAATATACATTTAAATTTAGACTTTTCTCAGAGTAGTTTATTCGACTTTCTGTGTGTGGGGCTTTAAACGAAGAACATATCCTTAAAAGAGTTGTAAGTAAAAATAATTGAAGCCTTTCAATAATGGAATATAACATAATATTTCAAATTCAATTACACATGTATCGGAAAATTAATGTGTAACCGAATTTAGGAAGTACGCGCGTGTAACTCTACATAAGTTAGATGTGGCTGCGTTTGTAACTTTGCCAGACATTCCGTATTGAGTTCTGAAACGAAAATTAAATGTATTCAATCGTATTACTTCCTTTAAATGGGCATCGACATTTAAATTACTGGACTTTGTGAGTGTATCCTGTTTTTCGCTCGCTCAACGAACGGTAGTTAATAAGTTAACGACGTTGTTTGTATAAAACTGTTACGCCAATTGCTATCGTGATTACAAAGACGATTAAATAAAATTCTTTTTACTTAATTATTCTTGCACATTATAAAGTTTGTCGACGGTTTGAAGGCATCACCTCAACGCCTATGTAATTTTGTAGAACTCTAGATGTGTTTGGATTTCGAAACAACCTTATTTCTGTCTAATAACAGCGATATTAAGTTTGCTGTGTCCGGTTTAAAAGGTGTGATAAGGGAAACATACTTATTGGATGCGTTGCAACTTAGTCCTCAGGGGTGGCCACGTATCTGCGGACCATGTCAGGTGTGTTATCTTATCTGAGATGAATTACATGTCTATGGGGAGCAGTAGCAACTTACTATGTTAACTGCATTAGGTGACCTAACAGCAGTAAAAGTTTCAACTTACTTTTTTAAATCAAATCGGAACAAATATTTTTCAGCCTTCAATGATATAGTATTATTATAATGATGTACACACAGTATAAATAACACATTTATTTGCATCAAAAAGATAATAATGTCCAAATAACACCTAAATTCGTAAAATCAGGTGCTAAATTTCTGATATTATAACACATGCCCTCGTTAATTTAAATACCAAACTGTTTGATTAGCTAATTAGTTAGTTCTGAATTCGGGTGCACGTTTGTTATCTGTGACAAATTGTAGCTTCGTCTATCATTAGCATCGTCAATAGTTACCTCATTTGCATACACTGCGTGTGATGTATGTACAAGTTGTTTATTACCGTAAAGTTTTGACACATTGCTTCGGAGATCAAAGGTGATGTGATGATGAAGGAAATTGTGAATGATTGGAGAATAGATTGTTTAAGTTTTACTATTGTTTGAAGTATGGCGTAGGACATTTGGGTCATATTATATATATCCTTAGAAGGCTACGTTTGGGTTAGGTTAGGTTGGGTATTTCTGTCATCTCTTGTCTGTTTCTGTAGGTAATCGCAATGGATTGGTACATATGAAAAACAACATTGAAAAGGTTAATCCACCCGTAGTCTATAACATACAATAATACATATATTTCTTTACGTTACTGTTCCTTTTGCGCTGATGTGTTCGCGTTTGAAGGATGTCGTAAGGAACATAATTACATGACGCATTGCAATCTACATCTTAAGAGTAACGACGCGTCTAAGATCTGTTTTGGGTAGAATTGTAGTCTACACATATAGGGTGAGTGATCAATTCACATTAGATGGATTTAGTAGTAGAACTTTTCATAATTCGTTCATTTAAAGAATTCTTCGTCTTCAGAAACACCACATGCTTATTTCTATCGTATAATAGAATTAAGCTCAGCAAGGTTTACGTTTGAAAGGTGTGATAATGGAGAGACACACTCTTTTTTGCAACTATAAAAATGTATTGAACAATAGCTATAACTTAGAATGTTAAAACGCTCCAGTGATAGTATTGCAACATTTCTTGGCAGAGGAAATAACTAAGTTAGCGACGTCTAACTTGACAAACTTCGCGCACTAGATTCATTAAAAAGTTTGGAACAAGAAAAAATGGAACATCCAGTTTTGCAAGTTAAAAGAGCGCCGTCATCTAACTAAATAAGAAGTAGCCTACGGAAGTATGTAATTACAGTCAATACTCAAATAACTAAGTATTTTACCAATATTCATGATGTTTGATATTTCATTTACGAAATTGAAGTGGCATAAGCATCCAGTGCACTTGTTAAACTTAAATTGGAAATTTTCGACTAAAATGCATTTTTACCTCTGCGGTCTATGTAAAATGCCTCGTGAAAATTTCATATAATACAATCAAGAGTACTATAGTGCTACACTCCTGGAAGGTTATATGGTAAATGGTATAGGGCAGAAACAGATGAGGCGGCAGTGTAACAAATAGTCACCGTATTTCAGTTTACTTCGAATTGGAGTAGCAAAATGGAGTAAAATCAAGCCTTCCTTCAGATGTGGGAAAAGAACTTTGCCCAGCAGGACATAAACAGAGATTTCACTATAGCTGGCAAATAATTGTACACATTTTAATTTAGTTACAGAAATAAAAAATGCGCTAATACGTTTTATCGTATTCAAATTTGTTAAAAGCACTATTGATTCAATCCAAGCCTAAAAGCTTTAGTAAAAATGCTTTTTAAACAACTCCAGCGTCTCCGTTTCAAAAGTTTCACCTGAAAGTCTTAGTAGTGAAAACTTTGAACTTTTATTTTACTTAAACTAAGTATCTACTTACCCGAGGCGCTAGATTTTAAAATAACGGCGAAAGACTAAGCTTTACTCTATCGATTGTCTACAGATAGGATACTGAAAAGTTTTGCACTTTTGCACGCTTGTGCAACTTTACAACTTAACACAAATGTAAACTTTAAAAATCCCATGTATAATATGCACAATATATACAATTCAAAAGCGGTAGCGCGCTTATGGTTTGATTATGGTGGCATCATTGCTATACTTGTTTCTGTCAAATAGCAGCATGAGTTGTTATAACAGCTGTGCTAATCGTTTTTATTCTTCTTCTTACTATTTACTTTATTAGATTTAAACGCGGTTCATATTATTGAATACCTATAGTACTTTAGCGGAGGACTTTCGTATGATTTGAAAAAAATCTTGCTCGGACAACTACCTAGACACTCTTCCACTAATCGGCATCGGAACAGCACGGTGCAGTATACTCTAGATTTCTTAGTGGACATACAAATCCAGTAGTGCACCATAAAAAGGATTTCACTCACATATCAGCATAAACATTATTATACTTAGCATCTGTTTTGAGCTCGCTTAACCTTCATCAATAACTCAAGCATACCTTTAGGTCAGTAATAACTTATACGCTAAAGTGGATAATACATCGTTCATCCTCACTACATGTTAAGGTGATAAAACCCTCTGCGCTAGACTCCATTACGGAGATAAACTGAACATCAATTTACTGGCTAATGTTACTGTTTGGACTGAAAATTTTGTGGATCGCACTCATTTTTAACCCCCGACGCAGAGTTATTTTAAAAGTTTAATATGTGTATTTGTATGTCTGTTTGTGTCATCGTAGCTTCTAAATGAATAAAACGATTATTTAGCTTTTTTTTGCAGGTGACTTGATCGAGAGAATATTAGCTATTTTTAAAGAAATTACGTTTAGTTGTTTAAAAGTCGTCATCCTTTTTTTTATGGCTTTAGAGTTACTTTACATTTAACCATGTATGAAGTTGATATTACCTGGAAACGTAAGTTGGATTACCTAATATTGTCAAAAATGTCTATTGACATATTCGATTGGTTTGACCGTGGCGGAGTGTATTATATTTTTGCCTTATTGTAAGAAATTACGGGATACGAAATTCAAATTACATGAAGCGTTTTGAAGGTGGTAGAACCCTTTGTGGTTCGACTCCGGCGGCGCCACCGCCACACCCATTTCTACCTAATTTGCTGTGTTAGGCGCTGCTGTGTTCCGGTTTGAAAGGTGTGGTAAGGAAGACAGACTTTTCCGCGGCGTTCCAGCTTAGTCCTCAGGGGTAGCAGCGCATCTGTGGCTGACCTCAGATAGGAATATTTAATCCTATCTGGGGTTGATTACAGATGTCCATGGGCGGCAATAGCCACTTACCGTCAGATGGACTGCATGCTCGTCTGTTACTCCTGTAATATTAAAATAACATGAAGCGTTTTAACGTTAAGTTTTAGACTATCAATAGACTTGTGGCTGACGTAAGATAGAATCGCGGACATATTTCATATTCACTAAAGATAATTAGCCTGTAAAAACCAAAGTCAATGTAGTTTTATTATAGGTTATATCTGTTAAAATAACGATCCAGTCCAGCTTCCGATTTCATCAAGCGCTTTAAAGATTTAAATCGGCTGCCCGTCATTACGAGTATGGGTAATCCGCTTAAATCGTACATGCGGATAGTGTCAGGGCATGCAGTAATAAGTTATTCTGTAACGAAGCTGATATTACATCATCTCTGCAGTGGATAACCGGCGTTGTAAATACGTAATGCTGTGTAATGCACGGCTATTATGTGTATTATGTTTCATCAAGCTATTGCTGTCTCTTTTCTACATGTCACCTCACACAGTAAGTTCAGTTTACTTATCATAAGGATGATTGAGGACGTATCTACAATGAATACGTGACACTCGTCTACGTGACTCACACTATGATAGGAGGGTTTGCACAACGGTAAGGTTACACAACGGTTACGCAAATACCCAGAGCCAGAAGAGAAATCTAAATTCGTCATTAAAGCATGGCCGGGAATCTTAAACATTCACGTGTCAGACCGACATGTTGGGTAAATTGCAAGGCGGGCTGCTCAAATAAGAATTTATAAAAGACTTTGGACCTATACCAAGACAAACGTAGTTTTGGTAGGCATACTCCTTATAATATTATGGTCAATTGGCGTGTAATTCTAATGCTAGATAAATTAAATAATTAACTTGTAATATGTTTATTACAAAAAAAATGGTATATTTTGTTTCACTAGTACGCTCGCTCTTAACACTGATTTGAGGAAATCTCATGATGGAAACGCGAGTTTTTGCGTCAGGAAAATAGATCTGGATCTATCGACGAGTGGTAAACGGATTGTAGCCAAAACAGATTTAGATAGTTACTGCTATAATTGTATTTGTAATTACTTATATTAAAATTATTATATGAAGCAATTACGAATGTGGGTATATTGTAGTGGTAAAGTGCTGTAATTTGTATAAATATTCGCTAATGGATGGTAATATTGTAATAACAATGATATGTAGATTAATTAATATTTATGTAAAAATATAAAATACAGCTAATAATGACTATTACAGGATATTTTTTATATCACGAGTAGTATTGTAGTTCAAGTTCGCTTCTTTTTCCAGACAAAATACTTAATTATTAAATTAATATTTTGTAATTTATTGCGATTATGGCATGTATGGCGTTTGTATAACTTCATGGCCCTTATAAAACAGGGAATCGAAAGTCATACCTTTCATTAAAATTTCAAAATATTCATCTTCTGTCTTACAAATAGTATATTAGCATACAATTCAAGTATTGTTTCTCTATGTTAATAAGCAAAATGCCGCCCAAAATATAATTTCACCAAAACATAGTTTAACTATGGGCTCCCTTATCAGTCAGCACCTATGTCACAAAGTTTCAGAGACAGTACCGTTCCTTTGATCACGTATCTAGAATCTGAAAACGGACTGTCCTGTCCGTATCCTACATTGTATTCGGATATGAAAGCATTTATTAGGCACCACTAGCTATATGTGCACTATTGTGTATTTGTATTGAGTGGTGCTTTTGACAAAATACTGTCATATTATCAATGCCAATTCCCATTAAATGATTTTTTCTATGATGGTGACTGTCATTCATTTCAGTTATAATATTAACTAAATGGGATAAAAATTATACCTTATGTCATAATACATTATATGAAAATAATTTAGTCTAACAGAATGTACAAACATAAATCTGGATAAATATATTTTCCCTAAAGATACTACAATTGTAAATTCCAACGAAGCAATACTCGTAGCTACTCGTAGCGAAAGCTTTGGGCTACGAATACACGTAGCACTCGTAGCAAGCACTTATGGCTTAAGTCTGTTCAGAAGGTTGTGGAGCCCTGGATAGGTTTTGGTTTTTAAATGATTTGTCATATTGCTGATGAGATACTTCACAAATTAGTGAGATATTGATTTGACTCTCTTTGCACTATTAGCGAAGTCCTGTACCCTTAGTATGAGTTTTTACATTTTGACGTGTTATTTACGTATTTGCCCATACATTTGCAATCAGCGCCCGTGTCAGAACTAAGGTAAAACGTAAAAACGTAAAAACTCATACTAAGGGCTATACGACGTGCTCCCATGCGGGTTGAGTCATACGAGTTTCTTCCTCAGTTTTCATAGTTCTTACTTAGAAATTAAATAATAACAGTAAATTATAGTCTCAATGCAAGTTTGAGTTTAAGTTTAGGTTTGTTTAACGAGGCCACATTTGTCATTTGACGTTTCACCTGGCTGGGAATCGAACCCTTCACTCTTTGTCGTCAGACTATCATCACAACCATTATGCCGTTGTGAATAATAGAAGATACGCGATATATGTCACAGTTTACTGATGTAGATATGTTATAATGTAGGTCTAAGCATCCGGTATAGAAGGGTCGTATTCAGGTTACAGAACGTCCCCTGCGACACGCCCCTCCACATTGAAGGGGATAAAAGTTAATATACGTCTATAAACAGCTTTTACACTACAATAGAATGTTGCTTTTATATGTCACAATAAAATACATAATCGTATACATGTAAGTACGATAGGATTTTCTATATGCATATATGAGGCTATTAGAACCAGAGTAGCCTAACTACAAAAACATGATTTACAAAATGGAGAAAAGTAAAAGTGTATAGTCCGCTCTGAAGTTGTTGCGAGCAGGTGTAATCATATAATTTACTATGGCGATATGATTCATTTCTATATTCAGAGCGGACTAACAGTTTTACGCGGACTACACAACATTTTTAAATTACGAAAATACAGGTAGGTCAAAATTCATTAAAATGCAGTAAGGCCACTCTGGTTCTAGCAGCCTCATATATCGATTCATATACATGGATCGTGGTCACAGAGTTGATGACAGCTACTAACGGTAGATTAATCTGTCTTCGCTAGAAACTTGCTCGGAAGATAGTATTAAGTTGAAGTTAAAGTAGAATCCAGTGGTTAGCTCATGTAAGTTCGATGCATCATTATATATTAGCGATGTGTAACTAAAATGTACTAAACGTAGGATTGATTTGATTAGCGTAATTATTGTTACTTAAAAGTAAATAGTGATACCTTATACTACATAAATGCCAACTCCTTCTTGGGGTTTTTCCTTCCTTGGTAGGATTTTTATTTTCACTTACTTTAAGGTAATGAGGTTATCAACGTTTACAAGGGTAGTCTACAAAGTCCTCAAAGGTACGGATACTCTACCAAAAAACATCTGATTAACACTGTAGGTGACAATAATAGGTTGAGGATGAGCATTAAATTATCGTGGTATAAACAATATGACATAATAGATCATAACATAAGGAAAATAACAATATGTGTACAACATAAAATATAAACATACAACATACTCGTTAAAACACAAAGCAAAAATCTAGTTAGAACTATAAATTGGTTTACTAAAACCGAATCACACGCCGAATGCTCGTTAATTAAGCCAGACATGTGCCACAGACAATGTTGCCGGCAACTTCTTTCATCACGTTGTTCGGTACCCACGAATATGGGTCATTGTTCTTGTAACATAATACACAACTCGTATATTTATTTCCCCATTTTAAAAGAAACCTTAAGACCGTATTACCTTCATTAAAAATAACGAAAAGAGTCCAAAATATCCGTTTCAAGCCCGTTATATAATACCGTTTTGGGGCTGTTTGTACAATGAGTGGAATATATCGGATTTTCTTTTCCAAAATAAAATTCAAAAATGAGGCACCATTCTGCTATCATTTCCTTTGTCGGTACAATCTTTGTCAACAGTGAAATTCTCGTTATATTTGGACTTCGAATATTTTGTTAATTGACGTATACACAAAAAGTTTTCAAAATGATAATGATGTAAATACATCAACATAATACTTAGTACATTTATCAATTACGATGCCAATAAGTCGAAATGAGTTAAGATATAGACAGCGAAATTCGTGAACATTTAAACATTTTCCCTAAAATATTGACACAATATTCTGTTAATTAACGGGTACAGGAAAGTTATACACAAATACTCCTGCTCTCTGATACATAAATTGAACGACCTCGCTATGTCGCAGATTTCGGTGCAGCCCACCATGCCAAACTTGTTCTATTTTTGGTAAAGGTCCGATATAGAAACTGCCCATTCTTCTCCAAATTGCATTTCACTGGTAAATTCCGTCTTTAAAAATTCGAATTTCATAGAAACGAGACAAACTGAAACGACAGTAAATCCTGTAAACTTACGCGTGGAAAATGTATTTTTGGTACAAAGTGTTTCATTAACAAGGCAATTATTCTTGAAATGAAAGCGGGTCGAAGTCCTCGCTGATTTTGTTAGAGTTAAATTCTCTATCTAATTTATCAAGGTTCTAACAGAACGAGCTTCATCATATATTTGTTGTCTATTTATATATGCACTTAGTCAGCCTTATTCGCATTTTCAAATTAGGTATTCGAACATACCGTACCACGTTACGAAATTGAATTAGTAAAAACAGTGAAATTCGCTTTACATTAAAATATACTTCATAAAATATTGTCGGTGAATATTTCATTAATTACGTACAAACAAAAGTTATACAAAATCGCTCTTCCTCTCGAGAATACATAAATTGGACGACCCCGTTTTGTCACAGATTTCGGTGTAGCACACCATGCCGAACTTGTTCTATTTTTAGTAAACGTTCCAAAATAAAAGCTGCCCATTCTTCTTTAAACTGCATTTCACTGGTAAATTCCGTCTTCAAAATTTCGAGTTTCATGAGGGCGAGACAAACTGACAAAAACAGTGTAGCCAAAAATCCAGGTTAGCAAACGTATTTTCGAAAAAGTGCTACAACAACAAGGTAATTGGCAAAATAATCTGGGAGAGCGTCGAAGCTTCGTTGATTATTCTCAGTCAGATTTAAACCTGAATTTTTCCCGAGGTCCTGGCAGATTAAATGCACTATATTTAATTCGCACCATGTCGAAATGCCGCTCTTTTAAATTAACAACTCTTCAAGATTTCCTTGGAACGTTGACTTAAACTAAGGGTATCTTTTTATGACTTGAAAAACTCATCGCAATTCATAAATAGAAATATGAAAGTCGAAAACCTAAAAGTTCAAATACCGCTTCTACTTCTTGTAATTATCATTAAGCCTTACTTTTTCTTGTACAATTTTTATCCTCTATTTAGTAACAGGGCTGATTTCGATGAAAACTTACTAAGTTTTTAATCAAATGTGCACTGTTATTTATTTCAGCATATCTCGCTGTTCCCTATATTGAATTTTGATATCGGATTTCGGATTTGATTATTTATTCACTATGAAATCCTGTTTTCCAGATGTTAGCACATAGATAATTAAAGCAACTGCATTTCAGTGTTCGAGTAGCGGCATTCCAATTCCACATTGAGATAAGTTCCAGACATAAATGACTTCTGGAATCTGATCTTTGCAATGCCAAATAGTTTTATCGGCCATTTGGGGAGAATAATGTCAGCAATTACTTATTTCAGTTAGCAACGATATTTGAGTTTAAGTCCACAAATATAATATGTACATTGTACATATATATATAGTTCGCGCCAAACTGCTAGTCCGCTCTGAATATAGAAAAGAGTCGCGTCGCCATAGCAAATTGTATGACTACACCTGCTCGCAACAACATCAGAGCGGACGACAAATTTGGCGCGGATTATACCAGGTTTAGAAAAAGGGGGCCGTTCCCAATGACGATCATATAATCGTTATTGTTTCTAATGGACATAACATACGAGCAACAGTAATTAAATATTGCGTTAACCTGACGACTGTCGTTAGCAGTCGCTAACGATAGGTGTTCGACGTTAGATATCCGACGACAGTCGGCGAAGGCGACGCGGGCTGTCGCTCGTATATCCGAACCCTAAGAATTAAACTGGCAGGCTATTAACACGTGTGTATGTGATAATATCTATTTGATATCTACACTCACTATCAACCACAACAACATTGTATTTTATGCCTACAACGATATTATATAAAACAAAGTCAAGGCAACTCCCCAACGTCCTTGCACAATAAAGTATAAACCACCTTTTGTACTTAAACAACCGTACTAAAATGCGGCTATTAGCTCCTAAACTACGCTGTCATATATTGGTCTTACTCTATAGAGAGGCTCTAAAGAACCGAGAGTTAGAGGGTTGGACTTATTTACGATGCGCCCAAGTGTCCGAACGGAACAAATAAATTATGATATGTACCCGCTTGGGTACATTACGAAATCTGTATGTTATCGGGAAAATGCACTGCTCTATTCGATGAAATATTCGTGTTCCCCACGTGGCGTTGTGACTACACCGGTCGCTATGCAAAGAGATCCGCGTTCGATTCCCGGTTAAGTCATAGTAACGTCTATTTGATAATTTTGTTTTTCTGTTGTAAGTATGGGTATAGTGTACTTATTATTGTAATTGTTTGTGTTTATGACTTCATGCTAGTGAAGTCCTTACTTAATGTGACTGCAATGGTTTCATAGAAATAACCCAGACACAGATCTGAAATATTTTATTTTTTATTAAAGTGTCTGACCACGGTTTGAATATTGCATGTCAGAAAAGTGTAGTCAGCACCTCACGTTTTTCGCTTTCTTTAATACTCCTACTTTAGATTTATTTATAGCCACGAAAACAAAAGGCTTCGAGAAAACATTGAGACTGGAAAAATATGGCTACTTTATAGCTTGTTGCCTACTTTAGGGCCGAAATAAATGTGACGGTAGACCTCCTTAAATGTGTAAAGTGCTTACAGAGGGAAGAAGCTTCGTATGTTTTGTTTTATTCAAAGCTAACATATTAAATAACTTATAATGCAGCGGTAGCTTAGTAGACGACTCTCATTGCTTCAGTTAGCGGGTCAGAAGTTCGAAGTTATGTGCGTACTAAAAAAGTAATTATCACTTCATATAACGGTGAAGAAAAATATCGCCATATATAATACCATATAAAAAAAAGGTTCTCACAAAGGTGAATGAATTCTACCAATTCGCATTGGTATACATCACATTATTACGAAAAATACACTTTTAAATAAATCACCTGTATTTTTTCTGTTTTCCCTGAGGTTGGCTGTCAGAGAATACTTTTAACATTCCACCTTTGTTTCAATACATTTGTGGGAGACTAATAATAAAAAGTGCCAATGTTGTTTTAATATCCATTTTCTGAACATCAGAAGTATTCAAGAATTTAATTATACAAATGAATAGATAACATCTCGTTTCATTAAGAGTTATCACGGGCAGAGAGCAAATTTAATGAGAGCTGTTTTCTTTGTGACTAAAAGGCTCGAACGGTATACGATATTCTGCTGTAAAATATTATAGTAACATAGATGCTATGCTATTTGTGTTTGATTAAGCTCTTTCTTAATAGTGAATCTATCCAGCGATTACCTTCTAAAATTCGACATTTGACAATTGCTGCTTTCTAGAAATTTTCAAATTTCTTTCTTTGGTAGGCAAAAATTGTATAGATTGATTATTACATTTGACAAATGCCGCCCTCTAGAAATGGTGAAATTTCAATCTTTGGTGGGCAAAAATTGGATAGATTATTTATTACATTTGACAAATGCTGCCTTTTAGGATTTGTCAAATTTCGATCGTTGATACGCAAAAATTTGATATATTGATTATTAATAATGGGTCTTAATAACGTTTTATATACGATTGTCAAGTAGTATTATTACCGTGTTTAATAATTATTAAATCAATTTGTTAACAGTCTCATCAAAATTATAAATCAATCCACTCAAAGATAGTGCAGGAAATAGGTATTATTTCTTTTGTGTTATACAACAATAAAAAGAAAAGAAAAAAGCTTTTCACTATAATCTTGTTCATAAATACTCGGACAAAACCTCTCGAGTTCTAAAAGTTCAAAATTTAAAAATATCCGCTTGGTTTTGCATTTATAATATTCGTTTTGGTGTAAAATCGTAGTTAAAAGAACTACATTGAAGCTTCATATTGTCTCAATAAGTATTAACATATACTTTCCTCATAAAATATGCATTTTCTCATTGCATTCTCTAATGACTTGTAAAATACTTACTAAAGAAGATTAACATGAATATGTAACACGAACAACTAGGTACAGAACAGTGAACAACATTTGCATTTGACTGTGAGTCAAAGACTTATGGCGAGAGTATATAAATTAAAAGAATTAAATATTACATACTACTTTCCATATAACTTAAATGTTAACTTAAAATTGTAGCTTAAACATAAGCTTTCATTTTTAGTTTGCCATTTGTCATTACTTCCCAGAATTTGAACTTTATAAGCTATACAATGACGAAATAATACAACTAGGTGTGTGTGTTTTATTTTAAATGAACTCGTCCGATTCCCGGCTGGAGAAACTCATAATTATTTTCTAAGCATTTTGCGCTAATTCTTATAGGTTCGGATTTTGCCGTTCAGGTACACTGGAAAAATTCATCCTAACTGAAGTCGACCACAAATTCTTGGCTGCCCCTGAGGGTTGCTCTTTTGTTAAAACGTGTCGTATATGTATTTCTCCATTATAACCCCCTTCAAACCAGTACGCTGCAGTGGTGCCTTCAAAGTACGAAGGTTTCTATTCAATTGCACTTTTATATTATGGACATAAAGATTTTTGGAGTTTACTCCTTAAGAAACGATTTGAGTTATAAGGCCCGGTACGGAAATTTTATGAGGAGTAAAATCAAGTGTAACACGAAAAGTTGAGGCGTAACGGTAACCAAAATATGAATCAAGAGTGCTTTTATTAATTTAAAATACAGTAAGTTCACCCTGTATAAAACATTAAAACGTCATTAACTAAATTGTTTACATTTTTGCATAAATTAAGTTATAGGTTTGATCATTTATAAACACTGTGAAAAATATGAACATTGGCGCCATAATATGATTAACAATCTTTTATGAACGTTTTTAAAGAAGAGTAACATATAAAATCAGTAAGCAATTGAATAAGATATAATATTAGCAAAATAAGTTTTTAACATAAAGAGGCTTTTGTAAGTTACTGATATATTAATTTAACTTATAAAAATGGATGCATTATTGATCAGCACCATCTATCAACGATAAACGAGCAAAATCAAAACAGTATTATTTAATATTTATTACAGAATTATTTCTAATGAATTATGTTCAAAATAAGTTATATAAAATTAGCAATACGTTTTAAATGAATTCTAGAATTATAAAACATTCAGAAACAATGCAAATTACATATAATAACATATTTATTGAGTCTCATATAAATTTCATCCGTAAATTGCAACAAGGATATTTTATAGATGGCAAAGAAATTATAATTATTAAGTTTTAAGTTATAAAACGTTTAACATTGTTTTAAATATAAATAATTATATTATATTAAAATTCACTTTAATATAAACAATTATATTAAGTTACCATTATAATATTTGGAACCAAAATACATAGATTGATAAACTTGCAAACTTACAAGTTATAAAACTTGCCACTAGATGGCGCTATTTTATATTATTTTGTAACATACTTTATGTAATACGCATTATTGAAGTAATATAAATAATCCGAATAATTACAGATATATGTTTGTTTCTCTTATCATTTTAGCAGATGCGTTCATTTACCTACCCTTTTTTCTATTCGATATATAACATAATTATCATTCGTAAGGAGTAAACTCCAATCGTGCGTCGTAGCTGACACACACACTTTTTTTTGTTCTCTTCAAGACGATAACGCGTCGATGTATCTTAGGAGACCCTAATGTGCGAGCAATATTTCGATTTACCGAAGAGAAATTCATTTTGACCACAAGCACTGTTCTACTTCAAGGCTGTTACAAATGACCACGGATGACATAACCACTTAACATCAGGTGTTCCTACTAGTAAACGCCCATTTCACATTTCGTTCTAGTATCACATAAAGGAGAGTGAAAATACACATATACATTTAATTCAGTACAAATATAAACATAACGCATGCTTATTCATATCAGTTACGGTAAGAAAATCAGAATGAATGTGTTATTACATGCGTGTGATAAAATATGCATTTTTAAATTCACTTTTCGCACACCATGAAAACCTGTTGTAAAAAGTAAGTGTGCTCGTAAAAACAAACTCTTATTGTTACATTTTAACTATTAACTTCAGAGAAATTCTAAGCTAGGTTCAAGTAAAAACGGTCGCTGTCTAACTAGAGTGGGTTCGGAATATGCGAATGGTATTTGGTATAAGTGGTGGTTTTGTATTTCTATCTTGTACTTGTACTGATTTTTTATCACCTATGGCTGGTAAAATATGTTAATTTTCATTAAATGAAACTTTTAGTATAATGTATTTAGTTCAATCAGGAATAAATACAATATTTTTATGTATCTTTAGTTCAGAACACATTTGAATTATAAACTGATATTTTCATCACCATCTAGAATCAATGAATTAAATGAAGGCGTGAAATATTTAAATAAATTTGTTAACAAGTTGTAATATTACTTGATATCATCGATTTTGAACTATTTTTCTTAACTATAACCGTAACTGACTATAACTATAACCGTAACTTTCTTATATTTATTTCTCATTTTTTTTACATCTTTCTTTTTTTTTCGAGGGGGTAACCTTCAAAAGGTACCCGGTGCCGTGGGGGCGACACATGGTTATGTGGGACACTTACCTTAATTTTTTTTACATCTGTGCGTCTTTAAGATATTCTATTTTCTCGTTACAAGCGATAAGTACGACACATCCTTAAGTAATGCAGTGTAACCAACTTATAAAAAGTGATAACACTGAAACAAAAGTTGTCCACTTTTTATATCCATTTTCGAAATAAAGGATTCTTTCCAATTAGGTCCTGCGTATAGTAAAAAATGCAGTGTTCATTTTCGCTGGTAACATATGAAAATGAGGGAATAATTCTGTGTCTCTGGTGTTTCAACCAAAAATTCAGCTTGCTTACGGAATTTCATTTTTGTGTGAAATTTTCGCGTGAAAGTAAATTCGATTTAAAGTATAATAAAAAAATGAAATAATCAATTTACTCTTCTTTTAATTTAATATTTTATCTTCTTACCATTTTCAGTATGACAATTGGAGTTTATGGAACAATTTATATTATTCTATGAATGTGATACGAATATTGACAATGTTAAAAATGTTTAAGTTCCGATAGCTTTTTACATCTTAACATTTCATGTTGATCTAAACGCGAAAAAGTTTTTACAAGTCTTTACAAATACTATTTTGACGATTGTGACGATTTGTGATGAAATTTCAAGCACACTTCTATTTAGGAGGATATAACCAATCTTAGTGTGTTTGTTTTAATTGCATAGCAGTTTTCAGAACATGTAGGTTTTTCAGGCAGTTTTAAAATACCTAACTCATATTGGTAAGTAATCCGTACTTTTTTCCACCAGACAATGGAGTAGACTGATGAAATTTGGCTAGAATATTGAGGAAAGAAAGATGTCTATAGCAATGTGACGAAAGAAGAGAGTTACTTATTTAGTGTAGATACATTGTAACAATTTCTGATTTTACTCAACTAAGAAGGTTTATTACAATATTACCAGAGTGGCACGACTACGTATTAAATCAGTTTAGAAGAGTAATAACTGTAGAGTAACTACATTAGGAACAGTCTTGGCAGAACCATCTGTTAAATTACTGCATTGTGTTTCACGACACGTAATATAAGTCATAAAGTGCACAAGATTTCCGGAAAACGTACCCTTAAGTCTGGAATACTGGGATCGGAAACTTTATATCGATCAAACTGAACGTTCAAAGTAGAGAAAATACAGTAATACACAATTTACAGTAAATCAAATTGAATCTCTTCAATTCGTTATAAAAATAAAGGGTTTCGTTATTGTTAACATTTGAAGAGATTTTATCGTCGATAATGTGATTAATTCTGATTGAATATGAAATTCAAAAGACATTGCAGTAATTAATGAATGGTAATTAAATAAAATTCATTAAATAATAATTAAGCCAATTAGTGTTAAGTGCTGCTGTGTTCTGGTTTAAAGGGTGTAGTAAAAGGCACCTACTTTTCCGAAGCATTCCAGCTTAGTCCTCAGGAGTAGCAGCGCATCTGTGGCCGACCTTAGGTAGGATGTCATTTTATTTGGGCTTGATTGTAGATGTTCATGGGCAGCAGCAGCCACTTACTTACACGTGGACTGCATGCTCGTTTGCTACTCGTATCTTGTAAAAAAGCTTTATAGAGGTGCAGACAGATAAGTATCGTTAATCGATCTTTGTATAGTACTTAGTATATGAAACTCTTGTCACAGTGACCGAGAAGTAACAACTGACTCTAATGCAAAATTGCTCCAAAACTTGCACGGTCACGTCTCACGCTCCAACTAAGAGCTCCAACTTCTTACAAAATGCGCTATCTTCAGCAATGAAAAACTTTTCTTAAGTAGCGTAATTGACGTTCTTGTGGTCTTGCCTTTTTAATTGCATTACATTTTTTTGTGAAATTGATGTAATTACTAGCCGACTTGATCAGACACCTCATGATATATGGACACTTCCGTCCTTAGGCATTGCAACCCTAATAGGATAAAAGTAATACTTCAAGTGGGGTACAGATGCATTGCTATCACCGAGGATTAAGTTAGAATGTCTGATGTACGTGTCTTTTCCTTACGACACCCTTCATCAACTAGACAGCTCATAACAGTGCTGTTCTAAATTAGAAACAGTTATGACGTTAACGTGTACCGTTTTCGTTACAATAATAGTTTTAGTTCTTTGAAACGAACAGTGAACACTATTATCTATTAAAAGTTAACCTGTACCTATACATAATATAATAGCGTAACTGATATCTATATATATATAAAAGAAAGTCGTGTTAGTTACACTATTTATAACTCAAGAATGATTGAACCGAGTTGGCTGAAATTTGGTGGAGAGGTAGCTTAGAACCAGGAGACGGACATAGGATACTTTTTATCACGTTCGACCGCGTTTCCTTGAAGTCATTTTATAACTCAAGAACGGTTGAACCGATTTAGCTGAAAATTGGTAAAGAGGTAGCTTAGAAGCAGGAAAAGGACATAGGATACTTTTTATCCCGTTCGACCGCGTTTTCGTGAAGTCATTTTATAACTCAACAACGGCTGAACCAATTTGACTGAAAATTGGTGGAGAGGTAGCTTAGAACCAGGAGACGGACATAGGATACTTTTTATCACGTTCGACCGCGTTTCCTTGAAGTCATTTTATAACTCAAGAACGGTTGAACCGATTTAGCTGAAAATTGGTAAAGAGGTAGCTTAGAAGCAGGAAAAGGACATAGGATACTTTTTATCCCGTTCGACCGCGTTTTCGTGAAGTCATTTTATAACTCAACAACGGCTGAACCAATTTGACTGAAAATTGGTGGAGAGGTAGCTTAGAACCAGGAGACGGACATAGGATACTTTTTATCACGTTCGACCGCGTTTCCTTGAAGTCATTTTATAACTCAAGAACGGTTGAACCGATTTAGCTGAAAATTGGTAAAGAGGTAGCTTAGAAGCAGGAAAAGGACATAGGATACTTTTTATCCCGTTCGACCGCGTTTTCGTGAATTCATTTTATAACTCAACAACGGCTGAACCAATTTGACTGAAAATTGGTGGAGAGGTAGCTTAGAACCAGGAGACGGACATAGGATACTTTTTATCCTGTTCGACCGCGTTTCCGTGAATAAATAAGAGTTGAAAGTTTGTATTAAAGTCCCCCAGTTTTGATGCAAATCTATATGAAAATTGGTATTTGGGATTTCGATAGAAAGTAATTAAATATCTATTTTACGATATTTGCAAAATCAACCCTTAAGTTGGTTAAGTAGGGGTTGGAATTTTATTTTAAAATCCGTTAATTTGGAAGCAAAGACTGTAAAAATTTGCATTTGGCTTTAGAAGACACTTCGTTTAGAAGTCGGCAGATTTTGAAGCAAAGTCTATGAAAAATTTTTCACCGTTTTTGGAAAATCAACCCTTAGGGTCGTTTAATCGGGTATGGAACTTTAATTTAATATCCATTAATTTGGAGCACTAAGAAAATTATCATAAGACATAATGAAGCATCTGAGTCACTGTTTGTTTTTTTAGATCAACCCTTAAGACTGTTATAAACCGCCTTTCTATTTACACACCTGTTTCAGAATTTTTCTATTCAACAACCCGATTAGAGTACTATAAGTAAATAAACTTTCTTTAAAAAAACCGTTATTGAAGTTATAGGTACTTCTTTTCGCGTGTTTGTAAAAAAAATTAACAAAAAATACAACCGACTTCTATGTCACTACAAAGTAAAAAATAATTCGAACGAAATATATTGAGCGCCGACTTCAGAAATATGTAGTAAACCAACATTTATTTGAATTATTTTTTACTATGTAGTGACATAGAAGTCGGTTGTATTTTTTGTTAAAAAAATTTTTACCCTTTTTAGTGATGACATAATAACATTTATATTAATACAATAAAAAATTGTATAAACGTGGTCATGAATTAAGGTAAGTAAGTTGGTCCCATTTAAATATGGTTAGGATCCATCGATGGGTTCTGGAGAAAATGAGGGGAACTCCTCCACCCATGTAAATATAGCAGCCATAACTTCGCCGTTTATGAACCTATTTTAATGCCTTAAATTTCGTGTGTGGACTATTGCCACAAGTTGGTCCCATTTAAATATGATGAGGATTAGAGTATAATTGAGTTTTGTTTGAAGATATTTGGTGTAGGTTCTACTGAAATTGCAAAACCAGTTTATCATTGGCTATTTAAGGGTCTGATAATGTGGCTGGGAGTCAAAATATGTAACCCCTCAACCGATGGGAATAATTGAGTTGTGTTTGAAGATATTTGGTGTAGGTTCTAATGGAATTACAAAGTCAGTTCATCATTGACTATTTAAGGGTCTGATAATGTGGCTCGGAGACAAAATATGTAACTCCTCAACCGATGGGAATAATTGAGTCGTGTTTGAAGATATTTGGTGTAGGAGGTTCTAATGAAATTGCAAAGCCAGTTCATCATTGACTATTTAGTTAGGTTAGGTTGGAACACATAAGACAATATAAAACTAAGCGGGCAGGGAGCGGGCGGTTCCAATCAATGTAAATTCAGACCAACTATACAATAAAAAAAATAATTATTAAAATCGGTTCACTAACGGCGGAGTAATTCGTGTACATACATAAAAAAAAGATACCAGCCGAATTGATAACCACCTCCTTTTTGAAGTCGGTAAAAAAATAACAGAGTGCAGAGAGGTAGAGTGAATTTTATTTAATTGTATTTTTTATTTTCCTGTTCTCCTGTGGCCATTTCCTAATATTTACCAGTAGTTTACGAACATAATACATAAATTACACGAGTGAAACCACGAGGTACAGATAGTCACTCATAATTAGGTGGTACGAAGTTCACCGGGTCATCTAGTATAATATAAAATGTAATTAATAGAGAGTTGCCCCAAAATTTTCATAGTCAAGTCTCGCGCTTCGACTACGAGCTGCTCTAACTTTCTAACAAATTGCGCTATCTTCAGCAACGAAAAACGCTTGTAAGTAGGGCAATTGATTTTCTTACCACATTGCCTTAGCAATTATATTCTATGAACATAGATTATTTCGTATGGTTTTATAAAACCAGTTAGCGATAAAGTAGTGCAATAAATAGTCTACAGGTTTACAAATGAAACTAAATAATTTATGAAAATTGATGTTTACGCAAAATATGTAAAATTCGAATCTAGCACAAACGTCATAGTGTCATAATGACTTTAATGCAAAATTGGCCCAAAACTTGCACAGTCACGTCTCCCGCTTCAGCTACGAACTAACTTTCTTACAAATTGCGCTATCTTCAGCAATAAAGAACTTTTTGTAAGTAGCGTAATTGGCGTTCTTACGGTTTTGACATAGCAATTAAATTGAAATGAAAATTATTGTTTCCTTGATGGGTAACTTGAATGATATAACGAATTCAATGCAAGATTGTTCTAAAAGTCACCTAGTCGTTTAAAGTAACTTTTATGTTTGTACAAAACGGATTTACATTACAGCTTTAATTTTAATTTGCACAATGTAAAAGGTTGTGAAGTGTATTTATCCTTGTAATTTATCATATATAAAAATAATTAAATTAGAGTATTGGTACTCGTTTTTAGACAGTAATATAGTGTTTTATACTTGACTTATATTAAAATAGAAAATTTCTGTTTTAGTTTTTTTGTTAAAAAATCAAATTAAATACAACCAATAAGAAAACGCTATCCTAAGTTTCCATTCAAAGAAATTAATTACAAACATTAATAAATGCCCTTACTATGTCAACTATAAAATACATCACGTTAGTATTGTATCGAGCAGCGCTTAGTTGCAAAGTAGCCCAATTTCCAGTAGGATAGGGTTGTGTCATAATTAACAAACGCGGTCCCAGTCTATGCATAACTAAAGCGCCGGCTGCCCTTTAAACTGTTGACTTTCTCGTACCGTCAACCGAGTGTATACGAATATATTCGCATTTATTTACCTGGACCCAACGTGTTTGTTCTACCGTTAACGTTATAAATACAAGTATTTGTACACTATATTTCTGTGTGATGCATGGTTTGAACGCCCGCTACATATTACTGTCGTTATGGTTGTAGGAAGTTTGCTTTGTAAATCTGTAAAGTTTCGCATTTAACCGAAGTTTTACGTAACTATAGGACGACAAGAATAAATGTCAATGTAGATGTTTTGGACGGGTTTAACAGAGTTTAATGAGGTTAGCTCTTACATGACTAATATGATCCAATATTTGTGAAGTCTATTCGAAATAAACATCCTTTCTATTAGATATAGATATCCTTGGTGATTCAAAGCAGGTAATTTTCAGCCGAAAATTCGGATTTAAGCATACAAAATAAACTTAGGTTTGGTTAGCCAGGCGGAAGCTTTAAGAGTGGTTTTAGTATCTAGAGCCGATTATGTCCAGATTATTGGTTCTCAACATAGTTAGGATTGACGATAGCTATATGAAGGTTATTTCAGGTGTATTTAAGATGAGATAAAAATCCCTCAGATCAAATTTGGCTTAAAATACAATCCTGTGTCTAGTTTGAGACTAAAATTGTTTACATTTTACGTATATTCCCTCAATTATGCCAAAAACCCTATTCATACTAAAGATATCGCTTTACGCACTCAAACTGAACGTTATATCGAGTATCACAAAATTTAACAAAGTAGGCTAATATCCCAATAGGCTACATTTAACAAAGTAGCCTAATACCCAATAGGCTAGGGTATCATTAACAAAGGCAGTGAGTCCATATAACTGAAATGGTTCAACAATCCTGCGTATAATGTTGACTTTGTTGAGTGGATTCCCGTAAAGTTAACAGGGTGGAAACGTATATTCTATTGCTCGGAACTGATGTTTGCGTGGACCGAACTATTCGTGTTGAAGTTACGTTATATCTGCTCTTTGAAGCTCTTAATGGTGTTAATACTTATAAAGTTAAGTTATTAGTTTTTTTATTGACTTTAAACGTTAATAATGCATTTTTCTATGAATTTTGTTAGTTGTATTATCTGTAAAATACATACGAGTACCTGTACTTAAATTGTTAATTAGGAATAACATAGTTTGGTAGTAGTATTATAGCAGTGGTAGTGGTATTATATTATCAAACATTTATTTTGTTTTGTTTTATGAGTAATTGAAAAAAATCAAAGACGAATATGAATAAATTTATATTAAACGAGGTGCATAAAAAATAATTGGTTTGGTTGGTGGATTAAGAATGACGTCACGAAGCTAATTATGCATTGTCATCCAGGCCAAACATATAATTATGCTAAATTTCAGTTTATACTTTTGGGATTAACTTAAAGCAAAAAGCTTCTAACGTACACGTATTTAAAATACTACAAATCACTTGTTATTGTACATGTATGAAAATGTTTCATTCACCATAAAACCGAGACATTAAAACCCCATACATAACCAAAACGCGAGATCCCGGTCAAAATGTCGAGGCTCACGTAAAGTCAACAGCACGCGCAACTCGCGCGGAGTTCATGTTTACCTGAAAGAACTATTTCAGTGTTTTAGTTTGCATTCACGTGAACCCGGTCACAATAAGCCTAACTGTTAACTCACGCATTAATACATAATGTAGATTACCTCATTGTCGGCCATTGTCCTGGTGCCTGAGGTAAGTACCGTCATAATGTACCATTATCTGAGCGGCCAAGCTTTGTCCTGCGTGTTCTTGTTATCAGGCTGATTTTATTTCACAAACCAACTGTTACAATCACGCTAACAATGGCATCAATTGTCATCAGTTGAGATATATCAGTCAGTATATCAGACTCAGATCAGTTGAGCTTTTTGGGAACGGCATAATGCATTTCATAAGCCTTAACAGACGGCTTACGAAATGCATGAACCACGTTAACAGTGCTATTTATTGACACTTAATGTCACAACTTTTAAACGATGACATCATTTGGCACGAAATACATTACAATTTATTTTTATTTAATTAAATGTGTATTATTAAATTGTGTGCGAAAGTTAAAGATAGGATTGTATTCTATTAAAAACTACACGAGTTCCTTTATAAAGACAATTATCTATTTATTCTATCTCGAAGACACCGACTTTCATTACAACAGTTAATAGGAATATTGTATAAAGTTTCCCAAGCGAGAGACAGTTCCACCTCCGTCGGGAGATATCTCAGCTCTCGAGTTTCGCTCAGCGCACTTAACAGGTACTATGATATACCATTCACAGTCATTTCTAGCTAATAATATCTTTATATCTAAACGCGAAAAAATACATAGCGCTTTTTAAGCACATTGGGCGCTTGGATCAGTGTCAGATTTGGCATAAATAAAGTTTATATAAATAAGGAGGTTTGACAAGCAGTAATCGGGAGAGATGCTTATAAAGTAATCCGAAATAGGGGAGTAAATGAAATTATCTCACTAGTAGCCATCGAAGCAATTTCCAATTGATATCAATGTATGTATATAATATTGTATTTTTGAAGACCCTGTCATACAAATGTATTATTACGTCACTAAAAACTGCCGCGGCAATGCCGCTCCATCGGGAGCTGTACTTACTCTCGTGATTCGCGACTGCCTCTTTACACGTACTGTGATACTAAGCTTAATATTCCAAGAGGCAAGAACCATTACGAAATGGTAATTCAGTTCAGTTTGTTGGTACTTACTTATAATTTAGGGTTCGTACACAAAACTGCGATGCGACGTCGCATCGCAAAAATCTGCGAGCTCCCTCGACGCATCGCAAGAACTTGCGAATTGATTCGCATCGCACAGTGGTTGTTTTTGTTGGTCACCCTGAGAGACGCTACGCCGCACGATATCGCATCGCAGCAATTCGCATCGCAATTTTCTGCGTTGCGAATTCGCATCGCGTCGCATCGCAGTTTTGTGTTCGAGCCCTAAATTATGCTATTATACATTAACATAACGTAAACGACTTTTAAACAACAAAGAAAAGGAAATTGCTCTCAATTGGTCCCAATCGAGGCGTCCAATTCTAGACCGTCTTTGAACTGGACTATTCGAAACGTTACACGTACATGCATACGTTCAAGTTTTCGGTTAAACTGCTCGCCAATTTGCGACGATTATTGAGACCGGCTCACTGGTTCCCAAAGACGTAAGAAGCTCGAGACCACTCAAGTGCTCGCTCGAGAGTCGCGTGCATTGTTCGAATCTGGAATTCTGCAGAAATAGTTACTACATTCTTTATTTAACGTTTAATATTTGAGCTGTATTTCTGTTGTGTGTGCTAATAGGCTTACTTTTTGTCATTTGACTGTGACATTTTGACATTTGAATCAATAGTCTTTCTAAAGTCGGTGCGTGTGCGTCGGTGAGAGTGTCGTGCTTTCGTCTGCGCCATATAAAATCGTTTTTTTTTCAAAGTATACATGTTTTCAAAACGTATAATATGTGATAAAATACTTGACAAACTATTTCCTTATATTGTATTTAAAGACTTTCCAACTTAATCATCAAGATCAATAATGCATCACCGATCAACCTCATGTAAGACTTCTGTCCTGAACGTGGTCGCATACAGATACCACTTTCCATCAGGTTGACAAGCATCTGATGGTAAGTATCCCATTAGCTACTTCAATGTTATAAAAAAAATTCTAAGTATAAAAAATTGTAAAACCGTGGTTTTTAGGGAATTTTCTTCACAAATTATCCGTTCGCTCGTTTTTTCTTACAAAAACTGCTGTAGGTTTGGGCATATAAAATCTGCATCCAGCAAAGTAGAGTTTAATATGTTTTTGATGCGACTTTCAGCTCGTTTAAAGCCTGACTATGTAATTTTTGCGCAGTATTTGCCTAGAATGAGTTGATATGGATAGAGAGAGCAATGTTTTGAATGTAGTAAAACCCTCTGTGGTTCGGCTCCGGAGGCATCAATTTCTGCCTAATAACAGCCACACCTATTTCTTTCTAATAACAGTAGTGTCAAGTGTTCTGTTTTGAAGGATGTGGTAGGAAGCCATACTTTTCCGAGGCATGCCAGCTTAGTCCTCAGGGGCAGCGACGCATCTGTGGCATTTGTGGCCGACCTCAGATAGGAATCTAATCTTATCTGGGGTCGATTACAGATGCTTACAGTCGGTAGTAGCCATTAACATCAGGTGGACTGCTGTTCTACTGCTCCTATATTGTAAAAAGTGTATACATTCTATAAACAAAATAAATGAAATGTAAATGACCTGAATTTATTCCCAGTTTGAGTCTTTTGAACTGCAACAAGTTACCCGTAACTTCGTAAAACTCCCTTTCGAATGTTTAAACTCGCAAAGCAGCCACGGTATTGCAACTTTGTTCTAGTTTTAAGAGCAAGATAAAATAAAGAAAGACGTGGCTTGTTGAAGTTTATATATAGCATTGGTATCGAAAACGATAGATAGCGATTAGATGGAAGGAACATCGGACAAGTGAAGAACACTGTTTTTTCTCTAAATAAAATTAGATTCCTATCTATTGTCGATCACAGAAGCATTGCTAATCCTGTGAACTATGTTGTAATGCCTCGGATATTTTTTTCCTTAACCACACCCTTCAAACCAGAATACAGCAGCGCTTGACACAGTTGATATTAAACAGACAGGCGTCGCAGTGGTCGCAGCTAGAAATTGTATGGGTGACCACTTGTGGCCAAATTTCATGTGTGCTTCCGTGCTTCGAATTATATTTGGTGGTCTCGGCTATTAGCACTGAATTGTCAAATCTTCGCATTGGTCCCATAGATGGTAAAAAGACATCTGACACTGGTCACAGTTACATTGGGGCGGTGTGGTGAAATGCTCTTTTAGAGAAGTGAAGTGACTGAATACTCCGCAGAGGTACGAAAGGGTGAAAGCTTTATAAAAGATCATTATACCACTCTTTATGATATTCTCTGTTATTGCGCCGCGTCTAGTAAATTGAAACCGAGATCTCTGCGAGAGACAAGCGGGATTTGTGGCTCTTGGGCGCTCTAGTGGTGAAACTTGCGGATACTGTATCTCTCTATGATATTTCGTTGTAAGATTTTTAATGTTATTTTGCACACATTTTAGATAAGGCAAATGTTATTTTTAATTTATTCTTGGCGAAAAATTTTGATCATTTTCAAACTAACAAAATATATATCAATATATTTTTTGTAGTTAATATTTATTTTGTAATATTTAATAATAAAATACAACAACTAAATACATACTGATACGTGAGATGCTATCTTAGATACACTTATGCAGATAGTACACTTGCTTACGAGATACAAGTTTATAACTTCACCTAAAATATGCTAATTTAAGAAAATACTAATTTCATCCATAACCATGGGATGGTGGGATAACCAAAAAATAAATAGTGAAATATTGTAACGATAAACTATTTGTACCGCGCGATGCTATCGTTTCCTCGTGACTCCGAAACACTTATTTATTTTCTTAAACAAAATATAAGTTAAAAATAGTATCATACATATCTTACCTATCAATATTTCAATCACGATTTGTATAAGCATACAATTCGAATTTGCGTTTATCTCCACAAATTCAAATGGTACGTCGATACTGATAAACCCTTGCCCCAGTTATAGCGAACTTCCACATTAAATCTGGCTCCGTTCCCGGTCCGTAACTAATTGTGTTCAGAATAGTTCCTTTTTTCTTCACAAACTTATTTATATGACTTTACAAACATATTGACTTATAGGAAATGGCCTGATAGTCCGCTCGTATTTCCTGTTTTTTCATATGAGTATATATCGTCCTTTATACGAAAAGTTTTATGGAGCGTAATTCAATTGACCTATCAGGCCCAATTGGGATCTATAGAAACTTGGTTATAAATAAGTACATTGTAGCGGTCAAGTAGTATTACAAAAAATCTGGACTAGTATATACTTATACTGATTTAATTTTTTTAGTATTGTTGTTTTAACATTTCCTTTCGGCTACGAACATGTTCTTGATAGTATGAAAGCGCTTGATGAGCTGACAATAGTCGTATAATATAAAAATTTAAGCATGAGAATCGAATTAAAATGCCTTATGTAAGTAGTACTTACATATTAGTAAACGATTTGGTTTCAGATGAATGGACAAATTATTGTTAGTGTGCCTGATTTATGGTGAGCGAGATGGCTGTGTTTCTTTAATTAACGTAATAGGTTTTGTACCATGTTAATTAAAGTAAAATAAATAACTAAAAACTTACATTCAAATTATACTATCTAAATATTCATATATGACATTTATCCGAGGTGTTCCAATTTAGTTCTCGGGGCAGCAATGCATTTGTGTCGACGTCAGGTAAGATACCAATTCCATCTAGATTTGATTATACAAATCCAGAAGCGGCCGTGACTTCAGGTATCAGGTATGTTGCATCATGCATGCTATAAAAAGTTTATAGCATGAATTTTAGTAATACCCTTTAAATCTGAATAAAAAGCGAAAAAGTGTATATTTAACTCTCCTATAACTCTACTTTACATTGCTATACTGTATAAAACAGTTCAAAGCATATCCAGTTCAGAGTTTATTGGATTGTAGAAAGACTTTGTTCAGCACATATGAGCTTGAAGAATAAATAAAAGCCGAAACTGGTATATTTGTGTTGGGCCGAAATTTGAATAGCGTTCCACCTCAATACGCTTAAACAAATGTGGCAATTGTCATGTTCGTGCCAAAGTACCTTTTAGCTGCCGCGGCTTTTGGGGGGTCATCGACCTGTTAATAACCGTTGTCTAGCTATTATCTATATTAAAACATTTTAGAATATCTCTATTCGTACAATAGTACTTAATTGAATAAAGCATGAAATCCAAAATGGCTCTATCCAATCTTTGTTATTGGATTGCGACTTTACGACTTGTAAAACTGTTGCATGTTCAGCATATTTATTCAGAAGTATTTTATTGCTTTTAAGTTTTTTAATAATTTATTCTTCATCAAACTATTTTTATTCCGGTACTAGGAGCAAGGAGTACGGAAGTTTTAGCTTAGGCCATAGACGACCACGCTTGCTAATTCTTACACTATAAACTTCACAGGTCTTTAAGAACCATGTTGTAAATTAAATTTCCTCTCGATTATTATCTTCACCATTGAAGCAAAAATTAATAATAATTTCTAATTTGCACATAACTTAAAAATGCGTCTGGTACCCCATATCCTCTAGAATTTTAAACCACTATTACTATGTCTGTCTTTTCATATTTCCACTATCGTATACCTTTAAAATAGATGATAAAGTGGTTTAAATTAAATTTAAAGACATTTTACTGCGATCATAAATACATTTATTTATACATAATAAATGTGATTTCCGTTTCTGTTTGTAGTGAGATTTCCAAAACGTTTACTTTGACCGCATAAACACGTTGGATTCCAAGAGAAATTATACAAATCTATGGAATTGTGTCACAAAATACGAGTAGTGAACACTTTGAAAAGCTGTACATTTTGATAAATTTCTGTCAGTATCTACCTCATTTGTTCTTACTATTTTACTCTATATACGTTAACTTGTCATTATTGCAATATTGAAATACTCGACTCTTTTGAAATGTTAGATAAAATGAAATACATAGAAGCTTCGCTCGTACGTTGATAGTCACGTGAAATCAACTTAAGCACTTTAGTAAATTTCATATAATATCGAGACCTCTTAAGAAGGTAATTGGCTACAAAAACAAGCTATCATTGTTTCAGCGAGTCATTTCCGAATTATGTAAATTTAAATATTTAATCTAGGTATAGCCCAAATATGAATAGAAGCAAAAAGCTAGCATTAAATAAGCCCGTTCTTGCTTACGACAAGAAGCTCTCACCCGTTTTCTTGAAGTGCTTAAACTTAGTTCAAATTTAACCGAACTTCACCCACTGAACTAGTCCACCAGAAGGTAGCGTTACATGATACAATAACGAAAGCAACAAAATGGTTGCTTTTGCAAAATTACATAAAGGAACAATACAATTGCTTTGTAAATAAAGAACCGGACCTTTTGTGGTGTAATGTTGTCATCACAAAAGGAACACTTTGCAATTGCCATAAAAATGTTTTATACCGTACTAAATGTTACTCAGATTAAATTTTTATAGTTTTAACTTTTTATCATAAACGCGTACGTAATACGCAATATTTAAAATTTTGAAGTAAATTCAATACTTGAAGAATTATTACATTAATTGTATTAACTTTATTGTATAACCTCAAGTTTTGTCATGTAGAGTAACGTAAATAAATTTACATTTAAATAAGTATATTGGAAAATCCTCTACAAAACATATTCTTGTTTGGTCTATAGAGTAAAGCATATAAAGTATATATAAGTATTAAACATTAGTATCTGCTAATACAAATATTTGTTAAAATATAAACAATATTTTATGCAAGAAACCCGAATACCCAAAGTACGTAAAATTGAAACGGAAAAAATAAAACGTATCATAAAGGTTCCCACATAAATGGAGTGCGCGTGTGTTGCCGAAAAATGAAAACCCCGTACATTTACATACGTTTCATTAACGTCGTAAACAGTCGCATTATTTCATATTTTAGCAGAACACGCCTCACTGTCTGTTAATTAAAGTTTTATGAAAACTGTTACGCTCCGCTGGCTGGCATGATAAATATGATTGCTGTACGAATTATTCCAAACTGAATTTCGTCCGTCGAGTGTATACAGGTTATGTATTAACGGGTTGGATTTCGGGCGGAATTATACAAATCCCTCGAATCATCTCTAATTTAGAGAAATCTTGGATAAGTAAATAGTTGCGGAGTTGCATCGCATGTTATGTCTGTCACATGAAATGAAAATTGTAAATATAAATGTGTATTTATTGTGCAAATAAGTATGAATATTTGTGTAAATAGACAATGATACTGTAGTTTAATCTTGCAACAGGAGATAATTTAGATCATTGACGTCATTGAATGCAGCGCACCATCGTCATGAGTTCATGACTGATTCTGTTTTTAGCTATGATATGCATGTGCACATATGCAAGCACGCCTGAGGACCAAGCTGGAACGCCTCGGGAAAGTCTGTCTCCCTTACCACACCCTTCAAAACGGAACACAGCAGCGCCTAACACTGCTGTTATTAGGTAGAAATAGGTGTGGCGGTGGTGCCGCCGGAATCGAACCACAAAGGGTTTTACCACCTTCAACATACTTCAATAGACACACATACTAATACATTTCATATAAAAAGTCTACGTAATGATTATCTTCTTATCTTTAAGAGGTGACGAGTAATTCAGATTTGTTTACCTACATCATTGCTCTCTCTACTTAATAATTTGAGTTAATTAGAAGCATGCGCTTCACCTGTCACACCTTACTGTGAGAGTGAATAATCTATTTTTATTACGCTGCTGTATTTTGCAAGATGTGTCTGTAGTGTAGTTGAAAGATATTGTCAAAAGATTTAAATGCTGCAATACAATTTAAGTCCACAACTGGGGGAAGTCTAGAGTATACTCCAATACGAGTTTTAACATAGGCTTGCATGTATTGCATCCACATAACACACACACACATATACGCTACAACATAATTAACAGTATAATAATACCTATGGTTCTATGATAATTTTCTAAAATTCTACCGCTCATCATGCTGAATAATGTGCCTAATCCTATTTATAAATTGGATGGATTTAACAGAATTACACAAATCCGCGAAATTGTGTCACAACTGTAGTGCGCGGCTTTAATAACTGAAACATTAATGATATAATGAGAAGCAGTTGCATAGTAAACATACACTGCGGTTTCTCTTTGTATTTTGATGTTTGTGACTAATTAGTTGTTATAACATAGAGGAGTAATAAGACAGTGAAGGTGGGCAGTGTGGCGTGTTTTTCGTGTCATTTAATGTACGTGTAATTGGATTAGTTGACCTCTATCGCTGTTTGCATTTTTGGGTAAGCTACTCTAAATAAAGTAGCGGAAACGTGAAAGTTTACTAATGTTACTAACAGAGTCATTTTCAATTTTGGATATGTTACATATATCTAGTTAAAGTAAAAGTCTACCACCTCGCACTTGCCAGTAAGGTGGACTATTGGCTAAAGTTTTTCACATTAAAAGAGGAAACCCGTGCCCAGCAGTGGGACAGTAATATGTAGACGACGACGGTCAATCATCCAACTCGCGACCGCACTAAGTACCATGGCCCAACTTTCTATATTGGATATCATCTACATAAGTAAATAGCTTTTTAACTACATCGCGTATTTTGCTTCAGGCATCAAAAAATATTTGGTTTTTCAATCTGAAAAGTTTCTCAAAGTTATAAGATTCGGTAACTTCTTGTATTGAATACCCTTTGAGTTTTTCCACTTCATTAGCTTAGCTTTTGATAAAATTCATTATAGTTTAGCAGATAATAGCAAAAGCCTGCCAGCGCTGAAGTGGCATCGCTCTAGGTCAAGAGCAACAGTTTTTTTTAGCTTTTCCAGATCGTTCTACCGACTATAATAACAGCGTGTATTTTTATAGCGTTTAAGAATAAACAAGTTTCTTTGCTACAAACAGCGAAAATACAACGACAGTCAGAAATGTACAGCGTATTCTTTCTGATCTTGAACTTTACCTTGAAGAAATTGAATTTTAAAAAGACAACTGAAAAAAAAATTGTACAGCACCCTTAGTCTGATTTCTTGCATTTGTACAAAAAAGGCTGTTTTTATATTTGTTTACATATTTGCCCATACATTTCCAATCAGCGCCTCTAGCGGACTCTATAAAAACTGATTGGAAATGTATGGGAAATACGTAAACATATACAAAAACAGTCATTTTTGTAAACACGTAAAAACTCATACCAAGGGTACTGTACACTAGGCGAGTACCACAAAGGATACAGTGTGAAAGCATGTTGCAGGTAAACCACACGAAGGAACGTGTAAATTGAACATTGCATGAGATTTAGTGGGAAATTGAATTTTACAAGTACTTGATACTGAAGAAGCCGTTATAGGTACTCTAGATGTCTGTTTACCATCTATCAACTACTGATCTACTGTTGGACACAGGTGCTTTTACACGGAATTAGTTTAAGATTCTAGTATACCACAAGAACCAAGTGTAGATTGATATACTTTACATTGAATGTAATATGGCAACTTTCAGGCTGTCCGTAAATGTTGTAAAATATAAGGCAAATGAGATACTTATAGCTTCCAAAGACACAACACCTATGTGCATATGCGTGCTAACTTACATGCACGCAATGTACACACGCAATGAATGCGTGGAAACGTATAACTATACACAAATAAATCTCGATCACATATATGTATTATCTATGTCCATAAAATATATGTTTGCTTACCGTCATCATAAAGAAACTGCAGAACTTACACACACATTTATACGCACACATGCATGTACATATGCTATCACACATGCACGTATGCATGAACACAAAGGTAAAAAAAGTATCATGTGAAGTAGGTACTCGTATGTCAATTTCCGTAAAAAGTCTCGTTAATTACTTATTTCACATAATTATATCAACCAACCGCAGAATAAAAAGCACTGTACGAATTTAATTAGCCTCTCATGCTTGCACTGCTTTAAACTTAAAAATAAACGAGTTTTCACCTTGACACGAAGTCAGAATGAGAGAAATACGAGCATTAAATTAAATATTTAAGGAAAGAAAGGACAAGATTTATATTTTACTGAAGTGAATCTACTGGGGTTGGGCGAGTTCTATGGCAGGACCGCCGGGAAGACTATTTAAAGGATTTTTTATAAACCTACTTCTTTAAGCTAAACCAAATAACAGTCTTACATAGATTCCCTTTACGTGAAAATCCATGTTTTCACGATTAAACTATAGTGACAGGGCAAGGAAAAATATATTTTCAAGTATTTCGATAATTAAATAGCAAGACAAAATGTATGCCCGGAAATAATATTTATGTATCAATTTGTTATCTAAAAATGAAGATATACTATAAGTAATACATTTTATCAACACATCGAAAGCATATTGAAAAGGAAAGTTATATTCTAATGATAACATATTTAAGATGGTGTGATGATGTGTTGGTGTTATAGAAAGTAGGAATTAAATACTAAGTAGATTGCGATAAACATTACATTTTCCGTGTCCTAAAAATATGTTCAACAAGTAGAAAGAACCTTTGACCTTTCAGTAATCCGTACAAGGCTAATGCTATAGGATTTTTTGTCGCCATGTTTTTTTTTCATTTATAATTTATATTTTCATGTTTCATGTTTGAAGTCGGTTAACTTCAAAAAGGAGGTGGTTATCAATTCGGCCGGTATCTTTTTTTTTATGTATGTACACGAATTACTCCGCCGTCAGTGGACCGATTTTAATAATTCTTTTTTTATTGTGTAGGGACGAGCTGGAAATTGGTCCCATTTAAATATGGTTAGAATCCATCGATGGGTTCTGGAGAAAATGAGGGGAACTCCTCCACCCATGTAAATATAACAGCCATAACTTCGCCGTTTATGAACCGACGACCGTTCAGACCTTACCTTCATTCATGATCACGTTTTTGCAATTTTATATTGTATTAATATAAATGTTAGTATGTCATCACTAAAAAGGGTGAAAAATTTTTTAACAAAAAATACAACCGACTTCTATGTCACTACAAAGTAAAAAATAATTGAAATAAATGTTGGTTTAGTACATATCTCTGAAGTCGCCCCTGAGAACTAAGCTGCAACGCCTCGGAAAAGCATGTCTGCCTTACAACTTCAAACCGGAATACAGTAGTGCCCAACGCCGCTGTTATGAGGCAGAAATATGTGTAGCGGTGGTGCCGCCGGAGTCAAACCAGCAAGGGTTCTACAATAATGACTATAAATGAGGTAGAACTTTTTGTAGTTCAATTTATGTGCAGCGTTGCCTATTTATGCCTTATAACAGAGGTTTAGCACTGATGTGTTTTGGATTGATCGGTGTAGTAAGGCACAGGTATTTAACATATCATACATTCTAAATTAGTCACACGACCTCAGCTAGGGCGTTAACTATATCTAGGTCTAATTACAATTACCTATCCATATGCAGTGACCGTTTACCGGGTGAACTAGACCTACGTTTCTTTGCTATATTGATTTCATAAAAACTCTCCTGCAAATGCCATATACGGAATATAAAGTTTAAAGAAGTTTTCTTCGTGGACATAATTATACCAGTCTTCAATTGATATTTCTGCTGGGCACGGGTCTCCTTACAAAGTGAGAAAGGGTTCAGGTCATAGTCCATTGCGCTGGCCATTCCAATTTGCCATTGGTAGCCTTCACATGCCTTTGTAAACTTTTTTTTAAACAACAATTAGACGTAAAGAATTACAATTTTCTCGGAGTGATTTCTGTCACCGTTATTGCAAGTGATAATTAATTTGTATGTGCTTCGGATTCGAACCCTATGGTTGAGGTTCCCGAGGTACAACGACTACGCTATCACTGTTTCACTTTCTTTTTTAATACCCTACACGAATAAGGATTTCCAGCGCTGGAAGTAATAATGTAGAAAATGGAGTCCGTTAATATATTTTTTCCCAGGTGCTAGACTTTAAAATAGAAAAACTGATATTACATTACATCATTGCAGCATAAAATATGATTTAATCACCTTTTGCAAGATCATAATTCTTGTATATTATGACGATAATTAAACCCACCCTCATCAAAAACTAAGAGTAGAGATATAAAATTAATATTTAAAGCCAATTTTCTATACTTGCCCTATGCAACCTTTGGGGATAGGGGTGTCGTCAACCCTCATATAATTAGAAGGGGTTCCATTGTTGTCTCCGATAATTATTTATAAGGCGAATAGTTAGTATTAGAATGTTTTAAATTTTGTTTAGGTTTCTTTTTACTATGAGTCAGACGAGTCTTGTACAAATTTGTTACTGTTATTCAGTGATTTTTCAAAGAAAGGTTCTTCTGTTTATATGTTCAGATTTTTTCATTTTATATATAGAAGTAGCAAGCTAGCATGCATGGTAAGTGGCCACAGCCGTCTATGAACATCTAATCCTATCTGGGATTGATTACAGATGTCCATGGGCGGCAGTAGCCACTTACCATCAGGTAGATTGCGTGCTCGTCTGCTACTCCTATGTTATAAAAAAGTAACACAAGAGAGCCATAGTAAAAGATTTTTTGAACTTCAAACATCACGAAGAGTAATTGCTGACCTAATATTCCTAGGGTTCTTCTTTTTAATACAAGAAGTGATAGCCTAGTAGTTTGCAATTTCTTCTCTAAAATTAGTTCCGGCGTTCGAATCCCCCCAGGCGTGCTCTCACTTTTCAAAGTTATGTAAGTATTAGAAATCAATTCTTACTTGTTTCTATGGTAAAGGAAAACATTGTTAGGAATCTATACGCCTGTGAGTTCTTTAAAAACCAGTTCTCAAAGGTGTAGTATATCTTTTTTTTTTTTTTGTTAACGAGGGGGAAACCTTCAAAAGGTACCCGGTGCCGTGGGAGCGACACAGGGTTATGTGGGACTGTTACCGCATTAAACCCCCCTGGTGGCCGTCCTCGGCACTGCGTAGAGGACTCCGGGATCTCCAACGGAACGCAACCGGAGTCCTCTTAGCACTGTACCACGTCGGGCTTCGCCCAGGTGAGCTTGACGCTCACCACATCGTCTGGTGTGTACGACGGTATGCGACCACACATACCGCCGTCCTTCCCTCGGTCGCTGGCCGGGCGGTTTGAGCTCGCACTCTCAGCCGTCCGCAACCCCGGAATCCCCCTTTTAGTCGCCTCTTATGACAGGCAGAGGATACCGTAGCCCTATTCTGGTCCCGGAACTACAGAGACAAAGGTGTAGTATATCTATCAATCCGAACTTGGCTAGCTTAAAACACGTTGGCATAAAAAAGCAGTGATAGCCACATGGCTTAACCACTAGGTTAAGAAACTGTGCCTCTTGATCGAGGGATCCAAGGTTCAAATCCCAAGCACGCACCTTTAGTTTTTCAGTTATGTGCGTATTAGATATTAATTATCACTTACTTAAAGGGTGAAGGAAAACATCGCGAGGAAAACCTGAGAAATCTTAAAAAAAACAAGTTTTCTAAGGTATGTAAAGTTTATCAATACGCAATTGGCCAGCGCGGTGGACTATGGCTTCTTAGAATGAGAAGAATTAGGATGGCTGTGCCCCGCAGTTACTGTCCGTAATGGGTTGATGATGATGATAAAGCCTTCACTCATAGAGAAGATTCGTAATTCAAATAATCTTTTATCAGCATTGAGATTGCTTACATTACCGGACAAGAATCATTGTCCAGCGTCAGAACTATATTTTTCATCCAGCCCACAAATTGCTTACTTACAATGGTTTCTAAATATCAAAACCATCATAAAGTCAGTGCACGACTATGAATAAATTTTGGTCATGTTTTGATAAGCACGTCGCTGCCAATTTTCAAACTTTGCTCACACATCTACGGGCTCGGTTAGATTTTGGCCAGAGAAGCAAACGTGCCAAATTCCATTTTGGTTCGTTGAAACGTGGCCTTTATCTTGTAGACCAATTTAGTTATATTGTGTTCTGTTATTTCTTGTTTCTATTTCATAAAAGTTTGGTATTATTTTAGATTAATTAACCTGGTTTGATTAATATTAAGGGTTGCAACAAGTTTTACCTACTTCCACGTAACCGATTGAGCTTTTTAGATATTTAAATAATTAATATACTAATGCAAGGTACATATGATATAAATCTCGATAAATACCATTTTACGCCTATTGTTACCTTATACAATCTACAACGACAATTTCTAGTATGCAGAAATTGTCAAATGTTGATATATGATAAGCAAAACATTGGATAAAGCGATTTTAAATAGTAAATGACATAAATAAAACTTGTTAAAAATTGTAATATGTTTTTTATATCACTGACTTCTATGATATTTCAAATTAAAAATGTGTGGTAAATTTGCATGAACTGCAAAAGTAACGCCACTACACCTATTTCTTTTTATGACCGCAGTGCTGATGTGTATATTCCAATGTAGTTAATCAGTGCAATCGCTAATGAGGCGTTCTAAATTAGTTATCAGAGGCAATACATCCTACTGGATTGAAGCAAACGAGCATGCATTTTTTTATAAAATTTTACTAGCAAAATGTAATCATAGCAGAGAAATATATAGCAGTAATGCCTCCTTAACCGAATTACAGGTCAGGAATCCTGCCACCTTTAAAACAGTTATGATAATCATGAATTTATTTAGTTTGTAGTGACTACTTAAAATGGTTGCACTTAAGTTTATAAAATTTTGCTACTTATACAAAGATAAAAAATATGATTTAAAAACCACCCATTCATTTCCATTAAGCGAGGATTGCCTTAAATAGGCAAACGAGTCAGGACTCTATTAATGTGAAACATTCATTATGAAGAGTTTACTAAAATAAAAAGTGGAAAAAAAATATTTTGTTTAACTTCAGGAATAAGTTATGGCTATTTATCCCGTATAGCTATTAGTTCTCAAATCCTTATGAACTAATTTGTGGTCTAATAAAATGTCTACAAACTTCTTAACTGTCCAAAATATGTAATGTAAATGCAAAAATACCTGAATCACTATATACACATACATATGGTGTATAGGTCTATAATTTATTTACATTAACATTTATCAATTAATGTTTGTATCTTTACAATTATTACAATATTCGTGACGCGACTTTTGAATCTTGTAATTTATTTGAATATATTAAAAATCAAAGTGTAAACTTTATTTACATTATCATTTTAAAAGGGCTAAACACTATTGTAATTAGGCTTAAACGTTACTTGCGAAATCAATTCAAGGCGAAATTACGTCTAGGGAAGTGTGTACTTAACGACGTTAATAAAAAGTTTCTTGTTAGTGCGAGCAATCCTTCTTTTTGCCTATCTCATCCTTACTTGAACATTTCGCTGCATCCCGTAAAGTACCTACCTATCGATAGTATGTTTCTTGAACAAACACACGTAGTTATAGTTAGGATATATGGTATGATAGTTAGACAATGCTTTAGTTTTAAAAATATTGAAGTAGGAAATGACCATGCAGTCCACCTGATGGTGACTACTGCCGACCATGGACATATGCAATAAACCCTACCTGAGGTTGAAGGTGGTAGAACCCTTTGTGGTTCGACTCCGGCGGCACCACCGCTACACCTATTTCTACCTCATAACAGCAGTGTTAAGCGCTGCTGTGTTCCGTTTTGAAGAGTGTGGTAAGGGGGACATAATTTTTCGAGGCGTTCCAGCTTAGGCCTCAGGGGTAGCGGCGCATCTGTGGCCGACCTCAGGTAGGAATATCTAATCCTATGTGGGGTTGATTACAGATGTCAATGGGCGGCAGTAGTCACTTACCATCTTACCAGGTGGACAGCATGCTCGTCTGCTACTACTATATTATATAAAAAAAGGTTGGCCACAGCATTCTAATCCCTGAGGACTAAGATGGAAACTCTCTGGCAGGTATATCTGCCATTCCACACTCTACAAGCTTAACACTGCTGTTATGCGGCAGAAAAAGATGTGGCGGCGGTACCTCGGGAGATGAATCTCAATTCTCATTCATATCGTTTCTTACTAAAAATCTCTATTGAAATACTTTATTGTCATTTGTACATTTAAATTCAGTTAGTTTATTTAAAGGAATAGGTACAAATTAGATAGGGGTTGGTATGAAAATTAATAAGTTAGGTAAAAATTTAGGTATGAAATATAGACCATGGCTAAGTAGAGCCGTTTATTTTAAAAGTTTTGTCTAACTGAAGGCAATAAATACAGATTAGCGACTGTAGGGTATATTTTAAATAACTAGGATTAAGTGCTTACTATATTATGTTTCCATAAATATGCCAGACGAGGTATCATATCTAAGGTCCATATGCAGTGTTACTTGTGGCATATTATTTGCGACATGCCGGCGTTACAAAGCTACAAGCGCTTTTAATAGCCGTTAAAGTTGAAATGTATCTATTCTCACTTGATAATTATAATTGAATACGACTTTAAAGTATGAGCGTACATTCCGAGTAAAAACCTGTGGCCAAGAACCCGAATTAAAAAAAAATACAAATCAATATTTAAAGAAATTAATATTTTAAGTTTATGTTACCTGAAACTTAAACTTTATGAAATCACAGTACATTACTTAGATACACTAAATATTAATTTGTAAATCACGATTTTCAATAACATAAAAACTTTATATTACCGGTAAATAAATTCACGATCGCGTAAACGCGCGCTGAATGTAGGAATGAAACGATATTGGTAGTAAATGCACACTTACTCGCGATGAGGCCAAATGGCTTCAATAACTCACCTATGTATCTGCTGGCGCTCTTCGCCATAGTTTCAGTCAGCTGACAGCAAAACGAAATGGAAACGAAACTGAGAAACAAGCCCTGATAAGTTTCCCTAATCATCGCTTCAAGTTGCACACAACTTTTTAGATGAGACGATTAATGCATACTCCGTTGAAATTACAACTTCGCGAACTTCGACACTTCACATATTAGAAAGTTTTATCCGTTACGTATGGGAAATACGAATGGGTCTGTCACTTTAGCGGAATGGTGTCGATTGCGACTTTAAGGTCGAGAGTTCTCGACACTCGGCGCGCGACTGAAACACGGGGCCCGCGACGTGCGGCGAACACTGCGCAGTGCAGACTCGAGCCTCTGTATTTACTGTTTTATTCTACGTTCTCCGTTTGTTTGCTAGTTACTTCTTTTTTCACCGCCTCTAGAACTTCTATAAAAACGTTAAATATTCCTTATCGGACTACTTCAGTGTTTAGGGTTAATGCGAAAAGTTTGCGTTGGAAACAATACGTATCTATCGTATAGCTATTTGAATTTTAAAGTAAATATTTATATTTGTTTCCAAGTGTCGTATTTTAACGTAAACCCTCGTGTCGATAAATATTTCGCCGATCGAGCCAGGAGAGTTGGGAAGAAAGTTTTTATTTACGACTCTAGTGATGGAATTTTGTGAAAGCACCAATATGTTTTGCGCCTTTACAGTTAAAGTGACTGAATTTTTCGGAAACTGAGTTATTCATAAAAGGATTTAACGACGAAACAGAACAGGAACATTGAGTACGTTTCTAGCATATTTTCTCTGCATTAAAATCTCTTTTATATATTGCTTCAATTATTCCACGTTGCACAATAAAAAGAGCACGAAAAATGGTTCGATTTTCAAATTGATGTGAATGTGTTGCGTTATAATTATGTGTCCGTAAGTATCTTATAGCACAAAAAATCTATACTCTGATTCATAATTAGGTGTCCAAAATGTAAACAAAGGTGTTGACCTATCAAGAAAATACGTTAGAAATGGTAGTTTTTATTTTTGTCGATATTTAAGTAATACAACAATAATAAAATAATAATCTAAATAAATTAAGATTAATTCACATTTTCTAATATTTATATCACCTCAATTTCGTTCCATACAGTAATAATAATAAAAAACAAAGTTTATGGTAGAAAATTAATATGTGATAATGGTAACACAATCGGAATCCAAGACATTTTTTGTGCTGTCATTTTTAAGTTTCGTAACTGATATTATTCATTTTCGTGATTGTGATCAAACTCTAATGTTTTCTCGTTTATATAATGCGTTTGTTACATTGTGTATATTTGTTAAATTTTCGTTTTTTGTTGAGTTTGTTAAAGTTTGTGTTTCTTGTTAATTTTGACAGTGACATTTCTTTGTTTACATTTTGGACACCTAATTATGAATCAGACTATAATTGAAAATAATGTATTTCATGTTGTCTAGAACCTCAATATAGGTATATTTTCGTGGGTTGATTCTGAAGACATCACCACCAAACTAGTTTATACCTAATCATAGTATTAATATGTATCGTATTAATCTGGTGTGTTCTTATTTGAAGGATGTGGTAATGTGAGATATTTGTAAGAGCAACGCAACTGTGGTCGATCTCAGTCTTCAATACTATCTGGGGTTGATTGCAGACGCATGTAAAGTCAATGGGCGGCACTGGCCTTGAGTAGGATTGTATGCTCATTCATATAAAATGTTTCACAAAAAAATATTAGTTGTGTCACTTGACATAGAGGTGCGGTGTGGGCGCGTTAAATTTTTATTCTATTGCCAACGCGGCGGTTCCTATTTACATTTTCATATCAGTCACACTAGGTTCACGCTAGTGAATTTATGTGTGACCTACCCCAGACAACTCGTAAAACAGAAATATCAAAATGTATTTCAACTTTTATCTGCGGTGAAAAAATCACTCTGACCCATTTTTTGCGAGAATATTTATTGCCAGTGTTTCAATAAAGTATGGCAAATTGTACCTATGGGATATATTTGTTCTGCGATATGTTATTTTTTTGTCACAATGTTTTTAATTGTGACTTATTACAATTCATATCGATGTTAGTGATAAAAATTTAGTAAGAAGACTCTTAGTTACTAAATACTGTAACTTACTAAATATTAAGTACACAGACTGTCGCCCATAAAATAGATAATCAACTCACATTCAGTTCAAACATTAGTCAAAGGAAAATTAATTTGTACTACATTAGAATTAAAAAAATATCAAAAAGCCGGGCCTAGAACATAAGTCCGGAGCGATGAGTGATTTTTTTTTTTAAATTGACGTAACTAATATTTGCTTGAGAGGAGCATTGAGTGCGATATTTTGTTATTTGAATTGAATAATACATATTTTAACTAAACTAATGTCCTTATGACAAAGTGTAGAGTGTAGACATTCCTTAAATAGTGCACAAAGTTTAACGTAGCAAGAAAAAATAACTTCTCACTTTACAATCTGATGAATTTCCAATGGTCTTAATTACGGCTTTATAATGTAAAACTAATGCTTTATACATTTGCCCGGAGCGAACTAAAGAAAAAGATTAAGCTTTCATTCATTGCATTATTTATTCATGCTGCAGTCATAATAAAGGAAACAAGCGCTGCAGTAATTGATCACCTCTACAAGGACTGCGTGGTTTTATTGTTCCTGTAAAAACAAAGCGTAATGACATTTATTTGCCAGTAATTTGTGAGTATAAATCTTGTAATACTTTAAGCCGCTTTGATTAGGTAATTAATGGTTCAAATTTGAAAATGCATTTTAACCTAGTTCAAATTATCGCATCAATTGTAACGTAACATACATTTGATGGCAATTCAATTGTTTCATTTGGTTCTGTCTAGAATTGGGAGACGAATATGACTAGTGGAATCCTCAACATTTGTGTTTTTGAGTTTTAGTTCTCTTGGTTTATTTTAACGAGTTAATAATTCCATAAACCTTCGAGACGAGGATCTGATGTGGTGGAGCCGGAAATTGGACGATGGAAATATTTGATGATATTTTATTAGAATTATTCATTATAACATTTATTAGACGTATTTCTTTAGAAATGAAATGCTAATTATGAATTCTCTTGAGAAAATCTTGCGACACAGAGAATTTTCTACGCACTGACCGAGCAACAACATTAAACATTCATTTATTCATTACGCTATTTATTCTAGCTGCAGTTATAATAAAGAAAACACGTACTGCAGTAATCTATTATTTCTACAATGACTTCGTTGAGTGCTTTTTGTTTGTTTGCATTTATTTTTCTTTTGATAGTCGTTTGTTTTATTTTAAGCTTGGAAGTATTAATTTTAGCTAATTTATGAATGTTTCTATACATATTAGACTTTTCCTGGCTGATCCATCATCACCAAACCTAAACTACTGAAGTTATAAACAAGAAATTTGACAGACCCAGCTAGTTTGATATCAAACAAACAATATTCAATTTCAATTCAATCCAATAATACACATGATTTATTGTTATGTAGTAAGATATTTCAGATTAAATACAACCCCTGACCCTTTTTATTTTTATTGCTAACGATACCACATTCTTATACAATTCACGTACAAACCACATTCTTAGCTACGTGCTGATTACTGGTTGTACAATGTTTTTCAATAGTTTTCATTCAGCGGATCTTTAGAGTAGTGGCAAACCCTTTGCACTCAAACTAAATGGCAGCATTTTTAATCAGACTTTATTTTTATATTGATTGTATTTTTTTAAAGCTCGTATTACCGCCTCCAAAAATCTTAGCCGAAAAGAAACTTTATATATAATTATTATCTTTAATATTAGACCATTGGGTGGATCGACCACTGCTCAGACCACCACCTAAGTCAGTCAGTTCAGTCTAAGTGGCAGATCAGTTTTCGAAATAAAAAAATGAACTTTACTATATGAACTAAACAACAATCATATATCACATAAATCAGCCGAGAGTAAAATTAATTGTGTTAAGATAAAAACAGCATCGTGGTCTATTTAAGATCATCCAGACAAGTGCTCTAAAACGAACAAATGTTCCCGTGGGACTCGTTTATACTTTGCACTGATCGCAAAATACCCGTTAATTAAGACTTCGATAAAATTACTCACTTTTATTGCATCCAATTTAAACGTTTCATGAGCCGTTTCAATTAATTCATTTGAGAATTATTAATTGAAATAAAACTGAATGCTTCGACCTCCTTTTCAGTGAGTGGTTACTTATTAGGCCGGGTTTTTCAAAGGTAAATAGGTAAAACTTAATATCATAACTTTATACAAACAAAAAGTAATTTTTAAAAAGTTTGGGGTCAGATATATCTATAGAATAATCTAATTCGATTTGTGTCTGCTCAATTCTGCTGGTCTTTGTGCTTGTAGATAATAACAGAATTCATAGATAGGCCTATGAAATAACAATAATAATTTTAGGTTTAGGTAAGGTTTAAGAATCTTTATTTCTCATAAGACTTTTACATCACTTAGAATGAGAAACTTTAAAATAACTATAATTATAATATGTTATATTATGATTATTATATTTAGCGTTACAAAAGGGAGGTGAGTATAAAAAGTCAGGTACGTACACTGAAAGAGACCCAAATGCTTAATCCATAGTAGTAATCCCAAAGACCGCATTTACTGTGAGGGTTCGAACCAAAAATTTGCTCCCCACACTGGTTAAGGCCTTTGAAAATAAAATCACCCTAACTTACACTTCATTTAATTTTTAACACACATTTTTCTCGTTCAAGTTCATTAAACCATTATTATTTCACTACTGGGTATTTTCTGAACTGGCAATTTTCTACTGAGTACCTATGTTTTAAAATGAGCATAATCCAGGCCTTAATCAACAGTGGTCAAGTGCGGATTAGTAAACTTCCAATGTTATTGAGAACATTGAGAATCGTTAAAAATGTATCTTTTCTTGTAATGTTTTTCTTCGCCGTTATGCCAAGTACTTAACAATGTATTTTTAATACTAACATGGCTTTTAAAAAATTAGAGAGATATGTATCTTATAAATTTATTTGAACTTCCAGTATAGGTAAATTTTAATACAATTCATTTCATTTCATATACATTAAAGGTGATCGAAAACATAGAAACATATAACTTACTTCCTAAACTGTGTCACATTGAAAGGAGACACGTGCTTAATAAAAAGGTAGTCAATGTTTAGTATTAATATTTTCAACGCAATTCAATTTATATGCTCTCATATCAGTAAAAATAAAACGACGATATCAGCTTTCAAAACTTTTAATTTGTGGAGTTATTGTTCTGGTCTGTGTAAGTTTTCCCTCAAAACTTAGTAAGGGAGGTATTATAATAAATCATGTTATTATAAATCTATATATATAAAAGAAAGTCGTGTTAGTTACTCCACTTATAACTCAAGAACGGCTGAACCGATTTGGCTGAAAATTGGTGGAGAGGTAGCTTAGAACCAGGAGACGGACATAGGATATTTTTTATCCCGTTCGACCGCGTTTCCTTGAAGTCATTTTATAACTCAAGAACGGTTGAACCGATTTAGCTGAAAATTGGTAAAGAGGTAGATTAGAACCAGAAAACGGACATAGGATACTTTTTATCCCGTTCGACCGCGTTTCCGTAAAGTCATTTTATAACTCAAGAACGGCTGAACCAATTTGACTGAAAATTAATCGAGAGGTAGCTTAGAAGCAGGAAAATGACATAGGATACTTTTTATCCCGTTCGACCGCGTTTTCGTGAAGCATTTTATAACTCAACAACGGCTGAACCAATTTGATTGAAAATTGGTGGAGAGGTACCTTAGAACCAGGAGACGGACATAGGATACTTTTTATCCTGTTCGACCGCGTTTCCGTGAATAAATAAGAGTTGAAAGTTTGTATTAAAGTCCCCCAGTTTTGATGCAAATCTATATGAAAATTGGTATTTGATAGGATTTCGATAGAAAGTAATTAAATATCTATTTTACGATATTTGCAAAATCAACCCTTAAGTTGGTTAAGTAGGGGTTGGAATTTTATATTAAAATCCGTTAATTTGGAAGCAAAAACTGTAAAAATTTGCATTTGGCTTTAGAAGACACTTCGTTTAGAAATCGGCAGATTTTGAAGCAAAGTCTATGAAAATTGGAATTTAGCTTTTTGATTCAAAATAATAGAACACATTTTTCACCGTTTTTGGAAAATCAACCTTTAGGGACATTTAATCGGGTATGGAACTTTAATTTAATATCCGTTAATTTGGAGCACTAAGAAAATTATCATAAGACATAATGAAGCATCTGAGTCACTGTTTGTTTTTTTAGATCAACCCTTAAGACTGTTATAAATCGCCTTTCTATTTACACACCTGTTTCAGCATTTTTAGCTATTCAACAACCCGATTAGAGTACTATAAGTAAATAAACTTTCTTTAAAAAAAACCGTTATTGAAGTTATAGGTACTTCTTTTCGCGTGTTTGTAAAAAAAATAACAAAAAATACAACCGACTTCTATGTCACTACAAAGTAAAAAATAATTCGAACGAAATATATTGAGCGCCGACTTCAGAAATATGTACTAAACCAACATTTATTTGAATTATTTTTTACTATGTAGTGACATAGAAGTCGGTTGTATTTTTTGTTAAAATTTTTTTTACCCTTTTTAGTGATGACATAATAACATTTATATTAATACAATATAAAATTGTATAAACGTGATCATGAATTAAGGTACGGTCTGAATTTACATTGATTGGAACCGCCCGCACGCAGGGCGCTGCCGCGCCCTGCCCGCTTAGTTTTATATTGTCTTATGTGTTCCAACCTAACCTAACTAAATAGTCAATGATTTGCAATTTCATTAGAACCTCCTACACCAAATATCTTCAAACACGACTCAATTATTCCCATCGGTTGAGGAGTTACATATTTTGTCTCCGAGCCACATTATCAGACCCTTAAATAGTCAATGATGAACTGACTTTGCAATTTCGTTAGAACTTACACCAAATATCTTCAAACACAACTCAAATATCCCCATCGGTTGAGGAGTTACATATTTTGTCTCCGAGCCACATTATCAGACCCTTAAATAGTCAATGATGCACTGACTTTGTAATTTCATTAGAACCTACAATAAAAAATAACATAAAAAAAAAAAAAAATTATTAAAATCGGTTCACTAACGGCGGAGTAATTCGTGTACATACATAAAAAAAAGATACCGGCCGAATTGATAACCACCTCCTTTTTGAAGTCGGTAAAAAAATAACAGAGTGCAGAGAGGTAGAGTGAATTTTATTTAATTGTATTTTTTATTTTCCTGTTCTCCTGTGGCCATTTCCTAATATTTACCAGTAGTTTATGGACATAATACATAAATTACACGAGTGAAACCACGAGGTACAGATAGTCACTCATAATTAGGTGGTACGAAGTTCACCGGGTCATCTAGTTATTTATATAACTAAGGCGGAATGTGTGGAAAGTGTACATTTATATTGGTATTATTTATATTATATCGGTATAGTCTGCGACTAACTACTAGTCCGCTCTGAAGTTGTTGGGAGTAGGTGTAGTCATACAATTTGCTATGGCGACGCGATTCATTTCTATATTCAGAGCGGACTAGCAGTTTAACGCGGACTATACCAATTTACAAACAGTGCATCAAGTGGGTTAAAATTACAAAAGTATACCTAATATGTACTATTAGTTAGCGGCCTTTGTACTGTACAATGTACATACTATCTTATATTGTACGAGTAGATTCCTCTCGAAATGTATAAACTTGCTTGATACCAAAAGCCCGGGAGCGATGTGGAATTACTCTAGATGACTGGTTTCTGAATAGAATTCTCAACTGGAACGTTGAAATCATGCATCACTTGAGGAAGTCCAATATTGCCAAATAATTAGAAAACCCATTGCAGCGTGTACGGATAAAGTAATAGCATTTTGATCTACATTAAGAAGCTATTTTATTCGTTATCTTATTTCTCAAAACGATGTAATGGTTTAAAATTGATGGAAAGAAGATATTTGGGTTGTATAGATAGAATTGATAGAATGTCTCGAGAATCTCCGAGGAAATTAATTTTTACCCGACTGCCAAGGAAGGGTTATGTTTTTCGCGCGTATCTTGTATGTTTGTCTTTCTTTATTTGATCCGATCTTACAAACGGCTGGATAAATTTCGACAGTTAATGTGTCATTACATTCGTCTCAATGACCCGAGTGTCCTTAGATAGGTGTTAGAAAAAAAAAATCAAAAGGGTGAATTTTTGGCGCGAAATAGTAACAAATTTAAAAAATAAAGTTAACCGAACCTATCGAGTGGGATATGAAATGAAAGTAAATTAAACGTAGATTATAAAAATATATTTGTATATGTATAAAACAGCAAGATGGCTGACTGACTGACTAATTAAATGACTTTTTCATTTTTCAGAAATCAACGTACAGCCAAAATCGCTCAACTTAGAGTTCTGAAATTTTGCACATGAGTTTGCTATATAGCGTTAATAAATACTAAGAAAAGCTTTTTGGAAATTCCGCCCCTAAGAGGGTAAAATAGGGAAAAACAGTTTTTTTGAAATCCTTTAATTTTGAAGCAACTACTATAAAATTTAGTATTTGGCTTTCTGGGTAGGAACAAGAACACACCTCCTCATCCCCTCCCGAAAAATCAACCCCGTAGAGGGTAAAATAAGGGTTAAAAGTTCATTTGAACAACCGTCAATTTTGAAGCAAACACTTAAAATGTTGTATCAGGCTTGTTCGATAAAAATAATGAAATTCTACCCCAACGAGGTAATATAACCACCGGATAGATCTTTTATAGATCGTAAATGGTGGATATTTTTTTGCGAAATAGTAACACGTTTAAAAAAAAAAATCCAAACCTATCGAGTAGGGTATCAAAATAAAGGAACTTAAAAGATATTACACATACATTACATAATATATACATTATACATATATAAAACATATTGAGATGACTGTCTGACTAAATGAGTAGTGCTGCTGTGATAAAGATAAACGCAAAGGAAAACCGCTGTACTTTAGAGTGCTCGAAATTTACTCATAGGGTATTTATATAGCGTAAATGAGCTCTACGAGGATAAAACAGGATAATATTGTTTGAAGATCTTTTGATTTTTAAGCAGATACCTTCTATAAAACTATGTATTTGGCTTTCTGGATAAAAATAATAAAACGCCTATTTCACAGTTTTTGGAAATTCGACTTTAGCTTTATAGTGCAGTCGGGTTTTTTGATTTTTTAATTAATTACTTGTAACTTTTTAACTCTTAGGGTGAGTGGCATCGAAAGCCCAGTTAAAGTTTGCGTTACAGTTAAATATAACAGTAACTTTGACGGTAGCCATGGAATGTTTGTGTCGCTGTCACCACAATTTTTAGTCGAAATTGACAGATAGGGAAGATGACAAATACAGTAACTTTAACCGATCGAAATTGAGCGATTAAAGTTAAATATCAGTTATGACGTAATTTCAACCTCAACTAAAATGGTGCAACGAATTATGTCTTTAACCATGGATTTGATGGTTGGTTAGGCTTCTGTAAATGTTAAAGTTACATGATGCAACCCACCCTTAATTTAACGATTTATTTATTCAGTCTTCGGAAGTAAAATGAATTATTTTATCGGTTTTATATGCGTAGAGCAAAAGTTCAATAAACAAACGTGAGTTACTCAGTAAATTGTTTTTTTACTAAAATTACAAGTATAACACTATGAAGTATAATTTAACATACTATAAAGCCTGTTATTGTGTCTATACTATTCACAAATATCATATTACTTCCTTTCTGATAGGCAAAGGCTTGAACGCTTCAGAAGTGATGTCTTGAAGCATAAGCAACCGAATTACTTCGCGTGGCAACTAAATTGATGTTAACTAAGAATTGTTCGATCAAATCAAAATTGAAACCCCGTCAATGTTTAAAAAAGTTTATTATTAAGTTTATGACTCAATTATATTATAAAGGTCTTTAAAAAATAGGTGTTTATGTATAGTTCGTTAAGATTAGTGTACCTATATTAGAAATAAATACAAAAGTACACTGTATTTAAGATTTATATAAGTAATTATATTATTTTTCGGTTGCAACTGCAATGTTATAAAAGAGTAAAGTACAAGAAGAATGGCAATTTAATTACCGTAAAGTGGTCAGTATAATTCGGTTTATCATATTACATTAATTGTAACGGCGACCAAAGAAACGTTTAAGCTTAATGCCAAGATTATACGAACCTGTGGGATAACTTTATAAAATATTCCCTTAACTTAAAGTCGCCTCAAGATCTTATCTTGCTTCGTTTCTTTGTGCTGAATCAATAAATTCACTCAATTGAATAAAATTTATTTATGCCATTTATTTTTTTCTTTGAATAAATAAAGTGGAACAAATACCAACAATTCTGATGCTAAGTGTATGAGTATGTTACTGCATTCTCGATTAATGTCCTAGTTTCTAAGATAATTGGAGCATACGATATCTGCTTTTGTGTACAGTCTGAAGGCCTTGTAATTGTTAGTAGGTTAATTGAATTTCAATTTACTAATTGAATTGAATTATTGCAATTACTTGCAGGGAAGATAAAATGATATTATTTGCGAGATATAGGAGATGGATATATTGGAGAGGAGATATTGTTTGAAAGCTGTTTGAACCCTTTGTGCGTAAGTCAAGCGCTGCTGTGTTATAGACAGACACAGATACAAGGTATCCCAATTTAGTTCATAGTTCTTAGTACACGTCAACGCTATTTAGGGTTGATATTACAGACGTTTAAGAGCAGTATTGATCGTGTGAATATGACCTTATTGGCTAAGTCGTTCAGAGGTGGCACCATTATTAACAGATAGGATATTTTTTTTCTTTTAGGATGATTTCATATAAAAGAAAACTTAAAATATTATAAACAGGCGTTAGCCTTATTAATAACAATCAATTAATCCATAGTTTTGCTTATCAAAGGTCGAAATTTTATAATATTTGTCTACTAGAAACTGTCACATTTGGATTTTTAGTACACGAAATTTTAATACATTGATATAACGAATAACGATGATAATATGAATTGATACACCAGTTTAAAAATAACTTTTATCTGTGCAATATTGTTCCGATAGACTCCGATAGAGCGATGCCGGGCAGCGTTTCCGCACGATCGACGATGCATTTACAATTAGTTATTGTAAATATTTCTACGTTCCAACCACTTGACTATTTCAAAATGCTTTATTTAAATTATGGTAGTATAACAGCAGTGTTAAGCGCAGCTGTATTCTGATTTAAAGGGTGTGGTACGGAAGACATATTTATCTGATTCGCTCCAACTTAGTGCTGAGGACAACGCATTTGTTAGTGACTTCGGGTAGGGACCGTAATCTTATCTGGAGTTGATTACAGATGTCCATAAACAGAAGCACCTATCATCATGTGCACTCGTGCTTGTTTCCTACTTCTATATTTAATAAAACATGGTAGAACTTTGCATGATTACATAGTGGTAAAACATTGTTGTACCTATTTCTCTTGTTTATAGCAATGTTCGCGCGAAGCGAACGAGTCTGCAGTCTACCTGTACCCTTACCAGGGGTTTTTACGTTTCGACAAATATGACTGTTTTGGTATTTGTTTACGTATTCGCCCATACAAATTCCAATCAGCGCCCCTAGCGGATTGTGTCCGAACTAGAAAATCCTATGGGCCAATACGTAAACAAATACCAAAACAGTCATATTTGTCGAAACGTAAAAACTCCTGGTAAGGGTACTGGTTGTAAGTGGTTTAAGCCGGCCAAAGACTTGTAGTAAACTTGAATATACGTACTGAAGTAAACTACACTGGTCTTGTCTGAAATCGACCAGAGAAGCGTTCTCACTCTTCAGAAGTAAGTTATATGCCTCGTGTAAGCCTTACCTTCCCTAGAACTAGAAAATAGTAGCGCTTAACACTGCTGTTATAAGGCATTCTATTTGGGGTTATTTACAGATGTACACGGATTGCATTGACCGCCCCACAACGAATACAGATGTGTTACATAAGCGGCTGTATGGATTAAAAATTCACATTTTCAGTCTTCAAAAGCGTCGTAAATTTCATAGAGTAAAATTATACCGCAATACAGTACGTTATTGATTTAAAACAATGTTGTTAATAGTTGATATCCATTAAGATTGTGATATGAGTGAATAAAGCCAATGTTTTTCAAAATTATTGTAAAGATCAAATGTATTGTTTGTACACTGTACACCTTAAATTCATTTAACGCTGGGTTCTTACAATGGGTGGGCATTTCCTTACTCCAGTTAAACACAAGGGAATTATATATTTTAGTTAACCATTAAAAAACTATTCTTAATCTTTATAATTTAACGATTACTTACTTTACTGCGGTAGAAATATTTTTGTAATACCAAAGTTAAAACCATATTACACAGGAAGGTTGATTAAATGGGAATATACCAAATTTTACAGTTGAACTGAATTCGGATAGTATTTTCCACCAGAATTTTAGTAACTTTAATTTTGTGACACATGTCTTCAGACCACAAAATCCAGCTCTGAGCATTATTAGCATGCAGATACACTGGTATTTTGCTCTACGAATAAATCACGTCCAATTTTATCTTCGGATTCAGGAATACATTGTTAGTAAAATGTAGCCTTAAATGTACGTACCTTTTCTTTTATTCCCCTTTTTTAAGAATTATTTTCATGCTCTGTGAAGCTTCATTCCTCTTTTTAGTACTATTTTGGGCAGATATATTTTAGTTCTCGCGTCTTTTGCTCCTAATTTTAAAAGCTTGATTACTCGCGTGGCGGAGCGTTCACATACTGGTCTGACGCGCAGAGGGTCCCGGGTTCGATCCCCGTCTATACAGATATTTAAATTTGCCTCTGTGTGTGTCCGTAGCACCAACGATACAGGGAATTATAGTGAGGGGCCGTGAGTGTAGAAAGCTTTTTTTTTATCTTAGTCGCATTATTTGCAAATAATCAAATTGTTTGATACTTATTTTGAATGATTACTAAGGCAAGGCAAGAGAGACATAATTTTTCGAGACGTTCAAACTTAGTCTTCAGGAATAGCAACGCATCCATGGCCTACCTCAGGTAGGACCAATCTTATATAGGGTTGATTACAGATGTTCATAAGTGGCACTTATCATCAGATGGACTGCATGCTCGCTTGCTAAGAAAATAAATAATATATTAATGTTTAAATTTGCTAAATCTCTAATAATACAGTAATGCGGCAATTCGGGCATTCGTTTTTAGTTCGTGTTAGATCGACTCTATAATAGCTGACTTACATTCCAACACAATGCTCAACTGGATAATAAGGAAAATGCCTCAGAAATTATGTGAATGCGGAGAGTTCATTAACTGAGAAGAATGGGTTTATATACTTTGGTAGCTTTGAGATTTCTTTAGTTGTTTTGCGTCAATTTTGTATTTTTACACAAGTACGAGTATACTTAGCTGCCATGAATGAATGTTGCCTAATTAAGCTGTTGTTTAAAAACCGGTATAAATTTTGTAGAGTCAGTTAGATCTAACTATAGGAGACATAATTATCATTTTTAATTTAAAAAAAAGAGAGCAAAAGTGTTTGTTCTTTAGAAGATCTTCGGATAGGAGTTAATACGGTTCGTTCGTAAAAGTACTACCTACCTTATCACCAGTCTTCTTATAAGTGCGACAAGTATTTAAAAACTAAGTGGTAGCTACGATATTATCTTAGGATGTTCCTGGAGTCTATGATGACTTTAGATAAAATAGGTTGAAAACTCGTACTTCATGTTCAGAATAATGTATATTCGTGTTTAGCTGCGATTAAAAAAACACTTAACACTTTCAGCACAAATACATATAGTCTATACATACAGGTACATAATCTCATACCCCTAACGGGGTAATACAAAGTTTACCTTGTAAATGGAACAGAGTAGCGATTTTTTTGCTTACTACGCAGACACCTTCATTTAGGCGATGTGCTTATTTGATTGGACAGTTTGTAAAACGAACTTTTAACGATGGTCTCGAAAATAGATTTTGATTTACAGGAAAAGTTTGGTCATAAATAAAAGCAATAAAGGGGTGCATCGTTATTGAAAATATATTAATTTGTATAAGTATTGTTTACAATCATGGGAAAGGAAATATTCATTACAAATTTTCAGAGACACGATTTGTGTGAGTATTCAAGTCATTGACTTTTTTTTAAGAAATATCGATCTCCCGTGGAGGAAATTTCGGGTTTGACTCCATAGACTTCTCAAAGCCACGTTCGTAATACTATTAATTTTTAACTTAAATAATGTTTCAAGACTATGATGATTACTGCCTGCATAGTTATTAAAGGTTAACCTACTCCTAAACAGTCTAGTAATATGTATTTGATCAGCTGATGGACTGAAGGTTATGATGTAGATTATTCTGTTAAGAACCGCTTGCGCTTGACAGATTTTAATCTAATGTTATATCATTTTTCAATACAGTCAGAGCGAGCTTGGTTCACGTTAGTGTATTGGTAGGTATCGCAATATTGGTATATGCGCGGTCGCTATTGAAATCAAAGTAAGTATCGAATACTTGCTTTGAGCTAGCGACCGCGTTTTGTAAATATTGAACTTTTATATACAGGTTATTTATTCAAGTGTTAGGGTGCTTTATAACCTAGTTTGTAATAATGGGTCCAAACGTATTTTATGTCTCACTTGGGTTGTTAAACGAGTCCCAATGTTAGAGAAGGCCTAGAAAACTGCATTAAGCTTCAAAGGATTGCGTGGAGGAAGGGCCGAAGTCGGTTAGATATCACCTTTCCATCTCCTAACTCCATCTGATGTTCCTTAAGGTTTTCCAGTTACATTTTACATAAGCTGCTGGACTATATAAGCTACAGCAATAAATAACAGCCAATATGAACCTGTGTTAAGAAGGAAGGAGGCGAAAGAAACTTAAAAGAAATTCGAAAATTAATCTACCACAGTTATTAGATTTAATTAAAGAAATTTGATGTAAACTACCAAAAAACTTATTTCCTCGGATACGAGATTGAACGAAAGCAATTAAATTTAAGAGTAATACCTCATACAAATTAATATACCAGTTTTGAGAGTAAACTAAATGGTTTTCGCTTATAAGTACTGCTAACATTAAGACTTCGTTGAATTTGGACCACAACGAATTCAAGCAAGCAAAATACACGAATACTTCGAAGTATCTATCAAAATATCGATTACGATGTACGTACATTTGCGAAAGCGAAGGTAAATTCCTCAATTTTCCCAATTTACATACGCTAGCGCGTTATTTACACGTTACAATCTCCGCGCTATTCCGCTTTTGTTGACGTAATACCGAGGGGGGTTTGTTTAAGTTTGTATTGACTATTAAGTAGAAAGCAGGGGGTTAATTATGATATATTGTCGTTACGCCCGTTACCTTATTTACCATAATATGTGTGCTTAGTAAATTGTGTGTGTTGAAATCTTCTCATCACTTATAGATTCGTATAGCAGAAGATGAATGATAATTTTCAGATGGTAAATTACACTTTACGGCTTCACACTTACTGACCGGGGCTTAGTGGAGTACGCTCAAGTCCTCTCCTAGAAGTAGAAGAGACAAATTTTCAACCTTGTGACTAAAAGGGCTGAAACCGACGTAACTTTGACGTTTTAAGATTTTTTATGTCTTTACTTCCCGTACTTTAGTTCTTCATTACATCTCCATAGCACTGATGTTACAACATAAATATGATTTAAAACGACACCATCGCGAATTTCCTACATTTTTATGGACTACTTTTGTAAGCCTGAAAAAGGTGTTGCCGTGGTGCCTACGGATAGGCTATGATTTACCTTGAGACTGCTTCATAATACCGTAATTCATTGCATTATATTTTTGTCTTCTATGTATGTAAGTATAATATTTCCCTTTTTCAAGTTTTCTACTGTTATTTGCACTTATATTTACAGAAACTCCGCTGTTCGGAGTTGACGTGTATACGTAAAGGGGAACTTGTTTAAAAGTTTCTATTGACAAAGTGTTTCATTTGCTGGCTACGTTGCCTGCGAGTTTGCTCAAATATGTAACATATGGAAAATAACGGCGCAGTTACATAGAATTACGTATTTTTAAATATTGAATTATTATTAATAAGGTGTGTTTTTTAGTATGAGTAATATTGGAGTAGCAAATGAGCATGCAGACCGCCTGAAGGTAAATGGCCTATTGCCGCCCATACACATTTGTAATCAACCCTCGATATGATTAGATTCCTGCCCGATTTTGGCAACAATTGCGTTGGTACCCCTGAGGAGTAAGTTAGAACGCCAGGGATAAGTATAGATAAAGTAATTAGTATTAGTATTAGTAAGGCTATGGTGAGCGGTCGCTCTTACTACACAAATCAAATCAGAATAGAGAACTTGGTAGGTGCTGATCACGAATAAAAAAATGAGGCACTAAAACATTTGAAGCATGGTTTAGTTTTAGTATAATTTTGAGTACTGGTTTTGATTGCTGGATATTTTAGGCTCACATGACTAGTTTTAACACTTTGAAGAAGAAGAAAGTTATACTTTTACTAATACATTAATAATTTGCATTCGTGTGGATTGCACACGAAATCAATTTAATTATTATTCATCTAATCTTAAACCAAAAATATTTCAAGTTGACGGTCTTTACCTTAACGGACAAAGAAGGACGACTCTTGAAACTTCGATCATAACAAAAATATTTTCTTGCAAAGGTCGTAGCATAGAAAAGCACGACTACCAATTCCACCAGTATCGCAATTGAATCGTTGCAAAGTCGCCGTGTATAAAAGCAAAGGCTGGTTTGCAGCGCATTTATTCAACGTGTGTACAGTTTAGTGTTTGAATTTGTTTTGTGCCTGGCGTTTGCGGTTTAACGTTTAAATGATACGTGAGAGGGAAATTTTATTTGCGAACCTAAATATTTGTCTACGAAATATTCCATTTAAATCCTCATACATTTTCGGGCAAATGTTTTTAATTATGTATTTTCTTTTACATTATTGCTCTCAGATTAAAGTTTGTTGTTTGTTTTACTATCAACTATTCTATACTAATGTTTGCTCAGAAAATTGTAGAATTGTTGACGAATAATATATTATGTGGGTAATTTCTCTGTGGAATATTATATGCAGAAGACTTAAACGTCTAGCTAGCAGTATTATATGCGTTTTAATATTTGTGCTATTGATTTTTGGAAATTTAAGTAGCAAAAAAGGTATTCAATTTACCTACTATGTGGATATAAGAGTTATCTTAGTCCTAGTTAAGAGTCTGATATCAGCCTTAAATATTTAAGACGTCCATGAGCGTACTTGAGTCCAAGTCATATAACTTTAGTCATAGCTGAAGTCGGCTACATCTGTTGCTACCTTTCACGATGACGAAGCTAAGCTGGAATGCTTAGTCTTAGAATATCCGTGTAAAAAAAAACGTACGGATGAATAGAGGAGGCGCACAACATAATACTAAGTGTGACTGAGTAAGTCGAACGTGAAACAGAACTTGAACTTCTTTACTTAAAAATTGATGAAAGATGACCATTTTTGTTATTATCATCTTCATCAACCTATATCCCACTGCTGCGCATGCCTCTCAGAATGAGAAGGATTAGGCCATAGTCCACCGCAATGGCCATGTGCGTATTGGTAGAGTTCACCTACCTTTGAAAAATTATTTTTAGATTTCACAAATGTGCAGGTTTCTTCACGAATTTTTTCCTTCACCGTTTAAGTAAATTCTAATACGCACATAACGTTGAAAAATCAGAGGTGCCTGGGTTTTGTTTGATATTTACTTTAATTTAGTGGAAATAATGGTAATTGTTATTTACTTAGAACATAGTAATATGTGTATTGTGTATCGGTCAACAATGACCACATTTGTAGCAATTTAATTTTCTGCAACCGTTGTAACAAATATTTATTTTTATTACATATCCAGCGCGGTTGTATTGCGGCGAGGGAAATTATCGTTTTTCGCTAGATTTAGCTTTGATTTTGTGGATAAATGTTGTTTGTTTATTTTAGGAAATATATCCCAACTTTAGTACAGTTTTGAAATAGTTAAATTATTCGTTTATGTTAATAGAAACAAGGAGTGCTTTAAAGCTTTCTGTTCACTTGTGAATAAAAATGAACTTAAATACAGCTTGCACATAAGTAACAATTCTAATTGGGCTGTGTAATTGATTTCTGTGTGTGTTTGGTATTCATACACAAACATTCTGAACCAGGTAGGAAATTTAAAGTGCAAAAACTACAGGTCAGATTAAACATTTTTATAATGTAGGGTTAGCAGACGAGCTTGCAGTCCACCTGATGTTAAGGGGCTGCATCAGATGTCCATGGCATCTGTAATCAATCTCAGACCAGATTAGAATACTGAAGTCTACCTGAAGTCGGCCAAAGGTGCACCGCTACCCGCTACGATTAAGCTGGTATGCCTCTGAAATGTATGTTTCCCTTACCACACGCACCTAATAATAATAGTACATTATAATATAACTTACGAAAAAATCAAAACGGTAGAAGAGTCGAAGACGTGAGATCTCGTAAACTTTTAATAGGCTTCGTCAAACTTATTCCAATGCCTTAAGTTTTCGACAAACTACAAGTACTGTTGAAATAAATCCATATTCATATATTCAACAAGTTATATAAGAAAAAACTTATATTTGCATTGAACTTAGCCATGCAGTAACAAATGCTACTGTTAGCGTAGTTATAAAATCACATTTACATTAATACGTAAAATAATGTAGAAAAACTTCTCAATTATGCAGAAATATGCATGCAATGATAATAATTAGCATTTTTTTTCATTACTATTCCTTTACTGAGGTTTTGGTGCTACAATAATTCGAAAACAAAAACATTAAAATAATTGAAATAATGTAAAAAAGATAAAATTAGCTCTTTAACAACATAATTATGTAGGACATGGTTAGCGTGGTTATAATATTAACCATCAAAATTTTTCATGAATCAATGTTGCGTTTTTTTGGCGTAAATTGGAAACACAAAACACGTATGGAAATTGTTTGTTATTCGAAATAAATAAACCAAAGCATTCAAACACCGAATTCCAGATGCGCAGGTAGTAGAAATAAAATCTTTAAAATGTTCCAAGTTTTCAGCAACCGCCGTACTGGACAAAGGTCTGCTCGACCGTCAGTAAATTTAAGCTTTCAACCGCTATCAACTGATTCACTTCGCTGCGCTGTACAAGATTGGACCTTTGAATTTTCTTAAAAATATTTTTCATACACATTCGAATATATTTCAATGCCAAAAACAGTGTCTGTACATATTCTGTTGTTATATTTGTTAAGGTTAGTAAGGAAGTGTTTATGATTGTTTATGGAGATGTAAACCAAGAGAATTTGCATGTATTATCGAAATCGAAGCTTACTTCAGACATTCTAAGTGCGATGATGAGAATGATGACCAATGATATGAATAATATTAAGTCGCACTTTAAAACGCTTGCTGCATTTTTATATCTCACAATCAGAAGAGACCTGGAGAATACTTAAACAGGACAGGTAGAGAAAATATAGATTGGTTGTCAACCTGCATAAGTGTTTTAAGCCGCCTGGTTTCTGAGACAAGGTCTCGGATACGTATTTATAGGTAATGCTAACAATTGAGACAAATGGCTTAACGTCATCGAAGCACAGAAGTGTGCATGATATGTAACCACAAACAATCACCTACCTTCTAACCGCGCGCAATCCGCCGGGCCATTTGCCTATCACTTTGGGCTTCACAGCGTATCATTTAAACCAAAAACAATAAGCAAATCGTCTCCCTTCAAGTCATATACAAATCCCTTGTCTGTATCGAACTTAACGTTTAACATATCAACATAATAGTCCATAAACTTGCCTAAAGGGCACCACTATTAATCTACATATAGATGCTGCAGGATTACAGAAATAAGCAAAGGGATTTGTTACATCAAGTAAATTGCATGAAGAAATACGAAGCTATTCGAAGAGACGAAATAACAATAGACGGCGAGTTCCTGAATATTAATGAAAAGTAAAGCTTCATAAAGGACGCCATAGATCTAACGACTGTGTGAACAATGAATTTAGTATTAAGTTACTTTTCAAAATGTTTAAGTAAGCGACGAAAAAATTTAATGAACCTATTTAAGTGTCGGAAATTATGAAAATTGGGTAAAAAGTATAGAGTCGCCTTTCTAATATATTTTGTTTGATAACAACGTAAACAGCGTGTCCAATATGAGCGCCGACTTCAGAAATATGTACTTAACCAACTTTTATTTCAATTATTTTTTTCTTTGTAGTGACATAGAAGTAGGTTTTATTTTTTTGTTAATTTTTTTCTCCCCATAAAACTACACCCAATTCAAAATTTAGTTATTTACGTTATATCTATATCTTTGGGTAGTAGTAGTAGTAGTAATAATAACTCTTGGACCTCATTGGCTATGACAGACCGACGGACAGCCACAGGAGCGATCCTATAATGGTTCCATATTTTTTCATACGAAACCCTAAAAATATTGAAATGAGAAGAAAATATATACAAAGAAATTACAATCAATTAATATTATATAGCTGTACCGTACAACTGTATAATAATGTACAAAAATAAGATGGAAAATATGAATTCGATGAAATCACCTGTGCATTCGAGAATTCCACTATAAACTCATACTCTTGAATCATATGAACGTAATATGCGTATTGATAACTACAATGGAGGTCAGATCTGTATTGTCCTCAGGGAAACTGAAATGATCTAAAGTTATCTCACGAAGCTGAGATATTGGATCTTGGACAGTACAATGGACTATACGTAGTCTTGAGTTTTGATGTGCAATTATGGAGTTGTTAGTTACCGTATTTACTGCGTGGTGAAAATATTATGGTTTGGCAAGGGATAGCAGTGATAGCTTAGTGGTTAAGAAAGTCGACCTCTTGATTGATGGGTCCGAGGTTCAAATCCCAGGCACGCACCTCTGATTTTTCAAAGTTATTTATGTATAATAAATTAATTACTTGCTTGCTTAAACGGTGAAGGAAAACATCATGAGGAAACCTGCATACCTGAGAAATCTTTAAAAATAAAAAATAAATATAGTTCAAAAATCTAAAAAACACGCTTTTATGATAAAATCAACTAAAAAGTAGAAAAGTATTCTATTTCATTCTTTCATACATGCAGGGTAAGATAAGGATGTATGTTGATCTCTTTATACTGAAAAACGGAATTACTCACTGACAAACATACAAGTGAAGCTAATATAAAGTGTGTAAAAAGTTTTCAAAGGTATGTGAAATCCACCAATTCGTACTTGGCCAGCGCGGTGGACTATGGCCTATTCCTTCTCATTCTGAGAGAAGACTCGAGCCCAGCAGTGGGACATTAATGAGTTGATGATGATGATGAAAGGGTTATCTCTCGCCGCTGGATATGCCAACCCACCATAGGGGTGAGACACATTAGCGACAGCTCGCCGATAGTTGTCCAATGTTGTTAACAACCATCATTGATGGTTGTTGATTGTTGAAGCCTGACGTCAGCGGTCGTTCGTAGTAATAGTAGGCAGTCGGCGACTGTCGCTGGCGATCGCTGACGACATGCGGCGACAATCTGTGACAGTAGTCAACGTGAACTGTTGCTTGTTAGCTCCATAGTCTCGTTGCAAATCATATCTATATACAAGATGGATAGAAATGTTCAAAAAACAATAACGTTTCCCTTTTCATATGGCAAAACATATTGCTTTGCTCACAAAGGGACGGCTTAAGTGTTCGTGCAGCCGTTGCGGTACTACAAATGATATTATAACCACTCTAGCAAAATCTTAAAGCGTTTCATTATCATAGTACCATTGTATTTTGTGGACAAAAAGTAGCTTAAGTTTATTTAATCTTGGTTATTAAGTCCAGTTGAAATTTGTTCAGCTGTTTCTAAGATTTGGCCGTGTAGACAAGAAAACCTTTTTTAAGGGTTCTAAACAAACAGTTTTCGTAGAAGTTGTGACGTGTGTCCTTGAACTTAAATGTGACATCTCCCTCCTTTTCTTGGATATCATCGATAATTCAAGAATTAAGTGTCTCTCTGAAAAGTGGTTGAGGTAAAGTCCTCCTTTTGAGAAAATATTTATTTACGCTTAGAAGTATACTTTTAAGAGCTAACGGGATCATGTAAGCTCATAAAGATGTAATTAAGTTGAAATTAATGCGATTTTTATATGTAACAAAGACGAGCAATGTCAGTGAGCACTTCCTTCCACATAGATATAATTATTTAACAGGTTAAGTTTATTAGTCTAATTTTACTATTAGGCTTGAATCTAATTAGAAACTATAAAGTTTTTTTTTTATAATACTCCTATATTATAGCAAACGAGCATGCAGTCCACCTGAGGGTAAGTGGCTACTGCCGCCCATGGACGTCTGTAATCAACACCAGATAGGATTAGATATTCCTACCTAAGGTTGACCACAGATGCGCCGCTACCCCTGAGGACTAAGCTGGAACGCCTTGGAAAAGTATGCCTCTCTTACCATCCCCTTCAAAACGGAACACAGCAGCGCCTAACACTGTTATTAGGCAGAAATAGGTGTGGCGGTGGTGCTGCCGGAGTCGAACCACAAAGGTTTCTTCCACCTTCAAAAGTTTCTATTAGATTCTTTGTACATACAAAAAAATATATTCATATAATATATATTCAATTTAAAACGTTAAACGACTCCGCTCAAAATGTGCAAAAGCCTCTTCAAATAAAAAGTTGGTCCAACAAAGTTAAAATCGCCCAGGTGGAGCGATCTGGATTCCACTTGAACAAATTCGGTAATTACAATAGTTCTGTTACTGAAACCAGACCACAGAAATGCTTGTGTAGCACTCTGGAGGACCTAGGTGGAATATGTTCCGATTGCGAATTTAACAAATTTCCACTGTAAGTAATAATAAGGGATTTAATATTTTAACTTTTCATGACATGCTAAGCTTCCAGAATCTAACAGTAAAACAATTTTAACCGAAATATTTACTCAATCCAACGTAGTATTTTTTTTTCTTATATATAAAATTCTCGTGTCAGAATGTTAGTTACCGCACTCCTCTGAAACGGCTTTACCGATTTTCACCAAATTTTATATGAATATTCAGTAGGTCTGAGAATCCGCTTCTATCTATTTTTCATAAGTGATAAGGGATGTTCACCTTTAACATTTTTTTTATTTACATAACAACACAACGTTTGCCGGGTCACCTAGTATATAGAAGTAATAAACGATGCAGTTCATGTGATGGTAAGTGGAAAACGCCCCTCATGAACAAATGTAAACAACCGTCCCTACCTAGGCCGGTCATAACTCATAGGTGTTTTGCTTCTGAGAAATTACTTGGAATACCTCGTATAACCTTTTCTCCCTTTGAAACACATACAGTGTGTACATAATTGTACACGTAAATCCCATAAACACACATTTTTGTTAAAATCCACTTACCTTTTACGTTGCTCTCAAAGAGAAATTCCAAAAACGTTTTTATTTTCCGTATCGTCGTACACTTTATTTTTCAATCAATATTCGACTATCAGGTCAAGTCAACCAGTTAAGCTTTGAGATGAAAAAACGACCGTTCCATAATAACAGGCATCAAATTGATTGAACAAACTAAAAGCATGAAGTTACGTTAAAAATAAATTGAAAATAAATAAGAGTTTTACAGAAACGATTTCGGAAGCGAACATTTCGACTTTGAAATTTTAGTGGAGCTCTGATTTTCTTATTCACTTTTATTAGATCGAAGCGCCTCATCTTCTTAGTGCAAACTTTTGATGGTAAATCCTATTGTGGTTTCGTTCCGGTGGTACCACCGCCGTAACTATTTCTGCATTAGGTATAAGCCGTATTAATCGTTGCTGTGTTTCGGCTTGAAAGGTGAGTTAAGGAATATATTTAAACCACCTGTATGGTAGTTCAATTATTATAACTTTATGTTCAAGTATGACTGTGACAAAGATTACTACACTACCATTAAATGGACTAGATGATAGTTTTCGCTACTATTAAATTTAAAAAATACTGGCCACTGATCTCTACCTGCAACGGGGAAGTCTAAGGGAGTCCTGGATCAGACTGATCACCTTGCTCCAATGCGAATTATTAGAGAAAGCGTACTTCGTCAATATTTTACCGAATTTTCACGTCGAGGTACAAGTAAAATAACTGATGATATAACATTTTTCTTCTCAATCATAGCGGACATCCAATAAAGTAACAAATTTGTGCTCAGTTTTCATAAGATCTAGCTGTGTCCGATTTAATAAAGATTTTCACTGGAATTAGGTCATAAGTCACTCACAAATGCCTCGCTTACCTTAATACAAACTCTCAGCGTGTTATGCTCTACAGTTTTTTGGAAGTTAATTCGAAAATATAAGAGTTCATTAAAAAATAAAAACAGTGTGCAGTTCACTCACTGATTCGACAATTTGCATTTATGTATTTTGTATACGTTACGAGCGTGTATCGTACAGGTATTTCATGAAAACCGACGTACTTGTAGCTAACAAAACAGTTGAATTTATCAAAATTACCTATATCTTCATTTTTGTCGTGTTACATATCGTTGCCAACTAGCTTAATTAGCCATTCAATTAAAAGCCTAGCCTCTTTATTCTCAAGGCCAGGCGCCTTGCAAGAGGTCGGAATTCATGTAACTTCAGACCTAACCTACATGCATGCTCAATTGGTCACCCTAATACGAGAAACAAGATAACGTTGACACGAGTAAACAATAGACGACAAGGTAACGTTTAACACTCGCCTAGCTGTTTAGTTGAAAAGCTGAATATTATTTAGGAATCTAGTTGAATGGCGTCATTTAGTAAGAAGGCTAGGCAAATAATTTAAACAATTAATTAAGCCAGTTGCCTGTGACATATCCATAAAGACGTACCGCCTTAATGTCCCAGTAATGTTGAGATTGTTCTGGACTTAATATTAAGTCCCGTTGTTTCAAAGTTCAAAAAGGCTTCTTACTTATTACAAGTTCCTTAAGTTAAACAAGAGATTTTTGTAATTCCCAAAAATGATAATTGTAAGAATAACTTATATAGTAAGAATAGTATATTAATAATGTGTTACTTAAATATTAATTTTGTAGCAAATATTATAATATTTAGCTACTTAATCTAATACAAAGGAACCGTTACTATGTATAAGGACTTGGTTTTGTTTCTAAATAACCAACTAGTCTGAAAATAATAATGCTATAATTAACAGTAAAAGCATTTATAGAATAAGAGTCCCAGTGACAGTTTCACATGTCGGAAAACAAATATTCGAACTTCAGGGCAGCTTTAAACATGATGTTCAACAACTTTCCGTGTTCACATTTTTAGAGTTACATATGAAATACGTGTATTTCAAAACTGTCTTACTGCTAAAGTTTAAACGATAAGCGACATTGAACTGTTTAGTAGTAATAGGCAGGAGGAATGGCATCGATAAATTAATAACAATTGGTAATGAGTTGTACTGAAATCAATCAGCCAAACATCAATGCAAGCTGGCAGATCGAAAGTTTTTACATGAAAATCTTTACAATATCCGCTATACCCCTCTTATAATTATCTCTTTTCATACTTTACTGTAAAAAAATGGATGACGAGTCTAGTACTACACAAAATAATTCAGGTTCCTCAGCAAAGCAATCGTTGTTAGATATCGTTATAGGATGTGTAGTGGTGTTGTTGGAAATGATACTCCGAAGCTATTTACACGACTCACTATATTATAGATTTATATATATACAATTAACAAACGAAAGTAAGCGAACAATAATGAAAGATTTAAACATAAAATATTAATTTTCGTATCAACACAATTGACATGACATCCTAACTGTCTTTTCTTATTTTTCCTCTCAAAAATTCGGTTTTCAATATCGAAATAGAAGGAGGTTTGTAGGTAACACTCTACAGTACTCCCCCACCGAGATCGCTACTGCGATCGATAATAATCTGGAAATGTAACTTTTCTTCCGCTTCTTGTTCTCTTGACTTCTGGAGCTGGTTGAGCAGATTCATCAGGCAGTACATCTGCTTCACGCATCAGATAGGCTGGTTTAAGTCGATCAATCGAGACTGTGACTGTCTTTCCTGACACAATAATTTTGTAAACTTTAGGGTTGCGCTCGACGACTTTATGAGGACCTGAGTAAGGCGGTTCCAGCGGTCTTCGAACATGGTCCTGCCGCAGAAAGACGTGTGATGAATCTTTCAAGTCACGTGGGATGTAGAACGGACTATTCCTGTGCCAAGATGCTGGTTTTGGTGTGAGATTAGCTAGGCTAGTGCGCAGACGAGTTACTAGAGTAGTGATGTCTCCAGTGGTGTGGTCATTGGATGGAGCTATGAACTGACCTGGAAGGCGAAGAGGTTCGCCATAAACCAGCTCTGCTGAAGATGTCTGAAGGTCTTCCTTCCATGCACTTCGTATGCCGAGTAACACGAAGGGAAGAACCTCAGTCCAGTTGGAAGAGTTGTGGCACATAATCGCAGCTTTTAATTGGCGATGCAGACGTTCGATCATACCATTGGCTGATGGATGATATGCGGTCGTTCTGAAATGTTTAGCTCCAACCATGGATGAAAGTGCATTGAATAGATGGGACTCGAACTGTCGACCTCTGTCTGTGGTGATTTTTAGTGGACATCCAAATCGGGCAAACCAACCAGACACAAGGGCGGATGCGCAGGTCTCAGCGGTAATGTTTTTGAGCGGGATAGCCTCAGGCCATCGCGTGAACCTGTCGATGACGGTGAGACAGTATGTGAAATCAGATGAAGGTGGTAGTGGACCGACGATGTCAAGGTGAATATGAGAGAACCTTGAAGTAGGGGTAATGATAGGGGAAAGAGGAGATGAGGTATGGCGGTAAACTTTACTGCGTTGGCAGTGTAGACATTCACGTGACCACTCTCTACAAGTTTTGCGAATCCCTGGCCAGACAAATCTTTGTGTTACCAGTCGCACTGTAGCTGCTGCTCCTGGGTGACTCAGACTGTGTAGGGAGTCAAAGACTTGTCGGCGAAAGGTAGGTGTTACGAATGGACGTGGTAATGTTGTTGAAGTGTCACAGTAAAGTGTTCGACGCGACTGGGGGATCTGCACCTTCTCAAGTCGCAAAGATGACCCATGTTGAAGCAGGTCTTGCAGTTCAGGGTCAGTTTCCTGAGATCGTGCAAGCTCCTCATAATCAATAGATGAGCCAATTTCCTCTACTCTGGATAGTGTATCGGCCACAACATTGTCACGACCTGGTATAAATTTAATGTTAGTCGTGAATTGGGAGATAAAGTCAAGGTATCGAAATTGTCTTGGTGAACATTTATCTCTATTTAAGGAAAATGCAAACGTCAAGGGTTTGTGATCGTTGTAAATAACAAAGTGTCTTGCTTCTATCATATGACGGAAATACTTGATTGCCTCATATATGGCTAATAATTCGCGGTCATATGGACTATACTTCTTTTGCGATGGTGTTAGTTTGTGAGAGAAGAAAGCAAGTGGTTCCCAATCTTTGTTTTTCCTTTGTTGCAAAACAGCGCCTATGCCTGAGTCAGAAGCGTCAGTTGTAATGGCTAGTTCAGCAGAAGGGTCTGGGTGTGCTAATTGCGTAGCTTGGACAAGCGAATCCTTACAACGCTGAAATGCTTCAGTCATCTCGGGCGTCATATGTACTGGATGGGCACCTTTAATCTTCGGACCAGCTAGTGCTGAGGTGAGTGGTGCCTGGATCTGAGCTGCATTAGGCGATAAAAATTAATCATGCCGAGAAAACGGCGAAGCTCCTTAACCGTCTTAGGTGCAGTAAAGTCTTGGATGGCTTGGAATTTGGTTGGCATAGGTCTGGTTCCATCTGCTGAGACTAGATATCCAAGAAATTGCACCTCAGATTTTCCAAATGTGCATTTAGCGGAGTTGATAAGCACGCTGTACTCCTTGAGACGATGTAAAAGCTGGCGTAGATGATTTTTGTGGTGCTCTTCAGAAGATGAAAAAATCAAAATATCATCTAGGTAACCATAACAGAAGTCAAAATCGCGTAAAACCTCGTCCATGAATCGCTGAAAAGTTTGTGCAGCATTTCTTAGTCCAAAAGTCATGAACGGGAATTCATATAAGCCAAAGGGAGTTGTTATGGCTGTTTTGGGAATATCATCTGGGTTGACAGGTATCTGATTGTAGGCTTTTACTAAATCTATAGTGGAGAAAATGGTGCATCCAGACAATTGATATGAAAAATCTTGAATGTGGCGGATGGGATACCTGTCAGGTATGGTGCGGGCGTTAAGAGCTCTATAATCACCGCAAGGTCTCCATCCGTCATCCTTCTTCTTAACCAGGTGCAGGGCTGAGGACCAAGGGCTTTCTGAAGGGCGAGCAGTACCGGAAGAAATCATACCCTCGAATTCTTGTTTAGCAGCTTTGAGACGGACTGGGTCCAAACGTCGTGGTCTGCTGGTGACAGGAGGTCCAGGTGTGGTTCTGATGTGGTGCACTGTGTTGTGTTTGGGTGCTGTAACCATACCCATAGGACGAGTTACCTCTGGGAACTCACGCAGGATCTCGTGATATTGGGTGTCTCCAGCTACTGCTTTAACTGACACGACGTCCTCAGGAATCTTCATGCATAGGGTAGACACAGTGAGAGTGGTAGTGTTATCTATAAGTCTCCGATTTTTGCAATCCACAAGAAGATTATAATGAGTTAGAAAATCTACTCCGATTATTGGTTTTGTAACATCGGCTATCGTAAATTTCCATTTGAAAGAACGCCTGAGTCCAAGGTTCAAATCCAGGTGGATGGGACCATATGTATGAATCACGGAACCATTGGCTGCTACAAGGTCAAAGCTAGATTTGGTACAGGGCACCTTGCAAGCTGAACGCGGGAAAACACACAGGTCTGAACCAGTATCCACTAAGAATAGCATTTTCGTGTAGCGATCAGTAATAAAAAGGCGGCCTGTAGATGAAGGGCAGTGGTTGGCCGCTAATTCCGGCTGCCCAGTGAGTTTTCCGAGTCCACGAAACTGCAAGGCTTGACGCATTTCTTCGCGCGTGACCCGTAAGTGAAGTGGTACCAGCAGTGCGGATGGTAAGATGGCGTTTGCGTCGATCGCGAGTGACTATGGGAGCGATGTCTATATCTAGGACGTGAATGCAACCGATTCCGTGGCATCCGACTAGTTTTGAGTTCTGCCACTTCGCTAATAAGTTCGCTTATACGCTTTGCCATAAGGTTCAGAGCAGCTTCCACAGGTATCGCGTACTGTTCCATCTTCTTAAATGGCGTGCTTCAGTCGGTGGTCACCAATATAGGATGTGTAGTGGTGTTGTTGGAAATGATACTCCGAAGCTATTTACACGACTCACTATATTATAGATTTATATATATACAATTAACAAACGAAAGTAAGCGAACAATAATGAAAGATTTAAACATAAAATATTAATTTTCGTATCAACACAATTGACATGACATCCTAACTGTCTTTTCTTATTTTTCCTCTCAAAAATTCGGTTTTCAATATCGAAATAGAAGGAGGTTTGTAGGTAACACTCTACATCGTGATTAGATAACTATGTTATACAGATATCCATAAAGGTAGGATTTATTTCACTTTTGCAATGATTTTTATAACAGCTGCAGTGGTAGTCTTCAGTATCATTCTAAAAGGAGACCTGTGCCCATATGTTCGATGATGATGAAGATGGCTCAGTACATAAGAAATATAATAATAATAGGGTAAAATTTTATAAAGCGTTTGAAATATAGATGAAACTTTTCATGTAGTATACACATTACACACATAGTACGATGTGCATTCTTGGAATTTCGTAAAGCACACCGTGCTTCTTGATAATAAGAAAATATTTTATCTCACTTCGCTTTAGGGTATTAGTGTAACAAGTACCTAAGAGCCGTAAAGAGGACATAGTTCCCGTAGGACAATTACACCGAATTGTAGTCTAGTTCACAAAGCTTTCCCTGAATCATTGAAAACATCGGATTTTACGTGCATACACGTTTAAGCTTTTTCGATTTTTAACCTGATCAAATGCAAAGCGGAGAATTGTATGGAATTTACTCGCAGGCAGTTAAATTTGTAACAGGTCAATACAACCCTTTTAGTAACATGTCATTTTCAAAAATGTTAAAGGAAATTTGCATATTTTTTTATTCCAATTTGTTTGAGTTCGTTCTTGTCTGATACACTGCTACGGATATCAAGAAAATAAAATTCAAGCCGTTCATACGATATTGGATTTAAAAATTGCTTAAATACATTTGGCTAATGTTGGACGTCGATCTGTTCTCTATACTTTATTTTTATATCATTTTTATTCATGTTTGCCTTTCTATACTATGATATGTATCACACTGTAATCACATTTCCGTGGTTGTTGTACATTTATATCGCTAGATGTTTTATCCATAAAGCGGAAAACCTACGAGAACGTACAAGCACGTATCTTGGTAAAATTTCATAGCGGCTTTATTTTCCTCCTTTCTCGGAGTCGTAATGAATTTCAGAAAGTGCACTTCCGCGGAGCTGAGAAGCGCCAATGCAATTAGTTCAGTTCTTAACTGTTATACGTAACGTGATTGCAATTTGGGATATTAGGAATTGTCATCAATCTATAAATGCCGATGTGTCGACCACAATAGAGATTTTAAGAAGAAACCGGTGTCCATGATTTCTTCTCAGAATATCTCTTTATCCTTTAGTAGCTTGGTGTGGTTCAACTCCGGCGCACCACTGCCACACCTATTTTTGCCAAATAACAGCAGCGTTAAGCACTTTCGTGTTCTGGTTTAAAGAGATATATTTTTCCGAGACATACCAACTTCGACCTCAGGGGCAGTGGCGCATCTGTGGCCGAACACAGGTATTCTCTTCTCTGGGGTTGAGTACATTATGTCTATGATCGGCAGTAGCCACTTACCATGAGGTGGACTGCATGCTTGTCTACATGCTTTGGACCGTCAGCTTAGCGTGCCCTTCGAAGTATAAAAGCGCGCACGAAAGTTTGCCACTAGTGGTTATCCATCCAATTGCCAACCGCACCTTACATTGCTTAATTTTGTACAGCGCCTAAGATCAGGTGCACTATATCCCCGTTTGCTACTTCCTTCACATAAAAACTATGTTTCATCTAATTTTCTCCCGCGAGCTCTCACGTATGTGAAGTTAGATCATTAAAATAACGACTTCAAGCAAGGCAGCAAAACAAAGTAGGGAAATGTATCAAAGTTACATTTGAAGCATAATTATATTGCACGCCCTTTTTAATTATTTAACTTTGCTAGCGAATATAAAAATGGTGTACAAAAAAAATGTGTTATTACCCGACTGCCAAGGAAGGGTTATGTTTTTCGCGCGTATCTTGTATGTTTGTCTTTCTTTATTTGATCCGATCTAACAAACGGCTGGATGAATTTCAACAGTTAAAGTGTCATTATATTTGTCTCAATGACCCGAGTGTCCTTAGATAGGTGTTAGTAAAAAAAAAAAACAAAATGGCGGATTTTTGGCGCGAAATAGTAACACATTTAAAATAAAAAGTTAACCGAACCTATCGAGTAGGGTATCAAATGAAAGGAAATTAAACGGAGATTATAAAAACATATTTGTATATATATAAAACAGTAAGGTGACTGACTGACTGACTAACTAAATGACTTTTTCATTTTTCAGAAATCAACGTACAGCCTAAACCAAGGACCTTACAGTTCTGAAATTTTGCACACAGGTTCACTATATAGCTTGAATAAGTACTAAGAAAGGCCTTTTGGAAATTCTACCCTTGAGAGGGTAAAATAGGGGAAAACAGTTTTTTTGAAATCCTTTAATTTTGAAGCAACTACTATAAAATTTTGTATTTGGCTTTCTGGATAGGAACAAGGACGCACTTATTTATCCCCCTCCGAAAAATCAACCCCGTAGAGGGTAAAATAAGGGTTAAAAGTTCATTTGAACAATCGTCAATTTTGAAGCAAACACTATGACATTTTGTATCAGGCTTGTTGGATAAAAATAATGAAATGCTACCTCTAACGAGGTAAAATAATGACCGAAACTTTGATTTACTGAAGATATATTTTTTATAGACCGTAAATGGTGATTTTTTTCGCAAAATAGTAACACGTTTTAAAAAAGTTAACCAAACCTATCGAGTAGGGTGTCAAAATAAAGGAAATTAAGAGGAGATTACACATACATTATATTATATATCTTATATATAAAATTCTCGTGTTAGTTACCGTAGTCCTCCGAAACGGCTTCACCGATTTTCACCAAATTTCATATACCTATTCAGTAGGTCTGAAATGAAATGAAATGAAATGAAATGAAATGAAATGAAATGAAATGAAATGAAATGAAATGAAATGAAATGAAATGAAATGAAATATATTTATTTTGTATAGGCCAACGGCGGCACTTACAAATTGTCAGTTACAATATTTTCTTAAACTACTACCGGATCGGAACGCGACCTCTACTGAGAAGATCCGGTAAGAAACTCAGTGGGTTTGTCTTTTTTAATTTTAAAAATAATTATTCTCTTTTTAATTTTTTTTTAAATGCCACTATTTTTACATATAATTAATAAAGCGTTAGCTCCAGTATCTTGCTTTACATTTATCTAAAAAAAAGAAGTTTGTTCAGCAAGATACGCTACACTTTGACATTTTCTTAATTAACTAATAATTATGTTATTGATCAGTCCCAAGCTGTTTTATCATTAATATAATCAGAAATTTTATAATAAGCTTTACGACTAAGTTTGTTTTTGAGAATCGGCCACTATCTATTTTTTTTACACCTAAGTGATAAGGATTGTTCATCCTTAATATTTTTTTAATTATATGGCAACACAACGTTTGCCGGGTCCGCTAGTACATATATACTCGTATATACACATCGAGATGACTGTCTGACTAAATGAGAGAGTTGCTGTGCCAGAGATCAACGCAAAGGGAAACCGCTGAACTTAAGCGTGCTGGAATTTTACACATAGGTTCTTTATATAGCGTAAATGAGCACTACGAGGATAAAATAGGATAATATTGTTTGAACATCTTTTGTTTTTGAAGCAGACAACTACTATGAAACTTTGTATTTGGCTTTCTGGATAAAAATAATGAAATGCCTATTTCACTGCTTTTAGAAATTCTACTTCAGCCTTTTTGGTGCAGTCGGGTTTTTGATTTTTTAAATTATGTCAAAAATAATTTTTGCTGTTCGTGATCCTTTGTAAAAGTTCGGCTTGTAGGTATTTGGTGGACTTATTATTCGTTATTTTATTTTAACCTTTTTTTTTAAATATCACAACGCTTCATGAATGTACGTGCCAATCTTACGATAGAGTAAGTATAGAAATAGGAATGCTAAAAACATCACCTTTTGTTATATAGAAACCTTAGTCCTCTTGATTTTTTATTCAGAACATTTTATACGTTACATTGTACTTGTATTTCATATTTGGTTAAAGGGCGGAGAGAAAGCGCTCTCAGGCGAAACCTATTCGCCAGTCATTAATACAATTACACTCTAACTTTGAAGACGACCAGTAAACTTAGTAGGTTTATAGAAATTTTCGAAACGACGGTTTAATATTTGTAGTCAATACTAACGAATTTCCATTAGACCTATAACTTCCGATAACGTATTCAGCGTCCAATTTTCTTTCAATTCAAGTATTTGCTTATAATGGTTGATCCGAGTTCCGAGGGTTCCAAGGCAACGAAGTTACGGCATTAAAATTTACTCACATTTGGGAATTAGGTTTCAAACTTGGGATCTTTTACGTTCATCACTAAATCAGAGAATTGTATGGAGGCCTTGAGAATTTTATATGGCTTTAAGTTTCTAGCAAACATTTAGGTATTTCAGCTCTGGATTATGCGAACAATGGTTCTTGAATATTTTCTTTGTTCTGTTCTGTCGTGACTATTTACAAAAAGATTATAATGTAGACGGTATTTGAAGACGTGTTCTTTTGTCGTATTATCACGATGTGAATTAATAATGTCTATCTATAATATTGAGGTAAGTACATATGGTTTGAAAATAGCAAATTATTACAATACTGAGTACAATAAAAGCTAGTTTTGTTTTATTTTTGTTTGAAGCAACAAAAGGGCCTTTTCGCTACAGTTCATCTAATGGTAAATGGTAATCCATAATGTTAATCCATGGTGTCATCCATAGAAATATGCTGTAATCGAAACTAAACAGAATTAGGTCTTACAGTATGTGGATCACACAATATTTTGTTACCACTGCTTCGATAGGTGTTAATCTCATATATTTTCATTATTTAAAAATAAATATTTTTTTACACTATTGAGTACAGTTGACGCTATTTCAGACCTCACATTTTTATCGTTTGAGTACTTAATCATTCATATTATAACAGCTTTTTATACAGCGTTTGTTTAATGACCTGTTTAAACTATTTATGATAGATTCAATGGTCTGTTATGTTATCATAGAAGCGAACATTTCCACATCTTGCGTTTATGCGTCACAGAAAAAAACATTTTTTAAATAATCGTATGTATTAAAAGTCTTGTTTATTGAAATGTAATATTTAAAATACTATTAATCTAACGTGTTTCTATTTTATTGACTTATAAGTAACTAGTTTTTGCCCGCGGCTTCGCCCGCGTTCAAAACAAAGTAATATGACATACTAACATACATAAAACTGAAAATTCGTACCTTCATTGGGATGACAGTGGCGCCATCTGTCGAATATTGGTCGTACCAACTCTGAAACCTTCTTGGACTCATGGACAACAACTTTGCTAAAGACCATCACTTGATCAAATGCATAGTTAACGATTAAATCCTTACTAATATCGATTAAAATAATCGACTTTTGGTCCAAAATCGATGCGATTCTCCGATTAATCGATCTTAGATCGCCACCCCTAGTTCCCGTGGGATTTCCGGGATAAAAAGTATCCTGTGATCTTTCTCGTCTGTCTCAGACTATCTTTGTACAAAATTTCATTAACATCGGTTGAGTGGTTTAGGCGTAAAGAAGAGTCATACATACAGACAGACAGACAGACAGACAGACAGAGTTACTTTCGGATTCATAATATTAGTAAGGATAATGATGACTTAAAATGAGACAATTTCCAGCAAGTAATAAAGCATATCTATTATTTTTGAGGTTTACAAAAGATACAACAATACGTTTTCTTTCATACATTTCATGACTTAGCTGCTTAAGGCAACATGCATTAGTTCTCTACCAACGCGTCGGCAATCCGAATAAGAGATGAAAGCGTAAATAAATAAAGTATAAAACTTGCAGCATTGCATTAAACATGCTTACAACGGAAAACGGGCCAAGGATACCTAGACTGGACCCACTCTAACTGGATTTAAGGCCAGAACCTATGCATTACGAATGTGAATGTATGGGCAGAGGTGCTGAAGTGTCCGATTTGGAATATATTATTAGATCAGCTCAGGTGGTTTCCGAGATTTTTTGTATCTAGAAAAAAAGTATCGAAACTTCAAGCTTTGAACATTATTCGCTTTTATTAGCAATGTTAAGGCATTTGACATTAAGTTTTAGACACGCGGTAGGCTGTCAAACAGTGCGATTCATAAGGTAACTGTACATTTGACAATAAAAATTGCACCTATACCTGTCTACTCAATGTCAACTAGTAAAATTTCTATAAAATGATCACACAATATTACATATAAAATTTCTATAAAATTATCATTCCGTTTAAAAGATTACAAAAAAATACACGCTTTATTTACTTAAACAGTATGCTTCTGTTGCCATTAATGAACAAAATATGAATTATTAAAAAAAATTAAGTAGGACTCCATTCAATATGTATTCCATGTATTTTTAATTTTTCGATCAGTAGGTAAAATGTTATCTTTATGCAATCGTTTTCAGATACAATTTTAATGATTCGCACTAAAATGAAAAACGCTTAATAAATAAGTGGCCTCGATCAAAAAATTCTTAAAGTATTCCTTTGTTAGGCGAGCGTCCAATTAACAGGTCTTCAGTTTTATGACTTAGCGTGTATTTATTTCTGAGTAATGTTAATTATGAATACTTTGTATTTAAACAATTTTCTACATTTTAATGAAGTCTCTAAGTCGTTCCCCAAGTGATGTGGATGTCAAAATTATATGATCTAACTAGGAGTTGGTACCGATTTTGTACCTAATTTATAAAGCCTGATTGCTACTAGCCTTGTATTATAGGGTGGAATATAGATACTTATTAATCTACCATGTGACGTATCTAGAAGATTTTCATTAGTAGCAAGTTAGTAGTAAATAGTCAGTAGAAAATATTTGTTAACAAATAGGTACATGAGCCTATATCATTATTTCAAGAAATATATTGGAACACCATGCTTCGTTTCGAATGTCAGTGCCAATGTTCTTAGGAACAGTTCTCTGGAAGACTCATAAACCGTACGTGACACGTACTTGCAGTTTCTTGAACTCTTGTTTTCATAGTTATTATAACCGGAAACGACCTCGCGAACAAAGGGCCGTACCACCGCAAAATATTTATGATATTTAAAATATCGTCATATTATATATTTTTTCTATTTTCTATTATTTCAATTATGGTAATGTTTTTATTTTGTTATTATGGTAATATAAATTAAATAAATATGTCACACTTGTAAAAATTAAGAGTACTTGTAATAAACGTTTATAAGATATTTACCAACAAAAAATCTATCATTAAGTGCGTACGTATAGTAACGTGTGCACACTTGAGTGTGTCTCATACTAAGTAACTGTTGTCTTTGTAGTTTTAATTGACAGTTTGATTCATAGCTAAACACTTCATAAAATCTACACCATTCTTAGTGCTTTAGGGTTCCGTACCTAAAGGGTAAAAACGGAACCCTATTAATAAGCCTTCGCTGCCTGTCCGTCTGTCACAGGGGCTATATCTCCGGAACCGTAATAGATAGACATATGAAATTTTTACAAAGGATGCATAATGGTGGCCGCTATAACAACAAGTACTAAAAATAAAATAAAGTTGAATATTAAAGGGGGTCTCGATACAACAAACCGGATTTTTTCGAACTGTTAAACCGTACTAGGAAGAAGGTTGAAACTTTTGCAATGTGTTTACTACTATAACTGGTATTATAATAAGTACAAATCAGAACCATAAAACATATTTTAATTTTGTTATACGTTGTTAACGTATCATTTATCATCACCCCAACGCCATCTATTTTTATGTGACATAATTAGTTATGTCACACAAATATAGATGGCGTTGGGGCAAATAATACTTTCGTATTATTGAAAATTTACGTATCATTCATCATCACCTCTACGCCATCTATTGTTGTGCATATAACTAAGTATTGTTGAAAATAATAAAATGAATAAAAATAAGTAAAAATAATGAACATTCGGTGGTACGGTAGTCTTCATGTGCGAGTCTGACTCGTACTTGCCGAATTATTTTATGACGCGCGTATTTACGCCCGCACGCGCGCCCTCACCGAACGCGTTCAAGTTGCATTTTATTGTTATATACATACAGGTACACGCATCGCGAAGAGATTGCAGCGGGTTAATTTGCGTGTCCCTCTCGGGAGACGCGCGTGTGAAACTTAACACGCGCGACAATAAAGGGAATCAGTGTCTTATGCCTTTTTTATTATTTAACTACACAAGCTTATTTGTCCATTATCCTCCTTCTAAGTAACAGTTAAATAGAAATAAAGAATAATGTCCTTTTATAGACACTAACTGTCATATACTTGTAGTATTAAGCACTTAACAAAGCAGTTATTCCAACCGTTTTGCGCGGTCGTTAGTAATTCATTTTGTCGATCATTAAGCGCTCTTGTTCGCTGTACTGTGACAATTATTTCTGTGAATGTTAATTACGTATTTTGGATTTTGTAGAGGTTCAAGTTTACGTTTTTGGATCAGGTCATTGTAATAAATCACGTTATCTGACTTTTGGAAAGGCAAGACGACGTGTTTAATAGTGATGTCTCCGAAGTTCGAATCTCGCTTCCTAACATGGTCCAGGGTTGGATTCCTAGGTAAAATATCTTGAAAATGCATTATCGCTTTAAGGGTCGAGAAATGCATCGTAATCTATAAATATGACAGTTCTAAATTAGGATTCCAATTATATTGTAAAGTTTATCAACACATGGCCAGCATTGGGAACAATGATCAAGATCCTTTAGACTAGGCTAAATACACTTGTCCCATGTAGCCCACTCATTTTAACACGAAACCCATGCCCAGCAGTGGGACAGTCTCTTTTCAGTACGATCTCTAAACATTTCAGTTTCAGTAGAATCAGAATAACATTTCTCTACATCGCGCAAATGCACGAAATAGCACGAGCATGACAAATATTTAAGTCCACAATTACGAGGAAAATTCCAACGTGAATTTTCTCATAAAAATTTCAGACATCAAACATCATGACTTAGTAACAGCGCTTAAACGAAAATGTTTCAAGATCAAGCACGTGATTGACCTCAATAAAAAGTAACTATTGAAAAATATCGACGAATTTCGAAATAAACTTGCTAATGTTACACTACTAATCGAATTTTGATTTCGCTTCCATTTTTGGGTTTTCCTTGACTTGGGAAATGTTTGTAACATACTACATTAATAATTAGATACTTGAGATAAAGTGTATTTAAAATTTGAATATTTCTTCGGCTTTTGAAATGTAAATAAAACAACGATGTAAGCATTGCTGTCTTCTGATTTGCTGGGTGTCGACAGGCGAAGCATAATAACTTAGTCGTGCATAACTGATCACGCGTTAAACTAAGTTTAGAAGTAGTAGTACCTTCTTTTCTTTTTTGAGGGGGAAACCTTCAAAACGTACCCGACGACGTGGGAGCGACGCTGGGTTATGTGGGATTTTTACCGCACTAAAACCCCCCGGTGGCCGTCCTCAACGCTTGTTTGAGAACTCCGGGATCTCCGACGGAACGCAACTGGAGCGCGATGCCCCGATGCCCTAGAGGAGCAGAGTGTTTACGATGGTGTGCGAACACAGATACCGTCGTCCTTTTAGTCGCCTCTTACGACAGGCAGGGGATACCGTAGCCCTATTCTAGTCCCGGAACTACAGGGACAAGAAGTAGTAGTACCTAGAAACAGACTTATATGCACGCCCATCTAATATAAGTCTCAATTCTATGTGTGATTACGGAAGTCCATATGCGGCAATGACCTCTTAATATATAGATTTAATACATTAATTAATAAATAATTAATCACTTCAATTTTTAAACAGCCGAGTTTTAACTTAAGTTTTATTTCTCATTAAAATTACTTTCACAATCATAGTATTGAGGCAGCTTTTAACTGTCTAAAAAGCAATTCATTTATTCAATCTCTCTCCTGTAATACCTTAAGTTGAGATATTGGAATATCTAGAATAATAACTTTCTTGGAATGGTTGATAAAACCTGAATTTCGTAAGCTACCTGTCAAATCACCGAGTAAGAGGAAAATACACCTGCTCCCTATTTTGTATGAAATAGCTCTTAATCATTTTTTTCAAGTAGGTATACTTCTTTTAATATGACAAATTACTTTGATTATGTTAGCAAAGGCTATCTTACTTTCATATATTTTATTATTCAGAAAATACTTTACTTTTTAGGATTTTTCTTTACTTTAGTTTTTATTTTCTAATGTATAATCACTTAAGTAAAGCAATTGTATTTTGGGTCTATTTCGCCAGCTAAGCGCGTTTCAAAGTATATGTCATTCAATTATGTCACATAAATAGGAATGTTACGAGATGCAAAGATTAGACACACGTAACAATGTTTACACAAAATGGACGATAGAAGCACGCTGAGCAAATCTTGTATTACAAACACACGTTTATTTACAAACACTAAAAGGAAAGGTTGAAGATGGTAGAATCCCTTGTGGTTCGACTTCGATGGCACCACCGCCATACTTATTTCTGCCTCGTAACAGCAGTGTTAAACGCTGCTGTGTTCTGGTTTGAAGGGTGTTGTAAGGGCGATATACGTTTCCGAGGAGTTCCAGCTTAGTCCTCAGGGGTAGCGGCGCATCTGTGGCCGACCTCAGGTAGAAATATCTAATCCTATCTGGGGTTGATTACAGATGTCCACGGTCGGCAGTAGCCACTTACCATCAGGTGGACCGCATGATCGTCTGCTACTTCGATATTATAAAAAAAAAACTAAAGACTATTATCAACTAGTAAAACAATTTAGTTCCTCATGAAATAAAACAGACCTATTAAAACTACCTATTGAGTTTTCAAATGAACCAGAAACATAGTTTGTATGTACTATTACTTGAGGAGAGTAACTTTCTACGTGTTTCGTTACTCCTTTAGGGATTGTTTAATCCTAATGAAGTTAGATATAACTTGGCTTTCAAGGCTTACCTCTTGGTATTGTGCGGTGTACATGCTTAATAAACTAATGATGTTTCATAGTATACGATTATTAGGTTCCTGCCTAGGTCGGTTAAGTTACTGAATTAGATAATAGACAAAAATAATAATATTATCTTAGCGATAAGTATATAATACATTTAAAGACAAAACAAAAATTGTGTTAAGCTGGTCAGATTCAAAGTAATAAATATTGCTAAGTTTCCAAATATTAGTCACATAGATGGTTACGACAGGCTCGTTAATCCTCTGAAAGGATTCAATAGGTTATCAAAGTTTGTTACATACCTTTTTCTGTTTACTAACAAATGTTTTAAGTGCTTTGGTTTGAAAGGTCCCTACCACTGCTACTACCACTACAGGAGACATGCTTATACGCTATATATCTCAAGGGTAGCAAGTAGCAACGCATCTGTGGCCGACTTTAGGTAGCACTCAATGATATTTTACGTATTAAATCTATGGTAGCACTTTAATGTTATTTGGAGATGAATACAGATGTCTATGACTGGTAGCAAACGGGCAGGTAGGTGGACAGCTGATGCAGTGACACATATCCGATTGCATCAAATAAGAATTTCATTATGAACCTACTCTTAAACACAGTAGCATACACTCATAAATTGTATGGTCTACATTGATGTATATTCGAAACACAATATGGGTTAATCTTTGACCTGTATTGGCTAAATTTATTTGGCGGCTAAAGCCACTCAGTGTGCCAGCCATTGAAAAGTCAAACTAATTTATTACTCACGCCGATAAACTGACCCAATTTGAAAGTTACGTAAAATAACTATTTTGAATATTTGATTATACCTTTCAAAAGTTGGGACAATTGAATACAACTTTTAATTTACCTTCTTGTTTTTATTTCATTTTATGTCGCGTACCTACCTGCTAATAGGCAATGTGTAGGTAGGTACTATAAGTTCATAACAATCATTTATGTTTTTTTTATAATATAGGAGTAGCAGACGAGCATGTAGTCCACCTGATGGTTAAGTGGCTGCTGTCGCCCATGGACATCTGTAATCAACCCCAGATAGGATAAGATGTTCCTACCTGGAGTCGGCCACAGATGCGCCGCTAACCCTGAGGATTAAACTGGAACGCCTCGGAAATGTATGTCTCCTTTACCACACCTTTCATACTGGAACACAACAGCGCTTCACACTGCTGTTATAAGGCAGAAAAAGATGTGGAGGTGATGCCGCCGGAGTCGAACCACAAAGAGTTCTACTACCTTTAAAACTATAACTTATGTAACTCAATTATACTTTGTAAATCTCATAGAGACAGATAGCGAGCAATTTTAGTTAACTGTAGGTATAGTAAGTAAATTGATAAGGAGAGCATAATATTTTTCTTTAATCATGAGGTAAAAGATAACGAAGACTCTTACTTAGGTACATACCCGATAGTTCTAAGTGAAGTACGACCTAAAACCTCATTATCATAAAATAAAAAAAACGCGTCAAATAGTAGGAAAATGAAATGAAATATATTTATTTTGTATAGACCAACGACGGCACTTACAAATTGTTTTACTATTCAAAAAAGAACAATAAGGTCAATATATGGTCTGCGACGTGGTGAGTCCCTGAGAGAACTGTTTCCCACTATTAACATATTGACGGTACATAGTCAATACATCTATGAAAATATTATGTATATAAGAAAACATACTGATATGTTTGAAAAAAATAGTAACCACCATAACTTTAATACTAGAAATAGAAATAAATTAGCAATTCCTAAACATAGATTATGCAAGGTGGCTAGATCTTTCATGGGTAACTGTATTCGCTACTACAATAAAATACCCGACCACATTTTGAATCTCACAGAAAAAAAGTTCAAACATGTCGTTAAACAAACGCTATGTAAAAAAGCGTACTATAAACTAAGTGATTATTTGACTGACAAAACGGTGTGGTCTGAAGTAGTTCCAGCTCCACATGTACCATTAGGTTAAGTTTAACATTGTAAAATCCATTTTTTTTAAAAGATGTGTGTTATGGAGTTTCTTTCGCCGCTTCTTCTCCATAACGAAACACCTTGTGAAGTGGTGGTAGTTTGACATTCAAAAAGTGCTCTGTAAAGAACCTATTTTGAATAAAAAAAATTGATTTGATTTTTTTTAATTTGATTTGATTTAATCGTAACTTTTAAAGGGTTCTTAATTTCAAATAATAATAATAGATAAATCTATCAACAAAAGCTAAATGGGAACTGTGTAATAATCGCAAACAGGTAGATAGTCTAAATAAAGTAAATAAGTACGTTAGTTAATGTTCTTTATCCGGTATTTATTTCTTTATTTAAAAAATAACTTAACTGCTTAAACTTTGAAAGTTATATAAAAATAAAAATGGCTAGTAGTAGGTACCAAAAGTGCCCATTGTGTTACATTGCTCTTATGCAAGTACATTCAACGTGTGTAGTATGTGACGCCGCAGACTGAAGATATCATGTCATAAAGAACATTAATTATTAGGAAACCAATTAGCTAGAATGTATAGTGCACTTACTTGTTGCGCTAACTTCGGGCCCCAGGGACTCGAACGCCTTGCCGAAACTTAGCTTTAATAAACGGTCGGAGTCTGAAAAAGAAAACCGAATTTTATTCAAATTGTCCTTTACAATTATAAAATAAATTCATAAATCATCAGTTTAAAATCATCTTATTGATTACACTTATATTTTACGTATATTTATTTAAATACATCACTATCACGCCATCTTACATTTTTGTTTTCACACTGTATTTTCATTTTAACGGTAATAGTGCCATCTAGTGTCTATCTAATAAAACACAAAGTATCTCTCTTCGCTGGTAGTGTAAATGGTTCTCAAATCTATTACTAGATGGCGCTATTCTCACTCTTTACGACTATTCTCTAGTACATTACATAGTCGCTAGATGGCGTACTTTCCAGTATCAACGAAAATTAAACAGAAATTAATAATTCAAAAGTGCTCAATATAAATAAGCTTAATACTTTACACATTTTCGGACTTATACAAAAGCACTTTAACATTATTGATTAAGATAAATAAGCGACATAAATGTAACGAACATTTTAATTACTTGGCTTTTAAATATAATTATTTTTTAAATCAATTTTGACCGTTTCTAAAAGTTGTTTTTATAAATTACTTAAGCCAAAAAATAATTGGTCACTTTTTAAAAATAAATATTACACATATTGCCCCTCTAACAGGCCACTGTAGGCTACCATTCTGAACTCCACCCAAATTACATTAGTAAGAGAATCCTGGACTTGAGCCAACATTCCTATTCATACCTTGTTGGCGCAGTCGCGAATTTAACTGGTCCGGACGCATTTTATTGCAAACTCTCCTAACTTTATATGCACAAAAGGATAATGGAGAACAATACTTTTTATGGGCCTCTGAAAACAGACTGAACAAATACAATTTGGCTTTCTGGGTTACAATTAAGTATTATCACTAGGTCGCTACTTATTTTTGTTTATTTTTATGATACATAGAATGTACGTGACTTGGTTTTTAAGAGGTTAGAATGAGGCTAATGAAATTATGATGGGAATTTTATAACAAATCAGATCGAAAGCTTAAATGAAATTAAAAAATATTATTTAAAGGAGAGGTAAAGAGTGTTTGTTAGACAAACATTTGTGACTCTTGTATTTAGTTTAAAAATGCGACTTTGATTTTTAGATTTTTAACGATTTCTTTAAGAAGTTTGGGTAAAATTGTCAATGTTATGTTACTTGTACTTACCTATCTTTAATGTGTTAAATAAAGCCAATTATTTATACCGAATGTACGATTAAATAATGTACCTAATATATAAGAAAGTTACATTTTTATGAGTATTTAATATGTAAGTATCTAATAAGTTGGAATTAGTTAGATAAGTAGATTCTTAACTGATTTTGTTTCATATAAAACATTAATATAACAACATGCAAGCTTACGACTAAGTATATGGGTTCATAGCAATGTCAATATATTGCTCTATTGTTAATATTAGGAGAATATTTAGGTGTCAGTTGGGTATTCTCTATAATGCGCTAATTACTTAATCAATATGCAGTATTAGCACATGCGTGTAATACGCGAACGCATTAGCATAATTTTGTTAATTGGTGCATATTAATTATGTGCTACTTGATATACCTAATGAAATAATGCCTCGATATTCGGAGGACTCTCGTGGATACATTTTTAATTTAATTGAAATAGTAATTACTTTATCGTTTTATGAAAAGTTTGTTTCTTAGATGTAACTAATGTACTCACAAGTACCTAATCTTAGGTCCAAAAGATAAGTTACATAATACACGAATTAAATATATTATATACACAGTCTCTCGTCTGCCGATCTATATTTCAGCTTTCATCGTTATTTCATCATCAACTCATTATTGTCCCAATGCTGGGCACGGGAGATACCACTAAAAATGAGAAGGATTAGGCCATAGTACACCGTGCTGGCCATATGCGTATTGGTAGACTTCACATACATATGCGTATTGGTAGACTTCACATACATATGCGTATTGGTAGACTTCACATAAACAATGTAGTAACATTGTTTATTTCGTCTCTATATTTCGTTTTTAGTCGAGACCTGTAAAATAGCTGATTCAATTTCAACCATTTGTATTGTAAATGTTTGCTTTGCTACGTACTTAAAATCATTATATCTTTTAAAGTTGCTAATTAAATATAATATGTATAGAGGAGGTAACCTGCAGCCGTGGAGTCTGGAGGCGGCTGGAAGTGGAACGTGGCAGCAAAACCTTGACCCGGAGTTGCGGAGTTGGCTGTGAACTGCAGCAGCAGCGAGGGACCCGTTGAAAGGACCTCGTAACCTAGAAAATGTTGAGGGTTAGTTGCAATTAAATTCTACTATCAAAATTGAGATCTTACCCGCATTTATGTTTAGATACGCGTATTAAACTGTATTTCGTTTCAACATGAATACATATTGTACTTTATCTTCTTAATCACCACAAAAAATGATAAAACATAATGTATTATTGTTTGTCTGTTTGTGTGTGTGTTTACAAATCAAGATTGGTGATATTTACGTATACCATTCTATTTTATTACGGACATGTCTCTGATTCAGTTTTAGTACACATTTGGTAACGATAACATTAGCTTTCCTAGCTTACCACAGGACGAATAATTGAGGCATGGCGTTCCGCGTTCTTATACTATTTTTGAAAGTGTTGAATAAGTGGGTATGTTACGTAGTCTACGAAAGCGGGCTCACGTACAGTGCTAGTTACTTCTAATAGTACATAGGTATGTAGCTTTGAAAAATCAGAGGCGCGTGCCTGACATTTAAATCTTGAGATTTTACCGTGATATAATGTAAAATGTATTATATATATGTCTAAATGTACTCGTAGTACAACTTTGGGAAATAACATAGCAGGAGATACTTTCCATTTACAATTAGAAATAATTTTAGAACGTCATTACGTTACGTAAATGTTCTGATATAATTAATATTTAACGAACTTAAAATTTTCATTTTTGGTTAAATTTCAGGTCTCGAATTTGAATAGCTTTGTTGTGGTTTCCTAATTAAATTTTCGTCTGAATTGATACACAAAACACTAATTTGGTTCAATTTATTATTTGACCTATTTCACGATACCAATATTTTGTAACATTATTTTTGTTTCAAAATTTTGCTTCGACGTCGAAAGTGAAATTTAACCTTGTTAATAAAATAAATATGCAATATTTTACGTGAATGAATGTACTCTGGTGGTATAACGGGCACCAAACGGTTTAAACACGTTAGATTCGGAGTTTGATCTTCGGCCAAGCAAACAACAAAATGAGGAATATACCTTTCTGTTTTGGATCTGAGTGTTAGTGTATTTGTCTGTGCGAGTCTATGGTACCCACAACATATGAAGATAACATAAAACAACGTCTTTATATGGTATGGATAGTTTTAGCAAAAACTATGTACACAGTTTTACACAGAAAAAGACGTCTGAAAACATCCTGAAGCAAGCTTTACGTTCTTATCTTGTAAAGTGCCGGCCAACATTGTTTGCATACAGAAGTTGAGGACCCCTGGAAATTAGGTATTGAAGGCGAGCAATCACTGTTTAGCGCCACTGGAAGAATGCGTTAGGGTTGCTAATTACTTTTTTCTAAAGAACTCTTTATAATTTCACTGCGGTGGAATCATTATGGCTTATAAGAGATGTATATTGTTATATTTTGAAAGTAATGTTGGAGAGATGATGAGACGTTCCAAGGAAGGTCTCAGGGAAAACATCCTATCTGAGAAAAACTGCAGGTTGAAGCTTTTTCTATTTCATTTTACAAACGTTTTTTGGTGACTGTGATCGCTTTCCAATAGATGTCGAAATTAAATTGAAATTTCTAAGTATGTTCTTTCTATCAACAATACTTTGAAGCCTGTCATACAAGGAGAGATTTTGGCATAGCGACCATGTTTGCCGCAGCTGCTGAACGTTTTAAATAAATAACATTGCAGGAACCCTGACGCTCATCTCCTGACTTTACTTCTATAGATGCCCTGAATGACATCATAATTTGTATATTTTTAAAAAGCAAAATTCATATAAAGAATTTTTATAAAGATCTTCGAGCGTTACAAAGTGGAATTCTATTGTTCTTTTCGCAACCCTAACCAAAAGTGAGCTTCACTTTGACGCGGCGTTATTTATTCAGAGAGGGACGGTGGACGTCACGTGACGACGGCGACGGCACATGAGCGTGTGTGCATACTCGACGAGCATTGATCCGTGGCTACACCTTGCTGGAGTCATAGTCTCCTTCGCTTGACAAAATTATTTTGTTTTTAATTCAGTTTAATTGGTCTTAGGCAATTATCTTATAGGCCGCCTAAAATGTCAATTATATTGTGCAATATTGCGAATTGTGCAATATTATTGACCGTTTGTAGTTAATATTGAAAATAGCGCAATGATTGACCGAAAGTTTGAACGAGTTTATTTTTTATTGCACCATATTTTTTGTTTCATCGTAGAGTCAGTATTGCGAAATATTTTTACTATTTTCTATCAATACTATTCTCCGACTGAACATTGTGCAGTTCTTATTATTGTACAATATAATTGCTCGTTTGGATTCAGAGCGTCTTTTAATCTTATTGTACAATAAAAAGTATGTAATAACATATTGTAGGTTTAGGGGCTGCCTTACCGGGACGCCATGGCTACGCCGTCTGAGACGGAGACACCTGGGCGGAACCCGACGGGGCAACGCGTTAAGAGGACTCCAGTTGTGTTCCATTGGAGATCCCTGAGCCCTCTACACAGCGCCGAGGACGACCACCGGGGGAGTTTTAGTCTTGTAAGAATCCCACATAATGCGTTGCTCCCACGGCACCGGGTACTTTTTGAGGGCTTCTCCCTCGTAAACAATAAAAGAAAAGGTTCTAGCATTGTCAAGCATTGTTATTAATTATCAGTAGTTTTAAGATAATTTTGAAAACATCCACGATAAGAACAAGGTTTGACCTAACGCTGAACTTTCTGGATCTACACGTAACTGTTATGTACTATAGCAACTTAGTGTCGTGTATTTCAGCCACGTACAGCGAAGGATCCGATAGTGTCACAAGTATCCTTTGTACCTACTCAAAGTAATTTCGAAATGAATTAAAAACGTACCTGTTAATTCGTTACAAAGCATAGCTATAGCTGGTGCGTTGCTGTCTCGACCGTCGAACACTTTGATGATGTCCGCCCGCCGGAGGCAGCTGTAAACAGGTTACACGGTTAACTTCATTAAGTGAGGGTTAGGGAGACGTTAGGTAATAAAAGTATTTTAGGGATTTTGTGGAAACGCAAAAGTGTGGTAAAAATTTTGCACTAATAGCAGGTACTATTCCTTGGAAAGATTTTTTTAATCTATAAGACTAACTATCATATGATTTACAAAATAAACTGTATTACTTATTAAAGCCGGTAATTTTTTTTATAATATACTGGTAGCAAGCGGTCAAGTCCATCTGATGCTACGTGGCTAATGCCCCCTATGGGTATCCGTAATCGATCCGAGATAAGATTATCTCCGTACCTGAGGTCGTATACTAATGTTAGCCTTGAGAACTAAATTGAAATGCCTCGAATAAGAATATCTCCCCTACTACCCTACCACGTAGCCCCCGAACCGCAATACAGCAGCGCTGAACGTCGTTTTTATTAGATAGAATCTTTTTTGGCAGTGGTGACTCCGGAGTAGAAGGGTTCTACCACTTTAAAAATATCTATTATAGTTTACATTTTATTATATCCCAGTACTCTGTGTAACATTATCTTTCGAACAATACATCGATATTTTAGTAAAGTACTTCTATTTGTCCCTTCGACTAAGGGCCTCTTATCACGTTACATCACTTAATTAACTAAGACTAGGGTTTGCGGTGTAAGCTTACTTAAGCACACCAGAGAGCTTTGACCTTAGACTAGAACATGTAGGTAGGTATGTAGAAACTCTAATTCTATATGAATTGTTAATATGAAATCGAAGTAGCACTCGACAAAAAAATGGCCAATGAAAATGGCCACTTTCGCCCATGAAAATCAGCAGAGAAGATTGGAGTCCTACTGAGACCAAAGCCTTGATACGTCTGATGAGTAGGTTAAAAGGTCTGAGTGACTTTTTCTTAATATAAATTTTATTTTATTTTTTCTTTTTTCCTTTTGTTAACTACATTAAATAAAGAATACTATAATGTTACTATAGGTAGAAGAACCCTTCGACGGTAGTCAATATCCTTGTCATCATCGCTACAGGCGCCAGGCTCCTATGTTCTGGTGAGTGCGTAGTAAAGGAGATACGAGTATTTACATTAATTTATACGAGGCATTTTATTTCATTCTCAGAGTATTGATGACAGAGCTGACATCATTCTAATCTTACTAGCGATTGATCGTTGATGTCTATTTACCATCAAGTGCATACACTTTATTTCTTTAAAAAAGTCTTTAATATAACTAGGTTTAGAAAAAAATATTTTCTTTAAAAAAGTCTTTATTTCTTTAATATAACTAGGTTTAGAAAAAATATTTTTCTTGTATATTTTTTATACATCAGGTTAGTTTTGTTATTACGGGTATTTACATTTACATAGAGTTTAAAATAAATAAATCGTATTAACTCTTTAAGCATAACTCAACAAGTTAAATGTTCAAATATGAATATATTTAATACAAACTTCTAAATTATGCTCAAAGTCCAGTTAGCCCGATTTAAAATCTCATTAGTCTTATTATCTGTACAAAGAGGGACTTACAAAATGGACAATTAAGTAAAGCTCATTTTGGAGCACAGTATGGAACGGCGGTCCCACTTGTTAGTAATGCATGTGTTATTAAAGAATTTACTTGGTAAGCAGATTGTAGGTATAATGCAATAATTGCACGGAGCATGGACGGTATTTGTTTTATGAAACAAAATTAGTATAATTATGTGTAATTTATATTTGGCTTTTTATAGCATAGGAGTAGCAGACGTATGTGTATACATGATGGTAAATCTACAAGGTTGGATAAGTCACTACTTCCTTACCACCCTTGAAACCAGAACACACAAGCGCTTAACAGTGTTATTAGGCAGATAAAGGTGAGTCACTGACAGTTAGACGATGTGATAACGGTAGTTAGTCATTAAACATCCGGTTTATCATATTAAAAGCGAAATAAATTTCCGTTCAAAAAATCCCTTGAAATATTTAGAGTATTTATACTTTTAAAACGGATGGAACCGCGGAGAATACATTGTTATTTGTTATTAATAATATTATAATACCTATATTAAAATTTCATTTTAAACTTTATTCTGTTGCGATGCGATGTATACAACAATGACCCTTTATGTTCCGTACTAAGATATTTGTCTTAATTAATTTAACTGAGTTAACAATAACACAATATCCTAAAGTTTGAGATAGTTGTACAGTAAAGTTAATTTAGTTTGGGTCTATTCGGGTCCTGTGTCTTACGTAAAGGGTTTGATATTACGACTCGGTGATATGGTCATGGTTTTAGTTGTTTAGCTTAATATAAAGCAATTATCTCTATGGAACTGAAGCAAAAAGTTTGAACATACATTCGTACTTAATATTAGATGAGTTTAGCGTAAAGATGGAAAAGTCAAACTTGTGTGATTACAAGTGATCAAATACAAATGCAATAAAAATAATATATTGCTTTATAACGTAAAAATTAAAGGTACACTCTTTGTGGTTCAACTGCGGTGGTAAAACCGTCAGACATTGTTCTAAAAGTAGAAATAACAGCAGTTATAAAGATATAGTCCTCGCCAAACTTCTAGTCCGCCCTGAAGTTGTCGCGAGCAGGTGTAGTCATACATTGTACTATAGCGACGCGACTCATTTCTATATTCAGAGCGGACTAGCCGTAGTACTATAACAGCAGTGTTATGTGTTGCACTGAAGAGTGCGCGAGGCAATGCGTCATGATCACGGCGGTAATTATTTTATGTTTGACCTCAGGCAGAATTTTATGTTTCAGGCAGCCCTATTTCAGTTTGATGCATTGATGTACTTGCACAACTGTAATGCACTTAGGCGGCCGTAAGCAATTATTATTTTCAATTTCATGTCAAAAATTCGATTATTAATAAACATTTTAAAACAATTTTCAAATTTTTTATCTGTCCTTAGTGGTTGATCTTGAAATTTTCTGAAAGTATTTTGATGGGATTTTCACCTATTAATAGTTAAATTTTTAACGCCAAAACAACTATTTGAAGTATTAACAAAAAAGCTTTGCATTGGGATAAGTAGTGAAGATAACTCGGTTTTACACTAAACGTATTTAAACAATTCATCCATTTCAGTACCATTTACATGGAACTTTGGATTTGAAGTGATTGCTCGTTTCAATCCCACTCGTAACAGGGTTATTGCGTAAATTACTTTGTAATTAATCAATCCGCCTTAAAAGCATTTGATGGCTTTCAAACCGTTATCGATTGGTTGGAAAATAACTTCACTAGCTAGCTTTTTCTTTATTTACTGGTTTCTAGTTGCTTTAGACTTATTAATTATTTCCAGTTACAATTGACAAGTTACTCATTAAAAATTTTTCGTTACCAACAAATCGAAGAAACTGGTAAGTTTCTTCTAACTTTTTTTATAATATAGGAGTAGCACGCGAGCATTCAGTCCACCTGATGGTAAGTGGCTACTGTCGCACAGATAGAATTTGATATTTCTACCCAAGGTTGACAACAGATGCACAGATACCCCTGAGGACGAAGCTGGAACGCCTCGGAAAAGTATGTCTACCACACCCTTCAAAACGGAACACAGCAGTGCCTAACACTGCTGTTATTAGGCAGAAATAGGTGTGGCGGTGGTGCCGCCGGAGTCGAACCACAAAGGGTCCTACAACCTTCAACTAGTTACCTACTAGTTAGGGATTTAACTAGTAACTAGTAAATACGAGCGACTTTAAGTTAACGCAAGCGATAGCCGAGCTGACTACCGTCGCCGACAATCGCCGACTGTCATTAGCGACCGATGACAGAACATGATCGCCGTTTTACGATCGTAATGACTCGTGACAACGGTCGGCGAAAGTCGCCGGCTATTGTTGAAACCACCGGCGACAGTCGACGACCGTCAGCACCGGTTATTAGCGACCGCCAACGACTACCACCAACTGTCGCAAACTTTTGACGTCCGTCTTCAGCGCGGCCAGTCGCTCATATTAACTTACGGTCGCTCGTACGTAACTGCCCTTAGCCGTATTTGGGACACCTTTCTTTCTCATCCTCTCACGTTACGTCACTTTAGCTTTCTTTATGACTTCAGTGAGACCCACTTCTTCGCAACGTCTAGTACTTCGTTACAGTATTCAGACTCAATCTTTTCTGAGGCCCGTAACTTCTGAAATATTTATCCGGTTTTATGCGACTTAATAATTTGTAACCTGCGTTAGGGCGTTGTAGGTTGCTCGTAAAATGTATCTGCCTGTCTGTTATCTTGTTTAAAGTTTGATGGACTTGCGTTTTATTAAAAAGTCTCTTAATAAAACTTACAAGACATGGACCCGTAAAACGTAAAATGAATTCTTATTAAACGCCTGCCACGGATTAGTGACGTTTTTATGAATTTTATGAAGCTAAAAGGCATGCGATTTGAAGTCATACCTGAAGTCATCTATTTAATAGGAAATATTTCATATCAGCAATCAGAAAATATATCAACATAAAATTCAAAATATTTCGAGACTAATCTACTCGTATATGCACTAGAACTTTGCAAAACAATATACCAAAAGTTTTTAATACTCGAAAAACTATTTCTATTTCATGAACAAAATAATGTTAGAATGAAATACACACTAAAACCTTCTACCTTTTGGCCATTACAGTACATTCTATCCCAAAGCGGCCGCATTATCTAGATAATTAAGCGACTAGATATAGTTTATGGTCGCGCTCATTAACGGTGCCGTGTAGCGGTCTATTATATTCATAATTCAATTATGGTAATGCTGTTAAATACAGGGATGACTATTCCAGTGCATAGCGGAGTTACGCTTGTCATTTTGACTGCGTATTATTTATGTATCAGTGCACACTATTTTAAGGAAAGCTTTTGGGAAAAGTAGCTTCCTTTTTGTAGGGCTGGGAATGCAAATGTTTTTTGAGTATATATTTGTATGTATGTCTTATTCTTTGGCAGGCTTTGCAATCCGAAGCCGCGTATTTAAAGCTACTAGTAGTCCCACATTCAAATGCTGACTGCACACGACGACGCTCAACTTTTACCAGACTACGCGAAGCAAAAAGGAGGGTTGTGATTTAAGCCGGTATGTATGTTCAATTATAACTCCTTGTAATAATCTGATAAATGAGATATCGTTGGAAACGTATTGATTGTCCGCTAGTTGTATGTGACGTCACATTAAATTGAATATAACGCCTCATAGAGGCTGTAAAGTCTTAGACTAAAAAAAACTTTTATATGTATTATCAAATAGCTTAGCTGGCTTTAGCCGTAGTTGTATGCTGTATTGCCCTAAGTATAAGCATCAAGTAGTCGTAAGATTTGATCGTTAAATATATGGGCCAAGATAAATTATTTACGAGTACCTAACGGCTATAATTTCAAAACGTTACAAAACACATTTTCTAAGTGACAAGACAATACAGCCGGGTGTCGCGAACTTTACGTCACTTTTACGAGAGTCCAACGGTGCATGATACGTAGTAAAATTCAATATTCCCAGATGTAAGGCACGATTATTATTAGATATCTAGGTTTTATTATAGACCTCCCATCTTTTGGTTATTGGAAAAGTTTTACGACAGCTCCGTGATATTATAAAAATATGAGAAATTTTCGTTTCTGGCGACTTTGCTATTATATTACTTTGGAATTTGTAGTGTCTAGTTTGCAAAGTCAGCGTTAGGAGCGAAGACATTATGTTAGAACTTATAAGCATTGTTGTAAAGATGATTACTACTAAAATTACATCTTAAATCTGAGTAGCAATGGCCCTATTCAATGTGTAAAAATATTATATTATAGACAGTTAAAAAATATACAATATTTATACAGACGATGAAAATTGTTATATTCTTAGATAAGGTCACGTTCCGATCTATTAAAATCATATTGGATAAAAAAGGCGACTTTTAAAGGATAAGATAAAAAGGCACGACTGTTAAAAGCACTTGAAGGTTTATCAATATAATAAAACTAATTCTTAGTGGTTGTCCTTACGACGATATGTTGTGATGGGTGCATAGGTGCATGGGAAGCATGAAATTTGCGTGGTAGTTGCTAACATAAGTATAGGATACGAATGAGATGAAGTAAATAGATAGATAATTAATGTAATGTTTAATGTAATTTAAGAAATGTCTAAACAGAAATTTCTATAAAATAAATTTATAAAATGAATATCCATCTAACTCTAAATAGACTCTAACATGCTACTTTATTATACTTTCTAAAGCTAATGTGCATTACCTACAAATAAAACTTTGAACAAGCCGTTAAAACTCACCTTATATCACCCTTTTGCAAGGAAATTTCTTCGAAAACTACCTTAACACGATCCTTTGGTCTGAAAGAGAAAAGAAACATGAAACAAGCAGCGCTAACCGCTATTCATGATCACACTTAGCTTAAAATTTTCCGAGGGAACGCTTTACAAGTGAAAAGTGCCTAGAATCTGCCTTACTATGAACAAAAACTATAAAACGTGAACTTTATATATTTCTTTAATGTTATAGAAGATGAGACTTAATGCTATTAATTATGTCTTCATCGTGGAGTAAATGAATATTTTAAGTATCTGTGTTATTTATTAACTCTCGATGCAAAAATACAGGGGTGTTATTCGTAATGTTAATGTATATTAGATTGTCTCTCTGTTGCATCGTAGCTTCTATCCAAATTTAATATTTTTTAAGGCGAATGGGTCGAGAACGTACATAGCTATAATTAAATAATTATTTTACTTTGTTTAAGGTTTTCTTGTTGACTATAAGATTGAACTAACCTGGCATGGAAATGATAGGAACATCGCACATTATTGGGGTAGATGGACGGGTAGCGGGGACTGTACAGGCGGCCGTGGCTCGGCCGGTTACCGGACCGGCTGAACTGATAGTCGCACTCCGTGCCCGGTATTCTGACACCTTCCGTCTCGAACAGACCTGGGGACAAACGGCAAGTGAAACGTAAAAAACACTTGATAGACACAAAAAGACACTGGAAAGGACACTTGATATCGGATAAAATGAATAAATGGACATTTTGAGATTATTCTTTTTCGTCCACAAAGCGCATATTTCAACTCCCGTCGTTTAAGCACAGAAAATACTTTTGAAATACTAGGTTTTCAACGTAATATTAATAACACACAGAGCACTACAATGTCTAGTCACCATAAGATACTTATCTCTATTCTAACCGTTTATAGCATCTAAAAAAGATTAAACAATGCAATACGACAACTTGCTCGTAATGACATTTAGCCACTACGACTTACTATCGCGCACAACGTTGCCTATCATTGTACTTCAGCTACGATCTACCTAAGCAAGACTATGTTTTTTATAACAATAAAGTAGGAAACGAGTACGTAAGCAACTCCTGAGGAATAAGTAAGCCGCCTCCATAGATTTAATTTTTTTTCGCTATATCTATGGTCGCCTCATACTTGAGTCTTAGTATATCAATGAATGTCCGGTTTAAGGTATAAAGTCATTAAATAGTTCAAATATTATTCAACACGTCATAATAATATTATTAGTCTAGTCTAGTCTAATATTGCGAGCGTTGTTATCATCCTAAAACCCATAGAAATCTTAACAGCATGTTTACGATGCGCAGGTAGTCTGTTCATTTATTTTACCGTTGTTCCTCAGACCGATGGTAAAACGACCTGAAACGATATTAAATTATGAAGACCCGGCCCTTTGTAGGGTAATTGGCCCAAATGTTGAACACAGGGTATTAAAACTGTAGGTAAATGGGGCTTATTTATTTAAACGACTAATAGTGAAAGAATAAAGAAATTTAGACAAAGTTATTATGAACAACATCGCTACTTGGCCACCATTGTAAGATTATTTTCATTAATTTCTTGTGGTTTTTGGATTTTGATTGTGAATAATAATTGCATTGAAATTGCATTCATTGTCAAGGTCGACAAATCAGTTTCACGTTTATTTTTTTATTAAAATAGCAAAAGATGTAAAGTTTTCACGAAATGATATTGTAGGTACGAGATATTGGAGGAAAGTTAGATAAATCTTCACTGATCGATCTCCTGAAAACAGATTGAACTAAAGTTTTTTTTGGAAGGCCGTCGCTGCCATCTATAGTCATCGACCGCATGTGGGATTGTCGTCCTATCTGAGGTCAGCCACAGATACGTTATCAATTCTGTGCATTACAATATAGGTATGCCTTCTGTATGTCTTCCTTTCATACCTATATCTTATATTTTATCTCATATATCTTACATTATAAATGAATACACAACATTATAACTATTTGTCGAACTACAAAGAGTTTCACATCATGTTTTTGTATCCTTTAGGTTAGGGCCTATAAGATGGTCCGTTAAGGGTAATTGGACCATGCAAAACACGGCAGCTTATTAGGGCCCCAGGTGAATAGGCCCGGTTCATTGTAACTATAATTAGTGCCTCAGAAATTCAATTAGTAACGAACAATTATGTGGATAATAAGTTTGGTTATACCAGAGTTTATTTACTTATATTTTTTTTTATCTTGGGCTAAAATAACACCACTGTACTTTAATTCACCAAATTCTTTTTTTTAGCAGATTAAATGTTTTATGTATACTAGTGTTTATTTTTAAATTATCTTTATTATATTTTTTTAAATACAGTAATTTCAGTTCGTTTTTAATTCATAATTTTACTTTACAATGTTCTTAGCATAATAATCTTAAAAAGGTTTTCTATTTAATATATTGTTAGTACCCTATTAATACTTGAAGTACAATAATTTACCAAAAAAAATGTACCTCAAGACGCCGGATGAGAAAATAAAAAGAAAATTAACTTTCTTTTAATGACAACGTAAAAAAAGGATGTTTTTCGGATTACTTGTTTTCTTTCAGCGTAGTTAAAATGTAACTACCGGGTATTATGCCTTTAACTGCCGGGGAGGTCATAACTTTTTTACTATTGCCAGGTCATCTGGTTCAGGAAACTTTTTTGATTATTTTTTTCTAAGTTTACAAGAAAATCATACAAGTTTTAATGTTCAATTTACGTATACGTGACTTTTTTTGTCGCGTTATCATCGTCTCATCATCCACATAAATATTTGTTACGCAAAATGGTGTGTGATACTACGAGTACATTGTTAAAAAATAGCATCACTTATGACTTATAAGTCATAATTATTTATTTGCATAAATGTGGTTAGTAGGTTGTACAGAATTGGAAAGTTTTCACATTTGCCATATTTGGCGTGCAAAATACATTTTATAGTCTTAGTACAGCATTGTTCATGTATTTGTATCACATTGTATCACACACCTTATTGTATTTCTGCCTAATAACAGCAGTGTTAAGCACTGATGTATTCTGGCTTGAAGGATGTGGTATGAGAGACATACTTTTCCGACGCATTCCAGCTTAGACTTCCGGGGTAACAGCGCATGTGTGGCCAACCTCAGGTAGAAATGTAATCATATCTGGGGTTGATTATTGATATCCACTAAGCGTCAGGTGGAATCCATGTTTGTCTGCTAGTCTGCTATGTTTTTTATAATATAGGAGTATCTATTTCTATATCAAAAAATAATAATTCGGTGACGCCGAAAAATCATTCAAAAACTGTTTAACAGTTTTTTGTGTATCAAAGTTACTTTAAAAAAATTCGTAGAAACTTATTGGAATCCTAACATTTACGAGTATATTTATTCGAGTCAAGCTAATTAACAGACAACATAAAAATATTCTCAAACTTTGTAAAATTACAACAAACTTCGTACAATAATTACGGGTAAAGTTATTATTTGAATCAAGAGTTAATTTGTAAAGTTCATTATGAAGTTGTACAGGAATAAAAGGTTTTTCCCGTTTAATTTGGCTGTACAGTTGGTAAAAACAATAATAAAAATGGGCACATAGCGGGAAAACCATTCGGAAAATTCTATTTCATATAGTTCATTTTTCGGTAGTTCCTCGGGCGATGGAAAGTTCTCGTAACTTTATATTAACTTGACGGCTCGTTTGTTGAAGCAATCTCTATACCGGTTTAACAGAGAGTTCCGGGTTCGATCTCCGACAATCATTTTTCGAAAAATGTGGAATATTGCATTTAGGCGATTTAGTACAAGTTGCATTTGTCGCCAATTTCGTGAAATTTGCAAATCTGAACTTTTCATGTGATGTCCAATTTTATTTGGGTATGGTTTAATGGAACTGAACTGAAATAAGAAAATAACACGCAGTCCCGCTATTAGTCGTGATTGCCACCCAGGAACACTTGGATTTCTTACCAAATAGAATTAACATGTTACTTAAGGAGAATGCGTTACTGATTCTTGAGAGTTAGGTTGGAAAATTTCATTTCTATACTTATTCGGTATTCTTCAGTAATTGTTCGAAATAAGTCCATTTTTTGATCTGAGAGTCACCTAGAAAATATCGAGGGTTCTTAATCCAAGCTCTTACGTAACGTCAAACGCTCTGATTCGAAAAGCCTCTTTTTTCTCCATTTCCTTTCCCTTAGTGGCGATCATTAGGAAACAGATTTGGAGTTAGTGGACTCTGCATAGTTAGTAAGTCTCTTGGGATTTTAACTAAGCGAAATGTAGTCAAAGAGTCTTTTACTACTAGACCTACATGGTCTATATAGTTTTTAGGTATCAAACGGTTTTGATTTTAGTAATGAAACTTAATTTGCAAATAGTTACCAGAATTGTTAGTAGTAAAAAGTACTTGCGATGTTTTTACTAAATTAACGACAAGAAGGGTCATGGTAGGTATTGGTTTTAATTACTTTATATCTTGGAGAATATTTTTTCACAGAATTAAAATTCACTGTACACAGTATTCCTTCACTGTTAAAATAAGTGATAAGTTACTTGTACATAACAGCGAAAACTCAGAAGTATGCACTATGCACGTCTGATTCGAAGCCCGAACCTCTCATATGATGGACCAAATTTCAAACATATAGGCTATCATTATAGAGTCGTCTCTTGTAAAATATATGTAATTTAAAAGATTTTTCAATTACTATGTCTACATATACGAGATTAGATTGCTTCCGTTCTCGATAGATTATTTAATTAAGTTGCAGTCGACAGCAGGTGTTTTAGATTAATACGAGACTGTAACACAAAAAGAGATAGTTTCTTCAGATTTACTGCCAAGTTTAATCTGAAAATCGTAAGTTAAATATCTGTAGTAAATACCTTATTTACCTTACTATTTTTGAGGTAAAAGCTTCTTTAGCGGCGCTGTGCACTTTTTGTGATGGGTAAAAATGTAAAACTCGCGTCAGGACACGTGACCTGATCAAAAATTCGTAAGATTTTTGATGTAATATAAATTGTCGTTTGTGTACGATAGCGCAATACATGCAGGAGTGCAACCCATTGATTTTTTTGTATGTATTCGAGGCGCTGTCTCCTGTATTTCCCTGAATAAAATATAACCTTTAATACAATCTGTTAAATGCTCTGTGTTCTGGATTGAAGATGTGGTTAGGGAGACATATTTATCCAAGGCGTTCCAATTTAGTCTGCAGGGATAGCACTGTTGGATTCTAATATTATCTGGGATCGTTTATAGATAACTACGGGCGGCAGTAAGTATTTAGATCTACCGGTTAAAAAAATAATAACAATAACAAAAAATATTTTATATAGGTACCTATGTGTATAAGTTAGAATTTGTTTAAAGGGATACAGTAATAAAATTAGTTTAGACATTAACAAAGAAACTTCAATTCGATTTAGGTATTTACATACATCGGTTATGATCCCAATTAAAGTTTAATCCATAAATCGTAGTTATCCTTGAACTATGCAAAGGCCAAGTACTGTCGACAAACAAGGGAGCGAGATAAGCCTTAAGATAAATCTTATTAAGGTCCGTACAAAGTTTGAAGTGAACACCCGTATTACTCTCAAAGAATTGTCATGGGCGCAGTTTACATAAAGTTTTACTACCTATTCATCTTACTATCCTTTGTTAGTTGTAATAAAATGTGTAGGTATTTTACAGTATTAGTATTTTTAAGGAACAAACGTGTAAAAGAGATAAAATAATTCGTCTAATTCTATCATCCAACTTAAATAACGGATTTTGAAAAAAAAATGCATATTATTACTCGTCATCAGATTATATCATCGTCAACCCATTACTGTCCCACTGCTGGGCACGGGTCTCCTCTCATAATGAGAAGGATTAGGCCATAGTCCACCGCGCTGGCCAAGTGCGTATTGGTAGACTTCACATACCTTTGAGATTTTTTTTTATAAATCTCTCAGATATGTAGGTTTCCTCACGATGTTTGAAATGAATTGAAGGAAAAATAAAAAGAGTGACTTAAAATCCTTCAAGCTATTTTTGCTTGACAAGGCCAAAAATGTCACATACGATTACAGAAATACACTTGAAAACCGCAGTCGGGTAAAAATAGCAATGTGATCAATAAACTTTTACATTAAAATCGGAACTAAATCTTTCAATCCGTGTAGCGGCTAAGGCAGCTTTACTGTATACCAATAATATTTTTTTACCCAATTTTACGATCACCCAATTAGTCGCTTATCCCGGTTCATCGCTATATTATCTTGTTTGTCCAATAAAATTGCCTGTATTTTTGTAACGAACCACAAGGTTAAGTGAAAAAGTTTGGAAGTAGATAGTTAATACCGTGAGCCTTGTAAGATTAGGGCGATTTAATAGGCCCTTATAAAAGTTGAGAAACATTTTCTAGTGTTTATTATTTCCATTTGATATATTATTTGGGTTCTTATAGATTTTGATTGAGTTTAGATGAGGATGATCAGATTGTTTTAGAGAGCATCATAGAGAGTATTTTTTTATAATATAGGAGTATAGGACGAGCATGTTGTCCACCTGATGGTAAGTGGCTACTGCAGCCGGAATGCCTCGCAAAAGTATGTCTCCCTTACCATACCCTTCAAACCAGAACACAGCAGCGCTCAACACTGCTGTTATGAGGCAGAAATAGGTGGGTTTGAATACTTTATACTGAATATTAATTTTAAAAGTGGCAGAATCAGTAAGGTTCTACCAGTGGGGTACCAGTCCCACGTCTATTTCTAGTGTAGCTCTTGCGTTTCGTTGGAAGCATGTCGTCTGACTTACGGTGAGCGGTTTCATATAGAATCCCTATTCTACGTAGCTTTATATGGAGTTGACTAGCTTGTTGTAGACTAGTTGTAGATGACCACGAGTAGACGTGACCACTTACTATCAGGTGAACTGCGTATATGCTCATCATACTCGTAGCAATAAACAAGATATTACGAGTATATCGCAAATCATGACATGTTTCATAAGCTTTGATAATGCCGTTATACTTATTACAGGCATTATGTCTGTTTTACGTATATTAAAAACACACACACACAAAATATATTAATTAGTATAAGAACGTAATTCTATTAAGTACTCTATTCGTTATTTCCTCTGAAGCAATATAATGGACGTGAGTTTCGATACGAGTTCGATTACAAAGAGCAAACTCGTGCGGAAAGTTTGAAAAATTCGCTTTTCAATGTGGAGGTTTTATCGCTTTTGTATCAGGGTAGATCGTACCGACATGAATATTCAATTTTCTTGAAAGAAAACTGTGTGGAATTTTATGCCCTATCTTCTCTAGTTTAACCGAGTTTGCCGCACATCCTTTGTACCAGAATATGCTACCCGAGTCGACACGTTTACGTGACGCTCATACATATGTTGTCGGGTGACAAGGAATTGCGAATTTCATTAATTAAGAATGCGTACACTCTTACCGTCACTGACATATAAAATAAATTGATACAGAATCGCAAACCCTTTATAATTTATTTCTTCTTTACTTTGTTAAGCGATAGGAACAGAGCAAACAAGCATCTTGTCTTCATATTAACTGGTTACTGTAGTCCATTGGCCCCTAAATTATTCTAAATACAACAGAAATCTTATTACAAACTCAACATTGCTCGTACATACGTATATTAGATACATATGTAGGTATATTAGGCGCATTACCAAATCGTTCAAACCAAAGTAGCGCTATTACTAGTTCAACATAGTTAATCAGGTAGTATTTATAATGATTATAGTCAGCGAAAACAATACATTTGTGATCAATTTCAGGACCCACGTTCCAAATTACATATAGTTCTAGGTCACAGTAGTAATATTTTTCTGCTTAAACCACATAAAAAATAAAAAAAGAGCATCCTTAAAGCAGCAAATTGATGGTGACCCCAATAAACGTTTGGGCGTCGCACATAACGATTGAGCCCTTCCTTTGATGAGGACTAATGAGTGTCTCATGATATGATTTCCTTTGTACCATTACAGCATGATATTGTGTACGTGATGGGACTGTTGATGTAAAATCTGCGCATTTGGGAATTAGCCGGGAATAAAAACATACGTGAAGCTTGATCGCGGTATGAATTCTGCTTTTCACTGTTGGCCACTGTTAGGGTTCCGTACGAAAGAAAATGGAACCCTTTTAGGATCACTCGGGTATCTCTCCGTCCGTCTGTCATACTAGTCGATTCCAAACTGCTGGACCAAATGAGTTGAATTTTGGCACCATATGCTTTTCCGTGAGACAAATACAAGAATTCCAAGCTCAATTTTTTTCTGTGCTATCAAAATCAAATTGATTAGTAGATATATTATATATTTCTACGGTGTACGATTCGACGGAAATTCTAACATTCCTGTTCGATCATCTTGTAAACAATGTGCATTAGGCATTCATGGTTCAAATCCTAACCATATGCGAGTTTAAGAGGTAAAGTGCTAATTAGAATTAAATTATCGCATTAAAAAGTATAGGTTTTAGTTCTTCTCATTATGAGGGGAATCCTGTACATAGAAGTGTGCATACATTTCAGTATAATAACGATGATTATTTCATCGTAATCGTAATATGTAAAAAATTTCAATGCGCAGATTACCCATTACCGTTCAAAAGAGTGCAGATGAAAGTAAAATACACGCTTAAAATGTAATCCAAGAAATATACTTTTATTTTAACAATAGAGACGACCGGTGTAGCTACTTATAAAAACCGTATGAATTTATTAATAAAAAAACTAAAAAACACGCTTTTATGATAAAATCAACTAAAAAGTACAGAATAATTTTCAATGTAAGAATCAATTAAGGAACAGTAAATTTATCAGATTCGAAAAGTGCCCCACACTTTTTCCACAAAATCGTCGAAAATCGTTAATCCTGAGGATGTTGACAAGGACAAAGGTACAAAATTATTAAAATCGTGTATTGTCATCGGTTTATGATAATTCCTCAAAAATTTGAATTAAACTGAACGTTCAAAGTGGATATAAATCAGGTTCAAAGATTCCGTTACTCGTTACTTACATACATACCTACATACATACATACAACCCAAGCTAATAAAAGCGTGTTAAAAATTAATATTGGTTGAGTATAACATTCGAGTTAATTGGTTAACAGCTAAGCAGTGATGACACCACCCTCTGCCAGCGAGATTTATCGCGTGATAAATAATCAAAACCATAATTAACGGCCCATATTGCACCAGGCCTATGTCCCGGACCAAATGTCACATGTGAAATTGAAATTAGGTAACGTGATTATATTCGGCGACTAGCTCTATGTGTGTGGCTTTACGCGCTAATGACTGGCTTGTAAAGAGTAATCTGAAATGAAAAGTTATACTGAGTATTGTTAAGCATTAGTGGAAGCACTGCAAGTTTAATGGTTGTTAAAGTTACGATTTAAATAAAATAAATTTTGCCGATATTTTATATATTGAAGGTGGTAGACCCCATCCTCCAGCAACACCGCCGCCACACCTATTTCTGACTTATAACAACAAAGCATTAATAGTGTGGCAAAGTAGACATCCGAGGCGTGTAAATTAAGTCCTCAGGGGTAGAAACGTATCTTTGGCCAACCTTAAATAGGACTCTAATCTTATCTGGAGTTGATAGCTGATATCCAAGGGCGGCGATGTCTATTTGCCATCAGATGTACTGTATGATCATACTTCTATATAAAATAAAACCATATTGTTACTGATAAAATTTATAGTTATGATTCAATTAAAACCTACATCACCCATATTTAATCATCGTTTATCTATTTACGTGTCTGTTTATACCAATGGAGTCATTTCTAAGCACGCTGTTGTCACGTTCTCAGATACAGAGGAAATAAGTAAACATTACGATAAAGTAATTGTTTCTCTAATTATGCAAACACTTACTAATCGACAATGGACTAAGGAGTGGTGCTTCCTGACTTTGCTTAAAAGTGATTTATTTGATTGATAGTGACGTTCAAGGTTATAACTTATAACCTAACCTATCCTAACCTATACACTAACTTGTTCCAGATACTAACTTTAATTAGCAATTATCATTATAACAATTAAATGCTGATTTGATAAGAAAGTTTATTGAAGTTATCTTAGAGTCGAAGCAAACTCATCTATTTATATTAAACGACAGTGTAGTGTCAATAATAAACTAATACCAAGAAGTGATTTAAGCATGATGAAATGTTTTTGATAGTTTGAAAGCAACAAATAAAGATATTTTGTAATTACCTTTTTCCTATTTATTTACGCATCATTGATATTAAAATAATAGGCTTAAACGGTATTTATTTGAAGCATGTACCTAGGATCTCCGACTGTATATCTACCTAAACAAATTTCATAAAATATTTTTTGTGACAAAAAATGTTTACGTGTTGTATTGATAAACTAACAAAAAACAGTACCAAAACAAAACAAAAATATTGAAGAACCTGATTAATCTTTGCATTCATAATAAACGATTTTTTAATTTCCAAATAAACTGCAATAATTGTGTCGTAAGTTTGATTACTTCGAAATATGACACATAATTCGGACATTTGCCACGTACGCAAGATAAACCGAACAAAAAAATCGGCATAAGCCAAATGAAAACCGAAAAAAGATAACCGACCGACACCAATATTTCCCAATTATCCCATTTTTATATGTGCTATTAATGCTAGTTAAACCAGCAACGAACATGCGCTATCTGATGGTATTTGTTCACTACCTCCTGTGGACAGTTGTTACCTACTCCATGTAGAAAAGGGGTTTTAAAGCCTATCCCAGACGTGTCGCCATTCCTTAGGACTAAGAAGGTTGCCTTATGTGTTAATTATGTGTTAATTAAATTAGCATCCACATAGAAACCGCAAGAATTGCATCACGCTAAAAATAGGTTTGACGATGATAACGCCCCGGCCGAACTTTTCTACCGCCTGTCAAAACTTCCACCCCGACCTTCTCTAATAACACGAAAATTATAGAAAATTATTTACGTCCGAAATCTTGACTCACTTTTATTATGCAAAACAAAGTACAAAAACATACATTCTAACAGTAGATAATTTTTAATTTCAGCCACATTTCGTTTACCACGTACACCAGATAATTTTGAACTTGAACGTGACTTTTGATGCGTTTGCTGTACACTAACACGACACTGTATTTAAACAGGTGTTAATATAAACCCCTTTTAGTTCATTACATGCATAGTGCTGGTCTTGTTAATTCAGCAAAAATGTTCAAGTTTAGTGCCGTTTTATTGTTAGTCTCCGTCATTTATTACGTGAGTGTTGCGAATATTTAAAATTGGAAATATACAGGATATTTTGATTTTATTTACAAAAACTATAGCTTTGTTGGTTTATTCAGACTATATAATAATATCAAGGCAATTTACTTTTGTAGCGAAATAATTGAAATTTTCAACTGTATCCTTACGTCTCGAAAAAAATGTGTTATTTAATTGCTAGACCCTTTGTAAAAAGTCCTCATGTGAAGCCACCTCTTTCCAATTTATCAAAAATAGAATAAAATTATTACAATATTTTTTTTTATGCAATTTTAGTAAGAAAAAAATGTAAACAATACAAAATGTCAACGTTATCAATAGAAATTGTTTTTGATTTACTGCAATTCAAATTTTATTGTAAACATCATTCATTTTGATGTTACATTTAGTTAAGCCTGCAATCGAATCAATACCTAAAGCCTTGCTTCCACATTTGAGTGCTTGGCATACAGCCATACATTTCCACCTGTACCGAACACAAGTATAATAATAGTACTCGTAGGTACTCCTGGAAGTATTCAAGGCACGACTGAAATGTTTGCCAAGTAAATCTACGAAATAGTTTCAAAGTAAAAAATAAATACATGTAACATTAATTAAATGCATTAATCACATAGATTTTCAATTTATTGTTAAATATATATATAAATTATATTAGATTGTAACAGTAACTACCAAATTTTTGTCAGTAATTACACTCATATGGACCGATCCTTTACTGCCACTTAAAACCTTCGTGAGTTAAATTGGTGTTCGGATTCGATCTGTGACACTTAACTATATATGTTTACAGACCCAATGTCTTCCAACACAAACGAGCGACACAGAGTCCGGCACGCAAACTGGGTCGGAGAACCGACTCCAGCTGTACGTCAATAATGGATCTGATGCTGTCAACTACCATCTAGCACGAGTGATATCCGACCTCGAGACAGAGGATCAGATGCTCAACGCTCAGATGAACGCTATACTGCCGTATCTCAACTTTTTGGTAAGGATAATCGATATAGTGCTGGGACAGGAGGAAGAGAAATTTGAAGGCACTTCCAATTCTATAGAATAAATAAAGGTAAAGTGAGTTACGGTATTTTAGTTAAGGTATTTTAGTACTTTCGATTTGAACGGCGATGAACGCGAAATTATGGATTCGATGGCTACTCAGAATAGCGTTAATGTGGTAACGTTCTAAAAGCAAGCACACTTTAGTAACCATCCACCCGTTTCGTCGGATTTATTTTTATAATTTTATTAATGTAGGAGAACCTTTACAAACTTATATAAGCTTTATTATATTTATGTAGGAAAAATGTTTGTAAAATTTCCTTATTCGCCTACGGCGCTTACACGTTTTTTCGCCAACGCACACATTGCAATCAGTGTAACACTATTTTGTTCAACATTGTGGTAAAACAGACTTACAAGCCCAAATTTAGAACTAAGAGGGACGGGTGGCACTTCCTTTAAGAGTTTAAACTTTCTCAGTGATCGACTTCATGTAGGACTTCAGTTCTTATCGGAGTTGGTTACAGTACCCTTACCAGGAGTTTTTGCTTTTTGACAAATATGACTGTTTTGGTATTTGTTTACGTATTTTCCCATACAATTTCCAATCAGCGCCGGATTACGGATTGTGTCAGAACTTGGAAATAGTATGGGCCAATACGTAAACAAATACCAAAACAGACATATTTGTCAAAACGTAAAAACTCATGGTAAGGGTACAGGTGTTCGTGGTAGTGGTGACTATCAGCAGGTTCAGTGCATTTATGTCTGCTACTTTTTTGAGTACTGATTGACTTGGCTATTAAAACTGACTAATTAGTTAACAATTCTGACTTCGAAAAAAGCTTTAAAATGTGGGTCCGTTTGTATGGGCTTCATTATAAAAATAACTTTTGGTTTACATGTTATTTTAATATTTAAAAGAATATCTTCATTTGTTTTCTTAAACAAATGAAAAACAACGTTTTTTCATGCAATTATATGAGTAATATTTGCTTAATTTGCATACTTTATGTTTTCCACAATTACTTATTGTAACAAGTGTTTTAAACAATATGTGGTATGGCAAATAGTATGAAGGTAAAATAAAATATTTTTTTGTTTTTTTTTTTAAGTTATTTCGAAATAAATAAGAATGACTTGTAATAATAATTACTTAACTGTAAGTGTTTAAAATTTTACAATACATTTTTGAAGCAAAATTTAGATGTTTAATTTCAAATCCAAAAATTTTAATATCACAATATTATTATTTATTTTAAGTATAATAATATGAAAATTAGTTTTAGGAAATTTCGCCAGATTAAAAGACGGCTTAGGAAAAATGTAACGTTAAACATTTTTAAGGTACGAAATAATTACTAATTTATTTTCTCTCTCGATATAATATAACCCAAAAATTTACATTCGTTATATTTATCCGGGATCGGGAAACTCGACTCTTATAATGGGCAGTCAAATTTTCTAAATCCAGCCATTATCCTCTTTTATTCAATTAGTTAAATCTTTTACGATGAGTACCCGAGGAAAATCCTTTTGAAAAAGGCCCATCTTCAAAACTCCTATTTATTTCGAAGCAACGGTACGTAAAGGTAATTCGCATCCATACTCGGAAACTTTCCTGTTTGACTTTATACTTAAAGTTAGTGAACAAACTCCAACATTCGTATTTGTACAGGCAACAAATGTTAACGCCAGGCGTACACATAATTCCAAATCGTAGTACTGGATCGCAGGATTGTCCCATATCAGCGGATTTTTTTATACAAATATGTGAACAAAACATTTTCACTCATTTTTTTCTTAATAGAACAAGTTTCATCTAGGTTCGTTTCTGTCTAGAGACATACGATTCTCCGACATTTTAGATTCACACCTGACTTTTACAAAACACCAATGTATTAAATTATCAGGATTTGTCAACATTTTAGGTTATACATTATGGATTGTTATATCATCAGTTCATCCAAAATCAAGATCAAGAGCAGTTATACTTTCATGAGCTTTAGATCGACGTGGATATCGAAATTCCGTCATAGTATGACGTGTCATTTTGTCTATTAATTTAATAACAAATATATTTAAAGTTCCCTTGTGTAAAAATATGATAACTTCACTTAAGATCAACGTCGTCAGTAAAACGTAACCCCGAGTTTATAAATACCTAATCTGGTTCAGTGATATGCGAATCCGTTTTTGGGAGTAACATATGAGTGCGTAGTTATTCTAATTATCGTCCATGGACATCTGTAAAACACTACATTTAAAACAGGGGTTCTACGTGAAGTGTATAATAGATGTGATAATAAATTATAATTTCTGAGGACCAAGTCGCCCATATCTAGATGTAACCGAAGTTGGACTTAAGTCCTATCTAGGTCGTTCTGATATTTTTTAATTTATAGGATTAGCAGACGAGCATGCAGTGCACCTGATGGTAATTGGCTACTGCCGCCCATGGATATCTGTCATCAACCCCAGATAGGATTAGATATTTCTACCTGAGGGCGGCCACAGATCCGCTACTACTTCTAAGGACTAAGCTGGCACGCCTCGGAAAAGTATGTCTTCCTTAGCACACCCTTCAAACCAAAACACGGCAGCGCTTAACAGTGCTATTATGATGTAGAAATAGGTGTGGCGATGGTGCAGCCGCCTTCAGAATCAAAAAGTATCAAATCAAGAAGAGCTCTCACCAAGTACAAAATTCCGATTTTCCCGTGTTTTGTCCTATTACTACAGGCCGCATGAAATACGGTTCAAAAATCATCGACACTCAAATCCAGTGTACGCATGCCCTAAAACTAAAAGTGGGTTCATGTTAGTGCTTTTAGAATTACCATACTCGAATAGGTAAACACTGACGCGCCACTTACCTATTCAACTATTTGTTGGATTACAATTTGTAGAGGAATTTTACTGTTCCACTTCATTAGTTCGTGTATATTTGCGAAGTATAATCTATTCACTGATACATTTTAGCGTTTGTTTAAATCTGCAAGTGAGTATTTAATGAAATATTTAATAAATGACATTCTTTGATGATATTTTATTTTATGGAACAGTAAAGGCACATACTGACTTAAACTCTCTCTGCTACTTTAATTTCAAGGAATATTATCCAGTATCTCATCATCAACCAATTACTGTGTCACTGCTGGGTGTTCTTTCAGGATAGGAAGGGTGTAGTCCACCGCGCATACCAAGTGCGGCTTGGTAGACTTCACCAAGCCTTGAAAACTTTTTTAACAAATCTCAGGCATGTAGGAGACCACAATGTTTTTCTACACTGTTTAAGCGAGAGATTAATTAATCTGATACGCATATTAATTTAAAAAATCAGAGGCACCTGGGATTTTAACCTCGCTGACGGAGGAAATTTAAGCTCCTATGATATCACTGCGTATGGACTATATAGATTATCTGAAAAACGTTTACTTTGTCATAAAACCGAGTGATAATTTGTTTCTTAAACCCAATGAGTAACAACGTGACAATAAGCTATGTCCTCATAGTCACAATACAAATTCGATACTTTTCAATTGATTTAAGTGAAGAAATAATAAAATGTTGTCATTTTATTTCAGTTCGCTGGTGCTAACGGCAAAATCGAAGGGTTCGACTGTTTGGATCAAATGGAGATTCAGCTGATCAACGACCATTAAACAATTTCTATTTAAATTATAATGTTTACCGACTGTGATATTTGGTCACTAAAAGTATTTAAACTTACATATGATTATTTTTAACATTATGTTCAATTTACATAAAAATTGTTTTGCATAGAAATCTAACGCTAATAATTTATTTACTGAAAATAAACTTATAGGTACTTCATGTACAATTGTCCCATATATTATGCTGTATTCTTTTATAAACCAGTGCAAAACGGGCCTTAAGCCTTAGTTTATCAGCAGCAATCATTGTTAGTGTGGTTATATTATGTTTCATTATGTAGTTGTATTATTCAAGATCGACATATGACTTATTATAAGGAGAAGCTAACTGTATTCAGCTTCAGGATCCCAGTTATGTTTGGAGATGGGTTATATATGGCCGTGGTTTAATCGGCAGTTTAATATCAGAAGGGTTTCATACGTTTCACTACTTTTTTGTACTTGCGAAAACTACAAAAAAATAATTATAACGTTACTCGCAGTATCCTGTGAATATTACATTGAAAAAAAAATATATCACTTTATTTAAAATGTAATTCATATTATATTTATCTAAGTTCATCGCACATTAAAAATACTATCGTCATAAAGATAAGAAAGTTTAACGCAAATAATTTAATTTGTTATAATACCTACTTAACTAAACATTGTTTTATTTCAAATTGCTATCAGTATTACGATAACTGAACTAAAATTACGAGTTCAAATCATTTGTATTTGTGGAAACATAATAAATATAATTTCTTAGTAAGTTTTGTCTGTTTTTTTTCGTATGTTCTAACGGTATGGCTTATTTGGTCTGACTATAATATAAAAGTATTTTTCGCCATAAACACACACACTCACACACAAGGACCCAGATATTCAGACCCAGAGTAGTAATTTAAATTCATTGTATGTTGTACCTGCTGGCAACTTCCGCGCACCGTATTGTTATACTTTAGACCACTCCACCTTAATAGTCGCCTACACCTATTAACCCCAATTTTTTATTATTTAAAAAAACGATGTTATAACTTCAAATTCTTATGACTTCGTGTTAATAGATTAAATATTGTGATATTAACCTGTATTCCACCCTACAATTTAAATAAAATACCCTTGTTGCTCGTTCCATAACATTTCTGGATTAAACTAACATACATTTCGATAGATAGACGATATGAACGTCTACGTCAATTCTTAATTCGCATCTAATTGCATCTCAATTCATGCGTACTACCTGAACAAGTTGGTACGATGCTACATAAGGTCGAGAAGCATTAGATCATCGGTAGTCATCTTCGGTCATCTCTTGCAAATTGTTACTGCGTTCAGAATGATCGTTAGAGTTGTGTTCATATTTGCAGTGTTAATCGTGGTTGCTGACGTGAGTATACTTTTTATATATCACTTACTTAGCGATCATAGGTTCCATCTATCCTTTAGGAACAGTACTTTTTAATGGGTCAAAAGGTAATGGGAATGTCCTTTTCTGAACCCCTGGCAACTTGCAAAACAAAATTTCATGACAATCGATTATGTAGTTAAGGCGTGAAAGTGTAACGAACAAATAAATAAATTTACTTTCGCATTGATAATATTTGTTAATTATGTTTTATTTTATGTTTTTATGTATGTCCGTCTGCATATCTCATTAACGTTAGTCATTTGTATAAGTACATTTAAAATTGCATTCAAACAGATGAACGAGTTTTTAATGAATATTGTTCACTTGCAACGGGCGCACAAACGAGTTGTTCAGGAAGCAATAATTCAAGAATAATTAATTTTCCGTCCAACCAAAGTGCTCTCGAAACACTGCATGAATCACGTTTATTAATATTGCTAAATACTTTTAAAATCGTTAAGGATTTTATACTAGGTCATACTATACTTCATGAAGAAACTAAAATACTTGAAGTTCTTCAAAAAGTTAGCAAAGGTGTGTGAAGTTTGTCAACCCGTATTGGACTAGTGTGTTGGACTATGGTTTAAAGTCTATTCAATGCGTAGTGAAGATACTTAGTGAAGAAATTTAAATGGCCAAAAGTTCATGAAATCTATCAATGGCAAGTATGGAAAACAATTTAAGTCCTTGTTGTATTACGAGACTGCTTGTATCCATCAATGCAACAGCAGGATCTTAAGTGAAATATTTTATTTTTTATATGACACACGTAGTAGCTGAAATTAGAAATTCCGATGGAAAATCCGTGCTCAGTGAAGTGACAGGCACAGAGTTCATACCTGTCAGAAACCTTATTAGGTCATAAGCTGATAATGCATCGTGGTTAACTTTCAGATAGAGGCGTTTGTGCGGCGAGATGTGACGCCGACGCCTCCGTCTCTTCCCTTCCTGGACTCGATCCAGGATAACGTTGACCAGTTTCGACAATGTATTGACCAAAGCTTCGCAAAGACCGTGGGAGAAGTCAACGAGAAGCAGCTGCAGCCCCTGTTCTTGGCGATCAGCGATCACCTCAGCAGGATTTCTAAAGCGGTAATTATTAATAAATATAGCGGTCTTTATTAATAAATATTGTCTCCTTAAGTAATTGATATATAAATAAAGTTCCATCTATATCATGATACAGGATCAATAGCTCTTAATAACATCTCCCTCAAACTGGATTGGAGGTTTATGGTCAGTCACAAATATGTTTCTATCCCTGAGCACTTCTGTAAGTGTTTTAAGGTTACGACACTCTTCAAATCAGAACACAGTGCTCTACAATGATGTTTATAGTTCTTTTTAGGGTTCCGTACCCGAAGGGTAAAAACGGAACCCTATTACTAAGACTTCGCTGTCTGTCCGTCTGTCCGTCCGTCACAAGGCTATATCTCCGGAACCGTAACAGATAGACACATGATTTTTTTACAGGGGATGCATAACGGTGGCCGCTATAACAACAAATACTAAAAATAAAATAAAGTTGAATATTAAATGGGTTCTCCATACAACAAACCGGTATTTTTCGATCTAACTGTTGAACCATACTAGGAAGAAGGTTGAAATTTTTACAATCGATTTACTACTATAACTGGTATTACAATAAATACAAATAAGAACCATAAAACATATTTTAATATAGTCATTTTAATTTTATCATATGTTGCTTACGTATCAATCATAATCACCCCAACGCCATCTATTGTTGTTTCATATAACTAAGTATTGTTGAAAATATTAAAATGAATAAAAATAATTAATGGTGGCACGGAATCTCTATGAGTTCAAATCGTGCTTGGTGAATCATTTATGTATTTAATGTTTTATTTGTTTCTTGTTCTAGTTCGAAGATTTAACTGCCCCTAGAAGTACTCAAGCATCACCATCTGCCACATTTTAGTAGGAACTTCATAAAAGCGGCTTTTCACAATTCAGATAGTACGGAATAAAAATGTAGTTATCATAAAATATTATAACAATAAATAACCGATACGCTATTTCATTTTTAAATCCCCATTATTTCCGCTACATAATATAATAATTTGTAAGTAATATTTTTTGTAAAATTAAGTAGTGTCTAAAATAATACAGTAAAATCAGAGATACCCTGGACGTATATCGTGGATACCCAATGTGCTACCGAAATAAACGATATTATCGCTAACATAATTATTGTTGTAATTAAAAATGGTATGGCGATAAATACATGATTTTATTTTGCATTTCCATAATTTTTACTGCAACGTGGAGTAATATGTAAGGAATAATTTTGTAAATGAAATTATTGGATAAAATAAATTATTATTGAACAAAATAATTTGATATTATCGGCAGAGAATACTTAATACACTTAATTCACCCTTTAACTCATGAAAGTCAAACATATTTTTATAGTACTTCCAGATTTGAAATAAGGATTTCAAGGATATTTATTTAGGTCTACCTCTACAAACTTTGCAAAATCAGATGGCCCCACTCGAACTGTTTCGCAAACGTGACTGTATATAAAGGTTAACAAGTAAACACGCGATTGGATTTGTGTAAAGACTTCAACAATTTTTCTTACGTACCTGAGTCTTTTTGTCCAAAGCTGTCTATAAATGGAGTATCAACACAAATACATATTTATAAATTTTCAATCTTCCATTCCCCTTTCTTACTTATTAACCTTGGTTTACTTATTCGATCAGTAAAGATAAATATAGTAAGAAATATCCTGCATATGTGAGATCTCATGTTTTACGTCCTTATTTACTAACCCCACTTAATTGAACTAGTAGACTATGTTCTAAATCAATGTTATTTTGGGACCTTTGGCTAGCAGCGGGACAACGATAGATCGATGTTTAACTAAAACGAACTATAATGATGTTTAATTAGCATAACTCGTAAATAAACTTTCTTTTTTTAAATAATAACTAAAGCATCATAATATGAAGTTAGATTGTCCATTTTCCAAAATATAATATTTTGTAGCTTTCATATGTTCCATATAGAGATTTGTATTAATGTGCGCAACATTTCAATGTCATATTATTTACTTAGATTTTGTAATAAAATTAACTTGCTAAGTTAGCTTTATTATTTGTGATCAAAATGCACCATCGTATGCACATGACTTTGCTTGCGTGTAGCACACTACGTAATTATTGTAGCACGAAATAATAAACACTTGAGTGTAATGGTGCACTTGTAGGTGGGTGAATTATAAGTGTATGGGTATAATGTACACGCTATGAAGATAATGAAATAGTGAAAATATTATAGACCATCATGAATTTTGACGTTAATAAATTATAATAAGTTTTATCCTGGCAAATGAGTTTAGAGTTAGAGTTATAGAACGATATAATATTGTGCCGCTATTTTTCTAATCAATAATCAATAGTATTTACTCATCATCCTTATTTTTTATATTACAATAATTACGTCTACTACTATGTCGTGCAATTACGTAGTCTGCTACCCGCAAGCAAAGTCATGTGCATACGATGGTGCATTTTAGTCATAAATAACATACGAGTAGGTCAACAACATTTTTTTTTGTGCATGAGTTTTACTTAATATATTCTGATTATATAAGCAAAAAATGAAATTACAAATCGAAAATATTTGCTTTTATAAAAATTAGAGCAATTTAACATTTTTTTATTTTCGAGTCCAATAAAGTCGGTCTTGGCACACTAACGTTGTCAAAAGAGTGGCAAGGGGGCGGAGTGTAGTGTTTCTTGCATCGCTCCTTGTGTACGAAAGTAAGTGATAGCTTATTTCAGTGGAATAACGTAATTTTTTTTTCGTTGTATCTGTCTGTACAAAATGACTTCGAGAAGTTGTAAACGAGACGCCGACTCATTTTGTTATATTTGCGGCGAATTTATGAAAGAAAGAGGGAAAAAGTACGATTTATGTACAAATTTTTATGGTAGGTTGGTACCGAGGTTAAAAAAAGAGCAATGAAGTTTGCAGTGCCAAGAATTTGGAGGATATTCAGTGATCATCGCTTAGATTGTTATTTTTGTATTGTGAATCCACTCAAAGATAAAAAATCAAAGAAAACATATTATCCGGATCTACCAACGACTGTTTAGTGTTCATTAATATATACTTGGATTCTATTTTAAAATTTCTATTATAAGAATGTATCATTAATTGATGTTTGTGTATCTTTTAATAAATCAACTGTGTCCATTTTCATGTATCTTCTTTCATTGATCTTTAAAATTATATAAAACAAATTGTGTGATATATTATCGAATTTTTTTATTCGTTTGAAGGACCTATTGCTGCCATTATGTGAGAATATAACATCGTTCAAATGTTCGCACGGCTTTTATGGTTATGGTCTGCAAAAGGCAGAGTTCTTATGGGCGACGGACACTCTCACGGACAGCGGCGATGTTTTCGGCAGATCTTCCGTTTCGTTGATATACGGATGTTAGTCAATCATTTAATGACCCAGTGGAATTCAATTTATCCACCAGATTGCGAATAGTCCCGTCGGTAGGACGATTATGGCGACCACGCGATAACAGACGATTGTAGCACGCGTTGCCTGAACAGAATAGCTTTTTGATACAATAATTTTATTATTTGTTCGTGTTGTTGAATGCTATAATCGTCCATGGTAATTTGGCAAAACAAACTGAATATTTTAAAACTAATTTGACAGATGTAGCTTCAGTAAGATGACCGTTATCAACTTTCCAAGTTCAGAAGTCCTTGTTAGAAGACCCTATATTTTCATTAATTTGAATTTTCCAATTTGTACACATAAAAGTAAATTCAGAACTATTATCTGTTCTTTTTCTTATTTCTAGGTATAAAAGGAATAAAAATAACGTATGTATAACCCATGCTCAAAAATTCTGTAGACCGGTGTAATAGAGTGAATACTAATGTCCCTAAGATGATTTTAAGTTATTTAAAAAAATCTTACCTCAGTGACAGTCTTACCTCAGTGCATAATAAGTAATTAATCCAGATATTATAATATCTAATAAAATAGCCTTAATTTTGTTACGTATTTTTTTTTAAATTTCGTGTTCTAAGTTGAAACATGCTAGAGTTACGAGCGAGCAACAAGCATGCAAGGTGTGTACACCATGTAGCGCGGCTTCAGCTGCATGTGCATTATTGTGCAGACCAGACGACGTAATTATTGTAGCACGACATAATAAACAACACATTCACGCCACGAAGCTTAGTGTAATGGTGCACTTGTAGCGTGACTTGTATACTAGTGTATCATAATCACGGTATGAAGCATCTGAAGTAGTAAATTATAAAGCTTGTCGTAAAAAAACTTAAGTTATTTTAATAAGAACAAACAAAACAGGTATTTTTGATTGTAATTGGCAGATATTTTGCTCTAGATTTTTGAGTCCATAACATTTGTTATATTAACTTACATGATATAATCAGTAGAAGGAAAAATAGGTAAATACCTTATACAAAGAAAGCTTTAGTGCTTTTTTCTACTGAATATAACATACAACACAAAAATGTCTTATAATTGCAAATTAATAGGAATGTTAATAATGTATATGTCAAATATTATTATAATAACAAAAACAATAACTTAAAAATAGCCTGTGTCGTAGGACAAATTGTAGAATTTAGATAAGTCCAACGATACAAGTACAACCTACGCTTGAAAGATATTACCCATTGCAGTTGGGTAAAAACAAGTTACTTAAATAAGTTAGGTAAACTAAACTACTGTACAGTGTATACAGAACGAGTATGTACATTTTATAAAAAAGCAAAAAACAGGCAAGTTTACCTTAGTCGAAAATTTGCAAGCAAGCAAGCTTGCAATTGGTAAAATGTAACTCTATTGAGGATATACACGAAATGTATAAAGGGCCCACGATTGGCGTAGTTATCTTAGGCCACAATATTTGCACACTCGTTACCTGTCCGCGATGGACAGATAAGGCACGGGATGCCCATTGCCCAACCCTCTTTATGGAATGAACGTTTCTAGTATTTATTTAGGCACTTCTCGAAGGTTTGGTATTATAGCCTTTTATGATTTTGGGGTAACTTTTATGTTATTGCAAGATAATAGACACTTATAGAGTTGTTTTATGGTATTGACTTGCATAATTAGGGTGAGTCAATCTGGTGTTATGTGGCTATTACAGCTGAAATAAGAGAGGTTTTTTATTAAAATAGCTATCGAGCATGAAATTCATGTGGCGGAAAGCCTTTAGGCATTTCAAAATAGGTTTGGTATCCATTTATTTTTTTGGTTACGAGGGGGAAACCTTCAAAAGTTACCTGGTGCCGTGGGAGCGACACAGGGTTATATGGGATTCTTACCGCACTAAAACCCTCCCAATGGCCGTCCTCGGCGCTGCGTAAAGGACTCCGGGATCTCCAAGGAAACACAACCGGAGTCCTCTTAGCGTTATAATTATACATTTGTTTGCATACTAAGATCCTTATTATTGTTATTTTAGCTTGCTAACTATACTGTGTAAACTTTACACTACAGTACAAACAAACGACTTGTTATCCGCTGCAGTAATGAGTGCTAAGTAATGGTTACAAAGTCCATTATATAAATAATTTATTATACCTACTGCAAAAGATTCATTTATGTCCTTTGTAGTTATGACTTAAGTTTTGTTCATTTAAATATTTATTCAAGTTATTTATAGATCCTACAGGTATATTATCTAGCGCTTTTCCTTGTAGTTCCGGGACCAGAGTAAGAGGCGACGGTTGCGTTTTGTGTCCCCTTGGTGTCCGTCCTCTACACAACGTCGGGGACACATAACTCCGTATCGCTCCCACCGCACCGTGTACCATATTCCCCTTGATCGAAATAACGTTCTAATCTAGCGCTAGATACGCTGGACCCTAGTATCACCACTGGTAATAAACTGCTATGAATTCCAGCCACACAAACAAAGATTTGAAGCCCACTTACATATAATTTTCCAAATAAATGTCATATGAGAAAGAAGAAACATCTAGCTACAGATTAGGTACAATACAGATACAGGTTTGTGCATTTAGCACTCCCTTAACAATTAAGGTACTACTAATTAAAATTAAGGTAATACTATAGGAACACAAAAAAAAATTACATGGTTGAAAATTCATCAAAAAATTCCTTAATAGTATGTGAAGTGTACCAATATGCATTTTCCTGTCAGGTAATTATATGACAATGTTAGTTTGAACTACAAATATAGCAATTGTCAACTACTTAGGCTATCCTGTATTTTATATTTTCCCAGAATTTATCAACAATGCTTTGTATTTCAAAGTGGGTACTATTGTGATACATTGTTCAGTGTGCACAGTACACGGAGCGTGACACTCGCTCTCGATTAAAATGCTGATGAAAACACGTATGCTGTAAAGGTGGCGATAGTATCACCTGTTTTACTATATAATTTTGTGCACAAGAGCAATGTAACGTTACTAGTACGAGTATTCCCTAGGAGTGGAACATGTTATATAACGCTCTCTTCTCAACTCTCACAGCCTTACACCTGGATTCGCTAATTATATACATAGACGAATATATAGATCTAGAAACAGAAAGGTAATTTCATTGTTTAGATATGCGTTTGGCCGGGAATCGAACCTGAGACCCACCGCGCGTCATACCGGTATAGTAGGTAGTGACCGCTCCGCCACGCGGATCATCATATACTCGTATGTATGATCTGTGTATACGAAATAGAGTAGCTTACTAATAATATTTTTCTAGATCAATAAATCCACCCCGTTCGGATTGAATTTAAGCTTTGATTATAAATGTTATTGTGAATGTAAGTATCAAATTTAACATTTCATAAAGAGATTTAAAATTATCTTGAATGAAACTTTAAAGTTTTAACTTTTTACTATTCAAATGAAAAGAAGAGCAACATCGATTTATCACAAACTATTCGAATTTTATTATTTTTATGTAGAACATTTAGGTACATCTTATATATAAAATTCTCGTGTCACAATGTTAGTTACTCCTCCGAAACGGCTTTACCGATTTTCAACAAATTTTATATGCATATTCAGTAGATCTAAGAATCGGCTACTATTTATTTTTCATACCCCTAAGTGATAAGGGTTGTTCACCCTTAACATTTTTTTATACGGCAACACAACGTTTGCCAGGTCAGCTAGTATAATATAGATTTTATTTATTTAAGATATTTCGTAGGACTTTTTTTGATGTGTATGTAATAATATGTCATAAAATATATCTTTAAGATACCGTCTATTATATATTTTTAATATTGACATTATTATAACAACCTATTAATAATTTGTTGTAACAACACAATGTTTATTCTATTTAGTTTACAAACAAAAGGTGTATCGGAAAACTACAACAAAATAGCCATACATTAAGTAAATAGTTCATTTCCGTTGCTTCAATTCATATCAACGCAACAATTAGTGATCGTTGCAAACTCATTTATTAATTAGCTTTCCTGGTACATGACCTCATGATAAGATGGATAAACAGTGGCGTATCGTCCAGATAAAGGGGGTTTGGAGTGCGCTCCGGTCAGTGTGTGCTTCTGTGTCGAGTTGGAAGGTTGCTAGAACATCATTATGAACAAACACTTCATCATTTTCTTGGCCGTGTGCCTTGTCAGCGTGAGTTTTTTTCTTTTATAATATTGATAAACATATTCTTATATAGTTAAAGTTGTACCACCTTTACATGTATTTAAATGTGGTAGAACTCTTTGTGTTTCGACTCCGGAGGCATTTTCATTACACCAATTTGTGCCTACCAACAGCTGTGTGAAGCGTATTGTGTTCGGTTTGGATTTGGTAAGGGAGACATACTTATTCGAAGCGTACCCATTTAGTCTTCAGAGGTACAACGGCCTTTCGTAGGAATTTAGTCTTATTTGGGAATTGATTTGAGATATCCATCAGAGTCACTTACCATCAGTCCTCGATTGCTACTTCTTATATTTAAAAAAAATCAAAAAATGTGATGTGGAGTTTCATTCGATGTGAAGCTGCTTTGTTCTGGTTTGAAAGAAGTGTAGCCGAGATACCCACTAATATGAGGCATTCTAATCAGAGGCGGATAACGTAATAATAATAAGATAACGTAAAATATTTGAGATCGAAATTCGTTTTGACTTGTCTCATTTGTATATAAATAGCTATAAATTATCCTATAAAGGATAGATGATGTTTGCGAGTGGAGACTCGTGCCTAGCAATGGGACAGTAGTAGGTCATTGCTGACGATAATGATGAAGATGTTTATGATGATACCAGGTACATGCCTTCGTGAAACGAGATGCTGAGACCAAACCCGATGAAACCTTCGATGGTGTCAAGAAGAAGGTGGAGGAAGCGTTCACTAATTTATCAGAGGGACTGAAAGGATTGTTAGACCCAGAGGAGATTAAGAAAAACTTCAACAATGTCGTCGACGGCGTTAATAAGGCGGTAAGAAATAACTAACTATTTAATAACTACGCTATATTAACTAAGCTATATTGGAATATAGTCACTAAATAATTCGAAGTATCGGCGTTAAAAACGAGCTTTTTGGAGTTTATTGGAGTTTACTCCTTAAGAAACGATTTGAGTTATAAGGCCCGGTACGGAAATTTTATGAGGAGTAAAATCAAGTGTAACACGAAAAGTTGAGGCGTAACGGTAACCAAAATATGAATCAAGAGTGCTTTTATTAATTTAAAATACAGTAAGTTCACATCCCATATGAAAGTAATTATTACAATAAAAATAATTAGCAATATTAATTTAAAATACAGTAAGTTCACATCCCATATGAAAGTAATTATTACAATAAAAATAATTAGCAATATATAAAACATTAAAACATCATTAACTAATTTGTTTACATTTTTGCATAAATTAAGTTATAGGATTGATCATTTATAAACACTGAAAAATATGAACATTGGCGCCATAATACGATTAACAATCTTTTATGAACGTTTTTAAAGAAGAGTAACGTATAAAAATCAGTAAGCAATTGAATAAGATATAATATTAGCAAAATAAGTTTTTAACATAAAGAGGCTTTTGTAAGTTACTGATATATTAATTTAACTTATAAAAATGGATGCATTATTGATCAGCACCATCTATCAACGATAAACATGCAAAATCAAAACAGTATTATTTAATATTTATTACAGAATTATTGCTAATGAATTATGTTCAAAATAAGTTATATAAAATTAGCAATACGTTTTAAATGAATTCTAGAATTATAAAACATTCAGAAACAATCCAAATTACATATAATAACATGTTTATTGAGTCTCATATAAATTGCATCCGTAAATTGCAACAAGGATATTTTATAGATGGCAAAGAAATTATAATTATTAAGTTTTAAATCATAAAACGTTTAACATTGTTTTAAATATAAATAATTATATTAAAATTTACTTTAATATAAATAATTATATTAAGTTACCATAATAATATTTGGAACCAAAAGACATAGATTGATAAACTTGCAAACTTACAATTTATAAAACTTGCCACTAGATGGCGCTATTTTATATTATTTTGTAACATACTTTATGTAATACGCATTATTGAAGTAATATAAATAATCCGAATAATTACAGATATATGTTTGTTTCTCTTATCATTCGTAAGGAGTAAACTCCAATCGTGCGTCGTAGCTGACACACACACACTTTTTAACAGATTGTGGAGTGGAATGTTTTTCGAGCATATGTATGTTTGTATGTTCCTTGTCATGCATTGCAGCCCAAATAGTTGACCGGTTTTGATATATATGGTGTCATTGGATCTTCTAAATTGTGACCTAGATAAAGCCATCTTTTCAGACAGTGGGATGTTTTTTATAATAGTTCTCTTGTATCATATAGGGTTTCTTTGTAATCCTCTTTATTGTAGTGTCAAAGACTGTATATCATCTTATATATAAAATTATCGTGTCACAATGTTAGTTACCGTACTCCTCCGAAACGACTTTACCGATATTCATCAAATTTTATATGCATATTCAGTAAGTCTAAGAATCGGCTACTATCTATTTTACATACCGATAAGTGATAAGGGTTGTTCACCCTTCATTTTTTTTTATTTATATGGCAACACAACGTTTGCCGAGTCAGCTAGTATAATATAAAAGCAGTATTTTCTTCAATGTGTTGTGATACTGTTTTCGGGAGTCAGATTTAGTGTTCTTGCGTAGTTTAATAAAGTCAGTTTATCTTTACGAAGCTTATATTGTACTACGTTAAGAAGTAATTTTTGTACTATGTGCTCGTCCGTTGTTCGTTATTAAGTCTGTGATTCTACTTAAAATATGGATTTTATAGACATTGTACAATTACAATCTGCTTTTTATGTCTTAGTTGGTTTTTGTATGCTATTGTCCTTCACCATTTCTTAACTTTAAGCGAAATATGAATATAATGAAGCAATATAAATTTTCTTCTTTTTCAGATAAACCAAGGAGCGAAGTCGTGAGGTGGCATTTCTAATACATGCACTGTTTTGAATATAAATAAGTTATGTAAAATAAATAAAGTTTATTTATACAGTTACGAGTATAAACCCCTTTACGTTAGACCTACTCATAGTTAGACGACACGTCAAGGTTTAAGTACATTGTCTGTTTGTAGCAAATTGGTTGTAATCTTTAACACTTGATTAGAATTTATTGATAGGCATTGTCAAATGTCGATATTTAACAGGCAAAACATTGAATAGATCGATTATTAATAACGAGCATAAGTATATCACGGATCAATTTAGTCGAACACCCTAAAAGTGATCAACCGATAATATTGAAATTGTGATTGTGTAGGTGGTGATGTAATTTCAGGTTAAAAGACAGGATATTTTTGGAACCGAGTGGTGGCGCTGTTGTCAAGGTATATTTTTGGAACTTCAATCGAGACCACTAGTTTAATTAATACACAGTAATCCAATTGAGTTGGTAGCTGACAAAAATAGATATTAACAAATTGTGACTAAAGTCAAATCAAAGTTATTCTAAACTCTTTGAAATAGGTACTGATGCGATTATTGACCTTTACTTGTTAGCGTGACCTCTGATAACATTATATTAATGGCGTATGGTCTCTTACTCTATTATCAGTTTGAAAACATCAAATAAGATACATGTAGTGTAATCATCTAAGTATACGCATAAATTACAAAGATAATGACTTAGATACCGACAAATATATGATACATATACGGTCCTTACATATCAAGATCAATCACTGAGAGGTTTAAACCCTTATTTGAGGTTTTAGGTATATTAAAATATTCCATTGCTTATCGTTATAACCTACACTTTAATGGTGTTCCAATTTATTGTACCTTCATTTATTAATTAGTTCATTCTTCTTCAGTTCATTACCACAATAATGAAACAGTCCTGAGTTATGGGACCTGGACGTCGAGGAAAGAATCGAAATAGTCTATATCGCGAACAAATTAATAGGTTTATTTAAACTTTACACAACTTGTAACAAAAATATAAGATGTGATAGGTAGAGTCACTTTTCGCAATGGAGGTGAACTGTTCCCATGGCGGACGGCCACCTGCACGAGCGACGCGCCTCGTCAGCGTTGGCCGTTCCGCGAAGGCACAATGCAGCGTGAGCACGGTGTAGGGCTGGCGAGATGCAGCCTTAACGTGTAGGGCTGTCCCTTACACGTAACTCGTGTAGCAACATAAATAAATAATTAGTAACTAGCTTTTGCCAGCGACTTCGTACGCTTAATCATAATGTAATAAAAAAATGTAAACCCCTACCTTACCTTCTTGATTTTCCAAAAACTGTGAAAATGATGAATCATTTCTAAACAGATAGCCAAGGACTTGTCCTTGTAAGGAAAATACTTGTATTTTTATAGGCATAGATAGAGCTTAAAGTTATTTTTTCTGATATTTTCATTCTGCAAATTGTTCGGAGCCACGCTGTTCAATATGTATGCGCCGCGCGGATCCATCGGAAAGCCAACTTGATCCTATTTAAATGTTTCCAGTCGTATATTTTTACAGGCTTTATAGGTAGTAGATAGGTACGTGAAATATTTAAGAGAAGATACAGCGAAAATCGCGTAGAATTGTCCTTAAATGATTCAGTGTAACGCAAGCTCGGTTAATTTTGTAACTTTTACCTTTTTCCAATAATAAACATAATTATCATAAAAAAGCCTTTGTCACGCGTACAATTAAGTGAATCCAACGATACCTCATACGTTAAATCCGTCGAGGCGTGGGCTGTAGTGTCAAAGAATGACATAAGCACATAAGCACGATCGATAAACATTACCTTCCCCAGTCAGTTACTAAAATTTCAACACATTATCGACTCACTATTAATAGCACCTGTTGTCTATATAAAAACGTTTAAATATCGGCCCGTTTTAACTTAATAGTTGCGGACCACTCTCCCAAAATAAATGTGGCTGGATAGTCAGCTTAACCAACTGGGCTCGTAGACTGGAACTCTATAAATAATGCTTAAACTAAAACGGTAGATGGATTTCATTCCGAGCTAAAACCGAGGTAGGTAAAAGCGAATTTTAGTTAATCCCTCGACGGTAAAATGTGAGCGAACTAATCTCTGCAGGTGAGTGCGGATTCAATGGATAACGAATTTCCTGTAATAGTTTTGACATATCCATACGTTATCCCTTTTAAATCCACTGCTGGAATGTGTACGAAACGTTGTATTATAGTATGTTTAGTCTGCAGGTACAAGTGCTTTGTCTGTTTCTAGCGTGAAGTGTGAAGAAATGCGTTTGGGTGGTTTGGATGACGGCTGACTTACAATTTAGGGGACCATGTTAGCCCGAAATAGTAGCGATTCAAAGATCGGCTTTAAGTATAAACCCTTGTTTATGTCTGAACTTATCATAAACAAAAAGGCATATATATAATTAAAACACTTAACAAAAGTACAACTTGTTTCATCCCTACAGAGTACTTACAATTTATGTGGGGGTTACTAACATATCGTGTTTTAAATTTATATAATTTAATAAAATAGTAGGCCCGTATGACAGCCTTTTAGACCTTAATACGTATTATAATTTATCACGTTAGACTTATTTTATTCAAGAGCTAAAGTTCTATCTAAAATAATGATGACACCTCTATAATTGGCTTTTTCAAACTAAAACCAAACTTAGGTAAAAACAAGAGAAACCTAAACAGAGCCAAGAGACCGCAAAATTGATTTATCTTCGCACTCAGTAGAAAAACTTGTCTGTATATGAACTTTCGTGTTGAGGTCGAAATTTAGATTGAACAAAAACGTTCAGCCAACTCCACCACTGTATAGTGAAGTTTACTTAGTCTGAAACAATATTGCCGGGTGGCCGCGGGCGGGGCATATGAAAATTATAGATAAATAACCGCCTGCTAATGATTTATTAAATAGTGCAACTCACTTGTCTCATTGCCGACGCTAAACGATTATATTGCAATTTTTATTATCCGATGATATTAGCGAGGTTTGACTGTATGTCAGTATTAGCAAAATTGTTCATACGCATAAAACTTTAAAAGTAGAAAAAAATATTTATGTAGTAGGACTTAGATTGACCATGAAATGGTACGAATGACCAATTGGAAAATGACTGCTGAATATTTTGAAATATAACAATAAATTACCAACAAGTCTCTTCGTTCTGTTTAATTTATTTTCGCTTAATCCTTTACTAGGAGTTAATACGACAGATCCCTTATATGATGCTTCCAGTGGTGCTCTGTGGTTAGATAATGTTTGAAATATTTTCGTTATTGTTTCCCTTTAATGGTCTGCAGAATCCGTGTGTTTTTGGTGTAAACTTTATGATTACGGTATGGGTGAATTTTCAAAATAATAGCCTACATTATGTTGCTAATTGACTGGTAACGTAACAATTAAGTTAGATTTTGTGTTGTTTGAGAACTCAATAAACAGTGAGGTATATAACATCACACGTTCCAAAGAAATGGTAAGTTTTCACTACACTCATTGAGTCACTACACTCATTTCAGTAAACGCTTGACTCATCATCGGTATGAGATTGATACGAATTTAATACAAGAGGTAAATAATTGCTGTTAATTGAAGATACGCTTTTAACAGGCAATCTACGAAATAATTTTAAGAGTTGCGCACAAACGATCTATAGCTTGTTAATAATTATTAATGCTTCAACTCTTAATGAATGAAACAATTCTGTAATGGCGTTAAAAGTGATGAAATGAGAGCCCGAATATCAGGATTTTGGCTTGTAGTGGTGATGGAAGTGCAAGATTCGAATGTCATGCACGCATGCCCAACTTTTCAAAGTTACAAAATATTAATTATAATGTATTTTTACTTTATTGTACAAAACGTTGTGGAAACAAATCTGTGAGATTTTAAAATATATAAATAAAACATACATTAACATTTCGCTGAAAAGTATAAGGACGAAAATGGTTCACACATTAAATCTGTCGTGTAGCTTTTCTGAGAGCGACTCCAGAAACGATTTCACGTAACGATCAGTTTCCCCTCCACAAAGAAATACTGCAAACCCATAAATACCAAGTTGCAATATTCCACCTACGTCTTAGTGATAGCTCCACCGAACACGAATGCCGGATATTGCGACTTTTACTCCGAACTGTGTTAGGATTTATTCCGTAACACTGGATTGAGTCTTGTGTGGAATACACATAAGACTCAATCCAGGAGTTAAGTCGGATGTTTGTTCAGGACTTTCCACACCTGTGCCCGCGTTATACGTCTCTGTCGAAAGGTTGAAATTGTATTTTATTAACATCAAAGAAATCTAAGCAACAAAAATAATTTATCTCGAATAAAATTTAAGTGCAGTTTTAATAACAGCCATTTTTAGATTTAAATCTTTCAATGTCAAAACTTTAATGGATTAATATTTTCCAATGAGTCCTATTCATTTGGATGAGTTTAGTTTGGATGAACTTTAATTTGGATTCAACTTTCATTTAAAGATTGACTTAATATTAAGTGTCATAAGCTACATTTTATCTATAAAATATCTGACGTTCTTTCGTATAATAAAAAACTCCTGGGAGTTTGTAAACCTAAAAGATAAATCTTCCATCCATCCCCCAGCATTTTGCTTCATTGCTGGACATAGACTTGCCCTAATTGGCGCAACTCCAACTGGCCCTGTGCCTTCTGAATCTAGTGGTTGCCTACTGTGTTCTTTAGGTGTCCACCTTGTCGAGGCGTTTTGTAGGTACTCTTGCTTAGATTTGGTCGAAAATCTTTCCTTAATGGTCCAGTTTTTTTTTCATAATATAGGAATAGCAGATGAGCATGAGCATGCTGTTATTGGGCTGAAATAGGTGTAATAGTGTCTTTATGCATTCTAAGAAATATGTCAGTAAGCTCAGTGCATCTACGAATCTCATCGTTGTGAATTCTGTCGCGTAGCAGAATATCAAGCATATATCTCTCTCTATAGCATGCGGAGTAACGCTTCTGGAGTGTGTTTATAATAAAAGACCTCGTCTTTAAACTACAGATCTTATTGGCAATACAAATGACCCGAATACTTTCGACTTCGGGCAATGAGAATTTATAGGTAAATCTGAGTAAAAAATAAATCCATTGTAAGGATGTCCCGTCTTCGAGTAGCACCAACGAACACGAACGCCGGATATTGCGACTTGTAGGTACTTTGTACTGTGGAGATTTATTCTGTACAGCAGCATTGGTTTTGAAGGAATTCTAGTCATGTAGTGCGGATGTTTGTGCAATATTCCCCATACTTCGCGTCATGTCTCAGAAGAAAAGTTGCTCTAGTATGAAGAGCTTGTGAAATATTTTAAGCGATAACTTGTTTTTTTTTTAATATTGAAAAGCAAACGAACATGCTGTGCAACTCTTGCTTAGTGAATACTGTCACTGTTGGACAGCTGTAAAGATCCACATGTGGACATCCACAGTTAAGATTAGATAGGAACCTGAAGTTGCCACCCTTGAAGACTACTCGTAACTTGAAACGCCTCCGAAAAGTATGTCCGTTACCAAATCCTTCAAAACAAAACACAGTAGTGCTTAACACTGCTGTAAATAGGTAGATATAGATGTGGCGGTAGTGCCGCCGAACAATGAAGGGTTCTAGTATCTTCATCATCATCATCAACCCATTACTGTCTCACTGGGCACGGGCCTCCTCTCATAATGAGAAGGATTAGGCCATAGTCCACCGCGATGGCCAAGTGCGTATTGGTAGACTTCACATACCTTTGAGATTTTTTTTTTTAAATTTCTTAGGTATGCAGGTTTCCTCACGATGTTTTCCTTCACCGTGTACCAAGTGATAATTAATTCCTAATACGCACATAACTTTGAAAAATCAGAGCGTGCCTGGGATTTTGAACCTCGGACCCCTCGATCGAGAGGCCGAGTTTCTTAACCATCTAGTATCTCAAACATCGATATTACGTTTGATAGAGTAACATATCAAATACGTTTTGGTAACATTTTTCGTTATCTTAATAATCTTCAGTGACTCATATCAGAATCTTTTCGTGATCTGAAAGGATTTCAATGCTTAATTATTCTCTATTTGTGTAAGGATTATTTTGTAACTCAGGACATTTTCTACACCTGATTTTGTAGCTCGCATTTGGAAGGCGAAAACGAAGTGACACCTATTTATTTGTGACCTAACCAAACAAAGAATTCTTGCTGTCGCAAAATTCGTCGCAAATATATTCCGCGCTCGTTTCACGTCGGGGCTTCACATGATGTGTATTTGCGTAACAGTATTATCTATATTTGCCAAATAATTTTGTTTACGTTTGTAAGCACGATGTTCGTGTCTTTACGTGAGTGAAACGTGTGGTCAGCGACGGGCAGAGCATTATCACAGAGAACAATGACTTAGGGACACAACGTATTTATTTGGTATCTTTCATATTTTCGTTGAGTTTGTATTTTATTTTTGTCAGTTGGCTTTTGAGTATTTTAAACATTTGGAACCCGTAAACTCGATATAAGAATAAATATAATATTAATGTCTTACGAGTATTAGCCAACATACATATGTGTGAACAATGAACCAACATACATAGTGCAGAGGTAAACATCACATATATGCAAAGTCAACTTAGTATGGTTGCAATGCAAGTCGTGACATATATGTAGTCTTAATACATACTACATACTACAAAATATAGGCGAAACCTTTGTTCTATTCTCATTTATTACGTATTTTTGTTTTATGGCTGCAGGACAATATCGACATTGTATTTACTTACATGGTTACAATATTTGTACGGTGGACCTCATTAGGAGTCCAATTAACTATCTTTGGTGATGATTTCCGATGTCCGTAGACGGTAATATATTATAGTCAAGTGAATTACAAGTTCGCTACTTCAGCTTTTTAATAAATATGTATGTGAAAAACTCGAAGACTACTCGAAAGTAGTAGTTGGATTAATTTGAAGTTGATACACAACATTTCATTCTTATGTAGGTAACAGTGTTTTATTTACTTTTTATCAAAAAGTTCTAACATGAACTGAATCGAAACTTTTATTTATCCTAATAATTAATGTCTGCCTGAGTTACGGCGAAGCTTCGCCGGGTTTAGTTAGTTTTGTTTAAAAAATACAGTACACCTATGCCAAGTTGAGACCTGCCATTAGAAAAGTTTTTATAAACAATAAACATTCACCGAAGTTAGTGACGTATACTTTCGGAAGGTGGTAGAACCCTCTGTGATTCGACTCCGGTGGGAGCATCGCCACACATATTACAGCCCTAATAACAGCAGTCTTAAGCGCTGCTGTTTGCTGATTTCTAAAGGTGTTGTAAGGAAGACATTCTAGGCCAAGGCGTTCCAACTTATCCTTAGGAGTAGCTACACTGTCCCTGTAGTACCGGGACCAGAATAGGACTACGATATCCCCTGCCTGTCGTAAGAGGCGACTAAAAGGGGTTTCCGGGGTTGCGGGCGGCAAGAGTGGGAGCTCAAACCGTCCAGCAAGCGACCCCGGGAAAGACAGCGGTTTGTGTGGTCGCATATCGCTGTAATCACCAGAGGATGCGAGAGGAGCGTAAATTGCTCCCCACAAGTCAGAGCCCGATAGAAGGGCATTGCGTTAGGAAGACTCCAGTTGTGTTCCGTTGGATATCCCCGAGTTGTCCACCAAACGCCGAGGACGGCCACTCCCATGGCGTCGGGTACCTTTTGAAGGTTTCCCCTCGTCAAAAAAAGAAGGAGTAGCTACACATCTTTTGCTAAGCTCAGATAGGGATCTAATCTTATTAAGGGTTGAACACAGATGTCAGTGGGAAGTAGCCTCTTACTGCGATAGACTGCATGCTCGATTGTTACACCAGTATTATAAAAACTGCGGACGGATTACTCCGTAACACAGGATCGAGTCTTGTGTACATTCTAGTCAAGTCAGATCGATGTTTGTTCAGGGTTTCCACACCTGTGCTCACGTAATACGTCTTCGTCTGTACATACGTGTGGTTATAGGTTTTGTTCAGAGGAAATAGCCGGAAATTTGATAAGTTGGCTAGTAGATTAAGAAAATATTGTAACTGACAGCTTGTATGTGCCTCTATAGATCTGTTAACATTTACTTTCGTTTTCTGTCCTTTCGTTTAATTTCGGATGTCAGCATACAAATGCTTTAATAAAATAGGTTAAATCTTAATATAAAATTCTCGTGTCACAATGTTAGTTAGCGTATTCCTCCGAAACAGCTTTACCGATTTTCACCAAATTTTATATGCATATTCCGTAGGTCTGAGAATCGGCCACTATCTATTTTTCATACCCCTAAGTGATAAGGGTTGTTCACCCCCTAAGTGATAACATTTTTTATTTATATAGCAACACAATGTTTGCTAAGTCAGTATTACATAAAAAAAAATGGTTGCCTGTAAAGTCGGTTTTACGGGCGAAGATTTTACGTGACAACGTCTTCAATGCGCCTAATTCTCTAGTGCTGCGCGCGCGGCAGACCGATCATAGTTGAGTGGGAGAGAGACGCAAGGCATTCGGCGGGCCTCTCTCTCGTTCGGTGACTCATCGTAACGTTACCGGGCGTTACACTTTTTCATAAGTGACTCCCAGCCGCAACCTAATTTAAGACGTTGTCACGTCAAAAAATAATGATACCTGAAAAGAAACTACATACGCATAAGTGTCTCCCTTATCATACTTTAAAAATGGGTACAAACCGTACTTGGCACTGCTGTTAAGGCTCAAGTAGGCGTGCCTCCGGGGTGCCTCCGGTGTCTAACCACAAACCGTTCTGCCGCCTTCATTTGAAGGCGGCAGAACGCTTTTTATATAAGTATTTACTTATAAAAAATCTAGTACTATTTAACTAATTTCAAAATTACTATTTAGACGAAGCCGCTACAATCCATAGTCGCAACATAGATTAGATTGACGGGGTTGAACGGGATAATTTGTGGCATTATCGACTAGTGGATACGACGTTGTAGGCAGTGATGGATAACCATGTTTAATGGATGCGTGATACGGTTAGCTTATCGCTATGCCCATCGTGTTTTTGGTCGAAGTACGTACCGTAGATTATCAGTTTATTAGCACCCTATTTATTTTATGGAGTTTTTTACTTTGTGAATCTTCTCAAGAAAATGAATGAATAAAGGAACTAAGTAGTTATCTTTATTACATTTATGCTGTAACTACACTTTTAATATGTAATGGGAATTAAACGTTATTTATAAAAATACAGTTTTCGAGAAAGGATTAACGTAATTTTGTGAATTATTAAAATGAAAAAGTAACATAGGAAACTCGGGGGTAAAGCATTCACCATATCGGTCTAACACGCAAAGAGTTCCAGGTTTGATCCCCGCTCAGCTGATATGTGATAATACATGATGAGTGTGGAGCTATGAGAGACGAAATGTTTACAGACATCCTGCATAATGCATTAATTATTTTATTTATTAGAAATGACAACAGTATTAAGGCATGATCACGGCGTAGATTGTAAATGTAATGGGATAATTTGTGGCAATTTGTGGCATCGTCGATTAGCGGACGCGACGTCAGGCAGTGATGGATCGTGATGCTTATGCATATAGGAGCCACCTCCAGCTTTTGTTTAGTAAACTTGTAATAACAGTTCAAATAACACGACTAGATAATATACCTGATTCCAAATTAAGAAAGTGAGTGGTATTTAGTCATGATCACGGCTTAGATTGTAGGCGTAACGGGATAATTCGTGGCAATTTGTGGCATCGTCGATTAGCGGACATGACGCCAGGCAATGATGGATCGTGATGCTTATGCATACGTAGCGGCCTTTAGTTTCTCTTATGTTTACTTGTACATAATAATAGTCAAACGTTAAGGAAAGATAATTTAGATTACGAAAGTAAGAGATATTTTACTTTGTATTAATACGTTGTAGGAAGTGTCGTAAAAAAATAAAAATATATTGTTCAAAATTATGTTTATGTTTATATTAACGAATTAGATCTCTAGTCAATTAAGTGGCAAGTGGGTGCATATTAAGTTCAGCCAGGAATGTTTTATGGCAATTTGTGGCATCACTACAGCGTTAGGAGTAGCGCTAGGTGTAGTAGGGAAATGTCCAGGGATGTTTATTAATTTTGAAATGTTATTTGTCTTTTTAAAATATATTGAAAACGTATGATAGGTAGCCGATTTTAATTGTCACTGACGCTGTTTTATAGTGGCTAATCTACCAACAAACTTTCAAAAAATCCTTCTTGTGTAGTAGTAACTACACAAGAAGAACCTACTACAGTGAATAACCAAATATTACCTACTGCCATTGCCTTTACGATATAACAAAGCATCTGTGATTTTACTTTAACTCTTGTAAATTCATTTCTTTAGCATTATCTGTGATTGGGAACCAACCCGCATCGTTTCGCAAACGTCAGCCATCATTCCGGCCCAACTACACGTAATATCCTCATTTACGAATTAAATACCATTTAATGTTAACGAAATGTTATGTTGACAAAGTACATAGCGGAGTTTATAACCACATTTATAGAAATACAGTGTTTTTGACACAGTAATTTATAAAATAAAAAAGCTAGTCAGATGGAAGATCAGAAGGTAATTTTAGATTTTGTACAAGACTTTTGAAATTATAGAAAAAAAACAATGTAAGTAATAAAAAATACCCAATACCCAGTATATTACTGGTAAGTCATTTATCATGTGCGTAAATTCGGCGAATATACATATTTTGAAAACAATTTAAATTTTGACAGACTCGTACATAGGAACTAAACTAATTGACTCCTTTTAATTTCTTAAGACTTAAGATTGTTTATTTAACTGCAAAAATAGCATATTTAGTTCCTCTAGTTTACATCAAAGTTCTTTCACCTCTCTAAGTATATTGTACAAATATTTCCACGGTAATGGAAAGTTGATGACAGGGAACCGAGGTGCGATGTAGCGCTTTGTACCTTTATATTGTGAGCCGATGAAGGAAATGCGTGCCTTTTCATCCGTGAACTATAGGCAAAAAGACTAGATATCGGATGTAAAGCTCGTATTATGTGAAGCTGTTTTTACCTCACTGTGGTAACATTTTTTTCGATCGTATGTGATCGGTATGTATTCTTTGGTATGACCTACAGTTCAAAGGGCTTGACAATTTTTACATATGAGGTGTTACTATATGTTACTAGCTGACCCGGCAAACGTTGTGTTGCCATATAAATAAAAAAATGTTAAGGGTGAACAACCCTATTATCACTTAGGGGTATGAAAAATAGATAGTAGCTGATTCTCAGACCTACTGAATATGCATATAAAATTTGGTGAAAATCGGTAAAGCCGTTTCGGAGGAGTACTGTAACTAACATTGTGATATTTCGGACGAGTACGGTAACTAACATTGTGACACGAGAATTTTATATATAAGATAAAGATATAAGCTGTTATTTTGAAGCAATCATTTTTTTTTTGTTTTTGTAATATTGCTCTATTAACTAATATAAATAAGTTGGTATATAATTGCAACCCTTGTTATGATCCACTGTTAGTAAACCTGTATGTCGATTATAATGTACATTTCGATACCTTGATTACTTGTATTGTTCGATCATATGGAACTTTTGTTGTACAATTATGATTCATACTTGGCCCATTTTTTAAATCACGAATATTGAATGCGAAATACTGAATTTTCAGATTCAACGTTTATGCGATTCTCATGTTTCATTTCACACTTATAATTAATACAAATAACGGAATTTATACATCTGAAAACAGAAATATTAATTTCGCCCTATAAAATACGATAGCATTAAAAAAAATCAACGGCGGCAAAACTAAAAACTTGAATATTTAAGTTGTGCCTTTTTGATATTTTGGAATGGTTAGGGGATATATTTGCAAGAATTGCTTTAATTATCAATATAAAAGTACTATCATCACAGTTCTGCGCAGAGAACTCTCTCTCCATTATGAATACGCACTTTCAGCATCATGTTCGCCGACTTTATACTTGGGTTTCTCCTGGAGACAGAGTCAGAAATCAAATCGACTACATCCTTATACAGCAGAGATGGAAAACATCAATACTTAACGCGAAAACGCTTCCTGGAGCTGACTGTGGGAGTGATCATCAGTTGTTAGTAACCAAAATGCGTATAAAACTTAAAACCTGTCAAAGAAACATCCAAAACAAAGTGACACCTCTCTGCAAAAAGGAACTCCAACATTTCGAAACTAGTTTTTCCCACGAAGTCTCTAGAATTCTAATGTGTGGCGATGTAGATACGGATTGGAATAGTTTCAAGAATCTTATGCTTTCAGAAAAAGATAAAGCTCGAGAACGCCAACCCAGTCTCCAACGGAAATCATGGTTATCAGATGAGACCTGGGCCTTGATTGAAAAACGAAAAGAACTGAAAAGAACCAACAATAAGGATGAATACTCCCACCTATCCACAAAAGTTCAGTTCTTGTGCCGGAGAGATAAAAACACCTATCTCAATAACATCTGTTTAGAAATTGAAAACTGTGCGCAACATCTGCACACCGGAGACCTGTTTAAGCAAATCAAGATACTTACTCGAGACTTTAGACCAAAAACCTGGGCTGTCGAAAGCAGAGACGGAAAATTAATAACTGATATAGACGGAGTAATCTCACGGTGGGGGGAATATGGTCAGGACCTGTATAAAGATAGTGACGCCTCAAGCGTATCCATTAGGTACACTGACACACAGTTAGAATCCGACATACTACTGTCAGAGATGCAGAACGCCATCAAGAAGTTGAAGGACAAGAAATCCCCTGGAAGTGACGCCATTTTCGCAGAGGAACTCAAACATCTTGGAAGTAATGGTCTTAAGTACCTACATGATATCTGCAACCGGGTGTGGCAAAAACAAAAATGGCCAAAAGACTGGAAGGAGTCAATTCTCGTCCCATTACATAAAAAAGGCTCAACAAAGAAATGTGAGAATTACCGAACAGTGGCTCTAATATCACATGCCAGTAAAATTATTCTACACGTGATAAACGAACGTCTTAAAGGGTACCTACAATGGCAAATACCTAGAGAACAAGCCGGATTTGTAAAAGGCCGCGGAACAAGAGAACAAATCCTCAACATCAGGCAAATGATCGAGAAAAGCCGAGAGTTCCAGGTACCTATGATCATGTGCTTTGTGGACTATTCAAAAGCGTTTGACTGCGTTAAGTGGGCGAATATGTGGAATATTCTCAAAGATTTGGGAGTACCTGATCATCTCACAAATCTCATACGCAACCTTTATGAAGATGGTGAAACAGTAGTACGAGTCAACCACATCCTATCCAAACCGTTTAAACCGCAAAAAGGTGTACGACAGGGATGCATTCTCTCTCCACTTCTTTTTAATATATATGGCGAATATATAATGAGACAAGCCTTGGAGAATTGGGAGGGTGGAATAACAATCGCTGGTCACAAGATCAACAACCTGCGGTACGCCGATGACACTACATTGTTTGCATCTTCAGAAGACGAAATGGCACAGCTAATTCAGAGAATAGAGCGAGAGAGTCAAAAGTATGGGCTTGCTATCAACAAAGCCAAAACGAAAATAATGATAGTAGACAGAGGCAGCAAGCTCTCTCGCCCTACCAGGCTTAACGATTTTGAAATTGTGAACCAATTTGTCTATCTGGGATCCATGATAAGTGACCAAGGAGGGTGCGAATTAGAGATAAAGAGAAGAATCCAAATGGCAAAATGTGCCATGACAAGTCTGACAAAAGTATGGCGTGACAGAAATATTACTGGAACCACCAAAGTAAGACTTGTCAAGACGTTGGTATTCTCTATTTTTCTCTACGGCGTGGAAACTTGGACACTGCGAGCAAATGAAAGGCAAAAAATCGACGCCTTCGAAATGTGGTGCTGGCGGAGGATGCTCCGTATTCCGTGGACAGCAAAGAGGACAAACATCTCTATATTAAAGGAGCTGAAAGTAAAAACAAGGCTATCAACCATCTGCCTCCAAAGAATTTTATCTTACTTTGGCCATATAGCGCGACGGAAAGACGACTGCCTGGAGAAGATTATGATTGTTGGGAAAGTGGAAGGTAAAAGACCTCGAGGAAGATCGCCAACAAGATGGTCTGATCAGATCAAGGACTTAACTAAGAGGTCTGTCACAGAATGCCTAAGACTAGCAGAAGACAGAGCACTTTGGCGAAATTTGCAGCACACCTGCACAGTAGACCACCACAGCAGGCACGACATTCAGCAATGAATGAGCGACTCAGAAGAATCATCACAGCTTTACGAATTTTCGATCGGGTCACGTGTCCTGACACGAGCTTAACATTGTTACCCACCACAAAAGGTGCACAACGCCGCTAAAGAAGTTTTCACTTCAAAAAGAAACTGTCTCTAAATCGAGTAGTATGCACCGCTTTTCTCTTAAATAATGTAACCAATTTATTAGAAAGTAAAATATAAAAAAATACCGTGTCAATTTTGCACATTATTTAATCCGCAGTCGTTCCTCACGTATGACCTTTTCTTTCTCCTTTAGGAGATACCAAATATGTATGTACGCTGTCGACCCTACTCATAACCCAGTAAAAATATCATATGTCAATATAACACTTCTTACTGGGTACTTGTTTGTGTGTTTGTCCATATTTATGTTTTATTATCATTAAAATTATAAAACTCGGTCTCTGATACGCGGGGACCAAGGTTCAAATCCCATGCACTCACCTCTTTCAAAGTTACTGTGATGTAAACTTCTTCAGTTTGAGGGGAGACCCGTACCCAGTAGTAGGACAGTAATGGGATGATTATGTACACTTTATGCCTTAACATATATTTACTTGGAATTCTAGAAAAAAGATAACGAAACAAAATGAATCAGTTAAGGACATCGCAAGCAGCCGTAACGATTTCTTGTAAGTAAATATATAGGTATACTCACGTCTATCAATAAAGCTATAAGTCCCAATGAATCCACTGGCATTATTCTGCTTGGATCCAGTGTGGAACTCGAGCACCAGGGCCGGACCTGGCGAATAGAGCGCCGGGGGCACGTCAGCTCTGCTACCGCAAAGCTCTCTGGCCCACGCTGAGCGCTCATTGATGGTCCCGGGCGGACCTGGACCTTGCACCTCCCAGTACACCTTCAGGAAGTCGCCACGAGCGCAGCTGTAACAAAGAGATTAATTGTTTTTTTAATATATATAATATAGGAGTAGAAGACGAGCGTGCAGTCCACCTGATGGTAAGTGGTTATGGACATGGCGCCCATGGACATATGCAATCAAGCCCAAGTAGGATTAGATATTCCTACCTGAGGTCGACCACAGAAGCGCCGTTACCCCTGAGGGCTAAGTTGGACCGCCTCGGAAAAATATGTCTCCCTCACCACACCCTTTAAACCAGAACACATCAGCGCTTGACACTACTGAATAGGCAGAAATAGGTGTGGCGGTGGTGTCGCCGGAGTTTAACCACAAAGGGTTCTACCACCTTAAAAAATTGTAATAGCTTTAACAAAACTAATCAAGTATGGTTTCTACATAATTATGGAATATTAACTGCCTTTAAATTACTAAATATTTATTACATACCAATACAAGAAAATACTAAAAGATTTGCTCGTCAAAGCATTAAATCTATTAAAGAGCTAAACCGATAAACAACGGATACCGTATAAAAGCGTTAATCTTCTAAAATTTTATTTATGGCATTTTCTTATAAACAATCCACGTCCAAGCTTCAAGTAGCTGGAACCCAAGACCGTAATGACGTTATATTTTAAGACGAACATGCATTACTGTCATTCCACTACAGTTTATTGAAAGGCGTTCGTTGAAAAATGGCGCGCTGTCTCGATTTTATGAAATAACGTTGTGTAAAAGCTATGAAGATAAACTTCGAACGGGAAATCTTTTTGAAATTGAAATAGCAAATAAGAATGCAGTTAAATAATAATGAGTGACCACTGTCATCCATTGATATTTGTAATTAACCCCAGAAAAGATTAGTCCTATCTGAGATGGTCACAAGTGCGTGTTTAAATTTTATGCTACGTATCAGTGTCTATTAAATGCACACTTGGCATTGCTGTTATAATGTAAAAACTCGATGTGGCGGTTGTGTCAGAACAACTTAACCCGAATTGGGGTGTAACTACAGCTGCTTATAACTTGTTGGGCCTGGTACGCTAATATGTGGCATTGCGGCTTAATCCACAGGTATGAGATGTCTTATATTTATACGATATGAACTTCAGTTAGAACTTTTGTATCAATCGAATACAAGTTTATGGACAACATTACTTAACATCCTAAACGGGATTTTACTTCTTTTACAAAACAAAATAAAAGTGGTGCGAAGATTAATATTTCGAGGATAATTACATGCGATATTTTCGAGGGTAAAGCCTGGATAGCCGTCAGAAGACATACACTGTAACCTGACAATGACGACGGTCGAAAGACTGATACTCTAATACAAGTACATAATATATTTGTTCTAGACCAGCTCCGACGACGGTGGCCTTATTTAGTAATTCAATAAAGGTTTATGTTATAGGACGTGATGTTGAATTTAGTGTTTTATTTAGTAGCAAGTAAGTTTAATCAACTTTACGCATTTTTTACAACATCAAAGTAGCAAACGTCCAGTCCATCTGGTATCCAGCCCATCTCCATGCAGATCACCTACCTACTTAAAGTCGATCATAGATGCCGTGCCCCGCGAGAGGATTAAGATATACACCTAATATGTAAGTCAACCAGCATCCACACTTTTTCACCGAAACGCAGTTAATGCTAGAAATATATATAATGTTTTTTCGGTGGTATTTTACTAATTCAACCTTCTTTCAAAAACCCGACTTAAGTTGATATAAATATTACGATATATCACGATTAATATTAAATATGAGTGTTTAAAAAAACTCGTAAGCGTCGAACAATTAAAATTTAAACAATCCGAGTAATATACAAAATGTTACCCATAAATCGTTGCTTGAATGTAATATCGTGATGAATGTACTATCAATTTTACTGGTTCGGGTAATAAATGAAAACAATGCAGAGACTCAGGGGGAATTACTGGGCAAATTTATGTCCACTGAAGCCAACCATTTATTGTTTGTCTGTACTGAAGTGCAATAAAGTATATTTTCCCTTTTTATATTCAAAATATTCCCTCTTCGTATTCACCAATGTGACCGTAATTCTGTTTGTAATTTCGTAATCAATGTATTTTATTGTAAATGAAATGGACAAGGTATGGCATGTGTGAAAAATGAACCTGTTATTTTTAAGAAAGTTCGTTTGAAGAAAATATTGCAAAAATGTAGTATTTTGAGAAATTTAGGTAAATAATGTACATTGTCGCCGACGCACTGGATTATAGATATACAATGTATACTATTGCACTATATTTTATTGCTATGATGTCGTTTTTTAACCAACTGACTGTATTTTGTCATCAACTTACTAAATATATAAATATAACTGTCTAAAACTATGATTAATTACAACACTTTAACGTTAATTACTTTTCTATCTCCCACTCAGTTCACGTCATAATCGTCACGTCTGATTTAGCGATGAAAATGTAGTATCTTGCATACTATGTTATTTTAAAATATTACTTACATAATTAAAATTTACTTAAATATACTATAGGCGGCAGCCGGCAATACTATCTTCTATAGTAAACCAAAAATGTACTTATTAAGAGGAAGTGTGCCAGGCGTTCTGTCACAAGCCTTAAGACCCACCTTAAAGGTTGTCTTCAATATTTCAAATCATAGAACTTTACCTACATACCATTAATTAATGTAAAGTAGCACTAAATTCAGTTACTATAAATCTATGTTTCATTCCCTTTATAGTTACGCATTGGTCGAAAACCTGGTTATCTGAAAGCCAATGAATTTATATCCGTTACAGCCGATTGCAAATTAAATACTCATTATCGTCAATGATTCGCACAAGCACATATTGAATTATAATTGTATCCCCACACTATTAAAATTTAGTTTACACGTTCATGTTTGTGACTTTGTCTGTGTTTCTCTGCATTTATGTGATATGTGTATTTAGCCTTTACGAGATTTTGTGATAATTAATCTGACGTGAAGTGAAATATGTAGACGATCCACGACTATATTCTGGGTTTGATTCTCGGATTCCTAGGTTGATTTTAAATGGCAGTTTTCTTATGTATCCTTATTTGCTTTAATAACAAAATAGGGAAAGTATAATATTTCAAACCAGATCCCAAATTACTTAACATCATTTAATAAAATGTCCTGGATAAAACTTAATAATTAGAAATAAATAACTATATTGCTTTTTATCCACAAATCTTTGACTACATTTTTGTGCATATTTTCAATAAATTAAGAGTGATTGATTCAATAAATCCTTTGACTTCGGCCATTTGCAATCAGTATAAATCGGAAACCGATACATAATTATTTTATTTTAATATTGAGTGATACATACTGTTTAAAGTTATTAATTTTAATTATGTCATTAACGTAAACTGCTTTTATCGTGTCCATTAAGCAGGCATAAATAATGAATAGCAATTGCATAACAGTTTTTATAAACCTAGTTCTTTGCGATGAATTTAAAATACATTGATTACATATTTCACGTTTTTTTCTAGGATTTTAAAATAGAAAATGAGCATCCAGGCTACCTGATTACTGGCTGCTGCCCATGAGTATCTGCTGATCACCCCAGATAAAAAAAGATAAGATGCAATGGTACTCCTGAAGACTAAGTTGGAATTCCTCGAATAATGTTTCCCTTATTACATACCTTAAACCGAAACATATCAGCGTTGAGCATTGTTATTATTAAGCAGAAATAGGCGTTTTCTCTGTTACTGAGTAGTCAATATACTTATAGAAAACGATTCATCAAGATCAAAATCGGTAGAAGCATTCAGTAGAACGTCTTAACATTTTTTTTGTAATTTTTATATGTCAACCAAGTATTTGCTGCAAAATGTCTATTCTAAATTTCATTTTATTTATAACTATTTATAAAACGTACTTTATATTTTGCCTAAGTGGTATATGGTTTATTAATCTCATCTGAGTCTATAAAGGCTAATCCTAATCGATTATGCGATTATAGCCTCATAGGGACAATTGCCTGAATGTACATAATCGGGAGAGCATAATATAATCCGCTTAACGTGCTAAACGAGACATAATGGGACTTAAGAAGTTATCACAGTGGTCAAACAAGCAAGAAGCGATGGAATTAATTAATTGTTGTGATAAATTAACCATGGATTCTTTGTATTTTCTGTATGAAAAAGTATAAGTTGTTAGTATATTTATCGCTCTATAGAAGCTATTTGTTGCTGACAAATATTTCGCTATCAACGGCTGTACTGATGTATAACTGTGAAATAAATACATGTCGAGTATGGTGTGTATTAGAAATAAATTATTCATTACGTGCTTAATCCCAGAAGGAACTATAATATAAAAAAAGTTTTAAAGAAGTGTGAATTCTTTACAGTACGCAATTTGCATAGGTGATGGACTATGCCTATAAACATTTCGTAATCTAGGAATATACCCATGTTTTAATGAACAAACAAATAAAGGATTGATGATAATGATAAAGGAATTGATGAAATTTATAGAATAAACCAAATATAAAGGGTAAAAGGCTCCTCTCTCGTAAAATTATTACTTAAATCTTTCAGAATTACCTCGTTTGAAATATAGTAAGCTTCATTTAAATATTCTAAGTCGCGCTTTCTTAGTTTGACAAACTGAATATAATTTAAGATTTCACGCGCCGTTGATTTCAGACTTATCGATTTAGGTAGGGTACTTTATTAGAAAATCCCTTTTAAAGTTAGATTTCAATTAGAATAAGTTCATCTATTTTTTTGTATAAAATATAGGAGGAGCAGACGAGCATATATTACACCCGATGGTAAGTGGTTACATACAAAATAAGGTTAGATTTCTGCCTTAAATCGGCCACAGGTGGGTCGTTACCCCTAAGGACTAAGCTGGAATGCTTCGGAAAAGTATGTCACCCTTACCGCAGTCTTCAAACCAGGACACAACACCGCTTAACACTGCCGTAATTACGCAGAAATAGGTGTAACGGTAGTGTCGCCGAAGTCGAACAACAGAGGGTTGTGCCACCTTTAAAAAGTAGCTATTTTAAGCTTCATCAAGTCAGAGTTAAATCATAATGATACAGTAGCACTCTTCACACTCCTTCATTAATTTTTAACCCTTCAAGCACGTATGGATCGTACAGTCCCAACTCAATTTATAATTCGCAATGCGTCGGATTCGCGATGCGTCGTATTCGTAAACACGCGCAGCTGTGTTCATTTATAAAGGGAGTGTTCTTTGGTGTTAATATTGTGTCTACATTGTGCTGAGAGCATGTTCAGGTACAGAATTCGGGGTTTATCAATAAAGATACGTAAGGTTCATGACATAAATATGCGTAGGTTGATACGTAGGTTGACCATACATGACCGTCCGTAAACCGAGATTCCTGTAACTGAAGAAACGGCAGACAAAGTGTATAGTCTCTACGGATTACTTACTGTCCCTACAAAGTTAAATTTGTACACGTGTACAAAAAATTCGAATCAGTCAACAGGCAAACAATTGTAATACAATAAAAATATTAACAAAGGTCATCAACTGTTTTAAAATATTTATTAACCGTTAAAATAAACTTATTTACTTATATGTATATTGAATTTGTATGACGTTACAAGTAAATATGGTGTAGATTCAATGTGTGTATTCCTAACTCACCGAATCCTAAATGTAAACACTAATAGAGGCGCCGCAGCGCTTGCTTGCAAATGAACGGAGCTGTGCCTGTTTGCGAATACGACGCATTGCGAATTGCAAATTGAGCCGATACTGAGCAAACTGCGAATTGTTTTCAAATGAATCATCCGACGCCATTATGAGGTTGGTGTTTTTATTAGGAGAGAAATATAAAAGTGATATTGCTTAAATTGAAAAGTTCTTTTCCACCCCATCCTTGACACATGTGCGATCTCCATAAACTGTTGTGGTTTTATTCTTGTGTTTACTTAGTCATTACCGCTCATAGACGTGTATAAAGGGCTAATTTGGTCTGAAAGTCTCAATCAGATAAAAATAAAAGCGTTTTAAAACAAATTTAATACAACAAAGAGTACAATAAAGAGTTTTGTATTGTATTGTATTTAAACTCTTCCTACACTGTTTTAAAGGTAACGGTTTTTTATTACAATGCCATAAAATATATTCATCGATTATGTTCACATTTTCATCATTAACTTTCTAGTTATGTATCGGATAAATCCACCAACTATGTATATTTTTGAGCTCATTTAACTTGTTACGATGTTTAGTTCTCACAATAAACTTAACGAAACAGAGACCGAAACATGTTGATGAATACCTATTTGAATATTTCATTCGTACGTTTGTAGTAAATTGAATTAGTACTGTCAGAAACGGTAATGGTTACTTTGTCGTTTGAAATTGCACTGCATTACGACTGCTTTGAGCCGGAAATGATTTAGCTAACGTGTTTACGTTTGCATTTATTTACATACGAGCTTCGTGCGGCTTTGCCTGCAATGGTTGCGGTTTTTCAATTTTACGCGGGGACCCCAAATATTTAGTGCGATCAAAATAGGTACTCAGTATAAAGCCTTGCGGAGTCATTACGTTTGGAATAATTATTATTTTAATAATATTAAGCAATCAATGGTTTGGTCGAATGAATACAGTCGACCTTATATTAAGTTTGCACTACCGCCTATAGGCATGTGTAATTATTGGATATTGATACTTTTTGTAAACCAAAAATAGAATTTAGAAAATATAATATCAAAATAGAATTGAATTTAGAAAATTTGTCATCGGTATTCTTGCTGTAGCTTTCACACAGAACGGTCGCGAAGCACTGAATATACTGTTGAACTCTGCTATTTCCTAGTTTTCTTTCAGTAATCAACCCCTGAAAATAGTAAAATGCTACCTGAGATCGTTCAAAGATGCATTGGAATACCAGTAAGAGGTTGTTGGTATAAGGTTGAACCCCTCTTGGTTACGCATGTCAGCTTATTCCACAAGATTGTAGATCTAGCAACCACCGCCCAAGCGAAGGTACGGCACCTATAGTTTCCAAATATTAGACCATGACCCAAATAAGCTAATTATTTTTTCATAAAAATACATACGACCGTTTTCAATACTCAATCTAACCAAATTTTACCTACCAAAATCGAAATTTCAACAACAACAATTATTGCTATTTATTAACGTTTAAACAGTATATTAATGTTTCCTACAAAACAATCTTAGTACTTCACCGTCAACAAATCCTCGTTATTGGAAGCTTAATTACTTGTTAATTTGTTAAATCCCATTAAGTAAACAAAGCCAAGTAGCAAAGGATAGGTTAACGAATTAGATATTTCAAGAACAAACAAATTAAACTACAAACGTTGGGTCGACAGCCGCTGAATCAAAGTTAATGTTGCGACGAAACAATAAATCCATCAAATCAACGTCGACAACAGACGAACCCGCAAATAGTTCTCAAGTTTCGATTTAGATGCTCTGTTTCAGGTTTACATTTCGGTTACAGGGACGATTGCCTATTGGTAAGCACTTTGTCTACTCACAAAGTGATCCAGGTCGGAATTGACAGTCAATCTCGATCGCGGGATAGTGACTGTTTACGGGATCCCGTTCAAATTTCAAGCACACATAAAAAATTAAAAATATTAATGGATATTTAAAACAGCACGAGAAAACCATTGATTACGTTTTGAGAGGAAACCCTCACCCAGAAATAGAATAGTAATAAATAGGAGCTTTGTTATCATAATTGTGAATCAATAAATACTTTTCATTTTTATAAAGTCAAGCAACGTTAGGCGCGGTTAAGAGTTGAACGGGTGACCGCTAGGAGCTTGGTCAAGAACATAAGATTATTAATAGCATTGAACAGCAGCTTTTAAACTTACGTATTTTTAAATATTAATACAGATAAAATTTAAAGCAATTTAGCGTATCTGCAGACACATCACACAAGAAAGGTGTTACATCCTGTTGTAGTTGGAATTCAGTGGCAGTACCGTCACACACCTTTGAGCCTTATAACAACAGTGTCGAACGATGCTGTGTTCTGGTTCAAAGGGTGTAATAAAAGAAAGACAGATTCCAATGTAGTCTTTAGTGATAGTAACGCTTTTGTGGCCGATCTCAGGTCTTCAATGGTATTTAAAGGCAATTGTCTATGAATGAAGAATTAGTACCAATTTATCAGTAAATAAATCTAATCATCTTACTACAACGAGTTTGACTATGGAACTAGATAATAAAGTTAACAATTAAAGAACAATAGACGAGTAGACGATTGGATAAACTTTGTATAAGTAATCTAATATCGGGCTTGTAACACTTAATATTAAATTTTACTTGATAGAATAAATTCAACATCAATGTGTAAAGGACCTTACACACTATTGTGCTGTTCTTTTATCGGGTATACTTTATTCGAAGTATATTTGCAAAATTCAAAACAATATCATTGTATGCGTATAGTGGGGAAAACCTTAGGTATAGGAGAAATTCAGAATCCATTTAACAATTCGCTTTCTTATTCGTGTTAGAATGGTAATTTCGCAATTGCAAGGTTGAAATCATGTTGCAGGGCCTTGGGCTGTTATCATGTCGATCAGTAGCAAATTGGAGCCCAATACAAAATTCTACGCCGAGCTCTTTGTTACGTTTGCCTTTAGCTCATTTAAATGGCGGTGAAATATGTCGGCGTGAGCGAAGTGCTCTTTGATGTTGAAACGTTGACTGACAGAAGGATAATATACGCACGGCGTAAGAAGACGAATTGTTTCTATTAAGTTTCGATTAAAACTTCAAATGTTGTACTAAATTTATAAAAAATAAAATTGTAATTTTTATAAAAGAAAAGAAAACGAGACTGCTTAAAATATTAATATCCTAATAATAATAAACTGAAAAGGGTACATACCCATTGTAGCCTAGTGTACTTAATATTGCCTATTTCACTGTCACAATTAAGACTCCCCAATGAATAATTCAAATAAACCTCATATCGTCATATTCGCCTAGCATGTTAGGCTTTGGGGCATGTCAAAGAACTAGACATACATACGCACATACATGCACTCGAAAAACATTACAAACGGTATTTGGGTAAAAGTTATGAGAATGTTTACTAATAACTCAACTACAATTAACTAACTAATAACTCATTTGGCTCATTTTGCAATGATTCTTTCTGATCACCCTTATTTGCAATAAGGGTTGCGTAACTAAATAATATTGTGACAAAAGCCATTGTAAAAATTTAGCTTTGGCTCGTACAAATGACGGTGAAATATCGACAGAGCGCGGGTTGATCCGGCGAGCCAGCACTTTTTGATTTGATGTTGACTGATGGAAGGATAGATTTTGATATAAGCATAATTTAATACATTATAAGGAGTATAAAGAATTTCTGTTTCTGTTTGGTTCAGTTATTTATTTTGAAGTACTCAAATACAATAAATATGATAACTCATATAGTATAGATGTATACCTCATACATTGAGTGTACAGATTAATATTTCAACTACTCTTTTGTAAACTTTTAGTCAGTTGAGTACGAATAAATAAAATATTTTAGCCGCCTAACTTTAGCAAGCTTATTAAATATAACTTAAAAAATCTATGTAAATAGTAATAGAAAAAGTAGCAAGTATTAAATTAAAATTGCTATTATTTATTGTAATTTGTTCTGAAAATAGTGTTCCATTTTGATTTTATGTCTGTTGGTCATTTTGTGTTAAAAGGGTTTTGAAATTGGCATTTAATTAGTGGTTTGATTGATTTTAGTTTGTAGTTGAGTGGTTATCACGTGGTTATGTTGTTATATAACCTTTGTGTTATATTATGCCATTGGCGAAGTCAAATATATCGATACAATTTGGTAAAAACGCTTTTTATATTAATTGAGGGAAGGCAAAGTTTATGTGAGATATCCGATGAGAATATGTGGGAAATGTGTTTTAAATTGTATATATTTGTATTGTCATTAAAGTACACGTTTTGATAATGGATTGTATTAAAGCTTCCTTTATCCTGATCATATCACTCGTAAAAATAAAATCCGTTTCATACTTCGGCCCATATTAGTATCATTTTCAATTGAAGTCCATAAAATTGTGAAATGATACATTTGTACCTGAATCGAATTGACACGGTATAGTGATTGTGTGCATGTCATATAATTCGTTGGCGCGTGGTCGCCTACGTGTTAATTGCACTTAACATCGTAAAGTGTCAATGGGTGTTGTGTTTTTGTAATTTGGTATTTGTTTTATAATTACTGTTTAAAACAGTATATTGAAGTCAGAAATATAACTATTCAGCTCATGAATGTCCTGCTGCTGTGAATAGGTCTCTTCTCAGAGTGAGAAAGACTAGGCTATAGTTCACTGTCCCTGTAGTACCGGGACCAGAATAGGGCTACGGTATCCCGGTCGTAAGAAGCGACTAAAAGGGGCTTTCGGGATTGCGGGCGGCAAGAGTGGGAGCTCAAACCGTCCAGCATGCGACCCCGGGAAGGACAGCGGTTTGTGTGGTCGAATATCGCTGTAATCACCAGGGGATGCGAGAGGAGCGTAAATTGCTCCCCCCAGGGCAGAGCCCGATAGAAGGGCATCGCGTTAGGAGGACTCCGGTTGTGTTCCGTTGGAGATCCCGGAGTTCTCCACCAAACGCTGAGGACGGAGGGGGGGGGGGGGGTTTAGTGCGGTAAAAATCCCACATAACCCGGCGTCACTCCCATGGCGTCGGATACCTTTTGAAGGTTTCCCCCTCGTCAACAAAAAAAAAAGGCTATAGTTCACTGCGCTGGCTAAATGCGTATAAGGAGACTTCACATACGTTTTATTGATTTTTTTTAGATCTCTCAGGCATGTAGATTTCCTGTCGATGTTTTCTTTCGCCGTTAACTTTGAAATAATTTTGAAAAATCAGATGTGAGTGGGATTTTTACCTCCGAACCTTCGATCGAGGGGCCGAGTTTCTACCACTATGCTATCACTGATCTCTATTCAAGAATATAAACTGAATTATTTATGGTTTTATTTACATAGAACTATGTTTTATAAAAACTAAGCACAATATGGTTCATTATGTCTCATTCAGACGTGACTTAAAAAGGTATAATAAATTCAGACTTGAGTGAAACTAACGTAAGCAAAAAGCATTTTCGCCCACAGCTAAAACTTTCATACACAGATATGGAAATCACAAAAAAGAGAAGGGTTTTTGGTTATATATTAATGGTTATACATTACATATCACCAGATGAATAAATTAATTTTAAGGAAGAATTTAATTATATTTTAACATAGGTTGCGCTACAAATTTGTAAAACAAACATTAAAGAAGAGGTAATTTATCGTCTATTATATTTTACAATTTAGCTTCTTATTGCAAAAAAACAAGAAAGATTTAATAATACAAACGACTAGATACCCAGTAGAAACAATCATCAATTTGTGTATAACAAACATTATTATTTTAAAAATATATCTATTTAAAAAAACAATTTATTTTTAGAAGACGTGCACATAAAATGCGTCACTATTCTGATAGTCATGTTGGAAATTCATTTTCAGTGAAATCCAAAGCAGCTTTACAACGTTGCAGAGTAGGACGAAATATATCCAAGTTGGACAGTATTTCGGCTGAGGAAACTAATCAGACTTAGCGTTCCGTGCACAAACAGAATATTCTAGTGTCTTTTGGGGTTTGCCTGTATAAGCTTCGGGTTTTTGTAAATAATAACCAACAAGGTCTCGGGTTTCTGTTTCAAAATAAAAAGCACTGAAAAGCTTTCAAGTTCAATATAATATAGGTATATTAAATATTAACGGTTAATGCGGTATACGTAAAACGATAATGTAAGATATAGATTTCCAAGATCAGCTCATTCAGCAATGAACAAAAACAGACATATATTTTTAACTCTTTAGGCTTTTTAAATGTACTATTATTATTAAATTATTATTGATCTAAATGATTAAGATTATATTTATTAAATCAGATTTTCTGGCGTGTCGTTCAGTGATAACACATAAGACATAAGTTAAGAGTTTAGCTTTATGATTCGCAGTCTTCTGTGAACAACGTAAATGTAATATTTTAAACATAGGTAAGCGTAAATAGTAAATTTTATTGCGTAGATTTTCCAGTGTAACCTGAAGTATATTGATTATACTCGCCGACTATATTTCATAGCTCTCTAACAAGAGAGGTCAGCCAGGAAGTCGAGTCGATTCTAATCCATAACAAAATTTTGAGTAAATCAAGACATATAAACAATAAATAGTATAACTGTAGATAGCTAATATACCTAACAGCTATACGGATAAATGCCTACTGCTTGTGTGAACAGCGACGCATGAATATGCATAGAGCGCAAACGAACGGAAACGGCGTTCGTCGTGCAAACACGACGGAACCAATGCCTACATCGACTTATTTCGATACTAACCCGTTACTTGAAGTTGTGCTGCTCTTTGACGCTTTTCTGCGATTGGATTATTGCATTCACTGATATTGCAATGTTGTTCCGTTATATTATTATTAAAGAGATGGGGTAAGGTATTAGGTAGGTAGTTGTATAACTTAATTAGTCGAGGCTTTCCAGCTCAGTCTCTAGTCTTAATTAATTTCAGGCAGAGCTATATTATACATGGTGTTACATATGTCCATGTACGACAGTGACTACTTAATACCATGTAGTACAGGCTTGCTACTTTTTTCACACAGATAATATTTTTTTCAGTTAGTAGTTTTTTCCGGCATCGAAAGTCACGTAATTTTTTATTGATATTCCTTTGCATCTGTATAAAGTAGTCTATTTGCGTGAAATATTGAAATACAGAATAAAATTTGGCAATACTAGTAATATTTTTTACGTAATCAATTCAAACGTCTAATCAGACGTTTGAATTGATTGCAATCGCACATAGCTACAATTTACCTGCAGAAACAATATCAATATCCACAATGTTCACTGCTTGTATGAACAGCAGAGCTTAGGCATGACTTATATATGCATGGAGTGCAAACGGATGCAAACGGCGTTCAACATGCAAACGGTTGACCGATGCATGCATCGATATATTTTGAATTTTTCATAAATTTTGCGGCAATAATAGCTCCATAGTTGTTTATAAACAAACCAGTCGTTATAATAATTACTAATATGTAAGTAAACGTATTAGATATAATTAAAAGGCATCCTTTTCTTTTATTAAGATCATTTTAGCTTGTCGTTGTCAAAAAATAAAAAATCAAAATATTTTATACAAAGTATATTATTTACAGAATTGTTTTTTAACATTAATATAATGTAGCATTTGTTTATCCTACTTATCCATTGTTTAATGTGAAACTTCATATTTCTCCAGAAATGAGGGCAATAAAATAGCCAGATTCTTCTATTAGCAATCAAGTTTCATAGCTACTGGTCTCAATAGCTTGTTTACCACCGACAGCTTGTATATTAATTTCATAAACATACGGCACAATATTGCTACAATTTGGCTTCAGGAACAATACAATACACGAGGCCTATAGCTTGTGAATAGAACATTAACATGCACCGGGTGCGAACGAATGCTAACGGGCGCCGTGCAAATAGTGACGTAGTCGATACCTGCGTCTATAAATACTGATCCTGTAACAAAGCCATTATAGATAGCCCTATGTTATATGCAATATCTTTTGTATGTTTTAGTTATATTTATTGTATTGGTGCTTATGTATTGGACCATATATGAATAGAACATTAACATGCACCGGGTGCGAATGAATGCTAACGGGCGCCGTGTAAATAGTGACGTAGTCGATACCTGCGCCTATAAATGCTGATCCTGTAACAAAGCCATTATAGATAGCCCTATGTTATATGCAATATTGTATTTTAAACATATTGATTGTATTGGTGCAGAGGGTTTCTTGATTATATCGCGAATACGTTATTATTAAGTCCTATATATGTCCGAGTGTTATCTCGTCTTTGTGTTCCCCACGACACACGACACAAGTAATCCTGATGCCAGATTTTAAATGTAGAAAGGATTTGAAAATTTAGAAAAAAAAACATAAAAAGTTTAATATCTCGATTCTTTTCGGTTTTACGCTGTAATACATATTTGGTATATTTTGTATTTTAAAAAATCAGTAGACCCCATTTTTTTCTATGGTGCGCTGGCGAAAGTATATAATATTCTGTACAGTAGTATTATTTTAATTTGGACAGAAATCTTGAAAAGAGTTGCTAATGTTACTTACAATGTAACTCAATGTAAGCTCTACATATCGTCGATTAATGTAAATAGAGTTACATAGTACAGAATACATTGTGAAAGCTGGCTTACTGAAGTACTTTGGCTACTATATCATTTTCGGTTACTGTATTCATGGTTGAATCGCAGGTTCGATGCAGCTCGGACGCTATGTGATCGCTTGTGCCAGATGCATACTAATGCGTTAGTTCAAACAGTTTGGACGATACACTAGTATTGTTTCAGGATTTCCTCGTGACAGGGAGCTAAAAGGGTAGTTTTGTAAATAATGTAATTTTGTGTTTGGGTACTGATCTGTATGCATTTTTATTTTGATAACAAGTATAATAGCTGAAATTCTCAATTTAGGCTCAGGGCATTGACATGAAACAATGCTGATGATAAATTAAGATGTATTTCAAAATTTATAAAAAAACAGTTTATAGAATTAATATGCTAATTATGTTAGTCTTCTTAAATATAATTACCCTGTTAGGTAGAGTTAGTGATATAATTCAACTTTTATTGAATTAATGAAACCAATACCAAAAATACTATAAAATATGTTTTATAAAATGGCAATATCGCCAAATAAATTTCAATTGTAGAAGGACTTTAAACAAACTTCGGTAGAAAACGATACTTGGCTCTTAACCAGGGAATAAACGACGCATCTGGGAAATTTCTGGCTGAAATCGGGAAGCAAACCCAGGCTTAACCGTTAGATAAGTCACCGCAATTTATGGCCAGTAAGTTTTTAGAACCAAAACTTGCAACTTGCACCAACTTTCGCCTGGTAAAAAATGGATAACTTGTAATTACGTATGTTATATATTGTGAATCATGACAAAATTTACATTTTTTGGTGAATTTACCAGTTGGTATCACAATATTTTAATCTTTTTCGTACAAAGTAAAATGGATTCAACAAATGAAAGGTTTCGAACGCAAAAAATATACAAAGAGACTTGCACATACAAGGAAACCCAAAAATAATATATATTACTTTTACAAAATATATACTATACGAATATACTTTTACGAAATTTACTGAATTATTCTACGTGTCAGAAACATTGGTGGAATTTCGAATTAAACTCTCAATAAAAAGACATCGAAAAACGAATTTAAAGTAAATATTATAAATGACATCAGCCCAACGAACAAGCCTATAAAACAACGCCTCTCTAATCTTCCAGTATGCATAAAAACTGTCTGAGTTCACAAGAAACTTCCAACGAGACGCTTTGGCAGTGATTGATGGAACTCATCCCTCTGGTCTAAGGACAGCGCCTCCTGATTCGATTGCCAATCTATCACAATAGAGGACACTTATTTTTATAGCCACGCTGAACTGCAGCTTTGACACTCGGTATAAAGTCAATACTCGACTCGTTCGAATCACAATTCCATCGTGGGTTATTTCCTCAAGCGATAAACGCAGCTCTTATAGAATGTTTGCTGATAGATTTGTAGTAACTAGTGTTTCCGTTTCTATGAACGCATTTATAACTAAATATGTTTCTTGTATTGAAATGAGTTTAACAATTTAGAGCAATTTTGCATTAAAATTTTCGGTGACTTTTGTTGGATACTTGAATATATTCACTGTAGTTTCGACTTTAGTAGTTGTTAATATTTCTTAAATTTTTTTAACTTCATTACGTGTCCGAAGTAGTTAGTCTGTTTGTGTATAAGGAAAATATATAAAAAAATGTAACATCAAGAAATCAAATAATACAAGCTAGACTCAGCTAGAGACATCAGAGAGAGAACTTTAACGTAAAATTACCAATTGCAAAAACAGTGTTCAAATTACTAGTGGAAAATAGCTATTATGAGATAATTCGTGCATAAGCCAGTTATCACGAACACCAATTTTCTTTAAACAGTTATTGTTGCAGCTTTGTTCTGGTTGTAGCACAATTTTGAAATTATATTACTTACCTCGGTACGTTTTCCATGATTATGGAAATCTTTTTGTTTTGAAGTTAATTTTACTATTTGCTTAATGTAGCTATTTTTCTGAAAATAAGTCCTATTGGTTTATTCTGCTAATAAGTTTCTTTTAAAGTTAATTGACTGAAAAGATTAATTCCTTTAATTTACTAGTTTAATTAATTTCACTATAAAAAAGTAATTTTCATATAGATACACCCGCTACCATTATTATCCATCGCCAAGCCATTTTATTTCGAAAAAAATGACTTTGACAAACAAAATCTCACATGACTTTAACAACACTAACAATTTTAAATTAGGTTTTCATTCAATGTTCACATAAAAAATTGGACGCAGATGAAACTTTCAAACCAGAATGAACATTGTTATCAAACCTACGAATATTTCCCGCAACTGTTTTGAGAAATGGGTGACTGATGATGAATTTTTGTTAATTATTACTTTCTCAATGGTGCTTTCCTAGTTAGTATGCTTACTCTACCTAGCCTTAAAATTATCAAACAAAATAAAATAGCGCCAATAGTTACTATGAGGCAAAAATAGGTAATAATCGTAAAATATTGTACTATCGTAAAGTACAATATTGTATTGTAGTACGTATTGTATCGTAAAGGTGGTAGAACCCTTTGCGGTTCGACTCCGGCGGCACCACCGCCACACCTATTTTTACCTAATAACAGCAGTGTTAGGCGCTGCTGTGTTCCGGTTTGAAGGGTCCACACCCTACGGGAGACAGACTTTTCGGAGGCGTTCCAGCTTAGTCCTCAGGGGTAGCGGCGAATCTGTGGCCGACCTCAGGTAGGAATATCTAATCCTATCTGGGGTTGATTACAAATGTCCATGGGCGGCAGTAGCCACTTACCATCAGGTGGACTGCATGCTCGTCTGCTACGCCTATATTATAAAAAAAAATATTGAAAACTTCATGTGTTACGAAATATACTAAGCTGTTAGGAGTCGTCTTACACAAAATCGTAATAAAATGCTGTTCATTATACTTTTATCGTTCGTAAACTAATGAAAAAATGACAGTTATGGTACAATATAGGACAGGCGAAATAAGAAAGAACTCAATTAATATAGGACAGAAAAGGCTATAAAGATAATAATTGATTGAGGACAGACTGTCCCATAAGTTTCGACAATTTATGACGTTTATGTTTTAATACCGCAATTGCAGTATATTTATTTTTACGATATGAGTTTTCATATCTTTTTAATTGACTTCATTGCGATCTCAATTTTTATTTGGAATTTAACACAATTATATTTCAAATAGTTCAGAAATTATGGCAACATTCTGATATAATATTCTGATTGCGACCAAAAAACCCTATTTTTCTTTATGAGATTGAAGTAGCAGATGAGCTTGTAATGTGATCGCCAACCAACCATTGCCAACTTTATACGAGTATAAAGCATGGGTTCTGCCTGAAGTCGATCACAGATGTATAGTCAGTTGCCATTCCTAAGAACTAAGATAGTAGCCTCATACATAACTCAGTCGATACCCACATTTCAACACAAGCGCGAGCTGTTTCACGCGTGAAATAGGTAGGGCGGTAGTACCTTCCCTGTTGAACAATTTCACGTTCAATTTAGTACATTAATATACACCTTCAGTACTGACTTCTTGATATTCTCACGTCATATCATGAAGGAGAATAGAACACCTACACCAATAAACCACTAGACTACCCTATTGTATTACTATTGCTCTGTCAAAGCATACTATAGTAGATTACGTCAACAATAATAGGACAAATGGAAACACCGGCGCTGGCGTATTTGCACAATGTAATTTAGAGCCTGGCATTTCAATACAGGCAGTTAGCTATTTACGGTATGCTAATAATAACGGAGTAAAGATGTTTGCGTCTACGTAAGTGCTTCAGGGGAATGTATCAATACGTTACGTTTAACTAGACAATATAGTAATTAGGTTTAATGGTATTTTTTCTTGGAAATCGCAACTATTTTCATCATCATCATAAACTTATTACTGTCCCACTGCTGGGCACGGGTCTCCTCTCAGAATGAGAAGGATTAGACCATAGTCCACCGAGCTAGCCAAGTGCGTATTGGTAGACTTCACATAACTTTGAAAACTTTTTTTCACGATTATTTCACTTTTTTTTCTCACGATGTTTTCCTTCACCGTTTCTTAATCACTAGGATACTGTTTTTTACTTTTTGACAACTATTTTAATAGACATAATTTATGTAGCAGTGACTTCCATTTTTTCAAATGTCAGTGACCTCGATAGATCCTTAAATAAGATAGATTATTCTCCACTAACCAACTAACAAGAAATCAGATCGCATCATTCGGAGGCTATTTTTTTAAAAGATATTTACTAATGTATGTCATTGTGTGTGTTGATTACTTTAGTGTTTGGTTACAAGTAAATTCTGAGGTTTAATTTATTACATGAAGAACTAGAAATCGCTTCTTCGCATCGTTCTACAAATACGATCTATTTTCTACTATCTACGTTTAGATATTCTTACATCAAAATTGATATAGACATTATCAAATTTCAGTTCAAATTAACGAACTGTGTTTTCGAAGTTAATTTTTCTTACATCGCTATTGGACGTTCATTTTATATCCGGGCTCAATTTAAATTGCAAAATGGTCATTTAAAATTCTAAATGTACGGCTGCAGCAAATCTGAATTAACCTTTTCTAAGAAAAAAAATATTTTGCCTTTATTTTTTTACCCGTTTAAGTTTAATCTTCAGATTCATTCATTTCATTTTTTTCATTTCATTCGATCGATAAGAGTCTTATTAAGGTATGATTCTCGTATTAATTGTATGGTATGGTATTAGGGTGACTGCTTGACATGTGATACTGACCGTTTTGGTGCAGATTTTACTTTTGATGTATAATTTTGGTCGACTCTAGTAGAAGAACTGCTTCTATATCTGCCTGACATGCAGAGCATCCGGTGCAAGTTTCTAGGCCATCAAACATCTAAACGATTAATTAAGATTTGTTTTGTGTCTTTGTGTATGTCTGTGGTATCCACGACATAAGGATTCCCAGTGGAGATTTATGAGTGCAGAATCATTTTAATTGGAATTAGTTACTTTTGCGGCGTGCCTGTTTGTATGTGTTTTTGTTTGTATGTGTTTATATGAGTTTTAAGGTCAATGTATTTCCGACGGTACACTTAGCTACTGTAACTAAGTGGACCGTCGACAAAGCTACAAAACAAACATTCGAAATAACGACGCGCTTGTTCCGTTTAAAAGCTTTGAACAGTTACAAGTGAGGTTGCAAGTAAGGCGAAAGGTTGCAAAGTGAAGGTAAGTAAGAAAGTATAAGAAACCGCACCACTCCCGCAGAGTGTAAGTGCATTAGTCGGCGTCGGACCCAGCATGGGGGTGGACTGATGGCCTTTTTATCTTAACTAGACGCCGTATATTTTCATTCTTAAAGTATGTTAAAACTAACATCCATTTTTTGCACTTAAACGTTGAAGATTGAAATTGACAGAGAAACATTATATGAACGCTCTTCTATATAATGTCTATCCCGTAATGTATATATTTCCCTCCTGGACTCTTAGTATAAGATTTTAAGTTTTTACAAAAATTACTGTTTTTGTATTTGTTTACGTATTTCCCATTCCATTTCCAATCAGTTCTGATATCTGACAGAGAAACATTATATGAACGCTCTTCTATATAATGTTTATCCCATAATGTATATTTTTCCCTCCTGGACCCTTAGTATGAGTTTTTACGTTTTTACAAAAATGACGTATTTGTATTTGTTTACGTATTTCCCATTCCATTTCCAATCAGTACTGTTATAGTCCGCTAGGGGTGCTAATTGGAAATGAATGGGCAAATACGTAAATAAATACATAAACAGTATTTTTTGTAAAAACGTAAAAACTCATACTAAGGATACAGGGTTGTATTGATATCATATAACACGACTTACTCTTTGTTTGTGGGAGATGACAAAGTCCATCAGATGTGTATCACCAACCCTATCATACATATCAATGCACAGCTAATTGTAATGACTAGGAAAGAAAGTCTTATTATCATTACTACCAAGTACCTTGTTTTTAAGGAATAGTTCTAGGGGCTGATGGATTGATTAATACCTAATATTATGTCTATAACAGGTCGGTTAGGATTTCACTGACATTCACGTCAAGTCAACGCTTCTGATTAATATCAAGATGTCCAGCTGTCATAGATGTATTAGTATAGATGTGTTAGCACATAATACATTGTTACTGCTTGTCTTATGGTGTAACAGTAGTAGAGCTGAATTCAGGATTGGATTGAAAGTGTACTCATTTGTTTAAAGAGTTACTGTGAAATAATTAGGAACAACTGCTATTGGAGTAGTAAAAATACCATTAGAATTATTGTAAAATATATTATTCCTGACCTATTTAAAAAGGAAAACGGATCTTCAAAGGACTCTCGGTGCCTCGAAGGCTATGAAGAGGAAGCAATAGTTTAAAGAATTTTGACTATTTCACAGAAAGCTGAAAGCAAGATAGATGTGACGGCCGCTGTATAATAAAAACGGAATTCCTTCATTAAGTCGGCGGGGAATCTTTAGCTAGGACTAGTGTTGCCAGGATTATGGGAAAAATTAGGACCTGGTTTGGGTTAAATATTGTCCCGAATTTTGAACGATTTTTTCTTATTTTAGATTTTAATTTAGAGCAAAAGAACATTTTTGGACAGATGAAAGGAACAGAGGGTTTTATATTGCCACAGTATTTAAAAATAAATAATTAATAATAGCAAACAAGCATGCAGTCCGCATAACGATAAGTGCTCATTGCCACCCATGGGCATCTGTAACCAGTTTTATCCAGTGACGTTTATAATTAGTAGTTATCCCTAGTAATTACTATAGCAAAAAATTTAACTGCTGCTACTTAAAAATATCACCTATGTAACTCCTACAATTTAGACGACACTAAATGAACCTCATATGTTCAAATGTGGTAAGCCGTTTGGGCTGGTGAGCATCCCAAAGAATAAGATATATATATATATATATATATGCGTTCCAAAAGCATTACCTATACTCCGCAATTGGGTAAATATATGCGGAATAATAGTGTAAAATAAAGAAACAGCAAGTAGGATGTCCTACGTAGCATTTAAATCATTGTCTTCGTAGCGTCGGGGTGAAATAATGCTCGGAGGGATGTAACTCAATTCACTTCGAAACCAACTTAAGATTTTCTTTCACCAGTGATTCTGAGCTTTTAATTGCAGTGAAAAGATGTGAGAACTTCATTATTCTGACGTAAAAATGACTTAACTAAAGTAAAATTGAATTTATGTAATTTGCTTTTGTAGAATCGATTTCAATGTAATAATAATTGTGTTTGGGTACTGCGCGGATATACAATTTATATATTATTATATTATATTATTATTATTATATTATATTTTAATAACATTATAGATTTATTACATTTTTAATTTTGAAAACACTTTAAAATTAACCTAGGTAAATATAAAACAACTTATTTCCCAAATTTAAATATACACAAATGAAAAACAAAAATATAAAAACAAAAACACTACCATAAAAATTGTCACCATCACTGTCTTTGGGCAAGGTTCCCAAGACGCTGGCAGTTTGTTTTGAATTGATTGGCATAATTTAATTGGCATAATAGTGTTTGAATTCAAGTAATTATTATTTTTCACTTCAATTACCTAATCCGCTGATTCAAAGGTTGAATAAAATTGGGATACTTTGGTAAATTCTCATACTAAACCTCAGTTAAACAACATAAAAACTTTATTAAAAGCAATACACTTACTTACATAAATTTATATTAACATTTATCAAGACAAGATCTATTCATGAAAAAATACCCGAGTGAAATTAAATAAGGTATTTTCCGAAGTCCTTGTTTGAAAATACATAACTTTCTACAACAGAACACAACTTCCAGCTATTTCTTTTCAGTAAAGCACTCAAACATTCAATTCGAATACAAACGGAACTCGCAAACTTGGTCTATATGCAAAACTATTAATCTCCACTATTATGGAGCTAGAACCAAACAGAAAGCTCTACTAAAGCGCTCCAAGTCTAATGTACTTGTTCTATCGACGGCGAGGAACTGAAGTGCGAGGGAATTAAAAAACTTAAATGTAAATGTTTAAAATAGGAATATAATTTTTACCATATTGTATTGCATTGGAATGCCCATTCTAATGCAAACTAAATCACGAATTAATAATAATAAAAATAGAGAACAGAAGTAAGAACTACAGTTGATACCGAAATCAATGAAATTTATTCGAAATAGACTGAATATTAGATAGAGAACCTATTTATTGAAAATTAATGATAACATGTTTGAACGGACACGAAAAATATTCTGGATAAACCATTTGTGATAATCAGTGTCAAGAACGATTTATTAGTCATCGTCATACGTTTAATTCTGAATGGTAGTAGATCTCACAAAGTAAGCACATACAATGTATATTCATAGGATAGAGATGAGTTCATAAATAACAATTTTGCTATAAAAGTACCGTCACTGTTTATTACTACGTATAGTTTACGTAACAACCATTATATTATGTTGCCAAGTTAATATTTCTCTAATAAAAAAAAATCATTAATTTTTGAAGCGATACAAAGATCCGCCAGTTATTCGCTTGCAATAGGACAGACGAGTAAAGTGGCGCTCCAAGTCCAAAGTACTGGATATTAACTTTGGAAAGTTTGCCTTCCAATTGGATGAGTATTTATTGTTATTGATTGCGTTCAGTCGACTTCATCGAGCTTATGGAATTATGTTCGCCGGGTACTAATAGATCAAATATCAAGTTCCAAGAATTGATTAGGTCATAAAATTTATAAACGTTTATTTTTTTTTGTTACTAAAGTACGTAACGTGACGTAGGTAAATTGTTACTTAGTATTTGTATTTTAGATCATTATAATGTGATTATGGTCAGGATTTTATTTTTTCTTAAATTATTTTACCCTTATAGTGTAAAACAAAAAAAAACAAAGTTTTAAGTAACGTTTCTTGATTAGCGTGTTAAAGATAATACGAAAATCTAAAAGCTTCACCAAAATACTCTTACTATTTGATACCTATTATATTTATTTACATAAAAATAAATAAACGATTAAGGCCTGGCCACACAGAGCGCGTATTCTAGCGCTGCGCTAGGGCGTTAGCGCTAGAAGTAAATCCTGACGCCGCTGAGTTGTATTGTACTGAGTTACTAGTAAGCGGTCAGACTGAGCGCGTACAAGTACGCGTGTTCTCGTACGCCTGTCCGTAATTTTTCCCATACAATGACGCGTGTACGCAAATCTGTAAAAAAATACAACGCTCGGCGACAAGAACGCCTAGCGCTGCGACAAGCGTACGCGTACGCGCTCTGTGTGACCGCTCAGTAGTAACTCAGTAGAACACAACTCGGCGCTAAAGCGCGGCGTCAGGATTTCGTTCTAGCACTGACGCCTAGTGCGGCGCTAATATACGCGTTCTGTTTGGCCGGACCTTTAGATCTTCATCTTGAGCGTAAGCCATATTGGATTTAGAATGACGTCACTAATCAACCAAACAATGATGTTATCCAAGCCAAACATATATGAAAATATCAGCTCCAAGGTTGGGATTAACTGATTAAAAATTCACTTGCAAGATTTGATCCTCACATACAAACTAGAAAGGAAAGGTAATTTAAATTCCGTTGAAATAACCTTCCTTAATTTAAATGCTGCTTATTATTGTTGATTATAGTTGATTAAAGATCTTAACATAAATTTAAAGGTAAATAACTATTAGAAAGATTACTCTTATACTGTACAAGTCAACTAGAGCATGATAGATAACCCCGAGATTCAGGCGTGATCCTCTTCCCCTGCTGCGGATTTACTCTGATATAGTAACGTGTGACAGTTTACAGCTCTAGTGTCCAATATGAAATATTTCTCGTGTATTATATTTGTTGGTCTACAGAGTAGAATATAATTCCAATTTCCAAATATTTGTAGGTTTCGTCACTTTTAATGCTGATGCGTAATTTTGGTAATACTAATCGACGTGAACTACTTTGAAAGTACAAATACATTTAACGGGGATATATTTATTTAGTTGGGTTGTAAAACTACTGAAATAACTCATGTTTGTATGCCTTTTCATAGCTGGTAAAAAATTTAGTGGCTGGAATTCAGATTCACTTATTTCTACCTTTTAACAGAATTGAAGAATTTGTGTTCAACAGAACTTATGTTCTTCAATTAAGTAATATATGCCTACTTCTATTACTTAAAAACACTATTGATGCTGTCACATAATTAAAGCGCTGAATCAATATTTCAAAAACATTATATGTTAATTTGAAACGTACGGGTACGAGTAAATAATGCTGTATATATAAAGGTATATATGATATCCGTGTCTACATTGAAATAGTTCTACTCTGTATTCATCCCTTAATTATTTATACACAAAGTGGCAATGTCAATCAGCTGTCAGATGTCCCAATATTGTGAAGCTCAAAAATTTAATGATTTAGCGGAAAAACCTACAACCCCGGAATTCTAATTGGGAGGTTGCTGAGTTCGTACAAATTACTTTTCCATCGTGTACAAAAGGTCCATTATCCACTCAAATTAGTTCCCCAAGGAAGTCATTAATATTAATCAATGTTTGAAAGGTCCGTACTGTAGGTAAAATATCAAACCGAAACGAGTTTGAGCGGTATTACCACCTTTTGTATTGGCGAAAATATTATTTCAACGTGGTTAATTATTGAAAATTATGATTTTGTGTGTAATCATGACCGACTGAAACACAAACAATATTGTAATTATATTTTGAATATTGAATTTAACTGTAAAATGAAATTGTATAAAAGGTGGTAGAAGCCGTGGTTATTCGGTTGTGGATATATTGCCGTAACATCTACATTTTTACACAACAGTGTTAAGTGCTAAGTCTTGATTTAAAGCTGTGGTAAGGCGAGGCACTTACACAAGTCCTTTCAACTTGGTCCGGCGAGGTGGGAATGCATTTGTGGTCGACCTCAAGTGGGATTTTAATCTCCTTTAGGGTTGAATACAGATCTGAATGCCCATCTGCGGCAGTGACTCGTTTGCAATTTCAATTTTATTAAGGTAAAATACGAGGATAAACAAAATACCGACCTATATATTATATTAATAATAAAACAACGCTCACACTCACAAACTCTACACTCACAGGCCAATATTAGGATTTTTCCTGTGTCGTGGATACAATGGACAATTCACAAACACCAAGACCCTGAAACTAAAGTCATCATTTAGATATCTGTCTAACCGGGAATCGAATCGGAACCGGTGACCGCTCCTTCAAACTATTTCTTGTATATATATTAAACTGGAATATTCCCGATATTAGGTTACACTATACCACGGGATACGTGATTTTGCGAAATGAGAACTACTACAGCGTGCTTCTGTGGAATGTGCCACAAGCATCTCTTTGAGGTGGTGTAATTTCGTCAAGCGGAAACGGAACGGAAGGACACAGAAACATCGTAACTCACAAAACCAAAATTAAAAAGAGAACTTAGAGGAATGATAACTTCGGTTGCAGTAGTAATACATACTGAAGTCATAGATAGTAAAGATTACTCACTCCTAACAGGAAAATGTAACCAGTTTTGACAATTGACATTGTCACTGTCATCTATTTTCGTGTTTGGAAAATATTAAAAAAAATGTAGTTTTTAGATCATTTACGAATGAAACATTATTTCTCCGCACTTTTTCTTCGATTTCGTGCACCACTTAACTGAGCATGTCGGCATTGTTCTGCGTAAATTACACCATGACTGCGTAAATTAAATCATGTCAAAATCACTATTTGACATGATTTACATAACACAACTAAATAAGTGTTGCAACTCATTTAAATATTAAAATTACTCGTACTTACGTGATAAACAGCATTCCAGTTCATACTTTTTACTGACTGCAGACTGTAATGTGGACATAGGCTTAATTTTTAAGCAGAAAATTTACTGTTACAAGCTTTTATCTAAATATATATAACTCAAAGGTGACTGACTGACATAGTGATCTATCAACGCACAGCCCAAACCATTGGACGGATCGGGCTGAAATTTGGCATGCAGGTGGATGTTATGACGTAGGCATCCGCTAAGAAAGGATTTTGATAATTTCTACCCCCAAGGGGATAAAATAGGGAATGAAAAGCGAGCGAAGCCGCGGGCAAAAGCTCGTTATTATAATAATTCTCTAGTTGTAACGTGTTTCCAAAATGCTATCTCGCAGGCGCATACGTAGATTGTTTAATTAATGAAGGAAAAGAGAAAGCTAAGTAGGATGAAAAAGGCTTAAATCTGCATATTTTTGCGTGTAAACAACTGACAATCTAATTTTACCTCTGTGTCATACATGGTTAAATTTTGAATAGCAAGGGTGCGCGTGAAATTTTAATTGGGTGTTCTTTTAAGGGTTCGCTCAAACAACTTTTGGGTTCACAGTCACATATTCGTTTAGAAAACTTTCAGCAGAAACTTTTATATTGCACGGAAAAGGTGTTTTGACGTCACAAGACTTAATTAAAGTAATTAATGTTACTGCTTTTATTTTCAAGTGATAGAAAATGTGTAATTAGGTTTAAGTAACTTTTCTGGGTATATATTCGATCTAAAATGATATCTCTAAGAGATATTGTTTGGAGATGCGTTGCTACTTTTGCAAATGTAGCTTTACTTGTTATGTGTCATAGAACATGTCTAAGGTTAAGATAAATATCTTTACAGAAATCCGTTGTTACTTATGTATAGAGATTAATCCCATAAACGCTACAGATAGCTCCTTAATAGCTCCTTATGACTTCAAGGGAAGTGACGCTTCTTAGTGCCGATGCCAGCCCAAAAACCCCCGTGCCCTAAAACCCTTTAAACCCTAAAACTAAGCCTTTTGATGACCATTATCCATGCTATCGTATAAATATCATAAAGAATTAATTAAATTGGACGTTGATTTTGAATTTCTCAATAATACTATTATTATGAATAAGTTATTATATGCCCTTAAAAAGCAATAAATGCCTTCGAAATGCTCCTCTGAAAAATATTAATTTACATACAATATGTCGAGTTACCCCAGTGTGGAATTTCAGAGCTGGTTTATTTCGAAAATTAATTCACATATTAGCTGGCAACAACACGGCTCGGGTTTTTTTAATTTAATGGTTGGCAATAAGCGAATTCTCAGAAAAGGTCAGTTTCGTATTAAAGCTAATAATTCGCAACGTAATTTTAACGTGATGCGCCGATTTTGCTGTCACGAACAAGTGTACTTAGTTGACTAGCGTATTTTTCGGGTTGAAATATTTTTTATAGAATAAAAAGGTAGTTTTAGTTTTACGATTAAAAGTTTATTTTCTTTGTTGTAACCTATGTAGTAATCTTATGTCAAAACCGCGGCCCTGCAGGTCATGAAAAGCTTTCATTAAATCAAAACATGACAGGATTTCAACCTGAAGTTTATACTGAATTCGTTGCTCCTGAGAGCTCAGTTGGAACGTCTTTTTTACTTACCGATATGAGGCTTACATCCTTGACCCGATGCTATCCAATTATGAAAACTTATGCTGCACATTAAGATTGATAATTATCTTAAAACACTTATTTACTTATATTTACTTATTATTTTGTCCAGGTAAAACTGTTCACATTATTATCATAATCTTCACCTTTATCAAAAAACTAAATGCATATATCTTGTAAAGAATGTGACTATCTGCTGACATTAAAAAGACCCCTTATACCTTAATCGCGTCTTGCGTAAAGTGAGGTGAACCCTTAAAATCCGGCAATGGAGTGTAAGCCGGGCCATAATGTTCTACAAATGGATTTGGTCTCGTAAATCAGGGCCAAGGAATTCGTTTAACATAAATCTGGAGTCGCCCGCGCAGGACGTATTAATAACGGTAGCTAGGCTTAGGGCAAATACACATGATGCGTTTTTGAAGAGAACTGTTTTATGCACTTTGGGCATCTTTGAGAGGGTAATATTATTAAATTTGCGACACCATCACGCCCATATGGATATAATGAATACGAAGATACGTTTCATATGTTTAGGTATATTTTAAAACAAAAATACTAAATTCTCGAATAATAACAACTATTTTTATTATATCATAGTATGGCATACCGTCACACAAGATAGCGAATGATATTATTTAATGAAAATTTTTTAAATATTCGTTCATAAATCCTTTATACGATCAATAACCGTTGATAATCAGAACTTCTTATATTAAAATCTCTGTCTTACATCTTTTTAACCAGTTAGTTGCTTAGGACCAGTTAGTTGGTTAGATGCGTAGTGACTGGAGCACTACATTCGAACTGCTGAAAGTTCTAACACTTTCGAAAACGCACAAAAATAATATTTACTTTGGCTAGTATAAATTGCAAAAACATCCAAAAATAATCGCCAAATGTAAACGAACCCTTACAAAGCATACGTTGGCTCCTGACCACTGCGGTGTCCAGGTAAGATATTAGCGCGGAATATGAGCAATATGTTACAATGGTAAATTTTCGGAACCTCGTAATAGTCTTACATAATGTATGTAAAAGATTTACGGCACGGCTATTTGGACAGAACGCTGCACTTGCGATCTTGCCATTGATGTTATCGTCAGCATGTTCGGCCAAAAATAACTCCAGCCCGCTTTGAATGTGACTCATAGTTTGGATATTTTAAAACGGTACTTATCTTTATCTTTTGAAAACATGTTTCTATTACTAATACAATATTGTATTATTAATACAGATATGTATTACTTTGGAAACTCGACTTCTCAATCTTACGTACGAGGTTTTATATTAGCATGAGAATCCGAGATCTATATATATTTCAAATATAGGAGTAGCAGACGAGCATGCAGTCCATCTGATGGTAAGTGGCTACTGCCACCCATGGACATCTGTAATCAACCCCAGATAGGATTAGATATTCCTAACTGAGGTCGGCCGCAGATGCGCCGCTACCCCTGAGGACTAAGCTGGAACGCCTCGGAAAGCATATAAAGTGATTACTGCGATAGTCTACTGATTGGTACTTGGCTTCTTAATCTGGGGGTCCGAGGTTTGAAACGGCACGCATCTCTGATTTTCCAAGTTAGTTGTGTGTTAGAAATTAATTTAAACAAAACGAGAAACATAACGAAACAAATTCCTACTAAAACATAACGAAAAAAACATAATGAGAAAATCTACCCACGTAAAAATTATTTAAAGCAATCATCTATTATGTGACTAACAATTCTCACATTGACCATCGCTCTGGCTCAGTCCTTCTTGCCATGAGGATAGACCCCGCGCCTTGTATAGGAACGGTAATGGGTTAATATCGAAGACTTATGCTGCTAAATATTATTAAAAAAACACAAACTTAAAATATATAATGTATGTAATAATGTATGTATTTGTTTTAAAATAGACCACCCCGTGACATGATATTTACTATATCGTAGACTATTTTCCATACGACAACTATGTACAACTGGCGAAGGTTTAGCATCTGGAAATTCTATTCAATTTTATTACCCACGATATCTCTGGAGCGGGTCGGTCCCTGTGGAAACACGATAGCGACGTGACGTATGGCTGCGAAATTCCCGTTAGTTACCTGAAGCGTATTCTATTCAACGAGTATAATTTTGCATTTTTATTTGAATTGGGCTTTGGACTCGTATACAAAGTGACGATACTAAATTGATTCTGCGGCCAGAAAATCTTTTATTGCCTATCAATTTGATAGATTCTAGAGCGACAGCGGTAAGTTTTTTGCACGCTTTATATTAGCTTCACTTGTATGTTTGTCAGTGAGTAACTCCGTTTTTCAGTAGAAAGAGATCAACATACATCTTTATCTTACCCTGCATGTATGAAAGAATGAAATAGAATACCTTTCTACTTTTTAGTTGATTTTATCATAAAAGCGTGTTTTTTAGTTTTTTGAACTATATTTATTTCACCAATTATTGTTATTACGAGATATCTGTAATCAAAACCAGATAATATTAGAGTCTACCTAAGGTCGGACACAAATTCGTTATTATTCCTTAGGACTAACTTGGAACGCCACACATAAGTAAGTCTGTCTTATTAAACACTGCTGTTATAAAATTAATAATATCATTATTGCTAACACGGCGGTAATTATGCCTTCAGAGTCGAACCATAAATGATTTCTACCATTCTGATAATTAATATTAGAATATTATAAATCATGAACCTTACTTTTTCTTTTCTCGACACTTATTCTTTCAATTAATGATCGAGCTTAATCCTGACTATATATATTACATATTACTTAAGTTTCGCCCTATATCTTAAATTTCCAAAGTACATACATTAATTAACCTTCACTTAGTATTTAGCACAATACTATTACATTAGATTGTACTCTAGGTATTGAGGGATTTCTAAAAGCATAAGTAAAAGAAACTAATTAAGGGATCGTTACTTAAGGTTCGATAAAGACAATTTTGCTTTAGCCAGCTATAATTACATTATTAATCAATTAATTGGCAGTGTCCGTGAATATCCAGCTTAAAAGAACTTTTGATTAAGTTCTCTTACATATTAACTAGCTGGTACATTGCCAAGTTTTAAGGGTGTTTTTTATCGATATCGTTTCACCCGATCTCCGTATAACAAAGTGGTAGTTTTTATCGAATTGGAATATGCATAATGCATATTTTAGTTCAAGGAAAACTAATTATTATCTGGGTTGACCTTATCTTGTTTTGCATAAATGTAATGCCATAACAGGCAGTAATAGCTTAGTGGCTAAGAAATTCGGCCTCTCGATCGAGAAGTTCGAGGTTCAAATCAACCTCAGATTTTTCAAAGTTATGTGCGTATTAGAAATTTATTATCACTTGCTAAACAGTGAAGAAAAGTATCGTGAGGAGACCTGCATACCTGAGAGATTTATTTAAAAAAATGTCAAAGGTATTTGAAGTCTACCAATACGCACTTGGCCAGCGCGGTGGACTAGGCCCTAATCCTGCTCATTATGAGAGGAGACCCGTGCGCAGCAGTGGGACGTTAATGGGTTGATGATGTTGATGATGAGTGCCGTTCTAAAAAAATGTGTAAACAATATAAATATGGAGTCCGATACTCAACGATCCAGATTATGCTTAGACGACTAAAGTTGTGTTTTGAAAACTATGAAACTCGATCCTCTATCCCTATTTCAAAAAGTATAATATTAGACTTGTTTACACGACTACTCTTCGTCTCCGCATTCTAAAGTACGGCGCCATCGGCACTGCCGGCTTTAGAAGAACACGAATTTGATATATTTTACTGCTAACTCCAAAGTTGAAACCAGTTTCAAGATTATAAAATGGTCTTACAGCACTCCCAAAACTAATCTTATTAATGAACGGTTTCGGATTCTAAAGATACTAAGCTCGTTATTTCAATCAAGGAAGCGTTTCTAATATCTTGTACAAGTATGATAAAGTTGTTAGAACTTGCAGATAAACTACAGTAATAATGATTACGTAGCTACTTCAAAGCCAATAGCTTCGAACAAACTTTAGCATTACCGAATTGCATACTGACTTCGTCTTAACAATAGATAAAGTTCTTCAGAAGGAAACGACGAATTTTGATATAATTCGGTTTGTTTCCTATTTCTGCATAATAACAGCAGTCTTAAGCACTGCTGTGTGGTATGAAGGGTAAGTTAAGAGGGACATATACTATTCCAAGGCATTCCAGTTTAGTCCTCCAGGGTAGCGGCGTATTTGTGGTCAAGCTCAGGTAGGAATGTAATCCTATGTGGATTACAGATGTCCATGGACGGCAGTAGGCACTTACCGTCAATTGGACTGCAAGCTCGTCTGCTAGTCCTATATTATAGTTTTTTTTGGTAAAATTAAGTGGATTGTGATTTATACTAAAAGATATTGTTGGGGGGAAACATTTACACAGAGCCTATAGCCCAAATTGCTAGTCCGCTCTGAAGTAGTTGCGCGCAGGTGTAGGAAATCCAATGAGGTAGCAGCGCATTTGTGGCTACCACAATCAAAAAGTTAATTTTAGTTCAGGTGATAACAATTTTTAGAGAACCTATATCGATATTACAGTGGCAGTGCTACACTGGAATCAAATTAACTCAAGAAATCTAACCACTTTTAATTAACACATGCTAGAATTCGTTCTCACTTTTGAAGCTTTTATTTCCACATACGACGATGCTATCAAAACAAAGCATTTCAATCCAAAATTCTATTTTTGCGACGCAATCTGGTTTCACAAAAATGCTTTTGAGTTTTCATTAAATCGTTTCCCACAATCCATTCTAAGTTGGATGTATCATGCAATCATTCAGCGTTTCGGTTTGAATTTTCTCGGATAGCAAAGTGTTGGTAAAAGTTTTTCCACCTAAACTGTTCATGGGAGTTTTATTTATATTTACTCAGCGTGGTGTTTAAAGTCTCCTACAGTTGTGGGATCTATGTTTAATAGTGGTACATGTGTTGCTGCTGTAAAGGTAAGATTATTTTTGAAATCGCGTCGCTTTCGCTATTTGGAAACCATCCGACATCAGCTGAATAGAACATTTTTTTATATGATTGAAGTAGGAAACTAGCATGCAGGCACTTGATGGTAAATGTGACCATTTGCTGCTCATGAACAACTGCAACAATCTCTCAATTGAATAAAGATGTTTTTTTAAATTTGTCACAAATGCATTACTCCTAAGAAACAATGTAAATGTTACGAAATATTGTGCTATGGTGTGACACTGATATAATGATTAGCAAATACATATAACAATTTTGTGTATCAACACATAATTGTTACATTATAATAATATATAATAATAATTATAATAATACATAGTTGACGTCCTTACAAAATAAGTTGCATTGTCCGTTTACATACAGTACAAAAGCTTTAACATCTTAGGCTTTATTATACAACATATTACATACATAAGTGTTAAGTTAATATGATCAGCACACCGATTTGTCATTCTCTAAATCGCGGAATACGTACTGACTATCAATGTTTGATAACACTTGCTCGTTCTAATATATTATTCAATTTCCCATTTCCATTACATAGAGTAACACTTCAAAACGTGAACTTGCGAGATCGTTTATCTTGTTCAATATGAATTCTTGAATTTACGTTCAGAACGAAAAACAGCAAGCATTAACCCATTTTGCTTTGAAGAAAATGTATTTTGGAGAATTTGGTCAAATTCATATTCTTCTTCAGATAGACATTTTCCGTTGCCGCAACTTTTTTGTTATGTACAAAATCTAGAACCATTCCTACGTGGATTCTGTTGGATATATTAGTTTTCGGGTCTCACATGTAATTCATTTCTTATGTCATACAATTTATCTTACATATAAGGGACACGAAGTGCTTATTTCTTTAAGTGCTGTACATTGAATCCGCGAAACATAAGAAATGACAATGTATTTTATTTCAGTAGCAATCTTTTGGTGGGCATTAAAATTTATTATTTTTTTGTACATATTAAAAAAATTCTTTATAAATGACCGATTATGTTATGGTCTGTAGTCTGTCATCAGCGAAATGAATTATACCATAGGAAATGTAAAAATTACTTTGTAATATAACAAATATAACAATAATGTGTATTAATACACAATTGTTACTTTCGCAATCCATAATTATAATGCATAGCTGACGTCCTTACAAAGTAATATAAGTGTGATAACAGTAAATTTTGCTTTGTTTGGTTGTATTTGGTCAACGTCAACCCATTAATGTCTCACTACTGACCCTAGTCTTTCATCCAATATCAAAAATACTTAAAATATACACACAGTAACATCTTTTACGAAGTATTGCACTGAAGAGGTATGTTAGTTTCTTCATGTTGTTTGGCTAAATCTGTGAGGATCTTTGGGTCTAAATCCACGTGTGCAACCTACAGAGTGGTCCATTAGTTTGCGGCAGACAGGTTAATCAAGCCGTTATTCCATCCAGCCACATTGAAACAGCGTAGCATGTCGTAGTCCAGGATGGCTTTAACTATAGAATTTTAATTTTAATTAGGATTAACTTGGTGATAAAACGATTATGTTAACACGACGTTCATGAAAGTGGTTTAATTAGTACGACAGTTCAATATAATGTTCCTTGTATTAAAATTGGTACCACCCTTCGTTGTTTGAGTAAGAGCACTTTTAATGTCTATCAAAAACAATGTCAAGTGCTGTTTTGTTTAGATTTGGATCAGGTGGACATGTTTGCTATGTCCACTATATAAAAATAAACGATTACAGGAGCAGAGACATAAAACAAAGCGAAATCCAATATGAGGTAGAGACGCACCGACATACCTCGCTTAATAAATCGCCGGCACATAAAACTTTATTTAATACCGCGAAACGACTTAATATCGGTAAGTTGATAGCAAATAAATTCGATCCAATCCAAATATTCGTAAGAAGTGTCAAGAACCGCAAAAGGCGTACCGCTATAAATTGGGGGAAATATGAGAGAAGCCCGCGATAAAGTCACGGTATTATGGATGGATATTATGGCCTATTGAAATCAATGAGGAGATCTTTATTGAAACTTCACTAAATTGAGGTCCCTTTTTTGGGTTTCTGATAGATGGAGAAGAGGAAACGGGTCCTGGTGTAATTTTCTTGGGCACCGTAAAAGGTTGTTCCCTGATATTTATAGTTTTTACGTGATTGTTAACTGCGTCCACAAAGGTGCGTGGGATTGGACACGCGGTTCAAAGTATTTTAGGAAACTGTGTCACGACTTTATAGGTAGGTTAGAATTACGATAAATATTGTAAATTAAAATTAAGCAATGCAAAGGAATATTGTTTACAATATGTGAGAAATAGTACGATCTATTCCATGAAAAATATTGATGGAAAATGATAACGGTAGTGCCTTTTTAAAAAGGATACGCTAAAATTTTGCTGACCCATATTGGAAGGGTCTACTTCCAATATACGATCGTATTATCTTAGAAGAAAATATTTAGAAAGGTAAGGGATCATATCAACGGAATTTTTAATCTTATAAGAAAATCATATTGTATACAGCTCGTGTGGCGGGGCGGTCGCCATATTGGTTTGATACACAATAGGTTCAGGATTCGATTCCCGTTCATTCAGATGTCTAACTGATTAATTTAGATGTTGTTTCCGTTTGAGTGGGTGTATACATCTTTGTGTTTTTCCATGACATCGAGGACAAAAGAAAAATTCGCATCCTAAGTGTGTAAAAAGCCTTATATTATTTGGCACGCTTTACAGTGACTTGACGGATTCTAACTTATGATAAATAATAAGATGAATCGTTGGTTTCCTCTAAGCAATGGAAATATTATAGGCTCTATGTTTAAGCAGTTAAGTTTTTGTTTAAAATAATTGTTTATATTGCCAGAATGAACTTAGAATATTCGATTTACTATACGCGGATATAATAATGTAATGTTTTACGTAGACTTAACGCTCTGTCTCTATATACCGCGAATGTCGCGAATGTCTTTCGGCGTTCCCCAAGGATTGCAGGTAACATCTTGTTTACTTTGATCTTCTCACTTTACACGAAATACGTTAACAAGCTTACTGTTTGTTTATATGCTACGATAACTTAAGAATAAACTTGCTTTGTTGTTACGACCAATGATATATAAACATATTTTCTTAAGTACAAACTTAAAAGTCGATTCATCAAAATACACTGCAATAAATTAAACGCAATTCTTTATTTCATTAATTAATAAAGCAATAATACAGTTATCAAAAGAAGAATTTTACAAATTTCGCATATATTTGAGTTGAATTACAACTATCCTTGAATATTTTCAAATCATAATATCAAAGAATAGATTCAATTTTAAACTTTCATTTTGATTAAAAAAATAAGTAGAAGTAGTTGTTAACGATACGATTCTATAATAGAGGAGACCAATTTAAAAAGTTAAATGGGAACATACCATGTAAACTTACACCCGAAATGTATCGCAGAAAGCTTTCAATCGTATGCACCCATCGGTCCGTAGCATTCCTAGGTCTCTGCATTCCGCGGCTTCTCACATCGAAGCATTAATCCCTGCATGCTTCGCATGTATTGAATTTCCAATGGTGGTTTCTACAATTCCAAGATAATTAGTTGATACATGGAATTAAGAAAGTTCTAATTGTGCTTACAATAATGTTTATGTGCCATGTGGAGTTCATTTAAAAATGCAAAGTGTATCGACGACGCATTTATTAACCATTGGTCAATGATGTTTAAATCTATAGATAAGTTACCTGCCAACTAAGCAACACAAAAGAGTGAAAGAATAAGGAAGGCAAGAAGGAATTAGTTCATAAACATGCTACGAGTTAAATAACACCGTTTTTACCCATTAATTTGAAGGATTTATATATGTGCGCATTTCCTTGCTTCTTGTACTGTGGCATTACCATGTGACATAGCAATGTTTTGCATGTTTGTCAGTGGTTTTAAGCTTCTCGCACTAAAGCTCTCATACATACAAGCATAGGAATACTTATCTTTTATTGAAAATTTATAAGTAATTTCCGTAGTCGTAATTATAGTTAATACTGGAAGTGTAGTAGTACTTATCAGTACCTACTTCTTACTGTGTTAAGTGGTTTTTATTTTATAAAATGCTTTAAGTAGGTACTAAAGAGAAATCAATTATAATTACCAGGAGTACATATGTGAAATTCTATATTTTAATCAATTGATTAATAACGTTGACCTAAAGACTAAAGAAAATAGCATGAGAACTTACATATAAATTCCCAGCAAAGGAAGCATTTCAATTGTTAGCAGCGATTGATTCGTAGCGTACTACTCGTAGTGTACTACGTCTCCACATTTCCCGACTAGCTTCCAAGTACTTACTATTCTCCCGTACTGACAACTACATTCGTATGTAATTGTAAGCAATATAACAAAAAAAAGGACGTAAGAAATATTGTATGAGAAATATGAATAGTAATGAATACTATTGCTTAATAACACAGTACACGTAATAGGTTCTTGTGTGTGACGTCACTTTGTAGTATTGTAATAAACTTGGGATTTATAATATTAAAATTCGTGTTAATGAATCCGGTACTATCGTAAACTGGCTGGCAGTGATATTTCCTATATTAAATTTTAAATTGATTCGACGTATGACTGACCAAATTGTTAAAGCCAGGTTTTCATACGATGAAAGTATCTCGCCACAGTATTAAAATATATCATGAAAATTCAAAACCTTACGAAATAATTATTCCGCAAAATTCCGCGTTAAAATAAATCACCACAAAACAGGAAACATTTGAAATATTTTGAGCCATTCCGTTTCAGACGAAGCTATTAAAGTGAACACTAATGAAACATTAATCTAATGCAACAGAAATGATATTGCAAGTGAAATTACACTCATGCATTTCAAAGACGGGAAAATGCGTCACGCTCACCTGCGTAAACGATTTATCACGTATAATTTCATAGCGGGAATAATTGTCAACGTTATTAAAATATTATTTTATAATTATACGCTAGTAGAATCAGTATGATTCGACCTGGGAGGTACCACCGCTATTTCTAGCGTGAAGAACTTGTGCGTTTCGTTGGACGTGGAATGTCGGCTGACTTAATATGAGGCAACCAACTAAATTCTGAGAAGTCTGAGCTAGTCTGAAAGAAGTTTGGAGCTGTTTATAGATGTCCAAGGACCATTACCAGCAGTGACCCCTTACCATTAAGTAGCTTCCATGTTCTTTAGGAACTTATAAAAAAATAGACATGAACTGACACGATGATCGTTATATCAGTATGCCACACGGATAGTTTCCGGATTATTCAAGACTTTAATAAGGGCTCTAATATACAAGCGACATCCACGTTATTTTTTCTATGTATGTATTTTAAGCAGAATTTTTATGCACACTGTACATTCCACTTTGCAGTTGTGCAAGAATTCAAACAATCCACGTCGAGCTTAAAACTAACGGTGTACGGACATAGGAGCGGCACATGACTTACCTACTGTCTTGTCTACGGCTTAAAGCACTTGTCTTACTACTGGAGAAGATCGCTATTAAAATTTATATTTACATAATTAAAAAAATGTCAAATGGTTCTATGTTTTATGAATTGCTTGTGGGTAACATATACTTTTATAGACTTTCTATGAGGAAATGATAACAATGATTTTGTTACCGTTTCCTTATAGAAATTATGAAAGGCTTTGAAATTGCGTTTGAGACACGTCCATACAGAATTTGTCAGTAACCTAACTTTTGTGTCGTTAACGTTAATTACGTATGTCCATAGCATGCAGTGCCTCTATAATATGAGATACACTGTCATTTCCAGCTCGAATATTTCCCGCATGTCACTGCTTGTTGACGTAAATAACTTGCTTTGTCGGCTAAGTGTCCATGGGCAACGTACGGGTAAATTTCTATAGGCTGTAGTGACTTTATTGCAGACAAGCTGCAATTTAGAGCTCGTACATCTCACTTGTCACGCTGCTAGTTAACGGTAATATAATTGCCTTGTCGAATACATACTTCCATAGGATTCAGCAGCTATTTGACATTTCATGGGAGCTGATGTACGACGGTACATAACACGATCGGTAGCGTTATTTCATTACCACGAGTTCAAAATAACGAGTTTAAAAAAACATGTGAAAAACGCTATAATAAGCTGTTGACATTCAGTCAGTAGCTGAATATAATTAGTCCAGTAAGTAATCGTTCTCAAGAAGCAGTTTGAACTGGTTTTATTTTGAGAAGTAAGGAGAGCTTTTCTTTCGTATATCATTATTTCTACGGATTCTGGTATGTCTTAATCAATCAGACCCCCAATCCAGTTCGAAGTCATCGCGTAACATACTATTCGCTGGCAGCTGACTGTCCCACAAGTGACTTATCGGGTAAAGATAGATGTACGCTTATTTATATTTGTCGTGCCACTTCCCAGATAATCTACAAGATTAAATTCTGAGTAATAACACAGTTTACGATACAAATTACATTTCGGATGACGTATTAACGTGTAGCAGAAAGGTGATCTTAGATAAGAAATATGAATATCCTGTTTTAAATGAAGATAGTATTGCCAATTTTTGTAGAATGCTAACATCGTTCGCAAGATTTGTTTACATAATAAACTGCGCATTTTATGAGTAGGGCTTAGGTGAAATATAAGTTTATCAACACTGAATGTTGTTAACATATTTCTGATGCTGATTCAAACATCAAATTAAAACGTTTATGTTACCAAAGTAAATTTATTTGTTCACTGGTGCGGAAAAATTACTCATTCGTGAGTTTATGGCGGATATAAATAATTTGTTATAATTTAAAAAAACTGGAATAGTTCTAGGGTAAATATATCAGGTTACATTTATGAATGCTATACGTTCCAGGTTCGATCGCCGGTTGAGGTAAAATATGTCCTCCTGTTATTTTGAGTAACGATCAATATGTAATTTTCAGTATTAGTCGTTTTAGTAAGTTTTCGTATTAATCGTATTATATTAATATTGCGTTTTGTAGTATTATTTGTAGGTACATATTGTTTCTAAATTATTTTACCAACAACATGTTTTTCTGATTACAAATTTATAACTACCGAGGCCAATTTGAGGCAACTTTCGTTTAATGTAAGTAATTATATAGCAAGCAATATTGCCTAAGACAACACAGAAAGCTGGAAGCCTAATATTTCTTGCTTAGTCTTAATTTTCGTTTTTAGGCTTTCTTTCGCCCTCAAATAAAAGTTAATGAAGTCCCGGTAAAATAATAGCATAATAGCGTTTTGGCTCTTTCTATTATGATAACAAATTGGTTCATCAACTTCGTTCAATAAATTAATTTAAGACATTGTGTTTATATCTATTATTTTTCTTAATTATGTAATTTATCAGAACTTAGACTTCACTTTACTGTGGCATCTATTTATTTGAGACTTAAAAATATGCTGGAATTTGTTTTCTTTATAGTCGTTGAAATTAAATTTTGTATTAATATAGGTGTAACAAAAGTAATTTTAATTAATTAAATTATCTTGTAATTCTACGGTATTGTTATAAAACCTTGTAAAAAAGGTATAGACTATTGGTATCATCTGTTGAAATGTAATAAAAGATAACCCTGTTATTACATCCATAAATAATCAAATATCACTGTTAGAACAACTTTAAAAATTAGAATGTTAGGCACATAGTCCTCAGGGGTACCGGCGCATCTGAGGCCGACTTCAGGTAGGAATATCTAATCCTATCTGGGGTTGATTACAGATGTCCATGGGCGGCAGTAGCCACTTACCATCAGCTGCGCATATACACAAGACAACCTAAGAACAATAGGTTTTACAATATTCCCCTTTTAATACTCGTATGTCTGCAAAACACTCTTACAATTCTTTTTAGTTTCACTTTGTTCCTAATTAGAAAAGTAGAAACGTCAGCCCTTACAGCAATGAGGCAATATGTTACTATGGACGTGGTACGGTTGAACATGTTCCAATTACCTGCAACACGGTAGATAGAGATTGCATCGTTGTCACTTCTTCACTATTTATCAAGCTTTGTTTGTTTGTAATTTTCCGATTATGCCACGAGTATTATTATCTACACTAATATTATAAAGAGGAAAACTTTGTTTGTTTGTTTAGTTGTAATGAATAGGCTCAAAAACTACTGGACCGATTTTAAAAATTATTTCACCATTCGATAGCTACAATATCCACGAGTAACATAAGCTATATTTTATATGAAATCTTAATAAATAGATTTTGAGACGGTACAAAGTTTGCCGGGTCAACTAGTGATTAATATTTCATCGATACTGAGCTACAAAGGAGACTCCAATGACTTACACTTATACATATTACACTTTGCGACTGACTGGTTTAAAAAAAATACCTATGTCTTTTACGGCCTTTCAATTTTTTTGAGTCAATTTTAAATTTAAGGCTAATAAATAAATAAATATAGATTTAAAAAATTAAAGAAGCAAATAACCGATGAAATATAACATGGATGTAAAGCTATAGTTACTGATAAAAAACCTTGTTCTGACTGACGGACTGATGCATCATCGTAGAGCCTAAGCTACTGAAGCTAGAAGCAATATAACAGGGTCCTTTTACGTCTTTGATTCTCTATTTAACTAGTATTTGCCTTCTGGTTGATAGTAAAAAAATGCTACCTAGCTGTTTCTGGAAAATATAGAAGATAAAATATTAAATATTTTCTTGGCTTTAGGCTTGTTTTCTATTACATTTTGAGTTATGCGTAGATACGAAATCTCTGGCATAAGCTACTGTAAATAATGTCTTTATTACAGGTTTCATTGTTTTCCCATTAATAGGAGGATATTATAGAGTATCTACTCCAGCCCGATTAATTCAGCCAGATTAAAATGATTCCCCGAGATTTCAACCATCGACGGAAAGATTTTGCGAGAGACCGAAATATTATTTATATTCCGGAAATTAACATTCCGTCGCTGTGATTTTTATAAATCAGACCTTTTCCGAGTTGTGATTAAGAGGAAAATTCGCGATGAATCTTTGTATTGGTTTGAACCTTTGTTGTTCGATGTCTGATAGATATTTTTATTTAAGTAAGTTTGTAGGTATGTTGGCTTTAAAATAACATAGTCTCTTTAGTGAAGCATGCGTAGTTTCATACGTTGTGCGATATCTACAAGTTAAGCAATGTTGGAAGCGGTCAGAAGCTGGATAGGTGACAACTTCTGACCTTCTTATGTGAGCTTCTGTGATTTACAAGGTACGTAAAGCTGCTATCGTTATCATTAGATAATCAGTACAACTTTGTTTTAAAGATGAGGTGAAAACACCATACACATATTGGCCGTTCCTTCATATTTTGTTCTACTAATGCTCTATGTAGTAATATTTTCCATATCATCCGTTGTAGGAGTGAACACGTACCCATCGGTGAAAAGTAAAAATGCTTTTATAAAACAGTATATAGGAAGTTACGAACATATGAGTACACAAAAGCCGCAGGTGAAAATTTAATTTACCAATAGTTTTGGCTTCGCTTTGCATATGCGTTATTTCAATCCTGCTTCATTGTTCTTGTCAATCAACCGTGCCAGTTTTAACATTGTATGTTTTTACCCGAATATGGAGGGTATTTTTTTTAGCTTATGTGTGTATGTATGTATGTACGTATGTCTCATTCTTTGGCACGCCGTACAGTCAAACGACTTGATGGATTATAACTTAAATTAGGTGTCGTTATATTTTTACAATTGGGACGGACATAGACTTATTTAGACATTTTTAAACAGAAGAGTATTTGTTATAATTTTACAAGTTATTCATAAAATTTGATAACGATTAACTACAACATAATATCTAACAATTCTTTCGATACGCGTAAAATTATTTTGACTATAGTATAACACATAATTTCCGTCAATGTATTCAATTTATAATGACCAATTGCATTGTTTAGTATCTGATTTCCATCCATTAAATTAATAGTTAATTCAATTTAATCATTCAATTATTGTAATTTATTCCATAGTTGTTGAAAAGTGAATAAGCAAGGTATAATTCCGTGGTTTAAAATTCCATCTCTAAATCTGGGGACCGAGGTTCAAATCTTAGATACTTTGTTTTTCCGAGTTATGTTCGCGTTAGAAATTAATTATCATTTGTTTTAACGGTGAGGAAGAAGATACTTATAATATTTGGAATTGATTTCAGATGGATGATCAATTGGACAGCAGGTAAGTTTGCTACTTATTTTTAAAATATTAGTAAAATTTAAAATAAAACATGCATACATTTTACGCGATAGTAAATGATATCCGCTAATAAAAAATCTATAATCAACTGTAAATAGGATTTAAAAAACCACAAATCGGCCATCAAAGCTTTGCCTTTTTTCTAAACTTATATCAACCATCGTTAAAATACACATTAAAATAGCATCACGTAAACAATCTGTTGTTTTCCACAACGCTGAGCGATAATAAATCGCTAAACCGTATGGGCGTAGTTCGCGACAACTATCAGTAAAAAGACAAATGTGTCCCCGAAGAACGGGCCAGAGGATATTACTCAAAGTAATTTTAACAAGAAGCGGAGTGAAACGAAGGATATTACTCAAAGTAATATTAACAATACATTTATATGTGTGTTTGTGATGGGTCTTAAGACTACATTTAATCTTTTAAAAGATATTGAATTAATTGCGTTGGTTGAGATTACAACCTACCAAAACCTAAACCAACAAGGAAACAGTGAAAGTCTAGTGTTTAAGAAACTCGGCCTCTCGATCGAGGGGTCCGAGTTTCAAATTCCAGGCCCACCTCTGATTTTTCAAAGTTATGTGCGTATTAGAAATTAATTATCACTTGCTATACGGTGAAGGAAAACACCGTGAGGAAAACTGCATACCTGAGAGATTTTATAAAAAAAAAATGTCTCAAAGGTGTGTGAACTCTACCATTACGCACTTGGCCAGCGCGGTGGTCTATGGCCTAATCCTTCGCATTCTGAGAGGAGACCTGTGCCCAGCAGTGGGACAATATTGGGTTGATGATGAGATGAGATTACAAACATATCGAGTCTGGAATGACGTTAACGGATTTTCATAATGATGCATAACAGTTATATAAAATTTTATATTGTCGTATAGAAGCAGTGTACTTTTTTGAAAATCCAATCTTATTTAATCTTATAAATCATAATATAGAAACAAAGGCTCAAAAACTAATTTCTTATTAATTATTTTTTCTACAGCAGGAAATTAAAAATTAAAATATAAAATTTAGTCAGTATAGCATTACTTAGGTATCCATTAGTGCTTTAGTTAACTGACTGATAAATTATGTATTCATTTTTCTAGAAGCAAGAATTTTTATATTTAAAAATTCACTTAATCCTTATACTTACTAATATTATAAATCCGAAAGTAACTCTGTCTGTCTGTCTGTCTGGTTGTCTCTTCTTCACGCCTAAGCCACTGAACCGATTTTAATGAAATTTTGTACAAAAATAGTCTGAGACCCGAGAAAGGACATAGGATAGTTTTTATCCCGGAAATCCCACGGGAACCAGGGATGGCGATCTAATATCAATTAATCGGAGAATCGATCTTTTGGACCAAAAAATCGATTATGTTAATCGATATTAGTAAGAATTGAATCGTAAACTATGCATTTGATGATCTTTAGCAAAATTTTTGCCAATTTTCGCCAGATGGCGCCACTGTCATTCCAATGAAGGTACGAATTTTCAGTTTTATGTATGCAAGTATGTCTTATTATTTTCTTTTAAACGCAGGCGACGCCGCGGGCAAAAACGTTAACGCAGCTTTTCTTCTAAAATCTTTGACATACAAATGTAACCAGTGATAAATCTGTAGCCTTCGTAACGCCCACAATCTCATAAGGCAGTTACAATAAGTTTGAAACAGCGATCAGTCAGCCGAGTAAGAGTCCCTTGAGGAGAGGACATCGTTTCGCGACTGTTTGTGACATTCTATTCATATATGTAAAGAAAAAAATATGTTATAATCAAAATTTTTACTATTTTTATTAAAAACACGGTAGGTACGGACTACCCTGGTCGTTGCTGTCATTGCTACGCAAGCCTATTAGGAAGACAAATATTGAACCACCAGTTCATCATGGTTTTATTTGAGAGCCCCTTTCTCCCGCACATTTATAAGTGCACAAGAATTGTGTAAACAGGACATTAAATAGTTACAATACATATGTTATAATAACTTACAAAGTGCTATAACTCACCACGAATGAAATCTTTCTTTGCTTACAGGGTCTTTTTTTTATAAGATGGTACATCTCGCGCGTATGTTAGCATGGCCGGGTCGTAATAACTAAGAGCCCTTATGACGAGTCGTTATTATTGTGTACTTATTTTGTCTTTTGTGTACTGGAAATTATATCTTCAACTTTAGTCTAGGCAATTTAATTTATATTTAAAAACTTTTCAAAGTATGATGTAGTCTCACTTAACGTTAAGATAAAAACATAATATTGATGGAATAATCTAAAAATTCTACAAACTAAAAATTAATATTTTATAGGTGTCTCGTCTGTACCTTTGTGGTTATGTAAGCGGCCCCTTATTAGTTTATTTATATGTGTTACAATAAGTTAGAAACAGCTATCAGTCAGCGCGAATGCGACCTTTCGTTGCGTGCCGCGCAATTTTTAACAAGATGATAAATCTCGCACACATGTTAGCATGACGGGACTGTAATGAGCAAGAGCCCTTATCACGAGTCGCTATTATTGTTTAGATATAGTCTCTTTTGTGTACTGGAAATTGGAACTTCAAAACGCTTCGAAATATAATGCAGCCCTACTTAACGTGAACATGAAAACATGATGTTTATAAGGCACAATTAAAAAAATCTACAAACCAAAAGTGACTATATCTCAACTTAGAGACTAAAATAATTGATATGACGTCATATAAGCGGTCCTTTATTCGTTTATTTATATGTGTTACAATAAGTTAGAAACAGCTATCAGTCAGCGCGAATGCGACCTTTCGTTGCGTGACGCGTAATTTTTAACAAGATGATAAATCTCGCACACATGTTAGCATGACGGGGCTGTAATGAGCAAGAGCCCTTATGACGAGTCGCTATTATTGTTTAGATATTATATATTAGATCTCTTTTGTGTACTGGAAATTGGAACTTCAAAACGCATCAAAATATAATGTAGCCCCACTTAACGTGAACATGAAAACATGATGGTTATAGAGAACAATTAAAAAATCTAAAAACCAAAAGTGTCTATATCTCAACTAGGAAACTAAAATAATTGATATGATATTATATAAGGGGTCCCTTATTCGTTTATTTATATGTACTTCAATAAGTTACAAACAGCTATCAGTCAGCGCGAATGCGACCTTTCGTTGCGTGCCGCGTAATTTTTAACAAGATGATAAATCTCGCACACATGTTAGCATGACGGGGCTGTAATGAGCAAGAGCCCTTATGACGAGTCGCTATTATTGTTTAGATATTATATATTAGATCTCTTTTGTGTACTGGAAATTGGAACTTCAAAACGCTTCTAAATATATTGTAGCCCCACTTAATGTGAACAGGATAATAAGATGGCTATAAAGAACAATTAAAAAATCTACAAACCAAAAGTGACTATACCTCAACAAGGAAACTGAAATAATTGATATGACTTTATGTTAGGGGTCCCTTATTAGTTTATTTATATGTGTTACAATAAGTTACAAACAGCTATCAGTCAGCGCGAATGCGACCTTTCGTTGCGTGCCGCGCAATTTTTAACAAGATGATAAATCTCGCACACATGTTAGCATGACGGGGCTGTAATGAGCAAGAGCCCTTATGACGAGTCGCTATTATTGTTTAGATATTTTCTCTTTTGTGTACTGGAAATTGGAACTTCAAAACGCTTTGAAATATAATGTAGCTCCACTTAACGTGAACATGAAAACATGATGGTTATAAAGAACAATTAAACAAATCGACAAACCAAAAGTGACTATATCTCAACTAGGAAACTAAAATAACTGATATACGTTATGTAAGGGGTCCCTTATTACTCTATTTATATGTGTTACAATAAGTTAGAAACAGCTATCAGTCAGCGCGATTGCGACCTTTCGTTGCGTGCCGCGCAATTTTTAACAAGGTGATAAATCTCGCACACATGTTAGCATGACGGGGCTGTAATGAGCAAGAGCCCTTATCACGAGACTCCGTTATTGTATACGTAATTTGTCTTTTGTATCCTGGAAATTGGATATTCAATTTCATTACCGCAATTTTATTTTTACGTTTAGTGTAGGCTCACTCAAAATGAAGTTTATTATTATACTTGAGTGTAAAATTGACTTGCATAATATATAATTATTGTATAACGTATATAATTATAACATATATAATTGTATAACGAAATATTTATTAGTATAATAGAAAAAAAATATTTATAACATAACAGATTCTTACTCCAATTTAATTCTACTCGCGTGAAATTTTGTGCTTTATTTTGTTATATTTCCAACACCGATTATTATATAATATTCTTTACACCCTTTAAATTTGTCTATTTTTTTAACAAAATCCTAACAAATTGCATTAAGTTTTTCCACATTAAACACTTAATTAATTAATTAATATACACAAGAAGAAACTGAACCTTAAAAAATGATTTGAACGTTCTTATAACAAGCACTGATATTATAAAAAACAAGTGTTTTTCAATAAAAAACAAACATTTTTATTTGTATAAATAAGAATGTACATAAATTTAATATGTGTAGAACAACGGATACAAAAACGTTTATTGCAGTGTAAAACCATGCACGAAATTTCGCTCAGTTGTAAACAGAGCGGCCAACACAAAGCAATAAAATTCAATCAATATGGTTGGTATTTTAATTGAAGGTTGCCAGCTTTCAACCTGGAGCTATTTGTAAAGTCTCATAAAACGTTATTGTGTCAGCCAGTTTTAACCCATTATCGTGCAAATTTAAATCGCTTTTCATACTAAAATTTTACATCGTCATACATATGCCTATCAAATGTTAAAATTGATAGTGTTCAATTATTATCGAGTAACCGGCTGACGGCGCAATAGAGCACGCAATAACGTTTTGTGTTTTAAGATATTTCTTTTATGTTATTTTTTACAATAGAAACGTAGAAAACTAATATGCAGTCAAACTGATGATAAGTGCCTACTGCCGCCTTTCATCATCACCAACCCACTACTGTCCCACTGCTGGGCACGGGTCTCCTCTCATAATGAGAAGGATTAGGCCATAGTCCACCGCGCTTGCTTAGTGCGCATTTGAGATTTTTTTTGTTTATAAATCTCTCAGGTATGTAAGTTTTCTCACGATGTTTTCCTTCACCGTTTAGCAAGTGATAATTGATTTCTAATACGCACATAACTTTGAAAAATCAGAAGTGCGTGCCTGGGATTTGAACCTCGGATCTCTCAATCAAAAGTCGAGTTTCTTAACCACTAGGCTATCACTGCTTTATACACTTCCGCCTTTGGATTCATATAATAAATGGTAATTGTCATTGTGAAGTCACCGATGTTACTGCCATTATTAAGTTTGTATTAGTACTTCGTTTCACTTTATCTTTAGCTACCGTTATTTATTTTATTTTATACAAATTGTTTGATTTCATACTTCGATCCGATAATTCTCAAACAATTTCACGAAACTCTAAAGTTACGTCAGGTCGCAAAAAAAGCGTCAAACGCTTAAAATTGTCGTTCATGGCCTTTTCATTGACTTTAAAAAATAAAATGTATAAATTAATTCATGACTTAATTCGCGGAATTCGCCAGCTTTGCCGTCTGTGAAGTGAATAATTCGTAATCCTTTGTTCAGTGGGTGAAAAAATAAAGCGTTCTTGTGAAAACATTGTGAATTTTATTATTTTTTCTCCGCCATCTCCCTCAAATGTTTCTGTTCAGTACGGTGCGGGGATGTTTGCGTTGAAATGAGTAACGCTACGGTACCTCCGACCCCGGGGCACCGTAAATACTGGTGGCGAAATGAAACCTGTATTCACTTGACGTTCTTTCGTCACGTTATCTAAGGGACAGGCGACAGCGATTACAGTTTTTTTACTATTTTTGTACTTAAACAGTGTGTTCTTAACGTATATTGAATCGCTTAAAATTGGTATATTTTAACAGCTATAAAATAAATCTAAATTTAAGTAGGTACAGTCGCGAATCGATACGATTTAGTTACATGTCTAGCCATAATAAATAACATTAAAGTGGTAATTAATTTCAAATATCACAGTTTATAATGTAAAAGACCAAATTTTATTACTACTACTTATGACTACTACACTTTACTTAAAAATAATTTAGTTGTACCAGTAGTGTAAGAGATCGCTATAGCTCCAGATAGACCGTAGTGGAACAAAATTTTATTTGACTAAGTTTATAACTTGGACCACAAACGGATATCCACATGCGGTGACTTCAGTACACGACTCTCGCGTTTCGCCAGATATCGGCGTAAAAAATTGCACCGTAAAAGCCTTTTGCGGGCTTAACCCCTCACTTATTCATAATACCGACCTCGGGAAATCATTTGTTAACTGTTTTTCGTACTAAATAACGTACCTTTATTTTAAAATAATTAATACATTTTGTAATGAAATTAAATTAACATAAAAGCATGCGATTCGCCTAGTAGGAATTGCTAAGTGATAATAAAATGCATGTAGTTTCGTAATTGCCTCCAAATACGATCGGATTCCTACATGAGGACTGCACCAGATGCATTGCCATAATATTACACGGACCTTTCACCTCCCGCTTTTAGTGTTATTGTATGTGCAACATAAGTTCATGTCGATGCAGTTTGTTGTAAAAAGGTGTGATTTCATTTTGTTCAGTACAAAAATCTATGAGCATTCCTTAGACAACTACTTTTTCTTCAAAATTCCTGTCTGCCTTATCGCTAAGTATAAAAAAGAAATGTCAAAACATACCAAGTACCCTTAATAGTCAGTCTCTACATTTATACTCATAGCGAGAATAAAGGAAAACTTTCTAGTAACAAGATTATTTTTACTACATACAAAAACTTACCTAAAAGCAATTCTTCTAACACCGTAACTTTTACATTACGGTTCTCAGTTTAGGTCATAATATATGACTTCCTGGAATCATAAAAATATTCATAACACTCGTACAAGAAATTCTGCAAGTAGTAAAATGCTGCTTACTTGGAGTCCACGAAGTATTATTTTATATTTGTTCTCTGCGGAAGTTACATCATGTTATGGTCGGTACGGTATGGCCCATATTTACCACAATAAAGGTATATACTCTACGGTACTATATAGAAAAGAAGACACTCAGAAAAAAGGTTAGTCCATTGAAATGTTACATGAGCTTTGCATTTCTTAGAGGGCGCAATTTTATTTTTGGGACATGTGTGGGGGTCAATAGAAGCTTAACCTCAAGTTTGTGGGGTCGCCACCCTTGTCCCCCGGCCGCCATCTTGCAAAACACTTTTTTCGCGATATCGGAAACTACGCATTTTACAAAAACATTGTAAGGTCATAATTGGTAGCAAATTGTTTTGCCTACAAATATGTTTATATAACTTTTTCCCTAAATTAAAAATTAAAGAAGTTATAAGCAAAAAAGTGAGAATCTTATCTTATCTGGGGTTCATTACAAATGTCCATGGGCGACAATAGCCACTTACTAGGCACACTGTATTTGTGATAACAACATCATCATATCTAATTTTACTATAAAAACAAGAGTACACTGTTTTACTCTTGTTGTTGTAGCGTTGTACTGTTTTGGTTTTAACTATTCCTTAGAGCAGATTTTTTTTTCATGTGCAATGCATTATTAGTCCTCGTGACAACATCTGAGAATGCGATAGATAGAAAATGTCTAGGCATATGTGATAGATAAAAAAAATAATAGGTTCCAGTTATATTTTTTTAGTTATTGACGTCAAAGGCTGTAGTTAATTTGCAGACGTTTATATAGATACGCAACTTTTATATAAGATAACATCAAAATATAATTGTTATTTTAATACAATAAAAACAAGATGAATGTTAATCGTACAAGAACATAAATACATACATGTATCTATATATTTCCCAAACGTTACGTTACTTCACAATATATGATGAAGTCAAATCCATTGAAATGTCTATATTTGTATCGTTAGCTATGATTAATAGTTCCGTACGAGAAGCATCACGTCAGAATATTAATGCTTAAGCCTTTGTTGTCAGAGATGGAATATATTGAATCCATCCTGTAAAATATTAAAGGAAAATATTATTAGAGGCCAAATACTTAAGTATTGATTAGTAATAATACTACTCGCTATTATTATAGTTATTAGAAATTGCCTTTGGTTACATAGTATTTGTCCCCGAATACCACATTGTAAAGCAAGTATTATATTGATATAACTAGCAGGTAGGTTTAAATCTATTTTTTTCTGAACCACACTGGATCCTTTTCTAAACATTCCCCTGAAAAGCTAACGTCATATAAATACAGTAAATTAAATAATGAAATCAACAAAAACCTTAACGGGAAAAAGTCCAAATTCATAGCAAAGAAAGAAGAAATTTTTCAAAGCAACATGCTTAGAAACAGGGTCAAACTTAGCGACAACAAGATAGTGTAGCTAAGCCGGCATCTCCAAACTTTCCATCAGAAGCTCGTATAAGAATCAAAGAGTTCCTCCGAAACTTTTATTTTTAAAACTCGATACATTAAATACACATATGAACGAGTGGTTTATTTTCTTGTTTACGTTTTTTAACCGACTTCCCAAGGGAAGAGAGGTTATTAATAAAATTGAAAGACCAGCAGTCAGAAATCTTGGGAACGTTTATAATGACAATATCATTATAAGTCATACCAGTAAAACATTTGTAAGTTATCGCAACACGAAAGTGTTTATTAATTGCACATCCTATCACTATCCCTCACATTAATCTTGACAATAAAAAAAACAGAGAATACATAGAAACTGGATATAAATATAGCAAACCTTTTATTATAACAATACGTATTAAAGCTGATAGTTTGGCCGTTGGTGACCACAGTTTACGAAATTTTCCTGTAACAAAATATAACAAAGGAGACATAGATAGCAAAGAACTATTGCTTAGAAAAGAATTTGTTATAGTATTGAGGAAAATAAGACGATAAAAAAGGTCTCGTGGCCAACAAGAGGCGTAAAAGAATTCGTATCCAAGTGAATAGTCCAGACAGAAATAAAACAAACGCATTGGAAGCTTAAGCAAACTTACTTAAGGCTTAACAGCGAAGGAAATATAGCGCTTAATTAACATAAACAGCGCCTAGTACGGAAATAGACTTGTAAGGCAGAAATAGACGCTAACTCCTGAAATAGTAGAAGAAAAGATTAAATTTGTGAATTGGGATCACTAAACTAAAGTAAACACAGTCTCTTATTTGCGGCTCGAGGAAAATTACGCTCAAGGGACTGTTCCAAGCACTTCAACATTAAAACCTTTGTTTTGGTACGTTTAATTGTAGTTTTTATGTGAGTCCCTGTGAAATGTACTAAAACGTAATTTTGTTTAGAGTTTAATGCACTGTACTTTGGCAAAGTCAAAACACTGTTTGACGAATGTTAACTGAGAATTCCATCAGGATATTGAAGACTGAACTAATTACATAAAGAGGGGCTCATATCTGAGAAACAGCAGCAATTCTAATCTAAATAAAAGTTTCTGACTTCTATATTAAAACTGTAGTTGCAATCTTTTGGATCACTATTTCTATTTCATACAGTATGTAATAATTTATTGTTGTTCAACTCCCAATAGATTTTTTCTATCAGACAATTTTCTTCCAATATAATGTATTTATTAATTATATTATAATACTTAAAAAACATAAGTATATTTCTTGCTTGGTTATGAATTTTATAAAGCAAGGACAATAATTAAAATCGCCAATCGGCCAATCTACTTTTAATACACTAATTTAAAACAGTACTGAAAACATTTTGTAAATGAACAAGTAAAAGCTTCGCAATATTACGGTACAAATTTAGACGATCAGAAAAATGTTTTACCCCTAAAAAACGGAAAGGAAATGGTATTTTTGTCATTTATTCCGTCCCTTGTTAAACACTCTAAACATTTTATCGAGACCATCAGATTCTGTGTTTTGTTTAACTTTATTTGTTTTGGAAGCATCTGGGAATTCATTCAAAAGCTTCCGGGTAAATATACCCGAATACAATCTAAAAATATTATATCAGTTTTCCGTATTCATACCTACGTACGATTTTGTAAATATTGAACCGAAAAACATTATGTACAATAAATGTAACATTGCATATTTTAATATGTATATTACCAGTATGCTGATTTTTTATCCAAAATCATCTAAATTTAATGCAAAGCGTTTAGTTTATCATGAACATGCTTGGTAGCGTTTTTCTAAGGCGCCTTTTCCTGTCACACCTATTTACGTTCGCATGCGTGTCCCACCCGTACACATGAATTAATTCGCTGCAGTCTCTTCGTGACTCGTATGTATGGGTGCATGAAACGATAGGATGCAAGTGGCACGCATGCAGGCGGAACGCGCATGTGGGAGAACGCGCGACAGTAAAGCGTATTGTACTGACGGACCTGCGTAGATAAAAAAATAACCGTGTAAATATGGATTGTAATTACAAAATAGTCTTTATAAGAAACGAAATCAGTATTCCTATTTTCTTGCAGTTACGTGCCATTGAATATGTACGGTCCAGTTAAACCCGCTTTTTGGAATACTAGCTCAGAAAACGTAAATAAACTGTCTCTAGCAGGTGTTGCGAAAAAGCATTGGCGACTGAATTCGACGATTCGTTTGCAAGAATCGCTGGCGATGGACTACATCGGGCTTTCTAATGGGAACGAATCCATTCTCAAAAAAAAAGAGAAATTCATTTACCAGCTGTCGACTGAAACAGATTCTATCCTTTCCTTTTTGACCGCTTCGCTCGTTAGGTGTATACGTAAAATTTAATCCAGTGTCTGGATATTTGCTCGAAATAATCCCGGGAATTCCTTGAGCACGCGTTAGAAGCTAAGAATTGACCTACTCGCATGACAAATAAGCTGCTTTAAAATATAATTGAAATTCACCTGAATATGTTTGTAATAAAATTTAATTGAAAGAGCTAAGAATTTAATTAATAAATACAAGTAAAAATTGTCAGTAATTTTTAAACTTCTAACACTTCAAATATTTATATTGGAAATAAAGTAAAATAAAAAGCGGATTTATTTTTCATCGATATTATATGAAAGCGTTCTCCTTGACGCGTTTGTATTAATATGACACTAATGTCTCTTTACTTAATATTCTAACACAAATCGACCGGAGAGCGATAAAAGAATAATTACATTTTAATATTAAATATGTGGCAATTATTTATTATTTACATGGAGACAATTAAATAAAACATACATACATACCAAAACTTTTGCTTCATATTATAAAGACCGATGAGACAGTAAATAATACAATATCTTTGTTTTTATTTACAGTATCTTTGTTTTTGTCCAAAGTATCTGTAACTATTGTTTGCAATAAAGTGGCTTACTCTCAGAATATTAACATGTTAGATACAACATTCTTGTTTATGCAATATCACGGCATCGGTCTCATGTTATTAAATTACAACATTCCTTGTGTTTCAATATCGGAGACAATAAATAAAGTCGGGAAGAAAATAAATAAAACCATATCTGTGATAATGGTGCTATAAAAATGTATGTTGAATTCAACCCTGATACCGATAACGAGTAAGGAAACTATATTTTTGAGCGGAGCGGACCGTTTTGTTCATAAATATAGCTTATGAAGGAAACGGTACAGAATCCCCTTAGGACGTGCCAAAACATTCAAACGGTTGCTATTTTTTGTAGTGGCAGCAATAAAATTAGTAAAAGAAATATAATGTTATTTCGTATAATGTAATATTTGATCACTAATGTAATTACCTATTAATGATCGAAGGATGTAATGTAATTATTGTTACACAATATGCATTTAATATTGGTTTGTCAAAAACCGCTGTAACCCGTTTAGACGTAAGTTTGTATTCAGATATATAATTAAGAAATCTATCTATAGTATATGTGCCACCAAAAATAGACAAATTATAATATGATTAAAATATTTTTACTAATTGTTCCTCAAAAACTTTCCTCAATATGTACGTGTTCATCAATGGTCTACCAAATTCAAGATTTTTTTAAATATTTTTTTTACATACCACCAATGTAAAAAACCAATCAATGTTCAATATTCGTATATAGCTTGGTCAAGTTAGACATAAAAATAGTGGTCAAATAGCTAAAATTCCGGGAAAGCCATTTTTTTGTAGAGACCTTGGGTTTACCATTACAAATAAAGTGTCAAAAGTCCCCAAAGATCAGAAGTGTGCGTCGGCAGTTATTCGAGGTCAAATGTCAAAATTTTAGGTTCTTTGAATTTTTCCCGAAAACGGTAAGTTTTATCGAAAAAGTACCTAGGACCAAGTTGTAGCTCTTAAGATTCTCTACAAAATATTCCTTATATTTTTTTTCTCTAAAACCTATCATTATTCAGATATCGCGCTTGTCAGAATTACGAGTACGTTTTACACGATATGCACATATTTCCACACCACCTGTGAAATAGGATACTCAGCGCGTTTTTTTTAACGTTTCCCTGGGAGGACTATTTCACGAACCTTTATGATGTTATTTCCAGCAACAATACTTATTTAATAGTATGAAGAATATTGATAATGCTTATTGAGTTCAACTGTCGTTCTAATTTTTTTGTTACTTTAATATAAACTACTCAAAACAAAATAGGGCCCACCCCACGATCATCTACAAATTTGTTTACAAATATTTTGCACGGTTATCGTAACTTGACTCAAGTACTTAAACGTATAGTTGACATGTTTATGAATCTGTGCCAGCGTTTCTACCGATAACTTTAACATTATTCTTAAGTAGGTAGTCAAATAAAATGTAGGGTTAAAGAAAGTGATTAAATGCGTATTTTTGTCGCTCGCGTTCTCAGTCGTATTCTAAACGTTACTGTTGAAGCTTATTTGGTAAATCATTTCCTTTGATTACGGCGTTAGTTCTAATCAATATGCCTGGTCCTCGTCGTCATATGAACATGGAAACTGCAGCAAGAGCAGTTGCTATGCTTCAGGAAGGGCACTCCCAAAGATTTGTTGCAATAAGCATCGGTGTGTCCCGACGAGCTATCCGAAACCTGTGGGAACGTTATCAAGAGACCGGAAGTATTGATAGGAGATCTGGATCAGGGCGAGCGAGAGCCACAACGGCTCAGGAAGACAGATATATCAGATTAACTGCCCGTCGGGACCGTACAATCACCGCCCGAGCCTTACAAAATCAGTTACGGCAGTCTACTGGAAGACAAGTGAGCGATCAAACTATTCGAAATCGTCTCCACGAAGATGGCCAACGTTCCAGATTGCGTGTTGTCCGGCTCAAACTGACAAGAGCTCATCGTGCAGCACGCTTAAGGTTTGCGCGTGAACATTTGGATTGGACAATGGATAACTGGAGATCCGTACTCTTTACGGACGAAAGTAAAGTCAAGTTTTATAGTGACGACAGACGAGTACGTGTGTGGAGAAGGGAAGGAGAACGTTTCTCAGAACCATGCATCCATGAAACTGACCGTTTTGGGGGTCCAAGTGTTATGGTTTGGGGTGGAATAAGCTTGCTCGGTAAAACAGAGCTGGTAATTCTGGATGGAGGTACCGTAACCGCCGCTAGTTACGTCGAACGAGTAGTCCGTCCTCATATTGTTCCATTTTCACAAAGAATTGGCGCTAACTTTGTTTTAATGCAAGACAATGCTCGCGCTCACACGGCGCGTATCACACAGACTGCACTTTCTGATGCCAATATTTCAGTTTTACCTTGGCCAGCCATGAGTCCTGACCTCAACCCCATCGAACATTTATGGGATCAATTGAAAAGAAGCCTCAAAGAAAACTATAGCAGCGTGAACAGTCAAGAAGAGCTAATAAACGCACTAAAATTGTGTTGGGAGCAAATACCAGAACAAAACATAGTGCATCTTATCGAAAGTGTTCCAAATAGACTCAGGGAGTGCGTACGGAGCAGAGGAGGACCCACACGCTACTAAACTTAGGACTTGTGAACATATGGTCCCAATACAGTGATAAAATTTCAATTTCATTAATCCCATTATTTTACCAAAATATCGCCAAAAACTGTTCTTTGTGTTTAAATTTAAAAAAATAAACAAATTATGTAATTTGTTAAGCTCACATAATTTATGAATCCCTACTTCAACCATATCTAATTAGAAAAACTGAATAATTGTAAGCATTTTAAAATTAATGCAAAAAAACGTTGTGGGCCCTATTTTGTTTTGAGTAGTTTATTTTTATAATATTGGGGTAGCAGACAAGCATGCAGTCCACCTTATGGTAAGTGGCTACTGCCGCCCATCGATATGTATAATTAACCCCAGATAGGATTAGATATTCCTACCTAAAGTCGGTCACAAATGCGCCGCTACCCCTGAGGACTAAGTTAATACGTCTCGGGAAAGTATGTCTCCCTTACCACACCCTTCAAACCAGAACACAGCAGCGCTTAACACTGCTGTTATGAGGCAGAAATAGGTGTGGCGGTGGTGCCGCCGGAGTCGAAAAATTCATACTCCACTTAAATAATCATGTTTTCTTCTATTTATTATTCGTCTTCTTCTTCCTCCTCTTGCTGAATGTCTAGAAATTGTTTATACGAAGATGAATCAGTTGCCTCTGTCATCAAAATCACATGAATCTTCCTCTCTTGTATTTAATGGACCATTTGAGCAAGATAGACCTTGGTAATTGGTACACGCCGCAGGACTCAAGGATTGTTTCTTCACCTCAAGCAACAATCAAATTACGAAGGGAATTCGGCTTCTTCTTCTTTCTTTATGGAGCTCCAAAAAAATATTGCGTAGATACATAGATATATCTATGCGTGGATAAGTACAGACATTTAATATTTGTGAAATAAAACAAACAGTTCAACAAGTACAATTCAACACTTGTATCAGGTCAGACATGGCAAGGCAATCAACTGAACTCTGAAGACTGGGGTTCAAAATTAAGAATAATACTTTGGAATCGATTCAAACATTACTGACCTCCACACGAGAAAAACTTCTTAACACTATTTTTTGCAATTGCAAAAAAGGTCGTAGTGCCAAATGTGGCAGTGCAGTACAGTGTTTTCAGCGTGTACCAATTGCCAAGGTCTATCTTGCGCAAATGTTTAATTAAATACAACAGAGGTATATGATCTGATGAAGAGACAACTGATTAGTCTCCATTTAAACAATTTCTAAACATTCAGCAAGAGGAAGAAAAAGATGAAGAACGAATAAGAAATTGAAGAAAACGTGATTGTTGAAGTTGAATATGAAGAGTATAAATCAGATTAAAGTAACAAAAAATTAGAACGACAGTTGAACTCAATAACCAATATCAATAATCTTCATACTATTAAATAAGTACTGTCCCTGAAAATAGCATCTTAAAGGTTCTTGGGATACTCCCCCAGGGAAACCATGTTAAAAAACCCCGCTAAGTACGCTATTTCACAGGTGGGGTGGATATAATGTAAAACGTAATTCTTACAAGCGCAATATCTGAATAATTATTGGTTTTAGAGAAAAAAATTATAAGCACCATTTTATAGAGAATTTTAAGAGCTACAACTTTGGCCTGAGGTATTTTTCGATAAAACTTACCGTTTTTGAGGAAAATCCAAAAAACCTAAAATTTTGACGTTTGACCCCGAATAATTGCCGACGCACACGTCGGATCGATGAGGACTTTTAACACTTTATTTGTAATGGTAAACCCAAGGTCTCTACGAAAATTCAGCTTTCCCGGAATTTTAGCTATTTCAATTGCTAACTTGACCGGACTAATAGAAGTAGGTCTATAATACAAATATGTTATAGATAGTCCCCAGTGCCTTCCTAAATGTAATTGTCCTTTTCGGCAAAAAACATGTTTAACATTGCAACAATCTCTTTGTACAAAGAAAAACTACTGCCTCAAATGCGAAGCACATTATATTTTGTTTCTCAAAAGGTTCGTACGAGCATAAGGGTTTATTCCATTAAATATTCAGAACGTGGAGTTCTGTGGAGGAATGTCAACTTGTTTTAGCGATACAATTCTTGCCTCTTGACGTTTCGTGTTAGGACCTTATTTTATTATTTATGTTAAGGGATAAAAAGAGTGATAAGAATAGACCTGGATACATTAGCACCTTTAATATAGATGATGTATCGTAATCAGTTCTGACAAATTTCTACACCTTAATTTTTTACGCTTAGGGAAACTTGTTTTGTCTCTGGACGAAACTGCGTATGTAATCAGCATAAGAGTATAATAATAATAAATGTAAGTGTTAAAAAAGGCAGACTGCTTAAAAATGGCCTACCGTCACGCCCACAATGTTGACAACTCCAACGACAATATGTGTTAAAATCCGTGAAGCCTTTTGGAGTGTAGGGCGTGCCAAAGAATGAAACATACATACGATTAAAAAGACCCTTCACAGTCAGGTAAGAAAGCATTAATTTATTTCATCATATTCAAAGAATTGTACATATTATAATAGAATCATCTTCCTTTTTTAATTAAAGTTTTTTTTTATTTTATTTTATTTCCATCACTATGAACGAAAGCTTCAAACTTTATCAATGGTATCAATAAAGTTCAATAGAAAAAGTGAAACTCGTAATTCAAACCGTTTGAATAAAACGCTGATGAAACAAACAAAAACAAATAGTATTTGATCCAATCTGTGAAACCAAATATTTGATCATATTTGTTTTGGCTCTATAACGTTTGTCATTGTGACTTTTTGCACACTTTTATGAGCTTGTTATAGGATAAGTTATGAAAATACCTTTTATCATTAAATATCATCATATTTTGTATACCAAATATATACGTGTTGAAAATTCTATTCCAGTGCAGTCTAATTGTTTATTGATTAATAAGCTGAATTTATCGCCTTATAGTGTATGGTTATCTGTTTGTAATTATAACAATATCCCTTTTTTATACGTTTACGGCCAGATTAAGTTTCTTTGTGTTACGGTTCCTACAGATATATTAAGATGAATTTGAAAACACTCAGGACTAGAGCATCCAGCACCCAGGAATCTCAATTTATCAATAGATAGTTTTCCCGAGGATGTCGTGTATGATCCCTCTACTATGCGGGAAGCTCTGAAAATCATTTCATGATCAAATATGATTTTATTTACTTAAAAGTTTATTTCGTTATTTAGAGATTACGTCATACTCTGACACGGACTCAAGGTTTTGCATCAAGTATTCAACATCTGCATATAAAAGGTTGAACGCCCACGCTCGTGTAAATGTGAAGCGGTTTCGTAAATAAGCTGAGATGTTTCCCACGAAATAATCTAAGAATATAACTATGAAAGATTGATGCATATTTTTAGAACGTAATATTAAAAAGATGTGTTCTTAAGCTGGCGGTTAACATTTGCTTCCTACTGTATGTAACTCTTAACTTATTCGGAAAATATTGTAAGGCGTTGTAAAGTAATGGTTCTCTTATTAACATTAAGATTGTTATTTGATTCAAATGTCTTGATCTACATGAACTACTACTTTTACTTAGCACAATAAATTTGGTCTTCGTTCTTACCGTGACCGTCAGTCTTCTAACGAATTAACTTTTAAAGAATTACAACTATCTAGGGTTGTTATTATTTTCTATCGGAATAAATTCATAGTTTTGTCGAAGTTTTGTATTTCATAATAAGCTCTATTTCCAGAGTCAACTGCTTTATTAAATTACTGGCAAAAATACCAGATTAAAAAACACATCAATTTTAATAAAACTTTATACCAGCATCTCCTGGCGAAATTTATATTCCCGACGCTGTGTATAATTTGTAAAATTGCAACAAAAACAGCAATCAGTGCCGTAACAAGCGGGACTCGATAGTCCGAGATATACGACACGTGGAAAATTAACCAATTTGCTGCGAGAGGCCATTGAACTCTCAGTGCCGTCTAGCTACGTTCGCGCTCAATCGGAATTATCCACGAATATTCCATTCCCTTAAACGAAATTGCATAGCAAGAATATTATTTCGTGTAATTGCGCTAGTAACAATCGCCGAGGGGGTTGGACGTTTCACCTCCAGCACTGCACATCCGTTGTAACAAGACCCGCGAGACATATCAAAATTAACTGTTTCTCTGAACCAAGACCGAGAACAGGAAGGTCTGGTGAAACTGGCGGGACTGCTCAGTTTCGGGACGACGCCCCTTCCTCACTCATTATCGTTAACAAAGGGTTGAATTCGATTTACATTTCATCATAGTGTGCCATTGTTACGTGTAGACACTTCAGGTTTATGTCTTTCCTTTCCTTTAATACTGTAAACAGTAGGACATTTACTATTTAATATTATTATTTTTTGTCGAATGACACAGTTTGAGTTCCAGGCATTAACATAGCTAATAAAGCTTAGTATTATAAAAATATGAAAAATATAATATTTTTACACGTTTATTTTGGAGTTTTGGTAGACATGGCAACTCCAGTATAGCTTATAACTATATTATAAATATAGTTTTATTTTAACTATAAGCATAATAGTTTATTTTGCTGAATTAATACAGAGAACAGTTTAGCAGAGCGCACTTCACCAAAAGATGTCTACTATAGTTTAAGTTTATACACATTTTATGTATTAGATACTTACATTTGATTAGAAAAATATCTTAAAATAAATCAAATCCAATTTAAATCGACTTCTCCTAATGTAATTTACAATAATAAGTATACAATTCTAGGAGACGAAGATATTATCGTGGGTGTAACGTTAAAAATGAATCGTGTGGTACCAAGTTAGAGTTCTTATTTGCGTCTTTATACATAGAGGTGAGCTTCATCGCCCGATCAGCAATCAAGTTTTGAAGCGATAACCAACCGGTGACCTTTAAAGAGGAAAATTTATAATTCCCTAATCCCTTTAACTTCTAACTCACTTACTAAATTCTGGCGAAATTCGGTTCTTTCAGCCTTTCGCTCATTAAATGTAACTTTCAAGTGACATTCCAAAAATAGATATTGAAGGGCTACCGTCTTGATTGAAAGTATTCCTGCAATGTTATTATAGAGTTTATAGTAATTGAAATTTTCAAATTTTATATTATTATCCACATTGATATTTTGTGTTATTTTCATGATTTTTATAATAATAACTGCCCATTTGTATAGTTACTGGCTGGTACGATTGTATGAGTTAGCATAAAAAAAGAAAAATAATGCTCTTGATTTTTTACTTTTATTTTGCGCGGGAATAATAAAAGTTGTAAATTGGATGTCGAAATAGTTTTATTCTATTAATATGTTATTATTATATGTTAGAGTACTTGAAAAAGATAAGTTGCTCTTTTTTAAAATTAGCCATTTGCGGCAACAAGATATATAGGTACCTAATATGTTTACTACTTTGTCGCTTCATACCATAATTGTTTCGTGCAATCCTTACACTGATCCCCAACTTTATTACAGATATCATTATCCCTGAGGACTTAATCAGGCCGCTATAAAATATAAAAAGACTAGGCTGCTCAGCTCTCACTGGTACTACTCAATTATGGTTGCATCAATGAGTTAAAATATAACAAATTATTTGTAAGTAACTCAGATGGAAACAAATAAATATAACATTTCATTTCATCTACAGAAAAATTGCAGCATGTACCATATGAGTCGGAATGATTCCGCGTTCGATCCCCATCCAGTCAGACCAGTTAATTTATGCATTTAGGTTTCTGTTTTGGGTCTAAGTTTGTGTACATGTCTATGTAGATGGCATCGACGACATGCATACCCTGAGTTCAGGGCTACTAGCTATATTTATAGCGTCATTTTATATAAGTCTTACTAGACACCGTAGCGACCATTAGGTGATAAGACAGGAATAATTAAAAGCTACCTTTAAATGTCCAATCTGCAGTTATAGCATAGGACTGTCAGCGTTTTACCGTGCGTGGTTTGTAAATAAATACACGAGCGCCACGAGCATGCATAAAGCTTATCCCAATGTTACTCTTAAATGCTGCGCTACTGCAAATAAAAACGAATCCTTTGAACAAACTACAAAATCCGATAAACTCTTTATCTCTTGGATATAGTAAAATATTTAGTCACTCATAAACGGCAAAAATTTTTTTCAATATTCCCGTTTCGTTACGGTCTATACAGAACATTTTACAGTTAAAGAATTTTTGTATCCCTTTGAGCGATAAAAGGAAAATCTGTGAATTTATGATGCTTGTTTTACGGCAATTTATGACTTAGGTAGATTGGAAAACCCAACATTTTTAAAATTTTAATATAAATATTTTTACGTTCTGAAGTACGGATTTTGCTTTGTTATTGACGAAGCTTTGTTATTTTTTTAAATATTATTAGCATTTTATAACTGTACCGATTTTTACGTAAAATTATAAAGTAAAGATGAAACCTAAGTTTAGAGTCTCTTTACACCTATCCTGACAGAATAAATTCAGAGCGGGCAAAAAAATACGATAAAAACGTAATAATTATGTCAACATATCACAAATAAAAGTGTAAATGACTTGTTACGTGTCACGTCGCATCGTCCGTCAAGTCATATTAGTAGAAGATCCGAAGCTAAGTCGAACTGGACCGAGCTGATAATAGAATGAAACTCATTTTATAACGAAATTAGTACATTGGGTAATACATTAAAAATGGGTTTGCTAAAAAAATCCTGGACAGGATAATTTTAATTATTTTTTGAAAAATTAATTTTCATTTTGCAGACAACCCTATATCAACGTGTTCACAATAAAACAGCGCTTCTACTGATATAAAATTTTATCTATTATCAACATGAGTGAAAGTAGTTGCCAGCGAAATACCTGTTTATACCTGACAACCCAGTAGTTCGTCCACGTAAATAATAGGCAACCCAAAGCCTGCACATTCTGTATGTTTTTAACATTCACTCAGAATAGAATTTTCTTATTATCTTGATGTTGCAAAATTTAATTTTCAATTAAATTTTAATTTTTCAAAAAATAATTAAAATTATCCTGTCCAGGATTTTTTTAGCAAACCCATTTTTAATGTATTACCCAATGTACTAATTTCATTATAAAATGAGTTTATTCTATTATCAGCTCGGTCCAGTTCGATTTAGCTTCAGATCTTAGATCATATATTATTTATGGAGGTACTTCTGAATTAGTAAACCGATTGCCATAAAGTTTTTCTGTCTTTCATACTACTGCATCTGAATTAAGTTATTACATCGTGCTGCCTTCGTAAATAAGTCGATAGTGCTAAACTACTAAACATCTTAAGAAGTACCTAGATGTGATAGAGACAACAGTAGGCACTGCTAGTTTGCTACCACAACATTATAAAAAGTACCTAATTTTGTGTCAGTAGCCAAGGGATTCAATTCAGCAACATGGTCACAAGCAAAGTCATTCATTCCTGTGGTAATATCAAAACCATATATTTAGGACTTAATAGCCTAATTGGTTGTTGATTGGTACTTGGTGGTTGGACGTAATTCATTGGCAAATTCTTAAGAGTCGTTAAATAGTGGTAATGTTCCAGCATCAGAACCTGACACGACAGTACTACTGTTACAAACTTTATCTAATCGAGTTTTTTCCACTATCCTCCATTAAGTTAACTAGGCGCTATAATTTGCCTCGTTGTAAAGTGCTCAAGATAGCTTACCTAAGCTGCCGTCGACAATTTTATCCGGTACATTTTCTTTGGAATTTACTAGTATTACTGGAACATTATTTTCCTTTTTCTTTTTTATAGTATTCGCTTCAACACTGGAAAAGTTTTCAGAAAAGGTTCGTAAGAAAGTTGTAAATTTTTGTTGTATTTCGGCTTGTCATATAAAATCCATATTTAGAATTATAATTTAACTGTTTGGCAATTGTAACTAAATTTGTGTATAATTTTAATGTACCTAACATTAAAATTTCATCAAACAATTCCCATACTTTTCAACGACAAACACAGAGCCGTAAATTCAAATTTGAATTTTGTAATTACTCCATCGATAGCTTATTATTGGTGTTATGAACGTTATTGAAATTAAATTTTGTATTTATTCCGTGTATTGGCAATCCTGTTATGCAGGTTTGTGAGTTAATTATAAAATTCAATTCATGCATAAATTGTGTATGAACAAACAGTAACATAGTAGTAACACGGCAGTCATTATTAATTCTATTGATGAATTATTAAATTAGTTGGTTTTAAGTAAATAAGTACCTAGTACTGTAGAAGTAGTCATTGGTAATAAGTAATCATTTTAATGATTTTAAACACCGTAGGGTTTCATACATACCTAAAAATTGTCAACAATGTAATTTTTATGTGAAACCTGCCAACTTGGTTAAAACTATTACCTGTTTGCCTAGCAGGGAGCAATTGAGGCCGGATTATTTGAATTATCCTACTTAAGATACTGTAAAGCTGACTGCCAATTGGCTACAATCGTTTTAGCAACTGATAGTTTAGCGATTCAGTACTGGTTATCGCGACTATAAAAAGTTTCTTGCCGACTATTTATTAGTTTAAGCATATCTAAAAGACTGTTGACAGATTTTTCGAATCAATCATATATCGTTCTTAGGTCGCTCAAACAGCAATGGTCCCCACGCGGGTGCAGATAAAAGCGACTGATCATGGCTAAAGCGACAAAATAAGTATCTTAGCCTACACAACTATCACTCAAAACATAGTAGCTAATGGACGATCAGTTTTGCCTAATAGACCTCACTCTTGCCTTAAACAAGTACAAATCCTTGTTAAGAAATATAAATCAAACAGGGAGTAACTGACACAGGAATGCCAAAGTGTTTCAAAATTAAAGAGAGCGCCTATTGGACGATCCTTTACTAGACTTAACATGATTATCGACTCGGAACATTCCTATCGAATTCTCACTTTTGTCGGATACATACCTTACATCGGATTTTCGAATATCACGACTACTTTACCAGGATTAATGTCATACGTAGAGTAAGTATGTAGGTATATTTAAAGCGCTTAACGCCCTTACATCGAAAAGGGATCTCGGAAATCCCGGAATTTTGGCTAATGGTGGGCTTATATAAACTAAGGAGATTTTTTGTCTTGTTATTGAATTATCAACTAGGTTTGAATTATCGACATACAAAGTCGTGTGCTAATTTGATGCTTCTAGGCGCTAAACAAATACAAAAACAGTCATTTTTTTTAAAACGTAAAAACTGATTGTAAGGGTACTGAAGGTAGTTGTAACAGTTCGAAAATATGAATCTACATCTCAACGACGACAAAAAACTACAATAGAGAGCAATGTGACGTTTACTTGCAATTCATTTACAGTTGAATCCTGAAGGGTAAGGAATCTGGTTAAAACCGTTAAACGCAATAAGAAATTTGGTTAATGGATATGGGCAATTTATTCAAACGACGCAGAATCCTTCTTCGAAGTTCGCACACAAATTTCGGTAACAAAAAGCCGAAAACGACATCGCATTTTTCAGTGTTACGCAACATTGGTATAATGTTATCAACGCAATATAAATGGGTACTTTATTCTCATGTAATAAATGTGAGATATACAAAATTTTACGGTTTTGCAATACAAGTTATGTCCTGTACATTATTTGAAAAATCATTAATAGCCTCCGTGCAAGAGGGCGCCCTGTAGTTATCCTTTTTAGTAGCAGCAAGTTGAAGGTGGTAGAACTCTTTGTGGTTCGACTCCGGCGGCACCACCGCCACACATATTTCTACCAAATAACATCAGTGTTAGGCGCTGCTGTGTTCCATTTTGAAGGGTGTGGTAAGGGAGACATACTTTTCTGAGGCGTTCCAGCTCAGTCCTCAGGGGTAACGGCGCATCTGTGGCCGACCTCAGGTAGAAATATTTAATCCTATCTGGGGTTGATTACAGATGTCCATGGGCGGCAGTAGCCACTAACCATCAGGTGGACTGCATGCACGTCTGCTACTCCTATATTATAAAAAAAAAGAAAGTTCAATCAGTTACTCTTTGCTACTAGTCAGTTGCAGTCTATCCGAAAAATTAGGATTTAGGTGCAAAATTATAATTTTTCGTGGTTTGAACGCATTTGCGTTACCAAGGCTACACCTATTTTTATCACAGCAGTGTAATACTGCTGTTTTATAGTTTGAAGGTAAGTCACCTAGATATATTTACGTAAGACATTTTAATTTAATGCTTCTCAGTTTTTGACTCCAGCTCAGGCACTTGTCTTGTTTAGAGTTGGTTACAGATGTTATATGCTGACGTTAATCCAGTGATATTCATAGGTGCAACACCCTATTTTATGATCATAAACCCTTCGAATCGCACTATAGCGCCATATAATTGGCTAAGGTAGTATTTTACTATTTGGCACTTAACTACCTCATGACAGTCAATTAAGACCACCTATTGTCGCGGGGCGCTGTGTTCGGCGGTGTGGTGGTATGCCACGCCGCCACCTAACCTGCGACCGTATAGGGGTGCGGGCGTGATGTTGTACGGACGGCCTTCTTCCGTCCGGCGCCGGAAGCCCGCTCGTAGTGGTAGTCGTCGCGTCGGGGAGTTGCGCCTGTCCCGTACCGTAGAGAGGGTAGGTGCGGGAAAGGGGTGACGTGCAATAGAAACAATAATTGACGTGCAATAGAAACTACGGATGGCGATCTGAGATCGATTAATCGAAGAATCGATTTTTCAAGCAGAAAATATCGATTTTTTAAATCGATATGAAGTACTGTGTCGATTCACTGAATCGATATATCACCCTTGAAAATCGTCATTCGATTTTTTCTGTTTTGGTATAAACCATACAATTATTTGTAATTAGTTGAATGTGCCTGAATTATAAGAGTGCTGCCGGTTAAAGAGTTAACTACTCATAAACTCGCGAGATGGCTGTATGTTTAATATCCTTTACTTGCCTCTCTTTAATAAAAAAGTTACGTTTGTAGTCTTTGACTTTATGTATCTATAATTTGTGACGATTGATATTGCATTATTCATTCATTTGTTGTTGTCGTTTATTGAATACTGTTATTAGCGTAATATAAGTATTTTCATGATTGATTTTCAACAGATTTTCATGTAGTGTTTGTTGCGAAATAATAACTAATTGAGAGTAGGTAAGTAAATAAGTAAAGCGCAGCGCTTCTTATTTTTTACTTTGACGCTATTATTTTCAGTTTATTCTGTTAGTTGTGATTATCATTTAAATTTACTTTTACATAGGAATAATCAGCATTGAAATAACTAATAAGTAATATGTGGAATTCTTATTGATGGAAGTGTTCATACTTCATTCACGATTACTTTATGCCCAATTATCTATTTAACCTCAAAGCATCAAATTATTCATCTTGTTTACAGAAAAAATCATAGATATATTATACTAACGTCAGTAGGATAATATATCTATGATTTTGGAAAAAATAGTAAAGCTCTCATTATCTTTTTAAAAATAAACTATCGCTTTTACTCTAATTTTATTTCAATCAAGTAATCGCCAGGCTAGGGATGGTATTCTTTCCGAAAAATATCGATTTTTAAAGCAATTCGTATCTTAATTAATCGATTCACATTTGGTGCTATTTTTTTATAAAGGTTACTTTTTATAAAATGTTAAACTACTCTTTCATATAAAATATTCTTTTAAATTCATTAAGAAATTATGCTAATTAATCCGAATAGGATTTTGAATATTACTTGGAACTAGTGACTAATTACTTAAAATATCATTATTTATCAAGTTTAATACATATAATAAATGAGGAATAAATGTATTTTTTCAGCATGTCGGGTAGAAGTGATTTATGGAATCATTTTATTAAAAAAGACTTCGGAGGCACATGCAAATATTGTCATCAGGACGTAAAAACTAAGGGAAACACAACAAACTTGCGCAATCATTTATTAAGACGTCATCCAACAATTCAGACCGTAAGTCTCAAAAAGAAGAGTGAAAGTGGTGGTGGTAAATGTGGTAATGCACGAAATGATGATGGAAATGATCAAGTTAGTGAAACCATTTCTTATGTCACATTATTTGTTTTCCAATGTACTGAGTTCGAAAAAAAAAATAAAAATCGATATTAAATAAATCGAAGTAACTATGTATTTTCGTTTTAGGTTGTTGATGACATGACTTTAGACATCGTCCCAGTTCCAGATTTGCAAAATGTTGATAATTCGGATGCTGAAAGCGTGGCTTCTTCTTCTACCAATGTATCAGTCTTAAAACAGCAAACATTGACATCTTGCTTAACAAATATAAAATCATTTGGAGGTAAGGCATGAAACTAAAATCTTTTGAATATTTTTTTATGAAAGTGAGATGCATACAGGAGCAATAATTAAGACTTTATTTTATTTATTTTCAGATACTGGTATTAAGCGAGGTCAAATAACCAATGCAATAGTCTTCATGATCGCAAAAGATGGGTTGCCTTTAAATACTGTGGAAAAAACAGGATTTCGATATTTAATGAAAGTAGTGGCACCACTTTATAAAGTTCCAGCCAGAAAAACAATGACCCACATGATTGACGATAAATATGACATTCTTTCGACACAACTGAAACTAAAAATACAAGAAGTAGAAGCACTATCTTTAACTGCAGATGTTTGGACTGACTCGCATAATAGTCAAAGCTACTTAGGCTTAACTGGTCATTGTATATATGAAAGTAAATTATTGAGCATAGTTTTTGGTGTAACTGCTCTAACAGAACCACACAATGCTGACTACTTAGCACAAGTAATTATCAATATGACGGAAAAATGGGGCATCACAAGTAACAAAGTGGTAGCGTTTATCACGGACAATGGCGCTAATATCGTTAAAGCTGTCACAAATGTTTATGGCAAAAATAAACACATGCCATGTTTTGCCCATACATTAAACCTAGTAGCATCAAAACCATTTGACAATAAGGATGGACTGGAAGAAGCCAAGAATTTACTAACAGCTGTCAAAGATATTACCACATATTTTAAACATAATACAAATGCTGCTGATTCTTTAAAGAAAGCTCAGGGTCATCAAACAAAGCCTTTGGGGCTTGTTCAGTCTGTGTGTACCAGATGGAATTCTGTTTTTTATCAATTGGAACGATTTGTTGAGTTATCCGAAATAATTGCGCCAATATTACTCAAGTATTCTAAAGCACCAACAATGCTAACTGCACAGCAGTTAGAATTTATAAAAGATCTTATAAATATATTGAGACCATTAGAAGTAATAACTAAAGAAATATCGGGAGAAGACTACGTTACAGCCAGTAAAATTATACCCATCGTGTCTTGTCTGACTGAAACATATAATACAATGAAAAATTCAACGGATGTTGGTGCTAAAACACGGACTTTAATTGTGGACGGCTTGAAGAAAAGATTTGGAAGTGTTGAACAAGTTCATTTGTTAGCTGCTGCGACCATTTTAGATCCTAGATTTAAAAAAATTCATTTTACTGACCATGTAGCCTGTTCTCGAGCGATAAATAAAATAAACACTTCAATTTTGGATATTACACGACAATCACTTCCACAAAATAATAGTGAGGAAGTCGACGCAATAGAAAGCACTGATAAGGATATGAAAAACGGAATATGGGATTTTCATAAGTTGCTTGTGAAAAAGCAACTCTCTTTATGCAATGCACTTGCACAGGAAAATCAAGGCTTAAATGAAGAATTCAAACATTATTTATCGCAGGCAGTTGTGCACCTGAAGTATGATCCTATACTTTACTGGCAAGAACAAAAGAGCTCCATTTATCATCACGTTCACCCAATCGCCATGATGTATATGAGTATCGTTGGATCATCCGTTCCTTGTGAGCGCCTGTTTTCAATTGCTGGAAACATCGCAAGTGATGAGCGTAACCGCTTGGATCCCAAGAGGCTTGACAGACTGTTGTTTTTAAAAAGTTTAGATATTGAGCATTGGGAACTATAGTTCCCAGTTATAATTTCCAATGCTTAATATTTAAGCTTTTAACTCTTACCTTATTTTTTACTTTTTTGCAATCAATAAAAACATTCAGTATATAAATACTTATTTTTTTTTATAGTTGATCTTATAGTTTGATACGGTAATAAAAATAATTGTTATTATCGAATTCCCTGATTTTATTGATAAGATATCGTTAATTTCAATATTAATCTTGTCTTTAATAAAATTGATATAAATTTACATTGTAAACGCAAACTTGAAAAAAAGATCGATTTTTTAAGAATCGATCTTGTAGGCCTCGATTTTTTCGTGAATCGATTCATTAGACTACGATTCGAATCGATTTAAAAATCGATCTTTTTCATAAAGAATCGCCATCCCTAATAGAAACAAGAGTGTAGGCCAGCCAAAGCCTCTTCCCTATCCCGACCTGACCCCTACTTCCTCTTCTTAAACAGGAACGCTTCCTTCTTCAGATTTCTTCCTTCTTCCCAGGAGTCTTCTTCTTCCCCAGGAGTCTTCTTCTTCTTCAGGAGTCTTCTTCTTCTTCAGGAGTCTTCTTCGTATTCTTCTCTGCTGAGACCATGCTTAAGCCGGAAAACTGGTTTTCTGAGCTACCCCAGAGCAATACCGTAAAGAGAGCCGCGCTTTTTTAGGCCCATTTTCATGTCATTTTCACTTTGGCTGACCTAGTTTTCACCCTTTCTTTATTAATTTCCCAAAATTTACACATATGTATTATACATCGTTGGAATCCTCATAATTAGCCCTATCTAGCTACATAGGTTACATTATCATACCTAAATTAGTTACAAAGTTATTCCCGAAAATATTCCAAAAATGTACAAGTTACGTCATTTCACATGTCAATAATCCTAATTATCTCGAAATTATCATAATTGATTCTTACTATTCTTACATCAATATGACGCTAGAAACATATTCTAGGAGATAACATAAACTTTAGAAATATAAAACATGTATAAATCTCAAAATCTTAACCTACAATACTATTTTCATAAAAATACCTATAAACTGTAATAAAATACAACAAATGCGACCGATAGCGCCATCTACCGTGTCTTATCCCTAAACTTACGTAACTTATTTTTCTCATATAACATATAAAATATATTCAGACAGACATAACAAAACAAGTTAATTACAATTCTTAATTAAATAACTTTAGTTAGTCGCCGACATCCTCCCCCTCGTGCGTAGCACCAACTCCTGGCCCGGCGACTCCATGCTCGTGGCTCGACGTGACGACCGCCTCCCCGCAGTCTGGCTCGCTGGTCGATGCTCCACCGCCTGTGTCGTCGACCGCTTGCTCTTCATCACGCCGTGCTGGTACCAGCAGCACCAACTTGGAGCTGGGACGTTTCAACACGCCCCCCGTAGTGCGCACCTCCAATACCCTGGTGCGACCGTCGGGCCCAGGGAAGGTTCGGACCACCTCACCCCTCGGCCAGGCTCCTCGTGGCAGCGTGGAGTCCACTATTAGGACCGTGTCTCCACACTGCAAGTCCCTCGTGGCAGCTCTTGCGTCGACTCTTCTCGGGATCAGAGTTGGAAGATACTCTTTCACCCATCTGCTCCAGAAGTGGTCGGCTAGTCGCTGCGCCGTCCTCCATGTGCGCCGGCCGGTGAGGTCTTCGTCGGTGAATGCTCCCAATCTTGTGCCGCAGGATCTCCCAATTAAGAAGTGATTGGGAGTGAGGGCACCTTCTTCGTTGTCTTCGTCGGCTTCGATAAGAGGTCTTGAGTTCACCAGGTGCTCCGCCTCCAATAGCAGAGTGTGCAGGACTTCTTCCTTGGGATGCCTTTCCTTGAGGGTGACCGTCAAGGCCGTTTTGATGGAACGGACCAGGCGCTCCCATGCCCCGCCCATGTTCGGAGCCCCAGGTGGTATAAATTTCCACCTGATGCTCATCTGCTCGGCTGTGGTGATGAGGTCTTCTTTGTTGAGGCTGGCGAGGGCTTCTTGAAGTTCCTTGTTGGCCCCCACGAAGTTGGTGCCGTTGTCGCTGAAGATCGTCTTCGGCATCCCCCTCCTTGCTGCCATTCTTCGTAGCGCCAGGATCATGGAGTCCGTTGACAGAGATGCTGCCAGTTCCACGTGGACGGCTCTGGTTGTGAGGCACGTAAACAGAGCGCCCCACCTCTTCTCATGACGCCGACCCACCGTGATGCTCATGGGCCCGAAGTAGTCCACGGCGGTGCATGTGAACGGCGGTTCCCCATGCCGTAACCGTTCCAGCGGGAGATTCCCCATCGGCTGGAGTCGTGGCGTGCCGCGGTACACCTTGCACCACTGACACCGATGAACCGTCGCTCTCACCGCAGACCGTAGTTCCAGGATCCAGTAGCGCTGCCTCAACTCGTTGATCACCGTCGCGTGGTTACCATGGTTGAATTCTTCATGGTAGTACGCGATGAACAGTCTGGTGATGCGGTGCTTGCTGTCTAACACCACAGGTTTCTTATCTTGCCGAGTGTGTCTTGCCGCGTCGATTCTTCCTCGGAGTCGTAGTAGTCCATCTTCCATGACGACATCCAATTTCTTAAGCCTGCTATTCTTCTCGAATGGCTTCATCTTCTTGACGCAGCGTACTTCGTCTTGGAAGCTCTCTTCTTGGCTTCTTCGTAATAGGATCTTTTCGGCTTCTTTTATTTGGTCGGGTTTGAGGGAAATGAATCTTCTTTCTTGGGTTTTGTTGTTCACGGGCTTCATTGCTACCTTGGCTTTCTTTTTATTTCTTTTCCAGGGAGGATCTTGACGCTCAGACTTGCGGGACACGTTCACTGCGAGTTTCTTCTTCCGGCACAGGTCGACGAACTGAAGTACCCTCGCGGTTGCTCTTACTAGTCGAGTCCAACTTGAGAACTTAACTGGGTTCGGAGTTGGATGTCGATCAACGGGCTTCGTTGCCCCCACAGTTGACCTCTCCTTCTCTTCTCCCGTGAGCTCCGCCTTGAAGGTACGTGGTTTCGGCAAATCTTCCTCCTCTTGTGCCAGGAATGAAAGTCCGTTGAACCATCTGTGTCCGCTCCCGAAGTCCTTGGGCACGTCCCTCGTTGCGTCGTTACTATCGAGATTCTTTCCCCGTCTTTCATACTCCTGCTTCAGCGCCGGATCCCCATCCAGTTTCTTCTCGATGTTTCTTAACCGGTTTTCCGCTTGCTTGTAATTGTCCGGCATTTTCCCTTCCTTATTTCTCCATAGCAAGCCGGTCTCGAAGCGCTCATTGTCCAATCTCTTTGTTGTCTCTTCTAAAATTGCCAGAGCCCTTTCTTCTATGTCTGTGGTCGGTCGACGTGGCTGGATCCCCAACGATTCCACGGCGAAATGTTCCTTGATGACCTTTTCTAAATCCTCTTCTTTAGAAGAAACGTGCGCGCAGGTTACGAAGTTCACAGGTCTTGATGCTGCTCCATCGGACCCGTGTAGCACCCACCCTAGGTAGGTCAATGATGCTACGGGTTGACTTCTTTTCCCCTTGCGTGTGGCTCTGGACACGATAAGCTCCCAATTGTCTTGTCCGATTAACAACTTGGGTGACTCTTCTTCATAATACAATTGTTTCGACATTGGCTTGAGATGAGCGCATTCTTCAATCCTTCTTATTTCCAATCTCTGAGGCGTCAGGTTGATGTCATCTATCGTACGGGCCCCAGTGATGGTTCTCTTCTTGGTCTGGTGCATTCCCTTCAATCTGACGTTGACCTTCATTGAATCTTGCTTGGAGATGGTCTTCCCACCTACTGTCTCCAAGGTGAGTGCTTCCACGGGTCCTTTGAGGCCAATTTGTCTTGCAACCGCAGAGTCGAGAAGCGTGACAGTCGACCCCTCATCCAGTAACGCCAGGATCCGGGCAGCTCCCTTCGGTCCATATAGCTCAACAGGAACCATCTTCAAATATGCCTTCGCTGTCCTTGCAGTGTTCACCGGGAGCATGACGTTATTCGCAATTTCTTTCTTCTCTTCGGGCTTCGGGTTATCCCAACGTTCGTCATGAAGCACGAAGTGATGCCACCGCTTACATGTCTTGCACAGTGGACGCCGACATGTTTCCTTCCGATGTCGTCCTTGGAGACACTTGAAACACATCTTCGACTTGGTAGCGACGTCCCACCGTTCCTTCATTGGCAGCTGTAGAAATTTGCGACATTCGAAGAGGTGATGCTCGTACTGGCAATGTGGACAGGTCTTCTTTCCTTCTATTTGTTCGGACGTGGTGTTCGTGAATTGACGTCTGGGAGGCTGGCGCAGCTGCTGCGTAGTCTCCTGCGTCGCGTATGGTCCACACCGGTCCGCTTCCCTGTTGAGGAACTTCATCAAATGCATCAGGTCTGGATCTTGATCTTCTGCGTCGGCGGCGAAGTCATACCACCGATACTGCAATACCGCCGGCATCTTGCTCACGATAATCCTTACCATTTCCGGTGAGTGTAGATACTGCGGTCTTCTTAGCCCCCGTATTGTCGCGACGGTGTTGTTCACTCGACTGGCGAACACGCAGATGTCGCGCGCATTTTCGTTGATCCTAGGAAGATTCTTTACCTTTTCCAGTTCCATCAGGATCAGGGCTTCTGGTCTTCCAAACCTTCGACGAAGAGCTTCTATTACTTCTTCAGGAGGGCACTCTGAATATAATAGGCTCTTGATAGCCTCCCTTGCCGTGCCCTTAATTGACCGCCGCAGCCGCGCCATATTCTGTGCTTCCGTAAACAGCGGTGCGGTGTCCTCATATACCGTCCTGAAGGCGATCCATTCTTCGCTTCTTCCATCGAAGTCGGGTAATTCATGTATATAGTTAGGTTGCGATGCATTCCTCGGAGCAACACTAATGGCCTTCATGATGGCCTCAGCCAATTCCTTGGTCCCGTTGCTTGAAGGTTCCGCTTGGTCTTCAGGCTTGACGATAGTGACAGGAGGTTGACTGGCTCGCCCCTCCCCGGACGCCCCCAGTCGGTGCCCCTCCCCGGACACCTCCCCCTGATGCCCCTCCCCGGACATCCTCTCCACCGTCGACTGCACCCATGTGTGGATGTTCGCGTTATGCGACCAGTCTTCATCCTCGACCTCGGACTCTTCATTCTCCACCTGGACCAGCTCCCACTGCGCCTTGGCGAGTTCTGCAGCTGCCTTTGCTTCTTCCAGCTGTCGGCGCGCCAATTCCAGCTTGGCTTCCATCTCCCGACGTTTCGTCGACTTCACCGACCGCGTTTTCCGCGTTCCAGCTGTTGCAGCAGTTGGAACACCTGGAGCAGCTGGAACAGTCGCCAAGGTGCCTGAAGTGACTCTAGACTCATATGTTGTAAGCGTACCCTCAGTTGCGGTGCCCGATGTCCCCGAAGAGTCAGTTGTCCCCTGCGCGCTGTCCGTGGCGCGGGGCGCAGTCGACTGGTTCGGCGGCGAGGTTCCCCTCTGGCTCCGTGTGATTGGCATGGCGGCGTCAGTAACCCGACGATGTGACGACTAGCACGATGATCCGGCTCGAAGGACCAGCTGATGTCGCGGGGCGCTGTGTGTTCGGCGGTGTGGTGGTATGCCACGCCGCCACCTAACCTGCGACCGTATAGGGGTGCGGGCGTGATGTTGTACGGACGGCCTTCTTCCGTCCGGCGCCGGAAGCCCGCTCGTGGTGATAGTCGTCGCGTCGGGGAGTTGCGCCTGTCCCGTGCCGTAGAGAGGGGAGGTGCGGGGAAGGGGTGACGTGCAATAGAAACAATAATTGACGTGCAATAGAAACAAGAGTGTAGGCCAGCCAAAGCCTCTTCCCTATCCCGACCTAACCCCTACTTCCTCTTCTTGCGCAGGAACGCTTCCGTCTTCAGATTTTCCTTCTTCTTCCCCAGGAGTCTTCTTCTTCTTCAGGAGTCTTCTTCTTCTTCAGGAGTCTTCTTCGTATTCTTCTCTGCTGAGACCATGCTTAAGCCGGAAAACTGGTTTTCTGAGCTACCCCAGAGCAATACCGTAAAGAGAGCCGCGCTTTTTTAGGCCCATTTTCATGTCATTTTCACTTTGGCTGACCTAGTTTTCACCCTTTCTTTATTAATTTCCCAAAATTTACACATATGTATTATACATCGTTGGAATCCTCATAATTAGCCCTATCTAGCTACATAGGTTACATTATCATACCTAAATTAGTTACAAAGTTATTCCCGAAAATATTCCAAAAATGTACAAGTTACGTCATTTCACATGTCAATAATCCTAATTATCTCGAAATTATCATAATTGATTCTTACTATTCTTACATCAATATGACGCTAGAAACATATTCTAGGAGATAACATAAACTTTAGAAATATAAAACATGTATAAATCTCAAAATCTTAACCTACAATACTATTTTCATAAAAATACCTATAAACTGTAATAAAATACAACAAATGCGACCGATAGCGCCATCTACCGTGTCTTATCCCTAAACTTACGTAACTTATTTTTCTCATATAACATATAAAATATATTCAGACAGACATAACAAAACAAGTTAATTACAATTCTTAATTAAATAACTTTAGTTAGTCGCCGACACCACCACTGATTTATCAATACAATAGTCTTTTTTATAATATAGGAGTAGCAGACGTAAGTGGCTACTGCCGCCCATGGACATCTATAATCAACCCCAGAGAGGATTAGATATTCCTACTTGAGGTCGGCAACAGATGCGCCGCTACCCCTGAGGACTAAGCTGGAACGCCTCGAAAAAATATTTCTCCCTTACCATACCCTTCAAAACGGAACACAGCAGCGCCTAACACTGCTGTTATTAGGCAGAAATAGGTGTGGCGGTGGTGCCGCCGAAGTCGAAAAACAAAGGATTCTACCACCTTCAAAAGTCGAAGCCTTTCTCGAAACTAATTGGTCACTTAGTCCTACATACGAGTACATACCTAATACTTTAAAACAAACCTCAGATTCACGTTCCTTTCGCAACTATAAACAAAATAATACATTTAGTTACTCATCACTTGTTTACATATTATAAATAGTTTAAAACTAACATATAACCTAAAAATAACGGCTCATAAATATCGTCCAACGAATTAAGATAAACAACTCCGGCGGAGTTTACATTAACGTAAAATTATACGTTTAGAACGTCGAAAAACAATAATGACTGTGAACACTCAATCGCACTTGCGTTTTTCCTCATATAATAACAGATTCTTCAGAGAAGAGATTCTTCGTGTTACAGGCACGCACTTAAGGCAAATGTATATTACAATATTTAGACAAACCAGACCGGACAATAGATCTTCTAGGAGATGTGGTATATAAATTATATTGAATTATTGTCTCTTCTCTGTCTGTTTCATGGGAGCGGTAGTTACTTTCTATTAGGGGTAGTCCGTCTGCTTTATTGTTTAGTTACAATTTTTAATAAAAAAAATGAAAACAATCAATTGAGTAACGTCGTATTTTTCTGATATTCTCAGAAAACCCTTCCATTTAATATCGGTATTATCATAGGAGTGCAATAATTGTCATCAAATCAAATTAGCAAAATTTCAGCTCATTGCGGGTTTAACTGGTTTAAATTTAGTTGCTAAATTCGATCCTAACACATGAACATACGAACTAATCATACAAGTTAAAATACTTCACATGAAATGCTGATGCGCTCGTTCTAGATTCAATCTCTTTTGCTTTTTACAGCTGGACAGGGACTGATGGCGTTATTGGTCACACGATAAGCCCCGTTCTGAACATGTGATAAATTAATCAAACCCCAGACGACGATATCACATAAATAATCGTAATCTGGGTGCTTCTGACACATTACGAAGTCAACTAATAACACGATGAGACATAAATTGGAAATAGAAAAGTAAATATATTTTCCTCAATTAACGCAGATGTTACTTAATATTATCATATGTCGGTAATGTATTTCGGTCATTAAAGCGATGTGATGTAATTTTTAAAAATCCACTGGATGTAATTTTAGTAGATTATTGTCATCGTAAATTTGACATTTTAATACTGTCCTTGCGTCATAGAGTCTCATTCGAAAACAACCAATTTTAGTCCTTGCGTCAATGTGAGTCAACATTTGAAAATAAGCAATTTTTGATTCTACCTACCTACTTGCCCCACAAAATATACACCAGTAACTTTAAATTCATGTTGAAATTAAATATAGGGTTGCTTAATAATAGGGCTGAAGTCCAAGCGTCTAATTATTAATGTTAATCATCGTCTTTAATTAATTGTAGCCTTTAACGACCATACAATATAATGACAATGTTATGAAAGCACAAATTACGACGGCAAAAGTGACGGGGGACAGGTGTTGTTTATATTCGAGTACATATCTTAATTATTTTTATAATTTTATTTTATCTGCTTAATTTCTTTTATTATTTCAATTTTTTTCGTTTTATTCAATAATTCTACAAGTTACATTTAATTATTTACAATATTAACGTAATAAAAAAAGTACAAAAGTACTTAATTTCTTAATAAGCTGTATACTTTCTCTCTTTTATAAAAAGATAAGTAAGGTATAGTAGCACAACCAGCTATCTAGTACGTATTTTTTTAGTACTACCGCTACACCTATATGTATGATGATGTCCATGGGCGGCAGTGACCACTTACCATCCCATGAACTGCGTGCTCATTTGGTGCTTTAATGTGAAATAAAAAATAAGTACATTCGCATAAATTCGAAGTCATGTAACAAAAATCTTAATTATATTGTTATTTAGTGATAGTACTACTAGTACTAGTAATCCCTCAATAATATCGGTGTTATTTCATATTACTTAGTCTTAACACCAAATCTGTTGAACGTGACGTCACCTTCTTGCATGTTATAAATGATTAAACTTGAACTACCCGGGTATTGATCATGTATTAACCAAACACAGTATCGAAATTGCTCCGTGCCATGTAATCCACTGGGAACTTGCACCTGTTACAGGAACAACCTAATTAAAGTGCACTTGCTTGAACGCCCTTAAGACGCATTATTGAAACTAATTTACCTGTTCAATGTACGTACACTATATGGAAATCGAGGACGAGGCCAATTGCTCAAATTAGACACGATTCAAATTAATCTCAACACCAAATTAGTCATTTGGATAATTATCATTTACTACACTGCTTCCTTGTCTATCTCTAGTTGCTATATTCCCACGTCGTAAAGCTGTAGCTACTGTCATCATTATAACTGATTTTAGCTGCAATATGTTTGTAAGTATTTATTTCGTGGCTGGTGGAAATGTTTGTTATTTTTGAATAAACAAACATGACACTTTATTACAAGTACTTGACGAAATTATTGCAATAATGTTGTATAGTAATATTTACTGGTTTTGCGTGAAAAATCTCAAACACCTTTGGCCAACAAATTTGGCCAACATGTAAGACTAGCGCATGCCGTAGCGGTTTTGGGAATAAACTCATAGGTAATAGAGTTACCTACCACTGAAATTGACATTAATGGGTTGACAAAATTAATCATACCCATACCTTCAGAATCTATTAAAATACAGATTTCTTTCAACGGGCCAGTCTACATGACGTACCTACTTACTACATATCAAGAACTCTGAAATCTGTAACAATTAATTATGACGCTGCATCCTGGTAACGACACTGTTATTGATAGTTTACGGAAACCAAGGAAATAATGATGTTAGGTTAATGATACACCAATATTAATGATGTGTCTTTACAAACACCATGCATTCGAAATTACATTATCTCTTAATTTAAGACATGAATGATATTATTAGGTTAAATATTTATTATGGGGCATTTATTTATAATTTACTAGCTGACCCGGCAAACGTTGTGTTGCCATATAAAGAAAAAATGTTAAGGGTGAACAACCCTTATCACTTAGGGGTATGAAAAATAGATAGTAGCCGATTCTCAGATATACTGAATATGCATATAAACTTTGGTGAAAATCGGTAAAGCCGTTTCGGAGGAGTACGGTAACTAAAATTGTGACACGAGAATTTTATATATAAGATTTTATAACCAGTTACCTAGAAGGTCCGTTTGTTGTTTGGTTAGATTTTATGTTGTTTTGCCTTTAATAACAAATCAGACCTATTCTATTCAACCCAAATCATAACATACTTAAAGTAATTTGAAAATTCTTAAAATTTATGTACCTACTTCTTCAATACGAGTGTTAATGTTCGGAGAAATAGATTATTAATTTTCGAGAATGAGTGAAATTGAAATTTGTTATATAATTCCTTTTAAAGAAAGCATTGATAGCAAAATTTAGCGAATAATAAAATTGACTGAAGTGAGCCAATTTTACAGTTCAATTGAAGCTTAACAGAAATTAATCGGAAATATCAAGTCCAATAACGACGGGAAGGCTTGATAGAATCGATGAAGTTGAAACAAGTCTTAATTAAGATATCATCGCCAGAATTCCATCCCATTTAGCTGTCAAATAGGCGGAAACATAGAACGAAAAACTCATTGACCTGAAAACCGAAGAACAGTTTTGGTCCAGAGATTAATTAGTCGGAGCAACCATCTCAACTAATCTGAAATCTGCGAGCAACCAAGCGAGATAAATGATTATCTCGGTGTCCGAAATTGCAATGTAAATTTAATTCCACAATTTGTTTAGTTACAATCTTTGCGATTTCTCGTTCAGACGTAGCATCTGCTAGACTCAGCTCGACTACACGGACAGGAGGTTGCTATGGACGAACAAAACGGGGACGCGAAAAAGACTAAAGTGAGTTTAATATACTTTCGATACACCTAAATTGTTACCTAAAACCTTACTATTATTTTAAATTATAAATTTTAGTGAAATTAAAAATTGTGAGTCGAGGTGAAAAGAATAATTTTTGCTCTACTTTTTTTCAATATTTCTAATAGCGCTCTTAGGTAATGGAAAGTTATTTTCTTTTTGTTCTATTTTTAATTAAACTTTTTTTTTCACAGTTTCACAATTTGCACTACAAAATTTTATTTTAACTTTTGACCTACGTTAAATACCGTTGCTAAATAAAGTTAAGTGTTATCGAAGGCAACTTAAAAACAGTAATAATTTAGCATTGTATTCCTATTTTAGACTAAAAAAAGCAAGAGCAAAAAAGAACCAGACTCAGCCCAGGAAGAAATAAGGAAATTCAAAGAGAACTTACTTCAATCAGCTGCCACAGAAGAGTGAGTATTAAAATCTGGTTTTCCATATTTATTTGATTAAAAATTCAATTTATTAAAATTTCCGCCCTATTTGTGGGTGATTAGTATCACACACATATATAGTCCCTGTTTATATCAAATTTATTTCCTAAGTAAGTCTTATGAAAATCGGTTTATCTATTCTCAGAATAAGCCAAAGAAAGCATATAATCATACAACATTATCCTTAGAATTAGTTTAGAATAACACAGTTATTTCGAAACAAACTCTTAACAGTCCAATAAATATTAAGATTAGGTTTCCGCAAATGGTCGTAGATTACAGTTACACAGGATATTATCAAGATCTTATACAGAAGCTTAGCAAACTAGGGAGTTTCTAAATTAGAAATTTTGCTTTTGTTACAAGGCTTACCAAGAATACCGTCTGACTTTGTAAAATATTGTTTAGGTAAATCCATGAACGCAATACCTATTCCTAATTTTTAATTTCCGGCGAACAGGAAAAGGCCATTTCACTCTATAATATTTTTATTGTAAGCTGATTGGAAATGGATTTCGAAATTTAAGTCGTAAAAATCGGCAAGGGCAAATTTCGATTCGTCCTGTAAATCCTTTGGCCTTGATTAATAAGAAAATACAGGTGTTAGATTTCTGTCGTGAAAGGTCGTAGAACCCTTCGTGGTTTCTCTATGCAGACAACACCGCCACACCTATTTCTGCCTTGTAACAATAGTGTCAAGCGCTGATGTGTTCTAGTTTGAAGGGGGTGTTAATGGAGAGACATACGAGACACTTCAATTTAGTTCTTAGAGGGAGACACGCATGTGTGGCATTAAATACAGTTCTCCAATCCTATTTGAGTTTTATTATTTATAGATATAAAATTATTTATATAGTCGGCAATTACTACTTAAGTTGTGTGTTCCTTAATATTTACATGTCATTGGCAAAGTATGAATTGAGTCTATTGTTAACATGCGACAATAAACATACTAGCAACGCTTAACACCGTAAGACTGTTGTTATGAGGCTGAAATAGATGTAACTGTAGTCCCTCCGGAGTCGAACCATGAAGGCTTCTATCACTTTTAAAACTTTATTGATTGCGTATCGATAAAAACATGTTATGGTATAATATTCATATTATATATTTGTAAATGAATAAAGCATTTTTTACTATATAGTGTACAAAGTATTTTGCAAAACTACTGTGCGGAAATAGAGTATTCATCGTCAAATCAACTTAACATTTCCTTTGTAAAACATAACTTTACTATAACTTCCACCGAGTATTACAAACGTTTGAAAATTCTAGCGGCAGTAGCATTTTATCGGAGAGTGCGAACGAAATCTCCGTACCGCAGCCGCCGAGATCTCGATCAGCATCTAAAGCACGTGAAGCTTTGTGCATCCCCGCCAATGTCTTAGCGGAGCTCGACGAGTCCAAAATATTCGAATTGAAAGAGGTAAGTGCCTACTTTATTTACACAAATAAATATAAAGTACCTACTATTCTCATATGATTTGCACAATATATTTTTGGTTCTTGCTTAAAATGTTCGTATTGACTATTTTGGAATTACTGAAATGGTTTTAATCAACCATTTACTGAAAGAGAGGAGTAATCCCGGGCAGTAATGTTTACAAAGAAAAAATATTTTTTGCGGTTTTCTGTTATGATAATATCGAAAACCCGTGTACGGCGTTGCTCATGTATAAGTTTTGTGACAAATCGTTTAAATTCTTGTGCAGAAAATTTAATGATGAGTTCATGATTACTTTTTCCAAGAAACAATGATGTAACAATGAAATTTTAACCTAAATCGAGAAATCTGTTACTTGTAGATTCTTAAGTAATCATTAACTATGAAACAACTATTTTCGTCGAATAACGACTTAGTTTAAACGATATTTACGACAATATTGTGTAATTTTGTTAGAGTCCTTTTAATGCATACGGACTTTACTCACGGATGGATTCTCTTCCTCCCCTGAAACCTCTAATGTTGCTTAAATAAGAATTAGTGGAGAAATATTGCATTAACTTGCTTTATGCTCTAATGAGTTAATTCAATAATCTTCCTGATTAAATTTATCATAAATCTAAAAGCCAATGAGTCGGAAAGGTCATATCCTAAGTCTCTGAACATATTATATTTGTACCCACAGGACGTTTGAAAGACAGAACACGTATTTATTTTCAAGATAAAATCTTTCTGACATAAAGATGGTATTTTAAATAATTATAGTTCAAAAAACTAAAAAACACGCTTTTATGATAACATCAACTAAAAAGTAAAAGTAAAAGTAAAAGCGTGTTTTTTAGTTTTTTGAACTATAATTATTTATTAATTTTTAGTATTTCTCGTTATAGCGACCACCATTATTCATCGTTTGTAAAAAAATCAAGTGGAAAGATCTATTACGATTTAAGAGATAAAGCCCAACGACAGACGAACAGACCGCAGAGGGTTTCGTTTTAACCTTTGAGTACGGAATCCTAAAAATCATTCTACAAGAGGGCATTATAGATATGTTTCAGAACATTTGAGTTATAGGGAAATAACATTATTATTTTCTAAACTAAAAATCACGATATAAAATTTACGCCTATTGAAACTAAATAGCAATAATTATTTGCAATCTAAAGTTGCGATGAACTTTGCTGAAGGTGTTTGAAAAATCTCGCCTCGAAAATCGTTAATCCAGAGGATGTTGATAAGGACAATGGTACAAAACTATTAATTAATGTTTAAAATATTGAATTGTCATCGGTCCTTAATAAGTATGCCAAATTTCGAGTTAATCCGACGTTTTGAAGGGGGTTAAAATCATGTTGAAAGATTCCGTTACATACTAACATACCAACATACATACGTCTGAAGCTAATAAAAGCGTGTTAAAAACATGAATTTGGCATTCATACTTAAATAGACTACGTCTTTAATGATTGTTTCCACATCTTTAATGATTTTATATACATTTAGTAAACTAGGATGTAGTGGAATTAATTAAGAGCTTATAATATGTCCGAAATTGAGAATGAATATGTGGAATATGGTTTAACTTTTTTATATATTTTTTGTAAAAGATGATCTAATGAGTTAGCAATAGGTTGATGATGAAGTATATATAATGTACAGATAAAAAAGACCAATGTCTTTTTATCATTCTATCAGACTTATATGCGTTTGAGATCATTTTGGGTTCAATATCTGGCTTTAAGGACGATGGAAAAATCTTTAACAATGTTTTCCTTTGCTGTTGAAGCAAGTGACAATGTTGATCTCCATAGCAAGCAAGCGTGAGTCTAAGTATATAAGTGCGACTCTTTGCGTAAACAAAGCAACGCGCATAGCACCCCTAAATACTTATACACAGTAGTAGATGGACCTTATCATAATGTATTATTACAGGCTTTCCTTCTCTTCGATTTGGACGGCGACGGTTGCATTGATATAAATGACCTCCGAGCTACTTTTGTCAGTCTAGGGGAAAAAGTCGACGAACAAGCAGTGAGGAATATGCTTTCTGAGGTAAGATTAAATCATTCTTTAACTATGCTTTAAGAATTAGAAATTTCTCTGCTGATAACATATTTTTGGAAATAATTGATAGATAGTTTACACATACGTATGCTTAGGTTGGAACGTACTGCACGGTACTATGCCGCTAAATAGTTTTTAGATATTAAGCATTAAATCTTCTTCATTCATTAACAGTAGCAGCAATGAGGTCTACATGCGACCGTTTGATTTAAATAATTTTAATGAAAACGTGTGCGTAAAATCCTTATGAACGCACGTAAGAAGTTTTATCTGTATTAGAGTCCGCGCCAAACTGCTAGTCCGCTCTGAAGCTGGTCCGAGCATGTGTAGTCATACAATTTACTATGGCGACGCGATTCATATCTAAATTCAGAACGGACTAGTAGTTTTACGCGGACTATAAGTTAATACTATGTATGTACATCAACACAGTATAAGGAAAATAGAAGCATATATAACATTTATACCAAAGCGTTTATAATAAGGAAGTAGGTACCTATTGAACAAAATATGACTTACAAATCTGTTATCGTTCTTACGTATCCCGCTCAAGTAGAGCTAAAACGAATTTATGGCCTGTTTTGGCTCGCTAAAAATACCATACGGTGTGAAATACCTTGATTTTCAACAAATCTGTCTGAGTGAACACTTTGCCTCGTTGCCAAAGGTGTTTATCGTTTCGTAACGCTTTTATTTTGAAAATATATATTTTGATCGAAGTTTGGGCGATTGGAAAGTAGGTACTCGTAATATTTATATTTAAAACAACACACGTTTTTTAAATTTTGTCAACATGTGAAGTGGAAATGAATAGTTTGTTTTTTTTATTATAGGTGTAAATATTTTCTTAAACAAATAAAAAAAATATAATGAGATAGGCATACAATTTATCTTACACGCAAAACATAATACAATACACAGAAAAATAGCCAATTCCCAGTAGATAAAACAACATAATAATTTAAAAACTTATGCGTACCAAATAAAGACCAATTTATTCCTTCGTTGTTCGTCCTCTAGAGAATTATTATTGTCTTAAACAATCTTCAATTAAAAGAAAATATATTAAATTCTTTTCACTAATAGGCTCATTTATCTAAATCTTTTCCTTATTAAATCGTTCCATACAGTAGCCTCGTCCTTTCCAATTTATTTAAATAATGTGACCATTTTTCTTCGTTTTCGCGTTCCAACAAAACATTGTTTAATTTTCTGCCTCATTAGATATTTTCAGTTCAGTAGGTCGTGTTTGTTATCCGATTTTGTTTAAACCTAGTCATTGCTCCAAAATCTAAGTTTTTGCATCATAACTTACGATCATTCTGACATTGTAACTTTAGTCTTCTAGTACACTAGTGCGGTTATCACAATTATAATCTTGTTTGGAGAGGGAATGCTAGGCTAGGATTAGCAGAATATTAGATTCTTAGTGAAAATAAATCAAGGATAATTTGAGAATAAGAGTTTAATATCATTGTATCTTTATGTTTTCGATATTAGTGCATAAAGCAAACAATACAGATACTCGGTTTATACAAATACCCGGAAATACATAATTTTGAACAATCGTAGTACTTAAATATTTTTTAGCTAAACAGCATTATAGCGCGATGGTACAAAATGTTAATTAACATTTTATTCTCAGGCAACAAACCCACTAGATTTCGACGCATTCGTCAACCTCTTAGGCTACAAGACTCTTGAACTGGACTCCGAAGAGACGTTGGTCGCAGCATTATCCCGTTGGGATCAGGACAATACGGGACTTATACCCGAAGAAAGGTGAGATACATATATGTCTTTCCCATCAAATAATCCTTATAATAGTCTATCGTAGAAGAAGGGATGTTACTTCAAGCAAAGACAAGGATTATTTTTGGTGTAAACCCGCCATAGTTTTTCTTAAAAATGTGTTATGAAAATAAATTCTTAAAATAACAGGAATATTTATAAAACTAAAACAGGTAAATTTAGGATCAAGGCACTGTCTCTTTTTAAGCAGAAAAAGTTTGATAACCTCTTTACCAATATTTCAACACCATTATATCATCATCATTATCAACCCATTATTGTCCCACTGCTGGGCACGGGTCTCCTCTCAGAATGAGAACATATTTTTCGTCATCCAACTTATTCCTCCATCAATCTAAATATATCTAAATATAATATAACTCAAAGGTGACTGACTGACATAGTGATCTATCAACGCACAGCCCAAACCACTGGACGGAATGGGCTGAAAGTTGGCGTGCAGGTAGATGTTATGATGTAGGCATCCACTAAGAAAGGATTTCGATCAATTCTACCCCCAAGGGTATAAAATAGGGGATTAAAATATTACTTCGTAACGCGATCGAAGCCGTGGGCAAAAGCTCGTATTAAATTATCTTTGTAGTAGCGAAACTATGAAAATACCATTACCGACCCACTTAGAAGTCAGTTATGTAGACCAAACAGTACGAACTGGGAATCCACGAAAAAGTTGCAGCGTTAATTAATATAACAGGCGAACTTGTCTAATCTCGGTGGTATTGGATGCCGAAGTTTGGATGTGCGCTAGTGATTAAGTTTTTGTGTGGAACTTCCCTTCCTGCTCATAACGTTAGTAATGGAATATCGAATACTGGTGTTGAATTATATATCTATCGATATCGTCGAATATGGATAGGTATATTACAAAATTCCTGGTATGTATGTTTTTTTTTCCTTACAGCAGATGATACTGTTTCTTGAGCGTGTATGTATGTTGTTTCATTCTTTGAACTTAAGCGACTCGATGGACATATGATGTCGTTGAATGTCGTTGGATTCGTCTAAATTGCAGAAATGGAACCAAAGGCTATACTTTTAATCAGGCTTATTTATAATAAGTGGTAAACAATACTTATAATTTAATTTCATTACAGTTGGATTACTTAATAACTAATTACAATGACTGTTACTAAACTTAAATTTTTTAATTAATTTTGAATACCTATAGAGGTGAAATATTGACTACATGTTTTTTTTGTAATAGCTGTATTTACCTATATTCATGCGAATAAACGATATAGTTTGATTTACTTGTGGTTTAAAGGGCGGGAAGTTTTACTGGAAAAACCTAATATTGAACTGAATTTCTTCAAGTTTTTGATAACATCGCCTACGTCCATTATGAATAATTTATATTATGAGTATCAATAATATTTTTACTACAGGTTGTAATAAAATATTATTCATACTCAAATGGAAAATGGGTTAACTGGTAACGGGATAAATAGGAGACGCATATGTTTTTTTGGAATTTATTGGAGTTTACTCCTTAAGAATCGATTTGAGTTATAAGGCCCGGTACGGAAATTTTATGAGGAGTAAAATCAAGTGTAACACGAAAAGTTGAGGCGTAACGTAGAAAGAGACAAACATATATATCTGTAGGATTGAACGTGTAAAAGAATGAGATGGAATACATTACACAGCGTATCTCATTTTCGGGGTCTCCTCTTTGCGCGATACTTCGTAGTCTCACTGTATAGTTCACTACCTCCAGTCTGAGAGTTGAATGTGTGCGTATGTTTGTACGTGTGTGTTGCGCGCCTGCGTATTACGATAATTACAGTATTTAAGAATGATATTATAATTCAAAGTGAAAGAAATCAATCATCCTAAAATTGGATGTGTATAAATTGAACACAATTATTATTATTATTTATATTATTTTGTAACATACTTTATGTAATACGCATTATTGAAGTAATATAAATAATCCGAATAATTACAGATATATGTTTGTTTCTCTTATCATTTTAGCAGATGCGTTCATTTACCCTTTTTTTTCTATTCGATATATATCATAATTATCGTTCGTAAGGAGTAAACTCCAATCGTGCGTCGTAGCTGACACACACATTTTTTTTTTATTTAAAGCCTTTACACAAAAATTATATAAATGGTTTCGTTGCTGTGTTTAATATTTCTACCTTTCATACATTATATTTCTTTATTAAATACTCTACCAATCTCAGAATGGAGCAATTCTTTAACTACTACTTAAAACTAGGTTTTTTTAATAGTATTGCTTATTTTTCGTTATTTCTTGATTACATCTCGTCAATAGAACAGCGACCTTAGTAGCAAATCATTCTGTTTCCATGGGTAGCAGCCAAACCACAGGAACTAATCTGCAAGCTAATCGTTAAAGCCGCTAACTAAACCACTGCTTCTTGTGCTATCAGATCAGTTTCAGTAATCTGTAGCCCAAATTGCATTAGCGGTTGAAGGCTCATGGCAAAATGCCACTCGGGGAACTAATGGTTATGGAACCAAAGTGAGATTAAAGAGCCTTAGTTACAAACTTCCTTGTGTAAGCGTTCTTTAATAATTTATCGTTCCTTATTTATTTTTATATCGTTAGTGATAAAATTTGACATTATTGGTTCATTACTGTCTTAATGTTGGTACTTGTCTCTTCTGAAAATGAAAAGGCCCGTGATCAACCACGCAACTGGGTTACCAGACCTTAAATTTCACTTCACCTTTGAAACTTGTTGTTTTTTTTAAAAGCACACACACGTACAAATACATACTTGTGACCACCGATAATAGAGCGATTGCCACTTCTAACGACTAAGATGACTCCTCATATGTAAGTCAGCTGGCATCTACACCCTGGAACCGAAACGCAGAAACTCCTTCATGCTAGAAATAGATGTAACAGCTGTATAGTTTGCGCCAAACTGCTAGTCCGCGCTGACGTTGTTGCGAGCAGGTGTAGTCATACAATTTGCTATGGCGACGCGATTCTCTTCTATATTCAGAGCGGACTAGCAGTTTTACGCGGACTATACCTTCCCGTTTGAACCATACTCGTTTTATCACCGTACAAATTACAATTTCAAAATAGTCCGACATACGCTAAAACATTCTCAAGCCATAGTTCTCGGCTAATTAACTGCGGGTTTAAGGCACTTCAAGTTAAGATTTTGTGTTATTTAAGATTTCAGTTGGGAATTAGCATCAGGTGGAAAATTCTACATAATATTATGAGAGTTACTATTTGTATTTTATTATTTTCATGTATTTTATACTGACGTTGTTTTATATACCACCATTTCTCATTAGTTCCACGTCACGTAGATTTCCATTCATGTCAGCATTACTTTTTCATCTGTCTGCGTAATGAAGCCACTATTTGTGTTACATATGTTGTAATGCTATCGTTTCGTTAAGTCATCGTCAACCCGTTGTTCTCCCACTGCTGAGCACGAGTCTACTTTTAGATCAAAATTTTAAAATGCAAGTTATCTGCTTTTTATCTCCAGAGGTATTTTATAATCTGAAGCGATATAGATGAAATTTTGAAATATAACCCGATCCGTGTGCAAAAGTTATTGAAATCACAAAGTGTTTGCTTTCAAGCATTAAGAGATCTTTGCGTACTAATTAAATTTTAATACGCCGTTACTTGACTCATCTCCAAGAAATCTCAGCAGAAACTTCTGTCTCGTCCCTAGAGGATAGCACTATGAAGTTGCGGGAATTTTCATAACAAAGTTGTAATTACATGGTATCGTGTTTACGTATTAATAAATGAGGATCCCATTGGATCTCTCGGGATATAAGTAATCCGGATCAAAAGTAAATTAGGATGTTGTATACATGATTTAATAATAATAATAATAATAAATATATTCATATCTATTACAGTAGGTACAAACCAAGAATGGAAGTAACTATAAAATACACTGCAATGATTTTATAACAGATTTATTATTTTTATATAAGTAGGTAGGCAATCATCGGTGACCGTTTTCGTATATCTTTGAAACCATTTAACCGATTTAATGAAATATTTTGAGTTTGTATGGTTGTTTTTAGCTTTAAATATAGGACGATCTTTGACTAGATAGACGGCGTTGTGACTTTTCCCAGACCCGCTATTATAACTACAAAAATAATTTGCAATTAATTATTCAACATAAATTTTGTGGTCGTATTCAGTGGTTTCGAAATTTTCTTCTCCCTCTTTTAAGCTTTTAAGCTAATACGATTACACAACACAACTTTAAGTCTAATTATAAAGTCTGTCTCCGTATTGTTGAAATTGTTGTTAAGGACAAGAGAGATTTAGACTGAACTATTTTCTTATACAGGGTGTCCCGTAGAAGACCCTCACATATGTTCTCCCCAAGTTTGTCGTGGTACTTACGGGACACCCTGTATATAATTTTAACATAGCTTCATCTCTTATAACTTTTTTCACTATTCCCTTTCTACAAAAAATATATCCTAGACACGTATTCTAAAATTTAGATAACACGCTCCACTTCAAATTCTAGCTAGAAACATGTTATTAAAATTCTCACTTCAATCTCTGTTTTACGACATATCCAATAGACTCGCATATTTCTGGGAAATTTGCTGGCAATACGAATACGTTATATTATGCGGTACGTGCAAAGTTTTTATGTGTGTTAAACCGTAAAATGGTAGTCAGTTGTACCTCGAGGAAATATTTTATGGACTATCTTCGTAAAGGGGCTTCTCTAGATGATAAAATATATGTTAACTTTCATTTTGGGGTAACATTAGTGATTTTTTGTCCATAAAATAAATTATACCTACATTGTTTTTATATTCCTGTTGCAATTAATAACCGTTCCCGCAAAAAAATTATAAAAATGCTATTATTACTTTGTTTATGTTTTTTTTCAAACATTTTTGATCCGTGTTCAATAAATTTCTCACCATTTTTTAGATCTTTTTTGCGAAATAACACTTTTAGAAGTACCAAAAGAGTACTACTTATTTCGAAAATATTATTAAAAATTAAAACTTGTGCATGATTTACCAAATAACCGCTTATAGTAAAATTGTTACCTTAAGGTATTTATATCCTTTATATTCTACGTAAAACTCAGAATTAGAAACATTAATTTGGATTTTACAGCTCTCTTGGTAATAGGCTGTAACAAAATGTAGCGGAAAGTTTGACGCCAAGATGAATAAGAAAGTATTTTGTTTGTCGTGCGACTAAAGTACGACCAAAGATCTTTATGAATTTCAATGTCACTGACAACTGAATAATTATCTTATTTAATAGTTATTAATACAATTAACTTACTTACGGTTATTTTATCTCTTAATAATGGCGATTTCCAATTGTTAAAATAATATATTTAGGTTAATGATAAGGTGCTACGAAGGTTCTGGTTTTCGTTTTTCTCGAACAAATGTCTCACTACTTCGTTACTGTCTCGCCAGTGGGTATAGAATAATCCTTAAATTTTCTTGGCTAAGTTCCTGACAGATATTATTTGGTACTTTTCACGCCTTTAAAATCCTCACAGATAACTCTAAGCTCAGTTTAACTAACATGACATATGTTTTTTTGTTTCGGGTGGAATTTCAAAAGATACACCGATCTATCTTAAATATTTCTTAAGTCACATGCTGAAATGCACTTAACTTAATTTATTTTTGGTTTCGTACGTTAGACAAAGGAACTTCCCTCGAAATATCAAAACCGATCTTCATTCCACCAGACTATTCCTTTACAATATTTGCATAAGATATTTCAATAGCAGTCAAATAAAGGTTTCTTTGTAACCTGAATACTAAGTTAATTAAATATTGAATAGGGAGAGAGCAAGCCTCAAACAATAAAACTTGTATTAATTAATTTTATTCAAGCTTCAAAACTCGGGAAACCAATTAGGAGACAGACATCTCACAATATTATTACACATTTACATAATCATTAACAATTTGCTTCTTATTATAAAACAGAGAATAAGAAAATATTTTCGAGACAATTTTAGCATAAGATTTTAATTCGCAAAAAACGCGACTACTTCTGCAGTAAAGATCGTGAAACCTTTTGTGGTTCGTCTCCAGTGGTACTATTTAATACCATGCCTATTTAAGCTTAATAACAGCAATGTTAAGCGCTTCTGTGTTAAGCTTTGAATATGCTAAATAAGACATAATTATCCGAGGCGTTTCATCTCAGCTCTCAGGGGTAGCTACGGCAGGAGTCGCAACATCCGTGGGCGGAAGTAGCCACAGTAGCCACAAGTAGTACATACCATAAACTTTACTGTATAGTCGTTTCCTACTCCAATATAATAAAATATCTAGTAAAATTAAACTGTACGGTAATGGTTTATCAAAATCTGTGAAAACTTTTTTTATATATATTTCAACCTGACGATAAAGCAGACGGGCTACCTGATGGAAAGTACTTAACGTCGCCTATGGACATTTGCAACACCAGAGGAATCGCCAATGCATCGCCGGCTTTGAAGGAGAGCTCTTTTTGCACCTTATTTGAAGAGCCCCATGTCATAGCGCTCCGGGAATACCTCGGGAGGAAGTTCATTCCACATCTTGCACGTCCGTGGCAAGAACGTCCGTGCAAACCGAACCGTGGAGGACCGCCACGAGTCCAGTTGGTGTGGATGAAACTTCATCCTTCGGAGAGTGGTGCGATGGAGGAATGGTGACGTAGGCACCAGTATAACTTATCATAACATGACAATGTTATAAATATGATACCAAAAATTATTTTGGAAACATCGCAGAAATCATTCAATTACAATTACACACTACGCATAAAAAGATACATTTACATTACATACCGTCTGACAATCATTGTGACAATTATTACACACGAGAAAATGTGTATGTCAACTTCGCGACAAAAAGAAAAATATTCCAAAAGTAGAATATTCAAAAGAAGTAAAAAATCCTCAACAAAGTACTTAGAATTTCCTGCGTCATGTCATCCGTCAGTGAAACATTAATATTCCATTAAAGCACTTACCAAACCATGTAGCTACTACCTTATAAATTGTTTTAGTGCCTTATTAATATCGTTTAAACGATCGTTCAATCATGTTAGTCATATTTTCGTATAAGTTTGTTACACTTTACATTACACAGTTAAGTCTACATATCGCTATGTATAAGGTGTTGTAACAGTAAATAGTTTTTATGAAAAATGTTTTTTGCATAAAATACTTTAGCGTGATAGATTTTTGTTCGTAACCTATTTATTAAAGCCAGTTTTTAGTTTCCTACGTCATATTAATTAGTCATATCTTCCAACAGTTTTGGGAATTTTCTATTTATAAAATTCCTAAAATATATGCTGTTGGATCGTGTGGTTAGGATTAAAACCTTGAATATATTCTCTAAAATATTGAGGTACGAGTAATACGTTTTAATGAAAATATTATTATTATTCTGTTTATGATGTTTATAATGTGGGGTTTATGTGACAATCATCATCACTTTTGTGGCGCGATCGTAAACATTAATTTCCCGAACTCCGTGACATTTCATAAAACAAGCGTTTGCCAGAAAATAAAAACAGTTGCAATTAATTCATTGTGTTTAACTTTTGATTAATTGTTCACAGAATCCGTCACGATCTTATGACTTGGGGTGATCGTTTCACGGAGAAAGAAGCCGATTACGCCTTGGACGAAGCGCCGATTGTTCAGAAAGGGGGCTACAACATGATTGATTACAAACAATTTTGTACGCAACTCTGCGGTCTCAGAAAGACCGACAAAACAAAACTTCAGGCTAAATAATACAAAAAATGTCACTACGAAACTTTTGTTTAAGAGCGATACACCAAAGTTTTCAAAGCTTTACAAAAAATGTGTTTAAAGGTTAAGCTAACGAATGCAAAAGGCGAATAACAAATCAATATGGTAAAATGGAATTTGTACTTATTATGCTCATGTATATCTACATTATACAAAACATATCCAATGACGCGGAGTAAAAATACTGTATCAAGAAATATTGAGAAGAATGACCACCAACGTGGCGAATCTAACAAATAGACGGTTCCGGGTTTGATCCTGGCCCGATATATCTAAATGGATTCAGATTTTTGTTGTACATCTTAGTGTTTGTGTATCGATCTTTGTGTGTATTCAATGTTTATATACTTAAAGCAAATAAGCTCAGCTTAGTACTAAATTATGTGCGTAGGTGGTGTGACGTCACTAAAATAATTCAGGCTATTACATCGTCTTGGCGACGTTCCACTGGACACAAGTCTCCGTTACTTAGAGAGTCATGGAGCTTCAGAGCCGAGCGGACTAGCAGTTTGGCGCGGACTATACTTCATAACGCTATTCTAAGAAGGATATTTGTTAACTAGTCGTCAATGAAACTGACAAATAAAATATTGAAAGGAGTGTACACAAAACTTAAACTTTGAAAAAAAAGAAAGGTTTTTTGTGTTTCTGTATTATTAAGTTTTTAATAATTGTATTGTGAAAAAAAACTTCATTTCAAACTTTATATTGTTGTACCTTAGCTGTAAGATCTTTTTTTTTAATTTTATACTTCCTTATGTTCCTAAGTACTCATGTTTTAAAAGTTATTTTAAAAGCACAGTGACAGCATAATATGTATGCAAAAAGTCTGTCACAAAAACACGTGTTTCCAACGGGAATTAAACGAATATCGATATAGCCCAAAAATGCATATATTAATATAGACATTTTTGGATATCAGTTTTTTATTGAAAAATTTTAACGTTTATTGGAAATTTAAATATTTTGTATACTAATATGGCTACATCTGCCAAAAAATGCTCCAAATGAATATTTTTTGTAAGTTTGGTATTATCGATAAAACCTAAATATACGATACGATATAAAACTAATCCAATTAATCGATATTTAATAATCGATATTTGGATTAGTTTTATATATCGATAATATCGCGTGAAATTTTCGATATTTTCGCTGTAAAGATATTTCAGACCATTGGTATAAATATCAATATTTATATAACATCACCAACTTGTATCCCTAACTAATACGGCAACACTACAAACTAATGTTAGTAATGGTCAACATTCGAAAATGAACTGTATTTGAGTTTAACTAAACCCACTACAAAATCTAATCTAAATGGAATTGGTTTTACACTTGAAATTAATTATGTTTTGCGAAATGTTGTTTGCTTAATTATGACTGTGTGTTTTAATAATAAATAATGTACATGATCCAAACAAATTTGTTTTGAATTATATAATACAAAATCTGTAATTCATAACCTGTATGTTATAACAATAAGTCAGTATTGAACGAGATAAAATATGAAATACTTATATTTCTGAAAATACTTTTTGATTTGAAATAAAAAAATAATATTCAAGTATTCTTATCTGATTGCTTTGGTAGATAAGGTGCAACATCTAGTCAAAAAAAACACATGGATGTTCTATTCATTATCTTAGGGCAACTAAGAATGTAAATCCTGAAATTGGTATATTCAACTTAATCATCAGGTGAAGAACACAACTATGGCAAACCTTAGATACGTTTTATATTTTATCAGGGTTTAATTACAGATATCCATGACTGGATACACACCACAAACACTGCTGGTTAGCTACTGTTATAAAAATTTGTTTCTTAAGTCAAAGTAGTGTAAGCTGACTATTGAAAATCATCTTTCTAACGAAAGTGCTTACTCCGATAAGTTATACATTATCAACTAGGTAGATTAAATTATTACTTCTATATTAAAATCTCACTTTTTACTACCTTTTTCTAGAAACCCAAATAATATAGGTAATACAATCCAATTTAATATTACTGCATACTCGTAAAGATTATGTCGATATTTCTACACACCTGGTAATTACATCAATGTTTTACACGATAAAGCCAAGTGGATTAAATACCGTAGATGCTTGAGAAGTTTGCTTTAAATTTCTAGTAAAATTTACATCCAACGTAATATATTCATAACACAAATAGAATGACATAGATAAATTAATTCTCGCTACATTCTAAACTTTAGACAGTTTGTATTCAAAATGATAAGAACCCAGGAAATTCAACTGCGGGTCCTACTAAGGGTAGTCCATGGATGCGTTGCGTCCCCTGAGAACTAAACTGGAACTCGGATTAGATTTCTCTTAACCGTTTCCCTTAACACATCAAACCGAAACATAGCAGCGCATAATAAGCAGATATATTATGGCAGTTGTGCCGCCGTAGTCGAATCACACAAGGAAAGTGGTATCCGACTTCATAAAAGGACGTTCTAAATAACAGAATTCAACGAATACCTAATAATACTGCACTACCTAATAATAGTCACGCTAGAAAACTACCGAGACTTATATTGGACTATTTTGTGCAACAGTCGAGTTTATAGCCGATCCTTTTGAAGCGGAACATGAAAGCCAAAGAATTCAAAATTGCTATCGACCGTCCAATAAAACGTTTATAGCATAATTCTGTGGTATAATCGCACAGACTATTAATGCAATTATCCCGTGAAAGAAACGCCTCGGCGTTTTAATTAAAGCTAATTTAGTTGTAAAAGACACGGAAGTTTCAAGTGATGAATTACTGTCGGCTATAGTGCCGGCTTCTGAATGAAATTTAAATTAATTTTCAGTTGCTCATAGAAAGTTTCATAAGATGTCGGTTTTGAATTTCCACTGCGCTATTTCCAAAGAATAATAAAGGTGATAGAAAATAACATTATAGAGCATAAAGAAGCTTGAAGTAATGGTTTATTTTTTATGTTTGAGGTAATATAATCACAAAACCTTAATAATATAATCATAAATTAATAATATACTCTACTAAAAATGTTTAAACACCCCTAACTAGGGAAAAAGTATATAAACAATTAGAATAATAAGTATTACTCACTCAAGATGCTCCTTATAGACGTCGAAGTCCGTGAAAACGATCTCCACGATCTGGTGAGGAGCGGCGAGGAAGGTGTAAAGCAGGCAGGATATGTGGGCGGGATAGGGGCGCGGGTAGTCTGGGCTGCTGAAGGTGCCGCGTTCCTTGCCATGGGTTGAGGTGTAGCGGATACAGGAACAACCTGGAAAAAGATAATAAATTAGCTTTTGATGTTGATTACCTTATTGTGTGTTGTTATTAGGAAGGACTACTATATGTACTTATCCAAAGTTTGTATTGAGTTCGGTACGGTAAGGCCGATACTTAGGCACGATAGCCCAGTAATTTGAGATTTAGGTCCCTGTCGGAGATCGAAGTTGAATTATAATATGAGTAAAATTATAATGCGTATTTAATTAAAATTTAATAATATTATGGTGATGGACACACGGCATATTATGTCAGAATAACGTCATATTAGCGAAACATTGAATATGATAGACATACGAGTAGTTCCCATTAATTTCATAGTATTCGTTGCTTAGGTGGAAAGAGTTCTACAACAGTTAATGTTAATTTATATTGTGATAATTATTCATATTTTATAAAGTTAAATTTTACCAGTAGGAGTAAGTTTATTTTTACTGTATACTAAGTAACACCACACCCTTATAAACACGCCACACACATACTTATATATACCAAAATTTAAAGTTGCTATGAAAATATTAACTAGAGAATTGCGAACCATTCGCTTTTGAAATATGAATACAATCAATATAAAAAAGCATAATACATTTGCGGTATAAGTCTATCAGAGAATATTGAAAAGGCTAAATAAAAATGTGTTCTGAAAAGATACATATTGCGAATATCAAATACTCTTTGCATAAGCTTTTTAGTAGATACCACCTATCAGATGACTTTGAGCTGAATTCGAATACATCAGATTCTGTTACTGCATCGCCATTTATACTAATAAATATAATTGAAATGTCGATTTGTAATGTCAAAATAACACCCATTAAAAGAAATTCATTACTAAGTATTAATTTTTTTTTTTGTTTTTCCGTCTTTTTGTTCTGGCTGATCTCCGAAACGGCTAGACTGACTAATGGAACTTTTACCAATAGATAGCTGATGTTATAAATTCACATAGGATACTTTTACTTTAGGAAAAAGTATTAGATTTGATGCAAACAAAATAAAAGCCTACTTAGTTAAAAGCCTATAATAAATTACCTTATATTAGGGCCCAAAGGTTAAAAGTGCAGAATTAATAAATTATTCAATTCAGGATCATGACTGGCCCTTTTACATTTTATGGATTACCAATCTTAATTGTTGCCCGATAGTATATTCCTAATATCGGGAAAAATCACTGGTGCAATCTCGGGCGAGTCACAAAAAATCTCCATCTTACTTCTAGAAGATGAAGACTTAAAGTCAATTTCATATTCAGAAATTTAGCGAGTGGTCAAATTAACATTATATGGGCTCGTATAAAACTTCCATCCCTCAAAAATTCTATTGCAAGTTATGTTTTGAATGTTCATAAATTTGAAAGTTTCCGGTATGCAAAGTTTGCTTCGCTGGAAATAGTCCGTTTTTCTTCATTATGAACAGCGATGAATAGGAGAACGAATAAATAATGTAAATGTATGTAAAGTAGCTTGTCTAGTGCCGTGAATGGAGGAAAATTCCTAAAAATGATTAATGCATATAACGCGTGTACATTACTCGTTTTTAGAAGTTTTATGTTTTGCTCCAATACTAAACCTGGCTAATTTTGGATAAACTTACAGTTAACTTCTGAAAAGATAGGCATTTGGTCTTTTCTGTCGTAAAAAAGTTGCTAATTTGGCAAATAATCATAAGAGCATTGTAATCAAAATACTCATATATTACATGATAGAATTATTATAAATCCGAGATATTATGTACTACGTACACACTTGAAGACACAACAGTATATAAACGACCAGATTCCAACATACAAATGATACTTTTTATTTTAACATGATTAGAAATCGAACCCGAGACCACACAGACTAGTTACAAACCATTTTCTACATATATCCATAATGCAGATATTACCTCCGAAAATGTATTATACTCTTCGTAACAGAATGCATACCATATTCGCGAAACTATTTTACTGAAGATTCGAATACTCTTACATACACCGGAGTGTTATTACAGTCATTACCCGCTAAACACGACATATTCATACACTCACCTCCAACATATTGAGCGCTTAAACGTACAGTGAATTAATTCACACTTTGAATAGACACTCCGCAACACTCATCAGATCGTTAGTAAGGGTGATTACACACTACGCGGTATGAACGTGGCGTTTCACATAAATCACTTTCACGGTAACTATTTCAGTTGACGGAAAGGAAAAGGATTTTTAATTTTCTTGAAAAAAAATTGTTTGTAAAAATAATTTTGATGAACTTGAGAGCAAATTTACACATAATATGTAAATAAAACATATCATGTATGACTTTATGAAATATGCAAAAATGACGGCATTTCTTACATCTATTTCCCACAATTTTGTAAGAAATAGAAAATCCGCCATTTTAAACTTTTTAAAATTTATGGAGTTACGTTATATTAACATATAATTTTGTGATCAAACGCTGGAGTAGACAGCTCTTAGAGTGGTGACAGCATCTAGGCAAACATAGTGTGGGACGCCCTCCTGCAAGGTGGTGCGACGATTTGCGCCGGGAGGCGGGAACTAGTTGGATGAGGAGAGCCGAAGATCGGGCTCAGTGGCGTGCCTTGGCAGAAGCCTATGTCCAATAGTGGACCGATGTGGGCTGAAGATAGAAAGATATTTGTGGTATACGAAATGTATTTTTTTAGGATTTTGTACTCCATTTAACGATAAAATAAAATAAAATATATAAATATTTTTTGATTGAAACCATGTCTACAATTATATATATTTTTCCTTTAAACCGTTAATATAAATAAAAGTGTCAGCCAATATATAAATCTTTGTCCAAATACCATCTAAAGGTTAAAAATATGTACTCAATATTTCATTAAGCTAAATTTAGAAAGTGACACAAATAACTAAATCTGGCTCTAATGGAGGCTTAAATATAACTTTGATTTCCAATTTACGCATAATTCGTCTGATGGTAGCCGGTCCTACGACCTAAATAAACAATAACTTATAATACCTACAGATTACACTAAGGGCTTTGTTAGACGATAAGCCTTCAAACAATGTTGTAACAATTGGACTAAAATGTATTTTTATTTATCTTCGTGTCCGTAGTCCTTAACCGTGACCGCTTACTGCATGCTATTACTTGAACAATTATTTAGTGGTAACGCGACTTTCAAAAATTAGTCGGTGATTATTTAGTAGCATTTATACAGACTATATAACTATATGACGACTACCGACAGAGTTTTTCGAATAAGATCAAACCTTTATCGCTTGTCGGTCGTTGAAACGGCAAATTAAACGTCCGAGCGCTAGCGGATTAAGCAAGTGCTCAATATCTTAAGCGACAATTTGGTATCTTACGCAACTATCGTTCACGCGATAGCCAATAGGCGGTCGGCCTTACAGTCTAGTACGTATCAGCGTTTGCTTTACGTATGTAATCAGCTTAAGAGCTCAAATTCAATTTCCTATCGCACAGCAAATCTTATCAGGCGACACACATTCATTAATGTGGTTAATTCGTTCACTAATAAATTACTGAAGCTCGTTGTTTCGAACTATTCGAATTTAGTCAAATTTAGAGTAAATTTAACCAAGAGAAACTCGATTAATAAATTTAATTTGATATGTTTATTTTTTTGCTAAATTCAGTTTTTGGGCTCATCTGTATTCATAATTACTTTTTTAACATCGAGAACTGCGCCGAAAAATTACTTTGAATAGTGTTCTTCACGCTTGTGTATCAAGTATTAAAATTATTGTAGGGAATTTATTTCCCCCTATACGCCTGTCTCTTCGTCTAGTAAATGAGAAAAGCATATCTCTATAATCATGTTGGTCAACTTTTTCTATTATTTGTCATAATTAAACTGATCAACATTCAAAATCTGTATGTATATACGACTAGTATATTTAAATATCCCTATTAAACACTTTCTAAGTTTTACAATAAAGCTGAGAGCGTAAAGAAATGTAACCACGAACATCCCTTGAATTGTTAACAAGGTAATTGCTACTTACAGAGTAACAGCCTTTAATAAGCGAATGATCGCAGAATACTAAATAAACTAGGAGCAACTTAGAAAGGCATTCCTTCCAGACTAAAATGGGTTAATGAAATTTATTTCGTAACGAAGAATTTCATTTACTTCATTAACATCGCTTCGACGTTTCTATATACATTATAATTGGTAGAACGTAGCTGGAATGTGTTATTAAGTATTTCATCAACATTAATTATATTACACATGTCTGATTACCACTGGTATTCAGCGTTGAGTTTGTCTATTAATCTCGTTTGTAAAATTCACAGCAGTGAGTTTTCCTGTCGCGCGTGCTTATGTCTGCACGCGTATCTCACCCTCACACGCATTTCACCCACACGCGCATCTTACGCTCATTCTCATCTCACCCGCACGCGATACTCACCTACACACGCATCTCAACTGCACCGAAATAAAGCACCTTGAAACATTACTTTTATACTGTTATTATACATAAATCGTCGTGAAAAAGTCGTGTCTCAGAAACATCAGAGTGGACAGGCATCACCTCCGTCGAACAATAGTTTCGCCTGGCCATGGATAGAGAGAAGTACAAGGAACTGACGGCCAACCTTCAGTAGTGAAGAGGCACATGAAGTAGAAGAAGAATTATATAAATGAGCAGTAAGAAAAGATTTTAGAAAATTCATCCCCTAGACAAAGTGAAATGACAAAAACAAGGTCTAGCTTTGAATTCAATTTCGATTTTACCTATCTTATTTTTACCTACTTGCCTTAAAAGCAAACAACATAAAAAACCCCGTAGGATAATTCTTTATCTTTATAAAGCACTAAAAGTAAATGAAGGCTAATAGAAAACTATAATTTAAAGTATATACTTGGCAATAGAACTTAAAATAAGTACTGACTCATAAAATGAATTACCTAATATAAAATACATCTACCATTGCCAGCCCATTGCTGTTAAATTCCAGAAACAATAAACTATACGAGCTATTAAATATCCGTAAAACAACTGCACAAATAAATATTGCGAGTACATTAATGAATCTAAACGTTGAATCAAACTGTGAGTGAATCCAGAATGGAATAAATCACCTTTACCACTCGTAAATTTCTTACTAGTGTTTTTCATCTAGATAAAACTAGACTCGTAAACGAAGTTGACTGGATTTGCGTTGATGCTAGTTGTTGTTACAAAAAACTCGACTGCATAAAAATAATTTACTGAAAGGAAAGTAGCATATTTCGCTCCCGTAATTTATACGTATCCAAAGACATCTCATGTTTTAAAATCCGTCAAGTTGTTTGAGCTATAGAGCCAAAGAATGAGATATGCATACATGCATATATGTTTTACTAAAAAAATACTGCTTTGGCTTCATTAAATAGATAACATATTTCCTTTGCCGTACCCGCAAATGAAACACTAACATGGTCAATGCGTTGCATCAATACGTTTTACTGTTAAATCGAGTGAAGATTTTCACAGCGTTAAAGGAATACAGTTAACGAGAAGAGTCAAAAGCGCATTCTAGGCCAGATATACATAAGAGTGAGTGAATAACAGCAGTCAACCGAAGTCACTTAATCGCAAATATTCGAATAATGGAAACAATTGAACAGATACAAACAGATAATTTAAAGAATTACATTTTCGGCATGTTGCTTTTTGCAATTGATATTTTAGGGTATTTTTTTGTACCAATATGAATACTCGCATGCTATCAAAAATGTAATATTAAAAATGTTATTTTTGTAAATCTTATAAGTCGTTTCGTAAAATATCTTAATACTGGATTCGAATAACATTTTGGAAATGTCAGAGTTTTTTTGCTACAAAAACTGATTTCGCTACATTACTATTATTGTTGAATATTTTCCAAACGACAGACAGTTGTGATGAAAGTTTTCAGATCTTTATTATTTCTTGTTTACCCGAAACTTTTGCGTTTTACTGGCTTTATGTCTCGAAAACAACTGTACTTACTCCAAATTTAAGCTACTCTTGAAGTGGGTCAACTAACATCTATCTTGTATTCCTCTTGTTTACTTCTATATTTCAGAATCTATGGAAGAGTTTGTGGAAATCAATCGTTACGTATTTGCAGTCATTACGTCTTTGCATCAAGTCTTTGCAGTTCCATTTATATAAAAATAAATTCTTAAATGAAACGCGTGTTTGAAGTATTTTACAAAAATAAAGACGTTGTTTGGGATCAGTCATTCGCCATTGAAGCAATGTGAAGCAATAATATAGAATGGTTTCCTGCAGTAAGTGAGGAGAGCCTCGAGTGAAGAAATCTAAATAAATAAGTTATTTTCGTTATTAAAGATATAGGTCTTGTATGTGGTACCTAGTTAATAATATACGGATGATAGCAACACACAAATGAAAATTAATAAATTAGTGTTGTTTCTTGTCATGTCGATCAAACCCCAAACAATATTTAGATAGTTTTGATGGTAAAAAACATAGATTAGTAAAGATTACTCATTCCTAACAAGAAAATGTACCCAGTTTTGAGAATTGAAATAGTTGCGTAAAAAAGTTTTGCCACGTCTCCGTGCTAAAATGTCCCTAAAATATTTGAAATAATTATTTATTTATTACGTAAATTACGCAGTACTAGTTATTTATTCGTAATTTTTTTTCTAAAAATGTCTTTATTTGAGAGTTCAAAAAAAGAACTTACTAAAATAACCCGTTTGTGGCTTCATTCAATTTCAAGGCGGCGAAGTATCTTTACTAATCTATGGTAAAAAAGTACAAAACAATACGGATAGTTACGGACACGTCGCATTACAAGGCATTCAATTGTTTACGGCATTATAAGAAGACAAATATTTTCTATGATGATGTAATTATAGAGAACGTCGTTTGATATTATGGCACCCTTTGTACAACGTCTTATTACAACGTCTAACAAGGGAGACAAGTTCCTTTTAAGACGTCATCGCCAGACATGCCCCACCGTTATTTGACGTGTATGCATTAGCGGGTACTGGAAGATGATAAATATTAGTAACTAGTTTCCACACATGAATCTATACATTTTGAACGTGGTAGAACTCTTTGTGGTTCGACTTCGGCGCCACCATCGCCACACCTATCTCTACCTAATAACAGCAGTCTGAATCACCGCTGTGTTCTGGTTTGAAGGGATTGGTAAGAGAGACAGACTTTTCCGACTTTTCCGAGGTGTTCCAGCTTAGTCCTCAGGAGTAGCTTTGCATATGTGGCCGACCTCAGGTAGGAATCTAATCCTATCTGGGTTGATTACAGATGACTTCATGCTCCTCAGCTTTCCCATATTATAAAAAAATAAGATTTCATGGTTACGGCTTAATCTGAATAGTAGATAAAGCTGATAATTATATCGTGTACCAGATGTTCCAAATATGTTCTTATTAGTTCGAGAAAATATATTTATATTTGCATAAACGATTATACGTAGGTTCATTACTAATTTTGTATGTATAACAAACCTAATCTAGGATTATTGAAATATACAAATTACCAACTATCAAATCAATAGTTATCATTCAATGTTGCTTATAGAATAGAAACCGCTGGTCCACCCAGCGCCGGACCGACAAACTTCGGTTTTCGGCTGCCAGAAATTAATTTGAAACTCGGTTCTGTTCAGTAACTAACTGAATTAGACACGAAGAGATATTCTTTGATTTGACTACGGTTTCTATTGATTAGCTCAATCATCTGTATGTGATTAATGATTTGCAAAGGATTACAATTTAGATATAAACTTTCTATAATATTGCTTCTCCGTTAAAATAAAAATAAACATATTTAAGAAGAAATTTATTAGCAGACTATAAAGCTATGTAATATTATAACATTATTATATTTCCTTTCATGAGTGTGATGTCTTAATATTTTCAATTTTATTAATATGATGAAGAGAATAACATCATGATGTGTACTTATATCATTTTATGTACGAGGTTACTCTGCGATTCAGTGTTTGTAATTAGCTCGTCTTAATTTATAACGGCGTGACTTAAGGATTATAGGAAAGGAACATCTGTCTATCTTGTTTTAATTGTGTAACAAAGAACAATTGCACCCAAATTGCAAATCTTATATATAAAATTCTCGTGTCACAATGTTAGTTACCGTACTCCTCCGAAACAGCTTTACCGATTTTTACCAAGTTTTATATGCATATTCAGTAGGTCTGAGAATCGGCTACTTTCTATTTTTCATACCCCTAATGATAAGGATTTTTCACCCTTAACATTTTTTTTATTTAAGTATATGGCAACACAGCGTTTGCCGAGTCAGCTAGTTTTAATATAATAGAGGCCGTAATTGTCAGTGCTAGTGATACGAATACGAACAATTGATACAGAAAATTAGATTAGAGCTCTTGTATAACATAATCAGAATATTCACTAAATTTTGGGATGTAATTCAAAGCAAGCATAACTTTGGCTATAAAACATACCACATAAAATATAAATCGTAGATCATATAGCACCTATCTAATAAGGTATAAAAATGTCATTTCTTATAAAATAAATGTCAAAATTATTGATATTCGACATTCGATCGCCAGAAATTAATTTGAAACTCGATATAGATTCAGCTTGCCAACTAGATTGGAAACACAGCAATATTCTTTGATGATCTCGTAATTTATAAACCTCGAATATTGCCTCTCGATCGCTTTTGGTTGATTTCACGAAAATAACGATCAGTTTGTTTATTTACTGAAATATTATTTCGTGAAGAACGCCAATGTGGATATTATTTTGCTGCATCAGTTGGTTTGACTCGAAGGTTTACGTTTTAAATTTTAACGCGTTTCTTGTTTTAATTGAATTGTTCATAATATTGTTAATAGAACTAAACAGACAAAAGTGATAGCATTAGTTTAACACAAAAGTACCAATTGAATAATCTCCGAAGGAAAAAATTACGTGAACACTCTAATCTCTTAAAACTCTAACCCAGATGTACCTACAAGGAATTTAGTAAATTTATTAATAAAATTTATTTGTATCTACTATATGAGAACCTTATAGATATGAATAAACAAAGTAAATTTGTGAAGCTAAACTGTGCATATGGAATTTCTCAATCCCGTAAAAACATTTCATTTTATTTCAAGGTAAAATAAAATCTATAGCAAAGTGTTTACCTTTTAAACATCAAAAGGTATCTTCTATTAATACAAGTGAACAAAATAAAACAGAAAACACACGTACGTAGAGAAAATAATTGAATGTTACAATGACTGAGTAGACGTGGGTATAATAGAGCCAATTTCTAATTCAATACCAGTAACATAGGAGAAATTGAGACTCAAAGACGCAAAATTAGGTCTATTATTTACGCAAACGTCAGGTCCTAATTATGACAATTAGTTACTGTGACTGGCTTAATTAGGGAATGCCTTCCGTTCGGTTCTGACAAATTGGAAAGACTGGGGAGGTAATCCTGGGACTTTATTCATCTTTAGTATATTTACAAAGAATATTTAGTTAAGTATATACCTACAATTTTCACATAAATAGCCAAATTATAGTGAATGATATGTGTGTGTTAAATTTAGTGGGTTAAAATAACAGATATGCTATTACATTGATGTAAACTGCATAGTTACATATTCAAACAGCCGTTCACGCAAACTGTGAAAGTATGAAACCATGAAAGAACGGATAACTGACTTAGGTTAATCCGTTGTCAACTATAATTAATCTTTCTAATGTTTTGCTCTAATAAAGATCGATGTTGGATAATTGCTGCCTACAAGAAATCGACACTATGTTTGGTAGGTAAAATTTAGATCGATTGATTATTGATAACGGACGGTTATGTTTTCAGTTTGTTAGTTTTATAACATGAAAAGAAAACAATTTAATACTCGAATTATCCACTCAGTAAGAAATTAAATTGGAACTAAAACATATAATATTTTTCCGCGGCTGTACTGAATACAATATCATCTCCATTTAAAACTGACAAGGTCTCACAATACAAATGTCTACAAATTAAGGTTAGATAATTTATGAACATCGCACCAACTTGCAAAGATCTCGCAAGTTTCAAGTTGCCAGTGAGCTATAACTCGCGACCTGAATGTCTTACTTATCAAACTTATTCAAGTTAGCGAATTCGATTAATGTTAGGTAAATAGCTGCCCTCGTTTCCTGAATTCCATCTTTCTAATTTAACAAGAAATTCTCGAGCTCAATTGTTTTGATATAACTTATTTACTGACAGTGTTTAAATTTCAATTTATGTTTTGTTCAACTCGTTTATTTCACAGTTAAATATGTAAATAAATATTTAAATGACATACGATATAAAATATTTTAATAATTAGATTTTTAAAAGCTAACAGTATGAACAAATTAATATCATCGTTCGACGTAATATACCCTCGGGACTGCCGACCAATGCTACTAGCGTCGTCCCGTCGTCCCGGGCGTACAGAGGAACTCCGTGGGGTTTTAGGCGGTAGGAGTCCGGCATATCCTCTCCGCTACACCCACGACTGAGAGGAACCCATGAAGAGTTTCTACACGAAAAAAGGTCCATTGATATATTAAGTATACGAGCTATGTTACGTTGTTTACTTCGTGAATGGACTTCATCGTTCCGAGTTATGTCGAGTAGCGAAATACCAAGTTCCATAGCACGCTGAGAGACTTCTTTATAAGTTCTATAGAAAAGGGATGGATAATATGTAAAATAGTTAATTAACTAACGTATTTTGAGAGGATGCCTTTCACTAAGATATACGACATCGTTCAGACAATCGTCGAATTACATTAAGTCAAGTGTTAAAGAAATAGGCAACTAAGTTCTGAAGTGGCAATCCACCTGAGTCTTGTCCTAGATTAAAGCTGTAAAGTCAATACTGAACCTACTTAAGACTTAAACATCAAACCTTAACGTTTCAATGTCAAGTAATCCTACAACTGGCTTGCGATTGTCCTTAACCCTCAGCCCTTTCAGTTTACCTTTGACTTTGTTGTCATTGCGGGGCTTAAATGGGCCCTTCCATTTAAGTGTTAATTTCTACAAATAAGGCACCTAAGGTTAATCTCTATCAGTTCTAGAACAGGTTCTAGTAAGTAAGCACCTAAAGGTGAACCTATTAGATTTATGTCATATTTTAATTAACAAAAAAATAACAGATAAATCTACATCAGTTTTATTGATTAGCCAAAATTAGTTGATTAATCAATAAAATTCATTCCGGGCTTACCGAATTGTAGTAATAACTTATTAGAGTTTTATAATTGCCACTTTTTCTGTAATTCTTGTACATAAAAAAACACTAAACTACACATTAAACTTGCATTTTTACTTAGTCCCCATTCGTCATCATTTGAACCATATTATATCATCAGGATTGCTGACTTCGAATTCAAATAACTTTAAATATCCATGTACCTTTTATCTTTTATCGGCCGTTTAATGGTTCTCCATTCATAAAGATTCTTCTTTACCCGCATGAACACACAGTCGTAAAATATGACGCGTAAGGTACACACATTACCAATATATACAATATATACATTGTACACTTAATTCACAAAGTGTGTACGGGCTATTAATAAACCGGTTAGGGAGTTCGGTTAAGTGAATTTGTGTTTACGAACTCACTAAAATGTAGTGGTTAGGCTCCGGTAATCCGACCCTTTAAGTGGTTGTATGGGTAGACTCCCCTGCGGTTTTATATATGCCAAATTAAGGTTTTATTTGCAATAACAATCACTATAACTTTTGAATAGGTATGTAGATATTTTCTGGGTAAATATATTTATCCTGTTTGTGCCTTACATTCCTTAACAACAACGTTATTTACTTTGTACTAGTATAACTTGTATGCTTTTCAGAGATACTAGCTAGATGGTTTCAACTTTGTCGTCAAAGCTAAGAAAATAGCAATAGGAATCTCTATTTCAGACAGAACTCCAGTTCTATTAGAAGTTGATTAATAATTACCAGCAATGACTGCATTTAGACTGCAATATCTTTTGCTACTTTTTTTTACATAAAACGAAATATAATATACATTTATTATTCATTTTAATTAAGTAACAATTATATATAATATATCTATCTATTTACAAACTTAAAATCTATATACAATATACACAAAAAATATAATTTAAACAAAAAAAGAAATATTAAAACTTAAATAATTAAATATAAAACAATGAGTCCAAATCACTGCCTCCCGGTAGAGTCCCAAGAACGCTGGCTGCGTTGCCGCGTTGTAGGGACAAACTTATTCTTTGGCCAAAGTACGCACCAGCTCTGGGTCTCCAGAAACGTCAACCAGACGCGACGACATTTCTTTGAAGAACCGTCGTGCTTCTGGCCCCCACGGACCCAGAGTCTCTACCGCAAACGGCACAAACGAGATTATAATATAAATAAAAGCTTGTGCAAATGAAGCACAGAACACAACTAATTGCAAAATAAAATATTGTAAGGAAACGTATTATAATATAGGAAGAGCAGACGCGGAGGCAGTCCACCTGATGGCAAGTGCACACGTGGTACGTAGTCATCTACGAGTATAACAAACCCCAGATAAGATTACATTCCTACCTGAGGTCGGCCACAAATTGGCCGCTACCCTTGAGGACTACGCTCGAATGTCCTGGAAAAGTATGTCTTCTTCAAACCAAGATGCCTAATTTGTAAACATTACCCAACGTAGTCTGGTAAAAAGGATACATACTCGTAAAACAGATTAACTTACAAACATGTCGACTAATCGACCAAAACAAATATTCAACCCACTTTCCCATTAACAATTTCAGTATCAAGCTAGTACGAACCAACCTTTCCAAAAACTAATTATTTTGTTTTATCCTTACTCCGCCAATATTTCGGTGGAAATAATCAACTGTTTATTCCGCATTTCTTGTTCTTGACACTAAATAATGATCTTATTATTTCTGTGGCGTAGAGCCTAAACAAAGTTTTGGAATGAGTTGTAATCTCTTTAGCGTCGGTAATAGCTTAGCAGTAATATGAGGTTAATAACTTGACTTTGTATTTCATAAAAGTCGATTACAAATGTATTGTTACTGGTACACGAAGTTGGAACGCTTTGTGTATGTAAAATAATATGTGCTCGTATATTTCAAACTATTAATAAACAGTTTAAATATATGAAGAACGAGCTTTTGCCCGCGGATTCGCTCGCGTATTGAAGTAATATTTTCATCCCCTATTTTATCCCCTTGGGGCTAGAATTGATCAAAATCCTTTCTTAGCGGATGCCTACGTCATAATATCTACCTGCATGCCAAATTTCAGCCCGATCCGTCCAGTGGTTTGGGCTGTGCGTTGATAGATCACTACGGCAGTCAGTCACCTTTGAGTTATATATATTTAGATATGGTAGTGTGGCGACCTCCCGCTACTCGACAAGAGATGGCGCCACGAGTATTCTGAATCACGGCTATCACGGACGGCTTGAGTAGCCATTACTCGCCCTCCTCACTTCGCTCCAACCTCAAGGCCTTGGTTCTCCCTCACATCTCGACTCACCGCAGACAGAGGGCGTTCTGGGGCGCTTGTAAGCTTAGGCGAAGATTTCACAAGTACGGAACACCGAAATCAACTGGTATAGACTTCCGGTCTGAGCAGGGGGTGATGTGGCGACCTCCCGCTACTCGACAAGAGATGGCGCCACGAGTATTCTGAATCACGCTATCGAAGTTTTCTAAATATCCTGCATATATACAAGTTCCGAACTGCGACTGTCGGAGCACGGCCGCTCCCCGGGCATGATCACCTAGCCCGGCGGGAGATCTCCCTTTGCCAAAGTAGTAAATATATAAGACATAGGGATGGCAATGTTTTCATACATAGAATATGTATGTCTACATATGTCTCATTTTTTGACTCGCTCTATAGCCCAAACGACTTGCAGAGTTTTAATATATGAGGTGTCGTTGGATTCGTCTAATTTGTCCTTTTTCTGTTATTTATTTCTAATTAATCGGAATTAATGTTTCTATAAAAATTGCTAGTAGTATTTCTTTATGTGATTGATTGGCATCCATAATACATGAAACCAGAGTTTGATAAACGCAGAAAAGTTACGATACTTATCTAGCTGAAATTTTCTGAAAATAGTACACAATAATGTCTTCAAACGATAAATATGTAACCGCTATCTTAATCTAGATACAATTATCAGCATATTTTACTTCCATGGTAAAACAGAATCTCCTCTTAATCTACTGAGAATAGGATATTAATCCGCATCTTTATTGCGCAGAGCGTTCATACTACACGAATAACAGAATATTGTGTATAGTTAGTTGAATAAAATTACACTAAAGATCCTTTATTGTATAACAAAGTTAGTGTTATGGCTCACTAGACCAAACTTAAGGCACTCCGTAATTTGTATGGTTTTCAAGCCCAATTTACGTAAGGCTTTATGAGCAGGCACGTAAATACTTGTATGAATACCGTGAATCTATGTAACGTTAACATCAACAGTTGGGTTATTATTAAATTTGTTCTAAAACTGAGATACTTGTGTAACTATTATGTCTTTTAGGACGAAACAGAAAATGTGGGGCGACATCTCATGAGCTGCACCGACGACATAGCTTAAGTAGTTTTTTTTTATTTTTTAACCTAACGATTAGCCAGACGTGCTACCTGATGGAAAGTAGTCAACGCTGCCTATGGATATTTGCAACACCAGAGGAGTCGCCAATGCATCGCCGGCTTTGGAGGAGAGCTCTTTTTGCACCTTTATTGAAGAGCCCCATGTCATAGCGCTCTGGGAATACCTCAGGAGGAAGTTCTGGCTGGTGGTGGTGGTGGTGGATTTGACAACTAAAGCCCAAAACCGAAAAAAAGTGGCGTGCATTAAAAGAGACTTACGCTTACCAAAGGGTGGCCAAAGGTTGAGTAAAAGAAGAAGATATTTAGTTCAGCTACAAATCCATTGCGCGTCTTAGTTTTGGAAGTCTGTAATTAGAAAATATTGTAAAATCTTAAAAATTACACCTTTAATCCTTCTCTTTCTTAGAAAAGTTTTACAATTTGTTTTCCTCGTTTTAAAAGTTACAAACACCGGTGTTTTGGTATCGGTGGTACTGTCCAAGGTTTACCGCCAAACTTTGGTCGTAACATCGTTTGTGGTGGAGATTGGAGACGTCGAGACAGACAGGGTACTGAGTTACGTGGTTGCTGTAGTTTATATTTGCAATAAACTTACTGATGTGAACAGCACTATCAGTAAGATCATGTTAATTATCACCTCAGATTTAATGTTAGTTCTGAATTTTTTCAACTTAACTATAATAACTTACAACACACAGAACATTTAGTAATTATAAATATTAAGGTAATTAAAAGCAACTTGTGCGACAGTACCCTGATATTGGGAATGTTGTCAGAGGCTTCCCGCTAAAACTTTGGTCGTAACGTCGTTCGTGGCTAAAATTGGAGCAACGTCGAGACAGACAGGGTACTGATTAACCTTGTTATTGTTGTTTATCTTAGCAATAAAGTTACTGCTATCAACGACAGTATCAGTAAGATCGTGTTAACAGGCGTAACGTCATTTCTGAACATCTGCATTTCTACGAGTAAATTAACTAAAAATAACGCTTGATATAAATATTAAGGTAATTCTAAACGCAGCTAGAGCGACAATTCCTAGATATTTTTTTTCAAAAGCTTGCTTCTTAAACTAACAATTAATGTTAAGTCATAACATCTGTACTTAATTTCTTATTTAAAATTTAATAACACGGATGCCTATGTTATTTGCGTATTAAAATGTAGCTTTTCCTTCGAGGGCGTTTAAATTCCATATACTACAATGCTAGGCCAGTAGGCAACATACCTATTCAGCGTCCTTGTTACACTCCTAAGACAAATGGTCCCTAGGAGAGACGTAAAGGCGATTCACCTGGCGGCGCGGGAGTAATGTGTTATGAAATGAAGTTCGTGCCGAGCACGTGGCGTGCCATTCCACACGCGTCACTGAGGGCCATTTATCACACGCTTGTCGTGCACGCTTTATCGTGTTACACTCGCTTCGGATGATAATTGAATATGGAGACAGGTGATGTAATTTCGACTATGTTATGATTATCAAGACCTACAAGGTCTTCTATGATGGGTAGTGAGAATGATGTTAATGAAAGTAAGAGCTACAATTTTATAAGGTATCTCATAGTAGAATTTTCTTTCTTGGTAATCAGTATGCCATACAGGACCGGATTTAGAGGTCTAGAGGCCTTGGGGCAACAAAGGAGTGGAGGCCCCCTGGCCCCAAATTATTTTCCGAATAAAATGATCAATTTTTTCAGTTGGGTTTTTCAATAAATATTTTATTGTCAAACGCAGATAGATTCTTCTAGTATTCATGTTTGTACAAAGTACTGTAGATAATGGTAAAACAGCGAAAAAAAAATATCAAAGGAAAAGATATATATATTTTTTTACTAGTGTTTAGTCGGAATTTTAAAAAAATCCGACGTCTATTGTGGGGGGCCCCTCTTTTGTGGAGGCCCCTCTTTTTGGGCTGCCGCCCCGGTTGCCCTCCCTTAAATCCGGCCCTGATGCCATACAACCATAGTTAACAACAACAACAACAACAAATACTCTTTATTTGTACACCAAATATAAGAAACATTATATTTAAGATATGAGACAGCATAAGCTTACTAAGTACATAAACACTCGGGCAGTTTTTAACCTCATCTGTAACTTTGACTTTGACTTTGACTTTGACTTTGAGTGACCTCAATCGAAGCTTTTTCGAGTAACATTTAATCGTTAATAATCTGCTATATTTATTATAATATTTCTAATAAGATTTTATTAAAACGCAACAAAGAAATATTATAGAGGGCCAATTACTCCAGTTGGAATTATAACTGAAATGAAAATAATTATAGAATTATTTTACAATAGTAATAGTAGTGCGCTTGGGAAACCAAGAAAGCCAATATCCAATGGAGTGGAATTAAGTAATACCGCTCAAATCCACCGTAATAATATTGTTTTAGAGTAACCCAGACGTCTCCTGCGTTATTTTTGGCTCGAACAATTCCTTTGCTATAGTCTGCTCGAATGTCTGCGTTTTTTCTTATTTGTAACGATTTTATTCCATTTGTAATGTCTATTGATGAATCTGTTTCTTGGCAATATTTCTTGGCTGAGATAATAGTGGTGTTATTTAGAGGTTGTTTTTTCTCTCGTGTTGTTTTTTACAATATATTTTGTTGCAACCGTACAAGAATGGAGGTTTTAAGATTATTTTGTTTTCATATTTAATATAAAGTAATATAAATGATGACTTACATTTAAGTAAGTAAATAAATTTTCTTACACCAACACAACTGGAGAGTGTTTTTGATACGATCATCAAATACAAATTATATTAAGTCTTATACTGTAAGACAACGGATGGCTGACAGATATCAGCTCTTAGATTAATTGAATGTCATAAAAAAGCCTCTCCCAAGAAGGAAGACTGTCATAGTTTTAGGAAACGAATAACTTTTAAAGATGTTGCTACCCACATTCCGTGGGAGTTGATCCCATAACGCCTCCAGGACGAAAAGGGGCGGTACTTATAGGTGTCACTAAACAACACAATCACAACCACATCACATGACACGATAAAGGTAAGTTATTATCATCCATACACATAAAAGTCTTAATATTTCCTAAGCGCTTAAGTCACAAACTCAGTCACAATTTGCGACCGACCGCATGCATCCTCATTGTCTGCAAAGCTCTCTACGACATATTATCCTCATATTTTTCCATTATCCATCCGAAGCGAAAGTTAAACTATAAAGCGAGCAGACAGGCGAGTCCCTAATAAATGGTCCGAGACGACACATCACGACTTCAGAAATGTTCAGAATGTATGCTCAGACGTGAACCTCATTTCATAACATAACGCGTCGCCAGGTGATTCCTTGATGTCCCTCCTGGGAACCATTTGTCTCGAAACGCTGCTATAAAATGTTGTTTGATGACAGTTTTCAAAACATGTATCTGTCGTAAAAGTCAATTTCAACACCATATTCTGCAGCAGAAATGCATACATTTTCAAAACACGTTCAAATTATAATTCTCTATGTACGAGTATATTAAAGTTTCGCATTGCATTTTCAATTTTAAATGTATTTAGTCTAACAACGCAACTTTAATACTTAAATAATACTCATCGGACTTATTTAAAACCACGCGAGCATAAATACCAATTTTACATTAATTTGATTCCGTTAGATATTTATCAAGACCAAAATTAAAATTCAAAGAGAGATGAAACTAGAAAACCTACACGGATTAGTTATAATTCTATGAATCCAATTAGTGGAGTTAAATTAAAATCCAGTCTCGCATCAGTGCAGTTTTCCACAAAGGTTGTTTGAAATAAGCAAAAATGCTACTAAAACTTCCCTTTAACAAACGGACAATGTATGTATATAACTCGTATCATTTGTATTTGCGTTTTTAATCTCTATAAAAAGATACCAAAATGTACAGTTAGCAAAAAGATGAAGATATAAAAATGTTGGTAATTTAAAAACTTTTGTGCAAACAAAAAGTGTAGATTAGGATTTGCAACAAGATATTGAGACGATCATAAAATAGAAGAACTAGTTAGTTCAAGTGGAATAAATCAGCCAAATCGCACGAAGATGTCATAACACATGATTTGGTCACGTCATATTGAGATGAGGAGCTTGGGTCTACTTATATTTTTACAAGATATAAAGTTGACAATAGGACAAACAGGTTAAGTAAGATATGAAAAAAAAATACAAATCCATATCCGTGGTATGACCGAAATTATTGATAAATCATTGTTATGGTGGTAACATTTGTTTTGGCTTTGATTTTATTACAACTATTGAAATCAAAGAATGCAGTCATGAAGCAAGAGATGATTATATAATGTTTTTATTACACAAATAAGCAGAAATATCAATTAATCATTTAGATGTCCAGGAATTGGCCAGAATTTAGACCAGGAATTGAACCCTGAATTGTCGGCGCGTCAAGCCGTAACGGGAACCGCAGGGCCATGCGAAACGACATTGTATCTCATAAATAATTTCCATACATAAAAGCAAGTCAGTGTGAAAATGTCGGCATTAAGTCTCAAGAAGAATGGGAATGATTTTTAAAACAGTGACTCGAATACTCCAGGTAATAAGCTAGAGTGGCTCCGCTGGTGAAATTAAATATGAATGGTTGCGTGTGACTGCGTTTTTCCTAGCTAAAACGGGGGTTATAATCCCTCTGACTCATTCCTCTCCCAGCTCACGTCGTTTTATCGGGGTTTACGGCGTCACAAGCAGTGTCGGATCTGTGGTGTACTGAGTAATCAGCTTTTTCATAATTCCAATTCCACATAGAAAAAATGCTTTCTTATATAATGGTAGAAAGAAGCAATTTGCCTTTCAAATATGTATAATATGTTTTTATTGTTATCTATGTATATTCACAGGCTGTAATTTCTATAAAAAATTTACTTAAATAGGATGCGAATATCATTACGCGCACGTACGCGTTAGACAAATTGCGTATTTACTTTAGATTATAAACAAACAATGTATTTTCCAAAATGTTCGTACAAACGTAGACTTAACGTAAAATCGGTAAATGTTCGAACATCTCCGAATATTAAACAAAACATAGCCGGGGGTGTCCAGACAGTGTAACTTAACAAACTTATGGTACTCTTGTTGCAATAGGGGTTAAGATATCGTTCTTTATTTTATTACTAGCTGACCTGGCAAACTTTGTACCGCCTCAAAATCTATTTATCAAATATATTTCATATAAAATATCGCCTATGTTACTCGTGGATAATGTAGCTTTCGAATGGTGAAAGAATTTTTAAAATCGGTCCAGTAGTTTTTGAGCCCATTCATTACAACCAAACAAACAAACAAAGCTTTCCTCTTTATAATATTAGTGTAGATTATAAGGAGGCTTTAAAACGCAGATAAATATTCCGATAGATGCGCTTAATCAGGGCCGGATGTAAGGGTGAGCAACCGGGGCGGTAGCCTCGGGCCTCCACAAAAGAGGGGCCCCCACAATAGAGACGACGATCTTTTTTTTAATTCTTTTTAACTAATTTTAATTTAATTAATTTTTTAAACACTAGTAAAAAATATATCTTTTCCTTTGATATTTTTTTTGCTATTTTACCTTTTATCTACAGTACTTTGTACAAAAATGAATACTAGAAAAATCTACCTGCGTTTCACAATAAAATATTTATTGAAAAACTCAACTGAAAAAATTGTTCATTTTATTTGGAAAATAATTTGGGGTCAGGGGGCCTCCACTCCTTTGTTGCTTCAAGGCCTCTAGATCTCTAAATTCAGCCCTGCGCTTAATACTTGTTATTTGGCATTAGAATATTGTTGATGTGTCCGGAGTCGAACCACAAAGGATTTTACCTCCTTCCATAAATTCATTGCAAGTGGGTCGAACAGCCACATAATTGCTTTAGCTCTTGTATGTCCCGTGATATTACATGTATTTTGGCGGAAAGGCTTGAGTAGTAGTACCATACCAAATCGGGGTCACATGATGCTCTAATCAACACGACGTAGAAAAAAGAATCCCGCAAAGAACTAATTAGTGAATCAATAAGTTTTAATGAAAAACCATACCTTTAACGCTCGTAATTACATAAAGTATTCCTCATAACGTAGTACCGTATAATATAATAATCTCTAAGTGAAATACTCCAACTTGGGTAATGAGTTCGTTATATCTGACATTTCATCTGTTCCCAACGGGTTGGGTTCATTTAAAATGTAATCAAGTTTGTACTTCATACTTTCATGTCACTCCCGACTCCGCGTTGGACGAAAAAACTTTATTTCGGATCTTGTCCTAAAATTTTAGGACACATTACATCCACACACAGGACCATATTACATTAGATCCAGTATTACCGACTGGATTTATTGTTTATTTTTTAACTATGTTGTCTTATCTATAATAGAAGAACTCTTATCTGGGGTTGATTACAGATGCCCATGGGCGGCAGTGGCCACTTAACATTACGTGATTTGCGTGCTCATTTGTAACTTCAGTATTGTAAAGGGTGCAAAGTAAACACATAATTAATCTTGATGAATATTCATAGTTAAGTAAAACTAATAGTAGTGACCGTATAAACATTTTTTGTGTAATAAGGTATGCGATTTTAATACACAAATGTGGAAGATATCATTTTATCAACTATCTACATTCGCCACTTTACGTTTTATAGAAATAAAATTTACTTTTACTTTACTTCATTTCCTTTGAAGGTGGAAGAACCCTTTGTGGTTCGACTCCAGCGGCATTACCGTCACACCTATTCTTGCCTAATAACAGCAATATTAAGCGCTGCTCGGTTCTGGTTTGAAAGGTATGGTTTAATTTGTCACATAACATTACTTCCCAGAATTTGATCCTTATAAGCGACACTATCAGATAGTGGAATAATATAGAGGTGTCATTTTTTTCAAAATGAACTCGTTCGATTCCCGGCTAAGGAAAAAAATATTTTAAAAAACTAATGATGCAGTTTTAGTTTTTATCAAAATCGGCCTCGTAACTCCTTTCAGCATTTTTCGCTAATCCTTATAGTTTCGGATTTGGCCCTGAAGGCCCGTTTTAAAAATTCACCCTGTATATGCGAGGCGTTCCAACTTAGTTTTCATAGGTAACAACACGTCTTGCCCTGTAATTCCGGGACTAGAATAGGGCTACGGTATCCCCTGCCTGTCGTAAGAGGCGACTAAAAGAGGGCTTCCGGGGTTGAGTGGTTCCGGGGGGAAAGAGTGGGATCTCGAACCGTGCAGTTAGCGACCCTGGGAAGGACGGCGGTATGTGTGGTCTCATACCGTCGTGAACACCAGATGGTGTGGGAGGACCGAAAACTGCTCTCCCAGAGCAGAACTCGATCGGGGCATCGCACTTGGAGGACTCCTGCTTTCCGTCGGAGATCCCGGAGTTCTCTAACAAGCGTTGAGGACGCCCCCCGGGGGGGTTTTAGTGCGGTAAAAATCCTACATAACCAGGCGTCGCTCGTCGTCGGGTGCCTTTTGAAGGTTTCCCCCTCGTTAAGAAAAAAAAAAGTAATAACACGTCTTTAAGACCTCAGACAGGACTCTAATCTCACCTGGGATTGATTACAGATATCCATGGGCGATAATAGCCTCTTGTCATGAGGTGAAGCATGATAGTTTGTTACATAGTACACATGATAAAAATTATTACGATCAAATTTCGAAAAACACGAGGCTAGACGCAATTAAAAACCTAAATAACCTTTACGACCTCACTACATAGTTAACGCGACAATTACTACCTACTAGAACTGTTCTCCGCTTGACAACCATTAACCTAAAAGCTCCCAAGACGACTAGTGCTTCGAATGGCGTCTAGAGCCTTATCATCTGTAGATACTTATTTAAAAGTGATTGCTTTCTTTTATAAAATTGAAATAGTGAATGTGCATACTGTTTTCATGATCAATTGATAGATTTTAACAGTCAATATAAACAGGTTTGAATAATATTTAAAGTCAAAATTACTCTGGTCCTTTTACCGATGCAGAGGGTAATGTTTTTTGGACGTATATGTCTTATACTCGTATTTGGCACACTTTAAAGCCGAGCGACTAAATATAAATAATATTAACGTATTAAAATAACTTTAACGTATGAAGTGTCGTTGGATTTTTTTTAACAGTGGGATTGAAACAGGTTACATTAATTCCTATTTTTGTTAAAGCTAAAATAGCTAGAAAAGCTACAATAATAAACACAGGTTATGATTCCTATCTTTGACCTACCATCATCTACCACCACCATCCTAGTGCCTATGTTTAAGAGGCTGAAGCGGAGAGTGATCATCATCAGACTATCTTCATACCCATCTGCTATTTCCCTGACATAAAATGGCGTATACTATACAATGTTAGATACATTTCATAGTACCTACACTGTACAGCATCAGTTTACGTGTCAATAACTAGATGTTCGACCCTTGACGACCATTAGCCTAAAAGCTTCTGACACGCTTTCACTTGAGACATCAATGATCTTAACCCTTGCTAAGACTTAGGTACGAACCAAATATTTGTATATTTCCATAATACGAGAGATTCTGGAATGAATTTCGGGCTATTCGCATGGGGCTCTTCAAAAAACGTGCAAAAAAGCTGTTGTGGTAAATATCCATAGAGGAGAAAGTGTATTAAGCACTAATGGCAAACTTATTGGTATAGATTTCATTATAAGAAAGTAAAAAAAATCGCATAAACATAGACATTCCATGTTTTATAAACCAAAACCATTATTTTTGTTCTTATGTTAAAGGAAGGACGATACAAGAAAATTGACTTATCATTTTTTACTACGACAAATCATACTAATAATAATCATAATAATAGCTTAAATAAGAGTTACTAATATTTTATGATTAAGGGGATTAAAATGAATAATGTACATTTTTAATGAATTACAATATGTCTTAGAAATCCATAGCTAAAGTCACCTTAAATTATGTAATGAAAATAACTGACGTGAATATACGGCACGTATGATGAGCGGCGGAGCTGAATTATGTATGAAGGGACGGGATGTTGCGGACGATAACCCGCCACTAGTAAACAATGGTATATCAACATATTACAGCTTATCTTACTTCGATCAGACGCTACGTTAATAGGAGTCATTAGTTTAATTGCTCGCCTTTGTATATTGTATCATTTTGTTACTATTTGGCAGTTATTTTTAGCATTCCCTCAATATAGTCTGTGTTATCTTATATTTGGATCAAATGTTACATTTCGATGTCATAACGTTAAGTAAGAACTAAATTTGAGACATGATACAGGTTAATATTTCCACAAGCATATAACAATAATATAGACAATTATTTGTCCATTTTATGATAGTCTCTAACACAATTACGTAGCATTAATTCATTACCTTGAACTTTTCTACACCCAATATGATATGAATTATAAAACAGATCTGATATTTTCAAGGCTTATTTAAATAATTTGAAAACAAAGTCGCAACTATTTTATAAGTGGAAACAATAGATGGAATATACTCGTCGTATAATGAGCGGCGAGACTGAATTATGTATGAGCGGACGGAATATTACGGATGATAACCCGTCGTGAGTAAACAATGCTGGATCAACATATTACAGGTGGTTTCACTATGCTTATTAGCACTAATGTACTTACTTACAAAGTACTGTAATAACCATCAATTTGTTCCTAATAAATTAAAATAATTTACATATTTAAATGTATATCATTTGGAATGAAACTGTGACTATAGTTATAAAACCTAACCTAATAAACCTATAAAACCTAACCTAACCTAACCTAACCTAACCTAACATAAGTTTCACTTGCAGTTAGAAATCAAATAATTTTGCATATTATTTCTCGGTCTAGATATTTATGTACTTATATCTACGTGTGTCTGACTTCTACTAGAAATTATTAGTGTTTATTAGTGTTTAGAAATTATTACCATTCTGTAATAATAAAAATTACAAGTTCAATGAGTCTTATAAATTATTTTTAGCTCGTTAAACGTAAACATTCGGAGACTGAGCAATGATAGGATAACGAATTTGAAATACCTAATTTGCACAATAAATCCACTTGGCTACGAGTTCTAAATTCAGCAAAGTAGTAATTTGAGAGCTCAGAATTAAATAGGCTACATAAATCAGGCCATATCGAGCTGTGACCTGACACACTTAAAGAAGCCTGACAGTTGAATGCCAGAAATCAAGTAAATTGAATATACTTTCACTAAGATCCAACACAATGTACGCCGCGCGCCCAAATTAATCAGAGCTGAAGAAAATAATACCAATTATTGCGGCCCTAATTTATTATCATTTTAATGAAGGGTTTGTGCCAACACCTACTGCAAGCTTCGACGTCGTCTTGTTATGAATACAATGCTGTATGAAATACCAATGCATGCAATGCTGCAATTATGTTGTGAAAACTAATAGAGAACAACATTTTTGATAAACATTATATCTATGCCGAACAGTTTAGCTAATGCACGCCAGTAAAACACCACATATTTCTCAATTTCCCAATAATTTTTTTGTTCAATCATAATAAAATTTAGCCTATAGCACTTCTGAATGGTGTAGCCCTCTGGCTGTGAAAGAATAAAGAAAGAATTGTCGTGATTGGTTCAGTGTTTCCGCAGATTAGCCCTTGCAAACAAACAAACAAAGTGACATACTTTACCTCTTTATAATATTAGTATAGATGCAAAAATCATATTCAGTTCTGTATTGAGCAAAACTAGTAAAGTGATTTTCCGCATTTCAGCTATAGTATTCGAATCCAATGAGCTGTATTAAGCTAAACGATCGCTTCTAAAGCGTTGTTCGGGTTGTTTTGTTAAAGCTCACTCTCAAACGTAATCAAGAATGCTCTTTGACTAATCAAACGGTCAATTATACACAACATGTACGTATGTTGTATATTAGTGTGTATTGAGTAGTAAATGGTATTGCAATTTTTTTTTAACACGCTTTTATTAGCTTAGGTTGTATGTAGGTATGTATGTAACTATGTAAAGGAATCTTTTAACCCGATTTCTATCCACTTTGAACGTTCAGTTTATCTAAAAAATTTGAAGAATTATTAAAAACCTATGACAATAGGCGATTTTAATAATTTTGTACAATTGTCCTTATCAGCATCCTCAGGATTAACGATTTTCGAGGCAAGATTGTTCGAGCGCCTTAGAGAAAATTTATCGCAAAGTTACTAGATTGCAACAATTATTGCTTTTTAGTTTCAATAACGTTAAAGCGTAACGCTTTTATGATAAAATCAACTTAAAAGTAGAGAATAATGTTCAATCTAAGAATCAATTAAGGAACAGTAAATTGCATAATTGTGGAAAAAGTGCGGGGCGCTTTTCGAACCTGATAAATGGAGCACCCCAAGCTTTATTTTCTACTTTTTAGTTGATTTTATCATAAAAGCGTGTGTTTTTAGTTTTTTGAACTATAATTATTTGAATAAAGCATTTTCCTTCAGTTTTTCAGTTCCAGTTAACATTAACCTGCTCACGAGTTGGAACGACTTTCCGCTTTGAGCATTCCAATATTTTCCCCACGAACGAAATGAGACCTGTTTCAACACTAACATAAAGATTGCTACAAAAAGCTGGGATAAATTCGTTACATCTAGGTGAAGTGTTCGTAGCTCTGTCAAGAGTCGAGTTAGGGAACGCTAAGCAAGCTTAATTTTTGTATAGCCTTTTGTTTGCTTTACATGTTATGTAATTAGCTACAGCCCATCGCTAATTTCTTAGAGATCATTTTAGTGTGTGTTTTTATTGATTTTTATTTACATACTTATATTAATAATAAATATACAATTGTGAGAAAACCTTCATGCTTAATCAATCTTCTTGATAATTTATTGTCACTGTAGCCTAGAAACATACCAATCAAGGAAAATTAATTTACGTATTCTGTGTGTTAAATATTTATTATTGTAATTGTCGTTAAAATGCTACATTCAATAGTATTGAACATAAGTTTCACATTAATCAAAGGGGTTTATGCGTATAGTTACACGACTTCGTATTTGACAAAGGTTTTAGGTATTCGAATGCTGCCTTATTGCCTTATTGTATTTGTATGTTGCCGTATTGTTCTAGTATTAATTGCAAACAAATAAGACTGGCTTTAATTTAAATGTAAATCGAATGAAAGGATGTTTCTCTGTTTGGTTTTAATTTAAAAATAAGATGAAATTAATTTTAACTGGTACTGTGATACAAATCGATAAAGGTGGTAGAACTTTACATAATACTAGCTGACCCGGCAAACGTTGTGTTGCCATATAAATAAAAAATGTTAAGGGTGAACTGCCCTTACCACTTTGGGGTATAAAAAATAGATAGTAGCCGATTGTCAGACCTACTGAATACGCATATAAAATTTGGTGAAAATCGGTAAAGCCGTTTCGGAGGAGTACGGTAACTAACATTGTGACACGAGAAATTTATATATAATATGTAACACCATTATTAATATTAGCATTTAGTTGTAAAAAATAGATATATTTAACTAACTCTTACTACTACATGAGTTTTACCCGAAATTAATAACAGATGACTGCTCTGTAGCCTATTAAAAGTATGATAATGACATCTTTAATTTCTAGCTTCACACAACTAATATAAGGTTTCATCGTAAAATTTAAATTAAAGATTAAATAAAAACTTACTAGGATTAACAGCGTGGCCCTCATCGACAACGTGCATCGATAGGTGTAGCAGCACTAGCAACGTCGCCGATAACTGTAACAAAGAAAATAATTACCATTAAAGTGTTAGCATTATTGTATATCTCGTTTTATCCCATTCCCTTAATAAACAGTTATTGTTGAGCTTAAAGTAATCATTAATGTGGAATTAATTTGAAAGCCGTAAAACCCTGGTTCTCCTCAGGTGCTACATCTATTTCAGCCTGATAACAGCAGGGTTAATCGCCGTTGTGTTGTGGTTCGTAGAGTGTGGTAAGAGTGACATACTTGTAAAACTATAATTCTATCTGGGGGTTTATTACAGATGTGTGGAAATAGCCCTTTACCTTTGTGGCTCGTTGGCTACTAAACAGAATTCTCGTCTCCTACGAGTATTTAGTTAATAAACACTTTCAACGCTTAGACGTTTTCTACACTCACAGCTCCACACTAGGATTCCCCGTATCGTGGATGCTATGGACACACTCAAAGACGAATACATAAACATCCAGACATCATTCAGATCTGGCTGGGGATCGAACCCAAAATCCTTTGCGATCATACAGATATGATGACCGCTACGACACGCAGGTCGTCGTGGTACTTGGATGTTCATTGCTATTTATGGTTATAAACCATAAATAGCAATGAACATCAGGTGGAAACCGTTAGATAGTTCCATTCCACAAAAATAAAATACAACCACCGAAACTGGCTTCTACTACCTAACACAAATGAATTATGAGCGGGACAAAGAAGTCAATTTTTGACAAAGAGTGGTTTCCGTCGGATAATTGGAATGATCGTTTTGGCTGCCTTTTAAGCGTTACACTGAAACCTAGTTTTAACGCCGAATTCTTTGCAACGGGAACAATTTTTCGACTTTACTGTGTCGTTCGTTCAGTCTTTAAATGGTTTACCGTTCAGTACCTATCTGCTAAATTAGTACCGTAACTGATACATAGTCTAGGAATCTTCCACTTTTGTCTACTTCGAGTGGATATTTAGTTCGTTTATTTATTTTCACTTTAAGCGCTCTTTCTTTCTTATTTTCTTATTCTATTCTGTCTTATTTTTAAGCAACTATAAGTTATTTATTATAGTCGCCAAATGCTTGCCTATGAAAAAAATAGGCAAACACTTTATCATTTACCTATGTATGTCATAAAATACATATGTCACAAAAATACTGATTAATACGTTAACGTTACCTAAAAATGTAAGAAAACAATTCCTATGATTATTATAATCAATATTATATTACTACTACCAAATTTCATATTACAAAAAAATTAGTACCTATCACTAATACAAATGCCTTTGTTGGTGATAAAAAGGTTTTTATAATTAACGTCAAATCAAAACCACAATGAAATAAATTATAAGTACATACAAACGAATAGAAAGACAAAACAATATTTATATTGACAATGAGGGGTGGGGAAGAATGGGTAAGGGCTTGCCTTGCCAATTTGGCAGCAGTAGAAAAATGGTAACGGCTTATTGTTGCCCTGAGATTACACTGACTTGATTACGTTCCAAGTGCAATACTTCCAAACATACCTACATATTTATGTATATGGATACAGTCTTTGTAAACATTTGAATTAATTGCCTAGGATTCTATTCGGTTGCTATTGCTACTTTATTATATTTATTGTAAAACTAGCTGACCTGGCAAACGTTGTGCTGCCATATAAATAAAAAAATGTTATAGGTGAACAACCCTCATCACTTAGGGGTATGAAAAGTAAATAGTAGCCGATTCTCAGACCTACTGAATGTGCCTATAAAATTTGGTAAAAATCGGTGAAGCGGTTCGGAGGAGTACGGTAACTAACATTGTGAATTTTATATATAAGATATAAATTATTTCGACACGTGTATTGTTGACAATAACAGTGTCTTGAGTTTGAAGAATGTAGCAAGAGAACCATGTTTATTTGAGTCGTCAATTTTGTCCTCAGGAATATCAACGTATCAGTGGCTGACTTTAGGTAGGTATAATCTTATTTGGGGTTCATTACAGGTATCCATGAGCCGTAGTTTCCATTTACAATCAGGCGTACTGTATTCTCGTTTGCTACTTTAATATTCTATACAAAATACGAGCCAGACTAGCTGCTAATGGCTGAATGAGAGAAGCTGAGCCCCAATTATAGTAAGTACACCTTGGAAGAGGGTTATATCCGGCAATCGGTATGAACTTTTTTAAATATTCCGTTACACGCCAGCGCAGACACATGTCATGAAAATTATGATTTTGTCTGACATGAAACGACCAATGTCTGTAGATAGGAATATGAATGGGAAATAATCTTTTCATTACGTAGCTCACATAAGAGTGTGTTAACCCAAAATTCCGTCATACACAAGTAGAATGAAACTAAATTGCATTAAAATTCCACTTTCTGCACGACATAAAGCGAAAAAGTAAATTTATTCCTACGAAATCCTGTAGTAAGAAATTTTAGTGAGTAATGCAACAATGTATCACAATGAGTTATGTGTTAAGAGCTTTATACATTCATTTCTTAGTATACTTATGTACTGAATTTCTCAACTATAGTTCTCTTCCGTGAATACGACATGTCATTACATTACACTTTGCTAACCTAACTATTTTGATAGAATCGATATAATATTAAGTTAATTGACGAATACTTAAAAATTGTGATGATGGGATATGATTGAAGTATTAATATTTTAATTTGTTATAATATATTAATTTATTATAATTATAATATGAAAGTGCAAATTAATTGTAACTAGACTAGAGTAAATCCCGAGTGGGATATGTAAAATAACACATATTAAATTAGGCTTAAGACTACTTCGCAACAATCTGCTTCCAATGTATGATGGTATACATTTAAACCACGCAGTATGTAACACCTCCCCTCCCACAAAGGATGCGTGCAGATGCAATAGATTAAAATATACACCACAATAAATAGGGGAAACTGGGGACACTTGATCCTTGGGGAGACTTGGTACACTGGATTTACAAACCTTCTGTGAACGCTATATGATTTTAGTGTGGCAACATTGGTTGTCTATGATACGTTATAACTTTCTAAACTTGGTACTCTTGTCCAATTCGATATTTAAGCAGATGGCGGATGATTGTGTGTTTCGTGTCGTAGGAAAATATTTTTCGTAAGTTTTCATTTTGATTAAATAATTGGTTAGTAAACTTATTTTGGGTAAGTAACACTTTTAAACTATTCATTATCTATGTTTTTAAACGTCTGTTCCATAGAAAAGTGTTAATAGTAGTCGATTTTTTTACAATATCTTTTTATAACCACAGTATAGCTAGGGTACACTTGGTACACTTTCTTATGGGAGATATGATCCCCCCGCATCAAGCATCCACTAATGTTTATTTTTGAATAATTTCAGGGTTCATTATGCCTAGAGTATATAAAACAATATAAGGTGCAGGAAAAAAAATATCAACCATAAGATTCTGTGATAATAGGAACATTAAGTAATGTTAGCTGAAAACATAGTTACTCGTATATGTGATTTATCAAAACAGTGGATATGTTGTTGTTGTTGTTTCTACTTTATCTACTAAGCAAATAAATCAATGATAAATCAATTTTAACATATTTTTATCATTTTGGTATCATATGAAAATATAGGAGACTTATTTCCCTCAGGATCAAGTGTTCCAGAGGGGGGGGGGGGGATCAAGTCGGACATATATATGGGACACATGGTATCATTCCCTATACAAAGTTTTTATGGGCTGGTTATAAAATTTACATACCGATATCATTAGCTTTTATACTTAGTATAGCCAATGAAATTCCACGTATTTCAGTACCAATATATCTAAAATCGGATCAATATTTACCAAATAGTGGTCAAAAAACAAAAGGGGGGATCAAGTGTCCCCAGTTTCCCATACAATAAATACCACCACCAACACGTGTTTCACTCCATCAGGAGCATCATCAGGGTAAGTTGACTCTACGACGGTTAATCGTTAAATAACGCTGTCGTACTAATGTAGGCCTTTTATAATGTTATTCAACCCTTCCTTCTACAACTTGATATAAGGTTATAGTTTAATTATTCATATTAAATGAATAATTATCTGTTAGTAAAAATATAAAGTAAAGGAAGGAAAGGTTTCGAAGTAGTTTTAATCCTAAATTTATGCATGGATTTTCGCAAAGTCACACCTAATACAACTATTACTGACTATACAACTAACTAAACAACACTTATCAAAATAGAATATAATATAAAAAATATCACTTTACGACTACAAGTCAATATAAAAAATACTGCTATGACCACTAAGTCATCCAGAAAGAGTTGTATCAATAGTTTATATATACCACTTAATACTCATAAATCCTTACTTTTCATTGTCATCAAAAATCGCTCACAATACAATTGTAGTAAAGCCTCGGAACAATTCGTAATACCTTTCCGTCAATGCCGTACAAAAACGAACCGTAATAATCCTATCTACGAAATGACTTGGCGTTAACATTTAAATTTTCACATGATGTTAATTTGGTTTGGCTTTTGGTAAAGACGAATGTGTAGACGGCCTCACGGATTCCGGAGGGCGATCAATGTCGAACCCGGAACCCTGCATGTCACACATCTATTTTGGCCACTCCACCGTTCGAATTGTATCATATTTGAAAATTTATAAAATATTTTTGAGAAGGATCTATTAATAAAGTGACTTAATTCCATCTTCAATGTATCTAGAGAGACGCCAAAACATTGAAGTCGATTTTTACTACAATTAATGCAATTAGTGCAATTAATACATATCATTTTTTAAGGAATATTTTCCCTATTTATCTACTTAACCATACATACCCTGTGTCATTAAAGTCGTTCGCCAGACGATCAAGAAAAAGCAGTGAAACACCCGTAATGCCTCCGTTTGATGCCGGCAACAAAAACAGAGCCACAAAATTTCCTTTGACTGCCATGCGGAAAGTCTGGCAGAAAACAGTGGATGCATTATGAACATTATCTAAGAGGTCTTCCAAAATAAACATCTATTGAAACTAGCTTTCGCCTGCGGCTCCTCCTTTTCTATTAGTCATGTTAATGATCCTATATATTAAACCAAGTCATTAATAATCTGCGTACCAAATTTCATTCAAATCCATGGTACTGGTACTGCCTATCCATGTTAGTTTTTGAAAGAATTCATTCATCCTCACAAATTTTCACGTTTGTATTACAATAATACAAATAAGACAAATATCTTTACTCATAAGTAAACATAAGGCATTTTCATTTTCTGCTGAATTGTACCTACCATCGGATTTATTATTGCCTTTAGGTGATTCTAATCTTATATTAGCTCCATATAACCATAGGTTTAATAAAAAGTAGATTCATGATAAAACATTAATAATATTGATTATGGGAAATCAAATGCTTCAACAAAAGTTAAATCAAATCGTCCACGTTTCTTCTCAAAACAACAAATCGCGTGGAATCCCAGCGAAGCTAAATAACTCAAATTGCCGCAAAACAAAAACAGTCCTGCAATAATCCCGCGTTCGGAGAAACAAAGTCCGGGATATACAAGTTAAGCACTCTTCAAACATTGAGCGATTAGCGCAATACGTTGAAAGAAAGAAAGAAAAAAATTCTATGAACGTAAACCGTTCTATTGAACTACACTGAAATACTTTCTTTTTATAACATTTTATTTATATTTTTCCAGGAACGGACAAACATAAGTTATGACTTGACCGATTCTATATATTAAAAAAGTTAAACGAGGATTTGCTAATACTGGATAACATAATATAGGTAAATTAATCTATGAATTTGCGATAGTTATTTGACTTATAGTTATTAATTCACTTGAGTTATAGTTAAGTGACTCGAATACTATGTAACAAAAACTCAAGATTAGTTAATATTGGTCATTCATAATTTATTTGGATATCTGCTCAAATAAATTAGAATAATTGATCCCTATCTGAATTATAAATCGTAAGCTATACAATACCCTGGCAAAGTTTACTCAAATTGCGGGGGCACAAAAACAATCCCAGAATAATCCTGCGTTCAACGGGAATGATAAAAACTGAATCCGGAAAGCTCCAATTAAACACCTTTCATGTGGTTAGCGTTTACCACGCTACGTCGAAAATTATATTTTTAAGAAATGTTGATATATTTATTCACTTTACGTTCTATTTCTCGTACAACGTACATTTCTCGCAATCATCATAAATATTCACTAGCTGTCATATTGTAATAAACGTTCTCAATTACGTAAAATGTACGCTTGACAGGTTTGAAATTATTCAGTGTTGGTAGCTAAATAAAATTGAAAATGTATGAATAATACATGAATTCGATTTCAATGTGAGGTTTGGAGACGCCTGCAATGTGAAGATGGCTTTACGAACACATCCCAGAGTGCCATCTACGGGTATGAATTCATATTTACATTTGAATGGAATGAAATTTTTAGAATGAATGTGCACACGTACGATGGAAACAAATTTTGTAGAGGGAATGAAATCTATGAAAAGTAATTTGCTTCGGATTGTTCTAACATAAACAAACCAATTTTATCTATGGGTCCATTATTGGATTTTACTTTTAGTTTGTTTGGTGTCAGATTCATAAATTGAAAATTAGAGCATAAAAAATGTATGAAGTTGGCAACACTGATTTTATGGCCGTTAAAGCCATTGTATAAAATTGCCATTAAGACCATGTGACTACGCTCGTTTTTCATTTCACTAGTATTTATAAAAGGAGAAATAGTATCAGAAAATATTTTATCTTGGTCATTTTTACAGCACATGTTAAAGTTTGAAACTAAACAAACTTCTAAAACGTGTGGCCGAAGTGCACTTAAAATTCAGCGCAGCTGCTGGCAAAATTTTAGTTTTATTTTATACGAAACTAAACGCGAGAGTTTATGTTTTTACCGACACATTCGTTTCCCGTCGAAAATGTAAATGTGTGATATAAATTTGGCGGGATCGCCTTTAACCGGTTCGGAAGTGGAGTTTATGAAGCTTACTCACACCGGTCTTAAGGAAATAGAAATTGGCTCGAAGGCTTCTCGATCTTGGAATCATTCCCACTCCACGTCTGTGCCCTTTAAGTCCTTTAACCCTATAAAGTTAATACTAAAATGTCAGTTTCAATAGTACCTATGATTTAACAAAAAAATGTCGACAGAAACCTTCCAGGTTTATTTTTTGAAATCAATAGACCTTGTTAATGGTATCCCATATTTTGTTAGTGGAAGTATCAACACTGCCTGTGTATTCATATAACAAAAATGTTTGCCCAGCTTGCTTCAGCAAACGCCGTAATTTGTTCGTTATACATGTTCATGGGCTATTGTAATAATTTATAATACATTCTATTATATCTACTCATTATTAATTCCTTTTATTAATAAGCCCCTACGCGTCCACCGCTACATAGTACATACGAGACGCCTTCCAGTTTTCAGTCACGACTATTCACTGTGCAAGTTCCTGCATATGTCTTCAGGGACCTTACATAACTAGATCGTCTAACATAAATAATATGAATCAATTAGAACTTAATTATTATCGTATATGTCGACGATATCCCAATACCGCACTTTATTAATAAACTGAACGAAACGACTTTAATATGAGAATCACTTTTATTCACTTTTATTTACAATCCGGGCAGAGTAACGGCTTACACGACTGATTAAATGCGAATGTACCAGCGCGTGGACTTAAATACTACTCGAGTGACAATCAGCATAAGTACCTCACATCACTTGTTTTGTTATAACAAGTGACGTGATTCACAATAAATTTAACTGTTAATAAAATAACATTACATTGAAAATATTGTTTTAAAAATACGAGAATAAGTATTTTAATATTATTATAATTTACATAATTTATTTGGTATGACTAACAAAGTGTTTTGAAGTACTACCGGAAATCGTCCATATTTTAATCTAAATATTAATTCCACATTGACAATCAAAATTGACATAATAAAAATTAATAATGAATTTTATGTTACTCCAAATAAAATTTATCTTACACAAATTATATTTGTTTTAATAAACAAGCGCGTTACAACACGCAAACATTCCTTACAAGTTTTCATAAATCGCCAAAAGAGGGCGCTACTAGTAGGATGCAAATTAAACTAAGTTTTGTTTATAAAACAATAAAATTGGAGTCATAATAATCTAATTGATTTTTACTTTGAAGGTTTGCAACAATATGAATTATTAAAAATAAATTACAAAATCAATGTTTTAAAATCAGTCGAAAGAATCAGTGCAATGTCTAAGAGACATTGAGGTTAGATCAATAACAGTATTGTAATTACGAATAATTATTTTAAACATTAAATATTATAATATAAACGTAAGATACAGATTTACACCCATAAATAATTATTTTAAACATTAAATGTTATAATATAAACATAAGATACTGATTTGCGCCCATATATACCTAATATCTTACAGAAAGCCAACCCATACGAAAATCCAAATATAAATCGCATAATATGGCGGGACTTGAAATAAAGAGATTTAATTAAGGATGAGTGTCGTGAGCCTGATTAAAAAGGCCCGAATACTGGCAGTGTCTTGCTATTAATCCATGGACTTGTGCCGGGACAAAGTTAAATGGGGGATTTGAATGACAGATCGTTTTATTTAACTTCCAACTTCCTGGACTATTGTTAGCTCATTGATAATTTTTAAAGGTGGTAGGACCCTTTGTGGTTCGACTCCGGCGGCACCACCGCTACACCTATTTCTACCTAATAACATCAGTGTTAAGCGCTGCTGTGTTCCGTTTTGAAGGATGTGGTAAGGGATATATACTTTTGCGAGGCATTCCAGCTTAGTCTTCAGGGGTAGCAGCGCATCTGTGGCCGACCTCAGGTAGGTATATCTAATCCTATCTGGGGTTGATTACAGATGTCCATGGGCGGCAGTAGCCACTTACCATCAGGTGGACTGGATGCTCGTCTGCTACTCCTATATTATAAAAAAAAAAGTGTGTGTGTGTCAGCTACGACGCACGATTGGAGTTTACTCCTTACGAATGATAATTATGATATATATCGAATAGAAAAAAGGGTAGGTAAATGAACGCATCTGCTAAAATGATAAGAGAAACAAACATATATCTGTAATTATTCGGATTATTTATATTACTTCAATAATGCGTATTACATAAAGTATGTTACAAAATAATATAAAATAGCGCCATCTAGTGGCAAGTTTTATAAATTGTAAGTTTGCAAGTTTATCAATCTATGTATTTTGGTTCCAAATATTATAATGGTAACTTAATATAATTGTTTATATTAAAGTAAATTTTAATATAATATAATTATTTATAATTAAAACAATGTTAAACGTTTTATAACTTAAAACTTAATAATTATAATTTCTTTGCCATCTATAAAATATCCTTGTTGCAATTTACGGATGAAATTTATATGAGACTCAATAAACATGTTATTATATGTAATTTGGATTGTTTCTGAATGTTTTATAATTCTAGAATTCATTTAAAACGTATTGCTAATTTTATATAACTTATTTTGAACATAATTCATTAGCAACAATTCTGTAATAAATATTAAATAATACTGTTTTGATTTTGCCCGTTTATCGTTGATAGATGGTGCTGATCAATAATGCACCCATTTTTATAAGTTAAATTAATATATCAGTAACTTACAAAAGCCTCTTTATGTTAAAAACTTATTTTGCTAATATTATATCTTATTCAATTGCTTACTGATTTTATATGTTACTCTTCTTTAAAAACGTTCATAAAAGATTGTTAATCATATTATGGCGCCAATGTTCATATTTTTCACAGTGTTTATAAATGATCAAACCTATAACTTAATTTATGCAAAAATGTAAACAAATTAGTTAATGACGTTTTAATGTTTTATATATTGCTAATTATTTTTATTGTAATAATTACTTTCATATGGGATTTGAACTTACTGTATTTTAAATTAATAAAAGCACTCTTGATTCATATTTTGGTTTCCGTTACGCCTCAACTTTTCGTGTTACACTTGATTTTACTCCTCATAAAATTTCCGTACCGGGCCTTATAACTCAAATCGTTTCTTAAGGAGTAAACTCCAAAAAAAACCTGCGCGGCGCCGTGGTCCCTATACTGGTTCATAACGGTTATTTGGCAGATGATTTAGATTTTTGTTCTGGCTGGGTGTTTATGTAATAGTATTCGTGTTTGTTACCCAAGGTACAGAGACCGCATCGCAATAGCACCATTAACGAATAAACCGTTACTTATTGGCTGTTATTTGTTTTTCCCTATTATGGTCCCACGAATTTCCCGTCAGAATGAGAAATATTATGCCAAATATAAAAGTAGTTGGTGGACAAACACTTACTGTTACAACTTACTCTTTGGTTCGGTTTGGTATTTTACTGCTAAATCATAAGCATACACTTTTTAAATCATACAGATAAAAATGTTTGCCCAGCTTGCTTCAGCAAACGCCGTAATTTGTTCGTTATAGATGTTATTATAATATAGGAGTAGCAGACGAGCATGCAGTCCACCTGATGGTAAGTGGCTACAGTCGCCCATGGACATCTGTCATCAACCCCAGATAGGATTAGATATTCCTACCTGAGGTCGACCACAGATGCGCCGCTACCCCTGAGGACTAAGCTGGAACGCCTCGGAAAAGTATGTCTCCCTTACCACACCCTTCAAAACGGAACACAGCAGCGCCTAACACTGCTGTTATTAGGCAGAAAGAGGTGGGGCGGTGGTGCCGCCGGAATCGAACCAAATATGTATTAAATTCTGCTGATTCCCTTTTAAATTTAATCAATTACAGAATATACAGACGACAATGGACTGCATTACCTACCACATTTTATTTATACTAGTAAAAACTTAGTAGCATTTCTGGAAAATGTATTATGTATAGGTCCTGATATTTGAGACTTCATTATAAATAATACCATGGATATGTCTACAAAGAAGTATTACAAATATTGCTATTATTAAAACGGGCTGAGTATTATCTTGGGATTAATCCGTGGACTTATGGCAGCACAAAGTTAAATGGGGGATTTGAATGAGGGACTGCTTTATTAAACTTTCTAGACGAATCGTGCTGTCCTGCGGGTAACTTTCACCTTTTGTAATATATTTCACTTCTTCATTATGTCAGGGAAATTAATAAATGTTTCTCAGTGAAATCCTGGAAACGAACTGATATTGCGTACGTGTTGAAATATTCTGATAGAATAAGACAAGATTTCTCGGATTTCGCTGATTAGTTTTTTTAATATAAAAATAGCAAACAAGCAATTTACTTTATGTAATCCATTGCTACTTACGAACATCTTTAATTAACCCCCAAAAGATTAGACCTACCTGAGGTTAACCTCACATCCATTGAGTAATTAGCAACGCAAGAAATAGTAAGGAATACAAATTTTATATAATGTAGCATTGTTAGATATAAAAATTGTTGAATATATTATAAAACAGATTATACAGATATTTTTGAGAATCATTCCGTAACGGTTCAATGTTATTTTTATAATATACTTTTGGAATGGATAAGATAATTTCATTAATATTTTTATTTAAGAAAATTTTATTAATATTTTTCTCTATCCCTCTTTCTTATAAGTACGTTGGTTAGGGTACACTAATATCCGAGGCCTCGTTCATGACTTTATCTAGCTATCTATCATATACGTGTTTTATCTTCATCGTTAATTCTGAAGTAGACGGTAGTGAGGACTGAAAAATAAAAGAGTGCGGCAAAAATAGGAGTTTTTAACTTAAATTGTGTATCTTTTCTTTGCTATGAAGCATCATAGTTGAAGGTGGTAGAATGCTTTGCGGTGAACTTTGAAGGCATCACTATCACATCATTTCTGCTTATAACAACAGGTTTAGGCTGTTTTTTTTAATTTGAAGATTGTGTTACGTGAGAAATACTAACCTAACATATTGCAACTTAGCCATCAGGGATAGCAATGCATCTGTGCACGACTTCAGGTAGAAATCGAATCTTATCTGGGGTTGATTAAAGATGTCCATGGGCACCCATAGCCATTTACCATCAGGCGGACTGTAAGCTCGTTTGTTACTTCTCTACTCTACTCTAATCTCTAATACCTTTTATTTCATAACTAAATATTTATTATTCTGTATAATAAAATTCTCACTTATATAAACTTTCAACGACCCTTATTACAAAAGAAGTTGTTAAGATCACTTTAATAACATCAAAAGTTGAAAACCAATCCGCTTAGATATATTCAATTACATAAATTTTTACTTCTTGGAAGGACCATCATTATATCTTTTTTGAATTATATAAGAAAATACCTTATCGGTGAAAAATCACGTTACAATAAAGTAATAAATTAAATAACTCATTAGTTATGAGGACCAGCAGTTTTTTTTTTTTAATATAGGAATTACAGACGAGCATGCAGTCTACCTGATGGTACGTGGTTACTGCCGCCCATGGACATCTGTAATCAACCCCAGGTAGGATATCTATTCCTACCTGAGGTCGCTAACCGAAGACTTACTCGTAGCTGCAATGCCTCGGAAAAGTATGTTTCCCTTACGACGCCCTTCAAACCTGAACACAGCACCTCTTAATACTGCTTTTATTAGGCAGAAATAGGCGTGACGGTGGTGCCGTCAGAATCGAACCATAAAGGGTTTTACCACCTTGCAAATATGATTTTGAAATATACATCTCGCTTTTAATACTTTTTATTCTGTAAGTTTGTACAAAATTATGTGTTTATGCATAAGTATAAGTATAAAGAAGGTTGCCATCTTTCTATTGCCAAATGGACTAATAAAGTAAAAAACCTTTTCACAAACGAATCTAAGTATAACATTACAAACATCTTCAGTTTATACAAAAAGTAATCTAAAATTGGTTACCGATAAACCAATTAGTATCAGGAATTAGGCGAATCCCAATGGGCCAGTAAGAGACAACCAGTAAATGATGAATAATGGCCACAATACCCGGGGGAAGTAGACGTCAATCTCTGCCTAATTGAGATGAAACGCCCCCGGACTTTGCGTTTCCATTTGATTAAATCGCTTGTTAGCGGGTAATAGTGTGGATGAGAGGATTTTTAGAAGAAATAAAAGAGAAGGAAATCTTGTTTGTAAGTAATTTTATAAATGAGGTATTTGTTTGATCTTGAAATTCGAATGTTCGAAATGAACAATATATTCAACATAAAAATAATAAGCATAAACTTTAGTATTGTTACATATATCAAAACTAAATTCTGTAAGGTAATGTATAATGTTTGTTAATGTTATCTGTTTTTAGCAATATAAGAATAATAAAATAAAATATACAATATTACATTAAATAAATATTTGTGATAATCATTCCGCAATGGTTGAATTTCCCACAGCCAGAAACTGTAATACTTATTATATCTTAAAGAATAAAATATACTGCTCAATGCGCTTTTTCAGACTTAGGTAGACTGAACATATTTACGAGGGTTTTTTCATTACATACAAAATTATACTAACTCTGACATTGACAGAAAAATTCTTTAGAAATGTGTTCAGTAGTCATCGAGACTAAAATGATATATATACAAAGAATCTGACATTTTATGTATATCTATGCAACCACATACATAGTTATATTGTAACAAATCCATATGCTATACATATTCACGTAACCCATAAAAGTTACGATATAACACAATTGCCCTGACAATATTCGAATATTGCTCAAAGCATAACATTTTCTTAGCGATGAGCACACGTTGTCTTGTTTGGAAGTTTCCCGCCGGTTTTATAGACTTGTCTCATCACCACCGGTAAACTAGTAACGATGATATATAGCAGGTAATGTGTTTTAATTCCGTAGAAATTTTCCAAAATGACGCTATATTATATTGATAAAATGGTTAAAGGGCAAGTATTTTAAAAAGTTATCGAGGCTACCTAAGTACTTACTCGTAGAATTTTCATAACACTATACTCGAATTTACTATAATAATTTAAATAATAAAAATAATTATGGTCATATCCGATGTTTGTTAACTAACACGAGTTTTAAAATTATTTTTAGAAATAGTATGTCAACTGTTTTTCAAAACGACTATACAAGTACTTCATTTAATCTAGAAAAGAATATTATAAACTCAAACACGGACCTTAAAATCATACCCTATATCGCTCTCACAATTTAGACCAATCAAACGACACCTCATATTATGTTTAAATCCTTTAAGCATTTTGACGAAATAAGCTCTGAATTCATAATGTAGCGACATTCAAATAACTATCTTTTATCGTCTATCGCTTACTCGTTCGAGATGAAGCAAGCGGTTTACTTCCAGCTAATACGCAATTCAAATAAAATCGCTTGGCAATACAACGTAATAAAGCCACCTTTACGTGTTACAAAGTTTTAAAGTACTCGTACTTACACATTTATGACACAGAACTGTATACTTTGTCTACACTTTTAAAATTACTTTGAGCCTTTTCTATTTCATTGTGTCTATTGTTCGTAATAGTGTCTGAGTTGTATGCAAAATTTCTTTATTGTTACAGTATGGTAAAGTTTTTACTTAAGCCAGTCTTATGTAACTTTGTTTATTTAAATAATTGTTTTAATGAAAGTCAAACATTTATGATAAATAAGAGAAGAATAGTTTTATTGTTGCTTAGAGTAACACTTACAATTTCATTTAATGGAAGCAATAATTTTGTAAATGAAGTATATCTCTTCTTGGGAGCGCTTTATGGTCTTAATAGTTTGACAATACTTGCCCTATTACCTTTCAAAATATATTTCGTGTTCATTTCTGCTTAAAGTCTAGTAAATTGGCACATCCGTTTTCCGCTTCTATACACAAAAAGGCTTTTAAAAGACGCTTTCTATGCTCAAAGCCCCACACTATGATTCCCTGTATTGTGGTTACTATTGATACGTACATAGACGAATACATAAACACCCAGACCCAGAACATAAATCTAAATTCATCATATCTATCTGCCCGGGAATCCAACCCGGAACCCTCTGTGAGTCAGACACCGCTCTCCGGCACGCAGGTCATCAAAAAGAAACAAAGATCATCCTAAAAGTAGACCTTTTTACGATTAGATGATTATAACCCGTTAACACATTTAATGAAGACAATATGAACGAACCCAATTTTCTAACTCACTGATAATTTCAGATCAAATTCGTGCATACCCTCTTTGTCAATTTGACGCGTAATATTTAAAGCTTATCATTAAAACTTTGTAACCTTCCCTCCAAATTCACTTCGAGAGAACCATTTGCCCTACAATGAAGGAGAACATTAAATTGGTTTTAAACATAATAAAGACATTTTAAAGCTAGTATTTTTAAATGGATTGAACTACCAAATGATTGAGCATGTCCACCTACCACCCATGTAAATGTAATTATGCAATATAGGTTGTAACTAAAGTCCACTACAGATCCGTTGTCAATCCTAGAGTACTAAATAATATATAAACTTATATATAATATATACAAAATTCATGTGTCACAATGTTAGTTACCGTACTCCTCCGAAACGGCTTTACCGATTTTCACCAAATTTTATATGCATATTCAGTAGGTCTGAGAATCGGCTAGTATCTATTTTTCATACCCCGATAAGGGTTGTTCACTCTTAACATTTTTTATTTATATGGCAACACAACGTTTTCCGGGTCAGCTACTATAATATATAAACTTGTTGCCTGATAATGTACATACATACGTATAACGGGGTTGAATTATACAATATCAACATGCTTTCTCCTAAATGCAAGAATTGATTCTCGCTAAAATAAGTATGGTGATTGTACTTCTCCGGTTGAACTGAACTGATTCTACCACCTTTAAAAACATATCATTATTTTGCAATGAAATAAATTGGGTCAAAATTCTAACAGTATAATACGGTGCAAGTTTCCGAATTCGATTTTCAGGAAAAGATAAAGAAATTATAAGTACTGCCCGTGATCGGGATCCCCTTCAGTTTCGGGCCCTTGGCAATTTGCCATTACTGCTATCTCGTCTACTGCTATCCCTTCTGGGATTACTCTTGTTATACTGGGTACACCCATAAACTTAAATAATTTGTCATTTTATTTCATGAATAGTTAACATAGAACTTAATATTTTAGAAACTTATTTTTTAGCTTTATTATTTACTGGCTGACCCGGTTAACTTTGTACCGCCTCAAAATCTATATATCAAATATATTTCACATAAAATATAGCCTATGTTACTCGTGGATAATGTAGCTTTCGAATGGTGAAAGAATTTTTAAAGTCGATCCAGTAGTTTTTAAGTCTATTAATTACAACCAACCAAACAAACAAAGTTTCCACTTTATAACATTAATTGCTCTGATTTTACCTTCTCTTTAAAAGGATTAAATTCAGTACATGGCAGCTATGAAATTATCGATCGAAGCCTTATAATATCCAATTGGAAAATTTACAAAGATGTTGGAATACGCAAAAGATACATACAAGTTAAAATAAACTTATCCAATAGACGCTTAGCCATAAATTGCTCAGACAATTTCCGTTCAGCCACAAAATGTCCACAAATAAAATATCAAGCGAAATCTGGTTGCAGTAACAAGATGGGACGCGATCCCCAATGGCGCACATCGGGCCGTTATCTAAACAACCTATAGTACTGCACAGCTATTTGCGTAAATTGGCGTCATTGTGGAAAGATCACCGCTACTTATTATACGCAATGTACTGAAAGGGTCTCTTAGCCGGATTTGTAGGTTAATTGAAGGCTTATGAGTTTTTCTTTATTTCGCCTATGTTGTGTACGGATCTCTGCGTTGGGTGATGTCCTTGAGGTTGTCCACAATTCTACTACAAAGCGAATGTTTTTCTAACGTAGATATGATTAACGTATAAACGTTTGACTGACGTGTATTATCCCAAAGACTTGAATATATGACATATATAAACAATTAAACAAAAACTTGTAAATACTTTGAACAACTGAAACTAATAGAAATCTTCCAAAATAAAATACTTTCAAGTTTTAAATTGATACATTCCACAACTGCCAAACTTTATATTGGCTAGCTAGTTTCGACTCTTATTTCTCACTGCCAGACAAAGACTCTTCACATAGCTGGAAAAGACCTGGAAGTATGTGTTTTAGTGGAAAGTAATATAACTCTAACGATCTAATTATAACAACTGGGACTGACACTCATCCTCCGAGTTAGGTTAGATTAGGTTAGGTTATCAGTGGCTATACAAGTTTTGACCGCGATTGAAATTGCTTAACTTCGTTACTTGGTTATGTAAATGATCAAAACAGTGACTTCAGAAATATTTACTAAACCAACATTTATTTGAATTATTTTTTACTTTGTAGTGACATAGAAGTCGGTTGTATTTTTTGTTAAAAAATTTTTTTCACCCTTTTTAGTAATGACATAATAAAATTTATATTAATACCATATAAAATTGTATAAAAGTGATCATGAATTAAGGTACAGTCTGAATTTACATTGATTGGAACCGCCCGCTCGCAGGGCGCTACCGCGCCCTGCTCGCTTAGTTTCATATTGTCTTATATGTTCCAACGTAACCTAACTAAATAGTCAATGATGAACTGGCTTTGTAATTTCATTAGAATCTACACCAAATATCTTCAAACACAACTCAATTATTCCCATCGGTTGAGAAGTTACATATTTTGTCTCCGAGCCACATTATCAGACCCTTAAATAGTCAATGATGAACTGGCTTTGCAATTTCATTAGAACCTACACCAAATATCTTCAAACACAACTCAATTATTCCCATCAGTTGAAGAGTTACATATTTTGTCTCCGAGCCACATTACCTGACCCTTAAATAGTCAATGATAAACTGGTTTAGCAATTTCATTAGAACCTACACCAAATATCTTCAAACAAAACTCAATTATACCCATCGGTTGAGGAGTTACATATTTTGTCTCCAAAACCCACTCTGATCCTCATCATACTTAAATGAGACCAACTTGTAGCAATAGTCCACACACGAAATTAAAGGCATTAAAATAGGTTCATAAACGGCGAAGTTATGGCTGTTATATTTACATGGGTGGAGTAGTTTCCCTCATTTTCTCCAGAACCCATCGATGGATCCTAACCATATTTAAATGGGACCAACTTCCAGCTCGTCTCTACACAATAAAAAAAGAATTATTAAAATCGGTTCACTAACGGCGAAGTAATTCGTGTACATACATAAAAAAAAAGATACCGGCCGAATTGATAACCACCTCCTTTTTGAAGTCGGTTAAAACAGGTATACAAAATTATTTTATTTTATAAACTTCGCGACTGTCAATTATGCTCTGTTTTTGATACTCCCTAATAAATAACACAATAAAATATTTATAATCAACGCAGAGAAATATAAAAGAAAGATACTCAATTAAATCTGCGAGAAGAATCTTTCATACATATAAATCTCTTCTATTAAAGCCCTTCTATACCTACACATATGTGAGTAACGTACTTAATTACTTCAAGGAACGTGCACTCAGTCCGTGTTCTAGACCTCAGGCCGAACTTCAAGCTCTAAAGATCTTGCCCACAACTTTCACAATACGACATTGTGTTGAGTTCTATCGAGCCAGCTTAATCCTTCCAACACTCAGTCACGACTGTACTTGAAATAAAAAACTTTTAGTTACCCTCTACTATAAAATGAAATAGCTCTAATTTAGAACTTACTACAGAGTAAATGGACGGTTATTATATTATTTACTAGCTTTCGTTCGCAGCTAACAAAGACAAAGAGTGTATATGTGTTAATCCAAGCCATAAACTATCAGTAAGCCAAATATCATCCAAATCCGTTCAGGCGTTTTAACGTGAATTCTTAACAACAACAACAACAAAAATCACCTTGAACAAAAATCCTTAGATCCTCTAAAAATTTTAATTTTCGTAAAAAGAATGGAAGCAACAAACTAACATGCACAAACTTTTCTTATAGTACTCATGTATAATATATGTACCTATCCTATAATCGTTTACAAATTATCTATTAGCGGAGAGGTAATTTAATGTGAAAACGTGCTGAATTACAATAAATAACATTAAAATAGTTTTATTCTCAGCATGTATTATTGAACATCCCCTTCAAGTAGTTTTTACGCTTATACCTAAAAAACTATAAGCCTATAACCTAAAAGGTCTATGATGTTTATACCCAGCGGCGTAAAACTTGAGGACGTTCCCCCGGAGACATGCGAACTTGCCAAATATGTTTAGCACCATAGCCATAAACAATTTGTATCGTAAACTGGTACAAATCATCCCGCCAAAGAGCCAACTTGGGCAATAAAAGAGGCAATATGGCGTTTAGCGCAAACGGCCGAATGATAGCCCGTAAACGGTTTCCTTCTGTGGCCCTGTATCGGAAAACAACGTAACTTATTGAGATGAGGATATAATAGCCATCTAACTACTAAGTGTCGGCCAAGATTTTTGTACGGTTTTTTGTTTTATCTTTATTGTTATGCGATTATGTAGGTGGCAACCGCATTGGGCTATGTCAGTTATATTTGTGTGCAATAAAGATTAATTGTATTTGCATCTGTTTTAGTTGTTAATCAAATATATTTATTTAACAAAAATCACTTTACTTTCACGGTAATTTACCATCTGGGAAATCAATTTACCATTTATTTCAAAGTTTGGAAACAAAAAATAGTTGCATGTACCATACGTAGGTCTTATCGGTCTTATCTATCGGTCTTAACATATAATCTCGAGTGGTCATAATTTTAATTCCGACTTTGTTTATTTGTTAACAAATAAATCTTGCACGCCTTCCTAATATCATCACTTTCTCAAAGTTCAAAAAAATATTTTATGCTAAAACTAGAACTAATTCGCCCCAAACTTTGAAAGTAATAAGCTGAGGCGTGCGAGATTTGCCGCAAACTTACATTGTGATTCAGAGTTGCTCGCCGGATGCCGACCGGAAAAATCAATCTATTCTCTGATTTCCATACTAGTGCTTCCTCCAATATCATGTTGACACACGTACTCATATAAGTACGTTTGGCGTTTCGTTCCATGAAATTTGCTGTGAAATACTCTGATACTTTTTGCTACACGTTCTACGATACACTCTTTGTGAAATTTATATCGTGATTCTGTTCTATTTGTCTATTGTTATCATTTGTTCCGTAATGTTTAATAGTGTGTATTGATTTTGTCACATTTTAAGACGGAGAACTCTACAACGTTAGTTTATGTAAACATCATATATCATATCAGTAACAATATGAATTATGTAAATCTGTGTTAAATAATAAGAGTTGTTTTTAATACTATTTAAATGTCTTGCTACTAAATATGATAAATGTGTATGCTGAACTGTACCTAAATTGTAATTTAGAATAAGTACCAAATATGTTCTCATGTAAGTGGATTTCTTGTAATTCTTAATGAGAATAAAGTTTCTTAAACCATAAACATCATCGCCTAATGATGCATTTTAAATATTTACAGTAAAGCATTATTTGTTACATTTTACGCAATTGTGACATTAAAGCATATCTTTGTAGGTAAGTAGATATTTACGAGTATGTTTCATTCTTTGGCACGACCTATCGCCCAAACGGCTTGACGAATTTTAACATATTACAAATCTTTGAATTCGTGTAAATTGTAAGAGTGGAAAATTAATTATTTTTAATTATTAGTTATTAAATATTATTAATTATTAAGGATTAACTTTAATCATTCGGGTTTTTTGTTTTTACGAAAATTATTAGTTTTGATTTTTACGTAAGCAAAACATTTGCAATAGCAAGCTAAAACGTCCTATTAAAACAAACGAAGCCGCGGTAACAATCTACCTGTAAATAATATGGAGATTAAAGTGTATCCTGGCTATATCCCAAGGATACAAATATTGTTTGTTATAAGACAGATGCGGGTACCTGCTCGAAATTATTAGCGTTGTTAGGACTATTGTTACACAGTAATGGCCTGGTGGTATGAAATTCGGCCTTTTATCTTGAAAGTGACTAGAAATCAAGGGAGGTCTGGTTTTCAACGTTATAATAGCATATCAAAACTATTTATCTATTAATTTATCAATTATTTCACGACATTGTTTATAAATATTCATAAAATTCTAAAAGTGTTCCACGTTATTTTTGGTTGTGTTTGAAGGCGCACTTGACGAATTAAAGATGAAATGTAATTTATATCCTATTTTCAAAACATGGCCTTTATTCAAGAAGGATAAAAAAATGTAGACAATTAAAGGTATTATTTGTGTTGAAGGTTATGCACCCTATCAGTTTATGTAAAGTGTCTTGTTCTTAAAAAGCTAAAAACCTTACTCACGTAAGCAAGTTGTCGTTATAGTTTATGTGCCCTTGTATATCTTACTCTTAATACACTGCTTAAAACACTTAAAAACTTGCATTCCGTGCTAACGATACCCACCAATAAGTTCAACAATTTCACTTACACGTACTATCACGAGCAGAACTAAGCGCTAAAAACTCTTAAGTCGTAAGAACGGTGCAGTTTAAACTTCTCGAGTGCTATAAATCTCGACTCAACGTTGAAACGTTACACCGTTACAGCTCTCGGGCCGGACACCGAGAAGTGCTATCACTTCTATGTGTTCTGCGCTTGTGAACACTTCACTTCCTCCGCCTTGAGTGTGAGAAGCAAGTACAGTATTAAATTGGTCGAATTTGTACAGTTGTGCAGTAATTACAGTAGTAGTTATTTACTTCTACTTTAAACGTTACATGTACTTCCTTGGTTCTAAATAGCAAGTTTAACATCTAAATATTTTTTAGACTTGCTATATTAGTGCATTTATATTTTTTATTTACTTTTTCTTAATTAATTTAACTAGAGATTATTAATTAAAAAAACTCATTCTTAATAATGTTTTCAAATTCTTCAATTCATTTGGGTTGCAGGGCATGTCAAAGACTTTGGGGTTGATTACAGGTGTCCATGGGCGGCAGTAGCTACTTACCATCAGGTGGACTGCATGCTCGTCTTCTACTCCTATATTATAAAAAAAAACTTCCACCATCATACGCTTAGCTGTGCGTATAAAAAAATATATTCTAACATTCTATTTTCAAATTAAACGCAAAAGAAATTCGTACGTAACTACGAATACGCCATCTCTAAACATTCGTTAAATACCTCCCAAGTCCGGTCTCTGCCTTTGTAACGTATGTGTAAAGACTAATGAATTGAAGAATGTGTAGGACGAGGAGGAAATACGCAACTAGGTTAATGTATACTAGCCGTAGTATGAAAGGACAGTGGTAAAGTAAATCAAATCGCACCACACAAATTCATATTTTGTTACTAGCTATTTTTCTAATACCTACGTATAGCCCCGAATAAGAGTACCTGAACCATTTGAACCCAGACTTAGGGAATTAAAGGCTGGTATGTAAACAAATATATTTTTTGCATTTTACGACATGTACCTAATTTTGCATAGCACTGCTATATGTTTATAGAAGTAGCAACATCAAATAGGTCAACACCAGATAGGTCGGCCTACCCAAACTCGGCTACAGATGCATTGCTTTCCATGTATGTCATGATATAAACAATTCTAATATAAATAAAATGTTCAACACGTTTAAAATTAAAGTACCCTTCTATTTCAAAAAGTATATTTCAAATGCTCTTATCTAAAAACAAATAAACCTTGAATTGCACTACAAAACTGACACTAGTTTCAATGTAAATGTTTTGTTTGATCGGTATTCAATTAAAACGATCATTTTTTAACTAAATTTGACGCACGCATTTTTTCTATTTTGTTGGAAACATTGTATGGATGGGATCGTTTGGTTTATCTGCCTGTATTTCTATACACGTTGGGAATTGTCCTAAATTGGTGGCCATCAATCATTGTGCTCCAAAATATTGCATGGAATTTAAAATGTAGCTGTTACGTTTTGCACGCTGTGATGGGGATATTGTTATGGATTAGATATACTGAATAAATAGTGTTAAGCTTAGAAATAAATAGATGAAATCATATTGAGGACACATAGCTTTTTGTAAATCTTGGTTTTATTTAAGTAGCATGCGAACATGTAGTCCACCTCAATAGCAACTGGCTAATGCGACCCATGGACATTTGTAATCAATCCCAGATAGGTTTAAATTCCTACCTATAGTTGGCCACATATGCGTTGCTACCCCTAAGTAACAAGTTGCAACGCCTCGGCTAAGTATGTCTCGTCTTCTTCTCACATTTATGATATAATTTTCAAAATACATTTCAATAATATCTACTAAAAGATAAAACGTTCAGACAAGACGCCATTATTATAGTTAAACTCAAGAACAATATATCTTCGACTATTTTCAAGTTGCGACCGTTCTTCGTGTTTCGCTTTCGGAAAGTTATGCATGTCTCCAGAGATTTAACGAGTGAACTTTCTGAATAATTCGACCCCAAGAATTCTAGTAAAAGGAAGTCGGCGCTGAGGAACTATTTGTACAATGGTACAATGTCATAGATTGACTGTGGCTTCGTGGTCTGCGGCGCTAATGTAGCGTAGACGGTAAAGTTAATAATGTCAGAGGACTGACTAAGTTTTATCCGGATTGGAACTCAGTCGGAAAGATTAAGGAAATAAATGAAACATAACATAGACGGAAATGTTAATCATGGGTGTCTGACAGAGGAATGACTCAATTCTATCGGGGTATGGCTACACTGGTGGAATTGATTTCACCACAGTCAGAAAATCCTTAACGATTTTCTAATTCTAAAACAAGCCTAAGTAAATAAATAAATTGAAGCGTTGATTGTTTTCTTAGTAATCCTGGCAGAGGAATGACTATGTTTCATCCGGATGTTGTAATTGGTGGGAAATAAGTATTGTAATTTCTTCAAAGAAACTATACGAATAATAAATAATCGTTAATACGAGTAAAACTTTTACCCTACGATACAAAAACATTGGGACTTAGTGCAATTAAATGTGCGTCTGTTTGTACGGACTAATTGGTAGCAACTGAATTCCACTCCCAACGGAGCATTTGAGTAAATATAACGCAATTTCACTGACCACGTTTTGTACTAAAAGTATATGTAAGAAAAACTGTGTTCGCCAGTAAAAAAAACTATAATATAAGATATCGAATAAATGTAATTTTTAGGCGTTTCTTTAGTATTTATTGGGTTTCGTGGGATATTCTGGAAAAACCATTATGAAGAGAAAGTTAGGGGATTCTTAGCTCGCATAGCTTCCTAAAAACAGTTTTGTGAACATTTCTACACACAAGTAGGCATTATTCAGGAGCGCATATTCATAACACAGTTATCGCCAGTTACTGAAACACACTGGTCGAAAGATTTCGTAGAGTTACATATTTAACGAACTTAATATTTACCTTTGTCCGAAATTCCGTTGGTAACGAAGGCGTAGTATCAAGGTACTCGTACATATCTTCTTTGAAATGTAAATACCGTTTCCGTAGGAAAACATATGACTCGTATTAACTTCCATATTCAGTATATTAAGCCAGTGTATTGGACGTAAGGAACTTTATTGTTATTTTATGAAGTGAACCAATTCCAGTGCATAGGACTGTGCCAGAATATATAAATTCTGCTTAGAATAAACGGTATGTCATTTGCAGGCTGCCCCTTTGCTGTAACCGCTTATTTAGATTTGAATATGCTTGTTTTCTGCATTGCTTTTTCTATACGCAGCCTCGGAGAAAAAAGAAAGATATTTTATTGTAAAACATCGCATTAAAGCCATACTTTTTATTTTATCGAAAAGCCAATGATGTTAACCTAAACTTTTTCTAATGTCGATTTTTCCATTTTGTTGACGGTTAAGGCATCTTTTAGTCTTTCGTAGGTGGTAGAACCCTTTGTGGTTCGACTCCGGCGGCACCACCGCCACACCTATTTCTACCTAATAACAGCAGTGTTAGGCGCTTCTGTGTTCTGCTTTGAAGGATGTGGTAAGGGAGACAGACTTTTCCGAGGCGTTTCAGCTTAGTCCTCAGGGGTAGCGGCGCATCTGTGGCCGACCTCAGGTAGGAATATCTAATCCTATCTGGGGTTGATTACAGATGTCCATGGGCGGCAGTAGCCACTTACCATCAGGTGGACTGTATGCTCGTCTGCTACTCCTATATTATAAAAAAAAAGTCTTACATAATATAGTATTTCCAACTTCACCTCCCCTGTATATTACACTTGTTACAAAAACTTATGTAATAAGTTTCCGTCTATCATAATACGACTTTCGTATTAAGAGTTCAACTTGACATGACGCTTGAAATCCAATTAGAGCTCGTCGGGATATGACGGAATGAAAGGGCTCTTTGAAACTTCCCACTTTCATACTTCGTCATGACTCCTTCAGACTTAAGTAAGAGCGTCTTTGTCGGAGGAAGGACAAACAGAATTTCGTCGAATAGTCGTACTAAAAGTAACAAAACTAGAAACTGTACAAAACTTTAAAGCTATTCTATTTTTTCGTTCTATTTGTTCACGAAATTCAAAAATATTTTGATTCTTTCTCGTGTTAATAGTTTAAAAAACTTATTAATAGAAGCTGTGTTGTACGTCTGTCCATCATGAGGTGAGTTTCGTATCGAGTTTGTTTGACATGACGCTTGAAACCCAATTAGGGCTCGTTGGGATATGACGAAATGAAAGAGCTCTTTGAAACTTCCCACTTTCGCACCTCGTCACAGCTCATTCGGTCATAAGTAAGGGCGCTTGTGTCAAGGGAAGTAGATTCAGGAAGTTGTGTATCAACAAACTTATATGACTGTCTAATATTATCTAAAGTATACAGTGCAGTGTTTATGAGCGTCGTCAAATCATAACTGATTGTCTGGCAGGGTTTCTTGTCAGTAAAATAGGGTAATTGTTTTCAATGTCTCAGTATTCTGCACGCTCTATAGCTTAAACAGCTCAAAGGATTTTAACATAAATATATGAGATGTCGTTAAATTCACCTAAACTGTGGGAATGGAAGCCAGCATTTTTTTTTTATAGTAATTTACTAGGTCTAGTATTTAACCATTAAGTATTAAATGCTACCTTCTAATATATGCATTACCACTCAATCCATAAATTATTCTTTTTTCAGACTATTTAACAGTCTAATTAATTGGAAATTAAACAGGTGAATATTTATTCGGAATGGTTCTAAAGTAAACTGCCATAATCGAGTTTCACAATACGGCGAAAGCACTTTGGAAAGACATCTGCCGACTTCTAGGATACAGCTGCCTCATTAATTACATTAGTCATGAACAATTAAACTAACTAATGAACTTGGATTCGCCTCAAAAGAGTCGTTAGTTGTCGATATTGCAATCAACTGCCACTTGACGGTGTCCAATTAATTTGCTCATAAATACATGTATAAACATTCTTTTTAGAGAGGTTATACATAATATATTGAACATTAACATATAACATCTTTATAATGTTTAGATTTAGAAAGGTAGAAGGAAATGAATAAAATACTTTTTAAACAAATTAAGCTACGAGAATCGAGTATTGTAGTGTTTGAAAGACACTTTCCAACTCTGTCGAACAAATTTCATAGAATTTAATTGAAATGGAGATTAAAATGTTTAGCGCTCACAAAACTCTTGAGCATTACAGACATTAAATATATTTTCACATTTAACATAATATGTAACTTCATTTAAATTTCTGAAGCAAATGAAATTTTAACTACATTGATTGCTAAATAATACCTACATCCAACTACTAAAATCTAGTATCTCGATACTGCAAGGTGTAAGCTACAGCATTTGCCCAAGCTCTCGAACTCTCGGACAGAGCTCCCTCATTAAGCTGTTCCGTTACTTATGAACAATTAAACTGAGGAACTTGGGTTTCCCTCAGAACAGCTCGTTACTTGTTGTCCTCATTGCAATCAACACTTGTGGTATCTAATAATTTAACAGATTGGGACAAGTCAATTTGTTAATAAGTGTTTTATATACGTTAGGTGTTTTTTTGTGTGTATGTTCTAAAAATTAATAAAGTAATGAGTTAAACAATAATAAGGTACTCAAGCATACAATACATATATTGGTAAGTATTACCTGCCACCCATGTATAACTGCAGCCAACTCCATATACGAGTAGAACAAGAGCCCTACCTAAAGCCTAATAGAGATGCATTTCCAAATTGAGGACTGAGATTACTTACACCTCATAAATTTGTAAGTCAACCAGCATTCACTCCCTTCCATTGAAACGCAAAATTGCTTCACGCTAGGTATAGACGTAGCGTAGGAAATTAGTTTTTATTCTTAAATTTATTTTCATCGACCTAATTAATACAAATACCTAAATAGAAATAATCATATTTCTTCTATATATAAAAAGTAAATACAGAATACAAAATACACAATGTAAAATAGTAAATACAGTAAAAGTATTTCGTAGTGTCAGTGTTTTAGAAATTCCTCTGCACTTTTACTTAAAATACGGTGGTTAAAGCGGGTGGGCATTAGGGAACATTACGTTGGTAACAAGGTTGGTGTAAAGTATCTAGACGAGCTTCGAAAGGTGTTGGTCGTTGTTAAGACCCGCTATGGCCCGGATTTTCTCTAATGACATCACTGCGGGTCACATTACTGTGAATAGTTAAATTTAAAACGCATAAACACGAAATAAATGCTGATTGAGTATTTTGTAAGATAGTAGTAAGTACAGTTTTACACTTTTACTTCAAATACAGCGACGGAGAATAAAAATAAATCTTTAAGTAACGGAATTTAATGGACTTTAGCGCGTTTCATTTTTTTTATTCTTTGATTTTTATTTTTATAGAATTTAATTTATAAATTTCTTAACAGTTTATAAAGACGATTAAATAGTTCATACAATCTTAGTAAAAATGAAAAATAACTTTCTACTCTTTTTCAAACCACAACTGCCGAAGTGTCAAACGGAAATGAAACTCTAACGGCTTCCGCCATTTATAACTTTTGTGACGTACACATTAAGGCACATTAGTTAACAAAGAAAGGTGACGAGTATCTTGACGAGCTTCGAAAAAATCAGTCGTTAAAAGTCACTTTGAATATTTTTTGTAAAGACTTTATCAGAGAGAACGTTAGTTTAATAATTAAATTAATTAATCCCTTAATAAAAAGATAAAGCCTATACTCATGATTGGAAACTTGTCGGGTTATTATGGGTTTTAATCTCTTTCAGTGCCATAAGAATATTAGTTACTTAAAAGTAATGGATGAGAAAATTTCTAATGGTGGACGCCATTTTTAGATCTTATTGCGTAACATGTATGAGTAATATAACTTTAAAAAACAAAAATCAACTGCTCAAAAATTATCAAATGAAGAGGATAAACAAGTAAGTATTACAATTATGAAATTATTGTAATAAAATAAAAATTAAATACTATAAGGTTTTGCAGGCGATCAAAAACACCACTTTCAGAAAAACGCTACTAAAATAAGTTTGTACCACTAAAGAATAAGACATACATACATATATATTTACAACATACTTACATAAAAATCAATGTCAACTTATTTTAAGCCACAACAACCGAGAAAGCGAAAATAAAAGTCTAACGGCGTCCGCCATTCCCAGGTTTTAAGGAGAGCGCATTAAGGTACGTTAGTAGCGAAGGGTAGTGTAAAGTATCCAAACGAGGTTTGTGAGGTGTTGAGCTTTGTTAAGACCCCCTATAGCTAGGATTTTGTTTATAAAGCGTGAAATTACTCTGAATAGTAAAATTATGAATATATAATTAAATACATGTCAAATGTTTTGGGTCATATCAATACATGACAAAAATTGTTTAAAAGTGACAAAAGTCTTCGTTATCTGAGAGCAGAGGACCTCAGTCTTATAAGAGCATTGTAAAACTGTGTTATAGTTTGAAGTTTAATCCTTATGTTCCCAAATCTTGAAACAACCCGCATAACGAATCTATCACAAGAGGGTTCTAGGTTTGATATCTTTATATCTATCTTGCCTTTGTTATGAATCATCTAAAACTTATAGATTTCTGTTTCAGCTGCGGATTTTTGTATTTATACGTGGCGTTCTAGACCTATTATGGCGGTAATGTTTTTTTTATAATATAGAAGTAGCAGACGAGCATGCAGTCCACCTGATGATAAGTGGGTACTGCCGCCCATGGACATCTGTAATCAGCTCCAGATAGTACACGACATTCCTACCTAAAGTCGGCTACAGATGCGCCGCTACCCCTGAGGACTAAGCTGCAACCTTGGAAAAGTATGTCTCCCTTACCATACCCTTCAAACCGGAACATAAAAGTACCCAACGCCGATTTTTGGGTGCAGAAAACGTTTTTATTTTTATTTTATGAGTATTTTTTACTTATATTTTGTTAACCTACACGAGTTTGATCCATCCAACCAAGTCTATAATGTCAAGGAGTTCATTATCATATAACCTTGTTCTGCAAAATATTCTCTTTACGGTAGCAAACGGGTAGCTATTTCCTACAGAAAGACTATTCGCAACCAATCTGAATAAATAATACAGCGTTTAATATTTTAGGAGTCGTTTGACTGCAGAGAAAAATACTCGTAATTTTTCTTTGTTACCGTATTTTGAATGAAAAATACCTGATATAAAATTACTGCTATAAAATTAAATAATATCGTCTAACTTCAGTTGCCATTTCAATATTGATATAAACAAATATTAAGACGGTATATCCTTCTAAGTAAAAAAAAAACTTGTAGTTGGGTGGCATGCATTATCCGTCAATATTATTGAGGTAGAATTAATAAAACTTTTTATATTCGCCATTTGATATCAAAGTCCTTTCCTTTGTAATTTCTAAATAAAAATGTAACAATACCCTTTAGATACTAATTAAATAAACTTTAGTGCCGTATTTACTATTTAATGTTTTAAAGCTATATTCCTAAATTCATACTGACAAAGCATACAAATAGACTTTTCGTATGTAGCGTTTAAAACACCTTAAAATTTTGATGTTATATGATATTATGTGGACATCATGCGACAAAATACGGCAGCTCATCATTGGGCGCTTTAATGAATCTAATTAAACTCGCCATTCCGCCATTCTGGGGGAGAATTCCATTAATATTGTCCTACGCCATTTCAGGAAACAACTTTGTGAACATTTCTCCAAAAACAAAGTACAAAATTAAATTAAACGAAATAAACAGCACTCTACATGCTGTTTTGATGTAAACTTGATAAAATGGCCGAGAAAGCGGAAAATTATAAGGCAGGAGTTAATGAGACTAATTTCAGCCGTAACTCGGAGAGGCGACTTTGTGAATATTGGTACAACTTAGTGACGCAAAGGGAATTACAAATAATCTTATTTATCTGAGCAGTGGAAAAATACGAACTTAAATCCCTGTTACTTCAGAATAAATGGATGGATTAATTCAGTGATAAAGTTTCATGTTATGATTTGAAACATATTAATTTAAAAATCATTAACTGTCAACATCCTAGTAAAAACATATGAATGTAGCATTAGTTTTGCGTTTTTATTTAATATGTTCGATTCGGTAGGGATAATTACTGCACCGAGTTCTGCATGGTACCGAAATGGCTACTACTACGTTAGGCCATTCGATACATATAAATTTGTTAGTAATGAACTTTTACAAGACATTAGCTAATTAACAAGAAAATAAAGAAGCTATGTCTTCGTTTATTTCTATATTACTTATATTAAAGGAACTTAAAAGTGATAGAACTCGCAAAAGGCGAGTAAGAAAAAGAATCTATTGGAACAGCCGTACACCGTAACAACTTGCGATCTCTGGCTATTCATAATCGCTACGCCTACCTAGTACCTACCTTGTTTCTTTTACACACTAACATTAACTGAACCCTTGACCTATTTCTTACGAACTATGAAAACGTTGCACGTAAATAAACCAACAACTTTATATTGTCCCTCGACACCCGACTGACTTGAATATTCTCACGCGAATTTTACTCTTTTGATAAAATGTAAGTATTCAAGGCTTTGGCGTAATAAAAATGCCACCAACGTTCAGATTGTGGTCTTTTAAACATGTAAATTCACTGTTGTGTTAATTTGTACTCTGTCCTTAAAGGTATTCTTTATAAGCACATTTTACTTGTACCGATGCTACGAAAACTCTTTGTATAATTTTCTTTTATATAATACAGAAGTAGCAAACTAGTATTCATTCCATCTAATGGCAAGTGGTCATTACCGTTTATGGACATTTGTAATCATTTCTGCCTTACCTGAGGTCGGTTGCAGATGCATATGCTGCTACACATGAGGACTAAGTACGTCTTCCTTACCACACCCTTCAAACTAGAATGCCACAGCGCTGCTGTTATTAGGCAGAAGTCGAACCAAAGAAGGTTGGTTCTATCGCTGTTGTAAAAATGATACTAAGTATCACTGTCCGAATCGTAAAAATTATATTTTTTAAGGTGGTAGAATCCATTGTGGTTTGGCTCCGGCGGCAACACCGCCTCACCTATATAGTAAAGGAGATGTACTTTTCCGAGGCGTTCCAGCTTAATCCTCAGGGGTTGGGCGCATCTGTGGCCGACCTCAGGTAGGAATATGCAATCCTATCTGGGGTTGATTACAGATGTCCATGGACGGCAGTAGCCACTTACCATCAGGTGGACTGCATGCTCGTCTGCTACTTCTATATTTTAAAAAAATGTATTTTTATCGCCTTAATACGAATCAACACAATCTCTTGCCATCATAATAATAAGTAAGTTAAGCGTACATAGTAAAGGTGATAGCACTATATAAATTGAGAACTTAAGAGATAAGACCTAGTATAGAAATCTATCTAATCTTCGTAAAAGTAGCGTGAATTTTTACGACATCTATCTGCTTTAAAAGTTGTCGTAAAATTCGTTTATGCATGAATACTTATCTATATAACGCTGTTTACGAAGAAGTGTATTGAAGTCTCTATTTTAGAGTAAAGGAAAGAATATGTTTTTTTTTTAATATATTTAAATTAATCAGCATGATGCCTTTTTTGTATCTCTACGTAACTAGTTTCAGGAATAACTAGACCATTTTAAGTGAAACTTATAATAAATTATTTAAAGACAGAAGAACAGTAAGAAATATAAGGTAAATTTAATTCTAAAAATATTAACACATTTTGGGTAATTATTTATTTTTGGTGGGAATTATTTAATCTTTTTAGTATGAGTAAAACTATATTATATATTCGTTTTTAATTAATTTTAAAAATTATTTAAAATTCATTTCAAATTTCATATACTACTATTAATATAGTTATTTATATACTTATAACTCGTTTTCAAACGACTTTTTTATCTATAAAAGTTTTATTTAATGCGAATAGTGACCAGTTAATTGTCTTCTTCTATATAATGCGGATAATCTCACTCCAGTCTTTGTTTCTCGGCAAAGTAAATAAGCGTACTTTATTACGAAGACCATTGTAGATTAACTACTACGTAAAACTATACTAAAAGTAAATTAAGCTGTAAAGTCAGGCAGTATTTCTCAAATGCACCTATTTATACTTAGCTACTTGAATGTTACATTAAAATGTGATAACGAAAAATATATGTATTTACAGGATTTTTTAAAACTAAAGTAGCCTTCAGGTTGGCTAATAATATCTCTACGATCGACTCTATATAATAAACTTGCTGACCCGGCAAACTTTGTACCGCCTCAAAATCTATTTATCAAATATATTTCATATAAAATATCGCCTATGTTACTCGTGGATAATGTAGCTTTCGAATGGTGAAAGAATTTTTAAAATCGGTCCAGTAGTTTTTGAGCCTATTCATTACAATCAAACTAATAAACAAAGTTTTCCTCTTTAAAATATTAGTATAGATATATTACTTAATTAACGTGACCTATAATATAATCCTACAATAATCAGTCAATTTCTCAATGAAAAATCTTAAGGATATGTTACCGTTTCACATTATTATCAATATTAAAGGTTTTATGTATAAATTAGAAAGAAAGAAAGAAAGAAAGAAAGAAAACATTTATTTCGGTAAACATCCTGTTACAATTAAGGTTACATAGTACTTAATACATAATACATAAAACAAACAGACAGATATAACATAATATATATGACATAACAAGTGAGCAAAATTATTAAGTATGAGGATGGATACCGAAAAAGGGTTACACTCAGCCTGTGTCGCGGGAAACCGCGGCTGCTGGTTTTCGGTGAAACCCCGTATTATTTTTCGCGCAGCTCGGACAAGTGGTGTGTGCTATACGTACTGGTTATAATAATTAAATGACATAGATATTTATATGAATATAGATAAAATTTGTGTTATAGCTACTAATAATACTGGTAATAATCTGTAGTATCTGTATATATATATATTTGATGCGAGTGAACAGTGCAAGAAATAAGTGTAAGCATGAAATTGGCGTGGGTGAGTATGAGTGGGTAGTGTGTGTGCGTGTGTTGCGTGTATTTGCGTGTGTATGTTCATGTGTGAGTGCGTAAGTGCATGTGTATGAGAGAATGTCTGTGTACGTGAAAGATTAATTATTGCTGACATTTTTGAAACTTTAAAAGATGCAGTTTGTATTTAATTTTAAAATTATTTAACGATTTTGTATTACGAATTGGTGGAGGAAGATTGTTCCAACACTTCGTTGCACAGTAATTAAAACTACCACGAAACGCAGCAGTGCAGTGTGTTGGATAGCATAACCTAAAACTAACAGCGCGGGTTTGGTGTGTAGTGTTGATATATTTAGACCATTGTAATTTGTTATATAGATATGGCGGCGACTTATGTTTTATTATGCCGAATAGTAGGGAAGCAAAATGAAGCTGCCTCCTGTTCTTCATTTTTAATATATTAGCATTGTTTATATAGGGTGTGATGTGCGATCGCGGTGATATATTAAAACAATACCTCATGCAAGCATTTTGTACGCGCTGTATCAGCTTCTCAGAGCGCGTTAGAAGTCGCGGGCCTATCACGGTATCGGCATAGTTTAATTTCGAAAGTACTAATGATTCACATAGCTTAGTTCTTAAATCAGTACCTGTAAAATCTCTTATTCGGTAAAGTACTTTAAGCCTATAAAAACAGTTTCGAGCTACATTTATGACATGGTTTTCGAAACGTAAGGACTCGTCCATTAATATTCCCAAATTTCGCGCCTCTGAGACTCTTTCAACAGACTTACCACTCACAAGCACCTTTGGGTCATTCGAAACAATTTTTTTTAATTTTCTTGTTACTTCCTAAGATTAGATATTTTGATTTTTGTGGATTTAAGGTTAGGGTGTTTATGTTGGACCATTTACAGATACGTTCCAAATCTTCATTTAATTTATTCACGGCAGATTGTGTTTCAGAAGGCTTAAAAGAAATATAGACTTGCAGATCATCTGCGTAAATATGGTATTTACAATGTCTGATGTTCTTAACTACATCTGCAGTGTACAGTATAAAGAGCAATGGCCCTAATATGGAGCCTTGTGCTATTCCTCTATCTATTTCTTTACTAGTGGAGTAGTCTTTCTGTGCATTCTGTCTTTGGTCCAAAATAACACATTGGGTCCGATGCCTAAAATAGCTGTCGAACCATTTTATCGACTCCAAATTTAAGCCATAATAAGATAGTTTGGATAGGATAGGATAGGTAAAAATTAGGTAATCAACGAACGCGACCCCGCATAAATTAAGCGCCGGTCGTATCTACAACTGAACCCTAGGATATAACGCCAGACGTAGCAACTTTAGAAGCCTACGATTGAGCGCCAGGCGTAGCTACTTTTGAATACTACTATTGGGCGCTATGCGAAGCTACTTTTGAATCCTACCATTGAGCGCCAGGGGTAGCTACTTTTGATCTTATGATTGGAGCATCAGGCGTAGCTACTTTTGAATCCTACCATTAAACGCCACGCGAAGCAACTTTTGAATCCTACGGTTGAGTCCCAAGCGTACCTATTTTTTATTTTTGCAACAAGTAAATACCCAAACGCTAGATTGAGATTGAGATAGAGACAGAGTGAATTGCATGTACATGACATTTTCAACAGTCATTGACTACTTTATATCAGATGAACTGCATATAATCTGCTACTTTCATCACATAAAATATGAGACAGACCTTGTTCTTTTATTTAAGGTGCGCCCTTGACACGTAACTAAGCCATTGTAATTCACAGCGGTGAAGTAAATAACATTTACAAAAGCGCATGACACGGAATACTTAATTCATTGTGACTTTGTTCTACAATTGTTTTATTCTTGGCAACACAGAACGTCGCGGTGTGATGATAATACCACTGAGAAGCAGTCTTTGTTATTAAAAGTAAATTAAGAAGCATGTGAATGAAGAAGTGAATAAATTGGGTTATTTTATTTAAATCTGAAATAACTTGACTACTAAAGGTGCTACCTTTTTTTTTTGTTTGCGAGGGGGAAACCTTCAAAAGATACCCGGCGACGTGGGAGCGACACCGGGTTATGTGGGATTTTTACCGCACTAAAACCCCCCCGGTGGCCGACCTCGGCGCTTGGTGGAGAACTCCGGGATCTCCGATGGAACACAACCGGAGTCCTCCGAGCGCGATGCCCCAATCGGGCTCTTCCCTGGGGGAGCAGTTTCCGCTCCTCCCACACACCTAGTGTTTACAACGGTATGCGGCCACACACACCGTCGTCCTTCCCGGGGTTGCTTGCTGGACGGTTCGAGCTCCCACTCTTGCCGCCCGCAACCCCAGAAGCCCCCTTTTAGTCGCCTCTTACGACAGGCAGGGGATACCGTAGCCCTATTCTAGTCCCGAGATTACAGGGACAAAAGGTTCTGCTACCTAACTCTGATATAGAACTAAATTCTGTATTAATTTATTACTATTTCTGAGACACGAAATGAATAAAATTGTCTAAACCTCATTACGAATGCCCTGAAATGAAGCAATCCCTCAGAATTAAAAATGTGTAAAAGAAAACATGGTTTAAACTATTATTAAAAATATACTTATAATAATGTGAAATTTATGAAAGTATTATTAGTTTTGTATTTTGACAAGTTTTATATTCTACTAATTATATGATTTTGAAACGGTGACAAAAATCAATAAACAACTCTCATGAAATAATAACGATTGTTAAATTTTGCAATCGCGGAAGCATACTATTTCAATTTTTTCTTATACGCCCGACGTTAGGCAAAGAAAATTATATTCCAAGAGAAAGAGGCAACCTCGGCCTATAATAACACGTGCCTACAAAAGAAACCTCAGGTGTATTTCTTTGCATCTCGTAATTACTAGCACCGTGACCTTTTAGGTTAAAAGAACAATGTGTATCGTTGCTTGAAAAAAAGAAAGCGTAATATCTTCTCATAATCGTCAACCATTACTGTCCCACTTCTGTAAATGAGTGTGGTCTCAAGAATGAAAAGAGTTAAGGCCACAGACTGCCAACTAATAGCTAAATCTAAAATTTACAGTTTTTTTTTATTTTCCTTAAACGTAACAGAAAACAGTTATTTAATATGCGACTCTGGCATTTAAAGTCATAAACTTCGAATATCTGTACCCTTGGTATGAGTTTTTACGTTTTGACAAAAATGATAGTTTTTATTTTTATTTACGTATTTCCCATATATTTCCATAGGGGCGCTGATTGGAAATGTATGGGCAAATACGTAAACATATACCAAAACAATCATTTTGGTAAAAACGTAAAAACTCTTACCAAGGGTACTGATTTAATGGGAGTTTGAAGCTGAACAACATTGCCTCAGAAATTGTGGGCTGCTACCGATTTAAATAACTCACAATTACAACTAGTCTCACATTATATTTTTAAACTACATAATTATATCAGTACTTGAACATTTTAAGACGGTGAATTTCAAGCTTAACGCTTTTGTTACAACTAACCTTGCAGATAAGCGGTTGCTAATTTAAAGGCCAGAGGAGTTTAAGACCGGTCATATATAAGTAGAGACGTTTGAACTACGTACTTAAAAGTAGCAATGTATTAGTGTTGAAAAGAAAGCTTTAAAGTAAATTAGATTAAAGATGCAGTTACATTACACAAGATATAGGTACAAACGGCCGTGAACGGTTCAAACATGATATTATAATAATACTAGCTGACCCGGCAAACCTTGTGTTGCCATATAAATAAAAAAATGTTAAGGGTGAACAACTCTTATCACTTAGGGGTATGAAAAATAGTAGCCGATTCTCAGACCTACTGAATATGCCTATAAAATTTGGTGAAAATCGGTAAAGCCGTTTCAGAGGAGTACGGTAACTAACATTGTGACACGAGAATTTTATATACGAGCATAAATAACTCTGGGAAAGTGGGATGTGAATAAATCGATATGTATGTTACTATTGGCTAATTAATCGTAAGAATCGGAATTGGATCAGTACCCTTACCATGAGTTTTTACGTTTTGACAAATAAGACTGTTTTGGTATTTGTTTACGTATTTGCCCATACAAATTCCAATCAGCGCCCCTAGCGGATTGTATCACAACTATAGTGTCAGTAACGTAACATTAAATGTCTAAATTGACAAAATGGCGCTTTATGTTTTGTCTCTCTTTTTTGCGAACATCTGAGACAGACAAAAAGACTTGAGCACTTACTTATTGTTACGTTTACTCAGTCTACTGAAGCAAACGGAACCGAACAATGGATTGAGTAATAGTAACGCAAAATTGTGGAATGTTTTGAAAACTCATGGTAGGGGTACAGAATTGTTGAAAACACATTCACACAAAATTAGAACAAATATAGAACAAAAGAGTTATTCGTGGTAAAATAATTAGATCCTGCGGAAAACTTATCTCATTCATATAAATAAAATATAAGGGAATATTCCTTGAAAAGGAAACACCAGATTGGAGCGATATAAGAGCGTGTCATCGGCAGGCGATGGCTCGGGATAGCACACTTCTGAAAATCAACACTGCAGGCACTAGAATGCCATTCATGACGTTTTATCGGATGTAATGGTGAAATGATATTATAGGATAAAACCATACGAAACGGTTTCCTTATGTAGCTTTTGTTGTAATGGGAACTTATACAAAAGAAGAAGTACCCTGTGGACTATTATAAGTTAACAGTATGAAAAACTTTCTTTTATCTAGTCATGTTTATGTTTGAAGAACTTAAACAAAACTCTGATCGAAAGTTGGTTATAATGCGATAGGAATAACTTATATACCTAGTAGTCTTATATAATCGGTTATACATTATTTTGATTATTTTTAATTTATTGAAGATAAATTCTACAAAGACGTTTCATTATTTGGCACGCCCAACAGCCCACACGACTTGACAGATTTAACATACCTATGGTGTTACGAGTACATTCGTCTAAATAGCAGGAGTGAAATGAGATATAATCTTTGAATTTTTCCCTATACGAATGTACTTATAAAGAGGTAACGTAAATAAAAGATAACGACATTTTTATTTTACTTTTCAGATACATTTGAATTTTCAGAAAATAAATACTCGTTTATGCGCCGTAACGTAAAACAGTTCAATTTTAAATTAATTAAAATATGAACAGTACAGTAATTGGATAATTATTTAAAACATATTTAACAGTCCCAAAAAGTAAGACTGATTATTGATATTTATTCTCTGTGCTTTATTCGCTGATGTGAACTTATTATTCGTTAATGCGCGCCAATCGTTAAAATTCGGAAATATCGAGAAAGTACGCATATTCCACATATGTAAATAGGATGCTTGCTTGTGTTCGTAATAATTGAAAAAGTTTATAAATCATATATTTTCTGAACGTTTTGAGTTCGACAATATAATTTATTTTATTGTCCAATACCGTACAGCCATTATTATAACTAGTAATAAATTGAAATAAGAAAGAACAGCAACAATATTTCAAAAAAGACAAACTTTTTTATGTACTTTCGAGTAAATATAAAATACCAAATTGTATCTAGACTAGTATCCATTAGTGCAAATAAAAGCAACGCTATTTTCATTAATTTTCAAAGAATGATTACTGAAATAGATTTCAATCACCGATAAGCCCTTGACTCGCCTTATGGTAATATTTTGAGTGACACGTGTCAAATATGATGATCCTAGTAAGTACACGTCTGAGGTACTGAGGCATGTCTAAATAAATTGGTCTTTGGTACGGACATGATAGATTGGAATACAGTGACGTTATTTGTCAAATTTAGATCAATGATTTAGACGCTATCTGTACAGGAATGAGCCGGTTTTGGTGGGAAAATCTTGCGAGGTTTGATGACAGAGGTTTTACCATCGTATTTACCTTATATAAGCAGTTTTAAATGCTACTATATACCCAACTTAGTTCTTAGTAGCGAACGATATCAGTAAAATTCCAATTCTATTTCCAACAACAAATTTTCAGTAAATGCAAAGATCACTTCACAATAATTTTTATCGTTATTTAGTATATATCCTTAAAATCGGAATAAAGCAGCAAACACTAACACTATCCGCAGCTAATATTTACAATTAATCGCTAATCGCTAAATAATTGCTAATCATAATTGCGTATAAAACTCAGATATCGAAGTCGTTTTATTTAAGCCGCTTTTTTATTCATTCTTTATCAGCACGGCTTCAATGAAAGGGTGCCTCCAAAAAGGGTTCATCTGAAGGCCGAACGCCTCAAACTTTTTATTAATATCTCCGCTTATTGTATTGTTTCATCGGCACCCTTTTTCATTAAGGATTATGACCCTCGAACAATGACTGAAATTTCTGTAATAATCGTAGGTATTGTTTCCTAATTACTTCATTTTGAATTCATATTTTTGTTCTATAGGTATGAAACAAAGGAGTTATAATGCATTTTTAATTGGGAAAAAATTGGTTTGTGCGTATACAATAAAACTTATCTGATAAAATCTGATCTATGATAACAGCTTTATAAAATTAGAACATAATACATATTAATGTTGAACCTATTTTATCGGAATATTTGGAAGAGTAAAATACCAAAATCAGATAAAATAAATGTCAACCTGAAACCTCTCAAATAATATAAATATAGTAATACACAAGTGCGTATCTAATCGGAGTCTTATAACATATAATATGAATAACAACATAAAATGTTTTCACAATAAAATTCATGACGTAATATTTTTATACCAATCATAGATTAGTAAAGATACTTCGCCGCCTTGAAATTGAATGAAGCCACAAACGGCTTATTAGTAAGTTCTTGACAAATAAAAACATTTTTAGAGAGAATTTACGAAAATAAATAACGAATACTGCTTAATTTGAATAATAAATAAATAATTATTTCAAATATTTTAGGGACATTTTAGCACGGAGACGTGGCAAAACTTTTTTACGCAACTATTTCAATTCTCAAAACTGGGTACATTTTCTTGTTAGGCACTCCTAACAAGATTACTCACTAGTAATCTTTACTAATTTATGATACCAATATATGTTTTTTGCAATATTTTACTTTGTTTTTTTTCTTAATTTTAGTGTAGTCCTACACGAAAAGAGAATAAATATAAAGATATATAAGAGAATAATTATATATGTGCCTAGTACTTTTTAAGTAGGACAAACGTAGTGCGAAAGAGCTAAGTATCATGCACGAAGCTGATCGTGCAGTAGAATTATGCGAAAGAAACGGACCCAGCGTATAAAAAAATATGATCATTTGTTTATAGTACCTACTTTTAAACTAGGACAAATGCTATGTAAAAGAGGTACGTATCATGCTCGAACTGCGTGAGACGCTCTACATTGTATAATTTGTAGCAATAGTCTAAAGTGCTCGGAGACGTCATCAAATCTCCGGTTTATATCGCGATAATGTCGCGCCATGGCTAATGTCGGTAGTGATGGGCCTTACAATTTATTCACAAGAGTTAAACCTCATCTTTTTTTTTATAATATAGGAGTAGCAGACGAGCATGCAGTCCACCTGATGGTAAGTGGCTACTGCCGCCCATGGACATCTGTAATCAACCTCAGATAGGATTAGATATTCCTACCTGAGGTCGGCCACTGATGCGCCGATACCCCTGAGGACTAAGCTGGAACGCCTCAGAAAAGTCTGTCTCCCTTACCACACCCTTCAAACCGGAACACAGCAGCGCCTAACACTGCTGTTATTAGGTAGAAATAGGTGTGGCGGTGGTGCCGCCGGAGTCGAACCACAAAGGGTTCTACCACCTTTAACTTCATCATTGACATAGTTTACTTTAATACATCAATTATTAAAATCCCATTCCATTTTATGATAATTGTATTTCTGTAAGCCCTTATAGAAATACCTTATATTTCTCAGATTATTTTAAGCATGATTAAATTTCAGGAAACAATATTAATATAAAACTAAATAGTACCGAATGAGCCACAACAACCCTATAGATTCCTACAATAATCGATAACCACCACTTTTTTTGAATATCCGATCAAATTATAAATATATCACTTGTCCCCTACCTTGTGAAGCGACATGCAAACGTAAATGGGATGAATTTCAGCAACCAATAATTGATAAGATTTTCATTCAGAAAACATAAAACAAACATTGGTTCTTGAAAAACGACCAATCGTTATCAATCCCTATTATCTTTAAGAGCTACTAAATAATTTGCACCTTCAGCGTTGTTTGTTGTTTAATAAAACCTTAAATGTTATGTTTCCATTTGCGAATTATAATGTCGCTTCACACATAATCTCTTTTATGATGTCTTAAATTTTGAAGGAATAATTTGAGAGCAGTATTTATGTAAGAAGGTCACGTAAACAAGTCTGATGGAACACTTGGATATCAAATGAGATCAATATCTGCCTCCGGTTATATCGGTTTCCCGATATCGATAAAAGTTTGTCTTTTGTTGAAATTGTTGTTATTGTTATGTTAAGTTATTGTTGACACGAAATTTTAATACAACAGTATACCTAAGTACTTCAGGCATGTCTTTAGTTTATGCTTACTAAGAAAGAAATTTAAAATGTGTATTTGTTATTTCATTTTGTATATATTATTTACCTAGGTAATATTTTTAAACTGATTTCCAACTAAAGGAGGAGGATACACAATAAAATACGTAATAAGTCACTTTGAAATTTAAAACTTTTCTATAAGGCCACAAATTTCAAAGAGAGTATATTTAAATTCAAATATTTGTATGAAAACCAAGATTACAGAATTACAGGACAATTAAGTTGTGTTAATTGATTGATTTGCATAACTTTCAAAAATCTGCCTGGAATTCGAACTCTGGACCATAATGTATAAGGACATATCGTAGGATCAATGCGCATCGTTACACGACCTACAAATTATAAGTACCATACACAAACTTAGCGAGAAAGTAATAACTTTGGAGGTTACTTGTCATAAGTTTTTATGAAAAAAGTTTGCTTATTACTTTCCATAAATGTTTTATCGCCATGTAATAGTATCTGTTAAGATTCAAACAACAATTTATAGATAGATTAACTAAGGTGTTTTAATGTTATTTTTTCTCTACTGATAGTATAGGAATTTACATTTAAAAACCTTTGTATCCGAAGACAAGACAAACATAAATATAAAAAACAATGTTGTTTAAAATATAACACGTACAAGGCCTCAAATATGTAATTCATCTTCACATACCCACGTAACCTCCATTTACAACCGAAGCACTTGCTGTATATTATCCGTACACTAATAAACCGTACCCAAATAAGTAATCTGGCTAAATAATCTCAAGCGTAAGAGCTTGCGTACTTCCCAACTAGCCGTATTTCCCAAGCTTATCTGGATCCATCAGATGGAGACGAGGCAAAGTTAAATGAGGAAGAAAATCTATGGGTTGTTTGGTTGATTCCCGGGTCAAGAGCTAATTCACAAACTACTTAATCTCCACCAAGTTTAAACGGATCCAGATTAACATCGCTCAGGCGATTCAACGCGGATCCAACGTCGATTTGGAATTGCAATCACTTATCGGATTGGTTTGATTTTGTATTGGTTTACCCTGATAACGTTTCGTTTAACTTTTATTTCTAATCGGATCTATCTACCTGATTGAAGTGGATGTTGCTGGTATACATTGTTTAAAATAAAACGTATCTGCGCTTCAAATTACCTATACACGCTTATTTTATTCAAAGGTTCGTTAAAGTTAAATTAAATTAGTTTAGAGGTAAAAAACAGCAGTATATTTAGAGATCAACAAAGTAATAATAATATAATCTATTTTAGTATAAAAATATACTGATTGAGAAACAACTTCATTGAGAACAAAAAATTACGACTTATCTTATAAGACGTAATATTTTTATAGCATGTAACGACGAAATACTAAAATTGGGGAATATTTAAACCAATCTTAAAGAAATCCATAATACCTCAACTCATCTCATTTTATTACTATATGATGCTGCTCACGTCCGCTCTAGATTAACCTATCCCAAAATCAAGCCAAGAAATAAAATCGTTTTAAATAATCCTAATATTTTAGATCATGTACCACCTGCATGATTAATAATCATTGGTAGAAAAGTTTGTATAAAATGTGTTAAAAGCGGCTTTGTTTTGGTTTAAGCGACGTGATATGGAAAAAAACGCTTATACAAATCCTCTTACCTTAGTCTTCAAGGGTAGCAACATATTTGTGATCGACTTCAAGACTTGATAATTCAACTTATAAATCATATTAAGTAATTTCAAAAGTGTATAGTTTATACTTATTAACTTCTTCAATTTTATAAAATTAAAAAGAAAAGAAAACGAGCAGTAAGATTTAAATAACACAATTGTTTTGCTAACACGATACAAGCCCTATAATTTATGTAGCACTAACTACGCTATAATTATACTTCCTCCCACAATTAGTGTTTTCACAGTATACATTTCTCAGAAATGCACCACAAGCGACCGTAGCAACTAAGGTATTCACATAATATTTATCAAGAATACCGTAGTATTACACGGCTAAGCTGTACAATACTGTACATATTTCAAACGTTCGCCTTGTCTCTTGGAAATAGTACCGAGAAATAGCAAGATAACAGTAAGTATCACTTCTTCTTTACCGTTAAACCGTAAAAAGAAAAGAAGTTTTTGAAGGTGGTAGAATCCTTTGTCCCTGTAGTTCCGGGACCAGAATAGGGCTACGGTATCCCCTGCCTGTCGTAAGGGGCGACTAAAAGGGGGCTTCCGGGGTTGCGGACGGCAAGAGTGGGAGCTCGAACCGCCTGGCCAGCAACCCGGGGATGGACGGCGGTATGTGTGGTCGCATACCGTCGTGAACACCAGATGGTGTGGTGAGATTCAATTTCACCTGGGCGGAGCCCGACGGGGCAACGCGCCAAGTGGACTCCGGTTGCGTTCCGTTGGAGATCCCGGAGTCCTCTACGCAGCGCCGAGGACGGCCACCGGGGGGGTTTTAGTGCGGTAAGAATCCCACATAACCCCGTGCCGCTCCCACGGCATAGGGTACCTTTTGAAGGTTTCCCCCTCGTCAACAAAAAAAAAAAAAAAAAGGTGGTAGAATCCTTTGTGGTTCGACTCCGGCAGTACCACCGCCACACCTATTTCTGCCTATTAACAGTAGTGTCAAGCGCTGCTGTGTTCTAGTTTGAAGGGTGTGGTAAGGGAGAGATACTTTTCCGAGGCGTTCCTTCCACCTTAGTCCTCAGAGGTAGCGGCGCATCTGTAGTCGACCTTAGATAGGAATATCTAATCCTATCTGGGCTTGATTACATACGTCCATGGGTGGCAGTAGCCATTTACCCTCAGATGGACTGCATGCTCCTCTGCTATTCATATATTATAAAAAAAATAAACAAAAAAGGATAACCTGTGTTCACCGATAATTCTCAGTTTTCAAAGATTCGCCTTTGTATTTGTGGATGGATAATTAATCTTAAAAACTTCTAGCTCCTACGCCATAATCAAAGCCTTGTCTTAAATGTCAGTAACTGGTAGTCACGAAAACTTTTTAACAAGCTGTAATTGTAAAAAATCTACCAGTTAATCATTTCTATTACTATACCGTAATGGGACAAAAGTTTCTATCAGAATTAAAAGATTTAAACAATTTAGCTTTAAGTAGAACTTCCAAAAATTTATCGGTATAATTTAAGGGTGGTGGCTTTTTGGCTTGACCGGGAAGTACAACCGCCACCCTTTTCGTATAACTAATGCGACGCAGTTTTTTTATATTTCAATGGAAAGGTGTAGATGTCAAATAATGAGAAATATGAGGCAGCCATATTAGTCCTCTGGAGTAGCATACGTCCACGCAACACATAAGACCTCCGTTATCAGGCCAGGCATAGGTGACAGTAACTACTTTACTTATAATTACTAGGTTATAATTAAATCCGTCAAGACGACTATGAAGGAACCATCGCCGTAACAATATCATAGTACGATATACAATAACATAACAATATCCTATGCTGCTTGAAGTTTAATAAAAACATCTAGATTTTAGCAAACTCAAATTCTAGCGCACAGTAATAAATCATTTTTAACACGCGCATAACCTAGAAACATAAAACTAGCCATAAAATAAGAAAGGGTTAGAGAAATTATAATATTTCCAGCACAAACGCTACTCGATTCAAGTTCTTAATCAGGTCCTCGCAATCGTATGTCGATAGCAAGTGGAAAGTTGAACTGGACTCAATTTTCCGCCACCGAGCGCCACAGACAGTAGGTATTGGCATCATACTCGTATATTAACCGTTGTAGGACGTGACTGGAACACTTTTTGCACTAGATTTTTCTCTGAATACCGTATTGTATATTGGTTCATATTTGTCTGAAAATTTCGATGTAATCTTTGAAGCTGTTTAGATATTATGTTTCACTGTAAAATATTAACTAGGTACAAGTTTCATATCTCCAACAAAATTAAACATGTTATATCACACGAGTCGATTTCACCAAGATTGAATTTAAACTAGAATAGCTATCCCGGTATAACTTTACTCTGCCGATTTAATCGATGGTTAACTTGAATTTCGTTTCACCACGTTAATCTACAGATATCTTATTATCGCATAGTTACTCTGTGATGTTGAACGAATGAATTGAATGATTGCGTAATACATCCAAATAAAACAGACAGTTTAATGTATACTTGCACAATAGCGCTGCATATTCTTAAATTTATTCGGATAATACTTTATTCTGACAGCTGACTTGACAGTAATCCTAGGCGCGCTTTTTGTTTTGTTGTATTCAGAACTTGTGTTAAGTTCTTTACCAATCATCGTTATCACTATCGGTTTCACTATTCGGTGCGTTCAGATGACATGCCATTTTCAAGGTTTTAGTCAATGATGTAAGTAGTAAGTACAACATACAATACAGTGACAGAAAAAGTGACACTACTAATCTACGAATAGCAGCTTATTCGGCCGAAATCGGCGGTATACGACTTTACTCCAGTATAGAGATTTGGTCCCTAGGATAAATGTTGGTAAAACGTAAAATAGGCTTACTCGCGAGTAACTAACGACTTATTCTGGGAATAAGATTTATGCGACGTTGGTGAAATTGGCCCTTAGTGAAATATTCTTTTTGCATCCATTTTTAAGAGCTAAAATGCTTCAAGAAGAATTTAGTACAATATTGGCATAATATGACATGTTGAGGCATTTGAAAAAGCAAGAAATTTCTTTTACATAAATACGTCAAATGCACCAATAATAATTCTTGTCTTCTTTGTAAGACAAGTGTTCTAAACAAGAACAACACTGATGAAATATTTTGTAAATTAAACAATTATCCACATCACCCTGTACAGCCTCATGTCTTAAGGCAGGTAATTACACATAATTCAAGTCGAATTAACATAACTTGGCGTTTGAAACTTTCTCGTAAAATCCGGACGCTTTCTATAATTTCATACATATTACATATGACTCTAATGTGAGTGCTGTTATACAGCGGGTTTGGAATTATGTAGTTTATATGATTAAAATTTTATTATTTACACAAATAAATAAGTTAAATTTTTATTTAATGAACCTGTCTATGATTTAAAAAATAAAGTTGTCTTTAGCACACAAGCTTTGCACGGTACCATAATATTCTTAAATAATTACTACTTTGAGAGTAATTTAATATTTTTATATGTTGGAATACGTGTACGTGCTTACAGTCCATTTGATGGTAAGTGATCACTACTCTTCATGGACATCTGTGACCAACTGTATAATTTATAGAACAGGTTCTACCTGACAGGGATCGCAGATAAGTTGCAACTTCTGAGAGCTATGATGTCTCATAGTATATGTCAGTCGCTTGAAATGGGCGTGGGAAAGGTGCCTCCAACTATACTGGCTCTACCGTCCTTCAAACTATTAAAAAATCAAATGTACAGGAATCCAAAACACTTGGAGAAATATAAACAGATACTTGATTAGGAAGCTTTGTAACTAAAACGATTTTAAAATGTAAACTAATCTTATTATTCAACGGAATCTAAGAACTTACTAAAGCAATGAAACACAAAGAAGCTCTTAATGGAATTTCTAGTTACCTTAGAGAAAATATACACTTTGTAAAGTGAAAACTACTTTGAGACTAAGACTAATGTAGTAATTTATAGGAACCTAAGAACGTACTAAAGCAATTAAGTACAAGGAAGCTCGTAAGGGAATTACTGGTTACGTTGGAGAAAATATACACCTGCGGAGCGTCGAGACCTATTGAGTGAAGTAATTCAATTTGTAAGAAATGTTCCTTTGTTCAAATAATTATTACATTGAAGGTGGTAGAACCCTTTGTGCTTCAGCTCCCAGTGCACCACCGTCATACCTATTTCTTCCTAATAAGAATAACTCATAAATTGATCTGCCTAATAAGTGTTAGAAGCTGCTGTATTCCTGTTTGAAAGTGTGGTAAGGGAGACGTACTTATCGGAACCATTCTGACCGAGTCCGTAGGAGTAGCCATGCGTAGCATCTATGACCTAATCTTATCTTATCCGGGATTAATTACAGAAGCGGTAGTAGCCACTAAAATAATAATAGAGTGTAATGCCTGTTCAAACTAAGAAATATGAAATACAAAATCCCTTGATTAAAAAAATGATATTTTCAATTTTAGTGTACCAAATGTTTAATCACGGTATGATTTTATAGGCCAGAATTGATGAGTACTAGAAGTAGTAATAGTCTCATATACATATTGAATTCTAAGAGACGAACTTAGTTCTTAGTAATCGCACTTCAAATCACATTTCCATCGATCAAGTCTTTATCTGTTCGTTTTATTCACAAGCTTCAAAACGATGTAACCGGGCCTCGCGATATTTAACCTAACATGCCGGAATAAGCCTTTGACGACAGGCGGCTTACCGAGTATTCACAGCGCCCTTTATATCCGTAGAAATAAAAAGGAATTCGGGCCGTGGAGAGTTTGGTGTTCGTGGAATCGTAATAGTAAGAATAGGGCTGGCACGCAATCAATATGGTTTTCAAAAGATTTTTGGAGCAACGTTTAATTGTAGTAGCCGCGGATTTGTAAAGCACGTACGTTTTGACGTAAAAACACTAGCACGGGTTAATGTAGTGACTCAGTTCTTAGAAGTCTTACTGCACTTTCCTGAACTAATATTATGTCAAAGATGATAAACACGTTATCAAGTGCCGGTTTTTCCTTTAAATAACAATAACAAATACCCTCAATAGAGTTGATAATATTGGTTAAAAGCCGATGTTTTAAAATTATAGGAAACTAAAACCGAACCATACCAAACTAAAGACTGACTTCCCAATTTTTTAATTTCATTACACACCATTAACAGTAAATTCGTTATTATTTTTTGATTTTACAACGTTTACAACCACACAAACCACTTTGTAACTCAAAGTACATCTACAGTTTCATCGAAATGGCTCAACCCTAGACAAAGTTCCAAGGATGGCTCATACGCTCGCATATTTCAGTCAATGTACGTTGCAAAGCTCGACCACGCCAATTGCGAGCCACAAAGTTGAAGCACCACTTACAAGCGCTATCACCTCAAGATCATATTCAAGTTTCAAATGTATGATGATACTTTAGGAGGACACTTGTGGGACAGTGAAACTTTTCCTAGTTTGTACGCAGTTGTAGATCTTTAACTAAGTATATTATATATATTTTTTAATTAAACGCTTTCTACACTCACAGCCCCACATTAATATTCCCTGAATCGTAGGTGCCATGGACACACGCATAGACAAATACACAAACACCCAGACCCAGAAACAGACACCTAAATTCATAATTTACATATCTGTCTGACCGGGGATCGAACCCGGGACCCACTGCGCATAAGACCGGTATGGTGACCGCTCCGCCACGCGGCGTTACCGTTGTGGCAGGACTACTGATCTCTATAAAACAATTTTAACAAGTAGCGGTGCAAAACAACTTATGTTAACTTCGATGTTTTTTCTGTAATCTTCAGATCAGATACCAGCACGACCACATAGCTGACGTAAGGAATAAAAGATTTAATTGTACTATTAGTATATTTTAATTGCGAAGACTTTGGATTATCTATCTTCTGGTCTCGTTGAGTCAACAGTGAAGGAGCTAACGATCAATTACAATTTAATATGATTATATTTAGTCAATTTTAATTTACCTAGTTCTGGAATCGTGAATATTATATAAATTTTAAGTATTTTATATATTATTATGTAATACTGTGCCACTACTCTTAACCTTAAAGTGCACAAAGCTATAACCACTTTAAGATAATAATATCAAATTAAAATAATCCGTTCTTTACACTTGTCACTGAAAGCTTATATTCAGTAGTGTGGGATTTAATTTCACTTATAATGTGGCTGGAACTTTGCGAAATCTGACGAGACTGCCGCAGTAAAATTATCCTTTAGGTAATTTCTTAATTAGACCCCCAAGTTTTGTAGTTAACGAAACAGTAAAGGCAGGCGTTACGGTATGTTTAGGGAGGGACAAATGTAGTAAATATTTTGCGGTGTCTTTTCACGCAATATTACTGTATGTTGAAATCCACAGTGTTGTAACTGTCTTAGAGCAAACTGTACGTAATTGCGTATATACACCCGTAATGGTTTAAAATTAGAAAATTTAATTTAAATCCATACTATAAACCCCGACCAGGTGAACAGATGACCTGAAGACTGCTTGAAACCGCTGGATTCAGTGGGTCTCGGACCAGCAGCGGAATTTTAAAGACAGATAGGTGGATAAAATACGACACAGTAATATACGGTAAAATGTTTGTTAACGCAAAGGTCTAATAATAATTTAAGATGGAAGTTTTATTCCTTTCGCTCTCCTTTCTTATGTGTCAATGAGAAACATTATTAAAAAAACCGCCATTTTTGATAATGTACTGTAACTGTAGATCACATACAATGGACTATACAGTAAATTATTTAAATAGTGTAACACAAAAGGCACTGTTATTGCTGCAGGCGATCGCGTAGAAGAAACTAGAGACGAGAGATTCGATATACCATTACGGTGTTTTAACAGCGTCAACTTTCATATATATATATATGGAATATATATATATATATATATATATAGGTCTGGCGGTGGTGCCGCTAGAGTCGAAACACAAAGGGTTCTACCACCTTCTAGTATAAGCGTGGCTTATTTCGTTCCTCTTGCAATCCAGCTGCAAAGAATATCGGTCGAGGATCAATTAAGCTGGCGATTCGCTTTGATCACTCGTTAGACTTCACGAACCCAACGCAAAGCTATTCCATACATTTGGAAACCTAGATATGTGAACTGAATCCCGACAAAGAAAGATCCACACAAATTCCACAAAATAAATCCCAAACAAAGCCAACTACAAAGTATGTTATTGGTCCACTCTTTGTTATACGCTCTCAGCAATAAATATTGGAATGTTAGTTTCAATCAAGGAAAAAAACGGTCGAAATGAAAAATATAGACAATGTATGAAGCATGTATAGAGTTTGCCATTTCTTTACCACCTCCCGAATATTTTCCGAAATATGTTGTCGACGTCCAAAAGAGTTCTTAATTAATCGACTTTGAATAAATGGTTTTAGTTAAACTTTAGTAGGTACTTTAGTACTTCAAGCATGATATTTAGAAATTTCCGATTTTAAATAAGAAATAAGCTTCATATATTTGTTCTAATATTGCGTTTGGTTCCCTCACTTATTACACGTTAAAATAAACCTTTTATTTACTGTACTACCTACTACGAAAAATGAGCAATATTTATTTAACCTATTAATTGTCACAATTAATATTAAATTTATATTATTAAACTTATATAATGAATTATATTTCATTAAAATACATAGTAACTTTTTTAAGAAATAGATTTTGATTAAACTTTGGGTGTAAATGATCGTGAACAAAGCTCTGTATTTCGTTCGACAGTTCATTCATAACTTAATATATATATTTTAGTTTTCTGGCTCGACACTATTCTAATGTAAAATACAGTTCGTTTATAAGAAATAGCTACAAAAATCTGGATGGAAAAATCATACATAATTTTGTATGTTGTAATTTGTATAGCATGTAAAATAAATGGTTTCTATCTTTCTTTATTTCTTTCTTTCTAGACATTTTAACATCGCAACACTTCAGTTACTCCGAGTAGATACAATTATTAAATTCTCGCTACACATTTCGATTGTTGGTAACCGATGACCGCGGCTAGAAAAATCAATTAAGCCCGCCCCGCTTTGATCACTTGTTAGAATCCAGCAATGCAATCCGCGAACCAATTCCGACGATTCGTATAAAATCTAGTGCGTTGTGTTATTGCTCGTATTTATTTACAATACACGATACATACAATTAACAATTTCATTTTTCTGTTTGTGTGTTTGTTTATATTTTTTGTTTGTTCAAAAAAATAACAATTAAAAGTTTGTACGTATACTATACAGGATTGAAAAAAATATTGCTCCGTATATTATAAAAAATAATATAAAAATAAACACCTCTATCTTCTTGGATCTTCTACTTTCTTCGCTCTACAGTATAAGCGTATATTATTGTTATTTAAGTACATGTTAAGCGCTATGACACATAAAGCGGAGTGAGAACAAATAGTTATTAATTAAGAGATATAAAGCGTGTCAGACGCGTGCCGTGGCTGACAAAAAGTATGCTCTGATATCATATTGTGTATTAATATATTTATCTATAGTACACCGCCACGCAGCAACAGAGCTTACGTATCGAAGTATAGTTTATGATTTTGATTGCCACGACCCGTGTCTGATACGTTCAATGTCTGTGTACAAATTAACCTAATTTGGCAGATCGGCGTTGATGTTATTCTCCTACATTGAGTTTGATCTACCACAAGAAAAAGTAATGCGCTCAACTCTATATCATCAAAAGGACTGTCTGTTACTGACAAAAATAATAATTTAATCTGTAACGAAAATAGATTTTCACTTAACTCCTATGACGCAATAAGAACACTATTATCAACATTAGGTTCACTACATCCGGCTACGGACATTTCCGTCTACGTTCTAGAATTTTGCTTTTCAACATAAAGTTTAACGATAATAGTGGGGATTGGAACTATCACTGGCTCATTTATTCCGCTTCTCCGTAGCAATGCTTTAGAACAATAACCCTCAGGTTTTGAATATAAAAACATAGCTTTATCATAAGCAAACCGGTTGCCGTGTATACGAGTACGTTAAAGCGGATTAGCGTTAGTCGGGAGTGGTTGTAGTTGATAGTGGTTTTAAGGTTCGGAATACACTAGGCAACAGGCAGTTCGTCCACAAACTGCCTTATAATTGTAGCGTTTTATTTATTACATGTTAAATGTTATTAACTAATGCCATAATTGTTCTCCTCGCCTTTGTGTAGCTCTTCTATTCTCAATATCTCAGTTCCCCTCGTTGCTTTCACGTCTAACGTATTCCTAGTACCTTTCTTTCCCTTCAACAATCGCCGTCTTATTGAGTAAATTAAGTTAATGTTAAATAACTAACCCTAGGATTCCCTGCTTCGTGGGACCTACAATAGTCACACAAGAGGAACTACAAACAAGTGATTGGTATACCGTATAAATAAAGTAGACATTTTTAGACTTTATTTAGTTACCAATTAAAAGATTAAACTCTAAAGACTTGTATCATTTTGTATTCGATTATTTTAAATAGCAATAAGCATGGTAAATAATGACCTCATTATTATTTTATAGATATGAACGAATGTTGCGAGCAAGGAAATTGTATACTAGGAAAGTATGAATAACAAATTCAGCGTACTTAGCGTACTTGTACCAGCTCTATTTATTTCTCGTTTAGTGTCCTATATCCGAGCTTGCATGTTGACTCACAAAAATAATAATAAAAGCGATCGTTCTTCTGGAGGGCCGCCAGTTGCGAGTAACTAGTTTATACGCAGTCATGATGAGATTCTAAGTAAAGTGCGGAAGTCGCTCAGTAATACTTCAGTTTAATTCGCGTTGGGGGTTCCGTACACAAAAAAAAATAAAAATAAGATATATGGTGGCATATAATATAACGTAATATACCGCTAGTACAATGTTATATCGTACATTTTGTTAATTAATCTCTTTGGGAATTGATTTCGTATTTTTATATTTTTAACGCATAAGAAGAATGGAATTCAATAATACTCCTAATAGAAAAGTGTTTCTATTTACATCTCAATATTTTTCAAAATAATTTCTTTCATAAGTTATCGGCATTTTTTAAAGCTTCCTTTACGGCTCCTTTAACATTTTTAAATTATTAAGTGAAAGGTATAAAGGTATAGCTTTTTAAATCCTTTCATTAAGGCTGACGATCGGTATCCTGCAGTGAGCCAACAAAGAGTTCATAATAAAGATACGTTGGAAAAAAACGTTTTTCCTGAAGTTATTTCCGGAAATATTGGCGCTAACAGACAGGTGGTTGGACGTATGAGTGATCTTATAAAATATCCATTACTTCCTCATTCTGTTGGAGCTTGATTAATTCGATTGCTAGATAAAAATAGTAGTACCTATAAAATTTTAATTGCAGGTAAAATTTACGATATATAAACATACATTGCATAAGGTTATTCGCTTCAACTTTATAATAGAAAACAAGTTAAAAGTTTAATCGATGCACGACAATAAGTATGTAAGAAATCAACGAACAATGAAAAAAACAAACATTTTTTTTAAGCTACGGAACCCAAAAAAAGATCTATCTGCTTAAATTACATTAGGCGCTCTTTTTAAGTTGATTAGATGGATTAAATTATTTTCTTTAGAGACAAAAACTTTCCTACTAAGCGTAGGCGACGTAACTTGCCTATTTACGAAAATTAAATTTTGCATACGACGGCTTACATGAATTCTCAGATTTAAGTAAACCTTATATATATGTTATGTTTATTACTTGTTTTAGTTGTGATTACACGATTTTAGTAAACAATAAGGAAGTTTTTGCGGTTATACTCCGGTGGTATCGACGTATCTCCTTTACTTATCTGTAACACGGTAATGATTTTATTTAGATATTAATTCGTCCGTTTCTACCTCTTTGATACAGTGCAAGTTAGATTTACACACCATGTTACCTTTATTTTTTATTTTATTTCATTTTAATTTTTACTGTTACATAGTAAATAAATGGATATACCAGATTATAGTTATGAATTAAATCGAATTATAATATTAGTAACCACTAGATGTATATTACTGCTGTAGTTTCATTAATAGGACTACGGCAATAAATCAAATGTAGCTCAGGTGTTCGTCAGTGAAGCTATGTCGTAACCGGAATGAACACTAAAACGTAACCGCACTGCACTGTACTGTTAACTACGTTTTTATGTTATGGAAGTATTAACTGGAATTAAACTCACAGTCCATATGCGTCTATAACGATATAGAGTTAAATCCTATTCGATCGACCACATGTGTGAACCTCTGAGGATTGCCTGTATTTTATTGCGTGACCATCAATCGAAATCGTAATAAATTTTAATTAAGTTAAGGTTAAAATAGATAGTAAATAATTGTCCGTTACAAAGAAGCACAACGACGTAAAAATATTGCGTATCAATAAGAAAAGTGTTGCTGAAAAACGTGTGAACTAATTTCATCTCACGACTTATACTTTATTGTCTAATGTAATAAGATAAATTTTAAACTATATCATAACACAAACAAACCTTACTGTGAGTATTGTGTGGCTGGTAAACAAGTAAAACAATAAATATTTACACACATACCTCCTATTAATAATGTAATACCTAGTATTATGTCAAGTACGTTAAGTAGTTTATTCATACTTTCAAATTATCTCCGGCTGGCATGAAATTATCTTAATCACATATTTCTGACTAAACGTAACTAGTAAGTGAAAATAAGTTACTTATTCAATTAGAAAATCACCATCTACGCAAATAAATGTCGGTAACCACGACGAGCATTCCGGCGCCAAAGTTTAAAAAAGAATAAAATAATGGTGTCGAGCGACGCTTGTCGGCGCAACATCCCCGGGCCTTAGTTATAAACTGAACTGAGACAAGGAACACAGATGCGGTACAGTTTTAATGTCGTATGCCGCAAAAGCACTCGCGGAGCGAGCTTTTGAAATTAATGAAAAGACAACCACCATTATTTATTATTTTTTATACTTAGTTATCACGGGCGGGGTAAGTGATAAAACTATCATAACACCATAAGACACCTTCATTAACTAATAAGACCATCAGAGCAGTTGTCTAGGAATTGATGGTTTTAAAGAGAGACACATTTAGTATCGTAGCTTTCTGAGAATATCTCCAGAAATAGTAAATTTCACATTTTGCACGTACAAATAACGAGTACATTTAATCAGACAAGAACAGAGCAGAAATATCTCATATACCAGATTTAGACGTAGCGAAAGCCGATTACTTCAAATTTTTTTTACCACAAAGTGAACTTAACGATATGTCATCCACACCAAGCCAACGTAAGGAATTAAAGGTAAGGTTATTTTCATTCAGAAACGAGGCCTCATACAGTAGTAAGGTAATATTAATTGTGAAAATAATGAGTAACAGGATGTACCTATCCGCTATTGCTCCTAACTCATCCCATACTTTGTGAAATGGTTTACAATACTTCGAGTTTCAAACTCTTTGTCCTATCTCTCGCGATTTTTTATAGAAATCGTCGGGAAAAAAATGTACACAATTTTACGTCAAGCGGAATGGAAGAGAAATACTTTTCATAACACTATATTTGCAGTCACGGGACATAAGACACTTGTGTCTCAACGACTGCCAAGATGCTTCTTGGAGTATGTTCGTAGCTTGGTTATTTTGTAGATCTGATGCAATGATGTAGAAATATCTGTAGTAAGAGAGTATTATAGACGCATGTGTTATGAATAAGGACCCCTGTATACGAGCGAGAGCCTTCGCCGACAGACGGTGGTAGTTTCTAACTATAGTCGGTAATAGTAGACTGCTGCGGTAGCGGTCACCGGCGACGCTCGCTACGGTCGTCAGCGCGGGCTGTCACAAGCACTGCTTACTTTCGCTCAAATGGAACCATCCTAAGGCTAAGAAAACGCTCAATTTGTTTGAAGATAATGATTCCTTTAGTTATTACTGTGTGGGCAATTAGTAGATTATAATTATTATTAGGTAAGTTAGTAACTTATTTCCGTAACATAGCAGTAAAAATGCTTTTAACAAATACAAGATTTTCTGCTATTAATAATAAATAATGTGTAGTCTACTTACCTCCATCGCACTACCACTTCGCCCCATGACGACCCGACATCGCCTCAGTTTTCACGAGTACCTGAAATTTAAAAACACCAGGTTACAACTCTTTTTTACAGTTTTTCAATTTACAAGAGCAGCGTGTATATTTTGAAGGTGGTAGAGCGTCATCTATTTCTGGCTATTAATCGTAGTAGTAAGCGCTGCTGTGTTTTCGTTTAAAGGATGTGGTAAAGAATAGATACTTTTCCGGGGTATTCCAGCTTAGTCATCATGGGTAACGGCACATTTGTAACCAACCCTCGAACTCAGGTCTTATCTTCTATGGGGTTGATTGCGATATCCAAGGGCAGGACTGCATGCCATTCCTATATTATAAAAAAGAAAATAGCATATTACTTCCCTTTGACCCAGAAAAGTAAATGTGCCCTGCTTTGACACTGTTTTAATTTTAGCACTCCAATCACTAAATTGGTCTATACAACGAACTACAGACGTCTACATTTAGACTTTGGCTGAAAGCAGGTCATCTGATAAATATCCAAGCAGAATGTAACTTAAACATTTTCGGTCTATGACGCGCGTCAGAAGTGAAAATTAATAAAGGAATTCAGTTTCATTCTGGCTCCCGTCATGCAGAAATGTTATTAATTTCTGTTTATGACTTATTTCAATAATTATCTTTTATACTGTCGAAGTTCAGATTAGTACGATGAGTGTCCATTTTATTACCTCTTCATTCTATAGAGTTTGAAACAACGTCATATCCTATATTAATAAATAGAAATCAGCTGTATCTGCGTTCGTACATACTAATATAAGTAACTTCAAGCATGTTCGGATACTTCCAGCTTAACAAATATAATACGAATATTTGACAGGACCACTATTGTTGAATCCTTTTTTTTTTGCAACAGATCAACAATACCAAAATGTTACTGGACTTATGGAACTTACCTACTACTAAAATTTTAACATTAATAGATTAATTTTAGCCCGTATATATACGGATTAATAAAAGTATTATTAACTATAAAAAGTGTTTTAAATGACACATCCAGAAACCATATAGCACGCATTTACAGCGTGACTTTACACAGTCCTGATGAAGACAAACATACGAGAAAATGTATTCTTTCGAACGCATATATTTAAAGTACGTCGTTCCATTTGTACAGTGAATAAAGACAGAGTACATTGTGTCTAGACTGCGCAATAAAATCTGCAAAGTGCATCAAACAACAACAATGCGGTTATGTCTCTGTTATGTAGATTGATGAAAACTTTACCCTCTACGATATTCGTACGGAATTCCCAGTGTATGAACCTTACACATATTTTAGAATAGAATAGAATAAACTTTATTAAAACGAGACTTGCTGTGAATGGCTGAGAGCGTGGACTTATTCAAGTTGCAGAAGTAACTCTAGTGGAAGAAGGAATTTAATATCAACTTCATAATAAACTTCACTACATATCTTCAAGTCCATTTAGACAAGTGTCAGTGCCGATATCGTTTAATCAAAATACTTTAAGGATATTTTAGCAAAACGGACAAACTTTTTTGTTTACAAAGTTTTAATCAATTTACATATAAATTCTCTATATTGCACATTTCTGTTTTCTGGAAGACTAATAAATTCAATAACATAATAATAAAGTGAAAAGGGAAGTAATGTAACCTGTCACTCGCACAATTTGACTTCATATGCTAAAAGTCAAGTTTTCTAGCTTTGTCGAAATTAAACTTCGAAGGACTTTGAACCTGACATAATGATATCACCAATGTCATACGAAGTCAACGACCATCCCCGATGCCCTCCGCGCATCTAAGAGATAAGTTTATACAAAATCAGCTACATAATCTTAGCTAAGAGTAAACCCAATTCATCTTTGTTCACAATTTCAATACATGAAAGACAAAACAGTGCCGATATTCAAATTGAGATAGCTACTGCAACATTTCCTTCCCTTTACGGCTTTATCAATTGAAAAAATCTGCGTAAAAGGGCGATTTACCTGTTAAGACTTTGCATAATTTGATGGGCTTCACTTTGATGAAAAGTTTGTTGTATTTACATCGAATTGTGTTTTATTTTGAATCCGAGATAAAATTTCAATAGAATTTGTTTTGTGCGCATTTCCTTTAAAAATAGAGATTTGGTAATTATTCCTGATAAATAAAAAACTCCCAAACACATACACAATATTAACTATACCGTATTATAATTGTTTTCGTTAACCCATTACTATCCCACAGCTGGACATGAGTCTCCTCTCAGAGTGGCTTAGGCCATAGTACACCGCGCGGGCTAAGTGCAAATTGGTAGACTTAAATTTATTTTTGTAAATAACGCTCAGACGTGTATATTTCCACAAGATATTTTCCTTCACTATTATACATCAAGTGATAATTAATTTCTAACACGCACATAACATTGAATAATCAAAAGGGTAATTGTGATTTGATCCTCATACCCTTCGTTTGAGAGGCTGAAATTTAACCACTAGGCCACTGCTTACTAGGTTAGAACAGTACGAATTATTTATGGATCATTCCCTAAAAATAATCTCTAAACCTCAAACACAAGTGAACCTCGAACAAAATTAAATACAAACATAAAACGATATATTAATACGAGTACAAAAAGACTAAGTGTAAACCATTACCAAAAACTCTGTTAATACGAAGTAATTTCCCTAATTTCCGTCATCATTACGAGCGTTCATGTCGAACGTAATCTGCGAACGGTACCGCACGCAACCACAAATCATCTTTTTGTGAGCTTCATCTGCGATACCCTATTGATTGCGCGTGAAATAATCAACACAAATACTTGGGACTACCAAAGTAGTAACACATTATTTAATTATATACATAGACAGTAAAGACATTTATTCCTGAACTTGAGTTTTATATATAATAGATTATATTTATTTAGTTAACTCTAAGTTAACTAACGCAAAGCAGATTACAAATAAATAATAACATGTTACATACAGTACCAAAAAAAGTCAGTATAGCAACATAAGAAGCTATTTTAGAAGCGTGTTTAATACGTCATTACTGTCTATTATTTTCACGAAAAACGGCTTCGGCGTTCAGACAAAGCCTTAAAAAAGGTACTGAATTTCATGCCTGACTATAACGCGAATGCACTCGGAAGGCTTTACGCCTGATCAGACAAGTGTTACACACAAATGCTTGAAATAAGCCCTGCGATTAAAATAGCACCCTCGCTCTACATCCGTGTTTGTAGTAGAGGGCTACCGTATTATATACAGGAGATGTTAGCAACCATTTCTTTGAAGTTATTCATGTACAATGTAAAAGAGGTTTGTAACTAGGGGAGGCCTATTGATGTTTTAATAAAGTAATAAAGCACGCAGTCAACCTTATGTAAGTGGCCATTACCGTAAACAACAGGGATTCTATCTGAAGTCGATCATAGAGCTCACAATCACAAAACTATGTTTATATGTAGGCCTATAGTAGGCAACAAAACAAATTAGGATATTCTATATTCACATGCAAACTTGAAGATCACATGCATAGTATTTGCTTTAAATTGATTTCAAATATTAAATTCACGACAACTTCAAGAAAAGTGAGCGAATTGCAATAAAAACGTAAAGAACCAAAGCTCTAACGAATATTAACATAGAAATCAGTCAATTGTAGACAGATTGCTCTCTTGAATCTGGTTGGTGCCAGCAATATTCAATCTTACACTATTTGTCATAAAGATGAACAGTCCTTGTGGAATGACAGAGCAATACCTGTAACCGGAATTGTGAAACAAAACACGTCGAAGAGAGTCACGGAATACATAATAAACAGAAATACCTACGAATTTTATGTTAAAATATCTACCTCTCTACGAAAAAGTAGAAAACGGTTCTGCGATCTATACTTATTGCTCATAGGTTGACGAAATTATGCCTACGACAATTACTTACTTTGACAATTTTGGCATTCAGTTTATAACTAACCAAAAATAAAATGCGGAATAATTTGCTTAGATATCTAATCACGCATTTTATCCAGAATTATCTGGGTATAGTCTTTAATTACTTACGTATCAAGATATGAATTACCACAACAAAAATATCCTTATACCTTATAAAAAAAATCTTTAAACATTAAATAATTGACTGTAGAAATACTTTGCAAATGTATTCGTATATAGCAAATTATTTTATCCGCCTGAAATGCTTTGGGATTCACATGTGTGATATGCCATTTCTATTTGAAATGTACTCTGCGAAGCCATGTCAAGGTGAAGTGCGCTGTCACCCATCAATATAAATGAATGTCACGTGATTGAATGAGGGGAAAATCAGGAAACTCCGTCGCAGGTACAAATTGTGTTTTAGTGACAAATGTTATTTTATGTCGATTTGAAGCCTGAAAAATTACTATATCAGTTGCGTCTTTATTATTAATATTAAATTTAATTTGCTTGACGCTGTAACTGTGTTTTGGTAAAATGGGTGCCCAAAGAAGAAAATTGTGTAAAGTTGTAGTGTGACGCGCAAAAGCAAATGAGCATAAAAAACTTACAGATTTAAATAATTAATAGACAGATGTAAAATAAAAAGACGGAAGCTCGGAGGTTTTCAAAGGCCTTTTGCTTAAATGAAGTAATCATAACTAATTTAATATCGAACTTACATTAACTTATATCGTAGGTTCTTATCGCACACTACACAGACAAACTTATAATTTTTTTTTTTATTAAAAAGCAATATGAGTTATATTTTTAATTTAAAATATTAACTCAACAGCCACTAAGAAACTAATGCGTTATATTATCCAAATACTTTTTAATAACTTATCTTTTATTTGAAAAATAAATTATTTGTTTTATTCGCCCTAACTCTACGAAACGTAGATAGGACCTACTCTATTATAATAGAAAATATTTTCCAAAGGAAAATTCGAGGTACCGTTGAACACCCTTCAAAGAGTTGGCTTATCGCGATTGTGATGAGGTACTTTGTTTTGGGTTTGACGTTACCCGAAGTAAGGTATTTGTCTTAGTACTTACGAGATATCGATGGTTATTTTCACTTAAATGTATAAAGGTCGTAGAACTCTTTGTGGATCGACACCGGCGGCGCCACCAACACATATTTCTGCATATTAACCGTAGTGTTAAGCTCTGCTGCGTTTTGGTTTGAAGCCTGTGGTAAGGGAAACATACTTTTCCGAGGCGTTCCAGCTTAGTCCTCAGGGGTAGCGGCACATCTGTGGCCAACCTCAGGTACCCTACCTAATATGTAACTCTATCTGGGGTTAATTACAGATGTCCATGGGTGGCAGTAGCCACTTACCATTAGGTGGACTGCATGCTCGACTGCTACTCCTATATTATAAAACAATACTTTGTCTACTAACAGACAGAATTAGACGGGCTTGGCTCCATATGTCATCCACGCGGAGTGATTGCTTCATTATCGTGCCAGCAATTTTTCTTTCTTGCAATGTAAAATTACTTCGCGAGGACAAAGACACATCGCTCAACTTGCCATTCGTTGATGCGGCGGGATGAGTCTAAGGGTGCCTTTATCGATTTAAAGACAAAGCCTATAGTGATATTCGCACTTGCGTCAGCCTTGTCTTCGCCAGCGCGCTCGTAATTTATCAGCATACTCTTTTGAATAAAATCTTGGCTGAAGTTGAATGTTGCTCATTTTGCATCACTTTGACGCGAAATAATGGTCTTATGTAAATAAAGTGAGATACGAATGATCGATCGGCTAAGTCGAAATGATACGAGTGGGCCGTAAACCGTTGCCAGAACTAGGCTAAAGTTTTGCGTGGAATTACAGTGTGAAGTGAAAAAGTTCCAGAGCTGTTCATTTGCATCTATGATTCATATCGCTATATATTAAAATATTGCAGTGTTATATAATGACAATATTTTTATCTTTATTACTGTTTAATTTTTTTTTATTTGTATATTGCAAATCGATAATTAAATAAATCTACATTTCATGTCAAAGCCAATAGTAGCAAATCGATCTATACTTTAATGTATTTAATGAGTAAGGATGTTTGCGGCCTGTATCCGCAAATATGGATTGTCTAAGCTCAAGGTTTACCGTACATCTACCACGCTAACATCGCATATGAAACCTAAATCGTATAAAAATGACTGGGCATTTTAACTCAATAAGAAAGGCTAATAAAACCTTGAAAGGCCTCATATTCTAGTTACTCCTAATACGACCTTCAAAAAAATTGTTACACAAAATATTTCTTGGAACGGGCCTTACAATGGAGCGTTATTAAATTTTCCTATCGCATTTTTCCATTGGGAACAATTTATAATTCAACGGACTCGAGCCGAACAAATTTAATTGGAGTAAGTAAGTGCCCCTTACCTCGTCTTACAATGTCACTAGATGTTTGGCCTTCTTTACAAAGGTCAAGAGGGAAGCTCTTAGTTTTACGGTTTTGCTTATACAATACACAAGTAAACGCAGAAACTATCTGCCAAGTTCGGCATTATAAGCAGTTTAGCAATCCTAAAGTACTACTCTAGTTGTTTTTATATAACGTTGATAGTAATCTCTTCCATCCATCTATCTATCGGCCTTTTGAAGTATATTGCTAGACATAGGCTTCCCTTAATTGGCGAAACTTCAGTCGGTCCCTTGCCCTGTGAATTTAGCGGTTTTCCGCCGTCTTCTTCAGGTCTTTGGTCTACATGGCCGAGAGGCGACCTGTGCTCCTTTTGCCTAAACATGGTCGCCACTCGAGGAACTTTCTAACTTCTTAATAGTCATATATTAAGAAGCTTTCTGTCTGGTATTGGATCCTATCCTGAGGATTTCTAAAATTCGTAGGCACTTATAATTAGCAAAATTTCGAAACGTCATAATTAACGTGCTTACTATTTTATCGTCGGTGCCATGGACGTACAATGAATATATGAAGTATGAACACCCAGACCCAGAACAGAAATAAAAATTAACAGTGTATATGGTTGCCAGGCTAAAAAACAAAGTTCTACATCAGACCTAAATAAAATTAGGGGTTTGAGATTTGGGTAAAACACCGACACTTTAATATTTTTTTTTTTTTTATATAATATAGGGATAGCAGACTGCATGCCGTCCACCTGATGGTAAGTGGCTACTGCCGCTCATGGACATGTGTAATTAACCCCAGATAGGATTAGCTATTCCTATCTGAAGTCGGCCACGAATGCGCCGCTACCCCTGAGGACTAAGCTGGAAGGCCTAGGAAAAAATATGTCTCCCTTACCACATCCTTCAAAACGGAACAAAGCAGCGCCTAACACTGCTGTTATCAGGCTGAAATAGGCGTGGCGGTGGTGCCGCCGGAGTCGAACCACAAAGGGTTTTACCACCTTACATAAGATGGCCATATATTTTTAGATGCAATTTGTACCACACTCGTATTAAGTACCTATTCATTTTAATATTTATAGACAGAATTATAGTCACAAATCTGTTTTTGTTTTCAATATAAACAACAGTTATGAACAGCCCCAATTATCTCGAAATACCTTGACAACTCGTGTTATTCGGATCGTAACCAGCGAATATTATTTGCGCTACCTTCGTCACTAATTTGTTTACAGAACCGAAACAAACGATAAACGCGTTTATCGCCCGGATTTACAATCAATATTTTATTGTTTAACATTTAAATTTTAATAATGGAGACACAAAAAAATATTAGGTATTTGTTTAGCGATTTCTGAAAGTAAAATTCTTTTAGTATTTTTTATCGTTAGGTGTATAATTTTACTTATTATGTAACTGTCCTAACTATTGTTTTGAAGACTAGAAAAAATGTTATATTTATAGTATTTGTCTACCACATAATTATTTCATATTGAATATAATTATTATTTTGTTTCTATTGGCTGTACTTTAAATGCTTATAGCAAATATTTAAATTTTTTTAAGTAACTAGGACAGATGAAAATATAGTTACCACTATGTTGTTACACATAAACGGAATTGAATTGAATATGTATAAATAAACCAATGTTGTAACCATTCTTACATAATTTTATTTAGTTACAAACCCCTCCTAGGAAACCTTGACACACAAATAAGTTATATTGAGTTGCTAATTTGTTTACATGTGTATACTATTAGATAAGTAAGTAATAAATGCGAAGAACAAAGTAATCGCGGTAAAACGTTTTGTATGTAAATGGAAATCAATTCACGCTACGGCACACTCGAGGAAAGAATGTGGTTAATATCGCAATCGTTGGCAAAGCAATCACTATGCTAGATACTTTTTTCAAGCTCGTTTTCAGGATGTTTGCACAAATAATTAACTGTTTTTATTATACAAGAGAAGCTTTTATCAGCTAATTCATGCGCATAAATTATAATTCCTCTTTCCTAACATACAAACGTTAAGCCTCTCCTCCTTTGGATTGATTTTCTTATAATTGTGAAACAGGTAGTTTATTATTTCTAACTAGAAAGCAAAATACTATGTTTCATGCTTTAAAATTGGCGGATTTTAATCCCCTAGACTGATAGTTCGATTGAACTTTCCTTAATGGTGGAATATCCAAAAAATACTTAAGTGATAAAAGCCTAAATATGGCGTTGAAATTTCTTGCTTCTATCTACAGTTGTTTTCGCTCTATGACGATGTCACGTCAGTCAGTGTTAGATTGAAGTGGCAAACGCTTGTAGTACACCTAGTTCATGGGTTCTACGCGAAGTCGATTAAAGATGTGTTTCCGTTCCTAATTAAAATGGTCACCTCACATGAGACGGTATATACTACTACATACCAGTATACTTACATCACAATATGAAAGGAAAAATTTTACCGTAGGTACTACAGTCCATGTAATTTTATTAAGTCTTCGTATAACAATACCCTAATGAGACAGTGAGTATTCTTGACCCACTAATGAAATATAAATCTAGGCGCTACGTGAAATAGGTCAACGGAGGTGGCCAGCCAGGCATCTAATTTGAGCTTTAAATATACTGCATTATTATTTTTACGAGCTACGCCGCGCGGTTTCACCCGTTTTTAAAAACAGTGTCCAGGGAAATTTCTCCACTATTCCCTACTTTCCCATTTTACCCATCCCATTGATTTAAACCAACCTCACGTAAAGACAGTGTCCACGGCACTTTCTTCACTCTTCCACTATCCCCTACTTACCCATTTTTACTACCCCGTTCATTTAAAATGATCTCACGTGCGATATCACGTGCTATACGATACAGAAAGCTGGAGATGGACTTCGCCAATTTTCATAAATAACATTAGAGGATTGTAGTACTACCCTTGAGGTAGTACTTGGTATATACTACGGTACTATATTTTACTATATATTTCGGAGGACTAAATTGAAATAAAATGAATCTAAGTAGGTATCTCTACGTTATCATACAAATCAAATCAAAACACAGCAGAGATAGATACAGCGGTGGCGTCTCCAAAATTGAGCTACAAGACTTTCTACAAGCTTCTCAATCAAAACAATAAATATTGTAAGTAAAAATTGGTAGCAATCTTTAGATATTTTTGTAAAGCAAAATAGTTATATTTAAGGTAAAACTAAAGAGTATGTTAATCCGCGCAAAAAACAATTATAATATTTTACCTGACACACATTACGTTCCTTATTGCAAAAATTCTAATGACGATTATTCTCGTATTCAATGCTGATTTATACTTATACATCTTACATTTTTCTCTAACTCCCTTTACTTTCTCAGCCACGTCCTAACCGTACTTCACTTGACGGAACGTAAAAACGCTATTTCAAGTAAATCCACCCGCAGCTGCGCCCGACACTTTTAATTGACGTAATTGAAAACTTAAAACCTCACGTTTCCGCTTACCTTTTTAATAATATTTACCTTTGCACCCAATTAGTGTGCTTCTAATGAAACTTCCTTGTCACACTTGAAGAAGTGTGTATAGCGTTGTCCTTCTCTAACACCAGGGCCGTACCGCTTTAACAGTGGGGCTAATTTAGTTTGTTTTGAGTTAATCTACAAGGTTGGTTACATATTTTATTTTGCGGTAATCTAGTTCGTTAAATTACTTTTAGGGTTTCGCAATAGACCGCAACTTTAAAATGTAAGTTCCTATTACGCATTAGAAAGATTTGGAATTTTGTATCAATTGAAATTCTTAATTAACTTATAAAAGATTATCGTAAGTACATTATTACCGAAAAAAATCATATTTATTATTATTCTTTCTTCATTCCTCCTGTAATGGAGTTTATTCAAGAAGAAACCAAATAAGTTTGAACGATCTATTATACGGTAAATTCAAAGAAAATATTCTCGTATTCTATTTACATTTTCACTTGTAAACACACTTTTCGGATCATAATAGCGGTTTCTACGAACATTCGATATAATTAATTCAAAGTTATATTACCTTACATGTATACAGCCTTACGGTTCACTGATTATTGCTTGCCATTAGGGTATTACCCCATTTATTAATAACGAATCGCTTCTTCCCATTAAACTTGTGGTTTGTTGGGTATATTGAAGTATAATCCACTTTTCCCTAATTTTGAGGAAAATCAGTTTGGAGGCTATATTGTCCTAATAGTCTCTATCGATTCTGATACAATCTGGTAGCTTATAAACGAGGTAATAAAAATATATTAAATATTGTATCTATTAAAATTTGTATAAGTAAGTACTAGTACGTGACGTCAACACGCGCAAAGGTGAGTACATCAACACCCACAACTAGCACAAAAATCTGAATTCATTATTTAGATGTCTACCTGGACACATAAAACCAGGTACTCTTTGCATGACAAATACATATAGCGATCGCACCGCCACACGAATCGTCAAAACAACAATATAATGTACGATTTTATTATAGGTCTACTCATAAACTTCCACATCTCTCTGATATAGCGACTCCCTGCTTATCATAATTAATTGTCAATAAGTTTACAAGGTAAAAGGAACGCAATCAGGAAATCCCATCAGTCGACGGAGGTCTAATGACGATGAATTGTTGCGTGCGTGGTGTCGTTATGACGCTATATGTGAAAATTCAGTCGGTTTTCCGCACCCATTTTCGTATAATAACAGCCTTCTGTACGTGCATGATTTTATGGCCGCCGTTTGGGTTTCGAGACTAAGAATAATAGGTTATGTTGGAAATATAACAAAAGTTAAGATTACTATGTTGTATTATTGTTTATTGCATCCAAAATACAAATATAAACTCTATTGTTGTTTTATTATGCCAGATGTTTATTATGTATTCGTTATAGGGAAAAGAAAAATATTAAGGTAATAATAGTGAATTTTATTATTCAAGTCAAAATCTAGTTTAAGAATTAAGCACCTTAAAATAATTATAGTAAATAATAATGATGAATACGGAAACTCTTACACTTTCGAAATTGATAAAAATGTTACATTTAATAAAGAATTCATATTTTTTATTAAGTATTTTTTAACTTTTTAAACAACTTTAAAAGTAAAAGGAATTTAACTTTTAAAATTGAAACAAATATATTCTGAAATAGAGTTAAAAGTGAAAATTCTGGAAGAAGTTCAAATTGAAACGTAGAACTAAAATAGAGCAGGCGGACGCTTAATTCCAAGAGTGGCTCTTTATAAATATAGCCTCTATCCGAAATTATACTTCGTGTTTCTTTTATAGTTGATACCAATAGTAGAATGTTCAAAATGAACCTATAAACTAAATAATTGTTGTAATTTTATATTAATTTACGTCCAAGCTTTTAATATTACACGTGCTACAGACTATTTTACTAAGATTTAATTCTTTCATCACTATAGTTTATGATTTTAGACTACAATTATCGCGGGACATTACACATTTACATTTTATTATGTAACGGGTACTCACGATATGCATTTTCCGTGACGATGATCCATGCAACTGGGTCGAAATATCGGCAACAAAGAAATAAAATAACGCATATCGTAAGTTACATAATAAAACGTCGCCATAGTTATCAAATAGACCTCACATAGATAGAGATGCAAGTATGATGTATTTAGTTCACTATTTTATATGTGTCGTATCGTTTATAGTACCTAACCACAGCAAAACATCTTAAAATTATCTTAAAATATTACTACGGGTTTGAAGAGCGTTATTTTATTCGCGATAACCAATCAATTTGTATATAAATAATTCCAATTTAGTAAATATTTTATTTATATAAAAATGCAAATTAAGTAGTATATATGTTAATAGTTATAATAAAATTTGTCACGTATTTTATATAGTCCTAATAAAGGCTATATAGAACAGAAAATCGCGTGAGGCAGCCACTAAACGAGCCTGTTTCTCTTACATACCCCTGATATTATCTCGTTGTTAATTGCTACACGAAAATGTAATTTGAATAACCTAATTGCTTCTAATTAGAAACAAACTTTCGTACAAGCTTAACAATCGTCAGTTGGGACGATCGATACTGATTATTTTAAGGGATACAATTAATGGGTAGATACGAATTGCTTGATCTCTTTGTCAAAGATAACATCTGAAATATTTTAATATTTTAGTGTTATTTTTTTGATACGAAATAATTATTTTTCTATCAGAAATGAATCTTGATACCAAACTTTTTTATGTCCCATTGTTGTGTAAGGGACTCATCCCATAAGGAAGGTTTGCAGCATACTCCATTACGTTCTAATACGGTCAATAATAATTGGTATAAGAAGTTTTAGGTTAGTGCCCTGTACTTGACAGCAGTGGTATATGGCCTAGGTATTCTCATCCTCAAATGGAGATACAATAATGATGAAAATATACTCGTAACAATGATTATACAATCATGATAATGAAGATACAATAATGACAATGAAACTCATCAAACGTATTCCACAAACGAGAACTGTAATCTAAATTTTAATTTGGCAGTTGCAATAAAATTACTTTACTCACGTTCTCTAACTTTTATCGCCGAAAAAAACAATTTGAATAAACAGATTTTACTGCTGTTTTATAGGAACATTTGCTGTTTTAGTGATTTCAATTAGCATATAAAAAGATTCATCGGCGGCCCATGTAATAGGTTATAGCCTTTCGCCCTTAATCGACGTAACTGTCGAACATAAAATGTAAAAGGCGTCGAAGTGAAAATTGTTCTCTTTCACTATCCAATAAGCTTGGTTTATTCAATAACAAATGTGATGTACAGATAATTTTTTATAATATAGGAGTAGCAGACGAGCATGTCCAGCTGATGGTAAGTGACTACTGTCGTCCATGGACATCTGTAATCAACCCCAGATAGGATTAGATATTGCCACATAGGATTAGATATTGCCACCTGAGGTCGACCACAGATGCACCACTACCCCTGAGGACTCAGCTGGAACGCCTCGGAAACGTATGTCTCCCATACCACACCCTTCAAACCAGAACACATCATTTTACACTGCTATTAAGAGGCAGAATTAGGTGTAGCGGTGAAACCGCCGAAGTCGAACCACAAAGGGTTCTACCACCTTCAAAAATATTGTTCTCACCATTTGCTTACAGAGGTTGTAATATAAAATAGGAGGTATATTAAAATAAACACTTGACTACATTAGCAGTCTGGCAAACAGTACAGATCATAAAAAATATCTCAGAAATTACGACTGGCGTAGACTCGCAAATGATACAGTCGACAAAAGAGTAACTGAACTTAAAAACGTCACTTAAAAATGCCATTACAGCCATTCTGATGCACCGCTGAAGTAGCACTTTTAAACAGCTAAAATAATATTATGCATTGTGGATATTTCAAAGGAAACTTAAGTGTAAATATTACGTAATAAAGAACAATACATAATTAAGATTGGCTACAGTCCTACGGCTTAACAAGTATTTTATATTACAACGACATAAAAAAATAAGGAAATAGTGTGGCGTCGGATTCTGGAGAATATTTAGAGTACCGAAAACAATAGAGGCCCGAGCTTCATCCTAAGCAAAGAACCGAAAAAAAATTGCCAAGACTCAACGGACACTTTATTCATGTGAGACAGATAAGCATAACATTTTTGGTTCGTCATAAATTTCAGGTAAAACAGTGTCTCGTCGAGATAACTTGCCTCACAACAAGCGCCATAAATAAACCTCATACACCATTTCTCATAGGCACTAAAGATAGACCTCACGTCGAAAATGAACGCTAGGTTCAACATATAAGGTGTACTGTTGTGATTTTTCTACGTGCATAGTTATTTCGGTCGCTCTTCAGCGGGGGTGTGAAAGTTCATTGAAACGGAACAATACCCCTCGCCAGTTATACGTCAAGCCTATATTAGTTTGTCTAAAGATACGTTATCGACTGTACTGTTGTATGTTACTTGTGTGCTTTTTATGTTAGGTTTATAGCTAAGTTTATGATTTTTGCATTTTTTACGCAAGATTCGTTAATGGTTTTAAATAATATAAAAATAATACCTTACGTTACTTACTCCCTGTAAATTCATCTACAATAGAAAATTTCATTCAGAATAGGTTTTGCTGTTTTGATCCTGTAGTACCGGGACCAGAATAGGGCTACGGTATCCCCTGCCTCTCGTAAGAGGCGATTAAAAGGGTCTTCCAGGGTTGCTGGCGGCAAGAGTTCAAACCGGAGCTCAAACCGTCCAGAAAGCAATCCCGGGAAGGACAGCGGTTTGTGTGGTCGCATGTCGCTGTAATCACCAGGGTATGTGAGAGGAGCGTAAATTGCTCTCCCCAGGGCAGAGCCCGATAGAAGGGCATCTCGTTAGGAGGACTCCGGCTGTGTTCCGTTGGTGTGTGTGTGTGGGTTGTGTCCGAGGGTGAGTTTAGTAGACTATAATATAAACAGAAAAAACAATGGGTTGTTGGTAATAAATATTTAACTACGTAGTTCAATTGTGCCTTTATAGTTATTACTACGGCAACTTAACAAAGGGCTGACCCTATAAATAGACTGTAGACATCTCGCAAGACAGTTGTCACAATAGCTTTTGTGTCACTCTTGCCCATCTTAGTGCAAAATCAGTCATAATCCTCAAGAGACGGGCACAGTTCACTGAAGCCCATGATAGGGCTGTGACTTGTGCTATTTATTGAATTCGTATTTTTATTTTTTTTATAATATAGGAGTGGCAGACGAGCATGCAGTCCGCCTGATGGTAAGTGGCTACTGCCGCCCATGGACATCTGTAATCAACCCCAGTTAGGATTAGATATTCCTACCTGAGGTCGGTCATAGATGCGCCGCTACCCCTGAGGACTATGCAGGAACGCCTCGGAAAAGTATGTCTTGCTTACCACATCCTTCAAAACGGAACACAGCAACGCCTAACACTGCTGCTATTAGGCAGAAATAGATGTCGAGTCGAACGACAAAGGGTTCTACCACCATGAAAAAGTATACTTATAAGTATTACCAATTACTTTCGATCAACCTCTTTATTTGTTTCCTAGTGTAAGAAGTGATCATACAAATATTGATATGTATGTATGTACCTTTAGATCCAAATCTGTAATTAATTATTTAACTACTGCCACTTAACGGATTGGCCAGATAATTGGACTACTTGACGAACTTTGATGATCACATAATTATATCATAATATGCAAATGATCTGATGACGGAACAAGATGCTGGCCATAGTAACAACTTGTTGGATTTATCTCAATAAGCGAGTTAAACATGATTTGAATAAAAGCTTCCTTAAAAATATAAATTATATCTATGAGTTATTTCTATACAAAAAAGAATAGGAATGTTTTGTATTGTGCTAAGAGATTATAAAAATAAAATGACATAACCAAACTTCATTTTCTTCCATACAAATAAATAATTCAATTTCATTAAGTAGATACTTAAATTAATAAATGTGATATTTTCGAGACTACGAGATGTTGTATTTAAGTCATTATTTATTTTTTACTTACTGGTACGTTGTTTTCAAAATGGAGTATTCAATCCTTACTCAGTTACTTAAATTAATTGATTGATTTTAATTAATTTTCCAAGAAAATTGGCTAAATTATGACTGCAATACATTGTGCAAGTTAATGGCCATCCCTTCGTATATTTTGAACCTACCTAAAAGGCCTCCAACAAGTACTATTCCGAGGGCTTCCGACATAACCACGGAGATAGCAATGTGTCTGAATCGGACCTTAACTAGGGATGAACTCTTATCTGTAGTTGATTATGGATGTCCATGAGCCACACTTTTTTTTTTGTTCACGAGGGGAAACCTTCGAAAGGTACCCGATGCCGCGGGCGCAACACACACATGAGCTACACTAGTCACTTACTGCACACACTGTACGGAGTTACGCTTGTCTCCTTTAACACACGATCATAGGATAATATATGTCTTTTTTAAATAACATACTTAACAAGTGTCAACCCTAGCGGTAAATAAATATAATTGTGCCCTTCCGATTGTGGCGGCTAGCCGTTCCACCGTAACACTTTCGCAAAATGGACACAATGTACGAGAATTTCTAGCTGACTGCCTTTGGAATTTTCGGCTAAAATTTTTCACGGAATAAAATTTGTCGCATTTGGTTTTAACAGGTATGTACCAAATAGCTTTATGTATGGTTCGTTGTTACTAAAATGGTCATTGATGAAGCTGACATCACCATTAAAAATGATGAGACATTTTTTGTTTAGAAAAATAATTATAAAAATTCCTCAAAAGGTACATATATAATAAAGAACTAAGTACTAATTATTAATAAGGGATATACCGACGATGTTTACAATATGTTCTCATTATACTAACACCATTACGCAATCTATCATTTCATTACATTACTTTTATTATTAACAAAAATAAGATGTGTTAATCAAAATAAACTCATATGCGTATCTAGATAGTAAACAAGTCGTTTGGAGCAAATACGTCGACTAAGGTTAATCAAAGGCCCATTGCAATCCCGGAGGATTTTGTCGAGAGCCTGTTTGCCACTAGAATGGAAAGTGGAACTCCACCTGGCTTTATTACCTACTCTTTTAATTAGAACACGGCATTGCGTGACCCTTTCTCGGTAATAGTAATAAGCACGTCGGCTCGCCAACTACCCACTGATGCCCTAATTAGAGGCACGGTTTCCCCAAATCTGTGGAAACTTGGACCTAATCTGTCGTTACTAAAATGTAGATAGAGTATATAAATCAGCTGAATTCAATTTGATTAATTTAAAGCACAATGTTTAGTACAGAACTTACAATATTTATAAATATCATAGATACATAAAGAATTTATATAAAACAGTCGCGGTGTACAAATTTTAACCGCTAATTCTGATGACAAAAATTGATAATTTAAGAGCACACTTACTATAAGAATTAAAAAAAAAATCTCTCTATACTATTCACAAAGGCAAAGACGATATTTACTTGTCCTACGTGATGTACTTTAGGTTTTATTTATTTTCTCGTTTTCTTATGACATTTGTAACCCAATATTGATAACATTGGTTTCCTTACGATATCTTCTTTATCATTAAAGCAAATAGCAAGCAAAGGTAATGACTTCATAATACTTTGAAAAATCAGAGATGCGTGCCTAAGTTTCGAACCTTGAACCCTAAATTGAGAGGTGAAATTTAAGTCTCTGCTCTTCCAAAATGAACCTACGTAAGTACCTAAGTATATACGTTATTGTCATATTGTAAATTGCCAATCAAGTCATCTACACCCAGATTAATAATAGCACAGCAACATCGTAATTCGGCCTACATCACAGAGTCATATCGTAGATAATTGAGCCCATAATATTGCAACGTAACCTAAAATCTAAGCCGTTGCACCCTCAAATCTAAACGTTCTATACAGACGTTAACAAATCAGGGGCGTTGTTACGTCAGGTTGGCGACAATCCAAGCCCAATGTCTAACTGCTGGTCTCTCGAGTTAATGGGGCCGGGAAGGTCGGATGGTCACGGGTGAAGAGTGTAAGGTGAATGGAACTTCTGGCTTAATAGACCGGAAAGCCTTAGACGATAAGGGGCTGTTATAGTTAAGGACTCTCTCGGCGTAATTGAAAATTTCATTTGGACTCTGTTGTTTTTAGATAAACCTAAATCTATTTTTGTGCTTTAGTATAAATTAAATGAATGTCGTAAGATTTGACTCACGGATTAGTAGCGTTTGCCTTTTTTTTTTTTTTTTTTTTTTTTTTTTTTTTTTTTTTTTTTTTTTTTTTTTTTTTTGTTTTCGAGGGGGAAACCTTCGAAAGGTACTCGGTGCCGTGGGAGCAACACAGAGTTATGTGGGATTCTTACCGCACTAAAACCCCCCCGGTGGCCGTCCTCGGCGCTGCGTAAAGGACTCCGGGATCTCCATAGGAACGCAACCGGAGTCCTCTTAGCGCGTTGCCCCGTCGGGCTCCGTCCAGGTGAGCATGCCGCTCGCCGCACCGTCTGTTGTACACGACGGTATGCGACCACACATACCGCCGTCCTTCCCGGGGTTGCTGGCCGGACGGTTTGAGCTCCCACTCTTGCCGCCCGCAACCCCGGAAGCCCCTTTTAGTCGCCTCTTACGACAGGCAGGGGATACCGTAGCCCTATTCTGGTCCCGGAACTACAGGGACACCGCGCCGGGGGCCCTTATCTACGGCCGCGGCGACTCCTCCTCCGAGCGGGTTCAGCGCGCTCCCTAGCTCGTTCGGCGTCTTCCTTCGCAGACATGACCACGTCGCAGAAGGTGATCATGCCGTTCCAGGCTTCGCTGCGCTGAACCATTGCCCCAACGATGGCTGACGGAGACAGATCCTGTCCCACTTTTTCGACAAGGATCCGCCGCTGCGACTCCCACGCTGGGCAGTACTGCAGCGTGTGCTGTGCGGAGTCCTCGTCGTGCCCACAGTGATGGCACTGGGCCGTCTCCTCTCTTTGTATCCTATTCAGATACTCACCGAAACAGCCATGTCCGGTGAGTATCTGAGTAAGCCGGTAGGTCACTCTACCCCTGCTCTTCAGCCAGGCCCGAAAGTTCGGTAAGATAGCGTCAACCACCCTTTGGCGTATGTTCCGCGGCTCCTGGAGCCGTTCGCGCCAGCACCTCAGAGCGCGCCATCTGGCTCTCCTCCGAAGCGCTCCGATCGTCTCTTCGTTGAAGGGTTCAGTCCCCTGACGGAGGACGCGGATCTTATGGAAGACCCGTGCGTCCATATCCGCCAGAATGTCCAGGGGCGGAAACCGCCCGAGGACTGTCGCCGCCTCATACGATATGGTACGATACCCACGGGCGACTCTGATTGCGATCGTACGTTGCGCGGAATTCAGCTTCCGCGCACGGCGCCGGCTGGCAGACAACTTGTCCGACCACACTGGCGCACCGTAGAGCGCAATCGAGCGTATAGTAGCGTTTGCCTAAGTTGTTTAAAGCAGTCGTAAACACGTATTAGCCAACGGCAACGTCTATAACCCTTACAAGAGGAAAGTGATTTGGCGACTCAGTATTTTCCACAACACGCAGTTAAGCAAAAGTCCCGGGTTCCATCTACGGTTAGACATACATCTTAATGTTAAACTATTTTACATTTCTGTTCTGATATACCTAATTATTGTTAAATGGACTGTATATTCACCTACTATATCTTATATATAAAATTCTCGTGTCACAGTGTTAGTTACCGAACTCCTCCGAAACGGCTTTTCCGATTTGCACCAAATTTTATATGCATATTCAGTAGGTCTGAGATCGTATCTATTTTTTATACACCTAAGTGATAAGGGTTGTTCACAATTAACATTTTTTTATTCATATATACTATGCTACACAACGTTTGCCGGATCAGCTAGTTAGTTAATAAAATACTGACATTATAATACATATTTTTTACTGTATTACTACTTACTATATCCCGACATATAAAACAAAATACACTTGTAAAATCACGACGAAATTACCAAACAAACATGATAAAAGGCCCGGCACATTTCATATTTCACGCGAACATTTATCGCCTGTGATGTCAATACATGTTTAATGAAACAAACACAATAAATTGAGTTCACTTGATATGATTATTGCTGAATGAAATAATAACTGGGATTATAGTGAATATTTACGTGACGAATGGACGGGCGAATTGATTGAATACGAGTCATACTTCATTATTCAACTTAATTAAAAAGGTACTATTTTGTAATAAACAATAATATACAGGGATTTTCTATAATAAATTCGTTTACACTACGTATTATACGTAACTAGTAATTATTATTAAACCAAAATCTCTACCTGCTTAAAAATAATTTACTTAAGAGGGAAGTATGTAGCTTATCTCACTACCTACCACAATTTAAATTAATCTAACGACAGGTCATATTATTATGTTAATTTAAAATTCTTCAAGCCGTATGAATTGTACAGTGTACTAAAGAATAAGACAAACACACGCTCAAAAAGCATTACGTTCTGCAATTGGGTAAAAATATTGTTCTACAGCTCGGGCGATTAACACCTAGAAGCAAAATCTCTAAAAGTAAATTTGTTAAGATATTTTTAGAGATTTAAGCACACTGCTCTATGATTATACATTTTTTCATACGACGTAGGAACACATGACCAACACATTTTTACAAAGCACAAATGAATACAATGGCCTATACATGTCAGTGACTTCTAGTCATAAAGATACAGTCACGCGTGTAAAATGGGGATAACAAGAAAATACACTGACGCCTTTTATCCAATATTTCAGCGGAACGCACCGCAAAATCACAACCGACGAAGCACTAGCCATATTTCCAGAAAAAATCCACGCTATTTTGAGCTCAGCTCACGACTACACTACACTGATTTGACTTCAGCTTACGGTGTACGACACGATATTTATTGCACTGAACATTGCGGATAAAAAGTGTTAGGGCGTAACTTGGAACAAGTTACAGCAGCACATGACTGAAATTGGGAACAATATTCGAGTGTGGAACACTTGCTGGTGTTAATAAATTATGCGCTTGAAACTGCGCTTAACACTTTACTCGCATATTATTTCGATACAGATTGTAATGTCGATAATGTTAAGAAATGTTAACACCGTTATAATTCCTTATAATTCAAAACTACAATATGCAAAACTAAGTTCTGTGAACGTAAATATATGCCAATATAATAGACAATTCAGCACAGTTTTAAAGTAAGAAGGCCTTACCTTATAGGCAGGGCCTTCTTAAAAGCGGATTTGGCAAAATGCAACTGACACTGCTGGTTGAAATACATGACAAAATGGACAAAAAGTAAATCACAACTTCTTACCTAAATTAAAATAAACAAAAACATTTAATTATTATTTCACCGAAAAACTACCTCAAACACAATATTGAGACGAACATCATATTTTCTATACGCTTCAAATTCGAGTTTAGTTTACGATGTAACACTACCTACCTACTCGGTAACCGAACGATGTGCGACACGGTATTAATTACACAGTACAGTATGGATAAAAAGTGTTTGGGCGTTACTTGGAACAATTTACAGCGCGACATCGCTGAAATTGGGAACAATATTCGAGTATCGAGCGCTCGCCGCTGTCAATAAATCATACTCTCGACACTTCACTTAGTTAGCATTTTCATTGCTTGCATTACGAATTATATTGAAAAGTTGGCACTAAGAGACCGTTATTTTAATTCTGAAGACGTTTGAGAGGAAATTCGCTGTCTTACCCTACTTATTATCCTATTCAATAAAGTATATTCGTAGTTTCAAAACTGTATGTTGAAAGCATGTACGATTATGAAATTTCGGATCTGAACGGGATTTACGAACAATACTATACCGATTTCAGATACGGTCGCGGTTATAGAATTATTTCCGATTATCGGATAGTTTCGAATATCATTTCAGTTACGGATATTAGATTTTCAAGGTACAGAAAAATGCAAAAAATGCAGGTAACTATTTGATTTTATTTGTATAAAAATGCACGCGGGTACTGTATCTATGTCTAATTTATACTCCAAAATTATTTAAAACTTTTATATTCATTTCTTTTACGGTTTCGGGTACAAACCGTATTTTGGATATCCGATAGTTTCGGTAACTGAACTCCATAACAACCCTGGTTCCTAGACTCATGCAAGTCGATTTGAAGGCGATACGTTAGTCCGATGTCTTCACATAGTACTATTATCTAAGCAACGTGAACCGGTAGATCGCATCAATTTGATGCAGCCTACAATTATGGGACTCCAGGTGTGGTCCATCGATTAATTAGTTAATTACATATGTGCTTCTAACGTTAGCGCTCTGCTTTAAAGAGTATGACATTGATTAGTATAAAAAGACAGATTAAAATATTGCTTTTATAAATTTGAATCAAGGTAAATTACAATAACAAATGACAGTCACAATTAGACGGCATGTTTTTTAATTGAACCAATGATTTTAAGAGAAAATTGTAATAAAATATGGTTTAAACTATATATATAATACAATGAAGTGAATTGTTTTGATATATTGTATCCATTCACTCCATTTGGCTCGCTGATGTATCAACACGCCCGTCCTCACCGACGGTCTAGCATGACTGCCCCCACACAGTCCGCTCTCATTCCGTATCGTATGCGCACGAGACAATCTACCCACAAAGTAATACACTACAGGAAGTAATTATATTTACTTTATTTTAAGTATCGTCATTCGTGCAAAATTATAAAGCTAACCAATAACTATTAGGAATATTTATGTACAAGACTTGCTCCTGTTGGCCTCAGATGTATCCTAAGGACGAGGAAACAGGAAATTGCTTATAAAAACTAAGTAACATAAAGGCTATTGAAAAAGCAAATTCAAATTCCGTACCGTAAATTCGGCACGACAATTTTATGTAGAAAACACTTCGAAATCAGATTCCCTCCACTTAGCGTAACAAGTTTTCTTACCGGAGTTTGAAAGTTTTGCGCAAAAAATTAAGATTGTCTCACTAACAAGATCGTCTTAACTTTTTATATGGAGACGCTGTTCTTCAAACGAAGAACAACTTTTTATATGGAGACGCCAATTTTCAAAAGAAGTTGACGTGTACTAATGGTTTTAGAAACAGTTTTTGCGCCCGGCGGGAACTTTTATCGTTACAAAAGTGGATAATTAATATCAAAATTAAATATTTTGAAGATGATATTATTAAAATTAGGTGTGTACTTAGTAAAACTTAATTTGATAGGGCTTGTGACCCAAACACTTATAATTGCAGTCATCTTATTTAAGTTAATCCCAAAATGAATTGAATCAAAAATTAAATAGTTGTCAGTATTTTTTAAATTATAAAAAATATTAAATTTAATTATTTTAATTTAAAAGTTTTTATTTTCGTCTTTTTATTTAGATGATGAGTTGTTACAACAATAGAGTAGGTGGTTACATTACTCATATTTCTTTTATAAATTAGAAATTTATTGATTATTTTTTTTAAATTTGAATATAATAATTACTCATATTAGGCAGTTACTTTTATTTTTTGGAAGTAACCGAAGTGTTTTCTATTGCAGTATAGAAATATGTGAAAACATTACAGAAACTCCGGAATGGATACTCAACCTGGCACTCTTCTTAATTGTGAATATCTGTAGTTAATTTAGGTCTCGTTTTATTTGTGAATAATGCCAACTCAATCATTTCCTTATGCTAGACTCTTTTTATCAAGCGGTAATAATCCTCGCATATAATAATTTCACTCATAAATATTGTTCTTTATCCAGAAATATCCTATATTTAATTAGCGTAAAAGCGAACCCTGTACATCCTTATTGCCCTATTTCCGGAATCACTGACCCCGAAAAATAGGATTTCAGTACACACTTGAGATGCTGTTTAGCTTTAATGAAAATCATAACAGCGTAGCACTTTTGAGCATGATGTTTGACTTACTACACTTTTTTTATAATATAGGACTAGCAGACGAACATGCAATCCACCCGATGGTGGCTACCGCCGCCCATGGAATCTGTAATCAGTTACAGGGTAACACCTAGCACGGCAGACAATGCCTTCTGCAATATTTTATTAAACACTAAGCTAATTTAGTATGTATCATATTAACTTTGTAACATTTTTGTTCAAATAATACTTTATTTGAACAAAAATGTTAATAATACTGGGGTTATAATAATAATAATACTTTATTATTATTATAACCCCAGATAGGATTAGATATTCCTACCTGGGGTCGGCTACAGATGCGCCGCTACCCCTGAGGGCTAAGCTGGAACGCCTCGGAAAAGTATGTCTCCCTTACCACACCCTTCAAAACGGAACACAGCAGCGCCTAACACTGCTTTTATTAGGCAGAAATAGGTGTAGCGGTGGTGCCGCCGGAGTCGAACCTCAAAGGGTTCTACCACCTTCACGCTTGTCAATGTTATGGCTATAGAAACGATTCCGGTGTAATATCCAACGCAAAAACGCAAAATAAAAAAAAGCCAATTGAATATTTAGTCCAAGAAATTTATGGAAGATTCGTCGTATACATATGTATGAGACGTCAGATGCAGATAGCTTCATATTAAATCTGCTCGCGCCCGTTTGCTCCTTAGTCCTTTTTTAGACGCAAATGTCGTAATCCTTTGCAAACCAATTTACTTATATATATAGCTACGTGCGTTAATAAAATTATTAGAATATTTTATGTGTTTATGTGAAATTAATTATTTCAATCTGCAGTGTAATTATAATAACAACATAATAAAATGGTTTTCCTGGAAAAGTACATACATATTTTAATTTTAAATTTGTAATATTTTTCAGTATGTGGAATAAGAATTTAATAAAATAATTTAAGGAATTATCACTAAATAAACACATTAACGCGAAAGGTAGCTGCATTATTAAGTATAGATAGATAGATAGATATATTCTTTATTGCACACTTCAGTAGATCATAACAATAATATAGGCAAGATAGTATATTTAGGCAAAGATTTGTTTCTATGATGAAATGCAAAAGAGAAACGTAGTTAATTTAGAGTTTAGAGGTCATTCGTAATCACTACTAGAGAAACGAAACAGTAGCTTCCCTATTGCTTTCCTTTAAGGAATAAATTGAAATATGGAGTAACAAAAGATCGTTGCTAAAAAAATCATAACACACGTAGTGTACGTTTCGTACCGATGGATTCAGATTCTACAATTGGTCAAACATCCAAATAACGATTTAAAAGTCTGTTTATACTACAAAGATCGAATCGAATCGTATTGTAACTATCTGTATAGAAATTCCACCCGTTACTGTAGCATTTGAACAAATCAGCTCAATAATGTTCCAACTGCAAAGTACGTGAACAAATCTGCCATCCCTATTTAGTTGCAAAGACTTCCCAGCTTTTAAACTTTATAAAAAGTAGTTTTCCTTTGATGCACTCGTGTTTATTCAATTGTAGCCCTTTGATAGCGTGTAAAGGAAATGCAGATACACGAATGAAACGAACGTTCGCGCTGAATGTTCGGTTTTTTGATTTACCAACTTGTCTTGTTATCTTTACACTACATCTTATAATATTTTGTCCCTGTAGTTCCGGGACCAGAATAGGGCTCCGGTATCCCCTGCCTGTCGTAAGAGGCGACTAAAAGGGGGCTTCCGGGGTTGCGGACGGCAAGAGTGGGAGCTCGAACCGCCCGGCCAGCAACCCCGGGATGGACGGCGGTATGTGTGGTCGCATACCGTCGTGAACACCAGATGGTGTGGTGAGTTTCAAGCTCACCTGGGCGGAGCCCGACGGGGCAACGCGCCAAGTGGACTCCGGTTGCGTTCCGTTGGAGATCCCGGAGTCCTCTACGCAGCGCCGAGGACGGCCACCGGGGGGTTTTAGTGCGGTAAGAATCCCACATAACCCCGTGCCGCTCCCACGGCATAGGGTACCTTTTGCAGGTTTCCCCCTCGTCAACAAAAAAAAAAACGTCTTATAATATTTATCTACTGCAGTAGTTATACCATTTGTATTTCGTTCAATTTATATTGTTATAAATGTAGAAAGTGAACATGTTCTATTACTAAGCGAAGTGTACGTGATACCTTTTATTTTACCTGTTTTTAAATTATGCTTGTAGTCTTTAAAAAAAAGAGAACGAGTTTGTAGTGATAATGATAGAAAATTATATTTATGAATTTTCATGTCTACGTGTTTAATTATCTACGTAACATTTAATTTTAAAGGATGCACAAAAAATATTTTATATTTTCTATCATTTATACTAAGACCAGTTATTAATTAACAAACATAGATGTTTTTTTATTATTATAGGCAGATTGGTTAAATTATTTTAACACATAGCTTTTTGTTATTATTTCAAGTACAGCCACTGAAAAAAAGATTATCCCCACACGAGTGACTTCAGTTCTTAAATTGCGAAGAAAGCAAAAAAGACCCGAATGCAAAGTGAAAATGTCAAAGGAAGAAAGATCTTTGCGCCTAATGCGTATTCGAACGGTTTCGCTTAATGCATCAAAGGGTAGCGAGTGCTTCCACTCCCACTTGAGCAATGCAATGTGCATACAAAGTGATTTTGTGAAGCATCTGTTGGCTTATGAACTTTGTGTCTGTGCATTTGAAGGAGCAAATAAATTATTGAAGTGTTTATTTGCGATTTTTAAAATAAATGTTAGGTTCATAGTGTTAAATAAATATATTTTAAGCGATAAACTTTATACGTTAATGCCATAGCTTATTGGTTATACACTCGGCCTCGTAATAGGGGAGGCTCAAGTCCCTGTGATTTTTCAAGTTATGTGTTTATTAAAAAATAATTATCACTTACATAAAAGATGAAGTAAAACATCGTGAAGCTGCATGCCTAAAAGTTCTGTATAAATATATTCTCAAGGGTGTGTGAAGTTTATCAATTCGCACTTGACTAGCTCGGTGGATTATGGCCTACAACTCCTCTCATTTTGAAAGGAAACCCGTACCTAGCAGTAGTACCTACGGTAATGGGTTGATGACAAACATTACACATAGATGTGATATTAGATACGAATAATTCTTTTACCTTTAATAATAAAATAAAGAATATCCTACACTGGTATAAAAGTGTCATACGGATTGTTCCCGCGTGGGCTGACATTATTTTCCTAAACTGACATTGACGAGCGGTACATTTTTTGCACCATCGAGCTGTTTTACGAATAAAATAACGTTGGTTTTGGATCCGCAGTATCGCACGTAACAATTTCATTGTACATACGAGTAGGTAAGTATTGAGATTAGAATTAATAATATTTGTAGTTGAATAGTATCTACAGTACAGGGATATTTGTGTAGATGTGAATGGTAGTGTCTAACAATCTTTCGTAAAATGGAACAAGTTTTATAATAAAAGTCAGTCACGAGACATGAGCGAGCGAAATCTTGCGTGGTTTAGTGTGTAGATATCGCCCGTTAGTAATAATCCACCTTTCCAGTTTTGCCAACCGAAGTTCTTTACAAATGTTGTCTACATAAACTATCAAAATTCGTTTTGTGAAAATATTGCTTAGAATTATTGTTGATAACGGTGTTAGTAAATAACCAATATTCATCACTTTCTATTAGACTAATCACACGACCTTACGGAAAGTAAAAAACGAAGCCGTTAGTTATGTTTCAAAATTGTACTTTAGCTAGACCCCGTGAAGCGAAAAAGCGCTGTTAGACCCGCATTAAAATTTAAAAACGTTCCTAAACAAAACAAGTGATTACAGCGTATAAAGCGCAAACATCGAGCAGTACATTAAAAAGCGCCATCCTGCTGACAATGCGCTCCGCAGGTTTTAAGAGCGGCCGCCGGAACAATTTAAAGCGGTTTCAGCGGATTTACGGAATGAGCATAAATTCAAACGTAACGCCCCATTTTTATTTGAACTTTTTAAAATGTTTAAAGACAATGGGGCTTAGCAAAAACCTTAATCAGATTTATGCCATTTTTATAAAAAAATAAGGAATGTAGTGTCTGTACTAGGCATTTTACAATTTTCATTTAAAACTAGATTTTTTATGAAATTCAAGTTGCAAACAATTATCCAGACTTTTTGATGGTAAATAGTCACTGCAACCCATTTACTAAATTGTTATGTCATCAACCAACTTCAGTGCTATCCTACTTGGGATTGATGTCAATTATATCCATATACTTCGGTGACCATTTCATATTAAAATTCATTGACGACTCGCGTAGTCCAGCGGTCATCATTCAGATCTAACACACGGATTGTCCTAACTCTACCCCGGCTAGTCAAATCTCGAAATTAATTTTATTTGTTCACTGGCCCTTGTTTATCTTCTTTGTGTTTGTGCGTAGCGCCCACGACATAGAAAATTATGGGTAGAGCTTCAGTTGTTTTTACAATAGGTCAAAAATAAGAATGCCTACTAGAAGATTAGCATAAATAATAATGAATAGAAGTATGTTATGAGGGTGTTGAAGAATGATCTTTGAAAAGTGTTAAATCATTCGTGCGAAAGCTAGAAAAATAAGTACAAGATGAGCTTTAAGATACCGGGTCTCAAATAAACGGGGCAGAGTTGTAAAATGGGAGCTATTCCCTATGGAAACCGGCTCTCAATATGAAGAGACACCATGAATTGCGAACATGCATCATGCATGCAACGTAATGACGCACGAAATGGACGTTTTGCGTTATGATGCACTGCGGCAAAATATTAAAATTAAAATTTTCGACACATACTCCAATTTTAGGGTACCATTTGCCCGTATTTATGTGTTCTTAAGGCTACATATCATATACAAATTACATAGATAAGCGGAACACATAAGATAAAGATAAACGCTTTCTACACTCACAGCCCCACACTAGGATTCCCTGTGTCGTGGGTGCCATGGACACACACATAGACAAATACACAAACACCCAGACCCAGAAACAGAAATCTAAATTCATCATTTAGATATCTGTCTGGCCGGGGATCGAACCCGGGACCCTTTGCGCGTCAGACCGGTATGGTGACCGCTTCGCCACGCGGGTCGTCAAAAACCGCTATATCGTAATGTATTAAAGCATGAACAAATCTGTAGTACTTCATATACCTACATAAAGAAAGAGTGTGAAGAAATCTAGGACACATACGCGTATAGATCTATCGTCAAATTGATCTTCAAAAATGATATGAAGATTTTAAAATAACTTTCTATTTTTAACCAACAGTTGGTAAGAAAATAGCATGTAAAATTCCAAACACACTCGGAAAGGAAATAAAAATTAGACACTTACTTATCTACTGGGACTCGAATCCAGGACTCTATGCACTAAGTTCAGAAACATAGAGGTGTATAATGAAATAAAATATATTTATTTTGTATAGGCCAACGGCGGCACTTACAAATTGTCAGTTACAATATTTTCTTAAACTACTACCGGATCGGAACGCCACCTCTACTGAGAAGATCCGATAAGAAACTCAGTGGGTTTTTCTTTTTTTTTAATATTAATTATCCTCTTTTCCCATTTTTTAAATGCCATCATTTTTACATATAATTAATAAGGCATTAGCTCCAGTATCTTGCTTTACATTTATCTAAAAAAAGAAGTTTGTTCAGCATCACACAACGAGTACTATATGTATAATACCCACTAAGTTTTCCATAAAGAATTTACACGTAACCGTTTACCAGTTTCGTAAGTTCTGTACATGATGGGGAAATAAGCTGGCAAGAACTCTGAAACTACAAGCAAAAACTTCGCAGCGTCGTGCGAAGCATTACCTAGGTACCCGTAGTAATCTGGGCCATTGCCAGAATTAATGTTGGCCTGGGAGATAGATAACAAACTATATTATATAATAGAACAAACATGGTTTTAAAGGTAGAACGAAAATTTGTAAACAAAACTGTTTACCTATATAAGTCACAAATAGGTCACAGTTTGGTTAATAAAGATAATCGTTGTTTTGTAATATGGTTCTGGATTTTTTCTATATTATAGGAGTAGCAGACGAGCATGCTATTCTGATGGTAAGTGGCCACTGCCGCCCATGGACATCTGTAATCAACCCCAGATAGGAGTAGATATTCCTACCTACAGATGCGCCGCTATCCCTGAGGACTAAGCTGGAACGCTTGGGAAAAGTATGTCTCCCTTATCACCCCCTTCAAACCAGAACGCAGCAGCGCTTAACACTACTGTTAATAGGCAGAAATAGGTGTGGCAGTGGTGACGCCGGAATCGAACAACAAAGGGTTCTACCATCTTCAAATTAATTGACAAGAATCTATATTTATATATCTTGCTATTACGTTGAAGAAGCAACGTAATGCTGGAGTAAATAGCTTCGTGATAAAATAACTAGTTAATGAAAGGGGTACTCGTTTCAATAGAAGTAGTAATCGGATCACATCGGATAGTGCACGCTATTTTAAATCGAAGAGGAGTCGTATTTGAAGTCTGCGAGTCTTATTTGAGTTTGTCTTTACTCCAATTAAGTCGGATTAAGTCACTATACCATTAAAACCAGAACATTGCCGCAAAAAAGACTTATTTAGATTACTAACAGTTGTTCATTCAAGTAAATGTCTTATAAATAAAGCAACTGTAAACGTATATAATAACAGTCGTCAATCCATTATTGTCCCACTGCTGGGCACATTTAAGCCATAGTCTTCCGCGCTGGTCAAGGTCTTTGTAGACTTCGCGACACTTGGAGATTTTTTTAAAGAACTCTCTGGCGGTGAATAAACAAGTGTTCATTAATATTTAACAAACACATAACTTCAATGCGTGCTTGGGTTTAGGATCCCTTAATCGGAACGTGAAGCTACTGCCATTAGAATATCACCGCTTCGATATAATTAAAGTAAGCAACAAACAAAGAATATTTCGTAATTATCATTTATAATAATAATTTCGTAATGTTGGTTCAACTCCAGCTTACCGTCTTATTTCTGATCCCAGCACGCTTGACGTCATAAATCCTTCTCAATGCGAAGTAGAATTATGAAGTAAATGTTTATTAATGCTATCCTCATAATTCGCCTCAATATAACCTCAATACTTATATTTCTCGCTGAAGGCATTTACGGCGAATTTCCTTAACAAAATGGGCACCGTTTATTGCCGATGGATTAAGTTTAAAGCGATTACAGTAGATATATAGAAATACTTTCTCAGTATAACTTTATGAATATATTTCGGTTTAAGTATTTTTATCTACATACTTCTAATATGTTTAAGATAGTAGAAGTTAGTTTTAGGTGCATTGCTACTCTAGAAGTTTATTTATTAAATGGTATACTTATAAACGCTAACAATCATTGACTGCCAGACAAAGTCTTGCTTCGCTAGACTGGCACCAAAATGTCCACCTCACTTATATAAGACTTATAGAGACTAAATAATACATCAATAAAATGTACTATTTTATATTTCACTTCAGTATGATTTTAAGTGTAAAAATAATAATATCAATTATTATTATCTCTTATCACTTGCCCCACACGCCAGTTCAAAGGTATGCCATCGAGTGGTAAGTTTCGCAGTTCGCGTGAGCTAAACTTTTACCGCGTCTCCTTTTAACACTTCTGTGGCTATTTACATTTTATTGCGCGCCCGCCTCCGTCTACGGAGTTACTCAATCGCTTTATTTGCTTCACAAGGACAGCTTAGCAAATGACTGTCAGGGATTGACAACGTTAGGAATAAGGTTTCATACGTGATGCTAAATATATTTTGTATTGGAAATCAATATTATACCTAATTTTTTACCCGACTGCGCAAACGGGTAAAAACGAGTTCTGTTTTTCGGGCATATATATGTACTCGTATATGTCATCTTCTGTAATTACTGTAATTATCCATGCTTAAATATTATCAACATACAAAACCATTTTTTCAAAATTATATTTCCGGTTGCTAATACAAGTTTCTGTAAAGCGATTTGAAATAAAGTTACACACAACTATAAAATTAGGGGATCCCTACGGAAAATCAATAAAACCTTACTCGTGCTGACCCGCGAAAGGAAGCTCATCATTAAATAAACAGGACATTATATTTTTCTGAACCGTGGTTAAAATTAATGATGATGCATGACTTGTGGATAAAGACGGTTAATTAATTATAATTTACTGAATAGCTCATATAACGATGGTGGTATCAAACTGAAAATTTAAATCTATAGTTATTGTGATGTCGTAGCCCTTATAGTAATATTTTGAATTAATAAACTACTTACCGGATACGGATAGGTCCGGGTTCGAATCCCTGACATACCCCTTTCATTTTTAAGTCATGCGCGTAACACAAATTAATGATTAGTTTAGCCACAATAAACGATATCTTGGTTGGCTTTACAGCTAAACTGTAAGGCAGATTTATAATGTATTTAAAAAACAAAACAAAATGGCAAGGTGGTAGGTAGTTTAAAGGTGGTAGAAACCTTAGTAGTTCGACTCCGACGGCACCAGCGCCACACCTATTTCTGCCTTATAACAGCGTTAAGCACTGCTGTGTTCTGTTTTGCAGGGTGTGGTAAGGGAGATATACTTTTTCGAGGCATTCCAGCTTAGTATAAATTAGTGTAAATAGAATTAAAGTACAGAACTTACGTAAGGTAAGAACTCACTGAGCGTTATATTCCGCTTCTGCTACGGACATCGGTTTATTTTAAAAATCATGAGATTTTATGTTTTCTGCAGTTACGTAGCCCCCGCCGTTATGGAGGCAATAACACTCCGTATGTTCTTACTCTTATCTGAGGTCGGTCATAGATATATTTAGGCCACAACAACAAATGGACCATTTTTCAATTATACATAAAATAACTTGTTTAACTAATATTAATCTTTCGATGCGTGCTTAAAGCATATAAAGGTAAATGTATAGTATTTCCGAGTAATAAATTGTGTATATTGACAAAATCTAATATCTCCCAATAATGTAGGATTTATGTACCTAAAAAGCTTGTCATGTTCACTAAATGCGCGTGTCGATAGCTTTTTCGATGCTACGATAATATATGGAAGCAGACTAAGGAATATTTATCGTTAAATAAATGTGAATAGGTTTGACAATAAATTTGTGTTATGATTTTCTCGTAAGTGTTGACGGAGAAAAGACTTTCGTAAAAATGGCGATAGTTTGGGTTGCGGATTCGATTCCTGGCCAGGCAATGATGAATTTATTTTCCTGACAGAATCTAGGTGGTCGTGCACGTGTCTTTTAAATATGGCGTGTGCCTAGGCACATATGTAGACAGAAAGTAAATATTATTTTTTAATATCCTCAAAGGATGCAGGATAATTAACTATTATAATAAATATCTTCAAACAACTTTTAATAAGAGACTGTAAGAAATCGAAATAAAAGTTGATTATCCCGTCAGCAGTGCGAAAAAATACAACCAAATCCGTTGTATAATTTCCAAAATTAGCCCATATATAGACACACAAAAAGCGTAGATACACTCACGTCCGTTTACCTTATAAGTGATATCAGACCAATCTTTCACCTAAAGGTTTCCTATGCCTGAGGAGTGAGTTACATCGACTCACATAAAATCGCAAGTAAATACACACAGCAAGTTATGTTGATAATTGTTTATTATAATTCATTTTCATGACCTCCTTCGTTTACTACTGCCTGTGTGTAGCATTGTGCACTATGCATGGGTCCTTTTTTATGAAAAAATATGAGTTATTTATAGCTCCCAGGGAAAAATCCCATAAAATCGTACATTCTAAAAACTTTCTTTTACGTCAGAAATAATTTATACAAAGGTTTAAATATATTGTTATTTAAAACTTATCGTGAAAGAAAAATGGTCGTAAAGACGAAATTGTAACGTTGCCGGCTTAAACTTTAAAGCTTAAGATTTATACTTAGTAAGTAGAGTGGAAATAGTTTAAAGTTGGTGTAAGTTTCAGAGGAGAGCTGTGCGCCTTGCAGTGGAACCTGCGTTGTGCGCTGTTTAGGAATTTTATTCTTATGCACAAAGGATTTACTTTTGACTTATACGTATATCAGAACACACACACACAATATACGTTTGTAGTCTCAAACAACTACATCAAGAAAAGATGTAGTTGTTTGAGACTACAAACGTATATTGTGTGTTTTTAACAAATCACAAAAAAAAATGTTTTTGGAATTTAATTTTAAATAGATACTTAAACATTCGATGAATTAGAGCAACTCCTAACACGCCCTCTCCAGTACCCATAATTAAGGCCAAAATTAACAATCAATAATTAAAATTAACTGATATATAAAACATTTATGTATAGCAATGTTCTTCAAATATTAATGATTCATAAATAAAACGAGTTTGTAAATTACTCATGGACATCTCTTCATCAAAATCTTTCGGCTACAATGCTAAATAATTCATCATTTATTAAAAAATATACATAACATTTTGACAAATGAACACATTTCTCATATGTGTGTTCCTACTATCAATGTATCAATACACTTTACTTGAATAATACAATATTCTCGCAACCTAAGCCTCAGAACATAGTGGTTGCGTGAGCTACGAAGGCAGCTAATCATTTATACTGGTACTTGAATAATTTACTGGCCTAAGAAAAGGCTCAACAATCGATAATGGATGCGTAGGATGAATCGGCGAATCAGGTGTTTCGTGAAGTGCCCAGGAATGGCTTAAAATAGTATAAAAAGAATTGCGGCACACAGCTATATCTGACAATGCTGTGGATAATTGAATTTGTCCATATCATCATCAACCCATTACTGTCCCACTGCTGGGCACGGGTCTCCTCTCATAATGAGAAGGATTAGGCCATAGTCCACCGCGCTGGCCAAGTGCGTATTGGTAGACTTCACATACCTTTAAGATTTTTTATAAATCTCTCAGGTATGCAGGTTTCCTCGCGATGTTTTCCTTCACCGTTTAAGCAAGTGATAATTAATTTCTTATACGCACATAAATTTGAAAATCAGAGGTGCGTGCCTGGGATTTGAACCTCGGACCCCTCGATCGAGAGACCGCGTTTCTTAACCACTAGGCTATCACTGCTTACTAGGCTATCACTGCTTGTCCATATATATATGACCAAATATACAGGTTTCGGATTTTATTTTTTGCTGGTTTTATTAACGGTTCTATTCCTTATGTTATTCCAAATGAGGTTAATTTCCAAAAATGTTTTAGTCCTCATTTACATTATGTAAGGAACTCTTCTGCAAGATCGGATGATTCTATTACGTACGCTATTTGTGCTATTTCATAAAGCGTATATTTTTATACCCAATGTGATAATAAACTTATTTTAGATAGAATGAACTATTTGAAACGGTAGAAATTTGCCAATGTTACTTTTATTTGGTTAATTGTTACTATGACCACTTGAATTAAATTTCTTGGTAGCAGGTCTTATGTTGATAAATTATTTTTAAGATGTTCTCAAATAATACAAGACTCTTTGTCTATCTCCACCCTCAATCAGCATCTCATACCAGATTGACCAATTACTTTCGTACTACAACTACCTACACCCTACATCCTACGAACTTCCCAGTCATTAGCCGATTTACCCAATTCCACTGCTAGCCTACAACTGATATATTATTACTGATGCCGATTAGCCTTGAGATAGATACTGAAACACACGCCCCATATTTGCTAACAGAATATGGAATAAGACGTGGGTCCTAGTATGTCGATATAGATGATTTAAGTTGTTTGATCTAACTACATTTCAGATATAGTAACCAATTTGTACACAGAATATTTTATTATGTTTTTGTATTAGGTATATTATAATAAAGTATTAGGTAATTTGTATACCTACAAAATACATTTAATTATTTTAATACATTTTTACAGAACCTTGGCGTTAGGGTCCAGTTTAAAAGTGTCATTTTATACCAATTAACTAAAAAAAATATTGTAACAAAATCAAAATCTATTAGCATTGAATAAAAATATTGGAAACATAATTATTTCGTATACGTGCCAAGTTACATAAAGAAGTGTAAACACAATCAACAAAATAATAATGAGATGAAACACATTCTAAAGTAAAAACAATTCATACATAATATTTTGTGCTTACTTATGTATGACATGACCGGGAATTGAACCGTATTCATCTCTGCTGCACCGCTGCACTGCGTTATTCACCACCTATGAAACGAAATCTACTTCCCTAATTCCTTTTCAACTCCACAATAAGGTAAAGTGGCTTGAATCCGTATGCACAAAACACATAATTTTTAAAGTTGGAGCCATGAAAATTTAAACAAAGCGACCACATCCATTATTGTTTTAAAACATCGGGAACCGAGTATTTGAGCAACGGAAGCGTTCATGGAACGTCGGATAATTAAAACCATTTGGCATTGCTCGGCGCACGGGAAGTAGGTACTTTGAACGTTAAACAATGGACTAGTTAAGGCTAATTGAGAAGAAAACTTTATAGTAGCTACATAAAGGCATTAAGATACCACGCAATACATATACTTACTTTTATGTATATTGATACTTGTTTAAGATGAGATGAAATGAGGTTAATTTGAGAAATTCGTAAAGAATAATGAAATTGAGGGCAAAGTTGGATCACCTTGGTTAAGTATGGGAGACATAAAACACCCTTAGAAACACAGTAGCGTTGGGCACTGCTGTTATTAGGCAGAAATAGGTGTGTTGGTGCTTTTGGATTCGATCACAAAGGGTTCTACCACCATCAAAATACAAAGGTTTATCTTTCCTTAATATCATAATATCATTCACTTCCATATACGATAGGTACATATACCTATCGTATATGGAAGTGAATGAAATCACATAAACAGGTGTGCGTGCAAAACACATCAACGATAAAAACGCTATACTCAGACGTTGGCAAATGTCAAGTCGTTCCAGAACACGTAAACATCAACATAAGAAATTCGAATGCCGAAAGGAGTTCGGAATGAAATTACTTCGAGATAAATTGCTGAAGATTCACAAGAAATGCGTATTGTACTCCAAGTTTGTACTGCATTCCGAGTTTCGTGTTCTAATCTAAGATAACTGGATAACGATAAAGCCGGGTGGTATCTTAAAATCTAAGATTATTTGTATTTTGTTAGCAAGATGTAAGAGAAAATAACGCTAAAGGAGATATAAATACATACCTACAAGAGTAAATTGATAAAATGATACTATAATATGTAAATTTGCACACGTATGAAGTTTCTTTCGCTTATTCTTCCGAGCGAAACACCTTCTAAAGCGGTGCTAGTTGGTTGACGTTAAAAAGAGTTCTATATGAATCAACTTCGAATACATGGGATTTGAATTTAAATTTAAGGGTAAGCCAAGACGATTCATCATTTATGGGATGAATAGAGTAAGAAAATTCTAAGAAAAAGTTTAAGTATTTTAAGTTTGGCAGCACATTTGCTATTACCGTTTTCTTGTTATTTACTAAACTATGTAATAATATATTATACAAAAGACGGATTGAATGGTAAAAACATTTTATTTCCATCACTTCAATCTTTCTCTACGCGGATTAATTTGCGGGAAAAAGCCAGCACTAGTATTTGGATTTAGGTACTTTAACATTGTAAACATTGTTCATGATTTCGGAGGCTTTGTCGTTCGTGCTTCGTAGAATAACTAGAGCACGTGTCTATCAGTGATATCAAATGACATTTACGTGTAAATCGTGATTGATGACATGTCGGATTAATTTCCATTTAACTTTGGCGAAATGAGATAGGATTGTCAGAAATAATATCAATTATTATTTTACATGTGGTTGGTAAAAACCCATGGATTTAATATATGACCTTTTACCGTCTAATCTAAAAATAAATGTTATACAAGTAATTATTATACAATTTTGTGAGTATTACAGGAATGGTAACGCACTCCGTGCTTTTTGATAACAACAAAAACCTACTACTCGAAAATAATTTACTGAAAAGGAAAGTAGTGCAGACGATGTCTCTCCCACGATTTAGACGAATCTAACGACATTTCGTATGTTAAAATGCGATAAGCCATTGGAGGTGTAGACAGTAACAAAATATGAGAAATAGGTTCGGAAAACATTATCTACCGTATAAAATACGTGTTAATAACAATTTTATAACATCGTGTCTTCCGATCTATTATTGTTATCGTGGTTTATAAATTCTATTAGCGGTGAACAGCCGCTAACAACGACGCTGTACGCATCAGCGTGCCTGTGACACATATTGCTATGTGGACTAACTCAACAAATAGACTGCTAATGAACTTACAATTTTTGTTCACAAATATCCGAACTTCGTATGTTAACGTATAGAAATATTACTTAAGTTCTTTTCATTTTCAAAAACGCTAACAATGAGATACATGTCGTATCTTTATAGAAGTCGGCGCTTGGAATCCGTTTCATCATATTTATTTATTATTGAGCCCTCTAAAATCCGTATAGCAACGAATAGTATTTTTATAGGATTGCAAAGGAGTATGCTGCCGACGTGATGTCACTGTAGTAAGTAAATTATAAGTAAGTAAGTAAGTAAGTAAGAAGTAAGTAGTACTATAGTAAGTAGTCACTGCTACCCATTAACGTCTGTCCATTTGTGGGACATAAAAAAGGATTGAAGCTACGACTGTCTTCCACTAATAATCATGAGGTGAAACAGGATGAAGTAATAATATCAAAACCAACTTAAAAATTAACCCAATGCCCTATCCTAACATAAAAAGTATGTAATTCATTTTAGTTAACAAATTAAAACAATGCCAATTAGAAGTCGATGCTGTTACTTCATCAACGTCGCAGTGTAAATACAGGCCGATATTGGATTATTCAGAAGCTATAATTCAGTCACAGTAACTGTGTTAACAAGAAATATGTTTGTGTCCGTTCACAATACAACTCCAAATAAATATTTAAAAATAATATTTTTATTTATACTAAATGCCAAAAATATTATAATATAATGTAGATAATTCCTTTAGCATTCTATAAAAAAATACAGTTATTTAAAAAACTCTAGGTGAATAAACATGCATATGCATGCAGGTAGTCATTAAATAAATTGCTGGAGCTTATGTTCCTAAATGGATTAACCACAGGTTACAAATATTAATGTTGCAAGGATAGAAATACATAAATAATTAAAATATTTACATTTTTGTAACGCCGATACAGAGAAACAAAAAATACATAAAAGCTGCATTAAAATAACAGAAAACTATAATACATATCATAACATAATATCTAGACGAATAAAATCTTAAACGGCGAGCAAGACACGACCTTCCAGGTAAGTAGTAGATAGTAGTAGTAGAGTAGTAGACTAGGTACGTAAGGAAAACGTGTGACCTACGGACAATAATTCTCAATCTAATAGAGTTTGATGGCCCCAGGACAAATAAAACACATAAAGAAAATGTCACACGCAACATATCCTGTTGTAATAAATCGATTACACATGGATAAGATATTGATGTATAAATATAGGAAACTAAACATAAAATGTACCTTACTTAGCGATTTACGGCGTTCGAAAAAACTAAGGCAAAAATATAGGATACGTTGGCGCGCTCCCGATCGGAAACCATAAAAAATATTTGGCTCCCACCGTTTATCTTCGTTCGTTCTTTCTATCTAATAAATTTGGTCCCAATGTTCCTGTTCAAAGGTGGTAGAACGTTCGTTTTTGGCATCAAAGGGACCACCTCCACTATATGCCTTTTTTTGACGAGGGGAAAACCTTCAAAACGTACTCTATGCGGTGGAAGCGACACGGGATTATGTGGGATTCTTACCACACTAAAACCCCCCCGATGGCCGTCCTCGGCGTAGCGTAGAGGACTCTGGGATCTCCAAAGGAACGCAACCGGAGTCCTCTTAGCGCGTTCCCCCGTCGGGCTCGGCCCAGGTGAGCATTTTCACACTCGCCACTCCGTCTGGCGTGCACGACGGTATGCGACCACACATACCGCCGTCCTTGCCGGAGTCGTTGGCCGAGCTGTTCGAGCTTCCATTCTTGCGCCTGCAACGCCGGAAGCCCTCTTTGAGTCCCTCTTACAGGCAGAGAATACCGTAGCCCTATTCTAGTCCCGGGACTACAGTGACATCTACTTTATGCTTAATAACAGCACTGCTATGTTCTGACTAGTGTCGAGGTAGCCCATAAGTAAATTAAGCATACTTAGATCATCATGTTTAGGGACCACCGGAAACATTAAAACAAAAAAATGCTTGCACCCGAAAGGTAAGGCTATATGAAAATGTAATGTTTTTAAAGACTGATGCTAGTTTACTCAAGGATAAGCGAGTCCGCAGGCGCTGGTTACTAAGGGCACCAAGTAGTCTTAATCCAGCAGGTTCTAAAATAGTGGGGTAAAGAAAAGATACAAGACATCCAGACTTAGTCGGCAGGTATGACTCCAATACTATATGATATCAGAATGGACAGTATGCCCGTATGCTACTTCTATCTTATAAAAATTCCCAGAATCGTGCATCATTACGCGATCCCTTGCGTCACTTCGCATAAAACCCGGTCAACACAGAATGTAAATTTCCCAAACTTTCACACAAAAGAGCAATCAGCTTTACAAATAGTTTAAGGGATTTCGTGCTTCCTCAAATATATCACTTTTGTCCCAGAGTCATGCGTCACCAGGTTTTTCTCTTTATTCTACTAACTTAGAAATAGGACAAAACTCCTACCTAAAAGTATTAGAAATCGTTGTGATGATACGTGATTGTGATGGAAATCATTGTAACAGAATCTACATTCCCGAAAATTCTACAAAATGTTCTTAATAATGTAAGAAGTGTACTCTAGAATAAGCTAGAATAATATACCATTTTAAGAAAAGACGGAAAGGAAGTTAATGACTTTATGTGGAGCTTATACGAGTATAAACTAATTCTTGTATTTAATATATTTAAAGACAGCATGTACGAATACAATAGAATGGATTGTAAAAGCGAATTATCGCTTTTATTCCACTAAATAAATTCCCTTTCCTTCAATGTCCTTCATTTGACATCACCACTTTATTTCATATAAATTCTGTTACCGTAGCTTTCGATCGAGACATAGGGACTTGTTAGACTATCGTCTAAAAACGAGGATCGAGTGAAGCGAAGTTGAATAGTCTCACCTCATTCTATGTTTTATAATAATAGGAAATGAGTACAATATATGACCACTTGATGTTTTCTTTCTTAACATTACAAATTAGTCGAAACAGAAGAAATTTACATACAACAGCATACCGCTCGCAGAAATATACTAACGACCTTAAGGAAAAATAATGGAAACCTTTTGACATAACTCACCAATTTTTTTCTCAAGCAAATAGAATACTTAGTTACGTGAATGTCCATCCTAAATCACATACCTTATATGTACCCAATTACGAAGGTATGGTGGGAGGAAAACGCCCTTTAAGCACTCTTAATTTGACTAAGGATAAAGAATAGAATAGTCAGAGATAGTTTATCTGTTACCCTTCACCAAGTCTCAGTGAAGCACATGGTCTAAGCACGAAGAATCGCAATTAGATTTGTTCCTCAGAACCTCGCACTATTCGATGTCTTCACAAAGAGTTCTCTAAAGGAATTTAGATGACAACCGTTTTAGGATAAGCTCCGTAAAATGACATTCCGGCAAAATCGACCTTCTAAGGTTGCATGTCTATCTTGCAATTTCGTATATTTCCACTTGAAGGAATTTAATTTCTTCCGTTTTATTAATTTGCGTGCTTTCGCTTGCGGCCCTCGCATACATTCTCTCATATATTTTGTTCTTAGGGATTACCAGTGGCTTACTTTTTACCCTGGAGTCGCCTATGTATTATTATTATTTTATCCTTAACATTGCTCAGCTCGGAATTTTGTTATGTAAAATTCTTACAAAAGCTAGCTATTTTTTTCTAACTTGTACATTTTGTATGTATTCTTATACATACGTAGTCATAGTTTGTACATTTCACATTAATGTAACAACAAAATCTGGCTATAGCTTCGTAGGTATACTCATATATGTTTGCATGCAGATGGGTTTTTAAAATAAAAAACTTTAATTATTTTTAAAACTTTGATCCGTATAAGTATGCGTTATTCATTGCTTTTGCAACGACAATGCTTATAAGTATTCAGTAGTAAACCCACGCATCTTATTATAACTGAAGAGACTCATAATTATTGGCGACATAATTAAGGCTATTTTTGTATTATTGTTTCATTCCAACGAGAGAACATGCTTCCCACACGTGTATTGTTGTTCTCCAACAACAAAGCAACCAATTAATGCAGCAAAATCTATGTACACTTTCAAATTCTTCACCGACACGCGAGGTTCGACGCATTTGGCAAATGCAGGCTGTTATTATGGCACATTTTTCATACCCCTGCCACGGAGCACGCTACTGCACCCCATCTGTCATGATCGTGCAACAGTGAACTGAATTTCTTTCGCTGACAAATGGAGTTTCCACCTGGAGTGTATTTTCGGTAGTAGAGTGCATTTTTGTAGCAACTTGATCCGACTTGTTTGCATCGCGGTGAGTTATGGCTTTTGGTAACTTTTCGTTACTTTTGTTACTTGTTACCGATTAGTATTATGGGTTTGAAAAAAATATTTTGTACTTTTATTTTGTGCTTCAACACTTGCAACACTGCGGGACGTATTGCATTTCGAGCGTATGGATATGTGTATGTACGTATCATTAGTGGACAAGCTTTGCAGCACGGCTTGGCGGATTTAAACAAATGAAGTGTCGTCAGATTCGTCTGAATTGTGTTTCCTTTTCAGTTAATAACTTTTAATGGAGGCGTTTTTTTATTGTTTTTATAATATTTACTGATCATGTCCTAATACGGACTCTCCTTATAAACGTGAGTAGAGTAAATATATTTTAAAAAGTGTACCCACGACACACATAATTACTTATATATGAAATACATACACCATATAAATAAAAGAATAAATGATGTATTGCCATATGAACAGACCTGTATTTGTTTTTTGGGTAGATATAGGTCTGTGGCCATAGGCCATGCTATGTCGAAAATATGTAGCTTAATATTAACATCTTAGCTTTATTACTTGACCAATTCGCTTGGCAATACTTGAAACATCGCAATATGTTTTTAAATGTTATTAAAGATACTCTTTTTGTTACTAAAAATAGATCTGTAGCAATTCTCGTCTACTTGTTTTGCATTCGATTGGTGAGTTATAGCGCAGTAACTTTAGATAAGGGTGGGAGCGACCTGTTTTCGTTCCAGAAGAAGATTGTTATTGACTGCCATGTCGAACGAGGAGTGCTATAAATAGTAGTTAGAGATGCAAGTGAAAAATATTGAACAGTATAGGTTAGGTTTGTATATAGGTGACATCAGGGATGGGAAAACTTTTTCCTACGCGCTTATATTCATTAAAATAATAATCTATGGACGGACAATTTTTTTTTATTTATTTTTGTTATTGAAAAATACATATATATTCTGGTAAGAAAAAGTATTTTTTGATAAAATTATTTTGATATTTATTAATCGGTAATAGTTTGGAGGCTGGAAAAGACCCGTGGGCCGTAGTTTGCTCATCCCTCATATTCAGAATTCAGAAGATATGGCGCATGCTTCATATTTAAATTTTTGAAAAAATTTAAAGCTAGTGAGGTGGAAATATCATCTCTTCATTTTATACAACATATCATCAATATAGTCAAGCATTTCAAGTTAGGACATAAACACTATGCGGCGCCGGCGCAACGTTAGGACACGTTACAACGTTATGCCCCGAAATGATACCGTGTCGTGTACATTCATAGTTAAAAAAGACAACACCATATCGTGCCACGACACGACGTCGGCAAAAATTTCCATATTGAATTCCATAATTCATAATGGAAGAAAAGGATGGACACATTTTTTGCGTTTTTGTCTGTCTTCAATGGTGGTAGAACCCTCTGTGGCACACCTAATTCAGTCTTATAACAACAGTGTAAAGAGCTACGATATTGGCATCTGTGGCCGACATCAGGTAGAACTCTAATCTTACCTGGGGTTGATCACATGTGTCAATGGTCGGCAGTAGGCACAAACCATCAGGTGGACTACATGTACGTTTGCTACTTGTATAATATTATAAAAAAAACATATTTCATCATATCATTTTTTATTTAATCACATTTTTCACTTTCTTTTCATGTTTGGTTATAGTATATCAATTACGAGTAAATTAATAAAAGCGGCGAATCAATAGCACATTACATTTACACATCCTATCATATATACCACACATTGTTTTATGCAAACATGTGATAATACACGTTATCCATTTGGGAAATTGATTTTTTATAGCAGTATAAAATTTTACCTTGTCGTTACGAAGGTAATGAGTGCGGAAGGAACTGAGCCTACCAATACAATATTTATACACTTACGTGATACACAATTCGCTTCTGAACTTTTGAAGATTATTAGTATTCCGCCTATATTGTGGTATTTTGATGAATTTCAGTATATTATCTTACCGGGATGGTTAATCAAATCTTTCAAATTCATGCGCTTATTTTAATTACATATTACGTGTTTTGTTACTCAGTAAGTAAACAACCCTAAAATCATCCTAAGATATACTTCTACTTACTATCAGAACTAGAACTTCTTAATTCTCTTTACCATAGTTATGTTAGAACCGTAGCTTTAATTTGTTAATTAATTACTTCATAATACAATTACGAAACGAAAATCCACCTCATTGTTATGCTAACCAAACGGTTGTGGTTCCTTGGATCTCCGAATTCAGGCTGTTATTGGCATAAAAGAGAGACGATAGGAGGATACTCTCTTTTTATTAATTGCATTAATTAATTTGACAAAAGACTTTACATAGATATTAATTATTTCTATTGTATCTGTGCTCATAATTGCGTTCGCAAATATCAAAGATTGGATTTATAATGGCTTGCTCGCACTGTTTAATTAGAATAAATTAAACAAATTAAGTCAGCCGGTGGTGTTTCACTGTTTATTCTCTCGGATACAATTTGTGAATTGTGGGCACACTTTGAAATTATTTGTTGATTTAACTGTTTCCGAGCGGAAAAGAATTCATATACGGGTGAGTAACCAAACGTGTTAATACCACCGGAAAATTGACACAACAATAACATAATACCTATTATTATTTTATTTTTGTGTCCATTTTAGTGGCTAAACTAACGAATATTACTTTATTTTATTAAATTATTATTATATTAAGGCTATTGCATAGCTTTTATCGCGGGCTTTGAGCGCGGCGACCGAATCGAGAAATTCCGTAACGAAAATTAATGTCGAAAATTAAGTCTCCAGGCAACCGAGTTGTTGACTGTCAATAGAAAAATATGGATATAATTGAATAAAGTATTATTTTACATTCCTTATTATTTTATTTGATATTGGCGACGAGATGTCGAATGAACTAAAAAACAATAAGAAAATACGAGCCACATTACGTGGGTTAATGAAACGAACCGAAAATTACATTTCGGGAATAGAAAAAATTGACAATGAAGAAATAAATATACGACTGAATTCTTTACAAGAAAATTTGAACAAATTCTACGCGATTCAAGAAAAAATTGAATGGCTTACAGAAGAAGAAAATTTAGAAGAGGAAATAAAATACAGGTACGAATTTGAAGAAATATATACAAAGCTAAAATTTAAATTTTTGAATGTACAAAATGAAAATAATCGGCTAATACCTGAATGTTCTTTTATATCGGCAAGAGCGGAAGTTTATTTGATAAACTGTTAACTGTCAAGGCACGCTTGAGACGTACACCTAATACAAAAGGGTTATCACCATATCAGTTAATGTTCGGCAGAGAGGTAAGAACCTATGTGCATGCCTTATTTAAGAAATCCGCCCCACTATCCAGATTACATTACAATGCACCGCCAACGAAGGAGTTCGGACAAGGTGATAAGGTACAAGTCCGCAGTTACACCAACCCATGAGTTAAATGGGAGTTCGGAGTCGTCATCCGAAGATTAGGTAGACTCCATTATGAGGTCAGAACTGAAAATGGCATACTGGTGCGCCGTCACCTTGACCAAATGCTGCCGGCGCCCCTGGTGGTGTTAGTGAAAATAGCGGTGGAGGACTGTTGGATATCAAGTCTCCAGGCAACCGAGTTGTTGACTGTCAATAGAAAAATATGGATATAATTGAATAAAGTATTATTTTACATTCCTTATTATTTTATTTGATAACCTTAATTCGTCAACTTGAACACAGATGGCAGTAATACACATTTTTTTATAATCCGTGCGGAAATCTTAAAATTGCTTGAAGTATATTTTATATTCCCATTATAAAATTCAAAATTATATTACCACATTATCCAAATAATATGTTTTATCAACATAAGCTATGTTGAATTCTGGATTAATAAAATAACGTAAAAGAGTGTTTGTAATTTTTAAACGTACAATTACAACTGACAGACTTGACAGTACAAAATCAAAACGCCATTATGATTTATGGTACAAATAATTTGTGTACAAAGTGTTTTAAATATGAACAACCTGCAATATAAATGGATCAATACGATGTGCCTGTAACAGTCGGCCAAATGTTACACATCGCATTGATCCATTTATATTGCTCTTTGTTAATACTTTACGTCTCTTATTAAATACTTTTCTATTTTATATTTTAGAATGTTCAGTCTTGCTTGGAGTTATGAAATGTCAGCTGATATTTGCAATGTCTTATATAATGGAGATATGATAAAATGTATAAAGATGTATTAATGTAAATGTTGATGATTATGGAAGAATATATTGTATTTCTGGAATTCCTTCTGAGCGTTTTCATAGCATAAAAAATGCTATGCAATAGCTTAACCGCGGCAGTCTCCGAGTGCCACACGTATTTTTTTATTTCTAATTTCTAATCAAATATATATTACACAAATTAGTGTTTTATAGAAGGTTCAGTAGGGATAGGTACAATGGAGTGTATTGTAATTCTGCATTCCAGTTTGATGATCCCAATTTCGAACACCAAGCACCTGATTCGAAGCATTATAAACATTTTATACATGTTACATTTAGTGAATACATACTTATTCGACGAGATACTAACACAAAATGTGAAATATAATATAATTGTTGAAATGACGTATTGATACGTAAAAAAAAAATATACCGGCCGAATTGATAACCACCTCCTTTTTGAATTCGGTTAAAAATAATACATCGTATTCAATGCGTCAACAATTAAATAACACTTGGAAAGTGATAATAGTGACTGAGTAGACTAATTATATCAAAATTACCAAACAAAACTGAAGGAAGATGTTTCGACCCCTTTCTCAAACAATAAAGTACCTATTCAGGGACCAGTCGTATTAAAGTTGTAAGCACTTTGTCTCCGACGTTATTTCATTTCGTCGTCCGTAACGTTATTTATAATGGGCTGAATGGGCTCCGACCTGCGACACTACTGTAGTTTGCACAAGCCGCTTATTGTGTGACACTTAATTAGTCGCTACTATTTTAACACGATTTTTTGCTTTCTTGTCTCTATTCTATTTTTAGTTCATTATGGTTTCTTTTTTGGTAGTATTCTAAATATTAAAGATTTACGAAATTTACGGTCGTTCTACAAATATATGATTACACCGTAAGTGAAGAAAGCGTCTATATTATAGATGGTTATGATTTCTTTGTTTGGTAGTGTTCTTCAGAAAATATTGAGGATTTGCCAGATTGACAGTCGTTTTAAAAATATATAGACATGAATTAATATTTTTTTTTGTTTACTTATCGTATACACTTTAAAAAGGCGATTAGCGAATCAAATCATAATTATCACTTATCACTTTAATTATATTGAATAACCATTATCTGTCCGAGTATTTTGATCATTGCTTCCATAATTTAGGGCACATAACCCTTTAGCCGCATATTAAGGACATCCTGTGCCTTTTAATCACTTACTGCAAATCCCACCGGATGTGTGGGGAGACACGAGTGGGGAGAGGTTTACATCCAATAAGGAAATAACAAGAAATTTTATTTTTATACACATTGTATATTTCACCAAAAATTACTGCATGTATTATGTTTGGTATATTAAAAGTCGGTCGCACTTACTTTTAAGTTTTTCTTTACCTTCGAACTCTCCCTATTTTATATATGTTATGTGGGAATTGGAAACAGTACCTACAAACTACTTATTTGAAAATAACAATCCGAGCCGTCCTGAAATTGTAATTTAGCGTGCACAAAGTTTCATCCCTTTTTCAATACTTCCCTTACAACAATAATTACTTACCGCGCACTTGCATTATATCGGCCAGTATTGTTCCACTTAACAAAGACGCCATTCAATACCAAGTACGCGTCACTTCCCTAGTACAGTGATGTGCCCTTAATTTAGCTTTTCATCTGCCAATAAGAAGAGTCTAGTAGAAAACTCTATTATGTTTTTCTAGTAAATGGAATTGCGATATTTTGGATAATTAAGAAAACTATCATAATTAGTAAATATTATAAAAACTAAGACTGCTTAAAATAATTAACTGGAGTAATATTGGCCATGTCACTCCCACAACACTAGATAAATCCAACGACAATATGATTTTTAATCATATGAATTGTCATTGGATCAAATGGAATTGTTATATCAGGCATTGGGGCATAGGTAGGTACTGTATATTTTTAATCAGTAGGGTATGTTGTTTTAATAATAATTCTTTAGTTAAATATATATTTCTAAAGTGAAAAATGTATATAAAATTAAAATACAGTCCCAAAAATATACCACTTTATAATATGGGAAAAAAACAAATACCTATTACGAAAAGATCAAAAGACAACTCACACGCACTCTCGGGTAACCATTGTCATGTACCATCAAAGCAAATTCGCTGAAAATATTCCCGTTTCCCCATAAAATTTCGCACAGCTTACAAAGTAATTTGAGACGACATTATCCTATTCCATACCTCAAGTCAACACGGCACTCGCATCAATAATTTGATTGAACAAAAAGAAAATAAAAGGACGTGAAATCAAGGAGGTGAAAGCTATTGTTTCCTTTTTAAAATATACAGGCGGAATAAATACATTTAGAAACGTATTCCCCTCTAATATGGTAATTAAGCAATACCTTGGATTGGGTTAGAACAGGTAAGCGTTTTGAATAAATTCCATTCAGTAGGAAAATTTTATTCGTGATTAATGAAATTCAACCCGTGAATAAATTTTGTTAGGAAACTCTCAGGTTATTGAATAACGCAGTTTACATAATAATTAATAATAAATTAAACCCTATTCATCGTTTGGCAGATAGGTAAAATTCGGGGGTCGGAGCCCGGTTGAGTGAAGATGTAAATGATAATGTTATTGACGAACGGTTAAAGATAAACAAACAAAACAAAGTAAAATATTATGTATGTAAGAAAACACACTGATATGTTTGAAAAAAATAGAAATAAAAGACAGAAAAAAAAAACAGAAATAGAAATAAATTAGCAATTCCTAAACATAGATTTGTAAGATGGCTAGATCTTTCATGGGCAACTGTATTCGCTACTACAATAAAATACCCGACCACATTTTGAATCTCACAGAAAAAAAGTTTAAACATGTCGTTAAACTAACGCTATGTAAAAAAGTGTACTATAAAGTAAGTGATTATTTGACTGACAAAACGGTGTGGTCTGAATTAGCTCCAGCTCCACATCATTACGTTAAGTTAACATTGTCAAAAACATTTTTTTTTTAAAGATGTGTGTTATGGAGTTTCTTTCGCCGCTTCTTCTCCATAACGAAACACCTTGTGAAGTGGTGGTAGTTGTTTTGAAATTAAAAAAGTGCTCTGTAAAGAACCTATTTTGAATAAAAAAAATTTTGATTTGATTTGATTTGAAAGATGTAAGTATACTAACGAAGCAACAGCGACTGCTCCAAAGAGTCAAATGGGAAAATTTTGAAGATCGAAGATGGCGCCGTTATGAACCCAGGCCTAATAAGAGGCTAGAATCTTGTTACTAAACTGTTATTGCTTTTAGACTTATAAAATAATTTATTTAAAGATTTCGTATTATTACTAAACGATCGGGTAATAAATTTTATTACTACGTTTAGCCACATATAAATTTTTTCCCAACTAGATCCTTCGAAACATCATAACAGCGACGCTGTTACGCATAAATATGACTTTTTCGTGTAATCTAGTTACGTAATACGTAATAACGTCGAACGTAGGTATTGTACTTATTCACGAAAAAAATTGAATGTTACGTAAGCAAACATTTGGGGCGACATCTCATCCATTAGGCAACGTAACTTTTAGTACATGTGGCCCACAAATTCAATTTTGCATATCGAACCGCACAGGATCCAAATAAGAACTAGGATCAATGTAAAGAATCGGTCACACTCACAATCTATCCACAGCTTTGCGATTGTGTTACAGTTTAAAACTCGACTATCATTGACGAAATTTTGATAAACTATCGACGCACGTAGCACAATACTTGCCATAGCGATTCCGGGTACAACATTAGCAATAACATTATATGTGATATATAATAATAATAATAGGAACGTCATTTTTTGTTCGTGTAGAATTCCGTCATATATAGTAGTGATATAACTTAAGTCAAGGCGCAGCATCAGAATCCGTAGTCAGTGATGAACAGGTTTGACATAAAGCTGTTACCACCCCTTCGTACTAAATTGGTACTCATGCGTCACTTGACACACTATTAAAAATGCAAAATAATATTGCTCACTGTTTATATAGCAGAAATGTTAGCGGCAACAAAGCTTCAAAAGTAACTCCTATTTCGTAACTAATTTCGTAGCTCTTATAACTCTTCTATTTGGCCACCGCTTTAGACATGCCCGATGCCTAATACTCGTATAATATCAAGCAGAATTTAGGCGAGCGGCATATTACAGTAGCTCACTCCTATATTTATTGGTCACGTTTCAATGTGACATGAAGCGTGACATCTCCGTGTATGAACATTTCGTAAGTTATATTTTGTTACGTTCTAGATTTAACCCACTCGTGTGTGTATTTTGAGATCGTGCTAGCAAATAATTTGATGGAAATAAACTTAATGCAATTGCACTGCCTTATCATCATCATAATTTTCAATCCGTTACTATTCGTATACTGAAGCACGTGTCCTGTAAGATTAGAGAGACTGAGATTGGCTATGGATGCATTGCTTTCCCTGATAACTAATAAGAAACACCTCGGATAACTAAGTATTTCTTAACAGACCCTTTAAACCGGAATAAACCAGCATTTAGCACTGTTAGGTTGAAACAAAATCGTAGCCAAAAAAACATATAACTATTACAATGTTAACGACACACAGTATCATACCTAATATGCATATATGTTAACACACATAGAGACATGTTAAGATTAAGAGAGATAAAAAATTACGTAAAACAAAAAGATACGTAGTTTTCTTAATACGTGTAAGGCCAATATGAATGTGAGATACGTCACGAAATACTTAAGCTAAAATTAGCTTGCTTTTGGCCCGCCGCCGGTGTCGCAAAGAAATAAGGTAAAATAAGTGTCATGAGCCACTTCTTTCTACTTGTTAAGAAGAAACGCGGTACCTACTAAAGTTAGTGAAAACTGAAAGAAAAACAAAAAATACTGACGTACTTCATACGAAGCGATATGTTTATTGTGTGAAATTCGTTACCTACTTCTTAATTTTCTTCTTTTTTAATTTTAATTCTTCTTCTTTCAATATAAAATAAAGCAGTGTTTATGTGTGCATCAAAGCTGCAAAAGGTGAGTCTTACATAGGTGGAAAGTTCATATTAATTAAATCGCACTTATTTCGATTAAAATCAGCTACGCCGAATCAAGGTTGCAGTTTGCGCTAGTATGCGCTTTAATAATAATGTTAAAGAGGTCAATTAAAATAGTAAACATGTTTCTACATTATTTTTATACAGTTAACGAACGTAACTTATCGTCACCCATGTCTACTAGTCGCTAATTGTCGCTAATAGTCGCTAGTTAGCTACATTAAGGGAGCCGAAAAAGCATCATATTTTGGATTTTTTTTAAAGTATAAATCTGCTTTGTGTGCCTCTTCCACGTAAGGAAATTTGATATCAAAAACTAGTTTTTTAGCTAAATTTATGTTAAAATCCAATTAACAAAAATAAAGGACTGTAAACAACTCAAATCTCAACTTTCGTCATCTAAAGTTGCCGCACAAAATAAATTAAAAGTTAGTATTGCATCGATTTAGCAACACTCGCACATAGGGCGTGCCGGAAGCGTGCTTAAAGGGCAATTTAAAATCCATTAATAATGTTCCGAGGCAGCCGAGATCGATGTTCGCTATTGAGACCGCACCTTGCCGTTTTAGAGCCGAAACTGTCAAACACATGCCATAAGCAAACGACCAAACGTGATGCTTTTTAACCGATTAGAGAGGGTAATGTTTTTCAAGCTTATAAAACAACTTTATGGTTTTTAACAGTCTTTTCCACTTTGAACCCCTGACACATAACCACCTACCCAGGTGATTATGTGTCAGGGTGACTTAAACAAAATATAATATTTTGTAGTGGTCAAAGTGAAATATATTTTTTAATATATAAGGTGTCGTTGGTTTCGTCTGTATTGTGGGCGTAAGCTGTAATTTTAATCAGTCGAGTTTCATTATTAAAACCCGACTAATAATTGCTAGTAGTCTTGAGTAGGTAACGTAATAATATAAAAGAAACATATTGAAACAATCACAAACACAATTTATAAAACCAATTTAAAAGCTTTTGGGCTAAAGTGTAGATTACATATGGAAAGCCGGACATGGTTGGTTGTAATAAATGTATTATGTATACCTATAAAATTGAAAATTGGAGGTGTGATTAAATAAATAATATTATTTGACGTGCTAAAAAAAATCCCTTTCCCATCTTAGGTATTGGGCAATAGGTAAATTGCATTATGCAATCTGTTAAATCAAAAAGTCTCCTCAAACCGTGATGTTTCAGGAGTCATAAGAATAACAATTCATAACATTAAGATAGCATATCAAATTGTCCCAAATACTAAACTAAAAGTAAACTGTAATTCACTCATTGAGTTTAAAAGTAGAATTTGTTTATCTCAAGCCAACAACTCCCGTTGCGACACGTCAGACACATCGCGGGAGTTGGGAACTGTCCGCTAGTTCTGAACGCAACTGCGCTGTAGCCACAAGTTTTTCTTACATATATGACTGACGCTAACTTTTGTTCTGCTTTACTTGTACACGTATGTAAATTGAACTAGGAGTATGAAGGTGCTGTAAGGTGGTGTAAGGAAGCTGAAGGTAGAACCCTTTGTGGTTCGACTCCGACGGCACCACCGCCACACCTATTTCTACCAATAACAGCAATGTTAGGCGCTGATGTGTTCAGTTTTGAAGGGTTTGGTAAGGGAGACAAACTTTTCAGAGGCGTTCCAGCTTAGTCCTCAGGGGTAGCGGCGCAGCTGTGGCCGACCTCAGGTAGGGATATCTAATCCTATCTGGGGTTGATTACAGATGTCCATGGGCGGCAGTAGCCACTTACCATCAGGTGGACTGCATGCTCGTCCGCTACTCCTATATAATAAAAAAAAGTATAGTTTGACCGCTGAGAGAATGCATGCCAGACAGGTCGGTTTCGACCAAATTAAGAATTTTTGAAGGGGACGTCAAATATATTATGAAAATTTGACTATTGTTTATTTACTGTACAAACAAAAAATACCAAGTTCCGGAATGTTTTATTTCAATATTACATCAACATTATTTTGATTCGTAACAATATTGTTCTATGCCTGCCGAGTGATGTAAAATCCTTACTAATATTATAAATCCGAAAGTAACTCTGTCTGTCTGTCTGTCTGTCTGGTTGTCTTTTCTTCACGCCTAAACCACTGATCCGATTTTAATGAAATTTTGTACAAAGATAGTCTGAGACCCGAGAACGGACATAGGATAGTTTTTATCCCGAAAATCCCACGGGAACTAGGGATGGCGATCTAAGATCGATTAATCGGAGAATCGATCTTTTGGACCAAAACGTCGATTATTTTAATCGTTATTCTTACTAATATTATAAATGCGAAAGTAACTCTGTCTGTGTGTCTGTCTCTTCTTCACGCCTAAACCACTGAACCGATTTTCATGAAATTCTGTACAAAGGTAGTCTGAGAACCTAGAATGGACATAGGATAGTTTTTATCCCAGAAATCCCACAGGAACTAGGGATAGCGATCTTAGATCTATTAATCAGAGAAGCGATCTTTTCGACCAAAAAAGTCGATTTCTTTAATCGGTCTCCGGTAATGGATTCTACCTACGTTAGTGGGTCTTTTGGCATACTCTAAATAACCATGAGTTTAATGAGTTCTTGCAATCGGAGACGGTTGCAATATTATATTTGTTTATATAGATTTATTGGGATTATAATAGGGGTGGCGATTCTTACCGAAAAAGATCGATCTTAGAATCGATTCGAATCGAAGTGCAATAAATCTATTTACAAAAAATCGAGGCCCTAAGAATCGTTCTATCTTCGATATTTTTTCGAGGATAGCGAAAAAGAAGGTTATCAGGATCAAACAAGCACTGAAATTATGTATCCGTCAGCAAATCCTTACTTCCTTACTAATCCTTACTAATATTATAAATGTGGAATTAACTCTGTCTGTCTGTCTCTTCTTCACGGCTACACCACTGAACCGATTTGAATGGAATTTTGTACAAAGATAGTCTGAGACCCGAGAAAGGACATAGGATAGTTTTTATCTCGGAAATCCCACCAGAACGGACTCCAATAATGGATCGATTCAGTGAATCGATCTTTTAACCCGGAAGATCGAAATTCGATTTTCGATTTTACCTACAGTTACTTTACTTATCCATTAGTTGAACATCTATCTATTTATATAAAAATGAATATTTGTCTATATACATTTTATAGAATCGGAAACTATGCATTTAATCAAGTGATGATTTTTTGCAGAGTTGTTTTCCAAGAGCCCACGAAGGTTTGGGAGTTGGTAAGACCAAATTTCTACAGATGGCACCACTGTCATTCCAATGAAAGTACGAATTTTCTGTTTTCTGTCAAAGTATATCTTTAAAATGCGGGCGAAGCCGCGGGCACCACTAGTAATGAATAATTTGTCTATTCCTCATCCAAGAAAAAACGAGACATCAACTTCTTTCGCACCATAGTCTTGACTGTGTTCCGTCATACGCAGTCATACAGACTTACTAAATTTTCTTTGACATATACATATTATTATTATTAATTAAATTAAGTAAATATTAAGACACCCTTATCCAGTTTTCGAGTACTAGTTTTATAAAAGTAACTGAAATTGACATATTTTGCTTAAAAAGTTAAATTTCGTGTATAATTATTTTTGGTTGAATATATTTTAAAACGTTATTCAAGTGTAACACTATTATCCAGTGCAAAGGAACGTTTGACGTTAATCGTCATTGCAAAAATTGACATAAGTACAACATATGATATTTTGTGCCACTTCATGGTACGAATTCGGTACAAAAGAATGAATGATTTCACACAAAATCGCTTGTTTTAATATTGTTTAAAAAATCTTACTTTAACGAGATCGTGATACGAAATTTCAATGTATGATTAAAATAATCTTGTTTTAAGATATGGTAGTAACCCGCCTGAACGCAACTGCCACGATGTAGCCACAAGTTTTTCTTACAGATATGAATGACGAATTACAGGTATGAATAATTCTGCTTTAGATAAGTACATGTAAATGTGTACTAAAACAACATTTAATATAATAACGAGTGTTATTTCATTGTACAGAAGTAGTAAAGTCAGTCAACAGGCAGTCCAACTGGTGGTCAATGGTCACGTGGTTTCCAACCCGTTGTTACCTCTAAGGATAAAATTGGAAGGCCTCTTTTAAGTATCGTTGTCTTGCCACAAATCAAAGCATAGCATTGCGTAATACTTTTGTAAAGCAGAAATAGTCGTGATACAGATATTGCAAACTTATTCCTAAACCCACCATTTTTACATATATATAAAACTTGAGTTCTATTTAGTCCCACCCATTACTGTCCCACTGCTGGGCACGGGTCTCCTCTCATAATGAGAAGGATTAGGCCATAGTCCACCGCGCTGGCCAAATGCGTATTGGTAGACTTCACATACCTTTGAGTTTATTTTTTATAAATCTCTCAGGTAAGCAGGTTTCCTCAAGATATTTTCCTTCACCGATTTAGCCATTGATAATTAATTTCTAATACGCAAATAACTTTGAAAAATTAGACGTACGTGCCTAGGATTTGAACCTCGGATCCCTCGATCGAGAGGCCGAGTTTCTTAACCACTAGGCTATCACTGCCTTATCATCACCACTTTTACAAATATGTAAAACTTGACTTCTATTTAGTAACTTATGATTGTTATTTGTATATACAAAATAACTGAGCGACGTTGACCGTATTTTCACGCTCAGTTGGGAGACTTCATTGGAAGTGACAAAGGCTATTGGTCTGAAAATATTCAGGATTCCTGCTTCAAGTTGAAAAACTAGTCCACAAGCAAAAAATACATCCACAATATAAAATTTAAATCGATGTAGGTACAAATTTTGCTACATCTCGTATATAAGTACCATACAAATACGGTGTACTGCGACATCATTTTTCTTTTAAAAACATTAAAAATACCTACACAATCATAACACATGCACTACTGGCGCTCCTACTGACAAATATTGACCGCCTGCGCCATTCGCAGTCGAGCTTTCGACTTTCGACAGCTTAATAAGCACAAGCTCAACTTCAGAAGTTTTTGAGGGTAGTAAATTTTCGAATACACGTAACTGCGAAGTTTGAAGGTATTAAAAACGTTAAGCTCACGCTTAGTTAGGTAGTTAGTTATCACAGAAGTAGTTAAAGTTGCAAACTTCAAAAGTTGGGTTTATTTAATTTGGATGCCGCGGAATTTAATTTCCCTCCTCCAATTTATTATGATGAGTTTCAAAGATGGTTGTGATGAAACTGCGTGATTTAGGATAAATGGGGATAAGATATACCACGACTTTCGAATACTTCTTTATATAGGATATTGGGATAGTTTTATTTATCAACTGCCACTCGTTTTTATACAGGTACTAGCAGAACCCTCGTAATAAAATATGATATGACATACAAATAACTGTAATCGTAAATTCGCACCTTCAACAATTTTAACGATAACGTAGCATTAATATTTAATTCATAAAAGTTTTTATTTCGTCACTGTGTACCTAAATTGGTCAAGCTTTCTTCAGAAACATACACTAAAACTCTAATTAGTGGACTGTAATGAAACTTTCTTTAAAATATAAGTTTCATGTAGGATACAATAATTATTATTAACACAATTCCATAGGAACCGTCTATGTTATATGCGGCCTTACATACAGTGGTTCTTTCCAGGGTCTCTGGCTGGGCGGTTAGAGCTCCCATTCTTGCCGCCCGCAACTCCAGAAGTCCCCCTTTAGTCTCGTACGATATGCAGTGGTTACTGGAGCCCTGTTCTAGCCCAAAATTTTAATCCAAGGTCTATTATGTCTACCACATCACCATCACTAATCCACGCATAACCACAACCATACCCCACGGCAGGACAAAATGTTGGCACGCAGTGTGTCCAAAGTAGTTGCGATGTACCTAATCAGTATACCAAAATGTAGGCCAATTTGAATAAACTTACGCACTATCATATATGAAATTTGCACCCCTTCAAAGTTGTCGTGTATTTATCTGAATAGACGTTATCTGAAATTTCACGTTTCTAACTTCGAACTTAAAAGATTCCCGTATACATACATACAACACTTCTTTTGCCTCCTTAGTAGAATTTCAAAAATATTCCTATGTTCATGCATCAATAAATACTTTATCAGCAAATTTCTGAAAGTTAATATTGAACACCAGCGGTCAGCAACCCGACACCCACGGGTGGTGTGTGGCCCGTGACTTTCCCTTGTGGCCCGCGGGTCTGCGCGTTACTAATAATTGGCCAAGTGCAAGTCAAACCTGCACCTGCAGGGGTTCGTACAACCAAAATTTTCATTTTTTTTTTAATTTCTAGTATTTAATATTGCAGCAGCCATTAAAATACATACATCGTGTAAATTTGAACTGTCTACCTCTGACGGTTCAAAAGTTAGTTGGATAAATATTGAATAGCAGTTTGTTGTATGGGGACCCCTTTTTGTTTTCAACTTTTTTTTTATTTTTAGTATTTATTGTTATAGCGGCATGCATACATCCTCTGTAAGAATTTCAAATGTCTATCTATTACGGTTCCAGAGATAGAGCTCTGTGACACACAGACAGACGGACAGACAGTGAAGTCTCAGTAATAGGGTTCCATTTTTATCCTTTAGGTACGGAACCCTGCGCTGTGCTCTTTTTCCAGACACGCCAATGGGAAGTAACTTCAATAACGGTTTTTAAAGAAACTTTCTTTACTTATAGTACCCTAATGGGGTTGATTGTTAAGTTGCTAAAATGCTGAAACAGGTGTGTAAACAGAAAGGCATAATGTATACACCCTTTTATAGCCGTCGTAAGGGTCGATCTAAAAAAAAGAGTGACTCAGATGCTTCATTCAGTCTAATGATAATTTCTCATAGTGGTTGCTTCCAAATTAACGGATTATAAAATAAAGTTCCAACCCCTATTTAACGACCTCAAGGGTTGATTTTCAAAAAATGGAAAAATAAGTGATATATTATTTACAACCAGAGAGCAAAATACCAATTTTCATGGACTTTGTTTCAAAATCTGCGGACTTCCCAACAGACTTTCAACCCCTATTTTACACTCTTAAGGGTTGATTTTCCAAAAACGGTACAATAAGTGTTCTATTATTTTCAATCAGAAAGCTGAATACCAATTTTCATAGACTTTGTTTCAGAATCTGCGATCTTCCCAACAAACTTTCAATCCCTATTTTACCCTCTTAAGGGTAGATTTTCCATAAATGGTGTTGAAAAAGTTATATTATTTCCAACAGGAAAGCCAAATGCAAGTTTTTTATAGTCCTTGCTTCCGAATTAACGGAGTTTGAAATAAAATTCCAACCCCCATTTAACGACCTTAAGGGATGATTTTCCAAAAACAATGAAATAGGTGATTAATTATTTTCTATCGAAAACCCAAATACCTATTTTCGTACAGTTTACATCAAAACTGGAGGACTTTCATATAAACTTACAGCCCTTTTTTAACCTACATAAGGGTTGATTTTCCAAAAACGGTAGAATTAAAGTTCCACTATATCTAACCAGTAAGGCAATGACTAACTTTCGTAGTGCTGGCCTTCAAATTGGCAAATTTTAAAATAAATTGTCAACCCCTATTTTACCAACTTAAGGGATTTTACAAAAATGATGATATAGGGGTTTAATTATTTTCTATCGAAAACCCAAATACCAATTTTTGTACAGTTTACATCAAAACTGGGGGACTCTCATACAAACTTACAACCCTTATTTAACCCATATAAGGGTTGATTTTCCAAAAATCGTAGAGTTAAACTTCCACTATATCTAACCAGTGAGGCAATGGCTATCACTCATAGTGCTGGCTTTCAAATTGCCAAATTTTAAAATAAGCTGTCAACCCTTATTTTACCAACTTAAGGGTTATTTTCCAAAAATGGTGAAATAGGTGATTAATTATTTTTTATCCATAACCCAAATACCGATTTTCATAGAGTTTACATCAAAACTGGGGGAATTCCATACAAACTTACAACCCTTATTTAACCCACATAGGGGTTGATTTTCCAAAAACGGTAGAACTAAAGTTCTATTATATCTAACCAGTAAAGCAATGGCTAACTTTCATAGTGCTGACTTCCAAAATGGCAAAATTTAAAATAAGCGGTCAACCCCTATTTAACCACCTTTAGGGTTGATTTTGGAAAAACCCTTAGATTAGATTTTTATTACTTTAAATCAGAAAGCTAAATACCAATTTTCATCCAGAATGCTTTAAAACTGACGGACTTTCATACTAACTTTCAACCCTCTTTTAACCCCCTTAACGGTGGAATATCAAAAAATTCGTTCTTAGTGCGCATCTACATCATAAAATGAAGCTATATTTTAAATTTCATGATTGTAGCTTCAGTAGTTTAGTCAAAACCTTAATTAATACGTTTTGAACGTGAGTATCTTTTCGCTTTTATATATATAGATGTTTTAGAATCCATACTGCATATGAACAATTCAAAAAAATTAACTTAACGGTAAACTACATTAAGTGATCTGTGGACCTGTAATTTTAGGTTGGAAGTTAGAACTTTAACTAATAGATAACTTTGACTTATATGAGAAAAAAAAGTACGTAGAAAAGCCTCTATTGAAAGTGTATCTATATATCTTGTAAGCAATAGATCTGATCAACTTTGAGTTAAGCAACCATGTTAGTGGTCAATTTATCGGCTACGAATGTGGTATTTGTCTATCAATCACAATACAAGTCATAGTTTTAGACTGTGAGTACACGACGTCTTCAGACATTTTTGAATAAATTAGCTAGTGAGTAACCAAATAGGTACCTAGTTTTTTTTATAGACTCAGTACTGTAGAAAATGGTAACACACCGTGGCAAAAAGTGAAATGTACGAGATTTATCTACAGAGTAACTTCACATAACTGTACACACACTCATCGTGAATGGCGACACAGTTATTGTATCACAATATCAAGTGCACAATGCAAGCGACGCGCAACGTAACCGGGCCACGGCTGAACAAAGGATGCACCTGTTTAAACGTGAAGTTATAAGTCAAGTGTAACTTACTGATAATAATTTTGACTTATATGACAAGAATACGATGCACTTATGATGCTCACCAAAAGAGAAATAAACGAATAAATTAATTAAAATCTCTCGAATACGGTACTTAAAAGAACAAATTATATTTGTAGACCAGAGCCCTCATTTGAAAATATAAAGCAACGAAAATAAGGTATAAAGTTTTGAACAAAACAGTCCACAGAAATTCAATGAATGAATATTACACATGACCTATTTATGCGAGTTTATAAGATTTGTCTGTTTCAACTAGAAAGTTTGACAAATTTTATAGATAAAATAAGTAAATAATCACCTAGGCCGTTTTAACGCTGTACGATTGAAAATACATAATTCAAACGTATCCTAAAGTATAAAGCCCCATAACTGATAACAATTTAATTTCTACGAGTATATTTAACTTATCACAACTAAAATAAATCATTATCTGTTTATCGAAACTTTGTACAACAATCAAATGGTAATTAAGCGTACACTTTACAATTAATTAGAGCGATTAACCATTAGAGCGGATAGCCGAGTACATTTAGAACTAAACAAATCTATACCAAACAAATTCGGGCATTTACCGAACAAAGGAATAATTTGCCGTACATAGCTGCAGGTAATAAATTTTGTCTAGAAGAGAAATGGAAAATTATTTATTGCGGCCACAAATCTTTGGGCAACCATAGGAATAGCTCAACGATGAAAACAATGATCCATTCTGGAGTTATTGACCAGCAATATACACTTCATGCAAAGCTGCATCACAAATTGAAGTTGACAACAAGTCTATCGTAAAATTTATTATTCGCTTTTAGCAATAGTAATAATTACAATAGAGTCAACCATCTCGTTATCAATACATAAGTGTTCAAATTTTGGACACGGGTCTCCTCATAAAAAGTTAGGCCACCGCGCTAACTTAGCTAGCGTATTGGTAAACTTTAAACATACTTTTGAGAACTTGTTCTAATAGAACTCTCAGTCTTGTTAGCTTTTTAACGATCTAATAGCAATGTATTTACAACTAATTATCATATAATATTATATTGTTATTTTTTTATTATTCATGAGCAGTAAATACGCACCGCATGCAGCTATGCAACACAAATTGAAATTTAGAAGACTTACTACACGTATTAAAACTTCGCATACTAATAAAATACGCTAAACACAATTTTTTTTACTCAAAATATAGTACAAAATCTTCCCGTAAAAATCTCATCAAATCAAATCTTTCACCGATTTAAATATACGCCAAAACAAACAGGTGTTTTCCTTAAGTTCGGAAACATATTACCCAACTTTTATAACTCGTGTTCTTTCTACAATTTTAACAACTATTAACCGTAACAAACAAACTATAGGTATTGCAGACCTCCACTTCAGTTATGGCTTGCAGCCAAGAAGCAGCTGTAACTAAGTCAACCCGCCAACGCCTAAGTGTCGGCGGCACCTACTTCTGTGCACTTCTAAACGACCACACCTAGGCGTGTTTAGTGTTAATCGACTAAGTTAATGCCCACCACTAACTATTTTGAACTTAACTATTGCGATATTATTTTGTAATTGCATATTTTTTATAAACGCACTGATTTTGAGTTTCTTTTTAATTGAATTGAGCTGTCGTACCGTGAGGAATTAAAAAAAATACATGCTCATGCCTTTTAATATATTTTTAAAATGAAATGAAAGATCGCTTAAAAGTTAATTGGACAAAGTTCCAACGATTTATATGTGACAACAAAATTATTACAACACATTTAAATATTTGTGATAGAATTAGAAAATGCATTGTTATCTTCGTATGAACATATGTCACTACCCATAATCTAAATATATATAACTCAAAGGTGACTGACTGACGTAGTGATCTATCAACGCACAGCCCAAACCACGGATCGGGCTGAAATTTGGCATGCAGGTAGATGTTATGACGTAGGCATCCGCTAATAAAGGATTTTGATCAATTCTCCCCCCAAGGGGATAAAATTGGGGGTGAAAATATTACTTCGTAACGCGAGCGAAGCCGCAGGCAAAAGCTCGTGAAATACATTTTTTCATTATGTACCTATTGATATCAATAATTGACATTAAAACCTGTAAAAAAAATATTTGTGTATAAGATTATATACTGAAAATAAAATGTATTTAATTCTGTCCTGCATTTTCACGATATGCCAACACGTCAGTCAGCTCTATCTCTTAACGCGGGCTTTATACGAGTCTCCAAACAATAACTCGCTAAGCCGTTAAGTCGGCTCTAACCTGATCATTGAATAATGCTGTGTGTTTCGCTTAGATAACAATTATTTAATACTGTCAATGCATTTATACAAGTAAGCTAAGTGAGAGTTCATAATCGTCATGCAATTACTATTTCCTGTGCTTTCAGATTGAGAAGGGTTGTACTCATAGTCCCAAACACTGATCAAATGTGAACTAACACACTTTTATAAATATGAAGAGATTTTAAGTACTTATGTAGATTCTATTAAAATGTTTATCATTAAGGTACGACAACGATTATTTTACGTTCATAAACCTACACTATGATTTCCTATACTCATAATGTAGATATTTGTTAGATCGCAATACTTTGCTTCTCTGTGTCGCATGCTAGCTCCTCGCCACACGGATCTTTAAATAATAAAGTGATAAATAATTTCAAATGGTAAAATAATTTCGTAAAATGTGACATATACAGGGTGAATTTTTCAAACGGGCCTTCAGGGCCAAATCCGAAACTATAGGGATTAGCGAAAAATGCTGAAAGGAGTTACGAGGCCGATTTTGATAAATACTGTATATTTGTGTAATACCTATAAACTGAATATCCTACATAGGGGAGACATACTTACCATCGCTAAAATACTCGTATGAAAGTTAGTTTCGTTGTTATAAACATTTATTGAATTTATTAAATAAATTTTTGAATTACGAACGTTGCTCATACAATCAATGTAAACTATTCCACATCAGCTCAATAAACCAGCATGTCAATCAACTGAAACTAATAACGCGGAGACAGCATTAACGACTTAGCCACAACAATAACTTGTCGCTTCAAAGTCGCTGTAACCAGCACGTTGAATAATGTTTGTTTCTGATTGCGATTAATTCAATACTTGTCAATGCATAAAGCGAGGTCAACAACTTATGACAGGGTAAAACATGTCATCGTGAAGCGTATAATTTATGTAAAGAGTAACATGTGACGTCATTAAAACGTTGTTCTAAATATGTATGAGTTTGTAAAACAATCACAATTAATTATACTTTAGCCGTGTGTTTTTGACAAATTTCATTTAAGAATCCCTTATACTGACAATTAATTTTTACGTTTACAGTTTAAAGGGCTGCGTGTGAGTATTAAAAATATAACGATGTACCAAACTTAACATCAAACCTGTTAGCTAATTCGTTTAAATGGAGGAATCTCGTTTTCTAGTTTCTGATTATTCAAAATTGGTCACAAATTGCTATAAGTAAAATCTAAAAACATTTTGGAGACTGATGCATAAACAGATTTTATATATATTTCGCCCTCGTAAACAAAAAAAAGGCAAGTATTAAAAATAATTATTTAAGTAACTAATAATAAAATGGCAGTGATAACCTTTTTTTTTTGTTTACTAGGGGGAAACTTTCAAAAGGTACCCGGTGCCGTGGGAGCGACGCAGGGTTATGTGGGATTCTTACCGCACTAAAACCCCCTGGTGGTCGCCCTCGGCGCTGCGTTGAGGGCTCCGGGATCTCCAAAGGAACGCAACCAGAGTCGGGCTCCGCCCAGGTAAGCTTGACGCTCGCCACACGTCGTCTGGCGACACGGTATGCGACCATACATACCGCCGTCCTTCCCGGGGCCGCTGGCTAGGCGGTTCGAGCTCCCCCCTTGCCACCCGCAACCCCGGAAGCCCCCTTATAGTCGCCGCTTACGACAGGCAGGGGATACCGTAGTCCTATTCTGGTCCCGAAACTACAGGGACAGGCAGTGATAGCCTAATGGTTAAGAAACTCGGCCTCTCGATCGAGGGGTCCGAGGTTCAAATCCTAGGCACGCACCTCTGATTTTTCAACGTTATGTGCGTATTAGAAAGGTATGTGAAGTCTACGAATACGCACTTGGCCAGCGCTGTGGACTATGGCCTAATCCTTCTCATTCTGAAAGGAGACCCGTGCCCAGCAGTGGGACAATAATGGGTTGATGATGATAATTAAATGAAAATATATTTTATCAAACCGCGGGACTTATTGAAGGGTATTTTATCCCCAAATAATAAGAAAAGTAAATACAAAGTTCGCTACGAATTTCTCTAGTCCTATTTTATCCCTTAAATTATGTCTACAAAGTTTCTACAATTTAGCCGATGTGGGCAATACAATGAAACGGATTTACGACTAAAGGCATTAGTAGAGTCTACAAACTGAGTTAGTAAAACAAACACTAACGAAATAAAAGTTTATCTTGGATCATTCATCCAATCGCAGTTGGTTTAAGTCCAAAAGATATACGATTTCCTTTTCGGTATTACTCGTACAAATATCAGACGAACTTGATATTGCAATGTCACAGTATTCACAAATAAAATAAACGAATTTTTTTATATATAGTTTAACCTAACGATTAGGCAGACGTGCTACCTGATGGAAAGTAGCCAACGCCGCCTTTGGACATTTGCAACACCAGAGTAGTCGCCAATGCATCGCCGGCTTTGTATGAGAGCTCTTTTTGCACCTTTTTTGAAGAGCCCCATGTCATAGCGCTCCGGGAATAAAACAAAACATTAAATGTTCAATATGTTGTTAAAAATTAAAAAAAAATGTATTGTTGACAAAATAAATTACTTGCTAAGGTAATAATATGTTTGTAGTTTTTGAGAAAGAAGAAATAAAGAACAAGTAGATAATTCTCACTATTTTGTAAGCAAGGAAATAAAATAAATAGACAGGATAAAAAAAAAATAATCCCTGAACCTTTTTAAAATATTTTTAACAGAAATAAACTTCCAAACAAATATTACACAGCTTTTAAGTATCTCGCTATCTCATATTCATAATTTACTGGTGTAGCTTATAAATATATGTATAGGCATGTTAGTTGGCACCCATACAACGACGTTCCGACAATAAGCATTGTAATAAATGTGATCATTTCATTGATGGATGTTTTTTAAACAATGTGTTAGGGATTCAGCTTTCTGGCTCGTATAACGCATACATGATAAATTGTTTGGTTTGTATAACCTGATCTAGATAAATTAATTAAATAACATATTGTTTTTTATACGGATGAATATAAACTACATATTTACTTACACCTGTTAATAAAATACAATTTACTAATTTTATCTCCGAAACATCGAAATTTAACAATTCTGCCCACTAGAAATTATCAAATGCGTTTTTGGAGCCAAAAATTGGATTGATTGAATAAATAACAAATGATACAAATACGATAAAGGTCCCTCTATATCGTATTTTCAGTTATATATGCCGCTTTATTATATTTTAAGTATATTTAGGTCAAATCAAATCAAAATATTTTTTCGAAGAAATTCTTCACTGTGTTCTTAGAAAGTCAACCTATCACTTGCAATGTGCTTATAGAACAGAAGCGGCGAAACAAACTTCATAATATAATTAAAACGTAGCGAACTCCATAACATAAAGATCTTAACTCACTTTGTTCTAAATACATTTCAGAGAGCTGACGTTCAACCTCTAGCAACTATAAATGAACAAAAAGTACAAAACGATCTAATATTATTACAATGGAATGGAACAAAGAAGTGAAGCTGTTCTTCAGAGAGTTATTCTCGCGCCTGATTGAAGAAAGAAAAACAGTGGGTAAAGGTGCAGATATCTAACTTTTAATGTTTATAATGAATTAGTTTAAGTTTATGTATAGAGTTATAGAGTGGATTGCGGAATTACTTATTATAGTAAGTTATTTGCTTTATATTATTGAATAGTGTGTTGTTCTCAATGAAGGCTTTGTGGCATTTACTTTATTTACTGTATATATTTTTCAGAGTGAGTATTCAAATCTAAGATAGTAAGCTGTCCACTTGATGTTAAATGGTCAGTGGCATCCATAGACATCTATAATTTCCATGTATAATAGGGATTTTTATTGAAGCCGATCACAGATGCATTGTCACTCCTAAACTTAAAGATGGTCGGTGGTATATAAATCAGCCGGCACCAGCCGCCCGCCGAAACACAAGAATTGTTTCTCGCTTGAAATGCATAAAATGTCGCAATCCGTTTCTTCAAAAGGTTCCTAATCTCTTCTTCTTTTGAAGTAGATAAAGTATAATCTATTAAAATACGATATCATTAATATTAATTGCTATTATGATTATATAGCTATTGAGTACCGATGTACTCCATAGCTCATCGTAAGTATATCGATATATAAATGACAATAGTTAATTGCAGGTTGGCATTCCAGATTATTATCAAAGTTAATGATAGTCCATTTACTATAAACGTTGTTAGTTATATTATTATATGTTATTAGTATAAACGATTGACATTTATATTTATTTAATTTACTATTACTGATGGGCGCAATGGAACAGGACGCACTGGAAACAAAGGTGAAAAATAATAACATAATAATTACACACTGAAACAAAAATACATAGTTTTATAATAATATATTCAGATAAGTTATACCGATATTATGATTCATGATAAGATCAGGTTCGCCCGAATTGAAGCTAAGACTGTTCGTACGAATAAGAAGTTCCGTGCCATGCGTGGTAGCATTTTACGCAAGTGTAATATTTCCAGGCTATCTGAATATACTTTATAAAATATGTTTTAATGTTCATTAAACTAATTCATCCACATGTAAACATATTTAACACGATAACTTGAAAAGTTATTGGCCTGAATTTTATGTGATTCACAAATTGTAACACATATTAAATTTGAGCCAAATTTTCTTTATTTCTTCATCATAATTATTATCTCACGATAATTATAGCGGTAGGACGGGATATTAGATATGATAAAGTATTTACGAACAGTTTTTAGTCTCCTCAACCGTATATTAATTTGAGGTCAAAAATCTACTTGAGTATACTAAATCAAACATAAACAGCTGATATTATTATAGTTTATTAATATTGAATATTAATTATCACTTTAGCCGTTTTGTCTTTATGATATTCACATATACATATTACTATGACAAATGCACAGAGACACAATAACAAGCTATCAATTTCTATAAAAAAAAACATGTTTAATGTATGTACATACGTGTTATTATCAATAAAAAATATTTATACTTTTGATCTTCACTTTACAAAACAAAAGAATACTTCCTGCATTCAGGATGCGCATGTTCAAAATTAAAATTACACAATTTATTTCAGTGAATGAGAATGTTAAAAATTTCATACTGTCACTTTATTCAAGTCATTACTCACCTCCGCTTTATAACGAAGCATGTAAGTAGGTTACCGTGTGCACTATTCAGCCACTGCCTTCTAATGTCACTTAATACTTTACTAGCATAATTTACAGGAACAACTACATATTACTATTAACTATAACTCACTACACTATTTACAATTAAGTTTTTACACCGGAAAAAGTTCTCGTGTTTTTCGCGCGTCGCATCTACACGTGGAGCGTCTACGGACGGCATAGACGACCGCTTCGTCGTAGCGTTCGCGTAGCACTGAATGTCATTCGACCACTTTTGTACTATTAGTAGGCATTCCGTACTTGAGACTTCTTTGTACCACGTGATGAACGACTACTTAAACTTTATTAGACAACCCTACCAGTTTTACTATGTACTTGTACCTACCGATACCTATACCACATCTTGGATAAATAAATTAAATCCTGTTTGCATTTCTCCGTCGCCTACATTGAATAAACTGGTTGGATATTGCATGGAGACTTTGCTCAGTAAATATTGTCAAATATACGCTAGGATAAGCTTGTAATAACCGCTTGATAAAACAACATATTATGTTTGGTTCTCTTACACTTTTGGAAAAATATTCTTTAAATTCAAAATTTTAAGCAAGTAAAGGGATCCTTCACCTTTTTAAATTAAAGCTAATAACTTAAATTGATTGTAAATAAACGGCTATTTATATGATTTTATATTAATACAAAAAAAATATTGCTATTTTAAAACATATTTACGAATTAATATTACTGTACCGATAAGGTTCTAATAATATTGTGATTAATATAAATATAATTTTCCTATTTTTCCTTTAATGTTTACAATAAAAACGTTGAACAAAGTACTCAACAATTGATTAATATAACTTTTATCGGTTTATGAAGAGGTACTTCAACAGAAAGCGCGAGTTTGTCGTATTTATTGATTTGTCAATCAATCACGACAAAAACGAGTTCATTGCCAGCTTGTCTCACAAACAGCGTTAAAATAATAAGCTAAGTTTTTTTGATTTAATAATAAACAAATTCAATTTAAATGCTGTATGATACAAAAATATCATGCGTTGCGTATGCGTTGAGAGTGACTTTAGATTATGGTTACTAGCTCTTATAACTAGATTTTTCATTTTACTTCCTACGTGGCCTTTTTGATATAATGGGTGGTAAAGGTACAATAGTCTTATGTTCATAGGGTATAAACAAACAGCTGCTGTAAAGAAGAATGAGATGTCGCAGTAGCGTCACTGCAATTAAACCACATAGAACTTGAGGTTTTTGTATTAATTTCTACAACACGTAAATTTAACATTTATTAAGAAATTAGTTTTAATGTAACAACATCTTAACCCAGCTAAGCTGGGAGCTCAGCTAACTTAAAGTTAGGTGGCTAGGCTATAAGGTAGCAAGACTTTATTCTAATAAATAAGGAATCAGACTTTTCCGAGGCGTTCCAGCTTAGTCCTTAGGGGTAGCGGCGCATCTGATCCTATCTGGGGTTGATTACAGATGTCCATGGGCAGCAGTAGCCACTTACTATCAGGTGGACTGCATGTTCGTCTGCTACTATTATATTATAAAAAAAGGATATTATTTCGCTCGCTTACTCGCTAGACTTTTCCGTTGGTACAAGTGTCTCATATTTTTATTATTTAGATTGATAGAATTGTATGTCGCGTGACTGTTCGGGCATTCCACGAAGTCTTTGTTTGGTGTATTATTTATTCGCAATTATAAAATAAACTGATTATTTGTTCATTCATATTTTCTAGGTAACGTTTTTAATATTATTTATTAAATAAGTTACATTACAAACACTCGTAATCACAACATGCTATTAAAGTAATTAACAAGAAAGTATTTAATAAGAGGTTATGGGCTTAGGACATTAATGGTAAAATAATATTCAGTTCAATGGTGGTTAATATTTGAAATGTACGTTTCATCTATGACGTGATAGTACCTATTTATTGTTTTTGTCTATAAGTTAGAAATACTTTTACTTAAATTACTGATTAGTAATTTCTACCAATATATTTATACCAACTTCCTCAAGTTGAAACCCTTTTTTACAAAGCCTAAGTATATTCGTAACGGAAAAGTATTTAATATAACAAAAACAGCAGTCCACCGATGGTCAAGTCCGAAATAGAAGACTTCACATACCTTAGAGATTTTTTTAACTCAGTCATTATCTTAATCATTATCAAATTCTTTAATCGTTATAGCAAGTGACATTGAGTTTGTAAACGCATATAACTGTAACAAATCAAAAGTGCTTCTCTAAAATTCGAACCTCAAGCCTCTCGATTGTGAGACCATATTTCAACCACTAGTCTGTCACTACCTTTTTCAAAGCAAAATATTACCCATAAATATAGCAAGAAACATATTACCACAACTTAAATTATTATAATTTTCCTCAATTCCTATTCCAATTCAATTCGTGGTCACAGCCCACCTTTCGATTTTGTTATTTCCTTTTGATTGTATCGAGAATGAAACATGAAAATCGCATTTCTGTCGCCTACACGCAGCACAAACTGTTTTCATTTTCACGTGTCCCCTGTCACGCACACTCACTCTAATTAATATTATATTAGCAACAACACAATCGCTTGATAACGCGGCCAGCAGAATAACATGTTTCGTGGTGTACAATTGTGTTTTATAATACGTTAGACTAGAGTATAAGTTTGAAAAAATATATGTGACTTGCATTTAAAACCTGGGGTAAGAAAACAATTTTCAAACTGCAAGGCTGTTATTGAAAACCCTGTGTTATTACCCTTATTTAAGGTTGATAAAGACGTAGATTTATGTAGGGCGTTGAAGTTTCAGCTCAATCTAGGGATTAACTAAGCCTTAGTACCAATTTTAGACTTACAACAGACGTGTCGAGCGCTGTTTTTGTCTAATTTAAAGAGTACAAACAGCATTCCAACTTACTCAACAACGAAGTAGCACCTTAATCGTATTGGGGATTGATAGGTATCAATGGGTTGTCCCTGTAGTTCCGGGAATAGAATAGGGCTACGGAAGCGAAGGGAGGAGCGAAAACTGCTCCCCCAGGGCAGAGCTCGATCGGGGCATCGCGCTTGGAGGACTCCGGTTGGGTTTCGTCGGAGATCACGGAGTTCTCCAACAAGCGTTGAGGACGGCCAACGGGGGGGTTTTAGTGCGGTAAGAATCCCATTTTTGAAGTTTGACCTTTGAAGGTTTCCCCCTCGTTAGGAAAAAAAAAGGTATCAATGTCCAAGGTATCAAGATACCTATGTCCATGTGACAATGATCGCCTACTACCAGATGGACTGCAAGCTCATTTGGAACTTTTTGTTGTCCTTATTAATTTAATTTACGCTCTATTAGTATTCAAATAAATGTTGCCATTATAATATAATGTAATCGCAGCCTCATGTAAGTTCCTCTGAGAATTACTTTATTCGATAATTGGTTAAATTATTATAATAATACGACCTACATTAGTATTAATAGATTGATTGGCTGGTAACGAAGCATAATTATGATCAAAGGCTAATAGAAATCTATGACTATTCATATCTACGTTATGAATAGGTAGAAACGTTGCGATTTCAATCGGACATTTAAATGTAACGTATTCTGAAGTTATTTATTTGAATTAAAGCAGATTTCTAAGTTTTTAAGGAGTAAGGTTTTTAGTAAGTTTACCTATATAATAAATACAAATACATATTATGACAATTTATAACCACCTTATGCCTCAATTAATTATTAACGATAGTCGACCAAGTTATGCATTAATTGGTAGCCTTCACACTTCTTCGGAATGTTTTTATAGACTTTCACGATTTATTCGATACACTTTCGCGATAGAACATTTAAGATTCACGAAGATTTCCTTCACCATAAAACAGGGGGTAATTTAATTAAATCAAGAGTACAGCTCAAACTCACACCACTACGACCAAACCGCACTAAATGCTTAACATGTATTCATAGAATTGTAATATTAACACACAAGTAACATACTCAGATTACTTTTAGCCTTGCCCCTAATTTGTCATGACTATTGTTGCTCTAGCGGCTAAACTTGAAAACACAATGCCATCGTGCGAGCAAGTTTAATATGCAAGCGTGCAAATTACACGCAAGTCCATTTGCAATACAATGACATTCACGGAATACATTATGCAACTCGAAATTACCTTAGTTTGTATAGAACGTGTGTACTTCAGAGAAGGATGGATGAAGCAGTTACATTATATTTTAGCTTAATTGTAATACATATGTAATTTATTTTGATTAAAAGAAATGTTTTATTGGACAACTTATTTATTTACAACATAATTTAAGATTTTATATCTTATATATACAATTCTCGTGTCACAATGTTAGTTACCGTACTCCTTCGAAACGGCTTTACCAATTTTCACCAAATTTTATATGCATATTCAGTAGGTCTGAGAATTGGCTACTATCTATTTTTCATACCCCTAAGTGATAAGGGTTGTTCACCCTAAACATTTTTTTTATTTATATGGCAACACAAGGTTTGCCGGGTCAGCTAGTACCTATGTTATTTTATTTTAAGAGAAATAATTTATTGTTTATTTGCAACATAATTTAAGATTGTGTACTATAAAGCAGAATAAGTGTGACGATGGACCAAACAGTCGAACCATAGAATTGTCTAGGTTTAAAGAGCATAGTCTAGACTTCTAAAAGTTCAAGGAGTATACTATATACATACCTTTTTTTTTCTCGAGGGGGAAACCTTCAAAAGGTACCCGGTGCCTTGGGAGCGACACGGGGTTATGTGGGATTTTTACCGCACTAAAACCCCCCCGGTGGCCGTCCTCAGCGCTGTGTAGAGGACTCCGGGATCTCCAAAGGAACGCAACCGGAGTCCTCTCAGCGCACTGCCCCGTCGGGCTCCGCCCAAGTGAGATTAAATCACCCCACCGTCCGATGTGCACGACGGTATGCGACCACACATACCGCCGTCCTTTCCGGGGTCGTTAGCCGGACGTTTCGAGCTCCCACTCTTACGACCCACAACCCCGAAAGCCCCTTTTAGTCGCCTCTTACGACAAGCAGGAGATACTGAAGCCCTATTCTGGTCCCGGAACTACAGGGACAGCTACATACCTACCTTTAGTACAACTATAATGGCTCTTGAATAGTTAACCTCTTCATGCGACCAGTTTACATAAATAGTTTTAAAGCGCTGCACTCTATATGCAATCACTCATATTTATCGTGTATTACTTTTAATAGCAATGACGATAAAATATTTAGCACTCACAACCAAAGCAGAGAAACCCCCAAGTTTGATATGGTGCCTTATAGAAGAAAGACGCTTATTCTCGTGGAAGAAGAGAGAAGAAATTGTTCACATACCGTATATTTTGTATGTAATCTTTTTTATATCACAGTCTTGGTACGGGTCACTACTGTGCATACAACACTTTACTACAATGCATACAAACTAATAATTCGTTAATTAACATATTGTCTGTGCAATATATTTGTCAATACTAAATTATTTGCAAATAGTTTACGTTGCGTATAAATAGTAGTATCCTCAGAACGAAATTACTCATATTCATATTGAATTTTAATAAGAACTAGTTTTAAGATGGCTACCTGCATATGTTTGCCCGCTTTATCAATGCTTTGTACATGCAATATGATTACTTATGTCGATATTGCATTTAGATGTATTACGATTGCGTTTGCCAAAACCTTTGACAATATTCATTTTAGTAAAGTTGATTTACAGTCATATAAATAAATTAGCTGGATTATAACTATAATTCTCAATGCATGCAACCATTTTCCCCGTAACTGCATTTTCTGGCGCCGCATTCACGCAACGTAGTGAAGTGCGATCATGCTAAGTTAATACGTGAACTGAATTAATATCCACCTCATTATACTTTTATTACCTAGCGAAAAGATTTACGAACTTAAATTATTATCACTTAATATGTTAGTGGATTTTAGTTTGTTGTAAAAAATAACTAAGGGTAACAGTATATGGTGCACTAAAAATAAATAACGTTTTCTATCGCTTTCTACACTCATACTTCAACTGTTTCCGTGTTGAACGCCATGAATACATATGAAGACGAACACCCAGACCCTGAATATAAATGTAAATTTAAATTAAAAATTAATGAAGATGATGGTAATTGTTAGAGTCTGACAAGTTTTTTATATACTCTTGTTAGAACGTTCATTGTCACAGCTTAGTTCAATGACAACAGCAACAATGATGTTGGAAAAATAAATATTTTACCAATATTATTAGATACAATATGATTACCATATTGCCCGCCAATCGCATGACGCAACTCTCTCTCCTCCTCCTTAATTTAAAACACAAATTCCAAATGACTCATTCACTACCTATTTAAAAATCAGTAGATGAAATTCATTAGCCAGGATAAAACTCTTTTACGACTCGAATAGTTAGGTACTTCTCACGGCCATTATTTTTTATTACGAGAAATTGTACTAACTTTTCTGTCATTCCGTTCTTTAATGCAAATTATTAGTAGTTTTCGTACTGTAAAGTGAATTGATAACAATAATGCAGTAGTGTGACTCAGGATATGAAGCCTTTATTCCTAGCTTGCTCATAATGGACTTGTACCACGCAAAAACTTAACCGTATTCGAAATGGAACGGTATTATTCTACAGCTAATTACCTTGAAATGAAGTCTTATTTTTCTTTGCATTTGCGTGGCTTTGAACACGATTACTTAAATTACGTGGGCTACTAAGGGTCTATGTTAAGTATACTAGGTTTATAAAAATGCAAAATTATTTTTGCTGATTCTATGTAAATGATTAAAAAATAGTATGAAAAAATAGCGTGCATACATAAGAGCCGGGGTATTGAAACGGCTTCAAAAAAGGATGTGCCCTTTATTGCTGAAATTGGCGGGTGCAGTACCGTGCTCCTAGCTGTGTAAATGCATATGTTGTAAATGTAAATTTGTAACTTTAAGTATTCAGATATGAAAAAAAATACGTTAAAATATGGTTTACTTAAGTATGTACCTATGTTACGAAATCTCTAATTTTAAAATAGTATTCAATTTAAAAAGTAGTTTAAAATATATCTTTCGGATTTTTAAACCAAAAAAATTGTGAACTGTAAGTGTACGTTACGCTAAGTTATTGTGAGTGTAGAATAGAACAACGGTCAGTACTAATACTTAACAAAGATGAGAGAGGGATTTCTACTTACCTTGTACAAACATTTAAACCGTACAAACTACGCAGCAGTTTCCAAACTGATTTATAGTCAGTCGAATAGCTCCTTGTTCATTTCCTCAAAGCAAGTAGCTTAAGGCGTGTGTAGTGTAACTTAAGTTATATTCTCTTAATACAATTTACATGATGATACGTTTTACTTTGTTTCAAATACGAGTAATGAAAACATGAGTTATGGTTTTATTTTGGCAGTTCCTCTATGAACTCTTTAAGATACTTGAATTATATTAGCGTTCTGATAAAAATAAGTATTTCGCTCTATAAATATACATTTGTTTTAATTACTATCAGAATACCGAATCATATCATAATATCCTAATAAGCATTACTTTTTTGTGTATTGCGAATAAAATTACCATTTAAATAAATGCCTTAATTTCTACAGATTATAACAATTTATTAAGAAACCTAACACAAAGCATTAGAACATTCAGAAGTGTACTATATCTAGATCTCGTGAAGGCATTTGAAGCAAACTACAGCGCCGCTCCACTTAATAAACTAATCCATCGAAATGGCTTCTTGCTCAGTTCGTCGAAGCTTACAGCATATACTCGTATGTAACTATGTATGTGTACTAAGATTAATATACCCAATAAATAGCTAACAAAAGCATAGAATATCAAAAAAAATATATTTCAAATAGACTAGATACTACGTAACATGGAACGATTAGAATTAATACGTTCTAAGTAAAATAGCGTGTAGTAGGTATATAGCATGAATGTGGACTAACAGACAAATTCCAATAAGAAAATATTATCTCATAGAATAGTATAACACTGAGTTCCTTACTACGCTGCTTTTGGAGTGTCTCTCCATCCGGTCGGATATTAAAAAGGCTTCTGATATTAAAATCTTAAGATGATGTCTATCCATACAGCCTCTAGAAATCTCTGCGTGTCAAATGTGTATCATAATCGCTCTGCCATGTAAATAGTCAAATAAGGCAGCACTTTACAAAATAACACAGAAATAGCATAACATTGACACTAGAGTCAAATCACAAAGAGTTCCAAAATACCTTCAAAATTCATCGCTAAAACTGTTTACTATCATCAGCCTTACATAACATTTAATCACACCCGCTGTGGGCACTAGACCCACAACTAATTACAAGTCCTCAGCAACACGCGTTACAATTTATATCTCCGAAGTCGTAGACACGGGAACCCACTTCGAAGCTAACGACACTTCAGCGGGCAGAATTCCCACACACATCACACTATTAAGCTCCTTAGTGATATGTAAACACAAAATAATGGACAGATTTTTGTTTGGAAATGAAAACGTTGCATGTAAATTCATAGAAAACAAGGTAAACCTATAAATTATTTTATGAAACCGATTCATAAAAACTTAATCATTAAGCATATTTTTGTCTTTAAACTAATTGTATCCCTATCTAAGGTCCATCATAGATACATAACTACCACATAGGGGCAAGGTTGGAACACCTCGTAAATGCGTTTTCTATTATCAAGATTCCCTCAAACCAAAATAGAGCATCTATTAGATAGTAGCTGTTTGTTATAAGACTGTAACCCAATGATGTAACGTTGGCAGTTGAACCACCAATGGTTCTACCACCTTGAAACTCTTGAAAACTAATTCACTAGCTTTAGAGTGTTTTGCTTATATAAAGGACTAACGGCTAATGTGAAACGCCACATCTTATCTGTGTAACCGTATTCTTCGAACTTAAAGCCCGACCACATTTTGAATCTCACAGAAAAGAAGTTCAAACATGTCGTTTAACAAACGCTATGTAAAAAAGCGTGCTATAAACTAAGTGATTATTTGACTGACAAAACGGTGTAGTCTGAAGTAGTTCCAGCTCCACATGTACCATTAGGTTAAGTTTAACATTGTAAAAAACATTTTTTTAAAAGATGTGTGTTATGGAGTTTCTTTCGCCGCTTCTTCTCTATAACGAAACACCTTGTGAAGTGGTGGTAGTTGTATTGACATTCAAAAAGTGCTCTGTAAAGAACCTATTTTAAATATAAAAAAAATGATTTGATTTGATTTGATTTAAAGTACATAATTAATGTTTACTAGATGACCCGGTGAACTTCGTAGCACCTAATTATGAGTGACTATCTGTACCTCGTGGTTTCACTCGTGTAATTTATGTATTATGTCCATAAACTACTGGTAAATATTAGGAAATGGCCACAGGAGAACAGGAAAATAAAAAATACAATTAAATAAAATTCACTCTACCTCTCTGCACTCTGTTATCTGTGTTATCTGTTATCTGTGGTTATCAATTCGGCCGGTATCTTTTTTTATGTATGTACACGAATTACTCCGCCGTTAGTGAACCGATTTTAATAATTCTTTTTTTATTGTGTTATTTTTTATTGTAGGTTCTAATGAAATTACAAAGTCAGTTCATCATTGACTATTTAAGGGTCTGATAATGTGGCTCGGAGACAAAATATGTAACTCCTCAACCGATGGGAATAATTGAGTCGTGTTTGAAGATATTTGGTGTAGGAGGTTCTAATGAAATTGCAAAGCCAGTTCATCATTGACTATTTAGTTAGGTTAGGTTGGAACACATAAGACAATATAAAACTAAGCGGGCAGGGCGCGGCAGCGCCCTGCGAGCGGGCGGTTCCAATCAATGTAAATTCAGACCTTACCTTAATTCATGATCACGTTTATACAATTTTATATTGTATTAATATAAATGTTATTATGTCATCACTAAAAAGGGTAAAAAAAAATTTAACAAAAAATACAACCGACTTCTATGTCACTATATAGTAAAAAATAATTCAAATAAATGTTGGTTTAGTACATATTTCTGAAGTCGGCGCTCAATATATTTCGTTCGAATTATTTTTTACTTTGTAGTGACATAGAAGTCGGTTGTATTTTTTGTTATTTTTTTTACAAACACGCGAAAAGAAATAACTGTATAACTATAACTTCAATAACGGTTTTTTTTAAAGAAAGTTTATTTACTTATAGTACTCTAATCGGGTTGTTGAATAGCTAAAAATGCTGAAACAGGTGTGTAAATAGAAAGGCGGTTTATAACAGTCTTAAGGGTTGATCTAAAAAAACAAACAGTGACTCAGATGCTTCATTATGTCTTATGATAATTTTCTTAGTGCTCCAAATTAACGGATATTAAATTAAAGTTCCATACCCGATTAAACGACCCTAAGGGTTGATTTTCCAAAAACGGTGAAAAATGTGTTCTATTATTTTGAATCAAAAAGCTAAATTCCAATTTTCATAGACTGCTTCAAAATCTGCCGACTTCTAAACGAAGTGTCTTCTAAAGCCAAATGCAAATTTTTACAGTCTTTGCTTCCAAATTAACGGATTTTAAAATAAAATTCCAACCCCTACTTAACCAACTTAAGGGTTGATTTTGCAAATATCGTAAAATAGATATTTAATTACTTTCTATCGAAATCCTATCAAATACCAATTTTCATATAGATTTGCATCAAAACTGGGGGACTTTAATACAAACTTTCAACTCTTATTTATTCACGGAAACGCGGTCGAACAGGATAAAAAGTATCCTATGTCCGTCTCCTGGTTTTAAGCTACCTCTCTACCAATTTTCAGTCAAATTGGTTCAGCCGTTGTTGAGTTATAAAATGCTTCACGAAAACGCGGTCGAACGGGATAAAAAGTATCCTATGTCCTTTTCCTGCTTCTAAGCTACCTCTCGATTAATTTTCAGTCAAATCGGTTCAGCCGTTCTTGAGTTATAAAATGACTTCACGGAAACGCGGTCGAACGGGATAAAAAGTATCCTATGTCCGTTTCCTGGTTCTAATCTACCTCTTTACCAATTTTCAGCTAAATCGGTTCAACCGTTCTTGAGTTATAAAATGACTTCAAGGAAACGCGGTCGAACGGGATAAAAAGTATCCTATGTCCTTCTCCTGGCTCTAAACTACCTCCCTACCAATTTTCAGCTAAATCGGTTCAGCCGTTCTTGAGTTATAAGTGGAGTAACTAACACGACTTTCTTTTATATATATAGATAGATGACCCGGTGAACTTCGTAGCACCTAATTATGAGTGACTATCTGTACCTCGTGGTTTCACTCGTGTAATTTATGTATTATGTCCATAAACTACTGGTAAATATTAGGAAATGGCCACAGGAGAACAGGAAAATAAAAAATACAATTAAATAAAATTCACTCTACCTCTCTGCACTCTGTTATCTGTGTTATCTGTTATCTGTGGTTATCAATTCGGCCGGTATCTTTTTTTATGTATGTACACGAATTACTCCGCCGTTAGTGAACCGATTTTAATAATTCTTTTTTTATTGTGTTATTTTTTATTGTAGGTTCTAATGAAATTACAAAGTCAGTTCATCATTGACTATTTAAGGGTCTGATAATGTGGCTCGGAGACAAAATATGTAACTCCTCAACCGATGGGAATAATTGAGTCGTGTTTGAAGATATTTGGTGTAGGAGGTTCTAATGAAATTGCAAAGCCAGTTCATCATTGACTATTTAGTTAGGTTAGGTTGGAACACATAAGACAATATAAAACTAAGCGGGCAGGGCGCGGCAGCGCCCTGCGAGCGGGCGGTTCCAATCAATGTAAATTCAGACCTTACCTTAATTCATGATCACGTTTATACAATTTTATATTGTATTAATATAAATGTTATTATGTCATCACTAAAAAGGGTAAAAAAAAATTTAACAAAAAATACAACCGACTTCTATGTCACTATATAGTAAAAAATAATTCAAATAAATGTTGGTTTAGTACATATTTCTGAAGTCGGCGCTCAATATATTTCGTTCGAATTATTTTTTACTTTGTAGTGACATAGAAGTCGGTTGTATTTTTTGTTATTTTTTTTACAAACACGCGAAAAGAAATAACTGTATAACTATAACTTCAATAACGGTTTTTTTTAAAGAAAGTTTATTTACTTATAGTACTCTAATCGGGTTGTTGAATAGCTAAAAATGCTGAAACAGGTGTGTAAATAGAAAGGCGGTTTATAACAGTCTTAAGGGTTGATCTAAAAAAACAAACAGTGACTCAGATGCTTCATTATGTCTTATGATAATTTTCTTAGTGCTCCAAATTAACGGATATTAAATTAAAGTTCCATACCCGATTAAACGACCCTAAGGGTTGATTTTCCAAAAACGGTGAAAAATGTGTTCTATTATTTTGAATCAAAAAGCTAAATTCCAATTTTCATAGACTGCTTCAAAATCTGCCGACTTCTAAACGAAGTGTCTTCTAAAGCCAAATGCAAATTTTTACAGTCTTTGCTTCCAAATTAACGGATTTTAAAATAAAATTCCAACCCCTACTTAACCAACTTAAGGGTTGATTTTGCAAATATCGTAAAATAGATATTTAATTACTTTCTATCGAAATCCTATCAAATACCAATTTTCATATAGATTTGCATCAAAACTGGGGGACTTTAATACAAACTTTCAACTCTTATTTATTCACGGAAACGCGGTCGAACAGGATAAAAAGTATCCTATGTCCGTCTCCTGGTTTTAAGCTACCTCTCTACCAATTTTCAGTCAAATTGGTTCAGCCGTTGTTGAGTTATAAAATGCTTCACGAAAACGCGGTCGAACGGGATAAAAAGTATCCTATGTCCTTTTCCTGCTTCTAAGCTACCTCTCGATTAATTTTCAGTCAAATCGGTTCAGCCGTTCTTGAGTTATAAAATGACTTCACGGAAACGCGGTCGAACGGGATAAAAAGTATCCTATGTCCGTTTCCTGGTTCTAATCTACCTCTTTACCAATTTTCAGCTAAATCGGTTCAACCGTTCTTGAGTTATAAAATGACTTCAAGGAAACGCGGTCGAACGGGATAAAAAGTATCCTATGTCCTTCTCCTGGCTCTAAACTACCTCCCTACCAATTTTCAGCTAAATCGGTTCAGCCGTTCTTGAGTTATAAGTGGAGTAACTAACACGACTTTCTTTTATATATATAGATTTAACAGGGACGCCAAATACAAACCATAGACTTAGCAATTTTTCGCTATGAATTTAACATTAAACGTATAACAACTAACCATACCAGAAAGTACCAAGTAACTTTAACTAATCACTATTTAAATAATATTTATTTAAGTATGTTTAACCGATAAACTACAACAATATTTAGTTAAATTTCTTATGAAATCAGTAGCTTCAGTTGCAGTGGTTGCAGTTTGAAACAATATTGGGGCTTATTAATTTTGTGGAAGAGCAAAGATAGAGCTAAAACAGAATCGTTGATATTCCACGAAGTTACAATCTGCTGATACCAAAATGCAAATTCGAATTTATGCTCAGTTAACGAATTACAAACATAAAGGGGTGAATGCACCGATAGAACTGAATAATTACGGACTGTGAAAATCATAACAGGCTCAATGGGTAGATTATTTACCTAATTAGGTTTCTACAAACCACTGTGATATATTTTATACTTTAATAATTTTAAAGCAATATTTAATTCATAATTTTTAACGGCATAAGTCTAGCAACGGCAGATTTTATCGGTGTTTATTTTTTATTACCATTTTTGAGTTTCTTTTTGTTAAATTGTTGCATGCCGATATTGGCCAAATGTGCAGAACTTTGTAAAAATATACCATCCAATGTACCATATTTGATGCAATGAATGAATAAAAAAAAAAAAATATATATATACTTAAAAATAGTATTAAAACTCTTTTCAATTCATTTTTATTGTACCTTATAGAGATTGGTTTCAATTTAATTACAGTATACTTTATTTCTCAATGGTCATCAATATCACTACAAATAGGTAATCCGATTAATTAATGTGATATTATTACCGTACCTATATACATATACATATATCAATAACTTCGCAAGCACTGCTTGAACACATTACTTTGAAGGCCCTTAACGTTAGTAAAGATACATTATAACATAATGGCATACATCAAAACGACGATAAATCACTTGTTATAGTGATTAATGAAATATAGGCTCTTCGAGGCTAAGAGGTTCCCCACCTAACCTTTTAATATCAAATCGTTATACTTCGTTGGATACACGATTATGGCTTTATCGGATATTTGACCTCTACTTACACGTAGGAGCCACAATTTATATCACAAGGGGGAATAATTATTTATTTATCAGAATCTCAGAATTTAGGCTATATGAGGATATAGAATATACTGATTTGATTACTATAAGTAATTGACTAAATAGATCAGAATATGAATGAATTCATAAGGATTAAATATCAAATAACGGAAAATAAGTCAGCCAAAATCAATTGTACCTCGTGGTGGCCATAAATAGTATCAAGAAAGAGGAAGAGGGATTCCCAGACATGTAGGAAGTTACCAGACGATAAGATCCACAAGATAGGAAGCAGCGTGAGATTCTCCTGAGATTCACAAGAGCGGTGACCACGTTAAAAAATATTTTGGGAAATCATCGTCATAAACCCTTAACCACAAAGTTTACCCTTACTTTATTATATGCATTAGTGTAAAACACGTACGAGTTGCGCAATTACAAAAATACGTGAGAACTTGTGTTACCCGGTATACAATGCAATTACATTTTCAAAGCAAGCTTGACCATTCGTTAAGTCCGTTAAATTACACTTATCTGATGCAACGCTTAAAATATAGCTTTGTTTTTATTCCGTGATTCATATACGGCGACCTCAGTAAATTCGTGTTTTCCGACGGTTTTCCGAACTGCTTATTGCCTTGGTACTAATTACTTATGAGTATTTTACGATTCTCGATTTATAAATTACAATAACAACAATTAAAGTAGAGTACCTACCTATATTTAAAGTCAGGTAGGTTAAGATTTCAGAATTCAGTTTAGTAAGGATGTTGTTTAAGTAAGGTGAGAATAAATCACGTTAATATTTCACATTCTGCTCCAAAACCCATTGATTATAAACTCCACAAACAGCTTGTAAGTCGTGAGGTTACTACTACAAAGTTCCATACGCTTAACTTGATCACTGAATACTTTAGGATGCAAAAGACTATTTCTGAGATAACGCTAAAATTGAATTCAAACTTCAGTGGATAGAACAAAGCGTGTACCAGTCATACATCACTTCGCACCTGTCTGCTTCTGCGAGCAGCGCATACAAAGCGCTTTTAGTTTAAAATCACAAATCTTATAGTCGAACTCTTATTTCCACTTGACGACAAAGACGAGCACTATATTTTGACAAGTACGTCAAATGACGACAGTCCTACCATCGTCAATGTGCATGTGATCGCACCTTCAACATTCATAAACCATCATGTTGATAACATATTATAGACTCCATTACAGATCCACGAACTTTAGTGACTACATACGAAAAGGTGATGAGAATATGCATTTGGTAAGTGAGAATAGACATCTGTTTTCAACTTAATATTCATCAGATTGATAGTGCTAGCCGAAGTCGCCCGCAGTGCCTGGCCCTAAGTTCGTGATCGAATCACCGAGGCCTACATTGCCTTCGATTCTACTGAAACCTACTGTATAATATAGAAACAATTGCAACTTACCATAACCCTTATGATTCCTCTTAATATATCAAATATAATTTTGGCAAGTACCTCAAAGTATATACTAAACTTCATATTCAGAATATCCACATAATTATTTCCGAGGAAGTGACCTGGAAACGGCCTGGGAGTGGAGGCTGGACCGTGGAACAATATGTGAGTAATGTTCTAAAAACCGCCTGCATGCAATTACGCTGTATTAATGCTCTTATGAACTAAATATATGACACTTTATTTGGCTTTGAAATTGGCTCTCATACAAATATACACGAAGGTATTATTTATTCCGTACAGTTATAAATTATTACTCTTTCAAGGCTGCCCTCAGAATTTAATGCTTTTACACTTACTAATACTATCAATTTGTTTTAGACTGTTATTACTTTTTTGGGTTATTAATTAAATTTATTAAGGAAATTTAATTAATAAACAAAAAAATATACCATATGTATAGGCATTACCATATGTATAAACATTAAGAATACGTAGTTGCGTGAACTTAATATTTTATAGGCATATGGCAGGCATTGTCCCTGTAGTACCGGGACCAGAATAGGGCTACGGTATCCACTGCTTGTCGTAAGAGGCGACTAAAAGAGGCTTTCGGGGTTGCGGGCGGCAAGAGTGGGAGCTCGAACCGTCCAGCAAGCGACCCCGGGAAGGACAGCGGTTTATGTGGTCGCATATCGCTGTAATCACCAGAGGATGTGAAAGGAGTTTAAATTGCTCCCCCCAGGGCGGAGCCTGATAGAAGGGCATCGCGTTAGGACTCCGGTTGTGTTACATAACTACATCCAGTCATACGGTCCGTACTACATATGTTATAATTCTTCTACCGCCAAAAAAATATATATTTACCATATTTTACCACAAAGGCAGGATGCTAAAAAATAAACTATGAGCAGAGGACAGTGGTTATTTAAGCAATTAGGTTGTTAAACTCCACCACTAACTTTTCTCAATCGGTCATCCCGACCTTCGGCAGACCTCCCTTTCTTAGTAGATATTCCATTGGCTCGGACAAAGCAATTTCCTCCTCCTTTGTATTCAAGACCGTCAAAGTATGTACATATCTCTCTGCAAGTCTGTGCATGACGCTGAAGCTTTTCAAGGCTAGAATGGCTAGGAATGTAAGCTAACGTGCATCGTTTTAGATTAAATTTGAGTTACTACTAGGTAAACCCGTGACCAAACACAGCCGTATAAGCTGGTAAAAACAAAACTTAGTTTTTTATAAAAATTATATGTTGTTACACGCAAATCTTAGAAAATGTCGATTACAATTAATCGAATATAATTAGCTCCAGCGTAAAAGGTACAATACGAAAACTCCTGGATCTTGAAACTAGTGGTAGTTGTTGAGAATTAAACATTCAAAGCTGGTAGAATCCTTTGTGGTTCGACTCCCGCGGCATCACCGCCACATCTATTTCTACCTAATAACAGCAGTGTTAAGCGCTACTGTAGTATAAATTGAAGGGTGTGGTAAGAGAGACATACTTTTCCGAGGCGTTCCAGCTTAGTCCTCAAGAGTAGCTGCGTATCAGTGGCCGACCTCGGGTAAAATCTAATCCTATCTACTACAGATGTTCATGGACGGCAGTAGCCACTTACCATCAGGTGAACTGCATTTTCGTCTGCTAGTCCTATAATATAAAAAAATAAATGTACCTACCCGAGCCCGCGAGAAAGATAGTAAAGTGTTCTACCACATTCACTTAACTACTTTTGTCTGTATTTAACTTGATACTTTATAACTGTAGCGTCTTGTACTGACATCCCTTTAACAACGTGAGGACAATGTCAAACACATATTTCGTGAAGTCAAACACATATTTGCATGCCCTCACACGGATACGCCACTATATTGTACGCTTGTTGACACCGTGTAGCATGTCTGAAATGTTCTACCCTTCATATTTCGTATATGTACAATATGTTACGCCATACAATACGCTTTTACTGAAAAACATTAGTTTGTAATAAATAAAATGCATTTTATGCTCATAGCTCCACACTAAGATTTCTTTTCCAGTCAATGCCATGGACACATACATTGTCAAATACATACTCGCTCCAATTCAGTAGAGAAATCTTTAAGTAATAGTCATGATATGGTTAATTAATATTCGGCTCTTGGCTAGACTTACGTCTAGTCTAAAGATTACGAGTACCACGCGTTTCACCAACATCTCAAATGAAACTTTACATTCCATTTTGTTAAACTAGCACTATTTAAGACCTTGGACGTTACATTGTATTTTGTACGATTCCTGATTGTGTATTTATATCAGTTCATATACAAATCATCATTATCACCATCATCATCATCATCAATCCATTACTGTCACACTGCATGGCACGGGTTTTCTCTCAAAATGAGAAGGCTTAAGCCATAGTCCACCGCGATGGCCAAGTGTGTATTGGTAGACTTCACATACCTACCTTTGAAAACTTTTTTCTAAATATTTTTCAGGTATGCAGATTTCCTCACGATGTTTTCCTTCATCGTGTTAGCAAGTGATAATTAATTTTTAATACGCACATAACTTAAAAAATCAGAGGTGCGTGCCTGGGATTTTAACCTCGGTCACCTCGAGCGGGAGGCCGAGTTTCTTGACCAAGAGGCTATCAATGGTGCAATAATAAAATTATGCAATAATTTACTTACGAAAAGTTTACAGATTTGTTCCTTACACTTGAAACATAAGTCATTTCCGTGAAACCCATACTATGACTGACCTCCAACACGAAGTACCTACTCAGTAAGATAAGGGTGTACGCTTGTTTGACGTGGTGTCATATGTTTGCAGAGCTCTACCATCACGTGTTGATATTGTTCGTACACTGTAAACATGACGCGATATATTTAGGGCGGATTCACATTAGTATAGCAAGCTCCGCTACTGCCATATTTGGAAACAATGGTATGTTTCTTAATATTAAAATTGAAAAGACTAAGAAGATAGGTTCACTTCATAGTTGGAAGTTTAGTACATAGTTTAAAAAGAGTTAAGGAGATCAACTTATTAGAGGCATTCCAACTTAATCCTCAAGGGTAGCAAATGACCAGTGGCCGACGTCAAATAGTAGTATAATCTTATCTGGTGGATTGCATATCTGATTTGCTGATTGTATTAATTAAAAAACTAACGAGTTTTTTTTTAACAAACATTCTTATTGATAAGTGCCCACTTCCGAAAGTCTGCGCCGGTTTCTGATGCTCATCTCTGTTACGAGTATAACATCCGAAAATTATTACACTTTATTCCTCTTCGATGTAGCACGCAAAAAAAACCGCTCAATCGCAAGTGCAAAACCGGCGAAACACTCGGCTGTATCAGGCTTGTTATGCCCAGTTCCGCTGGCACAATATCCGGGGATTATACCGCCAGCTGTTCGCGTCTATTGCACTGGACCGTTGCCACAGAAAATGTTCACAACATTGCTTGTCCTGTCGAACACAACTACCCGTCTGTGAAGTTTCGCTGCCGAAATTGAGACGCTTATTGCGTAGACAAAACGCTTATAAACCTTGGCGGAAAACTATATTAGGGGTATATTGAACGGGTGGATTAAACTTTTTAAAAATCGTTGAAAGTTAATTGCAGCAGCGACCTTTTTTGGGGATATTTTGAGACAGATGGGTTTAAATAAATAGCGTCCACATGTTATAAAAGTCTGTAATTAATATGTAAGTCATCTGTACTAATTCAGTGAAAAGCCGGGTGCATTTTATGATGATATCTATTGCAACGTGTGTATCTAATTGTAATATTAAAAAAGATAGCATAAAGCAAACAACATATAGATTCACATTTCTTCTCCACGCTTACTAAAGAACGCCAGAACATCTTGTAAAGATAGTGTGAACATTGTTATATAACGCAAATTTTCATATTATTTAGACGAAGTTTTCTTATCCGTCTGTAAACTTTCGTTAGTGAAATTAAAATGAATATTGCCGGGCGGGATTGACTGAACAGTCTTAATTGGAAAATATTGTCTCTCGTGTTCTCTGTCTGCGATGATTGGCTACGGTCACGAATTCGTGCAATACAATAAAACAAGCAAGCAATTATTAAATAACTTGGTGCATTATTATTCCGGTGCTGCAGATTGTCTTTTGTTTGTTGGGGTGAGCGATGACAAAATTATGAAGTTACGCTTAATTTTTAGAGAAACGACAAATTTTTTGTTCGCGAGTTTGACTGCGTGCATAGATTAGTAAAGATTACTCACTCCTAACAAGAAAATGTACCCAGTTTTGAGAATTGAAATAGTTGCGTAAAAAAGATTTGCCACGTGTCCGTGCTAAAATATTCCTAAAATATTTGAAATTATTATTATAAATTATTTAATTATCATGTAAATTACGCAGTATTAGTTATTTATTCGTAAATTTTCTCTAAAAATGTTTTTATTTGTCAAGAATTCAAAAAAAGAACTTACTATAATAAGCCATTTGCGGCTTCATTCAATTTCAAGGCGGCGAAGTATCTTTACTAATCTATGACTGCGTGTAGAAAAATTTACCTGGTGGTAAGTGGCTACTACCGGCCATGGCTATCTGCAGCGCAGATATAACAGCAGTGATACTGTTATTATGCATAAACAGGCTTGGGTACCGAGCCACAGAATATTATACCAACTTAAAATGTAAGTAGTTTTAGCAAGATATTTTAAGATTTTATTTGACATTCTAATATAAGCTGATATATCCACATTATTATAAGAAAACGTAATTATTTAAGTTCGGTTTAACATGTATTAATTGATCTATGTCCTAGAGTGGCACACTAACGGGTTTATGTTGGTAAAATTTTAGGAAAACAGATTTAAGTTTCACAGTAACCTACAATCAAAATCCCAAGACCTTGAGAAACAGCTGGCAATCAACAATTTTAACCGAACGATTAATAGAAGTTCCGCTTCCTTGCATGAATAATGTTGCACAAACCGCATACGCAAAGTGATTAAACTATGAATGGTACGAAACTAGCTGGGTAATTTTAAATTTGGACTCATACTATAAAAAACCTTTTAAAAGTTCGACTATAAACAAAATATGTTAGGTATTAATTCCCACTTTACCAAGTCTCTAAGCTTGAGGTAGCTCAATTTTCAGAATGTAGCAAGACTATGACACTTGCACGTAGAATTCTAACAAAGTGCTCTCACGTAACGTATCTGTAATCGATCTTCGGGACTGGGTTATTTTGTATCGGGTCTGGATATAAATAACCACGGGCGGCAGCAATAGGGACTACTGTGATATAAGCGACGGTGACCGTAATACGAGTAATTCTGACTTACGTAAGTCAGAATTACTCGTATTTAAACGACTGCTTGAAAACATAGCTTATGTACTTTATCAATTTAGACGATCTAACGACACGTCATATATTAAAATCTGTTAAGCCATTTTGCCACAGAATATGTCAAAGAATGAGCTATGCATATTATTATATACGAGTACGCTCCAAAACATTACAATTGAGTAAAAAGAAAATTTAATTCCGTCTATTTCTTTCACAAAAAAAACTCATCAAGCATTAAAATTCATATTCAGAGATATTTCAATATGTCCACGCGAATTTATGTCAACATTTCGACATTCAAATGCATACAAACTGCGATAACATTGTACAAAATCACAAGCTAATACTTGATTAGTTTTGGCAAATTAAACTATAAATAAGGATTGGATAACCTAACATGAATAATGTTCAAAAACCGCATAATTACGTTATAAATGAAAACGATACAAATTGTTTTGTTACGGTATTGGTGATATTTATGAACTGTATTAAATTATTGTGGCTACGAAGCTTCTCCATAATATAATTTAAAAGGTGATAGAACCAATACGGTTCGTCCGGGAGATACCACTACCACACATACATATTTGTGGTAAGTGTAGATATTTTTTTATAGTATACGAGTAGCAGACGAGCATGCAGTCCACCTGATGGTAAGTGGCTACTGCCGCCCATGGACATCTGTAATGAACCCCACATAGAATTAGATATTCCTACCTGTGGTCGGTCGGAGATGCGCCGCTACCCCTGAGGACTAAGCTGGAACGCCTCGGAAAAGTCTGTCTCCCTTACCACATCCAAACAACACAGCAGCGCTTAACACTGTTATTAGGTAGAAATAGGTGTGGCGGTGGTGCCGCCGGAGTCGAACCTCAAAGGGTTCTACCACCTTCAGATACTGGCTGAATTACATATGAGTCGACTACCTTAGTCCTGAGTGGCCACGCATCTATTGTCAGCTTCACATAGAACCGTGTTCTGTATAGAGTTAGTTGCATATGTCTACGGCCGTTTGTCCACCGCCACTGTCACCGAGCCGATACCGAGAACGAGATTATTTCGGGCCGATTTTAATATGTCGTGACGGCGATAGTTTGTCCACCGCGACCGATATTTATTACAGCTGTCACGCGTATGACAGCAGTGTATGGACAAGTTCCAATGTGTTTTATATTGCCGGCACATCGGCCCGTCAAAATCTCGGTGCCGATCTAGCGGTCACACCGATCTACTCGAAATATCGGCGGCCGGGATGACGGTGCTCGGGTGACGGACGTGCCGTGGCGCTTGTCCATGTTATAGTATAGTGCTATAGTAAATATATGTACGCTACTCCAGCGCGGTCATTAATTATCGGTATCGCTCGGTGACGGTGGCGGTGGACAAACGGCGTAAGAGCGCAAGTGATCTCTTACCATCATGTGAACTGCATGCTCGTTTGTTATTTTAATGGTTAAAATAGGGAGAAGACTGAAACGTACTCCAATATAAATTCGTTCAATAAATATTGTCGGTAGAAGATGGGCGTTATTCTTTATACCCATAATCCAAAAAGTTACAGACAGCAAACTTACAGCCTCTATTGGCAATCTCCAATAATTAATCCGTCTTGTTGGCGTAAAGTTGTTGTACTATAATAAGCGTTACGATATTGGTATTTGATCTCAAAACAAGAAAATTATTGATATTCTAGGCATAACTTGTACCTTAAGAAAATTAATTAATAACCTTGCATACAAATATTTTAACGAAACAGTCACAACACATCATAAATAATATCTTAATTTATTGACTAAAATTACCTAAAATATTAGGTACATAATAAATATAATATTTATGTAAATCTTCAACACTTCGTTATCAAGAGTCGTGTGTTACATACAATTATGGAGAGTTGTATTTATTTTCGCGTTAGTCCCAAGATTATTTTTTCTTTAATGTATAGAGATTTCAATATCTTCAATGTGCAATATACAGTTGCCTGAAAAAGCGTATTTATTAGTTCTAAAAACTATCTATTCTAAGTTTAAAGAACTTAATATACCTTAATCAATATCATACACGTAATGGTACTACGAGTATACCATAATAATCAAAATATGACCATGACTTATCAACTAAGTTGGCTGTTAGTATATCAAATAACGTGCAAGTAACTTACCAATTTGGCTCCTTTAAAATAGTTTAATTGTTCTTAAAACCAACATTTTTAATTTTATTATCCTTTCCGTGGTTTTAGTCCAGGACTGGAAGAAAAGAAAATATATCAGAAAAATACATCACTTAAAAACCAAAATAATTTTATTTTTATATAACACAAGTAGGTATATTCACGTATTCCTCTTATATTAATTAGTCAATGCCTTAGAATATAACATATCCTTTAAAAACAATCCTTATAATTGCATTACTGGACAGAGGACTGTCCATTGTGGGGTCTTACGCAGTTTTGAATAACATATTTACACCATGTAATTCTGGTTTGACGGATGTTATTCAAGATGTAAATATCAATTGTTGTCCCACTGCTGGGCACGGGGCTCATTCAGAGTGAAAGAGATTTAGGCCATAGTCCATCGCGCTGGCCAAGTGGGAATTGGTAAGTCATCGTCGTCGCCATCAACCCATTACTGTCCTACTGCTGAGTACAGGTCTCCTCTCATAATGAGAAGGATTAGGCCATAGTCCACCGCGCTGGCCAAAGGCGAATTGGTAGACTTCACATACCTTTGAGATTTTTTTGTATAAATCTTTAAGGTATGCAGATTTCCTCGCGATGTTTTCCTTCACCGTTTTAAGCAAGTGATAATTAATTTCTAATACGCACATAACTTTGAAAAATCAGAAGTGCGTGCCTAAAATTTGAACCTCGGACCCCTTTATTGAAAGGCCAAATTTCTAAACCATTAGGCTATCACTGCTTATTTATGCGGATGATACGCGGATTTTATGCTTCTTTGCGGATTGGTAAACAGCACATCAACTATAAATGATTTTTTTTATCTTCACGTAACCCCACAAAAGTTACCACTTCACAACTATCATTTAAATAGAACACTAACATAATGCCTTTGTAAGCATCTTCTACAGTCTTCACTTGAATATCAGGTAGTTTAGGGTAGTCGTAAAAACAAGGCTGGTTACTATCGTATTCCAATTGGTATATATGTTCGCATATAAATGACTTGAAGTCCTTTGGAATGGGATAGGCGGTGGCAATTTCTAAAAAATAAACAAAAAAAATATGAAATAACAATATTTTGATGGTAATAGAATTGTTTATAGTTCAATTGAGCCGAAACCGTAGCTCTAACTATTTTTACCATCAATGATTTCAACCATTACTATTTTACTCATCATTTGCTATGTTCTGATTTGAAAATTAAGATAAGTTTGAGATACTAACACAAAACAATTATTCCTCACAACATAATTACGATTAACCTCTGGCAGGATTCCTACATATAATGATGAGACAAGATGATTATACTTCTTTGTAAATTTGCTGTAGGAAGTTACTTTACAAAAATATGAAATCTAACCTGTCCCTGGATTTTGCTACTGTGGACTAGATCAAACTCGTTATATTATTAATTCTGCGTTAAACTACATTTTAACACAAACATAGCAAAACTACACTGCGCAAACCGTTGAAGCACGGAACTCCACTACCTACAAATCTCCACAAATAGACATGGCAAACAGTTTCTTGGAAGTAAAATTCAACCACCAATAAGTAAATATCGATGGAAACAGCATCGTAAACTTCAACAAATTCAATATTGAACTGAATCCGCTCAACAATTTTCAACCAGATACCAAGATCGCCTTCCGCCGCACCGGGTACGTCAGGAAACCGAATTTCCGCAAACAGATTGCATTTTGACCTCTACTGGTGTTTCATATGCATACATATAAATACCAAGAAATATTTCCAAGTGGGTAATAAACTGAATTTAGGTTTAACAACGATTTTTTGGTAGGTTAGGAAGCTGGTAAGTAACAACTGCCCATAAATTGCCCAATGTCGTCCACATATAAAGGTATCAGAAATAGGTGTTACGATGGTAGTGGCGAGTAATACTTAAAAGTCTTAAAACTTTCAATATTAAAATTTGCTTGCTAAATTAAACCAATTTATAAGAAAGTAATAAACTTTTCGAAATAAGTGTGTGTGTTTAGAACATTCGACACATGAGGATCATAAAGATATATATGTGACCGAAGGACCTCCATAGAGAAACATGGTGAAGTACACTACATACCGGGCATGGATATTCCTATAGAAAGACTCAAACTCTGCAGTGAGACTTAAGAAGTTATGTGGTCAAAACATTTAAACTGAGAAAAATCATACTGAATTCAAGAATCAGCGCTATTAGCAAGTAAAATAAACATTTCAAGCCACTGAGCTGTCAAATAAACTAATGATCTACGAACTTCCACTAAACCGTCTATTATAAAACTCACCCTTTTCATAGGCCATCTTAGCAATTTCCACGGCGATGCTCACCGATACATTCTTCACTTGAGACAATGGAGGATAAATGCGTCCGATACCTAAATCCTCCTCACTCACGAAGTTTGCTAGCGTCTGAAAAATTTAACTTTATCAATAAATGCTTCTGTTCGTAACTTTTGCTTCATATGAAACATTACTAATAAACAAGCTTAGATGTTTAACTCTCTCAGCGAAAGTATTTCCAAAAGTCCTTAGGACTTCGCTACCTTCATGTCAGAAAATGTACTAAGTTTAGTAATTCAATCCACATTTAGCTTGTACGTTGGTATGTGTTCGTGCTTAGTGGGAAAACATGAAATACTAATGAATAATAGAAAATATAATTTTACGAATAGACAAGGTCTATATTGCACGAGCTGTTGCCCGCGACTTCGCTCGCGTTACGAAGTAATATTTTCATCCTTTATTTTATCCCCTTGGGGGTAGAATTGATCAAAATCCTTTGGTAGCGGATGCCTACGTCATAACATCTACTGGCATGCCAAATTTCAGCCCGATTCGTCCAATGGTTTGGGCTGTGCGTTGATAGATCACTATGTCAGTCAGTCACCTTTGAGTTATATATATTTAAGATTTCTACTTGAAATATATTTCAAATACTAGTATAATTATTATATACTTTTTTATTGAGCAATAGATCTTTGCTAATACAATTTCTACACTATAGTCGCCAACAATAACTAGAACTATTCGACATTTAATAAAGAAAATTTATAGACAAAATCTACAAGGAACTAACTTATCTGAGAGGTAGGATTTTATAAATACCCTGGCAGCAGTCAAAAACATAGTCTCAGGTATTCGATGAGCTCGAACCGCTATCACTCCAAGAGCGATACCAGGGAATATGTAGGAGTTGTTCCCTTGTCCCGTGCGGTACTCCTTGCCTCCGTACTGTACTGGCGGGAAGGGGGATCCCGACGCAAACATACATTTACCCTTGAATAATAAACTGTGCATTATATATTTTAAAATTATATAAGATTTTGAAATGTGGCAGAACTAGTGCAGTGCGATCGGGGAGGAAGTAGCGATACTTCTAGCTGGTAGTAGATTTCTTGCGTTTTAGTACAATGGGCTGACTTGTATAATACTAGCTTTTACCCGCGGCTTTACTCGCGTAAGTGGTCGGTGACAGTACACTTTTTGGGACTTATGGGTACCCTATTTAAGGAGCCCTGACATGACAATTGGTTTTCTAGTAAGGTATGAAAGCGTAGGAAACAAACTTACATTCTCATTTATAATATTAATTAGAGTTAGGCCATTAGGGTGATCGGCTTCCAAGAGAACTCCTATTCTGTATGAAGTTGGCAACATATATCCATGTGCGATGGTGACCACATACCATCAGCTGAAGTACAAGATCGTTTTCTTCTTAATTAAAAAAGAGAAGAAATATTGAATTATCAACCATTTACGTATAAGTTAAGAATCCAACAAACCTCTGTATTGTCGTAAGCAGCTTGCGCAGTACACTCGGCTTTGCTTGTGGGATTCGAAAGAGCGAATATTATCGGTCTTTCTGAATTCTTCGCCATTATTTTCAGAATGTTGGGAGTAAACGCCCCGCCTACCGTTGAACAACCTAGATAGACATACTTTTTATATATTTTTTAGGTATGAGAATCAAAAGTCGGTTGAAATTAATTCTAGAAAGTAATATAGGAGTTCCTTGCAGAATCTTTCAACAGTCCTTTGAAAGCAATGGTAGTAAAAATTGTATGAATTTCGGATTTTACATAAAAAATACGGGGTCCATATCCTAACCATGCTATATTATGCATACTATAATATATAGCAAACTAAAACAATCCCCTGAAGCTTACAATACTAATGCTGCGGCGTTCTGATGCAAAATATAGCTCAGACTTACTTATAATTAAATGAATCCTTAGAAGTATCATAATCATAAAAATCTTTTGAACCAATAAAAAATACATTTTATATTCATGGTGAAATAAATTATACTAAGAGCTTTAAATTATTCCAGACTCTCTCTTCCTTCATTCCTACCACTTAGCATTCCTTGCGGAATTTAATTATATCCTAAGACCTGACAATAAATTATGCAAACTACTGTCTTGAAAAGTATGAATGAATTATTTATACACAACATGTGACCGTGGGTCAAAAGAGCAAAGCTTACTCTTACTAGATAATTTGTTACTTAATAATAGAAATTGCAATGTAACGTAAGTACTTCTACATTACTATTCTAGCTTCCGATCAGCTCTAACTGTCTGTTTGCCAAATGGCAAGGCATAATCTAAACCAGCGGAAAAAGAAGTCAGAAATTTCGAAAAAAAAATGAATGCAAATGGGTACCTATTGACAAGACTAATAAAGGTTTAGAATAAGCATCCTAAAACCTGGGCTTTAGGAATTTGAATAGGGATTATGAGCTTGTAATAACAAGTTTTTAAATACATTCTGGTGTTACACATGCTATTCTGACTCTCACAAAGACAGGCGACTAACCAATTAAACACGTCGGTTTGATCTTAGCGACGCACTCCTCAAAGTTCTTCTGAGGCTCCACATCTTTGCCAAAGTTCTTCGCGTGTTCAGGAACACCACCTTCGCGTTTAGTGGACAATAGTCCATCGACATCGAACATGTATATCTTGTTCTGAGCGTCCTTCTGCTTCAAGCCCTCTTCGACCATCGCCGCTACAGTTAAGTTTGCTATCCCATTTGCTGCCTACAAATATGTACCAAATAGCACCAAAATATTCGTAATACACACATTATGTTTGTACTTTCATACAATTATATATAACCCGTTTATTAAATGTTTCTTTGTAATAAGTAATTTTAAGGGAGATTTACGCGTAATTGTACAAGGAGTCAGTTAAACTATAAATATCCCGGATGTTTTGGGTCCTTAATTAAAAAATCTTTGTAAGCGCAATGCAACGCATTAAAATTATAATAATCAAAAACTGCAATAATTTCTTTGTCATTATTTTACTATTTTGTACAACTGTATAAGTTCTAACTGTATTTAAAAATATCATTCGAATCATTTTTCATGATTTCACTCCATAAGAGGTTCTTTGTTATTTGTTTACCGGCAATTTGATTACACAAAAAAGAACGCGGTAAAATACAACTTCCCCCACAAACAATCTAACAATGGGCGTACTTATCTTCGTTATTTTTCTAGTAAAGTGAATATTCAGACGTTAATAACTCTTGAAAATAATAGATGATCGCGCTGGAGCCCAGGAAACACCGCTTAACGTAATTACTACCGAATACACCACTCCAAATGATTTCTCAAAAGGTTTAGCAATTAATCTTTTTAAAACGATTTTGTGGGAAATACGCCAAGGAACTATGTACATAATTTATTTCATTTGTCAGTTAGAACCATGTCTGATCAGTACCGAAGATCAGTTTTGAAGGTGGTAGAACCCTTTGTGGTTCGACTCCGGCGGCACCACCGCCACACCTATTTCTACCTAATAACAGTAGTGTTAGGCGCTGCTGTGTTCCGGTTTGAAGGGTGTGGTAAGGGAGACAGACTTTTCCGAGGCGTTCCAGCTTAGTCCTCAGGGGTAGCGGCGCATCTGTGCCCGACCTCAGGAAGAAATATCTAATCCTATCTGAGATTGATTACAGATGTCCATGGGCGGCAGTAGCCACTTACCTTCAGGTGGACTGTATGCTTGTCTGCTACTCCTTTATTATAAAAAAAAAAAAAAAACCTATTCAATGATGAGGTTCTTGGGGTACCGTAATTTCGTAATGTAGTTAAGACATTTAATTAAATTAGGCATAATTAGCTGTAAGGCAGTCATAATAAAACATTCCAGTACTTACGATTTGCCTTGCAAAACGGACTTGCCCTACGAAATGAAGACTGAGACCTAGCAAGGATGACTATTCACTAGGATGACATCACGTGAAAATTACACTTGCTTTCCAATATTACGCATTTTCTCTCCAATGGGCGCCGTGGGCCCACGTAGAATATGTATGGTCTGGTACACCGCACGTCCAATTTCTGCTCTATCAAATAACAAACCTTACCAATTTTCAAAAGAAACAGTAAGTACCAATTTGTCCAACTTACTGATCCAGCCCCGAGGAACATATAAATGTTCTCGCTAAGTTTCTTCTTCGTGACCCTCACGGCCGCCATCAGACCAGCTACAGCTACACTCGCGGTACCTTGGATATCATCGTTGAAGGTGCAATAACAATCCCGATACTTGTCCAAAAGACGCGTAGCGTTTATTAGGGCAAAATCTTCGAACTGGAAAAATGGATATGGATACTGATGTTATGTGAGAAGTTTTGAACACTTATTAGAAATTACAGAAGAGCTGACACGTTTAAGGAGTGAATTAAATAAATACCCTAGTTTTATTTTTGTTTGTCAATCGAAATAGTAATAAGTAAATTCATGCGAAAATTAATTGAATTAACCTATTGTATGAACTCTATTGTATCACTATTTTTTGGAGCTGCGCACATAATTTCGGTTACATCCAAAATATGCACAAAGGAACAAGTAGAGGACCTACATAGGTAGTCCCATTAATCGAAATAATAATTTATTCCCATACTTATAATCACTTCTTGTTTAAACTTTAATCTTACATTTTAATAATCCAATGTCAGTTTTATTAGGAATGGCCAAATTCAATGGAGAATTTGTAAGTCGGAAAAAAAAACAAATATATCCATAGGTCCTGTTCTTAACATATATAGACACTTAAGTATAAAGTAAAGTGTACCAAATTGAAAGCGTCGTCGCTTAAGATTTACGATACAAACTAGTTCTGTTCATAAGGAACTACCACACTTGGCCAGTGTCCGAATACCTACTCGACTTCCCTTAAGGAAACTATTTATTCTAGTTGCTTCCGTGCCAGATCTACTTATTGGCATATAACTTTCTTTTCTCAGTCACGAATCTATGAAAGTTCAATGAAAACTAGTTAGTTGTTATCTTGTACTTATGAGCTTATATTATTTTAAAACAGTATTTTTTTTTAAATAATATGTTACGTTGTTTACAATGTAAGGGCCAATACTTAAAGATTAGAGATAGAACATATAGAAAGATCAAAGGTTTTAATGTCTATATACCTACAACATCGTACGCCAAATAAAATCAAAAATATTTCTTTTTAAAATTGATGAACGTATCGATACATAGTACATACCTACTTGTGTGTGCGTGATACACTTAAGAACTACACGTAAGGCATATAGATATTGAGTACAATCGTATGAGCAGAATTTTCTGACGTTTTCGCAAAACATGAACAGATGTTTATGAGAAAGTATATATTTTTTATTTAGATATATAGTTTATGTGAAAGTACATAGGTACTATTAATTAAACCTTTTAAAGAAAACGTAAATTCCCATTTTCCACGAGTAAAACATAAATTACCTGCAGGAGAGTGTTCGGTCCGTATCGCTGAACGCAGGCTTGCATAAATTCATCAACTAGATCGTCGTAGTCCTTGCCGCGAACTCGTTTTTGGCGCAGCCCTATATAAAGAGGGTCTTCTAGAAGACTCTGAGAATATTTAATCGAAAATATTAGACGATTTTATGTATTCGTAGCGTTTATATATGAAAATATAATTGATTTAAACGAACTATCATTCAAATGTAGACAATTCAACAGGACTACATATCGCAATAAAATCTAAGGTTGCTAAGTGAAAATCAGCACAGAAAAACAGCAGAAAACTCCCCATGTCTAGATTTACAAGTGAATAGACCCTAGGGAATAGACACGTACCTAAGTGCCTACTGATATTATATGGTTTACAGTATTTATCCCGATCGTGGAAAATAATGAGAAAACACGATTATAGCTGAGTCTATTAGGATTAGATTCTCATTAATCTTGTTTGCGTTCAAGCAGGCGAACGTAATTTACACGATGTTATTAAGAAGGTGCCATCAGATTCTACGTACTAGCAAGTGCTCTATCTACTATCTCTACTTTTATATGACTTTTGTATATCTAATAGTATTTACTTTTATAGGACTTTTTTTACCTAGTAATTTTTAATCGACATATATATAAATAAATAAGCATGTCAACACTTTTTTGTCCCTTGTGTCGTATATAAAACAATTTATACCTGATTATCAGTACCGAAGTCCAAGGTTATAGGCAGACACTGGTGTGGTTTGATCCCAGCCAGTGCTGTGTAGAGTGCCAGCTTGCCCACAGGAATACCCATCCCGTACGCTCCTAAGTCACCCAAACCCAGGATTCGTTCACCGTCCGTAAACACTATCGCTCTTACGTCATGTTCCGGCCTACAATCATTATAGCATGTTTTACAGACACGCATAATTGAAACAAAATAGCAATTGATTAGCTACACCATTTATTAGCATTATAATTACTATATATGTACATACTTAAGTCTATATTACAAAATCTGTGAAATTTGTACAGTGATTTTAATATTAATTGGGTTTGAATTGTAAAGTGTTTATATTAATTTACTACTTAACATAACACATATCACAGATTATTAGAAATTGGAAGAATATATAAAATGAAAGACTATAACATTGATATCACTTTATTTTTCAATTCAATTAAATTTAATAAGTACAATACCTATACCATGTATCACATAATACATGCACCTTATTGTCATGTATTCTCTAATGGCAACTATAATAACGTAACCATAAGCCTAACGTCTTAATATATAGAGCTTCGATGTGTCTTCGAAGAGAACTGTCTACCTCTTCTAATTAATCTGATATAATTTTATAGCCACATCCCTAACAAGTATGTCCATTTCATATTCCGCTTATTAACATGCGACGGGGTGGGTAATTCTATGAGTTCTTTTGAGAATTCGATTTAAATGCTAGCCGCATTCGTCGGGGGGTGGCGGTTTGATTGGCGCTGAAGACGTTAGAAATTTCACGCCGTTTCGCGTTAACGTCCCCATTTCGGCTTCGAAGAGGGTATCGTTAATAATCTTTTCAGCAAAAAGTCTCTGTTCTGGAGCTAATCGGGATAATTTTAAGGCCCATCCCTTAGCAAGTATGTCTGCTTCGTATTCCGGTCTTTTGAAATATGACGGAGTTGGCATATCAATTTGATCTTCTGAGGGTGCAGTTAGAGTTCGTTTGATTTTTTTACTTGGCGTGGTATGTTCAGGTGAGGATGGTGGTCTAATAGGGTTTCCAAGCGGTATTAGCGATGGTGGTGGAGTTGGCGTCGACTCTTCGACCAATGTTTGCTGTAAGAAAATTGTTACGCTATTAATGACAATAGAGTATTAGTAAACAGTAGGTAAATAGTAAGGATGTATATAATCCATTTGCAATTAAAATGACGTAAATAATTTAATGATTTCAATAAAGTTCTCGTATAAAACATGTCAGTGTGTATGATTCACCTTATTAAATTCGCACTAAACTAAACCATTTAAACTAACATAGGAACATATCTAAAAGATTGCCGACAATTGATTCAATAGTTGGAATGTTGCAAATTGAGCATCACTTAACCATTATGTCGAACAGAAACTTATATTAGACAGAGCACAGTAAATGCATTCAGTTTCAAGTAAAATTTCACGATGTAAACATGCATTCATGCCTTCGATCATTAATAACAACTAAATACATAATCCCATACAAAAATGAACTTAAAAAGTGGCGTCAAACGTGTTTATAAAATTCTAAGCGACAGAATCTAAAATTAATGCAAAATCAACCTTATCACTATTTATAACGGTGTTTTTCAAAAACTGCTTACCAAAAGCAATAAATTTTTACGACATAAGCTAGCTGTCATAAGCTATCACTTTTACAGGTTTGTCACTTGGACAAGGAATTAGTGGAGACGAACTGTGATTACTTTATACGGTTATTATAAATTATAACTTAATATTTTTATTAGGTCGAAGTAATTAATTTTAATGAACATAATAATAATTTATCAATGAAAGTAATATGACGACACAATTTATTATAACTATAAGCAACTATAAGTTAATTTAAACTTAAAATATAACCAAATACAAGTAATTTAATTAAAAAATCAACAAGCTGTTTACGCCGTTACCCAACGAAATATATTGCCGCCGACTAAAGAAATATGTAGTAAACCAACATTTATTTCAATTATTTTTACCCGACTGCCAAGGAAGGGTTTAGTATCGTACTGACCGCCTTACTGTACAGACGACGAAGAAAATGCAGAGGGTATTAATTATTGCTGCTTTGTACTATCTATCCCAAAAAAATAAAAACCGGCGACGACGAAGACTCCATGTTCATCCATTGATTGAGCAGAGAGTTGTTTTTCATCTCCTGAAATATTTTCGAACAATGTGTCCACAATATCCTCCCAGGCTTTGTTTCTTGCATCTTTGTTTTTGTAGAGTGGATCGGATGCATCCCACAATTTCTTCCTCAGGCGTACCTCATCGATAACTCGACCTGTATCCACTTCGTGGTTCGCCATGACTGTACGCGCTGACGACGTCCGCTCCGCTCGTCACTAGAACGCTCACTGAAAGCAGAGGCGCTCGTGCGATCGCCAGCGCCGACAGCTACGCGGGGCCGACGCGCGACGCGTGCGGCCGCGTAGCTATCAGCGCTGACCGCCGTGCGCGCTGATAGCTACGCGTCACTCAAAAACGCTTCCTAGAAGTTCATATATCTCGGCCATCAGCGCTGACGGTGCGCGTGCCGTCAGCGTTTATGTTTTTCGCGCGTATCTTGTATGTTTGTCTTTATTTATTTGATCGGATCTAACAAACGGCTGGATGAATGTCGACAAGTAAGGTGTCATTATATTCATCTCAATGACCCGAGTGTCCTTAGATAGGTGTTAGAAAAAAAATCAAAATGGCGGATTTTTGGCACGAAATAGTAATATTTAAAAAAAAAGTTAACCAAACCTATGGAGTGGGGTATCAAAATAAAGGAAATTAAAAGGAGATTACACACATATTATATGATGTATACATATATATATATAACACATCGGGGTGACTGTCTGACTAAATGCGTAAGTTGCTGCGCCAGACACCAACGTAAAGGGAAACCGCTGAACTTTAGCGTGCTGGAATTTTACACATAGGTTCTTTATATAGCGTGAATGAGCACTACGAGGATAAAATAGGATAATATTGTTTGAACATTTGTTTTTGAAGCATATACCTATTATGAAACTTTCTTGATAAAAATAATGAAACGTCTATTTCACTGTTTTTGAAAATTCTACTTCAGCCTTTATAGCAGTAGTAGTAGTAGTTTTAGCCAGTCGGGTTTTTGATTTTTTAATTAAATTACTTGCTTACTTTGTAGTGACAGAAATCCGTTGTATATTTTTTTCTTAAATTTAGATTTTTTTCCAACACCTATCTAAGGACATTTGGATATTTGAGACGAATATAATAACACCTTAACTGTTGAAATTCACCCAGCCGTATGTTATATCCGAGGGAATAAAATGCAGCTAAAGTCTTCTTATAAAGATACATACAAGATACGTGCAAAAAACATAACCCTTCCTTGGCAGTCGAGTAAAAATAAAAATACGGAATCAACAGGCTGCCATTAATTCCCTTGAATAAAGTGAGTTTATTGGAAAACAGTCTTTTCGATGGATTTTTATTTTTTTTCGTATCTTTTTTGGCAATCTTATTTTAGTGTATCGTTCGTCAATAGACTTTATTATAATAATTCTATGACTATTGCCGCAGCAGTTGGATGAAAAGACATCATAAAATATATTAAATAATACTGTATATAAATATTAAATAATTACTTAATAATTTAATTTCACTCATTTACTATTTACTCATTGCCTAACCTTTTAGGTAATACGGGCATATGTTTAATTATTATACAAAACAAATATTTTTATATAACAAAAAAAAAGAAAAAAAAAAATTAAATTAAATAAAAAAATATAAAACAATAGCGTCTCCATTCAAGTTAGAACAGAGTCACCATGTTACCCGAACAAATCAAGTGGGCATGCAGTAGTAAGAATTGTACGTTTAATAACAGACTTTACAATTTAAATGGTTTATACATTCTGACCTAATCTAAAAGCGCACCCAAATAGACATTTGGGTGCGCTTTTTTCGTCGCGGCATTTTTTTGTCGCTGATTGTGTATCTAGTTCTTATTAGTGATCGAAGATTCATGCCGACCTTGTGCAAAAATAATAATCAAATAAAATAAATACATACGTAATACCTGTACCTATTATTTAAGTCTCAGGTTTCTTAGTCATTTCTGTTTTTTTGGTGCCGAACGTATAAGGGCAAGACAAGTTACATCGAAAAGCAATAAGAGTTCAATCAACTCTTTAATCTCAACAATCGTTCAACTACAACGACATTATAAGTAATATTTCAATAAGAAAATTAAAACATTAAACTTGTTTGATAAAGAACTCGAACCTATCTTCATTTGTAAGTTAAGATTTTTGATAACAGACAGACACTAGCCAAGTATGATTATAAAATAAACTATTTTTTAGAGCGGCAACTCTGTGTTGTCGCCATTTTATTTACCTACTTTCAATGACATTCACTGTGGTCATTCAGTCTGTATTATCTCAGATGTCTCATTCGTCGCCTGAAATTCAGAGCACTCAAAGTAACATTGTGTGTCTTTACGACACGACTGTTAAAATATACGTCGAATGCTACCTTTTTAAATAAAATAACTGTAGCGCGGGAACACTTTTCGGTTTTATTATTTAAAAAAAAAGAAGGTTCGATTTGCCCGACGGATCCCCAAACATCGTACGATGTCCTTGCCGGCGCCTGACCAATCAGGAGCGATCGTACGATGTGCAAGGATACCGCGCATGCGCCTGAGCTTATGCCTTGCGCCGTGTTTTTGAGAATAAAGCGGAGTTGCTTTGGAGCCGCGCGAGTGAATGCGTCTGCGCGCCAGCGTCTTCCGTCGAGGCCCCTTTTGTTAAATCTAAGTTTTTGTTAAACAATCCAAGTTTTTTTATAATAAATAAAAGTTTTGTTATAAATTGTCGCCCAACTCAGCGGCCGAACGTATTCTTTAGTTTCGGATAGTGGAAAATGCCGACGACGAGACAGCGTGTTGTGGAGAAGGAGGACGTCGTTCCAGTGGAGGACTCTAGCTCCACTGGGGAAGAGCCTGTTACCGGCGCGACGGCGCCGACGCAGTATGGACCTTCTGAACAATTTCTGTCCACATTACTGGAAAACATCGCGAAGACGCAAGCGGAGGCAAATAAGGCGCTTATCAACGCGCTGCTCGCGGCGCCTCGTGGAGTCGTGAACTCCGAGGCGTCGTCTCCTGAGGTAGCGGCTGGCCCGACGAGTCCGACGACGGCTGCGATGACGTCGTCGTTCATAGACCACGGGGCAGTACCGGCCGCAGGCGGCAACTTCACCGCGTGTACGGCGCGGTTTGACGGCGCATCAAACGACCCAGAAGTACTGGAGGCGTTTCTGGACTCCGTGGGAGTGTATAAGGAGTGCGCCAATGTTTCCGACGTGCACGCGCTGCGAGGCCTGCCTATGCTCCTCTCCGGGGACGCCGCCGTGTGGTGGCGCGGCGTACGAGACTACGTGACTACGTGGGCGGATGCGAAGATGCGTTTGCGGGCCATGTATGGTGCTCCTCGACCAGCGTACAAAGTGTTGCGTGAGGTGTTTGCCCGCGAGCAAAGAGAAGTGCAAAGTGACAAATTTATTAATGGCATTAGGTCCCTTATTGCGCAATTGCCATATCGTTTAGCGGACGAGTTACAAGTAGACATTGTGTACGGACTCCTAGACCGGCGTATTCGCAAACGTGTTCCCCGCGAGTGTGTGATAGATTTAAATCATTTGATTGAGAGGGCACGGGTAGCGGAAGACGCGGCACGAGAAGTAAAATCCAGTCAGGCAAGTGCAAAGCGAACCTCGGGTAAGTCCAATGAAAGTTTTCCCGCGCTTACTGATTCGACTGAGTTACCGCGTAATACAAGGAGACCGCGTTGCAGCGCTTGTAGAAAATTCGGGCATTCAGTAGATGAGTGTGTTAATCAGTCACGAGTAGGTGGACCGAATAAAGTAATTAAGTGTTATGGTTGTGGGAAAGTAGGCGTGATTAGGTCGAAATGCGACGTGTGTAATAATTATAACGCTAAGCCCACAGATTTCCACGTTGCTGTTGTCGAAGCGACGAGAACGAAAATGTTAGGTTCGGACACCGCGCGTAAATGTGACCGTAAATGTACGTCCGACGCCGGACACGAGTCCGACGTCGTTGGTAGGTCTGATCATGTACAGAAGTTAGACGTCAAAAGTAGGTATAATTTCGAGTGTACGTCCGACGCCAGACACGGGTCTGACGTCGATGATAGGGTCGACAGCGTACAGGACTCTGATGTCGACGGAAGGTCAGAGGTCAAGTGCACGTACGACGTCAGATGCGAGTCTGACGTCGAACACTACTTTGATGTCGATTTTAGTACCGTTACAAGTAAGAGTGCTATTCAACCGTTATTGAATATTAGCGTTATGGGTCGTCGAGGTGTGGCAGTTATGGATACTGGTGCTACACATTGCATAGCCAGTCCGTCCCTGTATAAAATATTATTAGACTCTAACATAAAATTTAGGAATGTCGAATATAGGATACGTTTAGCAGATGGCTCTCGAGTAGAACGGGAGTTATTGGAAGCCAGCGTTACAGTGACCGTAGAAGGTCGCGAGATACAGACGGATTTTTTTGGTACTGCCTGGCGATAATACTAGGACACTCCTTGGTATCGAGTTTCTGTCCCGTGCGGGTATAGTGATGGACGTTGCGCAGGGTAAGTGGACATTCGCGGACGAACCCGATCGTCACTATTATTTTAGGCAAGAGCACTCGCGGAACGCCCCCGCGAAAGAATTGATGTTCGCCAGTTCCGCAGATCTCTCCTTGCGCGCCGATGAGGGAATCAAACTTACTCACCAGCAGAGACGTACTTTAGATGATTTTATACAGCGAAGAACCGCGCAGTTCGCCCTGAATGGACCTGCAACGGAGTTCGCAGTACATCATATAAAGGTAAAGCCAAACCAGGAGCCAATCGCGTCGCCGCCATATCGTTTATCCCAAAATAGGAAAGAAGCTCTACAGAACGAACTAGAGAAGCTCCTTCGAGATGACGTCATCGAGGAATGTGAGTCCCCTTGGGCCTCTAATGTCGTACTAGTATCGAAGAAAGGGGGTGGATGGAGACTGTGTATTGATTACAGGAAACTCAATGCCGTCACCGAGCCAGACCGGTACCCGCTCCCTCGCATGGAAGACATACTGCATGCAGCCAAGACTAGTAATTTCATGACGACATTAGATCTAAGGTCGGGATATCATCAGGTGAACGTGGCACTTGAAGATCAAGACAAGACAGCTTTTACGAGTCCATTAGGTACGTATAGGTTTAAACGTATGCCAATGGGATTGCGTAATTCAGGAGCTACATTTCAGAGGCTCATTGATCGTTTTCGATCTAACCTGAAAGGTATTGAACTATTTGCTTACTTGGACGATTTGGTAGTACTATCTCCTGGGCCCTTCGAGAGACATTTAGCAGATCTGGAAGCGGTTTTCGAGCGACTGGAAATGTTCAAGCTGCGTGTTAACAGGGAGAAAAGCCATTTCGCGTGTGATCAGGTAAAGTTTTTGGGCCATGTGATCGTTCCGGGAGGTATCCAAATGGACCCCGAAAAGACTGCTGCGATTGAGAGTATGGGAAGCCCAAATAATGTCAAAGAGTTAAAGTGTTTTATACAAACTGCAAGTTGGTTTCGTCGTTTTATCAATAATTACGCAGAGGTGGCGAGACCCCTCACGAACCTATTGAAGAAGACCAGCTCCTGGAAGTGGGGTGCTGAAGAAAAACAAGCGTTCGAGCATATTAAAAATCTTTTGGTAAGTGCTCCAATTCTGCGACAAGCAGATGAGACGAAACCTTTTATTCTTTGCACAGATAGCAGTGCATACTGTTTAGGTGCGGTTTTGATGCAGGGGGAGGGCCCTGACGAAAGACCGATAGAGTATGCGAGCCGACTCCTTACTAGCGCTGAACGAAATTACTCGACGACAGAGCGCGAGGCCTTGGCGGTCGTATGGGCTGTAGGTAAGTTCCGTGGCTATATAGAAGGAGCGAAGATTACTGTTCGGACAGATCATCAGCCACTACGCTGGCTTATGAGCCAACGGTCACCGTGCGGACGACTGGCTCGATGGGCTCTGGTGTTGCAGGAGTTCGACCTTGTCATCGAATACACGCCCGGTCGGTCTAACGTAGTGGCAGATACGCTGTCACGCCCAGCATGTGCGCAAGACCCGGACTCCGATATGTATATGGCAATTGTAGATATGCCGAGGCGAAGCAAAGCTGACGTCCGTGAAAACCAGCGAAAGGACCCAGAGGTGTGCAAGATCATCGACGATCTTGAAGCTGACGAACCCTCAAGGGGGAGACCCTGGTCAGATAAAGGTTTCACTATATCTGACGGCATTTTATACAGGTACAGCTTGGAGTCCGACGAAGATGAAGAAGCGTGTCTAGTAGTGCCAGAGCATGAGCGCGCGAAAGTGATGGAGGATTTACATGATGCACCTACAGCAGGTCACTTAGGTGTGGAGCGAACATTGCACCGAGTGCGCGCGCGGTTTTATTGGCCCGGCATGCGCAAATTTGCGACTAATTATATAAAAGGATGTACACTATGCCAGAGATATAAGGCGGATAACAGGAAGCCGGCGGGATTGTTGCAAACTCCGGCCGTGTCCAGACGATTCGAAGTAGTTTCTGTGGATCTCTTCGGACCCCTCGTTGAGACGTCTAGGAAGAATCGATGGATCCTGATTGTGGAAGATGTAAGTTCACGTTGGGTGGAACTTTTTCCACTGCAGCAGGCCACCAGCGCCGAGTGCGCTCTAACTTTGACCAACGAGGTGTTTCTTAGGTATGGCGTGCCACGTCGTCTAATCAGTGACAATGGTGTGCAGTTCGTGAGTGAGGTGACGCAGCAGGTTTGTCACGTGTTGGGGATAACTCAGTCACTCACTCCATATTATCATCCTCAAGCCAACCCGATTGAGCGGAAAAATAGAGACCTCAAACCTCAGCTGGCCATACTCGTAGGTCAAGACCATTCTACGTGGGATCTGCATCTTGCGTCGGTGAGGTTCGCTATGAACTCTGGGATCACTGCTAGCACCGGATTTTCCCCAGCTTATCTTACCTTTGGGAGAGAGCTGAGAGCACCATCAGATTCTGCGTCGGATATGAGAGTTATCGTTGAGAATGATAATTTTGTGCCAGCTATTACTCCATACCTGAAGAGGATAGCCTGCACGTTGGAAGACGCCAGAGATACCCATGAGAGAGCGCAGGATACCCAGAAAAGGAACGCTGATAAGGGACGAAGGACGCCGCCCGCGTATCGAGTGGGAGATTTAGTTTTACTAAGGACTCAGGGGCAGAACGAGGTAGGTCGCGGACAGTCCGTGAAGTTTGTGCCACGTCGCGACGGCCCATACAAAATCAAATGTAAAGTAAGCCCCACATCCTACGTGCTACAAAGTACGCGTAGCGATGATGAGATAGGTAGATATCACGTCTCGCATTTAACGCCATTTGTAGGTCCAATCGAACCTCCAGTGAGGGAAAAGCGTAGGCGCGGTAGGCCTCGTCGATTAATCGCGGAATGCTAGCCCAACTGCGAGGGCGCTAAGTAGGGCTATAGGGGGAGGATGTAGCGCGGGAACACTTTTCGGTTTTATTATTTAAAAAAAAAGAAGGTTCGATTTGCCCGACGGATCCCCAAACATCGTACGATGTCCTTGCCGGCGCCTGACCAATCAGGAGCGATCGTACGATGTGCAAGGATACCGCGCATGCGCCTGAGCTTATGCCTTGCGCCGTGTTTTTGAGAATAAAGCGGAGTTGCTTTGGAGCCGCGCGAGTGAATGCGTCTGCGCGCCAGCGTCTTCCGTCGAGGCCCCTTTTGTTAAATCTAAGTTTTTGTTAAACAATCCAAGTTTTTTTATAATAAATAAAAGTTTTGTTATATAACTGATATTACCTATATATTATCTTTTAAATTTACTCACCTCACAAATTTCAGAACCATCCACTGCCATTTGATCTTTAACAAAAATCATATCGTTATAATACCATAAAGTTGGTTCTGCGTCATCACTCGATCCGCCGTGTAACTGCCTACGATATATCTTCTGGCATTCCTTATTGAAATTCGTTCGCAAGATATTGATTTTCTTTTTCAATTTGTCCTCATCGTAATCGGGCCTGTATTTTTTTAATACATTCAGTATTTTTTGCAATGCGAGACACCTTTTCGTTTTGTTGGTGTAATCCCTTAACTTCACTTTCCATAACTCTGGACACTCGCGATATAATGATATTAAAAGCAAAACGAACCCTCGCTCCGTAATGGGTTCAATCGCTTCTACATTATTTATATTGGATTGTGAGTGCGATACGTCCGCCATATCTTTAGACTGGTAAGCGAATGAACGACCGATTGTCAATTGCACGGCAAAACCACAGCAAAACGATCAATGGCGACGTCAGTACGATTTGACAGCGTGATCAATCATAATAGGTACCGTGCAAACAATAATCGGTCTTACTGCTTGGTAGGACTGTCTTTTAGATCGATTTATACTGAGGGCACATAGAACTTTCTAACATTAACTGTATACATAACGTCAACGAGTATCAATCATCCATATTGACAATTCCAATTGACCTGACAGTTTCGAATTCACATTAATCTTCTACGGATTATAGGTATTCATGTTATCAATTGTATATTTCTTACTCGTAGAAGATATTTGTATAAAAATACATAAATATTCTCTGTTAAGTACACAGAGAATATTTATGTATTTTTTTGAATTATTATTATTTTATATTTAGAACGGAACTGTAGCAACCTTACCAATTTTTCAAAATCTCCAAAACGTGACCTTTGTCGTTGACGGTTATAAAAAGGCCCCTTGCCCTTCTATAAATAAGCCCGAACCTTTGACAAGCGAGCCCCACAGTAGGTGTATAAACAATAGGCAGATATTTCTCAATATTCTGGGCTAGAAGGCTGAAGAAAAGCTTTTCATTGGTATCCTAAAAATATAATAGATACGTGAAATATATCTCCTAAATTGAAAATAATTACTTTGTTTAAGAAACTCACAATACTTCATATCAAATAAAGAAATTAAACATGATGTACATTATAATTAAGAAAGTACCTACTTACTCATCAACTATATGTAATTAACTAAAACACTAGACTAGGCATAGGCTTAACCATTAATTAAAATCTATTTCGTTAATTACCTGAAGCTCCACAAGGTAAAGGTACTTATTCAAATCGTCCTGATACCTATCAATTGAAATTCTACAAATATTGAGCTGTTCTTCTTGTGTCTTATAATCAGGCGCCAATAGCCCGTGAATACCCAAAGCCTGTCTCTCTCGAAGCGTAAAAGCGAGACCCTAAAATATTAACACCCAATACATTATGATTATTTATCATCTTATTGTCCCACTACGCACGGATCTCATAATGAGAAGGATTTAGGCCCAGTTATCGTGGTAATCAACTGCTGATTTATTTACTAAACACAAGTTTAATTTTTTACACAACTCAACTTCACGATTTTTTTTTTTCAAATCTCACAAAACTCAGTTCTTAATGCGCTCTCCACCGTCACAATATAAATAAACCCAATTTGTTTTATTTATTTGTAACCTTTAGGCTGAGACCGCACTGCGATTAAACGCACGCGTTTAACCGCAAGACTGAAACCGCTAAAATATAAAACATATTGCTTTCTATACAAGTGCACGCACTAGTGACTTTTTCAGTCGACTGATTTATTGTTACATTTTGACCGCGGCTTGTTTAAAGAGCGGTTTTTTGTCTCCCATAGTAATTGTATGGTGGGGCATTGATATAAACTAAAGATATGTTACTAGTGGGTAAAACATGAAATATACAAAATACACCAATTGGAGTGAATCGACTCCAGCCGCTCTCGCGGCGGCGTAGTAACTGACACGTATGTATGTCACTGTATACGTTTAACGTCATTATTTTAGTCTTCTAAGCCTCAAAATGCCTTCTTGGGCAATGCTTAAATGTACAAATTATGCAAAAAAATACCCAAGATTCATGGAATCACATTTCACAAGTAAATGAGGAGAAATCATTATATCTTGATTGTTTTTCGTGCTTGGTCCGCTATAATTACGTAACTGACAAAATAGAGATAACGTATTCCTTCCACAAGTAGTAATAGAGAAGCAAAATTTACGTACATATTTACGTATGAATGAATGAGTTACTTTCGGGTAAGCAAAAAGAAAAACGTGTATTTGTGTGTTTAGTGTAACACTTATTTGTGTTGTTTTGTGGGCAGGTAACATATCTATAGTTTTAAATATCATTGGTTTTTTATTCAGTCTCTAACCCCACAACACGTGCTGTTCGCCTGAAATCTATGATGAGACTGAAATAAAATTAAGCCAAAAGAAAACCGCAGTGCGTGTTCGTATGCGTTTTGGCGTTTTCAGCTTTTTTTATTCAGTCTGCGTTTAATCGCAAGACTGAAACCGCTAAAATATAAAACATATTGCTTTCTATACAAGTGCACGCACTAGTGACTTTTTCAGTCGACTGATTTATTGTTACATTTTGACCGCGGCTTGTTTAAAGCGCGGTTTTTTGTCTCCCATAGTAATTGTATGGTGGGGCACTGATATAAACTAAAGATATGTTACTAGTGGGTAAAACATGAAATATACAAAATACACCAATTGGAGTGAATCGACTCCAGCCGCTCTCGCGGCGGCGTAGTAACTGACACGTATGTATGTCACTGTATACGTTTAACGTCATTATTTTAGTCTTCTAAGCCTCAAAATGCCTTCTTGGGCAATGCTTAAATGTACAAATTATGCAAAAAAATACCCAAGATTCATGGAATCACATTTCACAAGTAAATGAGGAGAAATCATTATATCTTGATTGTTTTTCGTGCTTGGTCCGCTATAATTACGTAACTGACAAAATAGAGATAACGTATTCCTTCCACAAGTAGTAATAGAGAAGCAAAATTTACGTACATATTTACGTATGAATGAATGAGTTACTTTCGGGTAAGCAAAAAGAAAAACGTGTATTTGTGTGTTTAGTGTAACACTTATTTGTGTTGTTTTGTGGGCAGGTAACATATCTATAGTTTTAAATATCATTGGTTTTTTATTCAGTCTCTAACCCCACAACACGTGCTGTTCGCCTGAAATCTATGATGAGACTGAAATAAAATTAAGCCAAAAGAAAACCGCAGTGCGTGTTCGTATGCGTTTTGGCGTTTTCAGCTTTTTTTATTCAGTCTGCGTTTAATCGCAGTGCGGTCTCAGCCTTACGCAAACGCTAAACAGATTTATCCAAAATATATTTATGCTAATAATCACAAAAAATGGAAAATCGGCGGATTTTCGTGCAGAATCTTGTGAAATAATAAAATTACTCAATAAGGAATTTTCGTTTACTGAATAGCTGAGCGACAAAGTATGCCATTAATTTGCCCTGACGATTAAAATTAAGATCCTCGAATGTTATTACATAATTTTGTTAGGGCTGACTGATTGTTTACGTTTAATTATTAAATGAAAATGTTAAGAAATTTTAACATTATAAACAAAGTAAATCAATTTCATGCTAAGAAAAAGTTATGATTGAAGTTGAAGATGATTTCGTCTGAAAACATATACCTATTTTCTATATGGATGAATATGATAAAAAAGGCGATGTGTCGACCCTACTGTGTAGGCATAAACGGCAGAGATAGTAAATTCTAAGGCACAATAATTAATTAATGTTCATTACATTTCAATACTATTATATTTCTTAAAACAGTAGGTACTGTTCATATTCAGAGAACGTTTAATAAATGCAGTTTATTACCTTATTCAGACGAGGGTCTCTCAAATGGTCAATACCCCTGACCATATTCGGACATATTATATTTCCAGTTACTTCATTGAAATATCTTGTAATTATATCTAAATCCCGAACTCTAGTAAACTCCAGTAAAACACGACCTAAGACTCTTTTTTTTTGAAGGAATTTTACATGTCTGGAAAAAGGAAGTAGTGTTTTTACGGAAGAATTCACTTACCAGCATTAACCCTCAAACCAAAATACAGCAGAGCTACTACAGTACCTAGTCTAGTGTTTAGATATGCCCCGATACTCTCAAAGCCAAACCACGAAGTCGTACAACTTTACAATAAATCATTATTAAACTAATTGTAATAATTTTATTAAAAGCAGTCATTTCGATTTTTTATTAAATATCAAAACCAAATTAATACTTACATAAATACCTTCGAAATCGAAGAAAGCATTTCAAAAATGAATGTCACCCATTAGCAAAAGCCCAAAATGACGCATATCAATCAAAATAAACCATCTATGGACATCAATTTCAATCACTAATCATCACTATTTCTTCTTTTTCTTACTCTATGATGAAAAAAATGTCTTTGTTTTAAGGCAAGAAAAGGTCCTGTCCGCCTGCGAGCTGCTCTTCTGCGTATCACTTGCATCCTATAGTTTTATAAGCACTTTTCTTGTCGTGGTTGCCTCACGTGTCGCGAAGGAGCACAGAGTTAATTCACGCGTGCTGGTGAGACACGCGTGCGTGACAATACAAGGCCCTTAAACGTTAAGTTAGTCTCATTTTAATACAAGATAAAAAGGATCTGTAGTAAATAAAAAATATTTAAATTAATCCTACCCACATCATTCACAATTGTAAACGGTCATCCTTATGTTATTTGTTTAAAAACGTCACATCCTAAACTCGGATATACTTATGAAAAAAAAAAACAAATTTAATCTAATAGCATTTGCGTCGTAGTGTTAAATAAATTTAAATATTTTTTTATGTTGACGCACTCTACACTGGAAACACATGTAAATTAAAAACTTCTTTATTAAAAAAAAATCTATGAAATATATGACATTAGGATATGTAAAATAAAACCACAATTGTTTTGAACATGTTTAATTAGTAACTTCCATTCTTTTTTTGTATTTAACAATTAGCCTACTAAACATACACTATAACGTCTTGCATTCGAAGGAGAAATACATTTAGGGGAAAAGTCAAAAGATCGAAGATAATTGACTTAAAAGATAATTATGAACTTAAAAGAAAAACCCTGATAGTGAAAACGCAAGAAAATAAAACATTGCAAATCGTAGAGTGTATGTTTTAAATATGTAAAGTTACAGAACACACAAACAGAAATTCAACATATTTTTTATTAATTTGTACAGTTCGTTAGTTTAACACTGTAAAGATGGATCCACACCGTATAACAAATGGTTAAACAATTCAATTTAATACGTTTAACGGTTAGTAATAACAATATAACACAATGTGTTATTTTGTTATGTTAATATAACATGTTATGTTATATAGTGAGGACTCAATATTACCTACATATCGTCACAGCAACATAATCACTTCGTATCAAAAGATACCAGGTCTAATTGTAACATAAATTACTTACACAATGACATTTGATAAACTCAAAATAAAAGTTAATTTTCGCTCAGCGAAAATAATTTATCTCTCACTATTTGATAAAATACTGAACGCGAAACATATTATACATACTTAAATATTTTCAAGTCGAAGTGTATATACTATTAATCATTAATTTAGACACCTCACGAAACCATCTTACCACTTCCCAACCGAAAAGCCAAAAAAAAACACATGAATTAGTGTTTGCTTTTTTACAATTTCTATTTATATTCAATATGTAACTGACGCAAATTAAATATTATATTTAAGTGTTTAAATATATTTTAAGATTTATTACCTCTGCTTATTACATTATTAAATGTTATATGCCACAATACACATGTTATTAAATCTCAGAAAGTAGTTATAATTGGACTAAAATGCCGTGTTTCTATTTCTATTAAGTAAAAAAAAAATCAATTGTCATCGTGAGGTGTTTTAACAAAATTAGATAGTCAAATAATATTCTAAATCTTGTTAACATTTAGTTATTTGATTGTTATTATTATTTTAAATATTTGTGTAAATTTTACTAATAATGTAACATTCTTATAACACTTTAAAAGCGTTAGTTTAAGAATTTATACGAGTTATTATATCGAAAGGATTATAGAATTTCAATTTGTTTTTTGTTTCTTTTATAATCGACATATTAAATTATATTTTTCTCCATAATTAACGTACAATTCTTTTTCGAATACTCAAACACCACAGATTATTGGTGGCGACATATTTCCATTAAATACAATACTAGTCATGCTACATTCTCTATAATGTCTTTATTTCACATTTACTGTGTATATTATACCTAATAATAATACATGTAGAATGCATGAATACAATGCGTATTCGTAATTTTAATGCTGTGGTGACTAGACTTTGATTTTCACTATGTATCCCGTTTCCCGTGTTATCTCCTGCCAGTTCCATGAATACAGTTTAAATAAATAAATAAACGCCTTAAAACAATGAACAATAAAACATTTACGTCTTAAACATAATAAATACAGAAAAGAAATGATTTTACACAAAATAATATGTAACGGTACATTGCTTTGCAATAACATATTTAAAAAGTAATACTTAAACACGCCATTAAATAGGTTCATTAATATTATTTACGATCATATTGTACATACAACCTTTGTTTTCGTATAGGAGATTGATTTATGAAATACGCCATTTCATTTCATAGAAGTAACGAATGGACTTATGGTACACGTGTAATGTAACTATCCGTATGAACATTTGAACATACATCAAATTAGGAGATCATAATTAACTAAAATCTGAGGACCAAGCTGGATCGCCTCATTGTACCAAAATATAGCAGCTAAGATAGAAATGGGACCTGCCTAGTGAACATAGGTAAACATTACTAAAGAAATACAATACATAAAGGTTAGTTATATAGAAAGTAATGTACATTATATGTTTGGTGCGTTTGAATATCCCGTGAGAACACTTGAAAGTTATAATAATAAGTCCGCCAATACTTATAATGAAAATTTGCAATAATACGAGTATAATCGCTGAACCATCTACTCACTACATACATATACGCGAATTTTCATACTCATGAAATGACATCTAAGCACTACATGAGAACACTTTAAATATCTAATATACGTATTTATTTTCACGATTTATTGTTCGTTAGTTACATTAAATGTGCTTCAAAAACAAGGCACGTTTATAGAGAACCCGATATTACAACGTATTATTCTCCATCGATCATCGGCATCCACGATATTATATCTCTATAAACTTACCCACAATAATATTTCACATAATGTAACATAACCTCACAATAGTAATATTAATTAGTACCCAATCAGAGGGCATTTATGACCTCACGCTGTCACGATTGGTTATTTACGCAAAAATAAGTCTCCATTTCATTTAATGGATATTACGAAGCTGTCATGAACTGTTTATTAGTCGACTGTTATAAACACTACTTTATAATACGGAGGTATAATACTTTGTGTAAATTATTAAAAAGTAAAAAGTGGACATAAAATTGAACACTATTCTTTAAATAGTTCGGCGACGTGCGCCTAATGCAATCTGTACCGTACGCGATTCTCTAACATACATTACAATCAAGAACGATTTGCAATCCAATTTGAAAATACATGAGATATATACCTCATACAGCTATTTGTTTAGATGTTCTTAGGTACTGGTTGGATGGGTCTAACGTTAAACTTCTCTTCGGGCTTCCAATCCCATACAACTGGCATGGAGCTCTCGTAAAAGTGGTTGTACATTTGATTCTCGACGTGCTTGGCTAAATCCTTCGGCTCTGGGTAGACGGAAGCTAGGCCTGGAACACAGATTATAAATGTATACTTTAATACTGTTCCTACACTTTTGGCCCATTGACCACTGGTGGGCTGCAGTAGAACAAGTGATCCGCGATATATTAAATAAATTACTTCTAGTACTCGTGAAAGCAGTAATGCTTTCTTACGGCTCAAGTTTATACTGCTAAATACTATCTATCTATGTTAAAACTATCCCTTATATTTGTCTCCCAAAATAGTACTATGAAAATACCTGTACAATATTAATAAGTAACATATTAAAATGTATCAATTCTTAGGCAATTTTAATTTTAAACCGTAGGAGTTTTAAAACCTAATATACAAATTTAATGCTAAGTATTTAATGAAAGACATATCGTACAATTAACTGTTCAGCGGTTTCTATGATTAATCCGTATTTCATAATTGCAAAGAGTTAAGTTTATACGTGTATGATTAGTTCGATGTTCACTCTGTCAAATATTATGTCTAAAAGAGGGACTTAACTAAACTTACACTTTAAAAAAAGCAAACATTTTTTCCATTACCAAAACTCAAACTAATAATATTATATATCTACCTAAACGCTACGTCAACGCAATATAGTTTAATGACAATAATTATTCTAAAAACATTTACAATAGGTGACTCAATCTACTGTAATTGTGTAATACAATAGGTAATGTTTTAGTTTACCGATCATTCTGCATTATTTATTATTTCTTCAACATCCAATTATATATTGTCAATAATATCGATATAAATTCTGTACTTTACATGTAAAAATATTGCATAAAATCAAATGAAATTCTGTCTTCTATCAACATAAGTTTTTATGTCATATAATGGCACGGAACAACACATCCTTCGCTCTTTTTGCATTCAGTTTTTGTACACTCTGGCCAAGTATAAATATGCGGCATGTACGATGGATAGCAATAATTGTAACGATTTATCTTAACGCGATCTTCTATATCTTTAGGCATTGGATAAACGGTCGCATAACCTGGTGAAATGAAAGTTAATAAAAGTTATGTCATACATGTTGTGGATGTCATGGACCCACAATAAGACAATATATTATGTAGGTAAGAAGTATTTAAGATTATAATAATTACATTTAGATTTCCCCTGATTGGAAAAAAGTCGGGTTACAGCATTATATACCGTTATCATTTTATCCACGTGCATACACAAAATATATGTACCATAATGTAATAAGTTAGTTAATGTATCTTATTTGAACTTATTTCAGTATATTTCTCAGAATAAGGATGGTTTATCCCATTATCAAATGGAAACTATATTATGCATCATAAAGTAACACCAATGCAGTTCATATAATGTAAATTCTCTTGGCATTGCCAAGCACCAGGTAAATCATATATCAAAACATTTAAAAATCGCCTTTATATGATTTGATATATTTAATACCTAATCATGTTCGATCATGAGTCATGAGTCTATGATGTAATGAATAGAACAGCAATACATTAGATTATAGAACTCATCCCTATTAATGATAAGAAAATTTAATAAGTATATAAACAAAACATACCTTCATCATAAGCCATTTTGGCAACCTCGATGGCGATAGCGAGTGACACCTCCTTCACCTCAGCGAGTGAGGGATATATGCGGCCGATCGCCAGGTCTTCTGCGCTTACGTAATTTGCCAGAGTCTGCAATAAAAGTATAAAAATATAAAAAATACAAGTATGTTTCAATGAACTAAATAAATAATATAGGATATGGGTTCTAGAAGTATTAAAGAGTTCTCATTAGTATATGGCTATAAAATCTGCTATAATGCAACATATTATATGTTACTTAAGTTTTTAGGAAATGAGCATGCAGTCCACCGGTCATTGCCAGACAGACCCAAAAGTGATTATTATTTAGAATTCCGTTGGAACAAGAAATTGAAACCAAAAGTTAAAAACTAAATATTGGCTGCCATGAAATGAGTGTCAAACTTAGAAATACACTAGTTCAACGGTCATTAAAATTATTCTTGTTTACAAACACAATTGTTTCATATTTTTAGAACATTAGAAAATGTAAGTGTTATACAAATGACGTCAAACGTCTAATCTTTTGCCAACTTTTGCTATTACTTGGCAGAAAATTGAAGGTGATGATGCTAGAGGCAAAAAAAAATATATATCTCATCAGGGATTATATAATACTGAGCAATAATATTCAAATGGAATTCGTATGATATGCATGATGAAGATTTATTAAATGCTTTCAGATGCATGGGAACTTGTAACAAAGCCAGCTCATTTAATAATTATTGTAATAATTTATGATATAACTAATATTATTGTTTTAGATGCTCATCATATTATAACTGTAATATCCAAGTTATAGTTTATATAGAGACAGTCATTTTATAAAAAGATTTTGTAATGTATTTTATTGTAGATTTAAAAAAGGCAATATTTATTGCAATAATAAACACATTTTTTTTATTTTCATGTTTTTCATTATTTACTCGTACTTCACAATTGCTGTTTTCTATTAATACTTCACAATTGCTGTTTTCTATATAAATTTCTATTTGTACTTTGCAAGGCATATTTTACAAAAAAAATATATACATTTTAAAAGGCAAGAGAATTAAGGTAATGTAAACACGTTTCATTTATTTTCTATTTTTTCATTATTTAGGTCACAATTGCTGTTTTCTATATTTTCCGTCCGACTTACACAATAACTCATTTTTTTATTCTACTTTGCGACGCATACAGAACATAAAAAATGTAAAGATCTAATACACTTACCCTAGCAGCAGTCAAGAACATAGTCTCCGGTATATGATGTGTAGCGGTGGCGATGACGCCCAGCGCCACTCCGGGGAAGATGTAGGAGTTGTTGCCCTGCCCCGTGTGGTACTGCTTGCCGCCGTACTCCGCCGGTGGGAACGGCGACCCGGACGCGAATATGCAACGCCCCTGATGCAGGTATTATATATTATGAAAATATATACCTATAGTCTGATTCATAATTAGGTGTCCAAAATGTAAACAAAGGTGTTGACCTATCAAGAAAATACGTTTCAAATGGTAGTTTCTTCTTTTTGACGATATTAAAGTAATACAACAATAATAAAATAATAATCGAGATATATTAAAATTAATTACATAATATTTTCTAATATTTATATTACATCAATTTCTTTCCATATTGTGATAATAATAAAAAACATGGTTTATGGTAGAAAATTAAAATGTGATAATAGTAACACACACGGAATGCAAAACATTTATTGTGCCATCATTTTTGAGTTTCGTAGCTAATATTATTCACTTTCGTGATTGTGATCGAACTCGAATGTTTTCTCGTTTTCATAGCGGGTTTGTTAATTTGTGTATAATTGTTAAAGTTTTCGTTCTTTGTTGAATTTGTGAAAGTTTTTGTTTCTTGTTAATTTTGGCAGTGATTTTTGTTTGTTTCCATTTTGGATACCTAATTATGAAACAGACTATAAATGAAACCAATACATTGGACGTCACTATTAATGCAATACAAATGTATTTGCATGAACAAAGCTACTAATTTTTGTAAGAACGTACATATTTGTCATGAACTTATGATAAATAACCTAAAATAGCAGAACAATCAAACTGATTTCATTCACATGAAATACGTTGATAAATGCGTACACTGAAAAATATGTTCTTCATCAATAAACCATAACTTTTATCAGACTTCTTTAAAATACTTTCCTAAGATTTATATTAAACTAGCAGAACCCGCGGCTTCGCCCGCGTAAAAATATATTATATGACATAGAAATAACTGTTATCGTAAATTTGTACCTTTAACAATTTTAACGATAAAGTAGCATTAATATTTAATTAATAAAAACTTTTTTTTTCGTCACTGTGTACCTAAATTGGTCAAGCTTTCTTCAGAAACATACACTAAAACTCTAATTAGTGGACTGTAATGAAACTTGCTTTAAAATATAAGTTTCATGTGGGATACAATAATTATTATTTACACTATTCCATAGGAACCGACCATATTATATGGGGCCTTACATACAGTGGTTCATTCCAGGTTCTCTGGCTGGGCGGTTAGAGCTCCCATTCTTGCCGCCCGCAACTCCAGAAGTCCCCCTTTAGTCTCGTACGACAGGCAGGAAATACTGTAGCCCTGTTCTAGCCCTAGTTCTAGTTCACATCACCATCCCTAATCTACGCATAACCACAACCATACCCCACGGCAGGACAAAATGTTGGCACGCAGTGTGTCCAAAGTAGTTGCGATGTACCTAATCAGTATACCAAAATGTGCAAAATGCCAATTTTTAATAAACTTACGTATATATGAAATTTGCACCCGTCCACGTTGTCTAACTTCGAACCTAAAAAATCCCCGTATACATACATATAACACTTCTTTTACCTCCTTAGTAGAATTTCAAAAACATTTCTATGTACATATGCATCAATAAATACTTTATCAGCATATTTCTGAAAGCTAATATTCAACACCAGCGGTCGGCAACCTGACACCCACGGGTGGTGTGTGGCCCGCGACTTTCCCTTGTGGCCCGCGGGTCTGCGCGTTACTAACAATTGGCCAAGTGCAACTCAAACCCGCACCTGGAGGTTTCCGTATAACAAAAATTTTATTTTTTTTTTAATTTCTAGTATTTAATATTGCAGCAGCCATTAAAGTGCACACATTGTGAAAATTTTAACTATCTACCTCTAACGATTCAAAAGTTAGTTGGAAAAATATCGAATAGCAGTTTGTTTTATGGGGACTATGGGGACCCCTATTTGTTTTCAACTTTATTTTATTTTTAGTATTTGTTGTTATAGTGGCCACCGTTATGCACCCTCTGTAACAATTTCAAATGTATATCTATTACGGTTCCAGAGATAGAGCCCTGTGACACACGGACAGACAGCGAAGTCTTAGTAATAGGGTTCCGTTTTTACGGAACCCTAAAAAACCGCTGTTCTGCACTTCAGCACGCGCAATACATTCCCATGTTAAAAATATATGTTACGACGGCCCGTGGATTTCGCCCTACACTAAACTTTTCTGCACTTTGTTCTTTTTCCAGACACGCCAAAGGAAGTAACTTCAATAACAGGTTTTAAAGGAACTTTCTTTACTTATAGTACCCTAATGGGGTTGATTGTTGAGTTGCTAAAAATGCTGAAACAGATGTGTAAACAGAAAGGCATAATGCATACACCCTTTTATAGCCGTCTTAAGGGTTGATCTAAAAAAACAGTGACTCAGATGCTTCATTGAGTCCAATGATAATTTTTCATAGTGGTTGCTTCCAAATTAACGGATTATAAAATAAAGTTCCAACCCCTATTTAACGACCTTAAGGGTTGATTTTCAAAACATGGAAAAATAGGTGTTCTATTATTTTCAATCAGAAAGCTGAATACCAATTTTCATAGACATTGTTTCAAAATCTGCTGACCTCCCAACAAACTTTCAACCCCTATTTTACCCTCTTAAGGGTAGATTTTCCATAAATGGTGTTAAAAAAGTTCTATTGTTTCCAACAGAAAAGCCAAATGCAAATTTTTATAGTCCTTGCTTCCAAATTAACGGAGTTTGAAATAAAATTCCAACCCCCATTTAACGACCTTAAGGGTTGATTTTCCAAAAATGGTGAAAAAGGTGTTTAATTATTTTCTGTCGAAAACCCAAATACAGTTTACATCAAAACTGGAGGACTTTCATACAAACTTACAACCCTTATTTAACCCACATAAGGGTTGATTTTCCAAAAACGGTAGAATTAAAGTTCCACTATATCTAACCAGTAAGGCAATGACTAACTTTCGTAGAGCTGGCTTTCACATTGGCAAATTTTAAAATATAGATTGGAAAAAACATTTTTTTTTTAAATTTTTAACGCCCCCGCACAGCCCTCCTGGGGTGAAACATCATAAAATTTGTTCTTAGTAAACTCATAGATGCTAAAAAAATTTTTTGGTCAAGTTTCAGAGTTCCAAAAGCTATAGATTGGAAGATAATTTTTTTTTTTAATTTTCAACGCCCCCGCACTCCCCTCTGGGGGTGGAATATCATAAAATTAGTTTTTAGTAAATTCAAACATGCCAAAAAGAATATCCTGACTAAGTTTCATACCTATAAGAGCTGTAGTTTTAAAATGTGATTTTTTTTAATTAACACCCCCGCAACCCCTCTTGGGGGTGGAATTTCGTAAAATCCGTTCTTAGCTGACCTCTACTCGGTGAAAAGAATATTCCTACCAAATTTCAAGTCTTTAGCTCTAATGGTTCCAGAGATATCGTGATGAGTGACTATATACGTGGAAATCTCTTATATATATATAGATATTTGACAAATTTACAAAATTAATTAGAACAATAAAGGAACATTTGAAACAGAAATATATAAGTCATATTTTGTAAAAATTACCGATGCTATCAGTATATGCCTATAAACAACATTTTTATTTTTAAATAATTAAATAAAATAACACAACACTCCCATTTTAATATTATTTACAAAAGTTATTACTTACATCAGTGTTATCATACGCTGCCTGAGCAGTGCACTCCGCTTTACTAGTCGGGTTCGACAGAGCGAAGATTACAGGACGCTCGATATTCTTGGCCATCTGTTTCAGAACGTTCGGTGTAAACGCACCGCCGACTGTCGAACAACCTGAAAAAAGAAAACATATTTTTGTAAGTATTAATTATGAAATCCTCTAATAATTTAAGATGGCATACACATAATATTCACAAAGTAATAGGTATACAATTAAAAGGACAACTGCGCCTATGTTACATACAGTCGGGGATGATTAGAAAGATATAATAAATCCTTAATTAAAATTAAAATATCCATTGTAACCATTCCCTACATACATACATACATACACAACATACATACATACATAACTACAAGTGCTGCTGTAGTAAGACATTCGTACGATATAACAATAGTCACGAGTCACTACTTTGTTTAAATATAACTATATTATTGGAGCACTTGAAAAGAAATATAATATTAGTAAATAATTTTCCGATATGCAACGACTTTTCACAAGTCATAGACATACATTTTACAAACCTACACGTACTTTACGCGAAACAGCTGAATAGCAATAGACACTTAAATAAATGTGTAAATATATATTAACACTTAGTGTATGTACTTATAACTATAGTACAATAAAACCATACAATCCACTAAAACAAAAGAATAACAAATGTGTGTGTTATTTCTATTAGCATAATATAAGACAATCCATAGAATAAAGTATACAACAATACGACCAGTATTCCCACTAGTAACAATAACAGTTGCATAATATTATAATAGAAAAGAAAAACTTCCTTGTGTTAATGTTGAACTAGAACATTTCACAACGACGCTAATTATATTATATATAAACTAAATAGGGTATTGTTATCGTTACGGAAATATGTTTATTTTGTAAGTAATACTAATTTACTATTTTTTATGTTCTGCTACAGGATACTAGAAACTGAATGCCTTCGTTCATAATATTATAAAATATGCAAAAATGACCTTTTTCTATTCTTGTCGTAAAAAAATTGCACTGTACTGTTCCTGTGAATTTAAAAATACGGCTTTCACGAATTACCTCTTACACTGACTACTTTTCTCCACATCTTTTAAATAAGTTACAGACACTATTGTCCTACTAAATGTTTAAAAAAGTCATTGTTAAAATCTACACTACAACTACCTGTGACTAGCAACTTCGAACTACGTACAATTAACTACATTTATTCTATGTTAATATACCTGCAGGTACTATGATAAACATCGTTTAACTAATGAAATATATTTTCCAAAGAACCCACAATACTGATCTAATAATTATGTCACTTACCAATAAGACAGCTGGGCTTGATCTTAGCTACGCAAGCCTCAAAGTCCTTCTCGGGCTCAATGTCTTTCCCAAAGGCCTTAGCGTGTTCGGGAACACCACCTTCACGTCGTGTAGACAGTAATCCATCTATATCGAACATGTATACTCGATCCCTGGCTTGCTTCTCAGTAAGACCATCGGCCACCATGGCAGCCACTGTCAAGTTTGCTATACCATTTGCTGCCTGTAAAGAGAAAATAGATTTTAGCAAGTATTTGGGATGCATATTAAGATGCCTTGTGAAAACCATAAGTGAGTCATTCTAGGGGTAAGATGCAATGAATAAAAAACGATAAGTCTTTACAATAAAAAAGGTTAAAGTAAGCTCTTGGCGAAGTTTAAAGTTGAAGAATGCGCCTTTTAAGTTAATCTTCCCTCTTCCTTCTGCTCTTAAGAGGCATATATTAAACCCACTACAACATACAGAACCGTAATTAAAAGAAAAACAAAATTCATATTGGCAATGCCCTGTAGGTACTGTTAAGCAAAATTCCTAGTTTACCATTGAAAGACTTTATTTCTTTACTTCTCTAAAATATCGATAAAATATATTTCATTAAAACTTACAGAGCCAGCTCCCAAGAACAAATAAATGTTTTCGCTGAGTTTCCGCTTGGTGACCCGGACAGCGGCCATTAGACCAGCAACTGCCACACTGGCTGTCCCTTGGATATCATCGTTAAATGTACAGTACTTATTACGGTACTTCTGGAGAAGACGGCCAGCGTTACCGAGCGCGAAGTCTTCGAACTGTGCATAAAAGATGCAAATTTTATTAATAAAACACAAATTTTGATGTAACATATATTTTATGCACCCTAGAGCAACAATGTAGTGAAGTGGTTTAGTTTGTGAGGTGGGGTATGACGCATAATAATCAGTTATCAGATATGTGTTTAAAGATCAATATTATGAATAATTTTATGAATACCATTAAAACTCCTATTTGTATGTTTTAAAATGTTTCATTGTACAATTTCTGTCGTTGTTTTTTGTATATCTAATTTACAATACGTAGTAAATTTATATATACAATACCCAAGCAATTTTAGAGATAAGTTTGAAGCAATTTATTTATTTTATTTTAATTTGGTAGGTAACCAATCACAATCGAGACAGTATAATTTGTTCCAACCAGCCGGCTAAGCAAAAAATTCGCAACTACTAAAGTAATTATCCACTTTACAACATGAAATTTTAAACATAGATCTATAATAGATTAATTAACCGACTTAAGCTTAGCAAAGTCGACTATACATAGAATACGAATACAAGTGGCCATTTAAACATAATTATAAAGTAAAGCCATAATAATCTTTACATTCATGCACATTCACAATGTATGTAAATTGAGTTATTTATTTACATTGTAATATACTTGTCATTTACATTTATCTCATCCATATAATTGAGCAATATAGCACTAAAACAATGCGGCGTTGTAATTTCCTCTAACAATAAAAAAATAATGAGCTATTATCCAATGAATCGTAAAATACGTAATTGCTCTTTCTCTTAAAGGACAATAGCAGTGCAACCAAGTTTAAACTATTTTTTTCTGAAAACAAATCACCGGCTTCCGCTATTATCGACTGTTAACATAATCTTGTGAAATCTTGTTAACATAATCTTGTGTAATCTTGTGTCACTAATTTACTGAGTGCAGGATATTTTTTTACTACTTATATTAATTATAAGAAATCGGACTTGTTTGTTGTTTGTTTGTTGTAGCGTAATTCTTAAAAACATACAAGATATGATCTTAAAGTCAGCTAGGATTCTTAAAAAAATTAAATTAAATTCTTTAAAAAATTAAATTCTCATTAGATCGATTTAAACTGATTATTGAAATATTTTTTCAAAAATTAGTAGAAATTGAAAAGTCAACAATATGCAACAAAAAGTCCGTTAAATCTTTACATTATCGTATTAACAATTTAAAATCACACGTCAACAGTAGTTAGTATGACATGTATGAGTGTAAGTGATCGAAGAATTATCAAGATAAGATAACGGCACTCCACATACGGGTAGTGATAAGCTTCAAAGGAAACCACGGTTATCTAGTATACGTTATGTCATTACTTCAATTACTTGAAGATAAGAGATTTGTTGTGATTTTTCTACGCATATCGTGATTGTTGCCGATTCCATATATAGGGGATTTCCTATCAAACTATTCTGTTACTATGTGTCAAATGATGCTGCTGTTTAAATGGAAGTGCCTATTTGCCAATTTCCAAATAACTTTTATAAACTTATAATATGTTATTTGTTAAATATAACGCTTTCTGTTACTGCTGTAGTATTACAGCGCCGCCCGATATTTGGAAGTATAGGAACCGGTAAACCCGAAAAGAAATCTAAATTTATAATCGATACCTGTCTGACCGGAGGGCGAACCCGGAACCGACAGACTGATATGACGACTGATATTTCGTGAGTCGAAAACTAAAACTGGTTTTAATTTTTTTGAGTCATTACGTCATTAGTCATCCAGTAATCAATGGCTTGAAATGATTACCATGTGACTTTAACAAAAATTAGCCTGTACTTTAGTTACTTACTTCTATATTTAGTTTCTAACCTAACATATACAGTATTTAATAAAATAAAATGCATCTCCCAACGCGACCGCGCGAACGCGACACGATGAGAGATCATTTGTTTTTATTCGCGTGTCATGACGTGAAAATTGCTTTTAGAAAATTGAAGCGACAATCTACTAGGATAAACGATTTAGAACGGCGGAAAACATACGATTGCATTAGGATTGCAAACTACAATGTTTATGTAGTTTCCTCTTCCTACTATCTGAGTTTGTTCCTCATGATCGAGTATCGGTATTGTTCAAATGACCTTAGTACTGCTAACATTTGGCACATTATCCTCGACAAATACTTTCTCAAGTTTTTTTTTTAATTTGAAGGTTAATTCAGAGAATTACCAAAGCAAAAGATAGAATTAGGTTGAAAGGTGTAAGTTACTTCGACAAAGTTATCTTTTATGTGTCGTATTACAAATTTCAAGGAAAACATAAGACATTAATTTACCGATACCACTGTACCGGGAGCGATAGCCGGCATCCCGGTCACAAATATTTACGTTTCTGACGAATTTAACTGTGCGCCTAATATAATAATTCGGTGCAGATCCATATCCTCTTTTTTTTCCTTGATACCATAAATTACAATTGAAGATCTAACCACACGGTCCATTTACTTGTATGAAAAATGTACATAAAACTAAAAATGAGACTTCAAAAAAATATCAGTATTGAACGATACTTGATACTTACGTAATTATTCGCTATTGTTGTATTAATCGTAATAAAGGTATACCTAATAATATTACCTACAATCATAGATTAGTAAAGATACTTCGCCGCCTTGAATGAAGCCGCAAATGGCTTATTATAGTAAGTTATTTTTTTTAATTCTTGACAAATAAAAACATTTTTAGAGAAAATTTACGTATTTATTCGTACGTACGTACTAATACTGCGTAATTTTCATGACAATTAAATAATTTATAATAATAATTTCAAATATTTTAGGGTCATTTTAGCACGAAGACATGGCAAAAATTTTTTGCGCAAGTTTTTCAATTCTCAAAACTGGGTACTTTTTCTTGTTAGGAGTGAGTAATCTTTACTAATCTATGCCTACAATATATAAATATAGTTCTATTTTTAAACTATGAAAAATAAAGAAACAATATATCAATATAACTTACTTGTAAAAGCGTATTTTGTCCATATCTCTGAACACACGCCTCCATGAATTCATCTATGAACTCGTCATACTCCTTGCCACGCACCCTCTTCTGTCTAAGACCGATATACAGCGGGTCTTCTAATAGATCCTTGAAAAAAAAATTATAAAGGTTATTAAAAATATATACATTTCACTTGGTAAACATACACAGAAATTAAAATTCACAGACAATTATTTATTCGACCATTTGATGGGCTTATGTGCACGGTTTTTCGAAAACTACTGATTTAATCTGGGTTTGGATTGTCTTTTTCTATTGTTCAAAATATATGATAACGGGCAAAGCTGTAAGGCTGGAAAGCTATAAAAAATTACCAGTCCAGTCTTACTAAAATTTACTAATATAAAAAAATATTTATCTTACGATAGTTACTTGATCAAGCCGAATATTTAATCACCATTTACTTTACACTTTCTAATGTTAAATTCGCCTTAAATGCATTTCAACAATTCCTTTCGATAGCAAAATACAGTTAGAGTAACCTTGGCCTAACTTAGAATGCTACTTTACAAATGCCAATACTAAGCAAATCCCAGCAAAAACACGATAAAGATTGGTGATATAAAAATACAATTAGGTATAATGTTTATTATCAATTTATTTAACTGTTAACTTAATAAAAGTGTTATCAATTAATATGGTGATAATGATAAGCTGTCCCAAACGTACAATTACACATCAATTAGTTAATCCCTTTACTAATCTTTTATTTATACAGTTTTAATTCCTAAATCGATCATTATATAATGCCAAATCTTTACCTCAAATGTAATTGGACGAATGTAGAAATACTTCTGGATCGCTAAATTCATCATTTTGCTATTCACTTGATAGGGAAAATAACTGGAGAATCGTAAGATCAGTTTTATACTGTAATTGAATTTTATAATAAAAAAAAACTATTTAAAAAGAGCCAAATGTCATTTTAAGTGGTTATTGCAGCCCGTTGGTGCTATAGTACATTGGTGGAAGCAAATGAGACTTACCGTCTTAAATACGATCGTGTGATCGACAACGATCGTTAATTATGTGTGTATAATATACCATAATGTACACATGTAATAACAAATAATACATACCTGATTATCAGTTCCAACGTCTAACGTAATGGGTAGGCACTGGTGAGGCTTGATCCCCGCTAACGCCGTGTACAAAGACAGCTTGCCCACAGGAATACCCATCCCGTACGCTCCCAAGTCACCCAAACCCAGGATTCGTTCACCGTCCGTAAACACTATCGCCCTTACGTCGGGCTCTGGCCTAAAACAAAAGAATATATTTTATTTAGTTGTTAATTATGATATAATAAATAATTATATTATCAACTGTATTGACAAAAATAATCATATACCGGAAAACCTCCCAAATAAAGTATTACAATGCGTATTGTCCTTATTTGTCATAAAATTATGCAATAATTCGCCAATACAATGTATAAAATTGGTGGCACATACTTTATTGCTACGAATTGTATTTATAACAACAAAATAGAAATAAAAAGCTCAAATGACGTATTCTATCAGTATGCCTAACAAAATCTTACTTTTACGTTTTCTTAAGACATTTTCTCGTAAATGAATACTAGACCCGATATCAATGTTATTGCTAAGTCAATGCTAAAAGCGCATAAATCGTTGTCACGCGCGATCCAGGTGCTCTCATGCATAGAGATCGTTATCGTCCCCCAGCCATTCATTGCGTAATTATATAATTTCGTAGACAATGAGAATGATGCTTCATTCAATTCGGCCTCACACTCAATCTTTTATCAGTCAGATTCTATTATACATATCATACGCAAATAGGAACACCGTTATTTGTTAACCCTTTTGCTTTTAAACGTTTACATGGTGATACCTGATGATAGGTGTACTCGATTCTTACACAGCTAGTTAGTACACCTTTACATCGTTATAAAATACAATTTGTCGCAACATAACCCACATAAAATACCATTTGTTATCCATTACCATAGAACCATATTACCATAGAAATATACCATAAACCATATACCATGTTACCATAGAAATTTGATATATTAAATGAGCTTCTCAAATATGTATCATTTTCTTCTGAGAAAATAACATTCATAGTTCGTGGAAATGGTTTATTGCATTATTATTGAAATGTAAAATATCACACCGGAACGAAATGCTACAATTCTATAGCAGAGCCAAATTCCCCTTGCAATTATTTACCGCAATGTGCGGACAACCATAATAATTTCGCTGTACTCGTACATAGAACTTACAGTGCAATTTCACACCGTTAGAACTGAACGCATACTACTTGTTACTATCTGTAACATATAATTATATAAGTACAGAAATTTGAGCACTATGATTAATTAGAGGTTTTTTTTCAATTTCGCTAACTTAAGCTATTTTATATCAAGAGCCATAGAAAACTAGTTTCTTTGACATTTTCAGTTTATCATATTAAGTAATATCGTCACTTGTATTAATTTATAAGGTCCATTATCCTTGGTAGATTATATTCCTGTAGAATGTAGATAGAAACAAGTTGTTCAATACTAACCACATATCAATATTTGTATTCATGAATGTGAATATCAGGAAAAGTGAAGTGGAACTATTAATGCATACACACAAACATAATAAAGAAGGAGAATTTATGACTTATCGTTTCTTGAGTTGACTTATCGTATGACGTAGTTAGAAAACTGTTAAGGAAAATTATACGGTTCCAACTAGTACCTAGACTGTTTTATTGGAAAAAAAACATTCGAATTTTAAGTGATATCATATTGTAATAATTTTATATTCATTTTCGTTGTCGATTCCAGAATGAATTTTAGTCATTCATACTTTTAACATAACGGTTAACTGAGACAAAAAAAGACCGTAGGAGTAGTACCTATATACAAACCATGAAACCTATACCTATTATACTGTTATATTGAATAGTATCTATCGTATACCCCTTCAAACCAAAGCCCAAAAGCTTTTGTGAAGTCAAAAGTAGCAAATAAGGGCCATGGTATATGTAATTACACCAGATAACCGCTAATCAACCTGCAGTGATCTAATCACAAGTATATTACATGCAACTATCATTTACATCTTAATAGATTTGTTTAATAATAAAACAATCAATCAAACGCCGTCAATTGTAAAACGTAAAACAATAACTTATCATACACGTAAAAAGCGCGTGCGCAATTTGCGTACCAATTGACGTTTTCATTGTAAATATTGGAATATCACATTTCACGCATATGACGCAAATGTTTCATTGATAGGACGTATCAATAATCACAAACGCTAAATGCATCGTGAAATTAGGCTTGATATTTATCAATCGTATTTACGAGCTTATGGTCAATATTAAACGATTTTTACTTTGGAACTTGCCAGAAAATAGACTTATGTATTTGCCACCTTCAACTGAGTCGTGTCCCTTTTTTTTTTTTTTTTTTTTTTTTTTTTTTTTTGTTAACGAGGGGGAAACCTTCAAAAGGTACCCGGTGCCGTGGGAGCGACACGGGGTTATGTGGGACTCTTACCGCACTAAAACCCCCCCGGTGGCCGTCCTCGGCGCTGCGTAGAGGACTCCGGGATCTCCAACGGAACGCAACCGGAGCCCTCTTAGCGCTGTGCCCCGTCGGGCTCCGCCCAGGTGAGCTTGATGCTCACCACACCGTCTGGTGTGCACGACGGTATGCGACCACACATACCGCCGTCCTTCCCGGGGTCACTGGCCGGGCGGTTTGAGCTCCCACTCTTGCCGTCCGCAACCCCGGAAGCCCCCTTTTAGTCGCCTCTTACGACAGGCAGAGGATACCGTAGCCCTATTCTGGTCCCGGAACTACAGGGACACCGCGCCGGTGGGCGTTACCGACGCCTGCGGCGACTCCTTCTCCGAGCGGGTTCAGCGCGCTCCCTTGCTCGCTCGGCGTCTTCCTTCGCAGACATGACTATATCGCAGAAGGTGAAACTGAGTCGTGTCCCATTTGACTCATAATAAAAATTAGACGAAAAAGTCAGAATCAGATGAGATGAAAAAAGGGAAGAAAAATGTGCAAGAAATATCCTACTTTTGAAATGTAGGGGTCACAATTTTCATTCAGTTTTTTTGCTTTTTAGGGAAGTCGCTATAACCGTACGATAATACAATTCTTTATGCTCTAGGTTAACGGAAAATGTCATACTTTCCGTAACCGAACGTCCGTATCGAATTTTATATTCAAAGTGAATTCTTAATAAGATTCGACCGACCGACACAAGCGTAGTGGCTTATACATTGCTATGCTACTACTGAAGCACTCTCGACTTCGAATTTAAATAAGAACAAAATGAGAGAAAAATAATCTTCGAATTTGATTCGGATTTATATCGTATATAAACTAAGGACAGGATAAATACTAACGTTTGGGTCGCTGTTTGAAAAAACTTGAGCCATAATTCATTTTCCTATACCTACATGGATTACACTTATGTATTAAATGGAAAGATCAACTCCGGATTATCCTATTATGCGGAAAACACTTACTTCGATGTGTTTTACACAGAGTAGGATAACATATACATACAAACTTAGTTTATATTATTTGATGCTTATGTCACTTGACTCAACATCCGCAAACACTGACTCGACTCATGACACACTCTTACACAGTGGAGAAATTATGAAAGAATAGGTTTATTTATGTTATTATGCTATTGTATTCGTTCATAATCAAACATTTGCAATATTTTGAAGCACATAATTCCACGTATATTTAAATTATTAGATAGATCGTTTACAGCAATTTTTTCAACGATTCAGTAGCGTTACATTTGCAAAAATAGCGCGATACTGTCGCGTCACCCGCTCTAGCCGATGTCGCCCGAAACAGTCGCACCTTAGTAACAATTCACACGTGCGATAAAAAAACGCACTACTTAATCGCTGCAAAGTTTTGCCGTGGGCGACCTCCCGTAATGTTATTACTTACCAATTTTTTAGGATGTTAAATATGTGTCCCTTGTCGTTAATTGTGATAAAGAGACCTCTAGGCCTCCTATAAATGAGCCCGAATCTCTGGCAGGCAAGACCCACGGTAGGCGTGTACACAATTGGCAGGTACTTCTCTACGTTTTCCGACAAAAGTCTGAAGAACAACTTCTCATTTCTGTCCTGCAAAAAAACAAGCAAACTGTAAACATTATTGCGAGTATCGCGCTACGAATTATGCAATAAGATGATTCAGCGCTTAAAAGGAAATGTCATAAAAATGGTAACTAGCAAATAAATATTTATGGAAGGTATACCGGCAACTTATAACCTGTTTTATACTGTTAGTTAAGGAAGTCAATTCGGTGGTTACTAACTAGTTTCTACGTGAAATAAAAAAAGAACTATTTTTTTATTCAAAAATGTTAAACGTGCTGTATTTGTTAAGGAAATTCAAATCGATTTTTGAATATTTAATAAATCGTAAGCATGACCTTGCACATTCAAATCAAAAGTTAATATAAAGCCCGATATAAGCTCACTCATACATGCAATCATCATACATGCTAAAAATGTTTGAAAAATCCACCTTTATGCAGCAGGGGTTCATAACCTTTTATTAGCAGGCACAATAGCATAAAAAATCAGCCACATGCAACCCGTATTACAATCCAGTTTCAATACAAATGTGACAAGCAGTAATTCATCAATCAATGGTACCTTTATCTTGTTTAGTCACCTGTAACTCGACGAGATAGAGGTACTTGTTCAGATTATCCTCGTATCTGTCCACGGATATCCTGCAGATGTCCAGTTGCTCTTCTTGGGACTTAAACTTTGCTGCTAACAGGCCATGAATGCCGAGGGCTTGGCGTTCTTCTAATGTAAATGCGAGACCCTAAAAATATATATGTTTTTAAAAAAGCTTGCAAAGTATAAAGGATAAGTATCACATGGATATAAAATAATTCTATGTAATCAACCCAGATCTCCCCTAGCTGTAACTGTTGCAATCACTCCGACCGGTCCCGAAGGTCTGCGTGAACTGTGTAAATACTCCATAATTTCGTCTGAAGAGTTTTGTCTTTACTTAGGAACGCAACTTTCGTAGTCTAAATAATTCTATTATAGTCAAAGAAAATTATTTTATAAATCATTTTGAACAACACTACACTACAGTGTTATTCTTATAAATCCTGAGCTTTGGTATCAACTGAGATGGAATGAAAACAATTTCCGCTGCCGTGTTTTCGTTTGGGGATAATAAATATTGTTTTCGTGACTTGCCCTTAGCTCATTTTAAGACTTTATGAAGAATACGGTTTCATAACCACATTCTTTGTTATTCTTGGAATCCCAATAAGACTATTACTATGGGCACTTGTATCCCTCATATAAAAAAGGAAAAAACAAGTGTACAAAAATGAAAACGCAAAATGAAAAACAAAGAAATATGTGTAGAGACAAATATGATAATCTCAATAATCTTCAGTTATTTCATGGTATCTATACTAAAACAAAATAGAGCTCATTATGTAAAGATTTACCTTATTAAGCCGTGGATCCCTCAAGTGGTCTATACCTCTCACCATATTGGGGCAGATGATATTGCCGGTTACCTCGTGGTACTCCCGGCATTGGGGCATTGAGGGTTCTAGGAACGCTGGGCATTTCGTTAGCGCGAACGCTAGAGCCCGATTCGGGCCTAAAGCGTTTGTGCAACATCTGTGACAAAAAGATAAATGTAAATTATGTGTCAATACAGTATCCACATTGTGCGGATACACCCGAAGGTGTAGTGAGCGTAAATGCTCACTTGGGCAGAACCCGATAAGAGCACCACTCTCGGAGGACTCCGATTGTATTCGTTAGGAAATCTAGAGGGCTGCCGGAGAATTAAGATTTCCCCTTATAACCCAGATTCGCTCCCACGGTTCCGAATACCTTTTGAAGGAGTCCCCTTGTCAACAAAAATAAATAAATACCAAGCAGCTTCATACATTCTACCACGCTGCTCCAATGCGACTTGGTGAAGGAATTGGACTACTGATATCATTAAAAAGATATAACATTTTCATGACCTCGAAAAAAATGTCATAACGAATAATGCATTTCACATGGCGACTGAATTAGCGCGTAGTAGGTATTTCAAGGTGTTGTTGTTGTTATCGCATACTCGCGTATCGTTTGCAAAAATTACGAACGTTTAAGTTTCTCTAAACAATTTTAAATTGAGTCCATATTGCGATACTTATAAGCTTACTGCATTAATTTTGTAGATCCTGTCTATATGACGTTTGCTTTAAAAATATTTACAAACAAATAGTGAGAAAACGCGATGATATTTTTATAGTAGCTCAATCGTACCATCGATACAGTATTAGTTTAGTGAAATTTACAGACGTAGGTTGTAACAACATCATCTTTTATTTTATTAGCAATCGATTGAACAGACTTAAACAATAAAAGATTTAAACCTTTCTTTTTATTTATAGTTCATTTGCAATCGACTTAACCGACTGGAAGAAATAAGGATTTAAAGCTTCCTTGGAAGACGAAATTAGATTAGACACAGACAAGCAAAGCCGTGAACAGAAAGGTACTAACTAAACAAAAAAAATAAACAAACGTAAACATTGCGCTACAGTAGGTACAAGGTTGATTAAAATTAAATTATCTGATAAGGTGTGCGATATTAAAGAAACGATAATATTCAATTATGACGCGGGTAAATATCTGTATGATAGTGATGGTTTGCGTCAACAATGCAGATATTCCCCTCTACGCACGCATAACCCGTTTTTGTTAAAAACGAAACCTGGCAGTGACCCAACCTTGTGTTTGTCGCTGGCTGAAAAAAATGAGAGATGTAATTAGACGGTGAGATTCTTCAAATATTGCGCACTGAGTTCTTCCTGTTAGCACAATCATCAGACGTACGTCAGAAACTTCAGTAGGTATTTCCAGGTTTATAATCATTAAAATTAACAAGGGTTTATCTTTCCAGGTATCCCGACAACCGTCACCCCTACTTTCGTCTACCGTCAATCCGCGTTAAAACGTTTCAACGCTTAAAACGTATTCCGACATGACGGAATAAGAGATATAGTCGTTAGTCATAGCAACGCATCTGAGGCTAGCGTCTGATAGACTCCGATCCTATTTGGAATTGACTGCCGATACGACACGTGAACGGCACACTCCTTTGATACTGCGATTTTATAAATAAAACTGTTATGATTTAGAGTATGTTTAGTTCGGAGGAAGACAAAAAAATATAATGCATGAATGCGACAAAGGAGACTTATTATCCCAGATTTTGTTGAAAATATCTGACAAAACCACAACATCGCAAATTCTAGTGGCTTGTGATGAAACCAATTGAACAATTCGATCAAAGCAGACCAGACAAGCGCGTTACTCAAAACTATACCACAACACGACAGTTAGCTTGCGTCAGAAAGAATCAGTGAATGAACGTAATCATTTCGCATCCACAGGTGCGGTAGCTTCTCTATCTACGATCTAATCCGGATTATTTACAGTGGGACGTAAATCACAACACCTTGGTAACGATTCATCAGCTGATAATATATTTAAGTCGCAGATAACACTACTGTACTTCGAGATTCACGCACTTGAGTTTATGTATTAAAATGGCATGCTAATTCTGCTAAAAACATAACGGCGTCATTGGCTAAAATTATAGCAATATATTTTCTATGGAAAACATATATGGAGTTTCTTTCGCTGGTTGTTCTTCTGAAATACAAGCGCACTTTCGGAAACGGTGCTAGATTATTCATATTAAAAAAGAATTGTCTGAAAAATACTTCCTATTCTAAATAAAATACTTTCATTTCTCCGATTTTCTCCGATGGAAGATAGTCGTTCAACTGATCTCAAGCATCCAGAAGACTTGAATAGGTATAGGAAATTTGATTCATAACCTGAGATATAGTAAGATAACGTTACGTTCCATATCACCTAGTATGATTAGATGTTAAATGATAACATTGTAGACAAACATTACGCGTGTCTTGTATACCTATTATGGCATGGCTATCATATCGCAGAACATAGGTAGTAAAGCGATCTGTGTGATAGAGGAGACTACGCCAGAAGAAATTGTTGTATTTCTTTGTACTTTTTAACCTATATTCGTGAGCTAATAGCACAGTAAAAATGAAATAAAACGAGAGACAGCAGAAAAAAACGAATATTACAACGATAAGAATTAGAAGAAGACTCGTCATTCGCAAAACTATTACTCACAGTCACCTATGACAACGTAAAGATCTATCTAAGGGTTCGTACACAAAACTGCGATGCGACGTCGCATCGCAAAAATCTGCGAGCTCCCTCGACGCATCGCAAGAACTTGCGAATTGATTCGCATCGCACAGTGGTTGTTGTTGTTGGTCACCCTGAGAGACGCTACGCCGCACGATATCGCATCGCAGCAATTCGCATCGCAATTTTCTGCGTTGCGAATTCGCATCGCGTCGCATCGCAGTTTTGTGTTCGAGCCCTAAAGACCCTGTTCTTAGTACGTGACTTAAGCTTTTAAAATTAATAGGCCTATCCTCATGATATTACAAATTTTAATATTCTAACCTAATAGCAAATTTGTGTAGACAATTAAACTCATTATATTGCTCTATTTTTGGACCTCTACATGAAAGTGGAGAAAACCTAGAGCTTAATAAAACAACCAGTAGGAACATGACGTAATCACACAAACGATGGTATAATATTAAAATGACATAAATACCATGTCCGATGGGAATCAATACGAGTCCGTCATTCACATTCAATGCCACCGTGTTCAAACAATACTGTTTCATACCTAACTCTAGATCAAAATAAAAAAGACTACCTCACACTTCCACTTGTGTCAATGACTTTCAAATGTTCTCATATATTTCACGTATGTTGAATTACATTTGCAATTTGCACAAATATATTTGTTTTCCCAGGCGTTATATAAAGTACCGACTCTTATGAGATTCTCGATTCTGGAGATATTAAACTCAATCTACATAAGTGTGGGTATTCATAAGTCTACAGTGTAGACTCTACACGATTCGGCAGAATGCATGTCTAACAGATACTTAGTGCCAGACGCTACATCGATTTTTTTAGTCTATGTATGCAATGCAACTAACCTTGTTGAACTAACAAACTGTTGTTCGTAAATTCCGTAATTCGGAATACGTTAATAACAATTTTCCGCTATTAGGTGCTTTATTTGTCCCGGTGTAATTAGTTGGATAAATTGGCAATTAGTACTTCATGTCACGCCAAGGGAGTGTTCATGAGCTTAAATATTTATCAGTACATATGCGTATTGATTTCATTACTCTAATGGAATTTTCGGCGATTACCTGTCTTATCTATGCAATACTTTGGGTATACCATGTTTTTAGTTTTAATATTATTGTTTATGAGTTGTAATTTGAACGTGTATAATTTAGATGTAAATATTATAATATGACATTATTGAATTTATCAGGGATCCAGAAGTAGCCGTAGCAAGGTTGTCGTATTGATCGCGGTGAATATTAATTTTAGACCTGTAAATAACTTACTTTCCTATCATATTTTACAAGAAACGTGCGAGTATAATCTACCTGAATATTAAATGACTTTTAAGTACATAATATTAAAATAATAAACAATAGAGAAACGATCAAACCGTGATAAACTGTAGATTAATGAAGTCAGCGAAATAAATAGGCATAATATATCATCAGCAGTTAGTAACAGCACCTACCATTAGTCATAAGGTTTATAGGCGACAATGGACTTGCTCACGATTTTTCGTCATCATTTTTATCAGCAATATTGCCAATTTGTTAGCACATTCGTACTGTAGATTTTACGATTTTCAATGAGAACTAAGTATGCTTATAGGTTTATATAATAATAAGAACCTGAATTTTCTTGTTTCTTTCATATAAATAATTCCAAAAAGAAATGTATGGAAGGAAAGCGTTTACTGCTGCCCAAGGACACGTGTCATCAAAGTCAAAAATGTTTGGATTTAATCTGTTGTAGATGAAAGATATGTTGCTACCTTTAAAGTGGATGAGAACACTACACCACATCAATCATAACAGAGTACATCGACCTATAACACAGCCAGTGTAAGGCAGAAATATATGAGGCAGTGAATAGTGAGAGGCCTCCTCAGACACACCGCATGCTCCATCACCTTTATGTGATGTTAATATAAAAAATATTTCCTCAAAAACTGCAATGAGTATAATTTATTTTGCAATCCGATTATTTAACCATGACTAGGTGTTATTAATTATCCTTATCATTTTCCCACTAAACATTTCCTTAAGCACCAAACTTCAAATACAGGCAAAGTCGCGAGCAAAACCCCAGTTTCGTTACTAATATTTTTATCCAATTTCGAAGTAGTGGAATGACGTCACCAATAGTTCCAATTACGTTTGGCAATTACATAACGGCGCGACCTTGACGGAGCGATTAGATTTTCGAGGTCTTCCGACCACGCTCGCGAAGTAAGTGTTTTGACGGAATGGGATCACGAAAATTCATTATCGTAAGAGACTCGAATGCTTTGCTCTAATGAGATCGCAAATATAATTACAGGGATCGTAAGTCAGTCGCGTTATGCAAAATTTAACGAAAGTTGTTTTACTTATGCCCTTAAGTTGCGTTCCAGTAACGGTATATAATTGGCTACTTGACACTTTTTGGGAAACTGTTTTAATGAATTCATATACGTATTATATATGCCTTTCATTGATCATTTTTTCGAAAAAGGGCTATTTATTAATAAAAAACATATTTTTATTACGGTAAACGGAACGTTACGCCAAAACAGGCGGTCAAGTGTCATTTCGTAGCGTGACGTCAACACATTGAAAATATAGAAATAAACTTCGACGTTACACATACTTCAGGTTTCGATGTGATCGACAGGTTTCGATGTAGTGACGTCACATGACATTTGAGGCAGCACTGTCGCCGTTTTGGGATTTAAAATCCACAGATAAAAAATCGAAAATTTCTTTTTAAAAATTAAAATACTTAGAACATATTAAAAAATAAACGAAATACTGCATAATTTATGTTTACTTATAAGCTATCATATCCAACATATTTCATATTTTATTGTTATAACTGTCAAGTACCCAATTGCGTCAAAGAAAGTAGGAAATTCGCGTCTTACGAATTCAAAGTATTCCGATACCCAAAATAATAATTCAGGGCATTATTGGCATAACTTTGTTACAAAATTTACATGGAATGTCAATCGTTATTCGTTATACCCCAAAATAACTTTCCTGTAAGGACGTACCGGCTTTACCATCATGTTGATACGTAGGTACTTTAGATGAGTAATCTTCGCGAGAGAACTAAAATAACCGCGTAATGGTAGCCTTGACCGCAACTATTTGTTGTACTCTTGACTATAAGAGGGATTTCCCGTCAATTTTTAGTCAGAGCATGATGCGCTGATGGGGCTTACCAAACAAGTATACGAGCTAAAGCTCGTAGCTCGAGCTAGAGCTCGTATACATATGTAGAAAATCGAGGCCATGGCATTGGTCATCCAATGGCATTTCTCTGTTGTTACAATTTTTTTCTATCGTAAGGGTCATCTGTCTTATTGCGAAGTTTCATTGCATCGACCAATAAAAGGATTTATCAATAAAGGCCAAGTCAAGCATTTTGGACGAGATTTTCAAAGACTATTGCTATCAATTGAGATCAAATTTAAACATCTATTAACGTACCTATCTTAGGTAAAAAGATTTGGCATGGCTTCCGAATCTTGAAAACACAAAAATGGCTACCAACATTCAATATACTAAGTGAATCTCGCGATGTTCTTTACTCTGACACCGGCAATCGTCGGTCAGTAAGCCGACGTAGTGATTACATTATTTCTTACCGAAATTGAAATATTATCTAGGCATTGTCAAAACCAGTTAGTGATACCTTTGTATGAACTACATCCGATGACGTGATACTGACGTGGCGATAGAGCTACGGTGAATGATTTAAGATCTGACGTCATGGCGGTGTCTCGTACAATCCTGACCTGTCTAACGTCCTCTCATCCGTGTAATTGCGCCACTGGCCTTTTTATGTAATGAAAGTAGCAAACGAGCATGCAATCCGCCTTACGTTAAATGATTACTGCCGCCCGTGGACATCTACAACGAACTTCAAACAGGAATTCCTACTTGTATCTAGATGCGGTGCTATCTTCAGGACGAGAGACGAGATTAGAAGACATCCTTCAACGTAGAAAACAGTAAAGAAAGTGTTTGAGCCATATATAAGTATCTCACCACATTAATATCTACTATGAGGAGTAGTTTAATCTTTTTTCAACTGCTTCTTATTTCTAGAATTTTTAGGGCAGACTTAAAAAAAGACGTACTCTACATAATTTCAGTGAAGATAACAAAGAAACGGAGACGACTTCGTCCATCAATAACATCGCGAATGCTCTGTTTACAAATAGAAGAAATATCTATGTATCATTTCTATTGATTTATTAATATAAAGGTATATTTGAACTACCTCAATAGTGTAATAAGAAGTAATTCAAACACGTAACCACAAAATAAATTTGTGACGTAACTAAGCCCTTTGACGGTACTTCAAATTAGGTATATTATGCTTTGATACTTACATGGATATCTATGATATAATATTTATCGCATTAATATTTTGTATGTAAGATAAAAATGCGCAATTTCGTATCATGGCTATCATATGATTACAGATTAGTTTGAGTAAGCTGTACTTACATAGGGCACTTACGTAACATTAAACCTTTTCATCACTATCATTGATCAAATACATTAGGTAATTGCCAAATAAAACAATAATGTTGTTTTCGAATGAAATAATAAAAAGCTACACATAAACAAAACATAAGAGATCCCATCTAAGGATATTTATTTTAGCCATTGGAACTCGAACGAGCTTATCCGAATTTCATAATAATGAGTATGTTTTAAACATAAGTAAGAGTAATTACTACGAGAAATCATCATATCATCATATATAGAAGTAAAATACCTTTAACTCAAGTATATTTTTGGGATAAATAATTTGGACGAGATCCTTTTTTATGAGCTCGCGTGGGTCTCATGGAGTCTGCGATGAAGAATTACGTAACTTTACACCACACCTATTTCTAACTTACATAACAGCGACTTCTTGCTGCTTATAATTATGTTAAGTCAGAAAGACTCTAAGAAACATAGCACTTTATTCCAGAGGAAATTTAGATTTTGGAGGTTTTAGACAACAATTATTTTGAGGTCTATTTCTGCGGCAATGACTTCTAAATATCAGGTGGGCTTTATTGCCACTTATATTATAGAACCATGTATATATCACGTATAATAAAGTGGAGCATCACAAAATTGTGTCAACCTCGTCACATAAATTATCATTATAGGTGTTTAGACCCACACGTACGGTTTCGCGGGAAGAACGTAGTTATCATATAAATTAGCTGCAAACGCAATTTAGTTTAGCACAGAATCGTTACTATAATAGAATCATGTTAAAAAACACACTCTCTGAGACGTGAAAGACAATGATGAAGATGCTTTAAGACGTGTAATGACCGCACACGTATTGCGGGCAACGACCGTATCTTGACGCCAAAATATTTTTTATAGCAGACTAGAAATTCCTTTGTAACCAATGCGCTGTATTTACTCCTCTCTTCAGTTAATATCCACTAATATGACAATCAGACTATAAGAATAACGTTGTTTGCAGACGATGCATAATAGACGCCATTACTAATATTGTGCATCAAATTTCTACGTGTAAACACTTTTTACATAGAGCAGATGAGACTAAGCTATCAATACTGGCTCAGGTTCTTATGTAATAGCTATTGTAGCACCGCCGCCCATAGCGTCTTCAACCACCCCTAAATAGGTCAGACGTCGAAAATAGGTCAGGAGTCGAGAAACGTTAGTAAAAGGAAGTTCATGGGCGTTTTTACTCCAGAGGACTAACATGCACTGCCTACCATAAGTTTGCGTACCCTTAAACTAAAACACTGTAATAACGGTAAAAGGGTAAAACAGGTGTAATGGTAATGCCGTCGCGGCCAAATACAAACAGTTCTGACATCATGTCTGATAACGATTTTGATTGTATATTTCTTTTACTAAAGATCGATGTATGGTTAGCGTGGCGTTCGCCCAAAAGCACTAGTACCTACTTAGTACTTGCGCAAGCTACTACATTGATGTTCATATGTTCGCCTCACAATTCAATAGACACTATACAAGTGTTTTGTGGAACACAGAGCACTCACGCTCCGATCAGCTGACGACCACAAACATAAGTAAACACGTGGTATTAATGTCGGAGTGAAGGTCTTTGCAAAAAAGATTAGCAATGTCTCAAGTCCACTTCAATGGTTAAATTAAGAGAATATTCACATTGCTTTTTATAGAAGCGATATATTGCCACAATGTCACTGTGAAGGTGGTAGAATTCATTGTGGTCAGAAAGAAAATAGACAGGTGTGGAAGTTACATGTCTCTGCTTATAGCAGTAATTATAACATGGCCTGAGCTGATGGTAAAGTTGAACTTTCTAAGATGTTGTAATACTAAGCTCCTTAAAGGTACCAATGAATATATGATCAAACCCAGGAGTTTTATATATGCTCTCATTCTTATTACATATATTTGGCACCAAATAAGCTTAACTCCCTTTTTTTAGCTTTACTGTCTTAAATTTACATAACAAATATATACCTAACATTATGTTTGTGTATTAGTAAACAATGGAAAATAGATTTAAAATCTTAGCTATTTTATGTGGGCTGCTTAACACATTTTGTGGCACATTCATAGAAACGTTGCCAAGTCAATTGAAATGGCACAAGCTAATAATAGACAAGAGTTCAAGATTAATATTTTTGCCAATGTTACAACTATAGTTGTATGTAAAGTATCAAACAAAGTTGCAGAGGAATGATCAGAGAAAAAGAATCACCTGGTTAATGCAATATATGGATTTATATGTAGTTACTAACGCCTAATATTATTAATCAAACTATAAAATGTTTGCCAATGAAAGGTCGAAATTTTACAACAGAAATTGTATTGAATTGTTGTAGAATTTTACTGCTAGAAAGCAGGCAGGAATAGTTTAATTTCAATCTGTGGTAGACAAACAATGGTTAGATTAATTATAAATAACTAGCATAGACTTTTCATATCCAACCACTTACATCTAGGAAGGAAATCATAATAATAAATAAGCAATAAGGAAAAGCAGATTTCACTGAAAATTCTTTGAAGTATGGCAGGATTTAGAGTGTAACTGTTTATATGATTATCAGTTACAATTGCTGTGGCTGGGTAAATGATATTTTTAATCAAGTATATTTATTTAAAGGAATATATATTTATATAGAAATAAATATTTTTTTAGGAAGTGTTTTTTATAGGGCTCAAAAGAACTCTAAAAGAGTTTATTTGAAAATTATATACCTATATCGCAAACATTTTTATTATCTACATTTTTCTCGAATTGCTAACTGTCTACTTACATTTATGTTAACACTCATAATTAAAATATTAATTAATTGGAATGACTTAACATTAAAACCACCTGTTCACACTTTTTACAGCTGAGTATGACAGTTACAACAGAAACATAAAATGAGAACATTCAAAGGACATATATAGGAAAAAAAAATTTTAGGCATAATACACACTACATCAAAGAGTTTGTTTTGAGATGCAAACATATACATCAATTTTGTGTAAGCTTAAAACTGTAACTGTCGTATTTTTAAAATATACAAAGAATGTAAGTTCTTTTAATAAAGAATATACACAATAGGAAAAAAAATAAAGTATTTCATTTCCAACATTTCAGTAATGTGATAGATATGATTGCTTATAGTGAATGAAAGACTGTCTTTCTCTAAAATATTAATGGGGCTACAATAATAAAGGCTCTATAAACCTTATTGTCAATTGTAATAAATATTAAAAGATAAAGGAAATTCATTATTTATGACACAAAACCCGACTCTTTATAACCAGACTAAATAAAAATGAAGTCAGTAAAATAATAAACTACGAAACTATCTAATTAGGTACTAATCTATGAATTAGATAGATAACTTCTGAACTTCAATTTACATCTTCATCTCTGTTTTGCGGTTGAAATAAAATGTTTATATTAATAATAGTTAAATCGGTAAGCGTACGTTATGTACGAACACACGATCGATCAATAACTCCACAGAATAGCGTAATGAAGGAGGCTAAGACGCGAAGAATTATCAAAGTTAATAATGGTATTTAGGATTTGCGAGGCATGAAAAGAATATAATAATATTCAAATATTTCACTTTTTTACCTGTATCGCGGTAAATATCGTAACCAATCAAAATCAAATTCTTCACATAAAACTCCTAATGCTGCGTTTAAATAAAATCAATTTTACTCGTAGTAAACTACAGAAACGATTAAATATAGAATTTTCTTCACGACAGCCTAGAATTTGTATACAAATCGAATAAAATACAGGTGTCACGTTATGTAAACTCCAAAAATAAACGAATTGGTACTTACATTAAAGACCGGGGAACACAGGAAAACATTTCAAAAAATATTTTTCATCTACAAGTTCGAGAGTCCCGAAAAATTTGTGTCACTGTTCAATAAATAAGTTGTATTTTTAAAATATTGTAGTAACGCCCTCCATGTATAATGTGCAGATTCGTTCGAGCTTCGAGCGAGATGTGAATGTGAGAATGAGTCTCTGAATGAGATAATTTGTCTATCTGTCAAGCAATGAGGCCGTGCATCAATGGAACGAATGATTATGTTTGAACATTTAAAAATGTTGCCAGATTTCACAGTCATAGACAAATCAAGAGAGGTACATTATATTATGCAGTCTGTAGATGATCTAAATATGGCACGAGGAGAAGAAACAGCCCCCAACAATATATTGATTGTCAAAAGACAACAAATAAGCAATGATTTCAGTTTTGAAAGAAATTGCCGCGTGATTTGTACTTTTCTATGGTATAAATACATAATTTATCATTTTTTCTTACTATATTAAAAATATCGATTTTTTATCGATTCTATATTATCTGTGTGCTGCCAGCAATATGCCATACAACTATTATTTTTATCTGTAAAGATTTGGTAAAATAATATTATTGTCAGAATTGACAGTTTCTGCGTATTGTCAAAATTAAAAAACATATGATTGGAATTGGAGGTTGTAGTGTGCATAAGTTTGCGTTGTAATTTTATAAATTAGTGTGGATTGTAACGATAAATGCCATGATTCGAGAAGACGATCCTCAGTTTCGAATAACTCCTTTTCAGCAAATGGCATCAGCTTGTTCTGGTGCACTAATAACCTCTCTATTTAGTAAGTTTTATTCAATTATTTATTTGAGATTGTTATTTCGTTAATTCATCACATTATAATTATGTAAATTTTAATTTAAATGAGAAAGTACGCAAGTTAGTGCGAAACACATAAAAACATCGCAGTAATATTTTGTTAGTAATTTAATTAATAGTTAATTCGCAATGTTGTCTACAATACTTTTTATAATTTTCTGGCATGACACTCGACTACCGTTTATTGGCAGGACTCAAAAGCACTTGGTTCATTTTATTTACATGAAAGACTATTTGCATATTTATAGCATATTTAAATTTAAATTAAATTCAATAAAAATTATCATGTTGCTTTATAAATAATATAGTAAATGTAATCTACAGTGACTCCACTAGATGTGGTAAAAATAAGACTCCAGGCACAGCAAAAGGCTTTGCTTTCAAATAAGTGTTACTTGTATTGCAATGGCCTGATGGAACACCTGTGCCCATGTGGAGAGACAGCATGGATACCAAGACGTGTACATTTCCATGGAACCATGGTGAGATTCAATATTTTCAAAATTTGTTTGCGGTTTATAAATATACTGCATGTCTACTTTTTTCTCAGTCTTTCATTCTGATTAATTTCATTCTTTATTAAAATTTCTACCTAATCTGTATAGATAAATAGTGGATACAGTTCAACCTCAAAATCGAAAATAACTTTACTAATATGATTTTCTTACAGGATGCCTTTTACAAAATAGCAAAATTAGAAGGAGTTCCAGCATTGTGGTCTGGTTTGAGCCCTACCCTTGTTTTAGCACTTCCATGTACTGTTATTTACTTTGTATCATATGAGCAACTACGATATAAGACGAAAACTATGTACAACAAATTGACTGGGGATAGTAAGTATATGTATAATAATATTTACAAGTTACTGTTTTGCACATATAAAAACCAATATTAATTTATTTCTGTCGAAGGATACCAATGTCCAATTTATAACATCTTGATTTATTTTGACCTGGAGGGTACGGAAGCAGAAGAACAAAGATTGGTATTCCACTTTTAGTTTTCAGGAAAAGCATCTAAGGCCAATCTCAGATAAGAATTCACTCCTATTTGGGGTTGAACACAGATTGTCCACACTCCTCTAGCAGCAGCATTTATAATATCAGATTAATTATGTTATTATTTTTTGCTTCTTTATATTAAAAAATACTTCAATACTGATTTTAATAAAGCTTTAAAATTTCAAAATAAGATAAATATTAATGAGCTCTTATGTTCTATATGTAGTGAGCCAGCCTATGTGGATACCGATGATGGCAGGTGCTACTGCCAGAATGACTGCTGTTACTATAGTCAGTCCTTTAGAACTTATCAGGACAAAAATGCAGTCTAAAAAATTGACTTATTCAGGTAATCTTATAATCCCATAAAATCCATTTCAGCCTTCAGTTCTGAAGTTCCATAACTAAATATCACTACTTCTTGAGGATGTTTTCAAGTACATATAGTCATTCTATTTAAGTATTGCTTGTTTCAATATTAATGGAAAACATTAAAGAAACTACATTGTTGACATCGTTCAGAGTAGTAGACTATGACTCTACCTTAAATAAAACCAGATTTTTCTACTATTAAAATTCTGTGAAAACTCAGGAAACTTTATTAAAAAAATGTGTAAAAGTTATTTCTTTCAAAGCCTAATTCAATTTATTCCATAGAAAATCCTATTATGTATGATATAGCAACTATCAAACGGTATGACAGGCACTGATAAGATCACACAAGGAGAATAAATCACCTAATAAAACTAATATCATTTATCATGGTTGATGCAATATTTTTTAGGTTTAAGCAACTCAATGTTTTTCATTCTTCTGTATAAAATGTTACAATGTATAATATGTTTTTTTAATCCTTAATAAATATTCAACACTAGAATAGATAACAAGCCATTTAATCAATTAATTACTTATTTATGTAATTTAAATGCAAATGCTAAAGAAGAATACCTACTTTATTTGAAGAATTTCATGATGCCACATGGCCATGTAACAGTATAATTTTCTATTTAAGTTGTGGGCCCTATAATGCTAGCATTAAGCATTATAAAATAATAAATTATCTTTGGCCCTTGAATAAAGGATTACATTATTAAAGACATGTTTGTTCAAAATTTCTGAGATGAAGGTAAGATTGTACATGCTTATTTGAAAGTATTTTTCAGAGATTACTGCGGCATTGCGGCAAGTAATAAAATATGAGGGATACAGAGGTCTCTTCCGTGGACTGGGATCCACTCTCTTGAGAGATGTACCTTTTTCAGGTATGTAACAGATTACTAAGGACTTTCATTTTAACCCTTTTCTAATTATGCATTTTTACTCAAGCCTTACACTAAGATTAATTTGCAGATACACAGATGTAAAATCATGCTCTAAATTTGCAAACCTTGGAAAATATTATATATGTAGTGAAAACGTGGAATTTTGGAATTATATCTTTATACAATCTTTACAAATTGTTTTTTATATATTTGTAGCTTCATATTAATTCGTGTTTTAGGCATCTATTGGACTATGTTTGAGACGACGAAGAGGGTATTCAATAAACCTGATTCAGAGAAAAATACGTTTTTGTTCAATTTCTTCTGTGGTTCCGTGGCTGGCAGTGTATGTATCATCTTTAATGTCTTATTAAAACTATTTCTGTTTTATAAAAAAGATTTGTTAAACGTTATTTGTTTCGCCTTTTCAGATTGCTGCATTTGTTACTTTGCCATTTGATGTAGTGAAGACACATCAACAAATAGAGCTTGGGGAGAAAGAAATATATACAGGTTTGTTTATGTTCTGTGGCATTGAAGCACTTCGCCAATGTTATCTCTGTATTATTATTATTATAAAATTTATAATACTAAAAGATATTCAATTAAATGTAAACTAAATATAATCTAAGATTTAAAAATTAAAATATAAACAGTAAATAAATTATACTTAAAAAAATAAAAACGTCGCCCAAAACTCTTTCTTGTGGCATAATGCCAAGAAGTCTTTTAAATTTGTTAAAAAAATTAAAAGAAAAAGTGTGTTCGTCTTTATTTATATAAAAAATTATGCTTATTAAATTTTGCAGATGGCACAAAACGACAGAGAGCTTCGAATATGAAGGATATAGCTAAAAATATATATAGAAACCATGGTTTTAAGGGTTTGTTCACTGGATTGCTACCTCGAATATTTAAAGTGGCACCCGCTTGTGCCATCATGATAGCAACATTCGAATATGGGAAACAATTCTTCCAAAAGTACAACACTCAAAAATATAAGGAGAAACTACAAAGGTAATAATGCTTTATAAAATTTGTTGTATCAAACATACAATACACATTTATAGATTAGTAAAGATACTTCGCTGCTTTGAAATTGAATGAAGTCTGAAGAAGAAGAATTTTTTTTTAATTCTTGACAAATAAAAAACATTTTTAGAGAAAAGTTACGAATAAATAACTAATACTGCGTAATTTACATAATAAATAAATATTTCAAATATTTTAGAGACATTTTAGCATGGAGACATGGCAAAACCTTTTTACACAACTATTACAATTTTCAAAACTGGTTAACATTTTCTTATAAGGAGTGAGTAATCTTTACTAATCTATGATTTAGCCAAAAAACATCTATAATGAGGTTTAAGGTACATATCTATTAAATTGATGATATGTATATAAATATAAAATTTTAATACTAAACGAACGTGATAAAATCCTCTGATTTTCAAGACTGAAGTGTCAAACACTGTTGTTTAGTATGTAGTAAGGGAGAGACACATAAGCCACTCCAACTTTAGTCCACATGGGCAGATCTCTCTTGTGGCCCTGTTTATGCTTGATTACAGATGTCTTTCAATTTATACCGAAATCAAAGCTACAAATTCAGTATTTTCTATAATATTAGATGCTTTGGAATTAAATTTAACTAATTTCAGCAATAATGCACAAGTTAATTTTGTGAGGTCAATTTAATCTATTTTGTTTAAGTATTTATGTTATTTTATTGTATTCTGTCAATTAATTTTAGTGTATGTTATTTTTTTCTGTTACTTTTTAATTCATTTTATTTGAATGTTTTACATTTTGTATTATCTTTTCGTATTTTTATTTCAGACAAGGGATAGAAATTACAATAATTAAATCTGAATAATTGAGTGTGTGATTTATGCCATAGACATGTCATATTCTAATGTTACATGGTAAAATGTGCTCAAATTTTTAGTATCTAATTAATGATAGTTATATTTAGACCTAGACTTAGAAAATACATAAATGTAAAAGTTCAACTTTTTGTATACTAACTACTATAAATTTATTTTGTTAGTATTTTAGTTGACAAAGACAGATAGAAATTATGTATATTTTAAGTATTTAATTAATGTATTGTATTATAGAAGACCCGTAAAGAATTGTTGTAATGTGTAACATTATATTTTTATAAATAAGGTGGCTTCACACTTAAATCAGGCAAGCAAAAGGAGTGACGCCTACATAGACAATTTTTGCTCAGTATTGCCTATTTCATTTTGACAGATAAAAAAAACATATATACGGTCAAATTGAGAAACCTCCTCCTTTTTTGAAGTTGGTTAAAAAGTAATACATGAGTCTAGTAATTATATATTTAGAAACTTGATTTACAGCCTAATTCCTAAGAAAAAATATCTTCACAATGTTAACTTTTTAAGCGTGTAAACAATCTTGGTTTAAATAAAAATTTCTATGTCTAATGATTCGCCTTCGTTTTTACAGGCATCAAGATATTGTTATAGTGAGCAAGTCATCAAGTAATAATGATTATTCGTAATCCCCAAAGACAATAACATTGGTTATTGTGTAGTAATGAAGTACAATTTGTATGTATAGTGATAATGAGTTACCAAATTCCATTTTAATAAAAGTAGGATAGTAGATTTAGTACACTGTCAATATGCAATACAAATATATGTAAATCCATGATACTTATGTTTGCTTGTATGAGTGTGTCACAAAATGCTAGATGTATTATACCCATACACTCAATTTATTGTGAAGGTAAACTATGGTTAGTTATTATACTTTAATTTACATTGATCTAATGTAGTAATATTATGCTTATTATTAGGAATCAATATATCTTACAATTTTAGTTGCTAGACAGCATAGTAAATAATTTATTTAAAAAAGGGACAATCCTTTTTGTTGGTGTTTGTTCATAGATTCATAGAGGTAAATAAAATTCTAGTATAGTGACCGGCATGAGTCGTGAGCACAACTGACAGCTGCGCAGTAGTTAATGTTTCGGTCATGGCGGGGCGGGGCGGGGTGCCGAGCTGCACGCGATTGGTTCCTCAGTCAATGCACATCATCTATTGGAGGCTCGCGTGTCATTCTGTTCATGTTCATTCGTGCCAAAAGTGTACATGCGCGAGCTTACCCCCACTACTGCCCACCTGTGCTCACGACTCGTGCCGGGTATTATACCTACTATTTGAATATATTGTTTATAGTTTTTAATATTAATAAATATGTACTTTATTAGTATGTCTTTATTTATCCTGCCAAGTTAAATTATTATATAATATAAACCTTCAAGTAATTTACATTAACATCTTAATTATGAATTTTATTTATCATGTATCTTTTAACCTCCTATGTGTCCAAACTGCAAATTTATTGATGTGATGAAATTTAGTGATTTATATATAAGCCTTATGTTCCAAATTGTATGCTGTGTAAATAATATTAATGTAATATGAATGTAAATATTGAAGTTGTTGCTGTATATAATGTTACTCATTAAATATGTAACAAGGAAATTATTGTTTTATTTTTTAACACATGCTAAAACAATTACCATCATAAATAATGTTCAGGATTATATGATGGGGAATATTTAGTAACAGGTTCGTTGTTAACAATTTATATTTATAATTATTATGTATAGAAAGCATCAGTGTAAAACCTGAAAATATATAATTTTCACTATCCTCAATATCTATAATAGTTTATTATAATGTCAGTTTAATGCAATTTTTGATATTCAAATTATTCCTATCCATTTCTGTTAACCAAAGCTTTTGGTTTGTATGTTTTAAGTGAGTCATTATTATATCAATATACAGTATACAGTGCTCACAATTAATAACATTTAAATGCTCATAATAGGTACACAACCGGCCACATTTTTAAATAATTTAAATGTAAAAAGATGTGATTGATTACAGTTATCATTTTCTGAATTAAAACTAACTTTTGAGGTTATAAACTTATTGTTTATATTATGAACGAAAATAAAACACAGAAATTGGAAACCTAATTTAATACTTAAAAATAATACATCAGTGTACTATAGATCCTAAGGGTTCTGCTTTGATGTTCCCCAGGTCCAATCTGCTATCGATCGATTCGTCTATTTGTCCCACTATCGCGACATTATCACCGCGAATTATGTGAAGACCAAGCACCACTTGAGCTACTCCACTTGTAGACGAAAACACTCTCTCGTGGGATTCATCTAAAATTATATTTATCGTCTGGTCGAAGCCTTTCAATGTGCCGATAAAATTTCGCCCGTCCGACGTTATTACTGATACGGTTTGGTTCACATAGTTTTCTAAACCAGAGGCCATTGTAATTCACTTAATGTTGAGGCTTCCTTTGAAATATATTTGTAATCTATTTCCCTTGGAATTATCGTTTTAAATTTGTAAATTACTGAAGTTATTCGCACCACAGCAATGTCGCGATGTTTATTATTATGTCAATGTCAACCGTCATGGACAAAATTTAAATGACAGCACAGACTATGAATGGTACAGTTAATTAGTGGTACTTTATAGTCTTCTGTATAAAAATATTACGTATGTTATAAATGGCAGAATGTTGAACTGAAAATGCTTTCTTTCTACGATAAGATGATTAGATGCTCAAACGTCAAGATTAAACGCATCGGGGTTTAAGGCCCCAGGGTTCTTGCTTAATTCCGTTTTCAAAAGGCACAGGGGCACAAAGGGATATTATCTTATAATAATTATTCAGGGACTATTATATAATATTAAACATTTGATGGAACAGAACAGGTATAAGTGACTTAGGTACCGACTAAAACTTCATGGTGTTGCTTTGGTCCACAAGTGTCCACAACGCATCAGCACGCATTCTTCAATCAACTGCATTCGCATTGCATAGCATTCGCTCTGCATTCTGCCTAATATATATCCGTATATAGTATGTAACGTAACTTTCGATTACTAATTCCTATGTGATTGAAGAACGTAACATTAAAACAAGTAATTTATTAAAAAATCAAAAAACCCGACTGCAAGCTGAAGTAGAATTTCCAAAAACGGAGAAATAGGCGTTTTATTATTTTAATCCAGAAAGCCAAATACAAAGTTTCATAGGAGGTATCTGCTTCAAAAACAAAATATGTTCTAACAATATTATCCTATTTTGTCCTCGTAGCGCTCATTTACGCTATAAAAAGAACCTATGATTAAAATTCCAGCACTCTTAAGTTCAGCGGTTTCCCTTTGCGTTGATCTTTATCACAGCAACACTACTCATTTAGTCAGACAGTCATCTCGATGAGTTATACATATGTATATATTATATAACGTATGTGTAATCTCTTTTAAGTTCCTTTATTTTAATATACTACTCGATAGGTTTAGTTAACTTTTTTTTAAAACATCTTACTATTTCGCAAAAACAATCCACCATTTACGCTCCATAAAATATATACCTTCAGTAATTCAAAGTTCCGGTCATTATTTTACCTCGTATTGGGTAGAATTTCATTATTTATTGAATTTTATCCAACAAGCTAAATACAAAATTTCATAGTGTTTGCTTCAAAACTGACGATTGTTTAAATTAACTTTTAACCCTTATTTTACCCTCTACGGGGTTAATTTTTCGGATGGGGATAAACAGGCGTGTCCTTGTTCTTATTCAGAAAGCCCAATACAAAATTTTGTAGCAGTTGCTTCAAAATTAAAGGATTTAAAAAAAAACCGTTTTTCCCTATTTTACCCTCTTAGGGGAAGAATTTCCAAAAAGCCTTTCTTAGTACTTATTTACGCTATATAGTGAACCTTTGTGCAAAATTTCAGAACTCTAACTTGAGCGGTTTTGGCGGTAGTTTGATTTCTAAAAACTGAAAAAGTCATTTAATTTGTCTGTCAGTCAGTCACCTTGCTGTTTTATATATATACAAAAATGTTTTTATAGTCTACGTTTAATTTACTTTCATTTGATACCCCACTCGATAGGTTCCATTAACTTTTTTTTTTAAATGTGTCACTATTTCGCGCCAAAAATTCGCCCTTTTGATTTTTTTTTTCTAACACCTATCTAAGGACACTCGGGTCATTGAGACGAATTTAATGACACCTTAACTGTCGAAATTTATCCAGCCGTTTGTAAGATCGGATCAAATAAAGAAAGACAAACATACAAGATACGCGCGAAAAACATAACCCTTCCTTGGCAGTCGGGTAAAAAGTAAACCTCAACGTTGAGCGAAAACTTTTGTCTAATAACAATCCGACCTTAAGATTCTAGAGTTCATACAACAACATATTTGGGTAAGATACCCCAAATTCCTGGAAATGAATATGTATGTAATGCACAGCACATACATATTATTCATTTCAATAAGTGTTAGGGACACTTACTTATGAAATTATTAAAATACACTGAGAATATTTAATTTATTGTAGTCATTAATATATTATTTTCCGAATAATATATATAGGATAATATGCATCCGACATAGGACATAGTTTAATACTTTTACTCTTTATTCATTTTCATCGTCCAATTATTCATTTATTTTTTCTACTGGTAGCCCCGGAACTTTTGAATGTCAGTGCAGTGCTGCAGTGTAATTATTGTCAAATCTCATTCTCAAATCTGTCAAGTTTCAATTGGATTTCAATCAAATAGCGTTTAACTTTTATCAATTATAGCTTTTAGAAATTAAATAATTAAAATGAAAATAAATATATTAAGCTAACAGTGAATAAAGAACATAAATATACTTGTTAATAATTTTGTATTTAAAAAATACTACATATTTTTTCATATCCAATAATGTCTGCTACAATTGTTCAATATGTTCTGCTTAGGAGCGATTTACTGAAAGAATTAGGTTGGTCTATTGGAGCCCTGGTGGCACAGGCCTGCCATGCCTCGACTGCTGTTCTGCATTTATACAAAGACGACGAATGTACTATTCAATATTTAAATGATCTAGATAATATGCACAAAGTGGTCTTGGAAGTGAGTTTTCAAATTTTGACCTCTTAAAATCATGTATTTTTTCATTAATATCATATTTTTAATAAAACGAACAAGCATACAGTCTGCATAATAGGAAGTGACACATGGACATCTGTAAATAATCCCTTAGAGTTTTACTTGCATTAAAATGTTTCTATTTTAAAGGAACAAGTACTGCATATTATGTAGTACATAATTATGTGTGAATAATACTTTCTATGCAGTATCCAAAATATGGAATTCCACGGAACCTTAAGAATAGTGTTAATTATAGTAGGTAGATGAAGGAGCAGAATATAACATTGCAACTATTTTCAGGTTCCTGATGAAGCCTCATTAAAAAAAGTAGCGAACAAATTAGAAGAGAACTCAATAGCCCATAAGTTATGGATTGAACAACCAGAGAATATCCCTACTTGCTTAGCTCTTAAGCCTTATCCTAAGGAAGAAGTCAAAAAGTTTGTAGGAAAATTTAAATTGTATAAAGCTACTATGGGTAGCTAATAATGTGAAATTTGTATTAGATAATACATATTATTGCTTATAATTTTTGGTTTTAATGTATAGTAGATTATGTCTACAACTTTGTCTCTAATGGGACCGCCATCTTAATCAGTTATGACTTATTTTTGCTGCATACTAAATAAAGTAAAGCATCAAACTTATTTACAGTCTAACAATTACCTGTATAAATAATATAATTTTCTATACTTATACGTTTTTACCTGCCAATCTAAGTCACTGTCAGAATGGCCGGTCACTACCCATATTTTATATCAAAATAATTACTAAAAGTTGCTACCTTTGATTAGGAAAAAATAAACTACTTTTAAAGGTGACCGGCCATTCTGACATTAGAATGGCAGGTCACCTATTCAGTGAGAAGAAACTGTGCCAACGAATCGAGTTTTTTTTTATCAATAGTTGCTACTAAATTGCTACCTTCATATACATATTATTGAGCCTCATAGCTTTTTAGGATAAAAAATATTAAGGATTTACTATTTCGATGTCTGTATAATGTATGTTTATAAACGAATAATGTATTGAATTTCGGATTTACTCCTTTAATTTTATGCATTATATGAAGGTAGCAATTTGGTAGCAACTATTGATTAAAAAAAAAACCTGATTCGTATGCGTAGTTCCTTCTCACTGGATAGGTGACTGGCCATCCTGATGTCGGAAAGACCAGTCACCTTATAAAGTAGTTTATTTTTTTTAGTCGAAGGTAGCGATCATTTAACGATTAGTAGCAACTTTTAGTAATAATTTCGATGTAAAATATGGGTAGTGACCGGCCATTCTGATGGTCACCATTCCAAGTGACTTGTAACTAGAATTTTTATTAAATTTCATGTGCTGTATCAACACTGTTACATTTTATTGACTCTAGTGAAAATGCAATTAAAAATGGCATGACATTCAGTTTATTTGTAAATTAAGTATTCGTAATTTTCTTGCACAATTTTAATATAATTTATTACTGAAATCTTAACACTCATTTTTGCATGACAGCCAAGGTGTGGGCACTAACTGGTGTACTTATTAGGCAATATGTACTTATATCATAGGGACAACGTCACAACTCATCCCACTATTATCACTAAAAATTCTCATTATGACATACTACTAGTTTTGCAGTGGTCCTGACTCCTTTTATTATGTGGGTATGGCACCCCTCATATTTTAGTAATCACCTGTGAATTGTTGAACAACTGCAAATTTCGATTTCAAAACCATATAAAATACAGACCCAAAATCTAAATAAGAACATGCCAGGCCTCCAGCTATTTGTCCCTGTAGTTCCGGGACTAGAATAGGGCTACGGTATGTATGCCTGTCGTAAGGGGCGACTAAAAGGGGGCTTCCAGGGGTTGTGGACGGCAAGAGTGGGAGCTCGAACGGCCCGGCCAGCGGCCCCGGGAAGGACGAAGGTATGTATGGTCGCATACCGTCGTACACACCAGATGGTGAGGCGAGAGTCAAGCTGACCTGGGCGGAGCCCGACGGGGCAACGCGCTAAGAGGACTCCGGTTGCGTTCCTTTGGAGATCCCGGAGCCCTCTACGCAGCGCAGAGGACGGCCACCGGGGGGGTTTTAGTGTGGTAAAAATCCCACATAACCCGGCGTCGCTCCCACGTTGACGGGTACCTTTTGAAGGTTTCCCCTTCGATAAAAAAAAAAAGGCGTCCAGCTATTAGAAAGAACCTTTAAGAATATAATGCTTCGCAATTAAGCATATTTAGTTCAGCAGAATTCCTTTCTAATCTACATTTAACTGGTGTACGAATAATGTTAATGAAGGTCGGTTACACAACTTACTATATTCCACTTACTTAACACTTCACGGTTCACGCAATTTCAAGTGTACGATGAGTGTTAAATATGAGCTTGAAGGGCACAAGGCAAGGTTTCCTTTTAAATCGCAAAACATTAATTCTTATAGTCGGTACTAAGTACCTAATCAATATAAGTATTATGATTAAGTAATCATTGGCGTAACTAGGACTGTCTTTGGAGACTAGACGCCAGATCCAGCTAATATTGAAAGGTTCTGTTATTTACATAATATTATTATGTACACAATCAGTGGACCCGTCAGACACCGTTACAGTAAAGTATTTATACTATCTATACTCAAACTAAGTGTAGGGGTCATCGGTAGGAAAGTGCCTATAATTATTTTATTGTTATACTGGTAGCAAAAAAAACATTAGTACCTACCATCTACCTAATTAATTGGCACAGGTCTTTAAAGAGATAAAGGAGCATATCTCCTAACTCTGCTCCGGTACACAACAATGTTTAGCTATGAAAAACTGATGTGAAATTGTGAGTAAAAACTACAAAATAAAATTAATTTCACATGATTTTATTTAGGAATGATTTGATTTTAAATCAAAACAGACCTACACTACAATTTACTAAGGCAGTATTTTTTTTTAAGTTACTTTACTACGAAACACGATTTTGGATCCAAATATTGATCGCGCTCGCTGTTGCGTAGCTTTGCGGATCGTTTTAAGAACGCCGGACCCACTAAACTAGGAGGGCTTCAGAACAATAATGTTATCATAGGTACAGCAAAAACTTGTAACGCAATTACTCAAGGTGATATCTTCGAAGCGTGTTATACGATGTTTGAACAGTGTGTTAGTTGTGTTTTTAATGGACACACGGAGTAAAGTATTATAATAGTTTAATTAAATACAAAGTTCTAATGGATCGAATAGATAAGACCTCGGAAAAGACCTCGGTGCCACAGGCTTCACAGGGAAGCATGTCGTGAAAAAAATGGTGTCGTTTAATTTGAAATCTAATTCTGATATACGATGGGGAATTTCCGGCCGGTCTATGGATAAATTGCAAAATTTATTGAGTGAAATTCGGGAACTGGGTATGTACCTCAATAACTATTTTCTGAAGCTTTATATTTATAAAAACTCTATAACTATGCATTATAAAATATATAATGGCCTAAAATACTTACCTAAAACTGCTCCGTACCTACTTATTCATAATTTGAAAAGGATAACGAGTGTCGGTAAAAACATACCATATATCCTTATACTGTGCCATTACCTACATAAGGTCTGTGAAGAGTTTGTAAAAAACCATATATGTAATTACAATACTTACGATTAGGTACATTATACCTATACATATTTTTATGTACCTATACCTACCTACTACATAAAAACGAAACATAAAGACGAATTAATTGTTTAGTGTCTTTAAGTAGGTAATTTCTAGGTCCATATCACCTTTTAGTATGAAATCATAAAATATCTTTGATATTTGTAGAATTTGATACTTCAAAAATTTTGGTTCTCGAAAGTGACGTCACAAAAGAAGAAGCAATAAAGAAGGTGACACGGAGTGCTAAAGTCATCATAAATTGTACTGGCCCCAACACCGATCTTAGCGAGACCGTGGTCAAGGCTTGCATCGCAACGGGGACGCACTATGTTGATATATCCGCTGAATTATACGTATGTAAATAATTATAGTATATCTTTATGAGTAAACTCATAAAAATCAAAGTACAGCTAAGATAATCATAAATACTCAATCATACAGTCAACACTGGTCTTAACTCTACATCGATCTTGTCTAAGAATCTGGAGTAGCAACGGGCGGTGCTAATGGATTTTTCGCAATTAAAACCCGTATTGTAAATAATAGTCTATCTGACTTGTTATAAAAATAATTAAAAATTATTAATTCATACAAAGAAATGTATAGTTCTTGAGATATCGAAAAAAGAAAATTAACTTCACCGGACAAAGTCAAGAGCGGTAACTTTTATTTGACTCGTTTTTTATATTAAGAGCTTATGATTAAAAACTCGAGCACCCTTTGATGCAATGTTTTGTTTTAGCATATCCTTAACATATACAGAACATATAACAAGACAGCGGAAGACGCAGAGGTTTTGATCATACCAGCATGTGGATTCATTTCCATGCCTGCTGTCACAGGGCTTATGTATTTAGAAAAACATTTTATGGGTAAGTTTTTAACTATTAACAGCCTGGATATTTGGGTCTGATGCAGCTTAGCTAGATTTCCCAGCTTGGTCTACCCCTGTAGGCTTTAGTAGCGGCAGGTACCTACCGACCGATAAAATTTAGTGGATTAAATTCGAATCGGAAATGAAAAACACATTAAAATCTGACTCTAAACGGTTTTCGGATGTCCCTCTTGAAATCTGCCTAGCAAGTTTGAAAAATAGCTAAGCTATGATTTATTACAATTCAACATTTACTCTACCGTTAGTCGGACAAACCCTAAATAACCGAGGATATCATTGAATGAGTTATTTCTCAAAACATTACAGGTACTTTGCACAGTGTCGATTGTTACATGGATTTACAAATACCAAGACGAGCTTATTTCGGCGGTTGCAAGAACTCAGTCGTGCATTACGGCACTTGGCAATCGTTTGTATACGACTGGCATAATAATAAACGTTATACAGATTTGAAAAAAGAAATATTTCCAGAACCGGTCATAGAACCAGAGCAACCAGAAAACAAAAAGTAAGTTGAAGTTATCCTTAAATTATTTATATATATATATATATTTGCATGATAGGCGGCAAATTAAGACCCGAGTGTCTCTATTTCATCTTCCAATTAAACACTATTTTTATCTTTATATCATTAGATAAGTTACTCGGGAAGTTAATGAATGATTTTATTTTTTATTATTGTAAGTATTCTACACATGTATGCGAAATTAATCAAATAGTACATAGAATAGATAATTGAATATAATTTGTCAAATTAGTCCAAACATTTTAATTAATCTTCAAAACCTGTTATTAGGTATTTATGTCTTATAGTTATACATTTAATAATACTTAAATTTATTATGCCTTCAGTTTCATAAGCATTGACCTATTTATATACCTTAAACAAATTAGTCCATTAACATAATTATTGCGATTTTCATCAATTTGCTTTTCTATAAGGTCAGCAAGCAATAATTTATTGTGTTACCAAAACAGATAATATGCAAAATTATACCTTTATCAAACAAATTTTACCGAGTTACGAGTAAGTAGGTATGTAGGTATAGATTTGGTACATAAGATTTGGTTTATGAAAAGTTATTTTAGTTAATTACCTATGTTTAAATATTACGTTCGGCATAATATAATTGGTATTTATAACATTTAAATTTAAGGACGTGTTTTATTTTCCAGGAGCTTTTTCCACAAACGAAATGGCCGTTGGTGGTACAAATATCCTAGCCCAGACCTAGATATCGTTGAAATGTCGCAGCGATATCTACAATCCAAGAAAGGAAAACGTCCAGTATATTTCAAAATGTATTCAACGATGCCGCTTTTGATACACTTTTTTATCGTCATTCCAGCGTTATTTTTTTATTACTATGCAAGTCGTTTAAAGTTCTTCAGAAACTTACTCTGGAAATTTCCACGTTTCTTTACCCTGGGCTTAATATCACACAAGGGTCCATCGGAACAAATGCGAAATGATCTTAAATTTTCTTTTAAGATGACCGGTAAAGGTTGGGATAATGCGGATACTTCAATGGATCCTAATCAATCTTTGACGATACAGGTATTTACATGATACTTACCAATTTATTCAAATAAAATGAAAAAATCAAATCTATTGATAAGATACTATGTGTATTAATCAGATGTGAGTGCGGTAAATCCTGGTTTTATGCGTATTAAAATCATAATTAGGAATTTACTTACATGACATTATGTAGATGTTTCCCACAGTACTATCAAAGCCTATTGTATTATTTTCTCATGACATAATTGACGATACGAAGACGCGACTTAGTAAGTGCTCAGTGGGTGCCTTCACTATAAAACTGAAACGGGTAGAATTCAACCGTTTCAAAATATAATACCAGTATACCCACACGTGAAAGATGGGAACTTACCAAAACCTAAATCTTAGGACGCGGTAAGGCTGGCAGGACAGGACTTATTTATTGTATTTAGAATAACTTAAACTATATAAGTATGATGCTGTCATGCGACGACTATTAAAAATAATAGATGCGCCATTTAGTAGGCTATTATTTTATCTGCGCATTTACCCTAGGTCCGTTTCAGTGCTTGTTAAATAGTTTTTGGTCATTAATATATAGTTATGTGGATGCTATTAATTTATACCCACAAAACAAGTAACTTATCTATATTATACTTAATGCAGGTTTCTGGTACCGACCCAGCTTACGAGACCACGGCTTTGAGTGTCTTAATGTCAGCTATAACAATACTTTCGGAAAGACATCATATGCCAAGGTAAGAAAAATATACGTCTGAATTTTATACACACGAAGTTATCTACTCCGGTAGGTACTTAAACTGAGTATATTTTTTAATAAGGTTTATGTATTCCCTTAAAATACTTTTGTTTATTAATTGTGATGTTATTAAAAAAAATTCTTAAAATAATAACATAATAATTGTATTAATACATAATATACGGACGCAGTTACCCGCATTATAAACTTATAGTATTACTTATTATTATTTATTTTCAGGGGTGGCATCCTTAGCTTAGGAAGTGCCTTTTGTGATACAACTATTATTGATAAACTCAATAGCGGAGGACTGAAGTTTGAAATTCTAAAGACATAAAGCCATTTTTTATTAGTTTTGTGGTAATGCGTTATTATTTATAATTAAATAAATAAATATATATTTCTTACATAATGTAGGTTCATTTTTATTTCACCCCTTTTAGAAAATAATTTTTAATTTCGTAATAAAATTACAAGCTTTTCAGCACGCAGTATTTTAATATTGTAATTGTATATTTAGTAATGTATATTATTAATTGTATATTTAGTAATTACACGCATTGCTAATATTGTACATAAATACCTTAAAAATCATCTACAATTTTTTTCTTAATCATTCGAGTGTGGTGACTTTCAACGCATGTTAGAAAATTGTGTTATGTGTTGGAAAATCCGCAAAAAAAATCGCAGTCACATAATAACCATTATTATCTCAAACTTAATTGCGTGCTGCGGTCATTATATTTTTAAATTAGTATACAAAAGAAGAAGATTTATTGCCAGTATTAAAAAGTATCTATCGAGTTTTGTGGTACAAATCTTGCTAAATACATACTGTGACAATATTATTTTTGCCACAACAAAATAATACGTTTATAGTACGCAGCAATATTAGAGTAATTGTTATTTAAAATTTTAATTATTTATTTTTAACACATTACATCATTGGTTAAGTTTCATAGCCAATATTTTTTTAATATAGCAACAAGAGAGCATCAATATCAATGACATCAATGTCATTCTTAGCGACAACATCTTAAAATTAAAGTTAATGTTTTTTCGTTCTCGAAATATTTTGATTTGTGAAGGTTTATTAAGTTTGTGATTTCCAGTTTAATATTCCTAACGTATGGTGAGTAACTTATCTCTATTATTAATTGTGTAATATGTATTACAAAGCGTGACGTCTGTACTTGCCGTGACTGCCCATTTGTCATCATTGCTTTACGCTATTGCAGTTTTACGCTACGATAAGGTATTGAAAAGAGACTTTTGGCTTATTTTCATTATAATTATCTTGTTTGTTTATGTTAATACAAGTTAAGTATTCCAATGGTACTTGCCTGACTGTAATATTTAGACCATGACTCATTTTCCTTATTCAAAAGGTCGTTTATTATATTATGGCTCCTAGTTAATTGTATTTATAGCGTATATAGGCCTAATGAGACAGTAGGAGTGTGACCAAATGTAGGTATCATTACATTTTCGACAACAGCATACAAACATTGTCTAAATTTATGTAGTCACTACATCCCATGGTCACCTGTAATCAACACATAGGATTGGGTCTACCTTACAATCATCATTATCCTCCACATATGGTATAAGGGGTTCATTATGCTGCTTAAGTTTGAGCCTGTTCTTTATATCTATATGTACATATTAATATTCTAAGCTCTATTTGTTTAGTGTATTTCTCTATGTTATGTGAGCTTGGTAATATATTTCCACTTATGCTGGTCTGGGATAGAAAGGCATGAATTGTTTGAAAAATAAATGAATTAAAAAAAAAATTATTATCTGTTGGTATTATGGAGAAAAAAAATGAATCATAAAGGGTATATAAAATTTACCAATGCCCTTGATTTACTTTGAAAGGAGACTTGCTTAGCAGTAGGATAGCGTTAATAAATCTTTTCTTATAATTACTGTATTAGTATTCTTAAAATGATGGCAATCATGTCTGAGAATATGTGAAAACTGCATAGGATGCAATTCTGACTGACATTTTCCAGTACATTAATATCACTTATTTTGTGTTTGGGTTTTTGCATTACAACTAAAAGCAAATCAATGTGCAGCATTTATACAAAATATCTTAAGAGTTAGAAGTTATAAGAATTCCCTTCTGACAAAAAGACATTGTATAAATAGTTGTGAAATATTTTGAATACACCCTTAAGAAATTAATTTTGTATGGTTACAGGTATAAAACTTTAACAGAAGGATGGCATCTTCAAATACCTTGCAGAAGGCTATTGATCTTGTAACTAAAGCTACTGAGGAGGATAAGAATAAAAATTATGAAGAAGCACTGCGGCTTTACGAACATGGCGTGGAATACTTCCTGCACGCTGTCAAGTATGAAGCTCAAGGAGAAAGAGCTAAGGAAAGTATTCGAGCAAAATGCCTGCAATATTTAGACCGAGCTGAGAAGCTAAAGGAGTATCTGAAGAAAGATAAAAAGAAGAAGCCTGTCAAAGATGGGGAATCCAAGAGTGAAGATAAAAAAAGTGATAGCGACAGTGACTCAGATGATCCAGAAAAAAAGAAATTACAGGGAAAGCTTGAGGGGGCAATTATTGTTGAAAAACCCCACGTCAAATGGAATGATGTTGCAGGTCTTGAAGCTGCTAAGGAAGCTTTGAAGGAGGCTGTTATTCTGCCTATCAAGTTTCCTCATCTATTCACAGGTAAAAGAATACCTTGGAAGGGAATCCTCTTGTTTGGACCGCCTGGTACAGGTAAATCATATTTGGCAAAAGCTGTGGCTACAGAAGCCAACAACTCCACATTCTTCTCAGTTTCATCATCTGATCTTGTATCTAAATGGTTGGGTGAATCAGAAAAGTTGGTAAAGAATTTGTTTGAATTGGCACGTCAACACAAACCAAGTATAATCTTCATTGATGAAATAGACTCCCTGTGTTCATCCCGTTCTGACAATGAATCTGAGTCAGCTAGGAGAATCAAAACTGAGTTTCTAGTTCAGATGCAAGGTGTTGGTAATGATATGGATGGTATATTGGTTCTTGGAGCTACAAATATCCCATGGGTCCTCGATGCTGCTATCCGGAGGAGATTTGAGAAGCGTATTTACATTACTCTGCCAGAAGAACACGCCAGATTGGATATGTTTAAACTGCATTTGGGGAACACAAGGCACCAGTTGTCAGAACAAGATATGAAGGTGTTAGCAGCAAAGACAGATGGTTATTCTGGTGCAGATATAAGTATTGTTGTCAGAGATGCACTGATGCAACCGGTGAGAAAAGTACAGTCTGCAACACACTTTAAGAGGATATCTGGTCCTAGTCCAACAGACCCCAATGTAATTGTGAATGATCTATTGACGCCCTGCTCTCCTGGTGATCCAGGGGCTTTAGAGATGACTTGGATGGATGTACCAAGCGATAAGTTGGGTGAGCCACCAGTAACAATGTCTGATATGTTAAGATCTCTGGCGACTTCTAAACCAACTGTCAATGATGATGATATGATCAAGCTGAAGAAGTTCATGGAAGACTTTGGGCAGGAGGGTTAACTGTTCTCATTTATGGCTTTCCGGTTCTATAGGTTGTTGAAACCACTCGAGCTCACAAAACATTGCTATCTTAGAGTGTATTAAAGCACAGTGCCTTTATTTTGCTGAATGACATATTCTTGTTTTATTTCACATCTTCAATAATATAATGAAGTCGCTACTGTTTTAATAAGATAAACACATAAGATGATAAACACATGATATGATGCTTAGAATATAAAAAATATGTAGAAGTCATCAAATTTTGCATAAAATGGGATGAACATACAGGGATCATATTCCACCAAATACTCTTTGTTAGCTTGTCGAAAGTGAGTTGCGAGATAAGAGATTAAATATTTAACTTTTTTTAAGATTGGCCAATAATGTTCTAGGGGTACTGACTTTAAAAAACTAATTGAGTATGGCGTTTTTAATTGGCTATACAATCATATGCCACTATTCTGTATATTTTTTATATTCGGCAGTGTGAGATAAGAGCTTTATATGAAATTTCTTTTATTTAATTATGATTATACATATTTTATAGTCACATTAAGATGTTCATAAAATTTGTGAGTAAGTGCATTTCTTTAAGTCTGCTATGCTAATTAATCAGGGTTATATAATAAATTGTGCTTTTGCTTTAACACCAAGGTCTACAGTCCGTAAATACTATATGATACAAAATATTGTAAGATCTCTTGCAATGTTATTAAAATTTAATATTCTGTAACTTTATAATACATTAAGTTCAATATGTATTGTGAATGATGTATATTATGAAAGGAGAAGAGAAGAAATAAACGTGCGTAATCATAATGTACCTTCAATTAAATGCAAAGTAAATATTAACTATTACTATTCATTAAAGAAATTCTACTAGTAAAATTTTCATTGTTACTATAGTGTGGTAAATACATAAACTAAGTTATTAAATTGCCCATAGGAAGTAATTTTTGGTATAGAAAAATATTTGAAACCGTCGCGTTAACCGGTGCCAGAGGTCGCCACACACATTTTTAAATAAAATGAAGCCAATAATAATATATGATCTATTCAATTGATATAATCCACCTTTTATTTGCAGTTTATTTTGTTATTACGTTTATCAAACAAAGATTTGAAAACCTGTAGTTTAAATGTAATGTGGTCTAGAAATAAATGTTTCAGGAAATTTTTGTAATGACCATTTACGGTATGATCTGCTTTAATAGAATACTCCTTCTCTTCTCATTTCTTTATTTCAAAAGTTCTAATGTTTAAGTTTGGTTATAATGAAACTTAACTTCAACCACGAAAAAATCTTGAATCTAATTTATATCATGATGCACTTGTTTAAATTCAATGTTTAAATTTTATAGAAATTGTTAGCTGGTATTCAAAATTACTTTAATATTGTTTAAGAGAACTCGAGTTAAATTTTATTTAAGTCTATATAAAATTCATATTTTTTTGTAAAGTATAAGTCTAAACTTTACTGCTTAGATTCATCGTTTTGGATTAGCCCAATTTTTTTATACTATCCATCCATCCATCAGCCTTTTAAAGTCCACTGCTGGACTTAGGCTTCCCTTAATTGGCGCAACTCCAACTGGTCCCGTGCCCTTAGAATCCAGAGGTTTCCCGCCGTCTTCTTCAGGTCCTCGGTCCACCTGGTCGGGGACCTGTGCTCCTTTTGCCTAAAAGTAGTCGCCACTCGGGGACCTTTCTTCTCTATAAATTATGTTTTATTATTTTTATGATAGATGTGGGAAACTCCGTAAAATACCTCAGCTTATGGTTCTAGTATTTAAACTTGTGTTAAAATTTTAAATCGGCTTATTTATTAGCACCATTTAGTCCTGCAACGTTACATTGACTCGTTTACTTAAAACATACAGTCTCTATGAGATTAAGTCACTGTTGAGTATTCTATGAAACCGATTTATGTATGTAATGTATGTAATCCATGAGCGATTAGTTTGCATTGAGGTACAGCTCGATGCTCTTATTCATGTGATCTGAATATTTGAATCAGCTCAGAGGCACATCGGCGTAATGTAATTTGGAAGGCCATATGTGCACGATACCAAAACATAAAAGTTTTCAAAACGTGATGTCTATCTGTTATCACGGACAAAATTTTGGAAACGGCCGAATTTATTTTATTGATATAAGAAACTAAATTTTGCGGAAGCTTATTCTTTATTTTATTCGACGTTGCTTAAATTTTTTAGGCTACAAGCCCTTTATGATGTACTGCTGGACATTGGTGTTTCTCTGCAAGGGGAGAGATTTGGAATACCGGAATACCTGTTCCAACGTGGATTGATTACGAACTATTTTATTGTATTATATGAGTCAATAAATTCCCTCATATTTTACATTGTTATGTGGTTCAATATTTTTAATCTAGATTTTTCTGTCCGTAGCTTAGACTTATCGGAACTTAATTTTAACGATTATTTTTATAAAGCTTAAGTTATTTTTGTACTAACGTAACTATATTCCGTTTCGTTGTATCTCGAAAAAAGTATATTAATTATATTTTGAAAAATTAGTGTATGTACCTACGATATATTTTGTCTTAATGTTTGTATTGTTGAATAAGTGAATAAATATGGTTCTAAACGACACAAACATCGTTTGTTTTTTGATAAAAGGGATTAATGAACACAGTATATTTTAAATTATCCTTTATGTACAAATATTAATTACATTTTACATAATTAAAAGTATCACAATATCTTTTGGTAAATTAGGCTTATAATGGTGAGCAGTACTGCGGTCACGAATGTCGATGTTTTGTGACGATTTGCGGAGCTGATTTCTGGAAAGTAATAAAAAATAATTTAAAAAGGCGAACGGTTATGCCAAGTTCATTTTGGGTATACTAGGTACATTCGGATTAGAACAAGACTAATTAGTATTAACTACTTATATTATATTTTTATATAGGTTTATTGTTACGTAAAAAATACTATTACTTCGGCAGTACCTAAATTAATTGGTTTAATGCAAATAGTATTATAACGTCACTTTCTTACAGGATTTTATACAAAGATAGTTATTTTATAACTTAATTTTATTAAAAAAATCTCAAAGTCCATCATTGATTAAGGTATTTTTAAAATCTTTAGTATTCTTTGATCTTTAATACCATAATCATGCTTATTGTAAATACTCAGTATATTTTTATATTACGTAAGTTTCATTTGGACTTAAAATAATGATACAAGTTAATATTCTAAATACGTCAGGAACGTGAACCGCTCCAACTTAATTACCAAATGTGGGGTATGAGATTATGTTATTGGATTTTGGTATGATTGCTATATTCTATTATTATAATTATCTTTATTGGGGTTTATTTCAGATGTTCATGGGCTGAAGTGACTTAGTACATAGGTATAGTCCGCGCCAAACTGCTAGTCCGCTCTGAATATATAAATGAATCGCGTCGCCATAGCAAATTGTATGATTACACCTGCTCGCAACAACTTCAGAGCGGACTAGCAGTTTCGCGAGGACTATACTTGTGTGAAAGGTAAAACCTACATTCATTTATTGTTCTTAAGATATTATTTCATAAATACTAAGTACCTATTGTAACAATTCGTTCCCGTTTGTGCGGTCCTATGATGGCGACGCACCGTAGTTTCATATGTGGCATGGCTGGCGCTCGGAGTCCTAGTGTGGAGACCAGTAAACCTTGTGGCGCAGGTTTAGCGCCGTATGCGATCAGTAATGATTGGTCCGTGACCTGTAATTCATCGTTGTCATAATCACCTTCAATCAACTATGTAGTCATTTTATTATCTAACGGGTACTCACGACCTGCGGGGAGAAACCGTTGACAAGTAAGCACTAGTGGTAGATTAATCTATCTACTCTACGTCTAGTTCGTTTTTCTTTTGTAGGTTCCATATCATGATACGCAACACTAATAGCACAGTATAAGGATATACTTATACTGTGCTAATAGTATCCTTACGCACCGTACTTTGTACTATTTGTGACTTGCACACGATCCATGCATCTGGGTCGAAATATCGGCAATAAAGAAATTTTAAAACGCAGATCGTGAGTACCCGTTACATAATAAAATGTCTCAACTCCGCGATAATTTTAGTTTAAAATTATATACAACTATGTAATATTACAGTAATTATTACGAATGAATACATCTTAAGATAATTACCCTCTTAGGTAGGCATGAACCTTAAAATTGTGCCGAACTATTTTATAATAATAGGCTTGTAAGGGAATTTTTACGTGATGGCTTGAATTTGTATTTAGTTGACTTACAGTAGATACATTACAGATTTACAGTTTTATAATATAAAGAAGTAGCTAAATTAACATTACAGATAACGACAGCTTTTTAAACTTTGTCATACCTACACAATTAGACACATTACTTATCTATGTACCTACACGATGTTTGTTAGTGTACCCACTTTTTGTCCATCAATATGCCATTGAAGATCAGGAGCTGGAAACGCCTTAGCTGAAGAGCAGTTAACGTCGAGTGGCTCCAGGATTTCGTAAGGACGCTCATGTCCTACGATACGAGGACTCTCGCGCGGGAAAACTGTAAATAGATAACAATCGCTATTACAAATCAAAGTTGCCGTCATTCAATTTGGTATAGGTATTACGTATACAGTAATTATTTTTATTATATTCATAAAATACTAAAACTAAATAATACTAACCTAACTATGACAGAATGAGTTATATATGTTATCGTCGTTAATAAGAAGCTTGGATATTAACGATATCACATTTTTATAACGTTACATTAAAGTAATAAGTGACTCATTTGATACTACAGTTTAAAAACAGATGCGGGTAGGTGAAGTGGGGACGACACCTTGGCGGCGCTCGAATTAACAGAGAGCGACATTCTGGTCGGAGACTTCAGCAAGAGCAGTCGAATAACGGAGATACTTGTGTAGTTATAATACTTCTAATCACTAGTGTGAACTTACTTACGTATAATTGTTATATCGTTACTCTGTACCGTTTATGTGACTATATTATTACATGACTTCAAGACCTTCAAGATGAGTTTGATTTCATCAGAAGTGTACAAGAACCAGCTCACAATCATGGACGGCGATTCGTAAGTACGAACATACTTGACACAGGAATAAAAACCGTGAGTTAAAACATTATTATGTCATATGTGAATTCATCTTGGTAGAATAAGTAAAAATGGGGGTAGATAAATGTCGTTGATGTAAGGGAAAACTCATTTGAATTAAGAAAATGGATAGATTGAGACTAGTAATTCAATGAAATGTTAATACCCTCTGAAAATGATATACTTAAATTTTGTGAACAAACTTTACTCTTATCAAATTACTTGTTAACATTGTAAACTGAGGTGTTTACTTCAAAATAAGTGCATTTTCTGTGAAGAAGTGTCTAAAAGTAATTTTGCAAGGCAGTTCTTGTGGTAAATCTGTCCGTTTGGTTAAATTCTGTGGTGTAAAAAGTAAATCCTAATTGTTCTAAAGTTACACCTACTTTGAAATATATAGAAATACACGTACTTATTAAAATATTTTAAGGATCTTTAATCTTAAATGTCAGGCTTTATAGATATGGGAACCTAATGGTTGTTAATATAGGCTAATGTACGTCAGAAATTGCATACAGGTTAGATTTGAATTTATTTTTGATAACTTTTAATGTTTCAAACGGGGTTTACTTATATGCGTTTGTTATTATTGTATGGAAGGGACTATGCGGTAGCAACAAACGCAGTTACAGAGTACAGTATACCTACTTGATATAAGTGACACGTTTATTAAGTTGCAAAATTTTGATTATTCATAATTGTACAGAAATGTATAATATCTACGTGGTACATATTTAACTGCCTGCAAAAAAGTATCACGACCACGGCATTGAGTGGCTGAGTGTACCCAGGAGGGAAATGGTAAATGAGTTTAAGGTTTATTGTTTTTTTTTTTTTGGATATTAATTGACTATATTTAAAAATAAACTTGCATTCACATCTACATTGTTCACATTTTCATTTTATAAATCAATGAAAGTTTCCTTTTGATTTCATATACTTGATACGTAATTGTTATGAAAGAAGCATACGTACGTTGCCAAATTTAGATTTCCATCAATTCTAGGCGAATTCACGCAGTACTGTGTACTACTGTGTTTTGACTCCCATAAAGTATAAATGCACATTAGTTAATGATCTATAAGAAAACTGAGAAACTTATGCGCAGCGGTCATGGAATATTATATATAAAAATATCTCTCTTATCTCCCATTCTACTTCTGACTGACTCACTTATACATAATATTAAATGTCTGTTTTAAATTTAGTATGCAACGTTTCGTTTTGTATTAATATTTCTTTACATCTCGTAATTTTAAATCTTTAAATTTCAATTTGAATTTGACACATTACACGTCCTTTTGGTTTGAAAATTGGGCACTATCAAATACTGGTAAATGAAGTTTGTACCTTAAACGTTGAGACGCTTAGACTATCGATATTATCAATTATGTGAGCCATTTACGAAATGATAAACGGGATCCACTTTGTATGGGATTGAGAATAAATTATTTTAAGTAAAATAATAATAATAATAATAATAAATTGATGCTTTTATAACTTGAGCTTAGTTCTATTTACAAGTTACAGCAATTAAGTTATTATACGTATTAAGTGAGAAACGGTCACTGAAGCCTACATAAATTTAGATAGTCTCTTGTATACCATATTTAAAATGAGTCTTGCCTGCGACTTTGTTCATGTGGAGTCAGAATATAATTTGAATTGCATTTTTAAAACGAGTCTTGCCTGCGACTTTGTTCATGTGGATTCAAAATATAATTTGAATTATACAATGCCCTCTGTCAAGATCACGGAGTACGTTAGTAATTTGGAATTCTCCATTACCTGGTCATGTAATGTTTTTTAAAAAAAAAATGTATACTTTTGACATCAACTTCGTAGTTTTGGTTTTAATGCATTTTCAAACATACAAACCGACAGACAATTTTTCTTTTTCAAATATATTCGATGTAAACACGTGAAGATTTCATTCTTATTATATGTATATCATAGCCAAATGAATAATAATGTAATCAAATAAAAGCATAGGTACATTTCGATGGGATTTTCTTATACAATAATTTACTTTTCATATAAATTTCATACGGTTCACAATTGCGTCATGTCTAGGTTTTCTCTATAGAAACATCGAGCATCTCCTTGAGAGTGTTGGTTGTAAATGATACATATTATATTAATATAATCTATACAGATATTACGCACTAATATAATTTTTATTACAAACTATATAAAAGTCAGGTGAAGCCGAGGCGTTTGAAATATATATAATAAATATGAATTGTTCGGTAATAAGGTGTATCATAAGATAGTTTGACTAACTGTTTGTTTGGCTGGCTGGTATAAAATCATGATCAACTTTAATAGACCTTTTTCAGGTCATAGAAATTTTAGGTTGTGATTGATAAGGAGCCACATGTTATGTAAAACAGTTATAGTTTTAAATCTGACGATCGTGATGAGACAAAATTAGAATCGGACAAGATTATTAAAATCATGTCATGTCATAAGTATTTCAAAATTTTTAAATAAATCTGACCGTTCAAAGTAGGTAAAAATCGAATTCAAATATTCCGTTACATACATACAGGTCAAGTTAATAAAAGCGTGGCAAAAATAAAAGCGTGTTTAAAAAAAATCTTTTATCAGTTGTAGACACAAATAAGTATAGTTAAATAATGGCCGGTTTCTGAAGTCATTTTTCTTGGTAGGTAGTTTACGAGTGTGTATTCAATAACACTATCCGTTTGATAACTACCTACGGAAAAAAAAAAATCCGCTTCCGAGGAACTCAATGTAAGACAAGGTCTGTTTAAACTCCGTTTAGATTAACGGACCATTTTAATGTGTTTATTCTTTCCATAACATTATTTGATTTTTTTTTTTAAAAAACTACGTTTGCGTAAAGTCTAGCAAATCTTCCTTAGTAAAATGCATAACTTTTACAGTAAAATAGCCCAAACTATAACTTCCTTATGGGAATCTTAATTTAAAACTTTTGGTGAAATAAAAAAAAAAAAAAAAGTTAAGTAGTTAAGCCATACACAATTGACAAGTATGTCGCTGACGTGAACGCATGGGTCCTTTGCTTTGTTAATTAAATTTTGAAATTCATGTAATAGTATGTATTATTATAACTGAATATAAATTCAATTTAATGTAATGAAATTTCTTTCTGACTTTCAAAAGTGGGTTATGTGGCCCTACTTTGAAAGAAATAATTTGAATTTGTGATAAATAACGTAAAAAAATTGGGTTCATACAACTTATACGTGTTATATTGTGTGAAATTCATGGTTTGTTTACCATTATTTAGTCTTTAACTTTGATATCATTCATTTCAAATATTCACGATATATTATTATTTTGATACTGCTTCATCAGTTGATAAAAGACGTACATTGGAAAGGCAACTATTTGTATAAAATAACATTGTAATAATTAAAAGAAGTACTAAGTAGTAATAAAATAATTTTATAATAGTATTTTGAGTCGCACAGATTCATTTAGTGGCCAACTATAGATCTATCTATCTATCAGTATAACAGTTATTGAACAGGTTGTTGAGCATTCCGAAATGGACTAATAAGATTAACGTCGTTATTCTGATGCGTAACTTTATCGAATCAATAGTTGTTAGAGATTTAACTATTGGACTTAGAATCCAGACATAAGTAAAGTGGGCAGCTAGATGTTGTCATTACTGTAGGTGTAGGAAACTTTTTTAGTTTGATTTTTATTTATCTGTAGTTAAGATGGATTAGTGCAGATGCCTCGAGCAGTGTAATGTTCGCGGGTGTCTCTTGGTGATGCATATGGTTGGGTGTATGTATGTATGTATGTTGGGTGGATGTATTACATTGAGTGAATATTGCATTTTTAGAGTAAATTTGAGTTGAGCACTGGCCGAATGTTATCGTAAACAAGGTATAAAAACTGCGGTGATACATGACTAGAGTGATCCTATATGAACATCACCTAGTTATAACCGTGTGTTTTATTATTTAACAATGGTCTAATGCATTCGCTTCAATACCTGTCGCGCATATGACATTTATGTAAAGAGTCCTTATGAACTATGCCTGCAACAGAAATCCGTGGTGAACACTGTTGGGGCAGATTTATAACCTAGGTAATACACAACTAGTGTGATTCTATATGAACATCACCTAGTTTAAGCCTTGGTTCGGATCAACAGTTCGGGCTTTTTACATGCGAGTCGGTATTGCAAGAAAATGCGTAGAGTTTAAGCCATGTTTTTGATAAACAGTTCGGGCCTCTTACGTGCGAGTCGGTATTACAAGAAAATGTGTAACTCTTCTGGACTTAGGCATTAAACAACTGGTTTTCTTTTGCAGCTCTTGCATCAGACCATACACGATCGAGGACGAACGTGTGAGCAGGACGGCCGAATGTTATCGTCGTTAATAAGAAGCTTGGATATTAACGATATCACATTTTTATAACGTTACATTAAAGTAATAAGTGACTCATTTGATACTACAGTTTAAAAACAGATGCGGGTAGGTGAAGTGGGGACGACACCTTGGCGGCGCTCGAATTAACAGAGAGCGACATTCTGGTCGGAGACTTCAGCAAGAGCAGTCGAATAACGGAGATACTTGTGTAGTTATAATACTTCTAATCACTAGTGTGAACTTACTTACGTATAATTGTTATATCGTTACTCTGTACCGTTTATGTGACTATATTATTACATGACTTCAAGACCTTCAAGATGAGTTTGATTTCATATAGAAGGTTATTTCTGTCATAAGTAGGTACCTACTGACTAAATTTACTTAATCTCGAGTTAATAAAACACTTAGCAAACTTAATATAGGCGATTCATACCCAATAAAAAGTTTATAAAAACCTATTCCCTAATGGGATAAATAGACTGAAACAAATCATACCTATACTAAAAGTAAGCGTGAACATTCTCTTATCCTGTTCCAAATTTATTCGGCGCAATGACACTCATTTCCATATTGCATTTTCGCCATTTTTGTTTTTACGATCGGCCGCCTATCTGCCGAGATGCTTTCCATGGGAATGATTTTGGCGTCGCAATATGATTTCTCATACAAACATTGCATTCAGATGTGAGATTTACGATCAGCTGCCTATCTGACTGGAAATCTACTAAGAAATTATGATGGTCGGAACTTTATGGACGAAAAAAAGAAACGAGAAAACTTGACGATAGGTACTTCTACTTGAAATATTTTTGACATTTCCTTAGGCTTAGTCTAGATTTGGGTCAGGAGTCTAAAATGTATTAAGTATGTACCTAAAATTAATATAAATAATGTGCGTAGGTACCAACAACTAGATAGGTACAAGGCGCAATGAATTAACAATTATGAGAATTAGCAAAGTATTGGCAACTTTGGGTGATACAAACGTCTTTCGACAATCGATGGCACCTTATTCAACGTAATATAAAAATATCTATAACAATTACAATATGTGACTAGCGTATCTTTTCTAGTGAAAAGATTTTGCCTATCCTGCTTCACCTCTATCAAAGTTTTAATAGCAACGTATTCATTCACTGAGATAGGAATAGAGATGTGTATCGTATATGTAAACAAAACAGAAACACGTTCAAAATGAAAGCGTACAAAGCGTGAAAGGTGAAAAGAATTTCCAATAGGTGTTGAATTTTAATTTTATTTTTTCACGCGTATGTAGGTATACCTATGTACTGTTAACAAGGGAGGCTTTGGTTTGTAATAAAAATGTTCGGTTGCATACCATCAACCTGAAATATTTCTGGGAAAAATAAAATCCCATATCTTTGCAATTTGTATATACCTAACTACCTACATAATGACCTTGTTTTTGGCAGTTTTTACATTTCTCTATACAGTACGTAATAAATAAGTAACTTAAGTATAATCCACACAATTTTATGTGTGTTATAGATACACAAAGACATGTACACAAACACCATATAGGACAGTTCATTTCATAAATTAGAGCAGTCTCACTGGGGTCAACCTCGTCAACCTACACTTTGCATAGCAGACCTTTCTGATTTTCACTGTGCTATTGCTGTACCACGAATTTGGCGAATTTAGGTACAAATTAATATTAAAGTTATGTGAAATCTTTACTACCCAATACTAGAGCATATCTACTAATAACTTCGCTGTATTTATTGGATTCGTTGTAGTAGATAGGCCTACTCATCAAAATTAGCACGTTATTCTAGTTCTTTGCTTACTTTTAGTATCAATATGTTAAATCATCAAGAAAGTTCATTACACCGTATCATAATAGGTAGTTACGCGTAAGAAAGTTCAATAGTCGTAAACTTACAGTATATTTCCATGAAAGTCTCAGATTGTGCGGAGTGGAAGGAGGGTGCCTCTTCAGAAACCTCGCATCGGTACAGCCCGCGGGACTTCAGTGTAACTTCTCGGAGGTGAACCCGACGGGCACTCGACTTTTCTAGCTGGGAACAGATACTGGGTATATTTAAACACGTTCTGTTCAGTTTTATGTATGCGTTTGTAAAGGAGGAAATATAGTTTAAACGATAGAAAATATTGCATGAAGTTGTCAGAGATGTATCACTCTACCATTCCGGATTTGGCCATTTGGTGGACTAACCTTAACATTTCACTTCTATATACACTCAGCATAGCTATACTCGTATAGTTGTTTTAAAAGTTTAAAATATAATTAAATTGCTTATTAGTCTAGCTTCCGCTAGATCACATTTTTGTATTTCTGTAAAAAATATACATATAAAATCCTTTGCTTTCTAATAATTGTGAACATGCATTGTTAACATTTATTAACAAGATTGAGGAACCCTAGAATCGTGTTTAAAGGAATTCTAACTGAAGTCCTCATTAGCCGCAAGCCCACAAGACTCACGCATAGTTTGTAAGCGGCTAAGCGTCATGTCACAAGTTTAGTCTTAAGCTTTGCTAAAGTACCTACCTACGCAACCAAAGTACCTACTGAAGACGGCCTTATAGCTAACATGCACACTGAGTTCGTACTTGTATTTGGTACAATAAATTTGAAGCTTTTGTGGAACATTTGAAGAATTTCAAGTTTTAATTTTAATAGAATATAAATACAAAAACAAATAGGTGACTAGTAGATCTATTTTAGAACTTTATAATGGAAATAACAAATCAGTCTACCAGATTTTATATGGTCACTGTCGTTTATAACTAGGTAACATGGATGTACCTACTTAACTGACATTAAACACAATTTCGTTGTAAATATTGAGGATAGAGTTGGAATGTAATTAACAATAATATGTAGGTAAGTACGACATTCGTGGAATCTCACCAGCAATGTAGAGTATTTAGAGTGTACCTATTTCTGATATAAATTAGTATAATATAAAAAAATAAGTGGAGCAGGGGCAGAAAGAGTTCAACTTTCTGATTTGATTGGTAATTTATTAAATTAATTAAAATATTAAATTGCCGCCTAGCGCCTGATCTGTTAAAGGGAAACTCGAGTCTTTTTCAATTTTTCAAAGATAATCATTAATTAGACTTCTATTGAGCTAGTGCGACTCAATTTTATTTCAGAAACGCTGTGATTTCGATGAAAGACACAACCAGTGCTTAGAGATCAATTTTACCCTAATGAAGCTACACTCACATACTATAATTAATATAAGGTTGCGTGGCTTTACGTAACGGATTTTAATTATATATTTCAGGCTCTCTGATAACTATAAATGTTCAAAGAAGGGAAGCAACTGTTCATAAGTTTTATTACGAAGCAAGACATCCTTGACATAGGAAGAGAAACTGTAATTAATTAATTAATTATCCAATCAAGTAATAAAATTATTTAATTTACTTTCCGGGTCTACATTTAAATACAGGGGTTTATTAAATTACAGTTAAATAGACCAATTTTCATTCGTATGAATAACATTTTAAGGGCTTATTATGTTTCGAGGAATTCTAATAGTCTTTATCGTTGAAATGATTATACAAACCTGATAAAGATAATATTCTGTAACTCTACTTACTTTAATCTATTTTATCTCTAGAATACCTAACGAATAGGTTTAAAGGGTATCAAAATAAGTCGTAACGAATTTACTAAATACAACACGAAAAAGGTAATTTGTTCATTCGAAAAAGTTCATTTATTGAAAATAAGTGTATGAGTAATATGTATAAAAAAATCAACGACGTTTCATATAGGATTGCAATAAACGAAAATTGCACTGCATAAAAATATTAGTGCCTTTATCCACTTGTCAGATAGCGTAATAAGAAAGCTATGTACCGGTAATAGCAAACTTTTAGTCCATTGCTTTTTTAAGACAATTATTTTTTTTATTTTGTTATATTACTTTAACACTTTCGTTTAAAACAACCTCATACTGTTTTCGTTTGGGAAGTCAGTTAAGAAGTAAAGTAATAAATTCAAATATTATAAAAACCTTTTAATAAAAGTTGATTTGAGGTACGTTGAGTTTCAAGGGTATTACCCTTGAAACGTTTGTAGTTTATACATTAACAGTTGGAATAGAAATAAAAAATGTTATCACCTTGCTATACATTAATTGACACTAAAGACGAAGGCTTTACATTTACTATGCGTAGAAAATATAAAATATATAATAAATCCTCCCTTTCAATCTTTATCTTAGCTTTTGTGCAGATGGCTCCAATAACATGATCCGACTTAACGCTATTCGTTAGTCGTTTATAATCAAACCTGTGCCGAACCGTTAAGCCGAAACGCGTGTTCCAATCGATAAATGCAACGGCATTTGCAACAACGGTGTTTTCGCCTATTTTGCCCACTGCCTATTTTGCCCGTTGCCTATTTGGTGCGGCCTCTTTCATTAAGCCGCGTACGCGTTGGTCGTAAACATCGCCATTTACAAATGACTTCCATTAACGTGACTGGTCCAGTCAGTCAGTGCGGTTTGTTGTGACAGTTGTATTTATTCATTACTACCTTTACGGTTGGGTTTGTTAAGTTGAACTGACTATATCTAAATCCCTTAAAGTTTTCAGGAATAAAACATAGTATTTATTTGGAATATGTAATAAAGGTTTTGCAGTCAGCTTCAATTTGTAAGATTGTGTTTGAAATAATTAACGTTCATTTAGGTATATGGGTTTATTTATTTAAAGTTCGAAAGAGAAAACTAAATGAGTTACACATTATTTCGATAATTTTGCAATAACATTTAAATTAAGTACCAAATAAAAAATAAATTCTAAGGTTGCAATTACTTTTCTTTTATTAACTAATTTTTTACTTGTTTCTTATTTGGTTTGTTTAAGTGTTTGTGTTTTTGTTTTGTTTATTTGCCCTCTCTATTGAGTTCCAAGACAGCGTTAGACCGTTAACATCACAGTTAACAAATTACTCGCATTTCCCTGACCGGAGTGGGTCAGCTCGGGGGTTAGTAGTGACAGACTTAATTATTAATTTTCATCGCTATTGCTAAAGTGCAAGAAAATTCTGTAATGGTTGATTTTGAAGCTAGTACGATTCCGTGCTATCATTATATATTATGTTACGAGTGTACATTTTAATTTACCAAAGAAAAGCTTTTATTTTTTTCAGTTCAAAATCATTACCACACACACCACCATCATTGCCACACTCACGCTTAAGAAAAAGAGCTTGAGATTAAGAAATATTACAAAAGGTAGATATATGAGATTAGGCGTCGTGTCGGTCATTATACCTACGTCATTGAACAACAGATTATAATTATGGCATGTTTGTTCATTCGCCTATTCCGCTTAACGTCTCTTCATTCGCATACAGAACGCAGTTTCCATTTTGTGCGGCTTCAGTCATTATGTCCGTGAACATTATCCTAAATCGGTGTTCACAAATGACTTTCATTAACGTGTCCGCATCGGGTCAATCTATGTTAAGTCAGTAGTGTCAGTTAATGTTGAGTGTTCTGTAATTATTTACTGCTGTTTGCGTTTAGAGGTGTGCAGAGATTTGCAGTTTGTTTAGATAGAATCGATAGAGTTTAATAATGTTGGGCGAGGTCGGGCTTGGATGGGTGACTACTAGTTAACATAGAATAGCAGTTGGAAAAAATTGTCGGAGATCTTATTGGCGGTCTAAAACATTCGACATGTATTGGCCACTAATTCTTATTTGTCACCAATTATCCCCTTTTCCAAGCTATTAAGGGTTTTTTTCAGAAATAAAGGTTACGGTAATGGTGTCCAGTATTTGGATATCAAAAGGCGTCACCACCCACATGTTCTACTTCACTGTTGTATCCGGGTTCGATCACTGGCCAGGCATACATGTAAAATATATAAATTGTTGAATTTAGATTTCAGTTTTGTGTCTGTTTTTGTGTTATTGTCTTCGTTTTTATTCATGGCACCCACGACTAGAGGAGTGGGGCTAAGAGTTCAAAAACGTCTTCTTGTGACATTATTTTTCCTTTTAACGAGAATTCTAACACTTTATAAATACAACCTTTGCGAAAAATAACATAAAATTCGCTATAAAATACGGCATTTTTCAAAGGATTTCGTTCCAATCGCGACAAAGATGCAAAGTTCGTAGCGCGAAATAAATATCTCTTTGTGTAATAAATAAGATGCTTCTATCAGAGCACTAACAATATGTGTATATTTGCTAACAGATTTTTCCTATAGGTATTTTATGGTGACTAGCAATTCTTGCGAGACAAGTAAAACATATAATAGCTTTGCCACCATTTCAAGTCACTATTGTTAGAAGATTATTCAATAATTGGTATATATATTTTCTTCAGATTATGTAGTGTTATTTATAAAAACTCAGTGCATACTTATAAATAAAAAGTATATTTAAAATACAAATAAAAATAAATAAACATACACACAACGCTCACACATGAATGTACCCTACAAGTTAGCTAGCTTACATCAACTACAACCCACTCACATCAACCCTAAATCGCGTCAGCCGCGGCAGTTATTAGTAGAACTCCTCGTGGTTACTATACCACTTCACCAGGTATAATTTGCCGCCCTCAAGGTCGAAGTCATACCTCATTATCTCTATACATACTTAATATACAAGCTACGAGCTACTGACATCAACCCTCACTCTGTCCAGGCGATTTCCATGCCGCGGCGTGTTTCTGTAGAACTCCTCGTTGTCTCTGTACCACTTCGTCGAGTACAGCTTGTTGCCCTCCACGTCTCCACGTTTGAAGGTGGTAGAACCCTTTGTGGTTCGACTCTGGCGGCACCACCGTCACACCTATTTCTACCTAATAACAGCAATGTCAGGCGCTGCTGTGTTCCGGTTTGAAGGGTGTGGTAAGGGAGACAGACTTTTCCGAGGCGTTCCAGCTTAGTCCTCAGGGGTAGCGGCGCACCTGTAGCCGACCTCAGGTAGGAATATCTAATCCTATTTGGGGTTAATTACAGATGTCCATGGGCGGCAGTAGCCACTTACCATCAGGTGGACTGCATGCTCGTCTGCTACTCTTGTATTATAAAAAAAAACCTCGAAGTTACACATCATCATCACTATACATACAAGATACAACACATATACAAGCTACTCGCATGCAATGCGCGTGCTGCGGGGCGTCAGCCGCGTCAGCTATCTTTAAAAATCGTCGTTGTCTCTGTACCACTTCACTGAGTGCAGCTTGCCGCCCTCCAGGTCGTAGTCAAACGTCATCATTATTACACATATAACACACACACACACAAGCTACTTACATCAACTCTCACTCCGTCGAGGCGGTGTGCGTGTTGTGGGGGCGTAAGCCGCGGCATGTATCTGTAGAACTCCTCGTTGTCTCTGTACCACTTCACCGAGTACAGCTTGCCGCCCTCCAGGTCGTAGTCACACGTCAGCGTGACTGATTCGCCGCGCTGCTTCAGACTGGGCACTGATACGCCCACTACCCGTAGACATATTGATACTGGAATATAAAGAAATCTTTAAGTTTATTTTATGGAAATGAGGTAGGAAATAAGCGCATAGCCAATTACTGAATTGTATTTTTTATGTTCCAAAGCTTAATGAGGGTCTTTCTTCACAGTTGGGATGACAAATTCCAACAAGCTGTTCTAATATGGTCTGACTTAATATTATTGAAGTTTATTTTTATTACAACTAACTAAGACTCTAGCTATGTTTATTATTATTTACATCACGCTATTGCATTGGTGTTATGTTATGAAGATAATACTATTCAAGGTACTATAACAAGCATGTGTAGATAACGGCTTAAACGGAAGCGCCCAAACTCCCTCATTTCCGATAGCTGTCTCTGTAGCTACATCTACAAGATAATCTACAATACATACTCGTGTTCTAAAATGAATATGTAATTCGTAACGCTAGTGTCGTGTGCCATCTTTGGCCTAAATCTGCCAAGATTACAGAAACCTTACGTGACACTGCGTGACATACTTGATGTTAATGTATTTTGAATTACTATAACGCGATACATGCAAATACGATACACCATTAAAGGTATATTTTATCTGAAAAGCCGATTTTAATTCTTCTTAATTTTTTATGAGAATATTAACTTAGTATACAATAAGTTATCGAAAAACTGTTTAAAAGTTTTTTTTTCTTATTTTTTGGTCCTTTAAAATGATAGACATTTTAACGAGTAATCCTTGTTTATTGTAATTTTAATTGGTCAAGACTACTTTTTCAACGTGGTCAGAATGACTCACTGAGTCTAGTCGTTTATTTTATATTATATGCAATGTATTTTTTTATTACTTTAGATACACAAATGTGCATTTAAAATAAAGAGGAAAAAAAAAGAATATATAAATTTTAAAACTACAAAAAGTGTTGGTTTTCTTAAAATCCTTGTAGTTGTGTGTAAATCTGATATGTAAAAATATTGTTTCATATGTTTACACTTTTTTTGTAATGAAAGCTAATATTAAAAGTTACTGCCAAAAAAGTATTAAAAATTACCTTTTGTATAGTAGAGAAAGAAGTTAACTGCCAGTACAAGCTTCATTGTCTCACATTTGTAAATCAGTCACTCATAATTATAACAGGAATCATTGCTTAATGCAAGTTAACATTTTATAATAAAAGTACAACAAAATTTCTATCAGTCATTTTAAAGTTCATGTATAAAAGTCCTCACTTCAAAACGTTACACAAGCTAACATTGTTCAAACATTGTCCGAAGCATCCAGTTTGAAGTGAAGTTGACAAATAAATGAAGTTGAATTTCACGCGGAACAAGTGAAGAACGACGAAATATAACTTCGTTTGACGTAAAGCGAGTGTAGCGGCGCGCGGCGGAGATGCAACTGTTGCTACACTCGTAGCCGATAACGCTACGTTCCGTAGACGAGTTACGATTTCTTCTCTGCGTGCTACATTTTACAGTTGATTTAAGTGATTGTTTGGTATGTATTGTGGGTGCTTGGTGAAAATATAATTAGGTGTATTATTAAGTATATAGTATGTATTTGATATGAGTATATGTAGAACAAAGTTCTTATTAATAATACCTATAAAGTCATGATCATATAGAAACAATTTGCAATTTGGTTCAACTTTAAATAACAATTTTGTTAATTATCTTGTTTGGTTATATTTGTTTGTTGCTTGTATTATTTAAGTAATTCTCTTCATATTATTATGCTAATACAATCAACACAAAAATTCGTCAATAACCATAGTCGTTACCGGTAGCTCCATACCAATAGTACGAAACGTTTTAGCAGTAGATATAGATACTTTAATTCACAGTTCTTTTTCAATAACTATCTGTCAGCTTTTAAGTGCCTTTCCACTAATTCGAGGTATCTTGGCGGTGTGCGAGGTCGAAGATAAGCAAAGCTAAAAAGTATGGTATAGATAAGTACGATGTGCTATAAAAAGATCTTTAGCTCACATCCGTACCTCTAACCATTAGGTAGAATCTCTTCATAGCTTGGCTACCAGAGCTAAGTTAAGCTTAACGAATGAAATTTAAGCAATCCTATTGGGGTATTTGAAGCACATCCAAAGCTTGGTTACTTCCCACATTTCTAGTGGAATGATACCCTAAACTGCACTGCTACAAATGATCCTAGGTGAAGGACTTCAGCCGTAATCGCGAATGGCGTAGGTAGGTACAAAAAACCTCGCAGAGTGACAATAGCCCATTCTGCACATTCTGCCCAAGCTGCACATATGTAGGTTTAATCCTTAGTCATCTCCTACGACATTCACCAAAAAAAAGTATTATTCTAAGCTACACAGTTATTTGAAAAAATACATATGTTCAATATTTTAAAAGGATCGGTCTCATCACGTTTTGTCTGAGTATAATTAAAGTGAGCCCGTTAGTACAGATGATAAAATCTAGAAAATTATGCAAAAAGATACCGAGAAAATTCGTTACCACTGAGTTCAAAGGGAATTCTCATTGTCAATAAATTTAAGATAGCGTTTATACATTTACCATAGTTGTCGACTATGAAATTTTAAAATGATACTTTTTTTTTTGAGGTGAGTAATATTTTAAGAAGCAGATTAGCAAATAATTTCACTTGTGGTAACTCTAAAAAATGTTTGTTACGACACCCACACTAAAGCTTCTTGCAAAAAATCTAGATCGGGGTTGAAGCAAATTCCGAGAATCTGTTTAACTGACTTCAAAAAAGGAGGAGGTTTCTCAATTCGACCGTATATATGCTTTTTATATATTGGTGCGCCGACTTTAGAACTTAAACTTATTTTTTACTTAGTAGTGACAGAGAAGTCGAATGTATGTTTTTTAATTCATAGAATAGAGAGGTTCTCTTTATAAAAAAGAGTACTTTCAAAATATCATTATAATTGAATTGTAAAAAAGAGGAAATTTAAGACAAAGAGAATTTCAATCCATTTTCTAATAACGGTTTGCAGACAACAAATACATATACCTATACGTAACTCTATTTTTCAAACCGGTCTTGTTTTTCGTTGCCAATCTCCAATATAGAAGCGCAGTGTCGGTATAAATGGAGAGAGCCACTCGGATGCCATTAGCAAATTACCTATTTATTAAATCCGTCACTAATCCATAGACATCGCTTTGATATAGCCACGTGGCTAATGTGAGTCCAGCCTGTCCGGCTAAAACCTTCATATTTTTCGTTTCGTATTTCTGTCAAAGTCCAAAATAAAGAAGTGCTGGCCTTTTTATTACAACTTTACCTATACCATCGTTTGCAGTATGTTTACGTATAACGATGTGTGACGGGATATATTCATATACATAAAATTTATTGTTTAGCTACTATTTATGAGAAATTATATATTTGTAGTGTGTATAGTGGTTAAAACTCGGTCTTTGAATCCGGGGTTCGAGGTTCGAATTTCTGGCAAGCACCTCTGATGATTTTGAAATTAAGTGTTATTTGTTGTAGCACTGAAGGAAAATGTCGTGACGAAACCTACGTGTCTGAGAGTTCTTGAATTCACCGAAGAAACCCTTGAACATAAGGTATATTGAACTAGAAAATATTTAATTTCCAAATGTTTACATGTAACATATTAAAAAAGTAAAATATTTAAACTGAAGATATGTATTCTGCAATTATTACAAAAACACGTTATGATATTAACTCTATTTTCGATTCTTGCTTACTTTTAAGTAAACTCTTTTTAATAAACTAAAACACTAGAATCTTAAGAAATAAGGTGTAATCATAGCTTCTTTAAGTCCAATCTTACTTTTTATATTAAACAAGCTTTTATTTAAATTCTTATCTCGTATCAATACGGCGGCGACCCTAATTACGGTTCCCTTCAATTATTTATGTTTAATTATATTATGGGAAAATCGGTGGTGCTGTTGCTGGCATTTTTAATTATGTTTATCCTACGCTTTATTACACTCGAATTAATGCTTAATTAAAATATTGTATATGGAGTATTTTCATTAGCAATACGCAACGTAAAGATAATTTTTAATTACTATTATATTTGTTTCAATTTATTGTATCAATGTACTCGTATTTTTTATGATATAGGAGTAGCAGATGATCATGCAGTCCACCTGATGGTAAATGGCTACTGCCGCCCATGGACATCTGTAATCAACCCCAGATAGGATTAGATATTCCTACCTGAGGTCGGCCACAGATGCGCCGCTACCCCTGAGGACTAAGCTGGAACGCCTCGGAAAAATATGTCTCCCTTATCACACCCTTCAAAACGGAACACAGCAGCGCCTAACACCACTGCTGTTATTACGCAGAAATAGGTGTGGCGGTCATCCCGCCGGAGTCGAACCACAAAGGCTTCGACCACCTTCATAGTATTATGGGTAGTCTTAATTTTGCGTTGTAATACTCAAATGTATACAAGAAAATTAAAGACTTAAACAAAATATTTATGTTCAGAGCGTACTGAAAATATAAAACAGTGATTGTGAAACAAACGCATTTTGCAACTTACATACCCTGTATCTACCCACTTTGGATTTTTACACGATATGTACTACAAATCCATAATTAATATAATACATACTTTTACTGAGTGTGTTTAAAAAGTGACATAAATTTCAATGAACATTAATTGATACGAATGCGATGTACGGCAATCTCCCAAAGGTGTCATATTATCGCATCGAAAATTTAAAGCGTATGGTTTATCCGTTTATAATTTTCTGCCCTGTTGACATACATTATCGATAAAATTATATAAAATTTCAGCATTTATGAACGTAAATATGCTCATTAACTGTAGTCATTTTTATTCAATATAAGCAACATGCATGTGTACTACCTGATATTAAGCGGTCACTATATACATGTATAAACATAACAACAAATAGATTCGAAGTCCTACTGGTGGTCGATCACTAATAACTTTGTTGCACATAGAATTAAATTGGAACACTTCTTGTTAGTATATGTACTTAATCCTTTAAACTAAAACACAACAGATTCACATTGTTAGCCAAGCTATCATGCTTTCGCTGTCCAAAGACAATTTAGGTACTTACATCCTTGTGGCTATTCACTACTACTTAAGTCTGGTCTCTCACCATCTCAAGGAATATCAGATGTTTCCTCCATGCGGTTCCAATGCAAATTGGTCGTGTCACAAGTGTTAAAATATACAAAAGAGACTAAAACAAGGTTTGATATGCTATCTAATGATAATAACTGAGACCAACGGTTTAGCGTCCCCGCCAAAACATAGACTCGCACATGAAGTTACCAGCAATTATTTCGTTTGCGTTTGTAGATTTTTAACACTTACGACCTACATAAGAGACATACAAAACCTTACCACACCCGTTGAAGCCCTAGTATAAGTAATGCTGCTATAAATAAGGTAGGCATAATAATATTTTTAAAACGATCGTGGTTTCAGTTTAAATCATCTACCGGTAAGCGTTGGCAGGTCGCATATTATTAGTCACTGATTACATTATGCATTCATCGGAAGCCAGATTTACGTAAACAGCTTATTATGCGGTCGCGAGCTTGAAATTGCATTGTATCAGCTTATAATAATCCCATATCAAAGCAGACACATCTAAGGTGGAACGCTCTATGAAAGCTTAAGTAGCAGTATTTTTAAATGGACATACAGCTTAAGTGAATATACACAATGTCAATTTATGGATAGAATCCTCGCCGAGGTTGGAACTGTGCTTGCGACTCTTAAAGATAAATTTACAGATTGAACTTGACTCTTGAGTGCGTTAAGAAAATACTCATATTATTGACAACAAAAATATTTTTCGATTTGTAAATATACCTACATATTAATCGCATGTATTAGATATTGGAGTACAATTACAGTTTTATATATGGTAATCTAACTTTGTAGCTACTATGCTATGGTTGCATAATTTAGAACATATCCGGAAAATCGAATGCTCTTTAAAGTATAGTTTCCTTTCTGATTTTCGGGTCGTCAGTCCTCTTGGTCTCGGTGCAATTCGTGTTTCTTTTAATCGAAATGTGGCCCGAATGGATTGAAACGGAGTCCGATTTCGAGTAAAGCGAAAGGAACCGACCCTACAAAAGACGTCGGAGGAAATAATTTCATCGGAAGTGGTAGAAAAATACAACAACAGATCGGATGGCGCGCCTTCATAAATAGATGCTCTCATCTATTAGGTAGGTACGTTGCATTTGCGAAATGCATTGCTCGCGCCAGAGACTCCTGTGATATTCACAGTTTAATTTGCGCCAGAAGGCTCTGGCCGGGATTTTTGAGCGTATTTTCCAGCGGAACGAGTTTCATGAATTCAATTAATAAAAACTTGACTGTCGACCGCTCGTAGCGCATGTTTTGGTCATGTTACCGTGGCATGAGGGATCTACGTATGATTGATGTGCGAAGCCTAGATTTAATACATTTTGATGGATATCCAAACATTTATTTTGAAGTATTGGGTATTTACACGTTTCAACTTATGCTTACTTGTTAAAAATCCTATGTTAGGTCAATTTTATTATTGTATTTTGTATTGAATTCATGATGATTCCATTTTGATTGATAACAATTTTCGTTTTAAAGATAAAATTCATTAAAACATTTAAGTATAAGTATTACATTGCTAATCATTACTAAAGAAATATAAACAAAGAATATTTTTGTTTAAAGTACCCCAATGTGTCTTAAATATAACTCGAAGAAAAGAGCATAAGCCTTTTTAGACTATTAAATCTTTTACTTCAAAGATTGATTATTATTCCACCCTGTTTACTACATAATAGTATTATAGACATAACTTCATATTGAATATTACTCATAGTTTTACCTGTTATCAAGAGGACAAAGCAAGAACAAGCGACGGTATTCCATTGCATCAGACTATTGGAATAAATTATTAATTTTATCGAAGCGCCTCGAGTGTTCTCCAAGATCCAAGAATTGGATCCGCAACGAGATAATTTTTATAAGGAGATATTCTCGTGTAGTGCTTCCGCGAACTGAGCTTAATCTTATCTTCTAACAATTAAATTACTTTATTAACATAAGGTAATGTTTAAATGAGTTTGATATTCACATGGGTCTATATTTACAGAATTATCTATGTATATCATTACTAGGATAGTACGAAAGAAAAATCAATTATGTACGCGCAAAAATTTAAAGTTATTGTTATGTCTCACATATGTAAAAATAACAAAACTATTACCAACGCTTTTATTTAGGCATTGAAAATGTAAGTAAGTAAAGTCGTCTTATTTTAATTCGTGATTGCACCTCTTTTCTTTACGAAATTAGAAATTAAAGTAGTAATCGAATGACATAGATTAGTAAAGATACTTCGCCGCCTTGAAATTGAATGAAGCCACAAACGGCTTATTAGTAAGTTCTTTTTTTTAATTCTTCACAAATAAAAACAATTTTAGGGAACATTTACGAATAAATAACTAATACTGCGTAATTTACATAATAAATAAATAATTATTTCAAATATTTTAGGGACATTTTAGCACGGAGACGTGGCAAAACATTTTTACGCAACTATTTCAATTCTCAAAACTGGGTACATTTTCTTGTTAGGAGTGAGTAATCTTTACTTATCTATGTCGAATGTAGTCACAAACGCCAATGCACATTTTCACTAACTCCATATAGAAGGATTCCGTCACTCCTAAAGACTATCACAATCGCTTCCTATATAAGTTAACCGCAGTAACCAGGAAACTATTTATTCATAATAAACAAGGCTTTACTATCATACAACATGCAGATGAATAGTTTGAATAGGACCAGCTTGCTATACTCACGGACTTCAATTAAACTTGGCCCATCCGGCGTGAAGCGTGCATAATACAACTATTGCGATACTTCGCAACTAGTTCCACAATGTCACGGTATCAACAAGGCACGTGACTCGATCAATAACTAACAGATCCTGAAGATGATTTGAAGGCGAATCCTAACGAGATGATTTCTACACTCTCTACCTAGATCTATGCTTTCATAGTCTAGTAGTAGTAGTAGTAGGAGTAGTAGTAGTATAATTCCTTGGGTCGCGGATGTTGTGGAGACTTTCAAGTACGTGTACATATACGCCTGGACCAGAAATAAATTCATTTTTCAGATGTGCTTGGCTGGGAATCGAATCTGTAATCGAACGCTCTGCGTGTCAGTCTTGTATTGTCTCCAAAACGTGATGTCCTCCAATATTACTTTTAGTAGTTTCATCGTAGCTCCAGTATTACCGTGAACTTTCTTTCATTATTAAATAGAAACAGTACAGGAGTACGCGACTCACCTGATGTTGAGTGATCGCTGCCGTCTATGGACATCAATTACGTTAGAGACAACCGGAAGACTTAAAAAAATAACAAAGACTATTGAAACTAACTTTAATTAATTATAAAATTACAATATAACTTACACCTAATTATCGTCTGACCGATGCTGTATGTCAAGTAATAATGTATAAATTTTTAATCTAATAAATTAAAGAGATGATGCAATGCTGACACGAACGATGCATCGATCTGCGTTACATCATCTGGGTTACACGTGAACCGATGAACACGGCAACGTCAGCGATCTTCCTTGTCGCTAGGCATGTAACACATCTGTAAACAAACAAACAGGACTGATACTTGAAATCGATTAGACGCATTGTTTTTAGTAAAGTCTGAGACAGAACGCTAGGAAAAAGTTATTTCGCCTTGTCACACTTAAAAGGAGAATTCATCAATGCATTGTTATTAGAAGGCAGAATTTGATGAGATTTATAGTAGCGTCGTAGATCTGCTTTATTTTGTAAAAGTAAATGCATTATTGGACTTTTCAGCTTCACCAGACAGAACAATAAGTTTGCAGAACTGGACCAAATTACAAAGCGAATGATTTTACGCAATCAAGAAATTAAGGCTTGGAACCAATCTCCGATAGTTGGAATAGCTTTTAGAAAACTACTTCATGTGCCAAGGAGTTTTAGTAGCTCTTTATCACTATATATATTACAGCTATAAAGAGCTACTGAATATCGTTATCAATTTCAACAGTATAGCACCTTTCGTAGACGACCATATGGTGGTCATCTACGAAAGGTGACGACCCGCGCGGCGAAGCGGTCACCATGCCGGTCTGACGCGCAAAGGGTCCCAGGTTCGATCCCCGGCCAGACAGATTTCTAAATTATGAATTTAGATTTCTGTTTCTGGGTCTGGGTGTATGTGTATTTGTCTCTGTGTGTGTCCATACCATCCATGATACAGGGAATCCTAGTGTGGGGCTGTGAGTGTAGAAAGCGTGTTTTTTTTTCTGCACCTTTTTGATATGTACCATACCATACCATATAGTATATTAGTCCATTGAAATGTTACACATGGGTGGGGGTCAACAGAAGCTTAACCTTAAGTTCGTGAGGTCGCCACCCTATGTCCCCCGGCTGCTACCTTGAAAAAACACTTTTTTCGCGATATCTCAGAAACTATGTGACTTACAAAAAAATTGCAAAATTAAGGAAGTTATAAGCAAAATAAGAGAAATTTTGCCCTATATTTTTTTAAAGTTCATTCATTCAAAATGCTGTTACAGCGCTCCAAACTCCAAAATTGTAACATTTCAGTGGACTATATATCAACTATACAATATTCAAGTCTACATATACACAACGCAACTAAACTGCCCATTTGATATCACGCGCACATATTTAATATATTATTATGTATTATGTTTTAACGTATCATTTAGTTTGATTAGAAACGCTTATTAAAGCAGACATTATCAAAATTTAATTTTCAATAGACAAAACATTGGACAGATCGATAACTATAAAACGGTCCTTGTATGAAACTGTGTAGATGCACAAATAGTTTTATCAATGATACGTCTACAGGAAATGTTTTTTGTCATACATCTTATATCCAAGCATTATGACATATCGATTCGTGTCATTGAGGCCCGATCTATAATGTATATTTCATCTCCCACGTTTATAGTCTATCGCGGTATAAATAAAACACGTGTATCGTCGGTTCAGAAACATTTGTTGTGTCTGCTAACGATCGGATCGTATACTTTATTGTTTTCTAACGATCTCGCTCTGGAGATTTACTCATTTTATAGCTGTATAATAATAACGTATTTGTGTTGCGGCGTACCTACTATGTGTATGGTTTATTTTCATTACATACATGTTTGATATTTATTATGACACTTTCTTTTATAATGTGGATGACGGCTATTTAGCAAATAAGTTATTATATTAAGAAAAAGGTCAGCATCTATTTTTAGCAGCAACTCTTATATGTTTTTTTCAATGCAGGGCCGGATCTTTTTCAATAAATAGGAGAGGCTTGAAACACACTCCACTAAGCGGCTGCAATACGTTGCATATGTTACGCATATCATAATAAAAAAGAATCAATCAAACCATTTTTATACAATAAGATAACCTATAAAGCTCGCGAGCTTTCGATTAAACCTGTTATATCCCTGTTAACGTCAATTTTACGGGCCATATTTTTCAAAAATAAAACACGGGTAAGACTACTAAATAACAATTTTACAATAGCATCTACGTTAGTTTATTTCACATTTATAGGCGCCGGCGAAACGGAATTGCTCTCATATAAATGAAAACGGCAATTTCATTCTTTTCTTCCATATTTCTCACGTGTGAACATGGATTTAAATCTCAAAGTTTAATTTTAAAGAAACTGGGTCGCTATTACAGTAGTGCAATGTCTTTAATATTCAAAACACGTAGACCTTGAACATGTTATATAGGTGGTGAAATAAATTATGGAAACTGATAAGAAACTGGTTAAAAGGAAGGTGTTAGAACCAGTATCCTAGAGAAGCACCTTAGATTTTTAAAGTTATGTACGTATTAGAAGTTAATTATCTTCTGCTTTAATGTTGAAAAAAAAAACTGCGAGGTAACTTGTATACCTGAGAGACCTTAAAAAAAATCAAAGGTATGTGAAATCTACTGATTCGCTATTTGCCAGTGCGATGGACTATGGCCTAATCCTTCTCATTCGGAGAGGACACTCATGTCCAGCAGTAGGACAGTAATAGGATGAAGATGGTGATAATAAAAATTGGCCAACAAGTCTTGGGTTTTGAGACACGAGAATAAGTTATTCACGATGAATATTGCAGAATATTTCTGAAACATGCATGTGCAACATCTTAGTTTATATTCTTACGATATACTAGCGAATACCCTATTCTGCGGGGATGCAAGACTTTAATATCATGGAACTTTTTGATGTATGATTTTCATATTTCGTCACAGTGGAGACCACATTTTTGCAAAATCACGTTTAGTAAATGCTATACAACAATTTTTACATTTCTGGACATTTTTCACAAAAGTATAGTAAGTAAAATTCTATACTGCCTTTTATTCCTATTTTAGGGAAGGTTTATTTCTGACCGCGGATTTGTTCAACATCATTCTCTTCAAGCTACCTTTATATATGTTCAGGATAAGAAATTGTATACATTACTTTTTGAATAGATTTCGGTCTTTGATTAACGTTCTTCTTTTAATAGACTATTTTATAGTGTCCTGATTTGAAGATACACAGGCCTCTAACAAGGCTTGATGACTACTAATTAATGATAACAAAGGGATTAACACAAGCTGACATCTCATAATCATGACAGATACCAATTTATTTTTGAAGACCAGCTCTGATCTACACAAACTGAGAGACTATGTACCCTTTCATATATACATCTTGTAACAGCACTAACAATACATAAGAAACATGATATACGTTGTAAATTTATTTCATAGCTCGTATACAAACAAGGCCGTGTACTGACTCGCCGCCAATTTGTTAGCGCACAAAGCGACCTATTTTAATAATATTTCAGCCTGACCTATTAAATTAAACGCTACATAATACTTGCGGTTTACATGAACCGCTTTAGATTAATGACGACCGAGATGGCCGTTTATTTTAGTGCCTATCGCCCGTTATTAATATTCAATCTAATTTGTTTACCAGAGATCGACATTTAACAAGTTCTACATACTAGAAATAGTGAAATTTCGATCTTCGGTAGTAAAAGAAATCGATTATTCATAATGGGCGTATTTGCTAATAATACGGTTCTAATTAAAACTATTGTAAAGGGGAAAATGAATACAAAATGATTGGTATGTATCGTATCGTATAGTACGAAATTTTACGTTACTTTTTCGCTAGCCTTTTCTGCAAAACATGCGCCATTTATGGTGTGGTTTTTAGATGTCGGTGTTCTTAAAAGTCATTCTTATAATTTCTAAACACACCAAAAGACTCATATTACTATATAGTCTTGTAACATAAAAATAATCATAAGATTAATTATTTCTGTTTAATATATTTTCAAGTTCGTTCGAGTACAATTATTTCTTTGATGAAAAGGCAATTCAAATCACTCACTAAAACCGCGTAAATATATTTCCTCTTGTTACTAAAATTTTATCATAAATTCCCTAGCACACTTTAATGTCCATTAGCCTCTGAAATATGTGACTCCCTAATATAAAGAGGTAAAGCTGTAAATCAACTTATGCCCAACCGTTCATTAAAATATGAAACCTATCGCAATATTTTAGTTGTATTTTGTACAAAGAAATTCGAGGTTGCATAAAATTTTATTAATTAATGATAAGTCACTTTTTATATATTTTTTGTTTTATAATATAGGAGTAGCAGACGAGCATGCAGTCCACCTGATGGTAAGTGGCTACTACCGCTCATGGACGTCTCTAATCAACCCCAGATAGGATTAGATATTCGTACCTGAGGTCGGCCACAGATGCGCCGCTACCCCTGAGGACTAAGCTGGAACGTCTCCCTTACCACACCCTTCAAAACAGAATACAGCAGCGCCTAACACTGCTGTTATTAGGTAGAAATAGGTGTGGCGGTGGTGCCGCCGGAGTCGAACCACAAAGAGTTCTACATATAGAAAATATATTGTGTAAGCTAAATATCTATAATTATAACCAAAGGATTGTCGTCAGTACATTACTGTCACTCAAAACTTTCCACCCTTTACGCTTTAAAAACATTATTCTCTACAGTCGAGTAAAAAAACTTTATTCAAGTATTCTTAACAAAGAAATAATATATGCAAAAAGGTAACTAAGAACTAATTTAAGTTTTTAATGCTGACACAAACACTTAGACCCCATAACATAACGATTTCTCATAACTAATTTGCTCCCATTGTTTCGCTAACAACAAGCAATCATTGCGGTCGGAAAGCATTCTACAAGTGGCAAACACCCCTTGACCACATTTTTACTGTGGCTTACTCCGCATTATATACTTAAGGGTGACTGAAACACACCCTCATGTACACTTGGCAACACGTCGAGAGCTTATTGTAAGCTCCCTGCTTATAGCAACACTAATTTTCTCCCAACTATGATATGAATGACTTTGTAAGGTTTTGCAATCGTGGTTTTGGTTGATTTTTCTCCAGCCTTTTTAAAGGAATCTCCTATTATTCGCTGGCTCTCACGTTGTGCATCGTGTTCAAAAGAGCTATGGACTATTTTTGCTTGGGATTCTTTGTGCGATCTTTAAAGATATTTTATCAACTCTATTCTGTTTCATATTATTAAGTTGACAATTTTGTATTCATCATCATCATCATCATCATCAACCCATTATCGTCCCACTGCTGGACACGGGTCTCCTCTCAGAATGAGAAGGATTAGGCGCTGGCCAAATGCGCATTGGTAGACTTCACATACTCAAATATTTTAGGTAAAAGGAAATACCTGTATTTCCTCACGATGTCGTGCGTACGTCTTTATATTGTACGTGATTGTAGTCCCTTCACCGTTTAAGCAAGTGATAATTCGTTTCTAATATGCACATAATTTTGAAAAATCAGAGGTGCGTGCCTGGGATTTGAACCTCGGACCCCTCGATAGAAAGGCCAAGCTTCTTAACCACTAGGGAATTTTGTATTATTAAACATTCTATTTATGTAAATAAGGTACTTCATTTTAATAGCAATAATCTATGTCTAGGTACCTATTTTTTATGAATAAGTATGTATTGAATATTGTAAATTATATTCTCGTAAATTTTCCATATTTCCCAACTGCAATATGTAAATTTTAATCTCTGCAATTGTGTGTGTTCCACGAATTTGGTGAACGCACTGCTGTTTCTAGATTTATTTTTAAATCGCAGTAAAATATTAAAAAAATTAAATTACTTCAATCTATTTGTGAGATCAAAATGATACAAGAACAATCCGAGGCAGACCTTGAGATAAGTTACTAAATTCGGGATTCAAAATACAAACCCCGTAGGTATTTACAAAGGACAGAAGTAATCTACACCTCAATTATGAAGTTTCGTATCAAATTACGGAATGGATGGTAACTTCAACTCCCTAACCGCATCATTCGTAGTAACTCATTACAATACTGAATTTTAAGGCGGAATTTGACTTCAATAATATTTGCTCCACGGTCGCTAGGTTACCTACAATCTATTATCATCCTATTCTATTTGTAGGAAGATATTATTTAAAGATGCAGAACTTCCTATGTGGTTTGACCGGGTCGCAGTTCCGCCACACCCATTATATTATAGTTGTAGTGCTATCATGTTCTGGTTTAAAAAATGGGGTAAAACGCCGGTACCTATGGTATATGTAAAAATAAGGGGTTCAGCTAGCTTTCATGGAGAACAACGTAACAACGTAACCACATACCTGTATTTTTATTGTACTTAAGCGACCTTAGGTAGGGGTCTAATATTACTTGGGTGATTTCAAAAGTGCATAGAAAGTGACCAATTTGAGGAGAAATTGATCCAAATATATCAATATTTTCCTCCTTTACTGAAAGGGATTTGAAATCACATTTGCACTAGACCACTACAATACTGAAGCAATAACTGGCGTGTGTATTGACCCTAATTGTCTTGCGATCGGCCAAGTGACATCTATTCGCATAAGTGTATCCAAACTCCAACTCTAAGGACATGTCTGGAAGGTACTATTGCGGTACTTCGGCGTTGACTTTACGACCGAAATGATGTATGTTTCGTTACATAGACAAAAGATATTACACCTAAAAGAAAGGAGTACTGATATCAATTTTGTTTCATGTATTCGGAGCACGATTTTCCATTCCACGTGGGTCGAAATTGTGGACAGTTAGGTTAACTGTTGGCGGTCCAGTGCTTTCTGTATGCCATTGTGTGAACTTCTGATATATTACTACGCAGATTTCAGCAAAAACCCTAATGTGGGTAAGAAACGATTGTTTCGTTTTTGTACTTTTGTATGGCTATCATTAGACAATGTCAGCTCGTGAGAGCATGGGATAAATAATTATTTCTTTAGACAGCCATTTTAGACACATTATTTTATAAATTCTATCTATTTATTCTATAGCTCATATAGATTGAATGGCGTTATTTGTCCAGTTTGCAGTAGGCTAAAAATATTTTGGTTCGACTCCCGGCTAGGCAGACATGATGATTTTAGATTTTTGTTCAAGTGGGGAATTATTTTCTTTTGTAGGGCAACTTCAGAAAGCGTCAATAACAATGTAAAAGTATGCGCAAAAGCGGAGTTATTAAAAAAGAACTTGTACCCTGTGGGTTCTTTGTTCTAAACCCGAGCGGCTGAAGCGCGGAATGTCACGCTCGAACACGCTGCACGTGATTGTACATTTCCTACGACTTTTGATGCATACTGAGCATTTTGTACGCCATTGTACACGTGAGAACAAAGTAATGACTTCATTCTATCACAAAGTTACATAAACTCGAACGAACTTGACAGTGCATTTGTCGCGCGAAATTCCGACGCTTTGCAATCTCCACACGTAATAGTTTTATTATACCGTGCTGTAGACTTACGAGGAACTTTAAAATTACTCTTTCTAAGTCCTAACTCGTTTAGTCACGTATGCTCCTATAACGAGATTTTCGATAAATCGATCCATTTTAGGAGTTTGACGTACTCTGATGTCAGCATTCATAATTTATTGGGAGCAAATCGTCCCTGTATCCCAGGAGACATTCTTGCAGAGTTCAACGTGTCTTGGTAGTTCGCCAAATACTGAATAACTTAGTGCAAAGTTCGAGGATAGTTTACACCCCGTTAATATCCGATGTACTGAATACTTAGCCGCTTTCATATGCGATTAAGTTTCTGAACCTGATAGGAAGCTTCAACGTAAGTACATACTAATTACCTGTCTTAGTAGTGTAGCCACTTTAGTTTTGTTAAGTAAATTGTTAATTATTAAATTCAGTACTAATATTTTTATATGTTCTTGAAACAGGTTATCCACGTTGTAAAAAATGTTTCTCTACCCAGTAACCACGTTTCATTCGATTTTTAGATATTGATAGAGTACTAAAAAGGTTTTCTTGTTAATTTATCCCCTTAGGCGGCTAAATAGGGGACCAAACCTTGTATACGATATTAACGTTATTCAAATGCGAATTACAGCTATGAATATATGGTTATAATTATGCAAAATCCGTCAAACGGACCCGTTAGCAATTGCGGATGTGATACAAACGTAATGATAGCCCCGTTCAATATAACATAAGGCAGAGGCCGAACACACTTAGGTCCGCTTATATAGTAATGCAAGTGATTTGCTTACCATTTGAATCAGTTATAAATGTACCGTAAAGGGAAATAGATTGGTTCTATTAGTTCCGTTAGAGCGAGGTTTCCCTTTGACGTGGCAGTGCATAATTCAAAGGCTTTCACCCCGATTTCCCCTCGGGATATGTGTTAGCACCTGTATTAGTATGTACGGATCGTGCCCGCTTAATCTGACCTATATACTCTTTTGCGAACTATAAATTGAGCTTTCTCTGTTGACAAATTGTTCGCGCAACTCGTTCCCCGCGCTGCAGGCAACTGTACAAAGAATTTGAACGTCGAAATTGCATTTACATTTATGTGCAACTTAAATACTGTTCATTTTTTGAAGATTATCAAAGTATTTTAATCTATTATATTATTACGTATTATTCTATTTTTTTAAAGACAAGTCTTCTCAAAAGAGAAATATTACTTATCGCAAGAGACTACCCTTGAGGTTACAATATGTTTGAAATACTCAAAATTAATTATCCCAAAATTTTAAGGTGGAACATGCCTTAAAATATTAAGTGTTAGCCAACTGCACTGCCATCTTTTGTCAGTAACGCAATATAAGTTATGTCAAACAAAAAATGTAATGTAATGAACAATAACGCAGTTTCTATGCTATATCAAAAAGGAGGGACATTTCATTTGTATGAGAGCATTTAAAAACTTGAACTTACACTGTAATTGAAGGGACTGAAGTGTGGAATTTTGTTTTGACAAACGTTAACTTAATAAAGTTACGCACATCAGCGTCATCAGCTAAGTCTCAAATTAATAAATATTCGGCGAGTGTTCTTGAGTCAGGGTTTAGTGTTGCACCTGTTTGCAAATGGCAAAGTGACATTGTTCTTAAAGTAAATATTTATTCTCTGCGATACGACTACGATTCGATGTATAATATTGTATAGAGGTTTCATAATTGTGCGCTTTGTACGTACGAAATTTTAAGTTCTTTCCAAATATAAAAGTGGATTCAATTTTTCATTACTATTTAATTTAACCATGGTATTAATACATAAAAGCATGTTGAATTTTCATAAAATTATATGCTTTAAATACATCTAGTTTTGAAGCATTGTTTCACAATGTACATAATATTATTGTACGCAGAATGTTTGCAAAATAATACCGTTAAGTAAAATCTGAATGAGTAGGCACGGATGCTCAATCTTGGGCCTTATTGTAACTGACCACTAGGTGAGATTGAGGCAAAACGTGCACCTATTTTCATGTAAAAAACGTACGAAGCATAAAGAAAAAGTCCGATTTAATTAATCAAAAAACATAATAAAGATGATCATGATTTACATAAAGGATTTTCTGTCACATTGTTGCTATAAATCAATCGAAGTCGTATTCGTTAAAATTTTCGCTTCATTGAGACACAGAAAGGATGCGACAGCATCTCGAATTTTCCACCCTTTCTATTCTTGTAGTTTATGTGTTCAATTGTCGTAACGTAGCGCAACGCCTACGTTACTTATGCTCTCGTAATTTCACGTGTCTGAATCATCCTTAACGATTGCCATACATTTCACTTCTTCTTTTCGGGAGAAATAGTGCTTGTAACGTATTGGTTTCAATATTATTTGCAAGGTTGGTATGCTATTCCGATGTAATTTACGATAATGTAATGTTAGATTGGTCAATTACGGTTACTGGGAAATTGACACGGAATACAATTATGAAACCGATATTGTAACGACAGAAATGGAGGTTTTGAATTTTGCAGGAATTGCTGTACGACGATAAGAACGAAAAAATAACAATATTTGTTTGTTCCTAGTAGTTCTTGTTTATTTTTATTGAAATTTAAAGCGCATATATGATTTTCTTAACAATATTGAAGTAGTAAAAGTAAAAGCATTCCACTTAATGTTAAACGGTAATTGCTGCTCGTGGATGTCGTGTTACCATATCCACCAATCAACTCCATATAGAACAGAGGTTGTACCCTAAACCTATCCTATATATAAACCTAACCTAACCTAACCTATATATAAACAGATTTCCTGAATTCTAAGATGAACGTCTTTTATTCATACCCATAAAATGAAATGGAAGAACTGTTTCGCGATACCAAAAAGTAAAGTGTGATATTGATTGAGTAATGAAATTTATTTTTATTTATTTATTTATTAAAGAAGGCATACCAACTAAGTACATAAAAATTAATCTAATATTAATAAGACAATAAGAAAAAAATTAAAAAATGCACTTAAATTATAGGTTTGCACAACATTACAATTAAGATAAATCAAAGTCAGGCGCGCTAACGTCCTTACAAAAAAAAAACATCGGTGGAAAGCATAGAATCATGAGCATAGAAACATATTGTAACAAATTCATAATAACTATATCTCTGTGAAATTGAGTGTTTTGATATTTTCACGTGTTTTTCTAGTGTGTTAATTAAAGTTTCAAAGGCAGTTTTAATGGTGTATGTGTAGATTAAAATCGACGGCTTTTTAGGTTGTCGACCCGATTAATGATCTATGGTTGTAATTTTTTAGTAATAGCTCCATCGTTTCAGCCTAAAAAAGGCTGGCTATTAAAAACGAAACAAAATCGTCTAGATGATTGATGCAAGTTAAATGTTGTAATTATGGGTGGAAGTCGCGTGTCGGGGAATAATTGTGCGTTTATATTTTAATGGTATTAGCCATTTTTCATTGGCGGTTGCGACTTGATTGATGTTGCGATTTATTAAGATTTTTTCGACGCGTTTGTGTGCATAGAATGAATTTTCAGTAGAAGTGTCATTCGAGACTTTTTTTTTGTTAACGAGGGGGAAACCTTCAAAAGGTACCCGGTGCCGAGGGAGCGACACAGGGTTATGTGGGGCTCTTACCGCACTAAAACCCCCCGGTGGACGTCCTCGGCGCTGCGTAGAGGACTCCGGGATCTCCAACGGAACGCAACCGGAGTCCTTCCCGGGGTCGCTGGCCGGGCGGTTCGAGCTCCCACTCTTGCCTTCCGCAACCCCGGAAGCCCCTTTTTAGTCGCCTCGTCGGCAGAGGATAGAGTAGCCCTATTCTGGTCCCGGAACTACAGGGACAGTCATTCGAGCCTTGAGGTTATATCAACAATAATACTGAATAAATAACCTAAAATGATGAAACGGGGATTCTTTAAGAGTCATTGCTCAGGGGACGGATGGAAATACAAGTTGTCTATTTTTTATCTATCTTTATATAAATATGAAATGTAACAATATATTGTAGTAACCGTTCTTATACGGAAATGTAAGCTGTTATAAATATTATTTAAGAACTCTTAGGTTTTATGTTTGTTTGTTTTTCTTGACAGGTCAAAATAAGTGATACCTGTCTCGGTTTCTCAGTAAATTACAGTAACCAAATAAAATTAATATATAACATTGTTTCCTTTTTAACAAGGTAACCTTTCTGACTGTTTAGTATTCTGTGGTAGTACTGTCTCTATCTACAGTATGAGCGATTTCATTTCTGTGGAAAGGATTCATTTATTAAACCGGAACTGAAAAGTACTTATACATAAAATTTATTGCAATTAATATATGTCACGATTGGTTTTATGATTAAGATATGCTCTCATAGAACTTTGATAAAACCTAAAAAAACATATGGAGGAATTTGAAATTTATGAAAGTATAGAATCGCAATAAAATATAGCATTTTGTTTTGCATTACCAGGGTATGAAAAATAAAAATTATAAAATTATCATCTTACTTAAAAGAATTTGAAGTAGAAGGTACGTTACAAAGTAATCTTGAACCTTTGTAAAGTTATTGCATATTATGTAATATGTTATTGCATATTGCCTATTTCTGCTGTGTTCCGTTTTGAAGGGTGTGGTAAGGGAGACATACTTTTCCGGGGCGTTCCAGCTTAGTCCTCAGGGGTAGCGGCGCATCTCCTCAGGCCGATCTTAGGTAGGAATATCTAATCCTATCTGGGGTTGATTACAGATGTCCATGGGCGGCAGTAGCCACTTACGATCAGGTGGACTGCATGCTCGTCTGCTACTCCAATACATATTAGTATGTATTACATTCTATCAATTGGTGTAGTATAAAAAAATGTAAACCAAATATATTTGGGTTTCGTCGCGTTAATTAAGGTCTTGTTGTTTCTACAAGGTGGACCTTATAGGTCCATAAAGCTGTAAACTAAAATAAACATGTATGTATTGATAAATTTAATGTTATTACGAGCAATTTATTCCAATTCCTTATAATTTTAAACTTAGTTATATGTAATCACAAATAAATTATTCTCATTGAGGATGTATATAAATTTAAATGGTGAATTAAAGTTAATTAACAGTTTAAATGGAGCAATTTCATACACGCTGACTTAATTATTCAGGATAATTAAATAAATTTTCTACTTACAATTTTACATATTTTCGGAACCAATATAACTACACACTCCTACAATATATTAGGAAAATAGATCTTACCTTAAGGAATACGTTTAACGGGAAGGTGATGTAAATTTTAATAAAGGACAAGTATACAACTTACGTGCCTATGATATTATTGTATTGCAATGTACGAGTACATCCATTGTATTTCCAATATATCAACAAATCCAATTTATCAACAACTATTACGAGTATTCAAGTTTTATTGTTACAATTGGAAGACTTTCATTTTGATGGATCACAGTATCCACGTGGCATTGTGAGTTGAAAGTTAGGTTTAGTCCACCACGCTATCCATGCGCGGATTAGTAGACGACATAACGCACACAATAACATGTAACACGTTATGCATGTAAGTCGCCGGCCGAAAGTTTCATACAAATAACCACCCAATGTTCACCCATAATGGTACAGGCCAAGCGACGATTTTCGTCAATCGCCCAAAACAAAGCAAGGGGTGAATATTAAAGGGCTCACAGACACTCGAGCTGGTTTTTCATCAGGCGACGAGACACCAGTGTGCCGCTTTCAAGCCCTCCTTTTGAGATCCCGCGCAAGATTAGGCACTAGTTCTTAGGCTGCGGCCAGTGTTGTAAGTGATATTTTGTGTATCGATATTTTTTGTAGGATCAATATATGGCTTATTGTATTGGCGCCAGTCTGTCGTAGCTATGGAAGGTGATCTGGAGTGTTATAATGAAAACTATACGTAGTTTAAACTAGTTTAAACTAGTCTATACGTAGTTAAAAAGTTATTTATATCCCATTAATGTATAAGGCAAAAATAAACACTTTATTTTTAAAGTGCTACAATATCGTACATATTTGTGGACACAAATAAAGATTAATAGAAAAAAAATAAAGTTATTTGAATGTATTTTCAACAAATTTACAGGTAGAACCCTTTGTGGTTCGACTCCGGCGGCACCACCGCCACACCTATTTCTGCCTCATAACATTAGTTTTAAGCGCTGCTGTGTTCTGGCTTGAAGGGTGTGGTAAGGAAGACATACTTTTCCGAGGCGTTCCAGCTTAGTCCTCAGGGGTAGCGGCGCATCTGTGGCCGACCTCAGGTAGGAATATCTAATCCTATCTGGGGTTGATTGCAGATGTCCATGGGCGGCAGTAGCCACTTACTATAAGGTGGACTGCATGCTCGTCTGCTACTCCTATATTATAAAACAAAAAAACAATTTTACGACTGTCTGTATGACAGACCTATACACAAAACCACAACGTTGAAATAATACATTAAAACACAGAAATATCTTTACTGCGGTCATTTCATGAAACATAAAAACACAATTCGAAACTTTCATTGTTCTAAAGTTATAATAGTTATTGTGCAATTGAATGGTCGCAAACTTATTTAACGTCAGTAAATATGATTGTTAACATAAAAGTTAGTATTATTAGACTTCTTTTATGCTATCATTCCACGACTTTAGAGTTACTGCCTCATTTTTAACTTCTTGTTTGAAGTTATCTAACAATTCCTATATTTTTAAACTTTACATTCAGTATGCTCAACTACTTACGTACTTTGACAACGTTTGTTCCTCGTTTTATGATTGTTTCCGTTACTTTTTCATATTCCCTGCCAAGAACATTCGTATAAATTCAGTTGTGTATTAAACTTATCTTTGTATGTATCGATTTGTAAAATCAGTGCACAAAATTCTGCATACTTATTTTTACTACCAAAGATTGTAAAATGACTATGTATAGTACGAAGAAATTGTCAAAATTCGATGTTCAAATCATATTATATAATCATATCATAATGAAGGATAGATCAATTAATAATGACCGGCTTTAGTTAATTATAGATGTGTTACTGCATTAGTGCTTTGGAATGCTTCTTGGTCTATTTTAGTGTTCAGAAATTACGACGTATCGCTATTCAACTTCAGATAGGACTTGGGACCGTGTGTATATAGACACATATATTCTCTTTAGAGACAGTGAACGCCACCCAATAGCATTATAATTAAAATTCGAAAAACACGGCAACATATCGGAATATAGCATATCTACTATACGCATAAATGTGTATACGATTTACGATTTTTTATATTTAAATTATCGATAAATAATAAACGGGTCCCGCCCTAGCTCGTTACACCGCGTCATCACTAGTTCCGCACTCGGCGCGCGATGATTCAGCGTTCTCAATCCAAAAGCCTTTTACGATTCCACTCTTTCATTCAACTGTAAGGCTCTCACGCAGTTTACGTGACGTGTAAGACCTACTCGGAATAAGCGCAGTTTATTGATGACGTGGTTGGGTGGCTACCATGCTACTATATATTGTATAAAACAGTTCGTCTAGAAGTCGGTCGCTTATAATTGATAGGGGCTCCGGAATTTTTAAGTAGAAACTCGATTATCCGGACCTCAGTTATCCGGATTTGCGATTATCCGGACTATCAAATGCAACCAATTATGTATGTATAAAATCTAAGAAAATATGCATGTACATAAATACATGTTATGTTGGAAAATGTATCTTTTAATAATTTATTAATAGACATCGATTTTCGTTGATATGTTATTGTTGTCTTTAATAAGGACATACCATTATGTACTACATGTACAAAAAATTGGATGTTCTTCATACATTCGATTATCCGGATATATGATTATTCAAATGCCTAACGACAACAAGGAGTCCGGTTAATCAAGGTCTTACTGTATGTCCACGGTCTCGTTGTAAAGATAAAACAAATAAAGGAAAGATATAGTCTAAAACAAAATGTTTCATTAATCCCACATATTTGTACTTGAAAGTTGAAAGTAATTAAACACAACATTCGCTCTTCGTCACCGCTACGAGCACTACGATGCTACGTCGTAGCATCCGTAGCCCGAGACCCACAAAGTTTGACACGAAACTAATATCGTCTTCCTACATTCCCGTGCGACTAACTTATTCACATAAATTAGTCGTATTACCAATATTGCACTGACTAAGCTTGTTTTATGTTGTCAAACTGAAACGCATGCCAACAAACAGAGAGCCGCGGGCGAAGTAAATATGAAACAAAATACTTTTATTACACTCTGTGTTTATTGATATCGAGATCTAAAAGTTAAATTAAACACATTCGCTCGTCGTAGACGATACAAGTTTCCACGATGCTACGCCGTAGCGTCCGTAGCTTGAGTGCGACAAAGTTCACACAAAACTAATATCATCGTCTACATATTCAGGTGTAACTAACTTATCCTTATAATTTTGTTGGATATTGAATATTGCACTGACAAGTACCCTTACCATAAGTTTTCAAAACATCCCACAATTTTACGTTACGTTTGCTTCAGTAGACTGAGTAAACGTAACAATAACTAAGTGCTCACATGTTCGCAAAAAACAGAGAGAGACAAAATATAAAGCGTCATTTTGTCAATTTAGACATTTAAAGTTACGTTACTGACACTATAGTTCTGATACAATCCACTAGGGGCGCTGATTGGAAATTGTAGGGGCAAATACGTAAACAAATACCAAAACAGTCATATTTGTCAAAACGTAAAAACTCATGGTAAGGGTAAAGGTTTGTTTTATCTAGTTCTCAGGCTTAACGGAAAGCCTAAATTGGTACCGTTTTGTAGCTAACCAAACTTCGTTACATTACAAAGTTTTCGCACCGGTCTAGCAATTTAAGTTCAGTTTAGTAGCTACACGTTTATGTAGTTACGAGAAACGGCTACTTGTTAAGGCGACCAAGATTGCTAAGTTTAGTAAGCTATAAAAGTAAAGTTTCATGTGTAGTTATATGCTCACACCATTATCGACCCATTACTGACGTACCGTTGCCCAGAATATTAAAGTGTAGGTATGTACTAACCACGCTAGCCACGCTAGCCTTCTTCGAGAGAGAGCAATATAAACTAAGTAACATTATGTGAGATGAAAAATAATTTGCTACTTTTTAACATGAAAGATGAGTGCGATGCGTACCTATTTATGTACTTGTCATAAGATTACATTTAATTCACAACTCTACTGTAATGGTTATTTTTATTAGCAGTATTCTCTTAATAAAGGTGGTAGAACCCTTTGTGGTTCGACTCCGGCGGCACCACCGCCACACCTAACAACAGCAGTGTTAAGCGCTGCTGTGTTCCGGTTTGAAGGGTGTGGTAAGGGAGACAGACTTTTCCGAGGCGTTCCAGCTTAGTCCTCAGGGGTAGCGGCGCATCTGTGGCCGACCTCAGGTAGGAATATTTAATCCTATCTGGGGTTTATTACAGATGTCCATGGGCGGCAGTAGCCACTTACCATCAGGTGGACTGCATGCTCGTCTGCTACTCTTATACTATAAAAAAAAAATAATAATAAGAAAATAATTCAGACATTTGAATCATTAATTTTAAAAAAACATGTTGATATTTATGTACATTGTATTTTTACATATTATGTGCACTTGTGGGAAATCTTAATCTAATTGTTTTTGTTTACTGTAATCGTAATGTAAAATTTTACTCTCCTAACGCTTAAACAGGATATTTATGCTCTCCAAATTCGTGTACCACGATAGTACATTTTGAATCGTAAACACAATTACTGCAATCGCGGTATTTTCCACACACGAAATTCCCTTATTGTGAGTAAAACACAAAGCGGTACTATCTCCCACAGCCACTCCACCTCAATACTGATACTAGAGCTAAAATGAATTACTGTAATGCGCCCGTGCGTGATAATACCACTGATACAAATTTCCACCAGGTTGAAATCGCTGGTGCTATTTGCGAAATTTAATCATGAATGTATTTCAGATATACTCGTACGAGCACAAGAATATTTAAAATAGTAAAATATAAAAATATTAATACATTTTAAAAAGTTAAATTATTTGTATATGTAGTTTAATATACACATTTGCTTAAAAGAACAGTGCGATTCTATAATGGAGAGAAATTAACTATATCACAAGTTTACTGAAACAATTTTTAAATTTTTGTGTTAATTAGATGGATTGAAAGTATAAGTATACAGCTAGAGGTGTATTATGCTTTGAGATAATTTTGATATTTTATAAAATAAAACTATTATAATTAAAAAAACCTTATTTTAGTTCTTAGAAGCTCTTCACTTGATAAACGAATCAGCATGATCGAGTTCAAAACTTATGATCAATATTTCAAGCAAATTATTCTTAATTACTTTACTTGAGGTAAAGGATATCGATAACATTGATAGTAACTGGAATCTAGGTTCATTCCAAAAATCTTGTTCGAAAAATTTAAACCTTCATAGAATTGAACGATAGCAAAGTCTTACCAATTGCTTATAATTCTAATTTATCAGAAACTATTTTGTAATAATGGCATAAGTTATATTGTAGATTTAGTTTAATATTTAGTAAGTTTACATATTCAATGTACGGGAACCCATGGTTATCTTATCAAGGATCTCATCAATGCGAACAATGTCCGGTGTGCAAACTAAATTTAGTCACGCTTCGATTTAATTTTCAATTTTGATGAGTGGATTAGATTGTATCACGTGATACTTGTGTTATTAGAGTGGTTGGACTTGAATATAACAGTATTGCAAGTGCCATTTGTAGAAACAATGATTATATGCTTTCATGACATAAGTACATTCTTAACAGAGGCAAGTATTTGTCCAACTTACAAAGATTAAAGAAACTATTTATTTTAATGCTAGTAGCATCTATCTAACAGTAATTCAATATTGTTATATTTTTCAAGAATGCTAAGATTTTTAAAATTCAAACACTACTAACAATTATATGATGAACATAATTTCATTCGCTTTGTAAATCCTAAAATCAAGTGGCTAGCGCCATCTATTGTCGTTTGAAGAAATTAACAACCTTCTTGTTCAGTAAGCGTTGTACCTTGTGTTTTCATGGCTCTGGGAAAATAGCGACATCTAGTAAAATTATTATAAATACTAAGACACTTCGCTTGGTAATAAGTTGAGTAGTGTAAAACTTCGTAGAACTTATTTCAGATGGCGCTTTATTGTATCGTTGAATTTTGTCAAAACTAAATGTATATATACTGCTTTAATATAGGCACTGATATTGTGACTTTTTCAAAAATAAGGTTTATGAGGTGGGTGTCAAGCATTAATTTTCATGCCTGTTTCGGGGCACAATTAACAAAGGTTAATTATAATTACACTTTGATTACACCTTAGGAACTATATGAATCTTAGAAGTTCTTAAGAAAGCAAAATAATTATTTAAAGAGACCAGGTGTCTATAATTTGAATTTGGGATGCTTAATATAAATATAATCAAGATTCTTAATATACTTGCAATTATTTTAAGATTAGCTTAGACAAATAAATTCTTACATATTTTCTTTCTTAGGGTTTTTCTCGAACGGAACTAATGAAAAACGGACCAACAGTAACTCAGTGTGCCACCATTTTTTTATATTTGTGAGCTATAAAAAATGTTTTTTTTTTATATACAATTTTTTTCTAAATATTATTTTGTTACTAAAAATAATTATAGTACAACAAAATAAATTGGCTCTAACAAACTGATCAGGCGAGTTAAAGGACTAAGTTTAATCATTAAAGTGTTAAAGAATTCAAACTTTTAACGAGAACGTGATTTACGAAGAAAGTCTCATTATGGCAAAGCGTGTACTTATACCGGCGCCCTCTTATAATAACAAGGGCGTATTAATAATTACGCTAAATTAACGACGAAAACTTCTTTTTTGTCTTCTGCAATAATAAAGCGTTTCTTAATGAGGGCTAAAAATTACCGTGGCTATTATTTCACGGTTCAAATATTTTATTTTACAGGCGGCCCTACTTCTGAGGGTTGGGAGATAAAGAAAAATAATAAAAAAACATTGGAGGCAGTCACAAAGGGCCTCTTAACGTCCTTTCGCTCAACGAGGCTACAGGAGAAGCGGCTGTTACGTATTAAATATAATTTCTTTTGTAATGCGCATTTTTTTGGTCGAATCTTCCATCCGGAAATTTCCCCTCTTTTTTTCTAAGATCTTTTTGCGAGTGTTGTCATCGCTTATTATATGGTCATTAGGTATTATGTTCTCTTTGATGTCGAGATATTTTTAATTTGAATCGTACGAGTTCTTTCGTATGAGAAATTATTTTTTGTGTCGTCGGATTGTATGAAAGTATAAAGTTATTTGATTATCTTGTAATGCCTTTGATACCATTTTTAACACGCTTTTATTAGCTTGGGTTGTACGTTTGTATATATGTATGTACGTAACAGTAACGGAATCTTTGAGCCCGATTTCTATCCACTTTGAACGTTCAGTATAATTAAAATTTTGAAGAATTATCAAAAACCGATGACAACACACGATTTTAATAATTTTTTACCATTGTCCTTATCAACATCCTCAGGATTAACGTTTTTCGAGGCGAGATTGTTAAAGCGCCTGTGAGAAAGTTCATCGCAAGGTACTAGATTGCAGATAATTGCTTTTGAGTTTCAATAACTGTTATAGCGTGATTTTTAGTTTAGAAAATAATAATGTTATATCCCTATAACTCAAATGCACTGAAACATATCTATAACGCCCTCTTGTAGAATGATTTTTAGGATTCCGTACTCAAAGGGTAAAACGAAACCCTCCGCTGTCTGTACGTGTGTCACTGGGCTTTATCTCTTAAACCGTAATAGATAGACACTTGATTTTTTACAAACAAAAAATAATAAAATAATATAGTTTAAAAAACTAAAAAACACGCTCTTATGATAAAATCAACTAAAAAGCAAAAAATAATCTTCAATCTAGGAATCAATTAAGAAACAGTAAATATTATAGTTGTGGAAAAAGTGTGGGGCGCTTTTCGAACCTGATAAATGGAGCACCCCACGCTCTTTTCACAATTATACTATTTACTGTTCCTTAATTGATTCCTATATTGAAGATTATTTTTTGCTTTTAGTTGATTTTATCATAAAAGCGTGTTTTTTAGTTTTTTAAACTATATTTATTTATTTTGATAAAGGACTAGAGGGTGTAGGGAGAGGTATATTGATTATTTGACTTAAATCGAGAATGAAATTCCATGTCTGTTTCCAAATTATGTGCTGCGAATTAGAATTCCATTCTCTAATTAATTTACCCAAAGGCCGTGCAAAGTTAATTAACAACAAGGATAAAATTAATGAAGATTGCAATTAATTTTTCAATTTACATAATTCGTTCTGAGAGACACTTAAGAAACGACGATTGAAGGTTTTGTCTGTTTGTCCCTGTAGTCCCGGGACTAGAATAGGGCTACGGTATCCCCTGCCTGTCGTAAGAGGCGACTAAAAGAGGCTTCCGGGGTTGCAGGCGGCAAGAGTGGGAGCTCGAACCGTCCAGCTAGTAACCACGGCAAGGACGACGGTATGTGTGGTCACATTCCGTCGTAAACACCAGATGCTATGGAAGGACTGAAAATGCTCTTCCAAGGCAAAACCCGATCGGGGCATCGCGTTTGAAGAACTCCAGTTGTGTTCTGTCGGAGATCCAGGAGTTCTCCAAGCGTTGAGGACGGCCACCGGGGGGGTTTTAGTGTGGTAAAAATCCTACATAACCCGGTGTCGCTCCCACGTCGTCAGGTACCTTTTGAAGGTTTTCCCCTCGTAAACAAAAAATAAGTTTCGGCTGTTATTTTGTGAAAAGCAAAAACGTGGAGAAAGACAAAGGTAACGGACATATATTGGTAAATATAGTAACAACAGACCGGACATGGGGAGGAAAAGTAAGTCGGTCTGTCTTACGTGTCAACCGTCAATCAATCTGTTATACTGGCTTGTGTTGTTCATTCGTAAGTGGATTGTGAAGGAATACCTGAGTTTTGCTTTTACTATTATATGCCTCGTGATAATATGCAAGATCGCAAGCTACATAGACTACACTAACTACATAGAATTGTAGGGAAGACTTAAAACGTACCACTCCAATAACAACAATTAAAGTGTAAATAAAAAAAATATCTGAGATGGTGTTAAAGTGTATAAGACTTATAATTAATCTTTTCTGTAAAAATATTGATTGAACCTTAAACTAGCCAAGTGAATTCCTCAACATAGGTTTAACGAACATCAACATAACCTATTAGCAAGCAAATGGAAATCAAAGTGCACTTAGCAAAGCACTCATCTACTGTTAGTGCATCTAAATTGAAATCAAACGGCTAACTCAGGAACTTTGAAATCAAAACGTTCTCAAAGTCAGTGCTCAAGTGAGATGCCAATTACCGCTGTTGACTTAGGTCTCTGTTCCTTGATTGAGCTGGAATTTTGGAACGTGTAGCCGTGTACGTTCGTTTCAGGTGATTTTGGCCTTTTGAGACAGCCAGTGCAAGTATACAAATATTTGTGATTTCCATGTTACCTTGTGAGATATTATACTGCAAAATCGAGTAGGAATATCAGAATTTTACTTTAGTAAGTAGTAGGAATATCAGAATATGCAAGATTGCAATTGAAATTAAATAAATTAGTCGAATAGATTTGAGCCTTAGCACGGTATAAGCCGCGATCACACGTTGATTTAATCACTTCCATGTAGATAATAATCACATCTCCGCCGAATCAATTCGTTAATAAAAATCTATGTTAGTTACTTGTGTAGAATAATCATGTCAGTTGACATATTAAATATAGGTAGGTAAAACTAAATTGATCCTATAAAGTTCCTCGTTGACTTTAATTCACAACAACATAATTCACAAGAAGCAATTACAAATCAAATTGCGCTGAGGTGTCTACAGTTAGTGCATGGAATTTCAAATGAAATTGCTAACTCAGAAGCAGTAATCAAACCGTACTCGAGTCAGATGCCAATTAACGATGTGGACTTAGGTTACTGCTCCTTGTCTAAGCTGTAAATTAGTAGCGTGTGCAATTATACTGCACCTACGTGCAAATGTTTGTTTTCTCTCTAATTTATGTGTTTGACTCGAATATCTTTTAATTTTCTGGCTGTTGCCTCGTATGCAAATAGCGTGTACCTTTTTTTATAATAAAGGACTAACAGACGAGCATACAATCCGCCTGATGGCAAGTGGCTACTGCCGGCCATAGACATCTGTAATTAACCCCAGATAGGATTAGATATACCTATCTGAGGTCGGCCACAGATGCGCCGCTACCCCTGAGGTAAGCTAAGCTGGCACGCCTCGGAAAAGTATGTCTCCCTTACCATACCCTTCAAAACGGACCACAGCAGCGCCTAACACTGCTGTTATTAGGCAGAAATAGGTGTGGCGGTGGTGGTGTGTGTGTGTACCTAAGGAGTAACTGCAATATTAACTCTTTAGTTTCTATTAAATTGTAGTTGCAAACGAATTATGCAATCCAGCTGATCGGTGGCGAGTGGTGTGTGTTGTCATGAATTTGCGCACGAGGAGTTCCTTACGGCAAAAATAAGTCTTGATATTTAAGAAAAGAAGCAAGCAAAATATTATTCATATTACTATGGAGCACTGTGTGACGGAACGGTTACTATACCGGTCTAACATGCAGGAGTTCCGGATTCTAGACTGGGTCAGGCAGATCTAAATGAATTTAGATTTCTGTTTTGGATATTAATAATTGTGCATTAGTCTTGGTTTGTATGTTATCGGCAACCACAATGCGGGAAAAATCTTAGCGTGGACCTGTGATGTGGGATAGAAAGCGGTATTTCTATGAATCTTTGTCCTAATATTCGTACTCAACAGGACCCTATAGTTTGTTAGTGAAATTGTTGACATATCTTTCTTAATACACAAATGGATACAGCGAGGAAATACGAGTACTAGGAAGATATATCTATTTCCTGTTTATCAGCATACAACAAAAGTTTCGATTACCGTAGCATCCAAGAAGGACCAGATCGAGATAAGAATTCATCCCTTTTATCAACGGAACCATCTATATAGAGGTATCCGGATAATACAGCACGCTGCCTTTGTCAAGGGCCGACCATGAAACCTTCATTAATCCGAACTTGTATTCATATCTTGATTTAGGGGCTGTCTATTGAACCCCTTAGCTGTTTGCGTATATCCTGTTTTACTAGCGCTCGTATAATTTTAGATAGTTTAGTTTGGGACTGAACATTCGAGATATTTTACTTTAAGTACCGCTTTTGGATTTAACTGGCCCTAAACTTACGAGTAGGTATCTATAGCGGGATTAATTTTATGTTGTAACACTTTATAGTTACTGGTAGTGTTTTAATTAGATTGTGAAAATCAAAAACACAAAACATAATATATAATTTACTAAAAATTTATATAACGAATATACGGTATATTGGTAAATGGACACGACCTATTTATAATCTATGCTATATAAGAATGTACTCCTATGTGAGATTGGTCGGTGTCTGACTAAGCTGGATGTCCTTGTAAAAGTATTTCTGCTCTACTATCTCCTTTATACCTGAACACAGTATTACTTCTGTTAGAAGGAGAACGAAAGTGAAATAGGCAGAAATAAATAAAATATGTTAGGCCTTAGACCGCTTAGAACAAATGTCCTTATTTCTACGGTTTTGTATGGATACTGTTATTGATAAATATTCAAGTAAAAAGTACCACCGGTTCTTTGCAATTTCACTTGAATAAATAACGGATAGAAGTTAACTGGGTGGTTGTTTTATATAACAGTTCATACCGATAAACAAAATGTTGACTTTGCGTGCTACACAACAATCATCATAAAGGTTACTTACGTTTTCGTAATTATTGACCTCAATTCAAGATTCTTAGTCAAATATCTTGTTTAAGTAAGGGCTACAGAATTTAACACGAAGGGAAGGGTATATTTGCAGCAGTTTTGATAGGGATAGTACCTTTGATATAAGTAGATACCGATAGAAACTTTATCATTGTTTGGTTAAGCACTATACGATAGTTGTATTTTTTGCAGTAACACTGATTTGAAGTGTGTATGGACATCTAGCTGTAATAGATTTCAAATAATAGTAACACATTAAAACAATGAAGTGTTCTTCATGTCCTAGTTAAGTGGCAGGTCTTTAACGTTTCATATTTTTACGCTTATTATTTTAATAGATTTGGATATTTATAAGTATGTATCTTATGCTTCGAAAAACGAATGGTACGGCCGTGTCACTTTTTTGGGTCGACTTGGCGGCGCACTGCCACCTTTCTTTACTATTAATATTATTCAGGTAAATAAAGTATTAAGGATTGCTAAATTCTAAAGAATATTTTAAAAGTGGGCGATTGACCGCGATTTTTGAATGGGTATTGGGTAGAATATAATGAGAAATTTTCTTGTCGTTAAGAGCTTAAAAATTCTATAGTCCCAGTTGCTATAATTAGTTCTAGAACATAATACGCCTTTTGAGCTTTCAAAGCTTTTGACATTCGTTTGGGGCTTTTCAACTTAACTGGAGCATGCCCTCTTTAACAAGAGGAGTCAAATCAGCAGAAAATATACTTTTCTTTAAATATAATATAAGAGTAGCAGACGAGCACTTACTTGATGGTAAGTGGTCTCTGCCACCCATGGACATATATAATCAAGCCCAGATAGGATTCAATAGATAAATAGGACTAAGCTGGAATACCTCGGAAAAGTATCTTTCCCTTACCACACCCTTCAAACCAGAACACGGCAGCGCTTGACACTACTATTAGGCAGAATTAGGTGTCGAACCACAAACGGTTCTACCACCTTCAAACAGGGATTATTACTTAATATAAGTACATATGAAGTAACCACCACTCTATTTCCCATACAAATAATTTATGGTATGTAATTTATAGGAAATAGTAGTGTATGTAATGGCAGTACTAAACGCACGACAAAAACAAAATCGTTCATCTTTTGCTTTCTTCGCTCTATTAACTCGTATAAGTGCCCATGAAGAGGCTGGAGTTATGTACTAAAATCATATAAGAATGTATGATAAACATACGTATTATATGATAATGTTACGTTATAGGATGTTATTCTTGTAAGTTATGGATTACTGTTCTGTGAAAATGATATCTCGTATTTAGATAATGGAGTTAAGAATTTATTTGTGTCTAGGGAAAAGTTTAATTTATTTTAAATTTCCAATAGGTTTCTGTAATATGAAATACTCGTAATTGTATCTTTGGGATAAATATTCCCTGTTCTGGACTATCTATATGTATTATATGTTTCTGTAAAGTTGTCTCTATCATTGTGCAAAAATCTCATCAAAATCAATTTAGTCATTTCGGCTATGTATAAAGACAGACAAATAGACTTTGCTTTATTTGGCTGCAATCATTTTAACTTCTCACTGTTAGTCATGAGGCACTAGAACATATTCCACCACGCTGCTTCAACGCTGAGAGGTAGAGAACATTTTATTTATCTGCACAAAATATGTATGTTTTAATTTATAGTACCAATATGACGTGTTTGTGCTAGCAGAGTTGTTTTAAGCTTTGTGTAGAATTTAAAACACGGTCAAATAAAAACACACGTGCGTCTGGTGCGGCTGAGTTGTTTTGAATGACGCCAGCCGAACGTAATCCAGAGTTGAGTTGTGGAGGACTAGCTTAAAATTAAATGTGTTGGTGTTTCGGAGTTTTGTTCTTTTTAGTCACCAAACGAGCATACCGTCTAGTCTGTAGTCGACTGTTAGGATACCGTCATATGTCCCTGTAGTTTCGGGACCAGAATAGGGCTACGGTATCCCCTGCCTGTCGTAAGAGGCGACTAAAAGGGGGCTTCCGGGGTTGCGGGCGGCAAGAGTGGGTAGCTCGAACCGCCCGGTAAGCGACCCCGGGAAGGGCGGCGGTATGTGTGGTCGCATACCGTCGTACGCACCAGACGGTGTGGCGAGCGTCAAGCTCACCTGGGCAGAGCCCGACGGGGCAACGCGCTAAGAGGACTCCGGTTGCGTTCCTTTGGAGATCCCGGAGCCCTCTACGCAGCGCCGAGGACGGCCACCGGGGGGGTTTTAGTGCGGTAAAAATCCCACATAACCCTGCGTCGCTCCCACGGCGCCGGGTACCTTTTGAAGGTTTCCCCCTCGTAAACAAAAAAAAAAAAAGGACACCGTCATATATTTTTGTGCCTTATAATAGCGACGTAGATATGCGTGGCTATGTGTTGAGCTCTATTTTAAAGGGTTTTGTAAGGTACAGCCATGTATATATACGGTTTGTTGTAATTTAATCATAAGAGATAGTAACAGTACCAATGTTATAAATATTGCTGCTTTTTAACAGCGATCTGAAATTGTATAAGATAGAGACGTTAGGTATGATGGAAACATTACTACTTAGATTTCAAACATAGTATTTGGTATCGTGGTATCGTCCACTTATATGAATTAATTCCCAGTAATATTAATCACTTCTAACAGGTTGGCAAAAATTCCATGATCATGATCATGATGGGATTCCAAATATATCGGGAGTTGATTACTGATGTTAAAATACAACATCGATTGGAACTATCAGATGCACTGAACGTTCGTTTTGTACTACAGTTTAAAAAAAAACTTCACTCGTTCGGTATATGAACATCCCATTACCCATTCTTTTCACACCAGTGCACAGAAATGAGTGTCGGTTGGCCCTTTGCCTACAGTATCAGCGAAGCGACTTGTATCCCAACTTGTTTTGTCTCCCATCCGGCCGAGTTCTTTGTTAGAAAAGCCATCAAGCGGCCTAATCAAGTAAGAAATTGCTAACCGGCCGAAACTCTAGCCCTTTTTACGGTACCCTGTTAGTATAGATAAGGCTCGAGGATATATAGGTCTTCTTGTCGGAAATGAACGGTAAACTAGCATAAAATTCAGATATCAAAGGTTATTGGTGTGTATAAGAATAATAAGGAACCAGTTTTGTTAAGAAATTCCGAGTTCAGTCTTAATTGTATTGTAGCGCTTCTTATCATGAAAATACAAATTTTGTTACGATTTTGAAGTCAAATTGAATTTTAAAAAATGCTTTGTAAATGAACAATACGTTTGATGATACGTTGACTTTTTTAAATTATATTTTGAAATAAAGTTCACTTATGAATACTACAGAAGTCTCAATTCGATGTCGACAATACTATACGTAAGTTAGCCGGCATGATTCATGATTCGATCTTAGGCTAGATGAAATGAAGATTTTAGTTCCCTGATATAATTTTGGACTTCGCATATACATTTTAATATATGTCTAGAAATTAGAGAATTAATGCGAATCAACTAAAGAAGTGAGAGTAATAAAACTAGTCCATAATCAGACGCAGGCGTTACTAAAACAAGCGTCTTCAACGCAAACAGTTAATTCCTTTTAACTTGTAACTTCGGTGTGGTTATCATACTTTGCATGACGGTAACACGTTGCGGAGTCGTCGTAAAGTGGGCACTAGATGTGTCAAGCGGTTGGCGCGCGTCCAAGCGGGGTCGTGGTCTCAAGTACCCGAACCTACCCGTCGGCTGATTCAGCTAAACACTGTGTAATAAAATAGGTACCCGCGGAAGATAGAGAATCTTTTTGATACTGTAAAGGTACTTTGTTATATATCTTTGTAATAACTATAATCGAGTGTTTCTATATATCTACCTACATATACATATAATATGTAATTGGTATTTCAATGTTGGCTCTAATGATTTGGAAAGAAGTTCGCATCTAGATATTGTTTTATGTTCAAGATTTTTTTTTTTAAATAAAATAAATAAAATACAATTATCAGGACGAATTAAAACAATATCGCTTTTGTTGCGCCATCTATTGAGAATCAATATAGTGAGAGTTTGCTCAGTTAATTATGCCTTTATTACTAATTGATATTATCTGGGCTACGACCTAGGAAAGTCCTTTACCTGAGCGTGGATGACTATCTAGAACTCTTTGTTTATGATAAAGTTATAGAATGATTGCTAGTTGTATGTCAACTTGTTACGGTCAATGTCGCCACGAGCGATATTTGTAACAATTGTTCAATTATTCCCATAAAACGTCAAAAGGATATAGTTTTTACATGACGAATACAAAATACATGGTACACAATATTTAAAAAATGGATTTGAAATGAATTTTTATTATTTACGCTTGATTTTCCAACGTGACAGGATTCATAGGATCGAGATTCAAATCATTTCCGTCATGTGTTTCACATTCAGTGCGGATACCGTTATGTTTGCAATTTTTTGTATTCGCGAACTTTTAGAGCGTCATACTACATTTATTGTACAGTGAGACTAGGGATTTCTGACGTAGTATACAATATTTTGTTTTAGAAATAAATCTGCCGTAATAAAATAAAAATATAAAAATAAAATCTGTGTATAAAAAATTAGGTTAAGGCTCTGTACGCTAGGATATTTGGTGTAGTCAAAACTAATAACTAAATTTATTTTTGCCTATCCGGTGATCAAATCCAGAATCTTCTGATTTGAAAGCCACTATGGCACATAGATAAGGAATTGGAATCCAAATGTAACTGAGATCACTAACAGATGAATTAATTTGCATTGTCTTATAACCCAGAGTATAATAGTACTACAAACAGTTATTATTCTGTGATTCACTGTATAAGCAATGCTGGAACAGAGCAGATTATGTTTGATACTTAACAGCTATTGTAACAGCTGTTAGTTAAGAAAAGTACTAGGTATTTATCTTACAAAAACATTCTGGTAATGACCTTGTTTTGTTCGCCAATTCACAATAATGTAGATGACGACGTTCTTTACTTTTTGCTAACAACTGCTAACTTTTTGACGTATTTTTTATTTTTTAGCAATTTCAATCAATTTAAATGTCGAGTACATTTGAATTAGCGATGACAAAAGCGGTGTACTGGGAGCTCAGTAGCAGGATTTTAGGAGTCAAGAAATACCACTACTTCTAGAGGAATGTAAAAGCAGTGCAAAACACTTGCTTGCTATTCACATATTATAATATATTAGCATAATAATATGTAACATTAAAACTTATTATTATTAAAGACTCACTTGCTTCTAAAACATGTTGTTCCTTATTTTGCCATTTACTTTACGGTACAAATGAAACCTATTGAACTTTTCCAGTTGAAAATTTGATAAAGGCCGCTTCTTTGAATCCGAATAACTCTTAAAGTCAAATTGTATTGCTACTCAGAGATGCAGAACACGGTTCCGGAGAGGCGTTTCCGCAAACTACAGGATGTTAAACCGAGTTGCAAGCAGAAACCAATCTCCTTTTCAAACGAAATGCAATTTCTGCTCTGTACTTATATTAGATATGTAATCTTTACATATAAATAAATGAATTAGTGTTTTCTGTAATTTTGAAATAACTATCTTCTCTACCCAACAGTGGGGGTAAGGTTTTTCGAGCGTTAGTTTTTATGTATGTCTAATTCTTTGGGATCCAAATGGCTTTATATATTTTAACATAACATACGGTGTAGTTAGATTTGCCTTAATTTTAGAAATGATGTAGGTTACATTACTTGCCTTTTTAGTTGGTTAATTATTTTTAAGTCCTGTTCTTGTTTTTGTAATAATTAGGTAGGTACTAACTAGTTTTATTAGTAATACGTATGATTTTTTTCTTTCATTTCTATTATTAGGAAGAAGTAGGCGTGACGGTTGTGCCTCCGGAATGGAACCACGAATGGTGTATCATAGATTTATTGGTAATGCAAAACCTCTTAAAGAGTAAGAACTCTTTGTTTAGAGAGTATCAACTGTTAACTTTACTGTATTTGCTACCGAGATCAAATGTATTCGATTCGGCTTGATCTACTTCCTTACTGCCTGTGGCGCGTAAATAAAGGTCATAGCGCGGTAATTGAATGTCCTCCAAATGCACCGTAGAATTGAAAAAACAGAAAATCTTGGATAAGCAGTATAGGAAGAATTACCTTTCATTTAAGACATTTTATATTCAACAAAACTTGACCATCACATCACATGAAGTTGATTATATATGTCCAATGTCCATGGCCATCAGACAATCAAGTTAATCTGTTTAGAACGAGACGGTTCAAAGCAACAAAGACTATTTTTGTGTAAATTTTCCATGTCTACCTTCCCATGGCTAAGGAAAGAATATTTTAAGTTCGTAACAGTATAATCTTCTGCCTCTTGTTAAAAAACAATAAACGCCTACAAAAACGAAAGAATTTGTTTTACTATTCGAAAAAACACTCGCTTAAGAATTCTATCGAAGGAATCGTCTCAGAATCTCAGATTCAATATAGTAAAATAGCTGTTTAGACGCAATATACGAATTCCTCTTGTAAAGGAAAAGAAAACATGAGAATGTATGGTGTATTCGAGCTTTTCAATAGAACACTATTCTTAGGCCGGATACACATGTCAGACATGATGTTATCTTCATACCAAGCATTTTGTCCGAAGTAAGGAATCTTGTCTCTCATACACACTACTTATAAGATGATATTAAATCTGTGGTTGACGAAGCCAACGTTTTTCAATCATACAAGAAATATTGCGGTCTGAGAGCGCTACTTTTGTTTAGTACATTTTTCATTATTCGACAGTTTCATTATAATTACAAAAGATACGATTTAAAATATAAAATCTTCAGGTTAATTAACAATTCTAAGTAAAGTAATTAAACTATTCATTATACTAAAAATAAGGTTGGTAACAGAGACTCCGATACATTTGTCATCATATTCAAAAAAATCAAAATTAAAACAATATAAAATGAGTATTAAACACTAATTTGACCCTAAGTAATGTAAAGTTTAGTTTATTACTATAAAAATATTAACAACGGATACTAAATAAAGGTAAATGGACCTGAAATTCTCGACAATATTCGAAGACTCTGAAGTAGGTACCTAGGTTTGAAATTTTTTAGCAAAGTTTTTACGAATAACACAAAAAGTAATAAAACTAAATGAGAACTTACTTAAAAGAAAATGTACCTACAAATTGTAAATAATACTCTCTCTGAGGTATTCGAAATACCTGATTTTTGAATATAATAACATAATAAAGTAATTCTTATTTGACTATGATTATAACGCACTTATTTTGAATACTCCAACGTACAGAAAACTCAATTTTAGCGAGAGTCCAATAAGATACGTCAACACACAATTTCTATCTCAAGTATTATGATAATACGAGTACATATCATGTCGCCAATATGAGCTGTTTTATCGAGATTTCGCGTATCATATTCGTACTTTATACGCCGTAGGAGAATTTTCTGGATAAAATTCACTTAGAAACGTATTGATAAGGGCTTTGTCATGCGAGAATGTGCTGTGTACGTTATAACAAATATGTTTTGTGTATATTATCAGATTATTGCAGGAATTCTTAATGTCTTTCTTGTTGATGTATCTAATTCTGTGATCTAACTGGTATTTCTATATATATTCCTGGTAGTGCCAAGATTTCTTCAGTGACATAAGTTTTTTTTTAATATTGCGTGGAACTAAAGTGGTTTTATAGATCCAAGTAATACTTAAATAGGATAGCTTCTAATTATGGAAATATGCACTCGGTAGCAGTCGTTAACGATGGTCGCGACCATTGACGATGGTCGTCAGCGTGGGCTGTCGCATGTACGAGTATATTAGCTTACTATCGCTCTTATCCGTATCACTTAGTTTTTGGAATAATTGAGCATTTGAAGTATAGATAACTTTAATAGAGTTAATTTTATAATCCATATCAATATCTTAATTTTTTTCTATGAATCGATTTCAGACGCGTTGCTACTTCTTAAGATTATATGATTTTGCATGAATCAAATTAATAATAAAAATGTACCAAATAATTTGCGTTATATTTTAATTAACTTAGACATGTGAATATAACTTATTAATTTTAACATTTAAGCAAACTTATTAACATTTAAGCAAATGAGAATTATTTGCAGAGCCTCCCGAGAGTTGTTATAATCAAATTCATATTCAAGAGGAGCTTTGTGTGTTTGGATCTAAATCCTAAATATTTTGGAAACTACAGAGCAAACAGAGCAAGGGATTGTGCGTCCTTGTTTAGCATAATTTCTGGTTTGTAGGGCCTTATTAAATGTACAACGTTCCCTCTCAAGAAGATCAAAGGCATAGAACGGGCACATAAATGAATGTAATAAATAATTTAAGGTCAAATAACAACGAAGCTACGAGAGGCATTTCATTAATATTTCCGAGAAAGTCTCCAAAACCGCGACATTATTGCGGGCCATTCATAATATTGGAGTCAGTATATAGTTATATGGTTATTCGTTCCGGAAATAACTTTATGTGGTTTTCATTTAGCTTTATTGCGAATATTTGTGGGAAATGAAATTATCCAAGTTGTACTGGACATAACTTTGAATATATATTTTTATACTACCTTTTACTTGTGGTTTCGCTTGCAGTAAGAGGTTTTTATCTATCCCTCGGTAACGATATTTTGTTATGTAGTTAAGGCGTGTATATATAGCAAACAAACAAACAAACATTTCCATTTGAAATATTAATTCGGGTTAAGATGATTGACGCAAAAGATCATGCACTCCATCTGACTTCTACCTGACGCTTTTCTAAACATAGGTTTCTTCCCTCTAATGAAGTAATTACTAAATTTTAACTGATTACTTAAATAAAAAGCAGTTTCCTAAAAGTATTTCACAATAATCTAGGGAGTATTGATTGCAGTCGCTTTCATACACATGAGGATTTTCCCCCCGTACACATTTGAAAGCCAAAGGGTCTCATCTGTTCTCGCGGCCGCCAATTTTTAATCATGGGGATTGAACCGAAATCCTGTAGCGTGCCAGATTAATAGTTATCAAAAGGTATGTCGTTGGTGGATTTTTTGGTTTTATATTTACAAGTGTCATTGTGTCTTCATATAATTTGGTTGGAATTAATTCTTCTCTTTTTGTTGGTAAAAGTCATATCCGATCTGTTAGATCCTATCTATAGATAATCTGCATGGCTGAGGGGTCTTCTCTTGTATATAACGATTTTCTCTCATAATAGGTATGCAAAATACGCAAAATGTAATATTTAATTTATTCGACTAGCGCTACCATCATTAGACGTATTCTATCTCATTTTACACGAACACAAAGTTTTGATGCTATAGCGATGTTCTCAGGGCCGGATTTGGGAGTTAGGAATCCACTAAAGAGGGGTTCGACAATAGAAATAAACAAATACTTTTTTCTTATCAGTATTTTTCGCACTTTACCGACAACACTTGCACTTACATACTCACTACATTTTTGTTTCAAACAATTTTATTTTGTGACGATAATTATTTCAAAATACTTGAAGAAAACAAAAATTTTTACTTTTATTCGAAAAATAGGGACCTCCGCTTCTTCATTGCAATAAGGTATCAGACTTGCAAATCCGGCCCTGGCCGTGCCCTCATACTTTGCATGACGGCTACAGGAAGACGCCGTAAAGTGGGCACTGGATGTGTCAAGCGGTTTGGCGTGCCTCCAACTAGGTTTGTACACTCTAAAGTACCCGAACTCGACACACAAACAATTCTAACTAAACAATAGCCAGAATTAAGATTCTCTCTAGTCCACGTGAAGGATATTCTGCATACATTTTTATTGGGGTGTCAGTAAAAAGAAAAATAAACATATTAATCTCAAATTAAATGTGTTAATAAAACGGGTAACATTTATGTTAGATTTATAAAACTGTGACTGATATCCAATTTCTGCATTAGTTATAGGAGATACTAATTTAATGGTATATCAAAATATTTCTCAATTGAATTTATCTTTAAATGGATCGTAATAAGGGCTCAAATTGCCTTTGAGGTATTTGCGCGATTCCCAAAATATGTCATTACTTTCTTAATAATATTAACTACAAATTGGTATTTCATTCGGAATTTAATTTATTTCTATTTTTGGCGAAATATCTATAGTAAATTTTAGATAAGTTACCTAAAATAAATTATGAATCAAATCTCACATCTTACTTCATTTCGTCAAACTGTAATAGAAAATGGTAAAATCCGCTAAGTCAAGACAAAATAAGTACAGTACGTATTTGCCCATACAAATTCCAATCAGCGCCCCTATCGGATTGTGTCAGAACTAGGAAATCGTATTGGCCCATACGTAAACAAAGACCAAAACAGTCATATTTGTCGAAACGTAAAAACTCATGGTAAGGGTACAGGTTGTAAGGCGTGCCAATGAAAGACACCTATGTACATACATGCACATTGCATACATATACTCGAAAAACATTAGTCCGTAATTGGTAAAATATACATATACATATACATGTAACACATATTTTTTCTGCAATGCATATAGGATGAATGCAACAATGTTTCTTTTTATTCATGTAATCATATATTAATTCTCACGCCTTTTTCCTGATTCACATACGATGAATATTTCGTTTTTACGAGCTGTGACATCTTGTTGCGTTTCATTCCTTTTGTAATGTAATGAAATATTTGTAATTTGATTACAAACATACATTTATATGCAGTTCGATTAATACATTATTTCATGCCTTTGTTCAAAGTAGTTCTTTTAGCACCAGCTAAAAGACCTGACTTTGAACTAAGAACAAAGGACTGGTGTCAATAATTATATCTTCTTCTTTTGTCACACTTCACTCAATAAAATGTGACCATCGAAGTGGCGACGAACCTTACCGAGTATATGTACTTTGTGACATGAAATGAACTTCAAGGCTTCGGTAATAGAATTCTGCAGTTACATTTGGTGATAAATCGATTTCTTCATTAGTTTAGTAGTAAAGAAAACTGAAACTACATTTACCTACGTAAAGAAGTGAAAATGAAATATTAATTAGCATCGAACTTCAGCATTATATTATCGTTTAATTCTACATCATCGTAAATATTTAGTCTTATAAAGATGATTAACAATGGACACAAAATACATTCTATCTTTCGACATATCAACACAACTTGGCTGAATAGCACTCTGATCTACTTCGATCTTACCCTAGAGCCTAATACACTTAACCTAGTCTACAAAGTAAATTAGTACTATAAGTAAGTGATTTTAGATTTTATGTTCTTGTCCGGGCAATAGCCGTGTCCGTACCGGCCTTAGAGTGCCATGTAGAACCATCTGGCCAGCTGCCTATAATGCTCTTGTTGAATTGCTCTATCGTACACGTGGCGTCGTTAGCCACAGACCCTTATCTTGTACGAGGGAATTTCGAAGCAATATACCTAAAGTTACTCGTAGTTGGCCAGTCTTAAAGGCTTATTTATACTTAACGTCTCATTTTTTATAAAATCAAGTTTCAAATGTCTTATACAAATATTATGGTGCATATCAGGAGGATATTCTTACTAAAGGAAATAAATAAATGTATCGGATGTGTCGGTACTTCTGGGAATTAAGTAGGAATACCATATGCCAGAGATTAAAATTCTTGTTGCAAGGATTATGATGATGACTAAGGTATTTTTTTTATCATAAATACAACATATCTTGGACCCCTGGAACACTCATTGCGAGGAAAGGACATGTACTCAATAATACACGCCGACCTCAGGTAGGAATATTAAATCCTAACTGGGGTTGATTACAAATGTCCATGGGCGGCAGAAGCCACTTACCATCAGGTGGACTGCATGCTCGTCTGCTACTCCTATATTATAAAACAGTGTTTTTCTTAACAATATTGCAGGCAGTAAAAAAACATGCTATCGAAAAATGAGAAATTCATGTTTGAAATTGTTATCCAGTACAAAAGGCTACCACTAGAGTATAACTGATAGACCAGTTGAACGCTTAATTGAACGCAGACAAAGCGGTGCTAACGAGTTAGTCAATCACTGATTAGTCGAATCGTACTTTGGCTCTTAAATCCATGGTAAGGGGAATGCGTGCTTTGTGATTCGCTCTAGTCATCTTTGAACCAAAACCACTGCCCTGATTAGGCATTCATTGTTGCAACCACATCACACTGATTCATGTAAGATTATACATAGTTGGAGATAAATTACGTCACTTTTAAATACTTTCTCTTTTTTATTTTAGTTTAGTCTTGCTTTGAGTTATATAGTGTGATCTGATTTTTGCAATGTCTTTGGTAAAGAAAGTGTGATACTGGCTAAAGTTGTATTACATGTTGATATTGGTACATTTTATCTCGAAAAAGTGAAGTTAACTACTACACACTTCAGAATCCTTCTTTCTTGAGAACTATATGTTAGCAATACGAAATTGCTGTCTGTAAAATGTCTGTGTTTCAACACCAGAATAAGAGTATATAGAGACGTAGATACTCATATTTATATAAAAAACGCATATCGTGAGTACCCGTTACATAATAAAATGTCTCAATTCCGCGATAATTTTAGTCTAAAATCATTTATATAAATATTTCGAGGTCACATAACATAGAGAAATTTCATTAATATCTCTGCAATATTCCTGCGTGTAACTCATAACAATGAAGAATATTAGCTTTGGTAGCGTGTAGGCGAGAACCATAGATGTAAGTGAATATAATATTCTATTTCACGTCTATGTACGCAGCGCATAAATTCAATATAAGTAAGTAAAATAAAAACATACCTACATTTAAGGGACGGCGGTCCTTTTGCGGAGTTTACTTCTGAATACCTAGACAAGAGAATGTTTACTGTATATAAAATAAGTAAAATTTTCTAAAATGATTAACACTTAGTAAAAAAATATGTCATAACGTAATAAAAACGTAATTTGATCAGTTCAGCAAAATAATCTGCCAAAACAACAAAGTTTACCAATAAACGATTTGTAAGGCGGAAAAATAAACATAACTTCATACCCTCCATACCCCATAAAGAAAAAACATCGACGAGTGACGAAACTATTGACTGACTCGCAACAGATATTTATGCGGATCCCACAGATCCTTAGGAACAATCACAAAACTTTTACACGCGTGTATAGATACTTAAGCAATTTTCGCCCGAATTGCTTTTAGCTAAGGGTGAAAGTGACGTACAGATTTGGACGCTAACCGCGATCGGTCAGTCTTTAGCCCCGGATCACAGATCCCGGATACTTTGTTGTATAGCGCTAATAAAGTGGTTTTGTTCAATGCGTGTGTTTTATTCATGAATACCGCCTCAATGTGTAACTCTATGACAACAGTTTAGATGGTATAATTTGATGGCAAGTTTCCCTTTTAAATCGATGGATATTTCATTTTCCTTTTTCAGATTACGTCGAATCATAAGGTGTTATCTTGCTATGTATCATTTCCCCTCTCTTAAATAAAAAGTAAGTTATTCACCACAAATTCCCGTGGAAATCTCGTCAAAATATTTTCAGCCGTTTCAGCAATCATCGCCTGATTTTGTTTGGCTAAGGGTGAAAGTGACGCGTACAGATTTATTTGTTAACCCGGGTCGAGGGAGCTCTTAGATCCGGATGGATCACACAGATCCGGGTACTTTGCGGTAGAGCGCTAATAAAGCGGTTACGTCCGACGCGTGTGTTTTATTCATGAACGCCGCCTCAATGTGTAACCGTATGACAACTGTTTAGATTGTATAATTCGATCTTTACGTAAGATTCGATCTTTTCCTCCCAAATTCATAGGATATTTCCGTTGTTTTATCAAATCATGTCTAAATGTAAGGTGTTGTCTGGCAATATTATTTCTCCCCTCTTAAACAAAAAGTAAGTTATTCTCTACAAATTCTTGTCAAAATATTTTCAGCCGTTTCAGCAATCGTCGCCCGATTGTGTTTGGCTAAGGGTGAAAGTGACGCGTACAGATTTATATGTCAAACCGGGTCGAGGGAGCTCTTAGATCCGGATGGATCACACAGATCCGGGTACTTTGCGGCGGAGCGCTAATAAAGCGGTTACGTCCGACGCGTGTGTTTTATTCATGAACGCCGCCTCAATGTGTAACCGTTATGACGACAATTCGGGTTGTATAATTCGATCTTTACGTAAGGCTGTTTTTTCCCTCCTAAATCGGTGGGATATTTCAGCGATTTTTCATGCTTTCAAAATAGAGCATCTTCTAGCAAATGACTGATAAAAGGAGTCATCCCAACCAGTTTATACTCTGACCTATGCTTGGGTCCTAACCAAATTTTGTCAAATTATTAAAGAAAAAAATAATAAATAAGTTTTCATAAATTAATAGTACTTTAGAAATGAAACACTGACGTGACGATCAAACTGAGTTTAATAAAGTTTAATAGTTTAATAAATCTTAAATCACAAGTAATTATTTTCCTAACTTTATAAATTTATCATTCTTGAAAAGTAGACATGCAAATTTGTCGACAAAACAATTTATTAAAAGGATCATTTTCATTAGGTCTCAAAGGTAGGCTGGTAAGTTTCGTATTAAGCGAGAGAAATCATTGCCAATTGTAAATTGGCTTGATCCTTATGCCTAGGAATTGTTCTAGTGACGCTAGGTCATCGGAAATTGGTCGTGGGAATCAGCGCTCAAAAGCCAGCCTTTGGGAAATCAGGTAATGAAAACGGAGTAAATGCGTGAGTTTCACAATTTTACTATACAAGTTTGTGCTAATTTATTCAAGTGATACATCATTCAGTTCACGTAATCATTTTAATATTTTACGTTTATTGGGTGTATTCGAACTATAGTATAATATGTAAGTATTTGTAAGTGTACATGGCGAATTCTCTTGATATTTCATAGCATGATCGATTCTTATACGCAATATTATACAAATTATAACTCATTTTATAATACACAAATATTATGTCAGATGAAGACAGAATGAATTAATCTTAATATTTATTCCGTTATGCATATAATTCTAAATACATTACGATTTTACATATTTATGTACCTTTTATAATGTAAGGAAATAAAAAATAATGTTTTTGTTCTCAATAAATCTGCAGACTTTGCAATTCCGTTGATTGAAAATACTAGCGAAAATAAGATAATAAGGTTAGCAAAATGAAGAATTATACCTTGTTTACTCGGAGCTGGCGTAGTATTATTATCTAGGCTCACTTGTTAAGTAAAATAACGATGTTATTAACTTCTTTCATTAAATTAACAAACATCCTGATATTAAGTGGCCATTGCCACCCATGGACATCTGTAATCAAACGAAAATATTATTGGAGTCAATTGAACTTAGAACGCAAACGTGATGTACGATGTAAGGGAGAAATACATAGGTATGACAGTGGTGTTTCCTATATATCATGTTTTAGGTAGCTTAAGTTTTTGTTTGAAAACCCAAAACTTATTTTCATGATGACCAGGATGCCTTACGATAGAATCTAGGCGCAAATATATAGATACATGTGAGTACAGTTGCGTCAAATAGCTAGTATAATATAACGACACAACCTTTTGTTGCCAGTACAAAACAACCCGCAAATAAAGTTAGATCGCGTCTAGAAATTGTAAGTTACTGAAAGTTTGCGTGAAGGTGAACCGTGTTCATTACTCAAGTTTCACTTGGATAGAATTTCGTACGAAGCTAAGCCGCAATTTAGATGTCGAAATTGACTTAAACTTCGCCGAAGACCTGACTAGACGAGTTTTACAAAGCAACCTTGTTTCTAAATTATTCAATAGACTTTAGTTTACATAGTACCTAATCCTTTGTAAATATTGAATAAATGAATTATTTGTTTGAAGGTACACAAAGATATTTTACAAGTAAACTTTATGGTAATCTTATTGAAACTAAATATATGAAATATGTATATTGTTCTCGGAATATAAATCCAAAATGTAACTAAACAATTTAATGAAAAGACGCTTTGATCAACTTCAGATTTTTGGGCAGGGAAGATTAATGGGGTTTCGTAATCTCATCTGTAATCGTGAATTATTTATGTTTTGAATTAGTTGTACGTACGTAAGTATTTTTACAATATCCATGGCAAACTTATGAAAACAAAGACAAGTACACAAATAGAAATAAACAAATGTATTCAGAAATAGATTTAATCTGAAATATAGTTAGAACGTATAATATAAATTTCATCTTTATAGAAAGTATTTTATTCTTGCTAGAATGGCTACATTTTCTCTGCTGCGTCCCATCAGGATGCAGCTCGCGCTTTTGATTTTGCTAGATGAAAATTCCTAGTGCTGAGGTGCAACAATTTATATAAAGGTTTAACAGGGCTTCTGTTTCTTACATACCTAATATTACACAAATAGGGTACGCTTGGTGAATATTTACTTATTATACCTGCGAATTTGTACAGGTTTATAGATTGGCAACATGAAACTTGATATTTACAATTTGCGGCATGACGCTTTAAAATGACGATATTAAATAATATGATTATTTGCATTAAACAAAGTTATATTTAAGTTATCAATATAATCAATATGAAAGTAACTAAGTTCTCGTACATATTTAAATAAAATGTTAGTTATTTTAAAAGATAAAATGTAAGTTATAACGTCTTTTACATTACAGGCACAGGTACTTTCCAACAACAATATTTTTTGAGACATCGAGGAAAGAAGAATACGGACAGCATATTGATATATGGACAATTTCGGTTGAGAATATATACTGAAAATAGCATCAATTATATAAAAATAAACACCATCAGTATGCATTTTAAAAAATTAAAATTCCTAAATTCTACATACCGCTAACTGATGAAATTTTAAGCATGTAGCGAATGATGCGTAATAAACAAACGGATGAGTAAAACCCAGTAAGTATGTGGAAGCCCTGAAAAAGAATGTTCGCGGGAAGAAAACAAATTGTTACAAGCGGAGCGCTGCGGTGGATATTAAATTCTTTCTGTTTTGTTACTGTCGCTTCGTTTATTTGCAGAAAATTTCAGACGTAAGTCAAATTTTTGTCGAGAGAACAGATTTTACTGTTGTCTTCTTTAGTTTATATAGGTATATGGTCTAGTTGCGGTGATTGTTCCTCTCGTATATACATCACTATTATACCTATTTCGGTCGGTGTTACATGTCTGTAATAATGATCAAAGATATTAAACAAAAATCTGTTGGTGGTTAAAAGCTGAAAGATAACGGTTATGGGCTGAATGCTTGGTAAGGCCTGGCTAAAGAAAGATTTAATGTCTATATAGCTAAGGCTAAAGCGAATTTAAGTTTTCACACTATAGAGCTCTGATAGATATTCTCCTAGCCTTTCACTATGGACACAATTATAATAATCACACTTATTCAAAGTGTGTAATTATTCTCTTGCGGCTTACGTATAACGTGACTGATTTACATAGTCGGCAATATTGGGTTCGGTGAGGAGTTTGATTGGTCATCACTAGTAGCTATACATATGGGTTTCATGTTTCTGAGGCAATTCGGTATAAGTAATTAGGTTTGGTTGTTATAAATGTATAGCCGTGTTTTTTTTTTTATATTATGGGAGTAGCAGACAAGCATGCGGTCCACCTGATGGTAAGTGGCTACTGCCGCCTATGGACATCTGTTCTACCCCATATAGGAATAAATATTCCTACCTGAAGTCGGCCACAGATGCGCCGCTACTAAAAACCACGAAATTCATATTGCACTATTAAAAACTATCGTACACAGCGTATTACTGTTTTATTTTATACCTCGTAAAAGCCAGGGAAGAGCGTTTATAGTTTTCTTTTTATTTGGAATTCGTATATTGCGAACATGGCATACTAACGTTCTTCTTGTACGAGTATTGAGGATGTACAGTGGGAACTAATTGAATGTTTGTGGTTATACTCGAATATCGTAGACTAGCGATTCTCTTTATTGAAAGCTTTTATTGACTTGCTATGCGTGGATCAAATTTTGTTATCATTTATATATGTTTTTATTTAACTTGCTTTATGACTTTGTTTGCATTTAAGGCTCAAATCTTGCAGTAGAATTTTAAACTAGTAACCCCATCAGATTGAGCTGAAGTTTGGCATACCCATTTGATTTGCAAACTTATTTAAATGTAAGCAAGTTAAATCTAATGTAACTTATTGTCCCGACACAACTGGTGCATATTGTACATATATACGTAACTACACTTCAATTAATCGGTTCAAATGATGGTTTCTTGAAATAACAGCGAAAAGGCAAATATTGCAGGTAATTTGACTATAAAGGTTATATTTTCTACAAGATAAACTGCCATTTTCCACTCCAGAATAATACAACGATAACAATGTAACTGCCTGTTAAATTTCGATATATTGCAAAGTCCTTTCCGATGTACTGCAAAGGGAATATATCGAACGCACTTTATCTCTGACAGCGCGTCAATTCACCCGGAACCCTCTTATTGAGTGACGCGTCATCGGTTATTATGCTTCGGAGCTCTTTTGGGTTCTTGCGAAGATTTGCGAAGTTATATTTTGTGAACAATGGAATATGATAGTACTGTTCGAGTGAAAGGGTAAAAGTGTGTGGAAATGACGATGTAAATTGTAAACCGTTCGAGGAATCACTACTTAGGCTTTAGCGTTCGATTGAATATGAGAAATGAGTACCTGCTTTGTGCTATCAGATAACTGGGTAGTTAGTTTTTTGTTTTGTATGGTTTTAGTCGACGGTAGTGATAATGCAGGTCTTAGAACAAAGGATTCTTGATATCTTAGGTGGTAGTAAGTCCTTAAATCAAGACGTCTCCCGTGTAATGATATTCTACAAACACTTATACGTTTAACGTTTTTATTGGCCCCTAAACGTACCTACTTTACTCGTTTAGTTATAGAGTACATTTTATAGGTTAGCAGACGACTAAAATTTTAAGGCAAATTTATTTTTGACTGATCGTGTGAAACCTTTAATTAACTTTTGCGTCATCGGTTGTTATGCATGATGGGTTTTTCAGGTCCTTGGGAACGTTATTATATTGCACGGAACATTAGCCGTAATCGCGTGGAGATAAGGGCGAGTGTTGTGCGGATATGATGTGAAGCGGTAAGGAAACCTTTTTAGCTCCTACCGATGGGATTAGAGTGTAGATATGGGAATTTTGCGACGGCGTGCTAATAAAGTGTTTTGTATGTATGTCTTTTATGCGTACCAGGAATCGATGTCAAACATATTGAAATATATAATTTGACATGAAAATGGAAAAGTATATTGCCAGCATACTCGTTGGAATTCACGAATAGTAAAAATATAGACTTGTGAATTGCTTGTTGTGTGAATTACTAAGTAGTCCATAGATTGATCTAAGTTTTTACATCGCATCTTCGTCATCGTCGCATCTTTTCTGCTGAAGTTCTGCTTGGTCGGAGGCGGAGATCAGAAACGATTGCCATGTATAATGCTCCACTATTTTGTGCGTCTTCAGGCTTGATTTCAACAAATACTTTCTATTGTACCAACACTAAAATATAAACTAATATTTAATAATTTTATAAAAATGTATCATATTGTTATGTATGTACATAACAAGAAGTATTCATTTAAAGAACTTTTCAAGTATTAAACAATCGGAATAAATCTATGATTCTAACAATTTGGAGTATATTCACACTAAATTCAAACGAAAAGACTGCAATGCGTACAACTTCGGCAGTCGAAATAAGAAAAATCAACGAGACTGAACACTTAACTTTAAATTCAACACGACGGTTCTTTGCGCTTTCCAGCTGCAATTGTTTAAATGGAAGTTAAAGGCGCATAACCATTTAATTTAACGTAACGTTATTTATTCAAAAGTAAACTACGGGCTGACTGTATGCAAAGCCAAAAAGCTAGCGATATCCTTTGAATGTAGCCGGAGTATTTTTTGCGACGCAACCGATTTCGCACTTTGTGTTTCTAGTCATATGGTGCAAATGTTTCGTGCGTACAATTCATCCCTGATTATGGTCGGCAGTCCTGTGGGCAGGCTGGATACTTCCCCATTATGAATGGCTCGCAATAATGTCGCGGTTTCGTTGACTTTCTCGGAAATATTAATGAAATGTGTCCTGTTGTTGGTTGTTTGACCTGTATTATTTATTGCATTCATTCCTTTAGTTTTGTTTTTCGTATTTTCTGGAAAAAGTTTTGCAAAGTAATTTATTTGCATCTTTATTTTAAACGACCGTGCAGTACTAATGGTAAGGGACCACTCCTTTCTATAAACATCTTATAACTGACATCCTATAAGAAGAGCAGTTCTATCTAAAGCTGATTACAGATGCATTGTCACTCCTGAAGACTAAGATTACTTCACATATAAGTCAGCCGATATTCACTTCCACCGAAACGCTAGAATAACTTCACAATAGGTTTAGGCAGTAATACCTCCCAGGTTGAAAGATGCTGATTCTACAATTATTTTAAATCAATGTTACTTTAATATGGATGTAATCTATATTGGCAATAGTTGAATAGTTAATTTGATAGAACATAGTTCTAAACTTGATCGTATAATCAATAACTCCTGGGAATTCAGTTGGAAAGTTACTCTGTTCAAATAATACAGTGTGCCCTAACTCAAACTAAATCATGATAACATAGTTATATCGGGAATAAATGTCATGCGTATTCGATATTTCTGGTATAAAGTTGTGATACATTATAATAATTACAGCAATATATAAATAGTTTTAATTTTCTTAATTTTTATGATATTTTATTTAATATCGCATTTTAAACTCAGAGCCCCAAAGGAGGATGATTTCTTTGAGAACCAGACCTAGAACAGAAATCAAAATTTTCCATTAAGTATCCGTCTAGCCGGGATCCAAACTCGGAAGCCTTCGCGTAAACCAGCATGGTGACCAATCCACCATGCGGGTAGCGAAATATCCATATGAAAAACGAATGAAGGAAAATATTTTGCAATAGGTACAAAGCTTAAGTCTAAAACATCTGAACACAACGAACAATTCCTTACACGTCCTGAAAGGTACTTGTCCCTTCCATAACTTATAGAGAAAGGTTGCCGACGCTGTCAACGAAAGAAAACTTTGTAGATTTAGGGAGGTCTTCGACTTTTACCTATTCACAACAAACTTACCCCTCTTCGGTTACTGCCTCTTGCGTGGAGATCTCAGATATACATTTGTAAACAAATTCCAAAAATAATGGAAGTAATTATTTTACCCCGTATTGGTGATGTGAGAACATTAAAAAGGTAACGATGTTGTCTTGGGAAACCGACCGGACCGCTTGGATTTTTTTACCACACTAAATTCATCTCGATTACTTTTCTCGGCGCTACGTAGACGAGTCGTGAACTCGCCATCGGAACGCAACTGCAGTCTTCAGACCTCGGTGTCTGCCAGGCTCAGGAAGAACTTAGGATCGATAGGATAGGAAGGGTGTCGAAGGAGCCTAAGTTCTTCCTGAGGTTCCTAAGGTCCTAGGTTCCTAAAGGTCGGAAACTTGAGTGTTTCTGAGGTGCTGACTGGGCAGTTGCTTTTACTCTTGCTGCCTTAACCTTTCAAAGTACGATACTGTGAACACTCAAAACAATTGGTAATTGGCTTCAACTAAAACCTGATTTTGTGATTGAATCGTATTTGCTTTTGTAAACCTAATTATAGTGTTATCTAAATCAAATGTACAAATGAACATTTCAACATTGATGGAACTGGCTATGTAGTGATGAAAGTGAATTAACTCCTGATTACAATTTTGAAACTAAATGTTACATTGTTAAGACTGACTAAGCATTGGTGACTATCGCCAAAACAATAGTTGTGTAGACTACCATTTTATCGCTTAAGATATCTACATAAGCTGACTAATTTATTCTTACAAATACATCGGCTAGATGACGTAAAATATGTACCATATGTTGAATAGGTAGAATGCAATATAAAAATAAACAACACAAAATATATTTTAAGCCATCATAAAAATACACGAAAGCCAACACAAATATCTTTTCTAGGCTAGCTTTAAAATACTTTAAACGCCCCAACACTTTACGCCAAATTTAACAGAGTGTTGTTGTGTTCTCACTTGCCGGGATTGGCGTCTTATAATAGAAGTTTCGTTGACTCGTACAAGTTATTGTGCTGTCCACCGTTTAGTTGAGGCTCGGACTTCTTAACCGCGAGCTTGGAACCGCGCCAATCCGCTTGACACATCTCGCTCACTTTATGACGATGTAACGTGTAGCTAACCGTCAAAACTTTGTTACTTTGATTCATTAAAATATACAAGTAATTAGAAAATATAGCTTGGTTTGTACGTAGATATAAATGCGGTGAATAAGTAGATTATTTGGAGCCTAATTCAGAGCGTAACAGTGTTAGTCTAATGGACTTTGGCCTTTCAATCGCAGGTCAGAGATGCGAATCCTAGACATTCACATCTAATTTTCAAAGTTTTATGCATATTAGAAATTACCATTTGCTTTAATGGTGATGGAAATACAAACAAAAAAGAAGTTGGCAAAGGTGAAGTCTACCGATTCATTGGACAACTCACTCTGAGGGAAGACCCAAGCACAACAGTGAAAGAATATCCAAACGGAGTTTTCTGATATTTAAGACATTAGTTAGTTATTAAGTTGAACTTAGTGCACAAGGTAATTTGATTCATTCAGTGGCCTTATTAAGACTTCGCTTTATACTCTTATAACAATCGTTATAAGTAAAAAAAACAATAACAATAAACGGAACAAATACAAATAATTCGAAAATGAACCAGTGTCTTTATGTAGGACATGGCTAACTCAGCGTATTTTGACCATTCGGAATTTTTGGGGCGTGATCGTACAACGTTCCATTTGGAAGAAAGCCAACCAGCTCGTCAGACCTAGCGTCCAGTGTCTGTAACAGATACCGTCATCATGGAAACAGAGAACTCATTGTACCATCATTCTAGTATACATTTTGGACATAGAGAGTTCTTAAAAAGTTCTCAAAGGTGTATGAAGTCGACCAATTCGAACTTGGCCAGCGCTTTGGATTATGGCCTAAGCCTTTCTCAGTCTGAGAGGAGACCTACTATGGAAAAGTAATGGATCAATGACGACGACATCCATTTGAAAACGATAAACGCATTTGTCAGCCATGTAATGATTTACATCTCCGAAACCACTGGATATAACTTTCTGTAACTTTTTTTAGAATACTAACATGAATTTATATACGAAATTTCATGCCTTTAAGTGCATCGATAACTAAGTTAGGAAGCCTTTCGCGTGGTATACAGTACTACATGCGTTGCCGATGTTTGGGAGCGCATTCCGTGCTTTTTGAACAAACTTCCTGTTCTAGCACAATCATCAGCGTGAATCATGTGTGTATGGTAAGTTCCAGCACTAAGGGTGGTTTATATTAAGGAGCAGCTGGAACATGCCTATACGTAACACTTGACTAAGTTAGACTATTAGGAGTTTTCGGGCAGTTTAGACCACGATCCCGTTTGGAAACGCGCCAACCCTCTTGACACATCTAGTGCCCACTTTACGACGTCTCGGCAATGTAGCCGTAATCATGCATGTGAGAATCATTATACCACCGTTACACTAAGTATTAGATAAAAATGTGGCATAGTGAGAATTTTTGTAAGAATCTTCTTTGCAGAAAACTTCGGTAAATTTGTATTTTTAACCGACGTCCTCCAAGAAAAACGTTCAGTTCAAATTCATTTTCTTCTCCGAGTTTGGGAGTACGCATGTATTCTTCATAATTATGTGATTATGCATCTATGATATAGGGTTGTACGCTGTATGTAACATGTATGAATTTTGCTTATCTGTTTCTGATTACTGAAAATTAAATACAAATAAAAATATATGCCAATACTTAATCAGTTTATTTCTTATTTAGAAATGAGAGTTGTTTCATTCCTTACAAAATGTTATACTTTTAATTGATAGGCACTAGATTGGATATTCGTACAGATATTAATCTGTACGGGGTTTGAATTTTTAATGGCACTTGGCGTTACCCCTTGCAAGTTGCAAAACATTGAACACGTCATACATGGGTATTGCTCACTGGATTTTCCAGATGACTCAAATGCCAATCATGGAGTACGTTCCTTTGAGGTATTTACAGAGCTATATGACTCTTGAAAATGACTCGAAATGAGCTGTACTCTAAAGCTCACAAGCTTTTGACTCAGAATACAGCAAGCAAGCATTGCAGTTAACTGAGGCGGAAGCATGTATGATGGTGGTTTATTTTTTTATTGAAACAACACGTGAGCCGTCCGCGATTTGTTGAAGTGGAAAATGCTGCCCATGGATATCTCAAATATTCAGCTACATATGCAGAACCCTTGAAAATAACTCGGAACGTCTCGCCTAGCCATGTCCTATAAAAATTAAAAATGGTATTAAAATGGTTTTATAAGACAGAAATGCAATGCAATCTACGAAAGCTTTTTTCTATTTGGTTCTGAAGTTTTGAGTTGCATTAATTTGTATGAGACATTTTAATATATTCGTCTATCTTTATTATATCGATTGGGAACTTACATTGAAAAGTGGTTATATTCACACAAAATCCAATGAACTAAGAAAATGCAAAGGAGTAAGCAAGGGAATAGGAAAAAGAAGAAGTGTACTTACGCCGAACAAAGGCTAAGAAGATGCTGCAATAAGAGCTTAAGTACTGAGATGAACTTTCTCGAAAAGCTTTAACGTCTAAGCAGATTTTTTCTTAAAACTTTCTTTTAAAGTACGCGTTTTCTTGACTTATTTTCTATTAAATTATGGCAATGAGATTGAGTTGGTAATAAGAATTGTGTAAAGAATGTAACGATTTTTCCTTTTTAAACAATGTGTTTTATTTAAAGATCTATGACTATTTTAAAATTCTTGCTGCTTCTAAAGCAAACCCATGTTGGCAACTATATCTGTGATTCATAATAAGCAACTATAGGTTTTTGTTTTCAAGAAAACATAATGTCCTCTGCGACGTGGTATTGTATTGATTGGAATCTTAAGTTACATAGAATTAATTAACAAATACTTGGGCGTGCTCCACATCGAGGAATGTAACACAATCTGTTATGTAATTAAGTTTCTACGAGGGAACACGTTTTCTGGATAGAACCTTTGACCAAAAGCGCCTTTGAATTTGGAGCACGGCTATGCTCCAACTGATTCAGTTCGGAGCTTGTATATAAACAAAATGTTGAAAAAACTTTGATAGCGGATTCGGAAAGCGCTATCTTGATGAGTTGCACGGGGTCGCCACAGGATTTTTTGTTACTGTTCGTATTTCGAGACTGATTATGATACTTATGATACGAGACTTACTTTTTAACATCAACCCTTAATACTTATATTTCATGGTTAGTTCTTCTTTCCGAAAAATGTAATTGGCTAATTTAGCCGTAAAAATACGTAAACATACCTTCTACATTGAAGAACTATTCCATTTTCTTGGTGAACCGCGTCTATCACACACACGTTCTAATATGAATATATCAATTGGCAACAGCGTTCTATAAAAAAACATCAATCCAAAGATTGCCTATTTCTCACATGATTGGATCAGTTGATCACGTTTTCAATACAATTCTGATCAGAGTTGAAAACAAAACAAAACATCTCCCTATAGATACTTGTATCAATTTAGAGGATTTTGTCGATAATACTGTCAGGCAGATAAGACGCCGTCGGATACATTAACTTATGCTCTTACAGTTCAGTGATTTGGAAATATTGTTTTGATATAACTCTGTGTAATTTAACTGTGACAGTATACCTATTGTGTCTTTAAAATATCAGTATTTCCGCTTGTATATTGTGATTTGAAGGGGGCATAGTAAGACAAAGTGTCAACCTCAAATGGAAATTCCATCCCAAATGGGAGGAGTAGATTAGAGAAGTCTATGGGCGCCAGCGAAAACTTAAGACTGTGTGTGTAATCTGTGTGAGTGACAGCCCGTGCTGGCGACTGCCGCCGCCTATCGTTTACGATTGCTGACGACAGTAGGCGACCGTCGGCGACGGTCTGCCGGCTAATTGTTAATCTCTGAGGGTTTAGCAAAAATATACGGTTATCTTCATTAAGTCAACACAATATATCTCATGTCATTCGCTGTTTAATCTGCGGAGCGACATTCAAAGCGCTCGTCATTATTAATGTACGGTGTGTGGACGAACTTGCCACTGAGTGAAGGTTGGGAGAACAGAGGGTGAAAGTGGAAGAAGTATGTTAGACTTGGTTTTTATGTAAAGCTTTTTATTTTTAATGATATAATGTGCAACAGATATTACATACTATGTACTTAGTAGTACCAAATCACTGAAGTGTAAGAGCATAATTTGAAACATGTATGGAACATGTATATATTTGTTTTGAATAGAGTGCAGGTAATCCATATGATGTTGAATGTTTAATGTAACCATAATTTCACAGATGAAAAAAGATTACTAAATTAAACTATGGCAAGAATTGCCTATGATTTCACCATAATTAATGGACTTTAAAAGGGCCCGTCCATTTTTTTCGTCCATATCTATTGACGAGAATGTATAGACTAAAATACAAAATGATATTAAGAACTATCTTATTTCTTTAGAAAATTAGTAAATTTTTGAAAATAGGTAAGTAATTATACCTTTGTCAGTGCAGCACAAATATAATAATTATCACAACAGTTAAATGTTAATTTTTTTCTTGGAGTTTTTTTCGTCGCTTCTTCTCCATAACGAAACAACTTGTGAAGTGGTGGTAGTCGTATTGACATTCAAAAAGTGCTCTGTAAAGAACCTATTCTGAATTAAAATTGAAATACATTCATAACTCTTAAAATTACACAGTCTTACTACATGTGATACTTGCAAAACGAGGTCAATATTTTCTTAGTCACCACACGTTTCATGTCATCAAATTCGTCGGCTAACCTACAAAGCGGCGAGATTCAAAGCGGTCGGCATTATTAATGTAGGCCTTGTGGACAACCGTGTAGGCTGTAGCGCTGATTGGCGGGGACAGACTGACGCAAGGGTAGCTTAAGCCCACGGCTCTGTATTTATTAATAGAACAGAAAACGGGCAATTTTAATGATGTTTGGGCATTTCTTGTTTGAAGCCCAGGTGCAAATCTTGCAAAAGTAAAAATGTCAGCAGGAGAACTTATTGATACACTTAATTCACAAAAACAGAATATCTGTGGTTCCCAAAGCGTTGTTATTAAATTGTATTTTTTTATCCCACAGCTGGTCACGGGTCTATTCGTTTTATCGTTGCCTAGATTAAGTCCACCCTAGCAATTACTACACAGTTTTTTAATTTAAAAATGAAAATTTAAAAATGCTGTGTGCTATCGACTGCCTTAGAAAATAGGGTTGTGCCGTAGGTGCCTCATTTCGTGATGTTCGTAGTAGAAGAAAACTTTGACAGAAATAAACTGTCCGACACCCATATATACCTTCTACGACGTGAAATAGAAAGTGGTGGTTCTAAAATATAAAGTTCTAAAGTGGTGGACCCAAAGTAGACCTAAGGAGGTACGGTAGGTGGCATCGGAGGGAATGTGATCTTCTCTGAAGGTGACTGCAGATTTGCAGTGGTTGTTCCTGTTCCATTGACAGTAGCTACTTAGTTAGGTAGATTGTATGTTCGTCTATACCATTTATATCATAAAAGGTGCTCTTTTAGACACCAAACGGTACATACTAGTTGCTTAAAGCTTGGAACTTATTTATTTAAATATCTCTTCCGAATAAATATACATTCGTCTGCTGTATACACAACGTATAATACAAAATGTATTAAGGAGTTTGAGAGCGTGTTCCACACACACATTTGGGTTCCGATTTACAATTACTGCGTTAAACATACATGAGCTCTGTTTGTCTTGGGATTTAGGTAAGGGTCTCATCGTCAACTATTACGGAGGACTAATCTACGCGATTCTTTTTCTTAGTAGGTTCAATGAAGTATAGGTTGATTAGAATTACGATTTCAACTCATTGGTTCGTACCTACAAGGATATATTTCGAAAACTGTCCGAAGTTCTATTAAATCGAAATGATCTTGTTTTCATTGTTAAACACTTTTAATGGACCCCAATTTTCTTATAAGTTGATATAGAAAACAGAAAATCGAAACTCTTGCAAACATGTTCCACTTGGTTAGGGTCCCTTGGGAGAGTTGGAAGGTCTAGCAAGTGGCAAACGTTTCTAACGAGTACACAAACGTCCTCAACCTGTTACTATTACTGGTTCATTGCCAGGTACAGGTCTCATAGCATGAGAGAGGCTTAGGTCACAATTTGATAGTCCACCGCGCTGGTCAAGTGTGAATTAGTAGACTTCACACGCTTTCATTTCTTTATAGTACCTACTTTCAGTAGTGTATTTACTCATGATGTTTTCATTTACCGTTAAAGCAAGTGATATTAAAAAAAATACAGGTCTGTGGATATTATTTTATAATACATATATAGCTACAAAAAACAAAAGTGCGATCTTGGGATATGAACTTGGACCTCACGATTAAAAGGAGTTTCAAATAATGAGGTTGTTACTGCCTTGCACACAATAGTACAAAAAAATAAAATAGTCTGCCTGACCGGGGCTCGAATCTGGAACTCTCTGCATGTCAGATTGATGATGACAACTTCATCATGAAGGTCACCAAATATTTCATTCAATCGTTTGAAGTTCATAGCAAGATGTGTGTTAAAGTAAGAATGCCGCAGCGTTCCTAATTGTTTTCGTACGATCTGCTAATAGGCCTCGAGCGTTGTGAGATGTACATTTCTTATGTGGGATTTGAGTTCCAATTTATATTTATACATTACACGTATTGCTTTACGTAGCTTTAATGTGCAATTAAATTGTAATTGAGTTATGTCGTGATGGAGTTTTATGTTTTCTTATAGGAATTGTTTTCTATACGCTCAATTTTACTTTGGTGTGTTCTGGTTTGAAGAGTTTGTTATTAGCATACACTTATACAAGGCCTTCCCTTGTAGTTTTTAGCAACATATTTCTAGCCGTTCTAAGTTTTTTTATAATATTAAAGTAGTAAATGAGTGTTGTCCACCTGATGGTAAGTGGCGAATGGCGTCTTTGGATATCAGCAATCAACCCCACATAGGATTATATTTTTACCTAAGATACACAGATGCTATCCCTGAGGACCAAGTAGGAACACCCCGGCTAACAATATCTTCTTTGCAATATCCTTAAAAGGACCACAATAGAGCTAAACACTGCTGTGAAAACAGAAATAGGTGTGGCGGTTATTCTAAGTATCGTGAGAATAGCTTACATAAAGACTGCATCAAAATAAATTATGATTCTTTATACAGTTGGAATTCATTCGTATTCATGAATAACTCACATTAACATTGCGTGTTACGTGTCGTAGATAGATCAAACATACGATTTGGTTGATTTGACACAGAGGTGATACATAATAGAAATGACTTTTAGAATGGTGAAAAAATTATCAGAGATGGAGTTAAGTGTACTCGGTACTTATTACAACTCATTATACTATTTTTAAAAGTACACCAATAACTTCAATGAGTATACATAAAGCCACTGTTTTATCCATTAAAATACACTCAGTATTCATTCGAAGACGATGGGATATTATAGAGCCTGTAACAGGGAGCCCTTAGCTTTTCTAGCTAGAGAAAATAACTAAGGCTTTTACTTTAATTCAGCTGTTTCTGACTGTAGTCTTAAAACGAATTACTCTAATGTAGTTTCTTATTACTTAATTAAGTCTAAGCCGTAATGAGCATTTCTGAATAAGCATTTAAGTGTTGCCAAAATCCGAATCTAATGTATACCGACTGCCGTATTGAGTGTTGAGTTGCGTAAGTAATTTCCATTTGGCTATTACTCTATGGATTTCAATAGCACCAGCGATGAATAGCCCAATTTGAAGCCATTATATTTCACTTCCACTCTTTTCATTGAAAGCATATTTTGAATTGATAAAAGTGCTATAGATACATGCACAATTGTTCATGTATCGATATAGGCAATACTATTAGCATCGCTTTGTGTTCAAAGCGTTTTTCGGTGATATAACTGGATGCATCTCATTGAATAACTAATGCATTACTCATATCCATATTAATACATCCATATTACTTTATATAAAGTGTAGTAAAAAAGATATTGGCACTGTAGGCATTTTAAATTAGTTTCATTTGTAACAACCACATAGGCTTAGCGGTATGATTTTAGACTAAAAGTCATACCTATTCGACCTGCACATTAGTTAGTACTATTGGTTATATTTAAGCAGGGAGTAGAGCTAATCGTTATTCATACTTATTTTTGGTAGGATATTATTATATTATTCAGCCAAGTTGGACTGCATAGCAGCTATTTCCGTGTAACCTCATTTATGACATTACCAAATTCCGATCTCCCCAGCTTATTTTGTGTTACAAAAATCACAAACGAATTTACGTTTATATCTACTAAAAGATCAAGTTAAATACAAAAGTAAAAGAATCCAAAAAGCTGAACTCCATTAGTTGAATTAAGCTTCAAAGCATATTCGGAAAGGAAAGGTACGAAGGCTTATCCGCGGCCTTATCATATTACAGAGACCCGCAAAAAGACATGCCATCAAAAACAATGCTTGTAAAAAGATCCAAGTCTCGCCATTCAGTTCTTCTACCGTAAAAAGTTTTGAGATCTATGTAAAACCAAGCCGGTAAATGTATGCAGTCCCTACTTAAGGGACCTTCTGTCTTAAGGTATTATCTCACTATCTAACCTAACAACATCTCATGGGACCATACCAATATTAAAAATCTTTTATGTTCTAAATAAATTAACGTGGCAATCGTACTGCAAGTCACATTGTGTTTTCATCTTATCATATCGCATCACACAGGTAACATTAGTACGATTGCCACGTCGATTTATTTAGAACATAAAAGATTTTTAATATTGGTATGGTCCCATGAGATGTTGTTAGGTTAGATAGTGAGATAATACCTTAAGACAGAAGGTCCCTTAAGTAGGGACTGCATACATTTACCGGCTTGGTTTTACATAGATCTCAAAACTTTTTACGGTAGAAGAACTGAATGGCGAGACTTGGATCTTTTTACAAGCATTGTTTTTGATGGCATCTCATTCCTTTTTGTAGATATTTCTACTCTTTTCCTTTCCGGTACCTTCTACTAGTTGAATCTCAACAACAGATTTTTTAAAGCCAATTAAATTTTTGTAGTTAGTCTTTGTAGTTATGTAAATAATCTTGCCATTCATCATCACTTTCATTCGAACATGACAATAAATTAAATCAAAAAAAGTTACTATTTTGACAACTGAAATTATTCCCATTGTCCTCAGGAAAAAACATCTCTACTGATTGTGATTTATTTATTTATTTATTTATAGTGATTTAACGTGTCTTCGTATTAAATAATCGACATCCCTTACTTTCTTCTGAATATCCGACAAAAATCATTGGTAATCTTTCACTGACTTCGTCGGACTCCGGTTTTTTATATAAACCACAGTATTTACTGCTCTTGCTCAAATTCGGTTCAATTTATAATATACTTCTGACTTCTGAAATGAAATTAAATGAAATGTTTATTTAATAATGATAACATTCGTTTTAAACTTCTCGCATTTACAATAATAGTTCTGTTAGCTGTTTCAACCACAACAATTTGTTTAGGGGTATATAGCATCGCCTTCTGATGTAGAATTCCATTTGTTGATAAGAAAATATTGAAAGCTCTATTACAAAATTTCGTTCATCCATCTGATCTCATACCTACATTTGTTCGACTTGCTAGTTCCCATTTCAACACTTTATATTTTTGAAATTTCGTAAATACTCACTCTTATATTTGAGAAAATAAACATGTGTCATTCGTGAATAATAGTCGATAAATAATAACATGTACCTTGAACCGTTGAGTGAAGTAGCTTCCATGGGACCACATGAATCTGTATGTACGATCTCCAGTATATCGTTCGTTCGCGTTCAGAGGTTTGGAAATGGTTTCTTACTAGTCGTCATATCCGTCGTAATGTTCACATCATCAAGCCCGGTCATAATATTCTTATATTCCGGATTAATATGGGCTAGTCTTCTATGCCAATATTTATTTGACATTGTCAAATATCATATCGGTGATTTGACAAATTGTTTAAATTTATATATACCATGTACGTTGTGGCCAGTTGCGATGATGTTATCCATAGAGTTACTAATAGTGCAACCGTTTTTCAAGAAATTAACAGTAAATCCTTTTTCAATAAGTTTACTCACCGCTAACAAATTCATACTAAAATTATTAGTCTGCATTTGTCTTTTGCATTCAACTGTAGTTATTTTTAGAATTATTATTTGCAGAGTATATTAATAATACATATTTTCAGCTAGACTATATTTTTATTCACTTCTATTTAAAACTTAACTCACCGTACAATATAATTTTATATATAGCTACTAGCAGAACCCGCGGCTTCGCCCGCGTAAAAAAATATGATATGACATACAAATTTGTAAATCGTAAATTTGTACCTTTAACAATTTTAACGATAAAGTAGCATTAATATTTAATTAATAAAAGCTTTCTTTTCGTCATTGTGTATCTAAATTGGTCAAGCTTTCTTCAGAAACATACACTAAAACTCTAATTAGTGGACTGTAATGAAACTTTCTTTAAAATATAAGTATCATGTAGGATACAATAATTATTATTTACACTATTCCATAGGAACCGTTCATGTTATATCGGGCCTTATATACAGTGGTTCTTTCCAGGGTCTCTGGCTGGGCGGTTAGAGCTCCCATTCTTGCCGCCCGCAACTCCAGAAGTCCCCTTTTAGTCTCGTACGACAGGCAGGGGTATCCCCTGCCTGAATTTTTGGGCTAGACAGGCAGGGGTATCCCCTGCCTGTCTAGCCCAAAAATTCCCTAGCCCTGTTCTAGCCCAAAAATTAAATCTAAGGTCTATGTGTCTACCACATCACCATCACTAATCCACACATAACCACAACCATACTCCACGGCAGGACAAAATGTTGGCACGCAGTGTGTCCAAAGTAGTTGCGATGTACCTAATCAGTATACCAAAATGTAGACCAATTTGAATAAACTTACGCATTATCTTATATGAAATTTGCACCCGTCCACGTTGACGTGTATTTGTCTGAATAGACGTTATCTGAAATTTCACGTTTCTAACTTCGAACCTAAAAGATTCCCGTATACATACATATAACCCTTCTTTTACCTCCTTAGTAGAATTTCAAAAACATTCCTATGTACATATGCATCAATAAATACTTTATCAGCAAATTTCTGAAAGCTAATATTCAACACCAGCGGTCGGCAACCCGACACCCACGGGTTGTGTGTGGCCCGCGACTTTCCCTTGTGGCCCGCGGGTCTGCGCGTTACTAATAATTGGCCAAGTGCAAGTTAAACCCGCACCTGGAGGGTTTCCGTACAACCAAAATTCTAATTTTTTTTATTTCTAGTATTTAATATTGCAGCAGCCATTAAAGTACACGCATTGTGAAAATTTGAACTGTCTACCTCTAACGGTTTAAAAGTTAGCTGGTAAAATATCGAATAGCAGTTTGTTGTATGGGGACCCCTTTTTGTTTTCAACTTTTTTATTTTTAGTAATTGTTGTTATAGCGGCCATGCATCATCTGTAAGAATTTCAAAAGTCTATCTATTACGGTTCCAGAGGAGACCTGTGACACACGGACAGACGGACAGACAGCGAAGTCTTAGTAATAGGGTTCCGTTTTTATCTTTTAGGTACGGAACCGGAAAAAACCGCTGGGTTTTTAAGGGTTTCTGCACTTCAGCACGCGCAATACATTCCCATCTTTAAAACATATGTTACGACGGCCCGTGGATTTTCGCCCTACACTAAAGTTCTCTGCACTCTGTTTTTTTTCCAGATACGCCAAAGGAAATAACTTCAATAACGGTTTTTAAAGAAACTTTCTTTTCTTATAGTACCCTAATGGGGTTGATTGTTAAGTTGCTAAAAATGCTGAAACAGATGTGTAAACAGAAAGGCATAATGCATACACCCTTTTATAGCCGTCTTAAGGGTTGATCTAAAAAAAACAGTGACTCAGTATTTTACCTTCTTAAGGGTAGATTTTCCATTAACGGTGTTAAAGAAGCTCTATTATTTCGAACCAGAAAGCTAAATGCTATTTTTACAATCCTTGCTTCCAAATTAACGGATTCTAAAATAAAGTTCTATTCCCTATTAATCGAACTTAAGGGTTGATTTTCCAAAAACGGTAAAATAGGTGTTCAATCAGAAAGCTCAATACCAATTTTCATAGACTTTGTTTTAAAATCTGAGGACTTCCCAATGAACTTTCAACCCCTATTTTACCCTCTTAAGGGTAGATTTTCCAGAAATGGTGTTAAAAAAGTTCTATTATTTCCAAAAGGAAAGCCAAATGCAAATTTTTATAGTCCTTGCTTCCGAATTAACGGAGTTTGAAATAAAATTTCAACCCCCATTTAACGACTTTAAGGGATGATTTTCCAAAAACAATGAAATAAGTGATTAATTATTTTCTATCGAAAACCCAAATACCGATTTTCATACAGTTTACAACAAAACTGGAGGACTTTCATACAAACTTACAACCCTTATATAACCTACATAAGGGTTGATTTTCCATAAATAGTAGAATTAAAGTTCACTATATCTAACCAGTGAGGCAATGGCTAACTTTCATAGTGCTGGCTTTCAAATTAGCAAATTTTAAAATAAGCTGCCAACACTTATTTTACCAACTTAAGGGTTGATTTTCCAAAAATGGTGAAATAGGTGTTTAATTATTTTCTATCGAAAACCCAAATACCGATTTGCATACAGTCTACATCAAAACTGGGGGATTTTCATACAAACTTACAACCCTTATTTTAACCCACATAAGGGTTGATTTTCCATAAATAGTGGAATTAAAGTTCCACTATATTTAACCAGTAGAGCAATGGCTAACTTTCATAGTGCTGGCTTTCAAACTGGCAAATTTTAAAATAAGCTGTCAACCCTTATTTTACCAACTTAAGGGTTGATTTTCCAAAAATGGTGAAATTAGTGAACTCAAACATGCCAAAAAAATGTTTTGGTCAAGTTTCAGAGTTCTAAAAACTATAGATTAGAAGACACAATTTTTTAATATTTTTAACGCCCCCGCACAACCCTCTTCGGGTTGAATATCATAAAATTAGTTCATAGTAAATTCAAACATGCCAAAAGAAATATTTTGGCCAAGTTTCAGAGTTCCAAAAGCTATAGATTGGAAAAAACATTTTTAATTTTTAACGCCCCCGCACAGCCCTCTGGGGGTGAAACATCATAAAATTTGTTCTTAGTAAACTCATAGATGCTAAAAAAATTTTTTGGTCAAGTTTCAGAGTTTTAAAAGCGATAGATTGGAAGATAAAAAAAAAAAAATTTCAACGCCCCCGCACTCCCCTCTGGGGGTGGAATATCATAAAATTAGTTTGTAGAAAATTCAAACATGCCAAAAAGAATATCCTGACTAAGTTTCATACCTATAAGAGCTGTAGTTTTAAAATGTGAATTTTTTTAATTAACACCTCCGCAACCCCTCTTGGGGGTGGAATTTCGTAAAATCCGTTCTTAGCTGACCTCTACTCGGTGAAAAGAATATTCCTACCAAATTTCAAGTCTTTAGCTCTAATGGTTCCAGAGATATCGTGATGAGTGACTATATACGTGGAAATCTCTTATATATATATAGATTATAGATTACAAATAATTTATATTAAAAAGGTTTCTTATAATAGTTTCCACGTTTTTTCCGGGTAGGTATTACCACAAAATAAAAACTAACAGAAGTCAATCTTCATACAAAGTGGGCTGGAGTAACGCACACATAGACACCACTTACCGACTAGTTATCTCGGGGGGACTCGACTCGACTCGTCAGTTCATTTTTACACGCATTTGTAACTGTTTTGTGCAAGCAATGGAGCAAAAAAATACCCTAATTGTGCAATGGACGGTTGTTTAAATTCAACATTAAACTGTGGATTTTCGTTTTTTTTATAGCTATCAATTATCAAGCCACTAGGAGCTGATATTTTTGGTGATCATGGCAAGAATATGTTATAAAGTGGCTATCTAAGCTCGATTTATATAACAGTTTCCTATTTCGAATCACTTGAAATGAATATAACTAAATTTTTGTAATATTGCGTTGAAATGTTAGGTACCTAATATTACGTAAGTTGAAAACATGATTTTTTGTTCGTATATATATTGGTTTGTCTTTAATGCCATTTGGTAGGTTTAGGTCTAAAACGGATAGGGCAAAAGGAATTGTGTAATTAGGGTAATCCTTTTAGAAGTTATTAGGGATTTTCCATTGTGAACATTGTAAATTTTTATATGTAAGCTTATTTTCATAGACATTTATTTATGCGCAATAAGGCCGAAATTTGCCTAAACACTTGTTTCCTTGGAAACAAACTTATTATTATTTTATAATACGGTGACAGTTGCTTTACCTCACGACAGTTATTGTATTTTGTGTATGTTGCCGTTAGATTGTAGAATACGTTAGCATACACATTAACTAGGCAGTCTTAAGATTAGCTAGAAAATATGCAGATTAACTATGTAGTTAAAATTTGAAACATCTTTTCAGACTTGTTCTTAGGACTAAAACACATGCCTTTTTACGACACGACGACGTAGTGTGATACATAGCGACATCGTGCCGCAAAGCGATATTGTTTCGTGAAAATATACAAAGTTTGTCGTAAATTCATGACACGACGACGCATCATAGCATGCATGGGTCGACGTCAAGGGGTAAAAATTGATACAATCTTCGTTTTGTACTTTAGGTAATGGACAAGCTAATCTGCGTTTTAACTGATTTAGGCACATTAGCCGTAACATCTAGTTTTCTTCTTATGACATTTGTCAGAAATTCGGAATGTTTTTGATATTATATAACTTTTTAGGGTTCCATACCCAAAGAGTAAAAACGGAACCCTATTTCTAAGCTGTCCGTTTGTCTGTCTGACATAGAGCTCTATTTCTGGATCCTTAATAGATAGAAACTTAAATTTTTTTACGGCATATTTATAATGGTGGCCGCTTTAACAACAAGTAATAAAAGTAAAAAGAAAAACTTTCAAATAAAGGAGAGTTGCCATACAAAGACCTTCTTTTTCTTTATGAAGAGGAGGAAACCTTCAAAAGGTACTCAACGACGTGGGAGTGACGCCGGGTTATGTGGGACTTTAGCCGCACTAAAATCCTTCGGTGGCCGTCCTCAACGTTTGTCGGAGAACTCCGGGATCTCCGACTGAACGCAACCGAAGTCCTCTAAGCGCGATGCCTCGATCGAGCTCTGCGTTGGGAGAACAGTTTTCGCTCCTCCTAAACTATCCGGTGTTTTTTTTTTTTTTTATAATGTAAGAGTAGCAGACGAGCATGCAGTCCACCTGATGGTAAGTGGCTACTGCCGCCCATGGACATCTGTAATCAACCCCAGATAAGATAAAATATTCCTACCTGAGGTCGGCCACGGATGCGCCGCTACCCCTGAGGACTAAGCTGAAACGCCTCGGAAAAGTCTGTCTCCCTTACCACACCCTTCAACCGGAACACAGCAACTCCTAACACTGCTGTTATTAGGTAGAAATAGGTGTGGCGTTGGTGCCACCGGAGTCGAACCACAAAGGGTTCTATCACCTTCAAACACTTTGTTCACGACGGTATGCGACTACACATACCGCCGTCCTTCCCGCGGACACTTATTGGACGGTTCGAGCTCCCTCTTGCCACTCCCAACTCCGGAAGCCCCCTTTTAGTCGCTTTTTACGACAGGCACGGGATATCGAAGCCCTTTTTTAGTCCAGGAACTACAGGGACAAATATATAAGGACCTGCTATTTTTTGGCGTTTTTCATTTTATCTATTGAACCGTAATAGATGTTACAGTTGAAATGTTCACAATGCATTATATGGCTGCTATAATATCAATTAGTAAAAATAAAAATAAAATAAACAAATGTTTTTGTGGTACGGAACCCTCAGTGTACGAGTTCGATTCGCACTTCACCCATTATTTGAATTGAATTTAAATTGAAGTTGGAATTGAAAACGTCTTTTGTCTCGAGAATAAAAACAATTGACGTCGCCTATAATAGTAGGGGAGCCCAAGACGGGATTTCGAGAGTGACTCGAACGCGGCAGATTAAGATATGGGAGATACCTTACATCCTATAGAGTATCTTAAACTATCCATTTGGGGGGTTCAACCAGGGAAGTCCATCAGACTATTAATAAAAAAATGTATTATCTATAGTAGCTTAATTACATTCTGAAAACAATAAATTTATAATCTGATGATTTGAGGGCGGCGTTAGGGAGTAATAAGGTTGCAAAAAAATCTATACCTGGACATACTCGAGTGCGGTAATTTTTTTAATATAAAGGAAATAATGCTAGAAAATATGCACTATCTGATAGCGCCATTTATTAGCTTGGATCCCTGGAAAGTAATGGTGTATAACAAACTAAAGGAAAAGGCAAATTTTATGGAAAATACATTATTCTTCATACATTCTCATTCTATTTTTTTTTCAAATCGTCAGTATAGAAAACCCCTCCACTAAATCGTCAGATGAAGGGTTATGATAAGTAAAACATCAGTTGGAATTTCCTGTATAATAATCTTATCCTGTATAATAATCTTCGAAGAGTCACTGACAGTCTTTCGAATCGAATCGTCAGTTTTTCGAATGGGCGACTCATCTGAGGTAGCTTCATATCCCCTTTGAAAATCTAATGCGCTGGTTACTTTTTTTTCCATTTTTACCTCTCGTATGACTATCCCAAACCAGCAGATAAACATATTTCCGGCATCAGAGATATATACTCTATCACTAACCTGCCGCGCCTTGAGTATGTCTGACTCTGCTTTTAACATCTTTCGAATCATCTAGACACTATTCCCACGGTGAATCGAAAAATATCACACAACCTTTTCTTCACTCTAACGTGTAATCTACACAATCGTATAGGACCTATCGGCGCTCGAGTTTCTACCCATTTAACATCATCGGCTCCCCTACTACTCTTACATTTCGCGGACAGAAACACAGATTCATTAACGGCAAATGTAACTTTGTCATCCTATATAACTTATATAGGATACAAAGTTATTTAATGTAGTTGGTGTATCTAGATAACTGGACAGAAATTGCAAAATATTTTAGTTTTCCCATGAGTTATATACTAAACACTAATTGTATTCTCAATTTCAACCTTCTATGTCTGCTAGAAGTGCCTTAAAGTTTTGATGATCGGTCAGTCAGTCAGTGAGTGAGTGACAAAATTACGAACTTTGACTACTTGTAATTCTTAAACTACTGGTTCAAATTTAATGAAATTTGAAATATACCGTGTCTACACAATGCTTGCTTGGCTCCTGAAAATTCAAGCTTCTAGCTTCATATGCAACGAAGTTACAGGGGGTCGAAAATGGGCCGAATTGCTTCGAGAAAAGTATGCTACGGCCGTGCCGCTTTTTTTGGCTTTGGCTCGACTTGGCGGAGGCACTGCCGTGCCTCCAGATCATAAAGTGAACGACGTTAATCCGACCTTTTGTTTCGAAATGTATTGTTACATTCCCTCTTTCAGGCTCCCGATATTGAATTATTGAACCTGACAATAGGCACCATATCGGTCTTTACATGAAAGAGAATACTTCGTGCTTCCCGTTTTGTTAAGGCTGGAGTTTCTTCCATTGTACTTTAATGAACTCTGTATTTTATTTTACTTTATTTTGAAGCCATATATTGTTGTGATTTTTATTAAATATTGGTGTTGTACAGTCTGATATATAAATGTGTTAATCTTAACAGGTTTTTATTTAACTTCCTTTATATGTCAAATATTGAAGCTGAATGTACTCGTATGCGAATTTAGCCAAAATATTGTATGCACGTTTGGTTTGGATGACGCAGGACGTTAGCTTAGTGACGTCATTTGCAATCTAATATGACGGGCGCCTCAAGATAGCAAACCAATTTATATTTATGGATCCCCCACCGTAGTAGCAAATAATCATATTTAGGAAAACATTGAATTCTTCTTCTCCATAACGAAACACCTTTTGAAGTGGTGGTAGTTGTATTGACATTCAAAAAGTGCTCTGTAAAGAACCTATGTTGAATTAAAAAATTTGATTTGATATTTGATTTGATTATTCTGTATCAAAATTGTATAGGTACTATTAACCACTATGTGTTAGCACTTAACAATGATGTATATCGCACGTTACATTACGGCTAGATTGTCAGCTAATTATTACCTAATGTACATTGCAAATGATTATAAAAAGCGGTAATATTATGTAAAATTATTATTGATTAATAAAGGTTATTATTATTATTATCAGTAAATGTACAGGCCTTAGCGTTCTTAAGCGCGGCAGACAATGGTCGTGCCCAACAGTGGGATAGTAATGGGTTGAAGACGAAGACGATATGAGTTGTTCCATGAGTGGCGCAGTTATTTACGATACAGATACTGAAGGTGGTAGAACTTTTTGTGATTCGACTCCGGCGGTACCACCGCCATACCTATTTCTGCCTCATAACAGCAATGTTGAACGCTGCTGTGTTCTGCATTGAAGGGTGTAGTAAGGGAGACATACTTTTCCGAGTTGTTGCAGTCTTCAGGGGTAGCGGCATCATAGCGGCCACATCTATGGAACTTCAGGTAGAATTATCTAATCCTATCTGGTGTTGATTTCAGATATCCATAAGTGCCAGTAGCTACTTGCCATCAGGTGGCCTGTATGCTCGTCGGCTACTCCTATACCTACTATAAAAAAAGATTTATCTCTACCACGTGCGACATACTCGTATTAAATACAACCCTCAATAGTGGCTTCTAAATCTACATTTATATCCTAAAGATAGCAAAAGTAATGTGACTATCGGGTATTTCTGAGTCTTTGATCCCTTTACCGTATATGTTTCCAATACGCTCGTCTTGCTAATGCAATCATAAGTTATGAGTCCTTTGATCCCGACGGCGGAGTGTAGATACATAATATAGTGTGAATTGATATGTTATGTTATCGATATGTCACACCTTATTTGAATAAGCGATAGCCGACTCGAAAAGATGTGTTATGTACTATTACTTACTGATTGATAATCAGCTTTAGGAAAATGTCAATAAAAAGATATTAAAACTAGCCAATAAACCATTTCCAGCATAATTATCTGTTTCAGGTGTAGTTTTTCGTTTGCAGTTGACTTATTTCGTACTTTTTAAGTCACTAGAGAATCAAGTACATATAACTCCCATTCATTAGAATCTTAATTCTAATTGTGATATTTATAAATGTTTTTAACGTAAGCTAAGTTTGTATGGAAGCGATTATGATTTTATGATAAGACTGTCTTTTCTATTTATCATTGTTGATTATTTCCTTTTGGTTATTTTGGTCATTATTGTCATTAATAATAAAGCACCTATTGTATTATGATCCATTGAATCGGTTTTTATTGTTAAAACGTATATCCGCTTTTCAAGTTCGCTTTATTCAAATCAAAGTCTACTTCCAGCAAGCGGTCAGACAGTTCCAAGAGAAAAGGTTGGTGATCCTTTTCATTTGATCAATCATTCAGAATACTTCATTTTATGTCTAATATTTAACTGTTTTTTTTTTGTTTTCCTTTACATTAAATTATATCTCTTTATCGTCTTATATGACAAATTCAGTTGGAGTTGAAAATATCTATAAATTAATAATTTAAACATTTGCCTTCACATAAATAAAGTTTGCTTACGGTAACCCCGGTGACTAAATTTCCTAACTTAGGTTCAATCAAAAGCAATATATTATTAGGTACATACCCGTAGACTCTTGTTACACTGTTAAGCCAATCGGGAACGCTAACAACCTGAATATTGTATGCTGATTGTACGAAGAGCGAGCGTAGGGTTAAATAATGTATGCGAAAACTCGATAACATGGTTGATCGTGATTCTAAGAGGTTTAAATTAACAACAGAATCATTAAAATTATATAAAATATAAAACCTCTGACGGCTTAAATATATTTATGTTACTCCCCAATTCAAGACGAATCCAAAGACACATATGTTGGAATCCGTCAAGCCATTTAGGCTACAGGGTGCCTAAAAACAAATGAGACATACATTCTCTCGAAAAACGTGATCCTCCGCCGAGAAACATTACTTGGGTAAAACGACAGTTACCTACTTACACTGCGGTTACAATAAATACAAATATTTCATTGACTATAAAGAAATTTAATCTAATATATAACATTTTCGTGTCACAGTGTTAGTTACCGTACTCCTCCGAAACGGCTTTACCGATTTTCACCAAATTTTATATGCATATTCAGTAGGTCTGAGAATCAGCTACTATCTATTTTTCATACCCCTAAATGATAAGGGTTGTTCACCCTTAACATTTTGTCGGGTCAGCTAATTATTTATTTAAAATTATCTACATACTTAACACATATAAATACTAGTTTTCGGTGCGATCCTTGTGGCGAAGAGGACCAGGTAGGATGATGCACCTTCCCCTCACATCGTCGCAGACGCCCGGAACGCCGGAGGGCAACTTTCGTTGAAAGTCACCCTTTCTCTGTCCTACGAGCCATTAGAGCCGTCTCCGCCTTAAGGAAAATCCAAATCCGATATTTAAGGGTCGAGTTGTCGTGTATACGTTCTATACGCACATCTGTTCAGGGACGTGGCTGGAGTTAACACCAGCACTGGTAGATGTTGCCAGGCCATGAATGTAATGCTAACGCTTCTCATGACACAGCACATGACACGGCACTGAGCGCCTTAAAGAACGTCGCGTAGTTTTAGTCGGTAGGACTCCCAACATACCTTTTGCTCCCCTGGGCGGGAATAGACCCATGAGGATTATGCGTTTTAAAAAAATAAAGATAAGTTTTATGATAACACCTATACCATTTCAAAGTTATCGAGTTTGGAATATGGGTAGAGGATTAACATCGCAACCGATTTGTCGGGCTGTTAAAATTTTATACCCGCAGAGTTGTAACGGAGATTGCGTGAGCGGATTTATTGTCGACTCGGGGGTTTTTGGGTCATAGAATTGTTGTTCGATAGAAATGCCATCAAAAAATTCGTCTGGAAACCTGAGTTTTATCAGGACCTTGTATTCGTTTTTATAATCATATACCGTACAGTAAACCAGAATTAAAGGATATTCCCTTAATATTTTTATAGAATTAAACTTATAAAATTTTGCCAAACGAGAATCAATGCATCAGTAATAGCGGTTTCTTTGTGGATGCGTCATTTGGTTGTCGTCAAGTAAATAACAAATATATATGTATATGTATTGAAACAGCATTAAAATAGCATTCATAATAATACATGAATAATAATTAATAATTACGTTCCAAACGTACGCAACCGTATGTTAACTCTTATAAAAAAATGCCATTACTAAAATGACTAAAAGACTTTACCAAGTACATATCTACATAATATTGAGTCTGTGGCCTGAAATCGTAATCATCTGGAAACGTTAATCCGAGTGTGAGTGCGTGTCCCTTTACGACTCGGTCACGCGACACGTAAACATTGCACGGAACCATCGCACAAACACCCAAAGACACTGAGTGGATGAGTTTCCTTCCCAAATTGTATTCGGTTATGGGTAATTGAATAATAAAATCTGCGATGGCTGTATCTCACGTTAGTATGGGTTGCGCAAACATGATTTTGTTTTAGGAACTTATTTTCCAGCGGACTTCACTTCGGTGGATGTTTTACTAACAATAAATATGAGTTATTAACATACGATGGATTCTTTTCATTATGAATGTAACAGACATACACTTGAATATAATTTATTAATTTAAGAATATGAATTTTTGTAACTCTATGCCTTAAGAAATTTACAAGATCTTTCTTTCTTGTTTATATTAATTCAAAGATTAGATATGTGTTATCGTAGACCTCTCTGCATGATAGACTTGTTTATAGGCCATATAGCTCAGTATAACAGAGTTTTCTTATGAGATAGAAGATGTAACAAATTAGCACGCTGGCTGAATCTGAGGCCCTGCCCCTGAAGATTAAATTCAAGCCTTTCACACTTCAAGTACATCTTGCAAACCAGAACACAACACCGCTAAACACTGCTGCTAATCAGCGAAATAGGTCTGGATGTGCTTCCGGTGTCGAACTACAAAAAGTTCTGCCACCTTATAATATTAATAATGTTAAATTACCTTTTTCGTTTAGTCTTATTGTAGAAGGTAATTTAGAAAGGTGGCAAAAAAAATCTGAGTACCAGCGCGTGTCATTTTACGACAGCCGTTGATCACAGGCTATTACGTCATAACCATTTTAACGCCTTTAATCTGGTTAATGTGCTTCCTACCTAAATGTTATTACTGTATAGGAGTAAGTACCTGCTATGTATATCGTTCATTTGAACTAAGCTACTAGCACAATTAAATCGACTGTGCTAATACATAAAATCTTTATTAAATCAAGAAAATGTTAGTGCGCATTCTTTGTTTCAGAAATGGATCGATTTCTTAAGTAGAAGAAAGTATGTAATGTATATTGGTTCGACAGCGCCAATAAATGAAGTCTTTGTTAAATCAAGGTAATGTGTGCATTGTTTGCTTTGGAAAATAAATTATTTGTAATTACTGAAAAGTCAGAAGAAAATTAATGCAAACGATTTAACTATGTGATTTCATATACTCGTACCTACTATGCAAAGAATCATACTCATATATGCAGAAATGATGGTAAGACTGTGAAGATTGAGATGATGCTATTGATGATGATAATGACAGCGATGATGAAACTAATGACATGAGATATTAACACATATTAATTCTTTTGTTTTTAGTAGTTACTTCATGTTCCACTTTATGGTGATCGTTCATGCCATATATCTTCTTAAATATGTATATAGTCAGAAATAAGATATGGATAATGAAAGATTTAATATGTTTTTTTTTTATAATATAGGAGTAGCAGACGAGCATGCAGTTCACCTGATGGTAAGTGGCTACTGCCGCCCATGGACATCTGTAATCCACCTCAAATAGGATTAGATATTCCTACCTGAGGTCGGCCACAGATGCGCCGCTACCCCTGAGGACTAAGCTGGAACGCCTCGGAAAAGTCTGTCTCCCTTACCACACCCTTCAAACCGGAACACAGCAGCGCCTAACACTGCTGTTATTAGGTAGAAATAGGCGTGGCGGTGGTGCCGCTGGAGTCGAACCACAAAAGGTTCTACCACCAAATAGGTGTACCGCGGTGGTGCCGCTGGGAATAGGTGTGGCAGTGGTGCCGCTGGCTGGATGTCAACAATGGCTCTTAAAAATTGAACTTCTAAACACGCATAACATATAAATAAAAGAGAACAATGTAAAGCGAAGTTAAAGATTAGCTACAGATAAAACTGAGCTAAACTTTCTCAGTTATTTTGTTATTGATCCATTTTTTCTACACACGGAAATAACATTCCGTTAATCTCGTCTCTTTCCTGTTTGTCACGCGTGGGCTCTGAAGCGTAAACATTTGTACACTAGCCCACTTCATATAAACGTTGATATGTGCGTACTGCTATCGGTCTCACAGGGAGGGATTGTGGGCGACTATGGCAGATGAATTTGATGTGGGTACTGTCGCCAGACACTAAGTGAGGTGCGAGATTTCCTAGAATTACTGTGATATTTGCAAAATCATAGTTTGTGGTAATATTATAATTAAGTATGTTGAATTATAATGTAGTGACTCTTTTTTACTTTATACAAGACTAGTTTCTGCCCGCGGCTTCGCCCGCGTTTAAAAGAAAATAATATGACGTACTAACATACATAAAACTGAAAATTCGTACCTTCATTGGAATGACTGTGGCGCCATAGGGCGAAAATTGGTCGTACCAACTCTGAAACCTTCGTGGGCTCATGGACAACAACTTTGGTAAAGATCATCATTTGATCAAATTCATAATTTACGATTCAATCCTTACTAATATCGATTAAAATAATCGACTTTTTGGTCCAAAAGATCGATTCTCCGATTAATCGATCTTAGATCGCCTTCCCAGGTCCCCTTGGGATTTCCGGGATAAAAACTATCCTATGTCCTTTTTAGAGTCTCAGACTATCTCTGTACAAAATTTCATTAAAATCGGTTCAGTGATTTAGGCGTCAAGAAGAGACAAACAGACAGACAGATATACAGACAGACAGACAGAGTTAGTTTCGGATTAATAATATTAGTAAGGATGTTATAACATCACCTTGTCTTGACGGCACCTTATAGGCAATAAACTTTTGTTATCGCTTTAAAATGATTTAGGTTAGATATACGGATGAATACACATTGCTACCCCACGAGGATTCAGTTAACGAACTTTAAACCTGCATTAATGCAACGCATCGCCGGCTTTCCAAAAGAGCTCTTTTTGCACCAAAGGTCATGTCATAGAACTCCACCTTTATATATTTCTCATATTCGACATCTTGTACATACGAGGTTTAGATTCTAGACTAGACTTCATGTATGAAGTTATTTTTCACAGATCGCTGCTTATATATTTTACAGCCTAGTACTAAAATACAACTCTCTCTCAGTCCCGTTAAAATCTTTGAAACAGAAGACACCAGCGCGCACTCAAAAAGATTTCCTTAAGTATGTCTATCTAACTTAAATCTATTATTCAAAGAAATTATGATTTTTTTTAAACTATTGATCCCAAATTACATCAGTTTCAATATGGCAATACTACATACACGTGGCAAACAAGTTAGGCAGTTTCGTAGCAATGTGTTTTGACACAGTTCATCGAGCGAGAGACGTCGAAATAACAGCCCCGCGGTTTCCTAGAACACAAATATTTCGTTCTTTTTATCCTCATTATCCTTTTTATCCTCGTTATTTCATCCTTATTGTGTTTATCTTGTATTCACAATTTCTTTCTATTATTTTGGTACAATGTCATAGGACGCCATTGAGGTTCAGTAGCTGTTTGCATTTATTTATTTATACTTTATCAACCAAAAAAGTTGTGGTACAAAAGGCAGACTTAATGCTAAATAGCATTAAGTGATACATACATTTTATTGAACGGTAGTCAGGTAACTCAACTAAAAATTATGCGGATTCAGGCGAACCCACAGTTAGTGACTAAGTATAGTTAATTTAAAGCGTTTTGTGTTATATACATTTGGCGGAATTAAATAATTAAGTGGTATATTGTATAACGATTTTAATATTAGATTCTATGATCTTCCTATATGTAATGCATGTATAAAATCTATCCGTATTTAACCATCATTTTAAGTACGTAACATTGACATAAATTAAATATCATTGTACATAACATAATTCCCATTCCGTAGACATTGGTATGCAGATTTTCGGTACAAAATTTCATTATGTACGCGAGAAACCAGTAAACATATTTAGCCTTCTCCGACTCTTTTGTAATGTTAATGAACTCTCAAATTTCCTCGCAGCGATGTTTATGCATTTGCATTTAAATCCCTAAATATTATTTATTAAGCCACTTAGCCAAGTTCGGGACGTGGTCGAAATAACACTTTGCCTGTACTTGGGAACATAATGGTCTCATACACACTGATATATGTTTCTCGGTGTTAAATGGTTAAAGATTTCCATATTCCACACATTTCATTTTAAAACGGGCTTTAGTTTTACTCGTGTGTTTCAGTAGATGGCTGTTTACGAGTATATTTGAATTGTATTTGTAAATGCAATAATATCTTCTTCACCACACTAAAACGTATTCTATCTAAGGAAAATTAGTGTTGATTATAATACTGTAGGTTTATGCTAATAAGTATAAACATTACGTTATATTGGGTATGGTAATATGGATCCTGCTATTAATTATTTAAGGAATTTAAGTTTTGTGCTTTTGTCATTACCGGAAAAAGTTCAAATGTGTTTATTTGCGGACACACTTATCTTTTTCATGGTTGTACGTTATCACAATAAATTAAAATTTCTTGTATCTCTTTGTAGGAAATAGTATTTATTTATAGAACATTTTAAAACAAGGTGTACAAAATGCGATCTTAATTTCAAATTCTCTAGATCCTTTAGGTTGAGGATCCCAAGATAATAACCGAAATTTAGATCCAATACAAAATTGGTTTATAACTACCTAGTATAATCTGTCTACTTAATGTAAATTGATTTATGACCGAGTAAATTCTCAACTCAATGCAATCGGCTTTTCCAAACGAAGTGCACCGGATCAGCTAAGTGAAGATGCATTGCTCGGAGTTGCTGTTGCCTGTTCGTATAATCGGATTATTGGTATAAACTGAAATGGGTATCACTGTAATCTCTACTTTACATACATAATATAAGCAATGATTGTGGGAATGGTGCTAAAATCTTTAGATTGGTTACTTTAACTGGCTGTGAGTAGGTTAATAATGTCTTAGAACTTAACTGTTTTTAAAATACTAAAGTAGCAAATAACCATGTAGATAACCTGATGGTAAAGATTATTGACACTCGCAGACATCTGCAATCATCTCGATATAGAACAGGGGGTTCTCACTTAAATCGATCTCAGATGCATTGCCAAGTAGATAGTCTCATATGTAAGTCAACCGAAACTTCCCTTCCACCGAAACGCAAGAATAATGACGATAAATATGTATTTGTCACGCTTTCATGGGAATTACCTAACGGTATCAACTTCGGCCAAAGTAACATTTTTTTCTTAAATTTCGTTAAAAAATTCGCCAAATACGAATGGAACTCGCACAAGGAGGCTTCCGTATCACCAAATCTTCATTATGTTTAACTTGTTTTTATGAAGTAACCATTTGAAAGTATGTTTATTGTTCTTTGTATGTTGTTGTTTGTATTTGTAAAGGGATTGTAAAAAATCAAATTCCTAGCACGGTTTAACAGTTAGATCTAAAAATGTAGAAAAATAGCGGTTTGTTGTAAGGAGTACCTCTTTAAAATTCAACTGTCTATCTATTACGGATCCAGAGATAGAGCCCTGTGATAGACGGAAAAGCGTTCCATTCTTACCCGGGTACGGAACCATAATTAACAGTGAAAAACATATATTTACACCAAATATTATACTTAGTATCTAGTGATATATAATTATATCGTATTTATAGTATCGCTTTAGTCGCTATTTAGGAAAGCGTTTAACATATTTGTTTTTGATAAGCGGGAACTATTTGGATATTGCGCTCATCAGCTTAAAAGCACTCAAATACGAACGAAGCGCGGGCAAAGCTATCTTATCAGTATTTTACACTAGTGAATAAATTTCTGTCAATTTGTTGTATCCTCTCTATGCATTAAATTAAATGAAATGGAACATGTCTGTATTTTGAAAATGACAATAAAATAAAAATAATATGATTAGTATGTTTAAATTTTATGTAACATTAAAGTAAAGAATATGTTTACTAATTAGCCAGAAGTTTTTGTTTAGGTATGGTTTAGGTATACATTTTTGAGGGTCGAATAAAAATCGGAATATATACGAGTAATAGATAAATCTATGAATGAATAGATAAAATATTCAAGTAAATAAGTCATATGTAAGTCACTTTGTTTTAAACTATGCGTTGCTAATGAATTTCATAAATAAATACTCGTAATATAAAAGTCAATCAATCAATAAGATTTACTTTGATATTTTATGATTGAATCGAATTCTAATTGTTTCATGACGATAGCCATAAAAATACTAATAAACTAAATATTGATAAAAAAACATCTTGTTACTGAACAAACTCATCACGTAAGAACCATCGAATATAGATTTAGTTTGTGGAAGGATATACCTGGTGTAATATAACTGTGTATTTATTTAATTTTAATAGGCACCTACGCTTATGATTTCAGATTCGGTTGTTACTAAAACACACCAACAACATTATAATTTGTAAATTATTAAATTATTCTAGTTACATAATATGATAGATAGTTTGTTTTAAAATTGGTCGTTTAATTGGGAGATTCATGGTTCAAATCCCAGGCACTTTTGATTTTCTGAAAATATTTGAATATACTCGTATCATCTATACTATACGCCTCACAAGCCTTTAAAGAAAAGCATCGCAAGGATGTGTGAAGTCTACTAACCCGCGATTGGTCACCGCGGTGGACTATGCCTTGACCAAATTTCCCTCTGAAAGGTGATCCGTGTGTAGTACTTAGTATGTAGTCGTGAAACCAATTGACAACGACATACTGAGTATGCTAATGAATAATAATTGCACAAGTGAAAGTAAAGTCATAATATCAGCGTTCATGAATAAATTTCACGTCAATTTATAGTAGGTTGTATAAAATGCAAATTAATATTCTGATTTGACGGGTGTTTATTTAGGCGGAGTTGGGAACTTGGTCGTTGTACTGAAACTTTGATGAGCTTAAAGCTGTGCGCTAATCCTCTTTACTGTTTTCTGTGATAATCAAAATTTTAATGGATGCACGTTTTGATAGGACCTTGTTAAGGATGAGTGCTGAGTAGGTATTGACAGGGGACAATAAGTAACTCTGCGCTCAAGGGTTCTATGTAAATAAGTGTTATGAAATATTGAAAATAAATGCAACAGTTTTAATTTATTGTTTTATTTTTAAGAACAGAGTGTAAAAACTCATAGTATGTAGATATAAAATTTCCTTTAATTAGTTTATGAAATATGAAAAGAATCTAGTTTTCCAATCCATGACTGTACTTCCATTTGTATATAATTCACATGGCTCTGTCTAGGCATAAGGATTCTATCACAAACTTACAAAATTCTAGATAAGTCATTTATCTTAAACTGTAGTTATTATTTGCGCATTTTTGAACGTAGTACGTTACTTTTCTAACTGAACCCCAGTTAGTGGGGTTAGTGACTTTAAAAAGTGTGCAGTGGCCTCTACGTTGAAGAATATTTCATACAGAAAAAAAGCGGCTGAAAAATTAAATACAGCCTTTCAAAAATCTTTTAAAATCTGTATAATTAAATCGTATTTTCGTCTACCAAGTTTTATAACGCGTCCATAATGGCGCATAACAGATTCCATCTAAATGACACTTCAAATAATTTTATTCAAATAGTATTTGAAAACTGAGAAACTTTAAATCGGTTCGTTCACACGTGTTCGCTAAAACTTCTTCTCCGTCCGTGCAATAAGCCCGGGGCGGTCATGCACGCACAACTCCCAAGCTTCTTTGATTCAAACTTCAGCGGCCGAGAGTAAGGGTCAGTTCACATTATACTGAAATATAAAGCGTACATGCAGCGTGGATAATATTTTATTTAAATAGCGATTGAAAATGGAGAAACTTTAAATCGGTTCCTTCACGTGTTCGCTAAAAGTACTTCTTCGTCTGTGCAATAAGCTCAGGGCGGTCATGCACGCACTACTTCTTCTTCTTCTACAGCTTCTTTGATTCAAGTTTCAGCGGCTCAGAGTAAGGGTCAGGTCACATATAGTGCAATGTAGAGCGCAGATGTTGCGTTTGAATTATTTTATGTAACTAATGTTTGTCGTTATGAAGTAGTTCTATCTTAACTTTGCAACAATGACTGACACTATGAACTATAATTATATTTGTATAATTTTTGTTAATCGCAACATCAGTTAAATAGTCAGTAATGATATGCGTTGTGCATTCTTCCTTGCTTCACATAATGCTGGATGGAAGAGAAAACGTCGATCACGCATAAAAGTTACCGTCAACTAATACTAAGTGTTGAGTCTTCGTCGTGGGTTAAGACGAAGTTTGCTAAGGATGCCGGCATATGTGAGAACTGTTTTCCGCCGAATAGACGTTTGAATTCTGCACCTTGAGATCAGATTATGGAGAACACGATTATGGAGATATCATCATTTAATGAAACTCCAATAATTAAAATCTCTTTTCGATTTTATTTATAGCCATAGTCCACCGCGCTGGCTGAGTAGATTTAACATACCATGTTTTTTTTTTTATTTCTACGGTATGCAAGGTTTCCTCACGATGTTTTTCATCATCGTCTAAGCAAGTGATATAATACATGTTTTTAATTTTTATACCATTTTTTTTACATTACAATACTTACAATACACGACGATAGAATACGTAGGATGCAACATGACGATACCATTTTTAGCAAAGAAATCTTTATAGTTAGCAACAGACTTCTCATTATACTTAATTATGACTGACAAGTATAATATTATTTACGTGGAAAATCCTAGAGTATCATAATACGCAAGCGTTACTCAAATAGTGCTGTAACGAGCTCCCTCCTCATTATTATAACATAAACGGTTCAAAAGTTCCCACCGCGGTTTAATCACGAGAAGAGCACTTAAATGTTTTATACTCTATGGAACCTCATTACAAGTTTCAATATTAAATTTTGAAAATTATTCCTTTCAGCTAATTAACCTCCATAGGAAAGTGCTTGATGTAACGTAATATTCAACCATCGTTGATGAAGCATTTATGACCATTAAGTAATTTTATTACTGGTAATCTTGACTGTCTACGATTTTTCTTTAAAGATTTTTTTTTATACATCAGCAGTAGACTAAGTGGCTACTGTCGCCGATGGCTATCTATTATCAACCCCAGATAAGATTAGATTCCTACATGAGATTTGCCACAGGTGCGCAGCTATTCCTGAGAACTAAGTTAGAATCCCTCACATAAAAATATCTCTCCCTTACCAAATCCTCCAAACCAGAACACTGAGAGGATGAGAGAGAAAAGATGCAGATGAGCATACCGGTTATTATCGGTCTTCGCATTTTATCACAAAAAAACCTTCGGGATCTCATATAACCGACATGTAATTAGGGGAAAAAATACTAAAATCTTTCGTTTTATCTAAATATTTTATATGAAATTCATAATTATTTTTCTCCAGCGCAGATTTCCAATCCCATTTGCGGGCGCAGCGCTACATTTTATCCACCGGGGAAAACTTTCAGGTCACCTAAAATTTGTATGAACGGAGAGTGCTCTATGGAAATATTAATCTACATATAAGAAATCTGTAAAATTTTGGACGTTCCTCCGTTGAGAATTTTTAATCAAAATTGATAGTGTACTTTTTCTCTTCTATGAGAGAAATTACCATTTTTAAGAATTTTGTCTATTTTTGAACTTGCAACTTTATTGTAGTAACTACATTCAAACATTATGTTGTGTTTATTAAATGTCATTTTTGAGTAATATTTCTAGGTAAGGTAATAAAGTACACACTTATAGGGCACATAAAAATGCACACATAGCAGCTCTTGATTAATACTTTATCGTCAACAGGGATGTCTGTTTTAGATATTGATCATCCCGAATTTATCCCAGAAACTTGTACAATGTACATCGCTATCTATTTAGATAATCTTAAAATTCAACTTTAAACGCGAGCAAAGCTGTGGGCTCACCTAGTCGTTGCTATGGGCGATTTTAAAAATCTGTAGATGGATTGACGTATCGCTAAAAGGCCGGGTGCCGAGCTATTTCGGAGCACCACGCTCGAGTTACGTGCCATTAAATTTGTTCATCAGCCCCTTTTCATTTTAACAACATTCGATTTTAAAATTATAGTGAACACTTTAATAAACTCACGCTTTTTTAAAATTTATTTTAATGCTATGAGATTGAATAGTTAAATCACGTGTATTTTGGAAATATACCGACTAGTTCCTGCTCTATACGAGGTCATTGTTTATGAGCTCCAATTTGTAGGAATTGTCAAGACATGAAACTTTTAGTAATTAAACCTGTTACTATAAAAGTTTTAATAATTATTATTGTTTTCTTGTTACTTGTTTATTATGGTGGTTGGTGGTTGTGGTGGAGGTTGTATAATGGCTCGTCTCCGCCACTTTATCAGCTTTGACTTTAATTATTCTTAATTTTAATTGACCTCATTAATGTATAATTCAGATTAATTTATTAATTTAAAAAGGAGTTTGAATATTTTAAAAATGAGTGATTGTAATGCCTTCAATCGATAATGAATGATACACGTAAATAAATAAATAGACTAACAAAATTTTGTACACACGCATTTGTAGTAAAAATGAAATGAAGTGAACTAATTATATGAAGTAAATTACTTAATATTTATGTAATAAATCAAAATATTTCGCTGATAGCTTCGATAATTAATAATCATGTTCTTAAAAACTCATACATCCGTGAACATTAATATTAAATAATTCAATTTAGGGAGCGTGAAGCATGCTCCATCATGGTGATTAAGTGTTTCTCGACCTTCATTCCTTTTGAAAGAGATTTCCTCCCAAACCCATAATAAATAAATTCTTTCCATGGATCTCAGGTGAGATTATATTTTTTATAACTTTAAAACATTCTAAAAGATATGAAACATTTAAGAGATATGTTTTCTGCAATATAAAACTCAGTTTTTAAAACGGAATACGTTGGCATAACGTTTTACGTTCCACAAAATTGAGAACACTAAAATCGTGAATAAATTCTGTTGTTTTAGTTTTGGTCTAATCTCGTTAGGATTTTTGTCGTTACTTAAGATTGTATGGAAGGAGAATTGTATGACTTTACTTGACTTGACTTGAGTACATTATTGTAAACTTTATCACGTGGATTGCAAATAAACGTTACACATGAAGTTACTGAGTATTAAATGGGCGTTACTAAATCTGATGATCATCATTATCATCAACCTATTACTGTCACCGCGCTGGCCAAGTACGTGTTGGTAGACTTCACATACCTATGAGATTTTTTTATAAATCTCTCAGGTATGCAGGTTTCCTCACGATATTATCCTTCACCGTTTGATGATCACCAATCCGATGATATCAAGTTTCATTCAATCAACTATTTTTGAGCTGATCCGAAGTTATTTATCAACCATGATTCGTAGAAACCTTCACTAAATCATACACTTGTTCTGGTTTATTAATGAGAGAACTGAGACTAAGAAATAATTAATTACATAACATGTTTTAATTAACTAAATATTTATTAAGATATTTACGTTATAGAACATCTTTAGTGTTTATCCAATTTTAATGCTAAATATTTTATTTGAGAAACAAAATTAAGGATTCCATCATTATTATTACTTCGGATCCTTAAATTCCATCGAGACGAGCATCATAAGGACTGAATACTAATGTCGGGAATGATAATAAAACTAGAAGTCCAGAGAATTTGAGTGATAAAATTTTATTCACGTTTTATTGAACGGATCATCTTGTAAAATTGCTTAACGAACTAGACAGGTAAAAGCTGCTGGCTCGGTGTATTTTATGGGATGAGAGAAGATACTGCCAAAAAAAAAACTTGTGACATATAAGCGTCACTAAACTACAATCGTTTTAACACCATATCAACATTTTTATAAAATAGAAGTAGCAGATGAGTACATCTGATGGTAACTAGCTACTGTAACTAATAGACATCTGATATAACTGATATAAACCCCAGATAACATTAGATTCCTAACTAATCACAGCTAAAAATACGCCGCCACACCTGAGGACACGGCAGTATCAATACTTCTGCTATTAGGCAGACATAGGTGTGGCGGTGGTGATGCAAGATTCTAACCATAGAGAGCGCTTCCTTCAGAAAAATAATAGTTAGGACACATCTACTGTTTAGGTACATAATTTAAATGATTAATTTGAAATTTGTTCATCGTATAATAATTTCGTTGTTATAACGCCTAAAGCACTTGCTAAATATATTCAAAACAATTATTTCAAATTGAGCGCTTTAGTAAACAATTTTATAAAAACCTGTTGCTGAAAAGTATAAAATATAAGAGATATTTTAATTACTTTCGGTAAAGTGAAGTGGAGTAAAGAATCGTTTCACTTTAGCCAATCACTGAGTTTAAAGCGGACGATGAGGCTTTGAAGCTTTTCCTTTGATATCTGAGCCGCTCCGTCCACTTAATGAAGCCCGTAAATATAAAAAATACCTACAATATAACATTAACATTGTTTATTAGATTTATTACATGCCATTGATAGCCTGGTAGTTAATAAAATCGGCCTCTTGATCGAGGGGTCCGAAGTTCAAATCCCAGGCACACACTTCTGATGTTTCAAAGTTATGTGCGTATTACAAGTTACTCGTAGTTTTCACTTGCTTAAACGGTGGAGGAAAACATGGTGAGGAAACCTATAGGAAACCTGAGATTCTTAAAAAAAAGGTATCCAAAAAGGATTCTACCAATTCGCATTTGACCAGCGTGGTGGACTATGACCTAATCCTTCTCACTCTGAAAGGAGACCCGTGCCGAGCAGTGGGACAATAATGGGTTGATGATGATTACAAGCGTTTATTTAAATTGCTTTGTTAGTTCGTGTGCATGTGAGTGTCAAATTATGCATTTGAATTTAAAACCATTAACTTCACCGGTTGAACTGAAACTGTACACGTTTGGTTTAGATGAAAATGGATTACAACGAGGTTTTTTTAAAACGCCCTAAGATGGCGAACCGATTATTTTTTTAGCATCCCTATTATATGGATTGAAATTAAAGGGGCTTCGTGCAGAGTACGAAAAATAATGACGAAGTTACTGAAAGTTTGTTTATAAAACGTTTTTAGTATAATTGTATCAAAAATAGGAATGTGAGGCGCAGCGTCACACTGGATTACGGTATAGAGTTCTGGGGCGGATCCCCGGCCGAGATTTATTCTAGTTCCGAATAAAAAAATGCCGATGGCCTTATAGCGCTTTTTTATAAACCACGAAGTGAAAGTCAAACGCCGTCTAGCTCCATACTATGAAGATTATTATAAATTAACAGATGAGGTTAAATTGAAAAAGCATCGAAAACCAACTCGGTCGAATTTACTTCCTATTTATAGCGGCTTTATTTAATTTTGGAAAGTTTTACAACAAATGACGAATTTAACAATGAAAGTAACCGCTGTCATCCCGACCACCTCAAAATAATTTACAATTCACCCTTTGTTGTTCCCGGAAACAATTCAGAATAATTGCTTAATACTGTCGTGATTATTGTGAAATTTACAAACTTACATTTACATATATTATGTACCTATACGTTTTTAAAATCAAAGGTTAGCTGAAATATTATATTTTTTGAGACTGTACCAGAACAACGATATTGTTCTTCAAAAGTGTTTATTTATACGTGTATAGTGTTTCGATAAAATTAGGCAATTCTAAGTTTACAAACTAACATTAATCATTGACAGTGCAAATATTTTAAATTCTAACCTTCCGAGTTCATTTGTAGTTACTGCAAAATAATCCCGTCAAGTGAAGGTATTTATTTGATACAAACCGATTTTCTAGATAATTGGAAATTTAATTGGATACGACGCCGCTCGTCCGCAAGGTATAGGAAAATAAATATTGCGATCGCTACCGATTGCTTTGTTTTGTTTCGATTGCGATCAGTTAGAAATAATATTGTATTGCTTCTTAATTAAAATGGTTAATTTTGTTTTGTTTTGAATTATATAAATTGATTGTTTATATTGTTTTGCATTGAAATGCAATTATTGGTTAAATTTTAAAGAAGCTGACTTTCAACCATTACCATTAAGAAATGGTTGAAAGTCAGCTTCTCAATTGGGGTCCAAACCCAAGTATCTCTGATTTTTTGGCTTTATTACAACTGTAGTATTCGGCTGTACTCTTGTTAAAAGGGTAAGTAAATACACTTATAAATATATAAGGCGTATTAAGCTTGATTTTCGGGGCAGCATCACATTGTGGCTGATATCAGGCAAGAAACGAAAATATTTGGAATTGATTAAAGCACAAACAATATTTTTTACGTATAATTCCTATTTCAATTCTATACAAAAGTTACACTCAATTAAGTATAGTTTATAAATTAGTTCTAATTAGTACTATGTTTAATTGACGAGAACTAATGAAATGCTTATGATGTAAGTTAATTAGATGATGTTATGGCGTCTCGTGTCTGCAAGATATAGAAATAATTAATATTGTGACTTCGCTTCTATAATAATTAATTATGTTTTACATTGTGATCCAGTAAGAAATAATCTTATACTTATGTTTCTTTCAGTAAAACATATATTTATTTCCAATGCAAAATAATAATGAAAAATTCCATAACGTATTTCCAAACGTCCACAAATCGTAGATAAAAGTACAAATAGCTGACAATTTGGAAAAAAACACTAAATTTTTCGAATAACGAATAGCATCATTTCGAATAACCAATAATATAAAATATTGCTTATTCATAGGATACATAACATATCAAAGGAAATAAATCATTAACAAAGAGTTATAAAGAAGGATAAATATCATCATGAATAGATATAGAAAAAATAATGATACGAATATTGAAATAACGATAAATCTTGAGTATGTGATGTCTTGTGTGTACGATCTTTTTGTTGGAATTTTATTGATGTGCAATTATTTGAGGGTACGCTATGTAAATTGACAGAATAACTTTATCTGGCTACGATACATAAATTAACCGCGAGTAATATGCGATATTGGGTATTAATTAGTTCCATCACTCTTCGATATTACCCAGTCGGGCGTTTTGAATTACAGAGCGCTGGAGGCGACGAATGCAAGCTGTGGGCTGTACAGATATCGGGTCTGTTGAAACTGATCATTTGTCGGGATTCCGGTTACTATTTCCCGGTATTTCATGTTGGAATTTTTAATACATGAAAGTTACAATTATATTTTAAATAATATGCAATTATTTGAGGCTACGCTACATAATTTGACAGCATTACTTCATCAGGCTACGAAACATAAATTGACCGCGAGTAATATGCGATATTGGATATTAATTAGTTCTATCACTCCTCGATGTAACCCAGTCGGGTTGAATTATAGAGCGCTGGAGGCGACAGATCCGAGCTGCAGGCTATGTTTGTTGGGATTCCAGTAACCATTTTCCGGGATTTCATGACATGACTTTTGGCATTTTAAAACTTGAAGCTTACATTTATATTTTTATTGTGTAATGTTACTGTTACTGTGCAATTATTTTTGGTTACGCTACGTACATTACTTTATCACGCTACGATATATAAATTGACCCCGAGTAATTGGCGATATTGGTTATTAATTAGTTTCATCACTCCTCGATGTTACCCAGTCGGGCGTTTTGAATTACAGACCGCTGGAGGCGAACGCAAGCTGCGGGCTGTAGAGATATCGGGGCGCTGTTGAAACTGATCATTTGTTGGGATTCCGGTTACCATTTCCCGGTATTTCATGTCGTGACTGTTGGTTTTTCTAATATAATTAAAGTTATATCTATTTATTTGAGAACTATTGTTTATTAGGAATACATTATGATTTGCGTTAAGGTAAGATAAGAACATATAATCGAGTCCTATGTTACGTTGCTTTTTTATATTAGCGAGTATAAAGTCCACTTTATGGTAGATGGTTACTGCCGCCCATGAGTATTAATTAACCACTTAGGCTAGCGTATCTCAATACCTATCTCATTTCAAAAATTCTACCTAAGCTCGGCCACAAACGTGTTGCTACTCCTTAAGACTAAATCGGAATGCCTCAAAAAAGTACACAATAACAAAGCAGAGCTTAACACTGCTATCATTCATCAATGTGGCAGTGGTGCCATACCTATTTCCCAATACAACCGAAATTGATCCACAAAGGGATCTGCCACCTTACTATTGTTGAAGTCTAAGTCTTACCGATCTCGTCTTCAACATTGACACCAGAACTCAGCAACGCTCAATACTGATGGGATATTAGGCAAAAATCGGTCAATAAGACATACGTGGTACAGGTATCTCTGAGTTACCATTTAATATCTTTCAAATTAGTAAGTAGTACTCGAATATATTTATTATGATTGTGTAATCTTTATATAACGTATGTGTAATCTATTAATCAAATTTTCATAAAGTTAATTTTATTATTAAAACCAGTCGATATAAATTTCGGGCGATTTTGTTATAAAATCATCGGCGCTCTGTGTATTCAACTGACAATCACATGTTATTGAACCCGTAATAGCATTAAATTGATTTTAATCCCATGAGCTTTAATAAATGTATCTAATATTATTGTATTATTGTTTTAAATGAGTGAAATGAATGCATAATTTGATTTTATAACTTACAAATAGCAATAATAAACAGGAAATATAATATATTATTAGTAATGGTAATACAATTAAGGCACGTAACACATGAGCGACAGTTCATGTCGCTGCCGGTCGCAGGTGACAGCTTAATGTGGAAATGCTTAGCTACTCGTAAATAGCGTAATATATGAAGTAAATTAAAACGACGTTTTTCAGTTTTTTACTCAAATACTAAGAACTAAACGTGTTCGGAATATATATTTTTTCATAAATATCTTTCTATTGCGAAGTATGTTACGGTGGAACTATAAAGAACTTTTACATTCATTACATTCCCTTGAACTATTCAGAATGCTGTTTATAAAAGTAAACGTGAACGAAATGTTAATGAGTAAGTATAATAATAATAATAATAAACAGACTACAAACATAGACACGATCAAGTCGCTAATGTGATACACCAGAAACTAGCACACCAATACAAATTAGTAGACACCATAGTGCCCTACTACAAATACATCCCCGAAACTGTCCTGGAAAACCCTTCGACAAAATTGTATTTTGACCGAGGGATTTTTACTGACCGAACCATCCACTTCAACAGACCAGACATCACTTTAATAAATAAAACAAACAAAACTGGATATCTCATCGACATAGCTATACCAAATACACACAACTTACAAACTACTATAGCAGAAAAACTATCTAAGTATACAGAATTAAAAGAAGAAATAACCCGCCTCTGGCATCTCCAAAAAGTAACCATAGTCCCCATAGTGTTGTCCACAACAGGAGTAATACCAAAACAGCTCCACCGGTCTCTTATTTCTCTAAACCTGCCCTCTAACACCTACCACCTGCTGCAGAAGGCAGTGATACTAAACACGTGCAGACTGGTGAGGAAGTTCCTACAATGTGAAACGGACAACCCGCACCAACATATCAATTTAAACATACCCTCATCTCTCTTTCAAGCTACAACGCAAAACCACTCTCTCTCTCTAACGAGTAACCCAGCTGATAGTCACTTGGCTTAGGCCCGTGCTATCAGTACTTTCCAGCTACCCGGTTAGCTGAGCAAAATAAATGAATAGAAAATAATAATAATAATAATAGGTAGGTAGTAATACCTTCATTCTTAGAGCTCTAAATCTTATGTTATAATTGTCATACTACGTCGAAAATGTGAATTTAATAACGCATCACATGTTTGTGAGAGAATACAGAATTTAATGCAATCTGGGGGAATACAGATTCATGCTACATTTATATTATTTCTTTGTAATATTTCTTCAGTGTAAGATATTTTACAGAACAAATGGAATACGTAAAGCATAATTTCACGCGTCGGGGAACACTAATGTTTTCATTGGGAGTGCATGCGTGGGGATTGGATTCCATTTGTGTAGGCAATATAGGATTCTCTCTTGGGCTGTTTATATAATTTAATTTTGTGTATACAGGTTTAAAGGGTAAATTATTTGTGGTTCTGATGTGACTGGGCTGGTGTCTCATCTATTTAAATATAAACAATGGTATAAAACTGCTGTCTATTTTAGAAGGGATAATTTATCTTGTTGTTTTTCAATAGACGCTTTCTAAGTAAAATTAACTTGAGAGCTAATTCTATTTTCTTTAATGTACAAATAAATAAAGAAACATAGTATCCGATAAATGTAAGAAAACATATCTTGTATACATATATTTAAGAAAGATTTAATTTTTGTTTAAAAGATGTATGAAATAGTATATTAGTTTAAATCTCACTCAAAATTTAAACACAACTATATTGTCATTTTCATAATATATGTTACATGTTACACATGTATTACAGTCATATATTCAAGCTAAACAAAAGACCTCTGGTACATATTCGTACAGTATTCATTTTTCTCCCGAAATTGGATGTCCCGTGGAATATTTCAAGTTGTCTCGTAACCTAAAAGCTGAACATTCGCAAAACACAAATTCTCCACCGACCCACAATATCAAAGTTGTGTTGTAATTAATCCGCTTGGCTAAGCGGGATGTGGAACACAGAACACGAATCATTTTACATGCATTGGTTATTTCAGTGCGCAAGCCAACAAAAAGGTGTAGAGTTTGAAGATAAAAGGCCGGGGGAAAGGCTGATGTAACGTAAATGCATGCATTGCTACCATGCAAGCCATTCCGGGCCAGTTTTAGCGATTACATGCTAAAAGTTGCATTTCAGAGGGCTTTAGTGCGCAGTGATGAATGTATGTGATTTTTTTGCATGTTTTGCCGAAATGGTTTTATGTTGTCGGATTTCTCGTATTTTATTCAGTTGTTCGATCCGACGAACTGACTTAATGTAGACATGACACTACGTTTTGTCATTTCTCGATTTTTACGGAAGTATTCTCATTCGTTTTAAAGTAGAATTCAATTATATTTTAAGTAAGATAAAGACGGGTTAGATTGAAATAGTTACTACAATTTTATACCTTTAAAATAAACTACAAATAGTTAAATTAATATTTCCCCAAATAACTTGCACGTTTCAAAATTGTGCTACAAACGTAGATAATTGCAATTTGAAGGTAAATTCGCTCGAGTACGACGGAAACCGGCTTTATACATACATTATATCTACGTTTGTTTGCGGGTTTTGGATCTTCCAAATAATTTATGAACTCTCCTTTGTGTATTCTGTTCTGATTTGATCGTGATAAATGTGTGCTCCCGTGACGTATCGTGTTTACGTTCATTTGATTAATGGATCCTTGTAGAAAACTATTGTACACTGTTGTATGGGAGACAACTGTAGGTACATTCAGCTTCGAAAGTGGATGAGCAGATGAATATTTCAAAATACCCAAGCGTTCATAAATAGCTGAAACTCCCCTTTTTGGTTATGAGGAAGAAACTTTCAAAAGGTACCCGGTGCCGTGAGAGCGACGCAGGGTTATGCGGGATTCTTACAGCATTAAAACCCCCCGGTGGCCGTCCTCGGCGCTGCGCTCCGGGATCTCCAAAGGAACTCAACCGGAGTCCACTTAGCGCGTTGCCCCGTTGGGCTCCGCCCAGGTGAGCTTGACGCTCGCCAAACCATCTAGTGCGTACGACGGTATGCGACCACACATACCGCCGTCCTTCATGGGGCCGCTGACCAGATGGTTCAAGCTCCTACTCTTGCCACCCGCAATCCCGGAAGCCCCCTTTTAGTCGCCTCTTACGACTGGCAGGGGATACCATAGCTTTATTCTGGTCCCGGAAAGCCGAAACCCCTAGCATCATAATTAGATGAACGTCATAATGTTTCGAAAGTAGATGAACACTACAGTATCAAAAGTAGCTGACAATGACATATCATATTAGTGAAGTTACCAATTTTGTCCATATCGGTGTTCAGCTACTTTTGAGGCGTTAGTGTTCATCTACTTTTTGTACTTTATGATTTTCATCTAATTATGATGCTAGGCGTGTTTAGCTAGTTAAGAACGCTAGGGTGTATAGGTATTTTTGAAATCTTCATCTGTTCATCTACTTCTGAAGCTGATTGTACATTTACATAAAAATAAATATCATGTTCCAAATACTCCTATCTCGATTTACATTTATAAAGGTCCGTAAATAGGGCTGAACCGAAATGCTGATAGTTGATATTCGATGCCAATGTAATTCGCCGTTTTGCGAAATCGAGAAGTTTTCACCCAAGGCGTTTGTTTTATGACTAGGTTCTATCTGATTCGTTTTAATACAAGTATTGGATTTGGATTTAGGTTGGCGTTTTTTGGTGCCTAGCTATTTTTAAGATTTGCTGTCAGCGGTATCCCAATTTAAGTTTTGAAGGTGGTAGAATCCTCTGTGGTTCGACTCCGGTGGCACCACCGCTACACCTATTTCTGCCTCATACCAGCAGTGTTAAACGCTGCTGTGTTCTGGTTTGTATGGTGTGGTAAGGGAGATATACATTTCCGAGGCATTCCAGCTTAGTCCTCAGGGGTAGCCGCACATCTATGACTGACCTCAGGTAGGAACATCTAATTATATCTGGGGTTGATTAAAGATGTCCATGGGCGGTAGTAGCCACTCACCATCAGGTGAACTGCATGTTCGTCTGCTACGCCTATATTATAAAAATATTTTCCATATTTGGATATGCTTTCAGAATGAAATGAAGCATTGTAACCTAAGTAGCAAATGTTACTCTAATTAAACTTGCCCTGATAGGTAGCAATCGTCTGTTGCCGAACTTATCCGGTGAGGTCTACGGGCGGGAATAGCCACTTACCATCGGGTTGAATGCTTGTACGTTTGCTACATCTATATAAATAAAATCGTTTTAAGAACTGTTGTAGAATGTTTTAAATGAAACAACTACACCCACCCATTGAAAAAACGCAGCAACGCCTTAAAAAATTATTTAACGGTACGAAAAGGTTGCCTTACAATTTAATATTCAGTACTAAACCAACAGATATCATACGCAAATTAATTCGAGAAATCAAAGAGGCGTGGGTTGTGAAGCAGCGTAGTGACGAAATACGCAGCGGGATTACACCGTTCAACTAGTTTATGCTGACATGTTATTTTTGGTAGAAATGGACTACGTCAATGTCAGTCGTTTGTTTTGTGCGTCCGTTGGTCGAAAACGCTGACGTCAGGCGCGATAGTCCACTAAAATACTGACGTTATTCAAAGCGGGTTGCTTCTGAACAAAGAGTACGTGTGACGGGAGACAAAAAGATAAAAGTGTCAAACTAAATAAAATGTCCGGAGGTCGGTAATATTTTGACAGAGTTTAATCTCGATATCGAACACTACGACAATGTTTCTACCAATAAATGTTGCAAATGCGCTAAAATATTTTTATATGTAACACATGCAAGAACCAAAGGTCACCTTATGTTAAGCGCTCATTTCTGTTTGTGGACATCTGAAACAACCTCAGTTAGAGAAGTCATACTAACGATCCTAAGAAACATGCTACTTTTCGCATTTTAGCGATTACATCGAAGTTGGCGACTTCTTGCATTAGGTTGAGGTTTCTTAAACGTGTTTTACCTGCATCGCGTGCAATTACTATATCAAGTGCCCAAAGTAGTAATAACTGGCACTCAAACGTGGGCGAAATGTAACGTTTAAACGTTGCATCTAAATCATTGATCGACGATCCTAAAAGTAGCATGTGGACGCCGTTAGATCTATTACGGATGCGATGCTGTCCCTGCGGACTAAGTTTACCTATTTCTGTCTAATAGTAGCAGTTTAGAACTGATATACTATATTTAAAGAGCATAATAATGTTGATAATACAATTTACACGTACGTAAGGGAGACATACTTTTCCGAGGCGTTCCAGCTTAGTCCTCAGGGGTAGCGGCGCATCTCTGGCCGACCTCAGGTAGGTATATCTAATCCTATCTGGGGTTGATTACAGATGTCCATGGGCGGCAGTAGCCACTTACCATCAGGTGGACTGTATGCTCGTCTGCTACTCGTATATTATAAAAAAAAAACACAACTATATTCAACTTTAGGTATCTGTTCTGATATATTTGAATTTGTTGTTGGGTTATTCGTATCAGAATATAATTCACGTTTGCTAATTAAGTAGAACAAAAGGGCATTGTTGTGTTATTTTTTCCATGGATCGAAGCCGTCAAACTCAATTGCTTCTGCGTCATAAATCATATTTCAGTTCATTGACGTAACGTGATTGATGGTGATATACAAGTTGACACATTATTTGATTCAGTTTTTAGCGTTGCTATAAATAATATGAAAATGACAGCAATTTAAAATATATTGATATCTGTTTTATAATATAGAAGTAACAGACGAGCATGCAGTCCACCTGAAGTAAGCTAAGTGGCTACTGCCGCCCATGGACATCTGTAATCAACCCCATATAGGGGTACATATTCTCACCTGAGGTCGGCCACAGATGCACCGCACCCCTGAAGACTAAGCTGGAACGTCTCGGTAAAGTATGTCTCCCTTTACACACCCTTCAAACCAGAATACAGCAACACATAACACTGCTGTTACCGTGGCGGTGATGTCACCGGAGTCGAATTACATAGGGTTCACCACCTTTACCTGTATTGCGCAAATTATACCAAAAATATCTCTATTTATTTCCTCGTTCTTTATGTCAATAGTTTCTTAGTATTTAATACAACGATTATAATATTGATAATATGCAAAAACAATGTTAAAGATCACGATTTTATTAATGAGGCCTCATCTGAAACACTGCATTCTAAACAACATTTTCTATCCGTCCGAACATATCGAGTAGCTATAACAATAAGGTATTGCGATGTAATATAACCCCACGTCTCGTAAAGTAAACCAAAGGTTCCGCTCGAACATATCTCGTAACCAAACGAATCATTGCAACACCTGAGACTGCAATATACGGGGAGTGTCTAACGTCTATACAATTTATGCCACGTTGCGGCCGAATGGGTTGTTTTAATCTTGCAAGGATGGCGCTCGGCCACATGTGGGATTAACGCCAAACGCTCGTTCCACTGAATTTTACGATTATGACGCTGCACTTACTACTCGGAGCTTGCACGGTTACTTTATGTTCATTATTGCACTGTAGGCATTGCTTGAACGTAACGTTATATGTATACGTTATGTTAGGGTTGCGTTTCGTCTTTTAGTGAATTTAGTATGCAACACATAAAATCCGATGTAATAAAAGTCAAACTTAACTAATCATATGATATCTTATAAATAAATGAAATAGTGAAAAAAATAATGATATACTCGTATATTTATGTAAATGAACATATATTTTTTATAATTTTATTCTAGTATATATTAAATATATTTTTATGTGCGTGGGACTATGTACAGCAGTATTAGAATCGCATATCTTTAAGTCTACGAAACGTTTTTTAAGTAATAATTTTTTACAATAATAATATTTTCTTATGTTTAAACTTGTAATAAAATTATATTGTGACCATAACTCCGAATAAATTCGAAAGCGTGCAATATTTTTAAACGTACGTTCCACCGTCAAGAAAAGTGAATTTCTCTATAAAAGTTGGTAACAATACGTGACGATTAGCGTGTCGACATCAATCACTTAGCGTCAGTGTTCTAGAATGATGTATTACGAGAACACAATGAGCTTAGAGCGCTCCGTCTGTTGGGAGAATAAGTACTTAATTTGTCCTTTCAAAGCCAATTATAACATTTTTTCGTGTGGAATGTGGATATAATGATAATTGAAAATAATAAATATAATGATACATATGATATGGAATACTTAATGTGCGCTTATACGTTTAGTAAATGAATGAATTATTGGCATAAATACTTATCGTACACTGCACGTGTACATGCTTTTTTACAATGCTAAATATGAATATGTTTATAATTAAACACATGATAAATATTTCTTTTAAAATTACAAATCTTATACGTCTGCTTGTTGTCAATAAGGGGTCATTTTTAATTTTAACAACAAAAAGATCATGTGTCATTGGTGCCATAGTTACATACACAGAGGAATACACAAACACTCAGGTCTAGAAATTTAAAATCATCATTTAGATATTTATCTCACCGGAGATCGAACCCGGAAACCTAATTCCGATCGAACCTTCTGCGCGTCAGAACGCTAGAGTCACCGCTCCGCCACGTGGATCGTCAAATACACATTTAATACATGAATATTACAGAATAATAAAAAATAGCTAGTACAATGTGCCGACAAAATAAAGAAGTCATGAAGAATAAAATAACAAACCATAACATTTCAGATAGCAAATACTATTTTTACAGGAGTAAGGAAGGCAAATAGTAGTGGGTGGAATTGCTTTCCGCCCACTACTCCAGTCCGTCTAGCTCTCGCTAAAGGGTTATTCACTTTGAATAGCTTACTTATTTCATATACAAAACTTTCCACTTAGCAGTAGACGTCGCAATTAGGTAAAAATTTAAGTTAAAAAGCGGTTTTATTCGGAACGACCTTTCGCTTGCATTTCTTGTTCGTGTGTTGTTCCTTTTACACATTATAAGTTAAATAAGGTAAGGGAAAATTTGGTAAAATTATATGAAAGCTGTGTAGAGAGAAAGTAATTATATGAAATTTCGTCGCAATTAGTGGCTAAGATTTTAATATTATTGTGACAGTCCTCACCATGATGCCACGACATAAGTTTTTTGGTTGAAGATCTGTAAGAGTCATTTATTTCCGTACCCTTACCATGAGTTTTTACGTTTTGACAAATATGACTGTTTTGGTACTTTTTTACGTATTGGCCCATACGATTTCCTAGTTTTGACACAAGTGGCGCTGATTGGAATTTGTATGGGCAAATACGTAAACAAATACCAAAACATTCATATTTGTCAAAAAGTAAAAGCTCATGGTAAGGGTACTGGTCGATTGTTTCTTTCTTTCATATTACGATTAGCTACAATATTTACGTAGATCTGTAGAAAAATAAAATCACGTCAATACAGTATGAAGATAAATTCAAAGTACTAAAATATGAACTTACGAACACATAATTTATGTATCCTATTTCGTTATGAATAATCATAAATAGTACAATAGGTATATTCAATTAAATCTTGAAAAAATACTAGATTTCTAAAAAATATCTCAGTAACGTTGACTATGCCGTTTGCAACAATTTTTCCTAATATTTTACTTAGTACATTATTTATTTACGGACTACAGTATCTGGTACCTAGTTGATCAATAAGCGAAACCACAAAATGGTCGATAAATCAAGCAACATGCCGGCATTCTGTACTTATACTGTTGGCTTTTTGCCTGCTACTTGTACAAGCCCTGCAGCCTATATTCTGCATCTTGTCGTAAGTGTAAAAATATTTTGTTATATATTTATGTCATACGTACAGAATATGTTATTACATTTTTTGGATTATAAAAGTGTTAAATGAATGTATAATTCTACTCTCTGATGTCTCATAGATACATATAATGAAATCACGTTATATTAGTCTTCACCCTCAATATCGTCATAAGATATATGATATTTATCGCCCAAGATGAAGGCTGATTATTTCAAAGTCCATTCGAATTAATTGCAAATAGTAAATTTCCCGTGACTGATGTAGGTTTATTAATTCGTTTTCGTTTGCCTGAGGACTATTATGGTCATACTTGAGCACGGCATCCAAACTTTTCAAACGTAACAGGGATCTGCTGGACGCAAATGATATACTATATCTTGACGCTAGAAATAGGCTGTCGGCAACTAATTAACGATATTTAATTAAGAATTGTAATTAAGCTTGTTTTTTAAGTCTGACTGAATATGTTTTTAAAGTTAAATAAGATAAATCCATTACATAATTTTAAGTTTAACGCACCTTTATACGGTCGCAGGTTAGGTGGCGGCGTGGCATACCACCACACCGGTGATGTTGCCCCGACCGACCCACACGGGTACTACTGCTTTACAATGTGTATATATATATATATATATATGTATATATAAATATTGTGTATATATATAAATAAAAAATACGTACCCCCACTACAACACTTGCGCGCTTTATTGAATTCCTTCGGCAGCCGACCGGTCCATTAGGCTAATAGCGGCAGTGAGGCGGCACGGGGAGATTAAGCTGTGCGCAGTCATCGTTCGCCTTTCTGCTTTTATTTCATAAGCGTTGCTCAGACCGATTGCTAATCATGGTTAGTTAATGAGTCCATTAATCGGCAGCGGGAAAATTGTGCCGACAAAAATGCTTATGTTCAATCTTTGCTTAAGTTTTAAAGAATGAAAGCTGGAAGGTTTGTTTTGAATACTGTGTTTTAATTGCAACTATGTTTCGTTACTTTAATTATAGTTATTTTATTTCAGTAAATAACGTTCGTATCGTTATTTATTAATATAAAATAAATATAATTACTCATATCTTGTATTATGTTTACTGCTCAGCTGTATTTAATGCAGCTGTACGATTTTTGACGTTACTTTGGTTAAAAAGAGGCCTCAAGCATGGAGCAGACTCCACAACTTCAATCCAGTGTGGATATGTTTAGGTAACTATACCTGCTTCTTAACGTTCAACTCATGTCCGATCGATTCATATCGCCATCAAGGAATCTTCGTTGTTAATCCATTACTCTCAGTAGGATAGTAGGCTGGGCAAAAGGCTCCTTTCTGAGTAAGACGCGTTCATGCCGTAGTTTACCGCGCTGACCAAGTGTGAATTGAATAACTTCCATTGAACTGAATTAAATTTTCCTAGCGTTTATTATGTAACAAGTTTAATATGATTTTCTCGTCCTTAAAAATCGATTAAGCCGTAGAATACGGCTAGTATTTCTACCTGTAGGTAAGCACAAAGTAATATATAGGTACAAAAGTCTTCGACCGAAAGCAATCATCGATTTTAATTTGTACAGAATCCGTTATCAAAATTTCACTTTGGCCCGAGCAAAATCGAGGCTAGATTGGAATTTATTTTGAATCGCAGCGCGTTTAATTGCATTCGGAACTGGTGTAAATTGATTCGTTTTGTTGCTTTTAGTTCATATTTTTTCTATAAACATGTGCAGCACATGTTTTTTCGTAAAATTTATGATAATAATTTACAGGAGACTTATTGTTTGGGTCCTGGCTATATTATTTATGGCGTGATAGCTAGATGCTATCTGCAATAGCTCACATACCTATGTGACCTATGTACCCTGCACCTGCAGGAGGTACTTGAAGGTAGCATGTTCGTAGTTACTTCACTTGCTAGCTACGCACTTAGTAGCTAGCCTCTACGTAGGCTTCGGTACATTAGGAATACAGTGGCTCCTACAATGAAAAAAGCAAAAGAAAGAACAGCTTTAACGAATCTTATGATAAAATTTAAGTGTAGATTTGTAGGCCTGTCTATGTTTTTTATATAACTGTTTATTTGTAAGCTTTTTTTAAGCGATACCTTAAAAACTACTTTTTCTACTTATCCACGCAATCACGCAATACAGGGGAAAGGTAATTATTTCATTCGGATCATTTATAATTTTTTCCTTTAGTAAACTCAAAAACGAGCTGAATCTGATCGAAGAATAATTAAATTTACTCGATATTAAACAAAAGATCTTTTATCATATTCAGTACTAATAAATTAATAAAATGCAGATCAATTTAAATATTAATTATGAGTGAGAACAAAAAATATTCCACTAAAAATATCAGACATTTCCGTACAGTAAAAAGTCCGGAATTCGTCCGGGGTAATTATTAAAGTCGTATAAATTACGTTTCATAATAAATTCTGACAAATTGGAGGAGCATTCGGAAATATGTCCGGTCGCACCGTCGCCTGTCGTACATCGTTTGTTTTATGCGTTCCGAACTGAATGAAATTGATTACCACAAAAGCAATATCCAACGAAATTCTTTTGTTCTTTTGTCTCGCGATATTAATAACATTATTGCAATTTACTGCCTCCTAGAAATTGTCGAATTTCGATATTCGGTAAGCATTTTTTAATAGTTTGATTATTAATAATAGGCGATGGAGAACATATGAATAAAATGGAGGAGCCTGTCTATGATTTTCCTACGCATTATTTTCTAAGAACATAGTATTTTCAATCTGATTTCATCTTATTTTCTAGAGATCTACTAACTCGAAATGGAACTCGAACTAAATGGAAATGGAAGCATAATAAATAAACAGAGAGCATTATTTGCCGTAATATATATTCCTGACTGTGTTTCGTAATATTTCATACAGGTTATTTACTTTACAAATTAATAATATTAAATGTTCTTTTATTTGTAAAGAGATCCAAAACATTTGAGTGTATTCTTAAGAAGCACCTTAATTAATAGTTTGGGCTGTAATAGCAAATTTGACTTCATTTGCCTTTGTGCAGTAACTTTGTATGAACTTACGTCACCTTGTACATTTTCATTAAAATTTAATTTTCTCAGTCTCACCTTTAATATGGCGCAAGTCTTTGACGCATGATAATTGTATTGCCTCCTAAGACTAATTACAATTAAATTGTCTCAAATTTAATAAGGAGAACTCCGGCTTCACTTTGTGTCAGTTTCACAGACGCTTTATGTATGAAAGCTAGCGAGTAATGACATAATGTAGTCTTATGTCTCATATTATAAAAAAATAACAGAAGGTACACACTACATTATGCCTGCAGGTAAGGTACAAAATAATCAATTTTCAACTAAAGCAAAACAATTTTGATCCATAGTTTGGAAACAAACAGATCTTTCACGAACTTAAGAGGCATACTTTATCTTAGTGTTGGATTGGAGAAAACCGAGTTTGCGGATAATTTGTCTCGTAGCTCGTTCAATCGGCCTATTTCTGAGTCCTCATTCGGTTAATGCCTGTAATGATTCACCTGGGCGCATTACACGGGTAAATCTGGCAATCAAACCCGATTGGGACTGAAAGGTAATGTTGGGTAAATCCCAACTCATTTCTGGTTCGAAGCACGAAACGATTGCATTTCGTTTGAAGTTTTTGATATATTTCAGTCATCTATATTCGTCAGAGTTGAAATTGTTTATTAATGAGAGTTGATATTATTTTTTTACAGGAATATTTTAATAGGCATTATTGTAAGCAGAACTCATCGTTCCATTGAGGTGTATGGTCTTACCAATACAGCAGTATAGCAGTAGTAGAACTATTTTGCTTAGACAGGCATGGATAGTTTTTATTTCAAGTAGAAAGGATTTAAATTCGTTTTATTATGTCATATAGTACCAGTTCAAAATCTTTTCAAAAGTACGTTAAAGCATCAAAAAGTAACACTATTATTAACTTACAATTAACTTCAACCCCTTATAAAATAATGCACCGAGTGATTTAATGTAAAATAAAGGCACAGAATAATATGCAATTGAGATAAATGATTGATGATAATTTTATTAATAATCTTGTTGCATTTTAACAATATATATTGTACACATTCCATTGATCGCTAACAATACCCGCAAACGAATGTCGCGGCTGGACGTCAACGTGAATGTACAATGGACACATTTGTAATTATATTACTGACGTATCATTCTCTTAATGGGAACATAATATATTCGTTTATACACATAATTCAACTATAAAAATGCATCTATAGAGAAACATTTTTTAAAAGAAAATCAAATCGGTAAACACATGTTTTTCTTCATTTTTGATCGTGTTTCTGTGCTTAAAATCGTTTGCAAATAGAAACTTATGACAAAAGAACAAAAGGAAAAAATAATTCGCTAGACTAAATTCTTGTCTGCCAAAATTCTAAACATATTCTCTGTGCGGTCATAAACCACGGATTAATACAATAAAACCCCAATCGTGGTCTAGACTAAAACTATAATTTAAATATCTGACATCGAATCCGGATTTTGTACCAAACCACTGCCAACTAGATGCAAAAATATAGGCACACAGGCGTTCTCGGTGTCGCGATTCGCACTCCCGCTGAGTTTTTAAGTCATTTAAACTTGCCTGTTCGAAAGTTTATTCCATTTCACGTCTGTCACGTGACCAGCATAAAAAGGTGTACACTCCGGGTATTTTTAAAGGTCCAAATGACATTGCGAAAATATATTTCAATTCACGAAGTCGAAGAGGAAAAGTTGCGGCTACCAAAAATATTTGCATGCAAAAGCAAGCGGTATAAACGACTTGTTTGTAAAAGAGGACATTTAGACTTTCAAAGAACCACTCTAAAAGTTCCGAGAAATCTAGTTTTTATGAAAATATAATTTAATTGGAATAGGGAACACGAGTAAGTAAAGAGTTAGTTGTTATAAGTTAGAAAAATTACGCAGTCGTATGTAAGTACAATATCTCAACAATCTGTGTACATTGAGTATAATGTAATGTGTAAGAAATGAGGCATCTGTAACAAACACTATATCGAACAAGGTTTCTAGCTCTCAAGGACTAAGATGGTTGCCTTATACGTAAGTCAACCAGTCACCCTTTCACCGAAACCTAACCTTCATGCTAGAAATACGTGTTTTGCGAAATTGTACTTTCGATATCCTACCATATCACATAAGTAAGACATGGTATATTTATAAGGCATGGATATTTATTTTCAATTTGATTTTATCTTGCACCAGGAATATCTTATTAATAGAAGTGTAAGAAGCTTTTCAATCTACTTCAACTTAATTCACTGGATGGACATCGAGTATTCTTCTTCGAATACTTCTTTTATTGATCCCAATGGAAACTTGTCGGAACTAAAAATTTACTCGTATTCACCAAGTTATTGCCTCAATTCGTTTCGTCGAGTTTCATAATGATCCGGCTAGCTTGCCAATGGACAATTCTTGCGCGCGAAAGTTTTTGTAGTTGCCAAAGTTATTCAAGTAGCTACTATAATGTCTTTCGAAGTTGCATAAATTGAACTGATTTATATTCCCATTTGTTGTGTATTGGAAAGTTAACGTTATAACGGTTTTGAAAGTCTTAATTTATTTTCGAATGGACAAGTTTCTGTTGCACATTTGGCCTCTAAGAAATAGTTTCCGTCATCCGTATTTACAGTTTTATTTTAAAGGATTGAACTTCAATGAAGAGCTTGGGTAGTTTATGTATATGCGATAAGAAGAAACTATCCAAATCGTAGACGTAATATTTACAAGCATTACGCTTGCACCTTTTTTTTTGTTGACGAGGGGGAAACCTTCAAAAGGTACCTTATGCCGTGGGAGCGGCACGGGGTTATGTGGGATTCTTACCGCACTAAAACCCCTTACGCTTGCACCTATGTACAAGCTATGGAAAAATAAACCAATTGTAAGGCCATTTTATACTGAGTGCTAAGAATTATAATTGACCAAGCTGTATTGCTCGGAAGATCGATCACTTTTACCCAACAGAACCAAAAGCCACTTACCAATTTAACTCGACGGAAACAGCGAAAAGGCCGACAAACAAAGAATTTAGAGGGTATAGGATCAAATAAAGTATTGATAAGTTCTATGTTTTATGTGTTTTTAAGTATTTTAAAGGTTAACGGTAAGTAAATGTATCTAATAAAATATGAGTAATATGGAGTCTTTTTCAGAACAGTCATTTTTAGACTAAAATCAAATCAAAAAGAACCAATTTATTACAGGGTCATACACGAAACTTATAATAAATACTCAAATCCCATGAAATCTAGTAAAAATTGCAAAAGATCGATTGCAAAATGAAAAGTTACATAAACATTGGAACGCAAAATCCGATCCCGACAAATTACGATGCGACCGCGTTGCGGGTTCAACGACGATCTCTATCGACTTATTATACAAATGGCCGATATCTTGGCAGAAGTAACAATATCTTAGCATGAGAAATAACCACTCCACGGTGTTGCGGTCTCTTGGCTCCATTCGGCTATAAAACTGCGTCACAGTTCACGATATTTCCGATTCTCGCCGCGGACGTCGACTGATCCCTTACACGAGAAGCAATTCTGTCGAACAGAGCTTGGGAGAAAATGACGCAATGTAAAAATGTCTTTGAAACGAATTGGCTGATATCGGTCGCGATGAAATTGGAAGCGATTTAAACGAGTAAAGGCCACACGATTGGCCTTTGGTTCGAATGGTATAACGTAGACGGCAATGCGCGATAGACGATATTTTAGAAAATGTTGGTTAAAACAAAGCATTTGTCTATTATAAATTGAACTTTAATAGTACGCATGGATTTTAATTTTATCTTTTTTAAAAATAAGTAAGATAAAATGACCATGAATCGATTCAGGATTGTACATTTACTCAAAAAAGCAGCCAAACGTAACCATATTTTTCTTAGAAATTATAATTTTGTCAATATCTTTTCATAATTGTATGATTTGTAAATGTTACTTAGTTACTTGAATAAATATATTACTCTATTTTCATAAAGCCGTAATCAACGTTTAATTTATGGTGGTTTCCAGCTACATACTGATAGTTTAAGCGGTTTTAATTAAAGTTACTTTAGTGGCGTTAATCACATTGGAACATCACGTTCACGTCAATAGGCTTCGTTTCGACGAGGACGGACATACAGACAGAATCGATTAAGTCATTGTACATAATTATGCAAATTAGACTAACAACTACACCGCCAATCGTAGCTTAGTTAGTACTAGTGATATATTTGACACTAATGGATGTTGACTTTATTAGGAATCCATTTGGGCTAAGACTGTGCGGTGACACTTCTGACTTATTGATTCCGTATTATGGGTTCGTATAGAAGACTGCGGTTAAATCTTAATCTAGGTAGACCGTTGTCGATTAAGTACGGAATATTGTGAAAGTGGGAGAATTTTCCATATACCTATTTACTAAGGAAATAAAATGGTCTCATCTATTTATGCAAAATCCAGCATGGCTGCACTTAATTTGAAGGTGTGGTAAGGGAAATGCATTCATTTGATTAAAACTTTGATCTTCATAATAATATTACATATGAGGTTGATTATAAAAGGCCATTGACGCTAAGGAAAACTTACCATTACGTGGATTGTTATTACTATTTCATTTTCATAAAAAACTTTCTTATTTCTTAAGTCCTGAACAAGTAATATCTCGTGAACACGAGATGATAAATGATCTAAAAATAAACAACTAACGAAATTTCATATAAATAGGATCCCAAGCACAAACTTTTCTTTCATTTGTCGACTTTGTATTTTCTTTCGTTACACCTACTTTGAAAGTTGGGGATTTATGGACCTGTTGTTATTACGAACATAAGAGAATACAACAAAACAAATAGAATTTGGTGAAAATAAGGGTACAATTCAATAAAATTACTATTACGCGGGCGGATTAATACTAAAATCAACTGAAAATTCGGCTCTAATTTCCACTTAGCTCCAATTTTCATAATATGGTGATATTCAATATAGGTGATAGGTTCAATGACTTGTACCGGGTTTGATCAATAGGAGTCGAGTACCCTCTCCATTTGGCAGGAATGCGATATTAACTACGTGGTCGCCCTTAGTGCCAGATGATCCATTATGCATGGTTCTGATATGAAATCAATGGAATAATTTAATTCCTAATTCAAATTTCAAATTTCAAAGTAATTCTAGTAGCACGTAAAGGGTAGTATGAAACGTGTTACTATAATGGGAAGGGTAATACTAAAATCTTTATGATATCTAAAATTTCATTTAAAGAGTAGCGTTAGTTCAACTTTCCACTTGATTTTTTATACCCGGCTACGGAAGATAATGATTTGTAAGCGTGTGTATGTACGTATGTGTTACTTTGACACCCCCAGCATTCCAAGGGCTGCATCCTTGACTTGACAAATTTTGACATAAGAAATGTCATATTTGTCTAAATTGGGAATGACATGTGGTATAATTTTAAGAAGTCCAGTTTGTTGTTTTTATAACAATTCTCTAGTTATTAAATTATTTGGAAATACTTTATCATTCGTTTTTATCAAGTATATAGTATGTACAAGTTAAAAAAAATGAAGCAAAAACTTAAATAAATAAATAATAATAAGTAAAATAGGTTGTAAAAATCTGAGGCAATCACTTATTGAGGTCAAGGAGAAAGGAAGACTTTTGCAAAAAACTTTATCCTTTTCCTTCTATAATAAATGTTCCCATTCCCAATGCATCCGTTCGTTACGCACTCGTTGTTTCCAGACCGATATTGTATTTGACTTTGCTGACCTTTCGTTTAAAACATTCAGAGGGTAACCACTGACACAATGGGATTTGCTATATCCTTCCACAAACAGCGCCGTAAGTGGACGTGAGGACGTGAGTTTATAACATATTTTTATACCATGATCATTGAAATAATCATGAAATAAATAATAAAATAGACGTGTTAAAACCTGCCTTTTGACTGCCGGGGCAAAAGCCGCTACCTTATATTGGCAGTGTTAAATACTGTGTTCTGATTTGAAAGGCGGCATAGATCCACTTAAGTATAGCAACTTATTTGTATCTACTTTTAAATCCTGATGATTACAGACATCAATAGATGTGATTTTTGCATGTATCTTTTCCCACCATTTCAAAAAGTGTTTGCGAAACATGTTGATTTTTATTTCGATCACGCGTCAGACGTGAAATCGAATACAAATTTCCAGCAGAAGTTTAAATGACTTGCCAACTTTGTTGCTCGCGAGGCTTTTGTCACCGATACTACAGGTATCATTGCAGTAAAGAAATATGGGTGGAAATGTATTGAATTTAACTTCGGCTTTACTCGTGTTTGCACCGATATATAAATCGTTGTTCGAATTTTATAAATGAAACTGAATATGAAAGGCGATTTCTGTGAATCAAGGATTGTACCTATTTGTCTTATGCTTTATGATTGTGACATACATTAGGGCTTATATTTAATGATAATAATCACATCAGTTTATTTTTCTGAATTTAGGTGTTTGCATTTGTGCGCGTGTGTTAGGTAGGTGCTTATACAAAAACTTCTAGTGAAAGACTTTAAAAGTACAAGTATATATTTAAAATAGTAAAAAAATATTATAAAATACAAGAAATCAGTCTGCTTAAAGATAATAAGTTGTACAATTTAAACGAATGCACAGCCGGAGAAAAATAGTTGAGGAAGCTTGCTAGAAATTAAACCTATTATACATAACCATAGAGCTAGAGTTAAAATAAACAAGTAATCGACACTATTTTAGAAAAGCTGTTTAGAAAATCTTATCCAATCTTAATTTAGTTCTTACCTCGATAATAATAGGTTTGGATTGTCGGATTCACCTCACACAAGCACTCTGGACAATTACTGCAGCCATTTACAGAATGAGGACTGACCGAATTACACCGATCGAACGACCTACGACGCCTTATCAGCAGATTAGATTTTCCTACTACGTGATTCTTTTTACTAAATAATGGTCTTGTTTCTCCAGTAGGGAAGTGTAAACTAAAACGGGTAAACAAATATAAAATCCAGTTCTTTTCCGATTTGTAATACAAGACACACGGGCTCTGTCTATTCAATAAAATGTATATAATAAATTCATTATTATTTATAACGTTATAAACATCACTTGATTGTAAGGATTAAACTAACATGATTATAATCATCACCAACTCTTAAGTGGTCAACTACTAAGTACGGATATCTTCTCAGAATGAGAGAAGTTTAGTCATAGCCTATCACACTGGGAAGATTGGTAGAATTTATACACCTTTTAAATTTATGAATACCCCCATATACCTCAAATACGAATATTAACGTGTTAGTGTTCATATACTTCTCAACATTTACATTTTCAAAGCGACTATTTGATCAAAATCTATTTTGAAGAATAATTCCGCAAATATTCCCAAGAGACACAAATAAGATTGATGTAATTTCTCAAGAAAGTTTACATTTGTTCAAAATTAATGTCGCAAAAAGTCTAATGTCAATACATAGACGATGTTACAAAATAGACTCAAAAATTTAATATATATTATTTCTATCTTATATCTTCAAACTTTATTTACGTAGAGATTAAATATCACAAATATAAAATTCCTATTGGGCCGATTTCGAAGCAAATCATTGATCACCTATTGTTCATGACAAAACCTGAAACTAAGGTAAAGTAGAAAATAATACAATAAAATGAGTAATTGGCAACTAACTATTGAAACATTTAATCGGTGAGTTTCTTTTACATTATTTGTATTGTTTGAATTTTACTAGTAATTTCGATCTGTTTTACGAAATGCAACGCTTTTACCTGATTACGATTTGTGACGGTAATTTATTTTTCTAAAAAAATATGACTCTTTGGAGTCTATCTGATTTCTTATCTGTGTCCACAAACCGTAGAAGCTTTCTAGTTTTCTATGTTTTTCTTCTGTAGAATATTGAAAAGTTTAGTACGTTTATTTATTCCCCTGACTTTTTCTTTCAAACTAAATCTACTAAACATACGTTCGTAAAAATCATTCGAAAATCTCAATTCCGTGACACTGTGATTCTGTTTAAATGAAGCCAGTGTTTTGGATTTCATTATTCTAACGCATATTTACGTACACCCGGGTTTTAATAATAAAACGAGATAAAATCCCCACGGTCCATCCGGCGTAATACTTTAAAATTGCAAAAACGAAAACGTTTGAAAGCGTTACATCGTTGTTTCTCTGCATTTTGTAAAAGCACAGATTTCCGGGATTGTATTTCTGTTCTTCTATTTGTTGACAATGTTAGCTTAAAAAGTAAGGAAATGGTAAAACTTCTAGAGTCCACTTTAGCCTTTTTCCTTAGTATTTATTATTATGGCGGCTACATTTTTTTTATAATATAGGAGTAGCAGACGAGCATACAGTCCACCTGATGGTAAGTGGCTACTGCCGCCCAAGGACATCTGAGGAGTAAGCTGGAACGCCTCGGAAAAGTATGTCTCCCTTACCACACCCTTCAAACTAGAACACAGCAGCGCTTAACACTGTTGTCATTAGGTAGAAATAGGTGTGGCGGTGGTGCCCCTGGAGTCGAACCACAAAGGGTTCTACCACCTTCACGTGATTCCTCTGTCAAATTAAGTGTCAATTTATTAGGATTTTAAGAAATAGAGTCCCGTAACAAACTGTGGTAGCTTAGTATTAGGATTCCGTTTTTATACTACGAGTACGGAACCCTAAAAACATACAATTCAGGTGTAACAACTCTGTTGCTTACTTTTTTCGTTGTTTATTTTATGTGACGCGGTATGGCCACACAACGGTCACGCATACAGAAAAATACATTATTAGTATTGGAATTTTAATTTGTCTTGTTCAGGTACTCATTAAGTACATTAAAAAAATAATAGGATTTTTTGTTAACTTTGAATTTGGGTGTATAATTAGGTAACCTACAACAAGTGAGGTAGATATGTTCATGTTTTCTAGGCAGTGAGACCAATGTAAATAAGTGTATATATTTAAAATTAATATTTAATGTTAACCTACTGTTTATATTTGACGAATATTTCCAAGAGCATTTTAAGGAATTCCACACAAATATTCATTTATATTAATAATCTTTTCCTGGTAACGTTACTTTCATTTTAATCCTTTATTCAGTCGCCATTTTTAATTTTCCTCCATATAAATCACTGAAAGCTTTAAAACGTTTTATCGCCATAAATCTTCAACTTAATCGACATTTCGAAATTTATTAAACGCAAAATAATCATTGAGCGGAAAAATGGGGCATAAATCCCCAAAGATTTTCTTTCTAAGTCATAAAACGTGACGTGATCCGATTTACAATGCTTTCTGAGCGATACTGTTGAGTTATCAACGCCAATGGACGAATTTATTACAAACGAGCAACTCCCGAAGGTTTTTCGATTTTACGGACGAACGCTAGTATTTTGCAGGTAAGAAATTGCCTGTGTCACACTCAGTAAGTCTTTATCTTTAAGAGTAAATTTAGTCAAAATCCGTTCCGCTGTTTTTACGATTAGCCAGTTTAGACAAAGTTTTTGTAATCCAATTGTAATATATTTATATCGTACATATAGGTCATGAATTACATTTTTGCAATTAAATATAACTATTTTTCATATAAAATGTTGACAAAACTACAGATAAAGGTACTTAGCTACACGTCAAACTGGTACCCAGTTATTTAAAGCCATAGAAGAAGATTCAATTCCGTAAAGAAAAACTAAGTTACCAAGTTCCAACAACATTACGCTGTAAAACTGACTAAAGATTTGTACTACCTTTCTGATAACTTTGAGTAGCTTTATGAAACTCCGAATGTCCTCTCGGATACTAGTTGGTACCATTCTCTTTCAGATGCAAATTATTTTGGGTTAAAACTTTTCCTCTTCGTGTTTGCGAGCGGAAAGTTTTCGTGGCGCCATTAGCATAGGAGTTATGGTAGAAATAGTAGGGATATATCGAGATATTATGCCGATCACGCGATAGATGGACTAGTATAACTTCTAAGTGTAGAAGTTTAAATGACTATCCAACTTTGCGAGTAAGCCCTAGGGATTACAGATGTGTCATAAAGTATCTAGAATTATTACTTTTTGCGATAAGTTTGAAAAGAATGATAGTCGACAAGTAACGTAAATATAGATAGAGTAGCTCGATAGATAACTTTCTATGATTAAGTAAGTTTGATATAATAAGATAGCTTTCTGTTCTAGAAATTGGAACTGAATTGAAACCATAATGTGATATAGAAATAAAGGCAAATATATCAATTACAAATTGAACGAAAATATTATGAACTTGCTACTTCAAAGTCCATCTAACCAGACGTATGGTGGGCTACCATCAGTATGTAGATATATTTGCTTTGGCTTATATAAAACAACTTGCGTCTTTATTTCCTCAAGGAGTTGTACTCGTGTAACTTAGCGGAGAAGTGTTATAATTACAGAATTCTCTCACAAGACAAGGGCTATTGTTTTTGTAAGTCTGCTTTTTGAATTTCGTTTCGTATTGGAATCTCGCTTTATCAGGCAATGTAGCGACCGCAAACGCTTGTCGTAATTTAAAAATACATTATGTGTTACAATAATACTATGCTATTATTGGGAAGCGGTAATAAAATTACGTATGTGTCCATCGTCCGTCATTACGTATTCGTGTGCACGTCCGGAGCCGGCCGCGACGCTCAAATTGCGACCATTGTTGCCAACCACCGGGATGTGCGAATATAAACTCGTAGGTACGCATTGCTACATAATAGTTCATTTACCTACGTTATATTAGCAGTAAAACCTTAGTAGTGTGGACGGCATTCGACATGGAAAGTATGAGATTCTAATTTTTTTTTTGACGAAGGGAAATCTTTAAGTGGTACCGTGGGAGCGACACTGGGGTTATTATACTTATGTGGGGTTTTTAACCGCTAATTTCCCCTCGGATGCCGTTTTTTATCGCGACGTAGAGGGTTCTGGGTTCTGTAAGGTAAAGATCTTATTCTAAGCCTTCGGTTATTTCAAATGTGTGTTAATAGCTTTATACCTACTTCAGAGCAACGTCAAAATAGATAGAGTCGTTTTAACAATCGATCTTTTACATATCATTGGATTTTTTGGTATCACCTTCTTATTAACTACATAAAAAACTCAAATATAAACATATCCATATTATCACGATGGTAACATTGCATTTTCCATAGTTAGTAGTAGTGGAAATTTAAATAATAAAACAGTAGCAAACCAAACCACAACCAAAGCTGTGTTGCATAAAACTTTTATAGGAATAAAAAATGTTTTAACTCCACATTACACGGCTTCCACATTTTCAAGGAATAATTTGTAGTTTACATTGTTATCCTTTTTATCAAGAACAATATTTACTTTAATGTTATGTATGAAAGGTTTAGTAGTGATTGCCTGTTGATTGAAACGCGGTCATCCAAGTAAGGTGTCCGAGGTTCGAATCCCACGCACCACTGTTTTTTTAGTCATGTATGTATTACAAATTAAGAATTTACTACTTTAACGGTAAAAGATTTCAAAAATCGAGCAAATAGCGAGTTAACTCGCGTTAAGAGGGTTCCGTACACGTTGTTCTTTCAAACTGTCCGTAATGTATGAAAAAGTACATAACCAACTAAAAATGTAACTTTAGTAAACGCCTTTTAGTATTTCAATTTCTGTCAATTTGCGAATACAATATGGGATCATCTGCGAGGCTAATGGTAACCGTTACATCACGTCAGTAAAATAATATGGAATGTGTTCATTTAAAACACGCTCTTTGTATTGGATTCCGGATTTGGAAAGCGAGTTCATATGCATCCGAATGGCATCCACATTTAAATAATAAAGCGGGTACAGACAAAAATGCCGTGGTATCCGCTTAAAATGTTTTGGGAAATATTTTTTTATATCCTTGCATCGGCTTCCTTTAAATTCTGTTTTTAAGACTACACATTTCTTTTTTGCGCTTTAAAAATAGTCAATAGGAATGCAGTCTTGACGTCCATAGATTATTACAGTTACTATTCTATAGAAATATAATTTGTAGACATTGTGAGGCAACTCCATATTTTTCTATACAATATTTTGACCGACAACTTGAGTCTGCCTGGTCGCATTCCGGAAAATAACAAAAAGTGCATTATTATAGAACAACATTGTTATAGAACAATAGGATTTCGTTTTGCCAAAGATCTTGGCTGACATACGCGATGTTTTAATGGAAATTAATAATTTAATTAAAACGAAGATCAAGGAATATTTTATTTGAGTCCTTCAATTTTCTTTGACCTAAAATTTTCTCCCAATATTATTTTTGATTTAAGTGTCTGCAAGAAAATTGTAGAGTGTGTAAACCAATTAAACCATGATCCAACATAATCACTACTAAAGTAAGAGAGTAATTACTACAGAAATAAGTGTGGAGGTTGTCCCCACGGCCTTTGAAGTAATATCTATAATGTGCACACAAAAATCATTACATTATATAACGGGTACACAATGTCTGCTTAATGTGTATATACTGCGTTTAACTCAATTATCTCTGCACAGAATACTTTAAAATTTCAATGTGCGTTATTAAAGCCCCAGAAAGGGCAATTAGCGTCTTTGAAGCAGGTGAGTGCTCAGAATTCAACGTAAAGGGCGATATTAAACTCAAAGAGACTCGGGTTAATCGTGTAAAGGACCAAAGAAAGAGGTTAAATGAATGTTTTAACGAGCACAACGAATGGCGGGCTGAGAGATAATCCTGGTACAGATTTAAAAATATTCCTACAATCTTTTGTTATTTTGAATGGCATCATTCAGCGAGCAGATTGGCAAGCGGCTTTTAGCGCTCTTGTTTTAGGTGTAGCATTTTTGTACTAGAAATACTAAAATGTCGTTATTTCAAATATCGTAAAAAGTACATAAACTACCTATTTTAATATTTTTATGTAGATGATGAATTGTATATCAAGTTATATATTAGAAATCGATACGAATTGAACGGACTTTAAAATATGTCAAATATGCATTTAATGGAAAAATAAATTTATACGTCTTGAATTGTAACTTTTAAGTGATAGTAAATATTATTATATAATTATATTATATAATTTCCTTGAAATTTGAAGTATTACTTTCCTCAGAATATACTCGTATTTCGAAATATTCTAAAATACGACATAGTCCATTATAGCTCTATTTTGTTACGGTGCGATTAGTGAGTGAGTGAGTGAATAAAAACACACATATTTTACCTGACTTTTTATCCCTGGCATAATTTACATATTTTATGTGTCAAATTTAACTTTATTCTATGTTTTTATTTTTTTCTATTATAATAAGAGTAGCAGACGAGCATGCAGTCCTAATGGTGTGTGACTTTTGCCGTCCATGGACATCTGTAATAGAATACTTAAGCTGGAATGCCACAGAAAAGTATGTCTTCCTTACCATACCATTACTTCGATATTGTTTAAATTTTCTTATTATTTCCGCCACAATTATATCAACTAAATAACAAAGATATAACAGGTAACGTAGAACCGTACTTTTAATTTTCAGTTTCATCCAGATTACTGCGCTGTGCCATTTTATTATTATAAAACTCCGCTTACAATTTATTAAGCCTTTAATTGCTACCTTCTTACAACAATACTAGCTCATTTTAAAACGGCTTTTAAAAGATCTGGAACAGACTTTAGTAAAATAGCTTTTTGTGGAATAATGAAAGCGCTGGCAATGTTTCTACGTAATTAAAAAGTTAAAAACGAACCGATTTTACAGCAACGTGTTGTAATTACACATGTAATTTACAGACGTGAAAATGTTTTTACATGCCGTTACAATGCAATTTGTTGAGTTTACTTAATTTACGAGAATCACCCGTAAATTCATATAAATAATCCCTGGTAAACTATGCAAGTAGTATATTGTACTGTAATATTATAGTGATGTTCAAACAATAAATTACCGACTAACAAACCGACATACACTTTATGATAGTTCTCTCTTCAAGGTATCAAACTTCTAAAATGAAAAAAAATCTTCTAGTCGCCCCATTTAATGTGTATTTTATGAATTTTATTCATATTTTTTGTATTGTGTAAGGGTATCAAACGTGTATGCAGACCATGTGATGGTTATTCATGAAGTTCTGATTAAAGTGTGTGTAAACGTATTTAGTTGCTTTGTATGTGTTTGTGAACTAACAATACTCTATAATTATAACGGTTTTAGAAGATTTGTCTATGTACAAATTAATTCCACTCTACGTAACAGCGTGTAGCTTATGTATTGCGGGTGTATCGTACGTAATCAATCTTAATGAAGCCCATACGACTTGTGATACGGCTTATAGGTACATATATACACGAAACAAACGATTTTCCCGAGTTCTATCTCGAATGAGTTGCCCCACTAATGAAGTTAGACACTTGTATGCTGGTCGTTCCGGTAACGCCGGAAAGTTGAAGGTATAATTAGGAACATGAAAACGCAATTTCGCGAATGCTGTTTTGTTTTTTTTGCAAGTTCGTGCCGTGTGTTAAACGGTGCATTTTGAGTGCCTTTGTAACGGTGTCCCAGTTGGATAGTGAAAAGGGAATTAGTTCCGCGCTTTTATGTATTTGCCTTCTCATTATGTTTTTTCAAGTTTTTTAGTCATTATGAACTAGTTCGTATGCGGGTGTGTGCGTTTTTGTTTAGAATAAAACGCTTTTTGCTTTCATTGTGGGGCATTTGCGAAACGGTGAACTGCATGGTAGTTTTCTTCTAATTTTAAAGTACGAGCCTTTTGACTTAGTGAGTTTGTCCGAACGGAATAAGACTAATTTTGTTTTGAGAGTGATTAGAAAGGTTTTCATTCTGCAAAAAAATGCATTTAATTAATTAAGTAATTGGCTCAAGGTATAGTAAAATTTATTTAATGACTTAGTTTACCCCAAATTATGTATTTATTTATTTGTGCTGACTAAGTTAGCAACCTGTCCTGAAAATTCCGATGAAATAGGCGATTTGGATCCCATAGAAATTTTGACCTACGGATTATACTTTTCCATATTTTTACTATGTTCTATGCACAGTCACGCAAAACCGACACGTTGAATTGGCAAAGCGCACGAAGTGACACAGCGGGATACAACCATGCTGTATACGATATTTACAAAATGAACGTGTGAATAATTTTTAAAACGCATTGCGGTGCAGTTTTTTATAATGATTGTAGGTATGCATGTAACTATTGCCTCGTAAATTACCTGGCTGATGCTCTTAATAAAGATTTACAAAACGTACCAGAGAATATTATAGATATAAGAATAGAAGATTTTTGCATACAGTCGTAGACGTTGTTAAATATGTTGTTTTTATATATTGTAATGTAATAATCTAATTAATAAATCTAATAATCTACGGTTAAATTTTTGTGTAATGCAAGAAGCAAACAACCACATATTTATTTTGATGATAAGTGGCCACTACCTTTAAGGAAAATCAGTAATCATTCCGAAAATAGTATGAAGTGCTATCCGAATTTGATCACAGACGGTTTGTTTGACTCCTGCGGTTTTATCACACACTGAAAATGTGAACTTAGCAGCTGACACCTCTGTTATATATATGGCAGAAATAGCCATTAGATTTGGCAATTTATTACTTTAAATATCGGTGTTCTCGAATCAAATAAATAAAGTAATTTTGAAGGTAGTAGAACCAATTGTGGTTCGACTCCGGTGGCACCACCACCACACCTATTTTTGCCTATTAACAGCAGTCGCGCTGCTGTGTTCTGGCTTTAAGGGTGGTAAGGGAGACAAACTTTTCCGAGGCATTCCAGCTTAGTTCTCAAGAGTAGCGGAACATCAGTGGTCGACCTCAGTTAGGAATATCTACTCCTATCTAGGGTTCACTACAGATGTCTATGGACATAGTAGTCATTAACCATCAGGTGGACTGCATATTCAACTGCTACTCCAATATCATAAAAACATCATAATCTATATTGCTAAAACAGTATTGTCAATATCAACATCAAATATTACTGGAATTAATTAACGGTAGCGACTATAAGAATAACAAAGTAAACGGGGACAGAATGGGCAATACAGTAAAAATTAATTGCTTTCTCGGAGGTCGTCGTCAAATATTTATTGTATTAAACGTAATCAAGGAAAGCGATCCGCAAACATCCCTTCACCCCGAGATTATTTTAGGCTTTATAAGGACACTTAATATTCATAAGGCATCTTCAGAACGGCTTCGTATTAATTTCGTTATTAGTAACTGAGACAATAATTATTTTTAATCATTTGTGATAATGCTTTGGGTATTAATTTTTTTTAATTTGGGTAGTAATTTGTTTTATTTAGGTGTCTAGTTGGTTAGGTTAGGTTAAGTTAGGTGCCTTTATTTACTTTTAAGTTACGTTACGTTTACGTTTAAGATACTCTTAGGAACAAGTTTGGAAGATCATCTGGTGTAAGTCTCTAATCCCGTACAAGATAGGAAGAATTTATGATAACACTAGCAGTATTTTAAGTGTTTTATTCAATAGTCCTATTATTTCAGAAACCAAACAAGTCCATTACGACTCTATAGAGGACGGTAATGACCAGTATTAAAATTATGAAGGCTGATGGAACGTTGGATGTAACCCTTTTTAAAGTAGCTTGGGTTGTTATATAAAATATATTTTTTTTTTAATTTAAGGATGCTGTCTTGTGAAAACATTAATTTATATAAATGTAAATAACTGTGAGTTTTATAATTATGGTTCTTCTAATTTAATCACATAACAAGAATATTTTCTTTGTCTTCTATTTTCAAAAATAAACTTTGTCTAAAAGTTATACCAATATCAATAACGTTGTACGAAAGTTAGAAACAAATCTACTATTCAGGTAACATTATCACACCACTTACAGTTCCCTTAACAATATAACTGAAAATATAATGAGAGAAAACTTTCCACAGTACCAGCATTCGTTTATTTGTTGAGAGTGCAAAAATAAAGTACAAGGTAACTGGATTTAAGTTCGTAAACTTCTGTAGTAAGTTTCAAAAATTACGAAGAGAAGTCTGGCAAATGTTAGTGAGCTTCTACTAACTTTAGAAAATATTTTTTATCGCACCTCCACTCCAACTCGTAAGAGGATAAACTTGTTCCTAAATTTATATTGAAATAATATTTGCTAAGTTTTGTAGGCTTTTTGAAGATTACTATGATTGTTTATAGGTGGTAGAATGTATGTGGTTTAACTGCCTTCTAACAGCAATCATCACAGTTGTTTTAATTTTTGAAGTAGTGTCGAAGTTTTAAATTCGTTCAAAGTACTTTTTTCGCCGACAAATTTCCCTCATTCATTTTCCAACAATGTTATGTCTATGGTTATACCTGAGACTGATCATAGTCGTTTGCTTCTTTTAAAGATGCTGGAACGTGTCGTGAGCCATGGCGTGCGCCTTATCGAATACCTTACTTACTATCTTCCATGACAATCACTAAAATGCATAGTAAATATAAAATTGGAACCCTCTATGTAAGTATCACCTTCATACCAAGCATCAAAGTAGAATATAGCATTATTCAACACCGTTCTAACGCAGGGCGTACCGGTAGAACAAGAAAGTGGTGTACTATTTAAAACTTATTAACTAACGTAGGTACATTTTGTTCTAGATCCACCTCTTTAGTGTTTAGTAATACCAAACGTAATGTTAACAAACTCCACATTTTCGCTAAATTAATCTATCATAACCTCTAAATACCCGCACCAAAAATATAAAGTGATAATAATATAATTGGTTTTTCGCTTTACCTTGGCAAGATTATTTAAGCATTTTATGCCGTAAGTCCCTTCGTGCCTAAATCCATCACTTTGCGTAATTGGTATAATCCCTAGAGAAATGTAGGTGTTATTAGGGCTATTAGTTCAAAATATTGAAATCGGCAAAATCCAATTTACGTCTCCATTTTACCTAATGTAATTTTGAGTAGCTTTCGGATACAGAAAATTTTATTTTCTCTTCATCTAATATAGCCAATATCGTTATAGGTACTGTACCATACTTATAAAATATTATGATTGGTTAAACTATTTTAAAAGTTTATAAAAAAATCGGCCAGGCAGAGATCTAATTGACCTGTGTATACTACATTTTTTTTACTGTACAAGTCCAGGTATCTTTGCGTAAATGTGCGTGTGTTTTAAGTTATAACGCGATTAAATTCGGTTATTAAACTAGCTTGTTTGAACTGGCTTTATTATTGATGTGAAACATCTATAGCCGCACGTAAAACCGATTTCTGGCGTGGCGACGCATGCCGTGGCTACGCGCTATACGATGGTATATATATACAGTTTATATGCAGTAGTGTGTACGGTGTGGCGACGCGTCGCCATGCGCAAAAATCGTAATATTTTATTTTATCATTATGACATATTTAGTTCCTACCACAATATGTTCTTTTCTGCATATTACTTTTACAAAATAATGTCGATGTTTCACATCTGCTAGGCGTCCCGTGACGGCTCACATTGTTTTTTTATTTATTTATATATTGATTGCACCTCTATAAAAATAAAAAGATACACTAGGGCAAACTTGATATTATTTGAAAGATACGAATTAAGTATACAACAAATTCAACTTTAAATAATTAACTCATTGGAACAAATAAGTAGGTAATTTAAAAATATTTTTAATTAATATAAGATAAAAATTATAACCTCAATATATCATATCAATGAATAAAATAAATGAACATACCTCTAAAAACATATTTGTCCTACTTTAGCATTTAAGCCTTAATTAGAATGACCATGACGTCATCATGTATTCGGTTCATGTCCCAACAAAATTCCCTAGCATTAAGTTAACCGAAGCGTAAAATTATATGCGACGGCACAGCGGTCAATATAATTTTAGGACGCCGATACAGTAATGAATATTAATAAACTGTTTATGTTATAGTCTGTCTCGCTTGTGTATACTGATTGAATTAATAAAGCACAAACAAACTTCAATTAATAAATGAGTAGACTTTATTGACACGCGAATTAAATTATGTTTCAGTTACGGTCCAAAGATTATGTAGTAGTTTCTCTAGGTGGCTTACCAAAAATTATCGAAAAGAAAAATATTATGTTATCAAGAAAAATAAGTGTAAAAGATTAAAATCAACAAAATAAATCTATCAAAACAATTTGGATATATTGAAAAATAGAAATGACTTCGACTACTTATTGGTTTCAGTTTGACGTCTATCGTAGTTTAGATTACGTATATCTGAAATAGACTTGTCTATTCCTAGTTTGAAACCAGACCATCATACAAACAAAACCTTTATTCTATGCTACAGTCCGATAAAATGATGAATATTTATAAACTGTCTAGCTATAACAGTAACTCTGCGCGTAGTGGGAAAACCGAGGCCCGCGGGAAATTACACGTGAAAGGAAATACGAGAATACGAGTTAGATTGGAATGTCTTCGGGGTACCAGTTTATTAGCGGTCAGCGTTCAGGTACATTTACGAAACATCTAAATATACGCGGGTTTTGTTTGTTTAGATATAAACTGTTTTGCCTCTAACGTTTTGTCGTGTAGTAGCACTCAATTATTGCTTCCAAAAATTGTCGAATTTCGGACTTTTGGTAGGAAGAAAAATGGTTAAGATTGATTGACTATCGGGCGTTAAAGATTTGAGAATGACTCAACATATAAAGTTTCAATTTAGACTATGGGAGTAGCATAAAAGTCGTAGAGTGTAGACTAACACACAAAGTATTCAAAATATCGAGATTTAAAGGAATCTTAAGTTTACTATCATTTAATTAAATTGTTGGGTGAGATAATATATTACGTAGTGCTTATACATACATACATACATTTGTCTTGAAAAACCTTCTTAGAGTAGTGGAAAAAAATATGTGCAAATTTTGGACTCGATTTTGAATATAGCATCGCGCACTTCTAATTTATCAAAGCAGGATCATGGATGACTTTCGTGTGAATTGACTTTAATTTATTTTTGTAACACTATGGACAATTGTCTCCAAAATTATCTGAAGATGTGAAATCCACGGTGTAAAGAAGGCACCAATGCCCAACAATAAAAACGAATAATCTGACAAAGAAATCGCTGGAAGCTAATGACTTGTTCAATAGTTTTATGATTAAATCTACGGTCACCCTCTTCCAATTAATCCGTGAGTCGAGTTGAATAGCCTCTTTTATTGTCAGAATTAGTTAGCTAATGTTGTGTTATATGACAGATGTTAATTGCGATTACTGACTGTAATAAATAACATTACTTACGTTCAAGTACATACGTATTTACTTCGTCCAAATAATAATAAAGGTAAAACACTTATTCAGGATATAATTAATATTTTTGTGAATTAACTAATTCAACGACAAATATATAGCGCGTTCATGTAACTCTTATTTTACTATTTATATCGAATTCTGTAATGTTTGTACAGGACTGGAAACTATTTGTTCAAAACAGAACCCAATGGGAATTGCTTGAGGAGAGTACTGATGGGGTCTCATCCCGAAACCTCTATTCGAATTATGTAAGAAAGTTGATGCGACAGAAATGACTCTATATATATTTCTGCAGTATGGACATAATTTTGTATTACCGTTTAATATAATTTAACTACATTCATATATCATAAGCGTGATTGAAGCCATGACTTAATAAGAACATGACAAGTGTTAGCACATGACTTATAAATATCTAAATTAAAAAGAGGTCGCTAAAATTCATATAATGCATTTTTATGTTTTTTTAAAAATCTTTTTCGTTGGACAAGTTCTTTTGTTTGTGACATGTTCCTTTAAATGGAAAAAAATTCGTAAGTGTTAAAAAGTTTTTCATATTTTTATTGTATGTTACTTGTATATTATTGGTTTATTGTACCTACTTGTAATTTGTAATTTCTCATAGTTATTATTTAGTGTAATCCATTTTTGGCCATATTATATGTAACAAATTGTAATCTTCTTTTATCGATAACTGTAACGCTGTTGGATTGCCAAATAAATGAATGAATAAATAAATAAATAAATATTTAGCTTTCCATCTATCATTCCGCATAAAATACGGGAATAAAGTCAACATTTGATTTTAAGTTATGGAAGAAAAACTTACCTATACACGGCCTTCCAACAAGCCCTCAGAGGTAGTGACGTATTTATGTCCGACCTGAGGAACAACTCCTAGAAGAACAAATCTTATATGAGGTTAATGACAATGTGGCACAGCATTGGCCGCTAACCATTAAAAAATCTTTGACCGCACCATAGATTAGTAGACGGCGTTTAAATTTTGTTAAGCTATATAAATCTTTGATTAGATATTCTGCACAATTTAAATGGTATATAAACACAAACACCTTTTTTGTAACGTTTTGTGCTTTTTAATGCAACTGCGTTGTCCGAAATAACTTTGAGGTTCCGTAAAATAGTGTTATAATTTTCGACGAATAGCGGGTCTTGTTAAGTAGGATCAAGGGGCGAGCGAGAAGCCTTATATTTATTAAAAGGCCGCTAACCAGATTTTATCTCGTTACCCGTCTATTGCCAGTTATTACATTAATTAATCTTCGATTAATTTTTGATTTTGGTTGTAACCTTTGTGATTTGACTCCGGACGCACCACCACCACCCCTATTTCTGCCAATAATATCCATATCAAGCGCTGCTGTGTTCTGATCCGAAAGGTGTGGTAAAGGGTGGAGACTTACTTATCAGAGGCCTTGCAAATGAGTCCTTAATGATAACAACGTATCTATGACTGACATCAGGTGGGTCACTTATCTTATCAAGGGTTTTTGTCAGATGACCATGGGCGGCAGTAGCCACTTACCATCAGATTTACTGCATGCTCGTTTGATAATACTATATTATAAAAAAATACTCACTTTGGAGGGTAATATTTTTGGAGTGTATGTCTGTCTCATTCTTTGACCCGCCCTATGTATGTCACTTAGACTATGTCTAAAACACTTATGTCACCCTCAAACGACATATTATGTTAAAATCCGTCAAGTTGTTTTGGCTGGGGGGCATGTCAAATAATAAGACAAACATAAATGCATACATTCGAAAAATATTACTCTGCGATATCGGATAAACACTATGGCTTTTCATTTAGCAAAAGTTTCATTTAAAGTTACTTATGTAATTACGCAACTATTAGATGTAGGTATAGCTCTGAAGTTATTTAATACCACTTGATTATTGTTTTTCAACGTAGCAAATACCTATACGTAATACGTAATTTGTACGGCTAAAACAGATATTTCGAGAACAAATATAATATCTCATTCCCGTTCAGCAAACACGTCTTTTACATGTCTCACTTCACATAATCCGTTCTGATTCCCATCTTCACGCAGTCACGCGGATTTGTGGAACAATTTCCTGTATTCGAGCTTAAGAACACGCGATGTGGATAATTGAAATGGGTACCTCACAGCACTAAAATCCAGAGCTTCTCAATCGTCTCGTCTTAGAATAACCTTGATAAAACAAAATATATTTGGGGGTTTTGATTTGAAGTTTTTCCCAAATAGAGTTGAGCTACTTTAGACCAGAAAATTAAAAATGTGGAACAATTGAAACAATGGATAGGCGAAAGTTATTTATTGCTCTGGTGCAACATACCCATATAATAAAAATAACTACGAATAATTAGAAGAAGAGAAAATATTAAATAAATGACACTTTATGCTATCAAAAAGTTTGAGAAACGATGCAGTATCCATTAAAGTTTGAGCAAGTAATATTCGCACTTAACGAAATAGTAATTGCGTTTGAACTAATTATACAAGAGGGTAATAGCGACAATGTTCTAGAGCTTTCAAGCTATTTCGAAATAATATTGCACGTGCTTGCTTGGAGCAAGATCAAAGTAATTCATCTTGTTCACGTATAGACATAGGAGTTGGCGCTCTGTTGCGTTTTATGACTCCGAACTCAACGTATACCCAACCTTATTACCTACGACATGAAGCACACGCTACAGCAAGTGAATTAAAGCAACTGTTGTAGATAAATTACCAGCATTCAGAGCCGAGTTCAGTGAATAGTGAGCGAAGTAGCTCGCAATGATCGAAAAACCATTAAGGAGGCATGAATACCCGACTTTTACCTTTACGCATTCAATGTGACGTTGAAAAGAAGTTCGTGTCACCGTGCTCGTTCTATAGACCCATTTTAGTGACCTACTCTTAAGGCGTTTGTGTACTAACAGCGAAAGAAATCCAAGCGATATTCCTACCACAGAATCGTATGAATTCTGTCAAACCAATACGAAGATTCATCTTCGAAATAATTCGGAGGTGAATAAAAACCTGAAAAATACCATAAAAAGAAAAACTAGGCAGTATCAGAAATGCATTTTACTTATTTCTTATTAACTTTTGATTCCGTATTTATATTTAAGTCAAATGTATCAGTCCGTATTTGTATATCCGTATCCATACTTGTATTTGAGTCATAAAGAATAGTAAATTAATTGTACTTTGATGGTAAAGCTTAATACAATATATGGAAATGCACAGCTTAGTATAAAATAGCGTCAGAAATAAATCAAACGTTTATGTTAATGCACGAATCCTGCGTTTGCCATCAGTAAAGATTTTTCAAAAACAAGAGCAAATATGTTATTTCTATGTAAGTTCTTATGTCTTATATCTCTTTAAAACGATGATATTGAGACCAAATGTAAGCCTCTTATCAATAAAAAGCCAAGTTTCGTTTAGCTTTCCATTTGATTTAACCCTAAAGCTTCTTGACTTGACGTCCATTCAATAAATTATGTATTGGCATACTGTCATGTATGGAAAATAGGAATAATAAATTAACCGAATAGAATGCCTGTCAAACTAACGTGATTGAAAATAATCTTAAATCTACGAACACGCACGTGACTGGTATTGTGTATTACGACCTTTATGCTATGTAGTATGCTATATTATAATTATCCTCGTACAATACATTGGTAATTATAGTGGAGGTTCGTAATTATGTTGGAAAAAAAATCATGCTTACAAAAGGTGGTTGGTCGTTAACTACTTACTTAAGCGAGGCGTTCCACCTTAGTCTTCAAGAGTAGCAATGCATCTGTGGCCCATCTCAGGTAGGACTGTAATTTTTTCTGGTGTAGATTACTGATGCCTATGAGTAGCAGTAGTCACTTACCAGGTGGACTGCATGATCGTTAACTACATACGTCTATATAAAAAAAAACTTTATGCGCATTTAGTAATAATAAAATAAATAACTATTTCTTATTTTATTTTGTTACATTAATAAGTTTAACGTCCATTAAATTAAACAAACTTGCAAAGACTACTTCAGCTATTTTAAAAATAGGAGATGAAATATCAGTACAAAGTATTTCGCAGCGATCTCTTGTGCAGACGATAATTAAAGGAGACTTGGAAGAAGAAGAATCATAATTACCTAATTAGTTTTGAGTTTCACTCGTAGGAGCTCTTTTCTCGAACTAATTACATTAGTGCAGTTGCCGTTACCGCTTCGGCAGGTTCTTGTGATACCAGGGAACGTTGAAAACTGAGAAAAAAACATGTTATTTTTTTACCTGAACTTGTGGAAGATACGGGGTCAGGCATATGCATTAAATTTTCGGGTGAGATTTTCGTCGTGCGTTTTTTCAGACAAAAATATCAATGAATGAGAGTTTGGTTGAAGAATGAATTAATTACATTCACAAGATTCTTCTAAACAATTATAGTTTATAATATAAAACATTAATAAGATTTTTTTATTCTACATTTCAATAATACGAGAAGGTGGTAGAATCCTTTGTGGTTCGACTCCGGCAGCACCACCGCCACACTTATTTCTACCTAATAACAGCAGTGTTAGGCTACTGCTGTGTTCCGGTTTGAAGGGTGTGGTAAGGGAGACAGACTTTTCCGAGGCGTTCCAGCTTAGTCCTCAGGGGTAGCGGCGCGTCTGTGGTCGACCGTAGGTAGGAATATCTAATCCTATCTGGGGTTGATTACAGATGTCCATGGGCGGCGGTACCAACTTACCATCAGGTGGACTGCATGCTCGTCTGCTACTCTTATATTATAAAAAAAAAAAAAAAAAAAAATACAATTTTATCAAGAAATCTCCACAGAAATAAAATACGTTTCTTAAAATAACATTTTGCTACAAAATTGTATGTAGTACACAAATTAGTTTAATCGTTAATTTGCTTTGTAAAATCTAGCAATAATGATTTGAAGATATAAGTAAATACTTTCGTTATAAGAGTCACGAGAAAATGTTTAATCATACCATAATTTTGGCGAAAATATCATTCCAGAAGATCTATGACGTAATAGACATTACATGTGACTTTTCTAACATACTTATAAGGTCACCGACATCTTAATGATTCGCATAAAAGTCGTTACTGTTATTTATTTCTCTCAGTTCATTTAACAAATATTCGATAGTATTTTCTATATAATAAAAGTTTGAAATGGGCAAGAGATCAACTTAATATTATATAATATGAGGGGAACTTCAATCTCGCTGCTTCAATATTATATAACTTTATGAGTCCCTACATAAAAAACGAACATTTACGAATGAAACATTTAGAACATTTACGAATGAAACGATACTTCTATGCAATTTTTCTTCGATTTTGTGTTGTTTTTACACCACTTAACTACACATATCGGCATCGTTCCGCGTAAAATACACCATGACAGTCGGAGACGTAATGGGAAAACAGTCAGCCATTTTACTTAAGTGTCAGCCATTTAATGTTTTCCTTAAATTACAAGGCGGTGGAGATATCTATACTTATCTATGCTAATACCAAGCAATACCTCACATGACTATGCAAAACGAAGCGCGGAAGAGTATTAGCGGCCGCGGCGCAAGATCAATCGCATTCATTCATCCTCATTCGTATACCTCGTTTATCACTTATGTGCGCTGAAAACGTACGAAATACTAGTTTACTGATGTAAGGGATACACTGTTGAATATAAATTCAGCCATAGCAGTGTTATGTAACTACAGAAGACAATAGATCTGATTTGGAGGGTATTGATTACCGCACCCTTTAAACCAGAACTATTTACCTCGAACTATTAAACCAGGACTATTATTAGAATATTCTTCATACATATTCTTGTATAATGACAACTTATATGAGCCGTTACAATTTAGGCCTTAGGGATATCAATCCATCCATCACGAGTATTCGGGTCTGATGTTAACTGTCCATTGAAATATTCATTTTTTACATGTTATTAGGGGATAGTAATTAAACCTTTATGTGGCATACACTTCTGTGCCACTTTGATTTATATTTTTATTATATATTTTGTATATACGCACTTATATCACAATACTTGAAGCTTTTAAACTGAATAATTGCCATAAAAATGACGTTGTTGACAAGCAAATAATACTACATAACATAAAAAATATAATACAAATGTAAACGAGTGTACCTAATAACATAGAAAGTCAAACGTGACTATGCAAGATATAGTGCGGGAGTGTATTAACGGCAACGTGGTGCAAGATGAATCGTTTTCATTCATCCTCATTCATGAACCTCGTACATCACTTATGCGCAATATACATTTGCCCCAGGAATAGGTGTTTGGAGTTAGAATTATATTTTATACATAAAAATATTTGCAATTTCCTGAGGTGTTTAAATGACGGGAAATTAATTAGTTAAACGTGTACCGAGTATTAATATAGAAGTGACGCTTATTTTTATTCTTTCTGATTTCAATTTTTTTACAAAATTTTCAGTACGTAATTTTAATATTATGAAGTAAGTTTTAGTTTTCTTTTAATACAATTTAAATAATATTTGTAAACCACAGCATTTATAAAGCACTTATAAATTCTCATTTTCCTACGAATATGATATCAGCTTAATAATCCTTTAATCCGAATTTTATATTTGAATTTCTGAAGAGATTAACGAAGAATATAGCTTTTTTTATACCAGTCCTATATTTATTTAGTTATACTCCGCGCCAAACTGCTAGTCTGCTCTGAAGTTGTTGCGAGCAGGTGTAGTCATGTAATTTGCTATGGCGACACGATTCATTTCAATATTGAGAGCGGACTAGCAGTTTTACGTGGACTATATCACGATAATATATTCGATAAATTCAACAAAGTTATAGTCATCTATAAAGTTATTTGGATAGTTGGTTGTTTAGTTTTTCGACCTAGAATACATTTTCTAGTTAGCTAATAACCGCGATATATTTTGTAAGCTGACAGCAGACGACGGGCAACACATCCATCATGGACTTGGTCTGGAACAGTTTTCACTATGTATGAAATAAACTATACTTAAATTTATGTTATACTTTGCCTTATTGTTTTTTACTCTATTGCTTAGTAATGTTTTTCATATTATGTACGGTTCTGAAGCTGACTGTACCTATGTATGTAGGTCTGTTTCATTCTGTACAGTCCAGATTTGGCCGATTTTAACATAAGAGGTTAGAGAGAGTTGCTAGCTTCGTCCAAATTGTTAATTACTAATTACTAGTATTTTACGTAGTTAAAGTTTCGATACGGTTTCAGGTAGTAGCGACATAATTTGCTGTTTTTTATACAATGGTCGTAGCGTTGCTACGTACTACTTTGCGGAGGTTGATAAGGTAATTTACAAGATTTTACCCTTAGTCCTAGTGAATAATATTGCATTTGTGACCAAAGTCAGATATCACAATAGTTGTTATTGATTATGTAAAAGAAGTCAATGGACTTTTTTCCTATTTTCATAACTAACCGTCTGAATTGTGTATTGCATGAGTCAGCCATTGCATTGCTCTTAATTTTAAAAACTTAATATAAACATAAACTTTTATAAACACGAAAGCAGTTATCATGGAAGCCAAGTACAATTCAGTGTGAACGTAATAATAAAATTATTCCATGTCATTTACTTCCAAATTCCAAGTATTTCTCGTCCCGCTTAATGCTTATTTCGTGTTCTCGCAAAGTTCCATTTCAATTATAGAAATATCATTTATAAAACAACCACACGAAAATTTCATGGCACAATTTAGTTTTGTGAAGTGCTTTTAAAATTTGCTACACAAAATAAAATAATGGTGAGTTTGGATTCGATTAAAATGACTGAATTGGTTAATGTTTACACTGACGGAGGCAGAAATAGTGGCATAAATCTTTAAAGCAATCCAAATTCAATTACTAGGGTTTACTTTAGACTAATGGGAAAAGGCGTTCCATTGTTGCCTCGTTCATTTAATTCGTCTGTTTGGACACCGGACGCCATAATACCGATCGACGTAGTATAGAGAATTTCAATTGAGGAAAAAAATGGAAATCATAGGAAATCATCGGATTAGATGGTCAAGCCGAAATTGAGTTTCGGCATAATATTGTGGGGGAATTACATTTGTTTTATCAGCTTCCATGCGAAAAGTTTCCGAAAACTCGGCGGTTGTAACACGTTTGCGTCACAAACAAGAGGAATAAGCGGTCGAAAATTGCTTCGCTTTATTACTCCGGGTAACAGGGTATTGCGGGCCAAAGTTTCTTTTTATTACGAAATCTTCCCAGCGTAACCGTAATTTGAATAATATATCGATTATGATCATAGCAGCCAGTATCGGAATGTCGTTTCGCGTGATTGCCGGAGACGTCCTTACGCACGGGAAATACTAACGCTGAATCAAGGCTCTAGGTATTTTATTACACTACGTGTTAGGAGTTTTAAGTTCCTTTATTTATAAATATGACTTCTAAACCAAACATTATGAGTAATTTCAGCCGTAGGTATGTAGTTCAAATATGAACAATTTCGCTTCAATACTAATATTTATGTCAGATATTTTTAGGCTAGATTGGTTTTTAAAAATTATGTATCTAAAAAATTACAAACTATGTTATTTATATCAACGCTTGGTGAGATTTTTACGTCATAAAAGGCGAGTGTCTACCTTGTCGATGGGGAAACCTTCAAAAGGTACCCGGTGCCGTGGGAACGACACGAGGTTATGTGGGATTTTTACCGCACTAAAACCCGCCCGGTGGCCGTCCTCAGCGTTGCGTGGAGGACTCCGGGATCTCCAAAGAAACGCACGGAGTCCTCTCAGCGCACTGCCACGTGGGGCCCCGTCCAAGTGCGATTGAAACACCACACCGTCCGATGTACACGACGGTATGCGACCACACATACCGCCGTCCTTCCTGGGGTCGTTGGCTGGGTGGTTCGAGCTCCCACTCTTGCCGCCCGCAACCCCGAACGCCCCTTTTAATCGCCTCTTACGACAAGCAGGGGATCCTGTAGCCCTCTTCTGGTCCCGGAACTACAGAGACAAAAAAATATTTTCCGAGATTTGAATCAGTGTTGACCAGAGATGTATCGTCAGAATGGCGCACCTTCTTTACTCCTGCGCTACCGACACGTAGGCGAGTGTCATGCTGTATCTATAGCTGGTATAACTACCAATTTAATATTCGGTATTATTTAATTTAAGTTATATAACTGGTATTACCATGTGCATTATGTGCAATCTACCCAATATTGTTTGCCAAACCCTTGTATACATAAAATCGTAAAGATAATTTTATAATTTATTAGTTGTGAAATACCTATGATATAACCGGAAAAAAACATTATTTATTACATAACCTTTGTACTACTTATCAAGTTTATTTCTCAAGAGTAAGAATAATTTATAGCATGTCATAAACTATTCGTTTTGCAAAACTTAGTTGGAAAAATAAAATATCATTCGTCCTAACTTTTAATTTACCTACCTCCTATCTATAAGGTGGTAGACCTCGTTTTCGAATGCGGCTTACACCACTGCCACATCTATTTTTGACTTACTTCTTAAATTCTATTTCAAATGATTAAGACGGAGACGCTTATATGAGGCATCAGAACCTATTCATATTTAATTGTTTTAATATGGTACTCCTATTTGGGCTTGAGACTTCGGATGTCCATGAACGAGAGAACCGTTACCATCATACGAAGAATAAGCTCGCTTGCTTCTTTCATTTCATTGTAAAACATAACAACAAAGGTGGTAAAACTAGTATGGTGTAACCGGTGATCTATCATCACTACTTGCACAGTCACAACAATTCTTGCGTTTCAGTGAAAGTGTGTGGATGCCTCCTAGTATACATTTAGACCTCAACAGTAGCAATGCATATGCGATCGCCTTTAGGTTGAACCCCTGATGTACTCGTATAATGATTTGGTTACAGTACCCTTAGTATGAGTTTTTATGTTTTGACAAAAATGATTGGAAATGTATGGGCCGATACGTAAACAAATACCAAAACAGTCATTTTGTGAAAGCTTTTGCGAAAGCTTTTGTGAAAGCAAAGTCATAGTAAGGGTACAGATGTCTATGGGTGGCAATGACATTTTACCATTAGGAGTGCATGCTCATTTGCCACTTTAATCTTATTAAAAACGTACATATAATGAACAAAACTGTGATTAATCTTATAAAGACAATTGGAATTATTAAACTCAGACAAAGTAACATCGACAGTTTAATAGATTATTGTTGTTACTTCCAAACTCTGTCGATTCGCCGAGAAAATGGTCAAAGTTTTTGTAGTTCTTGGATGAATGGCGCTAAAGGCTTTTAATGGTCTTTAATGATTAACTGCTGTTGTAAATTACACTCAATGTGTCGATAACATTTGTTCGCTTTGTTTTGAAGATATTAAGCAGTTAATGGCCGTACACCTGATATTCCGTAATAATTTTGTAGATAACTTTGGGTAAATCACTACTGAAGCTTTTTAATGTATGCATTGTTTATGTATGTATGTCTCATTTTTTGGCGCGCCCTCTAGCTCAACTTTCAATATTCTAAGCAGTTAGGTTAATAGAAATGTGGGTATCGCGGAGGGCTCCGGTTGTGTTCCGTCGGAGATCCCGGAGTTCTCCAACAAGCGCCGAGGACGGCCACCGGGGGGGTTTTAATGCGGTAAAAATCCCACATAACCCGGCGTCGCTCCCACGTCGTCGTTGAACGCCTTTTGAAGGTTTCCCCCTCGAGAAAAAAAAGGTTAATAGAAATGTATGAAACATGTCACCCGACACATTTATTTTTTCTACAAAACTGTCAGGCCGACCTAATATGAACTCGCATATGAACACTGCCGCGCTTAGGCATTTATGAAACCAACAGAAAATAGGACAAGTTTCATAATTGGGAACATGTGTTACTGTCCTTGAAGTGTAAGTTGGTATAACTCATATTAGTATAGCTGTATCCTTTTCAGTGGGTATGCAAACATTTTATGCTGCTAATATAATGTAGAAATATGTGTAGCGATGGTCGAATAGATATCTACGACTATTTAAAATAAATTACTCCCTATGATAGTTACCGTCAATGGGAGATAAAGGGTAAATTTTTGTAACTGAAAATTTCAGAACGTTCTTGTAACTCTTGTTATCGTCGTTAATACGAAGCTTGGATATTAACGATAACGATTTTTTATAATAGTACTTTAAAATAATAAGTCACTCATTTGATGATACATTTCAAATTCATAGAGTGGGGATGTCAAGTGGGGATGATATCATGGCGGCGCTCAAGTTATCAGTAAGCGGAATTCTAATCGGAGACTTCAGCAAGAATAGTTTAATAATGGGGATATAGTTATAATACCTCTAATCACTAGTGTGTACTTACTTACGTGTATTTGTAATATCGTTACACCGTACCGTATATGTGACTATATTTATACATGACTACCTTCAAGAAGACGTTGATTATACTCTAATCGAAATAATTTCATTTGATATTAAAAACCTAATTTATAAGTTAATTACGAGTACTCTATGTGTAAATTTTATTTAATAAATTATAAGTTGCGCATAACCATGCTATTATTAGATAAAAATAGTGCAAGAGAAGGGTAAATAAATTAAAATCTGTCCCGTCATAAATAACAAAAACAAAGTTTATATCAAAAGCTGCGCCTCTTCCGCGGCGCCTTGGGAAAGGAATTTTAATTACTTTTATGGCATTAAACTTTCAACTCTTAATTTTTATAGTCTGATGATGCTTTAATTAATATGGCGTACCATTATAATTCATCTACATAAAACATTAGCTGACTCAATTGTTTTGTGTAGGTAGAATAAGGCATTCCTTAGTGAGGATAAACATTATTTTTGTCGGAAAAAACTAACATACAATTTGATTATAAATCTACGGTCGCTACGCTCAAAATAGTGTGCATCCGAAAATACCGAAAAATGCATCATAATTAAATTTATTTTCTTTTGAAGATGTTTATGCTACCAACATAATCTGGCGTCACTACTACCATATGGGTATGAGCTAAAAGTATACCCTTAAGTATCTATTTTGGAAATTATCTTTTACTTTACTACTATACCTCTTGTTGAAATAAGTTAATAGGACCTTGGCAATAACAACTCACACTCGATGTTTTATTACAACCTGTCATTCGTTACTATTGTCAGAAAAATATATCAATATGTATTGCTCAGACATATTTTTATTTAGTTCAGGAATTACTTAAATACTTTCATAATTTGTTATCAGTTTATCAATACGGTATTCGAAAGTAATAGAACACGTCCCTTAAGCTGAAATGAAAGAGATTAAATAAGTTACTTTGAAGGGTTTCGAAAATTCGTGGTTTATCTTTCATCAGCTTAATTGGATTGGTCGGAGGCTGCTTAGCATTATATTGTTTTTTATACTGACTTCGAAGTTAGATTTTGACCGCAATTTTAAAACAGGTTTGGGGAAATTGATATTTCATCTAAATTGAATGTTGATTGTACAGTATTCTTAACTTCTTCTGATATATATATATATATATACAATTCTTATATTTAAACATAAAGTTAACTTAATTTTCAGGTGTAATGATATCTATGTTTGTTTAAAGCGGTAGAACGACGACGTCAGAGGCACTACTACAACATTTATTACAGCCTTATAACGCCTTATAGGTGTAGTAACGCAGATATATTTTTTTAAGGTGTTTCAACTTGGTCCTTAGTTTACATCTCTGGCCGACCTCGGGTATCTCATCTGGGGTTGATTACAAAAGTCCATGGGCGGCAATACCCACTTGCCATCAGATGGATATTATAAACGGTAAAAAAAACGTATTTAAAACATTTTAAAGTGTGTGCATCTTAAAACACTATTCAAATTACAAGGTAGTAACGCAAATATTCCTGCTCTGATGTAGAAATGGGTGTGGCGGTAACAATCGAACCCAATGAGCTTTACCTCCTTCTATGACGGTATTTGAACATGAAAGGAGTCTATTGTCAAAGTAATTTAAGGTAGAACAGTATAATTAGACTACTGAAGCGTAATATGGTGTATTAGGATCCGCATACAAGTTAATGGTCTATTCACAGTATGTGACTTTCAAATGTAACATGTTGTCCGTACTCATATTGTTATGCAGAATTGTTAGACTTTGAGTATGATACCTAATGAATCATCATCAACAACCTATTACTGTCCCACTGCTGAGCACGGGTCTCCTCTCATAATGAAAAGGATTAGGCCATAGTCCACCGCGCTGGCCAAGTGCGTATTAGTAGACTTCACATACCTTTGAGATTTTTTCTTTTTTATAAATCTTTTAGGTATGCAGGTTTCCTCACGATGTTTTCCTACACCGTTTTAGCAAGTGATAATTAATTTATAGTACGCACATAACTTTGAAAAATCAGAGGTACGTGCTGGGATTTGAACCTCAAACTCCTCGATCGAGAGGCCGAGTTTCTTAACCACTAGGCTATAACTGTTAATGAATACCTAAATATAAATGTTTATTCTACGCATAGCTTTAACGCATACGTGCTTGGTGTTTTACTACTTAACTCATTCCACGGTAACTATAAAACGAGTATTGTTCGAATGTTCGAATCTTAACAAATAGAAAATTTAAATGATTAATCTTGATATTTGATTTAAGTTCAGTTATTAAGCTTACTTTTTGATTTTTTTTGATAAGGCGGGGTTGCACGGTTGAAAGAGAGCGGGATACTTCCTCTCCTACGCCGCGCCGGCTTTCTAGTTTCCATCCGTCTTATGAATGCACAACGCCGCTAAAGTAATTGTCAATTAAAAAAAAATGTAAATGGAACGTAAGTTCATCACAAGAGTAATACATGATTGTAATATTTGTCATACATCAAAAAGCAATACGTTGGTAAATCACGACACCAAGCCTAATATTTGCTATGTTCATTTAACGATTTGAGTTCAAAGATAAACAGTTAATGAAATACATCATTAGTGCAGTTTATCGGTTTGCGGTCACGATGAAATATACCATCATTTTCTGTCAGCACATTTCTATATTCACAAACGATTCTGACCTTTAAGGCACTCATGTTACGAGTTGTATTATTTAATATGCCAATTCCATCTAGATTACATCAAATTTTGGCGTTTATTGCTTAACAATAATTTTGAAATATAATAAAACATCAAAATAATAAATGACCCGAAAACCCTAATTTCAATATATTTCTTTTAATTATTCTTGACGATTTTATGTGAAGTGGTTTATTGGTATTTTATAATATTATTTATGAATATTTGTAACAATTATGTGAAGGTATATCTACTAAACTGAAAGTAAAATTAATATTTTACGTCTGAATACGTCTTTATTTGTACCAAAAACATGACTAACTTAACTTTTATTCATTCATTTACGACAGATCGTTGTATTTTCAAACAACTCCAAAATCCTTGGTCTTATGGGAACCTAATCAAATACTATCAATGCTGAGTAATGGGTTTTGAGAGTCGTGACAATTTGTCTCCGCGTCTCAGCGCTGATCCCCTTGTCCGCTTTGATAGAGCACTTGGTGTTCGAGTCAATAAATTGACAATCGTTTTATTTCGGAAATACTGCTTGTAACCTTAATGTTCTGGAAGAAATAACATTTTGGTAAAATTTTCTTTGTTTTGGAAGCAAAAATAGACATTACCATTATCTGGTAATATGTTTTTGTTGCTAACTGAATAATGCTAAATTATCACTGCTTCGATTGGAGGTCTATGTAAGAAAGCTTTGTATGTATCTTTGTTTTGTGAATCATGATGTAAAAATTAACCGTATGTGCATTATGTTATACTCTAGTGTATATAGGGCTACGAAGCTCTACGACTTTCGCTACGGTATGCTACATATTGCCCTACGCTTTGTTGCAGTGCTACGGCGTAACATGCTTTGCTACGCCACGTTGTGCTGCGCTTAGCTACATAGCGATATGCCTAGATAAACCTACGTTTCATAAGGACCTTATGGAGTCGGACCTTTAAGCCCAAGTTTCTGATTAGAAAGTGTAGAGACTACAGTAGTATACGTTATAACGACAAAAGAAAATATCTTGGACAAACATGATGTCTACGATGTTCTCGTGTATGTGGTTTACTCATCGACATTTAACCAGCGTGGTTTGATTGTGACCCTTCTCATTCTCGTAAGGGACCGACCTCAGCATTTTGACAGTGTAGTGGGATGATGATTTATATGTTGAAGTAACTAGGACGAAGTGTGGGTGTGAAAAAGGTGTCATTTCTATAGGAATATTTATATAGAATGATATGCTTCACAACACTTTAGTGAAAGTATAATTTTAGAAACATTCCACTTCTAATGAATCTAAACAAATTACTTTTATAACTTTAACCGTTGAGTTCTATACAGATACTTTTACAGGTACTAACCGACAAACAAAATATTAAAGTCGAGTATGAGAAGCGGTGATAGTTCACAGTTTAAAACTTTCCCCTTGGCAGTAAAAGCGCGCTTCAACTGAAACTAGCACTCCTCTAGATTTGACAAAAAAAATGTTTCAAAATGTTCTACGTAATTTACGATTACCATCCCTGACGAGGTATGTTCCTCAATTTAAAAAGAAGTTCTAGCAGAGATAGTAAACATTTTTTACGAGACACAAGTAATGTAAGTGAACGCCTGTGTTCGTAGTTTAACAACATTGTTGTTTTATACCCAGTTCACAGTATTTTAACGCCTATTTATGCTTAGTAAGTAACTTTGCAACCTGTAAATCCCCTAAATATAGCTTTGGAATTACGTTACAATAAATAAATGTCTATATTTCAATTCAATTCAATTTCAATTTGATTTTAATGAAGTTTGGTCTGTAGCTGCAAAATAACAATGTATAGAATACTATTATATTCAAACATTATTTGGTAAATGGTCAGAATACAGAATTTCCTAATATTAAAAACAATGATTATAGTTGGGATATAATACAAGCTAAATAAACAATGCGAATAGTTTATACTAATTAACACTAGACCACAGAAACCCATGCGGTACCCACTCGGTTGGATTGACGCGTTGTGGAATAAAATCCATTCGTGATGTCAACAACCGTATTGTTGACTTTTCAACCCATTGTGGTAAGTTCATTTGAATGTATATATTTGTTGTTATAAATACAATTGTATTTAAAAACCAACCAGGCTACCACGACCATTATGGCAACAATTTATGATGAGATGTTAATAGGTATAAGAAGATATTAAATGCTGAAATAATCAGTATTAATTGCTAAATGTTTTAAATCGCTATAGAAACGAAAACAAGCCTAAATGAGGAGTACAGACGAAGGTTTTGAAGAACGGGATAAACCTAAACTAATATATACACCTGATGGTAAGTAGCTACTGCCTCCCATGAACATCTGTAATCAAACCCAGAAAAGATTCAATTCATACCTGAGGTTGGTCACATATGCATTGCTATCGCTGAGGATTAATTTGGATCGCTCGGATAACTGCGTTTCCCATACCACACCGTTCAATGCGGGACACAGCAACGCCTACCATTCCTGTAGAAATAGATGTGGCGGTGGTGCCTCCGTAGTCGAACCATAAAATCTACCTCCACTAATCCGTATTATCACAACAAATACGCAATGGAACAAAACAAAATTTTCAAATCTCCCTGTAATCTTAAATCGGGATTACAGGCACTGAGAGCATTAGAGCCGGAGTGACGATGGCTCCAGTGAAATGGCTAATTGCATTGTCCTCACAATTGTGGGCACGTAATTATACGACACTCAGCAGAATCCCCGGGCTTTTAATAAGCATAAAAACCCCGGTTTCGTAAAATAGATCCATTAGAAGATCTCTTTTTGTGTTCATTTTGCCTTGCTCCAAAAACAAGCGCAGGTTTGTTTTGTCATTTTGGCGTCCACACAAATGAATGAAATTAAAGTCTCTCTTTGTAATTTGAAAAAAGTTCCATTTTTGTTGACATGCTTATTTCCACGATACATTTTATTTTTTAATGTACAGGTAATATTAATTACTTTATTACACGACATATAGGAATAATATTTAAAATTTAATTTTATGTTCTTGTTTAAGTGAAATATGATTAAAAATCCGCGGTGAGGTTATGAGTGTAGAAATAAAGGTTTATAATGTAACATTTATTATCAGTATCACTCATAGTCTAGGATACTATGCGCTGTACAGATTTTTAGAAGAAAAATCATATAATTCTAAATCGAAAAGTTGCTCTCTCTATGGTACTGGAGAAAGTATATTGATAAATGATATTGTATACTGATAATTTAACAAAAAAAAGTTTTTACAAATAATCCTCTAATGACGACCAGGTCCCTAGTACTTAAATATTATAAATATAAAAAATAACTTTATTTTTATTTTCACAATTCAATTTCTGGCAAAACTCATTAACAAAAAGCCTTACCTTCACCTCAAACCAACCTTTCTAAGGAATGATTATTATAAAATACTCCGTAGATAAAAATAAAATTTAATTTTGTGAGAACGGGTTAAAGAAATTCATGGTTTATCTTTCATCGCCTTAATTGGATCGCTCGAGGAATCTTCGCGTAATTTTTCTTATATTTTGTACTGCCACTAGTGTATCTTTACATTTATACTAGCCTTTACTCGCGGCTTCACTTGCATTCAGATGTTGTTATCTATTTCTCGGCAACGGTACTTTTTTGGGATGTAAGGTTCCATGTATCCTTTTCCGAACCCCTCACGTGCGTACAAAAACTTTTTATTTACATAGATAATTATAAATACATATGTTTAAACAGATGCTATTCTCATCGAATAATCAACAAAGAAATACGTAAGAAATAAATGTCAGTGTGTCTGTTTTTATAAATTAGCTTCGGAAACAAGTGGATCGACATTCAATTGACGTTTATGCCAACAGAATATGTATAACAACCTTTATATAGATCATTTTGTTTTGTCGAATAATATCAATGTCGTAAAAAAACAAACGAGCAACGATCTAACGTAAAACCAAATTCAAATTTTCGTAAAACACACACCGCGTAGGTATGCAAAATTCACATTGGTTTAGATTTGAAAATAGTGAATTTGAATTTCATGAAGTACCCGCACAATATTTTTACATTGCAACATGAAAATATTCCACATAAACTCGGTAGTGGCAGCCTCGTAAAACTAAAATAACATGTAAAATCTGACTTGTAATAAAATCTTTTAGTATCTGATCCTACATTTCTATGCAGATGCGGAGAATATTTATGAAAACATATTGCGTCTAGTAAGTAAGTCTAAGTTAACCGAACTTGAAATTACTTTGAGTTTAATCCTGGAATGGAGTTTATGATTGAGATATTTTTCATCATAAATCAGTCTAGAACCCAGTATATATCCAGACACTTGATTATCTTTAGCTAGATTTTCTAAGGAGTAATATTATTCTACCTAATGTTTGCTGTATTGAGAGTACGATCTCGTTTTTAGGGTTGCGTACTTAAAGTGTAAAACGGGGTCCATTATTAAACATTCGGTGTCTGTCCGTACGTCTATCCGCCTATGGCTTTATCTTGTTTCTTTTTTTAATGACCGCTTAGTTAGTCAAACTCTAAATTTAATAATCCTATCAATGAATTCATTATAAGAACCATACCTCTCTTAAATTCGGGTTGGAACAGGATTCTTATTGGTAAACATTGGAGCGTGGTGGTACGTTCATGTCTCCTCCAATTGTTGAGACAAAAGTGGAAAATAAAAATAACAAACACTACAAATAACATTCTACAATCACACATTTCAATCCTCTTTGCGATACAAAACGGCAGACAATTTATTGACTCGAACGGATCGGAACTTGACTTGTCCTTTATCAAGACAGACAGACCATGGTCCCAGAGACAAATCGTTACGTTCCAAAATTGGTACTCAGTATTGCATTACACAATTTTCCAATAAGCCAAGAATTGCTTTCAGGAAATGTGTAGCGTATTTCTGATTTCTGACATTCCTAAACATTTATTTATGTAATAAGGAAAATAATCTTTTCCTTATGAAAATAGCAAAAAGTAATGTGCAAACATAAGTCAGAAATAGTTATTATTTGTAGATTACAAAAATGATAGACAAAATACATTTATTATTTATATCTCTTTTTTATATGATAGTAAAAAACTTTGATATTGACGGATCGTCACGGATCAGTCTCCCATACTACTCACTTCAAAGCAGAAAACAGCAGCGTTGTACACAACTATTACAAGGTAGAAATAGGTGTGGCGGTGGTCCTTTCCGAGTCGAACCACAAACCACAAAATATCTATTATCTTATTGGTACATTACAATGTCTAATGAATAGTAAATGTATTAAAATGTCATCTTATGGAATAACATATCACTACCACATTTTTTTTTCTGATTTATAAAATAAGACAAGATACAGACGAGTATATTGGTATACCCCAACAAGAATTATTACAAATAAACAAAGTCTTGGATTAGTCTAATTAGCAGTAAGTCGTAAGTTATGGGGTTGAATAATGTAAGCAGGAGAACTTAATTCACTTCCATTCGGCCTCCCTCTGAACGTAATTGCTCTCCATTGACTCCAAGTTATACATATTTTATTGGAAAGAAAGTAAGATATAGGTTTATAGCCTTAGTATTAAACGTGATATATTATTTCCCTTGATTTTATTTATAGGATGATGTAATTTTAATCACAAAGAAGTAGTAAGGTCATATTGAAAAAAATAAGTAAATTGAAAAAATATGTTTTCAGATGTATGAAATGAATATCTTTGTACATTTGTATTGAATATGTTCTTCTATTCTAAGTCGATCAACGATGTTCTGCCACTATTTAGGAAGAAGATGTTCGCCTCATATGTGAGTGAGGCTGCGTTTACATCCTTCCACTAAAACGCAAGAGTTGCTTCACGCTAAAAATAGGTGTAGCGGTGGTACCATCCTCAATACACCATCCTCGTTCTAGCGCACAAAACATGAAGAAAACGTATCAAATATATTTTATACTGATACAGGTTAAATTTCAAACGAAATTCTACATTCAACAGACACTTCATATATACCTAAGTAAATTAGGCGAACTGTAGGACTACCATGAGTTTACAAAAGTATTACTCGCTAGCGACTGCGTAAAATAAATGTATGAAAAATTGTACAGCGCCTCTGGTGGTTACTCGTAGAACTAAAATCCGTAGTGACGTAACTCGATACGTAAAAAACCTATCGAAATCAAATCGCTAGCGAATGTCATTATGATCTATTGCCATACAAATTCGGTCCCATGAGTCATTAATTTGACAGACGTTGTCAAGAAATACCGTAACGATAGTAGTTATGTTATTCACTAGCAAAATGACAATAGTTTTCTATTTACCATTTCTATAGTGGCGTTTCTATGTCAACTCATGGTAATGCTACTCTGTTGCCGAAACGCAAAGCGGGCCAGAGGTAACAGCGCCACTGAACAAAACTTTACCTTTGTGAAATCAGTACTCGTTCCAACTGTAACTGGAATTTCACTCCCTGTTGTGATTCGAACATTTTACGGCGAACATGATGCTTCTAGTACTTTAATAGCAATTATATTATCCTGCTGAAGTTTGTTCACTCAATTTGCGAAAGTTGGAAAATTTATGTAGCATACAAAAGCTGTTTACGCTTCAAAGCTATTAAGGCTGAATTATCATATTTTATACCTTAAAAGTCTGACTGAAATTGAATAAGGTATCGTTAATAATATATTTACGTTTACTTACGAAACTAGCATAATTACTGAATTATCTTCTACGTCTACTGAGACGTGAGACAATGTAGAATAATAGCGCCACTAAATTGTCAAATGAGTCCCATGATCCGTGCTTACCTTATGATTACCAATTTTATTGTGAATCGTTGAAAGGTACAAGTGTGATATGTTGCAACGACATATAGGTGCAAATAACAACAAATAGGATTGCATAAAATCCTGAAAAACTAATCAGACAAGATGCTAGTCTGCACGGAGTATTTTATTTTTATTGAGCAAGTTTTATAAAACGAGAAACCCTTCATAAATAAGTTTTAACAGTTCCTTTAGAAAAATTCACTATATTAAATTTTTGAAAATTTATTTCACCGATTGTCACTTGTGTTACCATTAGAAATGTAATAATATGTTAAATCCTGACAATCTCGTTACACTGTAGAGCGAGCCAAAGGAAATGGCAGACATTTAAAAAAAATACCTTCCTTCTGGCGCAGTCGGGTAAAAAATGCAAGCAGTTCGTTAGTGTTTATTAAATTGACATCAATTTATAATAAACACATGAAGTTTATAAAAAAATACACAAAAAAGCATGTGCCTGAATAGTGCACAAAAGTGCACTGATAATAATTATGCTACAGCGTAAACCGGTTTTATTGCAGTTCAAATGTAACCATCATTTTGCCAATATAGCTTAAAAGGTTTTCAGAATTCCGTTTTCAGTTACGCTTTTATTTAAAGCCTCTTTTATTCATTCATTTCACGATTCCACTAAAATGTTTCAGAGTAGAAATTACAAGACAAAAAGTAAAAATATTAAAATTCCAGCTGTGAACTTTTAGCAGGATGATAGAAGCATTTAAACTAGGAGTGACAACGACCTCGGTGAAATGGCTAATTGCATTGTCCTCACTATTGTGGGGGCACAATGATACAGCAGATTTCGACGCTCGTAATAAGCTATTTTATATTCTACTTCTGTTAAACAGACCTGTTTTCTAAATTACGAGTAGATACGATGAGGTGCACGTTTGAATATATAGTTTCACCATGCTAACAATTTGACTAAAATATCGTAGCTTGAGTACCTATCTAATATGTATGAGTGTTGCAAAAATAAAAGAATGAGCATTTTGATAAACATGTTGGTAATTAATAGGTAACAAATTCTGCACTGATAGTCCCACATTAGGGCACTTTCCTGTCATGCATCGTCGCAAGTGTCTTTCTTTCTATCGTTTCATATGCACAGGAATATGGTTCATGAAAGCAAGGCACCGAGTTGGGGCTCTTTCCCGGTCGCGCGTGTATACTCTAGCATGCGCGTTTCACCTGTGCTATGAATTGACATACTAAAGTTTCTTCGCGATCCGTGTGAGTATACGTTAAAGCAGTGATAGCCTAGTGGTTAAGAAACTCGGCCTCTTCATCGAGAGGCCCGTGGTTCAAATCCCAGGCACGCACCTCTGATTTTTCAAAGTCATGTACGTAGTACAAATTTATTATCACTGGCATAAACGGTGAAGGAAAACATCTTGAGGAAACCTGCATACTTGAGAAATCTAAAGAATAAATGTTTTCAAAGGTATGTAAAGTTTACCAATTCGCACTTGGCCAGCGCGGTGGACTATGACCTAATCTTTTTCATTATGAGAGGCGACCCGTGCCCAGTAGTGGGACAGTAGTAGGTTGATGATAATGCTAATAAAAAAATCATTATGAAATTCATTGTAACGTTGATAAGCAGTCCTTTACGGAAGTAAACTGGAATAAAATTAAATATTAGTCTAGTACAAACTGGAAATAGATAAACCGCATCTAACTTCTAACCCAGCTGTATAGTTAGCGCTTCAGAACTAAGCTATGAGTTTGAACAAGTTGAGATACTACCGTGCACTGGATATATCTAGGAGCATCTAGTAATATTTTATATCCAACGGCATAATAACTCTAACAAATTCAAACTATGCCTGTTAATATTAATCTGTATTTTGTTAGCAATACTATTATTTGGCTCGGGTTTTCGCCATTAGTATTACAAATATTTTTTTTCGTGATTCGACTCCATTGGTACCGTTATCATACTTATTTCTATCATATAACAGACATGTAGTGCAGCTGGTTTGATGGGAGGTAAGGGAGAAACATTTATAACAGACATTGCAACTTAGTTTTCAGTATTAGCAAAATACCGTATAGTATTAACTGGGTATGTCAACCCCGTTATTGTCTTACTGCTGGACATGGGTCTCTTCTCAAAATGAGAATGAAAACCTCTCTACGCCTGTTTGAGAATTATTAGATATGTTAGTCAAATAATATATCTGAAAAGCTGTATTCACCAAATAATATGTTTGTTCATGATCAATCCTTTTAGTTTCTGAAAAGCTAAGTACACACGAATAACTTAAAGCTTATTACGTCAACACTTACAAAATTGTACAACTACTAAAATGTCTGGTTTATTCCGACAAGATAACTTATTTTCGTAAATTTCGTGCTCTGCCAAGTCTAGCCTAATTAGTAAACGAATGATTATTTTGCTAATTAGTAAAGACTGTAGGGGTTTATACCCGAATATGTTTATATCAAAACTTCGTGTAATAAATTTGAGCGAGTGCAGAACACATTTTTTGTTTGGATGGACAAAAGATTTTCATCGTGTAAAACTTTACAAATGTAGACAGAGTAGTAGTCTTAAGCAGCAGGAACAAAGATGGGACCAAAATTGTATATATCCTTCAAGTTTAATTATTAGGCAGCAGCATTACCATTGGAGAAAAAAACATTTGGGTAACGAGCATGTGTTAGTAAAAGGAACATAGGGCATGCCGAAAAGGTACATTGATGATCTAATGAAGATGGTGGAAATCCGCTGTATTCAGGTACAGGACCATTTAAAAATGGCGCCAATTCGAAGAGGCTTCTGTCTAATGGTGGTACGCAAAGGACACATCATCATCAGATAGTTATTAGTATGGCCGGCAATGCATACCACTACCAACATATGTTTCTCTTCAAATCAGAATGCAAGTATGGTTGTGTATGATATTTTCCACATATCCTACGTGAAAGACAGACTAGTCAATAGTATAAAAACTGCACGGCTTAAAATATATACCATTTGTTAAGATTCCTACGTAACACGAACGGGAGGAGACGCGTGGGCGGAGGAGGCGGGCACCGTCATCGGCGCGGGCGGTGCGGTGGCGGTACGAGCCGAACACTCACGCTTGCGACCTCTATCGGCCACGGACGATTCTCTTAAAAATATTGTTTGACCGGGATAACCCGGGATAACCCTGTGATTAAGCGGCCTTATTAAACCAGCATTCTATAGTCCACTCTTTTATTTGAGTCCCAGGACCCTAACACCATTTATAACTTTTTTACGTTTATCCTACATTTATAACTTAAATATCAATTATTTAAAACGGAACAACGTGGGCAAAATGTACCGTAACTATTAGTTTTATGCCGCAATTTGTTTAGAACATTTAAGTTAATACGGTTCCGCTAGTTCATATCTAAAGTGGGGTGTAATTTACAAAGTTGAGGATAATGTGGGCTATCCGCGGGGTCCAATATGGAGCAGTTAATGCCACATTAGGCCATTATATAGCAATTATACCTACACATTAGTTTCACACGGAATGAGGTTTCTTATTCACAATAACATTATACGTTAAACATTTTATGATGATAAGCTATTTTTATAGTCTATCGTCTGAAAATGTTTTAAATTTGAAATTTCTTTAATATTTTAAAGAAGTTCAAAATTTATTTTTAGTGCGAAGCTGTTCTTGTTAGTTGGTCCAAAGGTGTGAATGACTGCTAACTTAAATATGAGACCATGTTGACCCTCAAAAGCAGCGAAGCTTGATGAGTGGCTTTAGGTAGGTTCTCTATTCTACGAATTGGTTCCAGATGTTCATAGGCTGGGGTGGCCATTTACTATTAAGTGAACAGCATATTCGTTTGCTATCCCATTGTTATAAAAGATACAGTTCTATTCTCAGTAGTGGGAACCCAGAATATTATAAAAAGAACAAGTAGGTACTCCGAACGCAATATAAAGATAATACGAAACATGTGATGTAATGCTACATCCTGCACAGGAACAATATCTTACGCTGTTGTCTCAGGGGATTACATCAGGGTTTTATAGATGGTACATCCGACACGGGACATTAAGGTTATGGGTGCGCCTAACGACATCTTTGCTCATAATCTTATACGTTAGGCGATGACAAATCACCGCAGGAAGCTGACACGCTTATGTATATATATTTAGATATTTCGAGGCTTAAAGACATAAAGGTCATACGGCACTAAAGCACTTTTTGAACCTTCATAATTATGAAAAGTAAAAATTGACTTACCCCTAAATGTGCCTAGAAGCCTTTTAGGTCTCGATTAATTCATAGGCAATATTTATGTTTGATCAAGATCATATATGTAAAAATGCAGTTTTACACCTTTGCATCATCATTTCATTATAAGTAGTCAAAATAAGTAGTAATTATACGAGTAACAAAAGTAGTGATACTACCTTACCATTATAAGAAAAACTCGCATGTTTTAAAATAATTAACTATAAATAATCAAGCAACACAATATCTTATCTTAAAACATATATTATACATATTTACATCAGCCAAACCGTTTGAGCAATAGGGCGTACTAAAGAATAAGACATACATACATACATAGCCCTCCCCAGGTAAAAATCACATCAAAAATGCAACGATTTATACCCCTTGATACGTTATATGTTGTCTCACACAAACAAAAGCAATCTCAAACAATCTGCAGTGTACCAATGACAAACTGACGTAAGAGCAAACATGTTCCAGCGTGTACACAGCGGAGATATATTTATTCTCGAGGACGAAACGCGAAAACGGGTCCCTTGGGAAATGCAGGTGCAAGCGCCTGTGATTTTCTACATTCACCTTACCGTATATCTTTAACTAACTTGTATTAAACGAGCTTATTTTGTAAGTGAGTAGCTATGTGTCTCTCTTTTGATATTGGTGTTGGATTCTGTAAATAATTTGAATTTTTTTGCTCACTCCTTCAATTTTGTCTTTAATCTTGGTCTGAATTGAAGGGTATAAGGGTAATTGCCTCAATTGTGGACCCCTATAATAATAAATCTTGCAATAGGAAAAAATATGGTTTCTACACTCACACTAGGATTCTTTGTATCGTGGTTGCCACGGGAACACACAAAGACAATTACACGAACACTCAGACTCAAAATAGATATCCAAATTCATCATTCAGTTATCTGTTTGGCCGGGGATCGAAAACGGAACCTTTTGCGCGACAGACAGGTGAGGCGACCGTTTCGTCACGCTGATAAAAGTAATTAAAGAGCATTTGCTAATGAAATATTAAGTGGTCACAGGTGGAGTTTAAATCAGATGTTCTTAGCCACAACATCTGAAACGACCCACAAATAAGCTAGGAGAGTTATTTGAGGTTTTACACAGATGCGTTGCTGTGTTAGGACAAAATTGGATTGCCCCATAAATTAGAAGTTCCACTTTACATCTTTCAAAGTAAAACATGGCGACGCTTAACTAACTCTATATTTGAGAAATCGGTTTGAGTGTATTCAGTATAGAAGAACCACAAAGGTTATAAAACAAAAACTATAACTTAATAATTTTTCATGTATCGATCGATGCTCATGTAGGGCTACCACGGATACTGTCGTATAGATGCCAATAAATATATACCTAATTATAATGAAGTCTAAAATATGATATAGCCTTATTTACGACTAACTAACAAAATAGAGAATAGCGACAAAATCTGAATCGAAATAAGTTCTATTTATAGGCCTGAGTAATACGACCAATTTGGCTAATGCGATTGCAAAAAGGGGTTTAAAAGCATATCTTACTGTAACTGCATCATACATAGCTGTGACAATGAATTTCCCACTCCGTTTGTTCCTCTATAAAGAACGTTCGTTTTATCTTAGCCAATATACCATAATGATGAAAGCCCTCGTTTAACTTTTCAGCCACATTTTAGTTCCATGCAATTTGTATGGAGAATAATGGTAATTAGGGCCAATTACTTCCGCCAGGCACGCTTTCACATTTTAAACGCGAATGGCGCATAAGGATAACTCGCTGAACTTTATAAGGTTGAATTCGAGCAGAGGTTACTGATTTTAAAATCATGAATAAATCAGCGAGATTATGGAGTTTGAGAATGTGCAGCGAAATTATGCTGTAACATTTCTAAGTAAGAGATTCTTGTATGCAAAATTGTCGGTTAAATATACTACTATGTTAAACAAGTGGAATTATAAAAAAGTTTTTTTATAACATAGAAACCAACTTACTTATTTGGAATCCTCATGTTAATAGTGTTAGTACTAATTTAGAATTCCTCGTCTTCCTTGCCACAGCCTTTAAACTAGGACAGAAACGCTTAACACTGTTATTGTTAGGCGACATAGGCATGGCGGTTGTGCTTTCTGGGTCGAATCTTGAAGGGATCTTAAAGATTAAGCTTATCATTATGAAATTGTAATTGATTTTTTATGGATACACAGCGCTGACAATTAATTCAGCTTATAATAACTCTATAAAGCTGCTGTATTCGAAGTTATTAAATAAAGCATAAGTATCAATATCAAACGATATTACTTATTTCCCAAGGGCAAGAAAGCATTTGTAATCGATCTGTGGCTGCTTCGCATTTCCTTGCTACTTTAAGGGCTACGCCAAAGCTGTAGTTATGGCTGACGCTAGCTAGAACTTTATACGTTTTATACAACTGATCAAATAGGAACAAACTATTTTTTTATAATATAGGAGTAGCAGACGAGCATACAATCCACCGGATGGTAAGTGGCTATTGCCGCCCATGTTCGGCTACAGATGCGCCACTACCTATGAGGAATAAGCTGAAACGCCTTGGAAAAGTATGTCTCCTTTACCACTCCTTTCAAACCAGAACACAGCAGCGCCTAACACTGCTTTATTAGGGAAAAATAGGTGTGGAGGAGGTACCGCCGGAGTCGAACCACAAGGGGTTCTACCACTTTCGAACCTTTTAAATATTATTAAAAAATTGAAAAGGTTTCTAATAAACTTCATTCCCGAGTAGATTAAAAGTTACACATATATTTTTCCACATAAAAGTAGCTATTAACCTTTTAGCTATTAGCGTTTAGCATTCCTTAGCTTGGTATGAGTGGAAATCACGGCAGGTTTTTGCCCAATGAATATGCAGTAACAGTTCGTAATTTCGAACAACTTTGCGCTGTTCTGAAAATGTATCGTGCTATTTCAGCGGGGAACGATGTAGTAATTACTGCAGTGCGGTTTATAGAGTAAATAGTTGGTAGTTCTAAGTGCAGGTGCATAATATCTGAAGTTTATTAGTTAGACTTCGAAATACATAGGGGAAAATGGGAGATACCTCGACTCTACGGAATATTTCGGTACATCTGCCGTCAAGAACAGGTACCAATTAGAAATTCTTTATTTATATTAGGTCCTTTCATAGGTAATGAAATGAATTCATGTTTTTGAACCGGAATGTTAAGCTTTTCTCATTGACCGAAATTCAGAGTATTATCGTGTTATTAAGCTCAAATTACTAAATTTATGCGTATTTTTCATGTATTATATTTAAATATTATTCAGACTCATCACCATCTTTATCTTCTATTATTTTTTATAACTTGTAAACAACTAAGAGTACAATCCACCTTATGATAAATGATTTTCGTTATTCATAGACATCCACAGTGTGTGGGTTTCAAATTCCACACATAACTAAGACAAGTTACTTTGGATGCAAGAGGACTAAGATAGAAATATCAATGAGCTAAAAGATGAGCGATAGCCCGTGCTGACAACCATCTTTAATCGTCGCTAGCAGTCGCTAACAACTGTTAACAGGCGGCGACAGTCGGTAGCGGTCGCTGACGACGGCTCGCAATAGTCGACGGAAGTCATCGGCGCGGATTGTACGGCTTGCAATAGTCGACGGAAGTCATCGGCGTGGATTGTCGCTTCTATATTAGAGCCCATAAGATAAAACTCCTACGAAATAATCCTTGATCAATATTTGCGAAAAAGTCATTTCTTTTCGCAGTCACGACATTTAAAATTCTACAAAAAAGAGTTCAGCATATAAAATCTAAACAGCCAAATAACAATGAACATCTGAACGTCGTTTAACTTTGAGCGTGTGTATCCGACAGGTGTAGGAGACATGGCACGCCGGGCGCCTATTTCCCCAAATTAGGTAACTTCATCCCATTTGTTCTGTAAGTACCTCATTTCATTGAATGATACTGGCTTATGTCTCCCTTACACAAATGCGTCGAATACGCAAGGGATGTCTTTAGGTACTTTATGCTACTTACGGTTCTTATTACTTTTTCCGTTGAGTATTCTCCTAATGTGACTTTTAAATGTTTGGAGTTCGAAACTGTATAGATTTTATTTAAATAAACATCTATCGAATTGATCTCTTCTTTTTTAATAAAAGCAGCACAAACGCATTTAATATGATGTTAAATAAATAACGATCATATGGTCATCCTGATCGTTAAGTGCTGCTATTTTTGAAAGTAAAATTGGAACATTTTCATTCGGCATAGCTGCCTTACTTAACATTCCAAAAACATCAGGAATAACATAAAAGAGAAGATGGTGGTGGTGGTTGCACTCATGCATACCAGTAAGCAATTCTAGCATCCTTAAGTTAAGGCATTTACAGACAGAGTGCCTGTTAAATGTAATCTCGTTATTCTTGTCCTAAAATGCCGTGTCGTCCCAAAAGCGAAACGTGTGAAATCTTGACTCAAAGTGGGTAAACATAATTCCACCTAGTTAAATCAGTTTAACCTCAGTATAGCTTCAGTATAATTCTACTCACCTGCCACGGACCGCGTTATTTCAACGTTATGTGACAGTTATTCCAACGAGAGAGAGCCGAATAGCCCTCGACTGAATAAACCTTCCCTGAATGTTCCTTGAGCCTGAAGCACCCGTAATTTTGCGGTCCTTTTTAACTTATTTTCTTGCATTGACTCCGTGTAACTTTAGGGTCAAACCTACAAAAGTATTACTTGCTAGCGACTGCGTAAAATAAATGTATGAAAAATTGTACAGCGCCTCTGGTGGTTACTCGTAGAACTAAAATCCGTAGTGACGTAACTCGATACGTAAAAAACCTATCGAAATCAAATCGCTAGCGAATGTCATTATGATCTATTGCCATACAAATTCGGTCCCATGAGTCATTAATTTGACAGACGTTGTCAAGAAATACCGTAACGATAGTAGTTATGTTATTCACTAGCAAAATGACAATAGTTTTCTATTTACCATTTCTATAGTGGCGTTTCTATGCCAACTCATGGTAATGCTACCGGTCACATCTCCAATGCGACACTGCCGGTTTACGTAAGTAACACATTTGATCGCTATTTGTTTCAATAGGCTATCATAGCCCTCGCTATGGTTATTTTGCTATATACTTGACCGACTGACTATGATAACTTATTTTATTATTACTGAATTACTAACTGACACACACACACACACACACACACACATATATATATATATATGTATGTATATATGGCTATTAGACTAAGATGGTCGACTCATATGTATGAACGGCTTCATGTCCGAAATATGTATGGCAGTTGTACCTTTCCGGTTGAACATAGTCTTACGTTTTTTCAAATACTTCGTAACGATGCTTCAATCTAAAATACCCGAAAGTCTATAACTGAAACCATTACCATGACTTAACTCACCTGCCCCTACGAACTATTATATCACAGTTACGCGACAGTTATTTCAGCCGAGAGGGAGCTGAATGGCCCTCAACTGAATAAACCTGCGCCTGAATGTGATACCCCAGCCCGAGTGCCCGTAACTCTGAGCTAGTGTTGCACAAATTATCGATATATCGATAGTGTTTGTGTGAAACTATTGATGGCGTTAGTGATATTTGATTGAGCCTATAGAATCGGTAGTATCGATCAGGCTGTTGAATACAATGCAATGAATATATTCTAGCCGTATTGTATGAAACAATAGGACTGTTTTCTTAATCGATATTTATGCTAGTTATTTTCAATTCTGTCGAAGGTTTGTAAGACTTTCCATCGAATTTTTTCATCCTACCTTTACCTTTGAGTATTACCGTTACCGATGAGTATCCAACAAAAGACCCAGAGCATTATTATCTATGTAATTATTAAATACTATCGAAATCATCGTTCTTCCTTATCCGCACACGCATTACTTAAGAACTATAATTTGAGTTAAATTTAAGTAATTTTAAACTAAGTAATAACTAATTTGGAGCACCTCAATGTTATCGATAGAAAGTCTACCGCTACAACACTACACTGCGGTATATTTTTTCAACCCATTGTCCTTTTCTAGTTGATCATATTTCATATGCGACGTAATGTGGAAACGGTATTTGTGATGCGGGTTCCATTCATATTCACAGGTAAATCGTCCATTATTTTGAATAAAAGATTCAAAAAGCCAAAAATATGTTAATTATAAACGATTCAAGCTCGAAACAAGAATTAAAATATTATTAATAAAATGTAACTTAATTATATTAACTAAAATAAAATTTAATTAAAACACATGTTTCAAGCGACATAATTAGCTTTGTAAGTATAATTTATATTCATCATATTTTTTATGGATCTTGCGGAAGATTCATAGAAATGTCTATAGCTACAACTATTTTGATTAATCACCTTATTTATTGCATCAATTAATTGGCTTTGTTCGTACACATTGTCTATCATCACCATTTTTAAGCATCAAACAGAAACATTGAGGAATAGGAATAGAATATAATAATGGAATACCTTTAGTTATAATAGGGATGTAAGAATTCTAGTTACATGTTGGAAGAAATTGAATTTTTGTCTATCTGCACTACGCCATGACATTGATCGTCGCAATCCGACGGGCTGCAGACAGCGGCGCGAGTCGCATACAAAACTCCAAATTTTCTAATATAAAAATTCTTCGCCTTTCCTAAACCTTATTGTACCTACTACCAACTTGAAATGTCTATCTTTTGTGCGCATATTTTAAAAATTAGCAGATATAGTACGTGATATTTTTTTTGGGTTACTAAATTTGAAATTTCCAAGACAGGAAAAGTTTTGTCGTTTAGGTACATGATAAATTACTTGATTTAACCTACGCCTACGGACCTTTGTGAGATATTGACGTGAATATTTTTCAAAGCGTTGTAACGTGTACGTGACGTTTTTCAACATATATCTACTTTGCAATTTTTGTAAAATATGTATTTATATGCTCCACATATAACATATTCCTAACAGGAGGACAATGAATGCGGATAACGTTGATGATTATTGTTCTAAAATTAAGTCTACGCCTTTGAATTTACATTCATAAGTAATTTAGAGTTTTCATTAATATGAACATACTAGTTTTTTTTGAACATACAAAATAATTTCTACCGAGGCACACTCTAAAATAACGCAAAGACGGAAACACTTCTTCTATTAGACAGAAATACGACTGTACCTGTACAGCGGCAATACAACCTTAGATGAAATATAAATTTACCAATTTCATCACAAACATGTCTGTAAGTTTCATTTTTATAGTATTTACAGACTGTTGTTCGTAACAACGATCTTAATATGATTCCGTGCCAAGCAAACCCCAATTATAATTATAATGAAGTGTAAGTTATTATTAATATGAATGAAACATGAATTAATTATTTTAATTTTATACAAAAAACGTTATTACCGCGAGCTGATAATTAATACCTCAGGTTTAAAACGACCCCATTGTAAAGAATGAATAATGAATGTGCAATTATTTTTATACACAAAGGGCACATATTGGAGAGAATATTCTCATTGTTCATAATGAAACGTAAATTCATATTTCTGCAGTTCGAACAAGAGTTCGACTTTCATTCGATCAAATAAGCCCATTATTTTATGGAGGCCTTAAATTATTATCTTATCATATAAAATGTATTAATTTTACTATCCGACTGCCGATAAAGGGTATACGATATTAAATTTGTATACAGTTATGCTTTGCTTAAAACTCATAATTATACAATTATCTAAAGGCATCATTTTTATTAAATCCAAAATAAGGTACTCGTACTTGTGTCTTAAATATCGTCGTCACGAATAAAGACAAGTTAATAAACACCGTTATCAAGAATTTAAATCGATTATTCAGATATTTGCAAGCAGGTGAACTGTTTGTATGGCAAGTCCACATGGTAATGGTAACGCCATACAAGTTGTATTTTACTTATCTTCTTTGCTACCTGTATGTCTCAATATATTTTAAACCACAATTATAAATTATCTCATTATTCTTGATTTCAAATGCACATTTTCTTCACGTCAATATACTGTTGCCTTTGGGCATACGCAGATTCGGTAACAGAAGTCAATAATTATTTCAACCCAATCCCAGATAAATCTGTGATAGTATCCTTAGGAACTGATCTCAAATGAATCGTACGACTAAATCCGCATGATATTATCATTATTATCATTGTAAAGTAGAACACAGTTGCCTTAAATAGTTGAGAGAATTGAGCAGCTAAGACTCGTTACAAATAAGATAACTATTTTAATATTTAACACTTAATTTAAATTCGAGACCTAAGCTACGACCAAAACTAGATTTACAAGGGGTGGGTTTAATACCTATTAGCATTCTACCAATCAACCCAGCTGTGTTGTAGGAATCTATAATGACAACGCATTGGTATTATTTAGTTCCATTGAATACTAGCAATTAAAGTAGAATAATTTGTAATTGAAAACAGTATTAATATGCAAATATTTTAAAATATAATAACGTCCAATGAAAACCAAATAAATGAGCTAAGGTAAATATTTAACAGGTATTAATGTATATTTAATAAGCCGTTTAGGTGCTTACGGTTGGAAATATGATCTACTAGATTTTGCCCGCGGCTTCGCCCGCGTTTAAAAGAAAATACTATAACATACTAACATACATAAAACTGAATTCGTACCTTCAACTTTGCTAAAGATCATCACTTGATCAAATGCATAGTTTACGATTCAATCCTTACTAATATCGATTAAAATAATCGATGTTTTGGGTCCAAAAGATCGATTCTCCCATTAATCGATCTTAGATCGCCATCCCTAATTCCCGTGGGATTTCCGGGATAAAAACTATCCTATGTTCTCTCTCGGGTCTCAGACTATCTTTGTACACAATTTCATTAAAATCGGTTCAGTGGTTTGGGCGTGAAGAAGAGACAACCAGTCAGACAGACAGAGAGAGTTACTTTCGCATTTATAATATTAGCAAGGATTTTTTGGACCTTTATAGAAAAGGGTAATTAAAATAAAACTGTTAATAACAGTACTGTCATTGTTAAAATTAAAGCTACTAAGTGGAGAAATATTAGAAAAACAAACATTCAGACTGCTTAAAATACGAGTATGTTACTCTCACAATTTAGAAACCAGCAATACCTCATATGTTAAAATCCGTTAAGTTCTTTGAGTTGCGGGGCATGCTAAAGAGTGAAACATAGGTACAAGCATGCATAGGCATATGCTTGAAAAAAATTTCCCTTCGCAGTCCGGTAAAAAGTTTTAACGCCAAACATCTTTGAAATTCTTTTATCAATGAATGTAGGAAGTCGATTTTTACGAAATTGAAGTAGTAAGTGACTATACATTCCACTTGATGGTAAATGACAATTGACGCCAATGGACATCTGTAAATAATCTCATAAGATTAAACCCCTACCTGTGGTCTGACACGAATGCGCCACTATCCCTGAGGACTAAGTTGGTACACCTAGGATAACTAAATCTCCCTTGCCACACTTAATTTGTTTCATCGATGTGTACAATACATGAAAGCTTATTATACCACATTCCATTTGTCTAACATTCACAATACCAAGCTTGAGAAGAGGGTAGGGACTTTCATACCACTTTTGTAAGAGCCCCAAAGGGAGTCTCACTTCCTATAATCAACATTATCTTCTGAATGTCTTTCTCGGAATAAGATCGGAAAGCTTTGTAAGCCTATGACGTAAAGGACTTGCTTAACCACGTTTACAGGAGCTATAGAATATTAATCATACTGATAAATAATTATTATCATCAGTTTATGTCAGTAGTAATGATAAAAATAACATTGGACCAAATAAATTTGATGGTTCATTTGATGGTCAAGTGGCTCCCAATTCGCCTTCGCCGGAATGCTCATATTCTATCTCTTCTCTATTGTTTACTATTTAATCCAACTGCTCCTCCTTACCTCAAACAACGCTTCCAGTTCCTCCACTTGTCCCATGACCGAACCCTTCATTCTTCAGAAAATCTTGCTCTCTGTACTCCCTCTCACTCAACTTCTTTTTACAAAAAATCCTACACTGTATCCGCTATCCGTCTTTGGAACTCCCTCCCTGTATCTATTCGTTACTCCCAATCCTTATACTCCTTCAAAAATCTCGTAAAATCTCACTACCTTCACCTCTAACTATTTTTCCTCCCAAAATCTGTGCTCTTGCTATTTACCTATAAAACTGTGTTAACTTTCTTTTTGTAATTTTATTTTTTAGCTTCTTTCCCCTTTATTTATTATTTGTTCTATAGTATGCTATCTCTATATTTACACTTAATTTTATATATTAGTCCTGCATCTATCATTTAATTGCACCCTCCCTATTATTTTAAGTCATCTCTTCTTTAACTCCTCATCCTAAGGTTGTCTGGAAAAGATCGCTGTTTTAGCGATAAGACCGCCTTTTGTATCGTCCAAAATTGTATGTTTTGTTTTGTGTTCTTTTTTGGGTACAATAAAGAATATTATTATTATTATTATTATTATGGTGAATGAAAAAAAATTCCATAATGCTCTACGGTAAGTTTACATTTACATACAGCATATGCTTACATTTGATAGTAATATCCACTGGCTTTAAATAAAACACAACGAGCATCTAAAATCATATAATCATATTCCCACGTGAACACAAGTACCACAAACATTGATCTATAAATATAAAGATCCGCCACAAGCGGGCAAAACTTGAAACATACAAAATACGGCAAGTGGTGTAAAACGACTCCAGCCAAGTCCAGTCGCTCTCGCGCGGCGTAGTAATACACACGAATGTCACGGAACACGTTGAACGTCATTATTTTGAATTTAAAGCCTCAAAATGCCTTCTTGTGCAATGCGTAAATGCAAAAATTATGCTCGAAAAAGAAACAAACTTCATGGAATCACCTATCACACGTAAATGAAGAGAAATTATTAAATTTCGTTTATTTTTCGTGTTCGATCCGCCATGATTACGTGAGTAACCAGAAAGAGACAAAGTATGTTTTTGTCAATGAAAGTGATAAAGACGCAAAATGCATGGTCATAGATCAACAGAACAGAAGTGACATTTTATTGAATCTGACGATGTTCATATGTCGTATGTTATAGTTTAAGATCCCACTGCTTAATTTTTATATTAGTGTGTTTTTAGTCAAAATATAACATTTTATGGTTTATTTTAATAAAATAAAATCGATATATGGGAAATTCTGTATCCTAATCTTTAAATTTCCTTCGATACCTGTGGTAAATTATAAAAAATATTACCATAAAATTTATATAGGATAGTATACGGTATTTTAAAATTTCTTTAATTGAATAAATATTTCAATCATTAAGGTCGTATTTCTTCCTTAACCTAAACATAATTTAATAAATAATCTTTGTATAGCCAGAAATTAATCCTCAAAAAGACCACGGTAAAATTAGAATCTTATATATAAAATTCTCATGTCACAATGTTAGTTACTGTACCTACTCCTGCGAAACGGCTTTACTGATTTTCACCAAAATTTATATGCATATTCAGTAAGTCTGAGAATTAGCTACTATCTATTTTTCATATCTCTTAAGTGATAAGGGTTGTTCACCCTTAACATTTTTTTTATTTATATGGCAACACAATGTTTGCTGGGTCAGCTAGTACATTTATAAAATTTACACAACTTTGCAATTAATGGTCGTGTGTAAAATAAAACTGATAATAATAAACATAGATTAGTAAAGATACTTCGCCGCCTTGAAATTGAAATAAGCCACAAACGGCTTAATAGTAAGTTCTTTTTTTGAATTCTTGACAAATAAAAACATTTTTAGAGAAAATATACGAATAAATAACTAATACTGCGTAATTTACATAATAAATAAATAATTATTTCAAATATTTTAGAGACATTTTAGCACGGAGACGTGGCAAAACTTTTTTACAGAACTATTTCAATTCTCAAAACTGGGTAAATTTTCTTGTTAGGAGTGAGTAATATTTACTAATCTATGATAATAAATATAAACTATTTTTAAATCATATATTTTAAACCAGTCGATACATCTGTATAGATACATTCTTTCAAATTATATTTTTATTTAATAATTATTTATTTAGTTAAACTGTACTATAACATTTCTACGTAAACGACGTACTAAAACTATTATCGACAGTTTTGGACATTTTTTACCTTCTGTTCCATTATTTCATTGTCTTTGACAAGCATGCGGATCAATGGGATAGCCACCATACGTCCCGTTTTTAACGGGACAGTCCCTTTTTCCGATGCTTCGTGCCGTTGTCTCCGAAATGAACCGTTGCCATTGTCAATTAAGTAACAGTATATAGTATAATTATGAAAAAAAACATGGGGTGCTCCATTTACCAGTTTTGTAAAAAGCGCCCCACATTTTTTCCACAATAATACTATTTACTGTTCCTTAAATGATTCATAGATTGAAAATTATTTTCTACTTTTTAGTTAATTTTATCATAAAAGCGTGTTTTTTAGTATTTAACTATATTTTTTCAAGTAAAAAGTATTTGACTTAAAAAAATCGATGTCCCGTTTTGACTGAAGTAATCATTGGTCACTATATTCCATGGTCAATATTTACGTTTGCGTAGACTTGAAACGCAAGGTCAAACACTAGTTGTCTTTTTTTATCACATTGTTCTAATAGCTCTGTCCCTTATAGAACATTTGTCTATGTAGTAAAGGTAAGTAAAATAAAAAACGTGCATGTGTGCTATCAAAGCAGTTTCGCTCAAGTTTTCTCTTAAGTTAGCGGGCGTATAACGTGTCTAGTATAAAATGTCATTGACCACAAATAAGTAACTAACCAACAAATAATATTCAGTAGTCAACATTATTTTTTTTCTTAATTTTCAGTAGATAACGGCAGTAGACTCTACATTTAAAACGTTAATGTGTTTGTGTATAAATTAATGATAACTGAAATTCATTCATAACACAATTAAACCAAGTTGTAGATTTTTCATTCACTTGCTCATTTCATGAAGTTCCAAACTTCTTTCTGCTTTTATTTTTATCGCTTATCGTTTAATCGTTCTATCGTTTGTAGTGGGACTGACCAATTGTTCTACAGTACGAGGGTAATTTTATTTTTGTATGGGCACTTATCACTGATTACGATTTTCCATTCTATCTGTAGGCGTTATACATTTCAGCGTATTTTATATAGAATGTCCCAGAACTTTATGATGATTCGGAAATAAAATATAACAGGAGTTAGAGACGTTTTAGTAAAATTGAAAAACGGCTCTTGCAAAAAAACTTGCATACAAAATTCAAAGTAATTATCATTTTTATGTTGAAAAATGTTAGCAACCGCATTATTCACAAAACAAATCTAAATTGTACCATTCAAATATTAGTCAGCTTTCAAGTCAATATTGAATTGACTTGAATTACATCGAAAGAAAACAATATTATGGGAATTTATTTGAATATAGCGTAAGACAGTCAGTTATTTTATGTATGAAAAATAAAACTTTTAGTATTTAATTATTAGTTAATTACGATAGTTAGTGACGCTAATGGCAGATTAGGACTAATTTTATTCGATTCTATCATAAAATACAAAAAGCTTGTTACAAGCGTGGCTGGTAATTTTATGAGCGATAATAGGCATAATAACAGTATTAAAAAATCTAAAAATAAATGATTTATGTAAAAACAATGTGTTGAAAGGATTCTCAAAAATGACCCAGTTTAAAAAAAAAAAACTTTAAGATTTATTATATTTTCAATAAAATGAAAGTACAAAAATACTGCAGTCGTCCATCTTGTCTGAAACGCTAATCGGCGCGTGTATGACGTCATTTTTGAGTATGTCACTGAATTGCTTGAACATTTGTATGGGATGTTCTAATGTGACGTCACCAACAGTCGCCATGACACCCGCGAGCGATTTCGAGCTTAATTAAAAATAAGTATAAAAATATGCTATTGTTTTCGTTAATACTGAATTTATTACAGAAATAATACGATTTTTTGAATCAATAAACGTGTACGTACATTATAGAAGGGGTTTTCAAAATTTATCATCATGCCAATTATGTAAGTATCTATGTCAATAATATTATATAACGAAGTTTTACTCCACGATATCATACATTCCCCATATACTCCCCTCTTTATGAGAGCTACTATAGAGTTTGTGCCGCGAACCGACCACTAATCCGAAAGTATGAAAAGATAGGAATTACACCCTTCATAGTTATAATGATTGAACATGGGGTTAGAGCAGAATCAGACCGTGATTGAATGTTTTGTTTCAGTTATTATTACTCATTATGAAAATATTACTGGCTTGTTGAATAAATGTTTCGTAAAAAGCTTTCTATGGTATTTTGATAGGTTATGTGTTATTCGAGTGGAAAATGCTGATTTATTAAAATGTACCATATTGGAGAAATTTCTTACAAAACGTCTGAAATTTTTTATTGTATAACTCAACTGAGGTTACATCGCATCTCATTACGTCACGTTATTTGCTTAAATGAGATATAGCATTTATGAGATAAGTAATACGAAAATTATATGATTAGCTACCATATATCAAAACAATCATAACCATGTGATATGAATTTTGGAATGCACCTATAGACCTGTTAAGATTAGTTTTAAAATGTCACTAAATTATCACGTAATTATATACAAAAAAAAATATATACAAAATCACATCAGAAAGTTATTGTGCTGGAGCACAATCATAAGACAATTTGTTACAGTTACAAAATTTCAGTTCAACTACACGAAATAGCTGATCAGCGAACGATTGCCAGCGTAACTTCGTAAATAGGAAACAACAGAAACGTACGACCTAATTTCGTGTCGAACAACACATTCGATCGTCCTGCTACATACCTGCTGTATGTGACAAACAATAAAACTGTTATAGTAATATTGCTCTTTCCTGATGGTTGCTATCACCCATGAAACTCTATAACCAATTCTATAGAACTGAGGTTCTACCTGAAGTCAAGTACAGACGTTTCCAATCCTAAGGAATAAAAATTATTTAATATAAAAGTTAAACTGTCCAGCTACTGAAATATAAGTAAGTATTAATAATGATATTAAATAGAGTATTTAAAAACAGAAGTTTTAAGTAAAATACGTTACTTAGAAAAGTAACGTTATTTTCATATTATTTTCAAAACACTTATATCATCGTAGCGAATGAAAAATTTATGGTCCGCTATCTTGGAGCATCCGCCATATTGAGTTTTGAATGTCGTCATTAAGCTACATATAATAATATCTTCTAAAGCAAACTTGTGTGTATACAAACTTATATCTCAATCCGCTTAAAAATTAGTTGCTAGATTTGACGCTCACATACATACCAAACTAACAAAGTTAGATAAAAGTTTGCACTAAAACTATATGTCCCTTTTATGCCAAAAGACCCATATAAAATGCTCTAAGAATTGTTATTCAATCTTCTTCTGTCGTTAAATCAAGGACATTCAAGACTAAGTACAAAGGAACACAATTTCAATTCAACTGAAACACGGAACAGCTGGTAAAGCGAGAGATTGGAAGCGTAAACTCTGTAAATTAGGAGACTACAACAGAAATCCGAACGAATGACCCGAATTCCTGTTCAACAACATTCGATTGAACGCCGTGGACGCTCATGTGCTTAGTACACATGAGCTAATGCTCCGTGCAGTTGAACATGAGCGTTCGGGTTGAGCTACAGCTCTGTATGTTTACGAATAGGCTTGCCTACTTTGATTGTTTGTTATTGTGATTTCAAAGTACTATTACTTATCTTATAATATTTATGTTTCAGTAAAGGAATATGTTTGTCGTTACTATGATAAACGCAATAGTCAAGGGGATATATAAATGCAATATCTGCTTAACAACAGGAACTTAAGGAAACCCTTTTTTACGAGGGGAAACCTTCAAAAGGTACCCGACGACGTGGGTGCGACGTCTGGTTACGTGAGATTTTTACCACACTAAAACGCCCCTGGTAGCCGTCCTCAGCGCTTGATGGAGAACTCCGGGATCTCCGATGGAACATAACCGGAGTCCTCCGAGCGCAATGCCCCTATCGGGCTCTGCCCTGGATGGAGCGGTTAACGCTCCTCCCGCACACCTAGTGTTTACGACGGTATGCGGCCAAACACACCGCCGTCCTTCCCGGGGTTGCTTGTTGGACGGTTCGAGCTCAATTCTTGCCGCCCGAAACCCCGGAAGCCCCCTTTTACGACAGGCAGGATATACCGTAGCCCTATTATAGTCCCGGGACTACAGGGACAAAAGAAACTCTTACCTCCTTATCCGAGGCGTTCTTGAGGGGGTAGCAATTCATCTGTGGTCAATGTGGTTAGTCAGGAGTCTAATCTTATCTTGTCCTCTTCCAAATAAGAACACATTTGCCTTAGTTCTTCTTGTCCTCAAATTCTTTCTACAATGCTTAACCATAAATTTCAAACCATCCAAAGAAGCAGGCAGCAATTCAGCAAATAACCAAGTTTATTTCCGACGAATATTATATAATTTAAAACGTCAAAGAGACTACGCGTGACGCTTCGTGGAGAACCACTTGACATGTTGCAAAATGGCGTGCGGAGTAGACTCCGGTGAGAGGCGTTTAACAATTGTAAATTAAATCTGGGCTGTCACGGCGACTGTTTTATGGAGAGAAAAATATAATTTTTATTCACATTTCATTCTGAGAGGTTTTTTTCATTTTGACTTGAATTCCTATTTGTGAGTGTACATATGTGTGAGTGTGTTGTTTAGTATTTTATTTGTATAAAGTTGAGATATCGTGTCGTAATCAATAATACGTTTTAATAGCAATTAATTGTTTATTTTAGTAATTATCCTCAAACATCCCAAACATCCCTAAATCCTTACTGTATTTGGTTATCTACACCTTTGCATACTATATAGTAAAAATGATCTCCTCTTGTTTGGTACTAGTAGTCAATCAGCAAAAAATATTAATCACAAGATCGATAATGATTATGATGATATTTGTTTTTATGCAATTTAAGTAAAATAGCCGAATGTCTGTTAGAATCGCTAAATACGGCAGTTGTCCTGCCTAAAACCGATCACATATGTAGTACTCCTTGTAAAGACTAAGTTGGTGTTCTTACATTATTTCAACGTTACTACACTTACTAACCAGAACAATTTTTACATTGTTTTTCTTAGCTTAGTGATGAGAATAGATATTTTGGTTACTTCGATGAATTAGATTCCTCACAAAGCGTTCTTTACTCAACTATCTTTGAAGTATTCTTGGAATAGCAATATTCTATTTTATCACTAAGACTCATCAAACGTAACATTTCCCAGAAGGTACTTATATAATCAAAGTAATTCCACGAAACTATGGAGAAGAGGCGAGTGGGGTAAATGAGGGCTTAACTTTTCAACAACTATGTTGGCTTCGCATTCTACGAAATTATACTGAGTTTTACTAGTGATATAGAAGCTTCTCTTGAAATATAGACAATATTTTTATTTATAAGTAAAACGAAGCTATTTTCAATAAACCCAAATAAGGTTTTAAAGAACTCTCTTCCTCCAGGGCGAATAAAACGTAGGTAGTTTTCTTCTGTTGCTATAAGGTAAGTATTTTAATACCGTACTCAACTATGTAACGCGGTAGATTATTTCGTGGTTCGGTTATAACAGCTTCTAAGCTACACGTATTTATAGTAGACGTATAAATTTGCTAGAATATATTCTAGTTTGAGGGTGTAGCCTTTGGTAAACATTACATAATGAGGCGTTGAAAATCTCGCTGAAATCTATTTCCAAGAAAAGAAAATAGGAACCACTCAAAATTATAACTAGGAATAACTTTACTATTTATAATTTTCCTATAATAATACTCGTATTAGTAAAGTCAGTGTTATGTACTTGCATAATTCATGTTCGTTAATTTCATGTAAAATTTTCATCATAATGATCTGCAGAATGAAAACAATTCTGGGCGCTAACAAGGGGATCGTAAGTTTCACTTTTATTTCTTTTCGTATTTGATTACACAAATGGGAAATCTTTTTACGTTTTAAAAATGTTTAAAAGGTAGCCGTTCATTTTACTGTGAGTTGTACATACATCTACATTAATAAAATAAAAATAAAATTGAAGTATCTAGTTTATTGTCTGTCTGTTCTGCGTATTATTTTAAAATAACATATTTTTATTCCTAAAATCATAAATTATTCTACTTCGAATGAAATCGAAACGTACAAATATCGGAATCCATAATTTTGTAAAAGGATCCGAGTTTGACTCCGTTAGTTTTGTTGCGAATAAAATACTGTTAATAAGCTCCAATAAATATTTATTAGTTTTATATTACGATTGGGTGATTGGAACGTTTACATTTTGTAGCAAAACTAATGGACGATGGAAATATGGACAGATTTTCAATATTCTTTCAAGTCGCAAGGAAAAAAATACGGTCGGTCGCGGGTCCAAAGGATATCAATTCAATATTCTAGCTGTCAAAGCCAAATGTTCAGTTTTCTCATAAAGTAGTAAGTGCTTTTCAATGCGATAGCTTTGACAAAATGTTTTAGTACTGGTTTCAGTTCTTATACTCGTAGTTAGAAAGCAAAATAAGCGTTATTTTATTCCATTTGTGGAAAATATATAAAAGCATTTTGGTGAAATTTGATTTCTCAGATATTCAACTTTTGCTCCATTGACTTATTCAATATCACGATTATGAAAGTTTGAAATTAATTTGTTTAATACTTATATGATAATATATTTCTATCGAATTAAGCGTAATTGATATAAAATATAAATTAGAATGGCGTATAAGATCAAGCAAAACTGATGGTCACGATTGTAAAGAATCTACCAAATTAAGCATAATTGGGTACAGTTGGTTCATCACATAATTGGTGTAATCTATTTTCTAGGTTTTATGCGTAATTTCGTTACGGTGAGCGTTAAGCCATCGATTTAAGCTTATATCATTGGATAGCAATTATACCTTGTACCAACAGTGTTTATTGACTTCTTATCCACACTTTCTGTCACCAATATGTAACACCAAAGTATTCTCTGTTAAATAAAAGAAAAGGTTTATGATCATAGTAACTTCAAAATTGTATACACAACTAAAGTTAGTAATTTTAGTAGAAAGCATTGTGTGTGAATTTTTGTTATATTTTTTAGCATTTTAAGCCCGAAAAAGCGAAACTAAGCGCTTTTCTCGCGAAAATCTGGTAAAAGGACGTACGAAAAGGGAGAAACAAAGCTCCCTGTTTACATAAGGCGTGAAAATTTTATTCTTTCCCTCAGCTAACTCTGTTTTGGTGGTGTCCAATTTTAAAATATTTTGTAGCTACTTTATTTCACAGAATCACGTTTTAAACGTTAATTTATTAAAGTGCTCGGGCATTTTAATAAATACAGCATTTTTATGAAACAATAAATCTTAAATTCTAATATGCACATAAGTACTATACGATTCACCTAACAAATTCCTGATTTTTAATATAAATTTATTAAAAAATAGATTTCATTTATAGGGACCTTATTTTGTCTTTCAACTTTTAAAAAGTGTATCCTGATTTTTAATATAAATTTATTAAAAAATTAATTTCATTTATTTGACCTCATATTGTCTTTCAACTTTTAAAAAGTGTATTAAAAGTCGTTTTCAAAGTAAACTTCTATTTAAATAACGTCAATTAGTGCTTCTATTACTGTAATTAAGAACTACAAGTATTTTAATGGAGAGCTACTCAAAGGAACTCAGTTTAATATGCAAAATTCAGTGAGGACCTTCCAAATACAAATTTGATTGTAAGAGTTAATTAAAATCGCAGTTAAAGCAATGTGATTTTATTGACGCAGTTTGTAGGATTTCTTTGGGTTTTGTCTCCACGCCAACCTAAAGTCTGAAATCTGTATTAATTTGGAGCTTATTTTGTTATTCATATTTAAATAAGTTCGATTATAAGAATAATCTATTTTGGTGCGAGAAGATGGATTGAAATGGTTCCTGTCACTCAAAGATATGACTGTATTTAAGGTAGATATAATAGATGTTAGTTGTGGAAATCGATCAAGCAACATTTGGTTATATGATATTTTTTTCGCATAAACATGCTAAATTTTATTTGATTTATATTTTAAATACTTTTTAAATAGGTGCAAAAATATCTTTGTGCTAAGTCTGCAATGTAATGGTTCTTGTCACGCGTAGGCCGAGTGATACCACTCATTTCTAGGCTTAAGTCTGAAAAATAAACCTAGAATAACAGACTGGCAGTTTCAACCGCAACATTAAATTAATTAGTCGTCGTTATTTAGAATTCATAACGGGACAGACAAAGAAAAAATTAAACGGGAATTGTACCGAAGTAAATGAGACTCTCCATACAAATGGGACAAGATCTAAAAAGTAGAACCCATTGTCTGCTGAATTGCCTTCAGTCTCGAGTGCTCGCTGAAAAAAGCTCCAATTTCAGGCGTCAGATGTTCTGCGAGACGTAATTGGGGACGTCAAAGGGAGTAATTAGTATTTTCAGACCAAAAGCCGCGTGTCCTAATTATATCGTAAGTCCTTGGGATATTAATATATGGTCGTGAGATGATTTCTTTTAAATACAAATCCTTGTGCATGGTTTTACATTGATAAAACAGTTTTTGGACAAGTTATTGTATTCGTTTACGTATACGTAGGTTAGGTATTCATATAGTATAAAAATGACTCACGAAGTGTAACTGTATTTTGAATGTGACACGACACATTAAAATAGGAAAAAAAGTACCTAAAATACATATTTTTTAAGTTGATAGAAATTGCAAACGTAATATTTGTACTACACTCACAACGAATATCTCATTAAACTCCTAAGCTGTAGACTCCTAGCTCTTACGAGTAGGGTCATCTATCGAAAGCTGCGTCAAAATTATTGTAGTAGTTAACATTTCTCTTTTTAATGATCCTTCAGGTTATATTACTATTAATTTCTGTATTTATTCCTTCAAATTGTTCAATTAATTTAATAATAAAAAATAACTATGTTTAATGTTTACGAGTATTCGCATAAATGTGGGTTTCGTATCATTCAAGCAATCACATTCGTATAAAAATATTAATGAATATTCGAATATGTACAGAAATAAATAATTATTTATGTGTAACATGATTCTTGTTGAAGAGCCTCCTTGACTATCTAGCGTTAGATGTATACAAAACCATGTTTTGAACGTAATTGGATACGTCAAAGGGACTAATTAGTCTCTACGAATCCCCTACGCCTTTGTACTGGGATTGATAGGCATCGCTTTTAATCAGATCATGTTATCTTTACTATATTCGTGCGATAACGATCATCAAAGATTAATTATGTGCCTTCAATAGTATCTTAATCATCAAGGAATATGTGAGTGTCGCTAATGAGTCTTATATCTATATATTCTTATATCATTATCTATATAGTATTATGTCTTTTATTTGCCAGTTATGTTGAATTGAATTACATGGTAAGTAATACATTTATTTTGAGTCATCTCCTCTCAGAGTGGAAAGAGTTTAGGTTGTGAAAATTGACAGACTTCACACACCTTTGACCACTTTTTAGGAATTCTCATGTAAATTTTCACGATTATTATTAATATTATATTATCTTTATTGTATTTTATTATGTTTTCATTCACCATTATAACAAGCGACAACTAATCTATGAAACCTACATATTATTTTTGAAAAATCAAATGTGGGTGATTAGATTTCGAACCTCAAACTCCCCCGTTGAAAGGTAGAGTTTTAACCACTAGACTATCACTGCCTTAAATAGATTTAGAGCATTCGTAAATATTTTGTGTGTAAATACTAATCCTCAGACTTAAGCTACATTTCTAAACTTAACCTAACCTGTAATGACATTTGCTTAAAATAATAAGTCATTCAGCAACAGACATCCATCTTACGCAAAATAAAATTTAAAATAAGTACATTTAATACAACAGAGAATGATTGATGATGTTAACGAAATTTCTAAAATGAGAACAAACGAGATACAAGAGTTGAGTGCAACCGGAAATTAAAGGGACGGCTATTCCCGGGGTCGTCGCTTTTTCCGTACAAAAATAACTACGTCCGGTTATAAATACAAATACGAAGAAAGAAACAATGACAAATAAACAAAATACCCGAACCTTTTCTGCTCCATCGGGAATTGAATTCGTTATTGATTATTTTTAAGTAATGAACAACCAAACTAAAGTTTTGTTTGAAAATAATGATTTGTGTTAGAGAGCTATTTATTAGTTAATTGGCAGTTTGAGAAACTCCGCAAACCTATAATAATATCTTGGAATGATTTTCTTTCAAGATTTTCTTTATTTATCAAGTTCAACCGAGACTTCAATTTTAATGCACAAGTGAGTTTCAAGAGCATATTTGAAGATTAGTATGAGCTCTAATTTTAGCCACTTAAAAATAGGGGGTTAAGAATCATTTCGAATTAAAAGATGAGAGAAAGTGGTCTCTAATGATGGACAATATTTTGAGTAAAGTCATTGTAAGCTTTATATTTTAAATATTTTTTAAGCCAAAAAAACAGCGAGAATTTATTCATGGTTCTAATATAATTTGAATATATTGTATACCACACTATGAATTTAAATTAAATAAGTTTTTTTGAACAATATTTTTAGTAACCTCATTTTGTTTATCATATTATTTTCAGAATTACCTTTCTTTTGGTACATATTTACCAACATAAAGCATAAATAATTGTTTTGCCATTTTGTTTGCCATTTGTCGCCATCTAGTTGTCATCGGCGTTTACCATCCTTACTAATATTATAAATCCAAAAGTAACTCTGTCTGTCTGTCTGTCTGTTTGTCTGGTTGTCTCTTCTTCACGCATAAACCACTGAATCGATTTTAATGAATTTTTGTACAAAGATAGTCTGAGACCCGAGAAAGGACATATGATAGTATTTATCCCGGAAATCCCACGAGAACTAGGGATGGCGATCTAAGATCGATGAATCGGAGAATCGATCTTTTGAACCATAAAGTCGATTATTTTAATCGATATTAGTAAGGATTGAATCGTAAACTATGCATTTGCTCAAGTGATGATCTTTAGCAAAGTTATTGACGTTGATTGCCATGAGCCCATGAAGATTTCAGAGTTGGTACGACTAATTTTCGCCAGATGGCGCCACTGTCATACCAATGAAGGTACGAATTTTCAGTTTTACTTATGTTAGTATGTCATATTATTTAAACTTTTAAACGCGGGCGAAGCAAAAAACTAGTATTGGATAAAGAAACATACAGCTCATCGTTTCCTATCATCCACATTAAATATGAATGATCTGAGCCTTATTATTATACACACGAAGTAAGAAATAAGTTAAATAAAAGATTTTATTTACATAAACAATAAAGTATAATATTTAAATAATGTAGCAACATAAAATGCACTATAGTAGTGTTTTTAAATGTTTCCATGAAAAATGTGCAGTAAAGTTTCAGCATAAGCCCACATCAGAATTCTGACTGTGAAATATAACGTATGACTCACATTAGGAAAGGCCTTAATACGAACCGGACATAATGCAGCGTTTGAACTTTAGGATATATTTTGTTCAACAGTTATAGTTTAAATCCGGCGATGCATTGGCGACTCCTCTGGTGTTGCAAATGTCCATAGAAGGTGACTGCTTTCCACAAGTTAGGCCGGCTACCCTATCGTTAGGTATAAAATTGATGTTAAGTGACCTATATAACTACATATATAATCATACTTAATCAATTCCAAATATAAAAATGCTCATAAGCTCGTTTAATTAAAGAAAAAAGTTATTGTTATCTCTGTAATGATCAAGTTGTAATACCACGTAAGTAAAATTGACTGAATATCCCCCTATATCTCGAATATTATAAAGCCATACAAATGCTATGAGGCCGATATAGATAGCGATTGCACTCAGTACCGCATTCGAAACATTAGGAGGAGAATAATTGTTTGAAACACTGTTTCCAATTAAAATAAAAATTAAATCCTAAATTAAAAGGTGCATTTATATACATGTAGATTTTTATTAGTACAAAACTGTAATTTAATTCCCATGTCTTCGTTGAAACAACACCTTTATAAAATTTAAATGCAGAAAACTCAACGCTGGTAGAGCATATCTCTATAAACGGAACCTGACCCTCGTTGTTTGCTTCATTTCCCTTGTCTGGTTTTTATTTATGAACTTCCTTAACTCCCCTATTCAACTGAGAAGAAAAGCGGAAAATTCTTTTGTCATGGTTTTACAGGATTAAAGCCTGATATATGTGGTTAAGACTATATGTACAGTGAAGTATGTGCGTTTAAGGCGAACTTATTAGTAAAACGTGACGTTGTATGGCTTAAGGCACTTTGTCTACTCATAGTAGTATAGCAAGCAAATTGTTAACTATTAAGTAAAAACGTCTAAATGCAGCTGAATGAATAGACCTGCTATGGACTACAGAACTTTGTATTTACCTGTTATGTATCTTATTTTACAGTCTTAGGGGTACATTTATTGTTACTTATTATGTATAAATCTATTCACCATTTTTTATAATTATTATAAAAACTAAGGACATTCGTATAATATTTCAACTTTACTTTTCATCTCCTTTAGAGCTGATACGAGTATTTGAAAAAGTAGCCTATGTGCTTCCGCAAGGCTTGACATATGTCTACATTAAATTTCATTAAAATTGCTAATCACTGATCAGTTAACAAGCAACTTATTTTCGTACTTATAATATTGTAGGAAAATTATAAAATTGTAAGCTACAATGTATCTATTTAATCCTAAAGGTATGTTAGGTGCCTTACAAAGACCGACGAGGTTTAGTTGTGACTTTCAAAGCCGCAAGCTTATGTATGAACGGTGTATTATATAGTGAAAGCGGGTCTGTAACAAGACGAAGCTGCCTAATAATTGTCAGCTCGACTACGAACATGACGAGATGTTTAATTAATAGTTACTAAGAAACCAGACTAGATACAGATAATTATAAGTTTTAGGTATAGTCTAGTAAATGTAGGTATTGAGAATAATTAGGTTAAAGGAATATTATTGACTTCAGCCCATTTCTGTCTCACTGGGTCTCTACCCAAATCTAGCCACCTCTACCAGGTTCCCTTTCCTTCCCAGACTGAGAAGAATTTAGGCTATTGTCACACTGACCAAGTGCAATTGGATTTTTTATTCATATATTACCTTGGTATTACGTGTTGATTATATATTAAAAATCCTTTATTACTAAATGTTGTGACATCTACTTATGACCTAATAACGCAATGTCATACTAATGTTCAGTAAATATTAAATGCGAGTGTCTCAGTAAGTAAGCGTTATTTCAATAAGGGCTTACTCCAAAATATACGTCTTAGACGTAAGGCTTTTGTCAAAGTTTGTATTAATAAATAATACGTCTTTTATGCCGAGAAGCATAGCAGACAATTTTACAAGTTGTAGATACCGTGATTTTATTATGCGTGTCAATTTTACGACGCATTCTCACGAAACATAATTTAGTTATAAAAGATTCATAGCTCCGTGGAATGTCATATTTTGCGTTTTATACGTGTAATTTGTATATCATATGGTTCGTACCGTTTGTTTTCGTTATGAGGACTGTATTATTGAATTTTATAGACGATTTGTTGGTTCAAAATATAGTGGAAATTTTGCAGACTGGAAATTTTAAAATGCAAAGATACATAATTCGCCAACTTTAAATATACGGCTTGAATTGTATTACATTTTAAATAATATAAGTAAAACGTATTTTTTGTTGTGTTCATATAATTTATCGCGCTTGTGAAAAAGAAATGGAAACAATTAGATAATTTAACCAGGACGCCAGAAAATAAAAGATAAATTTCTAATTCCATTATACTTGTGTCGTCTGTTTGTTTGTAGGTAGAGGCTGGCGGAGCGCGCGCGAATCTCATTTATTAACATGCGGTATTTCCGACGAAAACTAAAAATGTCTTAAAAGCAAGAACACTAAAAAATAAATTCCATTACTTTTCGACCGTATGCGAGAAGCGATATGCGATTAAAATCATTCCGACCAACAAACACAAATTTTATATGATAAGCCTGTTACAAAATCAAACGCAAGACGTCTGATTGGAATATTTTGTGCACATCAGCAACTATCAAATGTTACAAAAAAAGTCTAGTTTTCTCAATAAGGGCGATCTCATCGAAGGCGACCATTTTCTATGATCTAATAACTTTTCAATTTGAATCATTAGTCGCGACAACCTTGATTATTATGAATTACCATCAAATAAGGTTAAATAAGCCTTCAATTCTCCATCTTTGCAATGTATTTTATATTACAATTGTTAACTGTTTATCCGTAGGATATTAATAATTATTTGGTAATGCAGTTGCCTCATAACCGCAGCGCTAAGCGCTACTGTGTTCTGGTTTGAAGGATATGGTAAGGGAGATATCCTTTTCCGAGGCATTCCAGCTTGGTTCAGGGATAGCGGCGCATCTGTGGCCGACCTTTATATATCTGAGGTTGATTAGTCCATAGGCGGCCGTTGCCAATTACTTAGGTGGACTACACGCTCGTCTGCTACTCCTATATTATAAAAAAAAACTCTTTCCCCCTCTTTGCCCCTTGGTTATGAAACAACTACCTTACAACGGCTGAGGGGATGGTGCGCCGTTACAGGTGTGTCTCGTTTTAATCTCCTAATGGTTCCGCCGGTCTCTGACCTTTGCCTAGGTTTAACTGGAATAGTCTAGTGGATTTGACGGGTACAATTTTACAAATTAATATTTCATTTTCGCAAATGGGAATGAGGTAATATTACCTACATAATACCTAATTATGAAGGTAAGAATTATTTGAGATTATTTTGAATGTAAATTACTGGAAAGTGAACATTGGCAATAATGTTGGTTGCGAGATTTTACTCATTATAATTGTTATGCTATACCTAATCCTCGTGCAAAATTACTATTGTTCGCCTACTGAACTGTTATCATAAAATCTGTTATAATTAGTTATAATTCTGATAAATCTCACATCTATGGATATCATCTTAAATGTTAATTTGTAGGAGTTACTAAAAAGCTAAATTGCATTAATTAAATAACAATGTTTTTTGTGTGATGCTGGCACAAACATATTTACTTTTTGGTAATCCCGTATTATGTATGAATTATCGCATTGAATATAGCAGTAGCATTAAGCCTACCAATTATCTGAAGTCAACTGTTGAGCAGAAGTTTGACTGTATTCTCAGAAGTTCTGCACGTGATCAGCCCAACTAACTTAATCAAAGTTATGAACTGGAACAGTGATTATTCCTAAATCACATAAATTGGTACTAATAATTCGATTTATTCACATACTCATATTTACTTAATTAGTAAGGATTACTTGTAATATCACAGTCATGGATCCATACAAAGACATATACATGAAAACAGACGGAATAAATATAGTTCAAAAAACTAAAAACGCTTTTATGATAAAATCAACTAAAAAGTAGAAAATAATTTTCAATCTACGAATCAATTAAGGAACAGTAAATAGTATAATTGTGAGAAAAGCGCGGTATGCTCCATTTATCAGGTTCGAAAAGCCCTAATAAAAGCGTTTTAAAAATAAAGGTACACATACCGTGTATAATGTATATGTCATTTACAATTACATACTTCACAGAAAATCGAACCTTTCCTATATACCACTATGGTGATCAATATCTTATGTGATTAAAAATACTACAGTTTTACAACAGTTTTTTTACAGTACGTTAAAGTGGTTGTAAAATAATAACAAACATATAACTTGATAAATATAATCATCAGCAGCCCATTACTGGCCTACTGATGTGCACGGGTTTCTTCTCTGAATGAGGATATTAGGCCTTAGTTCATGGCGCCCATCAAGTGAAAATTATCTGTTAGGTAAGAAGGTTTCCTCACGATGTTTTCCTTCATCGTTAAAGTAAATTATAATTTATTCGTAATACGCACATAACTTGAAAATCAGAGATGCGTGCCGGGCATTTGAACCTCGCATTAAGAGGTCGCGAATCAATACCTGCTATCCTTGCTAAATGTTATAATATGTCACTGGTTAATTATATAAATTGTTTCTATTAAAAATCGTGGCTCATCCAGTCGCTATACAAACCATAGCGATAACCCGGAGGGTTACGTTGCAAGCTTTTAAACGCATTGTGCATTTTATCCACCGCACTCGAGGCGAAGCACGTTTAAAGGTTTTAAAATTAAACATTTTTAATGGATACCCTCTCTGTCACATTTCTCTAGAGATCCTCGGAAAATCGTTCTCGAATTAAGTTTGCCAAATCAAGATAAGAGATTAAATTGTCGAACTTACTGAAATCGGGGAATGATTACCTAGCTTTCAAATTATGATCCCGTTTTAATGAAATGTCAATCAATGGGATTTGAGATAAAAGTGAATTTAGCAGTCAAATATTTTTCTGTTTTAAATTGTGGCCGTACAAAAGTACTTATTTCGCAATTATGAATTGTTGTTTTACGCTCGTTTCTTAAGCAATTATTCTCTTTGTCTTTATCGTGTTTAATTTCTTAGACAGAAATTGAATTATTTTAATTTTTAATTGAATTTTCTTTCTATTGCCTACAGCTGTCGAGCGTTTTTTACTATTTTTCTAAGCATTGTGATGAGATCACGATCTTTATTTTTATCCAGCCTTATTCGTTTATTTTGAGAAAGTCTTCTTATTCAACAGTGTTGACAAGGACTTTACTTCATATATTTTAACGTCGAATTTTTTAACAATATTTAGCTTGGATCACCTCTGTCGTGAGACAAAGGCTTTCTTAAGTACCGTTAGAAAATATATCCTACTCGATATTATACTTTCCATAAGATACATATTTATATATTTATTAAATAATATTCTACATATCCATGATGAACAAGTAAAAGATAAATGTACTAACGGTTATCTATTTGCAATGTGTTAAAAGTAATTATTAACTTTAACATATAGCCCGCCTTCGAGGGATTACTTGTATATATAACAGTGAAAAAAATCACAAACGTGTCATATTTGATTCGACATCCGCTAAGATACCATAACACCGTATGCACAACTATTTTAATAACAATAAAACAGGATTTCAGTTCCAATGTCGAACGTAAGCCAGATAACTTTATGCGTTTATCTAAATTCGAAAACCGCATGCAAATAAATTTTGGAACTAATTCACATAGCGTAAGCCGATACGTGAATTATACTGGTAATGTTACACGGTAAAACCAAAATGATTTTCAGAGCGCCAATAGCTTTTTGGCACTAACATTACATAAATAATATGGATAAACCTTCTTTCATCGTCACCGAGAACCTATTATTGTTCCACTGCTGGATACGGGTCTTCTATCAGAGTGAAGTTTTAGGCCATAGTTGACGGCGCTGGCCTAATGCGGGTTACTAGATTTCACATATTTTAAAAGTATTTAAAGAACTCTCAGGCATGTTGGTTTCCTCACTATGTTTTTTTCCACCGATTAATCGATTGTTAATTAATTTCCAGTACGCACATAATAAAATAAAATGCGACGAAGATTGGAACCTTGGACCTTTTGGTTGAGAGTGCGAACTGCGACTATTAGCCTTCCATAGAAGCGTCAAAATCGTATATATTTTTCGTAGTTTGGAGGCCATTACCGTTCCCTGTTACTGAAGGCCTTATTAGGCATGATAAAGTAGGATGTTACTTTCATATTCCTATTGGCAAAGAGTAATCCCTGTACTGTATGCACACAGTTGCAGCAATCTTTATAAGTTACATATGGAAATAATTCTACGAGGGCGTTGGTCTCGACTTTGTTGAATGCGGGCCAAGAGCAATTTCAACTGTCAGCATGATGAAAATATTTTTTATTCAACGTGTTAAGCGAGGTGATGAAATTGTACTTGAATTATAGTAGTGCTTTTTGTAATATAGGAGCAGCAAATGTGAATTTGATACAGCTAAGTTAGTAAGTACTGCATGGGCATAAGTGAACAAACGTATATAGGATTAGAGTTCTGACCCGAGGGCGGCTACATATGCGTTGATACCCGTGAGGAATAAGTTAAAATTCCGCATGTGTCTTTCCTTTACGATACCACAGACTATACTACAGAGTTCTTCAAATTTGTTGGTATAGCGTTGATACAGACACATTCGAACCACGAAGTTTCGACAACAGTTTTCGAACCCATTACAACATCGTTGCGACAGTGATCCTTGCAACTGAACGGAAAAATCGACATTTAAAACGGGTTATAATGAGTACTTACAGGAGGACATTTGAATTATTATTAATATTAACTTTTATATCTATCTCCAAAAAGCTTCCAATAAATCTGCTGCTTCTCAAACATAAATTCTTCTGAAATTTATTTTTCAATTCCAAATATAGTATCCGTAAGTCAATTTTTCGCTGTTAGAAAATCGTTAGCTGCCTCTTAACGTCCGCAAGGCCATTAATCCGGTACTCGGCTATACGTGGCCAACAAGTACCAGCCGAATAAAAGTACTGCATTCGCAACTCAATGGGACTGTCAATTATATATATTTTCTCACGTATTCAAGTTGCAAATGCTTGCAATTCACCTGATGGGCAATAGTACTTAGGGATATTTGGGAATTATTTTTAACAGCATGAATCTTAATGGTAGCTAGTTCAATATATAAACGTGCCTTTGAGAACTCATTTGTAATTCATTCATTCTTTTATATATTCAACTTAAACTGATTAGATTATAGTAGAACTACACTCCTACTCCTGCTGTCAGAAGTCTTTTGAATGGTTAAAATTTATTAATTAACCAGTACTTTTACACACTTATTTTTGTGTTGATTATTTCATACCCTGCAGTCCAAACGGGTGAATTGTTAACTAGTTAAATTATTAATGTACGAGGTGTCGTTTAATTCCTCTATATTTTAGTCAGTTAGTAGGAGTCATACCTAAAGGCAGGTGTTAAGCATTCGGGTTTATGTTGTTATAATAATTCCCTCCTGAAGAATGTCGCTTTTTAAACGTTTCAATGTTTTTTTTATATTATATAAGAGTAGCAGACGAGCATGCAGTCCACCTGATGGTAAGTGTCTATTGCCGCCCATGAACATCTGTAATCAACCCCAGATAGGATTAGATATTCCTACCTGAGGTCGGCCGCAGATGCGCCGCTACCCCTGAGGACTAAGCTGGAACGCCTCGGAAAAGTCTGTCTCCCTTACCACACCCTTCCAACCGGAACACAGCAGCGCCTAACACTAATGTTATTAGGTAGAAATAGGTGTGGCGGTGGTGCCGCTGGAGTCAAACTACAAAGGGTTCTACTACCTTCAATCATTCAATACAAAATAGCAAAGCGCAGACATTCCGAAGTTTCCGCATGATGTGTAACAGACCTTATAAATGTCTTAAGTTGCCTTATGGCTTTAAGGCTACAAACTGGAGCACGGCTAGACCGTAAGTACTTCCGAGCGACCGTTCTGTAACTTGGTTAAGAGCCAAATCGTTATTAATAGCTCTTGAACTTATAGCCCTGTTTACTCGCTAGATTAGCGGTACGCAATTAAGATTAGGAGGCTATAATTTTCCGAATAACAGGAATATAGTCCATTGATGCTCGATTGACCGAACAAACAATTTTAATTAACTAAGTTAGGGCTATATTACGGTATTAAGTCATAATAAGTTTGTAGAGTCAAATAACTCATTAATTACTTGATACATGTTGTGGGGTTTTCATTGTCACATTTATAAATATTGAGAAAATAAATTCAAAACAAGGCCACAAAAAAGGTGTAAGCGTAACTAGAAGATTACAAATCTCTATTCTACGAAGCCCAGGCCCAGGTTGGTTGGTTCCAATATTTTTGTCATCAAGAGATTTCGGAATAATGACAGGCATATAAAATCTAATATATAAAATTCTCGTGTCACAGTTTTCGTTGCCATACTCCTCCGAAACGGCTTGACCGATTTTGATGAAATTTTTTGTGCTTATCCGGTATCTATGAGAATCGGCCAACATCTATTTTTCATCCCCCTAAATGATAAGGGTTGTTCACCCTTAACATTTTTCGGGTCAGCTAGTTGTTATTTAAATTTTTACTGTATCGTAGCAATTATCGTAGCCATGGGTCGTAGCAGTATGGTACGAGTTAAAAATCATAGCAAACATTGCAATGTTAACTTTCAAAACGTTTTTTGTAGTTTACAGAATATTTTGAAGCAAAAATAGCTGAATATTTACCTTAAGTCATATTTAAATAAATTGTATTAACTATACTTACATCTTGTATCTTCAGAAAAAAATATATTTTATAGATGACACCCCTAAATTTCGTTTATAGAAAAGTTTGGTATTGCAACTATGCTTAATTCAAAACACTAGTATAAATACTGTAACATCACGCGGAATCATGCAAAACGTACGTTGACCTGAAAAGTAATAATGCTAAAAATGGGTGCGAAATGCTCACAAAGCTTTTAATCTTTTAATAGCCTTCAAATTCCCCACTTCAACCCATCAAGTCGCGTGTTTTTTCAGGTGGGATTATAGCATTATGTCGGGCGTAGGAAATACAGCCAGCACTGGCATCGCCTGCATTAGCTCAATCCCGCCCGGACGGCTCGCAAATAGAACCACATGGAGTAAAGTTTACTAGAACGGGCATCTATCTATCAATATTTCAACATCCACGGTTGAACGTAGATCTTGCTTTATTGTCGCCTGCCTGTGTTGTCCAGCAGTAGTCTTATTGTTGTTTAAATTCTTTATGTCATCAGTCTAAGAAAGAAGAAGAGAAGATAGTGATGTGATATTTTATGTACAAGTGGTTGTCAATCGAAAACCTCTCCTTTCGCTTTTGTTCGATTACTTTGAAAGGTCGTGAAATAGTGTAAGTTTTATGCCTTAAATAAGTTCTATAAGATATTCCACGATAGTGTCAAGGATTTCTATGTTTTGGTTAAAGGGTGAAGGGCACTTCTTATATCAGAGGGGTAGCAAGATCTGCACACACCTGCGAGCCTGAGCCCAGTACAGTCTTAATTATAAATTAATTTGGGTTGATAAGATTAGATTATAGTTCGCGTGTATGTAAACTGCATGTTCGTTCCCTACTTTAAATTTGACTAATGTAAAACTTCATAAGCGGAGTAGATTTCTCGGTCAGCCATGAAAACATTGCTTGCAAACATAATCCTCCTCGAATCAAATATGAAATGATCAATTCAATATTGACTTTGAGTTTAAGACCGTAACCTATTCATTGATTAAATTTCAATTACGCCATTGATTTACTCAAAATTTTCGTTTGTTCTTCTACGAGATTTTGTTGAGCTCTGATATTCAGTTTTCAACTAACAGTTTCAATTAATAGTCTATAGTACTATGAATAAATTTTACTCAAAATTTTAATGCGTACAATACATAACTATCAACAACTGTTTTTTGAAAAAAAAGCTAACTATAATTATAAAAACCTTACTGCTTAAAACAATTAACAGGTAGAAAAGGGAATTAATACCTACGTCACTCCCACGTCCGTCAAAGCCTTTGGGCTGTGCAGCGTGTCAAACAATGGCATACATATTACATACATACTCGTAAATACGCTTGAAAAAGGTAAAAGACGTTATTAAACCGACATTTATTATTACTAATTTAAATCTCTCTTATATCTGTTCTTCTATTTCTAATTCTTGAGTGAAAAAATATGTAAAATTAAACTACAAAGATACTGCACCATCCATTTACTTAATATCATTGGCTCGTCGCAAACAGTGACAATGCTTTTGTCGCACCCTGGGAAACCCACGTCCGCCCCCACTTAATGCGACTACAATGTATGAAGTCTCGATTTATCTGATGAAACTGTGAAATTATTCATTAAAATATATTTATTGCACGCTTTATATTAGCTTGACTTTTTTTTTCTTTTTATAATATAAGAGTAGCAGACGAGCATGCAGTCCACCTGATGGTAAGTGGCTACTGCCACCCATGGACATCTGTAATCAACCCCAGATTGATTGGATTAGGTATTCCTACCTGAAGTCGGCCACAGATGCGCCGCTACCCCTGAGGACTAAGCTGGAACGCCTCGGAAAAGTCTGTCTCCCTTACCACACCCTTCAAACCGGACCACAGCAGCGCCTAACACTGCTGTTATTAGGTAGAAATAGGTGTGGCGGTGGTGCCGCCGGAGTCGAACTACAAAGGGTTTTAGAAGGTGGTAGAACCCTTCGTGGTTCGACTTCGGCGGCACCACCGCCACACCTATTTCTACCTAATAACAGCAGTGTTAGGCGCTGCTGTGTTCCGGTTTGAAGGGTGTGGTAATGGAGACAGACTTTTCCGAGGCGTTCCAGCTTAGTCCTCAGGGGTAGCGGCGCATCTGTGACCGACCTTAGGTAGGAATATCTAATCCTATCTGGGGTTGATTAAAGATGTCAATGGGCGGCAGAAGCCACTTACCATCAGGTGGACTGCATGCTCGTCTGCTACTTTTATATTATAAAAAAAAAAAAAAACCTTCAGTTGTATGTTTGTCAGTGAGTAACTCCGTTTTTCAGTAGAAAGATATCAACATACATTCTTATCTTACCCTGCATGTATGAAAGAATGAAATAGAATACCGAATGCTTTTTAGTTGATTTTATCATAAAAGCGTGTTTTTTAGTTCTTTGACTATATTTATTTTTAATTGATAATTGTGTTTTTGGCTAAAGTATATACAACTATATTCATTAGACACACATACTTTTACATACTTTAGACCTTTCCATGTTTTTAAGGCGGAAGAACCCTGTGTGGTTCGGCTCGGCACTGCAGACACGTTTTTTGCTACATAGTAACAGCAGTTTAACCCTGCAGTTATGTTCTGGTTTAAAGGATGTGGTGGGGCGACAGTACCCTAGGTTTTTATAGATTTATCCTATGAGTGGATACTGTATTTCATATACCAGCTGCCATGCAAAAATCTGTGAATATACCTTATTGTTATCATGTCCGGTTTTAAGTTAAGACGGAGAAAATTAATTTAGAATCAATTAAATTATTTGGGTTTTAAAAAATGCTAGACGACAACCAAATATAATTTTATCTAAATAGGATCATCGATAATTTAATATACGATCGCGATAATAATTCAATGATGTGGAATATCGACTCTTGATTATACTTCAATGAACTTAATTTACAGTCCCTTAAAGATAAGCTTTTTGAAAGCCATTGGTTGACTAATCTTCTGTGATATTCTGTTTCTGATTAATTATAAGTCTTACGTCACAAAAATACTCATATATAAACAAGTCGTATACAAAAAAAATGTGAGCCGTCACGGGACGCCTGGCAGATGTGAAACATCGACATTATTTTGTAAAAGTAATATGCAGAAAAGAACATATTGTGATAGGAACTAAATATGTCATAATGATAAAATAAAATATTACGATTTTTTTCCAGATAACGATGACTATTTATTGAATAAACATTTATTTTCATTAAATACAAAAATTTACGAATTTATTTCAAATCGTGACTACTTAATTCGTTTAATCAGTGACTTCGGTAATAGTTTGTGCATGGCGACGCGTCGCCACACCGTTCACACTACTGCATATAGACTGTATATATATACCATCGTATAGCGTGGCCACGGCATGCGTCGCCACGCCAGAAATCGGTTTTACGTGCGGCTATAGATGTTTCACATCAAAAATATGTTATTAAAATATACAGAAAAAAATAAATTGGCTCCAATATATTAGTAAACTCAAGAATCCTAGCTAGTTATTTCAATATATTACTAAAATCGTAAATTATAAGTATCAATAATGAATGTTTCACAATAAATGCCACTATGATTAGAAAAATTAATTAATTTTTTAATGTTCATATTTATAACAAATAAGAAAAAACTTTCGTGCGCTGCACGCCATCAGCTGATTTTGAAATACAATTCTGTCAATCTTAATAAATTTATTCTCTGAGAAGAATGACATTAAAATTAATTAATAATTTAAAAACATTGTATGCAATGATTTTTATGTGAATTTTAATCTACCAAGATAGTAGATTTTACATTTGCTGGCGCTCAAAACACACCAAATATACGCGTGCTTAATGCACAGATAAATGCATACTTTAATTATAAAAAAATAATTAACTTACTGATGACTTGATGGTGTGTCATAGTGTGATTTTGCTTTCTTTGCAGAAGGCTGATCACTTTCACTCTCTAAATTATCACGGTCAGACATTTTATTATCAGAAAAATAAGCGGGCAATACTTCAAACATACAAAATACGTCAAGTGGTGTAAAACGAGTTAAAACGACTCCAGTCGCTCTCGCGCGGCGTAGTAATACACACGAATGTCACTGAACACGTTAAACGTCATTATTTTGAATTTTAAGCCTCAAAATGCCTTCTTGTGCAATGCATAAATGCAAAAATTATGCTCGAAAAAGAAACAAGATTCATGGAATCACCTATCACACGTAAATGAAGAGAAATTATTAAATTTTGTTTATTTTTCGTGTTCGATCCGCCATGATTACATGAGTAACCAGAAAGTGACAAAGTATGTTTTAGTCAATGAAAGTGATAAAGACGCAAAATGCATGACCATGCATTTTGCGTCTTTATCACTTTCATTGACAAAAACTTTCATTGATTGAATTGAACTGTCATAGATCAATGAAAAAATTTTCATTGATTTATGACCATAGATCAACAGAACAGAAGTGACATTTTATTGAAGCTCACGATGTTCATACGTGTATGTTATAGTTTAAGATCCCACTGCTTAATTTTTATATTAGTGTGTTTTAGTCAAAATATAACTTTTTATAGTTTATTTTAATAAAATAAAATCGATATATGGGAAATTCTGTATCCTCATCTCTAAATTTTCTTCGATATCTGTGGTAAATAATAAAAAATATTACCATAAAATTTATATAGGATAGTATACGGTATTTTAAAATTTCTTTAATTGAATAAATTAACCTAAACATAATTTAATAAACAATCTTTGTATAGCCAGAAATTAATCCTCAAAAAGACCACGGTAAGATTATATAAAATTCGCATGTCACGATGTTAGTTACTGTACTCCTGCGAAACGCTCTTACTGATTTTCATCAAAATTTATATGCATATTCAGTAAGTCTGAGAATTGGCTACTATCTATCTATTTGTCATATCTCTTAAGTGATAAGGGTTGTTCACCCTTAACATTTTTTTTATTTATATGGCAACACAATGTTTGCTGGGTCAGCTAGTACATTTATAAAATGTACACAACTTTGCAATTAATGGTCGTGTGTAAAATAAAACTGAAAATAATAAACATAAATTAGTAAAGATACTTCGCCGCCTTGAAATTGAATGAAGCCACAAACGGCTTATTAGTAAGTTTTTTTTGAATTCTTGACAATAAAAACATTTTTAGAGAAAATTTACAAATAAACAACTAATACTGCGTAATTTACATAATAGATAAATAATTATTTCAAATATTTTAGGGACATTTTAGCACGGAGACGTGGCAAAACTTTTTTACGCAACTATTTCAATTCTCAAAACTGGGTACATTTTCTTGTTAGGAGTGAGTAATCTTTACTAATATACGATAATAAATATAAACAATTTTTAAATCGTATATTTTAAACCAGTCGATACATCTGTATAGATACATTCTTTCATCAAATTATATATTTATATAATAATAATTTATTTAGTTAAACTGTACTATAACATTTCTACGTAAACGATGTACTAAAACTATTATCGACAGTTCTGGACATTTTTTACCTTCTGTTCCATTATTTCATTGTCTTTGACAAGCATGAGTATCAATGAGAAATATACGTCCATACGTCCCGTTTTTAACGGGACAGTCCCTTTTTTCGATGCTTCGTGCCGTTGTCTCCGAAATGAACCGTTGCCATTGTCAATTAAGTAACAGTAAATATTATAATTGTGAAAAAAACATGGGGTGCTCCATTTATCAGTTTTCATAAAGCGCCCCACATTTTTTGCACAATTATACTATTTACTTTTCCTTAAATGATTCCTAGATTGAAAATTATTTTCTACTTTTTAGTTAATTTTATCATAAAAGCGTGTTTTTTATTATTTCTAACTATATTTTTTCAAGTAAAAAGTATTTGACATAAAAAAATCGATGTCCCGTTTTGACTGAAGTAATCATTGGTCACTATATTCCATGGTCAATATTTACGTTTGCGTACACTTGAAACGCAAGGTCAAACACTAGTTGTCTTTTTTTATCACATTGTTCTAATAGCTCTGTCCCTTATAGAACATTTGTCTATGTAGTTAAAGGTAATCGTCGCCACGCCAGAAATCTTTTTTACGTGCGGCTATAGATGTTTCACATCAAAAAAATAGGGTTCCGTAAAATATTTCAGAAAGTTACTTATTTTGCGTACGCTGCCTGAACTATAAAAGATAGAACCATAAAATGTTCTAACTAATTTTAGATCTTTGGAATATAGATTTATTTTATGATGTAGATCCGCAATAAGAACGGATTTTTTGATATTCCACCGTTGAGGGGGTTAAATAGGGGTTGAAAGTTAGTATGAAAATCCGTCAATTTTAAACCAAACTCCATGAAAATTCCATGAAAGCTTGACCTCCATGAAAGCTTGACCAATTTAGGTACACAGTGACGAAAAAATTATGAAATAAAGCTTTTATAAATGAAATATTAAAGCTACTTTATCGTTAAAATGGTTAGAGGTACAAATTTGCAATTACAGTTACTTGTATGTCACATTCTATTTTTGTACGCGGGCGAAGCCGCAGGTTCTGCTAGTAATAAGAATAAACTAGAAATAATTATGAAAACCCGATTGTTATAAAACTTTCCTATGTCACTCCCATAAAATAATCGAATCCAATGACATCTCATTGACAACATCCGTCAAGCCGTTTGAGCTGTACCCTTAGTATGAGATTTCACATTTTAACAAAAATGACGGTTTTTGTTTTTGTTTACGTATTTCCCATATATTTTCAATCAGTTCTGATACAATCCGCTAGGGGCGCTAATTGGAAATGTATGGGCAAATACAAAAACAGTTATTTTTGTAAAAACTCATACTAAGGATACAGTGGAGAATACATAACATACGTTCGAAAAACATTACTTTCCGGAATTGGGCAAAAAATACGATAACTTACTCCTACATCTATCTATAGCTGAACATCAATATGGGAGTATATTTAACTGTGAACATTATATTACATCACATTTATGTGAGATATATAACCGTTCAACACAATACATTTTAAGTGATACATTAGCAATGTATAATCTCAATCAGAGCACAAAGCCGCAAGCAGCCAATTTGAGCAGCTTAATATATTCTCCGAGGCAAATTGCTCGAGGAAATCAACTGTCGTCAGTATCTACGAGATTAATCGAATTCTACAACTTCCTGCTTCCGGCAGTATATTAAAACAATCACAGTTGATTGACGATGTATGTAAAGGGTTGAACGGTTCACGTTTTACATATGTATGTGAAGGGAATTTCTGGAATTGGTACGCAAATTAATATATTGAAATCTCTCATGTTCGAGACGCAGATCTAAGTGTTTTGTAAGCAAATTATTGATTGAGTACTTTTATTATGCAAGGCGCTACTATTTGGAAATTTACGAATACCTTTTTTCTGTTCAATAAAAGCAGTGTTCAGTGCTGCAGTGGTTTGGTTTGAAGGGTAAGGAAGACGTACTTATCCGACGCGTATTAGTAGAAACGACTTACTTATGTCTTTAATTAACCTTTCCCGCCCCAAATACCTTCCATTTTAACCACTAAAAAGTGACAGCTAAGTATTTTTCTTTTCTTAATTCGTCATGTCATAATTTGAAGGGGGTAGAACCCTTTGTGGTTCGTCTCCGGCGGCACCACCGCCACACCTATTTCTACCTAATAACAACAGTGTTAGGCGCTACTGTGTTCCGTTTTGAAGGGTGTGGTAAGGGAGACAAACTACTCCGAAGCGTTCCAGCTTAGACCTCAGGGGTAGCAGCGCATCTGTGCCCGACCTCAGACAGGAATATCTAATCCTAACTGGGGTTGATTACAGATGTCCATGGGCGGCAGTAGCCACTTACCATCAGGTGGACTGCATGCTCGTCTGCTACCCCTATATTATAAAAAAAATATATATCAGACCAGATAATTTATATAAGGTTTTTTTATAAAATTGTTTTAAAATAATTATTAAATTCGGAAATCATGACATAATTTTATAATTTCTCATATCAGCATATTTAAATATTCTATCAGTATTTCATTCAATGATAGAACTATTAAATTGTGTGGCTTTACCACTATAGTTATTAATCCACTACTGTGTTATTATCTCAAAGTATTATTAAACAGAATTATTTTCATAAAACATTTTAAGTTATTCTTATACCAAGGTCCTAGTTATATTGATTTAAGTAAATCACGGAGCTTCAAATAACAACTTGAACTTTACCGCTCTTACTGTTTATACAAGAAATAAGTGATACCGGCCTAGTTTAGTGTTTGGGGTTCATAAGATTAATATTCAAATTAATGCTTCACCCACTCCGCATTCATCTGCCCGAAATAAACGATTTTGTATACTTTGCATCCCACCGAAATAAATGATTTTGTTTTCGTTACTTATTACCACCGAGCAAACATCTAAGGGGGCTAATATATGAGCGACTATCCGCGCTTGAGATGATCAGCGACAGGCGGCGATAGTTGTGGGCAATCCGCAACCGACGACAAAACGCAATTATAAAACGACCATACTGTTTTGTCGTGTTTGCTGACGGCAGGCGGCAAAATCCGATCACAGTAGTCGACGGTCGGTCAGATTGTCACCGACTGTTGCCACCTGTCGTTAGTAAGTGTTACCGTCAGTCGGCAACTGAGTCAGTTCAGGCTGTCGCACTATTACCTTTCTGTCGCTCGTATGTTACCACCCTTAAGTGTGAGTAAACGTGCCAGCCAAACTTACATTTGAAATGCAAACAGGCTTGCTTTTGTAAACCAAACATTGTGCCACGTTTCGTGTATACTTAAATGTAGCATCAATGTGTATTTGTTTTGTACTACGTTGTATTGTGTATTCGTCGTGGTGCTGTATTGAATACATTTGCTTTATGGAGCGTGAACGGCGATATCTCCTAATGTCTGCATCACTCTCACACACGCTAGCTTAACACTGTCAGGAACTTGTTTGAGACACACTGAGCTAGGAAAAGGGTATAGAGCGAGAAGATATTTGTGAAACCTGTAAGATTATCACATAAGAAATTGGAGACGTACTTGTATCTCTCTAAAGTTACTCTCTCTAAGCCGTATACTTATTGTATTTTTCATAATTTTTTTAAGTGAACTTTTACCTGAGGTTAGGTTATCGGAAGAGGAGGAATAATGATAAGGACTTAATAATGAAGTCGTTATGGTAAGCTTATAATATGTAGTAGATAATCACGTCGTGTTTTAAAAATATTTTTAATAGAGAGCCATAATCAGCTATGTACTGATTTGTTGAGTATCATCTTCGTCATACGTAACAGTGCAATATGTAACCAATACTTATTTGTTGGTTACTTACCAATAAGTAATTCTTGTTTTGTTTTTAAAATAGGTAGAAAGATTAACACAGGGTATCAACCCGACATAACATCAAAGTATAGAGCCAAAGGTGATAGACTTTTCTTATATTTATTGAATAATATTATATATTTATTCTGTGGTACTTGTAATTTTGTATAAGTTTGTCTTCTCTAGTTTCGCCTTACTTTAACTCGCTCACTCTTTTCATTCTGCAGTGAGACATGTGTATTAGCCACTAAACGTGCTAGTTCTCATTTGCTGTAGTACCTACTTACACTGAATCTTAATGTGCTGCACCATTCTACCTGCTAGTGAAACAACGGGCCGTCCACATATGAGCACGGTGTAGGCAATGTCTTGTCTAAATGAACTCCACTAGAGATTATATACGCACTGTAGGTACTACAAAGAGTAAGAATAAAATAGAGATGTCGAATATTAATTAGGATTAACGGATCCGGAGTCGTCTAATTATCTATACTTATAATAAATCTGTAGAGAGGTCAATTCTGTACTTTTAATATATTTCCAAAATAACTATCAGGGGGTGATTACGGATCGATACTGATGGCAAAAATGCAATTAGTAAAATTTTTGTCTGTCTGTCTGTCTGTCTGTCTGTCGGTCTGTCGGTCTGTCTGTCTGTCTGTCTGTCTGTCTGTCTGTCTGTCTGTCTGTCTGTCTGTCTGTCTGTCTGTCTGTCTGTCTGTCTGTCTGTCTGTCTGTCTGTCTGTCTGTCTGTCTGTCTGTCTGTCTGTCTGTCTGTCTGTCTGTCTGTCTGTCTGTCTGTCTGTCTGTCTGTCTGTCTGTCTGTCTGTCTGTCTGTCTGTCTGTCTGTCTGTCTGTCTGTCTGTCTGTCTGTCTGTCTGTCTGTCTGTCTGTCTGTCTGTCTGTCTGTCTGTCTGTCTGTCTGTCTGTCTGTCTGTCTGTCTGTCTGTCTGTCTGTCTGTCTGTCTGTCTGTCTGTCTGTCTGTCTGTCTGTCTGTCTGTCTGTCTGTCTGTCTGTCTGTCTGTCTGTCTGTCTGTCTGTCTGTCTGTCTGTCTGTCTGTCTGTCTGTCTGTCTGTCTGTCTGTCTGTCTGTCTGTCTGTCTGTCCGTATAACCGTTATAGAAACAAAAACTACTCGAAGGATTTTAACAAAACTTGATACAATTATTTTTCGTAATCCTGAGCTGGTTAAAGTATACTTTTCATCACGCTACAATAAATAGGAGCAGAGCAGTGAAGGGAAATGTTGGGAAAACGGGAGAAGTTACTCCATTTTTTAAGCTTTCGTCGCGTGTGAAACCTTAATGGTTAAAGCTACACAGAAATGATGTATGACGGAAATGTTCTCCTTAAAATTATATAAAAAATATCCCACGACATCATATGTCTATCTTTTATGGTTGACTCACAATAACACGTGTAACCCCCGATAGCTTAGGAGTTCGAAGCTTTCTGATTATATTTGTCTACTCCTACGTTTATAACACTCTCAGTCATCCCTAAATAAAAAAAGTGGTGATAAAAGATAAGGTTTGTTCACCCTTAATATTTTTTTATTTATATGGCAACACAACGTTTGCCGGCTCCAGCTAGTAATAAAATAAATGGTTGTAGCAACGAGTATGTATGTATTTTCCATCACCGGATGTCTGATGTGTATCAATTTCTAAAAATATAGAGAAATGAAATATTTAATCAATTATCTTCGAATATTAAATTTAGATTAAGAAATAATTAGTAAAATTGTGGCCTTAATATTTGCCTACATAAAACTACGCTATACTTCTGATATATAAATTATTTAATCGAGTTAAACTATACCTAATATTTTTTTAAGACATGCTATCGTTTTTTAAACTAATTAAAAGATAAGCATAATATCTTAGACTTTTCTATTTGGTAATCTGGTCTGTGGTATTAAACAAAGAACGTAGGTAAGATAACAATGTGCTTCTACTCCGTGCTCAAGTAAACACCTTAGTGTTGGAAAATATTGTCTTACAATGAGCACACTTTAAATATCTCTCCAGTTATATAATGCTAAAAATAGGCGCGCATTTTGATATTGATGATGTTTTTCTATTTAGAAACAGTGATATTTATAAGTACTAATAGATTATTTAATTCAAAGAAACATCTTTGCTAATATAGTTTAGATTTTTTAAGCATTGTATTGTAGTTAAGGAATGTGGTTAGGCAGAGTTAAGAAGCATTCAAAAAGTCCTTCCCCAATACGGCGCTGAGGTTACCTCTTATAGTGGAAAGTGTTTACACTATACTCCACATGTGAGATTTGAGAACTTTGTTTTCTCAGATATGTAGGTTTTTTACGATACTTTTCGATTGAGATAAGTTATCTCCCATAAGATTGTGATTTTATTAAATTGAGAATTGGACCTCGAATCTCCCAATTGAGCAGCAGAGTATCAAATCCCCAAGCTATCATTGTTTTTTCGCTTCATAGGTGTACCGATACTTTTAAAATGGGCAGCAATAACTTACTATTACATAGAACGCACGCTCGATTAGATTAAAAAAAAAAGGTTAATACATTAAAACTTACATAACGAAATGTAGAAGAGAACTGACGCATTCCCCACCGCAATGTTTGTTTGTCAATTTAACTAACAATCCAATTAGCCCTTCCCTACAAACAGAATACTAATTGCAAGAGCCGTTCGGAAAAAGCCAACTCAGAACGTTTTACTCAACTCGTTCCGTTTCAGTCTTAATTTTGTTGAATTCATTTGGTGGTTGTAAGACTTTGACTTAGTAACTCAATAGAGTAAAATAACGCTATAAATGATATTGTACAATGAAGAACACATGTTAAGATATTTAGTTTATTTTCTATAAAAGTAGATTCATTTATAGAAAATAAATATTTTTTTAAAATATAAGAGTAGCAGACGAGCATGCAGTCCACCTAATAGTAAGTAGCTACTGCCGCCCATTGATATCTGTAATCAATCCCAGATAGGATTAGATACTCCTACCTGGTCGGCCACAGATGCGCCGCTACCCCTGAGGATTAAGCTGGAACACCTCGCAAAAGTATGTCTCTCTTATCACACCCTTCAATACGGAACACAGCAGCGCCTAACATTGCTGTTATTAATCAGAAATAGGTGTGGCGGTGGTGCCGCCGGAGTCGAACCACAAAGGGTTCTCTACCACCTGCCTTAACGAGTGTTACTTCACATTTTCCAGCAATCAATTTGGTGTATTTGTTATATCTATAATTAATATGTTATGTTATATGTAGGTACGACTAATGTATTAAGCTACGTTTGTTTTATAATTTTATTATAGAATTATGTTTTTGTTTTATAATTATATCTCTCAAAGGCTCTTAAAAGAAGCTCTAATAAAGAAATTTGCGTTATTAGGTGTAATAATGCAAGTGATAATTGCAATAATGTGAAATTCAAACAACATCGTCCTCTTTTTTGTTAACGAGGGGGAACGTTTCAAAAGGTACCCGGTGTCGTGGGAGCGACATAGGGTTATGTGGGACTCTTACCGCAATAAACCCCCCCCTCGCTGGCCGGATCGCTGGCCGGTCGGTTCGAGCTCCCACTCTTGCCGTCCGCAACTCCGGAAGCCCCTTTTAGTCGCATCTTACAACAGGCAGGGGATACCGTAGCCCTATTCTGGTCCCGGAAATACAGGACCAAAACAACATCCTCCTAATTAACTCGTAACGCATCTCTTATGTAATATTACTTAAAGGTTAGATAGCTTAGATACTTAATTTAATGTTCAAATACTCTTCACTTAGCAATAGAATAATAACTAGCTTTTAGAAAACCAAACTGATTTCTTATTCAACTCGTTTAATCTTTGTTTCGTGTTTGACGTTCAGACTTAATTTTGTAGAACAATTCATCTGCGAGGGTTATTAGGCCTTTGTGGTTGAGAGAGAATTATTCGAAAATATCTAGCGAGTTTAATTAACGCTTCAACATTGATGTTTCACATACTAATATCGTAGTTACGGCTTACGATTTATTAACTGTTGTGATCACATTAGAGAACAAATGTATACATTGAAATTTAGTTTTCATTGAACTAATACCAAACTTAAACTAGCTGACTTAATAATAATATCGTCCTTTGTAGACATTTCACATTTGCAATTTAATAAAGTTGACAATAAGTTGTTTTTGTGGAAATATTTAATATCATTTTATTTAATTTATTATTACTATTTGATATGCAAACGTATTGTTTAACAAGAAGTAAAACGAGTTTTTAAATTAATATAATTTCTCGAAAAACCTATATTTAAGTGAATGAATTAAAACCACTATTTTTCTCTTAGAATAAAATTAGATGTAAAACTATAACATTACATAGCTTGTTAGAAATAAACGGACATTAAAATTATGCTCAGTTGCCGGTCTCATAAAACTCAAGGAGGCCAAGTGGTACTATTAAAGTGAGCAGGCTAATGTAGCGCAATCGTCTGTGAAATGGGAATAATGTAAATGGAGTCAAGCTATTCCAATCGACAAGGACGCAAGCTAATAAATTTTCAAATAAAATCACAATAGAATAAATCTTCATTGGGCGAAGGAAATAAGAGGGGAATAACCTTTAACACTAGGTTACTGAGTACAGACAGGGCCGGATCTTGCTACTTATCTAATCCACCAAATATTAAGGTTGGAAGTGGCCATGCCTATTTCTGCCTCTTAATAGCAGTGTTCAACGTTGCCGTGTTCTGGATTGAAGGGTGTGGTAAGAGAGAAATACTTTACCGAATTGTTCCAGCTTAGTCTTCAGAGATATCTAATCCTATTTGGGGTTGATTACAGATGTCCATGGGCGGCAGTAACCACTTACCTTCAGGTGGATTTCATGCTCGTCTGCTACTCCTATATTATAAAAAAATATAGATAAATAACGAGGAGTATCTACTAGTCTGGGATTATACCGTCCGGGGTGAAAGTTGAATTTGCTCCACTCTACAGGGATAGGCGAGGGAAAAAGATATTAATATTAATAATTGAATGCTTTTTTTTCAATTAAGGACATTAAATATACATTAACTTAAAACGTTTTACGAGCAATAATTCACATTTCTAGAGCGAATTGCAAATTTCATGCAATTGTATTGCATGTAAGATTGACATTTTTTTAAATCTTAAGTAAACTTTTTGCTTTTAATTATATTAATGCATAACTTCACAAATGTTGTGGTAAGGTATGCAATATGCATGCGATATTAAACATGCAAGTAATAAAAACTTTGCTAGTAAAACAAAGGTCGACAACAAAATTAATTAAATTTCTAATAAAAAGCGTCGTTGGTCATGCATAGTTTTGGAATTATTCCGTTTAGCTTCAGTGTACATATTTTTATACGAACAATTTTCTATGAAAGTACAAATTAATCACTATGTCATTAATGTACGTACGTAATGTATTATCGTTTTGAAGGTGGTTGTGGTTCGACTTCGAAGGCACTCTTATAGTACTTAATACAGCAGTATAAGCGAAACACAGCACTAAGCGCTGTTGTGTTCCGCTTTGAAAGGTATGGCAAGACATAATCATTCGATGAGTTCTAACTTAGTCTTCAGGCGTAGTGGCGCTTTGCATCAGGAACTTCAGGTGAGGATCGAAGTTTTTTCTGAGGGTGATTACAAATGTTCATGGGTAGCAGTAGCTACTTGCCATCAGTGCCCTTACCATGAGTTTTTACGTTTTGTATGTTGGTTTTTGGTTTACGTATTTGCCCATACAAATTCAAATCAGTTTGTATCAGAACTATAGTGTCAGTAACGTAAAATTAAGTGTCTAAATTGACAAAATGGCGCTTTATGTTTTGTCTCTCTTTTTTGCGAACATGTGAGGCGGACAAAAAGACTTGAGCACTTACTTATTGTTACGTTTACTCAGTCTACTGAAGCAAACGGAATAGAATAATGGATTGAGTAAACATAACGTAAAATTGTGGGATGTTCTGAAAACTCATGGTAAAGGTACTGGATTGGACGCTCATTTCTTACTTTTATATTATAAAAAACGATCACCAGTTTACCAACGACGAACGAAAACGAAGAACTCGCAAAGTTTCAAACAATCCCCATTTAAATCTAAAATAACATTGGAGCTGTAGAATCAGAACTAATTCACCTGAACCTGTGATCTTCGGTTAGTATTCCAACTAATCGTTGGTAATTACCATCACTAATTTGAAAGGCACTATGCTACTTTGAGCGCGATTGCCCCAAGCCCCAATTATGAGTTTGCACAGTTACCATTAGTTGACTCGCCTACATTTTCATAATGACATCAATTTTCTTTTTGGGGCGTTTCTCATTTATCGACAGATGTTCGGAGTTATAGTCCGCGTAAAACTACTAGTCCGCTCTGAAGTTGTTGCGAGCAGGTGTACTCATACAATTTGCTATGGGGACGCGATTAATTTTTATATTCAGAGCGGACTAGCAATTTTACGCGGACTGTACCAAGTTAATAATACGATGATTTAGCCCAAAACAAATACATAAATATACTAAACATAAACAAAATTACAATAAAAATTGACAGTTAAAATTATATTTTTGGTAGTTTTTTTTTTAAATAAATGTGAATTTTTAAGACAGCCTTGTTTTAGAATTTACTATATAGCGATTGCCAAGTCAGTTTTTTTTGTTTTAAAGACATTTCCCAATGCATAACTTGGCAATATAAATCAGTATATTATAATTTGATGAACCGATTAGCACCAGATAAATGAGTGGCCACCCACGCCGCTATTATAGCTGCGCTAACTGTTAAGTACATACGCGGGTACCGTTCCGGAGTTAAACTACATACTTCCATATTCCTTTTGCGTGATGTAATAACTTGTTATTTGCGTAATGGGCTTTTTAAGGCGAGAAATATGTTTACGATTCAGGTTTATTTCGTTGGAGAATAGAAAATAACAAGTTAGTTCGTCGTTTTCAAATGTTTTCTTGTAAATAAATAATTTGTTATATTATTCGGATTTCTTTAGATACTTGGAGTTTCTGTAAGATTTATCTTGAAGAATTGGTTAGTTTCAGTGATATCAAAAATTAAGTCTATACCATATAACAATGACATTTAAATAGTTAAATGTAGTAATTGTATTGTCACGTTCTGTAAATTTTTCAAAAGCATGTAGGTGGCCAAATTGGAAACTATAATAAATAGCTAAAAAGGCTGATTATAGTGCAAATATACAGCCCTGCGTTATACCGCCATAGGATAAATAATTTAACAAGGATCAAATTAGGTATCTTAAAAGAAGCAATAATAAATAACAGTCCTTCCACAAAACAGGAGAATAAAGTATTCTGAAAGGAGTTAATGAAGTATAAATACTTACGAAGAGAAAAACCAAAAGAGAAACTGCAACATGGAAAGGCAGAGGCCCCTAACGCCGGATATCCGGTTTCGGCCGCATCCGACTTTGGCCCTGAAAGCCTTTTAGTTCAATTCGCCATGAAATGAGAAAAGCTCGATCGTTCCTGTGTTTTAATATCACTCGGAAGTAGAACTCGTAATTTCCGTATATTTATTATTAAGAAGGCTGTCATGATGGTAATAAGAATTGTTACTTCCTACTCTGAGGTGAAGAAAAAGGACAGAACTAGAAATAATTACAAAACCCGGGCTTAAAAATAAATAACTGAAAAGGAAAATACTCTAGCTACTCCCGGTCCCACTATTTAGTCAAATCGGAAGATTAGATTGTATTTGTCTTATAAAACAGAGAACATGATTTGGCAGTCCACTTAATAGTAAGCAATCACAATGGCCGTTCAATATCTGTAAACAACCCCAAAATTTGTCTCTGCTTTAAGTCTATTTAAAAATGCGTTGATATCTTTGAGAACTAAGTTGAAATGCGTGGTTTAATATACTAACGCTTCAATAACAGAGTTTAACTGCTTTTATTAAATACGTATGAGACGTGCGCGTTGGTGCGTTCGTGATCAGCCCATAAAGGATTTTTAGTCATGTCTTTATTATTAAAAAACCTTTATTTAAGTGGGTTCTATGGGTAAAATTTCATTACTATATTGAAAATAACACATAACAAACTTAATGAAATTACGTTTCTTATATTCATATCATGCATTAGACATGTACATAAATTGAAAAAGCTACACTACACAAGTTATAAGTGGCTATTGCGGAAAAAGTAAGGGCGAAATTGCTCTGTGAGACCAAACTGAAATTGCGATAGTTATCGGCCATTAGCAATTCAAATTACGGTCTTTGAGGATACAGAAGACCTTTTCCGTATAAAAATTACAGTTCGAAGCCGGAATAAGAAGGGATGGCTTCCGCTAGTAATAAAATCGGCCATCTTCGACCATTTATTCCGGTTGTTTGTGATGCGAACGTGGTTTGAGTGCAGGAACAAAGTGGATGGCCGTGTGGTGATACACGGGAATCTGACCTTAATGAGATTTTTACGAGCAATATTACGATAATAACGTTTTTTGTGTAATATTTAATAGGGTTTGCGAACACGTTGGTTAAGAAGATAGGTGATAAATTAATGTTTTGAGTAGTTTTCCAATGAAATGCATCATGCTGAAATATTTTAATATGTATGTGCGGTAAATTGTAAACTGTGTCAGTGTCTGTGTCAGTTTGTATCTTTAAGTATATGAAACAAAAATATAAAATAGACTATGTGAAGTGATATAAGCAGATGTTACCTCTAAGTAGATACCTCCACTAAGAAATTTTATGATGGATTTGTATGAAAACTTTCTGTACAAAACTTGTTAATCGAAGCGAGACAAAAAGAGACATAGATAAAGGACAGATAATTATAGGTGTCGGAGAACCTATTACATAAATTAAACCAACGTGCTTTACGAATCGTACAAAATGGTCATGATTCAACTTGAATTCCTATTTAAACATTCAGAATAATAATTTTCCCAAGCCATTCATTTTTTGTAATGAACAAGTCATTCATTAATATGAAGAAAAGATCTCTGATGAATATTTAATTTTGTTCAGAAATTTTTAAAAGAAAAGGAATAGACGGATAGTCTTAGAAATCGCATGATTTGAAAAATATTTATTATTATTCGACGGTTTAAATCGTCTCTGGTATTTTTATACTTTAAGAGACTGACATACATTTTTGTGATTTGAATTTCATATACGTAGTTGCCCACTTGATATTAAATCATCCCGGTCACCAATGGCTTCTTACTAAATCCAAAAAGAAAGATCGTATCAGAAGTGAATGAATGATCGTATCAGAATGGATATGTTGCTAACTCTGAAAAATATGTTAGTATGTACACCTTATGTAGGCATCTCTGCTTTAACACTCTAATAAATCCATGGGTGGCAATAATAAATTAAAATGTCAAAAAAAGACCACCAAGTTCACCAAATACCAACAAAATCAAATGAATTAACTCTAACTGAACGGTGTTTACCTTTTTTAGCGTTGAGGACGGCCACCGGGGGGGGGGGGGGGGGGGTTTAGTGCGGTAAAAATCCCACATAACCCAGCGTCGCTCCTACGTCGTCGGGTACCTTTTAAAGGTTTCTCCCTCGTTAAGAAAAAAAAGAAAAAATAACTTGGCACTAATTAATGGCATTATAGCTGGTTTTACCAATAAAGTGTTATTTAGTGTAACTTTTAAGATTTCCATTGTGTTTTTTATTACGCATGGCTCTATAAAATTTATTTCATGCTTTTTATAACACAAATTTGCACATTAATGATAATAATGATTTAGTTTTTACTGTTTGAAAAGACGATCAAGAATGTTCTTAGATAGATTAAAGAAAATCTGTTCAGTTGTTTTATGATCAGTTATTTTCTAGTTAGAGTCTGGTTTTATTACAAGTTTTTTAATAATTTCTGTTTTCTTATGATTATGATGATTGAATACTTTATAAATTCTTATAATATATTTTTATTTATCTTGACTTGAATGGAACATTGTTGTCCTACTGCTGGGCACGGGTTTCCTCTAAGAATGAGAAGGATAAGGTCATAGTCCACCGCGCTGGCCAAGTGCGAATTACCTCACGATGTTTTCCTTCACATTTTAAGCAAGTGATTTTTTTCTAATACTCACATAGCTTTAAAATTCAGAGGTGAAAAATCTGGCGTGCCTGACATTTGAACATCGGACCCCTCCATGAGGCCGAGTTTCTTAACCACTGGGCTATCACTGCACTATCGAATGGAAGCATGGACAAAATAGACCCAACGTTGCTTACATTCACCTTACGTTATCGAATATCCTTATGGTAAAAGCTTCATCAATAAAACCTCAGCAATGCTTTTAACCACTAGAGTCTCCATGTCAAAAGTGATTTTGTTGCATACTACAAAAATAGACTTAATGCGTTGACTGCAACTCCCTGTTGTCATAAGCTGAAGCCTTGCGTATACTTTACTATAGTAATCAAATAATATCGATTTATTTATTTTTAATTGTAGTAAATTGGAAATAATTTATGTTCTACTAAAGGTTTTTGTACTAAATGTTAAATGTAATTATATGATTACTATCTATAAAATCATTGTATTTTTATAATAAAGATATAACAGAATAATTTGACTGAATAACCTTATATAAAGTGGCTAATTGCGCCCATGGATCTCTATTACCCACTTCAGAGTCCTCCGTGATGTTGACCATAGATTCTTTGCTGTCTCTGAAGACTATGTTGGAATGGTGTAAGTTTCTCTCCCTTACCATACTCTTTAACTCAGAAGACAGAAGACACAAGCGCTTATCATTGCTGTAAGAAGGCTGAAATAAGCAATGCTGGAAACTATTGCAATTTAAAACATAAACTTTATACTTTTGTAAATACATTCAATTCAAATTCAAAAATACATTCAAACAAGTAACTTTTCTTATAACTACACCACTTGTTTGCTATTTTCATATCAATAAACATCAAGTTTCTATTGAACTGAACGTCATTTTGATATTTTCACAATAACTACGCTTCATTGGTTTCTTTCGTGCAGTGACAGATGGCGCTCTATCTACGCCATTTTAATTACACGCCTCGGAGGGTACGCCAATATTTCTTACGATCAACAAACAATGAAAATATCGTTTATTTTTACATCGCAGCATAAGTGGTCAATTCTTGAATTGTTTGCACAATATTTGTGCGGTAATAAAATTTGAGGTACTGGTTCTTATACATTTACCTGCTTTATTGCTCGTGTACGTACAAATAATGTTTTTTTTTATGATGTAGGCGTAGGATTTATTAAGATAGATACGTTTTTCTTTTTTTTGTTTTAGAGGGGAAACCTTCCAAAGGTACCTACTCGGTGCGAAGGGAGCGACACAGGATTTTGTGGGATTATTACCATACTAAAATCTCTCCCGGTGGCCGTCCTCGGTGTTGCGTAGAGGACTCCGGGATATCCAAAGAAACGCTACCGAAGTCCTTTATAGGACGTCTAGATTATTGGCTAGGTAATATTATTTTCAGAAAACATGTAGCATTGGACCACATTATATACTTACTTACTTAAATAGAGGTAATTTTACATAAGCAAATTGATAAAACACATCTAGGTCGCCTAGAAAAAAGCGACACAAATTGCGTATTTTATAAAAAAGTTAAAGCGCAGCTCAGCATAAAAATAGTTCGCAAGCCCGTTCGAAATAAGACTACCAATTACAGTTTGAATGTTATTAACGAGTTTGTGCTCGTTTACCACTCATCCCTAGCTCCCGGACTTCCGGCGCCCGCAAAGAAACAAAACGGCCCCACCGCCGGATGCGACCTGATAAGGAAACCGGAAGTCGATCCCAGCTAACGAACAACTAGTTACAGGCTTCCAACATAACTTGGTATCTCACAAAGTAATCGTCAAAGCGCAAAAGCGTAGAAACGGAGGAGACGACACAGACCAAGCTACGCTGGACGATATCCAGATATACATGCTAATACATTGTGTACACAAAGTGACGGAAGCGCAAACTTCCTTTGATACTTGATCCCCAAGCGTCCTTGTCTAGAAATAAATTATTTTTGATGGACTCAAATATGATTTCCCTCGTGTTTTAAGAAAGTATATTTGTAAAGTAACATTGAATATCAATATTCGGTCACAGAGTTTATTGACATGTTTTTCAGTCGACTATAAATGTGTTACAATGATACGATACAGCCTCCCTTTTCCTCTCTGGAGTTCGGGGATCGCCCTAATCCCTCGTTTGTTTTTTTGAAGTTTGAGTACTTATATTATCTACCATTTACCTACATCGCTACACCTGGATTTAGTAAGATAACCTTCCATCCATGAGAGATTTTCATAATGTTCCCAAAGTATTTGTCTACCAATCTATACACAGCTAAACGTAGCTATACTGAAGAAGTATCGTTAGTATTGAGACATAGTGTTTATGATGCCGATACAAGGACAAATACACAAATGCCTAAATGCAGAGTAAATTAAATAAATCGTTGTGGAATGGAACCAGAGATTATCTGTGCGGTGCACCGGTCAACATAATCATCGAAACGTGCTGCGAGTATATTGTATATGTATACTAGCTGACTTGGCAAACGTTGTGTTGCCATATAAATAAAAAATGTTAAGGGTTAACAACCCTTATCACTTAGGGGTATGAAAAATAGAAAGTAGCATATTCTCAGACCTACTGAATACGCATATAAAATTTGGTGAAAATCGGTAAAACCGTTTCGGAGGAGTGCGGTAACTATCATTATGCCACGAGAATTTTATATATAACATATATACATATTTGCTACATATGCAATCATATTATGCAGCAAGTAGCAAACTGTAAAAGCGCACGTACAGGTACTTCTAATAGTTATAACCGTCAACTACAAGTACTGAGGACTTAGGTACGAACAGTCAAACTTAATTAATGGTTGCAAGGAAATGATTGCATTTCAGCACGGTAATCGTATTAGGCGTAGAAGCGTATGAGAGTACGTATTGGGGCATGTTCAATAATGTTCATACGTTAGTTGTACTATACATAAATTATGTTATAGTCAAAGCGGTAGTTGAATAAGGAAACGAGAACTTAACGTATTAAATCAATAATAGAAATGTTTCTATCATCAATACTCATAAATTAAATGTAAATGATCGTCCTTTTCTTCATTTGAGATTTTCGTGACTTTACTTTATTTTCACGTTTTCCTTTAATGACAAAGTTTTTATTTAAGTTATTAGTCTATTCCGTTGGGGTATTTAGAGTTATTAACTTAATGATTTCAGTCCGGAAAACAACCAGGATTAGGGAAAAAATAGGAAAGAATGCTTAAGTATTTAACTTGATGAAACCGCAAATGTTTCTGGTACAGGATACGTGGAAAATAATGACATCTTCTATGTTATACACTACATCGGTCTAGAATAGCACCACCCCCTGTCTTACCGTTGATGTCATACAATATGATTATAACATTAAATCCAATAGTAAAAGCAATAAGTGATATGCAAGAAGTGTACTACAGCAATATATCATGTCTAAGAAAGCCTAGTTAGTCATAGCAACCATAGTCCAGTAGCGAACTCCTAAAGGTAGACGAATACTTTATTCTCCTAGCATACCTTCGAACACTTGTATAAGCAGTTAAGTATTAAGGTAAAATAGGCAAATGAGATAAAATAAAAAGACAGGTGTTACTTAACCCGGCTTTTTCTTATTTCCTAACGAAACCGACCTTACTTTGCCACAGAATTCTATTTACGAATACAAATGGAGCTGCGAATAAGGAGACCCTTCGTAAAAATGTCTGCTTATGCATTATAAATAGCTCTTCCATTTCCAAATCTTTCTCGAGATTAGCAAAGCTAAAGCAAATTTACTATTCCGCCTCACTCTCGAATAAAATGTATTACGCCTCGAATATGAATACATCCTTATGACTATGAAGTTCTGAAACCCTTTTTATGAACTAGGCCGCTACGTCTACGCTACGCCTTTTGCTTGCGCCAGTATTACTCATCTGGGAATATTTTTGAGTACAAGATCAAAAGATTTTTTGAGTATTGAAGCGCTGCTATTTAAATCATCGTAATTAAATTTGCATTGCCTTAAACATATGAAACATAAAATTATTTATTTGCTTATCACTTTATATTTATTTACGTAGCAATATAGGGTTTCATCTTTCTCCATATAATAATTGTATTATTCGAAAGTTTCATTAAGAAGGCGTTCCTACTTAGTCTCCAACGGTAGCAATGCATCTGTCGCCAACTTTTGGTAGGAATCTAATCTTATCTGCGGTTGATTACATACTCGTATGTCCATGTGTGGCTGTAGCTAAAGTCGCGGAAGATAGTAAGTGGACTCCTGTCCACAATTTTACGTTACGTTTAATCAATCCGTTATTCTGTTCCGTTTGCTTAGTGGACTGAGTAAAGGTAACAATAAGTAAGTGCTCAAGTATTTTTTGTCTACCTCACATGTTCGCAAAAAAGAGAGACAAAACATAAAGCGCCATTTGTAAATTTAAACATTTAATGTTACGTTACTGACACTATAGTTCTGATACAATCCGTTAGGGGCGCTGATCGGAAATTGTATGGGCTAATACGTAAACAAATACCAAAACACTCATATTTGTTAAAACGTAAAAACTCATACTAAGGGTACTGCATGCTCGTTTGATATTTCAATATCAGAATAAAAACAACTAAAGTCATTTAATTAAGTTCTTATTAAACGTTAATATAAATGAGCTCATTACAAAAACTATCTTGCGTCTAGTCTTAATTATATTTTAAAACTACTTAAGCTTCGCTTGGAATTACAAGAGAAACCTGGAAAAAAGCGGTAATGAATCTATAATTGCCGTCCTATTTTGTTCGAGGCAACATCTTGAGTCTCTTACGTAAATTGTTTCCGGTAATGTACCTGCCTCCAGAGGAAAAATATTTGCCTCGTTCTTGTAATTACCTTCGTTTTGTATAATGTCCTCTTTGTATATTATACTCCCTTATATTAAAAGGGCAATTTTGAACTTGCTACGAGAATTATGGAAAGGTGGATTCACAGTGGATTGTGCGTAGCGACATAAAAAGAGCTATTATGGGTAATGTTAAAAGCTCTGGAATATTGGATGTGTATCTAGAATGAAGGACAATCTATAATTTACCATAGCGTGATGCGACGTTACATTTCAGGACTTGTAACATTCAAATTATAGGTACAATGCTTCAATTAAGCAATTGAAGTTATGTTGTCGTAATGAAAATGTATTGAATATATCAATCTAGGCAATTTTGGAGCTAATAGGTCATGTAAGATAGTGTGGTGCCATGTTTTATAATAGATTCTGTTAGACTATATTTCCGTGCGATTGAATGAATTTCTGCTAAATTAATTTATATGGATCATTAAATTTAGAGGAACTCCGATGTGAATTAACCTTCCATGCCTATTACTTTCTGGGTTATCATTTTTATTTTTTAATTATTCTGAATAGAACTACAATGTGAACCGTTCCCAATGATCAGGTTTACGACATGTTTCATATGGAATTAATTACAAACGTCAGAATCATTACAGAGCGTCTATTTCGGGGCGTGAACATATGTTAGAATCTGTAACTAATTAGATGGGTGGCCGTTAGTTGCCAAATTTCACGGGTTTCCATGCATCCAAGAGCACTTTAAGGGGTTGGTTGGAGGGTTGGACAACTTTTGACATGGGTGAGCCCGTAACGGGTTCCGCATCTACATCGGAAAGGCTTCGTCGATAAAAGACGTCAACACTTCCTTCGATAAAAATGGACTCGTACTAGCGTTACAAAGCGTGATCTATTAGACAATTTGAGAAAACTGTATATTTTATTTCCACTCAATTAATTGACTCAATGGTATAGAAATGCGGGTGGAGGCAGATTTAATCAGAGACATTCCGGTCTCATTTCGGTTTGCCTTTCATGTGTAATTTCCAACCGGGGTCAGACCCACATCTTGATTATTTCCACTTCAATACACTCGTTGTTTTGTTTCGACTTATTCCCTGATTCTTTTATCAGGTGTGTATTGTATTCACTTTTTTATTGTAAACAAGCTTTTCTTTGCGGATTTGCTCGCGTGTTTGTCGACAGTATTTTATTTTATTCACTGGAATTCTCTAGGATAGAATAAATAAGTAGACAGGTATTTTCTTTTACTATTTATTTTTGTGATTATTTGTAGTGTTTTCTACAATATGTAGTATGTATTTATGATACTTAGGTAATTTATATTAGTATTGCAGGCGACCTGTTATCTATTATATAACAACTATTTAAATTTTTGAGGGTGGTGGCAGAAAATGATAGTATCTTCACAGTACGCACAACTACTTTAAGCTTAGTCATCGACATTTTTTAAGGTATAAGTACTGGATACAAACATATTGATAATATGTCATCGATAGTAATAGTTCCAGAAAAAGAGAGTGTTGGAATAGTTGAGAATTCAGTGAAATTAGATTATGGTGACCAAAGTCGCAGGCGAGCGCTAATGATAAATAAATAAAGTACAGATTATTCGGCTTTAAAACTTAAAGGTGAATGTAATTCTCTTCCAGGCTTCCGAAAAAGTATTCGAGGAAGATATTAAAGAGCAATCAATTTTAATTTCTTTGAAAGTTGTATTGAAAAAGAAAGACCGATAATCTTATCTCTTTAAAATTAGCTCTCGTCTTTCTTAAAGTAGCAAAGGTGAATAAGAAAATATAATACGTCTTAGAAAAAAATTGGATATTCTCCTTATTATAAATAACTAGTGGTGCCCGCGGCTTCGTCCGCAATCCAATGTGAAACATTCCAAAATCAACAACTACTGACGAATTAAAAATTAAATAAAAAAGCCTTTTCCCACGGACTAAATTGTGAATCTAAACCATTCTCAAGTCCCCTTGAACACAAACAACAAATTTCATCAAAATCATTCCAGTCGTTTAGGAGGAGTTCAGTGACATACACACGCACATAAGAAATATATATATAAAGAAGATAGTAATTCCACCTCCTAATCTAACTCTCCGGAATTTAAATCTCGGGCATCTACAATTTTACGAAGTTATCTAATACGCATGTTAATATATTCATTACCTTTTGCTTTGACGGTGAAAAAGAATAACGCGTGAAACTTTATAAAGCTGATTATTGTTTAAAATATCCTTATATGTTGTTTGTAAACTTTATCTATCAGTACTTACCAAGTACTGATAGATGCTGACCACAGCATCGTAGATTTATGCAAATGACCTCTTAATTCTTATAGAATACCCTATTGATGATGGTGAAGGTTCAATCAGATTTTCAACTTATCCGTACAATAAATTTTATTTCTGAAAATTTGCAACAGTTCCCAATGCCTGGTATGTAATGTAGCGGGATATTGTTAATCCGAAGTTAACAACAAAGCAGAGATTTTACTTAACCACAGTAAGCCTATTTATTCGTTCGTTATAAACTTTAGGAGATGCACGGATGTTTGATATTTAGAGAAACTCTTTCTCTCTAGAAACACTGAATATGATGAGAAAAAAAAATGATGTAACAACATGAAATCTAAATGGTGAAAATGTGAGATGATATACGAAAAGGCATACTAGTGAAACCACGGGAAACTACTAAGTACTTTGGGTATAATAATGTAATACAAGTATATGTAAAACAGAGGGTGCCTTAGTACATTATTGTAATACTGTTATATCGTAAATTATTCCGCCTCTATAACTAATTTCGGTTCCCGAAGTTTCAAGTGTTGTATATCAGAACTTAATCTAAGTAACTTATCTAGGGTATTCCTAAGACAATACATTGATTCTCATAAAGTGCCTCAGGCCTAAAATATGTCAATAATATAATGAGATATTTGGATTGGATTTTAGGATACCTTACAAATGGAAATTACTTAACTAAGTCGTATGTACGTGTATTCAACATTTAAAGGTTTTTTTTCATATAATATCTAAGTAGCCAGTTATTTTTTTCACATTATTACGATTACACATTATTATGACGGATATGTATTATGATGGATATAGTTGTACTTGTTTTTTCAAATTAATAAAAATATCCAAACTAATTTAAAAAAAAAAATGTGTTACATCGTTATGTGTTACATCGGGTCTCTTTTGTAAAATACACAAAATGAAGTGTACCTTAAAAACGTGACACTGAATTTGATATTTTTGATAAAGTTTTAATGATCAAAGTACACCGCAAAACATGGAAGCGTGCGTTTAATTAAGCCACTAGCGGTCACCTATTGAACCGATCGCGCCTAATGCTTAACTTTGGGGAGCGGTTACGATCTACACATGCTGCGATAGATACCCTATTATTGATATAATACAAGATTATTAGTATGGATATTATTAAAAAAATTTAGCAAAAATACAACCGACTTCTATGTCACTACAAAGTAAAAAATAATTCAAATAAATGTTGGTTTAGTACATATTTCTGAAGTCGGCGCTCAATATATTTCCTTGGATAACTATGTAAACAGCGTGTCTAATATGAGCGCCGACTTCAGAAATATGTACTAAACCAACATTTATTTGAATTATACCCTGATCTCCTCATCATATTTAAATGGGACCAACTTGTAGCAATTGTCCACACACGAAATGAAAAGCATTAAAATAGGTTCATAAACGGCGAAGTTATGGCTGTTATATTTACATGGGTGGAGGAGTTCCCCTCATTTTCTCCAGAACCCATCGATGGATCCTAACCATATTTAAATGGGACTAATTTCCAGCTCGTCTCTACACAATAAAAAAAGAATTATTAAAATCGGTCCACTAACGGCGGAGTTATTCGTGTACGTACATAAAAAAAAATAAAAAAAAATGATACCGGCCGAATTGATAACCACCTCCTTTTTGAAGTCGGTTAAAAATCACTAATGTTAATTTGTTAGGTTAGGTTAAGTTTTGAGCTGTCCCTGTAGCTCCGGGACCAGAATAGGGCTACGGTATCCCCTGCCTGTCGTAAGAGGCGACTAATTGTGGGCTCCGGGGTTGCGGGCGGCTAGAGTGGGAGATCGAACCGTTTAGCAAGCGACCACTGGAAGGACGGCGGTATGTGTGGTCGCATAGCGTCGTAAACACCAGACGGTGTGGCGAGCTCTGAAGCTCATCTGGGCGGAGCCCGAAGGGGCAATGCGTTCAGAGGACTCCGGTTGCGTTCCGTAGGAGATCCCGGAGTCCTCTTAGTAACGCTGAGGACAGCCACCGGGAGGGTTTTATTGCGGTAAGAATCCCACATAACCCTGTGCCGCTCCCACGGCACCGGGTACCTTTTGAAGGTTTCTCCCTCGTCAACAAAACGACTTACGCTGCCAACGCAATAAAACTGCAAACGCATTTCACCAACGCGTTACTTAATTTATTAATGTATTTCGTTGTATTAGGCCTTGTATTCATTAGGCAACATTTGTTTATAAACTTTTAAGGCGTGTTTATAAACAAGTTTACTCTAAACAATGTTTCTGAAACTTTGCAGTCTACACTTGTCGGTTGTTGCTAGGATGTTGCCCGAGGAGGTAGTGATGCTCTCTTCTGCTTACGCAATAATTCATAAAAGTGTTAATAGAAAAAATGTGAGCCGTCACGGGACGCCTGGCAGATGTGAAACATCGACATTATTTTGTAAAAGTAATATGCAGAAAAGAACATATTGTGATAGGAACTAAATATGTCATAATGATAAAATAAAATATTACGATTTTTTTCCAGATAACGATGACTATTTATTGAATAAAATTTATTTTCATTAAATACAAAAATTTACGAATTTATTTCAAATCGTGACTACTTAATTCGTTTAATCAGTGACTTAGATAATAGTTATATTCGATGTTGCCTCTGAGGACGGTATTACTGTGACAATTGGTCGATGGTAACTGAAGTATGTTACAAAAGTATTGGACATAACATTATCAAGATATCTAATAAATACAGCATCTATTGTTGTTCCGTATCTGGTGGTAGCTTCTCTTGGATTGTTATTAATTTGCAATTGAAATTCTTCTTGGAGAAACGTAATTAATGGCGTTGATTCATCTTTTGCAAAATTTACATTGAAATCCCCAGCTAAAATCAATGGTAGTTTGTCTTTATTGGTTTTGAAAGTTATTGAACCTTTGTGACTGTACGGAAATAATCTCTCGTGTAAAAATGAAATGATGTCATTTATTTTTTTATTAGGAGAAATGTACACAACAATCATCATCAATTCACTTCCATCTTCTAGTTTAACATGTGAAGCACACATATCGCCAATAGATGTTTGGGAGACATGAACTTCTGTAGCATTTTGAATTACTAAATCCATGTTGAATGTAGTAATATGTGAAGCATTGTTGTTTTTATAAATGGCAACTCCAGCGGCTGTAACATTTTGTCTCTTAAATTTAGCTATACACTGAAAATTAGGTAAGTCAACTGATTCATCTGCAGGAAGCCATGTTTCAGTTAGTAATAAAAAGTTACTCCTTTGACAAATAGAATCTTGTAAATCAGTAGTATGTTTTCTGAGACTTTGGCAGTTTAAAGTATAAATGGTTAATTTATTTCTGGAGTTTATAAATTCAGTGATCAGTTCTTGCAATGTAGTAAGTTTGTTTAGAGATAATCTTTTAAATTCTAGCTGTAAACTTGAAACTGATGGATCTACTCTTCTTCCATGATAAAATCTTAAATTATCCTGACTGTTACATAAATGCATAAATGCATAAATGCAAAAATTATGCTCGAAAAAGAAACAAGATTCATGGAATCACCTATCACACGTAAATGAAGAGAAATTATTAAATTTTGTTTATTTTTCGTGTTCGATCCGCCATGATTACATGAGTAACCAGAAAGAGACAAAGTATGTTTTTGTCAATGAAAGTGATAAAGACGCAAAATGCATGACCATGCATTTTGCGTCTTTATCACTTTCATTGACAAAAACTTTCATTGATTGAATTTAACTGTCATAGATCAATGAAAAAATTTTCATTGATCTATGACCATAGATCAACAGAACAGAAGTGACATTTTATTGAAGCTCACGATGTTCATACGTGTATGTTATAGTTTAAGATCCCACTGCTTAATTTTTATATTAGTGTGTTTTAGTCAAAATATAACTTTTTATAGTTTATTTTAATAAAATAAAATCGATATATGGGAAATTCTGTATCCTAATCTCTAAATTTTCTTCGATATCTGTGGTAAATAATAAAAAATATTACCATAAAATTTATATAGGATAGTATACGGTATTTTAAAATTTCTTTAATTGAATAAATTAACCTAAACATAATTTAATAAACAATCTTTGTATAGCCAGAAATTAATCCTCAAAAAGACCACGGTACGATTATATAAAATTCGCATGTCACGATGTTAGTTACTGTACTCCTGCGAAACGCTCTTACTGATTTTCATCAAAATTTATATGCATATTCAGTAAGTCTGAGAATTGGCTACTATCTATCTATTTTTCATATCTCTTAAGTGATAAGGGTTGTTCACCCTTAACATTTTTTTTATTTATATGGCAACACAATGTTTGCTGGGTCAGCTAGTACATTTATAAAATGTACACAACTTTGCAATTAATGGTCGTGTGTAAAATAAAACTGAAAATAATAAACATAAATTAGTAAAGATACTTCGCCGCCTTGAAATTGAATGAAGCCACAAACGGCTTATTAGTAAGTTTTTTTTTAATTCTTGACAAATAAAAACATTTTTAGAGAAAATTTACAAATAAATAACTAATACTGCGTAATTTACATAATAGATAAATAATTATTTCAAATATTTTAGGGACATTTTAGCACGGAGACGTGGCAAAACTTTTTTACGCAACTATTTCAATTCTCAAAACTGGGTACATTTTCTTGTTAGGAGTGAGTAATCTTTACTAATATACGATAATAAATATAAACAATTTTTAAATCGTATATTTTAAACCAGTCGATACATCTGTATAGATACATTCTTTTATCAAATTATATATTTATATAATAATAATTTATTTAGTTAAACTGTACTATAACATTTCTACGTAAACGATGTACTAAAACTATTATCGACAGTTCTGGACATTTTTTACCTTCTGTTCCATTATTTCATTGTCTTTGACAAGCATGAGTATCAATGAGAAATATACGTCCATACGTCCCGTTTTTAACGGGACAGTCCCTTTTTTCGATGCTTCGTGCCGTTGTCTCCGAAATGAACCGTTGCCATTGTCAATTAAGTAACAGTAAATATTATTAATTGTGAAAAAAACATGGGGTGCTCCATTTATCAGTTTTCATAAAGCGCCCCACATTTTTTGCACAATTATACTATTTACTTTTATTCTAGATTGAAAATTATTTTCTACTTTTTAGTTAATTTTATCATAAAAGCGTGTTTTTTATTATTTCTAACTATATTTTTTCAAGTAAAAAGTATTTGACATAAAAAAATCGATGTCCCGTTTTGACTGAAGTAATCATTGGTCACTATATTCCATTGTCAATATTTACGTTTGCGTACACTTGAAACGCAAGGTCAAACACTAGTTGTCTTTTTTTATCACATTGTTCTAATAGCTCTGTCCCTTATAGAACATTTGTCTATGTAGTTAAAGGTAATCGTCGCCACGCCAGAAATCTTTTTTACGTGCGGCTATAGATGTTTCACATCAAAAAAAAAATGATTTTTGTTTTGTAATGTAAGATGCTTAAGGTTCGAGTAAAATAAACGATCGTAATCTTCGAGTCCTGATTTGTTACTGACTACTCAATACTTTCAATACATTCGATCATACTAATCATAGTGCATCGCATAGTACACCACAGTTTTTTATTTTCTCGGGAATATTATGAGCGTAAAATATGCATCTTGGTGTCTACCTCCTTTTGCGAAATATTCAATTCTGTAGCAATATCGGCCCAAACATCATTTTTTAAATTTATTTTTATATTCTTTATTTGAGACATCCCAAAGTATATTATACTATTGATAAAGCTCTATGAGCATACAAAATCTGGTCGTTGGACCACACTATTTCCATGTTTATAAACAAGCGCAACTTACGTCCACATCTGTCAACTGCTGTTTATAAACTAAATGTTTCGTCTTGCTCCCCATTCAACGTGGGGAGCACAGCAACATGTTTCAGAAACAATGTTTCATCACCTTTGTTTATAAACTGTTTACAGAGATAATGAAACATTGATAAACACTGTTTATAAACAGTTTATAAGCAGTGTTTATAAACAAATGTTGCCTAATGAATACAAGGCTTTACTCACCTACATTAATAAGCAGTTTTCGTTTCACTAAGACAAATTTCATACGAATGAAACTTCTCTGATCTCTAGTAAATATCGCCGACGGCAAAATATTTGTCCGTGTAATCTGTTGCGTCCAGTTCGTTGTTTAATTAAAGGGAGTGTAAGCTCAGGCGATTAACAACGGACCACTCGATAATCAAGCGTCGTTAGAGGTTAAAATGGTTTGTACATGAGCAGCAACTGCACTTTGTACGAGCAAATTACTGTAGCTGAAAATAATTTGGCATTGATGTATGCCCGTCGAACGGTCCTTGTGTGAAGGACGGTAAGGCTGCAAGTTGATTGAGTTTAGCTTTACGTGGACTCGTTATTGAGGCTGTAAGTAGACTCAGTGTTAGTTAATATTGTATAGTTTACTCACGGTACTCTTTCTGGATATGGATTCACATAAGTAACTCATTATTTACTGATATTTAAATTAATTGATTTTTGAGTGGATGACTAGGTTAGGCCTAGTATAAAATATCCAAGTATCAAATATGTATGTATTGAATACTTACATAATTCAGATTTGGATATAAATGTACACGCATTAGGTAGTGTACACTGATAAGAAAAGTTCGGCCTGTTTGGCTATTTATTACAAAAATAAAAAAAATCTGCTCTAAATAGTAAATTAAACATGTTAATTTAATTTAGACACTGATAATCCGTCGTAATTTTCTTCTAACTTGGCTGACACACTGCCGTGTCTAAATCATGAGAAAACTACTACGAGATTCAAACAACTCACTACGAAAACCAGTGATAAAAGTTAGTATAGTAGAAATAAAGTTACAACGGTTGAAATAGTGTTTGTTCGGTAAACGCTGATGCTGTGCATTCGAACAGCGAAGTGCTGTGACAGCACATTGCTTGTTATCTACGGTGCAGTGTTTAATGGGTAGAATCAGCGAAGTGTGGAATTCGAAATGCCATCAGTTTGCAACTGGGTTGAAGTTTTATGTGGAATCATATTTTTCAACACTTAATTAATTTAAAGGTGGTAGAACCCTTTCTGGTTCGACTCCGGCGGCACCACCGCCACACCTATTTCTACCTAATAACAGCAGTGTTAAGCGCTGCTGTGTTCCGGTTTGAAGGGTGTGGTAAGGGAGACAGACTTTTCCGAGTCGTTCCAGCTTAGTCCTCAGGGGTAGCGGCGCATCTGTGGCCGACCTCAGGTAGGAATATCTAATCCTATCTGGGGTTGATTACAGATGTCCATGGGCGGCAGTAGCCACTTACCATCAGGTGGACTGCATGCTCGTCTGCTACTCTTATGTTATTAAAAAGAAAAAAAAAAAACTTTCTACATTCATGCATTTACGTTAATTCAATACACCTTTTTTTTTTGTTGACGAGGGGGAACCTTCAAATTCCTATGCCGTGGAAGCGACACAGGGTTATGTGGGATTTTTACCGCACTAAAACCCTCCCGGTGGCCGTGCTCGGCGCTGCGTAGAGGACCCCGGGATCTCTAAAGAAACGCAACCGGAGTCCTCTTAGCGCGTTGCCCAGTCGGGCTCAGCCTAGGTGAGCATTTTGACGCTCACCCCTCCGTCTGGTGTGCACGGCGGTATGCGACACACTATGATTTTCGTGGGACGTGGGTGCCTTGAATACTCGCAAAGACGAATATACAAACACCCAGACCCAGAATGGATAACGAAACTTATCATGTAGATATCTGTCTCACCGAGAATTGAACCCAGAACCAAATGCATGTTAGACCGGTATTGTGACCACTCCGTCACGCGGACCGTATATGTAGGTAAGATCCCTGTCATTTGATCTAGAACATCTATCAATTATTTATTTATATTTTACTGAACCATATATGATGTGGTACAAAAGGCGGGCTTAATGCTAAAAGCATGTAATTATCAGTAAAATGAGTCGACAATATTCGGCAATAGTATTGGTATTATAAATATTAATTTATATCACGGCGTGCGTAAATGGACGTTTTACGCACGCTTCGCGTGCGCAAAACCCCCATTTCCGACCCCGTAATATAAAATTTTATACAACACGCGGACAAAAAATGTTTTTCTGACTCGTGTGATTGCAGTCCTCGCCTGCGGCTCGGCCTGCAAACTCACACTTGTCAGAAAAAAATTTTTCGTCCTCGTATTGTAATGTACTATTAATATGATGACGGAAACAAACATTAGGTACCTACTATCAAGAATTACAGTTTAAATTTTATGATACAGCGCCTAAGAGCTAAATTAGTTTACTTCGTTAGGTATAGGGATTTTGGCTAGAAATGGAATGAGTTACTTCTCTGAGGACTAAATTTAAGGGCAGTTGTAGATAAACTTTATTTAAAAACAATGAATCAAAAAATAATAATCGAATGAACTTCGGTAGAAATATTTAATTTAATTTAAATTAGATAATTTTAACTGACTTAAATCATGAAGTTATACGTTTGTCACTTAGTTACATTACAATAATTATTATTTTCAAAATAAAATTATTAATAAGTATAGAATTAATTGCATACGTATAAGTGTGTAGTTGCAATGAATTTTCATGATCAAATTTGTATAGAACTCCTGATTTATTTGACATCAGTGCCAATTCATTGCCAAGGGTTTCATTGGCCATTGATCAATAAGATTTTTAGGTGTTATGCGTTTTCACTCCTATCACAAAATAAATATTTCCTAGTCGCAAGTCTGGATTTGCCCTTATTTCGTTATCCCAGTTGACGTCGAGATAAGTCACGAGTTTAACGAACTGACAACTCCCGGAATGTCGTTGTTATGACGTGTTCTGGAATGACGGCAATATGTCCTTGTCTAGCGAATCCCACTAATCACACTATGAATATTGTTGGGATCCTGACAAATAGCCCGTGCTCTAGTTATTAAACAGAAGTATTGTATACAATAATAACTCTTTTGTTCGTAATTTGTATACAATAATAATGATTTAATGTAAATAAATAATTGAACAAATACATTATATTTGGAATCATAATGACAAGTGTCTGGACCCGACCGCGGAAGATAATATTTTTCAGCGCGTAAATGTATTTATGTATGTATGGATATCCCATTATTTGGCATGTCCTATAGCCCAAACGGCTTGAGAAATTTTAACAAAGGAGATGTCGTTAGATTCGTCTAATCTGTAAGAGTACCCAAAAGCTATATTTTTAAGCAGTCGGCTTTTTGTTTGTATATTATTGCTAGTCATTATTTGATGCTTACGTTACTTTAATCACAATCGAGATTTAGAAGGAAAATTGAGTTATTAAAAGTGGATTTCTTCTTGGTCCACAGTCTAATGGTAAAAGTTGTTGATCGTCTTAGTTTCTATATAAACAATGAATAATCAGTGGTATACCTACTGGGGTAGTAGGCTGGGGTAAAATTCAAAGCCTATGAAAACATAACCGTAACATATCTGCAAAACTTCGCTACTAAAATTTAACAAAATAAATAATTACAGAAAACTTTAAACCTACACGGCAAGCGATTAACATGACTGCGTGAACATAATACTGCAAAATAAAGTTCCAACTCGCAAACTTGAAAATTGTTCGCGAACTCCACACGAACTTCGTTCAAAATTATAGCCAGGTATTACTGAAACTTTAGCGGTTTCATGTATATTTAGTGTATGGGAGAACTTTACAGCTTAGCGTTTAATCAAAAAGGGATAAAAGTAGGCATGTCCTTTACGAGTATGTTAAGGAATTATATGACACTAGTTTTTGCCCGCGGCTTCGCCCGCGTTTAAAAGAAAATAATATGACATACTAACATACCTAAAACTGAAAATTCGTACCTTCATTGGAATGACAGACATGAATTCATGGCGCCATCTGGCGAAAATTGGACGTACCAACTCTGAAACCTTCGTGGGCTCATAGACAACAACTTTGCTAAAGATCATCACTTGATCAAATGCATAGTTTACGATTCAATCCTTACTAATATCGATTAAAATATCAAAATATCTATTTTTGGTCCAAAAGATCGATTCTCCGATTAATCGATCTTAGAACGCCCTCCCTAGTTCCCGTGGGATTTCCAGGATAAAAACTATCCTATGTCCTTTCACGGGTCTCAGACTATCTTTGTACAAAATTTCATTGAAATCAGTTCAGTGGTTTAGGCGTGAAGAAGAGACAATCAGACAGACAGACAGAGTTACTTTCGGATTTATAATATTAGGAAGGTAGTAAGGATAAGGATAAAATTTTTTAGTATTTTTTGCTATACGCCCATTTTTATAATGTAACAATAGGTTACATTATTGTTATTATTATATTAATATGTGCTTTAAGTCACGTACCTAAAGTAATGTGTACGATTTTGGTAAAACAATCACATTTTTTAAAAAGTAAAGTACAACTCACCCCTGAAAGTACTTTTCGATTAATATAGTCATGATAGCTAACCGGAAAATCTAATACGCTTTAGCATTATGGCACAAATGTTACATACATTATTTTAATAATGAGATTTTATAAAAGAAATGTATATCATGTAGGAGAAAGAGTTACTTGTAATTACTTGTAGAGAAGATTACCAGCGATGTAATTTTCTCCATTGGTTATGAAAATATTAAAATTTCAAAAAAGTCGCTAATGCAATACCGAACACCATATAAAGGTAATAACGCATTTTTTAAGCAAGCAAGAAATTTTTATATTAGAGTATCCCGAAAATGCTTCAAAATTTGTAAATAGGAAGGGACGGATATCATTTACCAGATTTAAATAGAAGTGATGGTTGTATTGCGACCCCACACTTACCACATGGCGCACAATCTGCGCCTTCATTATTCACTGCCTGTCGACCCGCTGTCCTCAAACTTTGAAGTACAGGTGGGGAACTACGCGTCTATGTTGTACAAAGTTTGGTAGTAATCAAAACAATAGGTAAATTAAAGTGAGTGTTTCTAAGGGTATATTTTTTGGGTAGACTTTTTTATTTGCCATGCTAGTAATTAAAACAATGGGTAAATGAAAGTGGGTGTTACTAAGGGTATATTTTTTGGGTAGACTTTTTTATTTGCCATACTGCGCAGGGTAGTAATTAAAACAATGGGTAAATTAAAGTGGGTGTTTCTAAGGGTCAAATTTTATTATTATTTAAGGACTTTTTATTTACCCGACTGCGAAAGGTTTTGTTTTTACAGCGTATGTATGTAGGTACGTTTGTTTGCATGTATGTCTCATTATTTGCCACGCCCTACACCCCAAACGGCTTGAGGTGTCGTTGGAATGGTCTAAATTGTAGTAGTAACATAGACTACATTTTGATGAATTCGGGTTCATTAAATATAATCCAGTTGAAATAAAAACAAGTTACAATAAAATAAAATTAATAAGATAAAACACAGCAAGTAAACTTTTCATGAACATCTATAAACAACTCAAATAAGGTTGGAGTCGTGCTGGGATGCGGTCATACAACTCTAGCCAAAAGGACGAAGTAGGGACGTCTCATGTCTCAGGTATATCACATGCTCCAAGTTTAAAAATAAAATAGTAGTTTATTACAAAGATAATAGAAATAGATGTGGCGGTAATTTGTCTTCAGACGAACCGTCTTTACGTCTTACACGCGTTCAATAAAAAAGCCATCTTAGATTATTTAGGAATACATATTGTCTATATGAATAAACCATAAGCCATTTTTTATAAAATTCTACGCGTTATAAAAACCACGCTTAATTCACGCAAAATCGCGCGTCAACTAAACCGAATTTCTAAAATAGCTTAGCGTTGTTGTGGACGTGTAACCAGATTTTTTTGTTTGTACACAAATATTTTATTAATTCTATACAAACGAACCGTGCGTTTTGATTGGTTTTGTATTTGTTTTCATATTCCATTCAGAGTGAAGCGCCGGTATTCCATTCATTCTATGTGACAAAAATCGTAAAAGGTTATAACTAGCTAAATAAAAAAAATGGGAGTCCTGTGTGGTTTCTAAATTACTGTGTTTTTAAATCTATTTATTTTTTCATTTACAATTTTATTTATTTAGAATGTAAATATAGGGTAGTACAATATGAGTAATATTATATGAGGAGAGGTGACATGTAATATGGTCACATATATATATAAATAGGTGAGGGGTGTTATAAGTATTACATGTATAACTGTATCTGTCTGTGGCACTGTTACTGCTTACTCTTAACGTAAGCAGTAATTGTATTTTGGTGTTTTTTAAACGTGACTAGATTAACAGTGTTCTTATATCATTTTTCTATAAGAGTCAAGGAAAGACTTTTGACAAAAAATGCCTGGTAACTGTTGACTTTACTCCATGGAAAAGTAGGTATCTATATCTACGTTGCTTTTCATCTGCTTCTCTCCTAGGTTTAGTCGTTATTTATTATTTTCTTGACTATAAAAACACACAAAACGACTACATAAGTACACAGAGTCGTAAAAAGTGTAGAAACATCATTTAGTCTGATTATAACTTCTAAGTAGATATTGTGCTATAAATGTGTGCACGTACAATAAATATGATGTCCATATACTACTTTAGGAGTGAATTCCAGATAAATTTTCACCTTACACACCCGATGGCGTGTGACCTGATAGTATCACTATAGACCGTCTTCACTACGCAGACACGTATTGCATTCAAATGAACTCCTTTCAAACCTACACGATACTCCTTTACGTTGCGTCAAATAACGTTGGAGATATTTTCCTTGCATTCTGAGCTACGGCATTTTAAAGTACAACAAAAATGTTGTTACTTGATAAAGTCTAAAAATGCCCTATATATTTTCTTACGAAATTGGAATAGCTAATAAACATGAAATGCATCTAAGTGTTTATATTTGGTCTTAAATAGGATTCCTATTAGAGATCGGCTATACATGCGTTGCTACATTCACAAAGAAATTGTAACGCCTCACATTATTCCATAAATCATATTGATTAATATTATTGAAATAAACAAAAATACAACATAAAGTTTCTTCACGTGTTCCAAGTAGATTTTGAAGTAGCAAATCGACAATCTCATATTATAAGGCAAAGCATAAAGGTAATATCGGTACGATTGTACCGCTTGTTCGAAAATATGGCAATTTATTTTGAACAAGCGATATACAGAAAATAGTTTTCCGATAGCCGACAGCGATGGTTTCGGAGGATATTTTTAAACACTAAACTCCATGTTCACGGTATTCCGTACATTCTCATAATGTCCAAACAAAAGCCATTGGAAAGATTGGTGAAAACAGACCGAAGTTTAGAGATACCATCGACTTATCGCTGGTTTTATCGTCTTCAGAACATTGTTCACGTCATCTTTTGGCGAAGTAGTTTGGCGAGAATAATGTGAGATTTAAAATGTCGATTTTGTGCAATGTGCAGTGAGTTTGAGTAGAAAGTTTTGTAACAAGCTTTTATGTCATAATGTTCACGTTGTTGTTTCAAATGAAGAAAGCATTTTGTTTATTTTTTAAATGTAACGAAAATAAGTTACTATCCTATCATTACTGACCTATTTCCGGGGAGAAGGCTTCTCTGAAAATGAAAAAATATATATATATATATATATATCGGGAGTGTCAGGATCTTCGCCTTCATTTCTGTCCGACATGGTGGCATACGCCATGCAGGGTATCGTGCAAATGAGATAAGATGGCTTGACAGGCTGACTATAGTTTAATTATAACAATTAAAAAAGGTAACTAAATGAAACGGAGGGACAGTTCCGTGATGTCCCATCGAGCGTCGCTTCAAGACTGTGCTCGTGAGTGAACGCTCTTCGTTTATAAATGCTCGCTCGACCGGAGGTAAGTACTTCACAAATCTGTCAAGACGAATTTGAGTCAAGTTAGATGCGTATTCCGCTTCACGACTGCGACATATATATTATTTAACTTATTACGGGAACTATTTAAATTATCTATTTTCATTTCATTAAATTTCACTCTCCCTAAGAATGAAATTGGAAATGTTCGTCATAATATTAGTTAGTCTATCGTAGCACATAATTCAAAGTATAATACTGAAACACAGCCACCAGTTATTTATGACAGTGATGCTGCAACAAAACTACATAAAACGCAGTACTTTTAAATTTATTACGTTTTTATATTTATGAAGAGCTACTGCTAACGTTTATGGCTTTTAACGCTTTTGAACTTTTTGCTCCAATCCAATGCCAGCCATTAGCTCGGAAAGCTATTTCAAGCAACAGCTTTCCATCCACACTAATAGCTATGCATTCACTTGACGGGATAAGTAAAAAGAAACCTTCTTGAGTTGTCACTAGCTCACTTGTAGAATAACAAATACTCGCATAACAATTATCTATATCTTAGTTGCTATGATCACACATAAATACAAATGAACACACACAAATAGACTAAGAACTGAATACTTAATTAAATATAAATTAATTTCTAGCTAACTGGAGATGTAACCAGGAACTTTCCACGTGTAGACAGTACAAATTGGTAGACAGTGCCAAATGAGTTATTTATTTTAAAACAGTAATTTATTTCTACCTAATAACAGCAGTGTTAAGCGCTGCTGTTTTCCGGTTTGAAGGGTGTGAAAAGGGAGACATACTTTTCCGAGGCGTTCCAGCTTGGTCGTCAGGGGTAGCGGCGCCTCTCTGGCCGACCTCAGATAGGAATATCTAATCCTATCTGGGGTTGATTACAAATGTCCATGGGCGGCAGTAGGTACTTACCATCAGGTGGACTGCATGCTCGTCTGCTACTCGTATACTATGTAAAAAAAAACAAAGTTAAGTAACTAATATTTCATATTAGATTTAGTGCGATGCGATACTCAATTTGATGTTTGCATTTTTGTTTTGAAATATTTTTGCACTATACGCAAAACTATATTTAAAAGTTCATAGATTTCCAGCGAAGAAAATATTAAATTTATCGGCAGGTGCATTTGAGAGCTGTTTGTACTACTCCATTTCACTGAGTGCATTCCGTAAAAGTATAAAATAAACTTACATCAACTATCACTGTTAATAGAGAGTTATTATCGGGGTCGATTATAGTGTTTTACTTGATTACAATTTTGTTATTTCCAAAATATTGCTGTAATGGATGCTCTTTTCTGTTTTTTAAATGAAAACTTGACTGAATTTTCTGGAAAATGACCTGTTTCTATTTTATTGGACTTTAGTTGACATTATAAACTTAAATCCTTCTATAACTTATACGGATACCTGAATAATGAAGATATTGAATAAAACCTTTTCAATTCTCAAATCATGTTGAATCCAAAATAGTCAGTTACTTAAACAATAGTAACCTAAAAGTCTAGTTGGATTACTCACGTAAAATTATTTTAAATATGTTAATGACCCTTATGATATTATGTTAAAATCCAATTTTCCCTACACTTTTTGCTTAATATAATAGGTAATGGTCACACAATTGCATGCGCCACGGGCAGTCGGAATCCACTAATCGGTGCTAATTAATGGGTTCCAATTTGAATGCTAATTGAAATCCATCCACTTCATTCACCGCTGATATGAGATAACTAGATTGGAGAATTCATTAAATTAATACTAAATTACGGTCGTTGAAAAAATCGAATGAATAATAGATTTCCGTTAAATCACTTTTAGGAAACACGATTATGCGTAAGTAAAAAACGCATAGTTAATTTGAATGTGTACAGCGCTTTATACTTATATTTGCAACTGACTGTGACTTGCATGTAACTGCTTTTGACAGCGGATTCAAACTATATCGTACTCATAGATACCCGACCATACAATCAATTCATATGTTGTTACCAATTTCTATCTAATAACAGCAGTGTTGAGTGCTGCTTTATTCCGCTTTGAAGTGTGATAATACAGACATACCTATTTAGCCGCGGCATTCTAGCTTTGTGGCCAACTTCAGGCAAGAATATTATCTTATCTGGAGTTGATTACAGATGTCCATGTCCAGTAGTAACTGGTCACCTTAAGGTTTACCGCATGCTTATTTCGTACTTCCATTACTATAAAAATAATCTTCTACAAACGAAAAACATATATATACCCAAAAAAACATGTATACATACATATATTCGCTTAACCTGCTCTATTGATTCGTCTACCAATTACACAAACAAAAATATTTTGAGCCTATTCGTACGTAATTTCCGCGTGAAAACCCAATTCAAAATAAATAGGTAGTTCGATTAAAATTCACTCGCGTTAGAAAAACTCGTGAAGGGAAATAGAAAAAAGTTTATGTTCGGTCTACATTTGCGGCATCTGTATTTACCTCCAATATTCGTTTTTCAGCCTGACAGGTTTTGTAAACAAATGTTTTACGATGTTCCCCGTAGGATTACTTCGACGGGCTCTTTGTCGATACGTTGTTAGTTTGCACAATATTTTATGGCGTAAGCCTGTCGGTAGCAGGCTTCGTATATGTTTGGACAACGCATTTAACTGGTCTACCGACGTATTTGAGCGTGTTCAGAATATCGGAGGGTGTTAACAATAAGGATCGGTTATATTGACGGAAAATGCCGCCGGGTTTTGTTTTAAGTCGTTGTGACATTTGGACAGGAAGTTATGTTTTTATAGGAGAATTATTTTTTCGGTATAAAGTTTACTTTACTTTAATAGATACGCACATTCCTATATAAAAGTAAAATATTATTGTATATTATAATATATAATTCATAATTGATGGATGGTAACTTATACCTATATGAAACATGCGATGTATTCTTACCCGGCTACGGAGGGCAATGTTTTTCGAGCGTATTTATGTATTTCTAGTTTTCGGGCCAACCCTAATATTACAGCCCAGCTTGTCTGACAGATTATTATGTGGTACCGTTGGAGTCTTCGAAATAAATAAATGAAATAAAAAAATAATGACTATATTATTTTTCACACTATACCAAATAATAGTTTTATGGTAATTTTGATAGAAAATTTAGCATTGTTAAATGTATACATACACACCGATGAATTGTTACTGAAAATGAATACTCACTTACTTGAAAACACAATTCCATTTTATCAAAAACACACACTGAGTGCTATGAACAGCTTAATCCTAAAACCAAAATGTTTCAAAACATTTTTCATTCGGTTTTAATTTAATGCCCCATTTCCTTTGAAAACAATATTGAAATTTTCAGGGATATGAACTGAAATAATTTATGACCTCTCTGCCAATGCCTCGGGGGTCATACATCACCCCGCCGAGTCGAAGATTGATGGCTTCGCCCACTAATTGGACTTCATTAAGGAATATAATTAATCTACAGTAGAAACTGCGGAGGTTTCAATCAATTCCCCATTTTCGCTGCGAATAAATTAAAAATCTTACAGCTTCTCTTGATGTGGTATAAAATTAATTAGTGCTTTTAACGCTATTAATATAAGTAGATACTTTAGTGAGTATCTATAATTTTATTACTACGGGTATTTATTATTTAAGATATATTTTTATTAACTTTTTTTTAGTATTGATTATCATTATCAACCAAACTATTAGCTATCAACCAAATTATGTTCCCACTGCTGGGCTCGTGTTTCGTCTCAGACAGAGAAATATGCTGGCTAAGTTTTACACAATTGACAGGTATATGTAGGTTTCACAATATGTTTTTCTTCGCCGTTATAGAAATTACAAATTATTTTTATACATTTCTTCAAAAGTAAAGAGTATATGTCTGGGATTAGATTAGAACCTTCGAAAAGTAAAAGGTCGAATTCTAACCACTAATTACTGTATGCAAAAAAACTCATAATTAATTATTTTTTTAACAAATAAGTAGATAACATTATTTTAACAGATGATATTATTTTGTCTTTACGATAATATAAATGGAAGTATAATATTTCTGCGCAAGACATTAAAAGGTTTTATGAGGATTCCGTTTATCCAAGGAAGAGATTTATTAGTTTATGCGAGTGCTCTTAATATGTTTTTATAGCGATAAGGTTTTGCAAAATAAAATTCTTCGTATAAATTTCATCGAAGAACAATAACGGAAATACTTTTGTACTAAGATTAATTTATGTTTTGTTAAGTTCCTTTAAGTAAAGGAAGTATTAAGTAGGATTATAGTACCCTTAGTATGAGTTCTTATGTTTTTATAAAAATGACTATTTCTGTATTTGTTAACGTATTTGCTAATACATTTCCAATCAGCGCCGACTGTATCAGAAGTGAGTGGAGTGTAAGTGGTGTCGGAACTACGTAAACAAATACAATAGCCATTTTTGTAAAAAACAAAAAAATCATACTAAGGGTACAAAACACAGAAATGTAACTTCCAACAGCCTTCCATAAATATGTATATATAACAATCTAAGTCCAAAAGACTTACACACCTACTAAGATTTACATAGGCATTCTACTTTTAAAGGAAGTTCCTTCTACGGCCCATATGTGAAAGATGAGGTATTGATGTTTCAGGGTGTGAATAAGTAGGGTTGCATATTTATTTCCTGTTTTAGGACATAAACATTTAAAAAGAACATTCTTTACTTTGTTTGTTATAAATATTTTACACAGATATAACCCTCTCATAAATATAATTTTCCTGGACACAAAATATGTGGAATGTTTGTTGTTTAGTTCGGTAAATAACGACGTAACTTAATAAATAGGCCTTTTACTGCACAGTAACTCACAGTTACGAGGATAAAGAGTAAATTATGTTAATCGTAAAACACACAATGAAAATTTAAATATGGTTTTAAATGTCCGGTTGCGTCATTAATTTTCCGTAAACTCTTGTTTCGGGAAATTATTGCGTAGTCATTTACTGTTTACCTGTAATTAAAAGATATAAATACACAGTAACATCGTTAAATATTACATTTTTATATGTTGAACAATAAACCACGTTTTTTTCGTATACGTAATTAAAACGAATTGTTATTATAAAGCAAAAACACCTCTTATGGTAAACTCTGTCAAGCGCCTGGGCTACATAGCGTATCAACGAATGTGATATACATACGTAGGGTAGAAAAGAAGGTCTTTGAGTTTAGGTAGTAGGCTTACTAATAGCCATTATATGTCATAATCACTATGTCAGGATCGGTAGACTCATGCCCATGCATATACTGCAAATAACTCTTAGGTATGTTTGTTTTTATGGAATATTTTAAACTTTTAATGCAGTAACAATGACAATTTACTGTTTTAATAAAAAAATTAAAACAGACGACCCGCGTGGCGGAGCGGTCACCATACCGGTCTAACGCGCAAAGGGTCCCGGGTTCGATCCCCGGCCAGACAGATATCTAAATGATGAATTTCTGTTTCTGGGTCTGGGTGTTTATGTATTTGTCTATTTGTGTGTCCATGGCACCCACGACACAGGGAATCCTAGTGTGGGGCTGTGAGTGTAGAAAGCGTTTAATAGCGTTTAAGCGTTTAAAGTTTATACTGCTGACCGCAAACACTATAAAGCTTTAAAAAGTATAAAATAATCACATCATATAGTCATTTTTAGATCATAATATGGGATATGATAACTTTGCAGCGATTTGTTTTTAATCTACAGAGTCAAAGCCAGCAATCGCAATCTAAACCGAGGAATACGTTCCGAAACATTGCGAGCGGTTCTCATATTCACGTTTCGTGAGCAGTTTTTATTTAGCTCGCTCGAATGCGCGGTACAAAGGCTCGTCAACTGGTATGTATTTTAATGCAGAAGATATAACCGTCCTGGAAGGGACATGCCATTTAGCAGCAGTTTTTGTTTATATAGGAATAGCATGCAGTCCACTTGATGGCAACTGGCTACTGTCGCCAATGGACATATTTGTAATCCCAGATAACATTAGATTCCTTACAGCGTTTAACAGCCTTTTTTGTTTACAATATAAAAGATAGCATGCAAACATGCAGTCCACCTGATAGTAACTGGCTACTGTCGCCTATGGACATCTGTATTCAATCCCAGATAAGACTTCATGCTTACCTGAGGTCGCCCACGGAATAAGAGGCAACATAAGCCGCTTATCGCTGCGATTTTACATAAGTAGGCGATATTTTTAATTTACTTATTTATTTTTCTCTTATATTATTCTATTTTAACGTTAGTTTAAAATATAATAAGAAAATAACTAATACAGTAGACACTAAAAAGAGGACGAAAACATAATACGTTTTCTGGCATTTAATTAAAGATATGATTATAGAAAATTAATAAGCTTTCTGAAATAAAAAAATATACACTCTATCCTTTCCAGTACCATCGTATCTTCGTGTTAAGTCATATGCGTATGTATGGTGTAATCATGGTTTCATCAAAAGACCGGCATGCAGCCGGAGCCATCAGCGCTCGTCACGCCGCATTCACCGCCCTTGATGGTGCCCGCAATTATGTGACTGTGGCACTTCTTAACAACTGTATTTTGCATCTTATGGACCCGAGTGGAGTCAACAGCTCTTCAATGCGCGCGTCTAATGACGTAATTCTTAGCTTGGCGACGATTCTCCGATTCTCTTTTATGATTATTGAACTAATCTTGTGGAAATGTTGAGAAACCTTGATTTTATTTTGTCTAACGTAAAGTATTCCGTATTGCGGTGTTATTTTTTGTCTATTTGAGTTTTTTGTACACTTGGATTGTCGTTGATAATATTATTTTAACATTATGTTATAATATGCGGAGTTAATTGAGCGGAGTTATTCGACAAAGCGAATATAATTTCAAAAATTCGAAATTCGACGGTAATTGTTACATTGTATTTTAACGAACAGTGATAGTCTAGTGATTAAAACTTCAAGAGGGGGCCCAAGGTTTAAACCCTAGGTAAGCGACTTTGAATCTTCAAAGCTATTTGCATTTATTAAAAATTGATTATCACTTTGTGTAAATCACTGTGTGTGTATCCTGAAGAAAAATATTATTTTAAAGAAGTCGTACTTGACCAGCGCGGTGGACTATGGCCCTTCGACTTCGAGACCCGTGCCGAGCTGGGGGATACCAATAAACGCTTTCTACACTCACAGCCCCACACTAGGATTCCCTGTGTCGTGGGTGCTATGGCCACACACATAGACAAATACACAAACACCCAGACCCAGAAACAGAAATCTAAATTCATCATTTACATTTTTTTTTGTCTGGCCGGGGATCGAACCCGGGACCCTTTGAGCGTCAGGCCAGTATGGTGACCGCTTCGCCACGCGGCTCGTCAAATGGTTTGACGAAGCTTCTATCAACTGCCTTGTTATATGTTTCAACCGTTTTATTATATAAAATATACGTAAAAATCAAATCACGAGCTTTTCCCAACAAATGTTACAACTTGAGGGTCGAGATCACGTAACGTCAAATTTGTGTGTGACCCACACCTAATGGGTTTTACATGACGAGACCGCGCCTCGAGCCATTTGCGGGGTCGACCTGAAACTTAAAAAGATAAGGCCGTACAATGGCCATGTTACAAAGTTGAAAGTAATGTGTTTATCCTTTATTTCATGTGAAATGTTTAAAGGGTACAACTAGTATAACTTCAATTCGTCTTGGTATTTTCGTCGAATGTCGTCGAATTAGAGCGACGGCTACGGCGATAAAAGATTGTCGACTATACCCAACTATCATCGCCGCTCGTTATAGATTGCAACTGATCATCGCTGCCTGTCGTCAGCGACTGACGACCAACCACGCTCGTCGACAATAAGCGGCGACAATCGGCGATCGTTCCAAGTTGTCGTGACTCGTCGCCAACGATCACCGACAGCACCGCCGACTGTCGCCAACGACCACTAACCATCATCGGCGACAGTACCCATCACGAATTGTCGCTTGTAAATTAGTTCAATGTAATTTGTTGTTAGCCTAAATGTATGGAAAAAAGTGACCAGTGGCTAATTTACAATATTATACAATTAAGCGCGAAGAATATTTTATAGCACTGTGACGTATTTATGTAAATGTAATTAAGAAAGTAGTTTTTATTTAATTACAATATTACAGCTAATAAATAAGAAAATGTAGAATGAAAAATAGCATATAGTTATAGAAATTATAGAAGCACATATCAAATAGCATAAGGCGCGCCTGAGGCTGGATCAAGTAAAAATACTAATACGAACCTAAATATTGTGTATATCATTAATATTATATGAACGGTTATTTGAACATGAGGCCAGCGAGTATTAAGTAGCTAATACAAAAGCGACATTAGGCTCTTCTTCATTGAGACGACACGGCACGGCACGGTACCGACACTAATAAAATTTCTGACAGTTCAGTCAGTGCCATAGACACAAATATAAATCGGTAACGCATTTAGAGTCCGCGCCAAACTTCTAGTCCGCTCTGAATATAGAAGTGAGTCGCGTCGCAACAGCGAATTGTAGATATCAGCGGGACGCCAGCGGGAACAAACCAGTTTTTCTACCTGTTGTCATAATGACATTTCAGTGATTCTCTATCCGATCGATTCAAAGTAAGGTTATCGATCTGAAACAAATTAATCGAGTAGGATTACAAATATAACATTTAAGAGTCAATCTAATGAAAAAATGTCTCATGCTGTTCGGTTAGCTATTTAAAAAAAATAACTAACTGTACAATTAGTTATCTAAAATTGAATCTATAAGAACTATGATCTACCCTTTGATAAGCGAAATACGTTTTAAAAAGTAAAGTGCATACATTTGCGGGATCTATTTAGATAAATGTCTGCGGTGTCGTTACGGTGCCGTGTCGTGTCGTCTCAATAAAGAAGAGCCCATTGTCTCACAACTCACATCTTTATAATAACGCTGTCTCGCACACAGACGAATAAAACAAAACTGGAGCAATAATCCCGTTCGTAGGATTTTATATATCCGTAGCACCCGAGACATGAATATTAAGCAGCGTCTTCTACGTTCCAAACAATTTGCCATGAGTCGCTATGAAATGGTCCGAGGCACGTAATGGGCGACAATTCCTTTCCACACCTGAGCCATCCCTTCTCGTGTAATGTGTCGTGGAATAACAGGTGTAGTTCATTTAGATAGAAGAGTCGGTTGGCACGTGATAATAGTATGATGGCATTTTTTTAACTTTTTACGGTATCTATTATAATAGTCGTCTGATGTAAATGGATATAATCACAGTAACAATGACGGGAACGCCAACATCGAAGAAATATATTTTCCATACAATATTTGAATGTTAATTAGTAGGTACGATAATTAAGGCTAAACCACTAAGTTTATTTTCGAAGAAGATAAATTATTACCACAAAATTGGATATACCAATTAAATTTATAATTATTTTCTTACTATTATTAGAGAACAAGAACATACTAAAACTTTAAAAATAAAATAGTAACGATAATAAAAGTAAATTAAAAAATCATAATTTCGTTATTGTTCAATTTTAAACAGGTACTTTTTAATTTATTTCATAATAATAATTTTCTCGTTGAGAATAAATTATAGGCCAGTTTTCACTGTGTACGGGTCAAATATAAAATTTTGTATTAAAACACGGAGCAAATTTCGTTTCAGTTTATTTTTAATCTAGGGTGGGAACGGTTGGTTGCGCAACAAATTTTCACGACATTAAAATATGGTCCATTGAGGTCTGGATGAGCTGCGAACACTAGAATGAATAATGGTTATAAACAGACCTGAATACTAAATTTTCCTGTCAGAAATTCTATGCCAGAGAGATCTTTAATATCGTTATTGTGCGCCTGTCAAGAAACACAATAAATACTGATCTGTTTTATCAATAACAATATTCTAATAGAATATTTATTTTATACAGGTAAAATAGTTAATTATAAAACTAAAGTTTAGGTAATAGAAATACTTGTGTCATGATTACCATGTTTACATTTTCAGCAGACAAGTACACATAAAAGTGGTAGAACGCTCTGTGGTTCGACTCCCGCGGCACCACCGACATACCTATTCTGCCTAATAACAGCAGTATTAGTTGCTGCTGTGTACTATTTTGAATGGTGTAAGCAGATATATATTTCCCCGACATTGCAGTTCTAAGGGGTCGCGGCACATTTTCACTCTCAGGTAGGAATTTAATCTTATCTGGGGTTGACTACCAATGTCTATGGGCGGCAGTAGCCACTTACCATCAGGTGAACTTTCGTGAACTGCTCGTCTACTACTCCTATATTATAAAAAGTAACCGTTAAAAGACCTAGAACAAACCAGTATTCTTTTAAAGAAATATTATGACATACATAAAACGGAAAATTTGTACCTGCATTGGAATGACATTGGTGCCATCTGTCGAAAATTGGTCTTACCAACTCCCAAATCCTCGTGGGCTCTTGGACAACAACTTTTCTAAAGATCATCACTTGATCAAATGCATAGTTTCCGATTCTATGACTACTTACGAATTAAAAAAAACCTTTTCCCACGGACTAAATTGTGAATCTAAACCATTCTCAAATCCCCTTGAACACACACAACAAATTTCATCAAAATCAGTCCAGCCGCTTAGGAGGAATTCAATGATATACACACGCACATAAGAAATATATATATAAAGATAATAATAGTTCTCGTTGTGTTTCGTATGATCAGTAAATTCAAAATTAACCATTGTATATAGTGAATTACGTCACGTGGGTCGCCCATTATTTTAAGAATTACATATACTCTGACCTATTTTACCATTGCGAATCATAATACTCTGGTTATAATCATTGAAACAGTAAACGTAAAATCTAGTCGGAAGTCTTATGGAAGGTGTAACAAAAAACACGGTTTAGTCACTAATCCATGTCTCCCTAGCGATGCTGTAAAGCACGCTCCAAACCTTTGCCAGTCGTGATAAGAGATCTTCGTCCAATAGAAAAATAGGACATAAAAATAGTTTCAGCCACTTAATAGTGGTTCGTTAGCCTAAATTCATACTTAGTCATTTTTCCATTATTGCCACGGTGCGCCCCCAGGCATCGGCATTCCGTTCTGAGAAACAATGAAACCGAAACGCTCCGGTTTTATGCAATCAATAACGTAGCACTTTGTTCAAGCTAAATCAAAAGCCATTCAGCATGAACCTTACATTTTGTAAGACCTACAGAATTTTACTCCATATTATACTATATTATACCTGTATATTTCTTTTAAATGTCATATTTCTGGATACGACTGGAGGGTAGGAATATATTAGGCTTCTTCAGTTGGTGAAGATATTCGTATGATTATTGGCTAAATCAACTGTAAGATATGTTCCTGTAAAGCGCTTGAAAATTGCATACGAGGCTTAACGTAGGATTCGATTGGAAGATATTATTTATTGAAAGTCCATAGTAAGAGACTTCTCAAGGATCAACTTCAGGTGTTTGTTGTCCTGCTGTGTACGACACTAATGCGGGGAAAACTTTGCATATAAATAACAAAATACACAATAAATTTCATGTACAAGTTGTTTGTAAAATTGTCTCAGGTTATAAATAGCCTTCTAAAACCGATAAATAAGGGTTGCACGGGGCGAACATAGCCAGAGTTTAGCAGTTTGGGGAGTTAAACTGGCTAGAACAAATAGCTTGATTAATTGTGACGTAAATTACTGAAGTTTGGATGTTGCGTTCTTAGTTTGACAGCTTTCCTTGGCCAATAAGAGATGGCGCTACTTGTATACTGAATCACGCTATAGAAGTTTCTGTATAGATCATAGATAAGTATATCTCACCGCCTTGTAATTGAAGGAAGCCATTAAATGACATAAATTAATGGCTGTCATGGTGTAATTTACGCGGAATAATGCCGACATGCGCAGTTAAGACACGAAATCGAAGAAAAAGTGCGAAGAAATATCGTTTCTTTCGTAAATGACATAAAAGCTACAATTTTTTAATATTTTTCAAACATGAAAATAGATGAAAATTGTCAAAAGGTTATATTTTCTTGTTAGGAGCGACTAATCTTTACTAATCTGAGGTATAGATATACAAGTTCACAAAGAACTTGTCTGTTTTATAGGATTGAGTTTGTCAGAAGATGACACTTTACCTGTGGCATAAACAAAAGTCAGTAGCACTACCATGAGTTTACAAAAGTATTACTCGCTAGCGACTGCGTAAAATAAATATATGAAAAATTGTACAGCGCCTCTGGTGGTTACTTGTAGAACTAAAATCCGTAGTGGCGTAACTCGATACGTAAAAAACCTATCGAAATCAAATCGCTAGCGAATGTCATTATGATCTATTGCCATACAAATTCGGTCCCATGAGTCATTAATTTGACAGACGTTGTCAAGAAATACCGTAACGATAGTAGTTATGTTATTCACTAGCAAAATGACAATAGTTTTCTATTTACAATTTCTATAGTGGCGTTTCTATGCCAACTCATGGTAGTGCTACTGTATAGAATATTAAATATATCGTGACATTTCATTAAATCATATTTTTTATTTTTGCATACAAGAATTATTTCAACAATCAGATTGAAAATAAAAAGGTTAAAAAAAAGTAGGACGCGAAAATATGATCGGTAAACCGAACAGCAAAGAAATGTATTTATTATATTTGTATATGTATTTATTATTTTCATAATATTCTATGAAATCATTCGGCTACTGAATTTCATACATGCGATAACCCCAAAAATACATAACATAACATTGAATTGCTGTCATTGTGTATTTTAGAGAAAATACACGAGATTTTCCAACATGAACTCCGAAATGTATTATTCGAAGGAAATCTTTTTTACTCATTCCCATTGAATAAGGTATTTCTGAATACGCTGAAAAGTTACATAAAAGGCTTTTCATGTGTTTTATTCGACATATGATTCATTTCTATCAAATGCACGTGAAAAGAGATTTCGTATTTGACTTGAATTGTGAAATGAAAGTAATTAGCTGTTACTTAAGTAAACGGTTTGATAAAGACGATTTTTATTGTATATGCGCTTACTAGGATTCCTTGTGTCATTAATATGTTACGTGGTATAAATTCCGGCCTCTCATGCCTATTTGTGTTCTGAGTTATATCGTTATACCGAGTTACCTATATAAAGAACTATAATTATACAACCACCCTCGAACTAATTACAGTAATTAAACAAAAAGTGGAATGTCTACCGCAAATCGCGTTCCTTGAACTTCCAAGATTGTACTCAATAAAAATGACAGGAATGCGTGTTTCTGTTTCGACATTTCGCAAGGTATTATTGTAATGGTATTTCGCGTTATTTACTGGAAGCCGGACAAAGCTCGAGCTGGAACGGCCAGCGAATCGGGTTTATGGAATTCCCTCTTCCGGGAAACATCACTTCCAATTAAACCCGCCCAGAAATGTGTATTTACGACCGAATTATTCCACACGTTTCTTAATATGAAATGTTTCTAGTTCTATTTTTGTTGATCATGCTTATATTTTATGACAGATTATATTTAGTCGTATCATCTATTTCACACTGCGAATATTCCAGAGAAGAAACATCTAGCTATCTGCCTATACCCGTTTTTGTAATTATGTTTTTTTAATATTTTTATTTTGTATTTTATATATACTTCTTGTATCTTCATCATCCATCATTAATTTTTATAACTGACATTCATAGTTAAAATACATACAAAAAGGTGTAATACTTAATTAAAAATAGTAGTCAAAATACTAATTCCCGTTTAATCTTCACAGCTTACTAGGCTGGCAACTTTGCACCATACAAAATCCTTAAAGGCGGATATCGAAAAATCGCTTTTACTCTTTTACCAGGAAAATATAATGTTAAACTTGAGATACAAGTCACGTTGTGGGAAACAGCCGGCGCGACGGAACGAATTACCCGATTGTCCCCACATGTGGTAGCGCAGCCTGATGACCCGTCGATCGAACACCCCTTGTTATAGCTACAGTTTTAAGAGTTTTTATGAGATTTTTACGTTGAAAGTTGATATTTGCTATTTGAAGCCGATATATTATAAAAGTAGTATGCAGCCTACCTGCTGGTGATTATTTTGTTTGTGGTGAAGGAGGTAGAACCCTTTGTGGTTCGACTCCAGCGGCACCACCGCCGCACCTATTTCTACCTAATAACAGCAGTGTTAGGCGCTGCTGTGTTTCGTTTTGAAGGTTGCGGTAAAGGAGACAGACTTTTCCGAGGCGTTCCAGCTTAGTCCTCAGGGGTAGCGGCGCATCTGTGCCCGACCTCAGGTAGGAATATCTAATCCTATCTGGGGTTGATTGCAGATGTCCATGGGCGGCAGTAGCCACTTACCATCAGGTGGAAATATCTCATATGAGTTTATCTCCCTTACAAAAAGAATAAACACATACGGCAGCATTTAAATAGCTTTTACATATTAGGCTTTAATGTCTCAGGAGTCGAAACTCGAATAGTTGTAGGACGTTCAAAATAATATTCAAAATGAAAGGTATTAATTTTGTTACCCTTAACCGTGTCAAAACTGTTAGTAACAAATCTTCCCTCTAAAAGGGACCAGAACAGTGTGTGATAATAACTAACATGCTTTAAAATCATCCATAAAGCCTACAAAGTTTTGACTGTTATCCAATGAGAACAACCGGTGACTTAACATGCTCTCCGAAGCACGGAAGCGCAAAACGAAAAATTGTTAAGTTACAAGCATTTGCATGAATATCCCATAAAAGTTTCATTTCAAGAAGTTCTAAGAGAAACTAGCATGGATTCTCGTGCTTGAGAATTCTTGGGGGTGTAAAATTCGGATCACGTCGCCTCTTCACGTCGCAAAGAATGTTAGTGCTCGGACGATCTCGAATTACTCTGGCTACGAAGTGTTCGTGTTCCTGTAGACAGGAGCTGGCCTTAATCATTTCAGTAAGAAAAGGTTTTATTCAGTTTTAGACACGATCATAACTCGGTTCACAGTGTATGGTAAGTAATACGTATACGTATAGGTTTATTTTGTTTTGTGCTCTTTACTAGTATAATCAAAATATTTTATATTTTGTTCGTATGTGTGTGTGTGTGTTTATGAGCGCATGTGCGCTTCTGTTTTGTGTATGTGTGGGTCTGATTTTTTTTTATAACCGCTTGTAACCTTAACTACTCATAGTTTCGTCTGGCATATGCTGACTAAGTACTCCGTGCAGCTATAAAACTGCAAACACCTAATTAATGCCCATTGCCTTAAGCTTGACTTATACAAACATATGCTCCCTAAAACGAACAATGCTAAAATTTTCCGTCGTTCGAATTTCAAAAACTACAGTCAGTTTGTCTGGTCTGGAAGTTTTCCGATTCAAAATCCACTAACAAACGGTTGCGGCGGTCACTTGAGCCCGGAATCAGTCAAAGCAAACGTAAAAGCTTGGCGGCGCAGTACCTTTGAAAATAATATTTCAACGGCCGTTGAACTTTAGTTCGTTAGCATTTTAACAAGCCAGCACACATTTTGATGCTATACTTGTTTGGGTGTGTTAGTGGAAGATGAGTGAAATGAACTTTCAACATAGTGTGTTACGCGGAAAGAACTGATTCAAATATTTACCATACCATGACCTCGCTCAACGGTTTGGTGGCCTGGGACCATCAAATAGGTGTATTTTATACACAAGTACTTCTGTATTCCACAGGACAGCAGGAGAATATTTGTCAACGTTTGATAGATAAATTAGATAAAATCTGTAATATCTGTTAAGTCTATTGTAACAAATAAATAAATAAATAATTTAAATATTATCCGTATATTCTTTACATAAATAATACAGCGCGGTCAAATACCAGTCTCATACGCAAGGAGGTGGATTTACGACCAGTACAGATATCTAAATAGTAGTAATATTTACTGGGTCTGGGTGTTTATGTATTCATTTTTTGTAACTCTATGCCACTCATGATTAAGGAAAAAACCTAATGTGGGGCTTTGAGTGTAATTTTTATTGAAGTATGTGGTCTCGTGATGCATGCGACGAGACCACATAGTCCGCAAAAACAAGAAATTTTCATTTTATGGATGCCACAACGTGTGCTCTAGAATTATATCTCGGAAAAAATACTTAAGGGGAATATTGGGAGGGGGAGAATTTATGATATAACATAACTATAGATGATTTATTTTAGGTACTTTCCAACAAAACAAAAATAAGTCAACTAATCTCTTATTTTTATTTTTCTCGTAGACTTATCCTTTCTTTGAAATAATTTACTATTTAATTTAATTGTTACTAAGGTAAGTATTGCAGCAATAACTGTTTAACTGTCGCCATAAAATGCGCAATTAACTGTCGCAATGCGCGTAATACGAGCAGATTGTATTCTTATACACATTGTATTGTACTTATCGATTTTATACACCTTGTTATTGTTCTTTTATTAGAGAGCCAGAAGAGTTATGGTAAAATAAAGAAGGTGGTTATTAAATGTCGTACATTGACGGGAAAATATAAGTTCATAAAGATCTTTTGTTAAAGGTATACAATATTATACACTATTAACAGAAATTATTGTTCTAGCCATAACAGGAGTAATACTTATACAATGCTATGGTTCAAATAATGAGATTCACTTTACATACGTTCAAAGGATGATTTTATTGGAAATAATGGTTGCAAACTTACCTTAGTTAATTAATGAGCTAGAAGAAATCTTAGCGAGGTACTTAACTAATTACTTAATGAGCTTATACGAGTATGTACTATGAATTAGCATTTATATAATACGTAACCAGTACTAGGACACAATCTCTCTTGTTAACTGCTAAATGCATGTCAGTTATGTATAATTCTATGAATTATCACCCGTTAACATTGTAATGCAATCATCGAAAATTATGTAAATCGACTTGTCATGTAGTTAGCAATAATTAAAGAGGCAATCGGTAGGGTGCATTGATGGATTAATGTACCTACCATTGTTTTGATTCCAAAGAAAGAAATATGCAAATTTTTGCTTTTAAAAAAATTATAATTCTAAAATTGTAAAACTTTAATGTTAGTGACAAGACTGCGTGGCCCAATTGTCTCTTTGAGCCATATAACAAAATTATAACAACTTTAACAAACTTATCATAGTAATTCCTATATCATGTATTCTGCAAATGAATATTTCATACCAATTAAAAATAAACCTCATATTAAAACGCTTGTCTTTCATATATTTAGATACCACCTTTTTTTTTTTTTTCTTCCCGAGGGGGAAACCTTCAAAAGGTACCCGGTGCCGTGGGAGCGACACGGGGTTATGTGGGATTTTTACAACACTAAACCCCCCCCCCCCCCCCCCGGTGGCCGTCCTCAGCGCTGCGTAGAGGACTCCGGGATCTCCAAAGGAACGCAACCGGAGTCCTCTCAGCGCACTGCCCCGTCGGGCTCCGCCCAAGTGAGATTGAATCACCCCACCGTCCGATGTACACGACGGTATGCGACCACACATACCGCCGTCCTTCCCGGGGTCGTTGGCCGGACGGTTCGAGCTGCCACTCTTACCACCCGCAACCCCGAAAGCCCCTTTTAGTCGCCTCTTACGACAAGCAGGAGATACTGTAGCCCTATTCTGGTCCCGAAACTACAGGGACAATTTAGATACCTCCTATATGTCTCTTAACCTACACTCTCTAACAACGACGCGAAATTAAATTCTAAAAAGTATAAAAATCTTAAAGGCCTCCCACTACAATAAACAACTTTTATTACCATTATTATTAATCAGATACCAAGTAATTCAAATAATTTTACTGTAAATCTACATACAATATACAATATACAAGTACTCAAACTTAATTGCATCTTGCAACTGTAATGGTCCGTAGCGAGCGTTTCCGAATTCTAAACACAGAGTTTCGAATATCACACTCGCATACACCTATTACTTAGGCGTAGGCACAGCTCAGAAGCCACATATTGGTTATATACGCAATCTAGGACATTACTACGCCGATATTGCTACGCTATACTATACCTAATTGGGCGGTATGCAAATTGAATTGCACATTGCACTCCGGGCGACAACTTCGGAGGGACGCAATTGGCCTTTATTGCGCCCGTTAGCAACAGTCATGTTATCGACGTGGCTCGGTGTTGGACTTGTAACTGCGAATATCGTCAAACCCGATGTTATATTGGAACTGTGACTTTCTAGGGTTAGATTATGACGTCTCATCAAAATCAAGTGGTTTATCCAATGTCGTTCTCGTTAACAAGTGTTCATAGGAATTTGCAAGGGGCAGATATAGTATAAAAATTACTATTTTTTCCTAGTTAAAAAGTTAGTTACTGAGTATCGAAGTCAAGAAGTGAAATGGTGTGTATAGAGGAGTGTGGAGTACTAAAAAGATGTATGATAAATTATTTAGAACACACACATTTATTATAAGGTTTTTATTTCACTTTAACATTATAATTTTGATTAAAAAAAAATACACATTTGGATTATCATCTGAATCGGAACGGCACTAAAGTAGATTTTGAACGACAAAATCTGCGAAGTTTTACGCGAGCTCTGTTTCAGAAAGTACAACAAAAACTATGTTCCATTTGAGTTCTATTGACTACGCGATTTGTAAAGTAAAGCGTTGTATGCACGCTAAACAATGAAAAGTTACTCTTAGTTTTGTGCGCTATGAAAATTGCGCTGTTTGCGTTCCGGATTTTATCTAATCGTCAAATGCTCATATTTTCCTCTCATAAATAACGAAGAGATGTGGTACCTAGTAGAACGTGGAAAACATTTTTCCTAGCGCCGTAAAGTCATAAAGTAATTTAAAACAGCGTCGTGACCGGGATGCTCGTGGGCTGGATTTGTGCCAGCCGCTGTGGGTCCCATCCTCTGCAGTTTTACTCTGTGCACACGAAATCCGTAGTTTCGGACGAAGTTTCGGGCGCTTCACTCCAAATTACTTATCGATGTCTTTTTCGAACGGACTTCTGAAATAATGAACGATGTTTGTTATTTGAACGTTACCTAAATATGATAGCAGTCTTGGTGATTATCAATGCTCTCCGTGAAAGCAAACCACCATACTATATCTGTTTAATAGTGTTCCCGGTGTTTGGAATAGTAACGCATCTCTGAATGACTTGAGTTAGAACTAGAATTTTATACGAAGTTGATACTGCTGATCAAAAGCAAATTTTAAATGATTCTAGGGAGGATTCGAATTCAATTTGGGGATAATTATAGATGTTAATGTGACAGTATCCTCTAACCATTCTGATTCACAGCATGCTGTTTATTAATTTCATTTAAAAAAAATAAGTACCTTAAAAATACAAGTTCATAGTTGCATCGGATAATGTAAAATTAGTTTCGGACAACCCGAAACTTCGTTGACGGATGCACAGAGTAGACCGCTTCCGAACGCGAACTTAACGTGTTGTAGTCTAAGTTTCGTTATAATATTATGTAAAAAGTGACGGGAATGGTGTAAGGTTCGATGTATTTTTAGATAGCTCCAGTAACGGTTATGGTCGAACTCGCAACTGTACGCTCGGCAAGTACGCATGAATTTTTACGACTATGACTGTTTCGAACAAATGTGTTTATCGACTTTTAGATTATCCTGTAGTATTAAGTTTTATAGGACGTGGTCTATAGAGCGCGCTTTTATATGAGTTTTGTAGCTATTTGTAAGTAAATTTGCATGTTTTGATTCAGTGCAAATATTGTTATTTTAGTTGTGCAAATTATGATATTTTTCGATTTTCTTTTTCACTTTACAGACACGAAATTATTTTTCGCATCACAGCAGTATTTTTGTTCTGGATTAAAGGCTGTAGTAAAGAGGTGACTTATTAGAGACATTTCAATTCATTTGTGGCCGGCGTCAGGTGGAATTTTAATTCTATCAGGGATTGATACTAGGTATTTATACATTATACTCGTACCTACTAAATATGGCTTCATTCGAAAGTACTGTAGCTGCCAAACAATTATTTATAAATCAGCCAAGATTAATGGCACTACGTTTCTTATCTCAACATATTTATGAACACTCATGTAGTTTCGGCTCTCAAGAACTACTCGATCGAAGATTCGACGCTCCAACGGTTAGCTCATACACTTGATAAATCGGCACTTGAAGAAACTTGCACTGTCATCTTCAAATTGATCGTGAGTAACAAATAGGTATCAGATTTTCGCACATCTTTCCACTTAGCCCTTTACACCCGAAGATTTTCTTTCGCAATTTCCGATTCAAAACGTTTATTACGGCTTTTTATATAGCTTAAGGGATCCACAAAAAATACGAAAAAAAATCCAGAGTTTATACTTAATCCAGAAATCGACACGCACGATCGTGAGTCTCGGGTAGGAATTGACACACTCACGATCGTGAAAATTGCAAAAAAAATATAGTTTTTATCAAAAAATATTAGAAAATTAAAACAATTTGTAGATATTTAACATCACTGTCTTTATTTTCATTAGTCTTTATAAAAATCTGTCTTGGCAATGAAACCTAAACTACGTAATTCTATGAAAATCAATATTCTTCTTTCTTCCGTTATTGCCTCCGTCTTCAATCCAGGTCTCCAAGGCGTAAGTATTCTTGGCTAGGGAATACATCCAATAATAATGCAGATGGAGAAAACTTTAGCCATATCTATTGCAATTAAATTAAGTTATCGACCGGTTCTTCTTAGATAATATAAATTTGTGCATCTGGTTACATATCAAGAGCCTCACAATTAAAATATTAAGAAAAATATTTCTTTGGAAACTTTACTGGAGATGTTGGTAGGGATGTATAGACCTTTTCAAGACAGAAAACGTATTCTTTCCCAAGCTATTTTTCGATGTGTTGGATGTGAAGATGCTCGGCGGCGAGAAATTTCTAGAGATGATTTTGAAGTAGATGGTTGAGGTTCAGGCTCAAGTTCCAGATCCAATTCTAGGTCAGTTTCTATTTGAGGGTCTGCATGTGGTTCTGGATCTGTTCAGGGCACAATTATTCAAATTGAAACTCTTCTAATCTATTTGGTTGAAGCTCTTCACTTTCATGAAGATCTTTAATGTCCGATATATTTCTCCTCACCCCGCACTGGCAAAATCTGATCGTCATTTAAATGTACCCCTAAAATTGAAACAAATAAAATTGGTATTGACGAAACTTACACATAACTGGTAATAAAGAAAGCATTTTCATCAAACGTTATTCTGCACCAACAACCGTAGGCACACGATCGTAACAGTTGAAATTTGCAACCTAATTGTATCTAAATTGCAAGTTCATCGAATAAACTACTAAAGTCGACGTAAAATCTGCCATCTTTGGACGAGTCCCTAGCACAACTGACCGCCTGCACCCCGCTCACTTAGCCGGTAGCACGTGCGATACTCTCCTCACGATCGATCGGCATCGGTTCCGTTTCGAAAAATAAGAAGCTATCACGTGGGAATTTTTTTAAAGTGAAACTCACGCTTATATTATCTCGGGTGTAAAGGGCTCTAATGTAAAATGTACGAGACTTCTGTCTTTCACTGCTTTGAAAGATGGAAAATTAATTTCACAGGTGCCTGATACATTCACAAATTTGCCGTGAAAACATTTACTCACTCACTCACACACATAATACTCATACTGAGTACTCATAGTACTCATTTAATTTAAAACTTTACTGATATTTATTCCAATTTGCATACCTTGGAAATCATAAAAACGACTTTAAATAATGTGAGACTCAATTGTAATGTTATCGTTCAAATCATAATATCATCAAAACATCTTAATCCGTAAAATATACAAAGATAATAATGAAATTACATACATATTTAATGGATACTGACTTTTTTCTATCATTAATGAAGACTACGCTAACGACTCACAGAACCCCCTTTTTTTCAGGAAATTACGAGGAAACCTTCAAAAGGTACCCTATACCGTGGGAGCGGCACGGGGTTATGTGGGATTCTTACCGCAATAAAACCCCGCTGGTGGCCGTCCTCGGCGCTGCGTAGAGGACTTCGGGATCTCCAAAGGAACGCAACCGGAGTCCTCTCAGCGCACTGCCCCGTCGGGCTCCGCCCAAGTGAACCCCTATTGTACGTGAAGGGTGAGTGTTTCACACTCACCCTTCAAATCAGAACCCAACAACGTTAACTCTGTAAAGGTATAGCTCTTTAATAGGTGTCGCGTTAGCGCTACCGCAATCAATCGCCTAGTACACCACGTTCAGTACCCTTAGTGTGAGTTTTTGCGTTTTAACAAAAATAACCGTTTTGGTATTTGTTTACGTATTTGCCCATACATTTCCAATCAGCGCCCCTAGCGGATTGTATCAGATCTGATTGCAAATATATGGAAAAACAATAACAGTATTTTTTGCCAAAACGTAAAAACTCATACATTGAGATATTTATAAATGTCAAATGCAGTTGTTTTCCGCGGGTTTCTATACTTTAATTTTATTGGTTTCTATATTGTAATTTTATCGTGGTAGGTTAATACTAATTAGAAATTAACTATAAGGCTATCCTATAGTAAAGAACTAAAATAGTAAGGAAATCTCCACCCTTGAGAGTATTCATAAAAATCTTAAAAATGTATCATTAGTCTACGAAATTGGACAACTTGGTGGACAGTGTCCTTAACTCTTATCATTATTTTAATAAAATCAATAAATGGTAAAAAAGGTTAGAAGTAATAATTAAATAATAAATTTATTTTCTTGATCTAATTAGAACGGCCGAGGCCATTTACACTAACTAGACAGACACTCTCACAGAACTCCAAGTATACATGATCAGCTTCCAGTCATCAGCAAGCACATCACAGTTCGGATAACGATCCATGAGCGCGTTCAATGTCGCAAGTGTGCGAGGAACAGGTGATCGATAATAATATAATCAATTACACGTATATGGTATTACTAACAAAGGTACAAAAAGTATACCAACACATAATTCCTCTCGAAACTCTCAGTTTTCAGTCGTAGCAATATCAGTCGCGATTGTAATCCGCGGGCTTATCAACATTTTATGCAAGCGCCCGCATTTACATCCGGTATCCCGTGAATTTTATCATTTCCCGCTGCGAATATTGTATTATTAAATCAAAGAGGAAGGCTTTTACACCGTAAATAATAGCCCGTGCAATAATTTCGCTTTTAAAATTTTACGTTTTAATATTGATACGCAAAGTGGCGTTTCATTTCGATAATGGCTGTAATATGATTAAAGGAGGAATGTATTTATTTATTGTTGTCTTTTTCGTATTCACTTGCTGGTTTTACCGCAATTGTTGTTTACCTTTTTGTATGTTATTATACTTACAGTGTATTTAATCGCGATATACAGATTTTGTGCTGTTATTTTCTGGGTTGAAGGGTGGTAACTGAAAACGCCCATTATTAATTAATTATATTATCAATCAATATATTCTTTGCGTACCAAAAGCAAGTAGGTGTAAGACTTGTTATTTGAGACGTATCAGCCATTTAATAGAAATCTCTGAAATCGATGTTCAAAATCTAACCATGTTATTTATCGGCCCGAAATGGTCTCTTTGTGATCAATTTCTTAAAAGAAACGATGTTATTATTCATTTTCTTATTATTCTACACGACAATTTGTAGTGTTATAAATAGGTCCAAATAAAACGATAGAACCTATGTTAAAAACATATATTATGTAGAATTTATAATCCTCATTTTGTAGGTTGTTTCATATGCTTATTTGCTTAAGGACAAACCAAAATTGTCTCTCGTTTAAATCTTGAAAACAACTAAACCGATTTTGGGATCTCGCGTAAACATTGGACTTACAAAAAATAAAATAGGCCACATTTTACCCCGAAAATTCCAGTGTTGGTATTTGTTTCTTGTTATTTATTTTAACAACACAAAATGTCTCAAAAACAAATAACTATTCAGAAACAATGTTTTGTTGCTTTTATATGTAAATAAATATTTAAAATAGTTAGTGAACTCCCATATGGTAAATATGGTACGCCTTTGGTACGCAAAAATACCATATTGATATAGATTGATAATTAATTAATAACGTACGTTTCCAGTTACCAATACTTCACTTCAATATGTAACCTATTGTATGTAAAGTTATGTACCTACAGTCCTACATATATAATTATATGCGTATACTCTTCATACACATTTAAATACCTCCTTGCACGTTTTCTGCTTAGCCTAAAGGTAGACTGGCAGAGAATGCTTCTAGCATTAAGTTCACCTTTTATAACAGTGTTAGTTAAGGTATAATAAAGTAAATAAATAAAAAAAATAAATGAAATATTTAATTTTAATTTTCGTTTATATTTTTGCTACGGTTTTGCGCACCTTTTCAAAGTATTATGGTAATCTGTTACTGTAACGAGGCCACTACACAGAGCAATCAGCTTTAACCGTGAAAACTATGTAATATTTTCCGTAGTTTGGCAAAAATGTGTTATCTTTCTATTAACTCTTCAGTTGTATTGACCAGGGTGAGCCTGGCCGACGGAGCAAAATATCCCCTCGTTTTCATTCAAACAGAAAATCTTTGTATTTATAAACTTACATGAGACTCACGAAAACTAAAGATCTTTATAAACTTGCGTATTGTTTGTCAAAATGTTAAATAGGTTTAAGTTAGAAACAGGTAATCCCTACACCAACAGCAAATCACATTAGAGTTTTTAATAATAGTTTATTTCTTCCCATTAAAACGGTTGAAACTGGTTCTTACTTACAAAAGATGAAAATGTTGGTGATATTTACTATCTAAAGACAAAAAAGAACTTATTATTTTATTATATAACTTATCCTATCATTAGACAAATGGGTAAAGCCACTATCGTTATTTATTGACTTACCTACACCAAGAAATTTTCAGGGCCATTTGCTAAACAATAACAGAGGCTCATACTAATTACGATGATACAAAGCAATTTGTGTAATGAGTATAAAAAGGCTCCCTATTCCGAACGTCGTATATTTAAAAGAATTCGGAGACCCTTAATCACTTTGCTTCACGAACTAAATCGCGGCAGTCCGTGGCTGGTACAAGGTTCATTTGTTGTTAGCATTGCATTTCACCACGGCGCTTGAAACTAGAAACTTTAATACTTAATACTCAGAAACTAAAGGCGAACTAAAGTGCCGTCGTGAAGTTTAAAAGATAATATTTTTATAACATCTTTCTTTAATAAAAATGTCAGTAATAAAGCGCGTTCAGTCAAAACGTTGTTTTGACGTTTAAATTGGAAACCTGACGTCTAATGTATTGCAGTGTTTGAAGAAAACGGCGGTTGTTGGTTTCATACTGAATAATGAATTGTTTTGTTTCGTTACTTCGAAAATTAATCAACTGCCAACAAATTCAAACATATCAATCATCATCCTTTCATATTGAGTTGGATTTAGACTACAGTTTACCTGGCTAAATATGAAACAGAAGACTTCACAGACTATTTAGAACTTTTCAGAGACCACCCAAGCATGTAGATTCCTCACAATGTATTCCGGCATTAGTAAAGCAAGGGATCATATAACGCACATAATTTTGAAAATTCAAATTGCGATTGCATTTTAAACTTAAACTCAAAGCGTAAGACATCGAGTTTTGAACCACAAGACTATAACCACTGCTTAATTTCAAAAATGTACGTGGGCACGTAGTAGCAATTATTGTGTTTAGTATGATTATCAATTTGATTGAAATTTATAATCAAAAAATTTAATTATTTCGGGGTAATATCTATTTACCTTTATCTACGTCCAAAATTGCGTTAGTAACTAAAAAAGTACCTACTGAGCCTTATTATGTAGAACTTATTTACTTAATCGCTTAAATAGAGAGCTTCCTACGTAAAATTATCGCTCAACCAGAATTTATTTACCCAAATATAAGGTTATCTTCGAAATGTAAAATTGTCTTAGCTATTTATATCATAATCTTGAGCGTCGTGTGCTTTAGACTGGAAGTAATAGACACAGACTAGAAATTGTTATCTAGTTGGAGTTACTTCATAATATTTGAGTTACGAAAATACGAATAAGTTAAGAATAGGAATGGCTTGTTAGAATAATTTTCACACTCCAGATAATCGTAGAGATTACATTATATATTATTGCGAGTGTTCGCAAAAGTTTTATGCTTATTGTTAAAATATATTTTCAATATAAATTGATTGAAACTTTTTCGTTGAACAACACAATATTTTTCAACTATGTTAAGATTTGGAGGCCTTTAAATGAAATAAATTTTCATATACGTCTTATATCTTAAATTAATCGTATTGTTCAAAGCTACGAAGCATACACTCCTAAGATTTTTCACATTAAATGTTCGTACTTATTTCTGACCTTACTTATGTTTATAATTAAATATTTGGACAACACTACTAAGATAAATCATTATTATTTCTAGAATAGCAATTTGGTTATCTCACTTTATCGAAGGAATTTATCAAAATACGTAATTCAGTGTACATATAATTGTATTTCCAAGAATCAAGAATTACATTTCATTTCAGAGCGGACCATTCCTCCAAATTCGAGCATTGTTGCCTGACTCCTCGTAAATAACAGGAAATTCTATTAAAATAACACCGCTGTGAAGATTGAATACCAAAATCTCAAAAGTGAAAACGTATTTTGTATTGTATTGTATTGTATTTTTTAATTAACAAACTTCTATTCCCGCCTCCGTTTGTATTTATAGTCCAGACATATCAGGGATTTTACCCCGGAATGAGATAAACAAACTGAAAATTCGCGTACACCTTACATTTGACATTCCATCGTGAAGTTTTGCGCTTCAAAGAAGAAGAATGAAGTGACCATCCTAGCACTGCGGAGTAGTTAAGTATCAGCTTGAGGAAACATTGGTCAATGTTAAACTGGTTATACATGCTCATTAATGTTACAGTACCCTTACCGTGAGTTTTTATGTTTTGACAAATATGACTGTTTTGGTATTTGTTTACGTATTTGCCCATACATATTCCAACCAGCACCCATAGCGGATTGTATCAGAACTATAGCGTCAGTAACGTAACATTAAATGTCTAACTTGACAAAATGGCGCTTTATGTTTTGTCTCTCTTTTTTGCGAACACGTGAGGCAAACAAAAAGACTTGAGCACTTACTTATCGTTACGTTTACTCAGTCTACTGAAGCAAACTGAACAGAATAATGGATTGAATAAAAGTAACGTAAAATTGTGAAATGTTTTGAAAACTCATGGTAAGGGTACAGATGTACATATGTCCACATATCCTCATATACACAGTAATCTTATAATAAAAGCTTATACTATAGCATACTTCGACCACATACAGGAAATAGTTGCTACTTTACAAGCCAAGTTCTAGTACACGGGAAGTACCTAAATGCACTTAGTACTCTAGTTCAATGGCTTCGGTCTAATGTTCGACATATTCCGTAGCTACCCGTGCCCGAAGTTAAGTAATTTGCGTCACAATTAATCAAGCGATTTGTTCTAGTCAGTTAAACTCCCCAAACTGTTCAACTCTAGCTACGTTGCTCCTCCGAAATCCTTATATCGTTCGTATACTTGGTTGTTTTATTTGGACTACAATTTATTGATAAAATTTACAACCTCATATAAGTGAAAATTTGTACTCGTTTATATAATTTCACTGGATTGACTTTTTTTTGAAAGAGTTTTCGGCTTGTTATGATCTCACCAGAGGTTTAAAAGGCTTTAGAAAGTTATAAGCCAGACTGGCCATGTAAGGACATAATATGGACACACACACAACTACGGGGCTTTTTTTGTAATATCAGCTGTTAGTTTTCCGACGACTTTCATCATTAAAGGAAATAATTATTGAAACGGATCTATATTGTGTCGTAAGAGGCCCTTGGGATGCGAAACCAAGACGTGAGAGGTCAATTAATTTCAAATCACTAAGCTATCGTCGTTCATAGCCAAATAAGCGTATGGAATTGAAAAGTATGTAAATGTTTACATCTTTATAAAAAAATGCAGGACAAATAGGACCACCTTAGCGTTGAGATATTAACCGGTGTTATTCATACGACACATTACTGGAGAAGGATCGGCTCAGGTGGGGAAAGGAATTGTCCCCCATTACGTGCACTGGTCCATTTCATAGTGACTGATGGGAAGTGTGTGGGGACGACGTTCTTTGATGTTCTCCACTTAAAGCGACTATCTATGCGTTACGAAACGTATGAAATTATACGTATAAATTTGTATATATGAAAAAATAAACAACAGAATGAATTGTGCTGAACACACGTCAAAAATATTCTCCACCTTCCTTGAGTTATGCGTGGCATTAAATCAGCTGGTTTCTTGTTGGTGTATTTGTGCACCGATGCGGATTTTACACAACTGAATACACATAGACACAAACACAAATTATTTCAAACCCGACATCTCACATCACTTCAATTACAAATAACCACGTAAACACGAAGCACGATTTATACTGGCTCCACACAAATAGTAGAACTACCGCGCACAATCTTTTTGCAACGATTCAAGCTTTACACAATTATACACAGACACAAATACAAATTATAACTTCCACATCACTTCATCATTATTCATTCATCCCTTCAACTACAAATAACCACGTAAACACTAAGCATGATTTACACGGGCACCGCACAAATAATGTAATATAATGGACCAAGCAAGATGATCTACCTTCTTGTTTTGTTCAAATGTTGTGCAAATATCATCCCATATATTATTATACCCACGTTACTCAATATTTCTCCAGTTCGTGATATTTGATTTTTTTAAATGTTTTATGGCCTTGGATTCTTGCCTTTCTGCCTAACTTTATTGTAGTTTCGTGAATTCTTAATATGTGTGAATGGTCACAATCAATACAGGTATCACACTAAATACAGAAGTTCTACGATAATATTAGCTTTATGTCGCAAAGCACGAATATACGAGATCCTTAAAACTCTTCATTAGAAATGAATAATATGGATCCTTTGTACAAAGTATCTTATTGGAATTTGAATCGCAATTCCAAGTTCTATCAGTATTGCGGAATTGCTAGAAACTTAACAAAAGCAACATAAGAATAAGTTTCGCTTGAAAACATTTGTTTATTGGTATGTTTGTGCAATTTGCATACACGTGTTCATAAGTGCGATAAAATGAAAAGTTTTGAAAGGATGCAAATAAAATAAATAGATACCTACGGCACATGCAAATTTCTTATTCTTGTTAAGAGGTTTGTATTTTTAACTGACATATTTAACAAGAATATTTGTATGTGCCTTAGTTAGACTTAGTTGTTCCGTTACCATAAAGTATTTTGTGTAAATTAAAATTCAAATTAAATAATTCGATGTTCTCATCTCGTCTGTGGTTATGACTGACGGATGACGTCAAATCAAATCGTATGGATTGTGAAACCTAATTAAACTCCGACCGTGGGCGCGCGCGCTGGCATTGGATTATTTTTTAAATTTCGAATTCGTACCAAACCGTTGTGTTAGTGGTGTGTGTCATCATTATCCTTACCGGTGTCATTTAGAAACCTTGAAACTTAACGACATCATTATCGAGCTTACGGTCTATGGCCAGTGGAGCTCATCGAGGCTGTATGCACTTCAAAGTAAGTGTCGTGTATGTGCTTGATCAGTTTCTTCTACAGCTAGTGCGAACATCATCTTTAGATATAGATACGATCGTCCAGACTTCGGTCTGTCTCAGATGTGGGATTGAATGTTATCTTATATTGATATATTTAATGAGACCATCAAAATTCCGGACCATTTGACCATTCACCATGTTTTAAATTTTTTCGTTGCGATGTTTTTATGTAATCCATTTTACTTCAGCTGATCATACCGCCACTGAGCTCATAACCTATAAAGCTCAAGTCGCGGCAGAAGCTATACAAGTCCATTTTTTGCGATTTAATTAGTACAAACTTTACTACAACACACTTGTGTTAATAAAATTCAGTCCGTTGCGGCAATTATTATAATTCAGACCTTTATTTACCACTGTAAAATATTATGAGAATGTAAACCCCCATTCATTAAGTTACGCCATTACAAAACCAACTTATGCGAACACACAACACGCACCTCATTTTAACTAGGAGCGTGAGGGACCTTAATTTGGGTTATATAAATTTAATAAGAGACCCCAAGCTGTGATAATATGACCTGCTCGGGTTGGAGGCGAAAAATGCTATAGACGCGACCCGGAAAAACATGAGTATATTTTTCACTTTTTTAGTAATAACTAAATTAGTATGTGCGGTTTAGTCATAGATTAGTAAAGATACTTCGCCGCCTTGAAATTGAATGAAGCCACAAACGGCTTATTTCTTTTTTTGAATTCTTGACAAATAAAAACAATTTTAGAGAAAATTTACGAATAAATAACTAATACTGCGTAATTTACATATTAAATAAATAATTATTTCAAATATTTTAGGGACATTTTAGCACGGAGACGTGGCAAAACTTTTCAGTTCTCAAAACTGGTTACATTTTTTGTTAGGAGTGAGTAATCTTTACTAATCTATGGGTTTAGTAGTGATCGAAATTAGTAGTGAATTGCAACATATGTGGTTTCATTCCAGCGTGACATTTATTTTTGCCTGCTAACAACAGTATTAAGCGCTGCTGTGTTTTGGTTTGTAAGGTGCGGTAAGACGAGACAACGAGACATACTTGTCTGAGGTGTTCCAAATTAGTCCTCAGGGGCAGTAACGTATTTGTGTTCAACCTTGGATACGACTTTAATCTTATCCGAGCTCGCCACTTACCATCAGGTGGACTGCGGGCTCCTTTGTTACTTCTGTATAATAAAAAAAACACACACAATATCTACATACTAAAAAATCAAAAATAGTCATTGGATTTGAACCCGGCTCTAGGAGGCATATATGGAACTACAAGCGGGCTTGCAAGTTAATATTACCTTAAATTTCACTTAAACTCAAAGAAAAAATATTAATAAGTATTAAATTTACTTGAAACCATCGCCGTTTATACTAGAGATAAATTATGTTCCTCTTAATAAAGACCAATTATTGAGTGGAGCCATCAATCTTATACTCAGAATGATGTATGGCGCTCGAAGCATTGGCAGAACGCTTTCGGTTCATATCTGGGGAAATTCAAATATTGCTTTAAAGGGAATGAGCGTTGAGTAATGATAAATTACACTGCTCATAAACCCTTCACTATTTAGAGTTGGTAGAATTTCATGTATATTTAGTGTTGAGTCGACTATGCTTCATCTATTTCCATTTTGTGGCAAGAATATTAACTTGCGTACACACATTCACATACACATACAAATACACACACACATATTTGACACAGTGACTGTATCTATAACTGTAAGTATTAGATATTGTAAATAAACGAAGCTGTGGATTAGGTAAATAAATAAATAAGAATACTATCGTAAATAAGACTTTTTCTATCTTACAGCAAGGTTATTACCGTTGTTGTGTTTTGACATTTTAATACAAATATGAGTACAACCCTAATCTTTCTAAAACAAACAATCTTATCACATTCTGTACAATTGCGTACCATACATCTGCTAGGCATGTAGATTGGGTACGTCTAAATCTCATCGATTGCAATAAGTACAAAGCGGAATCACATAAGTTGCTACTTTTATGGGAAATAATAATGCTTGAATAGGAAATGAATACATCAACATGTGACGTTAGCGGTTTAAAAACATCCGAGTCTTGATGGTTCTTACCAAATATCAAAAGACATCCGACTCTTAATGGTTCTTACCAATTATTCTCCACCAATTCTCTTAAAAAAATGATCAAGTATATACTGTACTTCTGTCAGTTGACAACTTCCTACAATGGGATACAATAGTCACATCCAGGACTAACACCTAAACCTAAATACCATATGTGTGTTATCGTGGTACTACCATCGCAGTGTAAACTCGACATATCCCCGTAATATAAGAGTAATTTACCGTAAAACTTAGGCCTAACGGGCCCTTGTCCTTCAGCACTTAAGGTTAACAGATTTATGGGCTATAAAACCAATTTCCCTAGCCCGACTTACCTCAAGTAATCTTTTGGCTAACCTGCTCATCGTCAAATACCACTGGCAAATCCATGCTTAACATAAGCCGATTTTGCGACGAATAAATTATACTGGAGAATAAATAAATATTTCCCAGAATCCTAACGTACCTATCGACAAAGAAGCCTTCAGAGTAATCCCAGGGAGAACATCGCAAAACATTTGTTTATAAAGCCTGTCAACTTTCGTGATAAACGAATATCTGAGGTAAACAGATAAGGGAGAAGTGGTCGCCGGAATTTATTTTCTATCCCGTTGAGTTTTGTGTGTTATCTTTTCATATTGTCAAAACGAATTCTGTCACAATTATTGACATTGGGTTATCGTTGTGGGAGTTTATTTTGTATGAGGTTTTACTTGCGGCTCTGCCCGTTTAGGGTTCGATATACGAATGACAAGATATTTTTGCTTGTCCGTCTGTTCGTTAATATCTTTGTATGCCGCAGCCATTGAACTTGGAGTCTTTTGGCACTATACACCTGTATGAATTTATGTACTGCTGTTATACATATTAACAGTAGAATTAAGTGTCCTTGTAGTCCCGGGACGAGAATAGGGCTACGGTATCCCCTGCCTATCGTAAGAGGCGACTACAAGGGACTTCCAGTTGTGGGCGGCAAGAGTGGGATCTCAAACCGTCCCAGCGATCCCGGGAAGGGCAGCGGTTTGTGTGGTCGCATATCGCGGTAATACCAGGGTATGTGAGGGCATAAATTACTTTGCTCCCCCCAGGGCAGAGCTCGATAGCAGAGTGCGGTAAAAGTCCCACATAACCTCGCGTGGCTCCCACGGCCTCAGGTATCTTTTGAAGGTTTCCACCTCGTCAACAAAAAAAAAGGTACCTTAAGATTGCAAATCTGCACCATGACAAAAAGTATCAATGGAGATATATTAATCTAATTAATTTCGTCCTATCATTACTGAACGTATTTAATTTTGTCGTAAATTCTGTATAAAAATCCAATTTATGTTATGAACATATTAAGAACTATGTAGTACATTATAAATAACTCGGAACAGATAGCAGAGGTATAATATTCATGGAGCTCAGTAACAAATAATACATATTTATTTGACGAAACATAGCAGAGATAAAAATAAAAATACACGTTGAAAAGTAAAAGGAAACATCAAGGTTAATAAAAATACAATCCCACAGGAAATCAGGAGCCGAATGGAGTTGTAAGCCAAAAACGCTAAAAAATGCAGGACAACAGAAATGACGGGACTTGTGAACCGCGGTAGCTTCAATAACCTTTTGTTAACATACCCTTCTCCTAATATGATTCGTATGAAAACAAAAGGGAAATCAACCTTCACGTTCAATGTTGTAGATAAAATTCTTTGTTGTTCTTCTGATCTGTTTCTATATTTACTTATATAACGTTCGATATTAATAATATTCGTTGTTTTCCTATCAAAACTTGAAATTGGCAGTTTTTACCTACTAGAAATTGTTACAAAGTTAGATCTTAGTGGGTGAAAATGATTGATTAGTCATTGATAATGGGCGTAAATCGATAGCCAGGGGTCCAATTTATATGATTGTTTTAAATGGAAGTACATTTTGATAACCTCTAATATGAAAATTAATAAATAAGTAATTATTTAAGATAATATCGGATGAAATTATAGCGTAGTAGAATAATGCAATAAAACTGCGAAAGATCTCATTAAAATGTATATGATCAAAACAACAAATGTTTCAAATAGATGATACGTATTCCTCCTTATATATAATTGGTATTTGTAGCTCATAAAATATTACAACTAATGTAACAATACTAATAACAATACTCTTACGGTTTTAAAATCCTGAATTTATGTTTTTACCGTGAAGGGTAATGTGTAGTGCAGTGACTAAACCTCTTTTTAAATGCTAAATTAAAGTAGTAAGAATTGCAAAGAAACGCATATATACTTTAACACCTATTATAACGCCTATTATAATCAAATTATCCAAAGTATTCAATATTTACCTGCCAAAGTATATCACAGTATACTTGTTTTTTCTTTTTATTTTTTTTTGAGCGCCCAGACGAATAGGTGGAAAACTGGGCTAACCCTCTGCGGAGAGGGAGGAGTAAAAAGGCATCCAAGCACTTACAGGCCGCGACGGCCGGTGCCTGCGTCGTGTGGGGCTCGTGAAACGACCTCCTGAAGGGAGGACCAACCCACTAAAAACTCTCCTTAAAAGCTTCGTCCAAGGGGACCGTACAGCCGACATCGGATGGTGCCCTCTCGTTTTGGAACGAGAGGCGCTAGCGGCGCTCCATAGAGAGCGACCGCTGGGTAGTTGACACTGAAGGTGTCAACGTATCATGAATACGACTAACATCGTCGGGAAGACGATTATCAATGGAAAGTGGTTCGCCCCTGTGGGTGGCCAGAAGATTCTCCAGATCAGAGGAGAGTTTGTTATTAGCGTCGGTCAAGATATTTCTTGGCCGGCGGCAGTTATGACGAGTAGGAAGAGGGGCAACGTAGTCCGCTACCCCTTTAATTAGGGGATTTGGATGATTTTCTGAGCGAGTGAAGAACGCTTCAGAGAATTGTTTAAGGACTTGTTGAATGGGAGCGAGCACCAGGTCGTGGTGTAGGTCGGCGTTCCTGACGTACCAGGGGGCATTAAGAGCCCGACGACAAAAGAAAAGTATACTTGTATATCACAGTGTCAGTTAATAATAAAATGTCAAAAAATTTTCGATCGTAAAGCACTCTCTGATGCTTCGCATCACGAGTCGTGCAATATCGCTCATTGATAGATATACTGTTGAATAGATTAGTTATAAATAACAGACGCTAGTACGATTATAAAATCTAATTAACATACCTTTATTATTCCAAAACCAGGAATAAAGAGATACGAAATGTGCCTATTGAGAGCACGAAATGAAATATGTATACGGAACGAAACGTCACTCCAAAGTTAGGGGTTCATCCCTGAGGAGACGTATCTTTCAGTTCCATTCCATGATAAGGGTTTGTCGTCCCAGTCGTTAGGGAGACATTTTGATAAGCTAATTATAATTTAAATAATATGAATGAAGGCGGCTCTTCATGTTGAGGTAACCGAGGTTTCCAATTTTTAGTAGTATAATATGCATTGGTGTGGGCCCGCTTCGCTCGGGGAGCGAGGGGAAGGACAACATTGAATCCAAAATGTGTCTTTGCAATTTGGCGTCTGAAAAAGGTAATCCTATATAAATAGTGTGTCTTTAATGTATGGTTCAGAGGCACAAATTGAGTTTTTAGGCTCTATCTATACAAAATACATGTTATATATTACAAAAAGAAAACTGATTTTGTTGTTCCAAACTTTGACGCCCGGAGCCATAAAGATACGTAGGAGTAAATTTTGTAAAAACAAAAATGAAGACTTCAAAATAAATAATTAGGTGAAAAGGGAACTTATATAATATTTCCACCATTTAGAGGAATCAAACGACACTTGAAATGTAAATATAATCCGTGAGGTAGTTTAGGCTGCAGGTCGTGTCAAAAATGAGACGTACCGACACACAATCGAAAAACTTTACTCTTCACAGTTAGGTAAAAACTAACGTACATCACATTTAGACACATTTTAAGATGTGAACGTTTAGAAACACGTGACTAAATCGCGACTGTGGTAAGGCCCTCAGACGGAACACTCTTAAAGTGCATGTTCGGAACAGAGGGTGCGTTGCACTCAGCTCCCTACAGCTGGCACAAATCCAGCCAACGAACATCCCGGTCACAGCGTGTTTTATATTACGTAGTGTAGTAGAAAACATTTATATGTCATTTTTCTCACAAAAAGACGAAATATAATAATAGGCATTGAATGACCTGGTAAAAATGATAGTTAAATTATTATTTTTTTAAGTTATACCTACTTTTTTGGGATGTTTTGGAAAAAATGATAAGAGTAGATTTTACGATAGTTACAATCGACATCATAAACTTGTCTAGAATATGTCGTAAGTATTGTAGAGCTTGTAGAAAAGCTACTAACGAAGAAATTTAAAATATTTTATTTTATAGGTATCGTATGATAACAGTGATACCCTAATGGTCTAAACTCGGCCTCTGAAATGAAATGAAATGAAATGAAATATATTTATTTTGTATAGGCCAACGGCGGCACTTACAAATTGTCAGTTACAATATTTTCTTAAACTACTACCGGATCGGAACGCGACCTCTACTGAGAAGGTCCGGTAAGAAACTCAGTGGGTTTGTCTTTTTTAATTTTAAAAATAATTATTCTCTTTTTATTTTTTTTTAAATGCCATTATTTTTACATATAATTAATAAAGCATTGATACCTCCCAAAGAACCCTTTGTGGTTCGACTCCAGCGCCCCCACCGCCACACCTATTTCTACCTAATAACAGCAGTGTTATGCGCTGCTGTGTTCCGTTTTGAAGGGTGTGATATGGGAGACATACTTTTCCGAGGCGTTCCAACTTAGTCCTCAGGGGTAGCGGCGCATCTGTGGCCGACCTGAGGTAGAAATATCTAATCCTATCTGGGTTTGATATCAGATGTCCATGGGCGGCAATAGCCACTTATCATCAGGTGGACTACATGCTCGCCTACTACTCCTATATTATAAAAAACCGCGCTTTCAGATTTCAAAGTTTTATGCGAATTACAATTTAATTATCACTTGCTACAACGGTGAAGGATAACATCATTATAGCCATTACAATCCCATTGTTGGGCAAGGAACTTAGAAGAGACGTTTAGTCTTCCACCGTTCTAAAACATAACAGTGGTAATATCTAGACAAATATCCAAAGGTTTCTAAATGTACCAATGAGTTCGAGGCATTACTTAATTTACAATTCTATGTATAAATGTTTATGAGTTCGAGCTTAGCGACTCCAATTGAATTTGTTACGAAAACCCAGAGAGATAGCATTAAAGTTTCCGAGCGATTCGAGCTAGCAATAACTTTCCAGTGTTACCACGTACAAAGCTCAATTTCACTATCCAACCCACGTTCTACTCATATAACAGGAACAGGAATTAATTCGCAATTCCGTCGAAGTTCCAGCCTATGTATTATTCAAATACAATTCCGGATTATGACAGCGTCTGCCCAGTTTTGTGGATAGTTATCCGATGTCTGACCGGATGTGTATAGAGTTGTTGGTACCACCTGCCGCGGCTATGTGCCTAGAATAAGTAATGTATTGTAATTTCTGATCAGTATTTCAATATATTTAAGTTATTTTGAAGTTTTAAGTGACTTTTTAGAAGTTGAAATTAGAGACGACGTAAATGTCCTAATCGTATAAGTCAATTTGCCCTGAATTCTGATGCTTCTAAAATTGCACTGAAACTTTTATATGATGTTACTTCCTAATTTACACTATGCAATATTGTAACGTCATTGAAATGATCTAACAATGTAGCATAGGTGCTCACAAGAACTTAACTATAGACAAACTATTTAATGTATTACCTACATTTATAATTTCAGGGTATTACAGCATACTTATTTAATAAATATCATCACATAGTATTAAGACAAATCATTTATAAAAGAAGCCTTAACATAATGATCATAGGAAAATTTCGCTTCCAGAAAATTTCCTTTTAAAATTAGCAATAATTTGTGGTCCTTTCTCAGCCGACCTTACAATCTACGCATACAATATGCACAAGAATTAATCCCTTACTTCGTCAAAGTTTAATCTTATGCATTATTCAAATATAATCCCGGATTATAGCAGCGTCTGCTCAGTTTTCCAACCGGATCATAGACCGACGTAGTTTTGATAAATCTACGAGCGCTGCATAGTTTTATAACAAATAATTGAGCTGTTTTGCAATTGATGCTCGGGGAATTACGAATATTATGGTTCGTTTAGTATGTCAATATCAATATTGTATTGTCAATTAGTTGGGTATGTCACAATTTTGTTCATGTAGTTAAATTGAGTTAATGTATATACATGTAATTAAATTAAAGTGAGCTGCGATGTTGTCCCTAAAGACTAAGCTGGAACGACTAGTATTAGAATCTAAAGAATTATTACAAAGCTAAAGCTAAAGCTGGATATGATGGTGGTAAGTCGTTTCATATTAGCCATGCTTTTCTGATCGACTTCAGGTAAAACTTTTGTCTTATTTGTGATCGGGCACAGATGTTTATAAACTGCATTCAACACTCACAGCCCCATACAGAATTCCCTGTAGCGTGGGTGCTATGGACACAGAGACAAATACACAAACCCACAGACTCAGAAACAGAAACCTAAATTCATCATTTCTGCCTGGCTGGGGATCGAACCCTGGACCCTCTACGCTTCGACACGCGGGTCGTGCATGCTCATCTGGTCTTTCTACTAATATGAAATATTTTAACTTATAATATTGCCATTCAATATTGCATAGCACACCGATAATTTACAGTGCCACCTGTCTATCTATATAGATTAAGGATTAATTCACAGTTCCTTGAAACTTCTAACTAATTATTCAAATACAGTCTCAGTCCTGCAGGTAGTCGGATCATGGTTGGAGGTTTGATCAAGCCCGCAGTGCCCGCACAGGATCGACCAATTGCATCCCCAAGTTGATGTTAGCAATGCAATCCGCTATTCAATTTGCACTATTCCTGTGTTTAATTAGTGTAGCTATTGTTACAAAGTTTGTTTATCTAAATTTTGTTTTAATGGTGCGGCGCTGGCTGTTAGGTTTCAATCAAAAAATCCTGCAATAACTATAACTTTTGTTGTATTTCCAACAAAGATAAAATTAGTGAGATTTTTAACCTATATTCAAATACACATTATTAAAATTATTCTTTATTACAATAAAAGAAGCCAACGAGCATGCAGTCCACTTGATGGTAAGTGGCTACAGATTAGATTCATATCTGGCGTCGACAGATGCGCCGCTACCCCTGAAGACTAAGTAGGAATGACTCGTAAAAGGATGTAGGTATATTGTATAGATCTTAGACATTATTTTTGTAAAATTATCCACTTACATAATTATCCACCTTACTTAATGAAATCGGAGAACTAATTCTTTATTGCTCGCAATATTCAAGGTTTAGTAGAGCTCATTTAAGTTTTAAAATTAAATGAGCTAGCCCACATAAGTATAGTTCCCGACGTGTAATTGGTGTAATTTTCTATAATCTAAGTTCATCATTCTTTAATGAAGCTACTTATAGGAATAGGTAGGATCTTATTTAGAATGGAAAGAAGCCCCGTCATTATTATTAATGTACTTAATTATCCTGCATAGAGTTTTATAATAGCCATATGAAACTGTAAACATGCACTTTTTTATGACATAAAAAACTTGTATGTAGTCTACCTGTCTAGTCTAGTCTGGTAAATAGCAACTGCCACTAATAGATTTGGATATTTTTAACCAGCTAGATAAGATTAAAGCCCTACTGCGAGCGAAATTTTGTACCTTCAGTAACTATATCGTCCCATGTAAACGCAAGCGGTAAAGTTTAATCTTCCATCAACTTGCACGTAAACAGTCTGGTAATAAAATAATAATTAACGATACCTTAAAACCTTTACAAAAGTAACAATTATTCCGTATTAATTGCCGTTCCGAAACATACAACGTGAAAAAGACTTGTGTAAACGTTAATTATAACGTCAGCAGAGTTAAATCACTGCTATTATTCCGCTCGCGTTCATTTAGACTGTTCTTTAACTACAAACCAATCGTAAATACAAAAATATGTCCTTTAAATGTATGGAATACATTTTTAAATACTAGTTACAACGTACTTTTTTACTTTTTATTTTGTGAAAAGTAAAAAGTATGATAGAAGGAATATCACGCTCAAATGTTTTGTGTACTTGTAGTATACACATAGGCTAGTGCATCCGGTGATGCTGGTAAACTCAAATTTTATATAATACATGCATTTATATTATGAGGCACTCTTACATACCTTACATACAGAGGATTTGTATTCCAATTTTGAATGAGATGAGATAAACAACATACCTTTGACACTCAAAGCCCATACTCATGAGTATTGGTGCTTATAGTAATATACCTAGAATATAAATACTAAATTTATCATTAATATGCCTGATCTAGGATCAAACCTAAACCGCTACGTGACAGGCTAGTATAGTAACAAATCTACCGTGCGTCATCAAAACCGGAAAATATAAAATACGCCCTAAAAAACTTCCAATGGTTAAGTAAAAACAAAATATAAACCGTTCATAATAAATTCGGTTATAGATATGCCGTTTATTTAGACTTTTTAACGCAATACGAGTATAATGGTATCGTAAACATAAAATACAATCTGTTTGCACAGTAACGGCAGTGGAGTTAATTGTTCGTTTTATGGACAGTTAAACGATCGCTGTGCAATACTAACCTGGATGACAGTTACGGGAATGTTTAAACGTTTTGTGTAACTTTGTGAGTATTTTTTACGTTTCTGCATATTTTTGTTAGGTAATAAAGATAGATATATTTTGAAAGGTAGACAAAGTATCGTTTCGTCGGGGTCATACTCATTTCTATCGTGAATCTGTTCTGCATTACGGTGGAAGGTGTGGATGCCGGTTGACTGACATATAAAGCCATCTTAGGCCTCTAGATTGGACAGGCATTGTCCCTGTAGTTCCGGGACCAGAATAGGGCTACGGTATCCCCTGCCTGTCGTAAGAGGCGACTAAAAGGGGCTTCCGGGGTTGCGGGCGGCAAGAGTGGGAGCTCAAACCGCCCGGCCAGCAACCCCGGGAAGGACGGCGGTATGTGTGGTCGCATACCGTCGTGTACAACAGACGGTGCGGCGAGCGGCATGCTCACCTGGACGGAGCCCGACGGGGCGACGCGCTAAGAGGACTCCGGTTGCGTTCCTCTGGAGATCCCGGAGTCCTTTACGCAGCGCCGAGGACGGCCAACGGGGGGGTTTTAATGCGGTAAGAATCCCACATAACTCTGTGTCGCTCCCACGGCACCGGGTACCTTTCGAAGGTTTCCCCCTCGAAAACAAAAAAAAAAAAAAAAACACCACCACACTGCAATCTTTTCTAAGAAATACAAATATACGCTAAGTTATTGTTCTCCTTCGTTCTTAAGTCTCCTACGTCACTTTTTGAAAGTGTACATGTCTTTCCCCCCAAAACCTCTCTTCTTGGTCTTACGTATCGGGATGATTTCTCGACTCAGAACCATTAAATTATTTATAATTATATTTCTTATGGTATTTGATCTCATGTTTTATCAACCTTAGTAAAATATTGTAAAAGACTAAACTAGAACGTGTTATGTGCAGACACTTGTTTCAATTAAATCCAATCATTTTCTTTTAACCTATTTCTATTAATTTTCTTTTATAAAAAATGGTTAGAATTTGAATTGTGTTCTTAATATAAAAGCAAAATCTAAAAAATAGGCCTTCTTTTGGTCCGTATATTTTGCGTTCAAAACGTTCCTTCGAGTAATCAAAGGAAATTCAAAGTTGCAAAAACAAAACTCAAATATTTATTTTAATTTGGAGGACTTGTTTACGGGCTTGTTAAAATGCTAACGAACTAAGAGTTCAACGGCATTCGTAATATTATTTCGGATTCAGTATCTCGTCTCACCGCACGCGAGTGATATAAGTAGAAGCGAGGATCAAATGGAAAAATAATATACGTGTAGTCTTTAGTACAAATTGCTTCCAATATACAAAGTCTTTAGTCTTAACTTCCACTTGATCGCAGCTATATGAGCCATCAATAATTAAAACAATGTATAAATGGCGTCGTATCTTTGAAGCATTAACTAAACATGAACGCGTCAAATATTTAACAAAAAAGAAAGAAAGCAAAACATCGTTGGTAAAGTGGAGCACATTTATAATGTACACATCTATGTTAGCAATTGCGGTCAGATTAAAGCCCTCTTAACTTCACAACATCTTCATAATGTAACATCTAAACTTATGGCCAAGCAAAAATAAACTTATTTTTTCTTGTAGCACAACTTAATGCGACGACCCAGGTAGCGACGAAGTTAAGTTGAGACAAGATTCCTTTGTAAATAATTATGACTACTTCATATTACCTTCATATTATCAAGTGACCTGATTTACAATTTTCATTGTAATTTGGATACACCGTATTTCCTATTTCTCGTGCCTTTTCAAAACGAGTGTAAAATGATCGTTTATCGTCGTCGTATATCGTTAATCGCGTGTAATGTAACACGTCGACTGGTGCCAAGCTTTGAGTGATACCGAGTCGGAGTGACCACTCCAGTTATTTGTATAGTAAATTTTTGGAGCGCTACAAATTTATTCAGCAGTCCATACAAGTTTGACTTAATTAAAGAGTAAAAACTTGTTATATCATCACTTAAGGGAGTAACGCGATACGTGAAATGTTTTGCGAATGTGTGACAAATTTATACTCATTCTGATTTTAGCTCTACACATCTATAATCCTTCTTAATTAATCGCCTATCACTATAAAACGTTACCTTATGCTTTTGCTGCTTATGCTATTTGCACGGTTATGCATAGATATTAGATAAGCAAAAATAAGTCAATTATTTTATTATGTAAACGTTATTAAAAAGATGCAGATATTTTTATTGATACGTAATTTAAATATTTCTGTGTAAAACTGGCTATAGATAATTATGAGAAATTTTCTAGTTAATAAAGTCTTATTATATTAAATTAAGTTCAGACTCTCAAAGGCTAGTAATTAAAAAATAATTAGCAATTGCAAAGGCAGCTAAAATGTAGAAGCTTTTTTACTATGAAATTGAAATTGCTTATAAAAATATTTAGTTTTTTATGATGATATTGATAATATGTTAATTATGTTTACTCTTTACTCTTCAAGACCTTTCCTAATTCGCTATTTAGCTCTAATGACTTACACTCATTATCAATCTATGATATGTTTTCCCAATTATAGAAAGACATTTGACTAATTTTGCATACTAGAAATTGTGAAATTTCGACCTATCGTAAGCAAAACACAAGATAGATTGATTATTAAAAACGAGTATTAGTAAATTGACAATACTAATATCATGGACTAATTGCCAATACCATCGCTTGGATTGTCGTTTCATATATGCAAGTGCTTCTGCACAAGGATTTTAAGCTATATATGCTCTCCAGAGTTTAAGGCTGAGTGATGTCACTGTTGTGTTGGAGCACTCCCCCAATTTAATTACTAGTCACTAGCGAGATCGCCATACATAGCTCCTCTCCGATATATAACTTCCTTACTGCCCACAAATTGAATGATCGAAGACATCGCTCAGGCTATTCTCGGAGGAATTGACGTGACTAGCATTCTCCCAGAGGCCTCCCAAGCTAAATGCTGACAGGTTGGCTTCAGTCAACACATGTTAACGTTTAATTGATCTTTGACTAACGGTTCTATTATGTAACCTAAACTGATAAAGTAGGTTTCATTCATTAAACCTATGGATGACGGTCTTCTAAATTCGGGTCTTGGACCATAAAATTCTTTCATTTATTTCTTAAACTGTGAAGTTATAAAGTCTTTGCTAACTGACTTACTATTTCTTACGCTTTTATTTTATTTTATTCGAAAAACATACAGTGCCTAAAAACTAATTTCTTACATAAGTATTTTTGATATAGTGCATTTATATCATTTTAGTACTCCATGATAATTTCTCACGTCTTAAGATTTAAAAAGGGGTTTCTCTCGAAGGTATTAGAATAATATCGCTGTATCCGCACTTCCGCCGCAAAGTGCTGACGCATTTGTTCCATTCAATACTACCCGATATTTAATTACTGGTCTGCTATCGGCATAGCTTCCCCTATAGATTGAATGATTTGAGAAATCGATCTCATCATTCTCTAAGGCCCCGAAGTGACTTGCATTTTGCACTCAGGGGATTTGGGGCTAAATGCTGACGCACTTCTTCCTTTCAGAAATGGTCGAGATTTAATCGCTACTCTCTCACGTAGCTATAACGGTCTGTGAAGGGTAAATTATTTTTTCTATGAAGTATGTTTTGTATCAATTGTTACAGTAAAATTTATGTTTTCCTAATTAAAGATTATCTCAATAAAATGTTATTCATACTTGAATTAACAATAAGTATAACAAAATTATTACATATCTTATGCTTGATTCTTATAACGCTAGCGAATTTCCTCAGTTTTTTTGCTTAGTTTGTTAATATTACATTATTGTCATGACATTACTGTCTAATAACCGTATTAATTGCACTTTTTTCTCTTCTGAACATATTTTAAAGTAAATTTTAATACAGATACTTTCAAAGATAGATTTATATGATAAAACTCCGTGAAATAGTGGAAGATCCCGATATTAGATGATCTTCACCATGCTGCTTAATGGACGAAACGTTTGTTATATCAAATTAAATATTATGTCAAAAAGTATATTGCAAATGGGTTGACTAAAAAATTTCAGTCCAGAATATGATTATATCCTATATCGGTATCTAAGATCAGAATACCTTAACCAAAACATGCAATAAGGAATGTAAAGGCATTATGTTTATTCGAGAATGCTCGAGCCGTAAACTCAAGGTACATACTCAATTTAGTGATGACGGTACAAATATTTGCGGGAGAGTCGATTCATCTTGCGGGCAGGCTATAACTTGAGTGGAGGGATTGAATGCAAGTTCCTGCTAAATGATGCATGAATACTGACGCTATGTAATGGCTTGTAATGGATGCCATCGATAGGATATTACGGAGTCTATCATGATACTTGAAATGTCGTTGTAATATATGTTATCGGTACATTTACATGATTTAATATTTTGTTGTAAGTGCTAATAAGAGTATTTTTAGTTCCACACCTATTTCTGCCTTTTAACAGTAGTTTTAAATGCTGCTGTGCTGCTTTTAAAGGAATTCGGAAAATATAAATAATTGTATGATGTTAATAGATCATAAATTGTCCTTACTTGTTCTTTATAAGCATCTCTAACTATTTAATAATAAATAAAATAAAAAATAATTTACTAAATTCTTAATACCACTTTTAACTTTAGCTTACTATAATAAGTATCCTAAATATAAAAGAAAAATGTTCCTAAATATAAAAAGTGTTTTTATCACACCGTAAAACAAAGCAAACAATATTGACTTAAATTATATTTCGAGCAATATTCCTGCAAAAAGGTGTATTTTATGTGTAGTGCTTGAATAAAATATGTAGATATTCACAAGGGTGTCAAAGGAAAGTTTTGGGTTCATCCCTAAGGAGTAGTATCTTTGGGTTTACATCGCGTGACAAGGGTTCCCAGCCTGGCCTGGGGAGCTATTGTGATTAACCTGATTATGATTATAATGGCAGTTTTGACGGTTTTTTAAATAATGTTTTGGGTTAAAGAAAGTTTTTTTCGGCGTTTTTGTTTGATTTTTTTTTTGGGTAAAGAATGTTATTTTTCAAACTTATATTTTAATTACTATATTTTTCAAATACATTATTATTGTTTGTAATTATTCTGAATATTCATAATAATATAATTGCTTACATATAAATATCTTACAGTTCACAGTAGTCTCTTGGAAAATTACGTTAAAAGGAGCAGAAATAGCAGACCTGTAGTGTAGTCGTCCTTTTTAATATTAAATTATATCGGAAAATGAACTAGTCACACTTTATGAATTTTTATTCAATGAAATAAGGGCGAATGTCTCATTTCTTTTTGTGCGTGTTAATAAATGTTTACCCTCATTTTATCTCAATATTGCGAATATCAGAGTAGAAACGGCAACGCAAAATGTAACAATTGAAATGTTAGAATTTATTATTCATTAGTAAATCTGAACATTAACATAGAGATTGAATTTTGTATTTATTATTAAAGATAAACTATTCAACATTAAATGTTTCAATTTTACGCTTCGCTTTGTGCACAAATTATTAAACTTATTTAATTTATTATTTTAATAATTTAAAAACTGATTTGCCTAGCAACAGCTGACATTGTCACGCCAGGTATTAATAATCAATCAATCCAATGTTTTTCCAACCGAAGATCCAACTTTGAAAATTACTTCATAGGAACTAAACATTGTCAAATTTCAACCTTTGATAGAACTCTTATATATTGATTATTAATAATAGACGAAAGATGATAAAATGTCTACATTCAGGCGTGTACCATTAGTATGTGTTTTTAAGTTTTGACAAAAATGACTGTTTTTGTATTTGTTTATGCATTTGCCCATAGATTTCCAATCAACGCCCCTAGCTGATTGTATCAGAACTGATTGGAAATATATGGGAAATACGTAAGCAAAAACAAAAACAGTCATTTTTGTCAAAACGTAGAACTCATACTAAGGGTACTGTATTCTCAGGATGGTGATATGAATATATTACCATCCCGCATAATGTCCACGATCAATGTTCCTAAGATGTGTCTTGGAGTGCAATGTTGCGTTCCATTTGCATATTGTTTGATTAACCTCGAGATATACATATGGCGTAACACTATATATAAACCGACGTGGGTTTACTTGAATAATAATGTGTTATACGTAATTTCTATAGCTACCTACTTTAGTATTAGTGGCTTAGTATACTTGGCTTCATGGCTCGTGTTGATATTTATCATATATATTTATATATGAACTTTCCTATATGAGAAAATAAAAATAAATCAAAAATGGTTCAGCAGCACAACGGCTAGTTCTATATTTATATCATGTTGTTTGCATTGAGTTGTCAACTTGACAATTTTCGAACCATTTTAGAGATCAACTTTTCAGATAATTGTTTAAGAGTTACTATTATTAAGCAACTTCTTTATTGATAATAACACACCATATAGGACTCCCATCATTTTAAGGCGGTATTCACAAATGACAAAAGCTATATCTCTTTTGCTGTTTCCATTACAATAAAAACATGATTACGCCGTATGTAATTCAAAATTATTCAAATAACCCATTCAATTTAGTACCCTTTAAAATAATTATATAAGTGACACATAATCCAATATACCGTATACAAATGTCACAACCAATTGTGTCCCTAAGTAGTCGTTTGGAGAGCAACGCGTCCAATTTGCATAGTGTACGATTACCGGAGCAATATCTACGTGACGTAATCCCGTGAATTATACATGCAACTAACGTGTATCTACCACCTGACCTGCTGCCTGTTTCCAACTATTAATTAATATGCGTTCATCTGGAACACAAACAACCAGAACACCTTCAATAATATTAAGGTACGAATACTAGGTGCATAGTTATAGAAACATAATATCTATTTGCATGATTTGCGAATTTCGAATAAACTTTACAAATATTCATAGAGCCAGGAATTCAAATTTAATTTATGAAATGATGTTGTTTTATTTGAACAATAGAATTCTGAATATTAAATCAATTATTTTTAGTCCACAGATAATAAAAAATAAAACCGGTTTTGTCGATGAAAGTATAATCAGGTGAATTCCGAGCAAAATTACTTTTTAATAAGTAATTTTTTATTAGTGTTGCGTCATAATTTAAGGTAGTTGCCATGACTATGCTAACCCAATTAAAACAAAGAAAATATGAGTATAATATATTAAATTAATTTTGGTTTGTACAGAGCACAGATGCTGCAATTTGTCGGGTAATTCGAGATCCGAGTGCAGACATTGCAAGGCATGACGTGACTTGCATTCCTCCTTTGCACTCGGGGTTTGAAAATATAAGGTGGTGGAACTGCATTCGCCTAGGGATGCATCACGTTTCGTCTATTGTACCCTGTAGTAGGATAGCGTTCCAACTTTATTCTGCATTAAAGGTGTGGTGAAAAAGTCAATGAGTTTTTCAGTTCTTAAGAGTTGGATCAGATCTTTGGTCAATTTCATGGGACCCCTGATCTAATAGGAATGTAAATGTCTAATAGTCACAGATCATCAGATCAGATCACTGATCTTAACATCAGGTGGGTTCCGTGCTCATTTAGAACTATAGTACTAATAGTTTTAACTTGAACAGAAAACACGTGAAATATATCTACAGTATGTAATACGGATGATCTAAGGACTAAATTGGCAATAATAATGAATGTAAAATTATGATTACTCGCCAAGAATAATTATATACAAATACCTAAATGTAACACAATTAAATAATAATGAGTTCAAATATATTCGCATAAATTAAACGTACTTTAAATCCATAGATATCAATACAAAAGCAACATTATTAATTATCCGAGCTTACGAATTTACAATGGGTAGAAACTCGAAAATGAGTTGCGTGCTTCGTAACAGTTTATCATCATTGTTAAAATAATTTTGAAATAATCTATATTGAAGCATTGTTTAACCAAATAAAATGTAATTGTATCACAATTGTATTGTGTAGAACAAACTAATATTTTAATGGTAGTTATTTTAAAATTGACCAAGTGCAAGTCAAACCCGCACCTGGAGGGTTCCCGTTCAAGCAATTTTTTCATTTATTTTTTATTTTTTGTATTTATTATTATAGCAGCCATTAAAGAACACACATTGTGAAAATTTGAACTGTCTATCTATAACGATTCAAAAGTTAGTTGAAAAAATATCGAATAGCAGTTTGTTGTATGGGGAACCTTTTTGTAATCAACTTTATTTTTATTTTTAGTATTTGTTGTTATAGCGGCCACCGTTATGCATTCCTGTAAAAAATTCAAGTGTCTATCTATGACGGTTCCAGCGATAGAGCCCTGTGACAGACGGACAGACGGACATACAGAGAAGTCTTAGTAATAAGGTTCCGTTTTTACCCTTTGGGTACGGAACCCTAAAAATTAGTTTGCTTAAAAATATAAAAACATTACTCCCACAATTAAGAAGAATCCAACGACACCTCATTTCTCCTCAAGTCACCTTACGTGTCCAATAAGCCGTAACGCCTTATCACATACACGGCACGATACATACATACATAAGCTCTAGAAACATTACCCTCTGCAATCGGGCTAAAAAAGCGAAATTGCACAAAGTGTACTGATATGAATTTCGTCTCCACAACAGTCATCTTTGATTTTCCGGAGTCTTGTTGGGGAATGTAAATCATTAGTTATCATTATTGTTATACATTAATGATAAAGGAAGAACGCTATGACGAGAAAATATAACTCGTACAACACTATACAAAATAGGTTTTATTATAAGATCATATTTATTCTATTGAAACATAAATGTAAAAAGGGTCGGAATGAAATAAATATACACGCGTAGGCTATGAAATCGAGGGCCAAAACTATTTGGTTATAAAATAGTTACAGATACAAAAATGTTTTCGATATCACAAAGACAAAATGACAGCAATTTCATTCAAAACCTGTATTTAATTATTTTTTATTCTATAAAATGTAATTGAATAGTACGAGTAGAAAGGTACATAATTTATAAATTCTGAAATTTATTGACACTGAGTTCATTGGAAATAAAACACAAAAACCATTACTAGGAAACTGGCTAGCTCATCACTATTGACTTTATATAACGCAATCAATCCTACCCACCTTTATCTCTTACCAACCCCATTTAAGTTAAGTAATCTTGTTTGAGATAGACCAAAAGTGAAACAACATCGAGGTAACAACGCCTTGTGTTAAAATATCTGCCTCACACCATCCATAAACAACGTATACTACTATTATGCTCTGTTTAAGGTGGAAATGGATTTGGCAGTGATAATTCCAGAAAGACATAAAAATTCTTACCTCTTTCAATTTCCTCGCGCCATTCAGCAAGAATATATCGAATAATTCTAGCTACCTTATGATGAAGACTAGGTACTCGTGTATATATACACACATATATATCTCTCTCTTTCGCTCTCTCGAAAAAACAGTTTCACACTCGTCGTTACAAAATACGGTTTCAATATACAAATTAAATCTAACAGCCAGAAAAGCCAAACCGAAGCCGTATTTAGCAATCCGTGTCTTGTTCCACAAAACGGAATTCAAATTCGTTGTATTCCGATCCGTTTGTAATTCGAGCTGTTGTTCAATACTTCGAGGACAAAGGAGAGAGTAATGGAAACTGTAACCGTAACCCTTTTACGGTTAAGACTCAAACAACCGTAAAAGTATCGAATGTCGTAAAATTGATCCCCACAATAAAATTACACCGTAAGGGATGAAAATGAAATACAGTAGTACCGTTACATGAAATGCCTAATTTAATAGCATCGTTAAATTTACGGCCCCGCCTTATCGGGAGCTAACAATAATAATAAATACTCTTTACAATAAAATGTAGGTACATTATATGTTTTACGTACATTACAGCTACAAATTTAATGATGGATTAAGTTTGAGTCATTACAATTTCGCAAAGGCAGTATACTTAGTAAACTTAGATTAGAATTTATATATTCTGTTTTAGATGTATAAACTGTAGCAATTATTAATTATTTTGTAACATGCAGTATGTATCAATTTGATCACAGATATGTTGCTTTCCTATTTGGAATATCGTGTGATCGCAATGATATAGCTATTATGATGTATCTATGACAAAACAAGCCAGAACACATTGTCGCTACAATTTGCTTTGAGTAGAAATACTACCGTCGCTGTTGAGCTACACAGATTTCTATTCTCTTATATATAAAATTGTCGTGTCACAATGTTAGTAACCGTACTCCTCCAACACGGCTTTACTGATTTTCACCAAATTTTATATGCATATTCAATAGGTCTAAAAATCGGCTACTATCTATTTTTCATACCCCTAAGTGATAAGGGTTGTTCACCCTTAATATTGTTTTTATTTATATGGCAACATAACGTTTGCCGGGTCAGCTAGTAATATATATTGTACGAGCTTTTGCCTACGGCTTCGCTCGTGTAACGAATTAATATTTTCATCTCCTATTTTATCTCCTTGGGGGTAGAATTGATCAATATCCTTTCTTAGCGGATGTCACGTCATAACATCTACGTGCATGCCAAATTTTAGCCCGATCCGTCCAGTGGTTTGGGCTGTACGTTGAGAGATCACTGTCATGACTGACTGACATAGGGATCTATGATGACCTTTGAGTTATATATATTTAGATTTTATACAAAAAGTGTAATTTAATGATTCCATTTAAAAGTTAATTCTATATGCGTACATATCCAAGAGTAATCTTAACCAGGATTTTGGGCGCGTTCCAATTAATTCTTAGCTGCGCGCGGCCTGTGCTGAAACTGAATTCACTGTAATTGAATTGCACTTCTATTGCTGGAAATGGTATTAAAGTAATTATCTTCCAATTATTTGAGTATTTATTTATACTTCGATCGCTTTCCAAATTAAGAGAAATCTTTTATTACTGCTTCAAAAACCACTATAGCTGATAACAAGTTTTCGTTTTACATTAGCCTAGCCTTAACTTGCTATTACTCTTAAAATAAAAAAGAATGTGATTTTTTTCAAATTTGAAGTTATTATCCTTAACATATGCGATAGCCAAAACTATTACGCCATTTTTTTCATATATAAGGTGAACTTACTGCTGTTTGTAAAACACTAAAGGTGTATACGAGTATGTACTTGTTACCAAAATTTATATTGAATTGTAGTACATAAGAGAACTCCCGCAATTATATTGAAGCCAATATATTTTATATCCAGAGTAAAGTAGCTTAAGACTGACGTGAATAATAAACAAATTACTGTACAACGCGCACATAAATTACATTTGCTGCAATATTATGATAATAACTCTTATTGTTGCCTTTCAATGGACAATAAAATTGCAATGTTATTTATTTAAAAGGGGACGTATGTTAGCGCAATTTTAACTTGATTTCGTATAAACACAATTCGTTTGGATTTCACGGCAATAATATACTACTTTATGTTGACTATGGCTAGTACATAATACATACTGTGATATTTTTTTATTTTATTACAAGTCCACTCAATATATATAAAAGCGATCATTCGTGTGGAAAAAAACAATTAACAAAAAAAATGTATATAAGACGAATGTATAAAAAACTAATGCTCCTATATAAAAAAATGTAAATAAACTTTTTCTTTTCATATATATAGTGGACATATTTCTTAGCTGTTTTAATGTACGTTTTAAGCTTAAGTGTTTTTAAATAAAGCTTTTTAGAAACTTATTTTTCGTTACACCTACATACATAAATTAAACCTTACGATTTTTTGTCCACGCCTTGCAACTGCGAAGAAAACCCCACCATTTTTCTAACGTAAAATAATTGTCTTGTTAGTCCGAAATATACTTAACGAACTTATTTAAAGGACACGATTAACTAACGAGACTATTATACTTAAAAACAAAAAAAATACTTAAGTAATATTTAAGCACAATTAGATGATGATTTAGGTTTTTGGTATGTTTATTTTAATGATCTAACATGTTAGGTAACATACATTTACGTTTTGACCCTAAAAAATACTACATTTCACCACTTTCCAGCAATATTTTATGAAGTGATCTATTATGTTACCTTTGAAAATGATGCGACCTTTCTAAAAACATAACAGAATAAAAATTTCCAACACACGATCTCTGATCGCAATTTTCCCCACGCAGGATGTTACATGTAAGTACTGGCCGCTCGAAGTTAATATTAGTTGTGTACAAAGTTCCCATAGTTTGGACTATGTTGTTGAACACATAGTTAGGGCAGGACATCCGATGTACAGCGAACAAGTATTTTATAAAATAGTTCTGTTGTTTTATCGTTTATATAAGCGGTTTTAACATAATTTATGCGATAACTATTTAACATGAAACGTGATGTGCTTTTGTTGTGCGGTTTTTAATTGGAAACCATTATAGATTAAGGAAAATTGAAATTACATACTGACAACACTGGCTATTTTTTGTAATATAAAACATGTAGGACTACAACATATCAGATAGATACGTCATCAATGATTAATAAAATTGGTTAGTTGATGACGCTCTTTATTAGCGGGTATTTACTTTTTTGCCACGCTTTTTAAATAGAGACTAGCTGACCCGGCAAACGTTGTTTTGCTATATGAATAAAAAAATGTTAAGGGTGAACAACCCTTATCACTAATGGGTATGAAAAATAGATAGTAGCCGATTCTCAGACCTACTGAATATGCATATAAAATTTGGTGAGAATCGGTAAAGCCGTTTCGGAGGAGTACGGTCTAACATTGTGACACGAGAATTTTATATATAAGATATTATCTATATTATGCATCGGTTATTCAAGTTGAGGTGTTCAAGGATCTTTTATAAGCTTCAGATGCAAAACGTTGACAGAAAATTTGACGTGATTTCTAAGTAATAAATTAAACGATTTCTCTTTTGTAAGCTGTGACAAAGCCGCGTAGAAGCGTAGTATAAAAAATATACGTACAAAGGCCACCAGCAGTATGGGGATAATTTGTCATGTCGTATCTTGATCTCAGTTCCGCCGACGACCGATCGAGCGGAATTGTTGCTGTGTCGGTATTATTATTTCCATTATTTATGTTTGTCAACGATTGTGCCTTTTCTGTTTTTGATAAATATAATTCAGTAGAACATTCTTTACGATATTACTTTAGGATTCCGTACCTAAAGGGAAAAATGGGACTCTATTACTAAGCAACCATTATCAGTCTCGCCGTCGGCTTGATACTATCTTGAACCGTAACAGATAAACAATTAGATATTTGAAATTTTTGCTTGCTATAATTGATGTTGACTTCAAATGTGTACTAAGTAAAAAAGTAAAAAAGTTAAACTTTATTAGTACTGAGCACTTCGCATGCGAGTTGTAGATATTTTGTAGGAGCGGCTACTACGAGCGAAAGAAAATAAATGTCGTCGATTTTTAATCACAATCTTCATTGAAACAGTTTCACTTATTTTAGTTTCTTATTTTCCTTTATCTATATGCATGCTAATGTATGCTTTTAGAAATATTCTCCTAAGTTACAAATGTTGATGATAGTTTGCGGCTAGAATATTACTAGATGTAATATTATAATCATTATTTATTTGCTTTGAGAATTCAAGGAATAATCTTTAAAATTAAGGCAAGATAGGTATCAATTGCACCAAAATGGACGAATACATCTGCGAGTCATTAATAATTTCCCGCGCGGTTGTCTTACTGACTTATTTCAGTTAACGATCCCTTTGTGAGTGTCCAATCGAATTTGGGATCGTTTCCATCTTCAGGTTAATTTGCTTAATTTGATTGCAGGTTTATCCGGATGGGCGTGAAACCCAATATTGTATAATGAGGAATTCCGCTTCGAAGCACCTCTCATTTACAAATGTAGAGGGATGCGAAACGAATGCTTTGGGGATGAAATATCTTTAATGTTGTTTTTGTCTAGGGTTAATTTAAGATGAATTAAAACACTGAATGTAACCCAATTAATTCATCTGCTTGTATTCATCTATTAGACATGTGATTACGTTGGTCTGTGTTATAAAAATAAATACAATGTTCCAAAATATAAAATTTAAAGCTATTTTTAGGGCTGTGTAGGCAAATGGCAAATAATGAAACCATTGAAATTTGTCCTGTTCATCTCTCTATCTCTGTATATTACAAGCAGCTTAATCGGTAACGTGGTAGTAAGTATTAATAAATATTTGGAATGTATGCGTTTATGTAATGCCTCTATAATATGGAGGCCTTATATAAATTTCTCAGCCTCTAATTTAATTACAGAAGATTACATAAAGTCCACCAGACCTTTCTCACTCGTGGAGTAGATTTAATATTTTTAATGCCTTTGTTCTTGAATCTTAATAACGTTTTTATTAGAACTAAGGCTTTCCATTTTATAATATGAAGGATTAAATCTTTTAAGCCGTAAGCCTGGCTTTATAAAAGTATTTTCTTTCTTTATTTGAACCATGATAATTATATCCGAACTTATGTTCGCAACTTCATTTGCTATGCAAATGCTAACTAGCTACATCCCTGTGGGATTTTAAACTTTAAATTGATGGGGTTTAATTTACGGTCGCTATTAGTCTCGTGGCTTAGTTGTCTCTTTTTCTGGTTCTTAGTTAGTATCTTGTGTTGACGAATCGTATGGCGAAGCGGTCACCGTACTGGTCTAATAGGCAGAGGGTTCCGGGTTTAATCCTCGACCAGACAGATAGGTAGCTGTTAAATTTAGATTTCTGTTCTAGCTCTTTATTGTTTCATCTAGCGTGTTTGAGAGTTGCAAGGGTGACCGCTGGCATTAAGATTTCATGCGAGCTTCTATCCTTAGGTGGGCACGTTTCGACCTCGGTCCAAGTTGTTGTCTGGGTCCAGAGGCGTTTGGAAACATCCGACAAAGTTTGTCCTTTTACGTGTTCCTCCTTCTTCCAATTCGGTATACTCCAAGCTCATTCTTACTTCCCTCATTTAAGAGAAAATACAGACTTACGATTATTTACAGCAGCAATGGAATATAAAAAGGAATGTAGCCAATTTTCAGGTTAAAAATAACCTTCATGTGAATGTGTAATATGAGTTACAATGCCAATTTGCATATTAGCGGCTTAAAGTGAAATAATTTTATTGAACCACATGGAAGATTATTGGAACTAAAATAAACGTTTGAGATGCTATTTGTTCTTAGTTCCTCAGTTACTTAAGTCTCAAAGACTTATTAGTTTTCAATGAGGAATCCTTCTTCGTGGGCTTACTTAATTGCAAAAGTTGCACCATGCCAGGCGGATCTTTTGCAGCATCCTTAATATCTTTAATACCTCTGGTCTCGATCTTCACGACGCTTTTATTAGAAGTGCGCTTAACTTTAACTTAATAACTACGAAGGATCAAAACTTCAAAGGTTTAAGTGTGAGATTTAGTCGTTTCCTTTCTTTAATTTTAGTTGTAAAACTTGAGAATATTTTATTTTTCTTAGCAAATAAGAATAGTTTAGTAAGTCATTTGTGGATATCGTAGAACCCGGATGTAAATAAGACAACATGGTTTGACAAAGGCACATCTGTCACTCCTATTTCTAGCGTGAGATAGTATTAGCGTTTCCGGGGAAAGGTGTGGATTCTAGCTGACTTACGTAAGCGGCAACCATGTTAGACCACACCAATCTTTAACACCTTTATGTCGCGATTATAAAATTCATATGTGATATGAAAGAAACTGGAAAAGCAACTTTCACTTACGCGGTAGAAATTAACTTCAGCTCAATTTGCGAAATACTTTTTTTGTAATATTTGAGTAGCGGACGGGCGTGTAGTCTACCTGATTGTATGTGGCTACTGCCACTCATGGACATCTGTAATCAACCCCAGATAGGATTAGATATTCCTACCTGAGGTCGGACACAGATGCGACGCTACCCCTGAGGACTAAGCTGGAACGCCTCAAAAAATTATGTCTATTTCACCCACCCTTTAAAGCAGAATACAGTAGCGCATAACAGTGCTGTTATTAGGCAGAAATAGGTGTGCCGGTGGTGTCGCCGGAGACGAACCACAAAGAATTCTACCTTCCAAAACCTATTCAATTTCTGCAATATCAAACACAAATATCAGAGCCAATGAACTCTAAATAGCGTAGATATTAGAATATTGCTCAAAACGCTATACTCCTTAGCACGGGGATACATAAATTTCGTTACTATATTACAGCAGTTATAAAGGGGTGTGAATTCCAGTGAGTATAATAAATTTGTGGAATTATTTCGGCATAAGCGCTTGGGTAAGATAACTTTCGTTTTTAATATCTAACGAGATTACGTTTTTATTGGTTTCCCGTACGAATTAGTACGGCTTTTGTAAGTTATGTCTGTTCTTCACTGAATTTTAATATATTATATAAATTAATATATTAATTTATATTTACTGTGTATGATAGCCTGAAATACTAAGTGTTTAATAGAATAATGGATGATTTATATGTTGAGGAAATAAAAAGGACCAACTCGTCATGATTCGATAGCTTATCATTTTTGTCACACATAACTTTTGAGTTAATAAAAATCATAATATTTTCTTTAAAAATTCTTTATAGAATGAACATTTAACTAGTTTGCCTATGCTTAGGTCTTAGTTTGTTTACAAATAATATTAATTAAGCTTACATGAGATATTCTGATTAATTTAACAACAATGTCTCAGTTATTTTAAGCAATATCTCCTATTTCATTTGACATTTACATTATTACTAGGTAAACATTATTAACTTAATTGTCACGGTTGTACAGACTAATTTGTTTTTTATTGTAGACATGTTTACCATGTCTTTATTTTGAGAGCATTTGTGTATATTTATTTATGAACAAAATAAAAATATAATCAAACCAAATTTTTATATATGCGCTACTATGTACTACGGACCACTGAAATCTTAATCCACAATGTGCCAAGTAAGATAAAAAAAATAAACTTTAAAAATAGAATAGCGTTAAATTCACTAAATCAACCGGTTTCCGGGCTGTACGTACGACTGAACTTAATTCTTAAGACAGAGCAAAGAGCGAGCGGATGGAACCGGATATCCGGCTTTAAGAGCCAAGGAAACCTGGCTGCGATGTGGAGAGCCAACTGCTTAAGTGGATTTTCATTTTCCAATTTTTAGAACACTTCTATTTGAAATGAAATGTTGTTTATGTTTGGTATTAAAATGTGTTCGAACTGTGAACTGTGGTAGTTTTGATTTTCCAAAATATGGTAAGGAGTATCTCTCTTGCATTTGATACATTCACATACCGATATGTGTATTTGAATGTAAGAACTGGCAATTAAGTAGAAAATGTTCGGTCATTTCACGATGGCTTGGAAGTAGATTGATTTTAAAAGGGTAGTGTACCAGAAAATTGGATGTAAGTCAATCATTTAAAATAAGGGCAGAAGTAAATAATACAAACTCAATTACGACTCATTTTTAGATATTTCTATATAGATTTACCATATGAATTGTTAAAAAAACTCACCATTATTATCTACCACTATAATTATTTTAATTTATTTTATTCCCTGGCTTAAATTAAAGGTTTACTAAATACTGAATGGCACTCTTTTCAAATCATAGACGGTGTTGAGAATATAATCTTATTCGTGTTATATAACATTAATATTTACAATATACAAAGAAACTAGTTCAAAAACAATATTATATAGTTTTTAGATACTAAGGGCTACAGAAACAGTTATAGACGCCGTCCGTCTTTGTTCAAAATTGTGTAAGTTTAGCGAAGAAACGGCGACATTACGGAGCGCAGGAGAAATACCCCAACGTCATAAAACCAGCTGTAATGTAAGAGTTCGGACCTCGCATCTGCCGTGGATAATTTCTTCCTTATTCCGGGTTTATCTCCGACATTAAGACCCGCCCAACCCTGATTTATATGTGTAAAGTCTAATTTATTACAAATTCCGTTCCGTTTCATTGCTGTTAATGACTCTAGTGAAACTATTTGGATTGAAGTGTTTCATTTAATGACAACCCTAACAACGAATTATATTTTTGATTTTACAAAAGCCACAGAAATTTATAGACGGTGTTCAATCGTTGTTTCAAATTGTGTAAGTTTAGCGAAGAAACGGCGGCATTACTGAGCGCGGGAGATTTACCCCAACGTCATAAAACCAGTTGTAATGTAAGAGTCCGGACCTCGCATCTGCTGCGGATAATTTCTTCCTTATTCCGGGTTTATCTCCGGCATTGAGACCCGCCCAACCCTGATTTATATGTGTTAAGTCCGAATTTATTACAAATTCCGTTCCGTTTCATTACTATAAAGTAATGCTGTAAAACTATTTGGATTAAAGCGTTTTATTGTATGATATCTTAACTTTGAAGAAAATGCTTTGTTTTGCCAGTTCTAATTCGAAAGGTAAATAAAACATTATCAATTAGTGTATATACTTAAAATATAACAAAACTCCTGTACGGGACAAACATTCGTGTATGTACAAGTAATTTATCTACGTATATTATATGTTATTTATTTATATAAATACCTGACTAATTCAATAATCATAATTATATTAAAATATATTCTATAAGCAGACTCTATACATAATGTAGCTAATGGGTATAATTAAATTTTCAAATTACCAAATTATAAGATGCTACCGTTCACAGTATTTAAGGCTCCAAATGTCCAATTAAAGCTTCATAAAATGAGCTATAATGTGACAAAGTCCGGACCTTCCAGCTGCTTCAAATAATTTTCCTTATACTACAGGTTTTATCTTCAGCACTGCTGAGCTTCATAGACCCTTAATTTACAGTAATTCGAAACTACTTTACTACACGTTTAGTTTTGATTTGGTCCTAAGACTTCAGAAATCAAGGATCAATCAATAGTAAAGAAATTTTGAAATTTTTTTTTAGCTTAGTAAATGAAGAAAATTACAAAATATTGTTAATCATAAATAAAATTATTTTGATTTTTAAAACTTTATTCTAATAATTGAAATAATGTTAGTATGGAACCCATGTATGTAGGTATGTACGAATGAAGTACATGCTATACCTATTGACACTACATAAATCATTTAACACAACATGAGAATTGCTTAAATACAGCTTATTATTTATTCAGTAAAACTTAGAAGCAATATCAGTGTGAAATATTATAAAGTTTTCCAATTACTCGTATACTGCGAAAACACCACATTTCATAAAATTGAAAATGCCAAAATGCTCAATTTATACTCCAGTTCGTGTAAATTTGATAATGCGGATACAGTAACCATATCAGTTAAACTCTCTAAACTGGAATACGGTTGGCACAGTAAAGTTTTAATGTAAAACTTCCAAACTCGTAAATTGCTTACTAACATACCAACACTAATGTGAACGAAAACCGTAATAAATTTGATTGTTTTATCCCATTAATAATGTTCTCGACATTGTTCTCAGTGCGTATCGTGACAGAATATTATACATCTTACTGTATGGTAGCAGTAAGGGCTCCTTTCCATCAGAGATTCGCAAGGTAGCTAAGCAGTATGCGAGGTTGAAGCTAAGCTAAGTTAAGAGTTTTTTTTTTTTTTTATAATATAATATAAGAGTAGCAGACGAGCATGCAGTCCACCTGATTGTAAGTGGCTACTGCCGCCCATCGACATCTGTTATCAACCCCAGATAGGATTAGATATTCTTACCTGAGGTCGACCACAGATGCGCCGCTACCCCTGAGGACTAAGCTGGAACGCCTCGGAAACTCTGTCTCCCTTACCACATCCTTCAAACCGGAACACAGCAGCGCCTAACACTGCTGTTATTAGGTAGAAAAGGTGTGGCGGTGGTGCCACCGGAGTCGAACCACAAAGGGTTCTACCACCTTCAAAAGATTAGTATAAAATTTCATTGGATGTACTACGTCAATTCCATGGCTACACTGGTTGCAATCTTTAGCTCGCATCGCTCCATATAAAAACATAGCTTAGCGGATTATAGCAAAGTTATCTCGTACAGCTCTGTCTTTGTACTACAGGTACAGGGTTCAAATCCTAAGTATACTTTACTATCCTAAGTACCTTTGATTTTTTGATGCTGTGTAGGTCTTAAGATAGTTATCACACGCTCTACTGGTTAGTTTTTTTAACTACTTTCTAACTAATTTACCATGTGTATAACATTTAGTATCTACGAATACCACTAACTTAACTAACCTAACCTACCCTAGCTACTACCTACTAAATAAGTTTTCTATTTTAAATTCTGTCAATTTACGTGCCCATTTTCTGCTTATATTACACAAGAAAATTACTCCACAATATAATATTGTACATGGTAAACTATAATTTAATTGCGATCGATTAGCTGCACTCCTCGCTTTATTAATTGGCAGCCAGAATACCGAGCTTAACTTGATAGAGCGAGCTTGAGTGATGTATATTAATTAGCCGCTTAATAAGCTATATTGTACGCCTTTACGTATATTGACAAGCGTGTGACACAAAATGTTGTTAGTGGTAATATTATGTTAGTAAGAGGGCAAATAATATGTTGTAGTTAGGAAGGAAGATTCGAGTGACAATCCGCGCCAGCGACTACAGTCGATGGTCAGTCATCGGCACTGCCGACGGTCTTTAACAAAAGGCGTCGACAGTCGTTAATGACAGGCGTCGACAATCGTTAATGATAAGCATCGACAATCGTTAATGACAGGCATCGACAGTTGCTAGCGACAAGCATCGATAGTCGTTAATGACAGGCGTCAACAGTCGTTAATGACAGACGTCGACGGGCGTTAATGACAGGCGTCAACAGTCGTTAATGACAGACGTCGACGGGCGTTAATGACAGGCGTCGTCAGTCGTTAATGACAGTCGCTACCGATAGGCGTCGACAATCACCGTACATCGCTGGATTAACTTACTTGTGTTACCTCACTTATAGTAAATGTTGTCATAATTACTCGTAGTTTAGGTTTTTTTCACTTTTAGACAATTTTTCTATCCTAGAGGTTTAGATGGATTATTTGTGATCGTCTGCTTGATATATAAATATTTTTCTGTTTTAAATATATCAGTTGGATAGACGCAGGGCTTTACTGTTAATACCGTAATACGAAAAATTACTTATTCACATATAAAATACTTCTATACCAAAAGATGATTTTCTTGATGTAGATTTAAAAATAAAACATTTGTTATCATTTTCTAAGGTTTGAAACCGAAACATTTAACGTAATGAACGCGCCTTTTTACAAACACAAATTTATACTAATAGATTCACAAATTCACTTAACATTTCTTACGGAAACCTCATCCCAATTCACCGCATAGAATTATAACAGCTGGGTAATCTTGAACTCTCCAACTATCTGTCCGAAGTTCGAAGGGGCGAATCCAATAATTACGAAAGTGTGGCGTCGGGGAAAATTCAATTTGCACTGCGGTTGTGACTTCTGATCCGAGAAGAAATGAAATATTACCAGGCTCCACGGAGGCCCTGACCCATGTCAAATCAGCATTCGCAGGTATGCCTCGAATTATTTACGGCCGGCTCACCGCTATGAAATTTTTTATCGCACCGATAAATCTTTATTAGTTAAGTTTAGTAAGCGTTCACACATTTCGACTACGATCACGATTGATGATGCCGAGAACACGCCGTGAGTATAAACAAATGATGGGTTAATTACGATCAGTACGCTTTTCATATCAGTCTGCTTTTTCTTTTTATGGTATATGTAATAGGTCCACATCAATATTTATAAAAAATCAAACTGCTTAAAATATAGTCTATGTCACTCCTACAATTTAGGGGAATTCAATGACAACTCAAGTGTTAAAATTTATCAAGCCGGTTGGGCTATAGGGCGTGCCAAAGATAAGACACACATACATACGAGTACATAATTATACGCTCGAAAAACTATCGGGTAAATAATGTTTCATGAAAATCCGGCAATACAATGGGTTGCATATATGCCTATGTGACTAATTAATTACTTGGTTTTTAATTAGAAATTCGTAGATAAAAAAAAATCGATAACAATTTCGAATTAATAACGTATCTCCCGGAATCCTTTAAAACAAAAAAACTAATCTTGCATTTATTTTATAAGTAGTAAAATTAGCAGAGATTTCAAACAACTTATAACAATAAATAAATAATGAGCTACTAAAAATACTTATTGTAACCTTGTATCGTCGTCTGACGAATCGAGTCGCTTTTATAACCCGCAAACGCGGATCGATGTTTACATTTCTTAGCATTTCTTTATTAGCTGTGTAGTTGTGAGTGAGTACTGATTTATGGACTCTGTCAACAAATGGATGACCTAGAAACTGTATTGCTTTATATTCCCCATTTCCACAAACAGCAAGGAATAACGTTTCATGCAATCATGGGGGTTTTCCGGTGCCGTGGATGCCAAGGAAATAAATAAAGACATATAAATACTCAGTTTCAACACATACATCTAAATTAATCATTTTGATATGTGTTTGGCCGGGATCGAACCCACAACCCATTACATATCAGACCGTTGTGGTAACCGCTCTACCACGCGGGTCGCCCAGGTATAAAAAAGGGAATGTCTATTTCCATTCTAATATAAATCATGTTAATGTTTCAGCAAATAATTAAGTATTCATGTATTTATATTAAGCGTACATTATATTTTATACCTTTGTTGAGCGTGAAAAAGTATGTAAATTAAGTAATTATAAAACGTGAGGCTAATATTGACTTACAGTCATGTCACGCTAGGCTTGAATGTAAGCTTACATATTTTAAAAGTTTTTTTATATGTATGAAAACCCAGAATAAGCTTTCAAAGGTCTTTATTTTTTTAAAACAGAATTACAGCACTCTGTTGTAGTAAAATACGTACTATGTCTATTTAAACTATCATTACTTATAGTAGTAGTAGTCCGCTTGAAGTTGTTGCGAGCAGGTGTAGTCATACAATTTGATGGCGACGTGATTCATTTCTATACTCAGAGCGGACTAGCAGTTTGGCACGGACTATACTACTCTTTAAAATCTTGTAATACATAACAGCCAGGACTTTTCTTATTACACGTTAACATGAAAGCGAAAAAAACAATGGACGAAAACGTTTTCATGTGAAAGTATATATGAGTGCAGACCATTAACTTTAAGTTTGGACCAAGTCAAGATTCAGTTTCACAGACGGGCGTAATGGCGGGCTCAAATGCTTCTTTGTTACAAATAAGAGCTCGCCCTACACTGTGTACTGTATGCGGTCAAGTTGACTGCTGTACTGAAATGGAACTACACAAAAGAGGTAAAAATTTTTAGGTTTCAAAAAGTTGTCAGCACGATCACGATAAAATCACTATTCCTACTTTTTTATTTTTTTGTTTTTAATACTTATCTGATCTAATCTGATGAATCTGAGAGTTTCGATGTCAACAATGTAGCAACCCACTGTTGAACAGGGAACTTGCTTATTAGTTTGTAAGTCATAAAATTACGCATTGTAAACATACATACTTGTGTAAAATTTCAACATGAATATAGAATAGTATGAAAAATATATCAGGTCGTTCGTACCAGACAGACTTAATATTTCATTTTTAATTTTCATACGCAAAAAATATTCGCGAGTATGTAAACAAACTATGTTTACGCGAGGGTTGAATGCGCGACAAGAGCTCTACAGGACGCGTTGCATAGATGTTGCGGTGTAGAGCTGTCGCGCGCTCTTTTATACACTTGTTTCAGTAAGGGAGAGATGATATGAGCTTCATAGTAATCTATAATGATTATTAATAAAAAAAAGTTCTTTTTAATTTTCGTGCGCAAAAAATATTCGCGTGCATGTAAACAAAGTAGGTTTACGCGAGGGGTGAATGCGCGACGAGAGCTCTACAGGACGCGTTGCATAGATGTTGCGGTGTAGAGCCGTCGCGCGCTCTGTTAGAATTTTGTTTCACTCAACAGTTGAAAGAATATTATAATCGATAGTGATTATTAGTAAGAAAACTGCATCTAATGGCAAATAGAATGACCGCGCCCGTAAAGACGTACAATGTAGAATGCTTCTTTTATGCGTATTTGTGGCGCAATCCGAGAAAATTGAATTATTTCTATTCCTGGTGCAAACACTCGCGTATCTTATAGTAAGACGTGTCCCTAACCCTGTAGCAAGCCGTTGAAAGGTTTGCGCTGATAGAGCAGGCAGGAGTGTCGTTGATGAATGCAAGTTTTCAAGTCCACGTGTATCTGTTAGGTGGAGGTGAATGGTAAAAACTACCACTCACCTGAAGACTCACCTGGAGAGCGTTTTGTTCTCACTTCACTAATCCTTTTAATTTTATAGTATGTACTGGGTACATCGCACAGCTCGTGCCTTGTCGTGTCTCTTATTGTATGCAAATTTAGCAAGCCGAATAATATAATATGACAAAGTTTACAGAAATATTATATACTTAAATTATGAAGTAGTTACATGCAAAGGCCAAATAATAAAAAGTACTCATTGACAGAAACACAAAATAAAAATTAAAACTGATAGCTAAACACCAATGGTGTTTATTTTTTGCAATCTGATGAAAAAAAAAATAAGGAAAAAAAAATGTTGATACTGGTTTAGCTTCACGGAGGACGTGAGTGAGGTCTTAAATAAGATTGTATCAAGATTGAAGCTAATGCCCACTTGCCACTACTTTAAAACTAATAAAGTAGAGGATATTATTATATCAATGTCATTAATATATTTATTATAATAGATAGATAGATAACCTTAGTATTACACAAGTTATTTGACGGTATTCTACTTTATAGCTAATTATACCCAACGTTGTAGTATTTAGCAGAATATTTCAATCAAATTTCCATCCGTCGCTGTGGCGCGTGATACAAACGTTGTTTTGTTTCAAAATTTACCTAGAATTTACCTTGCTAACTCCGTTATACACCGCTCAAACAGTTTCAAAACCCACTCAACATTGCACTAGTTGCTTTGTGCAATATGCGGGTATCGTCAGTCATCACTGCTTCAGAGAATGGACGGACAATTTGACGGTATGTTTCGGGGAGATGATACATCTGCTTGGTTGCAGGACAAGGAATATATTGTCCAAATTGCCGCATTCTCAGCTCATGAATATTGTATGAGCGGTCTGTACGATGCGATCGCCTCGTGGAGTCACAGGAACAGCGCGCCACTGTTTATGTTGGACAGGCTTTTGTATGCCACAAAATAGAGAGTGCTTGTGAGGATGCCTGAATTATTAGCAGCGAATGTTGTCTCTTATAAATACATAACAAAGTAGCTGTTAGATTATGTTAATAAGAGCGAAAGCTCTGATTTTTCATTTTTACGTTGTAAAATTCGTTGTTTTGCTGTTGCGGCGTCTTAAATATTTTTTGTTCTATTTTATTTGGAGTCAAAGCCTCATCTGACAATTATTCGTTTATTGAACTTGCGTTTAATAAAAGATCTCTGTAACAGAACATTATGTTGTTCATAATTCTATGAATTGGAATTTATTTAGATATAAAGGTTAATAAGAATATTCAATTTCGCCGTGACTACGATCCATGCAATTTGGTCGAAATTTCGGCAAATAGAAATTAAAAACCGCGTACCCTGAAAACTCATTACATATACTCGTATATTAAACGTTTCAATTCTGCAATAATATTACTCTAATCTAAAATCATATAAAGAATGATAATAATAATAGTCATCATACTTTATTCCGTCAAAAGTTATCTCACCAACCCCAGGATTCAGGAGGAAAAAATTCAAAACACAACATTAGTCAACAGACCGTATATTCCGAAAAGTTGTCTGTTAGCGTCATGTGCCGGTATCTGAAATTCCATTTTTTCACGGCAACCCCATAAATAACCTGACATTCATCTTCTTGACACTTGAATAGCCGGCCAACACGGGACCCCATTAGCCTTTAAACGAAACAAAAGCGTGAATGGACTCCATGTCTATGCATGACCATTAACAAAGGTTATTTCTTACAATTAAAAACTCATTAGGTACTAAATTTGATTTTTGAATGTCAATACCGTCATCATCAATCCATTAGCATCCTATTTCTAGGTAGTGGTAGGTCACCAATCTTAGACAATCAAGGTTGGTATACTTCGTTTACGCTGCTTGCTCGTTAAACTCACATTAGCAGACCCAAGGGTTGCAAATATTTTGATGAGTTTGATTTTACACGTTTTTCTTACCGAAGTAGTGTCAATTACAGAACAGTCATTTCTAAAATACATGAACCATATACATAATTCGGCATAATGAACACCTAAGCATTTCCTCTTATTAAAATAAAACAAGAACATCTTATATATCTACTCAAAAGAACAGATTTTTCTACTTCTTATAATGTTTCCAGTTCAATTATCCGCCTGTTCTATTTATTGCTAACCACTTTTTTGACTATACTTTTTGCTTATTTAAAAAAGGAAAGTAGCGATTTTCGACCAAATTGACTATTCAAGCATGTTCCTAACATTTTTTCCAATTTAATTAATCTTTGTAAACGCCGGAACACCCGCTTTATGTTTTCCTCAATTTGTCAAAACAAATATTTCAAAGGGTCTTCCTTTCACGTCGTTTTATCTCAGCGTTTTGAATAAAATAGTCGTTTACAAAAATCAATTCCTTATAATGCTGCTTGTTTCTGCAGGTTCGGGAGTTGGTATCAGTGACAAAGGATCTCGAGGGTCCCATCGTATTTTATCTGGATGCTTTGATGACGGCAATGATTTTTACATTTGCAGACAATTCAGTTCTCATGGAGCTTATCACGCACGGTTTTTGCAGGCTTCCTGTTTAATGGCGTGGAAAGTGTGATAAATTGTGGCTTAATGTTCTTTTTCTCTTACGTACTGTCGTTAAAACGCCCGTGTTTTATTGTAGTCGGCGCTAGATTACACACCTATGGCTCGTAGCACTTAAGCCCTCTGACATTTTCTTTTCTAAGGTCAAATGAGGTGTTAAGACGGCGAATAGTATATATTTCTTACACTGTAGGGATTTATATATCTGTCATAAGTAACTAATGAAAAAATAACTACACTGAAAGAAATTAAAATAAACAGTATTAAAAGTATTATTAATTGCAATTAAACGTTATTAAATTAGATACGTGAAAGGTCAACGATTCTTTGTACTTTACCTTTTCTTCATTGTCAAATTACGAGTTTAGTTGGATTCATTTTACACAGAATGTATAACCTTTCTAGTGACGATGTCAGAAAACTATTTGAGATTCAAAGAGACTATAAAGTTACAAAGTAACTTCATCCGAGACAAAAGGCACTTAACATCTCTTTGTTCTTACAGGATCGATCTTTTGTTTGCCTTTCATAATCCGAATTTGTGTCTAAACGTTCAACATGATATTTTTACCTCTTTACCTTTGTTCGTTTTAACTGAAATTATTAACATAATATAATAAAACATGGCATTATTCATTTATTCGCGGCTTTACCAATTTTCAGAAACAACATTATTAATTACCGTAAATAAATATATTGAAGGACTTTGTATTATTAAAGCTTTTGTTACAAGTACGCAATATTATTTGTAGCAAATTATGATTGAATAACGTCAATAGCCATTGAATAAATTCCGCTTAACTTATAATTAAATTGTTGCAAAAACAGCTATTTACATACGAGTAGTTCCATTATGCGAAATTTGCGATAAACGCGTTTCACAATAACGGGCTTTTATTTCCAGGGCTCGATATTTCTGCCTACTTTCCATAAACATCAATATTCAAATACGTGGCCTCCTAAAAACTCATACGGTCCAGCTTTTTATGACGGGGATATTTTTCATCGCCTGAATATTAAAGTGGAAATCCCGCGCGGATCGTAGCACCAATTGAGCCATATTTTTACAGGCCGACCTTTGAATATTCTATTGAGGTTGAAAGGTTTCTGACCGAAATTGTTTGAGCAATAAACTTAGGATACGCGAAGGTGTAAGTGAAAGACACTGCATGTTCTAATGCTCGTGTGATAAGTTACCTGTAAGTCCAAACTTCTGAGAGGAGATCCGTGCCCAGCAGTGGGACAATAGAGGGTTGATGATGAAGTTTCAAACTATATTGCTTCACTCACAACTTGCTTCTGAAAGTGGTAGAACCTTTTATGCTACGACTCCGCAGGCGTCAGCATAGTCCTCAAGAGTAGCAACACATCTGTGGCCGATCTCGGTAAAACTCTAATCTTATCTGGGGTTGATTCCATAATTATGCCCATTAATCCACCATCAGGTCGTCTGCTAGAAGTAGCACAAGTATCATAAAAATACAGTCGTATGGGGACATGACCTCTGATAAACCTACGTTTTATACGTTTATTGAAGGAAATATATCTTTCAATCGTGAAAGGTTTTTGCACTTTAACTGGTTCAGTTATAGTGTAATAACCTTTTGAGAGTGAACACTTCATATCACATCGTAACTGAAAGATTACCTTTGTAAGTGTCTTTGATGCCGTAATAAATGTGTTTGTTTTTACAGAAGTAACAAATTAACATGCAAAGTATTCGATGGTAGGTGATCACCGTCGATTATTCACGTAGTCAACAAACCCGAAATAAAGTCAGAGTTCTAGTCGCAGATCGCTACCTCTGAGGACTAAGTATGAATCCCTAGTGTAAGTAAGTGGATGCCTCACTCGATTTAAAATGAAATGAAAACAAGTAAACTGCAAGTAAACCGCTGAAGTAGTGATCCTCTAACCGCTAAAGTATTTACTCTCTTTGACGAGTCAAAGCGTTACTGACTTTGAAAGTCTTTTTGCGTCTTGTTTGACTAGCCTCATATAATTGGTATACGGCAATCTTCCATGAGTTCTCGTAACTCATAAATAATTTATTTTAAAATTTAAATTAGAATTAGCGTTGATAAACGACTGACCATTAATCAACAGGAAAATATTACATCCTCATGATTTATTCATTTGAATAATTACTGAAGTAAACAAATGTCTTTCATCTGATCTCGGAGATAAAATTGTCGACGACAAGGTGATTTGTATCAATTAATAACTCTATGTTATCAATATTATAACCGGCTTCAAATCGTAAAAATAAATCAGCAAGTTCTCTATTCGGTTTAGTGTTCTTTGTTCTAATTCTATATATTTTACCCGACTGCTCTTTAACCGAATGTTTTTGAGTGCACGTATGTTTTCTCCTATTGATTTTCATAACTATTAAAAAAACTACTGACAAATACTAGATTAATAAAGACAGAAAACTCATCATTAGGATTGAAATATTACAATAATTGTACATAATATATTATATCCCATAATTATCTAATGTAATAATGTCTCGGAGGTGATTATAATACATAGTTAATTATTGAACGCTTGGTCACCATAGCCCTTTATAATTAATTTTATTGTTGGGTATACCACATTTTTTACTCTTACTTAACCTCCACATTAAAAGAAACTATAATTTTACTGTTAGTTATTATTAACCACCTGAGGCGTAATATCTGTAAAGTGTTTTCAAAACGAAAGAAATGCCAATTTCGTACACTCGGGAGGAAAAATTGAGTTTATTAAAAGGCTCGGACCCTAGAGATATGGCGCCTGAAACCGCTAATATTTCAGTCTGAAAAATCACACTCGATTTATTCAAGCAAACCGCTATAGATAAAAATTGACCGTTTCAGGACTCTCTTGCAAACGAGAGTTGTTATTTTTCATGATCGCACTGATGACTCGCGGTGCGTATCGTAATGTTTTATGTAACAAAATGCGTGAAATATCTACATATATTAAATAAATAATCAAATTACCTCCATTTATATTTTTTTATAAATCAATTCGTAGATTTTCATTCCATATGTTAGGAATTTTTTGCATGCCGTTTATAATTATATTATTATCGTAAAAACAGTGGCACCGAAATATTATAAGGAAAAGTTTGATTTTTTTTTAATTAAGCTTAAGATTGCTTGAGTAGTATTTTGGTCTCACACTATACGTTACCTATATGATTGCGACCATTTTATTTACCTGTTCTGCTCGGGAGGCCCACTGACAACTGAAAACTGAGGTATGCCTGTAGGATTCTCTGCTACACTGCTCCAATACCAGATTTCTAAAAAAAAATATTACATGTATTTCTCTAAAGTTTTAAAATTTTATATGAGTACTTTTTGTAAATTGTAATACTTGTATTCAGTTTACTCTAAAACAGTGTAAGGACCTCCACCATTTAATAAAGAATAATAAATAATGCAACATAACTAAACTATTATAATTAAATATCAACAAAGCTCACAACTAAATTTCAATACACCCGTTGCAACGAATTCAAGCGTAGAATTGATAAACTAAATTGTTGTATCAAAGTGAATCTATTCACGCTCAATAGAAATGAGCATTTGATAAGGATATTAGTTCACCATCAACGAAAAGAGAGAAGCAAATTAATAGAGTTCTCTCGGTATATTTCCACTCGATTACGGTCTTTGGACTTAGTGCTCCACACGAGTGACAGTCCCGAGTCGCTGATCGTCGCCAACTATCGACTGTAATCGCTAATGGCTGGCGGCGATAATCGCTAGTAGTTGTCGGCAGTCACCGCCTATCGTTAGAGACTACGACAGTCGACGTCCGTCGTCAATTGTCGTTCGTATGTTACCCCTTCTGGACCGTGCACCGCTGTCGCCTGTCGCTCGCCCATACCATGCTTAATACATTTCTACAGATTCTTTTTAACTTTAGCTGTCGCTGGACATACCAAAGCGACTAAGCATAACCGATTTTTATGATTTTGACGAATTTTCTGTAAACATAAAAAGTGTAAGTAATTGTATTTAATTTAATGTGCTAGCGACTATACTCGCATGCTATGTAACTAGTCCTTTATGTTCGTATTTAGTACCACAAAACACGCTCACATTAACATCTCTTGGTCAGAATTTATTTAATTGATCTGTACACCATTTAAATTGAAATTCGGTTAGAATTAATTTTACTACAGAATACATTTCAAGCTCTCAATAATAAGCGGCTTAAACAACACTTGATCCGTAATATAATTAATGCAATTTAAATCTGAAATAGTGTTTGTCATAACAAGGTATTACGTTTGATTATACGAAAATTATATACCTGCAAATAGTAGGATATTTTACATTATATTATTAACTTATTCTTATTTTAAAAGAAACGTTATTATTTTAAAGATATATTGATTTGAGCAGAAACGAGTGAAAAGCACAAAACATGTATAAAAGACTTACAATAATTCGTTTAAGTCTGCGTCACCGAAAATCACACGTAAGCAGCGTGCGCGTACATTACTAACATTTTTTCTTAAGCGGTTGTTTAATATTTAATGATAACAACCCCGCTAACAGTGCCACGTACAGTAGCATCTAATAAAATGACAGAAAGTAATTTATACTAAGATCTGAATATTGTATAATATAAGATGGGGTTATTGAGATTAAAAGAAGTCATTAGATATTTTGACTATCAATTCAAAAATGTAACATTTTGTGACAAGAAACGTAACGTAAACTTAGATAGTAAAACATTACGCATAGATCTATATCCTTAGACCCTTCCCGAAAGACCAATTACCAACCAACATACAAATGATTACATCTTATTATGTAACAGGTACATATTAGTAGTGAGAATTGTTCTTTAAAGTTATAAGACCAGAAGTATTATCTCCTCACAAATATTTTACTCCCTGACACGTTCGTAACAAACTCTAAGTTACCGATGTAATAATCAACGACCAAGTCTATTGATTGTCGAACTCCGTAACTAAGTATTAATACAAAAAGTTCCAGCCTCGGAGGAACTTCCTCCATTAATTTGTTTGATCGATACATAATGGACCGTTAGTTACCGGCGTTATGTGGGAGTTGGGGCTATATTTATCTTGTAGCAGTTGCAACTTATTTTTTTTTTTTTTATAATATAGGAGTAGCAGACGAGCATGAAGTCCACCTGATGGTAAGTGGCTACTGCCGCCCATGGACATCTGTAATCAACTCCAGATAGGACCAGAAATTCCTACCTGAGGTCGACAACAGATGCGCCGCTACCCCTGAGGACTAAACTGGAACGCCTCGGAAAAGTATGTCTCCCTTACCATACCCTTCAAAACTGGTAGTTATATAAGGATATACCTTATGTTAAGAGGTTTCTACGTTATTTTTTTTATAATATAGGAGTAGCAGACGAGCATGCAGTCTATCTGATAGTAAGTGGCTAGTAACGCCCATGGACATCTGTAATCAACCCCAGATAAGATAAGATTCCTACACAATGCTACAGATGCACCGCAACCCCTGAAGACTAAGCTGGAATGCTTTGGAAAATTATCTCTCTTGATATATCGTGTATTACGCACAATTTAATTTGGTTATCAAAATATTTGTGATTTACAATACGTTCACTGTATAATTGATTAAACAGTTTAACATTTGTATGCAAACAAATTGGCGAATACAATTATTACAAATGATTATAATATGGTTTGCAGCATTTATTAATATGTTATTACTTGTTTTTACTTTATAATATGGAAGTAGCAAACGAGCATGCTCTCCACCTGATGGTTAATGGCCACAGCCGCCCATTGATATTTGTTACCAACCTCAGATAAGATTAGAGTCCTACATCGACCACAGATGCGTTATAACTAAAGACTAAGTTGGAACGCCGGAATAAACATGTTTTCCTTATCACACGATTCAAGCCGAAAATGGGAGAGCTGCTGTTATAAGGTAGAAATAGATACCTGCGAAGTCGAACCACAAAGGGTTTTATAAAAATAATCTGTACCCTAAGTATGAGTTTTTACGTTTTTACGTAAATGACTGTTTTGGTATTTGTTTACGTATTTGCCCATGCATTTCCAGTCAGCGCCCCTAGCGGATTGTATGAAATATGATTGGAATAGTATGGGAAATACGTAAACAAAAACAAAAGCAGTTATTTTTGTAAAAACGTAAAAACTCATACTAAGGGTACTGAATCTAATTCTACAAGAAAATAGCCAAGCAAAGAGCAAACCATATGTGACCTAGATAGATAGGGTCTGAGTGTCGTTTACAGAAATTTGAATACAAGACGAAAGAGTAATGGGAAACTGTCACATACAACATCGTTGCGGTTTTTGGACAAACATGAATTGTTGCCATCAATCTCAGTCGGACGGGACCGTATAACAGATATGTGTTACGTTAGTTATTCGTTATTCCCACTTTGTTTTTTTAGTAACACGGAATTGCCAAGTGTATAACTGATATTATGTCGTATCAAAAAAAAAAATACCTTGTCACTGATGTAAGTTTATTCTGCCAATTAACTTACCTATTTCTGCCTATTAATAGTAGTGCTAAGCGCTGCTTTGTTCTGGTTTGAACGCCGTGGTAAGTGAGACATACTTTTCCGAGGCGGTCCAGCTTCGTACTCAGTGTTAGCGGCGCATCTGTAGTCGACCTTAGCTAGGAATATCTAAGCCTATCTGGGGTCGATTACAGATGTACACGGGCGGCAGTAGCCACTTACCATCAGGTGGATTGGATGTCGTCTGCTACTCCTATATTATAAAAAATGTAAGTTTTTTTGCCATTCCATTACGAAATATATATGTTAAACTTAGAAATTAAGTGATTGTGATTTATCATTATTTTAATCCACCATAATATTTAACACACGTATTCCAATTTAGTCCTCAGCAACGCATCTGTGGCCGATCTCATGTAGAAACATAAAAAAGGCAATCTTATGTGGGATTGATCATAGATATCCATGGGCGGCAGTCGCTACTTACCACTGGTGAAATGCCAGCTCCACATGTATACTAAAAATATATAGAAAGAACATATATGATTATGTATTATTATACATATATTGATGCACCAACTTTACATGTTGAGGTTAAGCAAACTTTGTGACTCATAATACACACCACATAGCATAATTTTCTAATTTGGCTGAAGTCCAAAGTTCACCGTTTCGGGGGAAACGTAGAAGACATTCGCAATATTGGAGAACGGCTAATCCAATAGATATATTAACTTTCCTTTTGTTTTACTATGAAAATCATGGTGTATTTTGGGAAATTTCACCTAATTCACAGATTGGTTTCTAGTCCTAAAATTTCCCGCGCCCCTTTTGGCGAATTATCTATAACTGAAATGAAAGAAACCAAGAATTTCATAATAAAACCTTGTTTAAAACCTATTTCTATTTTATTGCAATATTTTTCTCCTATTATCTATAAAAAATGTGTTGTGTAAAAATAATACGTATAGATAATATATACAGACATAAAAAAGGTTTTTTTATCGAAGTAGTAAAATATCATTATCTTATTGAATGTTGCAAAAAAATTTACTAAGAATTATAATTAGAAAACTAATATACAACAACCTTGCAGGAGGTATATAATATCCGAAAAATATATTTCATTTTTGCTACCTTGATACGAAAAAGTTACAGGTCAGTAAACAAGTTGATTAAATAAGAATTCCTATCTAGGCAGCCCCGAAAATATGACAGCTATCTCGACCAGCGAATATTGGACCTTTATCTGATACGATGGAAATGTTGTTCCCAGTGCCGTTCGTATCTTTTCGGATCTTTCGACTCAGCTGGACGTATGAGTAAGCTTTTCGTCCCAAAGCGTTTCGTTTTATGTAACATGTAACATACAAAGTATGTAATGTAAGTTGTCGGTTACGTAAATTGTTTGGATGTGTGTGTTGGTCTATGTTGTCTTTGTGTGTTCATGATATATATGTAGAACTGGATATAGCTATAAGCGTAGAATGTGATGATACGAGAGGAATTCGGTGGTAGAAATTTCAATCGCACGCTCGGTAATTCGGATTCAAATGTCAAGTTAACGATCGATATTTTTTCAAAGTTATGTACGTATTTGTATGTGCAAGTTATGTACCTATCTAAGAATAAAGTTTGGAGAGTTATCTTAGTAGTAGGAATATACATTTTCTATGCTTGACAAGCGAGATTCAATTTCTTAGTTCACATTTTTTCGAAGTTATGTATGTATGAGTGATCGCTGGCTTTACAGATAAACAAAATTGATAGGACGAAGACCATAATTTTAATTCATATTTATAATTTCATTAAAACTTACTCATGACGCCCCAAGACTATAAACCGTCTGAAAAGAACTCTAAAGCCAATGTCTAAGCAAAATCTTAACTTACTAATAATATTTCAACATGAATTCAACTAAGCTCTCGCTGAGTTTCATACAATGTAGTAGCCCGTAACAGCTTAATTGGATAACTGTTCACTAGCTCCTAATACGAACATTAATGTAATCTTCGCATGCATGTCTAGCGTAGTTCTACTACTGCGAAATCTGAGATAATTGGTAGAAACCAATTTGCGAACGGAGTTTCTGTTATATTGTAGTAATGTTACATGACAGGGACTAGTGTTCAACTAAGTTTCTGTAGCCATAACGTGGGTTATTCGTATTACTCGGTAATTTGCTAACCTGTCTTTACGGATTAGACGGCTAAATTCGCGTGTATATTTCGGGTTGAACAAAACATAGACCGACTGGAACATCTATAGGCGAATTTTGAATAAGGACGAAAATGTGTGTGATTTGAATACGGAGTTAGTACCGCCATAACTATTTCTAGCATGAAATAGTTCTTGTCTTTCGGAAGAAGGTCGTGGGTGACCGCTGACTCGCATATTAGGCGACCATCTCAATCCTCATGTGTTGCAATGAATTTTTAATCGGCTTCAAATATATCCCTTTTTTATATAGAGCTCGTCTGCTATTTTAATGCTGAAAAAAATAACACTTTATTTTTTTATTTAACACAGGATTGTGTCATGTGTGTCATAGATACATAGACAAAAGACTTTATCTGTCGTACCCGGTAATTTAATAATTTTAATAGCGACATTCACAATGTCATAAATGTAAAATATCTGTAATGTAGGCACAGTATAAAGGTATAGATACTTATACTGTGGTATATGTATCGTTTCATGAAATATCTTAAACCCGCTTTCAAACGAACTGTTTCTAAATTTAACTTATTCTAATATCTAGGTCACAACTCGCAAACTTATTTAGCATCTATCGATATCTGAAGATAACTGATAGCCTACTTGCATGAAAATCGGTCACAAGATTTTATTATTGGAAGAACTCAATATTAAGGCCACAGACATTGACTCGAGTAAAGTTTTGTGTTATCGTTTACAATATTTATATCAAGTTATGATTTTATACTGTACTGTATATGTAACGTGTATATAAATATGTAGACCTAAAACCTTAGTCGCAATTCATCATTAAGATGCCTGGCCACGGATTGAACCCAGTACCCACTGTATGGTGAGGACCACATGGGAATTCAATTATTTACACCTAAAATATAATTGTAGAACTGTGTATACAGATGCATAATTACCTATTACAATATGAATATTATTCTATTCTGCGTTATACATAATTTTGTGACATAGTTCGTATAACGTAATTGTCTGCTTGGCAAGCTTATTGAGTTACTACGGTCCTCGAGGCAATAAGATGACCAGACGAGCGGGGAGATGGACAGCGACTAATTGGGTTACGCAAATGAGCGTAACTGGCCAGTTATGTCAAATAAAAGGATGACTATATCAACAAATCGGAACAGCTAGTTAGTTAGTTAATTTAAGAATATCTTAAATTAAGCTTATAAGCTATAAGAGGTTTTGTAAGCCTTGTTTATGTGGTAGTTTCAGTTTGTCATATAGGTAACATTGCTTCCCAGAAAGTCATCCTTATAAGTGACATTATCCTATGATGGAATAATAAAGGATGTGTTTCTTTTTCAAAATGAACTCGTTCGATTTCCGGCTAGGGAAAAAGATATTTTAAAAAACGAATGATACATTTTAGTTTTTATCAAAATCGGCTTCGTAACTCCTTTCAGCATTTTTTGCTAATCCTTATAGATTGGGATTTAGCCCTGAAGGCCCATTTGAAAAAATCACCCTGTATACCTAAAAGATCAGTTTAAATTGTAATTATGTATTCTCACTTATAGTATAACATGATTGTTTAAATTAAAAGAGGTTCCATTCCATTTTATCTTATAATTAAATCCTTTTTCTCTTGACTAGAATCTTAAAATTCCAATTTCGATAAAACTGATCCATCATTTGAAGAGTATACCCCCACTCAGCGATGTGGTAGTAACAGTTCAATCACGATCAACGAATGCTTTACTAACTTTTTACAAACCCAAATTTAAATGATATTTACATTGAAGGGAAACGAGTATTATTATTGCATATTTCCACCACAATTTTACATTTTGAGATAGCTAACTTTGTGATTCATACGCACAACATCGCATAATATACTAATTTGGCGGAATCCCAAGTTTCACTGTTACGGAAGAAATGTAGAAGACTTTCGCAATATTGGGGAACGGCTAATCCAGAAGATATATTAACTTTTCTTTTCTTTGTTAAGATAAAAATAGGTATTTAATTTCCGAAGATTTCTCTTACATAGGAATATTAGCAGGGAAAGCCCAGTGGTTGAAACTTGGCCCCTCAATCGAAGGGACCGAGGTTTGAATCCTTGCCACGCATCTTTGATTTTTCGTTCATGTACGTATTAGTTGTTAATTTATCACTTGATTTTAAAATAATGCTTTGATAAGAAAAAAATATCTCATAAGTGTGTGAAGTCTACCAAATGTGCAATTGGCCAGCGCGCTGTACTAAAGTCTAATCCTTCTCATATTAAATTGAAATCAGAGCCTAGCAGTACGACAGCAATGGGTTGACGACGACAACGAGGAAGATTGACATGAAATGACAAAAAATAGGCCTGATATATATACACAGATAAAATAACAATCATTTATACAATATTTTGAGAGGCACGGCCTGTATCTGTGTGACTATGTTACAGTAGATTAATATGTCAATACAAATTGTATTTATATAATTAGCTCTACGATTAGTGTCTGCAGTAAGTAAATAAAAACTAGAATTATCTAAAGTTCTTTGAAACTCCTGATTGCTTAACGAAGCCCTTAGTTAATGAATTAAGATAATCATATTTTTTATTTACGTAATAAAAACCCATGGTTAAATCACGATAAAATATTTTTTGACGTTGACTTAAAATTGAGTAACTAAATTTTAAAATTATCAATTACCACGAGGAGTTCGATGTGCAGCTATCGCGTCGTTTATTCAACATTTTAAATCATCGAGACGAAAATTTCATTTTTAACTTTTAATAAAATAAAAAGCAATTTAAAATGTTGAATTTCGCGCAAAATATTTCCTTTTTTGAAGCGTTCTCCTACATTTATTATTCGGACATCGCAGTTGACGCAATCAGTAAATATATCGGGAGTCTGTACAGCCGTGTCCATGAATATTACATGAGGTCAGCGGCCTGATCATGGATACATCAGGAGCGTTGAGGGCGGATCGTTCCTAAATGCGAATCGCTCTATTGTAGACCATTATACTGCTTTACTATTCAATGCTGGGTGATGATTGCATTGAATGCAGTTACAAGCGTTTCGAGGCGTAATTCAGTTTGGTTAATTCGATTATTGTTACTTAGGTATTCTATTATAACCTCTGTTAGTAATAATAATCAGTCTTAACCAATATTTGCCTGCCATAGTTCGAAGTTTGACAAAGTAGGTAGGCAAAACTTGACAAATTTCGAACTTTGTAAAGAAAAAATTGTTAGGATTGAGTATAAGTAACGGGCGTAAGTGAAATTGAGTTAGGCGTTAATTGATAATAATTTTTTGAATGTAATTGTTATTTATGTATATAAGAAGTATACCGTATATAATTAATAAATACGTTACTGGTTTAAAAAATAAACTATTTTAACGTGACCGTTCAAAGCAAAACATTTTTGAACTTCAGGCATGTTCGTTGCCTACTCTTTTATAAAAGTATAAAAAAGCATAAAGAAGTTAAAGCCATACTTACGACTATAGGCGTAAAAGCTAAAGCACTCGGAACATAATCTTTTTATAAGCATTTAAAATGCTTCTAAATGGGTAAATGGCAGCCATCAGTCAACATTTTAGTATTTTTCATAGTAGGTGCGTACTTTATAAACGTCGTTACTTTTTTTATCTCCAAAACATTTTGATAGTAGGTAGGACGACTCAATATAAAATATTTAAGAGCTTTACTTTGTGCGAAGAACTTCTGGCCGAAATTGAAATATCGTTCCGCCAGTCTGTTACTTAAATATCAACATTAAATCCATTTTTTTTATTTTAAAATGGCTTAAAAGCTAGTGTGATTAATAGACGATTGCATTATTCTTCAAGTACGAAGTTGCACATAAACGCACTCAATACCAAAATAATAATAGACGTTTTAACACTAAGACTGTTTGTCCACTGCACCGTCACCGAACCGATACCGAGAACAAGATTATTTCGCCGCTGTTATTAATTATGTCGTGACGGCGATAGCTTGTCCACTGCGACCGATATCGGCGGTTTATTTTGTTCCAGCTGTCACTCGTGTGACGGCTGTGTATGGACAAGTTCCAATGTGTTTTACATTGCCGGCTCATCGGCCCGTCAAAAACTCGGTGCCGATCTAGCAGTCACGCTGACCTACTCGCAATATTACGACGGACGGACGTTAGGTGGACAAGCTGCCATAGTAAATGTATGTACGCTACTTCTGCGCCGTCATTAATTATCGGTATTGGCTCGGTATCGGTGGTTGGTGGACAAACAGCGTAAGTTTTCATAGTCTTGCTTCTGGGAAAATTATCAGTGAGCGCTTTCGTTCTTTATTTGTGTTACATACGAAAGTACAAGTTGTTGTATCTAAAACTGAGAGACGAGAACCTGCTTTCAAAAGAAATATCGAATGGTGCACGGGAGACGTGTTTCCGCTAATATGAGGTCCCTAACAATAAATTTTATTAATGCCGAATTCGTTTTTGTATCACAAATAATTTGGTTTATTCTTTTAACATTTAAATTTAAGGCTGCCATAAAGGAGGTATCACACAAGCGACAGTAAACTAATAAATCTAAAAGCGGGGTCTACCAGCTACCGTCGCCATCTGTCGTCAGCGACTCCTGTGTCGTCAAGAAATAAAAACGAAAAAAAATACTTAAAAGGGTTATAATATGCTTTCCTATATAGCGAACCTATCAAGCCAGCCGTAAATCACTTGGTTAAATAATTACGGTACCGTGTAAATCATATTAAAAGTGTGCAGAACTAATTAATTTATAGCTCGCGCGTCCGACAACCGCGGGCGAACTCGTGGGCTATAAAGTAAGGATAAATAATAAATTTATATGCGCCTCTCTCGTATCTCTTTCTGGTATGTAAGGTATATACTTATGCGGTCAGTGGTATGGATGAAAGTGTATAGTTTGTCGAAGCATATGTAGAATGTTGTCCTATCTTTCATTTTTAAGTTAACATTCCAGCCTAGTAGTTGGTGAGGTAGAGTGCTAATAAAAATGTAATCGGATACTACGATAGTTACGAGTCAAAAGTATTACTTTCAAATTCATTTTTTAAACATTTATTAATGGCATAAGGCAATATCAGAATAAATATATTCTGATGAAAGTAATCACAAACGTATTGACTGTGAAATTCTCGAAATGGCGCGTGGTAGTTTGAGTCGGATATTATATCATGATTTTCATGATATTGAACGTTCCTGGAAACGATAAGATCCGTACTTCTTGGTAATATGTTATACCAATGTTTCATAAATAACCATGTAACAGGAAATCAGCTTCTTCATTCTTCTTCTCTCCATCTTTCTCCTCCTCGCAGCTGCGGACCACCAACTAATACATGACTGCATCAATAAAACAATTTTATATCACAATTTCCAGGCCGCAGAATATAGATATTTTTACCGTGGCAGATTTTACCATCAAAAGTAATTTAATAATATGTATTAGTTATTTCTAATAGGCGACAATTGCGGCTAAATTGTTACTAACTTGCTTCTTAATCTTAGAGTTTCTGTACTTATATTTTGCCACTAACTAGCACCAATATAACAGTATGACAATTTTTAATAAAATCATTAATGATACTGATACGCTAAGATAAACCAAACTCAATGCATGCGTTCGGTTGGAACTGAAACACTCAAATTTACCCTGGACGCACTCCATGCTAGATAACTAGTTTGACCTGTGTCAGTCGCCAATCAATAGCCCTAACGAATATTTTTGGACATGACCAGTATAGTAACTAGTGCATAAACACAAAATCATTTCATTGTACAACACTCGTAAATCTGTCACGCAGTTATTAATTTTTGTACAGTTACACACTAAGTATTGCATGCAAATTTTACATTCATTTTCATAAAATCGTGTACGCCAGTCGACTGTCAAATGCACTCAACTGGAATGGCTGAAATTTAGGGTAAAAACTACTGTGATTTTTACTGTGAAATTTATTTTGTTTTGTTCATATGGAGTTCAATTTTGTTGTGTGGCAACAGGAGGTAAAACATATATGATTTAAATGCTGCAATACTGATATCAATTGGTGAACGTTTAGGTTGCAAATTATGTAAATTAATACGTTTGTAGTGTGATCATGTAGATATACTTACAGCAGGTGTTATTTTTATCCTCAGATAATGAAACACATTCGTAGCCACTCTGTGGTCAAACGTCAATTCTATCCGACATTGATTACAGATGATTAGTCAGGCAGGCTAAGTATTACCGATAAATGGGCTACATACCCATTTTCATAACACAGTGCTATTGAAACTTACCCATAATCATGTCAACGAATTTTTCTATAACAATAATTAAGAGTACTTCTATAAGTCACGAACAATACCCTAAAGAATTCCAATTTTCTCGTTCTTTACAGTTATTATTATCGATAAAAATACTGAACTAACTAAGCACCAAAACACTCTTTAGAAGTACTAGTCGACTAATGATCTGATGCTGTCAGGTACGGCATTATATTCCACACAGCCCATTATATTCCCTCCATGTTCCCCACAACACACATGTTAGTATAATAAAATTATGGTTTATAACGATTTTATTGTGTGCTTATCTCATAATGAGATGTTTGTCGGGTTCGCCTCGTTCATTTTAATTACGTATTATTCTGATTTGTGGCCCATTATGGCATGAACAGTAATGCGGTTAAATTAAAATTGACTGCTCTTTATTGAAAGATAGATATGTATTCTCTGTAGGAACAATGTGGTAATTAGTATGTTCTTAACCAAATGTAAATATTTACCTTACACTGTAAGCGACGGTAAACTTATGAATAAATGTATTTGTAGTAACATAAAATATAGGTTTGGTCGAAAACTATAAAGTTATGTTGGAATCTCTTCAGTAAAAGTATAAATAATCACATTATACTTTTACCTGAAAAATAATGTAGTTATTTTTTACTTATTTATTGAACTCAGGTAGAAATACTTGTTAGTAGTTACTTATTAACTATGTAGTAGTATCATTGACACAAAATCACATTTCCTAATATTAAACATGACGGTTTTAGAAAGGTAGATAATAAATCCTTGGATCCAATTAGATCCCATGTAAATAACAACACAGTGTATTCAGTGTAGCAGAAAACATTAATATACTAAGTTAGAAAATTCTGCTTAAATACAAATATATACCACCAAGATATTACGAAATAGAGACGCACCTATTTACAAGCTTTTCTGGAAGTGAAATGTTAATGTGATGCTTTTCATCGCATTAGTTATGTTTTGCGTCGGGATGCAGCAGCCATGATACAGAAAGACCGAATTACTTATATATACGTATTTAATCAAAACCAAATATTACTAGTTGGCATTAAATCTAACCTAAATTATAACTAACTATCCTAAGTGACTGGCTGGGGCGATGTTAGAACCCAGAGTGAATTTCCACGTTCGAGACTATGAGATGGAAACGGAGCGGTGGTGCGGAGTCAGCGTTCTCACGGCACGGCGGCGGTGCAGGATCGGATGACTTCTTCATAATTTTGTTAAAGGCGAATGCCTAACTATGGTGGTTAAGGCCAATATATAACATTCATAAATATTTAAGCAGTAAATTATTCAAACAACATGAAGACTTCATGTTGTTTGAATAATTTACTGCTCCCCAAAGGATCACGAGTTAAAATTCTAGTTTGGCTTCTTTTTTTTGAGTCTACCATTTTTCATTATGGTGTATTCGTAGAATATTTTCACGAGTCTTTTCAGAAATAAGCTATATAAAATATTTTTGCCATCAAAGTCTATGTGTGTGTTGAAATAAAACACAATTTTACTGTTAAAGTATACGTTTTATTTAAGCTGTAGTTTACAACTCTTAACAACATGCCGTTTCCTTGAAACATAATGTTTTGATGCTAATACTTAACAATATAATGCTATTTACACTTATATAACACAAAGAACTGATTAAATATTGGTTACATTTATGCGATGTTAATACATGTACTTCTTTGAAGTTCGGTAGGTACAGAGACAAACGAATCGTAGGTTTACCTACAGAACAACGAATACCTTAAACATAGCCCTACTTAGTAGCTGTAGTTACAAACTATAAGGTTTAATTACTTATCCAAATTTATACACGCTAAAATATCCTTCTCGTAAAAATTTTACACAATTAGCTCTTCGAAAACCTATAACATATAACAGTTCTTTTATAGCTAACTACTTACATGTTATTAAAAAAGTAATCGTGATCTCAACTACGGAATGTGAAAATGTCGATCTTGGTGAAGAAGTCAGTCTTTACCTCACTAAAGTAAATGAAGATGTAACTAAACTTGACTGTGTGCAAATGTGTCTAAAGCGTAAAGTTGAGCCCAGTCTGACGGCTTCGTGAAAGACGCCGCATTTGGAGATAACTTTGCCTTGGTTCCGTTTAAAGCTTTGAGTCCAGGTCTGTATTTTCCAGTTCTCGATTTATGTCCAGATTTAGAGGTAATCAAAAGTAACATCAGAGCATTCCAGAAATTTGGCTCACTCCACAAAATTGTTGACCGACGATCCCTCTGGTCCTTCAAGAAAGTGTATATAGAATTTTCCGGTCCAATATCGGTGAAGACATAAATTGTATTTCTTGCTTTCAACATTTCTCCGCGAATTTTCTTTATATTCACATGACTGTAAGCTGACGTTAAGTAGTTTGGGGAAAATATTACTAGTGTCGTGTCCGTCTCCTGGGTGTTGCTTGTGAGTTTCTTGATAAAACTCTTGTTGCTGGGTTTGTTTATAGGTTTGGTATGTACGATGAGGTTTTTGTGAATTCTCAAACCGGGTAGCATTTCTTTGAGAACAAACTCTTCATCCATGTCAGAGTACTTGACGACGATATTTTGATTTGGAGTCTTTTGACCGTTTTGTTGCATATAATACATTTTGAAGCGAGACTTTATTGCCATGTTAATTTCCTTTCTATAAATTAAGTACAGAATCATGGTACTCAAAGATAGCGTAAGTGATACGATGAGAAGTATAAAGAAAACGAAGAATCTCAAAAAGCAGATATATTTGTTCCAATTAGGGCAATCTAATAATTCTTCGTCCATTATCTAGAACAAAAAGGAACACGTAGTATTTTTGTGTCTTATTTAGTATGTTATTAGGATTATATGTAAAGATCTATTTAGTAAGGTATATTTGATTTCAACTGACCTTTGTTCCAGAGTGTTCCTGAAGGTAGTCGAGGAAACGGTAATTCCTGCAGTTACATTTTAGTGGATTACTGGAAACCCATACTTCTTTCATTGGTTTCTTCACTAGTTCATCGTAGTCGTCTTTAGGTATTATGCCCCATACAGTTGCCCCGGCGTATCTCTAAAATGATAAGAACAAAATAAGTATAAGCATTAAACTATAAAAATATGAATATTAAGGGTTTTAAAAATTATACAGACCCATAGATAATGTATGGAGTTATGGCTAATATCTAATGAATCATGTCCATTGATCCACCAGTCCATAAAGGCATGTTTAAATTCGTTATGGCTTAAATTAAGCAGCTTCAGGTTATAAGTGTGTGCGAATGGTGAAACACTTTTCACTGTCCAGGAATTGTTCTCGAGTTCTTTGTTCTCAAAATCAAGCTTATTGTAAGCAAGCGATATTGACATCCTTTGTTTATTGTTACTGAATAAATACGAAGATATTACTTTCAAGTTATTGTTTTCCATGTTCAAATATATTAAGCTCAGAAGCGATGAGAACGTAGAGCTGAAACAATATTGTTAATTGAAATTACAATAACAAAACCAACCCTTACCATTATGTTATTGTTAGAAAGGAATCGATTTCAACTCACCCAGAAATTTCCTCAATCGAATTGTAACATAAAGTTAGTTTTTCAAGTCTTACTAATGATGAGAATAATTTAGGTTCCAAACTTTTTAAATTATTGTGACTCAAATCTAGTTCTAGTAAATTTATTTGATCGTTAAATATTGACTCTGGTAGTTTCGTTATGTCGTTGTATGCTAATGATATGTTTGTTATCAACGGCGAATTCACAAATATATCATAAGGTACTTCTTCTAATCCACATCTTTGAATATATATTTGTTTTAAATTCGGCAAGCTTCCAAATAGGCATCTAGGGAGTTGTTTTATTTTCACATCATTGTTTAAGATAATAACAGTCTCCAAATTAACATTCTCTGTAAATACGTTTTGTGGTAACGATGAAAATTTATTCGAAAATAATGTGAGCTTCTTCAATTTTCTCAATGGCTTGAAAATTAGTGGCGGGAGTTCATTAAGTCCGTTGGAGCTCAGATCTAATTCTTCGAGAACGTCTACGCCTGTGAAAAAGTCTTTTGAAAACCAGGTCACGTTACTCTGCCATAGAGATAGTTTTCTCAGAAAAGACAAATGAGCGAATAAGTTAGAAGACATATTAGTCAAGTGGTTGTGACTGATCTCTAAAGTTTCCAGTCTCTCTAGTGGCTTGAAGAGCTCTTCGGAAAGGTTAATACTGTTACACCGGATGTTCAACCAAGTTAGATTGTTAATATCCGTAAAAAGATTATCCGGTAAATGTGTGATACCTTTTACTGATAGAAGTAATTTTGTTAAGTCTTGCAATCCTGAGAAATGTTTCCTGTTGAAGTACCCTGACAAGTTCTTCGCGTTTTGAAAAATTAACGACATAGTCTTTGATACTCCTAAGTGTGCTAAGACATCTTTGAATGATGTTGACGGTAATGGACAGTCTTTGAAACTGACTGATTTAAATGTGTTCAAGCGATTGGCACATTTTGGTAGCTTACTGTAGTCTAGGCTTGTAGTATTTTCACATTTTATGTTAATGTAAGTGTTTGGTAATAAGTTTATTTTCACTATCCGACCTGAAATAAAAATATGTTTTATTTGCAGTGTGCTAAATTATTTTTGACTAAAAATAATAAAGTTATATAAGTGCTTGCAACTACAGAATAGATGTTAAAAAAAAATATGAACCATTTGTGTTCCATTTTGTCAAAATTCAGCTGACAGTAAAACAACAGAGACATTTGGAAACGTGAGCGTTTAAGTGCACTCACCGTCGATGTTGCAATTCAGTTCAACTGCGAACGTGCCGCCGCAAACGCAGTTAGAGTAACTTGGACACGTTGGTTGTGCTGCTCCAATTATATGTAGTGCTAGCGCTGCCGTTAGCACGTATACTAGTTTGAAACCCATATCTTTTGCTTTTACATCTGTTTCTTCTATTTACTCTACGTTAAGTGTTTTACACAATCCATCCAATTCCAATTACAAATCGTCTTCCTCCTTCTTAATTTCATCTTCACCCATTGGATCTGCAACAATTAATAAAAGGCATTATGTCACTACTGCAGTTAGATCGAACTTGATAAAATAATCATTGAACTGGAGAATCGGATGTAAAATTGAATTCGTTCGGTTGCTATTGCCAACAATGGAATTGATTGTGCTATTCGTAGTTTACAAGCAATCACCAACAAAAAGGGGACTATATAAATCGCTGCTGATGCAAAAATAACTTGCTTGTTGTTTCGGTCGATTGAGTTCGACCCCTTTCAATTATTTGTTATTGCTTTCCTGTTTAGAAATATTTTATGAGCACTTAGTGAAATAGTAGTAGTAGTTGTAGTATAATATTTGCATTTGCTGAAGATATTTCTAACTATCATTATCTGTTTATATTTTACATCAATCCATTTCTTTAGTCACGGACCTCATCGTCATATCATCATATCATCGGATAGTTCAGAAGTTATTCGGATAGTTAAAGCAATCGATACCAAAATGACAATAATTACTTGATTTTTGTCTGAAAAAACCCTATAGCAAATTATTATTAGGGACTCCTTCAATCAAGTTTTACGATTAGAGATCACTTTCATAATAATAATGAGAAATATCTAAATCTACATAACTGTAATTTTTATTAAATTATATTATACTGATACTGTATAAATTTCATTAATATCGTAAGGTCAGAACATTCTAAGAATTATGATCACAAGAATTTCACTTAGTTAAGAGACAAAGAAAATTGGAACGAGTAACAATAGTACTTGTGACAGCAAATTCCCGACACTCCAGACAGAAACTGTAACGAATTCCAGACAGCTCAGTGATTTAGACTCCATTGTTCCATTGACTAGTTTAGTTCAAGAAAATAAAAGCTTTTATATTTCCTAGTATTGTGTTAGTGCAAGTCACGGTCATGACCATAAATCTTCTCTAGAAGAATACTGCCAAAGTGAATCCAGAGAATGAAATTTGTTTGTAGCTTGTTTTGCCACAATACACAATACAATCTGCCTAATAGCTTTTATCTACGACATTTTTCGCCCTTCATCCAACGTGCTTTCAAATAGATTAAAAACAATGCAGGCATAATTTTTATCGTCACAATATTCTTTTACAACTGTATTCATATATCGTATTTCACAATTTATGAAGATAGAAGTAAATAGGGCCTATAAAGCTGGAATATCGAAATAAAACTAATACAGAGTTGAACTTAATGAAAATATTCTGTTCTTTGTTCGTCATCGTATTTTACGTAGCAATAACGTTTGTTTCAATGATTTTGAGGTAAAGTCAGATTAAATGGGTCTTGCTAAATATTTTACCTGGCTTGTAGATTGCAATGCAATAACTGAATGTGGCGTTATATTTTAATTAAAACATTTTTATGGTTTCACTTAAGCTATCACTCCATCGTTCAATCGATGTGCGAGTACATAGATACAAGATACACATCTTCAAAAGTAAGTATAAAATTCATAAACAAAATTCGAAATTGCGATCTTTGCACAACAGAGTTGGACATCCTTGTCCAGCGGACGTCCTCATTTGTATTCAAAAATTATAAATGAGTAAATTTGGACTTTCGGAGAAGTGCCGCCGGGTATCAACCAGACAACGCGATGACAGTTCTAATTAGTTGTTGTTTCTTCAGTTCAAGCACGAATCTCGAGAGATGCCGAAACTTTTGGCGGAAAGGTACAAAATTTAATTATTGAAAAGTCCTGGCCCAGAAAGGGGATCCGTACCTTTGTAAGAAATTTCTCGGTTTTATTTCTAAAATCCGTCCAAAGTTTAATGGCTTCCTAAGTTTTTGATACCAACTTCTTTCATACTAATGCCTACCTCTCCTCGTAAAATACCAACTTAATGTTGGTATTGTGGTTTAAGTAATTTTAACTTTTCATTTATATAAGAGAATCAAAAGTTATTCTTAGAGTGAAAGTAATGATTTATTGATAAATTGTGTAATAAATATATACAGAGCTAATATTTGAAAAATAACTTCAAAATAACTTAATAAGGTATACTCGTATATTATTTATTTCACTGTATAGAACAGTACCCTTATCATGAGTTTTTACGTTTTGAGAAATATGACTGTTATGGTATTTGTTTACGTATCAGAACTATAGTGTCCGTAACGTAACATTAAATGTCTAAATTGACAAAATGACGCTTTATGTTTTGTCTCTCTTTTTTGCGAACATGTGAGGTAGACAAAAATACTTGAGCACTTACTTATTGTTACGTTTACACAGTCTACTCAAGCAAACGGAACAGAATAATGAATTGAGTAAACGTAACGTAAAATTGTGGGGTGTTTTGAAAACTCATGGTAAGGGTACAGAGTACGTATAATATAATGTATATTGCTTTCAATTTTCAATACAGGATATTGTGTCCCATAGCGACTGGGCGGTAAGGCGCCGCCTGTGGTTGGCATCCATAATAAATGGCTGACGCATAAAAGATGATTTTTTCAAAGTAACTACTCATGCTCTGTATCTTTTTTAACTACATTTCATTTCTATTTTTTAAACATTTAAAACATCTTTCATTCGTGAGGACTATAGCGACTATAGTGCTTTTGCTCGGCAGTGATTTTTGGATATTTCGTTTTATTAAAAGAAACACAAAAGTGTGAGTATTCCTCATATTTTGCATACTTTGAGTAGTCTGTAATTAACTCCAAATAGGATTGGAGCGCTACCGTACCGGATCACGTTAACAAAACACTATTTATGCTGCACTTTACTACTTTTTGGCTACTCATAAACTCACTCACACAAAAAAACGGGTCAGTCTTTCGGGTAGCTGACAGAAGTGAAAACTCTGTCATCTATTTAGATAATAATCTAAATAGATGACAGAGTTTTCAATTAGTTTTACTTTGTAAAGAAGTTTTAATTACCAATTTAAATCTTAATGTTTGATAAAAACGCGAGTTCCATGATTTATGTTCAGCCAAAGTGTTAAACGAGCCTAAAGAAGTTTTCACTTAAAAACATAGATATTGTAAACAGTGATACTATGGTTATGTGTATAGATGACTGCGTTCAACGAATGGGCGGTGTGGCGCCGTCTGCGGTTGGCGTTCGAGATAAATTGATTCTGCATTACAGTGAGTTTTTCGCTACTCTAACTTGTCACATTTTACGCATTTTTATTGGTCGTGGGGAATTGAATGTTAGCATGTTACAAGTGGTCGAATAGTTCCAGCTCTATTTTAAGATGTTTTGAAACGACATGTTTAAAAAAGAATGTATTTTATGGAGTTCACGTCACTTCTTAAGTTATCGAGTATATTTAAACGTTATTGGATGACTACTCCAAGTACAACTGTAATAGTGGGATATTTTTTGTCTATTCAAACCTTTGATAGGTTTGGTCAGATTCCTTTCGCATCCTTAATTTTCCAAAATCATAGTAAAATAAAAGTAAAAAGTCGACATTATCAATTGCTTACACGGTAATATGAGTAGTGATTATCATGGATAATATACAATCTCCAAAACTCTCCATTATATGTTTAAAAGACCTAGAAGTCTATTATTTTACTTTTTGTAATATAATGGATATATATAATGGACTATGTTTTAAACTCACTTCGAAAAGTATTGTACCTCTAGTGCATTTCGCAGTTCCGTATATTATTATTATAATGACAAATTTGAGGCGCTCCGTGTATATTTGTTTGAGCGATCGAGTTGTCGATTCGAGTACTCTCGAATCGAATCCTAGATTGAAAACTCGTACAAACAGTACAGGTTATTTATATCATTCGCTAGTCCGACTGAGATCTAAATAACTTCATCTAATTCAATTTGGGGCTGTGTGGTCGCCGCTGAACCTATCACGCTGTCAATACATGGGACAGAATTAACGATAACACTTGTCGAAAGTCCAATTCAGAAAATATCTGCCTTCAAATGTATTTTTGATTATTTCAATGACTGATTGCTAGCGAGCATCAAAGCACAAATATAGAATGGACGTAAAATATAGGACATAAAATTTGGCGCGACCCGCCCTGTCAATCGGGCCGGCAGTTCAACTGGGATTGATTGCTTTTGTGTTTTTTGGCAATAAATGTGATTTATTTGTTTGATTTTATCCTAAATTTTATATGTTAAGAATTTCTAGGCTGTATTTATATTTTTGGGATTCTTTTAATTTGGGTGGTTGGCATATGTTTCAAAGTCTTTAACTAAATAATAGATGTAGACTATAACATTCCTTGAGATGGTGGAATTGTTCCAGGTTTGGCTGCGGAGGCATAACTGCCCAATTCTGCATTATAACAAGTATTTACCTCAAAATAAACACACAGCATTTGCATATTGAAAAAAAATGTATATACTATGTATATATCTAGTAAATTAGTTGTAAAATAAATCATTTTTAATAATGGACATATCTCTTATATAATATTGCTCGGTGAAGTATCTATGGTAGCCAGGGAATAATTGTAAAGATACTGCTATTACGCGTAGGATTAAAGCTCTAAGATAAAATTTAAGTAATGAGTATGAAATTTTAAGTACTCTCCAAAACAACGCAGTATCTCTAAGTGAGCAATTTTATAATCTCAAACTTTTAATATATAATAACTTCTGTAACGAGTTCCATAAATATTTAACTTTAATTAGGCCCTAAGGTTCTATTTACATCAAAATTTTGTTACAAAATATTATCCAGCTATTATTTTATCACTAACGTATTTTAATTAAGTCGTGCCGCCTATCATGTAATTATTTATCTTTACGTATTTTATTCATTTTATTTTATTATTTTACTAGGATTGAGTAATTACGAAATAGATATTATAAGGTCGTAGAATCAGTATGGTTCAACCGGACTGTTAGTACTACTACGTCTATTTTTAACGTAAAACGGTTCTGCATTTCGGTGGTGGTGTGTACGCCATCTGACTTGTGCACGAGGTGACCATGATAGCCCTCAGTAGTGACGGCGCATTTATGATCGGCTTTAGGTGTAACCTCTCTTGTCCCTGTTGTTCCGGGACCAGAATAGGGCTATCCCTTGCCAATCGTAACAGGCGACTAAAAGGGGGTTTTTGGGGTCGCGGGTGGCAAGAGTGGAAGTTCGAACCCCCCGGCCAGCGAACCCAGGAAGGATGGTGGTAAGTGTGGTCTCATACTGTCGTACGTACCAGACGGTTTAGCGAGCGCCAAGCTCACCTGGGCGGAGCCCGACGGGGCAACGCGCTAAGAGGACTCCGGTTGCGTTCCTTTGGAGATCCCATAGCCCTCTACTCAGCGCCAAGGACCACCGGGGGGTTTTAGTGGGTAAGAATCCCACATAACCCTACATCGCTCCTACGGCACCTTTTGAAAGTTTCCCCTCGTCAACAAAAAATAAAGGGAACCTCCCTTGTATATGAAATTGGTTTAAGTTTAATATCCACTGACGACAGTCAATACTCACCATCAGGAAGACTGCAAACACGTTTGCTAGATATTTCAATCTTATATCATCTTTGACGTCTAGCGTCGAATTTTGCCTAATATGAAAAGATAAACCGGTAACCAATAAATATATTCAATTCTGTATACGTACACATTTTCCAGTATTTATTCTTGTTTGATAAAACTCATAGATTAGTAAAGATTACTCACTCCTAACAAGAAAATGTAACGAGTTTTGACAATTGAAATTGTCACTGTCATCTATTTTCGTGTTTAAAAAATATTTAAAGTGTAGTTTTTAGATTATTTACGAATGAAACTATGTTTCTCCCCACTTTTTCTTCCATTTCGTGTTTTTGCACCACTTAATGGCACATGTCGGCATTATTCCGCGTAAATTACACCACGACAGCCATTAAATGGCTGACACATCAGTCAGCCGTTTAATGGCTTACTTTAATTACAAGGCGGTGAGATATCTATACTTATCTATGATAAAACCTTAAAAACACAACTCTGTGAAGACAAATACACATGCTGTTCATTACTTTTACTATTGTCCATTTACAACGTCAATTAAATTAAAGGAATGCAGAAACTACATTTAACTTGTCGAGCACACACGAAACCAACACATTTACTGTACAAAAAGCACGTACAAACAGTTGCAGAACTGCAATAGAATCGACGAGAAGTCTCTGATTGCGCTTTCTGTTTAACTAACGGACCGGTCGCCCACTCCGCAACTATTTTATTTAAAAGCGGAATTAAGTTTCGAAGCTCTTTGTGGCAATAAAATAAACTGGTGACGTTGATAGCTAACTGCTAATTACAGGTATGGTCTAAGCGTTTGATAGTTTATATACGGGTACAGCATTATTTAAGCCGTGAAATTATACCTAAGAAAATATACATTACTTTTGTCAATTTTTTACTATCTTTAATTCTTCGCACACTTCGTTATCTCCACATAAACCCAATAACCATTTTGATTGACCTCCCGCGTATACGACAACACATACTACAGAGAGATCAAGCTAGATCTCCCTCTTTAGATTGCTGAATTCTATAAACTATAGTCGTATACAAAATCCGTAGTAATTACTTATCTTAAAAAGATTTTTCTGATGTATCTCTTTCATACATTTGCGTTTTTAAACAAACAAGCAAATAATATCGGTTAAATATTGCTTATAAATGCAAATATAAGGCTAAGGTATTATGAGAATTACTATAGGTATTAAAAGTTTAATTTAATTTTCAGACATTCAAATGAATGGAAGAACTTTGCGGCGAATATTAAAATCAGGCACGCTTAGGCTCCTAAATTAGCATATGGGTAAAACATCTGTGGCCTTAATTGCTAAAAAAACATTCAACGTCGCTACAAGTACATTTTCAGAACAAATGTTTCCTTTAAATTCCTAATGTTACTCGAGGGTCAGGTAAATAATTTAAAATTTAAAGTTTCTGGGCTTCGTAGTTTTTAAATATAGTAATATAAATATGTAATGTTATAATTTTGGGAACTTTTCTTTGTGCTCTACATTTCCACTTCATAAAGGCCGCCTATTATTTTTTGGATGTTACGATTAACATAGAAATATTGAAATAATTATATATACACTTACCGAAAATCACATTTACTTTTTAAAGATATATTTTAAATATTATACGCTTTATATCTTTAAACGCTCGTTATACATAATCAATCTATCCAATGTCTTGCCTACCAAAGATCAACATTTGACAATTAGTTTATACTAGAAATTATCAAATTACGATCTTTGGCAAGCGAAATATGGATAGATTGAATATTAATAACATAATAATATCAATTTTGGCTCTCATCATTGTAACGCAAAATGGTTACGTATAATATAAGAACAATAGATGAATTAATGACTCTACGACAGTTTGTCTCGTCAAAGTCAGCCGCTTTGTCTGGTTATTATTCGAACAATACTTGCCTAAAACAATGAAAATAACAATTATATTGTAAAATATGTTTATGCTTTATACTACAGTGTCTTTAAGTTATATAATACAAGTAATATGATATAAAATATTTTTACTGTTTCATTTTGATAACAATAAAAATTTTGAAACATTAATCGGAGGTAGAAGGAGTATTTATAATTTGGCATCGTGTAAACAAATAATTTTATTCATAACTAGCTGACCCGGCAAACGGTGTGTTGCTATATAAATAATAAAATGATAGGGTTGAACAAACCGTAACACTTAGGGGTATGAAAAATAGATAGTAACCGATTCTCAGACCTACTGAATATGCATATAAAATTTGGTGAAAATCGGTACAGCCGTTTCGGAGGAGTACGGTAACTAACATTGTGACACGAGAATTTGATATATAAGATAAGCCCATATTTGTCGAGGGCGACATAATATATAGTAGAACAAGTATTGATTGTGGTTTATTAAAAGTACATAAGAAATACGTAGAATAAATATTTACAGATATAAAAAATGCTTATATTCTTAAATTACATTCGTTCCATCTGCATTTTCGCCGTTTACTTTAGTTTGAAACAAGATATTAGCAACAGGTCAAATGATATAAGATTTTCATTTGCCATCATCCCGTATTTCCTAGTACGAATCCTTTCAGCGTAAGTTCTAAGCTTAAGACACCTAGAATCTAGCTTACGACACCCGTTGAAATCAACACTGACAGTGTTTATGTCTTAGTAACTTTACCCTAAGTAACTTGAACGTTTGGTACTAATATAATTAAGTCTCAGGAGTTGTAATATCTTAAGCTAGAACAAGAAGTCGTGCAGGTGCATGAAACTTATTATAGCTTATGTATCATCCTTACGTCTGTAATATACTTGAGCAGTACTTAGTATTGCATAGATACCTTTGTTTCCTGTATTACGGGAAACCGCCCTAACCACAAGTGGTCCTCGGCTTAGTGGACTCCGGGATTTCCAAAGGACCTCAACCGGAGTCCTTTGCCCCCCTTGCCCCATCGGGCCCCGCCTAGATGAATATTACGATCATCACACCGTCTGGTGTGTATCACATATACCGTCATCCTTATCCTCTTACAGGAGATATCGTAGCCCTATTTCGGTACCAAAACACCAGAGACGGATGTATACCGCTACACGAAATATCAATGAATGAATTGGCTGCCTATTATTCAGCATATTTACGTCCCGTAACATTATTGTGAGTTTGAAATGTATGAAATAGCCAGGGTATCAAATAATTAAAAAGAAAACAGTGTTTTTAATCTTAAACTCTTCTCGTATTATGTTAAAATGATGAATTTTGAATTACTGAATATTTGACGTGAATGACATAAGCAACGAAAAACAAAACATATTTATAGTACACAATTGGGTTCTATAAATTAAACTGCCCACATACAAACTAACACTGTGCAGGGTCCAAATACAAATCCTTTGTAACATCAGTAGCTGTTGTAATTGTTACCGCAACAAAGCCACACTGAAGTGTTGTATTTAATTACAAAATTAAACTTTTGCAATTAACATGTAAAGTAGGATAAAGTTGGAAATGAATTGTTATCACTGAGGATATCTTAGGCCTTATATTACTTAAACTTAAATAAACGGTGTTTCCAAAATTTAATTTAACTACTTTCTGAATAAAGTAATATAATAGCAGTGATAGCCTAGTGGTCGTAACTCAGCCTCTCAATCGAGGGGTCATCATCATCAACCCATTAATGTTCCACTGCTCGGCACGGGTCTCCTCTAAGAGTGAGAAGGATTAGGCCATAGTCCACCGCGCTGGCCAAGTGCGCATTGGTACACTATACATACCTTTGAAAACTTTTTTTAAGATTTCTCAGGTATGCAGGTTTCCTCGCGATGTTTTCCTTCACCGTTTAAGCAAGTCATAATTAATTTCTAATACGCACATAACTTGGATTTGAACCTCGGACCTCTCGAGCGAGAGGTCGAGTTTCCTAACCATTAGTGTATCACTGCTTAGATTTTTAAAGACATTTCGTATTATAAATTAAATATCACTTGCTAAAACACTGTTAAAGGGGTGAAGGAAAACTTTTCGTATTTTTGTCTAGTAAAGTTATAATCTTAGCGACCATAAACTTTCTTCTATTTATCGCCCTAAGGATATTCTCCTCATAAGCAACTTTGTTCCTTATCGGTTATCAATCCTCTGAGGAAAATGGCTAACTCATTTCCACTTTAACCTGCTAATTCTGCAAAATATATTTTGTTGATAACTTTTCCTCACCGATTGACTATAGGCATATGATTGTTGTTACATCAATATTAATTTTGGATTAAAAGAAAGAAATGAAACACGACTGACATTATGAATTAAGATATTTTTCTTATATCAGAAGAAGCGTCTTGCATGAATACTCCTATTTTCTCACTGGACGTAACAGAATTCTTTCTACATTAAAGGTCTTTGCCGCTGGACAAACACACTATCACACACTATTGCGTCAGTTTCTTTACAATAACATTTCGTTAAAAATCATATACAAATGCCAAAATGTAAGTTTCGTTATACTACCAATCTTCCGTCTTGGATTGGTCATTAGGTTCAATTGACACTGCACAAAGGAAATGGTAAGAGATCGCACTATGTTACTAAAGCCAAAGTATACAAGAAAAGTTAAGCCCATTAAATTCCACTTCTACTGCTAATATCAATTTCCATAAACTACTTACACTCTGATTTCATTTTCAATTAAATCAAGATAGAGTCAACTCCATACTCCTAGTCTATTGTGTGTGAAATTTATTATCTCACGAGCCTATTCAAGTGTAATAACAATAGCCTAGAAGATTTAGATCTTTATCCGGCGGCATTGTTTTGTCTTTGCCGCAGCTACAGTAGTGGATTCGATTTGGATTAGAGAATCCTCATAATGGCTTGTGCTGAGCTGGGTCCGTGCGTGCCTATTGTATGAGAACGTAACCAGAGTAATGATGTATACGTAAGACTAATACACGTTAAATTAGTAGGATTATGGAGCAAAAGACTCAGTGTCCCCGCTACTAGTTGAGAAATGGTACGGCCTAGCCGGATTAGGAGCTCTATATCTCTTTTGGCTGAGCTACTAATATCAAAGATAGTCTAGCTTGACAATAGGGTATTAATACTGGATTAACCATTATGTTGACTTCATGACATACAAGTACATAATATATTTCCACATACAAATTACCCACATCTGAATTTAATAATAATATGTAATAACATAGATAAGTATAGATATTTCACCGCCTTGTAATTGAAGGAAGCCATTAAATTACTTAAACGGCTGACAATTCTATCAACCGTTTAATGGCTGTCATGGTGTAATTTACGCGGTATAATGCCGACATGCACAGTTAAGACATGAAATCGAAAATAGTGCGAAGAAATATCGTTTTATTCGTAAATGATCTAAACACTACATTTTTTTAAATATTTTTCAGACACGAATATAATTGACAGCGACATTTGTCAAAAAGTTACATTTTCTTGTTAGGAGCGAGTAATCTTTACTAATCTATGTGTAATAATGAATAAAGTTCATTGCTTAGACCCTTTATATTTTTCAAAGTGGAAAGTCTTAAGATTTTTTTTAATCAAATTTTACTGTTAAAAAAATCATATTAATACGTTACATTAATTGTTCTGTATATAATTTAAAATGAAGCTTACACTGATTTCACGATGTTTCCTTTCATGATTGTGATAACTGGTATTAATTTTTAAGACACAAATAACATCAAAAATCCTGGTATTTAAACCGCAACTCCTTAGATTGAGAAGCTGAATTTTTAACCAAGAGAGTATAATTATTGCTTTATATCTGTATGTGTGTGTTATATACGAGTGCGGTTAGCTGCAATACCCACCCTATTTTTCGATAGCCCGTTGAGTGTTTACGGCATCTACCCCATTCACCCTTAACGCGTCATCACGTGCGTTCGATGTTCTGAATTAATGTGGGCGGTTAGAGGACTTGTTCTATTCCAAAATAGAAACGAGTAGCTAAAATTCCAAAATATAATTCAAAGTTTAAAAGGAGAATGAATGGAATGGAAGTATACTACACGAGCTTTTGCCCGCGGTTTCGCTCGCGTTACGAAGTAATATTATTAACTAAGAAGATTTATACAAACTTTCATCCCCTATTTTATACCCTTGGGGGTAGAATTGATCAAAATCCTTTCTTAGCGGATGCCTACGTCATAGCATGTACCTGCATGCCAAATTTCAGCCCGATCCGTCCAGTGGTTTGGCCTGTGCGTTGATAGATCACTATGTCAGTCAGTCACCTTTGAGTTATATATATTTAGAATTTAATTTTGTGTATCTCATTCAGTCATCGTTACCTCGTATAGGAGTCACTTAAGTTTTTCAACTAAGCTTTAACAATCCAGTTGACGCTCACTAAAATTTAATTTTAAAATTTTAAGATGAAATATCATATCATGTCACGTCAAATAGATAACCTTTTATCACGTCGCATTATATGCCCACGAGATTTGTCCGGCGACAGCTTATATTAGTCTCTTTACGTAATTGATGTCTTTATTCTATGCAAATTCTCTAAGTAGTGAATTTGGGATTTTATTCGGTAAACATTGTAGAGCAACCCCTAAGTATTTCACAGTTTCAAAATAAGATATATAGATAATTTTGTTCTATCTCATACAGTGTGGTAAGAAAGAAAAAGACGAGGCTGTCCAAATTTGCAACAAATTAGCAATGCGGGTCGCCCGCGTAACTTTATGCAGACCCATAGTTATTATACGGTGGTAGAACCCTTTGTGGTTCGACTCCGGCGGCACCACCGCCACCTATTTCTGCCTTATAATCATCATAATACCTCATCATGTTCTGGTTTGAAGGGCGTGGTAAGAGAGACATACTTTTCCGAGGCGGTCCATCTTAGTCCTTAGCGTCGCATTTGTGGCCGCCCTCAGGTAGGAATATCTAATACTATCTGGGGTTTATTACATATGTCTAAGGATGGCAGTAACCACTTACCATCAGGTGGCTGCATGCTCTTCTGTTACTCATGTATGGCTGACATCGCTAGCAGACTATATGCACGTTTGCTTTTTAATAAGAAATAATATCTAAAATGCAGATGGTGATCACGAGGATTATATTAGGCAGTCCGTTCTCCCCTCACTAATATCACATAACCCGTTGCGGGTATTCCCATGCTTCCCCCATTCACCCTCTATGACGCGACGGCACGTGCGAACGATGGCCTGAATTAATGCTACTAGCTTCGTGTTTGGATTTATATCACTCAAATATTTTGTCTATCATACGAAAAATGTTGAAATTTTGATTGAATAAATCGTTGAATGATACTTATGATAGCGTTAGCGGTAGATCAATGGATATGCATATCGTACGCTTAAAGCTAATATTAAATTATGTATGAAATAATGCTAAATGTTGTTGTTAGTGTTCTCTGGGCTCTCTCTGGTCTCTGGACTTGAATGTTTGACTTCGTAACACACATGAGACATTTAATATAATATGTTTTGTATAACACAATTGTGTTAATTACACTAACAATATATTTTAATATTTTGTCAGTATAGCAGTATGCATGATACGTATTTTATACCTTAGTTTGCATACATTTCCAAAACACCCTGGTCTCTAAGAGTACACATTAAAATCAAGAACATCAGTAAATCAGAACTCGTTTTCAACGGCATTAATCTACCATACCGAAATACGTACCACTAAGTTACCACTGCTTGTCATGGTTATGATTAAAGTGAGGGGACTTCCCACGTTCCCCTTCACGTCGGACGGTCTACCAGTATTGCATGTAACATGTCTGAATTAATACCCTCAGCTTTTGTGTTCAGTGAGTGGATTTTTGCATTTCATATTTGTAAAAGTATGTACCCGCCATAGAGATGTGCCCTTAAATGTATTTGAAATATTAAAACATAGAGTAACCTATATGACTAGTAAAAAAACAGACTGTAGAAGACGACTATGCAATCCGATGGTAAGTGGGTACTGATGCCGGTGGCCATCTGTAATCAACCCCAGATCGGATTAAATTCCTACCTGAGGTCGGCCATAAGCGCTGCTAACTCTGAGGATTAAGCTTGAACGCCTCGGAAAAGTATCACACAAACGTGATAAAAGTAACGCTTTTCGCAACGAAGGGCTCCTACTACTCGTATTTACTGGAAAAAATCCTAAACGACATTAAACATTAAGTGCCACGTCCCAATATCCCCAATTGACCCTGATCGACGGGTCGTACGATGACTGAATTAATGCCTTCAGTTTTAAAAGCGGAATTTTTCATGCAAATGTATCGGTCAATATGTCTTCGTAAACTTGTTTAGCTTCTTCTAAATATTTCAAACTTTCTTTATTATTTTCGAATATAATTGTAACACACGTATAGCCAAGCCAGTCAACTTCACCTTTTCATGGACTATTTAGCATCTATTTATTATACACGGACAACCAATCGACAAGTGCGGGTTTCGGGTTTGGTTACTTTAATAAGCTATAATTTTTGTCATCATAACTTGAATATGCCTCTTGTTGGAAATAGGTCGGCGGAAAAAAAAGTACATAGAATTATAATATTGTTGAAGATAAAGAGTTATCATTAAAAGTAGGTAATTCAAGCGACAGCTCCTGTCGACTACCGTCGCTCACGACCGTTGACGGAAATCAGTGACAGTCGGCAACGGTCGTTCACATTGATGTATATTATCTCCCTGAAACTTTGCCGTCACAAGAACGGACGGACGAAGCCACGGACTATTGTTTTAGAAACAGTGCTTATGGGTGGTAGAACCCTTTGTGGTTCGACTCCGGCGGCACCACCGCCACACCTATTTCTACCTAATAACAGCAGTGTTAAGCGCTGCTGTGTTCCGGTTTGAAGGGTGTGGTAAGGGAGACAGACTTTTCCGAGGCATTCCAGCTTAGTCCTCAGGGGTAGCGGCGCATCTGTGGCCGACCTCAGGTAGGAATATCTAATCCTATCTGGGGTTGATTACAGATGTCCATGGGCGGCAGTAGCCACTTACCATCAGGTGGACTGCATGCTCGTCTGCTACTCTTATATTATATAAAAAAAAAAAAAAAAAAGTGCTTTCAACATTTATGACGTATTAATATATTAACAGTTGTAGCTCGTAAATGGTTTAATAATTAGTGTGTGTGGACTAGATTAACATATAAGCCACTTTAAGTCCCGAAATCTATGTAAGCTCCTGAGATTATAATCTTTCTGGTAAAGTTAAATGACCTCTGGTGACGATGAAATTATTTACATTTTAGTTTAGAACAAAAAAATAATTGTTTTCTCAGTTAAATGAAATATTGCTTTTGATGAAAAACTTTAATTATATAAAACGTTAAATCCGGGAGTAGGTTGCAAATTGCTTGCAAATTATTTCTATGTCCCAATGCTGGACAAGGGCTTATTCAATTGGGAAAGATCATGTAAACCAGCACTCCATCACGCTGCTTCAATTCTGTATGCTACATAATAAAATTAATTAATAAGAAAATCAAGCACATATCAACAGAAAATTCACACCTATTTCTACCTAATAACAGCAGTGTTAGGCGCTGTTGTGTTCCGGTTTGAAGGGTGTGGTAAGGGAGACAGACTTTTCCGAGGCGCTCCAGCTTAGTCCTCAGGGGTAGCGGCGCATCTGTGTCCGACCTCAGGTAAGAATATCTAATCCTATCTAGGGTTTATTACAGTTGTGCATGGGCGGCAGTAGCCCCTTACCATGAGGTGGACTGCACGCTCGTCTGCTACTCCTATATTATAAAAAAAGTAAATGTAGATTAAAAAATCTAACTAATTTCGTATATACAATAAAAACCCGGCACAACAGACTGGCCTTAATAAAAACTTAGTTTCAAATACCGCTAGATGTAAAACTTCAGTTTCCGTGAAAACTAATTTAGAAGGGGCGTATGTTCGCGTCTGCAGCATAGCGGTTTCAAAGTTTCGATAGAATCTACATTCTTAATTCTATTTGTGTTTCCGTAAACTTTACTAGTTAACGTAATAGTTTTATACTGTTTTTCTTTTACTCATTACAATTATTACACATTAATATTTATATTTATTTGAATTCTTGAATTGCCTGTGGTGTGGTTTAAAGATCAGTGCTGTCATAATAGTCTACAATGTATAACTTTCCTGGTTTCTTCCCTGCCAGGAATCTAAATGACAAAGTTACATTTCTAATTATTTCTAATGACTTCTCTCTTATTTTTGCATAGATATTAACGTATTATTTGACTTAAGCACGGCAGCGACGACACAGTTAAAAATATTTGTCTGGTCGGGAACCGAACCCGGAACCCTCGTAGTACACCACGTAGCCGTTCCAATAACCAAGTATTTTTGAAACTACCCAAAATATTATTGTTAAACACAAAATATTTTTAATGCATAAATGGGCTTTTTTACGTGAAATACATTTGCTAATTAGTTTTCCTCTACAGACCCTTTTAACTTAATTAAACTGTAGGCAATTTATGAAACAGTTCCGATTATACAAAAATTGTAGTACTCGTTAATAATACGTATAGCTTAGCCCGGCGCCGTCGGTATCAAAAGCTTAATTAATTAACTCGAGCACTACTATGAACTCGTATCGTATTTCTAGATTGTAGTGAGGCCACAAAAATACCATGAAGATATTGGTTTACAATAGTATGGAAAATTACTAACCGATTTAGTTTTACACAAAAGTTAATTGAATTTTATGATTGCTTTGAGATCAATACAACATCAATTTTTTTAACGGTAGCTACGATATTATGTTCTACATTTTAAGAGTGTGATTTGTCTATATATCTGATGAATACTATTTGCTTTCAAAAATATATGTATAATGCATAATTCTCTATTCTGGATACCTGTAAAATACTATGTGTGGATACGTCGAGGAATGTTATCTTCCTTATACACATTTTAGTATGAGTAAATGTAAAATATTAGACGTTTTCAACAAGCTACTTTGAAGAAAGCTCGACATTAGATACCAACCGAGACCGACGGAGAGTACTTCCCAAAATACTGAATGAAATTTAGTTACTAATAGCCATTTACTCAAGTTTGCTTAACTTTTTAGACCGGTATGATGCTCTCATGCTTCAATAGAAATTAGTAAAAATTATCTAATACGCACATAACTTTGAAAAATCAGAGGTGCGTGCCTGGAGTTTGAACCTAGGACCGCTCGATCGAGAGGCCAAGTTTCTTAACCACTAGGCTATCACTGCAATAAAAATTACTCAATAACAAATGAGAAAACAAACAATACGTACTATATACGGAGAACTCTGGTGCTAAGTTTAATTATAAATCTACCAACCACTGTTTGCTTCATAATATCGGATTTTGTCTCTATTTTTAACTCTGTAAGTATAAAGAAGGGCGTGAAACGAAAGTGTCGCAGTAATATACAAGTAACATTGTATAATAGGCTACCCTAATATCGTCAGTCACTGCCAAAGCCCTAATTAACTAACGAGCCCTCTAAAGGGCGCACTCAGACGAGACGTGGACCAATATACATAATAATATGTTCACACTAAAAGTCATTTACATTAAAGAAGAAATAAATTATTAACGCGTTGTATAGACAGAAATAAATTAACAAAAATACGTGACCATTTTCTAAATTTACAATTAGTCAATTAGTTAATCAATCTAAAATTCTTAAAATGTGTCGTATGAAACCTTTTAAATGATTTAATAAAAATAGGCTGATAATATAAATAGCTTTTTATTATTATTTTATTTGAGAACTAACTGGTTTAGTTGAAACGTCATAAAAAATATATATTAGCCCTTAGAAATACCGCTAAAGTAGACATGTTGTATTAAAAAAGTCTTAGTATTATAAATAGTTTTCCTATCGCCGTCTTTCATTCATGGAATTGAAAATAATCCTTTCCTGAACTTGATAGGGGATTTATTCCGTGCATTTCTTTAGTCTCAATTTACTACGCATAAAAATCATAATTCATATAGACGAGAGAGAAATAGAGACAGATATAGATATAAAATGTATATTAAGGAAAGAAAAAAGATAAAATCGTTAATTAAGAATGTCATGAGACCACCGCACGACATCTGGCGCCGTCAATATCAAAGGGCTAATTAATTAAGGCGAGCAGGAACAACGTTGAATTTCCCTCAAGTCTGACTACTTATGTATGTGGTTCGCTTAACGTACCGAGCTCCCTGCACCTACATTCTTACTGAAGATCTTCTTTGTCTCTCAATATATGATCCGCTAACTCCTACAGGCATTAAACTAGGAATCCCATCTGAATCATTGTCGTCCATTACTGTCCCAATGCTGGGCAGAGGTCTATTTTCAGAGTGAGAGTGGTTTAGGCTATAAGACTTCACACGTCTTTGAGGCCTCTTGTGTAAATAATTCTCAGGGGTTTATGTTTTCTCATGATGTTTCCGTTTACCCTTAAATCAAGTAATTTATTTGTAATACCTACTTCATAGAAAAAATCAGAGGTGCGTGCCTGGGATTCAAACCTAGGACCCCCAATCGAGAGACCAAGACCGAACCACTACGCTACCACTGCCTTATTATCTACCGCAAATCATTTTTGTATCATAACTGTTCTACTGTAATATAAGAATCTTCTCTGATTGTGATGGATTAAGATCGCTAAAAGTGAAGTACGGTCCACATCAACTCGACGTAATATATGGCGGTCCTCCGGTTCTTTTTTGCCGCATACATACAAGATATGGTACGAAATTCCTCCTGAAGTATTCCCGTAACGCTATGAAATGGGGTTCTCCAAAAAACGAACAAAAAAGGTCTCTTTCAAAGCCGGCGATGCATAAGTGACGCCAGTAGCAGCCAATGTTCATATTCGGCAGTGACTACTTCCACCCACCTACCTTAGCAATCGCTGTCGTAATTACTGCATCTCTTTATTGCAAAGGTAATACAAAAAAGTCGAATTAAGACTGTAGTTTACATATATTGCACATATTTTTGTATTAGAAAGATGATCCAGTGAGCAGATGATTGTAAGTAGCCACGGTTACGCATGGACCCTCGTCATCAACTCTAGGTATGGTATAAGTCCTACATGATAGTCACAGCTACTTTTGAGAATTAAGTTGGCATAGTCCGCGTAAATCTACTAATCCGCTCTGAATATAGAAATGAATCGCGTCGCCATAGCAAATTGTATGACTGCACCTGCTCGCAACAACTTCAGAGCGGACTAGCAGTTTGGCGCGGACTATATAAGTATAAGTGCCTCATATAGAAGCTTGTTTAGAAAATCTGCATAAAATCCGTCCCATATACAAAGACAAACAATGAAACATACATTAAAACCCACTCTTCATACAACTTAAATACGTCTGTGCTGACGTATAATGAGGGACACATTATTTACATAACCATTGTGTCGCAGGGTCTCATGAGTTGCGACGCTTCACATCTTGCTTCTCAGGCCTAATTAATTAACTCAAGTACTCGCTACGAATATGCCCCCGGGGCCGCAGTACCTTCGTGATTACCTAAATGTTTGTTATTTACTTTCCTCCTTAAACATCTTTAATGGGCACTTTGTTCAAATTTGCAAATTAATGTGCGTGGAATTGTAAGGATGCTGTTTCACGAAATTGCGTCGAATAACGCGCAACTTCATGTAGTATGGTGTAGTAAGTGGCTACTAGAGCTTAAGATCGTTCACTATTAAATAAGTAAGACTATTGTAGTTTATTTAAAAAGTCATTAGAGTTACATTACAGTTAAATTTTTTTGTTATTCCCAATTTTCGTACGCTTCTTACTTTTGATAATCAAATCGAAAAACAAAGGTAATTACGTCGAAAATCAAAAAAATGCATTCACACCGTAGTGGTAGTTAACGTATTTGCTCAAAGCAGCTACTTTATTTACCCTTTCAAAGTGTTCACAAATAATCACACGAAAATCGATATCTTACACCGCAGCGTCAACTCTAAAAATACGTGACATAGTAGTTTGCTTTTGTAGTTCAGATTGCGTCCATATGTATTATACATATATTATTATACGTATTATAATATAATATACCTGCACCTGGCCTTTTCACGGGTCACAGTTTAATTTGAGGTTAGTTATAAATAGTTAATTCACGTGTGGTAGTGATCATTTAATCTTCAAGTGCTTTTGCTACTCGTTTGACACAGAAAACAATTCGTATTGCAGAACAAAATAATATAAAATGTATTTCACCAATATAACAAATGCATACTTTATATATGACTATTTAATATTAATTTGAAGCACTTGAATATATACATAAACACAATTTTCACATTGACATGTTGATTTACAAAAATAATTAAATAAAAAAAAAAACAAAACAATTCATCCCTAAGCAATAAAATAAAATAATATACAAAAATAAAATTTCTACACAATAAAAAAATAAACAACTGAACGAAAATAATAATGTTATAAAAAATGTAACGAAAGTTAAAATGATTGGAAAGTAAAAACACAGTGCTAAATATATATTTAATTAAATACAACTTACCTGTTGCAATAAATCCAAGCACAGAAATAACTTTACAAATGTCCTTGCACCAAAATTTGTACGACAATAAATTTAAATGATCTAGTATTACTAATTTTCAAAGAGAAGTCTTCAATGTCTACATCAACCAACGACTATTTATCGAATAGAGCACTCGTAGAGAGCGTAGAAGCGTAACCGCTACGGAGGCTACGGCACGACTGAAGCGCTACGCGGCTACAGTTTCGACTACCAATTGCTGATACTCGGGTATTTTCGGAGCGCGACGGAAATGACCGAACGCAGCACAATATACAAACTTGTTTATACTGCGTTGCCCTTACTTTTAATATTTAAATGGAAAATAGTTTTTATTACCCACAGCTGTAACATTAGGCACACCCATGTGTATTGTTTTATGAGGTAATAAAGGTCAAGCTTACGTTAAAAGCTAGAATAACGAGCGTCTACACTACAGGTCTACACGTACTTTTTCTTGTAAGTAGATTTATGGATACACTACAACAAAATTACAGGTTATACACATTCTACATTTTGCTTAAAAATAGAGTGTATAAAAGTCGAATATTGTATTTTAAGCATAGTGGTTTGAAACAAGTTGTTAATGAAATAAATAACGGTAAATTTATGAACAATATATCTAAATGTAGTTGAGTGAAACTTTTTTATTATTATTCCGCATACTTTATTATACTAAAATCTTGATACGGTGTACTTGTATTTACATTTGTAAAGATATAAAGACCGGATCTAATTAGAGGATAAATTATTACAAAGTAACTAAGTACACCGATTAGTATAATTATAACATAATTTTACAATAATAAGGTTATTTGGATTATTTGAAATAAGAACATAATTATCACTTACTTTACCGATGAAGAAAAAATCGGGTTAAAACCTGCATACCTAGAAATCTTAAAAAAAAAATGTGAATTTGATCAACGCGTCATTTTGCTAATTGGCTGATGCGGTGGATTGTGGCCTACTAATTCTCATTCTGATAGGAGGCCCGTGCCCAGCAGTGGGACAGGAATTGGTTAATGACGACGATTAAGAATAACTTGTGATCAATAATGTACTAATGACATGTAAATGAACGCAACCGCCATGTCATAGTGCATATCCGTTGCGGTACTAGAAAATTAATTATGCATTCAGACTTTAATCGTCGACAACTTGATTATATTATGTGTCCGTGCACATAATGAAGCCTTCATTAACAAAATATTTATTAATATTAACGTCGAGCCTGTGTTATTAGTTTAAAATTATGTGATTCAAACACAATTAACGAACGAACGTAAAAACCATAGCATGCATCGTCACATAATATGCCGCTCAATTTGGCTCAAAATCAGTATTATACCTATTTCTATTTTTAACCGACTGTGGACGGTGTTTCAAAAGTTTCAAAAGTATGTACATATGTATACATACGTTTGTATCTATGTATATATATATATATACACATACATACAAACGTATATATGCGTATCAATGTCTTTGCATGTCATGCAATCGTTAACATATGACGTGTCGTTGGATTAGCCTAAATTTGTTTTTATAACATTTGTCTAGTAATTTAGAACCAGTATAGTGCAGATCTAAAATTAAATTTTAGTTCAACTGACTCTATTTTCAAACCACTGAAACCTACAACTCGATGTTAGATAATATAAATGTTTGCGTGAACTTAACCACAAAGAACCGATCGTGTGAAACCAGTGCGCGTCAAACCTCAACCACACATCGTTAGCGCTAGCTATTCCAGAATATTATTGAATATAAAATAAATTTCAGTATTAAAGCATTTCAATTCCAGAAAACAGATTATTTCAAATATAATGTTTCTTATCTCAAAACAATAATGTTATAAACAAAACTTTTCTTTAATAACTTGTAAGCTTATCTAAACTTGAACGAGTGAACAAAAACAAACACTTCGTTATATTTACCCAAAACTTTACGAATTTCAACTTTGTTACTTTCAAAAATGTACAATAGGCGAGCTCAATTCTCTTAGAATTACTTCATATTTAACAAAGCTAAGCCTGTGGAGGCTTATAAACATCAAATCCTTAATAAGAATAAGAAATCTGACACATAACATAGCCTAGTGGTTGGAACTCGGCCATTTCAGACAATTCTGATCTTATACGTATATCATTAATTTCGAATACCCAAACATATGTATATGCGTATTAGAATATACATATTAATAATATAGCAAATAGCAGCTTATGATAGCAGCATATGGTATATAGCAAATTACTACATCGGCTGAAGAAAAGGTGAGGAAACCGACACGCCTAAGTGTTTTCATAGGTGTGTGAAGTCTACCCACTCGCACTTGTCAGCGGGGAAAATTATGACATAAATCCTTCTCACTCTGAAAGAACGCCTGTGCCCAGCAGTGAGAAAATAATAAGTTGATGACGAACATCTGACATGTTTACAAAAACTTTACTAAAAATGTTCATTAAAAACAACAAAAGGGTACCGGAGCCGTAAAGCTCTAATCGTAAAACGATATTTTATTTATTTATTTTTATTTATTCATTTATTTCAGACAACAAGGTCCATATTACATATACCTTACAGACTAACATACATACTAATATATACTTATAACTAAATCACGTATTTGCGGCGACGTGAGACGCGAGTCTGGTGACTTCCGGGGGTCCTCTCCGTCCACGGAACTTCCGGAACACAACTCCCTTCGGCCACAGCTCCTCCTTCAGGAAGGTCGACAATTGCTCAGTTGGGACGCGTACAACAAATGAACTAAAGTTCACCGCGTTACGCGCCTCCAACTTTTCGACCACCAATCGGAACTTGGTTTTTACCGCCAAATACTCCACTATGTCAGACGGCTTCGTGCTGTAGTGGAGCCGTGAGACATACACGTGCGACACAGGAACGGCAGGACGCAGGAGATGGTTAGATCCCGTCGGTGCTGTGCCACATTGGTTACGACAAGGAGGCTTTTTCTTCTTACGCACCACCTTAATAAAGCCATCCTTGTCCGCCGCATGGTTGGACACCGCACTGCGAGGGGGTTCATTGCGGGGGTTCCCACTTTCCCTCTCTGGCCTCGTTGTCTTCCGCTTCCCGGGTAGCTGGCGGGAGGCAGCTTCAGCGTAGTCACGTTGAGGCGTAGACATGACGACGCACGGCGACACCTCGGCGGGGGGAGGTGCGGAGCGGGTGACGCACGTGTCACCACATGCGGGCGCAGCGGTCGGTGTCGTGTCAAGTTTCGCCGACTCGAAACTTGCTGACGAGGTGTTACATGCCCCACGACGCGTGTTGACGTTATTAACCTCTGGCGACCTACTTACTGCTAGCGTATTGCGTAATGTAGCAACTTCAGCCCGTAGGTCGCTGATGGTGTCTTGCGAGGCTTCTAACTTCAGCACTACTTCTGCCAGGCTTGTCTTTAATGTTGTTATGTCCTTCAACAGCCTGGTTACATCCACATGGTCGAACGTGACGGGCGGCAGCTTGTGGATGTTCTTCACCACGAATGCTGGTATGTCATCAGGATCAGTCACCTTAAGAAGATTGATGATGTCCTGGATTCCTTTCTCTCCCTTCTCGTCTTTCCTGCGGGAAGGCATACGGTCGCTCATCCCGAGCGACTCAAACAGCAGCATCTTGGCACTGCCGATCTCCTCACGCGTGAAGTTGGTCTTGCATATCTGGATAATGCTGACCTCATCCATGGTGTCGATGGCGTGCTGTAGAAACGCCAACACCTCATTGGCTATGAGTTGTTCAGATCTCATAGCCATTTTAGCCGTGCAGCGGCGATCGCCGCGCAAACCGCGAATATAAAATAGAGTATATTCGTAAGCGCTGTGTTTGCGTCCGTCACCGAGCGCATACGACACCCGAATGATATCCGATAAACCCATACGCTACCTCCCATAGTCGATAAAAAGCGAACAAATGGACAATTATCGGATTTGAACGTGGACGTAATGCGATGGACAATAAAAAGCAAAGCTAAATACAACGTAATATGTTTCGGGTCTCGGCGGATTTAGCGAGCTGTTTTTATAGGAGTCGACTTTATGACGTAAATGTTTCAAATCCGCCAAACATGGACGTACGAATGAACAATAGAGGTTTACTTTTTTAATTTTGGTTACAATTGAGAATTTAATTCAAAAGTTGTAGGAGTCTACGTTGTTTCACCTCAGTACCCTTAGTATGAGTTTTTACTTTTTGACAAAAATGACTGTTTCTGTTTTTGTTTACGTATTTCCAATCAGTTCTGATATTATCCGCTAGGAGCGCTGATTTGGACATTTGATTTGACAGCAGTTTGGCAACGCTGTGTTTAGTATAAGGCAATGTCACCCAACCGTGTCTGCCTGTCTGTTCGTTCGCTCTTATCTGATGACTACGATAATAATTTTGATACTATTTTCACCAATAATTAGAAGAAGTCCTAACAAAATTTAAAACGTATAATTGGTGCAGTTTTAACGTAAGTTTACCAATCTGCTGTAATAAATACAGATTAAATCGAAAAATATACTCACTGCACCTCCACTATTTTTCCTAAGCTTCCTATCCTCCCATGCGAGGTCGGATCGCTAGTAACATTGTGAAGGCCGTAAACTAAACGCATTATTACATTATCCTCCTTTCGCACATCCTGGGCATAAACGGATTGTTGGAAATAACTGGGATATCGATAATCTGTTTTTGCACCACAGAGCCTCTCTAACAGATCGGGTCTACTATAAATCATTTTCAAATGTTTCGCGGTTTTATGTGGCTTTCCGCGATGCCACAGTTTATCTTGTTTCGATTTAGGATTGGGATTGGTCGGCTTCGCTATGATTTATATCGGGACCGTTGTTCCGAGGGATTCCTGAAGTCTTTCAAATTACAATAGGTCAATAAGGTTTTAGGTTTAGGTGAATTATTGCTCTGATATAAGCTTAAAGGTATGGTAATTTATTAAGTCGATTCAAAACATGAATAAATTAAAGTAGTATCATAGTTTTATCACCTTATTAATCTGAATGAATATTTTTAGAAATAATCAGTTGTAGATAATGAAGGGGTGGGTGTGTCGGTCTGGGCGTTTATTTCGGTTCTTCGCTCATCGTAGACGTCGTATTTTCGTCGTTCGTATTTTTTAGTTATAGCCGAAGAAAAAACTTCAATAATCAAATATACGCTGGTAGGTCGGATCAAAAGAGATTGTCTTCGAAACGTGGTGAAGTCGGAACAAGGTTGGCAACACATGCGTCTTGCTTTACATTCGCAAACCCAACAAAATCCATCGACCGCAGCAAACTCGTTTTCCAAAAACCCAAAACCAACTGACAGACTGACTGTCATGATAGGGGCATGACAGTCACCGTGTTGTCAATCTCGACTCCGAATACATGGTCAGTACCAACAAACATTTGGTTTCATGTCCGTGTACTTTCACTTCATAAAAAGCAATGTGTCTTGTTAGTACTCGCTCATCTCTGAAACCACCCAATTAATTTCAATAAAATTCTGTTTGCATGTATGTTGTTTCTGACACGAAAGATAGAATATTTTTCGACCTAATAGGTGGCGAAGTTATCGCAATATACTTTTAGTGGCAAGACAACAGGCGTAAGAGTTCCATAGCAGTAAAAGGACAATTAACCATTGAATTGTTTTAATAGGTTTGCATAATTGCTTTACATGCTATTGGAATCTTTCATTTTGATGGTGTCGGAAATACTCGTGCAATACATGTATGTATGTACTTGTACGAGTATTACATACATACATACATACAATATAGTGTAACCACATTATATCGGTACAATTTGTTACTTAACAATAGTCTACAGTACAGACGTTTGAATTTATACCTTTACAAGTTAAAACAAAGCAATATGGAAATTGAATTTCATTATTTTTACAACCCCTTTCCATTTCCATTCCAGTTAAGATCGCAATCAACAACGTATTTCAATACGCAACATGAATTGTTCTACCTAATATTTCCTGTTATAAAGAAAATTACACCTTTCATGTTAAGAGCATTAACTCTGTATTAATTTGAAAATTGTAATAATTTTACTAGTTAAGACTTTTTGAATTTCACAAAAGAGAAAATGCGCGTACAATTTTCAGTTCAATAAGTATAAAAAGCAGGGTTACTACCGGAAATGTGAATACATATTTTAATACCCAAGAGGACAGAATCGAAATACTTTGGAAATGCCAATACGAATGCAATTTAACTGAGTTGGACTGTGATGACTATGATAAATATGGTGATGTCGGGGCGGGGTATCCCACGGGTAGATATTATCTATCTGTCATCAAACCATTAAGGCCTGGCCACACAGAGCGCGTAAGTAGCGCGTAATAGTAAATCCTGACGCCGCTGAGTTGTATTTTACTGAGTTACGAGTAAGCGGTCACACAGAGCGCGTACGCGTACGCGCGTTCTCGTACGCGCGCGTATTTTTTCCCATACAATGACGCTTGTACGCAAATCTGTAAAAAAATACAACGCCCGGCGACAAGAATGCCGAGTGCCGCGACAACCGTACGCGTACGCGCTCTGTGTGACCGCTCAGTAGTAACCCAGAACGACACAATTCGGCGCTAGAGCGCGGCGACAGGATTTTGTTCTAGCGCTGACGCTTAGCGCGGCGCTTAAATACGCGTTCTGCTTGGCCGGGCCTTTAATGTCTCACTGCACGTGAGCACAGAATGAGAAGTCTCAGAATAAAAAGGATTAACCGACCACACTAGCCAAGAGCGGATTAATAGACTTCACATATATACGCTATGTGGGACAGCAATGCGTTGAGGGCTGCCTACCTTTTATTACCTACTGATACTATCTGACCACCTCTGCTTCAGCAAAGTTACGTTGCATTCGTTATCGCGTCGATTGTTACCAAATAGAGGAATAACTAAACACTTTCTACACTCACAGCCCCACACTAGGATTCCCTGTGTCGTGTGTGCCATGGATACACACATAGACAAATACACAAACACCCAGACCCAAAAACAGAAATCTAAATTCATCATTAAGATATATGTTTGGCCGGAGATCGAACCCGGGACACTTTGCGCGTCAGACCGGTATGGTGGCCGCTCCGCCACGCGAGTCGTCCGATATAACTTGATAGAAAGACAATATCCTAAGATATCTACTGGAAGAAACTAACTACTATTTTTAGCACCACGCACTCCCATAAGATAAGCCTCATAATATCAAACTTAACGCTTTAAGCCACACAGACAATTTACTTTACCGAACATCTATTAATAAATGCCGTATGTTTATTACGTGGGGCACGCGATACAGTGATTCCACTAAAAGCATCTCGACGCCTTTTACTGTTCTCACCGTTAACGATAGGCGATAAAAGATTTTAACGCTTTATACGAGTATATTACGAGTACTGCATACTTTGTAACTGAAGTCAATGGTGCATAAGGATATGGCATTGTAATAAATATTTAAAGGGTAATTGTAAAAATATATGATATATATGTCGGAGAAGGACGGCTCTCATCGACATCATTGATAGAATGTATAGGTTTTGTGGGCGTTGTCATAGGGTAGATGCAGGCACAAATACAGTAATCACAATATTTATTGTTCTTTACATTTATGACTTCGGATTTACAAAATAACTATACTATGCTACTAATATTACTTTACAAACAAAGGATTTGAGCAGCAGGTTCAAGATAGTGACTACACGCTCCAAAACACAACGAAATAATGATCCACCTCGATCACTCACATCAGTTCTTATCCATGTTTCCCCACCGCGCCGCCACATACCTCGACTCCACTAGAGACCTCTTAATGTGCTCTGATTCTAATACAAAAGCTATACAATACTGTTAATTATAATTTAAAGCAATTAACCCTTCGCTTGACCAAGTACCAATAACATTACTAAAATACTAAAGTAACAGTATAGCTAAAGCTATATCAAATAACTCTGACTCTTCCTCCGACATATATATATTTGTAGATTTCAAAAAGGTATGTTACTTATGTAAGCGTTGCTACACCTCAGGCCATCGTAAAATAATATTTGCAGGTGTTTTTTTGATTTTAAGAATGTGGTAAGGCTAATGTCACGAATTAAAGCTAACTTCTAACTGTGCCCTTAAGCTAAGAAACATATCTGTGGTAAATCTTGGGTAGGATTCGTATTTTTATTTCTTTTTAATTTCTCTTTAATCTCTTTCGAAATTTTGGCCTAATGATCTATGGTTGACAAATTTATAGAATGTATTTTAGCACTATCGCGTTCATCGTTTATCGCTCATGCACACTTCGGGCAACACATCGGTTATACAGATAAAGGTAACCGTTTTCTATAGAGAATTCTTATTCATCCAGCGTAGTTTGAATAGTGTTTCGGATGTTTCAAAGAAACATTTTCGGGCAGGAAACGCCGGCGGCATTAAATATTCACGGCAATATGCCATGCGGCGTTCAGATAACTCATGCAAATACATGATCGTGTGTTCTAAGCATAGCTACGATGCGATAGAATTTAAATTGACAGGAAAAACGTTTTATCACAACTTGCTTTTATGTAAGTAAATAGCGTTACGGAAAAGTTTCATAGAAACGCACGGATTGTTGTAAGCAAAGTGCTCAGAATACTGATATAAAGGGAACGAGCTAAGGGAATTTGAATACGTTACCTTCGTGATTCAATTACTTGAATGTTTTAAGTAAGAAAACGACAAATCGTTCCCTTATGTCAAGCGGTCGCCGCCAAGAGGCAAATAGAGAAGATAGCGAAGATGCTATCTTATTATGTATCGCACCTTTTTTAATTAACCTTCAAAAGGCACCCGACGACGTGAGAGCGACGCCGGGTTATGTGGGATTTTTACCACACTAAAACTCCGGGATCTCCGACGGAACGCAACCGGAATCCCCCAAGCGCGATGCCCCGATCGGGCTCAGCGCTGAGAAAGCAGTTTTCGCATCCTCCCACACCATCTGGTGTTCACGACGGTATGCGACCACACTAAAATAAAAAAGGTTTAGCAGCTTCAATTGAAAAACAAATCCTACTTCTAAAACCGTTAGCACAAGAACCGTCATCATTTTGTTTAAAAAGGTATGTATATAAAGGCATTCAAAATAACTTTTCCCTTTTGCAGTAAATTCATTCAAATATCCCTTCCGTAGAAAGCTATACATTCTAATACTGTTAACGTTAACTTATGTGCCAGCAAAAGGCCACTCTTAGGCGTATTAAAGGATTGTAAAAAGGTTTTCGGCTGAAAAAATATTGGATTCTCTCGCAGGCTATTCAAGTATCACTGAGAGGCTCTGTCGGCACTGGAGCGTTAACAAGACCCTTTTAAGCTAGTGTTTGTGTAGTCACATTGTTGTTGAATGTCAACGGAAAGATGGGACAACAAACAAATGTTGCGCCACTAAGTGATTGGATCAAGAAGAACATTCCTTTAAGTGTTACGGCTTTTGACATTCGTAAGTATTACGGCGTTTTTGATACGTAAGTTGTACTTATATGAAATGGAATATATTGTAGTGGGATGAAATTATTATAATAGGTTAGAGTTAGTAGTTTAAGTTTTTAAGTAGGAAATGTTAGAAAATGTATTTGTTTTGGTCCGTCATTTCACCTATAAGTTGTGGTGCACATTATTTTGGTGTAAAATGTTAAAAGTCTAATTATGACTCAATTTTATAGACCACTGAGGCGAGGAACTTAATACATTAAATTTATCAATATGTAATGAAGATAATTTGAAAAAGTTTAGATAATTACTTGCTTTAAGTATAACATTTGTATTCCTGATTTTTTATGTGAATTGAATTTTCATGACAACTATAAAGTTGAAAATAGTATGTCTTTTAGCAATCAGAAAAAAGTCACTGTACAAAAAGGTTATATGGAAGCAACTGACAAATCGGAAATAAATCAGATTAATCTTGATAATACCATATAATTTTAATGCATAGCGGGATCCTCCGAAAATGAGCATATGAATAAATGACCCATATCATTACGCTGTGAATTGTTCGTAAATCTTGTAACATGGTGGCTTTGTTTAGCCAGCGAATACCCTTTCATAGCTTAGCCGTTCCCAAATCCCGGATTTTCCATGCGAATTGAAATGGAATGTTCGCATTTTCATCCGTGTGCATCCATAACGGTTTTTCTCCTGGACTCTGAAGGTATGAGCTTAAATCGCCGGATTTTAGAAATCGCAGTTTGCGTTTATAAATTAACGGAGTTCTTCCTGATTAAAAAGTATTTTTTGATAGTTTAAATGTGCTTTAAGTTCATTTAATAATTTGCCGGCATGTATTTCGTGGAAGAACGTCATTTAATAGTGCTGTTCAATGATACCGTCGAATTATTTCAACCTCAAATAAGATTAAAATAAAAAATTGAAACGTAGTAAAATAGCAAGCAATAATTAGCAAAAAAAAATTAGCAAGGGTATAATAACATATCTCTATACTACGATTCTTGTGTTTTAGGGTTCATTGACATATTCCACCCAAATCTGGCATATAATTGTAAATTCATCACTAAGATAATCGAGATCGAATTGGAGCAATATAAACGCTTGTCAAAAAATATCCAACAAGAACTCTTTGGCCGTGTCGCATACCCCTGTATAGGAAGGAGTGCTTATATTTTTGTAGAAATGACAAATATTTGTTTATAATCTAAGCCATTCTCTCCAGAAGTCTTTGTACTGGGCACTGATTATAATTATATAGAACATATTCACGGTGTATTTTGGAATTACCTTTTTGTTATATTATGGGGATTTATAAAGTGTCTGAACAACAAATAAATCATGAAGACTTATATAATTCTGAATAATTTAGAACAGACTGACCGAGAATCAAACCTGGAACACTCCGCATGTTAAGATATTAGTAATCACTATGCTGTCAGACTAGTACTAACCGCTGTGCCATACAAAACCTAAATACGTGCCTAAACCTAGTTGTCTCCGTTATACGTAGAAACCCGGCACCAAATTTGCAGAGTCTCGGAAAGACGGATGAAGTTAGTGTAAAATTATTATGATAATTCCTCACCAAAAACTTCCGAGTGAGTTTGCGCCATGAATATGCAAGGGGAAAGTTCATACGGTGCCAAGTTTTTATGAGCACTGTCAGATTGTGGTCGGCATTCGCTTTTGTTGGGAATTGTTTACGATGTAAAGTTTTCTATGCGGAGGTGTGATAACTGTAGCTTAAGCAATAATGGTCAGATGAAGCGAAGTTTCTGCTGTAAATTACCTGTTATGGCCTGGTTTAAGCGTGATAAAAATAAATGTCATGTTTCGTGTCTAAACCGTGTTAACATCGTTTCAGAATATATTTCAGTGGGATTAAAGGTATGCTCATAATTAATGATTAACATACTTTTTTTCTTCTATTTTATTTTAGAGTCGTTGCAATATAACTTATTTTCATATTTTATTTCGATATAAAAGTTTGTTAAACATACTTTAGTTAATTTTATTTGCATAGCTGAAATTTTTATGATTCGTATAAGAGGGAATGGGTTACTCCTTACAATTGGGCATTGAAAATACTCCAGAGTATTTTAAATGAACTTACCCCATTCTTCATTGGTATCTTAAATAAGCCTTTCTTGTTGAATGCTTCTCACCAAAAAAGAAAAAGCAACTAACTAATTACAACAACTAGAATCGATGATTTAACGTCCCCTCCAAAGCACGGCAGCGCATAAAGTTTAGCACCTAACTACCTACCCAGATCTACCGGATGCGACATTGCTTACCTTAATCATTTATAATATCCGCCAGGTTACGGTACATTTTAATTGAAGCAAGATTAAAGTTTGTTAGGATTAACATAAATAAGGCTAAGAACGTACTGAGAAACTAAGTACGGCCTTTAGTATAGACCTTTTTGATAAGATCAAATGGAGAACCTTAGTTAATTCATTCATCACCAACAAAGTCAATTTGATGTATAAATCAAAGTAAATTTCCTCATTGTATTGTTCGACATTACAGAGTTAATCAATCTTCTGTTACCATTGGGTCGCTACATAAATAAACAACCTCAACCTTACTAAAGAATATTTATAATTCCTAGAAACACTAAAAGACATTTGTAAAGTACTTTCTAAAACACGATGACCCATTTCTTACATTTTCACCTCTTTTCATTTCGTCTGTTTGTTGAAAGCGCGACTTAAAAGCGACACTTGAAAGTAGCAAAGTGTAAGAACGCACGATGTAAATTGTACTCTTTCTTAACATAACATGTAGCTATATAAAAGGGTTGGTTTTTTATATTAAAAGTGGTGTGTAAAAATGGTGCATTTAGATTATCTATGTATGTATGTGTAATAATTGTAGACGAATCTTTGTTAATAGTAGGGGAGCCCACGATGTTAAATATGTAGAAACTCGAGCGTCATTGGGACCTATACGTTTGTGTAGATTAGAAATTAGAATGAAGAAAAGGTTATATGATATTTTATGATTTAGCGGGAGTTTTCTTATTCTGACTATTTGAAAAAAAATGTATGAGAATGTATGAAATATAATGTATTTTTCTAAAAATGAACCTTTTCCTTTAGTTCGTGATGCATCATTACTTCCCAGGGATTCATGCTAATAAGTGACACTATCAGATAGCATTACAATACAAGATACAAGATATTTTTTTTTCAAAATGACTTTTTTTCACTACTTCGAATGTGGTAATCGGCAGATTATGATGTTTCCCGTTTTCTAGCATTATTTACTTTATATTAAAAACAAAACTGACCACGATCATGTCCAGCAATCGATTTTCTTGATTCTGCAAACTCCCCGACATAGAAAGCTCATTTATTGTTTACGATACTATACAGGGTGTAAGGAATCTCCCAAATCATAGTCTGACGCGCTCGAGACACTCCCGAAATCCCCTCTTGGGCTCCCCAACTATAATACATGTACAAGATTTCCACCACACAAGTTATCCTAATAATACATTTAGAAAGTATTGTTTATTTATTTGTGTACAAGTAAGATAGTATTACAATGTTTTGGTTCAGTTGGTGAGGTCAATACTATGTTTCCATTACTGAGAAAGGTATTTTCGTAAAGTGTAATGATTCTGGGAATGTGAAACTAGCTGGAAAACAGAACCACTAACACCAACAGGTTTTATTTTGTTTACCCCTTTTTTATTATTTTGTTGATCTTGTGTATAAAACGCAGTCATACTTAAACGGTTCAAAGAATTATTACATCATTATAACGCAAATTAAGATAAATAATTGCAATCTAACTGATGTATGATTACAGATTAAAAAACTCATTATAAAGGAGCAGGAGTGGGATATAAAAAGGCCAGCAGATAGTTACGATGTAAATCCACTATTTTTAAAAGAGTAAAAATATATAAGAAATATTAATATGACACTAAGTAACTGGCATTTCAAGTAGATTCCAGAAGAAAAAACTAAGTAAAGCGTGATCCTCATGCATCGTGAATCCCCGGGGTGTTCCTGACAGGCGGAGAGAAATGCGCTGGATACTTTTGCACTCTGATCTATCGCGACTCTCTAGCGACATCGGAGTGTCTGCCCGTTTACATCTGACACACACGGGCGGCTTATTCTAAAACTTTGTAACTAAAACTTAGTAGACAGGTCGCTTTTCAGTATAAAACAAACCTAATATTGATTGTATTTCTCATTTAATTGTAAATCTAGCATTCTTATTTGCACTATATTTGGCCGATAAATATATATTTCATGAAATTTTATACAAATAGATAAGGTGTTTGATAATTTCGTTCATAAAGTTCGCTACACAAAACATTTATAATTTCCTGGAACTATTTGTAACGTAGCTATGCATTATAATATAGTATGTTGTATGTTGTTTTTGCGTGGAATATTAAGTATATGACACTGGAAATAGATCACATTGACAATTTAAACATAATACTAAAACTGATCACTGTAAGTATTGACATGCAACCTCAAATAATTTTGAAACATATAACATCAATATGTTATTTTAGAGCAGATGTAATTAGGTAGAGTCACTTTTGCCTACAAATAAATACTATTAAATAGTAATGCTAGGGTATTTACGTGTCCTTCTTCGTTTTAAGATGTTTCAAATATTCTTTTACATCGCTAGTAAGGCCTTAGCAACTCAATCGCCATAATGTCCATATTGTTATTTCTCTCTTCAAAGTATAAACAGTTTCGCATGCTGGTATTAAAAAGAACTTGCTATATAATTCAGTTCTTAACGAGCAGTCTTGCGCTGGTCGATATAAATGCAATAGAAATGCACGTGCCATTATAAAGTTCTTGGAGTCGCATAAACGTTGGTCCCTTGTTAAAGTAATAGAGCTATTAACTACGATGACCTGTTACACTATGGAAGAATGACTATGAATAATTTGATTTAATAATATATTGTTAACAAATCATTCAGTATCTTTTTACACAGTAAGTAGCTATGTGAGAGATACAGACGTTACTCATAAGCTGAATAAATTTATAACAAAATCTTTGGTAATTACTGTAATTAGTTACTTATTTGAAAATTACTTACAAGAAAGTCGTCTTATAGCATCAAAAGCAGTTATATTTATAAACGAGCTTTTGCCCGCGGCTTCGCTCGCGTTACGAAGTAATATTTTCATCCCCTATTTTATCCCCTTGGGAGTAGAATTGATCAAAATCCTTTCTTAGCGGATGCCTACGTCATAACATGTACCTGCATGCCAAATTTCAGCCCATTCCGTCCAGTGGTTTGGGCTGTGCGTTGATAGATCACTATGTCAGTCAGTCTCCTTTGAGTTATATATATTAAGATTTTAAACAAGTTATAGCATGATATTTTGTACCAACAAATTTTACAAATTACAAAATGGATTTATTCTATAACTTTTGATTTGACATGTAACAGTTGCAGTTTTATTACTATCGACTTTACAAATCGATTTTCGTTTAATCGTTGATGGTACAGCAACTGTGAGATCGCCGTAAATATTAGTAGGTGCTCCAATACCGGACATTCCTAAATAATGGCAAATTACCAGCAATAGAGCTATGAATTATTTATTCTTCAACTGCGAACTTTGAACTTACAAAGAAAATGTAGTTGGAGAGCTAAAATGAATTTACAAAAAATGGCCAAGTGCAAGTCAAACTCATACCTGGAGGGTTCCTTATTCTCATTTTTTTTCTATTTTAAATATTATTATAGCAGCCATTAAGTGCATGCATTGTGAAACTGTCTACCTATTACGGTTCAATAGATAAAGCGGAAAACGTCAAATTATCGTTTTTTTTTATATTTGTATTTTATATTTAGTATTAGTTGTTATAGCGGCTATCCTTATACATACCTTGTTAAATTTTATATTTCTATATATTGCGTTTCAGAAGGTAGAGCCCTGTGACAGACGGTCAGATAGCGGAGGCTTAGTAATAGCGTTCCATTTTTACCTTTGAGAACCCTAAAAATAGGTACTCAAGAGAAAATACGTTCTAAGTTTTCTTAGTTCGAATGTAGGTAATTAAAGTACACAAGTAAGTACAGCTGTTCTAATTAAAGCGAGTGTGCCGCCGAGACGTATGCCACATAAACCCAAGTGTTACTTTTGCCGAAACTTTTTAACGCTGATGAGTTGTAGCTCGGTCCCGCAATTTAAACTTTGAATTCATTACGATTCCCTTATGTTGGCATGACTTATTTGGAAGAAAGATAATGAAACAAGTTAATGATGGTGTTATGTTACAAAAATACAGCAGCTCATTCATAGATGTGTGTTTGTTTTGTACCCGGCACGTCTGTGAGCTCATTGATATTAATCTTTTATCTACATTTTGTTGCAAATGGAAAATATATCCGCACAAAATACTCACAGCGTTGAATCATCTTTGGCCAAGTTGGTATCATCATGCACATTTTAGTGTCGTCATCATAATCATTTATATATATTTTCACGCCAAACTGCTAGTCCGCTCTGAAGTTATTGCGAGCAGGTATAGTCATATAATTTGCTATGGCAACGCGGACCATACCTTGGTTACTGGCCGTCTTCGTTACACCCCACATAACCTTTTTGTACTTATTTGGGTAATCAAGGAGTCATACATAATATTGAAGAGCGTGTCTATAGTAAAACTAGTCTAAAACCTTTAAATTAATTGATTCATTCACACATTTCTGCCTTTACGAGAATTTTATATTTATTTAAAATTTAAATACCACCGCTAACAACATTACAGTAGAACAAGCGAAACACACAAACTCGGTCTAGTGGCGCGTAATTTTATGATTTCAAAGGGCGTATGAAATAAACTACGCATTCCTCGCAAAATTTAACTTGATGCAACAGAAACAATTTATGAACATGTTCCGAATGTAGCTTTGATGTTGCTGACAGAATATTTCAGCTCAAAACTTTGTAATTTACATGAAGCCTTTGAATTTTACGGAGGAATGAGTTTTACGCTCGAATTAAAATCCCACTTTTGCATAATATGTTTGAATGTGCACGAAAGTATGTGAACTTTATGAGTTTTAGTTGCGTCGTTTTGTGTAATGTGTTTATTATATAATAATATTTCTGGCCCCTAATTTGACACTAATGTAGACACATGAATCTAACTTAAAAGTTCTATATTAAATCTAGGAATCCTATCTGAAATAAGTGAATTGCGTTGATACCACTGAAAACTTAGTCTGGGTATTTCATGTATGTGGTTATGTTTTGCTATAGCCTTCAAACTAAAAGATAAGAGCACTTGAAATTGTTGCCACAAGGAAGTAAAAAGTGGAACAGTAGCACCGGCTCATTACCGTGGCACGGACGATTTTTTTTTACGTTCTTACATAATCTTAACATTTTGTTCCATAATAATTATTTTTTTACCTTATAAAAGTAATTTTTATTTTGTATCCATATGTTTCTACATACGGTAATTCTACGAGTAGCGGAGATCTATGGAGTTAAAAAGAAAATATTTACCATTTGTTTGGTTAGAAAACATTTTTTTAAAGGGAATTATGAAAGACTACGAAATGTAAACAATATTCCCACTCCACTCCACTCCAAAGAAAATTAGGTCGCAAAGTAAATATTCGAAATATCATTCTCGTTACAATGAATAACCTTTAGCAATAATGGCGGAGATGCTCCGCGGAATATTTCGTGTTAATTTACAAGGTATTAATGCCTTTGTAATGAAAATATTTCCTCGTTTGAAATTACCAATTAAGCTATCATAATGAAGATATTCAAATTACATTCCTTAAGCTTCCAATGTTGACCAGGCAACACTGTTACGGAAGGCGGAATTAATACTTTTGTATTATAACAGTTCCTGAAAGTGCTTACCTGGTGAATGAAGTTGAAGTCATATTTGAGAAGCTTGTTTGTTCAAATAGGATTACGTAGGTAACTGTATAAAGAAATACATACCTACACATATTTTAAACTAAAAAATGTAAAGCAGCTTCATATACATCGGTAAAAGAAACTGACTGATAGTTTAGTACTAAACTGTCGATTTACTGATTTTTGAACACAAAAGGTGATAGTCTGCTGTGTTCTGGTTTAAAAGGTGTGGCAAGGGAGACCTACTTATTCGAGGCGCTAAAAATTTATATTATACATTTAGAAGCAGGAACTTAATAATAAAAATAAAAGAAGCAGGGACTAACCAGATACAAAAAAAACCGCCCATCTGTCCGGTCCATTTCTTTAAAATATTTAACTACACTATTACAGAGCTCAGAGTATATACGTTACCACTTCCCCGGAATATTTTTCTTACTTCACGACGTTAGTACAGTAGGGCTACCATGAGTTTACAAAAGTATTACTCGCTAGCGACTGCGTAAAATAAATGTATGAAAAATTGTACAGCGCCTCTGGTGGTTACTCGTAGAACTAAAATCCGTAGTGACGTAACTCGATACGTAAAAAACCTATCGAAATCAAATCGCTAGCGAATGTCATTATGATCTATTGCCATACAAATTCGGTCCCATGAGTCATTAATTTGACAGACGTTGTCAAGAAATACCGTAACGATAGTAGTTATGTTATTCACTAGCAAAATGACAATAGTTTTCTATTTACCATTTCTATAGTGGCGTTTCTATGCCAACTCATGGTAATGCTACAGGACGAGTAACTGTGCATGATAAATCTGTAGACGGCTGGTATAAAAGATTGTAGGAAGATTAAAAACAGCTCAGACGTTCTAAGTTAACTTCCATATAAGCTCTGACAGGGTTGAAGCTTATATGGCTGCACTTTGGAATTTTCTGAAAATTTGTTCAATATTACAACAACATGAAAGTTATTTTACGGTCCATTTTGGATGATTGCAAATTTAGTGGAGCTCCTGTTAAACAATAAGTGGTAAAATACACGCCGTTTTTAGAGCGAGGTCTAAACAAAAATAATAAATATAAAATAGGAATACTCATAGTCACCTTTTAAAGCAATCTTAGCAGTCAACATCATGGCTTTTTATGGGATTCCATTTTAAATTACTTAATTTGAAAATTGTTCTAAATACTTTTTTATATTCTTGTTCTCAGCACGGCTGTTCCCAAATCACTCAAAGTGATAGTAGATAAGTATATACACTTATGATAAATTTCTTTAAATAAGCCCTAAACATTTTTTTAACCATCTATAAACCAAGATAAATAGAAATTAAATCTTTTAACATTCTTAAGATTGTATACAAGATATACCAGTTTGAAGAAGGTAGGTGATAAGAATCTCCCAAAGCCTAGATTTAATTAACTTTGGGCAACAAACAACTGTTACCTCTTGATTTAGGGTTGTGACCCAAAAATAATTGCTTATTTGCCTGGGAAATTCCAGGAAGATTTATAAGAATTAGATCATTATTTAGATAAAAGTAGATTCATAAATTTTGTTTATTTGAAACAAATATTTCTTGAAAAATCTTGATTCAATTCTTTTAATAGTTTGATTAAAATATTATAGAAAAAAATATTTTTATGTAACTGCCATTCTATAGAGCCTTAAGCAATCGTATTTAGTCAACATTATATAAACTAGTTTTTAAAAGTTTTTATTTACTTTTGCAAATACTACTACTACTATTTGCGAAAACGTTAAATCGTCTCTTTACTATAATTTTAAGGCAAGACGATAGATGCCACACCTATTTCTACCCGATGACAGTAGTGTTAGGCGCTGCTGTGTTCCGTTTTGAACGGTGTGGTAAGGGAGACAGACTTTTCCGAGGCGTTTCAGCTTAGTCCTCAGGGGTAGCGGCGCTTCTGTGGCCGACCTCAGGTAGGAATATCTAATCCTATCTGGGGTTGATTACAGATGTCCATGGGCGGCAGTAGCCACTTACCATCAGGTGGACTGCATGCTCGTCTGCTACTCCTATATTATAAAGAAAAGACGCCTAAAGAAAGATTACTAATTTGAATATTAGACACGGACAGTAATCAAACCAATAACAATTAAGCGATCGCATCTGTGGAATTAGGTCAACAAGTCCTTATTAACCCACGCCTAAGTTTCCATAACAAGACCCTATTTTGGTTGGCAAGTAACTTCGTTACATTAGCCTACCCTGAACCGATACAGTATCTTTGATAATTATTATCACCACACCAGAAACTCGTTTAAAATCGATTAACGCGATGTCCTTTAAAATTTTACACGCGAAGCGAAACATGGTAGACTTTTACTGTTACTTTTATCAAACTAAGTGTAAACTCCTTCGTTTTATGACATCGATAAAATAATAAATATATATTATATTCTTTTCTTTTTACAGTTCATTTAAATTTAAGAAATAATTTAGAATGTGGTCATAATAATCAGTCTAAAGCTTTCTTACTCGTCTCGGTATTCTTGTAGAAGTACATATAAAATAATATATATCCAAGTGATTCAAGATGCCAAGAATACTTCCACAAAAATATGGTGAAGATTTTATGCGTTCGCAAATGAGATTTTATTATAGAATTAATATTAATATTGGAGTTAAATTCTCGTTGCGCATGTACTTAAGCTTAACAAATGGAGAAGGCATTGTAAAGTGAAATGGAAAAATCAAAAGAAAATACATTATGTCTAGCATTTTCTCCAGATACTAAATTGGACTGATAGTACTAATCTTAAGAGGTGCTTATATTTTTTCTGACTTTTCAAAGCTTCTCCTTAAATCCACTTGTTGCCAGTATTGTTGAGCACTCTTATCAATTTCTTACTCTTTTGATTTATAAGCGACGTTTTTAAAATTTCTCTAGGGAAAATTTCTCAACTTAAGTGTGCTGATACAAATCTAATTATTCATACCAAGCGTATTTACACTATTTACGTACTTCATATAGAGTTCTCTTTTTTGCTAAGCAACCACATAAATGAAAAAAAACTAGATTGAGTATTTTTTTAAGTATGTTTAGTATTTTTCTGTGTCTTTGTACATTTAACAATTTATATAAACGGCTGAAATTTAATAATAAAACGGTAAGACTTTATTTATATAGCTCTTCCAGACCAGACTTCTCAGTGTAACATTCAACCATGCATGCGAAAAACTTTTACGAAGCTGACGAGCGCGCAAAAAATTAAAAGCAACCACTTTACGTAACACGTCGTCGACCGCACTACATAACTCCACGGTTTAAACCGACGAACTCGACCCAACACTTCACTTCGTCGGTCCACGGTAAAACCGACGTATATTTTACGACGAAAATAATTGTATTCTAAAAGTTTTTATTCTAAAAATATTTGACGGTATTTAATCTCACTTTTAATTTTTTATTACTTAAAAAAATATTATTAAATGTATGCGTTATTTAAATACGAAATTCGAAAGTAATTGTGCAGGATTTATATTTTTAGAGTGTGACAGGCACTTTGAAAAATTAATTTCACTTGTTACTGTATATCACTATTTGACTATTACATATTTTTGGATGAAAAGGAATTGTTTTGAGGTAACCACTTCAGGTTTCATATAGCTGACCACACTATGCAAATCCTCGATTTCAATTAATAAGTTGGCGAACCCGACTTATCAATTACTCGATACATATATCACACGATATAAACTAAAACTCGGTATTACAATCAGGAGATCCGAGAATTTCCAAGATTCCAATCTCAAACACGATCCTTTGGTCATTCAGTTATTGCGTAATACATATTAATTATAAGTTAATTACCACGTTTAAGAAAAACATCAACTATGGCCTAAAGCTCTCTCATTGAAAATAGACTCATATCCTGCATTAGAACAATAATGGCAGGATGAGAAAGAGGACCATACGTATATTTGTTAATTCATTAAACCGCTTATTATATTTTAACAATGTTACTTAAAAAATAATCGCATAATGTCAGCAGCTTAAAACACATAGATTACGTTACTTCAATTACTTGGCTACACCACGTTTGTATTGGACGTAGAGAAGCAAAAATGTAGCGTCGAAAGGGACGCTGTAACATAAATATAGAGCGGTTCAAATTGCGCGGTTGGCTCCGTGAGGTCATCGACATTTAATCTGAAAGAGGTTACAACGATTTACAGCTCTCGTATACAGGCGTATTTATTTTGTCGAACTCCACTTAATCCATGGCGTGAAATGGTATATTAAAATATATTTCTCGTGAAAAATTTTATACGTTTTTTTATGAAACTGAAGTACACCCATGCAATCTTTTTTTATAATATAGGAGTAGCAGACGAGCATGCAGTCCATCTGATGGTAGGTGGCTACTGCCGCCCATGGACATCTGTAATCAACACCAGATAGGATTAGATATTGCTACCCGAGGTCGGCCACAGATTCGCCGCTACCCCTGAGAACTAAGCTGGAACGCCTCGGAAAAGTCTGTCTCCCTTGCCACACCCTTCAAAACGGAACACAGCAGCGCCTAAGGCTGCTGTTATTAGGTAGAAATAGGTGTGGCGGTGGTGCCGCCGGAATCGAACCATAAAGGATTCTACCACCTTCAAAAGTTAAATCTAGTTAAAGATAAATTGTGTAGCTTATGGACTTGTGTAATAAATAACAAATATTAGTAATAATGAAATCTACATGAAGTTGGACATGTATGCGTTGCTACGCCTACTTACCACAATCACCAAACGAGGAAAAAGCAGTAAGCAATGCTTTTTTACGTCAAAAAGTATGAAGAACCTTAACTGAAAGTAATTTTGGTTGATAAAACTGATTATCTTTAACTTAAAACTTGATTAATGAAAAACATTTTCAAAATTGACTGAAAAAACGGCCACACATTTACATTTAGTATTTTCATACCGTATTTACGTACCGTATACCACGTACGTACGTACGTACGTTTTTATTAAATAGTATGTCCATGGATTATCCAGTTTATATCAAAGGCCCGGTACGCGCACATGTATTTTCTATTAAAGTTTTTAGATTTAGGTTACATTTATTTAGTTTTTATAATTTAATTCTATGTAAATATTTTACTTTAACTTATTTATAGTGAACCTTTTCATACTGCCCTACGGTGTGAACGGCGCAATTCTAAGCCCTTTATTTATGTTACTGGAATACTGGGTCCTTTCACCGCTTACTTTTTTCTAAAAGGGACTAGATTTATTGACTTAACCCCACTCGTTGGAAATTAATTATGCAGTATATTTATTTTGTCTAAGAACCCTTTTAACTTTTCAAAGATAATGTACAAACGACTGAGACCAATAAGATCTATTATTCAAATACTTTTGTAAATTTTTTTATAATATAGGAGTAGCAGACGAGCATACAGTCCACCTGATGGTAAGTGGGTACTGACGCCCATGGACATCTGTAATCAACCTCAAATAGGATTATATATTCCTACGTGAGGTCGGCCACAGATGGGCCACTACCCCTGAGGACTGAGCTGGAACGCCTCGGAAAAGTCTGTCTCCCTTACCACATCCTTCAAACCGGAACACAGCAGCGCCTAACACTGCTGTTATTAGTTAGAATAGGTGTAGCGGTGGTACTGCCGGAGTCAAACCACAAAGGGTTCTACCACCTTCAAAATTTGTAAATATAGTATTTGTAAATTCGTTTTCACTAAGGTGAATTTCTATATTATTATTGGAAGTCTTCATAATATTTACATTATTATTCATATTTTGTTTTATGTATATCGAAGTACAATTCAGTAGGTAATGAATATTTAATTGATTAGCTGAGTAATGTCTTCTGGAAAATATGATACAGCAAAAAATATATATAAACAGTTACTGTTCATACAATAAATGCTATCCGTAATACATTTATCGGTTAACAAATCTTATCTACGTGACAAGAATAGTCGAGATATTTAGACCTCGGTTTCAGGAATGCCAGGCCGTAAAACAAGAACCAACCGGACAGATGGATTAAGACATTTCTCTCGAAACAATATTACTACAACTAAAATACTATTTAAATAATCATATACACAATTGCTATGTTCGGACAAAATGCATTTTCATTTTTTTCTAACATTATATGTTTTGAAATAACTCTATCTATAACAGGAGTCAACTAGCGTAGAAAATACAAAGGCAGCCCAAAATTCCGACCCTTCTTGACTTTATTATATTACATATAAATTAGAAACCCACTTCTCTCGAAGTACAGCGTGTGTCCTCGTATATCACCATTCAGTTTCAACGGAAGAGGTCTGCCCTGGATACATCAGACCCATAAATTAGGAGCAATGGCGTCGCCCTGCTGTGAGTTTTATTGTGATTTATGTATTCGATTATCGAGCAAACGGCTAAAAGCGTTTGCCGATGTAACGATGTCATTAATAATTTAGAGGACAACTGGCCATACTTCAAAAATGGACGGCTGTGTGATACGAATTTCGAAATTTTAGCGCTATGAACGCTGACTCTGTCAAACGTCAGTTCATTCGAACGGGATTGGATTGGTTCGTTCAACGTACACCAGATCTATATCCGTTGGGTAAAAGCTATCTCACTAAGAGACACATCGGTTCATGTGGAACCTTTTACCGATGGAGCCCATTTCGGATCTTTCACGGATGGTTTCCAATGAGACTTAAAAAACCACGGAGCGGAGGTTAAAATCCGGTGGATATTAAGCCGTGTATTGAGGCGAGGGTAGACAGCGTTTATCAATTTCGCCTAACCTGTTTCATTTTAGCGAATTACACCGATAAAAGCGGCGTCAGTGGCGAGAATTATTCACGGGAAACAAAGCGACACCCAACGTTCCAGGCAGGTGTCTGAAATACGAAATTCATTGCGTCGTAAACAAAAGGACGATTTTTAAAGCTTCAGCGTGAGTGTTTTGCACAAAATTTATTTTTTTCCCCCCGCGCCATTATTCACTTTAATCTCTTTCTGTTATTGATAAACGACGACGATACGTTTGAAATTGTTATTTTATGTATTATTTTTATTGGACAAAGGCAGGGCAATAATAATTAAACGACATTTTTCATACATGCCCTTTATTTGTTATGCTATTACAAATATAAAGTGCGACTTTCTTATACGATTTCGATACATATAAGTAAGAAATGTTATAACTGTTTTAGAAGGCGCAGATTTAATTCGAATGTGTAGGGTCATATTCCCATATAGGGTCATAGGTCATATTCCCTATGACATTTGGAAATATAATTTATGGTCTCAAGGTAAAGCACTCATTTTCTTGGTATTATAAAAAATGTGGTAACCAGATTAAATACTACTTCAAAAAGAAGTACCTACAAAAATCAGCATTTAAATCATACAGCGAGCCGCAATCTCAACATTTCATAATTACATTAATTATGAAAGACCGCTCTTTACGTTTTTTGCGACTTTTCATTTGAGGTAGGAATCTAAATTAATAGGACTTAGGTCTTTTTTGCTCATTCATTAGCAGTATTTGTTTAATTCATAACGGTCCATTCAGTTGTGGGAAATAAAATGGAGAATAATTTAATATAGGCGTCTTTCATCTTTAATTAAAATAAAAGTTATTTGTAATTTTTATACCACTCCGTAGAGATTTTGTAAGTTGGCCCTAATAATCGTAATAGGACGTAACCTTAATATAGGTTTTAAGAAATTTATTCTCATAAATACCTAATATCACCTTTGGATATCACCCTATACCTTCTTGGATGCTGACGAAATTTGTAAGCTTCAATAATCGAATGGAATTATTTCATCCTGGGTTCTATAAGTACCTTAAACAAAAGTTGAAAACCATGAAAAAAGGACGGAGCGAAGGATGTCCTCCGCCGTCATAAGAAGTCCTCAAGTTATAATGACAACGCTTTTATAATAACGCTTTCTACGCTCATAACCTCCCTTCAGAATTTCCGGTGTCATTGACATTATACAAAAGTATAAAAATATCCAAAGTCAGAACAAAAGACGCAATCCCACCCCAGTATCCTTTGCATATCAGACCGTATGATCGCCCATCGAAAGCGAATTGCTATATCCGATTTTTGAACAGAGGTATGTCAAAAATATAAATTTAAGAAACTCCGTAATTCCACAGTAGAACAAATCATTTTTTTTTTCTTACAAAAGATCGTAATTCATATTTAAGTCCGGATCAACGTCAATTATGGCAAAATCTGTAAGTTTTAGCAAGTAATTAGCATTTCTAATTCTTTAGCTACCGCGACTTCGGGTATCAATCACTTATTTAGCCATTGACATTGATCGATTCACCGCCTAGCAAGGTCGCGTTAATCGACCTTCGAAATTCTAGGAAATTTAGCGGTTGTAACTTGATCAAATGAATATTGACTTGTTTAGGGGGGTAACACTACACTAGCGATAGTCCGCGCTGGCGACTATCGCCGACGGTAATAGCACTCTATTGCAACCCGACCGCCAGGCTGCCTGCAATGGTTGTGAGTGGTCGGTGACGCGGGCTGTCACTAGTGTAATAATATACCTCTCAGTCTCCCGTGTGATACCTGCCTTATGCAATTGGTGAACATTTAAAAATTTGGGGTAAATACCACTACGCAAACTTCGGAAACACGATAAGTACTATAAGCCTTCATACTTTCCTTAGCCTGCTTTGGAAACTAACTTTCAAAACTCATGTGTCAATGCTCGTAATATGATTTAAGGAACATATAAGGAAAATTCATGCTTCTAAACTGATTGGTCTCAGGCAAGGTATGTGAACCAATTTTTCGCGGACCACTAGTAGGCCGAAGTGACCCTTGCAATCGTCCGCGAAGTTTTAAATGAATTGTAATCGCATTTCTTTTTCTATAATTGTCGATAAATAGTACCTTTTTGTTTTCAAAGACGTTGTCTCCCAGAGACTTTTATAATCATAATGGTACTTTTCAAAAAGCGTAAAGAATATATGGTCGTGAAGACACAGAAGTACTTTTCTATTATTACAAAACTTTAAACTTGCTTTTACATGCTCTAAGTCCCAAAACATATAAAGCATTTTGAAGCCAAATGGTTTCTTTTCAAATCACTGCAATATGACGAACGAATCCATTACACTGGCAGTAACATGATAAAAATATACACCGTGAAACGTTAGGTATCTACATTACTCCGGTTTCCCACTTACAGTCGAGCCGACGTCAAACTGTCCAACTCGCAACGCAGGTATGCTTCCACAAAGTTATACGTGCAACCAGTACGGTCTGTAAGCTGGTGAGATAAGGTACAAATTGTACGAGTCAGTACATTTTCGTCAGTTTACACGCGGTGTCAGGCTGGCGATATTATTACGGTGTCGGAGTGACGGCCGTGGACGAACTGACACGCTCTTTATTGAACTTACCTGTGACGCTCGTCTGACGCCTGACGTCTGACGTCTTTGTTCGAAATTAACTTTGCTTTTAAATATGTTCCAGATGCTATAACTTTTAATATTAAAACGTTATTATGACTCGAGATATGACTTTGGGAATTGTTCTCGCTTTTATAACGAGTTCGAGTCGTTTGAATATTAAAGTTATTAATTTTTCATTACTGCTATAACGATGATTAAACCTAATTCCAAATTTTGCACATGAATAAAACACCTTACGACTCAGGATAAACATATTATGTGCATATACATTACTAACCATTGACATAGATTCATAGATTAGTAAAGATAATTCGCCGCCTTGAGTTTGAATGAAGCCACAAACGGCTTATTTTAGTAAGTTCTTTTTTTGAATTCTTGACAAATAAAAACATTTTGAGAGAAAAAATTACGAATAAATAACTAATACTGCGTAATTTACGTAATAAATAAATAATTATTTCAAATATTTTAGGGACATTTTAGCACGGAGACGTGGCAAAACTTTTTTACGCAACTATTTCAATTCTCAAAACTGGGTACATTTTCTTGTTAGAAGTGAGTAATCTTTACTTATCTATGCATAGATAAGTTATTAATAATTTTGATGAAAATACCGCTGTATGACATTATTGGAAGTATAACAGTATATAGTAAAAAAGTAAGGTTTAAATTAGGAAATACTGATTTGAAGTACCAAGGTCATGGACAATAATATAGATCTGTAGCTTAGAAAAGAAGCAAAGAGCTAATTGCTCTTGAAAAGTTTATAACGATTATTATTCTGAAAAAAAAAGCAGTAGAAAAAGGATTACTTTGTTGATGGTGTTAAAATTGCATTATTAAATATACCTGTTTCAATATTACACCCTAGCAAAAACCCGCATTGCTCAAACAATTCCTTTTCTGCCACATAAACTCTTAATCCATCGACGTAATCGCGTCCATAAATATTACTTGACACGAACAGACTTTAAAGGCGACCTATTTCGTACTCCTTCGATATTACCAGCGAAAAAGGTGTATTTATTCAAACTTTCATTACCAGTCATTTTCGTTTAATGACTTAATTGGACAGTTTCGTTTAGTCAGTCAATTTCGTAGCGAAAGTGGTGCAAACCGAGTGCTTTCTCGCGTGCTCACTTTTAACGCCCTCTCAAAATAACCCCGTTATTTTTTAAGCATGACTAATTGCAACAGATTTCGTGTAATTGCCTCACTAAGTCATTATTTAGCTTTCAAGTAAAACACTTTCCTTGGCGGCTCCGAACGTAATCGCTGGTGTGACTGTGCTTGCTACGATTGTTTTAATTAACCTCAAAAATAATCACTTCTACGAAATCGCTTTTCAATATTGTTTTATGTATAACTCGTGGTAGTCAGTAACCTTCAGCCAGTAATTGCCAGCCGGCTGGGTTTAAGGTTAAAATCGCCTATTCCAAATTGCTATATAATTACAATTTACTTTGTTTTCATACAAATTAATGTTTTAACAAGTGCTAAGGATTTGTATGAAATACACAACCGGTGACTATTATATATCATTCAAAGCGAAAAGCTGCGTTTAACACTACTGTTATTATAAATAGATGTACCGGTGGTGCCTCCTACATTATTCAAAATTTTAATATAATCTCATCCGAACCGTAGAAAGTAAATGTAATTTGAATTTGAATACAAAAGGCTACGTATTCGCGCAGACGGAACCGAATTAGGCAAACGTCGCCCACCCGTGGCGTACTAAGTTCTTAATTAATTAATATCGATTTCGCCCCAACTTGGGTAATTAATAGAAACGTGGCCCCAAAACTTAGATAACCCTTTGGGAAGTTCACGTATTAATCCAAGCGGGACACAATGAAAACTTTACTGGAACAGAAGTTTCGACACTTGTGTATTGAGTGGCGACACCTTTTGGGTGCTCGAGTCAACTCGACTGGAAGAAAACTCGGGGCGCAAACTTGACTGAAGTGAGCAATGTCAATGGGACTGGGATTATATTGCACTTTTGTGCTCTATTTTTGATGATTTATGCAAAATTTGTGTTAAAAAAATACATAATTACTTTGTCGTATTTATAAATACGTAATAGTACTAAGCTAAGTATTAGGAATTGTTGTCCATGTAGTTTCGGGACCAGAATAGGGCTACGGTATCCCCTGCCTGTCGTAAGAGGCGACTAAAAGGGGGCTTCCGAGGTTGCGGGTGGCAAGAGTGGGAGCACGAACCACCCAGCCAGGGGCCCCGGGAAGGACGGCGGTATGTCTGGTCGCATAGTTGGTGGGTTTGGCGAGCTCCAAGATCACCTGAGCGGAGCCAGACGGGGCAACGCGCTAAGAGGACCCCGGTTACGTTTCTTTGGAGATCCCGGAGCCCTCAACGCAGCGCCGAGGACGGCCACCGTGGGGGGTTTTAGTGCGGTAAGAATCCCACATAACCCTGCGTCGCTCCTACGGCACCGGGTACCTTTTGAAGGTTTCCCCCTCGTAAACAAAAAAAAAAGTATTATGAATTGTAATATAAGTGATTTAGGATCGCGGATTCTTCTTCAAGACGTCGATAATACTAACATACAAAAATGTATTAGTATGATAATGAATATTGTTTTAAAAATATTTATTAATTTAATCAAATACGAAAGAAATTTTATAGTGTTGAGTTCTTATTTAAAGGATACTTATACAAAGCGTACAGTCTTATTCGTCAGGATTAGCAATGCATATGTGGCCATTGGCCAACCTCCAGTAAAACATCTGTAATGGCTGCATTAGCCACATAAGGGCTGCCTCCTCATTAGCTACTATTTTTTCATAAAAATCTAAAGTATTGTAAAATGTTGTAATATAAGCATCATATTAAATTATATAAAATTCTCGTGTCACAATGTTAGTTACCGTACTCCTCCGAAATGGCTTTACCGATTTTCACCAAATTTTATATGCATATTCATTAGGTCTGAGAATCGGCTACTATCTATTTTTCATACCCCTAAGTAATAAGGGTTGTTAACATTTTTTATTTACATGGCAACACAACGTTTGCCGGGTCAGCTAGTATTAAATAAAGTATTCAATAACAACTTTAATAGCGTACAAAATATTTCATTACTTGATAATTACTGAATCTTAAATTCTGGAATGGATGGAAGCTTAAATTCCAATATCCTAATTCCTAGTATCCAATTCTGTTTGATACGTATTTGGGTATGAGCTTAAGGAATCTCCAATATGCTATCTAATAAATAGCCTTTGTTAGAGTCCATACGATCCTAACACGTGTTCCAAATCTCTATATTATTCTACGTAATACGAGACTTAGTTGTGAACAAGATAATATCAGTTTCTCAAACTAATTAAATAATAGGCACTGTGTACATATGTCATGTATGAATAGCTTATTACTTGTATTACGTCAGAGAATAACTAAACGTTTCTAATTAGTGTCAATTACTGTCAACTTCAGGGGTTTATAGTAGACTTCAGACACCTTTGAAATTTTTAGGGTTCCATACCCAAAGGATATAAACGGAACCCTATTACTAAGACTTTGCTGTCTGACCGTCTGTCCGTCTGTCACAGGGCTCTATCTCTGGAATCGTAATAGATAGACATTGGATTTTTTTACAGAGGATGCATAATTTTGGCCGCTATAACAACAAATACTATAAAAATAAAATAAAGTTGAACATTAAAGGGAGTGTCCATACAATAAACCGGTATTTTTCGGCATTTTTCGATCTAACTGTTAAAGCGTACTAGGAAGACAGTTGAAATTTTTACAATCCGTTTACTACTATAACTGCTATTACGATAAATACAAATAAGAACAATAAAACATATTTTAATATGGTTATGTTATAAAATAAATAAAATATAATGAACATTTAGTGGTATGAACGCCTTCTTGTGCGAGTTCGATCCGTACTTGGCGAATTATGTTAAGAACTCTTAGGTGTGTAATTTTATTCACTATATTTTCCGTTACCGTTATAGCTAGTAAATATATTTTTAATATGCACATTCCGTACAGTACAATAATATGCACAGTCCGCCTTTTGCATCACACTGTTTTTAACATGGCCAATAAAGAGTAAATAAATTTAAAAAAATTGGAAAATCAATGGTGTCTTCCTAGGATTTGTACCTCGCAATTGAGAGGCCGAGTTTCAATCACTAAGCTATGACTGCGTCAAATTTCAATGTTATTTATTTATTAGTCGTATATGTACTGCCGAAACGACACAGCTTTCAATAATGTTTGCTGGTTGATGTAACTAATAAGAAAATAACCAGAGACTAAGAGAACGCATAAAATAATCCACGAAAATAATACTTCGGAAAAATACAACCATGTATTGTAACAGAATAACCTCGTAGGCAATATCGGAAAATATTACCGGCACGCAAATAAATATTATATTAGACCAAGTAATTCTCTTTATGGGCCCGTAAGGCAACGTATGTTTATTGTGACTTCGACAAGATTAATTCGGCGATCCCATTCCGGGGAATTCAAAATACGTTCGCCATGATAGTATGTTAACCTACCCTTTGGTTAAATGAAGGGGAAATTGAAAAAGACGACCCCATCGGATGAAATAAATATATATGTACCTATCTTCAATCTCGTCTGCAACGCCTTTTGAGTCCCGTGTCTAATCACGGACTATTCCTGAACTTGGAAGGGCTGCAGTATATTATACTACGCTGTTACAATACGTATTGGTTTAAACGAGTTGAAAGCTAACTAATATTAACAGTAAATACAATTGGAGCTCTCCCTGATGCTAACGACAATTATATTACTACCTTTGGAAGATAATTTGAAATATAATACGAACGACAGCGGCCGTTGATGGTGGTCGCCGGCGCAGGTTGTCGCTCGCGTATGTTTATGTATCCTGTGTATGCCATGTGTCTGTGTGCGTGTGTGTGTGTGTATGTGTGTCGTCTGTGTGTTATGTGTCATGTGTCTGTGTGTGTGTCGTGTGTCTGTTATAGTACCGCAGCTATGTACCCGTGGGCGAGAACGGGCAGCGGATGGGTACCGGGAGAGGGCCCGCGCTGTCTTCGTCCCGCTAATATTTATATTTTGATGTGAAACATCTATAGCCGCACGTAAAACCGATTTCTGGCGTGGCGACGCATGCCGCGTCGCCACGCTATACGATGGTATATATATACAGTCTATATGCAGTAGTGTGTACGGTGTGGCCACGCGTCGCCATGCGCAATTACTATTACCGAAGTCACTGATTAAACGAATTAAGTAGTCACGATTTGAAATAAATTCGTAAATTTTTGTATTTAATGAAAATAAATGATTGAATAAACATAGTCATCGTTATCTGAAAAAAAATCGTAATATTTTATTTTATCATTATGACATATTTAGTTCCTATCACAATATGTTCTTTTCTGCATATTACTTTTACAAAATAATGTCGATGTTTCACATCTGCCAGGCGTCCCGTGACGGCTCACATTTTTTTTATTTATATTTTTATTCATTATTATTTTATTTATAATTTGCTATTCGACCCGAATCGTTTCTATATTCTCAGCGGACTAGCAGTTCGGCGCGGACCATACCTAACTAGGTGTCTCTACCTTGGCGCACGTATGAAAGCCTAATACAAGTAATTCTACACTTCTATAATAAGGTAGAAATTGATACAATCGAACTTTAACTATTTATGGTACCATTAAACGTAACGTTTGTATCAAGGTGATGCCGTTATGAGATGTTATTGCAGAACGAATTTCCTATTCTTTCGCATTTCTTCAAAAAACAACGTAAGTAGAAGTTTTAGCTAATACCAAAGTTACATCACAAAGTGTTCGCCTTCTAATCCATATTGAAACGCTTAACTTTTTGTTTGTCCCAACTACTACAGTTTAAAAGTACGGAACTTATTACCAAAGTTCCGTTGTTTACATCAGAAGTCTGAGGAACGTAGGTTATGTAATTTATTAGTATAATTGAAGCTTAGTTAAGATTGACGATCCATTCTTTGATTTGTAACTGAGAATAATAATACCTTTCAAAGAAATCAAAGATTTTACTACTATTTTCTACTTTGATAAATGGCTTTTATTTTTAATAATTACAATGGTTATATTCCGTGACAGAACAGTTGTAATTTTCTAAGCTTATTTCATAGATTAGTAAAGATTACTCACTCCTAACAAGAAAATGTACCCAGTTTTGAGAATTGAAACAGTTGCGTAAAATTTTGCCACGTCTCCGTGCTAAAATGTCCCTAAAATATTTGAAATTATTATTATAAATTATTTAATTATCATGAAAATTACGCAGTATTAGTTATTTATTCGTAAATTTTCTCTAAAAATGTTTTTATTTGTCAAGAATTCAAAAAAAGAACTTACTATAATAAGCCATTTGCGGCTTCATTCAATTTCAAGGCGGCGAAGTATCTTTATTAATCTATGGCTTATTTGGTCAGTTTTACTACACTGAAACAAAAAAAACGACGACCCAAGAGGCGCTACATACTGCAACTTTGAATACCACGATACTTGTTATTCTACCCTGTTGTTGTTATTCTACCATTATACTTGTTGGTCACGAATTGTTACGCATTTTTTTCGAATATCTAAATAATAAATCTACTCGTATAAATCAAATCAAATCATTTTTTTATTCAAAATAGGTTCTTTACAGAGCACTTTTTGAATGTCAATACAACTACCACCACTTCACAAGGTGTTTCGTTATGGAGAATACTGCTACTTGACTTACAAACAGATTTTTTAAATCAAATTAAATGTATAAAATTATGCACAGGAGTTTCATTACCTATTTTAAATAAAAATACTAAATAGGAGATAAGAGCGTATTCAAATTCAAAAATATCTTATTTTGACTTTAGGTTCACAGCTAGAAATTCACTATATACTAGTGAATACCTAGCTGTGAAACTATATACTAGTGAATATATATAGTAATAGTACTGTAATGTAATGCTGTCTCTAACGTACTTAGTGAATTTTCTAGAACTTTCTAGTCAGCTCGGATCTCGTCGGACAATCTAAATCTGTGTGCCTGTGTCGAACTCCGCCGTGTAATCCCGCGCGTATAGTTTAACGAAGCGTTGCGAAACTTTTTGGACCTTACACCATAGGTCTTTAGCCGATGGATATGGCCTGCTTTATTTTATTCGTATGATAAGGCGATCAAAGTAGTAAGGGAAAGAATTCGAAGAAATCCTGTTCGAAGGCAAAAGATTTTATCTCGGGAGATGAACATAGCACCTAGAACCATGACGCATTTTTTAAAAAATAACTTAGGACTTGCAGTCTATAACAGACATAATGGTCATTTATTAACTGGCAATTTCAAAAATAATACAGTGGTAAATACAAAGCAAATACGTAAGTGGTACGCAACGCGAAGTCACAGAAAAAAATCTTTACGGATGAGATTTTTTTTACAATTGAGCAATATTTTAACAAAAATAATGACCTTATTTATGCTAAAAGGTCTAAAGAAGCTTCCCAATTTGTCAACAGAGTACAAAGTGGGCATTATCTGGCTTTAGTGATGGTTTGGTGAGGGGTTAGCTATTTAGGGGTGACTGAACCATATTTTTCTGAAAAATATATCAAAATATTAGCACAAATGTATCAAGAAACCATTCTTGAGAACGTAGATATTCCCCTTAACACCACCATGTTCGATAACCAAGAATGGTCCTTTTAGGAAGACTCGGCGGCGGGTCATAAAGCTCGATCCACCTAATTTTGGTTAGAAACGATCGTTCAGGACTTCATCAGAGCTGAAGACTGGCCGTCACCTAGTCATGATCTTAATCCACAGGATTATGATTTATGGTCCGCTTTAGAGAGTAAAGCTTGATCTAAACGCCAAAATTAATATGCCATCTAAAATTCCTAGACAAGGAAAATACAAATTATTTAATCAAGATCTCACTAAATCTAATCTTGGCTATAATTCACCAATTAATAGAATGACAAGACAGTATAATATCTTGTCGGCCTCTAACCAAACACTTGACATTTTCGGGGACACTTAAGCCAAATTAATAAAAACATTTCAGAGATCATTTGTCATAGACATATTACATATTATTTTTTTTTATTTTGTATACAAATTAATCCAAAGATAATTTATCACATTTTAATTTAATAGTCTATAAGTAAAATTATTGTATTAGAAAAATCTATTCATAGTCTATTTTTTACTACTGACATTATTTTAATTTCAATGTATTAATTTTACATTTAATTTTAATTTCAATATATTTAATTTTTCTAAGTTCTTATTAATTGTATAAAATTGTGTAATATATATTCTTATCTTGTATTTAATGTAAATTGTAGTCTTATTATCATTATATTTAAAACTACTAGAGGGTCTATTCTGTAAATGCCGTGTTCACCTATAATTGTGGGTACACGACTTATTTTTCTAACTTTTGCAATGTAATTTATATAAGTGTATACTACGTTGGTGAACCTTTAATAAATAAATAAATAAAATAATTTGAAATCCCTAAAACAATCCATACGATTTTCAGTCAAGGATTTTCCCAAAGAAAGAGTGCGTGTTGCTATTGATAACTGGCCTCGTCGTTTCTCATCATTTAAAGGACTGCATTGCAGCCAATGGAGACTACTTCAAATAAACTTAACATATTTTAACACTTTAATATTAATGTATTAAACTAACACACTATAATAGTCATAAATGTTAAGTACAAAAAAAAATGTTTTTCTTTGTAACAATATTTATGGCTAGACTGAGTAATTGACCCCAATGTGAACAAAACTCAGAACCTCACTTTTTACATGTCCGCTTGGCGTGAAATACCCCACATATTATATATATATTATGCTTTGTCATATTATATATTTTTAAGACTGTAATTAATTTATAGGCCAAGTATCTATACATCTTTTCAACTTCAACTTTCTCTGTTGCAACTGAAGTAATAAATCAAGGATCAGACTATTTTTAATCATAAAATCTGTATAGTAGATTTTACGTATTTAGACCCATTTAGGTCATATTATGTAAAACGATTACACAAATTTTGCGTTGAAGACACATCTATTCATTTGTATCCATGTTTTATACGCGTAAACAACTCCCAACTAGATTTAAGCCGAACTCGACTCTATATAAAATATACCAAAGGTTCTTTTATAGCTTTTTATTAAATTTTCATGTCCATCGGCGTACAATTTGAGAGACAGATTTTACTTTTTGGATTTTCTCGTTAGACTTTCTATATGAAGCTCTTTAATTGTTTCACGTACGGCAATTTCTTTAGGATGTTTTTTGTATCTGATGGTATATTTGAATCCCTAGTGAAAAAAGTTGGGCATCTCATATGATAGTCAGCCGACATATACAACTGTTCATATAAACGCAGAACTGTTTTACGCTAGAAATGGGTGTGGCGGTGGGTGTGGGTACCTTACCTGTCGAACCACACTATTTCTATTTACCTTACGACATATTTATATTCCCACACATACACTCGCACACATGTACACACACATATGCACGACTACACACAAGTCTACTTGCATTCACACAAATGTTTATCGTTTAGTCTTCCGCGGGAAGGCACTGATGACCTGTAATTCAGGTATTTTTTAACTGCAATAGGCACCAGTCTCTTACTACGTAAGGTTTAAGATATTCGTATGTTGTAATCATGCACTATTCATATTTGTGTATATTAAAAACACCCGCAATCATGTTGTGAAGCTATAAGAATCAAAATTTAAACTTAAACGTACAACATAATTATATCGTTAATATGTAATACACTAATGAGCACAAACAAACAAACGAACTTCCCGTGCTCATTAAATGTACGCTAACCTCAAGTTTCCTTGCCATATGCGTCGCCGTAATTTCCATATCTCATCTACTTAGAAGCCGCGACAACAAACAGAAATCCATTTACGCCATTACCAAGTAATTTGGTATCAAAATTGTCTTGAGAACGTAGTGAAGCTAATTAAAAATAAGCCGTTAAGATAATTACGTCGAATAGATAGAGATAGGTACGTCGAATTTATTAATGGTGTTGATAGTTGTTTTGAGTATTGTTTTTATACGATGCCGGTTAATTTGTTTTTGGAAAACATTTTTATTACATTTTTGACGTACATTTTGTTTGATAAAATTAAAGCAATATTTTTTAATGAAAGTTCTCTGTTTCACCGAGCACGTTATTTACAATCATTTTAATGTTTACCTCACTAGTAAATAAAAGGTTATAGAAAAAATCCAGTACGTTTCTGTCAAGACTTTTGAGCTTTCCTTACTCAGAAAACATGCCGGTGTCGACTGATGAATGATAACAATGAGTAAACCATATACCATTTATTTCAAAAAGGTTACTAAGTAATGATTGCTTCGGCGCCGGTCGGGGGGTGAAAGGGAGTGCAATTGGACCTATCTGTCTGGAAAGAAAGTACACAGGCGAAAAATGCTCTGAAATGTATATAGAATGTGTATATAAATATTTGTCAGCGAAAAAAAAACTTTCCGGCCCGGGGTTTCACTCGGCCAGGTGCCCATGCACCTCCCTGAAAAAAATCCTAACAACGTCCATGAATAACTGGACAGTGATACGAGTATAACATTATGTAAGTAATTTACTTACGAATTTTCATTTCCCCATGTATTTAGACGCCGCATACAATAATAAGCAGGAATCCATTTGCGCCATTACCGAGTAATTCGACATCGAGATTGTCTCGGGAATTGCGCTGCGCTGAGATTGCTATTCCTCTTGCATTATTACCCCGCTACGTTATTATTATGGCGCATAATAAGGTATGTTATTTGCGTAGTATATTTGTTTTGATTATTTTTGTTGTAGACTACAGTAAAGTTGAAATTGTTGAAAGCAATTGTTTAGAGACGAGAGGTAGTTATTTCAATTCGTATGCTTTAGGTGTAGAGTTTGTAGCTCGAATTTGCAAATTACCTAAAAAATTATGTTCACTCACTTTTTTAAATATGAACTTTAGTTTAAACCACACAGGCACACATTTTAGTATATACTTATATATATTGCAAATATCCTTTATATGTATAATTATAGCACAAAGCCAACATTTTTATCTCTTGTGTTAAAAGTGTGATACAATTTTAAATAAATAATTAATTAAAAGTTCGGAGGTTGAGTATATAAAAATTACTAAATTCAAAATAAAATTGGCGATATTTCATTTTCAATTTACCTTTGTTTTCAAATATGTTGCATTATTATTTTACCATACTTTATAAGCTTCGTTTATGTTTTGTTTCATTTTATGTAGTATTTTAGCTTAATTGTTTTTTTTTCATTATGCGCCTGTCAATTACGTTCCCTTACGGAGACGCAGCATTTATTTTAATCAACTCTGGCCGTCGATTTAATATAAACAGGCAAGTCACGGCTGATAGGAATGTAATTACTGCGTTCATATCGAGCACCCTCGACATCAGACATTGAGCGAATTTGGGCGATACATTTACTTGCTCATTTGAATTGTTGGCTATGCTCCAGATATTGAGATTTGTGGAATGTACGAGTAATTATACGTGTATGCTACTTTGATTTACCTTCGATCTTATCTGTAAGGAATCGAGTTTTATTGTTAAAAACATATTGCATTATAATTGACTGATATGCTATACAATGATTTACCGTATAATATACTAACAGATGTTTTCAATAATGAAAATACATAGGAGACATTTTACTCCTCGAATCTTAAGTAATTACCAACTTTACAACGTTATTGCTAATAGCACCAAAATAATTTTTAGCATCTAGTAATTTCGCGCGAAAATATGATCAAAATATTTTCCTTCTTTTCATCTTTAATTTTCTTTATTACCATGTAATTCTAAGAACGTAATAAAATTCTAAAAGTTATAAAATTATCGTAAACTTCTATGAAACGAGTTCACATCACAACTTGTGTAATTTCCACTGACAATAAAGATAGTCGTAATCAAACTTCGTAACTTGGAAATGCTCGATTAGTGTAATGAAACTTGGGATATTACTTACCATACAACGAATAAGGAATTAATGGTATACATTTACAGTACAGTTGTATTTAAATTTATAGTTACACCTTAAATCAGAAACGTCAATTATCATCATCATCATCATCAACCCATTACTGTCCCACTGCTGGGCACGGGTCTCCTCTCAGAATGAGAAGGATTAGGCCATAGTCTACCGCGCTGGCCAAGTGCGTATTGGTAGACTTCACATACCTTTAAGATTTTTATCTCTCAGGTATGCAGGTTTCCTCACGATGTTTTCCTTCACCGTTTAAGCAAGTGATAATTAATTTCTAATACGCACATAAATTTGAAAATCAGAGGTGCGTGCCTGGGATTTGAACCTCGGACTCCTCGATCGAGAGGCCGCGTTTCTTAACCACTAGGCTATCACTGCTTATATATATATGCGTCAATTATAATAAGACTTAAATCTAATATCTACAACTGCTGCGTTAATGATTGACATTACTACAGTATAGATATGAGAGTGATTTTTACATAATATGAGTAACAAAATAATAATAATATGAGTAAAAATTATTAAAAAAATCAGATATACATATAAATCTTCAAGTAGCTACGCTCAAAATGGGCATAATGCAGTATTGTTCAAATTACGCATATTTCAATCTATACTAAAATCTATTCTTGAAGTATGATTTATATTATATATTGAAAATGAAATTATTTAAGGGCTTTCAGAACAAAAATATTACATTGTTGCTTACGCGTATAAATCTTATTTAGCTAATTTTTCTCCAACGTTCTCCAGATTTTCTTATGAAACTTTTGAGTGAAAATTTTCTGTTATAATATTTGTAGCAATAAGGACGTTTTAACATATTTACCATTGTTAACAATTGTTTTAAATTACAAACTGCAATATTCCTTTTTACCTATACAGGTAAGATCAAAGATGCAATCTGTGCCATAATAGTAACTGGTTTTAGAGTACATAAAAACCTGATTTAATATACATTTTACTTATACTTTAACTTATAAGTTTTACAGTAGTTATTGCCTTCGGATAACTCGGGGGAATTTTCATTTAAACTTGAATGAGTTTTTTAACCGACTTCGAAAAAGGAGGAGGTTACTCAATTCGACCATATATATATATATATATTTTTTTTTTTTTATGTTTGTTCGGCGATTGTTTCGCGATGCCGCGACCGATCGATATGATTCATACACCATTGTATGCGGCTAGTTTCACAAGGGGTCCCATTTCGAGGAAATTTGAAAATTTCCTCCAGTTTTCCCGGAAAATTGGAAAAACCAGATTTCATATAAACTTCAATAAGTCGAGTATTTCTTAACCAATTTCAATTTTCTTTTTTTCATATGAAAGGGTGTTTCGTTGCGGTACTTTCCTACCTTAGCGTTAGTATGCTCTGATGATTAAAATTTAAGTTATGGGGTGGAACTCAACATCACTACCCCTGCTTTTTACATATTTTATGACAACTTACCTTCTGCCCACTCAATTCTCATGAAACTTAAAATGAACATTGAGTATCTAGGTTAACATGATATGATGGAAAATTTGACCTTCAACTCTTTAACCCTGGTAATGCAGAAGTGCCTCCTGCCTCAACCACATAAGTTAGGCATTTGGAACTTATAGATATTTAATAAAGTCGATAAGCTGAGATATATGATGGAAAATTTGACCTTCTACTCTTCAACTCTGATGATGCAGAGGTGCCTCCTGCCTCAACCATACAAGTTAGGCATTTGATGCTTATGAATATTCAATAAGGTTGATAGGTAGAGGTATATGATGGAAAATTTTCCCTTCAACTCTTCAACCCTGATAATGCAGAAGTGCCTCCTGCCTCAACCATACAAGTTAGGCATTTGGAGCTTACGAATATATGATAAGGTCTTTAAGTAGAGACATATGATGGAAGATATGACCTTCAATTCTTCAATCCTGATGATGCAGATGTGCCTCCTATCTAAAGTATATAGAATAGACATTTGTTGTAATGAAGTTGCTAGATAGAGATATATGATGAAAAATTTGACCTTCAACTCCTTAGATCTGATGATGCAGAGGTACCTCCAGCCTAAACCACATGAATAAGCCATTTAGTGCTTTCACACATATTTTACAGGTCCTAACCAGGTACATGCAATGAAATAAATGACCTCAATTATTCAACTTGACAATTACTTCTTACAAATATAAAATATGATTAATGAATACGTTGTAGTTTTTCTTAACTATTAATTTAAGGTAAATTTGACCGGCTCACTCACAGAGTTTTACCACCTAGTTTGATTAATTTACTTTTCTGTTCCAACCTAATGTAGCCAATAATATAGTAGTATATAGTATCTCATATAGCCTCGCCTATAGTGTTTCGTATTGAATTGGTTAGGTTAGGTTGGAACATATAAGACAATGTAAAACTAAGCGAGAAGGGCGCGGCAGCGCCCTGCGAGCGGGTGGGTCCAATCCGTATGAATTCAGACCTTACCTTTATTCATGATCATCTTTATACAATTTTACATAATATTAATACAAACGTTAGCATATCATCACTAAAAAGGGTGAAAAAAAAAATTTTAACAAAAAAATAAAACCGACTTCTATGTCACTACAAAGTAAAAAATAATTGAAATAAATGTTGGTTTAGTACATATTTCTGAAGTCGGCGCTCATATTGGACACGCTGTTTACGCCGTTATCAAACGAAATATATTGAGCGCCAACTTCAGAAATATGTACTAAACCAACATTTATTTCAATTATTTTTTACTTTGTAGTGACATAGAAGTCGGTTTTATTTTTTTGTTAAAATTTTTTTACTACGAAATGTTTAAATTTACTTAGATATATAAAGTCAGGAATAATAATATATTCACATGAACATTAAAAAAAATAATGGTATTTCCTTTACCTAAACAAAATCCTTAGCTCTCTGACCGAGAACAAGTCGTCCGCCATATGCAATGACTTTTTTAAAATTGCACTGCCTTCACAACATGAGAGGTGAATATAAGGATTTTGTATAAAAAATATACATTTCTTCACAAAGCTTAACATAAAATTCATTTGTGTTTAGAAATTCCTAAGGCAAACTAAAATAAAGCCGTATTATTAATATTGCAAGATAGTAATAAGATATAGCAATATTAATATTTACAGTCTAGTTCATAAAACAAAAGAGACAAGCAATAAATCATTGTTGTTTGCTAGAATAAATATTCTTTAGTGAATTTCTATCTCATGTTCTTCAAAGTTTACTCATGAAAGTTTTGAGTGAAGAATTACTGTAATAATTTTCGCAGCAGTAGAAACGACTTGGCATCTTTGTAATTAGATCCCAGTGAAGTTAAGCTTCCTTCGGTCGTTTTCTTAATTACTTTGTTAGCTAAGAAAAATAATTGAAGATGTAATAACATTTCAGATACAATTTTGTTTCATTTGTTACAAAGAAAAAATGTGTAGAAAGTAATTAATCAACTTATATAAATATTTCTAGATATAACGTCGGTAAAAAGTATCTAATAATATTAATTTGTAAGTATGTAATGGTTTGTGTAGATGTAGGCTTATGGATTTCTCTTGGTTGGTAAAACACAAAATTAAATAAAAATGCGTAGTTTCAAAAACGTGAAAATCCGTTTCTTTACTTTTATTTTATGTTCGTTTACTACTCATACATAGCTATTTCAATAAAATAAATCTTTAACTTTAAAACGTATAGCGAAGGAAGCAGGAATTTGCACCATTGAACTGTGAGTGTTTTTCGTGTTATCCATAAATCTGAACAATGGGTATTCGTAAAATCGTTTTAATTACGGGTTATGCTAGTTAAAAAAATGGCAAATTCCTGCTGACGAACTTTATCCTTTATCCTTACAATCCCAACCGACTGCAAATGGCAGATTAATGGCCATAATTAATTTCAAACAAATTTATTTCATTTATTTCCTTATCTCATTAATCATGACGAGCTGTAATTCAAAATTAATTTTCAAGTATATTCGAATTGAGACAAACATTGCCAAAATGTAAACACATTTAAGCAATAAGCAATACATTGTTAATTGTGCATTTAATGGCAATTATATTTGTGTGTGTTATAGACACTAAGCATAAATCATCTTCATTTCACTTTATTTATTAGGGACCATTATAAGCATCGGCAATCGATGATTTAGCTACTTTTCCAACAACTTTTAGATACAAACGCTACGCCACACCGTTTAAGCGCCGGATTCAGCTACTCTTGAACACTAGATACAGTAACTGAACGCAAAAAACGCGATGCAGAACCTATTATATAACTAATATTATGCAGTCGCTAAAATTTTATAATTGTTTTCGATTTAGCGACTAAAGTGACTAAACACAGCAAGTAGCCGAAACATGACGCAGCGTAGATGCAATCGTGAAAAAGCTAATTACCGATGCTAAATCTGCTGGAGCTTTATTTGAGTAAAAGATATAGGATATAAGAAATATAAAAGGCTTATGTATATAAAGATTCGGAAAACTTACTTCATATAGTTTCACCACACTGATTGCTTTCCATACACACAATACACAGCAAATGAATAAACTTTTACCTCAGTTTCCTGGTGTAATCAACACTATTATCCCGTGAAGGCAATAATAACGCATGAATATGTAGTTTGATTAACGTTGTCCTTGTATTTCAGTCACGTTGACAATGATCGTGGAATTTCAGCGGTACGCCATGTACAGCGCAAATTAAACTATGACATGGATCACGGACATGTAGGTGACATTATGAAGATTTAAAGCCAATTTGGGTTTGCATTATTTTTACTGTAAGGTCGGAGTACTGAGTTTTACCAGACAGTGTGACAATTAATTAATTAACAGTAAGTGAGCATTCAAAAACTAAAAGGTGAAATCAAAATACGGATTTACAAAAAAAAATAAGCTTACCTATTCTTACTTAAAAGAGATTTAAGCAAAGATCGTTAAAAATAATATAAAGTGTAACTGTTTTTCCCGAAAATTTTAAAGCAACCGTTTAAAACAAGTAAAACTAAATTTGCCTTTTTTATTCATCGCGCACATTCACGCTATGTATTGGTATAAAAATTTACATCAATGGTGGTCCAAAGTTTTAAAAGCAAAGAAGAAATATAATAACAAGACCACTTTGCCGGTTAGTGGTAAAGTTTCGACAGGGTAATTTATCCGGGAAGACGACAGAGCTTCTCAAAAACTGGGGAATAAGGGAGACAAAATAGGAATTGTAAAAAATCAGCCAAGTGCGAAACGGGTTTAAAACAATGGGAAAAATTAGGATGATCTCGAAATTAATACAATGACAAAATAACTTTTCATTTCCATTATTTCCTTTGCTATAAAGTTACGATTTTTCATCGTGTTTTTTTAGGATTTCGTACCCAAATGATAAAAATGGAACCCTGTTACTAAGCCTTCGCTGTCTTTCCGTCTGTAACAGGCAGTGCATCGCTATAGACGCTAGTACAATACAACAAATACCATTAAAATATAACAATTGAAAGTACTAAATAATATATTAATTTAGGGCTTACTTCTACATTTAAGGACTTAAATAAACTATTCTCCAAAATTCCTTAAAGGAACTCAAACTTTTCTTTAATTTTTCGTATCACAGTCATTTTCATTTGAGATGGAAATATTACACAAAACACGAAACCTCCTCTTTCTGTAAAATGATGCTATCTACAGTAAGGAGAAAGTTTACGCAAATTAGAATTGAAAGTATGGAAACAAAAACACAAACTCAAACTGCTTTCGATTTGTTTAAAAATCATACTTGTTTTTGAATTTTCTAATTTATTTGAATATGTAATTACTTAAAAATACTGAAAATAAATAGTAAACCATTTAGTTAATCTTTTACTATTTATTTATTGCTATTATTAATAAGCGAAATATACGTAGTTCTGATGGATTTTATTTTTTTAATTAAATGTAAAATGTACAAATATGAAATGAACATTCAGACTACCTGATGTTAAGTGGGCACTACCATTGCACATTTTAACCAAATATAATTAGAGCAGGAGTTCTTGAAGTTCATAAAAATCATAAGAATGGCTTTATGATTAACATCCGTTTTAAATAATAAACTGGGTATTATTTGGTATTAGGGTAGGGTAGAGTATTAGGGTAGTTTAGGCAGCCAAAGATGGAAATCTCAATTTTGGATAGATAATTAAACCATTTGGAACCATTATTATGGTAAACATATCCGTATAAAAAGATTAAATTGCTACTACTATAAATGAAGAATATTGATGTTAGTACACGGATAATCCAAACATTAAATTTACTCAGGACTTTCATTTTAATACTTCATTAAAAGCGTTGTAAAAACATTAAAATTACAAGTTTATTGTTCGAAATCCGTAATATTCTTAGCGAGAAATTCTCGACAACGCGAATAATCCGACTCCCAGGAACTTTCTAATAACGCTCTCCTCTTAGATTCATTGCACCTTGCAGAGAAAAATTTTTAAACTTTCCGCGGGACTTAAGAGATGTTTGTGGAACTTTTCGAATGACATTAATCCCAGTAATTTCTCGCCCGATTTTGAAACCTTTAAAACTTTTAACGCTTTTGCTCTTTTTAAAGTAACGACTTGCACTCACGATTTATTGTTTCACCGTTTTATTTAGGTTGTCCTTTTTGCGTAGGATTAGTTAATCTCTTTAGTTTTATTTATCATTAGTCAGTTAGTATCTCTTTAGTTTTATTAATCTAATTAGTTAATTTTAATACCAAATTAATCTTTATTCCATACTTGTAAATAGTTTTCGCAATTAAAATAAATATCAGGATCTTTAGTAACAGTGCATATTGTTGATGTAAAATAGTGAATACTGTAGCACCAAATTGACTAAACTATTAATCATTAAATTTTCTTCAACAAAAATAAGAGATTACTACGTTTTATAACCTTCATGTAAAAAAAATGTAAACATAATTGAATGAGGACAATAGAATGACACTTCACCTGTATCATATCGTTAAAACAAGTTAAATGAATTCTAATTACAATATATTAATTATTACTCGTACAAATAACAATATTTACTTATCTAATAATATTTTATTCCGATACCGTTTTAAGGAATACCTACGTATAGTTAATATCGTTTTGCTAGATATTTTTTCAATGTACTGGAAGCCATGAATAAAATTCTAAAAAAACATTAAATAAAGCTTATTGCCTTAGCAATTTCGCTGTAATATAGTCCCGATTAACTCAAACTGCACGCTCGCTTGCCTCCTAATTTTCATAAAAAGTACAAAGATTTCATAAATAAACTGCATTCTGCTAAGAATTCAAGTTTTCTTGCGAAAGGCGAGGCTAATTGGTTAAGTGTACGAGTTACTCAAAGTGTTTTAATCCCTAGAGGACAATGAAATGCGCTTGCACAAAATATATTTTATTATTATAGTCAGAAAGTATTGTTAGCTTTTGAAAATTAATGTTTCCGAATAATAAGTGTATCGGAAATTAATTGTTATTATATTTCATACCTCGTTATTTGAAGTAGACGTTTATATATTTTGTACTAAGCATGATAATTTAAATTGCAAAGGATCCATCCATAAGGATCTACCACGTAAAGATTACGTTCTATTTACAGCTAAGATTGCAGATCTTATCTTACACCACTGGGCTGAACAAATATAACGGTGTAAAAATTTAAATTTTTTATCTATTACAGTTCCAAAGAGAGCTCTGTAACAGACGAACTGACAGACAGATGGCGAAGGCTTAGTAATAGGGTACCGATTTGTTATTTTTGTTACAGAACGCTAAAATTCATTAATTATGGCCATATTTTTAATTAATTTAATTTACATATGATGGTATCAAGTTAAGATCAAAACTACTTCGCAACATTCCGCTAGTAATTAATATGTATGATGGTAAATATTTTAAATCATGCAGTATGTAACACCCTCCCTCCCACAAAGGGATGGTGCTCCGTTTTGGACCGAAATACGTGTTGGTGGTGGTATCTATGGTGGTGGATATTTTAATTTTTTGCATCTGCACGCATCCTTTGGTGAGGGAGGTTGATACATACTGCATGGTTTAAAATGTATACCACCATACATATTAATAGCAGATTGTTGCGAAGTAATTTTAATCCTAACTTAATAGCATAGATTTCCGCAAAGTAACGCCTGATACAATTACCTATCTATGATGGTATCGTTGGTGATGTAACAGTCATGATAATTGCCTTATGTTCGCATACAAACTGCAGAATAGACGTTGGCGAAAAAGACAAAATGTAATTTTACCTCGTTCGATTTAACATTATTTTACGTGAAAAGAGTTTAAAGCGTTCTTTAGTTGTTAAGTTGAAAAGTTCAGTATCTCGAGAAAGCGGGACGTCGTCGAGACACAGCCTTAATGAACTTATGATAAAGAACTTCATTTTCATGAATTTCAGACTTAAGAAAGTAGAATTTTCAAGTAAATGTTTTGATTTAATAAAGTGTTGCCAGTGAAGAAACTGAATTACGCTTGAAAATGCGACATGTTGAGAAAGTTTTTAGTAGTTATCTTGTAAAATGGCAAAGCTGTGCTGAGAGACATTTGAAGAAAATGTTCAACGTGCTTAATTTCGTAAGAGACTTAAAATGATATTAGAACCATCGCTTTACATGCAGTTCTCAGAAATATCTACTTGGGAAAACCTTTCATGTTAACTTGTGATTTACTTGTACACATGTCACTTTTCAAAATAATATTATTCATGTGTATTATGCATGAGGTGGCTGATTTCAATAATATTCCAAATTAATTAGTTTTTATTCATTTTAACATCGAAATAAGTGTAGTATTTACACTGATTAAATAAAATAATAGATTTACCTGAAATCGAATATGTTACTTTTAGGAATATGAATGCTGGGCCTATGTAATTTACGCCAAAGCCGTTGCTAAGCCGTCTACAATATTTTTTTTCGTTATTATTTTAGTGTGACGTCATTGTTCAAATTCAAATTTTTCAACTTTGCCTGGGTAAATTGCATCGTCATCCAATTACTATCCCACCACTGGGCATGGGTCTTCGCCTAGAGAGAGTAGAATAAGCCATAGTCTACTGCGTTGTCAAGTGCGAATTGGTAGACTTCACATAATTCAGAACTTTTTATTTTTTTAAGGTGTACAGGTTTCCTTGCGGTGTTTTCCTTCACCGTTATTGCAAGTGATGATACATTTATATCCCTTTAATAATTATAATACACGATTGTAATTTTAATTTAACGGCATGCATCCTATGCTATTAATAATTTCGAATGATGTTTAAAAGCGACATTACTATCGTACTTGTACTGGTTTAAAGTACGTACCTCGTTAACAAATCCTCGTGCAATTTGTCGTGCCGGAGTCGAATTTCAGATAAAACAGTGTATTCCCTACAACAGAGAGCAAAATAAATTACGGTGGTGCTTGAATAATCATGCCGCAGGCTTTGTTTCCGCTCTAAAGCTGCATTTCGTGATGTTGCAGCAAATCACGTGTATTGATTGTAATGGTACAGCAATTGTTAACCGTGTGGGTTGTATTTTTAGTTAAAAAACTTCTATAGCATTGTACATTTTTTTATAATATAAGTGTAGCGGCAAAGCATACAGTCCACCTGATGGTAACTGGCTACTGCCGTCTATGGACATCTGTCATCCCCCAAGCAAGTACATAGCAGCGTTTAACACTGCTGTTATGAGACAGAAATAGGATTGGCGGTGGTGCCGTCGGATTCGAATTACAAAGGGTTCTACCACCTTCAAAATGTACTATGTATATGTACTATGTACGTAAGTGGTATAGTAAACCTGTAGTGTTGAGATTTAGAACCCGTGACCCATTAGTAGAAGAGAAAAACGACTGACTGTTGTAAAAGAAATGCCCTACTAATATTATGCTACGAATCTGTAGCTGCTGAGATTTAAGTCCCGTATCGCAATAGTATAAGTTGAAAGACGACTGATTTTACTAAAAGGATGCCCTACTAATAATATGCTACGAATCTGTAGCTGCTGAGATTTAAGTCCCGTATCGCAATAGCATAAGTTGAAAAACGACTGACTTTTGTAAAAGGATTGTACTACTAATATTATGCTACGAATCTGTAGCTTCTGAGACTTAGGTCCCGTGTCGTAATAGTATAAGTTGAAAAACGACTGACTTTACTAAAAGGAATGCCCTACTAATAATATGCTACGAATCTGTAGCTGCTGAGATTAAAGTCCCGTATCGCAATAGCATAAGTTGAAAAACGACTGACTTTTGTAAAAGGATTGTCCTACTAATATTATGCTACGAATCTGTAGCTTCTGAGACTTAGGTCCCATGTCGCAATAGTATAAGTTGAAAAACAACTGACTTTTGTAAAAGGAATTCCCTACTTATATTATGCTACGAATCTGTAGCTACCATAATTAAAGGGACTGACTTTTCTAAACCAACATTTTTCGATTGCGCTGCGAATCTTTAGCGATTGTGCTACGACTCTGTAGCTACTGAGATTTGGGTCCCTTGTCGCAATAGTTTATTTGAAAACACTGACTTTTCTAAAAAGTATGATCTTCTAACATTATACTACGAATCTGTCAACTTGTCAACTAATATGTCTCAAATTTGGATTTACGAGTCGACTATTCCGAACATCAAATAATAATTTTGTCCATTCCACGTTTATTATGTGCTCGTCAAAATACTTATTATTGCAGCACAATTGAAAACTATCTTATAGGTAGCTATACAACCACTATACGACATATTTACTGTAAAATTTGCTCTCAAGTTTCAACGCGAGTCTTAAGATAGTTGTTAGGAACTTCAGTATAAACTTTATGATACTTATTAGCGCTGCGGTTTCCTCTTGGATTCACTCTGAAACTGGACCTTTATTATTTGATTATATTAAGTAGTACCTACTGTAGTATACTAGAGTAATAATTAAAAATGGGAAATTATAAAATGGTCGAATAAAAAAAACTTAGCGACTGATATTGACATACTGTTTTAATAACTTGTGCGACTACATTACTAAGTGAGCGACTGGAAATATAGAGAGGCAACTTTAGTATTAAGATAGATTAGGTTTTTCTAATTGAATTGGTTTGGTTAGGTTGGAACACATAAGACAATATAAAACTAAGCGAGCAGGGCGCGGTAGCGCCCTACGAGCGCGTGGGCCCAATCTGTATGAATTCAGACCTTACCTTTTTTTATGATCACTGACATGAGCACACAATATTCTACTTATTATAGTATTTTTCAAAGTGGTTTTTGTATTCGAAACACTTCATTTAAAATAAAATGCTGCTCAGTATTAAAAAAAAATTGCTAAATATTGAATAATACGCAGGACGTAATGTTTACACTTAAACAAATATTATGTCGCTAAAAAATAAATGAAGCTTCTCATTTCGTATTTTAAGTAACTCACATTAATGTTTGTAAGTTCTGTTCTGTTGAGTTCTCGTCACTCGCAGCCAGTCGCTCACTTAGTAATACTATAACCACAATTCATTATTTTTGTCACTCAAAACTTTTATTTGCAGTCACTCGTTTAAACACTACCCATTTAAAATTGAAATCGTAATACTAACCGTAACACTTATACAGTTATGTGAGATAATCGCCAATTATAGGAAGATTAATAGAAAAATGATATTGTAAAACCTTCCCATGTTGTATTCCAGTGTATTTTCCCGGGGCCTTTTTTAACTTTAAGGTAACATACACTAAGTTACTCGAGGGATACTTGTTATCAGTATCAAGTATATAAATAAGTTTAAAATTGAAGCTTATTAATTGTAATTTTAATTTGTAAAAGATTCATCTGTCGTAATGGTCAAATGGTCTTAATGTTAGTCAGTTAATTTGAAATTGTAGATAGACAATTTAAAATAGTTTATTTTTAATTATTCAATAAGTAAGGAAAGTGTCTAACGATTAACCATACTCCTTCAATAGTTTCCATAAACATTTGTAAACAGACCCTGAAAAACACCCACATTCTTAATTTATACGCGCCCGCAGTCAAAGTAAAAAAATAACATAATAATCCTCATATTACATACCATATAAAGAATACTTTAAAAGTCTAGTAAAGTTTGTACATAAAACCTATTCTACCGTAACAAAGCACGGTATTAGAATACGATCTGAACAACAAACGAAAGATACGACGACGGTAACTGTGAAACTTCGTAATTCCTTGAGCAACTTTAACACAATTGGCAAATCCCCCAAAAAACACATGAGAACCGGCTTACATTCTACAAACAAATAGACCGTGCACCAGCTTCCATAAATCCCACTTACTTTGCCGCTATCCAACGATTTAGAACTAACTCATAGTTATAAATTTTCGGATACGCTACCGAAAATAGCTCTGCGGCAAAGGCCTGGTGTGCGGCCAAACAGATGAAATGTTGCCGGGCGCGCCATTAGGAATTAATGGGCCGATTCGAGAAATGTCATCTTCCGGTAAATACTGGGAGTAATTCATTTCGTTCTTGACAGCCGACTTGCTCGTAACTTTTGTGTACGCTGTCTTCATTGCCTACATTATCTACGACTAATGAAGGTTGAAAACATTGCGCAGTAGACGCTACCGCGGCATGTTGAAATATCGATTTGATTCTACTGTTCATAAATACGTACTAGCTGAGATCATATACGTTATAAAATGTAATTAATTAGAAATTAGTTTTTGAAATGTGATATGTAATCCATTGGAAAGCTTTAATATAATATTGAAAAATGTTTGCATTGGAAAGGACAATTTATTTCACATAAATTAAATCAATCTTTGTGATTTTCTACGCATATGTGGAAGTAAGGTTGGTGTATGCCCTACCAGGTTCCAGGTTCGACTTCAGTCAAATAGACATGTAAATGATCTAAGGTTTAAGTATTTATTTCTTTTTGTTTTGTTGTTGTTAATTCTTTTTGTTTTGAGTCTGTATTTTTTTAACAAAATGAATGTTAGTACGGTCTAAGAGTTAAAATGAGATTGAATCGTTATCTATCTTTTTCCAGCTTAAAGTTTAAATTTGCATTTATTTTTAATACAGTGTGTTTATTTTCAAAGGAAATTACTTTTTTCTAGTTCTCAGTCATCTATTCTGAAGAGGTGCTTAGAGGTGCAAATATTTGCAATGCGAATTTGAAATTCCTTTGAACACAGACATTTGAAATATTTTTAAAATGGATGAATTCTTAAGTGCAGCGGTGTCGCCTTGAGTTATTGCAGTTTTGATGCAAGCTCAAGTACGGCAAGCGACTAATGGGAATGACGATTTTCCTTTTTGGTAACCGACATGACCTGAATACTAAGCTACACTTTCGTTTAACATGTTTTATTAGCTTTACTGGTTTAACTTACAATTGAAATCGATTTTAAATCTAGGAACGTACGTTCTTAATAGGCAATATATTGCTTGGTTTTTAATAAGCAATATATTGATTGGATATATCCAATGCCTACACAAAGATCAACATTTGATATTTCTTCATATAAGATACATTGGTAAATTTTAGAAATTTTACGACGACGACAATATATTTTTAAAAATGTCGTATACGTGAGAAATGTATGGATGGAATATCATGCTTCGGAGGACTATTTATAAAATGTATCGCGGAAATATGGAAGAGCTGTTGTAAAACAAAGTTTGCTCAAAAGATCGTGCCACCAAAACAGTAAGAAGTTCAATGACCATTGCTTCTGTAATAATAATAATTTTATAATTAAATCGTAGTCGGACCGTGTAAAAGGAGAAACGACCCCAAAAACTGGTTATAAGTGAGACTCGTCAACAAAAACAACGTGAACGAACAACCTGTCTGCAAATGAAAGTGATTCATTTCGTAAATTAGCCGCTGAAAAGATGGCTTCATAAAGAGCGCTTTCTACCACCGTTAAGGGCTCCGTTGAAAGAAAACGCGAGGGAGAAATATTTTTATGACACAAGAAATGCTTTTAGTATTCCAATGAAATCATGTAGCCAATTATATATTACTTTCCTTTTACGAATGTTTTTTGCGTAAAGAGATTTTTGTATAAAGATATATTTTTATATAGTGATACATGTTATAGGTAGTGGACAATAACAATCCGTCTTAATTTAATAATTATCATTTAAAAGCAACAACTTCAACTTACAAATTAATAATACATTATTTAATCCTAATTAAATGAAACTTTTAGCATTAATAAAATAAATACTAAAACTTTGTTTGTTACGATTCTAATTAAAACATTCGGATATTCCATTGCGGTTATTTGACATACTTCTCAATCTGTGTATTATCTTGTTCGTAATTCTTTAACAAGAACTTTAACTATTTTAATAAGAAAATATCTACAGTAAATTTAACAAAAAGCACTACCATAGATCGCTATTACCTCTACAGAGCGTAAAATTATTCCATGTAAACCGAATTTCAAATGTATTTTCCGGAAACCGGATCTTGATTAACCCACCAATCAATTTCACCACACATCAACGCGTTAACATTTAGTTGCAATTTAATACGTGCTGGTAAATGTGATTTTGTGGCTAATACTTTGATATAGTAATCCTATTCAATAAAATTAACACATAGCTCCGCAAATTATAATTATTAAATTTCGAAACTGATTTAAAATGTTTGAATTTTAAGTTATACCTGAGAGGTAGCACGCACCATCATACTTATTTATAGTCCGCGTAAAACTGCTAGTCTGCTCTTAATATAGAAATGGGTCGTGTCGATATAGCAAATTGTATGACTACACCTGCTCGCAATAACTTCAGAGCGGACTAGCAGTTTGGCGTGGACTATACCTAGCGTGAAGCTGTTCTCGTGGAAGGATTACAGTTAGTTGATACGGACTTACATATGAGACAACCACCTTAGTCCTTAGCAGTGGCTATGCCTCTGTTACTGGTTTCAGGTCTGTTACTCATCTACTTATGCCTAATACCTCAAACAGGATTAGGCTCCTGTCTGTGGTCGGCCCTTTGGTCGCATCTCTATGCATTGCTACCTTGCTTGACGACTACGTTGGAACGCCTCGACTTTTCCTTACAATTCAAATATAACATACCAGTTATGGCCGTGGTGTATCCAGAGTCGAACTATGGAGATTTCTACCACAATCATGGTGAACGCTAATCACACAATCATTCTTCAACAATAAAAAATAATAGATAGTGAGTGACAACCCTTTTTTTTTGGTTACGAGGGGGAAACCTTCAAAAGGTACCCGGTGTCGTGGGAGCAACGCAGGGTTATGTGGGATTTTTACCGTACTAAACCCCCCCCCCCCCCCCCCCCGTAGAGGGCCCCGGGATCTCCAACGGAACGCAACCGGAGTCCTCTTAGCGCTGTGCCCCGTCGGGTGTACACGACGGTATGCGACCACACATACCGCCGTCCTTCCCGGGGTCGCTGGCCGGGCGGCTTGAGCTCCCACTCTTGCTACCCGCAACCCCGGAAGCCCCTTTAAGTCGCCTCTTACGACAGGCAGAGGATACCGTAGCCCTATTCTGGTCCCAGAACTACAGGGCCAAGAGTGACAACCCTAGCATACTATCAAGTGTACACTATCTGTTTTGTTGATCCAATATCAACATTGTTAGCGTAACCGGTGGCATTTAATATGATCTAGTGTGTACAGTGTCGGTGATAAATTATTCAAGCAAATATTGTAATATCACTCTACTGGCCGATATTGCGTCACCATGTTTGATTAATTGACGATAATTGCGATGGACACGCGTATCTTAGGCTTTGAATTGTTAATGGGTTAATTGGATTGGATTGGTTGATAAGTTAAATTTGTGTGCACTGTGGGGAGATGTGCTAAGTTGCATAAAAATATTTAATGAACCGTATTGTGTACCTGGAACTCAATTCTGTACCTATAGTTATTTGTAGAGGGGCAGGTTTCTAAAAATGTGTACCAACGAATTAAAAAATGTGTTTACTTTGAAATTTTAAATTATAGTGTTTTCGGATATAAATGATAATTTTAGCACATTTATTAAATTTTTAGATATTTTTTAATATGTAAAAGCGAAAATCTAATGAATCTTTTTGAAAATCTCGTACCTAAGTGCTCAGAACATAACGTTCATTCGCGAATAAAAGATTGCACAGCGTACCACCGAGTGGTAAAAAATTTTCATCTCAGGGCACGTGAAAATAACTAAATTTCATTATTTATATCGACTAATACGTGATACACAGGAATTACAAATACACACCTATAACATAATTATACTCCTATTAACTTTTAAAAGCGAAAACCCGATGAATCTTTTAAAAATCTCGTAAATGTTTCGCGAATCCAATCTGCGAACTGTGGTTCAGAACAAAACGTTGATTCGCGAATAAAAGATTGCACAGCGTAGCACCGAGTGGTGAAAAATTGGCGTGTCAGGGCACATGACGGCAATTCTTCCTGACGTCATGATTGAAATACTGCAATATTAAACTTGGAAATTGATTCCCAAGGAATAGATACTTTAATATACATATTTTTGCGATAAGCTGATTGACCACTATACGTCAATAACTTTTCTTACTATGTTTACCTCGTTACGAATAGGATTAAGATTAGAAAAGTTATTCAAAGTTTGTTTAAAAAGTATAGGTATGGTATGTTACAGTTTAAACCGTTTTAAAGTACAACGCGTTTTCCTTTTTTTTTTTTTTAACAATTATAATTTTATTTGATAATAATAAAGTTATATACAATATTTGAAACAATAAAATTAAATACTAATTAAACTAAAAAAAAAAACAAATTATATACTAATAGAAACTTATTTACAAAATGTACATATATACAAAAACGAAATACAAAAATATAAAAACATAAAAACTACCATAAAAAATGATCACCATCGCTGTCCTTGGGCAAGGTACCCAAGATGCTGGCAGCATTTCCTCTTTGAATTGCTATAGCAATTCGTTGAGCGAAATGCGTGCCAGCTCCTGGATCTCCAGAGACGTCGACCAACCGTGTTGACAGTTGTTTATACAACTGCCAAGCATCCGGGCCCCATGGACCTAAAGTTTCAACACCAAACGCCACAAATATGTAGTTATTACACAAACTAACATATTTATGACGCTTGGCGTTTTCAGCAGCAGTAGCCGCCGCCCCCGCGCCAGATGATGATGCCTGGAGGTGAGAAGGAGCCAGTGTGTCGACACACGTAGCGTCCCACACCAATATCCTTCCCCCCATCCAGGGTATTAACGTCATACCGTCAGGCCGCTTGCCATCGTCACGTGCGAGACCATTCGGCTCTAAACAAGCCGGCACATTGACGGTGACAAAAGCCCGACGAATGACGTCATTGATGGTGGCGTGGCGCGATAAGCGTTTTCCTTAGATAACTAGATCTACTAAATGTGATGCAATTAATAAGCAAATTAACGTCTGAACATACAATTATAAAGAAGACTCCTATCATCATGTCATCATGTGAGGGTGTTATTGCTTCTTTATATTTATTTCCTTTTTGTAACGATCGGTTTAAGCGCTGTTGTGTTCTAGTTTAAAGGAAATGATTAGGCAGTGATGCTTGCACGAGGCGTACCAACTAAGATCTCAGAAATTACAACGTACCGATAATCGGGCTGTATTCCTTTAATTATGTCCATAAGCGACAGTAAATACTTACAACATAACATGCCCAGTATTCTACTCCAATTTTGCGTACGAAAAAGAACAAAACAATATATAGAGCTGAATCTGCGAATATATATCAAAAAGCTGAATGTTAAAAAGAATGCATACACAGCGTGGAGCGTTGAAACATTGGTATGTCAGACCGCTTGACGGGAACCCTGCGTGCGTACGATAATACCCCAATATCAATCTCACAAATTGAACTCTGGTGGAGTCACATGCACCTTTTGAACTTAAGATTGATTTCACTATACGTTTCTGTGTTGAAATGAACACTACACACTACCGATTCAATATTAGCACTATTAACCTACACTGACATTTGTATTTTGTGTATTATAGTCCTACAAAGACATATGAATATTCATCGTTTATATTTTCACTAACTTGAGAATTAAAACTGATATTTTAGCCATATGTACTTATACAAGTCTTATTCCAATACTTTTTCAAGTGTGTGTAATCCGAAACAATAAAGAGCAGAGAAAAATAAAAAATATAGGTATTGGGAATAGGCCCGATTTTAAGAAACTACTTATTCGTATTTCATATATTATTTTCATCAACTTGCCAATTTTTATCGATAACATGTCGATTGATTGATAACAATAGGTAGCATAGCTGTAATCTACGTGTTAAGAATTTTAGTATTATGTTTATCGTTGTAAGTTTTTTTTAATATTTATTAGCATAGGAAGGTAAATAATATTTCACAAGTAAAGGCTGTTAATAAAATACTTTTGGACTGTTTAAATAGACCTAACAACCCAATTTCAAGAACTTTAAATTTATAACTTAATTTACAAAATACAAAATTAAAACAACAGAATCGTTGAATACAAACAAACTTTGAAATTAATTACGAAATTGAGTTCATTTTGAAACATCATACAAACAAGTTTAATATTAGGGTCGCGATATGGATTGGGTCAATTTGTGAAGATTTACATAATAAATCTTATAGGAAACTTTTAAGTAAATTACTGCTTCGAATAAGTTATTATTGTTTACAACATTTCGAACCATTTGTCGAGGCAGGGATAAACAGTAGGCTATAAATTATTTATGAATATCAAAATAGGCTTTTCGACTTTATTGGGATAAATGAAGTTTGAATCTTGAATATAATTATTGTAGGCAAACTGTCATAAACAAATATTCAAGATTTCATTGTAATTTTAAGTTTGTGCTAAGTCCAACAAGTCTAACTTTACAGAAGAGCAACTGTCTTTGAAAGATAAAACTAACGAAACCGATCGTATCGTTTTGTTTCAGTTTACTCGTAAACTAATATTTTTAATTTATGATACATTGTATTTTTTGAGTTGGTAGAACCCTTTGTGGTTCGACTCCGGCGGCACCACCGCCACACCTATTTCTACCTAATAACAGCAGTGTTAGGCGCTGCTGTGTTCCGGTTTGAAGGGTGTGGTAAGGGAGACAGACTTTTCCGAGGCGTTCCAGCTTAGTCCTCAGGGATAGCGGCACATCTGTGGCCGACCTTAGGTAGGAATATCTAAACCTGTTTGGGGTAGATTACAGATGTCCATGGGCGGCAGTAGCCACTTACCATCAGGTGGACTGCATGCTCGTCTGCTATTCCTATATACATTACAGAGATACATGCATACATACATTCCGGAGATTAAGATTTATCTTAGAATATTTTAATAGATCATATAAGTCCAGCTGTCCAGAAATTGTGAACCAATTTGTCTATCTGGGATCCATGATAAGCGACCAAGGAGGGTGCGAATTGGAGATAAAGAGAAGAATTCAAATATGCCATGACTAGTCTGACAAAAGTATGGCGTGACAGAAATATTACTGGAACCACCAAAGTAAGACTTGTCAAGACGTTGGTATTCTCTATTTTTCTCTACGGCGTGGAAACTTGGGCACTGCGAGCAAATGAAAGGCAAAAAAATCGACGCCTTCGAAATGTGGTGCTGGCGGAGGATGCTCCGTATTCCGTGGACAGCAAAGAGGACAAACATCTCTATAATAAAGGAGCTGAAAATAAAAACAAGGCTATCGACCATCTGCCTCCAAAGAATTCTATCTTACTTTGGCCATATAGCACGACGGGAAGACGACTGCCTGGAGAAGATCATGATTGTTGGGAAAGTGGAAGGTAAAAGACCTCGAGGAAGATCGCCAAAAAGATGGTCTGACCAGATCAAGGACTTAACTAAGATGTCTGTCACAGAATGCCTAAGACTAGCAGAAGACCGAGCACTTTGGCGAAATTTGCAGCACACCTGTACAGTAGACCACCACAGCAGGCACGACTTTCAGCAATGAATAAGCGGCTCAGAAGAAGATAAGTCCAGCAGTGTGACTTAGATTATTGGCTCTAACTCTCCGTCAAATACATGGAAAGAACCGGGTATACATTATAGAAGGAATAAAGATTTTTTATGGAGTTACTTTAGCATATCATCTTCTTGACTGATATACAAGTAATAACAGAATGTAAATGCTTTATATGAGAAGTCTATTTGACTATTTTACCCATTACTTTGGCTATGTTAAGCGCGGTACAATGCCTTGAAGCTAGTCAACAACACTATTAGTGAACTAAAATTCTCAATACAATATATCAAAATAGTAATCGAAGTGTAACCATTAAGCGCCGTTGGCGCGCGCATAACTTATCCCTTATTTACAAAGCCTGGTCGCACATTCATAGGCGGAAACTTTCAAATATTTATGCACGCGCATAAACTTTTCCTATGCAGCTGGCACTAAATTTGTTGCATACTAAACTATAAACGAAAAGGCAACATTATATCGTATGACCCATAACTCACCTAAATGGATAATATTTTCTAACCCCGTCCACATGGTCATAAACGGAAACTTTAATATGTTCCATTGATCATAACGACATACTGACAATATTCACAAAGTTTTCGGATGAGTGACATTTTCGTTACTAAGTAAAGTCGAGCAAAATGTACTTACAAAAAAGTATGATTACGTCGATAGTTGGCACATTATTCAGCTAAGTATATACATTTTGGACACTCATAACCGGAAAATTAATATTTTAAAGTATTATAAGTACGTTACTTTAATACGTATGTTCAAAGTTTTATGCATTATATATGATTTTCTTTTTAGTAATAAAAATTTTAGAGTAAATTCGGAAAGTTACATTTCATTGTAACATAGCCAAACGAGTAATGTTTGTATATCGCAACTCAGAGCGGAAACTATAAAAAGTTTTCATTGATCAAACTCGATACTAATACACCAATACGCGTAATGTTTTCGGATATGTCGTATTTTATTAGTAGTTAAAATTTCAAACTAGATACAAGGACACCATTACGTCGATGACTGTCACATAACTTATCCAAATGGATAATATTTGCATGACATCCCTGCTTCGATAAATGGAAAGTTTAATAATGGCAATTTTATTAATAGGTAAAATTCAAAAATTAATACAAACAAGTAATTATTATAAAAACAAAAGCTGATGGTGACAGGGAGATATTGATATATCACTTTACAATTTTAACGAAACAAATGCCTCATAATATGTTAAAATTCATCAATTCGTTTGGGCTATTGGGCGTCCCAAAAATAAGCCATTATATAACATACATACATTACATACACACTTGAAAAACATTACCCTGCGCTGTACAAAAAGCAGCATTACATCACTAACTGTCACATAACTTAGGCAAATGGATAATATTTGCATACCATTGCCGCTACTCATAAGCGGAAACTTTAAAATGTTTGTATCGATCGCGCTCGATACCGCACATTATTATTTATTGCTCGGCGGCGGAAAGTTTCGACGCTCGCCATTAAATTTGTTGCATCGACTGGTTGTCGATGGGTTATTTCAAATTTTCAAAACTAAATACAAATTAGTAATTACGATAGAAACAAAAAACTTGACTGCATAAAAATAAATTAATGGAAAGGGGAGCAATGCCTATATTACGCTCAGAATTTAGGAAAATTTAACGCACATTATATGTGAGAATTCCTTGATTTATTTGGGCTATCGGGCATCCCAAAGGATGGGACCTATTACACACTCACACATATATTACATATATACGCTTTAAAACATTACTCACCGCTATTCAAAAAGCAGCATTACATCACTAACTGTCACATAACTTAGCCAAATGGATAATATTTGCATACCATTGCCGCTACTCATAAGCGGAAACTTTAAAATGTTTGTATCGATCGCGCTCGATACCGCACATTATTATTTATTGCTCGGCGGCGGAAAGTTTCGACGCTCGCCATTAAATTTGTTGCATCGAGTGGTTGCTGATGGGTTATTTTGAGATGTAATTTCTGAATTATATATCTGTGTATAAATATAATTTGAGCTGAAAGTTGTAAAAAATTGTCAGGTTTATTTACCCTTTATACTTTTTTCGCATAAAGACTAATGTAATAATAATTAACTCCTATAAAAATAGACAGATGGTGTAATATATACCTAATACAGTATTGCGTGCAGTGCCCAAATTTTATAACGCACTTTATGCTTATTGATATAATATAATGGAAAGATCATAAGTTACAAAAACTTTATATTTTCTTTCTAACCGTTGGCCTTTAAGTTGTATCAAAAGTTGGGAATACACTGTAACATATTGTAACACAACTTTCCCATTTTCGCTTCTATTGCAAAAGTACAAGTCAATAAATTGCCCGTGTTGCTCCCGTGTCGTGACCAGTCCATTGAGAGTAAACGAAGTACTAGTAGGTATTTTAAAATGTTCTTTGGATTTTTGTGATTAAATTAATTCTCCGTAGTACATTAATGGGAAGTGGTATCGCGGTATACCGAAGTGAGAGCGGAAAATTGGAATAAAATTTGAGTTGAATTGATGACTGCTACTTAAAATTTATTATGCGCATGCTAGCAGTTCATTCATATCTACATTGTGCTTTTATGTATTCCCAATAGAGTATCCACATATGCACTGGCGTGATGATGTATGTATACCTATACCACACCTTTTATAGTGCTTTTATTTACATGGGCTATCTGTAATCTGTACTACAAGCTCTACAGTGAATAGTTATTCATATAAAAAGCTTCTTTATTGTTATATTTATTATGTTAAAATAATTAGTTAACACTTTTGGAAATGCTTGGAAATTACAAACATAGTATAATCTTAAGCCATTGGGTATGTAAAGAAAAGTTATTGTTCCTGAGATTGTCCACATTTTATATGGAAGCTAAAATTGCATGTTCCAGCACTCGCAGTTGCGGTAGAAAAATAGCTATGTCTGTGCGTTTATGACTACCGTATATTACGAGGATTTCTATGCTCGAATGCAATATTTTATGTAAATGATGTCATATGGTATGAAAATGAAAATCCCGTGAATATGAACTAATTTCGTTCAAGGCAGTGCCAAATCTCGTTGTTTAATTAAAAAGCGGAGCCTAGGGCGTCGTCGCGGATAACAGTTTAATGTAATGGAGCATCCAAGAAACTCCTTTATGGACGATTTGTTCACGAACCTGCATAATTAATGAACCGAGCAGAGGAATACAAAAGCAAAATATTACTGTTTCTTCACTCCGCTGAATATATTTCAACAAACGTAAGCTGTAGTAACGCCGCCTGAGTAAGTGTACTAGATTTCCCGCTGAAGTATCATTATCTTCCCTGCCCGTGTGTTAAGACCTTAATGTCAAAAAGATTGTACCCAAGCGATACATTTGACCTTTTTTAGCATATACATGGCTTATATTCAAGAAGCACTCCGACGATGACTTTTCTTTATGAAGAAAAAGGGAAAGAAAAACTGAGGTCTTATTGTGTACGGAGTTACTTATTCAACGCACACATAACCTTATTTACATACGAATCTAAGTTTCTTCACCTTTGTTTGCTTCGTAGAGAGAACTTGTCGTATGGTTGCGAGACAAAGATGTAACGTTACAGGCTCAATGTGCCCCTGTAGGGGCAATTTGTGGCGGATTTGAATTTGCCTAAACCCGGAGGAAACGAGACAAAGACAAAAGGTCGGCCTGCTTGCGATTTATGAAGATTGCGTCCCCGCACTGCTCGGTATACGCATTAACCGTACAAATATATTTGTAGAGGGTAGAGATAAGAAGAGCAATTTTGTGGACAAAGTTTCTTGTTTTAAACCGGAATTACGGTTTTATTTGTAGTTATATATATTATAAACAAAAATACCTATCTTAAATTATGATATATGAACGTTTCTAAGAAAAGAATCTGCCAAAACAAATCGGCTAATTTTGTAAGAAATATTTTGAACATCAACAAGTTTTTTTTTTATATCACCTTCAGTAGACCTTCTGATGAATACTGTACCCCATTTGATAAGTGAAACTTTAATTTTAATTTATTGTTATGTCGCAAAAAAATATTTACGTATAAAAATTAATAATTTTCGTGAAGACAAAAGAATATTAATATCTCCTTTAATGATATATCAATTACTATACAAGCACTACTTGTGGTACCAAGTGGTACGCGAAATTTCATTTATAAGTACGTTCAAAGGCTACTGCTTTTAAATAAAAAATAATAATTATGTAAATAATATACAGTTTTATTAATTAAAATTAAAATATAAGCAAATTGCTGCTCTTAAAAATCTAATTCGCATGCATACAACGCGGCGGCCAAATATAGGCACTTAGCTTTTAACACGGTTTGCAAATGTGTATAAATAACTTTTATTTTAAGGTAAATAAATAATACTTTTTAATTTACGTTCGCTGAATACAAGAGTTTCTGTAAGATAACTTTTCTTATTTTCTTATGACAATCCTAATGATGTGCCTATGTGACATATGCGGTTTATTGGTTAGTACAATCAAGATCCGCGCTAATATACATAAATAGTGTTCTAACTAAAAATAAACTACTTTATAAAATCACATTTACGCATAAGAAGAGTCAAGAATAGCCCATGCGGAATAACTCTTGCGGAATCCCATCTAATCCGCCATATATCTGCATGCATATATCGTAGCGGCCACAATCCGTATTATTCCCGGTTTACGTATTTAAGCCATATTAGTATACTCAAACTGTATGTTAGTCTAAAAATAAAAATATTCATACAATCAAATTTACGTACAACAAGAGTCTCGACAAGGATAGCCACTCATGCAGAATACCGTCTAATCCGCTATATATCCGTATGCATATATCGTAGCGGCAAAAATCCGCATTTTTCCGGGTGAACATACCAAGCATACTAGTATTGCTTACAGTAATACCCCGACTTACGCTACCCCGCCTTACGCGAATTCGGAGTTACGCGATTTTCAAATCTCGTCGATTCTCCTATGGTTTGAGTGTGCCGCAATTCCCGATTTAAAAAAATAAGCTTACCAACCCTACAATTATTCATGTAAAGATTTGTATTTGTCGCGCGAATCCGCACATTCGTACACCACCACAAACGATAGTATGTACATGCATACTCCGACTTACGTGAATTCGACTTACGCGATTATGACTCGGTCCCACCAATCGTATAAGTCCGAGGTGTTACTGTATACACAAACTGTTTCAAACTAAAAAATAAAAATATCCATATAATCAAATTTATGTATAAGAAGAGTCTCGACAAGGATAGCCACTCATGCGGAATCCCGTCTAATCCGCTATATATCCGTATGCATATATCGTGGCGGCCACAATCCGCATTTTTCCCGGTTGACGCGGCGGCTATGCAAATACACTCATCAATATTCATTGTTGGCGACGTATCAATAATCGAGTCTTGCCTCGCAAGGGAGCCTGCCATTGTGCTATTCCACTCTTTTATTTCAGTTCAGGCTGGTTTTTTAAACCTTTTTTATTCAGTTTCATAACCATAATAAAGGAAACGGTTCCCGACGTGATTTTACTGTAAAATTGACGACGAACAAGAGTTACTATGAGGTTAATATTACTTTTGCTAACCTTGTTTTATACGTGTGGTTTTTTAATGTTATTTTGCTTTGATAATTTTCAAAGATCATTAATTGTTAGCAATATGTATACCTCAAAATTTGTTTATACTATTGAATTAGCAAACAATCATTTAGTTCACCGGATAGTTAATGGCACTACTGACATCCATGATCATTTACGAGTATCTAATCAGCCCTATAAAAAAATTCTACCTGAGGTCAGCCACAGATACGTTTCTATTGGGAACTTAGTTGGAATGCTTCAGATAAGTACGTCACCCTTGCCACTCTCTTTAAACACAGTATCGCTGAACACTGATTATGTGGCAAAAAAAATTTGCGGTGTTGTCTCTGGAGTCGCGCCACAACATTGGTAAATGATGTCCTTCCTAAATCATACAGTTGGCTTTCCTGTACCCTTACCATGAGGTTTTACGTTTTGACAAATATGACTATTTTGGTATTTGTTTACGAATTTGCCCATACAATTTCCAATCAGCGCCCCTAGCGAATTGTATCAGAACTATAGTGTCAGTAACGTAACATTAAATGTCTAAATTGACAAAATGACGCTTTATGTTTTGTTTCTCTTTTTTGCGAACATGTGAGGTAGACAAAAGGTAGTTCATCGTCACTTGAGCACTTACTTATTGTTACGTTTACTCAGTCTACTGAAGCAAACGGAACAGAATAATGGATTAAGTAAACGTAAAGTAATATTGTGGGATGTTTTGAAAACTCATGGTAAGGGTGGTTTGGAACTAAACAATTTATTGTTTTCCATTAACCAGCGCAATAATACAACGCATTCATAGCAACATATTTAAGCACATTCTAATATTATACGTAGAATTCATAGTCAGTCGAGTGTGCAACAGAATATTCAACAAAGCATACTCTTCTCAGAACTATTCTCAAACAAAGCATTGCTGTATAAAATCATAGCGTGAATTAATCTACTAATATTTTTAACAATTCGGTTGTATGTTCTTTCATTTAAAACGTAAATTTATTATTATATTTTTATATTATGTGTAATTATAATTAAATTATTGAATGATATATATTAATAATGTTTTCTTTGCTTTTTATACTCGTTCGTTATTTTTGTACGTTAAATTACTATGATAATATTATGACAAATTATACCAGAAGCTTTAATTAGACAACATCTAGAAAGATATTTTCTGAATTTCTTATTATACTCTTATGTACAAATTTCTGAAATTTTCGTAAATCATTGCGGCGAAATCAATTTCGGAAGGTCTAAAGTAATCCGTTTATCCAACCTTTGGGTCTCATTTCTGTGAAGTGTTCATAAAATTACTCATCACACGAATTACTGCGCCGGTTGATCACATAAATTGATTTTCTTATTATGAAATTACATTAAATGGTTTTGAACGGGAATACACGTTGCAATCTCGAAGGAAAATAAGTAATTCATTTCACGCAAATTTTCGCCTCATTTTAATAAAGCGTATTTTACGGTACCTTTTTGACTGATAACGAAAAGCGAGCAAAATTTTTAAGTACTTAAAATTATGAATTAAACATGGATTAAACTTGGCAATGATTAAAGTAATAATAACATTCATCTATTTTTTCGATATGTGTATGAAAAGAAATATTTCAAAATAGAAAATCAGAGATGTGTTTTTCATACCTACCTCTAAATTATTCTAATTGTGCTTGTATTATCTTATTTTCAAATAGGAGGTGACGTTATCATACACTAAAATTATTAAATCATTTGTGCCGAAATATAAAAAAAATATGTTTTAAATGTTTGGCATTTTATGTTCAAGTTTGCATGTATATTTATTCGTAGGTATTATGCATGATAATCTTTATCCAATTGAGAGTAGAACAAGTCACTTATATTTCTGTCTCCCGTACATACGATTTTATTGCCTACTTATTTGAAATCAATATTCGATTTAGTGAGAAAATTACTTTGTAAGATGAGATGCTAAGTTTATCAGACGCTTACAATGTAAGAGCTTAAGGGGTGCTTACGATGGTAAGTGGGTCTCATTTATTCTGAAAGATTTTCGTAGAATGCTGGTAATAAGTCTTCGTATACATCGTTAAAAATTCTTGCAAGGTAAACAGTGATTGTCAAATGGTTGAAACTCGACCTCACAATTAGGGAGTTCCAGTTTCGAATTCTAGACCTCTGATTTTTCAGTTTTAAACGTATTTATTGGAAAAAATACTTATCATTTGTTTTAACAATGTATTCGGTGGTGCCTTCGCACTCGAACTAGTAATACTAACGGATTCCATTACTTTCAAAGGCTTCCCCAACTTGTAGGAAGCCATTAAAAAAAAAAAACAAAAAGGAGTTGTAGCTAGTGATTAAATTGACTTAAAGCCATAATCACAAAGTTTGAATGTAAACGTAGAATCTTTGTGCTCATAACCAACTTGTAACATAATAGATAACTCTATCATGCAACGTAGCATCATTATTTTAATGGGTTTATTTCAAAGCATTGTATATTGTATTGCGATCTCTGCCTCGAGTTCCGCGGTAAGGCCACAAAGCGCATTTCAACAAGCTTTCGTTTCGGAAAAATATTAAGTTTGAATATTTTAATGGAAGTAGTACGGTTTTGGAATATCATATTCTGCTTTAGATGATGTTCTTGACACAGATTAAATAATATGGCTCACGTAGTACAATAGATCGATCCAAGCAGATGTCAATATAATTAGTTTAGAAATTTAGGGTCTGAGATTTTTGATCATTGTTTGTTTATTGTTCACGTTTATTCGAATGTGCTTTCACTATACAGACATTATTATAATTTCTCTAATTCATAGCAATGAATGCATATATTTATCTTTAATAGAGAAAAAAGTACCTTGTTGAAATATTTTCTAATTAGGTATATATTGTGTTGAATTTTATTCTACCTAATATACAAATTTCTGAAACATACATACTTGATATAAAGTAGGTATAAACAAGACACCCTCTTGAGTCAACTTGACATATTGTTTCTGATTGCGTCTTAAATCCTTACATACTTCTACAACTTGTCTGATTTAGCTTTTTTTGAAAGTTCACTACACTTTAAACAAAGTCCCGAATTTAATTCCTTAAAAAAAGCTACTCAAAAAGAAACTTCACAGTGTAATCTACCTGTAAATTTCTTAAGTATTAATACGCTGTTATTAAGACAGCTAAAACTAGTTGGTAAATTGCTAAGACCTGAAACTAGTTAAAAATTTTACCGCAGCTGCAACACCGCGGTTAGCCCGATGGCAGCGTTTTCCTTTAGTTCTTAGTAAACTCTCTATTTTCATAGTACTGTTCTTTTTTTTATAATATAGGAATAGCAGACGAGCATGCAGTCCACCTCATGGTTAGTGGCTACTGCCGCCCATGGACATCTGAAATCAACCCCAGATAGGCTTAGATATTTCTACCTGAGGTCGGGCACAGATGCGCCGCTACCCCTGAGGACTAAACTGGAATGCCTCGGAAAAGTCTGTCTCCTTTACCACACCCTTCAAACCGGAATGCAGCAGCGCGTAACACTGTTGTTATTAGGTAGAAATAGGTGTGATGGTGGTGCCGCCGGAGTCGAACCACATAGGGTTCTACCACCTTCAATCATTAACCATCAACCATCTATTTCATCGTCATCATCATTATCATTAACCGATTACCGTCCCACTTCTGGGCACGAGTCTCCTCTGAATGAGAAGGATTAGGCCATAGTCCACCGCGCTGGCCACGTGCGTATAGGTAGACTTTTTTTTTATATTTTTAGGTTTCTTTACGATGTTTCCTTTCACCGTTTTAAGCAAGTAATAATCAATTTCTAATACGCTCATAACTAAGTACTGTTTGCATAGAATTTATTCTATACGACTCGTATGGTGGAGCGATCACCATACCGATCTCATAGCAGAGCGTTCCGGGGTCGATCCTCGGCCAGACAGATATGTGAATGATGATATAGATTTCAGTTCCGGATGTTTGTGTATATGTACGATTTTCCAGGGCACCGACGATGGGAATACTAGTGTGGGGCTATGAGATTAGAAAGTTCTCAGTTTCGTAGTTCTATCTGCATATACCTATTAAGTTAAGATTAAAACTACTTCGCAACAATCCGCTACAAATATGTATGATGGTACATATTTTAAACCCTGCGGTATGTAGCACCCTCCCTCCCTCAAAGCATGCGTGCTGATGCAAAAATTAAAAATATACACCACCATACATACCACCACCAACACGTGTTTCGCTCCAAAACGGAGCATCATCAGGGTAAGTTGACTCTACGACGTTTAATCGTTAAGCCTATACCTATACCTATTTTGTATTAAAGTGTAAGTAAATATAAATACCCTCTTCACTTTAGGGAAAACCCTATTTCATTACAAATTCATCCCAAATCAACATTCTATTATGGTCATGGTTTCTGATCGATTCAGGCGACACCGCCGCCACACCTATTTTTGCTCAATACGTTACGTAATAAAGTGTGACGGCACTTCCGTTTGTCATTACTTTAAGAAAAGCTTACATAAAGAAACCAGAAGTTAAAAAAAAACAAATTGGTTGTCTGTAAAGTCGGTTTACGGACGATAGATTTACGTGATAACGTCATAATCATTATTTTTTGTAATACAAAAAAAGGAGTTAATTGAATAAAAACAATTTGTTTAAATATAATCACAAATAATTAGTTATAGTCATATTATTATTTATTTATTATTAATCATATTACTCTTAAAATGGAAGAATTAATTACCTTTTTTGCCGCTATTCTGAGAAAAACAGTTAACTGAGGTGAATAAAATGAAGGAAATCAATTAGATCTTATCAAAATATAGAAATAAACACAAAACACGTTGTCGCGTATTCATCACTTGTTTACAAATAATAGCTTCCGTCGAGGTGAACGGAGGTTATTGTAAAAGCTCTCGAAGAAGCTCGCGTGGCAGCGTTCCAGTAGCAGAAGTAGTCATAAAGGTGGTAGAACCCTTTGTGGTTCAACTCCGGCGGCACCACCGCCACACCTATTTCTACCTAATAACAGCAGTGTTAGGCGCTGCTGTGTTCCGGTTTGAAGGGTGTGGTAAGGGAGACAGACTTTTCCGAGGCGTTCCAGCTTAGTCCTTAGGGGTAGCGGCGCATCTGTGGCCGACCTCAGGTAGGAATATCTAATCCTATCTGGGGTTGATTACAGATGTCCGTGGGCGGCAATAGCCACATCAGGTGGACTGCATGCTCGTCTGCTATTCTTATATTATAAAAAAAAAAAAAAAAAAAAAAAACTGACGTCACGCGAGAAGAAAGATATGTGTGTCACAAGCCAACGCTTAGGCCTCTATCGTTTGTTTTATCGCGCCTTTCTATCGCTTGTTGCGCGCTCTCGCTTGCACGCACAGGCTCAGGCGGAACCACAGACCTATATCTAAATAGATCCCGCATGTGTACGTATTAGCGTGGTTAAAACTCGGGTTAAAGGAGGTGGATTCAACTCACTTCGATGAAATGTCATTTAGTCCGAAAGTAACATTTGTTGTCATCGGATGTCAATTGACAGCAATAAACATGCCGAATTGCGCTATAATAAATTGTGTAAATTCTACAAGTAAAAGTAGCCGCGATAAAGAAAATATTTCCTTTCATACGTAAGTAACGTTTTTCTTAAAATATGTATTATTTATTTTATAATTAATTATTTAAAATTTGTTGTGGTTTCACAATGACAATTAGTTACTGAGTGTGTTTTATCAAATTTTTAATCCATTGCAAATTTTGGTTACAAAGTTGTAAAGCTTCTGTATTAAAACACGCAATGAAAAGTAAAACGATCGATATTTCATCTTGTTGCTTAAAGATGATTGTCATTGGTTATTTCAAAATGAGTACCTGGGGTTGTACATGCCAGTTTCTTGTTCTCGATTATTTAATCGATTTTCGAAATGGATGAATAATAATGTTGTGTTAATAAATATTTTGTAACATATTTTTTTATTCTAATCATGTTAATGTTTTCTGTTCTTTTTTTAATATTTACCATTAAATTTACAGGTTTCCATTGCGAATGCGAGTGCGCCTACGCACCATCGCCATAATCAAATAACGATATGTTTACAACTTTCTATGAGAACTATGTATATAAAACAGTGTAAGCTACCTTGATGTAGCAAGTGTTTTTATTTATCATTTTATGTATTTGTTCTTATGTTAAAAATGAAGCAATATAAGTTTTTCTAGGTCTATTATCCATTTATAATACGGCATATACACGGGGTCTACTGAAGTCGAAGGACTTCAGTTGGCCCCATGCTGAGACTATTTTAACACCAGAATTTAATAAAATTAAATGTTTAAGCAATATTTATTTTGTATTAAATCTTTTTTCCGTAGACATCTTGTTTTATTTTGTTGACTAAATTTATGGACGACACGGTAAATTTTGATAATGATGATTCGGCGACTTTTTTTACCAAAACATTCGCAGAGCACTAGTAAAATAAATCTAGACGATCGATTTCTCGAAAATCTATCTTCGATTTTTCGATTTCAAAATCGATTTTTATAGCAGAACCGAATCGACTTTTGAAACGATTTTCTCTCTGACGGAGAATTAACAATGCACATCTCTAAATCTTTCTTGACAAGTGTCAGTCGATCGGATAAAAGTGGCACGCTTGGTTTTCATACAAATAAAGGTACATGTGTCATCTATTTAGATATAGGTCTGTGGGCGGAACGTTACTATTTTTCAATTTTACTGGTGATTATCAATTTATAAGACGTTATCACGTCAATACTGAAACGATCCGCGTGGCGGAGCGGTCACCATGCCGGTCTGACGCGCAGAGGATCCCGGGTTCGATCCCCGGCCAGACAGATGTGTAAATGATGAATTTAGATTTCTGTTTCTGGGTCTGGGTGTTTGTGTATTTGTCTCTGTGTGTGTCCATAGCACCCACGATACAGGGAATCCTAGTGTGGGGCTGTGAGTGAACAGAGCGTTATTATACTTATAAATGTCTATGGCGTTTAACGCCCATCCTTTTGGATGCCAAATACTCAAAAAGCGATTGTGGCTTGATCTTTTTTGAGTGTCAAGGATTCCAACAAATATCTATTCGAACTAATATTACTAGCAAACTAGTTTTCCTTGACACATTGTGGTAAGAGTGACATACTTTTCCGAGGCGTTCCAGATTAGTCCTCAAGGGTTGCTACCCTTGCGTCGCTACGCATCTGTGGCCGACCTTAGGTAGAATCGAAGCTCCTTACAAACAAGTGGAAAGCATGCTCGTCTGCTTTCAAAAAAAAAATGAAAAATTTCACTTTTACAAAGCTTTAAAAACAGTTTTTTTTTGCATACAACAGATAATACAACAGATATCTGACAATACAAGAATATTTCCACAAGCTAAAGGTCAAGTGTCTCAACCGAATCTATTCGAAGCAGACAGCAGAACATTGCTTACGGAATTGAATTTGAAATGCACTTTCATATTTCCATCCACATCTATTCAAATCTCATACCTTTATTTCAGTTTGATTATGTTATACGAAAGGAGCTGCAAAATATATTTTAAATTGGAAATAAGAAATTTTATTCTCTGGAGATTTTTGATTAAAGAACACGTCAAACACATTCGTTCTCGTTTTGTTTCCACGACCACGATTGAGGTTACTTAAAACGTCGTTTTTCTTGTTAATCTTACCTTTTATGTTTAGTTTTAGGAAACAAAGCCATTTCGATAGTTTTGATACGTCGTAGATTTTGGATTGGAGACTTTGGTTTGAATATTGAAAGAATATTGAATATGTAAAGGTGGTAGAACCCTTTGTGGTTCGACTCCGGCGGCACCACCGCCACACCTATTTCTACCTAATAACAGCAGTGTTAAGCGCTGCTGTGTTCCGGTTTGAAGGGTGTGGTAAGGGAGACAGACTTTTCCGAGGCGTTCCAGCTTAGTCCTCAGGGGTAGCGGCGCATCTGTGGCCGACCTCAGGTAGGAATATCTAATCCTATCTGGGGTTGATTACAGATGTCCATGGGCGGCAGTAGCCACTTACCATCAGGTGGACTGCATGCTCGTCTGCTACTCTTATATTATAAAAAAAAAAAAAAAAAAAAAAAGAATAATCATCCACAGTTATCCAACTTATGTACCTTCTACGTAGGATTGTTTTTTTGGACATGGACATCTGTAATCAACCACAGATAGGATCAGCTATTCCTACCTGAGGTCGGCCACAGATGCGCCGCAACCCCTGAGGACTAAGCTGGAACGCCTCGAAAGAGTATGTCTCCCTTACCACACCCTTTAAACTAGAACACAGCAGCTCTTAACGCTGTTGATATAAGACAGAAATAGCCGCCGGAGTCGAACCACAAAATGATACCACCTTCAAAAACGATATATAAAGTAATCTAACAGTTTTATTTGTAAGATATTAAGAACACCTCTCAATTATTCGATTTCTAGTGCTTACTTAAACAAAATTTCACGCTTAGATTCACACCTGCTCTATATGCTCAATAGCGTAACGATTCATTCAAGTCGCAGTTTGTTTTCAATCATATCAGTATCATTAAAACGTATAATTGTGCGCAAATCAGCGAAAAATTATTTATTTAATATTTGTACCAAAGTTTGTCAATATTTTTTGGCTTAAGCCCCGATATAAACATTAAAATACTGTATACATAAAATCACACGAATTTGACTTCATAAATTCCATTTATTACCGAAATCTGCGCGTTGCAGTCGCAAACAATATTGTCAAAAATCTCGTTACAATATTTTTGGATCGAATGTAAAGGTCCAGTGATAGCGCGAAACCAATTCCATGTTTATTTATTTTCTGTGTTTTTTGCGGATTTTATTTTGGATATTTCGTAAGTTGTGCGGCAAATTGTTGCAATGAACTATTTTAATAATCATACCCATAAGAGGCGATAGATTCAATTGCCCCGTAATTTTTCGTTGTAATATCCGTCAGGCCTTGATCTGTAGGGTATGCTAAACTATAAGACATACATACTCACATACATATATACAAATGTATGTATATATGTATGTATGTGAATGTAATTGAGAGTATATACTAATAAACGCTCAAAAAACCTTCGCAATCTAGTAAAAAATAAAACAAAATCACAAACCTTACGCGTAACATCGAGCTACAGACCATCTTTTCTATTTAAACATCGTTCGGGCAACATGGCGGTTCGGGACAATAAAAATAAATAAGTCCGGGACAGGCCTCGGGTACCCGACATCTTTACTTGGCAATTTCAGACGACGTAAGAAGCAGGGACACGTGAAATCAGAATTTAATCTGGTTTTTGTATGGGAGCCGACGGGCTGATTTACCGGCTTAATCGATTCTTCGTAAAACGTAATAGTATTCAGAACGTATAGCCTTGAAATAGATTGGTCTTCTATACGGATTATTATAAAACAATGTTAGGTACTAGAACTTATCAAGTACCTAGCAAGGTGTGCTCTGAGCGTTATATTTTGAAAGTTACGTGTGTATAACATTTTAAGTAATTAAGTATAAGAACTGCTTACGTCCTTGTTTTATAAAAAAGATCTCAAAGATACATGCAGGTCAATGTAGCAGCATATGACTTAATCCTTTCATTCTGAGACCCCTTTCCAGCACTGGGATAATAATGGTGTATGATGTATATAACAGTGATTGCCTGGTGCTTAAAAAAGTTGACCTCTCCATCGAGGGGTCTGAGATTCACATCCCAGGCATGCATCTCTGATTTTTCAAAATTATGGAATATTAGAAATTAATTATCACTTGCTTAAAACGACGAAGGAAAACATTGTGAGGAAACCTGCATACCTGAGGTATTTATAAAAAAATCCCAACGGTTCGTGAAGTCTACCAATACGCACTTGGCCAACGCGGTGGACTATGGCCTAATCCTACTCAACCTGAGAGGAGACCCGTGCCCAGCAGTGGGACAATAATGATAATAATGATATACATTATAGCATTATCATCATTATTTCCTATTCAACTATATTATGTTATTTAGCTCCCATCTCTGTACAGCTGTGTGACCGTATACAGCAGCCATAATTTACTACAAATGCGAATCCCTCGTGAGCGACTAACCACAAGCGTGTCTTGTACGCATAGTTAGTATTGTGGTATAATAGGGGTTTGTATTATGGTACTCAAGGTCCCATTGTACAGCTCATAAATAATGCACGCGCTAACGAAACTGGTACAGTAGGGAGTAATTCTTAATGACTCTATATGTAATAATTATGTCATTACATCCCACTGAGATGGCGTTACTGCTTCTTAGTGATCATTTACTACGGGTATGTGGTGTATAAGATAGAATCGCTTCACTCAATAAAGAAATATTAGGTCAAATAGATTTTGTGATGGGGTAGAGACGAAAGCTCCCCAATCCTTTTAGTCTCATCTTGTCATGTTTTTTAGTCTTGAGTACGGCCCTTGCCAAGCGTATATTATATCTTGCAAATTTGCCACCTACAAATATGTTTCTGACTAGCAAATAAGATAGCAAAGATAGCAAAGAAATCCTACCTGAAATATATTTTATATATCAATGTTCCATCAACCTTCAAGCTATTTGAGTATTTTGTATGATTTGTTATTTACTCGCTTGAGATCAAACAGGTTAGCTTTGCAAGTCGCATAAACAACGATTTTATCGCGTTTATTCCGCAACGGCTGTATTCGGTGGGCGGTTCAGGTGTGAAGGGATTTAAAGTTCATTGCACAGTTTGAGGGCGGCACCCGTGCCCATATATTTTAGAAATCGCTCCAACAAACGCTACACACCAATATTCCCATGAATATCACGTGTATCACGATTTACAACATTTTATTAAAATTTAATGATAAAACTTTTCTTAGGCAATATATATATCTATCACCATATATCTTGCCTTAAGAGCCATTTAGATGGAGAGTTTCTCGCACGTTTCAGGTCGAGAAATCGTAAGCAACTATCACAAGCAATAATCGCCATAACATAATCGTATCAAAATGTTTACACACTGGCAAGAACAAAAACTCGCCTACGATTATGTCATACTAGACTGGTATATGACATATCGCCAGGCGATAATTACCTGTGTTTGTTTACACTAATAAATTATAGTAAGGAGATTCTTGCTTATGAGAATATCGATTTGTATAAACACGATCTCGTATGCCATATTTTGAAGTTCGTACGAGTATCGTACAAAACAGTTTGAATCGTTTTCAGTGCGAGATTTCTCATTCGAGTTTAGTGATTATCTAATTGTAATTCAAGGTACAACGTGTTATATGCTCCCAAATCATTTCTTCTCGCTGTTTTTTTTTTTTAACAAAAAACGCTTTCTTCTTATTCCGTTTAATTACAAGAATTAATTAGACGGAAAAATAAGACATAATTAAAAATTAAAACACCCTCGTCCACTGCACGGGCATAAAATCTCGAAATATGATTATTGCTTTGAAATTCTGTTTACACGGACGCAATAAAATATTCCATGCGAGGCAATAATCGCCCAAGGCAACGAGCGAGAATAGCGAATGCTTAGACGAAAAAATACAATTTATATTCCTTTGATAATCGTATCTTCGAGACGAGAAACTCTTTCCATCTAAATGGGGCATTATAGTAACTGTTAAGCGTTGTTGTAAGGCAAATGTTATTAAATACTGTCATATGAAGCGCGATGGGTAATAAAATTCGTTTTCAGCTTAAAACTTCAGTCAGTAGAAGTCATAATTAGGGCTATATAAACGGCTTAATACTTTTTATTGTATTTGAATAACTCTGCCTTTTTAAATTTTCTTTCTACCTTATCAATTCCGCTTCCTACATAACATGGATTTTCCCTCAAAACAAGGGCTTTGTGCTTATTAATAAAGGTGTTTTATAATCAAGCCAGTTTCAGTAGCGTGAAAGGATATTAATTTGTGGGCACGTAAGGAAGCGTAAGGGTTATGATTTAAGGGAATGGTCTGTATAGCGGCTGTGTTGACAAGGCGATCTCATTAAGCTGACAATAGCACAGACGTGCCATAAATCACGGCATTGTGGAACGCCGTGGGCTTTGTGTGCGAGAGACACATCATTGTTATTGTGTCCTCTGACAGTATACAACACCAACAATTATATATAGGTAACAGTTATATACTAATCCTCGAAGCACAGCTTCTCAATCTACAGAGTTTGAATCTTAAGAACATCTGATTTTTCACAATTAAGGAAAACATCTTAATGAAATATGAAAGATCTTTAAAAATTGTTCTAAAAGATTAGCGAAGTCTACCAATCCGTACGACTCCAATATGATGGATGGGCTAATCGTCGTCATTCTCAAAAGTTTCCAGTGTCCAGTAGTGGGACAGTAATGGGTGGATTATAAGTATAAACACTGGTTGCCTTGAGCTCATCAATCCAGGTGACTTCGGAGTAGAAAATTGTTTAGGTAAAAGCACGATGGCAGATAAACTTCACTAATATTTGTGAACATCCTATATAAATCTCAAGCACTAATAATTTCCCCGTAAAATGACTATTACCAATAGATTCATCAACACTCTTCAAAGCAGAACACAGTAACGCTTAACAGTGCTGGTATTAGGCAACAATGTTTGTGGCGGTGGTGTGCCCGGATTCAAACCACAAATTAAAAATGCTTTCTACACTCACAGCCCCATACTAGGATTGCCTGTATCGTGGGTGCTATGGACACACACGTAGACAAATACACAAACACCTAGACCCAGAAACAGAAGTCTAAATTCATCATTTAGAAATCTGTCTGGCCGGGGATCGAACCCGGGACCCTCTGCGTGTCAGACCGACATGGTGACCGCTCCGCCACGCGGGTCTATCTATTTTAGTTTTCTATTAAGGTTTCTTACTGCTTAAAATAAAATAAGTCTATACATCAGTTTGTTTTTACTATTACATTAATAGACAATTGATCACTTATAATTTCATTTATTATTCAACATACTCGTAGAATAAATTTAAGTAATAATAAAGTAATAGTTAACTTAACAAAGAAACTTTTCTACACTCTATTCCCAGCTCCACCACTTACAGCGTAAATTATAAAAGTTGTACAAGTCGAAGTATTTTAATTAACAAGTTGTTCTGGTTGGGTTTTCGTTTTGAATAAAAGTATTCTTCGTATTATGCCAGAATGGTCTAGCGGCGAATTAATTATTCCCTTTATATTTCCAATGGTTAATTCGCCGTGATTTCTCTTGAAGTAAGATAAACAAGTTTCGTTTATTTTTTACCTTAATAAAGTACGCCTTTCTACGAAAAAATTCACGAATTCGCAAACAAGATACCTAGTGAAGAAACTCGAACAAATTTTGATCGATATGAAAGCTTAATTAATAATTAAAAATATGGATGATACAAACTGTCTGTCCGCTTTGATTAGACCCACTAAGGGTCAATTAGGGGCCGAATTTTAATCTATCACTTGCTTACATGGTTTATAAACTGGGTAGATACCCAGAGCATATAACCAATTAAATTCAACTGTATTATTATCATTTTTTCTTCATAAAGGATTTTAGCTATTTTGCCTGATTCAATGTTTTCTCTGTATGTATGTATTTCAAAAAATCTTTTTTATAAAAATATTCAGTTCTTTAATTGGTCGGATATGTTCGCTACAATATATTGCAAAAGCAGAATTTTCAATATCTTAAATACATTTTCGGGAAGGGAGATAGTTCCTTCAATATTTAATCTATCTATACCTCGCTTGTGGCCCTTCTTACTAATGTATCAGGTAGACCTATGCAAATACGCCCTTTGATAGAATTTGTAGGCAAATTTTACCTGACGATAGAAATTTATGTTGAAATCAACATTTGAAATTCAGATATTCTAAGACAGAAATATAGTAGGGTTTGATCATAATACCTACTAACGATTGTTCGTGACTATGTTAGCATAAAATCAAAATTATAATAGAGTTTTGCATATTAATAATTTATTGTGGAGCTTATTCAGAAACATATAGGTAACATTGCAATCTATAATTACCTAATATGGTCAAAGTATGAATAGACAGTTGTCTTTGAGTCCCAAAAAAATGTCATTTAAAGAATGAATCTAGTTTTATGTTCAAATTGAAAAATAAGTGTAGGGTTTTAGAAAATTGCAATTGTGTTGGAATTCCAAATAATTCCACTTGCTGGGAAACTTCATCGTAATAATCAGCCTTCTCTTGCTGATAAACACATAACTTCGAAATCATTGATTTAAACTGATGTTCAAAGAAATAAGTTTGTACAAAAGCTACTGAAGCTACTTCATCTCAAGAGGTGAGACAGGACCTAAGTCTTCGAAAAAATTGTCGCCTTTGTTAGAATATTGCGGTCGATGCTTGCAATACATAGCACTTAGGAAGATTGCAAATATTGACAAAAAACCGTTGCACAGCAACACAATGCCTTCAATACATCCCCTTGTCTTGTATCTTGGTATTAAAATGCAAGTTTTTAAACCATATGTAACATCATATGTGACAAAATGTGTGCTAAAATTTGCATATGTTTACTGCCATACTTATGTTTTCACGCCTTTAACCAAGCCTATAATAACGATGAGGTAGATATTAAGCTTGGAAAAACGCGAAAAATGAAGACTAAAATTAGTGGTACTCCTTTCATGCCATTAGTGTCCATCCGAAGAAACATACATAAACAGATGCATACGTAAAAGTAAGAGCCGTACCCCGCGCTTTCAATATTTAAAAAAATCAAACATGACTATAATCAAAACTGAATGCTTACAATAATTTAAACAAAATAACATTTTTTCATTATTTTTTCATTTCATTAACTCCAAATTACAAATAAACGTCTGGTATGTACGAGGAGCATGTGCGGTAAATACTCGGCAGATTTCATGGATTTTATTTATTTCTTGCACTGTACCCTAATTATTATTCTTAAAAAAGTAATTTACTCCTTATAACACCAGCTAAGTGTTATTGAAAGTCACATCCGTCGTCAAAATCGGTTCAGCGGTACGCTCGTTTTTGAGGGCACATTTCCAGCAAGTATGACACTTAGAAAGATTGTAGGCACCTCCCAAGGTTAGTGGCCGACACAATTGCCAAAGTTCAACTGAACACGTACCAACTTTAGTATAAAATATTGACCTTCACATGTTATTTTGGCTCTGTATTTTTGCAATCTTTTTGGTCAAGAAGACTAATAGCCAGCCATTACTCGCAAAGCCATGACCCTAAGATTATTGTGAAAGGAATTTTTGCCAGATACTATATCTTCAAGACAATAATCTTGACAGAAATAATGGGGTGGTAGAGACCCCAAATAAAAGTAGGCGCCTAGATTTATTTTCACATACTTAGTTCTCACGAGGGGGAATATTATTTTTATTTCTAGTTAAAGACAAATTTGTATAGATTTTTTTAAATATCTTGTGAAGTATCGCAAAGAACTGAGTACCAATCGGAGGTCGCATACCATCATAAGACTGGATGATAACACTTCAGAGGGAGTTTCACGTAGTAGAAGGGGGTCTGTAGTTCACCGATTGGGTCTTGTACATGAGAATCTTTCATTATAATATCAGTTGCAAGTCTCCCTCATGTTAGATCCCACTGATAGACACGGGTCCCTCCAAATAAATGAGCAAGGGTTGAAGATCAAACTATCATACTGCTTCATTGCTTTAAGGAAGTAGAGCCAGTATGGTTTAACCATGTTATATCAATTCGTAGCGTGAAGCAGTTCTTCTGTTTCGGTGAAAGACTTCTGAATAACGTACATAAATTTTAATAACCATATTAGTGCTCAGGAGTTATCAGTGATCGTCTTTAGGTACTATTCAAAGGAAAAAAACAACTGTATTGGTAAAAAAAACTACAACCTTCCCATCCAAGCCCCGTCGGTTGCACGACGTTGCTTATATGTGTACTCGTAGGCCCGTCAGATACAATTTACACAAGTAACAGAAATACGCTCTCTGCGTTAATACTACACAAAAATAATAGAATATAATAGCAAATAATCTTGTCATGAGCTGCTTTTCCGAGCGATGGTTAAATAGAGAATCCGTTGTAGCTTTCATAAGTACAATTTATGTAATTGCGGAAGGCATGCGGTGAGATTATTCGTTTTGTAGCATTCGCTGTCTGCCCGTACTTGCTTGGTTGAATGCCAAGTAATAAATAAGTTTATTTTTGGACGCAGTCGCAAGATTTCCACACATGTTTATTTTTCTCGTTAACGGAAACTGGTAAAACTGTTGTTTATGAACTGTAGAATAATGCCTCATATTTTTGGTAAAGTAGTGCAAGGAGACGCGATAAGTAGTCACTGCAGTCAGACAGTGCCACCAAATTTAATAATAGTAATAAAGTAAGTATAACAAAAATCTTACTCGAAAATATAGTCACATATACGTTGTTACTTGCTAGTTAGACTACTATTTAAATAATTAAATATGCCTCATATTATTAGTCATTACTCCAACCCTATAATAAGAATATATAGAAAAAGAATGCAATGTTCATAAGATACCCAGTCTCTTGTGGGGTTTCACGTTATACCCACTAAACCTTTGTTGACTGTCAACTGAATACAGAAACGATTCTATCGAGATCCCGCTAGAGAATGCACCTGTACCTCCGTTATACAATGGCTATTGGGATCTTGTCTAAGCAACCAATCTACCTACGAGTATATACCCTCCACCTACTCAATGTACCTACTACATCCCAGACAGGTAAATGAACTGTAATCACATGAAAGATTCATTAGATATTGTGTTAGATGAAACAATTTTAATTAGTCATCCGAAAATAAGTGGATTATCAAAGACTTCATTAAAACGCAGGGTTCCATCATACGATTTAGATTAGCGTTCATAATTACCTGCGTACAGTTTATCTGTTAATAAGCGTTTTAAAACTATTTTTGTTGTGCTATTTTCACCTTATTTCCATGTATGTTATGGCGTATATTAGCGTGTAGTATTTATCTTTTACTTCAATTCGCGGGCGGTTGTACTAATACCAATGCGTGTCATTTGTGAAGTGGACCCGATTTCACACGATCCTGCGTTATATCGAGTCTATAACAACATTCAATTATAGTACAGTCAACTAAAACGTTTTTAACTAAGTATCGATAATAGTACAGTTTTTTGTATGTAAAAGGCCTCAAACCTTTACAAAAACTGTGAAGTCGCAACCCTTATATTTAATTTCTTTGATAACAGATGTGTTATTTTCCCTAGCAAATGGTACGTATCTTCCTAGGGTTGTCTATCTTAACCCTTCAAACCAATATACAGCATATTCGAATACAGCTGTATATGGGACGGCAATACTTTTTATATAATTGAATGTGTGCATTTGTTTTAAAACATATTGAATCAATACGTTTTTATTTTGATTTCAGTGTCAATTTTCATTGTGCTAAGTTGAAAATAGTGGCACTGGCAAATGTCACGTCACTAATTCCATTATAACCGTCGGCGTTAAAAAAACGTCAAAATCATCAGTAACATTCACACACGAAACGCTGGAAAATATTGGAAAAGTTTTCATTTTCAATCACTCAAGCGTTGAGCCTTTGTACTTGACAAGCGCTGCTACCAACAATTTTAAAATGAATGTTTTCTACAGCGTATCGATAAAGTATATCAAAGGCATTTTTCTTTCATTCTTACTTGTGAAATTGAAGTGGCAATCAAATATGGAGTTTACTTGATCATAAGTTATAGACATATCTAATACATACCAGCTCGTAAGTTTATTGTTGTCAACCAATTAGAATTTATACTAGTCCATCCCACTGGCCTAGTGCGAGTTGATAAACTTGATGTCTATGCGAGCCATTACTCTATCAAAGAACTTTCAGTAGTTTAGTTACTTGCGATGTTTCCTTTCACTATTAAAGGAATGTATTTACAATTTTGGAAAATCAAAGGTACGTGGGTAGATTCCCCGTATAAGACGTCTAAGTTTAAGAAGTAAAGACATTTAACAAGTGGAGGCTATCATTTCTTCAACAAAAGGTAAGGTAAGATATAAATCGATGTGATGATGGTAACACTGCATCTAAGCCAAAATTATTTTTACTTTTACGTTTTCGTATACTACGAAGACATTAGCACTACCATGAGTTTACAAAAGTATTACTCGCTAGCGACTGCGTAAAATAAATGTATGAAATATTGTACAGCGCCTCTGGTGGTTACTCGTAGAACTAAATTCCGTAGTGTGAGCCACTCGTAACGTAAAAAACCTATCGAAATCAAATCGCTAGCGAATGTCATTATGATCTATTGCCATACAAATTCGGTCCCATGAGTCATTAATTTGACAGACGTTGTCAAGAAATACCGTAACGATAGTAGTTATGTTATTCACTAGCAAAATGACAATAGTTTTCTATTTACAATTTCTATAGTGGCGTTTCTATGCCAACTCATGGTAGTGCTACTGTATTTGACATTAGGTAAGTCGTATACTGTCTTCGTAACTCCAATGTCCAATTATAAATGTCCATCCGCGTCCCTAACCATCGCGTAGACAGTACTCCCTTGCTATTAAACTAAAAAAAATGTAAGCAGAAACTTGGGTTATTATGTTCATATCTGTCTACGCTGTGTCAATAAACACTAACAATGATGTGTCATGTGCGCACAACGCGTTCCACAACTGTGATTTATAGCGCGTCTGCGCTATTGTCAGCTTAATGAGATCGCTTTGTTAACAACCGCTATACAAACTATTTTGTCCTTGTAAATTATAACCTATGCTCGTAATGATGGGTTGCTGATAAAACACCTACAAATGAACCATCGGCCGACGCTTTTTATTAATACCTAATCAGTCTATCTAATGTTTCTCTTACCAAGATCGAAAATTAACCATTGCTGCCTACTAGCAATTGGATAATTTCTGCTTCCTAAAATCCAAAATAGCGTAAGTGTTTACTATTAAGACAAGCAAACGCGCTATTATATGGACAATCGTGAACCAATAATCTCATTTTAAATTAGGGTCCTGTTATGTTTTACTTACCCTATACTTTTTGAATACTGAAGAAATATTATTATAATATATAATGTAAGCACCTGCGTAAATCATGCCAAAGTAAAACACACACATTTGAAAAATCATGTGAGATCTCCCATAGAACTATTAGTTTATGAGTAGTTTTATGTATCTTATTAAAAGCCCTACAGATAGGAGTACTACATATATCATCTTCAGCCCCCGTTAGTCCACTGCTGGACATAGGCCTTTCCCAAGGCACGCCACAGCCCGGTCTTCGGCTCTCCTCATCCAACATGTTCCCGCCGCCCGGCACAGATCGTCGCGTCAGTCAGTCAGTCGCGCAGGAGAGCGTCCCACACTACGTTTGCCAAGACGCGGTCTCCACTCCAAGAGCGGTCTACTCCAGCGGTTGTCGGCTCTTCGACAGATGTGACCAGTCCATTGCCACTTCAACTGGCTAGCCTTCAGAACTATGTTTACTACATACGTTTATAGATAATTGAGTATTCAATGCAGATATACGCCGCAATGACCACTTAACATCAAGCGAACTGCGAGCTAATTCATTTAATGACCATAAAAACCATATTAAACGTTTAAAATATTACGGCTAAATAATTTCATCGAACGTATAAGACTTCATTAAAAATTTTCCGCAGTCAAGTTCTGTAATTATAAGCGGAATAAATCCAATTAATCCGACATGGAAATGATTTACTATACCGCCACGATCGCTTTATCCACTGAGTTAATGTAAATTCGTACTAATTAATGGAAGTTATAATTATTAACAGAAAACGTTACCTCGATAAATAATTGAGTTAATATTTTTCTTTAAATTTTAAAGAACAACTAGTGACAACTCATTTATGAATTGAAAAGTTAATTTATTGAAATTGATATAGAACAAATTGAAGTAATTATGGAAATCAATACAGTTGTTTCATTAAATTTTCTAAGGAATTCTCTTTATTGTATTTGCTATTAAATTATAAATTTTCAGTAACAAACATTCAATATTTTATTCTCTTACCCAACTTTCGAATAATGAGGATAATATACTCGTACAATGATTCTAAAAATAACAAAAACGTATCGCGATCTAAAGATAAGACGGGCAAAGAAAGTTTTGTTTTACGCAGAAAATTAATACGCACCGAACAAAAGGAACGGGACCACCTGGTTCGAAAAGTTCTCAGATTAGATTCCGGTCTCAGTCGGGCACATTGTTGTGTGCCGTTTATCGGAGCAGTTCCTAAGATATATGGGCACGGGTGCCGCCCTCTAACTGTGCAATGAACTTTAAATCCCCTTCACACCTGAACCCGCCCACCAAATACAGTTGTTGCGGAATAAACGCGATAAAATCGCACTTTATAACATGCAAGCTCAACTCAACTTGCTTGAGGATAAATAAATACTTGAGCTCGGTAAGCTGTAAGGATGTAGGAGTGAAAAAAAATCGATTAATTAATAATCGATTTTATTTTCTGCAAAATAAATATAACGAAGGGGTGACGTGGGCGTGTATCGCTATTCGGTTATTCGCTTATCGTACATGTCGTATTTTACAGAAATAAAAGTCGCGGTACACTCGACTTACTTAAGCTCAGCAAATAAAAGTACGACAGTAATCGAATGGTCGAATGGACTGGTAGGTTGGATCAAAACAGATTGTCTTGGAGACCTGGTGAAGAAAAATATCCATCGACCACAGCAAACTCGTTTTCCAAAAACCAGATAACATCCGTCCACCATGACAATCCCCATATTGTCGATCTCGACTCTGAATAGACCCAAATCAATTGACGACTTGACGTTTCGTTTCACGCACTACGACAAATACATTATGAACAATCGTCGATTAATAGTCGATTTTTGTAACAGATAACAAAATTAGCTGATGCAAAACAATCGCCACGAAATTAGCTCCACAATTCTAGTGTCCAACTCCGAGGGCACGTGTTGCTGACAGCTCGTTTTAATAATCGATTTGTTAAATATCGATTCTTTCTATTTCAAAAATCGATTATTTTTTCACGTCCCTAGTAAGCTGTGCCCTTTATTGCGCGTTCCACGAAGCTTTGTTCGCGAATGAGGTCTCGATGAGCTGTCAGAGCCAGGTAGCGCATTATCTGCAAGTTTTGTGTAAGAAGAAAATAAAAGTTCTACACCGCTCCCGTTTCCTTATTACACTTTTTATTTGCCCTAACAAAACTGTGGTTGTTATTATGAAAACAGGTATACTTAATATAAAGTTTGCACTTTATCGAAAGAAGATTTTCTTTCCAATTTCCAATTTCCTTTATACTGGAGTACTATTTTAACTAAAGTAACTCCTAAATTTAAACTAAAGTTATTTTTATAAATAATCAAAATCTACAAAACTTGACTAAACTTCCGAATTTGAATCTTTGGGTTTGCTTCGAGAACTGTATATTACATCTAAGAAATAAACTGTCCCATTTATCCACAGGAAGGCAGAATTACTATTCCTAGTAGATAATGTCACGCAGAAGGCTCGACTTTAACAAGACCGTCTTGGAAACGTAGTGCTTCCGGAACATTCGGTCACCGGAACCGGTCTTTCCGCTACATAAGTCACTTCGTCTTGTAGTAGGCTACGGCACGAGTGCTACGAAATGCTACGAAGATCTATATTCGTAGCAGCGTGTTAAGATAATTAGTAGCTGAGATAACAGGGCCATTTGCTGTAGGCAAATGATAAGTCTACATTTGTATTTCGATCTTCTAACATTACAGGCGTCATAGCTTACATGTGGGTACTTTATATTTTCACTCACAAAAAATGTATATGTTTCTTATTTGGCTGAATATTTTACCTCTAAGCACACAATCAAAGAGAAATACATTTTCTGAGTAAATATCTACTTCTTAAAATAAATTATAATCAATATTTAGAAAACTTCAGCAATCTACGGCATCTAACCTTTAGTATCATATTATTTTGTAAGAATGTACACAGCTTATTATATAGCGTAATATAAATTAATATATTTGCAACACGAATATTATTGTACTATAATATTCTAGATAGTACAACAATACTACTTACTAGATAAACCCTACGTAATAAATAATATTAGTCAATAGACTATATCATATTATTGTAATATCAAACTACACTAGCTTCTGTGTAACACAGATATATGTTACCTGCAAAATTTATTAGCAAACGTTACGTAACTTTAGCTCGCCGTCGCTTACCTGAGCGATCCTCACAGGGAAAACTGCTGACCTCGGATTTAGTCTCCAAATTTGACAGAGAACAGACAGAGGTCTATCCCGTGTCAAATTTAGAGACCCAATAAACAGGAATTTCGGCAGAACGAGTTACGTCTTATACCCGTCAATTTCAATAATAGAAATAAAGTGGAAATCTTTGTTCTAAAAATGTTACGTGTCTAATGGAAAATAATTTTGCTCCCGAAATGAAAATTGAAAGCCCTCGTAATGACGCGAAATTGTCGACTTGTCCCAGACATTTGTGTTTCTAAAAAAGATATAAATATTTTTTTGGCTCGCCGTAATTGTTCTTCACTTAGGCCATTATTTATTTTATTATGAGATTGTTAAGATTTTAAGCTTTCATTACTCTTTCAATTGTGTAAATTTGATTTTAGTACTCATAAAAATGAAAAGCATACACACACAGTACAAAGAAATGCAAGATAAGCAATCCTTAACTTGACACAAAAAATAACAGGACTTCTCAAATTATTTTTTTTTTAGTTTAAAAACCGGGAACGTCATTTTTACTAATCTTAAAATATTACGGGCACCTTTTCAAATTAAAATGCCTACTTTTGCTTCACTATTTTGAATGAAGAAGAAATGGCACGAAACTCCAAACAGTTGCAACTAGAGCGTAGAGATTGAACGTATCATCCAAACCAGCTTCCTATTACAGGTTATTTTTGACGCAAAACTAAAACCATTACATAAATCTAGTTGCACTTAAGTTAAGAAGCATTATACATGCAGAGGGCCATGAACATGAAATAGACCGAACGGCGCCGTCTGTAATCTCAGTTACTCTGATTTATGAGTTTCATTCCAGTTGAAACAACCGCTTTCTTCGCTAGTCTTTTCTACCAGCTAAATGGGGTAACGAGCATCTTGCTGTAATAATGGAACCGGAGAATTATAGACTGCATACAGAATAGCCGGTAGAAATTGAAACCGCAAACTTTTCATCTCTGAGAGAAAGCGGGTGAAATTTCTCCGTATTTATCGTTTCGAAGCCGGAGCACGGAATAAAAGTAATTTTATGTATCTTTTACCTTCAATATACGGTTCAACGTTTCGCTTTAAAATTGCAATGGATGTTTAATACTTACCATTCTTATGACAACAGGGGAAGTTTATATTGCGAATGTTTATTGAAGCATTTATTTTTTTAATAAATCTCTGGGTTAAGTATGTTTTACGCGACTTTCGTTTTAAAATAATGGAAAGATGTTTATGAATGATGCATTTTGGTTGTCAATGGCACAAATATATGCATCAATTAGGAAGCTGAAATATATGGTAGTCACTTATAAACAACAGGGGTTTTACTTGACTTTGATCACAGATGCGTTAGCACTTCTAAGGACTAAGGTAATTGAAACGTAAGTACAGTAAGTTACAAATAATTAATCCTTTTCACTGTAGCACAACATAAGGTATACTCCCTATAACATTTATTAGTTCAGTTAGCAATTCATTAATTAAGTTTGACTTCGTATACATTATGTTTCATACACTTTTGAACACAAATAACATTCCCAAAATGAGATACACAATCACGTAACAAAATCTATGTCATTATAATATTCATTATTAATCTATTACAGCAAAATATGATTATCTAAGCTAAAACGAAACAGTGGTAAAATTATATTTGTTTGATAAACTCAGCATAATTAATGCAAATGCAATCCTCCATTAATATTATAATATTGCAACATTATAACTCACCTATCGGTGGAGCGGTTAACCACTAATCTACTGATAATAGAATAATGAATTCTCTAATGCACATAAAACTGAGTATTGTCATAACTGTGAACCGGTTATTTAGATAATTTATTCTATTTTATAACCCTGGGGATTAAAGTGTCATGTATATTTGTTTGTGGCAATTAACGCTAATATTTTATGTTGTTAGTAGTCAAAGAGGACAATCTAAATATATATAACTCAAAGGTGACTGACTGACATAGTGATCTATCAACGCACAGCCCAAACCACTGGACGGATCGGGCTGATATTTGGCATAAAGGTAGATGTTATGACGTAGGCATCCGCTAAGAAAGGATTTTGCTCGATTCTACCCCCAAGGGGATAAAATAGGGGATGAAAATATTACTTCGTAACGCGAGCGAAGCCGCGGGCAAAAGCTCGTCTTGCGTAAAGCAGATACTGATACTCAACTATGTTAGTATATCTTAATACTTTTTGATTCTAGCATTATACCTAACTAATGAAACTGGCACTATCCTTAATTTTCTTTTACATCGTAAAAATGTCAAAGATCAGAAAAATAATCAAATTTATTACGAATAAACAAAGTTTTTCTTTATATATTTCAAATAAATTACTTTTAATTTAAAATTCATTTTTAAAATGATCATTTATATCTAACAAAACAAAAAGAAACGATTTCTTAAAATTACCCTTGATATTTTTTAAAATATTTGTAGCCTACATAACATAAATTTAAGAAATTCTTTATAACTAGTTACCTTGTATCTGTACCTTCAAACCTATACTCCATACTATAATATAAGATGAACATACTAGCTTTTACAAATCTATTACAAGACCACCCAACAATAAACCCACGTCCACATAAATACATGAAATGGCTTGCGGTGAACGAACAGGCGAGCTACTCGTAAACAGCTGACCGGAGTGCGCTCTGCACTTCAGTTATGTGTGGTTATTACATCTATTTCAATGTATACATCTTTGACATACGATATGGACTAGGTAAATACGATACAAAAGTCACGTCGTGAGAAGTGTGACGTCATATTCGGGTAATAATGCCGTGTCGTGGTAATCTACATGAAGTGTAAGATAAGACGTTATAGCGTTTGCTAATAAAAATCTGTTCACTGCTTATTTCAAAGGAGATGTTTCATTTTCGGCCATCTCTTGTACACTATATCTAAAAAACAGGAATAATTTGTATAATTGAAGAAAAATACACATATATTTTGATAACCTTAAGTATTCCTGTTTAAAAATATTTAAAATAAGCATTCCTCATTGAAATATTAAATATGGCGGAATACTGTCAATGTCAAGTTTTCAAAACTGTCGATAACCTATGTGTACCCCACACATAGGTTACTATACTCTTTGGATGTCGGTAATTCTGTATTTCGCTGTTTTTGTCGTAAAGTTATTGTTACCTTAGTACTTTACAACCTGGCTTTTGTTTTGGGTATCCCGTCATTATTTCTGAATTTAATTAATTATTTATAATAATTATAACAAACCACCTTTTAAATAGTATCTGGTTTAATAGATATAAGTGACATGTCAAATTAAAAAAGAAGAAGTTGTCAATTTGATATGTGTAAAAGTGGATATATACATAATATATAATAGTGGACTCCAATGTAAACGTGGAATAAATATGTACTGATAAGAAGATTCCATTTTAATCCTGAATATGTTTCTGCTCTGTGCTGCTTACGATTTTCGACTGATTCTACCTTACTTGTTTACCAAGCTTATGTTTTATGGACTCTTGTGCTTTTCGTGCGATCGCTGTGGATTGTGTTGACAAGGATTCAACATCATCAGGTAAAATATACATCAGTTAGTTGTATTAATCGTGAAATAATCGTTAATAATTTTAAACTAGAGAAGCTAATCTTTTTACATTTCTCTTTTTTAGATTACATTAGCAAGACAAGGACATTCTTGGGATGACAAAATAATCAGTTATTATTGCAACTGCATCGCTGGGCAACGAACCGTCCTCGTAGGTAGTTGCGCTCACATTATGACCATTGTTTGATGTTTGGGCTGAGCTCGTCACAGGATATTAAGGAACCTGCTACATGATTGGATGAAAATATTGATAAGGGAAGATATTGAAAATGAATAAATAATGTATCTAAGTGAAGAATAAATAAAATATTATCTAAATGTGAACTTAAAGTTGTTTTATTTACACACTTAAATGTTTTAACTAAAATAAATTGGTATAGAAGTACACATTTTGGTATGTTTGTTTTAAGTCAAGATTTATGAAAGTAAATATAATTCATGTTTATCAAATATAGACATTGTTTCATACAATACAATATTTATATATCTACGCCCATTCGCGTAAAAAATATATTAAAAAGTATATAATGTATATAGTAAGTTAAAATGGAATGACAGATGACATTATTACGGTAATCACTACCGCCATGATGTTTTTCTACTGTTGTGTTGCAAGTTTACTCGTAAGTGTAAATTATTGTTTTTTAACAATTAAACGAACATGATTTGAAGAAAATGAACCCCTACGAATTGTTCTTTGCAAGTTTTCTTAGTTTTTAGTATTGTGTACAAAAGGTGGCCGGGAGCCCATACATTTTGAAACATCTCCTTTACAATATAAATTTCTTAATTGTATTACACAAAATTAAATACCACAATACTCTAAAATATACGAGTAACTCCTTTTTTCCAATATTACACAATGCACAAAAGAAATAATATATAAAATTATTTAAACCACTATGCTTCAGTCTGTACCTTTAAAATACTAGTCCATCCCATAAAATAAGATGAACACTATAATCTACAAATCTATTACAAGACCACCCAACAATAAACCCACGTCCACATGAATACATGAAATGGCTTGCGGTGAACGAACAGGCGAGCTACTCGTAAACAGCTGACCGGAGTGCGCTCTGCACTTCAGTTATGTGTGGTTATTACGTCTACTTCAATGTGCTTACAGGTCTTTGACGTTGAGTTGAACTGGTAAGCTAAACACATAGGTAAATAATATAGGAAATCGCGTCGTGAGACGACATGGCGTCGTATCGTATATATTCGTTGTAAGCTGAAACAAATGAATATGGTACGACAAAGATGCGATGTCGCATGTTTGTCGTATGCATGTAAGCATACATGGGATTTGACGTCGCATTGTATGTATGTTTCAGCAATGTTTTCGCCGCGACGTTGTATCGGGATACAACGTCGTATCGTGGAAATCGCCTTGATTTTTGTGATGTTGTCGTATATACTGATTCATAATTAGGTGTCTATCAAGAAAATATGTTTCAAATTTAAGTTTCTTATATTTCGTAATTACGAATCGTATTATAGATTTCCACGACACGACAGCATTACGCTTGTGATACAGCGTCGTATCACATGTGTGTAACTTTACTGTAAGCTGAAAATAAGCATGATATCTACATATCATACTTATTTTCAGTGTAGCGTTTATTTTCCCCAGGTCCCGGTCGTTATCATGTAAAAGTTCTGTTTATCGTGTTAAATTCCTTCGGGCGTAATAGTTAACTTAAGCACCAATCTACACTGCATCAGCTATAATCCGGGTAAGTTGTTGTTGGAAGTACCTACTGCTTATGTTGTTGCAATATTTACTTTAAAGCTGAGATATTTTTAGTTTATATTCTTTAACAATGGAAGGGGTCGCAATTATGGAATTGTCGAAAATTTCATGGTCTTAAAAATATTATTATCATTGATGACCTGCATTTGACATGACACCGGTCTGACATGCATATAATTCCGGGTTCTGGTCGTACCAAACGTTTGAGTGACATTAAAATACATACAGCTATCATATGGAAGGCTAGGAATATATAAAGTGGTATTCATTTATTACGACTTAAACAGTGAAGGAGAAATCAGGGAGCATTTCCTGAAATTTGACAGTGAGCGTAAAACCAGTATGAACTATGCCTTTAATGTTTACAATTCAGTGTGGAGACCAGTATTTTGTAGAGTAAATTACAATGTATAGCACTTCATCCAACAACAATAGTTATGTCGCACACATAACCGTAACTTTAATTCAAATGGATCTATAAACACTCATATCCATAAATATTTACTAGGATCTGCTTGAGGCGAATGGGGAGGCCAGTTAAATACGGCTAACCGTATACTGCACTGCACATTCAGTTAAACGGAGATAACTACTGCAGGGCTGCCAGCCGTCCTCTGCGCTACGTCATAACTTCACATCAAGCTTAACTATGAGGCTCGTATTACGGAATGTTATTACAATAAGCAAGTATTGCATAAGTAAGCAGCATTATAAGCGTATGTTATAGACTAGGAGAGTCTATCATGCATACGATAATTAAATATTTATATGACAGTAAGTACATAGGTTTATTTGTGATTTAAAAATGTAAATCACTTGAAAATATATATGTGAACACATTTTTTAAAAGTAATAATTAAGTATAGTCCATGTAAAACTAGTCCGCTCTGAATATAGAAATGAATGGCGTCGCTATAGTAAATTGTAGGTATAACTACACCTGCTCGCAAGAACTTCAGAGCGGACTAGCAATTTGGCGCGAACTATACTAATATTATGATTTAATATATTGAACTACCAGTCAATGTCTTTATTTAAACCTGGTAATCATAGATGTTTGCTTTATTAACATGATGCCGAAATGATGCTATGTGCTTCAGTGAAAATAGAAGCAGTATGATACAAAAGTCATACACAAATGCACTTAGACGGCCCTGCATTACCATATATAGACCGACAGCAGTTCAGCCTTTGCTGCTATGAGGCAGAAGTAACATTTGTAGCGGTCATTGATCCACATAGTTGAATCGTCTTACTAACATATCAAGATTATAAACAGACCAGCCCTGATAGCTAGAAACAGGAATGCTTGCGCCGCTGCCCATTTCCTGCAGTTATGGCCGAGCAATCAACGGAAATTGAGCGGCGCGGACCTAATCCGATGACGTCACTGATTTGAATATTAGTTGCGCCGTCACACACAATAGCCGCCGATCGGCTCGAGTTTATGTTGACAGCTATGCCCTAAGTTGGCTGTTGTTTCGACGGGAATTTGCGCGTAATGATTATGTACAGAGGCCTTGTAGGGCACATGACTTACAGCAGACTACAAACGAGGCGACGCCCGTACCCTGTTATTATACGACGATGGTAATGTGGAACTAAGTAATTACCGTTGTTTTTTTTAACAAGCAAGAAACACACAGTATATCTAATGCTAAGTGGCTAAGAGGACATTTCTCTGAAAATTCAAGAACAGCATTTTTAACTGAAGTGCTGACTCTACTGCTGAGGACTAACTTTTTAAACCCATATAACATACCTGTATCTAATAACACCACGAAATCGCATAAGGCAGAGAGCCTCAAAGATTTTTACCAACTTTAAGGCTTTTGACTTTAATCTTTTAACGCCCGTATCTTTTCACAAGTGGGGAATGCGGAAGTCTAAATTCTGAATTCTGATTTTCCTGGATCTTCATCATGTCATTAATTCATCTTTTTGTTCATTGGTTCATTTAGAAAGCGATATTTTTTATTTATTTGTAGCTTACAACTATTTACCTCAATACAATATGTCGATAAAGTCTAGATAGGTATTTTCACAACGAGAAATACTATTATTTATTGTTCACTCGCTGATAATGGAGCAATGGCCTGGACAAATATTGAAATTTATGAGCCGTGTGATTACTTGGCGTTAACTTGATGTGGAGTTATAGTCCTATGTTCGAGGTCGAAGCATAAAGAGGCATTACGAAAGCTTAGTACCTACACGAACCTTCAAAATGTCTTCTATTTCACTATATTAACAAAAGTTGCTATGTTTTATTATTCATTTGGTTGTTATTATGTCCCTTAATAATGCTCTATTATAACGTGATCTCTATCCTATAGTATTAGAAAAGATACTTCCTCTATCTTGGGTATTATTGCGATGTTATTCATATACTCACCCACTTTCTAGAGAAGATATACATCTGTATTACAAATGGATGACGTGACCATATCTGATATGTAAGCGCGCCATCTGGCGACAACGTTGCATTATAGAGGTCTGCCGAACAATTTAGCGATGTATCTGAAATTCTGAATGCACAAATTGAATAGCTTAGTAGTTTACCTCACTAGACCTATGTAAAGTTTGAGGTTTGATTAGATAAATATTTTCTTATTTGTGTTTATTTTTTAGTGTTTACGCCTAATATAGGGAATCTCGCGATTATTCCAGAAAGCGTACAAGGCGTGCATTAGAGCGTTTCTATTATCGATCAATCATTCCCACGGTCACACGGAACGCGGCGGAATTTAATAAATTCCCACATCACGTTCACAGGAAATTACTGCCGAAAAAATATACACGCAATCGCAAGAATGAAGTTCATATCTGACGTCTTACGTTCGCATATTTCTGCGTTACTGTCAACAACGGTGGTAGTAAATAGAATTTGTTACGGAGTTTGCGTATAAAAAACGCAATAACTGTCAGGGAAGCGATACGCCTGCCCTTACCTACCCCCATATATCTTCTCGGCGATAACTTAAGCAATTTATGCCTAGCAACCATTGTGCGTTTATCGCACTCAATAATGCGAGTGAAAGGAACTTTCCCTTTTATAGCGCTCGAACCGTATACGTCAAAGATGGAGCAAGACGTGTTTTGTTAGTGTGAAAATATGAAAATGCCCAAGCAATATATCTTGTAACGCTATGCAAAAATTGTTCTAGTCTCCTTTTAAATCTATACCAAAGAAAAGTTCTCGATTTTGTAGGAATGGCTTACGCAACATATTTAATAATGGTTGGACCCCTTGTGGTTCAATTACGGAGGCACACAGATATTACAATTTCTGTTTTATAACAGTTGTGTTAAGCACTACTGTATTCTGGTATAAAGACTGTAGTAAGATAGGAAGCCTTCTTCGAGGCATCCAAACTTGGTCCTCAAGAGTTGCAATGCACCTGTGACTAACCATAAATCTGATAGACCTTCATACCCACTATGAGTTGACTACCAATTTCATTTGAAAAGACCATGTCCATCTGCCATGATCACTTACCATCCGGTGCACAGAATTCTCATATGCTATGCTTTTTCATTGCTCCTTTCTTCATAAACAGAGAAGTTCAACTACGTACATGAATAAACAAGCAACGCTGTAGCAAGATAAGGTGACTTCGTTAGAACTTGATCGCTTTGTTCAACTCGGGAAGCGTCGAGTTATGCTGAGCTGTCGATACTTCATATAATGGTACACAACAGTTTTGGTTAGCGAGACAGTTCGGATTACTTGTCTTCACGATATCGATTCTTAGTCTTACGCTTTCAAATTTTCTATAAAGTGTGTGTGTGTTTGAAAATAATTTTTGATTCTATTAATACTTTTTAATTTATGGTTTTATTTATTTTATTTTGAAAGTGATAGAATCTCTTGTGGTTGAACTCCGAAAGCTCCACCCTCACACTATTTTTACCTTATAATATGTTGAGTGCTATGTTCTAGTTTATAAGGTGTACTAAAGGAAAGCTACATATATAAGGCATCCCAATTTAGTCCCCAGGAGTAACAACACCCACAGATCTGATTTTTCTTCTGTTTCATCAGGATTGTTTACCAATCTCCAATGACCACTTACCATCAGGTGCACAGTATTCTCATTTGCGCCTGCTTTAACGAACAAAGAAGTTCAACTACGTACATGAATAAACAAGCGACGCTGTAGCAAGATAAGGTGACTTCGTTAGAACTTGATCGCTTTGTTCAACTCGGGAAGCGTCGAGTTATGCTGAGCTGTCGATACTTCATATAATGTACACAACAGTTTCGGTTTCTGAGACAGTTTGGATTTAATGTCTTCACGATGTAGATTCTGAGTCTTAAACTTTCAAATTACTCGTATCTATGCAAAGTGGAATTGAAATCTTTGTCTGGTAAAAATAATTTATAATTTTGATAATGTACTCATTGCATAAACATGAAGCCATTTTTATGAAATATATTTCATTATTTCTGAAAGTGGTAAGTTTCAACTTCAGGTAGGAATGTAATTTTATCTAGGATTGATTACATCAGGTGCACTGCATGCTCGTTTGTAACGTCAATAGTATAAAAATACTCCAAAAATCACTGCGATATTTTTCATTACATTTTCTCGCAAAGGAAAATATGTTACTTTTTATACGGAAACAGTAGTGTTTTAACATGTTTATTTATAATGTAGGTCCACACTGTCATTGTTGCTATACTTGGTGTATGGTGAGGTTTTACCTAATTTCATAAAAGACCATGTTATAACCGCGGCTTTGTTTGTGTGGTAGCCAAGATCTAAGCTTTTAGAGAGTACTGTTAGTCAACGTGGATTTATTTTTAATTCTCAAATAATTATTTTCTCTACCCCTGTACTAGTATAAATAAAAATATCATTATTATGTTACCTTAATTTACAAGTTACAGTTCATAAAGGACCTAAATATCTTTGTAGTATAATACTGAGCTAATATATGTAAATTCTTACATAACATACCTCTTTGAACATAAGACATACAAATTTAGATACTTGTACCCAAGCACCCCGAAGCGAAATTCTTTACAAAATACGTTCATAACAAGAGCGATAATATGAATTTCGAACAAACCAACAAAGGACTCAGATATGAGATGCTTGATACAGAAATTTCTGTTCGTGGTTCGAAAACAATAGGGAACGTTATCTACTCTCATACAATTTCGATACTGAATTGCATTATTGTTCTATACTTGTTACCCGTAAACAGGAACAATCAATTCGAGACTTTATTTTCTTTTCGTAAGGACGCGCGCGATGTGCATAATAAATGAAATTTTGATGAAATTACCGAAACGATTGAAAACTTTTTGCGTTCTAAGCCCCTTATTAAGTTTAATTGGAATGGAGTAAAGTTTTCTATATACATTGTATAAAATATCTTAAATTATGAAAAGAAAAATATTAAAATTGATTTAAATATAAGGTTTTTTGAATTTGCTGTGCCAATACATTCTCATTCGACGATGATTAACATTAGCTTGCTTGTGTATTGTAAAGAGTTCTTTCGTTCAACTAAATTATTATATTATTAACGAAATATAAACTCGATGATACGTGAACTGAAATGTTATTAATGGTTAGTCTAAGTTTATAAATGAGCACTTAATTAGAGAAATATTATTGAGGTATGTCATCCTATTATTGTCATTTTCGAGTATTTTATGTTAAAATCTCTTTTTACATAATTTGATTTATCGTTAATTTTGTTAATCATTTGTTTTTTGGTACGTGTGTTTGTAACATCATAAGATTATCGACTCAAAATCTCTTAAAACATATTCCAATCGGAGCTCACCAGTTAAATGTAACACAAATAAACAACATTTTGGGAACCCCTACGAGATTAATAGTTAGAAATCAGAATGTGAACTGAAGCGCTAGTCGCCTGAAATTCTCAAACACATTCACGGACCGCAATGAATGGATAACGTCGTACTGGTGTGGACTTGGACAAGTTTGAGGTTAATCCCCGCACGTATAGACGAAGGGAATTTACACTCGCATGCTCACTATGTGCACAAAATCATAGAATTGAGGCGTTTTCTTTGGTTGAAAGATTATTGGTTGATCAAGATTTTGTTTTTTCTGAACAAATTGAAATTTAGATTTAAGTATTTATCTAAAGATCATTGGATAAACGAGATTTCGTGTGTTTTGTTGTGGAGATCAAAGTTATTAACATCGACAGGGGGTTATGTGGGATTTTTACCGCACTAAAATCCCCTCGGTGGCCGTCCTCAGTGCTGCGTAGAGGACTCCGGGATCTCCAAAGGAACGCAACCGGAGTCCTCTCAGCGCACTGCCCCGTCGGGCTCCGCCCAAGTGAAATTAAATCACCCCCTCTTACGACAAGCAGGAGAAACTGTAGCCCTGTTCTGGTCCCAGAACTACAGGGACAACCTACACATGTAACTAATGCTTATTCAACCAACATACGAACGAGCCATGCTCCTTACAAATAGAGCGATATGGACTGAAGGTCAACTATTAAATACAGCTTAAAACATGTAGCAACAAACGATTTTTGGCTTAATTACAGCGACATATGGCCTAGAATTCTGTACATAGTCTTTTCCGTAGCTCGAAACACGGCTACGTCCAAATTCAACGTATTAAATATGGTGACAGTGGGGTTAGGACATACAAGACATATGGCAAAACATTACCCTGTAATATAAATTATAAAGCAACATGGTAACGACAAAATACCTAATGTTCAACATACATAACTACAAACTTAACAACATGTTTTACATTTACAAGATATAAATATTGTTGCTACAATAATGAATAACAATAATTTGCTTTTTTATTTATTTACCCTACTATGTACTAATCTGTAAAAAAGAATGAAATTATTTTTACGCTAAATTACGTCAAATATATTTTTTCCTTTAATGTATCTGGAACTACTGCGACAATATTTTTCTGCTAATCTATGACCAACCGATACACGGTTCGCAGGGAGTTCACTCTGATTAAACTCGTAAATTAAGACGATACATACAATATAGCCCTGAAAATGTCATTACTACGAACCCTTTACTGCTTAATGTAACTAGAAAACTTTGTTTACTTTTTTACTAGAATTAGCGGCATTTAACCAATTTGAAGTACTGTAAAAAATCCATTTTCTGCATATCTGTGACCAAACTTCGTACAGTGGCAGCGCCGACTCTGATTAAACTCATAAATCGGCCGCCAGATGGCGCGCGCCGCGCTGTAAATCTGCAACCAATACGACATTTGTCTCTATTCCCATGCGATCGATTATGTCTCGTTATTTCTATAACGGAATCAATTTGTAATAACGCATGCCGGTTATCATTCGGCGTGCGATGTGAAACACCGCGTAACTTTTTATTGCGCGGAATATATCGTGTTAACAATTTTTTCTTCGTTCATTTTTTTTCTGTTTAAGCGACTTTGGCCCAATTGAAATAGATAAATATTGCAACGTTTTGTACATACACGTTTCATAATTATTTACACAATGGAACGGTCTTTCATCCGTGGATTAGTTATTAGCAACTTAGAAGAGTCGTAGCTTTAAGTAGGAAGTTAGGGTTGAAAACATTATAGGTAGGTAAATATAGATAGCATATCAAATGCCGATAGAAAGGTTTTTTTCGTTCATCTAATAGGATTGATAATATAGATTTATTTGCCATATGTTTCATAACTTCATATTAAAGTAACGTAAGTAAGACATAAAGAATATAATCTACTTGTAAGAATTGAATGTGATGGAAAATTTCTATATTTTCTAAATTATTAAAAAAATAATTTTAACTTTACACATTCCCACTTCACGTGTTTTGTGCAAAAGTAACTACTTGTATTTTACAAGTGTGGCAAACAAATTGTTCAATGGCACTACAGCCCTGAGAACAGAGTTGTCAAAATAGTTGGTAACGAGTTGAAGCGTGGTCAGCAAAGTGCAATTTGAAGTGGAAGTGTTTGGATGAAATTGTTCATTGCTGCTAACAACTGTTTAGTTTTATTTCGGTTATTTGTTTTAGTTATTCTATGGTCGGTCTACATAAATGTTAGAAGTGAAATTAAACTTTAAAAGTAATGGACGTGCTAGAACTACGAAGGGGGTGACTCTTTTCATATACTTTTCTCTCCAATAATACTGTTAAGAGGTGCAAAACGTTTAAACCTTAATACATACCTTAAAGTTACGTTTGAAATGTAAAAAAGTAATATAAGTACATGTGGGCGATCAAGATAAGAATGGAATCCTATTTCATGATAATTAATATTTCTTACAGGTGTCCTTGGGCGGTGCTAACCACTTAGCATCAGGTAAACTGCTCGATTGCTAATTCATACTACATCAACTTCTTAAAAAAACTTAGGTTTTTTGAATATTTTGTCATGTTTTGTCATGAACGTGTAAGCGTGGAAAGCAGAAAGCATAAGGAAACTGTGGAGCATTCACATCGCTCATAAAAAATACATTGACGTAGTATACTTACGACAACTTAGTAACGGGCACTAAAATACGTACTAAAGCGGGTGTCCGGTTTTAAAATCAACATTCCATTGAAAATTCCTTAGAGTGCAGGTGCTTTGGAGTACTAGTACAAAGACTGCACCATTTCCCGCGCATTCTAATGCAAATCTCATTGAAATGCCCCGCTATTGTTGTCACTCCCAGGCGCTAAGAAAACTCACAATTTACACGACTTAGTATTTTTACACTAGGATCGAATATCGTTTGACTTTAAGGCAAGTACTATGTTCCGTTCTACATAATATACAGGGTGAATCTCCATAAAGTGCACATATTGAAACAGGCAAAATTAAACCGCATTTTATCGACAAAATAAATAAAAAATAAATAAAAAAATTTTTTTTTGGGTTTTACGACCTTTTGAAAATTTTTTTTGGAAATCGTGCACCTGAAGTAAATAAATCGCTATAACTTTTAAACTAAGAGAGTTATCAGGTTCAAACAAACATTACAATGATTGCCAATGATAGGCCGTACTGATCCATGAAAAAAATAACAAAAAAACATATCTTCCTAGGAAAAAAAGGTCAGATTAGTGCAAAAAAGTATTTTTTTTTTTAGGTAAAATTTCAGTAATCGTCAATTTCCTCAAAATAATCTAGGCTTTATATTTTATTTTTATTATTTAATGTAATTCTACGTCGTATTAGCTTTCGGACACTAAAAAAAACATGCCTCTTGCCATTGCCTCATTGTTTGAACCTGATAACCCTCTTAGTTTAAAAGTTATAGCGATTTATTTACTTCAGGTGCACGATTTCCAAAAAAAATTTTCAAAAGGTCGTAAAACCCCAAAAAAAATTTTTTTATTTTTTTTTTATTTATTTTGTCGATAAAATGCGGTTTCATTTTGCTTGTTTCAATATGTGCACTTTATGGAGATTAAACCTGTATACACTACATAGATATGGTAAACATTTAACAAAACTGAATGTGACATTGGTGATCTACGAATACCATGAAATTGAAGTATCACTCCCGACAATGTTATTTTAAGCTAAATGTATACCAAATAACCTTACGTATGTTGAGAATGCTAAAATATTTGGATTTTCATTGATAAATTCTTTTGAACACACGCTTTCGATCTAGTACAAAAGATGCACTATTTCCCGCGCAATATAACGCAAATCTCATTGAAACGCCCACTATTGTTGACTTTCAAACGCCAAGGAAAACTCACCATTCATGTATGTTCATTCTATTCACGTGCCATAATATTTTTCATATTATTCACACGCTATAGAAGAGAAAATACAGCCAGAATAAATTTCGTCTTTATTAAAAGTTAACAAAATATAAACAGAATAGAAACTCGATAAAATATTACGAATCCCAGGTTGAAATTGGATTATGTTTATGAAAAACTTATAGTAATAATGCATATCGTGAACTATTTTTAATCCTTTCTTTAAATAAGAAATCTTTATCACAAAAGCTGAGGGATTTTATTTGCATTCTAATGCAAATCTCATTGAAATACTGTGCTATTGTTATCACATCCAGACGCAAAAAAAACTCACTGTTCATACTCCTATATTATTAATGCGCTTCTTATCCTGCGGCATATTTTTTATCAATATTTTGCGATAAATATAATGTGATGGCAAACTCAGCCCGTCGATCGAGGGGTCCGAGGTTCAAATCCCAGGCACGCACCTCTGATTTATTTAATTTAAAAGTTATATGCGTATTAGAAATTAATTATCACTTGCTAAACGGTGAAGGAAAACATCGTGAGGAAACCTGCATACCCGAGAGATTAATAAAAAAAAATCTCGAAGGTATGTGAAGTCTACTGAAACGCACTTGGCCAGCGCGGTGGACTATGGCCTAATCCTTCTCATTATGAGAGGAGATCCGTGCCCAGCAGTGGGACAGTAATGGGTTGTTGATGATGATGATAATGTAACGAAAGCAGAAATATAGAAATATAGTATTCATTTTTTGAGTTCTTAGACAGCAATATCAAATATTGTCTATTGAATTTAGAATTAATTTATTAACTCTACAATTCCTTAGAGAAATTTAGAGAATTTATCCATGGTATTAAAATATTTATTTAGTATGAAAATAAAATGTATCTATTAGTATGATATTTTCATTCAAGTGTTTCGTTTTTTCGTTCGTTAAAAATTAAAAAAACGAAGTGGGTAAGTTTCGTTCAGGTACTCAAAGCAAGCTAAATAGGAAATAAAAGTTCGTTCTTTAAGAATAATATATTAATTAACGTTACGAAGATTTTTCATTGTTCATACACATATAAAGTAAAGGTAAAGCAATTAGAAGTTTGTCAGTTAGCTCTGTACCTAAACCTAGACACTTTGCAAGCTATTTGGACAAAGCGTAGCATTGGTTACCCGAAGTTGTGAGCTCCTCTTAACAGCAATTACCTACTGTCATGCTGTATCACGTTGTGTTTCCATGTACCAGCGTCTTTGAACATCTGTACTGAACCCAAAATAGGATTCGATTAAAGGTGCGTTGGCACTACTACGGACTAAATTAGAATACATCTTATAAGTGTCTCTCGATTACCACAGACTTATAACCAGATCATAGCGATCCTTCTCACTACTTTTTTATAAAATATTAAAATAGCAAATGATGATGCAGTCCACCTGACCGTCAGGTCATTTGAAGGTTCATTTGAAACCGTCAGGTTTCAAGATAAGGTATTCCTATTTGAGGTTGGCAACAGATGTGTTGCTAACTCTGAGGACCAAGTTGGAACTCCTCAAATAAGTATGTCTCCTTACCACACATTTCAAAGCAGAACACAGCAGCACTTAACATTGCTGCTATTATTAAGTAGAAATAGGGGTGGCGGTGGTATCTCAGGAAATAAAACTTGAGATGAGGCTTAACATGTGTGTAAGGCCACATGTGTGCTGAAAGTGCCTCCACTCACACTATAAAAGGTTCTAATGCTTTTAATTTAAATATCTCTAGCTCAGTCTTAATGCAAAAAGTTTATATATAACGTCATTAAGTGATACCAAATCTCTTCATTACAGACACATGTACAATGGAGGAGCTTTTGAAAGTTTGTCAGTTAGCTGTTTGTCTTAGCAAGTTGTGTAAGTTGCTCGGACAAAGCTTCGGTCGGTTGGCGGAAGTTGTAAGCTCAGCTTAACAGCAATTACGTGCTACGTCACGTTGCCTAAAATATATGCACTTAGAGCTTATGATGCAAAATTTCCATAGTTTAATATAAAGTTATTCAAATTATAACTTTGATGGGAAGATATGAAAAATTACATCTATTGAAAAGTTAATAGTTAAGAATAGTAGATAGGAGATAGTTATTTTTTATATTGGAATCGGTTATCTTATATTATTATATATATAAAAATCTTAAGTCGCGATGTATGTTGCCAATAAAATCCAAAACTACTGAACCGATTTCAACCAAATTTCACATGTACCTGTAATTTGGTGTAACTTAGGGCATAGGATAGTTATTATCTCAATTATTCGCTTATGTCGTGAATATAAACGAATAAAATGTGTAAATTAAATGTTTATTAAGCAAGTGTTTATTTACTGTTTAGTTTTATGAAGTTCTCATAGATGGCGGTATAAGTTGATTCATCGATCAAATTCTTCAACATTGTTTGACATCTAAGTTGCAAATACACCCAATAGATGGCGCTCGAGACCCCCTTTGAACGTAAACAAAGCTCCCTCTCGAACCTTCGAGAGTCACTATTTCGAACAATCGATCAATCGATTCTTCTCGAAGCATGCGCACTAGAACGTTCGGGAAATTCAAGGCCCAGGTATAAATACTGGCGTCGAGTGTCACTGCAGTTCAGTTCCTTTTTAAACGAGTAAATTAATACTATCTTCCGGAAAGTGTAAGTCTCAGTACTACTCTCTGTGTCAGTCTCTACGTAAATATACCTGTGCATTTACCAAGTATATAACTTCTGCAAGTATCAATCAGTGCAAAATCATAACTTTATACACATGTAAGTATTTCTTGCTTGCATTTTATTTTATTTTTTTCATGAGTGTAAATTTCGCAGACTTAAATTCATTTTTTAATAATAAATAAAAATAAATAAATGAACAAAAATAAATGCACTTATGAAGAAATTATTTAACTTTCTAAACGTGCATTTTTTCTTTTTATTCTATTAATATTTTAACAATTTTCTTTTCAATAACAAAAATTAAGATTTTTAGATTCTTATTTTGATTTTTTAATCTGATAATTGTTAATAAATCCATTCATTAATTTCGATCTAATTTATTTCAATTATAAATATATTCAATTTCAGAGTAATGCCGCGAAAGAAATCTAATCTCGCCAATAAGTGTAGCAGAAAAGCACGACTCCAGCGTGCTCGACGAGCTCGAGAATCAGAAGAAGAAACTGCAGCAAGAAATGCAGCTCAACGAATTAGAACAGCAAAAATTCGTAGTCAAGAACCTCAAGAACAGCGTGATAAACGTCTGCGACAAAATGTATTAAGGACAAGAACTGCGTGACAACAGAATATAGCCAGATTTAGAGAACTCGAAAGAACGAGGCAACAAACCAGTCGTGCATTAACACGTGCATCATTCTTTCGCCTTGCGTTCGAGTATGAACCAGACATTAATTACTCGGCACATTCTAAGATTACAATTGGTGCGATGGATAAAATATGTCAATATTGCCACGCGTTCAAATTCCGAAATGAAACAACTGGAATGTGTTGTGCGTCAGGAAAAATTGTACTGCCACCTCTTCCTACTCCACCGGAACCCTTGAAATCACTTCTTGCTGGCGAATCAGACGATTCATAATTATTTTTACGTAAGACACGTAAATTTAATTCTTGCTTTCAAATGACATCTTTTGGTGCAACTAAGATTTGCGACTTAACATCTGATGAACGTAATTTTAAAACGACATTCAAAATCCAAGGCCAAGTGTATCATAAGATTGGGTCACTAATGCCGATGCCTGATGACGATGCAAAGTTTCTTCAAATTTATTTTATGGGCAGTTGTGAGGATCGTGTGACAACTAGGTGTCTGCATAATTTTATAGAAAAAGCAGAATAAAGAGCAATTGTGGAATCGTTGGAGGTTTTTTTCGAAAATTATAATCATCTGATTCAGTTGTTTAAAAGGGTATCGCCACAATTAATAAGTGACAATTGTCAAATTGTCATTAAAGCCGACAAAGTACCATCCGGGGAACATGCTGGTAGGTTCAACGCGCCAACTTTAGATGAAGTTGCTATTATTATGGTTGGTGATCCATCTAACAACAGAGACATTAGAATCACACGTCGAGATAGAACTGTTAGTGTAATTTCAGATGTACATCGTTCATATGACGCACTTCAGTATCCTTTGATATTCTGGCAAGGGCAAGATGAATATTACATCAACATCAAACAGCGTGATCCAGCCACTGGTAATGAAATAAATAAAAACGTTAGTTCAATGAAATACTATGCGCACCGATTGATGATTAGATTTAATCAAGACAATTATATCTTGCGATATCGTCAGCTGTACCATCAATACGTTGTAGATATGGACGCTAAGATCGAAAGTGAACGTTTACGATTCATTAGATAGAATCAGGCTAAATTACGATCAGAGGAATACCGGAAACGTCGAAGAGAACTTAAGCACCAATGATATTGGAACTGTATTTATTTTACCTTCAAGCTACATAGGCAGTCCACGAAATATGCAAGAATACATACAAGATGCTATGACTTACGTACGTCATTATGGTCGACCTGATTTGTTCATTACATTTACGTGTAACCCAAATTGGGAAGAAATACAAACTTTGTTATTATCAGGCCAACAATCAGTACATCGCCATGATATCGTTACACGTGTTTTTAAACAAAAATTGAAATCTATGATTGATTTGATCGTTAAATATTCAATTTTTGGTAATACATGTTGCTGGCTGTATTCTATTGAGTGGCAAAAGAGAGGTTTACCTCATGCTCACATTTTGATTTGGCTTGAAAATAGAATTCGTCCAGAAGAAATAGATCAAATAATTTCTGCTGAAATTCCGGATTCATCAACTGACCCAGAGTTGTTTGAGGTTGTTATCAGTCAGATGATCCATGGACCATGTGGTACTTTTAATATGACGTCGCCATGCATGGAGAATGGAAAATGTAAGAAACGTTTCCCAAAACCATTTACGAATGATACTATTACGGATATCGATGGTTATCCATTGTATCGCCGTAGAGACACTAACCATGGTGGCCGCACATTTTATATGCAAATGTCAAATTCTACAAATCAAGTTGAAATTGATAATCGGTGGGTAGTTCCATACTCACCACTGCTTTCCAAAACGTATAAGGCTCATATTAAAGTCGAGTTTTGTAGTTCCGTGAAATCCATTAAATACATTATTTGAAAGTACGTTAATAAAGGAAGTGATCTGGCCGTATTCGAAGTACAAAATATTAACCGAAATGACGAAATAACACGATACCAAATGGGGAGATATATTAGTAGTAACGAGGCTGTCTGGCATATTTTTAGTTTTCCCATACATGAAAGAGATCCTCCTGTCCAGCATCTTGCAGTACATCTCGAAAATGGTCAGCGAGTATATTTTTCTGAAAAAAATATTATCCAAAAAGCACTTGAGCCACCAAAGACGACGTTAACTGAATTTTTTACTTTGTGTCAAAAATCTGATGTTTGGCCAATTCGCAAAAACATTATTGTACACCGAAGTTCCATGCTATTTTAAGTGGAATAATGTAGGCAAAAAATGGGAACCACGTAAAAAAGGAACACCACATCCATCAATACCAGGTTTATTTAAAGCCAAGACATTGGGACGACTTTACACTGTACATCCAAAACAACGTGAATGTTTCTTTTTGCGTTTGTTGTTGATAAATGTTCCTGGACCAACATCTTTTGAATTTTTGCGCACAGTTAATGGTCGAGTGTTCAATACATATCAAGATGCATGTTGTGAATTGAAATTATTGGAGGCAGATAATCATTGGGACTTGACACTTGCTGATGCAGCGTTAACATCCACACCCAATAGTATGCGTCAACTATTTGCAATAATATTGACGACATGTTATCCAACACATTCATTGACTTTATGGGAGAAATATAAAAATTATATGACTGAAGACATCCTGTATCGAGCCAAACAAACAAACCAATGTCCAAATCTAGATTTCACACCAGAGATGTATAATGAAGCATTGGTGTTGATTGAAGATTTATGTATTTTAATTTCAAATTTACCACTTAGTCATTATGGTATGCCAACACCTAATCGTCCAGCCACTGACTTACTTAACACTGATTTGCAACGAGAAACACATTACAATGAAATTGATTTAGCTTCAATTATTGCGAATAATGAGCCATCATTGACAACTGAACAAAAAAATATTTATAATCGAATTATAAGGACTGTTGATGCTGAACAAGATGGATTTTTTTTCTTAGATGCACCAGGTGAAACCGGTAAGACATTTTTAATATCATTAATCCTTGCAAAGATACGGTCGCAACAAAAAATTGCATTGGCAATTGCATCGTCAGGCATTGCTGCCACATTATTAGATGGTGGACGAACAGCACATTCAGCATTGAAGTTGCCATTAGACATTCACAACAAACCAAATGCAGTGTGTAACATTAAAAAAAAAAGTGGAATGGCTTCAGTGTTGCAAAAGAGTGCAATTATAATTTGGGATGAGTGTACTATGGCACATAAGCATTCACTTGAAACATTGGATAGAAGTATGAAAGATTTAAAAGGCAACGATAAACTTTTTGGTGGTACTGTCTTACTATTGTCTGGTGACTTCCGACAGACATTACCAGTTATCCCTCAATCTACTTTTGCCGATGAAATTAACGCATGTCTAAAACAATCGTTTTTATGGCGAAACGTCGAGACTCTTCGATTGACTGTAAACATGCGAGTACAAGTGCAAAATGATCCATTGGCACAAGTATTTTCTAAGCAATTACTGGATATTGGAAACGGTGAAGTTGAACTGTATCAAGATACACAATATATCAAACTACCAGATAATTTCTGCACTGTTGTTGAGACGAAAAGTGAACTAATTGAGAGTGTCTTCCCGGATATTATAAATAATTATTTAGATCATGATTGGCTCTGTAATCGTGCTATTTTGGCAGCAAGAAACGTTGATGTCGACGAAATTAACTTCCAGATACAACAATTATTACCCAGTGATTTGATGTCTTTTAAATCAATCGATACAGTTGTTGACGAAAACGAAGCCGTAAACTTTCCCATCGAATTTTTAAATTCTCTGGATTTACCAGGAATGCCACCACACAATCTGCAATTGAAAATTGGTTCACCAATTATTCTTCTCCGTAATTTAAACCCACCTAAATTATTCAACGGTACACGTTTAGTCATCAAGAGGATCACTGGAAATATTCTTGAAGCAACAATTTTGACTGGAAAGTTTAAAGGCGAAATCGTCCTGTTGCCGCGAATTCCATTAATAGCGTTACAATCTCCAATACCATTCAAAAGGCTTCAATTTCCAATGCGTTTAGCTTTTGCGATGACCATAAATAAATCGAAAGGTCAAACAATATTGACTTGCGGTTTAGACTTAGAAAATACGTGTTTCTCTCATGGACAACTGTATGTGGCCTGTTCACGTGTGGGAAAGTCATCAAATTTGTTTGTGTTAGCAAAAGACAGGTTAACCAAGAATATTGTGCACAAATTAGTGTTGGGATAATTGTCAATTTTAATAATTTAAAAAAAAACTTTAAATGAAAACAATTGTTCAAAATCAATGTTATCTACCTCATTCATAGATTTGGATTTTTATATATTATTAATTAATTTTTTGTATATGTTTGTCACTGATTAAAAACAATAGTTAAAGATAAGATAAATAAAACCTACATTTAAAAAGTATATTTGGGTTTCCGCATAATTTTAACATTCTAATACTTTACCTATCACTTTTAAATTATTAAGAATGTTTGGCCGAAGTAAGTATTTACTTAATTTACTAAGCATAAATATAATAAGTAATGCTTTTACTATAGAAAATTTAGTAAGTACAGTAGACACTGGTTATAAGTTAGATTTCTTTCTCTCTTTTACTTTCACGAAAAAATTTATATATAGGTATAGTTGCCGTGAGAGTGACAAAAGCATCCGACATAACTTATGACCATAGTCTACTGTACTTACTAAATTTAATAAGTACTTACTTCAGCTGAATACGCCTATTCTCAATTTCATATAATTTAAAACAGTTAAATTATTCTCAGCTTTATTAGTGAATAATAATTTGATTGTATTTAGATAATGAGTAAAAAATTAATTTAATCTATAATTACAAAGCCACAGCAACGCGTGGCTGGGCCAGCTAGTCTTTATATAAAAATATGCACTATGGAGTTCATTATACTCCAAACTTCCTATGTAAATTGACCTGAAGGTGGTTCATAACACCAGTATTAAGAACTGCTGTGTTATAGTATGAAGGAAAATATACTTTTACAAAGCCTTCCCGCATAGTCCTCAAGTAGGAGCGAGGGGATTCGGGGATTGATTACAGATGACCATAGGCGGTAGTAACTTATTTGCTACTTCTGTTAAAAATGCTCAACGGTAGTAAATAAAAAGGATTATAGGCAAGTTTCAAAACGGTTGAAAATTTTAATTGGTCCTACGAATTCACCCTCGTAGCTACAGCTAATTCAGCTCAAAGTAGTTTATTTTTCAGCAACTCAGACTATATTAACTAGTCTGACGTTTTAATTTTCTAACAATGACTGACGTAGTGGAGAACTCTATTCAAACGTCAATTTGGCTGTATAAAAGGTACTCTGTGATGTCAATCCCGTGCAGCACAATACATGACGTGTATCCCCATTTTGCATAGATTAAAATCAATAGATACCCTCTGGGGCCGAAAATTTGCTGCATTGTTTACCAATGTGTTATGGTTATTTCGTACTTGGTTATTTCGGTACTGATTTAATGTAACATAATTATATTAATACCATGATTATGGTAGTTATAAAATAATCATGGTATATTTTAGCAGTACTGACTACATAACTACATGTTAGTATGGATAGGTACTTACACACACAGTTGCTTCCTCTGAAGTATAAATTGAAATACCTCCCTTACCACACTCTCCAAATCGTAAAACAGCAGCTCTTAACCATTTGTGATTACGTAGAAGTCGGTGTGGCGATGATGCCTCCAGAGTTGAACCTAATACTTACTACTTCAAAAGGCCCTACTACTTCCTTATTGGAAACGTATACTTACAAGTAATTAAAACTTTTTGTTAAACAGCGATTTATTGATCACGGTTATGACTAACCAACATGGAAACTGTTTTTTTTAACTTACAATATGTACATTGTACATAGGTATATAGATATAGGCCATATAGATGGCAAGATTTGTATTTCCATAATCACGAGTATAAATAGAAAATATCTCTGAAATACATATATTTATAACAACACTTTATTAGCTCCGAGCAATCCGAGCGAAAATAAATGAAACAAGATCTAAACATTTTACTAGGCAAAAAGAAACAAGATTTTATTTTCTTCCATCTTATATCTTATCTTTTCGTTTTATCCGTTACGTGGGGACTCACAAATTATTCACTAACACGAGCTATTAATAATGAATCTATCTGGGTAACGTAAAGGTGTCATACTAATTTTTATTTCGATATTGGTAGACGAATTCGGATAGACTGCTTGTTAGGGTCCTGGGACTTAAATGAAAGAGTGGACTGTATTTTGCTGGTTTAATAAGGCCGCTTAATTATATCAGGGTTTCCCGGTCTATACAATATTTTTAATAGAAATCGTCCGTGGCCGATGGAGGTCGCAAGCGTGAGTAGTGTTCGGCTCGTACCGCCACCGCACCGCCCGCGCCGATGACGTTGCCCGCCTCCTCCGCCCGCGCGTCTCCTCCCGTGCGTGTTACGTAGGAATCTTAACACTGCTTATTAATAATGAGCGTAAGATATCACCACGTTCATAAATAAAAGACCCGCCTTCGTAAAGCTTTTAACTTTCATAAAAAAACAATCCTGTTATACTCCTTAAAATAAAATATTTTGATTTCATTTATAGGTATAAGAGTAAAATGGTTTATAGTTTTCACCGTGAATTCGTGCTGAGGTATACGAAATGAAGACATTTAAAACCAATGCGGATCGCTGAGTTCATGAACTCGAAACCTAGACAGGCGGTAGCTGTTTACTTATTATTATCGTATTTCAGTTTGTCTAGGGCATATTCTCTGGGATTAGAAATATATATGATACAATTTTCATTTTTTATAACATACTTGCAAGCTGATAAAGTTTCTTAATTTACATTAATAAAATATATGTAGATTGTAGGTATTGATGAAGGTGAAGGCACTCTACATACTTGTATATACTATACTTGTGATATCCTGAACATTCGATACTTCCTAAAAAAGTTTTGCGCATTTCTACATATGCGAAGGAAGTGATATCTACCACTAGAAAAAAATGTTCATGTGGATAATAATAATTTAAAATCCTTAAACTCTAATATAACTAGCAACAAATCTATAAGAATAATGAAGCAAAGAAATAGCTGAAAATTTTTTCAGTCTAAATTGTTCTCAAAGTGTCGCGTCTCATCTGTACCCTTACCAGGAGTGTTTACGTTTTGACAAATATGACTGTTTTGGTATTTGTATACGTATTGGCCCATACGATTTCCTAGTTCTGACGCGAACCGCTAGGGGCGCTGATTGGAATTTGTCGAAACGTAAAAACTCCTGGTAAGGGTACTGATCACTCTGTTACGAGTTTCAATAAGCCGATGTTGTCGTACACCACGTACAACAATTGTTTGTCATATACCAATCGACACTTGAATATATTCACTCAAATCCAAATAATAAGTTTATTTACATAAAAAAAATTAAATATTCCAAACATCAACACAGTTTCGAGTACAAAAAGAGCTTGAAAATCCATTCCGTATTTATTACAATCAGGTCAGCTTTAATAAATATTTAAATGCGTCATATTTTTTTTTTATTTGATTGCAACCATTAAATGAAATAAATAAGTATAAAATATAAGTGAAGAGACATAACTTCACTTAAAAGCGGTTCACGGCGCAAGAGTCACTTGACTCCTCTAGTTACGGCTACCTTAGTGCCATCGACAGTCGAATTCAGGTTTGTAATAAAATTATGTAGTGTCCTCTCATAGTATGAATTTTGAATTAATTCAAATAGATCCAATATATTATATATTTCAAAATTATTATATTTTATCGCGTCATTTTATATCACAAGGCAAAATGTAGAGATGAAATTGAAGAGACAGTGAGTTTAATGGAACCGTCGATGGGCAAAGAGTCATTTTACTGTCTTAGCTTCGGCTACTAAACTATCGACTTTCGAATAAAAAACAGTTTTGTTATACATATAATATCACACAATGATAGGGAGCATTGAAGAGATACTGCATTACTTTATGACGGTTCAAAAACCAATAGTCACGTGAAAGAGTCACGTGACTATTGATTAGTTAGTGACAATTAGATTACTACCATCAACCGACGAATTATGTTTTGTTATAAATTTTAATTTTAATTAATTTAATTTTAATTTAATTTTAATTTAATTTTAATTTAATTTTAGTTTATTTTTATTGATTAAAAATAAACTAAGAAAATACATCAAAATTTTAAAATTTTTATTGCTTCATACAAAATATGACAAGAAAAATACAAAAGATAGGGAGAAGTGAAGAGACACAGCGTCACTTGACAACGGTCCACCGGCCAAGGGCCACTTGACTCTCTTAGTTACGGCTAGCTTAAAGTGCCATCGTCCTTCGAATTCAATTTCGTTATAGATTTATATGTATTTTACTACCATATTTCAATTTTAAATTAATAAAAACGAAAACCTACGAATATGTATCTATGTTTTTAAATTTTCGTCGCTTCGTACGAAATATGACAAGAAAAATACAAAGATAGGGAGAAGTGAAGAGACACAGCGTCACTTGACAACGGTCCAGCGGCCAAGAGTCACTTGACTCTCTTAGTTACGGCTAGCTTAAAGTGCCATCGTCTTTCGAGTTCAGTTTTGTTATGAAATTATACACTACTGTCATGTTGAAATACTAGATGGAAAGGGGAAATTCTGTTGGAAATTTACAAAAGGAATGTGTTACGTCATGAGCTCCGTCACAGACAGACTGTTGATTGATCATAATGAAGCGGGCTTCGCCAACGTGGGCCCTGTGAACAGACTTTCAATTATGAATAGGAATTCTAAACATTTTCATTTAAATTTAGCTTATCTCTAATAAATACCTTTAACATAAAAATCCGATGTTTTTATTGGGGTTTTCAAGATAAACTAAAAATAAAAAACAACTTATTTATGTTTTTCTCACTTGAAAATACAAGTATCCAGACTAGGTTAAAAAATTAAACTGATATAACATAATTCATAGGTACGTGATAGGGTTTCTGATTTCTCGGCATATTTTTTTTCCCGCCCCACGGGATTTCCCGACCACATTTTCCCGGGAATTCCCGGGAACTCGAGAAATTTTCACAACATTATGAAATCTATCTGTTCAACCTTTCTAACTCTTATTTCTGGGCATTGCCCACTTCTTGCAACTGGTGGAGGCCTGGACCGTATTATACTACATTACTCTCCTATACGGATTCGTAGAAAGACGTACGGATTAGTGGCCGAACCATGTCAAATGTTTTATCCATTATCCATAAGGCCTCTAACAAGGTTTAACCACTGCTAACCAAGTGCTACAATACCCGAGATCGTCGAATTAACGTGTGGTACAAAGCGCAGCAGCGCGCCACTAGCGGACATCTATATAGTAGTAGGCCGAGAAGTATATTCGTGCTTTTATCTAAACTTTACGGTAGGTACATCGAGATTTTAAACTCTGTATAAAGAGCCGCCTTTTTGTTAACCTAAGTACATAGTAATAAAGTAACTGTAATCCATCCCAGATAGGATTAAATTCCTACCTGAGGCAACAGATGCACCGTTACCCCCTGAGGACTAGGCTGGAACGCCTTAAAATGTTTGTTTCCCTTACCGCACCCTTCAAACCGGAACAAATTTTTATTTCTTTTATTTGTTGTATTAGTTATTATTGCAGCCATTGAAGAATGCATTATGTACATTTTAACAGTCTACCTATCACGTTCAATAGATAGAAGCGAAAGACATCGAAAAATAGCGGTTTCTTGTATTTATTATATTTTATTTCTAGTATTTGTTGTTATAGCGGCCACCATTATTCATACTCTGTAAAATTTTCTAATTTCTGTTTATTACAGTTCAGGAGATAGAGCTCTATGACAGATGGACAGACAACGGAGGCTTAGTAATACGGTTCCGTTTTTACCCTTTATATAAAAAGGACGCTGGTTTTTCATACTGAATCCCATCCGATTTATACTTGGTTTATCTTTTGTTATTATTATCCATTTTTATTGTCTTCAGAAGACTGCATAGCCCTAGTACAACTCTGGCTAGAAAAAGGTGTGATATTTAATTATCTGGAATATTATTTTGTTCAGGATCCGCTGTGCGTTCGCCTGCGGTGGATTTTAAACTCGGAACCCTCGAGTGAGAGGCAAACTTTCTAACCACTAATATAATCATGTTAATAAAATTTGTTTTGTGTTTATTAATTATTTTTAAAGTTTTGGAAGGCGATACTATCACTAATTATATCGGTCGGTCCTATCGAGTTTTGTGGCTGGTCAACGCCACTTCACCTGGCTAAGCTACATCTAATTCCGACCTAGCTCCCTCCGACTTTAAGTTCGGCTTTGAGGCTTCTAAAGTATACAGTAAAGGATCTTATCTTAGCGCCATAAGTCGTCACTGGCTCGAATACTTTCAAATTCAGAAAATGAGGAATTTGGGGTAAAAAACACTCCATATTTTTCCGCAAGTAAACTAGCTGAGATGGATTCTGTAACCTCATCCGTCGTGTAACCCCATTCGTTTAACAACTATACGGATGTGACATGGAGTCGTAGGCATAATGTTTGCCTTATCCCTGTTGATTTTAAGACCCGTCCGTTGTGAGGCATTGTAGATGTCACGTAGGTTTTGAAGGTGGTAAAATCCATTATGGTTTGCCTCCAGCGGCACCACCGCCACACCTACTCATATTTCTACCGGATAATAACGGAAGTATTAAACGCTGCTTTGTTCCGGTTTGAAGGGTGCGGTAAGGGAAACAAACATTTTAAGGCGTTCCAGCCTAGTCCTCAGGGGGTAACGGTGCATCTGTTGCCTCAGGTAGGAATTTAATCCTATCTGGGATGGATTACAGTTACTTTATTACTATGTACTTAGGTTAACAAAAAGGCGGCTCTTTATACAGAGTTTAAAATCTCGATGTACCTACCGTAAAGTTTAGATAAAAGCACGAATATACTTCTCGGCCTACTACTATATAGATGTCCGCTAGTGGCGCGCTGCTGCGCTTTGTACCACACGTTAATTCGACGATCTCGGGTATTGTAGCACTTGGTTAGCAGTGGTTAAACCTTGTTAGAGGCCTTATGGATAATGGATAAAACATTTGACATGGTTCGGCCACTAATCCGTACGTCTTTCTACGAATCCGTATAGGAGAGTAATGTAGTATAATACGGTCCAGGCCTCCACCAGTTGCAAGAAGTGGGCAATGCCCAGAAATAAGAGTTAGAAAGGTTGAACAGATAGATTTCATAATGTTGTGAAAATTTCTCGAGTTCCCGGGAATTCCCGGGAACTCGAGACTTTTAAACTTGTTTAACGATACATATACTTTTATAATACGGTCCAGGCCTCCACCAGTTGCAAGAAGTGGGCAATGCCCAGAAATAAGAGTTAGAAAGGTTGAACAGATAGATTTCATAATGTTGTGAAAATTTCTCGAGTTCCCGGGAATTCCCGGGAACTCGAGAAATTTTTAAGAAATAAGAGTTAGAAAGGTTGAACAGATAGATTTCATAATGTTGTGAAAATTTCTCGAGTTCCCGGGAATTCCCGGGAACTCGAGAAATTTTCACAACATTATGAAATCTATCTGTTCAACCTTTCTAACTCTTATTTCTGGGCATTGCCCACTTCTTGCAACTGGTGGAGGCCTGGACCGTATTATACTACATTACTCTCCTATACGGATTCGTAGAAAGACGTACGGATTAGTGGCCGAACCATGTCAAATGTTTTATCCATTATCCATAAGGCCTCTAACAAGGTTTAACCACTGCTAACCAAGTGCTACAATACCCGAGATCGTCGAATTAACGTGTGGTACAAAGCGCAGCAGCGCGCCACTAGCGGACATCTATATAGTAGTAGGCCGAGAAGTATATTCGTGCTTTTATCTAAACTTTACGGTAGGTACATCGAGATTTTAAACTCTGTATAAAGAGCCGCCTTTTTGTTAACCTAAGTACATAGTAATAAAGTAACTGTAATCCATCCCAGATAGGATTAAATTCCTACCTGAGGCAACAGATGCACCGTTACCCCCTGAGGACTAGGCTGGAACGCCTTAAAATGTTTGTTTCCCTTACCGCACCCTTCAAACCGGAACAAAGCAGCGTTTAATACTTCCGTTATTATCCGGTAGAAATATGAGTAGGTGTGGCGGTGGTGCCGCTGGAGGCAAACCATAATGGATTTTACCACCTTCAAAACCTACGTGACATCTACAATGCCTCACAACGGACGGGTCTTAAAATCAACAGGGATAAGGCAAACATTATGCCTACGACTCCATGTCACATCCGTATAGTTGTTAAACGAATGGGGTTACACGACGGATGAGGTTACAGAATCCATCTCAGCTAGTTTACTTGCGGAAAAATATGGAGTGTTTTTTACCCCAAATTCCTCATTTTCTGAATTTGAAAGTATTCGAGCCAGTGACGACTTATGGCGCTAAGATAAGATCCTTTACTGTATACTTTAGAAGCCTCAAAGCCGAACTTAAAGTCGGAGGGAGCTAGGTCGGAATTAGATGTAGCTTAGCCAGGTGAAGTGGCGTTGACCAGCCACAAAACTCGATAGGACCGACCGATATAATTAGTGATAGTATCGCCTTCCAAAACTTTAAAAATAATTAATAAACACAAAACAAATTTTATTAACATGATTATATTAGTGGTTAGAAAGTTTGCCTCTCACTCGAGGGTTCCGAGTTTAAAATCCACCGCAGGCGAACGCACAGCGGATCCTGAACAAAATAATATTCCAGATAATTAAATATCACACCTTTTTCTAGCCAGAGTTGTACTAGGGCTATGCAGTCTTCTGAAGACAATAAAAATGGATAATAATAACAAAAGATAAACCAAGTATAAATCGGATGGGATTCAGTATGAAAAACCAGCGTCCTTTTTATATAAAGGGTAAAAACGGAACCGTATTACTAAGCCTCCGTTGTCTGTCCATCTGTCATAGAGCTCTATCTCCTGAACTGTAATAAACAGAAATTAGAAAATTTTACAGAGTATGAATAATGGTGGCCGCTATAACAACAAATACTAGAAATAAAATATAATAAATACAAGAAACCGCTATTTTTCGATGTCTTTCGCTTCTATCTATTGAACGTGATAGGTAGACTGTTAAAATGTACATAATGCATTCTTCAATGGCTGCAATAATAACTAATACAACAAATAAAAGAAATAAAAATTTTGGTGGTACGATACTCTCGGGCTGCGAGTTCGAATTGCATTTGGCCAATTTTATTTATATAATAAGAGGCATATATTTATATGTCCAGCAATGTTCCTCAAAAGGCTAATGAATGGATGGATAAAATAAGAGAGCATTTAGTGCCTCATTTGCAAATGTATTTCCTACATTGACATGATTCTTAATTTTTTGAACATATTTCATTTCCGTCAGTGTGTAAGCACTACCATTACAATATAGTTGAAACTTCGGTATTAATTTGTGCTTAAATGACATATTCTTACGCGATAAAGTTTTGCATGTTAAAATAATCATAAATATTAAAATCTATGAGTAATTTACGATTTTTTAAAGGTTTTTTGGGACCTTTGAAATTTCCCGACTTCCCGGGATCCCGGCCCATTTTTCCCGTCCCGACTCAGCTTGTTTTTCCCGGGAATTCCCGATCAGAAACCCTAGTACGTGAGCTTCTATAAGTACTTCACAAATGCAAAGCGTAAAAACGTGTAAGCTACCATAGAAAGACATTTTCACCAAAGGGTTCTTATGAAGTTATCCTTATGTGTAAGCAAATATAAGATACGAACACCAAGTTCCATCCGTTGGATTAATTATTTCACTAAGAGGAATAAGTAATGAACGTTTTCCCTGATCTCTTTGTCGGGGACGCGATCATTAATTTCGCAAAGCCGACGGCCTTGTTGTCTTTAAGCTCGCACTCCGTTGGATGAAAATGAATGTATAATTGGGGACCCGCGCCTAGAGGCACTAGCGATTCATTGAGATTGACGTGATATTGCGGTTCGGGTTTGGGTAGCTGTTTGTTTGTAAAGCTTTATTGTAGCATGTGATTTGAATGTAAAAAGATAATGTAAATAGTTAGATTGTAATGAAACACTGTTAGAAATACTTATAAGGGTACTGCCCTTAGTTTTTACGGTATTACAAAAATGAGTATTTCTGTATTTTTTTACGTATTTGCCCATACATTTCCAATCAGCGCCCCTAGCGGACTGTATCAGAACTGATTGGATATGTATGGGAAATTACATATTTCAACTACAAATTTCAAATACAAATACAAAACCAGTAATTTTTGTAAAAACTCATACTAAGGGTACGGATTTCTGCGCTGAGTTCCAGTTTGATGTGCTGTGTTATATGATGATACTCATATTACACATTTCTTTAAAACATCAATGATGTACTTGCGTTAGAATAATGATATAATTAACAAAAGTATTATTATTATTATTATTATTTGAACGGTATTGGAATATGAAGACGTCGTATTTATTTTATGTGACAATATCATCTCATGTTGCCATCGCCAAATTCAAATAGAGCAAAAGTAGGGATGCGACCTAAATGCGAGCAAATGTAGAGGGTGAGAGTTAAATCCGCCAATTTATGTTTATTATTATGTATAATGACCTGCATAATAAAAAACAGTTTTTAAAAATACCTATTTACAGTATAGCTCATAACAACCAACAGCCGCATTTATTTTCCAGAACATTATTATGCATGCCAATTGAAGGGACTTATTTATAAATTCACGGTTCATTATGAAACTTGTTTATCCTGATGCTACGTGCAAATGTTTCGTAGAATAATATGAAAATAGTAGTTGTTTTAACCTACATTGATCATATTTGCATTGTACATCGAGATACCCAATGATCTGTTCTCCGGTTAAGAAATGTTCTGATGGGGTCCGCTAAAATCGCGTCGTAGCCTATATGTAAATTGTATTTTTTTTTATAATATTGGAATATCAGATGAGCATGCAGTCCACCTGATGGTAAGTGGTTACTGCCACCAATGCAGATATGTAATCAACCCCAGATAGGATTATATATTCCTACCTGAGTTAGGCCACAGATGCGCTGCTACCCTTGAGGACTAAGCTAGAACGCCTCGGAAAAGTAAGACATCCCTTACTACACCCTTCAAACTAGAACACATCAGCGTTTAACACTGCTGTTATAAGGCAGAAATAGGTGTGGTGGTGCTGCCGGCGGAGTCGAACCACAAAGGGTTCTACCACCTTCATGCGGAAAATTTCCACAAGAGCGCCGAGCCTTTAATCCTAAAGGCAAACAGTTTCTATAAGATTAGTCGCGAGATGCTTCTCGTCGATTCAATATTGACGTGGCGGGTCTGCCCCGACTCCTGCGGGCGCTCTTTCTCAAGCGTGTACGTTGCCTCGCGACTTATTGTCCACTGCACGTTGAGTATTTGCACAGCGAATATTGATTTCTGGTCCTGCTTTAAGCTACATGTTCTTTGTCCAATTTGCCCATATTTTTGGTAAAAAAAACCGAATGTGATTTTCTCTCTTCTACCAACCTTTGAACTAAGAAACCTTGAAAATCCTTCAGTCTAGGCTACTGCTGCCGATAGACATCAGTCCTAGATGGTTTCCAACCTGAGGTCGGCCACAGATGTATTGATATCCCTGAGGACTAAGTTGGAAGCCTCGGAAAGTCTCCCTACCCCTTCAAAGTAACAGTGATCACTGTTGTTATTAAGCAGAAAAAGCTTTGGTGCCTCGGGAATCGAATAGGAAATGGTTCCACCACCTTCACAACCTATGAACTATCCTACATTCAGTAAATACTCTAGTAATAAGACCCCGACGTCTCTTTATCAACTTACCGTATTTGCCTTGCCGACTTATTGTCCACTGAATGACAAGTATTTTCAGAGTGAATACTGTTTACTCGTCCCGCTTTACTACAGGTTGTTTGGTTGAGTTTAACAATGCTGTTTGTTTTAGAGGATGATATGTTTGTACCGGAGCTGAGTCTTTCTTAAAAGATTGTTTGCACTACATAGTAAATATCCAGTTTCGACGCTAACATAATAAAGTATTTACTATTAATTGTGTCGCTGCACCTTTACTTTGATGGTGGTAGAAGAAGGTGGTCCTTGGGGTGGCGGCGCATCTGTGACCGACCGCAGGTAGGCATATGGGTAGCAGTAGCCACTTACCATCAGGTGGACCCCATGCTCGTTTGCTACTCCTACTATGTCCTAGCTAGGTTCTTTCAGTACTGTTGTAAAGCATCTAAACCTAGTACATAAAAAGTAACGCATCGTACTATAATCTTATTTATTTTGGTAACAAAATATTCATGACCAGTGTACAGTGGTTACTATTAGGTACATTGGTTGTTCGTTTGCAACCAAAAATAAACCTTACAATACATCTCTTAATCCGTATGACGTCCTTTAAAAGCTTTCACATTTTGTCAACAACGATACAATTTTAGTCCTCTTTTATTTGATAATGTAATTTGTACACATGACACTTGTTTATATATTCAGTGTGACATGACCTGTTTACCAAATTAAATCCCATACGTATTCAAAAGGCACGACTGTGAGGCACAAAGCCGGGCTTGCTTTGAATATATTAAGAAAATGGAGTGAACACAACGTCTATGGTGTGAAATTTCAGAGTCCAACGTAAAAGAGCGAGAAATTTAATCGCTATAAAACTTCTTTTGTACCGTTTTAAAAGGATGTAGTGTTTGTATTTTTAAGCTAATGTTGAATTAAACTTAAACCCTTAATAGGATTACATTTAACACAATATTGTTGATTTATTTATGACACTGTTGTTGAAAATGCTGAAACTTAATTCCTAGTGATGATTTCTACTAGTCGATTTTGGTGCTGATGATAATTTGTGGGAGATACATAAAATAATAGAACAAAAAAAGAAACTTTTTAAAAACAAATTATTTTTTTGTTCTTAGAAAGCATCCATTTGATACCCAAATCATGTGAGTACCTAAAATAATTGATCCAACATTTTAGTGTGTCCGCCATATTGAATTTTATTGTCATCCAAACTAAACTTATATGCAAAGATTCAGCTAAATCAATAAGGGTTAACAAGGATTATTAGTCAAAATATTTATACAAAATGTGTTGAATATGACTTTCAGACTGGATATTATTGTATAATATTTGTTAGCATCCCATGATTTTAGTTATCTAATAATAAAATCGTGATGTATGAAAAAATCTTATTTCCAATTGTCCACTATAGCAAGCGAAATACCTGTGTCAATCTTTCATTACAATCAATAGTATTCGTTCGCTCGTAGCAGCACAGACTGGAATTTACCATTCCTGTATATGTTGCAGCCCAACTATAAAATATGTAATACGTCATAATAGCTATTCTTTGAATATCGATTAGTGATTTTCATGAAATTCATTGAATTGTAGCATAATCATAATCATTTATTGAAACGTAGACTAAAGTCGAAGCTTCCGCCTAATAAAGAATCATATATAACTAAGGCGTTCCAACGTACTAAATGCTAAACAATTTTAATCCTAATAGTACGCACATTAATCATACATTCCTATGGTTGTATAAATTCCCATGAAATTAAACTAAAAGGCAGAGCTAACATAAAAATGTATGACACAAAAACAAATTTGTTGTTAGCAGTTTCCGTATTACTTTTTTCAATACGTACCAATATTACATATTTTATACCTAAACTGCGACATAATCTACATACTCCTATAAACAAGCATCCATTCAAACAGCGTCCAGTTCCAAGAAAAATGTTGAATGCGAGCGGATGAGTACGTGTGTGTGAATGCGGACGTTTCATTTCCATGGCACGAAAAAATCCCGGATTTAGGACCGGATAGGCTCTGAAAGGTCTTTCATTCGTCCGTAGTATAAACAAAAGCCGTTCGTCCGTGGGATAAAAATGTTGAAAATGTACGATATCACGTGATGTAAATTATATAGAATTGTGTGAAAGGGTCTTTAAATTCTCTGTCCAATAATTATAGGGGATCATAAATCAGCCCTCTTACCTACAGATAATATGCTATTGTCTCATCAGGTTTCATGTATTTTAAATTCTTACATTTATTTTAAATCTTAAGGATAATTCAATTCAAATAAAAGTAATATCTCAGTTCACAAAAATTTTACATCAACAATTTTAATGATACCGATTTAAAACAACATACCAATAATTTGCAAAACATACATATTCTATACTTAAACTGCGACATAATCTACGTACTCCTATAAACAAACATCCATTCAAACAATGTCCAGCTCCAAGAAAAATGTTGAATGCGAGCGGATGAGTACGTGTGTGTGAATGCGGACGTTTCATTTCCAGGGCTCGAAAAAATACCGGATTTAGGACCGGATAGGCTCTGAAAGGTCTTTCATTCGTCCGTAGTATAAACAAAAGCCGTTCGTCCGTGGGATAAAAATGTTGAAAATGTACGAAATCACGTGATGTAAATTATATAGAATTGTGTGAATGGGCTCATTAAATTCTCTGTTCAATGATTATAGGGGATCATAAATCAGCCCTCTTACCTACAGATAATCACAAAATGTGCTATTGTTGATGTATTTAAAATTCTTACCTTTATTTTAAATCTTGGTGGTAGGAATGCATGTATGATCAACCCTTCCAGTCCACTTCTATTTAGGACTCAATATATTATAATGTACAATAAAGATATCCAAGGTTGGAGTAATATGCTTAGGGCTACAGGCTCGATTGCAACTTTAATTTTATGTATTTAGGCGTATCTTCAGTCAAATAATGGTTGAGATTTGTATCTGGATCTCAATAGTATACAACTAGAATTAATAGATAATCACTACTGTTGTTTAAACAATTAGTAATAACTAGTACAAATCGATAAGTATTTACAACATTGTAGAGTTACTAGCATAATATAAATGTACTCCAGACCTTTTTACTATCATTTAGTAGCCTCGCACTTTTTGTTAAGTAGAATCTTATTATTGCCACTGTATTCTACGATAAATGACGTCACAAATACTTGCCTAACAGGATCTTAATACTGTTTCAGTGCCGAGGGACGATCTTTATTATGTCTTTTAAACAGTCTGAAAGTCCGATATTTTTTCGGCCGAGAACCTTTTTACAATCATAAATTACGACTTAATATCTTTTCCTTACAACAAAATGTACAATATAATATTGTTTTTTCATTTGTATAATATATTTTTAAACAAAATCATAATGTATTTCTTTGTCATAGTATGTATGTAGTTCTAATTATTGTACTATATTTGTTAATTTTATACCAAATGTTAGAAACCATTCATATTACATCAGTTAATTTTGTACTTAATGTTATATTAAGTACAAATTATTAAGTACCTGGATGACCGAGTTTTGCTCGGTGATCCAGGTAATTAACTTTTAACCGACTTCAAAAAAAATCATATACGTTCCAATTGAGTGGAACGTATATGATTTTTTTTAACGATAATATCTGAAATTAAAACCTAGCTCGATCGATTTATGCCCCCGAAACCCCCTAAGTACAACATTTCAAGAAAATCGTTGGAGCCGTTTCCGAGATCGTTGATATAAATATATATACAAGAATTGCTCTTTTAAAGGTATTAGATAGATAGATACGGATAGAGATAACCTAAAATGTGATGAGCTTTTACCAAAACTATTTTTCTCAGGTATTAATGTAACGCGTGCAACAGTCCGTATCGTGGAGAACATTGTTATGCAAACAAACTTTCGTATTAGTCTGATATACCTAGGTAGCCCAGGAATACGTCACATAGTAATAAATTAAAAAACCACGACCAACAATAGGAGGTGGTTTAACCTAGTTTTCAAATCTCTATTATCTCTATAGAGAAGTGTCCTTTATACGCTGGATAGTCGAAACTTCTGTCTCACTTAATGTTTAAAGCTAAAGCGAGTAAACAATTTTTCACGAAATTCCTAATTCACACGTATGGAGTTTCTTGCGCCGCTTCTTCTCCATAGCGAAACACCTTCCGAAGCGGTGGTAGTTGACTTAGAAAAAGTATTCTATGTGAATCAATTTTGAATAAATGAGATTTGAATTTGAATTAGAATAAATTTGATTTCAAATGTCTCTCAAGTAGTTCTTGGCTATTGTATCCTACATAAAATCCTGTTGTGTATCCTACTCGTACATCAGATATAATTTAGGTGGTAATGAGTGCGGTTATAGATACACTGCTTCTCTTGAATACTGATTTATCGAAGGTAGACGATGTAGCTATATCAAAATGATGCTGATGCCAAGAGCTACGGGCCTCAATACTATAGCATAAAAACTGTAAAGGATGTTAATATATTTTTTTCTCCAAACTATACGTGTCGAAAATAACCCGAGGCGCAAAGTTTATTCTATATGAAACCAGCATCACCACTCTGTATCTAAACTGAAACCTATACCTTTTTCTTTATGGAATACATTTCGTTTCTCGCTTTTAGTCTCACAAATACCTTACAGTGCTATTACAAAGGCTGCACCATTTCCCGCGCATTCTAATGCAAATCTCATTGAAATGCCCCGCTATTGTTATCACTTCCAGGCGCTAAGGAAAACTCTATTCATATATCTCCAGAGCCATTCACATGTCATCGTATTTTTTAAAATAAAAACCACCTCACATACCATGAATTTAAATGAATGTGAAGTTTGTTTAAAGGACTCATTTTAATTTGTATGAATACGTTTTAATGTATCGTATAAAACGAACTTATTGCTGAGCGCATGCAGTCTGTCCGTCTAGCTGTCTACTCCACCCTTAAAGTCTACTTCTTGAATAGGAATATGCAGCTAATTGATATTTAAATAAAAATGCCTTTTTTTAAATTTAGTTAAGGCCGGACTCTAGTCCAAGAACATATTAATTAACATATTAATAGTAAATGTATAAAATACATAGATACATATATAAACATAGTATATTCTAGTCATCATAGTGCAAAATTAATTCCGAATATTTGGAAAACGTTCGTAAATACACACACGTACGTAAAGCTCGTAAGCAAATACATTGGGCATTCTTAGTGCATAAATTCCAATCAATTTTGACAATTTTTATGTTTTTTCGTAATTAATTAATAATAATTACTTTTTTAACGAATTACTTTTTCATCCTTCACTTCAAAGTTTGGAACCCACATTAAACATCCCAGTTTCAATGAAATATGAAACAGATCTTTGTTCAGTAATCCACATTAAGACTAATTGAAGGATAGGTACTATTGAAACCTCCAACTTATAACTAACAAAGACTATAAAATGTTAAATTAATAATTCAATTCCAAATGATATCTCCGTGTAATTAAGTTGAAGATTGTTCTACGTCTTAATTAAGATTGCTTAATATAATTTAATTGTTTCAAACGTAGCTCCGGCTTATGTTTTTGTTTCGAACATAAACAGTACACAACTTGGGTGGGTACGTTTGAAATAATTTCCCGTGTAAAGTTAAGATGGCGCCCGTTTAAGTTCCTTAAGTTCCTACGTAACATGTCTATGTGTTTACAACTCAAAACAGACAAAACAAATAAACTGCGAAGGTTTCCCAAAACTTTACAAGATAAACAAATACAGGTCTGTGGCTAGATAGATCTGTGTTTATGAAACAACTTTACCAAATATATGATTCAACAAACAATTATTTTATTCAAATTATTTTATATCCTACTGCTCGGGACACCCATTCTCTCCAAATCTAAAATAAACTTTAAATATTTTCCACTACTTTTCTCTAATGTTTAATTTAACTAATGTGACAACACGCGTGACGGAGTGGTTACCATACCGGTCTGACGTTGCGGTAAGGGGTTACGGGTTTGATACCCAGCCAGACAGACATCTGAATGATAAATTTAGATTTCTATTCTGGTTCTACCCTGTTTATGTATTCGTCTTTGTGTGTCCATGGCACCTACGACACAGAGTATGCTAGTGCGGGGCTGTGAGTGTAGAAAGGGTATTTCTTTAAAAAAAAAGTGGATTAATGGCGGAAGGTACGGATTAATAAAGTTTGACGTTTACAAATCGCCCATAAAGCCTCTCAAAAGCTTCAACAACTGCTATCCAATAACATCTACCAGAGCCGATAGTTTAACCACCTCTTCAAAGCATGAAAGTGTTCCTGAAATTTAGCCACTAGAAGTATCCTCTTACTCCAGACTGCAATCGATGTTGGCTAACTTTGAAGATCAGTTACAATCTACAGAAGCCCCGGAGCTGTGTTCCCTCTTCATTGTTTGTACATATAATAAGTCCAATGGGCAATGTGCAATATTCGAAGGTGGAATTATTCATGGATCAACTACATTGCCATCTATCACAACCCAAATTCTTGGTATTTTGCAAATATCTTTTCCAAACGGCACCAAAAAAATTAACAGAGTTTCAATAAATCTATAGTGGAAAAAATTAAAAAAAAATTTGCACGCAAAACTAAAGAAGACAACCGTCTCGCGAGCTGCTTTAGCAGCGACCGTACCCAAGCGACATCTACATTTCTACCTATAAACGTACTGGTTATATTATTTTTGTCTACCTATACCAATGACGTCTTTCCCATCGTATCGAACGATTTCGATTTCGTTGTCACTATTGACACTATGACACAAATAGATAAGGTCACACTACAATGTTCAAATATAACGCGTATAACGAGATTTTTTCAATTTGCCTTCTAATTTCCTAACTAAATATCACTAACAGTATATATTCGTTTTTTGAATTCACTGTATATTTACATTGTAAAAAAAACAGATCGACAATCCTCGATTGCTATAATGAGAAACAAACGTTTGCGGGCGTATACGGGCGGACAAACAGAGGCAGTGGATTTTTCCCTGTGTAATATTTTACGCAATATTTTTTGTTCTCGCTATAATAAAATACCGCGCTATATTTCGAAAGCGTTATTTTGTAAATTTGAACGTTATTTATCTTTAATTTTGTGATGATCTATAGTGGTAAACATGAATCACGTAAATTATCATTTTTGATTAATTTGTAACTTATATAACGTTTCTTAATTTAACCATTAGATTGGTTGGAATTGTTGAAATTGGGCTAAAAGTTCATGAACGTTATTTATCTTTAATTTTGTGATGAAGAGTTAACTTTTAATTTATATTTTATGAGTATCAGTAAGTTGCTCTGGGATGACAATCAAAAATTATTAATCTTACTGTGAATTAAGACGAAAGTTTTAGTAGTTCTCAGACTTATGTATTTAAATTTCCTTGTTATCTTAAAATTGGCTCATAATCTCTATTATTGTCACTGTTATTATTGTCACTCAAACGTAGTAATAATCACATCTCTCAAATGATAGACATCGCGGCGACCAACAAAAAATAATATAACAATTTATCCTGATTTCTATGTCAAAAGATCGACGGAGCAGAATTTCCTCTTTGCTACAAAAACTCAAGTGGGGTTGGTACTTCACTATACACTATGGTGAAGTGGGCAAAATGCAGCATCCACAAATATTATTTACACAAAAATTCCCCGTAATAAACTGCTAAGGGTATTGGAAATGAACCTTTACTGCTTCGTATTAAATCCGAGTTCGCGGTAACAATTTTAATGAGATAAAGGAAGTTTTATAATGATGGTTTAGTGCGGAGGCAGGCTGCATATAATAAGTGGTGCCTTCGTTATCCGACTACCGCGACAGGACGATGCTAATTGTGCACTTATCATGTAAGGAAGGCGAATCGCATATTCCATTACGAATTTTTACATTTCCGTTAGCTCTTCAGCGACGTGCCATAACATCGAGGCTAGAAAGTGCATGAATATTTGTAGACCCAACGCTGAAAAATCATTTCTATACACATCTACATTTAAAGAAACTTCTAATTTAAATTGAAGTGCCTAAGTATATTTCTGAATATATTTATATAATTCTAAAGAAATGACATTTTCGTAGACATCTAAAATGGTGACTATTTTGTTACCAAAACAGGAAGCCTGTGATTAAAATATTTATTTTTATTTGTATTAATCTGACTAATCATTGAAGAGACAAATTAATTAATTAATAAAGGATCGTTTATCCTTTTATATGACTGTAGACTTGTCAAATAAAACCTTGTCTACTTAAAAGTCGGTAGAAGTAAAACATGCACCTAAATTGTATACTTAATGTCGCTTCTTGCGAACAGTCATTATCTTGAGAACGGTGAGTTTATATAGACGTTCTACATGAGCTCTCTTACGTCTGTTTTCTACTTGGACCAGCCGTACTCCCGCGTGTGCCTTGTGAAGTGCATCAAGACAACTCCTCGGGAAGACCAGGCCGTGCCGAAGTCTTGGAACCCTGTGACAGCTTCATGCGTATCACCTCTGAAAAAGATTCGTGTCTGCAGATCGTATTGGAAGGCAAGGTACGAGTAGGTGGTTTTTACTACTCATCTCGTAAAACAAGGATTGTGTCATATCTCTTAAGATGTCATAGTTACATAATATAGTCTAGGCTCACTCGAAAGAATAACGCTCTTGCACTACTGGTTAAAACGTTTATATCATTTAAATTTATATTCATGTCTCTGCTTACAATGTTTGTTCCTATTTGTTAAATAAAACCGCAGTAAATAAACAGGACAGAATTATAGTTAAAGAGAGAAAGAAAAAGCTAGTATGAACTAAATATAAAGTAACGACTGAGTTTCTTTTTACTACTGTATTTACTAAGTAAAGGAAAAGTCGCCGTTCAAAGATTCTCAATTACGCTGCAATCACGTTCTACTCTTTTACAAAACAAGCAACATTGTTAAATTGAACTAAGCAACGTGTAGTTTAAAGCGGGACAAGAAAGCAATATTCGCTGTGCAAATACTCGACGTGCAGTGGACAATAAGTCGCGAGGCAACGTACACGTTTGAGAAAGAGCGCCCGCAGGAGTCGGGGCAGACCCGCCCCGTCAATATTGACTCGACGAGAAGCATCTCGCGACTAATCTTATAGAAACTGTTTGCCTTCAGGATTGAAGGCTCGGCGCTCTTGTGGAAACTTTCCGCATTACAAACAGAATTTGCATATAGGCTACGACGCGATATTTCCGGCGGACCCCATCTGAATATTGCTGACATAGCGAACGGAATATCTATGAGGATTGAATCTTCTGGTTGAACGTGAACCGTCTTTGTTTTCCGTCGACTTAACGAAATTAAAGCTACATAAATTATACTGTGTGCTATCGATTTATAAGTTGTTACTTATATTTTTAAGGGCCATCCAAGGGCTTTCCTTATATATTTAAAGATATTCCTTAATATTTTTGATATCAAAACTCTGCGTGCCAAAGGTAGATAAAGATTAAACGTCGTAGACTCAACTTACCCTGTTGATGCTCCGTTTTGGAGTGAAACACGTGTTGGTGATGGTATGTATGGTGGTATATATGTTTATATTTGCATCTGCACGCATCCTTTGTGGGAGGGAGGGTGGTACATACTGCATGGTTTAAAATATATACCACCATAATACATATTAGTAGCGGATTGTTGCGAAGTCGTATTAATCCTATCTTAATAACAATATATGTCGCAAATATTCTCCTCAATAGAAGTATTTTACAACATAATTAATTTTTCTGAAAATCCGATCATTAAACTGGAATAAATTTACGTTTACAAAACGACCGAAACTGCGTTGCGACCGCGAACCACAGATTTCATAACGCGACACCAACCGTAATATTTAAATATCGCACTAGCATTTGCATGCATAATGTCATCGTGAACAACAATGACCGCGCATACAAAAATCCCATTTATATTGCATTAAAAAACATGCGTTCCTCGACCGCGTAAATTTCCCTTTATTTCCCACCTGATTCCACCGTATTTGAACAATTTTGCCATAACTCCATGTAACAACTTTTGCCAACTTTTATCGTATTCGCAAACATTGTTGGATATTCGCCGATGCAACAAATTTCGTCCATATTGAGAAAAATGCATGTGGATTAAAGTTTAACATTTTCCGGATTAAAATTTTCCTCGAATAAAACGTGTTTTTCAGTTTTAACGAAGCATTGGGCTATTGAGCCTGATAATACCACTCACCGAAACAAATGAGCGAAATAATAAAATATTCACGATTCCTGCACTTTTAATTGAATAGACTATTCGCGAAACGCATAACAATGATAGTCTTACCTACGCTTATTAATAATAACAAACAATTTGATAATTATTACGTAGAAAAATTGGTCCCTAAAAATAATTTTATTGAGGAATTAACTGTATAAGTCCACATATTTGCTTTTTTATAAGTTTTATGAGCTACGTGGCTTTTTAGTCACTAGTCCTAAGTTACTTGTTTGTTTCCAAATTTTGTCCCAGGTAAACTATTTTTTTATTTAATTAATTAAGATTGATTGAGAATGTACGAATTAGTGTACCTTCTTTAACGTCCATACATGTAAAAATAGTATTTTCTAGTAACCTACGAATTACTAGAAAATACTATTTTTTCGTCAAATTTAATCACTTTGAGTAAATCACGGTAGAGCCCCAAGGTACAATTGTCCCAATTATAAATTCGTCACATCCAACAGAGTGTAGGCCTAGACAATAAACCTTTCGAAAATAATTATCGCGTCCCAACGAAGAGATCAGAGAAACGTTCATTACTTATTTCTCTCACTGAAACGCTTAATCCAGGAGATGAAATGGATAACACGCCTCTTTAATTTGTTTACCTCGGTGGTTAGATATTTCTTGTATATTTTCGGTGATAAATAACCCTCAAGGATTAACGTTTCTCATTCCTCAGTAACAATTAATCTTTCTATGTGGAAAACTTTAATTAAATTTAGGACATTTATTTAAACTTGTGAGTTACTGACGATATTAAATTCTGGTTAGGTATTTTACTGAAAGTAGCGGTCACCTCTCCAAAGAGTGACCTTTATAACGGACTTTGTACTAACCCGTGCTTGCCATAAGTGTTGCGGCAATATATCACTATCTTCAGATCCAAATTCCAAACGTGTACTTATTGATTAGCTTAGTATTAGATTCCACTATTAGAGTTGAATCTCAGCGTCTCGGTCGAAGGGTCCGAGGTTTCTGACTTGTCATAGTTATATGTGTATTAGAAATTATTATTATCACTTGCTTTAACAGTGCCTTTTTACTTTAAATGCCCTTGCCCAGCACTGGGATTCATTGGAATACAATTTAATATTGCTCAGATATCTCCTGAAAACACATTTGTATTCATACCATAATACCTATGAATTCAATGCATGAGTGAAAAATTCAATGAATGAACCAATTGTATTACAGCTTTTTCATTCGCTGACATGTAGAATTGTACTTACCCACTTAACATCGAATTACGCGAATCTTTTTAGCCGAGAGCTCGTGACTTAAGAGTGTTCTGCTCTCATTTAGCTATTCATGAAATTCATAAGCCTCTGCAGACAGAACTAAGGAATGATGTAGGATGTTTCTTGCCGAAAAAATGGAGATTTTCATTCAGAATACTTTGCGAATATGCCTATGTTACATGAACTCCTTTGTAAAGAGATTACTCATTTGCTATTTTAATGAACAAAAACTCACAACAATACGTTTAAATACAGTATCTTTGTGGAGTTAGTGTAATGTAAGATGTTTTAAGAAACGTGAATTTTTATATTATAGGAATAGCAGACGAGCATACAGTCCACCTGATGGTAAGTGGCTACTGCCGCCCATGGACATCTGTAATCAACCCCAGATAGGATTAGATATTCCTACCTGAGGTCGGCCTTAGATGCGCCGCTACCCTAAGGACTAAGCTGGAACGCCTCGGAAAAGTCTGTCTCCCTTACCACCTTGTACATGGTTGCATATGGTACCTTGTACCTTGTATATGGTTCGAAAATACTGATGACTGCAAAAAGACAGAACAGTATATTAATATTTAATAGTTTCAATACAGTTCGGTGAACTACTTGACAATCGCATTCGAAGTCCAAATTTACACGCATATTGTAGCCTAAAGGTACACGATGGACCTTAAGTAAGCATTAAAAGTTAAACGATAACATTTTCCTGTTCTGTAAATAGTCACTGACATCCATAAAACAAATACAACAATATAAAGTGGCTTAAATGGATCACAGGTACCTTGCCATCGCAAAGACTAAATTGTATAGAATAAGCTAAGATCTAATACCTCATTTTAGTACGCCTCACTGCACCAGGAGATAGAAATTCGTCTTATATTGACGATGCCAAACTATAAAGAAATCTATTATCTTAAACAGAATCAATTTGTCAAAAGAAATACCTTATACAAAGGCATATGACTTTAACGTAATGATATTTATAATAACGTTTTATTGCCGAGAAAAATAAAAGCATAAACTCAAATAAAATCACGAATGTCCTTGCTTTACGCAATAAACGTTGTTACTTTTAAGGTGGCCTCTCACAGGAAAATTAGCCTGCAATGTAACACTCAAAACTTTTATATTTAAAATTAAACGAATTAAATCATTAAATCACTGATTTCTTTATCACTGTAATGTCACAAATAGTTTCATTTCAGGTTTCAATAATGATCGGTTCTCCACACTCACTAAAGTAACGCTCGAAAATAACTGTAATGATGCAGCCACACACTCGACGAGTGGCGAGAGAAATAGCGATGGAAGTGAACAGAGATATAATATGGCTGCGTTACTCGTAATGCCATTCGTCCTGTCCGGCGATATTAGCACGAGTTAAGAGCATGAGTGATGAATCTCGCGAGTTCAATGTGTGGTTGCTGTGGTGGAAATATTCTCTACAGCACGACGAGCCGTGTGAAGAGTAGTGCGAGAAACATAGTGGGGCTGTTTATTACGGGCAAGTTTCTTGTGAAGGAGCGCCCTTAGGCTCCAGGCATCATCGCTACGCCCAAGGCTGTAAAATGCTGTTATAAACACTTCTCAACGACTTTCCGGTCTTTATTTTCGAATTCATATGGCAAATATTTGTCTCTATGAGTTAATGAAACGTACTTTTATGAATTAGAATTTTTATAAAGCTTGTTTAAAATTGTCTGAACGGCAGCAACTCAAATTCAGAGAAAGTTATACATACATGCTAGAAAGAAACAAATATACACTGAGCTGTTGACTGGTTAAAAAAACATTACCTTCCTCAGTTCGATACACAGTGTAAAATTTCGAACGTTTTGTAGAGAAAATTGGTAAAGACTGATAATAATTTATTAACCCAGTACATGCCACCTTTCATAATTGTAGAGTGACAGCTATGCCGCGTAGGTCGTTATTCTTGCAAACTATAATAATCTGAGTAGAGCTAAGTTTTAACCTATCTTCGTCTTACAGTCCTTCACTTCTCTTAGTATAAACTCATATTAAATCCCTTTGTACATAATCCAGACGTTTAATTTCCCATACAGCAGCTTGCCTCCAGTCTAGCTCCCTTTGTTCAGCTATTAACTCCGCTGTCCAAGTTGGAAACAAACAACAAACTGTCGAACTTTCGAGTTTCAATTCACAGAACGACTATGACACCGTTGTCTTCATTATAGGATTTGGTATTGTATGACGATATGCGTGATTGCAAAAATGCGAAGAGATCAATGAGTGGTAATGAGTGATAGCTCAACCGAGAAGTCCAAGGTTCGAAGGACAAGGGCCTCTGCTTTCTCAAAGCTATGTACGTTTTTTAAATTAATTATCACTCGCGTAAACGGTGAAGGAAAACATCGTTAGTAAAGTTACACGTCTGAGATATCTAAGAATAAGTTCTCAAAGATGTGTAAAGTCTATTAATCCACACTTGGCCAGCGCGGTGAACCTATAGTCCATTTATCTCCTTATTTTCCTCTATATCCATACAAAATATCTATCAAACAAATAAAACTAAAATTTTCTTTTGAAAAATGTAACCATTCCATCAGTATTTTCTTATGACGTTGTCACGTTCAACTATCGTCAGTAAACCGACTTTACAGACAACCGATTTATTTTTTTTATTTAATCATTTCATTTACTTTCATCAAAACATTTAATATTCATAACTTTTATTTATCTTTATGACTGATAAACTTCCTTTATGACTACCGAGCTCGGTCTGGTTAGTCCGGCAATGTTTGACAATTAACTCATATCCAAGTTGGTAACAAACAGAAAACTGCGAACCTCATGCCACATTTGCTTATGTTCTAACAAGCTACTTTATAACTCTAGCGTTTAATTTCCCTTGAACTGTGTCTGTCTGTTGATAGTGGTATTATACTATACGTATCCTAATACAAAGTTCACACAGCTTATAAGGTTTTCTCTTATGGCTGTTAGTTCTCTGACCAACTTGCGATTATGTATAGGAATCTGGTAATCAATAAAAACGTGTAAGCATTAGACAAAATAAAATTAATACAAGAATCACTATCATATAGTTAAATAAATATAGTTCAAAAAACTAAAAAACACGCTTTTATGATAAACTCAACTAAAAAGTACAGAATAATTTTCAATCTAGGAATCAATTAAGTAACAGTAAATAGTATAATTGTGAAAAAAGCGTGGGGTGCTCTACTTATCTGTTTTCGAAAAGGACCCCAAACTTTTATGTGTGTAATTAATTTTATTAATTTTTAGTATTTGTTGTTATAGTGCCCATCATTATGATCGTCTGTAAAAAAAATCAAGTGTTTGTCTACTACGGTTTAAGAGATAAAGCCCTGTGACTCACGAACAGACAGCGGAGGGTTTCGTTTTACCCTTTGAGTACGGAATCCTAAAAATTATTCTACAAGATGGCATTATAGATATTTTTCAGTACATTTGAGTTATAGGAAAATAACATTATTATTTTTTCAAAACTAAAAATCAATTTAGTAACTTTGCGTGAACTTTCTCTAAGGCGCTTTCTCTCGCCTCGAAAATCGTTAATCCTGAGGTTGTTGATAAGGACAATGATACAAAATTATTAAAATCGTGTATTGTCACCGGTTTTTGATAATTCTTCAAAATTTTGAATTAAACTGGACGTTCAAAGTGGATAGAAATCGGGTTCAAAGATTCCGTTACTCTGTTACATACATACATACAACCCAAGCTAATAAAAGCGTGTTAAAAAGCAAACGAGCACGCACACATGTCTTGGTACCCTTGAAAACTATTTTAATGTTAATACGATTTATGTCTCAACAGCGCTTGACACCGCTATTACAAAACAGTTGAAAGTACTTTGTGGCAATGAAGCTGAATTTCAATAGCACAGACCTCACAAAGCGTTACCTCAAGTTGCAAACACAAAAGCAAAGTCCCAGCTTAAGCCACATCCAACGCACCATTTATGTTCTAATGAGGACTACTTTATGATAGTAAAGTTTAGTTCCCAAACACAAGGCTCACAAACTGTCTAAGTTACACATAAACTTAAAGCTGAACTGAAACTACATACAATGCACCAATTATGAGCGTGACGACTTTCTGCTGCTCAACAATAGATGGCGCCACATGTATTCTGAATCACGCTATCAAAGTTTTCTAAATATCTTGTATACGTACAACCACCGAATCCAAATACAGACTTACTAGGTATGATATGACCGATCTTCCTGTCTGAAGGCATAAAATTTTCCAGTATTTTACAATTTCATGTTGGAGGTTCAGTATTCAAATACCAGATAGAGCTTGGATTTTAAAATATTATTATCATTTATGCTTTAACGGTCAATACCGTGGAGAAACTATATTCAACAATACTTCAGAGTACTACAGAGAACCATCTGGCACATATTTTCTTAAAACGGTTATATCTGTGTTTGACCAGCAAGATGGACTATTGCCTAAAACCTTATGCATCTGTACCACTATAAAGCATTTATAAATCGCTGTAAATTCGTCTGTTTCTTATACTTAAATAATTCTTGACGCTTATTACGCTTGACGCTTATTTGTTAATAATACTTGAATATCCATCCAAGATACAAAGCTTTGTCCAAGTAGCCAACACAAACCAAACTCCAACTTCCAGCATCCACGAGTATAATCGTGAGACCGTTATCTTAATTAAAACAGTTTATTCCAAACTTTTAAAACCACTCCAAGTTTTAAGACAGTACGACACTTTCTCATAGTTTGAATGGCTTAGCTGACGTGATTCGTGAAGTAGAATTTTGTATTTAAAAGTAGGTATATAAAACCACTAAATTTTCATATTACATAGATACAATATAGTAAAACTAAACACTTAACTAGATAACCAGAAATTGTATTACTATTTTTAATGGGTTGCAAGTAAGCTTTTTAAGCTTTGTCATTTATTTAAGATAAACATATTTATTTAATAATAGATAAATAAGTAATTAAATTGCCGAAAATTACATATTTATGTTGCTACATTACAATTAGGTACGTACACAAGGTACTCGTAATTGAACAGATGTTTAAAGCAAAATAATTTCTAGTATCAGTCAAATACGTCATATGTTAAGCCACGCCCACAAATAATCTGTCTAGTTTAACGCTACGCTTGTCCAATCAAATCAGCGTCTTTAATTTAACGTTACTCATTAATTAATTTCCATCATATTCATTTAATGAATATTTTAATTAATCTATGTCGCTATAAATAACAAATTCGCTCACGTAATAAACACATTTCAAACAGTGTGATAAAGTATACCGATTTAATTAAAACGGTCCGAGCTCTCATAGTCATCACGCAACGTTTCAAAATTTAATTTATTTGCAATACACGTGCGCTAATAAATTGCTGGAAAAAATACATTTTTATATTTTTGAGTCACGCCTCTATCAAGTGCTGTTGCTGTGAAAAAATGCAAACTTTTTAACTTTTACACGAGATGGAATTATCAGTACACTACAACTGATCCATAGTCAATCACGCTGTTCTAATACAAATTGGTGGAAGAAGATAGAAGATTAGAAGGTAGTAGACGCCTTTGTTTTTCCACTTCAAGGGCACCACCGCCACACCTATTTCTGCCTAATAACATTAGTTTTAAGCGTTACTCTGTTCCATTTTATTATGTATGGTAAAGAAAACATACTTGTCCGAGGCGTTTCAACTTAGTCCTACGCGGTAGCAATCCAACTGTATTGATCAGATGGACTGCATACTCGTTAATTACATACATTATTATAAAAAAGGGAAAGATCATACTTAAGGAACTTGAACCATTTCGAGTAATATGTTTACAAATCGCACAAATACATAAAATTTTGCTACGAAAAAATTTTTGCTTAACTAAAAAATATAATTTCTTAATTTTAAGCTTAGAAGAATACCAAAGGTAATGTACCTTACTGAAAAAATATCCATTGCTCCTCAAAATCTTAGTGTTTAATTATTTGGTAAATTCGAAAATGTCGCAATGAGAATCTGGTTCGAATCCGCTTAATCCCCCACCCCACTGCGCCCCCCACGTCCGGTTTGTTACGGAAACAGACCTTCGCCGACTCCGGAAGCGTCTGTTTAAGCTGCATCTGATATCTAGGGCTGCCTAAGCGTGAAAAGTACTAAGAACAAATACAAAAGGCTTTATCTACAGACATAGTAACTAAACTACTATACAATGAGTATTTAAACCTACCGTATCACAGATGCGCAGGCAAAAGCCGTGCCTGTTATATTGTCGTATTAAAATATATGATCGGGAACATCTGTAACAGTTGTTCTACCTGAAGCCGAATACATGTGTTGCCATTCTTGAGGACTGTCATGGTCGCCCCGTATGCAAATCATGTACTATCCACCCCTTCTACCAAAACTCAAGAACTGCTTTAAAACATTAGAAATTTGGGTGGGGGTGGTACCTCCCCAATCTGAATCATACTCGTTCTATCGCCTTTTATGTATTTATGAAAAATGTGATCAATCATAGTTTAATACCGGAAACATACGAGTAAATCTTTACCACTTTCTGTTGAAACTGTTATTTACATCACATGAATTGAGAACGAGTAATAACTCTAGTATTATCTCGTCCGATCCATGAACGACATTCGCTACATATCAATTTAATTCCTTCACCGCTCCTGATACAACAAAACCTGCAACATTTTAGATCGCATCGCCTTAACCATTCACTATAAAATAACATACAAAAATGTCCAACCCTATAACAATCGTGGCTTTGGCAAGCCGTTTATAATCATCGGCGCGGGCCATAACAGCTTAAACGGAGGCGCGATAACGACTCTGATGTTTTGCCAGATTAAATTAACAACAGAAATCTTCTAGATTTATGACTCTTCTTTGAGATTTATAACCTGAATTTAATTTTATGAACATTTCACTGACTTTTTTGATAGCAATGAAGAAGAAAACGAGTTTACCAATCCATCGAATCATAAGGAGTGAATTCTGCATTATACTATATGGATACCGTATAGAAGAGGACTTTTACCTGAAACTGACTACAGATGCTTTGCCATTATTAGGCCTAAGATGATCGCCTCAAGCCCGGTATCCACACCCTTCTGCCGAAACGTAAGTTTCCTTCACGCTAAAAATAATTATGTAGATGTAGATGTAGATGTGGTGGTTGTATCTTAGCAGTTGGACTATAATTATTCTACCCTCTGCATTGAAATTTATTTTAATTACTGAAGTTAACGTAAAATTAACTCCTAAACTTTACTCTAAATGTTTGTGGTTGTGGACAGATCCAAGGAGTGACGTTTAAATAGATTTATGTTGTTTTCCACAAGAAATTCTAGAAAGTGCAAATTAAATTACTGTAGTTTTCACTTGTCACTAACAGGATCTAAGCAAATTGCAGTGTAAAAAAAATTGAAATTCAGACGACAGGAGATTATTTATTTGTATTTACTTTACTGATAACTTTCAAAAACTATACTTTCTGGTATTTTATAAGTCACATAGATCGTATACTGATCGTCTTGATTACCTATCCATCGTCTTTTTAATTACATATCTATTGAAATAGCTCCAGCTCCAGATGTTTTATTAAGTTAAGTTTATCATTCTAGATAACATTTATTTCTTAAAATATGTGTGTTATGGAGTTTCTTTCGCCGCTTCTTCTCCATAACGAAACACCTTGTGAAGTCACGGTAGATATATTGACTTTCAAAAAGTGTTCTGTAAATAATCTACTTTGAATATTTTTGAATTTGAATATGAATTAAATCCATATTAGTACACTTTCTTACACCTAAATTTCCTCAATGTTATTTCCTGATAGTTCTAGGAAATGTGTGTTAAGTGTAGATAAGTGTTTGTCACCATCATATTTATGATATCAATTGTGATAAATGTACGTATTGATAAAATTTGTATATCGGTATTATTGGAACTGTTTATAATTTGTAGAAGACAATTATTAATAGCAATGACGGGTAGGTAGTACTCCTCAACTAAGTACCAACATCTGGGGTCTCCTATCACAATGTGATATTTTAGACCACAGGACACCATACTTGGTAAGTGCGTATTGGTAGATTACACAAACCTAACGAAAACCTTATGACAATTTTTAACCTATAAAGTGTTACGTATTGTCAGATGTTATACGCTGATCTGCAGAGTAAAGCTAGAAGTCAAACAGCACATTACTAACTCAAACACCATACAGAGTAGCTGTTTGAGTTAATGTAACACCTAAGCGAGGAAGACCGAATATATATACATTCGTAGCAAATTCAGCAAACTTTGAGTTTGGCACTGCACATAGGTAAGTTTGTAACCGAAGCACCTCTAGCAAATATTAATTGGTAGGAACTTTAAGCTTTACCTCACTCAAAGCAAAACAAACATACGAGTATACTCGTATGTGATGACTCATAACCTCCTCTAGAGATAAAGTAATGATTTGTAAACTAAAATTCCCACGCTGTTAGAACAGTAACATTAATTCTCGTCAATAATAATTAGTAAGTAAAAACGACGCTCATAAAGTATTAAATGTTGCAATCTGGTAACATTTCTATTAACTTTCTGTAAGGCGCTCGAACACCGCCTCGAAAATCGCTAATCCTGGTGATCCTGACAAGAGATAAAGTTATTAAAGTCGTGTATTGTCATCAGTTATTGATAATTTTCGAAAATTATGAATTAAAGTCACCGTTCAAAGTGGAAAAAATCGAGTTCAAAGATTCCGTTACATACGTACCTACATACATGCATACAAGTCGAAATAATACAAGTAAAAAGCAAAATTAACATAAAATATTACCAAACTGCTCTGTGTTCACTCATTTCAACTAATTAACGTTTAAAGCAAGTAAAGTATAAATAACAGACTTTATACACCGCTTCATATCACAGTTTGAGTTCGACAGTGCACCCAAGTTTGAAACTCCTAAGTACCTTCGGTACACATTAATTGGAGTGAAGTATAAAGCTGTATTTTCCTATGGCTCAAAGACTCACGATAGAATTCTCTTCGATTTAACTAGTGAAATACTACACGACCCTAGTTTTAGTAGCTAACTTAGATTGGTTGCAACATTTTGAAATTGTATTGAAGTGTCTTGAATATGGTAGAACCCTTTGTGGTTCGTTCCCAGTGGCACCACCGTCACACGTGTTTCTGCCCAATATCAACAATTTTAAGCGCTGCTGTATGTCGCTTTAAAGTATGGTAAGGGAAACATATTTATCCAAGGCGTTCCTTAGTCCACTGTATCGCGTCTGTGGCCATCCTCAGGTAGGAATCCAATCTTATCTGAAGTTGATTCTGTAATCAACAATATCTGTATATTGTCAGGTGGCCTGCATACTCGTTTGCTACTTCTTTATTATAAAAAAAAGTTTTATGCATTGAAAATTCGCATTGCGTCATTTCGTAGTGTGGTGTTTTAATATTTAGGTATTATATAGACGACGCAAGCAAGACCACAGGCATTCTAAACCATTAATAATAGGTTTGTAACATCAATAAATAGCTGCCTAAGCTTTGTTACTGTTATTAGTTGTTGTTTGGTATGCATGAATATTGACATTATATTGTAGCTACAACTGTGCGGAGCTCGAGTAATTCGTGAGCAAATTGTAGAAACCGAACTAGGTCTAGATTTCAGTTAGAACGGTATGCTCGATATTACTTTGCCGTTTGATTCAACAATAAATGATTGCATTTATTGTTGATTGCAGCTACCATGTATGGGATTCATATACTTTAAATAATATTACATTTTTTATAAGACAGATGTAGCAGCCGAGCTGCATGTTCCCCTGATGGTAAATGGCTATTGCCGCCCATAGATATCTGTGTTCAACCCCAGATAAGATTAGATTCCTGCCTGAGTTCGGCATAACACACGTTGCTACCGCGGAAGACTTTGGAGCGCTACGAAAAAGTATCTCCCTTACCACACCCTTAAAATCGGAACACAGTTTAGACTAATATTATCACGGATTGGAACGCGAATTTAAATATGTAACAGGTACACACGATAGGCGGTTTCAATTTTATACCTTACCTATGTATACAGGTAATTAGAGTTGCGCAAAATGTATCACTAAAGTGAAAAGAGTGATATATATCTTTTGAACTCAGTGATATATATCACTCTTTTAGCTCAATAGCTCACTTTAGCTCAGTAGCTCTGTAAAGATATAAGCGACATTTTATCAGCATTTCAGAGAATCAGATCAATCAGATGATGTTCTATGGAGAGAAACTACATGTTTTCTATATTATCTATACTAATATTATAAAGAGAAAAACTTTGTTTGATTGTAATGACTAGGCTCAAAAACTACTGGACCGATTTTAAAAATTCTTTCACCATTCGAAAGCTACATTATCCACGAGTAACATAGGTTATATTTTATATAAAATATATTTGATAAATAGATTTTGAGGCGGTACAAAGTTTGCCGGGTCAGCTAGTATTTTATATGACTACAATGATTAGATTAGGGTAATACTTAATGATATGTTTATGTTAATACTAATCTACTAATCTATTCACCTAATAATTACGTATTCCGAGTTCCTAACTTCCTATACATAGAATAAAATGTCAACAATGGATTACTTTAGATATAAATTCGTTTTACCTATAAATAAATAGCTTTTGATTTTCCTTCATACTTAACAGGCTTAGGACTGTCAACCTTAATCTGTTAAATGTGCATTTATTTTATTTATTATTTTGATTTTTTTATGTTTTCATGTTTCCATCGTTTCCATGTTCTTAGCAATAAAATATTTTAATTTAGTGTTTAATACGTAACCGTAACTGTTATATATCTCAACCAACGCATTTGACTCGAATCAGGCTCACTACTCACTCTCAGTCAGTCGCTCATTTGACTCATCGCTCACTCGCGAGCTAGTATAACACTGTTGAGTTGAAGAAGATCTTATATCCGGAATCGTTTGAATCTATGAACTAAACCATGTGATGCGGATATAAAGATATAATTCAAATCCGTCGGAGTTGATGAGTGATTAGCTCTTTGGTGAAGATATATATCTTTTATATCACTCACTCGCGAGCTACACAATTCTACAGGTAATGTATTCCATAAATACCATAGTCTTCTCGAAAAAGTATGACTCTCTTACCACACCGTTCAAAGCGGAACACAGCAGCACACAAGACTGCTTTCATTAGGCAGAAATAGATGGTGGTCGAACTATAAAGATTTCTATCTCATTCATCATTTATATTGCTATATTTTTAAACGTGTTACACTTATTAAAAGTTATGCTTACACATATGGACCAATTTTACATGAAAAAACAATATAATAATATGAACTTGCGTTTACTACTTTCCTAAGATCATCGGTAATCCTTTACTGACCTATTTCCTTTGAGAATGAGATAATAGAGAACTAGAATTCTTCACGCTAAGCAGGTTAAGGTTCACTAAAAGAGATAAATATTCTAAAAGAGTCAGTCTCTTTTAGAATATTTATAAAACAGTCTGGTGTGTAAGTTTCGTTACAATGTTTTCCTTCGCCATTCAAATAATTAAATAATACCTAGTACGTCATTTTGAAACATTAAGTGTCTAGACGGAGTACGAGGACAGTCTAGAATCTTGACCCAATGGAAATCAATAGTCAGTGGCCAAAATTCAGACTACTTATTAGGTATTTCTTTTTATTTACAAGTCTATGTATGCCTTATTATTTGGCAAACGACGAATTTTATCATGTAGGTAAGGTATCATTGGGTTAGTCTTAATTATGGGAGTGTTAAAGGTAAAATGATTTGTTCTTTCAGTTTATTATTTTATTAGTCAGGTAAAATAATTAGCAGTTTATTAAAGACGTAGATGATATATCTAGAATGATAAAACTCATAATATCGAAAAAGTTGTAGTACACAACTAGCTGACCCGGCAAGCGTTGTGTTGCCATATAAATAAAAATAATGTTAAGGGTGATTATCACTTAGGGGTATGAAAAATAGATAGTAGCCGATTCTCAGACCTACTGAATATGCATATAAAATTTGCTGAATATTTTCGTAGGAGTACGGTAACTAACATTGTGACACGAGAATTTTATATATAAGATATGTACGTTACGCTACATAATTATGTACCATACAAAAACATACATAAATAAAAAAATAAAAAAATAAATACATAAATAAGGTCCTAATTTTCAATCGGAGTTTCTACAATTCGAACAATACGCCATTGGAGTAGCCGGAATAGAACTATGTTAAGTCGAATGCACTGAAGCGTCGCCGAAGCTTTTTCTCGTGTCTTTAAAAGAGAGCTTTAAAACGCTGACTGATTTTCCAACTGCGAGAATCAATGCTGCAGACAGTGTTTGTATTTCTTATTCTTTCTCTATTTTTAAGTGACTTCAAAGATGTGTCCATTAAGTTATTTTCTTTTTTATTTACGTAAAATAAACATTTTATTCTACCTTAGGCTATGGACTTTTAACTTTTGAGAAAAAAATAATTTTGTCTTAATGTTATGATGCATTTCATAGAATTTTTCAATCTGGTACTATTATCTTATGCAACATTCGAAAAGTTTAATGAGCTAAATTTACTTTGAAATTGGTAAAATCTATAAACAGGAATTGAAATACGAAATCTAAAGAGAAATTATGTTACACATGATTACTTACTTGTAGTATTAACGTGTAACCTACATTTGTAGGTAATTATAAAACAAAATTAGGCGTGTGTTCATTGAAACAGAGCTGTTATTTAGAAAGTCTACATTTTATTTTGTGACTTTAAAGGAAAATGTAACCATAAACTACTTTAAATAATTACATGTATTTCGCGTTTCTACCTATATTTAACACGGCAGGGTAACAGTTATTACGTTGAAATTACTAGTATTCCGTGTCACGACTTTAAGAGACGTAAACAATAAAAAATATACGGTTCAAAAATTTACGATTTTAATCAACATTACACGTTAATGCTGTAACGTAGATTAAAATCGTTGATTAATTTTATAATTGTTGGCCTGATTACTTAAATGCACTTTAAAAGTGCCGCGGTATAGGGTTTTTTTAATTACAGTTGCAACCTACATGCAGTTAATGTTAAATGGTCCCTTCCACCTAAAATATATAATACTAGGTGACCCGGCAAACTTTGTACCGCCTCAAAATCTATTTATCAAATATATTTCATATAAAATATAGCCTATGTTACTTGTAGGTAATGTAGCTTTCGAATGGTGAAAGAATTTTTAAAATCGGTCCAGTAGTTTTTAGTTAGTGCATGTGTCATTACAACCAAACAAACAAACAAAGTTTTCCTCTTTATAATATTAGTGTAGATGAGTTTAGACTAATATTATCACGGAATTGAAACGCGAATTTAAATATGTAACAGGTACACACGATAAGCGGTTACAATTTTCTACCTTATGTACGTAATGTATCCCAAAAACCTTAGTAATTTCCAACATCAATCATAGTTCTATTTATTTTTCTAAACAGTTAACGGAAATTATGGTGTGAAAGTAATTCCTAAAGTATTGTTTTATTACTCGTTCCACCACAAACTATAAACATTATGAAAGTTTCAAAGCGTGCAAACTAGCAATGTTTCATTATTACAACTTTTCCGCTACAAACTTTATTCTTAGTCTCCTCTTTAGCATAGAGTAAAGTTCCGGCTCCATTGAAGCTTCGAGGTATTTCGAAATCAATCTTCTTGAAAAGTTTCAAAATTTCATCAGACTCTCGGGGTGGGGAAAGTGGGGAAAAAAGGATCTCCACGGGTCACGAGTTAGATTCACTGACTGAAAACTTGGGAGTTGCTGGCTATCCAACTGTTCTTGATTGCACTCGCTCTTGAAAATTTCCAGCAAATACTTATATTACTCTTGTGCACAAAGTTCAGATATCTCCGGGGAAAATTGAGGCACGCACACAATGTAACGTTTTATGTGTGAGTGTATCACATACGAATGTTGAGTTTGGTACAACACAAAGAAAGTTAAAAAGTTGATACAAATATTAAAGTTATGAGTATTTTGAAGATGATATACCTACCTCTCCGTAACTCTAATTTTATAGCCGTGATATAAAATTACGGTTATACATTTAATACTTTTAATTAAATTGAAAAATATATCGATGATGCACTCAACCTGGTGGTAAGTGGCTAATATGATGACACTCGTTACTTTAGCCTTAACAAAATTAGAGTCTCACCAAATTTTAACCACTGATTTCCCTTCAAACCAGATCACAACAATGCTTACCACTACTTTTACAACGCATAAGAAATTAGTAATAGATTCCACTAAATAGATATAAAAATCAGTTCGTTAATCTACGCAGCGACTTTTTTAACATAAAGTTTAATCAAAGTCTGTCTTATCGTTTTTGTGTTAAGCTCAACAAACAAACAGATATTTTACAGGCATATTATACATATAAGTAGGAGGAATAGGAGGAGGAGATAACTTAATACAAACGTTCTTATATCAGAAAATGTTTCCTATAAAATTGTTGGCGTTAAAACGGTGCATCCAACTTAACACAATTTAGTTCGTTATTTTAACCGGATTTTCTCCGACTTACGAGCCATAGTTATTCCTGATTTATTGAACGGTCGCTACCATTGCACGTAAGGCACTTTAAACTTCCTCTTTTAAGTCTCTAACCGTGTAATAAACTTAAGTTACGTTTGTAAGATTAACTTTGAAAATAAAAAGAGTTGAAGAATGTCATTATTTCCTTAAGTTACTTGATTTCAGACACAAATGGAATAGAATCGACGGCCTGTCGATACCATGCCAAAGCTGCGCAAAGCTAGCAAGAGTACTCAAACTGAATTTGCATTAAAGATAGCAAACGCGAGGTATTCAATAAAGGGAAAACTAAATTTTACAAAGAAAGTAGAACTTTTCGTGGTTCGACTCCATAGTCCGTATTCCGGATACACCGCTAAACCTACTTTTGCCATATACCCGCAGCGTTAAGAGCTGCTGTGTTTTGGTTTGAAGTTTTGATATGGTAGCGACGCTTATAACAGGCGTTCCAACTTAGTCCTCAGAGGCAACGCATCTGCGGCCGACCGTAAGTAGTACTTTAATTCTATTTGGGATTAATTGTTACATAAACATGGGCTCCTGTTACCACTTGCCAGATAGGCCTTTAAATTATAACAAAAATGTTTATTCTTAGAACTTTATTTTCTTTTTATTACTTCTTTAGAAATTTAGAAAAGTGTAAAGGTTCATTCCGTCCCTTGAAAAATCGCTCCTAAGAATCGTCAATTTGTTCGCCCCTTGTACTGAACCAGACCGCCGTATATCACACTTTGTACTAAATGATCGTTTCTCTTGCTTTATTTGAGTTTAAATCGCACAACGGCATTTCTTTTCATTAGGTACATTAAAACTTCACGTTTTTCTAACAGAATTCCATTGCTTACGTTTTTTAGACTTTAGAACTCATCAGCAATAAACATTGTACAAAACGTCGTGCTGTTTAAATTTATATTACATAGTACATATATACTTGTAGATATGTCCAAGTATACTTTTGTTTGTGCCGTGTGGTGCCGGCCTCGAATAGCACCACTCCCTTTCTTCCCGTGGATGTCGTAAGAGTCGACTAAGGGACAATACCAGGAGATGGGCAGCAGCATCTTCCTGTGTAAAATAAATAACACCCACTGCGGTCACCAACACGCATGCCAGGCGCGGTGACTATGGCAATAAACCCCCTATGAAAGGTGCAGAAAAGCCACGGCCCCCAGTCCCCGGCGGCCCCGCTATTCCGGGCAAGGTAACGGCGGGGTAGGGGGTGCTAAGAATCCCCGGAAGAGAGTCGGCTACCACACACGACGACTTCTGCACCTGGCAACATACAATACCAGGACACTGAGGACCGACGAGAAGATACAGGAGCTGGAAGAAGAGATAGACAAGTTAAACTGGAGTGTTTTAGGATTATCAGAAGTCCGAAGACAGGGGGAGGACACGGTAATCCTTAAATCCGGTAACTTGTTCTATCACCGGGAGGGCGAACACCTGTCTCAAGGAGGTGTCGGGTTCCTCGTCCACAAATCCCTCGTAAACAACTTGGTAACGGTCGACAGTGTGTCGGCAAGGGTAGCGTACCTTATACTTAGAATATCTAAACGGTATTCGCTGAAGGTCATACAGGTATATGCGCCGACGTCGACACACCCAGACGATGAGGTTGAGGTTATGTATGAGGACATAAGTAGAGCCATACATACCTCAAAAACCCATTATACCGTTGTTATGGGGGATTTTAACGCAAGACTGGGCGTGCGGAATGGTGACGAACTGAAGGTGGGGCCCTTTGGAGTTGGACAACGAAACCATCGAGGCCACTTGCTTGCCAACTTCTTGGAGAGGGAAGACTTCTTTATGATGAACTCCTTCTACAAGAGGAAGGCACAGCGAAAGTGGACTTGGATAAGTCCCGATGGTACCGTTAAGAACGAGATAGACTTCATTTTGGCAGACAAACGGCACATATTTAATGATGTCTCTGTGATCAACAGGGTGAAAACCGGAAGTGATCACCGGATGGTAAGAGGCACATTAAATATCAACGTTAAGCTCGAACGGTCACGCCTGATGAAGTCTACGCTCCGCCCAACACCTGTCCAGATCCAGGGCTCCGAAGACTTTCAGATCGAGTTACGAAACCGTTTCGCGTGCCGATTCTTGCGTTTCCGTGGACGATATTAACACCCAGGTTGTAGCAACTGTCCACGAGGTAGGGTCTAAGTACTTCAAGGCCCCCTCCGGTGGTAAGTCTCGAGTTCTCTCAGAGCATACTCTCGGTCTTATGCGGGAGAGACGAGAACTATGTGTGCAGTCTCCAACCTCAATGTCGAAATACAGGCTGCTTAATAAACAGATCTCCCAAAGTAGGCGACGCGATTGGCGTTCTTATAACGCTAATCGCGTAAAAGACGCTATTGAGCGAAACCGCGGCTCGAAAGTGTTCGCAGGAGATCTGTGCATTGGGCAGACTCTGTTGACGAGGTTGAAGACCGAGTCGGGCACCATAGTTTCGTCTAAGCCCGAAGTTCTGAGAGAAATCGAGAATTACTACGGACAGCTGTATACTTCCGCACGAGTTCCAGCCCGTAAGATGGTGAACGACAAACGTGCCAAACTGACCCGACACTACACCGAGGACCTCCCGGAAGTCAGCCTGTACGAGATTAGAGGGGCTCTCAAACAGCTTAAAAACAACAAGGCACCGGGAGATGACGGAATCACAACAGAGCTGCTAAAAGCTGGCGGGAAACCCGTACTAGTGGCGCTCCAAAAGTTGTTTGATTCCGTGATCAATAGCGGAACTACCCCGGAAGCGTGGAGCAGAAGCGTAGTGGTACTGTTCTTCAAAAAGGGCGATAAAACCCTACTGAAGAACTACAGGCCCATTGCGCTTCTGAGCCATGTTTATAAGCTCTTTTCGAGGGTCCTCACTAACCGTATTGCACGCAGGCTTGAGGACTTTCAGCCTCCCGAACAAGCCGGATTCCGAAAGGCTACAGCACCATGGACCACATACACACGCTCCGGCAGATTATACAGAAGACCGAGGAGTATAATCTGCCGCTATGTGTTGCCTATGTGGACTATGAGAAAGCCTTCGATTCTATCGAGACCTGGGCGGTGCTGGAGTCCCTTCAGCGATGCCAGATCGACTATAGGTACATCGAGGTGTTGAAGTGTGTATACAAAGCCGCCACCATGTCAGTCCGAGTACACGACCAGAGGACGAACCCTATCCAATTACAGCGGGGAGTCAGACAAGGCGACGTCGTATCGCCGAAGCTGTTCACCGCTGCGTTGGAAGATGTGTTCAAGCTGATGGAGTGGAAAGGTCTTGGCGTTAACATCAATGGTGAACACCTCACACACCTCCGATTTGCCGATGATATAGTCATCTTGGCAGACTCGCTGAGGGACCTCAGTAAAATGCTAGGAGACCTCAACAGTGCCTCACAACGGGTGGGTCTTAAGATGAACATGGACAAGACGAAAATCATGTCCAATGTCCATGTCACACCCGTACCGGTAGTTGTTGATGGCACTCCTCTCGAAGTTGTCGACGAGTACAATTACCTGGGACAAACGATCCGGATGGGTAAGTCCAACTTTGAGAGGGAGATCACTCGAAGAATCCAACTCGGCTGGGCTGCGTTCGGGAAATTACGGAGCATCTTCTCGTCCAAAATTCCTCAGTGCCTGAAGTCGAAACTATTCGAGCAATGTGTGTTGCCAGTGATGACCTACGGCGCCGAAACGTGGTCCTTTACCGTAGGCCTCGTTCGAAAGCTCAGAGTCGCTCAGCGTGCTATGGAGAGAGCTATGCTTGGTATTTCGCTACGAGACATGATTCGTAATGATGAAATCCGTAGACGAACTAAGCTTACCGACATAGCTCTCAAAATTAGCAGGCTGAAGTGGCAATGGGCCGGCCACATCGCTCGGAGGACCGATAACCGATGGGGAAGAAAGGTCCTCGAGTGGCGACCACGCGGAGGCAAAAGGAGTTCAGGCCGCCCCCCGACCAGGTGGACCGACGACCTGAAGAAGACGGCGGGAAACCGCTGGATTCAAAGGGCACGGGACCGGTTGGAGTGGCGCCAATTAGGGGAGGCCTATGTCCAGCAGTGGACCTCAAAAGGCTGATGGATGGATGGATGGATGGACTTTTGTTTAATTTTTGTACTGTGGTAGAACCAGTTTTAACCGAAAAAGTACCACCGCCACGCCTATTTCCGGAATAGCAGTTCTTACATTCCTGTTGAAGAGTATGGATGACAGCTGATTTACATATGAGGCGCTTATCTTAGTCCTCAGAAGTAGTTACGCATACTCTGTAATCAGCTTCATGTAAACCTACTTTTGTATATGCACTGGTTCGGACATACCGGCTGAGAGGCCTAGATTCAACCATATATTCTTGGTGCGCTTCATTAGTATTGTATAGTATTGACATAAAAACCAGAAAATCAAGGAAGCATACTATATGTTTTCAATAAATAGACACGATAAGTTTGCCGATAAGAATAAATATGTTTCAAGCAAGACTGCGTCCGATGCAGCCGATGCCACTTAATAAATGACTCCTAAAGACTTTCAATTTGTACGTAACTTGTAGCTGACTTTGCTGCTGTAGATCACAGTTCGAACTGGGTTCATTTTCTTCTGCAAATTCAACTAAATTTACTTGTGCTTTTTAATTAAGTTCTCCGGCTTCTCTGGACATTACAAAAGAAAAGCTGTTGTGTCTGTATTACTCTTGAAATAATATATTTAATGTTATCGCTAATAAAATTCAACATTTGCACAGTAAGTTCGATTATTGTCTAATAATTCGTTGTAATATCTCTTACAACACTATTCTCGACGAGTGCCACACACCAAATCTACTTTATTTTTGATTATTTTGTATTTTCAGGTACAATTTCTGTGTAAATACAATTTCACCAAAGTGGATTACATTTTAGAGCTCCGAAATGATATATTACTCAGTAAATTTAGCAATTTAGGCCTTATGGCATTAGGTAAAATATGGCTATTGTGTGTCTGTGTTATAAATTATTGCAAAATAAATCACTAGGACTGTAGCTTTAAAAGCTTAAAGTTTATCTATTCAAATTCAGTATCATTCTATTGGCTTTATATTAGCGGTTTGAAATTATCTTACGCATAAAATATTTCTGAATGTATGAATTTGAGATTACTGTTTCAGATATAAAATATGCGGAAATATTATTTAACTGTGGTCACCCTCAATATACTGAATTTTTTCAGGTTTTTTGACTACAATTATAAGTATTTAAACTTTATCTTCTTATATATAAAATTCTCGTGTCACAATGTTAGTTACCGTAGGTACTCCTCCGAAACGGCTTTACCGATTTTTACCAAATTTTATATGCATATTAAATAGGTCTGAGAATCGGCTACTATTTATTTTTCATACCCCTAAGTGATAAGGGTTTTTCACCATTAACATTTTTTTATTTATATGGCAACACAACGTTTGTCGGGTCAGCTAGTATATTAATATAAACCTCCTTAATCACTTTTTCCAAATTTCCATTTTTCTTTTGTGTGTAGGACCCGAGGTGTCGTAAATTTTAATTTTCTTTTTTAGCAAGACGAATTTGTTACGTTAATCATGTCCACAGTAATTTAGAATGTATCACGAATTGTATCAAAATAAATTACACAAAATTCCCATGGAGGTAACCGCTTTATTTATTTCTTTGCAGAGCAAAGTGCATCGTCGCCCCCGCCTTTATATTAGCAGTTTAAACTCATGTAGGTAGCGAGAATTTCTCTGCTCATATTTTCTCGTGGCACGTACTAAGAAGGGGTGTTTGTTCTTATTTTCAATTTCATGTAAAGCGATTCTATAAATTTTAAAATCGCTGGCCAGACAGGAAGTCAGATCGAAATCGTGTCGGTCGGGAGGAAATTGCTCATTCTCACGCGAACGACCTCCGGCCCTTGCATCAGTGTGAGCGGGTAAGCGACAGCTAATAAACTATATTATCAAGCAGCTAACAAAACACTTTTTGATGTGAAACATCTATAGCCGCACGTAAAACCGATTTCTGGCGTGGCGACGCATGCCGTGGCCACGCTATACGATGGTATATATATACAGTCTATATGCAGTAGTGTGTACGGTGTGGCGACGCGCCATGCGCAATCGATTTGAAGGTGGTAGAACCCTTTGTGGTTCGACTCCGGCGGCACCACCGCCACACCTATTTCTACCTAATAACAGCAGTGTTAGGTTAGCTGTGTTCCGGTTTGAAGGGTGTGGTAAGGGAGATAGACTTTTCCTAGGCGTTCCAGCTTAGTCCTCAGGGGTAGCAGCGCATCTGTGGCCGACCTCAGGTAGGAATATCTAATCCTATCTGGGGTTGATTTCAGATGTCCATGGGCGGCAGTAGTCACTTACCATCAGGTGGACTGCATGCTCGTCTGCTACTCTCATATTATAAAAAAAAAAAAAAAATCGAATTCAATAAATAGTCATCGTTATCTGGAAAAAAAACGTAATATTTTATTTTATCATTATGACATATTTAGTTCCTATCACAATATGTTCTTTTCTGCATATTACTTTTACAAAATAATGTCGATGTTTCACATCTGCCAGGCGTCCCGTGACGGCTCACATTTTTTTTATTTTTGCTGTAAATCATAAAAAGAAACTAAACTATACTTTGTACAGTGACAGTTATATTTTCATGAAATTTAACGCTAATAAGATTAAAATTACCATTAAACTAATCTTTTAACATTGGATAATCATGTATCTATGGTGAAAACTCCATAAGAAAGCTACAATTATATACTTGTAAAATTATTTGCGAATAAAACCGTTAAATACAATCCAACCGTTCATTATAATCAAGAGTTACAATACATGAAGCACAACTTTTTATATAATTATGTGTATTAAGATTCCGTCACATTCATATTTAATTATTTTCTATCTTTAACATAATTAAGAAATACACTTGTTACATCAATGTATAGTCTTAAGAGTTCATGATAACCTTGAAGAACGGTGTTGTCAATTCTTCTATGTGATTTTGTTTAATAGAAAACAGTTTATAGGTACCTTCTTGCCAATTCCCATATTACAAGATAAGACTGATAATATTTTCCAAAATTACATCTACCAGTGGACATAAAACTCTCAGAATTATTTAACAAAAAATAATATCTATGATCACTACTTATCCTACTCCTTATTATAAGTCTGTCAAACGTATTCTCCCTTATTTCTTCGCTCGGCACTACTAGCGTACCAAGTACCTCCGGAGAACCGCTCTAATGGAAAAAGTTAAAAAAATACACAAAACTTTTTTTATCACAATGCCCTCGCCGGAATCATTGTAGTGTTATGCCGCAACGGGGAACAGAAAACTTTGGAATACGCTCTTCGGAATACGGAATATTAAGTTCGCTATATTGTTATTTTTTAACTTCTGCAGACTTGCTAACTTTTGTATAAGGTAATCGAGGTCGTCTTTAGTAGGTTTGGTTTTACTGTTATATTCGTAAGATAATAAAAATGTTATATACATCAAAATAAAATTGTTATTTTACTTATACAAGTTGCAACTTTTTCATGTTTATTTCGACGAAGTTTCTATATCTAGGCAAGCCTGAAGCATCCACCTAGGTATTCCAATGCGGATTGTTGCAGAAATTTACGGGTTAGATCGTCGTCAACCCATTACCTATCCCACTGCTGGGCACCGAGTTCTTCTCAGAGTTAAAGAGGTTTAGGCCATAGTCCATCGCGCTGACCATTGCGTAGACGTGTATTTAAAAAAAAATGTGCGCATCTGTGATTTATTATATTCTGTGACACCCCTATTGAGTGGCCGTTTCAGTCTTACTAGGCTATCTTCGTATATACACGTTAGATACGGATAACTCAATGCCTCCTCTAAAGCACGTCTGTGTATATAAAACATGGAAACCAGAAATCAAAACGATTACTAAATTATGGCTCCGGCTATGACTTATCACTCAATCAATTGAAAATAAATGATTTAATTGATATAATTAATTTATCTTCATTTACGAGTATATGCTAACGTTTGACACTGATTGCGATAAGATAGATAATTCTCTTAATTCTTTGGTATTATCATAATAATATATTGTTATCCATTTTTTATACATCTTTTATCCATCGACTTGAATAAGCGTAATAAAGTACTAAAACGAAATATTAAATTATACTAATGTAATCTGAATAATTATATGTAAAATTCCAAGGTTATATTTGTTAACGTTTTTTTTAATAATATGAATTACTTTATCGTCATTGCCGTCCTTGGGTGGTACGGGCATTAAGTTAATTTTTCAAGAAACCAAAAACAGATATGTATGCATATAATCTGTATCTACAGTTACTCGTCGTTTAAATAGATATATATTATATGTATCGGAGAAAACACCATGAGGACATAAAAGGGACACGTCAGTCAGTAATTCAGTAATAATAAAATAAGTTATCATAGTCAGTCGGTCAAGTATGTAGCAAAATAGCCATAGCGAGGGCTATGATAGCCTATTGAAACAAATAGCGATCAAATGCGTTACTTAAGAAAACAGACAGCTTCGCATTGGAGATGTGACCGGGTCCGTGTCTCACGGTAAACTACCCTCATTCTAGAATACGGCATTGTCCACATGGCGCACCTTTTTTAAATAAAAGTGACGTCACGGCGTTTACCTGAGGTACAGGTACTAAGATGATAACATTAGCAATCTTATTAAACAACGATATTGATATCCTCGACATATAAATAAATAAATTCAGCTTTTGGTTGTCTAAACTATAATATAAGCATTGATGGACACTAAGATCTATACTAATTTCATATATTGTGGCTCTGAAAGGTATGCATATGCGTGCAACCTTATTTCTTTTGTATTACATCAGTTAACACAAGCATTTTCGGTACTTAAGTAGCCACTAGAGACAAGTTGTAACGAGCATTTCCGTACTTCGATCGACACGGTATATAACCTCTGTTGTTATTAATAGATAACCGCCGTTAATCATTCATGGTATTCAGAACACAAAAAAATGAACCCTTATGAAAGGTGGTAGAACCTTTTGTGGTTCGACTCTGAATGCACCACTACCACACCTTTATCTGTCTAATAACAGTAATGTTAAGCGCTGCTATGGTCTGATTTGATGGATGTGGTAGATAGGTCTTAGGGAAAGTAATGATGGATTACAAATGACCATGTACGGCACTAGCCACTTACCATCAAGTGGACATGATCGTTTACTTCTTCTGCATTATAAAAAAGATGGACAAGATAAAATAGCAACCTGGCTGCAGAATTCTAACAATCAATGTAAGTGGGTGTAAGTACTACTTAATGCCACTATCGATCGCTGATAACACCAGTGATAAGCAGATAACGTTGATGAATCCTGTCTTCCTTTTATAATCATAGCGCAGTTCTTCCTCTGTCAGTATTGACATAGTTTAGAACATAAAGTTTACACCTAAGAAGGATCGAAATCCAACATGTGGTAAGAACGATTACTGTATTATTTTTACTGTTTGATACTTCTACATGGTTGAGTTCAGCGATTTTCATAGTAACTTTTTAATAATACTGGGGTTGATCACAAATGACTTCTTAATTTCCGTTAGGTATTTAAATATAGGCTTAAAATTAGGTCTCCCTTCGATTGATTTCATTTAACTCTGTTATTTGTTAGTATAGTTAATAGCTGACTTAACAATTTCTGCCTCATAAAACTTTAGCGCTATTGCTGATTCAAAATAGTGCTAAGAAGATACCTCTTAGTCGGCAGATGTACCAAAACCGTCGCCGACCTCAGGAAGGCACAATTTTATTTGTAGTTGATTCCAGGTGATATTCGTCTACTTCGATTTTTATTCTTTAGCTGTCATGGCAACACACAACCCTAACCCGTATCTTTACGTACCGAACTATTGTACCTACTTGCACTGTTTGTGATTGAATAAAATTTACTCTCTGTGGCTCCACTCCGGCGGCACCACCGCCTCACCTATTTCTGCCTAAAAACAGCAGTGTAAAGCGCTGCTGTGTTCTGATTTGCAGAGTGGTAAGGGATACATACTTTTCCAAGGCATTTCATCTTAATCTTTAGGGGTAGCGGTGCATCTGTGGCCGATCTCAGGGTGGAATCTAATCCTATCTGGGGTTGATTACAAACGTCCATGGGCGGTAGCAGCCATTCACCAACAGGTGGACTGCATGCTCGTCTGCTATACCTACATTTTAAAAAAATACATAGTTAAATAATTTCCGTTTCCTTTTGTTACAGTTGCGTGTGCAATTTATTGTACATGTTGATAAGCTGCGTCGTATCCGTCCTTTTTATAATTGCTGTTTTATTACTTATTCTATGGGGTGTCGGAATCGTCTTTACCTGATAAAGAAGACAATGGCGATATAGACGATGCAGACCATTTGTATGCTTTGCATAATTATGTAAATAAAATGAATAAAATAAAATCAATACATCATTCTCATACTTCACTAGTAATGGGCTCTTCTTCATTGGGACGACAACGGCACGACAGGGCACCGTTGCTGTCAGAACTTCTGTCAGTTCCGTCAGTACCAGCAGCAGATACAAATCTTAATAGATAGGGCGTGTACCACCGTCTATATGAAACTAAACGTGCCAGTTTCTTACCTCACAAGGGAGATCTATCTGATATAATATTCGAAAATCCATGTCAGGACGGAAATTAATCGATATAGCAAACAGTTCTCTGTTGTTCTTGGGGTAGTTGTTAAAAAACGTAGCTGTAATGGAGTGTACAATTTGTCATCTATAAGAGCTGTGTTCTCCCTTTTGATAAACGAAATACCTTTTGGTACGCAACGTACATATAGTTACGTCGCCTATTTAGATATTATATCAATGGTGCCGTTGCCCTGCTGTGCCGTCGTCGTCTCAATGAAGAAGCGCCCAACGTTACAAAGTTCTAAAGATCTTTTTGGATCACTAATCTACAACAATTTTGACGATAGCTATTTAGATTAAAATACAAAAATTTAATTATTTTTTGATGTATAAATTATTTAACTTGTGTTATTTTGTTTCTTTTGCAATGTAATAAATGCTCTTAAATTAAATTATTGGTTCAGAATAATTAAAATGTGAAATCTTTTGTTATTTTAGACAAAACTATTATGTTATTCTAGATACTTGTAATAAGAAATTATAGTTAATTTCTTAAAAATGTACTGTTTATGTATTTGTTATAGTATTACCCAAGTCTAGTAAGGGGATTACAAAACAACCTGGTAAATATTTAATTGATGATGTGACGTTATTGCACATAAATCTACTTACAATAAATACACCCCTCGTTATATTTTATTCACTATCATGAAATGTCTTATTAATTATGCATAATAAATTATGAATTAATGTAATAAGGATAATTTTAATAAAATGTGAGTTCATTTTATTTACGAATTCTTATAAATACATATTTATAACATTATAATAGTATGGTGAAATATTGGGGTATTTATTTTAATGTTAACGTTTTGGTTAATGCACGAAAATTATTGAAACACAATACAACATTTAGGTAATACTTGCTTGGTTTCATATTTGGACAACCTTATTGTATTTCATAAACTCTTGACAAATGTTTTGTTAGTATTAATGTAATTTCGTATGTATTGTGAAAAGGAACAAGAGTTTTATGGCTTCATATTTTTCCTAGGCGTCTTTTTTGCTTTGCAAATATAGAACATAACAAAAGAAACGACCACCCCGTGTGCAATTACGCTATAAACAATAAGAATAATTTCCCAAGAGCAGCTTCCACGTATGAATTACATGCAGCTAAAGTTTTATTGTTAAATCTAGTGGTCTAGCTGGAAGATTAGAATTCTTGCTTTACCACGCGGAGAGTTTCGAGTTCGATTTCCGGTCGGTTAAACATCTTTAGGATGAATTGAAATTTCTACGGTAGGTAGGTTTCAATTTAAAATGTCAACAAACACATTACTAGCGCTGAAGTTTAAGATGGTATGCTGCATGTACGGTGTTACACCTACATATCTATGTGGTAAGAGTACAAACGCATACCCACGAGTAGGTATTAGTAAAATAACTTATTTAATAATGGCTCTAAAATTACTCTTATTCAATATACGTCATAGTACTTAGATATATTTTTATATATTTTCATGAATGTAAAGATAAAAATACTGTATCATAAGAACAGCGTAGGAGATGACTCGTCCAGCAAAGTTCATCATAACTGAAAAATTTACAGCGAAAACAATAGTTGATATTTCCATTTTCCTTGTTTGTACAAGATCTAGCATTAGCTCCACTTGATCTTCATAATTATTATAAATACCTGAAATATAAAAAATCTATATTTACATAGGTACGTAATTGGGCTTTAGGTAGGTATGTATTTTGTCCTGTCAATGCATGAATCATAGTATAACACAAGGATAAATATTATGTATTTATAAAAAGATCGCAAATCATTAAGCGTACTATTATATATTTGATTTAATTAATTTCGATAAAAACGTGGCAGAGCGAATATTGTTCGTCTCATAAGGTACCACGTGACACCTATTTCTAACGTTAAACAGTGTATTTAGATAGAAAGGTGTAAATCCTCAGCAGTGGCAACGAAACCACTATAGATCCTTATACTGTAACGAAACTGTGATCAGATTAATGTTATAAATAAATTTGTTCACAGATGTCGATGGGCGGCACTGACCACTTACCATCAGGTGGACTGCATGCCCGTTTGCTACTACAACCATATAAAAAGACCTTAAACTCACCATCCGTCTGGTATATTTTTATTCGAAGCATAATAGAAATTACTTTTCGTCTTTCCAAATCGAGGTTTTCACTCATTTTCGTTAAAAATAGCGGTCGGCTGTTTATTAAGAAATACAGCAGTAGCTCGCTTACAATGACATCAGAATACTGTAAAAAGGTAATAAGGGCGCAAGTTAAATACTTTCAGAGGGTATTACATATTTACATTTCAAAATCTGTGACCTACTGAAATGAAATTGAGCCTTCCAATTTGGAACTTATTGAGTTTATTACCGAAAAAAGATTGTTAAAGTTATGGGAATGAAAAATAATTACTTATTAGTTTTGTTTTGAACGAAAAACCTTCTTAAAGATATCTTAGTTCAAAGATAGTTTATCATTCTGTACTTGGCCTACGACCCTTCTTTTTCTATAAGTATAGCCATGCTGTTCGTTTGAAGTATATAGTAAGTTTTTGATCACAATAAAATTGCGATCAGATTCATTTTCATTAAAATGTGAAATAGTTTTGAATTTAAATAAACATATTGCTGTTGTTACCTGTACAGTAGGCGATAAAATTCTACATATTGCTAATAATGTTGTCATAAACCAGGAAACAAACATATTGAGTACCTGGAAAATACAAATATTATTATCGTTACAATGAAACCTGATTATTCATCAATACCAATTAATATTAAATAATTAAACCTGTTCATTATAAATTCGATTGAAAATATACATGGAGTCGGCAATTTTATCATAGATTTGCATGAGTTCAAACCAGCACATATTTTCAGAGGATCGTCTGCTTGTGTCATCTGCCAATATCTGAAAATGGAATAGTGATGTCGATTGAACTAAATGAATAATAATTTCTGCCATTATTCTTATTTGCGTCATAATACATAAAATAATTTGTAACTATTGTAATGTGGTCTACATTCGAAAAGATGTTAAATTTTGATAATTAGAGCGTACTAACATAGTGTGGCTGGCAATGAAGATTAAACATACTATAATAGTATTTATTTATAACAGTATGAGTTATTGCGATAAAAACATTAAATATATTACAATAAAACATATTATAAATCCTTACCTTTTCAAATACATTCCGAATAGTCATTCTAAAAGCAGTTTGTTTCGAAGAAATTATGTATTGCATTTTTTTCAGCAACAGAGCATTAAAAATAACTGTATACATATACATATTTATGAGGAAGAAAGCACAAATCGCTCCCTGCAGCATTAATAGGAAAAATATCAAATGGGACACTAAGTTATGAACGGAAAAACTTCTTATCCAAAATGTTAGAGATAACTGCAGGATTGGAATGATAATCAAAATTAGAGCTGTAAACCGTCTTCGCGTGAAAATGTTCTTCGACAAATTCAAATGATTATCAACTTCGTTAAGTATATTAAACAATTTCATATATTCTTCACTGTTTCTAAATGACGTGATGAAAATGAAGAACACTATTTCTAATGCTTCTTGTATTCCCTGAGATATATTTAAAATTTTAAGAGGTACATCTTTTAGAGCTTCGTCCCAGTTTGCTGGTTTAACGAAAACTATCAGTAGTATTATCATTAATATTAAAATTAACGCGTAAATTCTATTAAATATTTTTACAATAAATGTGCTTCGATTTGTGCATTCAAGAGTTTGTATTCCAAATACAGAAGTAAAATACATAAGCGGTCTTGCGGCTACAATTATTGAATATTTTGAACGTGTTTTTCTCGATTTATTTTTGTCTCTTAGAATAACTGTAAACATATCAGTTTTTATTTTATTTTTATTGAAGTTCCGTAAATTGAAGTCACTTTTATACAACATCTTTAGGTTTAGTGTCTATCACTTAGATGGTGATTTTATTTTGACACTTCAGTACACGCTTTCTGATGTGAATACTATTGTTTCTTTCGTAACTGGTTTCTCCTCGGTGGTTGTGATAATCGAATGAACAGATATTTGAAAATATATCTCCAAAACAATAAGATAACATCAAACACGAATTTTCCATAAAGCAACACATTTTTACACTTTACATTATTACCTACGTATAAATAAAGTTCGTGTTATTACAGTCCATGAAGTCCAAATTGATTAAAAATGATACTGTAATTCATGTCACCAGTAATTACTTTCAAACGCCTTTTCATACCTAATCCATAACTAATCTATTACGTATTCAATAATTAATCTATAAAATTTTTGGCGCTGTAAAGTAACCTATATTTCATAGGGTTTGTATCTTTTTTTTTAAATATTAGGTATATTTTCAAAAGTTAAATCCTCCTTTGTACAAAACAAATGATACCTAAGAAACCCCAAATAATGTTTGTACATAGTACTACAAAGAAATCATGAGAGAAGACTTCGTCGCGGTATAAATATTGAAATCATAAATAAGTGAATCGAAGCATTAATTGGCGGATTCCTAGACATAGTTTATTTGTAATAAAAAATTAAACAAAGTTAATTTACTTTATTATGTCAGTGCATTGTGAGTAAGGGTTGGTAAATAAAATAAAGCAAAACATTTTAAAATTTAAATTTTAATAACTACAAAATCGAGAAATTTTCAGTTAATAAAAAGATTATTCCTAAGTTAAGGTAAAATACGTCTATCTTAATACAAATTTATTTAAATTATAATAACTTAACTTACAAGATATAAATACATATAAGAAACATTAAAATATATCGTATCTACCAATATAAATATTTAAAAATAGTTCAATGACTTTGATTTATGAAGTGATTTATGACTTTATTCACGAGTTTTACACAGATGTTGAGCCATGAGCCTCTTTTAATTAATTACTGTTACACTTATTAGTAATAAAATCTCTAAAAGGTTGCATTCTAATCTCGTTTATCTTATGTCTGGCATTTAGCATTAGACATGAAAAAATTTGAAATTACTCCGACAATATGCAAAGCACAAAGATGTATAGGTAAGATAGCATGGTTATGTTTTAATTTAAATTAAAATACAAAATAAAATTATTAAAAAAATTTGCATGCTTGTACAGAATCATCATAATATTTTCATAGCATTCACACATCAGTCTTAAGATTAGTAAAATCATAGATACATTTGTCAAATAACATTCTTAAATATATAAAATTTAAACTAAGCAGCTGCGTCCACGCGGTGTTGATGACTCTCCAAGACAATGGCAACATAACCATAGTGTAGAGGTACTGGGTGCATTGATGGATTGATGACGATTCTTTACTATGTACGGATACCAATATCCGTACAAAGGTTGTTGAGCACCCATTTGTTATGTAAAGAGTATTCCTACGGCCCATAGGATCAGTAATATAATAGCCACTATGAACAATATGGATATAATGAAGCTTATCACCTTACAGAGTAAACTGCACACGCAACTGTAACAAAAGAAAACAGGAATTAGGTAACTGTGGGAACATCAACATGTTCTTTATTTGAAGATTCAAATACCCGCGTAATTGGCCGAGTAACTCGCTGAACAATCACGTGTATGTAAACGTTGCGCACTATGACAGGCGAAATACTTCGATTCGCGCTGAAAAAACCTACATCCGAAAAAAGAACGAGCTCAGAGGAGAGGACTGAGTGGGTTATTTACATAGTCGTACTCGGGTCTATTCGCCTGCTTGACAAGTAATCTAAATCTGGCATTACAATTGAACCAACCAAAGAATAAACAAACATAATAAACCACTAGATCATATCATGAGTTTCCTAGAAAAGGTTTTAAACAGATGAATAAATGTTTTTTATTGGTTTTCTGTGGGTCTTGAGTTGATGTTTTGTGACTCAAATATTCCACATACGTCTATGTAGTTTGGCTTATAATCTTGCATATTGCGGGACTCAAAGAGCAAAAACAATATTCTGATACTCCTGCTCGATCCACTTGTGAATAGTGATTTAAACAAGCCTAAGACCATACATAGATTGCTCCAGCTAACTTCAGAATTTAAGGAACAACAAACATCCTAAGGTTTATACTTAAATCACAAAATCCAATGATCTGCTATCTCTGAGAAAATATTGCCTTATCTCTTGTCTTATTGTGCATGTCTTCACGTTTCTGTAATCGTTATCGCTCAAATAATTGTTTCATCGCACAGATTACATAAATTTAAAGATTAATTCAGTAACATAATACAACTTGTCAGCAAAGATTACACTGCATCTGTGATTGATTTATTGTTAAGACATCCAGGAGTTCCATGTGCGATTACGAGCCAGAAAATACTTAAAACATGTATTAAGATTTATGGGGTATATTTGATACTAATCTAACCTCTCTCGTACACTCAAGGCACTGGAAATTTTAGCATAGAAACAAGAACGAATCAAAAGCATTAGGTACTTACATTTATTACTATTATTTTAATATTATTTTATTATATTACATTATTTTATTATTTTACTACACTTAATACCATGCAAAAAATTACGTAAAAATAAGGAAAAATACTTCTAAGCTTAATATTTGTGAGGTTGTAAATCCAGTGTAGTTAGAGCGGTGAGGTACTTGTACTACCACCACCTATTTCGTATGTTAAGCAGTTTTTAGGTTTCAGTGCAAAGGTGTGGATGCTGGCTGACTTACATACAAGGCAATTGACTATGTTATTACTGAATTACATATTAGCTATGTTTTCATGAATCGCTGTGAATCATTACTTATCTGTATTACTAGGTATCTAATCATTTCTTATCTAACGTGGAATTTGTGGGTACAGTTTCCGAATAGTAAGCAAATAATGAGTAATAAATACAAACGCGGGGTTTAAGCATTGCTATAATAATATATAAGGATAACTTTACACATCTAAACATGTTATTTTTGTAAGGTAGATATACTAAATAATAGTACCAAATTAGTGCGTAGTTAATAACATATTTTTGATCTGGTTTAGGTGTAAGTCAAGCCTGTTGGAAATCCATTACAAATGTTAATGGTTACTTCAGGCAATACTACTACAAGTGCATACAATGTATTTGAAAATAAAAGGCTTCCCGTGTACCTTTAATATTCTTTCATTTGTAAATTCTTTACATTTATTATTATTTATATTTGTTTACATTCTCGCTTTTAATAAATTATATACTAAGTTGATTATTTAGTTCAATCGGCTCTAGCCATATGATTATTGAAATTAATTCAAACTTTACAAATTAACGAATCTCAGTGTCTTTTTGGAAATTAATAATTGTAGCACACACATTTAATTACACCATACATAATAATTTATATGTCTGTAGGGTAACGCTTAGGTATACGTATTATAATTAAATAATAAATGGATAGTCACATGGCGTATATTGTATAATAGATACAATTATTTGTAGATTAGATATAGATAAATCTACTAAGATAACTCTGCAGTATTTGTTTAAGATAATGGGAAGGTTACAACGCGACCTATATTGTAGGTACCTATGTAGGTACCTACCTTTACCGACTAAATTTGCGTTTAACACGTTTTAGGTACCTACTTTTAATTTTATTTCATGGTGATCTGAAATATAATTGAGAATTACAATGTAGTATCCTTCTTCCCACTCGTCGGCATCGCGATTGTTTAGCCTTTAAAAACAAAAAAAGTTTAAAGACCACTGACACTGCGTATGACAGTGACACTATATTGACAGCTACCTCACTTCTTTTTCGCGCTTCCAAGGCATCGTGATACTATTTTTTCAAAGTTTTGTTAAACGTGTATAGTGAAGCAAAGCTAGTGAAAAAATGAAGGAAATGGAAACTAGGAATGAAGAATCACGTCTGCGTAGTTGTAGTCGCAGTAGCAGGGATTTACGAAGCAATTCTTCGGATTGGATCACCGGTTCAGAGGTTATGTACAAATTACTTACCAGGTATGTAAGAAAATAATGCATTATTCACCTTTTACAGTATATGTGCACGACTATAAAAATGCCTAAATAACTAACATATTCTCAGAAAGAAACTATATTGTTCGAAAAACTTTCTCGTATCTACAACTTCAAAACTATTCATGCACGCCAATCTCGCTGTTGCACATTACAGACACCAAACAGTGCTCATATTCGCCATTAACCGTAAGATGCTTGCATTTTTATGCATATAATTTAGCAATTAATGGTCCAAATATAAAATGCACCCGAGCCATTGAGTACGAGATACTCGTTGCGTCGCTTTGTCGACACTAAATGTTTCCCATGTTCACCATTAAGCACGAGATGCTGGCCCTAACATTTATATGTGGCAAATGTTCAAATATTCAAAGAGTCACAACCGTCGAGTACGAGATACTCCTAGTGTTACTTTGTTGACACTAAACGGTTCACTCATTCGCCATTGAGTACGAGATACTCGCGCTAACATTTCTATGTGGCAAGTGGTCGAATATACAAAGCATCAGAACCGTCGAGTACGAGATACTCCAAGTGTTACTTTGTTGACACTAAACATTTCACTCATTCGCCATTGAGTACGAGATACCTGCGCTAATACTTATATGTGGCAAATGGCTTGAATGCTTCCATCACTAGCTATTGCACTAACAATACACAGTATAAAGCATGAATGATTTATAAGCACCAAGCTAGAGCTGCTACAACACAAGGTTATGCCAACCCTGTTATACCAACTCTGACAAAATAATTTTCAGAACCAGCTATAATTTCAGGAATCATTCATGGAGTTATTGCAAATAGCAAAACATATTTGTAACTTTATGACAAAACAGTGTCCTAACAGAAATGGAAAATATTATGTCAACATACTGGGACAACGAGTGAATACAATAATATCATCAGAGTTCTCTAAAATTGGGAGGTATATGTGAAGCAACTGGATGAATAACATATTCCAATGGGAACTGAGGAAATCAACCTGGTACATTTTGATGGTCTTCTCAGAATAACACTTTAACTAGTGCTACCTATAAAGGTCATAATAGGTAATTTATGCTCCACCACAATACACACGATAAAAATATGTGCAATACATGGTGGCGAACAGAAAATAGGAATCATCACATTGCTGGTGCGCTAACCCATAACAAATATAACCCCGTGCATATAAGAATCTTATCAGGATTCACCGCACAGCATGATGCTTATGAGCTCATGTAACGGAATCATACTGAAGACATTGAAACTCACTTAGCTGCATTACAAATGATAGAAGACTAACTATCTTATCAGAAAACAATGTCTAAAATAGACATTTGTGACATAAATGTTTTATGCAGCACCCCGTTGCCAATTTGAAATTGGTTGAGATTGGTCGTTCCACACAAATCAATTGTGTTATATGATATTAAAATTTAATATATGGCGTCAAGATAAAAATCTTACAACATTGATGACAAAATTATCTTTGTATACTAATTAATCCAATGCTCGATCTCAAATGGTAATAGATGTGCTCCTCACATTATCACATACACACTGGTGTATATACATGACAACTGTTTCATGTTAACCTGAAATAGAACAGAAGGCATGCTCTCTCAAAAGAACCACCTCAGGAGGACAATGATTAAGCAAACAAGACTCCGGCTTATTGATACTGACACATATCTGTCCAATATATTTTTAGTCACATGAAGAAAGAATACTATAAGTATCTCATATATTGGAACCAGCGTCTGAAGTCCTAGCTTTGATAGTAGCATTCTGTGTTAATACCTCAACACAATTCAGCAGAGTTCATTGATTTGTTATGGATACTCTATAGTTCCTACTCAATTTCAGCTGTTTTATAAGCAAATAACAGGTACCTATACATGGCTCAAAGTAAACAATATTACATGGGTTATATTGTAGTACCTCTTACTCACATATATACAAATTATGTATAGTAAAATTTAATCAGTTACCAGCTATATAAAGCTGTTTGATTTGATATCTTGTGGGCTAGGTATATGAATATCCTAACATCCAGATTAGGTGTATTTCAAGATATTGCGGATTTCAGGAAATACTCGTATTATTAAGGTATAACTCTAAGGAGATTTGTATCAAGGAGTACAATCAGAACTATAATGCACCACTTAACTACTGGTACAGAGTACCTACTTAAAGTCATTGAGCTTACATAACATATATAACTCTATTATATAAAGATGTAACTTGAATTGAAGTTTTTAAATTATCTATTTAATACATTGGTTTACAGTGATAATCAATCCAGAAGTCTGGAGTTGTCTTTGGACACAAATACCTTTATGATTTATTCTAAGGCCAGGTACTATAACAATACCTGCAATACTATAACAATACAAATGTGCTAAATAATAAATGTCCATACTTGTAAATAGTTCAAAAACCTTGTTAAGTATTACTTATTTATATGGCATATGTGACATAAATGCAAATATGTGAATGTCAAGAGTGAACTTTATGTACAAATGTGAGAATTTATACAAAATTAACATTTTGGATTTCGTTACACTTATGTTTCAGTGACTCAATAGGAATAAATACAGTAATAATTAAAGGTTTGGAAGTTCAGTCCACAAACATATGGGTAATTATTAAATATCTGCACATATTTTTCACTTTTACATGTACAGTAAAACTGCTTAAAATATGAGGCTGATCATTATGAAAAAATTGACTAAAGATTATTGGTGCCTATGTAATGCTCTACAACAGAAGCCTGGTACTCCCAACATTACAAAAAGCAATCAAATATTAACATACTACTTATATTGTTGCTTAAACATTTCCTTTAGCAACACCAGGTTTATATAGAAACATGCATCATACATTTATACACCAGTCATCAGGTCAAAAAATAACACAGCAGTCCATTAATCCTGGAATAAAGACAAGCATAATATGAGAATTGCTATTGCACTTAAGTCTTCATAATGTCTATGTTAGTTACACTAAAACTGAAATTGTTCTCATTTCATAATGAAGCTTAGGCTAAGGGTAAATAATGACCACCATGGTAATATGTGACACATTAATGATATAAAAGTAATAACAATATTATTATATCATGTGAATGGCCAGCCATTAATATGATATCTTCTTTGGGTCTTTTATGCCTAGTGTGTATACCTAGATGCTCTTATAAAACATAAAACAAAGAAAGTAAGCTGCATGTCCAATCAATTTTCAAATGTAAATCTAGCATCCCTAGAATTAATAGGAATTCCTTAGGGGTATGTGTGATGAACGTTACTATATAGGACACACATGGCAGACATCTGGCCTGGAACAAAGAAAACTATATTATATATACAAATTATTATTATAATTATTATATATAGAAGATTTATCTACTTTCCTTTTCTTAAAGAATTAAGATGGAGAAAAATGTGGGTAATAACTTTATAATTTATCACTGTCAGAGCTGTAACTAGAACCAGTTGTGTTAGTAATCATTACAGGCTAAGTAAGCCAGAACCCCATGGAAGTTATAAAATATTTGACTTATTAAAACTGAATTAATCCTGGGAATGCTCAGCATAAATACTTTTGAGTCAAGATAAGCTTTTCTGGTCTAGTCATGAATGGGGTTTGAAATAATCATATACATAAATACTGCTATGAAAACTGATATCAACTTTTACATACACATAACTGATAGTTACACACATTTTTAGGAAAAGATGTTAGATGGAAAGTCAGATTGGATTTCAAAAGGAAACACATCATAAGCTTTCCAACCAACCATATAGATATGTAACTTTACAGAGGGCATGCATAAGCATGGTACAGCAAAAAGTATAAGTAACTTTTGCAAATCTGATATATACCTACAAAAACAGGAAGTCATATAAAACTAAAATGTTTCATTGATCTAAGAATGATCATGTCCCTCCTGAACATGTACACTAATATAAAGAAACAAAGTAGGTATAACACCCAATATTATACCGGGTATACCTACAACATAAAATATAAATTTATCTCACATGGGGCATATATCATCCCAAGATCAAATCAAATACCCAATCATAATTTGTCAATAAATAATGGTATTAATTCCTTAATATTCAACATGGGATGGCTTCCTATTTTAATAATATTGGAATACATACGATGTACCTACTGGTACATTTAAGTATAGTATTATATAAAAGTACATTATTATATAATGCACATCACATATGAAACATATTTATACGTATATTGCTATATAGCAAAGGAAATAGTATTATTTGTGTCAATAAAATTGACCAAGTAATTCATTCTACACATAATTATGACATACTATGGAGGGTAGAAAACATATTTTCGACCTTGTATGTATTTATTTTTTGCAAGGTGCAAAAGCTTGAATTGAATAATCATTAATACTGACTAAATTACAATATTACTATTATTATTATTGGCCAATTTTAGTAATAATATATTTAGAGAAAAATATTGCATTATTATTGCACTGAATATTATTTCATCTAATTCAGAGGGAATCTCACTTAGTACTATGTGTTTCAGAACATTTCATCCATATTATACAGTAAGAATAAATATTCAGTTAGCAATCCTAATAATTATGTATATTTTATAATTATACCTAATTAAGAGAAAAAATTCTTATTAATATCATATTTTCATATTGTATTTATATATATATATTATTATTGAGAATAAATCTCATTAAGCACTATGGATTTCACAACATCTCATCCATATGATGCAGAACAAATAAATATTCAGCAATGTAATTAAATCCATATAATAATATATATGTATGGTAATAAATCTTTAATTTAATTACATGTCCCATTGTTGCAGTTGTCTCTAAACATCTACATTGTAATTCTCAATTATATTTCAGATCACCATGAAATAAAATTGAAAATTAGACGAGCTTACCTGTAAGCGAAGTCTGATTATAATTTTATGAATGGTGATCTGAAATATAATTACCCACCCTCCCAAAATCAAAACCCATACTGCAACAATAAGAACAAAAGAGTCTCCTAGATATAGACAGCATGCATATTATCAAGGAGACTAAGTTGGAAATGATAGACTCTAAATTAAGTGAGGTAGCTGTCAATATAGTGTCACTGTCATACGCAGTGTCAGTGGTCTTTAAACTTTTTTTGTTTTTAAAGGCTAAACAATCGCGATGCCGACGAGTGGGAAGAAGGATACTACATTGTAATTCTCAATTATATTTCAGATCACCATTCATAAAATTATAATCAGACTTCGCTTACAGGTAAACTCGTCTAATTTTCAATTTTTAATTACATATGTCTATAATGAGATCGTTTCCCGTTATTGTTTTAATAATAGCAATTGAATTTCGATTAATTTAATTAGGTGTTTAATAATAAAGGTTTATGTTAATAATTTATTTGAGACAAACTCATTAGTTTTTGGCAAAGTACGTATTTAAACCGTAGGTATTATAAGTAAATACATTATTGCAAGCTATGTTTACTATTTAATAGTTCTTATTTTAAACGTGAAAGAACTTTTGCTTTCACAAACATTGTGGTAAGGTCAATGACTGTCCTGCACGTCGCCTTATTGTGCATGTGCACCGCAGTAGAGACGTAGACTGGTTCTGTATTCCGTGTCAATGTACCGTAGACTAATGCTAATAAAACTCCATTCGTGTCACCGTTTGAGCCAGACAGACTTGACAACTACACGGCATAAAACATCGTGACTTCTACAACGCTTCAAGTAGTAATCTACTAAACCATTCCCTTAGATGTTGAAGAACTAGCGAGATTAAAAATACATACAAGTCATGTTGTGGTAGACAAAGAAAATGATTGATACTGACAAAGGAATACCTAAGGTAAATACGTTAATACATGAGTTTGAGATGGTAAGTAAACATTGAAAATTAGTGTCTTTAAAATGAAATTCTGTTTACATTTAACTACACGTTGTGGATGTCAGATGTTGATAAAATATCTGCGACCAGACTATCATTTGAAGATAAAAATAAGACAACAATAGCTGGTTTCAACATAACCGCGTATAACTGCTTGCCTGTTTTATTGCAAAATACCGTCAAGGCAAACGTTTTGTTTGCTACAGAATATTAACGGGCTGTCGAGTTTTATGTACTTTTTAGAATTGTGTTTTTGTGATTTGTTTTTCAATAATTAAAAGTGTAGCTTAAAAACAAATTAAATACTAATAATGATGAACTTACTAACAAAAAAACATGTTGTTCTTACCACATTTTGGTTTTGATTCCTTTTTCTTTTTCCTTCTGTGAACACTAAGCCTTGGTGAGCGTAAGTCACGACTGACGAAGCAAGAGTGCTCGTATGACTATAAAAGTAAGTTGGTACCTATTCATCAATGCTATCTCGCTTATCGCTAAATTTAACGACAACGATCGATAGTGGTATTCGGTAGTACTGGTACCTAACTTTCCTGGATTTTGATTAGCAGATAACAATGTTTTGTGCTATTAGTCACCGGATTCGATGACATAAATGGCAACAAAGTCAAATCTCTAGTGAAGGTCAAAGATTGTGGTCATTGTTTAATGAAATTAAGCCTACAGGTGTTCGAATCTGTTCACAATATTAGTGAAGAAATAGGTGATCATAACAAGGGAAATTGCCATTTAAGCACAAAATCAGGAGGTTTAATCGTCTGTTGTTATGGGAATCTACCCAAATCTCACTAAATCACTTTGTATTGGTATTCTTATGATCACAAATGGCTATCAAAGCATCCAAGACTTGGTCTGAAATTTTATACAGCTTTTGGAAATGAATGCCTGGAAAAAATTCCAAAAATTGCTCCAAGAAAACCCAGTGGAGGTATTGGCTGGTATTGATTTGGCTGTTATTGTCACTAGTGGTCACTTATAAACACGTCCGTTTTAACCAAAGTAACTTTTAAAATAAGGTCCACGCACGAACACTACTGAGTTTAAGATCGAAATGTATCAATTGCGTGTACTAGCCTGGCCACTACATCTATGTTTATAACATAGTTTTGCCAAGAAATCATAAACTGAATTTAATTATGGGTTTAATGAAAGCAACGCGCTTTTTATTACAGATTTCGTACCAGTTTATACACGCGAGTACCTACAGTTTTTGTTTATCGTACGAGTAAAAATATAATGTAGGTAGACGTAGGTTTTCTATTAAAAATACTTTTAGTAAAACTGATTTGGAAATAGCATCTCGATTAAACGGATTGTTATCTTGAAGTTGGCGTTTTCAACCTATTATTTAAAGTAATAGAACCCTTCTTGGTTAGGCGGCTCCACCAATGTAATACCTATTTAGGTATAAGGAGTGGCGTTAAGCGCTGGTAAAGGTAATCCAAAGCCAACACTTCTACAACAATCGAGCATGTATTCCTTATAGAACAAGGAAACCCCTTCCACTCTTTCCATCATTTATATAGGTGCCGTGTGATCTATTCCTCGCCTCACCGACTGACCTTAGAAGAGCCCCAAAGGCCAATATAATAATCCCTTACACAACACGTACCTGCTAATAATTATCGTCAATATTAATTGTAAATTGAAATGATTTTTTTAATTATTATTTTCCAATGGGGCCCGAGCTCTTGCGTCCTCAAGAGCCCTGGCATTCCTTAAGATGGTCCTGCATGTAATTGACCTCAGACAGGGCTCCAATTCTATTTGGATCACAGGTCAAGTGAGGTTACTGACAAGGAGCTTGCATGCTCGTTAGTCACCTCAATTTCATAATAATACAGGGGTTGTTAACTTATGAGGGTGGGTAAATGGGGTAATATTACTAGCGCCATAGCTCAAGAAATTGTAGCTTTGCAGGTAGTAGTGCTCATTGTTAGTTGGACTCAGCACAGGCACCGGCGCTCCACTTATTTCTACCTGTCACCTGCTTACAACGCTGCTGCATTGTTTTAAAAGGTGTTATAAGGGAGATATACATTCTATTTAAAGATGTGGCAAGAGACATTAAAGATATTATTGGGCGGCATTGCGTACTTGTGACCAGCACTATTTCTGTTAAAAACATGATCTTACATCAACGCAGCCAAAGTTAGTAGGAGCTATAGCCATAGCCATTCAAACCAAATCATTTGTTGATAGGGATTTGTTTGATTGATACTTACTCTACCAACTGAAAAATTTCTTATACGTTCAATCAATAGATTAGTAGTCCAATCAATAATATTTTTATATATTCCCCAGTATGTTCCCCTTCATCGATAAAAGTAGAGATAAAAAAACAATTTTAATCTTCGAGACTTGAAAGGTTTCAGTTTGTAGCTGTGATTCGAAATCAGAAACATAATAACTTAAAACTTCATAATTTTGCATATTGCGGTAAGAATCCCATATATAATACATGGTGTATTGCTGTTATGGCATAGGCACTGTTTGAAAGTTTCCTCCTAGTAAACAAAAAAAAAAAGGATAGGATTGTATTATATTATTAATTTTATAATATACAATAACTTCTGTACCGAAGAGTATACTAGTAGTAGGAATAAGGAAGTCAGTAGGTACTGTTAACATTTTTGGCAATCTTTAAAAATAAATGATGAATCGATTTTATATGACATCGATTTTTCTAAACTCTTCAATGAACCTTCTACTTTCTGAGAAACATATTTTAGTATTTTTAACAATAATATCGATACGTTTTATTTATTTACTTTGTTTAATATAATAGTTTTCATTACTAGACTCAAAAATATTTTGACAGCACGTCATAGAAATCTTGATTATATAGCTCGTGTCACAAATGTTATTTTTACTACTACCCTTTCTTAATAAAATTAATATCGAATCATTATGACATCATGACGTAACACCAAGCGCCGGAGAGGATGCCGGCTGCTTTTACTAATAGTTCCATTGATGTATATAGCATAAGTGCTCTTCGGGTGATTTAATAATTATAATTATCATAAAAAAAGTTTAAGTGTGCTTCTTTCCGGCGCAACAATTTATGTCCTTTGCCTTATACCCACAAACCGATATACCTGCTAGATAAATAATTTATCAATTAAGGTAACTGGATGCACTTTTGATTACTGATCTACTTTTCAAAGATTTTATCTCAACCATTACAAACATTAATGTTTACTTAAAATTTATTTATTAAATGAATGAATGTTATCATAGTCAGCGTAAAACTGCTAGTCCGGTCTGAATACAGAAATGAATCGCTTTGCCATAGCAAATTGTATGACTACACCTACTCGCAACAACTGCAGAGTGGACTATCAGTTTGTGCACGGACTGTACTTATTAATAATAATAATACTTTCTAGTTTTGTGAGTCCTGATAAAAATCTTATACTTATTTTATTATATTGCTATTTATTTATTGATTTAAATATCGATATTTAGGCGGTGATACTGATTACCAGATTGTTGGAATTGTGGCAACCCTAGATTTGAAATTTGACAATTGACAGCGCAGGTGAACGTTTGTACATTGTAGTTTGTATCCATTTCCACTTTGTTTGCGATTTTACATCATAAATTGGTTCTCTCTCTTCCGCTCCTCGTTTTATCAATGCATTTATCTCGTTCTTTTAGTGACGCTGTCGACGCTGGTGTGTTATTGTAATTTAAAAAATACAATACGTACTATTACGGTGACGTGTTCTTTTGACGATCATTCACTTACATATTAAAGTAAAATCAGGCAGTCACTTTGTTTCCAACACTCAACTAATTCACTTGGTCAAAATATATTTGAATTAGGAACACAATATTATAAGTGGGTGAAAGTATAGTAGGGAGCGTGATTCGTAATTCAAATAATAAGAACAGTATCATATTCTGTCATCAGCGTCATTATTTCGTATTCACGGATTTACTTGCATTTATTTACGCTCAGATAACTCTGTTTTCGTTGTTTGGACACAATATTGGATAACTAACTATGTCGGGATGTAAGTACTTACAATTTTATATTATTTTAATTTGATCATAAAATATATTACACAACTATCATAACTTAAATACCTAATTCAATAGTAATAGATAATCCAAAGTTTGTAATGAGTATATTACTGTTAAGTCTAAAATGGAAAATGTTTTTATTTTCTCATTTATTAAGAAATTCTACCATTTTAGTTATTTTATTTAAGTTCTTCTTACAATATATTTTAAATTATTGAAAAGAATGGAAAAGACTGCTATTATAACACTAAGACAGTTGTGAAAATGGTGCATCTGCAAATCATAGTTGTACTTATATGTATATTTAAAATCTTACTGTCTGTGGTGTATCGGCTCAACTTTTTGTTATTTAAGTATAGTTTTTCTAAGGCGTTCTAGCTTAGTCCTCAGGGATAGCAGCACATCGGTGGCCAAAAAGGATTAGCTTACAAAGGAATATCTTCCTATGTAGGCTAATCCTTTTTGAGATTAATTAGAGATGTCCATGGGCGGCAGTAGCCACTTACCTGTACTGGACTGTATGCTCGTCTGCTACACCTATATTATAAAAAAAGTTTAGGTAATATTAGAGCTGAATTGAAGTTTTTCAACTGAAATTGTAAACTAAACCTGCAATATTTTTCTAAAAATTGGCAATATCGTACACCACATTGAAAATGATATCTGTATATTATAATATGTTACCAATTTTCACAAACATGTGTATATCAGTTTACAATTTCAATTTTACCATTGTTTCAGTGTAGTACCCTTAGTTTTCAATCATGCACTCAATCGTACAAATCCACAGTTCAACAGTTTGATGGTATATTACAATAACCAATTTTAGTTTCTAATCAACCAGATGCACTGTATGACGCTGTCAACTCTGTCAAATATCTCATACTAAGGACACTGAAATCACCTCCACTAACCTTATTTATGACTTCCAATATCTCTTATCTTACATTTTTTTTTTGTCATTGTGACTATTCTATGACTCAATACAATATTGTAACAATGAGTCACATGCCCATTGTAATATTTATCTTTACAGTTCAATTATAATTTTTGTTACTAATAATTATTGCACAATATTTTTCATCGATCATTATAATTATGGCATTCGTCACATTTTGTAACACTAATACCAATTATGATCTTTATCAGGTGTAAAATGAAATTGGTCAATTTTGTTCCATATATATGATTTATTTGTTAAATAAGCGATGCTGATTGATAAATAATAAGACTGATTAGTAACTATACTAAGAAATTTTCAGAGGCTGATTCATAGTCTTCTGAGTTTTATTGTAGATGTTTGTGTCTTTGCATTTGTGAGTCCATGGCTACCAAAACAAAGAAAATTCTAGTATGAGGCTATCAGCATAATGCATTTAAAATGTCTATTGGTATTCAGGTAGTTTTTGTTCTATACTTAATCAAATTGTTGTACTTGTCTTTTCAGATCCATATGGAGGAAATCCACCTCAATACCCACCACCACAGAACCAGATATACCCTCAAATCTACAACCCAGCCAATGCCCCACCCCCAGGGCAGCCAACTGTGACCAGATACCCTACAGGGTTTAGTCCACAACTTGGTTTTGCATACCCATATCCTGGGCAACCTCAGCCAGGGCAGCAAGGTCAACCAAACCATCCTGCAGCTATGTCGTATCCAGGAGTAATGCCAACAGCACCAATGCCAAGTGCCCCTGCTCCGAATTATGCTTACCCAGGCCATGTACCAGCACCCACATATGCTCGTAAGTATTGGATATTTATGTATTATTTTATAGTAGGGAACTAACAAGTGAGCATTCAGTTCACTGATTTTAATTAACAACTGCCTCCCATGGACATCTAAAACAATTGATGTGGATAAGAGGCTCCTACCAGAGGTTGTTCACAGATGTGCCGCTACCCATGAGGCTTAAGATCAAATGCATCTTATTACCTAAGTGATACCACACCTTTCAGACAACAACAGCTAAAAATACTGCTAATTTTTGGTAAGTTGTAGGGTATTCATAATTTTGAGCTGTATAACTCTTAAAGTAACACTGCTGTGTTACCACAGGAAATAATATTTGTACCATATTGTCTTTCTGGTATGAAAGGTGTGGTATGACAAACCTAATTATTACCTATGAGGTATATCAGCTTAATCTTTTATTACATTATCTTTTTCGTGCCAATGTGTCATCGTTCTGTATTTACCTAACAGTGTTTGTTAATTGTTTCTTGTTAATTGTTATAATCGTTAACTCTCCGACATGTGTGTAGTAGGAACTAACCACCTTTCCAATGGTTTGGTGTGTAACATAACAGTATTAAGTTTAACACATGACACTTTTTAATCTCATCATCCATGGAGGATGAACATATGCCCTATATATAGATTTTTATTTCATTTAGTAACTGTGTTGTTTTTTTAATTTTAAAATGTAGTGATGATTTATTATATATCAAAGTCATAACAGAAAAATCTTGTGGATTAAGTTTATTTTACACATTTTTATTGGGTTGCTATGTATGAGTCAAATCTTATTATATCACGAGCTTTTGCCCGCGGCTGCGCTCGCGTTACGAAGTAATATTTTCATCCCCCATTTTATCCCCTTGGGGGTAGAATTGATCTAAATCTTTTCTTAGCGGATGCCTACGTCATAATATCTACCTGCATGCTTCAGCAAATTTCATGCAAATTTCAGCCTGATCCGTCCAGTGGTTTGGGCTGTGCATTGATAGATCACTATGTCAGTCAGTCACCTTTGAGTTATATATATTTAGACTTACTTAAATAACAACTTGAAATTTGATTTATTGTATATTAAATGTTTTGATTAAATATTTTCAGCTGCCATTGAATGGATTCCGACCACTCCTCAAAATGCTCATGCGCTCTCTGACAGAGCTGTTGTGGCAGGTTACGAGGGTCATGATGGTAGCCCCCTCTGGGTGATCAGAGCGAAATTCGGGAGTGATCTGATACCAGGGAAATTGGCTATTAAACACCGTTCTGCATATGTACCGTGGGGTGGAAAAGAAAATCCTGTCAGTAGTATTGAGGTAAGCACTTTATCTTATTGATACGACAACAATATAGGTAAAGACCATTTGGATATCCCTTGGTTTGCTAAAAAGTCTATAACTTTTTATATAATAGTTTTTTAGACTTTTATAGAACTTTTTATAGAATAGTTTTTTGTATTCATGTCTTTGTCCAACTAAACATATTACCCATAGCCATTCCAACTATTGTATAGCAGGATATTTTTACAATGTAGACTCATGTCTATCTGTGAAAATAATTTCTATAACATTTAATCCCATTCAATTAAATCAAATTATGCCATTGGTGCAACTAATGGCAATTTATTATTCGCAAACCTTGTAGTACTTACTATGAACCATAATATTATAACCCTCAGTTTAAGTAGACTAGTATACACTTACCCAAACCTTTAGATTACTAAAATATGTTCTTCTCTAAACTTTCAGGTATGCTGTGCAAGACCAGATCAGGTCCGTTGGGTGCCAACCAAGGACAATGCTATACCCCAGAATGCTGTAGTTGGAGGTCATACCTCTTCTGGAGAACCTCTGTATGTCGGCAGAGCCAAAGAACAAGGCTCATTGACTCCTGGCAAGGTAAGACTTATTTAAAAGTGTTATTTATTTTTTGGCACATATGTATAAAATAGTTTTGAATAGCTTTTTTATTACTATTTTCTTCCAATATTAACTAACAATATTTACTTTCGTTTACTCCAGTGAAGACTGTAAGGTAGACATAGTTATCTGAGTTCCAACTTAGTCCCTGGGGGTAGCAATGCATATGTGGCAGACCACAGATAGGACTTATCTTAGACTAGAGTTGATAGATGTCCATGAGCATCAGTAGCCTATTACCATCTAGTGACTGCAAATGAGTATTGCTTCATAAATATATTAATATAGACCAATTTTTTCTTACCTATAAAAGCTCTATAACAGTTGTGCCATTACCCCTGAGGACTAAGTGTGAATGACTTGTGAGTAATTGGAGAGACAGCAGCACTTGAAACTTCCATTGTAGGCCGAAATACTCATGTGTAGCAGTAATGTAACCAGAGTCACACTATAAATTTGTATCCCTCTCTTTACAGGTACACCCAAGTCACAAAGTAATGTACATTTCTTTTGCTGGACAGGAAATTGCGCACCAAGTCTATGAAATATTATGTTCAGCGTAAAGCGATTATTTTTATTTTTTTTTCATTTAAGCATTTTTAAAATGCTCTTAATTTTTATTACGTGTAAGAAACGTGTCAATTTAATGTTAAGAATGAAATCTCCTTATATAAGACTGTTTGTAATGTTTGTTTAAATAGCCAAAAAGAAAAACAAAGGCAAAGTTTTTGATAGAAGTATGTTGTATTAAAAGAATCTTGTTTGGATATTACTATTTTTATAGTTTTTTTGAAATATTAAAGTGATTTGATCGATTTATAAATCTTTAATTATAAAACCAATCAAAGGTATAGATGGTACTAGTATTGTTTTTTAAGAATACTATTACAATTATTAGATCTATGATATTAGTCTTTAATTAAAAACGACGATTAATCATTTAATTATTTAATTACAAGATTTAAAATTAAAGTAAGTACTTGTGCAACTCTGTTTCCACTATAATATGACTTTATAATTTTCAAATATAGTTTCCTTAGTATATTACAATCCATGTTCATTACAAATAAAACAATTAAGTTAGGTATTTCATACAGTTCAATTAATCACAAGGTAAACCATACACATATATATAATTACACATACATTCTATAAAAACAAAAGAATATTATATTAGAGTTTACGTACATACCTACGTGTACAACAATGAACAATAAAATATAATATTTTTTTTATAATGTTTGCTATAATATATCACGGTCCAATAAAATATTAAAATACAAATCATTTTAGGGCACTCTTCAGGTTTATAAAATAGAATTAAAACTCCTAACACTTTATTTAAGGTACGAGGATCACTTTGAAATCATATTTCAGAACACTACCCCAAATTCGTATTTTAAATTATCTTCAATAATTAAATTGCATTCCAAAAATAGAAATGATATATAATTTACAGAATACTTTTAATGTGTCATGTTGTTATATCATTATTTTAAATAATGTTTAAAATTATAACCCTCATAATATACATATGTCATGTACATATTTTAAATAATTTCATTAGATCTGTTAAAATTCTGTATACACACTTTATCTAGTAACATTATAATTAGCATAGTTTTTCATAATCAGTCATACATATCAAATCATCATATTAATTTATTTATCCTGGTGTTATTATTATTTTGATTACTAATAATACCTTAAGTACCTACTTAACTACCGTGTGGTAAATAATGGTTGTAATGTTGCATTTTTATAACACATATAATATAGTTGTGTCTTATGATTGCGCCATAGAGCCCATTCAGTTTTTACAGTATCATAAAATCTTGAGTATCCGGCCACCGTTTTCTGCATTTTACTTTAAATATTTTTATACTATTAAATAAATGTTGTAATTTATAGGCACTCGCAAAAAAATCACTGCCGGGTAAAGTCAGAACAGGGTTCATAGCAAATAAGGACAGAGGGCTCCTGAGTTGCATTACCTAAGCCTTACCATAAATTAAGGTGAATGATTTTCTATATTAATTAGTCTTATTATTTTCTATTCTTCATAATTGAATCTAACAAATACCTAACTCGAAGCGAAAAGAATATTAGGGGATTCCTTCTGTAAATATCATGGTGTTGTCAACTTGAAGTATAAGAAATAAAAATATACCTACATCATTATAGGATGGGCGGCGCTTTGAGAATAGTTATTAGGTAATGTATAATTTGAATTAAAGTATACATATGTAATTATATTAATAGACCATTTACACTGATCTTGTTACAATTAAAACACGATTATGGGCTGAAGGTACTTTTTATATCACATTTATTTAATTTTAGTAAGTAGGTATATAAAAATAGTGTTACAATATCACAGAACCATTAATATCATCATAGCCAGTATTTAAATGTAAACATTTTATCAATTAATTTATTTACATTTTTTACCATGAAGGGATTTAATTTTTGGCTATATTGGTATACCATGAATGTAAATTGTCAATATTTATTCGCCTTTCTCTGATCTTGAAGCTGTCGATAAAGAAAATAATGTTGCTATTTTCAAATAATCGATTAAATATAAAATTAAGTTAAATAAGAAACACTTATTTGTTATTTATGTTCAAGCCACACTTAAATTGGACCCAGAGAAAGTAAATAAGATAACTATTAAATAAATGTATGGTAACATTGTATCATATTTATTTTATATTCAGCTAGATTTGTGCTTTAACACAAAATATGATACTTAGATTTTCGTTTACAAAATATTGAAATCTTCATTATTCATTTACTTTATATCTACTCAGACCATTGTCTACAAAATAGGCACGCCGCTTTCTGGTCCTCTCGTCGTTATAATAAAATTAAGTAGTAAATTCAAATAAACTAACATAACAATATTTTACGATATTAAGTAAATTTCATTGCTTGTTAGTACAAATCATGCTTTCCGTAAAGCCCATTTCTATTTGTGATTGATTTATGTCGTCATTTTCTGCCTTGTCAGTTGGTTTTTCGTCGATCTGAAACGCCTTATTTTCAACGCCAGTTTTCTCGTTAACAACTTCACTTTGTTTTTTGGTGTCGACATTGTGTTTCTTGTTAGCCAAATACAACCATCTGTAAGTAAGTTAAGTGACAAAAATAAATAGACAAATGAGTATTTTCTCTCGCGTTTTAATAAATGCATAATCGATAACTGAATATATTTAAATAAAAAATCGAAAAGTTATTAAGAAAAAGATCATTATTTCTCAGCAAGTTTTTCTCTGAGTGATAAGTAAGGGAACTTTTACGTGTTTCACTTGCAACACATGTATTATACCTAATCGCCCCAGTCTCTTCGCGACCCGTAAGTGTGTGCGTATAAAACACATAAAACATATGCAAGTAGCACGCGTGCGGGTGATACATACGTGCGCGACAAGAAAACACCCTACTACTAAAATATATTTGTATGCAAAATGTTTCTGTAGTTATAATAGCGTGAATTTTCATATAGGCACCTATTTTTATAATAATGCAACTGCGACATTCTTTAAATCCTACCAATGGACACAGATCAATCCCCACTATATGCGGATTAATACTATCACGCTGATCCATTTCTTATTGTTTTAAAAAAGTACACTTCTATATATAATATCAAGTTATACTTACAAGAATATAAGTACAGCGGGTACAGTAAGTCCACCTCCGAGAAGGAAGAATGCTCCTGGGAAATCCTTTAATGTGGCAGTGTAGACGGTCGTATACATGGGCGCGTATACCAATGGCATCATGGCTTCAGCTAATCCGAAGAAGGAATTTACCTTACCTGTAATATTAATTTGAATTTATTGTTTACATTTTAGAGTGAACCCGAGAATCTACTTTAGAACTTGATTGAAGTTTTTTTTTTGGCTTACAAAATAGATTATTTTTAAAACGTTAAGGATTACCACGTTTTTGCCAGTAGCTTATTGCCATTAAAGTAAATCTATTGATTTGACTACATTTCTTCTAACAGTACCTACCTACTGGTAGGTACTGTTAGAAATGTATTCAAATTATTGTATTATTTTAATTAATTATTTGTGTCATTTTTATAATAATAAGTTATCAGTTATATGTATAGTCACTGGCTGTTACGATCGTATATGTTATCATAAAAAAAGAAAAATAACGCTCTTAACGTTTGAGTTGCATTTTGCGTGACCGTCAGAATGGCCGGTCACTACCCATATTTTACATCGAACTAATTACTAAGAGTTGCTACCTAGTTGCTACTAGTTGCTATTAGTTGCTACTAATTGCTACCTTCGATTAAAAAAGATAAACTACTTTTTAAGGTGACCGGCCATTCTGACATCAGGATGGCCGGTCACCTATCCAGTGAGTAGAAACTACGCAAATGCATAGAGTTTTTTTGTAATCAATAGTTGCTACCAAATTACTACCTTCATATGCATCGTATTGGACTTCATAGCTTTTAAGGAAAAAAATTTATTACGGATTTAATATAAGAGGACTAAACGCCTAATACGCCTGTATAATTAAAAGAGAAAACCCGAAATTAAACATATTATGCTTATACATTATACAGGCGTTTAGTCCTCTTATATTAAATCCGTAATATTTTTTTATCCTTAAAAGCCATGAAGTCCAATACGATGCATATGAAGGTAGCAATTTGGTAGCAACTATTGATTACAAAAAAACTCTATTTATTTGCGCAGTTTCTTCTCACTGGATAGGTGACCGGCCATCCTGATGTCAGAATGGCCGGTCACCTTAAAAAGTAGTTTATCTTTTTTTAATCGAAGGTAGCAATTAGTAGCAACTAATAGCAACTAGTAGCAACTAGGTAGCAACTCTTAGTAATTATTTCGATGTAAAATATGGGTAGTGACCGGCCATTCTGACGGTCACCATTTTGCGCGGGTTTAAAAATCTTGTAAATTGGATCATGATTGGATTAAGAAATAGTTTTATTCTTTGTTCATAGCATAGATTAGCAGTTCAAAGTAAAATAAAGACGTTTCAACTTACCTAATTCATCTTTTTCCACCAACTTGGACACCATAGATCTCATAGCAATGAAGGATGTACCATTAAATATTTCTATCAAAGGAGCTGAAATAAGGAATAATTGGTAAGAGAACATTTTTAGAATAAATAATCTAACTTCACTAGTTACTTAATACTATTACAAATAAAGAAATAGACGAATTAATACTATTACAAAGACAAATAATTTTATTCCACTGGATTTGAGATCTGGAGTTTAGTATCCCTTAATTCCAATCGATTCAGATAAAAGAGTGTAGGTACTTACTCGTTTTACAAAGCCTTACAATGAGGCCGTACGAGCTTCATTTTGTGAACAATGAAACGCGTAATTTACCTACCCTGCGTTCAGTTTCATTCAACTCCCGGTTTGTGCTCTAGGTACTTACTTACGACGATGCGAATTAGTTTACCAATTATGAAACCAAATGCAGCCTTAATTACGCGATTTGATGTTACGTTGCCTAAGCTTCACCTTTGCACCGATATTAAATAGGTATAGGATACCATATTAAGTATAATTACCAGAAATATGGGTGGCAGATCTGTTGCCGAAGTCAAACCAAAAACATGTTATATTGAAGTATGTATTGTAACCATAAATGTTTTTATATTTATTTATGTATAGTATATCTAAGTATAACTTCATAAATACCTATGTAAATGTGCCATGTTTTTGAAGCAAACGCGTACATAAAACCTGATAAAATCTTACTCATGCAAGATATTATCCCAATTATGGCATCATCAAACTTCAACAGGTGACTGAACACCCCAACAGAAAATAACGTTCCTGTGAAAAAAATATCATATCATTATAGGAAATACCTATCAAAATAAACAGACAGTAATTCAAAAATTCTTCTTCCGTTGAAAGCTATATAGTTCAGAAGTAGCTAACGAGCATGCATTCCATCTGATGGTAAGGGGCCACTATCGCTCATGTACATCTAAAATAAAATCTAGATAACTTTAGGGCTAGTTATGGCTAAGTATTTAATAATTTAAATAACTAGTTGATAACTAAGTGGCATAGATAATATATTTTTTTACTAGAAGAAATTCATTGCACTTAAAAAGTTTAGATCATAAATAATCGTACACGGTGTGCGTGACACTGTGACCTGGTAGAAAACCTTGTTCGAAATTAAATGAATAAAGCTACTATTTACCTACTAATGAAGTACACATTGCATAAGTTGAGAACATACTGAAGTCAACCTCATTCCAGTTGAAACGGTATCTTGTGAACAAGTACATAACGGACATCTCGCCTGAAAACAAAACAAAAAATATTTGGAATTCATAAAGCACTAAAAGAATTGAAAGTATCTATTTATAGAAGTTGTTCAGGCTTCTGAGCCATAGGTAGTGTTGGAAGCAACGTTGCTTAAATATTTTTAAAGATCCTAAGAACATATGAGTTATAGGGAATCATTTTGAGATTTCACAATGCTTTAAGTTGAGAAATAAAAAGGTGGTGTCCCACAAGGAAGTGCTCTAGGTCACATATAATTTCCTATTTATATTATGTTAACCTAAGGATCTTATATGTTAAACATTTCCTTGGACTACTTTTTCTTTCTGAATGTGTTTTATATGGATAAAACACATTCAGAAAGAAAAAGTAGTGCAAGGAAATGTAATTGGATGTATGTAATATGGATTAGGGTAACTTAGGTAACTTACCATAAATAGGTCCTATGACGACACACAACACAACGACAAGCATTATTACTCGAAGTCTTCGATTGTTAGGACCTGGTTTGAAGGCAACCATTAAGGTCTCTTTCACATAGCGAGTGTCGAAGAAGTCACGAAGCCATTCGCAACAACCTTGAGGTTTCTGGAAAATAAATGAATTAAACGTTATATTAATAGCAATTACAGATTCTAAATAGCCTACTTCGTTGAAAAAATTGGGAGATTAAAACGTAACTTCTTAAAGCAGGGGGTAGGTATACAGGGTGAATTTTTCAAATAGGCCTTCATGGCTAAATCTGAAACTATAGATAAGGATTAGCGAAAAATGCTGAAAGGAGTTACGAGGCCGATTTGATAAAAACTAAAACTGCATCATTCGTTTTTTAAAATACCTTTTTCCCTAGCCGGGAATCGAACGAGTTCATTTTGAAAAAAATACACCCTCTATATTATTCTACTATATACCTTTTTGTATTTCTTAAAATTGAGGCTTTTCCTTTAATTTGTCACATAATATTATTTCCCAGAATTTGATCCTTATACGCGACACTATCAGATAGTGGAATAATATAGTGGGTGTATTTTTTACCTATATACTCTATATACCCTATATACTCGTATGTAAGTAAATAAGTAAGCACAATATAGGTAAGGTAGTGATTTCAATTATATATCGGTAGCTATATCTTAATTGACATAGTTACACAACACAATATCTGCTAATTGAATGAAATTTACGAATTTTATGACTTATGAACGATATTATTATAGTATTGGTGGGTATCATTACAGACATAACAGTAGCTACGTATCTGTATTTGTACTTAGAATAGGAAGGGATTTGCTCGTAAAAATTGAGAATTTTAACAGGAGCGTTATTCGCAAGTAACCCTTCAGGAGATCACGCGTTGAAAGTAACTGTAAACTGACGATGGATCTTGCAGGTAATAAAAAGGCGTAGCACAACCAATCCAAGTCGATTTAACGTAATATTCACGTACGCAGAACGTGTTTACCAAGCCACAGGTGACGAATGATGGTTACCATTATATCGTCAAATGGAATAACGACCTATTGTGCTTCAGACTTATGTAAGTATGACTTTGAATGACATATGGATTGTTTAAAATTTACGTCTTGACGATTACCATACGAGACAACCCCACCATTATGTATGTATGGATTAAAATCAGAAGCAGGATATAAGGAGGATTGAATACTGAATTACGTATTTATGTATTTTTAAAATTGGGATATAATTACTTTCTCTTGTCCTATGTACCTATCAATATGTGGAGTGTTTTTTTAACTTTACAATAAGGATTTCTTTAAGTATACTATTGATTGATATTTTTACTATATTGCCAGGTACTTATATCAATAATATTTTTGATACGAGTATATTATGAAGTTTATACTCTAAGGGCCTTTTTCAGTTCACGCGGTCTGTGTCTGCGTGTCCGCATGACTGCGGGTAAGACTCGCACGCGGGAATAATCCCGCGTCTCAAGAAAGAAGTAAAAAATTACAGTAATTTTTTCTAAGTGGGTATATTATTACTATGTCATTCACAGCTGCAATTTGGTCCTCTTACTCCAACTTGACAAAAGACGCGTGAGAACACAATTTCATATAGAAATGGAGATCCAAGGTCCTTCCTTTCAACCGTGTGACACTTAAGTAGGTCAAGTTGACGGACTTTTTATTTCGTTATGGTCGGATACTCTGGTTTATTTACCGAACCGTCCAGTTACATAACCAAAAACACCCACAACTAATCCACGGTCGAGCATTATCGTTCAATAGCATTGTAGATTCCCTGTTAGTTAATCTGTCAAGCGTAAGAAGTGCGTTCATCAGACATCTAAATTTTTTGTTCTTGTTTGATCACGCGACGCGGAATGGTAGACGTCAGTGCTAAAGAGTTAAAAGTTTTTACACTTCATTCTTGGATTTTCGATTCGCGTTGTATTGGATTAGATCTGATGGAATGCAGTGCCCTTTGACATCAGCTGGACTTCCACATTTAACTACTTCACCACTAATCATTTAAAAATTCCTAAAGTATTATAATTACAACCTTCCTTGTAAATATACTTTAAAATAACCAACACTCCATTCAAATTGGGTCAGTGGGTACTTAGTTTTTAAGAAAATTGCGGACATACAATTTTTCATACATATATAAATAGCGGTTGAATTCAGAACCTTCCTATTTTAAAGTCGGTTAAAAAGCTAAATTTTCAAATTGATATTGTTTTTATTAAACCACGAACACAAAGAAAGACAGTTAAAGGGTAAATAAAGGAGCTTCACAATATATGACCAACCGGAATCTATGCTTAGGAAATTTTGAATAAAAATAATTATAAAAGTATTATACCTACATTGTGAAAAATATAAGTCAGTTACAACAGTACTTATAAAATTTTCTTTAGAGATTAAAAAAATAACTACTTTAAATAATAGTAAAATAGCACCAGGATGTACAAATATTCTAATGCTAGTTTTGAATACAGCACCAAAGCATTGTTTATAGGTTAGAAGGGAAAGTTTGACATGGCAATTATACTGAGTGACGGACGTTATAGTTAGCACCACGCAGTGCTAGGTGTCTTAGGATCATCCAATGTCTTTATGTAAATGAAACTAATTTGCAATTACCATTTAAACGAATTATTCGATAGGCGGGTACGTTATCAATAAACATCTGTATAATAATGTTCCCTTCAAACTAGAACAGATGATTGATGCCATGTTGGCTGAAGTAGATATGGTACCACTGTCACCTTCTTTAATTCATATTATAATCCCTACATATCTTGGAATCAAAATTAAAGGCTATTTTAAACTCACAATTAAATAGTTTATCTTTTAATTTAATGTGATTAATTAAGTAATTAATTTACATAATTTTGAACGCGTTGTTGTACGTCATGTTTATGAAATTGTAATTTATAATTAAACTGACTCCATTGTTAAAAATATAATACCAACTGTTGGAATGTTTTGAAGGTGGTAGAACCCTTTTGGTTCGGTTTCGGCGGCACCACCGCCACACCTATTTTTACCTAATAACAGCACTGTTAGGCGCTGCTGTGTTCCGTTTTGAAGGATGTGGTAAGGGAGACAGACATTTCCGAGGCGTTCCAGCCTAGTCCTCAGGGGTCCTCAGGGGGCACATCTGTTGCTGACCTGAGGTAGGAATATCTAATCCTATCTGGGGTTGATTACAGATGTCCATGGGCGGCAGTAGCCACTTACCATCAGGTGGACTGCATGCTCGTCTGCTACTCCAATATTATAAAAAAACAAGGAAGTTCAATATCTTTCCTAAAAATAACAATATTACTAAAACAACCAATATTTAAGCTTTAAAAATAAATTATACTATTCTCGTTTGTAGTCTGAAGTCCAATATTATAGTTATATTAACTTTAAAAAAAGCACTAATTGTGTCTTAAACTCATCCCTAATTACGTAATCGATCTAATAGGAATCATTAATAGGTAATCATTATCATAAAGTAATCGTTATACCAATACATTCTATCCGTTATTCAACTCTTATAGATTGAATAAGTTGTATCTGTTATTCCATAATTAGATGCTAGATATAAATTTAATAGACCATGTTATCATCCAGTTTAAAGAGATCTCTTGTTTCATCCATTGATCTCTATAATCGCAATGAATAAGGTGCCAAAATAGATAACGATGAAGGAAAATGCTTTGTATAAATATTACTTTGAACACAAAAGTGGAGTTATTATCACAACCACAAAGCGTGAACTCAAGCAAATAAGTTTTTGTAATGACATCTTACTTTAGAACAGGGTAGAGTTTAATGTTAAATATAATTGTTTTAAAGCTGACAAAAACAGATGTTTAAGTTTTGTAGGTAAATAAAAAATAGCAATAAAATATACTCACTTTTTCGATGCTGACCTTCTTATGTTCGTGTATCCTCAAGAATCCATAAAAGAAGCTCAAAATGTACAAAGTAGCACTTAGGGAAAAAACACCATAAAGGCCAATTTTTCGCACTAATATCCCACTAAGAGCAGCACCCACTGGAACTCCTAAGGAGTAAAACAAATTCACAATCCCTATTCTTAAAGTTCTTTGCTCTTCGGTTGTTATGTCTCCAATGTAGCTAAATATCCCCATGAACATAGTAAACCAGCCTCCGGTTAGCGCAGGAAAAATTGCCTCAGTAACAGCTGCAACTTCTACTGGAAGTTCGTAAAAAAAGTACGTGTTTACGATTAGGCCTATACTTGTAAGGAATTCGCCAATTATAGGTAGAAGCATACAGAATTTTCGCTGGCCAACTCTGTCGCTATACGCCCCAAGAAATATCAAAATTCCACATGGCAAGAATGACTGCAACACTGTCTTCCAACCAGTCACTGAAGCTACAAGTGTTTGTACCGCTTCCTCTTCAGCTGTATAATTCATAGTATCTCTAAGAGTGAGGGCATCACATATGTGATGTTCGAACTTCAAATTAACTCTGCAGGCCTTCTCTAAGTACAGGTTCTGTGTTGCTAGCGCAGAAAGAACTGATGGCATTACATAACAAGCCAATATCGGTTCAACCGTTATAAAAGAGATCATTCGTCTTGCTTTTTGATAGAAATTTAATTCTTTCCAACTATCATCATCGAACTTGTCGGATTTACTGTTGATGTCCACCTTTTCCATCTTACGCTTTTTAATACTATTTCTAATCACATTGGTTGCGTTTAAGTCACTGCCACCATTTGCGTTAAATTTTTTGTCAGCAACTTTTTCATTTTCTTTATCCACTTTTTTGTCATCTGCATCCATAACTACGTAACGCGAATCTGTAACAAGATTTAAAAACATTATTGTTAATGTTAATGTTAAATGTTAATAAACACATTTTTTTTTAAATCTCTGTAAATATAGTAATTTTGTAACGTGCAGGAAAGTTTCACATATTACTCGGCGGGCTTTTGTACCTCGGATTAGTAAATGCGTTAATGTTCCTTATGCCGGACGTTGTAATCATTTCATGATTGCTCTGTACTTATTGCAATCGTCGGTGACTGTTGGACAGAATTAACTTTACCTAGTCATAATGTTTTAACATTTTCCTAGATTGTTATTCCCACCTGGAGTAACGCAGCAAATGAGGTGCATTTGAGCACTTTCTGAGCAAAAGTGTATTTGATTCAATTTCAGCCAATAAACTAGACAACACGGATGTTTACAAAGACTCATTGAAAAAATCGTTCTCTACAATAGAATTTAATTAAATGGTTCAATTCATGATTACATTCTGACTACTCTATAGAAACTAGATTTTGCGTTACCTAAGTAATTGGATTGTTAGTCGTATTTAAGACAATACATATAAAATTACACGAAGGATTTAAAACTATTGACTTGTCAAAAGTCATGCTTATTTTTACCCCTTGATGAAAACTTCTCCTTAATCTAAAACATTATAATTTGAAGATAAACATTTGATTACATTAATTTTTGATGCGACAAAAGTAACCTCGCATACAAAATATTGAATTTTTGACAAAGTAGTCGTACTTGAAGCAAATAATAAAACTAGTAATTTGTTACTAGCCTTTGATGTTCAGGTAAATATTGCGGATACACGGGCGTACGTCTATTTGATAATGTATTTTGTGAGGACATCTCGACAATGAATCGTAACAAAAAGTGTTAGTGCGGTGTCATCTCGGCGACCTTGTTAATCCATGATTCCGTGTTCTTAATCAAGGTTGGTTTGGGTTCAATGCGAAATTTAATCGTAGTTTTGCTTATGTAAAACGTATGTTGATGTGTCTGATATGGACGTGGTTTTATAATCTTACATGATGTGATATAGATAATGTTATTACTTTGTAGTAATTCTGAGATTCCTTTATTGATACAGCCAGAATAATCCATAAGAATAATACTATACTATAATACATAAATAAATTAAGATTTTTATTAAAATTATATCCTTGTCGAAATGTAAGTAGTAAGAAAATTATTAAAATATAAAGCATCAATAATTGATAACGTTAAAAAATAAATAGACAACAATAAAATTATTCAACCTAACTGTTATATTATTTTTAAGAGCCCGGATACTATACGGTACTAATTCACAAGAATATAATATCTTTTAAATACCTGAATTGAAATAGTTGCTGTATATTTGAGTGGCTACAATATTAGCATAATGAAAACGGAAATCGTCGTAAGCGTAGGAATTGATGTGAGATCTGATTGAATCTACATAAGTTCCTATTTCACGATCTACATAATATTACAACTAGCTGTAGGAAAATCTACACTTAGATCAATTAGAAGATCAGCACTTTCAATGCTACTATATCCTCGTACGTAATTTAGGATAAAGAAATTACTAATGTCTCTATCTATAATTGGGGATTTCCTTATTACAGTTTGGGAGCTTAAAACAACGTAGTTTCTTTTTTTCATGTTATTTTTTATTTGCACCGAAGTTCAGTCAGTGTATCATCTATGGTTCAGTCGTTCTAGACCCAATATGCAGTGTCGCCAACAGGACGTCTTTTTTCTCTTATAGGTATTATGTCTGATGACACGGGAAGTCCTTCTAAGTGTGTGAAGTCTACTTATCGCCACATGGACAGTGTGCGAGATTACTAACTATCGTCATTAGAAGACGAGACTATGGATTGACAATGAGTATAATGACATTATCAGATTGACTCTGTTAAGGTTAAGGTCTTTAAAATAATAAACTAAAGGTCATTACGATATCGAATTAACCTTCGAAATGTAACAAAACAATCTAACAACCCTAAGTAGGTACCCACTATCACTCTGTACAAAAGCTCCTTTACTTTTACTGAATATAAGAAATTTGACGCAAGAAGATGCATTCGTCTAAGATTGTAGGAAATACGATTAGGATATCAGATTTTCATCATCTGTACTTAAACAAATATAAAACGTTACATAATGAGAGGCTTAAATATACATATTCACACATAATAATTACCTTATCCTGGCTGCTGTATTGTTTTGTTACAAGAACACGTATTTAATAGATAAACTGCATTGAAAGAACGGAAGTAGGTTTATGTTGCCTTGCTTTATACGTAATTTTATTGTGTTTGTTATCTGAAAAACGCAGAAAAGGATTTGACACTTGTTATGAACTACAATACTGAGAAGAAATTATACGGTATGTATAATTGTGTATAAATAAGTAAGTAGATCTTATAACTGCAGCAATTACAGTTTTTATTTTTTTTTAAACGCGACGATCTGCGCCGAGCGACGGGAACTAGCTGGATGCGAAGAGCCGAAGACTGGGCTCAGTGGCGTGCCTTGGGAGAGGTCTGTGTCCGACAGTGGACTAACGTGGGCTGAAGATGAGAAGGTGAAAACTTTTAAGATATTTTGAAAAAACATAACCATTTCAATATACTACAAATTTTACAATATTATGTAAGTATCATAGCTTTAATAGCATCTCGTAAAATAAGGCACTTAACTTAATACGGTTAGACTATAAAATAAATCCAACAAGTAAATTTAAATCTAATGACCAGTACGTCATTATGTATTTTATACAGTTTAAGGCAAAAAATAATAAATAGGGGCTTTACTCAATGTTTACTTAATTAACATCAGGGGCTTTACTTTAGTAATTAAAGACGCCTTCTTAAATTGTATAATGTGGAAAACCCGGAAGTTATGAAAATGATTTTTCCAGTCATGTTTTGTTTTAACAAAAAGTTTATTATAAATAGATTAAAGTAACGGAGTTACGTGTTCTTGATGCTTTAATAAATAGATTTTACTATCAACTATACGAGAGTTACACTTGTTAATATTACACTATGTTATTTATGAAAGTTTCGTCAGTTATACATACATTCGTACTACAGAGAAGAAAAGAAAATCAATAGAATAAAAATTATTTCAATTAAGTAAAAAAATAGGTAATTAATTACTTATTTTTTTTAAATATCAAAGAGTGTATTTCGGTAAGAATACTTTGGCAGAAAAACAAGAATAAATTATATGAACCGCGATTACGCAACGATGATAAGGATTGGTAGAGAAAGGTCATGTCCGATGTTTTCAAACTACATCAAATAGTGTTACAAGCCCTCTTTTTCATTTAACTATAGGTACATTTTATCTTGTCTGAGCCATTTTCTAAAACAGCGACATGTGTGTATGCGTTCATCATAGCATCTCTCAAAGAAAGAAATTAATAAGACAGAATAATTTACAAATGCATGTAGAATGCAATGTAGATGTAAATTGTATAAGGTACAATAGGGTTGACACTTCACATGTACAATAAGTACCCAAGCCCCAAAGTAAATAAAGAATAAAAAAAAGAACTAGAAGTATATTTAACTACTTATTTTTGATTAAATTCACCGACTCCCTAATCTCTTATTGAAACTAATTCGTTATGAAAAGTCAGGTTCAATATTATTTTCTGTACATATATGTACCTATTTTTTGTATTTTTTAACTTAATTGCAAACGGTTATTACGAGTAATCACATAGATCCCTTCACTCAGCAGGTACTCCATAGTAATTGCAAAATAAACATTGGCCTTGTCACCAATATTTAATTGCACTAAAATAGATGCCTGCATGCCATAATCTTTTATAAAATGCAATGCCTCTGTGTCGGCTTACTTATAAATTTATATTTACTTTACATGATGAATTTCAAGGCCTCTGGAATTAAACTTAAGAGCTTATATTTAAATTATAGGATTGATATTTAAAGTAACCGGAACATTATTAATAAGCGAAGATTAAATTTGCAGACGAGCGAATGTTTGTCTTATTTTTTATATAATGTAATTGACGTGGCAACGGCAAAACCCATTGTTCGAAGAAACTGTGTTAGAAAAATGAATGTCCTTTTTTGTTAAAGACAGGGGAAACTTTTAAAAAGGTACCGTGGGAGCGACAGTAGGTTATGTTTGATTCATTCATTAAAACTTGGATTGTCCTGTGTGTGCTATGTGGATGCCTCCCGCATCTTCAACACACACACAACTTGGAACACTAGCATTCGTCAAAGCGCGGTGCCTCTATTGGGCTCTACCCAGGTAAGCAATTATCACACTTTGCTATTTATAACGTTTTGCAGACACACATGCCGTCGTCCTTCCTGAGTTGGCTAGTTGGGTATTTTGACCTCCTACCACCCTTTTAGTTGCCTCTTATAACACGCAGTTAATACAGTAGCTCTATTCTGTTCCTGAGATTACAGGCTCAACAGCTAATCTAACCTCCACCCTTCTCACAAGAAGAGACGTTCGTCCAACGACTACTTGATCATGAATCAGATAAACCCACGTGGAATGTGTTAGCAAGCAATACGTGATTGATTTTGTTGAATGATTTTCTCAAACACTACGCTTAAGTCAAAGAAAGATTGTTTTGCAAACAATCCGCTGTTTGGCGATCGAGCAACGATACAACACATTGTTAGACGGACAATGCAATATTTGACTTTTTAAGTCAATAATCGTAACACTTTTGTTTGAAGGTCAATGCAAAGAAATTTTAATGAATGCAATGTACGAGTAGGTACTAAAATCGTAGAAAATAATTATCTCGTCTTATTAGTAGTATACCTATCTATGAATTAGCTATATATATCAAAACTATTATCCAGCTATTTTAAATAATAAATCGATATAGTCTTTAATGTCCTCTCTGACTAAGAAGAGTTCAGGTTCTACCACGATCATCAAGTTTGAATGTCTAATAAACTTGCGCCAAAATGAGGTATTTTTCACCACACATAACGGAATGATGACTGCAATGGGTAAATAACTTTGTTCGAAGCTATTGCTATGCTTGTCTTATTTTACAAACGCAAACGACCTGATGTAAGTGGCAACTGCCGTTTATGAACATCTGTAAAACACCATAAATAAGACTAGAATCACGCCGAAGGTCCGTCAACGACAGATTTCTACCCCTGCGTCCTTGATGTAATTTCTCACTCCTCCTACAATATCCAAGAGAAGTAGTAGTTCCTTTTAGGCCCATTCAACACGACTAGCGTAAAAAAACGCATCATGACTATATCAAAACTCTGTTTATATTTCAAAACATAAAACAATAGCTCAAAAACTGAACATTATTATGTAACAACGTGCTTGGTTATACCTACTCTGAAATTACATTGTGGAGTTTATAAATTAATCTTACAGCTAAAAAACTGATATAAATTTTATATTTTAAATTGAGTGTATGTGAACAAAAAATACGTTAATGAAGTAATCATTATGACTGCTATTTCGTTTCAGTGAATTACTGAGAACCTTTTTTATTTTGTACATTTCTGTATAACATAATTAAAATTCTTGAATTTATACAAACTAAGAATTAAAATACAAAATATGTAATAAAAATTGAATTGTAATACGAAATATGACGGATGAAGAAAAAAATATTATTAAGGATATAGCTATGTCTGTCCAATTAGGTAAATGCGATCCAAAATTTAGTAATAGATACCAAATGCGATCTATCCTTGAATTTGTAACCGTTATTGTAGTATTTCTGTGGATTTCCGCGTAATTTAGCTATCGTTTAATTAAGGGGTAGGTTACCAGGATAAGTTAAAGATATTAAACTTTCAAGAAGCCTTAAAAATCTTAGATCTCGGTGGACTAAGGGGGGCTTTAGTCTTCGTTCTACGTTTATCTACGTTCTACGGTTTTTTAACATCGTAGTAATTCCCGCAAATAAATACGGTCACTGGGACTTACGAGTAGATCTGCCAGATACGAGTAGGTATGTCTATTTTATTTTGCTTGTAATCTTGCATATCACGAGACGTAGAGTAAGTAAAGACATAGAGTAAGTAAAGGCAAAATTCAAATATTCCTAGTCGATCTACTTGTGAAAAATTTTTGGTTCTATAATTAAACTAAAATCAACAGCACTCGCAGCCGAAATTAAATTGTAATTTTCCGCCTATGAAAATAATTATTCCTACTTATTAAAAACTACTTACCATTCCATTCAACGGTTGTACTAACAATGAAAAGGTTTTTTGTCGCTAAACTTTTTTGCCAATTTTCGCGCAATTGTCGCAAAAACTTACATTACGTATGTTTCGGCTAAGTGATTAGCAAATAATAATACGCTGATTGTGGGTACCTGGTTATAAATGATGAGATCCAGTGGTTATAACATTCGCGGAAACATTTGTTTTATTTAAACATCATAAAAACGAAATATGTAGTAAATTTCCACACTGTTTACATTTTATTTAAAGAGCGAACTTTTTTGTAATGGCAAAGGAACGTAATGAAACCACACAAAGACAAATAAATAATTTAGATTTCGAATAGAAATGTTTGTCATTTATAGGTATGTCTCTGTGACCAAGGAACGAAGCAGTAACCCTCTGCGTATCAGAGCGGCACGGTGACCACTGCACCACGGGGTGCATACCTATTATACATCTTCTATTGTTTTGATATTTTATTGTTTTTATTAATATTTTTACGAATAATGAAGCAAACTAGCTTGCAGTCCGCAATCGAACCTTCTTAGTTCTACCTTTAAAAGATACAACAGTTGATTTGCGCAGTAAAACGATTTAATGGTTTTAAATTGATTGTAACAGTCATGGGAACAACTATACAAATTAGTGGTTTACAAAATGTCCGCTACTGAACAATACAGTGATGAACCATGTATTTTGTACCCTTTATTGTGTTCTTTTGATTAGTGTACAGTGCCACACAAAATAGACTTGCGCTATAAAAAGATACAAAGGTACGCTCGGTGCAAACTTGTTTGCTAGCTGTGCTTAATCGTCCTTTTGTGCGGTTTGCACAATTAAAGTACACGACAATTTTATTTTAAGGCTAGTTGCCCATTGGTTGCATACTAGTTCAACGATAGGTTAACACGATCTGGGTACGAGAAATATACAAAAATATATTTAATTACATGCAACATTCATATAACAAGGTTAATTCAATGCTAAAAGGACTACTTATAAAAGTACCTAAGTACAAACTAAAAATATATTATATGTACAATTACATGTAAGTAAGTTTAAAAGAATATGCTCATATGCACATCATAATCAACATGAATACCCCATTAAGTCTCTTTAATGGCATTTATTTATTATATGTACTGTTAACATTGTTTATTTCAGTATAAATTCGGAACAATATGCCAAAACCAAAATAAAGGTAGTATAAGTCTTTGTGGTTATTTTAGTCTTTTAGCAGTAATATAAGATACTGATGTACGTATATTAAAACATGTATTTCTCAGTGGTAAGTTTTTATATGCTACTGCCATATTTTGAGTTGTGAAATGATGTATCCCTTACATGAATACATATTTCAACATATTTCTAATTTGTAGCGTTTCGGTGGAAGGGTTTCGATGTCGGCTGATGTACATATAAAGCGGCACATGAGTGGTAAGGATCTGTAATCAGCTTCAGGTAGAACCATTGTTCTCTATGGAGTTGGATACAGATGTCCGTAAGCTGTAGTAGCCACTTATCATCAGGAGTAATTCATGCTCCTTCGCTACTTAAATCTTATTAAAATACTTTACCAAGGAAATTCCAGCACTACTGCTTTAATGTATAGTATGACAAGTACTTTATATGCCTAGGTATTCGAAGTTTGGCAACAATGGAATGACAGGCTTGACAAGGCCACATAGACATCATTAAGATGATACAATCATACGGTTTATATAATCTTCTACAATCCATTCCGCCACTTGAACAAAATAAATGTTGATAATATTTTAAGGACATATTATTAAAATTTAACTGTTCGTACCCGGCATGAATAGTAAGATTCCTTTCTAGAGTATAATATATGTCCAGTGGTTGAAATATAATAGTGGCGGCCTCTAAATCGGTTAGTCCGAGGTTTGGACCTCAAGCACATAGATTTTTCAATTATGTGCAATTATCACTTGCTTTATCAGCGAAGGAAAACGTTTTGAGGAAACCTGCATAACCCGAGGTATCTTAAAAAATATCTAAGGCAAGGCCCATACATAGGCAATGTAAAGTTTACCGACTCGCATGCGTTGCCCAAGGCCACGATAGACTATGGTCTAACTGTAATGAACCCATTACATGATGATGCATAAGTGGTATGATTTGGAGATCTAGGTTCAAATATGCTGTCTTAGATAAATTAAAAAATCAACGATGCCTGTGGTGCTGCGCACCCGCGGTACAGATGGGATGACAGTTATTTATTAAGTTTCATTATATGAATATGAATTCGTAGATCTTTTTTCAATTTAATCAGATCTGTCTAAATTATAGTAATTATACTAACATTCACATTGTTGGCATTTGTATCGTCAATTTGAACCAATTTTCCGAACTCACGCGCTCGTTTAAGGGGTTTATTATTACCTTAACTGTAGTCGCAGGTACATCGTCAAAGTTTGCATGTATGCATGATAAGTTTGATCTTATAATTATGTCTACTATTACTAACAGTTCTATTATAATCATATTTTTATATAATAGATGAAGCCAATTAGCTATCTGTTCTTAAGTCAGCGTTATAGGTGTCTACAAACGATTCCTACTGCACCCGATATAGATTACCTACAGGTGCATTGCTTTCAAATCACTAAGCTAGAATAATTAAAAAAAACCTCAGCACAAATTTCAAGGACTAACAAACTCGTACAACTGTGTTATTTGTTGTTCTTAATGACGTAATAGTGTAATTATAAAAAAATATAATAACTATTATAAATGAATGAGTCGTAGACTATTTGCATCTCGCATAACCCGGCGTCGCTCCCACGTCGTCGGGTACCTTTTGAAGGTTTCCCCCTCGAAAAAAAAAAAGACAATTTGCATAATTGCCTAAGTGTAAGTCGAACACGGGCTCCGAACCACCACATTTTCATTTTTTTATTTTTAGTATTTTTTACTCGTGTCTATAGCTGTAAATAGATTGTGAATAAAAATTTGAACTGTCTACCTTTTATGGTGCAAAAGATAAAGCCTTCGATCTTACGAAAACCTACCTACGTTAGAACGTTAATTAGTACGATAGTTATTATTATTGACTATGGTTCAATTATGTTATTTAACAATGGCAAATAATGGCAATGGTAAGAAATTCCATTTTATTATAATATATTTACTAGCATTTTATAGCTTATTAGTGTTTATGTAATTTTCTATGACAATGGTGACAATTGGATTTAAAACAATAAAATAAGCAAGTTATTTAATTATTTTTCCGATTTCAAGGATATGTTTGTTAGTGTTTTTTATTATTAAAGACGGTTAGCAAAATGTTTTTAAGTTTAATAAGAAATTGGTGGTAGACCAAGTATGTATATGTAGTTCTAGGAAGGTGCCACCGCAAGACTAGCATCTGTGGCTCAAAGCATTAAAACCTTTTTTGTTGAATTATGTAATATTTTCCTTCAAGTTAAGTGAACCATTGCTATTTTTTCAAGTTATACTAAGTAATTGGGAATTTTCCACATAAATGTCAATACATTATATTGATAGAATAGTACCTATATTAATAATCAATGAGGCTTAAATTGTTTGATGCCAATAATAAGTATTTTTGTATTATGTACAGGAATCCTTTGGATTTTAGAAATGTTAACAGTCTTACATCGACTGTAAATGATTCGTTCACTCACGAACAAGGATTCTTAATCAATCAGTTAGAATGAAAGCGCTGACCACTATCCTACTATAGCTTTATACTTTCTAGCAATTCCAAATATAGACCGTTATCTCCCTGATTCAACCGTTCTCTTAACAAAAACGTACCACGGTCATACAACTTCACGCTTAACTGAGTTCTGCCTAAATGCTGTATATATCCTTTTATACACTTGCAAATTGATTTAGCGTTCTGGGAAATGATTCTAACCTATTATACATGCGATAAATGATAATCAAAACAAAAGTGATTGACGTAGCCTTAGAAAAGTTAAGAAAAATATTTAACCAAATGTTTAAGACTATTGACCAAATGTTAACCAGGTTATTTTGATTAATGGCTTTTGAGCATTGCGGTTTTCGTATTCACTTGAAGTTGGTTTGTGGCTATGAACATTTCAGGTGTTTTTTCAAAACAAATGTAAGAAAACGATGTAGCATTTATAAGTTAAGGAAAATATTAAAATAAATGTTGAATGCCACCAAATGTTAACCAGGTTGTTTTGATTAATGGCTTTTGAGCATTGCGGCATTCGAATTCACTCGAAGTTGGTTTGTGGCTTTAAATTTAAACATTTCAGATATTTTGCAAAAGTTTAAGTCAGTTTTCAATAATTCAGGATTGTAACAGTATAGCTTTTGTAAGGTGGATGTTAAATCCCGAAAAGTTCAAGAACGGAAGCTTTTTCTTATGTACAACGGTTAAAGTTAAAGTTCGATATAATATTTTTCAAAATATACACCTACCTCGGTTAAAATACGATTTGAAAGTCAGAAAATTAGAGTAATGTAAATCTGAAACAGGCCTAAATTTTATGTATATAAATGTGTAAATTATATTGTATTTCAAGCTATTTGCAGTAAATTTAGATTACTTTAACCTCGCCGTGACCGTTCAAAACAGATGACGCCGATTTTTATTAAAAAAATGCTTTTGTAATGCATTTAACTACTAAAAAACGTAACACCTTCCGGGTGATACGATAATGTAAAATATTTATAAATGTAGTGAACAGCTAATTTTATAATATAAATTCTACATAGTCATTTTATTCCATTACCGTCTTTTAATAAGGGTACATTTTATAATATTTGAAATTTTAATTATTTAAATTTTTTTGTACCTCTAGTCCTACATACTAATTTATTTTTTACTACCCTTAGTCGCAATAAATCATTTAGTTATTTAGCCTGTCTAGGGAACGAGTCCGTCCCTGTATTTCCGGGCCCAGAATAAGGCTACGGTATCCCCTGCCTGTCGTAAGAGGCGACTAAAAGGGGCTTCCGGGGTTGCGGGCGGCAAGAGTGGGAGCTCGAACCGCCCGGCTAGTGACCCCGGGAAGGACGGCGGTATGTGTGGTCGCATACCGTCGTGCTCACCAGACGGTGTGGCGAGCATCAAGCTCACCTGGGCAGAGCCCGATGGGGCAACGCGCTAAGAGGACTCCGGTTGCGTTCCTTTGGAGATCCCGGAGTCCTCTACGCAGCGCCGAGGACGGCCACCGGGGGGGTTTTAGTGCAGTAAGAATCCCACATATAACTCCGTGCCGCTCCCACGGCATAGGGTACCTTTTGAAGGTTTCCCCCTCGTAAACAAAAAAAAAAAAAAAAGGGGAACGAGTCTCATGTAGTTCCGGGACCAGAATAGGGCTACAGTTTCCCCTGCTTGTCGTAAGGCGACTAAAAAAAATGGAACGAATCTTAAATCTTCAGCGTAGAAGCTCAGTATAGTCGCCATTATGTTTGACACTTATCAATATTAATAAAACTACCATTTTCTTGCACTTAAAGTTAAAATTAACGATTACTTATATCCGATACTTATATACGTATCGCAGAGGCAAAGGCGATACTTACAAAATCACGTTCAGATACAATCTATATTTGGAAATTTGGTAGGACGCTATAAAGAGTAAGTATGACTTAACTAAGTACACACAAGTGTTTAAAAAGTAGTAATTTTACTTAATAAAACCGGTTTCTTGTATCTTGCGGGTCTCTTAATTCGTTCTGACCCGCTAAAAATATTATAATTGTGTCAAATACAGTTTGCTAAATTAATAGGTTATGTAAGTAATGCAATCCAAATAAAGCGTGTAACTTTTAGCCCCATTTCATCCGACGTAGGGACAGCAATGCATCTGCTATCGATTCTAAAAATATCATTACTGGAGTCGAAGTTTCTCAATAACTCACGGCATAGTTTTCAGTGGAATCACGACGCATAGAATATGAAAAAGTGGGTAAGATATAGTTGCTAATTTTATGACGTTGTTTATCACTGCTGTATTATTGTTAGCGACTTCGATTGCATGGGTAGGCAAGTTGTAGAACTGTGCCCACCGCAGCCACCCGCGGTTGCTGAGGACTTTTATCTGCCTACTTGCCTATTATCATTCAACTTGCGATTGTAATTTGCTAAGATTACCAGCGCTTTTATAATCGCAGCGTACGCGTAAGCTGCGGTGTCGTATGTCTTGACATAACGCAATATAATAATTTTTAAATAATTTTGAAGGTGGTAGAACCCTTTGTGGTTCCACTCCGGCGCACCTATTTCTGCCTCATAATAGCAATGATAAGCACTGCTGTGTTCCGGTTTGAAGGGTGTGGTAAAGGAGATATACTTTTCCGAGGCGTACCTACCACCTCAGTCCTCAGGGGTAGCAGCGCATCTGTGACTGACTTCAGGTAGGAATATTCAATCCTATCTGGGGTTGATTACAGATTTCCATGGACGGTAGTAGCCACTTACCATCAAGTGGCTGCATGACTGCAAGCTCGTCTGCTACTCCCATATTATATAAAAAAAATGCAACTGTGCTGCTACCGCGGCGGGTGCGGCTGATCACAGCTTCTTGAGTTGTTAACCCTTTAATCTAGACTTAGGTAAAGAATTATTACAAGTTCCAACAATAAGCTTCAGTAATAGGTAATTTCCATTACCTTAACTAACAAACAATTTGACTAATGTAATAAATCTTATCATATTTTTTGTCTCATGAATCTCAAGAAATCATGAATCTCAAGAAATGTTAGTATTTCTTATGATCCTTTTCGAGACTATTTCGTCGAAGCAATGACTTAACACTTTAAAAATGAATGTATGCAATGAATCTTTAAATGTCAGATGTAATTATAGCACAAAAACAGTCTACTCGTTAATCCTATAATAATGCATGACAATCTCCAAGAATATAACAATGAATACAGCAGTTCTTTTGTTCACAATAATTATCTGTAGGATCTAAAATATAACAACGTCCTATCTTTTACAGCTTTATGTCGTAAAGAGCATGTAGTCCATCAAACGGTAAGTGGTCATTCGGTTCCAATAGGAATAGGTCTAAAGTCTATAATAGATGATTTTTATAGCCACGTTAGGACTGATGTCGCGAGTGCTTTAAATACACAAGGCAAGTACAAAAATGAAAAGAAGGTAGCGCTTATAACCCCACGGTTTGTGTAGATCTCAACCAATCTACAAAGTTAAGCAGCGTCTGGCGCGGTCGAATATTGGATGGGTGACCGCTTATACAAACATGCGCTTAAGCTTAAATTTAAAAATTTAATTTGTGCTGTCGGTCCTGGTTGTAATCATAACTGCCATTAAACCTCAATGAAGATCCTATGGGCAGTTTGAAAATGCCCCAGGTCTCCCTAAATTGTAAATGCGCGTGCCTAGCAATAGCAGAATATAAAAATGCTGCAGCAGGAAGTACAACACCTATACTCAAAACAGATTTTTTGCCAAAACAGATTAATGTCATATAATTTTTTACTTGGCCGGGGATCGAACCCTACTGCGTAACGACCAATTTTGCTGGCTACTACGCAACGCAAGCCATTGCGTTCCCATCCCTATGGACTTATTTCGAATGCCTCTTATAAGTTTTGCAAGCCCATCAGACCAATATATTTTAATGGCTGAACTCTTCAAAACTCGTCTGCTGCTACACTATCCTGACTATTTCTGCCATGTAAGAGCAGTGTTAAACGCTGCTATGTTCTAGTTAGACTTCGGTAAAACAAGAATTCCTATACAAGGTGATCTATTTATTCCTCAAGGGTAGTATCTATGACCGACCTCAGACAGGACTTCAATGCTGTTTGGGTTCGGTATCGGGTGGTCTAGCTACTCGTTTGCCATTATTATTTCGTAAAATAATGACAGAATAAAATAGCAACTTTGTCAGTAATTGTTGTGAATTACGTACCGAACACATTATCTGACACTTTGTTTCTTTTGTTTTGTAACTAAGTAAATAATATAATACGTACAAAGTGCAAGTTTAAAGCGATGTTGTTAAACATATTCTACGCGAGGATTCTACCTTTTGACTCACCTACGAATAATTAAAATTAACTATTTTAATCCGCAAAAAGTAATCTGCGGTAATGCAGTAGAGATGTAAAGATTATCATAAGATCTGGGCGGATTTACTATTGGCCTCTGAACCTATTGTGCGAATTAATTACATATAAGTGTTACACCGTTGTTATTTAATGCCCAGTTGAAATACCTAAAATCAATCGTGATGTGAATGCATTAAATAATAAATTTCTTATTATATAATGATACCTAATTGCATCCATTATACTTTTTGTATTATGTGCATTCTAATATCCTTGTAAAAGGAACTAGAAGTGGTACTCAATTAAAATTGCAATTATTTTACTTTCTTAGTAAGGCAAAGTTGTATGAAAATTCAATTAAGCTAGCGGAAGCAAATATTCTCCGATAAATTAAAAATCTTTATTGTCGCCACTAAATTTGCAACTTGGTCATGTTAATTGAAATTGTCGGCGAATTTAATTAAAAATTGCTTTTAAAAATGTACACTTTTTTTACACAATATTTTGTATATTTTTACATTAAATTACTCACCGCTTATAATAAGTTTATTTACTAACAGTCATCACTTTTCACTTTTAATAAGTATTGTTTGTAAACTTGTGGCACCAGTCAACTCGTTTCTATAAGTAACAGTGTAAAATTGGCAAAAAATTGCCCTCGGATCGTTTGCGTAAATCGTGTCAAAATAAAGCGAATTTCGTGAAATGTTTCGCAAAATGTTTCGGAAGTAAGTTCGATAGATCGGATGTCTATATGCAAATCGCGCGCGTCCCGCGAATGTTGTGATCGCTCGCGTGCGTTCGTCGCAAATGGTCACTGTCAGGTGATTGTGGTTAGTTTGCACCGGCTCACACTCTTAACCATATCGACTAGTTACGAGCGGATGTCCAAAGCGGACTAATGTTAAGACCATCGGCTGGTTATCCCGCAATATGTACGGCCATTGATTTTTGCGTCCTGGGTGCCCTAAAGAAAAGTTGTCAAAAACATTTTCACAAAATCGCTTCAGTTTTTATGTTATCCTTTATCCTTATCCTTTGCAAGTAAAAAAATATGAGACATCCCTAACACCTAAATAATTTTGAAACGTTTTTTTTTAATATTTGTCCTAATAATTTTTAGGGTCCACTCCTGTTTTTAGTCCTGTACCTACCTACAAGGTAGGTACATACAGGACTAAAAACAGGAGTGGACCCTAAAAATGTTTAAATTTAAATTTCAAACAACGTATACAGCCTTCCAATCCGAGTCATGCTTTGTAATGATTGTCAGTAGGTACAGCGCTATTATTAGCGTTCTTATTAACGAAAAACTAGATAGTCACAGTGATTTAACTTTTTCAGTGCAAATTACAAGTAGCAATTTATATTTATTCAAATCCTTCGAAAGTCCAGTACAGCGTGTCATGTCAGCCGACATGCCCTACTTACTGCGTATTGCAGGTGTTCGTATATGACACTTAAACAAAACAACCTTCATTATCTTATAATATATCATATGTTTCTATTCAATTCAAGAGTTCGTTAACCTCATGCGTCACTCGATTGACATGGATAAGTAAGTGTATTAAAACAATCATTGACCATATGGCCTGAAACAAGTAGCTCCGGCTCTACTAAAATTAAACTAGTTCAATCTTTTATTTTAAGTGTATGTCAGGTCATATGGATAAGACGGGCGTTCTCAAATACCTTGTGACACTTTCACATAAACGTAACGTAAATGAAAGGATCTCAAAAATCAATAAAAATATTTTGATCTTGAAGGTAAATTTAACAGAAAACGGAAGTACAATTGAAGTTAAGAAGATACTGCCGCTTCTCAACACCATAGATAAGTCCAAGAAACCACGACGGGCATAGTACAGGAGTCTTATCTTAATTGCGAATTGGTAGGCTTCATACACTCTTGACATCTTTTGTTAAAAGAACTCTCAGGCAGGCACGTTTCCTTACCATATTTTTCATCATCATTTCAGCAAGTGGCAGGTTAAATTAAATTGTAATACGCACATGATCAGAAAAATCGGAGTCAGAGACGCGCCTGGGACTCAAACCTCGAACCTTCCGACTGAGACACCGAGTTTCAACCATGATTTAAATTATATTATAATCTGTATTACAGACATATTTATACAGTTAAATTTATATGTAAAATAAAAATCTTGGTCATAGCATGAAATTTTTACTCGTACACTTCCTTAATATTACGCATAAAATATGCCATTTTTATACAAGATACTAAAAAAATTAATTGCATATCAAATGCAATATCTCGCATAATCTAACGACTGTCTATTCTTGCTCATTGCCAAACACGATTAATTGCACAGTCAAAAATAATTTATAATGACCTATAATTTTCTAAGAATCATTTAATAAATATTGAGTACCTCATTTGATAAATACCGTGGTATTTACTAAATGATTACCTACTGAATGATTTACCTATGCGTATCTAGCGTTTACCATACAGGTCTACCCGCAGTGGGTTCCGGATTCGATTCCTAGTAGTAAAATCAAAACTTCAAACTTCTAAATTTAAAATTAAAATATAAATGTAAATTTCTTCATCAACGAGGGTTAACTGGTGGAGAATGCCACTAGGTATTAAGTTTGCCCTTTGTAACCACTAGGTTCACAATAAAGTTTAAATAAATAAATAAAATCTAAATTTGGTCTGGGTCTGGTAAGTGTTTGTATGTTCGTCTTACCTTGTGTCATTGGCATCCACAAAAATCCTAGTGTAGGGCTATGATTTTAGAAAGCGTTATTTATTTATCCATAACCTAATACACTACTAATTACTTTAACCTATGCAGTACATGTTTCGAAATACCTTTATCTATGTACTTGAAACATTTTAATGTAATTGAAACTGAGATTCGCAGTCACGACCATGCATTGATTTACATATCATAATTGATCACGGTTTTGCTATATTTCACCCTTTAATCAGATTTTACATAAATTCTCGTAAGGTCTGACACAGGGTGCTACCGTGGCTAGGTAAAGAAATAGATACAGTCTTACAGGTTCGATAATGTTAACAGTAGCCTTCTACTATGATATTTGGTTCCATTTCAATCTAAACCGCGATCAAGCAGCATTATTAAGCGCTTCTGTGTTCTGATTTCATTGGTTTTCGAAGGGATACATCCAAGGCGTTCTAACTAAGTCCTCAGGGGTAGCAACGCATCTGTGGCTGACCTCATATAGGATCATAGTCTTATCTGGAGTTTATTACAGATGTGCATGGGCGGCAGTAGCCACTTACTATCATGTTATATTAAAAAATGTATATCTTGCATTAGGTGTAATAAAACTATTAATTATCGATTCAATAATATTTTATTTAATTAATAAATAACAGAATAACGATCTCAATTTTACAAGCTAAGAACACAAGCATTTATAAAATAACGATATAATTTTTTTTTCCATCATGTAATTGTCATGTACAAAACAAAATATTTTGCTTAATTTATTTCTATAGCATAAGGGAGTCTACACACTTCTCATAGTGGAACTGGAATAACATTGATATCATTTTAGTTAAATTTGATTTCTTCCACTTATTACACTCATGTGTGTGACAATATTCATTAATAAAATAAGCAAATAATAATTACTACATTACGCATTTCATCTTGTCACAACATACGACTTATACGAGTACATAGACTCTCTATTTAAAACATATATACCTAGTGTTTTTTGCAACCTTCGTGACTACATTTAAAATTATTATCATCGTGATAAATCTTACTCGGAGCTGCTAAATGTGAAGGCTCCCTTAGGTTTCATCACACAATCATACTTTGTCTTCTCTGACGCCAATAGTTTCATTAGTCTTGCCTTGTGACATCTCGTTGGTGACGATGTCTAACGAACCATTTTGTCTTAAACCGCAAACCGCCAGAACTCTGTTTGCAACATTACGCTTTCTCACGCAATACAACAAAAGCATGAGGAAGGTCAAAATGACAACAATGACTCCTACGATGATGGGTGCACTCTTGTCCATATCTTCATCGATGCGTTTTTCTAACTTTGCGTTTTCTGATGACAAAAAATCTTTTAACGCCGCGAAGTATTCTAAGATTCCTCTCGTTGATAGTTCGTTTTCGCCGGTCATCGTGTGAAGCACACTTCGCCAGTCCTCACTCGCGCCAAGTGCCATGCCGTCGCTAAATCATAAAAATATTGTGAATATCAAGACGGATAAACAATTAGCTAACTACAGACTAGCTTTTTTATTTCTCTATCAAAACACCTTTGTGGTATATTTCATTACATTTTTTAATAATAAATAAGTATGGTGGTAAGTTTGGATCTCATGTTAACTAAACGTTTATCGTTTATATCAAGCAAACGTACCCATACATAAAAACTGTTAAAAACATAAATTCAGAAAGATAAGCTGTTAAGTACCTAATGCTTGGCCAAAGATTGTACCCAGAACTTACTTCATAGCACTGACAAGGTAAGCTAAGCCATGATATTGTAAATAATATAAATAAACTGTATTGAAAGTAAAAAAATGTCATTCCAAAAGCGGCACATCAATTCCAAATGAAGCTTGACATCGACCGTCCTTCACCTTCATCCATTGATAAGATTCACAACACGTAATATCATTATATCCATGGCCACATATGAATGAGAGGGAAGGAAGACTGTACCTTAGCAATTTTCCCGCTTCCTTCTGCCCGCGTATGGAGCACTCATGCAGAGGTCCTGTATGATTAATCTTCTCACACAGCGCCTGTAGTATTTGGAACTCGAGGATAGGTGATACCAAGTAGCTGGAAGACACATAAAAGAAATTGTTTGATGCTGGAGGACCAAGTGACGTCATCATCATTATCAGTAAAACAATACTGCTACCCAGCTGGACTCTACTTTTAATTGTGTGATTTAAGCTATAATCTGTATATAGAACCCTTCATTTGGTTTGCCCAATTCCTGATTAATAATAACAATGTTAAATGCGGTAATTTTTTGGTATTGTGGAAACAAAAATAAACGTACTAATATGAAATATTTGACAAATAAATCAGAATTTGAATTACAAGTTAGTCCAGTGTGCTGTTATTGCTTAGTAGTAAATCGTTGAAAAGAAGTTTAAGGATTCCAAATAACAAAATAGTATTGCAAGTTCAAGTTCTGATAAGCCTGCTAATGCTAAAATTAACTCTTCATGTATAAGGAAAAGTAAATGTATAAGGAAAAGTAAATAAATGAAAGACTAAATGACCATGAAGGTAAAATTAGATATGTTTTAAATATTAAGAAATCATACTGGATCTTTCTTGACAGCTATTAAAAAAATATATTTACAAACCAAAAAGCTAAATTCTTCAAACGAACTAATAATGCCTTTCAACGACAATTTTGTAGTTATTAGGAGTATATTTGAACCAAATGAACTCATTTGGTTCAAATATACACTAAGTCTATTGAAATATTGTCTATTAGAAAGTAAATAATTTTAGAGCACAATTTTCTTTCGACGGAATATTACGTTATATCTTAATTTTAAGGTTAACAACGTTTATCTCGAACTTACGTAATGTACTGCACATGAGACGCGACATGGTACTTGGCTGCTGGATCCAGGTCGCTTTCGTTCCGAGGGACCGGCGGTGTCACCCCTGTCTCCTTCGTCCTAGAACAAAACAAATTCTCTAGCAAAGTCTAATAGTACGCAAATGAACATTTTATTATTTTGCGACACAAATATTTATCACCTTATTTGAAGACATGACGTTGCATCATACAGACCTATCTCCCTATTACCTATAATGTCGAAGGTCTTTGAAAAGCTATTGTTAAAGCGACTCAAGCCCATATTAAAACATAAAAAAATAATACCAGACCATCAGTTTGGTTTTAGAGAAAAACACTCCACAATTGATCAGATTCATAGAATTACCAATACAATAGAGAAATCATTAGAAGAGAAGAAAGTCTGCTCCGCAGTATTCTTAGATGTAGCGCAAGCCTTCGATAAAGTCTGGCATGAAGGTTTGATATTAAAGTTAAGAGAAATGCTACCAAAACAATTCTCAGAAATTTTAATATCCTATATTTCAAATAGAGCTTTCCGAGTGAGACAAGGAGAAGCATACTCCGATCTCAAGCAAATAAAAGCTGGAGTACCACAAGGCAGTGTATTGGGGCCGGTCCTGTACCTCTTATACACCTGTGACATTCCAGAAACAGAAAACAACATCTTTGCAACTTTTGCGGATGATACTGCAATCTTAGCTGTTGGGAATGATCACGCTGAAGCAGCGGAGAAATGCCAATTAGCTATCAACAGAGTAGTTAACTGGACGAAAAAGTGGCGAATGAAGCTCAATGAAAGCAAATCAGTGCACGTCGACTTTACAAATAGGCATAATAACTATCAACCTATATATATAAATACTACACCTATACCATACGCAAATACAGCCAAATATCTTGGCATGACTCTTGATGCGAAGCTGCGCTGGAAAGCTCACGTCAAGAAAAAACGGGATGAGCTAGAGCTGAAATATAGAGCTATGCATTGGCTGCTTGGGAAACATTCCTCGCTGTCTACATACAATAAGTTATTATTATACAAACAAGTCCTAATGCCAGTATGGACATATGGTATTCAACTCTGGGGCTGTACCAAAAAAAGTAATGCAGAAATTATTCAAAGATTTCAAAATAAAGTACTTAGGAGTATTGCAAATGCACCTTGGTATGTAAGAAATGAAGATCTACATCGGGACCTTAAAGTAGACCTTGTCAAAAAAGTAATTAATACGTATGCCGAAGGTCATCAAAAAAGACTTCATCATCACGTTAATATCGAGGCTATCCAGCTCCTCGATACAACGGACCTAGTGAGAAGACTCAAACGGACTAAACCCTTTGAGCTTGTGACATGACACAGTGTAGTGTTAGTGAAATAGTGATAAGTGAACATTATAGAACACAAGAACAATGTGTCTACTCCCTTATGTGTTAAAACAAAGAAGTGCAGTGTCAGAGGACGCCACCTTCATTATATGATTATTTAGCAGTTTAAGTTAGCGTAGAATTACTCATTAGTCATAAATTAGGCTAGATCGTAATTAATATAAAGTACCTATTAGTCACTTGGTACTTTATACAAACAAAAAAAAAAAAAAAAAAATTTGAAGACAAATTCAATAAATAAAAACGTATCTTAAAATAATAAAGCACTTGTTAGTACCTACTATACCAAAACATATTTCTCTCCCCCTTCTCTCCATTGGACCTACAGACATTAAGCTTGTCATACACGGGCAGACAAATTATAATATTATTATTCGTTTCGATACGTTTAATGTCTGTAGCTAAAATTGTGGGGCAAAATATAAGTTCCTGTATATTCATTGGAAAACCCTGACGGAGGCCACTCGCAAGCGCTGGAGTCACGCAAGGATATTCTTATAAAATATAATGCTTTTAGAATGTGCCCATTAACGATTGCATCAAAGTCGCCGAAAATCACGTGTCTGTGAGGTCAGTAGAGCAATAGATCTTGGGGAAAGGTCACGCACGTGTCTAAACGAAACGTTAATTACTAACATTGATGGGTTAATATTGATCGGCCTGAAACTCCAATAAACCAAAATAACACAAGGTTCCCCATCGCAATAGGTACGAAACGCTTTAAATAAACTTAAGTGAATATTTTAAAATCTGAGAGGAAAATAAAGATCTGTGAAGAGAATCTTGCAACAGCCGCTTTTCATGGTTTTTGTGCACCTTTAATATAATGATCTAAAAATACAAACCACAACACTTGATATAGCGTAAAAAATATGAGCGTTACTTTAAATCCATTAACATTTGTGTTACAATGAATAGTTAGTACCTACATGTAGTTTTTTTTATAACTCAATATTCATTTGATTAGTGCCAATATTGATCTCATTTTATACTATTTATTTTGTTTTACGGTTGTCGATCCGTCGATAGTCAGTTCTTCATTGAACTAACGACGTCTAACATTGAACTTCTTAACTAATGAAATCAAAATATAAGTCAATAAATAGTTCATTTCTCAATTAAACCTTAATTTTGACAGTCGGTATCCAATATAGGGAGATACCACCGCAACCACAGATTAATAAATAGTTACTACGTAACAACAACATCCACCCCAACAACATCTATTCTAATGTAAGATGAACCGCGTTTCGATGGTGTGGAATTCTGGATGCCTGTCGATTTATAAATGAGGGGACAATCTTAGTCCGCAAGAGTAGTAGTAGTAGTAGAACCTCTATTATTTATTAAACATAACATGACACTGCTTGTTTGGTACTCCAATCTCTAAATAAAAATGAAATTCCAATATTTACCGTAGATTCCTACAATCGTGTTTCGTCGTTCTTTTAAACAACTAATTTATAGGTATACGTGAATAAACAAAGACAACACATAGTATACCTACATGTTATATGAGGCCATAATACGTGAAGAGTTGCGAAATCTTCAGTCGACATTCTCGTGGTTTATCTAACAGCTAGATAATTGCACCTTGATATTTAAGACATTGCCTAAAGTGGCTTGCATGTATTGGAGCAAAGACAAGTGTCTCTTACAGATAACATACATGTGAACTTAATAAAGTAGTAAATGTTATGTATTCCAAGGATCTTATAATGAAAACAATTGTGAAGATGAAAGGCTTGTAGCCATCGATATACTACTAATTGCTTGTAGCAGTAAAATTAGAAATACCGCTACAAAAACCTAAGCCCGAAAGAATACCTAAAATAATTAGCTTGGTGGTATAGACTTGTAACTACAAATTAAGGTTTGCCGCAACAAATTAGACAAATTTTAATACACCATACCTAACCTTAAGTGTACCTACAACTCCTCTCAATAAGCTAACAAACAAAAGAAAAAAATATTGGTTGAAAAATAACGAGAAAAAGGTTTTTTGTCTTGTTGAAAAGAGACTTTTTGTCTTTACTTACGTATATTTAGATATTTATCTGGTCTCGTTAGCAGTTGCTGACCTGAGTTGCTGACTTAGGTCAAAAGTGAAAGACGATTGAACTTTATATTGTCACTGTCAATATAGTGGCAATGTTGATTTGTGTGCAAGATGATTCATATTACAAACTCGTTTAGATTCAAAGTAGGCTGTGAATTAATACAGTGTGGATTTCTTAAGTATAAGTTTCTATATAGATAAACTAATGAAATCTGTCTATAATGTTAAAATCATTGCTTATTTGCATGACACCTAAATATTTAAATTACACCTTTATTATTTTTTTCTGATTTTCCATCTGTACGGATGAATCTTGGAATGGTTTATGCCGATTTTAACCAGATGCTTACTTGAACTTTAAACAGAGTAAAGTTGGATCCTAAATCATGAGTCTGACGGAACAACCACGAAATGTTCGTATAATATAAAAATACACTTACCTCAATTGCCACCAATATTCATTCCAATTTTGCAAGGAGCTATTAGCGAAGACTTCCCATCGCCACTTGTCCAGAACGTATGCGTAGGCCATGAGAGGGAGTTTCTCTAGCGCCAGCCAGAGGAGATGGTTCATCGTAGCCTTGTCTCCTGTCGCCACCAGCGTGAAGTTCAAGGTTTGCATTTGCGTCGGCGAGGTCAGCTGCACCGCCGCGATGTCGGAGATTGCATCGTGGAACGCTGAGTGAACGGTACATGACCATTATTATATGTAAGTATACGAGTATTTGTAGTATCCGTGTATGAGGAATACATTAAATGTATTTTTAGCAACCTGTGACATTTTTATGTTTTTAAGTACACAAAAAAGACAAAATAATACGTACATAAGTTATGCAAGGGCACAAATTATTCTATATTGAATATTATCGTCCATAGTTGTATCAGAAAATTAAATACTATTTTATTTATTTATTCTTGAAAATCTATTAAGGGTTATAGTCTTCGTGGTATATACTTTTTGCTTTACTATTACTATAAAAATATTCGTAACTATTCGTAACGGTTCAATCCACAACAAATAAATGCCTTTCTATTTTCAGTCGCCAAATACTTTCGGAACCCTTTCATTGGGGACAGCTAGTATTGTATAATTACTTTAATTGCCATCGAGAACCGTCGAATGTATGTTTACTTATGTGTTTCGATGTTACAATCGCAAATAAACTGTACCACCTTGAGCGGTGCTATGGACTTATTTAAAGATTGCATAACCAGAACACGCTAGTTTTTAATCCAAAAGTAAATAAATTCAAGTTTACTATTCTGATACCGCGCCCGTATGATTAGCAAACCGTCACAAAATCAAACGTATGGATTAAGTGCTTCGCTTGGTTTGTTTAGATTTGCAATGTCTTGGTATACCACTTGGTCCAGCCAAACGTTTGTAGTGATTTCGAGTTTGCGGCAAACGTCAAGTCTATAGAGTATGTGTCGAAGTCTGTGGAAGTAGATCATGGTACATTCACAAAATGTACCATGATGCACTCAAGTGCAAATTATGCTTCAATGAAACTTGAAGCGTTATAGCACTTACAATGTCTACAAGACTTTGGCCGACTTTGTTATAAAAATGTTTATGCTATGCGAAAAAAGTGGTCTAATACTATATGGTATTTATCCTATAATTTTAAAGTCGCGAAGTATTAGATTTATGGCTTCGTATAATTATATATATCAGCTTTTACCGGAAATTAGCCAGTCTAGGAAATCTTTCGTAGGCAAAGCTTGATAAACGTGTCAATTAAAAATAACTTTCTAATTTCATAACTCATAGCTACTAAAAAAAATACTTTTCTATTTAATATTTATCGGTGTCTTTTTATCCAACTTGGTCCAAGAAATTCTGTCGGTTTCAAGAAATTGCAAGAGTTCTACAAATTCAACATTTTCTTTCGCAGATATTACAATTAAGTAATTACAAATTATGTACATATAATAATAAAGTAATTATGCTAAATAAGCCAAATTAAGCGGAATACATTTAGCTCTCTCTTTAGGTAAAAATGTTGTGAGACTTGGAACAATTCCTTACATAAAAATTTAGATAGAAACGTGTTTAATTAGAAGATTAAATCTCATTAGAAATAATTTCTTTCTTAACTTACAATAAAATAAAATGTTGATTGCTGTTAATTCTATGAATAGCGTTGTCAATAATGCCAATCGGTTACCGTTGTCTATTTCATAATTCACGACCATGTGACAGAACATGAACACAGGTTTTATAATTACGTGTACAGTAAATAGTATTACGTCAATGCAATAAGTAGCCAGTTATGTGAATATTTCGTATAATCGAATAGGATTCCTGAGGGCCCGAGGATTTGTCTCCAAGCGGAGCTTGTTACACAATCGCACGATTCTCTCAGGACAATCGAATGTAGTTTATTAATAATTCATGTTGATGAGTTATCGCCACATCGCACTTTATATATAATATGCAATGACTTGCAATTTTATTTTATGTTCGAATGTGATAGAACTCTTTGCGATTAGAGCTGTTAATTATTTTAGCCGACTGCGCTGGCGTCTCGAAGGCGATGGCTGCGATCTGATCTGAAGAATTTGGTAAAGAATCAGGTGTTCAGGTGTTCAGGTCAAAACCTCTGTACTACTTCGCTTGCTGCAACCCTTTTTATGTGTTATTTTGGACATCTCTCTACTGATCCGGGTCGTACTCTACGCTAATCCAAAGTGTACTGAAGAGGGGACACGGGCTAGAAGCTAATTCGTGTCGGATGTTATCAAATCGCCCGTAGTCCTAGGCTTAACGACTTCTATCCTATGATAACTACCGAGATCTTAATTTGTCCTTTTGAAATATAAATGGAAACGACTCCGTCTGACGTTGCTTGATTTTTAAAAAATATGCATAATATATGAAATCAAGAGCATATCGTTTGTAATCACTTAATATCAAAAATGATACTATATGAATTATATAATAATTAAGTTTAAACCACACAATATAAGACATACTACTTGCCAATATGCTTATAGAGGTTATTTGTATATACCTGGTATAGGTCCATCTCTGAAGAGCGGCGGTAAATTACTATAATGTTTGAAGTATTGCACGTGGCTCAAGAGCCTCGCAGCTCGTGATAACCCAACAGTGACATCTGTCACTTTTTCACCGCACCATTTTATTCTGGAATGAATTTTTATAAATAGATATTATTTTAACAACCAAAATAAAACAGTTTATGATAAAAGCGAAGTTTCGACCCATCGTCAGAATTTCACAATGACCTTGAGAGTCTTCAGTTTCAGCTTTTTATAAAAATCGGTGTAGTTCATTTGCCCTTCAATTGCTTAACTAAAAATATTTACAATTATAATTACACTTACAGAAAATTAAAAATAATAAATTAAATATTTAAATATTAAATAAATAAATGTAGCAATTACACTCACAGAAAATTAAAAATAATAAATTAAATATTTAAATATTAAATAAATAAATGTAGCAATACATTTATATCTTCTTCAGTATAATTTTGTTTGATTTCGGTTCAAACAAAAGAGAATGATCGACTTCATGTCATACTCCCGTCCTATTTTCACTTGGGCAGTGGACTCTTAACATTTGTAAGAAGTCGATTAAAAATAAAAAGATGTCGTCGAATACTCAAGCAATCCCAATTTTTTTAGAAATATTAATATTCTTAACATCATACTTATTTATAAAGCGCCTTACTTATAATTCACTCCATCGCACATATCGTGGCTAGACGGCAAGCAGTTAGCTGTAGCCATCGTTTTCTTAATATCTTGATACGATTCTTTTGCTGATTGAAAGCCTAAAGATTGGTGGAACTCGTCAACTGAATCAAAAAGATCCATGGAGTCCAGGGTCCCGTTTTCTACTACCGAAGGTCGTGGAACGTCAGGATATGGTGCGACTTTTGGGTAGATTGGCTGCCACTCTTGAGCCCAGAGATTGCCTGAAAAAACATACAATATTATCATTATTGGTAAAATGAAAAATGTTGCAGATGAATAATGCCAGGCGTTTAGTTAAAGATATTAACAACTCAAGACAAGTCTCGGACATGTAAATTTGCTCAGAATATTTTCACTGTTAAAGGAAAGGATATATTTCTTCCCAAAAGACGACTTATTAGGGATTCTACCAGTATCAAGTAACAAAATGTATTATATTATATAATGCATATCACACAATCATAGTTTTTAATATAGTGTACAAAAGGTGGCCGCGAGCCCATACATTTTGAAACATCTCCTTTAACTTAAATATCTACTCATATATGAACCAGTATAGATATATAGAAGTATAGATATCTCACCGCCTTGTAATTGAAGGAAGCCATTAAATGGCTTAAACGGCATTAAATGGCATTTAATGGGTGTCATGGTGCAATTTAGGCGGAACAATGCCGATCAAAAACACGAACTCCAAGAAAAAAGCTTAGAAATATCGTTTCATCCGTAAATGATCTAAAAACTATTTTTTTTTAATATTTGTCAAACACGAAAATAGATGACAGTGACAATTTCAATTGTCAAAACTGGTTACATTTTCTTGTTAGGAGTGAGTAATCTTTACTAATCAATGATACGAACATTTATCTTCACGACATAACAACGTTCCGGTCTTCTCCTAATTTTATCATATCTATTGACTAGAAACAGTAAAATATGTCACATTAGTTAAGCGACTAACCTTTTTATCACTTTAAACACATAACTAATACCTACTCTACTTACTCGTAGTATCAATTTGTATCATACATTGTAAATTTACCATTATGATGTACAAATTTAAATACAAAGGTGTTAAATCACGATCGACATTTGATATACATTATTCTTGATCAACTTTTAGTATTTAACTATAAACCTAACTTACCAAGTATATGAGCTGGAATTTCCTTATCTTCTTTTAATTCTTCAGCATAAAATGCCTTCAGTTTAGATCTAACATAATCGTGTAGTAATTCATAAAGAGGTTTAATCTCAGACCAAACCCGATCAACAGTTTTAACAAAATCCTCATCTTCAAATGCATATCGCCACATCTCACCAGCATCGGTGAAATTTTCCTCTTTAGCAACGTTATTCATTCTTGCGACATAATCTTTAAAAATGGGACGAATTTTCTTTCCAGTGCCATCTCGGTACGCTTTCCAATAATACGCCAATTCGTTGCTGTTGTTACTTGTTTTGAATACAGATATTATATCTGGAAGTATATTAAAACAGATGATACTAATTAATGAGACTAAAACAGACAAAGCTCCTTAAAGCGTAACTAATTTTATGTCAATGACTTTAAGCGTCATGGTACGTAGATGGTACTACCCATCTACCTACCATGATAGGTCAGATTTCATTAATGTGGACAGTGTTTTTATTTTGGTGTTTAATCATGTTTAGGCCCAAGGAGTATCGCAGAATGTCGTCTAGCAACGTAACACACTTAGCAACGTAAGAAACTTATCCTGTTGAACTTGATATACTTGAGTTATTTATCGGAGAGCAGAGGGTAATGTTTTTCGACCTTATGTATGTATGTATTTCTTATTCTTGCTCTACAACTCAAATGGCAAACGGATGTTAACAATACAAGGTGTTGTTGGATTTGTCTAAATCCTGGGAGTGACGCAGACTTTAATTATTATAAAAATAAAAATAAACTAACTCTTCAGTTGCGTTATAATAATTGCTTGTAATTCAAGTAGCTTTGTATATATTACTTTATAACTATGTAGATTACCTACTAATAAAAATGATATAAGTTAAGCCCAAAAAGCTAAATTTAGTAGAGGTACCTCCAGGCCCCAAACGTTGGTTCAATGTGGCTGGCACAATAGGTACTTGACTAGTTACGCGACGTTACAAAAATAAAAATCCGTCTACAAAAGACCTCAGCTAATGGAAACATCCCACACTTGCAATATCAAATTACCTAACGATGATAGGGCAATCATCCTATTAGATCGCTTAGATGTACACCTTTCTTGAATGAACGTGCATACAATATGGTACATAGTAGGTACCTAACGCTAGCATTAGATGCATAGTCGTTTTATGCTTTGTTATTATGTTATGAAGGCACTATAAATGATTTTTATTTACAGGAGCATAGATTATAATTATGATTGTTATTATAATTATTATAGTATTCGTTATTATAGTTATTATAATTATTATGGGAGCTTTTTTATTAAGAGGTTTTATTAAGAACCCTTTTTGGTTCGATTCCGAAGATCACCGCCCGCTTAAGATGCCTAATAAAATTTAATGTAAACGCTTTTATTCATTTTGAAAGATATGTTAAAATATTATTTTATAAGAGTAATAATTCCATCTTAGACATTTACAGTATCAACGCATCAGTGACTAACTTCAGGTTAATTACAATTGATTACAGATGTGTAAAGGTGGTTAGTGTTCACTTTTCACAATGTGTGCTCGTTTACAGCTACTTAAGTTTTATATAAAAGTATACAGTTTCTGGAAATATGTAGGTACTCTTCCTAACCATTCATTGTTCTTGAATGTTCCGTATTACAATCGGTGGCATTGTAAGCACAGACTGAAACCCGGCTCCAAATGCGCTGCATTGTATCGATTTCTTCTCGTTGCTGGAAAATGTAGAAAAATTATCTGATTTATAAGTGGTCATATGGTACAACATTGAAAAGTCGTAGTTATTTTGAAATTAAAGTTTAGGAACTCAAATTTCTTTTTTTGTATAAATATCGAAATCAAAATGCAACGGTACCTTGCTTTGCGGCATTTGAACATTGGTCCCCCTCGCCTTAATTATTCTAATCTTTCTGTTCATTCGTAAATCGTTTTCGTTTCTAATGTCGTTCAAATATTTTTGTTTTAATAAATTCCAATATTGTTTCTTCGTTTCATCTTCTTCTGCAGCTATCCTCATCTGAAAAAAAAGCATTTTCTATGATATCCACTAAACTATTATTTTGAATAATTCAAGAAAATACAAATAGATTTCTTACCATAGCATTCTTCTTCGATTCATTATTGATATCTGTTACATAGGACCATAAAGCTTCAGATGAAGTCTTGCATACTTCCAAACTTAGTTTATCCATTTCATCCATAAATGCTTCTAAAGTAGAATTTTCTTTGTCCAGTTCCTCTAACTGAATTTTAATATTTTCAACTACGTCTTCACTTTTAACTATAACTACACTAGGATCTAGTACTGTCCTCATTGCATCATCTAAGAACTTCTTCTCCTTTACTTCTTCTACATCAGTTTCAACTTCATGACCGCTTTCATCAGACTGATCAGCTGTCTTATTCCACTTTACGTTTTTATCATCTGTCGACATTTCTGATGTTGGATTTGTCAGAAATTGAACTGAGCTGGATCTGTTTATCGCTAGTATGACGCATAATAATGTCTGTAAAATATTGTAAAATGATCTGGCTAAATAATTACAGCTGCTTGCATTGTCTTTTGTTTTCAAGTCATGAGGCCATATGCAAACGACGGTAATGTTTAATAACACTAATATAAAACACGTACGTGATACGTAATAAAGATGAAGGACAACGTAGCTTCATGTTATTATGTTTTAATGTCGTTATAACAGTGTAACAATAGGACATTCGCTCGGAGTTATTAAATAATGATCGCATCCTCTGAACTCCATATGGCCTATGGTATCTTTTTTCATACTGTACTAGATATCGTATGATTATATTAATATCGGTTACCTATCTTATGTTTACCTTATATTTCATTATTGTTCAAAATAATTACGATTACAGGCCAGTACATTTTGGAAATGATAATAGCGTCCGTTTATTTTTGGGTTAAAATGTAGAATCAATTATTTATTCAAAGTTATTTAAATATTTTAATTTGTCGAAAATAAACAAAAAGTTAAATTTTCTTCAACAAAAAATTACGGACCATCCTACCTTGTAAGTGACCTAGAGATCGTTGATTATGGCTCAATTAAATTACTATTTTGTAAGGCCAATCACAATATAAAATCTCGCAATTACCGAGTTACAGAACAAAATAAGTAAATAATACCCACAATGAGCAGCATCGTTGAGTTTCACAAGTCTTCACGGTATCAATTCACCCACTACATTTTCAACGATTCGTTTTTACGAAACTGATTTACAGCGAACGTCTGGGCGCGTCGACACTACACCTTACTGTGTTCCATTCCAGTATTCCCTCGTTGTTTGTGAATACTGCGTACTGTTTGATCGTTTTGTAGTAGATTTTTCAAATTGGAACAATCGGACGGCGGTATTGTTTTGAAAACGTAGTGCACCACGACTCGCTAGCGGCGCAAGCGCATTGTTATGTATGAAATGCCTCGTATTAACCGCAGGATGTTCTCGTGAGACCGGAACGTCCAATCGTTCTATTACCTCATTACTATTTTTATTAAAATTACCTAAGAAAGGATGACCTATCCGTCTATGTACCTGCTTATTAATACTGACGATAAAATAACACTGTCAATAGTGTATACACAGGTGCAGTTGCACTAGATATACCTATATTCCTATGTGTATCAATTCATATGCAGTGTGTGTAGAATATTAATTCTTTGGTAATTGATTTATATAATTTACTCACAAAGCATATTGACATAAATTTAGGCCTCTCACACTATTTTTATTATTATTTGATAATTATTAGGTATTGTTATCTATTGTCCAATATCTATTATTTAACTATCTATGTCTATTATCTAACGTTATTAGTAATCAATCTGTCCAATTTTAGTCTAGTACCTAAAGATCGAAATATGAAAATTCCTAGTGCAAAAATTGTTAAATGACTATCTTTGGTAGGCAAATCATTAGATACATAGATTATTATTTATTAATGACTAGCGTTAACGGTAACAAACAACAAGTTCCTCCTGTAAAAGTGCATTTTACTGTAGAAGAAATTGAATGGATTGAACATCTTTTTCGCATATATCCGTCAATAAATTGAACTTGAATAACAATATTCTTATGGAAAGTTTGTATTACTTCGTCAATGTGTAATTACTACAGTCAAATCAAAGCAATCGTGACTTTCGTATGAAATACCCATGTTCCTACTTTATTACATGCGGTAACTGGATTCCATAACACGCACGGGCCGATAAGAAAAATAATAAGCGGTACTGTTTGGCAAACAATTTTATTGCTTTAACTTGACATTTGTTTTCTACAATTATTGTACTAATTCTACTGATGTTTACTATAACTAATTTTCTTTACTGTTAGTAACACTACTTAAACCTCTGCCACATATGTGTGCCTTATAGCAGCAATGAAACGCTGTTTTCTGAGTTGAAAGGTGTAAGACGAATAGTCCACAATAATAGTAATGACGCTATGATCGATTTCATGTAGGTCTACTCTTCTACGCTACATATGTAAAATTGGTAACAGGGGGTTGTGCTCATTTCCTAAAAAAACTTAATCCACTTATTGCAAACTGTTATTTTGCATGGTATTTTTTGTGATTATGTGTTCTTATTTAAAGAATTTGGTAATGCATTATAAATGGGATTTTCCAACTAGATCTTCAGGGTTTGAAAATCATCTGCTATTGACAATAAACTAGAATTGATAACAAACACGCGGCTAAAACATAACATTACATGTATTATGATTGTTTCCTTTAAATAAGTACATAAAAATCCTATCACCCCCATTTCATGCAGTTGTTAATATTATGTTCAATTAGTATCATACATTTTATTAAATAACAATATTATCATTACATTATTTTGTAAAGTGTACAATAAAGATGTTTTATTCATTTTTTCATTCCTTTTTCAGGAATGACGCCAGGATCTCAGCACCTGCTTGGTCTATTTCAGCATAACCGTATGGCTCTAAAGCTTTCTTCGTTCTATCGAACCATTTTGCGACGTTTTCATGGCTTCTGAAGTCGAACCCCAGTGCCTGAAATAGGTAAAGATTTCTATTAAATAAAATGCAACAATTATAGTCCGCGTAAAACTGCTAGTCCGCTTTGAATATAGAAATGAATCGCGTCTCCATAGCAAATTGTATGGCTACACCTGCTCGCAACAATTTCAGAGCGGACTAGCAGTTTGGCACGTACTATACCACACTACCACATTTACTATATTGGCCAGTCGTGTTTTTTTTTCAATCATAGCTTATACCTATGCTACCTAATAATAGCGCATAATAAAGTTAAGCAATGTCAAGCGAGCTCGATAGTTAGTTGGATGGGTGATCGCTAGTGGTAAATTGTATGCACGTCTCCGTGCTATGCAGGGTATTATTTATTAGCATTGGAAAAATATTTATCCTTGTCGCTGCCTTATGGGTTTAAGTCCCACATAATCCAAATCCAAAATGATGGCCCACAGTCCAGTATTTTATCCACGAATGCCGGCCGTATCAACTTGATTATTAAAGCTTCAAGTTTCTCCTAGTTATGATGTATAGTTACTATATCGATTATTGAAATATAAAAAAAGGCTGCCAAACATCCTTTATCTAAATGTTAAATCAAATTCATATTAAGACGGTGTTGCAGTGAAATGTCACTAGTCATAATAAAACCAATTGATACATCCTGTATCGTAATAGCATTCGTCATATCGTATGAAATCAGATGTTACTCGATATTAGGGTCTATATGATTCATAAGGTCAACGATCAGTTATTAATAAATGATCGAACATATTACCGTAGTAGATATTTATACCGTAGGTACTTTCCTCACGGTCCCTGTAGTTCCGGGACCAGAATAGGGCTACGGTATCCTGCCTGTCGTAAGAGGCGACTAAAAGGGGCTTCCGGGGTAGCGGGTCGTAAGAGTGGGAGCTCGAACCGCCCGGACAGCGACCCCGAGAAGGACGGCGGTATGTGTGGTCGCATACCATCGTGCACACCAGACGGTGTGGCGAGCGACACGCTCACCTGGGCGGAGCCCGATGGGGCAACGCGCTAAGAGGAACGCAACCGGAGTCCGGTTGCGTTCCTCTGGAGATCCCGGAGTCCTCTACGCAGTGCAGAGGACGGCCACCGGGGGGGTTTTAGTGCGGTAAGAATCCCACATAACCCCGTGCCGCTCCCACGGCACAGGGTACCCTCGTAACCAAAAAAAAAAAAAGGTACTTTCCTCACAGTTCCGCCTGATGCTATGTGCAAACTAAGGATATTACATAAATACCATAATATAATAGATATTATTGATTTTAATTTTCAACAAATCCTAGGCTTTGCATCTTGGGCCGATGTAGTCATTATACAAAGCTTTACTTTTGCTTATATGCGCCGATTTTTCTCCATAATGAACGTTCTAAAAATAGAACTATCTATTGGAAACTATTTTAAAAATATGCCATTATTATGATTTTGAACTTGCTTTTCTCTTATATGATTTTGAATTCAAAATTATAAAGGTGAATAGCTGACTGATTATTTAGATTCTTCCAAACTATATAATAAGCATTTATGAGACATTTTGCTTATTAGGTGTATTCATAGAAAGTCTCTAAACATACATCTAGGTTAGTTAAGGTGACGACAATGGTAATATCAGCGATGGTGAGGTTGTCTCCAGCCACAAACGCTCGGCCCTCCAGCATGCTGTTCAGCCAACCGAGTGCTTCGTTTAACTTCTCTGCTTTATCTCCGTTGTAACTCTCCCCGTGGAATAACATTGGTCCCTAGAAAATATCATCACTTGTTTATATGTAACATTAAGGTTTATAAAATCTCTTCAGTCCCGAATTTAGATTTCTGCAGGCCATCTGTAACCAACTACAAATAGAAGTTCTACTTCAATTTGAACTCATTGTCTCTTGTGAAATTAGTCTTTAGCCCAATTTCAGAGCAACTCTGTTATTAGAATTGAGGAAAGTTTAGAGATACTGAAAACTAAAATCCTCAATGTCGATCTGTAAATGTAATCTGGAATCTCTTAGTATATAAATAATGCTCATATACGAGTAATACAAATATCTGTATCTTATTTAAAGTGAAACCATACATTAAGTTTTTGTAAAAAAATAAATTCTAAATCTATTTTCATTGAAAACTTACCATTACAACTACAATTTCAAGATGTAAATTAACTGAAAAGTAGCACATAAAAACCTCACTGAAATTCATCATGCACATTAGGTATGTTTCAAATATTACCTATTTTTCAATATGAATGCATCTAATTCCATTTCAAAGTGCAATATAATTAAATTCAAAAAGAAATAATGTATTTCAAATGAAGTGTAAACAGTGATACAATAATAAATTCCGGTTGACTAAATGTTTACGATTATTTACTCTCGGCCAATACAATAGGATAGTTTGATTTGTAATAATAAATATAATAGATTCTAGTGATCGCTGAGCGTGACAGCCCTGGTCAGGGGTTACTGGTTAGGGGACAAAGTGTGTTTTAAAAAATATTCTCCGTAGCTTTGTTTGTGAAGAAAAAACAATTTATATAGAAGCGCTGCAAGTTACCTACTATTAAAGCATATTTCAATTGATTTTAATGTTCTTGTACGTAATATAAAACTAAGTCTTCACTTGTTTTTTTAATGTATCGAATGTGTTTTTTTTTAATAAGTTCACCGTGTTCTTTAAGATATAAAAACTGTATCAGCTTTTCTACTTCTTTGTTGCAACGTTTTTTGGTTTCGTGTTCTGTTCTGTTTCAGTTCTGTGAAAAATCGCGCCAAAACAGATTCAATTGTATTGAAGATGTGCGTAGATTGATAAGCAATTATGAAAAAAAATGTCTAATATTACCTACTTCATTTTTTTACTTTTATTGATGATAATTTTACCTTTATAAGGGTTGACTAACGATAAAACAAATATAAATAAATGTTAGTGTGCTTTTATTTGTACTTAACTGTGTATGATTTATACTTACGTAAAGTGCCAAATACCGCGCAAACAGGGTACCCAAGTCAAACTGGAGACGCTGGTCTACCAGAGCTCGTAGGCGAGGGTTCTTTGGATACAGGGAGTCGTCACGACCATACGCATTGACCAGATATGCTTGAATGGCTCGGCTGTTGGGAAATAATACTTATGTAATAAAATAAAATAAATATACACGTTCTGGTATTACATGAGTCAATTAGGTCTCTATAGGTACCTTTCATGCTATTGATAAGCTTACTAAAATCTCTGTAGGAACCTAAGTCACGAAATAAATTTAAAGCTTGTCTCACAGTTTAAAAGAATTCATAAAATTTAACTTAAACAAAAATTAAACTTGCTAACCTTTCCCATAGTATGAATCCGCTGTCATCCATTGTTGGTACCGTGTGTTGAGGATTCATCTATAAACAATTCAATGTTTACAAATATCCATGTTAACATACGTAGAATATATTGTATCGACAAAGTAAAGAAATAATATTCAAAGATTGTATAAAATTTTCTGTCCTGTATTTAGATTTTTGATCATGTATACAGATATTGTTATGCGCGTAGTTACTTAGGCCTTAATATTCTCAGTTATAATCATAGAAACATAGCGTAGCGAAAAAATTCGAAGTCCATGGTTATATTAATCACACTTACATGTCTGTGTTTGCGTATGTATGGAATAGAAAGAGTCATATAATAATGAAATCCTGTCTGACGTCAAACTTAGACACATCCAGACAATACGCTATGTTTTACCACTTACAACTTTTATCAAAAGCTAAACGTTACCTTAAGAAACTCCGGAGTCATATGCTGGCCTTCCAAGATGTTGGTTAGCACCAGTTCCAAGTCAATCCCCACAGCCCTGGCCGTCATGAGCACCGCCCGGCAAGGTGGCGAAGGCGGTAAGTAGTACATCTTGATGGGCTGGCTCGGCATCCTGCTGCTCTTCGAACGGGCTGCTGCGTTGCTGTTGTAAAAGAATTTGATGATATTAAATTAAGGTTATTCAAACCCTTTACTGTCCGCCTCCTGGGCATGAGTCTCAATTTCGAGTGAGAGGCGTTTAAGTCATTACTATGCTAAATAAATTAAATAAAATAATAAATAGATTCATATTAATGTAAAATAAAGATAATTGTAATTGATTGAAATTTAATGTTTTTTTATATCTTCCACGCACTTACCATTTAATGCAAACTAAGAGTATTAAAATAATAGCAGTTGGAATTATTTTCATTTTTGGAGTTCAATTTTTCAGTTTATTATCCTACAAACAAATATATGTTAAAAAACAAAACATATTACAAAATTAAATTACACATATGTAACATATTAAGCCTATATAACATATGAAGCCAATAAAAAGCAATGTTTAAAGGCAAACGTAACTTTCCCACGCAAAACAGACATTCACATACGTATTAAATATTTTACTAGACTGGCAAACATTTTAAAATATAATGAGTATTACAAAAGGCAATTAAGATTTAATTTTTAATAGATTCCACAAATCGCGAATATTTTTTTATGAAATTCACGATGTCGAATGAATTTTTATTTCAACTGTTTTATCCATAAATTGCGCCTTTTTTGAAACTTTGAAACATTTTATTTGGAAAATAACATTTTACAGTTCATGAAAATAACTATTGTAACTTTATTGAAGTCAAGGAGAAATACGATAATATTGTACGAAGCGCCTACATATTTTTTAAACGCAAATTTAAATACATCTCTAAGTAACTTTCCTACCGGCTACGCTCACTAATATTAATGCTAATAATTTTAATACTAATAACAGGTTTTAACTGGAACAAGCAAGAACATAACAATTTTTATTCGCTCACAAAATAATCTACTCGATTTTTCTCCAAAGCGGAGTAAATAACCAATTTTTACACGAGCACTGAAATGTTCTATCTGAAATAAATAAACGACAAGTTAGCAGTCACGGAAATGATGAGCGCCACTGATTTATATCCATGGAAGCTATCTATTCTATTGTATCACAAATTGCCGTTCCTACATTGTTGATGTGAGTACCATAAACGCTGGGCGGTCCAAAGAGTCAGCTATCCAGTCACTAGTTATAACGAATTTAATAAAGGCAATTTGTACGAGTATTTCAATTATTGTTTGCATCGGAAAAGAGGCTTATGATGAGCAGATGATGCACATGATGAGAGAGTGCATAATAATGTCATTAGATACCATTAGATCCATATTCACAAGCATCCATAATATTCATAATATTATCCATCCGTTCGTCTATCCATCTGCCTTTTAAGGTCCACTGCAGGGCATAAGCCTCCCATAATTGGCACCCTTCAAAAATAATAAAATTGAATAGATAAATTGAATACTTTTAAAGAGAAAAAAAATGTAAAAGTAATATGCAGAAAAGAACATATTGTGACAGGAACTAAATATGTCATAATGATAAAATAAAATATTACGATTTTTTTTCCAGATAACGATGACTATTTATTGAATTCGATTGCGCGTGGCGACGCGTCGCCACGCCGTACACACTACTGCATATAGACTGTATATATATATACCATCGTATAGCGTTGCGACGCGTCGCCACGGCATGCGTCACCACGCCAGAAATCGGTTTTACGTGCGGCTATAGATGTTTCACATCAAAAAGATATTCGCTTCGATGAAATATCATTATTTCCTGAATAGACGACTTGTGTAAATCCAACAATTCGTTTTATACTAGGTGCCTTTATATATATTTTTAATAAGCAATAATACTTGGAATATGAAAAAATAACAGGCGCTTCAAACACTTAGGTATGCTAATACAATATAGACTTAGTGTCTGCATGGTACAATGTAATATACATGTTATCTACAAGACATCTGTAGACGACCTTAAGAAGGACTCTGCCACTATACAATATCTGAATAACTTAAAAATCGTGTGTACTGCAAGTATCTTCGTTACTTCTACCATATAAAAAGACACTATAGTGATATAAAATAAAAAGACACTAGTACGAGAGAAATCACGGCATTGGGTTGTATACACATGCAATAATGACACCTTACATAACGTTAAGAATTACTGCTGATCCTCAATTACGTAGTTGTTGGAGTGTATAATGCAGATAGAGTAGCACCAATACAATCCACAATCAAACTACCCCATTATCTGAATTAAACCGTGGAATCATTTGCGCTGAAATACAACACATCCACAATAATGGCCTGTATTTGTAATGCCACCTACAATTTTGTTCAAGGATACCTATCTATTATGTCTATACATTATATACCTAACATAATTGTAATCACGGCATGTAACAGACTTAGGCACTTAATAGGTAAAAAGTAATTTAAAACATAAACAAATGTTTCCAAATATACATGAAAATCTAATATTTACCGACTAGCACCGGGCCATCGCAGTGGACTATTGCCCAAAAACCCAAAAGATTATTGTTCAGCTGGGGGATAGGGACTTATGACATCTACGCTTAAGGCTTTTTTTCTTTTTTTTTATAATATAAGAGTAGCAGACGAGCATGCAGTCCACCTGATGGTAAGTGGCTACTGCCACCCATGTACATCTGTAATCAACCCCAGATAGGATTGGATATTCTACCTGAGGTCGGCCACAGATGCGCCGCTACCCCTGAGGACTAAGCTGGAACGCCTCGGAAAAATCTGTCTCCCTTACCATACACTTCAAAACGGAAAACAGCAGCGCCTATCACTGCTGTTATTAGGTAGAAGTAGGTGTGGCGGTGGTGCCGCCGGAGTCGAACCACAAAGGGTTTTACCACCTTCAAAACGGGTACAGCGGTTCAGGCTACAACGGTTCGTGAAGTTGATAAAAAATGCGACCATTGTCGGCTTAAATTAAACCCTGCTCATTTTAAAATGCCTTAAATTATATGATTGAACTATCAAACCAGCATGCAGTCGACCTGATAGTAAGGACATCTGTAACCAATTCTATATAAAACTGGGGTCTTACTCACAGACTTATATCTAGAACAAATACAGATCTGTGGTCTTACCAGCCTATCAGCAATGCATTTCCACTTCTGAGGAGCTGTTCGCCTCATTATGGCACCTGGCTTCAACAATACCACTAAGACGCAGAACTGTTTCGCGGTGGTAAAAGATGTATCGGTACCCTTCTCATCATAGTGGTCCTACCACTTTTTAATTTAATGCAATGGTATATATTACGTACAACGCCATCTATTCCCATACTGAATATATAATTCTCCATACATTTAAATAATTTATACAATTCCTATAAATAACTCTGTGTTTAACCATAACCTTCCATCATTTTTTCCTTATTGCAATGCGTTTCAATGTTCGCTTATGTTGTGTTTAGATTTACAAGGTATATATGGAAGATATATATAGAAGTTATATATGGCCAAAGTATATGTGGAAGTTATTTAAACGCCTACGAAAATATCTAAAAGAATTTTCAGAGACTGCATGCCTTCTGTCGCGACTCCTGTGTACTGCCCTATTTTTAGAGATGATTGTACATAATATGCAACTGCAGCTAAAATTCTAGCTCTCTTTTGTTATTTGATTTTAAGTTATATCTAAAAATAGATTAAAAGCGACGGAAACTTTTATCTTATAATTGATAAAATTGTAACACCAACTGATAAGTGCATATTAGGGTGTAATTTTTTTTAAAGCAGTTTTTTTTTAAACTTAAGTAATAACCGTTTACCACTAACTACTATATGAAATAGATAAAAGTAAAACGTAGTTACGTATTACAATAATAATCTACTTGTCCTCTTTAACCTTACTAAAGACAGGTTTGATACTTAGTTTATTGAACTATTTAAAAACATTATTTTTGGTTTTATATTCCTCTAAAATAATATGAAGATCAGTCACAATTCAACTTCATGTAACAATTATATATGTATTTAAAACTAAAATTTACATAAAGCCCAGTAATAGAGCTATAATGTGACATATACTATAATGATTAAATTATTTCGTGATATTTGTAACAAACTAACATTATTTTGTCTCTTTCAACTGTTTTTTCTATGTCGGTCTTTTGTTAAGATTTCATATATGATCTCCTTAAAACGAATAGGATGCGTGATCAATGTGTAATCAAAATAGTAGTAATTTGTTAGTATTTTTTTTAGTAAAAATTACGTTCTGTTTAGAAAAATAACCATAGACTAATTGTTGTCGTTTTAAACAGACAAACAGGTTAAATTCCTAACGCTGTTGTGTCGCTAATATGACTAATATTTCCAGCTAATAATTAATCTCTCAGTTGGATTAAAAACTGTTACTGAGAAGCATGAACAACGACGTTATCCGAAAATTCATTAGCATGTTAAAATTAAGCTTAACCTTTCTCTTATTCCGAGGAAACTATGAGAGATGATGCTATTTAATTAACCTGTTAAGATTATTAATTATTGATTTTAATAAATAAATATAATCCCACAAAAACATCTAAATAAACAATGATACCATTATCACGAATGGCGTAACCTTTATCGTGTGCTATTCGAAATTATTACGTGAACCAAGATAACTACATCAAACAACATTCCATTAAAATGGAAAGGAAATTAGAATAAATACACCACAAAACAATCACATAATTATATTGTTTATACAACAGTCTTATTTATAGGGAATATCGAATATAAAAAGGATTACAACCATTGAAAAAACGCCTCTTCAAATACACTCATCGACACATCACTTTTCGTCCAACACTTCCACTGTCGACGCGCTGCTCGCATTATCATTACTCTTTTCTTCTACACGACTAGAATCTGCATCGCCACTCTTACCAGCATTGAGTTCGGCAGTAGCATCAGTTTTGATAGAATTAATTCTCTCTCTAGTTTCTTCTGGCTTCGGCGTACCACTGTCGCTTATTTTCACTTTTTTACTCTTCGAATTACCCATTTTGTGTCCTGCGCGCAGCTGATCGCATGTATGACTGTTGTTGATAGTGATGTAGTTTTCTGCTTCAGCGCTAAGATAAGATCTTGATATAATTCGAATGTTTGCAATTAAAATGCTCTCCTGTCCTATGACGCTTGCTGATAAGAATGAGCAGCACTAAGTGAGTGCGAAATGCAACTGGCACAAACATTTAGTAAAACATAAACGTAATCACTACGGTTGCAAGATAAGGCGACAATGACACATCGCCCGTCTGAATGTTACATTGACCGGATATGTATTCCTCATCATGTATGCGCATACAATGAAACGGTATAAGGTATTGTCATTGGCACATTATTGATGGACTGAAGAATACATAAAAGTATGCATTAATGCAAGAATATGTCTAATAGCCTATTCATTCCATTCATATTCAAATTCAAGGAATATAAAAAGATGGATTAATGAGTGTGTTACCGAGTCTTCGTTACATTTATCTCACTTTTGTAACAGTACTTTAACAAGTTCTCTAGTCGTAACACCTGTTCAAACTTAAATGTTATATACAACCGATTCATATGAACATGACACATTCTGTATTTTAAAACAGTGACATCGTTTCATGTTACACATCACCTCATTCGCTTTAATCATGTTTACAGTGATGCGTCACTACCCGTATTAAGATAATAGGATGAATTACTTATGTAGAAGATACACCGAAAAATATATCATACCATAAAAAGCCCAGGTATTTCCATGTCATTTCATGAATTTTTTATAGTTTCCAAGATATAATACTCATATATTAATACCTAAATATCGATAATAATATACATATACCTAATGCACCTAATGTAACAATGTATTATCATACGGTAGGTAACTTTATTATTAACTGATAAAAGATACACGCATATAATAAACTGTTGATAATAAATACAATGCATTGCTGCTACTTCTGAGTACTAACACCTGTTAATAATCCACGTTTTTTCTTGTTTTCGAGGGGGAAATTTTCGATAGGTTGCCGTCGAAAGGTTTCGAAAGCCGGTGCCGTGGGAGCGACACAGTTATGTGGGTATCTTATCGCGCTAAAACCCCCCGGTGGCCGCCCTCGGCGCTGCGTTAAGTTCTCCGGGTTCTCCGAAGGAACGCAACCGGAGTCCTCTTAGCGCGTTGCCCTGAGGGCTCCGCCCAGATGAGCATGACGCTCGCCACACCGTCTGAAGTACACGACGGTACGCGGCCACTCATACCGCCTTCCTTCCTGGGGTCGTTGACCGGGCGGTTCAAGCTCCCACTCTTGTCAATCCAATGTTTCGCAAACCAAACATCGACATTTGACAATTTGTGATAACAGTAAATGGTCAAATTTATATCTTCTATAGGGAAAATTTTGACAAATAAACGCTTGACGTTGAACTACTAAAGGATCTATGTAAATTTAAATTAACGGATTGCTATTGCCTGATGAAAGTGGTAAAAAAATCAGTCTCTCTTGAGATCTCAAAGGATTAATGTGTATCATCATACACGCACAAACACACACACTACATGTACTTATATTTTTCTAAATAGTGTTACAAATTGGGATATTAGTGAAAGAAATCTGTGTGCAGAAACTTATATATATTTCTGGTATTTCTGAGGGTATAATCCAATGTAAACAGATGCACTGATATGCACGTAAATCTTATTTTTTCATTAGGGGTTAAAATATGCCCCTTCCTTCACACTTGTTCTATTGGTACCATAATGCACGAAGAGAACAGAGGCTGTGTCTCGGCCGGACCCCGGACTCGCATGGAGACCACTGCTTCATACAAACAAATTAAAATATGTCTGATTCAATTACTGGACAACGACATTTGCAATGTAATGCTAATGTAAACATAGATATTGTGAAAAACAAGAGGTCGGGCGTTGGGAGTTCAATAACGTGCTTAAGATATTTATTTATAAACGTTGTGGAAAGTTCAGGAATTAACCACTTGGGAAGCTTTGTTCTATTTTTATTTCTACCAGACTGAGTAAGGAAGGTTTTTGGCGCGTATCTTGCATTTAATATTATTTAACACCTAATCTTAACTTCTGGATGGACTCATAGAACGAGGATTTTGTTAGATACTTCTTAATAGCTTAATTGTTATTTATTACAAATGTGAGTAAAAATTCTAAACTACTTGTAGTAAAGCTATGATTCCCATGAAATACATTGTAATAAAATCCTTATAACCAAACACATAGCTCTAAATTTAAATTTACTTTGAATGCGAATCGAATAAATGACTAACCTAAAAGAGTAGATAGTTTATCTTTTAACTACAGTTTAGTTTCTAAGGGCTAAGTTTATTAGTGCATTTTATCTATACAAAATAGATTTCTTACATCTTTATAATATATTCTTGCACATACCGATGACTTCATTGCATTAATTACATAACTTGTTTTTCTAATAATTCGTTTTAAAATATAATATTCCAATGAATTATATGAATGCAAGGAATGTTTCTTTTTAAACTTAAAATATACTATTTTTGCCATCAAAAAAGGTAAACAATATAAGTGACTAATCTTATCCAGTACAAATTCGTTTCTGCTTATTCACGCGGTTTGGTTTTACGTAGATATTTCAAATCTGTACATATATTTTTATTATTATTTTGACGATACAAAGAATTAAATATACCTACCTAACATATATAGTACCTAACTAATTTTTTGTTTGCCTTATCTTACTGTGCGTAATATGATGTTCGTGGGGCCCTTCTTTCTTTTTTAGAGTTCCGTACGAAAAATCGGAACCCTTATAGGTTTACTCGTGTGTCAGTCGGTTCGTCTGTCACAGTCAATTGACTCCACGTTACTCCGTGCAGAAACGCGCCTTCAAACCGGAACATAGCAGCGCCTAACACTGCTGTTATTAGGTAGAAATAGGTGTGGCGGTGATTCCGCCGGAGTCGAACCACAAAGGGTTCTACCACTTTCATAATGGTATAACCTTCCGAATTGTCAACGACCCCATGACCTCCGATCGGTTAGAACCTTTAAGCTTGCGGAGGGATATAGGTTCCCTCTGCGTGTTCTACCGACTAGTGGTATTACCGACAATGGTGAGTGTTCCGAGGAACTATTTGACCTGGTGCCTATGTCAACATTTCTCCATCGCACTACTCAATAAAGGATGAAGTTCCATCCACACCAACTGGACTCGTGGCGGTCCTCCACGGTTTCGGTTTGCATGGACGTTCTTACCACAGACGTGCAAAATATGGATAGAACTTCCATCTGAGGTATTTCCGGAGCGCTATGACATGGGGCTCTTCAAAAAAGGTATAAAAAGAGCTCTCCTCCAGAGCCAGCGATGCATTTGGCGACTCCTCTTGTGTTTTTTAAATGTCCATAGGCGACGGTGACTGCTTTCCATCAGGTAGCCCGTCTGCCTCAACGTTTAGGTATAATTATAAAAAAAATTGCTTCGAAACTCTTGATCCAATCCAAATGAGTTAAAATTTGGTCACTCAAACCTAATGACGACTATTTTTAACATCTACTCGTCCGTTTTTTTATTTTTTATATTTGTTGTTATAGTAGACATAGTATTAGTTGCTACTAATATTAATAATCTTATTGCTATAAGATCCCGCCTTAACTCTTCTGGGTACGGAACCATAATTGGGGAGGGAGAAATCTTGAAGTTGTTTTAGACAGATGTAACTAACTAATAATACCTACTACCTACATTTCCTAAGACATTATAGTTTAATTCAAACGTTAATTAAGTCTAATTAGTTTTGGATACATGTTTATTTGTTTGTTCCGCTGTTGACTTATAAAGATCGATTATTTAAGGGTATATAAATAAATGGTGAATGCACAATTTATTATTCATTGTAATAACTGTAATAACAATTGCACATAGCGGTGAGCATTTTAAAAATATTTTTAAATATTCATTTACAAGTGATATATGGACCTATTTGTCTATTAGTGGTTTGAATACGTGGTTTGAAGAGTGTGGTAAGGGAGTACAGGATACAAGGCATTCCAACTTAGTCATCACGGGATCGCATCTGTGGCCGATTTCAGGTAGGACTTTTATCGTATCTGGGGTTGATTACAGATGTCCATGGACGGTGGTGGCTTGTTACCTACAGGTGGATTGCATGATTGTTTGATGCTTCTCATTAACTACTCATAAACTCTTGTACACCTACATTTTATGATTATGTTAATCTTGAATTGTGCGAATATTTATGTATCAATTATATTTTAAAATAACTTAAGAAATACTGACAATAAATAAATATAGATAATAAAGATAAAGGTACTATGCTAAAATGATAAATACTTATGTAAAACAGAAAAAGTCATTAAGTACCTGAATGAAATTCATATTGAAGCCATTGAAATTGCATTTATATATGTTATACTTTTTACGTGATACGAAAGTCAATAGAAAAATCTTACGAAAGGCTTAACCAATTAGTATAGATCCAAAACCTACTCAGAACATTTGTTAAAAAATTACCATCAAAAATTTAAAACCCTCCAACTCACCATGGAGCGGAGAGGGAGGAAAATAAAATAACATATTTTAAATCTAAAATAATTTAATTAAATAAATAGCACACTAAAAACAGGTCTTATATGTCACTCAAAATCTACTTCATCTACCTCGTCCTCCTCTCCATATGTACGAAAGGCATTAATAAGTAAATTTTCCGCCAGTTCCAGTCGCTCAGGAGTGATAAAACTGCACAGTTTAGAGAGGGACTGTTCGTAGTCCATATTACATTTGCCAGTTATCTTGCAAACACCGATAGCAATGATGCCTCCGATTACAATACCAATGGAATTAGCCGCTAGCCAGTTTACCGCAAGTGTCACCGCTGTCTGAAAAATAATAATTTAAATTAGTTTCATATCCAGCCACGTGATATTTTTTGCGCGTATTACTATCCCACTCCTGGGCACGGGTCTCCTCTCAAAATGAGAAGGATTAGGCAATACATAGTCCACCGCGCTGGCCAAGTGCGAACTGGTAGGCTTCACGTACCTTTGAATTTTTTTTTTTAATTTCTCAGGTATGCAGATTTCCTCACGATTTTCCCTTAACCGTTTAAGCAGGTGATAATTAATTTGTAATACGCACATAGCTTGGTAAAATCAGAGTTGCGTGCCTGGGATTTGAACCTCGGACCCCTCGATCAAGAGACCGAGTTTCTTAATAATGGGTATCACTGCTTTTTTATTATTAAGTAATTTTTAAAAAGCTTACAATAATATGATTATACAATGAACAAAATATTACAACTAATAATAATATGTCTTAAATAAAAAACTTAAACATAATCTCAAACTTTGATTAAAATTAGATATGTTCAAAGTACTGAATAACACTTGCAAGTTACTTACGATTTTGATTCCGATAATGCTCTTCACAACTTTTATAACTTTTGTAATAATTTCTGGTTTTATGTCTATATCGAAAAGCTCAGCTTTTTTACTAAGTAGAGTTGAAATATCCTGAAATAATTTTAATTTTCATATCAGATCTTCTCATACAATACATATGCCACAACATACGCCAAGATAATTTGATTGCATTGCAAAAATCTTTTACTTACAATAGGAAGCATCAGAGATCTTTTTACGGGTTCAGCGCTGACTGCCACAAAAAGAATGCTAATCACAACAATTTTTCCCAACATCTGTAAAAAATATGTTAAATGTCAATAAATTAATTTATACCTATTATATGAGCTGTTGTGTTAGGTCATGGTTTTATGGTTTTTAGGACGATCTTAAAATTTCACTTATTTGAATTTGTACATTATACAGTTAGTTTACATAAACTATATGACTTGTTTAATAAAACTACCCTTGATTTAATTGTAACACCTCTTATATACACGACCAAAATTCAACAGCACTAAATATAGCGTGGAATTCTTAAATGGGTAAAATTTGTGGATAATACAAGTAAATGCGATGTAAGGACTGTCACTGGACCGAAATGGCAAATATGATAAATCAATACTAATAACATAAATTTATATTGAGTATTACTATAAGATTCACTTACCTTTAAATGTTTCTTGATATAGGACCCACGGACCGAAAGCTTTTGACTTTTTGACACTTTAAAGTACAATGATAAAATTTTCAAAAGACGTGCTATATAAGCCAAATTTTACAATTAGTAATCACCAAGGGATTTGCAAAAGTATCACATTAGATCTAATTACAATTAAATTCAAGTTTGAGGACGTAAGTAACCATTTGTAATATATGGATGACACATGGGTGATTATGTTACAAATTATAATAGAATAAATTAGTACTCGTAATAGTATTAACTAATTGATTTACGCAATTCACACGAAATAGAAATTTTCGCGGTAAAGATGCAAAAGAAACATTAACGCCTATGTGATATAGTTAGAAAAATGTAACTATAACATTATAACAGATTATCTTCTTCGTTATTTTAGACGACACATTCTGCGAAGGGCATACAGGAGGGCAGCCAAAAGTGGCTATCGGAGATTTTATATGGGTACGCAAATATGAAAAATAGCGCCGAAAATAATAAAAAGGAATATCTTTTTTAGCCAGTAGGAACGATTATATTTATATTTATAACTTACTTAAAAGCCGACCGATTTATGGTGAAAAAATATCTAATAGGAATTCCAATAATTTATCATTAATTGTATAGGTATTATAAGTACATTTTCATTTTTGTCCCTGTAGTCCCGTGACTAGAATAGGGCTACGGTATCCCCTGTCTGTCGTAAGAGGCGACTAAAAGGGGGCTGCCGGGGTTGCCGGCGGCAAGAGTGGGGGAGCTCGAACCGTCCTCCAAGCAAGCCCGGGTAGGACGGCGGCTTGTGTGGTCGTATACCGTCGTAAACACCAGGTGTGCAGGAGGAGCGTAAACTGCTCCCCCCAGGGCAGAGCCCGATAGGGGCATCGCGCTCGGAGAACTCCGTTTGTGTTCCATCGGAGATCCTAGAGCTGTCCACCAAGCGCTGAGGACGCCCACCGGGGGGGTTTTAGTGCGGTAAAAAGCTCACATAACCCAGCGTCGCTCCCACGTCGTCGGGTTCCTTATGAAGGTTTCCCACTCGAAAACCAAAAAAAGGTATATTTTTATTTTAGATTAAGCCATAGGCTAATTTTAGAACAGACCGACATTAAAAAGTGCGCTATTCTTAAATGCTTCTAAAATAGAAGTTCTGATACAGTAGCAACCTATTTGCAAGCTACATACGAGTATCATATTTGCAAGCTAAATCTGAAGTTTTAAATATATTTTCCCATCATGTGCTGACTGGATATGGAACCAGACACGGCAATTTAGCGCTGCTGTGTCATGGTTTGTAGGGTATGAAGAGAAATACTTTACCGAGGTGTTCCAGCTTAGTCCTCAGGGGTGTCGGTGCGTCTGTAACCGACCTCATATATTTAGGTAGGAATGTAATCTTATCAGGGGTTGATTACAAATGTCCATGGCAGCAGAGACCACTTCCATCAGGTGGACTGCATGCTCGTCTGTTACTTATACGAGTAAATTACACAAAAACTGCGCTGTTAGAAGAGGAAATTAATCACAGTGTCATCTTTTAAAGTAATAGAAAATTTTGAAGTAATAGAAAATAATTTATTTGTAGCTCATACATGTCTACATCAAAAATTATATGTCAGGCCTTAACTGCGTCGTATGTAGACGTCATTGCTAAATAACAAAATAACTGCTACTTAAATAGCATTTGTAATGATAGTCTCCATGGATTAGAGCGCGCGATAAACATTTGCTTATGTACGTAATACATAATGCTTTATGTACCTAAATGTTTATGAACTTAGAGAATTTATTAACTTTTTGTCACGTCATGACATAATTTAAGTGTCTAATAAATATGATTTAGGCATAACAAAATGTATTTTCTTTCGAAGCCCTATATTATTAGTCGTTAAAACAGGACATAGCTGAAGATAAGTAATGTAAGAAAAAACAACATCGCTTCTTGATGAAATAAACCAGTTTTTTTAAATAAATTACTTGAATAATAATACCATCAAATCTACAGCATATTTTCATCTCTCTTTTATCTCTAGACAAGCATGCTTGAAGCTAAACATAATAAATGTGCAGAGTGACCATTTAGTACCACGACAAACTTTAGGTTAGGAACTGACACACAGGACTGACCTATCAGAGGAAAGGAAAGGCCTTAGTACAATTATCACGGATTTCGAAATATCGATTGTTTTATTTATTTAGATTCAGCCCAGTTATTTTAATATGGTAAACCAGCTATCTGATAGTATTTTACCGCGTTTATGCGTCACCCTATGTCATATATTTTTTTCTTATTTTATCAAGATGTCTATGGTTTGTACGATATCTTGATCTTAGTGCATTGTCATTTGATTTTGTAGTTATTCAATTAATCATATAGGTAGATCGTTTCATTGTTCTTAAATAATCAATTATACATTATATAAAACACGTGATTTATTTAAAAAATCAAAAACCCGACTGCACTAAAAAAGCCTAAGTAGAATTCCCAAAAACAGTGAAATAAGCGTTTCATTATTACCACGCTTTTTACCACGCTTTTATATTAGTTTGGGTTGTATCTTTGTATGTATGTATGTATGTATGTACGTATAGGAATCTTTGAACTCGATTTTTACCAACTTTGAACGGTCCGATTAATTTAAAATTTTGAACAGTTATCAAGAACCGGTGACAATACAAGATTTTAATAATTTTATCCCATTCTCCTCATCAGGATCGTCAGGAATCAGGATTAACATTTTTCTTGTGCGATTTTAGCGTGGTTTTTAGTGTTTAAACTATGTATAATTTATTATTATCTAGAAAAGCCAAACACAAAGTTTCAAAATAGGTATCTGCTTCAAAATGAAAAGATATTCAACAATATTAACCTATTCTATCCCAGTAGTGGTCATTTACGCTATATAAAGAACCTATGTGTAAAATTACAGCACGCATTCAGCGGTTTCACAGCAACTTACTCATTTAGTCAGGCAGTCATCTCAGTCATATACATATACATATACACAACAGTATATGTATACAATTATATAATGTATGTGTAATCTTCTTTTAATTTCCTTTATTTTGATACCCTACTCGATAGGTTTGGTTACTTTTTTAAAATATGTAAAAGATTATTCATTTTTATTCTATTTTAAAATTAATGAAAAAGTTAAATTAAATAAAAGTCGATCACAGACCTGTATTTGTACTGTGAAGTCGATATTGGGTATTCATTACTATGACTTACTAAAAACAAACAAGTAAAAAACAAAATAAATTTACCATCATTTTTTTAAATAGTACAAATAAATACAACTTCCTACATCTTATAACTAAATATAACTAATTGGCTTGTATGGACCTATAAGTCCGAATAGCCTCTTGCACGAACTCCGTCGCCATATCCAATCTCTCTGGCGTAACAAATGCATTGAATTCCCTCTGAGCCTCATTTAGTGATTTAATGCCACTTAATTTCGAGCAAACAGAAGTGATTTTGCAGAATCCGACCACAACAACAGCTCCTAGTATAAGAGCTGGAATATTCAGTACTAGCAGAGTTAGTACTTTTTTCACCACCGCATAGATTTTCTGAAACAAAACGTAATTAATTTACACGATGTACGCTTTTGCTTACAACTTGTGGGTTACAACTTCTCTGGGTTTTAGGAATTTATGATTTTTGGAGGGTTGAATTGTTGGTATATTTTTACATAAGGTTTATATCATTCGCGATCGTGTCTTTTAAAGGGGTAATTTAAAAAGACCGACTAGATTAGTTCTAAAGATAATTTTCAGTGCGTATGGCTCTATACTTTCATTAAGGCAGTAATAAACTATCTTTTTTAATGATAAGACTTATTAACGTACACTTTTATGGCTTTTACGACCTGCTGTAACCTACAATAAACGTATTACAAAAACCAAGAAAAAAAGAAATAAGTCACTATATACGTATTTAATACAAAACAATGAAACACGTGTGTCGGCCGTGAAAATAACTTAGGTACCCTCGTGGTATATTACATGCCTACTGGAAAGTTTATCGAGCAAATGACCGTAAACATTGCTCATAATAGTCAGTTATAGTGTATGACGTAGTTAATCTGACATTGTGAAATCCGATGCTAATCAACGTCTTAACATCCGGTGTTAATATTCAATCTATCCAGTTGTGATGATTTGATTTGTGATTCTTAATAACGGCCATAAAATGACATAAACGGCTTTAAAAAACACATCAAAGTAGGTTATAATTTCTAATCAATTGAAAGCACCGAGTAATGTGTAATTTTTCTCATTTATAATCAATTATTTATTAATGCATTCAGTTATAGATGACTTATTAAACCAAGTAAATTGTCCCTTACAATTAAACAATTTACTGATTACAAAATTAAGTACGTTACAGTTAATTATGAAAAATAAGTGTCATTATTTATCATTCTTCTTATTTTTGCTAACTCATAACTTATATTTAAAACAGACATATTTTAAGCATTATGTCTGCACTGTGCATTGCTTTTTTATTTGGTGTAACAAAGAACAAAGAAGAAGTTTTCATAAGATGGTAGAACCCTTTGTGGTTCGACTCCGGCGGCACCATCGCCACACCTATTTCTACCTAATAACAGCAGTGTTAGGCGCTGCTGTGTTCCGGTTTGAAGGGTGTGGTAAGGGAGACAGACTTTTCCGAGGCATTCCAGCTTAGTCCTCAGGGTAAGCGGCGCATCTGTGGCCGACCTGAGGTAGGAATATCTAATCCTACCTGAGGTTGATTACAGATATCCATGGGCGGCAGTAGCCACTTACCATCAGGTGGACTGCATGCTCGTCTGCTACTCCTATATTATAAAAAGAGAAACTAGATTAAACTGATTTGATAGAGTACCTTCATTGGTTTCTAGGTAAGTAATACTTATTCGTTCCAGACGAGTTTAAATTTCTATATTGCTTCATTTAATAAAAATCAATGAAATTATACTTACAGATGTAACTTCGCATACATTATTTTTTGTAGAAGTGTCCACACTTGCTATGGATGTTTTGATTTCTTGGATCTTTGTTGCTTTTTTTGTGTCTTTTAATTTAGCAGGAAGTTCCACTACTTTGTACTGCTTATCTATTCTAATGGCGTTATCCTGTGGCTTATTTTGAATATTTACTACTCTCATGTCTCTGTTATCCTGGTATGGGTACGGGAGTGATATATGCTGCAAAAAAATGTATATTTTTAATCTGTATTTAGAAATAATATTAGTTAATATTGAAACCTTAAACATAATGTAATATTTTACCAAAACATGCAATATATAGAAAGCTTTAGGAACCTTATGGTTCACTTAACTGTTCTTATTCGAAATAAATTGATACATATATATCTAAAACCCATTGTATTACTTTTATACGACATTTTACTATTATTCTCTACAATAATAAATCAAATAATTGCACTAAGATGAATTGCTAAATTAACAAATGAAGCGTATATGGAACTACAAATTTTGTATAAGTATCTTCTTGTACACATGATATACATTTTGTAACAGAGAACTTGCTATTAATAAATTCATTAAGCGAAGGTATTCCAACGGCAAATTACAGATTGCCATGCGAACCAACATATGGAAGATAATGATTGGATTCTATAACCACGCCGTCTTTGCGATATCGATTACAAATTTTAAAATATTTTTTTTTAAACTGAAGTAGCAAACAAGTATACCGTTATGCAATTTCACTTACTCACGTTTTAAGTAACATGATATCTAATCTAATAGAATAATAAAAAGTTACCTGATATGGAACATGTTCAAAATCCACTAAGTTGTCTATAAGTTCAAATTCCTGGCCCAACGTTAAACCGAGTACTGACAAGGCAATAAATGATTTAATCATCTGAAATAAAATGTAGGACACCGTTTAAAAAATGTTTGGTTTTAGAAATACAATTAAAATGAAAAATTGTTCCTTAAAACTTACCTTATTTTTTCTTTAATCGTGATTGTACTCAATATAGTTTAAGAATACATTATTATTCTTACGAACAGTCTTTAAATATAACGAAAATCAATTTGCTAATTGTCATTACTTTTACTTACGTAAGAATTTCATTAGTAAGTATTGAAATAATCACTTCATTTGATTCACATAAATAAAATATTTCAAATAGATACCTTTAATGACTCTCATTTATTATTTTATCACATGTTAGAATGTTTAATAATAATTAATAATTATTAAACGTATGTTCATATAATAATTTAGATGCAAAAGATCTTTGAGTGCTCTTTTGAGATATTTAACATACTATATAATTTATGATGGTATAAAAATGTAGAATATAGTCGACCGAATGGTAAGTTCTAATTCTCGCCCATAGATATGAGTAAATAGCTAATATAACTAATGTTCTCAGTAAGTTCAGTGATAGATACTAGGTTATCCATGAAGACTAAGTTGGAATGCCTTATGTAAGTGTAACTCCTAGTCACTTTCAACCAGAACACGGCAAAGCTCTATTATAAGACAGCATCGGATATGACAATAGTGACTTTAACGTTAATCACTTTTGAATTATAAGTGTATGTGTATATGTCTTACTTTCCTTTTAAATACTACCTATATTTAAAGTCATTATTGTTATTTACTGTATGCTTAGCTCTATGTATGTTTGATAGTTCAGACGTTACTTTGTGGAAATCCATGCTATTAAGTTAAGATTAAAACTACTTCGCAACAATCTGCTACAAATATGTATGATGGTCCAGATGCAAAATATTAAAAATATACACCACCATATGATGCGCCGTTTTGGAGCGAAACACGTGTTGGTGGTGGTATGTATGGTGGTGTAAATTTTTAATATTTTGAATCTGCACGTATCCTTTGAGGGAGGGAGGGTGGTACATACTGCATGGTTTAAAATATATACCATCATACATATTTGTAGCGGATTGTTGCGAAGTAGTTTTAACCTTAACTTAATACTATGTATGTTTGCTTATTTCAGATGGCGATATTTTCTCTTTTTACCGCTACATTTTTAATATTATTCTTCGGGTCAACGTTAACCGAAGATCACCAGATAACTATGGCAATTGAACAGGATTTGAAAGAAGCGCAAGATAATATGGATCTTGGACAAATCGTGGAAGATAAAATCGATGAGTATGTTAAACCTGCTATTTGTACAATTTTGCTTAAAAAGAGTTACTTAATATTTGATTCTTCTAATAGAATTGTTGTCGTAAATGTGTTAAACTGGGCAAAAATATATGTTTATGTTTTAAACTTAAATATTTTTTTTAATGTTTCTATGTAGTCTCTAGCACATATAAACATCCGTCTACCTTCAATAGGAGCCCTATCTAAAGATGGTCGATGCCTTGTTATCACCGAGAATATTTTCGTTAAGAATTTGATATAAAAAAATCTCATAAAAATGCAGGTCCAAAATACACAGTAACGCCATGTTAAAACCATTACTAAGAAAACAAATACAATACTATAACTGCGGTGGAGAATGCTCCACGCCTCCCCCAAGAGTAAAGGTTTTTCTTTTAGGATTTTATGTCAAAATTATTATAATACTAGCTGACCCGACAAACGTTGTGTTGCTATATAAAAAAAAAATGTTAAGGGTGAACAACCCATATCACATAGGGGTATGAAAAATAGATAGTAGCCGATTCTCAGACCTACTGAATATGCATATAAAATTTGGTGTAAATCGGTAATCGTTTCGGAGGAATACGGTAACTAACATTGTGACACGAGAATTTTATATATAAGATTATGTAAGAGCTAATATTATGTGTGCCACATTCGATATTTGCATCATATAAAATTATTAAGCAAAAAACATCATGAGCTAAACTATAGATATTTATTTTCTTTCAATATTGTTAATAATAATGATCCTTAATAATTATTTCATTTTGCAGAAAAAATTCAATTCAGCCGAGAAATATACAAGACTCTTCGATGGTAAGTTGGATCTAATTATTGATAAATAACTTGTGCATATTAAAAGTTTCACGGATCCCGTACGGAAAAAGCATAAAAACGGAATCCTTATAGGACAGTTTGTATGTCTGTCCAACTGAAACTACTGGACCAAATCTGTTAATTTGATAATCATAATTATCCTTGAGGTCTAATTTGTAATTTGAAACGTTTCGTCTAAAATACGTCTCTCCTTCACCGAAACCTTCTATATAAATCACATGGCGAAGCGGTTATCTTTGAACAAAGTTATCAATCAAGTCAAATTATTAATTAATAGCATAGCTATAAATAACATTACGATTATTTTTGTTACAGAAACTATTGTGTAGAATAGTTGGCAGAGTACGAGATATAATTGTACAATTTATAATACGAGGTGGCCTTAAGCTGTTTATAACATTTTATCACTGTTCTTTCCTGGACCGATGCTCAGAGGGTATGGACTTAATCAGAAGATTAGTTTCCGTTGAACGTAACCTTATTCACGTGTTTAATAAATGGGCAAAACCAATTTGCCATTATTATACACATTAATAAATTCCAAATTGAGAAATGTTCATTTTGTTTGTTTTATTTATCAAATTGTTAATAACGTTGTGAATCATTAGATTATTAAAAACATTAAAATAGGTAGATATAATATGTTATAAATGATTATGAAAATAAATTAAATTACAATCACAAAAATTAAGTTATTTTGAAACATTCCTAGGACAGCAGATTCAGTATAGTCAGGCGGTTTTTTTCTGCTAGTATGCAATATTATCAAAAAGAAAATCAATTCATAATAATAGTAAGTAATTTATTAAAATATCATAATTTTGGTAAATAAGTATTAAGCTAAACAAGTAGTACAAGTAGACTTTAATTGAAAAGAGCACGTCGTCTTCTTGTAGATACGGTGTCAGTAACCTTTTGTATCTTCTGATATTTATCTATTGCCGTTTTAACGAAGTTGGCCGCATGGCTGATTTTTTCTAGTCTTTCTGGAGTTATTAAAGATCTCATCTCTTCATGGATGGGCCCAACGCCGTTGAATGTTATTGAGCACAAATTGGTATAAGAACAAATGCCAACGGTAAACATAGAACCGAGAAAGAGGACAAACATACTGTTCATTATCCAGATAAAAGTCCTGCCGACGTACCCAACAATTTGCTGAAACAAAAAATAAAAATTACATTCAAATCTTAAAAGACTCAAAAAATTTGAAAAATAAGACATGCATATGACGAAATATAATTAAACTTAGTAGAAAAATATAAATACCCTAGAATCAGGTACTTGGCTCCAAAGCAGGCCGACGGTAGATGTATCGGGTTCCATAAGGTAGTCATTAGGGTTATTCCTGTAGAGATCATAACTGAAACAGAAAACGTGATATGGAATGAATACATTTTACAATATAATGATTTAAATAATTTTTAAAGTAATTTTTGATTTGGTATTCTCTCTAAGTAAACTCAACTTACTAGACATAAATAAAAACAAAAATAACTGTTAAAATTAGACAAATAATAAACCAAACGTTTATGAAATAATTCATATTTGGTTAAACTTAATACATTATATTATTTTATTATATAATATTGCATTATCTACAATGATATACACGTCACGTGTTAAGGATGAAGATAGTTATTGATTTAAGTCATTTACCTATTAGCACCATAATCAGGACCATATCCATAGCCAGGAGCGTAGGGAATGTCGGGGTACGCCACTTCTACTGGATTACCATAACCATAGTTTGATGCAGCAGAATTGTCCTGGAAATAAATAAATAAACAAATTTATTTATAGGTTATGTAAAAACTGAATGCTTCTGTACTTTTTATGAATAAAAATTTACTATGTCTAAGCAGAAATAATATATATTGACTTCATACTTTACATTATCATACAAAGAAGTAGACGAAAATAATTTATCGGATTTACTTTTTCTATTGGTACAATTTTTAAATATTAATTTTGCATGATATATATTATATTTACTTACAACTCTATCATTTTCTCCTGTAGATGCAGGCTCATCTGCCAACATATCATGTCTCACAACAGGTCCTACAGGTTTGACTGGTTCTATTCTAGCCCTTCCTTCATTCTTATGTTCTTCTAATCTGTATATGGGATGATGTTCTTGTGGTCCAATTTGTTTCTTATAAATCGCATGAGGATCAATAGGATCACTGCCGTCCGGTTTAACAGTGGAGAGTTTGTCTAATAAACCATAAGGTGGTGATGCTTCCGCAGCTGCGCTTATACTTGCCGCAAACGCTAAAGTTAGGATTAACCTGAACATCTGAAAAAAAATGAGACAAAAATATTTATGTTAAAGTAGTAGTCCTTGTCAGACCATAACATTTATTAAATTACAAAATATTAAAAATACAAATTTAAAAGTAAAAAAATACTCTAGTATGGAATATGACTCAAGTCGACACGAAAATAACAAACTATTAAATTGTATATGATGTTAAAAAATATAGACAATGTTAAAACTTACCCTGAAGCTTTTGTTCTCTTTACTGCACTGTTTGAATCCTTGGAAGAACTGATGTAGTTTCAAACTTCCCTTACACTATTTATAGGAATACACCGAGTACAAAACTCCATATCCACGGTGGCTAACTTATCTTCAGTTCATTGTTTTGCAATAATGGATTCGGCGACGTACTCGAAATACGGTGAACCCGAAAGATAAAAGATTCGTCAAAGCTTCGGAATGTGCTAGGATGAACCCCAATACGCATCTCTCTTATACACATTGATGTTGATATACATCAACACATTTATGTTTTAATTTCTTTTATTTGTGAATTATGGAAGCGTGCATAGTCATAAATAAAAGTCACAAATAAATTAAAACATAAATGAGTGGCGTCTTATGTAGATCTTAACAGATAAACGAAATTGCGCGACATTAGCAGCTGTTAAGAGTTAGATAGGTGATCGGTAGGGACTAAACATCATAGTGTTTATATCCCGGATATTAATAGAAGCACTCGTTAAACCTTTTCGGCTGCCTTTTCACTGCTTGATAACCACTTTTTTGACCATTTTAGAGCATACTTTAGGACCCTCTTATTTTGAAGAGATGCCGGTATCCAACAGTGGAACATAAAAAGGGTTGCGACCAATAGTTATGTTTATATTTATATAGGTCTAAATGAAATCCATTGTTGTAAAAGATGCAATATCATGTCGAAACTAAATAATTTTCATGAAAATTCACTTCCTCTACCAAAAGCGACCTACTATCCCATAAACTGCTATTTCCAATTTGTATTCGGTTATTGCTGATTTCCAATTAAACCGGAAATAATTTTCTTTATTGGTCCTATTCATGAAAAAATAGTGATTTTACTAATGTATTACTAGTACGTAATACAAAAAGCAAATGCTTGTGTAAATTGTATTGTTATAAAAGAACTTTTTCATTTCATGTCCTTTCAATTGAAAAGTAAATTACAGCCAGGGGTTAATAAAAAATGCGGAACTATGATATATTTCCTGGGTCCTGGATTCAATTCCGGATCAAGCAGATATCTAAATAATATATTTAGATTTTAATTCTGGGTCTGGATGTTTATCTACTCGTCTTTGTGCGTGTTAATGACATATACGGCATAGGGATTCTTAGTGTGGGACGATGAGTCTGAACTGTTTCAGATATTCTTTTAAATATAATAGACTTAACAAAATACTATAAACAAAGAACAAATAAGTTCCTAAGTACATTATTTATACTCTAGTCAAGCGACTCAGTTACCAGTCACGCAATGGCAATCAGCCTCGTGGTATCTGAAATGACCTATATTTTTCTACTTCATAATACCTACCTCATATCGATTCCATGCCACCTTTTCCATAATACGAATAAACCTAAACAATTTAGTATGATTTTGGTAAAATGATAAAAGTTTATTTACAATTTGGACATTTTTGTGAATTATGATTGTTTTTATGAATATACATAATACATCACATCAATAGATAGGATAGGTTTCCTTATTGAGGTTCGGCATTAACTATCCCTAAGAGTAAGTTGGAATACCTCATTTCCGAAATTACTAAACACCACATACAATAAAACAATTTCATAATATCTAAATCAAAAAAAAAAACAATATTGCAATAAATAATAATGTCATCATTTTGTAGTTTTATGATAGGTATACTATATTAAGAAGAATATTATCGCGACAAATATAAACAATTCAACGTATTTAAAACAGCAAATAAATAATACATAATAGGTAAATGTTATAATATAAGAAAATCTAGACTAGAAATGAGTACATACATTTTGGCATAAAATGTATTGTTATCATGTTATTAATAAACATTGCTAAAATAATAAAAAAAAAACATGAGTCATGAAGAATGCAATGCCTATTGATTATGTTGCAAGAAAAAAATGAACTTATCTATTAGTCATCGGTAGGGTAGCGTTTCGAAAACAGAAACATTTATCTCAGAAACCTTTTTGTTGCATATCGGTAATACAATTATCTGTGTAAATTATACGCAATGTTTTAATTTTAAAAAACAACTATCTATAATCGACCACAGACAATAGACACAGAATAGACTTGTTCTATATTTAAAATTTTAAGAAAAGGTAAAATAAGTACTTCAAATACTCACCGTTTCACGTACTCCCAAAATAGTCTTATTTCTTCTTCCAATAAATCACTCATGTTTTAACCAATACACATAAAAGAAGTTCATAGCGTACTGCCTTTTGAAGAAATAAATTTTAAATTACGACCAAGATTTTTATATTAATTGATGGTTCCTAGACACAGTTTTTACTTTTTAAATATTAAGTAAGTATATTATGAATAGTGCGTAATAATAGTTTTAAAAGAAAAAAATCAACACAGTTCTATTTTCAAATTCTCAGGCGTTCGTTTAATTATTTACATTCGAATGAAAATCGATTTGAAATCTAAACGAGGACAGATATCCGTCGCGGTCCACTGTCACTTCGTTACTTATCGTATCCAACATGTGTATTTCAGGTAGTTCAGGGCTGAATAAGCAATCGATGTCCATTCATTAAAACTCAATAGCGTGTTAGTTATTATCGATCATAGAATCGGTACGGCTTTTAATTCGTATTTGTAGCTTTGATATGCCGCCGTGGAAGTAATTTTACAATTAATTGAAAGCAATTATTTGACGATCCGCGTGGCAGAGCGGTCATCATAGCAGTCTGACACGCAAAGGGTTCCGGGTTCGATCCCCGGTCAGACAGATAGCTATCTAAATGATAAATGTCGATTTCTGTTCTGGGTCTGGGTGTTTGTGTATTCGTCTATGTGAGTGTACGGTACCCACTAAATAGGGAATCCTAACGTGGGACTTTAATAAAATCTTGACCTACTCTATTATTTTGTAATTGTGTAATTAATTTTACACCTTTACCAATGTTTATAATTATGTTTAGACAAACATTCCCAAAGGATTGTTTAATCCAGATTATATCTTGTATTTCATACAAATGTGACATTATAAACTTACTTAACACTTAACGCTTTCTACACTCACAGCCCCACACTAGGATTACCTGTATCGTGGCTGCTATGGACACACACAGAGACAAATACACAAACACCCAGACCCAGAAACAGAAATCTAAATTCATCATTTAGAAATCTGTCTGGTCGGGGATTGAACCCGGGACCCTCTGCGCGTCAGACCGGCATAGTGACCGTTCTGCCACGCGGGTCGTCAATCTCTATGTACAGTACATAAGGTAAAAGTACGACAGCGAAAGTCCGAGTTCGATACACAGGCTTGCTCAAAAATGTAAGGTTGAGACGAATCATCGTCCGAATACCAATATGTTGCGAATCTACTTCATAAGTTTCTTAAAAGTTGATAACCTTCATAAGCCAACGCGCAGCGATTTCAGAGTAACGGTTTTACCCCGCCCTTTTTCAAGGTCCCGATACTGATCCATAGCTGTAGAAATTATTTTCAGTACAAAGAAGCTACAAATACTGGAAAACAAAAAAAAAAACAAAAGACGAGAATGAAATTTTTGTCTTGTTTTATATTTTATAATTATTAGGTACTTATTCTATTTAATTGCGATAAAAAAGTAATGCCTTACATGTTTAATGAATAAATTATATCCATTACATAAAATTAGTAAACATTTTTATTACTGGTTGCCAAAATTAAGAGAAGAATAATAAATAAGAATAAAGAAATAAAAAAAACAAAAGAAGTTGTATCCGGACACGTTATGTCAGATTTAAGCCATCGTAAGAAGTTATAAAAGTTTCTTTGCGTAATATTTTGACAGTTTAATGAAGCTTTGTAATTTTATAAAACTTAACAATAAAACCACACTAAACTTAAATTAATCTTACTTAACTTAAATTTTGTTATTATAATATCTATCACAATGGCCGTACAGAAGATACCCAGTAACGTACAATCTTTATTAAATGCATCGGCGCGAATCAGTAACTACAAAAGTGCTATTGAAGAACTAGTAAGTATGACGTATGTGTTATTTATAGTTTATCTTTATAACAATTCTCGTGACGACAACGAAAAAAAGATAAGGCAAAATTCGTAGTTACTCCCTCTTTTGAAAGGAAAAATGATTTGATGTTTGAACAAATAGTTCTTTCGTAAAAATTGTTAAAAATGTAATTATAATCAATAATTTATTTATTTACTTATTTATATTTTTTACATCGAAATACTAACTAAACATAGTATATCAGGTAGTTATTGCCATAACAAGCAATATGTCATACCGCATGTCTATAATCCGAAAATAATTAAAATTATCTGTAGGTACTTCTAATTTAGGTGTAATGTGATCTTAGCTAACATAGGATATATCATCGTATCGTATAGGTAATCAGTAATCACTGTACTTCATTCATCTTAAAATATAGGTATACAATTCATTGGATGCCGAATCAACTTCTATAGCAATAAGAGTCCATATACAAAAGAATTGGATACAAGTTGTCGACAACGGCAATGGTATAAAAAATGAAGACTTCAAACTTCTTGGAGAACGGTATGCTACTAGTAAGCTTATGGATGTTAATAATTTGAAAGCAGCTCCTAATACATTCGGTTATCAAGGCCAGTCTCTAGCGAATATAATTGAAGTATCAGAAACTGTAAAAATAACATCAAGACGTGCAAATTCTAATAAAACTTGGCTTAAAACATTTTTTGAAGGAAAAGAAAATGAATGTCGTGAAGTAACAATGAGACCTTCAAAGGGAACAACGGTAAGGCTTTTATATATAGTACCTACAATTCTACTTTGCGATACAATTATTTTTGTATTCTTGATGTTATATTTTTAAACCATGACTGTATTCAAAATAACATAATTTGCAGGTCGAAATCAATGGTTTTCTATTTAATCTTAACATTCAAAGAAAATGTATAAATTCATTCACGCAACTACAAGAAATAAAAATCTTGTTAGAACACTTGCTACTAGTTTTCAATAATGTCTCAATAAGTTTAAGAGATGACTCTAATAACGAAATACTTTTTAAAATACATAAAAATAGAGATATTCATCAAACTTTTAAATCACTATTTGAAATTGATTTAAACGACATGCAAGAACTTCAAGTCCAAAAAAATGAGTATAAAGTTAAAGCCTTTATTGGACGCAAAGAGAACGAGCTCAAAAAACATCAATGGATCTATATAAATAATAAATTCATTTATCATTCTAATCTGCATGAATTAATTAATCGTAAGCTTTCGAAAACACTGGGTTTAACACGGGCGAACAGAAAGAAGATTAAAACGAAGGTATGTACATACTTAAAGTTTTAGGTGTTATAAAAAGTTGTATATTTTAATCTTCTTTTTATAGGGAAACTACGACGAAGATAATTATGTTGGATGTCAATCTGTCCCGTTTTATTTTCTATTTTTAACTTGTCCATATTTTGAATATGATACTGTCTATTCTGGGAAACAAACAACCATTGAATTTAAAGATTGGACAGAAATTAAAAAGTTAATAGAAAAACTTGTCCAATTCTATAATGGTGATATTAATTTGATAAACACAAACAATCAAAAACACAAACAAGCTAAAAATATAGAAGAAACAAGGAATGAAGTTAAAAATATAGTAGAAAAATTCTTAGGGAGCTATATAAACAAAAAATTAAGAGTATCTCAGATGCAAAATGGAGTGAAAGGTAAGGTTAGAAATTTAAAGAAGCAAATAATAAAATACACGAAAAGTGTGCAGCTAATTTTTTTTTTTTTTCAGGAAAACACATCAAGAGAAAAAAGAAAAAAGACCTAACAATTTCTTTAGCAAAATCAAAAACGAATGCACCATATCGTTTTATTAATAACGTTAATAATAAGATTAATTCACCTAAAAATAAAATAAGTAAAAGAACCCAATTAAAAAACGGTATTTCAAAACATTCAAAGTCAACAAAGAATGTGACAAAAATTAAACATAATCCGAAAATTGACAAAGCCAAACGAACCTTAAAATGTAAATGTAAAAAAGTTGATAATCTCATTGAAGTATTTAAGAAGGATACTGATACGATTAAAAGAAGATGTAAAGAAATATCGTCCAATATAAAAGATTTAATGAACTTAAAATACTATAAAGTCAATGAAGCAATTATGAACCAAGATATAGACATATTATCAATTGAAAAAGAAGCTGATAGTGAAAATCCAACTACTATCAAGGGATGTGAAAAAATTATGAAACAAAACGCTATTGAGGTTTTACAACCTAAACCCATAATAGAAAAAACGAAAACATATGATTTGCTTCAAACGATATTGAAAACGCCACAAGATATGAAAACACAACAAGAAAACACACGCATAGGTATTCATTTTTATATACATTCATTAATATCAACAATAAAATATTTGAATCGATCATCTAAATTTAGTCTTCACGGGCGGTAACGCATAAGTTATGGAATTCTGGTATTAATTAAATTAATGTTCTTCTGTTCTCATCACATTTCACTGTTGTCACTACCCCTGGTTTGAACCCCGGGCACATTACAATAAATTTAGGTACTGGATTTGCGTGTTTGTGTACTTGTTGATTTTATGTAACTTTAAGTGTAGTGTCTTATGTGTATTTTTTTAGATATTTATCAAACTAGTCATTTTGCATCTAAACTTACATATGAGAGCCACAAATATAACATCAAAAATCATGTTGTGTCTGATGATAAGAAATATCGAAATTTACACATTCTTAAGCAATCGAAAGATAATTTTATTGCTCCTGCAAAAACAAATAAAAGAGGTTTTCGAACAAATGCAGAAGAAAATACCAAACCTAGGATTCAGTTTAAAGCAAAAAGTTTGAGAAAAGGAGATTTTAGTGCTTATTATAAGATGCTCAATAAATATAAGCAAGAAGTGCTAGATACTAATTTTTCTGTTGATACATATCAAGAGAGCGATATAATAGAAATCTCTAAAAAGATTCGTAACCAAATTTTAAAGGATATGAAATATATATCGAATAATCACGACCAAAATAAGATTAAATTGCAAAATAAATGCATGAAACAGGCAAATTACGAAGTTAATTTCAAGATTGAAAGCACATACACAATTCTAGTTGATTCAATTCATAGTTCATCACAAGTATTATGTAGGCACAAAGATCGAAATAATTTATTAGACGATACTGTCGAAACTAGAAAAGATAAAACCATAAGCTATAATGACAAAACTGGCAGTTCTGATATAGAAGTGGAGACTAGTTTGAAAAACAATAATTTAACTAATAACAAAATGAATGTAATTATATCCGAGACTCCAAATACATCTCGTATTGAGGAACCTGTCGAACCATTAGACATATGTGAAAATATCATTACTGGCAGTGATAAGCTTGCTGAGGAATTCAATGATACATTCGGCATAAATAAGAATAACGATTCCTTATATATGGCAAAGTGTGATGAAAAAAGTGATATAAATACGCCGGAACTCCAAAATTGCGATTTTTCAAATGATAATTATATTAATAATCTAAAGATAGATATTTCTACAAATAAACATTTGAATCAAGAAGGATTTATAGCTATGCAACAAATTAATAGTAACGATGGAGATATTGATGATATAGCAATATTTGACGAGGAATTTAATGATCAGGATAAAGATGAAGAAGAATTAGTTGAAAATGAAGCTTCTATATTACAAGATAAGTTAATTAATAACTTTGAATTGATAAGTAGACATCGATTTATGCCAAAGGGTACGTGAAATGATTTAAGTGAATTCCATTAGAAAATTTCCATAAACTGTTATTATTATATCTTTTTTTAGGAACATCTCCGATATTTAAAAATGTTTTCTCAAAAAATATTTGTTCGTATAACTTGGATACAGAATACTACGAGGATGTAAGTCTGCATTACAAATTCAAAATGTATATTAATAATATTAATATTATATAATGAAGTTCTATATATATATTTTCTTTTTTTGCAGACCGTTTATAATAATTTTGCAAAAGACGTAGAAATAAATACAAAGATTTTTGAGCCAAAAGTACAAAGCGTGAAAGATCTTACAACAGGACCTATAGGAAAAGTTACTGACAAACTAAAAAAAAATAATGCAAATCTTATTTTCGTAGCAGATTCTTTGGCAGAGGCAAAAGTTGTATCTACTCGATTAACACTTTCTTTTTTTACCCTCATATAATAATCATACACATTTAATTATAACGGATTCGTTTATTCTTCAGGTTTTAAGCCAAGTTGACAGTAAATTTATTGCAGCTATAATTCTTGCTAAGTCACAAGGACATGATTCATCGGAATTCTTTGTATTGTTTGACCAGCATGCTGTCCATGAAAGGATCAGACTTGAGACTAATCTGGAATGTAAAGATTATAATCTTTAAAAACAATACTTCATTTGTGCGTTTATCAAACTTTTATCAAAATGTAAAATATTTTGTTTCATAGACTACTTTAACGGCAATAATTGGAGAAGTGTTACAATAGAAAAAGTTTTTGTGAAGGTCTCTAAGGACGAGATACTTTATCTGCATAATCATAAAGATAAGTTTATTCAATGTGGTTTAGGGTGGACAGTCATTGACAATTGCGAAATTCTTGTGAATTCCGTGCCTGAAGCAATTATTGGCAAAAATCCTAGACCGGTAAATGTTTTACATATTCATTCTCTTTTTTATTTTTGATGAGTTAAAAATAATAATCATCATTTTGTATTTTTTTAGCCGGATACTGTTTTAAGAGCTGTTAGAAATTTGATTACTGAACAAATAAATGCTATTAAATGTCTTAAAGGCAACGCGTCTCTATACCCTCGCTCTATTATGAATCTTGTATTTAGTGAGGTAAGGAAAATAAGACATAATTTATTGAATAAATAGATTTATTGAAATAAATTTATCTTACATACTACGTAAATATTTATACAAGTTAATTCTTATTGTGACTTGGATTAAATTATTTAATAATGTAATCTACATGAGTACTAACTATGAGTAAACACTTACATACGACACTTCTGAAGTTGTGCTCATAATCTTTGTTACTTATATTATTTTATAAATTATTCAAATGACTCACTTTATATCGAATATTTTGTCTCTTCTAATTCTGTTTCTTAGGCCTGTAGATACGCATTAAAATTTGGAGATAGGTTGTCGAAGGAGAACTGCCAAGAGCTTATACTTGAATTGGCAAAATGTAAGACGCCATTCCAATGTGCTCACGGTAGACCTGTTATGGCAGTTATGATGGAACTAAAGAGGGATTCAAATAAATATGAGGTAAATGCAGTTCAGATTTTAAACGTATATTTGTATTAACTAATAAGAATAGGTATTCTACTTAAAATAAAATAATCATACAAACAACGCATATAGGTACTACCTCTCAAAATGAAAATTTTGACAGGAATTCGGGAATTTACATTTGCTTCAAACTAAATCAACTTTATTAGGCAAGTAACATCGATTATTGATTTTAATTAATACAATATAATTTTCAGGTCGATATGCAAAAAATTAAGCTGTTCAAGAAACCAATGAAATAAAGAAATTTTGAATTGTATTTTCAATTGAAAGAAGTTAATAATTTGTTTCAAATAAATATATTATTCCTAAGTACCTAATCCATATAATATATTAATGGTCTACATATTTCTAATAGCATAACGTATCCAGGGGATATACGAACTGATTCTTGTGTGAACATCTGGGAAACCAATAGCACATGGTATACCCCACGATACGATTCCAACGAGCTCGTTTTTCCAAGTCAGTGGACCACCGGAATCACCCTGAAAGATACAACACAAATTATAAACCTTTAATCTTCTGTATCTAGTACTATTGTGGCTGCAGCTCTGAAAATGCAAAAAAACAATAACCTATTGCGCGACGCATTTTAAGATTTTATTGCGCTGTTTTTCCTCAAGTTATTAAAGAATGAATGAAAAGAATGAAGATTCGTCTTCAGAATTTTTTTTTTTTTTGCCAGTAATACTTTTTGCCAGTAAATGTTAAAAATAGGGTCTGATCTTCTAAACTGAAAGTTATTTAAACTAAAAAATATTTACAAATGAAACGATGAATATAAACAGAATTTAAATATACTTACATGACATGTCCCTTGTCCCACCCTTGTAAATGTGCAGAACATACGATCTGTTACTTGTCTCGAGTAACGCATTGCGAAATTGCATATATCTTGGTCAAACACGGTTAGATTCAAAATATGCATTCGACGGCTTGATTCTCCGTTCGGCTGTATAGAAAATCATTTGTTGAGAACACTAAAAACTTTACAGAACACTCTACATTTTACAAATGGTATTTCATATCTCAATAGTAACAGGTTTATTAATATTTTCTACAATCTTAATATATTATTTTCACAAACACTATTTGTTTAGCGCATCTCACCTCTTGAGCACCAAAACCCGTCAATACAACTGGATCTCCTTCTTGTAATTTTTTTGTACCCAAGTGTAATATTCGTACACTTCGCAAATCGAACATTCCTTTAATTCTTACAATGGCTATATCATTTTGCCTGACACTTATATTGTACTCGCTATGAATTAAAATAGATTGCACATCATACTGATGTCCTCCTTGATCCAAATTGGTCGTTCCTACAATAACTTTGATGTATTGAGGTTCAGCCCTGAAAATACGAAACAAGGCACATTATGGGTACATAAACGATCGTAAGTAGGTACATAATAGGAAAAGGTTCTCGTAAATAGCTGAATAGGCTACCTCTAAATATCTCAATTACCTATTTAACTTATTTTTTGTTTACGAAGAAATAAATTTAGGGTATACATCTATACGATAAGAACAGATAGAAAAATTACTTCTTAAATAACCGTAAGATAACTAATAGATAGAAAAATACCTTATACATACCCAAGTACACAATGAGCTGCAGTAACTAGATCCCCCGGTGAAATGACTGCACCTCCGCAAACGTGATGTCCTGTTAAGTTTTGCAGCGATACATGAAACAGTCCAAACTCAGGCGGTGCTTCATAACCACCAACTATTCTCAAAGAACTCCCTAAAACACACTATAAATGTTAAAATAACATCGCAATATAAGTACAGATATCTATTACGCACTTTATGCACTAAGTCATAATATATAAACTTTAAAACCTTTAGTGGTCCCCAAACAGGTCAAGAAAACAAGACACAAAAAATATACAATATGCATTTTAGAAACGTCCTTCTAATACAACAAGAAAAGTATAACAAATTTTATTGATATCAAACTATAGTCACAATTAAATTGTTAGATAAATACCTACTTATATGAATCAGTGCTTCAATCTCCATTTTTATCTTTAATTACTTCATAATTTTAGCTATAATAATGATACATAGGTAAGTATTTCTTTTCAATTGAAAATTGATAAAACCTTTTAATCATGCATGTTTATAGTAATAAAATTTATGCAAATATGTAGTAGATACTCCTATAAGTCCTTGGTTTAAAACCAGGAAGGATTACTGAGGCTATTTTCAATTGGCACATTTTTTTTATAATATAGGAGTAGCAGACGAGCAATCAGTCCACCTGATGGTAAGTGTTTACTGCAGCCCATGGACATCTGTAATCAACCCCAGATAGGATTAGATATTCCTACCTGAGGTCGGCCACAGATGCGCCGCTACCCCTGAGGACTAAGCTGGAACGCCTCGTAAAAGTATGTCTCCCTTACCACACCCTTCAGACCAGAACACAGCAGCCCTTAACGCCGCTGTTATAAGGCAGAAATAGGTGTGGCGGTGGTGCTGCCGGAGTCGAGCCACAAAGAGTTCTACCACCTTCAAAATTAGATAAGTTACCTCCCAATATTTTACATGCATATTACATACGTACATAGAAATCTAAATGATGAATTTCGGTTTCTATTTCTGGGACTAGGTGTTTGTGTATCTGTCTCTGTGTGTACCTCTATACCCATAGCACCCACGATACAAGGAATCCTAGTGTGGCTGTGAATGTTGAAAGACAATCAGTAGTAGTTGTAGTAATCAAGTAGCAGTCATTTGATTTAAATGGATGATGGTAATTGCCTCATTAAGTGCCTAATTAAATTTAACAACTGATTCGCATCGATTAGATACTAGTCAAACAATGTGGCAATTAATTAATTATATTTATATGGCAATTAATTAACTTTTAAGGGTAACTTTCGATTTGAGTCGTTAAGTTAAAGATATTTTTATTTGTATTCAAATACACCGATAAGATTGCTTCATTTTTATTGCTTAGCACAGCTTGGCTCTTGTGAAAATATCTTCAACAAAGCATTTTTTTTTTGTATAGAGGTATGCGAACTAAAAATTAGAGTTACAGAGGGATTGGAATAGCTATAGCATTTTTAACATTTAACAAAATTCTCTTCGTTTGGTTTATTGTGTACATATTTTACCCATTATTCTCATTAATTATTTATAATTTTGGCTGAATGGAAATGATCCAATGCGGAAAATATATGTTTTTATTTTATAATCTGTTGCCACTGCAGCGATTTAAAAAATATTAAATGTCATGTCACTAAGTAATGTCAATAATGTCAAATATTGTCATTAATTTATCAACTAAACTAAGTATACGTCAAATTCAATTGTCAAGTGAAGAAGGAGAGGACAAACATTGTAAAAACAACATTTTGTAAAACATAAACGAATAATGGACATCCTTAAAGCTGAAATTGCTAGGAAGCGAAAACTTCTCGAAGAAAAGAATATTTTGGTGAGTCAATTTGTTTTGTAAACAATGGTATCACCTAATGTGTATTTGTCTACATCGTCTGTTCTCTTGCAGGACCCATCTAAAAAGTACTTCAAAAGGGGAGAATTATTAGCTAAAGAACAAGAGGAATACTTTAGGAAATGTGGACAACAAAAGAAAGAAGAGGAGGAAGAAGAAAAGAAACGTCAACAAGATACAGATAATAAAGGTTAGTTTACACAGCCAACATTTTAAACCAAGGTGTTAACCACACAGAACTCATATTGGTTCGAATGGGGCACCATCGCACCACCACTACTATTACTTTCTCATACTGTAGTGCCTTGAGCCTCGAGTCCAAAGTACAAAGTTTAGTAAACTTAAAGTTCCACTGACTCATATGAAATAATTAACAGCATAGAACATTCATATAACTAAGAATTATATCACCTCCCTGTGTATTATCTGAAGACTATGATTTGGATTCTTTCAAGATGCTTGCTTTCAAATGATGTCTAGTGAATGCTCGTTTTCCAGGCAAGCACACATTTGCATGGATTGCTTTCTTTCATATATATCTCATATTCCAAAATAATACTAGTAAACTGTTCTTTTTTAAGTTATTCAATAATCATCTATGAAAAATGATGCTCTGTATTTTGCATTTGATGAATATAAAAATAAAATTTACAGTGAATAAACAACAGAAGCAGCCAGAACAAACTGAAAGTATATCCCTTCCAAGAGCCGAAGTCATCAAGAGGTTAAGAGAGCGGAGCCACCCAATAACACTGTTTGGAGAGAGTGAAACACAGTCCTTTAAGAGGTTACGGAGAATAGAGATTCAAGAGCCTGAAGCCAACAGGGTATGGTAACTAATAATGTAGTAATAGCTCAGAGGTTTGAGATTAACACTCTTCAATCCATATATCCAAATCAGTATCTTAAATCCATATATCAAAGTTAGTCGAACCCTTTGCTACAGCTATTTTTGCCTTATAATAACAGCGTTAAGCATTTGTATTCTGGTTTGGAGGGTGAGGTAAAGGAGACATACTTTTTCAAGTAATTCCAGCTTGAGCTTTAGAGGAAGCAGCGCATCAGTTGCCAACCTCAGGTAGGAAATCAATCTTATCTAAGGTTCATTACAGATGTGTGTGGTTGTAGCCATTTAACATCAGGGTGACTGCATGCTCGACTGCTATCCTATACAATAAATAAAAGTATATTTATTCAAATAAGTTAAAAATAAATAATAATTTGTTTATGTTGAATGTCATTCATAATGATAAAATTTCATTTTACAGGGCTTCCGAAATGATTTTCAAGAGGCTATGGACAAAGTTGACCAAGCATATCTAAATGAAATTTTGGCTCTGGGTACACAGGTATGTTTATTCTTTTATACATATGCAATACATGCAGTAAGATAAAATTGCAGTTCCTTTAAAACCATGCTACTAAGTGCAATCAGTATTTGCATGGTTGTTCTGTTAAAATCAACAACAGTTTTAGACGACAGCCAGCCAACCAACATTCTGTCCTGTATATGATATGTTACTGTGTTTGAAAGTATCAACCTAAAGTTCAGAAAAAAATATCTACTACGATCTTTTTTTTTATTACTTCTTCATTTTCAATGTAAATAATTATTTTACTTAATAATGACTAATAAATTGTTTTATTTATAGAATGAAAGTGAAAAATCTAATAAGGAAGATGACATTGATGATTCCGTTACATATGAGTTCATACAAGAAATGGCCAAGAAGATGGGACAAGGGGACAGAAATCATGACATGAATGTTATAATGATAGTGCTGCAGGTAAATATAAATATATACATTTTCATACTTGAAGTAAGTGGTAGAACCCTTTGTGGTTCGACTCCGGCGGTACCACCGCCATACCTATTTCTACCAAATAACAGCAGTGTTAGGCACTGCTGTATTCCGGTTTGAAGGGTGTGGTAAGTGAGACATACTTTTTCGAGGCATTCCAGCTTAGTCCTCAGGGGTAGCGGCGCATGGGTGGCTGACGTCAGGTAGGAATATCTAATCCTCTCTGAGGTTGATTACAGATGTCCATGGGCGGCAGTAGTCACTCACTATCAGGTGGACTATACAGTCCACCTATAGTAAGTAAGTCCACAGGAGTAGCAGACAAGCATACGCTTGTCTGCTACTCCTATATTATAGAATAAAAAAAAGTGATTTTGAAAATAATACACTTTTAGTCATACTGAAGCAACCAAGAAATATAATCCACCCGTTTACCAATGGAAAAACCATATTTGTTAGCCTCTTACTGTTATCTACAGACCCTTTAATCGCAAATAACATGACATTGGCTAATATTGATGACAGGTGCGTTGGTACCCTTAATGAGTATATCAGAATATAACGAGTATGTAAGTACTAACGTAAGCTACCACATACTACTTAAACCGGACCAAACTCTGCTATCATAAAGTAATAATAGGAGTGATGGTGGACCCAAATATTGAAAATTTATTGAAAAATATTCTGATATATAAATTTTTTTAAACTATGGCAACACTAATGACTTCCCCTCGTTATGCAGTTCTTATTAAAATTATGGGGCCAACAACTGAATTCAGCAACAGCAGCAGAAAAGACAGCAGCGAAACATAAAATGGCTAGAGCCACATACACACAAACACAGGTCTACTTGAAACCTCTCATGAGAAAACTTAAGAAGAAAAACTTACCTGAAGATATTTGTGACAGCCTAATGGAGATTACAAAACATTTGTTGGAAAGGAATTATATAATGGTATATTATCTTTTTTATCTATGATGGTAGAATATGGGCCAACAGTAAAAATAATGCTATAAATATAAATGACTGCAGATCATTATAACTTAACAAAGAAAAGAGTCTATATTTGTAAGGTTCTGATATGAATCTGATATATTGCTATTTTGATTTATGTAATTGAAGTTGCAATTGATGCAATATCCATGTTTAATAATTTAAATTTCTTTTTATGTTATTATAATTATGATTTTTTAAATAATATACTGTGATTTACTGGTGAATGTTTTTAATATAAGTTTATATTTTTACAGGCTAGTGACGCGTATCTGCAGATGGCAATTGGCAATGCTCCTTGGCCTATAGGTGTAACTATGGTCGGTATCCACGCTCGTACTGGTCGCGAGAAAATTTTCTCCAAAAATGTAGCTCACGTAATGAATGATGAAACACAAAGAAAATACATACAAGCTCTCAAGAGACTCATGACGAAATGCCAGGAATATTTCCCAACAGATCCGTCTCGATGTGTCGAATATAGTACTACTAGATAAATTAAATAACATTTGTATTAATGTCTTTTTTTATTTTAACATAACATGTAAATAATCAAAAATATTGAAATCACAGACGATTGTAATACTTGGCCCACTAGATGGCGTGTTCTACTTTAACCGCTGATGTATAATGATCTGTGTAATGTTACATTAATATTACACAGATCATTATAATGTTTATAATGTCATTATGTAATGTTACATTAACATTACACAGATGCCGCTACTGAGAACCCACAGAGTAAATTACAAAAAATATATGGACTTGTATGACAAAGTAAGTCTGTCCGACAGTTTTACTGTTCGTCGGCCGACAGAATCTGATAAGGATATTGTTTATAGATAACGATAGGTCTGTCAGTAAAATACAAATTAAAAAATTGAAAATAATTACACTTAATAATCAATCACGCATGAAGTTAACACGAATTTCATGTAAACAAATTATAATAAATTCATCAATTCTTAGAAAATAGAAAACGAAGGTATTTCTTTGCATCAATAAAGTGTCTTAACAAAGAAATAAAATCGTGGGCCGTTGCGTAAGCGGATTAAATATTATATAAATATATTTACGATTTTTTTATAATATAGATGTTACAGACGACCATCAAAGCAACGTACAATATAGCTGTTATTAGGCAGAAATAGGTGTGGTGATGGCGTTCCGTTAGGAGTATAGGTGTTCTGCGCAGAGTATAGTAACCTACATAGGTTTTTACTACCTTTACTATATTTAAATATTATAGTATCAAAGCACACATAACCTGGGCGTAGATATCTTAAGCTTGTGCAGTGGATGCATAATCTCTACAATGTATTCCACATTCAGACTGTAAGCAATATTTTTCTCACATTCTCATTATGAAACCAGAACCCACCTGGGACCGACTACATATCGGACGTACAACCAGGTATACTATACTCTTTGGTACAACCTCTAACAAAATAGTATTTATATAAGTTATCTGTGATTCTGACAAATTTGAAATTTGACAATTAAGATGAAAACAAGTTCATTAAATCTAAACTTTAAAACAAATTAACAAACTATGCAAACAAACGTGATTAAGTTGTAATTGAATTTGAATTTAAAGGATATTTTTATTCATTTTGTGTAATCTCTAGACGCCCTTGCAGCATTGTACGTAGTATTCCCAAAAACAAGTATGATTTTAGACTACATAATAAAGTTCCACATTGAAGACTGTTTAAATATCTTATCAGAGACAGATAACTTGGGATATTACAGTATTAAGATTGAGTGAGTATTAATTTATATACTCTTTACTTAGTATACTTTGGGTTTCAAGATTCGTTACTACTAATTTTTATATAATATTTGTTGCAGCTTTTTGAAACTATTTGAAACTTATCCTGACATTGGTGACAAAGTTCTGTGTAGTCCAATAGAGACATTACCAGCTTGTGACAGAGATATAATAAAAGCTCAGCAAAATATTTTAGAAGGAACCGAGTACAAATCATTAATATCGAAACTTAGTTATTACTATCTCAAAAGGAATGTATATGCAAGATTTTTTGGCCTACCAGTATGTCCAGAGTTGCATAGGACTATTTTTCCTAAGAATGTGGATTTGGGCTGTTTTTTGAAAGTAACAGGTATGCATCCTTCCAATACATAAAGTACTAATGGCAGTGTAAAGGAAGATATAACCAATTATTATCTACAAGAACGAAACTCTTATGTCAAGTATATGCATATGCATTGATACTTCAGAGTCACAGTGTAAATGCCTCCAATTAGTATGTCTGCTTTATCTTTCAAACTAGAATTTAATACTATTATAAAACTTTATGGTATTATGAGTCTGCAGTATGTCTATCATTAAAACTTTTATTAGTTTTACTTTTTAGTACATTATACATCCAGTAAGTGGTCACTGCCAGCTATGGACATACATAATCAACCCTAGACAAGATTAGACTCCTATATGAAGTCGGCAACAGATAGACAAACAAATTAGTATGAGACCAGAACACAGCAGTGCATAACATTGCTGTTATAAGGCAGAAAAGGTGTGGTGGTGCCTCCCAAACATGAAGGGTTCTTGGATAACATAATAATAAAGTTTTACCGTCTTGTATTTCTAGGCACAGTTGTGAGAGTTACTCAATCAAAAATGCTCGAATATCAAAGAAAGTATATATGCATGAAGTGCAAGTATGAAAACTGTGTAGAAGCAGAGTTTGAGCACCGTTACATTCTGAGGGCTCCAACTAAATGTGGAAATACTGATACAAGATGTAGGTGTTCTACTTTCAGTCAAGTCAACTTGGTTTCGAGAGAACATTGTAAGGATTATCAGGAAATTAAGATTCAAGTAGGTAATAAGAAGTATTTATAGAATTCAATGACCATCTAATTATTTGAGAATTATTTGAAAATCACTATACTTAATTATATGACTTTAATTTGTTACCCTAGAACAAATATATTTTTTGTTATAATGTTATTTTGTTATAATAATAAAAAAATGTATCCTTACAGGAACAAGTTAATAAGCTGAGCATTGGGACTATTCCTGGTTCGATGTGGGTTATCCTAGAAAATGACTTGGTTGACTGTTGTAAACCTGGAGATGATGTTATTATATGGTAATTGACTTTATAGAATATACCAATATAATTAATATATGCTGATTTAAGGATGGCAAACACTTATCTTAGATCAGTTAATATTACCTACTTAGATAATGCAAGAACCATTGTGATCAACACATTAAATTTTACTCTTGGACATGGGTTTAGGCCATAGTACACTGCACTGGCCAAGTGTAGACTTGATACAATCATGAGATTTTTTTTAAGAACTCTTATGCTCATAGATTTACACTCAATGTTTTCCATCATCAAGCAAGTTATAATTTCGAAATAACAATTAATATGTAATAAATATAAAAAACATACTATTTAATAATCCTTTTTTGATCTAAGGAGTTTAAGTAATGCCCTATGTTAAAGGCTTCTGTTATATTCTAGTGGTACAGTGCGTCGTCGATGGCGTCCATCTGCACATAACAGGAAGTCAGAGGTGGAACTAGTGCTGCAAGCAAACTATGTAGAAGTGAGCAATTCACAAAAATCAGAAGTGGTTGCAGCTGCTCCTGATATCAAGGATTGTTTTGAGGACTATTGGTCCAATTACGAAGCTTGTCCTTTGAAGGGGAGAGACCAGATACTCGCTTCAGTGTGTCCTCAGGTATGACTGTGAAAATGATTTAAAATAATGCCCCACAGACCATCATAAATATGACTGTAATCAAAAGTATTGGTTGTTTCAACATTTAAAACTTCCAAATGATTCATAATACAATTGATTTAATTCATGATGTCTCTTGTCATCATAATATCTCCTGCATGTACAGCTTTAGTTACACATTTTGAAATAAAACCTTAGAAAAAAATATATAAAATATGCCATATAGAATATAAATATGCTATATATGCCATATAAAAGATGCCATATAGCGCATAACATAAAACATTAGGTAGTCAATCTATTGTAATTAATTTTATAGGTCTATGGCCTACATTTGGTGAAACTAGCAGTGCTCCTAACAGTGATAACTGGGTCCAATCACATTGTGGAAAAAGAGGAGACTAAAAAAGTTGCACCTGATGACAGGCACACAACAAATGTACGGGGACAATGCCATTTGCTTTTGGTTGGAGATCCAGGTAAAAAATATATAATTTAGTACAAAAAATACATTATCTGGGAATATGTACAAAATTATTTAGGAATAGGGAATTAAGTACAAAAAATACATTATCTGGGAAGCTATGTAGATCATATGTAGATCCATATATACAAATATTCAATAAGCTGTAATCATTTGAGCCTACAGTATAGTCTTGAATTCCTACAGTCCTTATGCGTCCCCTTTTTGTCGTGCATTGTGCAGTGAATTCACTGAATTTTCTATAAATGAAAAGTGCTTATTACGAGACTATTTCTTAGCTGTCTTTTATTTTTTTGTTTTAGTGTGTGATTTATTGTAATATATTTTAGGTACGGGCAAATCGCAGTTGCTTCGTGCTGCGGCGGAGTTAACCACGCGGTCAGTGTTTACATCTGGTGCTGGGAGTACGAAGGCCGGTCTCACCTGTGCTGCACTTAGGGTAAAGGGACACACATAATAATTATACTAGCAAACCCGGCAAACGTTGTGTTGCCATATAAATAAAAAATGTTAAGGGTGAACAACTCGTATCACTTATTCATACCCCAACAATAGATAGTAGCCGACCTACTGAATATGCATATAAAATTTGGTGAAAATCGGTAAAGCCGTTTCGGAGGAGTACGGTAACTAACATTGTGATACGAGAATTTTTTACTTTTTTACTTTAGTTATTTTTTACTTTTTAATGATATTAAAGTCAGTTAAGTATATGTTTTTGCTAATAAAATAGGATACGAAATTTAGCTTTGTAATAAGATTATTTTGCAGTTGACGATAAATCTATTTTGTAACAGCAACAAAGCTCTATAATCAACCATACAATGTTATTTTGTTTTCTGTAAACTTAACCCTTGAAACTAATGGGCACCAATATTTAATGTAAATCCATATATTCTAGGAAGAAGGCGAATGGCAATTAGAAGCGGGCGCATTAGTTCTGTCGGATGGGGGAGTGTGTTGTATAGACGAAATATCCCACTTACGCGAACACGATCGCACCGCTATACACGAAGCTATGGAACAACAGACCATATCTATTGCCAAGGTATACATTTACATTTCTATACATTCATGCATTAATATTATGTATATTACGCAGTTAATGTAATCTTCCATAGATTGCATAAACTGCATAAATATAATATAATAAATATATGGGATAGAAGTTTTATAGTTAATGTGTGTTGTGAGGCACATATGCATCAGTTCTGTTCCTTAAAAAGAATTAATAAGTATAACAGAGGCACATTAATTTATACCTACAGGCTGACACAAAAAAAAAACAAAAGAAATTCATAACGCATACTAAATAAATTATTTATTTTTCTTATTTCAGGCTGGTATTGTTTGTAAGCTGAACACACGATGTGCCGTGGTAGCCGCGTGTAATCCAAAAGGCCACTATCAGACCGATGAGCCATTGAGTGTCAATGTGTCTTTGGGAACTCCTTTGTTAAGTAGGTAAATAATTATTTATATTTAAGCTTCATTTGCATGCAATTTAAATGCAATTCTAAAAATTAATTTGTTAGAATTTAATTTGCAGAAATACCTTAGAAAATACGTCACAGGCTGTGTTTTTGCCAAACCACTTTTTTTTTTAATTTCAGATTTGACTTGATTTTCATCTTGTTGGACTCCAAAAATAAAGCTTGGGACAAACTAGTGTCTTCCTATATTTTGTTTGGTGGCTCTACAACTGTTGAGGCAAAGAAGAAATGGAGCCTTGAAAAGTTGCAGGTAAAAACACAATACAACTTCTACACTAATATTATAAAGAGGAAAACTTTGTTTGTTTGTTTGGTTGTAATGAATAGGCTCAAAAACTACTGGACCGATTTTAAAAATTCTTTCACCATTCGAAAGCTACATTATCCACGAGTAACATAGGCTAAATTCTATATGAAATATATTTGATAAATAGATTTTGAGGCGGTACAAAGTTTGCCGGGTCAGCTAGTCTATAATAAAGTAATAGATAGAAAGTGGTATTTGAAATTAATTACTTTTTCAGATGTATATAAGCTTGGTTGGACCGAGGAGCAGTCAAATGACGAAGTCGGCAAATACTATACTGCAGTCTTACTACATGATGCAAAGGAAATCGAAAAATAGAGATCCATCCCGTACTACTGTCAGAATGCTTGATAGCCTCGTAAGGTATAATCTCTTTTCCCCCTTTATAAGTTTTACATGACAAGACTATTTAAATTTGAATTACTTACACTTATTTAAACTTGTAATGTATTGAATACTTAAAAGTGATGATTTATTGTTCTTGGTTTGTTAAATGATTTTATTGTTCTTTTTAGATTGTCCCAAGCTCACTGCCGTCTCATGTATCGTACAAGCATATTACCCATGGATGCAATAATGGCAGTTTCTTTAGTAGATTTGTCAATGCAAGACTGTACTTTAGATGATACAGTAAATGCGTTACATTCCACTTTTTCGAAGTATCCCGATTATGAGTATCTTTGTACTGCAAAGAAAGTCTTAACAAGACTAAACTTGTACAGCATATGGCAAGAGGAGTTACTTTATTATGGGCGGTTGTTACAAGTTGATCATAAAACTTTAGAAAGTGAAATAGACAAAAGAAGCTGGCATATATTCTCTAAGTATGATGATGTAACTGATGATAATATTCCACTCTCTTCATCTCTGGTAACTAGCTCTTACTTTGATATCAATAAACAGAAGAATAATGAAGTTAGCAATGATCTTGATACTAGTACAAATAATCAAGGAAATGTAGGTGTAAATAACAGATTAGCAGCCACTTTGAAAAAGCATGCGACTCTCAACAAAGATGAAAGGAAACCTCCATTAATTAACAAAAGAAGAAATGTTACCAAAAGGAAAAGAAAAGAAGTAATAATTGAAACAAATTTACTTGAAGAGAAAACACCTTGTAAGACAAGAAAAGTAATAGGGAGAACCAGAGAAAATCATGCACAAATGTCCAATGAAATATCAGATAATGATATTGGTGATGGAAGGGATGTTCAAATTGATATTAGTACAGTAGAAGATACTTTTATGGAACTAGATGGTATTGAAAATGACAAAGAAGATCATGGTAATGATAAAAGCAGTGAAAGTGAAACTAATTTAAGCTTACAAGCTTTAGGTAGTAAGCAATATAACAATGAAAAGGTAAGCGAATCAAATAACGAGACATCGAACACTAAAGAAAGCCCCTCATCTAAAACAGTACAAAAGCTAAAACAATTTCAATTTATCGGAAATCCTGATTTAAATAAATTTTATGACGATAAATCGAAAGATCAAGCAGTTGAAAGAAAGAGCGTAGAACATGACAAGCAAGAAAGTCAAGAAAATCAAGTAACACTATTAAATGATATCACTAAGCAATTAGAAAATACATCAAATAGTCGAAAACCCTCCAGTTCGGCTACTTCGCAAATATCTATGTTCGAAAGTTCAGATTGTGAAATCGACTTTGACATATAAGCACATATCAATACCTTAATTCGCAAATCAGCCAACTCCACTTTTTGTTCAAATGTTTTTTTTTAATTTATTTTAATAGTAAATGGCGTTGAACGAAATCAAAATAAATAAAAAAAACATTTTGACAAAAAGTGGAGTTGGCCGATTTGCGAATTAAGGTATCAATATTATAATTATATCTTCTGTATGTACAATAGGTATATAACTTGTTTAAGTACAAAACTAATCAACCATCATGAAAAGGTTTCGTCATAAAACTACTTGAAATTCACAAAATGCTTCAATCAAATATATTATGTTATGTACATAATTATATATTAAATGTGATTTTTTAATCTGATGATATCATGTCCTTTAGTTCTTTTTTTATAAGTGAGGTCTCAAAACATACTTCATGTTTTGAAGGGTATTCCTAATTAACGGTTTTATTTAGCTCACCCCGTTTTTTCAACTATTAATTTACAAAGAACAAACTAACTAAACAAACAGAAAGTATGAAAACTTATTGTTGATATTTTGTTAAATAATTAAACTTCTATTTTTTAAAACTATTTTATTTATACCTATTTACAGCATGGTTTCATTTATTTACTAATGTTAATTATTGTTCACCTTCTGTATCCCCAGATTTGTAAGGATCTTTATCATAATTCTCTATAAGTAGGTTTTTAAACCTTCTAACTGTAAAAGATATGCTTTCTTCTTTGGCTACAATATTTATTATTTCAACTCTGGCCACATACAGATGATCTGGGTTATGTGGGCTAACATGTTTTATTACATCAATTTCATACTCTGGTCTTACCTGAAATACAAAACACATGTAATTATTATCAACCCTCACTGTCCCACTACTGTGGTGGGTTATTTAAAAAATAAGTATAATGAGTGAGTGGGCATAATGATGAATATGGAAGAAACTGCAGAAACTCACAGGTCTGTACTCTTAATAATGAGAGCTTATGATAAAATGCCTCATTGTTAATCACATCATTCAAATTTAATACAATTTTACATGATTTGGAGTATTTGGACTACAAACCTACTTTACACTAAGTAGTATGTAAATCATAAGATAAATTTGATGAAATAATTCAAAGAGGATGTGACTGCAATTGAAAGATATAGAAAAAATACTTACATTTGCACTTTTCTTCATTATTTTCTTACCATTCACTCTAATTTTACTTTCATAAAACAGTTTTTCGATTTTGCTGAAAGTTAAAGAAAACTGATCAAGTGTAAATTGAAAATTAACAGCAAGAGGATGTTCAATTTAAAAATCATAGATTGACTATAACTTTACATGAATTTATGACTGGAGATGTTTTTTTTTATATTCAAACCAGATGATAAGGCAGGCTAGCTAAAGCAGTCACTACTGCCTATGGACATTGGCAACATTAGAAGAGTTGCAATGCATTGCTGGCTTTTTAGGGGAGCTCTTTTTGCACCTATTTTGAAGAGCCCCATGTTATGCTAACTGAACAGGTGTGGACCCACACGAATCTAGTTGGTGAGGATGGAACTTCGCCCTTCAGCAAGTGGTATGATGGAGGAAGACACCCTTTCGGTCCAGGTCTCATAGGCACCAGGAGAAATAATATAGTGTTTTAATTTAGTCTTAAACTATTTAAAGAAAATAATACTTAAAACACATCATAGGTACAAGTAACCTTATGTCAGTACAACAGATATTGATTATAAAGATACAGGTAGATTATTAACAAGAAAACTCACTTTCTAGCGATCCCCAATGCAGATTTCAATACTGCATCTGTTCTTAAAGAAGTTGTAGAGAATGTTACGACTTTAGAGTCTTTTGATAGTGATGTATCGTCACCCAAGAAATCTTCTTCATTGTCCGAGTCTTCATCATGTTTCTGTAAAAAGGTATTTTTATAAAAAAATGGTAAAGCTATATTGGGAGTCATACATTAAATATGTATTCAAATAGAGTTGAAGATCTTTTGTGAAATGTCTCAAATGATTAGAATTCCTGTTGTCCTACTACTTCCAACTTACCTCAGTTAAACCTATTATTATACATTATACAGAAGACTGCACGTAATTTAATTACATGAACAGTAAACAAAAAAAAATTTTTCTAAGGTTTTAAATGATAACAACATACCTTTTTAGATTTATGGCGAATTATGGTATAATTAACATTTGTGACATTGGACTTAGTGAGTCTATTTGTAGAATTTACAGATGCAATGGACAAGGAATACAAAGCTCTCTTACTAAATTCTTGAGTTATCGCACAAGTTATTAAAGGACGAACGGAACGTAGCCACAGCGAGTTCATCCTTAACATTGTGTTAACCTAATTATCTTAATCCCTGCACGTAATGTCGTTTATTTAAGAAATTGAACATTATATTTCCAGTTTATATATTTTTAGGTTACATTTACCAATTTTGACCTTTTGGTTGACATTTGACATTCAGTTTGACGTTGACAAATATAAGTTGCGTTTTAAAACAGAATTTAAGACATATTATAAATAATAAACTTGGTAGTCTGTGATGTTGAAATAAAATATTGTGTATTAAAGCAATAAAATTAATTATTATTTAATGTATACTATTTGGCAATAACTAAACCTAGCGTTATCTGTTATAAAGACTTTTAAGTTTTGCATCAACGCACAATAAAATCTTACAATTCTCATAGTTCCGGTTTATTTAATTAGAGGTCGCTACTATAGCTTTGTCAGTGCCGCACTTTCAAAGAGTATACTAACTTAGATAGGAAAGTACTTTGTCGTTTCGTCCTAGGGAAGAATAGTTCAATATCTCTCTTTGGTATTTCGAACAGAAGCGCTATATCGAAAGCTAACATAATAATTCAAATCATGTTGAGTAAAAATAAAACCTGAATCATTTTGTTTCTATCATTAGTATGTAATTTTGTGCATAACAATAATAAATTCTGTTCCGTAGTCTACGCATAATATTATTAATAAAAATAAATGTGCGAGTCCATAAAATACTTGCCATAAATCAAACCAATGTCTGGCATTATTTATTCAGGATTAAAATGAAGTGGGTTCATTCTTGTTCCAAACATTATTATGTTAAAACCTCAATTGTAGTTTTGACGTGAACCAAATGTTGGAATGTAAACAAACGAAGGGTGTTTGTTATCATATCATGGGCGGGGTGGTCCGAATAAGTAAATTGTTATGATCAACCATAAGCCAGATCAAAGTTTGGTATTTATAGATGTGGACGGACAAATATACACAGACTCACAAATATTGCTATTGATGTAGCCAGATGTACGAATTATTTTCATTCATAAAAGTTGGATAAAAATAAGTAGGTACCTAGTCATTAACAAGCCGAAAGGTTTTCGTGTGACTAGAATATGTACCTATAACCATACAACATCATCATCAACCTATTATTGTCCCACTGCTGGGCACGGGTCTCCTCTCAGAATAAGAAGGATTAGGCCGTAGTACACCGCGCTGGCCAAATGCGTATTGGTAGACTTCACATACCTTTGAGATTTTTTTATACATCTCTTAGGAATGCAGGTTTCCTCACGATGTTTTCCTTCACCGTTTTAGCAAGTGATAATTAATTTCTAATACGCACATAACTTCGAAAAATCAGAGTTGCGTGCCCGGGATTTAAACCTCGACCCCTCGATCGAGAAGCCGAATTACCATAACCACTAAGCTATCACTGCCTTCCTGCCATACATACATAGGGTTAAAATTGTATTATTATAGTGAGAAGATATAGGCAAGTACTATTAAAAAGTGGGTACACTCCCAATCCCATATCTACTTCATAAAGATTAAACACCATTCGTTTAAAGTCTAAAATTAAATGTTTTTTTTCCGTGTACAATTTTAAACTAGATTTTTTTAAATAATTAGATGTTCTGGTAAATTGGTGCGATTTTTTAATTAATATCCAATTTAGATGAAAACATTATGTTGTGTTGCGAAAATTATAAAGCATAAACGTTAATTTATGTGCAAATGAAATCCGAAGAGGAACAAAGCATACCGCAACAGCTCTCAGAATTAGTTGTTGGCACTTGTTGGTCGTGTGTAGCTTTCACTCGTAAAGTTATTCATTATTTTTTACTTCCCCAAGGGATTATCGTATTACATTACATTAAATTGTAAGTAAATACAGGGCGCATACTTGAGTGTCAGATCCGAGACCGTGGGAGTCTAACTACCTACTTCAGTCAAGTGTTAGTCGGTATGTTAAGGTCAGAGTGATAAATTAGTTAATTTTTTGTTACTGAATTATTTCACATTGCTGTATCTCATGGGGTTACTAATAATAATGTGAGCAAGATGTACTCATACCTGTTTGTATGACGTATGTACACTCGGTATATAACTAAAATAGAGATTCTGAAAAGAGGGATACAATGGTGGTTCTCCAGACATAAGCAAATTTTGCTGTGCATCAATATTTTGTTTGGGAGGTTTTCTTTGTATTCTATGAAATAAAAATAAAACAAATTTACATCCAGAGATGTTATTATATGCTGTACCCATTGGCGACAGAGCGGCGCTCTAAAGTAAACACTTCTATTTGAGCAATGTGAGTGGATAGATCCTGATTGTAAACGGTTATTTCTGTCATAGCTATCGTCTGGAATAGTCAGGACTTCGGTTATGAGTGGACAAGAACCAAAACAGAAGTAATGTTGTCTATGGTTTAACTAAGTTGTAGATAGGTATTTTCTTACTTTTTGGAAAATTAACAGAACCACTAAATAGTTCGTTCTAAAGGTATTTTTTTATGAACTTCCATGCGAATGTGCATGTTTTTATCACTCCGGGTTAAACTGATATTAGTATCGGACTTTTACTTGAAGTCGATTACATTCACGCCTCTTCAGTTGTAACGCCTCAAATGATATCTTTGCCGTATCTAAGGCAGAAGCGTATACATTGTCATAAGTATTATAAGTTAGAAGCGGAATTGGCAACGGTGTCGTAGTTAAACTATAAGGTAGTGGTAGACCCACCACTTTTTAAACTGGCTATAATAAAATAATTGTTCTTTAAAATTAAAAAGTTGTTTACAACCAAAACAATACAAATAGATGTAAAAAATATGAATAGTTGTCTAAAACGAACACCTTACTATTTAAAAAATTTCAAAACAACCGCCTAAAAAATCCCAAAACACGTCACACTTAAGTGTCAGGACTATAATAGAGTAAAAATAAAAGTTGAGTAGGACTTCACAGACAATAATTAAAATGGCCGTCATCCAGCGCGATGGGGCTATACTTTATCACATTATACACGGTTTGTCTCTTAAACATGTGGACACATGTCTCGGATTCGAAACGATCCTTTTATTTTCGTATACGATTATGTTCACGGCAAGTTCAAAGGGGTTTTTTAATTTGACACAGTTTATGGCCGCGAGTTTGATGGCCGTGGGCGGGAGTAGAGTGGGTACTATTAATTAAATAACAAAGAGATATTACGCTGCCGCGTTTTAGGCTACCGTTCTTACATTAGCATGTTCATTATACTGCAAACAATGTAGGAGTATTGTTTGCAAATAGAACTAGAAAGTATAAGACTTACGAGTATTAATACAGATAAGTAGTAAGGAATAAGATCATACAACTTGATTACAAAATTTATGCGCATAAAAGTTAAGATCTTTAATAATCTCTAGAACTGGTTGCCTCTTGAATAAAGAATATGCAAATATAATGTGCATTTTGTTAGTATGTAGATTTTTCCACGTTTTAACTAAATACCAATTTTTATGTATAACATTGTCATTTAAGCAATGACGGTTGTGTACAAAAGAATAGATATCATTTCCTTTCTATATCTACTTCACTTTAACCTAAATCCAAAAACAACACCTCCAGAAACTTCATTGAATTATAATTCTAAGTTAGAATTCAAATCACCTCCTTATTCGTATAAAAATAAAAGAAACTTCAAAACAATGCTCTGGTTCGCCTGAAATAAATGTACTTTTACGGCTCCTTAGTATTAGAATTCTGAGCGTGACTCTGGGTTAGCTACTCTCCTTACACGGCAGTTTCTTTATTATAATCGCATTGTTTAACAATGCAGGTTTATGTGCTTCATGCCCGTCGACGAAGGAAGTTATGAATACATCGGTACTCGGGTTACGATGTTAATGTAAACATAAACATGGTTTCGGCCCTATTATAAATCAAATCCCTAAATATATTAAAAACATTGTGGGAACGAAAACTTTAGTACAACCACAGACTGTGTCAAACTTAAGAATACTAATGGAACATGATACGGATCATTGGTAACGGAACAATAAATTGCATTAAATTAAATAGATTTCAAATGTCATAAACCGGTATAAAAATGAATGGGAATGATGCAATTGATGCTCGAAATATGATAGAGGTAGACGTTCTTTTGTTATTTTAAAAATAGATAGCAAAAAACGAACAATTCAGCATCGCATACAATAGGTACCTTTGCTTTCTACATTTTGAAGATACGTTTCTGTGATTCTTAATGATAAATGTTATTTTATTGCTACAATATTTCTATAGAATCACTGTCTAAAGTTGTGATATAAAAAACTTTATTCCGTTTATATTACTCTACAAGTTTCAAATGGAAGTTATGTAAGTTTCCTCTCTTGACGAAAAAGGGTCAGGAAAACCCAAGAAAATGAAAAAAGTAAGTGCGAACTTCGTTTTGCGAAGTTGGTTAAAATGGTTAAAGAATTGCTTTAAATATTCATCGAGACTGAGATTTTATTACCTATATTAAGTGACTCTGACGATGAATGTAATACAACGCCTTCAGTGACGGCTTCAGTTTAAACAATGTTGATAACTTTCCCGCCGAATGATCCAATACCGCCGCAGGTTATACGCAAGACAGATACGAGACAATTACCTAGTTGAGATCAAAATGTCTTCCGCGTACTGGATTTCGCCGGCAGCTAACCGATATAGGATCTAACGGGAGCGAGGAATTAGATTTCTCATTTGACGCTTGAGATAGCGTATCGTTAATCATATTGAGGTGACACTTCATCGTGTCACGCTGTCCAGTTTCCTTTGTGAAACCACTGAACTGGAAACGGTTGACAACTTGTAAGAAGCCGAAACGTGGGCTTGAAAAATGACGCCCCAATTACGCTGGTTTCGGCGAAGACTGATCGTTTCGTAGCTATCGTGCAGTAGTTTGTCCGTCAGTCCCGTACTAATTTAGTTATGGGTTTACAAATTGAGTAGATCAGTTATACCAATGGATGGATATTAATAATGATTGCAGCAATAACAGATTTAAATATGTGCACATCATGATTATGACATAAATATTGTTAGTGTCTTCACAGCTTATCCTGGCAAACGGGATAGTAATATTAAGAATCAGCTAGAATTCAGGGCGCAAAATCTTAATTATCCGTAAGTTTTGGACAGATCCGAAACCTATAAGGCATATAATTCAGCTGAAGAAATAGAGGTAATACGTAGATTACTTAGAGATAAACTATATAAAATAACTCTTTGGTATCACACAGAAATACCTTAACCACAAAACATTACGTCAAATATAAAAGTATTTATAGAAATACACGCTGGTTTATAATGTATACAATTATATAATTAAGCTTTAAAACATCTGTACTCTTCAAATCGACGATCATCAACGTTGTTTACTTAAAAATTAATGACAATAATAAACCAACATAGCAATTAATAATCCCAATTTAGATTCATTTTACAACCCGAAGAAGATGGGTGTCTTAATATTTTTTTGTGTTGAGGGTTTATGTGGACCACATGGACCATGGCTTTATTAACTGCCTCACTAATGCAAGTTTTACGAGTAATTTCATGGTTATTCATTCGCCCGGCAGGGGGCGCTTTGAGGGCGCTAAGGGGAATTCGTCACATTCCATGCTTTCGTTTTCAGTACTTATTAGTTCGGTGCTAAGAACTTTGACCCTTATGCTCAGACGTCAATGTACCCGTAAAACAGCTGTTACTCATCAAATGTGACCAAATTATATTGTCATAAGGAGAGCATTGGAATATTTTTCTTTTGCAGATTGTTCGTTTCCTAAACAGTTTTGATAAGATTGATAGATAAACAAATTGTTTTGGTAATGTCATGTCTTTTCGAAAATACAAGGAAGTATTGTGTACAGTTTTCAATATATTCTATGACATAGTACATACGTTACTTCATACGTGGTTATGTATAAAACTAACACTCGTTAGGACATACGAGTAACGTAATATTAGACGTCAGACGACGTTCGTGGCGTCTCGTCTCGAGGTTACATTATAAGCTCATTTTGTATACTAACAGGGTGATGTGAGCTTAATTAAAATTTTGCACCATCCATCACCGGTTTATTGATTTTGTGTCATATGCATTTGGCTCTCGCAGTCTGTCCGTTATCAATTAGCTGCGCAGTTGACACCGGTCGGGTTCTTAATAAATTACCCGTAATATATTGTATGCGGAACACTTCATCCAGCGACCCACCTATTCTGATTACAGAGGAAATATAACGCACTTTAAAATTGACCACCTTATCAAAACACCCCACGGAAAACGAGATAATGTAACAAACGGGCTGTCTTAATACGATAAACGGCTTAAGACCAATAAAACTAAACAAGTTAAACGTCCCGGGGCCAGTTAAACCGACTCATGGAGATAGTTGCACCAGTAATGATATTTGACTTCGGTACTTACTTATTGCATACAGAGACAAAGTGGATACATTATACGGATGAGTGATGTGACAGACGCGCTTGCAATTGACAAGCGCATGTAAGCAATAAATTGTTGTTATCGTTGCCTTTTGAGCTCCACGGAATTACAACGCATGTTCCGTTTTATCTGATTGCTTTGCTGAAAAAGCATTCGAGAGAGCATATTAATAATTTTATACGTTTGTATTTCAAGTTATGGGCCGTTTTGTATTCTAATTTGACGGTAAAACGTAAACGACTGGCAACGGGATTGTTTTTAAAATTGCTTCTCCGTGTATGACCACTTATTTTCCACACAGGGCGCTGCCCCGTCTTGGTGGAGCTTTCATGAGATGCCAGTTTAATTTCCTATACAATCTGGAAACTGGAGAGCAGCCAGAGCATAACTACTGCAATGCAGCTGTAAACTTGTTCATCTTTTTGAAATATGGAAGAAAATGCAAATATTTTGAAAAAGTTAAACAAATTAAATGAATGTTTGTACGCCATTAAGCAGAAGACGCGCTTCAACACAAAAGTTTAACGATCAATGCTGCACGCTTGGTACTTTTTTCCAAATAAATTGAGGGAAGGATTCATTGAACTGAATATTAGTTATACGATGTACGTATTCCTAAATACTTTTTTCTCAATCGCATTAGTCTATAAAATGACATCTACTTAGTTACCAGATATTATTAAATCAGAATTAGTGTACACCCTACTTGTATTAAATTATTGAAAAAACTTGCATCTGCATGTGTTATGAAATAGAAATGCCCTCTTGCGAAAATATCGAACGAATTTCGTTGTATTCTCGTGTGGTATAAGAATGCAACATTACACAGTATAGTTGAACTTGAACGCTTGTTCGTGGACCTTTGCCGCTGGATTCCAATGTTTATTGTTATGGTTATGATATCCTTGAAGTGTCGCAGGGCCGAGGGCAAGGGTCAGGATCTTTTGTTACAACGTGGGCGGGTTTACTGCTCAGACGCCGTCAATGTTGCGCCCATATTCCACTTTATGGACCATCCCGCTAAACTGTTTGACGGATACTTTTGTTAAATAAGTATCTATTAAGAGTTACAGTTAACTTTAGAACGTAAAATTGTTAGAGTTAGTAAACGTGTTAGTGTTACCCTGTTTGTATTTTCATAAATTGAATTTTTATGTGTGAACTATTGCTGTTTTTTTTTTTTTATATAATATAAGAGTAGCAGACGAGCATGCAGTCCACCTAATGGTAAGTGGCTACTGCCGCCCATGGACATCTGTAATAAACCCCAGATAGGATTAGATATTCCTACCCGAGGTCGGCCACAGATGCGCCGCTACCCCTGAGGACTAAGCTGGAATGCCTCGGAAAAGTCTTTCTCCCTTACCACACCCTTCAAACCGGAACACAGCAGCGCCTAAAACTGCAGTTATTAGGTAGAAATAGGTGTGGCGGTGGTGCCGCCGGAGTCGAACCACAAAGGGTTATACCACCTTCAGTGTTTTATTATGTTTGTAACTTTAGGTCCCTGCTTAGGTATCATATTATAGTGGTGCAATAAAAATATTACAATAGTTTAGAAATAATCGTTGCAAGAATTAATAATCTACTCAATAAAACGTTGTTAGATTGTTTTTCAAGTTCAAGGTTCAATTAATATTGCTATTGCATGGGCGGGGCTTGCCAACTTTATTCAAGACTTTGCAATACTTGTGTACACTCTACTTGTGTTACTTTGTGTTCTCTTGTGTTCTCTTGTATTACTTTCTAGATTTGTATGCAATAAGAATCTATTATCAATAATCTGAATCTAACGTACGGATAAGTATATAAAATATTAAACTTTTTTACCTTGGTAAAACTGGAATATAAAAATATTATATTGTCCATATAATATTCATTGTAATTTTCTGTCGTTTATATGAGTAGGTACTCACGGTTTACAGTTAAACTTGAAAGTCTCATTTACCTCAGTTTTACTGTCTGTAAGTAATTTCCTTCAGACCGGAACACTTGAAAAAGGTCAGTAGGAAAGTATCATCACATGGTAGTTTACTGCCCAGTTAAACGTAGCCATTGCAATAAACAAACCTGCTTAACTTATGTGGTACAATACGAAACTAAAAATTTAATAAAATTACTAAACTAAAACCTTTATGGAATGATCAGTATCTACTCTGATGATTTGCAACTGAAAAGGTGGTTATAGTTATAATACGTATTGTATTTGACAGCCTTTAAACCAACCAAACAAAGCTAGTGTAATTATATTTATAGTGTAATTAGACATGTATTACATTTGGCTGTAGGCATGTTACAGTTTAGTAGGATAGGAAGAGGTGGTCATGAGTCCTTTGACTCTTCTAAACATTGATGCAGTACCTTTGATTCAATAACGGAGATAAATTTTATTCAAAATAGGTACTTACTTAAGGCCATATAAAGTAAATTTAAGGCCATATAATGTCTATTTAGTTTATATTTTACGAGTTCTTAACCCCTATCTAGCCTACTGATTCCTACTTGAGGGTTAAATGTTATAAATTCTTTCTTAGTTCTCACCTTCCTTATTCTAGGTACTCCTGTGCAAAACTTTATGCGTCTATGCCCACCGGTTTTATTATCTCGTTTGTCTTGAGGTAAGTAGATGTTCCTTCAAGAAATATTATTGTAAGCGGTGTCTCCTCAGTGCCATTATTCAGTCACAGCCTGGTTAACATTTCAAGCCTACCCCTATCTTTCTCTCATTTATCAAAACAAATTGACTCATTATGTAGGATTATCTCATACAACCACAAATTGACTCAATGTTTCTTGGTTAGTTAAGATGATTAGTGGTTGCGCTAATTCAATTTTTTGCTCCGATACATGGAAGTCATTAATTTTGTCACGTTACGTTGGGGGCAAAATCTGCGGGTCGGTGGCGTGGAGATGTTTATCAGTCTATAATTTATTCCTCCGGGATTGTACCTTTGTCAATGTCGTTATTGGGGATGGGTCCGATATTTTTTCTATTAATATCGTTCGGGCTGTTTGAAATAGATACGGAATTACTGTTTTGTTAGGTGCCTTTACACTGAATATTTGTTATACAAATAAGGGACTCGCTTTCAGAGTAAAGTGACTTGAGTATCCATTGTTAAGTTTGGGAATTGATCATAGCACTTATCAAACTCCGAGATTTTTATTTTATTGTTACATAATTTATTCTTATTTATGAAATCGAAACATTATTGTCATTTATTAACATTTAATAGCTTAACAAATAATAATTTTGGAATCCTTGAAACGATTAAATTAAGTAATACTAGAGCTAAATACGACTTATACAAATTTAAATAATTTATTAGACATCAGTGTGTAACTTAGTACCTACATAATAACGAGTGCGCATACATAATACGGTTACGTACGTACGTAATAAATGCAGTCAGCCTCAACTTTCCATGCGGTAATGTAAACCCATCGCGAGCCACAAGAGGCATGTAGCTAATTACCTCATAAATCGACGGATACTCATATGCGGTGAGTCCATCGTGTTGCATTACCAGTAAGAACAATAGTCACGTGGGCAGTAATGCCGGTAATTATCCCTCCCATACCGCCCGCATGGTGGGCAAATTTTACCGCTTGCAACAAATTATTATGGATCATGAACGGACGTGGTAATTTTTGGGTTTTAGTGATATTTATGCTCATGTGGGTGTTAAAACTAACCTTTAATGGGATTAGGGATTAATTTTGTGGTTAAGTTGAAAAAGTATAGTTTTAATTTTTGTTGTAATAAAATAAATAAATAGTAGGTAAGTAGCAGATAGGTAGTTGTAATTTGCTACAATAACTTGTTTTCTATCGATATTGTATTTTGTTATTGTTAATTAGCGTCTTTATTTTCTTTTTGCATATTTACATAAGTTTTGGAAATATTATGAAGCAATTATGTTTTTTAGATTATGGATTTGTATTATGAACTTTGACTCTTCTTGCATTTTTTCAGTTGAATAAGACGTCCATATTTTTATTCAGCCCAAATGTAGGATTGGAGTCGAGTTACAAATACGAAGTTACCTGAGAACTTCGTTGAGATGAAGAGTAGTTGTGAGTATTCATTCGTTGTATAAATAAATTAAATAATAGGGTAATAACAAAAAAATAACAAAGATTTGTTTCCAGCTGCGTTCAAACAGGAAGTATTTTGGGGCACCAACCCGTGGCTTATTGATTTTTTACGCTGCCAATACAATTTGTAAGTACTTAAAAAATTACTATGGTCGTGCGTTCATGAGCATTTTTTGGTTCGATAAGAAATCTAATCTTTTCCAACCCCTCGTTTTGGAGTCCATTAAACGAGTCCCTTAGTTTTCGCTAAATAATACACCGGCGGCTTTAGGGGGCAAAACAAAACAGCCGAGTACCGGAACTAAGCGCGCTAGTGTGCCACGGGGAATAGGTGTGGGAGCGGTGTGGTATGTAGCTGGTACATTTTTATGCAATTGAAGTAGCAAATTTATTGACTGTATCCATTATTAAGTAGCCTGAACGCCAGATCGACCCCTCCTACATATAATATCGTAACTGTAAAATGACAACTTTACAGGAGAGCGTTTCAAAGTTTCGAATATGATAAAATGCGAATAAAATCTTTATTTCTTCAGGTATCTCTATGAAATTTGGTATATGTGTTTTATTTTATATGCTTTAAAACGTTCCTTGTGTCAATAAAACGCTAAAATAGGGCAATTTATGCAATAAAAACGAAAAGGTACTTTTGTGGGTTACGATATTATACGTAGGAGGAGGGGTCGAGATATGTGGGACTGACATATCTCGACGTATCGATCATATTCAACGTTAAGTCGACTAAAAATGCGTTGCTATCCTTGTCCATTGTCTTACCAGTCTTTCAAATCACTTGACAACAGCGTTAGGTACACCGGTGTTATTGAAAAGAAGACAAACCAAAATTATATTCGAAGTGACACATCTATGATCGACCTCGGGCAGGATTTCTGTTTCATCCTAAGTGACTTTTAAAGAGCCATTCAATATTAATTGAATTACATACCCATATTTTATAGCACTTCTATTAAATAAAAATACCTTTGCACGAAAAATGTTATAGGTGCATTACATGAACTATAGATGTATCTCTTTCTATTCCTTTCATAGTCATTATATAGCGAGCGATATTTATTATTTTAAAAATTACTTTTAAACTCAAGTAATCCAGTTACTTACCATGAGCCCTCCAAGTCGTGCGTTACGCAGCAGATGTGCGCCCGCGGGGTGACTCACGACGACTCAATTACACATTCGATAGTCGATGCTTCGGACCCGTGTCGATTCGAGAACCATTAGGTACGGACCGGGATTGAACTGTGAGATTTTATGCTTTTTTAATCTTTCGCTATTGAATTTTGGATTTATTGCAAAAGGCTTGCAGACGAAAATTTGTAATTAATTCAAAAATGAGTAAAAAATAGAAAGGACAAGATTTAAAAAATATTATTTCATCCAGTGCATGAAAAATTTTGAGTTTACATAGTCATCACATCATTTACATAGTCATTGTTGCACAGTCCTAAATCGATATAGAAATAAAAAGATTGATTCAACCTTTTTAATATTCATCTTGATACTGGCCAGTAATTGTTGCATAACTGTGTTTTAATATGTAGAGCTCTTAAAATAACACTGTTATAATCAAATGTTTAAGTTTTCATAATCTTTACAAGGCATTTACTATGAAACTGGCAGGTAACAGAATAATATTATGTTACGTAGCGACCGACAACGGAATAGTTTAATACGACATTGTACAAGTCCTGCCATGTAGAGTAGATACCTTTACGGAACAATAATGGACTTAAGTTTCGTAATCTTTTACCCATTGAGGCTAGGTTATTGCCTTCAGAACTTAAGTGCTGCTTCCACAATTGACGCGTCCTACACAACACCTACCCAGAATACATTTTCTAATTCAATCTTTCCTGTTCAGCCGCCTGTCCCGACCTTCCGCTTCGAGCTGAAGTTATTACCATAATATAGCACTCCGAGTCTCGCCCTGACGTACACCACTTATCTAAAAGTTCCTTGTTTTGTCTTACATTGCCTCGTCGCTAAAAGGAAATACTTGTACAAATAAATAAACGTCGCCCTTAAACGCTTGTCATTGTCAATCCGTGCGTTGATCTGATGTTCTTTTTATAGCTATGTGTTGCAAGCGGTGTTCTCGAAATTGACCCTTATCTTCGGTGATTTTTTTGGTCACACATGTTTCGGATTAGCACTTCAGAGAACGTAACGATTTGTTCGACCTACCGCAGAACTATGTAATAAACTTTCGACTTAAGCCTCCGTAATTCATTGCCGTGTTTGCAGCTTATTCCTTGAATTTCCTGCTATTTTTATCTCGTACGAGTTCGAAGTTTAGTCATAGATAATGAGTCAAGATTAAGCTACAATGTGGGAACTTTACATATGACAGGCGAGCAAAATGCGACATAATTAAATTTAATTAACCTTGCTGATACGTTTATTCCGAACTATAATTATCTCGTTACGAAACGATACTGTCATGCGACATAAATCTATCGTCGTTGTTTATGGCATGTTATTATCTTGTTTCATTCAATAAATGCAAGACAGGTTGACGTTACTTGTAATCAGAGTTCATTCACCTTCCATTATATTCAATGATCATTATGGACTCTATTGAAATGAAATATTTTTATTGAGTTTTTTTTTAATTCAATATAATCATACTTATCTATTTTATCAGTCTTAATAGGTAACATTGTGTTTTCGATTTTTCGTAATGCACAGCAGTTGGATAAATTTGTTTTCAAAATTTTCTCTTTGTACTCGTAGTTAAAAACAGTTCGATTCTGAGTCGAATTGGTTGGTATGTTAATAAAAAAGAAGGTTTTAAGATTTGTTAATATTTTAAGTATCCTTAAAATAAACTCAAAATGATTTGTAACAGAGCTGTAATAGAGTAAGGACGCATAAAAAGTTTTGTCCTTAGTAGAGTCGCTTAAGAATGCCCTATTAGATAATCTGACTTTAATCATCTGAACTCATTTGTTAGCCTTTTGTCCAGTTTTTATTGCATTTACAATAATGGTAATGTCTTTACGTTGATGTTAAACTATGGACTATGGGCAAACATGGAGTCGGTCGGCAGGTGTCAACTGTTGGCATTGTAGGCATGTCGGAAGTGAAATAAATATCGATATAACCATGTATTGATAGTTTTAAAATAAATAAATATGTAAAATAAAAATATAAGTAAAAAAATAAATAAAAATATATCGGTGTCAATATATCGAGGAAAAAATATCGATATATCGATAATTAGTAAAATTTTCTAAATATTTGGCGGTTTAAATGATATTTTTAGTTCATCCTAACTCAATAATATAAATAGAATTTTTATACAATATATAAATTATTTGAATTTTCAAAGTATTCATTTCTAATAGGCAAAATTACAAAATTTGAAAATATCGTCGTACAGCAGTAGGTACTGCTGCAATAAAAGTATACTTATATCGCTTTTTTTACAATTTCGATATTGTATATTTTGTATCGATATATCGGATCAAAATGTGTAAGTCAAAAAACATCGATATATCGAATTAAAAATATCGATATTTTTTCAATATCCCTGGCTTTGTAAACAATGTTTCCAGAATTTCAAACGAATAAAACAAGTTTGGATAAACACGTCACTAGAATCCTATTATGGATAGAACAATGTTGGTTGACATTAACTCGTGGACGCGTCTGTTTATAAAGGTAATTGTTGCTGTCGATGTTTGAGGCTGTAATTTCCTTCACTATGTTATAGTTATCCATAAGTAGTTTTATATCGTAGACAGGAAAGTAAATGTACGCTACATTTGAAGAAATAGTCTCTTCTAGTTTAGTCTAATCTTTTTAGAAATTGGATTTTCTTCGTTCTGAAAACTAACTTCGAATTCTTCGTCTGCTCATGTGCATTTCCATTATCATGAATAACAACTGAATATTGTTATGTAAAAAATACTGTTATATATTATCTATATATCTGAATCAAGATGGACATAGACACTTGCAAAAACTCATTCATTCTTAAAAAGTAAAAAAAAAGTGAAATTAATTTCTGTACGTTAAATCTGTATAAGCAATGAAACATTCTTATAAGTTTTATAGCACTAAATTTAGTCACTTGCTGTGTGACGATGGATTAGAAAAAAAAGAAAACGAAACGAATTTTTAATTTAAACTGTTCAAAAGTGCTATGCATTTTCAACTCTTAAAAAGTCAACACAATCTTTTAGCATTCTCAAAATGTTACAAAAACGAAGAAGATAGCTTTCCGAAATTCTTACAAAACCAACATACCGACAAAAATATTTATGTGAGAGCAAACCAAACATTAATATTCTAGTTCCCAATCTAAACACAGTATCGTTGAGACAGTTGTTTGCACAATGATCTTGTATTTCTTTTTAATCTGTGACGGCGCACAGCTGGCTTCAGGGTTGCCATAGTCGATTATCGCGTAGGAAAAAGGGGACGCTAAAAACTATAATTATACACTCCAGTTGCTTTTAGGGTTTTAACGCAAGGATATGTTTTATAATAGACGTTCTTCACTCGATTCATTGTCTGCTGTCTCGTGTGGATGTGTCTTTGTCTTCGTGCAATTATTGAAAATGGATAAGCCCTTGTCTTGTGCTAAGTAGGTGTTAGATGTGAGGGTAAGTTTAAAGCCAATTTCTTATGGTATTTACGTTACTTATCCGAAACTGTAGGCATTTGATTATTTTTGCGTTTCTATTGGTTTATTAATTGCAATATAAATCAGAGCGCTTATTAAAATTAATATTTCTTTCAATTACAAAATATATAATAAAAATTATAATTATTATCATTGGCTGTTTTGATTTTAGCATGTTTTAATTGAATCGGCGTGTCTCATTGAGTTATGACGTTTGGTGAGCCTACCGCAGTCTCCAACAGCTGCTGTATGGAGGACCCTTTAGGCCCTTGAAGCCGTCAAGTACCACATTATTGAAGCGGGAATGTTCTGCTCTTATGCAAACTTCAACTTTCTCAACGCTAATGCTTCATGTCAAAACGTTACTCTGTAATTGTGTTAGCGAATTCTTACAAAGGAATAGAACCTTACAATTTCAATTTTATTTTGTAGTAAATGTGGCCAGTATTGTTCATTAAATAATTGTTTTAATTCACGTGCATTTCATTGAAAATTATTAGGTGTATAAATGCTTGCAATAAGCGGAATGTTGTAAAATACTTTTTCGGAGAACCTTGATTAAATCGTATGTTTCCATTATTACAGTCGTGAGTTGTAAGGGTGAATGAAAGTGCCAATGTTCATAATAACAGCGGTGGTTAAATAAGTTTTTAAAGTGGAGAAATTGTGTAGAGAAATTTAAAAAAATATTGTATAGTGTATACTCTGGAAACTTATGATAATATTTTAATGATATTATGTCTTGGAACTTTTAATATGTTTTTTTTAAAGATTACATAATATATTTTTTACATAATATATCTTAGTATTATAAGTAACTTTAGACGTTGAACGAAACTTAACAATCCTAGTTAAGGCATAAATTGCCTAATACTCGTAAATAATTTCACCTCAAAAGATGTTCATGCCCTTTTGAATTTATAACCAAATATCAGTACCTACATACATGTATCTCGCAAATGTATCCACCACAAGTTCAAAATATCCAACGGCTGTGCCGAATTGAATTTCGGTCTGTGGCGTTTATTTAAGCATTTCAGCTGGGCTAACGATCCGCTCGCCCTCCTGTCATGTCAATTGACTGCCGGCTACGTGCATACATTTATGATGCCACAATACCTATAGGCTATATATGTTACACAGCTTTATATGTTTCACAGTTATGACCTTTGTTCCTTGAACAATACAGAGTATATTCGGTTGAGTACAATGGACGTATTGCGAGCATTGCATAATTAACCCCCACCTGTACATTCGCAGAACTGATTGACAGTTATGTTGCATTTATGAGCTCTATGCCTTGATATGTAAAATCCAACATGACAATTTCGAAAACAGTCGGTACTGAGCAAAGTTCACCTTTTCCTAGAACACTTCTAGACACTAGTTTTCCCTTACAACTGAAGAAAGCTTGAAGGTTTTTCCACAACACACTTCTATATCTGACTGTATTGGTCAAAGTGATAGAAACCTTTATAGTTCGAATCCGGAGGCACTACCGTCAAATCTATTTTTCTATCTTATAACAGTATTAAGCTCTGATGTGAACTTATTCGAATTGTATATAAGGAAGACATACTTACCTCAGGCGTTTCATCTTACTTCATGTTCCTTCTTCTATAATATAATAAAAGATACGAGTTGGTGTCCTGCAACCTGAGTTTGAGTTTTAAAACCGCTTAAAAGGCCTTTAGAAAGGTTTAAAGATAATGTTACCATAATAACTGTAACTGATAGCATAACGTACCCTTCGAAGCTGGAAGCACGCGTGAAATTTAGCCACTAGCGGTTACCCATCAGCTTGATCGAGGGTTACAATGGTTAATTTTGTATATAGTTTGAGATCTACACAAGCCGCAGGGCAGTACGCTTCCAGTATTACCATACAAAATACAGGATAAATTTCAAGCAGTTTTAGAACGTTGTAACGAGTTTTAATAATGTTTTCGATATGTAGTCGACCCTAGAGAGTCTTAGCTAGCCAGATCTGAATTTTGCACCTCCTGGTAAGATATGTTAATCAATAACATTTCAAAATCTTGGTCATTTCTTTCTTCCGACTTTTTCATAACGTTTAGTCAACGACGAGTTATAATTTATTGATAAAGTCTATATTCATTATAAAATTGTTGTATAAGAAAATGCAATTTTTACTTAACTGTATACTAAAATTATTAATAAAATAATTGTAACTGTTTTTTTTTTCGGGTATCTAGTAGAAATAAACGTTTTTCCATAACATTAAAAGGAGAGTATGTCAAGTATGCATTCGTGTCAAAGCGCTCAATATTAGTAAGAGTCTTTCAAAATAGGTGACGAGTAACTTTTTATAAGACATTTTTTTAAAATGAAATAATTTTAAAGATTCGAATTATACATATTATAAGGGACATGGGTCATGGAACCAAGTGCAGCTGCTTGTTGCGTGTTGTTTCATGCAAGATTTTTAAATTGTAACGCCATCTAATTTACCAATTCTAAATTAATGTTTTATGAACTTCGGCGTTGCTTTTTCTAATTCTCTAAGTAACTGCAAGAGCTTATGTTTAATCGATCAACTTCAATTATATTGACTGATCAGTCTTCTCACAAATGCGCATATTAAAAGTATTTTTTTGTAAAAACAGAGTATTTGTGATAAAATCACTATTTATAATTCTATTTCAAACTATGCTAATAAAATATTTTATCTATGTACACAAGTATATTTATTGTACTCTAGTATAAAAGTACCTATAAATAAAAACACGAAACAAATTGAATGGTAGATTTTTAAGATCAAAGGAAAAAGATAAGATTTCGTCAATGTACTTACACGGCTTCAGAGATTCCGATTTTTGTTATCTTAACATTAACATGTTGTTTATCTTTTAACAAGCTGCTAAGTTTTTACGACGACACATTTGGTATAATTTAGTACATAAAAAGGACCATTTAGAAATGATGTAACTAAACCTTTTCCTTTGTTACCGTTCAAGATTTTTGTATGTCTAAACATTTTTAATATAATTTAGATTTTTTAGTACTGACGAATCAAAATTATTTTTTAGCAGAATAAAATATTCACACTTTTTATGGTATTGGATCTGAATAATTAAACTGAATATAAGAATAGAGACAAATTATTTTTTTTCGGTATTTATTTAGTTATCTGTGATTGTTTCCAGTATTTAGACGCACAGCTGTGCGTCCACCCAATTCCGTTAATATTACGAGGCATGTGTTACAGATTCATACGCCCTTATTAATAAATGTGGATTAGAGCAAGCGTAACTTCAAAACTAGTCGTAAAGAAAATTTACCCAAATTCAGTATTAATAAACACATAGTAGTGGAAGTAAGCTACTCCGAGTCTAATCTTAGAGTAAAAGTTAGTGCCTGTCACTACCTAGTTTAAGGATGGATTAGAGTTTAAATACTTTCTATACAACAATAAAAATAATTAATCAATATAAGCTAAAAACGTAAGTGATTTCAATAAAGATTTTGTTTGTTTTTTGTATAATTTATGAATCTCAACAATTTGATACAGCGACGGAAACAATAAAACATTTTACGGTATAAACATTTTTTAACATTTTATGTTTCCTGTTTTTGGATGCATCTTATGTTGGTTTGTAAATCACAGACGAAGTTTATAACAATACTTAGGAAGTCGTGTCGTCATGTTTGAAATATATTTCGTGAAAGTAGAACTATGTGGTATGTAATACGTAGCTCTATGTAATATTTATATAGAATATAGAGTTCTTTGTAGAGTAGAACTAACGACCAATCAGAAACCTAATTAAAAAAAATGATGATGTGATTTTTTGCAACTACTTGGTATTTTGAAAGATGGTAGAGTTAATATGATTCGACCGGGATAGGGACAGTTATAGCGTGAAGCGGTTCAGTGTTTCGGTGGGCGAGTGTTGATGGCGACTGACTTAAGTTATGGCGTGTCTTCGTTATGAGGAGTGGCGACGTTGCGTTGCAAGCAATTGTTGAGTTCAGTTAAAACTTTATGTCTAAGGGCGTCAGTAACCAATTACTATAAGGTGGACGTAGCAAGTTCGTTTGCCTCTCCAATCATAAAAAACGAAAAATTACACTCACTTTACTTTTATTTGTTTTTATCAATCAAATATTACGAGTTTCCATTGGTAAGGGTACACTTATTTACGTTCAATGGAATTCAGACGCGAATTTAGACCTTCACGACTGGTTGAGCATAGATGACATTATCAATAACAATTCATTTGACATTGTATTACGCTTAAGCTACTTACACATTACCCGCATTAGTGTCCCCACAAAATACAACATGATATAGTTATTTGTAGATTTATCTTAAAAATATTATAGTTACATTAATTTGGTTAGAATTATAAATAAGGTCAATTGTTAGTTACTTGTAAATTAATCTTACGAACGAATCGATTGTAATAATTGTATATTAATGATAACAAATTTTGTTTATATTTGATCCTCCACTTAGCCTATCTAATAAAATATGGGTGCAGCCAAGTTGTGTAAAATAACAATGTTAATTAAATATCTGTTAAAATTTAAATAAATATTTATATATATTTCAGAAAAAATGCGTTTAAATTTGAAAGTATCATATTGTATTTGAATAAAAACCTTATTATTACATTAAAATTGACATAGTTTGTCATACATTTGCCCTCGTGGTTCATCCTCATAACGTGGTTTCATGGTATATTAACTTTAATGAGCAATTACGACTAGCGACCTTAGTTCCTATTTAATTTTAATAACTGCTGGTCGGCGCTTCTCTTTGAGAATTATAACAATGATTTTTGGAGTTTACTCCTTAAGAAACGATTTGAGTTATAAGGCCCGGTACGGAAATTTTATGAGGAGTAAAATCAAGTGTAACACGAAAAGTTGAGGCGTAACGGTAACCAAAATATGAATCAAGAGTGCTTTTATTAATTTAAAATACAGTAAGTTCAAATCCCATATGAAAGTAATTATTACAATAAAAATAATTAGCAATATATAAAACATTAAAACGTCATTAACTAATTTGTTTACATTTTTGCATAAATTAAGTTATAGGTTTGATCATTTATAAACACTATGAAAAATATGAACATTGGCGCCATAATATGATTAACAATCTTTTATGAACGTTTTTAAAGAAGAGTAACATATAAAATCAGTAAGTAATTGAATAAGATATAATATTAGCAAAATAAGTTTTTAACATAAAGAGGCTTTTGTAAGTTACTGATATATTAATTTAACTTATAAAAATGGATGCATTATTGATCAGCACCATCTATCAACGATAAACGGGCAAAATCAAAACAGTATTATTTAATATTTATTACAGAATTATTGCTAATGAATTATGTTCAAAATAAGTTATATAAAATTAGCAATACGTTTTAAATGAATTCTAGAATTATAAAACATTCAGAAACAATCCAAATTACATATAATAACATCTTTATTGAGTCTCATATAAATTGCATCCGTAAATTGCAACAAGGATATTTTATAGATGGCAAAGAAATTATAATTATTAAGTTTTAAGTTATAAAACGTTTAACATTGTTTTAAATATAAATAATTATATTATATTAAAATTTACTTTAATATAAACAATTATATTAAGTTACCATTATAATATTTGGAACCAAAATACATAGATTGAAAAACTTGCAAACTTACAATTTATAAAACTTGCCACTAGATGGCGCTATTATACCCATGCGCCCATATATACATCTATATACAACGTACATAAACAGCAACCTAACCATCAAGTTTTAATGTTGTGATTTTAAAGTTTTCTTGTACTTCTATGCATTGATACGTGTATTTTTATGTACTATTAAACAAATCATCAAGTGATTAAAGTTGAAAAAATATTTGAAAATATGCAAGAAATTGATTTAGATGATAATGAAGAAGAATCCAAAAAACACATGGATGCGGTTAATTGGTAAGCTTATCGTTTACATTTATGAATAATATACATTTTGAATACGAACAGCTAGATCTTTTATTTAGTGTTTTTATTATTATTATTTTTAATCAATTGATTAAATATATTTTATATTTATATAATATTTTGTAATACTTATATTAAATTATTACGACCCATTTCTATTTTTGAAGTAATATAAATAATTCGAATAATTACAGATATATGTTTGTTTCTCTTATTATTTTAGCAGATGCGTTCATTTACCCTTTTTTTCTATTCGATATATATCATAATTATCGTTCGTAAGGAGTAAACTCCAATCGTGCGTCGTAGCTGACACACACACACTTTTTTTTATATGTCATTCGTTTGAAATAATAACAATACAGTAATATAATGGAAAATGTGCAAAATGAAATGAATAAAAATACAAAACATATTTTTATGCATTGCTTGAGAAAAACATAAAAAGTTAAATAATTATAATTAAATTTGTTGTGTAAATAATTAATTTTTTGTATAAGTAATATGAGTACTAACCGAATGTAAAAAATAATATTCTGACAGGGATTATCTGAACCTAGATCTAAATTGAAATTAAAATTAAAATTATTTAGATAAATTATTAATAAATTAAAATTAAACTGTCGAGACTATACACCATTGTTTTTTTTTATAATAATAACGTGGGTACATTTTTTTTATTTCGTCAAATTCCGCTTGAAACCATCAAGTCGGATCCCTCAAGTTACGAATACATTCGAGCACCAAAAGTTATCAGTGGTGTGAACGCAACATTAGCCAAGTCTCCCCTCGTGCCTCATACTGCGGCTCCACGGTCCATGAACTTTAACGACCAATTACCGACCCTAGTTCCTACTCCACTTTAATGTTTCTGGTATCACCAGGACGCCGGTTAGGCTTCTAAAGATTAAAAGCTTTCGCGAATAAATTGACAGTAATGGTGCAGAAATAGCTTAATTTTCAACTACTAGGGATTACCTTCTTGTGGGTTTAATCATGTAAATGGTTGTAATAGGCGTGCAATTACAATAATTGTAGGCTTTATAAATGGTTTGCGATTAATGACGTTATTATAACTTTCTTCAAATGATGCTGCTCTAAGACGATATTTTAACATAAATACTGATAGATAATTATAATAGGCAACGACTGTCTTGTACAAAGGGCCTTTATACACTAATCTTAAAAATGGTTTAAGAAATATCAACTAAACCTACTTTTGTCATTTTATCCCGAAATAACAATATCATACATACTATAAATCCTTTAATTTGGCTTGTAAGTTCTAGCGTTTCCAAAATTATATCTAATTGATAAACAATAATTTATGTTCCGGTAGCCTGCTTACAGCATAGTTTAAATTAATGTAATCTAAAAACGATCCATTGACCAATCGTTAGAATGCAGTTTACCTATTCAATTATAATATTGTAATTCCATACAACTAAGATTTACTAATTACTATCTTAAGTTTTCTGCTGTGTATAAAAACAATTCTCCAGGTTTGAAAGTTTATCACTTAAGTTGTCACTCAAAGAATCCAATTAGATATTTAAGTAGGTTATGTTGTTGAATTACTTTAACCTACTTAATAATAACATGGTAGCGTAAAGTTATAAACTAATTTAAATTCTTCGAATGCCTGTAGAGTAATTAATATTAACGCTGACCTAGTAAGTATCTACTTATGTTAAATTCTTGTGATAAGATCTAAACGTTCCGAGGTACCCATAAAAGATATCTACGTATAAATATAATTGACGTGTCTGTCTCTACTCATTATTTTATTTTTGAGTGCTAATCTTTTTCATTTATTTTAAGATAGCAATAGTCTGAAAAATACTATTTTGTTATTAAGCCAAGTGAATCTTGATTTTACTGCAATTTTCGTAGGAAATTAAAGAACTTTGTGGAGCATGGACTACTTTACCTATGGCGGTAATGGACACGCGATAGTGCACGCGGGCAGCGACGCGAGCGATATAAACAATAACGACGATACACACCCATATATTTCGATTAATACGCAAATACAGTTTATGAAAACAAATATTAAGCGTAAAGCGAGCTGTATATCAAATTTTAAACAATTTTACTGAGGTATTACATGGAAAATATTTTAGCAACACCCATAAAAGAGGTTATCCGGTAAAATGGCCAGTATTGAGTTATTTTATTGTTTTAAAACGGATTAAACAACAAGCGGGGAGATTTTGAAAACAATCCGGAACGCTGGGCTCATCGCAAGGGGGTTGCCATGGCAACGGGTGAATTTTGACGGTGAAGGTATGCTTGCAAATTGCGGTGCCTCTCGATACAAAGAGCGATATTTTGCATAGTTTGAAAGTTTAATTGTTCACTTGAATACCTCACGAGACTGGAAGTGTTTCGTAACTTTAGGCATGGGTGCGTTTATATAGTATACGTTTATAATATCTTTAAATACAGTCATTAATAACAATTTATTACTTGGTAATGTTTTAACATAATTAGAAGTATTAAGATCTTATTTGATTACGCTGAAAAGTATGCGATGGTGTAGTTTTTTTAAACACTGTACAAGCAAACGAACTTGCAGCCCTCCTGATAGTAATTTGTCACTGCTATTCGTGGACATCTACGACCAACTCAATATAGTACAGATTCTACCTGTAGCCGATAACAGATGTATTGTCCTCCTGACTCATCCACCAATACATGATTTAAAAATGACTTAATACATGCTTTTAATAAAACATTTCACACTTTATGAAACGTAGATCATCCCAAGCAGATAAGACTCAATCTGATCGATCGAATGAGATTTTACTAAAGGAAATTTAAATTCGCTCTAAAATAGGATCTTCAAAATGCTCTCGAGAGGTGAATCTAGAGCACATTTTTTGCACGTAGCTGGTTACAGTTGCAAATGATCCTTCTTTCGTATGCGGAAGTCACGTGTCGGGTTAAGCTTTGTGGAAGTATACGGGATAACTTAAATCTTATTTTCTATGGCATACGTTTCAAAAAGTACTAAAATTTCTTCGCTTATCACACGTAAGGCTTACACAATAAGGTTCGTAGTCCAAAATTAGTTCAAAATTGACGTGTGCCCAAAATGTATGCAACATAACGTGAACGGGGTCCGTGGGGTTAAATTATGGGTGTTATTTTAAATTTTATTTTGCTCCCTCAAAATATTTATGAGACCCGCCTCCGGTGTCCGTTTAGATTCTGGAAAAGAGACTATTCATCTTTGTTTTGAGTGAGAGTAATTGTTGTTTTACATACAAGATTATAGGGGACTTAAAGTTTGACACATGACTGAGACGAGTGAGGAATATATCATTTTTGAGAATAAATTTGAATATTTTATGTTTTTGAATGTATTAAAAGTTTTTTAAAAGACGCGCTAATTTATTTTTAGAATGCGTAAAGGAACGTTTAAAATATTAATCGTCATGTTTTTCGACAGGTTAAGTTGTGATTTTAAATAAAACGATTTTAGAATATAGTCAAACATTTTTACAAGCTTTTTTTGGACTAGTTATAAATAAAGTTTTCGTTAAAATACGAACGAATAGATAACCTTTCTTCCTTTGGGAAGTCAGTTAAAAATGATCAAAACATAACATGACGGTTCTATTACTTTACGTAGTATTTAGGCAAAATAGAAATAGCTCAATAGCTAGTAATATCGCATTATACATGATAGTATAGGTTGTATTTAAAGTTTTTGCCAACTTACATAGCAACGCAATAGATAATGACATGTAACTTTTCCCATGTCAGCAAACATAACTTAAATAAACAATTCGGATGGATTATACTTATCGACACTTAACTCACCTGTGCACACAAAGCAAGACTTAATGCATCTCCATGTGCAATTCTAATGTTCAATTGACTGAAGAGTATCTACGAAATGTTTAAGCGTATAGAGTAGTTTTGACATAGAGATAAGCCGGCGATACATTGTCGACTCTTCTGGTGTTGTAACTGACTTTAGGCGACTGTACTTACTTTCATTCACGTAGCCAACCTTTTTTATTATACTGAAATAGCAGACAAGTATGCAGTCTACTTGATTGTAAGTGGCTACTGCCGCTCATGGACATCTGTGATCAACCCCAGATAAGATTAGATTCCTATCTGAGGTCGGCCACAGATGCGCCGCTACCTCTTAGGAATAAACTGGAATGCTTCAAAAAAGTATGTCTCCCTTAACACACCCTTTTAACTATAACGGAACAGCTTTTACCACCCACAGACGACGGGGACTATTGAAAGCCATTATTGTTAGGTTTAAGTAATAAAAAGTTTTAGGCCTATAGCTGCCTTTATTCTCGTACAATATCCTGATCCGGCCTTCTCGCAGTTTGGGAAGATACAGAACTCTATAATTTACTTTAATCACGCAATAATAGTTGCTTTAGTTTCGGTATTAAGTCTTGTGTTTCCCTAATATATCATTTTCAATAAACAGTGCCCTTAGTATGAGTAGTTTCCGTATTTTCCATACATTTTCAACCTGTTCTGATACAGTCCGCTAGGGGCGCTGATTGGAAATCTATGGGAAAATACGTAAACAAATACAGGTAGGAAGCAATTGTGGGCACTCAGTAATAGGTATATTGTTTAACACAATAATAAAGTTATTAATTATTTTTTAACTAAATACCATTACCATTACTATTTAGAAACCAAGTCTACGATCAATTAATAATTGAAAATTAAATTTAAATTCATATCCGTTTGATAAATAGAACGTATTGGCGCCGTTATAAATAATTAAATGCTGTTTAAAGCTTGTATTTGCTTAAGGAATTAATTATTATTCTCTCAGTATATCATACTTAATAAACGGCTGATCAAGTGATTAATGTAGTTACTTAATTTATGAGTTAATCTTGGCAATTTATTAAGAGGAGGGATATAACATTACAGTCAACTTTGTTTAAAAGTATAAAAGTTTATGAAGGTAGATATTTTTTTATGTATAGATTTGTTATGCAGGGACCAAGGTAATTATGGGATATTTTAAGCTAAAATAACTTACACTACTGCTTTATTTATATGAACGTATATAAATTTGTGTTTTTTTATAATATAGGAGTAGGAGACGAGCTTACTGTCCACCTCGGTGGTAAGTGGCTACTGCCGCCCATGGACATCTGTAATCAACCCCAGATAGGATTAGATATTCCTGAGGTCGGCCACAGATGCGCCGCTACCCCTGAGGACTAAGCTGGAACGCCTCGGAAAAGTCTATCTCCCTTACCACACCATTTAAAACGGAACACAGTAGCGCCTAACACTGCTGTTATTAGGTAGAAATAGGAGTGCCGGCGGTGCCGCCGGAGTCGAACCACAAAGGGTTCTACCATCTTATTGTATATAATCTTTTACCCTGAAAAATTAAGTACCAAGTTGTACTATGTTTGTACTATGTAATGGAAAGTTACGCGTGTCTTTGACAAATTACATGTTACTATGGCGCTACTTAAAGGATGTAGTAAGGTTGGGTACAATTATACATTTTTTTTTGGGGTAGAAATATAGTTTTCTTATATTTACGGCTGGTCTCATATTTTACTCTATTCCTATTTGGGACTAAACAAAAATGTGTATAAGAAAGAATCATAATTTGATGAGTACGCTCGCTTACTAATTCAAGTTCATAAAATAAAGTATTTAATTGTTTTCCTCTGTTCAAATATACTCTGTTTCCAGTACTGGTGGGACAAAGAGATTAACGGTGCAGATTCACTTCAATTCTAATCTCTTGGTAACGTGTTCGATTGGCGAACGTTCAGTTTGATTCGAGAGTTTCGAGAGCTCTCAGTAACGTTACTGCACGGCGAGAGTTTAACGGTAGTGTAGAGGTTTACATTTACTAATGATATGGTCATTATGAGAGTATATAAAAATATGTTTAACTTAAAGTAAACATAGAGGAAAGAAATTGAAGGGGACCATGCTGCGGACCTAGTATTTTTATGGTATTATTTACTTGGTACATTATACTTTATTTCAAGTATATAAATTGGATTTGAACACTAAAATTAGTTATGTTAGGAGCAGCGTATAAAGTATCTTCAATTTTTGTTAAACGAATCTCAACATTGAATTGAATCAAAGTTTAAATACGTGTACAATATTCTCTTTACAAGTTAACTGAACAAGATCTCAAAAGTTAATTCTTCAGTTGCAAGTTTAATTAATAAATTTCCGCTCTCGAAGTTTCTCAACCGCTACGTATTTCATAATAGTATTTTTATCATGCACTCGCAAGCAAGTTAGACCAAGTCGGACCGGCGCTTGTAGAATAAAACGGAAAAGTTTAAATAGGAAAAAGTGAGTGCAGTGGAAAGATAGTGAAAAAACGACGGCAATTTAAAGTTTTACGCTGGGGAGACCACTTCAAGTTCGGCCTACAGGAAATTACGTGACGCTGCAAGATTTTACACGGCCGATGAATTGCGGACGGCAACTTAAAATGGGGGCATAAACACAAATTGGGTGGCCATTTTTGTAAAAGTTGTTTACGTATTATGTTAATAGCCACTTGACACTCGTACTGAAGTTCGGGTTCGATGATAAAATAAATTCAGATAAAATTACACGGAATTTTAGTATGGCTATGAATGTAAATAGCATTAAAATGTATATTGTTATAAATATTTATCTAAGTATCTCACAGAGTGTAGTTGTAGTAAAGGTAAAATTATTTGTAACCCTGTGGTCGCGGCTAATCATGAAAGTATCTACGAATTACAAAGGCTTAATTATGAATGAGGATTTTCAAAATTATTCATCTTACTTTCTTTTTTATTTGGACCCTTCATGTGTCCAATAATTCCGTTTGGAAGCCATCATTTTGATGCAATTTTTATGTCCGTCATGTTATGGTATGGATATAGCTTTTTCGGAATGGTTAGTATAAGGCTTTATAGGTACCGGGTAGATGGGGGACAACCGGAATAAAGTGGGATGGCCTAATGTTTCTGAAAATAGAATAGATAATAAATTATTTAGAACAAATAGATGTATAGAAGATGTATTTTTTATATTAATTTTCATTATTACCTGCCTAACGAGTGCTTACATTAGGTGTTAGGATTTTCATATCCTTAATGCCGATTCAACCTAATTGGACACGTGTTCACAGTGAAATTGCGGCAGCAGGGTGAAGACCGAATTGATTTTATGAAGACCTTTAATCAAAGATTAATGATCACTTGTCTTTTAAAATTAGTAAAAACACGATCAAAGGTGTAAATTATTAAATATTAATTATTAGAAAGTAGATGCAACTTTTTAGGGCTATAGAGACCACATCTTATCGTAAATTATATTCTACAGTATCCTATCCTACCACGTTCCCAAGTTGTCGCCCTCAATACGGCCTTTGATTCTTTTCTACCTCTAAAATATTAAACTGCACCCTACGTAAACACTATGATATTGAAATTCCTTTCCAACGTTCGTAAACCGAACCCAGGAAGACCCGATGCATAGGGTATGAGCGTAAACAATGCATCCTTTTAATTTTCTACATGCTTCTTCAACAATGGGCCGTAATAGGTCCGCAGATGAGACGGGAACCCCTGCGCTTTGTTCTGGCAACACTGAACAATACCTGCCGCGATGAACTTGCATTATCACCAGCGTAATGGGTTTTTGTCTGGTGTTGGTGTTGCCAGTGCGGAACACGAGCTGATTTGTGTGCAATATAGTTTTTAGAGGATTTCATTTTATTGATTTTACAATAATGCGTTTAGTTTATTTTTGTGGATTGATTTGTTTATAATAATATTTAATGTTTTTGTTCTAATATGTATTTTGAAACACAAAAATAAAGACAATATTATAATACCCATATCGAAAACATATAATACTATATATCGATATATCATATATATTTTTTCGATTTCAAGATTTTATTTCTTTGGCAAGGATTATAAGTATAGAAAAGTCATTAAATAGCATAAAGTCATGACACTTTCAGTCATTCCTCGTGTTTTTTTGTCATTTAATGTTAACAAACTTTAAAGGCTAGCAACACCAAAACCGTGCCTCTTGGATATAGTCTAAAATGAAAACTTTTGAGCGCATCATGGATGATGTTTCTGTGTTCCCACGATTAATAGAAGGTTCATATTATTGTGCATTGTTTTAGTAATATAGTGTTGCTCACAAAATATAGCACACTATATTATTATTAACATAGCATATTATTATTACTATTTCTTGACGTTCGAGGGGTTCGAGGTTCAAATCCCTCATAGGTATTAGAAATTAATTATCACTTGCTTAAACGGTGAAGGAAAACATCGTGAGTAAAACTGCATATCTGAGAAATTTATAAAAAAATATTCAAAGGTATGTGAAGTCTACCAATACGCATTTGACCAGCGGGGTGGGCTAAGGACTAATCCTTCTCATGTCGAGGAGATCCGTGTCCAGCAGTGGGACAGTAATGGGTTGATGATGATGATGATGATGATAATAATGATTTCTTGACAATAAAACCTTGAATTTGGTGGACACACAGCTGTGCGTCTAGACTTTCCTCTTTACCAAGCATGTAATTATTATTAAAATTGTATACATATTTTATTTTGAAAAGAAAAATATATTAAAATTTGTTTCATATAAATTTATTAGAATACCTATTATTTACATTTTGTGCCCGTCTTCGCACAAAAATGTTTATTAAGTCATTTAATTTCAAGTCATTTTTACTTATCTATTACCCAATACATTCGTCCTCAGTATCAAACGTGACCACAAAATGGGATACGCGATTTATCACTCTCTCGCTTTTAGGGTTAAGTGAAGTTGTTGTTATCAGTTACTGATTTGAGTAAAACTTTCATACGAAGCGGTTGTGCAATCGTGAGTTTTCTTTTGATAATGTAGAGAGAGTCTCCGTATTTGTGCGCAATGATTCGTGTATGTTCGGACGAAAGAAACTACTCAAAATTAATATTTGAATAAGTAACGAAAAATACGGAATGAATAGCGCGCTTTAAAATATACCAGTCATAGTGACATTTTGTCACGTAAATAAATGACTGAGCAGCTTACAAAAATAATACTAGTAGTAAGTAGTAGTAAAACTTGGAAGAACACTTTGGTTCGAATCAGGCAGCATTACCGCCACACCTACTCGTATTTCTGCCTAATACACTATTACGTCCAACTTAGTCCTCACAAACAACTTAGTCCACTGCAAGTAGGAATCGCAACTAATCTGAGGTTGAAAACAGACGTCCATGGGCGGCAGTTGCCACTTACCGTCTTTTTAAGTAAGTCAGTAGTTTACATTATTGTCGTTTTATTTAAGATTCCAAAGAAAAAATGTAGTATTTTAATTGAATCACCACTAATACATGCAATGATAGAATATAATCCGGTTTGGTATCAACAGATGTAAGAACTCTCTTGTTTGAAGAATCACTTAGTGAGTCATGCGTGCTTTCGCCCACATGTTAGCTAAGATAGGCGTTTACTTAGAATCGGTTTTAACTTAAAATGGATGCTTATGTCATGGCCAATGCAATCGTGCTAAGATGAACCTTCTAACTAAATAAGTGTAAATAAATATTCTGTTAGCTGGGGATAATAATTCAATTTTGTTAAATCAAACAAGTGTAATAAGTTGATGATTATGGAAACAGCTTCAAAAGCAGTCGACCGATTCGTGGTTCAATTTCGAAAGCGACACTGGCACATTGTTATATTTCTTATAACAGCAGTGAAGAGGGTGCCTTCAACAATCGATCTGTAGCTGTTTATGAATATGACTCCAATACTGTTAAGGATTGATAACAGATGACCATCAGTTAGGTTGAGTGTATACTCATCAAGTCATTATTTCCCTACTGCTGGGCATGGGTCTCCTCACAGAGTGAGTGAGACTTCCCAGACTTGAGAAACATTCATTTTTAAGAATTTTCGGCATGAAGGTTTTCTCATGATGTTTTCCTTTACCGCTAACGTAAGTGATAATTATCTTCTAATACGGACATTTTAAATCAGAGGTGCTTGTTTGGAACTAAAACCTTGTGCCCCCGATTGAGACGCCAAGTCAACCAATAAGCTTACACTCGTCGACATTTTGCTAGTAAAAATGTAAAATTTTTGGTCTTTTAATTTGTGTTTCAACTGACTTGTAGTACAGTGAAATATCCGCGCAGTAAACCCCAGCTATTATAGGGGAATGTCGGTGTTGTAGGCGGATGAGATTGAAATTTATGGGCATTCCCGCGAATATCTGTGGTGGTTAATGGCCGCCATCGATATTAGTTATCGCCTATGGTGATTCGACTAGCGAAGGGAAATGTATTTAGTATTGTAACATCTTCGTAGCGTAATCTAAAGGCTTGTACTTTGATTGCTATTTATGCAGTCGGAAGATAAATTTCTTTGATTAAAGTATGTACGGGTCTATATACATTTTATGAAACAGTAATAGTTACGTAAGACTTATAGTAGAATAGGCAGCGAAATAATGAAAAATATATTAATTTAGATAAATATGTAGCAATCTACGTAATCAGCAGTGTATTTGTCACTTGAATTAAATCATTGTAATTGTATTGTATTGTAATTGTTTTCTGAGAAAAGTCTCAAGGTAATAAAAAGCGAAAATAAACGTATTGTTAATTGTTGCATTAATATATTACTTTTAAGAAAAATAATCTTAAACCACATACATATTTACTACTTAACTCTATACATATTTCGTTTTAAACAACATTTAAACCATATCTTACAGCATGTAATTGTTCTCGCTGACACATACATCAGGTTAAAACGTGACAGTATAACCATTATGTGACTTTGTGACAGAAATACCAATGCTTATACTCCAGCCGTGTAAATTTAATACTTATAAAAATATGACCAGCTTATGAACACGAGTTAAAATTACAAATGATGTTGTACGAAGGAATTATTTGGTTCTACCGTTAGTTTATTTAATTATTCTTACAAGTGAGAATACAAACCAATTTAAATTAGTGTGTACAGTGAATGAGCCATTTAATTAGTGCTGACACATGCGTGTAACACTACCCGCGGTTATCAGTTGCAGTCGCCAACCACGCCATGTGCGCTTCCCTGCTCAGAACACTCTCATCAATAGTGGGTGCTTATTCTACAATACGTTCAAACGTTGCTCATGATACCTACTTTGTTTTTAACCGACTTTTCTTATATATTTTTTGTGACACTGCCTAAATAAATAAGTAAAAAAAACTAGAGGTAGGATAGATAGATAAATCTACCACTAGTGTTTAAAATGGATTTTTCCCGCACCGCAGATCGTCGTGACCAGGATCAATGCGACTGGGTGAGAATATCAACGGAAAGAAATTAAAACCGCGTATCGTGAGTTACATGTAAAAATGTTACAATTCCGTGAAAGGAAAATTCCTTTGCATAAGTTTGGTGAGTCGAATAATCTGGTCATAGATATGTAGTTATCTACGTAGGTTAGCAAAAGGAAGTCTCCGTTTTTAATACGGAATGCATGTGGGAGAATGCTTAATTTCATATATAAATATTCCGTTTTTAAAGTCACAATATATTAATTTCGAACTACCGCTCCGTATTAACAATTGGCTACCTGTATCATGGTATAAAAAAGGGGCGCGCAACTGTCAACAGATCAGAAGTTGTCCAATAGTGGGCACGGCACGGTGGTGCTCTGAACTGTTTGGTGTTTTGCTTGGGTGTTATTGTTACTATGGTGGCATTAACGCTTATTCATTTAATTATTTTAACTATATTTTTATAAATATTGGTTAAATTAGTTGAATCGAAATACCATTGTAGATCTACCTACCGGCGCGCCCACATGCATTATGTGTCTCATTTGCTTTTATATATTTTATAGCTTTCTACTTATCGCTTGATTTTATGTGTTTGTAACACTATTAAAAAATAATTTCGTAAGAAGACACTGCTCCTTATTTACTTAATTTATCGCCTCATACGATACTAGAAAACTTAGTGTATATGAAAACTTAGAGCTCACATCAGGCAATACACGATTGCATTTAGTGAAGAGAAAGATTGCGTCTATTCTATTCAGAAATCAAATCTCGGGGAAATCGCGCCGTGCTTGTTGGTAGAAGTTTTATAATAATTGTCGAGTAGTTTCATAATATCGCCCCCGAATTCTGTACGGATCGTAAAGCTGTCGCTGCGTCATCGGAGGCGGGCTCAAGGAAGTTTTATGGCGCGACTGAAGATCGGAGCTCTATATCTTTTTCAACACGAAGACGCTCGTTTCAGTCCATTTTTGTACGAGATTTGAAGGCCAGCTTATATATTCGGCGCTATTTTTATGCTATGCAAAATTGGCAGATATATACAGTGTAGTATAAACATACTTTTCCGAGACATTTCAGCTGTGGCTAACCCTATGTAGAAATCTAATCTTATATAGAGTTGATTACAAATGTCCATGGACAGCACTTACCATCAGGTATCATTAGGTATCATTAAAAAAACTTTACAAAGTTATAAATACATATTTCGTTAGTTACCATAAATAATATTATATTAACACTATTTTCTTCCTTAAACCATGCTCAGTAATGGTATATTATAGATTTTCATGTTATTGCGATGAAAATATAAATTATCTTATCACATAGGATAAGGGTTTTTAGAATATCGCGTGCGAAAAGAAGATGCTATAAATAACGGGCTGTATACCGATATAATTCATAACTTATTTGATAGACTTTATCAGTAAAATAAGTTTGGATAGCAATTTATTTATGTACGAAATTATTCTTGGATTATTATTCATTCCCAATTTTTGTTATAAAAATATCTTTGAAGCGTTTTATCAGCTCAAGAAAGCAAGAGAGTTTAAATCAATTTTAACAGCGGCATAAACTTGAACGTGATAAATCCTATCAATATGTCATTAATTGTAGTATTACTTTGTATTTTATACCGAGTGTAACATGAGCTGGGACGATAACACGCTTTACGACTCTTTAGTTTATTAAATTGTAAACATAAGATAAAGTTATTTATCAAACGCCACAAGAACTCTTTGTGTCATGACAATAAAAATAAATTTACCGATGTTTTAAGTGACTTGTGAGACGTTTATCTTTACATACGGTACAAACTGGGGTTCATTGAAAAATTAAATGACCCAAACTATAAATCATTTCCATGCTTCCTCTATTACTTCGCTTATCGGTTTAAAAAACTGAGGGCAGCGGCCACCGATAACACTCATAAATCACTTTGGTAACTGTTTTTAGAATTACGTTGGAACCGTAGGGTGCATTAATATTAATTATGCAACCGAATGAAATATTAATTACTATTGTTATCGTAACTGTTATTTAAAGATCCGTTTCGGTTTTGAACAAACAAGTAAAGTGCTGTTATTTTGTTAAAAAATAGTTAAGGTTTGGTTAAACTTGATGTTCTATGTAAATTACTCGCGTAACGATTTGGTCAACATATCAGTACCTATATGGCAAAGGATCCCGGATTTGGTCCCGACCACATGAAAATCAAAACAGAAATAAAGTTACTTTTTTTGTGTATCCAAATGCTGGTGACGAATACTTGCACTAAGCGTTAACTTTAACCTTAGGGGTACCAATATAACTGTGGCTGATTGGAAATAATTCTCCAAACTTATTTGATATGATTGTAGAAGTAACTTACCATATTAAATTTGCCCTTTGAATTAACACACCTACATAAAAAAGTTTGAACCGTCATTATTGTGTATTTTGTTTCACATAAGATAATATGAATATATTTATATTTATACATTTAGTGTTTAAATCTACCCAACACGATTTACTCGACGTCTAATTATTACATTCTAATTGCGGACGTAACGATTAATGACCCGCCCACGGTAATACGGCAACCTTACATCTCTTCATTAAAAAGAACATCGGTTCTTTAGCCCTTAGACATGATGTTTATTTGTTTTATAATCACTCAGATTTACACACAGTTTTATTAGTTACGAGCTTTTGCCCACGGCTTCGCTCGCGTTACGAAGTAATATTATTAACTAAGAAGATTTATACAAACTTACATCCCCTATTTTATCCCCTTGGGGGTAGAATTGATTAAAATCCTTTCTTAGCGGATGCCTACGTCATAACATCTACCTGCATGCCAAATTTTAGCCCGATCCATACAGTGGTTTGGGCTGTGCGATGATAGATCTATGTCAGTCAGTCACCTTTGAGTTAGATACGGTAACTTGAATAGATGAAATAGACTTTATAGTAAAAAATATGTAGGCTGAAATCTCCAATTATTAGGATATTTAGGGTTCATCTGTGTTTATCAATAAGATTTAATTATTTAAAGTTATTAAAGCAATACTAAAAAATAAGAGCTTATTAGTAATGCATCGTGAAACACTTGTTATTTGTAAATCGTATAGATTATTTGCCTATCTTGGAATAGGATGTACCAATAGCAACATGTACACAGATAATAAGAGGATACAATTAATCATATTTCATTGTTTTTTCTTTCTAGTCTTAAATGGTTGATGTCTAAATTACCCATTTACTTAATTTTGTTAAAGTTGCCATGCCACAGATTCTTTATTAGTGGGGTTGGTATCCGAGAACACAGATGAGATCCACATACGAGTACAGTGGATACGATATCATAGAACGTAAGTTAACCCTGTTATCAATCGGACAGCTTACTGGACAGCGAGTAGCTACCAGGAGCTTATAAATCAGTTGAAATAAACGCAATTACAGTGGAGAAACGAGTCCGACGTGTAATTTACTTACCGTCTAAGAGTAATTAAGGCCTCGCGCAGACGCAAATTTACGTTCGACACAAAATGTTTGCATAGCCGCCTGGGGAATAATTGCTCGCCTGTAGCTCGCTAGCTAAATACCGTTCGTGGTTACAAAGAGTATTAAACTGTTTTCTACGTACATAAAATTAGAGGATTATACTTAATTATCTGATAGTTTATGATAGGGAAGTATTTGAGTAATGCCTGGAAAATAGCGTGGTCCAAGCTACGTGCTGGCCAAACACCGGCTGAAAACGCTTACGTGTTTATTTTATCGTTTGCTCCATAATTATAGTGTTTTATTATGTACTTAGCTGTCTAAATATCATATAAATGTATCCTATATGTCACAGACAAATTATGTTGTTATTTATCGGAAAAAAATGTAGATACTTATGTTTTAGAATATTTTAGGGAAATTTATTTTTATTATCTTCTCTATTATTATTTTCTGAGTCCCGGTGTGATAAAGTATTACTAATGTAAAGTTCTCTAATTTAGCTCTCAGGAAGAATATCATTTTTGGATTGATTGGTGTGCGTGGGCAAGGAGCTTGCTTAGCTGGAGTTACTACAAATATTTAGAAGTCATTGATTTAAGTAGTATTATTTTATCTTTCGTTAGGATTTCTATCTGGACAAATGGTTAGTTATAAAAAAGTTTTGGGTACCCTTCGACAAAAATATTCTATTGAAAGCTTTAAAAGTAAAATACTATTTCCAGGTTCGGTACCAGGTGTCGTCCTCGTCCAATTTATTTGAAATTGTTTGTCCCTGTAAAAAAGTTAAGCCGTAAAAGTTGACTTTTATTGTCTCCCACAAACCGCGCACCCAAATTAATCTGGTCGGCTTTGCAAGGATTTGTCTCCCAAAATTTAATAGCTCTGTTGTAGGCCAATAAAAGTGGGCTCTTAAATTAATAAAAAACATGATTTATGATGGGGTTAAAGAGTGGGAGGTTTTTCAGCGGTACGGTAGTTAGTTTAGAGTACAACCTATTGCGGAGGCTGTAATTAATAATTATGATTTAGGTCATATCGGTTTCTCTAGGAGATAATTACATGCAGAAATTCATGACAGAATAGGGCACAAGTACGGGATAAAGGTTGCAAGTTCATTAAATTATCGAACATCGATATTTATACCGAAAACGTATTGATCGTATCGATCTAATTTGGACAACCTTTCGAAGCCAGAGGTTTCTGTGATTAATCTCTTAGAAACTTTTTGCAAATAATGTATAATGACCGTAAGCGCAATGCTATGCGAATGGATGATATATGGTATATTTAAAAGTTATAAGTATATACAGTATGAAAATAATATGAATATGTAGTACGTTTTATATTACAAGGAATAAAGTTCTGTTAATGTCGATGTGCGGTGGTGTTTTTGTTTCAGTGTAAGTTCCCTAATTCATTTTTCACGATAAGAAATTAAAATTCCCTTTTTGTCTACGAGATAATCGCATAATCCATAGGAAACAAACTATACTGTCAGAAATTTTATTTTTATACGTAAATACTAATATGTATGTTTACTACGCAGAAGCTATAAACGCGGGCGTAGTCTCGTATTTTAATAAAGGCAATAAGTACCGGTGACAAGGATCGCGTGACGATGAACACGTTTCGTGTAAACCTGACGATTGAGGTATACCAACAATGAATGCAAGCTAATACAAGTATCCAACTCCACAACTTTACGGTTTATAGTAGGGATGGCGATTTGGGATCGATTATTCGACAAATCGATCTTTGGGCACATTGGGCACATAAAAAATGATTATTTTATTCGATCTTCAGCAATGGTTAATTCCGTGAATCGATCTTTGATCCTAGAAGATCAGAAGTCGATCTTTTCGAAGGTTGAATGTGTTATAGACATTTTTTGCCGACGGATACGCATTTCAAAGCTTGTTTGGGCGTGATGACCTTTTATTTTCGCTATCTTCGCTCTTTACAAGCTGAAAAGATCGAAGATTGATTTTTGGAGAATCGCTATTTTGGGCCTCGTGTTTTTTTTGTGAATCGATTTTTTTCACTTCGATTCGAATCGATTTAAGAATCTAATTTTTTCGGAAAAAATCGCCATCCCTAGTTTAAAGATCTGTATCGTACCTTCTTCGCGTGGCTAACCCTCGGTTACAAGTAATTGGATTTAGATTGGATCGAATTAGAAATTTTCTCGGTGGCTTTTGTTTTCGAGGAAATGACTTTTTGATGGAACGCATCAAAATCGAATTTTCCAACGTGCAGACCCTAGCCGCCTTCATTTTCTTGAAGAAAATTGGGGGAAGAATTGGAAAAGTTTGAGGCGGCAGTAATGTTTATTTTTTTTTCGAATTTCGGTACTGTGGTTGAAAATTAGTTTAAGAAACGTTTATTGTTCAAAAAGAGTAGGGTAAAAAGTATCATTAGCATAACGATAATATTATTATTTAAAAAGTATTTTTTGCAATCGTATAAAAGTTTTACAGTATGTTTTGTTTACACAAAGTCTATAAATAAGGCTGATAGGAAACTGCATGTAATTATTTTGCACAAAGAATTAACTGCAATGCATGCAATAAAATTTCTAATCTGATTTCTAAATGCAATTTATGGAATAAACATACATTTGATTACGTTTAATAGGTACCTTTACAATAGCAAACAATATTAATAAAATTTTATTGGTTGGTTAATAAAATTAGTTACCCTTTTAATGTCTTAAGTTGTTATTCGTACTATGCATACTAAAATATTATGTAGTAAGTAGTATCAGAGCAATTTTCGACAAATGTGATGTTTATTTAGAAGTGCATTTTATTTCCTTATAGTTAAATTAAATTAATAAATCGCTTGAATTTGTTGGTCCAGTTTCGAAATCAATAGGTTATTTTTCATAAGTTCTAATATCGAAGGAAAACTTCGTTAAGAGACTTATTATTATTTATCTAAGTGTTCTCTATAACGTAGTCAAAAGGATACAAAATTTGATTTGGTTGTTTGGTGGAGTATACCCTAGACCCGCGTTTCCCAACCTGTGGTCCGCGGACCCCTGGGAGTCCGCGAGTATATGTATGGGGGTCCGCGGTCATCTCTGGACCATACATTAATCGTTCATTAGATGCAAAAGGGCCGCTTTACTGCTTTGTTCAACCACATACCTATGTGAAAAGGCATTATCTACTTTTGTTTATACAAAAAGAAAATACAGAAACAGATGACAAGTAGAATCTGATTTGAGATTACAGCTTAGCAGCAACATCAACCCCAATATCCCTGATTTAGTTCCAAAAAAACAACACCAAACTTCACAATTTTTTTTTTCATATTTTTCATAAAAAATCAGTTATAATTACCTTCTGTATTTGTTTTTTTTTGTATCTGTAATAACTAAAATAAATACCTAATCCGTTTTTTTTTGCTGTTTATTTTATTAAGGGGGTCCGTGAAAACTGTGCTTGATTTCCTAAGGGTCCGTGGACTGAAAAAGGTTGGGAAACGCTGCCCTAGACCGTTTTAAGTCTGAGAGGACAACCAGTGGGACAGTAAATGTATGATATTCATTTATTATTATGATTTAGGTATAACAAAATCATATATTATCCACGTTTTGCCAATCAATAAACAGTATCTTATACTCATAATTACACTCTAGAGTAGGTATTACGGTGCACTTTTCATAAATGCACCGAAGAGTGGTTTTATTTCGTTCGTATAATGTGTACGGGGCAGTAAACTCATGTATTATTTATTTACACATGAGGGGTATACGGGAACCGTGAAATATTGAGCGAGCGCCGTTATTAAGGCAAGGTTCCCAAAAATATGCTCTGAATAAAACTTGTAGACAAATTTCTTCTAGTCCCAGAAAGCTTGCAGGCAAATATAGCGTTTGTAAGTAAAATGGTGGTAGTTTGTTATGCTTTATTGCTGTTTGTGATATATATAAGTCGTTTTGTCGGGTTGTACCTATCCATTAATGTAAGTTATGATTTTTTCAGTACAAATGTCTACGAGAATGAATACTCAGAAAAACGAATAAAATGCCTTTATGGTACTTAGCCCGTTCAGTATTTATAAGTAAAAATATATGCATATATAAAGTTATGCTTATTTAATTAGTACTCTGAATTTTTTTCAGAAAAAAACTAAGACTTCAAGTTCAGCGACATTGTTAATTTTGCATTGTCTGTGCACTTAAAATTTCCCAAAAAGTTTCAATCTCTATATTATCATATTTACCTAAAATATTTGATAAGAACATGTACCTATCCTTTTTAAAGTTTGTAACTTAATAACTTTGTTACAAGTAGTATGGTGCAACTGTCGCTAATATAGTGTGAATACTAGTAGAAACTTTGCATGTTTATATGCGAAAAATGCGTTTTTGCGACAAAATCGACGCGACTGCAAACTTCGCCATCCAAACCTAAAGCGAAATAAAATTTTCCGTAGCTCAAAATGCCAGCTCACGGAGATATACATTAACGACGGTATTTTATTTATTCGTTGCACTCGAAAAGTGCATTAGTACTGAATATTCGTCGGTCAGAACGTTGGAGCTTTGCATTTGTCAGTTTTGTTAATGTGGTCACGACGTTTCCTAGACATGAGTTTTAGACATGCTGTTTTTATTCGATTTGCTAAGTGCATTAGGAAACATGCACATTTTAAAAGAGCTACGTTTGGAGGAATAGATAATGTGATCTTTCTAATGTACTAAGGGGTAGAGCTACGTAGTTTCTAGTAGTATTTTGTGTTAATAGGGTTTGGCATACCTACAATACACTTTCTAAAGTAAGCTTGTTATTGATGAAATCAATTTATTCGATATTTTCCGTACCGAAATTGTAATTTTGAATATTTTTGCCAACGAGAATTTACTGCCAATGAGAAGTAGGCAAAACATTGCGTAAAAATTGCATTGCATTGCATTGCAGGTTTGGTACTTTTCAATTTCACACAGACAGATATCTTAAAATCTAGCACTAAAAAAAAATAAGTTAGTAAACGCCAAAAAAAGAAATAATAAGCTAGTAAAAAGTAATTGTAAAATAATGTGTACGGAAGCCTTCTAAAATTAGTAAAATACAAACAAAGAAACATTCACTCTTAATTTACCATCATAAAGGGGATGGAAACTATTAATTAAAGTCCAATTTGGTTAATAAATTGAATATGTAAAGTAGCCACAGAGTAAACGAAATTAAATTACTCAGGTAGTATTACTGTAATTCGATGAAATTGTAATAAGCGCATGCTTTTTGATCCTAGGATAAAATGTGGAAGGCGAACGGCGCCCCACTGGACGGTTACAAAAATATAAGTTCGCTGGAACCGCCTTCCAACTTTTAAATGAAAAGCGCGAAAGCACCTAAATTAAAAGTTTTTATTATTTGAGGAAATTACCTTATTTATCTAAGTTTAATCGTATCTTCATTTTAATAGCCATTGTTCTGTTTACTCGAAAGCGTCTTCCAATATTTAGAAATTATTTATTTTCCTACAAATCTGCATTATTTGTTTTGATTGTGAACATAGGCAATTAACGGATTTTCATATTTTTCTAAATGATAATATCAGTCAAACTATGAAGTCTTAAAGGGGTTTCAACCTAGTTATATGGTGTAGGTACAGTTAATTACTTTGCCTGTGTTATCGCCATATATATTTTTTTGTTCTTGATATGTTCCACTGCTGCATCCGAGTTTCCTCCCATAAGAGGAGATATCCGAAGCTTACTCCACTTACCGTCAGGTGCACTACAAATTCCTATGCTACATCAGTTACATCTATCTTATATAAAAAAAATACATAGTAAAGCAATGTTCATGTTCATAGTTCTGTAAGTAAAATAACCTAAACTTAATGCAATTCAACCGTTGCTACATCTAGTACGTCTGTGTTTATATCTCGGCGGGGCATCTCCGGGGCGCCCGGCCGCAGGCCTAAACTAATTAGACCCCCTGCTCTGTGTCAATGTTGTCGCTACGCGGCCCGGTTTAATGCGTGTGTCTCCATTAGCCACCCCAAGTTTAAACACCCCTGTGTGCAGTGACAATTCGCCAAAATTGATTTGTGCCTGTTTGATGTTCACGCGGGGTCTCTATTTATAGTTTGTGTCATATGTGATCACGGCACATGGTGCAACTTTTCTTAGAAGAAAATTTCAGATTTTTTAAATATAATACTTACATTTCTTTTTTGTTACTATGCATGTTTTCATATCATTTTTGATTGATTATAAATACGATAAACTTTGTTAATAGATTTAAAATAAAGGATTTCTGTCTTCACGTGAATACCATACGAGGTTAATTAATTGCACCTCGATATAGACAGCGTCTATCTGCAAAGTAATTCGTTTGGTTTTATGGCGGAGACGCTATTAACGTGACTAAGCTAAAGACTATATTGTCTCAGCTTTAATATGTTAAGTACTTTCAGAAACTAATAGATAATACAAAAAACTGTAAATAAAAATATGTTTCTAGTCTTTAATTATGTTCTCTTTTATAATATAGGAGTAGCAGACGAGCATGCAGTCCACTTGATGGTATGTGGCTACTGCCTCCCATGGACATCTGCAATTAACCCCAGATAGAATTAGACATTCTGACCTGAGGTCAGCCACAGATGCGCCGCTACCCCTGAGGACAAAGCTGAAACGCCTTGGAAAAGTATGCCTCCCATACCCTTCAAACCAGAACAGCAGCGTTTAACGCTGCTATTATGAGGCAGAAATAGGTGTAGCGGTGGTGCCGCTGAAGTCAAACCACAAAGGGTTCTACCACCTTCAAGTTATTTTTGAATTTTCATTCGCAAGCTAATTTCATTAAATATATTATCTTAACACCGATTAGGGACTATGTGTTGTTCGTGTTGAAATAATTTATTTATTTTGTATTTGGTTCGTAAATGTGTATAAAATTTGAATCCTTATCGATATAAAATAGCATCACACATCACTGCAAGCTGGCTATATTTAGCTGTAAAACGCGCAGTCTAAGCTCCCCATATGTACAGTGACAATTGGCCAAAATTGATTAGTGTCTGTTTGATGTTTGGGGTTTAGGGGAGTTCCGTAGTATTTGTAGTTAAGCTTGTTTGCGATCGAGTCCCGTCTGATTTTGTAATGTTGATTTAGAACCGTACCTACCTACGAGTATATTGTACGTAGGTAAATTTGAATTGTGAGGTACCTAACGTTACGTTTTTTAACATTAAAAGACAGACATATAGGTATATACCTATTATAGGTATATTATATAATAAACCTTCTAAAAACCATAATTCAATCAAGTAATTAACCTGGATTATGTTATTTATCATTAACACCATTACATTTTTACGTTTTTATTCCTAAAGAATTTAAAAAACAACATAATATTTATAAATTATTTTTCCGAAAAAGTAAAAATGTTATTTTAATTGGGTGTTAATTAACGATTTGCACTTTTTTATATCCCACTGTTGAGCATGATATCTTCTCTTACTATACTTACTCTTACTATACTTACTTTGCTAATATGGAATAAGCTGTAGACGTCACCGAATAGTGACGTCTACAGCTTATTCCATATTAGTAAAATCGCAATCATAACAAAAAACGACGCATTGACTTCATTAAGCATATTTATAAAGTGTGTCATGTCTTAAAATCAACAATACCTCCCACGTGATATGGAAGGTTAAATACACATCATTGATATACAGATTTTCCTTAAACAAAGCTAGTCTCGTTTCTACTTAAGCACTGAACGCAAGTAAATAAGATAAAATGAAGAGAATTACGTTGTTGTTTATACTTATAGTGTTTGTGACTCTGTACGAAGCAAAAGACTTGGTTGTTGGGAGTAGAGTGAATAATTTGTTGGTGAATACAGAAAAAGTTGAGACTTTTGCAATCCCATTCATAAGACGGGATAAAGACTATTCTTACACGGATCCTAAGAAGCGGATAATTAAAGTAAGTATATTATCATACCTATCTATAAGTTGTATTCGTATAAAATATTATTTATTTCTCTCGGTATGATTCTTTTATACGCTGAGATAACCTTTGACATCTTGAACAGAGTCATGTTGTTTGATTTATGACGAAAAATATTTACAGTGAATAGACGCAAATATACAGGATCTACAAAGATAATTTGTGACATAAAATGTATTATCTGGTGCATTAAAAGTTTTAGGTTGTATCTTTGTTTACTCTAATACTTACACTTAATCACGATGCATAGTTAGTTACAAGGTGTTTTTATAAAGATATCTCATACAAACAGATTTTCAGTATTGTAAGTATGGCTAAGAATAATTCAGCTGAAATCAATTTTGTTCCAACCATTATCAATATATAATAACTAAACTCATAATAAAAAGTCAATTTTCAATTATGGAATTTATAAAAATCGTCGATGATTATAATATTTGGGCCAAATATAGGTATTCGAATTCTAATATCCATTTAATAATTGATTCATTTATTTTAATCAAAATGAGACATTAACATAGGTACATTAATAAATCGCTTGCCTCAATCTATCTATGCCAAAAGCAAGTGACAGAGCCGGCCTATAGATTAGATCAGTAATCACAGCATTTGCATAGATTAGGCAATCCCTTTGTGGTACGCAATCAGATTCCTTGTTTGAATCGGAATTAAGATAAGCGAACACGTAAGCCAGTGCAAATCCTGCAATACAATACGCATATCGTATTGATAAATGCATAATAGGAACAACCTATATATTCGATGATGTGTGTGAATCCAGTTCAAACTGGTTTAACTTAGGACAGATTATCTTAATCGTTTCTTAATGTTTTTCTGTAATGGTAGAAACAAATGAACATGTAGCCTGATGATAATTGTATACTTCTGCCTATTAAATTCGACCTTGAATAGGACGGACATATACTCAAGCCTCAGATGTGTTGCTGCCCCTGCCTGCAAGGATTTGTATATCAGAGTTACCCAGCACATATTGTTACATCATCACTTACTGTTAAGTTCTTACGTGTAAATAGCTGTGGTAATGATACTACAGTAACCAAACTATGAAAAGTCCTGCTATTATAATTTTACTTTAAATAGTGAACGTTAAATGAAGCGTACCCTATACCGTATATTTCCTACCCATCTACATTATATATACCTAACACTAATATTATAAAGGAAAGGAAAACTTTGTTTTCTTGTTTGGCTGTAATGAATAGGCTCAAAAACTACTGGACCGATTTTAAAAATTCTTTCACCATTCGAAAGCTACATTATTCACGAGGAACATAGGCTATATTTTATATGAAATATATTTGATAAATAGATTTTGAGGCGGTACAAAGTTTGCCGGGTCAGCTAGTCATTAATAAAGGCCACTCTACCTTTGAACTAGCATTGTAGAGCATTGGTTAACATTGGGTTGCAGTGTTTAACTAAATAAAAGCTATTTTTATGTATTACAGGGCATCATAGCACGTGATCTATCCCGGACTGAAGGGGAGGTGACGGTGATCGACGGTGGAGTTGACCACACGCACGTCACACTACACCTTACCAGCGGGAAGGGAGAGAAACTCAACTACCTTATACTCATATTTTCTAAGAACAGTTAGCGCAGTTCTATGATACTGTGGTGACTTGGTATGAACAGTTGAGGTTATGCAAGTGGATGATGTGGATGATGTGACCTGCATCATAATTACAAAATGCAAGGTCACATTATAGTCATTTGAGCTAAGTTAATAAATGTACTCATATTTATTAATTAGAAGTATTGGTTTAGTAGTATACTTACATACTAATGGCATCGTCCAGTATCATATTATGTATCTTGAATACAGAATAAATGTTTTATAATATAATGAGTACCAATCTAAGCTAAGTCAACACATTTATTTTTATTATTTATTGCTTTTTTTTAACCAAACTCTGCTCTTTTGTTAATACTAATGTATTTGATAATAATCCTCTGATGCAAAACGTTACAAAATTATTTGTTTGTGAAAGATAAATTGTTTATAAATAAAGTAAGAATTCAATAAAGTACATTTTATTATTATTCCATTTTAAATAAGTAGACAAAATGATGTAGGTCTGTTTATAAATAAACTCAACTTGGAACTTTGCTCTCACTTCAAAATTCTGTTAAAACATAATAATTACCTAATAATAGTCTCACGCCTTTTGTAAATCTTAAACTACAATAAAATTGACACTGCCTGTCCGTTTATTAAAATAACCATCATGTATTACTTACATCTATTATTATAACTATGTATTTGATGCATATTCATTTATACTGCTTTCTTCACAGCAGGAATTTTAAATTAAATTTTAAGTAATGAATCAAGAGTTGGTAAGAAAATTTAAAGTTCAAATTAATTATCTATCTGTGTGCAAGGTAGTTAGAATCAGGTGGGAAGTAGTGCATTAATAATGCGGCGCCGCGGGCAACAGACAGACAGTTGGCTACTGCAGTACACTTCCCTATATGTAGAAATTCACAGAATAAAAGAAGACAATTCATAGTTACAAATAATTTACCTGTTTCTATATCTTACCTTTACCTATTGGTTAATTATTACCCTTCCCTATTGATTTAGTGTGGATTGGTAGAGAATATAGGAATGGAAAATGTATCATGTACAGTATTACAAACGGATGTTTTCCTTAAACATTCAAATAAATGACAAAACCTAGAAGTTTCGGGATATTGTAATCTTCAACTTCCCGTAAGATGTTACACCGGCATTTCTTTTTTATTGTTCGCAAGTGAATTTAACAGGAATATAAGTGATTTTCTTCTACTTCTCTTGCATGTCTTATGATCTGTAAGATCGCAAGCATAATCACATAATCTTTTCAGTACCCTTAGTACGAGGTTTTACGTTTGCTCGAAAACGTTCAACTATTACGAATTACCCGTGTACCTTGTCGGAACTAAATTAAGTTTTAATAAAATGAATAGTCAATTGTAACGACATTTTATTTTGCAAATGTAAATAAAATGCATTTATTTTTACATTTTTAATTTAATTTTGATAGTGTTATAGTTCTGTTTTTAAAACTTATTTTGTGGAATATTGGTTCCGATACGGTCCACGTGGGCGCTGTATGCGCGAATTCGTAAACGTCGAACGTTTTCAAGCAAACGGTAAAACTCGTACTAATGGTACAGGACGATTTGAGTTGTAGTACCATATGGAATCGCAGTAGGTAAGTTCTTTGATTCTATTGATCTTCATGAAGACAGTAGCAGTGAACAAAGTTTTATTAAAAAAAATTGGATCTCTTCATTCCACAGGGATAACATTTATAAGGTTTAATCGATTTAATAATAAAATGTGGTGCAATACGTATAATATAATTACTTTTACATAATTATATTATGGCTTATGAGTGTTCCATTATGTAAGGGATGTTGAAATCCAACATAATTATTATCATGTTATGTGGTCAATGCCATTATTGCAATTAAAACTAAATACAAAAGTGGTCTATTTAAAACCGATGACAGATGCGTTGCTGCTTCTGAATAATTAATTCATTGCGGTTTTGATAATGTATCAATTTAATATATTAAATTCATTAATAACTTAATTAACCACTTATTCAATACTCTCGTGTACAACGAATTAATATAATGCGAGTAATTGATATCTGATAATGTTCAAACATATATAGTGCTTCATCCCGTATAACAAAAGGTCAATCTATAGTAGATATTTGCTTAATAAACTACCGCTGTTTATATTTAAATAATATAAACAGCGGTAGTTTATTAAGCAAATATTGAAAATTTGTTATTGATATGCTAAATTCATATGAATTCAGTAGCAATTTCTAAAATGTTTAAACATGTTGGTTGTACCATGCCAGTAGTAACTGCACTACGAAAAGAATAACTTTTAATTAGACGTATTTAAAATTTAAATTTAGTGAAAGTTCCGACCTTCCAAATTCAAACTTAATTATAGTTTTCGTCAGTTTTAAATTTAAACATACATGGACAATCAATTGTATGTAAATTTTATTGTTTATTTAAAGATTCATTGGGCCTACTTCAAATGAAGACATAAATTTCAAACGAGACGGTAAAAGGAATGTATAATGACTCCGCACTTTCACGACACAAAATACTGTTTGTCTACTCCATTGTCCTCATATTTATGCTAAGTCTATGGCCATCATTACCTTGAAGGCATCCTAAAGACGATAATATTTGCTATACCTTTAGAACAAGCGTTTTCTTAGCCACTTTAGCATACAATGATCGTTGTGGTTGACATTAAAATCTATAAGTGAAGACAAAAAAAGCATTGTATTTTAAAATATATTAAAACGTAAAAAGACGTAAGGTGAGTGCGTTTTTGCATTGCAAGTGCATCGCTGGATGTTATTTCAGACTCACCGCCACGTCATCTTGCTTTGATCTTCCTCCGACTTTTTGCGAGCCCTTGTTTAATGTGACGACAAATAACTCAAACAGGACTTTTTGATTTTGTAGGGTACGTGTTTTAGCGTTTTAAACGTGAACATCGTCAGTATTAAGTCCGCCTGTATGAACGTTAAATGTCGGACAATTCATTTCAATATATAATTCATAATTCATAATCTTTATGGGTTACAATATATAGGATGTACACTAGTCAAAAAAGCAACAAAAATTTAATATGCCGATTAAGGCGTTCTAAATGTATGGCTCTCACATAAGTCTTACAAAGTACTTATTTTTTTAATAATATAGGAGCAATATATGTGTATATAGTGTCTTATATTCCGAAATAGAAAATACCTATTATTTTCTCGTTTTGTAACATAACATTTTCTATTCAGACGACCTAATATTAGGTTTGCCATTGCTGCCTGGGATAATAAGCAACCCCAGATAAGATTAAGAGTCCTATCTGAGCTTAGCTACAGACTTTGAAGACTAAGTTCCGACGCCTCGAATAAGTATGTCTCTTCAAACAAGAACACAGTTATTATTAAGCAGAAATACATACACCACCACTGCCACACCTATTTCTGCCTTATAACAGCAGTGCTAAGCGCTGCTGTGTTCCGTTTTGAAGGGTGTGGTAAGGGAGACATACTTTTTCGGGGCGTTCCAGCTTAGTCCTCAGGGTTAGCGGCGCATCTGTGGCCGACCTCAGGTTCTCTAATCAGGAGATATTCCTGTCCTCCTATCCTATCTGGGGTTGATTACAGATGTCCATGGGCGGCAGTAGCCACTTACCATCAGGTGGACTGCATGCTCGTCTGCTACTCCTATACTATAAAAAAAAACATAGGTATGGCAGCAGTTCCACTGGAGTCGAACTACAGGCGGTTCTATCATCTTATAGAAATAGAGTGAGCAGATTACAGTATGTATCATAACTTCATAACACTGCTCGAAACACAGCGTGTTTTATTACCTTACAAACAAATAGAAGCTCGCTTTCAGAATATCCTACATTGTGCAGTATATTTGGTATCTCTCTTGTGAGATCATCACGTTCACAGGATGTTTGCGATCGCGGCTGTGTTCTGTCAGCGTCAGTTTAGCACTTTTATTTTGAACCGACTTATTTGAGCGATATGTAAATTTGATGTTGTATTAACGCGTTTGAAGTCTGGCCAATTTGGGATCATTTACATTTTGTTTATGTGCTGATTCGACAAAAAGTTATTTTTTCATAATCACGCAATTAAGAGTTATATGAGAATATGAGATTTTTTTGTTATGCATATACCTACGTTATTGCAACACATCTTGACCAATTTTAGATATAATACTATGCGATTCTTTATAGAAATTTAAAGGTGTCAGCATTCTTCATGATCCGACTATCTTTTTTATTCTTGCCTTTTAGGTACCTAGTAGGAAGTATTTAATTTCTTACTATAAACCACAACACAAACAGTTCTGGTTTACAAGGATCAATAACGCATCAAAGTGAAACGTTACAACCCTTAACAAAAGGTGTTTCCATTCTTTTTTCTTCTCAGTTTTTTTCAACAGATTTTATTTTCTTTGGGTTTGATAGGCGACAGTGACCACTTACTATTAGCCGAACTACAAGCTAATTTGCTATAGCATATTAAAAAAGTCACGAGCTATAGTTATAAAACCTGATAGTTTGCGCATAAAACTGACTTAACGAAGCGACATGCCTATTTCTATTTCTATTTCCAATCCTAATATGTCAATCAGACCGGCGGCGGAATGCAAAATCGAGTAAAACGCATACGTTGTACGTCGGGGCTCCATTTGGCTTGATTGATCCTCGACTACAATACAGCGACGGTACAGGATATGTAACTACATGTAGACATACGAGTATAAAGGGGAAGAGTTACGTTAGTTATTTATATGTACTAGAAATATTCTGGTAATGAAATATAAATGTGGTGATGCTACGTTTAATGATTCTGTATTGATGTTGTATATTAGTATTTCAGTTTGCAAATAAAATAATCAAGGACTAAATGTTTTTGATTTTAGTCAGTACTAAATGGAATCTAATGCTAATGTTATTAATTAATTGGTTCGTTTTCTAATGGATATTATCCAAAGATACTTAAAATTTTGGTTCTATTTTATGTAATTAAACCCGTAAATTGTATAGAGTCCCTTTCACATCAAATCGACGGGTCCTACGTAAGCTGGTGCAAATGCGTTTTCACAACTCTACAGTAGAGCGATTTGAATTTTCTAATGCGTGTAACTTTAACATTATTCAACGTACATAGTTAAAATTTTAAAATGGTATAATTGAATCCTTTTGAAAAAAACTGCATTATACGTGAATAATGTAGGTTTACGTAGGTAGGACCCGTCGAAATGGTCAAAATCTGTCATTAAGAGACATATACCTAATATGTGACGGTAATGCCTTAACACTTCAACTACGATAGTTTCGACTACCCACAAAAATAAAATAGAATTTTATTTTTTTTACTTTTGAAACTGCGTCACCATGCCTAATCAGCAGTACTTAATATCAGATGACCGGCGCGCCAATGAATTTACTACTTCTATTTGAAATAGTTCCATAATTAATTGAGTATCTTAGGTTAAATTCCCAATTAAAAGACACACAAAGACTCGAGACAAAATGTAGCAAAGCGTACACACATACTTATTATATAGCTAAGCCACATGTCCGTTGAGTCCCGGTCCGTTCGGCTAAACTGAACGTATCAATCCCCTACAGGCGAATTGATATTTCCTCTTTCCGTCCAATACGTGGTTAATTGCGTTTCCGGTGTCCATTGTTCGATCGGTCAATGTGATGCATTAGCGGCGTTTTATATTATGCATTGACAGGTTTTTAGTACCTAATACAAGTAGACAACAGTTGTTGAATAGTTAATAAATAAAAATGCAACAAAGGCATGTGCTGTACATATTGAAAAAATAAAATCTTTAATGAATTGTTATGATGTCGTGAATACATTGCATGTTTTGTTTCTTACTTTCTTTTGTTGAATAAATAATAGAAAATAAAAAGACGTATGTTTTATTGACGAGAATATATGAATGTCCATCAGTACGCACTAGACCAGCGTGTTGGACTATGGCCTAAAATCTGTCTCACTCTGTGACGAGACCCGTGCCCAATAGTGGGATAGTAATGGGCTGATGACTTGACGTGGTTTATGGCGCCATAACAGTTTAATATATTTTCAAACGAGGCTAGTATTATTATAAGTCATTGCTCATTCAAGAAGAATTTCTTGAACGGTGGAGTCATTACTTACGAAGAAATTCCTCGCCTTTTTTCGCTTGAAAATATAATTGAAAATTTTCATACAGAACACGTCCTTTGAAGTTACGTAGACATCAGAAGGCTGGTTAATTTGTAGCTCCTTGAAGGTATAATGACACGTTCCCTTATCCATCATACAGAACTTCTGTGCGTAAGATTTGTCAAAGGGAACAAAGAAGTGCTCGACAAAAAGCACCTTGGTACTAAAGGGCCAATTTCGTGAAACACGCACGTTCATACATACTTGAGTAGATCCTATTTACTTATATTGGAGTTTTTTGGAGTTGAACCTATCCTAAGGCAGACGGGCTACCTGATGAAAAGTAGTCAGCGTTTCCTATGGACTTTTGCAACCATTGATGCAACTACGCAACGCCAATGCATTGCTAGTTTCTAAGAAGCGTTCTTCTGTACCTTACTCAACAAGCCATATGCCATAGTGTTTCGTAAATACCTTTCTTGAGAGATAGTTCATTATGTTTTACATTTTCTACATTATGTAGTTCCATAATTATCGTTCTATCTACATAATTATTTTGTTATATTTATGGTGTAGTGTGTGACATGGACACACGCAAAGACATGTAAACAATCGTCCATCCATGGCTAAGTTCATTATTAAGATATCCGCATAGTCAGGAAAGAAGCGAGGCCCATCGCATTTACTCGTATCGATTTTGTGTTACAAGTGTGTAACTTGATCAAATAAATTAGTACCATAAATATTTGCACATTTTTCATATGTAAAAATTAGTTATTTATTTCCTTTATTAAATATCACAAAATGGCCAAGCTATATAGAATATATAGAGCATGTTAATTTATAAAGGTGTACGAAAAAGACATAGGATTAAAGAGGAAGGAAAAAGAATATTAATTTACATGTGAACACGGAAAAAGTATGAATGTAAAAAGTGTTACATATGCACATGTTTGTTAAATGGACTACATACGTTTACCTTTAAGGGTCTTAGGTTTTTGCAGACTAGCTACTTTTAGCATCGGCGATTGAAATTTTAGCTAGTTTTCAGAAGTTAGATGGAATCAAATACTACACCTTGCACGTGTATCAGCGTCCGTCACAATTTCTATTGGATGCTTGATGGAGCAACTGCAAGTGAAAACCACGTTGCAGCAGTCAGTGAGAGTTTTTGTCCTACAAAAGGTGGTCAAATTTGGATTTCTCATCAGAGAACAAACCTAAACAATATAGGTAAACATTGTTACTACACCTTTTGTAGGGCAAAGGTCTTTTTGAAAAGGTCTATTTGTCTCCTTACTGACTAATAACTACTATTAAAGTTTGCGGTGATTAAAGTATACATTTGCACACCACCACCGAATGCAGCGATTCACCAAAAAGTGATGCAGCGTCATTGCAATCGTCAAAACGCAAATATTCAAAGTAGCGAGTTTACTAAGCATATAAGATTTATATTTTAGAGACAAAACCTCTATAAACGCTCGCAAAAACGCGTCCTCTTTGTTTTGTACTGACCCCTATTACGCCGAATTCGGTGACATTGAGTGACAGCCGTTTAACCTTTTTGCTTACTCGACAGTCCAACTAGGGTAGAGTTTTTATGGTGCCCATTAAATAAATTATAACCCCTAATAACAGGATAGCGTATCATTATTGTCTTGCTTGTCTTCAAGTCAAAAGGGGTCGAGACACCATATGGTATTGAAAAGTTATTTTTACTTTAGTTATAGAACATGTTATTTGTAAATTATAACGCACTTAGAACATAAGCCACTTTGTCGGGGTGACATGTAGCCTACATATACTGATTTTTTTCTTGCATCGAAATTCTCATGGCTATCAATTTCTTTCTATTATTTTGGTTGTATTTTTTGTTTAGCAAAAAAATATTAATTTGAAGAAAAATCTTTTTAGTATTGAGACTTTTTTAAGCACAATGAAGCTATTATAGAATTAAAATTATCTAGGGATATTAATATAAATACACCACATGAGAAATTCATTTTAATTTACGAGTATTTTTCCGTCCAACGGCTATAAACAGCCTCTTTATTTCATACAGTTCTTTTTATACTTTAAGATCTTGTGTTTTTTTATTTATTGTTCAAAGAGCAGACTTAAAATAAATACAAATACAATATTATATTATAAGGCATAAATACAAAAAATCATAAGTCATTCTTACGGAAAAAACAACATAGGTCGTTGTTTTTCGAACAAAGAAATTTCTTTGATAAAGCTTGCTTACTTATGTACGTATATGACACTGGTCTGGAAAAAGAAATAACATTGCAGCGCTGATGAGAAGTCTAGATAACATAGTTATACGACTCTACCTCTAGATAGCGTGATGGTATGTTTGAATGAACCCTAGTTCATTATTCACGGCGTGTATTTCGCTGTATTTTTATAGCCAAGGGAGAAAAGGAATGAATGGGTTCGCGTCATGAAAAATGGTAATCGCTGCCTAGAGCCTATGGACTTTGCGAACTTGCATATGTTTTATAGTGTAGTGGAAGTTTTGTCACGTTTTAAGTCCGATGACCCCTATTTTTATTATGTTATTAAGGATTATGAAATGTTTAATATCAGAATCAGATTGTACGTTTCTTCTCACTCATAAGACAGTTTTGATTCAAGGTTTCAGTTAACGACGTTTTACGCAAAAATCGTTTATGCGATCCATTTACGAAAATATCGACAAAATAGCACTAATATCATAATAATAGCATAATAATCAATGTACAAATTAGTCCCTCACGCAACATAAGTGAATTTAATAGCCAAAATAAATTAATTTATTGGTACACGCCAAAACAAAGGCAATAAGTATATGACAAGGCATAAAGATTATTATTTATTGCGTCGCGTGGCCAAAGTAAGGTGGAAAACTAATTTTATTTTCACTAGAGCAACGTGTTAGCGATACGTGACCGTTGTAAATTATACCCTTAATTATATCGTAACGCCAGTGTTTTATTTTAACGGGCAACAAAGTTGGTAATGAAAATCAATAAGCCAGCGACGTACCGGTGACAGGGAAATAATAAATCAGTTTCATGAAATAAATGATGTATTAAATTTCTGTAGCAAAATTGGCAATTCAGTATGTTTGTTGTTGTTGTTTGCGTAGAAAGTTCTATGATATTTCTGTTATGTGTTAGTAGTGATCATAACTTGGGTGCAAGAAACTATTATTTGTTGACTGCATCTACGACATTACAATAGATTCTGTAAAAGTTACAATTATTATGTAAGTTCTACCCTAACAAACACCGACTGTAATCCATTATCTTGTAAATTTAATGGATATCTGGATTATCTGGTTGATACACAATTGCTAAATAAAGGATTGACAAAGAAACATGATGAAAACAGAACATGTCCTTGAAATATCTTATATATAAATTTCTCGTGTCACAATACCGTACTCCTTCCAAACGGCTTTACCGATTTCACAAAATTTTATATGCATATTCAGTAGGTCTGAGAATCGGCTAGTATCTATTTTTCATACCCCTAAGTGATAAGGGTTGTTCAACCTTAACATATTTTTATTTATATGGCAACACAACGTTTGCCGGGTCAGCTCGTAGTAGTATAGTTATTTGGAATACATTATTCAATTATTGGATCAGTCCATAGTCCTGAATTCTACGAGCAATACTGTACTTTTATTATCAAAACGCTTACCTACAATCCAGAGGCAACATTTTCATGCCTCTAAAACCAAATAGCGACGAAAAGCAATACATAGCGCTATATATCACAATAACAATCGCCGTTTTGCTATTAAATCGTTCCTGTTTACATTACAGTCGGATTAAGCTGGCTATTGTAAAGGCATTATGGTTTCGTAAATCGCATTACAATGAAATAACACGCAAAGGATTGATATTCGTATAACACGAGTTAGTCGCGTGGCTGTCGACGGTAACGACACGAATGGAATTATATAGGGAAGTTTGGTGAAAAGTCGTGGATGGCTTTATGAAGTATTGTGGCGGCGTTGTTTTGGCTAGAACTGCCTGCCGTGGTGTCGTTTGTCATACGTTATAAAGGTAAGTGATGTATTTTTTCATGATGTGTAGGTAAATGGGATCGTATTCTTATTGATAAGTAGTCATAGTGCCCATTTGTAATCAACTCTAAATAGGATTGTTTATATAGAACGTATAGTCAGACACAGATGCATTGCTTGCTTTGACGTGGGATGCCTTCCTTCCTTGTCCTTCGACAGCTATATTTCTACAAGATCTTTCAAATAACTTTTTGCATCTGTTATCAGGAGATAACAGAAAAATTATAATGTAGTATTTTATTTGGATATTATAATTACGATAATAGTCACTTAATATAAAGTGAGTATATGACCTTTTAGTTTTTGAACTGTAATATGCTGTATATGTATTTTTGCGTAATTTCACCTGATGAAAAGCGAAGATGCAGTCTAAAACAACGTACAGAAAAACCTTTTGAAATCAAACTCATCTTGTAGGTCTTGAAGTCATGTAATAATATAGTCACATAAACGGTACAGAGTAACGATATAACAATTATACGTAAGTAAGTTCACACTAGTGATTAGAAGTATTATAACTACACAAGTATCTCCGTTATTCGACTGCTCTTGCTGAAGTCTCCGACCAGAATGTCGCTCTCTGTTAATTCGAGCGCCGCCAAGGTGTCGTCCCCACTTCACCTACCCGCATCTGTTTTTAAACTGTAGTATCAAATGAGTCACTTATTACTTTAATGTAACGTTATAAAAATGTGATATCGTTAATATCCAAGCTTCTTATTAACGACGATAACATTCGGCCGTCCTGCTCACACGTTCGTCCTCGATCGTGTATGGTCTGATGCAAGAGCTGCAAAAGAAAACCAGTTGTTTAATGCCTAAGTCCAGAAGAGTTACACATTTTCTTGTAATACCGACTCGCACGTAAGAGGCCCGAACTGTTTATCAAAAACATGGCTTAAACTCTACGCATTTTCTTGCAATACCGACTCGCATGTAAAAAGCCCGAACTGTTGATCCGAACCAAGGCTTAAACTAGGTGATGTTCATATAGAATCACACTAGTTGTGTATTACCTAGGTTATAAATCTGCCCCAACAGTGTTCACCACGGATTTCTGTTGCAGGCATAGTTCATAAGGACTCTTTACATAAATGTCATATGCGCGACAGGTATTGAAGCGAATGCATTAGACCATTGTTAAATAATAAAACACACGGTTTAAACTAGGTGATGTTCATATAGGATCACTCTAGTCATGTATCACCGCAGTTTTTATACCTTGTTTACGATAACATTCGGCCAGTGCTCAACTCAAATTTACTCTAAAAATGCAATATTCACTCAATGTAATACATCCACCCAACATACATACATACATACACCCAACCATATGCATCACCAAGAGACACCCGCGAACATTACACTGCTCGAGGCATCTGCACTAATCCATCTTAACTACAGATAAATAAAAATCAAACTAAAAAAAGTTTCCTACACCTACAGTAATGACAACATCTAGCTGCCCACTTTACTTATGTCTGGATTCTAAGTCCAATAGTTAAATCTCCAACAACTATTGATTCGATAAAGTTACGCATCAGAATAACGACGTTTATCTTATTAGTCCATTTCGGAATGCTCAACAACCTGTTCAATAACTGTTATACTGATAGATAGATAGATCTATAGTTGGCCACTAAATGAATCTGTGCGACTCAAAATACTATTATAAAATTATTTTATTACTACTTAGTACTTCTTTTAATTATTACAATGTTATTTTATACAAATAGTTGCCTTTCCAATGTACGTCTTTTATCAACTGATGAAGCAGTATCAAAATAATAATATATCGTGAATATTTGAAATGAATGATATCAAAGTTAAAGACTAAATAATGGTAAACTAACCATGAATTTCACACAATATAACACGTATAAGTTGTATGAACCCAATTTTTTTACGTTATTTATCACAAATTCAAATTATTTCTTTCAAAGTAGGGCCACATAACCCACTTTTGAAAGTCAGAAAGAAATTTCATTACATTAAATTGAATTTATATTCAGTTATAATAATACATACTATTACATGAATTTCAAAATTTAATTAACAAAGCAAAGGACCCATGCGTTCACGTCAGCGACATACTTGTCAATTGTGTATGGCTTAACTTTTTTTTTTTTTTTTTATTTCACCAAAAGTTTTAAATTAAGATTCCCATAAGGAAGTTATAGTTTGGGCTATTTTACTGTAAAAGTTATGCATTATACTAAGGAAGATTTGCTAGACTTTACGCAAACGTCGTTTTTAAAAAAAAAATCAAATAATGTTATGGAAAGAATAAACACATTAAAATGGTCCGTTAATCTAAACGGAGTTTAAACAGACCTTGTCTTACATTGAGTTCCTCGGAAGCGGATTTTTTTTTCCGTAGGTAGTTATCAAACGGATAGTGTTATTGAATACACACTCGTAAACTACCTACCAAGAAAAATGACTTCAGAAACCGGCCATTATTTAACTATACTTATTTGTGTCTACAACTGATAAAAGATTTTTTTTAAACACGCTTTTATTTTTGCCACGCTTTTATTAACTTGACCTGTATGTATGTAACGGAATATTTGAATTCGATTTTTACCTACTTTGAACGGTCAGATTTATTTAAAAATTTTGAAATACCTATGACATGACATGATTTTAATAATCTTGTCCGATTCTAATTTTGTCTCATCACGATCGTCAGATTTAAAACTATAACTGTTTTACATAACATGTGGCTCCTTATCAATCACAACCTAAAATTTCTATGACCTGAAAAAGGTCTATTAAAGTTGATCATGATTTTATACCAGCCAGCCAAACAAACAGTTAGTCAAACTATCTTATGATACACCTTATTACCGAACAATTCATATTTATTATATATATTTCAAACGCCTCGGCTTCACCTGACTTTTATATAGTTTGTAATAAAAATTATATTAGTGCGTAATATCTATATAGATTATATTAATATAATATGTATCATTTACAACCAACACTCTCAAGGAGATGCTCGATGTTTCTATAGAGAAAACCTAGACATGACGCAATTGTGAACCGTATGAAATTTATATGAAAAGTAAATTATTGTATAAGAAAATCCCATCGAAATGTACCTATGCTTTTATTTGATTACATTATTATTCATTTGGCTATGATATACATATAATAAGAATGAAATCTTCACGTGTTTACATCGAATATATTTGAAAAAGAAAAATTGTCTGTCGGTTTGTATATTTGAAAATGCATTAAAACCAAAACTACGAAGTCGATGTCAAAAGTATACATTTTTTTTAAACAACATTACATGACCAGGTAATGGACAATTCCAAATTACTAACGTACTCCGTGATCTTGACAGAGGGCATTGTATAATTCAAATTATATTTTGAATCCACATGAACAAAGTCGCAGGCAAGACTCGTTTTAAAAATGCAATTCAAATTATATTTTGAATCCACATGAACAAAGTCGCAGGCAAGACTCGTTTTAAAAATGCAATTCAAATTATATTCTGACTCCACATGAACAAAGTCGCAGGCAAGACTCATTTTAAATATGGTATACAAGAGACTATCTAAATTTATGTAGGCTTCAGTGACCGTTTCTCACTTAATACGTATAATAACTTAATTGCTGTAACTTGTAAATAGAACTAAGCTCAAGTTATAAAAGCATCAATTTATTATTATTATTATTATTATTTTACTTAAAATAATTTATTCTCAATCCCATACAAAGTGGATCCCGTTTATCATTTCGTAAATGGCTCACATAATTAATAATATCGATAGTCTAAGCGTCTCAACGTTTAAGGTACAAACTTCATTTACCAGTATTTGATAGTGCCCAATTTTCAAACCAAAAGGACGTGTAATGTGTCAAATTCAAATTGAAATTTAAAGATTTAAAATTACGAGATGTAAAGAAATATTAATACAAAACGAAACGTTGCATACTAAATTTAAAACAGACATTTAATATTATGTATAAGTGAGTCAGTCTGAAGTAGAATGGGAGATAAGAGAGATATTTTTATATATAATATTCCAAAGACCGCTGCGCATAAGTTTCTCAGTTTTCTTATAGATCATTAACTAATGTGCATTTATACTTTATGGGAGTCAAAACACAGTAGTACACAGTACTGCGTGAATTCGCCTAGAATTGATGGAAATCTAAATTTGGCAACGTACGTATGCTTCTTTCATAACAATTACGTATCAAGTATATGAAATCAAAAGGAAACTTTCATTGATTTATAAAATGAAAATGTGAACAATGTAGATGTGAATGCAAGTTTATTTTTAAATATAGTCAATTAATATCCAAAAAAAAAAAACAATAAACCTTAAACTCATTTACCATTTCCCTCCTGGGTACACTCAGCCACTCAATACCGTGGTCGTGATACTTTTTTGCAGGCAGTTAAATATGTACCACGTAGATATTATACATTTCTGTACAATTATGAATAATCAAAATTTTGCAACTTAATAAACGTGTCACTTATATCAAGTAGGTATACTGTACTCTGTAACTGCGTTTGTTGCTACCGCATAGTCCCTTCCATACAATAAAAACAAACGCATATACGTAAACCCCGTTTGAAACATTAAAAGTTATCAAAAATAAATTCAAATCTAACCTGTATGCAATTTCTGGCGTACATTAGCCTATATTAACAACCATTAGGTTCCCATATCTATAAAGCCTGACATTTAAGATTAAAGATCCTTAAAATATTTTCATAAGTACGTGTATTTCTATATATTTCAAAGTAGGTGTAACTTTAGAACAATTAGGATTTACTTTTTACACCACAGAATTTAACCAAATGGACAGATTTACCACAAGAACTGCCTTGCAAAATTACTTTTAGACACTTCTTCACAGAAAATGCACTTATTTTGAAGTAAACACCTCAGTTTACAATGTTAACAAGTAATTTGATAAGAGTAAAGTTTGTTCACAAAATTTAAGTATATCATTTTCAGAGGGTATTAACATTTCATTGAATTACTAGTCTCAATCTATCCATTTTCTTAATTCAAATGAGTTTTCCCTTACATCAACGACATTTATCTACCCCCATTTTTACTTATTCTACCAAGATGAATTCACATATGACATAATAATGTTTTAACTCACGGTTTTTATTCCTGTGTCAAGTATGTTCGTACTTACGAATCGCCGTCCATGATTGTGAGCTGGTTCTTGTACACTTCTGATGAAATCAAACTCATCTTGTAGGTCTTGAAGTCATGTAATAATATAGTCACATAAACGGTACAGAGTAACGATATAACAATTATACGTAAGTAAGTTCACACTAGTGATTAGAAGTATTATAACTACACAAGTATCTCCGTTATTCGACTGCTCTTGCTGAAGTCTCCGACCAGAATGTCGCTCTCTGTTAATTCGAGCGCCGCCAAGGTGTCGTCCCCACTTCACCTACCCGCATCTGTTTTTAAACTGTAGTATCAAATGAGTCACTTATTACTTTAATGTAACGTTATAAAAATGTGATATCGTTAATATCCAAGCTTCTTATTAACGACGATAACACTTTTTACTTTTACCTGACAGATAAATCATACACTTCAGGTAAAACAAGCCGGCATGCGCATCATGCTACGGTACACAACCTTTTCTTTTCATAAATTAAATTGGTTGTAACTATTCCCTCTTAATAAAATTAATCTTATATATAAAATTACCGTGTCACAATGTTAGTTAGCGTACTCCTCCGAAGTGGCTTAACCGATTTTCACCAAATTTTGTATGCATATTCAGTAGGCCTGAGAATCGGCTACTATCTATTCTTCATACCCCTAAATGATAAGGACACTCTCTTAACATTTTTTTATTTATATGGCAACACAACCTTTGCCGGGTCAGCTAGTATAATATAATAATAGTGTAAATATAAGAAAGAATTGCTATTCTTTTGTATTGTACAGCACACTCGTATATAGCCTTCAAAGCAACAAAGGCGCATCGTATCCTTATTCAAATAATATCCTCATGATAAAGGCATCGCCTCATCAGCGACCACACCCGGTGACCTCACTGGGCGGGGGTGAATTAGCGAGTCATTGTTTTGTTTACATTTACACCTCAGCGATTATTAAACTGACAGTGATTTTAATATATTTTTGTGCATAACTGTACAATTTGACGTGCATGATTTGAAGGTGATTTGAAACAGGTTTATGTTAAAAGAGTAAGGAATCGGGGTTTTTTTTATAATATAGGTGTAGCAGACGAGCATGCAATCCACCTGATGGTAAGTGGCATGGACAGCTGTAATCAACCCCACATAGGATTAGATATTCCTACCTGAGGTCGGACACAGATGCGCCGCTACCCCTGAGGACTAAGCTGGACCCTTCAAAACGGAACACAGCAGCGCCTAACACTGCTGTTATTAGGTAGAAATAGGTGTGGCGGTGGTGCCGCCGGAGTCGAACCACAAAGGGTTCTACCACCTTCAAATTTAAGTTATTGGGGTTTGACGGAAATTATTAAGGAAAAAAGACTGAAATCTGAAATATAGATTAGAGTTCTGTCGTGTAAGACTTTAATTTGATTTATTGTATCTTATCATGGATATGTCGGTGAAGAACTAAATAATTAAATAATGGAGATAAATAACATCAACAGTATCTACGTAACCCTTTTACTGCGGTCTTTAATAGCCCTTTCTAGATAAGACGAATAGATTTATTGTTTAAAAGATGAAAAGGGCTGTTTTATATTTTAAGGAATTTGGACTTTGAAGGTCTAGTAAATAGGTAAGTGACTTTTTTATTTTGTATGTATATATGTTATCTTGATTATAATTTAGGTTGTTAGAACCAGAGTAGGTTAATTACAAAAAACGATTTACAATGTAGAGAAAGGAAAAAGTGTATAGTCCGCTCTGAAGTTGTTGCGAGGAGGTGTAGTCATACAATTTATTATGGCGACGCATTTCTATATTCAGAGCGAACTAGCAGTTTTACGCGGACTTTACAACATTTTTAAATTACGAAAATACAGATAGGTCATCATTAAAATGCAGTTAGGCCACTCTGGGTTTTTTTAGCAGCCTCAATTATTAGATTATATTATGTAAAAGTATTAGTGCTGCGACAAAGTAGAAAATTGTGGAGAAGTTGAAAACGAATTCTTTCACGGAACGTTCTGCCAAATTACATCTAAAATCCAATATTAGGGAGACGCTTCACTTCCCAGCTTTGATGTTATATTCCTTTCCAACATTACCTTAACGCACGTATCATTTTGGAGGCACTTCAAGATTTCTTACCCAACTTACCCGTGACAAGTATCCATCAATTCCTTTGAAAAGCAAGCGTTATCCTTCGGAGTGCGAAATATTACTCGATCCTCTATCAAGAGTGCCAATATGATATAGTGGGCCCTTTTATCGTTTTTGAACCTCCGGAGTGGAGCGATCGGAACGAGGGTAGATAAGAGCTTTCCGAGCTATATTGTTACAAAGGGTGCGTGAAATTTCGCAGATACGAACATGCAATGGACATAGGATCATCCGATAATATTAAAGTTGGGTTCTTCTTCATTGGGACGACACGACAACGGCGATAATATCTGTAGATACATAAGTCAATGAGATTGTACTGCACGCTATTTCGTTGGGCCGACACGACACCGACACGTTGTTGTCGCCAACGACATGTTCTCGTCGTTAACGACATATTCGCGTCGTGTCGGTATCTAAGCTTCCATTAGTGTGAATATTAGTTGACATGACATAAATCATTAATCAATAAATAAATTAAAATAAATTAATCTCCCATTTACATAATAAATACTTTAAATAATTAAGAGTCAAACGGTGTAGTGTCGTGTTGCTGTCGCGCTGTCGGCGTCGGTGCTGTGTCGTATCGTGTCGTCCGAATGAAGGAGAGTTCACTCTGCTCTCAAAGCTTGGGCTTTTGAAACTCAATTTCGCAGTGCCGTTTTTCAACAGATGCACAAGTGGACTAGTGGTATTTATTTGCGAAGTACTCGCCGAGTATAGAAGGTAGATATTCGAAGCTCTGATAATATTTGACTAGATCTTACGCAACGGACTCAGATCTAAGAAGAGAATATTAAAGATTACAAGAAAATAAAAATTGTTAAAGATTAAATGTGTCATGTGATGATCGGAAGAAAAAGATAAAAAATGTTAGTATTATAATACGAGTAATATTTGACGTTCTAAAATTTTAGAAATCGTAATATGTCTCTGAAGTTCGTTTGACGTTTATAGGAAACAAAAGTATTTGAAACTCATTCTTAAGATTTAAAGTAGAATCTCATCTCTTTAATATTTGAAAACACGTTCTATGTGTTTATGGGTGACAGTGACTACTTACAACAGTGACTTTAATTGGACTGCATTTTTGATATTATAAAGGAGTAGTAGACGAGCATGCAGTCCACCTGATGGTAAGTGGCTACTGCTGCCCATGGACATTTGTAATTAACCCCAGATAGGATTTTATATTCCTACCTGAGGTCGGCGCTACTATCCCTAAGGACTAAGCTGGATCGCCTCGGAAAACTATGTCTTCCTTACCACATCATTCAAACCAGAACACACAGCGTTTAACACTGCTGTTAGAATCATGTTAGATTCGTTTGAATAGTGTAATAATAGTAGCAAAGTAGTGTTAATGATGACATGACCACTTACCTTCAGGTGAACTAAATGCAAAATAGAACGGAACTTTGGTCTAATACTTTGACGGTAATAGGCTGCTATTCCGTATAATATGTTTACATTTGTAACTTGCAACGTTTAAGTAACTTACAAGTACTGTAAATAGAACTTGTAATATCTCAATCAATCAAGCTGTCTAGATCGTAATTACGTCATCTGGTACAGGCATTTGCTGTTTCTCGATCAATTTACTATTTGTGTATTTTATCGAATCAGATAAAGTATTAACTTAAGATACATTGATGTTGAGTTTACAAACTATTAATATTTTTAATGATAAGTATAAACAACACTTTAAACACTTTCTACACTCACAGCCCCACACTAGGATTTACTGTGTCGTGGGTGCCATGGACACACACATAGACAAATACACAAACACCCAGACCCAGAAACAGAAATCTAAATTTATTATTTAGATATCTGTCTGGCCGGGGATCGAACCCGGGACCCTTTGCGCGTCAGACCGGTATAGTGACCGCCCCGCCACGCGGGTTGTCAATGTCGTATGTTATGTTTAAGTAAATTATGATTTAGGTTTTTGATCAAGAAACTGGGTGGTGGACAGAGGTGGGATTAGTAGCGAATTTGTTTTAAAATGCGGAGATTTTAAACCGCTTATGAGGCCTTCAGTAAATTTTAACAACTGCTAGCAAATTATTAAAAATCAAAATCAATAGGTCATTTATAATTCATCATTAATACTTCCTTGTGGAGAAGAAGCGGCGAAAGATGATATAATATCTGGAACCGCTGACCAATGTGTATTCTGAAGGAGTCACTTATTCAATATCTGCCTGCACAAGACTTTGCTGAAAGTTTAAGATTGGTTACGGTTAAGTCACGGGGCTGTGCATGCTGCATTTTAACATTTATACTTAGAAGCATTTAACAAATTACCATAATTACATTCCCGACCACAGACACTCATAAACCCATCGTAGATAAGTAACAATTTCATTACGTACAAATAAATTGACATTGAAAAAGCTGTTTGTACTTTCCCTCGGGGGTTGGGGTTTAGTTTTACCCCCGAAATGCACCAATTAGCGGCAAAGTAAAATGTGCAGTGGAACCGCACGTTAGCTGGCCCCATAGGGCACAGGCCTGGGGCTCGGGTCCCACGTGGTTCGTAATGGTGTTTCTTTGCTCAGAGGGTGAATAGTTACGGATGCATATGGAACGCTTGTTAAATCAATAAGCAGAGAGTGGCCTAACATGTCGGTTTCACTGCTATTTTTTGATGCTTGGTCCCTTGAGAGGGGAAATCTCTGCGTCATTATTTTATTCATGGTCATTATAGTTAAGTTCAGGGACATACTGCCATTTTTATTTTTGAAATATGCGATCAGTTTTGTGTTGATCTATGTTTAAGTTGGAAAAAAAACCGTTCATGAAATAGACAGTTATTTTGTACTTGGTGAATTTCTTTGCATTACAGACGTGAGCTAATATATTGTTATTCTGCAAAAAAATATATGCAAAGAGATAGATTGTATCTTTTGTTCGGTACAAGAAATAATATTGTTCTTTTTTCGTAAGATTATTAACGGCAGCGATACCGGCTTACTATAGAGGTACCTTTAATGCTTTATTTGAACTGTTACGCTATTAAAATCCCATTATATATAACGATTACCCTAATTGTTAGCGTAAACGGGTCTACATTTCTTTAAGTTCTTAAAAAGCCCATTAATTTTCCACGGCATTAAATGTAATATTTCATCGAATTCGTGGTGCAAGTAAGATAAAAAGGCGTTTGTAAGATTAATTGGTATTAGGACAGATTACATTTCATGGTACAGGTACTTAAGTAAATAAATTTCGTATCTATCATTAATCTCTTGAATTTATTGGCTAGGTGGTAGTCGGTAAAACATTTTGGTATCAGAGCGTGTGAGGGCGGAAGACATATTTATTGCCCCTAAAGATAAAAAGGAAAGAAAGTAGAACTAGTCTTTTTGAGTTTGTAAGCCACCTAACATTTATCGAGATGTTTTCTCCATTTTTTAGACACAGATGATCGTGTTGACGGAAATGGTTATGAGTTTGTCACCACGATAATTTGTGGCGGGTTAAAAATAATGTATGCTTATTTAAGAGTTTCGATAGAAATGTGAGCTGTTAATTTTAAGGATATGTTTTAGCTTTAGTTACATTTCAAAGCTTAATTCCACGTTTGTCAAAGTGTAGGTATATTAATTTAAGACTTTATTAATGAGTCATTGTAAGTAAATGTAAATAATTTGACCTTTGCCAGAAAACAATTAATTATGCACATTTTTGGTAACTGCTGATATAATTCATTGGTCTGGTGAATTTAAATTTTGAGCTCAATACGACCACATTTTCTTTTTTACATAGTTTATTTACATAGTATGGTGACATGTGCTATCGTATTCACACGATATCACACGATTCCCCTATACCATTAATCAACTTTTCAAGAATCAGAAGAATTTTTCAACTATTCTAATACGATACAAATCCTTTTTAAACCGTTCAATTTTGTTCAACTGTAAAAACCACCAGACTCTAGAAATCGGGTACCAGGATCGAGATCCGTATTTGCATCTTAAATTCAAGCACTAAACCTCAAATACTTTCAGTGCTTAAGTACGTAGCGTTTACGGTGGAGCAATTTTCTTAAGCGAGGTGCACGGTTAGCGCAAAACTCATTTAAAATATCCTGAAAATATTTCCCGTATCGTAAATTAAAAGTACATGGTAAACTTGGCGCTAAAATTATAGTAATGATTCAGCAGTTTGTTTTTTATGTATATTTGTGCGTGGATTTCTTATGGCTCCCTAAATTTTACATTTGAAATTTTAATTGGATTACCTAAATGCAAATTAAGGTACGTAGATGATAAACACAACATAATTAAATAATAATTGGGGACCACTAACTTGATAAAAACCTTAGCATTTTAAATATTTTGATTATATTTCCAACTTACTTATAAGTCAAGGAAAAAAGAATAAACGTTTAAAACAATTAGAAGGGTTAAAAGTCTTAAAGCAAAAACATTTTTATTTCCACGGACGCGTTATTAACTCACAGTGGCGGCAAAAATAAAGGAACTATTAAAATTAAGCGTCCGACCAGCGAAGTTATACGTTTTCCTCTATATTTTAATTAAAGCTGAACAACTTCGGGTGCGAATAAATTGCTATCATTGTGACGTTTCTTATTAGTCATTTTCTTTCGCAGCCGATGAAGGAGGAAAACTTCGTAATACTTGACTGAGTAAGGAAGGGGAGCGTTCTGTTATAAAGTAAAAAGATTCCACGGCGTAATGAGACCATTTCGAAACGCAGCCATTTTCGTGAGCACCTTTTATGAGAAAAGAAAAATGAAGTCAGTATCGAAGTAATCATGGTTTGATATTGGAACAGGTAATTTTGGATCATCTTTTGAGGAAGGAAACTTTACAATTTTTCAAGAATAATTGCAGTACTTTAAATACAATATTTTAAAGTGTTGATCTAGAATAGCATTTTTCCATAGATAACTATAATACGAGAAGACTAAAAGGTTCAGGAGATTGGCAGGATCGTCTTCATGTTATGTAATTAATAATATAATACGATCATTAATAGGTACAACCAAGTCTATTTTTTTTTTTCCATGCATATGTTGTCTGGATGAGGTCTGATCTGGAAGAGATTTAATCTGAAATGAATACTATTGTTTAATTCTACTGGAAGTGTGAAAAAAGTATATTCTGTTATATTCTTAATATGAACTGGACTAAAGTGATCAGCAAACGATACACGAATATTCTTTCCTGCATAAAAATTGATATTCAGGTTGGATGTTAGACTGTCGATTCAGCGGATTTTCGTTGCAAAATATCGCAGCAAGGGACGATGTCCGAGACATCAAACCGGAATCGAACTGCGTCGCAAATGTCGTCTGACGTGGAGCTCTTTACAGCACTCGGGGGAAATTCACTGATTCTACCCGTAAAGCCGCGTCGGATACTGCCAGCGAAACGAAACATGAAACAACAATGCGCCGAAACGTTTGTAACATTTGGTTGCGGATGTAGACATGCTGGTTTCTGGAGCCGGTTACCGCCTTGATGGTGCCTTTTTTACGTTTCCATGAAACACTTAACGTTTTTCGATTACTGCGTGTGTGTCAAGATTTTTTAGCAGACATGCGGTTCACTGATTCTGCCCGTTAAGCTGCGTCGGATTCTGCCAGCGAAACGAAACATAAAACAATAATGCGCTGAAACGTTTGTAACATTTGAGTGCGGATGTAGACATGCTGGTTTCCTGCGCTGGTTATCGGCTTTTTGCTTTAAGTTATCATCAACGGCTTATTACTGTACTATAAGTGGGTATGAGTATGCAGATAAAATTCTGGTATAATACACTTTAACGGTGCCTTGTATGGAATGATTTCCGTTGTAATTGCCTGAAATTCGGTTGTGGCAACCAAATAACTGTTGCATGGATTATTCACCTATCAGCCACCAATAGGTAAAAAAATATGCTAGAAAGTTGCCTTAGATATTAATGGATGTCCTCAAAAGTTTTGATTTATGATTGTAGATGATAATGCGTATTTCGATTTTTCTCAATTTAACTGTCGGAAGTTGCTGTGTCACAACTAAAGTGGGAAAGTAAGCCAGATTGATATTTTTTCGGAAATATTAAAAAAGTTTTACACCATCAAACTTAAAGTGGAAGTTTTGCTGAACTAAGATTCTATGTTCCAAGCTATCATTTATCCAAGCTATTATTAAATTAAAATTTGTTAATTTTTGTAGGCAATAATTTTCAAATTTGGAATTGATTAAGATTAACTATAATACATATTTATTACTAACAGCCTTTAATTAAGTACTATTTGGTACAAAATTAGTCATCAGTTTAATTTATAGACAGTCATATTCTTCTTAAACTTACGCGTATTGATTAAAACCTGCGTCTCTATAAACCCACCGTTTCACCTACAGACTTGACACTGATGTAGTTCGGGACACGCCATCGTTTACCTTCGCCACGAACGAGTCACGTCAGTTGAGACGCCGTAAACAGTATAACAAAATGGCTTTATGTTCACCGTAAACATCGCGGACACGTTGCCCGTCTATTTTAATGTACCATTTTTATCGATCGCTTCTGAATCGATTCTTTCATATTCTTGATAATAGTAACTAGTGTGAAATCGGCTTAATTCAAAAGTTACCATCACCATACTGATTAGAAAAATTTGGCATTACGTTTATACTCGTACCAATCATCAACAATACGTTAAACCTACAACTGTAAGGTAATTTTAGAAATATGTAAGATTTAGGTCATAGCTTAGTGAAGCTAACCTAGTGCTGATTTCACACACCTTTTATAATTTAAGATATGTAGATTTCTTCGCAATATTTCCCTTTACAATCAAAGCTACGAGAATTTTTAATACGCATATAATTTCGCATCTTGCATACGATTATCGGATCCCCAGTAGACTACTAAAATTCATAGCACTAGCCTAGCTCTATTATTACTATACAAACAAGATAGTCGAATTTACTATTAGGATCTCAAGGGACTAAGTTGTAACGCTTTATTTAAGGAAATCTTTACAGCTCCCTTTAGAATACCTCTATCCTTACCACGAACAAGCCATAATAAGTCAAAAGTCGTAAATGTATACAATAATGGCTTTATGTTAAGATAGCTGACACGTTCATCTGTTTTATGTACCTTTTTTATCGATAGCATTCGATTCGATTTGAATTTTAATTCGACATGATTATTGTGGCCGTCGGACTTGTTGTAATATGTCCGTGAAATAAGTTTCATCATAATATAACGGAATGCAGGGCCGGATTTGGATGTGTGGGGGCAGTGAGGCAACGAAGGAGCGTAGGCCTCAAATATTTTCTGACTAAAAGGGTAATTTTTTTCCGTTAAGTCTTTTATCAATTTATTAGCAACAAAATGTTATTTAAACAAATAATGTATCAATTGCTTTAGTGCAAGTATTATAGATAAAAAATCTAAAAAATACTGTTTAGAAAAAAACATTCTAAAAGTTGCTGACCCGTCCAAATTATTTTTAAATAATAGTAACCGATCCGTCGTAATATTTTTTTTCTCCAATTTAAGGGGCCCTTCTCATGTGGAACTTCCTGGGCAGTAGTCCCGTCAGCTCTCCCCAAATTCGGCCCTGTCGGAATGCTATAATGAATCGTGTATCGAATTAGAACGTTGTCAAACGTTGGCAAGATTGTAAGAAAACTGAGATTACTACGGATTACTGATTTTATATGCGCCGGCGGTACGCTATTTAATTGTCATGGCTATTATTTTAAACCTTTGGGATCCGATTTCTGATACCCGGTTCTATTACAGTTTAGTACCTACAATGTTAATAGGAATTGGAAGTTTTATAAGGCTTTGTATATTAAATATTTCCATGTCGAATGGTATTAATATTTTGATAGTTTGGGAAGTTCATAAAAATATCAATTAACCGCCCACAGTGGTGTTGGTAACAAACAATAAAATAATTAAGTTACTCTTTTATGTGTTCACATATTGGGGAAAGTAATTATAAAAATGTATTCATAATTTACCTGTGATTGGATTTTGAACGACATCAATTTTTACTAGGTACATACGATATGCGGTTTTTAATTTCTACAAATACTAAAAAGTACACATAGTACATAAGTGCGGTGCATAAAGACATTGTTAGGGTTGTATAAAGAAAAACGAACTAGACGTAGGGTAGACAAATTAATCTCCCACTAGTACTTGTCAACGGTTTCTCCCTGCTACCGCAGTTTCGCCGTGACCACGATCCATGCAACTGGGTCGATATATAGGTAATAAAGAAATTAAAGAACCGCATAAAGTGAGTACCCGTTACATTAATAAATGTCTCAATTCCGCGCTAATTTTACTCTAAAATCATATATGAAATTTATTTTAACACGATTTAAATAATAAAATAGGTACATGTGTAACAAATTGAACATTTTGTGGTTTGACATCAGTTCCTCTCGTTCCATTCATTTAAACTCCATTAACAATATTCGTAGTGCTCTAGTTTGCAGAGCTGTAAGACAGATCTACTTAAATACCGTTTTATCTTAATGCTCAGTGTTAGTTGCGTTTCTGTAACTATTTCAGGTCGTTATACTGTTTTATTTAGAGTTTTTGTAGATACAGTGCTTCTTTTGTTACAATTTTTACGAATGTACAAATTGTGAAAATGTTTCCTGTTTCAATAAATCTTTAAATCTTTAAATTACTTGCCTATGTCACTAAAATATACAGTTGTATATGTATTAGTGTAGTACGTTGAGTTGTAATTAACTTTCAGTTTTCAGTCCTTTCAGTCCAAATCATGTTAAATTGCTTATGGGGTTACAGTTCTCAGTAATTTAGAGTAAATTGATATGAATTGTTACATATCAGTACTTTACGTACTCAGTAACCATATTCATATACATGGGCATGATACCCTCTCCTCAACTGGGGGAGGCCTGTTACACCTTTACTTTGCGCCGATGCTGAAGGGGGTACAGTTTATGGACCAACCCGTGTCGGATGTTGTCAAACCATCCACAAGGACCGTGACCTCCGCTCTGAAGCATGAAATATTGCTACTAACGGTCACATTATACTTTACTAGGCACTTTACGTAATGGTTACCATGGTCAGTAGTTTAATTTACAATACAGCCACACACATTGAAACCCACTATCAGCTTGAATGTCAAGGGACAGAGTATTCGACAAGTACATGTTATGTCGAAAAATATTTTATGTGTACTTACTTTCGGGCGCACTGCGGGGTACTCACATTTCCTGATCTCAATTCAATCTGGGGAGTGCTCTGCACTGCATGTGGTTCATTGGATAACTGAATTATATGTCTTTGGATAACAGAAATTTGTTGGACGGTCGGCCATCTTGTCTATTTAAGTCGATGTCCGATTGTTGTTTCGAAAATGTATAAATTTTGTGGCGCCAACCGACGGCCGGTAATGGAAAGGCATTTAAATGACTCGTCCATTGTCAGATGGTTTAAGCTTCTGATGAATTTATTTGTGATATGTATTCACGCGTGGATGTAATGTACAATGATGTGTAAGAATATCTTTGAACATAGTGTTTGTTTTATTCTTAATGGCGTCTTTTATACGATATAACTGTTCTTATAACTGTTTTTTTTGTTTTTATAATATAGGAGTAGTAGACGAGCATACAGTCAACCTGATGGTAAGTGGCTACTGCCGCCCATGGACATCTGTAATCAACCTCAGATAAGATTAGATATTCCTACCTGAGGTCGGCCACAGATGCGCCGTTACCCCTGAGGACTAAGCTGGAACGCCTGGGAAAAATCTGTCTCCCTTACCACACCCTTCAAACTGGAACACAGCAGCGCCTAATACTGCTGTTATTAGGTAGAAATAGGTGTAGCGGTGGTACCGCCGGAGTCGAACTACAAAGGGTCCTTCAAATGTTAATTGTTTATGGACTGTTTATTATTAGGTAATTTGTAAGAAGTAACTTGGATTTTTTGAATCGTAAATTAATGTAACCGCATAAAAATTGCATTGTTACATCCTTACCCTTTCAGACCTTCCCACAGTCAGACACTTATATGTAACGAACACCGTAAAAATTATTATTATTATTTTCAATAAATATCAAGTTCACATTTAGGAAGTTACGTAAGTGGCATATGGGGTATACACAGACACGACAGAAAGTCTTGTTTATACCAATCAGTGTTTTAATGTTTTATAACATACCTGCATGATGAAAAGCCAATACCTACATCATATTAAAATTACAGTTTAAAATTGATTACCAAAATGCTGAATTATTTATTTTAAAAAATAAGTATATTTTTAATACATGCGTTGCTGTTGACAGCCAATGAATATTCTTACTGCAAGTGGCGACGTAAAAATGAGTTACATCTCTTGTAATTAATTTGTTAGTGAAATGCCGTTCATCTTGATGAAGCAACGGGGTTCCCTTGTGAAGTTCGTGGTGCCCCGTAGAGCTCTGAAACCAATACTTTCATTATTATAACTCACTTATGAATAACTGCATCATAATCAACGGAGACGTTAATAACCGTTATAACATACTAGCTTGCGTTCGCGACTTCGTCACAATTGTGATGGATGTATATTAAAATTGTTTTTTTCCTATAATCACGCGGTATTAACACACATGGTGTCCCTTAAGTAGTGGGTATTTTTTACCCCGTGTCACTTTAAGGTCTATCATAATAGGTTTTTATAAGTAGATTTTTTATAACATAGAAGTAGCAGCAGAGCATGCAGTCCATCTGATAGTAAGTGGCTACTGCAGCCTATGGACATCTGTAATCAACCCCTGATAAGATAAGATTCTTTCCAATCACTAACCCTGCGGTTCAATGTGGAATGACTTGGAAAAGTATGTCTTTCTCACCACATCCTTCAAACCAGAATACAGCGCTAAATGCTGCTGAACATACAAATAACAAACTATTTGAAATGATAACATTGCTATACATCATCATCATCATCATCATCAACCCATTATTGTCCCACTGCTGGGCACGGGTTTCCTCTCAGAATAAGAAGGATTAGGCCATAGTCCACCGCGCTGGCTAAGTCCGTATTGGTAGACTTCACATACCTTTTTGAGATTTTTTTTTATAAATCTCTCAGGTATGCAGGTTTCCTCACGATGTTTTCCTTCACCGTTTTGGCAAGTGATAATTAATTTGTAATACGCATATAAATTAGGAAAAATACTTTGCTATACATACTAACTGATATACCTACTACCACAACACTTAATGAAAAAAAAATGCATATAACAATAACTTACAGCTTACTTACATGGATTGACACAACATACAAATAGTTGTCATCACAGAATACATTTTAGACGCAACTAATTTAAAATTCTAATAGGTATATCACACATATAATTCTCGCTGATGAAAATGTTGTAAGATCGTAATTTCATTATGTTTATGAGGCTTTCAAATTAAAGTTCAGTGTAAAGCAGAAGTTACCACGACCTTTGTTTTATTAGTGAGAGTAATTTAAAATTTTGATTAAAATTATTTCCGATCCGTAATAAAATTTGCCGATTCCAATTATAATAAATTATATATCTTCATATCCCTAGAAATTAGTGTTGGAATTAACTTTTATTTTATTTCTGTAATTTAAAACATGTATTTTAATTTTATGACAGTATTATTGTAATAAGATATAAAATACTTTAATTTAAATAAGCTTTCCAAAAAAGTATCTGTCTATCGCCTGATAGTCATCTGCATTATATTTTGTTTTACTTGTACTAAAAAAATCGTTCATCGGTATCATATTTTGTAGAGGCGACTGAAAATGTAATCCGCTTATTTTAGTTGGTTTATTTTAATACATTTATAATAAAATCCAAACAAATTAGAACACTATCACATATAACTTAAGACTTGCTTGCTAATCATATACAGAAAAGACTTAGATTAAATGTATCAAGAAAGATATATGAGCAGAATTAAATAGTTATAAATATATGCGCCGAAAATAAAATTACAATTGTGACTACGAAAATAAGTGTAGGTAATAATAATATATTTTATTGTACCCATAACAGAAAAAAACACATGGAAATTTAATAATTTTAAAAATAAAATAGGCGGCAATAGGTATAATTTCTTAGTCTGTTAAAGATGAAATGTGCAGGAAGTATGCGGACGGCGGACTCAATATTTTATTCTTACGCATAAAAGCTGCTTTATCTGAAAAACAAACAAGGAAAAATGAGAGGCTTTTCTTTGCCACTCATTTTCATTGTGGGGATGTTTTAACAAAGGTGCGTGGACTTATAACAACAATGCATTGTTCATAACAATGAGGTAGATTGTTACAAGTAAAATGAATAAAAGTATCGTCTTCAAACCATTATTGTCCTATTGCTGGGCATAGATCTCTTGTCGGAGTGAAACGTTTAAGCCATAGTCCGCTTTGGGGCCAAGTGCAAAGTGATAGATTTTACATACCTTGGAAAATCTTTTTAATACTTCTCAGGCATTCTAGATTCCTCATGATGTTCTCTATCATCGTTAGGCAAGTGATAATTAATTTTTAATACATAACTTTGAAAATCAATGGTACAGTAATGAGTTGACTACGATGGCAAGTAAGTTTTTGGCGACTCATATCAAAAAGTCAAGTAGCATTCTCGAAAATTACTGCTATAAGACAGAAATTGATTTCCATAAGGGCCACCAATTTTACAACCAATTTTATTTATTTTAAGATGTTGATATAACACCATTGTTTAATTCAACTTTCTTTAAAATTTAACAAGGAAGCCGTTACTAGCATACAAAAGCGTGATTTAGCGTAGGACCCCACAACACTAGAATTTTCAAGGCGGTCGCGAATTCAGCTAGGAGGCAATTTCCTTTTTATGACGTGCCGGGGAGTGCAACGCGTATTAGGTACACGTGGTGGCAATGATTTTTGTACCTACAGGACATAATAAACAAAATCAGGATAAGCGGAAAAACAGAATCAGAGTAATCAAGATAAATATTTCAAATGTAAATACATAATGAGAGCATCGTACAGTATTGAAGTATGTAAAAATAATAAAAAAATTGTTTTGAGTACAAAATAGTTTTATGATTTAATGAAACTAAAAGTTTTTTGTAATTTATTATTTCTTTCAGAATCTGCGTCGATTTGTAATATTTTTTTTGACATTCGGTACGTTTTAGTGATAGGGGAAAATAACAAAATGATCTATATAAAACATGGGTATAATGTATATTCAATGTTATATACTCTAAATACACGATATTGAAACTGGTCAATATTACTTATACTAAACGGCAAATACATAGTCCGTATAACTAGTCTTGAAATGTCCTGCAAAAGGCACTCTTATGGTCACCTTAAAGCCAACAGATTAAATTTTTCTTTATTCGTCTCAGGTTCATGAAAAACATGCTCTCGAGGGGATTATAATTTAATAGGGATGTAACAGGAGTCTTGCAGGTGTTATATTTTCAAAGACAAGGCAACCTTGCGTTTCGTGCAAAAAATGTAGATACTCCATCATAATATTTAATTTGAAAAATATTCCGGTTTGCCCAAATTTCGGTTAAAATTGCCAACTCCAGTTAGAGATTTTCTGACTATTGTTATTATGATTTTTTTTATGATTTTAGGATACAAATCTGGCTAAATATTTCGTTTTACACTATAATTAGTAAATATATTTCTACGTGCTTATTTGGCTGGTGAATTCTCTATTACCGTTTTATGATATGCGTTTACTAGAAAAAAAAAGATAAGAAATTTAACGTACCATTTTTGGTACACAGTAAGATGTTTTCTCTCTAAGGTAGACGATAAACGTGATATTTATTTGCGACATTTATTTCATACATTAATATTTCCATAAGTAACCAAATAAAAACCTATAATCATGTCGACTTTTAGGTGATAGAGTATTCACCAGGAAGATGAAATTTTTGCGAAAGTAAATATAATATTCCTTCCACGAGACTTTGTAAGGATTAATACAGGACTCGCAATAAAGGGGAGACAATAAAGACACCTGGCAAATAATATTAAAGGGGGAACATGAAACACGTAACTTCACGCTGGTTTTATTGCTAGAAGTTATCGTGATGCTTGTTTTGGTAATGTTATTACAACCGATATGAAGATAAACAAACCATTAAGTAGATATGTAGATGGTTAATTAATATTAATGTAAGTAGCTTCCCGTCCGTGATTTAAAATAAAAGATAACGATTTAAATTTGTATAATTGGTTCAGTGAGTTGATTACTATGACTCTCTATATTGTTTTACCAAACTTTTTTATTGTTATGCATTATGAAGCTAGGATAGACTTGTAGACATTAAATAGAGTCCTTTTCGAATACTAATGACAATATTAAGTATGTGAAGTCAGAAAATCAAAAAAGGCAGAAAAAGGATTCCGAAATGGGAATTTCAATATTAATGTTACGTGCATTTTTTACTATTTCAAAATCTATTATTGGCATTATTTTAAAAGAAGAAAAAGTTTTATTAAAAATAAGAGTTCATATTAATACGTCAAGTTCTATCACTAATTTTCTCTGTAACTGTAAGAGGAAATCCAACGAACAATTTGACGAGGAATATTTCCAGAGGATCTTCCTACAATTGGCCTCCTAATTTGATTTGAGACGCTTTAATATTCGCATTTCCGGAAAATTCTCGAAGAGAGACGGAGCGAAGAGGCGTTACGTCAGAGACGCAGTTACCGCCAACGGGATTAGATTGAAATTGAATGGTCTTCTTAAAACAGGAAGATCAATTTCTTGAAATATACGAGCAGGTTCTGGAAAATTCGAGCGCTTTTCAAGCTGACATATCACAAAATAAACTTATGAAGTGTCAAGTAACATCTTTGTAATTTAGTGTAAACCGTCTTAAACGGGTCGCCTTGCCAACACATTAGTAGCAGTCGTTTAACTTTGAAATTGTAGAAAAATGTTTGTGGGCCGTCACCATAAATCCGATGAACTGATAAAATCTTTGTCATTGCAAAAATATTCTTCACGAATATACTCGAAGAGCAAATTTGGCTTTTTCTTGATGCCATTATTCACATTATTTAATAAGATTAGCTTTTCCTAATAAAATGTTTATGTTAGATTTTCGTGTACCAGCATTTGTGTTTTATTGGCACAACTATATAACCAACGAATTTCTCAGCATCGAATATAAAAAATACAGTAGTAGGTACAATATACTACATCGAGATCCCGTAAACAGTATCATATAATCTTCCGGATCATGAAAAATACCAGGCGAAGTGGCTTCGGCAAATAAACAAGTGATTGACCTACATGTACGTGAACCGTTCCCTAGTTCTTTGTCAGCAAAAACTTCACATCGGTTCTATTCGTGACCTTTTTGTGCAACCTTCCCGGCTTTTAGTTTGACAAATAGTGGAGCTTTACTTTCATTACTGAGACACATATTACCTGATATTGCTACCCCGGCTCTAACAATAATCGGAAGGGAAATAAAAGGACCGGCTTAAGTGAATTGTGGGCATTGGGCGAGGATCGCGGAGATATATTGTTGGATATAAACGGTCCGCTTGGACGTTGTAATTAGAAAAATGTACAGTCATTCATTAACCCGAGCAACGAGCTGAAAACACGAATCTGACACAATTGTTAGTACAAGTGTTTCTGGACTTGGTTTTGTTTTATAAGTGTTTATTTATTTATTTATTTATTTATTTTTGTACACCTTAAACTAAGGGTTACAAAGGGTAAACTTAATGCCTAATGGCATTCTCTGCCAGTCGACCCTGGGTGATGGCGATAACATGTGGTAGGCATAGACAAGAAATACAACTGTAAGAGAAAAAAAAAACATACAATATCTACATATAATAATAATAAATATAAATAATATATAAATATATAATACAAATATAATATATACAAATAAATATATACAACACAGTGAGTTAAGGAAAATTGGAAGACTCAAGTATTGGAGGACATGCGAAGGTAATGCTCCCGAACCATTCTCTTGAAGGTGTTCCTACGAGTTGCTTTTCTGATGTTTTCGGGCAGGGCGTTCCAAAGTAGTATCGCCTGTACTGTGAAGGAATAATGGAAAAAACCACTATTATGCGGTGGAATATTGACTTTGAGAATTCTAGACGAAACTACGATCTACGATCTACGAAAGTGTTTCGTAGATCTTAGACATGTTTGTCATAATGCCAGGTTTAATTTTAGTTTTATTTGGTTGTATTGTTTTTTAAATACCCAACTATACGATGACATGAACCTAATTTGATTTTAAAATCGATTTTAATCAATGACGGTACTATTACAACAAGGTACGATTTAGCCGAAAAATATGTATTGGGTATACTTATGTTTGTAGCGTAGCCAAAAAGTCTATGTTTAGTCAGTGTGTCTAGATATAAATCTACTCTCTAGATTTTTACCTGTAGGTACATGTTATCAATATAGATATAACATTAATAACATACAAGTTCATAAAAATATGTTTTAAAAGATAAAAGAAAAAAACAAAAAGTAATAAATTCTTTAGTCTGACCACCGTCCTGCACCTGTGCCGGCCGTATAGGGGTGACCGAGTCGTAATTCACCTGAATCACATTTACTGAACCGAATAAACCCTTAGGGCGTGATATTTGTATAAGTATATATAAACACTGTTAGATTCATCGTTGCGTTGTTTAGGTATATTTGGGAAAATAGGGTAGGTACCGGTAATAGTATTTAAGGTTTTGGGGTTTTTAAAATGAATATAAAATAGAACAAGAGCCAAACGTTTAAACTAAGAATGTGTCTCCATCCATGTGAACTAACTTAGAATGCCTGATATAAAAATGCTGGACACCCTAATCAGCTAAGGTACAGTCAGTTTAAATTCAAAAATACTACGAAAAAAAGATTGAAAGAAAGAAAGAAAACACTTACCTCGCTAAAAAGGCAAGACATTTTTATAAGTACACAATAATAAATGACAATCAATTAGGTAGTATATTGTTGAAAAAAATGTTTACGTATTAGAGTCAACAAATTCCCAGTAAATTCCTGTTTAAACCTATTAAAATAATACAAATTGGAATCCCGATTGGAATAATCCAATTTACCTCCACCGTAGTTAGACGTTGGCGTTAGAACCGGTGGCTAGCCACGTCCTGTATTGAATAATTGACAGGGATGAATACTGTGGCGCTCCCAGGTGACATTGTTTTATTATAACCAAGTGACCTAGGGTAAGCAATTCTGTTTTTAATTTTAAACTTAATATCGTCATCGATCCATTATTGTGGGACTGTTGGACACGGATACTCTTACGAAAGTTATAGGTATCTAAGCCATCGTCCATCGCACTAAGTGTATATTTGTAGATTTCATAAACCCTTAATATTTTTTAAGAAATTTCAGATATGTAAGTAGGTATTCTTAGCATCTTTTCCTTCCGTTTAAGCAACTGATATTAAATTTGTAATGGAAATTTAAGAGAAAATAATACGTTATTTTTACATTGGTGTTTTTACAACAAGATTATTTGTTCAGCTGAAAACTTGTTAATAGTTTTTAAAAGTTAAAATGTTACAATTTTTTTTAAATAGTGAAATTTATTTTAATAACAAAGGTAAGGTAGTGTTATAAACCACTTTATCTTGAAATATCTTAAACATTTTCTTTATAAAAAATTACGAAACTTTTTCACTCGTGAAACTTTTATAAAGCGAGACGGGTGGCAACCCTACGTATCCCAATCGCCCCCGTGCATGGCAACACCGGCGACAATATGTCTGCCTGCTAACCTGGGGCCTGTTATCTGATACTGAGCGCCTTACAATCGATAAGTCGCGACGGGAGCGAATACTGGTTAAAATTTTTAAGGCAGGCCACGCTGCCAACTGTTACTATTTTTATGACTTTTGAGAATGAGTTTTGCCAATTTTGCGTATTGTTTCAGAATGTATTTCGTTGGAGTTATTGTCTCACTGCTGGGCACGGGTCTCTTCTCCGAGTGAGAGGGGCTTAGGCCATGGTTTACCGTGCTGGTCAAGCCCGAATTGTTACACTTCACACATGTTTGCCATTATAGTATCTACTAATAATTAATTAATTTCTAATACGCCTATAAGATTAAGAATTCAAAGGTATTTTATAGTACTTTAAGCATAAAATAATGAAAAAAAATTATCAATTCCCTGTACCTGTTTATTTGTCACTATTTAGTTTTAGCATTTGTTATAATATCTACCTATATTTTGTAAAATTTAACTTACTCTATATTTAGGTTAAAAAGAGAGCTCTGTGAGAGACGGATAAATGGACAAACAGCGGAGGCTTCGTAATTGGGTCCCGTTTTTACTCTTTGGTTACAGAACTCTGAAAAGGAGCTAATATCGTTTTTTGGGCAAGTTTGCATACACTGTCAGTAACTTATTACAAGTGGTAATCCAATTTAAGCGATGAGTTCTCGTAATTGTGATTGCTAATGAAATTATATGATCCTTTCTGTACTATGGTCATGAAATGAAAATAAGCTTTCACGAAAATTGCCAATAGTAGTGGTATATACCTAAGGAATATTGATTAGTGTGCTTTGCTTACCTGACATACCATTTACGACCCGACGTCGTCGCAGAGTTGCAATCCCTATTCCCTTGACGTAGAACTTTTACCAAATTAAACAATCTGGGCAAACTGTATATAACTACAACGCATTTTATATCCTCCATGACCACTGTTGGACATGGGTGTCTTACTCACGGAAAAAGGCCGGGAGTATAGTCCACCACGCTGTTTCAATGCCGATTAAATAATGGAAGGTGGCTAACATTAATCAGTTCATAAGATTATAAGGTTAAATTCAAGGACAAGCAGTCATTAATTGTTAACCAAATAATTATTATAATCGGGCCATGTGAATCACAGAGGCAAGTGTGAAATTTAGTCACTAGCGGTTATGGACTGAAGTCTACGCCGGCTAAGTTATTTAACTTTAATGATTGGATAGAATCGACATACGTATAATAATGGATAATGATAATGATAATGGGTAATGGGTAAAGTGGCTTTTATAAAACTCTTAACACAATTTATAAACAATTCACGTAACGCAACAAAGAGTTAATCTAATTTTTATACTCGTATGAAACTTTTACTACTTTTCAATTTAATATAAATTCGAGATACGCTTTCACGCGCTCCGAGCGAGCCGTCATAAAACTGTTAAAACTCCAAACTAAGTTGATTAAAAATAATTTACGCAGTGTTCATAAAATTTAAGCACTATATGTGCCTTTATGGGCAAATTAGCCAACGTTGTCGAGTAGGCGTCTAATTAAAAACGATTTGGCTGTCTGCCATCGTAAATAGAGACGCCATGTTACGATAACCGCGATATTACCGATGGTTTTAAGGTACTTGTTTCACTATGCAATAATCATCATCTTCCTATTATTGTCCCATAGCAACGATGTCCGAACTCCGCTCAAAGGCTGAAGGGCGCATTTCATAGTAAATAATTCTAGTAACTGACTACTACTAGTGTAATAATGTTTCATACACCACGGTCCTATTGCTTGTTTTGCTCACCGTATTGCTTGTTTTGTGGGTATCATGGTACACTCAAACAGAAAGTTATTTTCACTATGTGTCCTTAAATTCATTATTCAAGTCTACTTAGCCAGGCGTCCAATAAAAACTATTTTTGTGGTTCATTAAAGCACCTACACTGGCTAATGGTCACCTTACATTTTCATTATAAAACAGCTATTACTAAAATAAGCGATTTTTACATGCCCTCTCGTTCATAGTCTACCACTGATACCATTATAGTGAGACAAGTAGCTAAAATTATTAGTGATATTGACATAAGCGTTGATAAGGGCCGTTTGTTCGTTCAATAGCCATCGAAATCGCATGTATCTGACTTTGGCCGAGTCGATTTGTTGGTATTATGCTATTACGAGCTAGATAAATACTATATTTTAGACCCAAATGTTTGGAGATAAACGATATTTAAATAAAAGCATCGAAATTTCTATAATAAATTAACTCTGGAATATAGTGGAGTGTGGTTGGATTTTCCCAGTGTCATATTTTGTCGATTATTCGAGGTAACCGCAGATGATCGTGCACTATTTGTTCATATTTGTGGGACGGAAAGTAGCTGGTGTTTCCACCATTTTTTCCCTTTTTATTCCGTTCCATCAAATTCTATGTGCCAAAGCTCATTTTGAGATGAGCTTACATATAATCAGTCAAAATAGCGTTGTTTTGTTGTTTATGTATTTTGGTATCATAGAAATAAGTAATAAATTTGGGAAAAATATGAGTAATATTATGTGCATACTGGTAATAAACTGATTGCAAGTTTGCGTTCTCAGGTGCTAAGAATTTGGATTTAAAAAATATTGTAAACATTAAACTGTTAAACTTTTAAGTCTTTCACAATCAATAATGAGCTGCTTAAACCAATTATTCACTAATAAACCTTAACAAGCTGTAAATCTCAGCTCAAATCATTCGTTCTTCCTTACGCTCCTCATTAAAATTGTAATAAAAGCTCCATAAAATCGCACTTTGAACACCAAGCTACCGGCACGAGGTGATTCTCTATATTTATGGCGTTAGATAAGAGACAAAAACTTCATCGGTTCTCCATTATCCTTAATAAGTATGGATTAGGGCAACGCTTCTAGACCATGCCATAAATTAGAAGGAAGTCTTTTATAATGGGTCTTTATTATCACGCTTTATGAAGGTTCCCTCTGATAAGTTAGGTTTACGGCTCATATATTATGATACGTTAATTGGAGGCTTGGGTGAACCTTTATATAAATAGTTTGGGTTTAATTCGACTTATGGGAGTTAGTAGCCGTTATGGTTTAGGGGTTTAGAGTATCATGTAAATGCATCTTGGTAATCGTAAAGTTATAACACTTAATTTAAATAAGTAAAAATATAGCAGTAATAGCATTGTGTAATAAAAGGCGTCAATCTTAGAGGGTTCAGTTTCAAATTCCAGTTTTTTTTTAATTCACATAATTATGTATTATAATTATTATCATTTGTTAAATGACAGGTGACGTAATCTATTGAAAGAAAACTTAGGTACCTACTTGATATTTTCTTACTTTATTTTCAAAGATAGATAAAATCAACAAAACAGGATTTATATAATTCTGTTACTTTACTTTCTAAAAGGTGATTTTTGTCAATTGCTAATTATTTTTGATGAAAGAAAATACATTTACTAGTATTACAGTCTAGTGCAGACAGACAATGCATTAAATATCAAATCTCATTATAGTCGGCAATGTCGGCGTCACAATATATCGCATTAGAGTCGATGTTAGCAGGATTGCGAATCGTGCAGAGACGGGAAATATCCGAGAAGTCTAATTCAATCAAACGTAATCCAATCTTGCGAGATACTGTGCGGTATGAGAAATATTTCTATATGAGATTTTAAAATAACATTGTTTGTTTGAATCGTAGAAATGGTTCATCGTTTTTATCAATCTAATATTTTGTTGTACGTGCTGTTGGTATCTCGATAGTGTTTTTTATCGAAATTACTACTACCAAATCGTAAGCAGTCTATGGATCAGCATGCAGGTAGAAAATGTATTCTTATCTCAGATTACAAATGTCCATGGTCCGCAGTGGTCACCTATAATGAGGTGGACTGTATGATTTTTGCTTCTACATTATAAAATAGATTAATAAATATATTGTGTTATTTAGGTGCTTAAACATTCTTGAACAAGGAGTTTTTTTTTATAATATAAGAGTAGCAGACGAGCATGCAGTCCACCTGATGGTAAGTGGCTACTGCCGCCCATGGACATCTGTAATCAACCCCAGATAGGATTAGATATTCCTACCTGAGGTCGGCCATAGATGCGCCGCTACCCCTGAGGACTAAGCTCGAACGCCTCGGAAAATTCTGTCTGCCTTACCACACCCTTCAAACCGGAACACAGCAGCGTCTAACACTGCTGTTAATATTAGGTAGAAATAGTTGTGGCGGTGGTGCCGCCGGAGTCGAACCACAAAGTGTTCTACCACCTTCAACTCTGAAAAACACAATAATGTAATCATAATTACCATGACATTTAAATAATATGGGTTTATTTATGCGATAACAAAGCCTTATCTATATATTACAAACAGTACAAAGTGCCATTAATAACACTCGCTTTCCTTACATATTCATATATTTCTACCCTTCACGGAAGCAAAACCAAGTACCAACATGTCGCATTCAAGGTATTCATCGTAAGGATCGATAACACACCCCTTGAACCGATTGTCAGTTCTCATTAAACGTATAAAAATAAATGGTACGACCGATAGGGGGAGTCAAGTCGGAAAATTCTCCCGGCTCATTTTCGTAATTGGCTCCTTGGTTATAATGCGTTTTCGAAAGTGAACTTTCTTAGACGTTTTAGTACGTAGATATAGATAAAGATTTAAGAAAACTGGGTTTAAGACATTTAACCAGGTAGCATATTGTATTGAACTATATTTTGTGATGTATTTGTATTGTATTTTGAAATGCATTTATGTGAGTATATCAAATACAGCAATATATGGTAGAGTAAGGTAGTAGTTATTGCTATGAACATGAAATTTGTATGATATTTAAGCAAAGGGTTTTATCAATTCCATTTATTTTTGTAAAAAAATATTTAAGACAGTTAAACAGTAAAATAAAAAAAAAATAAAGCTTCTGACGATTTTGTTTAATAACCAAAATTAACTATAAAAAGAAAGCTGCATATAAATTATCATAGCAAAAATCAGTTGGCCAGCCATTATAGATGATAATGCAACAAAATTCTCCCGGTTATAATTTACGATCCCGCATGTTTGTACGGAACCGCTATCAAAGCTATATGTCAAACGCATCCGCCAGGAAAACCGCGGACCCGTCACCTGCAGATATTTGTCAAAACTCATACACGACAAACTTACATTTACATTTCGTGAGCCCATTTTTACGAGAAAATCACCTCTATGTCAATCGAATTAAAAGTAGTAAACATTTGGTCAAATGTTGGTGAATTGTATTTTAGTGTTCCACGAATATTGTACCAATATGTATTAGCCTGTCAAATATGGTCGCACACGGGTGTTGGGAATGGTAGGATTTATTGGGCAAGTTTAATGCGTAAACAAGCTTTCCTTCCCGAAGATAAGTTTGGTCCAGGCTTTGTAAACCATCGCTTCAAACTTAGAACTCGAATCCCTTGTACGAAAACGATATATCACTCTATCAAACTAAACTCATGTACCTGTTTTCCCATTTAGAACTTATAACTAAACAGTGTGTTTACAATATAAATTTAACACGCTAAGTTATACTTAACGGTCAATTATTAAAAAAATATTAGAAGTTTAACTAATCGAGACGATTTTTCTAACCGAGACGAGACTCGACGAAACAAAAGGCGAACGATTTTTCGATTGTATGTATGTATGTATGTATGTATATCTTATTCTTTGTCACGGCCTGCAGCTCAAACGGCTTGACAGATTTTATTATCTCAGCTCTCGGTTCTCGGCTCAGCTCAGTTTATTTTGAAAGTAAAGTCAAGGAAACGGTTATTACACGCCGAACTTTTAAGATCCACGAGACATCTATAAAATGGAACATAAATAAAGTGCACCTTAAATCGCAATTGGATCACGTAGTCAGTCCATTTTCCGGTATTCTCATAGCGTTTCGAAGTATCTTTACCGGGAGGCACCTACCTGCTCCGGAGGGTGTCGGGGTAATTTATGACCTCAGATAACGAGGGCTCGCAGTGGTCTTATCGACTTCCTTTCTTTTTTCTACGCTCTCTAGTGCCTTTTTTCACTAGCAAATCGACTATTACAAGGAACGTTATCGACCGTAGACAATCGCAATACCGCCGTTGAATTAGCGCTTGTGCGAACTGTTTTTCTTTCTCGCTGTTCCAGATTCCTTTTATCGGTTGTTTTAGTTCACCAAGATCATTGAGAGCCGTGCAATTGGGATTATTTTTAGCTATTTTAAACCTTTTTTGTTTTTTTTTCTTTTCTTCTTTTTTCGAGGGGGAAACGTTCCAAAGGTACCCGATGACGTGGGAGCGACGCCGGATTCTGAGGGATTTTTACCACACTAAAACCCCCCCGGTGGCCGTCCTCAGCGCTTGTTGGAGAACAAGGTCTGCGTGTTGGTGACCGATGTAGATGAAAAAATACATTTAGACACAGTGCCCGGTGCTGTGGATTTGACTTTGGACAGGATAGAGTCGTGCTTTTTTAAGCCGACTGCCTGCGAAATTTCATGACACCGTTGTAGCTTAGTCCTCAGATACCCATGTTTTAGATAGCGCGTAAGTCCCTGGCTACAGTGACCGTTTAACATCAAATGAAATTATGCTAATTTATTAACAGGATTCAAATAAATACAAACGCATAGATTTGGTATAAAATATAGCCTATATAGTATTTTCTCAAGATATGAGCGAAAATAGTAAGACATTTGATTTGGAATTCGATGGCGAATAATTATTAATGTTGAAAAATAAATCGAGTAAATGTTTCAGGAGTGACTCAGACATTATCACTTAGTTTTATAACCTTAGTCCTCTGAAAGAACGTTTATTACCAGACTATCCTAGAAGAAGGTACCAATTTTCTTACGTCAATTTACGATTCGCTTTTAAAAGGATTGTATATCATTTGCATACTTACTTACTCAGTTTTAGAGCAGTTTTACGTTACCGTTTTCAGACAGCTTGAGCTACTTTGTCTTTTTATGCTGCAATTTTGCTAAAATATAGCTTTGCTGATTAGCCTAAGTTCGCAGATATTTTTTGGTTATAAAGGGGTAAAATAAGTAAACTTTCTACTTATTCATGTTTACTTTTATGTAATGATTTTTAATATATATATATGGCACACGAGTTGGAAATATAGACCATATGTATATCTCTTTATTCACTTCGTTATACGTCAGGAAAGATGTTATGTTTAATTCTTCTTATAAATATAAATGGAAACATCACATTTAGGTAACTCTTACTTCCATTATTTATAATTTGTCAGACATATTATGTGTAGTGAAAAGTTATGTTATCAAGTAATTCTTGAGTTGCATTTTACTTTTATTCACAACACGTACCAAAGTGTGCAAAGAGTGTGCAAGTGTGCAAAGAGAATATATACCTCATTTAGTAAAGTTTGTAGCCAAAGCCAAGAATATTTGTCGGTACAATAGCGAATTCAAAGAACAATACCGCCTTCGGGCAATACAGTTGATTTTCTATTGGGTTTCTAGAGAGAAAAATCCAAAGATGTTTTAAAATACTTTTCAAACGAAATTCACGTTTAAACAAACAATAGAAATAGTAATGTTAAGGTATCTAAAAGTAAATTCGTAGTTCGACTACATGACTATCACAAAATTCAGCTTATGTATAAACATACAAAACTTTCCTATGATATATAGTGGATGACCGGTAGTTTATACCGGTCTGACACATAATGAGGTCTGGATTCGAACCCCGGCCAGACAGATGAATAAAGGATAATTTTAAATTTATATTCTGCGTTAGGGTGCTTGTGTATTAGTCTTGGTATGTGGCTATGACTTTCACGACACAGTAAAAATCCTTTTATGTTATGACGGTTTTGTCAGTAGCCACATCATATAACATAAACAAATATTAATCCAGACAAAGTTTTTTATTACTTCCTTTTGTTTTACACTGAAAGAGAATATAAGAAAACAACAAAACATCAAATTCAAAAGCGCACCGCGCCTCTCCTCACCGCTATGCCTCACCGCTCACAGATAAAAAATACAGCTCCTCAACTTGCCAGTTACAGTATCAGATGAACTTCATATACATTTACTAAAATTACACCTTTTTTTGTTGACGTGGGGGAATCCTTCAAAAGGTACCCGAGGCCCTGGGAGCGAAGATAGCGAGCTAAAACCCCTCCGGTGGCCGTCCTCAGCGTTTGGTGGAGAACTCCGGGATCTCCAATGAAACACAACCGGAGTCCTCTATGGATGCCTCTCTATCGGGCTCTGCCCCTGGGCAAAGTAAATTACGCTCTTACATCCCCTGGTGATTACAGCGATATGCGACCACATAAACCGCTGTCCTTCCCGGGGTCGCTTGCTGGACGGTTTGAGCCCCCACTCTTACCGCCCGCAACCTCGGAAGCCTCGTCTCTTACCTGTGTACCCCTGCCTGTGCAGGGTATATCGTAGCCCTATTCTGGTCCCGGGACTACAGGGACAAACTACAATCACACATATTCACTGTCATTAATAAAAAGCCTCATTTCTTACAAAATATGCACAATTTTACAGTAAAAGGTCTTTCGAGACACTATTAAAATTTTATAGCACGGAGACAGAGCTATGACGCGGACGGTGTAACATTTAGAGCACCTGGTTGGCGTAGCGTAGTTTACCGTCACAGTAACAGCTTAAAGGTCTGCTTCGCTAAAAGCATACTTGAGGGATTAAATTAAAAATGTGCTATGTATTTGTTAGAGTTTGCAACACTGGCTGGTTTTAGTTTGAAATAACGAGGAGTTTGCTTGAAAATGCATCGAACACGACTTTTCCTTCAGTATTAGGTACTGTTAGCAATAGAATATTGTTTTTATGCTGTTACTAAGTAATGGTATTAAAGTGACTCATTTATTGATTAAGACAGCCCATTCGGCTTACATTCCTTTTTAATACGCTTTTATTAGCTTCAGACGTATGTATGTTAGTATGTAACGGAATCTTTGAACATGTTTTTAACCCCCTTCAAAACGTCGGATTAACTTGAAATTTGGCATACTTATTAAGGACCGATGACAATTCAATATTTTAAACATTCTGACCCGTTATCCTTACTAGGATAATCAGGATCAGCGATTTTTGTTTTCCTGAGACCCGGAAGGTCTGCGTTAAGACCAATAAAGGAATCTACCAGGCGCGCCGATCACCTAACCTAACCTGACCTGACCTGACCTGACCTGACCTGCCTGACCTTGACCTGACCTGACCTGACCTGACCTGACCTGACCTGACCTGACCTTGACCTGACCTGACCTGACCTGACCTGACCTGACCTGACCTGACCTGACCTGACCTGACCTGACCTGACCTGACCTGACCTCAACTTCGACGCGTCATTAATAGCATCATGAAGCGGTGTCTCATCATCCTTATTCATTCAGCACTTCAACATCTGCACCTTCCTTTAACAAGATTTCCACTATTTCATTGTTCCCATTTCTTGCTGCCAAATGTAAAGGCATATATGATTTCAGCTCATCGTCATAGTCACAACTTATATTATTAACTCGAGCTGTAAAATTAATTAAACTACTAACAGTTTTAAAATCTCTGCAGGCAGCAGCAACACAAAGAGAAGAAATTCTAGAATTATTTTTGATATTAACATCATCATGCTGTAATATTAAATCGATGATTGGACGACGTCCTTTTGAAATGGCTAGATGTAAAGCAGTTGACCGTTTTTCTCTTGAGTATTGCCATCAGCGCCTGTTTTTAAAAGATGCTCTATCATCCTTTTTCCGTGATTACTTTTATCCAAGATAGAGGACCTGGGATATGGTATAAATTATGAAAGAAAGCAGTTAGCATTGGCAATTCGGATGTCATTCAACAACTCCTCTGGGATTTTCACGTTAACATTAAAAATAAACACCAATGTAAAACACCACTTCATACAGCTGCGTTAAACAAAGACCCAATATTCATTTTTGCACTGCTAATCAAAGGTGCTGATGCTGATTCGAAAGATAAACTTGATAATACGCTACGTAATAATCGTTAAAATAATCGCTAAAATAATCACTAAAAAATGAAAAATAAATAATAGTTAAAAAAAACTAAAAAATACGCTTTTATAAAAAAATCGACCAAAAAATGAAAAATAAATAATAGTTTAAAAAAACTAAAAAAATACACTTTTTATAGAACTACTCAATATCTATCAATAAAATATTTATAACTATTGACACCATGCACCCCACGCTTTTTTACAATAAAAAATATTTTTATCTTATTTACACTATTCTTAATTCAAATTTTAAAAACATTATTTTCTATTTTTTAGTTGGTTTTTCTATAAAAAGTGTATTTTTTTAGTTTTTTTAAACTATTATTTATTTTTCATTTTTTGGTCGATTTTTTTATAAAAACGTATTTTTTAGTTTTTTTTAACTATTATTTTTTGTTTGGTAATGATCAACGAGCTTTAGTGCTAATAAAAATAGCATGATTATGGTCAAAATTCGACCCTAAGTTTTTGATAAGTGATGAATATTTTGAACAATTTTAATGAAGTTTATGTCATTTGAAAATTATCAGTAAATTCAAAATTGCATTGGTTTAAACTATTGAAATGTCAGGCAATTCTTAAAGTCTATATAATTATATTTTTTATAAGTATAATTTATTATTTATATTTACGTATTGTTTGTTAATTTTAAGTTAATTAGTAATATATTTTTATGATTATTGTAATCTTTGATATTAAATTAAGTATTCATAACAATTTTTACTAAAACCTTAATTGCTACCACAAACAATCACCTGAATAACTCCGCAAATAGCAATAAGTAATAACCCAAAACAAATTAAGCAATGATTTCTTTACAGCTCATACATTTTTATTAGGAACGCCAATCAGCGCCCGCTGAAGGATGGCGGCCATTTCCTTCACCGTTGCCTGCTTCCGCGGCAACATTATTGTAACTAAACGCCATTATTTACCTTAACCGTAGCTTTCTTTACTTACGCTTTATTTAAAAGTATATTTATTAAAGCCTAACAATAGTTATTTTTAAAATGATGCTGTATTTTCTTTATTACTTCCATTTTATTTATGTTTGCTGGCATTATTTTGTCATGATTCATTTGGATATTGTTTAGTATGGTTAAGATAGTTCTTATTGGGTATACATATATATGAATTTATTGTCTATATAGTGTTTGTTTGCCTATATTTTGTTACACTTTATGTTACGTGCGATACGCGATGAAAGTACGCATTTAGTATAGACAATAGATTAACTCCAAGGAAATAAGTATAAATTGGGCAAATTCCTTTTTTATTTTTACTTTGTAGAAGATTTCAGAATTTGACTAAAACGCAAAATTTGTATAGAATACATTTTTATGGTTATTAGAATTGTTGACTATAAACGAGGTTTTCAAATATTAGATTATTTTATAATGAACTCTCGTAGTCTCAACAGTAATGAGAAAATGCACATAATAGTGCACTCTGAAATTCTTTATTTAACCCCAGAAGTTTTTTTTTGACGTTAAGTGTTAGACACAATAACTATATTCAAAATTGTAGCCAATGGATTTCATTAATGATGTGATCTCGTTACTCGCTCATCTCTCACCTCGGACGATGTGACAAGTACCTATATCAGAATCCCTGTGTAACAAACGTGTTATCCGTTTATTTCAACCGAAATCTCATCTAACGTAAATTGGATTTTGAATTATGAATCGCTTTTACGCGACAATCCGGTCATATTTCATGTCCGACGAAATTCAGCTGAAAATTTTAAAGTTGCTGTATTGAGATATATTTTGTTGTTGTCTTTGTGTATTGGAAGTCTTTGGATAAAAAAAATGTTATAACGTGTGTATTTGTTTAGTGATTATAACTTTTACATAAGACTTTAAGGATAGTTTACTACTTAAGTAACAGAAATAATACAAAAGTCGACGAGTTGTAGTCGACGCATCCTTAAGTAAGTTTGAATTAAATACTATAATGCAGACTTAAGGAAGCATAATACTAAAGAAAATCGAAGCAAAGTACTAATATACTACTATACTCAAGAGTTTCTATAGTGATAGAAGAAATATAAAGTGTAATTCATTAAATGATTATAATTAAATTATATATTTTATAAGGATCATAATGAACAATAATAGCAATAAATACGTAATTCTTCGGTGCAAAACACTAACCATCAGTAACACCATTTACAGAAGTTAAAAGCCCGAACGTTTCACTCACGGCTGCTATAATAAAATTTATATTACTTTCTCGGGATCGCGCCTCTGGCGTATTGATAAGTGGGTTGTTTATCAAACATCTTTTTCCCAGTAATCCTCTGAAGATCTAAGTATAATGAGCTTACCGCCGCTACCCAGCTGCCGTTTTATGGCAAAATCTTCAAATTATATCCTAAGGGTACAAATCTCATCTGGAGTAAAACGCGATCTTTTGAATTTCAATAAGGATAAAACACGTTTAATAGCTCCCCGGTTCGAGCATAAATTGAATACGTCAGTTGATTATGGACATCGCTCACTTTGTTATTTATTGGTTGTTATGCTTGTTCGGAGACAGTGTTTTAGCTCTTAAGTAGTGTAGCGCCGATATTTGCCCTAATTATCAAGCTAGAAAATAACAGTATTGTAAAATGGAAAGTATTAAGACAATCGTCCGATTTCCTAATCATTTTATTGTAGAGCAGGTTGATACGTAATTATGTTAATAAAATCTATTACTTCACTGTTGGCCTTTTTATGTTAGAGTGTTAAAATATATAATTGTTATTTTATAGAACGAACATGTCTTTGTTTAGTCATATAGATTTTCCACACCAAATAGGTAAATTAAGTACCTATAGAAATCGATACCGAAAGTTCTTACGTTTGAACATAAAGTGTAACAAAATATAGGCAAACAAACACTATATAGACAATAAATTCATATATATGTATACCCAATAAGAACTATCTTAACCATACTAAACAATATCCAAATGAATCATGACAAAATAATGCCAGCAAACATAAATAAAATGGAAGTAATAAAGAAAATACAGCATCATTTTAAAAATAACTATTGTTAGGCTTTAATAAATATACTTTTAAATAAAGCGTAAGTAAAGAAAGCTACGGTTAAGGTAAATAATGGCGTTTAGTTACAATAATGTTGCCGCGGAAGCAGGCAACGGTGAAGGAAATGGCCGCCATCCTTCAGCGGGCGCTGATTGGCGTTCCTAATAAAAATGTATGAGCTGTAAAGAAATCATTGCTTAATTTGTTTTGGGTTATTACTTATTGCTATTTGCGGAGTTATTCAGGTGATTGTTTGTGGTAGCAATTAAGGTTTTAGTAAAAATTGTTATGAATACTTAATTTAATATCAAAGATTACAATAATCATAAAAATATATTACTAATTAACTTAAAATTAACAAACAATACGTAAATATAAATAATAAATTATACTTATAAAAAATATAATTATATAGACTTTAAGAATTGCCTGACATTTCAATAGTTTAAACCAATGCAATTTTGAATTTACTGATAATTTTCAAATGACATAAACTTCATTAAAATTGTTCAAAATATTCATCACTTATCAAAAACTTAGGGTCGAATTTTGACCATAATCATGCTATTTTTATTAGCACTAAAGCTCGTTGATCATTACCAAACAAAAAATAATAGTTAAAAAAAACTAAAAAAATACACTTTTTATAGAACTACTCAATATCTATCAATAAAATATTTATAACTATTGACACCATGCACCCCACGCTTTTTTACAATAAAAAATATTTTTATCTTATTTACACTATTCTTAATTCAAATTTTAAAAACATTATTTTCTATTTTTTAGTTGGTTTTTCTATAAAAAGTGTATTTTTTTAGTTTTTTTAAACTATTATTTATTTTTCATTTTTTGGTCGATTTTTTTATAAAAGCGTATTTTTTAGTTTTTTTTAACTATTATTTTTTGTTTGGTAATGATCAACGAGCTTTAGTGCTAATAAAAATAGCATGATTATGGTCAAAATTCGACCCTAAGTTTTTGATAAGTGATGAATATTTTGAACAATTTTAATGAAGTTTATGTCATTTGAAAATTATCAGTAAATTCAAAATTGCATTGGTTTAAACTATTGAAATGTCAGGCAATTCTTAAAGTCTATATAATTATATTTTTTATAAGTATAATTTATTATTTATATTTACGTATTGTTTGTTAATTTTAAGTTAATTAGTAATATATTTTTATGATTATTGTAATCTTTGATATTAAATTAAGTATTCATAACAATTTTTACTAAAACCTTAATTGCTACCACAAACAATCACCTGAATAACTCCGCAAATAGCAATAAGTAATAACCCAAAACAAATTAAGCAATGATTTCTTTACAGCTCATACATTTTTATTAGGAACGCCAATCAGCGCCCGCTGAAGGATGGCGGCCATTTCCTTCACCGTTGCCTGCTTCCGCGGCAACATTATTGTAACTAAACGCCATTATTTACCTTAACCGTAGCTTTCTTTACTTACGCTTTATTTAAAAGTATATTTATTAAAGCCTAACAATAGTTATTTTTAAAATGATGCTGTATTTTCTTTATTACTTCCATTTTATTTATGTTTGCTGGCATTATTTTGTCATGATTCATTTGGATATTGTTTAGTATGGTTAAGATAGTTCTTATTGGGTATACATATATATGAATTTATTGTCTATATAGTGTTTGTTTGCCTATATTTTGTTACACTTTATGTTCAAACGTAAGAACTTTCGGTATCGATTTCTATAGGTACTTAATTTACCTATTTGGTGTGGAAAATCTATATGACTAAACAAAGACATGTTCGTTCTATAAAATAACAATTATATATTTTAACACTCTAACATAAAAAGGCCAACAGTGAAGTAATAGATTTTATTAACATAATTACGTATCAACCTGCTCTACAATAAAATGATTAGGAAATCGGACGATTGTCTTAATACTTTCCATTTTACAATACTGTTATTTTCTAGCTTGATAATTAGGGCAAATATCGGCGCTACACTACTTAAGAGCTAAAACACTGTCTCCAAACAAGCATAACAACCAATAAATAACAAAGTGAGCGATGTCCATAATCAACTGACGTATTCAATTTATGCTCGAACCGGGGAGCTATTAAACGTGTTTTATCCTTATTGAAATTCAAAAGATCGCGTTTTACTCCAGATGAGATTTGTACCCTTAGGATATAATTTGAAGATTTTGCCATAAAACGGCAGCTGGGTAGCGGCGGTAAGCTCATTATACTTAGATCTTCAGAGGATTACTGGGAAAAAGATGTTTGATAAACAACCCACTTATCAATACGCCAGAGGCGCGATCCCGAGAAAGTAATATAAATTTTATTATAGCAGCCGTGAGTGAAACGTTCGGGCTTTTAACTTCTGTAAATGGTGTTACTGATGGTTAGTGTTTTGCACCGAAGAATTACGTATTTATTGCTATTATTGTTCATTATGATCCTTATAAAATATATAATTTAATTATAATCATTTAATGAATTACACTTTATATTTCTTCTATCACTATAGAAACTCTTGAGTATAGTAGTATATTAGTACTTTGCTTCGATTTTCTTTAGTATTATGCTTCCTTAAGTCTGCATTATAGTATTTAATTCAAACTTACTTAAGGATGCGTCGACTACAACTCGTCGACTTTTGTATTATTTCTGTTACTTAAGTAGTAAACTATCCTTAAAGTCTTATGTAAAAGTTATAATCACTAAACAAATACACACGTTATAACATTTTTTTTATCCAAAGACTTCCAATACACAAAGACAACAACAAAATATATCTCAATACAGCAACTTTAAAATTTTCAGCTGAATTTCGTCGGACATGAAATATGACCGGATTGTCGCGTAAAAGCGATTCATAATTCAAAATCCAATTTACGTTAGATGAGATTTCGGTTGAAATAAACGGATAACACGTTTGTTACACAGGGATTCTGATATAGGTACTTGTCACATCGTCCGAGGTGAGAGATGAGCGAGTAACGAGATCACATCATTAATGAAATCCATTGGCTACAATTTTGAATATAGTTATTGTGTCTAACACTTAACGTCAAAAAAAAACTTCTGGGGTTAAATAAAGAATTTCAGAGTGCACTATTATGTGCATTTTCTCATTACTGTTGAGACTACGAGAGTTCATTATAAAATAATCTAATATTTGAAAACCTCGTTTATAGTCAACAATTCTAATAACCATAAAAATGTATTCTATACAAATTTTGCGTTTTAGTCAAATTCTGAAATCTTCTACAAAGTAAAAATAAAAAAGGAATTTGCCCAATTTATACTTATTTCCTTGGAGTTAATCTATTGTCTATACTAAATGCGTACTTTCATCGCGTATCGCACGTAGCTTAAGATGCGTCTTATGTAAATATTTGTATCGAATTTAGGATGTAATGTGTTTTCGATCAAATAGAGCAAAGATAAATGGCGGGTTAGTTCAGATAACGTTCAATATTATTGGTACTAGATTATACACAAATACAAGTACATGCCTTATGATGTAAGTTAAAGTATTAATGAAGCCGTGGTATTGTAATTGTTTGATTACTATGTGGGACAATATAAATAAGCCGATAAACTGTAATATAAAAATCAGCGTGTATTGATGATTATTGACTACAGTACGATCATGTATTTACTTCACAGGAATCTGGATACAACAGTGGATTTTTAAAAGTATATCGAGCCCATTTAATTTTGTTTCGTGTTTAACATAAAAATATATGAAAATATAAAGAAACACATATAGCCTCTTCTTTTTTTCAAAGTCGGTAAGAATTTTAACAACTTATCTATCAAATCTTTATTCTACAATATTCTCAATTTTTTATTTAACTAAACATGTTCTTAAGTTTTAATGGTAAAAAAATTCCTTAGTGAAAAATGTGTTTCATTCAAAATTGTGCAAAGGAATGTGTCGGCTGAATTTGTGGTTTTTATCGTGAAATATTCAAGCAAGTTTCCATCCCGGATCAAACCTCGAGTGAGGTCGGCCATTTATCATTCCGGCTTCCCGGAAAAATGCCTTTCATAAAAATATATTAAAAGTTTCCATCTCGCTATCCACGAATTTTCACGCCTCGTATGTTAATTTGATATCGTAAAGGCTGAGTATTCGCTTTTTATGTCATTCGGCTAATTTCGGTACACTCGTAAATTGATGACTTCGAATTGATTACATCAGAAACAGACTTTATGTTTCTATTTTTAGCGAAATGAAATGCTGTTGTGGTTTTTATTATCATTGTTTGGTATTTATAGCATAAAGCAGTTCCTATATTTCAATGGGAGGGTTTGGATTCCTTCTTTCTTATTTACTATGAGGTGATATTCTTCATCTTCAACGCATTTTTGATCAACCTTAGACAGAAACCTTGTTCTTTATTATAGAGTTGGGTACATATAGTGACCACTTACCATCAGATGAATTGTATGTTCGAATGTTTGCTTCTTCAGTATTATAAAAAATCCTTTAGTCTTTCTATTTTTCCTTAATTCCTTTTCAGCTTAATTTCCAATTCCAATAAATCAAATCGAAGAAAGGAATTTTCAATGAAATTTCGAAATTAGTTTTCAAAGCGCAGGAATAGTTTTACTTCGCTACGAATAATTGTTATATCCGTGAAAGGGAACTTTGGCCCATTAAATATAAAGTAGAATAAAATTGGTTACTGCTTTATAAAACTGTATATTTATCGCCCTACAAAAATTAGGCATTAAAAATTTAATTTTATCTGTACATACCTACTTAGTTACATTTTTTTTGTAACTAAACCGTGAATTATATTGTGTTAGTAGCAGAGCTTAGTTTTGTGAAATAAAAAAATAAGAAAACAATGTTTTATCATGGTGGTATATGCTGGTATACGTATAATTATCAAATAAAAAAAAATACATAATCTCATATTAGGTACTTTTACATATTAATATTTGACCAGTATTATAAATTATACAGCTGGAAACATCATGGTGGAACATTTAATGGTGGTTTGTAATTCGACTCCGGAGGTACTACCGCCACACCTATTTCTGTCTAATAATAGTAGTGTTACTCTGTGTTAAGCGCTGCTCAGTTTTAAGGCTGTGATGAGGGAAATATACTTATCCAAGGTGTTCCGACTTAGTCATTTAGGGTACCAACGGATCTGTGGTGTCAGGTAGGAATCTAATGTTATTTGAGTTTGAAAACAGATGTCCTTATACCATATCAATCTAAGTGAACAGAGCAGGTTCGTTTGCTTCCTCTATAATATAAACCAAAACATTGATAACGGCATGTAAATATCCTATTTACCCTTGTCATTCCTATTGTTCAGATTAGAAAATGAAAACAGTTGAGCATCTCGGGACCCATAAATACAGATTCGTGCCCCCAGGGCCCAATCCGGTTCGACTCATTGCTACCACAAATTGATTTATCCCCGGGGAATATTCTAGCTGACTTATAATATTGATTAATATCAGCTCAGCTCCTTAATATTCCCACGCCAACTTTGTAAGTTCTGTATTGATCAATGGTTAGTTACTGTTCTAAGTTGCCGACTTGTCGCACCGCGTATATGTAAGCGATATTTTCAGGCTACTAAAGACGAGCTTTTGTCCGCGGCTTCGCCCGCTTTACGAAGTAATATTTTCATCCCCTATTTTATCCCCTTGGGGGTAGAATTGATCAAAATCCTTTCTTAGCGGATGCTTACGTCATAACATCTACCTGCATGCCAAATTTCAGCCCGATCCGTCCAGTGGTTTGGGCTGTGCGTTAATAAATCACTACATCAGTCAGTCGCCTTTGAGTTATATATATTTAGATTACCGAATAGCGCCTTAATCAAATATTTAAAGTGTTAGAACCTGCTTCTTTAAGCCGTTAATGCACAAGGCAGTTTGTGATTAACTGATACTATAATAGATAAAATTAAATTATATTAATTGTAATACGTTTTAAACTCTATACTGTCACACGTCAACATCGCTATGTAAGAAGTCTAAGTTTTCATTATTTTTTTCAAAATTTGCTGCGTTAGGGTTTGTCTACAGTCATTGAACGTATCAGACACAGGGCGTAGCTGACAAAATCGTATTTTCTATACAATGCTTTTATAACCACCTCCCGTGTGCTGGGTTGATTTACATAAATAGGCACATTATATAGGGCAATACTTTTTTGTTTGCCACGCTTCGATCACTAATAGGTCCCAATTAGTGATCGAAGTTGCCACGGCATATGTTGTCATTCTCTATGCACGTATACGTAAATGGACCCTTATTCTCACTTTACGAGCGTAGTGTAGCAAATCCCTAAACTTCAAACTGAGGCCGTTAGCCAAAGTGAGATGTCAAAGTGACAAAACTATTTGTACAGTGAGTCGGGTTAACCGTCTTAATTAAGCTATTGAAATGTAATCCAATTTGCAAAGTGCCGCTTTCGAATATTGGAAGCTATTTGTAGAATTAATAGCACTAATTTCATGGTTCTTGCTTATTTTAATTACATTCTCCAATACTAATGATATTTTGTAACGTAAAGTATGACTGCACTAATGTAATCATATCGTTTAACAATCAAATAAGTCGGGTAATTTAACTTATTTTTTTGCTTATATTAATATAAGAGTTACAATTTCATTAGCTGTATGTAAAGTACAGATAAGATTTATGAATTACATATTTCGTAAATTGTACCCATAACACATATTTACGGCGTGGATGTAGAATAATGAGAACATTTATGGCTCCACGGGTGTGGCATTTGTAGGTTCTAATTTTTTTTTTTTTTTTTTTTTTATTACACTTTATTGACCAATAAAAACAAGTGGTACAATAGGCGGACTTAATGCTAAGTAGCATTTTCTACCAGTCAACCTTAAGGATGTGCAGAAAATATAAAGGCGGCGCACAATACATTTAATATTTAAGATAATTAAAAGAAGAAAAAAATATATGTAGAAAAAAGAAAGCAAAGAATTTTCAGTGCATCATACTGTCAAACAAAATTCCAGTATGTATGATGTTCGATATGGGTGACTAAATAATCTAGACTATTTATTTCATACCCATATGACAGTATTCAAACCTTAGGGATCAACATGCCCATAAAACTACTGTCTGTTCTATACAGCTGAAATATTGATCAATTATCGCCGTCTAACTAAAACATTGTCCCTGTATCCGTGTCCAAGTGACTAATGTCTATCGGATCACCAGCAATATATCGCGTATCATTAATCGTACGAACGTACGACACACGTACGCGTCATGGTAATAGAGCGGTCTCCAGAGAAAAATCAACTGCTCCATAGAATATAGAATATATAGATGACGCAAGGTAAATGTATGGTGCGAAAAGTTACTTAGATTTTCACACCAATTTTTATATGTCCCTGCTTTAAATAAATAATTTTTGAAATTTGAAATAATTTGAAATAGGCAATAGAAATAGAAAATTGGAAAATTAGTAATAGGAAAAGTGAGTAATGCTTAAAAGATATTATTATGTCGTGCCCAATTTTATTTTTATACTTAAATTTAATAAAAAGGCAGACGGGTTACCTAATGAGAAATAGTTATCTACGCCGATGAAAATTTGCAACACCAGAAGAGTCGCCAATGTAGAGACTTTGGAGGTAAAGATGACGAGGGTCAAATATATTACTATATTTTTTTAATTATGTTAAATTTTTTTTATTTAACTAATGTTTTATTTAATTCTAATATGATACAATTATTATGAAATATACTTAAACTAAATTTAAAACAAATAGAAATAAAAATATTTACAGTAATCAAAAAAAAAAATAACTAAAACTATAATAAATAAAATAAATGAGCCAGATCGCTGCCCCGCGGTAGTGTACCCAAGACACTAGCAGCATTACCTCGTTGTATGGCCAAACTTATTTGTTGACCGAGGTAAGCTCCAGCTCTTGGGTCACCAGAGGTCTCAATCAAGCGCGAAGACAATTCTTTATAAAATTGCTTCGCTTCTGGTCCCCACGGTCCCATCGTCTCAACTGCGAAGGGCACAAATATATAATTCTGTGAAATAGCAGCATATTTGCGCCGCTTCACAGCCTCCGCAGATTCGGCCGCCGCGCCAGCACGCATCGAGGTCGCCCGAATATGAGACGGTGCCATGGTGTCAAGACATGTACCATCCCATACCAAGGACCTCCCCTGTTTCCAGGGAACGAGTGTCAAACCATCTGGCCGCTTGCCATCATCATGCACTATACCGTTCGGCTCCAAGGTAGCCGGTACGTTGATGGTGACAAGAGCCCGACGGATGACATCGTTGATGCATGCGTGGCGCGACATACGGCCGGCACTGCGTTGACACGACAGACCGTGATGACCAGATTGATCGACACGATTGATTAATTGATTTATTGATTGTTATAATTTATATTTCAACCTACATTTTTGACTATAATAGAACATAATATTTTCAATCACATTCATGGTAAAAAAAAGCGTCACAATTTATAGCATATCATTAATTGTGGGAACAAGTGTCAAAACTCTGGAGAATTTTTCGAAGAAAAATCTACCACGCTCACGTGATATATTTGATGATGATCCCGCTGTATTTTCTACAAATTAAGACATTTAAATTAATGTACAGATATTTTCACATACAAAATAGATTTAGATCGCTTTCTTCAACAAAATACCACAATATCATTATTTGGATGCACTAGTAGATAAATGATAAATTTTTTTTTAAATAATATTGAAGTCGAAAATGAGCATTAGTTCCCGTGATGGTAAGTGGCTACTGTCACCCATGGGTATTGCACATTTGTAATAAAACTCAGATAAAATTAGATTCCTACCTACATATGCGCTGCTACTCCTGAGGACTAAATTGGAACGCCTTGGATATACATCTTTTACCTTACCACAACTTTTAAAGCGAGACACAACGGCGTTTAACATTGCTGTTACTAGGCAAAAATAGGTGTCGCGGTGGTCCCTCCGGAGTCAAGCTACAAAGAATTCTTAAATAATTACATAACGACTTTCATAATATATTAAATAAAATAAGTATACTGATGTCATATTTTTATCTATTACGTAAACGTACCATTCAACTGTAACACAGTTACGTAACATTCCACGTTTCCACAAGTCTGGATTTATCGCGTATCATTAATACGCATACGTGTCAGAGTACAGAAGTCTCCAGAAGAATCAACTCCGCTCACATATTTCGACGATTTTTCCCCGTCACATTTGTTACGACCTAACTTTCGTAATACGTGCTGGAAATTTCTATTTTCCAACATAATGCACTAGAGGGATTTTATTTTGAGAAACTTTTCAGTGTAGGTGGCTACTGGGTACTGTAAGTCCTTTGTGAGTAGTTTTGACGGATCATTCTTTCTGTGTTGTAATGGATGGTTTGCTGTATAACAATTAATAAACTTTTTATAACTTTAAATTGTTTAAGTGGAAAAGGAATGCATCATGAAATGATCTCTTCATATCTCCGTATGTCTAGAAGCTATACATAAATCCTTCTCATTCTCAGAAATCAGCAATATCCAACAACTTTATAATGGGGGCTTCGTGCCATTTTTCAGTTTCATTTATAAATAATTATTTAATATTTTTATCACATACAAATTAACATGTGAGGTAAACAAAGTTTGTATTCAGAGATAAACTCCGAACGTTCTTATTAATATTATCAAACTCAGAAATTAACGGACTTTCAGATTTCTTTATATCCATGTATTGAAGAATACAATAACAATAAAAATAACATTATATACAGTTCCTTTTGTTATAAAAAAGACCATTAGGAGATGAGTTTTAGAAATTGTTCGCCTGAGGGCTAAACAGGGGATGTAAGGCTACATATTTGTACTTAATAATATTGTATATCCTCAAGCTATTCCTGAAAACTATAGTAACGTATGTTATAGAGTTCGTTGAGAATAGGAATATGTTTATTTTAAATGCAGCTTACTTTATGAATTACATTCACATCTACTAGTTATGAGATACCAAACTTTGAGTAGATAAAAACGTTTGACTCTGATACTGTCCTGAACTTTGAAACACGAACTAAACCGTAATTACACGACAAAGTTACACAATAGTGTTGTTACCTATAAATTACAAGCAGGTTGTTTCGGACGTTCTTGCGTTCTAAACAGAGTGCATTCCTTCCTTATCCTGTAGACCCATTGTTTCAGACTGGCGCCGCGGGCATTGTTCTAGGATGATACATTACAGTTCTGGAACGTAATGTAATGTTCAAATTGTGTATTCGTTAAATTGAGCACGAGTTTGAGTTTGAAATCCGCCCGTTGATAGGTATTATTTATTTATTTATTTATTATTTATTTTTTTTATTTGTTATTTTCTAAATTATGTTGTACTACTTGTTTCGTGTTACATTTCTGTACGATATAATATACGATACATGTATGGGGGAATCAGAATATCGCTTTGTGATCGAAATGATGGTCGGTTCGATTCTGGGTAAATACGTAAATAATGAATTTAAACACAGATTAGTTACTATATACAAGTGCTAATTTTATACATATTTACAATGTGTCTTATGTAGATATTACTTTACTTTAAAATTTGTTAGCATAACAATTTTAGATACCTATTTGTATAATTTCTTCTCGCTTATTTTTAGTCTTACTTATTTTTAAGGGTTACGAATACTCTAGACTTCCATTTAGTCATTCCATTCCATTTAGTTACGTAGTTACTATTTATTAATCTGTGATTTAGTTGCGATTTCACGTGATATTAAAGTTAATAATAGTTAAAATAAATGTAGTAATATTAAAGTTCCATACATTAGAATAATAAAATACGAGTAGTTTGGTGTACATAAATCAAATAAGAATAAAGAGTTGGAAGCGATTTCCAATTCAACATTTCAATTTCCGCAACTCCAACTCAAGCCACCATTATTTCCCTTCTGGCTTACGAAGTTTCCTTACTTCAATAGAGTTTTAAATGATCCTCACTTACATATAGAACCAATTACTAGCCGTTGTAATGCATGAATGTAAGTTTCATAGTAAAATGGTTATGTATTAATACGTAATTTTAAATTGTGCCATTTCAATTATTTTCATTTGAATGTTTTGCCGCTTGAGTCTTACCAATACCTCAAACGGCATATAAAAATAAGTCAACAAATTAAGTAACAAGGTACCAACTATATTTTACTTTGGACAATGCAAATAGAAATAAATAAAAGTTTATAAAAACCCGGTAATGCCTTGACGAATATAGTGACTTTCTGAAATTCCATAAGAGACGTTGATTATATTTCGTCTGTATTAATCTGCGTATTATTTCTATATTGGTCTATAAATCACCCTAGTGGAGTATGATAAGCAGTTTGTACAGATAAAGGTTTTCATTTCTAATATCCCTGGCAACACGCTAAGCCGGATTTGCAACTTTGCTCGTCCTTCACTTTTTAATTAAAGTATTTTATGCAGACTGGATTTTAATACTAAAACCCTCTTCCTATGTAGATGGGGTGGCATGTAAATCTATTTGTTAATTAATTTTATGGTCCCTTTGATATTAACGCGGTACTTAATTCGAGTACTTAGTGAAGCTTAGTGAAATTATGTTTTTCTTCGGGATGTTGTAGGTACTGTATGAAGCTTTTTCAAAAATCTCCTATTATATTTTCTTGGTTTAATTTTTTCTGGTTTGCATAGAAATATGAATTGTGTATTAAACTGGTAGGAAGTTCTATTGTAACGAATGATTCAAAGTCTAAAAAAATAAGTTGTAATATATTTCTAATAGAGATTAAGGGAAAAATGTGCAATCAGTACAACATTACAGAAAACAATATAGACGGATCAGACAAATGATTTCAGTACCCGCGTAATATTGAAAAATGCCTGGAAATGAAACCCGGGTCACCAGATTGAGAAACTGAATTTAAACCTACTGTCACTGCCACTGTAATATGTACTCATGTAAAATTTATTTTATTAGGCTTAACTTACTTCTTGCAAATAATATGTAAAAAGAAAAAAATATATGTTCCAGTGCAATAACATAAGCTCTACGTAAGCGTAGCTGCGGGGAAAAGTTATTCAATAGACACTGTAGCAACTTTTTTATAAGGCTTTTAAGTAGAGCCTTTCGCTTTTTCGGTCGGATGTTTTATTGCTTTCAGCGAAGCTCTCATCCTATAAGCCCTTAACAAAGGCTGATGTAATAAAGTTGCGTCATTAAAAATACTTTGTGTTTACGTTGATTAAAAAACTTGATAAAAATATTAATATATTTTATTTAGTACATATTTATTACTTAACAGTAAAATATTTTACGCTTCATAAAAAGTATAGTAAAGTATAGTTACTCCAAGAGGGAGACTAATTTTAAGAACGCTAGGGAAAAATATGTACGAAAACTTAGCTCTTAATATCAATAAAATAGGATTTGGAGCTTTGTATAAGTGCTGAAATTTAAGAAATTAAATAAAAAAGTTTGATAACAAAATAAAATTTATTCGAATAAATCCCGCAGTTATAAAAATACCGAACAAAGCACACAAAAAACGTATACAACGCAAACATTATTCATTTTTCAATAGAACGAGATCCAGATTTTATTCATTCAGAACACAATATACAAAAGACTACATTTAACGGTCTTTGTCATCGTGGAATTGATTCGTGTCCGTTTGTTGAACTTCTTATCACATAACAACGGTAATAATCGTGGCGTACAAGCAGCTGGGACAATGGCTCTGCCAGTTGGGACAATAGGACGGTACGGATCGTAACTCGGACGAGATGGCCCGTATAAGTAAGGGTTATGTCTTAGCGCGGACGAACAACGAGGAACGAGAACCATAGCATCCGAGCTTGCTGTTAATCAGATATCAATTTTGCTAAAAGTGTCACTCGCCTGTCTGAAATAATCTGGTGATTCCAGTCTATCGTTCAAAATTAGAGTTCTATTTCAAAATGTAACTTAACGTATGTACTCGTAAGTAGGTACTTAATATCTTCTGGAACTGGAATTTATATAATTACTAGCTGACCCGGCAAACGTTGTGTTGCCATATAAATAAAAAAATGTTAAGGGTGAATAACCCTTCTTAGGGGTATGAAAAATAGATAGTAGCAGATTTTCAGACCTATTGAATATGCATATAAGATTTGGTGAAAATCGGTAAAGCCGTTTCGGAGGAGTTCGGTAACTAACATTGTGAGACGAGAATTTTATATATAAGAAATGTAACGTTCTCTCCTTTTCTTGAATTTTGTAGGAGGCGACTACGTAAATCATTTGCTTAATATATCTGACGATTATGTTTTATTTGGTTTTACTGACAGTAATTTTCTAGGCACTTAAATCATCAAAATTGGAAACTTTTCACTTAGCGCCGAACTATGAATGAAGAATAATTTTTATCCACTTAAGCTGTTAGAGAATACATTTAAGTATTTTTTTCTCTTTAATCGTTCATCGCTAAGTCATTTGTAGTGGAGCAAGTCAGTAAGCGCGCGTTAAAGAAACGGTCCTGTGCATCGACTATAAATGTGGATAGAAAAACGTTACTGAGGCGGCAATTTTGTCAGAGAAGAAAATTCCGTTTCCTTGAAGATTTTATTTATGGGTGCTTTATCAATGCGGTTTTTCTAGAGGCAACTAAAAGCAGACAGATTTTACGTACGAACGCTTGGTGGTAGTAAACTGGATATCAGAAAGTATTCAATGTTTTTCTCGTAAAATTACGTTAGAGTTTGATTACGATTAAGAGTTGAATGTTACCCTATTTGGCTGTGGTTTAGTTAAGCTATGCTTATATGTAATGGATTTAATTTAATAATTAAAGGTAGTAGAACCCTTTATGGTTTGACACCGGCGGCACCATCGCCACTCCTTCCTCTGCCTACCAGTGTTAGGCGCTGCTGTATTCTGTGTGAAGCTGGTAGAACCCTTTGTGGTTCGACTCCAGTTGCACCACCGTCACACTTCTGCCTAATAACAGCAGTGTTAGGCGCTGCTGTGTTCCGTTTTGAAGGGTGAGGTAAGGGAGACATACTTTTGAAAGGCGTGCCAGCTTAGTCCTCAGGGGTAGCGGCACATCTGTGGCCGACCTCAGGTAGGAATATCTAATCCTATCTGGGGTTGATTACAATTGTCCATGGGCGGCAGTAACCACTTACCATCAGGTGGACTGCATGCTCGTCTGCTACTCCTATATTATAAAAAATATCTGGTTTGAAGGGTGTAAGGGTCATATTATTTTATTTTTTCGAGGCATTCGAACTACTAGTTTCTCAGGGGTAGTAACTCATCTGTAGCCGACTTAAATAAACCTTATACCCAAGATAAACTTGGGTTGTTTGACGATATCCATGGGCGGCAAAAGCCACTTCCCATCTAGCATGTTCATTTACTACTCCTAAATTATATAAAAAAGTTCCCATAGACATAGATATTTATAACTACTCTTCCAAGTAATTTAGCACAGCTTTCAAGCCTCTAACAAGGTGCTTAAATAAAGTGTGAGACTAAGCGAGTATTGTAAGGATGTTACTGTAATTACATAGTACGAAGTGTTGTTTAGGTAATAACACCTTGTGAGACGGTTAAGGCAGCGAAGTACTGTGGTTAAAGGCAACAACGAACATTTAACGGCTGGGAATGACATTGACGGGTAAGTAATGAGTTAAATATATGCTTCTTGATGTTTACTTTTTAGCTAACCTTTTAGTAAAAATCTACTTAATCGTCGATAGTCGAATCTAATTAAGTGTGAGATATTCAATTCTCAGTTTTATCCGATTGTGGAAGGTAATGTTTTTAAGTGTATAAACTTGTAGATTATACACTTAACCTTACAGAATAAACTTTAGAAATTAACATTACCGAATAAACTTCATTCATTTCTTGTCATAATAATCAATTTCTCCTTAAAAAAGTAATTGTCATAAAACAAAAACACGACTGCCTAAAAATATAGCCTATGTTACTCCCACAATTCTAATGACGAGTCTAATGATATGTTACATATTGTAATCTGTCAAGCAGTTTGAGCTGCCAGTTGCTTCAGTTGAGGTGCCAAAGAACTCTTTCTCTCAAGTAAGTACTGTTAGACACATCACTACAGTGAATGGCCAACACTAGCTGTCATGTAGACAAGTGGTATTCGGCGCGCTTTTCGATGAAAAAAGAAGATGGAAGTTTCGCAAGTTCGTTGTGCGTATTAAATATTTAAATAGTTTTGCAAAGTTATCTATTAGTACCTATGTATGTATGTGTGTATGTAGGTTGAGACCTATACCTACATACTTACTTGAGAAACATTACCCTCCACAACCAGTACCCTTAGTATGAATTCTTACGTATTTACAAAAATGACTGTTTTGGTATTTGTTTACGTATTTGCCCGTACATTTCCAATCAGCATCCCTAGCGGAATGTATCGGAACTGATTGGAATAGTATGGGAAATACGTAAACAAAAACAAAAACACTCATTTTAGTAAAAACGTAAAAACTCATACTAAGGGTACAGATAAAGTAAACAAAGCAAATGAGAAACGAAAGGCAGTTAAACTCACATAATCACTCGCCAATCCCTTAAACGGTACAATAAATGCAGTTCACAGATAATGAAAGAGTAAAATAGAAAACAGGAACGTTTAAACGCTGAAAAAATGCATTTAGTTCCGGCACGTGCGAAGTAGTTAACGTTTTTCACGGACTCCGAGGAAAATTAAAATAAAGCTCTTAAACTTAGCGAACAAGTTTTAGTACGGCTGTGAGGAGTAGGTGCTCGAGTCCCGTAAATGTGCCAACGTATTGCCAGACGGTTTTATTTCCGTTTACACAACAGTTTTGATAAATGTCAGTGTATATACAATTCTTGGAGAATTTGTTTGTGCAAAATTAATTACTGTTGTTACTTTTACTAATGCAGAGTTTACTGTTTTTGATTTCATTAGTCTTAAATTCATACTGTGGGCTTATCAATGTCAAAAATAATATGATGTAGAGAAATTAGTAATGTAAAAAAAAATCTTAAATAAAGTAGCCCTTTTGTAAAGACAGTATAAGTAATTTTTTTTTTGAAAAAAAAAAAACAAAGCGTAACTTTATCGAATGTCATTTGCTTCGAATGCTATGATGAAGATACTAGATTTATTGGTTTCAGTAATATTTGTGAAAGTCTGGGGTATGTAAAAATGAAAAGTAAACGTACATTAATAAATTAAATAGTTTCTGTAACCAGTTAGTATAGGTACATACTTTATTAAGTTAGTGTTACTCTTGATTTTATTATTGATAAATAAGCACAGAAAAATATTTTAAAAATCCATACTACAGTTCAAACGGCATAATGCAATTTTTCCAAGAGCTGAAAACAAGTAGTGTAAATTCGCACAGCACTCTTTCTTCGGAGAGCAAGTATTATGTTACTCTCTTGGGCTGTTTTGCATTGTAATATAAGAACTGTATTTTATAAAGTATTCGTTCTTCAAACTTAGGTTTTATTACCAACGAGTAACTTTATTGCTATAACATCTTGCTTATTGTATTTTGGCGAATATTTTTTATAATATAGGAGTAGAGGACGAATATGTAGTCCATTTGATGGTAAGTGGCTACTGCCGTTCATGGACATCTGTAATCAATCCACACATTAGGGTTATCTCTGAGGACTAAGCTGGAACACCACTGAGAAGTCAGTCTTCCTTACCACACCCTTCAAATTAGAACACAGTGTTTAAAGTATTGCTATAACTAATTCCTTACTGAATAGTGGTTCTACCTGAATACGATTGAAGATGCTTAACTACTACTATAAACTGAAATATGTAATTAGGCCGTCCAACCGCACCCATTCACTGAAATCGAAAAACTGCTTCACATTAGAAATAGGTAAAGCGATGATACTTCCTTTCAAATTATACATATCAATGGAAAGCTACATAAGATTTTATTTACAAGAATTTATTAAAATGTAACGTTTTATTTATTCAGTTCTGTGAAAAATACTCAACGGATATTGTACTCAGAAATTTAAAATGAAAACAATGAAAAATGTATAGCATCGCTTGAGGAAAGAAGTATTGTGTTACCTTCCCCTCGGCTTTGTACTGCTCGAAATGTTAGAATTTTATTTAATAAAATATCGTTGCTAGCAAAACTTGGGTTTCATTTGAAAATATAACCCTTTCATTTCTTTGTCAGGTTCAGTAGAGCAAGCTGAACATTGTTTGCTGTTGTTATGTTTCATCATTGTTGAGATTTTTCTAATACTTTCATTCCTTAAATTCTTTGAATTGGCGACCTGTTCGTTTTTTATTACAATGGACTTGTAAGGAACTATAATTTAGTGATGAGAAATCAGGTTTTTCTTACTTTTGTTTTAAAGGTTAAAGTTTGAAATGGGAAGTAGCGTTTTGTGGTTAGGTAGTTATTAGACTAAATATTATTATAATAATTAATTGTAATTGCGGTTTATAAAGGTGTTAAGGTTAAATGAACTGCTGAATATGGTCAAATGAACTCTTATAGTACTATTATAAACCTTAAATTTCACAACTTAAATTGTTACCTACATTTTAATTTACAAAACCAATATAAACAACACTGTTATTCTACCAACAATTTATTACTCTATTTTAAATCGAACTTCGCTTTACAAGTAAGTTAGTTACAAATTATTACCAAGCCGTTGAAACCTAAAATTGTCTATAAATAACATTAATTTAGACCAACGCGTCATAACAAAATTTGTTCCTGACTTGTTTATCAGCTATTTAAATGGTATGCAAAGGTATGAGCTAAGTTAGGGCCGATGTTAACCCACGCTCCTTTTGCGGCGAGCATAGGGCGACGAGCGGACAGGGCAATAGGGTTAAAGCCCAATTAATTTAAATGGTCTCCGAGGCTTTTGTTTGTAAGTGCACGGAACACAAAGTTGACCTGGCCTTACCTGTTTAGCGACAAATGGCGTTGAGTTTCGTTGGAGACAATGTGGGATCTATTTCCAACGCCATTTGCATGCCATTTTGGGAATACTAAGTTAAGCTTTACATTTTTATATTCAACGTTCGAAAGGACCTTAAATATAAATTTTTCAAGTATATCACACTGGTAGAATGTGGATTGGTGAAATAATTAAAATGTTTTTGTTTTGTAATCGTATTTTGCCAAATTAAGGTGACAAAAGAGCGTGATGGATATTTAATTGTAATCCGTGAACACCTGAAAACATTTAAATAAAAATAAAATAAATAAAACATTACCTAGATGTTGTTAGAAGCGTTGCTATCATTGAGGACTAAACTGGCTGAATGTCTTGTGTAAGTCTATATTTGCCACATCAGTTACACCAAAACTCAGCTATAAAATGGAATACGTGGTGATGGTGCTGCTACCCACGAACCCCGTCGCATAACAATAAGGGACATTTCATATAGATAGAAAGGATATTTTTATATGTATCGTCGCTGAATATCTCATGTAAGTGTGACTGTTTTTCCACACCAGTCAAACCAAAACTCAGCTATGCAATGGAAAATACGCGGTCATAGTGCTGCTACCTGCGAACCCCGTCGCATAACAATAAGGGACATTTCATAGGGATAGAAATATATTTTTAGATGTATCGTCTATAACTTATACCACTCATAGATCAATTCGCGTTGCAGGTTGCGTATGCGTATCGGTCCAGTGGGTAGCGTGGGCGCAGGCGCCGATGCTACGGCGCTTTGCTGTTCCACTGCCGTAAATTATTCACGAAGAGCAAATTACTGCATGAATAAAATATGTGAAATGTTTCTATTCGGTTTTACTGTTTTATGATAAGAAAGTTAAGAGTCGTAAGCAGTTGATGAATATACGGCAATATTAATATGGATTAGCAGACAAGTAGTTTATGGGAATTTTTGAATTCTAGAAGATCCTATCCGTATCCTTTGTATTTTTTCTACTCTAACCTAACTTTCAACATAATTTTCATTCGAGTGGTAGAAAATGTTATCATGCTTTACTTTCATATAAGACATAAAGATCTATTTGTAATGCATAAAACCTCTAAGAAAGTTTAACTACGATACTACCTTTCATATTTTTCTAAAGTATACCAATTTAAACAAATAACATCTTCTACGGCGAATAGATAACTTATATATGAAGTCGGCCAAAAAGGAAAATCAATAAAGCGTCTTTTGTTGTTTTCCTGACCTAATAATTTTATATAAACGAATACGATAATACAAGTAACTATTATATATGAGCTTACACCAAGCAGCAAGTTTCGCAGTTGCGCAGTTCTGGGCGAAGCGAATGCCGCGTGGGCGAAGCGCCGTCGCCGCGCGGCGCCTTTGGTACCGGCCCGCCCATGTTATAGGAAAGTAATTACGATTATAATGACAGCGGACCGTTTTTTCGCAAAATTAATAGATAGCTATTAATGATGATTAAGAAATATCTGTTTATTAAAAAGGTACTCATATACCGCTTCATAATACATGATAGGTAGACCTAAGATAGGATAGATATGACCTAAATAAAGTTATGACATTAAGTAGTTTTATGATTATGTTCGATTTTGATACTTAGCCGAAAGTTCTAATACCTAAATATTGTTATTGTCTAGGATTTAAGTGAAGTTGTAATCCTAATTGAGATTATTGCATAAAAATCATTACATTCCATTTTTTAAGAAAATGCAATTCATATCTTACATTGAAGTGACTTAAGTAAGATAAAGACATAACCGCACTGTCATAAAAAAGGCTGACATTGATTCATGCCATTTCGAATATATAAAGTTAAAAAACACGAATTCACATGCAATCGGCATTCTCAATAAATTCCTCGTTTACGAAGCGCTGTAAAAAATGCGAGTGACAATCGAAGCCGCGATCACACTTAGCGGTGTACAAAAACGCGGCGTTTCGACCGCACGTCAACTATTTTCTTGTTGCAACTTTACTCAACTCGAGATTCTAAACTTTATTTGAAAGCCGTAAGGATGGGGAGTAGAATCCAAGCGGGTTCGCTTCGTCGTCTATTGATTGATGAGCGGACAACTGCTGTGTTTTGCATTCAGCTATTTACGGGCATTTCCTCCGCTTAACCCGTCTGCCATCAAGTGATTAATGGCAGTCAGCGCCACCTATTAGAGTGGCTGAGGTGGCTGGATATACGCCTCGCTTCATATGGAAGGAAGCGAGGATTTCAGTCTTGTCGCGTTCCCAGATAAAAGGAATTCAGTCTTCCCATTTGGCATTTATTAAGGATATTGCGAGCGCTAGCCTCGGTTTTCTCTTGTTTAAACCATGATTAAGTGTATGTGGGATCGCTGTTGAAAGTAAAGCATTTATCTTTGTACCGTTTTACACGAAGGTATGTTTGATCTATTTTAGTTTACGCGGCAAATAAAGCGAACTAAACTTAGTTTAAGTGCGTACCTAAACTGTACTACATTAATTTGGTAACATAAAATTAATACACGCAAAACAGCTTACAGTTTTAAAAAATAACTTTATAATTAGATATTCAAATTAATAACTTTCACAAAGAAGGAAAAATGAAAACATTTGAAAAACGAAAGGGAAAACATTCACACACACATGTTTGCTGTGAAGTCGTATACGTAATAGCATTTTAAAGAGTACCTATTTATCACTTCTACTATTTCGCAAGGTGGTTTTATAATGCAAAAGAAACATAATAACATACATCACTCAGTTTTCATAGAAATATGTAAGGAGTATCGTATGAAATATCTTTTATTGAGCAGCAGTATAGTACGTTATACGTATTTCGTACACGAGTGCTTACTCAACTAGTTCATGCAATCAAATAAGATCTGTAAAATTATGTGTGTCAAGTGTGTATGAGTGTTCAGCTATATTTGACTCCTGAGTAGTTAAATCTATGAAAGGTGTTCCATTTAACATCAACTTATTCATGTACTTTATTACTAAGTATCAGTTGTAAGGACTGAAATTTATTTGCAAATTTACTCGGAGTAGAAATATTATAACGGATATTATAGATTCGATTGTTGAATAATACAAAAATGAATAAAGGAAAATGAACAAATATCAAAACTACAAGTGTATCCAACATCATGGATTATGGCCCTCTTCATTATTATTCAATTTTCATTAACGTTTAATACGAAAATTTAAGAAATTTGCTCGTTTGAGATTTCCCAACCCACCACGCGAAAAAGAGACATGAATAGGTAATTTTGTTGTTTTGTTATACAATATTTCCAAACAGCGAAATTCTAAAGGTTCTGCGAAGTATCCATTTATCTTTCCCAGTATCGTAAAGATAGTATCAATGTCGTTCGCGTCGGACACTGAGATCAGTGTCGCGATCAGAGTGTTGGGACCACCGCGCGGCGTTCTCTGAACTTCCCTACTGGGAATTTATTCCGTCGTCGTATGTTAGGTTTAGTTTTGGTACTATAATTGATGATGGGTGTCTAATATCGTATGTGGAATATAGGGACGCTAATCTATTTAGAACGAGCTTCTGGTTAGTCAAGGAGATGGAAATTATATAATCCAGCAAAATTTCCAATTTAAATTGGTGGCAATTGAACACATGGAATCTGCGAAGAGTCTATAATACTATAATCTGCCACAGCTTCCCAATTTAGATCGTTGGTAATTGAACACAATAGTAGTATATGACATAGAATAGTGATTAAGTGTAATTAACGTTAAGTATAATTAATTAATGTCATAGAATAGTTTTGTACACATTTGTACACTACAACCATTACTAATGATTTGATGATTTGCCTATAGATGTAATTAATTCTGAAAATTATTAAACTACTTCTTTGTATTTATCAAAATCTGTTTATTCTGGCTGAATAAAACCCTTTTAATTAATTATCACTTTGGGCCAGTATTTAACACGACCAATATTTTACGTTCTTCATCAACAAGAGCCATAACTTCTTCTGCTCCTTATTTACGTCTTAAAAATAAAGTATACAGTTTCAGAACTGTTTTAACGTTTCAATAATGCATTCATTCTAAAGATTTATGTCTCTTCAATTTATAGCTCTTACATTCCAGAATATCAATGATAGTATCGATATCAACATCAACGTAGAATGTGTGAGACGTCTTAATCTATTCGAATAAAACATTACGAGCGACAATGTTTTAATCGGCCCAGATTATCTACAATACTCTATTTACATATTCTATGGTTGGTTCATTTTATGTATTTTCTGGTAAAGGACAGTAAAATATCGAGACTCCAGTGTAAGAAGCGCTATCTCGTCTCACATGTCCCAAGTTATACCTTTCAAAGGAGTATTGTGTTCGTGTTATGACAGACCAATATTTACTGGTCGTTACCCCCATTGCGAGTGTAGGCACGTCCCGAGCCACCGACATCCGTGTGGCTACTGTATTTCCACACTGATTACAAATGTGCCGAATTTACTTTGTAAATATTCATTTTTATGAAACTTTCATACAATGTACGACGAAATTAGTTTTGAGAGGAAATGCCGAAGCATAAAAATGAGTGTCTTATTGTTCTTGTCACTGTTTGTTATTACATTGTATACAAAGGAAGGTAAGTTATTGTTTAAGTTGTTCTTGCATTGGAAATGCATTGTTTTCAGCTAAACTGCGGGAATAAATGTGCATGCGGGTTTGCGGTTATTAATATTTGTTGTATTATTACGTAAGAATTGCACTTTGAACTGTGTATACTTTAAGAATGATATACTTTTATTAATTTGTGTTATTTTTTACGTAGCACATGCTTAGCACGTGTTTGTGAATGTTTATTGATTCAGCGGATGTAAATCTGTTAAGATTTTTGTCATAAATATTATAGAACTAATGTTAAAATTAAACTTTAATAAGTAAGAAGGTATTCGTTGCTACGTAATAATTGCAGGACTTTTAAGTACCTATAAGATTCAAATACAGGATTATTACGATTATCGAATGATAATCAGAACACATTATATGAATGTAGCGATATTTTTATGTAAATTTACGTGCAATAATTACGATCCACATTAGAATAATAAATTCATATCGAAAGTCCTTTGAATTCCAATCGACAGGAAACCTTATAAAATAATGCGGTTATCTCAAAGAATTAAATTAGTCACGGCCAACCACCCGAACAACTTGCATACAAATGTCTTACTAAAACTCGTCTCTACGTTCTCGATAACGCATAAAACGGTAGAGTGGTAGAGTTCGACAATTAACAGATACCTTTAATTAAAGAGAAATGAGAAGTCTCGGGCCGTTCCATTAGCTTGTCAGAGCTTTTATATTAAATATTAATACGACTTGACGCAATTATCTTTTAATCTCCGCCGTCCCGGCCGGGGTCCTTTCAAAATGTAAATTGAATGACCCAATAATTCTCTTCATTTTGTTAACTCACTGCCGCCATGTTTGTTCTTTCAGCAACTTACACTTTCACTTGTTTCGTGATTTTGTTGTTTCCAGTCCGTTAATTTAATGTACATTGACATTAACTTACGTACCTACTCTTGAATATGTTTTATTAATTTATTGCTTCTTTTTGTATTTTTTGTAAGATATCTATAGTACGCAAACTGCTAGTCCGCTCTGAAGTTTTTGCGAGCAGGTGTAGTCATACAATTTGCTATGGTGACGCGCTTCATTTCTATATTCAGAGCAGACTAGCAGTTTACGCGGACTATACTTAATCTTACAGCTAAATATTTAATGTGCATATGTGTCTTAATAGACTTAAATTAAGTTCGGTTCCTTTATAAATATAAAGAAAAAGAAGTTTCTTAAAATTTGTACTGAATATTGTTTTAAAACCTTGCAATTATATTTTGCTATGCGTAATTTTATTTCTAGCTTCATTTGGATTTACTATTTTTGGTCCACGTTGATCGTTTTATAATGCTACAAAATTGGTTATTGCAAAGAGAATATAAGAATATAGAACAACATCTTCCAGCTCAGAAAGTTTTTTGAGTTCATTTTTACTGGATTTCTGTTGGCCTTATCCAATTAACTGAAGAGCGCTACTCCAGTACAATGTTAATGTCCTGTTCACGTTTTACCTTGGGTCCAGTCATTAGCCCGTCTTGGTTTATTACCAAACAATATTTTATGGGCACAAAATAAAAAAGTTCGAAGCGGCCTGGCTCGCCTATTACACTATGCTGTATGGGTGCTATTGTGCGAACTGTGAATGACCTCTTGAGCATAATAATGGGCAAGGGATGCGCAGGAGCGCGTGCGGTGAGGGGCGACCGGTTTGAAATTAGAACGTTTTTTATTTGAGCAAAGCGCCTTTGTCGGCGCCCGCCCGGTGCGCATGCGCTAACTCGACAAATACGTCAAATGAAATAAGCCGTATTTTGTTTCGTTTCCTTTTCAATGGCCTTTTAAGAAATCCGAGGGATAACGGGCCATACAAAAAGGCCATATGGTGGGAACGACGCAGTGAACGTACGCGATTTCAAAATCAGACGTTCTACATTTAGGATTTAACTCTTATGTAGAGCTTACCACAGGGAAGCTTTTTAAAATTTTGTATAGTCCGCGCCAAACTGCTAGTCTGCTCTGAAGTTGTTGCGAGCCGGTGTAGTCATACAATTTGCTGTGGCGACGCGATTCATTTCTATATTCAAAGCGGACTAGCAGTTTTTAGTAGCAGTTTTACGCGGACTATACCAAGTGGCGTTGGAAATTTTTAAAGTTTAAACATACCTTTCTCACAGTTTGAATGATTTTAAAATATACATGTGAGATTAAGTACGTAACCATATTACGTAAAACATATGAGAGGATTAAGCAACCAAAGTGTCCAACTTGAGGTATGATCAATTAAAGTTCGAGGCCGTGGATATGACATACAAGTTCATTACACTCGAAGTTTATTTACATAAGGTTAAACAGTTGTAATATCCCATAAGATCAGCGTGCCGGCGCCTTTGTATCCCCCCATTTTGGAGAGAGTAAACAGAGATGAAGGAGGGAGGCACGATAGTGCGATCCGAGCCTCGGACTAGGTCGGTCGTGTCCCGGACGGTTCTCGCGCGATGCCGCGTAACGAACTCGCTAACGAATTCAAATTTAAAAATAAAGAATAGAATGACTTTTTCTTTTTAATAACGGACGCAGCTCTCTCCAGCCAGGATTTTAGTGCGAAAAAATAATTTTAGTGCAATGTTAAACATGTAAATGATCGATGGTGTGAAAATTAAGTGTAATTCGGTGGCAGTATGGTGGATGTCGGTGTTAACGAGTGTGATAACACCATAAATGGGAGGAACCAATTTGTACTACTCGTTTTTGTGCATTTGCTTCTGATTGGACTGAACGGCACTAATGGTAAATATTTTATATATTTTGATATAAAAAACTTTTTTGAGAGCATGCTGTTTTTATTTCGCATTTTTTTCTTTCGTAGTTAATTTGAAATTTGGCGTAGAGAAATAGTAGAGAAGTAATTTTGCGGTAGTTAAATACATAAAAGCTTTGGTTGTGCAAAAAGAACAACGGTTACGCGAATTATATATTCAATAGAATCGTGTGCTTTGAAAGTTTCGTGAGCTTTTTAATTTCTGAAGCTTTGATAATTTAATACTTATTGAAGATAAAGTTTAATTCATTTTTAGTTTTTTTGGTTGAAGTGTTTGCTTCGGACAATTAACTAGTGATATTGCATTGATATGATTTACTAGTATTTTAATATTTCAAAAATTACTTCACATATTTATTTTTACAGCTGATAATAGAGTTTTTGAATGTTAGTTACACTATAACTTAAGTTAGTTCACATGAAAAATTCAGCTGTATTGGAGTAGCGTGTTAGAATGTTCATTAGTTATATTTCCCCAATAGTGGGGAGGATCCTATGCCCAGCAGTGGGACTTAAAAAGGTTCCCGCATATAATTATACAATTTCTTAAAACCAAACAGTTTTAAGATTTTTTTAACTCTTTGTAGGCATTCTGCTACATTTTTATGAATAATGGGGAGGAACAAAGCTTGCATTAACCGACATTTAATAATTCATATGCAAGAGCAGATGCCGTTAAATTAAAAGGGTTTTCATGTTAAAACAAACGATCGAACGAATCGAGTGAATAATGCATTTCTTTTATTTCAACTCTATCTCGAATCAAAGCTAATAAGATTGAAATAGACTTATGAATAATACATACGTTTGCTTACAATAGTGAAAATGTTTTTTTTATATAGAAAAGGAAATGTGTTAAGCACACATGCTTGGCATATCTTCATCGAGAAGTCTCTATTACTGCTTTATTTATGTAATACGCTGATATGCATATAGGTTTTAGAAAGTCAATGTTGAAAATATTTTTTTTATTTGTCCGTTTGACTATAAGAAAATTCTCTCCAATTATTATTAAAGGAAGTAATACATTATGTATAGAAATAAATTTCTTGAAATACACAGGATTTATTCTTAATTGTGTTATCAACTTCTGAATATTCCTAGTATTGTAGAGTTATTTTGTTTTGTAGTATGAGTATCCAATAAGCCTATAATTGAAAGTAATAAATTGGTCTTAAACATTTAGCCGAAAGAAACATTCACATCTGGGACAAATTTTTGAAATTAAACGCTTTCTACACTCACAGCCCCACACTAGGATTCCCTGTGTCGTGGGTGCCATGGACACATACATAGACAAATACACAAACACCCAGACCCAGAAACAGAAATCTAAATTCATCATTTAGATATCTGTCTGGCCAGGGATCGAACCCGGGACCCTTTGCGCGTCAGACCGGTATGGTGGCCGCTCCGCCACGCGGGCCGTCAATTAAATGAATTTATTCATTATGGATTATGAAGATGCCTTTAATACCTTGTGTTTTTGGGCGTGACTATAGGCTTCATCCCGATTGATAATGCTAGTAAAAACGTACAAAATTTGATAAGACTAAGCTGTTTGGGATTTATATCATTGGACTCTCACAATCTCATGAGTGTATTTTGTATCCGCTACTTAAATATTAAGTACTAAGTATTAATTAATTTGTTGTAAATAACAGGAATGATTTTAAAACGAAAAATAATTATAACTTATTTTTTACTGTACACAATAATAACAGACCTATATATGTAAGAACGTAAGCAATTTAACTGGGTAGGTAACAATTTCCGTAGCTCACAGTAGCAACGTAATTAAAAGCACCATAGAGCCAATTAACGAAATGTAGTTCTGTTAACGTAACAATGGAGGCTTATTTTTAACTTGTCCTTAATGAGCAAAACTGTTTAAGTGTGCATGAACTTAATCATAGCTATTTATAATTGTGGGTTATTTTTGACAACAATACGATTACAATTTGGGTTATGGTTGGTTAAGCTTTTGGTTTAATTGTATTGTGAAATTTAACTAATTTTGAACGTGATATGTCATAATGAAGATATACATATAATGAAGCTAAAGTAGTGAACAGGCAAACTTTTTGATATGTTGTCATTGGCGCCCATAGACATCTACTGGATTTCAGTCATACTTGAGTTCGGACATATGTATATGAAAAGCTAGTTCAGTATTAGTAGCAATACCCAAACTTAAACAAGTTTTGTCTACCGACGTTCGAAACTAGTCGGTTATTTTCCTACTTAAATTGTAAAATTTTGAAGTATCCGAGAGCCTCGTGTCAATATTTTTTCGTTACAATATCTTTTAATTACAAAAATCGGGTGTGGCGGCAGGGACTCTAGCTACAGAAAGAAGACGTTGAACTATGTAGTACTTATAGTATGGACAATATGAACATGAAAAAGAAGAGATCTACGACTTAGTACGTAATAGGTATTAGTTATTCTGAATTCACACTGGTTTCATTGGGAAGCGGGAAAAATGTTGCCCAAAAATTTGACTATTTGACCAAATGGCCGCACTATTACATAGGAGCTCTATGTAATGTTAATCTTATTGTATAGAAAAGGATTCTTTTTAAATTTCAAAATCTAATTCATAAACACGTTCAAAATAAAAATGCAATTAAATTAAAAATAAACAATAAATTAATTCATTAATTATGTAATGTTGTCGCAAAACGAGGTAAATTTTGTGGTTGAAATATATTCATTTATGCAACCACTTGTCTTTTCCGGTTCTCTTTTACACATACTTTCAAACCGGTCGTTAGTTTTTAAAAATGGTAAAAGTGATACACGACGGAAAGAATGTTTGTTTTAATAATATATTATGAGTTAGGTTCACCTTAATTTGTGACTAAGTTTTTTATAGTTAAGGTTAAACATTATACATTTTGTGAAAAGGTAGAATTTTTGTTAGTACGCAATACTTCAATTGGAAACCTTGATATAAAAGTCATGGATCGATTTTGATGCAAAAAATATTTAGCAATGATAAAATAGACAAAAAAAAAATCGTGAAATCTACTACCGAAAAATGTACCTAATAGATAGAGGAATCTTTTATTCAGTAACATATCAAATGGAAAATTCCAGAACATATTTTCCCTTATTTATCCTTCGTGGTTTGACTCGATAGTCATCACTGTTACACCTATTTCTGCCTTATAACAACAGTATTAATCGCTAGTGCTTTCTGCTTTGAAGAACGTGGTAGAACAGAGACTCCACTTCTATCTAGAGTTATGTACAGATGTCCATGCGTCGTAGCCATCAGCTGGACTGTTTTTTTGTTTGCTATTTCTATATTTAAAAATAGTCAATATTTCTCATATATTAATAAAAAAAGTCTTTTGTGATCATCTGAAGTAAGATTTCTGTTTTATGCATGCTCTCCTGTTTCTCGCTTAGCTGTCAGCTTTGCGACAGTGATCACCTAACGTCAAATGGGATATATACTCTGAAAACCAAAAAATACATGAACTAGCTGTATTAAAACATTATAGTTACCTATTTTATATCCTTCACATCAACTTCATAACGAATTAGATACGAATCAATCAAAAAACCGACGAGTCACTATACAGCAGCTGGTATTTGAAGATTTTATCACGTTTAATTACAACATGTGATTAATTTAGTAACTCTGATTAGATTAGGAACTCTCGCTAAGTTTATTATACGTGTACGTATTATTTTTTCCTATTACATGCCATTAATTTTAATATTTAAATAGTGTACAAATATTACAATAGATACTACGTTTGTGTACTTGTAATTAAAGATTACTTATTAAGCAATCTATGAAATCCTTAAAACATGTTTAATAGGAAATGAATTAATGATTTTGAAAAAACAATGCTCTTGAAATTCCAATAATATGTGTAAAATAGGGTAAAATTGTCGGTGTTCTGTTTTAAAAAAGAAAGTACAAATCTTGACCCAGACAGATAGATCTAAAATAATAATTTAGGTATCTGCCTGACTGAATGTTGAACCCGAAACCTGCGTCAATATCCATCGTGAATGATGATTCTTAATTTGTTTCATTTTTGGGTGAGTTAGGTTGACAGATTACATTGCAATCACAGTGTATATTGTAAACAAAACAAATATAGAACATAAAATAAGGCGTACTAAATACGTTACATATTTATTTTTGTGAACAGTAATTAAAAAACAATATGTGCTACAAATACCATCGGCATGTTTCTTTATTGAACTCAATACATAATGCTATGTATTAAAATTGACTATGAATAATAATGAATTTTAATGTGAATCAGGTTATTAACCTGAAATACAAATGTCGAGCATTGACTTAGAGACTTATTCTTCAAATTTATGTGCGTATTACAAATTAATTATCACTTGCTTTAGCATGTAACGGTGAAGGAAAACATCGTGAGGAGACCTGCATACCTGAGAAGTCTTAAAAAAAGTTTTCAGAGGTATGTCAAGTCTACCAATTTGCACTTGGGCAGCGCGGTGGACTTATGGGCTAATCCTTTTCATTCTGAGAGAAGACTCGTGCCTAGCAGTGTTACAGTAATGAGTTGATAATGATGATGAATTAAAGACGAAGAAGCACTACACTAAGTAGGAACTTAGTATTTCTTCTTATATCTTGGAATTCAAAGGAATTCAAATGTATGAAGAAATCCTAAATGTATGTTTCTGTTTGGATTTAGGTGCTAATTATTAGCAAGTGCATTACCACAAAGTTAATACCTCAACCAACATTTCCACAAGATTGCACAAAGGCTGACTATGTAATGACAGAAAATTAGTATGGGGCTTACCTGGTTTTAGCTGGTCAGTATTGCCCGCGGATATCAGTAACCGAACCGGGTAGTAGGTTCAGGTATTAAATAGAATATTAGTACTACCTACGTTCGATCACATAATATATTGCTGCTCCTAAGAACTAATAATATTCTTTCCACGAACTTCGCCGCCAATGGGAGTTTCCTCCCAAAAAAAGAAATCTAGCCGGAATACACTGCGCGCGTATTTATTCATGCATACCATGAAGCAAGCATGGCCCCGCGGCTTTGCAGATCTAGAAGGCTACAAAGTTAAGCAACATCTTATGTGGTTGGAACGTGGATGGATAAGCGCTAGTGGCTAAATATTATGGAAGATTCCGTATTTTTGGCGGCACATTAAATCTTAGGTCCCGTTTATCATTGCCTAGTAGTCGTTTAATAGTAAACCTTGTTGGAGATATTCTGTCAGAAAAAAATAAAACAAAGTAAATGAAGAACATTAACTTGCACTTTTTCACCCTAGAACAGCATGGTCGAATATTCTCCACGTCTCTCCTATATATTATCTTTCTCTACGATGTCCAGTTGTAGCACACTAAAAGGCTTAAAGTCAAACAATCAACACCTTATTTTAGAAGTATTTTGAGAGTAAAAATGCCTAATGATTACTTGACTTACATTAACTTATATCAGATATTCACCATTGCTTGTCAATAAAGAACTCAAACCTTTAAAATGCTCGACTTTACCTAGTATGCATTACAATCATGCCAGTGCAGCTGCAAAAGCTAATATAACATATTATATTCGTTATTCTTAGTACAATGAAGCATTTATAGCATGTATCAATCTTCGCGATTACTTCACGATGACATTTATGAAGTCCTGCTGACGTAAGTTCAAAGGGACTTGTGGTTTCGTCCTCAATTAGTTATGCAGATATTGTTATGAAGACAGCACTCGAGATTATTGCGAGTGCTCTCTGTGAATATATTTTGCGCTTAGTACAGAGTTCTATGACTTTAATGCTAGGTAAATTAATTATTATTAATAATATAAAGTTGAGGTAAAGAAGATATGAGCATAACATTTGTTATAATTCCGAGAATGGAATTAAGATTAAGGCACTACCACACTTATTAATAATAAAATGTTTCATATAAGTACCTAATATTATTTAAAGTTGACCTGTAATAAGAAAGAGATGACAATGCCAAAGAGTTTATTTAACTTATGAACATTATAATTTAAACAGAATTTATTTATTACATTGTTTTTAAAAGTTGTACTATTATTATTTTTTCACAATACTAGTTTATTAAATAGCATTATTAAATAGTCAAGTAGCCATAAAACAAGTCAGCTAATATATTAAAGTTATAATTATAGTATTAATGAATTACTTCCACAATCAACGTATTCCTAGATTAAATAAACAAAAATATGCCCTACATTTTATATTAACTTTAACTTTACAAATAACAAACATACGATAAATATTTTATTAATTCTCCCGATTACGAGAGCCCGTTCAATGCTCCCGCGGGGTGTACATAAAAAGACAAATACGTCAAGATAACGCGAGTACGAGTACCTGATTATCAGTGACAGAGACAAGTATTAATAAAGGACAACTACCGCGCTTGACCGGTCACGAGGGCCCCAGAATAAAAAATAAATCAAAATTAACACAATACACCGCACGCTTTTATCTGGAGCGATCTAAATGCAGCGAAACGAATAAAGTTTACGTGTCTTATTAAGAGAGAATAACGATGAAGCTGTAGCAATTGAATATTGTAGCATTGAGTCAACCCATAAACTTACATTTTTTCTCTAAACATGATTATAAACCCTTAGTATGAGTTTTTACGTTTTTACAAAAATGACTGTTTTGGTATTTGTTTACGTATTTACCCATACATTTCCAATCAGTACCCTTACCATGAGTTTCCAAAACGTCCCACAATTATACGTTACGTTTACTCAATCCATTATTCTGTTCCGTTTGCTTCAGTAGACTGAGTAAACGTAAGTGTTCAAGCCTCTTTGTCTGCTTCACATGTTCGCAAAAAAGAGAGTCAAAACGTAAAGCGCCATTTTGTCAATTTAGACATTTAATGTTACATTACTGACACTATAGTTCTGATACAATCCGCTAGGGGCGCTGATTGGAATTTGTATGGGCAAATACGTAAACAAATACCAAAACAGTCGTATTTGTCAAAACGTAAAAACTCAATGTAAGGGTACAGGGCCCGTAGCGGATTGTATCGGAACTGTAAAAAAACCTGCTTACATAATTTTACGCTTATCGTTCACGCTATCGCAGTGTGACATTCAAAGTTCTCAGTAATAGAAATCATTGAGACGTTTGTAGATGACTTTTTCGATTTTTTTCAAAGTCCATTTAAAAGGAATTTGCCTTTTGAAAGTGTGGAATAGCGAGCGAAAGCGTTATTTAGTAAAGAATGAATGTTTTTTCTTTTTGATAGGTATTACGATTATTGTAAGCGATTGTTAAGCTTTAAGGTTAAGAAATCGGATTTTTTTTGCCTGGCTTCGAAAGTTTAATAGGTTTGGAAAGTGTTAAACTTTTTAATATTGCACTAGACTACAAATGAATGCAAACTGACTAGCAATTTCAACCATGCCATATACGGTACAGTTACGGTAGAGTCAATACTATCAATTTTAACAAGATTATTTATTCAAAACTAAACACAAGATTATATATCTTCGAGTTACGCATATCAATGCCTAACCTGACATCTTGTTTGCATTATTTTCATTTTTATTTTTGACTAGCTTACAAATTTTTCAATAACTCCATTGTAATCGAATGTATATTGATAAAAAAGTACCATAATTAAATTTTCAAGCATTCCACATACATTTAATCCTACTTGGTTCCTTTGTTAAAAAAATTAATATTTAAATCGGTAACGGCACTAATGACTTATATTCGAAAAAATAAAATGAATACATTCTTTACTTGTATATTACTGTACATAACGTGTACGTTTCAAGTACCTAAATAGCAATAATAGGTGTGACTTCAAGTATATAATACTTACGTTTGTGCACATCAGCGTAGCGAAAGTGCAAACTTGATTAGAACCATGTTACTTACATATCTAATATAATTTATGTATTGTCCGTAGCACAAAACCGAGCGCCACGTATAAAGGAGCATCCATCAAACACAGTGTCGGGTCGCAGCGAGCCCGCCACGTTGCGGTGCGTGGTCGAAGGTCGACCGAAGCCACTCGTGCAGTGGTTCAAGGATGGCACGCTCTTGCTCCCGGCTGAGGACGGTCACCGCGTCCTGTTGGAAGACGGCTTGTTGTTCCTCAGGTGAAGGATTGTTATTTTATTGTTTGTTTCCCAATGAAAGAGCTCGCAACGTTGCGGTGTGTCATCGAAGGTCAGCCGAAGCCATTCGTGTAGAGGTTCAAGGATAGCTCGTCCTTGCCCCCGGCAGAGGACAGTCACCGCGTCCTGTTGGAAGACGGCCTGTTGTTTCTCAGGTGAATAATTGTTGTTTTATTGTTTATTTCCTAATGCGTAAATCAGCTACATCGCGGTGTTTGGCCGAAGGTCGGTCGAAGCCACTCGTGCAGTGGTTCATGGCGATGGCGCGTCCTTGCCCCCGACCGACGGTCACCGCACCCTGTTTTAAGACGGCCTGTTGTGCTCAGGTTGACACTTTGGTCATAATTATTTGGTGATAATTTAATGATTATAATTTGACTGTCTTTGTCTCTTTAGGTAATTGTTTGTTATTTTCAGTACTTAGCGTATAAAGATAAACTTCTTTCTAAAAATCTTCTTTCGAAATATAACATAAGATCTTATTATTTTTTCCATTACATTCAGAGCCATTGTATATTATCAAAGTTACCTGTATATGTATATATTGCATTAGTGTATTAAAATAAAGTATTTATATCGTAGGGTAAACAGAGCTAAGAAGGAAAGCGACGAAGGCATCTATTGGTGTGTAGCACGGAACATCGCAGGCGAGGCTGTCAGTCAGAATGCTTCGTTAAACGTTGCCGGTAAGTTTACTTCTCAAACAATCTACAAACATTGTATAAAGAAGCGTAGTAAAATGTTGTTTTTGTTTAGTCTGGGATACATAATCGATGTAATGTTTTAGTTCTTCGCGATGAATTTAGAGCGGAACCCAGAGATGTTCATGTAGCTGCAGGAGAACCAGCGCTTTTAGAATGTATACCTCCTAAAGGAGTTCCCGATCCTTCCGTACACTGGCTCAAAGATGGATTGCCATATGACGTAGAAATGAATGGAAGGTAAGGAGAAATATTCGACACTATCTAGTACATAAAACATTTATTATAAACGCAAGGACATCAGAATTATGAATGGTGGTCTTACTTTTTTGCTTTTAGGGTAACAATAACAGAGACAGGAGGCTTAAAGATTCTCGAAACGTTACCAAATGATAGTGGATTGTTCCGATGTGTAGCATCAAATATCGCAGGGGAGCGACAATCGAGAGCTGCAGCGTTAATTGTTTTAAGACGACCACATTTCGTCATAAAACCAAACAACGTTACGGCCCTAGTTGGGCAGAACGTTGAATTTAATTGTCAGGTTGGTACAACTTGACTCTATTAATGTTTTGTTTATGTCGTATAAGATAAGGGTAATGTAATAAAACGTGAAGATTTATGATCATACTTTATTGTAGAGTTACGATTCGAATGTAAAAATAACATGGGTGAAGGAGGACGGCGTCCTGCCTACCCATGCAACAATAATCCGGGGATTATTACGGCTGGAACAGGTGTCTGCAACCGACGCTGGTGTCTATTCCTGCCGCGCCGATAGTCACGCCGGAACGAGTATAGCGAGCGCATCCTTAACCGTTTACTGTAAGCGTTATTACTCAGTTTCATTTTATTGCACGATATTTTTGATGTCTGTTGAGAGCTATTTTAATACGGCCATCTGTTTCAGCGTTGCCGCACTTCACACAGATACCATCCAATTTAACCGCATGGGAGGGTGATGTGGTGTCCATTCCCTGCGAGGCTAAGGGCTTGCCCACACCGACGACTTTTTGGATATTAGAAGGGACTGAAGATTCGTTATTATTTCCCGAGTGTACGAAAAGCAATACGAGTTTATTGTACTTGGACGGTGCAAAAGTAGAGCATGGAGGAAGGGTTATCTGTACGGCAGTAAATGCCGCTGGCAGTGTGATGCAAGAAGCTTATCTCAATGTATTGAGGAAAGGCACCAACATTCTAAGGAAACATTCTTTAGAAGAAGACTTCGGTAGCAATTATGAACGAGATACTCACATGACAGAGTACGAACTCGTTCAAGCGAGAAAGTATTTGCAACAGAATGTTTTAGTCTTGCGGAGGGTGGAAACTTTGTCCTCAACTTCGCTCAAAGTTGTTTGGGATGTACGTACTCGTATCTTTGTACTTGGCACAAAATTTTATCGTACACTTTTGTACAGTCTGCTAACATTTTCTTTTAATGTTTTAGGTATTGACCGATTACAACGAATATCTTGAAGGCGTTAAAATCTGGTACAATGGTACATCAGTTAATTGGCGGAATAATACTCTTGAAGAGACTGATATTTTAAATTCTTCACATAGCGAAACTTGTTCCAATGGTTCTCTAACTAATGTAGATAACAGTGGATCATCGAGCTATATACTTTCTGGATTATCAGCGTATACACAGTATGATATATTTTTAATGCCATTCTACAAAATGTTGCTTGGAAAGCCGTCGAATTTAATGACGGGGTATACTGATGAAGATGGTAAGTAGATAACTAAAAACATATATTTTGTTTCGCTGCAGTAGTTATGTTAAGTAACACTTAGCTACTTTGATTGATTTTTGTAGGATTTGTACCTACAATTTAATTTCTCCTATGTAACTTAAATACGAAACAGCTTCCATTTATTTTATATTACTGTACAATATTTTCCCATTTAAAGTAACATAAATGAATTGTAATTTCATTAAGCTATTACGTGTTCAGTGTATGGAACTTAACATGCAAAACTTACCCTTTGTTTACACGACCATAAGTATCGATTACTGAGAACAGATAATTGTTTTAGTGCCATCGGTGCCTCCCCAAAGCGTGACGGCTGGCGTAATTAATGCAACTTCGGCGTGGATACGATGGGAACCGCCACCTGCCAGCTCGTGGAACGGGGAACTCACTGGGTATTTGGTAAGGCCTATTTGTAATTGACATTCGATACGGTTTTACGATAGAAGTAGTGATAGTGTAGCGGTTAGAAACTCAGTCGTTTCGGAGCGTCCATATCACAGGCTCGCATCATTAATGATTTCAGAAGTATGTGCATATTAGAAACTAGCTATCATTTGCAACTATGACGGATGAAAGAAAACGTCGAGAGGAAACATAACGCTAAAGATTTCCAAAAAAAAATACGTTCTAAAGGGCCTCAGGCCTGAAAGTTGAAAAAAAAATTTGGACATTTGGACTATGGCCTCAATTCCTCCGTCTAAGAGGAGACCGTGCCCAGCAGTGGGCAGTAATGGATAGACGACGCTTCATAACGATCACTAGTCTATTAAAATGGTTAAAGTGGGAAGTGTTGATGGAGTATGAAAGCTTGTTATTATTATGTTTCGACGCTGTGTGGCATTTACTTCGTTGGAGCCAAAGCAACTCGATGTTGTCATGTTTAGTCTAGGCTTAGTGAGGCATCAATTTACGAGGAGCCTTTGTTCCTTGTTTGATAACTTTGCTTCGTAATTTTGTAGCGTGAGTAATAACACGATATCGACTGCTTTGTAAAGTAAGTACTGGTATTTCAGGGTATAAGATTTGTATTTTACAAGAGTTAACAAACAATTTAGAAAATTATACGATTCCACATCATCAGCAACCTATTACTATCCCACTGCTGGGCACGGGTCTCCTCTAATAATGAAAAGGATTAGGCCATAGTCCACCGCACTGGCCAAGTGCGAATTGGTAGACTTCACATACCTTTGAAAACTTTTTTTTAACTAACTAACTAACTTTTCACGATACGATTCCTAAACTATAATTTAACGAGAATAAAATACTAATTATAAAAACTTAATAACAAAATGTAATATCACGAATCAATGATCAAAAGTTAATCCTTTTAGGGGATTAAGAATAAGGATTATTTTTTGTACATAAGATTCATATTTTTATGACATCAAGATACGTATTTTTAAATTATTTTCCTGCGCTTTTCATTCCATAAATGATCTCTCATTAACAATACTCTTTTAAATTGCTCTACTATATTCATAAGCTACAACGTATCAAAACAAAAAAGATATACAATCACGCTATATAAAAACAAACAGCGTCCAAATAAATTAGACTAGTCACAAAAAACCACGACAGCTCGCACCCAAAATAAACGTTTTCTTATCACGCGAATACCACGCCGTGCCATCAATTCCACGCTTATCAATATAGAGCTGTCTTGGGACAGTGATGTGAGAATACGATTTAATAACTTAGTTGGTTCAATTTTTTGTGGTATTTTTTTAGGGATCCGTAGCTAAAAGGTGAAAACAGAACCTTTTTACCAAGCCTTCGATGTCTGTCCCTCTGTTACAGGACTCTATATCTTAAACCTAATAATAATAATTTAATATTTTTAATAATAATAATAAATATTAAAAGTTAATAATAATTAATAGTTATTTTTTAATTTTGTATAACGGCGGTTGCTATAACGAAAACTTCTAAAATATATTTTTTTTATAATAATCGCCATACAAAAAACCGACATTTTTCGGCGTTTTTCGTTTTATCTATTGGACTGTAATAAGTAGAGAGTTATATTTTTCCCAGTGCATTTACTTCTATGATACCTGCTATCATACAAAATACTAACAAAATATGGTACAGAACCCTCAGTGTGCAAGTTCGACTCGCACTTGGCCATTTTTTTATTATCAGTCAGCCATACGTCAAAATGCGCCAATCTTTCAGTTTGATCGAATTTGTTTTGTCAGGCAGGCAGAATTCATCATACTAATAAGCTTAGATTCTTAGACTTCCGGTCCGTTATGCTTAGGCTGGATCATAAATAACAGGCCAGTAACCTTAATTCTAATGTATGTCTATTTGCATTTTAATTGTTAATTTTATGGTCATTGCCATCAGTTTGACATCTGTTACCAACTCAATGTACAATAGGGCGTTCTACCTGAAGTCAATTACAGACGCATAACCACTTCTAAAGACAAGGGTAGTCTTCGCATTCTTCCTAACATAAAATGCTATCGAAGCATTTCTAATCGAGTCGTAGAAATACTACGAAATACGGAAAGAAGAGGAAGATAAAGAAAGAAATAAATAAAGAAACTATTCATTTATTTTATTTTCCAAATATTTAATTTAAAATAGTACTTGAATACAAGCTAAAGCTAATATGAAATCCCCGAACAGATCGAGATCCGAGTCGGTACTGGCACAAGCGGTCGAGTGGTAGGGCAGATGTCCTTAGGGCCCCGCACAAGGGCAGCGGCTGCGAGCTCCCTCCGCACCGGCGGAAGGTACAGCGCGCGCGCCGCCGCCGTCACACGGAAAGGACATGGGCCCTTCAGCGCCCCTGCGCAGGTCCACATGATCCCTACGCAATCACAGCGACATTACGTACAGTAAGTAGAAAGGTTTTATTGGTATTGTACTTTAGGCATAAAAGTTTTATAATTTTTATCTTAATATCAGTGGATTTGTTGCTAAAAATTAAAGATGAATTGAATAATCTTTGAATAATAATTACTTACGTTAGCCTTACGAAACTTACGTAATATAGCCTTACGAAAGCATTGGTCAATTTTCACTTCAAGAAAAAATAAAAAATAGCAATTTTCATTAATGAATATGATGGTTTAAAATCAATACATTGGAATTTAAAATAACATCTTGAAAAATTATTATTATTATTATCATTTTAACAAGTAGTAGTATGTAGTTAATTTGTGTAACACAGTCAAATGAAGATTATAGTATTTTTAATTTCCTCTAGGACTGAACCTCCAAAAGATACCAGTATTCCTCACATACTGCAAGAGACATGGCTTTTGGCGCTCGGTCTAACTTTATTCTCCATTATCGTCATTGGTATATTCAGTATTTATTATATTAAACGACGAAACAGCATTCAACGGAAGAAATCTACTGGTAAGTAAAATTCATCTTTGTCTTACGCAATGAAATGAGTTCTTTCTTTAACAATGAAAATGTTAATTAGGAAGCTATAATTATACACATTTTATAGTTAACAAGAAAAATAATACCTAACAAGATAGATAAATCGATAGAAACTAAATCATAAAAAGACAGTGAAAATAAAGTACCGAATGGTGATAATTAGTACGGCATAATAATTAATTAAAATGAAGTAAAGTAAAAAAAGGTAACCTTATTATTTCATCCATAGTATTCTGACTTTATTTTTAGGATGAAACGAATCAATATAAATTTCCATGAAAATGAATCCTTTAACAAGACCTAAAACTTTAAATCAATACTTAGAGTTCTCGCTTGTGTTCCTCTTTTGTGATAACGTACAACTGCCATTCGTACCAGGTAAAGACCCCACTTAAATACGGGCACATATTGATACACTCATAGTTTATGGAGTAGGCGTAATTGAAACGTTGATCTCATTTCTAGGTCAGTCAATTGTCACGGCCCAGCAATGTCTATTGAATAAAGACACTATTTGGTTACGTGACCGGCCCGTGTTTGCTGCGCCGACCGATCCCTCTTTAGACGTAAGCAGCTGTCATCAGAGCCTTTTACAAGGTAAGTTTATGTCAGTGTAAACAGACTATTAATATCATATTGTTAAATATCGGTTTTTAGATGAAAAGGCCGAACCATAGGCAATATTCTCAGATTTTCGGTAGGTATGTTTTCTTGCGCAAATGTTTACGAAAAATCTAGTAATAAACTGGGATTTGATTCTGTGCCCCTAGAGATGCTGAAGTCCGTATTACTGGGCTATTTTTATCATGTAATGTTTTTGGTTTTATAGGTATTTATTAAATAAATAAATGTGTATACCTTTAACATGGTCTTAGTATAATTTGATATTCTTAACATTCACATTATCAGTATGCGTAGCTAGTTTTATTACTGACCCTCCAATACTTCGAACAATTGAAAGTCGTAAATATTGTTATACGTTATACGTAAATATACTTAGATTTACTTAACAAAACACTCTTCGAAAGCTAAAATGGAACGTTTTCTTTTAGGCGGACAATCGACAAACATTTTAAACGTAGAGCCGGAGTACTGTCTGCCGCAGAATTCAATTCAAGGGCTAGATGCATCGAGTGTGGATAGAATGAAGCGAGGCCCGCCGGAACCGTACGCCTCCAGTGCTATTTACACTGAACTCAATTTCAAGGTACTCCCCGATAAGCGATATGAGAATTTCGTTGTTGATTTAAGATAAGCCTCGGTTTGATTTGCGTAAGTTAACGCTATCGCATTTCAAATACTTGGCATCCTCGAGTGTGTGATTGTAACCGTAAATCTGATTCCCGACAGGACAGCAACGACGTCGGGGACCTGAGAAATTGCTCGGAAAGACGATCCCACAACAATAGCATTGTTAGATCGTGCAACGGTAGCATTCAGTACTCGAACGGTGAATGTTCTACTTGTTGCCATAGCACTTCGAGTCGATCGACGAAGGACTACAGGGAGCTAAGACACGAGAATGTACATAATGACATGAACGCTATAGAAGATGATTGCGCGTCTTGTCACACGAATAGGTCCGGCTCTCGTAGCAGACAGGACAAAAGCAAAGTGTGTCCAACAAGTGATTTAGAGTACGATTACCCGCAGTGGCATTGGCTCGGCAGGGAGAATAGTTTCAAAATTCCAATTCCGACCGGCAGACATTCGAACGTAGCGAGATCGGAGCAGGGCTGTCAAATAAATCTGTGTGATATACTGCCGCCACCGCCGTATGAGGTAAATTGAAATTGTTCACGATTTTTATGTAAAACAATGCAAATATAAAAGATCAAATAACTTTTTCTGTCTGTTTTCAAGTACTAATAGATGATAAACAAATATTAAACGTATGTAACATTGAAATATAAAAGTATAGAATAAAAATTAAATTGCAGACTATTTGATATTAAGTGATCATACCTTATACATATTAAAGAATTTAAAACGTGATCTTATTTAAAATTTTCTGAAATATAAGGATAAAATTTAATATTTTCATATTTTTCAGAGTCCTGAAAACAAGAAATGAAGGTTAGTGCCGAAGATGCTAATTCTATAATCTTTAGGGATAAAAACGTAGAGCAATAACTAATATCAACTTTGAAATATTGTTAGTAGTATAGGCAGTGACTTATCCTTCAGTTTTTAGGTAAATATGTTACTTCTATTTGTATTCTATCAGATAATCTATTTCAATCACCTGATTTGCAGGTTTTGTCAACATTTTGATTTACATACACTTTCTTTAATGTATGTAACGAGAGCTTTGTATGTTTTTGACAGGTAACATTACTGTATTTTAAAATAAAATTTTGAATTTCAGTTTTGCAGCAATAACTTTCGTGAATTGATGTATTATACCTATAGGAACAAAATATCTTTATTTAAATGTTGTCATACCATTATAAATCTTTTCTTAATTTCAATTTGAGACTAACTTAAAACTTAATAGCGTTACTGTAGTTGAATAATAGACAACCCTAGGTGTTAATAAATGTGTTTACCTAAAAATTAAGCCATAAACCTGTAGTCAAATCCAGTAGTAGTCGTGCTTGTAACGTAGGTAACCAACTTTTGTAATTATTGTACTCACTGTGTGGTCGATGAAAAGGTACATAACTAGTATTACCCTACAACTGTGTGAAATTTTGTATCTATTTGTTTAATTCAATGATATGTCATAATTCATATAACATGACAAATTTGTTCCAAGTGTTATAATACGCTCTTAACCGACAGTTTGTCTATGATCATTAATTATTTATAATAGGGACGGGCGTCGCACCCCACAAATAGGGCACATATATACATATTGAGCACATAAAATATATAAAAAAAAACAAAAACTCTGATTAACTAAAGAAATTTGTGCACAAAGACGAATGCACAGACGCCAAATTAATTTTTTTAAATTTACTTGACCGGGGAACGAACTTGACGCTCTGTACGTGACAGATGCGTCATGTTAAAACCATGAAGCCGTTAATACACTGAATAAAAACTATAATTATTTTTAATCATTTATTTATTTTTACTAAAATACTGAAGTATTCTTTTCATCGGCAATACAGTATATTTATTCCTAATTCTAGTCACAGTGTATAGACTAGCTTCACCTTTTTGATAGACATTTTATGGAAACTATTCCTATAACATTAACTAGAATACTTGTAACTAAACTTTTATACGATAGATCTTCGCATAAATTTCAGATAATCTCAATATAAGTTGTGAATTATAGCCTGCATTTCACTGCCATTTACACATAGAAATATGGTTTTAATGTATTGTCTTACCGCCAGCGATAGAGCGGCAATTGATCAAAATCATCTAATAATAAGTAAATAAAACAGAAATACTTTATTAAATTTGTTTATTATCTTACTTAGATTACTTAGTAACTTTATTGTAAACAATATATTATATTCCCGGCATTATTATGTCCTATTTTAACTTTTCATTTGCTCCCAATTTGCCTGTCTAATAAATATATTCTTGAATAAAAATTTACGTGAAAAATTATATAAAAATCTTTAAAAGATTCAATTTGTTATTTTTATCTATCATTCTTGTAAGCTCTTCTTTCACATTATTTATTTTCTTGTCGATGTTGTTTCATCGATTTGTATAGTTCATCGCTGGCGGTGAGACAACTTCTTTAGTTGTATAATCTTCGACTGTGATACTTATATTAAATTGTGTATTAGATGTAAATGTAAATTAGTGTAATTTATGCCACGATTTCAAAATTTTAAACTGTTTAAAACTCACGTATTTAAACCATGTAAAGGAAGATACTTTTTGTTTTTGCCATCGAAATATTTTCAGAGCCAGTTGTGTTGTATAAAATGAAATATAGCTATTTATAAGATTATGGTTGTTTTATTGAATATACCTCAACTTGTATACTTTATCATAATGTCGTAGGGATTCCAAAGCATTATTATCCATTTATGATTCTCATAATACATAATTATAACCTCATGGCTGTAACGCCCTACGTAATGTTTGGCAGTTACAGATCGAAATTTGTTAATTTCTAGTAAAAACATTCGATAAATTCATTATTTATTAAAAACAGGCATAACTCTACTGTAAGAGAAATAATAAATTGAACACACATTTTTTTAAAGTAAATACTAGCCAGTGCTATGGTGGTTATTCTATATAATCTTGGAAACGAAAGTATTGATGTAAAAGAATTAGGCATGGTAAATGTCTTTATATATGTCAGGATGTTTATCAAAAAATAGTTACATAAAAAAAATAACACAAAAATAGAACCGACTTTTATGCAAATAATAATTCAAATAAACGTTGGTTTAAAACATAGTTCTGAAGTCGGTTCTCAATATATTTCGTTGGATAACAACGTAAACAGCGGGTCCAATATGAGCGAACTTAATAAACATAATGAGAACTAAATTTTAATATAAAGTCATAAAACACGATCAAACATATTAAAAACCTACAAATTAATTAGCTTAAGTAATCCCAGGGCACTAGGCCATTAAAAGATAAGCGTAAATACAGATTTCGCGTGTCTACTAAAGTTTATATAGTGTATTAAAGCAATGTTAGAACGACATAAATAACACAGTGCTTAGTAGAGTTGGTAATGAAACACGTCGTTACTTCACTGTACCGCGCCGACTCATAAACCAAAAACCACTTAGGAACGCCGCACACTCCACGTTTAAGTATTTTGGTAAACAAAGAATGTTCTGTCGTAAGCGTATCATACGTATCGTATCATATAGGTAGGACAAGTATTTTTTTCGATGTTATTTCTGTAAGGTAACTAGAAATGCCACTGTTCAGTACAGTACGATAATGATTAACATAAAATTACTTACCAAAATGTCAAATATTTTACTTTTGAAATGTATCAGTAGTAGGTGTATTACCTAAATAAATGGCATTGATTGGTAATGGTATGGTGATATTATAAATGGTTTAGTCCGCATAAAACTGCTAGTCTGCTCTAGCTGACTATAGAATATAGAAATGAATCGCGTCGCCATAGCAAATTGTGTGACTACACCTGTACCCTTACCAGGAGTTTTTACGTTTTGACAAATATGACTGTTTTGGCATTTGTTTACGTATGGGCCAATATGATTTCCTAGTTCTGACACAATCCGCTAGGGGCGCTGATTGGAATTTGTATGGGCAAATACGTAAACAAATACCAAAACAGTCATATTTGTCGAAACGTAAAAACTCCTGGTAAGGGTACTGTTCGCAATTACTTCAGAGCGGACTAACAGTTTGACGCGGACTATAATTGGTATTACCTAATTGCTCTATCGTTTTGTATGGAAACCTGGAAAGTAGTTTTCTTAACATACCTAGATTGCTTTTACCAAAATGATATTAGCATATGCCCAAAACCACAAAGTAGTATGTCTGCCGTAACCCTCATAACCGTCTAGACCTCTAGACTAATGAAATGCGTACTAAGCGTTAATTTTAATAATAAGTTAAGATTCTTCGTGCTAATGTCTCCATAATCGTATATAATCATTTATTCTGTAGCGAAAGTAAGAGTCGTGAACTAGCGGTTAAAATTAATCACCAGACATTTAACCAGTTAGCTTAAATAAGACATAAAACTTCAACTATTTACTAACGAATTTCAGCAAGAGGTTACTTTGAATATTATAAGCTATAATTGATGATACATGACGGTTCTTTTATTTAAATAGTAAGGTATTATCTAAAGGTAGTAATCACTTAGCGTGCGTAGTTGTCTAACAATAGGAGCCGAGGTTTAGATTCTAGGTAGCACCATTAATTTTAGTTTTAGACTTTGATGAATAAAGATATTTCGCTGTCTTGAAATTGAATGAAGCCGCAAAAGACTGATTTGTCAGTTATTTTTTTCAATTTTTGTCAATAAAAATCATTTTAGAGAAAATTTACTAATAAGTAACTAATACTTACGCAGTATTAGTTATTTATTATTAAATTTACATAATAAATAAATATTTCAAATATTTTAGGGACATTTTAGAACGGTGACGTGGCGTAACTTTTTTAAAACTGGTTACATTTTTTTGTTAGGAGTGAGTAATCTTTACTAATCTATGGTTTTAGATATAAACTATAGTTTGCTTTTATAGTGAAAAAATATGGTGAAAAGTACATATTTGCAAGTTCTTTACAAAATTGTCAAAGGTGTCTGACTTCTATAAATCTGCATATTGCCAAAATCTGTGAGGAAACCGGTGCACAATTAGTGTAACAATTATAGGTTAAAGATAAAGTAACATACATAAAGAGTTAGATACTCGTATATTTACTAATCTTAAACATGACTAGGTGTATCACAGATCATAAATTCTAATCCTACTTACAGATTAAGCTGATTACTAAAATGATTACTAAAACACCTTATACCTTCTAATAGCCCTTCCATAAATTCCTTCCTATTATAAAAATTGTTCAATTAAAATGTTCTCCAACGACACTTTTGCTTTTAGCTTATAACTTTGTAGTAATAAATTAATACCTGTAGCTGTCGTCTTAGTGAAGTAAGTTCACTAAGTCGACAGGGATTACAAGTTGGGTGTGTTAAATAAATATTTAGCACATTTTAAGGCCATACAAATTACACCAAATAATTTCCCATAAAATGGTGTAGCACGTATTATTAGAATGTTTTAATAATAATACTGAGTTTGTTTTATACTTTCAAACGTCTGAAATTAATGTTTTAAAAGTTACAAAATACTGTTCATCATGCGTAATTGTGAGAATAAAATCATTTTCCTTAATTCAAGTTATTCATACTATTATTATCTGCTTATTTCCAACATAGATAACGGAGATACAGAGAGATTAAATTTTAATTTTGGAATTTTACTCTTTAGAAAAACTGTACTACTTATTTTATACTTTTTGTATTAATAGAACATAATAACTATTTTATGTTAATACTTAATTATATATACAAGTTATAAGAAAAATATTTAGTCTGTAACGGTTTCCTTAGTATTATTTTGGATTTATTTGTCCTAACCGGTCTACAACGTTTACTCAGAGCGGACTCATTTCCTACAGTAGATTGGGTTTTGTGTACAAAAACAGTAAATGTTCAGTAAATACGCGATCCTAATATGGATCTGTTACATCGCCGCCTTAATAAGTTAAGCAAACTAAATATAAAATGACCTTATTACGTAATCATACAGCTTCAGTCATTATTTTTTATTTTCTTGCTATTATTAATTTAACTTTTTTTATTTAGGATAAACAGCCATACACATTTGTTATCGATCCACATGATAGAGATTAACATTAAATCAACTACAAATGCGTTGCTATTACTAAAATTAAATTGACTGATATGGCCACGACACTTATAAAAAATATTTTTATGCGTTTTTACGACTATCAGACTAATTTCCATGCATTTGCTAGATTTACATAGCTATATAATAATTCAAATTGTATTTTTATTTTACATTTTATTACTATTTTATACTTATTTTTTATTATTATTAGTTTATTTTTTAATTTACTATTATTTTACCGCTTATCGCGCACATATCTCGGTAAAACAAGTGAAAAATCCATGAGCTTACGAGCATTATCCTTAGTCCATTCCGACTAAAGAGCATTTAGGTCTTACGGTAAAATACAGCAAAGCAGATTCCATCCCGTATAATGAACATCTCGTGTAATGAAGCCTGAACAAACACCTATCTTAAGGCGCTCGTTTCAGCGTTGGAATCTTGACTTGAGTGGGAAATGCAATACCCGTATGTGTACGTATAAATGTAAGTATGAACTTAGAGCTGAGACTATTTGAATTTGGCCTCTTAATCTGGGGGTCCGAGTTTGAATCTCAGTCATCTCAGATTTTATGTTTGAAGCGTGTTAGAAATTATTTATCACTTGTTTTAACGGTGAAGAAACACCACGAATAAATTTACACGTCTGAGTTCACATATAGCTAATTAATACTTGAGCAACAAGATAGACTAAACTCCTCACACTCTGAGCGGAGACCCGTGACCAGAAGTAGTGGGTTGATGACGAATATACCTACTTATATCCATTATATACTTACATAAGACATGTGTATTTGTGAATGTGTGGGATTTTTAAATATTCGTAATTGGAAGGTAGTAGTACTAAGTGTAAACTTTTATAAGTTTCCAAGTTTCTTAATAAATTGTACACATAAAACTATGTTGTAACGTAGCTTAACATTGCTCTGTTATAATAATTCTCGTTGAACATTATCCCATGCTTTCAATAGATTTAAGCGAAACATCCTTAAAACATAACAATATATATCGTATAAGATAAACACAAGAGCGTTAATCCCGAGCTCATTTGTATTAACTGTATTAAGGTGCTTAAATCCGAGTCATTAGGGACTGCAGCTTTATCCTGTAGTCTAGAAACAAATGTGCATACTTAGCTAGTGCCTAAGAAAATAGATTTTCTGCTTCACGCTAACGATTAACGAATAATGACGAATATATTTAGTACGTTACTATAGTTGTAATATAAAACTTAGTTTACTGTAGTTTTTATTTCAGCTTAAAATAATAAAGTTGTAGTACCTAACTTACAATATCCATACGTCATTATTTGTTTCACAATTGAGTTGTAGTAATAACTTAGTGGTATGAAAAACAGCTTTTCACTGAGAATACGAGGTTTGATTTTTTTTTTAATAGTGATGGTGAGTGGCTACTGCCTCCCATAGACATCTGTAGTCGACCCCAGATAGGGTTAAATATTCGTACGGATGCGTCGCTACCCCTGAGGACTAAGCTGGAACGCCTCGTAAAAAGTATGTCTCCCTTACCACACCTTTCAAACAAGAACACAGCAACGCTTAACACTGCTGTTATGAGGTAGAAGTAGGTGTAGCGGTGGTGCCGCCGTAGTCGAACCACCAAGGGTTCTTACACTTTTGAATCCTTGGCATGTCTCATTTTACGAAGTTACGTGTCATTGTACGTATTAAAAGTGAATCATCCCTTTGCTTCAAGAGTGGAGAAAAACAATGTGAGGATACCTACATGTTTCACTCGTAAAACACTAAATATATGTGAAGTCACAAATTCGTACTTTGTCACTGTGATGCACTGTTGCTTAAACCTTCACACATAGACTGTGCCCAGTATCACTACACAAATTACACTTCATAAGTAAATGTATATGTTACAACGTATTTAAAATATCCTCTCAACCCTGGTCGGCGCTGCTTAAAATGGATTAAAAAACTTAACTTCCTACCAGCCACAAATAAATCCAATTAACAAACCCTAAACGGTTTTCGCAATCCATTCCGTTCGTATTCCATTTTCTTATTCCAACAAAAATATCAGTCCAATTGTACATCCAATCCTTCCAAGTTTGAAGTCGTGATTTATCCTAATTAATGGATCTGTCGGGTAGCAATAAAGAAAATGAAAACATTTTACCAAATCTCTTCCAAAGCTTCGGGTTAAGAGCATTCGGTAATAAATCGTGGAGCCCAATTTATTTCCGTCTCTATCAACTACCTAGATACCTTTTCCGTACAAAATGAGATTTCCCTTTATTCGAATATTTAACGAACAAAGAACCATTCGATTCAAATTACATTCGAATTTGAATTTGAATTTAGCGAGCTAGAGCAAAGCTTAGGTAGTTTGTTCACGTGGCATATTTTTATTATATATAGGAGTAGCAAACGAGCATGCAGTCCACCTAAGTGGATACTGCCGCCCATGAATATGTGTAATCAACAATGAAAACGTCATATTTAAGCAAAGCTGCATTATTTTTTAAGCAGAATACAATAGCGTTATTAGAAATAATACTGTGAAGATAATCTCGTCCATGTGCCTGTGACGTAGACGCTTCACTTTGCAGTTAAAAATATACGAGTATTGTAGTGAAGTTTCGTTTTAATTAACGCTACAAAAGAGTTTGTTCAAGTGAAGCTAAGCTGGATAAAACCCCGTATAATTTATTTTCGTATCTTTTAAAAGAATTTAATGAATTCACTAAACCTAATGACTATTTAGTGTGTAATTAAGCGACGTATTACGTTGAGATCTACAGTTACGGTGCAATCTCACTTTAACGTTTAACGTAGGTACTACACAATATTGGTTTTTGGTAAACGTATGGTGTGTTTTTAAGTAAATTTTATTGTATACTAAAAATAAAACTACCTACTTACACAAACAATTGAGGAAAATAATAATTATTTAATTAAATTATTTAATTTGCCCAAAATTAATTCAATAAAATATTTTTGTGTGACAGTTGACACGTTAAATTAATTATTATATTATTCCTACTCTAGATCTATGCATCATCAACCCATTACTGTCCCACTGTTGGGCACGGGTCTCCTCTCAGAATGAGAAGGATTAGGCCATAATCCACTGCGCTGGCCAAGTGCGTATTGGTAGACTTCACATGCCCTCTTAGGTATGCAGGTTTCCTCACGATTTCACCTTTCACCTCACAGTTTTACCAAGTGATAATTAACTTCTAATACGCACATAATATTGAAAAATCAGAGGTCTGAGAGCGTGCCTGGGATTTAAACCTCAACCCCTCGATCAACGTCCCGCGTTTCTTAACCACTAGGCTATCACTCATATTTTATGCGTAACACCACTCTTTATCTATACATAAAATACACGTCAAAACGGTGATAAAAATCCACGAGTAGCAAGCTTTCTCACTGCAACATTACGTAAAAAATAAATAAACTAAGTCACCTGACCTTACAATCGCAACGGTAGAAATCACGAAACGGGACCATACGTAGATAAAATCGTAAATTTGCAAGACTCATTGCTTATTAATATATCACGAATGCAAATGTACTTAGTAAGTTAAAGCTCCATCTGTGAGTATAATTTATGTTAATATTTATCGACTCCTGGTACATTTCCATCGTAGCTACATTTATCACGAGATGAAGATCGGTGTAGGACCAGCTTGCAAATAGTTATACTGGTTGTCATCTTGACTTAACTAAATTACATACTACAGTCTAAAGTTACTTGGATCCTGTCGCTTAGAGTGCAGCACTCGGATAAGATATTGTTGCATAAGATTGACATAAACTATTTGTGTAAAGGAAAAGGAATTAATCGCTGTCGAAAGCGGAAGAAATGTGGGCAAATAAATTTAAATACGTAAACCCTGAGTTATAGAAAATAAGTAGAAGCTTGCTTTCATTCATGAAATGCTTTCATTTTTTTTTATAATAGGAGAAGCAGACGAGCATTTAGTCCATCTTTTGTTATAATGGCTACTGCCGCCCGCGTTCATCTGCAACTAATCCCAGATAGGATTAGTCCTACCTGAGGTCGGTCACAGATGCATCGCTACTCCTGAAGACTAAACTGGAATGCCTCGCAAAAGTATCTTTCCTTTACTTTACTTCTGCAATTATAATGTTTTTTAGGTTTTTTTTTTCTGTGTGGCGGCGTTGCTCCCGGAATCGAACCACAAATAGCACCACATTTACCACCTTCAAATAGATGTTGAAGTAATTTAACTAGTATCGAAATAATCATAGACAAAACGTCTGACGACAAAATTACTTCGTCTTATCGTATTAATTCTCTGTGTTAAGTTTCGTCTGCGATAATGCTATTATTATCTATTTTTATATTATACAAAATGAGTTAAACATTCAAAAACGCATTAATAACTCATTGATAAATGGGGCGAGATTTTCTTAATTAAATTTAGCTTATGTCATTTAGGTTATTCACGCTTAAGACTGTTTGTCCACTGCACACCGTCATCGAGCTGATACCGAGAACGAGATTATTACGGGCCGATTTTAATTATGTCGTGACGGTGATAGTTTGTCCACTGCGACCGATATCGGCGGTTTATTTTGTTCCAGCTGTCACTCGTGTGACGGCTGTGTATGGACAAGTTCCAATATGTTATACATTGCCGGCACATCGGCATGTCAAAAACTCGGTGCCGATCTAGCGGTCACGCTGATCTACTCGGAATATCGGCGGCCGGGATGACGGTGCTCGGGTGACGGACATTCGGTGGACAAGTTGCTATAGTAAATGTATGTACGCTACTTCGGCGCCGTCATTAATTATCGGTATCGGCTCGGTATCGGTGGTTGGTGGACAGCGTAAGAGTCATTTTAAGTTATTATTTTGTCAAATTTAAAAGGTCAAATTAAAACATTACGACACGATGCACGATTAGGTGCACCACGATTCGAGCTTTGTTCGCAAATGCCAGAAAACGTAATAGTCATTTACTGGTATTGTTTTAATATTTATTAACGGGAATTTCAAAACAAAATTCTGGGTAAAGATCAAACAAACGTTGTATTGTCACGATCGACCTACGTATTCATAGGTTTCGGTGTCCTTTACAATATACGACCATGTCCTAACGACTTGCATTCGATGATCTGTCGCATTAGTAAACTGTTCTTATTGTAATGTATGACATTTCGGTAAAATTCGTTCAATATTACGTGCAAATTATTTCTCCTGTGATCTTATAATTATTAATGGTAAGTTTTTTGTTGGTGTGGAATAATGCGTAATGAGATACGAGCTACCAGACAAACATAACAATGAACAATTGCTTAACCGGTGAATGAAAATATCGTGTGGAAACCTATACATCTGAGATTCCTTAAAATGTTCTCAATCGTGTGTGAAGTCTACCAATCTGCACTTGTCCAGCGCGTCCACTATGGCCTTAACCCTGAAAGGGTTCTAAGAGGACCCATGTTCATCAGTAGGACAGTACTAAGTTTGTCCCTGTAGTTCCGGGACCAGAATAGGGCTACGGTATCCCCTGCCTGTCGTAAGAGGCGACTAAAAGGGGCTTCCGGGGTTGCGGGCGGCAAGAGTGGGAGCTCAAACCGCCCGGCCAGCAACCCCGAGAAGGACGGCGGTATGTGTGGTCGCATACCGTCGTGCACAACAGACGGTGCGGCGAGCGGCATGCTCACCTGGACGGAGCCCGACGGGGCAACGCGCTAAGAGGACTCCGGTTGCGTTCCTCTGGAGATCCCGGAGTCCTTTACGCAGCGCCGAGGACGGCCACCGGGGGGGTTTTAGTGCGGTAAGAATCCCACATAACTCTGTGTCGCTCCCACGGCACCGGGTACCTTTCGAAGGTTTCCCCCTCGAAAACAAAAAAAAAAAAAAAAGGACAGTACTAAGTTGACGACAAATCGTGTCATAAAAGTCTACAGGTGTGTTTTAATATGGAACGTATACGCATATCGTAAGTACCCGTAACGTATAAAATGTCTCAATATTATTAGGCTTAAATCATAATATACTCGTATGTTGCAGAAAATCGTACCGCACACGTCACGTACCCGTAAGGCGCACTACACACGAACTACAGGAACGTCCATTCCCCCACAGACCGAGACGGCTTTAATCCATTAGCTTTACATGAAAAGTTAATACACAAATGCCAATAAAACCGTCAGGACAGGTATTATGGAGCACCCCGAGCTTGGGGTGCAGTTCTTGCTTATCGAGAGATATGTTATCATTGATTGATATTGAGCCTTACGAAACCTTGGTTTGTTATTTAGATACGTGCGTTATCTCGTATTTTATTTTGGATTTCTTGGTAAATATTAAAAAGATTATTATGGTATAAGTATAAAAAGGAGTAGAAATGCCTTTTCCTCATAGCTTAGAAAGTAATGGGATTTTCTCCGTTTCTTATTTTATAAATGGTTTGTTATTTAATTAGATCAGGTGGTTAGATTACTTTACTAATTTATCAATCTTCATTATTTAATTAAATAATTATGTTCATCTCACCTTTCTACCACTTTTCAATCGTTGTATCGTTTGAAAAGTGGTAGAAAGCTTGTGGTTTGACAGCGGCACCACGGCAACACCTATTCTTGCCTAATGACAGTGTTGAGCACTGCTGTGTTCTAGATTTAAGGGAATGGTAAGAGGGACATTATTCTCCGTTCCAGCTTAGTCCTTATGGACAGCGACGCATCTGTGACCGATCTCAGATAGGGAACTAGTTATCCGGGATTAATCATAGATGTCCCTGGGCGGCAGTAGCCAATAGCCACTTACCATCAGGTAGCATGCTCGTCCGTTACTCCTATATTATAAACATTATGAAGGTTTATTTGTGCTGTTTCCATAAAATAAAATTTCGGGTACATTACTGAAACGGTAGTGAATGGTATTAACTTCATTCTGCACTTAGAAAATTATTGTTCCTAAGTGTAATTTTTAATTTCAGCCACACCTTTCGTGTTGAAGCACTTTGTTTTTAGCTGGACTGAAAGCGTTCGGGAAATGCACTTTACTTATACAGAGAGACATAGTATAACGTAATAATTTTTGCTATATTATATTAGCAATGGAAACTTTTGTACATAAAAGTTTAAGTTTTAAAACTTACTTAAGTTAGTTAATTTATCTAAGTTTAATGGCTTAGGAGCCTCAGTGCGATGTAGCTCAAAGAACAGTGTGGTTTTTATGAAAGGGTAATTTCGTAGTACGTTGCTAGTACATTGCGGTAGTAGGTACAGCGAGGGCATGCGAATTATGGGAAAATCACATTTGATTTACACAGGACGAGGCCTCTAGTGAGAGATTTGATATTAAAATATATCTTTAGTGTATTTATTTCGAATAGAAGAGTCCCATTATTTTTAATTCGTGATGGATAAAATTGAAGTAAGTACATTAAAATAAGCGTTAAACATGTACCTAATCTTCTTCATTTTAATGAATTTCTATGTCAACTTCTGCCGTGATATTCTTACTCAAATTTGGTCAGACGCACTAGCCGACAGCCGTGAATTTAAATTGAGGAAATTCGAAAAAATATTTCAAAAAACAAAACATTGCAGCACAACAACAAAAAGTGAAAGCATATGTAAGTAAATAATGGATACTTTAAACTGGGATCAGACATCTAAAATTTCACTGCGACTTACCCCGACCGACCCTTCTTGATAGTGCTTAACCTTTGTTACGTCCGCTAGTTACGTTCCACGAAACAATTTAGCTTGATGATTATACGAATATCGAGTTACGGACAACCCTAGGCCGTGTCAGTATTTTAGAGAGGTGTAGTGTATGAGCGATAGCGTATTGCGAATACTAAGTGTTTTTAATGCTAAGTGTATATTTATCTCCCTGTAGTTCCGGGACCAGAATAGAGCTAGGGTATCCCCTGCCTGTTGTAAGAAGCGAGTAAAAAGTGGCTTCAGGGTTGTGGGCGGCACGAGTGGCAGCTTGAACCACCTGGCCAGCGACTGGAGGTATGTGTGGCCGCATGATGTTGTACACACCAGACGGTGTGGCGAGCTGATGCTCAACTGGGAGGAGCCCGGAGATCCCGAAGTCGTTACCGCAGCGCCGAGGACGTCCACCGGGGTTTAGTGTGGTATAAAATCCCGTTTTCCCCTAGAAAAAAAGTAGGTATAATTCGGAATTTCTATCTTTTAACTACTAACACTACCAAATAATATATAGTTTTCACAACATTTTCATACCAAAAATATATACCAATCAATAACCAATCCTAGACTTCCGCTATCTCTTATCAAGAAAACCGCTTCCTTATAGAGGAATCCCATGAAAGGCTAGGGGGAGTGAAGCCTCGTTGTTACCGTGAATTTCGTAATTAAACGCCTCGTCTAATTGCGACCTTCGCACGGTCTTCCTTTACACTCCGTTACACTTTGATCCCTGTACAGAGTGGCTATTCAAGAGACAGAGACAGCCTTTGTGTTTTAAATAGACCGCCTAAATGGGATACGGAAGGCTTTTGGTAAGAAATTTCAAAAAAGTTTAATAGTAGTGATGATGATGACACAGGGTGAATTTTTCAAATAAGCCTTCAGGGCCAAATCTGAAAAATGCTCTTGATGATGATGAAAAATGAAAATGTTCGATTCCCGGGTAGGGAAAAAGATACTTTAAATAACTAATTATGCAGTCTGTAGCAAAATTGGCCTCGTAACTCCTTTCAGCATTTTTCGCTAATCCTTATAGATTCGGATTTGACCCTGAAGGCACATTTGAAAAATTCACCCTGTATAATATGTTTACATGTTTTATTTGAAAAAGTAAATTCCCCTTCAATTTTAATTGGATAGAAAATTTCTTAGCTTATTGTTTCCTGTTCAACTCGCCATCATCAACCCATTACTGTCCCACTGCTGGGTACGGGTCTCCTCTCATAATCAGAAGGCCATAGTCTACCGCGCTGGCTTTTTTTAAATATAAATCTCTCAGATATGCACGCTTCCTCACAATGTTTTCCTTCACAGTTTAGCAAGTGATAATTAATTTCTAATACGCACATAACTTTGAAAAATCAGAGGCCGAGTCTCTTAGCCACTAAGCTATCACTGATATTACTCAATCTTCTTCATCAGTGCATCTTCTTGCAGCAAATCTTGCAGCAAAGTAGTCAAATAAGATGTGTAGGACTTGGAATATATTGTAAAGAACTGTCAGACAAATAATGATAATACGATTACATTTTCAATGATGATATATTACATACCTACCTTAAAAAAGGCGCTGCCATACCAAAATAATACGTATAAATTATATCGATTATCGACTATGTTGAAGTGCCTCTACAAGGTCTTAATAATTATGCACTGAATATTTTGAAAATATAACATCATAGTCCATTTGTTACTTCATAATAAGATCGTAAAAGTGTTTTCTGTCATAACGGCTCTCCTTCATTAAACTCTTGACTTATACTGACCGAACAAGACTTTTGTTTTAGGGTTATAACCACTTACTAAAGTAGGGTAAATTTTTCATAATTTTTAAGAAGTGTTAAGTTTACACCTGATAACCCGTTTTTAAGTAACGAGACCTGTTATAACGTTTTAGCACCCTCTACTCCCATTTTAGGGTTAATATTTAGCTGTCTTTGAAGTTTTGAGAGCTATCAAATTATCTTTTTAATATTTAGGGATTTTGTACGTAGGATACTTCTTTTTACTAGTTTATATTTATTTCACTTTAACTTACGGCTTTGTATAGTAATAATAAAGATGGTGCACTAAATACTAAGTCCCTGTTAGTGTGTGAGGAGATTAGTGCCCAATAATGGGACAATAATGAGTTAATGATGGTGCAGAAAGAGTACATGTAAGTACTTTTAAAGCTAGTAAATATTTTATATACTTACTTTATTATACTTACCTTTACTATAATTTTACTATTATTAATATTGATATTGACATGTATTATGTAAGTACCGAAAGGTACACCCTATTAAACTTTAATGTTTATAATATACCACGTTTAAGCATCTGTATAACAGGAAAGGCGTAGAGACGGCGTTTATGTAAATTGCTTCCGTTCGAATTTCGCAAGATTTATGCCTCGACGTCAACAAAAATTAAATTTGGACCATGGGTCCTCATGGTGAATAAATTACCCGTGTTCACCCATTAGCATAGCCTGATAAGGCTGGCCTAACGCTGACGGAATACGAATCTACGATCGATAAATAATTTACTATGTTACAATGATAACGGTTCTTTACTGTGACTTTTTAATGAAACCTCCAAAAAATGCATTTATATCACGGCGTGCGTAAATGGACGTTTTACGCACGCTTCGCGTGCGCAAAACCCCCATTTCCGACCCCGTAATATAAAATTTTATACAACACGCGGACGAAAAATGTTTTTCTGACTCGTGTGATTGCAGTCCTCGCCTGCGGCTCGGCCTGCAAACTCACACTTGTCAGAAAAAAATTTTTCGTCCTCGTATTGTAATGTACTATTATTTTACTAGTTATGAAACCGGGACTTTTGTAGCGAATTTCGCTGTAGTGATAATGCCTTTAAACAACATAGCCTTTAAATAGGGTAATTATTACAAAAACAAAAAGTTGTAATGTTTAATTTGAAGAAAATATATAGCCTAAGTTATTCTTACAATTGAGACGTATTTTAAAATCCGTCAAGCCATTTGGGTTGCAGTGCTGCAAACGTACATACATACATCCAAATGTTCGAATAACATTACCCTCCTCAATCGGGTAAAAATATCTTATAGAAATATCATTTTTTTATCCACTAGTACTCACTTTTCTTGCACATTTTGACAATGAATAATATTAAATATACGGTTATTACTCGTATCATGCACAGTAGGAAAATAGCATAGGAACTAACTTGAGATGATTGATCTTACTTATTTGATGATTGTATCTATTATAATTACTATAAGAAGCAATCAATTAAACTTTGATTCATCACTCGTAAAATTCCTAACTGCTAATAAATCTAAATTCGGATTCAATTAACTTCTTTGTGCGGCAATAAAATTCGCAATAAATTGTTTATAAGATAGAATTAAGCTTAGTAATAAAGTTTGTGCAAGAAAAATATTAAGAACTGCAATAAAATTTTGAGTGCAATGTATGCAGTCTGGTTTTATGTGCAGGCCAGATGGCTACCACGTGGGTCTGCGTTGAAATTTCTTGGTATAAATTCCAAACGATTTGTATGCAAAGAAAGTAAATATTTTAATAAGAAAAATAACAAAAGAACGAAAGTGTTTTAATTAAGTTTTTTAGTACTTTGCTAAAACGGTTTTATGTTAAAGAGTTATTGTCTTTATATGTAATAAAATATCTCTTCTTCACTATTTACAGTAGTGGGGAGGAATGACTTCAGGCTGTCATTTGCGAAAGGCATTTATAGCCGCTAAAATTCAATATAAGAAGTGTCAGAAATATGGATTTACATTAAGTAAAAATAATTTTAGTAAGTAGTTCGTATAATACAAAACGTTCTAATTGTTAAGTTCAAAACAGTGCAAAGACAGAAAAGGCATTCTAAAGCTTAGTGCATAAGTAGGCTTCTATCATACCTACGGTTATTTTATAATTTAATACTCAGCAGTAGCTTAATAATAGTTACCATCAATATATTGTTAGAAATCTATTGAAATTATTTTATGATCGTATTACTTTAATTAATTATATTGTGCTATTTTCATGAAGTATTTTTTTAACACGCTTTTATTTTATAATAATAACTTCTCATTTATATTGTCGCTGGCTGGTACGATTGTAAGAGTTAGCATTAAAAAAGAACTGTGGTATTTTGCGCAGGAAAAATAAAAGTTGTAAATTTGATTAAAAAATAGTTTCAATATGTAGATTTGATCGTAACTGTCCCGTATAGCTAGATTGCCACTTCTACATATATAAGGATAGATGTGGTAGGGGAAGTAGTTAATTACTTAATATTCGTGATTGCAGCTGTAAATTATTACAAATGTTACCGACAACAATATCCATCGCGTTTAATCACATCGTAATGACTTTTATTTTTAGTTAATTTATCCAACACCATAAAATAACCTTAAACTGTTATTGCTATCCATTCAATCTTCTAATATCTTGCCCGTCAACTATAGACTCATCAAAATATTAATCCACGATATTACGTCCGAAAATTATCCCTTAGAGTCGATTGTTGCGTCGAAAATTGTAATTTTAATAACATTATGATAAAATAAACACGAGATTGGATTTTAATAAACGCCCCGATGGGTGTTACTTTACCGTGGTATGTTATTATGAACGCTGCTTTAATACGTTCTTTATAGTCATTTAAAATGCGTATAACCATGATTTTAACTTTGATGCAATTATTAAAAAACCTTTATATTATTAGTATCTACCTTCTCATTTCGTACGTATAATTTTACTTTGAATACTTATATACCTACGTACAATATACAGGGTGAATTTTTAAAACGGGCCTTCAGGGCCAAATCCGAAACTATAAGGATTAGCGAAAAATGCTGAAAGGAGTTACGAGACCGATTTTGATAAAAACTAAAACTGCATCATTACTTTTTTAAAATATTTTTTTCCTTAGCCGGGAATCGAACGAGTTCATTTTGAAAAAAATGACACCTCTATATTATTCCACTATCTGATAGTGTCGCTTATAAGGATCAAATTCTGGGAAGTAATGTTATGTGACAAATTAAAGGAAAAGGAAAGTTTTGAAGAAAATACGTATTTTTCCATACATTGGCATACTAATCCTTAAGGATTATACATAACAAATGATTTATGTATAATTCTTTAGAAACAGACATAAGTCATACCATTGAAGAATTTGTTGGTTAATCAACTAATTATTCGATGTTATGACTATGACATACGGCTTAGTATAAGAAAGTAATAGTTTGGCAAATAAGTTACCGCCGTTTTATTTTTTAATGAAAATAGATAACTGAATAAATAGTAAATTCTTATTGTTTGTTGTTTACAACTTCGTTTCAACGTTAAATATGATTTTCTATATCTCTTTTTTTAGCAATCACTCGGATTTGACTCTAAAAAGTAATTCTCGCAAATTGTCAACTTTACATCTGTATTAAACGAAACTCCGCCCATAGCAAGTAAATCTATTATAATGGTCCTAAAAATAACCTTTGCTAAAACGGACATAAAAATATAAATTATTGGGAAACAAAACGTCCATATCGAATGATTAGAAACATTGAGCCAAAAAAAAAATGTTTATACACGAAATGTTTAAATTAATGAATGGCGGGAACTTAACTGCCAAATTAACATGAAAAAATATGTATTTTCTTAAAATTGAGGCTTTTCCTTTAGTTTGTCATTTATCATTACTTTCCAGATTTTGATCCTTATAAGCAACACTATCAGATAGTGGAATAATATAGAGGGTGCATTTTTTTTCAAAATGAACTCGTTCGATTCCCGGCTAGGGAAAAAGTTATTTTAAAAAAGTAATGATGCAGTTTTAGTTTTTATCAAAATCGGCCTCGTAACTCCTTTCAGCATTTTTTGCTAATCCTTATAGTTTCGGATTTGGCCCTGAAGGCCCGTTTTAAAAATTCACCCTGTATAAAAGAGAAGTCATGTACTCGTATTTATTTCTTTTTTCCTTTTAAAAAAATCTCTCAGTGATAGGGAAGAGATGTCTTAAATAGTGGGATTTTCAGGAATGTAACAGCATTTATTTATATATTATAATTTATTTTAGTTTACTTTTACGGCGGCTTAAGCACTTTATGTATGGTGGTACTTTATCCCACATATGGGTTTAAAGAATTTATTTTTTTCTCATGAATACTAACATTCACTTAAATGAGAACAATTATTTAATTCACATCTACATATATTAGTCGTTCGTTTAATGAACGGCAGCTGCTACCCTCATTTAATGCATTTTATTACTATCCCATTGATAAGCAGTTTCCACTCGTATGTGGTCTTATAAAAATCCTAAAGTATCATCTAAGTAACCAACACCTTTATAAATAAATATGAATAACGAAAGTTACCCAAATTGAAACATCACGTGTTATCGCGTTATCTAAAGAAGCGTCATACGTCGGAGGCAGTTCATAAATCATCGCATTTTTAATTTCGCCGAAAGACATTCACCGTACATTTAACGTCGTGACAGAATTTCTTCCCTTTCATTTTCTATTCGCTTCCCCTCGACGTCATAAAACATAGGCCGTGACGTCTATACCTAAATATAGCTTGTCTTTGAATAGGGATTTTCTTTAAAATAAAGGACATTTTGGGAATCTATGAAAATTTTAATGCTTTTTACATTTAACATATTGCGGTTTTTAGACGTTTTAGACAGGTGTTTTAGGTTTTGAGACGATAAAAATCGCTTACCAAGCTTATGAATTTTTGATATACTCAAGAATTGTAAACTTGGTAAAACCCTTCTATATTAATGTATTATACCTTCCTACTTATTGTACAGCAAATTAAATGCTTAAGAAATCAATACATAACCGCCGTTAAAATATAACCTTATCGTTATAATAATGTATGAGATGACTTAAATTTAAAACTTTAACGACTTACAAAATATTTTATAATAATAATTGCGTGTAATATATTTCAAAAACTCTCATTTAAACGTTTAAAGGTACACTTTAAAACCTGATTGCCTACAAATCCGAAACAAAATGTATTTTTAAAGCATAATTTGCCATTTCTACAGTCCACTCACGTTATGGCCGCTATAACTCCAGCCTATTACACACCTCACAATTAACATATCCAAGGGTGTAATTTAGATGATTTCACGCCGTCGATTGCCGCAATCTGTGGGGTTGTCAAAGCAGTTTATTTTCAGCGAAGAACACCATAAAACTTGTCCGCGTGGGCGGCTACAGATAACACTGGCCTTAAAGGATCTTAAGCGTTATTTGTTACTTGTTACTAACATAAAAATAGTGTTATCATCGACATTTGTTCTACAACTGGATATGGGCCTCCTCTGGGCCTCTTTCCCAGTTTAAGGTCATAAGGTTCAGGTTAAGTTCGGATTGGTAGATTTTGCACGCAATTTGTTTACGAAAGCAACTATATTCTCACATTATGCATGTATGTAATACTGATATTTTTTTTAAGAAACAGCAAAATGATAATGATAAGAACTTCGATACGTACATAACTTTGAAAAAAATATATGTTTGTTTTAAGAACTTTAACTATTTCACATAAATGCTATAAAACGACGTAGGTATCGTTCTCTGAAATTCCGGTCTTAGCCACTCTAGTTTTACATAATCAGGTAGACAAAAATAATAAAACAATATTATTTTTCATATAGCCATAATAAAAAATATGTATAAGGGCATTAGCTTAAAAATCTGCAGTTATTTTTCAACAAACTGACACATACATTTTTATTGGTAAATAGGTATTGCTGTGGAGTTTTGTAATGGTACCCTGGATAAAGGGTCCTGGCTTCGGATATATAGAACACCATAAACTCGTTCGCGTGGGCGTTAGATAACACAGAGCTAAGGATATCTGTTAAGCGGTAATTTGTTAGCCTATCCTCTGATAAAAAAAAGAAATACGGATCGCTCGACTTGGATAAAAAGTTCAAGGTAAGCTCTGTTTAATGTCGAGAGCTTTTTATGCCTCATTTACTCGTAAATATAAGTTAGAACGACAACTTGAGATAGGTAGTGGTATTAACTTGGTAATTTAAGTTCAGTATTTCTAGACGTTAAATACTTATTAAATTTCTATTTCTGTCCTATTGAAAACTTACAGGTACATTAAGTAGTTTGGATGCATATATCATCATCATCATCAACCCATTACTGTCCCACTGCTGGGCACGGGTCTCCTCTCATAATGAGAAGGATTAGGCCATAGACCATCGCGCGTATGGTAGTGCGTATTGGTAGACTTCACATACCTTTGAGTTTTTTTTTGTATAAATCTCTCAGGTATGTAGGTTTCCTCACGATGTTTTCCTTCACTGTTAAGCAAGTGATAATTAATTTCTAATACGCACATAACTTTGAGAAATCAGAGGTGCGTGCCTGGGATTTGAAACCTCGGACCCCTCGATCGAGAGGCCGAGTTTCTTAACCACTAGGCTAGGATGCATATATATTTCAATTTTTTTATTAGCTCTGAGAATGAATCTCAAAAGCTTTTTGTTATTTTGACTGACATTCTGAATGAATAAAAGAGGTAGAATAATATTAAATTTGTAGCATAGTTTTTTTTTTATAATTTAACAGAAGATGCAAAATAGCGTGCAGTCCACGGAATAGTAGGTAATCTGTAATCAAACCCAAATAAGATTGTAGTCTGACCTGAGGTTTGCCGCATATGTAATGGTACCACTGAGCTTTAGAAGCGGCACTGAACGTAAGTGTCAATTCATCGATGGTAATGCCCTTAGTGGTTCAACTTCGGAGGTACCACCACACCGTACACCACATCGATTTCTGCTGAATAACATCAGTGTTGAGCGCTACTGTGTTCCAGTTTTAAGGTGTACTTGAATGGAATTGGGTGAAGGAGTCATACTTATTCGTGGCGTTATAACTTAGTCCTCAGGGATAGCGATATTGGTAGCCTACGTAGGACTATTATATTAGGGGTTGCTTGTAGACGTCCAAATGTGTAGCCACTGACCATCAGTGATCAAATAGACTGCGTGCTCGTTTGATACTCTTACATTACAAAAGCTGCAGTAACTATTTAATATCAGAAGAACTTCCGTTTTTCATAAATAAATATATCACGTTCTATACTCAAACAAACTAAAATTGTAACAAGTAACACGAATAAGTGACAAAAACTCAGCCGTTTGATAAATATCTTAAAACATAGTCGTGTACCATGAATACAAATTGCAGTACGACGAATGACTTTGTGACAAAAATTAACCGTGAAGGCATAACCTTATCTGTTGGGCTGTTAGAAACACGTTTTCTTTTTGTCGCCAAATGTGATCTTACTGGCTTGTTTGATGACAACTGGGTAGGCGACGACTTTTTCGTTTTGTGTCAAGTAATGTTTTTTGAGAACTCTTGTTTAATATACGAACATAGTTTAGTTTCTGAGCCAAGTGTCTTTACGAACTATGTACCAAACATATCATTAGCATTTCAGTCCACCTGATGCTAAGTGGCTACCCACAGTGGCGGCTATGGGTGGCTAGTGGGCGGCCCATGGACATCTGTAATCAACCCCAGATAGGATTAGATATTCCTACCTGAGGTCGGTCACAGATGTGCCGCTATTCCTGAGGACTAAGATGGAACGCCTCGGAAAAGTATGTCTCCCTTACCACACCCTTAAAACCAGAACACAGCAGCGCTTAACATTGCTGTTATAAGTTAGAAATAGGTGTGGCTGTGGTGCCGCCAGAGTCGAACCACAAAGGGTTCAAAGCATGTTTTAGATATTGTTAATTTCAGGCGACTATAAACTACTTGTTTAAAATAATTTTAAGGAAAATTTATGGGTCTTACAATTATTAAGATCCTAAAAACACTATACTCAAAAATCCTTTTAAGAAACTATTTATACGATCTTCAGAAAAATCGATTAAGAAAATCTTCGTTAAGCATACAGTGTTATATAACAAGAAGTTTTGTAGGATTGTTAATCTTGATTTAGTATAGTTTAACCTACTTAATCGTGTATTGTTATTCCTTAGGAATCCGTTAATAATGACAATAAGTCTTTAACTATTGATTCAAGCCTTAATTTCCCTTAAAACTTCGTAACTATACGTAACGTGCAAGTTTTTTTAAATATAGTTCGTTATCGCTCGGCGTCGGTGAAACAAGTTCCTAATACACAGGTTTCTAAACGTGCTCTTATTTAGTGATAAGCAAAACGTCGGAAACGAGAACAAAAAACAATAAAGTGTCATGTGTCCACGAAAGAGCAGTCATTAAACAGAACAATACTTCAAAAGTCCAAATAAAGCATACGGTGAAGATTGTTCCCGAAAATATTCGCTATACTTCTGAAATGCGGTTCGCAATAAGAAATCAACATCAAAGCGCTGAGGCGATCCGGTGGGGACGTGATAGGTTTAGAAATAACTAGTCGACTATAGGGATGTCGATCTGAAGAATTAGGAATTAATTTTCTTAGATCAAATATATTGATGTTTTTAATCGATATCCAACAATGAATCGATGTAGCAAATGCATCTTAGATACCTAGAGATCGATATTCGATTTTTACAGTTGCAAAAACATATAAATTCATTTCAAAATCGATCCTCCAGTCGTCAACATTTTTGCCAATCGATCTTCAGTGTTCGATTTCAATCGATTTCAAAACCGATCTTTTTAGGAAATAATCCACATCCCTAGTCAAAACAGAGTGAGCGAAGACAGGCCTCACAATGTTCGTGTCGAATTGACTGTGAATTATTTCAGACACCACGTACCGTTTCAGTAAGTTGTGCTTTTAAATAAATTCATGATCTCTCGGCTGTCTGCGCGAATTCGTTCGACCCTCGCCTCATTAAAATGACGCATGTTTTTACTTCCACGCCGCTTTCGTTTGTTTTTATGAAACGCTAAGTTATGAATGTTATTTTTTTGTAAAAGACCAAATAAGTACTTCGTGTTGTAATGATTTTTATTAGAGAGCATTGCGAACTTTTCTGCAAGCTCCATTTTAGTTGATAGTAGAATTTTATTTCTTTCTGAATATCATATCAGTAGAATTTGATTTCTTTTTGAATATCTACACTTAAATTACTGGCACAGAATTATTTATATGCATTTTAAAAGGATTGTCATACTCGTAATTTTAAATCACTTTTATACTTAATACCTTTTTACTTTTATTTAAAACTTACACCGTTTTCAACCCAAAAACTTGAAATATTCCAACAGAAAATCAAAATATAACATTATTTCGAAATTATTCATTAATTCACATACCGTGGCCACTATGTCGTTTAGCCAAGTACGATATGTTACGCTTAACTCTTTTTCAATTCAATTTATACACCTGAATTTGTTTAAAACTTCAATGTAAACGTTTATAGCAAATTTACCTACCTTACGAAATAGTTCAATTTATCAATATCTGCGTAATTACACAGTAAACTAAGCTCATACATTTTCATGTGCCGCACGCACGAACTAGATTGGTTGACTATTTAAATCGCGTAATTAGAATTCCCGACGCATACAAATACGCTACGGTTAGCCTATTGACGGCTTTTCTGAAATAATTACACGTTACGCGAGTTCCGAAATTACTGTTTCCGTGGGTGCGATCGCATAGAGGATGCAACGGGTACGGTGGTTCAACTTGGTATTAAACTACGGATTGTTTTCACATCGAAATTCAATAAAAAGCATTTCATTGGATAATTTGAATAATGTTGTTTCAGTATCCACCAGTTTTTATTTTTGCCTTAGGAACAACCTTATTATGGTTAAGTTTTTGAACGGATGAGTTTTGCTTACTGAATGGAGTACCGTGCTTATTAACTCGAACTGAACGATTATCTATTTAAAAGGATTTAGTGTCATATTTTGACCATTAATATAAAAAAAACTGTCACAACTAACTGTGTTGCATTATGTATTAAAGACTCGTATTTTTGTTCGATTTGATTATAAAATAAAATACTTGAGATGTTCCAGAAACTTTTTGAGCTTCGTCTATAAAAATAAACAGTTTAGTTGCCAAAAAATAATCCTTCCCACTGAAAAAAAGTGTCGGTAAAACGCCAAGTATGAAAGATCTGTTCTTACACCTTATTTTATTTCCACATATAGTTTTGTACAAATTTGAAGTACTGCTCAAACGTTGACTGCGGCTACAGCGAGCGTAATGGCTCGTTAAAGTTGATGAGAGGCTTGCCGCCTCAGCGCCTGGTAGGGCTTTGATATTTCGACAGCTCTCAACGCACATAATATTTGTATCATAATTCTGTATTACAGTTAGTGTGTATGCTTGGCGAAATAAAAATTAAGTGTCTGTAAATATTTAAAAAATCGATTTGTTTAACGAACGTTGCATGTATTTCTAAGGTTATAATTATAATCAATAATTAGTTATTTAAATCCCCGTTTCCTTCTTTGTCCATCCGTCTATTTATGAACACTCCTACTACATGATGTAGAGGTGAAGTTACTCCAGTAGATTTGACTAATTTTTATTAGATATATTCAAATTCAGGAGCAAATTTTATTATGATTTTTATAAATTAAGAAATGTCTTACTTGCCACGTTTATTCTCGTATACAAAATCTTCGTGTCACAATGTTAGTTACCGTACTCCTCCAAAACGGCTTTATCGATTTTCACCAAATTTTATATTCAGTATATTCAGCATATTCAGTAGATCTGAGAATCGGCTACTATCTATTTTTCATACCCCTGAGTGATAAGGGTTGTTCAACCTTAACATTTTTTTATTTATATGGCAACACAACGTTTGCCGGGTCAGCTAGTATTTATATAAAATTCCTTTTACCATTATTAGTAATATAACATCGCTTAGTAAAATATCCAGTAGTGTTACGGCTGGTATATTTAAAGTTTGTCTACCACACAGAAGCGTCTATTGTTTCAACAACCCAGATTGACTCATTGCACGCTCTTTTTATTAGAACTTTATTTATAGTCTTGCTCTAATGGAAAGATCAAACGCATGTGCAGTTAATTTTAATGTCTCGGTGTAGAGCAAAGCCCGTTAGATATAATTAGAGGCATCGGTAGAAGCCGCCGCAGATATTTTGATCTTGCTGACATTTATTATGTCACCGACAGAGCACCATAATGAACAGGCTTTAAGTACGTTTGATATTTGCGTCCTGACTTTCGTACCTCTTGTTAATGGTGTTTGTATATAAGCATAGATATACGAAAGAGGGTATCAAAGTAGATCTTTTTATATCAAGGAAATAGCAAACAACATGCAGGCTACACGATAGCACAGATTAATAAATAGCTACTACAAATAGTCAAAGGAAACTGCCACCCGTGGACGTTAGATGTGTTGGTACCACTGAGGATTAAGTTAGAACGTCTCTTATTAGTGTTTCTCTTTTACCACACACTTTAAAGCAGAACATAGCAGTGCTTGACAGTAGTTGTTACAAGGCAGTAATAAGTATGGCAGCGAAGTCTCGAGGCGAACCACGAAGAGTTCGACCACATTCCAAGTGAGAACACTTTAAACGAAATTCTAAATTCTAAAGTATAAAGTATAAAATTGCGCCCTCATTTAATGAAATTGAAAATGATTTAACCACTCCTTATTTTGAGAGAAACTGGGTAAAGTAATAGGTAATTTTAAACTAAAGGCCTATTCTGATTCACTATCACTGTCTATGTTATTGCCTACATCTAAACAGGAATTTTGCCAGAAGATACAAGAAACATGTAAAAATGAAAACCAGTCCAGTTAGAATGGAATTTCTTCTATTCCGATTTCAGTAGCTAATTTTAAGACAAAATCTTTGACTATTATAAGCCAAATCGCCGAGTTTAGGGTCGTGGAATGAAATATAACGCTCCCAAAGTAGTAAAAGAAACTTCCCGATAATCCATTGGTGCGATAGAAGTTATTAACTCGGAACGACCAGATTATACAATCGAACGTTCAACTTCGACCGTTCACTTTGTTCTTTCCAACTTTGTTACTTCGAAAATTGTGAATGCCAAAGTATCTTTGCTTGATCCTATTGAACGTGAGCTTTTATTCGGGACTGTCTACTTACATGAGTTTTGTATGAAGAAATTTGCAACGGTTATAACTTAAGTTGGTTCATATTTTGAATCCTTACTAGGTAATAACCTTTTTTAAGTGCTATAATTGTAATGTATTAAAATTTAAGCAAGTTTCAATAACGGCTCTCGGAGGTTGTACTGTATAGGTACTAGCATCACATTTCTCTCTGTCTTATAACAGCAATGTTAAGCACTGTGTTGTTCTAGTTTAATATGCGCAGTACTGACCACTAACTATACGTGGATTATATGTTCCGCTTAAATTTCATAAAAAATTTTGCACGTGCATTGTAAAATCAAAAGAGAAATGCACCAGGTAAAATTGTATTTCATAGAACCATTACTTCCCGGATAGCAATTTCACGGTACAAAAATCAGCAAAGCAAGCTGCAATTGGACTAGTTTAATAAATTGGCGATAAGAAAGAACGAAGAAAGGAAAACAAAAATGCGAAGGAAAAGCAAAAACGCGACACGATTCGTTTGTTCCAGTCGAGATAAAACTCGCACGCGTTGCATTGTTCTAGAAATGGCGAACAAAAACGCAAAATAAAAACAAAAGATGGCGTGGCGTTCACGGGCCCGACATTGGTCATTATTAATTATAGCCTTGACGTTGCAGAGAAATAGAAAATATCCGTTTAGTAATCCAGTCTAGCGTGTTCATTTAATATCATAGAACTCCGAGATATTTCTTTTGTAATATAGGAGTAGCAGACGAGCATGCAGTCCACCTGATGGTAACTGGATACTGCCGCCAATGGACATCTGTAATCAACCCCAAATAGGATTTGATATTCCTACCTGAGGTCGGCCACAGATGGGCCGCTACCCCTCAGGACTATGCTGGAACGCCTCGGAAAAGTATGTGTCCCTTACCACACCCTTCAAACCAGAACACGATAGCGCTTAATGCTTCTGATATGAGGCGGAAATAAGTGTGGCGATGGTGCCGCTGGAGTCGAACTACGAAGGGTTCTACCACCTTCAAAATGGTTGCAGAGATTTTTTTTTAATCATTTTTTTTATTCAAAATAGGTTTTTTACAGAGCACTTTTTATTCGTTTAGTAAGTCAGTCTAGCGTGTTCATTTAATATAATAGAACTCTGAGACATTTAATTAAGTCATTTAATTATGTGAAGCATTTGAACTTCTCAGGACCTCTGTTTTATTTGTAGTTGGTTACAAATTTATTGGTCGTAGTGACCACTTAATATCAAGAGAACAGCTTGCCCTTTCCAACTTCTATTACGCAAAATATCGTAATCCTAATGTATTTGAAATACCTTACAAATTTAAGAAATTACTTAAAATAGCAATTGTTACAATCAAATGCTTTCAATTATATCGTAATTGTTAAGTGACAAACTTTCATTGTGAAATAAATAACTTTACATCATTATTTTCATTAAGTATTTCCTCATATGTAAATTGATATATTTATGATGATACATATAGTTGGCCCGGTATTTTAGTATCCTTTTAGTAATTTTGAGTATCTGGACACTTATACCATCAAAATTAAACATGCTTAGACTTACAATGAACCAGAAGATTTAAAGGTACGTCTAGATATAATGTTGAGTAACGAAAGTCAGATATGAACTCACCTTTCTAAGAAATCATTAGCATTACACAGTACACAAGCACCGCCTGGTGAAATGACGTTTTATCACCCGTCGCGGTATTCATAAATAAATTTTAATATCAATAACGTTGCCGCGACGGAAATGTCCCATTCGCGGCCGTAAACACTGGTGACGACTTTAAGACAGAATAATTAAGGCACTTACTTATACGTCATCCGATCCGATAACCGTATCGGAACACCATTTGATGCAAGGATCAATGTAGACAAAAAGTATGTCAAGGAATAGGAAAATTGTGAAGCAAATACTGAGTGTAATCCAAAGGGACTGTAATGAATCTGTGATCCAATTCTGATAGAACTCTTCTTTTATTTGAGTTACAAATGTCAGTTGACTGTACTGTCTACTTATAGTCGGACACACTACACTAAAATTCTGCTTTTATGAAATAAAGAATAAATATTTGAAAATATTTCTGAGACGATTCATTAAATGTCAAGTCATACTAAATATTTCTGCCGTAATATTAGCAAATGTAACGTGTAGGATTTAGAATGTAAAAATGTAGCTCCAATAATGTCACTATCCGATATCGTTTGAAAATAGAAAATCTCCCTTATACTTAAGCAAGAAAGTCGACTTAAGAGAACTTAATAAAATGGCATGAGAATAAAATTATGGGCAATGCATTCTAAGAAGGTGGAAAATTCATTTTCGCGTCGTGTGTCACGTGAAATGGAACTTTTGAATTACTTTAGGATCCGCTAGACTTCATGAATTAGAACTGAAAATTCTGAGTAAGATTTTTAAAATTTTCGCTTCTAAAATCTTCTTCGCGTGGCCACGCCTCCGTGCCCAGGATGCACGCCATTCCATCTCTTTTACACATATTAGGTATATTAGTATAGTACCCAACGGTATTTTAAGTAAATTCCTCATATTTAGTTGATAAGTTTCTTTGAAATCAATCCAATACGTATTGGATTGATTTCAAAGGCTATCGCCTAGCGGTTAAGAAACTCGTCCTCTTGATCGAGGCATTCGAGGTTCAACTCCCAGGCAAGCACCACTGATTTATCAAAGTTATGTATGTATTAGAAACTAGTTATAACTCTCTTAAACATCTTGAGGAAACGTGTATACCTAAGAAATTCCTCATATTTAGTTGATAACTTCCTTTCAAATCAGTCCAATACCTACTTTCAATTTAACTTTTATTTTAAAGACTCATATTTGCATTACACAATAAATAAGCATACTTATTGAGCTTTTGAAACAGCAGTCATTTTGAACTTACTACTTAAGCGACCAACATTTAAATTTGATTAATTTCAATTAATCTTATGTATTACCTGTGTTTTACAAGTTCGATTTCCTACTCATAATAAACAATGTGAAAAAAAGGCATTTTTATAGAATTTGCCTATAATAAACAACCTCCTGAAACAAAAATATAACATTATCAATTTTAAATCAACATAAACCAAAGCCACATGGAGCTGAAACCGCATCACACATGAGGGTTTGCGGCGAGGAATGGATTGAAACTGTCGAGTTTGCGTTTTCTATTAATACTGTTTTGTCGACTGTCGTTCCATAATTCAATTTATTACGCAACATCCACCAGTACTTGTGATTTATTGTTTGAATGTGAACTGACTGTTGAATATTAAATATATAGAGTAACGGCGGGTATAAAAATGGTGAGTAGTTTTCAGAGTAACAATTTAAAAATAGTATGTTGGTTTTGTTTTAGCTATGAAAACAGTAATAGTTTAGAGAAGTAACCCCTTTGTGGTTCGACTCCGGCGGCACCACCGCCACACCTATTTCTACCTAATAACAACAATGTTAGGCGCTGCTGTGTTCCGGTTTGAAGGGTGTGGTAAGGGAGACAGACTTTTCCGAGGCGTTCCAGCTTAGTCCTCAGGGGTAGCGGCGCATCTGTGGCCGACGTTAGGTAGGAATATCTAATCCTATCTGGGGTTGATTACAGATATCCATGGGCGGCAGTAGCCACTTACCATCAGGTGGACTGAATTCTCGTCTGCTATTCTTATATTTTAAAAAAAAGAAAGACGGCGAAGATTGGCGCCACTCGCTGGCAACAGTTGACGAACGGCGAAATGAGTTGTTGCTCATACATTAGCTCCTAATTATAAAATTCGCCTGACATAATTCAAAAACTTCCACTGTCTATCCTAGTGATATATTTTAAAATTAAAACGAAATAATAATATCAAAGTTCTTTCAATTTCAATGTCTGTTGGCATCGTAATACTACGTCGCAGTAATATAACACAGCACAAAAACAAATACATTCAATCGTTTCTTAACGTACCTTAAAACATGAAACAAAAGAATTACAAGAGCAATGATACACGAACATAATAGTCTAGATACGAGCTCTCTTAATACAATAAGGACTCCGTTACAGTTATCGACTTGGCCAATGGTCCCGTGTCTATGAAGTGCCAGAAAATTATTCGATCATAAAACAATAGCTACAAAACTCGTTCGGGTAACTTAATTTACTATCAGTGAGTATTTGATATCGCTACATAAATAAGTTAGAAATAGATCGGAGATTTGTAACGTAATAAAGTCGATTGATTTACTTTGGATTTATATTACGTGATAAATATAACGTTTAGTTGCTATTATTACTTTTACTTTTCAGTTTACTTGATACGTTTATACGAGTATCGCGCAAAAAATGGAGGAGATGATGAGAGTTTTTTTTATTTTTATTTTATTTTATAGTATTGATTTGGTTTAAATTGTATGTAAAGATGAGATTAATTATAAGTGTATGTTCATGAAACGTAAAGTTAATTACAAGTATGAGTATGTTAAGGCAGACATTTAAATTTATGTTCACGAGACATTATTTACATTAAATTGTATATTATTAAATTATAATTATTAATTAAACCTGCAATTAACTATTGATAATTTAATAGATAGTGAATTGGCTTTAATTATTATGTGACGTTTTAACCTTCGTCATCAGGGGAGGCCTTCGTGTAGTAATTGTACTGTATACGAGTATCTTTACGAACATTAATATTTTAATATCACAACTTCCGTTTAACATTACCACTGTACTTAAATCAAGGCATCGTAATTATTAACTTCATGAGCCACTCAGATTAAATTCACTTTATTACCCTGAAACAATGTTGCAAACTTATTATTAGTATTTGATTCCAGTAATGCAGATTCATTTGCCTATAAAAGCTCGTTTCGTTCCCGTTTATCGTCATGGACTGCGCTTCCAAGTAGAGCGTTCAATGTTAGCTCTCGAATTATATTACCTCTCAAATATCCGAAGTGCCGTGGCCTCATAGTCTCCTAGTAATTGAGCTCGTAAAAGTCCAGTTTTTGAGTACAATATAACTAAGTATTATTACTATGAAAGCAATACACATATTTTTAGGTTATGTATCAAATACTTTACTTTAATATATTTATCATTAAAAATTAATTTATTAGGATAAAGATATATTTATTAAGAGAATTATTATGAAAACAAAAACTGTTAAACTGTTTAAAAATATGTCCTATGTCACTTCTACAATTTATACGAATCCACTAACACCGCATAGTACGTTGAAACCCGTCAAGCTGTAAGCTGCATGGCTTCCAAAGAGTGAGACAAATATACATAAATATTTGATAAATATATAAAGGTTTGATAAACATTACCCGATACAGTCAGTTCAAAAGTAGAGGCCATTGTTACTTTGATTATTCACATTTTTTAAGTTAAAAAGTTCATCACCATTATAATCTGGTGACCGTCTGCACTGAACCAAAAAAACAAAATAGCAAAAATACAAGCATCGTGTTAGCACGCCAAGTCGTAAAAGAAAATCTAATAAGTATCACTCGTGCTAGTCCTCGTCGCATAGTCTGCTCGTAATTGAGCTAATAAAACTCGTAGACCCATCAAGTCTACACGATTTGCGGTTCAAGTGCATTTCGATCGAACCGGTTCTTTAACAGCGCAGTTTGTTCTGTTTGCAAGAATTAACTTGACTTTAGATCTATTTATAGCTCTATTTAATGTTGGCGACAAGAAACAGTGTCTTTTTGTTAAAGATCAATAAATTACGAAGAGGTTAATTTTTTATGTGTTATTGTTTCACTGCTGGGTACGGATCTCTCTTAGAGTTTAAAGCATAATGTACCGTGCAAGTACAAATTCGCATATCTTTGGTAGCTTATTTTTTTTCTAAGACACACAGGTACAGCAAGTGATAAATACATAATTTCTAATATGCACATCACTTGAAATCAACATAAAATATGATTTTCAATTTTGAAGTTCCAACCTCAGGTTCAAACCTAGGTGCCCCTGATATAGACGTCGAGATTCCACCGCTAAACTATTACTGCAAATACGTACTTGCGTATACCAACATCCAAGACAGAGTTATCACGTTGCTAATTATGTAGTCTTAATGCTGGAAATAATTTACGTTTAACATGTGTTTTTAATGTCAAATTTATTCAAATCATCATAGGTATTTGAATAACGAAGCTCAAAAACAATCGAAAGTCTAATTTGTATTTTGTTCTTGAAATTATCTAAGATAATAATATATTCAGAGTCTATGGTTAAAACAACTATTTGCGAGACATTTTTTTAAATATATGCGATAACTTTTACTAACAAATATTTACGTACAGCAAAAAAACAAGCCAATAAAAATATAGACTATATATACAGAATTGTTACAGTCACGTATTCTCTCCGCTCCGGGATTGTTTGCGCCCAATATTTCGTTGTTCATATTTATAGCTCGGCATTTTTGTTCCCGTTGACCTAATTTCTTTAGGAATGTCACGGGAAAAATCGCTCCGTGACTAAGGGGCGGCATTCAAGGTATGATGCAACGCGATTGTAGTAAGAAATGCCGTGGCATACTCTAGATAAAGCTAATTTCCATTGTAAAAAGAGTTAGGTGTACTTTGTATATATTTTACTTGTATATATTGTACTTTTAGATTTTACTATGTTTAGTTGGTTTTCATATTGTGACAATTGTTAGTAGTGTGTGTCATTTTAGTAGTTTAATTTAAGTTTTGTAACATTTTTGACAAAATAATTTTATAAAGAAATAATAGGATCGTTACAAAATCATTGATTCAGTTCAGATCAGAGCACAAAAAACCTTATTCAAGTAAGCGGTTTTATATTTACTAAAAATATCGTTATATTAAAAAAAAAAATTTGCTTGACATCAATAAATCAATGTAAGCAAAAATACAAAAATAAAAGTCTAAAAATTGCTTTGTACCAATAGATAAATCTAAGCAAAAAATAATCTCAAAATCTAAAAATCGCTTGGTAGCGTTACCGTGAATACGCACCTTTACGAAAAAAAACCTCCATATCGCTAATGTGACTTTTGTACTATTAATCATATTTGCACAATGCATGTCAGACAGGCCGTGTGGGGGCCCACATAAAGGATTCAGGTATTATACGACAAAAATGTTTCGCATTATAACGTTTTTGTTGTCGTGTAGCAACTACAAAGTGCAAATGTGATAGCCTCCTTACTTTTCTTGTCACATGTCTTGTAATAAAGAAATTGAAAATTAAAAAAGGAAGCTTAAAGGGACGTTTTGCTACTGGTGTCTTGATTTGTCTTTTTGTTTTTTTAATTTCAAATATTAAGCTAGGCATTGTTTTCGTGTACCACAAATTTATGTAGTAGATATAAATCATGGAGCTAAGGTACTGTTTTTTATCCCACCGAATGTTTATCGAGAGTAAGTAGATATGTTTCATTTTTGGCACGGCCTGCAGCCCGAACAGCTTGACGAATTTTAACATTATGTGTTAGATATACAGTGTAAACTCTATTTAACGGCACTGAAGGGACTGGGCATTTTATGGCGTTATAGAGAGTGGTCGTTAAATGGAGAGAAGAAAAATCAGAATTAGAAAAAGAAAAAGTTTATTTCAGTCTAGTGTTAGAAGTTATGTACATAAACATATTAACCTGTAGAATCCACTCTGGAAGGTCGTCGTCGCTATCAAACTGAGGTTCTGTTTCCACCTCATCAATCGTAGAATTGGTACAAAGTCCGAAATTAAACAAACGTAAACAAAAGAACGAATTTCTTAGAAAGTTTCGTAGGCATGATGCCGACAGTAGAGTTTATTGCGGGCTAGAATAATAAAGCGACAAAAGAACGTACACAGGTGCGCAGTTTTTACTAATTTTAGCAACTTAAAAGGTACTTTTTGTTACTCAATTGTGGTCGTTATTGAGAGTGGGTGTAATGCTATGTAGAGTGTATCATTGTATGGAATACAAGCTAAACCAACTAAGCCAATTGTTTTCGACGCTTTAGAGAGTTTGTCGTTAAGGGCTCGAACACAAAACTGCGATGCGACGCGATGCGAATTGCTGCGATGCGATATCGTGCGGCGTAGCGTCTCTCAGGGTGACCAACAACAACAACCACTGTGCGATGCGAATCAATTCGCAAGTTCTTGCGATGCGTCGAGGGAGCTCGCAGATTTTTGCGATGCGACGTCGCATCGCAGTTTTGTGTACGAACCCTAAATCGAGTGACGTTTACACTGTATATTTAAATTATATAATTATAGTATTATTTTAATTAATTATTTTGTGTTATTTTCATAATGTGTTATTTTTATAATAATAAGTGCCCAAAAGTGCATAAAAAGGAAAAAGAACGCTCTTGACATTTGAGTCGTATTTTTCGCGGGAATAATAAAAGTTGTAAATTGGTCGAAGAATTAGTTTTATTTTATTTAATGTTTAGTGTCGTTGAATTCATCTTAATTGTGGAAATAACAAATGCTATATTATTAACAGCCGGATTTTCTGTTGTTGTAATAATTCTTTGGTTAATATTTAATATAGTTTCTTGAAATGAACTATAAAAACTTCACTTCCATTATGAACTTCCAAGTTCTCATATTATCGTACTCCGAGTACAGTACCCTTACCAGGAGTTTTTACGTTTCGACAAATATGACTGTTTTGGTATTTGTTTACGTATTTGCCCGTACAAATTCCAATCAGCGCCCCTAGCGGATTATGTCAAAACTAGGAAATCCTATGGGCCAATACGTAAACAAATACCAAAACAGTCATATTTGTCGAAACGTAAAAACTCCTGGTAAGGGTACAGAACAACAATTCCGTTACGTTGAACAAAAGTTTAACAAGTTTTCAGGTATGCAATGAAAATATGAACTGAAGTCGACCGTGAACTATCGCTGTATTATGCGGTAAAAACTAAGTTCCGTTGAAACTTTGATAAGTAAAATAGAAAGATACTTACTTAATTGCCTTGCGATTGAATGAAGCTACAAAATGATGATTTTATCATTTATTGTTTAGATTCTTGATAAATTAAAAACATTTTTAGAGAAACTTGACATATAAATAACTAATACTAAGTAATTTACGCAATAAATAAATATTTCAAACTTATCAAGGACATTTTAGACGTGGCAACACTTTATTTACGCAACAATTTCAATTCTTAAAACTGGTTACTGATCAATCTATATATTTTACTCATCTAAGTTGATAAGAAAGAAACTGCAACCCGACTATTGTTACAAAGTTATAACTTTAACGTCTACACTATCTTCAAGTAATTTGTTTTGTGCAATGGTTTAGGACCATTGACCATTGTTAAGCTTTGTTAATGCTGTGAAATATTTTCTCATTGTTGTTCTTGGTCTACCGCTGGTCTAGGAATTTATAATTTTCTTACGTGACCGCGCATTTCTGACGTGTGGGTTATGAGGTTGGTAAGACATACATAAATAATGCCTTTCATTCTGAATTTAAAACTTTTTACGACAAAATAAACGTAATATTTATTACTATGGCGTGATTCATCATCAACAACAAGCTTAGGCTGATCAGTTATTATCAACTTATGAATGGATTAAACTTATAGATGCTAGGTGATGCTGGATTTAAATTTATAGATATTAGGTAGTTATTATATTCAGAAATTCTAGACAGTCACGTCTCATGTTTTAAAGTTATGGTCGTAGAGAAATTAATGTTCAATTGCAATATTGGTATATGAAAAAATTGTGAGGAAATCTATACTTCTGAGAATGAAAGAAAGGTTTTAAAAGATGTGTGAAATTACCAATTCTCACTTGGCCAACAAGTTCGACTTCTAGATCTAAGATTACACCCAGTAGAGGTAGAGTAATGGGTTGATGACGAAAAGCTGATCATTTATAAAACACTAGTATTTTGAGCCTATTGATTTACAATTTATAATCCTTTAAGGCAGGAACTTATGTGGAGGTAGGTTTAAAGCTCCTATCATATCCCAGATTGATTTAGAATATTAATAGCGTGCAAAGAGTACTTAACATCAGGTAGAGCGCGTGCCATTTACTTGGTTATTAAAAAAGAACTGCCCACTATGAATGTTTCTACTAGATCGAAATCGATAAAGTCTTAAATTAACCTATTGTATTTTGGAAAACAGTTTAACACCGTATTAACAGTTATTGTCATTTTAATCCAAGCGCAAAGGTTACACAAGATACCGACTATATTCGTCACAATACAACACAATACAAATCGCGTAACAATCGCTGACTCATAAAGATAAAGCGAACTCCGCGACTGCGGTGACGGAAGGGTGAAAGGTGTAAGACGAGCATGGTATCATCGAACGCGAAAATGGTTATCGCGAAATTACGTATTGAAATATATACAACGCCAACTTTGTAGCAGTTGACGTGGATACGCACGATTGTTTTGACTGATGTAAAAATAGGCAATAAGTGCGTTGTATTAATATTTGTATGCAACAGTTACATTTGGTTTTTAAGTAAGGTAATGATGTATGCCTATAAAACAAGTGTTAAATACTCTACCTATAATACATTTTATCAATAATTTTTATATGAATTTTTACTTAAATATTGCTTTCTACTTAAACTTAGCTTAGCGAGAGGAGTTTTAAATAACTGTAATACAAAGCTCGTTATTTTGAAACATTTTGTAATATACTTAATATGTGACTGCTACGGGACTAATGAGATATCTATAAAAATATTTTTTCCACAACTCAATTTATATACCTACAATTTATATATGTACATACAATTTCTATACATAAGCAAAAACAAAACACAAACTTTCCTAATATTTAATAGGAACCCAAATCAAAGCATCATTCATATTTTCTTCATCTTACTACGGTATATCCGAGCTGTAAATGTAACTAATAAAGCACCGTAAGTTATCGAAGATCCCTCGTGCTTGTCGTAAAATATGTAAAACAGCGCATTATGCGTGTCGCGGGCGTCGTACTGCTTGCAACAGCTCAATTATATGCGCACCTCGAAATAACCGTGCTTGGGTGGTCCTTACCCGGAATAGACAAGCCCAAACCAGCCCAAACGCAAGCGCATCTCCGCGATACGCCGGATGGAGTCATGGCGATTTTATTGATCGATTCCTACGTTGAAGGAAAGCTTTTAACTTTGATAAATTAGTTATTAATGAGTTTGTTTGAGTGTACGTTTTTAACTCAGTAGTAGACATGTGCGATTGCTTCCGTTTTTCTGCCTATATGATAGCTCTTTATAACAAAATAGTGTCTTGTTCACTTTTTATTGTGCAACAGATTTTTAAAGTGGTACCTAGTAACTACTGATTAGTAAAGGAGTAAGCACCCAAACTGATGCTAAGTAATAGTGCCGCCCATAATCATGTGTAACCAGCCCCGAATAAGCAGTATATGAAACCGATAACAGATACGTTCTGCCTCTGATGACTAAGTTGGTACGCCTCATTACATCCAGACTGAGATGAGAAATCGAACTTTAATAATACAGATTATTATGAAAATAAGAATTAAACTCTAAATAAGCAGTATTCGTCAATTATTCTAATAGTTTAGTTTACAAACCTTTAACAGAGTCTATAGTAAAAACATTTACAATCACTATAAAAGCAACACAAATTGAACCTGTTCTAGTAACTCGCCAAAACAACTGTCGCGCAACCACGCACATTGTCTGTACGCGAAATTTATTTGTCGGCGAGTAGACAGACTCGACTAGTGGGAAGTACTAAAATGTTTGTTAGCGACGTAAATAAAGGACTACGTGCTAGCTCTGTAGCGTTGCCGAATGGGAAACGATTCGCCGAGGTAAGCAACGCCGAATCGCATACTTCGGTTTTGGTTTGGTCTAGTTCTTGGCTTGACGCATGGGGATTTCTAGGAAACCATGTTAAGCAGTTAGAGTCAATTAATATATCGTTTTCTAATAATACTTAGTTGAAACTTATTAAGACTTTCTCGTGCTGTTAAAAAAGTTACAGACTTCTCAACTACAAGTTGTTCACTCGCCTCCAATACAAAGAAAAGAAAAATTGTAATAATTAGCCAAATTAAAATTCGATCGTCCGCTGCTAACAGATTGCTGGATACAGCGGTAAGGAATTGATCGAAAACTATTCCAGTGCTTTAAAACTGTAATTAATACAATTTATACGTCTAATAATAAATGTAGCAACATCAATACCTAGAGAAACAAATAAGACCATTACAAAAGCGTTGACTTTGTTGGGCGAGCGTCATGCGCTTGAAATGGACTTCCTGTCGTCGACCTTTGGTGTTTGTTTAATTTTCTAACTGTTTGTTTAGACGAAAAAAACTTTGGCTCCGAGCGCAAACTGACGCAAGTCATGCATGATACGTATTTTTGATGTACAAGTATTTTCTTTCTAAATAACACACAACCACTTTTGATTTCATTCAATGTCTTAAAAGCTTCGGACGTTTAAATTTTATTTGCCTCGGACGGATATATTTCAAGTTTATTTTGTCCACAAAGTTTCGAGCGTGACAAGTGTCGTCTTTTTGTGTTACAACCCCAGTTGGGTAGAAAATTACGAAACGTAACGAATTTACGCGCGAACGACAGTCCATAGTCATAAAATAATTTAGCTAAACAAATCGACATGCGCTGTGCGGTGATGGTTGTAAAATAAAATCGGATCGCACGAGAGGAGAGCACGAAGCTGTCGGCGGACGATTTATTCGCCACTGATTCATTCCACTGTTGACAGTTATAGCTCCAGCCTCGGATATTGCACTTTTGCACCGCATTCCCACTCTTGAATTTATGTGTATAATAACCGAGGCTTCTTCCGCAAACGCTGACCAAGTTTTAATGTTCTCGCCAAGGTTATGAGGACGCCCGTAAATTGCACGAAATGATTTAAACTTTCTATCGGTTTAGAACTTTCTATAGACTCTTTATAGTTTCATGATTTATGTGCCAGGAGAATTTCGCAATTAACTGCTGGTTTCAATAACGCCGTTAACTGGACACTGTTGGCGTATACGTTTGAGTTATCGAACATTGTATTGTATGAACTAGCTTGGGTCTCAAACTCGTATATTTCGAGCTTCTTAAGGTTAAAATTATTTATTTCATTGAAACTATCCAGTTACTGAGCTTAAAACTTTTTATTTCTCTAGTACACTTTAATTTCTTGTATGAAATATTTATTCAGGGCTAACAGGTAGAAGTTTTTACGATGTGTGTTTAGTGGTATCCCCCACACACCTGTTTCTAACTAAGAGCTTCACTATTTAGCGTGTTAATTTTACTACTGTATTTTTGGTTTAAAATGTGTGTCATGATACTAGAAACGTTGTAGGTCAATTTTTGTGCAATTTGAGGTAAGACTCTTTTAAAATTTAGAGTAACGTATTGGTGAATTAACGTTTCTCTTTCTAAGGGCGCGTGATCCCAAATATTACAGCACAGAAGGAACTAGTTGTATATTTAATTTTTAGAACATATTATGCTTAATATCCCAGAAATTTCCTTATACAGAACATAAACATAAGTATAATAATAATATAAAACACGAACGAGAGAGCCTAACAACCTACTAAATGGCCCTCAATTTTTTGTTCTCAAGCATGTAATCCCAAACACAGGCCTCTTAAGGAACAAAGTGCCACATTTAAGTACACTACGAAGATAGTAAACATAATTTACAGCTCAGCGTTGTTTTTATATTTATTTATATTCCGTTTAGTACTATGCTAGTGCCATAAAAGTTCCGTAAATTTCTATCGGAACGGACACTTCTGGGACTGATCGCTCATCCGACGATATTTATAGCTCTTTGATTTATTTTGTTATCTCTTTATTGCTGGGCTAACGACAGGCATTCTACTTCGAAGATTAATCACTTGCGTCAACGTGATTTAGCAGAGCAACCGATATTTAATGTCGGCTGTTTAGATAGAATGCGATACCTATTTATATTTAGACGATCCTAAGCGGTTAAGTATCCAATTATCGTAGATTTGTTAGAATAAATGCGACTATGTAAATAACCACAATTTACATTCGATTTACTTGTAAGTCTGGAATAATTCTAGAGCTGATTATGTACCGTATGTAAACATGTTTACAAGTTTTGTATTCTAAGAATATATATTTTTTTCCATTCTTAAGAAAATGTAACTATGTACACATATTATTTATTGTAAGCATTCCCCTGAGAATTTTAGAAAGACCAAAGAATTATTAATTACTTACATAGAATACTACTATATTGTTCTTTATGAAAAGGAAACCAATCAAACTGATTGTAAATGCTAATTGCTGCCTTATTTCTTTTAATAGCTAAAAAATAAAATGTTGTTTCAAAAACAATGAGTAACAAAATGACTTCGCCCATTTTCAAAAATTCACTACCCCGTAGTTAAAAAGTTAAAATTCTCATCAACTTCCTACAGCTATGTTACTCGCTTTCTGTACGAGTATTTGCAAGCTGTCTTCACCTATAATTGTAATGACACTTACCTCTTTTCTCAGTATTTATGATCGTTGCTTTTATTTAGTGATAAATAAATAAACTTTTAAAAATTTTGAGAGCGCTCGAATCGTCAAATATTTTCTTTCATAACAAAGTATTAACCTCTATGACTTTTTTTAAGGACATAGGTATATATCTAAAGGTTGTTTGTATAAATGTGTGTTCTTTTCCACATTTTTCATTCTGTGTGTGCCACTTCTATTTATTTTTGTAATGTAACTACACTGTAATTTTACTATACCGTTGTAAGTTTTACGATTCATTGTAAATGTCTAGGTACATTAAAATTACATGTACATGATGGTGAAAGTCTTCAAGTCTTTATAATTTATGAACAGATAGATAGAAGTACAGATAGATGTTCTATCTTTAGACATAAGCTCCGTTTTGACCAGTCGGTTACAGAACGCTAACAATATCTGTTATAAATCGAATTAAACTATATTGAGATAGCTTAGTCCTACGTGGCTTACAGTAATCATACCTATCTTTATGAGCGACCAAATCGGTGGACAAAATCTTCGTTTATAACTCTGCCATTAGTCCTTTAACGTTGTTCGACAAAGTGCGACGCGTGTAGAGTTGCCAACCGTCCAGTCCCCTCAAGACATGTCCTGCTTTTTTGTCCTGAATATATTTTCGATAGCGTTCTGTATATTTTCTTAAATGTTATTCACTTTTATGGTCGTGTCCCAGTGTCGATTCTAATTAATATCTCACATTTTATTTGATCTCCCTGCAGGTCTCTTTAATTTTTTGAATTATTCATTAATTACATCAATTAATTCTATAATAAACAAGTACAAATAAATTATTAAGTAAAATGTACTAGTTACTCTTTCATTCTGTTTTCATTGCGTTTTTTGCTAATTTTAAATTTTTAAACTAAAATGTCCTGAAATTATCACATTCAGTCCCTAATTTACAATTGGATGGTAACCCTAGTTGCGTGGGCCAAAGTATTCGTATGGTGTAGCGACAAACCGGTAACAATACGCGTTATTCTGGCACCACACTACGCTGTCCAAGCATTGTGATTTACAAGGGACTTAGTGCCATATTTGTGTCTACAACTTCACATAGAGATTTTCCGCTCGGCAAGCGTGTAAAATGTCACAGGGTATTATGGTAAGCTAATGTTACTGCTTTGCATACGTTCGAAGCGAGTTAGTTTGATGCGTTTCGGTGTTACCTGGTTTATTTATGGGGGAATTTTCTTCGGTTAGTCTTGGTTTGAAAGTTCTGGTGTAAAATGATTTAAGCGTAGTTTCTAGGTTTAAGTTTAAGGTTTTTTAGGTAAGAGTATTTATTACTGAAGTTTATTGGTTTATAATTATCGAGGAAACCCAGAACTGAAATGTAAATTCATTATTTAGATATCAGTCTGATTGAACCCGGAACCTTCTGCACATCAGACCGATATGGAGACCGCTCCACGTAACCGTTCGGTTGTCACAAGAAAATAAAGATATTTATTTAACTTATACAGTAATACAGCCGTGAACAATTATGAAAAGGTGCAGAATGTCCAAAATGTCCATTATTTATCAAAAAAAATCTACCTAATTTACTATAACACAATTTGAGTTAAAACCACCTTTTAAAACTGTTCCATTAATTCACAATACTAACAAATTACACAGCGCTTAACCCGTAAACAAGAACAATTACAACATTATATTTTGTTCACAAGCCTCGATGAAACCACCTACACGGCTCAAGCCGAAGTTTATTGACAGAAAGAAATATTGCCGATGGTGCATCTAACATCAAAGGCTCGTGGCGTGATTGGTGTTTAATTTATGAACGAAGAGTCATCAGTTACACGTAAAACTGTTTAACATACACCCGCCCACGCTTGTCGTATATTTACGTCGCTAGGTACTTGCGAATTTAGGGAAAACTAATTTTGATGTCAAATCAATATTGTTTTGTTTCTTTTTTTAAGTCAAAGGAGAATAATAGTAAATAATCAGTAAATACATAACACATATATAAAATTCTCGTGTCACAATGTTAGTTACCGTACTCCTCCGAAATGGCTTTACCGATTTTCACCAAATTTTATATGCATATTCAGTAGGTCTGAGAATCGGCTACTATCTATTTTTCAAACCCCTAAGTGATCACCCTAATAAATACCCTGATAGTGAGTGTAAGTGGGTTGTTCACCCTTAATTTTAGTTATTTATATGGTAACACAACGTTTGCCGGGTCAGCTAGTTACACATAAAATCGTTTTACAGATATTCGCCCATTCTTGTCGTATATTTGCGTTATTCTTACTTGCGAAAGACCATAATTTAAAGAAAAAAATTTTTGATGTTAAATATAATTTAATGTTTTGTTTCTTAATTTTCATAGTAAAAGGAGAACTTAGAATACTCATTAAATACATAACACGTAAAACCATTTTACAGACACCCGCCCACTCTCGTCGTATATTTGCGTCGCTAGTTATCTGTGTCAAGTAACTTGCGAAAGACCATAAGTTAAAGAATACTCATTTAAGTGTCTAATTAATTTCAATATTTATTTTATTTTAACAGTAAAAGAATATAGATTTATGGCTTTACGAAAACTATGGGCAAGTTCAAGAAATATTTTGACTTTACTGTTATAAATCTGTGTTTATCATGAGCCATTGAACGTACCTAACTCTCTGTTTACATCGTTACAAAATCTATACGGGCGTGAAAACTAATATTAATTGTAGCATAAAATCTTAGATGCAAGAGAGCCATCACTCACTTTGACTTTATGTTCTATCCATTACATAACCAATTTCCTAAACGGTTCTAATAAAATATAGCGGCTATTACGACAGAAATAGTGAAAGATAAAGCTGTCGTGCCATCGCATTAGTTCGTGTCTATCGTTGAAACGGTTACCGATTAAATTATTGCCATCAAGTCATTCGTTGGCAATAAAACGCTAAAGTGTTAATCTGTTATTAAGGCTGAATATCTTCGCGGCATCAGAAGCACTTAGCAAGAGGTCTTATTACGGGGTATTAGTATTCCGTATGACGATAGCATCGTGTAGGAAATTAAAAGGATATGCCTTCCCACGCACTGGCGCGACAGGTCCGGGGTTGCACCGTAGGCCGTGTAAATTCTAAATCAGTTAAGTAAGGTGCGTTCATACAAATTGCAGTTTGTGTGCCGCTTTTGTCTTTGGAAACAAATGGTAAATGTAGTAAGGCTTATAAATATTGAGGAGCAATCGTTATGAGAATTGAATGTACTGAAGGCAAGAGTATAAATATTGATTTGCTGAAAATTAAGTTATACAATTTATAGAGTAAAAGTATATGTAACATAAAATATTGACAATATTCCTATACCTATTAGAAAATTTCCTAAAAATCCCATACGTACATTTACATGGAATAAATATGGAGAAACAACTCCAAAAGAGTTGAAAAGAGGAAAAAAACTTGACATAAGTTTAAAGTCAAGTTTAAGTATAAGTCTAACGTAGTTTGTTTGTTTTGCCGTGATATCGAAAACACTTCCGAAGTTATAATGAAGTTTGTTTACTTGTAAAAGATACTTCTGTTTACAACTTTTGGTGTCATTTTACCTGTTTAAATCATAAACTACCCGTGAAGGTATAATTCGGTATACTGAAATTATAAAGCAGAATGTTAAGTTAGAAAACTTTAATATTAAGAGCGAGTTATTATTGAAGTTACATGAAAAAGTTCAATTGTTTTGTAGCTTATGCTGTGTTCTATATAGCACATGATAAAATTTATATTTCACCTTATGTAATAATTTTTGTTGCCATAATATTTCCGACATAGTCATTACGATACCCAAGTACGTAGTGACCAATGATATTTTTATACAGAACTCTCAGACTTTAATTAATATTCCTTCATGACGTTTTACTCGACTGTGAAAGCCACTAATTTTAGTAACGAAGCATAGTTACTCACTATATTTCCAAAACTTGCAGATAGAATTCAAAATCTGGACTTCAAAGTACTATCATTGCTTTAGCATCACTTCAAATTGACTTATACTAAAATGTACAGTATGGAAATATATACTAATAACTACAAGAAAATAATGCATAAATTAGCTTTTAGTGTGAAAGTCTGTTAAAAGCAGTACTAGTAGTTGTAGTAATAGCTCTTGCAATAGTGGACTGAGACTGGCCGTGGGCGGTGGCGCCACGGCTGCTTCGATAGCACAAACTTACTAACCACAGGTAATGTACTGGACAGTAGTTAAACGTCGAAATTTGGCAGAAGATGGTAGAACCCTTGATTGACTCCGGCGGCACCACCGCCACACCTATTAATAGTAGTGTTAAGTGCCACTGTTTTCAGGTTAGAAGAGTGTGATAAGGATGACATACTTTTCTCAGGCGTTCCAGCTTAGTCCTCAGAAGTAGCGGCTGGTCGAATTTCTTATCCCATCTGGAGTCGATTACAGTTGTCTGTGGGCGGCAGTAGCCACTCACCATCAGGTGGACTGCATGCTCGTCGAAATAACAGACAACTTTTTTCACATATTTATGTTTATAATTATGGACTACTCAAAGAGATATTAAAACTTATCGTAGTTAGGCCTGGCTCTTCAATTCAAACCAATGCACGCTACTAATAACTGTTTACTTATTATTTATAAAATTAAAAATTAATCCAAACTTATAAGACAAAAATACTATAAAGTCCTATAAAAAGTAGCAATGAATTTATGAATACCATTTAAATCTGCGTACAGATTATTCCGCGTACTAAACCAAGGGTCCGAGTGCGAAACCATGTACTTGAATCACTGTTAATTTATATTTACTCTGGCAATACCGTTCAAGCTATCAGCTACAAATAGCGATTACGTCGGTGTTGCCAGCCTGTAATTACTTCACTGTATATCTCTAGTGTTACAACCGTAAAAACCATTGTGCATAATTAATTTTATTTGCCTTTCCAAGTAGCCGCTATCGACTCGCTAAATCCATTAGAGGGATATAAATTAATGTATTTAAAGTACAGGATGCATGGCTTAATTATGCACTGAGCATGTAGGAGGTACACTTAGATGTGGATGTAAATTTTATGCACATAATACATGCTGGCACTTTAGGATGTTTTAGTTTAATCGATTGCTTAAGTCGCTTTAGATCAGCATTATGTCGTCATCAACCCATTACTGTCCCACTGCTGGGTATGAATTTCATTTCGGGGTGAGTCGGATTTCATAGTTCTGTAGATTTTGAAAACTTTTTAGGAAGTCTCGGTAGTGTTAGTTTAGGTTTCTTTACGATGTCATCCTTAGCCATTTAAGTGATGAAAATCAGAGGTGATCAGATCAGATCATGGTCAGAGGTGCATACCAGAGCGTGATTCAAGTACCACGCTCTCCCCGATTAAGAGTTTCTAACTACTAGACTATCACTGCTATTTCTAATATGTACTTTTCTTATAGAGATTCAATGACGTTAGACACTTTTACCACTTACCTGCAAACATTGTGTGTTACTCCTTGAAAAGCTTTATAGTTGGAACATTCAATCCATTATATGTTACCTACATTTCTATATCGTCGATTCGTCGTAAATACTAAGCCTCATAATATATTATGTACACAAAGGTTAATCAAAGCGGGCGCTGCGAATCATTAAAACGGCTGTTTCTGTCGACAGGCATATTTCACGGGCTTTGTTCCGTTGTTTATTGAAATGAATATTTAATTTCCATGTCGGATATCATCACGCGAAATTTTTACCCTTTCACAGTAATGCTTTTGAACGCTTTTCTATACAACGGTTAGAGGTTTTAATGAAGAGCGTTTTGAAGAATTGATATTACTTAATATAAAATTATATACTATTATAAAATTGTTCTTCAACATATTATTTTGATCGTCGCATCAATTCAACAAAAAAAAAAACAAAAGTACGTTTTTATCTATAGTATAGTATCATCGTTGTACATTAAAAAAGTAATGTTGTCTTGTAAGCCTCGACTACAATTTTTTACATTTTATGAGTCTAGCGCACAACTCTACTACACCACGCTGATCCAGTGCGGAATGGTAGAAATAAATAATCTTCTCCATAACGAAACACCTTGTGAAGTGGTGGTAGATGTAATGACATCCAAAAATGCCCCGTAATGAACCTATTTTTAAAAAAACTAAATGATTTGATTTAATTTAATTAAACATGTAAACTTAGTATTTTCGAGTCTACATCGCACACCACACCTTATTTCAGTTCAGTTCAGATTATGTTTGGTAGGTTACATTCAAAATAACACCACCGTTTTATGTCGCTAGTATGAAAGAACTGTTACGGTGGCCTAAAATTTTCGCAGCGTGCGTGTTAATTTGACGGTGATGGACAACTCAGAAACGGCCTTTTACACGTGTACACACAATATCCATATTTAAATGAAATGTTCAGCCTTTGTTTATTCCCAAGGCGTCCTGAGTAAATCCACTTCACGTTCATTGTCCCGTTTTGAAACAATGTTATTGTAATTTACATATTACATTACAGTTGTTTCAGGGAAATGGGTTAATTTGTATAACAATAATTAGTTTTTACCAATTATCGGGTCTGGCGGTATTTTCACGCCCATTTTCGTAGTATAGTTCATGCTGTTTTAATTTTAATGATGATGTGGTATAGCATAGTTATAGTTTAGGAACTTAGCCCTCAAGATTGGTAGTGGACTTTCTACTGACAGGTTTCTATTTCAGGTTACAATATTTTTATATGCGAAACGATAGTTTTAAATCTGGCAGTTGAAACTTAAAAGAACGTGGAGACTACCATTACCATTTACAAATACCATTTTTAATTTACGAAAACATTGTAGATTAACCAGTAATGTATTTTGATTTGAAATATGACATAGAGATACTTGGACGAGGCGTTACAACTCAGTCCTCAGAGGATCCATTTATGACCGCATATTTCGGTGTGCTACCAAACCGATTATGATGAACCTTATGTATATATATATACCTATAAAATCGTTAAAACGTTTAGTCACATTTACAATGTTTTTTTGGAATCCCACAAAAATTGAAATTCATGCAACCGATGTCAACAAGTTTGACTTTAATCAGATTTTTTTATAATATAATGCAGACGAGCATGCAGTTCACCTGATAGTAAGTGGCTACTGCCGCCCATGGACATCTGTAATCAACCAAATAGGATTAAATATTCCTACCTAAGGTCGGTCACAGATGCACCGCTACTCCTGAGGACTAAAGAACGCCTCGGAAAAGTATGTCTCCTTTATCACCCTTAAAACCAGAAGACAGCTGCGTTTAACACTGCTGTTATAAGGCAGAAATGTGCATGGCGGTGTTGCCGCCGGAATCGAACCTCAGAGGGTCCTACCTTTAACTTTATTTAAATTCAACGTAAACATTTTGTAGTCACAATTTTTCCTTATAAATCGCACCGTCGCCCCTGACGAGATACTTCATATTCATCGCGGTTGCATCATTAAGGCTCGCACTCGCCAGGATTTGCCGCCCGCCCCGTTGCCACTATTTGCATAATAATTTTCACTTATGAATAGGTATTAAGGCGTTATTGCACTTATAAATATTTATTTATCCTACTCACTTGTGGAAGTGGGAGGAGCTACAACGTGTTTAGCGATTTTCTTGTCAAGCGATGACAGCGGAATCGGAGAGCAAGATGAATGATAGCTGTAATTCCACTTTAATGAGCGTTTTGTTGAGTGCGAACAACTTCAATTTTGTATAGGTGAATTGTTGATTGAACTGTGCTGTTGTAACCTTATGTTTACATCTATGTTGCAATAAAAATGAGTTTTGTTATCATTGTAAAATCTTTACAATATTCTAAATTACTTAATCTTACGGATAGTAAGAATACTAGTTGTTACATTTTTATTTCAAAATTTGAATAAAGTAAGCACCTATCGTTAAGTTCATCAGATTTTATATTAAGACTAATTAAATTATTCAACCACCTGACGCATGTCATGATTCTAATTCTGCCAATTAAACGTCATAATTTTTACAACCAAGTCTTTTAAAGATTTATGAGTAATTGACTTCGATCACTAATAAGGACGTAATTGACCTCATATTTACTTCAACAATACATTTATACTAATTCAAATACTAATTGTGTATTGTCACGTTAACTAAATTCACAATTACAATCACTATAATATGAAATTACCAACTACAAAATTCTATGATTCAACAATGAAGCAAATATGATGAATCGTATGCGTATTATAAGCTAATAGACAAACGCATAAATACGTCTGTCTGTGTGACTAATTTAACTTCAATTTAAGCGCTCGAGACACAATGCGCATCGCATGAAATATGGCTGGAGATTGCATCGGGAATACATCGATGTATGACTTTAATAAATCTACTTCCCGGGTATGCGAAGATGACAATGATATTTGCGGAGATAGAGATTTTCATTATTATGAATAAGCATTTAGTATGAATTTTATATAGATTTGTATTATACTAGCTCTATCATTTGCATTTTTTTTAAGATGAATCGCTATATGCTCATTTGAGATTGCATAGAAAACTTGTAGGAGTACATAAAATACGTCGGGATCACAAAGTTCAAAAATATATTTATAGATTCTGACTAATAAAATATCGCGTTCGAGTTTTCACAAGAAAAATATTTTTGTTACTCAACGGAAATGCCTGTAACGTATCGTAAGGAAATAGAAGGGATTGGTTCTCCACGAATACTGACTGACTAAATCTAAAAGCTAGCTCTGGATTTAATGTCCTTTGTCCTTTAACTTTTTTTACACGGCCGTCATTATGATAAAGGTAATTTAAAACTGAAATTTTAGGAGGTTTCTGAAAGTAGAATTTGAAGTAGGAATTTTTGAAAGTGGAACCCTTTGTGGTTCGATTCCGGTGGCACCACCGCTACACCTTTTTGCTTAACAACAGCAGTGTTAAGTGCTGCTGTGTTCTGGTTTGAAGGGTGTGGTAAGGGAGACTTAATTCACGCGTCACTTATATCGGAAGTTATATGGAGTATACCCAGGATATCCGTTGCTGTATCCCACCTTGTTCATCCTAGGCATGACAGGTTACAGCAAATTAGAAGTGAGGAGAGAAGTGTTCCTTGCCAAGTACCTTTTCAAGCTACTGAGGGGGGAAACTGTTTGTCCAAGAATCTTGGAAGGACTACAACTGTGCGTCCCTGATAACAGCGCCTCACGGCGGCGACGTCCGCAGCTGCTGTCGGTGCCGCACGCGCGTACCAACCTGTTGCGTGAGGCACCGCTTACGCGCGCGCTGCGCACACTCAATAAGGTATCAGTTAGAATTGATTTATTCAATTGCTCGCTGACCGAGTTCACAAAGGTTGTAACACAAGTTATATGTTACGAATGACAATTGGAAATACTAAATTTTTACAAATAATATTATATAAATTTATTGTAAGCCTGACATTATTATTATTGACATCTTTGATTATTATTGTATTAGTTATTATTATTATTATGTACGATTATTGTGTTATTATTATTATTATGTAACTACACTAACGAATTAGGCTATAAACCTGTAATGTTAGATGTAAGAATTATGAATAAATAAATAAATAAATAAATAAATAAATTTTCCGAGACGTTTCAGCTTAGTCCTCAGGGATATCTGGTATTGATTACAGATGTTCATGGGCGGCAGGAGTCACTAACCATCAGGTGGACTGCATGATCGTCTGCTACTCCTTATTTATATAAAAAGGAGGATATCTAGATCACAAATGCATTACAAAAAATATCTGGAAGGTTTTAATTGTATTTTTTGTTTCATAGCCTAGTATTTTCGAATAAGCTCAAAATTAAAAAAAATATTATGTGACTTATTATTCCTACTTCTATTATATATAACAGTACTGTTAAGTGCTGTATTTTCGTTTAAAGGGTATGGTAAGGCAGATTAAATTACACGAGGTTCCAACTTACAAATGAAGACTGACCGCATCAGGTTTTCTATTTCATTACTTCAATTCAAAATAACCTTTGCTTATGAAATCCCCAAAATATATACAAGGCGCCACACAAAATATAAACATATCTTACGACAAATAATGATGATACCGCAATATTCTATTGGCCGAATCTCTAATGCCGGGAGTCTGGCCGAGCGTTCGATGAGGGATATTATTCATATTTTACGATATTCGCCCTCACGCAGTCTGCTCACGACTTGTACTTTTTCAATAAAACATCCCCCGACCCATCAAGAGTGCGGTCACGCAGAGGGATTTTACAACTTTATAGCAGTACCTACCTGTTCGATATTCCGATACCGAAAATCTAAAGTTCACTTATTGAAATACTGTTTTGGAATTTTTGTGTATCAATTTCTCTTTTAGATGTGCCCTACTACCCCTCATCACGTGAATGTTATGAATGTAGTTCTTACTTTCCGATGATAGGGTATGGATACCGACTAACTTATATATGAACTGTTGTCCTCAGGAATGGTAGCGCACATGTGATCAGCTTCAAGTACCTGTTTTATACTAATTTGGTTGCAGATATTGGGCGAAACCGACGGACGAACGAATTAAATTCTTCATCGTTATCCCATGAAATTGTTATTTAATTTCCAAATCAAGATATACCTTTATGTAATTTTCACACAAATCCCATAACACTCATAACAATACGACAACGCTAGTTAAACTTGAAACACAATTAACAACGTTGAAGGTAACCAATTAAAATGCCTAACGTTACTTACTGAATCTGTCGTGCCATGGTTTCTAGATTTAGATTATAGGTGTAGCAACAGTTGTCTGAACGGCTTAAGCCCGCAATTGGACTTCAGATTTAGTGCCTGTAATTGTTTGTCAAATGCTATTATAGGATACCACTAACAGGTTTAACGGCTTGAATTAAATCAATTGATCAATGTTTACTGTTAATGGCACACTCGACTGGTTAATGGTTTCTTTGGATCGTTGTTGCTTAGTACTGAAACATTTCTGTTAGTTGCTATAAAGTAGTATCAATTGATTGGTAAATTTATTTTGTCACTATATTATCTAGACCTCGTTTCCGTATTATTTAGATTGGTAATCGATTTAAAAGGTTGTCTTTAAGATATTTAACACTGACACAGGTGTTATATAATATATTTCAAATATCACTTAATATGACAGAATGAAGTTGTAATAATATAAGGGATCATCATTTGTTCTTAGATGTTCAAGCTGAACATCGAATACATTAATTAAAAAAAAATCTTCAAGGTGTGTGTGGTCTACCAAACCGAACTTGGCCAGCGCAGGTGACTTTAGTCTAAGCTCATTAAATCTGAGAGGAGACCCGTGCCTACGAGTGGGATGGTAATGGATTGACGACGACATACATGTATAGATTTTACTAATTACAATCCAAATTACACATCTACAAATGTGAAAAAATATATTTATGTATAGGACTTTTATTTACGTAACTTGAAAATCAGAAGCAACTATCACGCGCTGAGTTTTGTCGCAAGAATTTAGATGTTTGGTAAAAATATACGTTTCCTTCTAAGAAAAATATATCACGAATTTTTTTCTCGATTAAGCACGACAACGTCGTAATATAATTCAGGAAAGAACGAAATCGCTGACAAACAATCGAACTTACAAGGTCGCTACGATATTTCGGATACTGCCAGAGTATGGAAATAGGGATTTTATGGGTATTTGGCAGGCTTGCTGGGAATTCGACGTAAATCGCTTTACGGGATTGTCTCCATGGAGTTATCGGATGGAATCAAGCAAAGACAAGTATTAATACGAAGCTTGCTATATTGCTGTATTGAGTACTTAAGGGAAACTTTTATATTGCAAGATTTATTTTTATAATTTTATGACATAGGATGTTTTTAAGTGTGAAATGAGCTTCTTTATCATATGCATTTCAGTGACTATACCGTCATTTTGTGTTAAAAATGTCCTGTGCAATGTGAATTAACCTATTATTTGTATCTTATTCATATCTAATATATCCTAAAATTCTTAAATCGTAACATGGTTGGGCAAAACAGATATACCTGGAAAAATGTTGTATATAAAAATATTTGTCTAAATTTGTCTGTTACTATATAACGTAGATCTAAAGTAGATATGAGGGTCTGGAATTTTAATACGGATAGGTCAAAGTAGTACGACTCATAACATGAATTAGTACAAATTCAGGACGAGTCGACGAGAATATAACCGTTAATATCGTTACCGTGGAAACAATCTCCATAGAATTGCTGATACTATAAAACTTCTAGGGCAGCCCATCATACATACATTATCCCATAATAAGGTTTACGTGCCAAGTCCATTCCTGGATATAGGCTATAAGTTTGTTGTGTCCCGTATATATTATGTTGTTTATTGGAACTATAGCCGATTTTTTTGGTTGTGACTATGCCATAATAAGGTCCTTCTTATTCTGAGAGGTGACCCGTGCTCAGCAGTAGAACAGAAGTAGGTAGACAACATTCCATCATGTTATTGTATTTTTTTTAAAACTCATTTCCTGTAACAAAGTTAATTTTATTTATATTTTAGTTATATAAGCTTTAGTAATAAATATTGAACTATATGACTGCTAGATTGAATAGCATAACCTAAAATTTAAAAGATAAATGTTTCTCTTTTGAAGTTTATATGAAAGTCTTGGCGAATTCAGTTTGGCTGATTTTAAGATTACCAGACACAGATTAAGTCGAAATTAAAATTAACCCTATAGATAATGTGTTGCTGTTTATAAAATAACGAATAGACAAGTCGAAATAAAGGATATCTATCTAATGCCATAATCAATATTGTAAAATTCGAAATAAAGGAGATCTATCTAATGCAATAATCAATATTGTAAAATTTTCGTTACAATCAAACTTATCTGACGCAAAACAATGCGACTACGTTATAGACATTTACCATTTAAAACATAAAAAGTATACATAACATTTCGATTAAGCAACAACTTTGGCTTGAATGCTCATCAAAGCTTACAATGTACAGACAAGTTCAATTATAAACCGCCTTGGGACAGTAATAGCCCATTAGGATCTCTTTGCTTATTAAAAGGCTTAACTAGTAAGCCATTAAGGCAGATGAAAGTATACAAAGCGGCATGTAAGAGAAGCTGGCTCATTAATCATGTATTCATAAACCTGTCAATCAAAGCCTTGCACCTGTGGTATCATGTCCACTTAATTTCATAATGTATCGTTTCGTTAATCTTGGTCAGACTGAAGGACGGGGTCCAGATGGTCATTATGAAAATATGGGTATTTTTTTGGTAAACTCGTTCGTTCTTATTTACGAGGAGTGTGAAAATTATAGCATGCCTGATAACTGCCTATCTATAACAATATAGATCTTTTACAAATAGGCATATTCCGGCAGTCTAGCTTAGTCAGACATTTAATTTGCAATCCGTATTTTTCGTCAAATGGAAATCATTATAATATTTGTTCTCTTTCGTGTGTCAACCGATTTCCTTTTCTTTATTGTTTGGAAGGTGTTAACGAACTTTAGTAAACAATTAAAAATATATGATTGTGGTCGAATTTTTAACCACTAGGCGAATACTAGTGATATGTTCTGAAATAAAGGATGAAGTAATTTTAGTTTTTTACCCGACTGCCAAAGAAGGGTTATGTTTTTCGCGCGTATCTTGTATGTTTGTCTTTCTTTATTTGATCCGATCTAACAAACGCCTGGATGAATTCCAACAGTTAGGGTGTCATTATATTTGTCTCCATAACCCGAGTGTCCTTAGATAGGTGTTAGTAAAAAAAAAAAAAAAAATGGTGGATTTTTGGCGCGTAATACTCGTAGTAACACATTTAATAAATTAAGTTAACCGAATCTATCGAATAGGGTATCAAATGAAAGGAAATTAAAAGGAAATTATAAAAAAAAAACATATTTGTATATATATAAAACAGCAAGGTGACTGACTGACTGACTAACTAAATGACTTTTTCATTTTTCAGAAATCAACGTACAGCCTAAACCAAGGACCTCACAGTTCTGTAATTTTGCACATAGGTTCTCTATATAGCGTGAATAAGTACTAATAAGGGCCTTAAGAGGGTAAATTAGGGGAAAACAGTTTTTTTTTATCCTTTAATTTTGAAGCAACTACTTTAAAATTTTGTATTTGGCTTTCTGCATAGGAACAAGGACGCACTTATTTATCTATAAAATTTTGTATCAGGCTTGTTGGATAAAAATAATAAAATTCTACCTCTAACGAGGTAAAATAATGACCGAAACTTTGATTTACTGAAGTTATATATTTTATAGACCGTAAATGGTGGTTTTTTTGCGAAATAGTAACACGTTTTAAAAAAAGTTAACCAAACCTATCGAGTAGGGTGTCAAAATAAAGGAAATTAAGTGATAAGGGTTGTTCACCCTTAACATTTTCTTATTTATATGGCAACACAACGTTCAGGTCAGCTAGTACATATTTACTCGTATATACTTTTACTCGTATATATGTGTGAGTTGCTGTGCTAGAGATCAACGCAAAGGGAAACCGCTGAACTTAAGCGTGCTGGAATTTTAACATAGGTTATTTGTATAGCGTAAGTAAGCACTACGAGGATAAATAAAATAGGATAATATTGTTTGAAAATCTTTCGTTTTTGAAGCAGACACCTACTATGAAACTTTGTATTTGGCTTTCTGGATAAAAATAATGAAACGCCTATTTCACTGCTTTTGGAAATTCTACTTCAGCCTTTTTGGTGCAGTCGGGTTTCTGATTTTTTAAATTAATTTAGTTAGTCATATGAGTATTAATGAATTAATGAATCAACAATTTCTTTACAATATTAGTCCAAAATTATCTTGCGTCTGTTCTGCAGTATGCTACATATTTACATTATACTTATAAGCAGATACAATCATCTTAGTCACTTTTAAAACATGTTATCGTATTCGTATCTCATGTTTTCTTTTGTTTAAAATTTACATCCCGTTAAAGATTAAATCGTTCCAAAAACCTTTAACCAGTAATTGACAGATCAGATACGGTATGTTGATTTTCGATCCCTTTAATTATGCGAAAGTTCCGCTTTAGTGATGTGAAAAAAAGTCTAAGAATCGATTTTTAGATTTAGTAATACCTCTTCATCATAAACCCATTACTGTACCACTGTTGGGCACGGGTCTCCTCTCAGAATGAGAGGGATTAGGCCATAGCGCGTGGTACACGCTGGCCAAGCGCGTGGTAGATTTGGCATACCTTTGAAAACTTTTTTTTCAGATTTCTCAGGTAATACCTAATTGGTTTTTATTAAATTGATTAATTTAAATGAACGGTCGCTAACACTCGGTCCGCGACGTACGGAAGCAAATTTCGTGATGACATTTTTATCGCCATCAAATTTTAATGACTATAACGACCTTTATTTTCCAGCCAAATTAAAAAATCGATTATTAATCGATCATTCACACATCTCACATCCCTAGCTCCGCTTATCCTCCATCACGCATTTAATTACGGAGTTGAAACCTTGTGGCGGTTTTCACGAAATCATTTGTAACTTTTTAACCAGTATTGTTCGCGTGAAATGTTGAAATAAAAAATATCTTAATTGTGGTGGTAGTCGGCGTGTTTTGTGATACTAGAATATATAACTCGGTAATTAAGTCCGTCGTGTTGACTGTAACGAGCGAGATAAGTGCTTAATTCAAGCGGAATTATGTTCAGATTTCGTATGCTTTTCGAGTAGACCGTAATTGTAGTTTAAAGTTTTTAATTGTATTGTATTGTAATTTTAATGTAAAATGTTTTGTTCTCGGCAACCTTTTTGGCAGTTTAAAATAAAAGTTCTTACATATTATATTTAATAATACTTTTATTACTTTTTATTCTGCAATTAAAAGTGTAGTGCCAATTTATATGGTAATAGTTTCCTTTTAAGTGTTATACATTCGGTTCCTACAGTAACCCGAAAAAAACGAAATTGAATATTCTATTCCTGAAACACGCAACTATTTTCCGGCTGAAAAAATACTAAAGGATTTTTAAAAAGGGGTATAAACCCCAATTACTGAATGCTTTCGATATTACCGTGATTAGTGGCGCACATAAAATTTTATAACCAAATAAATATTAAAAGAACATGGTTCATTTAATTTAAAAAAAAGAGGGTGAAAACACGACATTTGTAATTATGGAGCAGAAATTATAAACCTTAGGAAGCGAAAACGTAATATTCCGTGATACAGTGAAATGAGACCGTTGCAAATAGATTGACCAACTATTTTGATGTATGCGGGATATGCTTCCGTAGGTTTTCTTTAACGCTGAATAATTTATATATACGACGGTTCCCGTACGCAGCAAGCATGTGTTGTAATATTTATGTTCTAACAAAAAGGAAGATTTTTGCAAGGAACCTGATGTAACTGGTGTCACTCTGTGTAAGGAAATTTCACGTGAATCCTATCAAAAAATATGCGTGCTACTGAGGTAAATAAGATGAAATTATGAATTTTACTAAAATTATCACTTAGAAGTATTTTTAATAAGGCAAGCTAAAAAACCTGTTAAAAATTGTATCTCGAATTCAGAACATTCTGACTCTATATTTATCGCTATTACATTTTAATTTTGACATTCACGAGGTAAAATTAAATTCGATTTATTGTTACCAGAGACTGTTCGTTACTTATAATAACTTCGCCTTTAAATATATATAAATAAACACTTACCAGATTTCAGGCCCCTCTCTTTAAATAATGAGCATATCATACGCTCACATCGAGAAAAATATCTTGGTTTATGGATAGACGATACTCTAACTTGGAAATCTCACATTGAGCACGTCAAAACGAAACTAATATCACTATTAGGTGCATTACGTAAAATAGCAAATTGTATTCCAAAAAAGGTAGGCATCATTATATACAACTCTTTAGTAAAATCACATCTCGAATATTTAATTGAAATATGGGGCTCGGCCGCAAAAACGAACTTAAATAAACTACAAAGAACTCAAAATAAAATTATTAAAGTACTATTTCATTACCCGTATCTTACTCCAACATTACAATTATATAAAAAAACACATTTATTAAATATCCGAAACCTGTACATATACTTTACTTGCATATTTATTAGAAATATAATCAATAGCTCAATAAAATCAAATATACAATTAAATAGAAAAGTTACGAGTCACAAATTAAGGAACAAATATAAAGTCCAACTACCTAAAGTGAGAACGTCATATGGAAAGAAATCCGTCTTGTTTGAAGGAGTACAGTTGTATAACAAGTTACCAAATTACATAAAAGAATGCAAAACTCTAACCATGTATAAATTTGAACTTAAGAAATATTTAAACACGCATGTAATGTAAATAATACATACCATTAAACAGCCCAGAGGCAATTGTATAGTCATAATAATCAAATCTCTGTATCTCATTATAAGTAAACTACATGTTTTTATGAGAAATAAATTTCTTTAAACCTATATATATATATATATATATACATATATATATCACTTGTATATTCCAAAACCTTATGCACCTTATTAAACATGCAACAGCGAAGTTTAAAATCCTGTCGCCTTATAGACTTAAAAAAACACAAACAGATTTTAAACCCGAAATTGTTATTCACAATATTTGGTCAGACTACCAAAATCCACGATTTTCCACATCGTAACTGGCAACACTAGTTGCGAGGTTTCTTTTAAAATAATTTGGAGTTGTGCCAGCGTGGCGAGGGCAACTGGTGGTGGATTTACCTTAATGCAGCAAGAATTAAAAGTATCCGATTCTATTTGTGCTGCAAGCTCGGTAAACAAAATATTGTACAAAAACAAAGCCCGTTAACGTTATTCACGGGTACAGTCATTGTTGCGTTTTGGTAGGATTTATAAATTAAAAAAAGTTGTGTTATCAAGAGTATGAATGCTACCTTCTATCTGATCGTCAGCTGTACGATCATCGTATAGGTTTAGCACGCAGATAGTCTCTGCCTCGACTGGCCTCGGGACTTGTCTATTCATAGAGAAAAACTAAGATTTTTTTGAGTACCTATAGGTGTTCATGTAATACCTACCTATAGGTGTTCCTCTGGAGATCTCGGAGTCCTACGCAGCGCCGAGAACGGCCACCGGGGGGGGGGGGGGGGGGGGGGGTTTAGTGCGGAAAGAATCCCACATAACTCTGTGTCGCTCCCACGGTACCGGGTACCTTTCGAAGGATTCCCCCTCGAAAACAAAAAGAAAAAAGGAGGTGTCCATGTAATATTATGTGACTTTATGTCTCAGTTTTACTCATCCACTGGTTTGAATAGTTATTGCTACTCTAATATGTTACATCAGGCAGAACAACAAAACAACTAATTTCCCCAACAACTTTTACGAAAATCTGATTATTCAATCCAACTTATTTTTATAATTATAATATCCTCCAGCCTATTTACAAACACAATTAATTTCTTAACAATGAAAACGGTGATACCGGTAAAAGCAATTACGAAGCATTTATCGAAAATTTGTATAAAATCGTGCAATTACACGGTGTTAATGGGCCGATGCTTACTAAACAATACTTATCTATGATTTGAGTGCGAAATGCTAATGAGAGAACTTTGTTTAATCGGTAGGTATTGTTTTGCAATTGTCACGAATCTGTTTAATAATGCAAATGTTCGTTGTTTTTCAAGTAACTATTGGTTTATTTTTATATGACCTATTTTTGAATTTATGACATGACAAATATTAACGAATATATCTATATATCGACGGGTCCTACGTAAACTGGTGCAAGTGCGTTTTCACAACTTTACAGTAGAGCGATTTGAATGTTCTAAATGCCTGTAACTTTAACATTATTCACGTGTAATGCAGTTTTTTTTTTCAAAAGGATTCAATTATACCATTTTAAAATTTTAACTATGTACGTTGAACCCGTACCCGTCGATATAATATAATAATATACTTATGATAACATATGTATTTTTATAATATTATATACCATTTTTTTTTCCGTGGGGAAACCCTTCATGGGTTCCTCTCAGCTGCGGGGGTAGCGGAGAGAAGATGCCGGACTCCTACCGGCTAAAACCCCACTGTGTTCCTCTGGACGCCTTTTGTCGGGACCACGGGTACGCTAATAGCACTCGTCCGCGATCCCGACGGCGTTTGCCCACGTCTGGGCCCGTCTCGGTTCGGGATGGAGCTGGACCTACTCCATCCGCTCATCTTTGAAGTGCATGCAGGAACACCGCGCGCGCCACCTCGAGGCTTAATGGTGTTTTTGACGAAGGACACCCCCGTGTCCTACGCCAATGAATCCGTTATGGGGGTAGGAGATGGGCGTGGGGAAACCTTTTTTTCGGCTGCAGATTGGGAGGTCTGAGGATTTCTCTCTCTTCCGCTCCGCAGTCTCCTTCTGCGAGTTTACTTCCTCACAGAAGGATTTGACCGCCTTCCATGACCCCGCGCTTACGACCATAGCTTTTACCACGGCCGGCAGCGAGAGGTCAGGCCCCACTGCAGCGACGAGTATACGGCGCTGAATATCCCATGTTGGACACTCCTCCAGAGTATGCTGCGCCGTGTCTTCGTCGCAACTACAATGGTGGCACTGGGTGGTTGGCTCCCTTCTGGCTATGCGGCACAGGTACTTCCCGAAACATCCATGACCCGAGACCACCAGCCGAAAGGTCATCGACCCATGCCGCCTGTCCATCCAGTCTTCTAGCACCGGACGGACAGCCTCCACGGCCAGCCGTGGGTTCAGCCAGCCTCTCCTTCCATTTTGCAGTCATGGACTGTAGGGCATGGAATTTCCGCTCTGCTTCCTCATTTGGCGTGGGGTGTTCACCCCGGAGCCGGAGGTCTGCGCGCCAGCGATACAATGCAGCACAGACCTCCGCCTGCAGATCCCAGGGAGGACACCCAGCCATTAAGCACGCCGCCTCAAAGGAGATGGTGCGGTAACCACGGATGACCCCGACGGCCATCACCCTCTGTGGTATTTTTAAGAGGGTGACACTCTGCCTTGTCAGGGCCTCCACCCAGACGGGTGATCCGTAAAGAGCCATGGATCGCACCACACCCAAGTATAGGCGGCGGCTACTCGCAGTGGGCCCCCCTAGGTATAATTAATAATATTATATACCTAAGTAGCAAACAATTATGCAGTACTTATAGTAAGTGGATATCAGTAATCAAGCCCAGATACAATTAGAGTCCTACATAACGACCTCAGACACGTTGCTATTTTTAAGCGCAATATTGGAATACCATGTATACACTACGCACAGCTTCACAGCTATAGGGCACCACTGCCATATCTGATCTTTAATATTATAAAAAGTGTCTCTCTTTTATCATATAATTTTAAGCCGAACAAAACACCTAATACTGATGGTCACTTACTTACAATGGTCAAAATAGATGTTGAGGTGGTGCATATGTAATAATAATACAAGTTTCACGACGGCAATATCTTTCACTTCTATTAACAAAATATTTTTACTATGCCTTCTAATTTCCCTTTAATAGATTTGTAATATCTCATGAGAAACAAATTTAAAATGGTATGTCTATTATAAAGACGGCAAGTCTGTCGGCTTAATTGTTTTGAAGTACTACCCACCGGCTCCTTAGTTCACCTCAAACGACTGAAGTAGGAAGCGTAACAATACTACAGTTACGTTGTTAAGACTATAAAGTTACGGTGAACCCACTCCTTTTACGACTCTTGTATGCCCCAAACGTAAGTTTATTACCGACTATCTTTCCACGACTTCAGGAACTTATTTTTGCAACGAGCATCTTTCTAATCGACTAAGTATTGTACTTCACTGCATAGTCTCTTCAATGATAATGTTGACATGTAGTACACCGCCAGTCGTCAGCCTTGTGTCACGTATATTCAGAGCTAAAAACCTCGAATTCAAATAATTTAAAACAATATTCAACCTACTTATAGCGCCCCCTACCGGTAAATGTCATTATCGTTTTTCGTGCAGCCTGTGTACATTTATGATTTTTCAAAATAAGAAATAAAATAAGTAATTTATCGTAAAAATTGTTAATTTATAACAAATATTTCAATTAATAATTTATAAAAGACGTAGGTGTGATATATTGTGCAGAAAAGTTACAATGGAAAATAAAGAATTTTGACGAAATTATTCTGAAGACTTGTACTAGGCGGCCATTACGAATGCAGTCGCAAATTGAAAATGTATTATTTTCATTTATTAAAGATAAGATGATAATCTTATATATTAATGAGGAATGACAAGGTAAATTTTTACATATATATTTTTCCAAGCAAAGGATTTTTAGATTACCATATTGTTCTGTAGCAAGGAATTTGACGTCTTATGTTCATTAACTAAGCTTGTCACCTATTTAGGTGATCTCGCTTATTTAAATCCTTATATAAATCTCGCTTATATAAAGCTATGAACATAGAAATAGGGTGCTATTTAGCCCCGTGCATGGGTACTAACCCGTTTATACTGAGTATTTACTCACATAAAAGAATCTACTATTGAGTAGAATATACCTAATAGGTATTCACCCGTTCAAATAAGGTTATGACCCTTACATATTGGATATTTACCTACATTACAAGAAATAGGGTGCTATTTAGCCCCGTTCATGGGTACTAACCTGTTTATATTGAGTATTTACTCACATAAAATAATCTACTATTGAGTAGAATATACCTAATGGATATTCATCCGTTCAAATAAGGGACCCTTACATATTGGATATTTATCTATATAACAACTATAATAAGATACTACTATTAAGTAGACGGATACAACGGATATTCACCCATTCTGATAGGGTATGATGTCCTTCACATCGGGTAAATAACCCATATAACAAAATACTAATAATCAGTAGATAGACACAACTATTACCATCAATTGGGTGTAATGATTTTAATGAATGAACATTTTATTGAAGAATCATTCAGATTAATAATGTACATGATACAGGATATAGAGATGACAATTTATATCCTTTTGTAATACTCTAGAAGAACCTAAATTTGGTTTAACCATTCATAAGAATTTGGTATCTAGGTAGATCAGCATATTAAAGAGTAATTTACTAAAGGAACTATCTATCTATCTAGATGGTGATAGATAGACTAAAGGAAAAAATAGTTTAAAGGAAGAACACTAGCCTCTAGGAAACTGTGGGACGGATAACACATGATTAGACTTTAAAAGTTGCACAAGGCGCAGTTACTATTGTAGCTGTAAAGAGTCAAAAGCCATGGCACATCAGGTGAATGCTTACTGCTCTCGAGCATTTGACATGATTGTTTCTTAATAATTTTAAATTATTTGCCTTTATAAAGATAATTTGCTATCATTTATCTTATTACTGGTGCTGGTCATTTATTATGTATAATAAATAATAAGAAGAAATTTCATAGTACAAGTACTGGAACAAATGATCGGCAAAATGGTTTAAGAAACAATGATTGTTCAATTCATATATATATAGTACAATATTTTATAATAACAAATATAACGAAGATATTTACACTTCATCCTATGATGAACTTCATCCAAAAGTTTGAGATACTCATACCAAATAGGGTCATTATCTGACTTACAACAAGCCTCATGCACAAATACCTGTATCACAGAAAGGCTTGATCGAAGTTTCCTTTGGAATAAATCTTCAATCACAACAGATTTTTAGGTGAGTGGTTAATAATGTGGTCGATTATAATTATAATTTTAAAGACCAGTTGTAACAAATAACTATTGACCCAAGTTTTGCAAGTGGTTAGCTTTAAGAGTCTATTTGTATAAACACTTAAACTCATTATTCTCAAGGAATGAAGATTTTTTTTTTTCAAAATATACTCAGTATGTGTGTAGAAAGACTTCTCACATCAGTGGTAACATATTGTTTACTCTTAACCAATTTTTTACAATATTTTTACTTTACCAACACCTGATGATGGTGATGTTGGTTTATATTGAATATCTTGGTCTTAATCTTGAGCTTTAAATAAAGCCTGGCATTCCACTCACTACTTACTATTGTTTTCAAGAATGCATATTTGGATACTAATTCATGATTACCTTAAACAGTGTTTACATGTCTATGGTTAAATGGAAATTCTATGCATTTCAAGTTCTTTCCTTTGGTTTGAGCAGAACACTATATTTATGTTTTTACTAACTTTTTAAAAGATACAAGACCATACATAACTGATTAAGATCTAGGGACATTGTGTCAGTTATATATTTATATAACAAAGTTCCTATTTGAAATGTCATAATATTGGACAAGGAACAATAACGACACTTAGTAATTTAGGATCATAGACATAATAAGCTATATCATTCTTTAGGATTTATTGGTTACTTAAAAGATAGTTTGATAATTGGAAATAATACAACTGTTAAGGTTGTTCATTGTATTATACAAGGAATAAATAAATAAAAAATCAAATTGCTTTACCATTAGATAAAGGATTAAAAATCAACACAAGGGTGAAATAAAAAGAAAAAAAAAATAAAAAAAAATATATATAATAATAATATTAAAAAAAAAAAAATTATAATAAATGCAAAGATATGTATATATCACACAACAATTTTAATAATGTTTATCAAAATACTATCCCTCTTACAGATAGATATAATTATAGGTGGTAGTTGTCATATTATTTTTATTATCGGGACACAATCAGTTATGTAACATATGGTCATTATTCTCGGTATTTTTGTTATTTGATTTAAATAACAAATCCGATCAACTATTTAAAGTTAAATGCAGCGTTACTTGTGCTTAAAGATATTTTTTCAATAATCATCTTCAACACGGTGAAACCCTAATACGTGTAGGCAACTCCACAGTTATTTCATATAGAAACAGCATGGTGTTTAATACCCACATTTAACCGTAATATCAAGGCACATATTGGATTTATTGAATACCCAAAAAATGTTTTTATTTCCCTAATACATTCAATAATTTCAGAATGAATTTGCTATCACTAAATCAAGATTATACATTGCGAATTAACACTTTGAAGGTTTTTAAATAGATTTATTTACTAGGAAACCTACAAGAAGTATGACTTACATGTCATGACTAAGGTTATACTATTTAAATGGAAATATTCATTTTATTTCTAATAAAATAATTGTTGTTAAAGATTATCTCTGAACGGTTGGGGAGTTTGTGGTAGTATCAGACTGGTCCAGACAGTCCTAAAAAAAAAAGTATTAAAAAAAAAAAAAAAAATAAATAAATAAACCTTTCGTTTTGGAAGGGTTGCATTTTGGGTCTCATATGAATTTAAAAAAAAAAAAAAAAAGTTCTAGATCCATTTGTTTTTCGTCAACGCTTTACCCTGTATGTTACTCGCTTCCTCGAGGAGCGTTTCGTTTCTATACACGAATCTCAAGATTTTGTTGCTCTACAAGCAATGTTAGACGCAATAATGAAAACGTGATGCTGGTGCTTATAATATTTTGGCCTAAAGAGTGTAAATAACTAGATCTATCTGTAGACTGGTTACAATATTCTTTTCATTTTGATATATATATGTCTAGAATTATTTTTGTTCTTAAAATGCATATTTAGGTTTTCTATCCTCCATATCCCAAGTATGCTATTAGTTGGGATAGTTACATCTGATGTATAAATATTTTTAGCGAGTTAAGTGTAAAATATTATATATTATTTAGTGGAGATGAAGAATAAATAATATTTACTTTTTTTGGTTATTGTAATTACTCATATAGTAAAAAAAAAAAAAAAAAAAAAAACAATAATAATATATGAGTAATATATATATATAAGTAATATATAAAGACAATAGATATCGTATATATTATGACGTTCACTTGGTGTAAGCCCGTGAATGCCATTATTACTACCGATTCGCCTACATCTGAGTCGAGACTTCTAAAAAGTATACATAAACATAATAATAACATTATTGTATATTAACCAAATTGCTTGGCGGAAGATATTGTATATTAAATTGCCACATGAATTTAAACCTTACTATAACCAGTGTTCAAACAATCTAGTATTACCATTATTTCATAGTAATCATAGTATTTGTCCAGCACATCCTTAATAAAGTTACCTAGATAGGCCTAGTAACACTTGAGAGTTACAAGAATAAGTTTATTTCTTTTATGTAATCTTATAATACAGTGACCTCCCAGACGACAGTTTCTAGATTTTACCAACCACGGAGGATGATGGCATTGATATATCATTTTTTACAATACATACCATTAGAGAGCACGCTTTACCACGCTGCTACGCTGACGTCTAAACATATGAGTGTCAGTTAAGACCCTCTTAGAAGGATAGCTGAATGGATCAGATCTAAGTTCAATTTTGTAGTAGAGACGTTACATCAAACGTATACTTGATAACTGTAATTAATATTTAAATAGATATATTAAATTAGGAATTTTAAAAATAATAGGATTTAAATGTTTTTGTATCTTGTTTAATAGGCTCGTTATTTTACAAATCTCTAAACATCTACATGTCAACATTATCATTGAAGAGACTATGCAGTGAAGTACAATTAGAAATTAAACGAACTTACCTAAGTGAAGTTCCAATTTCAATTGTACGAACTGCATAGTCTCGAAATGATATTATAACCCACCCACCCATACTTATATACGATAAGTATTACCCATAATATCATCTATGTTGTAAAATAATCGAGCTAATGAACTTACATCTTGACCCCAGGATCTCTAAACTTAATGACATTTACCGGTAGGGGGCGCTATAAGTAGGTTGAATATTGTTTTAAATTATTTGAATTCGAGGTTTTTAGCTCTGAATATACGTGACACAAGGCTGACGACTGGCGGTGTACTACATGTCAACATTATCATTTCGAGACTATGCAGTTCGTACAATTGAAATTGGAACTTCACTTAGGTAAGTTCGTTTAATTTCTAATTATTGGTAAATTGGTACTAGTGGTGAAGATATTTTTATTTATAGTATTTTTTGTAACAATAACCACAAATAATGTTATTAAACAACGTTTATAAAAACTGATAGTGATCAAAACATAGCCTCAAAGGTTTTCAGACAAATAAAAGATGCAAATATTAAAATTAGCGCTATATTACTCTGAAATAATTATGAAAATGCATCTTTACTTTCGGAATTTAAAATCCTGAAAACAGATTTACTTATTTTTTATCGAATCCTAAGTTAAATAAATAGTCTATTCATAATAAATCCAGCGCTATATTTTGTATATATACCTATGAGCATTAGCAAATAGAAATATCCAGATGTCCGAGCACGCATCATTTCATATCCGACCCGAACCATAAAGATAGATAAAAAATACATGGGGGCAATCAAAAACCAATACGGGTTACTCAACAATCTCGATACAACATCTCAATATCTCATAGGATGCCCCGGTTCTCCCCGAAATATGGCGTGCAATAAAATATCGGGAAATGGAAAAGCAATCGGCGGATCCACAATCAACATGCGAGAACAGAATATGAATTCAGGAAAACCTATTGGGACATAATAGTAGGTATAGCATAGTGTTGTAAATATACCGCCGTAAACAATTTATGGCTGATGGAAATGTAATTGGATGGTTTATGTCTGAAAGTTCGTTTACGACCTGACCACGAGCCCTCGCTAACTGCGACTATCTAAGTATATAACGGGAATTATAAAACAGATGTGCATGCTATACAAAGTTGATGCTTATCGTATACACTATTTAATTTTAGAAATGTTAAGTCGCTCAATTAGGCTAACTATTTGAAATTTTGAGATCTACTCGTAGCTACAACTTTATGGGTGTTTATCAAATCTAATTGCCGGCCATTTTTACTTCACTACTTTTCTTGGACGCTGGTAATATCTGATGATCAGTTGTAATAAAATGAATTCCTTTACATACGAGTAGCTTAGATTAATAGGTAATGAAGTTTATAATTCCACTATATCAAAACTGAAAACATGTGAATTAGTCATACATCCTTGCACTCCAAGAAAATTATTGGCATGCAAGAACTACATTTAAAAAAGGAAAAAAAGATTTACAAAACTTATAAAAACCTACATTCGAATAAAATTTAAATTCCTTCGCGATTTTTTATAACTTCTCTGTAATACGAGTATTACATCATGAAGCATCTAGATACTAATCTGCAGCTTTGATCAGTAGCATCTAGTAACTAATCAAACAGTGCAAATTCATTAGAGCGTAGTAAACTGAAATTGGTAATCCACTATACATGGTAGTACAATCTACGCCCGTGTCCACAATACGGTATAATCGCTAACATAACTAAGCCGATTCGGACCAGTGGCCTTGAAGCCCCATATCCTCTGATATAGGATAATATGCTATATCTTATCTATTCCGGAGGGATATTGTAAGGATAGATATCCAATATTTTGGAGTGCAGTTATGTATTTCGATAAGGAGAAATCCCGTGTGGTTACCTGTAAATGATTGGGTTAACTCTTTATATTTGGGTACTTTTATGTTTACGTAACAGGATTCTTAGATATTCAAATTTTAGATTACTCTAAAATTAACTGATTTTGTGTGCGTCTAGATGACTGAAACAATTTTATTTAACTTTTACTAAAGTTATTACATTTAATTATATATTTAAAATATTTTATGCATTTATTATTGAAGAATAGAAAATATATTGTAATTACGAATTTCTTGTTACTCTAAAATAATTTGCAAAATCCACATCGACGATGTTGTACACAATCACATATAAATCACATATAAATCGTTTTCTTAAATATTTCCATTAAAATTCTCAATACAACTGACGAATTTCAGAATGACATTATCAATAGCGGTGGAAGCGCACAACACACAGCAAGTTCATTTGATCGGTTCATTTGCAGGCGGACTGCAGCCCGATGCCGCTACGGCCGGGTGAACTCTATCTCCAACGTATACGGGGAAAGGTGGGCTATTTTCATAGCATTCGTTAAATTATCGTATTATCGTATAAAAGACTATGTATTATTTTTCGATATTTTCTGTGGTTAAAAATCGATAATAAATAATAAATAAAGTAAAATAATGAGGCACTGCTTTTATTTTTATCACATTTTGTACCATTTTACTAGCTTTTATTCCAAGTTCCTTGTTAATTCGTACTCACGTGAGGGGCAAATGAAGCAAATATAATTTTAAATCAGTCAATCGCAACCGATTGAGCTCAAATTTACCTTAGTATGCACGTTTTATTTGGATTGGATGGATGTCATTTCAGTTCCAATAGGGCAGACGTCCTAACATAGTAAACCAATTATTTATTATGCATCACCATGTTATCTTAAAAACATTTTTAAATACAGTACATTTACGTAGTGTCTCAAGCAAGGTGCATTGAAATAGCGTAGTGGTATTTTATTCAGTCTTGCTCCAGGAGTCCCATCTTCGCCCGTGATAGTATATGTAAAAATAACAAAATTAAATTACTTCATTTTGTAACATGCTAAATATCAATTAGAAACTTGAAGACGATTAAAAAGAGGATTTTTAGTGATGACAAAATTTAAGTCACACGAAAACGAACGAATTTGAGAATGGTGCCCGTAGCCAGTGAATAGGCAACAGCGGACTGAGTGAAATTGACAGATTTATTCGCATTCGGGTACAGGGATTGTGTGTGCCTGCAATTTTTACTGCACACCCTACGTGGATTACTCGTGTACCAATTAAATGTTAACCATAATAAATTGTTAAAGGAATACTTTAATTTATAGTCAAATATTAATGACATGTTACTTGCTTCATAATTATTATCATTCCTGATAAGCCACATTTAAATACATAAAAAGGCAAATACTTATAGATGATAGGTATATAGTCATCATAAGTCATGTCATAAGGTGTGTGTGACATATCTCGAAAATCTGTCTAAAAGATAACACATCAACTCGAAACCAAGCATGCATTCACGCACGCACCTATACATATACTCTCTCACACTTACAGCTTTTTTAGTGCCTATTAATGCGTAGTGCAGCATGTAGGACGGCACTTGCTTGTAAAGTTTTATTTATTTATATGAAACCGCCAACATAATTTTAATACTCACACTATTTTTCCTCTAAGCCACATATAACTTGTACTAAAAACTCGAACAAATTTAAAGATTGGAGCTACACGCTGCCTAGTAAATAGCTCGGCCTACGGGAGGCTGAGTGAAATTGACAGATTTATTTGCGCTCAGCGATGCGGGGATTGTTCGCCTGTAATTTTTACTGCGACTCGCCTCGTATGGCGAATAATTTCGTTATACCTTACAATAGCTTTCAAATATTGTTACTATTTGTAGGTACGCCAGGTATTAAAAGTAGATAAGTAATTGGTTTGTTATTTTTTTATAGAATCAAATAAGCAGTATTAATGGTTAGAGTAGGTATTCTTGGTTTTGACCCAAAATTTAATGTATTTTTATATAATATTTATATATTTGTTAATCTGTTATTAGAATTCCATATCCATTATTTCTAACAAAGTTAATAGAATACAATATTATACTTAAACCCAATCCAATCTATAAAAAAAACAATCAAGAATATGCGTTATGAATTGTTTTATAGATTAAAAGTAATTAAATAAGTCTAAATAATATAATATAGTTTAATATAGTACCTACATTTAAAGTAAAAGTCAATAATGTCCTGTATTATTTTCATGTACGAGTTTATTGTGTGATATTTTTCCACACAATCCAATTTAAAATTTAATTTAAACCTGACAATACCGAGTGAAACGCCCATTGCTTTTTAAATAAATGCAATGTTGCAATCCAAGCATGCAAATAAATTTTGAGGGAAAAACAAGGATTTTATTTTTAAATAAAATAAATTTGTAAAGAAAGTATTGTATGGTTTGAAAATAGGAAATTAAGGTCTAAGTAATCTTAATAGTCCTAACAAGCTATTCTTGTATACAATGAACCTAGTGAACGTTTTAAGGGTTTAAAGGAAAATCGCAAAACTGGTACAAAATTGTTACTGAATAGTTACTTTATATCCTTTGTTGGTTAACAAATTCTCTTTTTCTGTTTGTTAGCTATTGAGGAGCTTGTGGTCGAATTTTGACCACTGAGTATGTTAGTAAAACTCCTACGGTCTTATTCATAAAAAATGCTTATAGAAGGGTTTAAGCACTCATTAGTTAAAGTGTTCAATAAGCTTATAAAACGTTCTATAAAATTGCTTATTCATAAACGTTCCATAAACCTAATAACCTAATAACTAATGTGTCGCTAAAGTCAACTATAAATGAAAATGTTGCTATTATAGTGAAGTTCGGCGAACAAATTGACGAATATCTAATAGATAAACATCATTAAATGACATTATTTCGTACTAAAAAATATTCTGTCTTGACATTCTTGTCAATGGGTTGTCGATAAAACCAAATCACATGTCAGTGTCATTGTATTTGTAAATACCGCGAATTTAAAAATATTTTATTTGTTAAAATGGGATGTGAAGCAAAAGTTGTTAAAAGATAAAGGAGTGAAAATTGGTTGGATATTAATGTTTTATGTAATATATGTAATAATTATATAAAGTTAAATTCAAGTAAGTTTCGTTTTGTAAACATTCGCAATATCTTATGGCAGTAAACCCTGTATTTCAGAAGGTGTACCAGGACCTCTGCGATCTAATTTACGATCATTACGTACGAGATCAATTATAAAATTTACTATCGATTTATTAAAGCGATAACGCTTCTATAATGGAAACAGATCACTCTTTGGTGCAATGTTCTTCGAAGTGGACGGTTTTCTAGATTTTTAATAATCTAAGCTTTGTAAAATTTGCATTGTAATTTAAAATAGTGATATAATAATGTTATTTAATATTAATTTATCGGATATTAAAATAAATTATTTCAAGTTTGTATACAAAATGGATATTGACATAATTTATTAAAAACGTATTGTCAAATTAGGTTAGTAATCACGAATCAGCTGTTGAGAGTCGGCCATCTTTGCCTTATAGCACTGTTATAGTAGGGTTCTGGGCTCTATAAGTTATAGAAGGTTTATAGAACGGTTTAGTGCCTAAAATGCGTTTATGAATAACACTTTTTGACAATCGTACTATAGCAACGTTATAAGTGTGCTATAACTTTTTATGAATAAGACCGCTAATGTTTCATTTATCTTTTAACTTTAAATTAAGTAAATTAGAATAAAACTTAAATTGGCAGTTCTGATTTATTATCACATCATTGTGCTTAGGGTCCGGGTCACATTCAATCAATTTCCCAGGGTATAATCGTGTTAATTACAGGCTTTACATTCCAATCCGTCGGTGCCACTATTGCTCGAATGTTTTCACGCGCTGTGGAATTTAGACCATCAGGCAGACCCAATTAATATCGGTACTAAAATTTAAAGCTGCAATAAACATAGCCGTGGTTGTACTGATGTGGAAAACTGCGCTTTTTGAACCATCATAAAAACCAATGTGGTGCCGCCACAATATGCGTTTAATGGGTTGTGTGTGGGCGTTATTCGCAAGTTGGTATACAACCGAGTTACAGTTACCCCTGGTTGGGTAAGATGTGGTAATTTCCCAAGAGATGGGAGTTCGACGCGGTCTTGCTTGAACTGGTTGTCGCAGCCTTAGGGAGTTCGCGCACTTTACTGGACGATAGCCTGAAAATGTGGTTTGTGTATGTAAATTGCCTTCGGTTAGTAATTTGGTCAGCATTTCCATTGGGAAAAGCTTTTCAGAATTACTTTTTTAAATTAACATTGCTTATTTAACACTTTTACTTATATACACGTGTTATTTGAAAATTAAAAATAAATAATGAAGTAAATATTATGATTCAAAAAATACCGCTTTCACTCAAATGTTATTATTATAAATAATTAACGTGTTGTATCGAAATTTATTATTTACTAAGAATTATTATTTTTTATTATTAATATAAAATCACTTATATCCGTATTTGGCACGAAAAGCACTTCATTTCTAAGTGAAGTTACAAAAATATAATTTGCTTCAAACGCTATGATATCTAAATGATAAACGAATCAGTAAAACTGGGAGGTGCCCTAACACCGTCATACAGCTATATTGTTTGAGGAACTAGAAAAGGTTTGTGAGCCACTTGGGAGCGGAAGTAGCTACATTTTATGCAAGCGTTTCGGGACTTTCGACGTCGCTAGATGAATTTTTAGAGGATATTTCTATATTCCGTTCCCTTATGCATTGGGATATGGACAAATGTTGAAATTTTATTGTATGAGTAGAATACAATACGTAAGATTTTTTTTGTTTTATATATCATACTTAAAAGAAAATAGAAGAAAATTGGATATGGATAACAGTTGATGAACTAAGGAATATTTATCTTTAGTTATTTGGTATATACTGTCGTACCTACTAATAATCGAGCTGAATTTTTACAAGCATATGTAAATTGGATTGTATATCGGGCCATGAGATGAGATAGGCTATTTTTCTTCAAGTATTTGACCATTAACACTTTTATCGGTACGTCTCCTATATTAGCATAATATATATGATATTACATAATATATATTATATTACATAATAAATATTCAATATTTAAGATTTAAGTGCTAACCATTATATTTGTGCTAACCATATTCTTATTTACGAAAATACGAAGTAAGAACATTTTTAAAGACCCATATATCAAAATAATTACTAGCGTACCACGGCAAACTGATAAAATAATAGACATACTTAAAATGTGGACAAGGTAACGTTGAAAGGGCTTTTGATTGGGTTTGAATAAGACTGCAGGTGCGTTTACCTTCAAGGTTTATGTAGCAAATGTGTCAATTCATACACAATAAATCAAGCGTTACGAAGTAAGCGTAGCAAATTATTAAATTGAATGAAAAAATAATTGATTGGTCCAGATGGTCATTACTTTTATGGTATGTGGTCACTGTGGTATCGACATTTTAATCACATAATATGTAGGTATTAGAAATAGTTATACAGGTGGAAGTTATTGGCGTGGAATTGTTAATTCTAACCTTATTTTCTTTAATGAGATAACTGTGATTGACGTTGTGATACTAGTAAATACTATAACACACAACTCTAAGAGATACTTAATACTATCATTGATTTATACAAATAATATACATTAAAATTAAAACTTGTTTAATAAATTTAAATTTATAATAGTTTTATTTTTTGAATTTATGAAATGATAAGTATCTTTCATTTACATTTTCACGACCTACAACCATTCCAAATCGCTCCGTGAGTTCTAAGCCGGACAGCCTCAACATTTCATTTGTCAATAAGTTCCTCCACGACAACACAAAAACCGTGTAAGTAGTTGAAACTCCTCAGAATCCTTGTTCTTCTTAACTAAAAACTTACTAACATTCAACTTAACATTCGTGTAATGACTATAAAAAGAGAGTAACATGTTACATTTTTGTTACAGATGTTCCGACTAATGCGTTTCTTAATGTTACTTCGTTTGTCGGAAGTGAACTATTTGGAGCTTCGGTACTAAGAAATTAGTGGAAGGAGTAATTCTATTTGTGGGTATAATTTAAAGATTACGTTAGAACATTATGCCATGACAGTTTCTTATGAAAAGAAATGCTAGATGTAAGATGCGTCGGCGATAATTGTAATATTTTCTTTTTTTAAAAGTTACAAATACGTATAACCATTAAGACCCTAGCTCTAAAGCAAGCTATCGAACCAGATGGTTGAGCGGTCACCATGTTTGACATACTGTGAGATCCAGGTTCGAATCCCGAGCTGGCAAACATTCCAACTATGATTTTAGAGTTTTTCATTACTTTGGGTTCCTAGTGAACGTGCCTTTTTTATAATATAAGAGTAGCAGACGAGCATGCAGTCCACCTGATGGTAAGTGGCTACTGCCGCCCATGGACATCTGTAATCAACCCCAGATAGGATTAGATATTCCTACCTGAGGTCGGCCACAGAAGCGCTGCTACCCCTGAGGACTAAGCTGGAACGCCTCGGAAAAGTCTGTCTCCCTTACCACACCCTTCAAACCGGAACACAGCAGCGCCTAACACTGCTGTTATTAGGTAGAAATAGGTGTGTTTACGTCCACGGCACCTACGACACGAGGAATCTTATACAACGTAGAATAGTTATAGTAACAGTCGAAACTATTGAGGACAAAGTTGGGCCGCCACAACTAAGTATGCCTTTGAACTAAACTTAACTTTGACTTAATAGCATCATAACCAAACATTGTTCACAGATACGAACGTACGCGAACTTGTGTATTGGAGTTCGTAGTTTAACAGCTTTCCAATGATAATATTGAACTTGAGTGTCATTGTTACTGCGTAATTACTTTGTAACAACACTAATGTTATTGTCTGTACCACTCGGTGAAACTGAGCAATAAATTTCGACACATATTCAGTTAACATGCAAAGTCTGATTCACTTGTGCTTTTATAAGATGGAGGTATCAAATGAGTGTGCAATGCACTTGATGGTTAGTGGTCATTGGCTCCCATGAAAATCTGTAACCAATTCCATATAGAACGAACGAAATTCTACATGAGGCCGGTCACAAATAAAGGCTAAAATGGCTGCCTCATAATTCTGTAAGTCAACTGGTGTCCTTCCATTTAAATATCTTTCAAATCTAAACCTACCTTTATAATTAAATATTTTAAGGTATATGCTATAAAAATTGAAAGACACAAACGTCGTCGGAACTTAAACGACATAAATTTAACTATGATATTGGTTGAAAATTAAAAATATGAATAATTTTCATCGCAAAATTTTCTTAAGTGACATTCATTTTGTTCTTTGAGTTGGCATACATTACATTTTTTCTCCATTATAAAATATTTTAACGACTGTAGCGGTCTTGTGGCGTGGAATTTTGACTGGGGGTGGTCGAAATATGGAATTCAGTTATTGTTATTGTTATTAATATTTTTATAGGCTCAGGACAAAATTATGGGCCTAAAACAACATTCAAAGAGTATCAAACATCGAGAGCTTATTGGAACTCGAAGTGTACCTGACATGAGTTTTTTTTTTATATAATATAGGAGTAGCAGACGAGCATGCAGTCCACCTGATGGTAAGTGACTACTGCCGCCCATGGACATCTGTAATCCACCCCAGATAGGATTAGATATTCCTACCTGAGGTCGGCCACAGATGCGCTGCTACCCCTGAGGACTAAGTTGGACGCCTCGGAAAAGTCTGTCTCCCTTACCACACCCTTCAAAACGGAACACAGCAGCGCCTAACACTGCTGTTATTAGGTAGAAATAGGTGTGGCGGTGGTGCCGCCGGAGTCGAACCACAAAGGGTTCTAAGAGTTTGAATGATGAAATGGCATTTATAGATAAATTAATGTACTTTTAATATATTCAATAGTTACATGAGTAGTTTTTTTCAAAGTAGTCGTTTTAAAAGTAAAATGGGCCAATTTGAAATCATAAAGTTTTAAAAATAATCGTGATGAAAATTAGATAAAATCATAAATAAAATGAAGTACCTACATTTATCGAAGTATGGTTGAATTCTAAAAATTATGAAATCAAGAAAAGCTTCTGGGTTCAGTGTCCTTTAAATTTAACTTTAAACATGTTTTTGCCATTAAATTCGAAAATTCGAAAAGAATGGACAAATAACCCTACTTAGGCTGTATTTAATGTTATAATGTAACCCTCTTAGCAAAAAATTAAAACAGACGTACATTCTTACCAATCTCTCAACATAATAGCGGAGAAGCACGAGAAACAAAAGAATGCATCCGCATTTCGCACGCATAGCTCTTGCGCTATGCACGCTATGCTACGCTTCGCTATGCTACGCTTCACTATGCTACGTCTAGACCGTGGATACAATTTGCGAACGAAGTGCCGAACGAGTGTACTCAGAAGTAAACATGACATTGTTTACGGCACCCTGTTTTTCCTCTTATGCGGATTTCTTTTCACAAAAAAACTTTTTCTTTGGCAAAGGATGTTCATCATACGTCGCAATGACGCTCTCGAACGCACGATTCCATTAGCTCGGATTGCTGACGTTCACGCCGAAATATATTCGCAAATTGAATGAGGAAAAATATTCGTGACACAACATTCACGTAGTGCTACTTGTATGTTGGATGTCGACTCGCATAAGATTAACATAATAATATTCTATTAAAGCCATTCTGGCGCGTGTAGCTCCATCGTGCTGAATTATAATGCGTGAAACTCGTATGTTATTCTTGTATGAGATTATGGAGAGTTCGTTAGATGCATACTTATTTTTTTATTTCATTCTAACCCTTAAGTATTAGCAGCATGTGCTATTGTAGTAATTTAGGTCCTTCTGTAATTTCTATTCGACTTTACCAATTCCAATCCTTTACTGCTTATGTGCCATTATAAGCCAGAAGTGAATTAACAAAAGCTTTAACATTTTTCGAATTTTGTATTTGGCATTTACATGAGTTCTCTTTTCACGTAAGAATAGTGCTAAATTTAATCCTTTACAAGTCTCACAAAATAACGTTAGTATGCAAATAATGACGGTCCCGAAATCTCAACTCATGTTAACTTGTCGACATTAGTCCTAATTATGCGAGCATGATGCATGATACATCCTCACTAATGCAATATGACACACTCGCGACGAAAATCTTCCGCGGTATGAATAATTCCCTCTACTTTGCGCTGCTTAAACTATTCCACATTCACGTGGACGAAAATTGTATAAAATTAAATCAAAATTTGTTATTTAAATTACATTATTTGCAGCTATTTATTTATTTATTTATTTATTATTTATGCACACACAATATAAGAAAAAAAGACAAACACATAAAGAAATAATATGTACAAAGGCACTGCTTATTTCTGTCAGAAATTTCTTCCAGCAGACCTGTGAGTGGATAGAGGGTGCAGAATGGTAGTGTTAGTGTGTACTTAAAAAGATGTAAAAATAACATATATGTTATACTATAGATATATAAATATACATAAATATATAAATACTTATACATACATATTTACTATATATATATGAACTACTTAGATAAGGAAATATAGTGCTCTTTAACTCGTTTTTTAAATATAGATATAGTGTCAGATTCGCGAATCTTTGGTGGAAGCGCATTCCACAATCTGACAGCATGCACTGAGAAGGAATGGGAATAGGAAGAAGTTTTATGGGAAGGAAATTTAAGTAGGGTCTTAACGTGGTTTCTGCAAGGAGCGTAAGGAGGTCGAGCGAAAGAGAAACGTTCTCGCAGGTAAGTGGGATAGTTGGGGTTACGTAGTATATTAAATAATAAACATAGCATCCTTGTGTTTCTGCGAAGGCGGATTGGGAGCCACTTGAGATCCTTACGAAGCTGGGAGACGTGATCGTATTTGCGAACACCGAAGATAAAACGAATGCACAAATTTTGTAAGCGCTCAAGTTTATTAAGAAGCTCCTCTGTGGCATCCAAGTAACAGGCGTCAGCATAGTCGATAATGGGTACAATTAATGTTTGAGCGAGAGTGATCTTAGTTTTTAAGGGTAAGAAACATTGCAGGCACCTCAGCGAATGGAAAGCGTGATGTACTTTTCGACTGACTTCGCTGACTTGGGCAGTCCAAGAGAGATTTGCATCAATCAAAACCCCGAGATTTCTTACCTTGTCAGCGTAAGGAATACGGACACCGTCAACCGTGATAGGTGCTAAGGTCGAAATGTCGATAGAACTCCGAGTATATCTACTGCCTACAATAATAGCTTGTGTCTTGTTAGCGTTGATAGAAACTCCGAAAGATGCGGCCCATTTAACGATATTGTTTATGTCGTTGTTTATGGTAACTATAGCTGAGTTGGTGTCTTCTGCTAAAAAATGTGAGTAAATCTGCAGATCGTCGGCGTAGAGATGAAAATTGGAAGAAATTAAGGAAGTCAAGGAATTAATAAAAATAGAAAAAAGCAAGGGAGAGAGAACGCCACCCTGAGGAACACCCGCAACTAAATCACATGCATCGGACACCACGTCGTCAATGCGAACACGTTGCGAGCGACCCCGAAGATAGGAATCAAACCAAGATATAGCGGTAGAAGAAATATTATTTGATTTTAAAATACCCAGAATTATGTCAAGGTCGACACATGAGAAGGCGTTGCTAAAATCAAGCAACACTAGTATAGTGAGTTTTTTATGTTCTATAGCGAAGCGAATGTCCTCTGTGACTTTTAGCAGAGCAGTGACTGTACTGTGACCAGTTCTGAAGCCGGATTGAAAAGGATTGAGGAGATTATTCGAATTTAAAAAGGTGGTGAGCTGGATATGCACGATATGCTCGAGCACTTTGGAGAGGAAGGGTAGGATAGAGATAGGACGAAAGTGAGACAAGATGGTAGGATTATTAATTTTGGGAAGTGGGGTAATAAAGGCCTGTTTCCAGGCTGAGGGAAAGAAACCAGAAGATAGGGAGTGGTTAAATAAATGAGTAAGTGTAGGAAGAACCGATGGCAATATCAAGATTATCATTTTAGAGCATAAATTATCAGTACCAATAGAAGAGGAGTTAATTGCTAAAACAGATTTTTTCACGGTCTCTTGAGTCACAGAGGCAAAGCTAAACTGCTCACATGTCGGCTTGGGCGTATTGGAGAGCGCAAGTAACGTAGCGGACTTAATTTGAGGATCTAAATATGCTGAGGAAACCGAAAAATACTTATTGAGATCACTCGAATTATATGCATTGCTGGTGCTCGTGGGAGATTTACCGATGCCAACAGATTTTAAGAACCGCCAAACCTCTGCAGGCGCACGGTCAACAAGAGAATCGTGGAAATGGCGTCTCTTAGCATCTCTACACATACGATTGCAGCGATTACGCAACTCTCTAAATAACCTTAAATTAGAATCGGAGGGGCACCGTTTGTATCTTCTTTTAGCCCTATCTCTTCGAGCCATGAGTGCTTTTATTTCATTGGTGAGCCATGGAGCAGGATTACGCTTAATTTTGACTCGACGTAAGGGTGCGTGCTTGTCAAATAAACTCACCACAGTTTTCGTGAAGGTAGCCACCTTGTCATCCATATTGGTGCTTTTTACCACGGATGACCAGTCAGCTGCCTCGGCATCCCGCTGAAGTGCCTCCAAATTTATACCCTTGTAACTACGTAAAAGAAGAGATTTTGGTTTCCGCTTAGGAGGACGAATGTGATAGGAGAGGTACACCAAGTCATGGTAAGAAAAAGAAGCTGTAAGTTGTCCATGAGAGACAACGCTAGTAGGAGATGAAACGATCATAAGATCAAGAAGAGAGGGATTGCAATTGGGGAAATGGTGGGTTGCTGTAAGTGGCAGAAGATGAAGGTTAAAAGAGGATAAAACATTTAGAAGTTTAGCAGAGCGAGAATCATTCTTGACCATGCAAGTATTAAAATCCCCCATTATAATAACATGTTCGTAGATAGGGCAAAAATCTGATAATACTTTGTCAAAATTGGCAAAGTAATCAATGTGTAAATTTGGACTATAGAACACGGCAAGTAACATTTTATTACAATTTAAGGATATTTCTAAAAATAAGTATTCGGCAGATTCGGAATATTCAGCGGGGGACGAGCTGACGACTTTGAATGGAATATCGGAACGCAAGTAAATTGCAACACCACCACAGCCTTTGCCTACTCTGTCATTGCGGATCAGACAAAAACCAGGAAGTTTATACAGAGCAGAGGGCAGCGAGGGTTTAAGAAAAGATTCGGAGATAAGAAGCGCATCAATATGGTTGCTGCTAATGGATGCCAGAAGATCAGAGTAATGCTTTGGAACACTTTGGATATTTATGTGTGCTATGTTTAGACACTGGGAATTTGAAGGAAATAAAGAGGAAATTTGATCAAGCAGCGTCGGACTTCCCGAAGATTCACTATCTGCACTAACAAAACTAGAAACTGAAGACGAGCAAGAGAAAAAAGAGTCATTTAAATCAACCACATTATTCATAATAGTTCAAATAAAAATAAATATATAATTATTTTAATATAATAATAATACAATATTATGCAAATCCGCGTACGAATATTAAATATATATATAATATACTAATTAGGTATACTAAATAACACAAATTTATAATATGTTTAAACTGCCAAACTCACTGCTCACTGGTATAATGGAAGAAATTTGTTTACCTGCTAACAGTATCTTAATATTAAAATTATTGAAAACACTTAAACTACAAAAACAAAAAAAAAAAAAAAAATACAACAATAAATAATAGAAATAATAAAAAAAAAATGTTAATGATCATTCACTCAGTGTCAGAATAATATAACTGGTTAAAGTTTAACTACAAAAAAAAAAAAAAGGAACAAAAAATAAGGATTATAGAGAGAAAAACCGTTTAAAAACAAAGAAAACAAATATAGACAAACATAGACAACTCAACAATGACATAAATTACAAAACATTTGATTATGATTTCTGAACGATTAGACAGTTGACAATTAGACACATTGATGTAACTTGTCAATAAGAAATTGTCATGTCACCTGAGTGAATGCAATAATTGTGTACAATTTTAAAAAAATAGGTTATTAATAAATTAGTGAAGCAATTAGTGAGTTACACAACTACCTACACGGCGAGTTATAGTAATAATGCTAAGAGTAATACGACAAATTAAAGAAGTATGATGGTTAGAGTACGAATTAAGTAAGAGGTAAACAAAATAAATGGAAGAAATTTACAACTTAATAACGCCGCCGAGTTTTCTTTGGAGCATTAGTCGTAGTTTTTGAAGCCGCTGTTTTCGGAGAGCTTGAAACTTGAACACTCTCAGCTGTCGCAGTGCTGACGGGGAATTGAGACATCAATGGAAGTAGTTGCCCCATGCCTTCAATTTTTCTCCGAGATTTGTCGGGAAGGATTATAGTTATCTTGCCCTCCACGGACCAGCACTGCTTTATGCCAAAATGATTCCGAGCTGCGATGAAAACTCTGTGCCTGGTCTTCGTTAGAAATTCGGAGATAGTGATGCCAGTACCCTTAAGTGCAGTTTTACTGTCCCAGACTAGGTGCCTGTGCTCCATGTGAAGGAACCTAACAAGAACAGGTCGTGTTTTGTCCTGGACTGGTCCTAATCTATGACAAACGTGCACACTGTCCAATTTCAGATCGGACAACTTTAATTGGTTGGATATAATCTTATGGACCACTTCGTGAACTTTTTCATTTTGGCTTTCAGGAATGCCGTGGAATAGGAGGACCTTTCTTCTCATGGCAGTTTCATGCCTGTCCAGGCCAAGTGAGAGAAGTTCTATTTGAGTTTTCATGGTAGATAGGGTTTCCCAAACAAATGACTTGAATTCGGAGAACTCACGTGCTAGAGTGTTAATGTCTGGATTGGAGGAACTGGAACCAGCTGTGGCATTCTTCAGCCTTTCCTCGTAGTCCTGCATACGGGAGCCAAAGAGCTTTTCTAGCTTGTCCAGGTTGTTTGACAGTTGTGTGTCCATAGTTTAATCAAAAGTGAATTAGTGATTAAGGCACGGTATCCAAAGGAAATGTGATATATAGTGAATACAGGTGGGTTCAGCAGTTAATTAATACATATGATTTGTAAAAATAATGCACTTGAATTAATTTTAAATGTACAAAAACTAAGAGCACACTAGATTCGCGTCTTTTCGTCGCGACTACCCACAGAGGAAAAAAGCTATCTTAACGTAAATAATCATAGTACAAGACAATTGAAGTTTTTATTGAATTCATTACATTTTGAAAATATGTATAGGATACACCTAGTTTTACTGCAAAAGCATAAATAGAAAGTGTTATAATAAATATATTACTTTAGTTATCAGAAACAGAAAAATATGAATAGCTAGAAAAAATACTGCATTTGCACAAAGACGTTTTAAAACAACAAACGAGAGAAAACAAATAAATGCAGATATGAACAACTGTATAACTGGTTTAAATTCGTCTACAGATATTTTCGCCGGCAAATTCGCCGAGTAAGTTCCCTTGAGATGTGTTTGGTCTGTAATACACACAATCTGGATCCTTATATCTCGCTTAGTACAAGAACCTGTTAGTAACAAGAAATTGCTTGTAAACGCTAGGTCGCTCTGTAGGAATTATTTTAAAGTGGCATATTACAAAATTACGCCATTATCAAAAGCCGTATCTGGAGCGCCGGCTGTAAATGTCAATTTGATTAAGAATTCAATTATTCTCGATAAAGTAGATACTTACTCGTAAATAGTACTCCTACTTGAAATAGCTTTTAAATATGCTATTTATTGGCTAGAGAGGTTTCTATTGTAAGAAACTCGTTATAGGTATTATAATGACCGTAATATTTTTACGTAAAAGTACAAAGAAGCATGCAAACAAAGTGGTTTGTTAATAGTTATTAATATATTTGAAATATTTGACTGAGATTGCTTGACTAAGATCGAATGACAATGACTTATATAAAAGAATTTGCAAATTGCGATCCATGGTAAGCTAACCATTAGATAGACTAAATTTTAATAACAAGTGTAAGTGAATAATGTACTAATGGAACCTAAAACACGGAGGAACCAAATTCAAAATTTATCTTGTAAGCTATGTGTACATTGTATATTTTTATTTTTTTATATGATATAAGAGTATCAGACGAGCATGCAGTCCACCTGATGGTAAGTGGTACTGCCGCCCATGGACATCTGTAATCAACCCCAGATAGGATTAGATATTCCTACCTGAGGTCGGCCACAGATGCGCCGCTACCCCTGAGGACTAAGCTGGAACGCCTTGGAAAAGTCTGTCTCCTTTACCACACCCTTCAAACCGGAACACAGCAGCGCCTAACACTGCTGTCATTAGGTAGAAATAGGTGTGGCGGTGGTGCCGCCGGAGTCGAACCACAAAGGGTTTTACCACCTTCAAAATATTCAGAAATACAGTTTTTTTATTTCTTTCGTTCTTTCTAAGTTAATATTTGCTGTAGTGCTAAAGACAGTTTATACTGCACTTTTCTTTCTCATATGTTCTGAGATCCCAGTTAAATATGAAGTTTTACGCCAGCCGGAACAATAAAGAAGTGCAAAGCAAATTTCATTTTTGCTTTACTAGTCGCTTCATGAAGTCGTGAACATTTTACGACACGATACGGATGTGAGTACGAAATTTTTATAGAGAAATCTTTTATTACGTACTTATATAAATACATACGAGTATATTGAGTATGCCTGGATATGAATGCTTTACAATGGCGTAATGTTCCGATGATCTATGATTATATCCAATAAAAGTTCCTATAATTCTAAATTCTCAAACAAAATAATTTGTGAAGATTTTTTGAGCGTTTATAACTATTACATATGAGAGATATTTAAGGGATGATTTTTCTTATGAATAAAGTGTTTATTATGCATGTGGAAGAACCCTTTGTGCTACTACTCAGGAGGCACCAACGCCATACCTTTATGTACCTCATAACAGCACTATCAAGCGCCACTGGTTTCCTATTGTTGGTGTTATAAAGGAGACATACTTATCCAAGGCGTTCTAACCTAGTCCCCAGGGGTCGCGACGGATATGCAACCGATCTTTGGTAGGAATATAATTTTGTTTTAGGTTGATTACACTTGTCCTTACATTGTCCCGGCAGTAGCATAAACTTATCATCAGGTGGACTGCACGTTTGTTGCTGATGTCTACATTAAGCATACAATAGTAAGGATATAAATTATTGTATAAGTTGACAGTGATATAAACAGGAAAGCCACAAATCCCAGAGGCGAGATGCGCACGGGACAAATTAACGAGTTCCCAGCGCCCGTTGTCGGGACTCACGGGGATTGTAGAATAAGATACGCTGTAGACTACGGATGGAACAAGTGTTTTTAAGAATATTATGTTAGGTAAAGCAAGCATATCTCCGTGGCTTCTTACTACTGTATGTATGTGACTGATATCGAAAATTAAGTAACATCTGATCACTACTGATTGAACCTTTCTGTAATCACACGAACAGTGTGATGAAGAATTCTCTAACTTAATATGACTAGTTGTGGGGAAGACATATTCAACAGTTGGGCGGAAAAAGAGATCCAGTCCTGTCTTAATTAAGGAAATTATTTAAAACAAAACGCTAGAGAGTTTAATTGAATCGATGTCTAAATAGAGAAACCTTAATTTTATGCGACACTATGTTCTTGAACAATTTCTTTCAAGTTTTTGTTGTACGATAAAATAGAGTTATCAAAGTGCGATAAAATTATTATTTTAGTCGGCAGTAGCATAAATAAGATTTTTGGAGAAAAGATGCGCACAGGGCAATTAATGAGTTCTGAGCAGCCGTTGTCCCAACTTACAGAAATTGTATTATTGCATCAACGTATTTTATCTGGTTATAACAAAGAAGAAAAACAAGCTCGCTAGAAGCGTTGATTAAAAGATCATAACCGATACTTGGTAAGTAATGTAAGTATCCCATTTGAAATTTATTTTCATTGATCCTGCCTAACGCTGACCACGCGTTGCTATTTCTGAGGAATATGATCATCATGTGTTTGTCATCTTCATCATTTGTTTTAAATTATTTCCTCGATCATCATGTGTAAGTCAGCTGATTTCTACACCATACCATCAGAACTTCATCAGGCTAGAAATAAATGTGGCAATGGTAACCTCCCGGTTGTACCATACTGTTTTGTACCACGTTACCAATTTACACCTACACAAAATAAACATTTTTTATTCCATATACATAATTGTGTATCTTGCTATATGTCAAAATAGTTATTTATTATCTGAACCCTTAGTATGAATGTTTACGTTTTGACAAAAATAACTGTTTTTGTATTTGTTTACGTATTTCCCATATACTTCCAATCAGTTCTGATACAGTCCTCTGGGAGCGCTAATTAAATGCGTATGGGCAAATACGTAAACAAATACAAAAATAGTAATTTTTGGAAAAACGTAAAAACTCATACTAAGGGTATAGTATAAAATACAGGTTTAAATAAATAATTACAACATGTGACCTTAAACAAAAACCTGTACCATTTCACCATCGATAATTTGTCGACGTTTTTCATCCAGTCACAACATCATTGGTATTGTTTGATTGAATGAATAAAGATCATTTATATTAAGAGAGTTACCCATTAATCCTGATCGTGATCAATTTCCTTTCAATCTAGTTACGAGTTGTGGAGCGCAATGAACTCGCATCAGATCCCATAACAAAGTCTAGATAATCAGATACATCTGACTATATAATATGTATTCATTATTGTATACTAAACTGTATATTCATTTCGTCGTCGCCAATCATAATTATCGCAATGCTGGGGATGGATCTCCTCTCAGAGTGAAGTTAAGGCTCGCAGAGTGAAGTTAGTCCACCGCGCTGGTCAACTACGAATTAGTAGACTTTATACACCCTTGAGATTTTTATTTTTTTTTTCGAACTTTGGCGTGTTCGTTTCTTCACGATGTTTTCCTTTAACGTTTTAAGCAAGTGATAATTAATTTCTAATTATAATATTAATTCGTTTTCAATAATTTTACTTCCAAGACACAAACAATAATTTCTCATTGAACTTACCAAGAGCAAAGTTTAACGGCCGTGTAGTATGTACTCAACTTATCTACAACTCTCCTACACGTCCAACTTCATTTACAATTAGCCTTGCAATATTCCTAAATGAATACAGTTACTGCATTTTCAGCACTATTGTTGAATGTTACGGTAATGGCCTAGGGCTTAGTTCAGCGCAAACTTTGTAACATTGATGCGGTTTTCTGCTCAGCGGTCGCCGGCTTTGTCTAATTTTAGTTTAGTTGCAGATCAAGTAGGAAACACTGCGGCTTTGTAAGCAGTGTAAGCTAGTTTACATTATTCTATTATAGGGGAACTTGGTTTTGTTTATCAAAAACGTTTTTGTTAAATATTATGGGCGCGTTTAGTTTGATGGAGAATTAGTATTTTTTTATAATGTAGGAGTAGCAGACGAGCATACAGTCCACCTAATGGTAAGTGACTGCTGCCCATGGACATCTGTAATCAATCCCAGATAGGATTAGATATTCCTACTTGAGGTCGGCCACAGATGCGCCGCTACCCCCCGCTACGTGTGGTAAGGGAGAGATACCAGAACATAGCAGCGTTTAACGCTGCTATTATGAGGCGGAAATAGGTGTGGCGGTGGTGGTGCCGGACTCGAACCACAAAGGGTTCTACCAACATTTAATAATACATACATACAATGAATATACGTTCACCATACTGGTGTGCCACAGAGGGTTCCGGGTTCAGTTCCCGGTCGGTTAAATGATACATTTAAATTTCTATTGTGGTTGTTTGTGTAAATTATCTTCGTATGTATAATGTCATGACACAAATGATTTAAGTGTGAGGCTACGTCAAAAGTGCGTGTTACATTTTTAACCCAAATTTTAAATTTTCTGTTTTGTATAAAGTCGTAAATGCTCGTATATTATTATGTCAACTTTTTCTATGTAATATGATTGAATATTGAGAATCAATAAAATATTTAATAACCAACACTATGTATATAGAAAATGCTCGTATAACTTTATGGTTCAATGAAATTAACATAATGCGTAGTACAAGTATTAAAATCGAAATAAAAACATATTTGGTAACGCAACATGCGTAATATGTATGGCCGTTTGTGTTACGTTTATGGTGCTATAAAACCTTGCAATAAAATTTGTCTGAAACCACCTCAAGGAGGGAATGAGCTTATAAGTGTATATGCACATCAAAACTCGCGGTTTTACTAATATGAGGAAGTAAGTATAGGGATAGCACTTCCCGAATTATTAAATATAAAAATATTTTCGAGAATGCGGCGGGTTGTGAAGCTGTATTTTTTATAATGCGTATAGCAGACGAGTATGCAGTCTACCTGATGATAAGTGACTACTGCCGCCAATGGACATCTGTAATCAACCCCAGATAGGATTAGATATTCCTACCTGAGATCGGCCACAGATGCGCCCCTACCCCTGTGGACTAAGCTGGAACACCTCGGAAAAGTATGTCTCCCTTACCACAATCCTTGAAACCAAAATACAGCAGCGCTTAACACTGCTGTTATGAGGCAGAAATAGGTGTGGCGGTGGTGCCGCCGGAGTCAAACTACAAAGGGTTCTACCACCTTCAAATGAATGTGTGTGTTTTATAAGAAGTAGCACGCAATCCACCTAAAGATATCAAAGCCAGCTAAGATTAAAATCCTTCCTGTGATCGACAAGTGACAGGTTGTTGCCCTTGAGGACTAAGTTGGGACGCCTCGTGTGAGTATGTCTCCCTTACCACAACCTTCAAACTAGAAGCCTTTAAACGAACACTATTGCGTATAAATAGTAGTGGCGTTGGTGCCTCTCAAAACAACAAAGGGTTCTACAATCACCAAAAGTCTATTCTATAAAACGAAAGATAACATGAGAATTGACAAACTTTGCTATTTAATATTTCCTTCCAAACTTAAACTACTATAAGCGTCAGGTGAAACTTAAACTTTCGTAATATAAGCGTAATAATTCCGAGTAAACATTCATCAATATAGAGCTCAGCACTAAATAATGCGTGCCAAGGTTACGCCTTTGTAATGAGTTTTCCAAAATAGTATTCCGCACCTGGGTAAATCCTTATAGCCTTATAGCTTTAAATTGTGACCCGAACTTTAATACAGGCTTCGTCGTATTGCCAGATTGCCACCTGCGATAAAACGCTCGCATCTTGGCTCTGAACTCTACCTAGAGTATTGAGTGTAGGGTTTGAATTTAAACGGAGAGCTGTAAGTGAAGTAAAGCGCAAAACTCTAGATGTTGTTAGAGAAACTACATCACATGTGTAGTGTTATTGCTGCAGTTACTCTTAAGCAGGTGAATAAATTAGAGACTGCTCTCTTTGTTTTGTAGGTACAGTGCAGAGTTATGGTAATTTGAAGCTAAAAATGTGAGGAAATAAAATTTCCTCACATTTTTAGCATTTTACTCTTTTCTTTTATAAAACTAAAGTTTTACAGTAATATTCAGTGCTTTGTAGGACGGTAAAATTCAGTAGGATACTACTCAAAGATCAATCTGTGCTATGGACTAAGCAGAGGCAAATTGTACTTAAACAACTAGAATCTAATGGAATCGAAAATCATCAGTTGTCTGCTTTCTTAGTAAATAAATCAGGAATGTCTTTTCACTTGCCCCATTCAGCGATTCCGTATAATAATAAAAATACAATTGTTTTTGAGATTCAAATTTAAAAAACATTGAGAGAGAAATGATAAAAATACCTACTAAATGACTTCAAACGTTTAACTAACAGAACAATTTGAAACCGTTTTACGCTCTTTGGCCAAAAGCAAATAAATTCTCGCATCACTTTATAATCATCTAAAGTTCGTCTACATTTTTATCTTGTCATGAAATAAAGTCTCCGTTGTTTACTTGCTCACTTCTTCCGATCAGACGTTCGCCAAAACACTGTCAATGGCCATGATAAAATTTGATGGGGCCGCCTGCCTGCCAGACCCGTAGTCTCCCTCGCGTTACTGTCAACTCTTTCGATCCAATTTTAAATGTTCGTGCTCAGCCTCTCAAATGTCGATCGCAGAAATTGCTTTACAGCGCTTTAAAATGTAATGCCTTCAGCTTTTCCAGCGCAATTCGTTGCCGCTGTCAATATCGTGTTTACAGTTGAAGGCTTTGGCTTATCGAGTATGTTTAAAGGCATAATATTGTTGTAAATAAACACTGTTAAGTATCCACTTATATTTTTTTAGTTTAGAATAAATGTTTTTAAATTTAGTTCATCTTATTAATGACTGCAAATGAAGCAGTATGTTTATCATTAGTTTCTTTTACAACAGCGTATCTGTCGGAATATGAATTATTACACATGTTGTCTAATAAATTGTAGAGTCTAATGCACTGATCTATGCCAGAATATAGGTAAAAGTCACCGGTATTGACAGAGGGTGTACTGTTTGTTTAGGTAACGAAGTTTGGCTGTCGGGACATGGTTCATTACTCAAGTGTTTAACTTTAGACAATAAGGGGCTGCTCGATACGTACCGACTGATCAAAGAGCTCCCTTTTCATATATTTACTTAATAGGATTTGGTGGTAACTACTCCCGGTCTTGTTTGGTCAAACTTAAGTACGTTTCCATATACACGTTAATCACTAAAAATATTTTTCTCTGGTATGTGACATAATTAAAGTTCACGAACACGATAAGGATTCAATGATATGATGGTAGGTCGTAGAACCATTCATACTCCATTTATTTGACTCTAGAATAATTATCGCCACACCTGCTTCTTAACTATTGTGTAGTATGTTGTTGTGTGCATTAGCATCAGCAGATTGAAATCATTCAAGGGTGCGTTTAAGTCTTTAGAGCTTATCAGTGTCCGAACTCAAATTTGACTTCAATTTTATCTGGAGTTACAAATGTGTGACATGGGCTCCTCACCTTCAGATGGAGTACAAACTCATTTCTACTTTTATATATAACTAGATGACCCGGTGAACTTCGTACCACCTAATTATGAGTGACTATCTGTACCTCGTGGTTTCACTCGTGTAATTTATGTATTATGTCCATAAACTACTGGTAAATATTAGGAAATGGCCACAGGAGAACAGGAAAATAAAAAATACAATTAAATAAAATTCACTCTACCTCTCTGCACTCTGTTATTTTTTTACCGACTTCAAAAAGGAGGTGGTTATCAATTCGGCCGGTATCTTTTTTTTATGTATGTACACGAATTACTCCGCCGTTAGTGAACCGATTTTAATAATTATTTTTTTATTGTGTTATTTTTTATTGTAGGTTCTAATGAAATTACAAAGTCAGTTCATCATTGACTATTTAAGGGTCTGATAATGTGGCTCGGAGACAAAATATGTAACTCCTCAACCGATGGGGATATTTGAGTTGTGTTTGAAGATATTTGGTGTAAGTTCTAACGAAATTGCAAAGTCAGTTCATCATTGACTATTTAAGGGTCTGATAATGTGGCTCGGAGACAAAATATGTAACTCCTCAACCGATGGGAATAATTGAGTCGTGTTTGAAGATATTTGGTGTAGGAGGTTCTAATGAAATTGCAAATCATTGACTATTTAGTTAGGTTAGGTTGGAACACATAAGACAATATAAAACTAAGCGGGCAGGGCGCGGCAGCGCCCTGCGAGCGGGCGGTTCCAATCAATGTAAATTCAGACCGTACCTTAATTCATGATCACGTTTATACAATTTTATATTGTATTCATATAAATGTTATTATGTCATTACTAAAAAGGGTAAAAAAATTTTTAACAAAAAATACAACCGACTTCTATGTCACGACATAGTAAAAAATAATTCAAATAAATGTTGGTTTAGTACATATTTCTGAAGTCGGCGCTCAATATATTTCGTTCGAATTATTTTTTACTTTGTAGTGACATAGAAGTCGGTTGTATTTTTTGTTATTTTTTTTACAAACACGCGAAAAGAAGTACATATAACTTCAATAACGGTTTTTTTTAAAGAAAGTTTATTTACTTATAGTACTCTAATCGGGTTGTTGAATAGCTAAAAATGCTGAAACAGGTGTGTAAATAGAAAGGCGATTTATAACAGTCTTAAGGGTTGATCTAAAAAAACAAACAGTGACTCAGATGCTTCATTATGTCTTATGATAATTTTCTTAGTGCTCCAAATTAACGGATATTAAATTAAAGTTCCATACCCGATTAAACGACCCTAAAGGTTGATTTTCCAAAAACGGTGAAAAATGTGTTCTATTATTTTGAATCAAAAAGCTAAATTCCAATTTTCATAGACTTTGCTTCAAAATCTGCCGATTTCTAAACGAAGTGTCTTCTAAAGCCAAATGCAAATTTTTACAGTTTTTGCTTCCAAATTAACGGATTTTAATATAAAATTCCAAACCTACTTAACCAACTTAAGGGTTGATTTTGCAAATATCGTAAAATAGATATTTAATTACTTTCTATCGAAATCCTATCAAATACCAATTTTCATATAGATTTGCATCAAAACTGGGGGACTTTAATACAAACTTTCAACTCTTATTTATTCACGGAAACGCGGTCGAACAGGATAAAAAGTATCCTATGTCCGTCTCCTGGTTCTAAGCTACCTCTCCACCAATTTTCAGTCAAATTGGTTCAGCCGTTGTTGAGTTATAAAATGCTTCACGAAAACGCGGTCGAACGGGATAAAAAGTATCCTATGTCCTTTTCCTGCTTCTAAGCTACCTCTCGATTAATTTTCAGTCAAATTGGTTCAGCCGTTCTTGAGTTATAAAATGACTTCACGGAAACGCGGTCGAACGGGATAAAAAGTATCCTATGTCCGTTTCCTGGTTCTAATCTACCTCTTTACCAATTTTCAGCTAAATCGGTTCAACCGTTCTTGAGTTATAAAATGTCTTCAAGGAAACGCGGTCGAACGGGATAAAAAGTATCCTATGTCCGTCTCCTGGTTCTAAGCTACCTCTCCACCAATTTTCAGCCAAATCGGTTCAGCCGTTCTTGAGTTATAAGTGGAGTAACTAACACGACTTTCTTTTATATATATAGATAATCAAGATATCTGGAGTTCATTACAGATGTCCATGTGTGGCATGGGACTCCTCACCTTCAAATGGAGAACAAGCTCATTTTTACTTCTGTATTATAATAATCAAGACTACTTTATCCACACATCCTTCTTACGAGTCACAGTAAGCGCTCGTGACTTCATGAAATATTTACATCATTACAATAAATTGCCGACCAATAAGAAATTCAAATGTCCATTGTGCGGCGATTTGTCAGATCTGCATAACACCATCAATTCATTTCGCAAGGCGTCGTCACAAGCGCACAAGTGTCTGCTCTGGGTCGGGCCCACGCGCTTGATTTGCGACGAATACGCTGGTAGGTGGGAACCGTCGATGCTAAGTATTGAGTTATTCTACTACAAGTAACTGAAAAGTATTATCTTTTACGACAAAACTTTTACTTGTAGTTATAGAAAAATTTAATACTTGTGGTTCAATTCCAGAGGTTCCAACGCCGCACCGTAGAGTGAAATTAGGAAGGAATACTTATATGTCGTATTTTAACTTAGCCCTCTGGGAAAGCAACACTCCTGAGACCGACCTTAAGTAGGTATCTTATGTTTTCTAGGGTTGATTACACTGCCCCTGTAGTTACGGGACTAGAATAGGGCTACAGTATCCTCTGCCTGTCATAAGAGGCGACTAAAAGGGGGCTACCGGGGTTGCCGGCGACAAAAGTGGGAGCTCGAACCGTCCGGAGAGCAACTCCGGGAAGAACGGCGGCATGTGTGGTCGCATGCCGTCGTAAACACCAGGTGTGCGGGAGGAGCGCAAAGTGCTCCCCCCAGGGCAGAGCCCGACCGGGACATCGCGCTCGGAGGACTCCGGTTGTGTTCCATTGGAGATCCCGGAGTTCTCCACCAAGGGCTGAGGACGGCCTCCGGGGGGGTTTTAGTGCGGTAAAAATCCCACATAACCCGGCGTCGCTCCCACGTCGTCGGGTACCTTTTGAAGGTTTCTCCCTCGAAAACAAAAAAAAAAGAAAAAAAGGGTTGATTACACATGTTTACGGGCAGCAATAACCACTTACCGTCAAATGCTGCCATGTTACGTATGCTATCACGATCATGCAGGACAGAACTAAGGATATATTTTTTTTTTAATTACACAAACACCTATTGTCTTTTATCAAGTAAAGTTAGTAAATTCTACATGGCTTTTAACTGCGGCATTCGTCAAAAAAATTCAAGTCGTTATTTGTAACTCATCATCATCATCATCATCATCATCAACCCATTATTGTCCCACTGCTGGGCACGGGTCTCCTCTCAGAATGAGAAGGATTAGGCCATAGTCTACCGCGCTAGCCAAGTGCGTATTGGTAGACTTCACATACCTTTAAGATTTTTATCTCTCAGGTATGCAGGTTTCCTCACGATGTTTTCCTTCACCGTTTAAGCAAGTGATAATTAATTTCTAATACGCACATAAATTTGAAAATCAGAGGTGCGTGCCTGGGATTTGAACCTAAGACCCCTCGATCGAGAGGCCGCGTTTCTTAACCACTAGGCTATCACTGCTTTTAACTTAATTTGACATATTGAATTATGTGTTCAAATATAGCTACCTAAACTGTATTATCTATATTCATGTAACATTCTCCTGGATTTATTAACATTGTATAAAATGGTAGACGAATAAACCAACGACAGAATAGCCCGAGTGCTCCTGCTAGGACGTGGGATGATTATGTCAGCCGGCCGGATCATGCTCTCCTTCATTTCTTATTGCGTATCAAATCAGAGATATGAATACATTTATCAAGATACGAATACAATATTTATTAAAGCTGGATACGTTATTACTACAATAGTGTTTGGACGGGATACTGTTAGTAACTGGGTGGGTGGAGATGGATGGAATGATTCTATAAATAAAGTGATGAGTTTGATATTAGTTTGTTTGTATATTTTAATTCGTTGTAACTTATCGGTATATGTTCATAGTTTAACTTTCACTATAGACTACTATTCTCGTAGATCAAACTTGAGATAAAATAAATATAAAATGTTATCATGTCGTAGATGCTTTAACTTTAAGGATGAAATTACTTTTATTGTGTTCTTTTCACAGTTAGTTAAGTTTTTTTGCGTTCGTTAATCACAAAAATATAGTTGTGTGCGACAATAATAATAACTAGATTTTAAAAATTCTAGGATTTAAAATTTTACTCAGTTTTAATTCCCATTTGTTGATGTTTATACACTTTGTTTTAAACACAAGGAATAGGTACAAAACTTTACATACTATTATGAGCTTCATAATAAGAATAAGTTGTTGAAAATACGTCTCACTTGTAGAAGCAGGCTGTGTTTTAATGAAGATAATGGAGTATGCACTAAGAAATGAGACGTCCCAACTTAGTTCTTAGCAAAGTAAATGACCGCTTTTCCAGTCTTCTTTGGGGTTCATTAAATAGTAAATACGTCTAAAGAGCTTAAGACTAATTAAAGTGACTTTCAATGGGTACTGTCTTTCAGTAGTTATGTTAGTTAAGAAAAAAAACTACACCTTTTTATTAGTTTTGGTAGTTAAGTAAAAAAAAACCGAAAAAAGTAAGAAAAGCAACACATACAAACACAAAAAAACTGTATTTGTTTTATAACCTCAAACTGATTACGTTAACGCTCCGTATTAATATTGAATCTATCCAATGTTTTACCTATCGAAGTAAGCATTTGTCAATGTCCGACTACTAGAAAACATAAATTCTATAGGTTAGTTATTAATAAGGATCGCTAACAAATCTCTGTCAAAATTCTCAAAGATCTCTCAGAAATGGATTTTCTAGCTCATTGTTGTTATGGATAACTACAAAATCGGATCCCATGCTCCTCAAGTTACATCACAGTCTATAATCATGGGAATCGTGGGCGAATATGACAGACAGTGGTACAGTTGTTTGTGGTTTACTTTATTTATTAAGAACCTTTCGTGTCTTCAATATTTCATAGATGCCAGACACAAAAGTAGTATTCCGAACAGTTTATCTTTGTCGTAACATGTTTATCGATATTTTTGTCTATATTTTTTATTGTTACTCGATACTGCTATAAATAAAAGAACAGTAAATATTTTTACATACTGAATTATTTTTGTATGGGTATTGTTTATCATGGACTGAAACATTTAAAACCCCTGAAATTTTACATTTTATCAAAAAATCTTCTAAAAACTTAAAATCGATCAAGTCGTTTGGGCTGCAGGGTGTGTCAAAGAATGAGATATATATATGTGTACGAAAAGCTTTACCCTCTGCAATAAAGTACAAAGTGAAATAACGAAAGAAACCTTAATAATCACTGTGTTACCTCTGATAATCGAACCTAAAACCCTTCCTATAACAAAATGATAAAGAGTATATTACGCTAAATGCGGTATTTGTCAAAAAGCATTTCATTTCTATCATTTAACGCTTAACAAAGAAACGGTCTATGAAACATAGAACTTAAAGTGAGGCTAACATGTTATTTGAAGATAACAGACAACGTACGAATGCAACAAAGACCTTAGTCGCTTACACGTCTAGCCGTCTACACGAACAATACTTGAGCAGCAAATCGTTGCAGTGCACGCAACATTGAGACTTATGTGCGGAAGGATGCGCCGGCTATTTACTGTTTAGACGCCGTACCCGAGTATTGTTTGTTTCGTCTGCTTAAGATTAGGGTTGTGTTTCATTTGTCTGGCATTTTTGGTACTTGCTTTTGGTACACAATGTTTTTCTTCGCCCTACGCGAGTTTTGAGTACACACGGCTATGAGAAGAATGAAGCGCTTATGTGAAGCGTAACCCCACGATTTTAACTTAAGATTTAAACTGACCTGTAAAAGTTAAGCAGCACTGGATTTGGTTAAGGTCAGGAGTTAGATGATTGACCGCTAGTGGACATTTCATGCTTTCTTCTGTGTTGTAGATAGCATTTTAAACCGTCTTCCGTTTAATATCACTGCTTGGAAGGCTTATAAACAGTTTGAAATCAACGTGTTGGTTGTTTTCAAACTTGGATTGGCCACTTACTCGTAGTTCTTCGATCACGAATTCGCATAGTACATCGAGTCATCGTATACGATGCTTTTATAAGCCACATACCTCAGACAACAAAAGTCAATTGCCATTTAGTTAACAAAATAAATAATATATAATCAACATTTTTATATTCAATAGACCTTTCATACTTACTAATATTAAATTAATGTAAAATTGTGACTGTTAAAGGATATCCGTCATTACCGTTTCTTTTGTTTAGAAACCTAAAAAGGTATTGTTAGAATTGAATACGTATAGTATGGCTATAATTGCATTATATTGTGTTTTATATTCACTTTTGTTTCCATATTAGATTTTACTGGTCGCCAGTTACTAATTACTAGTCAAGAGGAGAACTAGTGCTACTAGAGGATGTATTAATTTATATATATTTTACGAAGATATTTGTCAGCAATACATAAAAGATTACATTTCAATTACACAAGATCAACAAGCGACCTAATACTTTTTCCACTAATAGGATTTTAAAAACAGGAAATAGTAGTTATATCTACGCAGTGTTCTGCTTAAGAAGAATTTAAAGACATGAATAATATAGAACAAATGTCAGAAACAGTAGGACAAATATCTTTACACTACCTTAACAAAAAAATTGTTGGATGCTATCAAGAGATACTCGTATATTAGTGATGTCTCCGCAGTCTGGTTTTAAATGGTCTGACTGCAGCAAAGAGTCAAACTAGTTAATTAATCCCTAAGTGAACGTTATAAATAGAAAGTCTTTGTACCACCTTGGACTAGAATGGTAAGTTTGTCTTTCTATTAACCCATGATTCTAGTTTCACAATATCTGGAGGTGGTCCTCCTACGTCCGAGTTGTGGATTTGTATCGGCACTTATAGCACCGAATTGTTTTATAGCAAAGCGATAAGCGATAAGCTATAAAGGAAAGCTTTAGATCCTATTTAGTCAAATCACTATAATGTTAATACGTACATAATCACTAATATTAATTTCCTTTAAGGAGAATGCCAAAAAAAATTTTGACAACGTGTTGCTATGATTGTTGATAATATTAGATAATATTTATTATATGTTACGCGTACCAATGTAATTCCTCTATAGTTAATAGTTTACTGTATTCATAAACTACATATAAAAGTTTAAATAGGTCAGACATCCTAGTTGAAGTTAATTTTATTAACACTATACGATCTGCCCACAAGGACCGATAACGACTTATATACCTATTAATATCATTTAAGGTAAGGCGATGTACTATAAATAATTTCGACAGTCAAAGTGTAAGGAATTAAATATTTGTCTTTCTATCTATGATTAGAATTATCTACGAGGTATTTGATTTGGATTCCATAACTGGGCCTTATAGCATAACCGCTTAGTTACCTTTTATAGCTGCCTGTGCGACAAGTCCTTTCAGCCATATTAAAATTCTATTAACGTGTGGGAAATTGTATGAAACCATGTCAATGTTTACAAAGTATGGCTCACTAAAGTCAAAGTCAAAGCTAGCGCTTTATTAAAATTTTAATCGTGTATGCTTTGGAGGAGTTAAGAATGGAGTAACAATTTAAATTGAAGCTTTTTGTTGTGTGGGTGGTCAATTGAGATACTGGGGCATGTGGCTTGGAAATATATTATGACAAATGTAAGTGATAGGAATAATTAATGTCTTTCATACTTAAATGCAAGAATGAAAAATGATTTAATTTACACTGATGGAATAAAAAGGTAATTTATAAATAACTTACGTTATAATTTTTCTTTCTTTAAATAACCTAAAAGGGAAACCAACAGTATATAATACTATACTGTAGTATAGTACTGTAATGTACTGTAGTATCTACTTAATTTGCTATTTACTCTTTGCCATATTCAAATTATGATTTTGTGCATTATGGTTACTAATATCCATATTGCAATTGGATATTAAATATTGTAATTGTTACCTTTATGATCGCTCGCTTGCCCATTGTCGACCTGATGCCGTGAATTACAGTAATTACATTATTAAACTCAAGTAAACAATACCATTGTTAGGCCATGAAGTTTGAGACACGCTCATTGTTACCCGGTAGGTGGTCCTCATTAAATAAACAAACAGGAATTTTCTAGTGCGTGATATCATAACGTTAGCCGAAAATAATTATACGAATAATTTGAACAATCGCATAAAACAAAACATTAATTATTCCAAGGGTGTATAAACAAAAGATGAACGTCATCGATTAATAGCAGACCAAACAAAAGAGCATCGCCTTAACAGGGAAGCAATATCTTTTGTAGGGGTGTAATTAAAACTAAGGGGTGTACATTGTGTTTAGAGATAGGGAGAAGAGGTACTTATTTTGAAAGCGGGAATTTTACTGAAAATTGGGTCTTTGGTATGTTCGTAAGGAAAGGGTATGTTCCTAATAAGGATAGAGATAAGGTTCATTGTAATGGGAGGAGAAACATAAATTATAAATAACATTGTTAAGGTTCTAATATGAAATCTCGCGTAATTAGAACAGCACGTCTGAGCGGAATGAGAAACCTGCCAAGATTTTTCTGTTTCATAATGCATTGTGATGCATAATACAAATTAAATTGGTAATTGATGTGCGAAGAAAATTATCGCAATTTCAAAAAAATGATAATTTATAAAATATTGTAACCAGTTCAATTAATACTTATCTTATAATCATTTCAAATTTGAAATACACGAAAACAGAGGAATGCAAAATACTGTTACATTATCTCTGAATATTCTTGTTCAAATTACCAAAATAATGTATGCAAAGTGTGGATGACAGAGACAGGTAAGATGAGTAAAAGGGAAGGAAATACATGAAATATGTTAACGAGGACCAAAATTACATTTGTTCGTAAAGACAAGTGACAAAGCGTAAAGTTTGAGCATGCAACTTCAGCGGAATGTTTATCAGTTCGGAAAGTTTTATGGTATTTTACCGAGTTCGCTTACTATCTGTTATGTGTTCTTCGTTCTTCTTCTTTATATCATGTTAAGCTTATGCTGATGATGATAATATCGGAGACAAAGTTTATTTGTTGCAACTGTTTTTAATAATAGAATATCTTTCTGCACTTTTAACACACCAAAAAGTTGTTGTCTATAGTTACTCGCTTAATTTGATATTGTTTCATATTTACACATGCATCATGCATATCATCATGCAAAAAGTAATTGCCCTCTTAACAATATTACCATATTGTTAAGACTACATGAGCTAGGATAATGAATTCAGATCTGCTTTACCTGGGATTGAACCTAGTTTCTTCTGCTATATCTGCATAGCAGAAGAAACTATATAACAATCGAAGCCATACAGGTCGTCTAAAAACAAGAAATCATGTAAATAAGATCAAAGCGTGGTGCTTTATTTTAATAAATAAATTTAATATGAAAAGTATTCCAATAAAGTTAATATAATCATAATAGTAATTTCCATACAAGGTGATTCTACTCCGTGTAGTACAACAACCATTTACTTACTGACAGAGTTACAAAGTGCACAACAAACGTTTACGATTATTCTGACAAATCGGATTTGTCACGAAGCATTGTCCCATTAATCTTTCTAAATCAATGAGTTGAAAATATTAAATTAACCTTTTAGACGTTTCCTTTAATGAGAGGTGAGCCCACCGTTGAAAGGTTTTAATGGCCACATCAATATGGATTATGTACTTTGCTGTGTCCGTGTCCATTACGAAGGCTTACTGTAATGTTGTTCTGTTGATATTACAGCCATTGTGTACGGTACGAGGAAACTCAATCGTGAAAGGTCATTTCGTTTTGGGATCTAAAGTGTTTATATGTGTTTGATGGAAATGTATATATCGTATAATAATATCATCACCATTGTATTGATAATCCAAAGATATAGAACACAAAAAAACACACACACAAAAAAAAAAACATAAATAGAACATAGATAGAACAAAAAAGAAGATATAGTTACATATCAGAAATAATCTCCATTGTCATGGAAAAAAAATAGACTGATACCAATTAAATATTTATTTAGTAATTTTGATTTTCGCTCGTATTGTTAGACTTTGGTTTAGATGAGTTCTTGATAGTTTGATTTTATTTTTGTCAAAATGTCTTATTCAACGAATTACTTTACTTTTAAACGATACCACCTGCAAACGCATATTTAAGTAGATAATTACTTAAAATACATTTTATTTGTCTTATTTTACTAGAAAGTTAACTAATAAAAACAAATCTTCATCAAACTGCAAATCAATTAAACAATAAACGCGTTTAGTAATTATCATGTAAATTTTTGAACTTTAAATTCATCTACACATAATATATACCTGCAATTATCTCAATATCAATATTTAAGGCAGGTGCAGAGAACGGTTCACAGGTATTAGTATTATTACTCGATCGTGCTTAATTAGTGTTCAATTAGTCGCATATTAACCCAGATGATTAACTGATATTATAGCTTAATATGATTACAACGGATTAATGGGTAATTGACTTAGCTATAAAATAAGTTAAACATAATATGTTTTCTTTATCTTGTCTTTTTTCGTTATCTCCATGATATTATCATGGAGATAGAACACTATTGAGTTATAGGTATTGATCAAAAGTAAATGTTAATTGTTTTATAGGTTATAGGACTATAGGGAAGCAGACAATGTTCTTGTTAATATAAAGTAATTTAGACATTAAGTATTAGAACATTTGAGATAATGTATTTTCAGGAGGACAGATAGTAGCACAGGTAACACTTTAAGGGAAAGTATATATTACAAGATCTTTTAAATCCAACACCATTTGACCAACGATCACTGTGAAAATTGTGTAAATATAATTATTTGCTTCCTCTAAAACCATGTTAAAAAAAAATGATTTTCTGCCTTTAATACGATCATATACTCGTACTTGATTCATAATGTTTACGTAAATAAAGGCGCGGGGGGAATGTAGCAGTACATAAAAAAGATGCTTGATGCGAAATAGATATGTTACATACAAAATTTAAATAACGACTTTTCCAGTAACAACCTCGACGACCGTTACTACAAAATCCATAACACTATTCATTGTATTCGCAGACGTGATACATGCAGCTGTCAAAAATAGAATTGTACAAATCGTCCAGTGAAAATATAGCTCCATCCGTAGAAGAGTTATTGTTTGTGTAGAAAGAACATGATTTCTAACACACACTCGATTTGTAACACACACTCCAACCTGAACAATCGGTGATCAACATTTTTTGAATACACTCGCGATCGACTGCAGCTATAAATGGCATTCTTATTCAATTGTCTTCCCTGAAGTATTGGATCCTAGCGATTATTCAACGAGCCCTATTTTGCATCGAAATGGTTCGATTATACTACCGAGAACTGCGCTGTGCGGTCTGAGTCGGATGTCCTATCTAACAATTTAAATATTCTGTTGTACTTCAACGACAGTCGAATACTTTGACTTGAAAAGTAACAACAAATTAACGTTTTTTTTTTCTAATATTTATTAGGAAACTAAAACAAAATATATAGTTAGTTGTTTTATTTCAGGTAAATAGTCATACGCAGGGTTACCTAATTGTATATTTGTATAGACTTTTTATAATAGTAGAATTGGTGTAATAATTATATCCGCCTGCTAATATTATCTGCCTTATATTCCTGTTATAGTTTAAACTGTGTTATATATCTAAAAAGTAACTTTTCTTGCGTTATTTCTTCCTTTCAATAGCAAATTATATTCTTTGCTTAGCTTGTATAGCATAAATATTATAGAAAAGCTCTTAAAATGTATGCAAATTAATTACCGATTTATATTTTTTATCTATATCGTAGCCTATATCGATGTAGTGGTAGTATAGTACATCAGTGCATTGGTTAAGTGAGAGGTAGTTGTGAATAAGAAATTTCATTTGAAACACTGTTTAAGGCCAGGACATAGAATGGAAATGGCAAGCGCGATAACAATTGGGTTCCAGAAGTTTCGAATTGTTTCAGAATCCTTTGTTCCCAACAAGAAACTTGGGAACATTGTTACGTTTCTTAGGTGTTCATAAATATGTAACAATTTTACATGCAATTTAGTTGTTTCTATTGTGGGTTATTGTTTAATCTTTTTGTACTCTGATTGCAATATGTCCAGAGACATCTCAACTGTTCAATATTCGTATACTTTTTGAATGAGACCCACATTGTTTCAATTTCATTTCAAGAGATTTTATAAGTTGGAAAAGAAATTAAGGTTATTAACCCGAATTTTATGACCATTTCAATAAAATTGGCACTTAAAATCAAAAGCACTATAAATTTAATAACATCAAAACTAACCAATAAGATTTTCCTTTTGCAACTTGCAAATTCAACTTATATCGAAATGCAGCCACCGTTTCAATAGGATAACCGGAGATGAAGTTTAAGGCAAACTTTTAGCTCCGCAAAATGGTTAGTTCGAGAGTTTGGCTGACTTAGCGCCCGATACGGGGTTAACTTATCTAAGTTAGCTTTCGCTAACTTGCGGCAACTTAGACGTACGTTACTGTCATCTGAGTAGACTGGTAACTGATATTAGTAACTCCGTTAACTGTAACATAGTCGTAATGGAACTAATATTAAATTTCTATCTACGTATAAAAATAACTTTTTAAATTTATTTAAACACCCAAAAATAGTCATAAACAGGATAAATTACAATTGAGATTTAGTGCGTAGGTTCTGCTTATTCATAACGAAATTTCAGTAGACCTGGAAGTGGAGATTTGGTGGGTTAGTGGGTGGTAGTTTTGTGTATATTTCATTTATATGTGAAAGTTATGATAAATTAAAGGAATCTTTAGCCACCAAAATAGATTGTAAATACCTAAACGTAACCAAACTGAATAAACAAGCGTAAATAAAATAATCACATCTTAATGGCGACGAGGCTCGTAATTCCTTATGGGACATGAATCTCAAATTATTCCAGCCTAAACACGTAATAGATCCTTGTATCCCATACTGGACAATAGCAACGTGCAATTATTAATTTTATTTCACTTTTCTAGAAATAACTTAATTGAAAGTTGCGACTAAAATTAGAGACTGAACTACATTTTCGATTGACAGTTTGAACAAGTTATAAACATTTGTAAATTGCAAGCTATTTATAAAGGTAATAAGCACTCAAACACTCCCTCAGTTTACTAAGCGCTTTCTAATACGTAAGTTGTCTGAATATACCTAACTTGTGGAACTTGAACGGTACATTATTGTCAACAGCCTCTGCCACTTGCTGATATTGTTCGAACAAAGCGGTTATATAACAATAACAGTAGTGTAATAGCTGTATTAATGGTTCAACTGAAATATTGTTATTGCTGAAATTAAACCTGTAATGTTACTTTGGGTATTGTTTAAGATTTATAGGGCTTCACTTAGTTCCCTAACACACATTTGATGATGTTTTATTGGTAATAAAATCAGGTTAATGAAGGACTCTGCGAAACAGCCCTTTAGAGTAACGACCTTATTACTAAACTTTGTCTGTACTGAATATTTGAATCGCAAGTGGGGAAATATGCCAAAATTGTATCGGTCACGGAAAAAAAAGATGAAATAAATATTAACTGCACATTTTCGTACGTAGAACGTAATAGGTAAGCTTGCGTATCTAACGCAAAAGAAAACATTTCGAGCAAAATGTATTGGACAAAAAAATAAGATTTTAAGGCAATCTTGTAGTCTGGAACAGCTAAAATAAATCACGCAAATTGGCACTCCTAAACTTCAGAGACATTTCTCCGTTTCGACGAAGTCCACGACGCTAATATAAAAGTATTCTATTCATGCTTTTTTCGAAGTTTCCGTGTAAGTTACTTCCACAACTTGTCGCATACGTCTTATTTGGTGCGGCCGCGTCGACGGAGCCAAAAATAGAAGCCCTAAACTTTTTAATAGGTGTAGAACGCTTTGAGAAGTAAGCGTCGGCGCCTCCGCCGTCGGCTCAGACGACTTTTATGACTTTCAGCACAAATTGCTTGTGCTCTTCATTTAAATACAGTGCCGAACATTCGACAACATTTTTTATCACTGCCCCATATATCGTTTGATAGTGAACGGGGAAATGACAAAACTGAATATATTTTTTAAAGCTCGAATACACGGAATTACAACTAAGGTTGCCTTAAAGGAATGAAGCCAGTAGTTGGATAGCTAAATGTCTATGTATCTGGATGATCCATAGATAGCCTTGACCTAATCAGTTAAGTAAGAACAGGGGTCGGTTGCTCGAAAAAGATAAACACAATATTTTACAAATTTCACGGAAATAAATCCTAAACTGATTGTAGATAGAGATAAAGAGTTTTATGGAGACAAATGACTTTTTGGTCGAATCAAGCAAAGTTTAACTTCTATTATAAATCGACTTTGTTTCTATAGGTTACAATTTTCGAAGTAATAATCTTCAAGGGTACAAACGGAACCGTATTACTAAGCCTCCGCTGTCTGTACATCTGTCCATCTATCTCAGGGCTCTATATCCTGAACCATAATAGTATGTTTAATTATTTTCTTCTATAGAATGTGTATTACTATGGCTGCTATAACAACAAAGACAAAGATAAAAAAATATCAAGGGTAAAGGGGGTCACCTTGGCCAATTTTCAATTTATTGTTATTCGGTCACTCAGTACTAATTTTCAGATTTCGTTAATTCGTTCACGGTTCAGCAAGTCACTTATTCGATTTTTATATCTCCTCTATTTAGTAGCACGACAAAGTTCCCGGGAAGCAGACGGAATAGCCATAAACGTCCCGCACGATCCCGGCCTACTGTTTAAAAGGATTCCTATGTAAAATTTATATCACGCAATAAAATTATAGCGTGGCATATTCTTTTTCATTTTAGGGATAATATTAAGCTTGGAGCGTGTAAATACCGTAGATAGAAACATTTACGGCTTTGCATCCTTTTGATACTTTATACGCTCATTTTTCAAATTTTAATCGCTTTCTTGTACACTTTGCTGATACTATGTCAGGGACTTTTATTATTTTATAGCTATTACTGTGCTACATATTTTTTTTCCGAAGAAGCAGTAAGTGAAAAATTTGAATTAAATGCAATAAAGATGAAAAATAAATAAAATAACTATAAAATTCTCGTGCCACAATGTTAGTTACCGTACTCCTCCGAAACGGCTTTACCGATTTTCACCAAATTTTATATGCATATTCAGTAGGTCTGAGAATCGGCTACTATCTATTTTTCATACCCCTAAGTGGTAAGGGTTGTTCACCCTTAACATTTTTTTATTTATATGGCAACACAACGTTTGCGGGGTCAGCTAGTACTTGTTACAATTGCTATGTACTTATTACAATATGAATATAGACGTCTCACTTGGGTCTAAGCTTTTATGAACCTGTTGTTATACCATATGTTATATACCATACGAAAATTTAATATTTGATTAAACATTAATGTATGGGAGAATGTACGTAACTTTTACTTAACATTGAATGCATCTATTCTGCTCTGTCCTCAGCTCATCTAATGAAGTTATTCAAAAACATGAAGCGTGAATAAAAAATGAAGCAACAAAACGTGTATCCAATCATTATAATCAATAGCAACATGAGGGGCGATGTGTTAATGGAGACATCCTCGCTGTAAGTAGTTTTTAATATTTTCGGGAAGTTCACAAAAATAGACTAATATTACAGGGGTGCGTTTTTGCTTGCAGTTCACACTCTTTTTATAGATAATATTATTTTAACCCAACAAATGTTATTCAAGGGATTAGTTTACAAAGTTCAAAAACAGATAAATATATATTTAAAGAAAAGGTCAACAAAGAAAAGAATAATCTATATTCTTAACTAGAATTACTATAAAAACAAAAACTTGACTGCTTCAAATATAGCGTATGTCGCTCTCACAATTTAAACGAATCTAACGACACCTCATAATAATAAATCCGTTAAGCCGTTTGGGCTGAAAGAATGAGACATACATACATTTAGTACATACACTTGAAAAAGTTAGATAAAAAGTATTATCAAACAACAATGCATGCTTAACAGGGACTTAAATTTAAAAATAACCTCGCGAAATGCACTCTAAACAGCAATATTTTTCCAAAATAATGTTGCTCAACACAGGTACGTTTTATGGCTTTACTTGTAGCAACATTTCATTTTAAACTAAAGTTAGGCATACACGTAGTCTTGGTTATAGCAAGGAACTTTGAGCCGTAAATTTCAATAGCATGCAAAAGCCACAAATTCGGTGCTAACCGGTTTAAACCGGTTAAAGTTGGGCCAAGTTGGCGCTGTTGTATGCAAGGCACAATAGAAGTGTGACATGCTAGTCTATTTGCATATTGATTTTGTACATGAAATATGGAATGGGTTACTGTTCTAACAATTTATTCATGCAACATTTTTGCGAACACGTCAATCGGCAAAACGTCCATACAAATTTTATGAACTTCGAAACATACAAGAATTGGTAGGTAGGTGACATACAAAACAAAATTTCAATTGTGTGTCTTTGTATCTATCTGAATGGTTAATTACCTATACACAAATTACGGAATCGATTTAAAATGATTTTGAATGGAAATTATTTAGGGTGTCAGCATAATAAAAATCATAACTTAGCGGGAAAAATCTCGAAGAACGTCGCAGGAAGTGAAGCTTAAAATATTATTATCTTCTTTAAATTATATTGTGCTCACGATCTTTGAACTCTTAAAAAGGCAGAAAATTTTAATTTAGACAGAAATTTTAAATCGTAAAGGCGCTTTTCTCCGTTAGAACTTATAGTAATACCATATTAAATGAGGTCTCTCATAATTTCCAAATACCTTTAGCAATATTTTAGCATCGGATGACTTAATCCTAACTAGAAAATCACCAGCATCCAATATTACATACAAATAAGTACCCAATCTTAAAGCAAATCTGGTAATATTTTACATTTACTCGATATTTCCAAACTGGTTACCGTCTCATAATGTGTATTTTGCTACCAGCAAGGTAATAAAGAATAATTTAGTGCCTTGCTTGTTTTACTAACCAAATTTGCCAAGATTCTAGTCCAACAAATTGTTTGAATAGATAATATTTACCGAGTTATCTAGCAATAGTTGAAGTGTTATTATTTCTAGTAAGTACTCAATTTTGGCCGTGGTAAACTATCTACCTACTTAATTTTAGAGATTGTCAGAATATTTATTTTCATGAAAATGATGATGAACGAAAATATTATGAAAACGTCTAGACGCTTTGAAATTGCTTTTTAAATGCCTACAGCACTCTCAGTAATGTTTTAGTATCTCTTGTAATGGTCCTGTTCAAATCGGTTTAGGCCGTATTTTGTCTCTAAACTAAATATACATAAATTGTAGACCCAGGCATAGAGTATGCACAGAGATTTTCTATAAAATAAACAAAAGGTTTTTAACCGACTGCGTATGTATATTTAATTTCTTGAAATACTATTATTCCAGATTTACTACCTTTGACAGCTATTAACATAAACGAGGTGTCGACACATTCGTTTTGATAGCATGTGTGTGTGCATGTGTGCATATAGCTCACGTCAAAAATTAAAAAATCAAAATAGTCTTTAACTTTCTTTTTTATGCATGACATAATATGCGGCTTATTTACAGACTTGGATTGTATGCATGTGTAAAACATTTGGTATTATTAGGATGACAATATCGTCAATAAATAACCTAAATCAGAAATAGTAAAAGGTTGTTCCGTCTGCCGTCTTCCATGGAAATTAGTAAAGAGTAATACAAGAGATATAAAAAATCGTATAAGTGACTTGCTGAACTTTACTACTTTGTCGCCCAATTAATAAGCAATGGGACGTAATCGGCTAATTTCCATCCCCTTTTTCTTAACTAAAAGACTACAATTCACTTTATCATGGAGTTTCACTTCGGCGCTGTGGACTAAACGCATTATAGCGCTTGCATCTCACTATGTCCCGAGTTTCAACCGAAAATGGTTCTTAGTTAGTGTAAATAAAGGTTTGTGAAGGGACTTCGTGAATTGTACGCTATGGGGTCACGATAACACAATTATGTTTTAATTTATATACCCCGTAGTTCAGCACGCGAAGCCGGCCGTTTACACGCAGCTTTATCAAACGAACCTCGACTAAGCTTATACTAATTATTAAGATAAATATAATATTAAACGCAGCTTGTTTCTGAAGCTATTTGTCGTTTATGTAATACTAAGTTGCGAACATGTGTCATAATAGCTTAGGAAAACAACTTATAATTTATAATAGCAGTAAATATTTATTAATTTGTAGGTATTACGAGTATACGTAAATTAAAATACTGTTTCCTAGTGAAATATATTTGTTTGAAACCGACAGTTATTGTTGGCCGTTGATCTCTTGATTCTTTTCAGGAACCCGCTGAAAGGGAAAAAGACGAAATAAAGAAAAATCAGATAGTGCAGTTATTCTGCAGCCGAATGGTTAATGCCATATATGTATTTCCAGATATCGGTATCATATGATGATATCGTTACCTAGTGTAAGGTTACATTTTAATTGATTTTAAAAATGGATTAAAAACCTTGCATTCGGGTTTCATTGTTGGTCGTATCTATGACATTCTGGAACGAAATTTAAAATAATAAAATGGATGCTTGGGCGCGAAAAAACGGAGGGAAAGGGGGCTAATATAGAAGTTGCTAGTTGAGTCGTGACCAGTTGGTAATGTAATTGATGTACTGGATGTATGATGGTAATATATTGAAAGAACAACAATCTGATTTGTTATCCTGAACTCGCAACACTAGAAGTCAATGGTATAGGCAATTAGGCATATTATTAGTACGTAACACTATAATTTACATAAGTGTGAGATGGGCTTTTGATTGACTCGCTTTTAACATTTTCATTTAATAATTCTAAAATAAACATATATTATTATCCGAGTATGTCACATCAAAATAGGTGTAACTCTTTTAAATATTCTAGAAAGAAATGTAACTTATTTGTTAGGGTTTGATATTCCGCAAACTATGTTTATTTGCTCTTTTACGCACTAAACTAAATCAAATAATTATTATCTTCTTAATCAACATTTTATAGTTAAGACATGGCGAACTCATAATAATTTATTTATATAAACCTTTAAGTATTAAAGCAGCAAAATAAACGCACAATCTAATTTATGTATACAAATCAAATCAAAAGCAATGTTGCGAATGACATGGACACTAGTATAATTTATTACGAATCGAATTGCCTTGATATCGTTTACGCAACAAACATGAGCTAAACGTCCCTTCGACTCGAACAGCCCTACGAGGCGAGGGGAATAATATTATCTGTAAAAGTAGAACATGCAGTGCAGTGCAAGTCTCAGACGGTATGGTTTAAGGTATGAGAGTAGCGTAATATTTTTTATACGAAAAAAAATATTTTTCGAGAATACTCAATATTCTTACAATGAAAGACCTTCAGCTAAATCTTTTTTAATAACGTGTTATTAGTAAATATTTTATAACTTTGTACAGTTTTCTCTATAGGCCATGAATACCAATACTAGGCCCTTAAGAATAAAAGGTTGATATATACGTATAGACGTATCCTTAAAGTGTATGTCATTTACGATTTTATCCTTTTCTTGTTCACACGGGTGAAAATCTTCAAAAAGCTTATTTATACCATCACTGTTACTAATAAAAATAGAAGTAGGTGTAGTGTATCACCTTGTGGGTAGTTTGTCTCGAGCGCATACGACACGGAATGAGAGCGGACTGTGTGGGGGCAGTCATGCTAGACCGTCGGTGAGGACGGGCGTGTTGGTGCGACAGCGAGCCAAATGGGGTTTAAGTGATAGTACTATTCCGACGTTGAGTCGGGAACACTACAGTAGGTATAATATTTAACAATGTATTTAATTTTAATCTATATTTTTGAAGAACATAAAAACTGGACCTACTCTGCATTCCTCTGTATAAAATTCCTTGCAAATTGATTCAGTAGACTGACACATGCACCTGTAGGTAGGTGCACTGGCAAACAAATATTAATACAATCGAGTTTTTGAATACAAGCTTTCATACTGTTTGGCCTCTTTGCAGGATTAATTAAGGAATATCATTTCATAGTGATCACAATGACATGCTTTATCTGTACGAGGAACTTCTCTGCGATATATCATGCTTATTTGTGTATAATTTAAGCAGTGCATTGCACACAAAAAGCCGCATTTATGTAACTATCCCAGAAAAATAGGTGTACTGGTTCGGTTAGTACAAATATAATGCAAATCGGTCCACTACCGTCTTACCCGTCCACATTAAGAGTGACGTGCCAGATCAACTGACAGCTAACTCGACGTCGCCAGATGCGCACCACTACCGCACGCTACACCAGTACTCGTATCTATGTTTAGTGTCTAATTATGAGCGTATTTACTAATACACTACAATAGGCATATAAATTAAAAATCATAACCGCTACAGTCTGTAACATGCGTCCAAGTCCTAAGTTCCGTTAATGTTTTCTAAGCAATTAGAGCCCCATTCCTGATTTAAGGTTATGGTCCCACGGCCGCTGGGTCACGTGGCTACTATCTCTTTATTTACATTGACATGCATTGAAATAAATCGTGCGAATTATCGCCATGCTACGGGATGGCCTGCAGTTGTGTCAATTTGGACGTGCGAAGCTCGTAAAATGGCCAAATTGAGGATATTTGAGCAAATCCAATTAGTCTTAATTTGCTTTTACGGTATTGATTTTATTGAGGTAGGACTGGGGCATGCATGTCGCCTGAAGATAATTAGTCCTTGCTACTCGGCTAGATGCATTGGTAATGCTAGTACCTACTTACTACCACAAAGTCGTAGTCAGAATTCGTCCTGTTGTGATTCTTTCTTACTTCACGAAATAATAACACAACAGCGCTTAACACTGATTTACAGATGTAAATGTAGAGGAACTGTTCTAAATCTAATGTAAAAATAATTTTAAAGTGGGTAGAAACTCTAAGTGTTTTAAAGTAAAGAAGTACCTAAGCTTTTATATTAGTAAAACTATGAAATACAAAGATAATATTAGGTCCACGTGTGAAACAGTACCGTCGTAGTAATTCTTGCCAAATTTTGATAAAAATATGTAGAAACAACAAACAAAAAATGTGTTTCCAGTTAAGTAAGCAAGGTCCAATATTGACAATATAATTTACAAATGTCACAATATATTCGTAATTGTAATAAATTCGTAGTTGTAAAAGCTTTATTGGATTAAAATCCGTTAACCCTAAACTGCGGCCGCAGTTCATTACAACCCGTAACTAACGCGCACGCGGCGGAGTTTAGCGCCCGGGTCGATTAGACCTTTGCACCCTGCCCAACCCCCTGTTTAGAATTGCGAAATGGCTATGAAGAGACAATAATAGCAGGGTGCAAATTACGATGGGAAACTTAAAATTAAAACTATATGATATTTTTTCAAAATAATTTGGATAATAATAAATTCATTATGATGACTAATAAATTGTAGGTGTAGAGTTTATTGAAAATATTTTTGAGGTAACTATAAAGAAATCTCAGAAGTCTGTATAAGCTATTAGTTTAAAATAGGTAGACTTATTGTCACATATCTCCTTTATAAACACATGCATATTTTGTCGCTATAATGTCGCTATAACTACTTTTGTTTGCTAGTCTCTACTTACTAATTCGGAATGGAGCTTAAAGTCAACCAGATAGTAAGTGACATTTGAAATCAGTCCCAAATTATATTAGCGGTCGTTCAGAGATATTCTACCTTTGAGGGCTATGTTGAAATGAACATAAATGCAGTATGTCCAGAACGTAGCAGAAACAATAAGTTATTATAAGGTAGAAACGCGCGAAAATCTTGACATATATAGTCGTATTGTTACAGCCAGCCTAATATCGCGTCTGTTAGCTTACTTGCGAAACATTTGTGGGAACCTCTGTATATGGAGCGGTGGATATTTCATACGGCGCTGTCACAGCCACTTTGCATACAGATACAGAACATAATTGTAGATCAGAGCGCAGGCTATATAGGATACTACGTGTTTAAATATCGTTTGTGTTAGTAGGTTACGGAGATGATAGGATGCCGCAATGGTTCATTTGAATGTAGATGGACGAATGACTTAGAGTTTGGAGTTATGTCGAAGATGGCAGAGCCCTTTGTTTTTTTTTTATAATATAGGAGTAGCAGACGAGCATACAGTCCACCTGATGGTAAGTGGCTACTGCCGCCCATGGACATCTGTAATCAACCCCGGATAAGATTAGATATTCCTACCTGAGGTCGGCCACAGATGCACCGCTACCCCTGAGGACTAAGCTGGAACGCCTCGGAAAAGTCTGTCTCCCTTACCACATCCTTTAAAACGGAACACAGCAGCGCCTAACACTGCTGTTATTAGGTAGAAATAGGTGTGGCGGTGGAACCGCCGGAGTAGAACCACAAAGGGTTCTACCACCTTCAATTTGTGGTTCGACTTTGGAGGCACTATCGCCATATCTACTCGTATTTATGCCTAATAACAGCACTATTAAGGCTTGGTGTGTTTCGCTTTGAAGGGTGTGGTAAGGGAGACATACTTATCAGAGGCGTTCTAACTTAGTCTTCAGGGGTCGAAAGTAATTTTAGGTAGATATCTAACCTTATCTGAAGTTAATCCTGAGCTGCAGCTAGTCGCCATCTGGTGGACTGCACGTTCGTTAGCTCAGTTTTGGTTCTTAAATAATATTCTTTAAACTTTAAGGGGGATAATAGTCCCGTTTCTTAGAGTACTTAAAATTCCCGGTAAATAAGTAAGATCTGTAAGAGAAATAGACTGTACCAAAAATATTTCATTATCAAAGTAACATTGTACCCATTGTAATGCCAAGCTGTACCAAGTAATAAAAATGAAATCCACTAAATAATTACACTAATATTTTGTCTCGAAAAGAAAGGTGTCTTAATAAAGACGACGTTAATGAATGTAGCCTATTCAACATTTTTATCTGACTCATTTTTCTCTTATATACCTACCATTATTAAAAGATAGCAACATCTTATTGTACATCCTTTGATAAGTAAAGTAGAAAGATACTTCACCGTCTTGAAATTGAATGAAGCCACACAAGGACGATTTGATTTATTGTTTGACATCTTGACAAATAAAAAACATTTTGAGAGAAAATGTATGTATACCTAATATTACGTAGTTTACGTATTAAATAAATATTTCAAACATTTTAGGAATATTTTAGAACAGAGACGTGGCAACATTTTATTTACGCAACAATTTTAATTCTCAAAACTGGTTACACTTTCTTGTTAGGAGTGATCAATCTATCTATTTCACTTTTCCAAGGGTACACCTGAAATATTTTGCCAATCCCTACAATCAATCATTTTAATCCAACAATTGTTGATTAAATCTGCAAAGGGCGGGTTCTTTACAAAGTCAACTTAGCTATACTCCGTACATCAATTAATGGATTGTGGGTATTGTAGGGAGATCATAACAATCCATCTCTATTAGGGTTGGAGCCCCCATCTGATAGAAAAATGGCGGTAAATAAATTAGCTGTACATTAAGGAATATAAATATATGTGATTGTTGGTTTTTATTATGTTGCTTAAGAAATTTTCCTAAAAAGAAAATAGGGGGCCTCCTCTTCATTATGACAAACCTGTGCCCAGCAGTTAGATTTTAAGTTTTCTTTATTTCATTCTTTCGTTTATAAAAACTGCCTCTTTCTCTTTCTGCCTTTGCGGAAAATATATATTTTTTTTACTCAAGTACTTATAGAAACCAAGTAAGTGTTTAAACGAGATAATATATTAGAGAATAACAGATTCCGAACCGCGGTACAGCAAGTATAACAAGTACCTATAATTACCTGTTAATATTCTGAAAATATTAATCATAGTGTAATAATTCCGAAAACGTACTTATATGCTTACTAGCTGACCCGGCAAACGTATTGCCATATAAGTAAAAAAAATGTTAAGGGTAAACAATTCTTATCACTTTAGGTATGAAAAATAGATAGTAGCCGATTCTCAAACCTACTGAATATGCATATATTTGGTGAAAATCGGTAAAGCCGTTTCGGAGGAGTACGGTAACTAACATTGTGATACGAGAATTTTATATATATAATTATGCTATTTAATAGAAAGGTCTAGTGGACGTTTTACGTAACCTGATACCATAATTTACGCTAAGGAATTTTAATTAATACAGTTACAGTTTACGTCGACACTTTCTCCGCTTTCAACCGTTTTGAAAAGGGTAAGCGTTAATCGTCCGATAATGTTGATTGATTACTTGTCTAAACGTTTTACCTACTTACGTGAAGACTTCGTTTATATTTTAAATTTAAATTGGCTGAACATCTTTTATGAAGCACCGCTGGGCATGATTCTCTCCGACAATTGTAGCAGAAAAATAATTTCTAACGTTACTAAATAAGTACTTTTTCATTTAATCTTTAATATAAATCGTAAATTATAAATACTGATTATGCTACATTTGAACTACTTTGGACAGGTTTAAAGTTTCCAAAGCAAATTCAAATTCAGACAGATAATCCGCATTTGTGATTCGTCAATCTCGTCAATTCGATCTCGCAGCGGATAGTTTGCATATTAACGGATTGTTAAGTACTCTCCTTTAGAATTACATATCTAATTCGAAAATTTTACAATAGTTGTGTAGTTTTTATTATTATGACTTGACGTGACGTGACTATAAGATTCACAAAAAATAAAATCAGACGAAATTATTATGAAACTTAACATTCGTTTTATACGAACTCAATTTACCTATCATATTATAAACATAGTTTGTTATATCGCCTTTTAAGTTAATAACAAACATTAAGTGAGTTTCAGTCGACAGGTTGCAAGCTGCGTGTTTGCAACGTGCAGCCGGTTCTAAATTTCGCAAGGCTTGAAACTTGGCAACTCTGCATAGGTTGTTCATCGGATTTCAGTTTGGTTTATCTGAACAAACAGACGCTCGCAGACTAACAAACTTGAACAGGGTTTACACTGGTTTGAGATACGTACGATGTAAAGAAAACAAGCGTGCGTTGTACGGAAAAACAAATCGAGTCTGTTTTATAGCAATGTAAAGTTACAAAGGGCATGCACTCGTATTAGCATAATAAATTTGCAGGTTATCCAAATACAAAGAACTAAGAGTTTCTAAATACTTCTAAAGGGTAATTAAATTCCCTACATTTAATTTATAATGATTATATTTTATAAAAATGACCACTTATTATAAGGCAGGTAGTCCACATGCTCGTGTACTACTTTAAATCCTAAGTAAGTCCGCAAGAAATTCAGTTGTTACACAACTACAAACGGGCAGGATTTCAAACGAAAACGGGATTTTGCTTACTAATAAAACAAAATCCAAAACATTCCAAATCGTTTAAAAGGACGGCTTTAATTTAATTCATATCACAAAAGCGATTTTAAATTCCATCGCATAAAATTAATCCTTACACTAGCCGCGAAATTAGATTCAAAAATGTGTACAACAAAGGAACTTTCTACGTGGAAATCCTATTCGGCTAGTTGGGGAAAAATTGCTGAGTTTAAAAGAATTTTATGAAAGTTAAACGAGGCGCAAAGTCATCGCATTAAGCAGAGGGCCTCGCCAACACTTAATTAAGAATCCCCCCTTCCCACCCTCAGGCAGTCACAACAAAAGATTCTATGTGCGACAGATACCCTATCTCCATTAAAATTAATTCAATTTTTAATATCTCGTCGTCGTAAACTCTGAACACGTTCGAGTCATTTGTCGCGCTAATTTATTCGGAGTATCGAAATTCTTTGCGTGCGTTGTAAGAAATAATATTTATAAGAGAAGCTTAGGTTAATTAATCGATCATTTAGGTTATACGGTATATTAATACTTTATTGAATATTAACATCTGCATCCATAAATCATATTATGATAATAACTTCAGTCAACGTAAAACTAATTCCAGTCATATGAGCAAATTAACAGTTATTTGATAACCGAATTTTATAAATTCTCAATTTTCGTTCGATATTTGAATTCACTACAACGGTATAGTTTCCGCTGTAATGATTTTTAAAAGTAAGACAAGAATTTATCGCCTGTTAAAAATAATTAATCTAACCAATGTTTTGCATACAATACATTTATATTAGAAAGTAGGCACTAAAGATTATCATCAGATGAATGCATGCCCTTTTGCAATTACATCTCCTAAAAATATAATAAACTAGTGTTTACCTAACAAGTGTTATCATTCAGGTGTCTAATGACCTAAGATCGGTTTTCAATCATCTTCACTAGCCAGCGACTCGAGCGTGTCAACTTACATCGCACGAATGCTTGTCGATCAATTGATTTCTGGTTAACCAACGTAATTAAACCCCGAGGACTGTTACTTATTAGTAACCTATTGGTTTAATATGACAGTTTCACGTTAAGTGTTATTATGATCAACATATAACTGTTTCACTCCTGAGCACGGGTTTTCTCTCAGACTAAGCAGGTTTTAAGCTATAGTATATTATTGGTGACCTGCAGATTGGGAGATATATCTTTTAAAATTTTTAAATGTTTTTAGGACTCTGATTCATAAAGATATCCTCACGATATTTGCCTTCACTGATAATGCAAGTGATAAGATGCGTACTGGAATTCGAACCTCAGATACAAAGCTGAATTTCAAATCACTAGGCTGCACCGCATACGCTAAAAGTTATATATAGTGATAAAGTTGGATGACATAACACTGACCATAAACCCGCTATATAAAGTTGCGATTTTAACAACCAATCTGAGATATAACGATTTTATGTTATTTATATATTTATGAATGTAAATTATATTGTATGTTATGTTTCAATCGATAGTTAAGTAGGATTTTCGATGGTATTTAAGTCACTTGAAACGAGGTGTTAACTACGCTATAGCATCGTGGCGTATGCGTATCGGAAACATTATCTTAGGTAAGGCAACTAAGATACCACGGTAACGAACCGTGCTTCAGAGAATACATTTAAAGCTTTGGTCCTATGTATTATATTTTAATAGTGATATTCGATGTATTAAACAGCACAGTTTTTTGGGCTTCAAGATGTGCAGAAGTTACAGTACCATATTTCTATAAAAAGGCTCTGAAACAATTTTGGGATGACATAAGAGAACGAATCTATATTCTAAACGTGGTAGAATTTTTAGAAGTTTTGAAGGTGGTAGAAGCCTTTGTGGTTCGACTCCGGTGGCTCCACCGCTACACCTATTTCTGCCTAATAACAGCAGTGTTAGGCGCTGCTGTGTTCCGTTTTGAAGATTGTGGTAAGGGAGACATACTTTTCCAAGGGGTTCCAGCTTAGTCCTCAGGGGTAGCGGCGCACCTGTGGGCGACCTCAGGTAGGAATATCTAATCCTATCTGGGGTCGATTACATATGTCCATGGGCGGCAGTAGCCACTTACCATCAGGAGGACTGCATGCTCGTCTGCTATTCCTATATTATAAAAATAATCTTATGTAGTACGACTCCGATGGGACCACCTAATTCTGCTTTATAACAGCAGTATTAAGCGCTATTGTCTTACGGCTTAAAGGGTGTACGTGGTAAGGGAGACTTAGTTCTAAAGGATAACAACGCAACGCACGACCGAGGTAGGAATCTAATCTTATTAATTATCGATGTTCATGGGCGGCAGTAGCCACTTACCAAACGATGAAGTTCTGACTAAATATTAATACTCAGGGTTACTAAATATATCAACAAAAACTATATACTAGTAAAACATAATTGCAGTCTATTTTATATCAGCTCAATGTAACACTATATTTACACCTGTGTCACGTAAATCCACTTCTATTTTATATTCCAACACAAAGCATTGTCAAACTCGTCGAAAAATAAAATTCACGCTTCACCGGCCGTCATGAAAGGGTTAAGTGGAGTAAAAAATTTAGCATTGTTTCATCCAATCCCCTAACAGATCACAATAGAACACCCCCAACGAAATATCGCAATTCTATCGGAAAATCCATTCCTGGTTTAGTCATGTGGGTAAAATATGACATCAAGCTGAATTATTATGTATAATAATATCTTATACTATATCCAATACGGGAATAAACATTATATATATTATATCGGAAATCCTTTCGAGTATACTAAAAATATGTTATTTTGATGAATGCTGATGTGTTATTTTATGAAATAATTGTGTTAGGTGTGATAATAGACATACCTGGAAATTGTGAAACCATTTATAAATCGACCCCAAAATCGCTACTGCCACATCTATTTATACCTATTTATGTAATAACAGTGTTAAGCGCTGCATGTTCTGGTTGGGAAAGAAGAGTCACGTATGTAAGGCATCTATAAGGATCTGTAGGAAATATCAGGTAAAGCGGATATAATTCAGTCTATCTAGGGATCTTTAGAGGTATCTACTCGTATGTAGGGGAAGTGGTCAGTCATTATCAAGTAGAAGTGCTTGTTTGCTCCTTTTGTTGTTACACAAATTGTTTAATAAAATGTGTTTTTATTTAGTAACGGATGTAAACACTATTGAAACACAAATAATAATAAATACGTGTTCCTGTCCCCACTTTCACCAATTTAGTTGGTACTTACCATCTTGAATCTTGTGCAAAATTTATTTGGCATAAACGCTAATAAAATGTTTGATTTGTTCAAGAGCTTATTTTGAACAGTGGCTTTGAGCTTTCAGGTAATAAAATCTTTGAATGACGTTAATGTTTTCGTCACTATATAATATTCGTTTGGTGTACAATTTACCGCACGGTGTTAAAATTTTATTACATTTGACAATAATTTACTTGATGAAATTATGTCTTTTGTTGTATATTCAAAGAAAAAACAAAATTTGAAAAGATGAAAGTGTTACGTTATAAATTCTTATATTTTATTTACATTTTTAAATATAATGCGTTGCATATGAGAGATTAATTGAATTTTAAGTAAACAATTTTAACAGTCTTTTAATTTTTACGACTTTAATAAATAAATTTATGTAAATTTTACCAATCCACACATGCCAGAGTGCACAATGGTTTTTACCCGAGTGCCTAGTAAGGGTTATGTTCTTACAATTCTCATTCAATAAGATATCAGAATGATTACTTAAAGAATGATTCAAGGAATAACACGATTACAATGTTGCATGCTTACACGATTACACGAACAAGTTACGTAGACATGACAAAATAATAAGAAATATGAAATGATATGCAAATTCTCCAATAACCACCAACATGGATGTCTGCATTACAATTGGCCGTATCATAAACTTGCTTCAATGAGCATTCAGTTTCCGATTAGTGCATTTGCAAGTGAAATTAATTCAGGCTTGTTTCCAGTGGTGACAAGTCTATTATTTTTGTAAACCAGAGGCAGAAGGACGGCATTAACATAAAACGTGCTCAACATTAATTTAGCTCATTGATGGACGGAGTGAAGAATGGTAGGCCATGGATATGGCGTATGCAATGTATGGAAAATATTTAATGCATGGTCCAGACGTTATCCAGATTTTGATACAAAACCACACAATTACATTTGATACAAATACACAAATACAATTATTATTCATCATATTATTTTGAAGGTGGTAGAACCCGTTGCGGTTCGACTCCGGCGGCACCACCGCCACACCTATTTCTACCTAATAACAGTAGTGTTAGGCGCTGCTGTGTTCCGGTTTGAAGGGTGTGGTAAGGGAGACAGACTTTTCCGAGCCGTTCCAGCTTAGTCCTCAGGGGTAGCGGCGCATCTGTGGCCGATCTTAGGTAGGAATATCTAATCCTATCTGGGGTTGATTACAGATGTCCATGGGCGGCAGTAGCCACTTACCATCAGGTGGTCTGTATGCTCGTTTGCTACTCCTATATTATTAAAAAAAATCACATTAACCATCTCGAATTGATTGACGTTTAAAATATATTTCAGAACAACTTTTAATCAATGTGTAAAATATGCTATATGACATGAAATTATTTGTGTTTTTTTTATTTTATGTAAAAATCTCATTATTTATATTAGAGTAATGTTAAAAACCTGTTAGTAAGTGTCGTTCACTAATTACTAAATTAGTGTACGATAAAGCTTTAGCATAGTTAATAATCATCTATTTCTCACAATAATTTCATCTATGAAGTATTTAAAATTTTACGTCTTACATATTATTGTTGGAATAATAAAAGCAATGAAAATAATATTTTATTTAAGACTTATCCATTTAATTCGTACTCCTTGGTGGTTATAATCCGCAGGCGGTCCGGGAGCGCCGTCTTTATCATTTGTATTAGGATTATAATTTCATATAACTTTGTTAGTTCAGTTTAGTTAAGCAATGGACACTACGTAATTGATTTAGGAGGGGTTATTTGTATTTGTTATAGAGCAAGTGTAGTTTTGAATTTCATTATTTTATTTTGGTTTATGTCATATGGTGCACATGATATGAAGATTTTATAAAAACTCTGACCTAAATAAAAGGTAGTGATAGCCTAGTGGTTAATCGAGGTCGATCGAGGGGTCCAAGGTTCAAACCCAAGGCACCTCTGATTTTTCAAAAATTATGTGCCTATTAGAAGTTGATTATCAGTTGCGAAACAGTGAAGGAAAACGTTGTGAGGAAACCTGCACACCTGAGAGATTTAAAAACAATCTCAAATGTATGTGAAGGCTACCTATACGCACTTGGCCAGCGCGGTAGACTATGGCCTAATCCTTTTCATTATGAGAGGAGACCCGTGCCCAGCAGTGGGACAGTAATGGGTCGATGATGATGACATAAGGATAATGAACTAGTGTCAATTAACATTAGGTTGTCCCACTGCTGAGCACGAGTAGACAGCACAGACCCTGAAGAACTTTGCTTTTTGTAAGAACTCTAGGTGTGTAAGTTTTCTCACGATGTTTTCCTTCGTCCTATAATAAGGGGATGATCTTGTTGGACGTCTTGCGTTGAAAACATCCGACAACTGGTGGTAACTAAAAGCACTCAGTCGTACCTCTTGCCATACGCCGTATTACACGCATATATGTATAGACCAATATGAAATGCTATGAGCCACTCACAATTGAAGGGAAAAACTTATGAGAAAATGTCACTAGTAAGTGAACTGAAGTGAATTTCCTGTGAAGTCGCGAAGCTTTATCCTTTGTCATATCGAATTACTTTTGATGATTGCTCCTTACTTAAATCCCTTTAAAACACAATAATCTTAAAAATGCAATACTTTCTCGTGACATTCGCATACAATATAGATATCTGAATATACGAACACACCCCCATAGACTATACAACGCCACCGGGTGTTGCTTACCTGAGTTTTTGCACCATAAATCAGCATAAAGAGGCAGGTTTCCGCAAGGTGCTCCGTTACATTAAGCCCCCCGTAATATTTTCTCACTTACGACGAAATTTTCTGTCTCCCTGTTTACGGCGAGCGAAGTTTTCTTGAGACAAGCTGTCGCCCAAACGGGAAATTAAGGCTCAAGAGCGTGGAAGATGAAGCTTTGCATAAGGGGATGTTTTCTTTATTCAATGCCTTGCTAAATGAAAAACATATATCTAAAATGTAGCATATTAATGCATTCAATTCTTTATTTAAGACTCTGTAATAGAAATTAGTAAAAGTAGTTTTTAATTTCATTTCTTAACATTTATTTCGAAAACATTACTAAAATATTTACTAAGCTTAACATTACATCAAGAAAAATATCAATTTTAATGCTTTATGTTACAATGGGTGTTCTCAAATATCTCACAACCACTTAAGATATAATTTTCATTACTGAATACTTTTAATTATAATCTGATCATTAGTCTATCGATAGTAATCTAGTAATCGTCTTAATTACTCTAAAAGTTAGTCTATAGCTTGACATAATATTTTTTTCCGTGGCTGTCGAAATTAGATTTTTATCTTGAAAATACCAGACTTTATAGGCATGCTAATAAAGCTACATATAAACTTATATTTCGTGTATGTATTTGCAACACATCAATTTATTAATATATTCATTTCATTCAGCTTTAAATTTCATTGACCACTTAATAAATCATTCCAATGCGTTTGATCGCACCTCATTCACGCTGCAATTTCTCCAGCATTATTCCAGCTGTAATTCACTATTGAGTAAGTATTTACAAAGGTTTAAAATAAAATTGAGCCGTCTGAAATATGGCGATCGGTGAATGATGAAGAGGTCCACTTAAACGTGGTAACAGCGCTAGCAAATTGGATTGTGAATAATTACTCGAACGAGAGGCCAACTCCACCAATATATAAAAGTCAGCGGGGCTTATAATTATCCCGTTCTGAATTCTTTGTTTCGATTTTAGTTTTTGCTTTATTACTGACGAATAAGCTCAAGGTAATGAAGGTTATTTGTAATATCGGACTAAATAGGTACTGATTTTTATATCATTTTAAAGATTCTAATTAAAATTGATTATTTATCAATTAAATAGGCACCAAAGTGTCTTCTATATTTAACGATACTTAAAATTAAGTCATCTTGTGTTAATTTTAATTATTGACTTATCAAATAAGATACTTAAAAACTGTACGAATGAGACTGCTATTTTATGTCTACTTTAATGCATAAGACAACTTTTTTGTGAATATTTTCTGTGGATGCAAGTAATTTTTGGGTTTTAACATATTAGAAATACCAATTGTCAATGTGAAGCATTAACGCCATTTATCTATGATTTATACGAAAACCACGAAATTCTACTGTGAATTGTTGATCGTTGAACAATTATGCTGTCAAGCAAAGTATTTTCATTTGATATATTACTAGAAAATATGGGCTATAAAGGTTGAATGATTACAAATAATTGTCGAAAATTGGGTTCGATGGTAATATTTTGATTGATAGAACCATAGTAACACAAGTACTCCCATAGACCATAGTATTTAGGTACTAACATATTAACTTTTATTTCAAAGTAAAATAAAATAAAATCCCTTTAAATAAAAATAGAGAAACAACCAAGTTATTGCCTACAAATTATGCTGAAAATTAAATTTAAGTATGTGAGTAATACGAATGAATGTAAGAAACACATTTTATTTTTGCTTACAAAGTATTTCTGTACCTAAAATTATTTCGTGACATATTTCTTGAGAAACAGATTTGGTGACACGGATTTACGCCCAAAATAGCGAATTGGACTTTGAATAATTATTCCGTGGAACCTGTTCCACCTATTCATAAAAGTCAGTGTAGCCTGTAATTAAAACCTTGTTCTGTGAATGCTGCGTTTTCCTCTTGTTGCTCATGGTTTACTGGTTAACAACTTTTTATGGCCGACTTCAAAGCTCTACTAGTGTTTCCAGATGTTATGGGAAAAATGGGATGAGAATATATGAATATTTTGCTAAATTTATGGAAATATTCTGATAATTTAGCGTTATAGTTATTTTGTAATATCTGATCAAAACATATATTTATCCTTTATCATGTTTTTTTTTCTTAAAAATGTTAAGATTTTCTCATAGCCACTAGAACTTTCTTAGTTTATATTTTGTTAATGATTTTTTTTATTTTCATATCCAAGATCAAAGATCCAGAAGGACACAGAAAATCCAGATTTATTTTCCGTAACAATTCGCAACAAAAACAATAATTGTTTATTTCTTAATTGAATGTATTTATTATAGGGATTTTTAAGATATTGTGTTTTATTTGACGTTTTTTGATCCCAATAAATTCTTGTGAAAATGTATGGTAACCCTACTACTGTCGGTCTTTGTTGTGCTCATTTTAAATCAATCGCGGCCATTCTACTCGACGTCGGAGGCTAAGACGGGATTTTCGAGAGAATTCTTAATTAAGTCTGCCCGAGATCCTCTTTGCTTAATGGGAGCACCGAAATCCTTAGATGAGACATAAATAAGGAATGACATGGAAAAGACACCAGCAGAATTAACATTTATGATCTAAATTATTATTTTGAGGTAAAAGTGAAGTTAACACCCTTTTCGTATAGATTTAAAGCAGGTAGGTATTAAGCTAAGTATATTAGGTTCAAAGATATCGAAACAGTTATTGTTATTTAGTCTAATTTGTAAAGTGTTAGTTGCTATACTTATATGTATATCAACTCGTTATAATTATTTTAAATGTGTACACCCTTGATATACTTCATCTGTTGCTATGAGTGTCTGAAAGAGATCGCTATTTTAGTAATAATACTGCCTTTCGTACCTCAGATAAACTGTCTGTTATTCTGTTTTTGCTAACTATTATTACTTATTAGTTAGTAATTTCGTATGTATACCTTTCTTATTTTAATTTAAGATATTATTATCAAGATAAAGTTATTAAGTAAGGGAATCATAATAAACTTTATATTCATAGAGGCAAAATGTTAGTAACCGTCTCCTATTTAATAAGGCATTACCCAAACATTGTGCATAAACTATGGCGCTCGCACGCTAATGAGGTATGGACACACATGTGTCCGTAATTACGCTATGCTCCGCCAATATCACTTCCGTCTTGTTCTCTCTCATCCTTCTCTTCTCTTCCTGTTCCATTTTTAAATTCCTTCCTTTATTTATTATTTTAGTCCGAATTTATGTCGATTTAATTAAATTAAAATTTTAGGTATATATGTAAATAAATTTATTTTTATGACAATATCTTATATTCTTTCTACGTTTCATTTGGTATTTAAGTGGCTATAGACAATATTATAAAATAAACTATTAAATTAACTGCTGTTCTGGTATTACTAGTACGGTAAGGAAGTGATATTTATATAAAACGTTCAAACTTAGTCCATATTAGAGATTACAAATGAGCGGCACTAGTCAGTTATCACAGATTGCTTTTTCATGTATTTTTTTATATTATAATAAAGGACTAACATAGCCATATTATATTATAAGTTCACGTACCCTCTACATACATTGTACGCGTATTAATGTTGTATGGTAAATACATACATGTAATGATTGTTAAAGAAAACTGTACATTATAAATGACTCTAACCTACCATACCCTTTATTATACCTTCATTAAATTTCGTACAATGCATACAAAGATTAATCACCATTCAATGGAAAGCTGTTTGATATCTACCTTTTTAACAAAGCCTTAAATAGTTCACGATCAATCAACAGTCAATAGAACTTGGATATGAATCGTAGTATCTATTCATAGCTGCATTGTAGTGACACCAATAATAACTGCATTCGTAGGAGCAGTCGTTTAAATTAATTTCTAAAATTTTGTATGATTCTAAATCTGCACGATTCATGAAATGTGGCATTTTGAAAACAAATTATGTTATTTGCAATTTTAATTTTTAGCACGTCACAATTTTAAACTTAAATAAAAGATTAATTTTAAATTTAGATTCACAGCAACATATTCCATATAAATAACAGATTAGAGTACTAATGCTTAGTCTTAAATAAAATATTGTGTTAGAAAAAATATATGTACAAAATTATCTGTGCCGAAAAACATTAATATTTTTAAATACCATTTTGAGATATTTCGTTGCTATTTACTGTGTATATTGTGAAATATCGGAAAAGAATGTCCAAATTCGATTTCTGTTATGGTCACTATAACGTATTCGATTCATCGAATACAAAGCTCCTATCAAAGAATGGAACCGTTGGGGGCGGAAGGAACCGTTCGAGTAGGTATGTCACCACGTGCGCGGTCACACACCTGTGAGGTAGTGACAAATAGTTATCATTGTAACTATCACCTTTGTAAAATGTATGGTATTTGGTTGGTGGGCGAAAGTAGTGAAGGGCCTATTTATAGATATGGCATGTATACAGCTAAATTTTGTTAAATGTATGGTGAATAGGTATATGATCAAAATTTGAATTGGTAAAATATAAATATTATTATTAGATAAGCTAACTAGATTTATATTATAGTATGAAAGTTTGGAACTAACTTCTAACTAAATTCAAGTAGAACAAGAGTTCTAATAAAAATTGATTATAAAATCGTTTCTAGCCCTGACGACTAAGCTAACTAAGCTCGTACGTACGAGCTTCATGATATACTTACGGTTTCTATTAGGTACAAATAGATCATCTCGAAGTACGAGAAACTACGAATAGTTCTAAATCCTTAAATGCTCTTGCAAATATAAAATCGACGTATGATGATGATGAATGATTATCTTCGGTGATGATACTTCATATTCAAGAACAATGCTCATGTCTAGTAAAGCGGAAGGAACAGTTGGGATATTATCAAGGCACGTGCGCGCAGTCAAACGTCAAACACCTGCTTTATAGAGATAGTGAGGAACATATTGCATTGCAACTAAAGTTTGGAAAATCCAAAACTGCACGACTCATAATGCTCATTTAATTATGAAATATAAAAAAAAAAAAAAAAAAACTTAAGTCGTTCAAAATTAATTGCCGAAAAAACAGCTGTAGTAGGAAGAAGGTACTGCACAAGCGCCCCTGGTGGAATAAATGTACATAATATCTATAGATATACAGTCTTGTAGTTTTCGTTTTTTATTAATTGCAATTAAACGACACTGAATTAATTAATCATTCGCATTCAGTGACCTACAATCGTCGATTAGAATTTAAAAAAAAAAAATTTTTACTCAAATGATGGATTTTTTCACAAGTTACAGTGTTTTCAGGTTTCACACATGACGGACAGGAAATTTTTGATGTGAAACATCTATAGCCGCACGTAAACCCGATTTCTGGCGTGGCGACGCATGCCGTGGTATACGATGGTATATATATACATAGTCTATATGCAGTAGTGTGTACGGTGTGGCGACGCGTCGCCATGCGCAATAACGAATTAAGTAGTCACGATTTGAAATAAATTCGTAAATTTTTGTATTTAATGAAAATAAATGTTTATTCAATAAATAGCCATCGTTATCTGGAAAAAAATCGTAATATTTTATTTTATCATTATGACATATTTAGTTCCTATCACAATATGTTCTTTTCTGCATATTACTTTTACAAAATAATGTCGATGTTTCACATCTGCCAGACGTCCCGTGACGGCTCACATTTTTTTTTGACCTATTTTGGTGTTTTTTTCCAATTCTATTGCAGTAAATCAATTTTTAAAACGTATGGAATTAATCTCCATTAAATTATCTTGACAATAGTATGCAAAACATCTTGATTCCGTGAACTATCAAGGCTATAATAATAAAAATAGCCGCCAAAATGAAGCGAAAATATTTTTTCGATCGTAAAGCACTCTCTGATGCTTCGCATCATGAGTCGTGCAATACATTTAAATTAAACGTTTTTATAATTATATAGTTACAAAATGAGAATGAATGAGAAGAATAACATATCAGTTTGTTAAAGATAAATTAATAATTGACCATTCAGTTAAATATAACGTCGTTTCTGAAATAATTACATGTAAGAAAGAACAGAATAAAACAAGTACACCTATTTATTCATATTTAGCTCTAAGCCCCAAGTACTAAAATAACTTCATTTCTGTAAACGAGGGGGTAATTATTATATATGCAGTCATTTCAAGGGGATTACTTCGCGCGTGTCTAAGATAACTTTTAACTGCAGGCCGTAGAAATAATTTCATACCATAATAAACTTCGCGGAAACGCGAAACATCATAAAGGGAAGCATTGTGTGTGTTAACTTAAATTATTTTTTGTTTTACAGAGCTACGTTTACGGTGTTTTTGTCATAAAACAACTTTCATTTATTTTATTTCAAAGGGATAAAAAAGGAAACTTCATATTTTTACTTATACAAATTAATAACCTCTAAAAAGAAATGAAGCTTTCTATACTAGACCCAAACTAGGGGTTCGCGGTAAGGTTGACGTGGGTCAAAATATCATAAAAATGAATACACAAACACCTAATTCGAGAACAGAATTCAAAATGATTTAATTAGATATTTCCTGGACGGGATTGAACCCAAAACCCTCTAGGTACTTGAAAGAGATGCGCACGATAACTGCTACGCCATACATGTCATCGTGTTAAATTATTTTTTTATTATTATTATTAAGTACAATTTATTATTAAGTACAATTTAGTTTAGTTAACTATACGAGTAAGTAATTCAAAACTTTGACTAAGCAAATTAATTAGTCCAACTTCTGAGTTAAACTGATCGACAGCCGATTTGTAAGCGTTTGCTTATATTTAAGGTCTTCTTGTGGTTGTTGATACAAATGTGCGGTTGGCACTGTTAAATGGGACCTGTTTCCTTGAGTAATGCGTTTCGGAGCTAAACTCGGTTAAACTATTTTGAATAGAACATTTAACATCTCAAATTTGTTTAGGTATATATCTATAAATCATTTAATTCTTTAAGTGTTTCCTTAGGTAGGTACCAGAAAAATCTTAGAGAACTATTTCACCCGAGTTTTTCTGGTACCACCTGATACTTGTGGATTAAATTATTTTTTCTACGTTTAAAACCATCCATTATAAAATGAAGCATATAATATAAGCTATGCTTAAATAGATGAAAAATTCTAGCTTAATGTTTAAATAGCTACTTGTTTCCCTTAGGTAAAAACTTATTGTGTTTACATTTTCTTGCCATATGATTGATATATACCATATTATGATGATATGATTTATGCCTGCGTATAATCTATTCCTAACGATACTACGTACCTACGTCTGAAAAAATAGCCACCACTATTTATTTGTACCCACTGCATTACTAGTAGGTAACCTGTATTGTGGTGAGCAGTTTATCTTCCTACAGTTCCGACTAACGTATGCACAAAGTGGAAATTATTACTGTTATTAAGTAGAAAATAATATACAGCTTGTAATTAGGTAAGCAATAAATAACCCAGGTATTTTCATACGGCCACGTCGCATATACTTAGAATAATGTAACGGAAAATAATAATATACATTTATTATATTATATATACTATATACATTTATTAAATTTACTATTTGGAATACATTTAGTAAATTATCTTGCCAAAAGTACACAATTACTCAAATTCCACACCACAACATGTATTATTTTGAGTGAATAGGGGAAAGCGCATCCTGACCGTAAATCGAATTTACTACTCAATTATGAGAGCGTGTTATCGACGCCAAAAACTAATGTAACGTACATAAAAATAAATTAGCAATATTCGACCAAACAATCGAGGGTGGGCTGAACAGTGTCCGTCAATTACCGCCCAAAATGAACCTCATAATTGATATTTACGCAACATTGCATCAACTGTACCTACACTTACGAGGTTTTACGTTTTTACAAAAATGAGTGTTTTTGTATTTTTTACGTATTTCTCATATATTTCCAATCAGTTCTGATATAGTCCGGTAGGGGCGTTGATTGGAAATGTATGGACAAATAAGTAAACAAATACAAAAACAGTCATTTTTGTGAAAACGTAAAAACTCAAACTAAGGGTACACTACAATGTCCGTCAATTACGTTCCCAAAATGTACCTCATAATTGATATTTACGCTACATTGCACAAACTGTATTGAGATTCTCGTTTAATAGCTTAATTAATATATTGTTATTTTTATATGCGTCTGAACAGTTTTACCGCTCTCGTGGGTTTAATCTGGGGTTAAATGCAAATTAATAGTCTGAGCATATTAAGTTTCATGATATGAATTTACGAAAAGTAATACGAAAATAAACTATGAATAAATGAAACTGGCGGTTATTAAAACGTAATATAGTTTTGCGGATAATATGTGTATGATAATTATGATTATGTGCATCCATTAACATATCTCACATATTAATTTGAATTAAAATAACCGATAAATATGTAATTCCTGCAGTATTTATAACAATTATATTTTTTTCATAATTCAGCTGTGGAGGCATCACCACCACACCTATTACTCTACTCTACTACTCTATTATTACCATCTTATCTACTATTACCTCTTAAGCGCTGCTGTTCTGGCTTGAACGGTATTTGTGTATAGTTATCGCCAAACTGCTAGTTCGCTCTGAAGTTGTTGCTAGCGGGCGTAGTCATACAATTTGCTATGGCGACGCGATTCATTACTATATTCAGAGTGGACCAGCAGTTTTACGCGGACTATAAGAGAGAGAAGTCGGTTAATGAAATGACAGGTACCTACACGAGGATTTCTATCTTAGTATTTAGAAATAGCATTACATCTGTGACCTACTTCAGGCTTACTTCAATCGTTTTTATATTGATTACAGATGGGTGGCAATGAAAACTAACTATAATTTGGGTTGCATGCTCTTTTGATAAATCTAAAAAAATACGTATAAAAATGTTTATGTTAATTTAGATATTAAACCATAATTTACCTTCTGAGTTCTGTGTACTATGTGCGGTCTGCGATAGTTCAGGATTAGTTGGACACTATCCTATTGCTTAGGAAAACAGAGCCCATTTAGCAGTGTCAACCGCACATTTGTAGTAGCACTTGAGGAATAATATAATTACTATACCACTATTGATACACTGTTATTCATGACCTGCTTAACATTATTAATTACTATTATTTAACAAGTAACATAACACAACTTTTATCCTTTAGTTGCACAAATATAACCTCAAACTGCTGTTCTTGAAAGTCTTTAACCACTATCTAAGTGTGAAGTGAGTGTTTTTTTTAATTACTATTTGTTGTCAACGAATGAAAGAACTCTTAAGCATTTAGTTTTCTCACGCTGTTTTCTTCACCATTATTACTATTATTAACTAATGTTTCATTAAGAAGGAATTGATTTCGTAAGCCTTCGCTGTACCATTGGTTGTACCAAGCTTTTACTAATGTCATAGTTTAGTACTAGTGACTGATTAACTATTCTGTATATAAAACTACTTAATAAAACTAACGGTTAATGACTGACAGACAATGCGCAGCGTACATCGCAAATTCTTATACATATTTTAATGCAGATGGACTCCAAAGCATTTTAGGGTTCTGTACACAAAGGGTAGAACGGAACCCTATTATTAAGGCTTTGCTGTATGTCCGTCTGTCACAGGGCTCTATCTCCTGAACCGTAATAGAATAACACTTGAAATTGTTATGGAGTAGGTATGTAGAATGTTGGCCGCTATACTAAAAACAAGATGTGTTGAAAATAAATGTTGCTCGCGGTAAAGAAACCATTATTTTTCGCCGTATTTCGTTTTATCTAATAAACCGTTATAGAAATATATTAAAATGTTCACAGTGCATTTACTTTTATAGCTGCTATAACAACAAACACTATTTTTTTTAAATATAAAAATTTTGGTTGAAAGGAACCTTCCATATGTGAGGTCGACTTGCACTTAGCCAATTATTTGAAATTATCCGCATATTTGTAATAAATGTTTGTAGTATGTTCTAGTTTACTTAGAAATTTATATGGAGCACATAATAAACAGTTTATTCAAAATATGTTTAAGCCACTTGCGTGTATAAAGAAAAAACGTCAAGTTTTAATAACGTATATCAACTCGCGATATATTTTACGTAGAAAATTGCGTTGTAAATCATTATTCACTGACACAATGCATGTCGGCGGCGACGTTGACGCGACGTGGCTCGGGGCGCCATTCTTCCTGTAATAGGGAAATTAATGGAAAACCCTCACGATTCCTTTATGTTCTATGGTATCGATGTAAAATGAAACATTAAATGAATTTTAAATAATAGGGATGTGGTACCTAAGGTAGTCAGGTGTGGCAAGGTTTTCCTATTTCTGCCTCATAACAGCAGTGTTAAGCGCTGCTATGTTCTGTTTTGAAGGTTGTGGTAAGGGCGACATACTTCTGCGAGCTGTTCCAGCTTAATCCTCAGGGGTAGCGGCGCATCTGTGGCCGACGTCGGGGTAGGAATATCTAATACTGTCTGAGGTTGATTACATATGTCCATGGGCGGCAGTAGCCATTTACCATCAGATGGACTGCATGCTCGTCTGCTACAACAAAATAAAAAAAAGATAAACTGGAACGCCTCGTTCCAATTTAGTTCTCAGGAGCAGCAATGCTCCTGCGTCCAACTTATTTGAGGTTGATTAAAAGTGTCCAAGGGCGGCAGTTGCCTGACTGCATACCCATTTGGTACTTCATTACCTATAATAAGTTGTTGTAGTGATGCTTTTGATAATTGTATGTGCCGACTCGTTTAGCGCTGAAGTAAAATTGTTTGATATCCAGGGTTTCGGGTTTAATCCCGGGTTAAGCAGGCCGGCTATCTACTTAATTTAAATTTCCGTTCTGGGTCTCGAAGTTTGTATACACGCCTTTGCGTGTATCTATAACGCCCTAAGGAGTCATAGTGATGCTAAAAAGTAATCATGGTAAGTAGTGATGAGGTAGACAGAAGCACATATGCGAAACGTTTCAAGTTAGTTCAGAGGGAGCAATGCGCTACCAGTCAATGAACCAAACGTAAATACAATTAAATTAGCAAAATCTTAGATTTTAGTGCCATAATGGCAATTTGTAAGGAAGTCACGTTCCACTTGTCTATATAAAACTTGATAAAGTTATCCTGTCCCACGGTTCTCATTGAATTTGTATAAGCCTTAGCACGTATGAGTAATTAATCTGCAGCGATTTCCTTTCGCTCCGGATTTGATAGCGAATTCATTAGGTTTCAACGGAATGTGTACAATAAATTCTTAGTGATGTATTGTATTTTATGGGAATTGTATTCTAACGTCCCGCATTTTCATTTAATTCTTTCAATTGTTATGTTAATTTATATGCTATTGGAAGTATAGATATGAATGATGTGTTCATTGTTTGTTTTAGTTTATTGCAGGGTCATGTAATTCTAAATCATTTTTTTATAAATTGTCAAATTGTATCGATTACTTATGACGTTTCTTTAACACAATTCAATCTTTTCGTGTTTAAATATGTATACAATTAACTATTTATTATATACATACATGACACGTTTGTCTTTATAATATCATCAATTTTATTTTTATTACGTAAACACCCTATAGCCCAGTATACCCTAGTGGTATATCAATAACATTAACCCTAATATTATAGAGAATTTATATTAGTCTAAAATATCACTGAATTCATGTTATCATTCTGTACATTCATATTCGAATTAATTCATTGACGCCTGAAAATAAAAAAACCCAACCACGCGTAGTCAAAGCAACCCAAAGCTTATATGCTTGCATGTAGCTGTACAAACAAATGTATTCATGATCCGACAGCATGTGTCCGTAACGCGACACCAGGGGTCGCTGCGACGCGATGTTTGCTCTGAAACCGAATGCGACGCATTAGAACGGCTTGTTTTGTCTCCATTCTCCATTATCTCCCTTTGATGCCAGCTAGGGTGCATGCATTGTATGCGACTAGTTTTGCTCGTGGTTCTGTTCGTGTATTAATTTTTTACCAGTCTGTAAAAATAAACTTTCATAAAATCGTCATAAGAATTATCTGGATCAACGTAATATATCCAACGTTTTTATTACCAATAAAATTATTACTTATGAATCTATATAATTGGGGATCAAACGTACCGAAAATTAATCATAAAAAAGATTATGCTTTTATCCGCTTAATCTCATAAAATATCTACTTAATTATTTGATAATAGTATGAACACCAAGACCCGACAAAAATAAAAAGAATCAAACAAACTCACACAGTCTTACAATATTAGTAAGTTTATAGCGAACACGTTGGGTGTTGTAGTTGGTATGCCTAATCGGGTATATTAAAATAAGGTGATATACAATACAATTGGCCGTTTGTAGTTTCTCTCGTAGTTAGTTGAATGGATAGCGGTTGTACAGTATGTAGCCATGATTATTATTTTATTATTAGCATTAAATAGGTTACTATTAAATTCGTATTACCGATTTTTAATTTCATAATACGCCGTCGTAAATATGACTCTTTCATACTTTATCATATAACAAAAAAAAATTGTACATTTTAATTGAAAGAGCATTAAAAAAAATCTTGTTATACACACACAGATAAATTTTAACTTGGATACAATTTAAATTCCCACAGTATCTGAAATTTTATATTTACTTACTTTTGGATATATTCAATAAATAATTTATGAGAAATTGTTACACCAAGATTTCATAAAATTATATACCTACCTACATAGATTAGTAAAGATTACTCGCTCCTAACAAGAATATGTAATCCTTTGACAATTGTCACTGTCAATTGTACTTCACTGCATAGTCTCTTCAATGATAATGTTGACATGTAGTACACCGCCAGTCGTCAGCCTTGTGTCACGTATATTCAGAGCTAAAAACCTCGAATTCAAATAATTTAAAACAATATCCAACCTACTTATAGCGCCCCCTACCGGTAAATGTCATTATCGTTTTTCGTGCAGCCTGTGTACATTTATGATTTTTCAAAATAAGAAATAAAATAAGTAATTTATCGTAAAGATTGTTAATTTATAACAAATATTTCAATTAATAATTTATAAAAGACGTAGGTGTGATATATTGTGCAGAAAAGTTACAATGGAAAATAAAGAATTTTGACGAAATTATTCTGAAGACTTGTACTAGGCGGCCATTACGAAATATTACGAATGCCGTCGCAAATTGAAAATGTAATATTTTCATTTATTAAAGATAAGATGATAATCTTATATATTAATGAGGAATGACAAGGTAAATTTTTACATATATATTTTTCCAAGCAAAGGATTTTTAGATTACCATATTATTCTGTAGCAAGGAATTTGACGTCTTATGTTCATTAACTAAGCTTGTCACCTATTTAGGTGATCTCGCTTATATAAATCCTTATATAAATCTCGCTTATATAAAGCTATGAACATAGAAATAAGGTGCTATTTAGCCCCGTGCATGGGTACTAACCCGTTTATACTGAGTATTTACTCACATAAAAGAATCTACTATTGAGTAGAATATACCTAATGGGTATTCACCCGTTCAAATAAGGTTATGACCCTTACATATTGGATATTTACGTACATAACAAGAAATAGGGTGCTATTTAGCCCCATTCATGGGTACTAACCTATTTATATTGAGTATTTACTCACATAAAATAATCTACTATTGAGTAGAATATACCTAATGGATATTCATCCGTTCAAATAAGGGACCCTTACATATTGGATATTTACCTATATAACAACTATAACAAGATACTACTATTAAGTAGACGGATACAATGGATATTCACCCATTCTAATAGGGTATTATGTCCTTCACATTGGGTAAATAACCCATATAACAAAATACTAATAATCAGTAGATAGACACAACTATTACCATCGAGTGGGTGTAATGATTTTAATGAATGAACATTTTATTGAAGAATCATTCAGATTAATAATGTACATGATACAGGATATAGAGATGACAATTTATATCCTTTTGTAATACTCTAGAAGAACCTAAATTTGTATTAACCATTCATAAGAATTTGGTATCTAGGTAGATCAGCATATTAAAGAGTAATTTACTAAAGGAACTATCTATCTATCTAGACGGTGATAGATAGACTAAAGGAAAAAATAGTTTAAAGGAAGAACACTAGCCTCTAGGAAACTGTGGGACGGATAACACATGATTAGACTTTAAAAGTTGCACAAGTCGCAGTTACTATTGTAGCTGTAAAGAGTCAAAAGCCATGCCACATCAGGCGAATGCTTACTGCTCTCGAGCATTTGACATGATTGTTTCTTAATAATTTTAAATTATTTGCCTTTATAAAGATAATTTGCTATCAATTATCTTATTACTGGTGCTGGTCATTTATTATGTATATACTATTACTGGTGCTTATTACTGGTGCTGGTCATTTATTATGTATAATAAATAATAAGAAGAAATTTCATAGTACAAGTACTGGAACAAATGATCGGAAAAATGGTTTAAGAAACAATGATTGTTCAATGTGTTTGATATAGTACAATATTTTATCACACATCAGCCCCCACACACAACACATGATGACCACGACCGCTCTGACAAGAGTGAAACGACTAAGAAGAAGAATATTTTATAGTAACAAATATAACGAAGATATTTACACTTCATCCTATGATAAACTTCATTCAAAAGTTTGAGATACTCATACCAAATAGGGTCATTATCTGACTTACAACAAGCCTCATGCACAAATACCTGTGTCACAGAAAGGCTTGATCGAAGTTTCCTTTGGAATAAATCTTCAATCACAACAGATTTTTAGGTGAGTGGTTAATAATGTGGTCGATTATAATTATAATTTTAAAGACCAGTTGTAACAAATAACAATTGACCCAAGCTTTACAAGTGGTTAGCTTTAAGAGTCTATTTGTATAAACACTTAAACTCATTATTCTCAAGGAGTGAAGATTTTTTCAAAATATACTCAGTATGTGTGTAGAAAGACTTCTCACATCAGTGGTAACATATTGTTTACTCTTAACCAATTTTTTACAATATTTTTACTTTACCAACACCTGATGATGGTGATGTTGGTTTATATTGAATATCTTGGTCTTAATCTTGAGCTTTAAATAAAGCCTGGCATTCCACTCGCTACTTACTATTGTTTTCAAGAATGCATATTTTGATACTAATTCATGATTACCTTAAACAGTGTTTACATGTCTATGGTTAAATGGAAATTCTATGCATTTTAAGTTCTTTCCTTTGGTTTGAGCAGAACACTATATTTATGTTTTTTACTAACCTTTTAAAAGATACAAGACCATACATAACTGATTAATCTAGGGACATTGTGTCAGTTATATATTTATATAACATAGTTCCTATTTGAAATGTCATAATAATGGACAAGGAACAATAACGACACATACGAGTAGTAATTTAGGATCATAGACATAATAAGCTATATCATTCTTTAGGATTTATTGGTTACTTAAAAGATAGTTTGATAATTGGAAATAATACAACTGTTAAGGTTGTTCATTGTATTATACAAGCAATAAATAAATAAAAAATCGAATTGCTTTACCATTAGATAAAAGATTAAAAATCAACACAAGGGTGAAATAAAAAGAAAAAGAAAAAAATAATAAAAAAATATATATAATAATATATAATAATAATATTAAAAAATAAAAATTATAATAAATGCAAAGATATGTATATATATATATAACAAGTTTAATAATGTTTATCAAAATACTATCCCTCTTACAGATAGATATAATTACAGGTGGTAGTTGTCATGTTATTTTTATTATCGGGACACAATCAGTTATGTTACATATGGTCATTATTCTCGGTATTTTTGTGATTTGATTTAAATAACAAATCCGATCAACTAGTTAAATGCAGCGTTACTTGTGCTTAAAGATATTTTTTCAATAATCATCTTTAACACGGTGAAACCCTAATACGTGTAGGCAACTCCACAGTTATTTCATATAGAAACAGCATGGTGTTTAATACCCACATTTAACCGTAATATCAAGGCACATATTGGATTTATTGAGTACCCAAAAAATGTTTTTATTTCTCTAATACATTCAATAATTTCAGAATGAATTTGCTATCACTAAATCAAGATTATACATTTGGAATTAACACTTTAAAGGTTTTTAAATAGATTTATTTACTAGGAAACCTACAAGAAGTATGACTTACATGTCATGACTAAGGTTATACAATTAAAATGGAAATATTCATTTTATTTCTAATAAAATAATTGTTGTTAAAGATTATCTCTGAACGGTTGGGGAGTTTGTCGTAGTACCAGACTGGTCCAGACAGTCCTAAAAAATAGTATTAAAAAAAAAAAAAGAAACCTTTCATTTTGGACAGATCTAAATCCATTTGTTTTTCGTCAACGTTTTACCCTGTATGTTACTCGCTTCCTCGAGGAGCGTTTCGTTTCTATACACGAATCTCAAGATTTTGTTGCTCTACAAGCAATGTTAGACGCAATAATGAAAACGTGATGCTGGTGCTTATAATATTTTGGCCTAAACAGTGTAAATAACTAGATCTATCTGTAGACTGGTTACAATATTCTTTTCATTTTGATATATATCTAATTTTTTTTTGTTCTTAAAATGCATATTTAGGTTTTCTATCCTCCATATCCCAAGTATGCTATTACTTGGGATAGTTACGTCTGATGTATAAATATTTTTAGCGAGTTAAGTGTAAAATATTATATATTATTTAGTGGAGATGAAGAAAAAATACTATTTACTTTTTTTGGTTATAGTAATTACTCATATAGTAAAAAAAAAAAAAAAAATAATAATAAAAATAAAACAATAATAATATATAAGTAATATATAAAAACAATAGATATCGTATATATTATGACGTTCACTTGGTGTAAGCCCGTGAATGCCATTATTACTACCGATTCGCCTACATCTGAGTCGAGACTTCTAAAGAGTATACATAAACATAATAATAACATTATTGTATATTAACCAAATTGCTTGGCGGAAGATATTGTATATTAAATTGCCACATGAATTTAAACCTTACTATAACCAGTGTTCAAACAATCTAGTATTACCATTATTTCATAGTAATCATAGTATTTGTCCAGCACATCCTTAATAAAATTACCTAGATAGGCCTAGTAACAGTTGAGAGTTACAAGAACAAGTTTATTTCTTTTATGTAATCTTATAATACAGTGACCTCCCAGACGACAGTTTCTAGATTTTATCAACCACGGAGGATGATGGCATTGATATATCATTTTTTACAATACATACCATTAGAGAGCACGCATTACCACGCTGCTACGCTGACGTCTAAACATATGAGTGTCAGTTACGACCCTCTTAGAAGGATAGCTGAATGGATCAGATCTAAGTTCAATTTTGTAGTAGAGACGTTACATCAAACGAATACTTGATAACTGTAATTAATATTTAAATAGATATATTAAATTAGGAATTTTAAAAATAATAGGATTTAAATGTTTTTGTATTTTGTTTAATAGGCTCGTTATTTTACAAATCTCTAAACATCTACATGTCAACATTATCATTGAAGAGACTATGCAGTGAAGTACAATTAGAAATTAAACGAACTTACCTAAGTGAAGTTCCAATTTCAATTGTACGAACTGCATAGTCTCGAAATGATATTATAACCCACCCACCCATACTTATATACGATAAGTATTACCCATAATATCATCTATGTTGTAAAATAATCGAGCTAATGAACTTACATCTTGACCCCAGGATCTCTAAACTTAATGACATTTACCGGTAGGGGGCGCTATAAGTAGGTTGGATATTGTTTTAAATTATTTGAATTCGAGGTTTTTAGCTCTGAATATACGTGACACAAGGCTGACGACTGGCGGTGTACTACATGTCAACATTATCATTTCGAGACTATGCAGTTCGTACAATTGAAATTGGAACTTCACTTAGGTAAGTTCGTTTAATTTCTAATTATTTTCGTATTTGAAAGATATTAAAAAAAATTAGATCATTTAGATCAGATTTTAGATCATTTACGAATGAAATGAAATTTTTTCGCACTTTTTCTTCGATTTCGTGCATGTCGCATTATTCCGCGCAAATTACACCATGACAGCCATTACACGGCTGACATAACTGTCAACTGTTTAAGTCGTTTAATGGATTCCTTCAATAACAAGTCGGTGAGATATCTATACTTATTCATGCCTACCTACATAAACATTAATTAATTTAAATTGCATTTATTTAAATTAATTACATTAGTAGTTAAAAGTGATTTTTGTTTCACAACAACAAAATCCAAGCTGTCCAAATCATACCCAGTTTTACGACGATGCTCTTATTATAATTTCTCTTTGTTACCGCTGAGGGTGAATAAATTAGCCGTGCATGTAATAATTGCGCCTGGATTCGCGTATGCACTGGATTTCACCAACATTCCGGGAGTATTCCGGAACGCTAATTGCAATTTGCTTTATTTGTGCTTTGAATGGGTAATATTTACGTTAAGATTTATGCAATTAAAAGGCAGTTCATAATTGGTGCATCTTTCAGAACAATTAATGTTAGGCTACCAATGATTTATTTTAAAGGTGTTTGTGGTAACCCTCTGAATATGTTCAAACGAAATGTTAGCCAACTATTAATTTTCACTGGAAATCAAATCCGAAACTTTGAGCTACAATAATGAAATATATATTTGGATCCAACTCTTAAGTAAGATGTAGTCTCTTAAGAATAATGTCCATATAAGTACCAAATTTATAGAATAATTTACTTACTGTTAATATTATGGGTTATTTAAATAGTTTTGTGACGATTGAAATTAATTGAACTGTTCGCCGTTTTAAATTAAATACAATCACTCATCGAAATTATACTTTAGAAATGTTAACGAAAACAAACGGAAATTGCAGGTCATTAGAGCACAAAGGAGTCGAAAGCCTTGAATTACTTGCAACTAATGTTTACAAGCCTGTAAAATAATTCCTTCGAACATGTTCGAGTTAACTATGTACTAAATAAAATACACTCATATTTAACCCTCGTTAATCAGATGTGATTAATAAAAAACGAAAATAAAATTTTAACGACGCGGATACTATTCGAATTTCGGCGCCACCCTTCAGTAAGTCCAGCTAATTAAACGTAACCCTACGTACTTTTATTTTTCTGGTATTTTCTTGTAATCCGAGTAAACGGCACAAGATCGCGTGACGATGGAAACGGAAGTCGGCAACCGGAAACTAGCATTTGCTATTCCCTGAAAGGCCCTTTCGAGAATTTTTGTCTTTGTCTTTTCTTTTCTTTCGTATAATGCTTGTCTGGTACAACTGAATTTGTTGGCCGGACGAAGTTAGTCCTGCGGGAGTGGAGATTCATTGCCTAGAGCCAATTTATAGTCACCGCTGTCAGTTGCAGACTCTTAACTCTGCTAAACTTAGTAGACAAGTTCGTAGAATTAACCTAAACAAAATTTAAACAAAACAATTTATACTAGGATTTACACTTAAAAACCTAAATCTAAAGATTTAAATATTCATTAAATCAGCAGTCTCAAATTGATGACGCTTCCCGTCTAAAATAATAACGCTTTTGAATATAGACCAGCTCCTAAAAGTAAAGAATTGACTCGAACAAAGGTAATAAATTGAAGGTAAACCTGGCTTTCAGCGGAATATTAGAATAGTCAGCGTTGAAAATATCCTGACAAATCGTTTTTAAGCGCCGTTCTGACTGCAAAGATAACTCTGCAGTTCTGCACAAAAGCCTTGCATCTACATAATCGATGGCTTATTGGCATTCCCCCTTTACTTCTAAATTGCAAATTTTCCGCACGATTTCCCTTCACGGAATAAATTTACAAGCAAGCCAAAACGTAAATATTTCCCGGACTTTTTACTCGTCTTTTTACTTTAGAGTAGTTTAATACTACTTTATATTTAAAAAATGTACTCAAAGCTCTGTGGTATGCCGATATCGTAAGGTAAATGTCAGAAGTAAAAACATCATCAGTCCTTCTTTATTAAGAAGAAACCCATATAACACACAACTTTTTCACCATATCGTATCGGGGCAGCGTGTTAGAATAAAATCCAGGCCTTCCCTACTTACAAAAAAAATCCGTACTGAACATAGTGGGACATAAATGCATTCCAGCCTTATATTTTAAATTATACTTAAAATAATTCATCAAAACATTATAATTTACAAAGATATACCTTAGAAATAATGCTACGAAAAGTTTACTGCGGTAAGAGTTCTTAAAAACTGTGCCAGCTGTTATTGTCGCATCGCAATGGACCTAAATTTACCTGACACATTTTCTGCGCCAATCACTATGCCATTTGCCGCTATTTCAAAAAGTACATGAATGCTTTGTATTCAGAATCTGCTCTTCGCTATTCTTTTCAGTGTCCATGACATTGATTCTTTAAGAATGCCACTTATATCCCACTAATGGGCGTGAGTTTCCTCTCCGAATTAAAGGCCTAGTCAAGAAGATGGCCGTAGTGTAGCAAGATAGATTGCTCCTACATATTTTTATAAATTTACTGTACAAAACCTGTAAAGTATAAATGATTGTCTGAGACTGCGAAAAAGAAGAGAAAAGTCTCCGATTAAAAAAAAATACTACAATAGTGATCACTGATCAGTCTGATTACTTATTCATAACTTTACTATTACCGATATTTATCTTCAAAGTTGATTTGTTCTTAATCTTAAATTTAAATATGCATCCAGCAATAGGTACTGTAATATGGGTGAATTTGTTTATTTAACCAAAAGTTAGGTTAAATTTGCTTACAAAGTTGCTTAAAATACAACCAATTTCCTAACAATCGATAACAAGGATTCTTCACGAGCGAGAAGTCGAAACGCTCCAAAGTCGATAAGGGCAAAACCAACAACACAAATACGAGTAAAAAGTCCGGGAAATATTTCTCTTTGCGGGATAAAATCCGTAATACGGAGATCCGGCAAAGAACTGGAGTAACCGACATAGCTCAAAGAATTAGCAAGCTTAAGTGGCAGTGGGCTGGTCACATATGTCGCAGAACCGATGGCCGATGGGGCAGGCGAGTTCTCGAGTGGCGACCACGAATCGGCAGACGGAGTGTAGGACGCCCCCCGGCGCGTTGGACCGACGACCTAAAGAAGGCTGGTGGTAGTGGCTGGATGAGAGCAGCGCAGGACCGAGTGCTGTGGCACACCCTAGGGGAGGCCTATGTCCAGCAGTGGAACGATAAAGGCTGAAGTGATGATGATGATGATGATGATTAAACTACTCCCCGTTTTGTGTGTTTTAATAATAGTATCAAACGGAGAATCCATTGCTCATTGAAGCCTATGCGTACAACTTACCTCGAAAGTACGGAGTCCCTACCATAAAATTATCGCAAGAAGCTTACATTGCACCTCAAAGATCGCGCCCTAAACAGCTTAATATTGCTTCATCGTCTAATAAACAAAAGTAATTACTAAATTGCTTGAACCGAGATCGGGGCCCTACAAAGCCTCTAAATTTATTATTCCCTTGCCTCCAGGGCAAATAAATCTAACCAGGGCTTAAGTAAATAAAAACAGTTCTTTTTAATTATGTCGGCGTGTTTTCAAAAGCACTACGGCAAGCTTTTTGCGTCTTGAACACTAGTAACATAATTCTTGAAATAAGTCAAGTAAATTATTCTACCGTTTCAGTTGGCGTTTTTCATGAATTAATTTCAGCGGTTATTCATTATGTAAATGACATGAACGCTTGGGTTACCATTCGGTTCTTTGTTTATTTAACTTTTGGTTTTTATATACGAAATTCGAGTTAAAACAAGAAAATATTTAAATGTATTAAATACAAAAATGTCTTATGGTAAATGGTTACTTACTTTACTGAAAGTAACTATGTCATCTATCTTTTCGATATCTGAAATCAACCCAATACGGAATGGGAGTCGTGCTTATAAACAGCCACAATTATGTTACTAAGTTGGAACTACTTATGTATATGTTTCCCTTATAACACTGTACATATCAGAACATAGCAGTACATAATATTATTGATGTAAATTAGAAAAAGGCATGGCGGAGGTGTCACTGGTATTGAACCAAAAAAGATCACAACTATACAAACTCAAACGATATTTTTTTACAAGTATGGTAGGGGAGGTAGACAAGGTACAATTGAAAAATAACAATAAATATGTAGCTTTTGTAATATTTTCCTTTCAAATTAATTAAAGTTATAGTGAATGGAAAATCATAAATGTCGTTTTATCACAACTAAAAGTGGATATAAAATATAACTGTAAACATTCTCCGGTTAACGTTTCAGATGTAGAGTCACGTACTTCTCTATACGTCTTTTATTACAGATAGATTTATGACTATCTACTAAAATACATGATATGGTACAGTGTCTCACTGTAAGCGAATAATGCGAGATATTTGGCCTTATGTGGACTTAGAAAGTAATCAGAATTTTGTAAGCTAGACTTATGTCTAAAAACAGATTTTTGATTATTGGTTAAGTAGGTGGTAGAGGGGTGTTGATTTAAAAATAAATTACTTAAATTGAACTAAAATAATTAAGAGTAAACAATTAGAAATTAAGAAAAAGGTAATTTTCACGCATAGTAAATTATTTTTACAACAGAATAAAGAACGTTAAGAAAATTACATTCACTAATTCACTAACTACAACGTAAAATAGGCGCATATTCAAATATGAATCCACTGAAGGAAAATATCACTCAGTTGGATTCAAATGTCGATGAGTATTTCATTTGACAACCCGATGGCAGAGAAGAGTAGAGGAATGAGGTTGGTTTCGCAAGCGGTGTGGAAACTATTTTTTGAACTTCCTTTTGCTCATGAATCATGCTATTAACTTTTATTAATAGAAATAGTCAAGCCACTAGATGTTACGACATTAGTACATCCCGTATAGATCAATGTATGAATTTTGATATTACGGAAGCTATATTGAAGTTGAGAGCTTGTGGAAATAAGTGTCAATTCTTGTATTGTCAGTTTGTATTTTCACTTTATGTTGTTTATATTACTCTATATTAGGTTAATACAGTAAAAATACATTACCTAGCAGTAAGTTAATGTAAATGCAAATTCCATTAGGTTTTTTTTTTTTTAATAATATAGAAATAGCAGACGAGCATGCAGTCCACCTGATGGTAAGTGGCTACTGCCACCCATGGACATCTGTAATCAACCGCAGATAGAATTAGATATTCCTACCTGAGGTCGGCCACAGATGCGCCGCTACCCCTGAGGACTAAGCTGGAACGCCTCGAAAGTCTGTCTCCCTTACCACACCCTTCAAACCGGAACACAGCAGCGCCTAACACTGCTGTTATTAGGCAGAAATAGGTGTGGCGGTGGTGCCGCCGGAGTCGAACCACAAGGGGTTCTACCACCTTCAAAAGGTGGTATAACCCCTTGTGGTTCGACTCCGGCCTTCGCCTTCTTAGGTACTAAGAAATTCATTCATAAGTTATTTCGACCATAGTATATCGTTCACTATAAGACCACTGCATATCCCACGAACATATTCTTTTCTATAATAGGTGATATTCAAATATATGTCACTATTTGAATAATGGCGCGACCTTTTTGATTCCACAATCATCTCTCTCATGAATATTTACACAAATCTTGTCTCGAAACAAAGATTTACAATTTGTTGTTGTTGTTTTTGTATGTTTATTTTGTATTGATTGTTTATTTTTAATGTAATGTGTGGTTTCTCGTGAGAAGGCAGTGTTTGTTTACACGCAACTGTTTAAACATCGTTTGATTTACTTGCAAGTCATATAAATATAACTTAAAATGGTACATATTTGGTTTAATGAAAATGCTTTTATTGGGTACCATTGGGTACGGGTGTGCTCTCAAAAAAAAAGGGGTACATGTCCTATTAAGCGCATTACCCAATGAGGTTTCTTAGACATTATATGCCTAGGAACTTTCAAAAGAACTATCACTTTTAACGTTAACAAGTGACAATAGTTTAATATGCGTAAAAAACATAAATTTAGAGATACATGTAGACTATCATTGCCTTGCATAAAATTAGGTTTAATAATTAGATGACTAATAAAATAATTATGTCCGGTTTTCTTAAGAAAGGTTTTTTTAATAGATTCATAATATATTGGATTCATTAGATATGCACACAGATTAAGTCAAATAAGTGGATTACGAAAGTTTAACCACACTAAAATCCCTTACAAACTTTATCGTTTGTAAGTTAAAGTTTCGCCTGCAATGTAATAATTAAGTAACGTAAAGAATAAGGTATTTTTATTCATATGAATAAAAGGAGAATTGCCTTACAAAAAGGGTGATTAAGCCAACGTTTCGATAAGCTTTAAAAAGTACCATTTCCTTGACTAAACGAGTTTTGTTTTTATGGAGTCCGTCAATATTAATTTTGTTCTGGATAAACAGTAATGACCGCGTTATTAAAGTTTTTAGCGTACGAGAATATTGTGGTTAAAAATGTTTTTCAGGAAATGTTTAATGGAAAGCGCTTGGTTAAAGTAACGCGCCGTAATGAGCGACGACTGGGACATATAATATGTGTTATGCAAACTGGTTTGTCATTATAATAAAGAAATTAAATGAGAATTGTTTCTAGTTTAGAAGTTTTTTCTCTTTTCGTTTAGAAGTTGATGTCGAAATTCTAGAAATAATAAAATCCGATTGTCTAAATTATGAATATATATTCTGACAGTAAGCATTTTGGAAACTAGAGATTTGTAGTTAAAGTATGCAATGGCTTGGCAGTAAAATATAACTAATTATGACTACCTTAAGATAAAGTCACATCTACGACACCCTATAAAATCCAAGTAAAGGTTTGGGATCCAATCGTACCAAATGGATGGTCATACATACATACTTAAAAAGTATTATCTTCCTTCTAATATAATGTATCTAATGAACACATTCATCTTAACAACGTACTAAATCCCTTCATAATGTTAAAGACTCACTAAAATTGATTCATCTGAAAGTAGTTTACCAAAGCTAAAAGTAAACTTTACTTCAAAGTCCTCATTTGTTTTAAAAATGTATTCACTGAAATGGTTTTATGAAAAAGCGGTCTGGTTCCGCTAATGCATCGCAGACCGCGTTGGACGGAGTTGGAATATTTCTGAAATTTTTGCGTCACGTTCGCCGGACGCATACATAATGTAGGTAAATTGTGTCACCTTTCTGGATAAAAGTATTTTAAATGTTAGTAAATGTCGTATGATTAGAATTTTCCTTATTTATTAGTGAAGAAAAGAAAATTTGCAGCTTATGTAATTTTTTTTTATACGAGTATGTTACAAAATTTGAACTAAACTACGATTTCTGAGAAATAAATTTAATCAATTATAATGTTTTCCTCTAAGTCCTCATTTGTTTCAAAAATGTATTCACTGAAATGGTTTTATGAAAAAGCGGTCTGGTTCCGCTAATGCATCGCAGACCGCGTTGGACGGAGTTGGAATATTTCTGGAATTTTTGCGTCACGTTCGCCGGACGCATACATAATGTAGGTAAATTGTGTCACCTGTCTGGATTGGAGTATTTTAAATCTTAGTAAATACCGTATGATTACAGTTTTCCTAATTTATTAGTAAAGAAAAGAAGATTTGCAGCTTATGATACTTTTTTATATTTTACAAAATTTACACTAAATAACGATTTTTGAGAAATATATTTAATAAATGATAAAATGTTTTGCGTTTGATCTATTAAGATAAGGTACTTCGTTAAGGAAGTTAAGAAGAAATTAGTGACGAGCAGTTTGCATGTTTGCATAAATCATATTGACCTTTCTTCACGTGTATACGGTTTATCTAAAAGTCGTTTCTAACGTAATCTGTATTGACATTTCTAAATTTTGTATGTAATAAATTGTAAAAATAAATATCCGATAGGAAAAGGTATGGTTAGATGATACTATGTCCGTTTGTTATATTATTAATACGTCGTAGAAACAGAAATATTTAAAGCAAGAAAAGTCTGTTTTACACTTTTGCTAAGCAAGACCGTCTCGGACTGGAGGCTTTGCAGGAATATTTCAGCGGTTTTTACTCACGTTCGCCGGCAACACAAACATTTGTGACATCTGTCATGCCATCCGTACATGCGGGATAAGATACGGTTTTACTCTTTTTAAACCCAATGACAGATAAAGAGGGTTAAGTAAGGTAGAAGTAAAGGTCCAAATTTCCCTATTTTACTGTAGCAATGTTTAAGATCAATCAAATGTTTTTGTCCTTTATTGCACAATTTAACAGTCATGTGCCTCACATTTTTTTTAAATAACAAATTTCATCTATATGAATTACTTTATGTATATGTATTATATGTGTATGTATTATGTATTATACTTATGAGTTAGTCCAACAATTACTGACTGTAAAGTAATTATTGTGGCAAATTAATTGCCATTATAAAGCATTATAAAACGATATTTTAAATGCTCATCGATGTAAAAAATCTAAGTGAATTACTGAAACTAAATAAAAGTTTGTTGTATTTTTACAACGCTTTTATTTCATTAATATTTATAAAATGGTAATAACAGGCCTGAAATCACTACAAGGGTATTGTTCGGGTTTTTCCTATATCACGTCTACTGCAGTATAAGGAATAAAGACATTTGTGTCACGCGATACCAGTTTAAAACGGCCTGGTAGTCAAAGTACGCCATTTTTGCATGAATAACTTAAAAATAAATAATGTTTCTATTTTCCTTTAAGTTTCCAAGTAAGGCCTAGTGGACTCCGATTTCCAATAGACTTCTTTTAATTGATTTGAATTGATTTCTTTTAATTGTCTATTGTTGTAATTGTAATTGTTGATTGATTTTCTTCTTGTAATTGTAATCAGTCAATTGTGTTGATTAAAAATATGAATTGAACCTTAATTATTTATTTATATTTTAAAATTAATTGATCGTTGTTAGTAAAGTTTAAGGTGATTAATAACACTTCCTACTTATTTGTGTCATAGTCGCAGCTTTCCCTACGCACAAATAGATCGATACGCAAATACACAAACAATGAAATAAGCAATATCTGTCCCAGAAACAAACACTATAAAACACCTTTACGTTTCATACAAAATACTTCATGCCTCAGACGTTTTACAGTCCATTTCAAGACACAATATGAAAATCGAAGACGGGACATGAATGTAGCGGAAACGTCAAGTTTTCTGGCTACATTTACAAGAGGCGTGGCTGTTGTTGCAACGACAGCGAGTAACGAGTAAAATGATTAATTGTCGTTTATAATACATAGTAAAATAAAATTGACATAAAACATTACATTAAATGAAGTTGTTGTGATTCGTTCTCAATAAGCAAAAGATATTGTTATATCCGAAATTGAGAAATATGCATTTTTAAAAGCTTATACTTGTTTATACTTGTTTGGATGGATATACCATAAGTCAATGTCATGGTTGCTACGAGTGATAACGGCCCCTCTCTTTTACGTTCAGACTACAGGCTACAAAAAAAAATGGTTCTTTATTAACTGAGTTCAAAAAAGGAGGGTCTATTCGACCGCTATGTATGTATGATTATATGTCCACGATTTTCTTAAAAATTACTGACCCAAATTGGAAGGGGTTTTGGTTATTTTTTCTTTATATACGTTAACATGCTTGAACAATTAAAAGTCCTTCCTTGTCAATTCCCAAACACCGTACTTTCTGCGTTACTTCTTTCGCTCCTAATAAAATGCATATCGCTTAGTGTACAGTGTATAGCGTACTCTTTGCCAGTAGTGATATTCAGTGAATTCAAAACGTCGTAAAATATGAAAAATATCCAGAAACGACGTGAGCGAAGATGCAGCTATAAAACTTGTACCGAGTCCTGTTCAGTTGTGAACATCAAACACCATTCACAATGAAGTATACAAGTTTACAATCCGCTTACATTTTAAGTATTGTAGGGATTATGCGAGTAACGCTAACTTTATTTTGTATGAAGAGTACAATGTAATGATTTTATTTCTAAAATAAAAAGTTCAGCTTATTAACAGTTTGTAATAAAAACTGTTTAGAGCAAGCAATGGGTTATTTCACGAAGCTGCTGCGAGCCATTTCGTTATTCCTACCTTACCTCAATCTTCGGTTCACAATCAGTTTTAAAGTCTCATAATTACGATTAATTTTTATAAATACTAGTGAAAGAAACGTATATATTATAACATAATACAAATAGTCTAATAAAAAAAAGCATTTTGTTGTCTAAATAAATGTTATGTTAACTTAGAGCCGAATCCATTGGTGTTAACTTAAAATATCTTAAACAAATCCTTACTAATCCTTATACATAGGACATAGGATAGTTTTTATCCCGGAAATCCCAAGGGAAGTAGGGATGGCGATCTAAGATCGCCATCGATCTAAGATATTTTCTTTTAAACGCGAGCGAAGCCGCGGGCAAAAACTAGTTTAAATTATTTTTTTATTCCCTTTCTTTTAATTATTATACAAAGAAGATAATCAGATGGGTAAAACACGATATTTCATTCGCGATCGGTATGCGCAATCCGCAAAAGCATTAGATTACCACCACAAGGAAATGCTGTCTGGCGCCTCTCGCCACAACGTATTGGTCACAACTGCATACTAATATTTTGATTTGATATGCCAGATCGGATTAATATTGGATATCGGTGATATTACGCATCGTCACCATTATAATTAATTATTCACCTACTATTAGACGGGGTTTCCTCTTGGTGTGGGATAGTTCTAGACTCTACTCTATTCTACACCGTATAAGTAGAGTTAGTCAATACTGTATAGAATTAGTCAATAAAATCATTTAACATAACAACATGCTCAATGCATCCATGATCGATTTTAGGTAGAACTTTTATCGTTTACCAAAGTACTCAAACCGAATATTGTCTGTAAGTATATAATATCGGATAGACTACATGCTAATTGCCTTTTTGTCGCTGCGTTTTATGATGGTTGGTCAACTATCTATTTTTATTTTTGTCTAAGAAATAATGCTACATTATTATCAAGCATTATTTCTTGCATCAAAAAATAAATAACTTAAACTGTAATTACTGAGATTTTCACTTTTACATAGACGAATGTATTGTGATTCATTCGTTAAAATATTTCCTTAGCAAACAGATGCATCTGATTCAATTATCCCCGTACTAACAATTAAGCCATTTGTTAACAGCGCTGACGTCGTTACTTAGCAAATTGTTTGGCCGAGAAGCGTCATAAAATTTAGTTTCACTCTGGTAACTTATTCTTAGCTTATTCCGTGCAATTTCCTATGCAAATTTAATTGTACCCGGAGTCCACGTAAATCTCTGCTTCTCTGGCTACAAAGTTAATTACGTGGACCGGGTACTCTGTGAGATTTAGGGCGTTTTCCGACCAACAGATAAGCGACAAACGCAAGTGTACATTGTGAGCAACGCGGGGATGTATTAGTATCATCTAATAATAATATATAATTAATTGTATTTTGTGACCGCCTATCCTATAAACTAGGGCCAGAATACTTTCAATCTGGCGTGCCCAGATTGTCTCACAAATTTATAAGAAATTTATATTACAACCTACATACGATAAAAATATACGCAATAATAACTAAAACATTATCAATGTTCCCTTTTTAACAATAAAGTTAAATAATTAGTACTAAGATAAACAATGTTATTTTAAAATAATATATCAATCTATTTGCAAGCAATAGTTGATATAAAAGTTGAAATAAAAAAAATGTTTCACTGACTGCCGACAGAAGTAAAACGAAACCTAACCTGAATAATAAAATATAATAAATAAAAAATGAAATTGGCACCATTGACATATTTTTTCTCTGCTAACACCGGATGACATCTTGACTTTTACGGTATGCTTTGCCGTCTTACGAATTTTCGACCAGATCACGAGTCCTAACGCGAGTTTAACATTTTTTACTCACAAAAAAGTGCACAGCGCCGCTAAAGAAGTTTTCACTTTAAAAAATGCTAAACCACATAAAATCGCTCCTATGACATACTCCTAACTCGAGTATTCTGTGCGATAAGCGAGGGCAGCTTGCTTTTATTGTGTCTACATCGACAGAGGAAAGAAAAACATGGAAAATGATATTACTGGAGGCGCAAACGAACGACACGTTTTTATTAACAATGACCACTCCTGAATGTGACTGAATGCGATTGCAATGAATTAAAATCGCCATTCGTTACACAAAGGAGCCTCTTTACGTCCGTTCTCATTCATTTATTTAACAGTTGGACGAGTTTTCGTTGTAACTGGTTAAATGATTTTCATGTGTTGTTGTAAATTACGAATACGTATATTATTTTCCAATCCATTAATGGACCTTGCTTAATTTATAGGATGTCCCCTGATAAATGAAATGTTCGCAGTCCACCAGTCCACACTTAACTGAAAACACAAAGGCAAACTATAGATAGAAAAACATGATTGTTAAAAAAACACATAGTTTAATTATTAATAACGGGCCTTAGTATATACGTTTTACTACTACATTTTCCTCCTTCCATGAATGTATCCGCCTAAACAAAATAAACACTAAAATTGTATGTACTGTACGTAAATATACTCAAAGACTCGTAAAATATAAATTTAGAAGTAAATGATTTATTTCAAAATGCAATTTTTAAAAGTAGTATAAAATATGGGTGGCTCGATTTTACAACGGTTCTGGCGGTAATATAGACAAACGTGCCCCATTTGGAGGTAATGCCTGTGCTGTAGGGTTTGTTTTGTCCATTTCCGAGATCCGTGCTTTCCATCTACCTTTTTATATAATCTGTGGTATGTGAGCCTCGTATATCAGGTAAGTAGTAATATTATACCACATTATCGATTAAACACTATTTTCTGGCTATTAAGGTATTTAAATAATACAGTAATGCTACGTATTTTATTAGAAATGTCTGAAAATTGGTAATAATTGTTGATAAAATTCCAAAACTTACACCTACTTAGACATCGATAAAACATCTATGTGCAATTTTATGTAATCTATGTAAATTTTATAAGTACGATATATTCGTAATTTAAAATCTTACATAACTACCTTCGAACTAAGTTCTTATATTTTTCGAAAATCCCGCACAGAAAAAGGTCCCGTCACATTCAACTTAAGATAATCCAAAACGAGAACACATCACATCATTACTTCACTAACCAAAGCTCACAAAGGGGTAAGGTTCCAAAAAACATGACCTATTAACTATGGCTGTTGTTTTTATTTCACTTTGCGGATGGAAATGAGGGCTTTCCATCTGCATTGCGCCCTGCATTTGGCATAAATCCAGCCTCCACTGACGAACATCAACTGTGAGCGATTTAAACTTTTCTCTCGCTACGGATAAAAGGTATTTCCCGGGGAATAATGTATTGTACTGAAATTGAAATGGGGCTGTCCAAATGCTGTAATGAGAGTTCTTTATAGCCAACGGTTTTCGAGATGCGCTGTTTGTGAAGATTTTAGGCGATGATCTGGTGGTAGGCTGCCTGTACGCTTGGCTTAGTTCTAAAAATGTATGTTTTTCTACGTAAAAAATGTGCATTATATTTATACAACGAGATATTATATCAATAATGATAGAAAAATCTTTTATTTCAAAATCTACGAAAGATTTATCTTTAAAAAAGATGATTAGGTATAATAACAAAACCCGTTTCATTATTGCCACTGAAAACTTAATAATAGTTCTGATGCATTGACAATTTTGCCAGTGATAGCTTAGTGGTTAAGAAACTCGGAATCTCGATCGAGGGGTCCGAGGTTCAAATCCCTGGGAACTCTGATTTTCAAATTTATGTGCGTATTAGAAATTAATTAACACTTGCTAAACGGTAAAGGAAAAAATCTCAAAGGTATGTGAAGTCTACCAATACGCGCTTGTCTAGCACGGTGGACTAATCCTTCTCATTATGAGAGGAGACCCGTGCCCAGCAGTGGGACTGTAATGGGTTGATCATGATGACAATTTTGCCGAAAAATCTTCTAAGTATATGTATCGTAACAGTTTATTATGATATGATAATATCTTCATATATTACGCCTCCACTAATTTTGATAAAAATCAACAAAAAGTTACTCAAGCAATCATAGCTTTTTTACTTTCAGGTTCATCTATTTCCTGACAAGTCTATAGTTATTTTATAACAATATAAAGTAGCTACATTTCGCTTAAATACGTGCTAAAGTGACTTTAAGCCGAGACAAAATAAAGCAGGCTTAACAGTCTTGATGAGGCCTGTCTGGCTCGCAACTGCTACAAAAGATTGCATAGAGCCTTTGTAGACAAAAAACGCTTCAAGGTTTTTTGAGATTTTCCGGAACTAGGAACAATTTTAGGTGCACAAAGCTGAATTCCTTTGTCATGTTTATATTTTTGATACATATATGTTTTTAATAAAGTAATGACTTTCGGAACTTACGGACTTGCGGACTAACTTACTTACTTACTATTATTTATAAAATTATACCCAACTTCTCAAAGGAAAGAAGTTATCTAGTCGGCGTTTACCTATATTTCCAGCGATTATTTCGCGATACCGCGCCCGATTGAAATGATTTAAACTCAATATACATATTTCACTGGATCACGACGTAAACAATGTGTCTAATATGAGCGCTAACTTCAGAATAGTTGTACTACCAACACATAATTAAATTATTTCTTACTTTGTATGCCTATATTTCTAGTTAATGTCAAATAGCCAAATTCGCAAAACTTGTATAATATTCTACCTTTCATTACTAATTGATGACGTCGTAGTCTAGACATCTAAAGCATACTACTGAAATCATGTACTAGCCTCCAGAGACCACTCTTAGTCTTAGTGACTAATTTATATTTAAGGATAGGTGCTTGGGGAGACCTGAAGTATATATTTATGCACGCTGCTCTAATGTGTGTTTATGGATTATTTGTAAAGATTGAAATCCGTTAGGGGTTGATATCATGGATGAATTCATAAATTTTATCATCTCCTTAGGTTATCTATTAAAGTAATTTCTAATGTGTTGCCTTGATTACTTTTTATATTTTGAAAAACCCGTCTACTACATATTTATAACGATTTAATAATAAGTATATTAATTTCTACCTCCTAATAAAATGTTTAAAATTAGTTCAAAAAACATTATGGCGTAAGAAATACTTTTTAAATTCGCTCAGTCTCTAATACTTATTAAGCATAGGAGACTTATTGCCAAACTATTCTACACATGATTACAATTCTATCGACAAACTTGTCCACCGCTGAACATGAAATATGACAGTTACTTACGTAATGAAACATATCCGCGATGTTATCTGCTACGCCAAATGTTTGCCAATGTCGCCAGGATGTGCGCCAACTAACTTTATGAGATATGTCTCAAAGCACTCTTTCCAGACAATGCTCTCATGCCAGAATGTCTGTTACTTTTGAAATGGTTCTTTTCTTTCATTGACGTTCCTTTACCAGCGTTGCTTTAATGAGATTGGATTTAAGTAAAGATATTGCGGAATTGTCATATTTTAATATGTAAAGGGTTCTCGCAATACGCGGTTTTAATTTCTTTATTACCGATATATCAACCCAATTTTATAGATCGTGGTCTCAAATAAAAGACTCATTCTACCGGATAAAAACCGTTCTTGTCCTTACCAACTGAATTGGGAACCATGACAAAAATATATTTACTAAACCCAAAAAATTAAAATACCACGGTAGTAAAACTGAAATCACAAAGAATTCCTTTATAAGTGCCTTTTATGTCTTTTAAAGCTTGTTTGCTTAAAATATTATAACTAATAAAATTTTAAAATACCATTTACTTATGACTTCACACATTAAATCAGGTATTTCTTTGTTTCAAATCCAGGATATAAAATACGTTAACAAATCGTAAACTTACATGGAAGTGACGTTAAAGACGTCGAAGATCAAAGAATAAATAAATTTATATCATCATAAATAGGTACATTTAATACCCTATCGTTAACGTTAAATATTTACAGCCAGGTACATAATAAATTAAACACTCGTTGTGAATTCGAAAAATCTAAATAAATACAATTTTGAATATTTTCTTTGTGTAAGCATTTCTTAAATGTAATTTAGATTATTTTTACATTTAATTTTATAAATATTATTTATTTTAGGTATGTCCAATATTCAATTTAATTCTGATAGCCGTTTCGAATTGACGACTTTATTAAAAATATTTATTTGTGTAAAAATTATGTATAATATAATTTATCTATATTTCATGACTATGTTTGTAACTAGTCTACGACATCACACATCAATCTAAAACAGGTTCCGAACATCGTAAATAAATTTTACGCTCCATAATTAATGTTAGACGTTTAAAGTGTGAACCAGGTATCTCATTGGGATATTATTGTGCATATTCCCGCTTCATTCTCATCGGACGCTATAAATTTTAATTATAGAACTCTTAATAAGGAAAGCTCGACACGGTACGGTTTCGTCACTCCTGTGATGATGGCGACTCTAATTGGAACAGTAAATTTAAATAACACTGACACTTTACTGTCGGTGCTAGTGCCTAATTGAGAGAGGGAATCGTAAAAATAATTTTATCCGCCTCATTTGTACTGAGCGTACGTATGTTGTTTTAATCTTGTTTCTTTTATGGCGTTTACATGATTGGTTTCTACGTGGTGTGAATTCTTATTTATAAGAGCTGATTCGATTCACCTTTAACACTGCATTCCTACATTTTTAGGTGTTGAGTAAAATGCTGCTTAGAACAGGTTTATGATTGTGTCCGGCGCCAAGGGTATATCATCCGATGTTAGTAAATTTGTGAAAATGTTTAAATCAACTGGTGTAGTAAACGTTTTTCAAAACTAGGTAATAGAGCTCTCTGTGATTTGATTGCTATACCACTTCATTTCATCAGCATCTACACCCCTTTCTTCTATGTCAACTGTTACAAATACTCCTATTAGTAAGACACTATAAATTACAAATAATAAATGTGAGGTGATTTTATTATTTAAATTTGCGTCTTTCACCACTTCAATTCGATGACGAATTAGTAATATCGCAATTTATCAACATATTATAATAATCAATTTTAATTGAAAAGAGCTACGAATACTTTCTCAGGAAAAGTATACTTCTAGTTTGCTTTTATTGTCAATTGAACTTATTTTTGTATCTCATTTAATATAATTTCACTAATATTAAAAAAATAAAAAGTAGGTATACCATACTTGGAGTTCTGCAGACCGTAGCTTTACTCTTGATTACAGCTGCAAGCTAATTGGACCCTATGCGATTGTAAATTGTTATTTATAACGCGAAGATTCGGTTCGCTCTTCCCTGTTTTCGTTTTGTTACCCGCTCGTATACACCTACCATTTACAGCCGTTAAATAAAAGACTAGATAGTTATGTTTTATTACTTCATATTGACCCTATTGCGATCTTAATACCTTATGCTCATATAATAAATGGCAAAGTCTCTTTATTTATTATTTATCCAACCCGCCAAAAAGAGGGTAATTTTCTTCGAGCATATTTACAACCAACAATTCTAGGAAAAGCTAACAAAACTAAATTTATATAATGAAATTTGTATTTTAATTATTGCAGTACATATTTTTATTGAAGTAGCAACGAGCCTACAGTCCATTTGATGGTAAGTGGCTACTACCGTTCGTGGACATTTATTGATGACAAATAGATTAAGAATCTTACCCGAGATCGATCACAGGTCCGTTGCTATCCCTGAGGACTAACTTGGAACACCTCGGTTAAGTATGTTTTCCTTATGAAACCCATCAAACCAAAACACAGTAATGATGAACACTGCTGTTATTAGGCAGGAAAAGTGTGGCGGTGCAGCGGTGGTGCGTTCTGAATCGAATCACATAGCTTTCTACTTTTAAAAGTATAAGTGTTCTAGTGACATTTGTAATGCAAAGTATTAATTATTTACAGATTATGGTGCTTATTATAACAAGCATAAGAATGGAAATGCACACAGATGGTGCCGCAAGCGAAGCTAGTGTTCTACAATTTTATTTCATGTTTTATGACTTGTATTGGAATGTTTTAATCAACGTTTGGCCATAAAACAAATTTCTCACTCTGACCTCTTGGTCTTTTCATATAATTATCACTTGTAATACTGTACTACTATGATAAACTGTATAATAATGAATGTACTTCTGCCTAAGAACTAGATTATTTTTGCCCGTTTCATTTTTTGCCCTACTGCTGAGCATAGATCAATATATGCATATATCAATTTAATTGTAATATTTTATACAAAATATTTCTTACGACAAAAGTAATTATTTTTGCATTTAAATTTCCTAGCAAAATGTGCATAATACCGACTGAATACTCTTTCACTCTTAATGGTAGACGGTATCGCTCCGTCCGGTTTAAATAAATGATGAGTTTTAGGTAAATTCGCTCACTAATGGTTAATTTCCCTTGGGCATTTCATTTTCCTTATTATCAGGCGTCCCTTACAAACTTTGCGAGGCTGTCCCTTGGAGGAAAACGCTTTCCATTTTGACGAACATTGAAAAGTATCTTATTCAAACATAATAAAAGATTTTTCATAATGCTCACAGTGGTTTATTGCTTTTTAGGTGCGTTTTGTATAAAATGCTACTTATTTCGACTTTGGAGACTTATTTGCTGTGGTTCATAATTTGTTTGCTGTAATTTGTTCAAGTTTATTTGGATCTAAAATAAAACCTGCCTTTTGCTTCGCCGTAGACAAGTAAAATGTATAGCAATCTTGATCATTATCTTGACAATATTAAATCTCTTGATTGTTTTTGTAATTGATTTCTAATATACGTAGACGGACCTCTTAGCGTGAAAAGGATTTCATACTTATATTCTCATCTGCTCATATTATTAAAATATTACTACTATTTTTCCTATTTTATGTGCGCCCAATAAAATTTACTTTCTACTATTTGGCTATGCTATGCTTGCTTCATTTGTAAAACTTGCTTATTACGAATAGAAAATAAATTTTCGACGAATCAAGCCACGCTCGTAACCAAGAAAAAGTACCCGGCATTTTTCCCGAATCAATGAAACAGTGCTAAATCTTACCGAATAGTGGTTTATCGGTAACCGATAAATCGAGGACGAAAAAATTAGAGTTACAAAGCCATTCCGCGAAATTTATAACCGGCTTAACCGCGTAACAAAACGAGAAGAAAACAATAATGTGTTGTTTTGAAATACGGCGGTGGTGTTTCCCTTCCGACAATAATGGAGCGATTTTTCACAGCGAGAAAACCAGTGAAACGGCCTTTCTAATAAATTGTTGGTAGGATTAGAGGATTTTTCCTCAAAGAATTTAATTATTAACGAAATTGCGATGCTTAGCTTAAACGTCCGTGTGAATGTTTTAGTGTGCTGATTTCTGGGTTACCTGAACGGTTTGGGTTCTCTATTTATAACAAGCTTTTTGTATTTTGCCTGTGTTATTGGATAAAAAGATCAGTAGGAGGTTTTCTGTATGGAAGTATGATTTCTTCTCTACAGGGAAAAAGATTTATTGGAATAGATATAATATTATTTTAGGTATCAAGAACAATTTAATTTTAAGCTCTCATGTCTGTCTTATAAGTCCCGAATATTACATAATACCGTAGATGTATGACAGATAAATTGAAAATATAGTGACTATGAAAACCTTAAGAAATGACTAAATAATGAGGTTGAAAGTTTCATTTATAGATTTTTATGTTTTATTTTTGAAATAACAATAAATATACCACAAAACCGAAAAAACCCTCGGTTTATTTATCTTCTTAATGTTAAGTTATTCAAAAAACGTTTCGTTTACATATCACTCTTTCCATTAAGGAGCCCTTGTGCTTCATTTCACAATGGAACAAGATTGGGTGACGCCATTATTTATCAAAGTAATTAATGCCTTGTATTAGACACTAACGAGAGGACAATTAAACGAACACTTGTCACATGTGTCCACCGGATGAGATGAACAAAGTTTTGGGTAGGAGACATTGACCTCATATCTTATTGAAATAAAAGGGATTTGTAGATTTAAACTTTATACTTTTGGAGTTTTGAAGTCACTATGGCTATTTACCTGACTACGGAATGTAATGTTTTTCGAGCGAATGTATGTATGTCTCACTGTTTGGTATGCTCTAATGCCCAAACGGCTAGACGGATTTTAAAATATAAGGTACCATTGGATTTTACAAATTGTGAGAGGCACGTGAGGTATATTTTTAAGTTTTTATTTTTATAATTATGACTGGTTAAAGATATTCGCATATTACACCTTAACTTTATTTCTCATTATTTAGGCTTTTTCGTTGTTGATATAAGTTTTGTTGCATTGTTTTTTATCCTAATGCGGAGCGTTCTTCGAGCATATCGTAAATGTGCGGAGGGTAATGTATGTATGGAAGTCTCATTGGCACGCCTTACAGCCAAAACTGTTCGGACTGTAACATATTCTGAGTCTATGAGACGATGCATTCGTCAATTGTGGGATTGACAAGGCCATAGCGGGAGCTAGAGTAAGAGTGGTAGCAGGAGAGGGAGTGGAAGTGTAGAGTGGGAGTGGGAGTGACATTATTTCCTTTTTCTGTTAAATACTTTTAAGCAGACATAACATTTCAAGCATATCACTTATTTACGTAGATTAATCACAATATTATAACCGATAACACAGACATTTTAATCATGGAAATTCTTTTCAACCAATATATTAAGTTAAAAGTGATTGCAATCTAAAATATCAAGTACCTCATTAAAATTACAATACAATTTGCTCATAAACCAACTTTCATAATGACCAGTTTAAATGTGCTATAAACGGAGACCAATCTATTTCTGCCACTCCAATGAACAAACCATAGTTTGTATAGGTTTCCTAGTAGTACTAAATCTTATTACTCTAGCAGATCGCCTTTCACTCAAGAAAGCGTCTTGTTAAATCCACTAACCGCCGCAGGTGCTTCTATTAAATTACTGATTGGTTATTTATAGAGCCCAACGCGAATTTACGTGACTTCCCACTATGCGACTGAAATATTAAACAATTAGTGTTGTAACGGTACTTTGAGGAATTTACACCTATGATTTACTATGTTGACAACTGATAGATTTGTTTATAATATAGAAGTAGTAGATGAGTATGCAGTCCACCTGATGGTAAGTGGCTACTGCCACCCATTACATTTGTAATCAAACTCAGATAAGATAAGATTCCTACCTGAAGACTATGTTCCTCGAAAAAGTATGTCTTCCCTACTACGCCCTTCCAACCAGATTCCAGCAGCGCTTTACTCTGCTGTTATTAGACAAAAATAGGTGTGGCAATGGTATCCCCGGAATCGAACCACATAGGGTTTTATCACCTTCAAATGCATAAGAAATAAGATTTATTTAAGGATTCATTAGGTGAATAATTAAAATGCTCTATTTTTTTTTAGTTTTAGCAGTCCTTAATAATATATTATACGCCTAAACAGGACTTCTTCTCGCCATGTAGTCTTAAACAAAGAAACTTAATTTTACACAGTGACGCACATAACAATTTGTAGACTCCGAAACACTAACACTACAAGGCGTTAATTGGACCTCTAGCGAACTAGCGACAAGTCTCATTAGAGGTTATCCCTTACTCCGTAGTTCCCGAATCCCAAGACAATGCGGTCGTTACTCCGCGTTAATGAACGGAACTTTCAAAGTCCCCAGTTGATAAAGAAAAGTTATAGGCGTTGCGAAAAAGGACAATTTTCTGCCTTTTCTAAGTTTCGACATAAATTAGGTCAGTGAGGTAAATCAAGGCGTTTTTATCGAATAAAGGGACAAAAAGTTTTTTCTTACAGCAATGGAAGGTCTTTAAAATTAAAGTCCCTTTAATTTCGATTTTATTTTCTGTAATAAGAAAATTATGACAATTGTAAAGATTATTTTGTTTACGTGTTTACGTTTATTAATTCTAGACCTAAAATGATTTCATTATAATATTTTATTTGAGAGTTACAGGTATAATATTTGCTTAATAAATCTATCTAAATAGGAGTCGAATTCTTATAAATAAATTCGTGTTAAAAATCTTTTAGAAGACATGCACATTATCAGCATAAATGCTTTGAGTACTAACAAAACTGGGATGAAAAAAGAAATAAAAGTTATTGTAACGACGGGATGAGATGCGTCAATAAAAATGAAAGAATGAAAGATAGTAATAAAAGAGAGCCGTCGGGAAGTCTTTAAGCTGGTAGAAAGAAACGGGAAACCTCTCACTCGCGTGTCCTATTACTAGATAGTAGCGGCAGGCGATGAGTATTTTTTCCTGATATTACGTATGTTTCCAACCTCTTATCTTTCAAACGCAAACAGATGGTCAGATAGATACACTGGAAGGAATTATAAATGTTAGATATTTTGCTATTTCACAAAATTACTACATATTGCACCAAAACAATTACATATTGTAGGATCCCGCTCGATGACCGGAAAACATTGTGCGGTCCAGCTCAAAAGCCAGACCGAAATTGTAGGTATACGCGCACAGCCACGCAATCCTAAGGGGATGTAGTGGACTATATGGTGTATTATTACAAGAGGTATGTATGACTCAATCCTCGTCCCTGCAGACAAGTAGATAAGACCACCGACATTGCCTTCAAAGTCGATCTGCGGAATCGTGTCAGGGGTGATGCGCACGTCGCTGTCACGGGGCTCAAGGAAGCTAGTACGTCCTGATCTTCCTTTGGGGCAGTCTCTTTGCACTTCACAATACATACGCAGTAGCACGGCTAGTCCACATGGAATAAAGGAGCGAGAGAGCACATACAGAACGCCGCTGAGCGCAAGACTACGATTACACGCAGTTGTCTTGTCAGTGTCGCTTCGTGTGACAAGACAACTCAGGTGGAATATTTACTACCACCTAACGTTGACAAGGATTGAGCACTTATTCTTTTAATTAAATTGTTTATATTTTTTTAAATATTTTATTTTTCTCTCTTTTAGTGTTTACTGACTCAATAAACATTTTACTAGTCATTAGTCGACGGTAATAAAAGTGTCTTACACTCTAAAATCGACTTGAGACCTCGTCGATTCCTTTAAAACCCACTCTAGGGGAAATCGCTTTTTCATCCCCCGGTAATGGACGTCCTTCCCGGGACATTTTAATTAACTTCCACTGGAGTGCTTTTTTAGTTTCTGGATGAATTATTGATATTACGTAGCGTAGACGGAGATGGTATTTGCCTAGTCACTTTTATTTTTCCCAATAGCCGATTTGAAATTGAATAGTTTTGAGAGATGGTCCATTGGGACAATTTTCTTTCATTAATTGATTCTGATTCAGATGGCTTTGAAATTTTAAAAAACCTACACTATCTACTTAATGTAAAAGATAATCGAATGACAAGTTTGTGAATCTGATAAAACTTCTTTAAATAAATAAATTGGAGAGTTAATTTAAATATAAAATATAATTATACCAGTTTTAAAGAGGTTATCTTTTGTCATTAAAAAAATATTTTTACTTATAAAAAATTAGTATTAATGTTGAAATAATGGACACGGTTTTTCTTCTGAATATTTACAAAGCAATTCCAGTATTCAGTTATAGCTATAGTTATGTTTTAAACTCCAATGCAAACGATATTAAAATTAAAATTTGTTATAAACTGCATATAAAAGGTAGATCATAATAATTGCCTCACTCGACATAGCTCAACTTCGTGAATCGTTTTTAATGCACATACATCAAAGCTAAAAACACTCGTATTACAATACCTATATCTTAAAAACCCTGATAATATTTTAAATAAATATTGAAATCATTACACACTGAAGAAATAGCATTACCAAAAAACCATGTTAAATTTTCCCATAACAGAACTTCCAAAATCGACTCAAAACTCCTAAAGCAGCATCGTTTTACCAACACTTACTTGTAATGCGTTACCGGAATATATTTATAGAGATGCACAGACACATAAAAGAAGCGCCGCTAACATACATAACATTTTATTATATTGAAAATGCGACACAAACAAGGCTCTTAACACCTCGGCCGCATCACACGAGTCCTTTATAGGCACACGGTGTCAGAAAAGTATCGATATTGTTCTTGAGCCCTAATGCCCTTATAAACGACGACTTAATTTTTTCACTGTCACATACTTATTGGTGATTCTTTTTTATATAGAAGTAGCAAATGAGCAAGCAGTCCTTTTGCTGGTAAGTGAGTACTGCCGCCCATTGATGTCTGTAATCAACTTCGGTTAAGATTGAAGTCTGCTGTAGATCCGTTGATACTCCTGAGTAGCGTTGAAACGCGTCATTTAGGGATCTCTCCTTACCATATCCTTGGATGTGGAACACAGCAGCGCTTAACACTGCTTTTATTTCACAGATGTATGTGTAGCAGTAGTACTTCAATAGTTGAACCTCATAGAATTTTACCTCTTTTTAAACCTTTTCCACCTTGAACTTCCTTGAAGGTAGGTTATAAATAGCTAAATTGTAATATTTATCGATACGATACTTGCCTAAAGTACTAATTGAGTACAAAATATACAATACAAAATTATTCGTATCGAAAGGAAAAGTACTCCATACCACAAAGTATCGATAGTTTACCGCCCTAGTCCTTTACCGCCCTTTATGTTCTTGGCATCGGTGATAAACAAGTGAGAGTGTGAACACCTTAGAGAAAAGTATGAACAGGAACAATAGGTTTTGTGCCTCATAAACTTTATGGCACGTATAAACAGAATCCGATGCTTACTAACTTTCTTGCTTATAAAGTTTTCATGAGAATATTTGGGTTTCGAGTAAAGGATATAGGAAAAGGGCTAAGTGGTATTATAAATGTTTCGTAAGTTGGTTAAAGTGCTTTTGGAAGGAGGTACAATAAAAAAAATAATATAACAAAAGCATTTCTTTAAATAATTTAAATTATTGCAAAATCTAAATATGATTCAAGATACCCTATAAAAAGTTAATGTGTGCAAAAGTTCTCCTGAAAAAGTTTAATCAAAACAAATCAGCTGATGCATAAGTACACTTTTAAAATCTTTAGATTTAGATATCCGCGGATATAACTATATACTCTTTATCAACCGAAAGTTAACTATTATTATTTAGCGGTAACCCATCCAACTTTCAGCTGCTTAACGTTCTAGAGAACTTACGATCCACAAAACCGTGGAGCTACAATGTATAGATGAGCTGCACGACCCGTTGACAAGGCAAATAAATTGCATTATTTCATGATGACAGTCAGTATTAATGCAATATATTTTTATGTAAAGTTAACATTACAAAGGCTACATGGTCAATGTGGCAATATCCATTCATAGTATTAAATGCACTTTATTCTTATCGTTTTTACATCACAAAATCACCGTGAAGCTGTGTAAATTATATTCATTCACACGTGAATTAATCTTTATTACCATTCGTGTAAATAAAAGGCAATCAACAAACCGCTTTGTGCTTTCACACAACCATTTTTTACAGTCATAATCAGCGCCCCGGCGGGTTCCGACCGATGGAGGTTTTTATGAAGTCTTTAACCTTCAACTTTTAAACTGGTTTGAATTTTAATGAGTTAATACTTCAATACATCATCCACTAATAGCGTTACTTCAAAGAGTTATCGAGTTGCGCGTATTCGCTTCACACTCGCAGCGGGACGCCATCGCGTCTAAGGTCCCGCCAGACCCCCGGTGGAAACAACCAGCCCCTTCATTGCCGGAGACACGAAATCATAAATACAAAAGCACAATCGAAAACCGTCTTTATCCGCAACTAAAAGCGCCTACATGAACTACTTCGATATACGTCAAAACTGCTTAAGAGCAAAATCGTGCACGCATTTATTCTGCATGTCATCACCCAATAAACGGTGTGGCAACACGATCGCCTACACTTCACGGTGCCGAACGCAAGTTTTACGATCGACAAAAATATTTATACGCATATTTTAGACGACTATTACCATACTGTCACGCCATATGAAGTACCGCTATACAAATACATCACCGGTTACCCAACAATCGGCCATACATCTATTCTGACTTACCGTAAAACGCAGACAAACAGAGTTACCATACTTACCACGCACCATTACGCGTCAAGTGTTTGTAAAATAGCCAAATGTACGCTCCGTCTATAAATGTTTATCGGGGACTCGTTAAGTTGGTGATTTATTTGATTTGAAGAGCTCGCCGTCGATTGATTGCTCATCATTCAATTTGTACATCACTTTAAATAAAACGGATCTGTGTAAGCGATTGCAATTACTTAACTGAACGATCATGACCGTTTTTGCAACATATGTCATTGCTAAAATCACGAAATGCTGCAATATGTTGAAAATCACCGCAATCTGAAAAATCTAAATGCCAAAATGAATTATAATGGCGTTTAGATTTTGATAAAGTATTTATGCGCTGTCAAAAATTAAATGGTAGTTCGTATGACTGACTTATGATGAAACATATCCATACAAGTACCGAAAGACATAAGTTAGAAAATGAAAATCTTTTTCACCTAAACATTATTAACTTTCGTGATCTCGAACTTAAATAATTTTATATATTATGTGACTTTTTTGTGCCGTAGTCCTCTGTTGTTTTGAATCTATATCTCGAAAAGTCACTTAGTGAAAGAAATCTAAAGAATATTACAGAAAATGCGAAAAAAAATCATAAAACGATCTCACTCTCTTAACATTTATACGCCTTTGTTGCAACGAGACAAAGCAAAGCAACATCACAACGCGGCATAAGGTGTTAAAAATTTTGACAAGTTGAATGAAACAGCCGTGAATTTATACTTTATCTTTTAAAACACCGTTTAGCGTGCGTGCGGAATGCTGTTGACTTTGTATTTTAGCATCGGATTGTTTTGGTTCGAGTTTTGTTTACATTGAAATGATAAAGACCACCCGGCGCGTTTTATACATGCATAGAGAGCAATTGGTGGATCCCAGTGTTGCCAATGTCTTTCCGTTTTCTCCCTAACTTGTTTCAATTATTCTTTAAATATCTCACACCTAATTACTTTTCTAGTGTCTAACTCAGTCCAAGAAATAATCTTGATTCTTGAGGATTAAATTCTGCCAACTTACATTGCCCAAAAGATGGTTGAACGATCTCATTTATTGATAACTTTAGCGTTGCTTTAATGAATTAAAATTACTTATTATTCTTTTGTGGAAGCCCCTAAAGGTCTCCATGTTTTAATTCAATAAAAATATTAGCACTAGTATTTCTTTTCTAGAAAGCACAAGGAAAATATTCATAATAGTTACTATCCTTAAATGTGTTTACCTAAATTCAGTGAATTAATTAATTAGTAATTATTCCGAAATTAAGGAGAAATTCTTATGCTGGCAACACTGGTCTGTTTTACGCCAACAGCAGTTGGTTCGCCTCAGAACAAACGGAACAAAATAAACAAACTCCTGATCGAGGACAGCGGTCGTTTGAATTTTATTTCTTCCTTCTAAAAGGAAAACTCTTTATAAAACGATTCGAACCTTTGTATTGCGACACCTTTTCATAAATCATAATGATGGAATCGAGATTTCGCATTAACGTTGATATTTACTCAGTTTGTAATATGCTTTCTTGCTTAGTACTCGTAAATGTTGTTTAATAGATCTTTTTGTAAGTTACCTACATACATACATTACATAACAAAATATAATGTGATGATTACATTATATTTAGTTACTTGTGTTCATAGTTCAATATTAGGTGTTTTTTACGAAAGTCCTCGTTTAATTTATATGAACTTGACAACATATATTTGATACAATTTCTTACATACAATTGTTATAGTATATGGGTAGTGCTTTATACTAAGAAAGGTCTAGGAGAGGTTCTAAAGTTATTCATTATTATGCTTAAAAGTAGCATAGAATTTAGGCATAGATAACACTGCAATATTAGTGTCGCTAAATTTAAAGTGTTTAGTTGACACTGCGAGCTATCCAACTTGATTTCAACGGTCCTGATTATAAAAACGTAATGTAATTTTCTGCGTTTGTTAGTTTGTATTAAAAAGATTATTGTTATTTTCATAAAAAATATCATTTCCACATAAACCTACATATTTATTTTATAACCTGTGCAGACTTTTTGTTTAAAAATTGTAATAATTCAAAATTGCACATAAGTTAGACTAGCTAGTCCAAAAATGGCGCAACGTAAGCAGTTATAATATTTCAAACAAACAGGAAAACTCTCAAAAACCGCCATAAACACATTAGTAGCAAACTATCGCGTCTTCAGAACCTCCTAAAAACCTCGCTAACGACGTTATCATTGAGGGAAAAACTGTCGGCTAGCAGTCTACGAAGGGAGACTAGACGAAAAAATTCGTTTCCGACGCCTTTGCGTACACACTACGAGTCTTGGATATACCTACTGAAGTGTCACAGATAAAAAGAGTTTTGAAAAAAAGTAAGTCAACGAAGTGACCGAATTGAAACTTTGACCGACTTGTGATCAATTTCAGATAGGATTTCTGTTCAATTTGTGTTCGGTCATATGACACATGTCGGCACTGATAACTTAACATTGGATGATATGGGTGGTCATCTAACAATCCGCTGGGTTTATTATTAATATATTAAATTTATAACGAAATTAATATTTATAACTAGATCATAAAATATCGCGTAAGATAATAAATATTATTTTGTATTATCTTTTACAAAGTTTTAATTTGAAGTTTCACCAAAATTAAAAAAAAAACAGTAATATTCAAAATACTAATGAAGTACCTTCTTCACTGTGCATCAAAGCATTTAGTAAAACCGCTTCAACTTAAGAAGCAAATTGATGTGCCTACATAGCTGCATACATAACAAGTAATTACATACAGTAATGCACATCATTACTGTAAGAAGTTTGTGTATTTGTTGTTTCAAAGATAAACATCGTTAAGATACCTGTTCCGTTAACGACGCTTTCCATCGTCTCGGCATGCAAGATAATAACAGTATACCATTTCATTATGTGTGTCAAGAAAATTTCCATTAACGGCTGTAAAAACCTTGCTAAGTAATCAAACGTTACTTAGACAGTTAAAGCTTAGAGTTTCCTTCCAAGTACTTGAGGATAAGTACTTGGTAGTAGTCGCTAGCAATAGAAATATAATCATTAATAATAATAATAGTAAGGAGTTGTAGTTTATTTTTTAAGGAGGACATAGAAGTAGTTAACGAGCATACAACCCATCCGATGAGCTAATTACCCTTAAGGACTAATGAATTAGCTCTGCAGTTTTATATACTGCCAACCTGACATAAATGTTACCATTATTACACGATATTTATCTAAACAAACATAAAAAATGACATCACTACTATGTGTCAAAATTTTAAATATTCGCAAGACAAGTGACATCGTTTTATATAAAATTTTAACATTTTTATTAATTATTGCAGTAGATTACTAATTAAATTATACTGTGGCACTCAGCAGTCACCCACTATGCAAGAGCAGTGCCCGCGATCCCCCGTAGCGATAGCACGCACGGCAACTGATGGCACCGCCGGCACCCGCGCCTATTTGTAATTTACCTAAAAATATGGCCCCAGATAAAGCTAGAACCCTCCCGTGGCTGCTAATTCCGTGGCGTTACACGTTTGTTTCAACTCTGTAGCGATTGAAATTTCGATTTAAATTATCGTGTTTGTGCTGCAATTGCTGACTGAAGTACATATTAGTGCTAAGGTTTTGTATTTGTATTTTTATAAGGAATTAACTATGTATTGTTTTATTGTAAATGAGTGTTTATGAAATATATTTTGTTATTTTTCAGCGTTTTACATTCTGCTTCTTGTAATATACTAATTCGTTTTCATTGATTAGGTGAACAATGTTTCGCCATTTTTCGTTTTATTTTAATTTTATCTCGACAAAACTAAAACATAACATACAATATTTCACAGATACCCTTAAGATACTTATAGCAAGTAGCAACATATCGTAGTTTACGAGATCCGACTGCGTGATTTATACGTACATTTAAGGAACATACATTTTATGTTCATCTCTATTAATAAAAAGTATTTATTTACCACTTATATTATAAATCACAAAAATAAGCTGTACGGAGAAATCAAGCGATTAGATCTTAAAGTCGTGTAGTTTACAACAAAATGAAATTTCCCAAGTACATTATTTTGAAATAATGAAACATAGGAAGTAGGTACTTATCATTCATCATAATATGTATTAAAATAAAATTCGAAATTAATCGTAGGATGTTCCTTTATAAATATTGAACGTGCCTTTCTGTAATTCCAACAAAATTACCCATTCCAAAATTAGTTATTTTAATCTCGGCAGATTATAACCGAACAGGGAATTTGAAATCAGGAAATCTTGTGCCGCGCCCTAAGGGACAGAATTAGCCCCGTAACTCCAAACGAGTTTCGGAAATATGTTAAACTTTTGGGTCCGCACGTTATCTGGGCAGATTAAATTTAAATACATATCGCCTGCAGAGCCAAGTTACTGAGTTATCATATTGCTTCAAATTATATTTTGACACAAACTTTATATTGGCATCATAGATTAGATGACAATTGAAACTGTCACTGTCACTATTTTCGTGTTTGAAAAATATTAAAAAAATGTGGTTTTTAGATCATTTACGAATGAAACGATATTTCTCCGCACTTTTTCTTCGATTTCGTGTCTTAACTGCACATATCGGCATTGTTTCGCGTAAATTACACCATGGCAGCCATTAAATGGCTGACAGAATTGTCAGCAGTTTAAGCCATTTAATGGCTTCCTTCAATTGCAAGGCGGTGAGATATCTATACGTATATATGATTGGCATATATAACTTTCAATACAACTATCATAAAAAATAAAATGAAAGCTCTTTAAAAATTAGAAAAAACAAAGACGTGTTGAAATAGCAACTCCTCTGGTGTTGCCAAATATCCATATATACTTTAATACTGTCAATCGCGTTGCCTATGTGCCTTATCGATAGGTTTAATTATAAGTATGTAAAAATATACATCAAAAAATTAAAATCTTAGTACTATGAGATACGACACAACCACAATAACATTTTTACAAGTTACTTGACTGGACTAATCAATGAATGAATTGTATTACAACTAGGTAATAGCTCAAAATAAAATACAGTTATCCATACTTATCGCTAAGTTAAATATGACAGCCGAGTGCTAATCAGTAGTTCCTAATGAATTAATTGGCACGATACGATCCGCTATAGTCAGCAATTTATCGTTCGATAAAACTGTGGTCTGGTTATATCATACTTATTAATGGTAACCACTTACTTCGGGTTAATCCAGCGATAAATTCCTACCGGCCATGTAGGCACGTCACAATATTGGCACAGATAATTAATTATGAGCGTAGAAAACGTAAATTGAATTGTTTATGGATTTAGCATTTCGCTATTCGACATCTAGCGATTTCAGTTTTATGTTAATGGTTAATGATAATTAAAGGTAATTTGGATAATTAGTGGTTAATAGTACTAACTAGTGCTTGTATAAATTATAAAAGCAATTTATTGATGTATTGGTCTGTATATTATATTATTGTCATAATATTATTTTATTGTATTTTTGTTGTTGTTTCTGTTGTAAGTTTTGGATGTCATAAAATAGGATACATACTATTTTATGACATCCAAAATTATCGGGAAGCGAAGTATTTATCGAAGACATTTAATTAATTATTTAAAATGACCATAATTGGGTACTTGACAGTTATAACAATAAAATATGAAATATGTTGGATATGATAGCTTATAAGTAAACATAAATTATGCAGTATTTCGTTTATTTTTTAATACGTTCTAAGTATTTTAATTTTTAAAAAGAAATTTTCGATTTTTTATCTGTGGATTTTAAATCCCAAAACGGCGACAGTGCTGCCTCAAATGTTATGTGACGTCACTACATCGAAACCAAACAAGACAAATAACAATTAAATCGTTTGCTGTTAGAGTTGGTTGAATTTATGTTGTGAACCGAAATGGAGCCATACTATATTAAAGCTGATAGCGTGAACCTGCTTAAAGAAGATCCATATATGCAGTGCAATAAATCAAAATGGATACAAAAACTTCCGTGAGATAACCTATGGAAATATCAAATAAACAACGTAAGTAAAACATTCTTTATATTTACATTTAATCATATCGGACAATTAAAACATTTCTTAACTGACTTCAGACAGAAGAAAGGTTGTCTCAAGTAATTATTAAGATTTTTTTAAATATCTTATGTGAACTGTTTTAAGGTTAACTGTTAATTGGTTATATTTATATTTACAGATCTTCCCGACAATCGTATAGTGACGACGTTATAGAGTATGTGCAGTTTAAGAGGAAGGCAAGTTTGTGTTTCATGAAAAGTAAAAGTTGTCCTGAACACAAGGTACATCAATGAAAATGAAAATGTGATGACTGTCCTGCCTAGAAGAAGTGAGGAGCCAAGTTTCGAAAGTGGGCACCAGTCTGAAATACATAAAGTAAAGTACACGGGAAATAGTACTTCTTTACTTGCATAACCTACCCAACAAGATGAAGGAAGAAAAATTTTTAACAAAAAATACAACCGACTTCTATGTCACTACAAAGTAAAAAATAATTTAAATAAATGTTGGTTTAGTACATATTTCTGAAGTCGGCGCTCAAGATATTTCGTTGGATAACGATGTAAACAGCGTGTCTAATATGTGTGCGTGTCTAAGTCGGCGCTCAATATATTTAGTTGGATAACGATGTAAACAGCGTGTCTAATATGAGCGCCGACTTCAGAAATATGTACTAAACCAACATTTATTTGAATTATTTTTTACTTTGTAGTGACATAGAAGTCGGTTGTATTTTTTGTTAAAAATTTTTTTTCACCCTTTTTAGTGATGACATACTAACTTTTACATTAATACAATATAAAATTGTATAAACGTGATCATGAATGAAAGTAAGGTCTGAATTTACATTGATTGGAACCGCCCGCTCGCAGGGCGCTACCGCGCCCTGCTCGCTTAGTTTTATATTGTCTTATATGTTCCAACCTAACCTAACTAAATAGTAAATGATGAACTGGCTTCGCAATTTCATTAGAACCTACAGCAAATATCTTCAAACACAACTCAATTATTCCCATCGGTTGAGGAGTTACATATTTTGACTCCGAGCCACATTAGCAGACCCTTAAATAGTCAATGATGAACTGGCTTTGTAATTTCATTAGAACCTACACCAAATATCTTCAAACACAACTCAATTATTCCCATAGGTTGAGGAGTTACATATTTTGACTCCGAGCCACATTATCAGACCCTTAAATAGTCAATGATGAACTGGCTTTGTAATTTTATTAGAACGTACACCAAATATCTTCAAACACAACTCAATTATTCCCATCGGTTGAGGAGTTACATATTTTGACTCCGAGCCACATTATCAGACCCTTAAATAGTCAAAGATAAACTGGTTTTTCAATTTCATTAGAACCTACACCAAATATCTTCAAACAAAACTCAATTATACCCATCGGTTGAGGAGTTACATATTTTGTCTCCAGAACCCACTCTGATCCTCATCATATTTAAATGGGACCAACTTGTAGCAATTGTCCACACACGAAATGAAAGGCATTAAAATAGGTTCATAAATGGCGAAGTTATGGCTGTTATATTTGGGTGGAGGAGTTCCCCTCTTTTTCTCCAGAACCAATCGATGGATCCTAACCATATTTAAATGGGACCAATTCGCAGCTCGTCTCTACACAATAAAAAAAGAATTATTAAAATCGGTCCACTAACGGCGGAGTAATTGCTGTACATACATAAAAAAAAAAAAAAAAAAAAAAAAAAAGATACCGGCCGAATTGATAACCTCCTCCTTTTTGAAGTCGGTTAAAAAGTGGCCATACAGTTCCTATTATTGCATTGCAATTTAATTCTGAAAATGACAGTGATAAAAATATATATCCATTTGTTACGGAAAATAATTTTAGTAATGAAGAAAAGCAGACACGCAAGCAGCACAAAAATTTAGCTTAGGTGATCTGTAGTAATTATTGTAACTGTAACATATGATAAATATATACAAAAGTTCTACTGTGTGTACTCACTAATAGAACCATATAAACCAAATAAACAAAGAAATCGGTTAATAAAATACTAAAATTAGCAAATCATGTATTTTTAATTATACAGTCCTGTAACTTAATCAGTGCACATGCACCATCAATAATAACACAGTCATGAAATATTTTAATTGTGTCCTATTAATTACAGAATGAGCCCTTAAAATAGAATTCTCATAGAAGTCTTATAATTCTATTCTTATCATAGACATCTATATAATATATTAAATATATGAATACTTCCACTTGCTGTTTTGTTTTGATTACGTCCCGTTCCAATGATTTGGAATTGACGAATCATTCGAGAGTTACTAAATTTATTCCTTTTTTTCAATAATACTTCTCTTACATAGATAGTATAAAATGTCATTGCTTGCAAACAGAGGATTTAAACATATAAGAATCTGCAAGTTCTTTAACGTTTATGAGATTTGGGTTTAGGAACTTGTATAAGCAAATTTGTTAGGATATTTAGCGATCGTACTCGAACACATCGTCACTGCACACGTCTTATAACTTGTCATTTATTTAAATTTTAGTTATAATAGCTAAATAACTCTCAATTTTCTTCTAAGCGTTGTTTGTTTACAGTGTAATGACGTTCCGCCACAAAATGACACTTGACCGCCTGATTTAACGCGACGTTCCGTTCACCGTAAAGAAAGTTCGATTTTTATTAATGAATAGCCCTTTTTTCGAAAAAGTGATCAATGAAAGGCATATATAATACGTATACTAATTCATTAAAACACTTTCCCAAAAAGTGTCAAGTAGCCAATTATATTACTTTGAGGCGCCGGCTCCTATATGTACGTTATAACATATTAAGTAGCAAATGTATATTATGGTAACACTGAGCGCTTGGACTTCTAGTGACAAATTTTTATTAGAGTTCGAAGGACACGGAAAACGATCGGTGACAATCGTTTTATTGAGGTAAAGGTGCCGATTACTCTTATTTACAAAAGATCTTCCATTCAAGGGTCGCGCCATTCCTTTTTCAGGGATTTTCAATATTTAAGTACACAGGAGAATTTGAAAAAAGTAATAAACAACACACAGAAATAAAAATATCTTCAAAACGTAAACACACTCAAAATCAAATCGTAAAATATGAACATTGATCAATTAATTAAATACATGGTGTAACTGGGCGCATTCTGTTAATTACTTCTGACTCGGCTAACGTTTACAAGCAAAAAATATCTGCCTACCCACTCTCTTGCTCACAAAATTAAATACGAGAATTATTGTTAAATTTTATTTCTCAGTAAGTGATTGTAAATCTTTTTGAGAAATAAAGAAACTTAAACCATTAAGCATGGGTATTATTGCTTAAAAATCTCGTCTAAAGTCCAGTCCCATTACCTCGCCTCGTCATATAGGAAAGTGGTTTTGGTACTACGCAGGTTTAGTTACTAAGGCAGTTAATAGAAGTATGGATTTTTTTTATAATATAGTAGTAGCAGACGTACATGCTCGTCTGATGATGAGTGGCTACTGCCACCCATAAACATCTATAATCAACCCTAGATACAATTAGATATTCCTACCTGAGGTCTAAGCTGGAACGCCTCGGAAAAGTATGTCTTCTTACCACACCCTTCAAACCAGAACACAGCAGCGCTTAACACTGCTGTTATGAGGCAGAAATAGGCCGTAGCTGCCGTCGGAGAGGAACCACAAAGGGTTCTACCACCTTCAGAATTATAATAATATGAATTTTGATAATTTAGGAATCGAAACTGCTTTAATTTTATTGATTTGTACAGATAAATAAGCTTAGAATAAGCCATAAGCATAAAACGCGAAACTTTATGAAAGGCCTGTGTAAACTCGTTTCCTTGTGCATCACATGCGTACGCGCAGTAAAGTCGGCTCACTGTCAGATAAACAGCTGTAGAGAAGGTACAGTTAAAATTTAGCATCTCTTCTTAACTTATTGTGTATTTACTTGTAGCCATGCTCGTGTCTCCCCCATTACAAAATACCTTGCAAAATGGAAATATGAGTAGTAACTTTGTAGAATAAGAGTAGTAAGGTACCAAAGATAACATGGGGTTTAAATCACTTTCGTAATTAACAGCTCGAGATAGCGGAAAAATAATATGTATTATATTATGTAAATATAGTCATAAGAAACGTGGACGTGCACATTTTAACTACTAGAGCGAATATATGCATATATGCAAATAATATTTCAGAAGGTACAATTTTTAAGCCAAACCAAGTGGTAAAGTTAATAATAAATAGATTTTGAGGCGGTACAAAGTCTTCCGGGTCACCTAGTACATTATATATAGCTGTATCAATAAATAAATAGACAAAAAATAAAAGCTAGAAATAATTGGAACACATGCTCGTAAAACGCACTAATTACGTACAAATCACGCAGATAAAAAGCTCATAAAAATAGTAGAAGCTTTATCAAACACAGTTGATTTGTGTGTTGCGTTATCAAAAACCAACAGGGCTCAACAAGTCGTAATGAAAATCAATAGCATTAACGTAGTAGATAGTAGAGGCACAGGCCGTATTAGTCATAGTTAAGGGACTTGTTCTACCCTTGTGTTAGACCGAGAAAAATCTCTTCCATTTATAACTATTTTTTCAGGTTTCGATTAGGTTATGAAAATTGATCTTGAAGATATTATCCAATGTTTAGTGATTTCTAAGTTGTCCAATTTAGATAAAGATTGACAAATAAGTATATAATAATAAAATGATAGGCATTTAAAAAAAAACGTAAATTCTTCGAAATTTAAGGAGATATCAGCTTTTTGTATATATTTTTGATACAAGGTAACTGTCACCTATGGACATCTGTACCCAACTTTGTGACCTTAAATACAACACTACACTGTTAGTATAAGACACAAACACTCAGGTATAGGTGATGGTGCTGTAAATGAATTAAAGAATTTCGTTTACTGTTACTCATTAAAATAAAAACAAATCTAAATCTACCTACCTACTATATCATATTGATTTTGTAGGCTCCTGCAGTAGAAGACACATTGATCATTTTAATAAATAAAACAAACAAGCGTCCTACCTGAAGTTGATCACAGATGCGGTGTTACCCCAGAGGACTAAAATGGGTCGTCCCCACTATGTATTATGTATGCCTTGGCACACCCTTCATCAGAACACAGTAGGTAGCATGAATTTACTAAGGTAGACGAGGTAAAGATGATTCTCGCGTAATCAAACGTTGTAAATTTTGTATAAATAAGAGTCAGTGAGAGGGTAGATATATTATTACACTTCCATGAATAACTTTGACGAATTCAACGACACCTCATGTGTTAAAATCCAACAAGCCGTTTGGGTTGTAGGGCGTGCCAGTCGTGTAAAAAGCGTTATTTATTTTAACTATTTATTCTAACTTTCCGTCGTTTTTTTGTTATTCTCTAAATTAATAGAATAAAATCGAAAAATAAAATATTGAAGAAAAATAAAATAGAATAAAAATAAAATTTGGAATAAGCAATCCTTTGTACATCATTTCTATCTCTTTTGTATTGTATCTTTTTTTGTGTACAAAAAGTTATTAAATAAAATAAATAAATAAAACTATTTCTTGATCCAAATTACAATTTTTATTATTCCCGCGCAAAATACGACTCAAACGTCAAGAGCGTTATTTTTCTTTTTTATGTTAACTCATACCAGCCAGTAACTATATAAATGGACACTTATTATTATAAAAACAACACATCATGAAAATAACACAAAATAATTAATTAAAATAATACTATAATAAAATAATTTGAATATATTTCTTACAAAACGTTACTAGTCGACGATCAAACAGTCTCCTGGTACGAGTGTAATAAATCACCAAAAAAACAGGTACTTTTCGGGTCGCGTGACCTCCCGTCACGTTATGTACTCCGATGTCATAATTTCGTGTTGATTTCCTTCGCCCGTGACTAATACTGAAGGGACCATAATAATTGCCTTAAATATAAACCCAAGGAACATTGCTGGTTTTCGAGAAACTCAGTTTTAAATAAAGTTTTCTAAGTTTTTAATAAGTATGCAATACCTACATTTGCTGAATTGTTAACCGCTGTGTTGTAGTTTGAAGTATTATAAATCAGCCCTTAATTTAAATAGCAACGCGTCTGATAATAGCTTCAAGTAAGATTTAAACCTAATTAAGGGCTTACAGTTTTTCACGGTAGGAACCACTTGGAATCAGGTAGACTGAATACTCATTTGACTTTTTTACATAAAAATACATATAATACATATTTTAAAAAAATATTCAAAATTTACATTCTCAATAACGTTGTAGAGTTTCACAAGAAACATCTATTACAAAACAAATAGGTTCATACGAGTAAGTACACATAATGTTAACTGAACCTTCCTTCATAACAAATTCATATAGGAAAGTTCTTGAAATATGCCCGTGAAATTGCAATAAGGACTCGACGAAAAGACAAATGCATCAGCGTATTCCCGTCCAACTCCATCAATAACTGGAAACTCACCTACACCTGAAGTGCAGAGGTGGAAATTGGAAACCATAACTCAACAAGTATTAGGGGAAGGAAAACTCCGTAGCCGCCATCTGTAGGCCTTATCTACTGCTATAAATATCATACGGAACCCGGAACGAAGGAGTACAAGTTATGGTTCCGAAAGCACTTCTAGTCAGCGCTGTGTAATGGATAATTCATGCACCCTCACTTCGAAATTTTACGGGTATTTTTGTAATTATTTTCCGAATTCGTGACTTTCCACATTAATGTTGTTTTAACAATGATAACGATAATTTGTGGTTTCTTGTTTAGTATAAAGTTTTTATTTGTTGCAGATTACAGTTTAAATATGTATTTATATCCGTTATATCAATAAAGAGTATCATTATTATGTTTAGGATCCTGGTGCGTGTGTCTAAATTTGACCAATTTTCATGAAGATTTTATTTTGTACTATCGTGTGTATTATATATTTTGTGTTTTGATTAGTATGTGACGCTATTTTATATATTCAAATTTTTTGTAATTAAAAATTTAAGTATTTATTTTACAACATATACAACATGAATCTTACAAATGTTCAAATCCGCTACTTTCATTGTGCAAGTAGAATAAAACTTCCGTTTTAGAAAGTAAGTCTGAAATGGGAATAGGAAACAATATTTCAGCGTATCCCCTTCTGTCGAGTTTCCTAGTCCCGGCAACGTTCGCTTTCCAGGCATTTACGACTATATCTACCTACGACGTGGGAAAACCCGACACCCGTTCAATAGTTTTATTGCAAGGGTGTAAGAAATAATAAAGTTACGTAGTAATTTTGAATACGCGTAAATTATGTTTGAAGGGACTTGGTTATAGATACTCGTACCTATTCCTAATTTTTAGAACTATTTTACAAGATAAAATAAATCCTTCAATTTATTGTAATTACGAGTATTATAATTATTGCTGTTTATTCGTATTGTTATGCTGTATTTTACATTGGCTATCCTGAATTCATTAAAGATAATTAAATTTGAAAAATACATAAATCAGTTATAAAAAATTGTAATTTACAATTGAACTTGATATGAAGAATAGTATAGTTCAAGAATCAAGAATAGTAGAATCGAGAAGAAAATTCAAACGCAAATACAGAAATTGAATTAAAATTAAGCTCCTTCGAAAACACTCAAACATTCTATCCTAGGCAGTCCTTTTAGTGAGTCACGATCTTTTGTAAATAAAGTACCTCTCAATTTTTCTCTGTCGCGCCAACACTTGACTTAACTCCAAAACGCGGCTGACAGCTTGCTCTCACAGAATTGCACTGAGGGGAGTGTTGATTAATAAAGAAAATAAAAATCTGAGGGACCGAATTCGAGATTTGATTGAAAGGAGTCACGTTCCCGTTTTCGAGGGGTCTTGGTCTAAGAGCCAATGAGCAAAAGTCAGATTCGCGTCGCTCTTTGTAAAAAAATTAGAATTGCGTAAGAATATAAAACCAAATATAATAACTTTTAAATTTTAAGCGTTAAGCGCAGCTGTATTCTGGTTTGAAGGATGTGCGCATATGTGATTGCCCTCAGATAGGAATGTAATATTATCTGAGGTTGATTATAGATGTGCATAGGCGGCCGTAGCCACTTCATCAGGTGGACTGCATGCTTGTCTGCTACTCCTATATTTAAAAAAAATATAAAAACACATCCGTCTCTCTTGAGATATCACCAATAGAGAACTTCCAACGAGCATTAAGTACACACTTAACAATTTTGTAAAATGATTGTACAATTAAATTTTACTTACCTTTTGAACAAATATATCGCTTTCAAAAATGTTAAGAAAACTTCTGTCACTCTATGCTTGTTTAATTTTTCTTTCTTAGTTATTTCAGAAGCTTGAACTATTTCCTAAGAAAACGCCGAAGTTTATACATCTAGTTTAAACTTTCCGTTTTAGAATACACTTAAGTTTAAGAGTCATTGAGTTCGTCTGACAAGAGCCGTCATCCAACACCTGGTGTGAAATGCAATCAAGTTTAATTATTACGGGTATTAATAACAAGGGTGCACTGGGGTGTAACCCCGACCCGTTGCTATGGTAACGCCCCAATATGAACGCAGCCTGCGACTTCCTACTTATACCTATCTAAATACGTGTTTAGCTATTTATGAGGAAAGCTGATTAAGGCTATAATTGTTATGGCAGTTTCAGTTGTAATCCAACTAAACTGTACGCCTTTGAGATATTACTCGGGTGCTTCATATAACTCAAGTTTGTTGAAAAGTTTGTAATTCAGACGTATAATGGTCATTTAGAATTTCTACCATTAAGACCATAATAACTCATTTGGATTACTTCGCGTTAACATTTTGAGTTATGTGTACAAATACTTTCGTGTTAGTTTTAATGTAACTAAATAGACGTTAATTGTTTCAAGTGGAAATAAATTATATTCTTTGGTTTTCCACGACACGAGTCACAAGAAATATATACTCCTGCAGGTGCTGTCAACAATGTATTTACTAGTGTCACTTAAAATCAATTACTACATACATAGGTACTTTATTGTCGAAAAATGGCATTTTATGACGTCATACCACTTAATTTAAATATGATAAATATCAACCATGAATTGATAAGTCGTGTGTCAAAGTTAAAATTTCACAACCAATTTGCAGGTTTAGTGATGTGTAAAAAGGGATGAAATGATGCAATATATTGGCGAATTAATTATTTTAATTAAATCAATCACTCATGGCTATCAGGTTGTATAAAGCCTGGTTTATAAATTTAACGATTTTATGTTTATTTAAAGGTGAAATTGTTTTTTGATTCAGAATTACGTATCATTAATTTGTCAATTAATTTTTTTAAGTAAGAATCAGTACTAGTAGCAATATTTGACGCAAAATTTGGGACATCAGTTTATTTTGTATTCGTAATAGGTCAACGTTTGTCCGCAATCTTACCTTTTGGAAAATCATAATGCAGTTCAGACAAAAGCATAGGTGCTTACCTAAAGAAACCCCATTTCTTTCTTGAAGAAGTAACCGAACTATATGCTTTTTTATATTATTGGAGTAGCAGACGAGCATGCAGTCCACCTGATGGTAACTGGCTACTGCCTCCCATGGACTTCTTTAATCAACCCCAAATAGGATTAGATATTCCTACCTGAGGTCGGCCACAGATACCCCTGAGGACTAACGCCTTGGAAAAGTATGTCTCCCTTACCACATCCTGCAAAACGGAACGCTGCAGCGCCTAACACTGCTGTTATTAGGCAGAAATAGGTGTGGCGGTGGTGTCGCAGGAGTCAAACCACAAAGGGTTATACCACCTTCAAAAATATTATAACATAGGTATGTCACTCTCACAATTTAGACGTATGCACCAGTACCCGGTATGTTACAATCCTGCAAGCCTTTTGGGATATAAGGCATTCCAAAGAATGAGACATTCATACATACACTGGAAAAACATGGCCCTCTACATGCGGATAATAATTTAATTTTATAAGCATACTAAATAATATTGTGAATATACTAAATAATATAGTTTGGTTAATAGAGTTAGTTTATATGCTAAGAGTTTTAATTAAAAACGCTTTCTACACTCACAGCCACACACTAGGATTCCCTGTATCGTGGGTGCTATGGACACACACAGAGATAAATACACAAACACCCAGACCCAGAATCAGAAATCTAAATTCATCATTTAGGAATCTGTCTGGCCGGGGATAGGACCCGGGACCCTCTGCGCGTCAGACCGGCATGGTGACCACTCCGCCACGCGGGTCGGCAAGTTTTAATTAAAAGTGAAACAACTAGTTATAAATGTACAGGATTTATTTTAATGACTGATTTCTCATAATATACAAATAAAATTTTGAATTCGGCAGTACACGATTCGGATTCAGTACAAAATGCTACAACTGGTATCATTAATATAACTCATCTACAGATATTCGTTCGAAATATCTCCTTTCTACATTCAATAAATAGGGTAAAGGTAAAATTGTATAAGGTTATCAAATACATCGAAGTATATACAAAATAATAATCAAAAACGAAATTATACTATAATATCACAGTCACTAGAGAAAGATGAAACCTATCGCCTACGATTTAGCAGTCTATTCAAAACACATTCACAGAAATTACAATAGTCGAAAGCCGCCTGTGACACCGCTACGAACTCAAACTGGGACAGTTAACAAAAAACTCCAAACTGTAAAGCTAAAGTAGAGGCTCTACATTCGTCTATACCTCATGAAAATTCGTTGAAGTTATTAGGCAGTGACTTTGTTACAGGGCGGTGTGACGTAACGAACGCCACGTACGCCTTCCTACCAGAACGGTTTATACATTATATACAATTGTCTAAAAGTAGTATTGCTTACATTACGTACTAATGATATAACTTTCACAACATTGTTACAGACAGTCGAAGTTAGCTCCGATAAGTGTGTCCCGAGCAACCAGACGCACCAGAACGACTGGTGAACGCATTCATCTCCCGATAAGGTGACTCTCTGGAACAATTTATTTCGTGTGGGTTTAACTCGTTACGACGCAATCGATAGAAGTACAAAAGTTATTCAAATAGATCTCAAAACAAGTTAAAGTGGCAATAGACCTAATATTTATAGGCCCATTAATCGTTGGCATAACATGTCTCTTGAATAGAGACCAATTGGCAAAGAGAATTACTCACAATGAACTCCCACAGTAAATAATACTTTGGAAAACAGCAATCATCCAAAGCTGAAAGGTTATACGGTAAAAATACTTTAGAAAACATCAAAGATCTCACTGTTCAATGTGAACAATTGCCTTATATATTGCTTTATGCTCACATCTTCATAAGTCAGATTGTATGCAAAAACGAAAACAAATATTACCAACTTACCTCTCATAAGGAGGCGGAGGTAGAATATCACATAAGTTCATCCTACAATTTTGTTCACCTCTCCTTCCTTGACTCGACTGTCTTGAATCTTGCGTCATATTGTTATGTCTGAAGCTATTATCCCGCCCCACCCAATGCCATTGCGGATAATCGTAATCCGCGTCAGCTACTACTGCCCAATCTTTATTCCCTTCATGATGACTAGAAGATCTCGACTGTGTTTTGCATGACGGACATTCGTCTAGAGACATATCTGGCATTTCGTCGGCATCGTTCCCACACTTTGTCATATCACTGTAATCCTTTGTCAAAGTCGAACTACTACTCCGACAACATGTCGAGCACTCTTCATTTGAATATTGATTGCTTTCTGCAAACGACCTGACCATACTGTTATCGTATGATCCAGGGCTCACAGCACATTTAATGCATGAATCTTCTGCGTCTGTGTGATCCTGCAAAGTTACTTACATGAAATTCATATCTATAGTCTTATAAGCCATGTAGACTTCAAAAACGATTATATTATGCAAACCTGATAATTTAATTCAGTATAAATAGCACTAGAAGCATAAGGTTCTGGTGGGATCCGTCTCGGATCATCCTTTGACATTCCCGACATGACATTCGCATGCTGAGGAAGACTATATTCCGCTTCCATGGCCATTGTTCCGATAGTATGACCCCCTAAAATATTTGATTTATTATTAGTTATTCAGCAAATGAAAGTAAACAGACATTACTTTGTTTAAAATAAAGTATTTACCATGTAAAAGACTTTGATGACAATTCAAAATTTCTATTCGCGGTTCATTGGAGCCTTCGTATAACGGCCTTTCTCGAAGCCATACAGCTTCCTTACCCAGTAAACATTGTTGAGCATTGGTTATAGGGGTACCTAATAAGGAAAATTATGTTAGTAATAATATCACGGATAAAAGTTTTCTGTGAATAACAATAAAAAGATAGACCTGCTGAATTGTGACTCTTCCTTTGCTTTGATTGTCGCCATTTTAAGTAAACACCGGTGCCAGTTCCAACTAAAACCAGTGCTAATAAAATTATACTCAGCGCTAGAAGCCAAGTTTCTTGGAACATTGACAGAATGGCTTTGTCTCTCGCTGGTTCCGTTCTAAAATAATAAAAGACGGATTTCACAAATTGCTAAAGTGGATTAAATTAATTGAAATCCTTAATCAAACTTTGGCAGTCCAACAAGATTTATTCCCTTAACAGTGTTAATGGTAAGATTTTGTAACATATATTTGAAGAGAAAACACAAATACTCCGTTCCATCTCAACATTGTATTTTATCGTACCTACAACGAAATCATTTATGTTCAAGACCAGAAATGTCCCAGCTAGCTTACTCACCCCTTAAATTGAAGCTGTGAGATAGAAAGTTTCTCAATAGGTAAGTAGTTATAATAATGTATGCTTAACTTTGAAATTCTGCGTACAAAGTCCATTCCAACATTAAAAAATCAAGAAATGCGTAGATGGCAGACAATAGACAAATGTGAGCACTTACTGAACATAATGCCGCTGCGACTGTGTTGGTAGCATGTGTATTTGCGCAGGAGCGCTGAAGGGCCCGTGTCCTTTGCGCGTGACGGCCGCGGCGCGTGCGCTGTACCGACCCCCGGCTCGGAGGGAGCTCGCCGCCGCGGCACGTGTGCGCGCACCCAGCGACATCTGACCCACCACGCGACCGGCTGTTCCACCACCGACGCGAACTTCGATCTGAATTTTAATTTCAGTATCATCTAATTTGTTTGAAGACGTAATATAAAGAGTTTCAACTTAGACAATTTACATGATACAATAGTCTTGACACGAGGTTAATTTAAGTATACAAAGTGAACATTTTAACATATTTACTTAAGTAATTTCACTATTCATATATTATGTTATTGAGAAAATATATATTTTTTCCGTTTCTACAAAAAATGCATTGATTTTATGAGTACGTGAAATTAGACCTAATATTTTATTTTTGTCTCTTATTAAATTATGCACTCACCAAATACCCAGAAAGCTCGCCGTTCCACGTATGTACGGGAGGTGGGTCCCATCGGATCCATGCCGATGTTGCGTTTATAACTCCAGCTGAAACACCTTGCGGTGGTGCTGTTGGTACTAAAATAAAAGTCGACGATTTATAATAGTCATCAGCAATATAGGAATAAGTATTATTTCTTTCAAACTTTCTTTTTGGACACTTACTATCTTCTTCTGTGGAACCAGTCTTCATATTGGACGGTTTTCCAAGTAACAATTTGTAAAATGGCATTAAAAATATATTATATTGAGCATATGGCATTAACCCTGTTAAGACATGGCTAGACGACCCACTGTTGTGGACCGTCGTCATTGTAAAATTGTCGTATTTCATAAGCTCTGATAAACTATCTACAGTAATATTCGATTGTTGTGATAGCAATTCTTCAGCATGCTGTCTATTTAAGGAAGTTCCATTAAACCATATTTTAACTCCTTCCAAATATTCATTATAATCAGTCAGCACCTAAAAGAGTAATATTAAATGTGTAAGAATGTCTTATAGTATAATATATTAACGTTACTGTATTTTTAATCCCACAAATATTTAGATTACGTTTAAATTTACTTACATCCCAAACAATTTTAAGTGTAGTTGCTGATATTCCTTCGACACGTCTCAACGCCAAAACATCCTGTTGCAAGTATCGACGAGCCTGAACTAACTCGTACTGAGTCATCGGTGGATGATTCTGAGGCTTGTTTAATTCTGGATGGGGAGACGATGACTCAAGATTTCCGTTAAAGGAATTCGCTTCTCTTCTTAGTACCTTCGAACGGACAACAAACAGGTTCGTTGAAAATATGGAATAATAAATAAATAAACGATATTTAAGAAAGTAAACAAACCTGCAGAGCAGCTGTATGTAATGCACTTCCCGCGGCGCTTACAGCAACACAAGTTAATCTACCGGCATGTTTCGTTGTCACTCTATCTATGTACAAGGATCCTGTACTGTGAACTGAGTTTGGGAATACAAGTTCCTAAAAATACGTTAAAATTGGTCATGTGTTTTCGAAATATTATTTGACAGATATAATAAGGGAAACTATATACCTGGGAGCCTTCCATAGTCCAAAATAATACGGGTTTAGGAGTTCCTTCTGCTTCACAAGGAAAAGATACGGCTTCTCCTTCCCAAGCCGTTTGATCTGAAGGTACTCGTGTGAAATGGGGCAAAGCTAAAATCATGTATCAATAACTAAAAATCACATCATACAATATGAAAATACTATAGACTAAAAACATTACTTACAATGGACAGTTAATATAGCGCTAGCAGCACTGCTGCCAGCTTGGCTCTCCGCTCTACAAGTATAGATACCGCCGTCGGTAGCAACCACCCTATCTATTCGCAAAGACCCTCGTCGTATGATTGCATAGGGAGATAAGGAACCTTTATCGCGAGCCCAAGTGACTGAAACATCCGAATCTGGAGATACCTAAAAACAACATAGGATATAGGTCGCTATAAAATCTATTACGGATAGGTTTAATATTACGAGTTACTTACTTGACAATGAAACTCGATGTTCTGGCCAATTAATGCCGTTATATTATTAGGTTTCACTAGAAAATGTGGTTTGCGTAATACGAGTAACGTCGCTGGATGGGATTGTCTTTCTCCGGCTACATTAGAAGCCACACATCTATAAACCCCGCTATCTGATGGAAGACTTTCTATTATCTTTAAATTACCACCATCTACTATTGTTATCCTGAAAATTATAAATTTTATTTTTAAATAATTCTACCTCTATATTTTGTAAACGAGTGATGGTATTAAATTTATACCTTCCGTTAACTTCTGCCTCCAAGGTATGCCCGTTTTTAGTCCAATGTACAGAAGGATCAGGAACACCTTTTGGTGCTGAACATTCTAATGACGCTGGTTCTCCACTAGACACTTTGATATCCCGTGGCTCGATTCTAAACTCATCTCGAAGTACTGCAAAGATTTAATTAAATTATACAGTCTGTTGTATCTCATTATAGTTTAAGTTTTCTCTATTTCGCCAACTAACAATTTGAACGCGCTTAGTACATTATTGTTTCATTTTCGTTTGCAACTAAGTAGTTAACTTTTGAATGAACTTAAAAAGTCATTAAAACTTTTGCACTTGCATCTGCAATATTATAGTAATTTAGTCTTTAAAGTTACCCTGGCACTTTTAGTCATTAGATGTTTCTGTACTAACGTCAAGTACATTAAATAAACTTTTAACTGCGACTACCGTCCACTGAGACTTCATTAGATTCATTTAGATTAAAACACTTTAATCGCTTTATCTTAATCCTATTTGATAAGCTCTCACGGTCTGTTATCTAAATCTAACTTTCTCATGACCAATTTAGATTAAGAGTGTGAAATTGCTTCCGTGTGACATATTTTTTTATTGTTATTGACACTTTCGTCCGCCTCGTAGAACTATGGACTCGTTATAAACAAAAATGTTACAATATAATATTTAAATTAGGTAGTTTGTATACAAATTTATTTGTATGTTTTCATTTTATATCAAGTTTATTCAAGATTGGCTACTGTAATGTAGTAGCAATACATATTTTGAAAGATTGGAGGTACATTTTTATCTAAATTATAATTATAGTGCATCGCATTGATCAATATTTATGTTCGGTGAAGGACAGTGCTAAAATCCTTTCCATTATTTTTTATGACAAAATATGAGCTACAATTTCTTACATCAAAATTATATTAATTGTTTAGGATAGACATTGTACCTTACTCTATACCTTTCTCTACGAGAAATAAAGAAAATATCGTGTAAACTAAGAGGTAAGTACCTACAATAAAAACAGTAGACGCAAAATACATTGGATTATCCCGTCAGTACATTAAAGGATTAACTTGGCCTGCATATTAAACACATAGGTTAATGTTTCATACTAAAAGTAGGACTTCCTGAAGTAAAACATATTACATAAGTGAACACAATTTAAGTGCCAATTATTGTCCCTAAATAAATGCTGTTCGCGATGTGATGGCAAAATCATAACTGTTGTAAGAAATTCAAGTATCTAATAATGTCACATTGTGAAATAAGAAACCCTAAGATTTAAATCAATGGAAAATCTCGCGTAATAACCATGTGAATCATAAATATCTAAGCTTAATTGTTTGTTTTATTAAACTTCATGGTACAATATTCTTCGATGAAATGTGCTCATAGACAAATACACTTTACTATTTGACAAGGTAGAGTAAAATGACACACAAAACCAGACTACAACATATAGTTCAAGTAAGTATCTAAGGAATTTTAAAAGTGATATAAGGAACTGAAAGAAAACAAAAAAATAGAAACGGGAGTTTCATATTGTTAATTGATATAATATGTTATCAAATTATATCAATCAATTAAATCTTTGAGATTATTAAATTACTTTACCCCAAAATTTTCACTTTTCTACTACCTGTGTACCCAAAATAAGAGAAATAGAAATATAAATAATATACTATCAAACCATAGATATTAGTGAGTCACAACATCCATTACCGAATCTATTAGCGCAGCGAACGCAAATAAATAATTCATACCCGAAATGGTGAGCGTCGCGTTCTTGCTGACCGCCTCCCCGACGGAGTTCCGTGCGACGCACCAGTACACGCCCTCGTCACTCTCCTTCTTGCCCCGCACCACCCTATGTAATGTTTGATTGGATTTTGTTTAATGAACATAGTCTGTTTGTGCTGATGAGTCACGTGCAATGAAAAATGTGCGTGAACAATATGTTTGTTTTTATGTGAGTTAGCAAATTCTTAAGAAGTATACGAGTCTTACGGCTTGCGTAGATTGTCAGCGATCAATAAAATTAACCAATATCGAACTCGGTAGGGAGACGGATGGGTGATCGGTAGTGGGTAACTCGTACTACATACGCTTTTCCACTTATCTGCATGGAACGAGCGTAATGGAGACTATCCAGTAGAAAATCCATGTCAAACATCACTATCAGCAGTCAACTATCCTACTCCCATACTACTACTATCCTACGTCCATTATTAAATGTAACCGTATAAAAGATACACAAAGGTACTAAAGATAAAAGGCTACGAACGCTTCAATACCATTCAGTAAATGGTTATAACTACCATACTACAACATATAAATAACAAAATCACAGCATAATCTTTCAAGAAACATTTACCTAACACGTAAAATTTACCTGAGAAATAACAGTCCATCTTCAAGTAAGACGCGGTGAGGGTGGTCAGTCTGTGCGAGTGGTGTACCATCTTTGTACCACTGGATGGTGGGTTTCGGTTTGCCCTCAGCCACACACCGGAGAGTCGCTGGTTCGCTCCTGCCCACTATCGTGTCCGCTGGGTGCTCCTTTATACGCGGCGCTCTGCTTTGGGCTAAAGAGGTATATCGTTAGCTAGGTAATAATTTGTGTCTCCTTGTAGGACCTAAGCAGTTCCTATAGGAATATTAGACCCGCGAAGGACCATCGCCGCATCTACTTCAAGAGCATTTCTTGACATCTTTTTCCATAGGAGCAGCGACGCATCATAATTGATTTCAGGTAGAACTCCTGTTCTATAGGGAGCGGCAGTGGCCACTTACCATCAAGTGTATTTGCATGCTCGTTTTCTACTTCAATCTTATCAACAAGGTGGCCTTATTGTCTTTGTACCCATAAAAGACAGCATCGTTTCTTCTATCTAATAGTATTAACAAAATAGGCTACATGTCCCCAGAAGGATATTAGTATTGCAAACATTTAGGTGTTTAACAGGAGTTAGCTCCTGCACCTGTTCTACCTGTACTTTATACCTGAAGCCGACCTCAGGTGTGTTACAATAATCGTATCTAATAATATTGTACCGTATGAATATTGAACTTTTAAGGGTATTTGGCGTGCTTTTTAAAAGTACTTCCGCAGGATATGTTGCAGAACTCAAAGCATATGGTGTGGTAATTGTATTTTAAATTAAAATAATGAATCAGAAAAAGTAATGACTAAGAAACACCTACAGACAACAAATAATATGTTTTAAATTGATACATTTATAATTCAACTTGCAACAATAATGTTTTAAAAGACAGTCATATTATCCGGAACATAAACGTTTTATACAATTGGTCTCGTTACAATATGACCGACGGACTGATTTATTATTATACGTAATTGAAAGCTTCCGCACTAGATCGTGCTCAACTTAAAACAATGAGTGCATCAATGTATCTTCCTTGTTTGAGTTTAACCAAATGAACAAGTCTATGTAAGACCCAAATAAAAATAAATAATTACAAAGAAGTATATGAAATAAAATTACAACTGTTATAACCAAATTAAAATACCAACGTAAAACATTAATTATATAAACATTATTATAACACCGATGCATTAAACAAAGTATAAACCAATATATCAGTATCAATTAAATTTAAATATACGAATAATCAATTTAATCAATTAATTATAATAAAACTACTTTTAATATAGTCGCCCGCATGAAATGAAAATTTGTGCGCGATGTTAACGTCGGCAAATAATCGCGGACTTTCATTAAGAAAACGACGCTGAAAACTTTAATCACGTGTTGTGTAAAAAATAATATTGGTCCGAAGCAAAAAGCTAATGACCCCAGACCGATATCTTATAACTTTATGGTCTTACATTATCGTTGTTTTACATCATTATCATTTTCACTTCATTACGCCGTCGGCATCGTTATCCGATTAAAAAAACGAAACAAAATCACTTACCTTTCGCGTGTGGCAATGCGAACAAGAATAACAAAAGTATTGTCTTCAACTCGTTATTTGCACGTTTATCTCTGTTAATTGGTCCCGCGACCATGCTTGACACTACTGATTACCGTCACTGCACTCTCTCGCACATAGTCACAAATTAACATTTATATAAACGTGGCAGTAGGTGAAATTTTCGGGAAAAATACTTGCGTTGGCTCATTTTGCGAAATGTAAACAGTGCGAATAGTTTAGTGACATCGCGATGTATACGGAGCGCGGACAAACACAGCCACCCCGTCCGGTATCCTTGAGGGCACTGCCCCCCCCACTCTAGGTGTCATTTCGCGCCGACTCAGTACACGAGCTTTTGCAAACTTGAGCTTTATAGCGCGCTGTGGATTAGCGAATAGTTCCCGCGTTGGGAGACTGCTTTGTTTATTAATGCGATTATTGATGCGTTGCTTCCTTCCTAAGATGCATATTAGGGACTATAAAATACCACACACAGATAGGAAGTATTCAATAATTATAAGTATTATGTACTTAAACAGGAAAAGTAATAACTTAGTATTCACTTAAAATCGTTTAATAGTTGGCTTAATTAGAAAGTAGAGAGCGCATGGATAGAAACATTTGTTAAGTGACATTAAAATATATCTAAATGTCACTTTTCTTTATTTTAAAGTAGAAACTTGAATAAATCTCTGCACTCGATTTTTTAAGAGTAATAAATTATTTAACCGAGCATTTTTTTAACGCGTTAATAGGTGCAGTTTTACACCATTTAAGTAAAAACACATTAACTGAATAATTTTTAAATATCTTTATTGTGACTCGACGACTCCTGAAATTGTGACTTCCACTCTTAGATTCGGTTCGAATACCAGACATATACAAACGCTATTCATCACTTGTATAATTTTGGAAGAGAAGTTTGTTACATATCCGAGATAAGACTAGCAATCTGGACTTTTTCAGGGCGATGGATTATTGCCTTAACCTTTCTCATTTTGAGGCCAGCATACTGTTAATATACATTTTATTAAAGCCTTATTGGCCAAAGCACATGGCTTATCCCCTATTCCACACACGCACTCATTTCAACGTGTCAATTGTGACGCAGCCTCATGCATTACATACACGTATATAGTTGCTTAGCTCATTTGCGGCACGGAATTATTAAATTAGGGTCTACGTATGGGGATTAGTATTTTACCTATTGTTCCTGCAGATATACATGCCTATTAGGTTACTTATTTTCAAAAATACAATAAAAATTAAACTAAGTGCAGGTCAACGTTGCTAAAATGCTTAATAGGGTGACCCCAGCCTGAATATAATTTAAGCAACTTATGGCTTGAAAATTAATAAAATGTTTACAAGTGTTACTCATATGAAGAAAAAACTAAAATGAATAGATATGAATTTTATTTTGAGAATAGGTACTCAGATGTCAAAGTGACGAACAGAACGCAGTGCTTACGGAGATTAATCTACGAGTAGATCTAAATCTACCATTAGATTTTACATAAGTTTTCCTAGTACACCTTTTATTAGCTTTAAAAAGGTTTTAAAAAAGTGTTTCATAATTTGCCAGTTTACAAACTGAAAACTTGTACCTAAGCGAAGTGAAGTAATTTTCGTTATTTCTAGAAATTACTTAGCCTACTAATTCAATTAATCTTATCTAAAGCCGTATCTAGAGACATTATGGCGCGGGTCCCTCGTCAGGTTCTACGTAATCAACCTATCAGCATGGGACAAAGAAGGCTTCCTTCATTAACTCTATTCAGCTGAAATATTCATGAAACAGAATCCTATTCACTTGGTTATTCAGAGGCATCGTTAAGATAGCTCAGCTATTCCATTAGCAATCTTAGATTACAGATAATAATTAGATTAATTATCATAACTTATTTTGTTACACGTCTTATTGTTATTTTATGTAAGATTAATTAAAATGGAGTTAACTTTTATGTTTATTTTTAACAATTTTTATATTTTTATATCTTGAACGTAAATATAACATTCTTTAAATGTTACCATGATATGATGTTACCATGACATGTCTTATAATTATTTTTCAATTATTTTTTAATTATTTTCATATATAATCTTCTTTGAACTCTACGTACTTATTATAGCCGTTACAATTTAATTAACATTTTTCAGACCAACAGGACGAAACAAAATAAGCTTAGACTCAGTCTACGTAAAGATATAAGACTCCTGCATATTTGTTTCTACTAAATCACGCAGTGGCTATTGTAAGGTAGCCGCTGCAAGGCACGTAGCTTCAAACGCGGCAGGTGAAGCTCAGGGCGATACAAATCGCTGGCACGTGCTGGCTAGCGTCTCTAAGATATAAGACATTTTAATCTACACGCTAGAATGTTTTCTGTAAACTTTTGCAATTATTTATATGTTATTTTATAGTTCTTAATCAATTTAATATGAACTGCAGTAGATAAGTAAACTAAACAATGTGTTTTTTCAATAGCAGACGTGCATGCTGTCCATTGGGGGGTAAGTGACTACTGCCGCTCATGGTCATCTGTAATCAACCCCAGAAAATACTATATCCCTACTTGATGTCGGCTATAGATGCGCCGCTACCCCCGAGGACTAAGCTGGAATACCTCGAAAAATTATATCTTTCTTACTACTCGTACACCGTTCAAAACAGAACACAGCAGCATTTACTACTGTTATTAGGCAGAAATAAATGTGCCTCGTCTAATCGTTTCTTTGTGGTAGAACACTTGTTCTTCCACCTTCAAATATTACACATTATTCAATTCGCCTTAAGTTTTTCCGCCTAAGGCACGTATCGTAGATTCAGGCGCGACAGGTGAAGCTCACGGCGATACATATCGGTGCCACGTGCCGGCTAACTGCACTGTGATAAGGGTGACATTGATAGATGTATCTGGAAGAATATCTGTAGCACTACCATGAGTTTACAAAAGTATTACTCGCTAGCGACTGCGTAAAATAAATGTATGAAAAAATGTACAGCGCCTCTGGTGGTTACTCGTAGAACTAAAATCCGTAGTGGCGTAACTCGATACGTAAAAAACCTATCGAAATCAAATCGCTAGCTAATGTCATTATGATCTATTGCCATACAAATTCGGTCCCATGAGTCATTAATTTGACAGACGTTGTCAAGAAATACCGTAACGATAGTAGTTGTGTTATTCACTAGCAAAATGACAATAGTTTTCTATTTACAATTTCTATAGTGGCGTTTCTATGCCAACTCATGGTAGTGCTACTGTTGTGAATTATATTATGGCTGTATTTATCACGTTACTTTCCAAATGTATAGACAATATCAACTCTAGTAATCTTGTTATGTACTGTGGATAAAATATAGAACACAATTCTTGTAATAAATGTTATATCAATTCAATAGGAAAAATTACAATGGAACTGACAACGTTCCAACTTAGTTATAAAGCATAATGTAATACTCGTCAGTGTACTGTTGTCCTAATATAGTAGGACTATTATATTTTGAGTTAATTACAGACCTTCGTGGACGGCGACCGCATATTTAAAGTAAATTGTTACAGTCAGCCACTCAGTTCAGTCATCAGTTTGCTACTTCACACACAAATATGCATTAAAAATGCATCTGTTATTAATTGATGTATAAATAAACTATACATATCGTTTCGCATTGTAATAAATCCGACAGCCCACCAACAGAAATATGAGCGGCGCCTATAGTAAATTATAATTCGCACTAAACAAGTCTGTAACGCCAGGGGCTACTAATTCAATCAATTGGCCGGCCATAAATAAAACGACTTTGCGATACGAACGCCGGTCCACACGTAATTGAGAAGCAAGGAACGATCGTATCCTTCCAGCGACAAATCAATTAAGACATCAGAAGATAAAAAGGATGCATTAATAATGAAGGAGAAGAAACAAATATCTTTCAATTTAGTCCATTTGTATATCGTATCGAGGGTTGAGCTCAAATAAAGTAAGCAGTTGTCGTAAAACTGGCAGTGGAACTGGATTCATTTTTATTAGGATTATCTGTAAGGATTATATTTTCTGCATTGCTGGACATAATCTCGTTGTAGAAGACAACTGTTTGAAATCTGTGTACTATATACGATTACAAGACTTGAAGTTAATTTTAAAAGATTATAGGTATGTGTTCAATTAGATCGTCATATTATCATTATTAACTGTTATTGGTGTTACACCAATATTTTTGTATGGCACCAAAGCATAATATTTCCACACTAGTTGATATAATGTTTGAAAGAAATCCTTAAGTGTTTTTAATTTTTTTATGTGACGCATGAAAAAAAATGACACTCACTTCTCATGAAACATCGCAAGTCAATACAAGTCTAAGTTTTATTATATATGGACTTGTGAAAATAATAACACCGATTGACAAAAGATAAATTGTATAGAGTAGATAAATATACTTTTATCTTTTTCTGTTCCTTTATATATTCCTTTTATATCTTTTATCGGTAGTGCTTTAGAACTAAATATAGGAGATACTTAGTCCTGAGTTAAACAAGCGGCAGAACATTAATCGTTAGCGGTTACGTCTAGTTAGTCGTTGTTTAAATCCTTAGGCCTGTTTTGTATTTTATTTAACTAATTAAGTTGTTCAACTGTACAGCTAAACACTAGAATTCAAAGAAAATACCTTCAGTGTAGGACGAATAAAAAGTAATTTTATTGCGGGAACCTTGAAGGCTTTTGCAATAAATAAACCTGCCTTCCCAGTAGTTGAAATCAGTCTTTTTAATCGCTTGTTTAGATTCTTGGTTGGGTTTTTACATTACTGTGTTGCAGATTATTTGTTAAAGAATTCTCTGATGTTTTATTTTGGAACAAATAGCAAATAAGGATGCATTCCAACTGAAGGTAAATATTCACTAAGATCAGTAACTTACTACCTTCATAAAGAGCAGGGGTTCCAATCGGAAATTTTTCGCCGATGTGCTGCCACTCCTGTGGACTAAAATGATCATTTTATACCAGTAGGTAAAAAAATAATTTGGCATCCGAACTCTTCTACCGAAACGAGTACTGCTTCACGTTATGAATAACGTTAAAATCTTTTTGAAGGGATTTTTTATTGTATGTATTTAGGGCACTTTAGAAATACGACTTGTATCAATATCGGCTAGACAAATCCATCTAGTGTCACTTACAATAGTAACAACAAACAAACAAACTACGCTTAGCGAACAAAGAAAAGTCTCCCTCAACTCAACGTGCAGGAAATAAGATACTAATACCATCTAGGATTAGACGGTAATCCTTATTTTTGTTGGGGGCGTCTGCCGACAAATGGAACTGACAGGCTGCACTGGGAATTAATCGCGGAAATCTTTCTAAGAGGAGAGGGATAGTATGGTATTAATTTTGCCATGATTAGATTAAATACTACAATGGTATTTTGTACACTTTTCCGCCGCTATCCGAGAAAGTAGAATTAAGTGCATCATAGCCATAAAAGCAAGATTTTTTTTCCATTATTTCTTGTACTTTTAATTCAGTTGATACTTAAACCCTTTAAATTTACGTTCGAAAGATTAATACTAATGCGATTTGTCACTAAATGATAAAAGTATATAAAAAACCTTTAGTAGGTCTATATGTTTTTCTGAATATACAAAATTTTTTTTTGGTGTTTCAAAGAATAGTTCATAGAAACATTTTTCTACGTTTTAATATAATGCTTAAAAGTAACTATTCATTTAAGTTGTGTATAAACTAAATACAAGATGGAAACTTCAAGTATCTTAAAAATAATAGTATTTTTTTCTAAAATCGCAACCATTTTGAATTTGCTATTCGACAAACCGTGAAAAATTGTATGCACACTGTATGTGAAGTGGCATTAAATCGTGGCACGTGTGCTGTCTATTAACAGTTGACACTATTGGGATGGAGCCAAGGGTGACTCAGTTCGACATAAATCTACTGAAGCACGATCAGGAAGCGACGCGGCTTAGCTTTGTTTGAAGTTATTCAGCTTTTAGGGTTCCGTTCACGAAGGGTAAAAACGAAAGTATAAAAAACCCGTTTTATACAGTCAGAGCTCCATAAAGCCCACGTGTTGTGAGTATTTTGACCACACACAAAGACGAATATATAAGCAGATGGATTATCAAACCCTAGTAGTAAGCCTCCGCTGTCTATTTGTCTATCCGTCTGTCACAATTCGCTATCATTTGAACTGTAATACAGAAACACTTGAATTTTTTACAGAATGTGGATACAATAATAAAAAATACAAAAAAATAAAAAGTTAAAAATAAAAGGGATTCCCATACAAGAAACAGATATTTTTGTACTAACTATTGGAATCTAATAGTGACAAAATTTTAAATTGTCTGCTACAGTAACAAAAATAACAAATACTACAAATAAAAAAAAAATGGTACTACGGAACCCTCCGTATGCGAATGCGACTCGTATTTTGCCAATTGTACGTCAACTGAGTTTCTAGTAAGAAACTAAAATAACGTCGCTTTCAGTAGCACTTGTTTATGACTTAGCGCTCAGGTAATAACGAGGAAATCAAATTTAATACTTAAGTTATGTGCTAGGACATTCGTAAACACGGTATTTAAATAGAATACGGTTTTGTGACTTCTGTCTTGCCGGCGTTAAATTTCAATGTTAAAATATAACTTTCTCTTACTAATAGTATTATGTTAATAACGCTTTGATGTAATTTAAATATACTTGTATTGCTCTACATATTATAAGTATTGTATGTATGTACAGATTGTACAGGTACATATTTTTATATAATATAGAAGTAGACGAGCATGCAGTCCATCTAATGGTAAGTGGCTACTGCCGCCCTCGGATATCTGTAATCATCCCAAGATATGATTAGATTCCTATCTGAGGTCGGCCACAGTTGCGCAGTTACCCCTGAGAACTAAGCTGGAACGATTCGGAAAAATATCGCTACTTCAAAACAAAAGGGCCACAAAGCGAATAGACCTAATTTTACAGGAGAGCCATTTAAAGTTTTCAAAATCAGTTTTTGTATAATTGCTCTGTAATTTTAAAACTGATAAATAGGTGTTATACACTGTTAGAAAGATATTTTTATTCTGCTTTTAATGGTGAATTCGGATATGTGTATTTTTTTGTAAAAAAAAAGTTATGAACAGATAAGTCTCTTTTGTATATAAATATATTGTTTAAATTATGGGGAAAATTTAATAAAACAGTCACAATTTTTAAAAATAATTTGTATTCATGGTTATTTTTGTGCCACTAGCTTACACAAATTAGAAAAAATATATTATAAACCAAAGAAAGTGACTATGTCACATAAAAATAATTACTAAAATAACTTTTTGCTTTTGTAAAATATAAAGAAATGCTACTAAAAAATTACTTACTTGGCAAACAAACAAAAACAAATAAAAAATCAATAAATAACTACAAAGAAGTAGTAGTAGAAGAAGTTTTAACTTATTAGGTAACTTAAAAAAAATAGTTATAAAATTAATCTCAAAATGAAATTGTACTTACTGAAAAACAATTAAAATACAAAAGTAAGTAATGCTATTACCTACGTAAGTTTATAACTTCAGTGATCAACTTCAAAATAATAATAGTATGAAAACTAGACTTTAGCCATGTACAAAACCAATCTAAAAAAATGAAAAATAATATATACATACATAAATATACATACATTACATAATCATAATCACAGAACCAAAATTATTAGTTTTTGACATGGACGTATATGCATGTTTCTTCACCATAATTGTGAATTCGCTTACCTTTTACTACTCTTTCTTTGAATATTCTCATTGTTAACACAATGAGATGGCGTATTAACACTTGATATTGTATCAACGCTAGGAATCTGAATATCGTCATTATTTGGTGCTGTAAAATCGAAACTCGATGACTGAATAAAAACCGTTTTAGAAGGTGGTCTCAATAAGACCTCATCAGGTTTAAGAACTGATGCTGACTCGTTATTCAAACCAGAAGTTCCAGGTTTAGGCAAAAATCTTTGATGTTATTATCGTCATCTGAGCTAGAATCAGATAACCGCAAGTCGTCTCTAATTTGAAAATCTGGATCCTGGACACTGTCGTCGGATGAAAAATCACCATTGCTTGAACTTGAATCAGAAATTTCACTATCATAATCGGTATCTTCAATATCTACGTTTGGTCTATTATTTCTATAACCTGGTTCCAACTTCGGTTCGCTGTTCAGAGATAAACTGAAATTATATTGACTATCAGGAATGGAATCACTGTCCGAGGAGTCATCTAATGCTGGTGCGTTATTCATCTTCTTAATACAGGGATCACTTTTAACGTCGTTGTTTTTAAATAAAGTTTCATCATTGTCATTTAGTTTGATTTGGTTTTTGTACTTTAACATGTTGAGTATCCTATGCGCTCTGTTATTCATTCTATATAAATATAACTATAATATATAAAATAAACCAGGTAAAGATTTAGTTTATAATAGTATAAACTAAACCTTTACCTTAATAAAATAATTACAATAAAATAACAAGCAAAAATAGACCATTGAATTCATAAAATAATATGATTTTACTTTAAAAAATAACTATACAATACAAATGTATATCAAAATAAGAACTTTTATTCATTAATATTTACTATAACCTAGAAAAAACCACCAGCAAAACGGACGTATTCCTAACATGTCCCTTTTGAAACAACGTAATTATTATCTCCTAAATGCATTTTCTATGCAAAACATACTTATTACAAAATATGGTACTTTTGTTTTTAAATTGTTATTACAACTCCCATAAAGTGTTATGAGCAAAACAGGCTTTTTTGTAATATGGTCCTTTTGATTAAGTAAAATATGTGATACTTACATGAACATTATATGCAAAACGGGCATTTTTCAAAATACGGCACTTTTGTTTAAATAATAAAAGCTTAATCAAGAGGTTTTTTTTGCGTTATGGCCCTTTAGCACCAAATAAACGTACGCTCTCGTCGACTTCCGGGCCGCAACTAACAATATGGCGGCTTTGCACAAATTTTGCAGCATAAATTCGAAAATACAAAAAAGACGTCAGTAGTATTTTTATTGCTTAAAGTGTAAAATTCATGGGAGTCTTTTTAAATTATGAAAATATAACCGACAAAATTTGATTTTTTACAATAAAAAGGATTTTGAAAATTTTTGATTTGTGGCCCTTTTGTTTTAAGGTAGCGATATGTCTCCATTACTCTTTAAACCAGAACACAGCAGCGCTTAACACTGTTGTTACTAGGTAGAAATAGTGTGCCGGTCGTTCCGCCGAAGTCAAACCACAAAGGGTTCTACCACCACGTATTTTGTTCCTGAAGACTAAGATGAAGCGCTTTATTTTAGAAACTTTGTCACTCCAGTCCTCAAACCGGAACATAGCATTTTCTAAGCTGTTATAACTCTAAAACAAAAAGTTCCACGAGCTTTAGTATTCAAAAAATATATATTTAATAATTATCTTCCATCTCTATTTATATTTCTATAGTAGAGTCCTATTATTTGTATAATAACTTTTACATAAACTAGTTATTAAATTAAAAGTTAAGCAAATAATCTTCGCATACCTAAATCTTCAGTTAGAACTCCTGTTTGTAATAACTGCTCATAAAGTCTTAGTCAATAAACAAGCTGCGTCTTGTCAATCAGATACGTCGATACATAACTAAAAATAACTTATAATTAATTGAATTTATTATAACTATTCATAATGTATTAATAAACTACTATTGATTTGACCCTTCACCCCAACCTACCACGAAGTCCGTCTCCAATCTAAGAAATATTATAATGAATGTATAAGCCATATTTAACAAATTCGATCAATATTTATTTTAAATATAAATCACTAGAAAAAGTGACTAGTAACATGATCATGAGAGACGTGCCAACTTAGTTCTTAGGAGTAACAACGCGTCTATATCTGACTTTAAATAACCTCAAATTTTATTTAGAATATTCATTCATTATAAATGTTGTTAATTATATATAATTATGTAATTATATATGGTCTGAGCTCAAATAGCCCCAAATCTTATTATGTAGTCAGTAATAGCATGTAGAGCTGGTGTTAAGTGGTTACTGTCACTCCCCATCTGTAACCTACATCATTCATAAAAGGGATCTTACCTGAAGGACATCACAGGTGCATTACCACTTCTGGAGAATAAAATAGTCGGCCTTATCCACTATACTAACACTACACTAGAATATAAGTCAGCCCGCATCCACATCCTTTCACCGAAACACAATAGCTTCCAATTAGACTAATATTTTTAGTTTGGAGTCAAGCTTAACATATTTTTTTTTATAATACAGGAGTAGCAGACGAACATACAGTCCACCTGATGGTAAGTGGCTACTGCCGCCAATGGACATCTGTAATCAACCCCAGATAGGATTAGATATTCCGACTTGAGGTCACAGCTGCGCCACTTCCCCTGAGGACTAAGTTGGAACGCCTCGGAAAAGTCTGTCTCCCTTAGCACAACCTTTAAAACGGAACACAGTAGCGCCTAACACTGCTGTTATTAGGCAGAAATAGGTGTGGCGGTGGTGCCACCGGAGTCGAACCACAAGGGGTTCTACCGCCTTCATATGAATTATGCATTCAAATGTTATACAGAACAAGAGTTTAACATTACAAATTGTATCACAAATGGACCAACTTATAACAATCTCCAACCAATCGCTTATCTCTAATGAGACGTGTAATGTTCACAAATTGTGTTGAATAATCTTGACGTAGGGTCCCAAGGCACCCTTAAATATTACCAGACTTCTGCCTTCGATGATTATGGAATTACTGATAAACTTGGGAGAATGGTGTATAGATAAGCTCTTGATACTGTAGCTGGGGGAATTATTTCATATCGAAATTGAACAGTTATTGGGGACCCGCTGATAACAGCGGTTACAGCTTAGTCTGATATTATTTATATTGAAATAAAATGCCTGATAAAAAGCTAAAATATCGCTAAAAAATGGCTTAAGTATATATACGTGAAATACTAATCTTTCGTGAGTTTTGAAGGTGGTAGATCCCTTTGTGGTTCGACTTCGGCGCCACCACCGCCTCACCTATTTCTGCCTAATAACAGCAGTGTTAGGCGCTACTGTGTTCCGTTTTAAAGGTTGTGCTAAGGGAGACAGACTTTTCCGAGGCGTTCCAACTTAGTCCTCAGGGGAAGTGGCGCAGCTGTGACCTCAAGTCGGAATATCTAATCCTATCTGGGGTTGATTACAGATGTCCATTGGCGGCAGTAGCCACTTACCATCAGGTGGACTGTATGTTCGTCTGCTACTCCTGTATTATAAAAAAAAGTCCCAAGCAGGGATCTATATAAATTATGAATAAGGTTTATCTGTTCTATAACTGTATATTCTGTTAAATAATAACAACTATTCAAATATACACTACACTCTTGATTGTCCTAGTCAATTGAAGTAAAGACACGCGTATAATAAAAGTAATTAAAGTTAACGTTACAAAGACCGGTAATTACAGGATATGTAATGACACAATTGATGTTATGTCCAAACTTTCGGGTATGACATCACAAGCACTGTTAACTTTTTAAATTGATATTTCACGGTATATTCAGCTTTCGAACAATATTCAAATAATAGAACAATGTGACTGGCAAACAGCTGATCTATACATGTCCACTTTACTTTGTGCGTGTCGTAGCACCCACAAAAGCTCTATTTGCCTGTAGATATGAATAAAAGTTTTTTTAACTATCCTTTCCCCTTTATACACTAATACAATCTTCATAACAAAAGCGTTAATCACCTCTATTCCTGTGACGTGCTTTGTTTATCCCGCGATCCTGTCGATACAAAGCTCTTTACACGCAATCCCGCTATTATTAGATATTTAGACAGAATTCCACGGAACACATTGTTTTCAATAACGTTAAGACAATAAAACCTATACGACTAGACTAATATTTTTCTTCTAGCAAAAAATAAGTAATTTCTTTTAACGTTACGTATGGCTAAAAAATTAGTAATGAAAATGGCAGAGTAGCATAAACATAACAAAATTGTAGATACTTCATGATGCAATAGGTTTTTATTCCCTATTAAAAGGTAATATATCAAAAATGATTTCATAGTACATATCTATGTACCTTCTACGCAAATTTTCAGGCTTCTAGAAAGGCTGTGTGTATTTATTATTCAGCTATATAAAATCATATACAATTTTAATCTTTAAAGTATACGTAATTCTTGTGTTAATAGCCCTTCTCTCATAATGAAACTATATGAAATCAGCTCATAATGCTGTTTCGAAGTCACGAAATAGTTTGTAAAGTAAACGAGGAAAGTAATATTGTAGTTTGAATTTCCACAACACAATTTCCCCGCAGGTTCAAATTGTCTCCGTTAGTTTTAAACCGAATTTAATTTAAGTTTAAATCATACCTTTGAATAAATTCTTCGGCGAAGGGTTGCACGCACCGAGGCAGACAATGGGAGTCCGGAAATAGCACCCGAAAGCATTTTCTATTTTATGTGAGGGTCGGTTGAGGGGCCCGGGGTATTAGTCCGAATCCATTCCGTGTCTTCCGGTAGAGTTGGAAACAATCTACTCGTTATTTTATGGGGGGCGTTGTTAGAGCCTTCGGTAAAGAGGTGGGACGGTGTCATGTCGTTTCAGCCAAATTTCGTAGATTGGATGGACAGAAATATTAGATAAGTCGGATATAGGCGAAAAAGTCTTGTAACTATTAGGAAAATGCATTTGTTTTCAATAGTAACATGAAGAATTGCCAAGGATTAATATATTTACCATCCAACTAAGGATATTATTACATGATAAAACGTTCGTAGCAGAAACTATTTTTATTGGCTTTTAAATTTTACTTTTCCGAGGCATTCTAGCTTAGTCCTTAAGCGTAGCGGCGTATCTGTGGCCGACCTCGGATAGGAATCTAATTTTATATGGGGGTTGATTACAGATATCCATGGGTGGCAGTAGCCACTTAACATCACGTGGATTGTATGCTCGTCTGTAAATCCTATATTATAAAAAGACACTAAACATAAGATACAGGATTTAAAACTTCCCATAAAATACGGTTTACAATTTCTTCATACGAGTTGATCGGATGGAATGCACCGTTTGCGAACTGTTGGAGTCAGATAACGCATGCGACAATACCCCAAGTGTTTGTGGGGTGTCAGCTTTAGTATCGCGTTCATAGCCATTTCTCTTATTACGTATGGGGTTTTTGAACTTTCCTTTGCAGTATCTATGACGTAAATGGTTGCTATGGACTTTGAATAGATGTTTGTGTTGTGTACTTATGAAATACGTTTAGGCGAGGCAGTTAGCAGGCTAGTCGAAAAAAATCTTTGCAAATTATTTCTTTAGAAGTTGTTTCAGATTTAAAGATAACTATCGTCTTACTGTTGACCAATATTTGATTGAAATTAAATCCTATTTAAGATCGAGTTAAATATCGATTATAAATTGTTAGACTATTTTGAAAAACGACCCCGCATTAGACCAGTTTGGTAAATAACTATGAATCCAAATAAGTCCCAATGCGAAATGAATCTTAAATAGTTTTACATATAATCAAAAGCGGTAACATTTAGGAAAGGAAAATTGTTTATTGTCGCCTATTGGCCATTGGAACACAGAATATCAGTGCATCGTGGTTCTAAAGAAATTTGTCTTACAACAATTACTGAATGTCTAAAATGACTCAAAATATTTCTTTTTTTCACATGAATATAAACAGGACTTTCAAACTAGATGGCAGAGAATATCTTACAGATAAAATGCACTTTTCCAAAATAAAACACGTAATAAAGACCTTTGGAGGGTTAACCGCGGTCACGTGACAGGACAGATAAGCGCGCTCCGCGGCGTCTCCGCTATAATTTGTTACTCATCTCTCTACTGCCGCGATAACTGCTTAAACGACACGTGAATTTAGTTTTAAGAAAACATGTTACATTTTTGGCGAATAACATAAAAAAAAACTTTATAAATAATTTAAATTTTTTTACGCACGAAATTATAAATCTTGTAGGACTAAACAATAGCGTTTAGCAGGATCTGTGTACTTAGTTTGCTATATTTTGTCAAATTCTATCAAAAAAGTCTGGTCGATTTCAAGATATGTAGTATACATATTAATAGCCAATTATGATAGGTGGTATCATAATAAATAAGTTTTGTGTATTCGTATCTTAAAGCGTCTTCTGACTATTCGTGCTTCTATGGCACGGAGAACCATGGACCGCGTATTAAGGCTCTTCCAACGATTACAACCATAGACAGCGTATTCCTCTTCTAACAATTTATTTGTGTCAGTGTTGACATTTGAAGCTATTTTTTCATTACAAAATACAAATTAAAGAAAGATAATGTCGAAAAGGTCGCAACCGTCGTAAAAATTACCCGTTCCGTTCCGCTATGAACTCCTTCGTGCTATCTTAGATGATGTTCATCCTACGATGCATTGGTGTGAGCTGCTCCACGGCCATTCGTTATATCGCAGATCGTGGGAAACCAACATAAAATAATAATCTTTACTCATTTAAAACAAAAATAGCAATTTCTCTATGGAGGCGTAACCAATAAATAGAGTTAAAACTAGTTCTTAAATGACCTAGACCTAAGCACATTAATCTCGTCTAATTGGAAGAGCGAGGCATTGCATGGCGGCACTGGAGTAATAACGAGCCTATCCAACTTATTGAGTTTACAACGAGATTCCACTCAAGACTATGAATCCCTGTGTTGAGTTCCAATATTTATTTAAAATGCTAGATATGGAGTGAGAAGCATATTACTAATTTTGTTCGATTTTATGCGTAAATGTCTTACTGAAACAATTTTGTCACAGTCATGAAAAGGAAATGTAGTCCGAACTTTTATTCAACATTATTGAGCTTAAAATTTTTGAGAGTTTGAGTGTTCGAGAAATGAAACATTAAAGCAAACATTCCTATGTTCCCTTTCGATTTATTATCTTTCTTTTTAAAATTAATTTTCAGTGCGACATTATAATATCAGATGGATACTCGGGGAAGGATTTGTTGTAGAGTTCGCTAGGGAACCCTAAAATAGAGGATCATGCCGCTATGCGGCTTTGCTGCGTAGGGGCTTTATTTCCCTGTATGCATGCATATGACATCTAAATAATGAATTTAGAACTCTATTATGTGTCCTTTTTGTATGCGTTTACATTGCGCTTTAACCCACAATATCAAAATTTTCCTTACAGCAACAACAACTCGGCAAAGGAATATAATTATAGGAGTATAGAAAACGTTTTTTTTTTATGTATTTATGACGAACCACGTAATCTCGGGGTCAAACCGATCTGACTGGCAGAGGGTTCCGAATTAGATCCCTGATTACGAGACGTGTGAAAGATCTATGTGTAATTACAAGTCTTTATGAATGTTCTTAAAAAACCAAGAAATTTTCATAATCCTATAAATTATTATAACTTTAATTACTATGACGGCACTAGCTCTCGTCCAATTAAAACCCTTTAATTTCATTATTAAACAGCTTATTGACAGAGCAAATTACCACGCCTACTTTTTCTATAGAATTAAGTCTATGTAATAACCAAGATGACCTATGAACATCAATCTCTTCAATTGGTACGACTTGCGCGGCGCCGGCGCATTAACGATATCGCGTGCCATTCTTACTTATACTCGTATATGTATAAGAGATGAGATTTGCTTATAAGGAAATCGTTTCAAACGTTTTCAATAAAAAACGAAATAAGGAAATAACTTAGGAACATTGATTTCACCTGAAGAATAATCCTTGCTACTTATTTTATCTGTTTGTTAGTAATTTACACGACTAATTTATTATAATGGATCTATGATCTAGGGAAACGTTGTTTATTTATTGGTCAATGACTCCAAAACTTTCATTTAGTATGAAGAGTGGTGACTCTCTGGCGTAGGTTGCTTAGAAGAGACGCCAGGCACGGACTGCGTAATCGCGTCTGTTATAACGGGCTTACGTTTTGCGTGATAGTAAATGAAAGGAATGTTGCACACGCCCTACCTCATCTAATGTATCTTCTGCGTTACCTGTATCTTAGGAGTAATAGCCGTTTCTAATTAAGTCATACGCATCGAGATTAGTTTACAATAATCGCTTCAGTTGTTTTACACTTCGTGCGAAGAGACACAGTGTGAAAAGTTTAACAAACAAATCGATCTAGTTCCATATTATTTCGAAAATAATCATATAACAATGTATTTTAAGTCGATCCTTATTTTTTTCGCGGGCAGTGTCGTGCTTGCATGTTGCAATGATCTGATAGTTGGAGACGTAAGTGGTGGTAAACTTTTGTACCACACGGTGGCGCAGTATCAACCAATTTCTTGGACCAGAAGAACCAAGTTTATTTTCTTCAATAGCCCAGAATTTAGTATAATACGCGTAAGTACATGCATTTTTTAAGTATTGATGGATGCTAATATCAAAATGGTGCATGATTCAGGAATGTTGCAAGAAGTAGTTCCCTGTTGTTTAAAAAAAAGTTGATTCGATATGTTAGTAGATCTACGTCAAAAAATATAATGTAAGAAATTTGCATAAAATAAATCAAGTTTTGTTGGCACAAAATTGTAAAGTATTTTTTTATTTTGCATATGTATATGTATATGTATTTGTATATTAAGTCAATTAAATGCGTATGTACGTACATATTAGGGAATTGTAGAATTACTTGTGAGTGATTTTTTTACACAAATATTACAAAAAATTTATGAAACTATATTCTGAAAATATATATGGAAAATATATCTTAACATCGAAATAAAAAAATGGGAACAAGAAGATTGCGACCTTCAAATATATATTTTTTATAATTGATATTTGTTTTTTCATTTCAGGGAATCAGGGTGCATGACAACTTAAATTCGAACTCCACAGCCAACATCCTCGTGGGGGGCATAGGCCATACATACGTAAACATAAAATTAAAGAGTGAAAAGGGGAAACCTCTTGACTATGATATTACAATCTTCGCTTAAAACATTCTAGTATATATATGTTTATATCAACTTTGTCTTTATGATATTTCAACAAATTCTATAATTCTGAAGTACATCTTATTTTTAATTCATAAATGAAATTCAAAATATTTGAAAGTAACAAGCAATGTTAATGGATAAAGCAGCTTCTGGAAATACATTTTTGTCGTAAAATAACTCCGGAATATTATGTAAACAGTAATATTAATAAGTATGGTAATATAAATTATATTAAAATTGAATTAATTTCAATTAAAACTAATGGTATGGATGGTTAATAGATGGTCCTTGTAACTTATAGTGATGGTAATCTAACTGAAAACTTTTTCCACCATTCTAAATTTACTTTCATGTTATAAAAGTATCATATATCTACTGAATTACTTATGAAAATTATTCATTTGCAAAATGTGTAATTTGAAGGTGAAAACAATCTTGCTTGTTTGTTATTCAAATTATTGTAATTACTGATATGAATACATTTATGTAGAGTAATACACGTATCGCGTGACTGTAATTAACGAAGATGTAGCAATTACGAAGCACTTTCATTTAATGACAACCGCACACTCTATACAAAAGTAGCTGCCTATTTGTGATTTAATAGTTATTTTTCAGTCTGAATATGTAAATAAATGTAAATTGTATTTAATATGATCAATTAATAGTGCAATCATTTTCACTTAATTATACCTGAAATTTATAGGTATATATTATTTTCTTCATTTAGTTTATATGATATAAAAGCACTTTGTCATATAATGTATGGTTACAAAAAATCATTGTTTGTAAAAGGTACCATTAATATTATGAATGCTATTGTAATTTATTTAGTTTTTCAAATAAAATACTCAACAAATAGCCAAATCACAGCGTAGATTACCTTAAGCTAAAAAGATAAGACAACGTAACGCAACTTATTTTCTTTTCCTTAACAAGCATTACACACGCGTACAACCCGCCCAAACCCGTTGTACCCTGCAGAAGAGACGTAGGGCAAATTGTATCAGCGGTCGCAGAGGCAGACGGAGTGCTGTGTGACAGCGGGTCCAAATTGGAGACGACAACATGCTTTTAGCGCGGCTCAGCCCCTGCGGATAGTGGTGGAATAGGATCAGCGAGTTTTGAGACGCAAGATATGAGTGATAAGCTTGTAACGGGAAATCTTCAGGGGAATACTGTTGAAATTAACGCTTAAGGAGACATTTTATGATATGATATGAAAGTGTAAAATGTGGAATGAACCTTTTCCTGAGGTATTTCCAAATCGCTACAATAAGGGTCTTCCAAAAGAGGAAGTAGGAGAATGTAGGAGTAGCAAACAAGTCTGTATTGATCTGATTGTATTGATTGTATCTGACTACCGCTCTTAGATATTGTAATCAAATTTAAATAGGATTAAAGTCCTACCTGAGGTCGGCCACAGATGCATTGTTACTCCTAAAGGTGAAGAGTAACAATAATTATTTTACTACACAGGAGGAATAAATGCTTAAATGAAAGTTTCGCTGCGTTACATATTAATACAGTTATAATATGTCACGTAACGAATTAATTGCAATCAGCTAAATTACACTGTAACTGTAAAAACTTATGAACTGCATCAAGCACGTCACAGCCACAAACAATTGATAATATTTCTCTGTGCAAATCGGCTTTTCCTTTACACTTGGACCATACAACCAAACCGTCTCTTTGCCAGTAACTATTATAAGACATTGTTCCAAGGAGCTATATTCAAACTTCAACAACACAGTTAACAATTTATCTTCACTAAAGCCTTTTACATTACGCCGCTGTAAGTACCAACCATTAATACGTAATATATAAAGTTTTAACGCATGTTGATATTTATGTTCAAAGTTGAGAGGGTAAGCAATATTTTAATAATAATAACTTCTGTCTAATAAGAGCAGTGTTAAGCTTTGGCGTTCTAACATAGTCCTCAGGTAACAACGATCTATGGCCAACCTTAGGTATGATTATTATCATATCTATGCTCGATTTCAGATGTCCATGGACGAAAGTAGCCTCTTACCGAAGGTAGTAGAACTCTCTGTGGTTCGACTCCGGCAGCACCACCGCCACACCTATTTCTGCCACATAACAGAAGAGTTGGGCAGAGCTGTGTTCCGGTTTGAAGGGTGTGGTAGGGGAGACATAATTTTCCGAGGCGTTCCAGCTTAGTCCTCAGGGGTAGTGGCGCATTTGTGGCCGACCTCAGGTAGGAATATATAATCTTATCTGAGGTACATTACAGATGTCCATGGGCGGCAGTAGCCACTTACCATCAGGTGGACTGCATGCTCGTCTGCTACTCCTATATTATAAAAAAGGGGGAATGCATGCTGCATTGCAACTTCTCTATAATACAAAATAGGGTGAACAGCCCGATGAGTCTCTATGTATGTATAGTACAGATACAGGTACGTTGGTGATAATATAACTTCTGAAGACTCGCTGTCAACTTACTCGACATATTATTTATGGACCTAACTTACATTACATTACATTCACATTGATTACGATGATTTAGAAAAATAAACGACATCACAATAAACAGCAGTTGTGATATAGTTACTATTGAAATGCCACATATACGCTATATTTTAGTACAAGACAATCTATTTAGTTAACAACATACAGTATAAGAGATTACATATTTCAAATAGTTTGCTCTTAGTGGCTACATTACAATCAATAAAATTTATTCAAACAGACATTTGTACTGATTTTAATGGAGGAATTTATCTGGAGATGTCTGGAATAAATTAATATTGTAAGTAATTCCGAATGTTTGAGTGCATTTTATCTATAAGTTTGTCCATTGCTTTCACCCAAATGGATTATAAAGTTCATAATAATTGAGCGATGTGACATGCCAACAGCCAACTCATCGGCCGTTTGACACAATCTACTTTATTTTAATGCAGTTATCATTAATTAATGTATTATGCTATCAGTAGGATGACAACGATTCTAAATATAGCGATGTCACAACGATTAGTAAGAGTCCAATCAAATAGAGGGACTTTCATGCTATGACTCAAGTTATAGGTCATCTGTCATCGTCAAATTTAGCACATAGCTATCAAGTCTTCGAAAACGTTTGTGAGGGTCGAAAAAGTTTCATTATTATTTTTTGGTTAGATTTTTTGTTACATATAGTACTAATCAGCTTTCAAGAGGCAAATAGATTATTTGTCATCATTGTATCCAACTGGATACAAATTGTTCCACAGTGTAACTACATTGTGGAACAATTTGCACTTACTTAATCATATCGTGTTCTTGCATACACTATTTAGTATTCATACTTATTTACAAGTTTCTAGGGCCTTTATCAAACCGAATTATTTGTTAAATGTGGGCCAAATAGATTTATTAGTCATTTGTCATGTTCATTTTGACATAAATGTGTGGAGCAATTAACCTACAATCAATTGTATCGTATTTCAATTGAAATCTATCTGGAATAATATAGTAGATACAATTGATATAAGTTAATATTATCTACACATAATATATGTATGTATTGTATGCAGTATTATAAAGATTACCTGCCCAAGAACAATCATATTGGATGTGTTAAGTTGACTTATCGGTCATTTGTCATCGTCGCATTGAGTGGAGTGGGGGGCAACTAATACACGGTCAGCAGTGTTGTGTGCTGGCAATCAATCCATCGTTATGTACAGAAAAATAAAAGGTCTGCGTGTCATATATATTTGTTTCTAGCTGCTGCTATCAGGTAGATTACATTCTAAAGAACGATCAGCTTGCGTATGACAACTCTACTTATCCGTCATTTGTCATCGTCGCATTGAGTCGAGTGGGGAACAATTACTACACATTCAGTTGTTTGGCAATCAATCCATCGCGATGTTCGGAAAAATAAAAAGGCCATCATGCATTAATATACTTATGTTACAAGCGCCTTCAATCAGATAGATTAACTGCTAAAGAAACACCAGCTTGCGTATGACAAGTCGTCTTATCGGTCATTTGTCATCGTCGCATTGAGTCGAGTGGGGAACAATTAGGATCTGTTTAGTGATGTCAGGTTTTGGCAATCAATCCATCGCGATGTTCAAACAATAAAAAGCCATCATGCCGTAAGATACTTATGTTACAAGCGCCTTCAATCACATACATTACACGCTAAAGAACAATCAGTTTGTATATGACAAGACGACTTATTGGTCATTTGTCATCGTCACATTGAGTCGAGTGGGGAGCAATTAGCACACGGCCAGTGGTGTCGGGTTTTGGCAATCAATCCGTCGCGATATTCGGAAAAATAAAAAGCCTGCGTGGCACGTTTTATCTCGGCTTGGAATGAACGAGTCAATTAAGTAATACTGAAAAAACATTTTGCGCGGATTTAAACTGAAATGATTTTTGTGACTGTTACTTTTTTATTTGAGATTCATTTTTACTGTTTTATTTTCCCTGTCTCTCATTTAACTGATAATAAATATTTTGTCTACTAGATTTTTAGTATCTAATAATAACATTATCGTTATCCGCGTTTGCATCAGCTTCATTAAAACTTTTCCTACAATTTTCATTAAATGCCAAAACTAAAACAATCTACTTCATATAAAGTAAAATGGATAAAGAACTCTCAGGCACGTCAGTTTTCCTTTATCGTAGAAGTAAGCTTAATATAATATTTGAAGACTTGCCCACGCAAAATCAATGTATCGGGTAATTCCGATCTGAATCACAATGTTTATACAAAATGTATTTACTCACCTTATAATCGGTACCTAAATACAATAGATTTTCACCTCGTGTTTATTTTAACAAAAACAAGTGAACAATAAAAGCTAAACAGATTTTAGCGATTTAATTGAATCAGACAGGTAACAATTCATTTTATACAATTGAAAATGTAAATGCATTGGAATTATTCTGCGAAATTTATTATTAAACAGTTGCATGCAATTAAAGTGGCGTATCAATTCAATATCGTTTATTTGGACACCTTTATTACCATCGTGTCTTACTGAGGACGAGTAAGAGATAAGCGATCATCTTTTGATACAGTTATAAATTTCTAGTTTAGATTAAATCAATGGTTACATCACTACATATGTATGTCTCATTCTTTAGCATACCCTAAATCCCAAACGGCATGACAGATGTTAACCTAACTATGTGGTATTGTTAGATTCGTCAAATTTATGCGAGTGGCATAGCCTATATAACTTCACTTATTTTACTTTAGAACGTGGTAGAACCCTTTGTGGTTCGACTCTGGCGGCACCACCGCCACACCTATTTCTACCTAATAACAGCAGTGTTAGGCGCTGCTGTGTTCCGGTTTAAAGGGTGTGGTAAGGGAGACAGACTTTTCCGAGGCGTTCCAGCTTAGTCCTCAGGGGTAGCGGCGCATCTGTGACCGACCTCAGGTAGAAATATCTAATCCTATCTGGAGTTGATTACAGATGTCCATAGGCGGCAGTAGCCACTTACCATCAGGTGGACTGCATGCTCGTATGCCACTCTTATATTATAAAAAAAAAACTTCTTGCGATCCGGTGGAATGGACGGTATTTAAAAGTGGCAACAAATATTATGTATGTAGGTATCTGTGTCTTCTAAAGGTAGCGCTCATTATGCTTATCTACATGATTGATTACAGTTGGTCATGAGCGGCAGTGATCACTCATCATCAAAGAGAGTGTATGCTCGTTGGCTATTTCATGACCAAATAATTCACCAAGTACGAGTCGAACTCGCACATGTAGGCTTTCGTACCACTAAATGTTCATTATATTAAAAAAAATATATTAAATTTGTTTTATTGCTCTTATTTATATTTATTATAATAAGTGTTATAGTAGTAAACGGTACTAAAAACTCTCTTCGCTTTATTACGTGCACCACATACACTAATGTGACGGACTAATCCCTAATCCGATATTCATGACGTTATCTATACTTTATCAATAAAATGTTGTCGCTTTAATCGCAACATGATCATAGTTAAACAAGAGTATTAGTCCCAACGGAATGTTTCCAATCCGTATGTGATTGGCAATCGGGTGGACGTTTAAACGATACCATTAAGTTCACAAGTAGAAAATTTAAAATGCATAGCGCTTTCCCAATAGCGCAGCTATTCGACCGGGAATAGAACTATAATTCGGTATGACATAGACTCTATGGGAATTGCCATTTAGTTCAACTATATTCTGGCTACGCGTATAAGCCAAATGGCTTATATGGGTTTAACAAAATCCTCTCTATTTTGGTATGTATGGAACTCGTGACTTAATTATCAAATTTGCAATATCTGCTTTGACAATTACGTTTTGGATTGCACTCGCTTGTAGATTATTTAATATGTTATTGTTGTTACTGTTGTTATTTAGCCAGAGTAAATTCAATATTCATGTTTTAATTGTTAAAGTTTCAGTATTATCACTACAGTAGATACATATTTCTTTGTATTAAAATTAATAGATTACTTGTAGTCACTTCGATTTTTATTTTATCTAAAACTCTACATATCGCCAGAAATTAAGACGTAATAAGTCTTCAAAAATTAAATGTAATTTGCTTTAACATAATTTTTATTATAATATAGGAGTAGCAGACGAGCATGCAGTCTATCATCCAGATGATAAGTGGCTACTGCCGCCCATGGACATCTGTAATCAACCCCAGATAGGATTAGATATTCCTACCTGAGGTCGGCCACAGATGCGCCGCTTCCCCTGAGGACTAAGCTGGAACGCCTCGGAAAAGTATGCCTCCCTTACCACACCCTTCAAAACGGAACACAGCAGCGCCTAACACTGCTGTTATTACGTAGAAATAAGTGTGGCGGTGGTACCACAGGAGTCGAACCACAAAGGGTTCTACCCTTTCATAATGTAGTAATTTAGTAATGTAGAGTTAACGTACAAACAATTGAAATTATTTCGAAATGTAAACGAGTAAGTAATAATTTAAGATAATGTTTTCAAACAGCACAAAATATAAACCGAATGTATTCCTTTGAAGAACGCGTAAAGTTTGTCGAATTTTCACCCGAAAACCAAAAACATTTTCCATTGAGCAGCTATTCGCCCATTTACGACTCCACAGGGCACTACAATTTCACTTCACGTCAATGGGGGATCGATCGGAGCTCGCTAACAGGCCCTCTTGCAAATCGACGGCGGTCTAATCCACTGCCGGTCGTGCCGGGCAATTAGTGCCCGCCGGACTGATATCCGTGCCCGTACCTTTGACGTGACTAGGCTATGTGGAATTATATGGACATTAATTTATTAATTCAATCTCAGTTCTTTATTGTCAGTATTGTTTCTTCTGGTTTTCATTGATATTTTCGTACACAAGCAAAAAAGAGTAAGTATTAGACTAAAAAGCAATACACAAGCTAACTTACTCCACGGCGGTCCAATCCACTGCCGGTCGTACCGGGCAATTAGTGCCAGCTGGACTGATATCCGTTCCCGTATCTCTGACGTCACTAGGCTGTACGGATGTGCTATTGTATGAACATTAATTTGTTAATTTAATATGAGTCCATTGTTACATTGGTTAACACACCTTATTAACAGGCTCTCTTTTACAAAACAATGGCTTAGGGCTAATCCACCGCGTACCGCCGCCGGGTAAATAGTGCCGTCCGCCACAGACGGATATCCGCCTATCGACTCGCATGTGCCAATTAGCTTTGTGTTATACCCGGATTTATTGGTACCTTTTGTCTGATAGATACCTAATAATTTGATGATGATTAATTATGATGGTATAATAATAATAAAAATATTTATTGTTATCAAATTGATCACGATAATTTTCATGATCATGATCAGTATTTTATAGTTTGTTGTTTTTTGAAATTTTCTTCATAAATGCATGTAATTTTATTTATATACGGTGTAAAATTGATATTTTGAATGGTATTTAAAATTAGCAAAATAACAGTGTAAGGTACTATATATAGAATTATTTCAATATTTTGCAACTGTGTACTTGACTTATACTACTATCTAGATAGATTTAATTCACCTTCTTGCAAACCAACGGATGCGAATGTCACAGTAACTAGTTCAAACAGTTGTTTGCATTTCCGCTATGTGGAAAGCTTGACATGATGTTGTAGTATAGTAGCCTACGATATAAAAATATATAGAAAATATTTCTTACACGTGCAAATTTTTCTTATATTAGAGATGTACACACTAACTCTCAGACACAAAACCGATATCAAAACATATACTTTATTTTTTACCATTTTATATTTCTTACCAAATTTCTGAAAGTAGTTATTTTTCTCAATACTAATGTATCAAGAAAATGCACAAAGAATAATACAATTTAAACTTGATAAAAAATAACACTAAGCTGACACAAATAGAACTATCATAATACCCCACCAGTCGCTATTCTACAAATCGATGGTACTTATCCACCTTGCACCGGCCGGCCGCCGGGCAATTAGTGCCGCCCACCGACGGATATCCGTCTATCGACTCGCACGCGCCGATTTATCCTTGCGATATACCCGGACGTGCGGGGCCCCGTTTGTTCACTCACTTCAGTGCCTTTGTTGCCGGGTTATATTATAATCAGACATATTCAGAGACTCGCAATATTTCGAACGTATGTATGTATGTCGAAGGATGGAAGGTTGACTATCAGAATTGTATGATAATGTTCATGTATGAAATGGAAGTGAATATTTTCCGTTTATTATTGCTCGATACAATCAACTGTGTCGATAGAAAAGAACAAAAATGCCCACCGAGTCACGTACATATACTATGCCATCTATATAATTTTTATCAAACTTGCTCAAATTTTTGGCTTTCAAACTACTAAATCCCTTTGGCTCCGTCTATTAATTACATATATAAATCTTATAATATAACCTATTTACAAACCTGGAAATACTTTCTTGTTCTTAAATTCTGCACTGTTGCTAATTAATTCGTCGATAAAATAGTACGATTTCATTTGCTATAAGGAAGTTGGCTGTTAAACAATACTCGTATAAACAATTTTACGCGTGTTAAATGTTGAACCATGCGTTCTATAATATTATAACTATATAATATTTTATTGGCTACTTTATGGCTCAATTACACGCAATACGACAAGAAACAAAGTGGAAATACACTAGAGATGAAAGTAAGGTCATTTTGAATGATAGTTAAACCCAGGTATGGTTACCTTTAAACGTTACTTAACACAAAACTAGTAGGTAAATATTGCTACTTCTATAAAAATATAGTTTTGTTAAATACATTTTATTCGGATAATTGCAACACAAATGAAATACTATAAGAGAAAAAAAATAAAAATAACATAAAACAAAAGAAAAATAAAAATTAACAACAAAAAAGACAATAAAAATGTACATTCAATTATTACTATATGTGTTGCAACGACCACGAAAAGGGACAAACTCAGCATGTGCCACATATCAGAAACATATCCAAATTTTACTCTTAGTGGTTTGACTCCGGAGACACCACCGCTACACCTTTGTTTGCTATGGAGACATCCCAGGGAGACAGTTATTCGAAGCGTTCCAACTTAGTCATCACGGTTAGCAATATGTGGCCGACCTCAGGTAGATCTTATTTACACAATTATTATGCTATACAAAAGCTTATAAAATACTTTCCTAAAGTTTCACAAATACTATAAAACAAAGTGTCACCATGTGTTAAAATTCCTATAAAGGAATGTTGTTCGGGACTAGAACACAAACAAATGATTGTTTATTTTCGTCCAGAGCGATCTCGCCGGTTTTACCGCCAAAAACATCGTATAAGCGCATTAACACAATCTATGGGCCATAGTTGTGATAGTAATGGTCTTGTTTATACGGGACTCGAGCACCTCTCCTGTTAAGTCTCCCTCGTACAGGAGTATTATTGCCTTGAATTTGATCGCCTTATTTTCATTTGATATTAGATTTTGATCATAAAATATTCAGCCACTTATATTGTTTATTCCTGTATTACCATCATTTATGGAAATTGTGATATTTACTTAAAATTAAATATTATAATGTAGAAAACGTTTTTTGATATAATTTACTTTCAAAACTATTTTTTACTTGTGATTGAAACTTATCGGACTTTGTTAATAAATATATTTTAATTCGTATTTATCTCATATTAACATCTCATCTCATTATATGTAAAGTTTTTTATTGATACATTTTTAATTACTAACATTAAATGTTAAATATAAACTAAAAATGGACTTATTTACAAAATATATACAAGAAAATTATAAATAAAATAAGCCATCTAAAATTGCCGTGCGAGGCATGGTTCCCAAAACGCTGGCGGCGTTTCCTTGCTGCACGGCAAGACTTAATCTTTGTGCAAAATAGCCGCCAGCTTTTTGGTCACCGGAAGCAGTGACAAGTTTGTTCGACATATCTGACATGAATTTTTTCATGTCAGATGACCATGGACCCATTGTCTCTAAAGCAAGCGCCGCAAACAAGTAATTGTCTAATAAATTACTATATTTACGACGCTTGAGAGTCTGGGCATGGTCGGCTGCAGCCCCCGCTTTCACTGAAGTATTAGCTAGGTGAGAGGGGGCTAAAGTATCAACGCACGTTGCGTCCCATATCAGGGGTCGTCCGAGACTCCATGGAACTAGAGTGATTCCATCAGGTCTCTTGCCATCGTCTCTAAAAAGACCTGGGGGTTCTAAAGTTGCTGGTATAGAGACGGTAGCAAGAGCCCGACGAATCAAACTGTTCAGAGTCCCGTGACGATATAGCCTGCCGGCACTCCTGATACAGGACAAGCCATGTCGACCCAACGTGTCCACCTCCTGCCCACACGGACAAAAGTGAGACTCGCAAATCTTGGCACCGAGCCGGAGACCTATAGAAATGCGTAACGTTATAGGATCCAGCACGGTGCCAATATTGTTGGAAGGGAGCGCGTGTAGCCAAATAAATTAAATTATTAAATTCTAAGGATTTTGGTTCTGCATTTTATGATCGGCCTGTATTTTGGTTAAAAAAGACGTGACATAATATTAATAAGATGTTCCAATTTGGTTTTATTAATTTAGGTATTAGGGGTAACCTACCTTCAATTGCAGCCCTGTTTGCTGTAGTATGTAATAGTGCTCCTTAATACTAATACATCAAATACATAGCAAGGCCATTAATTACAAAATTCGGACAAAAATTAGATCTACTTTTATATTGCATCAATCTTTCTATTTCCGATGAATTTACGACGAAATAGACCTAGCAAATACTTTTCAAAAAGTTATTTCTTTTCAGTTATTTTTTTATACTTTCATAGATCTGATGTTTGTTTTCTAGAACGCTTCCTTTGTCGAATCCCTTTCATTGAGAATCGTTTCTATTCTTGTATTCGATCTTTATAACAGATTTTTCGTCAAAACCTCGGAATCCACTTCGGATTAAAAGGGTCGCCTGATTTGATTACCTCGGAATTGTGTTTCTTCATGGAAATCCATTTCAAGTATCTTCGATCTTATTCCCCGTATAAATATTTAAGAAGGTACCTGGTATTTAATTTCACGCAAGGACATTTTTCTTATCTCAAAAATCTGTGACGTATGACATTACAAATGATATTTATTTTATGTTTCGCACACTATTGGGTCCATATTCTTGTTCTCTATATATTTTCTTACTAGCGGCGACAAGTCCCGTAAGTAGATATGGCCCGTAAGTAATATTCAATCTTAATCAATATCAATCTACCTTTGAAATTATTCAATTTTCCTGGGCCAAAATTATCAAAATTCTAAATTCAGTATACTATGTAGACTGACTTGATGACGATTGATAGGTACAATATTCTACAATAACTCAGTGTTTTTTTTTATGATATAGGAGTAGCAGATGAGCATGCAGTCCACCTGATGGTAAGTGGCTACTGCCGCCCATGGACATCTGTAATCCACCCCAGATAGGATTAGATATTCCTACCTGAGGTCGGCCACAGATGTGCTGCTACCCCTGGGGACTAAGCTGGAACGCCTTGGAAAAGTGTGTCTCCCTTACCTCTCCTTCAAACCGGAACACAGCAGCGCCTAACACTGCTGTTATTAAGTAGAAATATAAAATCATTTAATCAGTGTATTGTAATATAAAATCATGGTGGTAGGAAATAAATTTTATTTATAGTTTACTCGTTTAAAACATAAACAACCCTTTTTAATATAACAAAGAGAATTTGAAAGCGCCTTGCAAACTTCCTTCCGCGATGAAACCTGCATAGGATTCTGAAGACATTTCGCGCGGTACTGCGGTAATACAATTTAAAGTTTGGAGCTCACATGAGCCTTCGTCTGTTACCATAGCAACGCCCTACAGATCGCTCTGTGAATTTTCGGGAGAATTAAGAACCTTTTTCATATCCGACGAGCAGCGAATATTATAATCACTTTCACTGCAATTATGCAATATGGATAATTTTAATATTGATAGTCTAGTAAATCTTTTGAAGGAGTTGTAAAAAAGTAAACAAAGAATGCGAGAGATACTTGTAAATAGAAGTATTAAATAAAGGAGGTAAATAGTTTTGTTGGTTCCGCCAATACGCTTTACATTTGACTGTTAGCACAAGTGGTTGAGCGCTCGTCCTTTGGTTTGAAGTGTGTGGTTATGTGGTCTTACCCCATATGATATGTTAGACTTATTTAAATGTTGTGAATTTTATATCTTTATTAGATAGCAAAATCAATCACAAAACCCATTTACGTTTTAATTTAATTATTTTACACGTTGGTAAAAAACATAACATAAAACTTTTTTAGCCATACGTTCTTTGATACAAAGTTATTCAAAATCAAATATTACAAAGTGTTATTTAACACTAATACAACTTAACACCAGCACCATTGCAGTCTGGTATATTATGACTCAAAAACTATTGTACGTTTATTTCGTTTACGAGAAAATCGTCAATCGCCTATCGCTTAATCTTAGGTGATGCAGCAAACTCATAGAGGAAACGATTTTCCGAGAAGGTGAATATCATTAGCTCGCTCCACCGCGGATCCATGGCGATGCTTGTCGATTCTGTTTACTGAATAAACCGCTTTGTGGGTAACATTTAATAACGGAATTAACTGAATTACCGATAGGTACTCATTTCCTTCCTTTCATGTACTATTAAACCCCGAATGTTCAAAAGCTCGCTTTTTATTATTTGTTTGTCGTTAAATTCTTCATTTTTCACAATGGATCGAGTGGGAATATTAGAATTTTGCTTTTATTTTTGTATGTCCCATGATATGAAACATCGTAAAATTTCATCTCTTTTTTGGGACGTAATACGTACCGTATTGATAATCGCGATAGGTACTAAGATGCTTCAATGAACCTGATTTAAAAAATAAGTTCAGTAATTTAACCAGAAATAAGGTGCAGATAAAACTGTCTTGTGAATCAATTACTCCAAATTAATTAAAAAAAATCTAATTCCCTAGATTTATTAAAAATGTTTCTTAGTCCGAATTATTCTTCAATGACAAATATAGCAAAATTTTTGAACCGTAAAAAGCAGAACAAGGTTAAAGTATTATTGTTAACATAACAGGAGCACTTAAACAAAATTTCCAATTACCCTTATTTTTCTACGAAGCTTTCTTCAAATTACATTTGTTGGGGTATTGTGATTCAGTAAGTGGGGAAGCCCGAAGTTATCAAGGCCCTTACATTAGCGAGGCCCGTGACTCCAGATTAACTTGGGAACGACTATTATACTAACAAAGAAGACCCCGAATAATGAATACATTTTGTGTACATTAGAACTAATCGTATGGTCACTGTCTGAATGTGGAATTGTATTGCCCTTTACACCTGTTTGGAAATAATTGTGTTTTCATTTCAATGTAATTCTTGACTTTTACTCTATTTGCTGTTATTTTTCACGTTTATTCAGTGTTGAGTTTCAATTTGTAGTTATTATGTTTTTTTTTTTTAAATATAGGAGTAACAGACAAGCATGCAATCCACCTGATGGTAAGTGGCTACTGCCGCCCATTGACATCTGTAATCAACCCCAGATAGGGTCAGATATTCCTACCTGAGGTCGGCCACAGATGCGCCGCTACCCCTGAGGACTAAGCTGGAACGCCTCGGAAAAGTATGTCTCCCTTACCACACCCTTCAAAACGGAACACAGCAGCGCTTAACACTGCTGTTATTAGGCAGAAATAGGTGTGGCGGTGGTGCCGCCGGAGTCGAACCACAAAGTGAAACCTTCAAAACTCCATGTCCAACTTCTGTTATTTTATGTTCATATTGTTATAATAAATTCTTGTTACTTTGAAGACCAAAATATTTTAGTAAACTGATTGGGGCACCATTTCCATATCACAGTTCGTAGCTTCAATGAGTTACCTGAAAATGGTTTTAAGTTAAATATATATTATATTTAACTTTAATGGTTTTAAGTTAAATATATATTATATTTAACTTAAAACCATTTTGCTGAAGCTAAATAAAATTATAACTTCTAAAATAAAATATTTATAATCCAAACACTAAAATTTGTGCACTGAGAAAAAACACAAAAAGACTCACTTTAAAAGCTTTGACAAACAAAAGCTATAGGAACGTCACAAAAGGTTTTAAAAAATCCATTTACACGGAAACAAAAAATGCATTTACATAAAATGTTCTCTAGGAATGAAAAGGTACTGGAACTTTAAGCGGAGGACAAACATTTCAGCGATATAAAACAGTTGGGTTATTTTAAAACCTCTTCCGTATAGCCGGAATATATCAGACGAGCAATGAAAAAGGAATCCGTCGCGAGAAACAGTCGCTACATTTTATTTACTCGCGTTAGGGGAACTTTACACATATGTAACACTAGCTGTGCCCCGCGGTTTAAACCACGTTAAAAAGAAACAGGGACACAGCCAGTTTTAAAATATAAGTAGCCTTAGTTACTCTCTATTACATCAGCTACCTGCCAATAAAAGGCCCGTCAAGATTGGTCCACCTATTTCAATGATTAGCCAGAACAAACAGACACACATACAAAAATTTTGAAAAATGTTATTTTGGTGTATGCACCATATGTATATTCATATACATGTAGTAAAAAGCGGTTATTTCAATATTAAAACAGACACTCTAATTTTATTTCTATGTATAGATGTGTAAATCACTATAAATAAGAATTACATAGGTGGAAAATACAACTAATAATGTCGCAAGTTTGTAAATAGATTTAAATGTAAAATATTAGATCCTATTATTTTTTCATTCGCCACCAGTCTAATGGTTTATATATATAAAGTGTTTAAATTACAGATGATATATTATTATTTTTTGAAACGTTATTTAAAAAAATCATATGTCATCCGTCAAGTTGCTTAGGACAACTTTAAGTTTACTCAAAGTGATATACTATCTAACAAGTATAATGATTTTAATTTCATTATATTTAAATAAAACGCTAAGTATTATCAGAAACGTTTAAAAATAGACTATCAACAAACCTACACATTTAGTTACATAAAACTTTGTAATTAGATTTGCTTTAATGGTAATAATAAATCATATTGAATGTAGAAAACATCTTTCTAATTTGACAATATTCTTATTTCACATATATATTCCTAAAAGGAATAGCGCTCTATAATAGTTTACTCCCCAAAACATTGTGGAGCGCCGCTCGGCGACAAATCGATAGGAATTTGATTTCAGTGGCGGGGCGAGGTGTGTAAGCAGCTTTATTTAGAGAAGGGATTGTCTGATTTTAGTTGGGATTTTCCCGGATCTATCCAACGTCGATGTACGTTTTCTTTGTATTAACTTCGCTATCGTATATTCTATCTCTCCCTATCTATTCATTCTTTATTCACAGCAATCTCTGTCCGTTTGTACGTTTCTAACTTTTGTTCTTCTATGTGGAATTAAATAAAATGTCTAGCTGCATTGATGCGTATTGAATGGAATGGTATAAATAAATAAAAAAGATTAATGTATGCATGAAATAGGTTATTACTTTATAGAATAAGCTCATTTATGTACGTACAGTCAATAATATTAATTTTATCCACGGTATAAATCGTGTAAAAAATCTTAAGTCGGTAGTGACTTATTAACTAACTGTAATAATGTATTAATATGTTAATCAAAGTACCGTAAGTAATACTATATTTAGATATTCTGGTTAATTGTAAAGTTATTCCGTGTCTCTAGTAGCATTTAAAATATGAGCATTTTAGGGTTCCGTACCAAAGGATAAAAATGGTGCCCTAAGCCTACGCTATCTATCCGTCTATCATAGGGCTCTATGTCTTAAACCGTAATATATAGACACTTGAAATTTTTACAATGTATTTATAACGTTAGCCGCTATAACAAAAATACCAAAAATAAAAAAGTTGAATATAAAAGGGGGTCCAAATACAAGTAACGCCCAAACGTTACTACTAACGCCTTCTATGTTCACATAGTATAATAATTATTTTTGAAGCTTAACAAAGTTAACTAAGGGTTCTACCTTTGTGGTTCGACTCCGGCTGCACCACCGCCACACCTTTTTCTGCCTAATAACATCAGTGTTAGGCGCTGCTGTGTTCCGTTTTGAAGAGTGTGGTAAGGGAGACATAATTTTCCGAGGAGTTCCAGCTTAGTCCTCAGGGGTAGCGGCGCATCTGTGGCCGACCTCAGGTAGGAATATCTGGGGTTGATTACAGATGTCCATGGGCGGCAGTAGCCACTTACCATCAGGTGGACTGCATGTTCGTCTGCTACTCCCATATTATAAAAAAAAAAATGTCACCGCACACAGTATGCATCACACGTAGTTGGTGTTACTTGCATATACATTTGGTGGTAGGAAGCCATCGTGTTCGGCTCGTACTTGACCAATTATTTAATATTTTTTCCTTCTAATAACATACAATAACTTTTAATATGAACAAAGCCGTGCGCATAAGCTTGCTCTCGATACAAAGTATCTGCCGGTTTATTATCATCTATTTTTATATCGAAGATTGCTTTCCCTTGAAAGAAAATGGCTCAGAAATATGATTTCAAAACAGTTATTTGCTATCCTTTTGACGTTTATGTGCTTAGATTTATTTTATAGCTCTTCGTAATATTCCATTATAGGTTTTTGTGGTACCGTAACTGAAGGTTATTGCTAATATTATTTTCATGCTATATTCAAAGAGTATTAAATGTTGTTACCATCAAACAACTCTTTAAACTTCAAACGCTTAAATTCTTATATATTTTTAGTTTGTATGTTTGCAGCTGTTGGTATTATTTCATGAGTTTTTACGATATTTCACGATTTTTTTACGATATTACAACATGCGTGGCACAGTTTCGGGATCAAAGGATTCCAGGTTCGAATCCAGTTAGGCAGATATGTAAGTGACGAATTTAGTTGCATGTAATTTTTGGATTGACGTGTATGTGTAGTGTTTGTGTGTCTTTAGCTACCACCATAGAAGAAAACTAAGTATGGGATCTTGGATGAAGTAAGCGTCTTAAGCAAATCATAAATTTCTTTATTAGGCGTATTTCCATAAACGTTCAAGTTTAATTAACTAAGCACTTTTCTGTATAAAAAAATGAACACATTATTTTTTGTCTACTAATAATTGTATCAATAGATCTGTATATAATCTAAAATTACTTTTTATATGATTCTCTCATACACATTAAAACGCGAGAGATGAATAGAATTTCAAATTTGTATCTTTATTGAAACTAGTATAAGTTACACTAGTTAACGTTATACCAAAATATTTTGTACACACCATTAGTTACTTACGACTACGATACTTATAGAGCACTACATATAAAACGTAAACAAATTGCATAAGAATATACCGCGTCGGATACTAACTGTATCAGCTGTACGGGGACGGAAGCCGGGTAAATCCGGGCTTACCGCCCGCCGGATAAACGCGCCCGATCATAGGTATCGACAATTGTTTATACGGTTCACCGGGTTTCTAAATGCACCCGGGTATATGTTAAAATCCAGTTGTGTATATGTTCGGTTCTATGTGTACCGTACGTATTCTATTTGTAACTGTAGGGGTGTCCAGGAGGTAGAACCAGTAAATTTTGACCGGGGGGGTAGCACCACACTTTGCGCGGTAGTGACTGTTTACTTGTACCATCAAGTGGACTTCGTTTGCTTTAATCTTCGATTTACGTGACATTTTCACTATTTAGTATACGATAACCGACCACACAAACATGCAACGTCAACAAGAGGTCTATATAAACATTTCTTGATGAAAGTTGTCTCGCTATCTCATCAAATTAAATAAGTACTTACCGAATACATTTATTTCCATTTACGATATCTTTGTATGAAAATACTCTCATGCGACTCCTTGGCTTATCATTTCAATTTCATTTTCAGAAACAAAATGCACAACACGAACATGTCAGTCCTTTATTAATTCCAACTTTCTCAATAAAGCCTCAACGTTTAACCATCTGACATACAGCCATCTACGTGCATAAGCCCGAGCTAGTAAGGCTGCTTACACAAGGAAATTATTTTGATAAGTTATATGACACACGCGCGTTTTAGATGAAGTAATAATATGTTTGATATGATAGATGATAACATACTTTAACTATATTTAATATTTAATTAATATGTATAAAATAATCACATTAACTGTAGGTATACCCATATAATACGTGAAAAGAAATGAGTACAAAAGGCTTTTTATCTGTTAATTTCTATATTATCCATTATTTCATCTCAAATTACTATCTGCAATTGCAATTAGTTTTGGATAAATTAATTATGAAAAGTACCTCCAACGGCATTGATAAACTGAACATGTAGGATTTTGTAGCAAATATACATTAGTAAAAAATGAGATCAACTTCGTTAGTGACTTGATTAAGTATCTTAGATAGAATAGGAGCTTACCTTAATTTTAGATGTATTATAAAAAATATCCACACTGTAATAAAATCACTTATAAACGTATATAACGTATATAACGTTAAATATACGAGTATTAAAACACTATTTTTAAAGCGTCTAAAAACACGCCTCGTCTATAACCAGCCTAGCTACAAAATTACACTCCCACGTAGGAAGGGCGAGGCAACAAATGAGCGATTAATCTAAATTAAACCCATTATCTAACCCTTTTCCATTTATTGCATACACTGAGGTGTGTTGAAATTTTTGACTCTAACCGGAACATGCCTCACCGGAACCATTGCGTTTGGCAGGTAGAATAATACATTTTGAAAGCAGTTATCGCTTGAAAAATAGGCTGTAATTTCTTTTGATTACTAAGTAGTTTATGTTTCGAAATGGAAATAGATTGTATCAAGTAGGAAGGAATAGTTTGTTTCGATTCTTTCGAAATAGTTCGTATCAAGTACTGACTTTTTTTTATAATATAAGAGTAGTAGACGAGCATGCAGTCCACCTGATGGTAAGTGGCTACTGCCGCCCATGAACATCACTAATCAACCCCGGATAGGATTAGATATTCCTACCTGAGGTTGCTCAGAGATGCGCCGCTACCCCTGAGGACTTAGCAGGAACGCCTCGGAAAAGTATGTTTCCCTTACCACACCCTTCAAAACGGAATACAGAAGCCAACACTGCTGTTATTAGGCAGAAATAGGTGTGGCGGTGGTGCCGCCGGAGTCGAACCACAAAGGGTTCTACCACCTTTAAACTGACTGTTAGTAGTGTGAATAATTTAGATTAGGTACACTTTGTTTTCTAATATAAGTTCCTACTTATATATTTTAATGATACACAAAATATTCCCAAGATAAGGTAGGAGTTTGTCAAAGATTTTATTATTCACGTGACAAGGGTCTTTGGTGAGGAAGGTTAAATTGCAGGGCTGTATCCTACATTTATCATAATATTTAAAGTCACCCTTATTTAAGGCACCCGTTCAGTACATATTTTTATAATTAAAAATCCCTAATTGTAATTTTTAATTATAATTTTCACCAACTTCAAAAAGAAAAAGGTTATATACGTTTGTCCTATATTCCTTGTTTTAATTTAATAATATTAAGTATATACTTAAAAGTAGTTTTATATTTAGAAAAGCTTTATTTTTTTTGTCTTTTACTAAGGAACTTCCTGTGCACATAAGTATGTATTTAATTGGCATGTAAATGTTGTTATTGTAAAAACTTCATACGTCATAACCCACTTAAAATTGAGAAGCAAAAACGTTAATTTCTGTACTTAACCACAATAGTAGTGTTGGTACGAATATCGAGTTAAAAACTCAGTGTACATTAATTGCTGTAATTATAATATCGCAACCGTCCAATTGGGAACTTGTGAAGGTAGTGACGTGCTGTTCATTCCCTGCAATTATAACACCATTTGATTGAGTGACGTGGCGTGCGTTTTGCGATTGAATGAATAAATGAATGAATGAATTTATTTATTTGTAAAAGCATGCGTTTATAAAGTAGTTCATACATAGTTATTGCGTTCGGCATACTCTACCGGTTGATCCGGTGTACAAATCTTTGTTTTATTCTTATAAATAAACATTAATTTACACACTTAGTTGTCCATTACAATTTACATATAAAATTTAAAGTGTTATAAATATTTATTACAATTTGTCACTATAATTAAATCATGTCATTTATTAAATTATATTTATAAGCAATTACTTTAATTTGTCATCAAAAAAGTCCTTAACACTATAATACCGTTTGTTTAATAATATATTTAATAGTTCATATTTAAATTTTGTCAATTCTAATTTTTTCAGTCTGTCCGGCAAATGATTATATATTTTTATTGCCATACAATATGCATTTGTTTTAAATTGTTTTATTCTTTGTACAGGTAACCATAATTTGTTTTTATGTCTACATCTATTTTGACCAACATCGCGGTTTGTTTTAAATAAATTAATATTTTTAATTACAAATACACATATTTCATATAAATAGATACATGGTAAAGGTAGTATTTTATGTTTCTTAAAGTAATTTTTACAACTATCTGCTGGTCCTAAGCCGCAGATGGATCTTACACATCTTTTTTGAAATCTAAAAGCTTTTAGAGCGCTAACAGCGTTACCCCAGAGTAATATTCCATACCGAAGAACAGACGCAACATATCCATGATAGGCTATTAGAGCAGCTTGCATTGACACTGTTTGACGTAATCTTTTTATTACATATATAAATTTGTCTAGTTTCTTGACCATTTTGTCTACATGCATGTCCCATTTCAGAGAATTATCAATAGTAAGTCCCAAAAAGTTACTCGAAATTACATTAGTGATTGGATTATTTTGATAAGATATGTCAAGTTGTGGTTTATTACTATTTTGGTATTGAAATTGTATTAATTTGGTTTTTTCGATATTAATTTTTAAATTGTTATCTGTAAGCCAATTCATGACATGATTCAAGGACATTTCAATTTTCTTATTATAATTAATTTCGTTATGGCATTTAATCATTAATGTGGTGTCATCCGCAAATAAAATACATTTATCATCTATGCAGTCTGGGAGGTCGTTTATGTATAAAATGAAAAGAAGTGGCCCCAGTATACTTCCTTGTGGAACACCGTTTATTTTGCCCTTATACTCTGATTTATAATTAGTACTATAATTATTTATTATTCTTGTTATTTCAACTGACTGTTTACGATTTGTCAGATAACTATGCAGCCATTCCCATGATTTTCCCCTTATTCCGTACTGATATAATTTACTCAGCAGTTTTTCGTGACTTACTAGGTCAAATGCTTTGCTCATATCTAAAAATAATGCAGAGATAGGTACTCCTTCATTTAAGCTTTCAGTAACATATTTTACTAATGTAAAACAGGCAAGCGTAGTTGAGCTATTTTTTATAAATCCAAATTGTTCTTTCTTTAATATATCCGTATTTATAATAAAGTTATATAATCTTTTATACATAGCTTTTTCAAATATCTTCGACAATACTGGTATTAGTGTAATAGGTCTATAGTTACTTATATCTTCGTGGTTTCCTTTTTTATAAATTGGTTTTACAATAGACGTTTTAAGTCTTTCTGGAAAAGTTCCTTGTAAAAACGATAAATTAATAATATGGCCCAAGGGTTGGCTGATGTTTGCGGCTATAAGTTTTAATATTTTCGTATTTATTAAATCGTATCCTATCGAATTGGTATTTTTTAATGACATTATTATATTGTAAATTTCTGTTTCGTCGGTAGGCAATAAGAACATTGTTTTATTGTTATTTATAATTTTTGTTGTATAATTGCCTGAATGTGCTTTATGTTCACTTTTTCCTATATTAATGAAAAAATCGTTAAATAGTTCACATATTTGCGATTGTTCATTCAGTGTCTATTTGTTCTGAGTTTTGATAGGAATAGTTCAGTGGTAATGCGATTTTCAACCGTAAAAGTTGTATTTGATACTTGTAAAAACATTTGTGTGCGTGAATGTTGGTATGCATGTAGCTATATTTACACCAAATTATAAGTAACATCGATTACAAGTAAAAAAAAAAAACAAACAACAGTATTAGTACGGACATCGCAGTTTAATTTATTTAACTAATTGGATAGAAATCGCGTTGTGCAGTTTTTAATATAGAAAAGTTTTAGTTGGTCGTGGTTATCCTTACGATGAAGTCGTTTACTAGATCTGTTAATTCTGTAAAAAAATCGTCATAAAATATGTTGTTATTGTAACTGTGCGATAAGGTAATCTATTTCAATTCAATAATTATTTTGGCTTAGGTACTTACGTCCCACTTTACGATTATAGAATCGTAAAGTCGCAAAATGGTAAAATCGTAATCGACATGACGAAATACGGCGCGGCATCGCGTATTTCAAGCCTACCATTACATTAACCAACCATACCTTATTTCGAGTTAATAAAAATTACTTTTTAGGATTGTTTCGGAAGTTTTGAAATTTTTCTGTCGGTGTCTGAGCGTCGGGCAATTAATCATTCTGTCAGCAAAAAAGGCGCGAGAGAAAAGTAATTTGGGAGTTACAAAGAAGTTGTACGATTTGTAAAATTTATTTTCAGCAGAATGAATTACTGTGTAAACGCTCGAGATAAAACTTTAACAAATGATTTGAGTACAGCGTGTTATTTATTACAGGAATTTATTCAAAGCAAAACGTTTATACGGATTTCTATTAGGTATTTATGTCGTGTTTAAGCCGGAGAAATAACAGTAGGTAATACATATAAAGGAAGAAAAGAAGAAAATGCACTGCGATTTTAAGAAAAGTTGTAAATAACATTTTTTTATTTATTTAAATAAATGTTTTTTTTATAGTTTTATAAATATTGTCTCTGTTGTAATTTTAAAGTATTTACTCGTATATTATATTGTGCCTATTAATACTCAAATACAAAAATGAGTATGATACCAATCCAAAGCCAATAGCAAATTTAAATACAAGAGTTTAACAAAAATGTATTGTGTTGTCAAAATGAAACAATACGATCCGCGTTCCAAACAATGAGTTGTTGGTTCAATTTATTGTTATTGAAAAACGATTAAACTATCAACATTGACATACCAAAACCCGATACAATCGGATCATTGTCTATTGTTTGCGGTCTTTGTTTAAACAATCTGCGATCATCATTAGTTCAGGATATCTATCTAATCAGCTTCCGAATAAACAAGTCCGTTAATTTGAAAATAATCGGTCCATTTGTTATCGATTTGGCGTTTTAGCAAATTGTTAACGTAAACTTTGACCGGTCGGTTTATTTTTGTATTATAGTTGTAATAAACTGTCCGCTATCGTTAAGAGAGGTTATCGTATTAGTCATTTGGCGTCGGCCGTCCAGCGAGTGCGTTCATCATACGAGTACATAAAATGACGGTCTGTTTTGTGCAAAGTGTAATGAAACCGACATGCGTCTGTTACTAGTTACGTTCGCAAGTTTGTTGTGCGTGTGTGTGTGTTCCGACATGATCATCGGTGATACTGTGCACAGGAAAATGGTGTTCCATCAGAGGGTGAAAGATTTCGCAATACCGTTCAAGAAGCGGATAAAGACTTTGACGTATAATGATCCGGAGAAAAGGATAATTAAGGTGGTATTTTACGAATATTAATAAATTATCTTAATATTATAGTAGTGCGGCCTTAGTGATAGATTGTAAAAGTACGATCACCAAATCTTTTCTGATTCTCAAAAAAGTTCTTACGTTGTGTTGAGACTTAGCTCCAACTTACTATTTAAGACGATCACTTGTGTATGATCTGTATCAAATGATGCCCCTTGATAGCATTTCACATCAAGACCAGTTTACTTATGTTATGGTCATGCCATTAAAAATAAGATCTAGCTAAGTCGGTATTGTGCATAAAAAATTGATTCTTCGCATCATATCACGATAAACGAGGCCGGACTGCATAATTTCATATTTCACGGTACTAAAAATTAATCTTATATGTATAAAATGTGCAGCCTACCTTCAGTGAAAAAGAAAATAAAAAATGCTTACTATAGAAACTTCCCTAAAATCCAATTAAAATTGCAAAAAGGTAACGATACTGTTTTTTATTGACGATCGTGTAGCCCTCATTTGGAAGGGAAGCCTTTGACCAGCTAGGCACAAGTAATGTGATTATTATCGAGCGCACCAGACGAAATAATTGTTATTCGAGAACTTACTCAGGATGTAATATAAATGTTTTTTACGCAGACATTCAGACTTTAATGATCTTGCTAAAAACGTTAATATTTATTACGACCTAAATTACCACATCAAAATTAATATAACCCAGTTGTAAGTAATTAAAATTATCTTGCGTTAAATATTGGTAAACAAAAGTGACCTGTTAAAATAAAGCATGTCTTTTTATCAGACTGCTAAGGAAGGGTTATTAACACTTACCTACTCCCGTTATTTATAATCAATCTATGAAATGTATTACCCACCAAAAATCGAAATTTGATAATTTTTCATACTAGACATTGTCAATTTTCGATCCATGTTGGGTAAGAATTGGACAGATTGAATATTAATATCTGTCGTTAATAGGTAGGTAGCGTTTATAGATGCGTGTTGTTCCTAAATTATAACCATAATTAAAATGTACTTTGTATATGGCTTATTTAAATTTAATTGTATAGCTTAAACACTTTAACGTTACAAACAAAATTTAATAAGTAAAATTAAATAATTAGATTATTAAAAATAATGACTTGAAGTATCGTTATTATTTATAGATTTAAAAAAAACAAAAAGTGAAATGAAATGTCGTTTTATTAAAAATACGCTGGATCATTAACAAAAACAACATTCCATACATGTTGACCAAAACAAATTAATTTTTAATGTTCATTCACAGTCGAGTTTCGAGACGGTAGTGCGCAAAAAAGTAAATTTACATTCCTTCGTGTTTACGCTCATAACCTTGATTCAAGAAATGTCACGTTTCTGCTGATTATGGTAAATTTTGCTAACCTACATAAATACCTATATTTCATTCCATTTTTCAAATATTTGTCGCAACAACAAAATTTGCAAAAAACAGTATAGTGATTTCTTTTATTGTGATTGCGTAGCCCTAATTGGAAAGGGAAACCATTGATCTGTAAATACATAATATAATTATGTGCATTTTATAATTTATCATTAATGTTCGAAATATAAATCTCGTAATTTTAAAATTTTCGTAATGTTAAAAATTCATTAAATCTCTAGTCTGGTTGATTTCTTAATTCTAATTTAAAATTATTTTAATAGATAATTTAATGGCAGATATCCTTTATCCCTAATTATTTAGTATTCATAATAAATACACATGATTATTATAAACCGGAAAATCCTAATTCTAATCCTAGGTTAATCCCAGCTGAGGAAAAGACCCAAACACTAGTGCGGAAAATAATGCATAACAAAATGCATTAACTTAAATTAAATTTAATATGTAAGGTGGTAAATCCACCACGATTCGAAAGACGATGTACTACCGCCACAGATATCTCTAGAGTTAAGCAGTTCTTACGCTTCGGTGGAAGTGTCTAGATGCCGGGTTACATATTATGAGAGGACTAACTTAGTCCTCAGGAGAGGCCACGATCTGTATGATCTATATTGTATCGATCGAATTCAGTTAGAATCCTTTTGTATGGAGTTGGTTGACCATTTACCACCACGTGGACTGCATGCTTGTTTGCTATTTCGATTTTATACATTTACATATTGAATCCTTGTCGATTAACAATTGTTGAATAGTTTTGTATCAGTATAATTATGTCAGCACTTCTAAAATAAATAATTATCGAAGCTACTCATATACCTATAAATTTATAGTAATTTCCCGATTGTTCTCGTGTCATATGTTTGTACTTATCGCCGAACACATAGAAGAGACATGAGGCGAGGACAATGTACAATAAGCAGTGTAATGGAGGCGCATCACATCGCGCAATTTTACGTTTTGTATGTAGATGATATATGAGTATGCGCCGCATTCTTATACCATACGTGTACGACGGCTCTTCTATGTGGCCAATTCCCAGAATTGATCTAATGACATTAAAAATAGAAATATTATCGTGTCAATGTTTACTAATAGAGTCAACATGCATTGTTATCTCGTTTTGTTTACATTATTGACACGTCAAAGATTGCTAGTACTTCCGTACTGGTTTTTATAGATATTATTGTATGCATTTATTAAGGTCAATTTACTACCTTGTAAATCGTAATCCAATCTAACTGCCAATGAGTTTTATAACTTATCTATAAATCGCTGCATTTGTATCTCTTTTAAGTTCGAAGTAATTTAATCTTATATGAGATATATTACCATCTTTGGCCATTGATCAAGTAAATAGTAAATGCAATAAATGTAATATAAAAAAATCACAATTTCTTTATTCTGCTCAAGTCAAAACGTGAAAGTTTATTCCAGTTTATTCGATAATTCCTCGATTTATCATTTTTTGAGATAATGTACTTCAATACCAAAATGTTAAGGAGATGCTATCATCAAAGAAGTTATAATTATAATATAAGAAATCTATTCATTAAAGAATGAATGAGTTCCTAACAACTTTATATCAATTCTGCAATTAAAATTTATTGATAAATGAGAATTCCAGTATATAGTACATTATGATTGTAGTTAATGGCACTGGAGCCTGATCGATCGCCAGTCTGCCGCCTTGTTAGTTCAATGTATGCAAGGTTGATATAAGGATACTCGAACGAGAGGTCACATCCTCATGACGATATTATTAACACACAATACTGAATGACAGCCAGTATGTAATAGTAATGTTTATTTTACTCGTGGAGATATTGCTGATTCATGTTTTGTGCTGTTTTAACATGAATTAGCAAAAAATATGGTAATTGTATATTTTTTGTGTAACACAGTTATACAGCCCCTCTCGTTTTTAGTGGTTGCCAGCAATGACCCCAAATAAGTTAGGAGCCTTTATAGTCTATTTAGGATTACAGTATTTTATATGTTCAATGAGAACAAAATAGAAATATAATTTAATTAGGTTTTGATAACGTACTAAATCAAAATATATTGCTCGATTTGATGGGGGCGCTTCCGTACCCCCAGATGTATTCATTGTAATAAATAATAAATATATATTTCATATTTAATGTAACGTTTATAATTTTTTAATATTAAATAACATTGCAATATTATAAAAAAACCTTTTACGAAAGTAAAACAACGTTTTATGACGAAACAGTATATAAATCAAACGGTTAACAGGTAAATAGGTAAACAGTTTGTAAAATTACCCTAAGACGTTTAGGGTAATTTTTACGTGGGTTTTTTCCTATTCTCTACATGATTTACATAATTTTGTAACTCCAATAGTTAGAACGTCACTTTATTTTTTTCAATCGAAGCTTGGATTTCACCAACTTAGTACCTATACTTTAAATAACGTACTTAATATCAATTCTGAATACTAAAATAGGTTAGGTACTAAAGTGGTTATCCCTGTAGTCCCGGAAATAGAATAGGGCTACGGTATCCCCTGCCTGTCGTAAGAGGCGACTAAAAGGGGGCTTCCGGGGTTGCGGGCGGCAAGATTGGGAGGTCGAGCCGTCCAGCAAGCAACTCCGGGAAGGATGTGTGGTCGCATACCGTCGTAAACACCATACGGTGTGGTGAGTTCTGAAGCTCACCTAGGAGGAGCCCGAAGGGGCAACGCGTTCAGAGGACTCCGGTTGCGTACCGTAGGAGATCCCGGAGTCCTCTTGGCAACGCTGAGGACGGCCACCGGGAGGGTTTTAGTGCGGTAAGAATCCCACATAACCCCGTCTAGCTCCTACGACACTGGGTACCTTGTAAAGGTTTCCCCCTCGAAAACAAAAAAAAGGTACTAAAGTGGTAGCCTGATAGCCTCAAATCGGATGTTTTAATCTATACAAGTCTATATTTTATTTTATCTACATTTTTGTTGTAGTTATTGCAATTATGTTTTCAAAAATGTTTTTATTTTGTCGTCAACAAGTCACATTACTGTCCCAGTAATAGAAATAAGTTTCCGTTCATTATAAAAATTATTCATCGTCCCCATCAAATAAATCGTCGTCTTTTTTTTTTAATCCATTATTTTTACTTTGATAAGTAAAATAGAAAAATCGCCTTGAAATTGAACCATTTCAATTTTCAAATCTAGTTACACATTCTTTTTAAGAGTGATCAATCTATGTGTTTTCCTCATTTGTGTATTTTTCATACCATTTTTTGTTTGTAACATTATTTTCATTTTCAGGGCATAGCTGTGATGGATAACGACTTTTCCCACGCGAGTGCTAACATCACTGAAGGGGGTGTGGGATACTCGCACGTCACAGTGAGAATGAAGAGCCAGAGACACCATCCACTCAACTTTGAAGTTGAAATATATATATGATTGTGTTCCACTAAAACTATTCAGCTAGACGATTGAAGCGTAAATGAAATATGTAAATGAATATGAGGAAGTGATTGAAAAAGTGAATAGACTCTCTAGTTAAAATATAAATATAATTTTCTAAATACTCATCAACATAATAATTAATAACATACGAAAGAACAACATAATACGTGTTATTTTAACACTTTTGAAGGTGGTAGAACCCTTTGTGGACTCCGGCGGCACCACCGCCACACCTAATAACAGCAGTGTTAGGCGCGTGGTAAGGTGGTAAGGGAGACAGACTTTTTCGAGGCGTTCCAGCTTAGTCCTCAGGGGTAGCGGCGCATCTATGGCCGACCTCAAGTAGGAATATCTAATCATATCTGGGGTTGATTACAGATGTCCATGGGGGGTAACCAATTACCATCAGGTGGACTGCATGCTCGTCTGCTACTCCTATATTATAAAAAAACCTGTGTTACAAACAAGTAATTTACTTATGTTAAAACAATTGTGATAGAACGGTGAAAACATAATTAATTACACATTTAGGAACACAAAAAATAAAAGATAGCGCTGTAATTTTGTTGGAACTCATTCGTAATAAGTGTAAAGTGTAACAAAAGTGCATGTTGCAAAAACAGAAAGTGTGGACTTTGATATGAACAAATAAAATTGCTTGTGGTGAACTATTGCATAATGTGTGTGCCACTTTGTATGCATACGTCAATGTTATGAATGTAAGTTTTATTGTAAAATATTTTATAGGCATTCTAATAAACGCATAAACTAGAAAAAACGTATTCAAAGTGATTATTGTATTTATATTAATTGAAACGCATGATATTCAAATATATTTTTATGCTTGTGAAAATTTCACTAAAATATTAGCTTGAGATATTTTTACAAAAACTTTAGTAACGGATGATTATTTTTATGTTGAAATTGCGGTTTTTGCGATCATGAATTAGTTTTTATATAAACGCCTATTTTATTTTAATATGTCATAAGGTATGTGGTGTATGTCTATATTATTCATAAATTTCCATTATGCACTTCAATAATATAAACAGAAATAAATTATTTAACCAAATTTGTAAATTGTAAAAATTGGAAAATTCTTAATGCCATTAATATATTATTACAAAATTAAAGATAACGTAATTAGGCTGTACATATGTTAATTAATAACGAAGTACTTTTACAAAATTGATTACACTTTTAAATATACCTCTAATTACAAGGTAATCAAACGTCTCTTTGCGAATGGTCCATTTGAGATTCCCATAAGGAGATAGTTATAAATACAATTTGTTTACTATAATAAGAAGATTAATTAACACGTAGATAAACTCATGTTTAAATAATCATTACGCCCCTACAGTCACGTTTACTCCAACAGTAATGTGAAATAAACAATTTATATTATAGATTAAACTATTTCAATCTAAGTAGCTCATTATTAGGGTACTGTTGTATTGAGCGCTTGAAGATACAATATCACATTACATGGCTCTGGTAGTCAAGAAGCTATATATTTAGGCACTAGTCCACTTTTGGAGATAAACAATGTTATATTGAGCAGTGAATTATGTTTTCGTAAGTATTACTAACAACCTGATTCTACTTTTTGTTCAACTTGTAGTATTAACCAAATCTCTCTTACGATTCTGATTATCCTTAGATTTTCCCGATTGCTAAAATCGCAGAGTACCACGCATACGAAAAGCTATCATAAGAAATTACTTGTAAAAATACGCTCAATATCACGTAAATTAATGTTATCTTTTCTATATTTCTTCAGAATGAAATGTCGAATTAAATATGTGCTTGTAACAGAAGCGGTGCAAGATACAGTATTTAATAGTTTATAACTTTCAATATGACGGCTCCCTAAATGATTGTTTATGGCATCGTCTTACATTAACTGTCTCAGGATGAAATTAACATGCGTTCTCTTAATTTTAATTTCAACGAATTATAAAATAAATATTTAATACTTTATATCTAGCCATCACTGTTTACATTCAGAAATATTTTGTACTTTCACATCTATTTTCAAATACTGAATCTTGATTAATTTACTTTTATTCAGGCATATCTCAGCTTGGTAGCGGCAGCAGATCTTAATAAATATTTAGTACATGAAAATAAATAATATCGATTTCAAAACAAAGGCACAAATCTTGTAATGGGTTCTTTTATTTTTTGTACTACACCACTGCAAACTAAAACCCTTTTTTTAATTTTAGCCCCTTATCTGTATCTAACTTCCTCTAATTAGGACTAATCTTAAAAAGGGCTGAACCTAATTTTTAAGAATCTATCACTACAAGAATGACGCTTGCATCTCAGAACAAATTAATGTGCTTACATTATAATTGTACAATGAATTAAGAAATTACATATATTTTGAAATAAATATATTATTTTTTTATTTCTTCAGCAGGTACTGCTTTTCTTGCTAATAACTTTATATCCAGTTTAATGATTTAATAGGCAACAAGTTACATAGTATTTTGTATTCCATTTTTCGATAAGTAAGGCATAATAACTTTATAAGCCAACATAACTAGTGTATTGCCCGTAATTTAGTTGAAGGACTGGAAATTTTAATGTAGCCTTGTAAACTAAATAGATTAATCGAAGTTAGGGCGTTGTCACACTATTGCATAAAACAATCGAGACAGTTACAAACTTTATGCAATAATTACACGAGTTTGTAAGTGCCCTATTTTTTATATGAACCTTTTTAACATTTTTAGAACTTTTATTGTTACCAATTGTCATTCAATTACGTAAATAATCAAATTTACGTTTGTATTTTTATTTTTAGTGATTTTTGTATAGAGTCATAAGTGTTTTATGTTTAAAATAAATGATTGTAAATTACCAAATGTTTTATTACCCCAATTTTATTTAAAATATTTATAATATAAAATTCACATATAAATTAATAAAATACCTTTGAAAAAGCAATTAAGGGTCGTGCATTGCTAACATTTTTCACATAGGTACTGAAAATAACCGAGAAATATTCTCGGAACTTTAATAAGATTAAAGGGATGTAACACACATTCATTCGGACGTTCGGAAAGGAAACAGCTTACGAGCGAAGGTTTTTGTGGAAAGCGCCCATAATAAATCAAGACTCTCTGCCACTGGTCAGCAACATGAAGTTGAGAAACTTTATGGATATGTACAAAAAAGAGGTATACATTTTGGTAACCGCTGCTTTTCAAATTGTTTCTATGTGTAAATACACAACGCCAATCGCATTATTCAATATTACATCAAAATTCAAATTACTATTGGTTTTTACTGTAGGTATGTACTTTAAATATATTATGTTATATACCTACGAACATGTCAAGGTAAATAAAACCTTGTAAAAAGAAGTTTCGACAATTATAGACGTATTTTTGAGTAAAAATATGTAGTCTATTATTTTAAACATAGTAGATAAATTAAGCAACTAAGAACCTACTTCCATCTTTGATAAGTAAAGATACTTCGTATATAAATAAGTACTTCAAATATTTTAGGGACATTTTAGCACTTTTATACGCAACTATATCAATTCTCAAAACTGGTTACATTTTCTTGTTAGGAGTGAGTAATCTTTACTAATCTATGACTTCCATTAAGAAGTTTCAGATGAACGAAGTAATATGAAACGGGTACCTACGTTCTTACTTAATTTATATGTTTAAAATATTATTAAAGATTACAATGACTTAATGATAATAATGATTTACGGTTTAACCTATTAAAACAAATTCATAATTTATAACAATTCCAACAAAATATTAATTTCTTGCTTTAAAACCATGATACATTTAAAAACACTACAAAACTGTACAAGTGGCAAATTTTAAATAAGATACTTGCCAATTCTACGGCAATAAATTTTCAAAGATCTCACCTTAATACCCTCGGGAATTAAGATTTAGCGTGGTGTTTGTTATCGGAGCATTTGTCATTGGAGCTGTCGCATCCAATTATAGGGAGATTCAAGTAGGTATTCTGAATTTAGTTATAAATCAGATTCATATCGGTTCATTATGTAGTTAGTTAATTCGTACATTTTACGGTATTATGCTAAAAGCTTAGAAATAAACTACATACTATTTTGGGATTAATTTTAACAAAACTGACCGATATTTTAAGGATAGATATTTCATATGGGTTTTTCTACCTTATACCAGCAGAAGAAGGATTTTTTTAGAATGTGACAGAGACAGTATGGTTTGTCCGGAGAGGTACCAGGTGGCTTTTTTCCGTTAAATGATGTAGATGCTGGCTGACTATTATACGATGTGACTGTCTTAGTTTTCAGGAGTACCAAAGCGTTTGTAATAGACTTAATCCAGAATCTTTTCTATACATAATTACGTCAATATGTAAAATGTATACCAATATGGACTGTTTAAACAGATCCCTTTCGTACCTCCAGGGTTTCATCATAAAAGGCGAAAGTTGCAGCGAACCCGAGGGATAAACAAAAAGGGTAGGGTTTTTGCGGAAGGCCCTTCGTTATTAATGTAATAACTGACACTTTGTTTTATGAGACCCCCAACTTCACTAGTTTGTACGTGGCCGATGATAAAACACCCTTTACCTAAAGATGTTTCCGGTGGTATGAATTTTACAGTAGTAACTATAAAGAAATTTGCTTTTAGCCTCGAGAAATAAATTTTAAAGTAGACATTTTGTTACAAATTTTATAAATAATTAATTGTTTTAAGTAATACGTAAAGATCCGCTTAAATATTATGAATATGTTTAAAATATTAACAGTCACTAATATTTGTTGTAGACAATTCGACCAGTTAAGTTGTCGACGACAAAAATCTTTTAGTTATTGTTACAATAAAGATTCGGTGTAAACATATAAGACATACATATTACATACATATAAATTAACGTCGGTCAAGGTTTTTCCAGAGATCATACCTAAGTTCACTTTAAACCATATATCTAGGTACCTATATAAGTACGTAAATAAACACATTATTTCGTAAACAACAAATAATTTCCTGTTTTTGGGATTTGAATTACTGATGAGCATATATCATAAGTAAGGATGACATACACATCAGTAATTCAAAACAGTAGTTGCTACCTACATACCTAGCTGTATGGATAAATTAGTACATACTTAATACTTATCTTTTTATCTAAAATTTTGTATCTTTTTGTTATTTATTTTGATTACAATAATGAGCAACGCTTGGCATAATAATCACTTAAAAGTATTTGTATATATGGTATAAATAATTTATAATATACTTTTGCAAACATTTATGCGGTTTTTGGTCGATATATTCGTACATATTTCCCAAGAAAGTAAATTATAAATTTTATTTTAGTACATCTTCGTTAATTTGTATGTTTTTTATACAAATGTATTAAAAAATAAACATACGGAATACAAATGCAACATGTACCTACTTTTGGTATCGATAGTACCACCAGACAACACGTATACAAATTCATAGCGCGTTCTCCAAACGATTTGTAAGGAAATGTATTGAAACTATTGCTCTATTTCAACAAACTGTACAGTCACGTAGACAAGCTTGCACGTACATCTGGACTTCCTTCCAATCGCTGCTCGAACTGTCGACATTCGATATCAGTCGAGCGTTCCGAACATTCAGGAATTTCCAATAATACAACCCCCTTTCGAATATTTACCAAGAAAACTTTGCCGATGAATGTTCTCTTATCTCTCTTATCGCTACGGCTTAGAGTCTAAAAGCTTAGAGGGGAGTTTTTGAAAAGTTTGGGAAGAGTCTCGCTGTAAAGGTAAATTTCGAAGTTTTTCGTTGCAGGCGTTTCGTTGTTACCAGTATTACAGAGATTAAGGAGCCCATAAAAGATATTACTTCGACAAATTTAATGATGCGTCCGTGCAGAAATATATCGGTCTTTTTATAATAAATATTGATTATTATTTTTCAGCGGGTTATATTTTGATAATATAGAAGACAATCAATAATTATATTCTTACTACTTTCAAAACTAGATACCTACATATAGGTAAATGAGTGATAATGCAGGTAACGATTAAAATGAAGGAGGACAGAATATTTAATTAGCATTAAAATAGAATTTTTAAGAAAAAAAGTGTTTTAAAATATTGATTTGTAAAATTACTGCAATTAAATTACCATATTTGTAAACTGCCCAAATATTATTTATATAACCAGGTATTGTACAAATTGATTAATTTTTATTTTTATTTATTTTCTCTTAATATAAATCCATAGGAAGTATCAGCCTGTAAGAAGCTGATACAGCAATCTTAGCACAAGCAAGACAATTTGCTGCACAAAGGCGTTCCGAAGGGTTGATTGCATTGAAAGGAAAGTCATTAACCCACTTCTTCGTGTATTTTTAGCGCAGTCAGCGCTATCAGTAGGTTGTTCAACTTCCGATCGTTGTGTAATGAAAATAAACTACTAAAGCTCTGTTCTGTTACGTTGTGAAATTGTTTGTAGATAACTTTATTATAGTAGGAGTTGGGCGAAACAATTTCAAGGTTATCAAAATTGGTATGACTCCCTTTAAGTTAGACATTAACTGCACTGGGAACGGGTTTCTTTCCGAAACTGCGGAGAGCCGTAAATGTATTATATATATATTTCATTTATAATATAAGAGTAGCAGACGAGCATGCAGTCCACCTGATGGTAAGTGGCTACTGCCGCCCGTGGACATCTGTAATCAACCTCAGATAGGATTAGATATTCCTACCCCGACGTCGGCCACAGATGCGCCGCTACCCCTGAGGACTAAGCTGGAACGCTTCGGAAAAGTCTGTCTCCCTTACCACACCCTTCAAACCGGAACACAGCAGCGCCTAACACTGCTGTTATTAGGCAGAAATAGGTATGGCGGTGGTGCTGCCGGAGTTGAACCACAAGGGTTCTACCACCTTCAAATCCCATCATTATAAATGTTTATTAATTAAATATTGTATATATAATTATCATAATAATATATACATGACACGATTAGTAACGACACGATTATTTACTGAAAATAGACATTACTTGATTAATACCCTCGGGAATTAAGATTTAGCGTGGTGTTTGTTATCGGAGCATTTGTCATTGGAGCTGTCGCATCCAATTATAGGGAGATTCAAGTAGGTATTCTGAATTTAGTTATAAATCAGATTCATATCGGTTCATTATGTAGTTAGTTAATACATTTTACGGTATGAATATACTTATGCTAAAAGTTTTACAATAAACTAGATACTATTTTGGGATTCATATTGGCAAAAACTGACCGATATTAGAAAGATAGATATTTCATACGAGTTTTTCTGCCTTATACCAGCAGAAGAAGGTATTTTTTAGAATGTGACAGAGACAGTATGATTTGTCCGGAGAGGTACCACCACACCACCCATTGTTATCGTGAAGGAGTTCTGCTTTTTTCCGCTAAATAATGTAGATGCTAGCTGACTATCATACGATATGACTGGCTTAGTCTTCAGGAGTACCAAGGCGTCTGTAATAGTCTAAATCCAGAATCTTTTCTATACATAATTACGTCAATATGTAACCTGTATACCAACATGGACTGATTACACAGATCCCTTTCGTACCTCCAGGGTTTCATCATAAAAGGCGAAAGTTGCAGCGAACCCGAGGGATAAACAAAAAGGGTAGGGTTTTTGCGGAAGGCCCTTCGTTATTAATGTAATAACTGACACTTTGTTTTATGAGACCCCCAACTTCACTAGTTTGTACGTGGCCGATGATAAAACACCCTTCACCTAAAGATGTTTCCGGTGGTATGAATTTTACAGTAACTATAAAGAAATTCGCTTTTAGCCTCGGGAAATAAATTTTAAAGTAGACATTTTGTTACAAATTTTATAAATAATGAATTGTTTTAAGCGTATTAACGTATAGATCCGCTTAAATATTATGAATATGTTTCAAAATTTAATAGTCACTAATATTTGCTGTAGGCATCGGGATAATTCGATCAGTTAAGTTGTCGACGAGATAAATCTTTTAGTTTTTTTTTTCTTTTTTTATAATATAGGAGTAGCAGACGAGCATGCAATCCACCTGATGGTAAGTGGCTACTGCCGCCCATGGACATATGTAATCAAGATGGTAAGTGGCTACTGCCGCCCATGGACATATTATTATGTAATAATTAGATATTTCTATCTGAGGTCGGCCACAGATACGCCGCTACCCCTGAGGACTATGCTGGAACGCCTCAGAAAAGTATGTCTCCCTTACCACACCCTTCAAAACGGAACACAGCAGCGCCTAACACTGCTGTTACGAGTATTAGGCAGAAATAGGTGTAGCGGAGGTGCCGCCGGAGTCGAACAAAGGTTCTACCACCTTGGTTGGCTACCCAGGTTGGTACCTATATAAGTACGTAAATAAACACATTATTTCGTAAACAACAAATAATTTCCTGTTTTTGGGATTTGAATTACTGATGAGCATATATCATAAGTAAGGATGACATACACATCAGTAATTCAAAACAGTAGTTGCTACCTACATACCTAGCTGTATGGATAAATTAGTACATACTTAATACTTATCTATTTATCTAAAATTTTGTATCTATTTGTTATTTATTTTGATTATAATAATGCAACGTTTGGCATAATAATCATTTAAAAGTATTTGTATCTATGGTATAAATAATTTACAATATACTTTTGCAAATATTTATGCCGATTTTGGTCGACATATTCGTACATATTTTCCAAGAATATAAATTTTATTATAGTATATCTTCGTTTATTTGTATGTACATACAAATATATTAAACAATATACATACTGAATACAAATCCAATATTTACCTACTTTTGATATCGACAGTACCACCAGACAACACGTATGCAAATTCATAGCGCGTTCTTCAAACGATTTGTAAGGAAATGTATTGAAACTATTGCTCAATTTCAACAAACTGTACAGTCACGTAGACAAGCTTGCACGTACATCTGGACTTCCTTCCAATCGCTGCTCGAACTGTCGACATTCGATATCAGTCGAGCGTTCCGAACATTCAGGAATTTCCAATAATACAACCCCCTTTCGAATATTTACCAAGAAAACTTTGCCGATGAATGTTCTCTTATCTCTCTTATCGCTACGGCTTAGAGTCTAAAAGCTTAGAGGGGAGTTTTTGAAAAGTTTGGGAAGAGTCTCGCTGTAAAGGTAAATTTCGAAGTTTTTCGTTGCAGGCGTTTCGTTGTTACCAGTATTACAGAGATTAAGGAGCCCATAAAAGATATTACTTCGACAAATTTAATGATGCGTCCGTGCAGAAATATATCGGTCTTTTTATAATAAATATTGATTATTATTTTTCAGCGGGTTATATTTTGATAATATAGAAGACAATCAATAATTATATTCTTACTACTTTCAAAACTAGATACCTACATATAGGTAAATGAGTGATAATGCAGGTAACGATTAAAATGAAGGAGGACAGAATATTTAATTAGCATTAAAATAGAATTTTTAAGAAAAAAAGTGTTTTAAAATATTGATTTGTAAAATTACTGCAATTAAATTACCATATTTGTAAACTGCCCAAATATTATTTATATAACCAGGTATTGTACAAATTGATTAATTTTTATTTTTATTTATTTTCTCTTAATATAAATCCATAGGAAGTATCAGCCTGTAAGAAGCTGATACAGCAATCTTAGCACAAGCAAGACAATTTGCTGCACAAAGGCGTTCCGAAGGGTTGATTGCATTGAAAGGAAAGTCATTAACCCACTTCTTCGTGTATTTTTAGCGCAGTCAGCGCTATCAGTAGGTTGTTCAACTTCCGATCGTTGTGTAATGAAAATAAACTACTAAAGCTCTGTTCTGTTACGTTGTGAAATTGTTTGTAGATAACTTTATTATAGTAGGAGTTGGGCGAAACAATTTCAAGGTTATCAAAATTGGTATGACTCCCTTTAAGTTAGACATTAACTGCACTGGGAACGGGTTTCTTTCCGAAACTGCGGAGAGCCGTAAATGTATTATATATATATTTCATTTATAATATAAGAGTAGCAGACGAGCATGCAGTCCACCTGATGGTAAGTGGCTACTGCCGCCCGTGGACATCTGTAATCAACCTCAGATAGGATTAGATATTCCTACCCCGACGTCGGCCACAGATGCGCCGCTACCCCTGAGGACTAAGCTGGAACGCTTCGGAAAAGTCTGTCTCCCTTACCACACCCTTCAAACCGGAACACAGCAGCGCCTAACACTGCTGTTATTAGGCAGAAATAGGTATGGCGGTGGTGCTGCCGGAGTTGAACCACAAGGGTTCTACCACCTTCAAATCCCATCATTATAAATGTTTATTAATTAAATATTGTATATATAATTATCATAATAATATATACATGACACGATTAGTAACGACACGATTATTTACTGAAAATAGACATTACTTGATTAATACCCTCGGGAATTAAGATTTAGCGTGGTGTTTGTTATCGGAGCATTTGTCATTGGAGCTGTCGCATCCAATTATAGGGAGATTCAAGTAGGTATTCTGAATTTAGTTATAAATCAGATTCATATCGGTTCATTATGTAGTTAGTTAATACATTTTACGGTATGAATATACTTATGCTAAAAGTTTTACAATAAACTAGATACTATTTTGGGATTCATATTGGCAAAAACTGACCGATATTAGAAAGATAGATATTTCATACGAGTTTTTCTGCCTTATACCAGCAGAAGAAGGTATTTTTTAGAATGTGACAGAGACAGTATGATTTGTCCGGAGAGGTACCACCACACCACCCATTGTTATCGTGAAGGAGTTCTGCTTTTTTCCGCTAAATAATGTAGATGCTAGCTGACTATCATACGATATGACTGGCTTAGTCTTCAGGAGTACCAAGGCGTCTGTAATAGTCTAAATCCAGAATCTTTTCTATACATAATTACGTCAATATGTAACCTGTATACCAACATGGACTGATTACACAGATCCCTTTCGTACCTCCAGGGTTTCATCATAAAAGGCGAAAGTTGCAGCGAACCCGAGGGATAAACAAAAAGGGTAGGGTTTTTGCGGAAGGCCCTTCGTTATTAATGTAATAACTGACACTTTGTTTTATGAGACCCCCAACTTCACTAGTTTGTACGTGGCCGATGATAAAACACCCTTCACCTAAAGATGTTTCCGGTGGTATGAATTTTACAGTAACTATAAAGAAATTCGCTTTTAGCCTCGGGAAATAAATTTTAAAGTAGACATTTTGTTACAAATTTTATAAATAATGAATTGTTTTAAGCGTATTAACGTATAGATCCGCTTAAATATTATGAATATGTTTCAAAATTTAATAGTCACTAATATTTGCTGTAGGCATCGGGATAATTCGATCAGTTAAGTTGTCGACGAGATAAATCTTTTAGTTTTTTTTTTCTTTTTTTATAATATAGGAGTAGCAGACGAGCATGCAATCCACCTGATGGTAAGTGGCTACTGCCGCCCATGGACATATGTAATCAAGATGGTAAGTGGCTACTGCCGCCCATGGACATATTATTATGTAATAATTAGATATTTCTATCTGAGGTCGGCCACAGATACGCCGCTACCCCTGAGGACTATGCTGGAACGCCTCAGAAAAGTATGTCTCCCTTACCACACCCTTCAAAACGGAACACAGCAGCGCCTAACACTGCTGTTACGAGTATTAGGCAGAAATAGGTGTAGCGGAGGTGCCGCCGGAGTCGAACAAAGGTTCTACCACCTTGGTTGGCTACCCAGGTTGGTACCTATATAAGTACGTAAATAAACACATTATTTCGTAAACAACAAATAATTTCCTGTTTTTGGGATTTGAATTACTGATGAGCATATATCATAAGTAAGGATGACATACACATCAGTAATTCAAAACAGTAGTTGCTACCTACATACCTAGCTGTATGGATAAATTAGTACATACTTAATACTTATCTATTTATCTAAAATTTTGTATCTATTTGTTATTTATTTTGATTATAATAATGCAACGTTTGGCATAATAATCATTTAAAAGTATTTGTATCTATGGTATAAATAATTTACAATATACTTTTGCAAATATTTATGCCGATTTTGGTCGACATATTCGTACATATTTTCCAAGAATATAAATTTTATTATAGTATATCTTCGTTTATTTGTATGTACATACAAATATATTAAACAATATACATACTGAATACAAATCCAATATTTACCTACTTTTGATATCGACAGTACCACCAGACAACACGTATGCAAATTCATAGCGCGTTCTTCAAACGATTTGTAAGGAAATGTATTGAAACTATTGCTCAATTTCAACAAACTGTACAGTCACGTAGACAAGCTTGCACGTACATCTGGACTTCCTTCCAATCGCTGCTCGAACTGTCGACATTCGATATCAGTCGAGCGTTCCGAACATTCAGGAATTTCCAATAATACAACCCCCTTTCGAATATTTACCAAGAAAACTTTGCCGATGAATGTTCTCTTATCTCTCTTATCGCTACGGCTTAGAGTCTAAAAGCTTAGAGGGGAGTTTTTGAAAAGTTTGGGAAGAGTCTCGCTGTAAAGGTAAATTTCGAAGTTTTTCGTTGCAGGCGTTTCGTTGTTACCAGTATTACAGAGATTAAGGAGCCCATAAAAGATATTACTTCGACAAATTTAATGATGCGTCCGTGCAGAAATATATCGGTCTTTTTATAATAAATATTGATTATTATTTTTCAGCGGGTTATATTTTGATAATATAGAAGACAATCAATAATTATATTCTTACTACTTTCAAAACTAGATACCTACATATAGGTAAATGAGTGATAATGCAGGTAACGATTAAAATGAAGGAGGACAGAATATTTAATTAGCATTAAAATAGAATTTTTAAGAAAAAAAGTGTTTTAAAATATTGATTTGTAAAATTACTGCAATTAAATTACCATATTTGTAAACTGCCCAAATATTATTTATATAACCAGGTATTGTACAAATTGATTAATTTTTATTTTTATTTATTTTCTCTTAATATAAATCCATAGGAAGTATCAGCCTGTAAGAAGCTGATACAGCAATCTTAGCACAAGCAAGACAATTTGCTGCACAAAGGCGTTCCGAAGGGTTGATTGCATTGAAAGGAAAGTCATTAACCCACTTCTTCGTGTATTTTTAGCGCAGTCAGCGCTATCAGTAGGTTGTTCAACTTCCGATCGTTGTGTAATGAAAATAAACTACTAAAGCTCTGTTCTGTTACGTTGTGAAATTGTTTGTAGATAACTTTATTATAGTAGGAGTTGGGCGAAACAATTTCAAGGTTATCAAAATTGGTATGACTCCCTTTAAGTTAGACATTAACTGCACTGGGAACGGGTTTCTTTCCGAAACTGCGGAGAGCCGTAAATGTATTATATATATATTTCATTTATAATATAAGAGTAGCAGACGAGCATGCAGTCCACCTGATGGTAAGTGGCTACTGCCGCCCGTGGACATCTGTAATCAACCTCAGATAGGATTAGATATTCCTACCCCGACGTCGGCCACAGATGCGCCGCTACCCCTGAGGACTAAGCTGGAACGCTTCGGAAAAGTCTGTCTCCCTTACCACACCCTTCAAACCGGAACACAGCAGCGCCTAACACTGCTGTTATTAGGCAGAAATAGGTATGGCGGTGGTGCTGCCGGAGTTGAACCACAAGGGTTCTACCACCTTCAAATCCCATCATTATAAATGTTTATTAATTAAATATTGTATATATAATTATCATAATAATATATACATGACACGATTAGTAACGACACGATTATTTACTGAAAATAGACATTACTTGATTAAAACAATAATGAGCTAAACTAAAGTCTTAGAAGGTCTTATTTTAAACCTTACTTCCTGGATACGTGTCATATCTCTCTGCATTCATAGATAATTAATGAGTCACATTTGAGATCGAATGTGCTCTGATTTCTAATTTGGTAACAAATAGCCAATGACTTATGACCACTTAATTTCATCTTATAAATACATCTTTACTAGTTCAATGACTTATTAAAATCTTCACATTTTAAAAGTAAATATTAATTACCCAAAGGGCGCTACGTAGATGGCTTTCTGTGCGAAATTATTAATTTCACACATTAAACAACGCTCATTAAGATGACAGTTTAGATTAAACCGTTTAATTTAAATTAATGGGTGACCGTTTAATCCTACGCCTTACTTGACTTAACATAATTAATGGTAAATTAGATATCCTATCTACCTAATGCCTATTTACTGATAAGAGGATTATTTCTGGAATGTAAAATATAACTAAGCATGTATAATTGTAGATATATTATAATAGGTATCAGGTAGATCGTGCATCTATCTACATACATAATCTCCTTGTCAATAAAAAAAATGTACTACATCCACGCTAACAGTACCATCTGTTGTGGCATCTTATGTGACTGCAATATTCTAATATTGAAAATCGTAACGGCAAGTACACCAAGGTGTTAAGTGCCGTACCAAGAAATAATTGTATATATTTCCGAAATATCTTAAGGAGAGATACAGATGTGTCTTCATTTTTGTTAGATGATCGAAAATATTAATAATTTTAGTACAACAGTATTTGTATTGATTTCGTAAACGTGTTATAGTATATACTAAATAACAAAAGTAATAATACGTATACTAAGTAAGAAAATAATAATTAAGTCTTACGAGTTGATAAGTTTTCGAAAAGAAGTAGAATTATTGTTGGTTAGTAATCCCCATACTGGCATAGGCATAGTTACGAGTACATACCCTTTAGTGAAGTTTGTCTTATACTCTTTAGACGAAAATACAATTTCCAAGAACATTACTAAATAATCCTTTACATACGAGTAATTGACACCTATAAATTACCTAAATAAAATGATGTGTCTATAGTAAAATTATAACAGCAATATTATTATACCTATAAAGCGACCCTACGACGTATAGATACAATTATAATCTGTCAGTGAATTGTCGGAGCACGGATTTTGTTGAGAAGCTAATTGCATAAGACTTGGTGCGGGTAGCCCATCCATCAATCAGGATCTGTCTAAAGCGAGCGGACTAATTTGCCCGTTTGTTTTGCCTTTAAGCCTCATGCGGTCCTGGTACCCGGGTACATTGATCGATGTTTCATTAGAATTTGTAAACAGTTTATTAGCGGTTGGACCCACTGTTTAGGGTTTGTCTAGGGTACCAACGTCAATATTGTTGTAGGTTTTATCTTAACTGTGTGCATTAATAAAAATAATATATTTAATGTGATTTTGACAAGACAAATAATTTGTAATTTTAGATTAATATTCTCGCAACAAATAATTGTTTTTAAAATAAATTTAGTATTTCTTTTAATTCAACTACCACTTACTAGTATATTATAGAATTGGTGTAGTTAAGTCGATGTCCCAAATTAAAGGCTGTAATAGAGGATGGTCCGGCCCATACATTAATTAGAATCCGCCTAGGGAGAGGACTACTCACTGTGTGTGTTGTCTTCTCATATTTTAATTTGATTTACTTACAAGCTACCTATTAGCATATAACTAAAAATTATGAGCAATTCTATGGTACTGATATATTTAATAGGCAGTTATAGCCTAGTGGTTAAGAAACTCGGCCTCTCGATCGAGGGGTCCAAGGTTCAAATCCCAGGCCAACCTCCAACCTCTGATTTTTCGAAATTATGTGCGTATTAGAAATTAATGATCACTTGCTTAAACGGTGAAGGAAAACATCGTGAGCAAACCTGCATACCTCAGAGATTTATAAAAAAAAACTCAAAGGTATGTGAAGTCTACCAATACGCACTTGGCCAGCGCGGTGGACTATGGCCTAATCCTTCTCATTATGAGAGGAGACCCGTGCCCAGCAGTGGGACAGTAATGGGTGGATGATGATGATGATATATTTACGGAGTTTTAATTAGAGAAGGCTAAATTGAGTTACAAAATGTGAAGATAATTTTTAAGTGGAAAATCAATTCAGGTACAGATTAAATTAAAAAATACATGATTTTTTACCAAAGTGGATAGAAAATAGGAAAAAGCCATTTTAATTGAGTTTTCAATATACTCAGACATGCTTACGTTTCGTTTCCAATTGTTTTGTAGTGAACAAATTAATCTTTATGTCTAGTTGGCTGAATTAACTTCCGCGTTAGTCCCATGGGACATATTCGTACATAATATGCGTCCGCCACTTTGTATCCGCCATAATAAATGCCTGTCTGGTCCATAATTAAAGGGCTGGCGAAAGTCAAACGGCCTATCTGGAAAGCCAAATTTAGTTTAACAAGGTTGACGTCAAAGCGAATCTCGCCATTATTCAACGCCTCTTAGGTAGTGTAGGAAACAATATTAAATGTTAACAATTTATTGAGACATGAACAGCTTTGTGACACTGACATATCGAAGATTGTTTATCAAAATTAGTGCAGTCAGTCAGGTGCATTGGTATCCATGGATACTCAGAATCTCTAAAGATTACTATAAAGAATCAAAAAATCACTAGTAGTCCAAACTAAGCGCGGTGAACACGGAAAAACCTTGGTAGCGGAGGTCTGTGTCCAATGCATTTATTGCTACGATTCTACCTGAAACCAGCGAAGTGGAGTATGGCCTAAATATCTCTCAGTCTGAAAGAAGTCCCGTGCACAGCAGTCTGACAGGATTAGGTTGACGACGACAGCTAACAATATTGTTAAAGCCTCAATCCTTTATTATAAAAATAATCTTACTCTTGAATACGAAAGTAAAAATTAGTTTTGACTGTACGTATCATCTACTCAAATATAAACGCCAAGTATTACAAAAATCTTGCTTTTAAAAACAATCTATATACATTCTGCATGTGGAAAATACTTTAAAACTCGTCTAAAATCAGAATCCAAACTAAACGGAATATAAAAACTTTAGGGAACAAGAATACAGTTTGAAGTTCGTACAATTTTCCTAGAGGGTTCGGATTTCGGAGTGGCTTCGCTTCGGTCTATTTTGTCTGAATCACAACAAGTTTGCTTACTCTCGCCTTACTGTGCAAACTCAATCGCTGCGCCGATTGTTCTAGAGTTTTATTGAAAGAACTGGGTTTGTTTAGAGAATATTTCAATATATTCTATTATCAATATACACTAAATCTAACTGCTTGTTGTGAAATTTTAGAGATGTCTTGTCATGTTTATGATACGGTAAAGTTCGTCATGAAAAGCAAAACTAAGACAATATGTTTCAATAACTTAGGTTATTACTTACTGAAGTGAAAGTAAATACAAGCAAGGAAATCCCATCTTTCTTAAATGTCTTATTTCTCATAATATGCTTCTCCTTCATTATCTTCGACCACTGAAGAACAAAATTCAAAGACACCAGAATACAGCATCGCTGCATTGCTTTACAATCATAGGCTCTAGGTTAATTGTTATTATAAGAGTTGGTTTTATCAATCCAAATAGAACTCTTTTTAATCATCAACCAGCTGTTACCGCTCCGGAACGTGTTGCGTTATGAAGAAGAAACAAACTCAATTTACATACAACTTATCTATTCGTAGGCAGTCGAAAACAGTCCATTCAAATTAAATCATTACCCTCCGTACTTAAAGGGCGAAGAAAAGAAGAACGGGCAAAACAAGCAATAAAACGGCCATTCAGCGAACTGAAGTTTGGAACTGGAAGTAATAAAACCGTTACAGCTGAATCTTTGGGCGGCCCTTTACACTCCTGAAGTGTGTTTGTTAGAAAGTACAGAACCCTTTACGGAATGAATGGCCAATGGCGAAACAAAGAACTCCGAGATAACTTTGGAATGAAATGCTTGGTTTGAATAAATATTAGGGGAAAGAAAATAATAACTGCGTTGATGCGACTGCACGAAACGCTCGTGAAACAAATATGAGATGTGGAATATGAAGAAATTGAAATAACTTGAAAATAAATATAACGATATGAGGGAAAGGGCCTCCGTAAAGGTTCGAAACTATAATGTGTCTTGAATTAGACACAATTGGTCTCATACATCTAATTAATTGGAAATATTCAATGTTTCTTAATTTAAAGTTAAACCTATAAATTATAATAATTTTTGTCAGCACCTTATAATTCATTTACGTTCTGTGAGCAACTTCTCCATTTACAGAATATGTAATATGTATCTATCTGTAAAAGCTAATCTTGATGGTAATAGCAAAGGAGCATCAGGGCAGCTTCGTTATTAATATCTATCTAATAACTATAACATAATTTACCCTAGTATATTCGCAGTGAGTGGTATGTGGGTGAGTCCGTTCCGTAAACAAAAACATAATTATAATAATTTATTAAGATTCAGCCTCATTGGCAGTGCGATCACGAAGCACTCTATGAAACTTGACGAAGGCTTTTTGGCGGGGGAAAGTTTCCTAGCGGGAATGTCTCGCACATACAAATGACGGTAAATGGTCTGGCTAGAGCATGTGAATGGAAAAACACCCTCAGTCGTACGAGGCATCCGTAGCCTTCAGATTACTTCGTTATCCTATTAGAACGCCTGTGCCCATAAATTCTACGATTTTTTGTGTCATTGCGCATCAAGGCTTAAGCTTAATCAAGATATCTCGTTGAGGCATATTTATTTACTTTTGTTTTGGCAGGATAGACGATTCTAGTTATAAATATTTCAATATTAATGATACGATTTAATTAGTTAGGCAATGATTTTCTTTTTATACCGAGTACTTGTATAAAATATATTTGATAGTCTAGTTTTGTGTTTGAATTTCATCTTGCTTTAAGACTGATCATTGACTAACACCCGCTATGAATAATAATCAATTTATCAAATTGTTGCCTACAAATATTGAAATTTTAAAATTTATAGTTAATCGATACTTATTGTAAAACATCGATCATTGGTAAGTAAGACAGAAATATTAGTTTTCAACAAAGGGTGCAAATGATGCACGCGTTCAAAAGTAAGACAACTTAAATTGCTAACAATACTATTATTTCCAGTACTAATGATATTTAAACGAAATGCAACGATCAAGCAGTAGCTATAAGAACATAGTAGATATTTAAAATTAGTATAAAAGGAACTAAAGTGCATACACTTTACTAGATATAGTAAAAGATACCACAATTTGCCTCTCAAGTGTCACGGAAATATACACGGCGCCGCCGAAAAGAATTCGCGGCACTGCATTCTGTTTTGTAATGATATATCGTGTTATAAATTATTCCACTTGAAATAATTCCGCATACTCCCTTTTTCCGACTTTCTGGTGCAATTTCGGCATGAGGAATTGCAAGCTATTTTCCGAGACTAAATGCACAATTTTTGACAGTAAAATACGTTGCCTGGTGATTTACAAACGTACGCTTTTTAGGTTACTCTATATTAGTATACATTCTTCCGAATAAGTGTAAGTTTTTCATTTTCGCAAAAGATTCTGTGTGATGATACCGAATTATGATTAAGTATAGATTTTGGTCCTTGAGGAGTTTTCTGCTATGTTTACAAAGATTTCCTTAAATCACCATAATCCGTACGTACTAGGGTCAAGTTAATAGATTACAAAAAAACTTAGAAAAGGAGGACAAGTACGTGGAATTTAGCAGCAATAACACAAAAGTTGATATAAGATATTTAGTTCAAGTGAGCTTACATACTGATGGAGAATAATAAGGCACCATTTCATCAACAAACTAAGTACCTACTGAAGATTTGTCGCATACGAGAACAAATGGAACTTTGCAGCAATAAAGTTGATGTAAGGGATGCTGCTCCAGTAGGCTCTAAAACTGATTAACAGTCGAGATAAGAAAAAACAACATTTAAGAACAAAGTACGTACAGAAGATCTGTAGCGTAAATTCAAATGTTCCTTACCTCCCTTTTCGCGGAGAAACATAAATCATTGTAACGAGGGGTTTTTACAAAGACATATTCACACGGTTTTGTGACAAACGACTATGTACATCTAACATACACTTCCGTCTAATGAGATAAGGGCTTTAAGAAATCCATTAGGTTACTGCGGTTCTATTAGCATTATACAAAGGAATTCTAATGTATTCTTCTTTAAAGCCTATAGTACTAACACAATCTATATGCACAAATTTTCATAATAATATATAGCAAATATCTATATTTATATATACGTATAAAATTAGGTTCATCAGCCTTTGAAGTTTATCTGTAACCTAGCTGTCTGTTAGAAGAAAATTCCTAGAAAATTCCTGGAAGTGGTAGACGAGCTTGTAGTAGAGCATGCAGAGAGAATGAAATGTACCGATTTAGTTCGCTGAAATACAATTCAGAGTGTGTCCTGTAGTGACGCTTAGGGCTGGTTCATGATAATTATATTTTTCGTACTCGATTCTAAGAGTATTACAATATTAGTGAAAATATAAATTTTTGTAAATATAATATTATTGACTGTAATAATAATAATGTTCAAAATATTATATAACCGAATATGTATTATGTGTTTTCATGTCTTATTTGACCTAAGTCGCGATTCCACCACGCCTACATCACTACAGAAAACATAAACGACCATTACTAAGAATACAGACCTCTATAATTAACGCATTCAAGCGAAATCCCTTACAGGCTTGTTATATGACAGAGTAATAAAAATAACTTATACAAAAAAGCTTGTAAAAAGGTGTAGCATGCGACGCCGTAAAAGATGACAACCAGCTGTATGCAATATCTAAACCGTTTCTAATTAAAAGTGACACTTTTATAATTGCGTGAACGAGAACAGATACTCGAGTCGAGTCCATTTTGAAGTAATATTATTGTGGTTATAAAAAATAATTTTAAGGTACACTTCCGATATTTAGGAACGAAACGGATAATTGCGACTATTTAAGAACGTTGTATTTGTAGTCAAAAATGAATAGCTTCATATAACATTTTTTCTTTAAAAAAATAATGTGGTAGGTATTTATATTGAGATGTTGATGTTGAATATATTAATATTAGCATCTATTCTTTCAGAACGGATATTTTTTCTACCTGAAATCTACAAATATTCGATTACAGATAATTATTATCTGAAAGTACGGAAATAAATATATTTTATTCGACCCGTATTTTACCAGACAACGCATATATTTAATTACTTATTTAATAACAATATCATATCATGAAAATCATACCCGCAAGATAATCGCAACTTGCATACCACGGTACTCCACCTTAAATCGAACGTAAGCATGAAACAGCGCCACAAACGTCAGAAAAGCTTTAATTTATATCCACTATTTGGAATACGGAAATTTCGTGGATTCTTCACTTCGTGTTTGATACTTTGATGCTATTAATACCTCCCACGGAAGGCTGCAAGATTTGTGTCAGGTATAAAATAAAGTGCTGTTGGTTGGAATAGACAAACAAATAACATGTTGGTATCTCGGAATGAAAATTGAGCTTTGTATTCTTAAATTCATGCTTTGAAGCGAAATTTGTACGTTTATTTTTGATGAACGGTAGTTTCAAAGTTTCTTTGGTTATAATTTTTCATTGGAATACGTGGTATCGTACATTATATTAGTTTAAGAAAACGCATTTTTTCACCAAAATCTATGTTACGAGCATTATGAGGCCGGTCAATGTTGTGTTATTATTTACCTAAAGTGTATGAAGATAATTGTAGCCAAATATTTAAATTTAGTTATAGATATATTCATCCTACTCACTAAGTTGGTATAAGTTTAATCGACTAAGTTACGGAATTAATCGATTAATTAATTTTCTTAATTTGTTACATAAATAAGATACTCGCACTAAAATCTTTTTACATTAGCTTATCTCACAGATAACAAAGTTATTAACCGCTGATAACTTTTACCAAAATTTTAATGAATATTTTGTATTCGTTTTTATAATTACGGACTAAGGCTGTCATAACATCCCACGGGTGTTTCCATCTCCACAATGAACATTAAATAACTTCTAATTAAGCTTGCGTACTGTGTAATTTGAATACAAATGTTGCTAATTACAAAGACGACAGGGCAATTAAAACGGTATCTCTATGATAATCTTGGAACAAGTTCTGATATGCAGCAATATGATCGTGGTGGTAATATCTTCGGTTCATTAGTCGATAATAGCAAGTGTAGCAATATTTCAATTTCTGTAATGTACTTAATGATCGTATGGACTCTGTACTCAATTTTACCGTTGAATGAACACAATAATGTAATGTAGGTTTTTTGTCTATGTAAATTTTACTAGATAGTATTACAATAATACGATGTTTATCGTAGTTACTTGATTTTACTTTACGTTTATTTATTTATTTTAATTTCTTTGTTTACGTTGCCATAAATTTTATTGAATTGTATCATAAATAGGTAATTATATAGTATGAATAGATGTAGTTATCAATTGTCATTAAAAACCAATGAACAAATACCCAAATACATCCAGGAAATCTATATGAATACTAGGAAAAGTAGGAATTATTTCACGACCTAACCGAATCATTTTACAACCTACAATAAAAGGTCGGCTACGTCACAAAATAAAAATAATTTATTTTGTGGTACCTGGCTATTGAAATGACTCAATAAATTGTTTTATAATCGAATAGAATTTGTATTTATGTTATGTTGTATAAATACATACAACATAAATGTTTAAATCTAAAATACAAACAAAATACGAGTACATCTACATGCAAGGAGCATTTACTCGTATATAAAAAATTACCGTTGTATCTTTTCTCATCTTTAAATGTGTCATCTTTTATGCAGATACGCCTACGTCGGCGTAAACGTTGCACCAATTTGTGTCGTAAGGCAAAAGTGCTCTCCAGTGTCCCAGTTTGAAAGTATAGCTGGAGTAACTGGAGACATGCAAGCTATTTTCTTTTTCTATAATTATTTTTGATGGCTTGGCTTCGAAAACTGTTTTTGTGCTACGGTAGATGATGGGTTTCATATCTAGGCGAGGTATGGAGCATATTCTACCTTCTTGATTTTTATTCAACTCAGGCCGGATAAATTCAGACTATAACGTTTCGACAAGGTTTATTAGCTGTTAACGAATAATAAAGTCGGGACTGATGGCGTAACATGGTCTCCAAAATATGTCACCCGACATTATGTGACATTTTATAGCGAGTTTATAACAATAAAATAGTATTTGAAGGTGGTGGAACTCTGTGGTTCGACTCCGGTGGTACCACCGCCACAACTATTTCTGCTTAATAACAACAGTGTTAAACGCTGCTGTGTTCTGATTTAAAGAGTGTGTAGACATCTGTGGCCGAGCTCAGGAACGAATCTAATCTTATCTGGGGCTAATTACAGATGTCCAGGAATAATTGAGGAGAACTCTATAGCGTGTAAATTCCCAAGGCAACGAATGGCCAAGGCAATTTTTATGAGAATAAAATATAATTCTATTCTCATAAAAAATAGCGACATTCTACGTTCTGAAATAATAAGACGTGGCGTTGGTCACGAGGGAAATTTTTCATTGAAATTAGAGCAGGAACACGGTCGAACATTAATCAAGTCTGGGAATAAGGGATAAAAAATTAAATTAAATGAGACGTTGAATGTATTTCACTATAATATTTTTAATGGAATCTCACAGAGCGTGGAAATCGTTTCAGTAGCATTGAAATACTTCTTAGTGGGTGATTAAAACTCTTATGAAACACATTTCTATTAATTTTCTTCCTCAGGAGAAAATATTTTTTTGATATTTATGTTCTTTATTAATATGATTGGGTAGGATGTAGTGTTTTTATGCATTTTTATTCAAGACAGATACCCATTTTCAGGATAACAGTGAAATTGACATGATAATATGCATTTTTGCAAAGTTTTCTGAAAATTTTACGAAAAGCAATTAACAAATCTGTAAGCAGCACAACTGTCGTTTAAATGTTTTCTTATCCTGGAATCGCACTCGTAACTACAAACGTATCATCATCATCATCAACAACCCATTACTGTCCCACTGCTGGCCACGGGTCTCCTGTAATAATGATTACAGAGAAGGATTAGGCCATAGTCCACCGCGCTGGCCAAGTGCGTATTGGTAGACTTCACATACATTTGATATTTTTTTTTATAAATCTCGCAGGTATGCAGGTTTCCTCGCGTTGTTTTCCTTCACCGTTTAACAAGTGATAATTATTTTCTAATACTCACCTAACTTTGAAAAATCAGAGGTGCGTGCCTGGGATTTGAGCCTCGGACCCCTCGATCAAGAGGCAGAGTTTCTTAACCACTAAGTTATCACTGCCACCAAACGTAGCAGACCTGTATAATCTGTTTTTCAAGTTATATCATTTCTATCAGGTTTTTGTTCTAAACGTGACATTTTATTATAAGTAAAATATAACAAGGTTCCAGTAACACGCACTGTATGCCCGTAACGTTAACGTAAAATTCAAGTCGGTAGGGGAAACAGTTTTACGACCCCGCGCCCTCTGGTTTAGTCCGGCTTGATTCCTTGATGATGCAGAATATGAGAGAAAAAGAGATGTAACAATGCAACAGAGCTTTTGAAAATATTTTTCGATAATAAATTAATTAAATATAGGTATTTTTAAGCTACTTGTTTATCATTGTCTGAAGTAAAACGCTATTATCTATTATCCAATTCTTGGATTAAATTCCACTGTCATATGAAAAGTCTCTTAATTTTTACTAACTTTGAAGGTCTCTGGAGGCATGCCTTCTTCCGCCTAATAACAGCATTGTTAAGCGCTGGTGTATACTACATCAAAGGGTATATTAAGGGAGACATGCCTAATTATCTGAGGTTGACCCCAAGTAAGCCTCCAATCTAATCTGGGGTTGATTAAAGATGACCATGGCGGTTATAGTTACTTTACATATATAAAACATAGACTGCATATTTGTTTGCTACTTATATGATAAAAATAAGTAATTAAAAGAAAGTAGGTAAATAATAACATAACATAACTCCTTTTAAATGTAAGTGAACTAAATGTACTAACATTTTGTTCATCTTATTGTAAGCTTTATGTTGGTAGTATCTCATTTTTACAGATATACTACTTGAAGAAGAATGCACGGGCGTCTTGAGACATCCCCCCAGGGCTCGCTGCAATTTTACGAGCGGCTGCCCTTAGCGCGGTACCAGCCCTTGCAATAAGGGTAACCACACATTCAATACTAAAGGGACAATGTGCGAAATTTATCATTATACTATGCAAAATTTGCAGATCTTAAAATATTATTCTTATGCAATTTCCTATTGATCACGTTTTTCATTATATTTTATTTAGGGCATTTATTTATTTATTTATTTTATTTTATTTATTATTTATGTACACACAAAATAGATACAGGAAGAAAATATATTATATATTATATATTTATTGTTTCCAAAACTTCTATACCTTCGTAATTTTTTACCGTTACTCGTACTAATATATCTTACCTTACTTTACAATACAGAACAATACACTTTTATTAAGGTATTTTAACACATATTTATCCGTAGATAGGGATGTTATAGTTACGTGTAAGTTAAGTAATAGTATTAAGTATCAAACGTAGAGGTATAATATGATTGCTGTATGTATGAGTACTTTTACGAAGCTAGAAGATTACTTTCGAATTTATTAAACGTAAATTCTTATTTAATGACAGTACATATTAAGACACACTTTATTTTGCTTGACATTGCATTACCCGAACGTCCTATATGGTTTACAGTGAGACATGGTCACCCTACTTGCACGCACCACAATCCTTCGGCAACAACACAATGAAAATATATTCCAACGTAATCCCAGCCTCCTCTGGCTGTTTATCCAATGTTTCAGGAATTTTCACTGCATTTACTCGAAATGGAGTTCAAAATTTGTTCACGTTATTTACTTTGTTCTCGTTTCAACATAGTGGCTGGAATGAAATATAATATTTCGTTACGATTTGGTATGCACTTGCAATTCAAACCTAGTCGTCTTTTTCGGCAAGTTTATACAGCTATGTTGACATTATAGTACAAATGTTGTCCGTCATTTCCAGGTTTGAATCCAGATACAGGGGTAATCACGTAATCAGACGAATTTCAGAGTTGAACCACCTTTAAATGTAAACATATCTATTTCCTTAGATATGTGATACTTATATGAATGAATAGGTGTAAAATTAAGCGTTTTATGTACGCACGTAAATCATCAGATTGATTAAGTTTTTCGTGAGAAAGTGTATCGCCTATTACTATAATATCGACGTATTTAGACCTGCTGGCGTATCTACATAAAATCTCCATCATACTTATCCCTAAATACGATTTCCCATTTATCATCATATAGAGTTTTATCGTATACGTGACGAAGATTTATTATCCCATAGGTTATAGCGATAAATATAAAAAGAGCGGCCAATTATGCATCATTTATACGGCCTCATGCATATAAATCAAAGTAATCACGGTGCAAAGGTGTTTAAGAAGAGATGCCGACTCGGCAACGTGATGCGACACTTGATGGTGAAACTAATCTAGATATTATCTACACTGATAAAGAATGGACTTGCAAATATGTACTTCGGCCTAATAACTGCAGTGTTAAGCGCTGCTGTTCCGCTGTGAAAGGAAATACTTTTTCGAGGCGTCCCAACTTAGCCCTCCGGGGTAGCAACGCATCAGTTGCCAGGTTCAGGTAGGAATCTTATTTCATATGGGTGTTGGTTATAATTATTTGTACCCAAATATTAATATTTAAAATTTATTTCTTCAAAGTTTTTTCATGTAATGTACGTAACATAATCCTTTTGTCTACAAGCTAGTTACCTACCGGTGTCAAATATAAGTTAAATTTATTAATTCTTGCAGTCAACATTTTCAGGTTCACTCAACCATATCAGCGGGCATCGTACAACCATATCAGCGGGCATCATACAACTATGAATTGAAATGTAAACTCATAGAAAATATAGTAATTTAATTCCGAAAGCAGTTTAATAGGTTTTAAACCTGCAATGAAACTGGATTAATTTCATTAATCCACTTAACCGTAGGTATCGTATTAATATAAAAGCATATTTAACATTGCGTATTGATAACTGTTATAATTATATTTTAAAATTACTAAAATTAACATTACTAGTTTGTACCTATGTAGGTACCTGTGACACAGTTAATATCCTGGTACTGTTTGTGGTTACTCTCTTTAAGACGGCTAAGATCATAATAAAGTATTTTTATGAAGTTTTATTTAGTACCGTTTATTCACATATTAATGAGATACGAACTGGTTATTTTTGGGCGACAAGTACGAGTATTGGCGAAACAAACAATAAAGCAACATGAGTACCTAAACTATTTGTAGAAAATTAAGTAGGTTCAGATACCTGTAGATATTTAGCTGTAGGTAAATAAACCTATGCGATTAAATCAGTAAATATGTAGAAAAAAGTTACATTTTTAAAATAATAGCAACATATTTTATTTATGACTTGAATTTAATATTACGACCCAGCGACTGCAAGAAGGTAGGTACTTTAGAAAAGAATAAAAACAGACACACCATTGTGAAGATTCTAAATCGCAGTGTAGAGCCCTTGATGTTTGTTGTAGCCAGTAGCGTAGGTACGGTAAAAGTACTTGTAACTACATTTTATTCTCTAGTATTGTGAAATACAATTGAACTTATCTTTTTAAATTTTTATTTCGTATCGCATTTGATGTTGTTTTATATTAACAGTAAATATATTATAATAACTGTTAAGACCTTTGAATTATTAACTAAATATTCATTGGACAGATAAATAGGAATGGGTATTGCTTATCAGTATTAAATTTTGGCGTGTTGTAAGTATAACTAAAATACATTTAAATGAAATAAAAGTTTTAGTTATTTATTAAGTAATATGTAATCGATTTGTCGTTGCTGATACTTGTAATATTTGTTGCTGATATTAGAAGCGAAGAAACAAAACTAACATTTTTTTAACCAATCGGTTACAATGGTACCTACCTTTATTTAAGGACATAATGGTTCATACGGAATAAACGCAATAATGCTGATATATAGAAACTATCACAATACCTCTCACAAGATACATTTTTCTGAAACTTTTCCCTGCAAAGAAACAGTCCTGTGTCTAGACACTATTGTGTAATTTCTAAATCGCGGGTGCGTAGAGCTCTTCATGTCTCTCGTCAGGTAAAGCCGCAGACGAGCGGGTTGTCTTTTATATAGCATTTTTGCAAGGAATACGTGTTGAAATGTATCTTTGTGTATTACGAGGTTAAATGTATGTAGGTATATCGTGGGCTTAAATAAATATGTGTACCTGTATCGTTTATTGATATATGTATGTAGAGGTATTTATGACTTCTTCGAAAAGGTTCTGTATTCGGCTGTATGTATTTTTTAACATATTTCCATCCAATGCAAGGGAATGATGAAGCACATGACTTATAACATTATTAAGTTGGTTAAGCCTGGTTTTAAAAATCCTCAGGATAATGTTTCAGAAACATTGATGCCGTCGGGCTATAATTATGAAAGCCTGTATTATTATACCAGTAAATTTTGTAAACCTACATTACCGTGCCTTCCAATTAAATACAAGTAGAATAATTCAACTTACTTAGTATACAGCTCTCACACAAAAAAATCCGCTCCTTCACTTTGGTACACACTGAATTTAAAAGGACCATTTATAAAGAAGTCCCTAAACGATAACCGAAATCTTTATAAAAGCACCCAATTGCAGTTCAGTGTGGGAGCAAACAGTTTATTCCCACGTGCAACAGCACACTGCATTTAAAATTCCATTTCCGTGCAACGAATATTTGAGAAAAGTTCAAATTGGACCCGTGAATTATTTCTTGGTATTAATACATGGTACCTGGAAGATAAGTTTTATTTGAATTTTGCTTATTATTATTGATGTTACTGTCCCACTACTGGGCACGACTCATCTCTCAGAATGAAAATGGTTAATTTTGTGGTCCGCCACGTGGTCGAGTGTGTTTAAGAATTAAACACTTCTTTATGAATAGAGGTTTTCACGATATTGTTTTCCGTTAAGTTATAGTTAATTATTGATAAGCGCATGGTAAATTATGATAGAAAATAAAAATATAAGACCTCCGATACGAAAGAAGGGTAGGTACCTACGCATGTATATATACATAGATATAATAATAAGGTATTGTAGTACTTTATTTTGGAATGTCTGAAGTAGTTTCTTTAAAACTTAGTACTTCAAAAGATAAAATATAAAAGTTGGATTATAAATTAATTGCAAAATTTGCAATCATTTTTGTAGGGTAAAAGCACAAATGACGGGCAATTTCATGTTTTCCCCATTTCTCAATTAATAGTTTGTTGAGACCTCTAATACAAATACATATATAGATTTAATCGTACAAATACTTACATGAAACTTAAAACTTTTTCCAAATTCGTATTTTTTATTACTAAGCTATTGTGCGATGTGCATTTTCTTCAATTCAAACAAAACCAAAATTAGCGCCATCTAACATTTTGTAAGCGATACACATGAAACAAGGCTACTTCAAGAAGCAAGTAGTTTACTTCTGTTGCAATAGGTGGCAGTGTTAACCATAACGACAATATATGGGGGCGTTAAGCTCCCCTTAATAATATTACTTTATATTTTTCAACAATATCTCATTATTTTAGATTTTATTATGCGATATTGAATTAAAACTATTTGTAACATAGTTCATTGCAATATACAGCACTGACACTGATATACAATTTAATAAATGCAAATTACTTTATGAAAACATTATCAGTTTTAAATATACAGTGGACCCGCGGTAATCCGGCCTCTGTCTAATCCGTCACCCCCTGTAATCAACATGGTCTATTATTTGTTACATATGTATTGAATATCTTTTGACAATATTTTTTGTAAGTTAAAAATTAATGTTAATTTTTTCATAAATAACGTTAATTTTATAATAAAACGTAACTTCTCTATTGTTTTGTTTAATTTATTGAATTTGACATGAATGATAAAGTATGATTTGTACTTCAGAGTACACTACACATGTATGTTAAATATAGAATCTTATCATTGGATCTGTATTTTGTCGGATTACAAGGTACTGTTTCGTGGAAAAAATCGGACTATAGGGGGTATTTTAGGCAGTACTCTATAATCCGACATATTGGATAGTCCGACACTGCCGTGCAAAATGATTGTCGGATTATCGCGGGTCCACTGTACCTACATTATACTTAATTGTTAAATAGTAAATAAATGTAATAAGAAGTGAGTCTTATGTTATATTTCCATATTACGCTGGTGTATTTGCTTATAATAATTATCACTATTTTAATTAATAGCAGATACAATTTTAGAATAATCTATGTCTCGTATTTGTACATACGTATTTCGTAACTGTTCTATGTATATTTTTCGTGATATATAATACTTTTTATGGTAACTGTATGTACTTGTTATATAGGAGTAATAAATAAAGCTTAAAGTAGGCAAGTAAGTGATATCATCTTGTGTATATTGGGCACCTTTGTTTAATAATAATGTAAATACTATTGTTTGCGTCAAAAGTTTTGAAATAGTATCAAGTAGGTTGGCTTGAGTCAAGGAAAAAAGAAACCCTCAATACATTTTCCAAATAATATATTTACTAATGCCAAATCAATCTTAAACACACTTCAAAACAGACATAAGTAATAATATGCACAATCTCACTTAACTAAGAGTAATAAAAGTAGATATATTCTATTTTGTTTTTGGAAAACAATTGTAATTTATTCTCCTCTATAATACTTTATCGAAAAAAATTATAATATTATATAATTATTTACAAGTTCATTTTAAGGCACTTGATTAGTGATTGCCATGTAGATAATAAGTACAAAAACAAAATGTGTAAATGTCTGCAGATGGCACAAATATGTTTCAACCGACAAAATTCATCGTCGTTATACGCGCGATATTAATATTCAATCTATCTAACGTTTTGCCTACCAAAGATAGACACTTATGCATAATAGAAATGGAAAGATTTCAATCTATGGTCCGCGTAAAACTGCTAGTCCGGTCTGAATATAGAAATCAATAGGGTCGCCATAGCAAATTGTATGACTACACCTGCTCGCAACTTCAGAGCGGACTAGCAGCTTGGTTCGGACTATACGCGTAATAAAAGTAGATTGAATATTAATATAGTACGTCTATAGGAAACACGCTATAATAATATTTATATGCAGACGTCAAATTTGTACGTTATTAGTTTTATCTCATCACAATATTATAAACATTATTCTGGTAGGGCTAGGAATATTTCAATGTTTCAGCTTATGGCGTTATATCCCTTTGTTGTTCCGTAAATGCTTAGTGTTTGTACTGATAAATATAAAATAGTATTGAGAAGGAAGCACTGATGCAATGTTCTTTTATCAAAAATTACAAATTATAGATCCCTATTTATTAAAAAAAAAATGATATTTTCTTTTTTTACATCTATTAGAAAAATATTTAATCTCCTCAATAATAGGATAAATAGTTATAATTATAAATGTTGAATTGCTTTTCTGAAATATCATGAACGATATGATTATGTAAGATTTTTGATAAAAATGACGAAAATGAATATGGATATGATTTTGATGGTTAAAGAACTTCATAGCACCGAGTTAAATTATGTTGTCACGTAATAAATTTAAAAAAAATATCAATGGGGAAATTGAAAATTTATTCTATAATAGATTTGATGAAGTTAGAATATATCGATATAGAATATATCCATTCTGAAATCTTAATCTAAAAATTATTTCTTTTTTACTAAATATATGATCAATCTACTCCCATAGATATTATATAGGGTTATCAAAAGTTTATGGTAGGTACTATATTTTTAAAGCAGGGAAATTGTTTGCATACTTCCAATCTATTGGTAAATTTATACTACCATAGAAGGTAGTGGAATATTCAAGCAATATCTAGTTGAAGAGTCATAGGTCTCATTCATTGGTTACTGGGATGACCCAAGTCATACCAACATAATGACCTTCCACTCTATAACGTGTACGATTTTACATAGATGTCTTCATCTATAAGATTTAAGTAATCCGTAAGTAAAATCCATTTTTACAGTGCAACTTTATTCGTTAATTTCTATGATAGAGGGGTGAGGTTAATGATTTCTTATCATAACATCAATGAATGCAATGAAAGGAAACCGCAAAATTAAGTACTTATACATGAAGTAATCATGGACGGAGAGTGTTACTTTCAAGGGTACAAAGGATGAAAGTAGTAAGGAAGTAATGCTAGGGCCTCATTAGTCCATTCGTCTATTGCCATATTCGAATAAAAATTGTAATAAAAATGCTAATATGACACAAGTGTGTACCTATTAGCATTCAGTAGTTTGTTTTGCTTATTTATCTCTACAAAATTGACTTTGCTTGACGTAGCTTTGCTTGATACAGAAATAATTATAAAATTATTAAATTATGATTGATCGAACGAATCTTCGGCGACTTCTTTATAATATTTTCGGATAGTCGCAACGTTCGATCACGGTTTAAATTTTCAGTTGTCGAATTCACACTAATGTGACCTTAGCACAAGTTTACATCATCGCTATGATATGTAATGAAATATGCGATATAGGTGTTTGAATAATGAAAGTTGTTCAACAACACGAATATTCCTATAAATGTTCTTGCCTTAACCTTACTTTAGTACTATTAACGTCGAATCTAAACATTTTATAAAATAAAGCACTTACATAACTACGTAATAGATTCAGTTACAAAAATTTAGATCATTAGTACTAATTCATCAACTATATTAATCGAAAAACAATTATAAAAAACATTATCATTTACGGTCCTAGTGGACTAGCTACTTTAAGTATCGGCGATTCGGATTTTGGCGATTGCATAGATACTATAAGAACGTTTTGACGACTGCGATTAGTCGCGTTGTCGAAAACACGCGTTTTTGCAATTAAACTTGCTCTATCGCGTTTTCTGCATTTATTTGATACATCGAACGCTCAAAATGAGCTGTGACAGGCACTCAAACAAGTGATTTGTAACGTTTAATCGCTGCATCTAGCTTCCAAAAACCAGCTAAATCATTAATCGCCGATACTAGAAGTAGCATGTCTTCTGGAACCCTTACTCAAGCAACGAACGCTATTTATTTATCATTAATCTCAATATCAGATCTCTTAGTGCTATAGAGCGCTCGACCAATCTTGAATCGAGCATTTTTACAATAAAATATTAATTTGTGATAACACATCTATTGCACTAAAGTTAATAACGAAATTATTGTAAAATTATTGCTTTTTTAACACTCTATGTAAATTATATACATAACAATTAACTAAAATCAAAATTATAACTTTCTTAGTTATTCTAGAAAGCCTGTATCTATAGTTTTCTGCAAGTAAGTTTGATTGATCGAAATAAAATATTCAAAAACGGATAGATATTCATCCTGAGATAAAATTGACACAAGAGATTCTCAAAAGAGATTGCAGCAACGTATCATACGTAATCTATTTTAACATTAAAAGCTTACGCACAAAATTATATGTTTATTATTAAATGGAGATTATAGATATACCTTAATGATAATTCAAAACTGAAGACGATATACTTTTAACATTAACATTTAGTAAAGTTAACAATAATTTAATATTCTCTACCTTTACTTAACTATTAAATAAATGATTTAACAATTTCTATAGAACCGCAAAGATGAAAGATTGTACATTAATTATTAAGGCACTTGGGATGCATTAATATTCGATTGTTATGCATAAATATTAAGCACTATTATATAATATGAATATAATGCTATTAAAATATAATCTAAAGAAAGTAATAAATGATTCGTGCACATACTGACCCTTATGAATATTTTAAGGAAGACTTTTCAATTTCAATTACTTTTCACGATAATTTTCAAAAATCATTGACATTACATTAATATATAGTCTTTGGTTTTAAAGTATATAATGTATTGCCGAAATTAATGCAAGTGGGGTCAATAGGTGCACGAAAGTAACCTAGGAGAGACTTATCACTCGAAATCAGTCCGATCCGAATAAAGAAGCAATGAAGACATTTAGTAAAAATATTTCACCATTTTCATACTTACATTAGACACTGACACCTCAATTCCATTTTCATTCCACGCGTGACGAAGATCTTGTACGAACAGCTCAGCTCAGATCGAAATGTTTTGTGCATTTTGTACTATAAATCTATTACTATTATAACGCATCTATGCATTCATTTGCAAACTATACACTAAATTTTCTTACAAATATTATTGCTGATATCAAAACTATTGAATCTAAATGCTATTGAATTTGAAACATTACTTTAAATTTTACACAATCAATTCTCAAAACAAAGCCTCTGATGGCTTGTTCTGACTGTTCGTTCCATAAAACAGGCAGAGTGAAGTATGTGATATAAAAACATATTTCGAATCAACAATAAGTTGAAAAGGGCTTAAAAATTTGAAAAAAACATTTCAAACGAAATCATTTAGACGGCGCTAAATATGATTTGTGATAAACGTCCATTTAATATAGTAAAAGTTAAAATAAAATATAAGTATATCTATTAAATAACTAATAATAAAGAATTTAACGTTACATTTAGCGCCGCGTAAGGTAGTCAGGGTAACCTAACAACACTCGTGCTAACAACACGATCAAGCGACAACAGTACATGTTACAATACAGTAAATATAGTCGATGGCGTGTGCCACTTCAAAAAAATATTATAAAAAAAATGTTAATAAAGTTCATCATGTTATAAACATAACAGGCATAAAAATGTTAATAGTTAGACTATTAAAATACATAGTATATGTTAACGTGAAAGGCCCAACAGCTATAGCTACATGGTGGTCGATGTTCCGATGATTATGTTACGCGGCGACATAGGGTTCCGGTGCGCGCGGCCGTTTCTCCTGTTAGCCTCGGCGCCGTTAGCACTCACCTAGCCGGGTTAACGAGAAGAGAGAAAACAGAATGTTAGTATCGATCAAAATGTCATGTCCGACTACACGCGTTCGCTCAAGGCGAGCTCGATTCAACGCTCTCGTTCGCTGCGTGTTGCAAAGCGATGTTTCGAATTGCATTACCTAACTTTAACTAACTGTACCGCGTAAAATTGCTAGACCGCTCTGAATATAGAAATTAATCCCGTCGTCATAGCAAATTGTATGACTATACCTGCTCGCAACAACTTCAGAGCGGACTAGCGTTTTGGCGCGAACTACACCTATCAGAAACTTCCCACCCAAGAATTTTTCACGGTGCGATGACTTGTTGTATTTTTTTTTAAGTTAATTTACCAAACAATTCATCTTACACAAAAAAATTACAGCTAAATACTAAAAATCTAATTGTATTTTTTTTCGAATTATATCAAAAGTTGGCTACACTGTCAACGCGCCGGGTGGTTTCTAAATTACGGTGTTAGATTATTAAAACAATTCCGATATTGTAGGACATTTAGGATAACTTACATGGATTCGAAAATATTAAACAAATTACATGATGCCATGTACGGGACCGACACGACATGCAGCCAACGAAAGCGATAAATCGTGAACTCGGATTGATGTACGGTGAACGGAATTTCAATATAATAAAAAGAATTCAATAAAATAATCAAGGGGAGGCTATCAGGCATTCGTGCCGCGAAAACTTTGCAACGTGGTCCAGTTAATAAATTATACACGGGTCCTTATTCATATAATTAGTTTACGCAGTTAATGGTTGAAAATGTTAAAATAATTTAGTATGATAATGATAATCTACAGTATAGGATTAAAATGCCCAATAGTTCCCAGACGAGCAATGCTTGACACATATCGAACGGTGCGCCTTCCTCGTATGGATGCTTCAAGCACTGCCCAGACAACAAGCATAGGTAATAATTTATCACTTATGTATAACCATAGCACCCCAATGCAAGTATGTAAGTTATTCAACACATCGCTGCATATTTTCAATATAATTGTATATGATAGCATTCTCTTAAAAGTTGTTAATAGTTTGTGATAACGTATCAATATGTCATTACATATTTGCATGTTAGTGACTCATATAATATAAATACATAGTTACAAATAATCTGCAAGTGACAATAGCAGTTATGACAGTGCTCTTCGTAATTATGTAAACAAACAGGAACTTGGCCTTGTGGAGTTGCATGTTAGTCGTGTGAGGCTACAACTGACCAAAATGACTGCACGTCATCAACTTTATCGACTTATATCATCAAATTTCAATATCACATTATAACGCGAACCTATCCAGCTAAAAAGAAAACGCTTATAAAATTCAGACAATTTATTGCAATGTATACCTTCTGAAATGCATTTAATATTTACAATCAACAATTGAAATAACATTTTACACAGACATCGTCATATTTATAATTGATATATTGGATAGCAATCCGATTATATTTCAATTCATATAAAGCGTGATAATACGTAAAGGCAATTGGATGCCTTTATACATCCACAAGGACACAAGTGCAAATAATCTTAATAATAAAACTTTCATATACGAAAGTAGATAAAATATAATACCTAAGGCAAAATAGAAACAACTAGCATAATTTTTCTCATATAAAAATCTTATATTGACTAAGAAAAACTTGTGATGATTAAGAAAACATAAGTCAAAGGAGGGGCATTTTGTATAATACTGGATCGATGGCACAAATTCTGAAAATGCTCTTCCCTTTGACTAATACTGGGCGAAACTCAGGAAAGAAGGATTTCACAACCCGAAAGTAGCACCTGCTGTATATTATTTGGCAATATTGAACACAAATATATGTGACAGATTCTAAAGATAAATAAACTCCAAATAAAATAACAGAACATGTATCTGACATCCTTCTTCCCTCGCAAATATTTCTAAACGATACCCGAAAGAACATTATTCGCACAGATAATGTGGACTACTCGAGACACATATTGTGATACTTGCAACGTCGGCATTTAAAACAAAGGTACGATTATTTGGCAACTCCAAATTTAAACCAACATACTTCAGTTACAAGCCTCATCACAACATGTTTCAAAAATTCTATAAAAAAAAGAAAATATAAAAATCACAGTTTTAAATTATGCAGATTCACTTCAGATCCGGTATGAAGTAGTGATGGGCATAACACGTCATATTCCTATTCAACTACTCGATAACTAATAAGTACACAATAATAATAATAAATAGAAAAAAGGACACAGAGAGACAATAAAGCAGAGGCACCCACGCATTCTTACTGATGAATATGACTGCTAGATATCTACGACAAACTTCCGTGATTCATACTTCAACCGTGAGACATGAAGCTTAAGACGAACAGTTTCAGTATAAAATTAATATTTAGAAAATTAAAATTGAATGAGATTCATAGACACATATCAACTAAAATTAAACTTGCAATGATAATTCGGCTGCTGATTCCCTTCTCAGGCTATCTAGTATTTTTTGTATTTAACCCAATATCACAGATTAAAATTGTATTTGACTAAATACCGAATGATGAAGTTCTGTGTCGCTAAATACTGTTATATCAGTAAACAATATGTCATAAACTTCTTTAATTTTATTAAATAGAAACATAAATTGATTTTATCAAATGCCACATTGTAAATTATTTGTAAATTAAAAATTCTTTCATATAACACGTTATAATAAACAATTAATTGTCTGTAATAATCATAATAATAATTATAAAACAGTATATTTTTTTATAAAAAGAGAAAATACTAATGAATCACAGGTAACCAATACAATCAAACCGCAAAATGAATGTCAAAAAACCAATTTTTTATTCGGCCGAATAAGACTTCAAAATTCGGTAATCGGTCGAATACAAATCCCAATTTGCTAGTCGACCGAATACAAAAAACACTCGCCGTTCATTACAAGTAAACAATACGTCGTGTGTTCGTCCTAAATACATCGATTCAAGCAAGCGTATTCATCGTAAGCATGCGCGCGTTTTCTCACCTTGTGGACAATATGGCGGACAGTTTGGCGGGAATTAAGGCGCTGGTAAGGCAGTGCGCTGGTAAGGGTGCTCCCTCACTTGCGCGAGCCGACCCGCCCTCCGCACGACACCTAGCGGCATACTCACATTAACATGGCTCTAAGCATATACCATAGACAATCAGCGTCAAATATACCATAGACAATTTATTTAGCTTTGTAAGGCTATGTTTATCGTAAATAAAATTTATTTTAAAATTAGACTGACGCGTCTGTTTTGTTCGGAAAATGTGTACAGAAAAAATATTGAGTTTCATTTTATAAGTTTTTTGTTGTTAAATATAAAAATGATTCACTTTAAACAGCTTAAAAATATAATAGCAGAACATTTATGCTAAACAATGCCCGGATGGTCAACTTTTACATTTAAATGCTGAAAAGAAATTTAATCTCATTAATTTCATGAAAACTCATCTCTCGTAGAAAACTAAACCTAGAATCGCGAATATACTATCACTGCCAAATACTCTTCATTTAGAATATATTAATTTTCTTAGCAAAGCATTTCTTTTGGCAGTATCACTAATATCTACTATTATGCTTAACTACGCCTATCGATTACCTATATATTTTATTGCTTTGGAAAATTAACAAAATAAAACTTTAATATACGGGCAATAGCAGACCCAGTCAAGGTACAGATAATGGCTGGCATAAATTTTGTAAATACTCTGACTCGATAGAATAAACTGCGGCCAAAGATATTATGTATGTCTAGATTAACTATCGAAGCTCTGTAAAAGAGACTAAAATAATCAAAATATGTAATATTATGCTTTTCTATTAAATTGTTCATTGCATCATACCTTCATGCTCACAGATACAATATATCATACCTGGTTGTCGGTAATTACCACAGATTGTTTAAGAATTAAACACTTTCGAAACTTGTTATTTGGTTATCGAATATCTATACAAATAAATAATATCTTTGACGGCAGTTCAATGAAACGCAAAACACGGCTCGTAAAGCTCACTCGTTTCTAAACTAAGTAAAAATCTTTATAAGATAATAATCACTTAACCTATGGTATGTTTATAAATATATAATATGGCTAATAAATTAATAAATTACGACATAGTTACATATAACAATAATATAACATTTGATGTTGTGTGTGTTGTTCAAATGTTACGTTATAATTATAGGGTGTAGTGTTTTTCCACCTAGAATGTTTCATTCTGATACTTTAGTGTATGTTCATCGCATTACCGACTTGTCTCACTGCGAACGAATAAACGACATACTAATAATCTTTGTGAAAAAAAAGTACGTTGTCCTAAGCTGTTTTAACTAAGGAAAAGATGTAGAGTTGAGATTCTGTGTGAATTATTATAATGCATTTGTACATTCAGTTATCACATTTTATTAAATAGATTATTTTGTATTAGGTTATACTCAGTTTTGTATTACATCGGAAAAAACTGGAATGGCAAATTAATATTAAAAGGACTTAAGATGACAAAGATCACAATTGTAGTTTTAGAATGTCATCTTGTTGTGATGTATCAATCGAAATAGTTACAAATTGTTGTTGTTGTTTCACATATTACGTAGTTTCAAATATCCAGCGATAAAATATTTCTATTTGCTATTTATTCGTTGACTGTGAGACAAGTGGCTTAAATAATTATGAAGTCAGTGTGGTTAATTGTTAAAATATTAAGTGCACGTTGTTTTTGTAAAAAATCAAATCGTATTTGGTCCCTTTTGCTTGTAATCGCTGAATTGTTCGTGTGACATTTTGTCATTCAGAGATTTTGCGGTTAATAAAATTATTCACATACTGGAAATCTAGAAAAATGGTAATGTATACGTCATGCAAGAATTTAAGAACAATTTCAAGTCAGTCAAAAGTAAAAATTGTGTGATGTATGGTCTCACATTAACAAAATGTTAATATATTAGTTGTGTTACAAGCAAGGGTTATCACAAGATAATGAGATGACAATGTTGCATAATGCGGTCACCATCGAAAACAAAGATAGGTAAATGTGTATATCGAATATAAACTATGTCTTTGTATACGAAACATCGGTAACTTAAAAGATTTCTATTGGCAGTCGCAATAACGTTAAAATAACTTTCCGTTAAGGAAATCTAATAAAACTGCCATTCGATATAACGATAAAATAAAATTTGCAATAAACACCTGAAATAAAATTATATTACTTTGTGTAAATAATTAAAAATATTCTGTTAAAATAATAAATAAGCGATAAAATTTCTTTGTTTGTTCGAAAACAAGATATACTTTATATTTCATCTGTACAAACGGCTAGACGAAAACAAGAGTCGTAATCAATAACATCGTAGGTACATAATCGAGTCACTATACTATATCGTACTTAATCTATGAAGACTTAAGCTAGAGTTGTTGAAATTGATCATGGCTATGGTTTAAAGATTCCGGGAACATAGAAAAAAGTCAGGGACGGTAAAAATGATGCGTCGGGCGATACGGTGTAGTTTGGATGCTGTCGTATCTTACTGAGGTCTGCATTTGCGGCCAATGTCAAAAGCCAGCGAGTAGGTACCTCGACGCTGCAACCCCATTAAAACATTTAATTCACACACAGTTTCAATGACGTTAAACATATGGATTAGTCGTTAGTTCTCGGTTTCCAATGTTGCGCCCATTCACACTGCGATCGGCTGAAGGACCGTTTTATCGGACCGATTTTTGAGACCGTATGTAGTTGTGAGCGAGTTTCTAGTAGTGAGAGAGTAATCCGGACCTAGTGAATAGATGATCCGTTAAAATGTGTATTTCCGTTTTGTAAAGGATAATAGAATGTAAGACAAGAACAAAAACAGATGTCAATATGAACCTTTGATACTGAACTAAACACTATCCGTTACTTTATATAATAGATATTTCTCCTCAAACAGACGAGTGTAACGTGTAAAATCTGTACCTCTTATATATTGACAGGAAGATCAGAAAATCGGTCCGGTGAACAGGCCTGCGTGCGAACGGGCTATTAGTATCAGTTACATCATTTAGTAGTGACGGTTCGGAAAAACGTCCCTAAATTACCGGACTAGTGTGTAAACGGACTATTAGTGTATCAGTTTCGTTACCGGAATGAATTTAACTATCTGATATTAGTTTTCGATTTGTTTCCTTCAAAAGATGTTCGAAAAAGCTAAGGCAAGACAAGCTATGTCCAATCGACATTGAAGTCATGCAACTTTAAGGTTACTTATGACTTGTTATAACGAAAAAATCAAAGTTAATTCATAACCATGCAGTTATTCTATCTCTAACAGATAAACATTGAGTTTAACATTTCTTAACATTATATCTGACATTAAATAAATTTGTTCTATCAGCATTACCTACCTAACACGATAAAAGTTGACTATATTTGAGTGTTTTGGACTATTTACGTATTAACCCGGTACCGTATTCAGCGTTAGTATAAATGGGACATTTGATAACAAATGGACAAAAATACCTGATATGAAAATGGGATAACTTTAAATTCATTATTATTAGATTTATTTATATCGTAATTAAAATAGTCAAGAGTAATGAATAATTACTATTTGGATATAAATTTTGATTAATATTTGACATGAAATGAGATATCAATTGAAATTCTAATTTATTGAAGTCGGGTAGTTTTTCCCCCAAAACTGTTAACGAAAAAATGGCTTTAATATATTGGAACTTTTTACTAGTGTCAGAGATTTAAGACCCCGATCAAAATAAAAACTTGTAAAATCTACGTATCCAGATGTTATCAAACGTTATAAGTGATCAACGGGCGAACAACCCACCCGTATGGTCGGCGGCGGCGTACTCGGCCGTCAGGAGCGGATTGGCGGCCGCGGTCAGCGCCGCGTAGTTCGCGTAGTCAGCGTACGGCGACGCGTAGATCAGCTGATGAGCGGGCTCGCCTGGGGACAGCAGTCCCGCTGCGGCACCGGCCCCGGTACCGTTCAGCAACCCCGCTTGAGCTCCCGGAGCTCCAGACATACGTGGCGACAGAATCAACGGCGCTCCCAGTGGTGCCTGAGTACGTAAAGCCACGCTACCCACGCCGGCCACGCCCCCGCCCGGCGCCAACAGTCTCTGCGTCTCGGCGGCCACGCGACGCCACTCCTCGTCGGCTGTGGAGTCCCCTTTATCGTATCAATGGTAAGCTAACCCCGTCTGGTACAACGTTAGTCAGTCGCTTACGACTTTCAGGGCGATTGTTGTTAGTAATAATGTGCGGAGCTTTTACAATTGTTTCAGTAAATTAACATGAAAATTCTTTAAGGAGATATTATAATAGGTAGAATAAAAATGTATAGGTAACTTTATTTTTTAGTCTCAACGACGAACTAGTGAATTGTGTCGGAATGACAGTGATAAATATTCTCGCATCAATTCAAAGAACATGACTATTGTTCCCAAGTTACAAAATTCTAATCATGTTCTCCGTAAAGCGAAGTAAGCGAACCAACTGGAAAAGCTCCTTACGTCATTTTCAAAACAAGTCCCATAGAATCCAATCACACGGTGTGTCACGAGGTCACCCATGTTAATAGTTAACGACCGTAACATGCTACAAATGATTCAAGTTAGTCATCTTGCAACGATGACTCAGAAATTGACTGAAATTATGCACGTTTTAGAAGTACCTTTTATGAACAATGTTAATTACCAATAAGCTTGCTTTATATATATAAGGGCTGTATTTCTTTGTATAACTATCGGGACTAATATATTTATTATAAATATATTTCTTATGGTACTTATGTCATTTTATCAGCATCCAGGGTTGACTGCCTTCAGGAATAAGTCCGCCCTTTGCATCCCTTCTTATAAGCTTTTTAATAAAATATAAGTAAATAATTAAATAAAAGTAAAATATTAACTAAAGGAAAAGTCACCATGTGATTAGATACACAAATGGATGAAAATATGTGCCCCAAAATAAACCTTTACTATACTTATGTTTGCAAAATACTTTGTAAATTTAGAAATTTCATTTTTGACAAGAAATTTAATACAATATGTTCCCTTATTTAATGTAAACTTTTTAAAAAACTAAACCAAAACAAGTAGTAGCAATATTCAATAAAAAAATCTCATTTAGACGTGACCGTGCAAATATTATTCCCAGAAATAACTAAAAAAATCCAAATTAGGCACAACACGTTCAACAAAAATCTCCCAAATTAAATATTCAACACATACCAACCAAATTAAATACAAGATTACATAATTTATAAGAAAAATGGGTTATGTTTTAAGAGCTTAAGACTTCAGAAGCATATTTTTAATTTTACAGCTTACGTAAGTACCTATTAAAAGTTTAGGTCGAATTTTTTGACAAAAAGAATTGTATTTGTCCAAATCACTTAAGTAACTAAAAATTAGGTTTTTTGACGGAAAAAATATTTTAATACTATTAAAACTTATAAGCTTATCAAAAATTATAGGCATAATATAATGGGTACTTGAAAAAATATACTGAAATATTTGAGATCAAAACTTAGAAGCTTATTCTGAAAAATACTCGCATATTTTACATCAAAACTTAGCAAGACTTCTATAACAGTCTTAAGCCCTTACTTATGCTAGGTTAGTTACAAAACATGAATGCGACCATACTTAATAGGCACTGACCGTTGACGGGTACCACGGCTTTAGCGCTAGAGTCGCGGTAGGTCCCGTTTATGATCGCCAGTTCCATCAACTGACGCTTCTTCAACTCATCTTCACCGTCTGCTTGCTGTGGACAAAATATTAATCCTTTCAAATATCAATTTTATTATGGAAATTACCATTGCATGGAAATTACCATTGAATTTTTTACCTTTCAAATATCATCAGGTATTCTAGGATTCGAGGATGGTAGAACCTATTGTGGTTCGATTTTAGAGACACCATCACCACGCTTATCTATGGCTTATAACAGCAGTGTTAAGTGCTGTTGTTGCTTAAAGGGTTTGCTTAGGGAGACATACTTTTCTGAGGCGTTCCAGCCTAGACCTCAGAGGTAGCGGTAGCGGCGGTGCATTTGTGGCCGACCTCAGGTAAGAATCTAATCTTATCTTGGTTGGCTATGGGTAGTAGCTACTTACCATCAGATGGACTGCATGCTTGTTTGAATATTATAATGCGCAAATATTTCTTGAGGACAAAGTTGATAATGACATTAACATAAAAAATGCGAAGGTGTGAATTAAGTTGGTAATAGGTAACTTTTTAGACCTTTTTGGATTTAAATATTTTACTTATTTTACCTCTCACCTCTAAAAACGTGTTACAAAGGGCGAACCTAATGTATTTTCGGATGTTGAAATTAGTTCCATTAGTTTCATTTCTTGGAAGTGAGTTCCATTTTAAGTATGACGATGCGTGTGGCACAGCAGTCACTATATAATATCGCTCTGACACGAAAATAGTTCCTGCGTTCGGTCCCCGGCCAAGCAAATACATAAATTTCTTTGTCTATTGCATTTGTGATATAAATTCGATTGTGCTTGAAGAAAGCTTTATTTAACATTTTAATGGGACACTAAAAGATTCAGAGAATTTAAATTATATTTAAAAGATCACATAATATGTATGTTTTGACCTACACGTATAGGAAGCGAAGTTATTCATAGCTAACAAGTATTTTAGGTCATAAATGAGATTGGTGCATGTTGTATTAATAACTATTGAGTAATCCTTTATTGAATATCTAAATGTTACACCTACATCAAACTACGTTTCTATTAATCGTAAGATAAGATTTCCATACTATATCAAGTTGTTTCAAATTAATTTAGCTATTAAGGATTTCCGGCGACGTGCGTATCCTGAGCCAATACTGTTATGGAAATAAAGGTTTATAATTAATTTAATACATTATTTGTAATATGAGTATTGAAAATAATCATAAATCAAATCAGAAAACTAATTATTTCGGACTTGTAACAGTGTACCTACAGAATGCTATGTTCCGATGTAGAGTATGATGAGAATGACCTAAAATTCATGTTTTGGTCGAGTTTTACAAAGAAAGAAACCAAATACATATTCTGTCAGCTAAATATTACTCCATCAAATCGAATGTCAAAGAAATGCCATAAAATAAATTTATTGTTTAACCTAACGATTAGGCAGACGTGCTACCTGATGGAAAGTAGTACGCCGCCTATGGACATTTGCAACACCAGAGGAGTCGCAATGCATCGCCGGCTTTACATGAGAGCTTTTCTGCACCTTTTTTGAAGAGCCCCATGTCATAGCGCTGCGGGAATACCTCAGGAGGAAGCTCATTCCACATCTTATACGTGGATTGATTAATCAAACAAAAACCACGAAGTGCGTTCACCAAATTGAGCCATTCAGCTGTTCCTTTTTACTTTTACTTTATAGATATGTCTCCGAAACGTCGTTGACGTATGCACAACGTAGACATCCTAATATCTCAAAATAATATCTTCCGACGTTTATGTTAGAAATAAATTACATACAGATGCAAACAGATTTGCGACGACATCTTACTTATAAATTTCAAAAGACTCTCAATTTTTTATTATGATTGATTTAATAGTCATGCGCAAGTTATTTACGAAATAAATAAAACATGCGTTCTAGATTAAAAAACGTAGCCTTGTTCTGTGAAATATAACTTACATTAGCTCTGATTTATTGAATTAAATGTTTATTCATATCTGAGGTCGGATAATTAAATACACGTTTAATCGACTACTTGTCATTATTCTTATTTATAACAATGTTTTAAGTATTTCATTCATGTCGATGAATAACGTAATACATGTGTCGTATTGTCAATGTAACTATTATCATAACTTGTAAAGGTTCCTATATTAATATGTATATCGTTTGAATTTATCCATGTTAAAATTGACTTTTGATATTTCAGAACAACTTATTACCAACTGGTAATATGGCATGGCATATTGCTACTGTAATATAGGTAGTTATTTTTTTTGTTTGTGATGTTACATTGAAAAAGTAAGTTATTTTATTTACAGTGTAGTAGTAGGAAGAAATTATGCTGTCCCAGTCGAGTCACCTATAGAGTGTCAGTCAAGTTCTCAAAAAAAGGACATTACCGGATGTTATAAAATACTTACAGGAACAAGCAGACGCTTGACTTCTTCTACAGCCCTGGCGAGCTTGATCTTCGCCCTGTTCTCAGTGTCTTCCACGGTCAACAGCACGTGGAGATCATCAGCCAAGTGCTCCCAGTTGGGTTTACCCCTGTTGGCGTCCTCCTGAAATTTTTTGGAAAATGTGTTTAATAAATGTCTTACATTCTTTATCAATTCATGAAATTTCAAAATTGATAAAATAAAGATGAAAATTACTGTAATAGGTGCTAAAGAGTGCCTCAACAAAAACGTAGTTAAAAACTGATAATAAAGAATAAGTAAAATAAAATATTTAACAAAATATGTAAGGGTAAATTGATTTGTATTCTAAAAATGTCTGATAGACATAATTTACACATAAATTAAAAACAAATACTATATACTGTTATACTTTTCCTGTTACTAACATTTATATTTCTGCATTCGCAAAATAAGATGTTAAAGCATAGAAATATCAATACAATCACCATAATCCAACCGATGCTGCATGGAAATATAAACAAAGGTGAGTATATAAATGTATTAAATATATATTACTAATATATATTAATTATATATTACTAATCCATCATCTAAAGTTTACATCCATTTAATAAGTTATTAAATAATGAACTTGTCACTCTTCTTGCTCCATACTAGGATTACATGTCATGAACACATGTTGAACAATAATGATGTGATTCTTGGATGTTTATGACAAATTGATAAAAGTGTATCATTTTAATTAGTTAAGTTTGCGGTTGCCGGCTAATATTTTAATGTGGACTGATTTCATACATTGCAAAAAATAAAGTGGCAAATTTTTAAAGAAAATCAGGTAACAGTTGCCGGAATTTAAATTCGCGAAGTATATGAAACAAGCCCTTTGATTTGATACGCCACACGATACATGTGTATGTTTGCAAAACTTTTTCTTTTACTTTTATATTTCACCCCACAAATGCTTGCGTTATACCTTTGTCTTTAGAGCAAATTTGCTGTGACAGACGCACGGACAGAAATAAGAGTTCCGTTTATTGTTCTTTTTAGTACGGTTATTAGGTTTTGTATTAGTTGCTATCATGAGACATTAATTTGTTATACGAAAGTATTTCTTTCCAATTGACCACAATACGTTTGATATACTCGTATTGTCATGTCCCATTGTTAACCTCACAAGGAATAGGAAAACTTTTCATATAAATACATAATGTAGGTCAATCAAATATTATCGTTTATATATGATCGTTGTATGGCAATGAAATACTGCTAATAGTTAGATGGAATCACAACAGCTCTTAAAGGAAAATATGTTTTACCTTCTTCTTATCTCTCATGGATCCTTTTCCTCTGACCATGATTTTGCATCCTGTCTCCTGCTCCAACTGTTTCGCCGTCATACCTCGGGGTCCTAGGATCCTTCCCACGAAGTTGAACTGTAAATAAAAAAAAAAACAGAAATAAGTAAATATGCTTTATAATAAACAATCATTTTGTAATAAATAATAAACAAGTAACAAATATACAGTACACATTAGAAATCTTAATATTATAAATGAAAATAATGCATTTTTTCAATCCGTCAGAAAATATTTAATTTTATCATAGACTTTATTATGAGAATACTAATATATTTATTAAGAATATATTTTCTTTTACAACAAATCTAATAATTTTATTAGCGGCACCAAAGAAGTATAAAATCTAAAAGCAAATCCTATAATCTAATACTACATCGTCTTCGCCGAAATAATATATTTAGTGCCGTTAGCAGCCGGATTAATTACTGGCTTCATAGCGTAAACCGCACATCCTGTTATACATGCTTACATAGTACATACATACATTAGAATTTGACATAACCTCAATACTAGCTTCAAAGAACGTTCAATGTACGTATAGTCGTATACGAACCGAAAACGACTATCATTCTAACGTCTACATAGTAAGAAATGGACCAATTGGCTCGTAGCCAACAAACGCACCATCCCACTAGATTTTTTCCAAACATCGCACCAAGGCACGATCTTATTCGAAAATCTTTAGGAATAAATGGTGGATAAAATTGTGGCTTCGGATTTGTCACGCGCGTCACGCTAAATTGTTTCGCGTGACAGTGTGTAAATTAGTTGAGGACGCTCTTGCGTCTCACAGAAAAGTTTGCCCGAATGAATCCAATGTCACATCAATAACAAATTTTGTTTTGAGTAGCTAAAAATGTAAGCGTGAATCGGAGTGCGATACTTTAGGTCTGTATGTATGAACATGTGACGTAATGTACTCGACATTACCTACGTCACAAGTGGATGAAGGGTCCAATAAAGGCGACAAGAGGTAAAGGGGCGATGGGAAGCTACTCCTATTAGATGTCAGACGTCATTAAAAATGATAATTAGAAAAATTAAGTAAAAATTAGAAACAAGTATAGATAAATATTTTTCTTTTTAATATTTCTCTTAAATACTGTGCTAGTCACTAAAATGTGGTAAAAATGTATGTGTATAAAATGTAAATGTAAGATCGTGGTAAATATAATAAATCTATATAAATGACAATATAACTAGGGAGGGTAACATAAAAATCTGTCAATGGCTCATAAAGATATAGTAGTCCCGGAAGCGGAATCGTTCTAGCTTAGGACTATTTGCTGTTCGTTTCAGACCAGTGACTATGACGGTGATTTGTTGTAACAGATTATAGGTCACAAGCAACTGAATTAACTAACTGTCAATACTGCACTGCAAACTACTTATGAACCCGTATTTGTCCATATACCTACTTGGCCTAATTTCTTCACAAAATAAGAGGTAGACTATGGCTATAACCCTTATAGACATCTTGGAACATATATTTTTGAATTTTTAGGCATAACGTGACGATTATTTTAATACGGTAATAATCATGAAAAATTAACGGTTTTATCAATCATAATTTTATTCGAACCTAAAACCCAGTACGTATGGTAAGCCGTAACGCATGTCACTAAGATTTATTTTTCATAAATAACAATTTTATTGTGTATCTACTTTTAGTATCCTCTCACGATTATAATGTAAGCGAATAAAAGTGATTTAGTTGAACGCCGCGGTTATATTACGTGATGAATTGATGTCTGTATTCTTGACGCTTCAAAATTGCACAACTTTCCAAAGGGTCTCACCACTACTTAGCGGTTCGCCGCAAAACGGGTCCGCCCGAGACTTCCTTTGCGTGATCCTCTTCGGAATAACAAGGTTCTGTTACCAGTAAAAATGTCGTAAACCGTAATAGCCCTGTGGTTCGCTAATAGTGGGATAGAATATCTTTAGACGTCTTTATAATTTACAATTGACTAGATTTTTTCTATGAATTAAGGGTAGCGTTTAAACGACGAAGGGTATTAACCGAGCATTGTCGTCAAAAGAAAATATTTATTTCGTTTTATTCATAATTAAGTAACGATAGAACGTGCAGCCTACTTGATACAAGAGCAATCATACCCAAATAGGATTGGACTCTCCCTGAGGTCATTCATAGTTACATTGCTAATCTTTCCGCCAAAAGTATAACAAACTTACAAGTGTATGACAATTTAATACATTTTGAAATATAACAACGCGCTTAATACTGCAGTTAAACGATCAAAATAGAGAAGATGGTATCATAACAGTTAAAGCACCAAGCAAAACTGTTCTACCTACAAGTCGAAGTCAATAGCTTCTTGTCTATAGTCTAACTGCGTAAAAGATGGCCAGTCTTCAGCTTTGCACTCGTAAGAAGGTCGGTTCTAAATATACATTTGCATGCCGAATAAACCGAGCGCTCTCAGCAACGTCTTCAGTACGTCTGTCGGCTGTCAATAACAATACCTACTTTATTTTTTTTCAAGTGCGAAACAAAGCTTCACCGGACGTGAAAGTAATGTTGAAATAGCGTCGCGCTAGTTGGCTTAGCGCCCATTTCTTTATGCCTCGCGCCCGACAGTTATTATTTTCATGACAAAAGTGATTACTAGATTTTTAAAAGCAAAAACAAATAGCAATTTATTGTGAGGACACCGCGCGTCCATTTCGCTACACATTAAATTGTGCATCAAATGAAATTTTTCACAGTCCACCGCTATGGTCTCTTTACAGTTTCGACGAAGCTATCTATTTAACCGTTTCATTATCAAAAAATATAAGTACGAGTATTACAATTTTATGTAATCAGGAACTCGTTTAAATGTATAATGTTAACAGTATCAGAAATGCAAGATAGAGCAAGCATCAATATTTTATTTTATTTACCTAAAGTATGTGAATATTTACCTAAAGAATAATAAATCAAGTAAATTAGAAACTAAGTTTTAGTACTTTTGGGGTCAATTGAAACCTACGCGAGCGTAACCACGGACTAAACAACTCTACAATTATTCTAAATCACTATTCATTATCAGTTGGGACTTCGAGGAATGCTACAAAATCCATTTTCGGCCATATAAAACATTTATTTCAAAAAATATTCATCTAGTGTCGTAGTAATGTTTCCCAAATATTTAAAACTGGTAGGTAACAGGGATATTTTCAGACAAAAATCTGTAAAATGCATGATGCACGACTCATCTGTTTATAACGCCACAAACATCTGTCTATTTAAAGATAACATTTATTCAAATCCTTGCTAAGAATTAGAACATCGTTATTTTTGAAGTCAACTATACTCCAATAACTATATTCCAATTTTAACCGAATTGTTTTAAAATTTATGCGACCGATTTCAACTACACTTATAATACGAGCTTTTCCGCGTGTCTCCGTTCGCAAGGCGTGGAGACGTGTGGTGGTATGGTTTTATTTTTTATGAATATATTTTTAGAAATAAAAAACAATCTGGGTAACATATTTCCAACATTGAGATTTAAAAGTACCTAAGATGTTTAAAAAATATTTTGCATCATCAAAATGATTTCAAAAGTACACGTCAAAGTTAAAGACAGAATCTCTAAATTGCCGTTTAACACGATAGTAAAGGGGCAATTCGAAAAAGTATGTGATTCAGTAATGGCTATGAGATTTTCTGCTTCATTATGCGTAACTGCGTAATTTTCTCACAAGTGCGTTCATTGGGACAATAGCGTCTAACTGCTATGATTAGTTGAAACGGGAGTTTCTCAAGGGAATATAGTCCCGTGTTTAGGTATTCCTACATATCGTAAACAATAGATACTACTGAGAACAGTACGCCGTCGGCGCATCTAATCGATAAACATCAATTGCATTCCGGCCCGCGGCGCCGGTGCTGCCCTCTCTGTACAAACATCCACAAAATACACTTAGTTATTGCTATAAACCTCCAAGATACTCTAGTCTTTATACAATTAAAATAAGAACGGTATCCGTATGCTTATATTCAAACATTTAAACCGATTTGTTGCTTTGTAGGTACCCGGTGCGTTACGCCTAACGGAATTATAGCAAATTGTATAGAACAAGTAATGCTGAGACAAATTGATAATGCAATCAGCTGTATAACCCATGTTGTATCATACTACACATTATTACATTATACACATAACATCATAGATTAGATTACATTACACTTGATTTGGTAAAATGATGGGCTTTAATTGAATGTACTTTATTAAACGAACTCTAATAATATGTTGTTTGGGCCCTACGTTACAGAAAATTCATGCTACTTTTGAAGAACGAGTAAGCCGTCAACTATATTGTAGTGTATTGTCGTTAAAATTTTCCAAAAAAATATTAACTTTGCTGTTGCTTATAATCATAATTTATAATTAGTGAGTGAGTTACTTTAAATTTGAATGTACCAAGATTATAAAAACAGTAATAACAGTTTAGTATATTTGTACACTTGTTATTTCCTTAGTTTATATTTAAAAATATAACAAAGTGTTTACTTCTGTTAAGACTCCTTGTAGTTATTATAAGAAAATTTAAAGCATCTAGTTGATCAGGGCGTTAGTTCCCCTTCTTTTATATCTGGGAATAAAATGTGGGTAAATTGATAAAAATGAGAACATTCAAACGCGAAGAAGTTCGTCTCCAATGTAACTGGACGTTCTAATGGAAATGTCGCAAAAATAAACACCGTCTTACAACAGTCATTTACCGACGACATCCAAAATCGACTGCGTTTAACGCCAAACAAATGCCACTGAAAAATAGGTCGCACTGAAATTCATTCATAGTTTCAGGTGCCGGATTACTGTGCTCACACACACTACTGTCCCTTTTTTATGTTTGTTTGTGTTTTGTGTATTCACACAGCCTGTCCTTCGTGTAAGCTTTGTAAATAGAATGAATACGTAGAATTTTGTTTGTAATATTTTAAAGAAAAACGTGAGTCATTTTTCAGAGCTTTCATAAAGCGCAACAAATATAAGCTAAAGAAACACGTTTATTTCTTCAACGTACAGTGTATTTTAATATAATTGTTTATTATAATTACAGACTTGGGATTATGCATTGGCTCGCGGCTGTTTCAATACGGGTCTGTATCAAACAGACGAACAAATGATTTTAAAATCGCACGTTCACCACGTTCACGTTCACCTTTTGTTTTAAACATATACATATATTTATTTTTAATATTAAACGCTATGCAAGTTGCAAGTTGATTGCATGCGCTATGCAATCAACTTGCAACTTGCGCTATGCAAGTTGATTGCATGCGCGTGTAGCATACGCGCGCATGCAATCAACTTGCTGGTAAGAAGTTCTTACACCTTTTATTGTCCTTGCCCCTTTAAGCCCGCAGATAAAATTAGGTCCAGATCGGTCACAGATGCATTTCTACTCCAAATGACTAAATTGGAACGCCTACTATAAGTATGTCTCCATAACCACACCCTTCAAGTCGGAACACAGCAGTACTTAACACTGCTGTTATTAGTCAGAAATAGATTTGGCAGTGACCCGCCGGAGTCGAACCTCAAAGGATTATCTTCAAAATATAACAATAACCATGCATTGTGTACCCACATATAAAACAATTCAAATTGAGGCTATAGATACATGGATTACCTTGCGGAAGTTACTTAATACTCTGTAAACCGCAATTACGAGTCAACTTGTGACTTTATTAATCTATTTTGTAATAAACTTAAAGTGTCAAGATCTTCTAAGACTAACATAGTTGTTGACATTAACATCTTAAGTAATTCTAAAGTAATAACAGGATTTCCAGTAATCATTTTCAAGAATTCATTACAACGGCTATAATGACTACAACTAATTTAAGTCTTTATTACATACTGTGCTTGAAAAAATGTATCTGTAGGTACCTATATGTACAAAATAAATAACATAATTATATTTTTTTTTATATTATAGGATATTAATTTATTTATCTATTGTGTGAATCAAAATATTTTTGTACCACAATAAATAAAAATATTGTGAACTTTTAAGTTGTATTTATTCCAAATGAATGCATATTGTTTTAAAAGTCTATAATTTGACATAAAATTTTCGATAAATGAGACAAAATCATTGTATCGAAAATACCAAATATTTCTAATGCCAAAACTCTACTGTTTTTAGTACACCGACAATAGAAAACTAAAACAATAAACCGAAATCGGGTATTAAAAAGATTTGCATCCTCATAAATCAGGCGAAAAGGGACATAATTCTTTATATATTCCCATTAATATTACCTATTTCGGGAGTTTTATGACTCAAACACTATCTTCCAGTGCTTGACAATATTGGCTATCTTCCATTTATAATCGAATAGTTATACACAATATACAAAACCAAGGCAACTACAACTAAATTTGGCCTTATGCCAAACGCAGTCGCGTCAGAACGTCGAAGGAAAAATTTAAAAGCTTGAAATCAATATGGAGATAATGGGTAGATGTTATGACATATTCCGTGACGGTAATAACAACAATTTATTTATTTAAGATTATTGTATATAACACGCAGGTTTTAAAGATTGTGGAACCCTTCGTGGCTCGTTACTGCCACCAAAATTGTTTCTGCCTAATGAGACGCGATAGATTGGTTTGTGGTTCGAGTCCGGTGGTAACACTGCTACACCTTTTTCTGCCTAATAACAGCTGAATTTCGCGCTACTGTGTTCTGGATTCAAAGGTGTAAGGCGTAAATGAAGCATTTAAATTTTGTCTAGAATTTTGTTTAGACAGAAGCCCTATTTAGAGATTATTACGTACAAAGTGACCGGCTGCCACTTGGTTTAACTTAACTGCTACTTTTGTGAAAAAGGGACAATTTTAGGTAAATCTCTCATGAACAAAAGAATCATATTCGTACTGCTATACCTATAAAATTGTAGTATATTACTTCAACAAGACAAAACAAAACCTTAATTATTTAAATTACAATCAGATGTTCTAATAAATCGGATAAATTAGCTACACTAGCTAATTTGTCCGATTATAAAAATGTAACAAAACTCACTAAGCCTTCCTAAATCGTGACAGAAATACTAATTACTCTATTTGCAATTGGTCTTGAGCACATGTCGCTTAAACCCATACATGGTTAAATTAAAGATACTTATCTATGCTCACAATGCTGTGTTGACGTCATCTCGTAAGATGATAGGACATTAGGGCCTTCGTACACGATAGAAAGAAGAAAGAGACAGGTAGTGCCGTAAATGTATCTTTATCTGTAGGCCAGGTACTGTGTCGCCACTGTATGGTGACGAAAATATATCGTATACAAATACCCTAAAATACAAACACAATGGTATCAATAATAGACATCTTTCAATGTTGTATTAAAGTCTCAAACAAAAACATGTGCCTACAATAGAAACAATAAGTCTGTAGCGACATTTATCTTACATCAACTGCAAAATGTTAGCATAGTGACGGCATTGGTCATCAATACTACCTTTCTCAATATAAATCATCATCGACGTATGATTTAATTTATATATTGAAAGTAATTTAATGTCTAAAACTAATAATTTTATCGGAATTAATTCAACAATTTAAATAGTACTTTATTGTGTTAATTTATCCAATACGCTGAAAGTCACTGTTGAATCGACTGACCCAATACAATAAATACTTGCGTATTATGATATATATGATACACAACTACTCCTATTATAACAGTACGTGATGCATCTGCCCCCGGATATATTAGACAAATTACAACTACTTTGCACTCTAATAACTACACAATAGTGTCTGTTATTTTCAGTGAAATGTAGACTCGGTGCCTAATTGGCAGAGGCTTTGAACTCTAATGATAGTTGGCCTAAACGACCATACGCACTCAATGACCACAGTATTTGAACACGTATTACGATGTACGATGGTCGAAATTATGGTCTTTGTACATATGTGTCTTTATAGCCTAAGGAGGGTTAAATGTATGCAATACATTCATTCACAATATAAAGTTGTATTGAAGGCATTATCAATTTTGTGTACCATTATAAAAATATGAATGATGTACTTAGACAATTTAATGTAAATAATTTTAAAATTGTCATGAACTGCATATACATATTAATTGTTATAATTTTATATGTATAGTTATTTTAGCTGTTTATTACTTCCTATTATGCCCAGAAATTGGTATTCTGATTCACACTACATTATTATTTGGGGATATTGTAGAAAATTATTAGTATTTTCAGAATATTTAGTTCGATATTGAAAGAACATCTACAGTTCATTATCGATTCATAAAACAAACGAAAGTTTAATACTAACAAATAACTGACGGTTCGTATAAAACGTCATATTTCAGTACTTTGTAGAGCTCAGTGGTTTCAAGATAGTTGTTTAAAGGATTCGCTTAAAAGCTCTTTTGTTTTTTCAGCTATTTTTGACTTTATAAAAGCAATCTGATGCAGTTACTCATTTTGTTTTCATTTGATTTTCTGAAAGATATAACCCTGGCCTGGGATGGGTTGAGAAATGAAAACAGAGTAGCAACTGTAGATACTTTTGGATTTACGCTTTGAAATTTATTATTCGCATCGTAGTGCCTACCGCAGAGCTTTGATTGTGTAGAGAGATTGATGTGTGTAGAAAATTAAATGTTGTTCTATTATCGTCTTGTTTACTTGGTATTTTGAATATTTGTTATTTATATGTTAAAATAAAAGCAATAGAATAATGCTTGAAGAAATAATCTTCGGATATAATATTACTATATTAATGCTTGTGTTTTATACCAAGCCAAAGATATTTTTAATGTAATTAATTATTTTGATTCCTTCTTATATATTTATTGTTTAGTATTTTTAATTTCATGATCTACTGTAATGCAAATGTAAAAGTGAGTTCCTGAAGTTGGAGCAAAAATAAAATAAAAAAAGAATTCGAGTTCGAGTTCGCGTCGCCATAGCAAATTGTAGGACTACACCTGCCCTTAACAACTTCAGAGCAGACTTTGGCGAGAACTATACCTATGTACTTAAATTTCAAATATTCCTCGCATGCCAATACTAAATACATACTTGAGACATTGTAAGTGCATGATCTATTCCACAGTACACCTTCAACGCTGAACTATTGACCGCTACTGATTGCCTGTCATTACGGGTAATACCGGATGGACGCAGGTGGGCGGGTATTACGAATCCCATATTGCAATTGATTGATGGGTTAATTCGTAATTGTCGTACGGCACGGTCACGACGTGCGATACCGATTGCTTCGTTGATACAGGGCTGGTTTAATCACATAGATTTTTGTGACGAAATAGATAAAAATGCACGTAATGCTAAGTGATTGGATCGTCTAAAAATTAGAAATAAGTTCGACACTCTATCTGATGTGGAATACTTACTACATCTCCACAAACAAGTAAGAGAAAACAGGACAGGAGATCTACCTAAAGCCTTACAGCTAGTGTATGTCTACCTGCAAAATATTTCATGCCGTTTTATCAATAAACATAATTCATGAGGAAGGTTTAGGAATGTAATCCATTAGGGTGTTCTGAAAATTGGCTGAAATATGAATGATTGATTAATATAACCTACAAGATGGAGATAAATGGCTGGTAGATATCAAGTCGGGTTTTTAGTTATTTATAAATTAAGATAAAGCAATCAAAATATTTTTATTAAGAGAAGTTAAGAAAAGTTCTTTACGAAATAATTGTTCAATACAACATGTAAAATCTATCATAATGCAAGACATTTCCAAACTGAACTAATATTACACCGATTTCTAAAGCTATGTAGCAACCCTGTACATAGCCGCAGGGTAGTAGATTGGCTATGGTAGATGTGATGTTTCGTGATCTGTGCTAAAATTATTTATGGTAAGGCAATAAACTATAAGACATGAAACAAATATCTGTAAGCCATTGGAAAGTGGCATTAGAAACTTAATTCGTACCTATAGGATGATATACGCTGACTATAAATTTACGATAAAACCAAACAATATAATGTACATTCCAAAAATTTAAGAATGTGAGCTTAATATTGTGACTTATTTATCAACTTCTGTGTTGCGATTTATAAGGTTTAAGTACGTATTGTTACTTATTTTTATTATCTACAACAATATTATATATTATTCAACAACATATTGTGTAAAGTCTGGATTATCAAAATGCAAGGCAGATGTAAGGCAGAAATAAAAACAAGAAACGTTTTAATGCCTTTAGAAGGAGTTTTGGTTACAAATATCTATAGACAATATTGACTACATAATCCGAAGTGGACCGTACGTTTGTTGCTATAAAAATAAACACCTATTATATTACAACGTAGACAAACACTTAACAGAATTACTTTAAGTTTGAAAATATATTTCATTATTGTACACCTTTGAAAGCCCTAATGTTTGTTCATCGTTAAAGGTATTTGATGGATACTTGTTAAACGTAAACAGATTTTAGATGTTTGTGAAGTGACATTTAACCTTAAAGTTTACCCAATAAATAACACTATACAAAATTACACCCAAGATACAGTCAGGAATGTGATTAACCTTCTCGATTTAGAATTTCGAAGCTGTTATTTAATCTGTACACTTGAAACGGTGGAGTCAATAGCTCAATCGTAGGTACACTATTATCATGAATTTACCTACTCACACTAACGGTCGTGGGTTTGATCCCTAAATTACGTTTTTGAATTTATGTAAGCCTAATAAATTTATTACTATAGCGTTGAAAGAATCTCTTTTAGAAGAAACTTTATATATATGCAAATTTAAAATTTTAACATTTATCGGCAGTGATAGCCTAGTGGTTAAAACGCGGCCTCTCGATCGAGGGGTCCGAGGTTCAAATCCCAGGCACGCACCTCTGATTTTCAAATTGATGTGCGTATTAGAAATTAAATGAGAGATTAAAAAAACACCCCAAATTCGAGCGGCTGGCCAACACCCTGTCCAATGTGTTGCCTACCAAAAACCGACTTGTTTGACGAAATTGTAATTGTACATATTTTAAAATCAGCCATATAAAATAAAATACTCTACATTAATAATTAAACTTGAATCTATCATTGCGTACACTTTAAATGCACTATTTTGTTCAATAAATAAGTAACAATGCAAAAACGTGAACTGATTGCACTTCATATATTCCGCATTACTCTAGAGTACTTCTAAATTTAAATAATTATTTTATTTAATGCGCGATTGCACGCAAGCCTTTAAGAGAACAAGCCCTTGATTGAGTGATCTATAAAATAGTAATGACTTCATATATACCATCTTACATGCAATAACAATATTGGGTTTAATAAATCAATTGTTACTTAATGAGTACAAGTTTCGGCTCGGTGTAGTCACGAAGTTCGGCTAATGGTCGAATAACGATATTTCAACTCAAATCAACATGAACCTTATGTATATTTTGTATGCATACTAATCGTTAACACTGAAATGAAACTGAACTATAGTTTAGTTGAATTATTTATTAACAATTTACTTACGCAAAAATATTGTCAGCTAATAGGTAATTTTCTTGACATACGGCTATATGATTTGGAATTCAAAAGAAAGTGAAACGAAATATTATGTAGAAAATTATCACAATAACTGTAGCGTAGCATTTACTTAAATCGAATAGTAAGTTCAATTTTGCTCTAATTGGTCTATCAACAATTTAATCCTCATTTTCTCCTCAAATAAAATGTCCCTTTCTCTATTAGCCAACTAGGTATATGCGGTTCACTGCAATCACAATTTTAATATATGCAGTATAGAGATGACTTTCATGAGTTCTTTAAATATTTACAAGATTATTAGAATTAGATTTATTAAATCTAAACGAATATTTATATTTATTTATCAATAGATTATGGTTAATAAATCAAAGTCGATAAAGTCAGATTACTATTATTTACTTAATTATTGATTATTTCACTTCATGCGTTACGGACTCGAACATATTATATGCACAGATTTATTAATTGAATAATTTTCAGATATTATATACATTTATCGTCAATAAATCTTTGAATGATTTCAATTTTCTTAGTATTGTCAAGATATTCATCGTGTTAATGTTATTTATAGTTATAGGTAATTACTAGGTGCGTCAGTAGGAGACAATACAAACACAAATGATTGATTTACAAGCCTTTGTCTTCTTAACTGTAAAATCGAGTATTACCGGTTTCGTTACAGACGTTGTGCTACTATTAGCTTTGTTGTCAGTATTTGAAAATTGATCTAATGTGTGTTATATATATTATTTTGAAAGGCACTACAATAGCCGCTTTGATTTCCTAGGCTACTTAGTAAGTCGTTAAACAAAAGCTATGTAAAAAAGCGTACTATAAACTGAGTGATTATTTGACTGACAAAACGGTGTGGTCTGAATTAGCTCCAGCTCCACGTGTACCATTACGTTAAGTTGACATTGTAAAAAACATTGTTTTTTAAAAGATGTGTGATGTTATGAAGTTTCTTTAGCCGCTTCTTCTCCAGAAACACCCTGTGAAGTGGTGGTAATTGTATTGACATTCAATAAGTGCTCTGTAAAGAACCTACTTTGAATAAAAAAAAATGATTTTTGATTTTTTTGTTTTGATAAGTTGTCACTGTCACCCGTGGATGTTTGTAATCAACCTCAAATGTCGGCGTCGGAGATCAGAAATACATTAAACTTTTTAAGACCTACATAGTACTAGAAGCACCAGAGGTCTTGTTTAAATGTAAACTTTATCGCACTCTTAATTCCTAAAATAATAGATCTGAACTTTTCCGTGATAATTGTGAAGGAAACGGCGCCGCAATGAAATTAAAAATAAATTATCCACTATATAACAAATAAGACGTTATGTACAATAGATACTAGTAAAATATCATAGATTAGACCTACAGCTTAGCATGACACTCTAGTAGTAAACTCGTAACTCTAAGTCTATATATATACTTATAGATATACTAAGTATAAATATACTTGTCTATAAAATTGTTCATTTTGGCTCAGATTAAACATTACGTTCATTAAGTTTTCTCAGATAAATATGTCAACGTAGGTTCTCCTCATATTCATTCATCGGATTCCATTTTCATTCATATCGAATAGTTACTAGCAATTATTCATTTGGCAAACTTTTGGCATACGGTCCAGGGATTTGGCACTAGATACCAATTAATGCTTTTAATTATCGAAGCTATGCAGCAACAGCAATTTGTAGCTCTACTGTATTTTATTTTATAACAATCTATTGCAAATAAATATCTAACGTTTACATATTTTGTTTTTTGGAGATTCATTATAATTTCTCTTAATGATGTCGTCGTAGCATAGTAACATTTGTAAACATTCTATGAAATAACTATGTTTTGTGAAATTCTAATAGAATAAAAAAAGCCAAATTAAAATAAATATTAAAATATGATAAGGAACGACAACCGCGAAGATTGTATAAGATAATATTGTGTTAAGTAATAGAAGTAATATTAAAGGATAACTTATTTTTGACACTTCATATTATGATTATGTTTTGGGTGGTTACTAGCTAAAGAATCTTCAATGTCCATGCGATTATGCCTACAAATGTCACGTTTCCAACGATCGTGGCCAGCATTACTCAACACGCAACAATAAATCTCCGAAGGCGCCACTCGATTATGAATCTTTCAGACCAACAATAAACACAGCATCCTGAGCAGAAATTTATTTATGTTTATTAGAACGCCACGCAACACGGCTTGCTTTGTACGCGATAGGTATTTAGGGCTTCGTGTTTGAGCTGTAATCTAGGTACGTGTTAAGTCTATACAAATAAATAAATTGAAGTAATTGTTGTATACCATAAATTAGTAAAGATACTTCGCCGCCTTGAAATTGAATGAAGGCACAAACGGCTTATTAGTATATTATATTAGTATATTAGTAAGTTATTTTTTTGAATTCTTAACAAATAAAAACATTTTTAGAGAAAATTTACGAACAAATAACTTACTGCGTAATTTCCATAATAGATAAATAATAAATTTTTCGATCGTAAAGCACTCTCTGATGCTTCGCATCATGAGTCGTGCAATTATTTCAAATATTTTAGGGACATTTTAACACGGAGACGTGGCAAAACTTTTTTACGCAACTATTCGAATTCTCAAAACTGGTTACATTTTCTTCTTAGGAGTGAGTAATCTTTACTAATCTATGTTGTATACTTTAAGTTTTTTTCATTTGTACCATCATAAAATGTATTATTTTTATTTTGTACTGTAAACAACAGCTGGTAGCAGACGCTTTGCTACCCTTGAAGATAAAATTGGAAACCTTTAGGTAATTTCTACAGTTCAAATCCGATTACACGTACATTACGTAAACACAGATACACTAAAATTTATGATAATCGTAAGGATACTTATCATCTTGGAGAGTAATCAACAATATTTCTATTTATATGTAACCATTGTCGTGAATTCGTTGAAAAAAAATTATTAAGCTTGACATGATGCAACTCCAATCTTTGTAATTGAGAATGCTTATGCATGTATTGTAAATGCATCGGTACTTGCATAACTTTATAAGTAGAGATTACCCAAGTAAAAATACAGCAAAACCAAATACCAAGAATAATCGGTTTTCGTCATATCGAGTAATCATTCGAGATAAATTGAGGGTTTACTCTTTCATGGGTGAAGACTGCTACAGATTATTACAAGTTACTTCAAGGCTTTCAAGAAGTTTACTTACATTTGTTTTAAGTGAATTTTGCAAGTGTTTAAAGCAAGTGATTGTTCTTTTGCAGTCGAGTTAGTCAGGCGACTAATTTAACAAATGCCGATGCCGATTGTGGAATGAATGAGTACAGCCCATCTCTAATTATTGGTATAATGAGAGCGTTTTATCAGATGGTACAAGACTAGAGTCAGGAGTCTTCTGACCCGCATTAGTCGGTTGGCTGGGCACGGTCATTCGTTTGAACTTTGACCTCTGCTGCACGATGACCTAAACGAAGCCAGGAATTAGTAATTGCAGCAAATTGTTTGACGTTATCGTATAAAAGTATCTGAGACTGAAAATGAATAGGATATAAAAATAAAAATATCCATTTTGAACAGTACAAATTGGAATCGATGTACCTATAATTTTTGTCGATTAAGCTGAATATTAATAGACTTTTTGTTACAATTACGAAACACTTTACTTTGTAATTAGTAGTAGCATAAAGAACGGCCAATTTTGTGGCTTAGTCCATAAAAAATCTAATTAGCTGGAGCAAAACAAGTGTACAACAGATAATAAAAATGTATGTTTATAATTTGCAAATCATGCGACAAGTTCAAAAAACCGATAGCATTTTTAGAGAAATCACAAATAGTTTTCAGCAGAAGTTGCATTTATAATTTGAATGTTTGAGAACTGACATTTTGACGTCGCCTATAACATTAATTTATATCGACATGCACTTTCACATTGATTAGTTTTCACCGTAGTAATAAATTGCAAATAAGCTAGCTTTAAGTCAGGTGACATTTGTGATCGACTTCAGGTAGAATCATTGTTTTATGGAGTTTATTACAGATATCTATGGGCGACAGTGACTACTTACATACAGGTGGAAAGCATTTTTTTATACGTATGTACCTAAAGATACGGCAGACGAACTACCTGGTAAAAAGCAATTAACGTCGCCTATGGAGATTTGCAACACCAGAAGAGTTACTAATGCCTCGCCGGCTTAAAAGAAGAATTCTCTTTGCATCTTCCTTAAAATAAATAGTACTTCGCGAAGAATTTTGTTGCATTTATGCATGCTGTTTGTAACTAACGCATCTATGATTGACTTCATCTGTACTTCGTATAAGAGGCCTAATATTGTACCCATGAACAGGGCTAAATTAATCTAATCAATGTCATTATAGTAGGTCCTGAACAGAGCTACTTGCTATCGTTGTTCAAATAATAATATGCCACCTGATAATCGTTCGTTCGAATAAGTAAATATTGATAGAGTATCGTTACGAAAGTCGATTAGTGACCTTTTGTGTCGAATGTTTGATCAAACACCGTAGTTTGTTTAGGGCGATTATGAAAGACTTGAAGTAAGGGCTTCCTTTGGAATTTGATGACAAAAATGATTTCAAAGTCACAATAATATGTGGACATTTTAAGGCATTTAAACATTATAATATTATTTTTTAATATTGCGTAACTACAGTAAATTACGAATCAATGCATGCACTGGAGGTACTGTCATCGTTAAAGCCCGTCTCTAAGAGAAGATATTTAGTTGCCACATGCTTAAGGTATGCGTACACTTCTGTCTCTCTTTGTGTTGTGATCTAAAGTATTTTGTCTAATCTTTAACTGTCTCCATAGTTTAGGATCGACATCGCTATTTATTTAACCAATTGACATTCAATACCCATTGTTGTTCTCATATACTTTTCTTGTAATCAAAACTCTGGACTTAACTATGTTGATTATGATTAGGAAACTATGTTGATACTTTCCTAAATAAAGATTAAAGTTCTAGTATAGTAGTATAAAGAAACTATTACATACTCATACTCTATTATATTGCATACTTTATAATTTGATACTTAAATCGATTACATTTTTTTGTTATTTTAATTTTGTCGAAGTCAGTTTTTGTTGACGCAGTAATTATATTATATAAATTATTTTCAAGCTTATGTTTTTTTAAACCTCCGACGCCGATATTCGAATAACATAGTAGTGATTATACCATGTAAATAACCTATAAAACCGTAATATCACATTATTTGAGGAACAATACATTTATTTTCGAAAGTTTTTGCATTCTAGCAATCAACGATGAAACTATGCTTATTAAGATTTATAAAAAATCTTATAACAAAAATGTCGATGGTAATTTTACTTGAAATAGGAATAAAAACCTTCACTTAGCATCTATTCTATGTTTTTTTGTATTTGTATCACTGTTATTGTGAATCCTTAATTGTCGGGCAATTACTATCCGTTCAAGGGTTTAGTCATATAATGAGTACCTATGGTTAAGGTCATAAGTCCATCATGACAGCAAATTATGGTAGGTGAACTTTACTTATAGAACATTGTGTGTCAACATCGAGCAAAATACCTAGAGGTTCCCTCTATGTTCCTTTACTTCTTATGTATCTAATTTGTAAACAGTATACCGTCAAAAATCACTGAAACATACGACAGGTTTACTCCAGATTACAGTTATTTTCCTGATAGCAACAGGAAATATATATGTTCTTAATTAACTATATTGCTGATCTTCCTTGGCTTTTGTATTAGCTGGTTATTTTACGAAACAGATAAACAGCTAAATAGAACGGAAATTAGTGGATCTCCTACGCATGATAGGACGTTTATTACCAAGTTAATAGGTTTATGGTCCATAAGAAAGTTCATTAAATTTATTTAACAAAAATATGTCCGAGGTATAGAGATAATAAAGGAAACACCCACACATCACTAAATAATGATCTGTTGTTTAAAATTAGTCGAACATACGGTAGTGTTGTAAAATATTCTTGTAAATCAATGTACTCATTAAAATTGGGTTTGTTAAAATAAAACATGTAGAATGCTACTTGGAATATAATGATTTTATATCTTATATACATAAAATAGTAGTGCCTGTCTTTTGTTTCATAATAAATGGCTTTTTTAACGCTCGTTAATGTTTGTTAGCACAATGCCAACTGTTTAATAGTGTGGTGATAATATTGGGCTGAGGATGATCTGAAGATACTCGAGAGAACGGCATACATTGGGTGAAACACAGGTCCTAAAATATTACGCAATAACGCGTAAAATAATTAAAAACGACACGAGTTTTTTTTTTTTTTTTATTTAACCACAAAAATATCCCAGTTCCTATAATAAATTATTTTAAAAGTATCTACAGGTATGCTTAACAAAGAATTAGACGTATAATGTGACGACTGTATCAACATAACACTACTATGTTATTTAAGACTAGCTGACCCGGCAAACTTTGTACCGCCTCAAAATCTATTTATCAAATATATTTCATATAAAATATAGCCTATGTTACTCGTAGATAATGTAGCTTACGAATGGTGAAAGAATTTTTAAAATCGGTCCAGTAGTTTTTGAGCCTATTCATTACAACCAAACAAACAAAGTTTTCCTCTTTATAATATTAGTGTAGATATTGAATTTTTAACTCATTATATACCTTGACAGAGACAACGTATTTTGTTCTTTATAGTGTTCCATCGTTTATATTAAATTTTTCATCAAATATAAACGTATACGTTCTGCGTGCCTAATCCATTTGTTTATCCAATAGGTGCGGCTTACAGATTCTATTATATTTTATTCGAAACGAGCTTTGCCCCGCGGTTTCGCCCGCGTTTAAATGTGGTAGGTAGTACTCGGGAGATTTCATGGACTTTATCGTTTTTGGTTGGAATCCTAAATATTATTTAATAATTTGCCTACATTATGCTTTGTAACATTAGCCAAATGAAAGTTAAAAATCCTGTCAAAATCGCTCCAGCAATTCCGGAGATTTTTCGAAAATACAGACATATCTTTATATGTATTTTTACATCTTACAGTATATTTTTATATGCATTTAGTAAAAAGCTGTTATTTTGACAGAACAAACAGACACTTCATTTCATTTGTGTATGTCTGAAGCTTACCTATATCAGCTGAATACCAACACGATTGTTATAAAATCGATTTTGTCTGTCAAAGCTTCGCACCAGATTGACATAGTTCATTCTCGCACGTCTGTTGGCTTTTGTCCAATTGATAATTAACTGCAAGATTAAAGGGTTTTAGGAATATTTGACACACAAATGTGAACCACAATAACTAATAGCTGTAAATTAATTTATTCAAATTCTCTACGAACGAACATCATTATTTAATTCCTACAAATGATCCCAAATAAATATTCGGATTTAAAATGTTTATGCTACGAAGTAGAATTATGAGTGAAAAAAGTTGCTATGAGAGATATTATTGTAACGTCTACGCAGTTGCAATATTTCAATCGTAGTTGGTGGGTTAATTTCTACGAATCGTATTTCTGATTTTCCCAAAACAGTAAACGTAAACGGTTAAACGGATGGTAAACGGAAAAGGTCGTTTTATATTAAGTTTATTATGAAACGATAATAGCAAAGCTAAGGACTGACCTGCTGTCATAGATACTTTGAAAACTGCCACATAAGCACTCTTAAAAGCAGAGGTTTTAGTGCTGGATATGAATCTCCTCTCAGAATGAGGGATTAGATCATATTATTCCGCGCTGGTTAAGTATGGGTTGGTAGCCTTCGCTTCAGTTCGTAGTTTACCAAAATGACACATAATTTGGAATACGCATAGATGTAACATAAAAAATCAGAAGTGCATTTCTCCGATTCGGAACTGGGACCCCCAGATTAAGAGCCGGACTTTCAATACACTATGTTACAAACAAATTGACTAAAAATAAGACGATTATTATTTCTAAACTTTAAAATCGATTCTTTTAGGCATTGATTATTTTACAATACCTAGCTATGAGAATGAATAGTGCAAAGAGCGAAGTAACTGTCTTTGCAAATACATATTTGCTGGAGAATTGCATTGTAAATATTGAATATGTTACTGAACTTCTCAACGGGACTACTTGTTGCGAAACATGCTTACTTTGTGCAGTAGGTACACATAAAAATACTATGTTATATTTTGAATTGGTTACAATTCAATAATGTACCAATTATGAGTACGAGTCTCTTACTAATGTCCCACTTTTGGACCAACGACTCTCAGTATTGTACCACTTTTGAGCACTAGTTTCTCAATAATGTACCATTTCTTTGTACATGTCTCTAATTATTGTACCAATACTTTCTATCATTGCAATTCATCAGTTCCTTAACAATATGTATTTTTAAATACAGATATAATTTAACAGATGTATTCTAAGATAAATGTAATGTAATATGTAATGTACCAACTATGAGCGCGAGTCTCTAGCTAATGTCCCACTTTTGGGTCAACGACTCTCAGTATTGTACCACTTTTGACCACTAATCTCTCAATAATGTACCATTTCTTTGTACGCGTCTAATTATTGTACCAATACTGGACTAGGTTATGTTTAAATATACTTCTTGCACAGTTCACTAAGTTTCTCCATTGCGAAAACAAATAAGGACGATGGATTAAAAAATGGCCATATTGCGGAAATGTGAACATAGATTTTTTTCAATCCCAATTTCAATTCATCAGTTCCTCAACAATGTAGATTTTAAAACAGACATGTATTACACTGACCTCGATCAACAACTGTATAAACGCACCCTAAGCGCTAAATTATGCTATTTCGGGTACCTTCTTAGCCAGAATTATTTTATCTCAGCGCTGTAGCTTTTACTGGTGTTTGCACTCGCCAATGATAAAACACACGCTGTGTCTGAGATGTTTGCGTAAAACAATTGTTCGAACTCTTAAGCCATAAAATGTTTTAGTATGTTTACTGTGAAAAAACATATTGTCTGTTTTATTGATGACAGATTAAATAGAAATGGAAAAATGATTTGAATCTTGATAAGTCTACAATATAATATAAAATTTACCTATTTTAGGTTATTAACATTTGTAATAAGGATATAGGAAAAACATTATCAGCAACATTAGACTGGTAGGAAGTACTATTTCAAAATCAAATCCCGGCAAAGTAAAAGTGCTAAGGCTTAATCCGTTTTATTGAAAAGTAATACCGTCCATGATTCTATATAGTTTACAATCTAATCTAGAGGAATAAATAAAACCGAAGAATCAGACTGCTATTTCATAGGAATTGAGCGATACCAAGCAGGAAACCCCAATTTTAATTTTTATAATGCCAAAGGCAATTTTGGTAACTACATAACTGATTTTCCTCCTTCAAGCAAACTTACAGAGAATGATGAAAGCTTCTATTTTCTTTCAAATCATTCTCGGAAGTATTTAGAAGTCCTGTATGAGATTGTACGCGTGCGGAGACGCGGGCGGTAACGTGTAACATAAATCTTGCCGTTTCACGAGATTAAATTGGAAGCCGAAGTGGTAGGCATGTTTGTGTTCGTGCAGATAACATCCCGTGTTATCGGATATATAAATATAGCTCGCCTCCTTAATGAATCATCAAGCTGTACTATATATAAGCGCAAGTCGTCCATCCCGCTATCGGTAATACTAGTAGGAAATCATTTTTGAACACGAATATTCAAATACATTTGTTGTGTACGTATGTACGTACTTTGAATATCATAGTTAAAATATTACGAAGTTCGCCGCTTGGTTATCTCTGATCGTAATTCAACTCAAGTGGAATTTAAAAACGAATAGCAACCTACAAGATTGATATTTTAAATACGAATAGTATGAATTTCTTCCTTGGGATAGTCACTATAATTGTAGTCACTATAATGTTACTAATGAGTAACTACAATCTTTCATTTATTCTTTTTCACCCATTCAAATTGATCATTATCAGTCAATAATACGACCATGACTAACTTATTGAGGTTTAAGCGTAACTTTATATTTATTAAAAAACCTATTTAACATAGTAGTTACCTATTAGCACACAGTGTAAGCAGAAACTTACAACATCTCAGTTCTTCTCACAAATGTCAGAAATATATACCAAACAAATAGACCATCAGTGTAACATTAGATATAGATACATAGCTCATTTGCACATTCCTGAGTGAGCTGGAATTCTATAGACACAGAACTTTAGTTAATACTACTTCATCATTATTATGTAAAGTAATGCCTTGCCATCCACCTGGTGCTGATCATAGATATCTGTATAAACGTGAACACAGGACTCCTACTTTAAGTCGATCACAAAGGCAACAAGAAACAAAATATGGTAGGAAGTATCACATACATCAAACAAGAGTAGTACCATAGACTACTGTTCTATTCCAAAATATTATTTTTAACAGTGGAATCGCCGTAGTTTTGCCAAGAAGTGTCCAACCGTGTGTTACAGTTAAAAAAAAAAAACATTTTTTTGCTGAAAACGAACGTAAATAAATTACTTAAGATTTAAAAAACAGAATGCACGTAAAATGAATAATGTTGTCATTTTTCACGTCTGAGCTGCATCCTTTCCCTTCAATATTTTAACGTTAGTAAAAAGAGAAACATTTGAATGGTCCAATTTTATTTGTCTTTCTCAAAATAGAATTTCGTAATATAATTATCACACCGCAGGACAGTGACAAACAACATAGTGATATCACTTATATGAATGATGAAGAAAAGTATGGTAGGTACAACTGACACGTCTGACAATATTTGCAAAGTAAATTTAAAGTAAAAATTGGTGAAAGTACCTTGATATGTAAAATTTAAGAATCTAAAAAATGCAATATCTATAAAAAAGTATCTTAAAAATATTGATATTTAATTATTCTTAAAATAGTACGACCTCCTGTGTACGAGCCAAAACTGAAACAGTAATGAGTGATATATAAACTTAGGTATTCCTGTAGTCAGACACGTATCTAACATATCTTCATAGATTCGCTCGTCATCATAAATTGTAATGTTATAGGTCCATAACGTGAGCTTTATACATCTCCGCTGCAATTGTTGATATTTTATGTCCGTGTCTATGCATTTTTTGTCACCCTTCTAAGGACAGCGTATCGTATTTCTTTGGCGCTATACACATACTTAGAAACTTGTCTCAACATCAAGTAACGAGTACGACAAGTGATACTATAGCGATGAATCTTTTACGTTCACATAATTATACCTTAGAATATATCAAGATTAAATTACCTGCGGTAATATCCTTTCAATAATATTTGTTCTTTTTAGACCGACATTTAAGACCGCTAATTTGCTTATCGAAGATTTATATCTTCTGGAGTAGAGGAGTAGACCGACGTTTATTAAGTAGTGCGGAGAGGAAAGTTGCATCAAACTTTTTTCATTACTTTGTATTTTTCATTAACATTGGGTATTTACAATTCAAAACGATTACCTACTATAGATTTTTTTACAATAAAAGAGTAGCAAACGAGTATGCAGTCCACCTGATGGTAAGTGGCTACTGCCGCCGATGGACATCTGTAATCAACCCCAGATAGGATTAGATATTCCTACCTGAGATCGGCCAGAGATGCGCTGCTACCCCTGAGGACTAAGCTCCCCCGCCCTAACGCCTCGGAAAAGTCTGTCTCCCTTACCACATTCTTCAAACCGGAACCTGTGTTCCGGTTTGAAGAATGTTAAGCAGCACAGTCACAGCAGTGTTAAGCGCTGCTGTGCAGCGCTTAACACTGCTGTTATTAGGTAGAAATAGGTGTGGCGGTGGTGCCTCCGGAGTCGAACCACAAAGGGTTCTACCACATTCCTTATTGTTAACTTCATCGCTTCTATCATAAATATCTATTTAAGGAAAAATATTCCTTCTACCAAAAAAAAAGCTGATCCTCGCTTGTCGTTTATCCATTTCCTATCGTATAAGTCGGTAAACTATCTACGATGATCAGCAAAAAGTCGCAATAACGGAACATACCAATAAGGTAGGATTTAATAACGTGTTGATCGTAAAAGGCGACGTTGGTTCTGCCATCGAGATTGAATGATGCGATGTCGATATTCTAATGTCATTTGATATTCAAAGAAAATGTTGATAGATACTTTTGATAAACACCGACTAATAAAGAATTAGTGTAAACATAAGAATGCACGTACCATGGGAATAGGTGATTACATCTTTCAATTAGTGGAGAGTGTCAGTTAAAACAGAATTAGGTTTGTTGATGATGATGCTTTGCAATTTTTGAGAAGCTCATACTACAAGCTGGGAATCTTTGCAAGAAGACTCACTACTTGTCAATCTATAACATTGATAGATAATGTTTAAATGGTAGAATAATATAACAATGTAATAATCTTAGAGGTACTTTCAACAACTTTATAGTAGGTAAATGGGCACTTAGTACAAACTTCGCATCGAATTACATGTTTGTGGATAACATAGGATGACACAAGATTTTACCGAAATAGCAGTGACGAAAGACTCTTGTGAAGCTGATGAGATTATTTCTTACACTTGTGGTCATAATTTTATTACGTATTGTTTAGATAGATAATATAACGTCTATCATATCTCAGAAAAACCATTTGGAAGTACAGATATGTTTTGCAGATCATTTACTTCAACGTAAAATTATATGCATCAGACATTATTGTGCTGTTTACGTCGTGATGCGATCTACCTCCTTAGAAGTTATATAATGCTAATACATTCAAATTTACTATTAAATGCAGTATAAAATAGGTGCATAATAAATTAAATATTATGAGGCTCGTAAGCTAATCGATATGCGCGTTCCAACACTAAGCTGGAGAAACCAGTGAGACCAGTCCACGGGCAAGCTTTAACTCTCCACCGAGTTAGTACTGTTAGTAGCTATGATAGAACTTATGCATTTCAAAATAATAAGCCATATCCTGTGATTGTTATGTCGTAGACCTGCTGTTAGCTTATGACTTTGCTCAGGAAACAAAATTTAAATGAAGAGAATATTGACAAGCAGACCAGAAGACATATTTTTCTAATTAAAATCTTATAGCATCTTCAGATTTTGGTGTTGTAAATTTTGGCGGACTTTATATTAAATTGAAATTGCGGAAATATAAGTTTCCAGAAATAAAATAAAGTAAACTTTTCCAAAAGAATGCGATAAGTGAATGACTTAACTATTGTTAATACAGAAGATGGACAAAGAGACACAACACCCAAGTAAAATAGAGACAAAATCCTAAGCATTGAACATGAATCATGATGAATATCTGTACTGCTCTCCAGAATTAATTTACTATCCAGACATCTGTGGTGCTCTTTGGCATGACTATAAATTATAGGAAACAGATAATCCCCACGTGACGCAAAGAGCACAAACAAGTTCCCAAGACAAAATTGAAAATGACCTACATACGACTGATCTTAAAGCGCCTCGTAAAATTCAAATTATTCCTAATTTATGTGTTTTGCTGAGACTTGATTAGGACACAGGAATATCTTAGCATAATGATTACTTAGCAGCTTACAAATGGTTAGATTGCGACCAAAGCTTTCAATTCAAGTTATACTTCGAATGTAATACTTTAATTTTTAATTTAAGTAGGTACATACTTGAAATATTCTCTGAAAATAAAATTACATCAATTTTTTCAAAGATAATAGGTAATTGGTATATATACAATCATAGTAGAAGAACACTCTTATGAACAAGGATTAGAACATAACAGAATACAAAATAATCATAAACACACCTTTTTTCAAACACAATACAGAATGTGATAGGCAGACAAGTTTTGTAATAATTCTATAAAAATATGTGATATTTACGGAATGTGTAGATCAATCTTCAATAATGTTAGTAAGTAACTACTTCTATCAAGTAGTGAATTAAATAAAGAAAAATGTGAAAATAATTTAATTTTTAAATGTTTAATATAATATTTTGGTGAACAATCTTTAAATACAAAAGTACATTTGAAATGGGCGACCAACCGCACTTAGGGTCTTCTTACAAAATATACCATTACCATACAGTAAGTTTAACTAAATATCAAAACAAACGTGCGTACGAAAGCTGTAACGAGAATTTTAAAGTCGGTACTGCAAAACATTCGTAGATTAGTCACGGTTACAGCGAGGCCCGAACCATTGTTCCGACAATGTGTTCGCATACGAATCGCATTCAGTTCTATTTGTAGTATACTGCCGTTTACTTTACAACCAGGTTTTTGCGAGCGATTAAATAGCCAAAATAAATAACTGCCACTGTACACGCATTCCGTTGAAGTTTGTAATGATGATTTTTGAGAACAAGACTGTTTTGAAATATTGAGTGCTGTTGTTCTCCTCCACTTTTCATCTTTGATGAGTATAAGCAAAATATAAAAACAGTCGAAGTTTAATTAATATTAAGCCAACTAATCCAATTCACGTTTAAGTAAACTAGCACACAAATAAAATATATGACTGAAATAGTTTATGGCATAGGACTCATTTTTGATTTTATATGTAATACCTATCCTGCTAATGGTTCTCAGAATCAGTGACTCCATCGTTAGGGAATATTTCCATTATGATTTCACGTGGCTGATGTCTTGGAACGGCTCTTTTGATCGACAATCAATATCGTTCAATGTTCAATTCATCTTAAGATTTACGTTCGTATTGTTGGATTCTTGACAATTATCCGGATGATCAGCTAGAGTGAAATCTGGTCTCCCAATCGAATATTAATAAGGCTAACAAGACTTAGAACGGACCATAAATAAATATAGTAAGAAGTGGACGTGAAAATATCATAACTATTAAAAACTAATAGAGTGCTATTAGTACTTGTTGCAAGAAATCGCTATTAAAATGTCAGTACTTTATTTGACGCACGATATAGCCTAAGGCAACAAGCTTTATTGAACAGTTTGAAATTTAACTAATTCGTTTCAAAACGTAATTTATATATTAGCTTAGTCACAAAAATATGTAGGAATGGAGATAAACAACCAAGACGATGCCACAAAGCCTTTCTTACATCGATATACTAGTATAAAATGTCATTGCTTTCTTACCAATTATTCCGTACATGTAACAGACTCCACTAAACCATATACGCAACGGAATACTATTTATCATTCCATTAGAGCGGTTGATAGATGAATAAAGTATGAGCAAGCCTATCCGCGTAAAAAATGTTTTACTCATAGAATCTTGAAACGTCAGTCCTTGTAAGGAAGGTTTGACGCCTGGACGCGTGGATGGCGCCAACAATCGATCACTAACTAACCTTAGCTCAGACGCAACACGCGACATAAATGTGGATTCACTTCATTTGTCATTAACTCAGGGACGGTTTTTCCTTTTTCCATTCCTATTGGAAGTAAAAAGTTCCGAGAAATTTATGACTAGACACTGCCTTTCATCTTAACTTGATGTTCACGACTCACACTATATCGTAAAGAGATCGTATCGAAGTTGGTATTCAAAGGACGCTTTAAATTTTTATTTTAGCTTTTAAATAAATTATTACAAACATTCAATTTAGGTCAGTTACGTTATTTTATTTTATTTATTAAGGACATATCAATATGAGATTATTAAACTCTATAATTTATCCTGTATATCTTATGTAACCTTGCCGAATATTATTCGTATAGGATTGTCAGCCATTCCTTCTAAGGCAAGCTGGGCTGGACGCATGACTGGCGCCAACAATCGATCACTAACTGGGAGCGGGGACATGTGACCTCTCACAGTAACTGACGTTCATTGCAAGTATGCATCTTGGATAGCTTTATGCCGAGAATATTGAGCACTGACTACTGCTATCTTTGAAAGCAGTGGATACGTGATGAGCTCTGAATCATCATATATGCATCTATTGTAAAATTGTAGCTTACTATGAGGAGTATAATAGACTTTAAAGAAGATCAATATGCTTATAACTTATTATAATCGTTTTCATACAGGTAACATGTTAGAGCTTTGCAAATATTTATTTAGACAAATTGCAAGTGGAACAGAATTTCATCGGCGTCAATCAAAGCGAAGCGAACGATGTACCTTCAGGCAACAGTTTAATATTATTCATCCAGGTCAATGAACTGTTAGCCCAAATAAGTATTGAACGTATTCATTCGCGAATGAGCCTGGAACCGTTTGTTACAATGAATGGGTACTAATGGTATACTATACTATTGAGATTCGTGCGAGCTTCAACCGTTCGAGCTCACACGAGATCGCCCTGACATAAGTCACCAAATGTAGTAAGCTGACAACCTTGTCTTTCTATTTATATAGCTCGCTTGTTCTATTCCCCTTGCAGTAACTTAAGGCTTATGACACTTATCTCAATCTACGATATAATCAACCATGTGTACACTTTTAAAATGGTATGATATTATAATATTTTTAATTTCGTACATAATATGTTTAATAACTCATATTAGCATTAATATTTGCAGAGAAATAACTACAGAATGTTATCTAAACAGAAAATATAGAAAAACACTACAAAGCGATAAGTATTAAAATATCAGATTTATAAAGTCTAATGTCCTCTATTAATTTATTATGTTCTTAAGCGATAAAATTTAATTATACTTTCTCCGTTTGTGAATTTGCGTCGAATGCGTGACTTAAAACATTTAAACCTTTTTGTTGCCAATAACATTCTCAGAAATTATGATATAATCTTCCGGAACTTTTTCACCATTCTCTTCTCGAAATATATCTATTTCTCGATATATATCTATGTGTGGTAAGAATCGCTTAATACATGCAGTAGTATATATAAACTTCTGCATCTATTAAGCGATTCTTTCAATGTTAATATTGTTTCGTATGTACAATTTGTATATACAATACATATTATTCAGATTTTTCACAATTTATTCTTGCGAGTTATAGTTTAATAAAATTTACTTTACTATTACTTACATCTGGATGTTCTTTGACTGGCACGTATACTTTTTCTGTGAGTGTAGTGACAATGCCTTCTGGCTCTGGTAGCACTAGTGGTTCTTTCTTGACTCCATTTATTTGGAATAAACTCGCCCGCACTTTTGCTATTTCTGCAATAAAAGAAAGATGACTGTTAGTTGCGTCTTAAATGTGAGATAGTAAATCTTAAATATATTACGTGACAGAATATTGGTGACGTTAAATTTAGACATCCGCCCAAACGTTTACTTCGGCATCTAAAAGCTAATGTTCTGTTAAAAATTTATATTTACGAGACCATATTACAGCTTCTGGAAAACTAAATCAAATAATGACATGCATCCATAAACTTTATGTTGTCGAAAATAACATTTCAAGAACGTGCTGTCCATAGTTTCATATAATTTTGATACCTATGAAATATTGGGGACAGCTGAGAAATACAAGAATGTAGCAATGACATCATTGAAATGATACAACGTTATTGATGAATTATAAGCTGCACCTCTAATGATACGGTACTGTCATACCGCCGCCCCGCTGACCGCACTGATGTCATAAGTTTATATTATACTCACTATTAACAATCAAATTCTTTTACCGATACAAAACAAACTTGATCGTTGATTTCCTAACTATGTTAATGAAAATTTATTTTTAAATAGCATATGTACAACATTCATCAATCTACGCGGCACTTGGTACACTTATATTTCTGACTTCACATTGATTGAGTCATAAAAATATTAAATTCGTTTAGAATATTTCTCACTCATTTTTATTTTAAGTATCTCAGTAATTTCCTACACATTTTCCCCATGTGTGTAAAGACGAAAAATAAACATGGGGTTTCGTTTTATCTCTCTTATCCAGATAAGGAGCCGGATGAGTCACGGCTAATTTCCGGGGCATACAACAAGGCAACCATCTGTTTTTGCAATATCATTATGCATTAAAAGTATGTCAGTCCACATAAGAGCATGAAACTCTTCTGCCGCATATGTGAAGTATCACGTCCTTGTTGTAATAAAGTATTTCTCATGACTAACTGTATTTCGATTGTCGACTATCTGTTTTTCATATAGGCTTACAGTAAGTTCTTCAAATGTAAATTTAATTTGCGAAATCCTCATTATATATGAATTAAATTATACGAATATGAATATACATGACCAATATTACACAATAAGCTAGCAAAAACAATTTCTAGATTGATTAAATCAATATTTTGTGACTAATAAGCCATAAATCAATTTTACTAGCCACTTAACATCATTATCGTTGTCAGGTTCCACAAGCCTAGCAACATACATACTATCAGAGATTGGCTTATTTAATATTGGTGATATCTGCAATATTCACTTAATTAATTACCCTTTATCTCACCATGCCATACACAAAGTGTAATTGTTTCAGAGAAAATTGAATATAAAGTATTACGAGTCCAATATAATAGTCGTCGATTTCTTAACTACTTAGGCTCTCAAGCGCCGCTCACTGATACGTCCGGCAGTCCATACGGAGTCCAGGCGACAATACAGAGGAGCTTTCACGCCATATACGGGGGGTAGTGAGTAAACAAGCAATTAAACCGCCTGGAGACTCGTGTGATCGCCGATGGATTATGCATTTAATTGCCACCTTCGGTTCCGATGGCAGAATGCGTTTAAAAAGTGAAGCCTGTTGTATTTAAATGGCGTACGTCGTTTAAAATTATCTCATGTACTTTTAGACACATACTCTTGGATATTTGTTGTAATTGTTGTGTTCTTTTATAGTTTCGAGGAGTCATCGACTATCTGTATATATAAAATCATCAGATTATATTATAATTCTAATGTATCTGTTTTCTCTGCATATGTGGCAACATTCCACTTCGTCATTAATCAATTAGCTTGTAAGTCGACAAATGGTAAAAACAAGGTCGAATAAAGAGCAACAGTTAAAAAAATCCTTCAAGAATCTGTCACAGTCAACTTTGACGACTGTCGAAACACTTGTAGCGGACACAAGAACAATACAACAGCCTTTGTGCCACGACCACGAATGAGACATTGGTACAAAAACAAAAGGCAATATAATGGAGGTTCTGTTTTGACATACCTGATCTTGAGGTTGTCCATCCGTCACTCTACATCCATAGACTATGATTAATGTATTCTCTTTTGAAGTAAGTCGGTATACTTTCAAATGTCATACATGTTAAATAATCAAAACCCCATATTTATTTCGTAGAACCATAATTTGACATACATGAAATTCTTTTGGTTTTTATTAATTTGTATTATGTGTGTGTAACCATCAAGTTATGATTTAATCTATCAAACACGTTACAACAAGTTTCGTTTCCATAATGAGTCACTTATCTTATTATGTTTTGTAGCATCACATCATTTGTGGTAGTAAACCCGAACTGAAATCAACGGGGAATATAACTGATAGAAATACTTGCTTCATGTATAGTTAGCAGTATATTAAAAATAATTGTAGTCACCAGTCACGTTTAACTGGAATTACATTAACCGCAATATGAGTCTATCCATACAAGCAATTTTAACCTTATTCGTGTTTTCTTTTAAGTCAGTGCGACTGTATTACTTGACGATAACATTGAAAACCGGACACCAGATATCGATACGCCTGTAATATAATATTTAGATGACATTAACGAAGGATTAGTATTCCTTCATGCTTCTATAGTTACTAGAGTATTAAGAGAATGCGAAGAACATTATTTCTTATTACACGTTATTTCTGGACCACCAACAAAGCAAAGTAATAAAATAGTTAACGTCAGAATAGGAGGTTAACTACAATATAAAATTTTCATTGTTCTGTCCATTTTCCATTTAATCCATTCAATAAGCTTGCCTGCACAAAAGAGGTCTGAGAATAATGCAAATACAGAAAATATGAGACGCAAAATCAGCTTATAATTTTAATACCAATATATGAAATATATGAACCATGAGTTCAACACCCAATTGAATTATTATACAATAGGTAAAATCAAACAAGTGTTAAATTTTGAGACAAAACATGTTTTCTTTGAAATTTAAGCTATAAATAAAGTCCAGTTCAAAGGTATAATGATAATATTGTCACGCGGAATTACGGGCTCATGTTACGTGATCAGATTTTTATTTCGAACCACGTATCTCTGTCGCCCACACTTGGTTTTAAGGTATGATTAGAAAATCACCGCAGCCCTTTTATTTGTGTGATTATTTAAATCGAGTATTAAAGCACGTTTACTATTACTTTGAAGCTATAAAAGTGTTATAAAATTTTATCATTGTAGATCTACGAACGCTTGTTCATGTAATCAAAACAACAATAAACTCAGTCTCAGAATCACTTTCAGTTTTAGCCTCGGTCTACAGAAAATTTAATTAGATACATTCATTTCCAACGATTGCAACCTATGTTTAGCGTTTCATCGAACAGCGGAAATACTGACGCTGTGTATAAAATAAAACTTGCAGAAGATATAAGATGAGTCTAGACGAATAAATTATTTAATGAAACATTAATTACTCAATTTGACACAATTACAATAAAAGTTAACAAGATGCATTAGTTCTTCAAAAGAGCGTTAATGTTTCGTCGGAATTCTAATTGATTATAAATAACCTTCTAAATTTTAATGTGTAGGAAGTAAACGTAAAACATTTGAATTCAATTAGAAACATACAAGACGCATCACTTTGTTTCATGTTCTAATGCTATTGTAGGCTCGAGTAATGGAGTTAATTTCTTTCCCGACAATATAAATGAGGGTACAAATTAAGACAATGAGGATTCAGGTCGGATTTTCTCACGTTGAGCGTCGAAGCGTGAACGCCCCGCTACGGTCAGTTTGCGTGCAGACTTACGTCGATGAACCACCGTGACTTCGATCACGCAAGCGATCATTCCAACATATTAGAATGTGGGGTCTCGTACGAGCAATTAAAACGAAGATGGTCTTACACCAACTATTAATATGGCAAAGTGAATTTGGCTCCAAGGAAAACCACTGTACTTCGATCGCAAACAGCTAATCAAAGAAATACTGTAAATAGCGATGTTCATTAAAGTTATCTCTTATATCTTAGGTTTAAGAGTATAGTAAAATTATTTTGACATTATGATCTTTCAAGTTCATAAGCAGAACTTTATAGTTTCCACAGATTAGATTATGGTTTCCACTTCTTAAACTAAGTAACAGAAAATAAATTTATCAACGTTTAGTTCCATTTAAATCAAACAGTAATTTTGAATAACCTGTGGCAAAAAGCCGAAACAAGTTGATATTAAGATATAAAAGAAATTTATTAATGAAAACGTGGATCCAGATGCAGCAGAATAAAAGTTGTAACCTTGATATATAATATTTTTATTTAATAATTGTCGCGTACAAAATGCTTTGATTTTTTGTTTATAGTTAGTAGTATAGTTTCAAATACCCATATAGTACAGGAAACATAATGAAGGGACGTGGGTGCCGTTTGCAGATAAACTTTTCAAAATTTCGCAACTATCGTCAAGTTTACTGATACTTCCATAAAACTTAACAACTTAAAACATTATACTCATGCAATTACAACAGCGAAACAAGAGTCGGTATTTTAACAACGTGGTTAGTGGAAATACTTGGCAAATCCAAATACAGCAGGCAAAGATTGATAGCATGAAGCCATGTTCGTACATCTAAAAGGTGCGCCAAAGCAACGGGCGTTTAGATATACAGATTCCAGTCTGGATTACGAAATATTTTTTTAACTTAAGTTATTAAAAAAAAGACTGAAAATAATATCGAAGAAGACACCATACCTTTCTGTTATATCATCATATATTTATGAATAGTACCTATAGTCATTTGTGAGTTTCCTTAATTGAATTGATTTATTAAAACTTAGTGGCCTTGATAACTGGATCAAAACAATGCTAGACTTAAGAAACTAATTAAGTTTATGTAACAATGGGAAACAAAAAGCGTGCGTATCCGCTTTTATCTATACAAAGTCATACGATTTGGATTTTTTCTAGAAGACAGGTCATTTGTTAAAGACAAGTCTTGACAAATAAAATCAATTGAAACATCTGCGTTCATATGAACAATTATCATATGAACGCAGATGTTCGGTAACGTAATTTTAATTAAAACTAAATGTTATGTTTTTAAACTCTTCAAAAGAGTTAAGCTGGAAGAAGTTGTGCAATCAGTTATTCAACAAAAACATTATTGACGTAATTTGATTTGTGATTCATTAAAAGTGCAACTTGCATCAATTTAAGCATCGGATCGTAAATCTTGATGAATGATGAAACGGATACTACATTATTCGCGGAAGGCAAATAGAAACCATCCTGAATGTAAATAACTCAAATATAATGCGACAACGTCAACAATCAAAGACAATTACGAAAGAAGATCTTTAAACTAAGCTCTTTGATCTAAGATCTTTAAGCTTTTACAACTCTGCTACGACTAGTTATAAGTACAAAAACATTCATCAACAATTTCTTACCCAACTATGAATGGCGTTTAAAATCATTCTGCTGTTATATAAACGTTTTACTACAAATTTGCTGCTTAACTAATGTTGTTATTAGCCCATTTCAACATGTCATTTCAATAGAACGGTCACTTTCAGTAAATACAGAAGACTTCCTGACTTTCGTGTCAAGTACCGACTTGTTTTATATGAATTATGCATAAGTGACTCTTGTTCGTTAGGAAGTAAAACTATTTGATTTAACACAGACATTTAATTTTATATATTTGCGATTATTAAAACGGAATCTCTTATGATGATTGAGATAGCGATCTGCGACATACGAATAATTAAAAGTCTGACATGAAATTCATAATTGTTATCAACTCTTTGGCCAGTCATTTTCCGCCAAGAACTGACCAGCGTGAAAAGCCATTTTTTACGTTAGCCAGTTTTTCGCGACAAATATAAGTTATAATTAATTTTTTACATGCACATCATTTAAAAATCATAAATGAATGTCGAGATTTCCGACACTTAGAGTGAAATTTTGACCAATTAACTAGCCTTATACTTGTGATCATAATGAACAAGTAAGTACTTTCGTGAGTGAACAAGTGAGTACATTAGTTATAAAAAATCCACTAGTTTATCATTTAGAAGAAGGTATAAAATACTTAACATGAAGAACTCCTTAGCAAAATATCGGTATAGCATGGACTGTCCTGTTTGTGTAGACAAGATTCAATTATGGAGTACAAGAGTGTATTATAAAAGACGCAATTAGCAGTATTCAAGACAAATGTCACATTGATTCCTATTCTAGACTATTATTCATTACCGCGTGTGGGACGAACGACATTGATTCTTCTCAGAAGGGTGAGGAAACATTCAGTGACTCATTTTGAATGAACGTACGTTGCAAAACACGACTCCATTCAGATTGAGAGGTTATGCAAAACGATGTAATTTGCACAGTATTTAAAGCACACATCAGAAGCATAACGGACATCGAATATTGTGAAACAATCTTTAAACGGAGTTGTGAGGTCGACTTTTATGTTACATCAGTAAAGCCATATCAATAAAGAGAACAATATATGAGACTAAGTCATAAGGACTGCCATAAAATAATAATTAAAAACTATAAATGCAATCAATCGAAATCTTGTCCCAATTTATGATGACAGTTCATCAAAAATTAATCATCTTTATCTCACACAATTTGATTTGATTCATAATGTTGCTATTTCTGTAATAAAATATTGTTTCCATTAAGACCCTAAGTAAATTTCACTTGTAACAAGAAACACTCGAAAAGGAAACCAGTGAGAAAGGTCAGGTTCCTCTTACAATTGTGATTGAGATGGGTTTATCTGGATAATTTGATCTGTGTGGTCAAAGGGCCACCCTATTAAGGTGTCAGGGTATCGGTGATATTGAGCAAGATATCCGAATAGACAATGTTATTTGGCGTTATAAGTATACATATCCTATTGCTGGGTATGGATTTCTCTCTACATTTTCTCCACAAAACGTATTAAGTTCTCGGTAAACTTTATAATGGCATGTTGTGGACATCTTACGTTTACAGAAAGCCGACAACGAGTAGTAAGTAACTGCATCGTCAGAAAGTAACATTACATTATACTCAACTGTAATTGTGCTTTACTAAGTATGGAACAAGAGTAATATATTTATAGGTGAATTTCTGATTCTTTTTTTGTAATTTTAAATAAACACTTTTAGTTCATGTAAGTGTAAACTCTAAAGTCATTAATAATTGTAGTCTTCAACAAAAAATATTTTTCTCAACAGAAACTTATAATATTTTTGTAAGTAACAAGTTAATCCGAAAGAACACATACTACACAATAAATAATTCTATATTTAGGATTTCTTAAATTATGGTTTTACTCATTCGAATAGAATTATAACAACCAAAATGTATAACTTTGTACAAATGATGTTTTTAAAAGATGAATAGTATATCTTGTAACAATGAGATATTAAAATAAGCATCTAATTAAATTCTAGAGGTACTAGCAAAGTTAAATTAGGTATTGTTAAACAAGTTTCTAATTAGTACGTAGACATGTTCATTTGGGTTAATGAATCAAGGTATAATCTGTGAACAAAAACCTTCCAGAAGTTCGAAAGAATTTGAAATTGACCCTGCGTACATAAGGAAATTTTTTTGGTCTTTGTATTAAAATATAATAAAACATCACCTATGATCTCGTCTCAACGTTTGCAGGAGTAATATATACTTTACACAGTAAGTAACGCCATCTGTTGCCGAAGATTGAATCTTGAACAGTTGGACTTAACTTTAACGTTGATAATAATTTGGCTCTTGAAGCTATTACTAAGAAAAGGAGTAAGAATTTCGTAATTTATATGGGGTTTAAAAATATTTAATGCATGCAAAAATGTCGGGGACCTCTTTTATCTAATAATTGGAGCATATATCTTTCTTTATTTTTGTACAAATCAATGCATATGTCCATTATTATTAAACGGCAGAATGTAACATTAAATAAAAGTTAACAGTATTTCACGCTTAAACAGCAAACGGCAAACAATACGAACGTAAATATTTTATCGGAACGGATGAACATATTGAGCGTATCCATATTAGCTAGACTTAGATTTACGACGTTTTCGTGAGAATTTACGCATGTTTGCTTTTAAGACCCGTTCTAATGTTCCAGAGTGAATAATAACAATTCTGAGAACAAAACAATAGAATAATCTTTGGAAATCCTTGTCAATATCGCGGGAAAGAGATGAAGGGAATCAAGTGATTGGAGAAATAATGAACCTATATCACATTAACATAACTAGAAAGTCTTCAAATTTCCTAGGTCGTACAGTCGACATGTGGTTTTTTTCGTCGTTTTAAAAAAAAATCCTCACTGTCATAGAATTTTCATCGCGCCAAATATTTCATAGCGTATCATCGTGAATGGAGCATGTCTGTAAAGCATTAAATGCGTGTGTATGCTCACGAGGAACTAAATGTGTCGAATTCGAAGCCGATGCCGGCCGGACCAATGAGCGGGCGCTACGGCCCGTGTAGAATGCAGGCCACGTTCTATACTATTTATTCTCTGAACACTGTCCGCGGTTGACGGTTCTTTTATTATAGCTATAAAATCATTGGAGTAAACCGGCGATTTTAGATTTAGCTGATTTATCGCCTAATATTTATTTTTCACGGTTTACTTGAGACGTAAATATAGGCTACGCGAATCGAATGTTGTTGTGTTGCGAAGTCGGTATGTCGTTACTGTGGACATTAACGTATTAATATTATATTTAAGTTAACTACTCGTATAAACAGACTTCACACACTGTGATGTTTTCTTCGTAACTTTTATGGACCTACGCCTGTTTGCTGGATAATAGAGAGTTTATAGCGTCCGGTGTAAGAATGGGATTAGAAAACGTCGCAAATTGATGTCAGTTCTATTTTTAAAGCGACAAGAATCTAAAAACATGTTTATGAATGTTTTAGAACTTACTTTAACACTAACAATGTTGATGTTCTGTTAACTTTAGAACAAACAAAGACTATCATTTTAAGAGAGAGTTTTGTTCAGTTTATACCAAAAGTCATTGACACGTAACCTATGTTTACAGACACAACAGAAACTGCAGGATCTAACTACAGAGAAACCACTTAAAATCACATAAACGATGTATGTACGTACGTTGAGCGTTATCTCAGCAAAACGAATATTAATTATAATATGTTATTCATAGGATATTTGCATTAGATGTTATTTTTAGGCACTTAAACAATTAAAAATACATTTGTATAATTAATCACATTTACCCGTTTTAACAATAGGTTACCGGTATTATAATAATTATTTAATATGAATTCCGCGATATACCGTCCTTCATATTTTGCTAAGAAAGGCTTTATATTATGGGCACTTATTAAATAATCTAATTCTCAGAAATGATTTGAATACGAAGTATAATTTCGGAAATGCACCGACGTGACTTTACAATGATTAATGTAGATTTCTAATAGCAGTTAGCAGTTACTTTTACAGGATTCTGTACACAAAAATTCCAAATAAAAACATCTCAAATAAAAATACAGTAATCTTTTAAAAATTTAAGTTCTTGGCCTTTCTAGGATACAATAGATTAAAAATGTTTTAGCGTATGCTAGGTACTGTATTTTTACAGATTACAAACACTAAGTTGATATTTTTCCTTATTTACTCTTTTAGAAATTCGTAGATAACACAATCGTGGTAATTCCAAACAGGGCAAAATAAGAAAATCATAAAAGTAAACATCGAAATAATAATAGTATCGTCATTCGTCACGTGTATTATTAAATTCGGAAAATCTTTAATTTTATTTTATAATATTACCTATATTTGAAATTTAATGATAAGTTTTGGAGTGTTCATTATGATCAAAAATCACTAGGACACTGACAATCATAAAACACGACAGCATTTCAATATCCTATCTATTAAGCCTAATTACTCAGAATAATGCTCCCAGCAGCAAACGGTGAACAGGGCGGTACTTGGCACTCCCAAAGACAATCAAATGCCTGTCAGTACCATTAATAATGATTCCTCATATTTGAAGCAACGCCTCTTGCGACACATGTCAGTTTGCTCATGACGAGTGCATAATAATGAAGTATTAGGGGATGCCTCTCACTCATATTCGTCTAATCGGTCTAGACAGCGTCTACAGTCCTTGCTTTCGAACGACGAACCACGCAATCGGTTTGCTGCTTGATGCAGTTATGTCAACTGTACAAAATTGTATCCCAACTGCACTTTAACATAGGTATTTACAAATTGATTACAATTGACATTTACAATGATGTTCATATATATGATCAGCCCAACATAAAACTGTAATCCAATCTAATTTGAAATTAGTGTTAAAACTTGGTTGAATATCGTATGTTTCAAAAATGGACTGGCGTTGAACTATTAAATCTAATTCTCTTTCTACGTAAAGCTGCGCTACGTTAGGGCAATGTACACCGATTTCTGTTAAATAAATGAGGGGAGACCCTAATTTATGCGAAGATAGCCCAGATGTTTATCATCAAGATCCGCCTACGCTGACGTTCAACAATACTTGAAGAAGTCGATGTGTCAAGCGTTCTAATAGGCCGCAAAGAGCGATTCTTATGGCCATCTGGTACACTTTTCCGGTTTAGATTACTTGCTATCATGTCTTCATGTACCTTTACAAGATCATTTACTTTTTATACTCTAACCTTAAGTAGTAACAGTCCAGCGGTTTGAATTCCAGGCACGGATGTCTGATGTTACAAAGTTATGGGCGTCTTAGGAATTAATTGTCACTTGCTTTAAGAAAAATATAGTGAGGACACCTAAACGCCTGGGAGTTCTAAAAAAAGTCCGCTAAAAATTTTAAATTTATAATTATTTAGATTAAGTGCTAAATGAAATAAATTGACCGGTATAAAATAATTATCATGGGTTCATAGTTAATAATTGTCGTGTCGATAGATAATTGCTATGTAAACACGTTAGTCGTAAATTATATGTATTCAAAGTAACACGTATAAATGTATTAATACTAATTTATTTGTTTGATAACTGTTTCTAGTAAGCACAGTCTATTAAATTACAATTAATAGTTCAGACTTCAGACGTATTTACTCAATAACAATTAAATTTATTTAATAAAAAGTATTTAAATTACTTAAGCGTTAATATCGTTTAATATTAATTTTATTGCGTACATTAAATTAATTCATATTGTAGTATAATAATAAAATTATTGTTATTTACGTACCTATTATTCGTTTTCAATTAATACATTCTTAGGCTTCTTAGTGATAAACACAATAATAGTTCATATTGCAAACCAAACTTTAAGTACTTTTGAATTAATAAAACCTAAAAGAAGTTTAGACATCTGATCTTACCTCACTACCACTTGTTACGAATGAGAAGGTACCTATTACAATTTTATTGTAATTTAATGATTTATGTGAATTGATTTCGTAATACAAGACGGTTACAATAGAAAGGTCGACCCGAAGCTCATACGATTGACGATCCTCGTTAAGATGTTCATACGATGACATTACATGACCTTAAAGAAAAACGTCGTGAGGTAACTCCTACATACCTAAAAGTTCTTCATAATATCCTGATGCTCTAAAGGCTTCAAACATCAAAATACTATTGAGAATATTAGGTATATTATTGGTAGATACAATCTCCACTTAACCAGCATGTTATACTTTTGCCTAAACTCATTATGACAGCAGACCTGTGTCCAGCATTTGTATATGAAAATTGGTTGATGGTGATGTATCATCTATCATGTCCTCGTATCCGTATTTTCGATTACAATTAAATTATGCATATAAATCACAGCTACGATCAAAGACGTGCCTTTAAAGAATTAAACGTCAATTAAAACAATGAATGTAATGGAAAAAGAGTACCTTTAGTCATTGTTCTCGCAGATGGCAATTCTATCAAAGCTCAAAGGAATCACTTAACAGTGCACGAGTGGAAAATGCTGTCATTGTCTCGATGATTACAATCGCAGATGGTTCCATATGTATCGTATCTACATTTCACTCGTTGCATACTAAATTACCAATACAGTTATAGCAGTAACTCGCGAAAAGTGAACGCAACAAACCAGATACGTAAATAGACCGAAATACTGTTTGAGTATGACATCAGTTGTTTTTGCACTTGCTACCAGGCATTAGTAAAAGATTGTGGCTTCAGTCGTAACACAGCTTAATTCCACAATATTTCATCCGCAGCCACGAAATATGTCGCGGGCGCATTCTATGATTCATAAATTCATTCTGAATTGCTACGGCCCGAGAATTTAATAGAATATTAATCTCTGAAATATTGTCGGGATAATTTCAAATTGCTATCTTAATGTCTCAGATATGACATCAAAAGAGTGAAATTTGCGAGTCTACGATCAACGAACGTAGCGGTCTAAAATAGACATCCCTAAATGCCTGGAGGGTATGCAAATGCGAACTACTTGGCACAGTTTGGCCACAAACGCAACATGGACATAAACACGTACAAATACGCTTATGCGCGCCCAAACCGAAATGAATGTACACGTAAACAGAACAGTAAAATAATAAGCGAAACTAAAGATACCCAGCTAATCGCTTTGTTTTGACGAAAGCTCGGCCAGAAGAAGTGACGACGTGAGCATTTCGTAACGGAAAACTCAAAGTTTAGTTTGCGCTGAAGGTACAATTACTAAAATAACTAAGAATATCCAAGAAACATGTAAGTATGTTTATTCGAAACTAACGCGACGAATTTTATCAACACCTAGTCTGTGAATGAAATAACAAGAAAAATATTGGAACTGTTTCATTACAAACAATACTACAGTAATCTTAAAATATAGAATCTGAATTAATATCAAATCAGGACTTCATATTTATTCTGCAATTCGATTTTCATTGACATAAAACATCATAATTATTGTGCATGATGCAACCAGTCACCACAAATAATTAAGAACCATAGGTACGTTTATCTTTCAAGCCTAGAAGCTATTAAAACTGTGCATAGCGCAAGATATATTAGATTACATGTACCGTTACTAATGGTCAACTTTATTTATTTTGGCAGTAACAAGGGTGTCGGTAAGTATACGATGGATGTTGGACAAGTTCCCGATCGTTATTATAACTCAAGTGGACATATGAGCGGCCATTTTGTACCGCATTAAGAAATAGGTGGCAATCTGTTAATGAAATATTATATTCTAATGTAATTTCATAAAACATTAATACCTAATTGAATGATATAATTAATAAATTAGCTAATAGTGTAATTGTGGAACTTATTTATGAAATTGTTGGTGTTAATATTCGTGCCAGTAAATGATATTTTGCTGAAAATTGTATTTTGCAAATTTCCACGTCTTCAGACATGCGCACAAAGAAATTTGAATTTCACTTTTGTTTTGAACAAAATAATAAGTGATATTTATAAACAATTACAAATATGAAATCAAAAACATTACGAGTAGATATTTCCTTCCATTATACCTACTATAATAAAGAATCACGTAGCATTAATAGCGATGACAAAACTTGATTTACTAGATATCGGTCCCTTGATGTTTTATTGATGTATTGTCTCAGTTAACCTCCTAGTTTTCATAATTATATGCCTGTCATGGGGAGTAAATGTCACAAATGATGCAGTCTGATGTAAACTACGATTATGGGCTGGTAACAAGCTTGGTCGACAACCTATAGATTATTCCTGGAACTTTATCGATGTGCAATCATGTCTCTACTGATATTTAAATATCCCAGTTCTTAGGAAATTTATTTGGGTTCCGACGTCGGAAAATAATTGGTTGCATGGAAGTAACTGGTTCGTAATTACAGTCTTTGAAATTTAATGTCAAATAAGTTCCATCAAGATGTCTTATTAAATTTAAGTAGATAGACGATGATGGGAACTATACTTTGCTTCGATTCATAATGATCTTCGAGAAGTCTGTTATGATATTAAAATGATATATTGGTATTGTGATATAAAACGTACGTCAATTAAAATAGTAGCTGAAGAACATAAAAGCTACCATGTATATCGATTACACAATTATTCCTGAATGGGCCATATTGAACATGTCAAAACGTCAGTTGACGGAACATGTACATAAAGGGTTTATTTTTTCATAATAGCCTAAAAAACGACCTCCCAGTGGGCTTAGTGACCACTAATTGATTATAGAAACATTGTCTAGTCGTTGTAAAGTTCAAAAGTTCCACTATTATATGTCAATCATAACTTTTTGTCATACTCCTCATTGCCACATAAGATTTTATATTAAGCATTAAGGATTTGGTCATGACTAGCGTAGCGAAAAAAATCTATGGTGATGACACAATTTAGGTACTTAAAAAGATATAAAGATGTAAATTTTAAGGGGATAAGTCTATACATATACACGTTGTAAAACATATCAATGCAAATTGGTAGACTTCACATATATTTGAGATTTTTCTAAGATTTCTGAGGTATGCAGGTTTCCTCATGATGTTTCTTTCAACGTTAAAGCAAATGATAATTAATTTATAGCTGGATCATTAGATCATTTGAAATCAACTAATAATTTCTTTATATGCAACTCCTTTTCACATCTAACTGATGTTTTGCTGGCTCAGATACAGCTTACAAATAGACTCAACCTAAATATTTACTAATATAAACATAAATTTGTGACGTGATTAGGATCGAGTCACGTATTTATAAATAGCTATGAACGAGTCTGTAAAGTAAGTACAGACCCTCGATAGTACTTTAAAATTCAAACGGTAATTAAAATAGCTCAGGGGTTCGGTATGACCACTTCAATTCGTTCAAATGCCCTCATAGGGCTGCCGAGTCAACATCAAAAGTCGAAAACAGATGTTCAATTAAGAGTCACTGAGAATTGAGTAGGTACAGAGCGGGTGACGAAAAGACCAAAAATTTTCGATGAATCACACTTTCAATAAACTTAGTCACATTAACAACAATAAGTTAGTACTTGAAACAATTAAGAGTAAATATTTAACACACAATAGTTGTATTGTTTGTTTGAACAAACAAAATATTTGAAAAACTATGAATAATTGTACGTCATACTGGCAACATTAATCAGGAAAACTATGAAATCAGTTTTTTCTTACCTAATTCAAATAAAACAAATTAGATAAAAGTTGAGACATTATTATCACTTACAAAGAAGGTTAACACATTATGATTATTTACACATTTTAAACTAATTTTGAACTTTGAATTTTAACACATTTTGAATATACATATAGGTACGTAAAACTCTAATGTACGGCAACCCTATATCATCGATGTAATTGGTTATTTAAGTCGGTAGCCAAGACGAAACAATTTATTTAAAAGGTTGAATCGAGATACAAATGATAGGTTGGGCTAGATGAGAACTTGATTATACACATTTAATGCAGCAAATTAGTCAAATAGGTAATTTCGTTAATTCTTTTAACAATGTGTCTAATGCTTACTTTCTTCGATTTGTTTGTTCTACTTCTATAGTTATCGTCTTATTTATTGCATATGAATTTACTTTTGTGTTATAAAATGTACGGTTGGTTTTGATCACGACTAAAATCCTTGTCAATTCACGATGCATAGCATTTATTTTTCGACATGTACCAACCATATTTGTATAATTGTATATGTAATTTAATTCCGACTATATATCAAACAATTTTGTATTTAAAACTAACCACAGACATTGATACAACCCACATGTTATCAGAATTACGAAACCTTAGTTACTTATAATCACACTTCCTACATAATATCACGAAACAAGTGGTACGCTGCCACCTACATGTACAAGATAATCTCAATATCGAAGGTGAATCAATCGCCCACGTGCAGAAAAACTGCCGTCATCAGCTAACATCTAATGAAGGTAGCCGATTCGCTGGCCTTCTTAGTCAGTACGCCCATAAAGCCAGATATGGCCATTAGTTGAAGTGTAGGAGGCACTTAGAGGAACCCGGCCCCTACCCTTATAAGGTATCACGAAACTTCAGCTTTGTTTGCGGCGTACGACGGAGTCTGTTTAGATACGCTTAGAACACTTAAGAGCGCAATTAAGCAATTTGGTGTCTTAATTTAGAAAGGTCAGGACGAGATACTGAAACCAATTTCATTTTTGGTACTTTAATGGGTAACGCACGTTGAGAGCACAATCGTAAAACTTTGTAATTTATGACTGCCAAGAGATTTTATTTGTCACATATTCCAAGAAAAACTATTTAAGAATAAACTATTCAAGTAATGAAATCTTTATAAATTACTGACTTCATCCATTCTGTAACATTAAATTATATTTTATTATTTTGTGAAACTTGTTGATGCGGTTACAATTAATAGTCAAGGTGTATTGGCGAAGATTTTTAAATTACATTTGACATTGTGGTAGAATTATATGCAGAGAATTATTGTATGCACATTATTCCTTATTATTATGATGCTTCATACAACTTCGCTATACACCGAGGATAAGATAAAGAACAATTATCAACATAGTGATAAATTCTTAACCTTAATAAAATAGATACTGGTTAGTCATACCGTCATATGGTCGAGATGTTTGAATAGTAAATATAGTTATGCAAGAACATAAAAATACAATTTGCAAGACAATGAAAATAATCAGTACCATTTATGAGACCGGTATACATCTGGAGGTAACGGTATGGATGTATGCCGCAAGAGATCATATTTCATAGAACGTATGACCCATTGTATGTATCCCTGTGACAAATTATGACGGCTGAGTACACAAGTCAAGATGACGAATAGCACAAGTCTTATGAAACCTAATTTGCATGGACAATCCTAAGTTCCTACTTGCAATGTTATGTCGAGCAGTACCTAATATGAGTGTAAGTTTTCAAATCTCCAGTTCAATAATCAGTTATTAAAAATAATCCAATATGTATTTGCACTAGGTATATTTTCCTGCTTATGAATGCTTATCGATTCGTGTAAATACCTGTTTATAATAATTTTCTTTTATTATTGGTTTGTTTACTACCCAGTATGCCTTAATAGATCCACTTTTCTAATAAAGTATACTATGCTCTTAACCAAATGCCTGACAGATTATGTCATAACCAGGGATCGTGAAGATAAAAGGATCAGTAATAAATGCAAGGTCGGTGTCACCGTTGTTTATGATGTAGTTAGCTACGAAACTAACATCCATGTTTTTCTTTCCAATTGTTATTTATACAGCTCGTTTGTAGTCAATCTTGTTTGATAAAACAACTACAGTATTGTCAACATAAACTAACTGTAACTCAGCCGCGCCCGTAACGTGACGAGAAAGATTTAATCAGAATTTATTCAAATTTTGCGTTGAGTTCTACGAACATTACGTGCGCGATTTAAAGATAACGATAACTTTTGTTTTCATTGCAATAATAGAAGAATATAGTACATTTTGAATGAGAATTTAGCGATCGCTTTAATTTTAGAACAGCAGATTTTAGTAAGCGATGCAAATTTAAGTACAAGCGGTTAATCATTGACGCTAACGCCAACCGTGCTTCTGAAACATGAGACGTCTGCAACAACTCCGACTGCCGACACACTTAACAGGAGCTATAAACAATCGAATTCCAAAAATAGATTTTATTACCGAAGCAATTGAATTCAATGTCGGTGCAACGGTTACAACAATGCTCCTTATAGACTTGAACAATTTAATTTAGATCCTACCATACTGTGTTAAGGTTAAATGTGCTGCAATGACGGAGATAACAATGAACGCCTATTCTCGCCATTCTCAGGACTTGTGGTTGAATCGTAATAGAAGTAGAACAGTTATTTTATTGTTACGGTTTTGTTTCTTGATTGAATTCTAGAACTATGACCGCAAAGTTATGGCTATTAATACGATAAGTAGGCAACAAATCTTTGATTGCCAAATATATACCACGCATTTAAATTAGGACCAAAGCAATATAATTCATGTAGTTCTTAAATATTTGTCTTGTACCTATTTTCTTTGGTGAGTGTTAAAATAGGAATTGGGTATATTTGTAAATATATGAATCACTGAAACTCACTTAATCCTGATACATGTGATCGGGTTCTACATTTATACTTGCACTCATAGGTAAAATGATTACAAACTTGCACAACAAATATCAAAAGTAGATCTTGTGTAATCCAAATTATTGTACAATGTAGTAAGCACGACAAGAAAAACAACGACAGGAAAGAGAAACATGGTACAAGAACGCATCGTATTAAGAGAACAAAAACGGGAAAAAAATTGTCCCTTTGTCTAGCTTAAGATTGTGTAACCAGTTCTTTTGCAAGAGACAAAGATTGCTTCTACACTTACGTATCTTGCATTTAAATTAATGTCCAACAAGATTTCAAACTCACAAAAAGTTTAATAAATTTAAAATTATGCTACAAGGCGCATGGTACGGTAACAACGGTATACGGGTACAGGGAAAAGATTATCGATTCCGATTGCTAATTTGATACTCGGTTAGTAATTAAAATGAGTATGGACATCTATTTTTGGGGAGAAGTTTACTTGTTCATAAGCGTGCATGTCATTAGCTACACAGTAAATGTCAGTACGTCTATTGATAAAGAATACATATTTTTTATATTATGATGATCTAAAAATGCAAGAGGAATTTGGTCAAACATTAGAATGCAGAAATAAAAAAAACAGGATGAACAATCTTCAAACAACTGACATCGAAAATATTTCAACGTTTCGACTAATGTATGCCGCGAAAAGAAGCGGTAGGAAGTTATATTTCTTAGTCGTTCTCAATCTATTTTAGCTCGGTTTTATCTTCCTCCATTTCATTATACATTCTATGCATTCTGTTGTAGATTAACATGAACAAAATGTAAAAGATTAACAAATTAATTTGTGAGATTATACCGTTTTATTGTATTGTATGTATATCACTATTAATTGTGCAATAGTAATACGTAATATAGTGCACAATTTTAAAACATCATTTTCAGTTAACTCTATCAAAATTATAGCGTCTATATTTCTGTATTCGACACATTTTAGGTCACTTTATTTATGACTATTTTCCTGGAAACGTGACAGACATTGTACATAAACCCAATTCCCAGTAAATTTGTAATTATAATATCTTGGCGGATATTATGAGCGCACACGTCTTGAGTTATAATGAAGTTGACCTAATCATAATTCTAATTGGCCCATAAATCAACTAATGATGAAACAATTTCCGTAACATCGAAATATGCTCTTGCACATCAAAATATATTCGCAATTACCTATATGTGTATTTCTTTAAAATAGTTCCGAAGCCAACTAACATAACATCTCCGGTTGGAGCAAGCGATTTGAAATTTAGCGGACATTCCGTGCAGTACCCAAGGCGTTATGGACATATTTTATGAAATTATGACAAATAGTCTTTAAATGGAATTTACGTATTTGTACAATAAACATTTCATTTAATAGTCGAAGATTGACAAATATTATAATAATTTCCTTATTAAAAGACAGGACGTAATCAATTGTTTTAAACAAACTCTGTTAAGATAAGGATGACATCTTAGACTCGGGTATTTCTTGTTTGATTAATACTTCATTTAGGGTAATTTAAATCCAATGTAATTTATTTGTCTCATTTCCTACATTGGAAAAACCAGTATCGTACTCTATATCAAAATACGGAATTAAAAAAATAAATTTTATAAGGATGATGATAATAACAATACTATGAAAACTACTACCTAACGGTCAGACATCAATGTTCTAATAAATTATTTAACAGTGGTTTGCTTATTTAATAATGGTATTATTTAAAACAAAACAGCGATAAGCACTACTTTGTTCTGCCTTGAAGGGAATGTTAAGGCAATAAGTGCAGACGCGTTACAATGAGGCATTCCAATTTACTCTTGCCGCACGACAGTGGCGTATCTAAAGTAGGACCACAATATTTTTGAGGTTCGTTCAAAATGTCCATGACTGCTAGTGACTTATCATTAACTTCAGAAAGAAGGTCAACAATTCAAAAACGTATGTGGCACAACAAACTTATAATTCATAAAAATGAACCTAAATATATAACAATTCCAAATAAAATTTAAAACATGGTCGATTAAATTGTTTTCGGGAACGAACGTCAAACTTGTAATGACTCATGACTATTTCGTAATGAATTGGGAGGGTTTACCTAAATGTTTTTATACGTTACGAAATTACCTCATACAAAGTAACATGTGACGTCACTAAGCAACGAGCTTCCAACTTGGATTGAATAAGATGAATGAGCGCTTTGATGAACACACAAATGAACACATGTGCTATTTCGCTAATGTGTTTACACGAATCTATGTGTTCTCTAGCACTTAGACACATTGAATTTGTTTAATTATACTAGAGTACCAAATCGGTTTCTTACATATTATTATTTCAATTATTTCTAGTATCTTTGGTATAGTCCGCGTCAAACTGCTAGTCCGCTCTGTAGTTGTTCCGAGCAGGTGTAGTTAGGAGCAGGTCATACAATTTGCTATGGTGACGCAATTCATTTCTATATTCAGAGAGGACTAGCAGTTTTACGCGGACTATAACATAAATATAACGATACATTCTGGTTTGTGAATTTGAGCTACATATTACCATTTTTCCAGCTTGTTACGCAAGTTACAAAAAGTCGAAACATTTTTGTCAAGCGTTCAACTTTATTATGTTAAACGTAAATCGTTGAAGCCACAATATCTGGGTGAATCACGAGTAATGTATGGTAAAATGGTTATAAATTCATTTTGCAAGACATTGTCGACACTCATTTACTGCCGATGACTGATGACTTACTGGAAGTGCAGGGTTGTTAATTAACGACCGTTATGACCAGCGGCGTTTTTGACGATACCAAATTTTACTTGTAATGAATATGTGTTAATTGCTTTTTAAAAATAACTGACTGCCTAACATATAACTTGAACACTTCAAATTTAAAAGGCAGTTGCAGCTTTCTTAAAAGAATGTTATTAACTGAATGTAGCTGCAAAAAAAATTATGTCCCACTGCTGAGCACAGGTTTTTTTCCGCAACTGGATATAATGCGGAATGAAGGTCGATATTATAATAATAACCGGAATACACTAGACATCAAAAGATTTATAATAATACTAAACAATATATAATATGTATAGTAAAATATCCAGATAATATACACTGATTTGTCATATAATAATATAATAAGCATTTGTATTTACTTTATTACTAATCATTTTCGCCTTTGCTTCTACAATGATGTCATCCTCCCACATACACATGTAATTGACATACACAAAGACATACGATGAAAAAAATACTCTCCTTTGATCGTCGAAAAACTCAAGTGTACAGATACATGAGTGATTTATCTAATTTTAAATAATTCTAATTCATCATCTTAGCTCTATGCGATCATTCAAAGAGAGAAAAAATATTATTATGAAATAATGTGACCAGTAGGATTAAAATGACTAAGAAGTAAGACACGCACTGAATTTTGTCTCCGTGACAAAATTGCTACAATTAACTACCGAAGGAAACAAGAGTCTCAATGAATAGCAACATAGAATTAGAAGAATAAAAGTATTTATTCAAATCAAATATATTTTGATTAACGAAAGAGCGGTCCAAGAAAGCACTAACTAAATCCGTAAAAAGCAAACAAAGCGTCATTCGAAGAAAAGACACAAAAAAAACGATTTAATAAAGCATTATAGTGCGGAACTTATTCTTAATAGCAGGAGTTACGTTGAAAAAAGATTGACCATTTAAATACGATACAAAAGCAATTTCTTACAACAAACCCAAGTTCAAGGCAAATATTGTTAAATCGGAATCCCTTACAAATCTTATACCAAAGAAATAGAGTTGAAATTAGTTGTATACAGCACGTACAAATCGCTACAATAAATGTTTCAAAACTGCAATCACAAATTGTTACGTGGCGGTGGACGGCAACAACCTGCTTGTACCGTTAAGTGAGACGTGCAGAACTGACCTAGTGCCGGGAAAGTTATCAGGTACGACCAAGTTCCGCTTTGAAACCTGAACTCAACCAAGATTCTCAACCATCTTTTTACAATAAAACCCTAACACATTAAACTTGTGCAAATTTTTCCTGTCTGAAATAAAACTTTCCAAATTTAAACAGCACACAAAGAAAACCACAATTTTTTTATACGAAAACAAAGAGATATTCCAATTTAATTTGGCCGTCAATCTTAGATTGAAAAAATAGAGATGGTTGATCAGTATGCACTGAGACAGGCAACTTAAGTCCTGTGGAGTTACGCAACGGGTCATCAAATTGCGATAAAATCACAAACGAATCACGCCGCTGATGTCATACCATAAAACATGAAGCAGGACATCCTAATGACTATTTTAGTAGACGAGCAGACGTTCTTCCATACTACTGATGCCATATTAATGTAGAATACTTCGGTACAACACGTCCTCTTAATTAACATTAATTCGTTGCAAGTGGAACTGATTCAATTGTTATCACCATCTAAGATGGCATTGACCTTTGTCAAAACAATTGTATCAGTTGACTCGACAGTCGGCAACACTTATACAGTGACCTGTTTAGGTGCAACTCCGAATTTAAAGTAGGTAATTTTTCTCAATGTACAGTTAGGAAAACGTGTAAACATAAACGAGAATTTAAGTCGGACAATGATTCGAGTAAGATAAAAAAAACTGTGACCTCGGCAATTTAACATGGCAAGTCAGTGAATTTTGATCACCGATTTTCTTATTCATTGAATCCATAAACTTAACAATCAAATCTAAAACTGTATTAAAATAAGTCACATCGATGTGTTCATTGCTATCCAATTATAATTTATTTTATATTTTATGTTAGACGGAATAAAATGAAATCACCGAATGAATTTTTATCGCCGAGTCTGCTTCCTTCTCTAAAATCTCGCTACAACGTAACACACTGTCCCGAGTGTTCTATAAATACGAGAACTTGTTGGGTTAAATTGGCATGTAGAAAAATGCGCTCAAAACGAGGCCTGTTCAGAAGATGCGAGTCAGGGAGTTCCCGACGAACGTGGATTAAGTATATTTATAGTTTGATGCGGGGTCGATGTTCCGCACTCTCCCACGCCGCGCCACCGGGACGCTGTTCATCTAGACGTGAGCATTTCTAATAGTAAATGGCATTTAATTAGGCGGTTTTACAAGTAATTTTCCATGAAAGTGCCATACGTTTAAATCTATAATTTCGATTTTGATGTAAACGAAGATGAGTGCAGAGTACGTACGTACATTGTACTGGAATAAATAATTAGTGATTGTAAACGTAGATAATGATTCTGTAATAAATACATACGTTTTTGTCATGAACCATAACTATCGTTCCTTGGTTATTATTAAATAATATCATTTAAAATTATTGTTTTGTTTTTCTTCTATTCAGCAATTTTGTAAATAAGTTAGCGAAATAAACCATATGTTAGTAATTCAAATTAAAATAATCATTGAAGCATTTCAGTAAAACTAAGCGACAATTTATTCGTACGACAGTGTGTGTGGCGCGAAACTGGAAAGCTGCGAAGTGGGCCCGTAATGGAACAACAGTTCGTGCATTGCCTATTACGGAGATTGGTGCGTGGCAGTTTACGACCCCTGCTCAACTCAAAAAAGTAGGTTACATCACTCGTGTGAAGTCTGTGGACATCAGACGTCAAGCAGTGAGTCATATCGCGCTAACTAAACCCAAGCACGATAGTCGGAATTAGAACCTAATACGGCAAAACAAGCTTATAAAAAGAGGGGAATTTGATGTGCAGTATTTAAGACTTGGTTGATTAAACTTTTAAATAATACTATTATAAATTGAGAAACTATAAACATAAAAATATAGATTTATAAAGTTTTAGAACATGCTATTACAAAAACAATTCTATCGCTTATTGATGTTTATAAATTGCAAATTTCCGTTATGACAAAAACATCATAAGGAAAACAGATTGATTTTAATATGGAACAAAGTTGAGCACCAATTTTAAGGAACTTGTGATTTATGATATCAACAAGTTAATGCAGAAGTCAAAGTAAAAAAATATCTATTTGTAAGTAAATTTAAAGAAGATCCAATATAAATATTTTTCCATAATTCACAAAAAAATACGATTCACATTCACGATTCACAAAAAAATACGTAAAGAAGTATGTGAATTTCTTCTATCGGTGATACCTACTTAATAATTCCATGTTTTGAAAGTATGAACCATTTCCAAAGGAACCTACGTTAGCATAAAGATTTTTTTTTAAAATACCTTTAATAATGACACAGCTTAATGTGCATAACTATAATTTCACCCATGCGGTAGAACTTGCGGTAACTCATTCATAATATTGTTGGCATAAAAATAGCAATTGTCTACGGCTGCGACGATAGTGAAAAATGAAACAGGTGATGCGGGCAACGTTTGTAGACAAGGTGGAATGACAAACAAACCTCGGTCGTTCAACTTTACACACAGGAAGCCGATGTTTCCTACGAGTTCACCTACATTTCGGATGATCGTCGATACGAATTCGAGAGAATATTTCTCACCTACGTCAATTCGTTTCATGAATTGCAATATCAACAGGTTGTCAGAATACATAGCGCTGCTATATAAAATACGATGATTATTTTTGTCAAGTTTCCAACAACTGAAAATCGAGCATCGTCGCAGACGAAACTAAAAGCGACGTTCGTAAAACGTGTAAGTTGCTGTTGTATTTTTTCGCAAAACATCCGTTCGGACAACGAAAATAAATCTAAGCTTACTAATTACTCCTTGGACAGAGTCCCAGGAGATAAACACCCAAACTCCAGCCAAAAATACATAAGATGGCGTCGAGTTCATAATAAAACAATTTAATGGGCCAACGCGTTTTCCGCGGTGACGAAATCTTCGCCGACGCATTCGACTTGCGTAACCTGGAACGAGATCTGTGCAAGAGAAAACTGTGTAAGGTCGAAATAATTATACTACATCTGCGGATTGAATCAACGTAAATATACGATTCACGAACAGTACCCATTCGTTACTGTTTACCGTTGCGTCCGGTCTTCGAAGTAAATTAATTCCACTGTTATCTTAACTGAAATAGTTTGTCTGCTATCGGGATGTTCAATATATTATAGTAACAATGTCTGATTTTCAACAACTTACCTAATTGCCTGATGATAGAATTATTCAAACATTGAAATCGACTAAAAATTGTAAATATCCGATAATCCTTATCAAAAAAAATGATCAAACATATACGCATACGCATTTAATATGCGTAGTTAATCAAATAAATATGAATGAATAATAAACACCAATTTAATAAATTCTTTTTCACATTTTGCAAGCACATAATGCCTTATTGGTAAATCAGGTTTGCTCCATAAGAACTTGCTGTATTTCCTATTCAGTAACGGAGAGGAGGAAGCAAATGTCTAAACAAGATAAACCGTTACATATAAAACTATCATTACTTCTCTAAGACCATTTGTATATTCTACTAGTACATTTGTATATATTTTGGTTCTGATTAATTTGATTAAATTTAAAAAATACACATATGTATTATTTACATTTTAAAACAGGACACAGGTTATTACAACAAACAAATTTACGTGCTAATTATACGTGTATCGATTTAGAACATGCAAGGTGTTGAAAAGAAGAATCATGAGAAATAAAACAAAACACTTCATGCGCAATTAATCTGCAAAAAATATTTAACCTAACCAATTCAACAATTTAAGACGCAGAATGCATTTTTTTCTCCAATCATAAAGAAAAATAAGTATAACATAATATCGTTAAAATATTTGATAAGCTGCACGCGGATGTGTATGTGCGATAACCTTTAGGTTACCAAATGTACGATTTTTTTCGAGTTGATTTTGTGGTTTTTGTTAATCCACAACATATTGGCAAGCTATAAATAAACATTATAAAGTCGTTATCAGCGCCGTTTATATTCATGACAGTTAAACGCATGTTTCCTCTTATTATCTTCCAGTTAAATATTAAACGAGGCTGCAGTTCGTCTCAATATTGAGTGTTCATTGGGACTGCATAGAAGATGCATTTGAATTCGATTACATTCGAAACGATGAGTTATGGAGTTAATACAAGAACTAGCTACTACCGGCGACCGACGACGCTCTTCGTCAACAACCAACGACCGACCACCGCCACCGACATCAACGTCTGCGTCGCCGAGAGGAATAGAGGCTTATGTAGAAGCTTGTTGTCGCTCATGTGTTACCGCCTTACGCCAGGGAGTTTCATTAAAGTGATTCTCATGATTATCAACTGTCTATGAATAATATCAGTGTTTCGAGGTAAAAAATGTTACGGTGACGCTACTGCTACAAATCCATGTTTTACTGGAGAATAATCATAAAAACAAAAAATACGACTGCTTAAAAAATGCATATGTTACTAACACAATTTGGATGAATCCAACTACACCTTATATTTTACAATCTGTCGATGCATTTGGACTCCAGAGCGTCCTAAAGCGTGACACCTATATACATACGTTCAAAAAATATTACCCTGAACAGTCGGGTAAAAAGGGATAAGCAAGCAATAAATCTGAACAAACGGACGAACGAATGTGGTGATTGTTTACGCGCGAGCGACGGTACGGGCGCGGCGGAAGCGCCGGAACCTCGCGTCATTGGCTCGAGTCCGCTAGGGTTACCTGCACCACCATCGAATATGGGAATTGGATAATAAATTAATGATACTACAAATTTTGTTAGCTCAGTGTCATGAAGCTTGACGAAGGTATTTTAAAGTATGCCCATGGAAACAAATTCACATCTTTATAATAAATACTGCATATACGTTTTTATTTTTTAATTACAATGAATTGCCAAATGAACATAAAATCCACCTGTTGGTAAGTGGCTACAGCCCAAGAATTTATTATAATCAACCCCCGATTGATTAGATTCCTACCTAAGGTTGGCAACAGACGCGTTGCTACCCCTGATGAGTAAGTTGGAGGGCCTCGAATAACTGTGTTTTACCCTTCAAACCAGAATACGGGAGCGCCTAACAATTAGCTATTTCACTAACGGTTATTTCAATTAACGAAGCTAAGAACATGTTATTACAACCCTGAAAAAACTTGGCCACCAGTCGAATCTTCACACACCGCCATCATCCGCCGCATTCGTCATTCCTTAGATAAGAATTATGATGGACAGAATATTGTTTATCGACGTAACAGTCTCATTACATAAAACAATTTTGGGCTTCAGTCGTCATGGATCGCTGAAGCCGCTATGGCAACTTGTCAAAATGCATACCGTGTCAGACGAACGGCCACGAATCAGTGCAAATGTTGCACTGGGTTACACGGTTTTATGAGCGGCTCTGGCTTTGTGGACAGATGATATTTAGAGTTGTGTGTTATGTAAAGTCGATGCTCTCTTCACATATATGTATATTATGTACCTACGTCTCGTGAAGAAAAACTTATTTAAACAGTATGTTAAACATGTTATTTTGTGTATGAATACTACACAAATCAAATTGTGTGTGTGTAGCACCAAAAAGTAAATAGTATTTTGCCTTATTTCTTATATGTTTGCATTGGCTCATGTTGAATAAGTTTAACCTAACTTGACGGATGTAATTATTTTTCCTTGATATCACTCTTCTAGAGGTATTGGGCCAAAATAATGATCAAAAGACCATTATTTATGGTAACCAGGGTATAGGGGCAAGTTGTATTATTATGTATTGTTATGTATTATTCCGCATAAGAGTGTTAAACCTCTTATTAAGCAACCACATGTATGTATCGATATAATGAGTATATTTCTAATAGAAGACTAACCAGCACATAGTTATGTGCAACATGTAATATACAATTTCAACACGTTTCTGCTAAAGGCGTATTAATTTATTTTCTTTCCTATGTATGATCGTAGATCTAAACCAGCGAATTATATTTTCGGGGAACTATTTAAATCTGTTCTTACATACGAATAAATTATTGTCGCGGACAGCGTTTCCTTCGTAAATATGTCTTAACGCAATTCGACTTGCAACGAAACGATTCTGTTGAATGTTTATGCATTACGAAGCGACAACTGCAGAAAATATTCACAACAGAAGATACTAAAATACCAGTGAAGCAATAAAAATCTTACAAATATGTAAATCTAATTGTCACGCTGTTGCGGTGTTGGCGTTCTAAAACGCATTTGTTACTGAAGATCAGTGGAAATTTTCGGAAAGTCGCATTTTTTTTGTTTATTATAGGTGCATTTGAAGTTCATAACATTTGAGTTTTATATGACTCACACTAATACTGTTTTCTATGAAATCGTAAGCGATGGAAAGTGGTCACTACCGCCATAGTCAAACTAAAATTGACGTCCTACCTAAGATCAGTCACAGATGTGTTGCTACCCTTGAAGACTAAGTCCGATGCCTCTTGTAATCGTTTTAAGTAGTTCTTGAGGTATTTTTTTCTTTACCACACCCTTCGAATCAGAGCACAATGCCGCACGACGAAGAGCAGGAGCGAAGCATAACGGGTTCTACTTACAATCAACATCTAAACTTACAAAAACAAAAAGAAGAATACATTAACTTTCCTAGCTTAAGTAACAAAGATAAAAGTGGTTAATTTTATGTCAGCTAACGAAACAAAATGTCGTAATTGTCATTTAAAAAGCAAGCGTACATTTACCGCGGTTCATTGATTGGGGACAAGTACCAACCATTAGGCGCTCCCATCCTGCATCTTGTAATTTTTATTGCGTTGGCAACCCCGCCTTGCATTGTTGTGGACTTAATGATCGTGGGCTTATCTGGTGTTCTGGAGGAAATATCAATCGTAGTTAAGTCACTAGGTGGGGTTAGGTGAGGTTACGTTAAAATTGTTTTTAATAGACTGCTGAAGGGAGTATGGTTTGCCTTAAGCGCTCAACAAAGACAAGAAACTTAGAAGGCGGTGTGGAGATATTCATCTCATTCGAGTGACCCGTACTCATATTCGAACCTTGACGGGTAATTTCAACACATGTTGATAAATAACCAACGTTGTATGGGAAGCTCCAGGGCCATTGCAGTTTTAATGAGAGACCCGTGTCCAGCAATGGGGTATAAACGGGACATAGACTGCACATAGACTCTTACCATTATTAGAGCATATTGTAATACTTGTACGTTAGTCAAAGCGTATGAGAAACTTCGTTTTCGCATACCTTGGCCAATCCTACAATCTTCTCTGCCCGCATAACGCGAGTAATAAATAATTTTGGGTATGAAAAAATATTACCTACTAGGCGTCTATTTGAATATTATGTCTTGGACTGTAAGTGAGCTCTGCAGGTGGTCTCAGAAAGAAAACATTTAAGCTGTTAGATTGAATGTTGATTCCAAATAGAGGCTCTTTGCTCTATCGCATTCGTTTTAAAAATAAATAAGCGAGATAGCTAATTCTCTACTTCATACCGTTGCAGAACACGTGGTATTCTTAGGCTCAAATGTGGAATGAATTGACGTACCTGAAACAAAAATGGATATATTAGTTCACAGAAATTAGCTCAGACTCGCAATAAAACTTAAACAGCTGGTGTGCACATTTTGTTTGTCTTGCGCGAGGGGAAGCGAACTGTAAACCACCCTATTGTTTTTGCTAAGACAATTCTACCGCAGAGTCACGACCCCTAATCACAGAAACATGTTGACTCCCTTTTGCACAGATTTAACTGATTTTGAGAACAAACAAAATTCTGAGTTCTATAACTAAACACATATTTCGTATTTCATACGTTATATAACTTTTGTCTTTGTTTAGAGCTACAAATTTTTATACGTTAAAAGGAAGCAGTTTTCTTTATTTTATAAATTAGACGATCCGGTGTGACCATACATCTGAGTGTTATCCTTGAGACGGTATCACTCCCGCCTTGCTCAGTAACTTGGTTTTAAACTGAAAATTTCAGTAATGTGATCTCGAATGCTTATTACATAAACTACATCACGTAAAAGTTATTTCATCGCTTATTTATACCCATTACGATACGGTAATAGGTATATTATTAAGATATTCTAACCGGATATTTATCGGTTTTTATTCGATCTTTTCCGATAACTTTTACCGGTTATTCTCCGGTACTCACTGCTCCGACACGAACCCTTAGCGGGCTGAGCCTTTGCCTTTTATAGTTGCAGTCGGCCCACCGCTGTTTTGCGCGAATATTGTTTTTAAGCACACAATATACCGCGTGAGAATTAGTGTTTAAGCATATCAAAAACACATTTGTGAATTCAGAACTAATTAGGTACTTATCCAACAGATTTAAATACAATAAAAAATATTTAAGTAAAGAATTCATAATTGTAGATTAATATTACAACATGTAAACAACTAGCTCAAATTTATTTTTCTGTACACCTTTAAAAATGTTTTCGTTCTAGTCGATTAGTCATCGAAGTAGTCATCCCATCATTATTTTATAAAATCTGAAGACACGGCAGTGTGTTGAACAAAGTTCCAACCGAAAGCATTCGCCTATGTGTATATTACACGATACGTTTTATATTATATCTATAATCCTTTCATGTAACTCCTGGGATCAAATTATGTGTACTATATGAAATCGTTTTCTATTAGTATACTTCTTACAAAACTCCTCAAAGACATTTAGAAAAAGTGTATCCCTGTAGCACACGCGTCCAGATGTTTTATAAATAACCAACGTTATGTCATTAAAAAGCCAATTAAATCATATTTAGTCCTATTCCCGAGTTAACTTTCAATGTAATACCAACCACGATTCATCTGTATAAGGTTCAGTTCTGGACATTACACATTCATCTTCAAGGAATATTAAAGAGAGCTCTGGGCAACTCGTTACAGAATTCCATCCGGAGTTTGAAATATCTCTAGTAACGCGTATCTTAGATTATATTTGATCTAATTTTACGCTTTTATTATAGTAAGTAATACTTGACGTGAAGCGTGGCATCATACTAGTTTGTCATGCAGAGGGCTGGATACATACATCTAAATGATGAATTGAATGAACCACGTTTAGATGTCTGCATCTTTGTCTGTGTGCGTCTGTAGCTCCTAACATGGAGTATTTGTGTCATTGTGAGATGTATGTGGAGCTGGCACACGATAAAGGTAATTTTAATCGATAAGGAAAGGATTATATTGGCATTGGCTCAGAAGACGCACTTTAAACAGGATTCAATTGGTCAAGGTTAGTTAGAAAATAAAGATACTGATTACCTACTTACTACCAACTTATAGGCAGGCATTGTAAGAGGCGATTGTAAACAACGTAAGAGGAAAAAGTAATTGCGGTATAATGAAGGCAAAATATTACCACTGGCTATTGAGGACAAATGTAGAAACCGATTTTTTTCCCTATTGACAAATTGAAAATTTAAACAAATTAAATGTTTGATAACAATCAATATGAAGTCAAAGCGGTAGGAATTGTGAGTGGGGTGCTATCGCTTATCGTTACACACACAAAAGTCCCGTTAAATATCAAATGTAATGCAGGAGAGGTCGATAATATCGCATGCGGGTTTGAATTTGTAATGGACTTTATTTGATAACTATGAAGCTACAGAGACGAAATTTTAAAAGGTTTAGATCATTTTAAGAATTAGACGTAGACTTATGTATCAGCCTTACATATAAGGCTTTCAAAACCCAAGAAAGATCTTTCATTGTTTGTCATAGATTGATATATACCAATAATGGATTTTAAATAAGATGATAGGAATTATTTTTATAAGGAGAACTGGAACTTATCTCCTAAAAATACAGTGTCTCTACAAGTTATGTATCACCGGTAAATTATTTTAATAATAACCGACGAAGGCTGGACCACGCTGGACATTAAAATATTTCACGAACATACTATTCTAAAAATGTTACATTTTATTCGGTAGAACCACGAAAATACCTAATCCGCTGTTGCGTTGATGAAATTTAAAACGGGTACCTACGATGAAAATATGTGAGAAATGCAATATAAACGACCCAATTATACGAATTTGGCGGAACTCCAGATGCAACTGACTCTATTAAAATCATTTACATTTCTCGAATATAGAATATCTCAAAGGTTATTTCTTATTTCAAAGACTATTTCTTGCTAACGCTGAGAAATGACTTTGTTCTTTAAATAAAAATAGATCCGGTTCTGAAAACAATATCACAAGCTAAACTTTATCCAACGAGCTCACGAGCACGTATTCTTACGCATATTATCAATATTTAATGACGATGCATTCTATACAAAAATCATTTATATTATTGTTAACCAAAAAAGAAAGAAATAAAAAACTATAAGAGTGAGAAGGAAAGGCATCTTAAATTAAGTACAATAAACGCTGATAGTGAGTCTATGAGCAATCTCAGAAGTTATAAAATATGGAAAATAAAAATAAGTATTTTAATTGAACAATTTTCTATAAGTGCTTATATTACAAGCAAGAGTAACTATCGGACTTTTCGATAAACAGAATTAGTTATATTATCAAAGGACATTACGTAATAGGCCAGTAATGTAAATTATTATCGAATATGCGCATTCGACCTTTTTGTATTGGGGCAGGTTCGCTAACAAGATAAACATAATTTGCTCAAGTACTGAGGCAATCAATAACAAATTCATAATCAATTGCAGTTTATTGGATAATAATAATTTCTGACTTTTTATTTTACATTTTGTCTATAGTAATGGAGCCAGTAGCTATATAAAACAGCAAAATCTAAAATTTTTATTTTCATGATTTTAAGACCAATATATTATGTAAATTCTAATCTAAAAATCAATGTAAAACCATTGTTTTTGTTCTACGAATTCGTTTAAGATATACAACTAAAATTAAATGCAAGCACTGGACATATTGTATAAAAATATCTACTAAAAAAACAATTTGCAGTATGATTGTTAACAATCATAAAATCTATCAAGTTGAAATATAGAGATCAATACACACTTATTTACAAATACTTAAAGTTAGAAATAATTAAATTAGCAGATGACGCAGACGCGGCGTGGGTAAGCACATGGACGCGAGTTGGGCAAACAGTGATAGCAATATTTATAATAGGTTAGGAAGAGAGAGATGATATCAATCATACAGCTCCTATATAAGTATGGAAACAAAAAGCTAACTTCACTGTGATGACTCACAGAATCACGCATGGCATTTTTAGCCACGGGTCAAACAATCGGTAAATTAGAATATTAAAGTGTCCAAACATATTTATCATAGAGTCAAGGCCAAAGATATGAAATGAAACCGTAGTTGTTCTAATCTGTATTCAAATTCAATTTAAAATTCAATTTCCTTTTAAAATACGTATACTGATTGACAATCGATGAATTTACGACGCTTAGTTAGAACGGGCAGCGGCCATTGCACAAGCGCATGAATGAATCGGTAAACATTGTGCGTTCACCAAATTGCTTAACGCGAAATGAATGGAACCCTTAAGCTTTGTCCACACTAGAGCCGGCGGCCGACCGGCGCCAGCACATCCCACACCATGTGGCGCAACAGAGGCACTTTCAACATTGAATGTTTGTGTTCTTCGTTAGTGACGCCTTACCCATCGATCATAGAAAGCGAATCGGGAAGCTGTGTGAAAAAACTTAGCCATGCTTCGAGGTTGATGTCATAACCCCGTTTACGCTCGTTAGCGTCATCCTCTTAATCCGAATCTGTTTTTCGTATTTAGGATCCGTGTTTTTTAGTTTTACACATAAAGGAAGCTGTTACGGCGCTAATTCGCTATAAAGTTGTCGCTGCGACTGGAGTTGTTATAGATGTCGCCACCTACATGCATTTGTAGAAAGTTGAATAACTGGACCGGCCCCAAATGGGCGAATAACGACATATTCGAAATCAAATAGCCAAACATTTTGGTTTTCACTCAACAGGCGCAAACATTATGCAGAAAACACGAAAACGGTGCACGTGGGCGAGGTCTTTGACCAAATTAATTTGTGGAAAGGGTAAACTAATCGCTATCGAATTGTAAGCACCAGATAAGCCATTAGCTACTTCCTACCGTGCTAGTAAAATAAGCAGCGGCTGCGTTTTATCTTAAACTGAGTGAAACGTTTTAACATAGAATACTAGGTATAACGCAAAAAAGGAGGATTAGAAGAGTTTCTTATGACACTGTTTTATATAACTATAATATTTAAGAATGATGTATGTTATATGAAGTCTTATTATTCTGGTACATAAAACAATGAAAAGTATTTCGACCGAAAATTATAAACTCACTTTATTCCATGGTAATTTCTGTACCTTAAGATTTCCGTTAAAATCTATCGAATCATGTGTCCACTAACAAACTAGTTTCGAGTTACACTCAAGCTAATAACAGTTACTTTGCAACCATGATATCATATTTGTATACGCGATAAATTGTCTTATGCGAGAGAAACCGTAAGACAGAGCTAGTTTATAATAATATGCAAAGCGATTAGCATACATTTGCGATAGAATAAATGATTAACTACAAGGTATCGTTGTGACCAATGAATAGCATGTCAGGTAGCATGCGCGGGCGCAGTACGTGGTCTCGATCATAGCGAAGCGTGAAGGTTGACTCGCGGCGTTATCGCACCACACAATGGGTAAATAGTGCAAATAAAATAATTTCTAACTGTTCCAGAACGAGCAGTTTGGAAATGTCAACAATGATTAACCTACGTAATTTATTTTTGTATGAAAAGGAATGGTCACAATTATTGCCTGCAACTCATTACCATGGAAAGCAACGGTCTCTGTCTTTGTGGACTTAACATGTGTCTATTTTGAACCAACAGCAACAAAGCTGGAGTCATGCTTTCATTTAAATTAACAATTATTTATACAAGTGAGAAGTTACGCAAACGACAAACAATCAAAATATCAGTTACCGACTTTGTCATCCCTAGAAGTATGAAGGATTTTTAATAAAATTTTAAAATAAGAATGAGGGATGTTCAGTTTCCCTTTATTTATAAGGACTGATTTGCTGATAATGTTTCAACCATAGATGTCAAGAATAATGAAGCCTTATCTTATGTTTGTCTTAGGCATCTCTAACGGAAGATGCGATCACAACGTAATTACGTGGTACGTTTTTTTGAATTTTTCATTACAATTTTCAAGCAAGTTACAATAACATGTATATTGCAACGACTGCATCATAATACGAAAGCAAAAAGAAATTTGACCATACATTCGAAGTCGTACAAGTCGAATTTTAATGGGTAGAAAGTTATTGATGACAATCCTTTAGTTATATAATGTGTTACGGCTTTTTCCAATAACATAATCTTTGCGACAAATGCTGAAATAAATTCACTGCCATTTATTTACTGTGTAAAATCAATATGCAAATTTATTTTACGTTAATTTAATTTTGTGTCACAAAATATTTTACTTCCACAAGTTAGCAATCCGTTCATCATCAGAATTATTTCCGACCAAAAACAGATTATTTTATTCATATTTATTGATTGTTGTTACTTCTTGAGAACTTTTGAGTTCCATAACGTCATTACTAGACCAGATAACATCAGCAACATATTTATCAGTTTCGAAACAAATGTCAACTACGACAGTACCTCCAACTGGAACGAAAGTGCTTGAAACGTGTGTTTTTTAATTTACAATTCCATGATATAATAAATTACGTTTATCTAAAGAAATAAATCTAGCAGTGGACTTAAGACAATACGCAACTAAATCCGTTGTCACATCAAGGTTACAGACGTAAATCAAGTAGAAACTAGTGTCCGATATCAATTGCCTGTCGCCTACATTGTCATCAATAAAACAACGAAACCTTTTTGGTCTAAACATGAAGATTTATTCGCCCATTGTGATAAGTGGGTCAACCGTTTCACACCGCCCAATCGCCGTAAATATATGTGCATATAAGTTATTCGCAATGAAATTAGGCAATGTCCTCTACCTACACGTTGGTACTAAGGTTAAGTGGTAGGCGTGTGTGGTGGTCACTCACATATGACATGGACTTTTGCTCATTATAATTTGTTAAACATATTCTAATCCACCTACAGTTAGATCTAACTCTAACAGTCAACGTCAATTTTGCTGTTTCATTTCTAGGTAAAGTCATGTGTTAAAATTATCTTAACAGTTCTCTTCCTTGCATCCTTGAGAATAGGGCTTGCATAACGTCCGTTTCTCACAACGCACCCACATTCCATTTTTGAAAGATAACGAGGCATCCGCCGGATTGTGTGAGGATCACAGAGTAATGAGGGAACTCTTTAACTTATCGATAATGTTTACATAGCTTTAGCTCTAAGGGCATTCAGGCAAACCGTGTTCAAATTTGTCTATTATTGTAACTCGTGATTCTTAAGAGAAACTCGTTAATGCTCGACAAAGATTAGCAATTTGCACGTTCCATGCGCCGTTGCCTACAAAAGCTATGATCGACTAAGCTGCCATTCAAACAAAGCGTAAGGTTACAATTAAACCAAGCGAGCCTATCCAGCTTGTCATCGGCCGTGGGCTGCAACTCCCACGCTTCTACTTCGACCTTTTTATTAAGTAATGTACGACAAATGAATCTTATTCCTTAACCGCTAGTTGTAACTGAATATGCATAAGAGCTTTACCATTATACATGTTTAAGTAGTCGCTCAATGTATAATGAATGTAAGTTAGAACTTGTTGTTTTTGTATCTTAATTACCTAATTACTTTTATTATAGTAATTGAATAATAGCAACATTTGCGACATACTGGTAAGTAGAGGTATATAGGCTTCTACTATAAATCTTATTTTTTACAATAGGAAATGACTTTATTACTTTTACATGGATAAGTTACTACTAAATCGAAGAATAGATGAGTACAACAAAGCCATCAATTCAATAAATCATAAAACATTGCGTAGGAGCCCAAATACCGGCTGGAAACTTTTTAAAACTTTAGTAGGCTCTATTGCGCGTAGGCCAAGGCGTCACACCCACAGGACAGGTTCACTCCACACTGTAAAGCGATCGATTTTCATTTCAAATTACAGAGCAGCCCACGCTCCCTTCCCGAACGCATTCTTTATGCGTTCAAGTACAATCGTGCGACGGTCACCCGCTTTCGTTGGTATTCCGAGTAGGTGTCGCAGGCTTAATCGCCGCTCTCATAATACGACAGCATTATACACGTGTATTTCTATGTTATTGTTCGGTCCAAATTCCTTGAAAGCCATCAAGAGGGTTTAACTTAAAGAAGATGTTGAGAAGCGATTAAGACACCCATTGTTCGCTGATTACTAATGACGCTTAGCATCTTATTTCACGACCATAGAAAACTATCTCTCATTAGCTGAACGATCGCGTCGCTGAAGATCAAGCGTTGATACTTATAGCAGCAGTGTCGTGGGAACGGACGAAGAATAGGAGTCTTGCATGAACCAGTTTTCTAAGAGATGTAGTGCAGCCTTATCGAGGCCGGGCGATAATGAATTGCGTGTTAATATTTGCTCTCTGCCACCTTTCTGTAATACTAAGAAAGCTGGTTTCTCGACTTCATAACAACAAACAGTCATACGTCGTTCGGTAGGTACCATCGGATTTGTGGTAAGCGCCATATTAGGTAACGGTGCCAACTTCGGTCCTGTCGGTTGACATTTTATATCATGTAAAATCGATGACTGTTTTAAATGGTTTTAATTAAGCAACCCACAGCATGTAACGACGTGTTTGAGAGCGATTGGAACAGCCTTGGCTCCTACACCTCCAAGCTACCCACGGCTTACCCTCATTTGGTCATCGACGTGGGTGCAAATGCCTAATCACGACTAAGCAACCTTATAATGACCCTACTAAGGCTCAGTTTAGCTGCAGGGTTGCGGAACTATAAACATCAAAAGTAGGTAGCGCCTACGCTTCAAGTAGAAGTAATTGCAATAATATTATTTAATTTCCTATTGGTTCAGTTGAATTAAATTAACTTGGTCAAAACCTGTATAATTATATCTCAAAATCGTATGTTAAAGTTAAATAGCGTTTATTGTTTTTTCCATTTTCGCTTTCCAACTTTGTTGCATGTTATATAGGTACCTAATTCTAGTAATCAGAAATATCCTTCTCTTTACGTACTTTGCTGAATAAAATACCACTACTTCGTGTATTAAGAGGTTGGTAAACGCATTTTTATCTCTTATCAGGCTTTAATCTGCTCGTTGAGTACGAGTTACAATGGAGATAACACTTATCAGTAAATCTGACATTTTATTAGCCGCCCCATTGTTCAAATCACACTTAAACCAATAAAATCATAGATAGGTAGTTCATTGATGCCTTTTATCTTGTATTGCACAATTCATGTTATGCTTATCAATATCAATGTAAACAAATATTTGGATTGATGAATTTGTATATTTTCTTTGTTGGCATGTTATTATCATAGCATTATTGTTTTGAAACTTCTGACGTTCTGTAGTATGCAAATATGGTCAGTTTCATTACTTTTAGCCACGGTCGGTCGGCTATGTTCTAAATATTGTAAATCTGCAACCAATCCATCGAGGATAGCACAATCGTTAAATTGTTTTGGCACAATTTCAAATTATGTTTATAATGCGTGCAAACCATTATTCTCTTCCCCAGTTGATAATGCAAAGATTTAAAAACCGGCTGAACCCGCTCTATAGTCCGCGTTGTCGTTTATTCCAACGTCTAAAATAGCACTTATTTCGGCGTAACGCGATACGCTCCGCCTGTCTGATGTCAGTTGCCGTCGATATTTTCGTCAAGTCTTAGTCGTTCACGCTGGGACGACGTGTCAAATAAACCATAAAACAATCTGGCACACCAAATCGTAATTCTTCCACAAACGAGCAAAACTAGCCCAAACTAATTTCAAAAATCATTTCAAGGTACCCAATGCCTACACGTCGTATGACTCAATCCTTAGCCGTACTTGTCTTATCAAAACGAAATTAAAGAAAAGGCCCATTCCGGACTCGAGGGCTCTTGCTTTTTATGGTTAATGTTAAATCAACAAGTTTTGAGAATGATGCAAACAGTCCTCTCTCAAACGACAGTTACATCCACGCAATTTGACTGCAATAATGTTGTAAAAATATTGCTGCTGTATGTAATTTTTCAAAACCTTTATTAGTCTTGTGTGTAAATTGCATTGCTGAAGTAGCTTGTACGTGGGCAAATACTGTGCAAAAAGTATCGACAATGTATTGTATGACTGTCAATTACAATTGCTACACAGAAATCGGTTGTTAGATTTTCGCGCTACTGACATATTTCGTAAGTGGCTCATTTAAATGCGAGTAAACATTGAACAATGTGCCGCCAACACATTTGTGAGGACATCTGGTAATGTGTTTCAATCTGACGTCAACCACAACTAAGTGTGAGGTTCTTTGTAAGTACCTTAATCTTAGGAGAATTGCACGAATAGTTTCCAACCAATATAAGATATGGTAGATAGATTGCGTCGTTATCCTTAATATTATGCATACCTTACTTGTCATTTCAAAGACCATTTTAAGGGAAACGTTCTACAAGGCTTCATAGAATTCAGTTTAATAACAATATTATTCAATAGATATATGTACATCCCAAGTTATCGTAGTTTCAAATACGATTGTCTATTGCAGTATATTCCTAGCAGCATATCTGCATGATTGATAACCTGCCTGAGATTGGTTAGTTAAACAGAGAAATGACCGAAACCGAGTCAATCGTTACTGAATAGGAAAGATCTGTTCGTGTTTATTAAAAGTAATATAAGATCCCTAAATTTGGTGGACTTACAGTCGTACGTCTAGATTCAATCCAATCATAGTGAAAAGTAAATTGATAACCTAGACCGTACTGTGGTAGCAGCAATACCAAATATAACTGAATTCGAAGGGAGCAGAGTTAAAATTCCTCGCCACGCCGCCAAAGATGTCACAAATCGTTACGGTGTTATGACATGTCGTATAGAGATGTCAGCGGTAGACCTTGCTTCGCTATGAGACGTGACCAGACTACATAATAATTTTCAAGCCACTCAGATCCTTTTCAATGAATTTTGCATGGCTTAAGCGTATACTGATTATAGAGGAACCATATTTATGGCTGTAGAAACTCATCGGTATACAACAAGTTACATATAACGTAACGTTTCTTAGTGTGATGGTATAAATGTATAATATTATATATATTTTCATTTGTATTGTATATTTTATTATTATATAAGAAGAATATTGAAGAACCCTAATGTAATTTGGTTTAAACAACGCTGTTGTATTCTGTACTACGACGTAATAAAGTTATCTGATATGCCGGCTTGTATGAACTACAACTACCTTGGATTTGAAGTTTCTGAACCTATTTAACCTCTTAATTTACTTAAAATTTAATAAACTTGCGACCACAGAATTACCACTTAATACCACGTTCAAAGCAAGCAAGCCTACTGTATTCTATAATTGCCATAGTAAAGCATATGGTTCTTAGAAGACGCTGGGATACAAAGGGTTCTTTGGAACGCCTTCTGTAACACATATGTTACATCTTAATAATCATCTACTCATTCTGATAGTTTAAACCAGCGTTGGACTGCCCACGGCCATATTCTTGCGGCCCGCGGATCTTCTTAGGACTTCTCATTGCGGTCCGTGGGCCTAACATCTCGTTTAGTCGCCATATTTCAGAGCCTATTTGTGTTTCTTCTTGATGACGTTTTTTCATCGTCGAAATTCTAGAGACGGAATGCAGCCTGCCATCATTCCCTCATGGTAGCTACTATTTATATACAGGGTGAATTTTCACAAATAGGCCTTCAGGGCTAAATCCTCCTTTACCTTTAATTTGTCACATAACATTACTTCCCAGCATTTGATCCTTATAAGCAACACTATCAGATAGTGGAATAATATAGAGGGTGTATTTTTTTTTTTCAAAATCTTTCAATTTGCGGAGAACTCTTTCAATTTGCGGCTAGGGAAAAATAGATTTTAAAAAACTAAGGATGCAGTTTTAGTTTTTATCATTTTTCGCTAATCCTTATAGTTTCGGATTTGGCCCTGAAGGCCTGTTTGAAAAATTCACCCTGTATATCCCGTGTTGCCAATAAGCTACTTGACCGCTAGTTTGAACTATCGGTAAAAGCCTTATATATTTTTAGCTTCCTACGAAATATATCTTTTCGTGCCATTCATATCAGATAACCATTTATAACTTGCGTTACAAATTGATAATAAGAACTCACAATGTACATTTTGTTCAGTCAGTGTTCCCAATTTCTTAGCGCTTTCATACAGAAATTAATAAAACGGTCAGGCGTGGTCGACCATATGGTCACGATTTAAAGTAGGTAGGTACCAAACAGCGTAATACTTACATTTTTAATCTTGGGTCAGGATCAGGGCCCACTTTTACAGTTCTTGAAGTAAAAACTAGGTTTTATTTTAAACAATATCTGTTATTTAAATTTTGTCCCAAAATGGCTCTTTAAGGTTAAGGTACCTTTTTATTATTTGAAAGTTCTTTTATTTTATGTGGATGTCGAACTATCACAGTATCTGGTGAAATAGATGATTCTTGTTGTTTTTGTATTGTAAGGAAAATACTTACTGTTTCAAAAAGGATGATTGCATGCGTATTAAAGGTTTTAATAGCGACGAATTAAAAGTAAACAATCGCAGATATATTGACACATTTAGCCTTAGGTAGATAGAGACATTATGACATTTTTTCATAGCCCAGGATTTTGTCAATTACCTATACTAAATGTAAATTGACATCATTTTATTACATTACAAAGGTAACTTAGATACCCTTTGTCAATTTGAATACTATTACAGCAAGTTTTTGGGTACGGCCAAGTTGGTAATAGATTTTGGTAATATATTACTTTAAATCTTACAATACGTTGACAAGTCAAACCAAGGAGTGTGTGATATTTTAGTCATGTGGACCTTTATAAAGATTACAAAAACTGGCATAGCGATGAGATGATATTTGTCAGTTTATGCCCAAATAAGTATCCATAAGTTGCAACGACCTCTATAGATTGACCAAGCTGCATAATCGTCACCACAAAAAAAGTTAGACCCACTAACAAGCTATAATTAGAGAAACAAGGTCGAAAGGACCAACTGTTTAGCGTACTACAAGATTTTACATCTGATTTCGTCCCAACGGGTTAATCAACGATCTCTTGTTCTCATTCCTATATATAGTGTTTATTAAACGTCCATACATGGTTTATTATAATCGTCATCAGATAAACTGGATAATTTACACATTCGCACCAACAATCCGTAATAAGGTAGTTTTAACATGACATGTGATTAGTTGTCCTGCTTCGTAAATAGGTAACCAGCTGTTTAATATATAGGAATATAAATTCAAGTCGCGTGCTTAAAGGTAAAAGGGCCTATAGCTAAGGGTTAATAGGGATTTATGCTGAAAGGGCACATACATTTTTTTTTTTTGCCATTCGGTTTGAAATTATCTGAAACGTAAAAAAATTTTAGTTCGGTTTGAAATTATCTGAAACGTAAAAATTTTTTACGTTTCAGATAATTTCAAACCGAATGGCAAAAAAAAAAAAATTATGTGCCCTTTCAGCATAAATCCCTATTAACCCTTAGCTATATGCCCTTTTACCTTTAAGCACGCGAAGTGGCAATATGCAAATTGTGAATTTAAGCTACTATTCTACCTGTTCATCATCATAGATGCGAATAAAGTAAGCATCATATAGGTACTATATCTATTTTACATATTATGTAAATAAATTATATTTTATAAATAAAACTTACCTGTCATGTATACTTGTTATATTATAATATTTACAATTTTATTTGCAGTATACATCATAAAAAATATTTTTTTGGCTTATTGTCCACTGAATGACGGGTTAATCTTAGGCTTTAATAACCACAACCAAATGCATTCATAACATCATTAATTTTGAATTTATGTTTTTAATTGGTTCAATAATTTGTCTTATCTTATTTTTTATAAGTATTTGTACACGGAAAAAGTAATAAATAGTAAACATTATAGAAATAAAGTACAAAGGACTGCTTATAATAACTAAATGTAATTGTCTTAGTTATAATTTAATCTTAACTTACCTACTTAGTTCACAATTTAGAGCATTAACTTTATGCTTGTAGCTCTAAATGACACCATGTTATTTGTTTAAGTGAGTATTTTTGATCTAATTTACCCGCATAAGTAATTTAAGTAAATTATATCAGCAAAATTTTAATTTCATTTAGATCATAGGTGAAAGAAGTAAAGTAGGTAAGTAAATATACCTAGAAAAATGAAAAACTAACTTCCACTTATCTAAATGTACTGAGCTGTAGCGATAGTAATCGTTTCGCAGAAAAATCATGCAGTCTTATTGATATAAAGGTCAGTGCAAATCCTGGTAACAGTTGGGAATACTGCATTTGTACTGTTTATTTAATTCTAACGTGATATATCACGTATATTACCGACCGGTTTGAGGTCGTGACAGTAAATATTAATATGACCACAATAGGTAAGAAACTGATAAGTAGGTAGGTAGGTATAAGTATTTAAATATAATAAGAATATTTTTCCGCTATGGCGATTAGGTGGTATGTACTATGTACTTACAATTATTTTAAAATTCAAGTGTGACTCAATATGAATTGGTAAGCATGTTAGTACCTTGTCATCACACATAGGTACTTATCTAGTTTATACAAAAATGCAGAGAAATGTAATATACGGAGGGTTGAATATTTGTTTTTTAGATTAATTAAGTCACATTTCAAATAACATTCGAATTGCATGAGCCCCTATTATTTCAATACAACAAACAGAGAACATTAATTTTATAGGATCAAATGGATAATGTCATCAATTGACAAATGAAATCAGCGCTTAAGCTAACAAGGGGGCAGTCAATCCAGTTGGTAGGCATTCAGTAGCTTAAGATAAGACTAGGTACATAGTACCGGTGGACTGGTTAAGTGGCAATAAAACGAGGCTATACCGGCCCAAGTGTCGTGCGCCTGCGTCGTACTGCGTACAAATCTCATATGACTGAAAACGGCGGACGCCTACGGTACCTACGACGAAGGCGACATTCCACCACTCGCACGGAATGTACCGCGGCCCTACGAACAGGTTATCTGTACAGGACTTGTGATCCTTCTCTTTCGCGCCCTCATTACTTAAAACAGCTACTCAACTAATTAGATTAAAAAATGATCGCCAATCCAACAGCTGAGTTGTCAAACTAACCCGTGATTCGCAACCCAAACCAGTTTACGTACTACGTACATTCATTTCATTTCACCGATCTCTTTCGATGGCGACAATCTAACGAATGTTGACCGCAAATCGCCGCCGACAGACGTTCTGCTTTACTTCGCTTTTCGAAATGTAGGATCGCGTTACAAACACCACTGGACCATAACTCGGCGGGGCGAAGACAAAAATAAACTTAATATCGTGTGCGTTGTAGCATTTGTCGACGCATCCAATTTATGATCGTGGGTGACAAGAATCAGCATTAGATTCCGTAAGTACTTATACTAAGAGGCGTATTTGTAGCAATAAAGTACGATTATGACCTACCTTCGTCCAGAAGTCGTTCCATGTGCATGAAAACATTCGGGAACGCAGCCAGTTGCTTCCTGTCTTTGAGCAACTGTGCTAGGTAGTCCGCTATACTTTGCGTCGACGGATTGTTATTATCACACATTTTGAATACTATTTGTATAACTTATTACACGTAAAATGTTTAATTTAACACGTTCAATACGATATTGTACTTTAGTTATTGGTTATTGTTATTTTGTGAGATACTAGGTTAGAAAAGTTAACTTCACTACCACACACATCGAAGTTTCGGTCACCACTAAATGACGAAGTTGACCGAACTGAAGTTGTGGGCGAATATAGCGCTGCGCCTGCGCTCTCGTAGAATGGATTTTTTGTGAGCGCGTGCGGCTTCTTTCCACAGTGTAGGCGTAATAATACCTGAATAGTCATCTCGCTCGCACGCGCAGATTACCCGTATGCGGCGAACTATTTCTATCTCATTCTAGCAGGAGACCGACCGCGAAAGCGTCGCCATCTAGTTAACCCAGATACAACTACCACACCCGCTAATTATACTGGTGTAAGTACTATTATAGAATGAATGACAAACTTAAATCTCTGTATTCCGTACTATTATTACTGCATAGAGTAATTAAGCAATTCACGTGTTCTTGTAAATACATATTTTTTGTAAGAATGCCGGTCGTCTATGTGTTGTAAACGTGGAATGGTTAGGTAATATGAACGTTAAATAAATGTATGTAATAGTACTTGAAATTACTGCAAATATGGGTAATTTGGTTATGAATAATTAGGTCCTTCACATAATAGAGAGAACAGTTACCTACTATTTCAGATTTTCACCTAAAACCTTGATTATACGTTTATTTTGAGCAGAAATGTGTTTGTAGTTATTATTATTACAGACACCCCTCTGTTAAGTCGCCTATTCTTTAAGTACCAGCTGGTATTACCCCCTGTGTAAGTAGTAAGCTAGGTCAGTTCCCCATCTTCACATCTTTGCGACAAGAAGCTGTGTTCTCGTCAGTTACGTTGTTCAAAGTGTGATACAATGCATTTGCTCAAAATAGTCATAACACGTTAGTGGAAATAGTTTTGTGGCTACGGTTATAGGTACCTACTCCAGTGTGTGTATCTCCAGTGATTATATGTGATTGTTTTATAATTACATCTATAAAAATGTTACGTTATCTGGGAATATTGAGATATTTTATTATGCATAAAATAATAATAAATGTGGTAACTCGTAGAATTCTAAAAGTTAATTACTTTTCAAAGCATATTATTATTTGAAGCTATTTAAATTTTCAACGGAGACTTATTGGCAACTTACATAAGGACATATTATGGTACATATTTTTCTAGTGAAGTTATTGTGTTTATAAATGTTTTCTATTTCTATATTTCTACATAATAACACAAGAACGCATTATTCGCCAAGCACGAGTCGAACTCGCACATGGAGGGTTCCGTACCACCAAATGTTCATTATGTTTGACTTCTTTTTTTTAAATAATAATATTAAAATATGCTTATTTGTAGTTATTATAATAGCAGTTATAGTAGTAAACGGATTGTAAAAATATCAACTGTCTTCCTAGTACGGTTTAACAGTTAGATCGATATATGCCGAAAAATGCCAGTTTGTTATATGGAGACTATTAATATTCAACTTTAATATTCAACTCTATTTTATTTTTAGTATTTGTTGTTATAGCGGCCACCGTTATGCATCCTCTGTAATTTGAAGTGTCTATCTATTGTGGTTCCAGAGATAGAGCCCTGTGACAGACGGACAGATGGACAGACAGCGAAGTCTTAGTTCCGTTTTTACCCTTTGGGTACAGAACCCTAAAAAGAGTTAACGTTAAAATTGCAATCAATAGCAACCTAATACACCCCAGCTCTATAAGTCTATCTTTTAAGTTCAAAATACAAGTCAACTCCATCTACTTTTTTATTATGCGGCATGTGGGTTATAATTCTCTACGCAGAATTAATGGACTGGTTAAACGTCCAACGGTTCTATAAGTGACGGTACGACAAGCACTACTTTGTTCCGGTTTGAAGAGCAACCACTGTAAGCATGACTAGTGTAATCATAAGAATCAGAGGACAGAGACTTCGGAGAATAAAAAGCACTTTATACTATGCGATTTTTTAAACTGGATTACGTAACTCGAGAATTTCTTATGGTAAAATGTGCACATACATTCAATGCTTAGGTGAATCAAAATATGTATCTACAAATGTGTATTTTCTGCACTGAGTCCCATAGATTTTTTTCTAACGTGGATATGCGATGGGCACATTCAAAGATAGACAGAAAAAAAAACACATTTTGATGCCTGGCCCTGATTCAAACCCGGAGCCTTCTGCGTGAGTGGTTAGTGACCTGTCAATCATCAATACAATAACTAATGAAAAAATATTTATTTAGAAGTCATTAGGCAATGGTTGAAACTAAAATACTTGGCTTAATGTATCCCATTGGAAAAGTGCCAAGAAATATGAATGTAGATAGGAATCAAACTTCGGAAATGGAATGTAATCGGGAACTACCGAACTTTGATCAAATATCATCCTTGGAAATACGAATATACCTTGTATTCAATTGTATGTATCTGTTTGTTTTGTTTTAAAGTATGTTTTATATTATTATTTTTATATGTCATTTGATTTGTCATATTTTGTTAAAAACTCTATGCCTACTTAAGTGAATTATTTTATGTTTATTACGTATGTATATGCTGCAAAGTCGACCAATAAATGATGGCAAACTAAAGATAAACATGAGAGTTCTTCATAGAGTTTTCAGAGATGTGTGAAGTCCACCAACCTGCACTTGACCAGTAATTTTGACTATGGGTTAAACCCTACTCATTCTACGAGGAGACCCGTGCAGCTAGACAAAAGAGATACTAACAACAGCACTTAATACTATTTTGTATTAGTCAGAAATAGGTAGGACGTTGATCTACCATGAATTACCAATATTTCAAATTTAATGATGACAACGTTGATGATCTGTTATGGCATGAATCTTTAATAATATTCCTTTTACAATAACTTTTTATTTAATATGTGAATGTTGCACATAGTATCTAAATTATTATCTAACGTTCGTATTGCAAACTACTGTATTTTGTTGTGTAACGTTACGCCAATGTAGATGGACCATAAGAAGCTTGGAGAAAGTTGATCTAGAAAGCAAGAACCAAGTAATCTGACTAATGTTCGCCACATTTTACAATTTTACTTACACTAAATAGATAAAATAAAATATATTGCCGTCACAAAATAAGATTGCCCGCGGATTTTTATGCGGTGGCTTACAAAATATTTAAATAGCCCATCTAACATATTCCACCGAAACGCCATAAATATAGGTACTACCTACTACTATACCCCATAATAGCTTAACATTTATCAACAACCCGAAAGTAGCAGGACCCTTATCCGATGCAGAGCCGGATTAACCTTAAGGCAAAGTAGGCAATTGCCTAGGGGCCCAGGATCGACACGGGCCCACTGCAGTCCGCAAAAAAAAGTTTTATGGATCGAAAACAATACTATTCTTTTTTTTCAACGCATGTAACACTTTATACATACAGAACCATCTAGTCTTCTAGTATCTAATATTAGAACTAATATAATCCTTCGGAATGCAGCTGGACTTCATTCACGTTGAGGGACTCCCCGATTTGTTGGGTGCGTTTTGTAAGCTTCCATAGCGTGATACTAATTTGTAACGTAATATTTCCGAAGCTTTCGAAATACGTTAATTACAATATGTGAGTTTTGCGATTGTAAGGTTAATTTAAAAAAAAAATGGGTGTGCTCCGTGTTTGAAGACTTACGATTTTCACATACATCAAAAGTATTTAAAAAATTCCGAACGCAGCGAGTAGGCGCCGCTGAATGTATTTTTATGTATACATAGAAAACACCTAGACTTAGGGCGGAATCAAACGTACGCGTATTCTACGCGTGAGGTGCGCGGGTTACTCTGTACTAACACGCAGCCAACCCGTGAGCGCGTTGAGCACGCATAGAGCCTGAGTATGTCCGAACCCGCCCTTAGGACGTCATCCGTGCCTATAGCGGGATTTGTATTCAGGAATGTAAGTAGAAGGCAAAACAATACATCGCATGATTTAGTCAGTCCGAGTAGGTAAAGAAAAGGGGCCCGAAAATTGTATTGCCTATAGGCCCATACAGGGTTAATCCGGTTCTGATCCGATGACACCTGTGAGATGAGAATAAAGCCTTAGGCCTATAGCATGTATCACAGACGCATTGGTACTATTAAGAAATTAATTTTCTTAAAAGTGATTTATAATACCAAGTTTATTTTTTAATATCTCTATATTAAAAAATAAACTTGGTATTATAAATCACTTTTAAGAAAATTGCTACCTCTGTAGCAAATGGACGAGCTGCCCTGTTAGTAAGTAGTTATTACCACCTACGGATATCTGTATTCATTATCGGATAAGATTTGGTTCCTACCTGATGACGGTCGGAGCAGTGTTGCTACCCCTGAAGATTGGAACTACACTTACATATGTATCCTACACCTTACAACACTCTTCAAATCAGAAAACAACAACGCATATAACTGTTGTCATAGGAATTATATGGTTGAAAGAAGTGTTAGAGGTGGTATCTCCGGAGTCGAATTACAAAGGATTCTAACCCTTAAAATAACTAGCTACAAATACTAATTACAATGTGGAACAGTTTCTTTGTGCATCTATAAAACATACTTAATTATATGCCATATTTTGTCCTTCGTAAAAAAGGAAGTAGTGGGCGCTAAACTTATTGTTTTCCATAAACTTTTGGACTGTAAAGTTACGTGAGACGCCACTAACAAAATGCGTGGTGTTATAAACAAGTAGGATAGATGGGCGTAGATTTAAATAAATAATTAATAAATTAGTAGATTCTTATAAATGGTGCAAGCCGTGTTTATTCTTCGGTATACGGAAAGCTCAGTGAACTATCTTTGAAATAAAACTTAATTATACTTTTTCAAGGAACTCAAAAGTGTATCGCTATGGATATTTTTAGTTTAATGAAAACTGCACGTTTATTATGCAGCTTGTAGAGGATGCAGTTACGCCAATACAATTGCAATTCCGAGTGAAAGCTGCTTTTTCTACTTGCTAACTTTCAGTACCTCATTTAATACTTTCCTATTCTTTGTCTTACTACTATATTATTTCCGAACATATTACTTCTAAACAAAGCGACGTCCATAGTAGAGCTAGTTCGTGGTTATGTACTTGTACGTGTAAGGAATTTCCATTGTTGTAGTCCATAATCGTCACCGCTGTAATGGTAATTGACTATTTATTCTCTCACTACAAAGCTTTTGACAATTAAAAATACCTCAGAGCATGTTCCACAATGCTAGCTTAGTGCAAGAAGGTAGTTTTAACCAATCCAATTTGGAGTAGATTACAGTACCCTTAGTATGAGTTTTTATGTTTTTACAAATATGACTGTTTTTATATTTGTTTACGTATTTGCCCATATATATCCAATCAGCGCCCTAGCGGACTGTATCAGAACTGATTGGAAATGTATGGAAAATACATAAACAAACACAAAAACAGTCATTTTTGTAAAAACGTAAAAACTCATACTAAGAGTACTGATGTCAATGAACATGTTCGATTTCTTATTCTTATTCATTAAAACATGTCTCTTTATAGATTTCTTATACTGAAATAATGTACTGAAGAGCCGTACAGAAACTGAGAGAATGTTCTTTTACGGAAGAAATCTTTAATCGTTAACAAAACAGTAGAATTGGCTTGCTCCAAAATTGTTTTCTTAAACGCCGACGAAATTCGTTTTAAACTAGCAGCCAAGTGGAATTGATCAATTAAAATCACCAGAGTTGGTTACGTTTTATCAATTTCGTTAAAAGGATAAATGGATAAAATTGACCCCTATCCGATGTTCTTGGATCTATTAAATTAAGCGGATTAAACTGAGCTCCACGCTCTATTTTCGAAACCACACGCTCTTTTGGTAGTAAATTGTACTAACAGATTGCTGTTGCATACGGGTAATCAATCTACTATAGCGCCATCTATTATAGCCCACAAATGTATCGGGTACAGTAAAAAATAATGGAAAGGAAAATTCAGGAAATATTGAAGATATTTTAGAATTATCAAAAAAAGGATTTTATTAGAACCCAAGTATAGCTACTAACAACTTAACGATTAAGTACTTGAGTTGATTGAATACGTCGATAGTCGGTTAGAAAAGATTAACCGCTATTAGGACTAAATGAAGTCGAAGTACTGAGAAATGTTGAGATAACTTTGAATCGTTATTGACTACATTTTTCACCGACACACGCGTTGCACTTCCATAAAAGCATCGCTATTATGCAGTCTCGGCCGCCTAAGGTAACTAGCTTCGAGTCTAATTATCTAAGTACTATGGGACCTGCGTATACCAAGATGGAAATAAAATGGCGCCGCTAATGCACCCCGATCAGGAAAAACAGCAAGCGATTAAAAAAACAAATCGCTCTTAAACTTTCATTTTCCACTCCATTACCGTTAGCAGTATAACATTACAAGCTTAACGAGACAGTAACGAATTTACGAAGCATAATTACGCACCTAAACAAATCATGTAAACGTAGGAATCTCACCAGCCAGTTCCAGTTAATTGGAAAACACAATATGAAATTAAAATGACGTCAAGTCCGCAACAATTTTTTATGTTCGTGTATGTAGGTTGGAGTGCCGTGTGCACATCTTGGATCTACAAGTCCGGCTTTCGGCCTACGGTTTGTGCGGAGGAAAACATTACGTCACCCAACATTGCGACCATTTTGTGCACAACTTTATATTATCTTGGTCTTGAAAACGTAATGAATATTACCTATATCATCAAGTATGTACTGTACGAGTATGTTCATATATGCACGAGAAAAACCTTCCGAGTTTAAATGTGTTTCAAGACCTACTAGATAATTGACTTACATAATATATTGAAGTGTTAAATATAACTAATAAAGATATTAAAATGATAACCAAATAACAATAAGAAGATAAAATGGGTAAGATTAACGATTTATATCTCAATTTAGTTTATTATTGTTGTATATCTTCTTTAAATTAATTAATTCATGTATTTTAGTGAAAAACGAGGATGAGAACTTCTCTAGCGTAGATGTCTACAAATATAGGCGCAGTGCAGAAAAACTCAATACCGTTATCAATCCTGATACGTTTGGTCGTCAGTCCGGTACAACTTCGCATAATATTCTTGTTGAAGTCGATGAAAACCAGAAACAAAAAACTTATGCAGTTTTGCAAGAATCTAGACCTGAATTTACCAATAATAAATTACGTTATATTCTTCTTGTATATTCAAATCCTGCATGGACTATGTTCACTCTTTTTACATTGTTTCTAGTTTACATATTAGAGACATGTTTGTATACATTCTGGGATCCGAAAGAAAGATCATTTCTGCTTATTATTGTAGCGATATGTTTGAATTTCGTTTTTACTTTCGACGTTGTGATACTTGTTGGGTTGAAATTCTTTAAAAAATGGCGAAAGACCTTGAATTTAGTTGAACCTGATATAAAATCTTTAATACTTGATATCGTCCTGGCTGTGCCATATTCAGTTTTGTTTTTATTCAAACCAGATGTAACGTTATTTGACTTTCATGCAATAGCGCCAGTAATGGCAACGATACGTGTGTATAGAATCATTGGATATTCTTACAATAGATCCTCTCAGGCCGGTACAAATCAATGGACGATATTTTTAGCACAATATTTGATTCTTCTGCTCTTATCCGTCCATACGTGGACATGCCTATGGTTCCTTTTCTCCTACAGAAATTTCTATATACATAAAATACATTCATCCTGGTCATCGTCAGCTGTCTATTTACCTACTGAAACAACATTTGATTGGTATTTGGTCTGTACGTATTGGTCAATTATGTTCTTCACAACAAATGCTTTGGGTGATCTATATCCAGTTACAACAGCTGAACGGATAACGGCTGCATTAGCTATATTATTGGGCTTTTTCCTAACCACTATTGTTTTTGTTGGATCATTGACTTCGCAATTTATTACAATAACAGCTCGCCGAGCAAAGTATGTAAGACAGTTGAAGAAAATAGAGAATCACTTAAGATTAATTAAAATGGATCCTGACACCACTAAACGAATTATTGGGTGAGTACTTTGTACAAACATATCCGTTAAAATACACCAATTATAAAATAAAATACTAGATTGAAAATATAAATACTAATTTCTCATTACCAAGGTATTATCAAGATCTGTGGTATCAAAAGTCTGGAGTTTTCAAGCCTAAGCTGATGAAATTACTTCCATATCCTCTTCAAATGGAAATTTGTTATGATTTGAATGCAGTGCCTCTCTACAGTTCTTTGTTATTTAGAAAGCTTCCGGAAGCATTTCTAAGGAGGCTGTCTACGACTATGAGTCATCAGTTTTACCTTCCAGGAGACGTCGTGTATAATCACAACCAGAACAAAACTATTATGGTAAATTTTCGTTTGTCATCTTCTTAAATGACGTTGCGCATACATAATGATTACAAGAAACATAAATTATTCACATGAATTAAACTTTTCATGATTATTTAATATTCTAACGAATTTTTGTTAAAGATTTGCATCACTAGTGGCGTTGTCGAATTTCTCTCTGACGAAGACGACGAAAGTCCGATGATTTCATTCGCAAAAGGCACTTGTTTTGGAGAAATAGCTCTAGTTTACAACATACCAGGTAGCGATCAGACTTTCAAAATAATCTTATTTCTATATTCATTTAAATGACGCAACATTGCCCATTTACAGCAAGGTGCACAGTTAAAGCCGCGACATACGTGGAATGCCAAGTGCTTCATAAAACTGACTTCATAAAGTTAATGATCACATATCCAAATATAGTTTCAGTCATAAGGAGTGATATTCAAGAGAGAATTCGTAGGAGTCACAATAGGAAACATAATAGTTCCAAATGTAGTAATTTATCTTTGAATATCTTTGTTTCTAAAGATCGCAAGAAGAGTAGTATTAAATGCTTAAAAGATAAGTTACGTTACCTTCAAGGTTTGTTGAATTCAATTAATACTTCTTAATTTATTTACTTCTCATTGCAAAATATGGTATTACAAAGGACCATAGAAGAACCCTTTGTGTTCAGACTCCGGTAGCACCAGCAACACAACAATTTCTGCCTTCTAATGTCTGATTTAAAGTATATTAAACGGTAGATGCATTCATATGACACAATTTATATTATAATTTAGTCCTAGGAGGCAGCAACGATCTGGCTAATCTCTGGTAGAACACCCTCGAAAAAAATAGGACACCAACCCTATTTGGTGTTAATTATGTACAAGCGGCAATGGCCACTTACCAACAGGTGAGCTGCATGTTTGTAGGCTTTTTTTATATTACTAAATAAAATATTTTCCAGGTCTTACAGATATTGATACTCTGACAAAGGATGATGAGCTTGACGAAAACTGTTTAGATCTATACATTATGTCTGAACACATTAAGAAGCGAAATACATTATTCACTTGCCTTCATCCCAAATTCCCGTGGATATTGGAAGCCAATTGCTACCTTGTCATATACTGGGAACTTTACATGCTTTTAATAGTATCTTATGTCTGCATATTTTATCCATATTTTATTGGAATCAAAAGAACTTTTCCAGCTGGACTAACATTTTACATCGAAATAGTTATAATAATATCATTAATTCTAAACATACTTATGACCATTATGACTGCTGTAAAGACTAAGAAAAAATATATTAAGAATATTTCGGGGATATTAACTTATCGTATGAATACTTTGGGCTTTTATCTTGACGTTTTAGCGTTAGTGCCTTTCGAATATATTGTTACAATCCACAAAACAGCACTATATAGTGATAATTACAGAGAACACTTATTTTATTTATGCAAAGGTATAAAACTCTGTCTCATTTGGCGACTGTCGAACTTTTTCGAAAAGTTGGAGCGTAAGTTATTAGCGAATACAATTTTTGTTAAGGTGAGTTGTCAAAATAAGTTCCTCATATTAATTTATACATTGTAGATGTTTTATAAATTCCTCCACACCTTTCAGCCTGATAAACAACTAATAAGCTGCCTGCTCGGTGGTTTATTACAAATCTTGGGTCTGCATTCAAGAAGCGCCCAAGTCCTTGTTTGGACACTCTAATATCTTTATCTGATTTAGTATGTTAAGTATATGTTTTAACCTACAGGTTGTGAAATACTGTATTTACATAATATTGTTATGTTATTGGAGTGGTGTAATATTATTCATGGAATCCTGTTTTGTAAATCGATGTTCACAATATTCCTGGTTTTCAAGAGCATTAGTTCTGGAAGATCAGAGAACTTATGTGGATGTTACTAAGTATGAAAATATATTGCTCATAGTCCTAGCTTCTATTCTTTTGTTGTATACCTACGTCTATAATTTGAAATTACGCCATTTTATAATTTTGAAATGTAATTTGAAATTTATCATCTTTACGACTTATACTCTTACATCGGGCATCTCGTTCAAATTGATTCATATTGTCAAATGTTATGTTACAATTTATTAATATTTGTTAAGAGTTAAAAGGCTACTTTCTTTTCTTCTTTCAGGACAACACATCCAATAATTGCATCTGTGTATTTCGCTACTACGTTACTTCTCTCGGTTGGCTATGGAGACTTTCTTCCTGGTGACGAATTTGATATGGGTTTCGTAGCTTTTCTGAGCCTCTTTGGTGTGTTGCTGACAGGCTATTGTGTGTCTGAATTCTCCGCAGTAGTCACTCATTGGTCAAGGTAACAGTTTTATCCAAGAGTAACAAATGGATATGGTTAACTAATGTGCAGTGCTTATGCATCTGTATCCTACATGTAAACAATAGTGTTACCTAACGTCTAACCACATAATAGTTTTACTAAATTGTTAGAGTAAATGGTCATCATAATTCAATTTTTCATGTCATAGGTACCTTCCAAATAATGCCGCTGTGAGACAAAAATCTAGTTAATAGTGAAATCTTTGTTCTAATAGTAAATGTAAGGTATGCGTAAATTTAAAGTAAGGTTTTGGTGAATAAAACTTAACTTCCACCGGCTAAGCTCACCACTAGCCAATTCATACAAGTTAACTATAATGGATCCATACATATCGTAGCACGACGAACCCAATTGTGTTCGTTGTAACGTTGTAATTATGCTAATCCACAGAACAAAGACTGCGTTCCTAGAAATCATCATGACCATTGACAAGTTTATGTGCGAAAACAATATGGACGAAGCAATCAAATCTAGGATTATGTCATTTTATGAACTCCAGTGGCAGTATAACTCGGTAAGTTTCATTACGTTACTTTTATTAAATATATTTAAGATTTTGAAACATCATTATTTTATTAATGTTTTTGAGATTTTAATAAGTGAATTTCAAACTCAACACTTACTCGTAGATATAATATGAGAGAAGTATCAGGCAATACCATTTTTACACGATATGTATTTATATGATCATAAAAGGTTCATCAAAAAATATATTACTTATAGGTTCATCAGCTTACATCATGACCATACCTAATCGAAATTTTAATTCTATCTAAAGATATTCTCTTGAATAACTAACGACTGTTATGAATTATGTAGATTTGTTCAACGATTAGCTTTCAAATTTAAATTGTAATAACGATTGTAAGTTAGAACGCGATATACAAATCATTAAAAAACTATATGAATCGGCTTCATATTAACACATATTATTATAACATTATAGGGCGTAGAATTAACAGACGAAAGTTGGTTGAAGAGGACGGTAATCCCGAACGAGCTGCGCAAAAAGGTCTTGCATCAAGCTAGGTTTAAGACTCTAACATCCATAAAGTTCTTTCAAGTCAAAAATAAGGCGTACATCCACACGCTTACTGAAAGTAAGTACCTATATACAAATATTGGTAAAGAGATCATTAGACTTCATATTCACACTTAAAATCGAAATATACCTGTTCCTAAATACCACAAACAGCGATAATCAATGAATACTACTTCTACTAGTCTACTATTATCCATGGATATGCTTATATTATCTATCAGTTGTATTTCCAACAGTGTTGATAATATTAATACAATGGTAAATCAGGCTTATTTAGGCTTGATGATTACAATGCCGCGACAGTTCCTGATTTACTGCAACAAATATTTCCATTACACCACCTGAAAAAAAACAAGCAACATAGTTCACTACCGACCTGTTCATGTACCGTTCGAGACATAATTTTATGTTAATTCTATTTCAAATTAAAAAATATATTTCTAGTGGCAATTGACATAATCCTACCACCGGGCGAGATAGTGTATTACGGGGGTACTGTGACCAGAGAGCTATATATCATCGAGAGTGGCTACTGTTTAGTGACGTCACGGGAGATGCGGGAGACGAAGAAGGAACGGGTCATAGGTCCTGGCAACCATTTAGGCCTGATAGTGATGCTGTATGGCGTACCTGCTGTTAGCACTGTGGTTACGTTGACGCATTGCAAAGTAAGTTAGGCACTGCTGTGTTCCGGTTTGAAGGGTGTGGTAAGGGCGACAGACTTTTCCGAGGCGTTCCAGCTTAGTCCTCAGGGGTAGCGGCGCATCTGTTGCCGACCTCAGGTAGGAATATCTAATCCTATCTGAGGTTGATTACAGATGTCCATGGGCGGCAGTAGCCACTTACCATCAGGTGGACTGCATGCTCGTCTGCTACTCCTATATTATAAAAAAAGTGGTATTAGGTACTTGTATTGACAGAAACAACTACATTCTTCATTATTATTTTGCTTTATTTAATTTATGTCTTTAAAGGTGGTACAACTTTTTGTGATTCGACTCCGGCGGTACCACCGCTACACCTATTTCTACCTAATAACAAAAAAAGTGACATACTTTTCCGAGGAGCATCTGTGGCTGACCTCAAATAGGAATCAAATCCTGTCTGGGGTTGATTACAGATATCCATGAGCGGCAATAGTCTCTTACCATCTGATGGACTGCTCGTATGCTACTCCCGTATTTAAAAAATCCTATTTAAATTACGTAGTTATGTTAATTATTTTTTAATGTTATAAAGTCTTTCCTTTTTAGTTGATAAGCATTGGACATTCTGCGTACAATTCGGCATTAAATTTATTTCCTGAGATGAGAGAACACGAGGGCTTGTTGACTCAAGAAGAACTTCATATAATAGAACAGCAAGCGAAGTCACACAACGCCGATTCTTATCTGAAACATTATAATTTACTCGCAAGGAAAACTCAAAAAGTCCGAATTAATAACATGCTGCAGGCTTTTTGGAATGGTAGATATAGACTTAACTCTTTCTATCTCACCTTAACATTTTAAGATGCTATTTTTTCTCATATTTTTTTTTTGGTAGTCACGATTGAATAAAAATATACACAGGTAACATAGAGTGAGCACGGAATATTACTAAAGTTTAACTAATAACAATGAAAAACCAAATTAAGTAAAATGAATATTTTTTTCTGGTTTTCCTCCATTTTTTTATTAATTGTTACTGTACTAGTACTAAAAAATCACACCCTTAGAATTTGAAAATTATTTTGTAAAATTGCTAGTCCGCTCTGAATAAAGAAATCAATCGCGTCGCCATAGTAAGTTGTATGACTATACTTGCTTGCAACATCTTCACAGTTAACTAGCAGTTTGGCGAAGACTGAACCTTCTGATTATATTTTAGATTCATTTATAAATGTTTACAAATATTATAAACAGAGGAAGGAAAGTTACATACAATCGTACGAGTCATTTCACGTCTTCAACAACATCGCTCCATACCTTTTATTACCAGTTGCAATTAAACCCGACGGTGTGTTTCTCAAGACTTGGGCTATAATGCGAGTCTCCACAGCTTACCTTCTATGTCTGTTAATTCCTGTAAGTGTTGATCAATTAAATAGCTGCTAATGAGATTGTGTCATCGATATCTAAGTATAATGCAGTTTTGAATACTCGAATGAGAATTAAAATACCAGCCAATTTTTATCTTGTAAGTCTTCTTATCATTTGTCGTAGAGACAAAATAATTTAAACAGTTTAATTTTTAATTTATTTCGGTAAAGATAATTGCCCAAGTGCAAGTTAGGGTACGTAGGGTTCTGTATATCCAATATTTACTTTTTTATTTTCTAGTATTTACACACGTTGTGAACATTTGAACCTTATAGGTTCAAAAGCTACTTGGAAAAATATCGAATAACAGTTTGTTGTATGGGGACCCCTGAATACAAAAGTATTATTTTTTTATTTTTAGTATTTGTTGTTATAGCGGCCACCGTTATGCATCCTCTGTAAAAATTTCAAGTGTCTATCTTTTATGGTTCCAGAGACAGAGTCATGTGACAGACGGACAGACGGACAGACAGTTAAGTCTTAGTAATAGGGTTCCGTTTTTACCCTTTGGGTACGGAACCCTAAAAAGTAAACGTGTAGCAAATATCACACATAAAGTAGTTAGTTAAAATATGCGATACACATCATGAGAAAAAAAATTGGAATCCTTGGTTTTAGATCAATATTTACTTTATTTCCAGATTGTTGTGTCAATGGCGCCGTCGTGTGGTTCATTCAACATAACACTAGTGGTTCTCGAAGCGATATGCTATGTTGACCTCTACTTGATGTTCCACGTAGCTTACTACGGCCCTAAAAATCAACTCATTTACCATCCGTACTTGACAGCGAAAAACTATTTGACGGTACGTAATATTACTGATGTTACTAAAAATCTAAGTAGGTATACTTAGATTTTTAGTAACTAAAAAATTAAAATGTAAGTAGGTATACTTAGTATTTTTAAACAGATAATTTAGAAATCTCAACGCGGTATGTGGTAAGGAAACAAAATATAAAATTTTAGAATGAAAGAAAGGAAAAAAAAAATATTAGGTGCTGATTAGCTCAGATTAGATATAAAGTTGATTGTGCTATGATATACGGAGCATCCATCTTTCGGTAATAATCTAGGCATTTACGAAGGAAATATGTTTTGTTTAAAAAGTAGATATAGTCTATATCAACCCTTATAACGCTCTAAATTATGTAAAATTTCTTCTTTCGCAATTTCTTAGTGTTATAATTGATACCTCTAAATTGATTTATATTATCTACAAATACGTACCTACTTATCTATATATCATTGTAAATACGTCTTGAAATTAAATAATGTTCTCATCACAAAAATAGTTGTGCGAATAGATACTTAATTTTCAATATTTTTCAGCGAGGTTTCACTATAGATTTCCTTACAACATTTCCATGGCACGTGGTATGGGTGTTATTTCTACCAAAACATAACGAATCCCACACTGACTCCGATCATGTGCATAACAATCACATGCGTCACTGTATTGTGAAAATGATCAGCGTCTGTCAGATTTACAGACTCTATGCGGTATTTTGGGCAGAGTCTATAGGAGCTTTGAAACGAGTAAGATTTTGTTTGTTTCAATATAATGGAACAGGACTAACAAGTAGTTCTTCAAACTGTTGAGCCATCTTTTGGTAATCAGATTACAGAAATAAAGCATATTTATTAACTTAACGCCATATTACACGATAACGTCTCTATAGTTAGCGATTCTGCTCGGGACAATTAGCATATATAAGCCAAAGTAAAACTAATATATGGCCGTAAATATAGCTTTGTTAAGGAGAGGTCCAAAAACAAAGGCGTAGTCGAAGACAGCAAAAAAAATACGGCCAGTCCCTGAAATTTAAAAGCATCGAATAAATGCTATGTTATGTTATATTATTAGCTCAACTAGTAGAGAAACTAATCAATTAAAAATCCACTCATCCGTACATAATATATCTTACATGACTAGTAATCCGTATAATGGCTCGCAAGCAAACAATTGAATCCAACGCAACATAATTCAGGTGCGTTATGAACCATAAAGAAATTGAAGAGATAAGGCAGAACAAAGCCATGACATAATTGTGTGACAGGAAAATCATTTATTATAAACGTTTAAACAAACGACCTTAATCGGTTACACGCAATGCTTCTGTACTTATAGAAAAATCTTCACTCATTACGTATTTTAGTAATTTTATAGGTAAAATAGTAATGACTCGTTGGTAGGTAGGTATATTGTGATTTTTAAATACCTACCTGTATGAAATGATTAAATAAGTAACAGTAATGATTATAATTTTTTAATTGAATTTATTATCATTTTTGTATAAGTAAGAAATAAACACAAATAATAGTGAATTTACCTATAGTAATTTAATTTTCACTTTCACAAGATGGTTTAATTGTGATGGTCATTGAGTATGTTACTAAGTCTCGAATAATAAATCACGTAAGAATAGTTTGATGAAAAGTAAATTATTGATTAAATACTATTATTTGACACCCACTCATTTTTTTATGCTTGGATGTATTATAAAGGTAACGTGTGACGTAGTTCGGTACGCTAAAATTATAATGCCACGTCCGCACGCTTGTCAAACTGTCACAAATTCAATCGTGTGGATAGAACACCTATTTCTACCTAATAACAGCAGTGTTAGGCGCTGCTGTGTTCCGGTTTGAAGGGTGTGGTAAGGGAGACAGACTTTTCCGAGGCGTTCCAGATTAGTCCTCAGGGGTAGCGGCGCATCTGTGGCCGACCTCAGATAGGCATATCTAATCCTATCTGGGGTTGATTACCGATGTCCATGGGTCGCAGTAGCCACTTACCATCAGGTGGATTGCATGCTCGTCTGCTACTCCTATATTATAAAAAAAGAACGTTTGACTGGTTTCTAGGTTTGTGACCGCTTGTGCTTAAGCATTTGTCGAGGTTTAAAGTTTGCGGCGAATGCCAAGTGTGTGGAGGCGACATAAGATATTCTTTTGTTTTCAGGCTTACTTGATGAGCGTTGTCCAATTTTTGTTATTAACTATATTCTTCTTAAATTTATACACGTCAATACTTATTGCTTGGTCCTGTACCTATGTCACGGCTACAAGTAATGAAGACTTTATACTCAGATTAGAAGCTTTGGGTATCCAAGGTCCCATGATGCGAACTAAGTATAATCCCGAAGGAAACATGGTTTGTAGACTAGGTAGAGTATATTTTTTCATTTATACTTATAAATAAAATTTAAGTGTCTGTTTAAAATTTCAAAATAACTAGTTATTACTAAATGCATTCCAAAGTATATACATTACTCATAACGAAAATATATTATATTTTTTTGTCTGTCTATCATTCTTCTTGTTTATTTCGACTAATTTCCGAAAACGCTGTACGGGATTTGCACTGACAGTTAGCTAATATTCCATAGAGTAACCTAGGTATTATACCTTATAAAAAATCTCAGGTTTTCTTACGATGTTTTCTTTTAATGTTTAAGCAAGTGAAAATTAATTTGTAATACCTATGCGCACATTTAAAAAAATCAGAGGCGTGGGATTCGTACCCCGAATGGGCCGAGTTTCTAACCAGGAAGCGCTACTTAATAGTTTGCAATAGTCAAGAATCTATAACGTATTATACCTAGTTCTAAAATTGTAGTACCTATATACCTTTTACATAATAAATATCGCAAGCTTATTAGTTGACCGTTTTAGGTTCTTGGATCGACGAGGCGACGATCCGCAAAGATGCCAATCTTGGACCGGTGGAGGTGTACCTCCTGGCTTATTATTGGTCGGCCACGAGCTTCAGCGGCGCTGGTTTTGGCGATATCACTGCCCAAGACACCACCCACATGATCCTCTCTATCTGCATCAACATACATGGCGTTTTGTTCTTCGGGTGGGCAGATTTTATGGCCTCTAAATTAATTCGGCCCCAAAATTGGTAGTGATGTTTTCGAATTAAATTGCGTCTGCAATATTACCAACAGGTTGTTGTTTGGATGGATGACGAATATTTTAGAACATGTGTCATGTAAATGTCTTTAAGAAAAGTGTATTTTCCGCCTACAGCATTTAGTGGGATTTATAGTCTTTGACTAGTTTTTATGTGTGTAGCAAAATGTGTATCATGAATGCCTCGTAAATACTTATTTTTAGTATCGTCGGTATGAGAAAATAGCACTTGTTTTGAAATTAGGTAGGTATAGGCTAAAACTTTTCCTTGACAGTAAAATTATATTAATAATGAATGTATCAAACATCCGCCTACTAAGATCGAAGATTGTCAATTGTAAGGAGAAACAAATGGTCAAATTTCGATCTTTGATAAAAAATTGCATAAATTGATTGTAATATGTAAGTAAAGTAACGAGCGTAAACTACATTTAAAGATGTGATTTTATCATTGAGTCAAAATTATGTAGGTACGCTATCCTGAAACAATGTTGAAATTAATATATTCACTGTAAATAATTAAATAAAATTTCCAAAAAAAAATAATTATAAAAATAAAAATATATCTAATAAATAGATTAAATGAACTAATTGTAACAAATAATCATTTTCAGTTACGTTTATGCGCGGATCGCGTCGCTCAAAGCCATGGCTGATCAGGTGGCCACGAGGTTTCAAGAGCATCTGAAACACTTGGACATGTTCATGAACAAGGAAAAGGTGCCGTTTGCGCTGAAGAAAACAGTTATTGAATATTGGAAATATCAGTGGAAACGAACTGGGGGATGGTCGGTGAGTACCTAACGCTTATTTTTATGTCATAACGTAGTATGGAGGAATTATTTTATACAAAATTCAGTATGAAGTAGAGCCTTCGTAAATAGTTCACATAATACAAAAAAAATCCTTACATTATCAAAAGAGTCTTAGAAATTATTCTAGTACTTCATAAATGTACCCTTATCCAGCCACATATATACATTATATATTCGAGCCACAATGTTAAAGTAAGGCTACGATGTTAAGCAATACCTACTTCCCAAAAAATTACTCAGACAGATAGAAAATTGATACTTTCATTTCTGTCCAAAATATAATTTTAAATAATATTTTTTCTTAATTAGCACCAAACAATATTAGGAAAATTGCATGCAAATTTGAACGAAGACGCGGTTTTATACATGTATGAGAAAACGCTCCGAGAAATACCTTTATTTGAGGATGTAGAGTACTCCTTCTTCAGAGCATTCGCGAAAAAGTTGAGGGAACAGTACTTTCAAAAGGGCTATGTGGTCACCAGATCAAATGAGGTTATAAGCAATATGTATATAATATATCGCGGAAAAGTAAGTAAACAAACACTTATTGTAATTTAAAACCCGTAGTATTATCCATGTCCATGAAAAATAGTAAAATAGTAAACATTAACATATTTTAACCAAAGTCGTAGGTATATTGTTTGGAAATTATAAGCCATCCCTGTGTTAACAAACTTTTATTTATCTTGCTTTGTTATTTCTATAGATTAATAAAATAGATATTTCGTATAATTAGGTACCGTAAACTGCTGCAACTTTGCACGGATTTTGAGGTTTTTTTTTAATATCTCTGAAGATATGCATTTTTATGGATCTCAATGAGTTATTAATGAAATAAAGACTTTATGCCGTACCGAATACAACCTAAACCTTGTTTTAACATGTGACATTTTAGAATTACAATTGTAGGCAAAATTGTAGGTTAAAAACGCAACTTTGCCTTGGAGCTTATTGCATATATTAAACTGCTCATTTTTTGTACTATTTTTTTCCCGTATGAAGGGCTTACCATAGATGTTTCTGGAAGTAAAACTGTTGCCACTCAGGTGATAGTTTTTTTTTCACAGCTAATAGGCAAAGTTGAGACAGGTACCACAAACTTTTCATACAAAAATGTAGTTGGATGCAGGGTTGTCTAAAAAAAACTGACTTATTTAAATATTTTAATTATTTTAAAAATATTATCACATAATTAAAACTAAAATAATCTCTTAAAATGCCAAACAAAAATAGCATATCAGCTAAGTAACTAACCGTAACTTATAATAAGTGTAGTTTGTATTTTTGGTTCAAACTCTGATTTTAAACAAACGTCTATATCAAATATTTTAATAAAAAGACAAATAACAAGTAAATAGTTGTTTATTGTGCCCTCTGTTTTATAAAAGCACCATTCATAAAATAATGCTCTCCAAAACTAGAAAATATACTAAAAAAAATAATACAGTTGGTATTATATTTTACGGAACAACAAAATATACCAAAAAATACCGTAGAAAGCGCACCTGCGCTTAATTAGCACCCAGTAATTATAAAAACAAAAAATGTACCTACACAATCAGATTATAAAAATAAAATCTGTCAAAAATAAAACAATCTAACATTTCAATAACTCAATATTGAAATGTTACAGTGTGTAAAGTTAAGAGTCACGTAATTTTATTATTTGTATGTGAAGGAGGGGGTGAAGCTAAAACCAAGTTTGTAGAGTCGCAACGCTTGTCCTCAGCTGCCATCATGAAAAAAGGGAGCAAATCGTTTTCACGAATAGTTTGCCTGATAGAGCTCGAAAACTATTTACATCAATTTTTCAAGATAGCGGCCGAGGGACAAATATTGCAACCCCAAAAATTAGGTTTTAGTTTTATAATAACCCCCCAAGACATTTAAACTATAATATTACGTCCTCTGACTATTGCAACCCTAATACTTAGTTGTATATTTTATTATTAATTATAACTTTTCAATTCACTAAATGTTTTAAATTTTAAAGCCGACGGCCTTCTCTGATCTTATTTGATTTTATTCTTATTTATTGTATGTTAAACTTATCGTTTCAAGTTAAAGGTGAAATGTCCTCGACGCGAAATTCCAGGATTAGGCAATAATGCGACAACAGCATTTAAATTTTGTATGGGACACGTGTCTTCAACATTTGGGTAGGTGAACTTAACACACTTTGAATTTTTTACTTTCCGCGCGAATTTAACTGTAGGAATGTTGTCACTTATTGATAGTACTTGTCCTAAAAAGTGTTTTATACTTTTTTGAAGCGAATTTGACTATAATCCAACTGCCTTCTTGAAATGTTATAGAATTTTCCGTATCAAATTTGAGGTCACTCAACCCAAAAGGTGTGACGTTTTCTCGTTCTTCGTCAAAAAAGGTTGATGTGTTATAATCATCCAGATTATCGAAATCGGAGTCGTCGGTATCAGCAGCATTAAAAGAAATGTCCGATGTAAGGCTCGAGTCGCTATTGTATACACACACACGTTGTTTCTTTCTTCTTTTTATTTTAGTCGGCTCTTTTTTGGTACTGGCACATCTCTTTTATTTTTACTTATTGGTGTATTTATATCTTTTAAAATTGCCCTATTTACAGTAGACGCTTCTTTTATAAGTATATTAGACGTAATAATAACTTTTTTCTTAATTGGTGAGTTTTTATATGATTTTAACTGTAGGCTTTCTGGTATATCTCCGCAAAATGGGGTATTCATTTTGGAATCTTTTGGAAGGTTTTGCAACGAATGCACAAATTTATTCGAATCTGCCGTTAAAATGGGAAAATAAATGTTTATAGCATTAATACAAAGTCTACAAAGGCTGTCGGGACCTTGTAATTGTGCAATATAATTTTCTAAGGACGGGTCTATATCTGGAATATCTATATTGGTGTAAGGTGAACTTGTTTTGTCTATTACGGGACTTTTAGTTTCTGCTTGCTTTACTTTTTTCTTAATAATTATTTTCGAAGGTCCAGGTACATTTCTGCTTACTTTCTCATTTGCTTCTGTTATTTTTCGACCTCCTTTTACTTTTTTAGACTTGGCTAACTCTTCTGCTTCTTCGGTCGATATTGACCTATCAGGTACAACTGCAAGCTTGTTGTTTTGACCCGTTTTTATTGGTTCAGATCGTCTGTTCCGTTGTAAGTACTCTAGAAGGCTGGCATCAAATTGACGAGCATTTTCTTCTTTTATTGCAGGGATTTTTACTAACACTCTTGACGGGTTAAAAGGATATATACCAGACCCCTCAAATCCTTTACATATATTTGTTTCTATTTTTATTTTACTCATTAGTTCCTTCAGTAACTGTGGAAAGTGACATTTATTAATGGTGCTTATGGTGCTGTATGTAGATTTATAATTTGTCAAAATTTCACGCCATATTCGCTTCATTGGTCCAAAAAATGCAACATCTAGCGGTTGAGTTAGATGGGTAGCATTTTTTGGAAGAAAAACAAATCGAATGTTTTGATTTTGACATAATTTAATTATCTCGACACTTAAATGCCATGCCAAATTGTCGCCGATGACCAATTTAACGCCATGTCGAGAATTTGCCCAAGGCAAAACAATCGTTTTAAACCAATCATCAAAACACGTCATGTCAAACCAGCCAGATTTAGTACGGTTATACCGAGCATTTTTTGGACCGTTTTCACACCATCTAGACCACAAGTGTTCTGATTTGTAAACAACATAAGGTGGTAAGCAATTTCCATCAGCAGTACCGCTAAACATTATTGATACTGCACTTTTGGACACATTAAGGACTCTTTCAGGATGTTTTGTCCCTCTTTTAAAAACACATCTTTTAGATCCGGGGTCGTCGCTTAAATTAGTCTCATCGAAGTTGAGTATATTGCCGGCGGGAACATCTTTTAGCGAAGTTTCTAGATTTTTATAATATTCGTTCATCTCCTCGACGGTTTTCGCAGCACGACTTTTTTTAATATTTTGCGTTGCCCTTTGCGAAAAATTGTGTCGTTTTAGAAAATCACGCGCCCAACGTTCTCCAGGCATTTTTCCATTAAAAAGATTAGACTTATCACATTTTATAAGGTAATTGTGAACTACTATACGCAAATCCAGTAGTGTAAGAGGACAGCCAAATTCAGCTGAAACATTCACTGCGTTTGCAATGTGAGCTTCCTCCTCAGTTGACAACTCTGTTGGTCGACCAAATGGTTTATTATGAATGTTTTTGGATTTATTGAGAATTGTCCGACGCGGTATCCCAAACTGCTTTTGCGCTTGATAAGAGGATATAACTTTGTTTCGCACGAGATCTGCAGCCATGTGTAACATTTCTGCGGAGTAATCTGCGTAGTTACGTGCGCCTGGTTTTCTTCTAGTTTCATTTTTACTTCTTCCCATTTTCCCATAACTGCAATAAAAATAACATAAATTATCCTTTTCTAATAATTGTTTCACATTGTATTAATATGTAACATTATACAACAAAAATGTCTATTTAATTTTTGAAAAACTAAATATAATCAACCATTTTCTGCAACTAAAACCTGATTAAAGAATATATCTGAATGTGGCTATTTGATATGCGCGCAATTAGTAATGACAATTAGAAAGACAATAAACACCAAAATTTTGCATAAAAGTTCGGCTGAGTTTGTTAGGAGGTAATTACAGTGCGGTACTTTGAAGTACTCATTTTCAGTAATTTGGTAAAATTTACATATATCTTGCAGATGAACTTAAATAAATTGTAAAGCCTTCATTAAATATTAATTTAATAACTTCTATCTAGTGCCAACCCTAGACATAGGCAAAGATGTGTCACTAAAATTTTTGGAACCCTTTACAACTTTATCTTCTAGATTATTAAATTGAAATCTTGTGATTATCAGAATAATATGAAGTATTGCGGTAAAACACAGTATTTACTTACCCTGGAACAAATTCACGACACCGAAACACGTTTTGTTTGGCAGAAACTTAAAATTATATCGGACACCCGAAATTTGCATGCGCACCCATCGAATTTGTTTGATCAACTGTCAAAAAACGAGTGGTGTTGCCATTTAAAAAAAATAAAAATATGTTGCCACGATAGTGTAAAATTATTACCAAATAGTAGAAAATAAGATAGAAATAAACCAACGCGAGATATCTTATTCGAAATGAAATAGGCAAAATTGCGCTAAGATGGCAAAGTTACAGTGTTTTGCGGTACTACAACTAGACACACTCAAGTAAACCGAACAATGAGAATTAACAACTATCTGTCAATAACAAATTACATTTTAGGTGGATATTATCACTGATAGCAATGAAGTCGAGGCCTGCATGGGCCCGGGAGGTATTTTCGGGAACATTCGAGGAGCTTCTAAATATCTGACTCTATCCAATGTATTAGCTTCCAGAAATACAGATTTGCTACGAATAGAGGGCACAGAATTTTATTCTCTTCTAAAGGTATGCCTTCATTTTTACCACTAATATTAGTATACTCCCTTAAAGTATGTATAATCCTCGTCAAACTGCTAGTCCGCTCTGAAGTTGTTTTGAGCAGGTGTAGTCATATAATTTGCCATGGCGACGCGATTCGTTTCTATATTCAAAGCGGATTAGCAGTTTTACGCGGACTATACCTACTATGAGATTTAATTTCATAGAAAAAACACACAGTTTACGTTCATAGAGATTAACGACCTAATGTTTGCTAATTAAAAACCAATAATGATAAAAAATGTACATTAAAAAACTGAACACATCATAGTGATAAGGATGTGACTGACAGCCGGCAACGTGTAACTTTAAACGTTTTTATACTTCTGTATTGAAATTTAATTACGTTTCGACCGTGAAAATGCGTACTAACTTATAAAAACTTATGACATGTAACGGTAGGCCTTACATAATTATATATGTACCTATGTATGTTCCTTGTGATTCAAATTTATCCAGTTTTATAAAATATGAATTTTACCTTAAGTCAGTTATGAGTAACTTTATTTCAGAGTTATCCATCGGTTTTAAGGAAAGTAAAATATTCAGTTGAATCAGCGCCCAAAGATTATGTTTTGCCGACTGTTATGTCAGAAACAAATAGTGTAGAGGTGAGAAATCCGATAAGTCTGTAATTTTCCATTTGTTTTATAATATAAGAAACAAGCATGCATCCATCGTCCATCTAATGTTTAGTGGCTACTGCCACCCATGGACCTCTGCAATCAACCCTACAGATGCGCCGTTTCCGTTGAGGACTAAGCTAGAGCACCTTGGAAAAGTATGTCTCGTTTACCACACCCTTCAAACCAGAACACACCAGCGTTTAACGTTGCTGTTATTAGGAAGAAATAGGTGTGGAGATGGTGCCGCCGGAGTCAAACTACAGAGGCTTCTACCTTCAACTAAATCTATGAAAGTAACCACTTTGTAAAATAAGCCTACAGCTGCATACCAGTGATAACTGATAACATAAAATGAAATATAGTAATTAATTTTTGGTATATTTTTTTTAGGTTGAATATCCATTAACGTATGAAACAGGTGAGGAAGAAGATATAAGCCAAAATGTATATTTAGAAGTGAGTATATCAAAATTCGGTATTAGGTACGTTCTAAGATTATTTTAACGGAAATCTTGAAATCACGCTACTACAAAAGCTATCAGGTGAATTAGTATGATATCTAGGAAAACAAGATGATATGTATGTATAAATGCAAAACTTAGCCGAGCACAATTCAATAACGATGATTAACTTAGTATCTATTTACCTATAAGGTGCCAAAAACCGTACCTAAGTAAAGTGCAGTGTTCATATCATATCCGTCATTTATTTTTATAGAGTCCAGAGAAGAGTATTAGCGAGTCCCACGGGTCAAAGTCAATAGCATCAGGAAGCAATGCTGACTACATCTCTGCAATATTTTTGTTCTTTATGCCTCATAGGTGGTTTCGGAGTAGTGTGGTACCTGACTGTAAATGGGTCACCTTTGTAGGTAATATCACGTACCTACCTATCTAATCACAATTCATTTTAATGCATGTTTCATCTCTAAGCCCATCTGCCAGATTAACAGCACATAGGTATCTATGTGCTGTTAATCTGGCAGTGTTAGATTTAATATCAGTCTGTTACCCAGGAATAGGTTAATAGGGTGTTAGGGACCTTAGTGCAAGCAGCCTTTTCTATTCTGCTTAGCTATATTTCAAAAGATGCGATACGAGTAGGTACCTAAATAAAGCTACTCGAGCTATAGTCTGATTCATAATTAGGTGTCCAAAATGTAAACAAACAAATGTCACTGTCAAAATTAACAAGAAACAAAAACTTTAACAAACTCAACAAAAACGAAAACTTTACAATTATTCACAATTTATCGAACACGCTATGAAAATGATAATACATTTGAGTTCGATTACACTCACGAAAATGAATAACATCAGCTACGAAACTTAAAAATGACGGCACAAGAAATGTCTTGGGTTCCGATTGTGTTACCATTATCACATTTTAATTTTCTACCATAAACCTTGTTTTAATTATTATTACTGTATGGAACGAAATTGAGGTAATATAAATATTAGAAAATTTGAATTGATCTTAATTTATTTAGATTATTATTTTATTATTGTTGTATTAATTTAATATTGTCAAAAATAAGAAACTACCATTTGAAACGTATTTTCTTGATAGGACAACACCTTTGTTTACATTTTGGACACCTAATTATGAATCAGACTATACATAACTCATTAACATTAAGGAATTGTTTTACAGATTATTTCGTCATGTTCTTATCTTACGCCGATTTCATGATCTTGGTGTATCAAATGGCTTTTCTGTCAAATCCCTACTTTTTCAATTTCTGTGTTACATCGGATGTTATTTTTGTGTACAAGAATTTCTTGGATTACCACACCGGTTATATGAATCGCTATGGAGATTATGTTCTGTCTCCCAGAAAAGTGAGGAAAATGTATGTGACCAAATTTTTATTTAATATTATAATTTATGTATATATAGGTATATAGGATAGGTAGGCTATCTACATAAAGTTATGGGATATCTTAATCTACATAATAAATATTTTTACAATTTTTATATACCCTGCCTTGTTAGTTCGTTATTAAATATATGAGGGTAAATCTTACGAATAGATTTTAAGCTAATTATGTCTAACCAATTGAGCTGAAATTTTGCATACACGTTTGGTTTGGATGACTGTACAAAGCTTAGTAACGCCATTCTAAAATAAAAATGGCGGTTATTATAATATAGAAGTAACAGACGAGCAGACGATGCAGTCCACGCCGCCCATACGAAAGTGCCTACTGCCGCCCATACGATCTATAATCAACCTCAGATAAGATTAACCTCCTACCTGAGATCGGCAACGGATGCGCCGCTGCTCCTGAAGACTACGTGGAATGCCTCGGAAAAGTATGTCTTCTTTACCACACACTTCAAACCAAAATACAGCAGCGCTTAACACTGCCGTTTCTTTACAGTGACATTAAAAATTATAAACATTTTTCAGGTATTTTTCTAAGGTGCTCTTACGACGACGTGACTTTCTTGCGAACTTTCCAATTTCTTACTTAGCATTCGCTCTGACTTTACGTCCTGCGATGAAACATGCTTTGTTCTGCTACTTACGAGCCCCTCAATTATTCAGAATCTCATATTTATTCACATATCGGCAGCATCGAAAAATAAATGTTGGATCGGCAAGTTTGTTTTTAAAATTATGGTAAGATTTTGTATAAAAAATAGTGTGTAAGAGACAGATTGGGAGAGACAAAGTCAAAAGCAAGAGATTAAAGGAAAGCCCATAATATTTCGTTGGTATGTAGGTGATGATTCACGCAACAGAGAGACAAAATAAGTAGAATACACGAAGTAGGTAGGTACTTAAAACTGACGTAAGAGGCGACTAAAGGGGCTTCCGGGGTTGCGGGCGGCAAGAGTGGGAGCTCAAACCGTCCAGTAAATAATCACCAGGGGATGTAAGAAGAGCGTAAATTGCTCCCCCCAGGGCAGAGCCCGATAGAAGGGCATCGCGTTAGGAGGACTCCGGTTGTGTTCCGTTGGCGATCCCAGAGTTCTCCATCAAACGCCGAGGACGGTCACCGAGGGGGTTTTAGTGCGATAAAAGTCCCACATAACCCGGCGTCACTCTCATGGCGTCGGGTAACTTTTGAAGATTTCCCCCTAGTCAACAAAAAACTGAAACTTAAAACTGAAAAAGGTATGTGAGATCTTAACCACAATTATTTACATAAGGGAACATCTGCTTGTACGTAAGCATATTGGTAAATGCCCTCAAGATTTCAAGTTTTCAACCTACACTCTACCAATCCGCATTCGGCCAGTGTCATAGACTATGGCTTAATCACGTCTTATGTTTGAGGATACGTATTTGTGCCAGTGACTCATCTTATTTCGTATTCAAAAAATCGCAGTACATTCTCCTGTCAAAGAGATACCTTTCATTTTATTCTATAATCAAGCACTCGACACACAAGGGAGCAAACAAGTGGCATACACTCGGTCACCCCTCGCTGGCCTAGACCGCGCAATCCAGGACATGCAATTATTAATATGTAGGGCACCTATTAATACGAGTACTGATTTCGATTAAGGGAGTTAGTAAAAGTGTAGGTACTATTTGTATGATATTTCGTAGGTAGGTATTCGATTTGTAAAATAATTAAAATGAATTTTTAAAATGAAGAACTAATAATCCGCGTAAAACTGCTAGTCCGCTCTGAATATAGAAATGAATCGCGTCACCATAGAAAATTGTATGACTACACCTGCTCGCAACAACTTCAGAGCGGACTAGCAGTTTGGCTATAAAAAGAAATCAGTCCGCGTGATAGTCACTGCCTCCCTCATAAACCTACCTATATGTAGTTGATTCCAAGTCGGATTGGCGGACTACATAAGTTCGGTCACAGTTACGTTGCTACCTTATTGGAACGCCTTCAGTCTCTTTCCCTTAGCAGTTACCTCCCCCCTTAAACCGCTGTACTCCACAACAGCGCATAATAGGTATAGAGTTCATATGGTGTTCATACTTTTAAATTAATTAGTATTTAAATGCAAAATTCAAATTTCTTTCAGTAAAATAGTAATATGGGCATCGATCTTATCACACGTAAATGCGTGTCTATTTTTCAAGCTATCTTGTCTCACGCCAGTACATTGTACATCCGATAATTGGATGTCTAAACCTGAACTTAATTTACGTGCTAAATATGCGCAGGTAAGCATTTTACACCCTAAAATTAGTATTCTTGAAGTTATAATAGGTATAAAAGGATGGACTAAATCTCAGCTCAGAAAATATTGCACTATACATTTTCAAACAAATTATTGACTATAACCTATTATTATATATATATATTTTATTTTAGTAAAGTTAATTAAGGCATACTGTTTAGGGTATATTTATAGCTTTTAAATAATAAATCATCTCAATTTTATTTTTAATCCTACCGGCCTTTTTTAAGCTTTGGTATAGGTACATAATGCATAAGACTCGCCATTTTCACGTAACTAACTCGATCATCTTAAGACAAACGAACCTGTTAAGAAGCAGTTGATGTAGATGTAGAATAAAAAAATCCATGTTCCTGTTGTACTCTTACGGCACTAATAAACTTATACCTAGTTCCTGTTGCAGGGCAATTATTTCCCTTTGTACGTAGCCTCCCTGTGGTACATGATCAACTTATTGACAATAACCGGCACCGGAGATGTATCCTCGCAAAATGACTTCGAAGTTATTGAAACTATATTCATAATCATTGTGATCAAATTTTGTACAGGTATCGTAAGGAAAATAATGATAAAACTATTATTAGTATTATTAACTTAACAAAATATTTTTTGATACTATATCTGAATTTAAATCCTTTTATTGTTATCAATAATATTAGCTACCATGCCCCTCTATAGTCATAGGTAGTTACTCAAATCAACCTTGACTACATGTACCTACCATTTTCAACAATAAACTCCGTGGAACCTCAGATGTCCCATAACCGCATTTTCCGAATTTAAAATTACAGGTTTACTAATATCAGAAATGTCTGCAATGATAACCGCACACTCATCATCTCGAATCGCTTATGATTATGACATCAATGAATTGAAAGATGGTCTACGTGACACCGATTTGAGCGACCATCAGATGAACAAAATGTGGGACTATGTTCGAGAGCTATGGGATCGACAGCAGGGAAGACAGGTAACCACAGGTGGATCCCGAAATTCAGTTAGGGGGCTGGACCTTTTTTATAATATACTGGTAGCAGACGAGCATGCAATCCACCTGATGGTAGGTGGCTACTACCGCCCACGAACATCTATAGTATACCCCAGATAGGATTAGATATCCTACCTGAGGTCGGACACAGATGCGCTTGTATCACTGAGGACTCAGCTGGAACGTCTCGGAAAAGTATATTTCCCCTACCACACCCTTCAAACCAGAACACAACAGGGCACCACTGCAGTTATTAGGTAGAAATAGGCGTAGCGGTGGTGCCGCCAGAATTGCACCACAAAGGGTCACCTTCGAAACCTAGAGAAATAGTTAACTATAATGTGAAAAATTATCAAAAATAAGTCGAAAGTGAGCAAATAACAAAAATAAAACTTTTTTCTTAAGTTTTATCGCCCCGTTAAAGTAGCGGATGGAGTTAAATACATTAAGGGTAAGGTCTTCCAATTTCCGATATTTTGCTTTACATTTAGATTACTATAGGGGGCTTTAGTAAAATTATGTATTATTATTTCACAGATGCCAAAATTGGTTTATAAGCTGCCTTTTCGTTTTCGCTGTCAAGTAATGCAAGCGGTGTATGGGAGTCATATTCGAGAATCAGTTATATTTAGCAAAACGGGTGACGATTTCAAACGAATGTTATGTATGTGGCTCAAACACTGCGTGTTCTTCCCTGGCAACTATATCGTACAGTGTGGAGATGCTGACCAGTGTATCTACTTTATACATCGAGGAGAGGTAACAAATCATAAGTATAGTAGAGGTTCTCAAACTTATTACGTATATCGCTCACTTTTAGGATCAATTATTTTTAACTTACCTTAACATTGATTATATTTAGTAAAACACAAATCAACCATCTCCCATTCACTGGCCGCATTTAGGCCTGTGTAGCGTCCTGCAAGGGTGCGATTTACCAAACTTTGAGAAACACTGAGCTAAACTGTTATATTTACTACGGTTGCGCCGTAGATAAAAATGACGTTTTTCTATTATAGGTGGAAGTATTGACAGTTCACCCGAACTTGACAGAGTCCATCTATGATATATTGGGTCCTGAAGACAGTTTTGGAGTAGCTCAGGTTTGTTAATTGCCTACACACGAGTTAACCAGGCTTAGAATAACATACTTTATAGAATAACATTAGTCATACAGATTGTATGTAAAGAAAGTCATTAATAACATTAATTTATAGGCACATCAAATAAAAGTAAGCTTTGCGTATCTATGCATTAAGTATATTTGCAAAATAAGTAAGAGAACTATGAATTGTTAACTGTGACTTGAAAAGAATTTTTGAAACCTACTATCGTCTGTTATTCAATTTATGCAAGTCTTTTTACTAAAGATTGACATGTGACAAATGTCGATATTTGGTATGCAAAATATTGGATAGATTAGTTATCAATAACAGGCAAAAATTGTATTTAATGGATATAATGGACGGATTGATAACTATGTATATCATACTCCGTACCTACATAACATTTAGTTTTATTAAATTCATCAAATCGATGTAATGAATCAAAAGTCATTTAAATTTAAAGACGTAAGTATTTTTTCATAGCATGTAGTGTTTGCACTAGAGTTCATTATAAAAGAATGTTCATAAAAAATAGTGTGAACAAAACAATATTACAAAAACAGTTTAAGAAGTATGTGTGTACGAGAAAATAATAATAAAAAAATAATGACGATACTATGCATAATGTGGAACGAATACTAACAATACTTATTTTTACAGAGTACCCACAAATTATTTGTTTTTGTACTAATGATATATTCAAACCAAAAAGAAAATTTCATAAGTGACAGGCACCATACCTACTCATCAGAATGTTATATTTTAAATATGCAATAATTCCAATAAATTATTATTGTTTAAAATCAATTTTCAGGGGCTTTTTATCGGTTTGTCTCATCATTTTTCCTTCCGAGCTAGAACTGTTGTTGATATTGTCTACTTAAAACTGGAAGATTGGAAATATTTGCTTGATTTCTACCCTAAGTCTGCTAAAATCGTTCAGAGAAAAGTGGAGAACGTATACTTAGCTATATAAAAAATAATACATTGCATTTTTATAATAAAATTTGTTTTATTTTAATTAACACAATTCTTCCAACATAACATTGATAAAATGACAACTTTCTATACTCTTATCATTCTCACTAAAGGAGTTTTTGTGTCATGGAGCCCACAAACACATGCAAAGGCACAATACACCCATAACAGGTATCTTAATTCTAAATTTAGTTATTTTACTTTGGCTTAGGCTATTAGGCTTGACAAAGGATTGAACCCGGACCCCTTGTGTATGAACACATCTATACAGTGAGTACTGCGTTACAGGAATAGTCGCATTTCGTCTACAAATTTAAAAGTACCCACTTATAACCACTTATACACATTTTACGCACATAATATGGCTTACAATTTGTACTATACATTGTAAAGGCACTTTTGCATAGAAAACAAACATTAAAAAAAATTATATATAACTGTTCGATTAGAGATTGGTCCAAGGAAAATGCAGTATCTCATGAGTTAACAGCAGAAGGTTGTTTGTGCTAAAAAGTTTTGTGTTTTGAACCTGGAGGCATCACCGCCACACCTATTTCTGCCTGATAACAGCAGTATTAAGCTGTGTTTCGATTTGGAGAGTGTGAGAGGGGAGACATACTTAGCCAAGATTTCATCAGAGTTCTCAGGGGTAGCAAAGCACCAGTGGCTGACCTCAGGTAGAATTCTAATCTGGGGTTGATTACAAATGTGCTTGTTGGCAGTAACTACTAACTATCAGATTAACTGCTTCTCGTTTGTTACATCTTTAAAAAAAACGTGTAAATGTAAACCAAACAGAAGTTAATCAATCAATAATTATAAATACATTATTCACTTAAATACCAAGATGAACGTCATTACATCATTTATTTATTTGTAAGGCAGAAATAGGTGTCGGGGTGGTAGAGGAAAGCCTTGAAATGATTTAAATTAATCTCAGAATATAATATGTCATGCATACAATGAAAAAGTATAAAACCTAACAGCTATATGAGGTTGCTAGAACCAGAGTGGCCTAACTGCATTTTAATGATTTTTGACCTATCTGTATTTTCGTAATTTAAAAATGTTGTATAGTCCGCGTAAAACTGCTAGTCCGCTCTGAATATAGAAATGAATCGCGTCGCCCTAGTACGACTACTAGCCCTTGTACGACTACACCTCCTCGCAACAACTTCAGTGTGGACTATATACTTTTACTTTTCTCCATATTGTAAATCGTTTTTTGTAGTTAGGCTACTCTGGTTCTAACAGCCTCATATCAGTAAAGAAATGAATATAAAGTAAGTTTGGGTTTATACCAGTGCAGAGGTAAAACCATTTATCCCTATTACCCTTCTTACCTTAGCGAACAGAGTACATAATCAATCAGTCGCTATCAATTTCAATTATTCGCTTTCTCTTACGCGCTCTGCGAGAATTGTTGAAAACAAGATCATCAACTTCCATGTCATGAGAAGAATTTCCTAGAGTTCCATTCAGCTCTTGTGTAGGGTCCAAAAGTTGTGTAGGCTCGAGTTCTTGAGTACTGTTATTTCCCTGTATTGGTTGAGTTGCTTCTAACTCCTGCGTTGGATCCAAAAGCTGTGTAGCCTCCAGTGCTTGGGTTAATCTGGAACTAAATTAAAACTGAATTACCTAACTGCTGGTTATTTTTTTAGAGTTACTTCTGTGAATGTAATAGTTGTGTGGATATTAATTTGTTAAATGTTTGATTGTCAATTAGATTATAGGAGGACCTGATATAAGAAAAGTGTGAAACATTCCTTTGTTTTGTTTGAATGATATGGTAAGACAGACACTTTCATAAGGTCATTTGTGAAAGTAACACTTTAGTCTATCTTGAAATCTAGCCACTTGTGTGGTGCAATGGTTTTTGCATTTCAAGAGAGGGTCTGAAGGTAGTAGATCCCTTTGTGATTCGACTCCAGCGCATCACTGCCTCACCTGTTTCTGCCTCATAATAGCAGCGATTACGCTGCTGTGTTGTTATTTAAAGGGTGTGATAAGGGAGACTTACTTTTCAGAGGCATTCCAGTTTAATCCTCAGGGGTAGCGGTGCATCTGTGTCCAACCATAAGTAGGAATCTAATCCTATCTGGGGTTGATTACATATGTCCATGGGCGTCATTAGCCGCTTATCAGTGCTTGCCAGTCCAGACTGCATGCTTGACTTTTACTGCTATATTATAAAAAAATCCAAAAAACTAGTCTGAAACATTTAACATACACTTGACCACGAAGTTGCTGCAACTGTGAGTGGATGTATTTACTCTTGCAACATGGCCACCTTTGCGCCTTTTGCAAACACGCGTCCAAGCATCTGTTGTGTATAGCCAATGTACATGACGGACAGTTGTAGCCCTGGAAATTATTAACAATTATGTTTACAACACAATAATAATATAATTAACGAATTACTTTTATTTTATGTACATATTTTTGGTTTATACTGGTTAAATGGTAAGTGGTCGGTCATTAGGCCCTGATTTATTAAATAAATAATAATAACAAATTACGTTTTTTTAGTTGCAAAAAAAATTGCAACTATCAAAATTCAGCAGAAAACATTACCGCATCATGATAAATTGTACGAAAGTTTCACAGAAACAGAGCAGCTACTACTACAGGTAGGTTATAAACAATGCCATCTATGGACAAAGAATGATACCGTTGAAGTCTTGAAACTAACGCCATCTAGTGGAAATATATACATACAATATCAGTAATTATTACACTTATTTTACACAACACAATGACATTCCCTTTTGGAAAACATAAAAAAGTAAATAAACAAGTTTAAGTTAAGTTTTACAAGACAATGTATGCTTTAAAAATAAAAGATGGCATTAGCTCTTGTGATTTCACTACAGAAGCATTAGCCCTTATCTATTTCTGCAGTCATAATAACAGCAGTGTCACAAGTATTTTGGTTTGAATGATGTAATATGGTAATTAAGAGATCATCATCATCAACCCATTACTGTCCCACTGCTGGGTACGGGTCTACTCTCAGAATGAGAAGGATTAGGCCATAGTCCACCGTGCTGGCCAAGTTCGTATTGGTGAACTTCACATACCATTGGGATTTTTTAAGATTTTTTTACCAACTTTTTTTTATAAATCTCTCAGGTATGCAGATTTCCTCACGATGTTTCCCTTCACCGTTTAAGCTAGTGATAATTCATTTCTAATATGCACATAATTTCGAAAAATCAGAGGCGTGTGCCTGGGATTTGAACCTCGTACCTCTTGATTGAGAGGCCCAGTTTCTTAACCACTAGGCTATCACTGCTATCATCATCATCATCATCAAGTAAGAGATACTATAAAGAAATCTATCTTAACCTACAGTAATGAAAAGACATCAGTGACTGACCTATCTTGTTTGGTAATATAATAATAATAATATTTTTTATTGTACCCATTATAGTATAACAAATATAGTATGCTAATGGATTTTATTTACCTATAACTATACTCTTGTATAGTTTTGTATATAGTGAAATTAATTACATACCCTGTAAACAATGATTTTACAAATAGAACATTTCTCCATAATGTCAGGCATGTTGGTCAAAAGATATGACTCAAATTCGTTAATTCCCCTCACTCCCAGAACATAATTATTGCCTTCCTTTTGTAGGTACTGCATTCGACACCAGACGTTTAAGATGTTCTGAAATATTTAAGAACATAGTATAATATTTATAATAAGTAATAGTAATATTTGAAGGTTATATGTTAGATTCAGGTGGCTGCGGTGGCGCTGCTGTGTTCTGGGTTGAACAGTGTGGTAAGGGATACATAATTTTCCAAGGCATTCCAGCTAGTACTCAGGGGTAGCGACGCGACTGTGGTCGACCTCAGGTAGGAAGCTAATGTTATTTGGGGTTAATTACATATGTCCATGGGTAGCAGTAGTCATTTACCATCATGTGGACTGCATGCTTGTCTCGATTGTATTGGAGTAGTCCAATATTATATAAAAAAAATACATTGAAATAACCGCTGTTTACTACATGCATATGAATATACATATATACCAAAATATTTTTTTTTACAATTTTTATTTGTCTGTTTGTTCTGGCTAATCTCTGAAATAGGTGAACCGATTTTGTCGGGACTTTTATTGTCAGATAGCTGATGTAATAAGGAGTAACTTAGGCTACTTGTATTTTAGAACTATTTGTGCCCCACGGTCTCACCCGTGTTAGAAAGTAGTGTTTTTGTATTATTTTACATGTATATCCTAAAGGAAGACTTTGAAATCAAATTATGACCCCGGGAGGCACATTACAAAGTCTTGACGATTTGTTTTTGTTTTTGATATTGTTAGATTTATTTTTAACGCACGTAAAACTGCAGGGCACAGCTGGTATTTTATAAACACTGCATTTAGTACAAAGCAGCATTTTTACATTTTACATTACAAACAATTTTCATTTATTTGTGTAGATGGTGGTAAGGGATACAGACTGATAAAAGGATTGGCAATTTAGTACTATGTTTACCTGTTTAAGTCAATCTAGGTTGGATTATAGATCTCTTAGGGCCGTAGTAGCCACTTATCGTGAGGTGTACATTATGCCAGCTTGCTACTTTTATATTGTAAAAAAATTGGTCATCAGCCATACAAATGGAATATTAAAAACTACAGAAATCAAAAACATAGAACTTTACCTGCGCATTTATCTTACTCAAAATCCTGGTGCCCACTTTGATATTGTTCACTAAATTGAGTGCACTCATCTCTGCGATCTCTCTTGTTTCTATGGACATTATATTCTCTATCAGTACTCTGAAGAATTCCAGCTCCACTGGAGAAAACACATTCTGTGCTTTGGTTGTTTCATCATCACCAATTGACAAGAAGACAACCAGATCATCAGTTGTTACTTCATCCTTTACAAATCTAATCTCTTGCAGTAAAGGTTTAATTTTGTTGTTGATTTCTTGTACCATAACTTGGAGATCGACAGCATGGCCTGGAATAAGAAAGATTTTGTATCATTACACATTTATGATAAACATAATATCCCAATCATCATCAAACTGATCTAGAGTAGCTTTTAAAATAAACTTTGGGATACTATATCTGGAATTAATAGTTAATTTATAATTTCAAATTAGTAAGGTAATCTTTCTTGCACTTTTAAAAGCAGGAATTGATATCATAAAAGGATATTTTTATTTAAAATACCCAACAGCTCATAAAGATGGCTTACATCAATAAAAAATTCTAAACAAATGTTATCTACAGTAAAAGTAAGAAACAGGATAGTAACTTTATATAACATAATTCAATCCAACTGCTGGGCATGGGTGTCCCCTCAAAGTAAGAGGCAGTCCAGGATGGCTGACTTAAGAAACCCTCGAGAATTTATTTTCAAGAACTCAAAGGTGTGCAGGTTTACTGTTTAAGTGTACACCACTTTAAGTGATAAATAATTTCTAACACACATAACTTGAAAAATTAAAGGTTGATTGGGACCAATTGGGTCGAGTTTCTAATCCCAGATTGCCCTATTCCGATATAACAAACACTACACAGAACAAGGGTTCTGTTTGTGTGTTAAGGTAGATATGACTTGATATGACAGATATATGATTATTATAAGTTAAACCTGAATATTGGTTTCTGATTTAATATTGATTTGAGTTTCAGTAGAATCTCCCAAACATGTATTGTTGGTGAATGCATATTTGAAGAGAGACATATATAGGGGCATTACAACTAAGTCATCAGGAATAACAATGTATTTGTACCTGGCCTCTAATAGGACTATAGGTATATCTGTGGTTGATTAAATATTCGTGGGCGGTAGTGACTCCTTATTACTATCGCATTGGAACACACTTGCTACTACTACTTCAGTCTTTCGTAAAACTCTCTCATACAATTCGATTGTAAGTGTGCAATAAAGAGAATTATTGCTTTGCTGTAAATAATAAATGTTAACGTTTGTCACATAACAAATGCAAATGATACATTACCGGCTTTTTTTTCAGCTATTTCTTTGGCTTGTTCTAATGACATCACACTCTGGCTGGCAATTAGTCTCAAAAGATACCTATGAGTATCACCGTAACTCATATTTCTAAGGTAAATCAGTACACGATTAGCGGAAACAACAAATAAATGATTAACATGTACTTTTGTGTCACCATTAAACAGATATCACATTTGATTGCTAAAGCATACTGGTTATATTCTCTTTGTTAATTGCCACAGACTTTATATATAACTGACATGAGATCAGCATTCAAAAATGATAAGTACATTATATCAATATGCCCTATTATTAAACACTACAATTATTATAAGATAAAAAAATAAGTGTCCGGGCAGCGGTATAGGCTAAACAACAAACGTAATAAATATGTCATTGTCAAACTTAACCCAAAGTCGTTATGATTGTTATGTCAACTGTCAAGTTTCAAGTTTATTTTCTGGTTTCATGCACTTGGATTCTTAGTTTTTGGCTTTTGTAAAACCACAGTGCAAAATCATAGGCTTGTGGTTTGAATAATAGGGAATATGCACATTTTATTTTATTATTTTAAATCACTTATCACTTCGTTTTAACTTAGTAAAAAATACAAACAATTTTATTGCTGTTTGAATATATTTTTTAAAATTAGTGTCGATAAAATTTGACACGTTTGCCATTTGACGACACGGCGCCATTTTTCGCGCTCTTTGAATGACGTCACGGAGCGTGTTTGGTGTTGATAACTATATGCATATTTGGTGTTGATAACTATTGCATTTAATCGCTGATTACATCATGGAATAGGCTAAATAACAATTTTATAGAAATTTACTAGAGTTATTGTGCAAAAACACTACTATAAACACATTACATAGAGTTTTTTTTCTGTTCCAAAAGATGCGAAAATACGAAAAAAGTGGTGCAAAGATATGAATAGATATAACAGATAAAGCATATTCAAAATCACATTACCATTTGCATTTACTCTAACAAAAAATAATTTTAGGTAAATAATTTTAAAATATTGCATTGATCATCTATTTCGTTAGGTACTTACCGACTATCAAACACTATCATTTGAAACACACAAAATGCATTGATATTTTTATTATTTTTTTCTTTTTCTGATTTTTATTTTTCTGTAGAGCATTATTTTATTTTCTAGATTAATGTATTTGTGACGTGGGATACACACAAAAGTATAACTTTATAACTATTATAACTATAAGTTTTTTTAAACATACCTATATAGGTAAATAGGCAAAATCCGTAAAAAATAAAAGTATGAAAACTGTCTCTGTTTGGGAAAATGTACCTATAGGTATAACTAGGCGAAAATAAATAAAGTTCAATCAAAATTTCACAAGTTGGAAAGGCAGGGATTACGTAATATTATATGCAAGTGAAATGAACTGTAGATTTGAAAATCTCAAATTAAGACTGCTCCGGAAGTCTAGAAAGTTTACGTCGCTCTTAATAATTTCTTACCATTATTTGCCTAAACTACTAAGTATGTTTGGAACTTCACTGTTGAACAGTCTAATATGGCAAGGAGTTGAATACTAATTTGAGCGCCTTTTATTGTGATGATAAATTCTCTTGGGATAAGTGTGATTCAAAATGAAAGTCGTATAAAATGTTCTTAGCTATTTTTTTAAGTCAAAGTTAGTTAGTTATGTACATAAAGATATCGATAACAACGGTATTATTTTAATGTAAGCGTGTATAATATTATAGGTACAATTGATAACAGGAGGTCATTACCCTCTAAGGTTATTGATAAAGCATTAATGGGCTTAGATTCTTCCTGACGTCGGCCATAGCATAAAAGTTATAAAGTTATATAGGTATCTAGTAAAAATAATTAGTTTTGTAGAAAAGCACAGAAAAATATACCTTATATTAATTAGGTTTGGCAGCATGGCCGAACTTACCCAGGAAAGAGCAAGTGGGGTCAACTGCCCCCTGGATTTTGTGTAACTGTCTACTGTTGTCTATATGTCGATAAAACAACTTATTTTGCAATATCTATAATGTAATACCTATACTCGTGTAGTCCCTATAGTATCCTGTCGTAAGAGGTGACTAAAAGATGGCTTCCTGGGTTATGGACGAATAGTAGTAGTATCCCGAACCATCCACCCAGCGACCCCTGAAAGGACGACGGTATGTGTGTCTGAATACCGCCGTAAGCAGTAGATGATGTGGGAGGAGCGTAGTTTGCTTCTCCAGGGCTACCCCATAAGGCTACCGTCCTCGGAGGCGTTCCGTTAGAGATGCTGGGGGCCTACCACCATCTTATAAAAACCATTATAGTTCAGGAAAGTTTTATTTCTCCTTCAAACAGTAAAATATTCCGTCGTACACAGTTGAAGAAACTTAAACCCTTATTAATTTTTCGCTTATCCATTGTATAAAACCAACTGAAATTGTCATATTTTGCTTAAAAAGTTAAATTTCCTGCAAAAAAAGTAAAGTATTATTAAAATAATATTGTTTTAAGAGATGGTAGTAAGCCCTCTGGTGTCCTCCAGACCTCCACGTAGCGCCTTGTCTTGTCGTTTCGTGTGTTGTAGTGGGTAGACTTTGTCACTGGCTGACATTTTGAATTTATTGGTCCGATTTGATCCATCTTATGGGTAAGTGTGTTATATTTATCTGGCATTTATTTCCAAAAGAAATGAATTTAAAAGTGGAATAAACAAAACATTTTTCAACTATCTAACGGAGCTACGTTGTAACCGAGTGCGGTTTAATTGCAGCCATGCTCGTGATCGCTACTTTTCTTCCATCGAACACCAATTTTTCTTTTCCCTTTGAATAAACAGTGTCTTGCTGCCTCGTTAAGTTTGAATTAAAAACAAATACAAGTACATTTTTATTCTAGTCAATTTGTTTCAGATACAGTTTATGTTAGGAGGTGGCTGTTTGCTTTATTTAAATGACCTGCATTAAATAGTAGAATGAGTGTAATAAATATTAATGTAGTAATACAATTTGTTTTAAAAGTATTTCTTATTTAGATTTTAAAGCGCACGCTTATTAAGGTACCTTTTTAAAAGACGCTGTCTACACTAACAGCTCCACACACACGCTTTCAAAAACCTTTTTTAAAATATATATGTTTTTCTAGAGACCTATGATTAGTACCAAGTAGATTAGTTACAAAGACAACCTTAACAGGGAATATAATCTTAGTAAGCTAAAATTGCATTTGTTATCCATAATAGATACCTACGCGTACCTACATATATAATTTATAAAATACAAACAAACTCAGATGCGGTGTAGTCTTATTAGAGTTCTAATTGCTTCCCTTCCCCTAATTACCGCGTTCTGTCCTGCGCGAGGCTCTTATCAATTACGGGGCTCTGTCTCCGTGACACGCCCACCTATTTCTAGTTCAAACATTGTCTAGAATAGGTACTATCTACTATATTCTATACAGCATACTAGTAGCGATACATGTTATTTAGTTCAAGACCTGCGTGGCTGGTGGCCAGTATGTCACCTTAAAAAAGCAGGGATGGATTACCGACGCGGAATAGATTTTGAATTAATAATTGTGTATTTTATGTAACTACTTCAAATATATGATGAAGCAGTTATTGGGTACTCGTTAGGTACTATGGTTGTATGTAATATTAAAAACTAGATTGTAGTCAACGTAATGGTAATTGAACGTCGCTGTCCATAGACATCGTAACCCTTTACACCCGAAGATTTTTTTTCGCGATTTCCGATTCAAAACGTTAATTACGGCTTTTTATATAGCTTAAGGGATCCACAAAAAATACGAAAAAAAAATCCAGAGTTTATACGTAATCCAGAAATCGACCCGCACGATCGTGAGTCTCCGGTGGGAACTGTCACACTCACGATCGTGAAAATTGCAAAAAAAAATAGTTTTTTATCAAAAAAATATTAGAAAATTAAAACAATTTGGAGATATTTAACATCACTGTCTTTATTTTCATTAGTCTTTATAAAAAATCTGTCTTGGCAATGAAACCTAAACTACGTAATTCTATGAAAATCAACATTCTTCTTTCTTCCGTTATTGCCTCCGTCTTAAATCCAGGTCTCCAAGGCGTAGGTATTCTTGGCTAATCCAATGATAATGCAGATGGAGAAAACTTTAGCCATATCTATTGCAATTAAATTAAGTTTTCGACCGGTTCTTCTTAGATAATATAAATTTGTGAATCTGGTTACATATCAAGAGCCTCATAATTAAAATATTAAGAAAAATATTTCTTTGGAAACTTTACTGGAGATGTTGGTAGGGATGTGTAGACCTTTTCAAGACAGAAAACGTATTCTTTTCCAAGCTATTTTTCGATGTGTTGGACGTGAAGATGCTCGGCGGCGAGAAATTTCTAGGGATGATTTCTAGGTTCAGGCTCAAGTTCCAGATCCAATTCTAGGTCAGTTTCTATTTGAGGGTCTGCATGTGCTTCTGGATCTGTTTCAGGGCACAATTCTTCAAATTAAAACTCTTCTAATCTATTTGGTTGAAGCTCTTCACTTTCATGAAGATCTTCAATGTCCGATACATTTCTCCTCATCCCGCACTGGCAAAATCTGATCGTCATTTAAATGTACCCCTAAAATTGAAACAAACAAAATTGAAATTGACGAAATTTACACATAACTGGTTATAGCAATAAAAGCATTTTCATCAAACGTTATTCTGCACCAACAACCGTAGGCACACGATCGTAACAGTTGAAATTTGCAACCTAATTGTATCTAAATTGCAAGTTAATCGAATAAACTACTAAATTACACGTTTTTTAGTGTTCTTTTAGCTTTCAAATTAGCTATAATTAATAATAGAAACTAAACATTTAATACCAAAAATAATTATATACCTGTGAGAGTGCGCGGGTCGAAAAAATCTGCCATCTTTGGACGAGTCCCTAGCACAACTGACCGCCTGCACCCCGCTCACTTAGCCGGTAGCACGTGCGATACTCTCCTCACGATCGATCGGCATCGGTTGCGTTTCGAAAAATAAGAAGCTATCGCGTGGGATTTTTTTTAAAGTGAAACTCACGCTCATATCATCTCGGGTGTAAAGGGGTAATCGAATCCAAACATAATTGAAGACCAACCTGACTTTGGCCTCAGATGCATTGCTATCTCAGAGGGTCAAGGAAGAATGTATCATAGAAGAATACCTATCAAGTAAGTCTTATTTCTTACATCCAATTTTGTACCCACTTTTAGAATAGACCAGTGCTTGATATTGTGGTAACAAGTCAAGAATAGGTTTGATTATAGTAGTCTGTAGTCGAACCGCACAGGTTTCGATCACTTATACATACATACATAACTGTACTCGTCATAAATTATATTTGACAAAAACGTGGTAGAAAATAAAAAACTACCTTTATATTTACCGTTAAATAACTTCTAACATAACGTACAATTAGGTCGGAAAGGGTTGCGAAATTTCGAAAGATTAAGCAGAAAATATAAACACGAGCGAATTCATTAGTTTTCAGTACCCACGCATGCTTTTATAGAAGGAATAACTCGTTCCGTAAATTATCTAAGCTGCGAGCGCTTTCAAAACTTTTAATGGAGTCAATTTGGCTTCGCATTCAAAACACCTAACCTGCTGTGTGGAGGCAGGCCAGGTAAGTAGGATTTATACAAACATTAGTTCGGAACCGTTTATACAGAGGAACATAGGGAACTTTTTCCTCGAATATAAATTCAAACGTTCGAATGGTTCGATGGTGCTGTCAAAGAAATTAATTTCCTTGACTTAAATTGAAGTTCGGTTTTATTACGTTTCAATAAGTACATGAGGTTACGTAGGTATTTTTTATGATATTACAAGAGGACTGCATTTTGTCTATTACTTTTTCCGCGTACGTGGGGATATCATTGCAAGTTACAACTATCAAAATTAGTCCAGCTGAGACCGAGATTTAACAAAGAAAGATACTCCATTTTTTATTTTAGTTAATCTATAATTTTAGTAAAAATATTTTTTTATTATTCATCGGTGGTAATTTAGCCACTGCTATTTCTGCTTACAGAGGACGGTATATAAGAAGAAAAAGGCTTTACTACACCTTCAAACCATATCTTAGAGAGAACCAGCTTCTTTAACTTGAGTATATTTATATCATACACATCCCATCATAGTATCAGGTGCAACAGCTACTGATATCAAGGGAAGAGACTGACCACCTGTTTCTACCTTAAAGCACCTCTTGCGTTTCGATGAAAGGGTGTGGATGCCGGCTGACTTAAGTATGAAGCCCCTCTGAGTCATCAGGAGAGGCGAGGTATCTATGATCTGCTTCGGGTTCAATCCTTATCCTTTGTGAAGTTGTTACAGATGTCCATAAGTGACCAGTCAACTTTCAATTTTATACAAAAGTCTATAAGCTGTAACAAACGAACAAAGTGATCTTAAAAATACAGACAAACATTCACAATATATATATTTATCTGTGTAGGTACTGTGTTTCATGTATTTCATCATCATCATCACCAACCCATTACTGTTCCACTGCTGGGCACGGGTCTCCTCTCAGACTGAGAAGGATCAGGCCAATGTCCACCGCGCTGGCCAAGTGCGTATTGGTAGACTTCACATACCTTTAAGATTTTTTTTTTTATTATAAATCTCTCAGGTAGGCAGGTTTCCTCTGTCCCTGTAGTTCCGGGACTAGAATAGGGCTACGGTATCCCCTGCCTGTCGTAGGAGGCGACTAAAAGGGGGCTTCCGGGGTTGCGGACGGCAAGAGTGGGAGCCGTCCAGCAAGCGACCCCGGGAAGGACGGCGGTATGTGTGGTCGCATACCGTCGTAAACACTACGTGGTGTGGGAGGAGCGAAAACTGCTCCCCCAGGGTAGAGCCCGTTGGGCATCGCGCTTGGAGGGCTCCGGTTGTGTTCCGTTGGAGATCCCGGAGTTCTCCAACAAGCGTTGAGGACGGCCACCGGGGGGGTTTTAGTGCGGTAAAAATCCCACATAACCCGGCGTCGCTCCCACGTCGTCGGGTACCTTTTGAAGGTTTCCCCCTCGAGAAGAAAAAAAAAAAAAAAAAAAAAAAAAAAAAAAAAAAAAAAAAAAAAAAAAGGCAGGTTGGCCTCACGATGTTTTCCTTCACCGTTTAAGCAAGTGATAATTAATTTCTAATACGCACATAAATTTGAAAATCAGGGGTGCGTGCATGGGATTTGAACCTCGGACCCCTCGATCGAGAGGCCGTGTTCCTTAACCACTAGGCTATCACTGCAATTTCATGTATTTACGATAGGTAAATGACGAAAGAACGACTGCTACGTATTAATATTTGCTATACACCTTTTTGGATATTTTTCTAGTGCAGTGCATACATGAATGAAGCGGATAGAGAGATTGCATGTTTTAATCGAACTACAAAAAGGAAAACGACCGTGCCCCGACAGACACGGTACTAGTTTGAAAGTGTGCCAAATAGTAGTTAAAGTTTCGTTTGAACTAGATTATAGTAGCTTCTTTAAGGAGTTCTTCGAGTAGTCAAATCTTGTGATCTGACGGATATCACAGAGATATTTTTTGAGGCTTAAAAGTGTTTCATGTTTGTGTACATAACTATAAGTCTGCATTTTTTTCAAAATACTAGTTAAAAGATAATCTGTGAAAACCAACATAACTATAAGTCTGCAAATTTTACAAAATAATAGTTGAAAGTTTATCTGTGAAAGTACAATGAATAAAAAGTATCCAAATACCTTTGATGTACTGTTTTATAATATGTTTCGTAAAATCGAATAAGTCAACATTAAAAAAATTATTATACTTTAATAAAGATCACTATTTTTATGCGTAAAAGTATAGGTAATTGTATCTACCTACTTATAAGTAGGTAACATTTCTTTAATAACAGTGTTGTGCGAAATGTGGGTATTTATTTCCTAAAGTTCACAAATACAATATTCAAATCACAATGTTTCTACAGCAAAGACATTCTTAATCAACCTATTCAAACGATATTTCGGGAATATTACGGGTTAATATGCCTAAAGAGGTATTTGTTTCGACTATTCCGTCATTGTTCAATATTCGGTACTCGGGAAGCGTTAACAATTCGTGTTGAAGGCAGTTGGGGAACTTTTAATGGAGCAATTTGGAGGTGTATTGAAAACAGCCGCCTCGGAAGCGACAGGGTTGAAACTAGCTAAGGTAGGCATCTGTTTTTCTTGTTTAGATGTTTTTGCTAAGTGATCATTTAGAAAACATGAGCTTAATACTCACTTAACAACATAGATACCATTGTTGGGATTACACCCGTACATTTTTCGACGTCATTAAATATCGTTTTTGCGTGCATATTGACGTATTATATGTCATGGTACGGTGTTTTAAGTACATTATCAAATTATAATTATATTTGTATTCGTATCCTTTTTATAATTTTGGTTAGGATTACTAGTGGTATTTAGATTTTTGTACGTATAGCGTGAGCTTAAAATGTCTCTTTTATAGAGAATCCCTATATTTATGTAGGCAATTGAATATTACGGCTAGGCTATTTCAGCTGAAGTAAGCAGTTTAGCTTTGTGCTAACTGAATGCAGTCCATTAAAAGTTTGGGTAACGTTCATAACTCAGTGCTCGAAATCTGTTCTTAGCCAACAATTTAAATCTACGTGGGCTCGACTGGTTGCCATTCTGTTATATGCTGTATAATAAGGTCCGTTCATAATGACAATACCATTGAAACTTTATTAATCATTAAGTTTTTTCACTTTTTTTACTGATAGATACCGATCACAGTACTTAGGTGTTTGTTAAGTATTTTATGGGTTTTAATTATATTACGCGGAACATCTAATACATTTTCTAAAACGAACGTTATCTAAGTTACACCTTATAATGCCCATGAAAATCACTTCAGCTCTTTTGGAGATTAACCTGAACAAACAGACAGTTAAACATTAAAACAGTCATGCAATAAACAAATATGTAATAAACAAATTATGAAATTAAAAACAAACACTTCAATTTTATTTATTTCTATACATTAAATTCCATTTTTAAACAAGCTCTCATAATTATCATTGCTTTGTCTATTCTCAGTGCCTTCAGTTTCCATACGATTTAATTTCCTTCCCAGTTTGCATACAGGATGGGTTTGAGGCTGAGTACAGAATAATTTCACGGGTGCTTTGTTCCGTGTTTCACAACGATAGCGACGGCTGAAACTCTTTACTTAATGTCTTTAGGAAGTTAGAAATAAACTCAATATTTCATATTTTTAGTTATAAACAATCTATTTTATATTCTTGGATATAATATTGATATAACATAGAATATTACTGTACGAGAATGTTTTTATAAATGACGTGAATAGGTTTTGGCAATGTTAGCTTTATTCAGTAAATATTCTATTTTAATACACTAAAACATACAAATAAATAACATTGAAATGTATTCAGCAGATAAACTGAGGTATTTTTTGAAGTATTTGAAGTAGGTAGGAAACCAACATGCATTTTAACTTATAGGATGTCTCCTCTCGAAGTGGTTAGACAACGAAGTGGTATTATATTCTTATTTAAAAAATATAATTTTCAATTTAAAATATTGTGATTATATGTTTGTAGGTATCATACTAATTATGTGTAATTTGTAATCTGTTGTGGAATAATATTATGTGGAAGTTTAAAGATCATTCAAGATTGCAATTTATATAACTGAATGCTTCATATATCTGTAAAGAATTACAAAATTCTTTTATAAACGGTGTCTGGCATTCCTATCTCTGCAGTTTGGCTCATATTTGATCTACGGTGAGTAGCCACTGGCGGATCGATCGAATACATTAACGATTCTGTTTCGTACCCGATTGCAATGCACAAAGGGAAAAACAGGAGAGTAGAAAAAAATGGTTTCACTACTCTTTGCAAACAGACCTTATGAATCCAATACCTAAAATTCCAATCAAGCTGTATTTTTTCTCGCCTTTTACCTCCTAAGTTGTTTAGTGCTGTAATGGAAGACTGTACACCCACATTTTCTTTCTAATACATTTGTGTACTTTAAGGAGATGTTACGATTTTCTTGAAAACATACAATGTTTATTATTATAATATCAATGAAAAAATGTACATACGACAATAATAATAAAATTCTTTGTCATCGTGACCCATTATTGTGCCACTCCTGGGCGTAGGAAGTGAGAGCGTTCAGGTCTAAGTCCACCGCGCTGACCAAGTGCGGATCGGATAGACTTCGACCTTGCCTTTCGTGTTTTTACATTCAAGGAACTACCTTTTTTACAATTCGGCAGAACCATTTCAATACTGTTTATCCTATAAATAGCATCTTTACCTTACTCTATATATTATATTTATTTATTTAGAACTCTGAATTAAGAAAAGGAGAGAGGGCATTGTTGTGTTACAATAAAAACATAGCTTATAAAATCTACCCCAAACTCGCCGCGAACTGCCCGAGCGAAAGTAATTCAAACAAAGTAGATAAAAGTTGCGGCGCTAAAGAAGCGATTAAAAGAAAAATTAGCATTCTTTCAAATTAATTACTCTCATAATAAAAGTTTTTACGGGGAAGTATAAAAGCGTAATCCAAAGATTTTTCTCTAACTTTGGACTTCATGTAATCTTTATTGGCTAAAATTAACGCCTTTTTTATAATGTAACACCTTTATTCTTATTTAATTTTGACGGAACTGTTTGGAACGGATACTTTGATAAAGATGAAATAGGTTATTTACGGTACGCCTGTTACAAGTTTAACTATATTCAAAAACTAGTATTCTGTAACATTAATCAAGGCCGCCGATTGTCGTCGCCTGTCATACCCGTCGCTCGAGTATTAGCTTATTGTCGCCCGTATGTTACCTCCTTATCCGGTATCCAACACAGTGGATCAAGATTTTACAAATTTCGTTAAATCTCTAGATATTTATTTGTCGATCTTATAGTGTCTACGGAATTTGAAGAAGTCAGACCAATCCTATGAGGCGACAGACATATTACTACCTAGGGCTAACATGGGATGCTTCATGTTCTCGTAACTGTACATGAAAGTAGCAAATAATGTAACAGTAAGTAATACGAGTACAGTAATAAATTGTCTCGTGCTGATTTTGTCATCGAGTTCTACTTATAAAAATAACACTAACAATAACCTAATATTTTCATAAACCTAATATTTTTAAAATATTCTTATTATTTGAAAATATTAGGTATATGTGTATTTCAAATTTTAACGCCCTTGAATAGAAATTCGAGTTAGTTGTCGATTGAAAAGCTGCGCGTTTTGCGCTGGTCGCAGTATTAATATGCAGTTAACTTCTTTCGCCCGATAGAGGGTTTTGCTGTTGTTATTGATTCCTCGTTAGAATCGACTGGATACCCACCCGTTGTTTTGAAAAGTGACAAAAACGGCCTGTTTGGTTTCGATATTTGGTGGCTAAATGGTGAAAAATAAATGGTACCACCATTCTCTAATGATTGTACCATTTATTTTTCACCATTTTCATTAGAGAATGTCGATAATTCAACTGTTCATTTTTAAAATAAACGATAACAGGTTTTCTTTTAACTAAATAACAATTTCTAGTAACTGCAGAAAAGGCGGAAGTAAGTTCTTCACCGTTCTCACCGCTCAGTGCGAAATTGCTAGGCGCGGACACGAAGCCGGATGTTTGCGGAACTTGCTTAGTTTTTATCTAATTGCGTTTGTGTTCTACGCGTTCCACTCAGTTCAGCGGTTTACTTTACTGCTTTTAGTTTAGTTTTATTGCGAGCTTCAGGAAATTTGTTGGCTTTAATAAAATGTCTTGTAACTGATTGCGTTTATTTTAAAATGTTATCTATATTTATACATTGCCATAGAAATATGTATAATTCTGATTGTACAATTGGTATTATTCTCCTTCCATATGCTGGTATTTATATAAAACAAATGATAACTGGCTTATTTTCAATCAAAGAATAATTGACAGTAACTTCAGTAAAGGCGGAGGTAAGTTCTTCACCGTTCTCACTGCTCAGTTCGAAATTGCTAGGCGCGGACACGAAGTCGGATGTTTGCGGAACTTGTTTAGTTTTTATTTAATTTCGTTTGTGTTCTACGCGTTCCACTCAGTTCAGCGGTTTACTTTACTGCTTTTAGTTTAGTTTTATTGCGAGCTTCAGGAAATTTGTTGGCTTTAATACAATGTCTTGTAACTGAGTCGCGTTTATTTTAAAATGTTATATATAGTTATACATTTACATAGAAATTATATTTAATTAGAATTAAATGGAAATATTTACAATTGATATTATTATCCTTCCATATCCAGGTATTTACATGAAACAAATCATAACTGCCTTATGAAGTTATTAGGAATCATTCAAAGAATAATTGCTAATAACTTCAGTAAAGGCGGAAGTAAATTCTTCACCGTTCTCACTGCTCTGTGTAAAATTGCTAGGCGCGGACACGAAGCCGGATGTTTGTTGAACTTGCTTAGTTTTTATTTAATTTCGTTTGTGTTCACAGCATTCTGTTTTTCAGCGGTTTACTTTGTTACCTTTAGCACTAGTTTAGTTTTATGCCGAGCTTCAGGGACTGCGTTGGCTTTAATAAAATGTTTTGTAATTGATTCATAGATCTATCTGTGAGTGTAATATATTGTCATAGCTTCAATAAATATTTACAAGAAAATTATAACAACTTTATTTGGGATAATTTTGTTAAAACAATCTGTAAGTTTGATTTAGAGTAGGAGTAACAGTTTTCTATGAACTCAAACAATAGACAATATCGGATTTACAGAGGAATGACCGCGCCGTTCGTCTTTCATCCGCCTAACTACGATAGGTCATCTACGCCAAAATATTGGGTGAATTACAAAAAATATGTTCTCAATTTACCTATTGCGTTAATATAACGTTTGCAACTTCATCTCTATTATATGAAAGTAATAATAATTTTGTAGTATTATTTGTTCTCGTATTTTTTGTTCTCCATGTGCTGTTTAACTTTCATGAAATTGTAAAGTACCTAGTATTAAATAGTAATGATTTCTACGAAATTTAAATAAAGTTTGATAATTTCATCCATAAATGAGAAAATCTTAGCTATTATAGCGATTAAACACCTTGAGAGATTGCTTCAACTCCCATAATCACAGCTACTATATAACCAGAAATCTCCGTTTGCGATATTTTGTTTACGTACCACAAGTACGTTAATCACGAACAACTTCCGCGAGTAAAATGCTTGTGTGTTTAAAAAAAAGGAGTGAAAATATAAAGTTTATGAAATAGCAAATCTTCTCAGCCATTACAAGTAGCAAACACCCTCAAGGATATCCATTACGAGAGAACAAACAGCTCGGCAAGCCTTGCTGCGTGCGAGCCATTTATTAGCTGTCATACATTGCTTCTGTGGTACACTCAGTTTCAATTAACGGAACAAAATAGAGCTCGTAACATTTTATAAAAAAATAAATAAGTTATAGCTGAGTGTACTTAGTAATACGTTCTCCATAGACTCCTTTCTTGTTTCTTTTGTATTTAACCAAATTGAAAATGTGGTTTTGGCTCAGATATGTTAGCTATTATATATTATAGTCATACAAAATAAAATTTAAAAAAGAGATACCTCCTAATTGCCTACCCAGGACTATTCTATACAATAAAGTAGATTGAATTAAGCCATAATTCTGATGCAAGTATCTCGTAGTGTAACACATTTCTAAACTTTTATTACATATTCAATCTAAATATTAATTTCGATGTAAGAAATTTGTCCAACGCGTAGCTGCGAGTTATTGATTGTTAGATATACCTACTATGTAACTGGAAATGTCACAGAATGTCAGTTTTTGAAACGTTATATAGTCCACGCCGAACTGCTAGTCCGCTCTGAAGTTATTGTGAGTGAGCAGGTGTAGTATACAATTTGCTATGGCGACGCGAATCATTTCTATATTCAGGGCGCACTACCAGTTTTACGCGGACTATATCAATCCATGTACATAAAAAGTAAAATTAAAATCGGAGGCTAAAACAAAAACAAAGTATGTTCCGTACCTCTATGTAATGAAACTTCGGTGGAAGTATGATTGGCGCTATCGACGACTCTGGGCCCTCGTATCTCTATTGCGTGGATGGCATCTGCACAAACATTGGCGCGATGCCATTTCGCCGTTTAAAACCTGTGGGAAATAGCCCTTTCATTGTTTAATTCAACTAGCCCCATATTTGCGCCGATGCCAAAATTTATAATGCGGATGTAGTGTTATATTGAGGCGTCGTTATATTTATTTATTGCTATTTTGGGTTGGAATTCATATTACACGTTTGTTGAAAATCTGTATTTTACCCTTTAGTTGTTGACGTTATGGTAATATTGTATTTTTAATTTTGCGTGGATTCTTATTTACCCTGACATAGTTAATAAAGGTACCATACATTTATGGTTATTTATGGCGAAAAATTCCTTGCTGATTCTAGTATGTATAACAGTAGGTTACGATAATGTAATTTTATACTATATAAGTTAAAATTATAATAAAACATGGTTTGGTCAGAATACCGTTGATTTAAAGAAGTAATGAATAATGAAGAAATAGTTTAAAGAATGCATCCAATTTCTGTTATTTTTCTCATACGCTTAATATCAACTCAATGTCAGTGAATAGTACCTCCACCTTAAACCGGAGCACAGAGTTATATTATCCGCGAAATTCAGAGCGCACTAGGCTACCTCCCGTAAAGTTATTTTCGTTACATTATCACGTACCACAACATTGCAGATACTGTCGCATGCCAGAACCATACCCGCGTCAATAATTTACGTTTCATAGCCGTGGCGGGGAATTATTCACATAGTTGAAATATCGATGCTAGCTAACGTCGTCAACTAAGGATGTTGTGGTGTAGAGATCCGCTCCGGGCTATGCTGCGAAGTATTTGCGGGAACGACTGCGCGGTTGCGCTCAGCTATGGCTTAATTTGTAATCTATGCGAACTGAAATTATTATGGAATCTTGAACGGGAATACCAGATTGAAACTTAGGCTTACGAGGTATACAGCTATACACTTAAGTTTGTGTAAGGCGATTTAAATAAACAAAACATTTGATAGTTGCATCTGCTCGTGCATATTGGAAGTTTACCTATTACCTATAGGTATATTCTCAAAACTTTAATGCAATATTTTTGGGTTAGACAATAAAACAATAGGTATTGTAACTAAATATATTTTTCAAAATAAAGTGACGCCGACACCTTTGTTATAACTGTAAAAATAAATTTAAAATATCATTAATAATTTCAGAAGAAAAAACACGGTATCTCAATAAGGCCGAGTCCACATGAGCGGTTAAACAACTTCGGTCAAACAGCCTTGATGAACCGTACGGCAATATTCACGTAAGTCCCTTTGCTAGTTATAGTTATTAGTTAAATAATTTCTAAATATATGTATATTTGTACAAAGTATATCCTTTATTAATAATGAAATTGTTTATATAGGTACAATGTAATGCCACCTGTACAATCCAAGTTCCATTATAAATTTAATCCCCAGTGGTATAATAACCTCTTAGACAATGTAATATTCGATATATATTGGATTAATGCATTTGATTTATTCTTAACTACCTCTGTGCGCAATAAATCTGTTTGTAATGACTTGGAATCAGCTAAGTCTGTTTAATTGAGGTAATATTAGATAATAACTCGTGCTTCAACGGCAGCAGTACTATTGGTATACATGCTGCCTAATAGCGCAAATGTTACAATAGAAGCATTTGTATTTAGTTCTATAATAGTTAATTTATTATATTAAGCAATTTTCTTTACAACCTACCTTACATATACAAACGTATTTGGTATAAGTATGTAGATATAATAAGTCCAAACTTTGTTATATTGACATAATATATTTTGGCAAAGAGTTGGGCACAAAAGTAAAAACTTAACAAACTTTCGGTCAATGTTTGATGTGGAACTAAGTTTGACTTTGGCTTAGAAAGATCTTTGCGGGTCAATTTACTTTGCTTATAATTTACTTGTTTTTGTCTAGCGCCATATATATTTTAAACAGCTAGTTCTAAAATATAAGTAGCCTAAGTTACTCCTTATTACATCAGCTACCTGCCAATAAAAGTCCCGTTAAAATCAGTCCAGTCATTTCAGAGATTAGTCGGAACAAACAAAATTAAAAAAAAATGTTATTTTGGTGTATGTACCGTATATTTATTTAGTAAAAAGCGGTTATTTCAATGTTAAAAATAGACACTCCAATTTTATTTATATGTATAGATGTATAGATAGGTACTTTAAATATCGTATTTGGTACTTAATTTATTTCATATTCTCTTTTTTATTCTTTCCCCAAAATATTAAGTTGCATAAATACAAATTAATCAAATCAAAGTTCAATCTTTGGTATGGGTAATATCAACTATCCTCATCGGGATAGTCAGGAATAAGGATTAAAGACTTTCCTTGTGCGATTTTAGCGTGGTATTTAGTTTTAAAACTATAATTATTTATTTCAATGTATATACAACATGTGTTGTTAAATTAATATAGGTATGTACCTATATTAATTTAAATGTAAAAAGGCAGATAAGGCTCACAAAACTGATGAGCAAACATATGTATTTTTAAACAGTATTTACTTTAACCTGATTCGCGAGTTATTTGCCCGTTCAGTTTGTTTTCGCTGCGTTTAATTTCATAGCAGCATGAGCATATTGTGGTTATTAACTATAATATTTTGACTTTTTGCACAAAATATTTTCAGGCGTACTCGTGTTAACGGTTCATTAATTTTAATGATATAGATTAATAATAAGTGGTGCGGTTTTTGTAGCTGATCATCGTAAATGTGACACCGTTATGATCGAAAATATATTGGTAATTCATTAATGAGACATCGTTGCTTACGAGTATCTTTTAACAAGAGCTGAAATATCATAGCAGTAATTTATCTCAACAAAATTAAATAAATTAATCGACGATTTTAATTTATTATTTATTAAATATTTATTAAAAGTAACATTATAGTGTATTATATGTGTAGACACAATATTAGGTAGGTATTTGTGAAACTAATTTTTATGTGAATAAATATAGAGCATAGACATATACACAGACATAAGTACTTATCCGAAGCATTCTTAGTCCTAGTGGCTAACCTTAGTGAAGATTCTGACCTTGACGGTTGATTATAGACATTCATGGATGGCAGCGTCCACGTACCATTACGTGCACTACAAGCTATATTATATCATAATGAATTGTTACAAAAACAAAAACCCAACTGCCTAAAATATAATATGTTACTCCCACAATTTAGACGAATCCAACGACACCTTTTTGATTAAAATCCGTCAAGCCATTTAGTTAGCATGGCGTTCCAAAGAAGAAGACATACATACTCGTACATACGAACAACTTTACCCTCCGCTAGAGTAAAAAATATTCACTAAAATAATAAATTATCATACTTGGACAATAACATTAATGTTTATGAGCGTCGCTTCCCCCGCGACTCTATCGTTAATCAAATGAAGTGTTAAATGAGCCGGCGAACAGTGGCTGAGACTAAGGGATTTCGACAGTAAGATATTTCTTCCGTTCACGAACTTACTGATCATTTTCCCGTTCAATATTTTTTTCTCAAAGAACCAATGGAGTTGATAACGGGAGCGATTTGTCAGGAACCTATTTTGTCTGTTGGTTGTTGTGTTATATATCTTCGGATTGAATTGGCTTCGCTCGTTTGGTATACCTACGTAGCTACAGTTTGTCTACGTTTCAAGGCTTAGTAAAGATATATTTTCTATAAATATATATTTCTTATGTGCGTGTGTATGTCACTGAACTCCTCCTAAACGACTGGACTGATTTTGATGAAATTTGTTGTGTGTGTTCACTTGAGAATGGTTTAGATTCACAATTTAGTCCGTGGGGAAAAGGTTTTTTAATTAATTTTAATTCGTAAGTAGTTATAGAATCGGAAACTATGCATTTGATCAAGTGATGATCTTTAGCAAAGTTGTTATCCAAGAGCCCACGAGGGTTTGGTAGTTGGTAAGACCAATTTTCGACAGACGGCACCACTGTCATTCCTATGCAGGTACAAATTTTCCGTTTTATGTATGTCATATTATTTCTTTAAAATGCGGGCGAAGCCGCGAGCACCACTAGTTTTCTATATAAATTGGTTAACAATAAACTTTATTTGCGCACTTCAATTCAAAGTCAAAGTCAAAGTCAAAGCATATTTATTTATTGTGGACACGTAATATACAGGTGACAAAATGTTACTTTATTCGCTATGTCCTGCCATACGGCGTACAATATAATTTGTCTTATTCTAAAATTAATATATGAAGAAGAGAATAGATTTAAAAGACAGGCTAATTAAAATTATACAGAATTAATAAAGACATAATAAATTACAAAACAAGTCAATAAGTGTCAAAATAAACCAGACCAATCTCAGTGGGGCACTGCAATCAGACCTCATCGTCCAGAAATTCTTTAATTGAGTAATAACACTTGTTAATTAAAAAATCTTGCACTTGGGTTTTAAATAGCTCAAATTTTGATATGGCCCGTATGCTCTTTGGTAGTTTATTGTACAGAAGTGGAGCCATACAAAATACACTTTGTTTGAATAAGGCAGTTTTACCACTAGGAATAATTATTTTATCGTTATGCCTTGCTCGCGATTTAAATTTAAATTCATCAATGTTATTTTTAACAAAATTAACTGTTTCTAAAATATAAATACATGGTAGGGTCAAAATTTTAGCCATCTTAAAATATTTTTTACACGATGTTCTTTTCTTTAGGCAATATATTATTCTTATACATCTTTTTTGAGCTATAAATGCTTTGTTTTTATCTGTCGAATTCCCCCAAAAAATTACTCCATATCTCAATGTCGAGGCAATGTAAGCATGATAAGCAGTTAAAGCGACATCGATATTTACTACTTTTCTCAGATTTCGTAACGCATATGAGAACTTACTGAGCTTTTTGCAGACTTGGTCGACCTGTGTTTTCCATCTAAGTTTTCTGTCTATTTGTAAACCTAAAAATTTTGTAACGTCAGTCTCTTCTATATTAGTCCCTAAATAATTGACGTTTATTTTGTCATGTTTATGTTTTTGCTTGAAATTTATTATTTTTGTCTTATCTAAATTTATTGTCAAATTATTATGATTAAACCATTTTATTATAGATGTCAATGACGAATTAATTATTTTTTCAATATTTGTAGTTTCACCTGTGTACAGTACCGTACTATCGTCAGCAAAATTGTTTAATAGATACTTATATTAAGTATGTGTATATAAGTAATCTGTCCTCGTTTAGTAAATATTTTGTAACAGATACAATATTTGTACAGATGTTTAATTATATCGACAATTACCAATACAGAAAAAAAGTCACCAGAGCTTAATAGCTTAAGCTAAATATATCTACGGTACTACCTGAACGGTGACAGACGCTTCGTATCCCCTACGATTGGACACCTATCTGAGATCGACCAAAGATGCGTTGCCAGCGTTGCTACCTCTTAGGATTATGTTAGAATACCTCTTGATTTTTTCTCTACCATATCACACAACTTAAATTAAAACGAAGCAGCGCTAACACTACGAATAAACTACCAACATCTTTGGCATATGACCACCTTAGAACTCTGTATTAAAGCTTTGAGCAAATTCTCTGCGTCACAGCTACTATAATACTAAAGATATTAATTAAAAATAAGTGATTTATACCGCAAGAAACGAATCTAGCTAATCCCATACAGAACTAAAATAAGAAGCTTTTTTATAATATAGGAGTAGCAGACGAGCTTACAGTCCACCTGATGGTAAGTGGCTACTGCCGCCCATGGACATCTGTAATCAACCCCAGATAGGATTAGATATTCCTACCTGAGGTCGGCCACAAATGCGCCGCTACCCCTGAGAACTGCTCGGTGGAAGCTGAAACGCCTCGGAAAAGTCTGTCTCCCCTACTACATCCTTCAAGCCGGAACATAGCAGCGCCTAACACCGCTGTTATTAGTTAGAAATAGTTAGAAATACACAGGAAATACGAGAGACGCCAGAATAACCCCGTAAAACTTTAAATGTCATTTGAAGTAGGTCACTTAATATTATATATCTTTTTGATAACTATTATACTACTGATAGGAGTCGGTATTTCACATTTCGAGTGTTGCGCTGCTCCTTTATTGTGTTCTAGATTATGGTAAGATCCATAGTGACTAGATGGTGTAGAGTGTATGAGGGTCCAAAGTTCGGGACCCGAGACCTAATATTTCAATTATGCATATTAAACATTAATGATCCTTTACCTAAACGAAAGTCTGCCTGTACCGCCTTCAATTTTTCTGCACATCCCTAAGGTTGACTGGGAGAAAATGCTATTTAGCATTAAGTTCGCCTTTTGTACCACACTGTTTTTAACATGGTCAATAAAGAGTAAATAAATAAATAAATAAAAAAGTCGTAAGCAAACATAACTACCTTACAGTTCTTAAAACGTTCTGATGTGTGAGATCTATCAATCCGTATTTGGCCAGCACCAACCTAAGCTCATCTCACACAAAGAGAAGACCTATGCCCAGTAGGGCAGTAATAAGTTAATGAAAAGTTAGAGATAGAAATAAAATTAGATGATTAAGTAAAATTTAATAAGGCGTTAAAATATGTGTTCATCTGTCGTTTTTATGTAACGGCATTCACGCGTGTCAAAATCACTACCAACTTTTTCGTCAAATACTTACTTACTTACTTCTAAAAACAGTAACTTATTCTTTGATCAACATCCCAAACTTAAATTTTGAACTAAATTCTCTTAGAATTAGAATGTATAACATGTTTAAACTATTCAGTAAAATACTGATGCTATTAATATGTTACGTCACAATGGCATTACGTTTATTCGCACGGCTTGATATTAGCTTACGCTCACAATAGACAAAGAGCGTGGCCTATTATGGAATTATCTCTATTGCACTAATACGATACACGGTATCTGTATTGTATTACTTGCGACAATATTATTGTATCGAATTATATTAACTGGTACGAAGAATTAACTATCTCACTAAATTAATTTTATTTTATTGGAATGTTATTTATTTATTTGAACCTGTGCGTATTGATGGTAGTAATAAGCAGTTGATCTTAAACTGCAAGATAAAACATTTATGTAAATAATTTATGGGGCATATTCCTATCAATTTTCTATTATTACTTATTATTGCATACTCTTTTAACGGTTTTCACGCACTTTTATTAAATTCATGATTAATACATAAAATACATAGAATACATGGGTATTTAGCATACTAAACCCTACATAAAATACATAGGAAGCAAATCATAAATAAAGCAATCAGTCAGAATTCGAACCAGTTTCACCAGACTTAGAATGTTACACGACGAAATACGTCTGAAATTAAAAATACAGAACTCACAAAATGTTATTTAAATAAATATTACAAGGTTAGGTAGATAAATCTCGAAATAAGTGTGGAGTTATAAACATTATAGAAATATTTGCTAATTAATTAAATGAAATCATAGCCCGCAATAACTTTATTACGTTAATTTTATAATTACGTAGTTTATTATTAACGAATACAAACCGATAATTGGTATAACGGGACAATATTCATTATTTGGCATTATTTGGAAAATACAGTGTAGTGTTATTATCAAATTAGTTAATGAAAATAAACGACCTTTATTAAAGCACCGCAATAATAATGGTAAAGTACTAAACTAAAAAAAAACTATAAAAGTAAACTAAACTATGTATAAACCTTGGTGGTAGAACCTTTTGTGATTCGGCTCCGGCGGCACCACCGCCACACCTTTTTCTACCTAATATCAGCAGTGTTAGGCGCTGCTGTGTTCCGTTTTGAAGGGTGTGGTAAGGTGACAGAATTTTCTGAGGCGTTCCAGCTCAGGGGTAGCGGTGCATCTGTGGCACCTCAGGCAGGAATATCTAATTCTATCTGGGGTTGATTACAGATGTCCATAGGCGGTAGTAGCCACTTACCATTGGGTGGACTCGTGGGTGTGCTTGTCTGCTACTCCTATATTAAAAACAAATAAAAAAAAAACATTTGGAGACCGATTGAAAAGTATTAGAACTTTGCATTCTACTCCGCAGGCACCACCGCCACAATTACATATGTCTGACTTACAAAAACAGTCTTAATCTTTGCTATATTCTGATTTTGAAGGGTGTTGTAATGGAGGGGCACTTATACGACGTGTTCCAACTTAATTCTTAGAATAACAACACATCTATGAACATGCTCAAGTAGGACTCTAATCTTTATCTGTTTTTATAACATAGGAGCAGAGCATGCAGTCCGTCTCGTGGTAAGTGGCTACTATCGCTCATGGACATCTGCAATCAACTTCTACCTTAGAAGCTCGAATGCCTAGGATAATTATGTCTCTATTAACATACTTTTTATTCCAGAACACAGCAGCGCTTAACACTGTTATTATAAGACAGAAATAAGTGTGGCGGTGTTGCCGCCGGAGACGAACCAGATAGGATTCTAACGCCTTCAAACGGGGTTGATTACGGGTCGATGGGCGGTAGTTGCCCTTACCACCAGGCAGACTGAATGTTTATTTGCTACGTCTTTCATATAAAAATCCTGTTACTATTTGTATTTAAAACTTTACCTTTAACTTTAGTTACTAAAATTAATAAAAAAAAGGGTAGAAGATTTTTTTCTTTTTTTCTCCCGTTTACAACACTTGGCACGGTGTATACTGCACAGCCTTCCGAGCAACGTTCGCATACGGTCCGGGCTGAAAATCAGTTGCCGAGATCCAATCTCGTTTTTTTTCTGAGCTCCGGAACCTTTTTTCACAGACTTTAGCTGCAACACTCGATTATGTATTTTGTTTGTTTTTATTTTTTAATTTACTTTATTATTTTCAGTTTTTTTTTTATATTTTGTGTAATTTTTTTTCTTAAGAAAATTTTGTCAATAAGTTCATAATTAAGCTTGTGTTTCCATATGTGTATTTTTGGATTTCATTGTTTATTGTGTGTTATAATTTGTTGTTGTTGCTTAAGTTCTTGAAATAAATAATCTATCTATCAATCTATCTATTTGATTCGGTTGCTAATAACAATGCTCAAAATTCAATAAAAATAGGGCGCTCGAATCATGGGCCATCAATTTTGTTCCGATCTCGTATTACGTTTGTATCGATGCTCGTAGCCCACAATTGATTCATCAAATAGTGAAATGTTTGTGTATGAATGAATAATGATTTATGTTCAGTAAAGGCTGTTAAAACATTATGTTGCATGGAAATTTTCGTCTATTTGTGGAAATGTTTACAATATCTGACTATATACATTCAGTATGATATCACTAGACATCAATATTATTATTTATCCATTGATTAATCTATATAGGTTCATAATTAGTATCAATATTAAAGTTTGAAATCTCGTTATTTCTATTCAATGGAGACCAAATGCTGATTACATATTATGTAGATATGACGTTTGCGTCATAAATAAAACTTATTTTAATTTTCTATCATAATATACATATGTATATAAACATATGTAAGGTAGAACCAGAGGAAGGCCTCGGGTCTCCTTTTCTATATTTACGGAGTTGGTTACAGATGTCAAAGGGTAGCAATGACTACTAACCATTGGCCCTGTAGTTCCGGGACCAGAATAGGGCTACGGTATCCCCTGCCTGTCGTAAGAGGCGACTAAAAGGGGGCTTCTGGGGTCGCGGGTGGCAAGAGTGGTTGCCCCGTTGGGCTCGCCCAACGTGGCAACGCGCTAAGAGGACTCCGGTAGCGTTCCTTTGGAGATCCCGGAGCACTCTACGCAGCGCCGAGGACGGCGACCGGGGGGGTTTTAGTGCGGTAAGAATCCCACATAACCCCGCGTCGCTCCTACAGCACCAGGTACCTTTTGAAGGCTTCCCCCTCGTGATAAAAAAAAAGTGAATACTAACCATAAGGTGGATTGCAACACGAAGGTACTATGCTAGTTCAATTATATATAAAAACCACGTCACCCATGAGCAGGAATCTCATCTCAGTACATAGCTACAAGGGTAGAGAAAACGTTATTTATAACACAATAATAAATGGATTTATGTATTTGTGTCCAATCCGATAACACCTGTGAAATTTCCGTAACGTGCTTAAAATATTATGAAAATTTTATTGGAATCATAATATTAAAGCGCTATTAAAACTCCCCAAATAATGATCGTCGTTTAAAACAACATAGCAATATAAGCTTTTATTGCTTAAAATTAACATTTGGCAAAAAGTATCATTTCAGTGCTTTTCATGATACTAAATTTCATTTTAACTTCATTGTCTTGTGATATGGCTGATCTATTAATGGTATTAATTTACTTTTATTATTTTTAAGTATTAAAAAATCTGTTTTTATAAGAAAAATGCAAAGGAATTTAAATCACGAAATATTCATTCTCTGGTCATTTGTTATTAATCGGCCATGAAACTGCAGCATCTTCAGTTTTAAGCGCTGCTGTTTTCTAGTTTGAAGTGTGTGGTAAGAGAGACGTAATTTTCCGAGCCGTTCCAGGTTAGTCCTTCAGGGTAGAAGCGTATCTATCCGCTCAGGTAGGAATATTTAATATTATCTATGGTTGATTACAGATATCCATGAGCGGCAGTAGCCACTTACCATCGGGTGGACTCATGCTCGTCTGCTACTCCTATATTATAAAAAAATACAATTTTCCATATTTTGGAGTGCCTTTAACCGACTAGAAAGCAATCTCCCCAGTTCTAACCCTCGCGATGCACGGCCTCCGCATCTAGCCACAATTCATTTCCCATTTCCGCTTCGCTGTAGGTTGATCCCTCTCGCCACTCGGCTGCTTGCTACTTGTTGACTTGTCTCACTGAGAAGGGATGTGCGATAGGCGAATTTGGAAACCACTTACTTGTTAACCAATGTTTTTTTTTCTAATATTTTGTTCCGAGAATCCAGTGATAATTAAATAAGTTAAATAAGTGATTTGTATAAATTAGCTCTGTGACAAATATTTCTACTTTTTTGTGATTTTGGCAAGAACAACACGTACGTAGAGGATTTTCCATGTCTATGCGTGATCCTGAATCTTAGCTATCTTCTTCGATAATTTATATTTTCGTCAAAGCATTTTTAAATTAAGATCATAATCGTATTGTGATGCGTGTCTAAGCTACGAAGAAAAATATGTGCAACGATGGTTGTTCTTCAAAGCACGCTATGTAACATACACTTATAGTTCCATTACAACTTCATTGTATTTATGTCTAATTTTTCATTAGATAATAGAAAATAACACAAAATACACCTATGTGGTTATAAATAAATATGTATTAAAATAATTGTGCTAAAATATATTTACAGGAAGTTTCCGACCGCTGCAACAATTCCTCAATATGTTCACGCTAGACATGTTCCGTCCCCTCCATTAGGGAACAATTCATTTCAAATTTTCAAAGTACTGAGGAAAGCAATATTTTTCGACTTACTTTAAGAAATCTATGATAAATATTGTTTGTTCTTCGCGTTTTGAGGCGATTCCACAGATTGCCAAGATTGGTAGTGATATTAAGAAGCTTAACTAAAATACAAAGTATTAAACAATGTCTTTACAAGAACTACTGTACGAATCCACACTTCATAGCTAGGTTCCCAATTTTTTTTGTAATATAGGAGTAGCAGACGAGCGTACAGTCCACCTGATGGTAAGTGGATACTCCCACCCATGGACATCTGTAATCAACCTCAGATAAGATTAGATATTCCTACCTGAGGTCGGCCACAGATGCGCTGCTAACCCTGAGGACTGAGCTGGAACGCCTCGGAAAAGTCTGTCTTCCTTACCACAACCTTCAAACCGGAACACAGCAGCGCCACTGCTATTATTAGGTAGAAATAGGTGTGGCGGTGGTGCCGCTGGAGTCGAACCACAAAGGGTTCTACCACCTCCATAAATTTGTATTGCATCTCCCAAAGTATAGCTTAAGCTAACCGCAATGATCAGGGTCCTTACCGTTTTCGTGTATGATTTTCCCAAAGCACAAAACTAAGTACCTACATATGTAAATTAAAATAAACACAAAAGACATAAGGACATGTGCTTCAAAGTATTCAGACTACAATGTACATGAGAATTTCCGAGCGCTGCAACAATTCCCGCAATATTCTTCACGCAACACTTGCTCCGTTCCCTCTATTATGGAACAATTCATTTCTCATTTCCGAAACACTGCAACGTTTGTTCCGCTCAATCAAAAATAAATGAAAAATGTACTCATTCGGTCACTTCTTGATCGTAGAAATCACAACAGATGAAACAACTAATTAATATTATATTATAGTAGATTTAGTCTAGGCTAAGCTATCTGTGGTTAATTTCAAAATTATTGTTTTTATTCGGGAAAAGTTAATCTTTAAATTAATTTATTCTTTTTATTATTAATGTTTTAAAACAGATAAAATATTATTACATCATCTTTTGATAGTACATTTATTACGTTAATATTTAAAAATCAATAGCTAAAACAAAATTAAGACTGCCTAGACAGAAACAGTTGCACGTGACGACTTTCAAAAAGTCTCAGTTGTATATCTGTTAAATAATTTATTAGAGACTTGGCGAAAACCACAAATTTATCTTGTAGATATTTATTTGCCAGACCAGACATCAAGAAGCTGTATACAGGCCCTAAGTTCGTATTCACACGTACCACAATCATACTACACGATAGCGTCAAAATGTCAGCAAGCACAAGTTACTTGTGAAATACATCACTGCAGTTTCCTGTAGCTGTGTCGAATTAACTACAAAAACTTGTCTTTGCGATAGAGTGGTCGACTTTTTGTGCTCTATGTCCTTTGTTGTTGCGAAGTGGCTACAATATGGTCAGAAAAATATGTGTAAAGCTGTGAATTTTCATACAACGCGCTCACTCACGCAATTGTCATTGTGGTGTGGTTGTCGCGTGGAGTAGTTGTGGTACGTGTGAATAGATACAAAGTTATATAACAGCTATAAGGATTATCCGTAAACAATATGCCGCTTTCGGCATGAGCCGTTATTATCAACGCCTTGCACCCGTTTATTTATACTATTGTCTAAGTAATGCTGACTTCTGTATTATTAAGGCGTATTTGTTCAGTATATTTAGTGAAGCTAAAGTTAGTCAAGGAAATATAGCTTACTTTAAATAATAATATAAATAGAAAGCGCTGGCTCAATTTTTAATTTACAGAATAATAAGTTGCAAATCAATAGTTTTTTTTTAGTAATCAAAGATTGAATTAGCAAACAAACTTGAAGTCTACTTAATGGTAGGTAAGTGATCACTGCTGCCCGTGGACATTTGTAATCAACTTAATGTAGAACGTGGATTCTTCCTGAAGCCGATCATAGATGCGTTGCATCTACGGAGAGGTAAAATTGCCACATTATATGCAAGGTAGTTGGCATCCACACACTTCTACCTAATCGCAAGAACTGCTTTACGCTAGAAATAGGTGTGTGATAGTTTTTTTTTTGTTGACGAGGGGAAACCTTCATAAGGTACCCGACGCCATGGGAGCGACGACGGGTTATGTGGGACTTTTAACGCACTAAAACCCCCCTCGGTGGCCGTCCTCAGCGCTGCGTAGAGGACTCCGGGATCTCCATAGGAACGCAACCGGAGTCCTCTTAGCGCGTTGCCCCTTCCGGCTCCGCCCAGATGATTATGACGCTCGCCACTTCTTGTGGAGCGCACGACGGTATGAGGTCACACATACCATCATTCTTCCCGGGGTCGCTAGCCAGGCGGTTAGAGCTCCCACTCTTGCCGCCCGCAACCCCAAAATCCCCCTTTTAGTCGCCTCTTACGACAGGCATAGGATACCGTAGCCCTATTCTGGTCCGGGAACTACAGGGACTCCCCATTGAACCTATAATTCTATAACCTTTCACTGATGTGATTAATGTACTAGTAAACTCACTATTGGGCTCAGATGGAAGCCATAGTAGAAAGGGTTATAGGTATAGTATACTCAATACGTATTAGTTAACTTTATACACCCTGGAACATTTTACATAACAAAACCATTGATTATTATATTATACCACTATTGACGATATTGTTAGCGTGGTTATAATCACAATTACGTAATAAAATAAAGTAAAGCTGTATAATCATCAATAGGTAAACGGTAAGTAAATATGAGCGACAAAAATATTGTTCACGTGGATAATTAAACTATCTTTTTTCTTGGGTAATGGGCAATTTATCAAAACTTCAATATAATTATTCGAAACCGATCGGACTATAATTAACTAATGCTTTAGAGACCACAAATCGAAATATAATTGTAGTAGCGTTGCGGTCCACTTAATAAACTGATCCGTGAGCTTTGGATTTCCTATACGAGTGACCGATATTTAGATATTAATAGATTTTATAGGTAGTAAATTTTGATAGTATAAAAATATATGTACACACTACCTTTTTTTTTTTTTCTTTTCGAGGGGGAAACCTTCAAAAGGTACCCGACGACGTGGGAGCGACGTCGGGTTATGTGGGATTTTTACCGCACTAAAACCCCCCCGGTGGCCGTCCTCGGCGCTTGTTGGAGAACTCCGGGATCTCCAACGGAACACAACCGGAGTCCTCCAAGCGCGATGCCCGAATCGGGCTCTGCCCTAGGGGAGCGTTCGCTCCTCCCGCAACATATGGTGATTACGACGGTATGCGACCACACATACCGCCGTCCTTCCCGGGGTAGCATACTGGACGGTTCGAGCTCCCACTCTTGCCGCCCGCAACCCCGGAAGCCCCCTTTTAGTCGCCTCTTACGACAGGCAGGGGATACCGTAGCCCTATTCTAGTCCCGGAACTACAGGGATGTACACACTACCTAGTAGTCTAGTGAGCTGTGATAGCCTAGTGGTAGAAACTTGGTCATTGGGAGTTCCGAGCTTCATATCCCAGGCACTCATCTTTGTTCAATGAAAGTGATCAATAATACTACTATTATAAAACATTATTGATCACTTGATTCAATTGTGAAGGAAAACGTCGTGAGCAAACCTAAAGGCTTAAGATTTTTAATAATAAAGTTTTCAATGTTGAGATGAGGTGGCCACTCAGCTGGCCAATGACCTTTTACTTCGAGAGAAGACTAATTAATGCCCAGGAAAAGGACAATAATAGATTGTCAACACTCTTAACTCATTTCGAATTTATATGTTTTTTATTTGGATAGTACTATCTACCTAGCAACCTACTAATACTACGAAACTTAACTCTACACACTTCTGCAAATTAAAACCTATGTTTAACTGAAAGCAACATTTGAATTGTGGCTGAAACTTTTATGTCATACGCGCTCGAAATTAAATAGAGATTGCAAACTTATGTGGCTGAACGCTTTGTAGTTCGACTCAGATGGCACCACTGTCATAAGTATTTCTGTCTCGAAACAATTCAGTGCTAAGCGTTGCTGAGTTAGCCTGAGTTCTGCATTGAAGCACTCTTATCTGGGGTAACTTACCATCAGATGGAGAACAATGAAGAACACAAGCCAATGTGTTAATAAAAATCGTACAAAACTAATAATACGTATGTATACGTCACAGTTAAAGTGATCAACTATCTATTATACATAATGACTGGTTATTATGTACAATAATTAATTTGTCCAGAAAATGTGATAAATTAATCACTTCATCCTGCTGCTATATATAATAACAGGTTCAATTTAGTCAAAGTAATAAATATGTTATTGTAAAAGCCCGAAGTACAGTAAATCTTAAGATTAACTGAAATTATTAATGAATAATTCTGTCGTATCAACGTCTTCTTGGTTGTTGTATAACAGTAACTATAAATCATATAGTGTCGGTCCGAAGTATCGTGAATCAGATTCGCCGCTCGCAGGAAAACATAAAGCTAAGCGAGCAGGGCAAGGAAGCGCCCTGCGTGCGTGTGGGTCCAAATCATGTAAATTCATTATGTACTTAAAATATAAATAAGCGATCAGAGATAATAGTAAGGCATGTATTTCTTAATTAGGCATTATTAATCCACCCCATGGCTGATTTACGTACACCGTGTACAGAGACTGAGCGTAAAACATTTCGTCAAATCCATTTTTCAATATGTGAATAATTATAAAATTACAAAAAGTATAATTGTGCCTAAGAAAAATTGAAATAGAAATTTTACCTATACTTGTTTTATTACTTCATCCAAATATTTGAAGATATTATATATAATGTTATTTATCAATAATGTTAATATACAGTGTTATTTATAACTTTGACCAAATTGAGTAGATATTATACATAATGGCTAGATATGATATATAATATTCGTACTTATCACTTTGGCTGTAACATATACATTATTCTGATAGGAGATACAATCGTCCAACATGTTACATTCGTACTAAATATATCGGACCAAATTTTTGGCTTTGAACACGTAAATCAAAATTGGTTCGCTCAAAAACTTATAAAGCTAGATTTTTGGCCGCTAGTCCAACGCTATTTCAGGTATACAGCGTATTCGTTCGTTCAGAGGAAAATACACCTGTATATTAGCTCTTTGCAATTTGCTGCGGTTAAATGGAAAAGCGAACGGCTGTATTTCTGTGTCGGATTTTATAACAACCGTAAAAGTTTGTTTGTCGGCTATATTTGGTGTTGCTTGTAAAATACACAACTCGTCAGGAACAATTTATGTTGGGGCTAAATTGAAAAAGTAGGTTGGTTTCAATCGTAAATTGGTCTTAATTGTCAACATCCTACGAAATATGATCGGTTAGAAAAAACAAGAGACCTCTTTTGATTATTCTACTAGTACTATTATACTAGCGGGCAAATTAGGTTACGTATTTTTGTTTTTAATTTTTTTATTTTTCTCGTAATCAAAAAAAGAATGTTGCGTTATTTAAGGATGCGTATTTAAGTTTCAAATCATTGTCACGATCGTCAGCGCTGTCTGCCGATCATGTATTAACTAACTCGCTCGTATGAAGTCGTATGTAAATTCTTCCTTTATTGTAAAATATGGAGCGAGTGCTTTTCTGAAATATTCAAGGTATGTTACGAAATACATCAAATGCTACAAAAATAATTCTCTAGACAAGTTTTGACGTATACATTTTTATAGTGGAAATGTCAAACTTTTTACTAAGGCAACCTGTCTACTGTCTTCTCTTCATTACCTAAGTATAGTTTTATAAAAATGCAAATATTTTGTAAACAAACTTAAAATCAATTGCGCCACGGTAGATAGTTGACATTTTCAGCCTGTTCGTTTTTGTTTCATTGAACCAAGTTAACTAACCTACCAGCTAGGTGAATTTTCCACGGCCCTGTCACGTAGTTGTTTTTGAAAACTAGTGAAAATTAATCGATACTGTATCGAGTTAGGTAACGGATTACGGAAAAATGTTTGCTAAATGTTTTTGAAGCTTATGTAATATTTTTTTACTAAATTGTTTTTCCGATTAAGAATATCTAAAGTTATTCTACTAATGTAGAGTGTTAAACAGAATTACACTGCAGATACGCTAATTATGTAATGCATTACTTAAATGTCTACTTTTCGATTAGAATATTTACATTTCCTTATTTACTTAAGGCACCTACACTTCTTGGTTTATAAAAACAGTAATATTAAAAATGGAAAACGATAATTGACAGTAAAACACTTCGATCTCGTCCAAGCGTAAAACACAAAGTAACCCCAATTTGTTTAGACTCCAAAGCAAACTGCGTCAATTGGTCGGTTCATTCTCTTTACAACCTCCGGTTATTGTCAATTAAGGGATACGGTTTTTAATTGAGGTAGGTATCTCGTTGCAAAGTAAATCAATTAGTGCACGGTACTCCCGCTCGCTCGCAAATTGATTTAGTTTGCCCAACCTCTGTGTTTGCACATTATACTCGAAAGCAACGGTTACTATGGCCGCGCTTAGAGCCTGTAAGTAGCGGAAAATTAGGCTCTTACACATCACAAACATATAGGAGCACTTACCTAAGATCTACACATTCACATAATAATATGATGACTATAATAGCCTTTCTGTATTATTCTCAAATGTGTATATAGAAAAGAAAATACAATAAAAGGGATAAGACTGCTAATATAGTACTGTTGTATAGATCATTGTAGATGTTCATATAAAATAAAATAAGTTAATTATTTTTGACGTGACAACGTCTTAAATTAGGTTGCGGCTGGGAGTCACTTATGAAAAAGTGTAACGCCCGGTAACGTTACGATGAGTCACCGAACGAGAGAGAGGCCCGCCGAATGCCTTGCGTCTCTCTCCCACTCAACTATGATCGGTCTGCCGCGCGCGCAGCACTAGAGAATTAGGCGCATTGAATCGGCGCATGCTTGTGTCTCTTGCTTTGTCTTTCTCGAACGTTCTTGGCGTTGGAAAAACAAGAAAGCGTCACAATACAAGTTCACACGTGTGGTTAAAGTATCGTCAGCTGTGTCTGTAGTGAAAATATGGAGTGCTTAGATTCGTCATTTATCATTTACAACAACTACAACAATAAAGGTAAATAATTGTACACTGATATTTCATTATCGTAAACTATGATTGATTGATTAATTGTTAGATTGACACAAAAGTTGAGAAACTGAGTTTATAGGTTATGTCATACTATTGATAAATGTTGATAGTGTTAAGTAAATTATTAGTTTAAAATTAATTAATTAATTAATTATTTTCTTTTGAAAAATGCAACCGTGTCATCAGTATTTTCTTATGACGTTGTCACGTTCAACTATCGTTAGTAAACCGACTTTACAGACAACCGATTTTTGTAAAAAAAAATAGTGAACATTTTGGTTCGAATCTGAAGGCATTAATATCTTTGTCTGACTTATAAAAGCAATAGTCTGCGCTGCGGTGTTTTGGTTCGAAGGTGTGGTAAGGGAGACATATTTAGGGTAATACAATTTAGTCCTCAGGGACAGGCAAAGTGTGGCCGCATTAAGTTGGAGTCTAAAATGACTCCAACTCTGGACTTGATTACAAATGTTATTGGTGAGCAGTAGCCACATATCATCAAGTGGACTACATTGATATTTACTTTACATTATTACTTAAATATTGGTTCATTTCACAAATTAATTATTCACAACTGCTGCAAATTCGGCCGTCCAACATGTAGAACATAACAAAACAATCCCACACACTTGGCTGACTTCCTCAGCATCATCAATTATCACGAATCTTATCGCTCATGCATGATTGGTCGGGTCCTAATTGACTGTTGTCACTTAGCCCACGCACACAAGTGCACATGTGCGTCCGATGGGACCCGCCCACGCTAAACTATTACACAATGAAATTAATCTACAACCGTGGTTGATAGCATCTCGGATGTGGTCGAAACAATTAAATTGGGGTTTCATTAGTTCTGTGGTTTGTATATCTCTACAAAATGCCCTAGATTTACTTAGATTTGAGACAAGTAGGTACGTACAAATAGCCACATGGAACTCATAGTTTCTGTATGAGATATGTTTCTGTAAATGATTTTTTATAGATAAGTTCACACAGACAAAAAATAAACAGTGGTATCTATGTTTTGGCGTAAAGTAAAAAAAAATATTTTGCAAAGAGGTGGACACCTATTCGTATTGAATAGAAAATAATAAAACTCTGCTGTGTTTTAAGACCGAATCTATCTATTAGAATGAAAAAATATAAATTATTATACTTACAAACTTATTATCAATTACTTATTTCCCGCAATATACTTTAAACAATAAAATCATGAGTACAGAAATATATTTGTATATTCTGTGTACGAAAGCTAAAATAGAGAATTTCGTCAGAATAAAATAAGCAATCGAAGACAATTTGTTCCTGAGTGAAGCTTAGATACCTATTTCTACTGCTCCGCCGACTTCAAATTTCCATCGTCAATATGAGTACAAAATTTCACGGATATATTTCACGATTCGCACGCTTTGTCCTATTTTCGATATTTTCAGCATTTTCAGATACGAAGCGTCTTCTCCCGTACTTTTTTATTTTAAGAAACTGGATTGGATCAAATCTCTTTTTTGTGTTATCCTGTGCTACTTATTGATGAAATTAAAATAAGAGGCTATAGATATACCTACTCATGTCGGAAAATTGGTTCATAATAAAATCAAAACAGGTCCTGTAGCGCTCCTATGATTTTATTTTATGTATATTATATTAAAATTGGTTTAGAAGAAATAACTTTCAAGTATTGTAAACTATAAATAGATTTGTTTCTTTTTTTTACGCGGAGAAATCCTCTTGGATTGGATATGTCGGACTCTTACCGACTAAAACTCCGCGGCGTTCCACTGAACGCTCGATGCCGGGTCACAAGAAGCGTTAGCATTACATTCGCGACCCGGCAACGTCGGCCTGCGCTGATGTTAACGCCAGCCACGTCTCTCACTGGTGTCCCTCATGAGATGAGTTTGCAGAACCTATACACGATATCTCGAGCCCTAAAAACTGGAAGATATTAGGCTAAGAACTATTTATAGCTTAACTCTTAATAAAAAAGTTGTAGGATTAAAATATGTTAATATTTGAATGTTCAATCTTTTATAGATTATGTTATTAAATTAACATAAGTTTATGTAACGAAGTGATTACGCGTATACTGACCCGTAATCTTTTGCTATGTTAAAACCATGACAAATAAATATGACCATGACTTGACCATGAATTAAAAATAATATTATTCCGGGATAGTTTAAGAGCAAAGAAAAACAGTGACTATGTGGTTATGACGTTAGTTAATCAATGAATTCTACTATTAAACAATTCATAGATCGGGTAATCTTCGTTCAAAGTTTACCGCTTAATTCATCTTTAATTTCGACGTTAAGTTTGCGGGGGCGGCCGGAGTAATCCGCTTATGCCCAGCTAGTGTTTTAATCAGAATTCCTATACATTTATTATTTTGATAATATTTTATTTATACCAGGCGAAACAAAGTTTAGTTTTGTTTTATAAATTAAGGTCGAAGAAGCTTAAAACAAATCAAATTCATTGTAAGTAATTGGACCATACTTCGTCAAAAAGGATAATGTAATTCAACTGCATAGAAAAGTAGGTATAGGAGTAATGAATGACTTGAAGAAAACTTTAAACATTCATAGATTACAATATTTCTTTTAAAGTTGTTAAATAACTTTCTCTTGTTGTAGCGGCGCATCTGTGGCCGACCTCAAGTAGGAATATCTAATCCTATCTGGGGTTGATTACAGATGTCCATTCGCGGCAGTAGCCACTTAACATCAGGTGGACTGCATGCTTGTCTGCTACTCCTATATTATATAAAAATAGTACATTACGATACGAGGACGAAAAATTTTTTTCTGACAAGTGTGAGTTTGCAGGCCGAGCCGCAGGCGAGGACTGCAATCACACGAGTCAGAAAAACATTTTTCGTCCGCGTGTTGTATAAAATTTTATATTACGGGGTCGGAAATGGGGGTCTTGCGCACGCGAAGCGTGCGTAAAACGTCAATTTACGCACGCCGTGATATAAAAGTATATTTTTGTTGCCTTATACAATATCAGTCATTACAAAGAAGTCATCAATGTAACAATAGCCGGTTCCAAAAACATCGCGATAATAATATTCAATAAAGCGTAATCTAACACAATCGTTCCTCTCCCAGGTGTTCAAACTTTATGTTCCGCAATTCCTTCTTATTTCTTTCAAGAATATCTGTAATAGAATTTCATTCTTGCTCCCAGCGAACAATGTTGACGTTTTGAAACAATACTATTACGAGCGTCGCTCCCCGACTTATGACCTTAGCTCATGTCATTCTTAAATCTTTTTCGTCGGAAAGACTTACGTCATTCCAACAGGACGTGTTAGTAAAATGAATTTCAATTATATTTTTCAATGTTCTGGCTTTTATATATGTCATTGTTATGTGTAACGTAAAATACGGAATACGAATTGTGGGGAAATTAATCATTTATTTATACATTTAAAGTGTAATATATCAATGTATACAGTATGCAGATAACCATAATTACTTTAAACTCTTGTGACGTCCATTAACAATTTTCGGTGTAACCGCTTAAATAAATTGTACTCGATGACAACACTTTGCTAAAATGGGTTATAATGAACCATTATAGGTATTTCACATTCAACTTGTACAAATATTTAGTAGGTTCTAACAACATCTGTAAAAAGCAGTGTGTAATACAATTTTTACATTTTCTCTTTATAATATAGAAGTCACAAACGAGTCCATGTGATGGTAAGTGGCTACTGCCGCCCATGGAATAAAAAAATCCCGAGTAAGAGTCCAACCTGAGGTCAGCCACAGACGCGCTGCTGTCCCTGAGGGCAAAATTCGAACACCTCGAATAAGCATCTTATCTCTTATCACAGCTTTCAAACCGAAACAAAGCAGGGCTGAATACTGCTTCTATTAAATGGAAAAAGGTAACACAATAGTCTCCAGAGTCGACCCGCAAAGCTTTCTACAACCTTCAAAACTTCTAGTTTATACTATTTACAAAAAGTTACGAATTTTCAAACTGAAGTTAGAATTTTTCAAGGCAATGGCAATGCCATAGAGATTTTAGATTTTTAGTACCAATACGTAAGCATTTTATATAGGATTTATGAAAGGTTCCATAAAATTGAGTTATTAATTAAACCTGATCCAGACTAAGCTATATTAAACAAGTACTTTTTGTTAGCTATTCGAAACTACCGAAGAAGTTGAACTGATTTGTGCTACGAAAGCTTAAATTTTGTTCAGACTTGTTCCTGTTTAAGTTTCCCCGTTTTATTTATTTTCGGGCATATTAAAGTCGTTTGAAAATTAGTTGGAAAGAAAAATGTATTTTCCTACGCCGTAATATTGTGTAACGTATAGGAAATAAAACTTCTTTATAACTAACCTGCCAGTAATTCCTAGACGATCATAAAGTTATTAGGATTTACGGGATTAACTTAAATTTTTCGAGTTTTGTATAACGGTAGACCTTAAAAAAGACAGAATCATTTGGTAGACATTTCCTAAAATTTCCTATATGTATAAGCAAAATTTTTTTAAATTAAGAATGTCTATTATGGGTCTGGAGTTTCTTTCTTTGTGTTACATGGAATCCACATGCCACAACAATACCACATACATATAGATACTAAGTAAGTACATTTTTGTTTAGGAATATTTCAGTAGATTGTTAATACAAGTCTTCATTAATCGCGCCGCACCTCCAGGCTATTAATAAGCGCACTGAGTGTATCTAATTGCGTGGCACTAATGTCGCAGTCCTAGTTTACTATAATTAGAAAACTTTGTCCCCACTCGAATGCTGCACCGCTGGCTTCCGTATTTCGTATTAGTGTACTGAAACTCGCGGTTTTAGACGAGAAATTGCTAATGGAAACCTTTGTAGGTTCACAAGGTTTCGTATAAAGCATAGCTTATGTCGTCCGTCCGTTCTACCTTTGAAGGGTAAAGGGTAGTTGTTGTATCTTTTGTACCGTAATAGGAAGCCTGTTTATATAGATGGCTGGTAATTAGAGTTCCGAAGTGTATGAATAAAAACACATTTTACTAGTAAACGTAATATAATTATTGTGTTGTGCCACTTACGGAATGCACTACTCGAGTCCAACTGGCTCTTGGCCTGTTTTCTGTAAAGTACTTGACCATAGTTTTATATACTGATATCCTACATATATTTCGGTAGAAGTGTCTTTTCTCCCAATTATTATTAACCTTATTTCTGTCTAATAGCAGCAGTGTTAGGCGCTGCTGTGTTCCGTTTTGAAGGATGCGGTAAGGGAAACATACTTTTCATAGGCGTTCCAGCTTAGTCCTCAGGGGTAGAGGCGCATCTGTTGCCGACCTCAGGTAGGAATATCTAATCCTATCTGGGGTTGATTACATAGATCGATGGGCAGCAGTAACCACTTACCATCAGGTGGACCGCATGCTCGTCTGCTACTCCTATATTATTATAAAAAAAAAACAGTTTGGACAAGATTAGCTTTAACATGATAGGAAAAATATGTCTTATTCTCGTGTATATTTTACACGTTACACTATTAATTTAACATATTTTTGGTATATGTATAACAAATGTCCGTATTGTTTTAAGTCGTACCGTAGTCATAAAAAACGATCATTATCTGTACAGTAATTTTGGGTCCCCGATTTCCCACCCGATTCCCTTTTCAATTGTAACGTGGGATCTACATGATAATAACCGTTGTAATCTAGCCCCTATAGCACGGTTAGTAAACTATTTGGTTTGTTTCCAATAATGTTATACACAAAATTACATTGATACAATGATAGGATAACTGCGAAGAAAATATCAACAAATCGTTTAATTTTTTTTAATGTAACTATCATCATTTTCAATTTAAAGTTACTCCAATGTTCATAAAAGATGCCTAGAAATATTAAAGTTGTGTTTAAATAAAAGCAGCAGATAAACTAGAGGACAAAATTGTTATTGTTCAAAAAATTAGGTCCGTAAGGAATCGATTTGTAAAAATTTCGTGCTCTGGAGCTGCTGAAAAGAAAGACAATTGTATCAAAATAAATTTTATTCACGTACATTAAATTCACACTTTAAAACAGTAATACGTCACTCTGCGTTTGAACGCCAGACCGAGCAGCCCCGCCTGCTCGCGCTCTAAGTGTTCGCTAACCCAGATTTTTTGTCTGGCCTTTCGGCCGGTTCTCGACTACTCGATTTTTATCGGTAGCGGTCCGTGCTTTGTTTATTGCCAATTTATTGGGAATAAACAAAACTCACGTCCCGACGCGTTTGAGTTGGTGGATACCTAACGGTGCCAACGAAACCAGCTAGCGTTGACCCGGTGCGCTTCTCAGACCTCTCGGTCTGAGAGAAACCGGCAGACCCGATCCCACTGCACTTGGGCTATCCCAAGGGTGACGGTAGCAGTTACTTTCCCTTAGGGGTAATTGCATTTCCCTCCCCCTCCCCGTTAGCTCCCTGCCTCGGCAGGGAGGCATCCCTGGTTACCATGGCCTACATGGTAACAGATAGGTTTTTCGAGGCTCTGTCCTCCCTCTTGAGCAAGGAGCTCAACCGCCCCATTGACGCTGTCAAACTCCGCTCCCTTTGCGAGCCCTTAAAGTCCGTAACGGATCCCCTGTCCGTTACCGACTCACCCGCATCCCCTGATGCCACCCCGAGACACGAGATGGACTTTGACGCCATCTCGCTAAAACGCCCCGCCTCCTCCGACGAATCGTCGGAGCACACCCTCATCACCGCCCCCTCCTCCGACGACGACCAGGGTTTCACCCCTGTCAAGTCGAGGAAGACCAAGAAACGACCGGTCAAACGCGTCGCTAAGGCGACAAGTGAGACTTCTTCCGAGGCCTCTATCGAAGCCACCCCAGCCCCAGCGGCCCCCGCTCTGGCCCCCGTGCCAAAAGCCTCCACTCTGGCCCCCGTGCCAAAAGCCTCCACCGAGCCCCAGAGCTCAACCCCCGCGGCTAAGCCCGCCAAGCCAGCCACACGCTGCGAACCGGCACTTGCCAAGTGCAAACCGCCCCCACACATTTTCTTCAGAGATAAGTCGAAATGGTCCGACTTCTCTAAAACCCTAGTGGAAAAACAGATCCACTACACCAAGGCACGTAACCTTCGCGACTCTATTCGCGTTTCTTGCCCCACCACCGAGGACTTCAGGAGCCTCATTAGGCTCCTAACTCACCTTCAACTCCCGTACCACACGTACGCTTTAGAAGAGGACCGCAAAATCAAAGCGGTCCTTAGGGGTCTCCCCTACGAGCTCCCCACCGACGAAATTCTAACGGATCTAGTCAACCAAGGGTTCCCCGTGGAAGGTGTACACAAGTTGTACAACCGCAACGGGGTCAAATACCCTCTAGCCCTGGCCATTCTAGCCAAGACCCCGTCCTCCAAGGACATTTTCAAGGAGAAGGAGCTCACAATCTGTGGCCTTTCTGAGATCAAGGTGGAACCACCTAACAAGCGTGGCTACCCTGCCCAGTGCCACCGCTGCCAGCTTTACGGCCATGCAGCGGCGAACTGCACTGCCCCCCCAAGGTGCGTCAAGTGCCTAGAACCCCACGCCACACGTGAGTGCAAGAGAACTCGTGAAGACGAGTCCCCTCCTGCCTGCGTGCTATGCACCACTTCAGGGCACCCGGCTAACTACCGTGGCTGCCCTAAAGCCCCCCGTCCCGCTCAAAAGAAGGTTGCTAAAAAGCAGCCCTCGAAAGCAGGTCCACCTCCGGTCAATTCGACCAATTTCCCGCGGCTAGGGGCCTCCAAAACCCCAACCGCTCCCATGAGTTGGAGGAAAGTCGCACCCGCGACCGCCCCACCAACCCCGGCCCCTAAGGCCACTCCCACTCCCCGTCCCACCCAAGACGCATCGGTAAGGGAACATAACATGTTCCTTAAGGACTGCGTTAAGGGCGTGAACCTCGACGAGATCATACTCGTCTCGCAAAAGATGCGTAACGCCAGCCAGGCGGAGCGCATCGCAATCTACTCTGAACACCTAGCGTTGTTCAAGTCTATTCAATGAGTAACGTTCATACTCAACCCCTTCATCCCGGTCGTCAAAAACCTAAAGGCGTCTCGCTTATCTCCTTCAATGCACGAGGTCTTAAGCCTTGCATTCCCGAACTCAAAGAGTTCGTCCGCAACAGGGATATCGACCTGTTGCTTGTTCAGGAAACTTTCCTCAAGCCCTCCCTTAAAGGCGTAAGTCTCCCCTCTTACGCGCTTGTACGTAATGACAGAGCCGACGACCGTCGTGGCGGAGGCACTGCCATCTACTACAAGAGATCCTTCCATTGCACCCCTCTGGAAACACCCAAGCTCACCAATATGGAAGCCACCATATGCAAATTAGGCATGACAGGACACCCGTCCCTGATCATAGCCTCAATTTACCTCCCCGCCAATAAAGCCCCTCTCCAAAGCGACTTGGAGGCCCTCCTCTCGCTCGGAGACTCTGTCGTACTATTTGGAGATTTCAATTGCAAACACACCGTTTGGAACAGTCGTCTGACTAACACCAACGGTAAGAAACTCTTAACCATTTCCCGCGCACTGGACTTTGATATCTTCTCTCCAACAGCGCCAACCCACTACCCCGATCGGGAAGACCAAGAACCCGACGTGCTGGATTTCGCCCTCCTTAAAGGCGTCGCGCTCAATACAAGAGCGATCGAAACACTGGACGATCTGGGCTCAGACCATCGTCCAGTCTCTCTACAGTTAGGTCCCTACGATCCAACTCCCCATACCTCCTCGAAAACCTTCACTAATTGGGAAGGGTACGAGAAATCTCTCACCTCGGCCATAGAGGCCCCCGATTCACCGTATACTATTCCCCCAGACTACCTTGTTAGCTCGGAGAAAATAGACAGTACGGTGAACTCACTCACCCAGCTAGTTCAGACTTCGCTTCATGACAACGCGAAGGTGGTAGAGGTCCCGAACCGCAAACTACCTCGCGAGGTCAGGAAGCTAATCCAAACTAAAAACGCAGCCCTCAGATGGGCCGCCAAGTATCCCACCCCTGTCCTTAGGAGGCGCGCCAACGCCCTCCAAAGGAAAGTCAGATCCCGGCTAGCCGAAATGAGGGACTCCAACTGGAACTCTCTCATGGAGGATATCCAACCTTCTCATAAGGCATTCTACAAAGTCGCTAGACGATTTCGTACCGAAGCCTTCTCAAGCACTCCCCCTCTCACGCGTCCCGACGGCAGCATAGCCTTCGAAGACGCTGAGAAGGCCGAATGCTTCGCAGATAGCATCGCTGCGCAGTGCTCCCCCAGCACTCAACCGTGCGACCCTATCCACATTCACAAGGTGGAGGAGGAGGTCCTTAAAAAGATCTCTCTCCCTGTCACCTCTGCTCCCATTAAAATCACTACAGACGAGGTCCGGACCGTCATCCGCGGTTTGAAACCTCGTAAAGCCCCAGGTCCGGATGGTATCTCCAACCTGGCGCTCAAACACTTCCCCGAGCAGGCACTGACCCTTCTGGTCATTATCTTCAATGCCTGCCTCGATCTCAGCTTCTTTCCAACAGCCTGGAAGACAGCAACAGTTATCGGTATTCCCAAGCCTGGGAAACCGAAACATATTCCCTCCAACCACCGCCCCATTAGCCTCCTCAATGCAATGGGCAAGGTTTTCGAACGGGTGATCCTCGTTCACATAAGAGGGCACCTCTTCCCAATAGATGCTCCCCCACTCATCATTCCTCACCAATTTGGCTTTCGCCTCCAGCACTCGTGCCCCCAACAAGTCCACCGCATTGTCGAGTACATCACAAGCGGGTTTTATCCAAGACGTAACAAGACACTAGCAGTCTTCTTCGACGTCGCCAAGGCTTTTGACAAAGTCTGGCATGGAGGACTGGTATACAAGCTATACCATTCTGGTCTTCCTGATCGCCTAGTCCGCATCGTGGCTTCCTACCTTCAGGACAAAACCTTCCGCTACAGGCACGAAGGTATCCTCTCTCCCCCACGCCCCGTAACAGCCGGAGTCCCTCAAGGCTCAGTGCTCGCTCCTACATTATTCATATCGTACTCCAACGATATTCCTATCCCCAAAAATGGGGTGCAGCTCTCACTCTTCGCCGATGACACCGCCCTTTACATCCAAGGGCAAAAGGAGTCATCTGTCCTCGCCAAACTCCAACGCTCGGTCAACGAGTTAGGAGATTGGTTTAGGAAATGGCGCATCGAAGTCAATGCGGAGAAAAGCTCCGCAATGCGCTTCGACCACAAACGCAGGCGCTTAAACAACCTGCCCTCCGTCAAATTACTTGGGGCCCCCATTCCGTGGAGGCCCACAGTAAAATACCTAGGAGTTACCCTTGACCCGGGCCTCACCTTTAGACCCCACGTCTCTAAGGTCACCCATACCGCCCGCTCTTACATGAGCCGCCTCAACGCCATGATTGGCAGACACAGCAAGTTGTCAGCCAGGAATAAGCGAACGCTGTATAAGGTTTGCATTCGACCGGTGTTAACATACGCCTCTCCAGTCTTCGCTCACGCGAATCCCACCATCCTAGACAAACTCCAGGTCATACAAAATCTCTTTTGTCGTCGGGCACTTAATGCCCCCTGGTATGTCAGAAACGCTGACCTCCACCGCGACCTGGAGCTCGCTCCAATACAACAAGTCCTCAGACAATTCTCTGAAGCGTTCTTCAACCGCTCAGAAAACCATTCCAACCCCTTAATCAAGGGTGCAGCGGACTATGCTGCCCCTCTTCCTACCCGCTACAATTGCCGTCGGCCAAGAAATATCTTGACCGACGCTCCTAACAAACTCTCCACCGATGTGGAGAATCTTCTGGCCGCCCACAGGGGCGTACAACTCTCCATAGAGAATCGTCTTCCCGACGATTCTAATCTTATTCATGATACGTTGACACCTTCAGTGTCATCTATCCAGCGGTAGCTCTCTAGGGAGCGCCGCTAGCACCTCTCGCTCCGCAAACGAGAGGTCGCTATCCGATGTCGGCTGTACGGTCCCCTTGGACGAATGCCTTAAAGGAGTTTTTAGTGGGATGGTCCTCCCTTCAGGAGGACCTTTCAGTCAGCCCCACACGACGCAGGCACCGGCCGTCGCGGCCTGTAAGTGCTTGGACGCATTTTTGCTCCTCCCTCTCCGTAGAGGGTCAGCCCTTTTTCCACCTACATCTGGGCGCCAAAAAAAAAAAAAAAACAGTAATACGTGAAACAGAAGTTGCGGTTTTACATCGTGAATAACTGCGTTGATTACGGCAATGTCGACATTTCACGGCGCGTGGTTGCTAGCAGATGAATCAGTAAGCATTACTGTAAACTGCGATTAATTGGACGACAATTAAGAAATATGTTTGTTTATTTCAAATAAAAACTGTTTTTGTTATGTTTTTTTTTTACGTCGTGGATAATTGCGTTGATTACGGCAATGTCGACATTTCACGGCGCGTGGTTGCTAGCAGATGAATCAGTAAGCATTAACGTAAACGAGATTAATTGAATGACAATTAAGAAATATATATACATAATGTTTATTTCAAATAACACGTGTTAACGATAGTTTACGTTTTAACTTTTTAAATATAATATTTAACATACTCATTTGAAACTTTTTTTTAATCCAAATATTGCGATATTGCGAAAGCAATTAACTTTTCTAGAATATTTAACAAAAAAGTACATGTCTTAGTATAGGTACGAATAAAAATAATTTATTCCTAGATAATAAAATGCCTTTTTTAAAGTCTTAATTTTTGCTTTTCGAGAGTATTTGTATGTTCATATGTCTCCCTAGCACGCCATTTTTTTTTGTTAACGAGGGGGAAACCTTCAAAAGGTACCCGGTGCCGTGGGAGCGACACAGGGTTATGTGGGACTCTTACCGCACTAAAATCCCCCGGTGGGCGTCCTCGGCGCTGCATAGAGTGCTCCGGGATCTCCAAAGGAACGCAACCGGAGTCTTCTTAGCGCGGTGCCCCGTCGGGCTCCGCCCAGGTGAGCTTGACGCTCGCTACACCGTCTGGTGTGCACGACGGTATGCGACCACACATACCACCGTCCTTCGTGGGGTCGCTGACCAGGCGGTTAAAGCTCCCACACTTGCCGTCCGCAACCCCGGAAGCCCCCTTTTAGTCGCCTCATACGACAGGCGGAGGATACACAGGAGGATACACCTCTTACGACAGGCGTAGCCCTATTCTTGTCCCGGAACTACAGGGACTCCCTAGCATGCCCTAGAGGCCAAACAGCTTGACGGATTTTAATATAATACTTGTGTGTGGGGCTACATTATTAAGCAATCGGGTTTCTTGTTTTTATATAGATTTTTCTTTACAGTTCCGATATTAAGATTGTTTCTTAATAATTCTGCTTTAATTTGGAAAGTAGCAAACCGCTTATAAATGAACTGATGAATGCGTCAAGTCACAACTGTTACTAATTGCACAGTGTAGCTTTTCACAGAACATTTTGCATATTTTATACTTTTTACTTGAAAAAGGCAAACCATTTTTAATCAGGACTTTTTTTGAAGATTTATGCGATTCAGCGGATGCTGTGACCAATGTAACACGTAGGGAGTAGGTACTGAGTATGATTTCCGACCAAGACAACATCTAATTTCCCTTATTAATAAATAATCATTTTGGCCAATTTCTGCATTGCAAAGATCAAGTTGTAGTAAATAGAAATTATCATATTTAGATATTTGGCCGCAAAATATTGGATTCAATTAATCCGTTATTTAATAACGCATTAATAATGAATTTGTGTTATTATCTTTATTTCTGTCGTTGAGGCCCATGATAAAGTTCAGTTGACTAACATCAAGTTTGAGTTTAAATATAGACATAGCAAGGGATCAGTATTGCAAACGAGCATTAAACGAATAAATTACTGTGTCGTTAATAATGTTACGTTGCTGATATAAAAAGCCGTCAACTTTACAATAAAGCAGCGTGCAGGTCGCAGCTATCAATTCCACAGCGCTGCGGTCGCTAATAAATTAATCAACGAATTCATTAACGCGCGAATGCAATTAATGGCTAGTAGTTTATTAATAATAGTACATTACAATACGAGGACGAAAAATTTTTTTCTGACAAGTGTGAGTTTGCAGGCCGAGCCGCAGGCGAGGACTGCAATCACACGAGTCAGAAAAACATTTTTCGTCCGCGTGTTGTATAAAATTTTATATTACGGGGTCGGAAATGGGGGTTTTGCGCACGCGAAGCGTGCGTAAAACGTCCATTTACGCACGCCGTGATATAAATACTATTTTTGTACTTAATATGTCCTCATAGGTGTGCAAAATCTACCACTTCGCATTTGGTTAGAGCAGTGAACTTTGGCCGAAAGATCTCTCTTGCTTTAAGTAGAGACTTATCCCCAGCAGCGGGATATTTATGGGTAGCTGACAACGATAGAAATAGCTTACAAATATTTAATATAACAGGACAATAAAGAAACAAATTACTGTGTCGTTAATAATGTTTAATCGATGCTGATATAAAAAACCGTCAATTTTACAATAAAGCAGCGTGCAGGTCGCAGCTATCAATTCCACAGCGCTGCGGTCGCTAATAAATTAATCAACGAATTCATTAACGCGCGAATGCAATTAATACCTAGTAGGTACTATACTTTTTGCAGTATACTATGCAAATATTTATTATTTTCGGACTTCATAACATTAATTACTTTATTGGGTAGAGTATGTACAAGAATTATCGGCCAAATGTGAATTGGTTCGTAGATGAATGTTCCGTAACACACAATATTGTGTTTATGTATTTAATAAAATATCTATTAATTTTTGTTTGGTCCTAGATACTCGCGGACTTTAGGCAAAACAAATGAACATGAAGTCCTCTCCTCTTTATAAGGCCTCTTTATAAGGAAAATCAATATTTACTATTAGCCCAAATAAAAATAAGAGAGTAGTAAAGTCAATTTTCAAAGTCAAGCACGTTATGATGATTTTTATAATTCTGCACATTAATTCAAAATATTTCATGTTGAATCCATATTTAACACATTTTTGATTACGCGATATATATGATTACTACGCTGTAGTTAACATTTAAATACATAAAAGTTATATAACGTTTCTACTTTGAGATGTACGCCTGTTTTACACTATATTACCGTCAAAGTTAAAGCAAAGCAATAAACAGAACTGTGCATGGGACCGTTCGCAATTTTGAGTTCTGCGCCATCCTATATTATGTTGACCTAGTAGTGCTCGGCATAACCGCATTACGTTTAAAAGCTGACGGAGGTAGGCCAAACAGATACAAAGTTTCAAAACTTAGGATATTGCTGTCATTGTTGTGCGGTTTCAAGGGGCGCCTATACCCTTGTGAAGTGAAACACGTATTTGTGGTTATCAAAATGTTTGGGTTCGGGAATATCTTGCAAGTTCCAAAGACCGCCCTGTCGAACATCAGACATCGTAACGTAACTATATGTATTGTTTTGCGACCGACCCGCTTTAACTTCGCCCGGGCCTGTAAATATGACATTGATTGTCTTAAAGCGTGCGAAATTAATCGGTAGCGCTGTTCGAGGCCGCTTTTTGGAGTTTGTACAGTAAGTTTCTATAAGGAACGCTTGAGTCTGTACTATCCGAACGTTCTAGTTAAGATTATTATAAAATTTGTTACTATAGGGGATACTCTAACAGTATAAATATTTTCTGACTTAAAAGTACCTAGATTATTCAGTGAAGTGTCAAGGTCAAGAGTGCCTTCGGTAAAATTTGAGTTTTGCGTCCTCCAAAACTTATAGTAAGAACTTCATTATTCATATCATCATTTTAAGCGACTCATTATTTTTTTCGGATATTTTTTTTATATACTTGGCAAAATTATGTCACACCGTGACACTTCAGTAGGTATAATAAATTATTTTTATAAGTATCTGCTAATTAATATTTTCAAAGTCTTCGTATTCAACCTACACAATAACTTAATTAAATATTTAGAGATAAATAATGCGTAATTAATGTCTTACTTTATAAAAGTGTCCTATTCTTCGTTATCTTGACAAAAAATATTAGCAGAGTTCTTAAGTTCATTGAAAGAATTCCTATTTACTGGTAGAATCCTCTGTGTTCCACTCAAGAGGTACCACCGCTACGCCTATTTCTCCCTAATAACAGCAGTGTTAAGCGCTGTTGTGTTCTGGTTTAAGGGGATGTGGCAAGGGAAACTTACTCTTCTGAGGCACTCCAGGTCAGACCTCAGGGGTAGCGGTGCATGTGTGGCTGACCTCAGTGCGACAAACGTCCATGGGTGGCAGTAGCCATTTACCATTAGGTAGGCTGCATGCTTGTCTGCAGCGGCAACGATTTCTAAATAAATATAACGATTTCTAAATAAAAAATATATATAACTACTCGAATTTTTAATAATAAAATGTTACATAAGGAGGAGTACATTCGAGCACAAAATAATTTAATTCTACAGAAGCAGTAAACTTTTGTGTTTACCTACAAATTTCGCGCTTAATAGAGTAAGGTGCCGTTACAGCGGTTACAAACACGAGGGTCGTAGGTAAATTTGGATCCAGAATGAGTCGAGTTTCGTACAATCATATCCTTAATGACAATAAACACGTGTTCCTACAATTGCGGACATAAAGGTAAACATCCCGGGGTTCACAATGATATTATCTTTTGTTGCTAGCTATTTCGTCGTGAATAGACGACAAAAGAGTCCAAACACAATGACGAAAAGAACCGGTAGTGGAATCAAGTGTAATTACCACGATAATCATTTTGTGTGCCAACGAGCTCGCCGCAATGTATGTAATGTGCCTGAATTATGTAAGGGATGTTTTTGTTAAATTTTGATAGCATTCCGTGCTAAGTGTTATGCCTATATGGTAACAAATATGTGGGTTCTTTAGATAAAATAACCATTTTAATAGCAGCTAATATAAATATATTTTCATTGTATTTCTCCCGACACGGATGCTGAAAAATTAAATAACTTTATGATGCTAAGCTTTCAATTTTTACTCATATTTTTCTTCGTGTTTTCTCTACACTATTTAGTGGTTCAAACAACAAAATACCAAATTTCATCTACATGGACAAACGGACAAAACGGACTGGGTAAAATTATAGCAATCAGTTTTATCATTTTCTATAGATACCATTTTTTCTGAATATACATAGACAATATAAACTGTTTTTCATAAAACGAATTCTATATCACAATAGAACAATTTTTACATATTCGTCAGTCAAGAAAAACATTGCCATACATAACTCATTCAATTCAAGCTCGATAGCCGTCATATTAGTACAAATTCGATATTTAATTACACAGTATTTCTGTAAATAAGAGTCGAAAGTGTGTGTGACATTGATAACGATGGCTTATACCAATAGCGGCATATTGCTTGCGAATAATCCGCTCGCCGTGTCCTTTGACGCGTACGATACATATTATTTCATGTTGTTTTATAAATATTAGCTGGCCCGACAGATATTATGCCCTTATGAATAAGTCGCGATGAGTTTGGTTTCTGTTAGAATTTATTTAAGGATTAAGATTGAGAAAATGTGTATTGTATCTTTATTTTCAGTAACCACTAACCAGTTTTAATGTGAGTTAGGGGTCGATAATTCCGGGACTTCAATAGGGCTACGTAATCCCCTGCCAGTCGTAAAAGGCGACTAGAAGGGTGCTTCCGGATTCGCGGACGAAAAGAGTGGTAGCTCCAACCGCCTGACCAGCGACTCCGGGGCGATGTGGTGAGCGTCACGCTTACCTGGGTGGAACCCGACGGGGCAACGCGCTCAGAGGACTCCAGTTGCGTTCCCTTGGAGATCCCAGAGTCCTTTACGCAGCGCCGAGAACGGCCACCGGGGGGGTTTTAGTGCGGTAAGAGTCCCACATAGCCCTGTGTCGCTCCCACGGCACCTTTGGAAGGTTTCCTCCTTGTTACAAAAAAGGGTCATAAAAAAGTGTTATCATTATCATTAGACAAATTCAATTTAGTACTAGTTTAAACCAAAACGTATGAAATTATATAATACACGCAGTTAACAATTCTAATCGAGCGGGAAATTCAATAGAGGGTAATTAAGACTGCGCGAGGCATTGTTAACGTTGAATAACATAACAACATAACAAACATTAAGAAAATAACAACAGAAGGATGTTTCTTTCGGACACATACAAGTATAATGTTAGTTAGTAATGGTCGATATTATAATTTATCAAAACGTATTTTATACTATATAGCTTTATTAAGGGATGCAATTCAAAAAATCCTATCTTAGTGCTCGTGTATATGAATATTGTGTATGTATAGAACGAACGGAACCAACTGTAATTTGTCTTAGTTAATGAATGCAGTGTTTTCAAAATATTTTTTGTCTCTCGATCAAAAAACACTATTCAATCAAAATCACAACCATTATAAAATGTTTAAGCACCGCCCCATTGAGACCGTGTTTTAATGAAAATAGAAATACAGAGTTTCATGTAAGAAGTTATTTATATACGCTTATTAATAGTCATTTAAACTCCTTTTCAAAGCTTATTAAGTGGCACTTATTGCGAGATCTCTATACCTACATGTATACTAAACAAGTAATGCCAGTCCGACGCTGGCTTCATAAACAGATTCCAGTTCGCTTAACTTCATGAAACACAACACTCACAGTTTTCATAATAACTTTCGATGAAACTAGGAAACACGGTAGTTTCTGAATAACTCCTCTTTATTATTAAGTAGTTTGTTTGTACGCCGTAAATGATTTGTGCCTTCAATCCCAGAAACATGTTTCAGTTTTAGTAAGAGAATTAGCGGTTGTGCTTTGACCAATTATTCTACTGGACTTAAATAATAAGCAAGCGAGACTATAATTGAAATACCTTGTATAAAAGTATTTTACCTGTCGCGCGGGTTTTTGTCCGCACGCATATCTTATTTGCAGACGCCACTTTTATTCTATCGTTTGATAGATACTTTATCTGTCAAAGATACCAAAATGGGTTAATTCACGTGTTTGAAACACGCATGCAAGCGTAGAAAGGAGAAAGGCTCTAAGTAATGTGTATTATCATTAAATAATAGATAACAATGAAAATGTGTAGTGTGAAACAGTAGAATCTATATTTGCACATGCTCCATGCGTCAATTGTTGAGTTATAAAATACAATTGTTTATGAAAAAAATGTGAGTCTGTAAAGTTTCTTTCGCCACTTCCTCTCCGTAATAAATACGCAGCAAAGCGGTGGTACGCGATTTTAAAAATAAATCTGTTATAAATGTACTCTAGTCAAATATTTTGATTTGATAACCTTCAAATTATAACAGCAGTCGATAATGCTTTTACAAGGTAGAAATAGATGCAGCATAATTGTTGCAATTGACCCAAAAACATTTATTTCTAATTTATACGTTTTCTACACTCACTCACACGCACACCAGGGCTCCCTGTGTCGTGAGTAGTATAATCACATACAAGACCTACCTATACATAGACACCCAAGTTCAGGACTCAATATAATTCATCACATAATTTTTTATTTACTGAGGACCAAACCCATACTCTCTGCTAGATAATCCAGTATAGTGCCTGTTCCGGCAAAAAAAATACTTGTTTTTTTGCCAAGTTTTCGGAGTCACACACAGAACCGTTTTGTCTTTCATCCCGTTCGTTCGAGCATCGAGAAGATCTATTTGTTTGGGGCAAGGAGCAGACAGTCGGAAAATGTACTGTAGTCACGACACGCGTGACGTTTGACTGATAACAGCTTGCGTGACTTACATGCTCTGGTTAATAACTTATCACTCAGTGTATTTGTAGCTTATCTGAAAGTGAAATACAGCTTCTTAGTCTTGGAGTTGGGCTTAAGAATTAAATTGTGCTGTAGTAATTGTGTGTATAATAGTAATTCTTATACATGAATTATTATTTATTCTAATATCACAATCTTTTCATATTAACGTTTTTATTAATATATTTACTTATTTCAATTTAGTTTTTTTTTATAATAATAATCATGTTTTATTTCAATGTTAACTAATATTTCAGAACCTACTAAAATAGGAAAAACCTATGAAAAAGCTTAGATTAGGTTTTAAAATTTATTTTACTACCTAAACTCTATTAATACATTTTTTCCGGACAAATCTTCCTAAATCAATATGTAGAACATAACAAAGACACAAATTTTACTAATACACGTACCTTTGTCGGCCGGTCAAGTCCTCGGCCGGAATCACTGTAAAGCTTCCCTAACAACTGGGACAAGTTTAAGCTCAAGCCAATTTGCTGACATAACGACTGGTCGCTCGTACAACGGCCTTATCCTGCGATATTAAAGTATCTGTCAAATTAAACTCCCCATCATTAGTTCAACAACAAGAAACAATACAATATTTTTATAGTGATGCTCAGAGGATAGCCGCAATCAGCCGTGGAGTGCAATCACTATTTTATGAACAAAAAAATAAACACATTAACTTTTATTTCAAAGTAACAAAAACCTGAACTCTCGTACTCTATCATAAAAAAATTAGGGTAATTATGCAGTTTGGCTACTTTTCCGAAAATTAATGCAATATTTTTTTTTAGCATGGGTAGCTTCAATTAGTCACCATTGATGATATTCCGTCGGGGGAGGCTTACATTTCCTATTGAATTGGTTAGGTTAGGTTGAAACATATAAGACAATATAAAACTAAGCGAGCACTAAAACTACTTGAAGTCACTCATGCTAAAAAAAATATTGCATTGATTTTCGGAAAAGTAGCCAAACTGCATAATTACCAAAATTAGTATTCTAGACAAAGCCAAAAACACTAAATTTTCGTGTCTTTGGCGTAATATCGTACCTTTGTCGATCGTCGGTCAAGTCTTCGGCCGGAATCATTGTAAAGCTTCCCTAACAACTCGGACAAGTTCAAGCTAAAGCCAATTTGCTGTCATAAAGACGGGTCGCTCGTACAACCGCCTCATTTTCTGCCCCATCTTCCAGCGATATCAAAGGACCTCTCAAATTAAACTCCCCATCATAAGTTGTTTGCTAACGGATAATATTTTAAAGTAAGTAAAAGTATTGGTTTTATTTTTTTCAATATACGAGAGAGAATGATTACAAGAAGTGGTAAATAAACATACCGATATTCTATACTTTTTTCTTTAAACTTAAAAACTTGTAAAAAAAAAATATATATTAACATTACAATACGTACATAAAAACGCATATATTAATCGTATACCTTTTCTTAACTCTTTCAAACTTAAATAAAATAAAAATTCAGCACTTCTCCAGTTCCTAATTTCATAAAATTGCGTCCCGTTTTAATATATTTCCTGTGCTTTTACGAGTGGAGTGCATTCTAACAAAGAATGTTAATTTGCATTTTTACCGTTACGGGGAAGTGAACTTGAGAAGGAAAATGAAATTGCGTAGCGTGAGATCCTTTCTGAGATTTTATAAAAGTCTTTAAGTGTAGCATCAACGAAAATATTGTATAAAAAGTATAACAGTTTTCTTAACTTTTATCTTCACTCTTTGTAAATTCATTACAGTGTTCCACAATTCTGGAGCGATAAACATTGTTGTGCTCCAGTATTTTAGTTTTTGTACAGAACTCTTTGTACATTTAAGTAATTCTTAGATAGACTATTTGGTAGATTTCCGTTTTAATTAGTGACATTGTTGAACTATTAGTATGAAAACCATGTAATATCAATATTTGAAACAACGTGTCACGATTACAAAGTGAAAAGTGAAAGTTGAAAACCATGTAATATCAATATTTGAAACAACGTGTCACGGTTACAGAGTGTCGTAAAATATACCTTTTAATCGCAATATTTATATGAAGACAGTATAGTGAGCGTCCATTGAATGCAAGTTGCAATTTCGGAAATACATAATACACAAGATCGGTACAAATCCTATGACCTAATAAAAATAACTTACATGATATTAAAGTATGTCTAAGATCATTTGATTTTGTATGAATACGGCGCGGTTTTATGAGCGTCACGCTCATCCTTCAAAAAAGAAGTATTTCTGTTCATAAATTTAAATATTTTATGATTATATTAGGCCCAGTAACAATGTCTATAATTACTTGACCTATTATTAATTATATTAACTTTATGTATAAGAATAAAGCTTTCGTTTCGAGCTCCAAAAATTACGCAGCATTGCCTTTCCCGGGAATAGTGTCATGGAATTGTTAATAAATTCTCCACCAACAGTACACATAAAAGCAAACGAGCTTCTATTCGTCCGGCCATTTTTGTTTCGTCCTCGGAAGCGGCCGGCGGAGGGAAAGACAAAACATTTTGCCGGCCTCAAGAGTGATGGACAAATTTCCTGGTAAACGGCTTCTTCCGCTCAGGGACTATTTGTCTGAATTTGAATCGCATTTGTTTCTAGGGAAATTTGTCTCCTAAGCCTCTTGGGTATGTACTGGAAACGGCAGCGGTAATTCATCTAATTTAATTGAATAAAGGCTCGCGTACCTCCCTTCTGTATGTAAGTACATAAAGACAAATACAAGACGCGATAGCTCCGTTTCACGACCCTTTTCTGAAAAGTTTTTCTTTATAAAGTTTCTTTATTACGTAAAATATCATATAATGGGTAAAAGGTACAAGGGTGTATGGATTTTTGTTACAATATTGAAGTAGCTTTCTTAAACTTTCAATCCATATGAATGTAAGTGGTCACTGCCTCCCCTGGACGATAATTTGTGACAACTATAGAGTTGCCATAAATAACCTTTTCTACTCACATATGCGTAGCCACTCCTAAGAACCAAGCCTTATTTTACCAGCTGATCTGTAGAATCCATGGATACATAGAAACACACACAAACAATATGATTCGGAACTACTATCAGGATTACTTAACGACCTAAGCGCTTGCCGTAAAAAATAAACCTACCGAAATAAGCTTTTACTTTGAACGTAAATCAAATTGCTATACATTGATCATCGTTCAGTAAATCTTCACACTCCATACTCTGTAATATGAAATTCTCGGAACATACTCACAAAGCGCTCTTCCTCCCGTATGTCATGTCGATCCTGATACAAAAACAAAGGCACGGGAAGTCAGTGTTTATTTTCTAATTTTCCGGCTGTCTTCACGAGGTCTGGGAGCAGACGGAGCGATGGTATCCGAAGCAGATGTGACAGGAATGTAACAAAATGTGCTGATGGATGGTATTCACTGGGAGAACAGTTTTTCATTCACACTGGATGAATATTCTTTAAATTATCAATCGTAATAATTTTCTGTTTGTTTGGTATTTATTTATTCAGATTAAATTGTAGGTACTGCGCTTACTGTGTTTATTGCGTATATTATGTCAATTTTCAGGAATCGCCATTTTATAGTCTGACTAGCAGTATCCGCGGCTTCCCCCGCTTTTTGTTCAATAATAAAATAAAGCCTATAGCACTTCTGAATAGTGTAGCTTTTTGATTGTGAAAGAATTTTCATGATCGGTTCAGTAGGTGCTTCCGAAGATTAGCCCTTACAAATAAACAAAGTTATAAACTTTACCTCTTTATAATATTAGTATAAGCTTTATAAGTGTAAGCTTTAAAAATTCAATTTCGTAAAAGTTTACTACTTTATTGACATTATATCATTAAATGCAGCCTTATTAATATTTTCTTCAAAGTTGCATACTTTTATTGATCCTGTATAAAATAAGTTAAGATAGATCTACACATGGGTTGCACCTGAGGGCTAAGTTCGTACTTCTTATTGAAATTTGACAACCTTTAAAAATACCGTACAAATTAAATTAAAAAAAATCTTAATTGATAAAATTAAATATTTCATTTTTTAAACTTTTTACGCAGAAAGTGACAAAATATCCTAAGTTTAAGATTAGCCTTGCAAAAACTAGTTATAAGTCTATGATAAAGGTAAAGAAGCCTAAAAATTCTTATCGTAAGCTTCCAGACTTAAGCGTGTAATTAAGGATTTATCCTTTACTTTATCTTAACTGCTTGCTGATTCTGTAATGGGACATATAAATTGCTTATTATCGGTTCGACGGTCGCAACGAAGATAGAAAATACTATGTTCAATTGTAATTGGAAGAATTTTATTCAAATGTCTGTTATATTCTTTCTCTTTATGTATCTCGTGAACATTCAATGATATTACTCGTATAATTCATGGTTAATTATATTTAACTCATTAATAGGAAATCTATTTTTATTCCTTAGAAAACTTAATATATATCATCGTAATATTTAATTTTTAGCGAACTGTATAAGTGGATCATAAATTGTATTAATATTAATTACCATTTGGTCCACTTTACTTTACTTCTAAAATTGCTTACAGTGCTTTTGATATTGGACGCTATTAAATATATGACGTCATATATTTAATAGCGTCCAATATTATAATAAGCGATTTCTACTTTCCTTATTTAATGTCTATAAGATAAATAAACATTCCGCCCGCGTGGCGGAGCGATCACCATACCGGTCTGACACGCAAAGGGTCCCGGGTTCGATTCCCGGCCAGACAGATATCTAAATGATGAATTTAGCTTTCTGTTTCTGGGTCTGGGTGTTAGTGTATTTGTCTATGTATGTGTCCATGGGACCCACGGCACTGGGAATCCTAGTGTGGGGCTGTGAGTTTAAAAAGCGTTTATTTATTATTTATTATTAATATTTATTTAAATCTACGATACGAATTTATACAAGCAAAAAGCGCTGTCTTCGTAATCTCTATATTTTTGATAGCCCCGTAATCTTTAAGCGAGCAGCTCTTTCAAATTGAATAAAACACCAATTAAAGTCAAGCGGTGGTGTGATATAAAAACTTCAGTGGTCCATTTCGAAATAATTTCTCACAAATTGGAGGAAAATTGTGGAAATTCGACGATTTCAAATGTCCATCAAAGGTTTGTATTGCCCGCGGCGACGATTAGGACGCCTTAACAAATTTTGGGGTTCATTATTGGTTTTATTCATTTATTCGTACTTTATCGTCTCTTTATCACTAAAATAAGACGCCTTCGGGCATGATATGAAATTTGAAATAAAATATTATGGATATCCTACGATATATGTATGTATTATAGTAATTATAAGGCATTATTGGATTGTTTCCTTTATTATTTTGTCGCTTACAAGTAACTTTTAAAGCTATATAAAATATAAATAGTATCATCATATAATAATGAAGAAATTTTCATCAATTAGTTTTTAAATTTTATATTCTCCTGTTTTATAAGAACTTACTAACTCTAGCAAAAGTAGTTTGAATAAATCAAAATAAAATCATGTTGTTTGGATATATTTTTTATTTGTGAAATATTCGTGCAAATCGTTTACGAAATAAAATGTTTGAAGCAGGCTATCGAGTACTTTTGACTTTTTTAAAGTAAGTGGCTGTTTGGCGTACAAAACGTATATCGACATTGGAAACATGATTGTAATAAAATAATGGTACAATTATTACATATTATGTAACGTATATACGTTTTGAAAGCAGTGATTAGCTTAGTGGTTAAAACGCGGACTCTTATCCGAGGTAGAAATCCCAGGTTAGTAAGTTACTTGAGAGTATTAAATAATCTTAAAAAGTAGGTACATGTTACTTTTGTCACGTGATTAAACGTCAACAAGCGATTGCCGTTATAATATGCTACCCTAACTTTTCAAATATCTAAAATTAATATTTGTTAGCGCAAATAGTATAGCATTGACATAAAGTGGTATGCAAGCATGTACATTGTACACCTCTAAATATCACGAATAATACAGGTATTAGATAGTAAGGTAAGTAAGTTCAGGGAAATAAATTACAAATGTGTTTGTTAAGGCTGGTTTAGATTTTGACCGCTTAAGATCAGATGAGAAATAGCTTGTCTACCCTTATCTCTACATTCAAAACTTTTTCTCACTAACAGACAAAAGGCAGCCTAAATTAGGTCTAGACATAAAACTTTACAGAGGAATTCCTTATATAATAACGAATTAATTAGAAAATTGACCCTGTAGAACTAAATAGGAGTTGGAATCTTGTAAAAGATATTTCCACAACTAATCCACATTCCAAGCCTGAGCCCCGAAAAGTAATAGTGGGTCATTCTTAATAAGGAAGTGATTCCAAGAATTATTATTCTCATTCCGCAATAGAGAACTTTAACAAGAAAACTTTTCAACGTTCGTTCGCAACAATGTTTCTGAAGTTATAGAAGGTACCAGTGAATAAATTTTGATCTCTCTGCAATCGATTGGCGGACACAAATTATAAACTTTTTTCATTCGCCTTGTAATTTGTCTACATTGTTAGTACGTAAAATCAAATCAAATTACGTTTTAAAGATTTTTCACACTTTATTTTGATTATGCTATTTTTTGGGTTCCTTGCCCAATGACCCTCCATTGTCTGTCCGTCTGATCGTTTGTCCGCCTATCCTTCTGTCACAGGGTTCTATCTCTTGAACCGTAACGGATATAAACTTGAAATGTTTACAGAGTATACAGAGTGTACTGTGACCGCTATAACAACAAATACTAAAAATAGAATTAATTGAAAATAAGTTGGATTCAGTATACAAGAAGCCGCTATTTTTCGGTATTTATCGGTTTTTTATTGAAGTGTAGTAGGTAGGCACTTTAAATTTTCACAATGCATATATATTAGGCTATAAACATCCACATATAGGCATGCAAACATCAAGTTAAAATTAGTTAATCGGAATCTAATTCTGATCTCACTGGTCCAATATAAAAACCACTGTAATAAAGTAATTTAAATAAGTAAACTAAATTTGTTTAATCTATTTCCTTTATATTCTAAGCTCTAATAAAACCTAAACATGAGTACTTCGAGCATTTCAACGTCAAAGTTTCTAAGTTAATTATATAAATTGACGACCCGCGTGGCGAAGCGGTCACCATGCCGGTCTGACGCGCAGAGGGTCCCGGGTTCGATTCCCGGTCAGACAGATTGAGTGTAGAAAGCGTTTATTTCAGCGTTTTATTTCAAATTAACTTTAGACTTACTACGCAAATAATTACGTTCTATAAGCACGGGCGTTTGTAACTTATAAAATTATCTCTTACCAAAATATAACAAAGTGCTACACTCGATTCTATTACATTTACATTTATTTATCGGTATCGGGAAAATAAATGTAGTGATTGCGTTTACAAATTGAACGGTAATCGACTGACTGTCACTCTTAATTGGAACGCGAATAACGATGCGTTTAGTTGTTCTAAATCCGCTGTAGGTAAGCAAAATTATGTTTCAAAAGCTAAATGACAATAACGCTAAAATGATAATGAACTTCCTACTAAACTCTACTACTATTACATAAAAGTAAAAAGCAAGAAAAAATAAGTACTTTACAAAAATTTAACAGGTTTAAAATACGATACTATAAATAAAACTATTTATTTGGTTCTCCTTTATGTGTCAAATAAAAAAATAAAAGTAGAAAAGGTGGACTTAATTCTAAATAATGTTAATAAAACATGCAGTCGTAAAAGTCAATATATTTTTTTTAAAGTCGAAAACAAATAAAAGTACGAACGAACGAACACACGGCACAATTAGAACTATAGACTTGCTAGAAGAACAAAAATTCTCACGCTTCAAACCATAAAGCGTAGCTTTCTGCTCCATACAAGAAGACAATGGTTAAGCGTTCGGAGACGGATAGAATCACTTACGGTTCCATCAAAGACAAAAGACGTAGACAAAATATCTTTGTCGACGAAAAGCGGTGACGCTATATAATGCCACAAGATGTCGAATTGCTTGCAGCCCAGGAAATGACTAGGAAATTGCCCCATTATGCTTGCAAATCGTGAGCTGCATTCGAATTACTTCTTTGCTTGTAATTTTGCATGCCTGAGAGGCAACCAAAGAGAATGACTTAAAAGCGTCTACGCATGAAGTTGACAAGTTTGGAGACGTTTTGCTACTAACATGCTTCTAGCGTATTTTGAGTTGTGTAGTTTTCAGTACGTATTGTTATGAGTCTTGAGATAGTATTGTGATATAATAAGTAACATTATTTTTATTAGCTTTCATAAGCACATTCACCTTTGAGCACATTATTGTAACATACTTTCTATATTAGCGTATTAACGTTCCCCTAAAATGATTGGGATGAAGATTTTAGAATAAATATGGTTAGTCTGTGATAGTACTAGCGCATTTATTTATGAGTTGCGTTAGTATTACGCAAATCTATATTATGGTGTAGTTATACTAGTGGAATGGTTTTCAAAAAAACATTATATTCAAATTATTATTATTGTCGTAAAAAATATTTGCAGCCATATATTGCAGGACAAGAAAAAAAGCTAAGGTACTATAAGAAATATACAGTTTTGTGTCATTATAAACCAAGGTAATCGTTTATCAATTAAACCACTATGCAGATTAGTTGGCAGCGAAACGCGTATGCAATACCCACGCTACGTTGAAGTAAATCTGAAATTAATCTGTTGTTGCAGTGTATGAGTGTGTGAACTCGCATTAGGTACGAACGTACTTGCTGCTAATTGTTACGTGGCACGGAACATGCTGCAACATTATGTTTCATTTAGATATTGCTATACAACTGCATCGTCGTGATACAAATTGCATGAAAAACATTTTCAGACATCATCATATTACGCACATCTGTCTTCTGATCTGGTTATTGTGGTGGTAAAGTTAGCAAAAAACATAAATAAAAAATATTGTAATAAAATATACTCGAAGTTATCTTTAATAACCTGGAAACTGCATTTCTTTTTTAAAGTAATAATATTTTTAAATATGAACATCTAGATCAAAAATAAATGAAAAAATGTTAAGTAAAACAAATACAATTTTGTGTCATTGCTTAATGCTTGGTGCTTACCAAGGTAATCGTTTATCAATTAAACCACTATGCAGATTTCTTGGCAGGGAAATACATCTGCAATACCACCCACGCTACGTTGAAGTAAATCTGAAATTAATCTGTTGTTGCAGTGCATGAGTGTGTGAACTCGCATTAGGTACGAACGTACTTGCTACTAATTGTTACGTGGCACGGAACCTGCTGCAACATTATGTTTCATTTAGATATTGCTATACGAACGCTTCGTTGATTCAAACTACATGTAAAGATATAAAAATCTTGTATTACAGTCCCACAGCAGGGTACAGAATTCGAAATATATAGTTAACACTCTTTATTCTCCTATTTATCATTATTTGGCTCTACTACAAATGGATTTTATAGCATGCGCGGTCGCTGGATTCGTTTAAATTGTTTCAAGACTCATAAGCTACATAAGTATAGGTATTTTAAGTTAATTAATTTTAAACAGTCTGAAGTTCATTAATTTTATTCGTCTTTATAATAAATTTATGTACCTACTACACCTTTACTTAAAACTTTAGGTAATAAGGTTAGGTCTATGAATTAAGTTAGAACGTCTCACTAAAATACCTTTCAAACCAATTCTACTTTTAACTAGTACCGTAAAGCTAAAATTACTCATACCATCAAAGATCACATTCACTAATACAATTTACAATTGAAATGAAACGTAATAACAGGGCTATTAGCCAATAACAAGCACTGTAGGTACTGAAGGGCCACGCACGAACAAAGGCCAAACCGACAGACCCCGTTTAAGGGTTGAGCGTACTCCAGCGTTAATCGCTCACGAGTGCCTCTTGCGAAGATCCCGAGGGTTCTTTCGGATTACTATTGCCGGAGAAACACGTTCCGATGTCGGATAATGAATTCCCTAATTGGATTAGCGTATTGAGCTTAGTGGCCGAAGCAAATGTTTGTCTAACCCTAATACGTTAGCCTGGAGTGGTGTTCGTGTTAAGAACGCCAATACGGACTCTTAGGCTCGTTTAGTTACGTGACATGGTACCAGATAATTGGTTAATTAATTGGTGGATGAGATTGCAATAACAATACAAATAATCTGCCATATTCACTCTGTTTTTTCGTATGAAGTTATTAAATTGTGTATATCAAGGGAAATAAAAATCCGAAATTACTATATCGATATAAATATTGTGTCATAAGCATAGCCTATTATATTACTTATTAATTAAGTTATCAATAAAGAGTACATGACCCATTCAAATACGTGACGTATGACGTGGCAACAAGGGTAGCTGTGGATTTAAAATAATCTCTTCCATTGGTGCGGATGGATTTTATGAGATTTTTGTTATATGAAATTATAATAGAATTTATGTATACTTATATAAAAGTAAATAAAATCCATAATACCTACCTATTGCTAGAAAAAGATTTTGTCGCGAAGTTATTATTTGATAACACACGCGATAAAACTTACAAAGAAATTTTGTATACCGCAAGACTATATTTAGATTAACCAAAAATTGCTTTTCGGTGCCGCTTAATGAATATGAAGGAATGATAACCTTAAACGATTACGCGTATGAATATTCATTTAGTACACAACGCGACATAATCACATTCCTTTGGTTCATTTATACGCAAAAGAAATCCCCGCCATAGATAAGGCAAAAATACTTTAAACCTTAGAAACATTTAACTAGGAATTTGCCCGTTTTTTTGTTCGTACGTAAGTGTTGTCATAATCTAAGCTTTTGAAGTAAAAATAAATTAGAAATGATTTATTCACTCGCTCGTTTGATGTGCTTCTTTTCGAGTGTTACCTTTAAGGAGACGGAAAATAAACATGTAACAAACATATTCTTGTGTTTTATGAGCCTTACAGAATTTCGTAGATTCCGTGAATTTTCTATGTATGCAAGTATTATGTAAGAATCGCTTATTAAATTACTGATTAAGTTATTTTATCGTAAAGAAGGTACGATTCTGTAGCAATCACACTTACAACGTAGCCAAGGTATCACCATCATCTGTCTCTGTAGTTCCGGGAGCAGAATAGGGCTACGGTATCCCCTGCCTGTCGTAAGAGGCGAGTAAAAGGGTCTTTCGGGGTTGCGGGCGGCAAGAATGGAAGCTCGAACCGCCCGGCTAGCGACACCGGGAAGGACAGCGGTATGTGTGGTCGCATTCCGTCGTATACACCAGACGGTGTGGTGATAGAAACTCACCTGGGTGGATCCCGACGGGGCAGTGCGCTGAGACTCCGGTCGCGTTCCTTTGGAGATCCCGGAGTCCTCAACGCAGCGCCGAGGACGGCCACCGGGGGGGTTTTAGTGCGGTAAAAGTCCCACATAACCCCTTGTCGCTCCCACGGCACGGGGTACCTTTAGAAGGTTTCCCCCTCGTGAGAAAAAAAAAGGTATCACCATCATTCAATAGATATTATAGTTCTTGTGTCACCGTCTAACAGTATTAAGGAATGTAAAATATATTATTTAGTATATTACTTAGGTAATGGAAGTAAGGCTATTTTACAAGCTTTTATTTTAATAACAAGCTGACCCGGCAAACGTTGTGTTGCCATATAAATAAAAAAATGTGAAGGGTGAACAACCCGTATCACTTAGGGGTATGAAAAATAGGTAGTAGCCGATTCTCAGACCTACTGAATATGCATATAAAATTTGGTGAAAACCGGTAAAGCCGTTTTAAAGGAGTACGGTAACTAAAATTGTGACACGAGAGTTTTATATATAAGATATATAAGTAGCAAACGAGCACGCATACTTACCACGTGACCGTAAATGACCACTACCGCCGGTGTTCATCTGTAATCAACCCCAGATAGGACTGAAGTCCTAACCAAGGCCGGCCACAGATGCATTGCTACTCTTAACTAAGAAACTAAGAAAACTAAGCATATCTCCCTCACCATAATACATCAATGCATAATACTGCTATTATTGTAAAGCAGAAATAAGTGTGGCGGTAATATCCCCAAAGTTAAACCCCAAAAGGCCTTATTGTGATTATATTGAGTCGATGTTTTGAAAAATAAAGTAAAGGCGTATTCTATAACGAAACATTGCTACTTGTCACGAACGTGGATTGAATACGTTGACCCACGTCACCGTTTAAATTAAGGAAGTCGACGTTTCAAGGGTCATCTTTCCAATACTTAAAATGTTAGTCCCTTTAATCTATTTACATTCGAATGTATTTCTGAACATGTGAATGATCGGGCCTTTTTGATATAGAATTGATTTTATGGGATCTCTATGTGCAAAGTACTCGTACATCTAAAATTCATATCGAATATAATTGAAACTGAATTCATTCATATTCATTCATGTGATGTTGTCTCCCAGTGCTCTACCAACATTTTTATTTTACTACCAACATTATTAAATTATGATTTCTAATGTATCTCTAACCATCTTCAAATAAAGTTTATTTGGGATTAAGCCTTTACAAATAATTTGATCTATCTGATCAAACCTTTCAAACTTAGCCTAACACTGCCATTATAAGTGGCAATAGCACAGTTACTACTTAATATATTGTTCAGTATTTAGAACTGGTCGAAATACTGATTATAAATAAAAGGAGTAAATTCAAAATTTAAAGGTTGACGTTTCTGTCATAACACACATTGTACGGACAGTCGGTATTCAGATTTCGTCACGGGACGTATAATATAATTTATATTTATTACGGGGGTCCTGGGGACCTATTTGGAGTCGCGAGTGTGTGTGCATCACGGTCGATCGGTCGCCGAAGGGAGCACCGCACAGTTCTACGGTATTTATACTTTTATTCACCTACACTATCGTCACTAGCGCACAAGGGTTCCAAATTATATTTCGGATTAGAAACCAGCGACCTAAAACTCTACATATATATTTTTTTATAATATAAGAGTAGCAGACGAGCATGCAGTCCACCTGATGGTAAGTGGCTCAGTAGCCATTTACCGTCAGGTGGACTGCATGCTCGTCTGCATGCATGTCCATGGGCGGACTGCATCTGTAATCAACCCCAGATAGGATAAGATATTCTTACCTGAGGTAAGCCACAGATGCGCCGCTAAACTAGAACGCCTCGGAAAAATCTGTCTCCCTTACCACACCCTTCAAACCGGAACACAGCGGCGCCTAACACTGCTGTTATTAGGTATAAATAGGTGTGGCGGCTGTGCCGCCGGAGTCGAACCACAAAGGGTTCTACCACCTTTAAAACTTATATTTTTTTCCAATATAAAATACACAAAACACGCATAGGTAAGTAAATAGGTGTATGAAAATTTCGGTACAGTCAATGAACATTTTGTCGCTAATTTCTGTAATGGTATTTGCAAATGGTACGTACGTAGCATACAAAACATACGCCCTCCTGTAAATTTGCTAAGGCTTAATGAAACCAGGAACAGTGTCGAACGCCTCAGATTTGATTAAGGGAGTCAGCACATCATACTGAGGATGCGTTTGGTATATGACTGAATTCTTATGTCCCAAGGTTGACAGTATTAGACGAATTGCAATACAATCCAGCACCTTAGTTTTACGTTCAAGATAATTAGTGCGAGCTAGAATAATGGTTTGTAGAATTTCGCTGTTCTGGTAGTATTGCTAATAAGTTGGTGAATTGAAAAAGGAAAAAATGTGAGAACAAATTAATTTAACGATTGTTAGGAATTCATCAAAATTAAATATACCTGAAAAAAAGTAAAGATTCCAAAGTATGATAAAACAAGGTGTAAGCTAGCCAGCCCAGCCTGAAAGATTTCACCTTTTTGTCTGCTATAAATGTGTTGCGATACTTATTGTGGTTTAGTATTTAAAATAAACAATGGTCTCTAAACTTAGGCCAAGAGAATGCAGTAAAGTGTGCTGTTTCCACAAGTAGTAAGCACGCTGAGCACGAACTTATTATGTTCATTTGATTAAATGTACCCGGGAATAGTTGACGAAATGTGACATTCGGCGGGAAATGAGCTAAATGTCTATATGTGATTACTTCTGGCTTCTGGAATATTGTACTGGGTAAAGGACTGATATTATATTAGTGTTTAATCTAAAATAACATTAAAGTCATGATCATTATTCATGTAGTTTATTACAATAAGAAGTAATATGGAAATAATAACGTAAAAAATAAATTAAATGAATATTATGAAATAATATTTTTAAACGTACACGAAATTTACCAACGAAACGAAATTAAAAAAGGACAGGCGAAAAAATTAAAGGCCTACATTTTTTGGAGCATAATCTACCTCTTTATTAATTATCATTTTATTTTTCGTTAATTCTTAAAAGAATAATAGCCATTCGGAATCCAAAACCCCAGTATTCATGATCGAAAGTGAATCATATGATATGATATAAGATGAATGTAACTATCGTATTGATAACGATACTTATCATATTACTTAGCATGATACTTATCATTAAATAAAGACACATAAGCTATTATACACTAAAGAACATTAACTCAAAAAAGGACTAGCACTAATGATTTTATTACTTCCTATTATCATCAATTACACTTTTGATAAACGTTATTTCAAAACATATTTCATAGAATTTATTTGTTCAGTAAAATGTAAAGTAGTTTAAAGAGGTTGCTATACAAGATATGGATGGAAGCGCGCTTATTTATTTTTCATGAGCGCGCAGTAGCTATAATTCATGCAGTGACTGTGAATATCGCAGCATTCGATGACGCAGTATGTTATATCATTGTCGAGGGAATCGTGGCCGAATGTTTTCGTTTGCAAGTTAAGTGTTTGTCTGCGTAGAATATATTTATTTTAACGGATTTTTGAAGATATTTACAGTACTAAATTTAAAGAATCAGGCTAACTATTATATTTATCTGTATACGTTTATGTATAAAAGAAGTGACTGTTACAATATCACCTGTCACACTTTTGATAAACATTACCACTTGCAAAACATTTTGCATTAAATTTATTTGTTGCGAATATTTAAATTGCTTAAAGTGGTTACTATGCATGATATGGACGGAAGCGCACTTATTTATTTATCACGAGCGCGCAGTAACTAAAATTCATGCAGTGACTATGAATATTCCTGCGTTCGATGACGTAGTACGTTATATCATTGTCGAGGTCGAATAGTTTTCTTTGGAAGTGTTTGTCTGCGAAGGATATATTTATTTTACCTTGTCTATTCAGTAAGCACCGATGAGTATTATTTATGTAATAAAATTTATATGTTTATTTGTACACCTGAGTTACGTGTAAGGGGCAGCCCTACGCGTTAAAGCTGCATCGCGCAGCCCTACACCGTGCTCACGCTGCATCGTGCCTTCGCGGAACGGCCAACGCTGACGAGGCGCGTCGCTCGTGCAGGTGACCGTCTGCCATGGAGACAGTTCACCTCCATCGCGGAAAGTGACTCTACCTATCATATCATATATTTTTTGTTCCTAGTTGTGTAAAATTTAATAAATATATTATTTCGTTCGCGAAACGGACTATTCCGATTCTTTCATGGAATTTACACGACAATAAATATTCTTTGTAGTAAAAAGTTTTGAAACTTTAATTGATACAGGTTAAACTGAAATTATATTTTAACTGTAGCTGAATTTTACTGAGGTTAAATGTTTTACATTGAAGATTCGCGAATATGTATCCATTCTGAATCGCTGCATTTTCGATGACACTATATTTCATAACACTGACGTGGCAATCGTGCCCCGAAAGTTACAAATGTATGTATATGGTATGGTGATACTTACATCATTCATTAATATCGTATGAATATAATTATAATTAATAACTTACTATTTCTTTGAGATTCCTTAAATATTATTCTAAGCTATTGAGAATGGAATGACAAAGTAATTTAAGTACATATTAAATTTACGTAATAATCTTCATAATAATATTTGAAGCAAAAAGGCATTTATTCGTTGATCCATATTACTGAATGGTAATTCGTTGATATCGAAGCAATGCCTTAATTAGTGTTTGTCTCTAAGAGAATACATTTGCTTTTTAAAACTTATAGCTATTATATCTAACAAACGAATGCAGCAATTAGATGTGCAATTTACTCATCGTCATTAAAATTTAATGACCGTAAAACAAAACCGGCCATAATTCACGGGCGTTACGTTAAATGCATAATGACATTAAATTGACAAAAATAAGGCTGTATGTCTACTAGAGCTAAGTTATGAATTATTTTTATATTGAACTGTTTGATTGTTATCAACTAGTGCTTCTACAATTACTAAACTAACCTAACCCTGTGCTTTATTGCCCCGATTTTTATATAATTTTCTTTATTAGCTACTCATACCTTGCTGCTTTACCTCCTTCTGTTTACTCACTTTGCTTCCTTGCTTCACTTTCTCGTGTCGCTTTCTCACTTCGCTTTCTCGCCTCGCTCCCTTGCTAGGCTTTTTCGTCTCGTTTTCTCATTTCCTTTCTTTACTTACATCAATTCCTTATCCCGCTTGCTAACTCTGCTTCTTTGCTTCGCAACCTCGCTCCACATTCGCTTCTTTTTCTTACACCGCGTTCTTCGTTTTGCTAACCTTCTTCACTTTACTTGTTTTTACTACTTGGTGCACTAAACCATTCCAGGTGTAAATCCATGAATTTGTTAGTAAGTTAACTACGTAAAATAAAACGATCATATTCAGACAACCCAGATGGATACAAAGGCTTAAATCGGAACCCATAACTGCGGAACGGGTACGGTGGCTGCAATTTTCCTGACGTTATATTTTTACTGACAATAACTGACTCATTATTGCGTAAAAGCGTTTTATTGTACGGATTTTGAATCGAAATCGATTTTATCGCTGTAATCCTTGACGATTTATTGATGAGACAATTACATAAAATGACATCCTTGTACAAATACAAATTTTAAATCAGGTTTCATACATAAAAAAGTATTTTAGTTTTCAGTAACAACAACGGATCTGTAACTGACCTGAGTTTTACCAAATCAGTTTTATTGATATGGCCATTGAATATGGACTAAGACTTGACATCTTGTAGTGCCGGAAAAAAATAATGTTCTGTTGTTGTAAATTTTGTATCCTACATATTAATTAAGAGATTATATCAATAAGCTTTGCTCTAAAATCATTTATCTATTATGGTGAAAAGTATCAATAATAACTAGAGAAACCTCCCATTTTATATACAGCTTTAGAATTCTAAACTTAATGGCTGTAATAGTCAGTTTGCAACATCATAAAATAGTTTTTATGAATATAATATTAGCTTCAGTAAACACGGAACAGCGGGAAACATTCTCGTAGTTCAATGTTCGACTTCTTTGAAGTTTTCTTTCCGTTGCAAACTGCACAACTCGTTTGGAACTTTCCGCTGTTTGAATTACATAGTGCACATAACATAAAATTCAATCCTATTATCCGCTCTCGGTTACTGTGTTTTTTTGCCATGTTGAGTTGAAAAGTTGAACATATTTTCTATATGGAGATGCAAAATTTTACTCTACTGATCCGGAAATTTATTTTATTGTAGATATCGATTATAACAAACGGCTGTAACTTGTAATGTCTTAACGCATAATTGACGTTATTTTCATTCGATTCATTATTAAAAAAAACCTGAACTCAAATCATCAAACTCATATACTTACCAAGCTAATCATTTATTAAGTGTTTATAGTGATTAATGCGTAAAATTTTCTTAATTAATTATTTATTTTATAATTGATGGATTATAAAAATATTACAGGTAGGTTTATCTTTTAAATACTCAACCGATTTTGGCCAGATCTTTAAAAAAAGACAGTTAATATTTTAGAAAATTATACTCGTAGGTCGGAAGAAAATTATAAATATATTCCATAATACAACACTTTGTTAACTATAAGTTATAAGTAAAATGAAAATTATTTCTCAGCACTTAATCTTATGCGTATTAAGCTTGTTTCTAAATAGTGAGTAGTCAAGTCGAGGATTAACTTAAGCACTTTGTGATTAAGATTAGTGTGGAATTAATTAATCTGTCGCGAGCAAGCGCTCCAGGAACGAACCCCTTGAAGAACGGTCACACTTGTCTAATTCCGAGAATTCGGGCTATAGGACTATCACGCGAGATAAATAAGCCTAATAAATAAGTTTGAGGTAGCACACGAGCTGATGGTATGTGGTCACAGCCGCTCATGGACATCTGTAACTAAGTTTATATAGAACAGGGGCTTTATCTAAGGCAAATCGTAGACGCATTGCTACTTCTGAGAACTAACTTAGTCTCCTCATACCAAAGTCAGCCGGTGTCCACACCATTCTCCTGAAACGCAAGAATTGTTTCACACTAGAAATAGGTTTCACTTCGTAGCCCTTCATATGAACAATAAGGAATCTACAACTTTTCAAAACCAGTTTACTTTATAAAACTAATATTTCTAAAGTTGAGACAACTCTTCCACCGTCACACCCATTCTGATTTGAAGGAATACGGAAAAACTTAAGTCTTCCAACTTACTTCCCAGAACTGTCAATGCATCTGGGACAGATCTCTTAGGATAGGTTCTTCAAGTTTATCTGCTTAGACAATGTGCAGATGAGGCAGTGGTCTTCCACGACATTGAAAGACCCAAAAGTAAATTACACATATTGGTAGAGGGTACATACCATGTCCCTAGTACAATGCTAGCAATCTGATGCAAAGTATATGCAATTCTCATATAAGTACCATAATAGCATACGATTTTCTCGTCCACATTTTAATAAGTTCTCTAGTGCAACCACAGAGTAAAGCGAGTCTCGTTAGCGTTGTTACTGCAAATTGTAGTATCTACGTCTACGATAGGTTTTTCTTTCCATTTAAAATATCTTTGTATAAGTAATTTCGCTATTAGCCTGTTTCCTTTAGAATAAAATATTTTCTTTTGAACTGAAGCAAATATCTTTGTCTGTTTACTATTCAACTCTAATATCCTTTGTGCAAGATCTACTCTGATACAGCAGCTTAAGAAGCGTTTCCATTCTGTAAACGTTTTCATTGCACACTTTCTGAAAGAAAAAAATCTAAAAATTCATTTTGCAAATACGTTCTAACTGTAATCGATTTTGGGCAGTAATCATGTTCTAATTGAAAATTAGACGAGCTTACATGTAAGCGAAGTCTGATTATAATTTTATGAATGGTGATCTGAAATATAATTGAGAATTACAATGTAGTATCCTTCTTCCCACTCGTCGGCATCGCGATTGTTTAGCCTTTTAAAAACAAAAAAGTTTTAAGACCTCTGACACTGCGTATGACAGTGACACTATATTGACAGCTACCTCACTTAATTTAGAGTCTATCATTTCCAGCTTAGTCTCCTTGATAATATGCATGCTGTCTATATCTAGGAGACTCTTTTGTTCTTATTGTTGCAGTATGGGTTTTGATTTTGGGAGGGTGGGTAATTATATTTCAGATCACCATTCATAAAATTATAATCAGACTTCGCTTACATGTAAGCTCGTCTAATTTTCAATTTTATTTCATGGTGATCTGAAATATAATTGAGAATTACAATGTAGATGTTTAGAGACAACTGCAACAATGGAACATGTAATTAAATTAAAGATTTATTACCATACATATATATAATTATATGGATTTAATTACATTGCTGAATATTTATTCGTTCTGCATCATATGGATGAGATGTGAAATCCATAGTGCTTAGTGAGATTTATTCTCAATAATAATATATATATATAAAATATATATAAAAATACAACATGAAAATATCATATTAATAAGAAATTTTTCTCTTAATTAGGTATAATTATAAAATATACATAATTATTAGGATTGCTAACTGAATATTTACTCTTACTGTATAATATGGATGAAATGTTCTGAAACACATAGTACTAAGTGAGATTCCCTCTGAATTAGATGAAATAATATTCAGTGCAATAATAATGCAATATTTTTCTCTAAATATATTATTACTAAAATTGGCCAACAATAATAATAATAGTAATATTGCAATTTAGTCAGTATTAATGATTATTCAATTCAAGCTTTTGCACCTTGCAAAAAATAAATACATACAAGGTCGAAAATATGTTTTCTACCCTCCATAGTATGTCATAATTATGTGTAGAATTAATTACTTGGTCAATTTTATTGACACAAATAATACTATTTCCTTTGCTATGTAGCAATATATGTATAAATATGTTTCATATGTGATGTGCATTATATAATAATGTACTTTTATATAATACTATACTTATATGAACCAGTAGGTACATTGTATGTATTCCAATATTATTAAAATAGGAAGCCATCCCATGTTGAATATTTAGGAATTAATACCATTATTTATTGACAAATTATTATTGGGTATTTGATTTGATCTTGGGATGATGTATGCCCCATGTGAGATAAATTTATATTTTATGTTGTATAATATTGGGTATACCCGGTATAATATTGGGTGTTATACCTACTTTGTTTCTTTATATTAGTGTGCATGTTCAAGAGGGACATGATCATTCTTAGATCAATGAAACATTTTAGTTTTATATGACTTCCTGTTTTTGTAGGTATGTATCGGATTTGCAAAAGTTACTTATACTTTTTGCTGTACCATGCTTATGCATGCCCTCTGTAAAGTTACATATCTATATGGTTGGTTGGAAAGCTTATGATGCGTTTCCTTTTGAAATCCAATCTGACTTTCGATCTAACATCTTTTCCTAAAAATGTGTGTAACTATCAATTATGTGTATGTATAAGTTGATATCAGTTTTCATAACAGTATTTGTGTATATGATTATTTCAAACCCCATTCATGACTAGACCAGAAAAGCTTATCTTTACTCAAAAGTATTTGTGCTGAGCATTTCCAGGATTAATTCAGTTTTAATAAGTCAAATATTTTATAATTTCCATGGGGTTCTGGCTTACTTAGCCTGTAATAATTACTAACACAACAGGTTCTAGTTACAGCTCTGCCAGTGATAAATTATAAAGTTATTACCCACATTTTACTCCATCTTAATTCTTTAAGAAAAGGAAATTAGATAAATCTTCTATATATAATAATTATTTATATATATAATATAGTTTTCTTTGTTCCATGTAAGATGTCTGCCATGTGTGTCCTATATAGTAATGTTAGAGTCCTATATAGTAACGTTCATCACACATACCCCTAAGGAATTCCTATTAATTCTAGGGATGCTAGATTTACATTTGAGAATTGATTGGACATGCAGCTTACTTTCTTTGTTTTATGTTTTATAAGAGCATCTAGGTATACACACTAGGCATAAAAGACCCAAAGAAGATATCATATTAATGGCTGGCCATTCGCATGATATAATAATATTGTTATTACTTTTATATCATTAATGTGTCACATATTACCATGGTGGACATTATTAAATTTCATTATGAAATGATAACAATTTCAGTTTTAGTGTAACTAACATAGACATTATAAAGGCTTAAGTGCAATAGCAATTCTCATATTATGCTTGTCTTTATTCCAGGGTTAATGGGCTGCTGTGTTATTTGTTGACCTGATGACTGGTGTATAAATGTATGATGCATGTAGAAACATAAACCCGGTGTTGCTAAAGGAAATGTTTAAGCAACAATATAAATAATATATTATTATTTGATTGCATTTTGTAATGTTGGGAGTACCAGGCTTCTGTTGTAAAACATTACATAGGTACTACCAATCTTTAGTAAATTTTTTCATGATGATCAACCTCATATTTTAAGCAGTTATGTACAGTAAAAGTGAAAAATATGTGCAGATATTTAATAATTAACCATATGTTTGTGGACTGAACTTCCAAACCTTTAATTATTACTGTATTTATTCCTATTGAGTCACTGAAAGATAAGTGTAATGAAATCCAAAATGTTAATTTTGTATAAATTCTCACATTTGTACATAAAGTTCACATATTTGCATTTATGTCACATATGCCACATAAATAAGTAATACTAAACAAGGTTTTTGAATTATTTACAAGTATGGACATTTATTATTTAGCACATTTGTATTGTTATAGTATTGCAGGTATTGTTATAGTACCTGGCCTTAGAATAAATCATAAAGGTATTTGTGTCCAAAGACAACTCCAGACTTCTGGATTGATTTTATCACTGTAAACCAGTGTATTAAATAGATAATTTAAAAACTTCAATTCAAGTTACATCTATATATAATAGAGTTATATATATTATGTAAGCTCAATGACTTTAAGTAGGTACTCTGTACCAGTAGTTAAGTGGTGCATTATAGTTCTGATTGTACTCCTTGATACAAATCTCCTTAGAGTTATACCTTAATAATACGAGTATTTCCTGAAATCCGCAATATCTTGAAATACACCTAATCTGGATGTTAGGATATTCATATATACCTAGCCCAAAAGATATGAAATCAAACAGCTTTATATAGCTGGTAACTGATTAACTTTTATTATACATAATTTGTATATATGTGAGTAAGAGGTACTACAATATAACCCATGTAATATTGTTTACTTTGAGCCATGTATAGGTACCTGTTATTTGCTTATAAAACAGCTGAAATTGAGTAGGAACTATAGAGTATCCATAACAAATCAATGAACTCTGCTCGATTGTGTTGAGGTATTAACACAGAATGCTACTATCAAAGCTAGGACTTCAGACGCTGGATCCAATATATGGGATACTTATAGTATTCTTTCTTCATGTGACTAAAAATATATTGGACAGATATGTGTCAGTATCAATAAGCCGGAGTCTTGTTTGCTTAATCATTGTCCTCCTGAGGTGGTTCTTTTGAGAGAACATGCCTTCTGTTCTATATCAGGTTAACATGAAATAGTTGTCATGTATATACACCAGTGTGTATGTGATAATGTGAAGAGCACATCTATTACCATTTGAGATCGAGCATTGGATTAACTAGTATACAAAAATAATTTTGTCATCAATGTTGTAAGATTTTTATCTTGACGCCATATATTAAATTTTAATATCATATAACACAATTGATTTGTGTGGAACAACCAATCTCAACCAATTTAAAATTGGCAACGGGGTGCTGCATAAAACATTTATGTCACAAATGTCTATTTTAGACATTGTTTTCTGATAAGATAGCTAGTCTTCTATCATTTGTAATGCAGCTAAGTGAGTTTCAATGTCTTCAGTATGATTCCGTTACATGAGCTCATGAGCATCATGCTGTGCAGTGAATCCTGATAAGATTTTTATATGCACGGGGTTATATTTGTTTTGGGTTAGCGCACCAGCAATGTGATGATTCCTATTTTCTGTTCTCCACCATGTATTACATATATTTTTATCGTGTGTATTGTGGTGGAGCATAAATGACCTATTATGACCTTTACAGGTAGCACTAGTTAAAGTGTTATTCTGAGAAGAGCATCAAAATGTACCAGGTTGATTTCCTCAGTTCTCATTGGAATATGTCATTCATCCAGTTGCTTCACACATACCTCCCAATTTTAGAGAACTCTGATGATATTATTGTATTCACTCGTTGTCCCAGTATGTTGACATAATATTTTCCATTTCTGTTAGGACACTGTTTTGTCATATAGTTACAAATATGTTTTGCTATTTGCAATAACTCCATGAATGATTCCTGAAATTATAGCTGGTTCTGAAAATTATTTTGTCAGAGTTGGTATAACAGGGTTGGCATAACCTTGTGTTGTAGCAGCTCTAGCTTGGTGCTTATAAATCATTCATGCTTTATACTGTGTATTGTTAGTGCAATAGCTAGTGATGGAAGCATTCAAGCCATTTGCCACATATAAATGTTAGCGCAGGTATCTCGTACTCAATGGCGAATGAGTGAAACGTTTAGTGTCAACAAAGTAACACTTGGAGTATCTCGTACTCGACGGTTCTGATGCTTTGTTTATTCGACCACTTGCCACATAGAAATGTTAGCGCGAGTATCTCGTACTCAATGGCGAATGAGTGAAACGTTTAGTGTCAACAAAGTAACACTTGGAGTATCTCGTACTCGACGGTTCTGATGCTTTGTATATTCGACCACTTGCCACATAGAAATGTTAGCGCGAGTATCTCGTACTCAATGGCGAATGAGTGAACCGTTTAGTGTCAACAAAGTAAAACTAGGAGTATCTCGTACTCGACGGTTGTGACTCTTTGAATATTCGAACATTTGTCACATATAAATGTTAGGGCCAGCATCTCGTGCTTAATGGTGAACATGGGAACCATTTAGTGTCGACAAAGCGACGCCACGAGTATCTCGTACTCGGGTGGGTGGTACTCGTGGCTCGGGTGCATTTTATATTTGGACCATTAATTGCTAAATTATATGCATAAAAATGCAAGCATCTTACGGTTAATGGCGAATATGAGCACCGTTTTTGGTGTCTGTAACGTGCAAGAGCGAGATTGGCGTGCATCAATAGTTCTGAAGTTGTAGATACGAGAAAGTTTTTCAAACAATATAGTTTCTTTCTAAGCATATGTTAGTTATTTAGGCATTTTTATAGTTGTGCACACATAACTGTAAAAAATGAATTCATTATTTTCTTACATACCTGGTAAGTGATTTGTACATAACCTATGAACCGGTGATCCAATCCGAGGAATTGCTTCGTAAATTCTTGCTACTGCGACCACAACTACGCGGACGTGATTCTTCATTCCTAGTTTCCATTTTTTCACTAGTTTTGCTTCACTATACACGTTTAACAAAACTTTGAAAAAATAATATCACGATGCCTTGGAAGCGCGAAAAAGAAGTGAGGTAGCTGTCAATATAGTGTCACTGTCATACGCAGTGTCAGAGGTCTTAAAACTTTTTTGTTTTTAAAAGGCTAAACAATCGCGATGCCGACGAGTGGGAAGAAGGATACTACATTGTAATTCTCAATTATATTTCAGATCACCATGAAATAAAATTGGAATTTACTACAATTAAGATTTTTTAATTTTTAAGATGTCTTTAAGAAGTCCTTTTCTTACCAATTTTAATAATTTTTAAGGTATATGGATTTTCTTATGTTTTGTAGGTTTATTAGCGTAAATGGAAACTTGAAAGAGAATATTCAAATATAAGTTTGCTCGGGCGTAAATCAACTGTATTTACGCTCAAAAACTGTATACCTCTTCAACAAATTCATTAGATTATTTGTGTGCAATTCTTATTAGGAAGGTATCATAAAGGAACTTAAAACATAAAACACGTTACACGGTAGGTACTGTTAGATCGACGTGTAACAGGACCTAGTACATAATGGACAGGCTTGTCCTTTGAGCAGACATGATCCGGACACGTAGCGGTTTCCGTACATGTGTGACGAGGCGTCCGGTGCAAATTCCGTAACCACCGTCTTTGCTCGGTTACGTTGTTCTTGATGTGTAGGTATAGTGAAGCGCCGAAACAAATGAAAAATTATATTGGGTAGGAAATAGTTCAAACATGTGTTATTAATTAGCTGTTTTTTTTAGCTATTTTTGCTTTAAAAATAAGATTAGTATATATTCCCTTATATTTTCTAAACTACTTGTCGTATTTTGAAAACTAAAGTATTATTGGAAGTGAATGTCCAAAAGTTAAACGTTATATTAATAGTGTTGATTATATTACTTAATGAATAGGTACATATTTATAATGTAAACGGTTTATATCACAAGTCGGTAATTAACCTTGTCTTAAAGATATTTTACAAGTAATCGTTTAAAGCAAGACTTCTGTGAGTGTGAATGAGTTCATTGCGAACGGCCAATGGTGGCAATAAACTACTTCATATGGCCTATATGATGGACGCTGAGAGTTTGTGATATCTACATAAATATTTATTTTACTTGCGCATTGCGTCTATAATCCAAGGTGCGGGCATACCCTGGCTGCGAAACTTATTGCGAATTGTGCAATATTTACAGCACTTCAAAAGAAAAGAACGTTGCCCAATGGACACATGCCCACAGGACAGTGTCGCAGAACGCACCATCTAGCGGCACCTGAGTCGGTGCCATTAATCCGCGCTCCATCGCCACTGGATGCTTTCAAACTTTATTCATTGTTTCAGTTGCGATGCATTGCAACTCGATTCCAAAGTACGACCTACCCTAAGTTTGATTTGTCTTAAATATGTATTGTATTCGAAAAAAGAAAACGACGTTGCGCAATGGACACATGCCCACAGGACAGTGTCGCACAACGCGCCATCTAGCGGCACCTGAGTCGGTGCCATTAATCCGCGCTCCATCGCCACTGGATGCTTTCAAACTTTATTCATTGTTTCAGTTGCGATGCATTGCAACTCGATTCCAAAGTACGACCTTCCCTAAGTTTGATTTGTCTTCAATATGTATTGTATTCGAAAAAAGAAAACGACGTTGCGCAATGGACACATGCCCACAGGACAGTGTCGCACAACGCGCCATCTAGCGGCACCTGAGTCGGTGCCATTAATCCGCGCTCCATCGCCACTGGATGCTTTCAAACTTTATTCATTGTTTCAGTTGCGATGCACTGCGACTCGAGTCCAAAGCGCGGGCTTACCCAGATTGGATTTGTCTTTCAAAGTCTAATTCTTTAGTTTCTCCCTCGAATAGAATTAATCCGTAACATTGTACAAAACTTTAAGAAAGATGTGATTAAGTTTGTCTTGATACAGCTGGAGCACTGTATTATTGATTAGTGTTCGTAAAGCGAGCGGTTTCCTTATATTGGAAGCAGGATGATTTTCACATTTCTCAGAATACAACGCTATTACAAATGGATATCGGATCTTCGTGTAAAATTATTGAAGTGAATATAACTGGATTGGGTGTTACGCAATTGTGATTTTATTATCATTATTGCCTGTTGTTTTTGGAATATTGTTAAATTGGCATAGCTAATTAATTTGTAATATTGGCATTATTTCTTACTTTCCTGTAATTGACCATAGGTATCTTCTCAGGAAAAACAATTAAGGATGTTGATCACCGAGCTAACCAAATGCGGAAATATTATTAAATATATGTGCGTAATAAGCCTTCAGTATCTTTATGAAGGTAGAACATATTAGCAGATGCCAAGCCGAAATATGGGGAAGAAGAGTTATGGAGTGGAGGCCTAGGACAGGACACAGAAATGTGGGGCGACAGCCCATGCGCTGGACGGACGACATAGCAAAAGTAGCGGGTAAAGCTTGGACAACTCAAGCCCAAAATCGAAAAAAGTGGCGTGCATTAGAAGGGACCTACACTCAGCAGTGGGTGGCGAACGGTTGAGAGAGAAGAAGAAGAAGATCTTTATGAAGAACCGTTAGGCACATAGGTTTCATCACTTCTAACTAATAGATAAAAAATCAAAGATAGATCAGAACTAAAAGCACAAGTTACAAGTTAACTATCCAAACTTAAATAATAATCACCAAATATTATTTAGTTATGCAAGGGAAATCGGGTCAGCCCGTGGTCTTTTAGGTAATGATGTGCTGTACACATATAGTAATTTACAATGCGTAACAAACGGGCAACGTTGTTCCGTAACACTAAATGATGAATGTGAGTTGAATAGAAGCAGCTTCTATAATAACCATCTCTCCACGGAAACATTTGTAAGGGCAAAGTAATAATTCTATGTTGTTACGATGAAAAATGTTATATGTCCCGCCAAGAAATATATTTATCGTGCCAGTAAAGCTGCTAACAGCAGATTTACAACGCTCATCTCGAGATTTGTTAGTGGAGATTTTAAAACGGCGGAAGAGTAATGTTTCGTTGCATGTCCGGTCACTGTCGGCCTTAAATTGTGACGGGTTTTATTAAATTATGAATATATGTTACTATGTTACATAGGTACACGTCACGTAGACGTGACTTATTTACTTGTACAGTGCTACAAAGTTACTTGCAAATTGTTAGAATTGTTGTTGTTTTTTTCTTAAGGTCTTTTTCTGTACGGTTTTCCGGTCGTCGCATCTGTTTGTGTAATTTTGTTCTGCGTTCGTGTATTTTAAACTTGCACTTGTATTACTATAGTCCATAATACAGTATTTTAAGTCAATTGCTGAACAATCTTATTTTTTTCAGATAAATGTCAAACAAGATACTGGAGCTAGAGCTTTATTAATGATATGTAAAATAATGTCATTCTAAAAAAGAAAAAAGATAAAATATTATGAAAAGAAAAGACAAATCCACTGAATTTCTTACCAGATCTTCTCAGTTGAGGTCGCGTTCCGATCCGGTAGCAGTTTGAGAAAAAATATTGTAACTGACAATTTGTAAGTGCCATCGGAGGCCTATACAAAATAAATATTTAATTTAATTTAATTTCATTAATTTCTGTAAAGTGCTTTTTACATTGAATTCCCTATACAAAATATACCTGTACCTACAAAATTCCGAAAATTTTCATTTAACATTCATTAACATTTAATTGTAACAGAACAAATTATTTTAAAGTGCATTACTGTGAGAAAAAATTATTTTGGCTCAATTATGTCACTTAATTAAAATTTACAGGTTGCAGTTATAGCCATTCAATATGGAGGAAGCTTTAATATTTAACGGGTGCATGCAGTCTATACGATTATAGAGTTTAAAACCTCGGCCGTATTATCGAGTTTCAGCGAAGATTCTCATTATCGCAATCGCTAATATCTTTTTGTGAGAAGGTTTATGGTGTCGATTAAAGTCAATGAATATCTATAATGAGATCCGAATTAGATATTTTGATACATTAGCATTAGAGTTAAAGTACAACACAACACACATACACAACCTTAAACGGCTTATATTATGTGAATGTAGTTTGGGTGTTATTTCATGACAACTACTTTTACTATTTTTAACATTATTCATTTCTAAATTATGTTAAGCTTAAACAAGCTTAATATTAAGCTTAACATAACATAAGCACAAACACACACTTCCACACACTCACGCATATGGTATACACCACATTGTTCCAGAGAAAAAACAAACCTCTGCTTACCACTCTTTAAACGACAATTACGTTACTTTGTAACCTAATTTATTCCCCAGAAACTTTACCGACGACCACCGGTAATGTAGCCATACCTTAAATGGAACTTTACAAAAAAGTACTATTGGAAAGCAATTAATTTGGGAATTGGCCGGCTCCCGTGCCGGCGGTAACGCGTGAAACCCCGACAAATGGCGCACGTCATTTAATTCTGCTGATCTCATGTTTGTGCTCCGCGCCATCATATTTAAATTGAATTTTGGAATACCCACGTAGAGGAGCAAACAAAGCGGATTATTACAGCACCCCAATCCAACTGATTTTAATATCCATCTTTGAAATTGGATTCGAGTGCTAATGTTTTGAAGGTAGGTTCAATGTTCATGACCGAGCGCTTAATGCCATAACTACTCTTGCCATTTATGTTGTATATTATATTTGTTGTATTACATACATAGTGTTTACGTATTACACACATAATCGCAGCAATATAACCATACCTATTGTCATGTGTTGAACTTGTCTATCAATTGAACAGATTGTTCTACCTAAGAGGTATTCGAAATTAGTCCTCAGGTTACAATGCAACTGTATTCAATCTATGGCATGATTTCAATAATATTAGACGATGGTAGATAATCATAACGACAAGGGAAATTATTAATAGAAAATGTATAAAGCCTAAAAATTCTTATACAACATTAAAATGCCGCATACAAACGAATAGGCGCGAATGCGTTTATGAATGTAAATATCTTACTTGGATGTATTCGGTATTCGCCACTGATACGCACTGTGCACCACGTGGTGATATTTTTTTGGCAGGAATCAAAGGATTATACGTCTGAATACGTGCACGATATTTAAATATTCGTCATAGCTCGTCAAGTTATTCGGCGAAATTTTTGCGAATATGAGGGAGGGAAGAGGGATTTTCAAAGTTATCTTATTCTGAGTAGAGACCTATTTGCAGCAAATAGATGTTAATGTGTAGTAGCATTATTCAAAGTCTGTTTCTTTTTGCACATTCATAATAATAATTAAGTACCAACATTTGGTTGCAAGATTAAATAACTCTGACCTTTAGCTTCAGAGGGAAATTATTCAACACCAAAGCTCGTATGCAAGTATTTGCTACAGCGAGATTTTATTCTGATAACATATGAATAATAAAGCCGGTTGGTTGCATGCTCCGGAAATGGGATTCTTTACATCCTGCTAATATTCATCTTCTAACCGCTCTGGGATAGCGTAATGGACTGTGCACCACGTCTGTTATATTTTAAACTTCCCAAAGAAAAGAGGTTATCTATTCAACGCGTACACGACATGCTGTTTACGCCGTTATCCAACGATATATATCGAGCGCCGACTTCAGAAATTTGTACTAAATCAACATTCATTTGATTTTTTTTCTTTGTAGTGACATAGATGTCGTTTGTTTCTTTCTTGTTATTTTTTTTTCATATTAAGACATACCTGATAGTCGATGAGATGGTCTTCGCTGGTGAAATTTGCCATGAATGCCTATGTTGCATGTATTTCTATTTCAATTGTCTTAAAAATATAACAACGAATAAGTATATGAAAAAAAAAAACGTTTTTCCCTTTTGATTGTATTGCTAACGTTTTTTTTTTTTAAATTTTATTTTTGTTTTTGGGTTTCTATCCTTTTTTCAATTTATTTTTTTATTTTCATCTTTGTATATTTAGTTTTAAAATTGTACTGTGTGCTGCAATTGTCTTGAATAAATCATATCATTGTTATTAAAATTTCTATTAATTAAAACGTTAAACATTAAACGTTAACCTTTAAACTTTGGTGATGGTAATATAGGGCTTCTACTCTATCTGGAAATGAAATCTCTTATACATACCCCTAACCCCTACACATGTGTTTATTAGTTATTTCCTTAACTATTAATGCAAATTTAGGGGCAATTAAGTTTAAAACGCTAACATTTCATAAACATAGCTTTAAAAAACCGTGACAACTTAACTACAAATCAAATTAAAAGCCAAGCTGCAGCAACCAGGAACATAGTAAGCTAATACAGAAAGATTCATGACTGGCTCGGCATATCATTACATGCAGGATGTCGTCATACTAACGAGCTGCGAGCAAATAACTCTTCATATTACCGCAGAAAGGTACCCACTACCGCTTAAAAAGCCCTCTCTCACTTTACACGCTTGGTAATTATATGCGCCCACTACCATGTGAAAATAATAATGGCTTAAGTTTTAAAGTAATTTTCTCTCTGAATCTTTGAGATCGTTCGAAGCTAGTTTTCCGTTAGCTTTTAAAGAGCGGAGTCGGACGAAGTTTTATAACGTTTTTTTCATAGCTAGTTAGCAAATATATCTGGGAAGTTGTTGGAGTATTATCACCAGTTTTTACCATCTATTTGAGTTCGCTCATGAATGCTAAGCGAGGTTTGATTTAGCTGCGCTTAAGACCTCATTTATATAAAGACACATTGGACGTGTTGTCATACAAAATCACATTTTTCAATAAAAAAAATAATAGGCACGGTACGGAAGATATAAATAAATACGTCAATACTTATTTAATACAACGGTGTCTGACTTGTACGATATACGATTTTGTATGCACCATAAATTGCAGCTTATGTTACTTGCTACTCAAATAATATTAATGACGCTACTTAGATTAACGTCGAGTTATTCTACAAATAATACGAATGTTTGACATTGAGTTATTTTAGACGTAATAGGTAATCGCTTGTTAGCAAATAAAGCATTCGTTTTACTAAGAAATCATGTGTAGTGTTATAGTATTGGCTAGGGATAGAACAAACAGCGTGAAAAATAAATCTAGATAATTACGATATCAATTGTGTACATATATAAGCTATTTTCATACAATAAACTCGAAAAAAATATTAATTGGTTTTATAGTATAAATTTGAATATTTTTTGAATTATTTTAAATCAACTCCAATGAATAATCAATATAGCTCAGAAACGTTTTTGAATATATTTTGTTGAAATAATATTACCATCAAGGTATATTGCGAGTCGACTATTGTTCGGTTGATTTTAATTGGAATCAAAGTGAAAGCAATTATTATGCATAGCTTCACAAGAGCTATCATCTCAATATAGAGTTAATAGTGCTTCTACTTAACGACTAGAATTAATTTCTATACGCCTTGCGGCTCCCACCAATTATTTTGGTACGCAGAAACGAATAATTTTTCGGCGAAACTTTTTCTATCAGCTAAAATAAACAATTTATCACTCCGAAGTTGCTTTAATTTGTCTTATTTCTTTTGTTCTTGTGTATATTTCAAACTCGGGTTTTTATGAAAACTAAAAAGGGCGTTTAGAGGGCGAAAAAGTTAGTTTCCGTTTTAAGATTTTCTTAGGCGTATGTCAGACAGAAGCGATGGGAGGCGTGGCCAAGTTGCGACCACGGATTCTTTTATACAAAATAATCCTCGTAGTTTGGGCTTGCTGATTTTCAATATTTTTATCAAAATTTTATGTTTAAAATCGTTCCGCGCCTCACGTCGCTTCAGTGCGACCCGCGCCTTAGATTATTACATTTATAAAATCGTGTTGAGGACCGAAGTTCCGCGAACTGTCTACACTTTTTTGCGAGGGCCCCTAAGTTGGCGTTTTCATAACTCCTCCTTTGCTGTGAAGACTTTTACAAGTTTTTCCCTGACACAACAGACCTGTGGCCTCGCCCGGGGCGACAGTAAATGGAATATAAACGGCTTAGTAACCCTCTACTAAAGAGATTTGGGCACTTAGATATTATCGTGGCGTTGCGTTGTTTTATGATTACAATTTTATATGAAGGAAAGTTTTTAATGAAGACTTAAAGGTAACTATTTACCCGACTGCCAAGGAAGGGTTATGTTTTTCGCGCGTATCTTGTATGTTTGTCTTTCTTTATTTGATCCAATCTAAAAAACGGCTGGATGAATTTTAACAGTTAAGGTGTCATTATATTTGTCTCAATGACCCGAGTGTCCTTAGATAGGTGTTAGTAAAAAAAAATCAAAATGGCGGATTTTTGGCGCGAAATAGTAACACATTTAAAAAAAAAAAGTTAACCGAACCTATAGAGTAGGGTATCAAATGAAAGGAAATTAAACGGAGATTATAAAAACATATTTGTATATATATAAAATAGCACGGTGACTGACTGACTGACTAACTAAATGACTTTTTCGTTTTTCAAAAATCAACGTACACCCTAAACCAAGGACCTTACAGTTCTGAAATTTTGCACATAGGTTCCCTATATAGCGTGAATAAGTACTAAGAAAGGCCTTTTGGAAATTCCACCCTTAAGAGGGTAAAATAGGGGAAAACAGTTTTTTTGAAATCCTTTAATTTTGAAGCAACTACTATAAAATTTTGTATTTGGCTTTCTGAACAGCGACAAGGATACACTTAGTTATCCCCCTCCGAAAAATCAACCTCTTAGAGGGTAAAATAAGGGTTAAAAGTTCATTTGAACAATCGTCAATTTTGAAGCAAACACTATGAAATTTTGTATCAGGCTTGTTGGATAAAAATAATGAAATTCTACCTCTAACGAGGTAAAATAATGACCGAAACTTTGATTTACTGAAGTTATATATTTTATAGACCGTAAATGGTGGATTTTTTCGCGAAATAGTAACACGTTTTAAAAAAGTTAACCAAACCTATCGAGCAGGGTGTCAAAATAAAGGAAATTAAGAGGAAATTACACATACATTATATGTATAATATATCTTATATATAAAATTCTCGTGTTAGTTACCGTACTCCTCCGAAACGGCTTCACCGATTTTCACCAAATATTATATGCATATTCAGTAGGTCTGAGAATAGGCTACTATCTATTTTTTTTACCCTTAAGTGATAAGGGTTGTTCACCCTTATTTTTTTTATTTATATGGCAACACAATGTTTGCCGGGTCAGCTAGTACATATATACTCGTATAACACATCGAGATGACTGTCTGACTAAATGAGTGAGTTGCTGTGCCAGAGATGAACGCAAAGGGAAACCGCTGAACTTAAGCGTGCTGGAACTTTACACATAGGTTGAGCACTACGAGGATAAAATAGGATAATATTACATATTTGAACATCTTTTGTTTTTGAAGCAGACACCTACTATGAAACTTTGTATTTGGCTTTCTGGATAAAAATAATGAAATGCCTATTTCACTGCTTTTGGAAATTCTACTTCAGCCCTTTTGGTGCAGTCGGGTTTTTGATTTTTTCAATTAATTACTTGTTTAATAAGTGCATTGCTTGTTTATTAGGATATCAGTTTATTTCTAAGCCTACATTAAATATAATGCAAATTTTCAAAAACTTAATTAGAACTCAATGTTTAGTGTTATTTTCTTATCAAGTAAGTTAAACAAGTATTGGAACAGTGCGGTGGATTCTTTTCGTAACTTTCGCTGAGTAAACGAGAAAACCAGGATTTTATAAACAGAGTTACTTATTTTCGATTAAAATAGCTGAAAAGCAAGTCAGATTCCTTTAAAGAACGAACAGTATTATATCTTCGAGAACCTGCGAAAGTGACGGTGTTATTTATAAAGCGGTCCAGGCAACAAAACTCTTGAATGTCAATCTAGGAGTGTTACAAAAGCGCTCACCTTAGTAAATTACTAGTGACACTACAGATTCACTTGTATGTAAATTCTACTAAGCTTTCTCTTCCTTCCTTTACTCTATTAAACCCGTATTGTCGAAGGAATATAATGACAGTATACTATTCAATTTAACATACCTAAAGGGGTGAAATATAGACGACAATTTTGTAACCAAATAAACTATTTAATTTGATTTAATGCATATAAATTATTTATTTATTTGTAGTTGAATACCTTTGACATCGTAGGATGATTAATATTTTAACAAGGTTTTTTGTTACGGACGTTTACAATGTCAAATGGTTACCAAAATGAACTAGAATTTACCTTCATTCCGTAAGAATGTAATACCAGTCTGATGACTACTTTAAGTCGTTGTTAACCTATTACTATCCCATGGTTAGTCAAGGGTATCATCTTAAACGAGTTCACCGTTAAATTTGGTTTAAGGACAGTTCTAAAGGAAATCAAATATTAATGTTAATACGTACAAGGTTTGAAGGTGGTAGAACGCTTTGTGGGTCGACTCCGGCGGCACCACCACCTATTTCTGCCTCATAACAGCAGTGTTGAGCGCTGTTCTATTCTGGTTTGAGAGTAGGGTAAGGGAGACATACTTTTCCTAGGCATTCCAGCTTAGTCTTCAGCGGTAAAGGCGCATCTGTGACCGACTCCAGATAGGAATATCTAATCCAATCTGGGGTTGATTATATTGGAGATTTATATTGGAACCGCGAAGCCTAATATCATACTGTTAGACCATTATTGTTTCTAATCATTATTTCTTATATCCTTATGTGAGTATTTCTGTCTAAAGAAATGTCTGAAGAAACACGAGTTTTTGATAATATCGCTGGAGTCCAACCGCAAGGATTTCGACTACTTTAAATGGTTATTAATGTATAAGAAAGTCGGTGTATACATTTTCATTAAACTCAAAATGCCAAAGCCGTTGAACATAATATTCAGTGCATTTTACCATTTCTCAGAAATATGAGGGCGGTTTGGCCGAAAAATGTTGTTGTTCTATTACATTTTTTTAATTGTTTTCCTGGAAATAATTTTATTTCTTCCATATACTATAGTTATTCCATATATAATATTTTCCTGTAATTAATATGCATTTCGTAATTGTGAAAGGATTCCATACTCTTACGAATGTACGTTTATAGCCATGTAACTGCAGTTTAAATTCGTGTTACATAAATAAAATTTACGTTTCATTTATGTTACACATAAACAAATTATATTATATTAACAAGAGGAGCGAACGTTTTGCGTGGGTTTGTAGCCGCAATAGGATTATTTGGCTATAAATAGTAGAACAGAGTATAATAAATCATTAGAATAGATGAATTTAGGCACTATTGATGAATTATTCGTCTAAAATTGCATCATAGGAAAGAGTTATGTATAATTGTACATATGAATTAGGTATCTTAAATATGTAGATTCTTTCAACTTGGAACTAAAGTTGTGGAATTAACTTTTTTGTGAGGCGTTCTTGAAACATTCTGAAATAGATTATATATAATATACAGATATATAATATATAGATTATACCAATAACAAAAACACATTTTTTTCTTATATACAATTTTATTATTATGTATCTACCGGTATTAGTTTTTCATCAGAGGAAAAATGGTAGATCATATTAAAGGAATAATATTCTATTAAATTCACTGTATAGATTTTTGACAAGAGTAAAAGAAGAGTAAAAAATATGTTTCCAAAAAAAAATTTTTTAAATATTTTTTTATATTTTTTCAATTCTTTGTTTTCATTTCGAGTAAACAACACAATAATGTCGCCTCCATTGCGCTTTCGTACATCCAGGGAGGGCTATTGTTCGTGAGTTTGGGCACTTCGAAACAAACTTCTACGCTCAAGTGTTTGCGCTCCGGGCTCTTTGGTAAATTGTTATTCATAGCTTTGTATAAACGCTGTTCCCTCCGAAAGTGTACTTCACTCATACTCTTATCTCTCGCTTAATATCGTCTCTGGATGTAAGTAAATTATTTCTTTTCCACTGTTCCTAACTAGCGATGAAAGGTTATGTAACTATAAACAACAACTTTTCGTATTGTTATTGTATAACTTGTCCTGTTGATTTGCTCGTAGCAACTCTGTTTTTATATTATTTGTTTTTAATATAACTTGGGCCAAGACTATTTTGGCCTACTTTTTATTCTAGTCTAATGAAAACGATACCACAGTAATTTATTATTTATATTAAGAAACTTATTTTTGGTGAGGGCTATTGATTGTTTCTTCTTTTACGCAACTAAATACTTAATATAACATTTTATTACTTTTTGTGAAATATTAAGTGTTAAAATGCTTGAATATTTTGATTAACGAGATCGAATGACTCAAAAGTTAGAACGCTTGAGCCTCAAAATAGGGAATTTGTCTCATCACACCTATTGTATTCTTTTTAAATTCTTGGCATCATGAAAAAACTCTATTGTCTCACTTACATACACTCACAAATTGACGCACACACACATCCAGACGTAAACACGTTACTAACTTAATCCTTAATTTATAATTGAAATACTCGTAAAAGTGTAATTTGAGCTAGAGTTATGCATCCCGAAACAAATTAACGAAACATTTATTTTTGATAAATACATTCCACTAATAGTAACAAAAAGTGTGGTGGTGCGATACCCTCGTTGCATGAATCCGTCATGAACTTGGCCATTTGTATTCTCACTGATTTCTTTCCTAAGAATGACGTAATATATAAGATTATTTGTGACGCAAAAATAGGCCTCTTACAAAATTATAAACATGTAACTAAATATAGGTGACTTGGATGTTGCATCTAATAGATAAGTGAACTAAAACCCCCTTATTATAATATATAAAACCCCCTTTAAGAAAACAAAATGCACAGAACTGTATTTTTAAAGATATTGTAAGACGGAAGTATATGTAAGTATAGTTTCAGAAACACCAATGAATCTATATTCGGATTTATAAGAAGTGAAAGTACCGGTATTATTTATGCTATGAAACAAAAGCAATCAATAACTATCCAGTACATTACAATAATAGTAAATTGTTCAAAATGAATGTGCTACAAGAGGCTTTACTATTGTTACTTACGCGATCTATATGAAAACTCTTTATCATAAAAGCTCCGCTGCGATTGCAATGTACGGGCTATTCGCATTGTCGGAAAGCTGCAATCAGTTACTCTATAGAACTTTTTGAATATTTACATTGAAACTTAGAGAATAATAAGGACGACAATAGTTTTCGTACTTCCACAGACGTAAGATTGATAACGGACATGCGCAATCCACTGATTGCTGTCTTTGAACGAACTTAAGTTGGGTGGTATCGAACGAAAGTGGACCTTACAGTAGCTTATTAGAACACTATATTATCAAGTGGAATCTCACGTTTCTGTGTGCATTAACGCAATGGTAAGTTTTCATAAAGATGCGTCGCTTACAACGTTCCACATATGCAATAAATACACGGGACAAACACTTGCAAGGAGAATCGGCGCGACTCGAACTAAGTTTTTCGTGTGTGTACGTACCGCTCGTATACATTTTCGTTGAAGCAAGATAGGGCAAAGAGGAAAAGCGGTGGTAGTAAAAGCGAGCGAAACGCCGGCTCGCCCGGTGACAGTTGTCAGTATATTGTGAAACACGGGGAGGGATGGTGGTCTCGTGGGAAGCGGATTTTGGCGCTCGATTTCCCGATTTCCCGCGCTCGCATAACCCACGTGTTTTAATATAACTTTGATAATGATACTGAACTAATACGATATAACTTAAGACACTAATTAAATAATATCTCTGCGATATGATGAACTGGTGTAGTTTTAAAACCTCGATATCCTTGAACTTATGATTGTGTTGTGCCACTTTGAACATTGTCTTCGATTGGTTGAGAAAGTAAGTAGGCTATAAATTTGTTTATTTCAAACGCTTTCCTCTAAAGGATATCATTTAGTGATTTATTTTGTTGCTTTTATATATCTGTATCCCAGTTTTATTTTCAAGCTATAAACTTTAAAGAGAGTTTTACGATATCCAGCACTCATTGCCTGAACATAAAAATAAAGGATAAAACTATTAATACTTAGATTATTTAAACTTTAACTTTATATTCAATAAATTACCACCTGTTAGTTTTTAAATTGAATTTGTTTATTTTTAGTAAATCATATTGCATACTTTTGAATACTCTTCATTTCTTAATAATGTTTTATATTTCCAATTGTTTTCTTAGAAAAATTGATTATGCCAAAATTAAATATCTGTAAATAAAAGATTTTAAATAAATTTAAAAGCAATATTTATTTAAAATCTTTTAAAGTTTAAATAAAATGAATAAAACAAATACTACTGATGTGGTTTAAATATTTGTAGACAAATTAAACACAAAAATAATTTATAATTGTTAACTTCGTGACTTCATTTTAATTTTCTCCAAATTTGGATATTTTTGCAAAATGATGAATTGTTTATACATTTCTAAATAAATAAAAAAATATTTGACTGACAAATGGACGGGAATATAGATAATCTTGTGAGATATTATTTTCATAGTTGAAGGATTGAATTTCTTTAATTGCAGACAGCAGCAGATTATAGTGCTATCTCAAATCGAGTAATATTTCTAATATTTTGAAGGTTGCTGCATCGTATCCAAAAAAAGACACTTATATTACAGTAGTGTGAAGTGAGTGTATGAGTGATAGAGATTTTTAGATTTTTCACGTAGACCCAGATAGAAAAAGACTTAGGCACTTTACCCCCAATATCAAGGGTATCTAATCATCCATCCATCAAATTGAAAACAATATAAGCGTCGGTTTTATGTTCGTACTTTATTAGTTAAAATACACTTTGCTTTCAAGATTGAGTGGGAACCTAGGCATTGGATCTAGATATAATAGCTCCCTTATATCTAATAGATAAAAAAAACGTCTAAGGATAGAACGACCAGGTTATCAGTCAGGCGGAAATTGGAGGAAAAATTGAATGAAAAATTAGCTCTTTTCTTCGACGCCATCGACGCGGCTAAGGGGTCTAATATACTTATTAGTAGTGCTTTAGCTTACTGTGGCTCGTATGTAACCACGCTTATTGGCCGTAAAATAGCAAGATTGTATGACAAGTTTTTATTTAAAGGTGTGATAAATCGACATGAATCATTCCCAACTGATTTATTATTCAATTTATGAAACATCGAAGTGGAACAGGTCACCTTATATTAAGTAGTCATTGCAAACGTCTTTCAATTCCAAATAAGATGCGAAAAGTGAACTATTTTAAAATTAACATACAAAGATACGGTATATTTACTTTACGACTAATACGTAACAGATAATTAATTTTAACATGTATGTTTACCGTGTATTGTATATAAAAAACTTATATACGTAAGTAAATAGTATGCACTACTATAGATGCTTGAAAATAAAGCATCATCGAGATAAATTGTCCCTAGATTAAAAACACATGATATTTCATGCATATTTTTTTCTATTTGTATAACATGTATGTAAAATAGTAATTAAAAATCAATATTATAGTAACAATGCTCGTATAATACACTCCCATCCAGTAATTACCTTTCAGTCTATCGCGTAGCTTGATTGACAGAACAGCGCATGATGGGTCATAATAATTACGTCATAGGTGTATGTATATGAACAACATATAATATTACTTGTATATGGACGGAGTATCTATATGTTAACCTCTTTTTGAGGTTTCATAAATCCGCTTAAAACGGAACCTCCTTAGGATTGCACTTATTTTGTTATATTTGTCCGTCTGTCGTTGCATATTTTTTCGAAAGTATTAAACATTTTTATCCAACTTCGGAGGGTAATGTTTTTTAAGCTAATGTCTCATTCTTTAGCAACCCACAGCTCTACAGGTTTTAACATATGACGATACGTCTAAACAGTGGAAGTGACAGACTATATTTTTAGTTTTTAATAAAAAAAATGTTTACTTATTTTTTACTGCATAATTTCGTAGATGAGAAGTTCGAAAATTTCATTAGCAGATGTGATTATATCTACATAATATGAAAAACGTTATAGATATTTAACTAAATACCTATGGTTTGATATGAATCTTTGCAACACCAGATGCCGAGTGAAACGCTTTCAGTTAGCTAGTAATTATAATGTATCTACGGTAATTTAGATGGTAACACTGTAACTAACAGCTCTCAAAGACTCTGCATTATATACGAGTAGTTAGTGTTGATGAAACGTACCCACTTAGTCCTTAGTACCGCATAATTAACGGGTTATTTATTATATTCATAGATAAGCCATTAAATGGCTCAAAAGGCTGACAATTCGGTCATCCATTTAATGGCTGTCATCGTGTAATTTACGCGGAACAATGCCGACATGTGCTGTTAAGTGGCGCAAAAACACGAAATCGAAGAAAAGTGTGGAGAAATATCGTTTCATTTGTAAATGATCTAAAAACTACATTTTTTTAATATTTTTCTAACACGAAAATAGTTGACAGTCACATTTCAATTGTCAAAACTGGTTACATTTTCTTGTTAGGAGTGGGTAATCTTTACTACTCTATGATTATATTGTTAATTGAATCCTCTTTTATGAAATTTTATAATATAGAAATCATTTTATATCATTAAAGTAAATTACTCTGTTTTTTACGAGTATGTCACTTCCTTCTTTTCATTAATAAAAATAGAATATTAATTTAAAGAAAAAATAAAATGATAAACAGAGAAATAGATCGTGATAATTTAAACTATCAATACGAATAAACATTTAATTCAATTTTACTACCCAGGTCATTAAATGAATTATATCTATCCACAACTATAATAACTAACATTAAAAATAAACAAAGCACCGAAAGTGCAGTTAAAGTTTGTTGTTAAAGTGTTCAGCTGAGACTGAAATTTATAACTAATATGCACTACGTGCGCACTTATTCATAATTATTTCATAACGTGCCGAATGAGGTATAAGAGTAACTTTAAGAACAATTTCTCATCATACTAAAACAAAGTTACGCATTGAATGTAACACAAGCAGTCTACAGTACAGCAGATATCTGCACTACTTCCGTTCAAAGGGTCATAGACTCAGTGCCACCCTAATGGAATATTTCCTGTACTAGTAATTACAGTAACTTTTTGCCTTTCAAAGACCCGAAGCGTGCAGCGTAGCAGAATGTGATAAGAAAAAGGTAATTATTTAACAGACCTCGTACGAAGATTTTTATCGGAAAAATAATTTACATAATTACAGTTATTATACAATTAAACTGAATCAATTTGTGATTGTACACTGAAAAATGTATAAAGCTTATTTATTTTCGGCGTAGCGGTTGCTACGCCGTAGCACGCACGTAATAACTTGATCGTATTTACAGAAACTTATTACTAACGCGATGTCATAATAGTCCAGTACCATATTTAAATGATGGTTAGCTCGTTTCTGTCCCACTACTGGGCAGAAGTCTCGATCACAAGGGAGATAAATTTTAGCTTTAGTTTACAACGGTTACTGAGTGCAATTTGTGATTTTACACATCTTTGAGAATTCTGTCCTATTTCACGGGACACTCGGTTGTATAGGTTTCTTAATATTTTTTTTTTTCACTGAAACAATTCATATTTATTTCTCATACGCAATTAATCTGGAAAAATCCAATATCACGAATTGCGAACTTCAATGTGAAAACCATTTGACTACAAATTTTCTACGATTAAAAAAATAAATAATCCCTGAAAGTTAAAATTAAAACATATACCATTTGTATCGAAAATTAAACGGGGAAGCGCCCCATCCGCCCGATAGCTACGTAATTCAGGTTTACCTCGGTGACTGATTACCGCGCCTGTTTCATTTAAAGCCAAAACAAAGGAAACTTTTTATCGCACTTTTTACATGCTTTTGGTTGGGTGCAATTGTTTTTATATTTAACAACTGGGCATGGGTCTCTCCTCATATGTGGATGACACTTAGATCATACTCAACTATGTTGTTTCCTATGTTGGTTTAAGCCCATAGAAATTACGGCGGAAGGTACAGACGTATGGCAAACCCATGTGAAATGATTTTAGTCGCCAATAACTTAAAAAATATTTAACATTTAGAATACTTTAACATACATATTATAAAGACGTTTTAAAGAGTATTCACAAATAATATTTTTAACAGGAAATAATTTATTTGTATGCAATGTTTCAAAATACGACCCAGGAGGTGTTCTAATCTAAAAGGAAAAACTCTTACGAAAGAAGAGTAAAAATTGCTATTAAACATTTAAACCGATCATTAAATAAACAACACTAAACGAATATCTCTTGTGTTTTAAATAATAGAAAATTAATCTCAACCGAAAATGATTGCTACCCCGTTAAAATGAACCAGAGAACTCTAGACATGCCTATTATTATGAATAATAAAAATCTCCGTTGCTCGCATGTATCTCAAATTAAAGAGCATGCCTCGGTCCGCTCGATGGGTAATTCAAGTTTAAAATGGATGCCAGTCAGTGATTGTAGCCTTACGTAACTGTAACACTAGAATGCACGTTTTTCAAATTTGGCTGTACATTTTTTTACGTGAAACTTCTTTAGATACGCCATTATGATATGATATTATATGCGATATTATATGCGATGCGATACGATACGTTACAATGCGATTCGATGCGATGCAATATGATACAATACGATACGATACGATACGATACGATACGATACGATACGATACGATACGATACGATACGATACGATACGATACGATACGATACGATACGATACGATACGATACGATACGATACGATACGATACGATACGATACGATACGATACGATACGATACGATACGATACGATACGATACGATACGATACGATACGATACGATACGATACGATACGATACGATACGATACGATACGATACGATACGATACGATACGATACGATACGATACGATACGATACGATACGATACGATACGATACGATACGATACGATACGATACGATACGATACGATAAGACACGATACGATACGATACCATAAGTTACAACATGTATTACTGGATTATCAATCTATAATATTTTTAATTTCGTAATAATTTTACTTCTGTCCCAATTTTAATCAAAAACTTACGTATCTATATCGGGTTGCTTGGATATTTTTGTGTATATGACATCCACATCATATCTGATGTGGAATTATGAGGGCATGGAACATAACAGATACACACTAACTATACTGCGCTGCAAATGTAATTACGTCTTTGACTGAAGTCCAGGTTTGCAATCAAGGTATTCGTGAATTTTGTGAAAAATCAAAAGTTATGTTCAAAATGGCACGGGTACATGAAAACTACATATTCTTCACTTGAGGCCATGGTGGGTCATGGTCTAAAATCTTCCAAATCCAATCTGAATCAAGACTTGCAACAGTGGGACGGTTAGGGAGGATGATGTTGAACTCAATTTTAAATAAATCAATATAATTAATGTAAAATGAGCTACTGAATTAAAGTTTGACTATTTTAGGAGAAGGAAAAGGCTGTGATTAAAGTAAACTCAAGATATAACAGGTTACAAGCTTTAGTGAAAATTAATGTTGCAGTTTCCTGTAACTTAGCTGATTACAGACCTTTTTTAGTTTTTAAAATATTTTTAGTGATAATTTATTTAACACGTTATTTATATATCTTCTTCACCATTTGATCATCGCTAATGACGACCCCGCGTGACGTAACTGTCTCAATAGCGGTCTTATAGTGGGTTGTGGATTCCATTCCCGGGCAGACAGATGTCTAAATAATGAATTTAGATTTTTGTTCTTGAGTGTTTTTTTGTTCGTCTTTGTGTCTTTCGTTGTGAGTTATGATACCTATTCAGGGAAAATGCTAGCGTGAGGCTATGAGAAAGTGTTATTATTATTCTTTAGTATAGTTAAATAATTGTTGTCATTCTATAATTTATATAAAAATTGATATTCATTTTCTATATGGATCATTATCTTGCATATAAAAATAATGACAATATAAAATATTTTTACGTAAATAATGTTTATAATACGAGCAATAACCGTAATTTCATATCAATGTAAATAAATTACTTAAGTTTCTTCAATTCTTCAATTGCTCGTGGACAAGAAGTGAGTATAAAGTAAAACCATTCTAAAAAGACACTTGAAGCAACGGTCCCGCCGCACATAACTCTTAATATAAACAAAACTTCGAACCGGCTGACTTGCCGATGCATTCCACGGTTGGTTTGGAAGGCTAATTTTCTTTACCCCAGTGCTACCAGCTCAGATGCTTAGCGTAACTTTTTCACGACTTAAAAACTTTTAAACCTATTTATATAAGAGGTTTCCAGGGTTTCGTTAAATAACTTTGAGGAGCTCTTGCCAAAATTTCGCTTCAATTTCTGTCCTGTACTCTCGTTTAGAAATCAAAATGGAACGTTCCAAGCTATTAAATTTTTACGCATCACTAACCCGACATCGAATTATTATTCATTGGTTGGAGGACAAACTATGCATACGTAAGATTCTCGAGCTCCGAAAGGGGACATAAAATTCCTTCGAGAAATAAATCTCTAAACGTTATTTGTGAGTTAATTTTTGAAATTTTAATTAGCTGTGCTATCAATGTTTATTTTTCGGCTTTGTCTTCTAAGCTACGAACTACCATTTGTGATATTCTATGGTTTGACAGCGATACCTAAGTTATAATTTAATGGGTGAAATAATACACTTAGGAAAATGATACGTTCGAGCTTAGGCTTAAGGGCAGCAATGCGGCTATGGCCAACTTCTGGTTAGACTATTTGGAACTTCTGGTAACACTATTAAAATGTTGTGTGTACTCGAAAGAACTACTGTGGTTGAACCACGAAGGTGGTAAGAAGGTCTTAGATATCGAAATTTTATAAATAATATTCATAAGCTTATAATGTGCTTCATAACATTCATAAAATATGTTTTGTTCTGTCAAAGTTGAATATTATTTTTCCTACCAAGCATACTCTACATATGCAAACATATAAGCATATCACATATCACTTTTTACTACACTCCACTTGTACATACTCGTACTTTTTCATAATATTTAAGTTAATTCCAAACTTACAGAGCACTTCAATTGCTGTAATTTTCACTCGAAAAAAGCAACGTTGTAGTTTTAGTAAACAAAGTTTCGGAGCGCGTCGACTCAGTTACAAAAATGCAAATCACTTGTATTTCAATTTCAACGTTAGGGCAGATGCATATCGAAAGCTATTAACTTGTATGCTAATGAGCTATACAAAAAAACTATTAAACTATTTTGTTTGAAGGTGTTATAACGATATAACCCTTTGTGGTTCGACTCACAACCGCCACACCTATTTCTGCCATAACAGCAGCACCCATCAAACCAGAACACAGAAGCATTAAGCGCTACTGTGTTCTGGTTTGATTGCTGGGAGGTGCTGGGTGCCACATCTTTCCCCTTGAAGCATGCTCGTTCTACCATCAAACAAATGAAACTTTTTAAAATATTAAATCTGAATGTAATTGGTATTGGTATCTGTACCATATCTGAATGGTAACACAAATTTATATTAATTAGCGGGACCGACCGACCAAGGCCGACCGACCAACCTACCAAGTTTTTGAACCATTAGCGTTCTTTCATATCATCCGTTCAACCATCCATCTATATGCCGTGGACCCTGTAAATCCCTATATAGGCGTTGGAGGCGATTAAAAGGCTAAATTACTATTTCGTGTAACGTATTGTATTAAATCATCTTATAAATATTTCAAGAATAATAGTAATTAAAAATCATTTCATATTTTTTTATTGCCTGTCTAATGCCTATGTAGATAAATCACTTACTACTATCTTGATATTATTTCATTAGTGAGGTAGAAGGAAGCTCACATACCGATAAAATAATACAAAGTTCGACATTTATAATAGTAATGCTTAAATAAACTCTAACATTTAATGTCTACGTGCAACTTTAAAAGTTGAATCAACTAATTACGATATCAAAGTCATGTTCAAAGTTATCAGGAGTGTCGTCAAGATTTTAAAGTTACAATAATATTTCTCACAGAGAAATAAGTTTGTGCTGGAGATAACAAGAAAGCAAAGAAAAGATCTAACGATACTTTTAGAGACAGTCGCAATCAGCTGTTAGATAAAGTTCGACTCGGCGAAGCGCACAATCTAAAATTGTGCGAGAACAGTTTAAAATTGTAGCCACCTGTTTTACGGAGGGCTTGAAATCACCATTGCACTTTTAGAGAGCTTGCACACGTTCATTTTTACCGGATGATAGTCCGATATTTGAAATGTTGTTTAGATGTATGAATAAGGGTAATATAATTGTTAGATTTCTGAAAATATTACTACAATTAAAATATATATTTCGATATGGTGAACATTAGTATGGGACAATTTCAGATCAGCTTTTCTCCGTACAAGAGATAACCATCGATTAAGAATACCCACGCTAATGTACCTACCTACTGTAGTTTATAATTAAACTTTGCCTTTTGTTTCTTTGCGAATGCATTGTCAAAGAATAAAAAAGTCTGGTTTAAAATAAAGTCAAATATTGTTTTTGAGTTTCTCTTTAACTGTGGTAGAATTACTAACACATTTATATCTTACTTATTGAAGTAGTGGTGCTATTTCTATCTTCTCCTTCTAATTAAGAGATATTCCTACTGTCCTGATACTATGTATACTGGGCTTGCGAGTTTGACCTGCAATATATCAATAATTAACTTTTCTATTCGGTGTAACTTAAAAAACCATACAAGAAGTAAAATATCGGTCCGTCATTCCGTAAAACACGGGGCATGTGTAAGCGCCCTAACGTGTTGCAGAACTGACTGACGAGATACTATTCACATTCGTTACATAACGCTTGTATGCGAGGAACGGTGAACACTTCTAATTATCTTATATACTACGTGCCTTTGTGAAGATATTTCTCTTTTTCAACATAAAGTTGCAAATGAGCACATAGTCTTTATGAAGTGCTCTAAGCACCAAGTAATCTATATTCTCGGATTTGTAGCTACGTTTTCCATTCTATGGATATGGACATATCCTTATGTTGAATTGAAGGATGTGAAACGGGAGAAATACGTATAGGATATATTTGCTCAGGTGCTCATCTCAAGCAATTGCTCAGGTAAACTTTAGGTATTAGGATAGATGAACTGGGTATGGATCTCTGCTCACGATTACTGACCTTACTCTTCTAAGCACACATGTAGAAAAACTGTTTACTACATGATAATAAAATCAATTGAACCTTAATACGAGAAAAAACATAAATCTTGCACTCAACAAAAAAAATTGCTACATAAATGATAAGTAGAAATTGATTTACAGGGATAATTTCAGTACAAAACGTAGTTTAAACTTTCCCGTTTTGTGTTCGATTCAAACACATTGATTTCTAATTTTCTGATCACTGATTAATTCTGTTTGATTAATTCAGTACATAATACGGCATATTAGCCCCATTTGACGATAGGCTCGTAACTACTGGGTAAATCGTGTCCCGGAGGACAGTTAAATTAATTCCTGATTGACAGTTACATTATGTGGTTTATGCAGAACATTGTGTAATTACACAAATGATGGAATACATTTTTACTTTGGAAATGCCGTTAGAAAGGAATTAGTGAATTTATAATTGCTTATAGAAGAAAACAGTCAGATCTTCTTTACACCCATTTTGATCTAGAGAAAAGTTTTTAATCGTTTCTGTTTACACCTTATAATATTTCTACGCTAATATAATAAAGAGGAAAACTTTGTTTGTTTGGTTGTAATGAATAGGCTTAAAAACTACTGGACCGATTTTAAAAATTCTTTCACCATTCGAAAGCTATATTATCTACGAGTAACATAGGCTATATTTTATATGAAATATATTTGATAAATAAATTTGGAGGCGGTACATAGTTTAATAGTTTGTGTAGTTAAGCATTTTTATGTCCACTAGTTAAATAGTACCATATCTATACTACCTTCAATTGCCAAGGAAGGCCTACGGCGTAAACTACCGCGCTCTTTCTATGAGAGTTGGTGAAGATATTTAAAAATACTAAAGTTTATGATTTTCTTACATAGAAATAGGCGCCCATTTGGTAAGTCTATTCAATCTTATTTTAAAGACTCCCAGGTTGTATTCTTCGGAGAACACAGAAGCCGACAAGGCATTTTCCTTGGTAATTCGTCTATTAATATTTTTTCCTGGAAACAACAAAATCTTATTATATTATTTTCATTTTCGTAGGATACTTGTAGATGTAATACGTTTATATTAATAATAATCAATTCCAATTTTTGACTCCAAAAGATCGAAATTTGACATTTTCTAGTCTAAAGTAATTAAATAATTAAATCAAATTTATTGAAATAACCAGTCTGCAAATATCTGAATAAAATTAAGTCAAACCTTTTACTTCAATTTCGAGCAATTTTTATGAAATGTCAAATCGTAGAGTTTTCGATAATGATGATAAATGATCGCCATCTTTTACGTCCGATAAAATTTGTGGACGACAATTGGCTTTTAAGCCAGCAATGCATTTTGGGATTCGAGATGCATCGCCGGATTCAGTGGAAACGGTCTTTAGATAACAGTAAGTCGCTGGATTACAGATTGAAAGTAAGAATTTCTCGGGGTTTAAATGTGACTTTAGAAAAGAAACTCGTTAGATAAGTAGATAAGTGTTGTAGATATTTTTTTTATGTTATTTAAATTATATAAGAGTAAAAGCAGCCATAGCCATACACATATCTTAGATTAAGTGTCTGTTTGTAATATAAAGGTTCGTTCACATAATTTTTTAACACGCTTTTATTAGCTTGGGTTGTACGTTTGTATGTATGTATGTACGTAACAGTAACGGAATCTTTGAGTCTGGTTTCTATCCACTTTGAAAGTTCAGTTTAATTCAAAATTTTGAAGAATTATCAAAAACCGATGACAATACACGATTTTAATAAATTTGTAGCATTGTCCTTATCAACATCCTCAGAGATTTTTCAATCACCTTTAGCAAAGTTTATCGCAAGTTTAGATTGCAAATAATTATTGCTTTTTAGTTTCAATAGGCGTAACTGTTATAGCGTGATTTTTAGTTTAGAAAATAAAAATGTTATTTCCCTATAACTCAAATGTTCTGAAATATATCTATAATGCCGTTAATTATAATAGTATAATTGTGGAAAAGTGTGGGGTGCTTTGCAAACCTGATAAATGGAGCACCCCACGCCTTTTCCACAGTTATACTATTTACTGTTCCTTAATTGATTCTTAGATTGAAAATTATTTTCTACTTTATTGTTGATTTTATCATAAAAGCGTGTTTTTTAGTTTTTTGAACTATAATTATTTTATACTTACTATTACAATATTATCGCCCGATATTAAAAAACTATGTGATGCACTAATAAATAATGTTAACTACATTAATTTCAGTATTTAATTAAAGAACATTTCTTTCCTTACGACAGGGTTGATGACTTCATTATATCACCCTCTGCTTACCTTACAGAACGCGCACTTATTGGACCATATACAACGTATGTATTATCGTACGTATGTACATATGTGTTTGCATTCAATCGAGATTTATAGTGTAGGAAAGAACCAAAGGTGCGTTTATAGAGCTCACGTATACACCGCTAGTGAGTTAATAATTCAATAACGATTGGGGCGCACGAAAGCGTCGAAACGCAGTAGATTCCCGACATCGGCAAACACTTTCTTTATAAACGTACCCTGTGGCATTGGGGCCCGCGTTAATAAATAAAACTCTACTTTATTCATTGAGGCGGTGTAAAGTTTTCTCTTGAAATTCTTACTCTTTAGGACATAAATAAATTCACCCCGTATATTTGCTTCCAATCTTACACACAAACTTACTTAACGGACCTTTCGCAACCCTCTCAGTTCTCCCGATATTTCTGAGAGTAAATTAAAACACACATCGGTTCTGATGAATTAATTAATATAAATATGCAAATTAAATACAATCAGCTTAATTGAGTACCGAGACCGGTATATTACTCATAACACATAAATCTCGCAATTGCTGCATCCAATTAATTATAAAATATTTAACGAACACAAGTTTTGAATACTAGGGCGTCGGAATTTATTTTTGTAAATGTTTTAAATTAATATTTCGTGTAATTAACCAAATATAGGCGGTTCAAATTTGTTTTTCGGTAAATGAAGTATGATATCGGATTTAACGTTTTATGACTATTTAAACGGCAGTATGTTAATAATATTATTTATATACTAGCTGACCCGGCAAACATTGTGTTGCCATATAAATAATAAAATGTTAAGGGTAAACAACCCTTATCACTTCGGGGTATGAAAAATAGATAGTAGGCGATTCTCAGGCCTACTGAATATGCGTATAAAATTAGATGCTAATTGGTAAAGCCGCTTCGGAGGAGTACGGCAACTAACATTGTGACACGAGAATTTTATATATAAGATCAAACCGCTTTAAATAATGTCATCAACTCATTTTTTAGCATCCTAGTACTGCATATACACCCCGAAGAGAATAACATTTTTTTACTCTAAGTCCACTAAAATTCCCTATATCGTGCATAAAATGGGTCGCTATAGCTACAAGTACATTTTGACTAAAGATTTTTCAAATTGAGGTGCGAAGTGGAATTAAACTATCACCTGCTATAATGACAAAGTAAGATTATCGTAAGGAAAAGTATACGTCTAAGAATTTAAAAAATGTTGTAGAAGGTGTGTGAAGTTAACTTGTGATTATAAAAGGAGACCTGTGCCCAGCAGTGGGACAGTATTGGACGATACGATAGATGGTACGATAGATGTCTGCCATTTAGGGAATTAAACCTGGAACCCTCTCTGTGTGTTTGTCTGAGTGTGTATATACTATATGTGTCAATATAAAGCGTAATAATGAGAAGAGTTCCCATACATTTTAGAAAATGGTGAAAATGTTCAAATTACACGTTACCTTGCGATACTTTCCATCACCGTTGAAGAAAGTAGTAATTAATTTCATGCTTGCATTAAACTTGCGTGCTAGTATTATGCACACGTTTTATAAAATTGGTGCTCTTGGATATACCCCATACGTCAAAAGTGAGAAACCAAAATTTATCACGTTTTACATAACTAATAGTAATAAAGGGATGGAGGGGTAAGTATGCTACTAAACTCATATTTTAAAAAAGCAAGCTTGGGGTATTCAGTCATAGTTTTTAACAAAAGTACAATTTTAACATAATAATCATGTATACAATATAATTTTCAATATTTGGTAAACTATTGTAGATGTTAGTACAATAGATGTAATCATTATATTTCTCTAAAATAAAGCGGTATAGATAAGGAAGTGTAGTTATCTATGCCGCTTTGAACAGATACTACTATTACAGTATAGTTTCCATGAATACTCAAGCAATTAAACTGATTATGATTAGTTTACTATCTGAAATCGTTATCGTTTAATTATTGTCATTGCTCCGATTTAACTTCTTGCTGAAAAAAGGTCTCATGAAAAATTATAAATAAAACTATAATTTTCTAAAGTACTATTTTTGTTATTCGTAATATTGAAGACTAAGTGCGTAGGAAGGTAGGTTGCGAGCTTTTTCATAGTGGGTTGTTACATCATAAAATTAACCATTGTTCAAATTTCATGGTTCTATGTATATATCTGTTTTATGTACATAATTATATTGGATAATTATTTGTGAACAAAACTTTATCGACAATTGTACGCTTCCAGTATACTATGGCATTCAAGTCCTCTAACAAAGGATTGCTTTGATTGATAAAGTTTTAGTTCGCACTTAGAGAGTAGGAAGCCGGACCGTTTAAAACTGTTTAGAACATTTGCAATCACGTTCAACTGATCATGCATGTACCAATGCAGATGTCGACGATCTAATTCAAAGATAGCACCAACATAATGTCCAATTTAATCTTGATGTGAATTCGGAGCGAATCGTAGCGGTCGAGACCAACAATGCTAACTCTGAAGTTTGAAACTTTACCCCACTCGCCCCTTCCTACTTTCCCAAAGGACGTCGCCGGCCAGTGTGTGGCGGAATTTCGGAGGAGTCCAATTTAGCCCTATTTATGCAATACTCGAGATCCCCAACGTATATTGGAGTAAAGTACATGCACTAATAAGTTTAATCATGCCGTCTTAATAGATTCCCGGAAGGTAGACAACTGTATTCGAGTTGGACAGAAATTTGGGAGCGTATTTAGAATAGTTTTGCTCGCCGACTCTTGCGGTGGCTTTCAGATTTCTATTTCAGTGCAACGCTTACACGGTACAGCGTTCGTGCATTAACAAGATTATCTCTTTAGCGGAATAGTAGAAATTCCGTTTTGAATATATCGTCATCGTTTTCATTATAAATGACGTTCCTAAAACCGAAATGTGTTTATTTCACAAATAATTATAGAATAAATGAGAAAATATCCAATTTATAAAATGTAGTGATGATATCTTTTGGAGTTTTGTTGGAAAATATGCGGCACTTATACAACACTCTTCTGCTTACGCCCCTAAAGCTTTAATCTCATCTGCAGTACTAAAAATGTAGAGTTGAGTCTTAAATAATATTTTACATTTCAGTTAAAATGTTTCACAGAAACTTTCAGAACTTACACGCTGCGAACTCTACACACAATCCTGGCTCTACGGATATTATAACTGGATTTAGTTCGTCCTAGACTTTGGTTTTCCAAACATTTGAACTCGTCGGAATCGGGCTCAAAAATTCACTCTGAAGTAACGTTCTCATAAAACTTTCGAGCTCTCTCTTAAATTTTAGTTAGTGTATGACTTACAGTTTCGGAAAAGTTTATTTAATTCATATTATATATTATGTTGACATTACAATTATGTAAGTGTAGTATAATTACTATGGGGCACTGTTTTACCTTATTCAAAATTATGAAATCATTTCTATCCAGTGAATTAAAAGAGAAGTATGTCAAATATGTCTATGTAGAATAATATGTTTGGACGATTAAGGTAGAAAAAGGCATTTGTTCGATAATTAATAATCTTGTATCAATAAGCATTAAAATATAAAATAGTTATTTAATTATGTTATAACATATAATATAGAAAAAAATACAAATGAAATCCCTATTCACTTCACTTTTGAACTTTTTTATAAAACTGTATTCTTTATGTTTTAATTTATAGATTAATATCATCCTCTTCAAAATATAGGGCTCACGAATAAAGATCCAAAAAGAGCTCTGCTTTAGGGGTCGATGCATTAACCTCTTATATATTGTTGCAAATGTCCATAGATTACAGTGAGTTACTATCAGGTAGGGGATCTGTATTATCGCTGGATTCAACTATAAAAATGCATTTAGTTAAGTTAAAGGACGTTTCCCTTTATAGTGTTTGTCGGACAGTGCAATAAGACTCAACAGCAATAAGCAGTGATAGGTACCAAGTTGCGCTTGCCAACTCGTATTTTCCACAATGCACTTGTAAATATTTTATTCTTTCGCCTTCGGTAGAACTGTGTTTACATTATTATATATTTTATAATTCATGGTTACCTGACTGACAGTGCCATGGGATTATTTTCTTCTTCGTCAACCTGTTATCGTCCCATTGCTGGGCACGGATTTATTCTCAGTGTGAGGGATTTAGGCCAAGTACGAATTGGTAGACTTCACACGCCTTTGTCAACTGTATTTAAAGAAATTATATGGTGTAAGATTCCTTATAAGTTATAATTAATTTCCAATAATAAGTGCGTGTCTTAAATTTAAATTAAACCCCCCGATTGAGAGGCCTAAATCAACCACTAGGCTATCACTAACATGGAATATTGTAGTAGGATGAAGCAATGACGTTTCTATTAGTAACTCGTAATTCCCATAATGAATATTCTATTTGATATTCACCCTTCTGCTTATTCATTGAATATCGCACCTGTTGCTTCGATCATCTTTGTTGATCTCTACGAATAAATTAAAACAAAGGTTAACGCCTTTAACGTTTACGGTAAGAAATAAGAGTGATGAAAGTAATAAATGCAGTAATATATGAGAGTAATTGATAGTAAAGTGCGTTAGCGATTAAATATTAGTAGATTAATATTAGCGGTTATTTAGTAGTGTATGCATCTATACAGATACGTAGACGGTTAACCGTTGACAATATAAACGTATACCTCTCGTCGCTAAAATAACAAATAAGACACCCGGGCGACATCGGCTTAAGAAACTGCTCAGTAGCTTAAACGACAACGTGGTAGCTCAAGGAACTATTGCTTACGTCATACAAAGCTGTCAACTATACTGTCAACCTTACTTCTACAAAATATTCTTCTTTTATTTGTATAACTTTGAGTATGATAGCGGCGCTCAGATTTAAGTATGCAAGTTTGCGTACGTTGTAGCGTTTAATTCGTACTGTCGTGTTATACTCTTGAGACACTTGTGTTTATTTGCGTCGCTTTAAAGTGGATTTTATAAGAGAAACAGTAGCTACTTCCATTAGATTAATCATTTTATGCTGTTTATTTCTGTAACAAAGTTTTGTACAATACGTACCATTTGCCTAGCTTTCAATTATTTGTTGTACTCGTCAGAAACCGACGAAACTAATATCCATTAACTTACCAGACTTATCTGGTCGAAAATTCGGAAACAAATTCGTGCATAGAAACATAAGACATCAGAACTAAATCTAATGGGACTGCACTAGCTTCACCTACACTTCTATCAAATGTCACAAAATTTTCCTTCGAAACTTGGTAGAAACCTTTAAATTTTATACACAAAAAGTAAAGCTTCAAAACTACATTAGATTAGGTATAAATAACACTTTCGTTTTGTAAAGCAAGTTCCACGCAAAATTTTGGTTTATTCATGCGCTGTCAACACAAAAGTGCGACAACGGTACATTGTTGCTTGTTCTGTGCATTGTCCTGCACCTGCGCCTCAATTCATCTTGTTCTAAAGTAGAACACACAGACTCGTCTTTTCACTACTGCATTCAATTGTCTAGTTCCATTTATTCTATTCCAATAATTATCTGCTAGAATGCTGCTTTGCTGTGATTGTTAAAAGCAATCGTTACTCGATGACTCGGTACTATCTGGAGACACAGGGACGTGTCCACCAAATTCAGGGAATTTAGAACACAAAAATTTAAAGACGAATAAGCCTATTGGTAAATTAAATGGAATATTTTTTCGCGATCTTCATAATTGCTTATCAATTTGTTATTCACTTACCCAACTGTAGTTTAAACATATTTATTTTGAGAAGCGACTTTTGCACACCAATCGTTACAAAATTAATTATATTTGTTACAGGTGCATCAACCACTAAATTAACAGTCTTATTTATACAATTGTGCAGCACAAAATCAATTTTAAATCAAGTGTAAAATGTACCACTATACTCTACTGCTTTTGCACCTGTTCGTGACATATTTTTATGCAAATGCTGGGAACAGATCTACTCATTTATGTCTTATATTTATGACACATTAATTTAAGCATTTAAGCATGCATTTTGCACGTTTGCCTTTTCTGTTACAGCAACGATTTTAATTAATATTGAAATCCGTAAAAGAGACCGCAAGTAATTGGTTAGTACCACATTTAAAGCCCAAATCAAAAGAGCCACAACTCAAACGTTGTCACCACAGCGTGTAACAGCACAAAGCAGTGCCTGAACGCACGTGCTCGTCTTTTCACAGCCTAATCTTAAACTTATAACAACGATATTTAGTAATTCTTATAAAAATCACAGTGATTAGGCATTTATACCAATTTTAGATCAGTGTGTGCGTAAATTCTGCTCAATACAATTATTGTTAAAAAACTAAAAACCTCGCTATTATAGTTAATCATAGTAAAACATAATAATTGTTGCAGTCGAGTAACTTTGCCACGAACTTGCTCTATGGCGCCCAAAGACCGCGTCGAAAATCGTTTATTCTGATGATTCTGATAAAGACAATGGGACAAAATTAATAAAATCGTGTAGAGTCATCGGTTCTTAATAATTGTTCAAAATTTTGAATGAAACTGAACGTTCAAGTTAAAATCGAGTTCAAAGATTCCGTTGTATACATACATACAGGTCAAGCTAATAAAATTGTCCTTGTAACAAATAATTTGTCACAGGAAAATGAAGACTTGAGGAAATTGAGTTAGTTTTAAAGCCCAAATCAACAGTGGCACAATTCAAAGGTTGTCACAGCGTGTAACAGCACAAAGCAGTGCCTGCACCTGCGCCTCCATTCTCCTGAAGTGGAACACGCGGCCGCTCGTCTTTTCACAGCAATTGTGTTGCTTCGCATTGTCTCGTTTCATTTATTCTCTATGCTTGAATCGTACCTCTTGGCTTATCCGCGCCCGAATTTTAAGCATGAACTTGTTGCAATGAATTGTAAAAAACGTTTTTGCTTAGTAATATGTACTTTGAGATGGTTTTTATCTGCATAAAGAAAAACATGTTTTATTTTTTTTGATGATTTTGTTAATCGTAAAACAACTAATCCTAAATTTATGATAAACGTCAATATTAGGTAATTCTTATAAAAATCGCAGTGATAATTAACGCCGAGTTTAGATCGGTGTGTGTTGGAATTCACTCCAATAACACGATTAATTTGTCGCAAATAAGTGAGGCACAATAATGAGGATTTTAAATTTAACGAAATAATAGAAAGTGAATTTGAAGCCCAAATCAACAGTGCCACAATTCAAACGTTGTCACCACAGCGTGTAACATCACAAAGCAGTGCCTGCACCTGCGCCTCCATTCTTCTGAAGTGGAACACACGGCCGCTCGTCTTTTCACAGCAATTGTGTTGCTTCGCATTGTCTCGTTTCATTTATTCTCTGTGCTTGAATCGTACCTCTTGGCTTATTCGCGCCCGAATTTTAAGCTTACTATTGTACTTGTTACTAGGGATTGCCTTTACGCTTACCACTACGAAGTTTGAAATGGCATTGTTTTCCAGGGATCGCGCTGTTAACATTAATTTTAATGGATACTACACTGAATTTTGGAGATTGAATAAATAGTCTTTGTAACAAAACGTTACTATTCGTTCCTCTACTTGCTTTCCTTGAAATAAAAAAAGAGATTTACGACTTTTCTAAGCAAATTTGGGAACCTTTAAAAAAATAGATCACAATACGAAATAATACGTTTATGTCACCAATTTACTGTTTCATAGTGAAATAAAAGTCATTTACTTTTATCGTCAAACATTTTGAACAAAAAAACCTGGAATTGCAAGTACAATGAATTTGTAAATAACAATATCTATATCATCGTGTATATTAAAATCACAATAAAAAAGTTACAAAATATAATTATAAAAATACCGCTGCGCGCTGAAGAACAAACTATTTTAAGTAGGTACAAAATAGAGTGGTTAAAGCAACCCAACCGCTACCCACAGAGAGGGTTTCCACATAAACCTCCGAGCTTAGAGAGAAAAATAACTTAGATAATTATCTCGCCTTCAACTTTTACACATTCCCATTAAATTTAGTCGCTTTACACAGCTCTCATAATGGTTTTGAGCACACATTCAGACTTTAACCAAAAACCAAATAAACTAAGTGACACAAAGTTTAATTGGTGGTTACTGAGACAAAGGATTCTCGCGAGCATATATCACAGGAACAGTCACATAAAGCAAGACGCTTGAGATTTTTAAAGCCAAACTTCGCAACTTTCTCGGAATAGTGAAAAACATGATACAATGAGAAATTGTGACGGCACGTACATATGTTTGCAACCTGATGTCTGACTGAACAAACTTTTAAGCTTTATCTTTAGTTGATTGTTTTGAAACCCGATGGTGGTTCTTGCTAGACAAGAGAGATTTTGATATCACTTTGAAGCGAAATTTAAAAATTATAGTAATAAAACAAAAAAATAATTAAGGAATGTGAATTTATCTAATTCCAAGAGAAAAAATACGTCGATCTTTTGTTATATGAGTGCAATTCGTTAGATCTATATTACATTGATCGTAAAATTGATTTTTTGATTATTGATCGATCTTCGATCTATATCCCTGGAAAGAAGTTGTTTTAAAAATAATTATATTTTTCACAAAGTAACGACATCTAGTAGATTTTTTAATTAAAGTTTTGAAATACATTTAGAATTTAACCAAAAACCAAATAAAGCAAGTGACAGAAAGTTTAATTTGTGGTTACTGAGACAAAGGATTCTCGCGAGCATATATCACAGGAACAGTCACATAAAGCAAGACGCTTGAGATTTTTAAAGCCAAACTTCGCAACTTTCTCGGAATAGTGAAAAACATGATACAATGAGAAATTGCGACGGCACGTATGTTTGCAACCTGATGTCTGACTCAACAAACTTTTTAGCTTTATCTTTAGTTGGTTGTTTTCAAACGAGATGGTAATTCTCTAACATTATTTTGAATCAAAATCTGTAAATTATAGTCGACAAAATAAAAAAAATGATTAAGGAACGAGATTTTATTTATTCATTCATAATTCATAAAAAACTAATTCATAAAAATAATTAAAGCATTTAACAAAAAAACAGAATGAACTTAAAAGTCAAAATGTAATAAACGCTAAACTTCAATTTTAAAATAAAATGTATTTACACAATCATACATCACGCATTCATTTCACAAAATAATTTTAATGCAACAGAAAAAATCGCGTCAATTTTTGGTTATCTGAGATCAATTCGTTAGATCCATAATATGTTGATGGTAAAATCGATCCTTCGATTATTGATAGATCTTAGATCTCTATACCTAGACAGAAGTGGTTTTGACATAGGCGTATATTTTTATTAGTATTTCTTTTTTATTTGAACCTGAATTTGCATATACACATCATTTTTGAGTGCATCCAAAAAGCTGCTACAGATAACGCCAATATTTCCATATAAAAGCTCTGTGCGTGATGCGAAGCTTGCCTCTATTTATCACTACACTACGACAGGGACACATGACATATGGATTGCAGGTTACACAATATTGTGAATAAATTTTATATTCATATCACAATCATATCTCAAGATCTGCAAGACCACGGTAATAGTATCGTTATATTTCCGTTGCAGGACGAAACGACTTTAAGTTCAAATTTTAGACCAATTGCCAATGATTTTTACTATGCTTTTATTAGCTTGACTTATCTAGGTATGTATGTATGTATGTAACGGAATCTTTGAACTTGATTTTCTTTGTGGGTCAGTTTAATTCAAAAATTTGAACAACAATGATTACTTTTTATTTCGATTAACTATAAAAGTGTAGTTTTTAGTTTCTTTTTAAGATATACTTTATGAAAGTTAAGTACGTATTTGAAAATAATTATGACTTGTTTAAGGGTGACTGAAAATGTTGCGTTACTTACTTACTTTCTTCTCAATTGTTACCACCTGCATGACACTTTCTTCCCCATGCATAGCCTATAACTACTATTATATAGCTTTGTATTTAAAACGAGCTTTTGCCCGCGGCTTCGCTCGCGTTACGAAGTAATATTTTCATCCCCTACTTTATCCGCTTGGAGGTAGAATTGATCAAAATCCTTTCTTAGCGGATGCCTACGACATAACATCTACCTGCATGCCAAATTTCAGCCCGATCCGTCCAGTGGTTTGGGCTGTGCGTTGATAGGTCACTATGTCAGTCAGTCACCTTTGAGTTATATATATTTAGAAATATAAAATTAATAATAAAGAATTAGTCATCTTATATTTAATCTTTAATTAAATATAAAGATGTAGCTACCATGACAGGCGAACAAATTTGGAAAAATTGATTCAGGTTTGAGTCAGAAATGAAAAACCAAATAACAATATTTTATAGTATACTCATACTGATCCCAGTGACTGAAAATATGTGGCCATCTGTCACAGAGATAAAGCTTGACACACACGTATTTTTGGTTAAAACGCGCGCGTATATAAATAAATTTATATGCTTTTCCCTCAATTTGTTTACGTTCTTACATAATATTTCAATACTTTTAAGTGCAATCAAGTGTCTTCCTTAGATGTGGGTGAGGCAATTATAATAAAAAGTTACAAATCAACCGCCATGTTTCATAAACAAACGACGGGTTTTTTAAAGAAATAATGGCAGAGCATGCAGTCCTGATTATGTGTTCATTGTAACCAATCTGTTTAATCTAGATAGGAATGGATTTTTGCCTGAGCTCACCCACAGATTTGTTATCCGCCTGAGACTAATGTGGAAAGCTTCGTATAAATATTACTCTTACTATTTACACAGTCTTACATATAACATTATAGATATATATGGTTGTGTGGTGTGAATATGTGTAAATATGGTTGTGTGAACAATCTCCTACTTCTAGTGTGAATTCCTAATATTCTTCAACGTCTCTTCTTTTCTTCTTCTTGATACCGAAGCCTTTCTTAATTGGCTATATCCTACTATCAAACAAAATCACAAGCTTATTATTTTATTTGTTTACAATAAAAACTAAAGGGTATTTGCATTTGTTGATGTTTACTACACTACAAGTACAGGGGTAATCCGAGTAATTTATATTCCGTACGTAAACCAACGGTCAACCAGTAGTCAGCCTACACTGCCTTGTCATTAATCACCGTGATACTGCCATCTTTCAACAACTGCGTATCACGTCACATTTAACTCATATTCCTTACTCAGTGATGCGGAGAATATGGGGTCAATCCACACTGACAACTGGTTTAAGTTTACGGATCAATGCACGTTGGTAAAATCTCTCTCAACTAATTTTCACTTACGGTTTTTTACTTACAAATCTTTGAATATTAGGTACTCGGCTCGGACCTCAATTATCAAAAATTGTATATTGTAATTGTATATAATTGTGATATTTTGTCAAAAATGTAGTACTTATTGGTCTAAGGAAGTAAAAGAAATAAATTACAGACTAAAATTAATATATATATAGATTATTTATTCAGAAATATATACAATACTTACGTGTAAGTTACATTGAATATAAAAAAAAACTAAATGAGGTTTACGCAAAATATAAATGGTAAAATACTAACCATACCGATTAATGAATTTAAATAATCTTCATAGCATGAAAGAGGATATGATAGTGAGGATAGGTCCTGTTCATATTTTCCTTTCATGACTGCCATTCGCAACGTTTACTTAGCGGTCCGAGTGGACAGTATACAGACTCGCACAAAGCAGCGGTCAAACGGGATGGGGAAGCCCTCATCAATCAATCTGATATAACGGAGCAACGCGTCGACTGGTGAAGGGTTCGACGGTTCACTGGTACACATATATTTTGTACGTATGTTCGTTGAGTTAGCCTTTAGAGAAAATATGCCGTCTACAGTCTTAGTAGGATTAATAATTATTTGAGAGTACGGTCCAGAGTTTGAGTTTTACTTTCCCGCAACCCAAAAAGCCCTCTTTTCGCCTTCTACAACAGGCAGGGAATAACGTAGCTTATTGGAGTAGATATAGTCTTAAAAAGGGAGGGGTTGAAAACATTTATCAAGAGGGTGTCCAGATTAAGGAGTCAATGAAACTTGTCCGGCCAAAAAATTCCTCCTGTTAAAATATTTTTACATTTCTCGGCTATTCTTAAGGTGATCTGATTTTTCTCCTGCTCCCCTTATACGCCCATACTTTACTCTCGTCCCAAGATTAAAAATTACAACATTTTAACCATCTTGTCCGTAGCTTGTTCCATTCCAGTTCCATTTGTTCTTCTTCTTTCTTCGCTAACATTTTTTCTAAAGTCTGAAGCAAATATAATTAATTACTACTTTTCTCTACAGACAAGATCCTTCAAACATATATCACGAAGAGACGCATGCTACCATGCTAATCAATATAAACAGTGTAACATAGACAAAGCTGCGGTAAACCAGGACCTGAGCGCACACTACTAACCTCTCATCAATCACTAACATTCAGTGAAGCTATATGCCAACACATTCGTGCATCCTGATACTATTTACCTGTGTATCTATCATGTACTACAACAACAGCATCAAAATATACGTTTGGAATCACAACAGCTGTAACTAGGCTGTATTAAATAATTTTCTTTAATATGGCGTCTTTGTGATCTGTAGAAACTGAAAGCTTCTGTACCAAAACGTCGTCAACCACCTCAACCAACCAACCAACTTACCTCACAGTATTTGGTATTATTAATTTCTGTATATTAGTCTTCTCTTAGAAAGTGGTTAAGGCAATAGTCTACCGCGCCGGCCAAATGAGAATTGGTAGACTTCACAAACCCCTGAGAACTTTTTAAAATAAGTCTCAGGCGTGTAGGTTTCTTGTCTATATTTTAATTATCGTTATAGCAAGATATACTACGTTTGAAAACTCACGAAAAACTTTACTTTAACCTTGAAACATCAGAGATTGGTAGTTTGGCATTTAAACCATTGACCACTGATTGAGCCTAAGGCTCAACCACTAGGCTTCTTAAGATAAGTCATCCCCTGATCTAATACTAGATTTGAGGATTACGTTGTAATGCGTCGTGTCTTACATGCCTTATCACATCTAATGCTGAACATAGCTGTTATAAAGTCATTTCGCCCATATCTAATGGGTAGTATAGCATAAAAAGATTATTTCAGTGATAGCCTAGTGGTTAAGAAACTTGACCTCTCATTCAAGGGGTCCGAGGTTATTCAAAGTTATTTGCCTATTAGACATTAATTATCACATGCTGTAATGATGAATGAAAACATCGTGATGAAATCTGCACTACTGAGATTCCGAAAAAAGTCGTCAGGGGTGTGTGAAGTCTACCAATTTGCAATTAATGGCCATATTAGTATACGACATAAGTATATAATAATAAATCGTGAAATAGTTGTGAGATTCTAAATCTACTGTACATTTAATATAAATAAATATGCGGTCATCCCGGTCACGGTACGCTGGCCTGTCATCAATCACTAGAACATTGCGTAACCTATTAAGCTGCAGTTCCCCCTCTGTGACACTATTTACCTATTGTTTTATCTATTCTAATACTAGTGCTATTGTATTGTATACTACACCATAAGTTTGCGACACAAAATAAGGACACTGTCAGTTTTCTACCTCGTCTCACGAGCTATTCAGCATAATATTCTTGTTAGTCTTAGAGAAGGTCTATGCTCAACTCACAATCCCACGATTGTGACGTATAGGTTTTTTTTGTAACACTGTTTTTATTAAGCAGACATGAGTATGCCGGTGGTCGGAGTCGAAGTACAGAGAGTCCTACTACCTTCAAACAACTTATATATTGCACCGTAAGCTTTTTACACAAATTAAGTGCATTGTCAGTCGGTTTCTTTTTTTATTTATTTTTTATAATATAGGAGTAGCAGACGAGCATACCGTCCACCTGATGGTAAGTGGCTACTGCCGCCCATGGACATCTGAAATCAACCCCAGATAGGATTAGATATTCCTACCTGAGGTCGGCCACAGATGCGCCGCTACCCCTGAGGACTAAGCTGGAACGCCTCGGAAAAGTCTGTCTCCTTTACCACACCCTTCAAACCGGAACACAGCAGCGCCTAACACTGCTGTTATTAGGTAGAAATAGGTGTGGCGGTGGTGCCGCCGGAGTCAACCCACAAAGGGTTTTACCACCTTCAAACCTTATGCTATATTCCCCTATAAGCTTTATAACACAAATTAAGTGCATTGTCAGTAGGTTTCTACCTCACGACAACCGGTATCTCACGAGATTTTCAATATGAATATTAAGTTGTTTGATCTTAGTCGAAGAGAAGACCAATTCCCAAAGGTGAAATTGCGAATTGTTATTTTTTTTCCAAAATATATCATGTCGTAAATGCATTACGAATAGCATTACAAGAGTCCAACTTGATTACAGAGCAACCTCTGTAGCACTACCATGAGTTGGCATAGAAACGCCACTATAAAAATTGTAAATAGAAAACTATTGTCATTTTGCTAGTGAATAACATAACTACTATCGTTACGGTATTTCTTGACAACGTCTGTCAAATTAATGACTCATGGGACCGAATTTGTATGGCAATAGATCATAATGACATTCGCTAGCGATTTGATTTCGATAGGTTTTTACGTTACGAGTGGCTCACACTACGGAATTTAGTTCTACGAGTAACCACCAGAGGCGCTGTACAATTTTTCATACATTTATTTTACGCAGTCGCTTGCGAGTAATACTTTTGCGAACTCATGGTAGTGCTACAGGAGATTAAAATCGCTTTACGACTCAGATATAGAAATCTACTACCCCTTTCGGATAAAAAAAATTATATGAGTACAGTTGCTTTAAGTTATAAATATTATATTATAACGGACAACGGTATTTTACATTCAAACAATATTTTTTAAACAGGCATTCAACTTCACAAATGAAAATAAAATGTAGTGTTGTCGTTAACCCATTTCTGTTCCACTCCTGGGCACGGGTCTCTTTCACAATGGGCTTAGACTATAGTACACCGTGCTGGCCAAGTGCGAATTGGTGGACTTCATACGCATTTAAGCCCTTTTTTGAAGAGGTATACAAATTTGTTCACTATGTTCTACCAAGTGTAATTAAATTGTAATATGCACATAACTTTGTAAAATCAGACATGCATCCCTGGATTCGAACCTTGAACCCCCGATTGGGCGGTATTTAACCACTAACTTATCACTGCCCCTAAATATAATGTAGTTGTATAAATGTATTGTAGTTTATTTGTTACTTTTTCTAATAACCTAAGAAGCTAACCTACATTATTGTACTGGACGCAATTGCGCTTCACTTACCTACTTTCCTTACCTCTAATCAATCATTCACATTACGTAACAGTGACCAATAACCTGACAGATTGTGAAGCTTTTTACTTAATGTTTGTGACGTCAAAAGAATCGTGTTACTATTGATTACACGTCATTAAGTAAAAACAAATTGAGCTGTTTTAACGGATTAAGCAATGATTCATTACGATTGGACATTGTTGTCACGTGGTTTATTTGAATGTAAGCGAAGTGTTTCAAGCTGTTTAGTGGTTACCATACCAACTAGCCAGGGTTACGTGTTCCATCCCCGATGGGACGGACATTTGAAGGTAGAACCCTTTGTGGTTCGACTTCGGCGGCACCACCGCCACACCTATTTCTGCCTTATGACAGCAGTGTAAGCCCTGCTGTGTTCTGGTTTGAAGGGTGTGGTATGGGAGATATAGTTTTCCGAGGTGTTCCAGCTTAGCGGCGCAATTGTAGCAAACCTCAGGTACGAATATCTAATCCTATCTCGGGTCGATTACAGATGACCATGGGCGGCAGTAGCCACTTACCATCAGGTGAACTGCATGCACGTCTGCTACTCCATATTGTTAAGAAAAGACATTTCAAACTAGAATTTTTAATTTCTTTGATCAGTCTAGGTGTTTGTATGTTTATTTTGTTTTTTAAGTGAAAAATGATTTAGCGGCGTTGTGCACTTTTATGATGGGTAAAAAAAGTGCCAGGACACGTGAACTGATCGAAAATTCGTAAGACGACAAAGCTAACTGCAAAAGTCAAGATGTCATGCGGTGTCAGCATAGAAAAAATATGTCAATGAGTCAGTTGGTGTCAGTTTCATTTTATATTTATTATTTTTATTATTCAGGTTAGCTTTCGAAAGTTTTCACCTTTGTCAGCACTCCCGGAGTGCAACCTTTTTTATTTATAATGTCTATGTGAGAACTCTATAGTGCATCATCTCGTGCATCCACGAGTGCAGAAACCTTTACAACACTAAGATGACAGCTAGCAATATCGTAATATGGCACATGCCGTGCCTGTCAATAATACTGTATAGAAAAATATAATTTTATCTAAAACAACCCATTTGTACCCTTAGTATGAGTTTTTACGTTTTTACAAAAAAAATACTGTTTTGGTATTTGTTTACATATTTGTCCATACATTTCCAATCAGTGCCCCTAGGGGATTGTATCAGAACTGATTGAAAATATATGGAAAATACGTAAACGAAAACAAAAACAGTCATTTTCTCAAAACGTAAAAACTCATACTAAGGATACTGGTATAAATGAGCCTTACCACTTTACGCTTGTTTTCAGTAAACCGTCCATATTTGATCACTGTGGCCTAAAGGCTAATCCAAGTACACAGTACAAACAGTACACAAGGCTGCGGTCACAAGGGACTTGATAGCGTCCTCTTCGGGTATCTACATGTACAGTCAGCTCCAAAAGTAGACGAAGTACCGACGAAGTTTTAAAAATACCTATACACCCAAGCGTTCGTAAGTGGCTGAACGCAAACACCATAATTACATGAACGTCGTAAAGTTTCAAAAGTAGATGAACAGTGGCATATCATATGAGTGACGTAAGATATCTTTGCATATATTAGTGTTCAGCTACTTTTGACGCGTTAGTGTGCATATAATATTGACGTTATGACGCAATTGAGGCATATGTTCAGCTATTAATCAACGCTTAGGTTAGGTTTATTACAATTATCATTATAGCTTTTTTATTTTTTTTTTTTTGTTTTCGAGGGGGTAACCTTCAAAAGGTACCCCGTGCCGTGGAAGAGACACAAAGTTATGTGGGATTCTTACCGCACTAAAACCCCCCCGGTGGCCGACCTCGGCGTTGCCAAGAGGACTCCGGGATCTCCAACGGAACGCAACCGGAGTCCTCAGCTACAACCCTAGCGCATTCTTACGATGACGTGTTTCGTACGGCCGGCAACACAATCTCGACTCTATAGTACATTTTTTCTCGTTCTGCGTAGCAGGTGTTATTAAAAAGATCTTGTAGGCTATTATAGCGTAGGTATTTTCGCTTTTGTATGGGAGTGATGTATCTGTTATGTAGTAACTATTTATTAATCTGAGCTTAGGCATAGGTAAGTATTTTTGAAATCTTCATCTGCTCATCTACTTATAGATCTGACTGTACCTTAACAAAGTCCCAAGCGCTTACCTTTTTTGTTATGTTACTTCGTGATAATTGCAAAAGTTGTTCAGAAACTATTAGAAACTTTCCAAGCATCATAGAATTAATGGACACAACGGAAATTATTTCCACATATTGTAGGATGTAGCGTTGTCATCAATCATTCTGATCTCGTACACTGCATTACCTCGTGACCTCATTATGCACCACACTTACTTCCTTAGCCGAGTCACTTCGAGTATTAAAATATGAAACTACGTAGGTACCGGATATTCAATGAATACTATTTACAGTCAACTTAAGTGTTTAAGTTAAATATTACATGTTTTAAGAGCTCAAAATGTAGTAAGGAGATGTGTCCGTACATGTTTAATGGTTCTTCATTGCATTTAAAACGATGTGTGAAGTTTACTAATTCGTTTTGGGATACCTATTATTTGCATATAGTCTGATTCATAATTAGGTGTCCAAAATGTAAACAAAGAAATGTCATTGTCAAAATACGATTACAGGTATTGCAAACCTTAACAAATTAACAAGCGACAACTTTCACAAATTCAACAAAAAACAAAAACTTAATAACTGCACACAATTTAAAAGAACGCGCTATAAAAATTAGAAAACATCCGACTTCGACCACGATCACGAAAATAAATAATATAAACTACGAAACTTAAAAATGGCGGCAAAAAAAATGTTTTGGATCCCGATTGTGTTACCATTATCACAATTTAATTTTCTACCATACATCTTGTTTTTTATTATTATTACTGTATGAAATTAAATTAGGTAATTATAAATATTGGAAAATGTGAATTGATTTTAATTTATTTAGATAATTATTTTTTTATCCTTGTATTAATTTAATATTGTCAAAAATAAGAAACTATCATTTGATACATATGTTCTTGATAGGTCAACACCTTTGTTTACATTTTGGACACCTAATTATGAATCGGACTATAGATGCCTTGATGTCCAACAAGGAAAGGCCGCCAACTATACCTTACGCGGATGGATTTTTAATAATAATTTCTTTTTTATTATCTTATTGTGTATGTAAAAAATCTTGTAGGTAACATTGAATTATTATACTTATAGGTAACTATTTTGTCTTTCTTTTTGTTGTTTTTTGTATCATATTATTATGTATCAAATAAAAAAAAAACTTTTTGCAAATGAATAATATGCGATGTTTAGATACAACGAGACCCAGTCATTTGGAATATATGTATGCCCAAAAAGCCCTCATCAATCATTTTGACAAACATTAAATTGACTGTGACCCGATGATCTGATGATCATAATAACGGTCACCTTTTACATTCAAAAAATTGTTGACATTATGTCAAAATCTTCTTCACCTAATGCGCGATATTAATAATCAATCTATCTAACTTTTGCCTATCTAAGATTGAAATTTGACAATGTCTAACATGAAAGATTTGTCAAATCTCTGTCTTTAGTAGCAAACCATTTAAAAGATTGATAATGAATACTGAAAGAAATTAATTAAAAGAAGTTCAAGTTAATTAAAAAATTTAAATTGTTGTTGATAGCATTTAGAATATATTGCCTACATGTTATTATGTCAAAAGTACGAGTTACATTATAAGGCTGCTAATTCTTTTATTTTATGATTTTGCAACGAAACTGAAAACGCATTTTCAAATGCGGTCCATTGGAACTCGGGCGAGCGCTGCAGTGCATATCAATAATTCTGATACGATGAAAGACATCAATTGTATTATAATAGTAATAGACCGGGAATCGGAAGGAAAAGTTGCATGCCACGACTTCTTATCAATCTGTAATTAGTTTTTTTTTTTAAATATATCATCAAACATCAATAAAGATTGTCAATGTGAGCAATGAGTCCACATGAACCTTCTCCCAACAAATTTTCGATCAAATATCTTCAGTACTTTAGGCACAGGACTTTTTTTCATTTTTAAATTTTTCTACACGCTTTGTCTAATCGCAAAAACATTATAAATCAAGGCGTAATATAACTTCAATATTGCAAATCCGTCAAATTTTAATTAGCTTATTGTATCTTATTCCTAAAACATAAGGATCACACTTGCAGCAAAAGATTTTAAGTCATGACACTGCGCTGTAGCCGCTCTTATCAAAAATGAGTGAACTGATGTTTATAAATGGCGGTCTATTTCTTACCCCATCATTGATTATTAAATTTGTTTGTTCTTTTTTTAATTCGATATTAAGTGTTTTTTTTTAAATTGAAGGTATCCACCCTGTATATATAAAAATCTGCTCTTTATATTTAATCTTTGAATGCGCCGCTTCATAGAATTAACTGTGACTAGTTCAAGCAATTCCATAGCGAGAATTCATTCATCAGAGCATGCTTCTAAGTAGTTAATCCAAGTAGATAATATATACATGGTGCAAAGAGATGCGGTCAACCGAGGCTCGGCCGCCGCTGTCCCCTCATTAATCATCCCGATACTGCGTTAAGCATCACATGAAATCAACTGTGGTTCCCTGACGCATCGTGACGCCTCTATTTGCATGCTTCTAGTAATTCGATGTCTATTCTGTTACTACGTCATCGAAGTTCGCATGCGTTCGAAAATTATCTACTGTAAAACTTACCTTACGATAATTGTAACGTTTCAATAATTCGGACGGACTTAGTTTTTTACTTGTCACGCAGGCAATCACACTCTTATCCAATTAACTTACGTAACTATATCCACCGTAGTCTCTTCGCAATTTTCGTATGTAGTACACATGACAAGAAAAGTATCAATTAAACAATAGGTTGCAAATGGTACGCATGCGGACCAGATCCGCGCATCTGCGTGACAGGAAATATGCCCTTTTATAATATAGGAGTAGCAGAAGAGCATACAGTCCAGAGATGGCAAATGGCTACTGCCACCCATGGACATTTTTTATCAACCCCAGATAGGATTACATATTCCTACCTGAGGTCGGCTACAGATGCGTCGCCACCCCTGGGGACCAAGCTGGAATGACTCGGAAAAGTATATCTCCCTTACCACACCTTTCTAACTATAGAGAGTAATTTCAGCTGTTAAATTGTTTATTCTTAGCCAATGACGGGCATTTCAAATTGTATTAAAGTCGAAAATTCCTGTAACTTTAGCCGAAAACAATGATTTCGTGCATCCTAGCAGACTGTCTAGTGTACTAAGCCGTTGGTAACTGAAGTAAATGTAATTTGAACAGAGCCCATTGTTTGATACGTCAATCTGATAATCTCATAGGTGTTCCAATTTAATCCAGAATCCTGAATGGAGATATTCCTGAATGAAATCCCCTACATTTTGAGGCTGGTTATAGGTAAATTTTGTCTGAGTAACTTAATAGTACTTAAAGTTTAGTTTAGTCTTGTTTAAAAATGCTTCGTGGATACCTCATTTGAAATTGAAAAAAGATAGAGTTAATATGGTTCGACCGGGGAGGTACCACAGCCATTTGTACCATTTGTACTACACCCATTTGTAGTGTGAAGCAATTCTTACTTTTTGATAGTATGGCCGATGAACTTACATATTAGGTGACCATATCGGTTCTCAGTTTCTCACGAGTGGCAAAGCATTTGTGATCGGCTGCAGGTAGAACCTGTATTATAGTTAGTAGTTACACATTTACACAGGCGGCAGTGACCACGTACCAACATGTGGACTACAGCTCCTATCTTATAAAACCAAATAAACATAGGATAAATTAATTATCACACGGGAATAAAAATAAATAAACACTTATATATTTTTAAAACATATTTTTAGTGCAAAATATTCAAAAGGCTTTCTTAAAGCCGCAGCTTTTACGAGATGTTATAGGCGGCACAAAACAAACATCTTAAAATACGAACAAAAACCCGTCCGAAACTTGGAGCAGTATTTGTTTCTCATCAGACGAAATTGTGGGAGCTCTTGGCGTGGTAGTAGTGGAATTCAAATAAATCGTTAGCAGCCAAATATCACTATACGTAAGGCGATTGTATTCTTGTATAATTGGATAAGATGTGGGTTGATATGAAGGGCGATATGTTGTTTGGTTTTATGTAATGGGAAAAATAGATAGGGGGAATATATAAATAATTTTAAGTAAATAGTAAGCGGAAATATAGTCTACCTGACGTAATGTGTAAGCATAAGTATGTGTTGATTAACTTTGAATATATGAATAAAGCGAAGCTTTTTACAGATTCCCTTTAGGACTAATATAAAATGCCGCATGTCTTCTAAAATTACATCTGTAAAAAAAACAAAATAATCGGGAAGACTGGCAAAAAATTGAATAACTTTTTTTTTGTTTTTGAGTCATAATACCTTTCATAGAGGCAGACGTGCTTAGGGACATAACACACGAGCGAAAGCCCCACTGGCATGGGTCATCGCACATATTAGCCCTTTGAGTCTAGTATAGAAATAGAACAAAATCCTCAATTTTATTTTGGTTTGTACATAAATATGTAACAAAGAAACCACACATAATACATGAACATTGGATTCTAAGTCAAATCTCTTTACACAGTTCAAAGCGGCCACTCAAACGGCTTCCGCTAGGTACTTCACAATATAATATTATTCTGAATCTGTATTCTGAGCTATTCCATTTGTCGGTGTGGAGTCGGCCGTCAATTTCGCTATAGAAATGGTCAATTCGTGCAGACTATTACAACCATTATCGCCTAAGTTATAGATAGAATCACTCTTGTACAAAGTGATAGGATTATAGTGCATAATGTCCTTTAACTGCTATTGAATTATACACGTACATTAATACAATATCTATTTTACAAATGTGTCACACATTCACAATTTAGCAAATCTATAAGTTTAAGCATAAGCAATTGTAACATTTGTTTTTATAAATATTTATTGAACGTAAATAACAATTTATTCTCAAGATTAGTATAGCTTAATATCTCACCGCCTTGTAATTGAAGGCAGTCACAAATGGCAAAATGGCTGACAAACAGTCAGCTATTTTCCCATTACGTCTCCGACTGTCATGGTGTAATTTACGCAGAACAATGCTGACATGTGCAGTAAAGTGGTGCAAAAACAACACGATATCGAAGAAAAAGTGCGGAGAAATGACGTTTCATTCGTAAATGCTCTAAAACTACATATTATTTTATATTTTTCAAACACGAAAATAGCTGACAGTGACAAGTTCGATTGTCAAAACTGGTTACACTTTCTTGTTAGGAGGGAGTAATCTTTACTAATCTATGTTCTCAAGTAATATTATATTCATATTTTTATCTTTCTTTTTATATGGCCTAGTTCGTGACTTTCCATTTTACGTATGATTCCCAGTATCAAAATGCTGCTTTCTTAAAATATTATGTGTAAAGCGTACATACCTATTTATTGTATTTATTTGTATGAATAATTTAATAATGAAATGTTTTATCAGTAAACTTCGCTAAAAGTATCGCTGAAAGTTCTTTGTATTTTTAAAAAGTGAAAAATCTATTAGACTATGTTTAGACTATAACCTAAACCTTTTTCAATTTGAGAAGAAATGCGGCCGCAGTAATTGAAAGGTAAAGACCCAACTGTATAGGACGAACACACGGTATTGGAACACTAAGTCCATATTGTACATTTTAAAGATGGTAGGACTGTTTGCGGTTCGACTCCAGCCGCAGCAATGTTAGGCGCTGCTGTGTTCTGGTTTGAAGGGTGTGGTAAGGGAGACATATTTTTCCGAGGCGTTCCAGATTAGTCCTTAGGGGTAGCGGCGCATCTGTGGCCGACCTCAGGTAAGAATATTTATGGTATCTGGGGTTGATTACAGATGTCTATGGACGGCAGCAGCCACTTACTATCAGGTAGACTGCATGCTACTCCTATATTTTAAAAAAAATACAAAACATAATAATATTTCATCTATACATCCATATTATAAAGAGAAACGACAAGCTATCTTCAACAATAAACGGGAAGGAAATTCAAATATATGCCGATGGAACGATCGGGGAAACGTTTTGATTTGTTTTAGGGAATGTAGACCGGCTCGAGTATATTTGACATATAAGAGCAATGTTTAGGAATGAAATTACGAAGATTATTACATTTTTTGCTTCGTTATATAATCATTGAAGAGAAGACATTGTTTATTTTCTTAGTGATTAATATGTGTTTCAAATTATCTCGTGTTCAGTTTTATATTTCATATCGTCTTCAGTGTATTATTGTTCCTGTGCTAGACTCGGGTCTCCTCAAAACTGAGAGGAATTTAGATGTCAGTCCACTGCATTAGCCAAGTGTGGATTGGTAGTCTATAGGTTGGACTATAAAATATGTTAACTAATCTACAAATATCCAATTTTACTCTATCCTGCTACATTATTTAATGTACTTAATTCTTTTTGTAACTAATTTACTTTTACGATATTTCATAGAAAACGAATGCAATTTATAACTAGTTTTTAGCGTTACAAAGACGAAGGAATATTATTTTTAAAGACAAATAAATCGTCTGATATTTTTATGATGCAAATGAATTTAATATTCCTCTTTTATCAGCGCAAACAAATCATGCTAATTCAGTTCTTTATTTACGCTGTTAGTACAATGAATTTGATTAATTCCAACAGTGGTATCAGGCAATCTTGCCCTCGAAATATTGTACGGAATTAATAAGGACTAAGGGCCAATCACTCTTGGATGGATATTGTTTTTAATTTTTCACAGAGGCTTTCGTGTTATAAATATGGCGCTTCGTTTTTGCAATCACGCTTAAAAGGCTATTTAATTTAAAAGTTTTTAATACATTTAGCTAATGTTTTATTTGTATTACTTACTTATTTTTTTTTAATTACTGATTGCATTGCATTGTATATTAGAAGAAAGTCAAACTCTACTCCAAACTCATTTCTAAAATTGCATGCACAGTTCTTAGGAATATTTTTGGGAAACTATCTATTAAATAATACTTAATTAAAGATGGGCTGTATAATTATAGTACTATGTGAAGTTGAGCAATTGTGTACTTGGTTATACCTTTTTGATAGACAATGTGCCCTAAAAGAGACTGAGCACTACCTAACAAATTATATGAGCACTAGAAAACGTTTTTAGTTAGTCATTTCACAGTTACGAAATAGCGTAACCTGCAGCTATACTATAATTTCTGTAGTATTAGCACTTTATAGTGTTCAACAGTGGCATCTGGTCTGTCATAACAATTTTAGCCGTATATTCGCTACTCTCGCTCGACTGATCTTACTCTGACCGCAAGACATATTATTTATGTATCCTTCCAACTTCAACCTCAGGAATAATGTCTAAACTGCTTTACTTTGATGACCTTTCTCCATCTACTGCAGTAATTACTAAACCTAAATACACTGCACGTATATACTATTTTGTCTACAAAATGTAACAATGAAAGCTAATCTTCATATAGTATAAATTCGAATCTTATTGTGCTCAAAGCAGTATCAGTAGGTTGCTTAGAGCACGGATTGTATAAAGGGACATGTTGCAAAGGAAATAAAATCGAATGTAGTACGATAAACTGGAACAGAAAAGCCGCTTTGCGTTCTTCTACTTGTAAATGCATGGAAAATGTTTGTAATAAAACTCTATACCTACTATTGTAAGGTCACTTGACACACTTTCTTCTGATACAGTGCTTTATCAAGATTTATTCTCCTGTGAGTTATACAGGCATACAGGGTAAGTCGACCTATATATTTAAGTTATTAATCAGGTCATAACTGACTTATTTTACCCTATAATGTGCTATCCAAAAAAATACTGTTTTTGACTACTTTAAAGATTCAATTACTTTTTAATAATTTTTCACTTATATTTAACCTCAAGAAAAACCTGGGATCCTAGTTTTTTGCTGTATTTAGGTAAAGCGCATTAAAATTAATAGAAAAATATTGATTGATGAATTTAAAAACGTTTATTAAATTTTGGCACAAATGCTAACAATGCAATTTGGCTGTTCAATAACTTTTTAAGCTTAGAATTTTTCACTAAGTGTTTCCAGCTCTTTAAGTCTTTAAAAGTGTTTGAGTATTTCATGAATAGGTATGAATGACAACAAGTAAGTAATGACACATATGAATAATACAATTTAAAGTAATTTCCGAAATCTTAGCGTTCTGAATGAGAGTAAACTACTACTGACTAATTAGTAATGACTTTTTGACTTGCTTCTTCATTATAACTTAACACTATGATTCTTCGTATTATTATTTTTGTAACATTTTAATCATAGTACATACCACTACTGTAATAAAACCATAACTGCCTATTTTTACCTAACAGTTACTTCCTTAGAAACAAAAATTGCTATGTCAGTGGACGTTTGAATATTTTAGTAGCTGATTCATTAACCTTAAACCACCATTTAATCGTAGCATAATTTACTATTATGTTTTATTTTTAATTTGACCATATCATAATCAAGATTATCTTATACTTACTAGTTGAACGTAAAAGTATTTTGAGGATAAATGTGGGTAAAAAATTTCTTTCATTATTTATATCAGTTTCAAAAGGTAGAAAATTGATAATGTCTTTTTGAATAAATTTTCAAACGTCCATCTTAGGGACGCAACGCATTAGATAGATTGATTATTAACAACAAGCATATATTGCACATTACTTAAACGTATAGAATAAGGATAATAACAAGGAAAAATCTAACACAAATACGTACCATACAATCCTTACTACTGTAGAGCAAAAAGTTCATATACGAGTGAATGAACGCAGGCTCTATTCACATTACCTGTCAGCGCTCAGTGATTGGCGATAAGAAATATTGTGTTGTTATGGTGGCGCTACGGACTTTCCTTTATAGTAGTTTAGTGATATATGTATTTTGTTATCCAACTTGTTATGTTGTACCAAATAAACAAGGATTGCAATGGGAAATAAAACTTTTCGTTTCTCACCTGTATACTACCGGAGTATAAACTCAAATATGTCTTATCATTATTTGGATTGTTACATTGTTGGACTCTAATCTCTCTTTGCCATATATTAGCTTAGTCATAGAGTATAAAATGTCATTGAGCTAATTACGTAATTTTGTCAAACTGCCATAAAACACAGTGACAGTCAGTTGAAGTTGAGTGCGATGTTCAAATCCCAGTGACACACACATGTGATTTTTCAAAGCAATATACTTACAAGAATTTATTATTTTCAATTGGTGTAACAGTGAAAGAAAACATCATATTATTGTACCTACCTAGCCATCCCCGAGAATTCATAAAAATATTCAAAGTGATATGTACCATTCGCACTGGGCCAGCGAGAAAGGAAATAGATAGGACGGTAATGTCCCTAGAGTAGAGTCGAACCACAAATAATTCTACCACCTTCATATAATGTAACGTAAATACAAATAAGTATATTTGCCATAAAACAAATATAGGGTCCATTTTTCATATTCTCACAAACTCAAACACCAGATTAAGTTTTCTCAAAATTCGTCCGTAAAAATTACAGCAAAATAAACTGGGGCTTATCTTGCTCGGGGGACCTACTTATTATGACTGGGAGTCTCAAGTTCATCTCGCTGCATGCATATTTTACTCAAGTCATTTTTACTGAACGTTATTATGTAGGTTAAATATGAGTTTTCGTATTTTTATTTCATAGTTGTGAGTAGTTTGTTTGTGAGTTGAAGTAAAGTTTTTCAAATTTTATTTCACACATTTTAAGTCGCCTGTCAAGTATTAGGAATAATGAACTAATTAAAACTATTTTGTGATTAAGTGCCAAGTCTAGCCATTACCTTTGCAAAACTATATTTTCATATTTACTATATTTTAAACCGAATCTTCTAATGTTTATAATGTATGTTTGAATAATAATCTTGAAATACGACTGAAAGGAAAGTAACTTACTCGTATATAAGATATGCCACGGTAAAAGATACAGGATAATTTTATTCCGGAAAATGTAAAAATCCCGCGGGTATGGAGTAATTAGGATTTATAAAGACCACGCAAACGAAAGGAATAGAAACTGTCATATTTATTTTTAGTAAAAAAAAAGTAGTTATCGACTATGCAGTCCGTCGTCATCATAATTGTGCCGCTGGGGGGCACGTGTCTCCTCCTAGAATCAAAAGAGTTAGGCCATAGTTCACTTTACTGGCCAAGTGCATATTGGTAGACTATATTTATAAAGTTATATTGTTAGACTATATTTATATTTGAAAACATTTTTAAAGATTTTTAAGGTATGCAGGTTTCCTAAAGATTTTTCCCCTTGCAATTGAAGTAAGTGATAATTAATTTTACCAAGCTAAAAAAACATGTCCCTGTAGTTCCGGGACCAGAATAGGGCTACGATATCCCATGCCTGTCGTAAGAGACGACTAAAAGGGGGCTTCTGGGGTCGCGCGTAACAAGAGTGGGAGCTCAAGCTCACCTGGGCGGAGCCAACAGCAACGCGCTAAGAGGACTCTGGTTGCGTTCCTTTGGAGATCCCTCTACGCAGCGACGAGGACGGCCACCGGGGGACGTTTTAGTGGGGTAAGAATCCCACATAACTCTGAGTCGTTCCCACGCACCGGGTACCTTTTGAAGGTTTCCCCCTCGTAAAAACAAAGCTAAATAGTACAGTTTTTGTATTATGTACGTAACTTACTTGTAAAGTCTTTACCAAGAAATTCTTATCACTGATTTCTCGGAAACGGCCTTAACGATATACGTGTGTAGACTAATTATTTTTGAAAGACTATTTTATATAATAAAAGAATAAATAACAACTCAATTCATTATTTTCTCTCAAAATCCATTCTATGACATCTAATTCTTAAAAAAAATATCCTTCTTTCTTTTTATATAGTTTCCCACTAGACTCATCAGCAATTAAATAGACTCGTATTAACATAAAATAATTAAAAAAAGTATTGTAATGAAAATATAAAATATATGTATTTTTTATTCTAATTATCCATAAATCAAATCTGTGTTATAAGAAAAATAAATATTAACTATTAGTTATAATTACTTGATTGACCAATTACAATAATGTAAAGTATATTTTTTTAATTATTGCAATTTATTTTATAAACTCAATCCTTTAGGTATTCATACCATGGATTTAAGCTTTAATTAAAAATTTAAATCAGTTCATTTTCATCGATATTGCTGTATACTTACAAACAGAAAGGAATAAAAACACACCTTATAACTAGCAATCAAAATGGTGTATAATGCTCGTATGGTTAAAATCATATTCTTTATTTTCTGCTTTTAACGTAGGGGAGTGATAAATGCGTTCTCCCCATTCAAATCAAACGCTAAGCATTGTGAGCACTGGACTAACGGACAATCGCCATACATGACGTGACCTGCGGATAAACACACACTGACGGAGTGCACACATAGTACATTTTTCAAGAAATAACTGAATGAATTCATCATTTTTCATAAAGGCGGGTCGAGGTCATGTGTATGTTTGTGTCTATGTATGTGTGTACGTATGTATATAAGTAAGTATATCTTATTCTTTGCCACTCCTTGATATATGTGTAATCTGTTATGAAAATAATTATTATTTGACAAGAAAATTAATTGACAAATGCGCTGTAAAATGGTATGTAGCACTGTTTATAGAAAATAATTCCATAACGAAATCCGCATCGCGTGAACATGTTCCAACGCAAAAAAAAAATCTTAAAAAGATTAAAATTAATAATAAATTCATTAGATATCTTACATTATTCAAATTAGAAATTAAAGAAACATTATTCTTGTATCTCATTATTGTATATCAAACACAGGAACGAAGTAACTTTCGAACTTTATAACTCCATGCATATAAATAGATTTATTCGTTGTTTTTCGTGTCCGTGTGTCAGTGTACCCAGTAGGCGCATTAGCAACTTGACAGTTCATTCATCTTGTTTGTTACTCGGTTAATTAAGTCCTCCTCGGCGAGGTGTCGTAATTTCCTTGTTCATTTGTTAATTTTCGACAAACTGTAAACATTTTTGCAAATAAATGTCGACAGGCTCCCCTGATTTTACAAGAGCTACGAAAACTTGGGTTATTTTCTTTAGTGTGGCGAAATTTTACAACGTTGTAATTGTTACCTTATATTGAAAAAGAGTTAGTATTTTATGTTAAAAGGGATAGCAATAAGTAAGTATTTTTCTCTTTCTAGCCTAGTTTGTAAAAGTGGGACAATTCTTTCACTACTGCTAGCTTTATAGGAGTAGTACTCTACTGTCATGTGGCTAAAGGGTACAAGACAGACTTTTATACCATGTTCTTATTTACATTCCAGTTACATTAAACTATTTATATGTATCAAGTAGTACAATGCTCATGAACCTATTTTAGCATAGTAGTTTAACTTAAAATTATTAACAGATGGCTTACTACTCATAACTAGGAATACTACTACTCCTACTACTAATACCTTACTATATTCGTACTTACTATATTGAACCTTACTATATTGAAACCAGAGCATATCAGTTACGCTATGATATTCGCGATAAACATTTTCATTCAATTATGTATGAAAGCAAACTAATTATTAGCATTACATTGTCAATTTCGATTCGGTCCCTAGCCGAAGTTAAACGTTTGTGAAATAGACAATTTAATATGAGTTTGTGAAGCGCTAACAAGGATTATGTTGGAATATTCAGTAATAAATACACGGCAGTTCATAATGAAGTTTCTATTCCATTTGATACTTGCTATATCCACTTTAGTATTTTTAAAAGCTTTATACACTCTTAGCCCCACACTAGGCAGGTAGGTAAGTATAGGCAGGTAGGTATTTTAATATGTATGACTAAATTGCATGTAAGTATACATGATATATGTAAAACTACTTTGTCTATCTAATCATATATTTTTAGTATGCAGTCGGCGATAAGTGTTACAAAAAAGACGAGAGATTTAAAATAAAAAAGAGAGAAAAATTATACACGGAAGACAACAAAATTATAATATTTTAATGTACCTAATTGATCTATACAGATAATAATCTTAATTACTTGAATATTATAATTAATAATCTTAATACAAAAAGGGTATCCCACAAGATTTGGAACTAAATTCTCACAACGTATACTTCTTGCTATTTCTTTTCTATTCAAATCATAGTAGCGAAAAAAATCTAAGTCTATGATTCAAATTCCTATTTCCATCCTTTTACTATTCGTTCATAATTAAATTTTAGTTAGCTAACTTAAGATCCTAAAAATCTACTACCTTCTACACATATAAACACAGTCAATAACGTAATTGTACATACATTCAAAACTTTATATAGATTTCAACGATAAAAAATTCTCTACTTTGTGACTTATTCGATCGCACCGTTCCCACCGGTGGTCCGCAACCCGAACGTTCATTAATTATGTGAATTCAAGCCGTAGTCTAAACCTCTCATTAAACCATAATTACATTCGCTAATTGCATATTTGATAATCTATGAGAAAAGAGAATTGAATATTATATTCAGAGGAATTTTAAAGCTACGGTTAACTTACCAGATTTTCACTTTAATACAGAATTAAAATTATAGTACTTTATTAAGAAGGTCTAAGCCTGTGGGCATTTGATATAGATAAGTAACAAGTGATCAAATCTTATCTTAATAAAACCGTCTTTTAATTAGGAAACTTCCAATGTATCAGAAAAAAATGAAACTGTAGTCTACAACTTAATAACGGCATTATTTAAGTTTCATAAATATGCTTTTTTGTACGACTGTACGTACAAAATCAAATGTAAAATACGATGTTACTGCTGAGATAGGTATAGCCCGCGTAAAACTGCTAGTCCGCTCTGAATATAGAAACGAAGCGCGTCGCCATAGCAAATTGTATGACTTCATCTGCTCGCAACAAGAAGCGGACTAGCAGTTTGGCGCGGACTGTCCCCACTTCAAGTTTTTCAGCATGTTAGTAAAATATATTCAAACAGTATTAAGTTAAAATGATTGATACAATAAGAGATAAATAAAGTGTATAATATCAGACAAGATTATATTCTTACCTGAGGTCGACCACAGATGCATCGTTACCACTAAGGACTAAGCTAGAATGTCTCGTAAAAGTATATCTCCCTTACCACACCCCCACACCCACATTAAATTAGAACACAGTAGCGCTTAGCACTGCTGGTATAGGCAGTAATATATATGGCGGTGGTGCCGCCAGAGTCAACCACTGAGGGTTTCGTCACCAAAAAGAGTCACCGCAAACCAGAAATACAATGCATATAAATAATTAACCAGAAGTTATCGTCTATATTATATTAAGTTTTATTACAGTAAGATTACTGTTTGTAATATTTAGACGATACACTGTATACGCATAAAATTAACTTGTAATATGTGTGAAAATATGAGTACCTATATTTTCATATAAATTATAAGTGAAGTTGGAATTTACGTAGGTGTGACCTTAGATTACAAAGATAATGGACAGTAAATGTCAGGAAAGTTCCCATCCTCCCACGCTACCTCCACTCCGCGTATCCATTTAAATAAATATTAAGATAAACAAACTGATATTAATTTAGACAATGTGACACCGTAAACCACTATTATAATTACACCCTTGTGAGCTAAGTAAGAGGTACTTAAATGTTATCACATTATGACATTACCCTAACAATTTAACACGAGTCCAACATAAGTACATAAGTTAAAATAAAATGAGCACTTCGCATTTATCATCTTGTGTAGAGTTTTTATGTTTATGTGAAAATAGTTTGTGTGTGAACTACAAGTACTACTTGCCCACGCGTAAATGTTTTGTAACAAAACGAATTGCGTACTAACCACCGTTTACCCGAACTATGTACCCGTAGTATGAGTTTGTACGTTTTTACAAAAATGACTGTTTTTGTATTTGTTTACGTATTTCTCATACATTTCCAATCAGTTCTGATATGATACAGTCCATAGGGGCGCTGGAAATGTATGGGCAAATACGTAAACAAATACTAAAACAGTCATTTTTGCAAAAACGTAAAATCTCATACTAACCCTTAGTAACTGTTAATAATTTACAATTAACAGATGACTAATTGAACTGTATACTAGTCAGTCACCTAAATTTCATAAAAAAAGAATAGAATCAATATTTTTTCTGTTTCATGTTGTTGATTATCTTCGTATTTCATGTTTTTGACTCAACTTTTTATAATATATTTTAAAATATATTATGTATCTCGGTAATATACAATCTTTAGCGTATAACAAAACAAATATAGGTATAATATAGGTTATCTGTGGTATATACGATACCCTACTTTTATTGTGGGGTTAAATTAATTTAGCATCGTAGGTTTTGTGGGCCAAAATTCCGAGACTTAGTAAACTTTATTCAAATGAGTTTCAATAAGTTTATAAACTTACGTAAGTAGTTATAGATGTAATTTACTTTAGCTCGACTGAAATAGTCATGAAACAATGTTAATATTTGTGATAGTCTAAAATTAATGGAATTGTGTTAGACTTTTAATAAATACTTAAGTAAAATAGTCTTTTATAAATAAAAATATCAAATTGTGGCAGTGATAACCTAGTGGATAAGAAACTCTGCCTCTCGATCGAGGGGTCCAAGTTTCAAATCCCAGGCACCTCTGATTTTTCAAAGTTATGTGCGTATTAGAAATTAATTATCACTTGCTAAACGGTGAAGGAAAACATCGTCAGGAAACCTGCATACCTGAGAGATTTATAAAAAAAAATCTCAAAGGTATGTAAAGTATACCAATACGCGCTTGGCCGGCGCGGTGAACTATGGCCTAATCCTTCTCATTATGAGAAGAGACCCGTGCCCAGCAGTGGGACGTTAATGGGTTGATGATGATGATGATGATGATGATGAAATAAAGATAAATTCATCGTTTTAACTTTTTTTTTCAAAGAACCGTCCATAATATTTTTCTTCAAAATTTGATTTAATATAATATATACGTTCTTCACTTAATATCGTCAATAATAAAGATTATTTGTGATATTGATATTGTACAATACATACAATGATAAATACCAAAATTATATCTTTTTTACTAATCTATTACTACTACTCTTTTGCGGAGGATTGTTTGTCGATCGTAGGTACCTATGTATTTATGTATGTCATATTTTTAGCCCTCCAGCCCAAACGGGTTTATTTTGAAAAAAAATCACATCTGTATTATTCCGCTATTCACATCCCTTCGCAGTTTGTCGCTAATCCAATAAATAGTTTCAGAATTAGTCATCCACGCACACTTGGAAACATCACCCTGTATACAATATCCTCGACTATTACCAAAGTATTTTTGAGCAATTTGTTATTTATACGTTATTCTAAAACGAGGGAACTCTATCGGGGTAAATCCAATACGAAGAGGATAGAGGAATTTATTTAATTATACACTATCAAAATCTCTATAATAATACGTTACTGAATTGTTATCAAAGTTACAAACAGGTACCTAATTAGGATAATTGTGGAAATAAAAAGAAAAAAAAATACGTATAATAATTATTAAAAAGCTTATTATTTAAAAAGAAGAACTCTGGTAATAAAATTTTCCTGCATTTATAACATAATTTTCTTCGACCCTATGAGAGTAAAACTTTAGCGCATCTGATAGAAGGTACAATTTATACAGAACTTGAAGAAGACTAATTAAGGCACTTCTTCGAGCACACCGCGATCCGCGTTCAATACGGTTTCCGGCTTCCTTGTTGTTGACTTCCAATTATCAGTTATTACTTTATATTAATATACGCTAAGAATATGGAAAAAATCTTCGTAGTTTTACCGCAGCTATTAATATTTCGTTATTATATTAGTTATCTAAAACCGTGATGGCCTAGTGGCTATGAAACTCTGCCTCAAGTCCCAGGCCAGACCTCTAGTTGTTCAGTTATATTACTTAATTTACTTATATTACTATTACAGTATTAGAAATTAATTATCACGTGCTTGAACGGTAAGGAAAAACATCGTGAGTAAACCTGCATACCTGAGAAATTTGAAAAACAAAGTTTTCTTAGGTATGTGAAGTCTACCAATGCTCACTTGGCCATTGCGGTGGACAATGGCCTAATTCTTCTCATTCTACTCTTAGAATGAGAAGAGTGAGAGACCCGTGCCCAGTCCCAGCAGTGGGACAGTGATGCGTTGATGATGATGATGTTAGTTATCTGATTCGAAAAAGGTATAAATCAAAGGAAAATAACAGGTGGACGATGGACAGATAGAAGGAACCATGCCACACCTATTTAGCTTGAAGCAATTCTTGCGTTCCATTGGTAGAGTGTGAATGCTGACTTACATACTCGTATGAGGTAAGCATTTTAGTCCTTAGAAGAAACAACGCATTTGTGGTTGACTTTAGACAAAGCCCCTATTCCATGTGGAGTATTTTTCAGATATTCATGGGTAGCAATGACCACTTACCATCACTGAATACTCGTTTGCTGTAATGTAAGCGCCTTTATAGGTGGAATATTTATTCATTAGGAACGTAATTAACTTATCTAACAAAAGTACTTATTGAATCCAGTTTAATATTACCAAAGACATTTTGTAAGATACATTTTTTTATTATTAAGAAATACTTATTATTTAGCTGGCCTATTTCCGTAACGTCTTATGGTCGTAGTAATATCATAAAGGAAAATTATTATTCCCCATTTAGACAAAATGTAAACCAAGAAGCAGAATAACTAATTAAACCGTGTACATACATGCTGTCACTTCCGAGAAGCTCGGGAACGTTGCTTCGCTTCTTACCCCAAGATGAGGAAGTATCCTTATCCTCTGCGCTCGTGTAAAAATAATTTATCAAGTGTGTTGTCTACCAATGCACACATAGCCAACGTATTGGTCTATAGCCTATACCCCTCTCCCTATTACAACAGACCTGTCTCTAACAGTAATGCAGTAAAGGGTTGACGACTACGACAACGACATACTGCAATTTAATCAGATTGAGATAGAAAGTCTGTGGGCTAAAATGATTCATTTTTATTCCTCATAAAATGCAGCGAATGTTGTACCTAAAATAAATGTAATCTTCAGTAATATTTGCATTAAGCTCGCTCCGTGAGGTCGCGCTTTGATTAAATTTTGTTGGCTTGTAACGCATCATTCAGCGGCTTGGAACCGTATTTATCATATCGTGCTAGAATGTTGGTGACACGTGGAAAATTGTTGCCGTGAGTAATGGAGTCAGATGACATGTTGTGAGTTGTGAGGGCGAAGCTGCGGTGTGACCCGGCCGTGATCTCAGGATCCGCTAAATTAAAATCAACTGTCAGAGGGATTTAGGAGGATTAAATATAATGTTACTAAATTATGTAAGTCAAGTAGTTATTAGGCTTTTCAATCGGAGGGATTGAATCCCAGGCACTTCTAATTTTTCAAAGTGTTTTGCGTATTAGGAATATAACTTGTTATTATAACTGAGAGAAAACCCGAAGAGAACACCTGAGATTTTATGAAAAATGTTCTGAAGGGTGTGTGAAGTCTAGCACTTCGCAATGAAAATATTTTGAAGGAACCGGACAAGTTTAAAAGTTTTGAGTGTAGTCTACCTATTAGTAAATGATTACAGCTGTAACCTATCCATATAGAGCAGGGGCTCTTCCTGAAGTCGATCACAGATGTGCTACGACATCTTACGACTAATGTGTCGCCTTACATTACGTAAGTCAGCATCCTCACACGTTACGACATCTTACGACTAATGTGTCGCCTTACATTATGTAAGTCAGCATCCTCACCCTTCTATCAAAATGCAAAAACAACTTTACGCTAGAAATAGGCACGACGGTGGTACTTCCCTGATTAAACACTGCTATTTTACCACATTTTGTTAACATTATATCCTCAAATTCTTTTTTATTTGCCTATTGGATGTTTAAACGCTGATAACATAAATTTACTTTATCAAGAAGCACCTTTTACCCGCTTAGGTTAGATAAGAATCCCTCCACAATGTTTTTCAATTTAGAATAGTTTTAACCTGACCTTATCTTAGGGCTCGAACACAAAACTGCGATGCGACGCGATGCGAATTCGCAACGCAGAAAATTGCGATGCGAATTGCTGCGATGCGATATCGTGTGGCGTAGCGTCTCTCAGGGTGACCAACAACAACAACCACTGTGCGATGCGAATCAATTCGCAAGTTCTTGCGATGCGTCGAGGGAGCTCGCAGATTTTTGCGATGCGACGTCGCATCGCAGTTTTGTGTACGAACCCTTAGACCGTCGGCAATTTCCACAGAAGTTTTCTAATTTATTTCCTTAAGATTATACACACACACATAGCATTTTTAAATTTAGAATAATATGTGTTCATTTGTCATCACAATTCATTATATATTAATTATTTATTTACGAGTTACGAAGGAAAATCTTCTCGAAAAGAGATTTATTTAAAGCGTAATTATGTAGAGTCCACCATAATATTTCATGGCTATAAGGTTTCTCTCAACAGCGCCAATTCAATGCGTGATTCCATTGTTTAGTTTATCAATCTAACTTGTCTCGTTTGCCTTTGCGTTCATGTTATCGATAATCGAGAACCTTTCTAGCCCAATCGTTATCGCTCCTTCGAGCGTCACCTCAACTTCGTAATTCTTAGAGATATATGACCTAGCTTTATTTGTCTACAGACTCCATATTTGTAAAATTATTTTTCAATACTTCTTATAAATCTTATCATAAGTAACTCTAAATTCTCTAAATAAATACTCTTAATAATCTAATACTATTTTAATTATATAGATAACTCAAATTATCATTCCTGCAGAAACACACCTAAATCTCATTTACTTGTGACGCTTCAGTAGTGAGATTTACAAATCTCACTACTGAAGCGTCACTGAAGCACGAATTTACATATCTGTATTTATCATTTAACACCAGAATGCTGATGACACGTGGAAAATTGTTGCTATGAATAATTATATTTGATGACAAGTTGTCAGCGGACGGTGCGGTGTGATGCGCGCCCGTTCAAATGACAAATATATTAGAGCGTCGTGACCTTACAAAGCGAACTTTAAGCCTCAGCGCACACTGCGATATTCATAATAGTTAATTTTAAAATCCTTGATACAAGAGTATATGATAAAATTATTTGCGGTGTAGTTGTACCACCATTATAACTATAGCCATTGAAGTCCGAGTAGTGTTATGTTCTAATTTGATGATGATAAATTAAAGCGGAGTATATACATTATTAGTCATTAGTCCTCAGGGGTGGCAAATTAACAAATCAGATGTAAAATACTCAATCCTATGAAGTGTTCATTATTATAGACATCTGTGGACGACGGTGAAGATTCATAATAATAAAAAAATAACAAAAAACACAACTGACTTCTTTGTCACTACAAAGTAAAAGATAATTGAAATAAATTTTGGTTTACTACATATTTCTGAAGTCGGGGCTCAATATATTTCGTTGGATAACGATGTAAACAGCGTGTCTAATATGAGCGCCGACTTCACAAATATGTACTAAACCAACATTTATTTCAATTATTTTTTAATTTGTAGTGACATAGAACTCGGTTGTATTTTTTTGTTAAAAATTTTTTTCACCCTTTTCATGATGACATAGTAACATTTATATTAATACAATGTTAAATTGTATAAACATGATCATGAATGAAGGTAAGGTCTGAGTTTAAATTGATTGGAACCGCCCGCTCGCAGGGCACTGCCGCGCCCTGCTCGCTTAGTTTTATATTGTTTTATATGTTCCAACCTAACCTAACTAAATAGTCAATGATGAACTGGCTATGCAATTTCATTAGAACCTGCACCAAATATCTTCAAACACACCTCAATTATTCCCATCGGTTGAGGAGTTACATATTTTGTTTCCAGAACCCACTCTGATCCTCATCATATTTAAATGGGACCAACTTGTAGCAATTGTACACACACGAAATTAAAGGCATTAAAATAGGTTCATAAACGGCGAAGTTATGGCTGGTATATTTACATGGGTGGAGGAGTTTCCCTCATTTTCTCCAAAACCCATCGATGGATCCTAACCATATTTAAATGGGACCAACTTCCAGCTCGTCTCTATACAATAAAAAAAGAATTATTAAAATCGGTCCACTAACGGCGGAGTAATTCGTGTACATACATAAAAAAAAGATACCGGCCGAATTGATAACAATCTCCTTTTTGAAGTCGGTTAATGAGCTTCAAATTCGTTAGCTACTTCACTTTCATTAAAAAATCCTAACACACATACCTAAATATGTATAATTCAGAAAATGGCCAATCTCTAATCTTGTCCAACATAATTAAAAAATTATACCAATCAAAAACTAAACCAAGTTCACTTCCAAGCTCCAACAAACCGCAGTACCGTTAATAAACTACTTTCTAAAGTCCCGGTCAAATAATAACTCCTCGTCGGGAAACGGTACAATATGTCCAAGGCTTGTTGTTCGAACGATTTATTTAACAATTTATGGCGGCTCGAGAATCTGAGTCGAACTAGATTTATTAAGGTAAACTCTGGACCAATTTATTAAGCTTCCAGTTTGAGCGTTTGTAAAGAAATCGGGTTCGCATAACTGAATTTAATAGTATCCGACCGTCGCTCGTTATAAATTATTTTGTGATAAACAATAATTCAATTTTCCACAATAAACTCGAAACCTTCAACAGTCTTAATAAATGGAATTGTAATAATCTGCGAGTAGATTTAACTGCTGTTGTTTTAAGCTGTTGCAACAGAAACTACAAGTAAAAAATATGTCGTTTATTTTTTAATTTATTATCAATCTATTGATGTGGATCCATCTTAGAAAATCCGAAACATATATTGATAAACATGCCACTTATACACAGAGTGAGTTGTTTTACTTTTTTTGTCAATATCTGGGATTCAGTCTTTAAAAAACGTGCTTGGTTATTATTAGGGGTCAGTAGGGTGGGCAATGAAACTCGTTGGCACAACCGAATTCACTCTCGTTAGGACATCGCTCGTTTTGAACAATCATTCAATTTTCTGCAATAAACACGAAGCCGATTTAATAATAAAATGGAATTCAAATAACCAGTGTCTGTGTATAAATAAATAAAATTGCAAAAAGCTGTGGTTTTCATCGCTTATTTAAATGGCGTAAAAAATCGTTTTTAAAGGATTATGTATGACATATATAGAGGTGTGAAGCGTAAATGACTAAAAGCTTCTAGATATATCAGTGAATATAAAATTGAATCCAAGAATTGTAACCAAATCACCATTTAACAAAAAAATGGCCCTTTTGGCCCTGGCCGCCTGGTGGTCCCTATTTTTTACAATCAAGAAACAGGCAACTATTTCTGCCTTATAACAGCAGTGTTAAGCGCTGCTGTGCTCTAGTTTGAAGGTTGTGGTAAGGGAAATTTTTCCAAGGCATTCCAGCTTAGTCCTCAGGGGTAGCAGCGCATCTGTGGCCGATCTCAGGTAGGAATATCTAATCCTATCTGGGGTTGATTACAGATGTCCATGGGTAGCACTAGCCACTTACCATCAGATAAACAGCATGCTCGTCTGCTACTTCTATTATATTATATAAAAGGCACGAAATATATGTGTTAATAAAGTGTGTGTGTTAATTCGAATATAAATAAGTAGATAAATAAGTTACAAGGATATATCACATTTTGTCCCTGTAGTTCCGGGACCAGAATAGGGCTACGGTATCCTCTGCCTGTCGTAAGAGGCGACTAAAAGGGGGCTTCCGGGGTTGCGGACGGCAAGAGTGGGAGCTCAAACCGCCCGGCCAGCGACCCCGGGAAGGACGGCGGTGTGTGGTCGCATACCGTCGTGCACACCAGACGGTGTGGTGAGTATCAAGCTCACCTGGGCGGAGCCCGACGGGGCACAGCGCTAAGAGGACTCCGGTTGCGTTCCGTTGGAGATCCCGGAGTCCTCTACGCAGCTCCGAGGACGGCCACCGGGGGGGTTTTAGTGCGGTAAGAGTCCCACATAACCCCGTGTCGCTCCCACGGCACCGGGTACCTTTTGAAGGTTTCCCCCTCGTTAAAAAAAAAAAAAAAAACAAAGGATATGTCACATTTGTATTATGTTGTGGAGTTCCAACGAAAGCATGATTTCACTTCAATACAGTAGTATCATTTATAATTTACTGGGCCAAGCAGTTTCATGTGTTGTTGTTTCATGGAGTAAAAACTTGAACCAAATGTTTTGTTGTAAATCAAAACTATTGGTAAATTTTAATTCCGATTTTGCAACAAATGTGTAGTAGTTTAACTTGTAGCCTATTAACATCTCTCCGTGTTTAATTTACACGGAAATGACAATAAACTTTACTATGGTTAACCATATATTGAGGTAAATGTCGTTTTTACAAAAAGGATGCGTTTATAAAGCCTAAATGTTACCTTTATTTAAACGTAATTTAGTACTAGTATCCAAAGCCATATATATGTGTAATTTCAATACGCGTGTTACTCTAATATAATTCGTGGAAACTAACTTATTAAACTATACTCAAAAGAATCAATTATTTCCTTTGGGCAGACGGTTGAGTTCTCACAGTTACCGTGATATAAAAGCTTTCTACACTCACAGCCCCACACTAGGATTCCCTGTGTCGTGGATGCCATGGACACATGCATAGACAAATACACAAACACCCAGACCCAGATACAGAAATCTAAATTCATCATTTAGATATCTGTCTGGCCGGGGATCGAACCCGGGACCCTTTGCGCGTCAGACCGGTAAGTTTTATTAGTTCAACTGTGGAAAGCTAGTACTGCGAAAATTTTGCTACAATTTGTACGAACTTCTAATATCGCGTACTATCGTACTTCTTCCGTGAAGAATGTCACGAACACCTAATTAACCACATTCTTGGTTCTAAAAAACATTAACCTTTGGGAATGTTAACGGGATCTTTTACAACTGTTAATCTTATCACAATAATTTCATCGTTATATTTAATGAAGGACTTAAATATTATTAGCACAATAATGAGGCATAATAATAAGGTACCTTTAACTTGTATCCGGACTAGAAGCGTGGGTGACAATAATCATCTCATTGACATATCATTTGATATATCTATACTAATATTATAAGAGGAAACCTTTGTTTGTTTGTTTGATTGTAATGAATAGGCTCAAAAACTACTGGAACGTTTTTAAAAATTCTTTCACCATTAGAAAGCTACATTATCCACGAGTAGCATAGGCCCGCGTTTACCAACCTTTGGTCCGCGGACCCCTGGGGGTCCGCGAGTACATGTATGGGGGTCCACGGTGTCATCTCTGGACCATATTTAAATCGCTCATTAAATGCAAAAGGGCTGCTTTACAGCTTTTTTTTATACCACATACCTATGTGAAAAGGCATTATCTGCTCTTGTTTATACAAAAAACAAATACAGAAACAGATTACAAGTAGAATCTGATTTGAGATTACAGCTTAGTAGCAACATCAACCCGAATATCTCTGATTTAGTTGCAAAAAAGCAACACCAACCTTCACATATTTCTTTTTCATATTTTTCATAATAAACCGTTATAATTACCTTCTATATTTGTTTTTTTTTTTTATCTGTAATAACTAAAATAAATACCTCATCCGTTTTTTGCAGTTTATTTTATTAAGGGGGTCCGTGAAAACTGTGCTTGATTTCCTAAGGGTCCGTGGACTGAAAAATGCTGGGAAACACTGACATAGGCTATATTTTATATGAAATATATTTGATAAATAGATTTTGAGGCGGTACAAAGTTTGTCGGGTCAGCTAGTCTATTAATAATTATGAAAAATAAATCCTAGCTGACTGATTTATCATCATAGAGCCTAAATTATATTGTAGGCAGAAATGTAAAATTTTGATTTTGAGTAGGTTATTTTTATGATATAGGCGCACATTTAGGAAGAATCTTTTGATATTTCAGGAAGGAGGTTGAATAGAATATTGAAAATCCGCCAAATTTAAAGCAAGCTCAATAAAACTTAATATTTGAATTTATGATTAGAAATAATGGAATCTATTCACTATTTCATAAAAAAAAACAATCGTAAGGGGGTAAAATAGGGGCTTAAAGTGTGTATTATAAGCAAACACTAGTATAGGATATTCCGAATCGATCTTCTTTCCTTTTCTTTATATAATTTCATTGTAAGTAATACGGTAACAAATAAAAATGTCGACAAATTCATATTATAAAGAACTAATCAAAACTAAGAATATCAGCATCGACGAAGTTATTAAATTAGTACTTAATTAGTGTAATTACTCGAATACGTTTTATTGAAAATATAATAACAGTATAATAACTTCTGTCAAATGAAGTTGTGCTACGATTAAATCATTTTAATTACACCAAGTATACTAATTACCAGGTAATACAATTTTTTACCTAACTCCGGAGGGTTTCTTATATTTTTCTATTGGTGAGTATGTGAAGTCGCTCCATCTCCACTTTGTGGCCCATTGTGATTGTACCTTAACCTTTATATTCGGAGAAAAGATACGTATCATTAGTACGAATTGTTTATGAAAACAACAAAGATACTAGGTAATTATAGAAAGGTATAGTAGGAATTAACGTAGTAATTTTGTACAGGCTAATTCTTACTCTGTATGATCAAATTAATTTTAAAAATAACTTCCTTTTGGACACGAGAATTTACTCGATTCCACTTAACATTTATATCTTATTCTTTTAAAAGTTACTCAGTCGTCGTGCACTGAGTACATTCTTCCTGAAAACACTGCTAAATTAGTTACAGTAAAAAGTCGATCGTATGTTTCCTGACTGAGTTTTTAATCATAGTTTACGGAACAAAGTTTTAATTACAGTTCTCAGCCCGAGTGCCGATCGTTTTCACGGTTTTAAATCCTTTAATTGAACTGAATATTTCAGTACTGAATAAAGTGAAACATTTTAATATAAAATTTCACTACGACTTCGCTAGTATATTTCATTTTGAACTGAATAACGTACATAACTGACTTATAGATTGATAATGACTTCATTACTTATAGCCCACATGTAGCAAACCTTGTCGAATTAGACATAAATATATTAATAATCACATGAGTTTCAGCACAGCACAGCCAAAGACCTTCACAGTAAAGTATAATATTTAAAGGTAAAGAAGTTGGTCAGTAATATTCAACATCTTGGTTGGTCTGCCCTACCCAAAGTTATTTACATGTACAATTGTACATACTACGAGTATATTCTAGACCAATCAGGACTCGTAGTCTAATAAATTATTATTATTAGCTTTGCTACACCGTTCAGAATACATTAGTAACAATAAGAAGAGCGCACGTGGTAGAACCTTTCGTGGATTCTCTCCGGAAACATCACCACATTTCTACCTCATAATAATAGCAATGTCACACTTCGCTGTAAGTCTACAGGTTATATTAATAATAATAAAGACAAGGCATTTACCCTTAGTCAGGAACAACGCATCTTTTTTTTTATAATATAGGAGTAGTAGACGAGCATGCAGTCCACCTGACGGTAAGTGGATACTGGCGCCCATGGACATATGTAATCAACTCCAGATAGGATTAGATGTTTCTACCTGATCGGCCATAAATGCGCTGCTACCCCTGAGGACTAAGCTGTAACGCCTCGAAAAAGTTTGTCTCCCTTACCACACCCTTCAAACCAGAACACAGCAGAGCTTAACACTGCTGTTATGAGGCAGAACAAGGAGTGGTGGTGGTGCTGCCGGAGTCGAACCGCAAAGGGTTCTACCACCTTCAGTTCAAGTTCAATTTAGTTTGGAAGTATATGTATCTATGATTATATATTGATCTTTGGGTCTATTTATAATAGTTTAATCCATTTTATGTCATAAAAATCTTCAGTGAATACGTAGAAAGTGACACTTCACGGGCATGAGTTTATATGGATCCCGAAGCGGTAGCACCCATCAATATCGATAGGGCCGCAATTAGTTCCCAAGGGTTAAGCCATAGCGATCCTAACTAGGCTTTTCCCCTTTGGGTCATTGGGTGTAACAGATAGAAATGAAATAACTTTTAATTTAGATTCAATTTTTTATTATTACAAAAACATAAAAAAAGAATTCTACTTAATCGTGAAGAAAAATAAAACATATTGTAATTAATAAGATAATCATTATTTTAACAAATAATTATTTGAAAACAAATTTTATTATACAATATTAAGGAATTAATATCAAGCACAACCTAAATAGAATACATGTATAAGCGTATTCTGTATCTCGTACTGAATTTTCTAATCACGTAGCTTGCAGTTGGAAACTGTAAGATAGCGTTGTCTCCTAAATTTGTTAGTGGTAGTGCGATGCAGTCATTTGTATACTGAGTTTAAATTAACTTTACGTTCCTACTTCTTACTTTTAAGAAATGGTAAGAAAATAGTTTGCTACATAGTCTTTAAAGATAATTTCAGTGGCATCGAAATTCCGCAGTATTTCCCAAGTCCAAAAGGTTTTACAAATCTATATAAATAAATCTGTTTACAAATCACTTTAACATGTTATCTAAAATACGTTAATATACATGGAAGGAACAACATAAGATTCCGAAATTATTTACGTAATACTTATATAAGTACTAAGGCTAAGTATCATTTTTAAACAAAATGACCCGTAAAAACTATTTTGTACACCATAGCTATATGCACAACACAGTAGTGTTAAGTATAACTAGAATTTAAATATAAAACGCAGCAGTGATGTACGATAATCGCATTTTGCGGATCAGGGATGGATAATTTACATTGATCCCGCGGCGGTGGCGCCCATCAATACTGATAGGGCTGCAATTAGTTCCCGGGGGATCCCACACGGGATATTTATTTCTTGGCCCATGTTTACGGATTCCTGTACAAATCAAATGAAACTACGATCCCGTATTCATTTGTGGGGAACAAGAATTTAATCTATTAGGGCCGGCCTACGATGGATTGAGCCGTTGTCTATTTAAAGCTAACTACATTTATTTAAATAAAGGCAAACACCTCATCTTCTTACAATGATATAACATATTTCATAATCATACAAGTTATATTTAATTTTTCAACGAATATAAAAAAGGAAAGGCAGAATAATTTAAAAAATACATTTTATTATATTATTTCCCACGTAAATCAATTCCTTTAATTTCATTATAAAATATATGAAATTTATAATAATTATATTTAGTTTGTAATAAAATAAAATAATTTACGGGCGTAAATTTTTTAAACTGTTCCAATAAAACTATTCGTAAAAATATGAATTTTCATTGCCTTCAAATAAATTGAATAAATTTTAAATGTTCATATTATTTTTATACAATCACCTTTTACTAACATAAATTCGTTTAAAGAACTCGTGGCTCTTCTACACAAAATTAGTAACAAAAGTTGTCTGAAATAATCAATTTCTGTAATCACTGGCGAGTGAAATTTAATATAATATGGAATGACAGTTATTTCAAGTACAACAGACTGTTTTATTCTATGATTGTGTTATAATAATAAATTTCTGAAATAACAGGACGCGAAATTAGCAAAATTCTCTTAGAGATAAAATTTCAGACGAGTTATTTTCAAGTGCCTACAGTTATGTAAAATCTACTGCAATTTTAGTTCTATATCTAGATATTCTCATTCGTTCAATGATAAAATACCTACTGTGTATAGTGTAAATCTGAATATCGTAAACCACCTACATTTTACCAACCGAATATGACGGAGCGAATGTGAAAAATGATTGATGAATATTTTTTCAGATTTTTCTTCTATGTGTTAGTTTTTGACTATTAATAAATAAAACCAAATATAAATGAATGTTGTATTTTTATAAACAGCCGCCACATCTAGTTTAATAGATGTTTTATTATCTACCTCACCTACCTACTTAGGTTAATTCTATTTGAAAGACTTAAAAATATGTTTCGAATCCTATTTACAGTCAAAACTTAAAAAAATAGGCAATTATCTTATATATGTAGAATTCTCGTGTCACAACGTACTCTTACGATTACCGATTTTCACCAAATTTTATATGCATATTCAATAGGTCTGAGAATCGGCTACTATCTATTTTTCATACCCCTAAGTGATAATGGTTGTTTACCTTTAACGTTTCTTTTATTTATATGGCAACACAACGTTTTCCGGGTTAGCTAGTGTTATATAAACAAACTAGTAATAAAGACATGCTTTCTACACTCACAGCTGCACACCAGGGTTCCCTGTATCGTGGTTGCCATGGAAATACACAAAGATGAATACACAAACAACCAGACCCAGAACAGATATCTAAATTCATCATTCAGATATCTGTCTAACCGGGGATCGAATAAGGAACCCTTTGTATGGTGACCGCTCCGCCACGCCGATTGTCGATATTCCACGCTTTTAAAAAGTGAGGTATTAAAAATTGATATAAATTCAACTCAAAGTTGAGACAGTAGCTACGTTACGATCCAATGAAATCATTTCAGTCGATTACACAACAAAATGATCCGTATTAAAATGATCACGCAGCTTTATTAAATGGTAAAATTGCAACTGAGGAGTGCGATAACGACCGAGTTCTCGGTGTCAAACTAGCAAAGTGTGATTTATTACACGAGACTTCCACTCGGTTCCACTAGCGATCGACCCTATGGTTTTTGCAATTTTATATAGGAACTAGATATGGTGTCGGAACTAATAACGTAGCCTATGTCATTTTGTAATCATTTAATACGGTTCTATTAAACGATTTCTTGTTACAACTTTTGACAGGCCAAATCGGTACGTTTTAAGAAGTGGTATTTTTTAAATATTATTTAATAATTATATTTGTAAATAATTGGGAATTTTCTTATTTTATTATACGTACACTTAGAATGCTCACTAGCTTAAATAGACGTTTATTAGTAAAACCAACATAAAAAAATCATCAATACTTTAAACCATAACATCCGAATGCCTGATCAATATTTTAAACCTGAATGATGCCCAGAAGGGTCTCGTCTCAGAATGAAAAAGACTATAACTTTACTAGATATACCAAATCAAAAGATAATATTAACGTAATGTAAATAAGTAGTTACATCAATCCAAAATTTATTGCAAAGAAATGACATAAATCTATATAGAATCTAGAAACTATTCCTCGCCACTCTGAAGACGTAAGTTCCGAGAAGAGAATAGGGTACCTAACTCCGCTAAATCAAATAAAACCAGCTGACCATACGATGACATTGCAGTGAGAAATTGACAATAATCTTATTCATTTTCGCAAATAAACTCGGAGCGTGCAGTTTTCAAAAGCAATCATAAGAGGAAAACGGCGAGAAGGGCAACTGGCTAGGGTTGTCAACTGTAGACTTTTATATATTATTTACTTAAAATAAATTATTTAAACATAAACTATTAAATGTACTTATTAAACTATCAAAACATTAACAAAACGAAAGCTGATTGATAACTATGATTGTTCCACTGACTAAATCTAAAAAATAACTAAAGAAACAAAACTGAAATTAAGTACAGTAGTAAAAATAAGAAGCTTATTGCACCTTCAAAATTAAAATTGAATCATTTTTTCTGAAATTATATTTGCATTACCTGTCGTCATCAGTTAAAACAAAAAGTTACTCCGTGATAACTCTGAATGTTGACTGAATAAAAGTAAAATACTTAAAATAAAAGTAACTAAATAAAAAAAAATGTAGCCCATCGGTCAAAAAACACCCTATTACGCCTTGAAAATTAATTCTGAAGGAATCTTCAAAAATTATAATTTTTAATTGCACTATTATGAGAACACTGGTAGTTAAGTCTTGAAACCACTATTTTCGAGAGCAGCATATCCCAGGAATATAAATCCTTCTAACCTGAAAGCCAGCAACCCTAAAGCTGACCCATAAGATTCAATTATGGCCGCGCTGACACGGCGTCAGAACTTTAACCGACCGTCTGCCCGCTCGCACTTCATAGAAGCAATAATATATCCTGGGATATATTACTGGTCTCACCTTTGATACCCGGTATTGGAAAATGTATATTGAACACGAAATTGGAGCCACGATCGTAACTGGACAAGATTTGGAATTTGGAGTTCATTGATTGTTCCTACATGCGAATAGATTGGTTTGTGGTTTTGAGGTGTTTCAGTGTTATTATAATTACTGGTTTACATTTTGATAATATTATGGAGTACAATGTATTTATGTATGTCACTGTAAAGTTACTATTAAATGATTTACGTCCGTAATTAAATTCAATCAATCTAATTTTTACCTAACAAAGATCAAAACTTGATAATGTCTAGTATGAAGAAATGATCAAAAATGGACCTTTGGTAGGCAAAACTTTTGATCGATTATTTACTAACAAATGGCGTTAATATAGCTGTGATTAGGTAATCGCAATCTAGAATTTAAATACTTATATTATTGTGGGACTGACCTCGCGAAAGTATTTGAACTCAAAAGTCTGCTATTTTTGAACTTAGCGAATTGTTTGCATTAACACAGCCTGTACCTTTAGTATAAATCAATCGAGGACTCGATCGAGCGCTGTATATTCCAACTACTTTTAGGTTTCTAAATAACCACCAGAGGCGCTGGTTGTGGGTTTGTAGAGGCAGTATAGCTGCTCGACAGCTCATTAATTAAAAAAAATATTCTAAAGGTGCTCGTCTTTATTGTGAAATATGGGAAACCTTGATTGATACATGTAAAATGTATGAGTTCTATGGATGACCGAGCTTTGCTTGGTATTTTTTCTAAAAGGAAGATTTTTAAAATTGAAACCTAACTAGATCAGAAATTATCGCCTCCAAAACTCCCCGCATGCAAAATTACATGAAAATCGTTGGAGCCGTTCCCGAGATCCAGATTATATATATACAAGAATTGTTCGTTTAAAGTTATTAGATATAAAGTATGCTGGCTTACTTGACGAGACAGAAATACAGACAATAAATGTTATATTATTATACGACCATTTTGTCTGGATTAAAGAATTAAATCAGTCTTTAGATAATAATAGTGTCTACTACACACATTTAAACTCTCTATTTTGTATAATATAAATATAAAACGCTCGAGAGTAATCTTTGCATTATTTGTAAAATCTTTTTGCTCTAATTACTATTTGTTTTTCACATCATTTATTATTCACATAAAATCTTTTGTAAGGACAGATTAACATGAGTCATTAACATTTTGCCGGATGTTCCACTTTCTGTATAATATGATCATGTTTTGCATTTTATTACGTTATATGAGTGCACTAAATGTCAACATTTACACTGTTTTGTGGAATTATCACTGCGAAATTGAGCAGACATGGCTCAACAATCATTATTTCGTGGTTAAATAAATTTAAATAAAGTTAACAGGACATATTCCAATGGTATATACAAAGTTCCTTTAACTTATGAGGTACCATGTAGAAAAAAGAACATGCCCAAAATTAAAAAAAAGCTTAGCAAATTTAGTTCAGTGCAGTCACAAAAATTCACAGCCGGGGCAATAAAAACAAGGCGTTACACAATAAATCAACGAGGAATATGGTAATCATTGCGTTTCACCCTATGGACCATATCATATCTAGGTATCCCACAGTACATTTTCAAATGCTTATCGATGAGTAGGCTTAGGCAGTGATCACTTTTGACCCTATATTTTTAGCACTGGCTCACTCATTCATATGTCGCCTTTTGTTTCAGACGGAAAATCGACAAACACATGATTCCGCCGTCGACAAAGGCGGCCTGGTGGCTGGCGACGTTCCTTAGTGTTATTGTCACAGGTAATTAACAATTTAGTTACTTATTCATAGCCTTGAAACCCTAAAAGGTAGTAGGTGAGACCATTAATGCTCCCTGTATTATTAAGTTGTATTAATGGTTATATTCTACTTGTTTGTCTTTCTCTCTTCATGGACCTTTAATAAGTAATAAAATATTTAATTGAATATCAATAAATTAATAACAGCCTGAAGTATACATTATGTTTTAGACAAAAAATAATTGGTAGACCCAAAGTTCGATTTTGACCAATTCTAGTCTGCAGAAATCCTTCGTTGACAAAAGTTGAATATATTAAATATAACGTGAAGTAACGTATTTATAATGTGAAGAGTGAGGTTACAAAATAAGGCATTATTTTCTTGTAAAGATAAATGTAAATACAAAATGTGTCAAATAAATAAGTGCTACATTTAAAACTGACTATTATTATACATTTAACGGTCATTTAACGGCAAAAAATGTAAAAAATTAAGATCCATTTCCGTGACGATTGTAAATACAATTTTTTTCAATACTCCTTTTACCGTTTTAAAACATCTTCTTTTTAAAGAACGATACGAATACGATACGAACGATGAAGACTTGAAACTTCTATCACTTTTCATACATAAAACGACTATACAAACAATTTCCTTTGAAATGTTGTCCATTTGAACTCACAATACAAAATCGGCGAAATCTCGTGAATATTTCACAAATACTTCCCCCTTCTTCCGAAGTTCAGCCAAATATTCCTCTAATCATTCCACAACGACATCGACAAGTTAAGACGTCGACTTCGTGAGGAAAATTGAATATTAATTTATTAGAAAATCTGTCGGAAGTGGATATTCCGGTTCGGAGGATGGCTTTAACAATTTGTGCTTGTAATACAAATGTAACTAAATGGTACACAAATAGGATACAGATAAGTGAGAATTGCTGGGCATATGTGTGATATGATTTGCTGGGCATGTATCTGTTCTTATAAAAAGAATAGTATAATAATTACGTATTAGAATACATAATTCTTAGATAATAAGCATTTCCAGATGTTTCCCTTTACAAGCACATTATAATGTCTAATATTCACGTACCTGACGTCAATAAATCAGGTGCAAGATTAACATTGCTCAGACGTGGAAAGCAATTTCTTATACATGTCATGGAGTATGAAATTAGAGTTAAGGTTACCTAAATTAGAACACTTCGTGGATTCTGAACAAAAGTAACGCTGTACATTGCTGGTATAAAGGTACCAGCAAGCATACTATCAAGGATCGACGATTTAGTTGTTTTTCCGACGCTAGATGCGCAGATCAAACGCTATACTCCATACACGTTTGACAGTCGGTCAAAGCTACTTTTGGACGCTCCAAGTAGCAACTGAACGTGAAAAGGACGATGTAGCATTAAAGCAGTGGCTATAACGAGCGTTTTCGATACTGCGACCGAAATCAGCAAATCGCTTAAACGTTAAACAGCATCGAAGCAATCGCCAAATCGCCAATCGCTGATACTGAAAAAAGCGTACTTACTCGTAAATAAGCATAAGTCATAAGACAGAAATTTATTAAGCAGAAAATCCTATTTACTCCAACTTAACAATACTTTACGTAATCAAATCAAAATTTGCTTAAATATAACAGTGTCAAAAATAACATTTCAAAACGATTCAAACATAAAATTTCAAACGACTACGTCACTTGACCCGAAGTCTCCGTCTAGGCTCTACGGCTATCTATTATTCCATTCTAATATTCAAAGCTTTAAACTGATTTGAGTAAAGCTTAGTTTACTTAAAGTTTGACTTGGGCCTTAGGCTCCTAAGAATAATTTAGAATAATTAAAAATGAATTTCTACGTGAAAATATTTAACAAGTTGAATGATATTTAACTACTTAGGTTAATAAACTTGAAGTTTACATTTCTTATTACATGCTTACCTTTTTTATAGTTATACCTAAAGGATGAGGTAGACAGGCTGGCTGATGAAAAGTAGCTACTATTTTCTATGAACATTTGCAACACCGGAGGAGTCGCCAATGTACCGCCGGCTCTTCCTTTTTTGAAGAGCCTCATGTCATAGAGGGATTACCTTAGGAGGAGTTTTATTCCTTATCTTGCAAATTCGCGACAAAAATGTCTGTACAAAGCGAACCGTGGAGGATCGACACGAATCCAGTTAAATATCAGTGAGATACCTAATAAAAAGCAAACCGTATGATAGTAAATGGCCACTGTTGTCAATGGACAATTGTCATCAATTCCAAATTTGATTAAATTACTGCCGCTGATAAATGCCTCTCATACGGGATATTTCCTTACCACGCCTTTCAAACTAGAACACAGTAGCAGTACTGTTGTTACAAATTTCAATGGGCGACACTAATCAGTTAAGGTCGGATCATTTGCTACTTTCAATACATTAAACATCAATTTTTATACAAAAATGTATTGTTGTAGGTGAAATGCCGATACAGTCAGAAGCCGAGCCGGAGTTCCTGCAAGCGCTGGAGAACCACACGGTCACACAAGGCCGAGACGTGCATTTCACGTGTGTCGTCAACCACCTCTCAAATTACAGAGTAAGTACCTCTACCTTCTTATATCCTAGTAAGATTTGTGGTTCTCTGTTCAAAATTTTGGCAAAGCTGTGGCTACATTAATATCCTACGCTGCGCACAGTTTCCATCTCGGAATAAGTAGTTAGAACATAGTCCACCGCGCTGGCCAAGAGCAAGTTGGTAGACTTCACATACCCAGACGTTGTGATTTTTTTTAATATTACATGTTTGCTGGTTTTTTGACAATATTCTCCTTTGCCGCTAAAGCAAGTGATAATTAATTTCATTTGAAATTGAAAAGTTATGTGCGTATTGACGCAATTGTTTAGTTGGTTGTTATGGCAAGATTGTAAGTTATTTTAATAACCATAAAAATATTTCAATGTATAGGTGTATTCTTCACAATGAAGGTATTTTATAAAAAAAGTTGCTAACAGTATTTTATTTTTACAATGTTGAATGTGACATAACGAATTTTGTGTATGAAACATAAATTCTCGTTGATTTAGGGTCTCATATATAGGTCTCGATTTAGGGTCTCCTAAAATCTATTCAGGCTGTCATAAGTACCCAATGCTATGTAATAAATCAAATCTAGCGGACAGTCGAGATACACATTGTTAGGTTATGTAATGTTACGTTTGATTGCGGTGCCCGCCAGCACTACCTTAAGCTTAAACCACTTGGAACGCTTGTATGATTTTTTATAAATCATGGGCCTATTAGTATGGGTTATGGGATCCTTTTCCCTTCTGTCTTCTACAAAATAAAACTATTTTGTTGCGGCAAATAAATTTTATTACACGTTACATTATATTATAAATATAATTTTAGTAACTTTTATGTCTGTGTTTGCCTTCACTACATTATTATACTAAATGTATATTTTATATTAACATCTATTTTATAGTAGGAATTACACTCTTTCTCACACAGTCGGGTAAAACATTATACTCTGTAGTCATTAAGAATTTACAAACAAACATTCAAATTTATTTTATAGGCACTGTGCTTCTCAGATCACGCACTCAAAACTCGAAACGCCCGCGGTTTGGTAAATACAAAGTCTAATTTTTGGCAGACATCATACGACTTTGAAAATTGTTTCCAAATGTTTAGGGCGTCGTGTTTCAAAGTGCTTTAACGAAATACTGAAGTTTTAGAGAGCTCTTAGATACCTAATATTGTTGATATTTTATGTTATGTAGGCATACAGCGGTCCGTTTTTCGGGTTTTTGAGCAACATTTAGCTTGAATAAACATTCAAGCACCTTTTCGCGTGTGTAAAGCAACTTTTTGAACTTGAGAAACTGTACTTTCGAACGATTTCTCTGTGAAATATTTGAAAGGAATAATGTACAGTCAAATTGATGTTAACAATAAACAATATCCTATATTAGACTACTACGATATTTTCTATATACCATTTGTGTTATCAAAAAATGCAGGTCTTGCAGATGTACGACAGATACCCCGCTTACATCTGTTCTTCACTTTTGTCTATCTTATTTCTATTGTATCTTGTTCTTGAAATTAGTTCCTTCGCCTCTTTACGAGACGTCTTAAAATATTCACTTATTTCGTGAATAGTTTTATCTTTCGTTTCTGGCAAATATTTGTAAACAAAAATTGTGCAAATACCTCCACAAATACCGTAAATCAAAAATGCGTTGTGTAACCCCAATTTAACAAATATAAGAGGAGAATTTTTTATTACGGTTGCCATTACAAATCCAGTGAAGAACCCCATTGCAAACATGCTGTAAGACATATATTTGGTGGGCGCCATTTCACTATACATCGAAGATGCTAACATAATGGGTCCGCAACTAATGCTTAGTTGATAAAAAGTCAATAGCAGAATAGACATTACACTACTTTCAGCAATTACACCTTGTTTTATTAGGTACAAGTAAAGAGATAAAATTAACAAGAAAAATACCCCTGAAGTGGAACAACATAACATTAAGGTTCTTCGTTTCAAGAACCTCGATGATATACATCCCATATACATACCGAAAACCGTAACACCGTCCAATATTAACATCCCCTTGTAAGCTGTTGATTCACTATCTGTTATTTTTTTTATTAATTCTATGGCATATATTGTACATGCCATTTTGCCGGAAGATTGATATAATAACACCAGTAATAAAGACACAAGTGTGGGCTTATAGTACTGTTCATCACGCATAGTCTTTATAAAGTTTTCCACTAACCTGCACTTCCATAATTTGCTATTTGGATTATCTGAAGTAATTTCCAAAGAATCATACTTTTGAGAATCTAGTAATTCCTGCAATTCCTTTTCAGCATCAGAACTACAGCCTTTTAATTTTCGATGTGATTCTATACATTCCTTGTAGCGTCCTTTAGTAGCGAGCCAGTAAGGCGATTCGTACCAGCAAAAGCCGGTTATAAAAACAAATATATTGCAACATATACCAAAATATCCAATGTTCTTCCAGTAAAAAAATGTTCCAATAGCATTCGAAGCCCAAATACCCCAGTAGAAGGACGCAGTTTTGAGCGTTAAAAATATACCTCTGTAGCGTGGTGATGTGTATTCTGTGACGATAATGGGCAATATAGTGTAAGAACTAGTCACAAGCAACCCATACATCGCCAAGCTTAGCAGCAAATCTCGTATAGTTGTGCTTACGAGGAAGATAATAAAGCCCACTAATGAAGACGATGCTAATATTAAAAATGTCATTCTTCTGCCTGCTAACTGGCTCAATGCAGGTAATATAAAAGAACCTAACATCCCCGAATACGGTATTAGAGATGCTGAAAATAAAAAAAAACACTATGGATTTGTTATTCAGTAGGCCACAAAAGAACGACATCTCCTCGTGGAACATCGATGGCTGTCAACACCACGATAGTTATTGTGAAAGTCGCCAATCTTTATGTAAAGAAACGAGATATTGTACGGATAAGTGCGATTAATTCGTATATCGGCAAAAATTTATATGCTTTAACATAACGTCCGCGAGGTTAATGTCATTATTTTGGCCTGAATACAAAACTAATTAAGTAAATAATAGGGTTTTAAATATTACATAGCCATGATGTCATTTCCTGGTCAATAACATTTGTAGAATTTGCCTCCTTTTTTATTTGCGGAATAAACACAGTTGGAGCACCCATACTCAAGCCAAGCATAAAATAGGACACCCAAACGCTACTGCAGACAAGAACCTAAAAAAATATTCTTTATTACTTATTACTTGCATCTGAAATGTTTTCTTTCAACAACTCTATGTTTGTCTGGAACAGATCGCTTTGAAGTGATAAGACCGCCTGTTGTACTTTTATGTTTATGTATATTTTTCATGTATTAGTTGGTGTACAATAAAGCATTTTTGTATTGTATTGTACTTGATAATTCCTCATCACTTGAACAATTTTGTGGCTAACTTTAATTAAAACTTATTTAGCATTATCCGATCGTACTTCAGCGATGTTCACATTGTTATTATAACTAATTTTTACTAGTGTATTTCATTGTTTATTTTCTAATAGACATAATGCCATTACCTGTCTCAAAAAGGGTTTCCATTCGATCTTCTTTTCACATATTTCCGAATCATTCGCATGGTTGTGAGTTCTTTCTTTACAAAACTCTCTGATCGTATTTTCGCAAGTACGCTCATTTAATAAATCGTTTTGTTCCATGCTTTTTACGAAGACTAGTTTATTTAACCTGTAACTTGTCCTCTCGGGTCAAATACAAAGGTTAAAGTTCGCTCACATTTATTTCCGAACCTTTTTAAGGACAGTTATGAACTTATTATTGCGAGGCAATGTATCTCTTTCGCAAAATTTTCTTTGTATATTTGCGCTAATACCTCTTCCCACTAAAAGTCACAAATAGTACTGGCAATATTTTCCTAAAACTAATTAATCGTTGCATTAGTTTTTGTTTCTTTACAAAAGTATCAATTTGTTAACTAATGTACATTAATTAAAAGGTACATTTGGACAGCTAGATTGATAAACATTATCGCATGTAATTTAATGTAGTTAAAACTTTGATAAATGTAGCAATTCCTGTGTCAGACGACTCATTTATTGTTATTTTATTCCAACGGTGAATTATTATTTTGTACTTCAATTGGCAAAATAATGGATTTAGTGGCCAACTTATCTATACTTCTATACATATAAATGGCCTAATCCTTTTCATTCTGAGAGGAAACCCGTGCCCAGCAGTGGGGCACTAATGGGTTACTGATGATGACCCGTGCGAAGGCGGGTTAGTGTGTCATATATTTTAAAGCAACACGTAAGACCTCAGACTATGCTTAACAACTGTTATCTTCACAGCAAACGATTTACGATTTTAAGATTATTAAGATTTTTAAGCAAAAATCGTATTTTATTCGTCCGTAGGTAATCATAGGTAGACGAACTTCACTTCCTTTTTACTTGTATATTTTATATTTTTTGCTTTTCGTCTCTTCTGATTTTTTTGCTTATTGTTTTATCAATAAAAATCCTTAAAATTTTCAAAAACGATTATGGTCGAATGTTAGTCACCAAATATTACAGTGTCAATATAAGCAATTAAAAGTCTATATGTACTATGATTTAATAATATTAATTGCCTTCATACACACATACTGTGTAAATAATATTTTATTATACAACATGTTTTATCGTTATACATTCTAATACAATTATATTTCGTACCTACTGTGTTTCTACAGGTTTAATTTAAAAAAATAACTCAAAGATAATTATAGCGTATCGTTCTCTCTCAATACATTTAACAGGTACAAAGAGCATTATAACATTTTTTAACTAATTCCTACCGGAGAAATAAGACATTGATGCAGGCAAACGCTGTCGGCACGGTACAAATTCAATTCGGTAGATTCTTATACTGTGCTGTCGAGACCGCGGAAGAGTACTATAGCGTACCTGTCGACCCGAGAGGCGTCCAGAGTATCCTCTCCGCTGTCGCCAATGCTGATGGAAACCCACACAGGGTTCCCCACGTAAAAAAGAAGAAATAACATAACTTTATTCCATGAAAATCGACAAAATTCCTCTCTAAAAATACAGTAACACCAAAATTTAAATAACATCGAACTATAATAAAGTGGCGAGCACTAAACATGATTTCAATATTATCTAAACCGGTTCCAATTTTTTTGTTCATTAAAACACATTTTACGTATTTTTTTTTTATTTTTACGCATTTAATATTGCTTATACTTCCAAATACATGTAAATATTTTTTTATAAGTATGAATATACCTTAGAATTAATTTATTCGATGAACTTAAATTTAACAGAGAATTATACACAACACACACATTACATACTTAACACACTTGACATACTTAGACGAATAATAGAATTGATATGGGTATTAAAATTTATTTGTTTCATCGTCTGAAGTTATTGTATACAATTTATTCAGATAGAATAAATTTGCATTTGTATATTACACAATATTTTTAACACGTGAATACTGTACGCGGCCCAGAAAACCAATAACTTGTAATAATCCAAGACATTTAGTAAAAATCTTATTGACTTGAGACTCCGTGCAATCCCATGAAAATAGAACGACAAGCATCTATTGATTTCTATTATCACCTGTTTTAATAATTAATTTCCTTGACTCCGAACGAGTTCTAAAATATTCACCTACTTCTTGAAGGGTTTTGTCTTTCGTTTCAGGCAAATATTTATACACAAGAATCAAACATAAACCACCACATGTACCATAAATCAAGAACGCATTATGCAACCCTAAATTATGAAATATTGCAGGAGAAACTTTTATCACAGTTCCCATCAGAAGCACACTAAAGAACGCCATGGCAAACATGCTGTAACTTATGAACTTGATTGGCACCATTTCGCTGTACATAGAACTTGCTAGAATAATCGGGCCGCAACTAATGCTTAGTTGATAAAAAATTAATAACAAAATAGATAAAATACTATGTTCAACAATTATATTTAGTTCTATTAAATACAAATAAAGGGACATTATAAATAAGAATGAAATGCCTGAAGTCGAGCAGTATAACATTAAGGTTCTTCGTTTTAGGAACTTTGCTAAAATACAGCCAATGTACATACCGAAAACCGTAACGCCGTCCAATATCAACATCCCCTTGTACGCTGTTGATTCACTTTGTGTAATTTTTTTGATTAATTCTATAGCATATATCGTGCATGCCAGCTTTCCAGAAGACTGATATAATGTCATCAATAGAAAGGATACAAGGGTGGGCTTATAGAACTGTTCGTTACGCATAGTTTCTATAAAGTTATTTACAAAATTGCTACAACATAATACGCTATTTTTATTATCTGAATTAATTTCCAAAGCACGTTTTTGAGAATCCAGTAATTTTTGCAATTCCTCTTCTGCTGCAGCACTAGAGCCTTTGATGTGGCGATGTGAATCTGTGCATTCCTTGAAACGTCCTTTACTTGCGAGCCAGTACGGCGATTCGTACCAGAAATAACCGGATACAAAAACGTACACATTACAACATATACCAAAATATCCAATGTTCTTCCAGTAAAAAAATGTTCCAATAGCATTCGAGACCCAAATGCCCCAGTACAAAGACGCAGTTTTAAGTGTTAAAAATAAACCTCTATAACGTGGTAAAGTGTACTCGGTGATTATAATGGGTAATAATGTAAAACAACTACTTATAGGCAACCCGAACATCGCTTCACTAATTAGTAAATCTCGTACAGTTGTACTGACGAGGAAAATTATGTAACCTGCCAACGAAGATGATGCTAGTATTAAGAAAGTTATTCTTCTTCCAGCGACATGGGTCAAAGCAGGCAATATAAAAGCAGCAGGTACCCCAGAATACGGTATGGCAGATGCTGAAAATAAAAATAAATCTTATTGGACTTGTGTGCTATAGAGCAGACCAAAACTTGTAGACGACGTTGCTCAAGACTTTGAAATAAAAAAGTGTGTTTTATATGAATTGGCATGGTAAATTTCGTGTCATTATATTTACTTACTTAACGATACGCGATAGCATCTATTTTTTATATCATACATTTGTATAGGACAAATAAAAAATACAGTGAAATTTTGTATGTTTCAATATTTTGTTCTCAAGGAAAATACTATATTTATTGGTTTATGTGTGCACTTAATAAAGTAAAATAAATTAAAGGATTATATTACATAGCCATGATGCCATTTCCTGGTCTATTACATATGTGGAATTCACCTCTTTTCTTATTTGAGGTATGAACACAGTTGGTGCACCGGTACTCAAGCCAAGCATGAAGTACATTACCCAAATACCACTGCTCACAAGAAGCTAAAAAACAATGTAAAATACTCATTATTTCAAGAAGTAATCTTTAATTTGGAACATAAAGAATAAGTACAATATTAAAAATAAAATTAAATGCTGGATGCAAATATAATATATGTATGTTTCATAAACATTTAAATTTGTTCTACCTACAGCCTATAAAAAAAAATTGTAGACAATTAAGGGAACAAAATTAATTAAAATATCCGGATATACGGATACCACATAAACGAGAGCTAATAGGACATTAATCCTACTTATCTACATCCGATAAATGCATCTTTTGCATTTTTTTTACTCAACAATTAATAATCATTCTAGGATCGATATCATAATTATCATAACAAGTATTTACACAAGAATTTATTTATTTAATTCTAAATAATATACCTAAAGTGACTTACCTGTCTCATAAAGGGTTTCCATTCAATCGTATATTCACATTTTTCCAACCCCTTTGCATGGTTTCCACTTCTTTGTTTACAAGATTCATTGATCGTATTTTCGCAAGAACACTCATTTAATAAATTGTTTTGTTCCATGTTTTTTACGGAGAATAGTTTCTTTAACCTGTAACTGCCCTTTAGGACTAAATACAAAGGTTAAAGTTCGCTCACATTTATTTCCGAACCTTTTTCAAGGACAGTCATGAGCTTATTAATGCGGAGCAATTTATCTCTTTCGTGTTACCGCAAAATTTCTTTGTGTATTTTTGCTTATATACTTCTTTCCACTAAAAGTCACAAATAGTACTGGCAATTTATTCAGTAAATTTCACTGTTCCAGTACTTTCTATAGTGGATATTATTAATCTATCTGTTATCTAAAAGGCGTTAATTTAATACATATACTACAGTAAAACTGAACAACATTATCGTATAGGTATATATTAATGTAGTTAAAAGTTTGATAAATACAACAACTGTGTCAACCTACTTATTTATTCATTAATCGCTATTTAATTCAAACAATAAATGTTTGTGTAGTTGCCTTCATCAAGAACCCATTACTGTCCCACTGCTGGGCACGGGTCTCCTCTCATAATGAGAAGGATTAGGCCATAGTCCACCGCGCTGGCCAAGTGCGTATTGGTAGACTTCACATACCTTTGAGATTTTTTTTTTCAAATCTCTCAGGTATGCAGGTTTCCTCACTATGTTTTCCTTCACCGTTTAGCAAGTGATAATTAATTTGTAATACGCATATAACTTTGAAAAATCAGAGGTGCGTGCCTGGGATTTGAACCTCAGACCCTCGATTGAGAGGCGGAGTTTCTTAACCACTAGGCTATCACTGCCATTTAGTAGTTGCCTTAATATTGTCAAATAGCGGAAAAAATATTCCAAACCATAGATCGGTTTATGGAAATAATTAGTCTAACCTTGGCAATCATTATAAAATTGATGAAGAGTTTATTACGGGCGCTGAGCCTTTCCTATTACGATGACTTATGTGTCATAAGAATATTGATTTAAAGATTTGCATTGAGTGATAATGGGTAGGTTAGGTTAGGTTATGGATGAACAAAAAATAAGTAAAGATAAAGAGACGAGTGAAACTTAATTTGTTTAAAACTCTTGCAACCTCTAATTTACATTTGATAAGAGGACTACAATAATTGTGATAATGGTATAGTTACCTATTTGCCAAGCTGGTACTCGATGTCAACAAAAAATAAGTATTTCTTTCTTTGTAAATTGTATAACAAAACGTACAAATGTAGTTCTATAGATTAAGTACAAGTCGTACGTGTAATTACGTTTCCTGAGTGCTGACTGAGATAGTACTGCGTCGTCAGACTTAGCGGAATTTACTTTTTAGTTTTTCACTCTTGGAATAATGTAATATAACAGATTTAAACTTTTTAATTAGTTTGTACATAACATCGTTTCGACTTCGATTTAAATGTAGTAAATAAATGTGATTTAAAAATTGTACATTAAAAAGTACATGTAAATCTAAAGATAAAGTACAAGTCGTACGTGTAATTACGTTTCCTGAGTGCTGACTGAGATAGTACTGCGTCGTCAGACATATCGGAATTTACATCTTACTTTATTGCCTCTTGGAAGTACCTAACATGATGTTACAGATTTAAAACTTCGTAATTGTAAATTGTACTACAAAACGTACAAATGTCGTTCTAAAGATTAAGTACAAGTCGTACGTGTAATTGCGTTTCCTGAGTGCTGACTGAGATAGTACTGCGTCGTCAGACATAGCGGAATTTACATTTTACTTTATTGCCTCTTGGAAGTACCTAACATGATGTTACAGATTTAAAACTTCGTAATTGTAAATTGTACTACAAAACGTACAAATGTTGTTCTAAAGATTAAGTACAAGTCGTACGTGTAATTGCGTTTCCTGAGTGCTGACTGAGATAGTACTGCGTCGTCAGACTTAGCGGAATTTACTTTTTAGTTTTTCACTCTTGGAATAATGTAATATAACGGATTTAAACTTTTTAATTAGTTTGTACATAACATCGTTTTGACTTCGATTTAAATGTAGTAAATAAATGTGATTTAAAAATTGTACATTAAAAAGTACATGTAAATCTAAAGATAAAGTACAAGCCGTACGTGTAATTACGTTTCCTGAGTGCTGACTGAGATAGTACTGTGTCGTCAGACATAGCGGAATTTACATCTTACTTTATTGCCTCTTGGAAGTACGTAACATGATGTTACAGATTTAAAACTTCGTAATTGTAAATTGTACTACAAAACGTACAAATGTAATTCTAAAGATTAAGTACAAGTCGTACGTGTAATTACGTTTCCTGAGTGCTGACTGAGATAGTACTGCGTCGTCAGACATAGCGGAATCTACATCTGACATTATTGCTTCTTGGAAGTACATAATATTATGTTATAGATTTAATCTTTCTAATTAGTTATTATGTGTGTAATATATATTGTCGTCATGCCTAAAATACGAAACAAAAGTAATTATATTTTCAACAGTGCTATTCGCTCTCAGTCCTCGAAGTGCAGAGCGTAAAATGTTATTGCCTCTCGCAAGCGCCAATGTTGTCTCGTCTTATGTCTCGAAGTTTAACTGAAGCCATTCCTGTTTAAGATGACTAATTATTTTAAATACTTTAAGATAATCTCTTCGAGTAAATAATGCGCGCCGCTCTTTGTTACGATTGAGATTCTTGTTGAGATAAATTATTTATTTTGTTATAAAAGAAAAATGAAGATATAGTGCTACTTTCGTTTATTACTGCGTATGGTATTCAACCCATTACTATCCAACTGCTGGGCACGGATCTCCTCTCCAAGGTTAGCCCTTAGTCCATCGAGCTGGCCTAATGCAAACTGGTAGACAGTGCGTAAGTCGAAAGACAATTTTCTATTTTTTCGAAATATAATATCAGGTATTTATAACTATAAAAGAGTTAAATCATTAAAAGTTTAATCTCCCATTAATTCTTACAAACAATCCAATACCATATTTTACGTATCTTCACAGATACCTAAATGAAAAATGATTATTCTCTAAAATCTTCTCCAATCTCAACCACAACATTCATGTGCACATTTGCGGATATTAATAATACAGCTTTACATTTCCGTGACCTGCAAATGTTGGAGTACTTTGCAAATATAACATTCTATCTGACAAAGTAGATTTCGAGATTGTAAGTAACAGATAGGAGCTTATTTCTGCAAACGCTACTTTTGACGTCGTACGACAAACTTAGCGCACGACGTGCTTGCTAGAAATGTAACGTTGGCACCGCACGACGGTTATTTATTCTCGCAAACAATGAAATTGTTACTAATTTATTTTCCAACCGCAACAAAGCGAGATGTCACATGAAAAATGCGCGAGCGCGGTACGGATGAGACTTGCTACATTCCTCGGATGAAACTCCCTACAATTTAACGTGTCGTTCCCCAGTTTTACCTACATTCACCGCAGTAACAACGTTTAAGTCACATTAAGTTTCGTCTCCGCAGTGAACAATACAAACGATTTAAAACTTGGAGGAGCGCCGGCGAAATGGCGAGCAATTTATGACATTAATCCAGGACATAAAATGAAATTTCACGCTCGTATGCAATCCGCCATGAGAGTGTTTTGTTTTGTAGACACCCGCCCTAATTGCTTTCTTAAATTAGACGCGTTCCGCCTCTGCGGCAACTTGCCGGGGTTTGCTTTTGTACTTAATTATTGGCATTATTACGTGTTCTTTATTTAGAACTGCCGTTTAAGGACAATTTAACGTTAATGCAGAGACATTGTGTGTTTTATACAAATTAGCCTTAATAAAAAGTCAAACAATTCACAAAATCCCATTTCATCAGCGTTGCGGATTATGGTTTCAGACCTCCTGGTTCTAGGGAAAGACCCAAATGAGTTTTTACACGTTAAACTAATAACAGCTACTTTGTCCATTATAAAAATATGTTACCTCATTTAAAAGTAGATATTTAATAATATTAATTTAGAACAATTGATATGTAACAAGAACAGGAACAAGGAAATTCGTGTCTAAAAATGTTACCTTAACATTTCATAGGTGTCCATTATTTTGTTATTCTATGAAATTATGACTGATCGAACTCGAGTATTCCCGAGGGAGCGCTCGGAACAAGATAGTTAAGTGGCTCCACAAACTTTATTAATACTCAGCGATAAGCAATAGTAATAGGGGAGTTAGTTCTGCTCTAAGATCGATGATTGGAAACCACTTTTTGTTGTGAAACATCCAATATGAGGATAGCAAATTGCTACTGCTTAATTGCGGTTTATAATTAATTAGTTTTTGCCCGCGGCTTCCCCGCGTTTAAAAGAAAATAATATGACATACTAACATACATAAAACTGAAAATTCGTACCTTCATTGGAATGATAGTGGCGCCATCTGGCGAAAATTGGCCGTACCAACTCTGAAACCTTCGTGGGCTCATGGATAACAACTTTGCTAAAGATCATCACTTGATCAAATGCATAGTTTACGATTCAATCCTTACTAATTCCCCCTATCCCTATATTAATATTATCCCCACTTCCTGTGGGACTTTCGGGATAAAAACTATCCTATGTCCTTTCTCGGGTCTCAGACTATCTTTGTACAAAATTTTAGTAAAATCGGTTCAGTGGTTTAGGCGTGAAGAAGAGACAAACAGACAGACAGACAGACAGAGTTACTTTCGGATGTATAATATTAGTAAGGATAGTAATATAATTAAAAAAGGAAATGTATGAAATTAATTACTTATAAGGATAATAATGCGTATGATTCAAATAAATAGGTATACATTTTAATATTTTTTTATGTGGCAGTCATTTTGGTTGTTTATTTACATTAGCCCCTTTGAAAAAAGTTATTAACTAAGGCAAAATAGGATTATATAGTATGCCATTTTTTAAATGCGTTTTAATTGTGTAATAACGTGGTAACGTGTACGTGTGTATTCGTAGTAAATTTTGAACACACAAAATACCTCAATTACTTTCAAATCTTAAAAGCTTTACGTAGAAATAATAAACCAGTTAAATTGTATCAGTTGAAATGTTTGAAATATAGAACTATTTTTCGCCGTATTTTATGGGCTATACGTCGTTTTGGAGAAAATAAATTTAACTTACTCCGCAATCGAGACCGTTGCCAGAAGGCAGTTCGATAAAATAAGCGTAAACCTGTCGGGTAAATACTTTCTACTGAATGCGACATAAATGCTCGCTTACACTGTAACTAAGAATTAGAGATAAGTCTGAACCTCTTATTTTAAGGAGCCGTTCTGTAAGAACGGGCTTTTAACGAAATTTGTATATTAAAGTAAGTTCTTACACTGTATCTCTCATCTTGTATAAATTGTATATTTTTATCAGGTTTTTCTGTGTGTAAAACACGTCAAGATACTTTATCAAATTTATCTACGTACTGACTGACTGACTGAATAAATCGTTTTGCCGCCGGCCGTTAAGTGCGAAATTTTTCACACGAAATAAACATTTAATTTAGATGAGAAAATTCATCCCTAAGAGCTAAATGGTCAATGTAAGCTTGTATCGCAATAATTCTACTAAGAGACGATCCACGTATTCGAAACAGTTCTCACCGTGATTCAAAAGTTTCGAATTTGATTTCCAAAAAAAAACAATAAGAAAAATCCATTTTATACTCTCGTGAAAAAATATTTTTCCCAAAACTGATATCACATATCTGCTATTTAAATATTTGCCTGGCTAGGAATCGAATTCGACACTCTATGCGCAAGTTCAAACAATTTAATTATTACGTATATTCAGCATTATATCTCACATAAGCTTCCAACATGCCAATAGAAGCTTGTTGAAGGAAGCTGTCAGCTTAAGCTTAGTGTACTATTACAGAGTTCCGTGTCTTACGTACCGTGTAAGACTTTACAATATTGCTTGCTCCACTGATATAAACATTGAAAACCATGAGAATTAAAACAATACATAACTCTGCATTGTACTTGTTAAAAGTGTTTACTTACGCTCATTATTAATAAATATTCAATCTGGCTAAGATTTTGCAAACTAAAGATCAATATTGGCAAACATAACATACCAAATTCCGGTACTTAGTAGGCGAATAATTTAGTAGTATGATTAGTCACATTATACACGGTGTCCCGTAAGTAACACGACAAACTTGGGGAGAAGATAGGTTAGGTAGGGTCTGACCTCATTGAGAAAAAAAAAACCTATATATAAGAGAATATAGAAATGCGTCATGTCTCACGTCGATATAGCAAATTGTATGATTACAACTGCTCGCAACAACTTCAGAGCGGACTAGCGCGGATTATACATTTGTATGTAAAAATAGTCATTTATAGCCATAGATAAGTATAGATATCTCACCGCCTAGTAATTGAAGGAAGCCATTAAATAGCTTAAACGGCTGACAATTCTGTCAGCCATTTAATGGCTTTCATGTTGTAATCTACGCGGAACAACGCCGACATGCCCAGTTAAGTGGTGCAAAAAGCCGAAATCCCAGAAACCCGAAAGAAAGAGTGCGGAGAAATATCCTTTCATTCGTTAATGATCCAAAAACTATATTTTTTAATAGTTTTCAAACACGAAAACAGATGACATTGACAATTTCAATTGTCAAAACTAGTAACATTTTCTTGTTAGTAAATAATCCTTACTAATGTATGTTTAAAGCATAAATAATATAAGTACTGTTATCTTAAAGCTTTATAAGTCTGAATACTATGAATCCAGTAAATCTACATGAAAACTAGACTTAAACGAGAGCGGAATCACATTTAAGATTTACGGCAGTTGTTACAATACTTGACGAAATTTAATAAAAACGATAAGAAAATTGTCGCTAAGTTTCGCTTTAGTGTTTATAATTTTTTATTATTACTTCGTTTTAAATACTATGCCATTTTCTTTTGTAGTCTTTTCGGATTAGTAATAAGATGGAACTTCAATAACTTATATGTTAAGAATATTAAGTACAATACAAATACAATAAGTATTGTATTATTTGAGTCGTATCATTGTAAAAACAAATCTAGGAGCCTTCAAATAAATAATACAAGGTACATTTCCATGTCACAGAATATGATAATTATTTGACGTTTGTTCCAGGTGGCGTGGATAAAATCAGATTCCAAAGCAATTCTGGCAATCCACACGAACATGGTGGCTCTAAACCCACGTCTTTCGGTCACATATAATAACCACAATACGTGGAAACTGCACGTGAGTAATGTGCAGGCGAACGACTCTGGCACTTACATGTGCCAAGTGAATACAGATCCTATGAAAAGTCAGGTAAGAATAACTTAGTTTTATTTTATAATATAGGAGTAGCAGCCGAGCATGCGGTCCACCAACATGCACTTACCATCAGGTACGAGTAAGCAGCTATTGGCGCCAATAGATCTGTAGTAATTGTAACCAACCCCTGATAAGATTGGATTATTAGGCAGAAATAAGTGTTGCGGTAGTTCCGCCGCAGTCGAACCACATAGGGTTCTACCTACCTTAGAAACTATAAATTATTTTATCGTCACATGTAAATATGTTCAAAAAATTTTTGTTCAAAAAGCACAAAGAGGTGCATGCTTAAAATTCGAGCTTCTGAACCCAAATTTCAAACCTTACTGCTTACTACTGCTACTAATCATGCGTACTTAAGATATTAACACCTTTTTTATACAGATGGGTCATCTCACAGTGATGATACCAGCTGACATCGTGGACACGGCGACGGAGGGCAGTTCAGCGCGGGAGGGCGGCAGCGTCAGACTGACGTGCAGTGCGACTGGCGTCCCTCCTCCGACTGTCCTGTGGCGACGAGAACACAACCGACCTATCGTGTTCAGGCATGATGGCGGGAGGGAAAAGAAAGGTAAGAAAATTCAAAGCTGTACCCTTACCAGGAGTTTTCAAATTTATCTCACAATTTTACGTTACGTTTAATCTATCCATTATTATGTTCCGTTTGCTTCAGTAGACTGAGTAAACGTAACATAAGTAAGTGCTCAAGTGACGATGAACTTTTTGTCTACCTCATGATCGCAAAAAAGAGAGACAAAACATAAAGCGCCATTTTGTCAATTTAGACATTTAATGTTACGTTACTGACTCTATAGTTCTGATACAATCTGCTACGGGCGCTGATTGGAAATTGTATGGGCAAATACGTAAACAAATACCAAAACAGTCATATTTTGCAAAACGTAAAAACGCATGGTAAGGGTACTGTTCTATTGAAACGGTATATGGTAAACGGGCATGCAGTCCATCGGATTGTAAATCGCATGCTCCAAATACAAAAGGAGACCTACTTAAGATTTAATACATATATTATACGAAGGCTAATGGCACTTGGTTAATATAATAAAGAAGTAAAGTATGTATGTTTATAGAACGTAAATTTCAGAAGGACTGATCTGATTCCAAAAAAACTTCTACTCATACAAAACCTCACTATCGGTATCGGAATGGTAGGAACGACTTATATTATATTGCGCTAAAAATAATTTTGGTGTGAAATTACTACATTAATATTTAAAGTGTAAAATGAATTAACTTGTTCAAGGGATTTTAATTTTATTACAAACAAACTGTGCCCCGCGGTTTCACCCGCGTTAAAAAGAAATAACGCGAGTGAAACCGCGGAGCACAACAAGTTCTAAAATATAAGTAGCCTAAGGTACTTCTTATTACATTAGCTTTATCAGGTTCAGCCATTTCAAAAATTAGCCAGAACAAACAGACAGGCAGACAGACATTAAAAAAAATATTTTGATGTATTTACCGTATTAAAAAGCGGTTATTTCAATATTAAAAACAGACACTCCAATTTTATTTATGGTGCTATATAATGGTTATACAATACACCAACAGTTCTTTCACGTAAAATCTATATACACCTAGGCTAAATACGAGTTTTCCAATCTAAAACTTACGTAAATGAAGTTGCAGGGTGCAGCTAGTATTTTTTTTTTTTTTTTTTTTATGAGAGCAGTCACCGTCGCCTATGGACATTTGCAACACCAGAGGAGTCGCCAATGCATCGCCGGCTTTGAAAGAGAGCTCTTTTTACACCCCTCTTGAAGAGCCCCATGTCATAGTCCTGAGGGAATACCTCAGGAGGAAGTTCATTCCACATTTTGCACGTACGCGGCAAAAATGATCTATTAAACCGAACCGTGGAGGACCGCCACGGGTCCAGTTGATGTGGATGGAACTTCATCCTTCGGCGAGTGGTGCGATGAAGGAAAGGCGACGTAGGCACCAGATCAAACAATTCCTCAGAACACTCACCATTGTAAAGTCGGTAGAACACGCAGAGGGAACCTATGTCCCTCCGAAGGCTTAAGGGTTCTAACCGATCAGAGATCACTGGGTCATCGACGATTCGCACCGCGCGTTTCTGTACGGAGTCAAGTGGGTTAAGTTGGTATTGTGGTGCCCCTGCCCAGAGATGCGAGCAGTACTCCATGTGGGGCCTCACTTGCGCTTTATAAAGCAGCAGGAGTTGCCCCCCAGTGAAGTACTTCTTGGCTCTGTTTAGGACGCCCAGTTTCTTTGAAGCCAACTTGGCTTTAACTTCCAAATGACTCCGATACTGCACGTCGCACGAGATGTCGACTCCCAGGATCCCTACACTTTTACCAATGGTGAGCGGGGTACTTTGGAACTTAGGCGCTATGACGAATGGGGTTTTTTTAGCGTTAAACGCGCAGACTTGTGTCTTCGAGGGGTTGAACTCAACAAGGTTAAGACGACCCCATTCCGAGACCCGCTCCAGAGAGTTCTCGATTTCAGACACAAGTCGGATTCTGCTTTCTTCCACGAATGTCCGAGAGGTGTTCGCACGGCCTGTGTACACAGCATCTCCCGTGCTATCATCTGCATAGCAATGAATGCCACCGATTTTTAGCAGCATATCATTGATATGCAGAATAAAAAGCGTGGGAGATAATACAGACCCTTGGGGCACGCCAGCGTTGATGAGCTTCGTGTCTGAGCAGCACCCGTCAATTACGACCTTAATATGCCGCTCAGACAGAAAGCTGGCTGTCCATGTGCACAACCTCTCGGGAAGACCGTAAGATGGTAACTTCGCGAGAAGGGCCCTATGCCAGACCCGGTCAAAGGCCTTAGCGATGTCCAGGCTTACGGCCAATGCCTCCCCGTTGCTCTCAACAGCCTGCGCCCAACGGTGAGTGAGGTACGCAAGAAGATCACCAGCTGATCGGCCCTTGCGAAAACCATATTGGTGATCGCTGATCAGCCGGTGCTCCTCCAGGTACCTAAGGAGCTGCGTGTTTACAACACGCTCCATAGCTTTTGAGAGCAGGGAGGTTATCGCTATAGGCCTATAGTTGGCCGGGTCGCTGCGGTCACCCTTTTTGGGAATAGGGTGTACAAGGGCAACCTTCCACGAAGACGGTACTTGTCCTGTGGTGTAGGAAAGCGAGAATAGGCGCGTTAAGACGGGAGCCAACTCGGGAGCGCACGTCCTGAGCACCACTGCGGGGATTTCGTCTGGCCCGCTCGACTTCTTGATATCGAGGGACAATAGAGCTCGCCTGACAGCCTTCTGCGTAAAGCGAATATCCGGCATAAAGCTCTCACACCGCGGGATGGTAGGCGGTGTGGCCCCTGTGTCATCAAGAGTCGAGTTTGAGGCAAAGAGGGTACCAAGAAGATCGGCTTTCCCCTTTGCCGTGTGGGCCAGAGAATCATCTGGTTTCCGCAGGGGCGGTAGTGAAGACCGGCAGAAATTACCCTCGACAGCTTTGGCCAGCGACCAGAAAGCTCGACTCCCGGAGGGGTAACCAAGTAGCCGCTCGCCAATTCTGCCGATGTGCTTAGACTTCGCCTTGGCCATATGCTTCTTCGCTGAACGGGAGGCAGCATTAAACGCGGTTCGGAGCTCGGGGGTTTTTGGGTCCTTGCTAGCGTGTGCTGATGCCCAGGTTTGGAAGGCCTCCTGCTTAAGGCTTAGCGCTTTAGCACAAGACCCACCAAACCAGGGCTGACTCCGCCCGCCGACAGATAAATTAATAAAGCAGGATGTACTCGTATAAGCAGCCTCTAATGTATTATGTGTACATAATGAGCTCGTCGCCTGACGCTCTAATGAACAACTGAGTACATGGTTGCATATGATGTCCTGGTATTTAGTTCAAGATGCAGTTATATGAATAGTTCAGAAACAAGACTACGTATTGGTTGTCGTATATAAATATTTATAATTATTAAATTATTAATATTCACAAAGTTTCGAAAACGTATTGTTTTCGAAGGTAAAAATAAAAAACAAAGGGTTGCACTCCGGGAGTGCCGGCAGAAGTGAAATCTTTCGAAACCTAACCTGAATAATAAAATATCTTACGAATTTTCGATCAGGCCACGTGTTCTGACGCGAGTTTAACATTTTTTACCCATTACAAAAAGTGCACAACGCCGCTAAAGAAGTTTTTACTTCAAAAATCAAAGATTTATTCACCTTTATCATGTTTACCCGACTGCAATAGGTAATGTTTTTCTAGCATATATATATATATATATATATATATACTTATGTATGTATGTATGTAATTAAGAAATTGTCGTATGTCGTATGTAATTAATAAGGTGTCGTTTGGTTCGTTTAAATTGTGTAGTAACATAGGCTATATTAAATTATCAGCATTTTTGTTTTTAAAATATTGTTCTAGTTAATTAATATGAAATTAGTTTTACATCAAGTAATTACTGAAGTTATTTCCACAAAGATTGAAAAGCAGTTCTTTTCCTTTTTAAAAAGCCACATAACTTAATTGTAAAGATTTTCTTAGAAAAAGGTTTATTCGAAATCTATGAATTTCTTTAAATAATGATTAGTTGAGCTAAGGGAATACTTTTAGTTTTTATTCTTACAGCCTCACAAACGGTAAGAAAGTCTATGCATACCAAAAATAACTCATCTTTTTTAATGTATAGGAGTAGCAAACGAGCATGCAGTCCACCTGATGATAAGTGGCTACTGCCGCCCATGCGCATCTGTAATCAACCCCAGATAGTATTAGATATTCCTACCTGAAGTCGGCTACAGACGCACCCCTACCAGTGAGAACTAACCTGGAACACCTTAGAAAAGTATGTCTCCCCTACCACATCGTTAAAACTAGAACACATATCATTATAAGGCAGAAATAGGTATAGCGGTGATGCCACCGGAGTCGAACCACAAAGGGTCCTTCATCTAATACATGTTTTTTATAATTAAAAAAATCGAATATAATATTTAATGTATACTAGTAAGCATTAAAAAAATATACAAACTTATGTGCTGTTGTATTTTATCGTGAGTACGGTAGTAACTTTAATATAATTAAGCAAATATCATATTCATATTCGTCATATTCGTATACTTAATTCAATTTTTCATATTATTAAAATTCCAAAATATTAGCTATGTACGCCCCAGAATAAATTCTACTTGATCTATGACTTGTGAAATTTATCGTTCTCATTATATATTTCTAGGAAACGTAACGACGGTAATATTTTATCTAGATTTTCAGCCGTGAAAATTCAAAACGCCCGATGCCCACCTGTTCCTTAAGAAATGACTAGAATTATCCAAGCAATCAATACGTGAGATTGTAAGAGAAGTTTGTTATACATTTTCGGAATTAAAATTAGATTACGTTACATACGTCAATAATACATCAATAGTACTACAATGATAGTTAAGTGGTTGAAAGGTCACTCCTCAATATGGAGGTCCAATATTCGAATTCCATCCATGCATCTCTGATTTTTATTTATATGCGTTTAAGAAATAAATTATCAATTGTTATAACGGCGAAATAAACCACGGTGAGGTTAAGTTACGTTAGTTAAAAAACCAGTTCTCAAAATTATGAAACGGTGACTAATGGTCTAAACGGAAACGGCCAGAACATAGCCTTTGTTTATTATGTTGTAGTAGGATTCGCACTTGACCGATTTTGATATAATTACCATTGACATTTTATAAACATATACTCGCAAACGAATATTTATTCTACAGGCTTTTTCTAACTCAAATAAGCCTTTTTTGCTAGCAAACAATATATAAATTGCATTCAGCTAGGCTAGTTCATTCTTATATGTTGGCTATGTAATATTACTGAACGGCTCGGATTTGTACAAGGTTATTATGAAATAATATATCACACAATGCTTTCGACTTATACTCGTATAAGCAGAACATATTAAATGTGCCCTTGTTGGCTCTACATAATGCTTCAGAGAGAGCTTAGATAACTATTCTCTTTTAGTCATTTCTGCCGCTAAGCATGCGCTATTGTATTCATATTTTAGCTTTTAAAGTTTACATTTGTTAAACCATACTATTTATAGTACAAGTTGTTACAGTACATTTAGTTCACTATATAGATATAGAGAGAGAGTATATAACTATATAGTATAGTATAGAGATAAGAGGAAATAAGTTCTAAGGCGGTATACGCATAATAGCGTAGCGTTTGAGCAACTGGCAACTTTAGTGATGTGGTGAATAAGACTGTTGTTCAACAGTTGCTCGCCGACTATTTAGTATACTTAACACTCATAGAATACCACTCCTTGATCGGCCAAACAACAAACTGGATTTCGCAGTGGCAACGGATGAAACGACTGCTCAGTAGCTAAAGCGGCAATTTAGTAGCCTTCATTCATGCAATAGTAGTCAATGGGAGATCAGACAAAGTAATAGTTTAATATTAAAAATAATAATAATAGGAATAAAAACGTTAGAAATTTCACTTTCACCTTATTTTGTAATTGAATTACCTCAAACTTAGATACGTACGCTCTATTTTTAGGAATAATTAGTATTTTTTCATCTAAATTAAGACTTTGATACAAGCTAAATATATGATTATGTTTAATAACGTTTAAATGTTTCATTATCGTGCTAACAAATACAGTTTCTAATTAAAAACGAGAGTAGATGGACATAATTAGGTTTTTGTAGGTGAAAATATAGCGACGTACGAAAACCAGGAATTGTATTCCGAAGTGGGTGTCGCAATTCCGGGCAGATTGGTATTTGGTTGTGAATATTTTAGTATCACGTGAGGTGCACTCTCTCAATCTATTGGATGGCATGGACATAGCTAAAACGATTAATTGTTAATCGGGATACAAAAAATCCTTGTGTATCGAAGGGGAAGTAAACTACGTTAAGTATGTGATTTTTTTAACAAAAAAGCAGTAGATTTTTAACACTACTTTAGCAATAAACATTTGTAACAACGTAGGTATTAGTTTCCACGTAAGCTTAAAGAAATGAAATTCCCGCAAAATGGGATCTCCTGTGAATCTAGCTGCATACAATGACTTTCGAACTAAGTTAATCGGATACATAAGAAAATATATAAGCGACAAATAAATTACCTCTACCCTTTGGAAGTCTGTTAAAAATAATGTTTCGGATTATTTAGCCACGTATGTTATAATTGAAAGGAAATAAATTATATTAGGAATGCATTTCCATAATTTAATTCTATTTTAAGTGCACCAGTCAGCTACTTAATTTACTGAAAAATCTTTATTTCTTCAACAATTTATTTCAAGTAAATTTTCGGTTTTTTTAACTTTGTGTAGACGAATAGTATTGAGGCTAAAATCATTTTAAAAATCGAACACTTTTAAATACAAGGCAGATCGAACACAGTGGTCAAAGCGTTTTAAAAATGGCCACAATATTTTTATTTCTATTGTCTCCTTACAGCTGCCAGCGCTTAGAATAAAAATTTTGAAAAGTCGCAGAGAATCCACCTAGAGGGAAATAGCCAGCGGCGATTTATTCCGTTTCAGAATGACAAAGGTGTGCATCTGGTGAAAAATGAATGGTTAAAAAATATCTTGAATTCCAACGCTACGTTATTTTATTCAGAGTTACATACTATTTTATAACTTTTTCTCTATTGGTGGTTACTGAGTTTTTTTGGAAGCACATTTGTAAGACATTACATTACACATATTTGTAGCAGTCAGTGCCTAATTAGGTACTACTATAACCCGAACACACAAAACCTTATGCGTTCGGGTTACAATAGTAATTAGGCACTGACTCCTACAAATGTTTTAATAAAAAACATAAATTAATTTTATTTTAAAAATATTGGAATACCAAACAATTTTATATTCCTACACTTATTTTATTATAGTAGTAGTAGTATAGTACGAGTAGTTTGATATAATGGCTTCATTGTGATTAAAATAAATATCAATATTTTACATTATGTTGAGCGTAAAGTTTTAGAAAGGGCTCTTAATTATTAATGTAGGTAAATGCAACGTTTAATTTTAACAGTAATGAATACTTTTGTCAGGTCAAGTAATTCTTGGAAGAAAGAGTGTAACAGTCAAAAATTAATTTCTTTTCAGCAAATTAAACACGCCACAATCACGGGACACAATGATCTCATTCCGCACAACACAAATATTGAAATTCACTGTCTGGAAGTATTCACAAAATATTTGGTCAAATAAATTGCACGGCTATATAAATGTTTGCGCAGTTGTAGTTTGTATCTGCAGAGTATTCACTGATGCCAAAATTATGGAAAATTTATTTCTTAGTACTTGTTACCATGATTTTATAAATAAAATAATAGAATACGTTGAAAACATTCGCTTTTTTAAAAGTCGAAGAGCCGATACATATAAAAGTGTTGCGCTGCCGCACCGCCAAAATCAACGTCACCCAACCCAAGCTACAAATTACCAAATTTGTGGCGTAGAACTCGCCGCGTATTCTATTCTAGCCTTTTCTTGTAAAAAGGCCTCGATAACAATACGGTAGTACCACAGACCCGCTACGCTCAACGCTTAGTGGCGTTACTTTGCGGCACTGCACCGCAACGTTTTTATGTCTGTCGATACTTTAACCGGCAGTCCTTATGTGTCCATACTGTCCATCCAAAAATTCGTCGTCGTAATAATAATTAATGTACACAACATTTTAAGCTCAATATAAAACACAATATCTAAAACAAAATGGTGTTTAATAAAAACACACACAGGCTCTTACGGGAACTCAGCTACTCCAGTTATATTAACAACGTAACTACACAAAGTGGAGCCCCCTTTTCCTTATAGGGCCCCCAATATATTTTTGTTAATAATGATGGAGGTGTTTCTTTACAGCAGTTGAAAGAGGCCCCTACAATCTATCCGGAAATTTATTGTTACACCATTATAGGATGTACAAACGTATTGTTACGCATAATTATATTTTAAACGTGAAATAAATTCGATACACATTTCAATAGATTTAAGCCACAACCGAAATAATAGTATCAAAGCATTGCATGAAAGGATCGCCTCTTAAATGGTATATGTAACTCGATAGCACAAAATTCTGTCTGTTACCACAAATAATACTATTTCCCAAAATCAGACTTTGTTAGTTTTAGGAATGTTGCACAGTCAGTTCGCATTTTGATTTCATTATCGATATCGTTCATATGGGTCAGTTATCAAAAGTTATATTTGTCCAGTCAAATGATTTTGCATTTAGTTGTCGTCGTTATCCACCGGGTACTGTCCCACTGCTGGGCAGAGGTATACTTTTAGAATAATACTAGCTGACCCAGAAAATGTTTTGCCATATAAGTAAAAAAAATGTTAAGGGTGAACAACCCTTATCACTTTTTTCATACCCCTAGTATGAAAAATAGATAATAGCCGATTCTCAGACCTACTAAATATGCATATAAAATTTGGTGAAAATCGGTAAAGCCGTTTCAAAGGAGTACGGTAACTAACATTGTGACACGAGAATTTTATATATAAGATGGTTTCTAACTGTAGTATATCACTCACGCTAAATAAGCAATTGTAGATGTTACATACCCTTCAAAACAGTAATATTATTTTAAAACTGAAAAAGCCGAGATGCCTGAGATTTTGACCTTGGATTTCGTCAATCGAATGACAAAATAATTTTAATATAACTTGGTATCTGAATAAATGTAATTCCAAAATGTATAACTTTAAAGGGTTTGATAGACAACACTTTAAGTATCCTATTAAGAAAATGAAGGAAGCCACATACATATCATTATCCAATTAGCGTTCGCCTATGACTTCAAACCATACAAGCATTTGCTAACGAAATGGTCCTTCAGAATATAACAGCACGTAAGAGCGCAATCTGTCTGAAGCGTTGTAAACGGAAGCTGATTTTCAGTACAAATCACGCGGTTCTCAAAAACATGTTATATTACTCCGTAGCAAGGCGGAAAATGGCTTGTTGTGCTATAATAATAACTCTCAGTGGCTACTTACGGAACTTTATGTTAAATTGTAAAATAAAAACATGCAAAAGATATAAAGAGATAAAAAAATTAAGGCACGTTTGAGATACGAGTAGGCAATGATAGTTTAGTGTTTAGTAGTAGTTAAAACTCGGTTTGGCAATCAGGGGTCCAAAGTTCGGTCAAAGACGTACCTATGATTTTTCAGTTATATGAGTAGAAATAAATTACCTATCACCTACTATCTTGAAGGAAAATATCGTGAGGACAACTTCGCGCCTGAAATGTATTTAAGAAAAAGTTCTCAAAGGTTTGTGAATTGACCAATTCGCACTTAGCTAGTACGGTGGACTATGGTCTAAACCCATTTCACTCTGAAAGGAGACTCTTACCCAGCAGTGGGAATGTAATGCGTTGACAACTATAGGATACAAAACGTACTACCTAACTTCAAATTAGCCTAAATTTACCGTTACACCCATTTGCAATTAACTGAACAGTATCTGAAATTGTGGCTACAATTGCAGGTACCAAAGTATGTTGCGATACGTTGAATATTTTAATTCCGTTCAGCTCTATTCAGTAAACATAAAATTAAGTTCAAATATTAATTATGATGATTTATTTATTTATTTATTTATTCTTAAAACACCATTACATCTATCCTTACAGGCTAAACACCCAATACGATAGAGAGGCCTTATTTTAAATACTTAACTAAATTCTTACTTACATTCCTACTTCATTAAACATAATATATGAAGCACAACTATTGCGAATTCACTCAAGTTGCATGAAAATACGTCAAGCTGTTCATGCGCCTGGTTGAGTGTACAGAGTGCTCGAGTGAGAGGCGACTTAGCCAATAGCTCGGTCCTGGCTGTCGGCACGGCCAGCAGCGGCGGGCGCCGGCGTCTACACACATAGTCCTCTGGAGCACAGAGCTCCAGGCGACACAGTACCTCCGGATTATGAGCTACACCGCGCAACAACTTTACTAAATACGCGATTAGTGCGAACTCTCGGCGTACTCTGAGTTGATTGTAACCCACCATTCCTAACACGAACAATGTCGGGTACATTAACGGGTAGTATGGATATACACCGTATAATTTATTGTACAGATGCCTCGCAAATTTATTTTGAACTCGCTCCAACATTGTTACATATTTTGCTTCATAAGGGGCCCATATGACTGCACTGTGTTCCAGATGACTCCTGATCAGTGAATCATATAACACCTTGATTGCGGTAACGTTAGTCATGCCTCGCGACTGCCTCAAAACAAATCCTAGGTTTCGGTACGCCTTCTTACAAACATTAATAATGTGTTCGCGAAACCTAACTTCACGGGTAATGGTAACGCCAAGATCACGTACCTGTGTTACTCTCTGTAGCGGCTCGGAGCCCATACGATACTCGTAACGCAGGCCGGCGCGTGCGCGAGTAAAGGATATCACCGAGCATTTGGAGATATTAAAATAGAGCTTGTTTTCACGGCTCCACTCTGTTATCCGATTTATGTCGTCTTGTAGTCGTTCACAGTCCCTTCTTTCTTTAACCTCGAGCAGCAATTTAAGGTCGTCCGCAAATAACAAACATGTGCCATGTTGAATCAAAATCAAATATACTTATATACAATGTATTCGACCTACATAGTTAAAATAGTTTGAAAGTTGAAATATCTTTATATCTCACGTGCATTATTTTCTCGCCTCTGTACAGATTGCTTTACAACTCCACATTCCTTTAAAAGTTTAAAACGGGAAGAATTTTTCATTTCAGTCCAACTATCCAATGCAACATTTTCAAAATAGTCGGCCACTTCAAATGCTCACTTACGCTTCTAACGAGAAATTAACTGGAGCAATGAACTGAAGCAAATAGAAAATGCTAAAATTTCCTTTGTATTTCTTAACTGCGTATTTTTGCCGCAAAAAACACAAGTGCTCGAATGCTATGGTCATAATGGATAATTGCAAGATATACCTGTGTATAGTTTATAATAGCTAAAGAGCAAAATTATTTTTTTGAGTATATTCATTTTTTCTGATGAAACATCAAATTGGTCAATCGCGTAATTTGTAATTTTAAAACTTGTAAGAATTTTATCCATTGCAGTACCTAAACAATTATTTTCTAGTCGAATTTATGGAACAATTAAAAAGTATTTAGATCACATATTACATTGTATTTTGAATCTTTTAATACCTTATTGACATCAAAATATTAAAAAAAACATTATTTTAATTATAACTTACTTAACATAATATATTAATTCCATAATATACATATTTCGGGAATCTATAATTATATAAGCAGTAGGAACTGTAAAGTATAAGTGACATTAAATATACTACAATAATAAAAATATCAAAGCTTTTATACTTTTTCGTTTTAACTACTGAAATAGTAACGGATGTTTGAGGTAGCAGCTTGTTTTTAAACTTTGGCAATTTTTAGGGTTCAGTAGCTTTCATTACTTTGTATTTAAATTTTTGAATTTACTTAAACTCGTTGTTTCTTAATTATTTAAAATGTAGATAGAACCGTTATTATTTGTATTTTCTGGTGTATTTTTACTTAATTTTGGTATACAGACAATAAGTGGTGAAGAAAACAGCGTGAGGAATCCTGTACGCCTGAGAGATCTTACGAAAAAAGTTTTCAAGTTTACTTATCCGCTCTAGGCCAGTGCGGTACTCAGACTTGTGCCCAGTAGGACTACCATGAGTTTACAAAAGTATTACTCGCTAGCGACTGCGTAAAATAAATGTATGAAAAAATGTACAGCGCCTCTGGTGGTTACTCGTAGAACTAAAATCCGTAGTGACGTAACTCGATACGTAAAAAACCTATCGAAATCAAATCGCTAGCGAATGTCATTATGATCAATTGCCATACAAATTCGGTCCCATGAGTCATTAATTTGACAGACGTTGTCAAGAAATACCGTAACGATAGTAGTTATGTTATTCACTAGCAAAATGACAATAGTTTTCTATTTACCATTTCTATAGTGGCGTTTCTATGCCAACTCATGGTAATGCTACAGAAGCAGGATTGTAAACGATTGATGACGTACAATAAAAATATATTTTATCCTATCTTCTTGTAACTTTTTTTCAAGATTGAAGTAAGAAAAATATTTAAATGTAGCAGAAAAATATATAACAGCACTAATATTCTAATTTTGTGATATCTGACGGTAACATCATTAAAACACAGGGATTAACAATTGTAATTTACCACGTTAAACAATCCAAAGGCGAAATGTAAATAAATAAAAAAAAACTGTCAACGTTTAAACACTAAGTCGCCTACAGAACCCTTAAACAATACGCCTTTAATTATTTCATCTGACATCTGTTAAAGGCATTACACGAAAGCGCAAATAAAAGCTTGAACATTTTTCACTCATTTTCTAAGTACTCTATTAAATGCTGTAGTCCAAGAGTTGAGACTGAACAAAAAATAAGCTCCACTCTGCTCAATAAAATTTTTATTTCACAAATAAGTCCTGAGATAAATGCTGGAACATCAAAGCCATAATAAAAATAATGACTTAACCGTTCTCCGCCGTTTCTCGACGTAAAACACTTTGATCACAGTTATTGCTTTTCTATATTATTATGCTTTCATTGGTGTTACATGCTATATTATAACAAAAAAGGTTTTTGTAATTTTATCTTTGTAGAATAATTAACACTGTGACCAACTTGTTAGAATCTATTAAATAGCCTTTATAATTATATGACGGGTCATAGTATTTAGGGAGATTTGTGGTATTCACCACACTTCCTTGTTCGTACTCGATAACCATACTCGTTCTGTAACATTTCCGAATTCAACTATAGCCACACAACCAAATTAGGGAAATATTGCTTAATTTTATCGAAACGTAACATACGTATGCACTTCTGTGAACATTCATTCATTCATTATTTTCAGATGTAATGTATTTTTTGGCATTAAAGATTTTTATTTTAACAAAACATCCAACATGAAGTTTAATCTAACGTTAAGCGGCCTGCAACCAATGGACTAACATAACCAACTTCAAATATATTAGTCTCGTCTGGAGGCAATTAAGTTGCTACATTTATAGATGTCTTCTAGTGTAGTCTAGATAAAGATAGAACAATTACACGACAAAAAAATATAAAAAATACACGTAGTAGACATAATTGCAGTAGTATACGTAGTACTTGCAATATTTAAAGAGATCTGCATGGAACTATCAAAACGAAAAATTATAACAAAGTATTTACGATACAATTTTTGTATTTATTATATGACTTCATTACCATCTAAGGCTCTTTCTTTCAAATTCCATTTGACCCCTGTCAAATTCTAAAGTATTAAAAATATACGTTTTCTATTAGCACAAAAAGGCCTACGAAAATAAAACAAGAATTCACAATTAAATCGTCCTTTAGGGTTACAAAGAAAGGAACCGGCAGTTGAAAAATAAACCCCAAGCAAAATTATCTCCAAATTGAAGTGGAATTTCGCATCGAGATACAAAAGTACTCTCCATGGACGTTGTTCTTATTGTTAACTCTATGGAGTGAGTTTCCCTTTTCCCGGGAGCCCCGAAAGCCGCCGTTCGAGTGACACTTTTTCCAATTCAATCTACTTTGCATTGTGCTTGACACTCACATGAAGCATTACACCTAGACTCACCCCTGCACTTTGAGCAAGCACTTCTCTTTCCAATGGATTTTATTTACGCAAGAGAAAGCAAGCTTTAATACATATATCGCTGAGACAATAAGGCGCCTCGCAACGAGATATAAAAGCTTTGAGTTCGCTCCCGTTCCTTTTAGTAGGATTCCTTTGAAATGAATCGAATAATTTGTGGACTTTATGCTTATAGCTCGGTTTTTTATTTGCGAACACTGTGTTAAAATTGTATAAATAATGATCCTCGGTTCAAATGGCTGCGATTTTCTACTTGAATGTAAAGTTGATTTGCTTTGAAATATTTTATAAAACAAAAGCTACTTGTTATAAATTTAATTAATGTTTATTTTGGATATTACTTACTACAATATTTTAACTGAATTTAATATATTTAGCTAATTAATAACGGCCCTCTATCGATGGTACTTTTAACATCGGTGATTCATGTTTTTGCGATTGCATCGTGGTTGCATTAATTTCCGGTGGCTTGCAGCGTTTAGTCACGGTATCTATTCTAATTTATTATTTTCGTTTATCACCCGCTACATTAAATGATTCAGTATAATAAGCAATATATTTAGCGATTGTTTTTGGTTTTACACCCTTAATCTTCCATCGTCATCATCATCCCATTACTGTCCCACTGCTGGGCACGGGTCTCCTCTCAGATTGAGAAGGATTAGGCCATAGTCCACCGCGCTGGCCCGGTGCGTATTGGTAGACTTCACATATTTTTAAGAGATTTTTTTATGTATCCCTCAGGCATGCAGGTTTCCACGATGTTTTCCTTCACCGTTCTTAGCAAGTGATAATTAATTTGTAATACACACATAACTTTGAAAAATCAGAGGTGCGTGGCTGGGGTTTGAACCTCGGGCCCCTCGATCGACAGGTCGAGTTTCTTAACCACTAGGCTATCACTGCCTGAGGTTTCCATACTGAGTCTATACTGAAAAAGGGGTGTCACCGTAATCAGCACTATTCAGTACAGTATTGGATATAATAGTAGATGAAAAACATAACTGAAATGCGCTGCAACTCATCTCCTATATTGAACATCTCGTTAATATCTTGGTTATCAACATCTTGAACCATACATACGATTGATTTGCTAGACTTCCTCCAATAATAAGTAATTTTCGAAGCTACCTCCCTCATACAAATTACTGCCGAGCCTCATATGATTACACACCGAGCAATATATTACATTCGATATTGGACACGGATTGGTAAATTGTTCAGTTTACATTTATGTATTCAAGCGATAAGCAATATCTATGCTGTGGCCCTTTGAGCCTCTAAGACGCTATTAATTCTGTTTAACATACACAGATCGAATTATGGTTAACGATAATTGACATTTGCTTATCTGAATGATCACGTGGTTTACTGATCTTCCGATTCTAAAAGGATTCTATTATTCTATTATGATTCTATTATTATTCTAAAAGGATACGTAAACAGTACCGATTTTAGTCCTTATATTAGTTTGCCTGTATGTCAATTTATAACAAGGTAATAAGCTAATAATAATTGAAGACTTAGTTCGTTTGTCCGCCGCCATCGTGGAGTAGGTGGTAATAATGTAATTCTAATAATATATATTATATTATCTCTCTTTCTTAATAAATCCGGCATCCACACCCTTCTACCGAAATAGAAGAACTATTCATTTATTCATCTACATTCATCTAGATTCATTCATCTATTCATTCATTCATCTATTCATCTAGAAATAAATGCGGTGATAGTACATGACCTAAGATAATTGTACCCTTACCATGAGTTTACAAAACATCCCACAATTTTACGTACGTTTACTAAATCCATTATTCTGATCCGTTTGCTTCAGTAGACTGAGTAAACGTAACAATAAGTGAGTGCTCAAGTCTTTTCGTCTGCCTCACATGTTCGCAAAAAAGAGAGACAAAACATAAAGCGCCATTTCGTCAATTTAGACATTTAATGTTACGTTACTGATACTATAATTCTGATACAATCCGCTAGGGGCGCTGATTGGAAATTGTATGGGAAAATACGTAAACAAATACCAAAACAGTCATATTTGTCAAAACGTAAAAACTCATGGTAAGGATACTGTAGCATAACCCTGTTTTCTAGAGAAATAATATACCTATGCCTTTCAGAACATACCCAGTAAACTTCAATGTACTGGCATTTATATACATATATTTAAATTGATACTACAATATTTCCTGTTTTTTTCCGTCAATATTCTTTTGTAAGATAACAAACTTATAAAATATACTTCCGAGTCTTTAAAAACGTAATTTGAATACTCCCCTTTTCCTAACTTAAATCGACTTCCGCGAAAAACTTTGTCTCTCACGTCGACCGACGACCAAAAAAGGACACCGGCGCTCTTTTGACTGAATTTTTATGAATTTTTTGTTAGTCTGTTTAGGACGAAGTATATTGTGAGTGTGAATCTAGTGTGTTGTAAGTAGGAATCACTTGGCTTTGGGAAAATTATATAAAGTTTTTTGGTATGTTAATTTTGTGGCCGTTAAAGTAATTGATAATTAATTTGTAATAATCACGTTAATTGGAAGAATCAGTTGTTATTATACTATTTAGTAGTTATATCCATTATACATAATATTAAATACTTTTCTCCTTTTTCATAAAAAATAAACAGTTTAGAGCTAGCACAATAAATATTGCATATAAAAATTTGGCGCATTTATTTATTGTACATAAAAATATTATATTAGAGTGCAGTTAAAATGTTCAGCGCTTTTCAATTAATTTCACGCACAAACGTTTATTGTTTATTTATTTATTGCAGAAAAATTTGAATCAAAACATTGTTTACAGTCAATTAAATTGTTTAAATCACAAATATTTGAAATCTGTTAGCGTAATAAATACTCCAGATGCATAAAACTATACGCGCATTAATTTATCGCCCCTAAAAGTACTATTATATTAGATTGCAGTTAAAATATTCAGCGCTATTCAATTAATTTCACGCACAAATGTTTATTATTTATTGCTTTATTGCCGCAAACTTTATACCAAAACATTTTTAAAGTCAATTAAAGAGTTTAAATTACGCATATTAAAAAATTGCAAGCATAATTAATACTGCCGATACATAAAACTATAAGCGAATTAATTTATTACCCGTAAAAGTCCTATTATATTAGAGTGCAGTTAAAATATTCAGCGCTTTTCAATTAATTTCACGCACATACGTTTATTGTTTGTTCGTTTATTGCCGCAAACGGCCGGTTGCCGTGTGCCGCTGCAATGTGTACGGAACTCGTTATCTTGTCAATGCACACATAACGATGTTGTTTAGACAATAGCGCTAACCAAACAATTGACTAATAATTCCGCTCAGCAAACTGCCATACCAAATGGAAATTTCACGTAACACCGAAACCACGTTCTATTGGTTTCCTTAATGTAAATGTGGTGTTACGGTGTGTGTACGTAAATTCTAAATTGCTTGTTTGTTTTGTTTAAACACGCTTTTATTTGGAATCGAATTAAACATTCGTACCTGCAATTAACTGAATCGGTTCAACTTGTTTAACAAATGTTTGTCGCTTAGTAGGTTCCGGAATAGATTTTCATTGTGCTGGTTTTAGTTTTGCCATCTGCTATTTTGACTTTCTGGGTCTAGTTTATTTGGTATTATAAAAACCTATAAATACAACCAAATTCTTATAAAATACTAGCTGACCCGGCAAATGTTGTGTTGCCATATAAATAAAAAATATTAAGGGTGAACAACCCTTATCATTTAGGGGTATGAAAAATAGATAGTAGCCGATTCTCAGATGTACTGAATATGCATATAAAATTTAGTGAAAATCGGTAAAGTCGTTTCGGAGGAGTACGGTAACTAACATTGTGACATAAGAATTTTATATATAAGATTTTTAAATGGAGTAACAAAGAAACAACATTTCAATAATACGATGTTTTCTTTAACGATAACTATCTAGTAAACAGTTAATTTGTTTGTCTAAGCAAGCTTTAACATTTATTCATATTATTTACACATACGAATGTATTTGTTTGTCCTATTATGAACATTGTTGTTGCCTCAAGACAATACAGCAAAGTAGTATTTAGCGTTATTCTCAAGCATCTCTTTTGAGTTATAACAATATACTAACTGGTATAATAGAGTACTACGTGGTAGGGGGCATAACTCCTTGCAACCGAAGGCTTAGTTCAAGTCTCAATAATTATGATTTACCACAATTCTTAGGTTATTTATAACATTCTAAATGTTTTAATATCCCGTATAACAACAATTGCTGCTTGTTATGTTATAATAAGTTACCGATAATATACGCGATAAAAAACCTAATTTGTGTACTTCATGTGAAACATTAGTTTTTAACATATTAGAGTAAAAAAAGACAATATTCTCGTAAACTAAGGCGGACTAACGTAAAAGACATATTTTTATGTTTTATTACACTTTTACCTTGGAAGTCCTTCATCGTTACTACATACATACATAATATTGAAGGTGGTAGAACCCTTTGTGGTTCGACTCCGGCGGCACCACCGCCACACCTATTTCTACCTAATAACTGCAGTGTTAGGTGCTGCTGTGTTCCGGTTTGAAGGGTGTGGTAAGGGAGGAAGACTTTTCCGAGGCATTCCAGCTTAGTCCTCAGGGGTAGCGGCGCATCTGTGGCCGACCTCAGGTAGGAATATCTAATCCTATCTGGGGTTTATTACAGATGTCCATGGGCGGCAGTAGCCACTTACCATCAGGTGGACTGCATGCTCGTCTGCTACTCTTATATTATTAAAAAATATATATATATATATACATATAACATTGCCTATAGCTGCTGAACACCGATAACCCAAAAAGGGTCTCGTTAAAATAGAAAACGTCTTACAATAAGACCTCCGTATATAATAATTACACATAATTTATCGGTTATCCGAGAAGGTCGGCCATTGCTGGAGAATCACCAATTTTATAAGTTAGGTATCCGTGCAAATGTCACCGCAGTAACCATAACCTTTTAGTGGCAGTTTACTCCTCGTTGGAACAGTCCGTATTTTTAATAAAAAACGCAATATAGTTTTCCCGAGCTAGAAATGGAGAAGAGCGGAGCCTTGGAATTTCCAATTTTTAAAATTAAATTGCTTTAAACAATCGTACTTAGCTGAGGGTTAAAGTTCAAACTTTCAGTCTAATTTATTGTGTTTAGAAATGTTCGTCTTGTGATTTGTTTTGGTGAATGATTTTGTTTATTGTATTATAGTCGTCACAATTTAATAGGCCCATTTTGACACATGCCATCACTACGACACTAAGCATGTGCTACACAAATCGATAACCAAAGAAACCGATTTTTACTACAAATCGATTACAACTCCATATCGTTCTGTATATATTACTTAATATTTTGTAAACAGAATATTTGTTTATTATTTTTCCAAATCATCATGATTTAATAAAAAATATAAAAGAAAAAAAAATATTTCGTAATTTAAAAAAAAAATCATTTTCAAAAGATTAAATATAGCATGTCCGGTGCTATCGTAACCTGTATTTTTTTTTTCATTTTAACATTCACTAAGGAACAATGTCTCCATTATTTTATTGTTGTAAAAAGCGATAAAAAATATATTATTGGTAATTCTAAATTTCGATTATTTAAAAGTTAATCGATTATGGTTTCTTCCGAATGGTTTGAAGCCGCAAGCTGTAGCCCTAAACTTTCGTAAACTGCTAAATTACCCGACTGATATAACATTGCAACGACGCACTATGATATTTTTTGATGTAGGATAAATTGGTTTCTGGACACATTTTAATTGAAATAAAATGTGTAATACAACTTATAAATTTTACTAATTATTCTTCTTAATAAATTATTTCATAATTGTATGTTTAGAAGTATTTGACTTTCCAATTACGTGTTATCGTTCATACAAAGTTAGTTCAAAAATGTTTTATTTAAAGTGGACATTTGTAGCGGTCATCATTATTGGTAATATTTAACTCCATAAATGTATATCATAAGTAATGTTTACTTTAGGTATGGAACAATGTCTATAACAATACAAAAAGACAAATTTCATATGGTGATTAGTGATTATCTATGGTGAACATGTACAAATATTCGTTTCTTACTAAAACTTCAGAACATTATTAAGTGTCTAATGATCCTAATTACCAAATTATTTACAATTACTATCTATTTACATTTTTACTAAAAAATATTATTAATGATCCCGGTAGTAAACATAAAGAATAAGCCATACTCAACACCCTTGATAGTAAAATGGAACATTATCCGTCTCATATAACAGTAAAAATAAATGAGATAAAAGCTCGCAATGAAACTTTACCCATTACTCCACGCGTAAAACATACAATTACATGACTTCATCACATTTCATTATTGCACAATTAAATACCTATCTGTTGAATGTCTAAACTCATTTAACTTTTGAACAACTGGCTGACTCTGTAGTTTTTCTATACTCTTTCTACAACGATTCTATAATATTTGTTGTTTTCTATTCCGTCTCTGTACCAGGACGTTTCGCTTTAAGAATTTTCTAAAGGTAGAACAAGATTTTTCATACAAACGCCTTTAACGTGAAACGAATATTCCAGAAATATGACAATTGTGTACTTGTTGATTAAAACGTATAGGAAAGCCCTTACAACAATTACATATTTATGTAGAGTAGGGAAAAGAAGAAAGAAAAACTTTTATATTAGGGCACACGAAAATTAACAAGTTGACAGAAATTAAACACAATCTCTCAAGTAGCCACAAAATACTTTTCTTCTCCAGGTTACCAATGCCAATTATTCAGAAAATCAATGTATCAATTTTTCCTACATTCTAGTATCATCAATTTCTACTAGACAGAAATTGTAATTTTTTTTTATCTTTTGCAAGCAAACACTGCATACATTGATTCATTATTAATATCTATTCTATACAGGCGTTTGTAACTTTATATATTGTAGAAGCCACAAGCTTTTAAATTTCAATGCATCTCATGAACTCCTAAGGACTCACTCAACAATTCAAAAGATTAAGTCTTCAAGAAATTAATAATATTCTAATATGGTAATAACATTACTGGTCTGAATTCTGACTAAATAACTTCAGTACAAATTTCTCAGAACAGTTGAACGTTCCCAAATTTAATTAATTGGAAATGCCTTCGCTACTGAAGCATTTCTTGTTAGTTCTAATTGTATATAAATGTTTAATTCTTGCAAACTTACTCGAAAAAATATTAGCGTATCAATTTATTAGCGAATGTAGTTTCATTTTTCCTCTCTTAAAGAACAAATGAAACAATTTGTTTAAACATTCGTTGCATGAAACTCTTTGTTTGTCAATTTGCCTGATACACTTACCAAATTAACAAACAAAAATGTACAAAAACGTTGAATAAATTCTTCGCTTGTATATTTAGCCATTACTTAAATCCAGATATTTAGTATTATCAGTGCTACTTTTAAAAAATATTTACGATTTAAATAACCCACAACATTTAATATTGTCACATCTTAACCTAATTTATACTCCCCCACTCTTGTAATAAATTAATAAATATGATATCTTATTCATATGAAATACATAGAGCGTACTGGATCAAACTACTGTAGTAGGCAAAGTTTGGCGAGAAACATACTCTATAAATACATAATATACAAAATATTATTTTATCGTTAACGATTAATGTAAAACTAGGAAATTATGATTTTAGGCAAGTCACTCCAACAATTTAGATGAGTCCACCTCATCATATTGTATCAGTATGTTAAAATTCCTCCATGAGTTTTCAAAACATCCCACAATTTTACGTTACGTTTATTCAATCTAATATTCTGTTCCGTTTGCTTCAGTAGACTGAGTAAACGTAACAATAAGTAAGTGCTCAAGTCTTTCTGTCTGCCTCACATGTTCGCAAAAAAGAGAGACAAAACATAAAGCGCCATTTTGTCAATTTAGACATTGATGTTACGTTACTGACACTATAGTTCTGATACAATCCGCTAAAGGCGCTGATTGGAAATTGTATGGGCAAATACGTAAACAAATACTAAAACAGTAATATTTGTCAAAACGTAAAAACTCATGGTAAGAGTACTGTAGTGTGGACGGCAGGGCGTACATACATTATGCTCGGAAAACATTACCCTCTGCAGTGGAGTAAAAAACTAGTGTAAACGGCGACGGCGGCCGGTTAACAAATTGTTGCAGTCACGGTAATTAAAACTTACTGCTGTACTAGCTTAATTTTAATCGCCATTAACTTAAATTTACGACTTTAGTTTATCATGTGTTACATTTTAAACAAGTGTATGGTTGTAAATAAAAATTATAAGGACTTTTGTAATGCGAGTTAAGTATATTCATCATCATCATCAACCCGTTACTGTCCCACTGCTGAGCTCGAAACTCTTCTCAGAATGAGAAGGACCATAGTCCACCGCGCTCGCCAAATGCGAATTGGTAGACTTCATATACCTTAGAAATTTTTATTTTTTTTCGCAGGTATGCAGGTTTCCTCCCGTTTTCCTTCACCGTTTGAGCAAGTGATAATTAACTTGTAATACACACAACTTTGAAAAATCATAGACGCGTGCCTAGAATTTGAACCTAAGACTCTTCGATCAAGAGGTCGAGTTTCTTAACCACTAGGCTATCACTGCCGTGTAAGTAATTTTTTATCCTTTAATGTTCCACCGTTGGGCACGGGTTTTCTCTCGGAAAGAGAAGGATTTAGACCATAGCCCAGAACGCTCAACAAATCGTATCGGTAGACTTCCCATACGCAAATAGAGGATTTTATAGAAAACTCCCAGGGACGGTTTCTTTATGATGTTGTCCTTCACTGAATAGAGCAAATGATATCTAATATTCGTGGCATACTGAACATTATTTTGAAAATATGTCTCCTGCAATTAAGCCTTAGATCTTCAGAGTTAGTGTCAAAATTGTTATTATACAAAAACAAACCACAATGATTTTCATATACACGTATGGTAGACATCTTGAAAATCAGAGACAATGAAATAAAGATATTTATTTTATTACTGTATTATTATTTTTATGGCAATAAACATACAATTACGCTAACGAGCATTCCTTTATTACGCAATTCGAAAATAATGCGAAACAAATTTCATCCACTTACATGAAAATTTACACACAAAGCTTTTCTTTTATGTAATGAGGTACTTAAAGTATCACCTGGGCCCGTGCCTTATCTTCGATTATATAAAACAGTGGATCGCGCAGTTTTTCCGATTTCCCATGGGAACTCTAAATCATTTCGGCATGCCTGGCGGCTTCCGTGTGACAATAAATAATTAAGGTGTGGTGGAATAATAATGTTTTTTTTTCATATAACATTGATGAGTTATTTAACTGTTCTTTTTAAAATGTACCTTACATATTAAAAAGAACAGTTATGTATTTGTAAAATGTTATATTTTATAGGTTTTTTCTATAAAAATTATGTATTTTAAATTACTTCATTATTTTTGTAGTAAATAATCAAACAGTGATTTTTAAATGAGCAGTGATAGCCTAGTAGTTAAGAAACTCGGCCTCTCAATCGAGGGGTCCGAGGTTCAAACCCCAAGCACGCACCTCTGATTTTTCAAAATTACGTGCCTATTAGAAATTAATTATCACTTGCTAAGCGAGAGATTTATAAAAAAAAATTTCAAAGATATGTGAAGTCTACCAATACGCACTTGGTCAGCGCGGTGGACTATGGCCTAATCCTTCTCATTATGAGAGGAGACCCGTGCCCAGCAGTGGGACAGTAATGGGTTGATGATGATTTTTAAATATGTTTGAAATTTTGACAGCAACAAAATGGTATATGACCACAGAACATCGCATAAAAGCTTTTCAAACAGTGAAATCCTTTAAAGATGGACTGAACTGACTAAAATAAATAGGTGCTTCAGTGAAGATTTACAATAGAGTTAATATAAAGTTAGAAAACTGTCGAGCTAGCAACTTGTGTGACTTCAAAGCATATAATAAAGTGGCGGTCCGAGTCAATAATTGCGAGAATAATAGGAAAACTATTCCGACGTTCCCTTTTGTATAGAGAAATATCACCGCTTATTAAAGAGAGTCCAAGCGTTATGTTATGAGAGGATGAAGATTTAGATACGGTTCTATAAACTGTTATTATTTTTATTCTATTTTCAACGAACTCGCTGAGTCGCTTTTGAAATGTATGAAACGTTACAGATAACAATGACATATGAAATATGTTGCACTTTTAATCTTTTATGTTTTAAACTAAATAGAAAGACTTTGTAATGTGACTACGGTGATACTTTCGCCGCGCTTATTTATATTAAAGCGGCAATTAAAATCAGAATATTTGGGGTTTTGGTTAGCATTTAATGTCAGGTTTTTGAATGAACCCATGAGAAATATCAGTTCGCAGGCAAACTCTTATTCTATAGTTGAAAAAGCTGAACATAGTCATTTATTAATAACACTGGTCATTGGCGTTTAAACCAACCAAGTGAGAATTTTAATATAATATATTTAGGTTTAGTATTGACATAAAAGATTAATAATAGTAATATCACCCCGCACTTAACACAAAAGTGCAAAAATTTCTGAATAAATATATTGGTAAAATGACTTCAATTCTACCCGAGAGAAGCATTAATAATATGTTTTTAAAGGATATAATAGAGTATAATAAATAAACGCTTTCTACAATCACAGTCCCACACTAGGATTCCCTGTGTTGTGGGTGCCGTGGACACACACAAAGACGAATACACAAACACCCAGACCCAGTACTGAAATCTAAATTCGTCATTCAGATATCTGTCTGGCCGGGGACCGAACCCGGTACCCTCTGCTTATCAGACCGGTACGGTGACCGCTCCGCCACGCGGGTCGTCGTAGAAAAATAAAGAATAATAAAACAGAATTCCACTTAAAACGAGTTGTTAAAATTTGTACACTTCCTTTATTTTAGGGTCTGAAATATAAAACTTGTACCGTTGAAAAGATCTTTGACTTTTTATATCATATTATTCTTTCTTCAAGTTAAATATTTTTTGTGAAATATTTTCGGCAAAGTACACATAAACCACGAAGTTTTATCTATCAGATTTAAATATTCAGAAATAAACCTAGAATGGAATTAATTTACTATTTTTTCATGTCTTGTTCTTTTGTCTCTATTGTTTTTACTTATTCATTAATTAAATATTAATGTGTCATTTCCAGTAATTTTCTAAACCATACTCTTATTTGGTTTAGAAAATTTACATAATGCGCTAAAAGCTGAAGTAGTATTCCATACTTAACATATCATCTGACCCAGAGTAATATTAACTTTTAAAATATATCGAGTGTGCACATATTCTCCAACTTGTTCATGTACTAATGGAGAATAGTGTACAGTAATAACGTACGAGCTACTGCGACCTCAAGTTAATTTATATTAGAAGCGGCCGTAGCGACGTTACGACGAAGCGCTACGACGATGCGCTACGACGTAGCAAAGGACACCTTAGTGCGCAAACTATTAATTTCCTTAATTAATGCATTATTTTTTTAAATTTAAAACTTCTTTTAAACTTAAAACTCGACGACCCGCGTGGCGGAGCGGTTACCATGCCGGTCTGACGCGCTGAGGGTCCCGAGTTCGATGCCCGGCCAGACAGATTTCTACATGATGAATTTAGATTTCTGTTTCTGGGTCTGGGTGTTTTTAAATTTGTCTCTGTGTCTGTCCATAGCACCCACGATACAGGGAATCCTAGTGTGGGGCTGTGAGTGTAGTGTGGCGACCTCCCGCTACTCGTCAAGAGATGGCGCCACGAGTATTCTGAATCACGCTATCGAAGTTTTCTAAACATCCTGCATATATACAAGTTCCGAACTGAGACTGTCGGAGCGCGGCCGCTCCCCGGGCATGATCAACTAGCCCGGCGGGAGATCTCCCTTTGCCAAAGTAGAAACCGTTTTTTTTTTGACCTGATCTAAAATTCGTAAGACGGCAAAGCCAACTACACAAGTCAAGATGTCATCCAGTGTCGGCATATCATTCAATACCAAATGTGAATTGAGGAAAATCTCAAGGATAACGATTTCTTGCTAAGTTCTCATTAGAAGCCTACACGTGTTTTATTAAACTGTTATCGTGTTCAATATTTATTGAACCGCTATAATTATTTAATTGAGTATTAAATTTCTTTTCATGCTTATTATGCAATGTATTTTCTAATAATAATATCTTCCGCTAATAGTCGGGTGTTTTTGTTAGTTCAACTTAATATAATTGAGAGTAGAAGGTAGTGTGGAGTTGGAAGGTGGTAGAGCCTTTTGTGGTTCGGCTCTGGCGGCACCACCGCCACACTTATTTCTGCCTCATAACAGCAGTGTTAAACGCTGCTGTGTTCTGTTTTGAAGGGTGTGGTAAGGGAGACATACCTTTCCGAGGCAATTCAGCTTAGTCCTTAGGGGTAACGGCGCATCTGTGGCCGATCTCAGGTAGGAATATCTAATCCTAGATGTCCATGAGCGGCAGTCGCCACTTACCATCAGGTAGACTGCATGCTCGTCTACTACTGCTATATTATAAAAAAGTAATGCTCTGTACCTTTACCATGAGTTTACAAAACATCACACAATTTTACGTTTCGTTTACTCGATCCATTATTCTGTTCCGTTTGCTTCAGTAGATTGAGTTATCGAAAGCGTACCACTGAGTAAACGTAACAATAAGTAAGTGCTCAAACGACGATGAACTTCTTGTCTCCCTCACATGTACACAAAAAAGAGAGACAAAACATAAAGCGCCATTTTGTCAATTTAGACATTTAATGTTACGTTACTGACACTATAGGTCTGATACAATCCGCTAGGGGCGCTGATTGGAAATTGTATGAGCAAATATGTAATCAAATACCAAAACCGTCATATTTGTCAAAACGTAAAAACTCATGGTAAGGGTACTGTTGTAGATGCTCACGAATGGTAGAATTTCAGTGCATTCAGGGCGTTATTTTTCATTAAAAACGGACACCGGTGCTCCGAACAATCGCGCTCTGTTATCATCATATACGCTCGCTCAAACGATTAATTTCTTTTGACGCTCGTAATGTAGGGTTATTGTATAAAATATTGTATGCTTAACTACTTTGAGCAGGTATGCAATTATATAAGAACTTTTTTTAATACATATTTATAGTAGAACACGCTTCGGTTGCTTTTTTAGAGGTAGAGTAAAGTAGTTGCGTATTTAGTTCAACTCCAGCGGTACCACCGTAACGCCTATTTATGTCTGATAAGAGCAGTGTTGAATTTTTTTTTTATTATATAAGAGTAGCAGACGAGCATGCAGTCCACCTGATGGTAAGTGGCTACTGCCGCCCATGGACATCTGTAATCAACCCCAGATAGGATTAGATATTCCTACCTGAGATCGGCCACAGATGCGCCGCTACCCCTGAGGACTAAGCTGGAACGCCTCGGAAAAGTCTGTCTCCCTTACCACACCCTTCAAACCGGAACACAGCAGCGCTTAACACTGCTGTTATTAGGTAGAAATAGGTGTGGCGGTGGTGCCGCCGGAGTCGAACCACAAAGGGTTCTACCACCTTTAAAAATGCTCGTCTTCTACTACTATATTACAAGAAAAACTTCTTTGTCTATGTGATAATTTTTTTGTAGACTGAAGTCTGAAATAACACATACGAAGCCGCGGGTTTTCGCTAGTGTACCAATAATAAATTCCGTATCATAAAAACATAACATTATTGATCATAATAGTTACCGAACCAACAACAGAATAATATTTTAAAACCCTTTATTGCTATCATACAATATTATCGTTGTAATATTTGAAATTGAGGCAACAAATTTATGTACCTCATTTTCCAATCGCTAATTAAATGATAAGCTAATTGACAAAACGATTATTGAAATAATAGCACTGATTAACCTCTATTTTAATTTTACTGATTGCAAAATGGCTTACAATTTACGGACACCATTGCTGCAGTAGCAACTATACTCTATGTATAGTGACTGTGTAGATTGTACTCCTTTGATACTATTACTACTTGATACTTATTTACTATTTGATATACTTATTGATGAAATTAACTGAAATAAAAATTATTTATATCGTCATAGTCACCAACAATTAACATTTCAACGGAAAGCCTTTTTGTGTCAGAAGGGTTTTAGCTTAAGCCAACTTTCTAGGCAAGTGTAGATTAATAGACTTTACATTCGAACATTCTAGTAGATATTTTTCAGGCATTATTCATATTTACATACATCAAGTAATAACTAATACAAAACATAACGTTAAAAATTAGAAATATGTTGTGAAATTCGACCGGAACATCAGAGGGTGACTTAATATAGATCGCAGCCTCATACCTTTGCACCCTAGTGTATGGTTCTTGATCTTTTGTAACTCAAGGTTTTTTTGCAAGTAAAAATTACCCCCTGCATTCGGGCAAAAACTTGAAATACACATATGTGTACGAGTATCATATCAATTATACATGTAGCACTAGGTTATTTTTTTTAATTTTTACTATATGTACAGGAAATATATGTATATAACAAAATTACTCTACTTATTATATTTATCATAAAAATAAAAGTTGTGCACATATATACTTAGTGTGATAGGGTTGTTTTGATATTTGATTGAGTCGTTAAGTTGATTGCTGTACTTTAGAAATTCAGTACTAAAAGTTAAGCAAAGTGTTTTAATTAACGTCTTGACTGGTGGGAGCGCGGGGAATAGTATAAAGTTTAGGAATTAAATAAAATTATTCACTTTTCACTTTATTTAACTCTGCGACGAATCTACCGTGTGGTAAATGAATAAATATATTTACTTTATAACCTGGATATGTGAATAGTAGAAATTTTGTATTTTGTTAAGTATATATTTCATATTCATATAATTTCAAAATCGAATTGAAAACATCAAAACGACTCAATTTTTAATTATGAATGGATTTTAAAATTAAACTTCCTTTTTAATACTTCCTTTTTCCATTGTTAATATTATTATAAATATTATTAATTAATTTATTTAAAGAATAGGGTAATATTGTTTTTATATTTGTAATATTGTTACTACATATATTAAAGGCTGAAAATAATACGTACTTAAATAAACAATATTTCTAAAAATAGCCCTTTATACATTTCAATGCCTTCACCTGTAGATATGCGGAGACATAAGCCGCTCATGATCAAATCCATGTCAAACCTTAATCTGACGTGTTATGACGTCACAAATAAGATATACACATATCATTTGACAACAGGGCACGGCAACACTTACGACGTGACAGGAATGTAATAATGTATAATGTAATGTATGTGTCAGTTAAGGCCACATTTAATAATATGAGCTCAGAATCTGAGCCCTGTCACTTTGTGTTCCTTGTATCTATACAATGTTATTATCATAAAGAACGTCTTTGTAAGATACCATTTTAATTTTAATTTGACGTTAAGGTAACATATTTAAAATGTCAAGTAAATATAATTATCAAGAAATTTCTGTGTTACTGCCGGGTGTGACTTTCATTTTAAAATAAATATAAAGAACTTTGAATTCATTATACTGGCCAAAGGTTGGTTAGAAGCTTTACATATCTTCGAAAATGTTATGTAGAACTTTCAGGTTTCATCACAATGTTTTCCCCTAAGGAAGTCTCAAATTAGATTTATATTACGCATATCATATCAAACATTCGGAACTGCTAAGATTTCGATTACATTTTCAACCAATGTGGCGATAGTATTGCATAATTTATAATTATAGACGTACCTGTAATGACCCGGACTCGGTCAAATAACTTCATCCTTACAATTTATTTTATTAACTGTTTAACTAAAGTAACTAATTAATATAACACTGTGTGTTAACTAGTTAATATACCACGATGTGATACTTTATTCTTTAAAATACATGATCTTAAGAGGCACAATATTTTTCACGACAATATTCCTTTACATAGAAGCATAAGAATCTTACAAAAATGTTTATGCACAGACTACAAAAAACTTTATGAATTAAATATTGCGAGGCTCTCGTCGCAAATTACAGAGAAAAGAAAATCTCTTTTTTATTATTTTTCCACGGATGAATACATTTTACGCGTGTGAGTATAATGCTAATGGATTTAACGTGTAAGTTTCATTTAGGAATTTTCATAATCATTCCTTATTACCCGTTCCTACTTTTATCCCTACAAACATCGTTCTTGCATCGTTTATTTTAAAAACTCCACTTAACTGGCCCGTGTATATCCCCGTATTCATTTTATAAAGCATATTCAACATAAAATGAATCAAGCGAAGCAAAAACATCATTCCATTAAAACTAATCCGACTTTACGTTGAACGTAATAATGGCACCGTGCGCATTTCATGCGAGCGTGAATTTCGTTAATATGGCCGAATAGCACATGCAACTGCAGGGCTTATGCCGGATTGTTGGTTATTATGTAGATTGAAGAAAAAGCAGGATTCTATCGAGCGAATCAACGGATGCGCTTCCAAAGCGTTCATTAACATAATTTATTCGCGCTGTCAGTACCGGTCTTAAATTTGTGGAGGGCTGTTTTTCAACGGGGAAAAATTGTGTAAAACGGTCACGTATTTTTTAGCGTCAGTGGATCCGTGCGGTCGAGTTTAATAATGTCATAACCGCGAGACGATAAGATCGCACATACATCGCCGCTCGGATTTCCAGCGATAATTTACTTTGCGCTCAGGGTTTCAGCTGGATGTTTCATGCAACGTATCTTCATTTTATGTAGATTTTTATTAGATACTAGATACACGGTTTTTATGTAGATTTTTATTAGATACTAGATACACGGTTACCTCGTTGTATGAATATTAAATTTTTTATTAAGTTTCTCCTGCGTACACGACTTAATATAATTTAACCGCATGCAGATATAATTAGTTTTAAACATTTTTTTTTATTTTTTAATCATTTTTATACTGCTTATATTATAAAATGAAAATTGTATATGTATGAATTTTTATCCAAATATAAATATAGCTATTTTATTATTTTATTTCATAAAAAATTAACTATTTTATTATTAACAGATCGCCTGTTAAAAAAGATAAATCGTAAATAATTATCGTAACTGAAACAACACTTAATTCGAGGATTAAAGGTTTCAACACTTCTAACAAAAACAGATCATTTATTAGTCCTTATCATTACCAAGTTTATCTGACGTAACGACCCAATTTAACTGTAGTTTAAAGTTAATTCGATACAGCAAAAACGCGATGAAACATTTTCGTTAACGTTCGCAGTTTTAAAACGAGCACTAAATTTTGTGCAGTAATTACTCGCAGTTCCATAAATATTGCTTTCGCAGTCATAATTAAAATGTTTTCTTCGCTACTAAAATAGATAAATGCTGAAGCACAAATTTGCCACTTGAGCTTATTGTTGCTTTCATTACCATTCTACCACAAATAGGGCTGGGTGAATATTTTTAAAGTCACGTCATCAACCCATTATTGTTCCACTGCTGGGTACAGGTCTCCTCTCAGAATGAAAAGGATTAGGCCTTAGTCCGTATTGGTAAACTTCACATACCTTTGTTTTTTTATATAAATCCCTCAGGTATGCAAGTTCCCTTACTAAAGTGATAAATAATTTCTTATACGCACATAACTTTGAAAAATCAGACAGAGTTTAACTCTCATTACATAGCGTTTTGAATTTTAACTTCTATTTGTAGCAAAGTGGCAAGTAGTTAATCTATGATATCAAATTGTCGCCGTAATACGAATAAATGAGAGTTCTATTTGAGAAATAAGTTCAAATAGTTCATGTGACAAAAATAGGTGACTTTTGGGCCGCTGCTATTGATTAACCTTCAACCTATTATTACGATCTTCGTCCTTATGTTCTCTTTATTCACCTTTAAACATGTGGTAAGAAAATAAGCCTCAGGTAAAAAAAATCTTACGGTGTTTACTCAAAATATACAGAAAAGATTTTTTACGACGTTTTTCTTCAACATAAAGCTTCTCATTAATTTGCAAACACTACGAATCTATAACTAGTATACTTTTATATAGTCCTCTATTATAACTCGGTGACAATAAATATGACACTAGCTGACCCGGCAAACGTTGTGTTACCATATAAATAAAAAATGTTAAGGATGAACAACCCTTATCACTTAAGGGTTAGAAAAATAGATAGTAGCCGATTCTCAGACGTACTGAATATGCAAATAAAATTTGATGAAAATCGGTAACGCCGTTTCGGAGGAGTACGGTAACTAACATTGTGATACGAGAATTTTATATATAAGATTATAAATATAATGAAATTATACCTATAACGTGATGTAAAATTAATGTTCAAAGATGAAATTTTGGCAAACGTTCTACATATTTTCGTTAGATAACAACAGTTGTATACATAAACTAAATTTTCGAGAACCCTTGGTATTAACGGAGCCTAGGATTAGGAACTTTAGCGAGAACTAAGTTCTTAATAGCGATTCCAATTGGTACTTATCATTTTCAGAAACTTTATAATAACTAGGTATCTGTTCTTCAAAAATAGGTTCTTACATAGATAAATTAAAGCTGTCTCGTTCAGTTTTCAGGCAGAATTAAATGGTCGTGCTAGCCAGTGTTCCAGCTCATTTGTGATGTGTCAAACAATACTAGCATATTAGGCATTAGAAATTGATCTTGCGGGGTATTATGAGATAAATTATATTTAAAACTTGGCAGGATACCTTTTTTTTCTGTTTACGAGGGGGAAACCTTCAAAAATACCCGACGACGTGGGAGCGACGCCGGGTTATGTGGGATTTTTACCGCACTAAAACCCCCCCGGTGGCCGTCCTCGGCGCTTGGTGGAGAACTCCGGGATCTAAGATGGAACACAATCGGAGTCCTCCGAGCGCGATGCCCCAATCGGGCTCTTCCCTGAGGGAGCAGTTTACGCTCCTCCCACACACCTAGTGTTTACAACGGTATGCGGCCACACACACCGTCGTCCTTCCCGAGGTTACTTGCTGGACGGTTCGAGCTCCCACTTTAGCCGCCCGTAACCCCGGAAGCCCCCTTTTAGTCGCCTCATACGACAGGCAGGGGATACCGTAGCCCAATTCTAGTCCCGAGACTACAGGGATATTGGCAGGATACCTATCAATCCCATCATATTTCAGGATGATAAACTACCTAATTTATACTCATATTTCTGTGCGGTATGCCTTTTAGATTGTGGAAGGTAGGTACATTAAATAACACATATATACCGTAAAAACGCTTTAAAAACCAACCCTAAACATTCGCTAAAACGCTCCATTTCATATAGGTTCATAATCGAAATTCGAACCTCCAACACATATATTAAGGTATCCAGCGGCGGATAGCTCGTAATCCAGTGTTATTGGCGAGTTGAAATAAAATTTCTCCTCACGTTTGCCATCGTGTGCGCTATAAGTTGCTACTGACGAAATCTCTCAATTAGAGAGAGATTGTTGGTTGGTTATAGACGGAGCGAAGAGCGTACGGAATGCCGGATATTGTTGGCATTGTAAATCTATTAGTTAGAATCTATTGTATATGTTATACAATATCAATTGTATATGTTATACAATTGTAATAAAGTTTTTTGTGTCTAGCCTATAAGGGTTATTTTACATATACAGATGTGTCAGACGAGTGTCGTAATTGACAAAAAGTATTTTCCTACAAAATGTGCATTGGCGTTTTTATTTCTGCTATGCGCTGACCGTTGTCTGAAATTATTTTACAGAGAAAATAGTTTTTTTCTGCCACGTTCCGTGTCTGACACGTTCAATGTCTGTTGATAATGTTTATAGTCCTAATACTGACATACATAATAGTGTTCAAGTACGAACCCTACAAATGATCAAGACAGTCCTAATCTCCAAACTACTATAAGGTTACATTTATTATTATACATTGTTATGTTATTTCAACATTAGAAAAATAAATAAAATTAATTATAGTTTAAAATCTCGAAAAATAGTGCTGGCTACATATTTAATTGGCTGTAACTCTGTATTCGTGATTAAAAAAAAACAAAAGGGGATTATGGCGGGAAACGGCAGATGTCAAGGATGATGTATGTAGAGGTCTTGGAATTAATTTAAAATAACTAGCTGGATCATAGATTAGTAAAGATACTTTGCCGTCTTGCAATTGAATGAAGCCACAAACGGCTTATTAGTAAGTTCTTTTTTTGAATTCTTGACAAATAAAAACATTTTTAGAGAAAAACGAATAAATGACTAATACTGCGTAATTTACATGATAAATAAATAATTATTTCAAATATTTTAGGGACATTTTAGCACGGAGAAGTGGCAAAACTTTTTTACGCAACTATTTCAATTCTCAAAACTGGTTACATTTTCTTGTTAGGAGTGAGTAATCTTTACTAATATATGAGCTGGATTCAAGTTTTTCATTGGAGATACCCCCAACACTATTTTTATTGCCTTAATATTCGCCTACAAATAACAATAAAATAAAAAATAATATCACTAACAGCATAGATGTTATTCATATAAGCTCAATATTTCCATTTATAATTACATACTTAAAAACCTTTCCGATGACCCCAATTCTTATCACTCCGTTTGTTACCCCTGAAATGGGGTTGAAAGGTAACACAATCATTTTATTATGTCATATCCATCATATGATGGTACCAAAGTGGAACGCGTAAGTATATTAGTGAAATGTTCTTTATCATTAGATAAGAAAACCATTTAAAATGTCACAAGCCCATAAATAAGTGCTTATCTATAGCACAAATATAAGTATTTATTCCCAATAGGGCTTGCAATGTAAATTAATTTAATCAATGTGGCACTATCTATGTTTTTTTTACTTTCAACATCATTAAAATTTTACAAATAAATAGGTATCAATTAGTAGAACAAAAAAAGATTATAATTTTTTTTTGCTCTGATGGAAAATACCTATATTGTATTTGTTTTATACTCCAGACCCAAAGATTAAAAACGGGGACCTATTAATAAGCCTCTTCTGTTTGTCCGTCTGTTACAAGGCTCTTAGTCTTGAAGCGTTATAAGTCATAGATTCGTAAAGATACTTCGCCGCCTTGAAATTGAATGAAGCCACAAACGGCTTATTAGTAAGTTATTTTTTTTTATTCTTGAGAAATAAAAACATTTTTAGTGAAAATTTACGAATAAATAACGAATACTGCGTAATTTACATAATAAATAAATAATTATTTCAAATATTTTAGGGACATTTTAGCACGGAGACGTGGCAAAACTATTTTTTCGCAACTATTTAAATTCTCAAAACTGGGTTCATTTTCTTGTTAGGAGTGAATAATCTTTACTTATCTATGTTATAATTAGACACTTTAAATTAAACAATGCATGTATTTCTGAAATTTCTTATATGAAAACAAATACTAAAAATACTATTTTAAAGTAATATGATTTCAGACACTTTAAGATGGTACGGAACCCTTCAAACCTACGCAAGTTCAATTCGCATTTGGCCAAATATTTGAACAATTATTATATAAACTTTCATCCCAATTTTGCGAATTTTCGAATTCGTGTTGTATGAGAGCGGATAATGAAATATACGTAGTGTTATAATAAAATACTCCCGGGAAGAAACAGTTCAGCAATTGAAAAAAACTCTTTAAAGAATCCTTCATAGAGACGTTCGGTTCATTTACTGTCGTAACAGAAAGCGACCTTAGTTACTTTTTGTTCGGACTTCGGGAAATGTAAAGGAGCTAAAAGAAATTAAATAAAATGAAGACGCAGAAATAGTTTTAGTGTCTTTAAGATTGAATACGAAATAATATTTTATTGCAAATTCTCCAATACTTAATAGTCGCCATATAGGATCCTGGGTTCTAACTCGGGTAGCTGGACAGCTTAATAAAGAATACCTTCAATATATTTTATTTATACACACACTAGGATTTTTTGTGTCCTGGCTTTCATGGACACACACAAAGACGAATACGTAAACGCCCAGATCTGTAAATTGTAATGAAATTTATCATTTAGCCAATCAGATATATAAATTCATCATTTATATATCTGACTGGCTGGAATCAAACCCGGTATCCTCTTCGTGTTAGACCGGCATGGTCATGGTAAACAATGTAAATATGGAGGCATATTTCTTATACAATACTGTCAATAAAACACTCAATGTTTGTATAAAAGTATTTTCTTTCAAATTATTTTCGTAGTTATCCGAATAAAGCTGAATTAGGTTATATTCTTTTATTTCGGTCACGTACGACTTTATAGTCGGCAGGGAGGCCCTCTTTTTCGGATTAAAATGTCAGTAACAGATGAATTCCAGAAGTAGGATCTTAAGTACACGCACAAAAAATGTAAATTAATTCAGAAGAAAAATGAAAACTATACGTGCGTGGTGTTAGACCAAATTTTCATTGGAAATTTACTTTTTTATTAAGACTTATTTGTCATTACCAGATTTATTTATTCTATTAATGGAATAAAATAAGGAGCCGATTCAACGTTAAGTAGTCAATGAAACCTTTGTATATCTTGAAGGTAGTCCATAGAAAACAGCTCTTCCTCAGATGATTTATAGTAAAGCACAATTAAGTTGATACTCTCATGTCTAATATACCATGATTTGTACATCTCGACGTTTAAATTCCACATGCAATTACAACGATTGCATTACATTTATATCAGCTATTCCAACGCTGAAGATGAATAAATAAAAATATACATTTCGAAAAACCCTATATTGAAGATTTTAAGGGCTCGCTTTCATTTCAAGACTAAATTCCCAAGTAACTTATAATTGCCATATCCGTATTTTTTCTTACGTAAATTACCTTTCGTAAGTCTTATAAACAAAATAACAAAAATAAAATATTTTCTTTTCTAAGAATGGTACAAGTAAGATAACATTCTCATACTTCTTACCTTTATTTATTCAAATTGTTAATGACTTTTTTGGCGTACGTAAATGTCTACATTTATTTTTCTTATCTCGAACATTCGACTAGGAAATAAAAATATGTAATCAAATTCAACATAATAATACATTACCTCATGGCAAGTATATGCTTTTCCAAATAAACAAGATAATATACTGTATGTACATCACGCTGTCATTTGGCTTGGATATTAGCTACCTCTTATAGAGTGTGTATCTATTTTGGTACAATAACAGGAAATGTGACAAAATTACATTAAACATTACGACCCGGAAAGACAACAACAACGGACATACGAAGGCAGTTAATACTTAGACTCTATAAATACAATTCTTTGGCGCTTTTAGGGTTCCATGCGTCAATATGGAAAAACGGGACTCAAAAGATCACTTAAAGATCAAGACTTAAAAGATGTGTCTGTATATCCGTCGCTTATGTAATTGAAGCCTTCTTGAAGGTATGTATAGTCACATATACGGTACAGAGTAACGATATTACAATTACACGTAAGTAGGTACACGCTAGTGATTAGAGGTATTATAAATATTCCCGTTATTAAACTGTTCTTGTTGAAGTCTCCGACCAGAATGTCGCTCTCTGTTAACTCGAGCGCCGCCATGATATCATCCCCACTTGACATCCCCACGGCATCTATGTTTGAAGTGTAGTGTCAAATGAGTGACTTATTATTTTAAAGTGCTTTTATAAAAATGTGATATCGTTAATATTCAAGCTTCGTATTAACGACGATAACACTTATAACCAAATTGCTCAGAATCTTATGGTCCAATTAAGCTAACATTTTGTACGTATTTTAATTATTACATACATATGTTTACTACTCGTCATTATTATCCATTATTATTAACACGTTCACTGCGGTTCACCCACAATCGGCCCGACGCGGTGCCAAACCAATATGCGCACAGGAAAAATAGGTCTTTCTCGCTAGTGCGAAACCTGTTTCTTGGGTATTTTTACGGCAGGCCTTTTTCGACCTCCGCCGCATAGAACGTAAAAAAAGTTATCTCAGTGCGGGGGCAGGCCTGTTTTGGTGGATGACCGCTCGCGACCTGTTGCCGCACTGTGCAGATGCGTACGCGTTGACCCGCTAGTAGTGTTGTGCTAGCTTCGAGAGGAGGACGCGCTCGCGCTACTCGGTTTCCTGCAAGCTTCGTTACAATGGCGCATTGTAAAAACAAAATAGTACTAGAAAATGATAGTGATAACGAAGAAGAATACGGTGGTTCATATTTCGAAATCCCTAAGAAAAATCTTTGTAATTATATAACATTTTGGTCTACCTTTATAATTACTATTTTTGACTTATGTGTAACACATTAAAAAGGCTCGGCTTGTGTTTATTAAAATTTAATAAAATTAATGACTCGATATTTTCTTTTCTTTTACTATCCCATCACTACAGAAATTACACTCTAGTGCGGTATCGGGCCTTATCGACCAGACATTTTTGATTGCTAATTTCTAATTTTCTATTTGGAGGAGCCAGGGGCGGGACTAATGTATAGACAAGTGATTCATGAGGATTTTAAAAGTATAAAAATTTATAATGTAAAATGCGCCTTGACTAAGATAATAGGGCTTCAATACCACCCAGAGGTGTCGGGTCGAAAAGGCCTGCCACGCACAATAAGAAAGTCAAGTGGATGCATTTTTGGACTGCCGTCGCACTAGCTGAAAGTTACTGTTTTTTTTTACGCAGCGAACGTGTTAACCAAAACAAGACGTGTAGCATCTCGTAAATTAAATTTTGGTTTCAGAAAAAGCGTTCATGATGCAAATTAGGTAATTCATTATTTTTTCAGACTGTATCGTATGGCATTTTAAATGAAAGGACTTGTTATGAGAGATCTTCGTAAATACTGTACTTCGTAAATAATTATTATTTAACACACATAATTTACAAAATAGTCATAAAACTTGTGGTTTTTTAGTTTTATGTAAACCAAGTTTTAAGTAACAATCTCTATAAGTTTTATTTTTAATTTTACATACGGAACCCACCGTGTGAAACTCCGACTCGCACTTAGCCGGTTTTTTATGTATAATAAACGTCCAAGCATCATTAGTTGTTCAGCCACTAATCGTCCCATTTTACGCCTCGCCGGCCGCTAAATTATACCGTCTGATTAAGTGGTAAACAAAATTTCCCGTAAAATACTTTGTTGTTAATTTTGCCTTTGTTGTAGGTTTCATAATAGTAAAAGGTAAATGATAATGTAATATCAAGGTTCTGGTTCTACCCAAAATTGTGATAACACAAGCTTCCTCTTGTGAGATACAATTTTCTGAAACGTCAATGTTAATGATAATCTCAGTGTTATTTTCATAACAGTAAATTATTTGTCAATTGAACCGTTTTTTAATAAATATCCTTGTTTATTTTAATATCTGTCTTTATTTATACCAACGCTTTTTTAATAATCTTATTGTGAGAGAACTTTGAGATTAAATAGACACAATCACAGTTATTAAATAAGTAATTACTTATTCAATTAAATATCCAACGTTATTTTCATGTCAGGTATTACGTATTACAAAATACGAGTAGTCTTCTTGAAGTCTTGTTTATAATATTGTTTCTTAGACTATTTTAACATTAAAGTGATAGAATTTAATTACTTCGTACTACTTACCTTTTACAATTAAAATAAACAATCACACTTATTCATTTTGATTTGCATTTTATATATCTATCTATCTTATATCGAATAACTGGTTAAATTATTTTGATTAAATCAACCAGTATACGTATTTAAAAGTGCTTGTTATGTTTCACAATATTACAAGCTATTTTCATCTCAAAGTATTTCAATTTATAATACAACAAAGGATTATTCCTATAGTTAGTTCGTTCACCCATGTTATATGCACTTAGGAATAATAATGTTGAAGACGAGAACATTCATCAATGATCATTATTCAAATCTTTTCCGAAATCAATCCAGACAAAAATCCAGACGCCAATATTTTAAACCGTTACATTAACATAATTGACGAAGAACAAAACTGTACAACTTACAATAGATGTCAAACTGTCATTTTTAGAGGAACGTACCTATAAAATTATGAAAATGAATTTCAATACAAAACCACTCGTCGTAAAACTCGTAATTTCGCTCCCTTTCATCATTTCATAGCTCTTTTACCCGTTCATTTTTTAAAATACGTTGTTCGACAAATTCACTTAATGCCGCGTTAAATGAACCGTGTTCGCATAATAAAAGATTTTATACTCAAAAGCGATTTCAGAATGGACGATATTTCCGTGGAACGAGAAACGGCGCACTCGACGTCGACGCTTCATCTCGTCTTTACCCTACCAACGTTGGAATATTTTTTCGCGCTCGAACGACTACGGATTCCAAAGTACTGAACTTACGAACGCCACACAAACATTCGGCTTAGTAATAGGGCTGTATGATTAAAAGGATAGATCAAAGTAAAATTGATTGGTTGTTCGCTAGAAAGAAATTGCGACACCTAATATTATGTTGATGATCAAAGTATGTAAATAAAGTACTTAGCTTTGTTCATGGAATTGAAGTAGAAATCGCGTTCGTGAGTAACTTGATGTTAAAAATCCTCCCCAATATATTATACCATTAATCCGAAATATATAGAATAGTATATTTGAGGACAGTAAGATATGCGTTGCTATTTGCTTCCTATAAATACTTAAATTAATTGGAATGTCCCATTAAGCTACTAATTAATCGTATGTTATAACTTGTCACAATGAGTAGTTCTACGCTTTTAAGATTCGAATTTATGAGTACAGTAGCATTACCATGAGTTGGCATAGAAACGCCACTATAGAAATGGTAAATAGAAAACTATTGTCATTTTGCTAGTGAATAACATAACTACTATCGTTACGGTATTTCTTGACAACGTCTGTCAAATTAATGACTCACGGGACCGAATTTGTATGGCAATAGATCATAATGACATTCGCTAGCGATTTGATTTCGATAGGTTTTTTACGTATCGAGTTACGTCACTACGGATTTTAGTTCTACGAGTAACCACCAGAGGCGCTGTACAATTTTTCATACATTTATTTTACGCAGTCGCTAGCGAGTAATACTTTTGTAAACTCATGGTAGTCCTACAGGGGATAACTTAAATACTATTGGTAAATTTCCACTCAACACCTATTTTGAACGTTGAACAATTGTTGCGTGATTCGCCGGCAGAGACAACTTCCTATTAAAAAAAAAAAAACTATTTAAAACCATTCCATTAATTATTTACCCTTGACTTCACATATCTTGCGAAACGGAAGTATTTATAAAACTAGAAACCTTTTAATTTTTTATTCTAAATTTTCGAGATAACTAAATATTTAAGTACGATCGTTCTGCCGATTTTGGTGTGGCCTGGTTCATTTGTCAAAGTGAGGGACATTACGGGTGAGGTAATGGGAGATTTATTTTAGTGTCTTCGGGTTTGTTAAGTGCATTCCGTTGTATCGACATACCCAAAAGTAAGCCTCCATTAACCGCATGGAATATTCAGGTATGTTTTATTTCTGTAACATTTTTAGGAGCTATCGGTTAGAATGAATATTTAACTCGTCCCCACGTTTGTAACCCTATTTTTATTCGCCAAATTTGATATTAAATTGGAGAAGCGCCCCAGACGACTGTAACATAATATCGCCTGTAAAAGTTTAGAGATATTCCCCTACGGAAGGGTTTTACATGAAGCCTTTGACTAAACTTTTTATATCATTTACCTAATATAAACGCTTCAACCTAAAGACAAAAATTGTTTTATGAATGATTAATGGATTTTTATATATCTCGCTAAATGTTAACACAAATAAATGTATTAGTTTAAAACACTCTTTAAAAGCATCAAATGTAAGTACTGTTCAATTGTAAATCTTATTTAAAATGTAGCTTTTTTTTTAAATTTTCATACGAAATATTTAAAATCAGTATTTATCTCTAAAAAAAACAAAACCAGAATGTAATGAACGTCCCAGTCTTATTTAGGCTGCGAACATCGCTAGTAAGCATACATCCCATTCAAACGCATCTTCCGTCACAGAACCAAAAAAGACGTCTCGTTATTTACGGCTTTGACATACAAAAATCCTCTTTGCACCAGCATAAAGTACGATGTACTTTGATTCTGATATACAACTATAAGTTGACAAACAGTGTTATAGCAATTTCGTTTTTACGAAGATCAACGACCTGTTAACCCCAGTTTTTCATCTTATCCCTTTTTTCTCTTGGGTAACATTCATAGGTTTTCGATTTTACTATGCCCGTTACAATGTAGGACTTAGGATCTTCAATATGAATAGCAATTTACTTGTTAGGTATATAGCTTTCCTTTTGTAAGCCTGTGAAAAAATGGCAAGAAGTTATAAAACCTTTGCTGTTGAAGGTTACCCTTGGTCTTGTTTCGTAAAGGTCGTATGTAATTCATACAACTTTTTATTTCACTGAAAACTGTTGCTATATATTTTTTAATTAAAAAAAGGAATAATTAAGAAGATCCATTGTATATGTGTGTATCCAATTAACCAAGAGCCTACTATTTTATTGATTTTTTCAATGAATTATAGAAACTTAACACCATAATCATAATTATTAAGTAGTGGACCGAAACTTCATTATTTATGACAACTGTATTGTATTCCGTCAAGAAATATGGATAATTATAGGCATGTAAACGTCAAATTGAAGGTAATATAGTGGGCGAGGTACAATGGCATTACGTGCTAAATAGCAATACATTATAATTACGAAATACATTATTCTATTACTGTAATTACTATATTTAAATCATATTATATAATGTTTAAAGGAGCCTCAAGGAGTTTCCTCAATTGTAGAATCCATTTGAATGTGGTAGGGCCTTATATCCTTCTTCTCCGAAGGCACTGTGCCTATTTCTGCGCGGTAACAGCAGTATTAAACACTGCTGTGTTCTAGTTTGAAAGGAGTGGTAAGGGAACGACGTTTCATACGATACGATACGTTTCAACTTAAACCTTAGGAATAGCAAAGAATCTGTGGCCTATTACTGATAGGGCTGTGGGTACTTATCATTAGGTGGACTGCTTGCTCGTTTGCTATTTCTATATTGTAAAGAACTGTTTTAAAACATATTTTCTCATTGTTTCAGTTGTAGACATCTACAAAGGGGAAAGTTTGGAGTTATCCCACGTTCAGCGAACCGATATGGGCGCGTACTATTGCATAGCTAGGAACGGCGTGCCACCCACTATCAGTCGCCGTTACCACGTGCAAGTGCATTGTAAGTTAATATCTAACTTATTATTATGACCCGTAATGTGCATAATTGTAAATCGTACTATGGCCTAGAAGTTTAGTAAAGACGTAAAGAGGAGAGTAGTTTAGTAGTTAGTAGAAGTACAAAACGCCCTCTTTCTATTGATTGAGACTATGAAGTACCACATGATATGTGAAACTGTTAAATGACAAAAATGCAAAATGATAGGTTGTTTAAAGTAATGCTTAAATATGTATTTAACAATTTTACATCTACACAGTTTTATACTATTACATAATACACAAGTTTATGAAAGTTTTCGTTTAATAAAAGTGTTAAAACAATATATAAGAAAAATCAAACATAATATTAAACATATTATAATTGTTAAAGCTAAAATGCATCAGAATAATTAATTTGAACTTAAGGTCGTAATTAAGAGACTCCACATTAATGCACAATTTGGCACAAGTGCGTTAAATTTGAAAATAATTTTTGGTGAAAATTCTAGGAAATTTAATTATTTACTGTTCTATGAAACTTGCATGCGAATATTAATTTACCATACTCGTACTTAATTATACTCGATAACACAATTAAAATCATGAAAGATTTTTATTGAACATTTTTTATATTTTTTCTTTATATTTACTCGTATACTTATGAAAATGCTGTGAATTATGTAAAAATAATCTAATTTATTATTTTTAAAGATGTTTTGAAAGAAGTTCTAAAATATTTCTTATCCTCAGTCATTCCTCAAGTGAAAGTGACGAATCAACTAGTTGGCGCACCTCTCGGGAGCGATGTGGAACTCCAATGCTATATCGAAGCTTCACCTAAAGCCATGAACTCCTGGTACCGGGAAGATTGTAAGTCAAAAATATTATGAACAAAAATATATTTTTTGTACTTATAGCCTTATTTTAATCCCATATTTTAGGTATTATATACACATACACAAATGAAAACGTAACACCCAGACCCAGAAGATAAATCTAAATTCATAATTTAAATAAACAAACAAGCATAGTTATTAATATTCATATAATATTTTTCATTACACAATATTTAACATTGACTTACATACGAGGCAATTTAGACCACCTCAGTCACAACGATCTGTAATATGATCCGGTAGAACACTTATTCTATTTCCATTTGCATGCAGCAGTGACCACATGATAATTTTTTTCGTAATTCTCACCCTAATTTTATAAAAAAAAGCTAACAATAATCTATAGGATCTCAAGTGGCTTCCAATCCGTCTTCGCAGAAATACAAGGATACTATGTTTATTATTTAATATACTCCGTAACCCCAACTAACCCACTTACCTGCGAGAACGTTTCTCTTTCGCTCGACCTCCTTACGCTCCTTGCAGAACACATATTAAGACCCTACTCAAATCCCCCCCCCCCATAAAACTTCTTCCTACTCCTATTCCTTCTCCGTGCATGCTATTAGATTATGGAATGCGCTTCCACCAAAGATTCGTGAATCTGACACTATTTCTGAATTTAAAAAGCGAGTTAAAGAGTATTATAGTTCCTTATCTAAGTGGTTCAAATACATAATATATATATATCACAGGTCTGCTGGAAGAAATTTCTTACACAAATAAGCAGTGCCTTTGTACATACGATTTCATTATATGTGTTTTTTTTTCTCCCTGTATCTATTTTGTGTGTGCATATATAATAAATAAATACATAAATAAATAATCTATCGCCGGTGCGTTCCTACGAGTACATCTATGAATTAACATCTATCACAAAATTTTACTGATCGTACCATGCTTAGTGATCATACCCATCCCAGAGGATACTAGCTCCCTAAAATTATCCATGTCATGAGTACACACATATGCCATTAATGTTGAATAAATAAATGACAACAGTTTTTGCTAGTCTTAAAACAAGTTCTTTTCACAGCCCTAGTTAGCGACAAACTGATGGAAAACCCAAAATTCCGTATAACGGAAACGGCGATGAACGAATACTCTTTATGGATGAACCTAACGATAAAATCTCTGGCGCCGGGCGATTATGGGACTTATGTCTGCGCTTCTGTCAATGCATTGGGGAAAATGGAGAGCCAAGTCAGCTTGCATAGTAAGTTTTTATTTTATATGGTATGGGTATGTAGAAAATACGATGATATCCGCGATGCTTTAGTGCAAATATTTTCATACGAAGTAGTATTAGAACATACCTACTTACGTCTTTGAAAAAAGTTGTGGGTTTTCCAAAATAATATATTGGTTTCATTTGAATTCAAGGATTAACGCAATATATTAATTGTTACTAAATTAATTAGAATAGTTGATGCGATATCAATAAAAATCAAGGAACAGTTTATGTATCAAAGACTGTTTTAAAAGAATAATTTACCGTAGTTACCTGCAGGAATTAAAAATTCACTGGATTTATAAAGAATTAATATATATTGCAAAAATTGTTTCGATCGTGATTCAGATACACTTTTGAAGTTTTATGGAGAAATTATTTTTAATTTTTAACTGAAATTGATGAAAAATGATACAATTTTCTTTATTCAATAGCCGTTCGTTTTCTGTCACAGTTTAATAATATTTCTGCTCACTACAAATTCTGACGCTTCGATAAATACAATAGCTCTATTTCGTGCTCTTGTGTAATTATCGTTTGAACTTGCCTTTTAAAATAGTCAGACAAATGGGCTATGTCTGCATACTGATTTCACATTCAGAAATGCTAGGCTAGAATAAATTTAATATCTTGAAATAAATTCCTTAATAGAAACTTGTAGATTTTTGCTAAACCAGACAGTAATATTTTTAGACTTAGAAATGTGAATGAATTATCTGTCTGCATTTCAAAAGAGCTCCATTACAACTTTTCATTCTTTTCTATTTCAAGGTTGTATTCGCACCAAGTCGTTGCCACAACGAGATCAATTTTCATAAAAATAAATCAATCTTTTATTATAATATTTTTGCCTAAATGATACGCAGAATGAACTTCCGAATAGCCCACACCTCGAATTAATAGGAATTTATGTAAACAAAAATTCCGAAATTCAGACAATATAATTGATGGCCACTCTACAACAGCCAATAACACGTTTATCGAAATTTGACCTTGAAAATGAAATATTCGGGAATTTTACTTATGATATTTGCTATCGGCTATTCGGAAATTTATCTGCCATTTTCGCCAGCATAGGTGATCATGTTTACAAAACTTTGCAAGTCATCTGAAGGCACAGCAGTGCCTCTGCCAAGTCGAGCCTACAATATAATTTTGGCCTCATCTTTCATGTATCAGTGAAAGGCTCTGATGAAAGCTACTATCTTTGTCGCAGAAAAATAAGCGCTTTGCTACTAGAGCCTCCTCAAATGGTAGATTTTAATACATTTTCCCTTCTACCAGGATTAGAACTCAGCATGAACGGGTTTGCAGAGGAGCCTATGGTGTCAGGCGCGGCGTGGCAGGGCGCGCGCAACCTACCCACGCGTGTACGCCCGGCAGCGTCGCACGCGCACCAGTACCTCACGCATCACCTGCCGCCGCAACTGTACGCTTTGTTGCTGACTGTACTCCGATACTTACGTGTATTTTAGTTTAGAATCTTTTCAATAACGTTTGTATTTGAAATGATAACGCGCGTCACATCGTTAAATATAAATTTTTATATATAGTTTTGGAGTATATAGCTATTGTGTTTTTATCTGATTGGCATGTAAGTGAACTTTTTTAGCAGTTTTTGGTTATCTGTAGTAATTTCATTTCATTCAAAATTAAATATATATGACTCGGAATTGATTCATAAGTACGCATTGATATTAGTGTATAAAAATGTGGGTACTTTATTTCAAAGATGTAATCTAATTAAAAATAAAATTATTCGTTTGAAATAATATAATTAATATTTTTTGTATAAAGAAAATACTAAATATCGTTTGTCAAGGTCTGTTTTTTATTATTATTATTTTTGTGTCTCTTTGCTATTATATACCTTCCATGTGTAAAAATATCATAAAAATTTGACAAAAGTATGCAACAACGTAATAATGAAATATACATTTATAAAATTTCGTTCCATTTTAACTCAATTCATTACAATAATTTTAATAACACAATAATTTATTCTGATGTAGAATTATTGAAATAAAGGTAGCTCTACATCACGTGGATTGTATCGCCGAAATTTTATTACATTTGTACGTGATGAAACTTTAAAACGGCAATTGTGATGTGACGTGCTGATAATTATAATTTTGTAAATACCTTTGTCCATATTTAATCGTGTAATTATAGAAATTTACCGTGTCATGTTTCATACGTTAAGTTACAATAAGTATATTGCGTTACAAATCGTAAACATTACATTTCATCAGTATGAAACACATATAATTGTCTGAAAAAATAAAGTATATAATACTATAATAGATGCTGTCATAGGAATTTACCGTGGCATATTTCATATGGTAAGTTACAATAAGTAAGTTTCGTTACAGATCGTTACATTACATTACACAAGTATGAAACACGTATTTTTGGCCGAAAACCAATAAAGTATAAAATACGTTCATAGACGCTGTGATAAAATTATTTTATTGCGAAAAAAGGTTCGTAAAAGTATTTCTCGTATTTATGTTGCGGAATAGAATCACTTTACGACTGTGAAAACCACAAGACAATAATTCTTTATTCTTTCTAAAGGAGAAAACACATAATTAATAAGTTACAATTTCAAAAGCTGTGTATTGGTTTTATTAAACAAAACGCGAATATTTTATGTAACCTATGTTGAATTAACTATTCAGTTATTACTATTAACTTGAAAACGTGTTTAGCGGTAGATTGAAATAGTAAATTGTAATACTTATAAAGAAAATTCTAAATTTTCATCGACATCTGTCCTATGCAAACGAATCATTTTTTCCTAAATTTCAAAATATGTAACCTTATTTTTATTTCAGAAATGAATGTTAAAATAATCTGTTAAATCTTAATTCTATAATAAAATAACATATTTAACTGATAGATTAAGCTAACTTAGATACAAATAACATACATACATGTAAACGGAATCTTATAGTTCTTCTGATCGTCTCCAACATATTGTGCTAATAAATATGTTATGTTGACTTTGACAATAAATGTAAAATTTACAAATATTGACGCGTTTATTATTATTTTGTTAAAAAAACCTTCCGGTATCACTTCATTCAGCCTTTTATCAAACATTTCCTTAGTAGCATACATTTAATTACCTCTATCGATGACCTCGGTATACATTACATTACGTTAGAGAATATAACTAAATAGTGTAATACATTTGAGTTTGTCAACATTTCACAACCTAGATTGTACAGAGTATCGAATAGTGACGTCATAAGCCTCTTAAAACCGCCCTAAGAGACAGCAGGACAATGATTCACATTACCTTACATTTCACGGCCTATTTTTACAAAAGTCCCTTAACGTAACTTACCGACTAGTGACGTCATAAACCTCTTAAAGCGATATATTTTAACGTACACGTCAATATCGCACTAGGTCAACCGCCCTAAGAGACAGCAGGACAATGATAAACGAGCAACTCGGTCCACTAATGCATTTTTCGTGTTGCACTTGAATTAATGCGTCTCAGCGTTCCGAGTTGGAAGGACTTAATAACCGTGAAAACGTATAACGTTAATCGTTTTCAGCGTGCGACGGTCATTTTCACTTTAAGAATACAATTACTGCTGTGTAATGGCGAAATATCTGCGGTTTTGGCGTGTACGATTAAATTTAAATTATTCGTTCTTTAAATTACTGGTTTACGATGCGTATGTATTGATATGTATGTATTGATCGATAGGTGGTAGAACCCTTTGTGGTTCGACTCCGGCGGCACCACCGCCACACCTATTTCTATCTAATAACAGCAGTGTTAGGCGCTGCTGTGTTCCGGTTTGAAGGGTATGGTAAGGGAGACGGACTTTTCCGAGGCGTTCCAGCTTAGTCCTCAGGGGTAGCGGCACATCTGTGGCCGATCTCAGGTAGGAATATCTAATCTTATCTGGGGTTGATTACAGGTGTCCATGGGCGGCAGTAGCTACTTCAGGTGGACTGTATGCTCGTCTGCTACTCTTATGTTATAAAAAAAATGAACATACATCTGATGGTAAGTGATTACAGTCTATGTACATAGGGGTTACGATACCAGCAACAAATGCGTTTCTCCCCTTAACTGAGTTCTATTAAATCTAAAAACCTTAATTAAAAAAGAAACAATTTATTCTACTTTTGTTACTAAAGAAAACGTTGTTTACTCAAAGATTTTACTAATTTATCAAGTTTAAAAGGTCACGTTTTTTAAATTTATTTACTGGTAAATGAATTGTAGATTTATCTATAATATATTTTTTGCTCTAAATTTTATGCTATCAATGGTATAGATGATACCAATTGTTTTAATTCAATAGCATTAATATTACCAGTGAAATAATACACAGATGTCTGAGTACACTAACTAATAACTTAATCACACACATGATATGAATAGTTTTAAGCTTCTCCATTTTCCCCACACGTATTGGATACGTACAAAATTGTAGTGGTACTCAACGCAACTTTGAATATATATTGAATCGATACGCGGCAAAACGGCCACCATGCACGCGATAATAATACTCCAACTAAGAGTTTCATCAACATAATTTATGCGGGACACTCGCAAAGTGGCCCGTGTGGACGATATTTTTTTCTTTATTCACTCAGGGTCCGCGCAGAATTTTGGTACGGACGATTTTTCAGGGAGAAAAGTTCAATTGTGCAACGCAGTCACGTAGTTTTTAGCGTCTACGGGAAAGATGCGCTTGAGTTTAATAATGTCATAGGCATCCCAGCATTCTTATGGCCCAGAATAGCGGTAGCTCTATCTTACAACGTGACTCGATAAGGACACTTTACCTTTTTTAAATTGGAAATTTTATCCTTATTTAAATAACAGCGCTCGGCCACGATAGCTATGTTAATAATATGCGCGGATTATGTACGCTTTACACGGCGATTGTGGCGTTTTATTCTACCAAGTCCGAGTGTTATCTTGCTTCGTTCTTACCGAAATGATACTGAAGTATCACTATTTCATTTAAAAACAAATTAATGCGTTAAACGTACTAATAAGTACTATTTAAGATATCATATTTTGATGAATGATGAATTAATAATTCTGAAATTTATTTGTCTATCCTAAGCAACGCAAAGTTAACGAAATCTCACACAAACGATACTTTTTTGGAGAGACAAAAGTTTTTTGTTATTTGCTGTAACACTCGCCTGGGCGCGAAGTGATGAGACAATAATTCTTACAAACGCTCTTGTCAGTCAACTCGCTGAATGGGATTACCGCTGTCATACAAACGTCGACACGTTTGCGTTCTCTATTTTAGCTAAAAATTCTAACTCACTTCTTCTATTTAAATTTAGTTCCAACGTTGTGATGTCAGCATCAACCCATCACTATTTCACTGCTGGACGCGGGTCTCCTTTCAGAATGTCCAGGCTTAGGCCATAGTCTACCGCCTAGCTTAGTGGTTGAAAATCGGCTTCTCAGTCCAAGGTTCAAGCTCCGAGCATGCACTTTTCAAAAATATGTGCGTATTAGAAATTAATTATCATTTGCTATAACCACGAAGAAATACATCGAAGGAAACCTACACACATAAGATATCCCAAAAAAAAGTTAAGAAAGCTATGGGAAGTCTACCAATGCACACTTAGCTAGGAGATCCGTTCCCAGGAATGAGACAGTAACGGGTTGATGATGATGCAGTAAACGTAATATATATTTACCGTTGTAGCTAATGACCCGATAAATCAAACTGTACCACTATTTGATTTGGTATTTATGACTGAAATATCAGTTTTACAGTCTCTATAATATACCAACTGTCAGCGATATGTCAGTAATTTAAAAACTCCAGACCAAACTGTCGGTCCATTCGCTGAAAGGGATTTAATACGTCCTCCTCCGTCTGTCGGTAAGTCTGACAAGACTCGCAAAGACTATTCGAATAATTCTTGAAATATTTAAATTTTAGCGGTCTTATTCATAAAAAATGCTTATAGAAGGTTTTAAGCACTCATTAGTTAAAGTGTTCAATAAGCTTATAAAACGTTCTATAAAATTTCTTATTCATAAACGTTCCATAAACCTTCTATAACTAATGTGTCGCTAAAGTCAACTATAAATGAAAATGTTGCCATTATAGTGAAGTTCGGCGAACAAATTGACGAATATCCATAGATAAACATCATTAAATGACATTATTTCGTACTAAAAAATATTCTGTCTTGACATTCTTGTCAATGGGTTGTCGATAAAACCAAATCACATGTCAGTGTCATTGTATTTGTAAATACCGCGAATTTAAAAATATTTTATTTGTTAAAATGGGATGTGAAGCAAAAGTTGTTAAAAGATAAAGGAGTGAAAATTGGTTGGATATTAATGTTTTATGTAATATTGATATAATTATATAAAGTTCAATTCAATTAAGTTTCGTTTTGTAAACATTCGCAATATCTTATGGCAGTAAACCCTGTATTTCAGAAGGTGTACCAGGACCTCTGCGATCTAATTTACGATCATTACGTACGAGATCAATTATAAAATTTACTGTCGATTTATTAAAGCGATAACGCTTCCTATAGTCTAATGAAAACAGATCACTCTTTGGTGCAATGTTCTTCGAAGTGGACGGTTTTCTAGATTTTTAATAAACTAAGCTTTGTAAAATTTTCATTGTAATTTAAAATAGTGATATAATAATGTTATTTATCGGATATTAAAATAAATTATTTCAAGTTTGTATACAAAATGGACATTGACATAATTTATTAAAAACGTATTGTCAAATTAGGTTAGTAATCACGAATCAGCTGTTGAGAGTCGGCCATCTTTGCCTTATAGCACTGTTATAGTAGGGTTCTGGCCTCTATAAGTTATAGTAGGTTTATAGAACGGTTTAGTGCCTAAAATGCGTTTATGAATAACACTTTTTGACAATCGTACTATAGCAACGTTATAAGTGTCCTATAACTTTTTATGAATAAGACCGTAAATTTATACTCAGAGCTTTCAATAGTACGAGTGTTTAGTACGAAAGTATATTGAAGAGACAATACTGTTTGTAGGATTTTTTAATCGCAATTAGTGTGCGGTGCACAAGAATCAAGCTGCTTGGTTATTTATGATACCTAAGCTTCTTAGGCTTAGCTCCTTAGTTTTCCTACCTGTAACGAGAATTAAGCATTTTTAAAAGTTAATGTATAATAATGATCACATTGTTATCCCTGCAGATCGTGTATAATACCGACCGTCAGTGATATGTCAGTAATTTAGAAACTCCAGACCGAACTGTCGGTCCATTCGCTGAAAGGGATTTAATACGTCCTCCTCCGTCTGTCGGTAAGTCTGACAAGACTCGCAAAGACTATTCGAATAATTCTTGAAATATTTAAATTTTAAATTTATACTCAGAGCTGTCAATAGTACGAGTATTTGGTACGAAAGTATATTGAAGAGACAATACTGTTTCTAGTATTTTCAATCGCAATTAGTGTGCGGTGGGTGCACAAGAATTGAGCTGTTTTGTTACCTATGATACCTAAGCTTCGCAGGCTTAGCTTCTTAGTTTACCCATATATAATGAGAATTAAGCATTTTAAAAGTTAATGTATAATAATTATCGCAATGTCATTCCTGCAGATCTTGTATAATACCGACCCTCAGTGATATGTCAGTAATTTAAAAACTCCAGACCGAACTGTCGGTCCATTCGCTGAAAGGGATTTAATACGTCCTCCTCCGTCTGTCGGTAAGTCTGACGAGACTCGCAAAAACTATTCGAATAATTCTTGAAATATTTAAATTTTAAATTTATACTCAGAGCTTTCAATAGTACGAGTGTTTGGTACGAAAGTATATTGTAGAGACAATACTGTTTCTAGTATTTTCTATAGCATGTGATGCACTATAATTAAGCTGTTTGGGCTATTTATAATAGGGTACTTAGTTTATCTGTTGTGATAAAAACACCTTTGTAAAACTGTAATATATATTAATTATATATATTGCAATGCCAACCGGTGTCTTACTGCCGATCTCATACATTTATATTAATAAGTTGTATCGAATCGTAGTTTATGTACACAAATAATATAGGTTAGGAATTCGCAACCTTTTGTAATGGCTAAGTTATTGATCAAAACGGTGTCATTGTATCTTCGATGTATCTTTTGCATATATCTTAAATTAGTTACAAATTCAAGATATTAGACATTTCTGAAGGTTAAACAGGGGCTTAGTTTCACCTCTACAACTAAAACTTCATCGAACATTCATTCAATAAAAACTGAAACTTATTGTTAGTTTACAAGTTAAAAACTAAAAGTTAATAGATTGTTGAAACAGAAAATAGCTCTCTTTCATTTTTCCAATACAAAATACGTAAATAAAAACAATCCCTATTGTCATCAACAGCTGACAATTTGGGCGCAGAGCAAACAATAAACATCGGGAACAATCTGCGACCAGATAAACAGCGAGTTAAAGGCGAAAAGCGGCATAAATAAAGGAATAAGTAAAGCCCTGTTTTTGACTTTTATATTTATTGTTATTGAACTATTATTGTACCACTACTTATCACGATCTTCTTTAGGTAATGAGATGATTTTGAGTAAGTAAGTAAGCGTGGTGGAACGCTGTCCAAATGCAAATTTGTACATTTCATATAGATATATATAAGAATGCGCCGCTCGACTCTTATATTTCTGATATACAAGCTTTTAAAAAATACTTTTTTTCGAGTAATTGATTATTAAGAAGAAACACGCTTTTTAACCAAACAGGAAGTCTCTTGGAGGGACAGTAGCGGTCACGGTACCTGTCAAAGTAAAATAATACTGAAAAAATAAAGATTAAAATCGACGAGCGTTTAAAACTGCGGAACGACAACCGACGCTACGACACAATTAAAAATATACGCTCTCTTAAACAATTTTTAAATATTTCACCTTCCATCAAAGAAATGTTTATCACCTTTTAAACAATGCCGTCTTAAGAAAGATCTTGACAATCTTGAAATAGAAATGCGTCGTGGATAAGTTTCTATTATATTTGTTATTTCATATGATCTACGTAATATTTAATGATTCTTACGTCTTCTACGTTATATTTATTTTAGGACGCATTTATTAATTTGTTTTTTTTACCATAACAGTACATAAATATCTTTTTTATAATCTTCAATTTTATCAATAGTATCGCGTAAGCCCTCCGTTTTTAAACCTTTTCTGAATACGGTTAGAGATACAAAATAAACTTTTAATGTGAGATAAGCAACATGTTTAAGGATACGTATTGATTCTTTTAATTAATTTAATTGCCTGATATAAGTGAGTTTCTACATTCCTCATGGTGAGACAGCAGCGCTTACACTGTTGCTATTTCACAAAATGTAAATAACTGAATCCGTCGTATTTAAAACCGTTATAGGACAATTCTAAAATTTAAGGGATAGCAGTGCTGTACTATTGGGGTTTCACACAATCTAGACGCGTGAAACCTCCATTTTTAAAACGGTTACTGAATACGGTCAGACATATAAAATAAATAGCGAGTTTTGGAAAAGGAAAGTGGGCGGAATCCGCCCGTCATTCTGAGCGGTGATCAATCTGCCGGCCGGAGTGACGCGACGGACACCGCGATATATCGATGACCCAACTTTTAATGTGAGATAAGCAATATGTTTAAGGATACGTATACATACAATAAATTAATTATTCATTTACTTGTAATTGAAATTTAGCTTACTTGCCATTTGTCGTAAGTATTTGAAATCAAGCGATCATAAAATTGACTCTACATTATAAAGTAGTTATTACCGCCAATAACAATTTATAAGTTCAGGTCATAAAAAACATTTTTGTAATTTTAAGATTTTTTAAAAACTATATTAAAACAGCTCATATGTTTGTCTGGAAGAAACCAGCAATATACCGTTGTTGTAATATATAACTCCTGGTATAACTTTGGTAACAGTGTGAGCAACTATGTAACGTGACACCGATCTCAACGGAAACACATAATTATTGCAAAAACCCGACTGCTCAAAAATAGCCTACGTTACTCTCACAATTTAGACGTATCTAACATCACAAGCTAAAATCCGGTAAACCATTTAAACAGTAAGGCATACCAAAGAATAAGATACTTAAATACATACGAAAAACATTACCCTCTGCAATCGGGTAATAAAATCGGGCGCGGCCAGAACTTTCAAGGTCACGGCTCTTATCATTACGACACACGACAGTTGTTAAACCTATTCGAAGATTTTATAGGCTTAAAGACATCCAGATATAGTCCAGACGTCCTCCTTTGCTTCTTAGAAGAGAGTTGTAATCACAGCCACTCAAAAATATCATCATCACCATTAACAGAACAGACTTTTTTTTGCAAAACATTGTATGGTGTTCTTATATACTATGATCTTCACGATAATGGAGCAGACTTTTTTTAAAATAATTACTTTCCAAAATGAAAATATTAAGTGCCTTTGAATCAAACTGTTGCCTCCAACGAGAAAGGCAGAAATTCTTATTATTTTCATAATTTATTAATTTTACTCCTATGGTATTTCAAAACATGAGTGCAAAGCAACTAAGCCGAATATACGCAGAAATAAAAATTAAGTAGTACATTTCGTGCAAGCGGATGTCCTTCCCGAGGTGATCAATCTGTCGCCGGCGAGTTGACGGATCGACAGCGCAATATATCGCCAACTTTAAATGTGAGTAAATAAATGTGGTAATATTTACTCAGCTTTATTGCAACCTTCTATTTCTGGGTTATTTGTAGTTATACTATTATGACCATTTTCGACAAACAATACACATTACAACTGATTCAGTTATAAATATGTGTTGTAATTGCGATTTTGCGTACCTTTATAAATTACAAGATACAGGATTTATTATAAAATTTTAGGACTTATTGCATCACCTCTAAGAAGAAATGTACAAAAGGGCAAACATGATGGCATTCTCTACCAGTCAATCCTGGGTTGATGTAGATAATTTGTAGCAGATATTATACTCATTCTATTATAGTAATCATCAAATTATGTCTTATTCAATGGCTAAGAATATATACATACCTATCCTAGGTCAGTAAGGATTTTACCACATATCAAGAATTTTCAGAAATAAAAAAGTCGCACGTGCCCGTAAATCGAAGCTCAATCGATTGCTCAGAATATTTAATCTGTTATTAATCATAAAAAAAAATGTTCAAGGGCTCGTGGTCTATATTATGTTAAAAGCAATTTATACTTTAGTATGCTTACTCATACTACTAAAATACGTTATTTTTATCATACACGTACTGGCATTGATAGAGGCATAGAGGTCATTTATAAAACATAAATAAACAATATAAATTATTCACGTTTAATAATATCTCAAGAATATTAAAATTACGAGCGTAATGAACGAATAAAAATAATCAAAAGCTTTCCGTAAATAAAGATCTTGTAGGACATTTGGAAAGTAAAAAGCCGGTCGACTGCAAATATTTAGGGGCTCAGCGCAAACGGCTCAATAAAAGGCGGTCGTCCCGTTAGTAAACAGAACTGCCAGTCATTAGACTGAGCGGACGAAACATTCGGTCCAATTATCTCGAGCGTTTGGGAAAAACGTTAGACGGCCCAAACCTAATGACGTTGTCAGTGGACTCATCAATCTATTAGGACCTAAAAACTTAGGACGCGTTTTATAATTTAAATTGGGATCGTAAGTCAAGGTAAGGGATCAAGGTGGTAGAACCCTTCGTGGTTAGACTCCGGCGGCACCACCGCCACACCTATTTCTACCTAATAACAGCAGTGTTAGGCGCTGCTGTGTTCCGGTTTGAAGGGTGTGGTAAGGGACACAGACTTATCCGAGGCGTTCCAGCTTAGTCCTCAGGGGTAGCGGCGCATCTGTGGCCGACCTCAGGTAGGAATATCTAATCCTATCTAGGGTTGATTACAGATGTCCATGAGCAGCAGTAGCCACTTACCATCAGGTGGACTGTATGCTTGTCTTCTACCCCTACATTGTAAAAAAAGTGATATAGTGATTTTATGGGGTTCAATGGTTGCCAAAGCAATCCGTGTAAAGTACTGTTCGGTCTTGTTCGGAGATATGATTTGTATTTAAATCCTAGTTTCAGATATATTTAGAAAGCAATTATATTGGCTTAACTAGTTAAACACGACGAGATAGTCATTAGCCAATTAATTAATACTATTCGATACGAAGCGCTCCTTACAGATATCGAATTCGTATTTGAAGTTGTTATTGTCGGCAATATTCATCGATGTAGTAATAAGCAACTAAGAGCCTTGAAGCATGCGATCAAGCTATCAATATTGCTATGATCTCTGCTAAGACAGAAAATGTTAGTTAGTAACGGGTAGTAGTTAGTTATTAAAGTTTTTAATGTTAAAATACAAATAACATAATTTGTATTTTAATATTAAAAAACCCGTTCTAATAATTCTCATCGTCCAAGGACGATAGTCTAATCCAGTGGTCGGCAATCCTCGGCCCGCGACCCTATTCCTGAAGCCCGCGGATATCAAGAATTATACTAAACTAAGTTCTCGACCGTGTTATTTCAAATAAGGAGTATGTATTCTATACGACCTCTTTTCGCCGTAAAATTTAGACTTTTTATGTTTTTCCCGTATGCGGTCCGCCATTGTTGCCAAAAAGGTTGCCGACCCCTGCTCTTGGCCTTACTCGTTCGTGAGGTATGACCAGTATCCAATAGTGGAATATGAAAAACAATTGATGCGAAATAGATATAAAGAATGTATCTAAATACGCAAAGTACAGTATAAATTTCAAAACATTTTATTATGCGTACTTATATTGTACTGCTTATCTTTCTCATTATTTTTGTTGAGAGTATTTTAAATGGACGGTTCATAAAGTTTTCGTAAACGTTCACAAATTACATTTCATAAAGTTTTTCTTTCAAACACGAAATATTTTTATAACCTTACAGTGTGTACGTAAATTATTACGATTTCAATTTCAAAACTTAAACAAATGCAAATTGAATGAAAATGTTTAGAAAAGCCGAAAAATCTATTGTGATTAAAACAAAACTGTTCTCTCTCCTTTTTCAATTTTTGCGCTGTGGATTTCAAATATTCAAATTTGTGAATAAACGTTTTATTGACTGCGGCGCATTCATTGCCTTTTCTATTAGTTTTGTTTTTAAAAGCTACTGGTATCGATATATCACTAAAACAAAAATATATCTGTCTGGTTAAAAATATAATAATATTTACTTAGGGTCTTTGACTCATCTATGTGAAGGTTAGGAAGGTTTTAAAGAAGTTTGAAGAAATTTTGCGTTTCGGTAGAAAGCATAGATTAGTAAAGATTACTCACTCCTAACAAGAAAATGTACCCAGTTTTGAGAATTGAAATAGTTGCGTAAAAAAGTTTTGCCATGTATCCGTGGTAAAATGACCCTGAAATATTTGAAATAATTATTTATTTATTATGTAATTTCTTTAGTATTTATTATTTATTCGTAAATTTTCTCTAAAAATGTTTTTATTTCTCAAGAATAAAAAAAAATAACTTACTAATAAGCCGTTAGTGGCTTCATTCAATTTCAAGGCGGCGAAGTATCTTTACTAATCTATGGTAGAAAAGTGTATATTCCAGGAAACTTCCTTATAAGGCTACCATCTTACTCCTTAGGAGTGGCAACGCATCCGTGGTCGGCTTCAGAACCCATGTGAACCTTAGAATGTTCTCCACCACATTGGAGTCCAATGTATATTTCTGGAAATGGAACGGGTGAGCGGGTAACCCATTTCGAAAGAATTCTATCCTGGCTACGTCTTACTATTACGTACATATGTATCTTAAGCACGGATGTGCGCATGAAATTTTCACCACTACTGGTCACCCATTCAATTACCGACCACGCTCCTTGTTTCTTAACTTTACAGATCGCTTACAATAAGCCCAGAGGCTTAAAGGTGTTAAAGGCGCTTTAAAGTAGTAAATAATTTATTACGAAACATCTTTTTTAACTAATTTACAGTAATGAACACAGTAGACACCTAAAAGAACATTAATTCAGAACTATTCAAACTCAAAGTGTTAAGAGGGATTAATTAAAAAAGTAGGTAGCAAATTAGGTGGGCAGTTCATTTACGAGTCTATTAAATCTATAGCAAAAAGGAATTCTTAATGGACATTATTTCTGAGCTGCACGCTAGTGAGTAGGGCTAGCTCGAACGGGTATCGAAACCGAATATTCAATTAATTGACTATGTGAATCGTATGATGTAATGATCGATATAATTTATTTAACATAATAATTTTCATTCTTTATTTGATTGTCTGCTGTAACAATCAGTAATGTCTAAATTCCTTTCGTGTTTCGCTTCAGAAGGCATCTCCGCGCCGTCACCATTTTTACTGTTTAATAGCAAGAGATAAGTGATGTTTTGTTTTAGAAGGAAATGGGAAGATATTTTCCGAGGTATTCTTAGTTAGTCCTGAGGGATATCAACGTATTTGTTGAGGGATTGAAAGAAATCAGCTGGACTATAAATTTCAATCCAATCCGAGTTTTTTTTTTATATAGGAGTAGTAGACGAGCATGCAGTCCACCCGATGGTAAGTGGCTACAACCGCCCATGGACATCTGTAATCAACCCCAGATAGGATTAGATATTCCTAACTGAGGTCGGCCACAGATGCGCCGCTACCCATGAGGGCTAAGCTGGAGCGCCTCGGAAAAGTATGTCTCTCTTAACCACACCCTTCAAAACGGAAAACAGCAGCGCCTAACACGGTCGTTATTAGGTATTTCTGCCTGGTGGCGGTGGTGCCGCAGGAGCCGAACCACGGAGGGTTCTACCACCTTCGAAGGTATTACAAATTGTTCATCGGCGACTGTAGCCCCACCAACCTTTAGGTGGGTTGCATATATTTTGGTACTTTACATTCATAAAAATATATTATTGTAAAGTTTTCAGAGACATTCAAGTGTCTATTAATTTCTGCGCCCTTATTTATGCGGTCGGTAGACAACGAGAAAGGTTAGTCAAATAAAAATCGAATAGTAACGCTCTCGCAAATCGTCTATATATTAAGTCTCTTATAATTGAGAAATCCTAGACAAGCAGTGCTACATAAACATAGTGTTGAAAACGAGAATATAATTCCAATCGAAAATTGCAAAATACGAAACGATAACCAAAACCTATTTCTGCAAGCCCTACAAACCTCCGCTTCCACTCTTTAACTTACAACTTCAAATGGGAAAATTATTTTTCATTAACGCTCGGCTGCATTTCAACGTACTGCCAGCGGAATTAAAATCAATTACTTCCGTTAGAACATTACAAACTTCTAGAGAATTCCTTCAATCGAGATTCTGTTACGAGTTTTCCACAATGCCGGCTCGTTCTAAAAGGGCTTAAACTGATTGTTGAGCGATAATTGTTCTTAAAAACGGAGTCTTAATAAAATTGACAATATTTGGCGGAACTGTCGAAATTGTAGCGGCTGTAATATCGCTATTGTTACTTAAACTTTTGTGGAGGAGGAATGAAAAAATACTGTCATCTTAAATCAACATAATAATAGAGATAAAATAGTTACAATAAATACACTTTAATCTAAATTAAAACGAAAAAACTAATCTAGCGACGCATCTGTGGCCGTCATCAGGTACGAATATTTAAACCTACCTGGGATTGATCACGGGCCATGTCCATGGGCGGCAGTAGCCACTTACCATCAGGTGGACTGTATGCTGGTCTGCTACTCCTATATTATAAAAAAAAACCTGATAATAAGTGACTACTGCCGCTCATGGACATTAATATTCAACCCCAAATAAAATTACATGTGAAACGTTACATGCCTTATAACCATAGTGGTATGCATGTTATAACTAATTTTATTTAGTCATTTTTATTGGATTACATACACTTACAGATATGATATTTTCTGAAATTTGCTTTAAATACACTTTATTGTGTGAATCAAATTTTATCTTCGGGTCATGGGAAGTTAGTTAAACTTCAATAACAGGCACCCAACAACAATTAAATGAAAGCTTCAAACTAAATGAAAGATTGTATAACCATCGACACAGATATCGTAAACTGAAGTTGACCACAAACGCTTGACGAAAAACGCTTCACAAAAAACAATTGCAACGAAAAAGTATAACACAGAGTTATTGCTTTTATGCAATAGAAACATTTAATTACATTTGAAACACGTGCACATGTATAAAAAAGCCAATTGTAGACAGTAACGACACGAAAAACCGACGGGTTGGTCGGAAACTAGGAATTTAGGTGCGGTACCCTTTTCACGAGGAAATTCAATAAGCAAGTACGCCGACCCTTCCCGATGGTTTCTGCCTGGTTATGATATTGTTAAAGACCAAGCCTCCGAAGTCACTGACACTAAAAAATACGTGACTGTTTTATACGATCTTATCTTATCCCCGAGAAAATCGGTGTTTCGCGATATAGAGATTCGAGCCTCTCCGTAAGCTGGATCAACTCGAACTCCGTATAAAAGATTACTCTGTTACATTCACTTTCGTTTATAACTCTCATTTAGTAGGTAACATTGAATGTATTAAATATTTCTCGTTATTATTCAGTCATGTACTGAATCGTATATTTTAGGCTAAAACTTAGTAAATAAACTTTCTACGTGAGTGCTTATAAACCCATCTTTATGAGACATAGATAAGATTACAGTATTTTTCAGAATGTGCCGTGTTATTTGGTAAGTATACGAAGAATATTAGGATTGACATTTGTTAATAAATAAATAAACCCGTCTGCTTGAAACTAAGCCATGTCACTACACTTAAGACCAGTCTAACATCACGGCCTACAAAAATATCCGTCGTGCCGATTGAGCTGATAGCGCGCCAGAGAATGAGACATATCTTACATGTACTTAAAAAACCTTCCGCAGTTGAGTATAAATACAGTCTTGCACTTATAAGTGCTCATTGCCGATGCCGCACGCGGTACCCCTTTCAATTTATACCTATATAGAAAAAATAAGACAACGCTGGCACTTAATTTAAAATAATGGATATAACTCAGTTATTAATTAGCCCTTGTATTAAAAATACGTCAATAAACAACGTTGATTCTAATAAAACACAATCTACATACCTAAAGACGGAATTTCCTTTCAAACGTTCGAATAATTCCCTCGAGTAATCGTACATGATTTGTGTTTTAAAATAAATTTTCAGACTCCGACCAACATTGCTAGCAAATAAAACAAACAACTGGACCCAGTCTAGACATTATTAAATACGTTTGTTTATGTATTGTTGGTAAATATTTTACTGGCTTCGGCTCGTTACTTTTGGAATTGGGAAAATAAAGTTCACCACTGAATGTTACCTTCGTCTCGATGCTAAAGAAAAGAAGTTTATTAATGTGGTAGATTTGTTTCATTTTCGCCTACGACAGCAACACTGCCACGTCTATTATTATTTCTACCTTATAACAGCAATGTAGCTCTATTCTGATTTAACGGGTATCCTACCAGCATAGATTAGTAAAGATACTTCTCCGCCTTGAAGTTGAATGAAGCCACAAACGGCTTATTTTAGTAAGTTCTTTTTTTGAATCCTTGACAAATAAAAACATTTTTAGAGAAAATTTACGAATAAATAACTAATTTACGTAATAATTACGTAATTTACGTAATAATTAAATAATTATTTCAAATATTTTAGTGACATTTTAGCACGGAGACGTGGCAAAACTTTTTACGCAACTATTTCAATTCTCAAAACTGGATACATTTTCTTGTTAGGAGTGAGTAATCTTTACTAATCTATGCCTACCAGATTGAATTTACAAGTCATTCCGTCTTAGACATCAGGACTAAGTTGGTAACATACCTGTTTTCAGGAGTACCAACGCAAATTTTATCTAATTCGGATATGACTCCTGTTAGATGTGTATGATTTATTGTTTATACGACTTAAGTAGTAAACTTGCATTCATTTCATCCAACGATAAGTGGTCACTGCCACCCATTGACATTATTTTGTTAACTCCATATAAATTACGCTTTCTTCACTTATAGCGATAAACTATAATTATGTCTTTCAAAGTAGAACATAGAAATAAACATAATATACCACAATAGTACCACAGTATTCAACCGATGAATAATTCCGAAATATTTAAACTTCATTTAAAGTTACATAACACTTTAAAACTGTATAACTTGCTCAAGATACAACAACGTACGAGTATTGCAACAGTACCCTTAGTATGAGTTTTTACGTTTTGACAAAAATACTGTTCTTGTATTTGTTTACGTTTTAGGTACCCATACATTTCCAATCAGTTCTGATACAGTCCGCGGGGCGCTGATTGTAAATGTATGGGCAAATACGTAAACAAATACAAAAACAGTCATTTTTGTAAAAATAAAAAAAATCATTCTAAGGGTACAGTATACTTTCTACTGCGCACAATACGTATTTATTTATTTATTTATTTACATGCCAACAGCAACACACACAATACATTATATAGTACTTAGAAGTACACTATAGTAGTATTAATAATATAAGGCAATATTGGCACTCATACGAAAGTGCCAATTATAGTCATGAACAACGTTTATATTATATTAGTCTGTATTTTTAATTTGTATGGAACAAATCGAACCATACGCAACCATTATAATGCTGACTGAGCATGGTAATAATGAAACAACCGCAATTGTTGCCCACTAGTTTCGATCTGTGCCATTTAACTATGATATAAGTTCTACTGATATAAGTAGTGGGACAGTAATGGGTTGCTGATGATGATGATAAGTGCTACTTATGTGCTAAAACGTACTGTCGAGAACGCGGCTGTGACGGCCATTGTCAAATACACACGTAAAACGATTGCCTGTTATCGCTTCCGGTGTGACTTTGAGAGATTTATTGCGTAGCTATTTTATATTTCGCCTTCACCTTTTGCTATATAACAGAGATAAGTGTTTTAGGTTTAGAGAATACATTTTTAGAGCAAATATAAAGGTTTGGCAAAAAGATCCCTATCAGTCTAGTTGATCATGCTTGTGGAAGATCGTGTTTTGACAATCTTAGTTCCGACCTTGTATCCATTCAAGTAAGATGATGAGACATTTCATCTCTTAATGATTTGCGCAAAGCCGCCATATGGGAAACAAGAAAGGAATCTGGTAATAAGTGCTCCCCTGAGGCGCTATGACATGGGGCTCTTCAAAAAAGGTGCAAAAAGAGCTCTCCTTCAAAGCCGGCGATACATTGGCGTCTCCGCTGGTGTTGCAAACATTCATAGGTGACGTTGACTACTTTCCATCAGATAGCACGTCTGCTTTATCGTTAGGGTCAAATATATATATATAAAAAATGGGCATATATACTTAACCTTAAATAGGATTGATGTCCTACCTTTCATCTGTCACGAATGCGGTTCTACCCCTGGTGGAATAAGTTTGAATTCCTTAGTAACTGTATATCTTTTCAAGTCAGAAATTAACAAAGTTTGTTATGCAATGCTATTATGAGGCACGAATAGGCGTGGTAGAGGTACTTATACTGTTGTTCTACGAAGAATTTACCCACAACACATGGGGAAAAATGCAAAACATTATACCAAGACTAGCTGATCCGGCAAACCCTTGTGTTGCCATATAAATAAAAAAATGTTAAGGGTGAGCAACCCTTATCACTTAGGGGTATGAAAAATATATAGTAGCCGATTCTCAGACCTACTGAATATGCATATAAAATTTGGTGAAAATCGGTAAAGTCGTTTCGGAGGAGTACGGTAACTAACATTGTGACACGAGAATTGTATATATGAGATAAATTGTATTATTTATCTTGATCTTCGAAATCAGAATTGGTTACCCTTTATACTGAGTTAACAGTTAGTTTGTGTTACGTATATGTTTATTTTTTGCAATACTAGGGTGAAATTATTATTAATTGAATATTGCAAAACATGTATTTCCTTATTTAAATCCTTATTGAAATCAAGTACAGGATATCTCCTCAACGTCAACAAAACACTCATAAAGATTTATCTATTATCTTATTTACGATCCCAAAATAGAATTTGAATGAAATAATCATATAATCATCCTCCCACATGGTACAAAGCAGTATATCTTAAAGGGCAATACTTACGTAACGCCGTCTGCACATAAATACAAATTAATAAAAAACTGTATAATTTATACAGTTATGTGAGTGCTGTTATGGAATACCCACACTTCATTGTAATTGTCAAACATAGTGTATATTTTGTTTTTGTGAAAGCCTACTTGTATGTATGAGACGAGCAACTTAGTTATTAAGAGTAGAAATGCATCTATGATCGGCTTCAATCGATGCCGAACGTCTATTAGTAATAACCAATCTTAGCCAATTTTGCTTACCACGGTTTGAAATTTGACAATTAAGGTAGGCAATACTTGTCAAGTATCTATCTTCGGTAGCCAAAAAAACTTTTTTTTTTATAATATAGGAGTAGCAGACGAGCATGCAGTCCACCTGATGGTAAGTGGCTACTGCCGCCCATGGACAATTGTAATCAACCCCAGATAGCATTAGATATTCCTACCTGAGGTCGGGCACAGATACGCCGCTACCCCTAAGGACTAAGCTGGAACGCCTCAGAAAAGTCTGTCTCCCTTACCACACCCTTCAAACCGGAACACAGCAGCGCCTAACACTGCTGTTATTAGGTAGAAATAGGTGTGGCGGTGGTGCCGCCGGAGTCGAACCACAAAGGGTTCTACCACCTTCAAGTTATTACAACTGTTATTAATAAATCAATTGACATTTCAATCTTTGGTAATCAAAAGATAAGATAAACTGACAAGTAATAACGGGCTTAAGATTGATTATTGTCAATATGCATTAGTTGGATAGCCTTGTACGACGTGATGAAATATCAAATACTTTATCGAATAGAATCAAACTGCACATTCAGGGGTTTATTGTCGCTAGAGGGCGGCAGATGGCGACCATTACCAAACACGAACGATCGCTGTTATCGGCTGTTCTCACTTTTCGGGATTTACGGATGTTTCATTTCAACCTTACGAGATTTTTGTCTATAACCGCACTAATGGTATAGCTATAGAAATAAATGAAACAGAAGTTTCTGTTCACCATTACGAAATATATTTTTGTAAAAAAAATGTATCTTTTGCAAGCTTTTATTTTTATAATGGAGGAGAAGTAAACGAACATGCACTTCACCTAAGGATACGACACGTACTCGTATAATCATCACTACCATCATCCATCATCATTTTCACATAATATTAGAGTCCTACCTGAGGTCATAGATAAGTATAGATATCTTTGTAATTGAAGGAAGCCATTAAATGATTTAAACGGCTGACAATTCTGTCAGCCATTTAACGGCTGTCATGGTGTAATTTACACGGAAATGCCGACATGCGCAGTTAAGACACGATGTAGAAAAAAAAGTGCGGAGAAATATCGTTTCATTCGTAAATGATCTACAAACTATATTTTTTAAATATTTTTCAAACACGAAAATTGATGACAGTGACAATTGTCAAAAGGTTACATTTGTTCGGAGCGAGTAATCTTTACTAATCTATGCCTGCGATAGGCCACAGATATGTTGCTATCCCTGAGGACTAAACTGTAGTGCTTCGTATATGGATGTTTCTCTTAACACACCCCTCAAGCAAGAACACAGCAGCACTTAACATTGCTGTTATTAGGCGCAAACTACAAAAATTAACTGTCTATACTAAAAAAAAAATCTGGAAATTACTATGACGATTAAGACAGGCCTCTTACATAAAGATAAAAACTAATTTTTCCACGAAAATATTTAGACTTTGTACATAAAATTTTAAAGCGCAGCGTACTAAAAACCTCACATAAGTTTCAATTTATTGGCACTACCGACCAGCGCCACCTATCATCAAATATCCAATATTGGCTGTTATCGCTCCTGCTGTCATTTCATCAGATTTATTGTTCAAGACCTCTTACGATTCGAACTCTAGTTTTTGCGACTCGTGTGGCGGAACGGTCATCATAATGGTCTGATATGCAGAGCTGTCGGAGTTCGATGCAGATATTTCGTAGTTCTAGGCAAACAGCAATTTAAATAAAGGATTTCAACGTTTATTTTTGCAAAACCTTGCGACGGTCTGACGACGCCAATGAGGTAGATGTCAAAATACATTAAGTTTCAATATGATTTGTTTGGTTACGTCGCTGTTAAATCACTGAAATTTATGTGTCCATCTAATTTTGATGCTTAACCACGTTCAGCTAATTTTGGTGCTAGTTGTGTTCAGCTACTTATGATCGTTTCAGTGTATAAGTATTTTTGAAGTCTTAATCTGTTCATTTACTTTTAAAGCTGACTGTACCTATAGGTCCAAAGACAACTATTTTATCAAATAATAATTACAATTAAACAAATTATTCCACAGGTATATAATGTAAAGGTCTAGATCATCTTAAGCTAGCCTAAGACGGGGATAAAGTAGCAAGTAATCCGAGAACTTGAAATAGTGTCGAAAGTGGTCCCTAGAAGCAGTGGTGTGAAAGTTCATTTAACTTTCCACCGACCGTCAACTTGCCTAATTTTGGGCAGAGCTCAATCGGAACTTTAGTTTCTCAAGTTGTTAAGTATAAAAAGGTCCTTAGTAAGGTACCCACAAGAGGTTCAGGCGCAAGGAATAATCTTCACTAAAGATATATTCGACATAAAATGTCGAAAAAATTGTCAATAAGACGTATTGTGTGCACAAATCGTGGTATTTTACGTAGAGAAGGCGCTGTAAATAATTAACAATAAAGAAAGACAAACATACAAGATACGCGCGAAAAACATAACCCTTCCTTGGCAGTCGGGTAAAAATACTATTAGTAGTCTTAATACGAATTTTGTTGCACTACATACATAACAGATCTATATTAAAGCGGAAATGTTAATAATAAGTATCTTTTAGCTTTTTTTTATATAATATAGGACTCGCAGACGAGCATGCAGTCCACCTGATGGTAAATTGTTACTGCCGCCCATGGCTACGCATACGCCCATGGAACGCCTCGGAAAAAGTACAGACATTTAAATTATAAAGATAGAATTCTCCTTTTTTATTCGCTAAAATGTACCACAATTTTTTTAAGCCTCCCTCATTCCTAAATTTACGCTAATAATAGACTGAAAAAGTAATAATCGAAGTCTTAAGTAGTTATTTGTATAAAAATATCTTAATATTTAAGACGCGTAGGTGTAGCCAGTATCGTAAATATGAGCGAGTAGTTTGAATATTATTCTAGAGACATCCAAGCCGGTAAGCACTTTTCACGTTAGGTGAATTCGCTCCCTTTTCCTGTATACATAACCGGAGCACCTATAAATTTGTATTATATTATATGCGAGTCAGGAATTTACTCAACTAGAATGTATATTCATAGGAGTATGTGTTACTGTATAAAATGTATGCCAAATGACGACCTGGTCGAAATTTCTTGAGTTTTCTATGTAAACTTGCCTATAACTTGTATTATTATCTGATTCTTGCAATTAATACAGTTATGTTTATTATGGACAGAAAATATACAAAAAAAAAACTATTTTTTATTTGTTGTATATTTTTCAATAAATACGTATAGTACACATAAACGGGATTTATGCATTTATACAGAAATTCCTTGTTTTCCTTTCATAGAAAATAATTTTGTGTATGTCAATTTATACGCAATGGGCCCGACCTACAAGCGTCCTTTACGGCCGTGACAAATTTCGCAACAGTAAATAAATACAAATAAACGTAGACAATTTTGAATGTTGCTTTGCATCAGAATATACGGCACCGAAAAAGTAATAATATACAATTTATGGGGCACTTAAGCGCGTAGAAAACCATTGGCCATGAATAAAGGCACAAAGAAATGAGAAATATAGTCGATAGTTATATAACTGCAGTAAGATACGACTGGAGAACTACCTGGCCGTAATTTCTTACGCTTGAATAAAGATGGAATAAAAATTCGTTTCCTTTTATTTTTATTTTATTTTTACGAGCTGCCCCGCGACTGTCCTTCTGCTTACCGTTCGCCGTTTATTGACTTTCACCGAAGAACCCTATAAGGGCAGCGATGTTCATCAGTAAAGAGCTAGAAAAGCATTCGTAATCCTCATATTCAATGTAATAAAAATTCTTCTTGGAATAAAAAAATGTCTCAATATTTTACATTGCGTGGAAAATTTCAAATTTCATCGGCATACATACGTCCATTATATTCTTTCTATACAATTATTTCTTATCAATTATACCAGACACAACATGTCCTTTTAGTCCTTAACCCTCTTTTTCTTACGTTGTCGGTGTATAAGAATTACGAATAAATTTTAGCTCGACTGGGGTAAGCGTAGGAATTATTGGAATTTTATTTAAATAAAAACTATTGACATCAGAGTACACCCGTTGGAATGCCGTACAAAGACGTGCTTGAACGAGAGTATTCGGCACATTTATATCGTGTTATTAAATTCTTTTCCTTGAGACTGGTGATAGCAATCGTCTCATTCAATTACATGCCAAAGAACGCATGGAAATGGGTTACAATGAGTTTAGGGTGGAGAATGTCGACATCGAAAGTGCCAAGTTTATTTTATTTCATTTCGCGCTGACAATCAGTGAATTATTACGATCAAATTATATATGGTAAAACAACTGAGCCTTAATTGGTATGATGTGCATCAATACATCAATAAAGATTTTCGTGTTTTTCACATTCTGAATAAATATGAATTATATAAATATATATAACTCAAAGGTGACTGACTAACATAGTGATCTATTAACGCACAGCTCAAACCACTGGACGAATCGGGCTGAAATTTGGCATGCAGGTAGATATTATGACGTAGGCATCCGGTAAGAAAGGATTTTGATCAATTCTACTCCCAAGGGAATAAAATAGGGGATGAAAATATTACTTCGTAACGCGAGCGAAGCCGCGGGCAAATGCTCGTTCTTAACATAAAACAGCAGAGTATGTCACAAACGATATTACAAAAACGAAAGCTCCCTGAATTTCACTAAAGCGTTAATATGTCTTTAAAAAGTTTACAAATTGGAACTAACTTAGTTCTTGTTACGGGTGTGTCTTGGACATCTTTGAAATTCTGAGTGTTTCACAAAACTTTAACTGATAAAATAGTTAGTCGCTAAGCGCAATCTGGATAAACAAAGCAATATAATTATCCCGAAAAACACAACTAAAATCGGTTTTATAAAAGGAGTTTTATTTTCTACTTACTTTATTTGCTAGTATAGTCGCTAGTACCTCTGGATGAGGATCTTCCTAGCTGGTTAATAACATGTAGGATTTTAAAGGGAGCATTAATCAATGTCTGTTAAATAACCCATTTTGTAGACCACAATAAATATTTTTTTGTCTTTTTTATTTTCAAAGGTGGTAGAGCCAGGACGGTCCTACCGGAGAAGTACCGCTCCCATACCTATTTCTAGCCTTAAGCATTGCGTTTCGGTGGAAGGGTTTTGATGCCGGCTGTCTTAAATATGAGGCAACATTGTATATTGAGTTGGTCACAGATTTACATGGGCGCATCCATAGTGGTGACCACTTAGTCCACCTAAGTGGAAGCTTGTTTACTTTTTCAATCTGATAAAAAACTGGTTTTCACACAAGGCACTTCTCGAGGTAAGTACAGGCCTACTTTACAATAAGTAGCTGTTGGCTACTACATAACATTAAGCTCTAAACTTTTATGACAATTATTTCAAATAAAATCCGTTTGTTACATTAAAGTTAAGTCGTTTTTATTTCTTTCTATTCCTTCTGCCCGTATTTTGCGATTAAGGAGGGTAAATAAAGGGTATAAGTCTTTTTCGTAACCAATCTGTGTTTGACGTATCTCGCAGTTTTGATCAGTCGACCGAATCTGCAGACTGCCCTGGCCTTTTCGCAACCGCAAAATACGTTTCATTTCTTTTTGGCAGAAATCTCACAGCTTCAACTAGAAAATTTTATTCGTACACGATTATCGTTTGCACTGGAATAACTATAAGTCTTTGAGAGAACTCAAGGTGGAAAGATGTTTGTATATTCCCTTTTTGCGCTCGTCTGAAAAATTTAATTTCAGAAATGTATTTAGATTTAAGTTACTTTACCGAAAAATATCATGTAAATTGAACCCATTTTAATCTGGGATTACTAAATTCTAGGAATAAGATCGTTGTCTTTCTAAGCGAAATTAGGTAAAGGTAAAGGAAAAGTAATCTACTTTTAAAGGTGGTAAATCTATTTGTCGTTTCATTTCTATACTACGTCCACACATAATCGCCTAAAATTCTTTATGGTTTGAAGAGTATAGTGAAGCAGAAGTACCATTTTCTTGCACTTCAACTAAGCTACCTGGATTAATGTCTGTTTTAATGGTAATGACCAGTTCTTACAGAAAACACATAATATTATGGTCTACTTCTGTGGTCCACTTACTAATTAGTCATCGCCATAGAATTTACCTGGTACAGAATTGTTATTACGATATTCAGTTATTTAATCCGCTATTGTCATACAATTTTGGAAACTTAGATTAGCTACAATATATGAATTAAAGACATGGAAGGATCAAACATATATTGAGTTTAACCAAATGACGTCACAAACGACCTAAAACTATCGAATTACGTACATGCGAACACCAGCAAATATCTGAGTCTGCCTATAACGATATGATAATTTAATTGCCTTCTGTGTATCGGTCGGCACGGTCTCGCTCCCAAGGGAGTATAAATTTTCAAAGGTAAATACGCAAAAGGTACCGCGGACCTTTTTATGACTCGATTGTGTGAGATGCGGTTCCCGTAGTATTGTCGCTTTGACTTCCATAGATACGATTCTGACCATAATAAAAGATAATTTGAAAGGAACTTATTCGGAGTATATTATACATTTTGTGGGGATCAAGGCAATAATAGTAATAGTTTTTGTTAACGAGGGGGAAACCTTCAAAAGATACCCGACGACGTGGGAACAACAACGGGTTATGTGGGATTTTTACCGCACTAAAACCCTCCGGTGGCCGTCCTCAACGCTTGTTGGAGAACTCCGGGATCTCCGACGGACACAACCGGAGTCCTCCAAGCGCGATGCCCCGATCGGGCTCTGCCCTGGGGGAGCACTTTTCGCTCCTCCACACCATCTGGTGTTTACGACGGGATGCGACCACACATACTGCCGTCCTTCCCGGGGTTGCTTGCTGGACGCTTCGAGCTCCAACTCTCGCCGCCTGCAACCCCGGAAGCCCCCTTTTAGTCGCTTCTTACAACAGACAGGGGAAACTGTAACCCTATTCTATTCCCGGGACTACAAGGACAAATAGTAATAAGGCCTAGTGGTTGAAATTTGGTCCGATGTTGAAATCCTAAGCTTATCCCTAATTAATGCTAAGTAAGAAAACCAATACACCTGAGAGTTCTTTAAAAAAAGTGCTCAAGAAAGGCACATGGGGCAGCAGTGGTACAATAAATAATAGGTGAAAAACGACTACTATCCCAGAGGCCGTCATTAAACCGCGTATGACTTACAACTTACATCAAAATAACAGCGTACCAAACCAAAAACGTACTTACAAGTAAAAAACTAAACAACTCTAGCACAAAGTACACAAACAGCAGCGAGTATCGGCTCCCGTCTAACGATATGATAATGCGATTGCTCGCTGTGTATCGGGCGGTCCCGAGCTCACTCCTGCGGGAGTATAAATAAATTTTCAGGCGCAAATACGCAAAAGGCGCAAAAGGTATTGCCCCGTGAATCTTTATGACGCAATTGTACGAAAAGTGGATTTGTGTAGATGATATGATGTACTCCACTGGAGTTCTGTGATCTCGTTCCTATAAGTATATAGGTATAAACATAGATTAGTAAAGATTACTCACGCCTAACAAGAAAATGGACCCAGTTTTGAGAATTGAAATAGTTGCGTAAAAAAGTTTTGGCACGTCTCCGTGCTAAAATGTCCCTAAAATATTTGAAATAATTATTTATTTATTACGTAAATTACGTAATTATTACGTAAATTACGTAATTATTACGTAAATTAGTCATTTATTCGTAAATTTTCTCTAAAAATGATTTTATTTGTCAAGGATTCAAAAAAAGAACTTACTAAAATAAACCATTTGTGGCTTCATTCAATTTCAAGGCGGCGAAGTATCTTTACTAATCTATGGGTATAAAATATACTTTATAAGATTAACATGTTATATAATATAACGGTAGGAATAAAAAATAAACAAAATTAACGTTTGTGCGTTAATGTAATCTTATTCGAATTAAAAGTATTCTATTCTCCATAAATACTTAGAAAGAAAATTGGATTTTTCTTTGTTGAACTATGTTGACTTCTGATTTCTGTTACGGCCAATATTACGATCAAAATTTACCAATTTAATAACACTCATTACACGAACTCAATGAGCTTAACATTTTTTTTCTGTTCCAAGAATTCAATATAACATCTCCTGTATACGTCGGCAAATATCGCCAGCTTCCGTGTAATGATATGATAATGCCCGCTCACTGTGTACGCTAGGTCTCGGGTTCCCTCTAAAGTAGGTAAACTAAATGGAAATACACGTACGATATAAACATGAATCATTTTATGAGCGATTATATTAAAGGTTATCATTCAACGAGGCGCTATCATCCAATTAACACGTAGATTTTAATTAAAGATCCTATCAAACGATCTTTGTTATATATGTGCTTGAATACGCCATTTATATTACAGACAGTGGAAGATAAAATGTCTCAAGGGTCTGTACTAACACTTACGTTAACATATAAAAGTAGGTCATTGAAATTAAAATCCTTACAAGTTCTATTGATAAAAAAAAAATACGTGTGGCACTCGGAGACTGCCGCGGTAAAGCTATTCCATAGCATTTTTTATGCTATGAAAACGCTCAGAAGGAATTCCAGAAATACAATATATTCTTCCATAATCATCAACATTTACATTAATACATCTTTATCCACTATTTTATCATATCTCCATTATATAAGACATTGCAAATATCAGCTGACATTTCATAACTCCAAGCAAGACTGAACATTCTAAAATATAAAATAGAAAAGTATTTAATAAGAGACGTAAAGTATTAACAACCAGCAATATAAATGGATCAATGCGATGTGCCTGTGACATTTAGCCGAATGTTACAGGTACATCGCATTTTTCATTAATAAATGCACTTTGTTTATTCATATTTAAAACACTTTGTACACAAATTATTTGTACCATAAATCATAATGGCGTTTTGATTTTGTGCTGTCAAGTCTGTCAGTTGTAACTGTACGTTTAAAAATAACAAACACTCTTTTACGTTATTTTATCAATCCAGAATTCAACATAGCTTATGTTGATAAAACATATTATTTTGATAATATGGTAATATAATTTTGAATTTTATAATGGGAATATAAAATATACTTCACGCAATTTTAAGATTTCTGCACGGATTATAAAAAAATGTGTATTACTGCCATCTGTGTTCAAGTTGACGAATTAAGGTTATCAAATAAAATAATAAGGAATGTAAAATAATACTTTATTCAATTATGTATATCCATATTTTTCTATTGACAGTCAACAACTCGGTTGCCTGGAGACTTGATATCCAACAGTCCTCCACCGCTATTTTCACTTACACCACCAGGGGCGCCGGCAGCATTTGGTCAAGGTGACGGCGCACCAGTATGCCATTTTCAGTTGTGACTTTATAATGGAGTCTACCTAATCTTCGGATGACGACTCCGAACTCCCATTTAACTCTTGGGTTGGTGTAACTGCGGACTTGTACCTTATCACCTTGTCCGAACTCCTGCGTTGGCGGTGCATTGTAATGTAATCTGGATAGTGGGGCGGATTTCTTAAATAAGGCATGCATATAGGTTCTTACCTCTCTGCCGAACATTAACTGATAAGGTGATAACTCTTTTGTATTAGGTGTACGTCTCAAGTGTGCCTTGATAGTTAACAGTTTATCAAATAAACTTCCGCTCTTGCTGATATAAAAGAACATTCAGGTATTAGCCGATTATTTTCTTTTTGTACATTCAAAAATTTAAATTTTAGCTTTGTATATATTTCTTCAAATTCGTACCTGTATTTTATTTCCTCTTCTAAATTTTCTTCTTCTGTAAGCCATTCAATTTTTTCTTGAATCGCGTAGAATTTGTTCAAATTTTCTTGTAAAGAATTCAGTCGTATATTTATTTCTTCAATGTCAATTTTTTCTATTCCCGAAATGTAATTTTCGGTTCGTTTCATTAACCCACGTAATGTGGCTCGTATTTCCTTATTGTTTTTTAGTTCATTCGACATCTCGTCGCCAATATCAAATAAAATAATAAGGAATGTAAAATAATACTTTATTCAGTTATATCCATATTTTTCTATTGACAGTCAACAACTCGGTTGCCTGGAGACTTGATAGTTGGATATCAAGTCTCCAGGCAACCGAGTTGTTGAAAGGTGTTACATATTTTCGTTACGGAATTTCTCGATTCGGTCGCCGCGCTCAAAGCCCGCGATAAAAGCTATGCAATAGCTTAAAAAATATAAACTTAATATTATATAAGTAGTCTCCTTCTACATGTCTATGAATATCTATCTATAGATAAACTGTAACGATACAATTCCGTGCATTCCCGGAATTTGGTGGACGCACTCCCATGCGTCTAAATTGACGTAAGGTTACTAATAACAACCTTTTATATAAAGTTTCATTGTCCCGAAATAATACTCACCGAATAATAGGTTTGTATTGAGTCACAAACTTCGTAAGCACGAATTGTTTTCATGTCTCACTTTAGGGAGCTACCTTATCTTCTACAAACATTTCTTGATTGATTCAATAATTCTACATTTCATTTGAATCCAAGTTGTATATTTTTAGATGTGTATCTATAGAAATGTATCTGAATATATGTTTGTAATATTCAAATATATACGCCCTGAACTAAATTTATATAAAAGTATTATAACAAGTATAAAGTTATTCATTTTTTTCTTATCTGTCTGTCGTTCTGTGTGTTTTGGCTTATCTCCGCAACACCCGGAACGAATTTAACGGGACTTCTTCAGCAATTAGCTGATGCTGTAAAAAGTAAATTGGAAATTATTTATTTTAGAAAAAGAATTAGTATTCATGAAATTTTGCAATCATTTTCTCTTTTAAATCTGGGTAAAACCGCGGGGCCCAACTCCTCTGTGACTCTTTGTGTCTCATCTGTGGCTCACCTTTAACTTTCCTACTTATTTCAATTAAACCTGTATAAAAACAGAAAACTTGCAAAGTAAAGTAAAGAAAAGAAAATAATGTTCATACTTGTAAACCGCGCGCAAATCCACGAGTATTCTAATACTACCAGCTCGTCTTCATAACAAGGCGACATTCAAATTTGAAATTGAATAACGGAACGGCGAGGCTCCAACAAAAGGTGACGAAATGATACGGTTCCTTTGTAAAAGTTTCAATGTACGTGACAAATCTTCTAGTTTCTCAACCCGGATTGAAAACTACGATAGACTGGGTGCGACGTGCTCCGAATTTATTATTAGTTTCGCATTTAAGAGTAAGAGCTCGCCTTTATAGGCGCTGTATTGGGAATAGATTTATTTTATTTAACGCTAACGCTTAACGCGAATCGGAAACGTAGAGAGGAATGTAGTGGAGGAATTATTTAATGATTCGTGCGCCCGCGGCGACGGTATTTCTAGACTTTGTCGATAAGTTAATTAAATAATAGCTGAGTGGGTTTATTTAGTGTCTGTTTCATGTCCTCGCTGTGAAAATAATAAACAAATAACTAAGAAAAAGATACATCCTAACCTTTCTGAGCGCTGTTCTGGCTTCAAATATAAAATAATCACTACAAGTATCTTTCACAACTATCTTGTTTATCTCTTGCTTATTGTACAGAGTGACCTTACGAAATATTTTGTTATTAATTATAACTACAAATGAATACTCCGGCCTCATTTTAATGAGGGGGGGAGGTGTCACTTTCATTTCAATACAAGAAAACCTTTCTGAGAATTATTTATACTAATTGCCTTCGATATTATGTAAAATTGCCACCACACTGTACTGTACACCTTTATATTGTAGGACTTTATAGTTAAGATGAAAGACAAGTATCTGGCGGTACTAAAATCCTTACGACAAAAAACCAAAATACTCTCACCGTTTAACAACACTACTGCCTTTAGTAGTAATCTTATCGCAGACTCCATTTCTTCTACAATGCACTTATAATCTGATTTATAGCGAATACTACGGCCAGTCGACCGTGAACTGCTAATTGAATTCTTGTTAAACGAAAGCACTTGGAAGCGGGATTTCGTTTCTGTATAGCCAACTTTTTTATGTGTTAGTAATAGGAAATAAGGAAGAACTTTAATTCTCATATTATGATTTTTTCCGTTTCGGAGGAGTACGATAACGACCATTGTGACACGAGAATTTTATATATAAGATATTTGTAAGATGTGACGTGGCCGACATAGAAATTACAAGTCATATAAAGTGGTTCAAGATAGTTTTTATAAGTGCGATTGACTTCATTACCGTCCGTCACTATTACAATATAAACCAGTCATTCGTTATTTCCTATTTCTATTTGAGCTGTGACTGCTGCCGACATATTAGCAATGAAGTCAATCACACTTATAAAGACTAAATTGAAACATCTTAAATGTATGTGTAATGTGTATATCGTCTACATCACATCTCACAAATGTATGCTTGTATATCTTATTACGAGTATAATAGTCGATTTAGTTTATATAGTTACTATTTCAATTAGTTATTTTAAATTGTGATTGGAGTAGCAAATGAGCATATGGTTTTCTGCAATCTACACAAAATAGGAATTGAGGCCTACTTGATGTCAAGTACAAGTGCGTTGAAACGTACGTTTCTCTTAACACTGCTGCTACATCGCATCGCAAAATAGCACCATAACTACATTTATTGCACAAAAAGTAAAGGGTGCTAGAAGTAGGAAATCATGATATATGTAGATGCTTCATTCTTGCGATTACGTCACAGAAAGTAACCATCAAATTTAAAATAGCAACGCCGCAATAAAATTATTACTGACCCAATTCGTAGTAGGTACACGTACACAGTAAATACATAAATCATCCCATTAACTAAACTAGCCCCAGTCATATATCATGTTAGCGAGTTAGTTGGAGAAGATGAAATGGTTTTTTACGCTGTAAATGTTCCACTGAAGCGAGGACCGCCAAACACAGAAAACCTTTGAAAAAATGTAAGCTGATTTACCGTGGCCGGGCAAGGGGCCTCTTGTGCCCGCTCAGCCGGCAAATAAAGGCGACCAGACAAATGCTCGCAAATTGACTCGACGTTTTTCACAGTATTCCATATTTTTTAGGTAAGACGAAGCCTATTTGATGAGACGTGCCCGGCAATATTAACCGGATCTTAATTTATTTTTACCTATATGTAATCGGACTGCCGGATTTTATATGCTTATGTATGTAATAATACGGATATAACTAAGTACGTAGTTCTTCAGTATCTTAATAAAAGTTAGAAGCATCAAAAATGCTTACTTAAACTCTAATCATATATTAATATTATGTCTATGATATTATAATTATTATTCAAATGTATTTCAAAAGTATGTTAAAAATATGTTAAATAATCAATGAATAAATCAATGGAAGTAAAAAAGTCATCCACTTCAACAAAACCACGGTCAAATACTTCCGATCGTCGATAACAGAAACTGTAAAATCATTGTCAGAGGCACCCCATAAAAACGGTTCATTACCAAACCCGAACGTATTAAGATGCTACAACGACCAAATAAAGCTAAGATTACAAGCTAACCTCATGTTGGTCGGAAACCCCAATGATAAAGCATCTCAGGAAAATCGAGCCCGAAGAGGGTACACTAATCCCTCTTTAGCAAAAACGTTTCGTTCCAAAAAGTGATGGGTGGCTCACGAGGGAAGGATCTTCATTATCCAACCGTGTTTGCAGTTAAGCCAAAGGCGAGATTACTTGCTTAATAAAAGTTAAAAAATTGGACACACATGAACTGACCTCTACAAGCAAGGCTCGCTTGTTACTTAAATCTTTAGATCTCGGATTAGGATTCTCGTAAAAAATAGGATGCCACGTTGACATTGATAAGTCTACAAGCAATATAGGATAGTCTTACTTTTAAAAATTTTATTCGACGGCAATTTTAAGTTTTATTTTATACTAATGGACATAACAATTACTTTAGCAGGATGTATTGTATGGTTTCAGCAAAACTCACTTCAATCCAAAATACTTTAAAAGGTCAAAGAGTTAAATTGTATCTTCCTTTTAGAACGTGCTTCTCAGAATACTTTTATTTTTTAAATAGGAGTTTGTAAAAAGGTTTAAGAAGACCCAAAGGCACATATGAGAACTTCTAGTGTTTAATGTTTAAAGGAAACGATAACCGATTATCATTAAGCCTATTATTATAACAAGTAACACTTGTGTGGTAAGGGAGATTTTTTTTCCGAGGCGTTCCAGCTTAGTCCTCAGGCGTAGCGGCGCATCTATAGCCAACCTCAGGTAAGAATACCTAATCCTATCTGCGGTTGATTACAGATATCCATGGGCGGCACAAGCCTGTTACCATTAGGTAGACTTCACGTTCGTCTGCTACTCCTATATTATAAAAAAACAATCCGTAGTTCACTGCAGTGGTACACGGAGTAAATAATTGTATTTTTTTGGCACGAGACTTATACTCAGAAGTGCGTTAAAAATAATTCAATTATATTATCATTTATCAGTCATTTATTGACTACATAAAGTAATACGTATACTTAAAAAATATATTTTGGTATTTACATCATATTGAAAATAAAACTCGTAACTGCTCCATTTCACAGACGCACGCATCTTAAAGCACAAAGGGCCCGAAATGTTCCCTGAAATATTTGCGTGATACGCAATACACTGAATAAATTTCTAAGGCACGCGTAAAGGTGACATTATTTTATGTGATATTAAGAAGTCCTTTAACGTGGTCGTTTGAAAATGTTACTTTGCAAAATAATTAAGAGTAGTTATATTGACGTAATGTCACCTTAGTACATATTACATTAAATATAAGATTAGGTACATAAAATTTTAGATATTACATTTAATTACGAACATGAAAAAATAAATAACTCCGATTGCTAAAAAATAAAACCTATGTCACTCCTACAATTGGACGAAGTTATGCAAAATGAATTCAAACCTCAAAAAACGTTTTTTTAGTTACTATCACAAATGGCATCTCATCATCATCAACCTTCGTATATGCATGGTACATTTTTTCCTTTTGAAATAGGTATACCAGTGATACTAACCATTTATGGTATGGCAATTTAACTTTTACTAAAAGGCCTATTTTCTCAAAAACAATTTTTTGTGGTTGGATCTATTTTGCATAACTACGTCCAATTAAGAGAAATCTACCTACCTCTCATATATTATGTTAAAATCCCTCATGCCGTCTGGACTGTGGGACGTACCAAAAAACAGTCATACATACATACTTTACACACTCGAAAAACATATCTCTCCGCAGTCGGGTAAAAAACCGATGTATCAAACAAGAACTTCATATTTTATTAATTTTAACTGAGTTGCAGAGCGACACTTTCAAAGTAATACGTTTTCAAAGCGTTGGAACGGCGGGCGATCTATCGCGAAACTAAATGACCAACGCTATATGATCAACGAGGTATTCGATCACAATCCATCAAGCGGAGTCGGTGTTCAGCGCCTTGCCTAGGTTCGCAAGAATCCGGAAAGCATACCATTAGAAGTTTGTGGCACTGACGTTGTAAAATGTTACCTAGGAAATACCTACGGTTACAATATATAAAAACCTACGGATAAGCTGTAGGGAAGTTACAGGCCAGTCATTTCTAGGTAGTCCAAAAGGCATACAGGAATACTAATTAAAATGTTTACTACTCGTATATTCTAGAACGTTTAAATAAAATTACGAATTATTTAGTATATTCTCGAAGACGTAAATAAAATTACGGATTCTGAAATGGAATAACAATGTTTTCGTTTTTTTTTTTAACTTTAGTATTCAGATTATCATAATGATAACTAAAATCGATTATAAGTATTAATTAAGTAGCCGCCTACTATGCGCGATTACTTATTCAATTTACTCTCGACGTCAACGGGTATTATACGACAGAATTATACCTTTGTTTATATTAATAAAACGTCTTAGTATATGTAAGAGTTAAGTTGAGAGTATTAATTGCAAATTCTATTTGCAACGGTTTTTTCATACCAGTTACGTTTTTTTATATCGAGTTTCTGGTAATAATAAGTACAAATTGTTTTCCACCATTGTACTCATATATAGGAATATAGAAGAGTATGTTTCCGAATTTAATTTCGTAAAAATGTATACAGCTCTTATTTACTAGCATCGTCAATCATCGCTTACTCCCACGTAGTGGAGCAAGGCGGCTTAAGTGGTTGGATTTTATTCCACGCCGTGACAATGGAGGAAAACCTGACGAAAAAATAAGAAGGTCAGAGTACCCTACTCCAGACAAAGGTTCTTTCAGTGTAAGCCACTCAAGGTGACACTTTACCCGGATTAAAGTTATCGTAGTCTGCCAAACTGAATACAAAATGCAGGAGCTTGCTTTCACTCCACAACGCCCCGCGGTATTGATACTTCACTGCTGTTTGGCTTTTAGCTCTTGGCTTTTTATATCCGAAATCAAATAACGGGTTTCACGGCTAAGTTAGAAATTGTTTAGAATAAAGTGAGGTGTTAAAAATCTTTGTGGTTTGACTATGGAAGCATTTTCTATGTCCGTTACATGAACATTATTTCAATATCCTGTATATTTTTATTGCATTCAAATAGCAACCGAGCGTTGTGTGCATCTGATAAGTAAGTGCTGCAAGTAAGTAAGTAACTGCCAAGTATGGACATCTGTAACTCTATATAGAACAGGGGTTCTCTCTGAAGTGGACCACAAACGTATTGTCACTTCTTTAAGCTAAGATGTTTGCCTAATATGTTGGAGCAGATTGTAACATAGCACTGAAGAGTAGCGATGTGTCTGTAAATGTAGTATTTGACTGTGTTTTATACCTAAGCTTTTATAATCGCCTCTACGAAGGAGACATCGCCTTTCTTTCTTGGCGTTCAAGACTTAAGCATGTTTATAATTACCCTGTGCTTTTCCGTTATCTAAGACGAACAACAACAAACTTAAACATTTTAGTAAAAACAAACTTAAAAGTTGATCGTTAAATAATAAAATCTTTATATTTTCTTGTGTATGTGTTGTTATTTACAAACGAAAAGTTTCGGCATTTAAAATTTCCATAAGACTCGTCCGAGTATTGAGTGCATCGGGATAGTGTTTTGAATACCAGAAAAATAAAATGATAAGAATCCTATGTCAAATAAAAGGTCAATTTTTAATATTTTTTCTATGATGCTGCAAACAAAAGAAGTTTGATGAAATTATTAAAATAATTAAGAAAGTGCTATCTGAAATCACATTTATTGTCTGTTAAATTAAAAATAAAACACTTATTTACAAAAAAATAGACTAAAAACCAATAACATGAATTGCATAATGATAATATTTAATTTCGTAGTAATAAACCTTCGTATTTCGTAATAAACTTACAGAAACAGTATTATAGTAGTAATTCTTAAGAAAATTGCTGGCTATTTATTATTTTGCAATCTCACGATCTAACTTGCAAGGCGACCTATTCGTTTCTCTGCGATATTAAAAATCACTGCGTGATTTACATATCAATTGTGGGTTGATAAAAGGGACGTGTTTTTGACCCTGAGCTTGACTTAAATGTGACCGTGACTGGGAAAATTAATGGGACTTCTAACTGGTGAAAGGCATATACGATTTTTTTTATAATATAGGAGTAGCAGACGAGCATGCAGTCCACCTGATAGTAAGTGGCTACTGCCGCCCATGGACATCTGTAATCAACCCCAGATAGGATTAGATATTTCTACCTGAGGTCGGCCACAGATGCTACCCCTGAGGACTAAGCTATATCGCCTCGGAAAAGTCTGTCTCCCTTACCACACCCTTCAAAACGGAACACAGCAGCGCCTAACACTGCTGTCATTAGGCAGAAATAGGTGTGGCGGTGGTGCCGCCGGAGTCGAACCACAAAGGGTTCCACCTTCAATTTGGTATAAATTTGGTATGAATTTGGTATAAATTGAAATACTTCTCGTATGAAAAATAATCAATACAGTAAAATATTTATGTTGATAGTATTTTGTATTGAACTACTTGCATTTAACTAAAGTAGATCGTACGATTCGACTCCAGAGGCATCTCCACCACCCCCATTTCTACCTATTAACAGCAGTATTAAACACTGCTGTGTTCTGGTTTGAAAAGTGTGGTATTATGCGAGACGTTCCAACTAAGTCCTTACGTAGGATACTACTCATATCTAGGGTTGTTTATAGATGTCCATGCGCGGTTTGCTTCCATAAAAAGGTTAAAACACAGGTTAATAGAAATTTACTTAACAACACTGTAAAATCGATTGGTTTAAGTCCCTACAAATGAGGAGACCCCGACCATTGTCTGCCGCGCAACTATATTACGTACTAGCTGACCCGGCAAACTTTGTACCGCCTCAAAATCTATATATCAAATATATTCATAAAATATAGCCTATGTTACTCGTAGATAATGTAGCTTTCGAATGGTGAAAGATTTTTTTAAAATCGGTCCAGTTTTTGAGCCTATTCATTACAACCAAATAAACAAACAAAGTTTTCCTCTTTATAATATTAGTGTTGGTAAAGGAATTAAATACACAACAAACATCATACTAGAAGTTGAAATTAATTTTCCAATGCACAAATATTAATTACTGAGCAATTACAGTTGTGTTGAAAACCTTGTATTTACTTTAAAAATCCGTTGAACCAACAACCGTAATAGTCCAGAGGGAAAAATGTACACACGTGGCTTTGTAAACAGTACAAGAGTTAAAGCTTCGTGTACAAAAAACGTTTGCGTTGTTTATTAAAAGGTAGTTCGTTTAGTTACGTACATATAACTGTAGTCCCCATTCCCCTGACACGAACGCGTCTGTTCATTCAAATGAATCCGCCACCATCTTCATCTACCCATTATTGTCCCACTGCTGGGCACGTGCTGTCAGAATGGGAAGGATTAGGCCATATTTCACCGCGCTGGCCAAGTGCATATTGGTAGACTTCACATACCTTTCAATTTTTTTTTATAAATGCCTCAGGTATACAGGTTTCCTCACGATGATTTTCTTTACCGTTTAAGCAAGTGACAATTAAATTCAATTAATCTCTAAGACGAACGTAACTATGAAATTGAACCCCTTGAAATTGAAACCCTTCGAACAAGAGGCCGATTTTCTTAACCACTACCTATCACTGCTATTAGCTATTAGTTACATCAATATAACCGTATTCCCCATCCCCGAACGAACGCGTGTTCATTCAAATGACACAAGAGAAAAACCTAGAAGCCAAATATGAGTCAGTCATTCGATATTTCTCCATCGTCTGTCAAATAGACGAGCACAATAAATGTTTATTGTCCTCGAATTACTCAAGTGAGAAACGGTATAAAGAGAAAAGAATGGAGCGTACGGAAGGGACTACGACAAAGGCGATCTTTCTTCGGACCACCAGCCGTGACGGCGCTTACATTAAGGTTATCGTCATCCGCCAAACTGAATACAAAGCCTTGCCTCCAAGAGCCAGTGATTCACGTTACCGACTCGACCTATTATCATAACGTAATTGTGTATCGACACAACGCTGAATTTGGACGTTTTTACCCATTTTGCGGTGGTTTAATGTATAGTGAGCGAATACCACGACTTCTCAACTATTTTTATTTTATAGTAGTGGTGAAGGCTTAGTCGTTTTATTAACTTAAGTTACCTGAGATAAACACCTAAAATATTCTATCCCACCTATATATCTACAACTACAAATTATCATACAATCTTTGTAAGAGAATCTTGTATGAGAACTATGTATTGAGTTTGGCTATGAATTGCTTGCTCACGCTATAATTGTGTGAAAAGCAGACTATTAATTTTATAAAGCTTTCAAACTCAGACCTGAATAAAGGCAAAGTTTTGGTGACGAACTTTAGAATGATCTAATATGAATTTAAGTTTAAACCTAATTGTCATGAAAGTGAAGTCAGATTTTGCTTTCCTCCTTTTTAAGGATGAAAAAAACCACATTAAAATATTTTTTCTCCCTACTTCGTACCCAATAAAACTTTATCTGTCGATGTGAATGTCTAATACAAAAGTCAAAAGATTATATAGAACCCTTCTTGGTAACCACCGTAATACCATCTTCCGCCTAAAAAGAGGAATGTACTGTACACCCACTTTAAAAATGTGGTAAAGGAGAAATACTTATTCGACGCGTACCGACTTAGTCTTCAGACATGTGTGTGCGTGTGTATATGTGTGGGTACATGTGTGTGGGATGATTACAGATGTCCATGAGCGACAGTTGCCACTTACTATTATACATCCTCGTTTGCTACTGTATATAATAAAAAAAATCAACCTAAGAATAATGTCACAATATATTTAAACTTTTCATAACACGCTCATTGTCTGCCTTTAAATGCAACTGGCGTGTTCATGTAATACATGAGTTTATCACGCAAAAAGACAAATCCGAGGTCGCGAGCGGCGCCTTATCTCTGACCTTACACAAGCATAAACAATACCGAAGTGACTTTAATGTAGTATGTAAGATGTGAAATAATGTTTCTTAAAATAATGTAGAAGATGTAAAGACAAAGGCATTTACTGTGAGGAAAATATACAGGCTGAATAATGTGTAACGTAAATGTTGTAAGAGAAAGGGTGTGAAGGTGGTAGAACCCTTTGTGGTTCGACTCCGGCGGCACCACCGCCACACCTATTTCTACCTAATAACAGCAGTGTTAGGCGCTACTGTGTCCCATTTTGAAGGGTGTGGTAAGGGAGACAGACTTTTCCAAGGCATTCCAGCTTAGTCCTCAAGGGTAGCGGCGCATCTGTGGCCGGCCTCAGATAGGAATATCTAATCTGGGGCGGATTACGGATGTCCATGAGCGGCAGTAAGCACTTACCATCAGGTAGACTGCATGCTCGTCTGCTACTCCTATATTATAAAAAAAATACGTGTGGCACTCGGAGACTGCCGCGGTAAAGCTATTGCATAGCATTTTTTATGCTATGAAAACGCTCAGAAGGAATTCCAGAAATACAATATATTCTTCCATAATCATCAACATTTACATTAATACATCTTTATCCATAACTCCAAGCAAGACTGAACATTCTAAAATATAAAATAAAAAATAAATAATAAGTGACGTAAAGTATTAACAACCAGCAATATAAATGGATCAATGCGATGTGCCTGTGACATTTGGCCGAATGTTACAGGTACATCGCATTTTTCATTAATAAATGCACTTTGTTTATTCATATTTAAAACATTTTGTACACAAATTATTTGTACCATAAATCATAATGGCGTTTTGATTTTGTGCTGTCAAGTCTGTCAGTTGTAATTGTACGTTTAAAAATAACAAACACTCTTTTACGTTATTTTATCAATCCAGAATTCAACATAGCTTATGTTGATAAAACATATTATTTTGATAATATGGTAATATAATTTTGAATTTTATAATGGGAATATAAAATATACTTCACGCAATTTTAAGATTTCTGCACGGATTATAAAAAAATGTGTATTACTGCCATCTGTGTTCAAGTTGACGAATTAAGGTTATTAAATAAAATAATAAGGAATGTAAAATAATACTTTATTCAATTATATCCATATTTTTCTATTGACAGTCAACAACTCGGTTGCCTGGAGACTTGATATCCAACAGTCCTCCACCGCTATTTTCACTTACACCACCAGGGGCGCCGGCAGCATTTGGTCAAGGTGACGGCGCACCAGTATGCCATTTTCAGTTCTGACTTCATAATGGAGTCTACCTAATCTTCGGATGACGACTCCGAACTCCCATTTAACTCTTGGGTTGGTGTAACTGCGGACTTGTACCTCATCACCTTGTCCGAACTCCTTCGTTGGCGGTGCATTGTAATGTTATCTGGATAGTGGGGCGGATTTCTTAAATAAGGCATGCATATAGGTTCTTACCTCTCTGCCGAACATTAACTGATAAGGTGATAACCCTTTTGTATTAGGTGTACGTCTCAAGCGTGCCTTGACAGTTAACAGTTTATCAAATAAACTTCCGCTCTTGCCGATATAAAAGAACATTCAGGTATTAGCCGATTATTTTCTTTTTGTACATTCAAAAATTTAAATTTTAGCTTTGTATATATTTCTTCAAATTCGTACCTGTATTTTATTTCCTCTTCTAAATTTTCTTCTTCTGTAAGCCATTCAATTTTTTCTTGAATCGCGTAGAATTTGTTCAAATTTTCTTGTAAAGAATTCAGTCGTATACATCGATATACTACTAATAAAGACGGTCGTATATTTATTTCTTCAATGTCAATTTTTTCTATTCCCGAAATGTAATTTTCGGTTCGTTTCATTAACCCACGTAATGTGGCTCGTATTTCCTTATTGTTTTTTAGTTCATTCGACATCTCGCCGCCAATATCAAATAAAATAATAAGGAATGTAAAATAATACTTTATTCAATTATATCCATATTTTTCTATTGACAGTCAACAACTCGGTTGCCTGGAGACTTGATAGTTGGATATCAAGTCTCCAGGCAACCGAGTTGTTGAAAGGTGTTACTTATTTTCGTTACGGAATTTCTCGATTCGGTCGCCGCGCTCAAAGCCCGCGATAAAAGCTATGCAATAGCTTAAAAGAACCGTATAATCCTACAAAATTTGTTTAAAATTATTTTAAATATTGATGTTTAACATATATTAAGTATGTGATGAATGAATGTGAATAACCACTACTGTGGTGGTACTATGTAGAGTGTCCAGTTTGAAGTTGAGCGAAATTTCATTGAGTGAAAATAAAATAGTCCTATTGGTGGATTTGACATATATCTAAATCTTAGCTACCTTTCACATCTCTGACCAAAAAGTATCATCTTCCTGGTGTAAAGCTAGTATTTGTTAGCTTTGTTAAGTCAGGATTTGATAATGTAGTTAGAGTAAACTGTACTGAAAGTTTTCGTGTTTTAACTGCCCACACTACCACAGCTATTCGGGACTTGTAATAACTTAAAGTTACTTTATTATGGTTCGAGATGTTTTGTGAGCGCACATATACCAATATGAGGCCTTCTAACTTTATCAATACTGTTGATATGAACTATACTATCAACTGTTGTTGATAGCATCAATTTCATCACTAATATCGATATGTTTATATAACTGTATCATATAGTGCGGTACAGTAGTAGTAGGTACAGAATAAAAATAATATTTTTCATAACACTTCTAGTTTTATTGTGTACTCATGTGTAGTGCTCCCTGAAGGAAGCATTATCTAAATCCTGCATATCTGCGTCCGTATTTGTTTTCCTTACTATTCATACAGTAATAGAAAGAATACGTAATTGTTTGTTACACTTTTTGGAATTAAAAAAGAGTCGTGTTGCATACGAGTATATCTTATATATAAAATTCTCGTGTCACAATGTTAGTTACCCTACTCCTCCGAAACGGCTTTACAAATTTTCACCAAATTTATATTTAGTAATATTTATGTAGCATATATTGCATATTTAGTAGGTTTGAAAATCGGCTGCTATCTATTTTTATAATACCCCTAAGTGATAATGGTTGTTCACCCTTAAATTTTTTTTATTTATGTCGCAACACAACGTTTGCCGGGTCAGCTAGTTTTATATAATACTTCCACAACTCGAAACATATTTTCGGGATTAAATTCAAACGGTATACTGTATATTATTAGATATACGGTGTCCCATATTAAAATGCCATTAAACTAACAATAAAATAATCCCTTATAGAAATTTTAAAGACATAAAGATCATTAATAAATTAAGGTAAAAGGTTATTATTTTCAAATAATATCATTTACCAAAGAATTATTATAATAGATAAATACACAATATCATAAATCTTCAATAATCTTCAATTTAAATCATCTTCATACATAAATCTTCACTAATCCCAACTACAAAAAACATATTAGAATTAATAACTTAATATTTACACTGGTAGAATATATTAGGTAAGTATTTAAAAAGTTTTCAATAGCAAATATCTGCTATTGATAGAACTCCGCTGTTATTGGAGCTAACGGATGGACTTGATCACATTTTGATTGCTCCAATGTTTTGTGAACCGGAATGTATAAACTGTGTGTGTATATGCAAAATGAATTGAAAACTAAGCCTTTGGTGCATAAGCTTTTTTGTAATAGAAATAGCAAATGTGCATGCAGTTGATTTTGTAATTGTACGGTAAATGCAGAAAGTCAAATGTAGTATGTTATAATTCCAAATGGATAATATTGTTACTAGTAAAACTAAGTAGGTACTAATATCTAAGGATATTAGCAATTCTGATGAGTGTTGCTGGATATTAAGCCTAAAGTAGGTGCGGTAAGAGGAAAACACTTAGGTCTCCAATATACGAGCGAGAGGCCGCGATGGCTGTTGCTAACGAAAGTCGGCGTTAGTCGCCGAAGGTTACCGTGGCTACCCATAGCAACAGTCGGTAATGATCTTCAACGGTTGTCAGTGACTGTTAGTGACTATCGCTGATCGTCAACGTCTGTCGACAATAAGTAAGGGAACGCAGCCCCAGAATCGATGCACCTTCTTATACAAGGGAATAATTAATATTTTAATTTACATCAGATGGCGTACAGAAGTATATTACAGATGTCATCCGGTGACACAAACTTGTAATATGTAGGAATTGTAGTGCACTTATTAGTTCACAAATACCATAAAATATAAAATTAAAAAACTTGAATTTAAAAAAAAAATATACAAAATATACGCAAGCTTCCCTCTCTTGTTTTAAAAATAAAGATCCAAACGTGCCTGGAGAAAAATTTCTTCCGCTATTAGTAGATGGGCCACTCATTTTTCTGAGTTAACTTCGTATTTCCACAGTCATACAGAGCGATAAATTTTCATATTGCAAGACTAACGCAATATCGCGGTAAAGTGTGTTATATATCATCTTCGTGCTCCATACACAGTCTACCTTGTAATTAACGAAGCAATCGTAAAGACATTTTTGATTTCGCCTTCACCTAGTAAAAATGAGTAAGAATACAGGATAGATTTACAATGCTTAAAATGTATTTATCTACTGTATTAAGGACTAGTTACGATTTATTTATATACATTTATAATATGCAGAATCACATAAAACTTAATGATTAAACGGCACGATGCAATTTAGGGTTGCATTAATAACGCCTACGTATTTTTTTAAGAAAAAATGAACTGAAACAAAAACACTAGAATATTTAAATAATATAAATCTACACAACACATAACCTTTAACATTATTTTTACATGGGATCATTATCGAAATTTTTGGACAACGAAATATTTACTCTCATACTTATTAAAGAACTTATATTCTCAGAAATATATACAAATATAAAAATCTGCTTCCTTATAAAATAGTAGACATCATTATTTCGGTCACCTGGACACTTTCCTTTATAATAGGATGTATCGCCGATATTGTCTTTATAGTGGGATAATCATTCACTACGGTTCAAAGGCTATGTAATGGGCTATTAGGGTACGGAGTGGAAGCAAGCTCTTCAGTTTGTACGGATTCAGAGGTAATTGATTTCATTCCGCTAATCGGGCGGAACATTAAGACTTAAGACTATGGGTTTTCGTTAATTTCGATTTTGGAAAAGCGTCAAAGTGTATTTTAAAAAGTTTTAAAATAAATTTTAAAGTATGTAAGTACTATATTTATTTCCGCTAATTTATGTCTACACATAAACAAAAGAAGTGGCTTTTTCCAGGAAATAATACGTAAAGTAAAATACTGTCTAAAACATACCTCATAGTATTAATACTGTAAAAGAGAAATAAATGGGAGTTTATTTTCGTACACCTTTCAAGTGCAAAACCTTTTGATTACTGCGCGAAAAATTTAAGGAATTTATTATTTCTTTTGTAAAAATGTTACAAAGAATGAATTAAAAATGAAAACGTTTTGTTACACTTATATTACTTTGGCATTATTTTCCAGGTCCTTATAATATTACTACGCAACTCTGAGCGCTACGCAGCGAGCTTTAAGTGCTACGACGTAGCCCTGTGTAGCGTGTAATGGCTACAACAAAGTTTGTAGACAACATTTTGTTTCTTTGAATGAACAGTTGCTGTTATTCCCTGTAATAAGCGAGCTTCAGTGGCTTAACTATACAAAATGCAGAGGAAGGATAAATTGGAGAACCTAAATTGAATTAAGTAAGATAATAATTGTAGAGTTGATTTTAGTCATCAAAGGAAAGTCGTAGCCATTTACAATCAAGTGGACTGCAAGCTCATTTGCTACTTCTATTTCGTTTAAAAATAAACTAAAATACCGAATTATTGTTATATAATGTTATTATTACATGTTAATAAATGTAAATATAAGGCATACCAACTTCGATTTTTCGGACACCGACACATATCTGACTAGCTTCAGACATCAACTTCTTTATGTCGGATGTGTACATATACATAGCAATGCTAAAGCTTAAAACAAAGGAAAAGTCAATCTTAATTCACAGGTGATAATTTGTAGCATAGTAATATTTTATAAGATAGTAGCTATCCCGGAAAACGTTGTTGCCATATAAATAAAAAATTAAGGGTGAACAACCCTTATCGCTTTAAGGTATGAAAAATAGATAGTAGCCGATTCTCAGACCTACTGAATATGCATATAAAATTTGGTGAAAATTGGTAAATCCATTTCGGAGGAGTACGGTAACTAACATTGTAACACGAGAATTTTTAATATAAGATTTATACAATACACTAAAAATAATGCTCTTTAAATTAGTTATGAGGCTAATAATTATGCACGTTCCAATAATTTTATCAATATAATAATCAGACGCACAGAAAAAAAAATCAAATACAATGTTTCAATTTATATATTTACTGTAATAACGCACAATAAAGGACTTTATCTAAACGCTATACAATACACTTGAAGTTAGGGATGGCAGGTTGAGCTCGATTAATCTTTGCTAAATTTAAAGCTCGCTTGGTATTAGGGTCAAAGTATTTTGAACTACAAAGCACTAAATGGCTGTATTGGTCTTAAAAGTCTTTTATCGTAATAGCTACTTTTAAGTTTCAATATTTGTTCAAAGACTTTTCACAATTAATGTTAACTTTTAATATTTAGTCGACTGTCGAGGGTAATGTTTTAGAGCTATCTGTTAACTTGATGGACATGTCGTAATTGTGGGAGTGACATATGTTTTATTTAAGCAATCGGGTTTTTGTTCTTATAATATTTCTGTAATAATATTGATTCTTAGGCAAAGGTGTATGAATTCAGATATCGTCGTTTTCAGATTTCCTTTTGTCAAATTTGTTTTTATAATATATGAATAGCAGAAGAGCATGCGGTCCACCTAATGGTAAGTGGCTACGTTCGCCCATGGATATCAGTAAACAACCCCAGATAGGATTAGATAGGATTTCTTCCTGAGGTCGGCCACAGGTGCGCTACTAACCCTGATGACTAAGTTGGAACCTCGGAAAAGTATGTCTCTCTTACCAGACCCTTCAAACCGAAACACAGCTGCGCTTAACACTGCTGTTATGAGGCAGAAATAGGTGTGGCGGTGGTGCCGCCGGAGTCGAACCACAAAGGGTTTTACCACTTTGAAAATTAACACATCTCTGCGTTGGATATTCCTAGATTTAATCATAATACGCCATTGGAGCAAGATCCATAAGCCTTTACCGCTTATGAATGTTATGCACGAACGCACAGAACAATCAATCAATCAGCCATTTCAGATATAATTCGTAATTTAGTGTGGTACTCTGGGGTGAGGAATGGATTTGTGGGAGGTAATATTGAAAGGTAAAAGAATGATGGTTAGTAAATCATGATATTTTAAAATATCTACGTAAGAAAATTTTGACATTAATAGAAGCAAATCACAGCGTAAACTAATAGTAACAAAAACCGTTAAATGATTTCGGATAGCACTAAAAAAGGATTATTGAATGTTGAAGATTGAAAATATCAAAATCCATCATTACCGTCAATGACAAACAATGGAGAGAGAAAGAGAACACTTTTTTATTTTATTACAAAGATCTACTATGTAGATAATAAAAAAGAGTATCTTTTACAAAGTCACGTAGATTTAATATGCATAAAACTAGATTTTTTATAATATAGGAGTAGCAGACGAGCATACAGTCCACCTGATGGTTAGTAGCTACTGCCGCCCATGAAAATCTATAATCAACCCCAGATCGGATTAGATATTCCTACCTGATGTCGGCCACAGATGCGCCGCTACCCCTGAGGACTAAGCTGGAAAGCCTCGTAAAAGTCAAATTTACTCATGTAATTGATAAAAGATTAAATATTCTCAATTATAGAAATTCTGAGTTCGACATGATCATTTTCCGTATTACAGTATAATACCTCCAACGTTAAATCGTATGTGCTAATAAATTTGGTTTATTCAGTTCACTTAAGCGCTATTCAAGAATGAATAATTATTACCATAGATTATCTAATTATCCTGTGTAATAGCAATAATCCTAATGCGCAATGTTAACCCGTGTGAATGAAATTTAAACTATTCATGAAATTTCATTTACACAGCCTACGGAACACGTTGCTGGCACCAATTACGCTTTTGTTTTGGGATGATATATGAAATTGTTTGGCTGAAGTCGCGGAGTAGCACTTATGTGGGAATTTTCAATGAGCTAATATATTATTTTAATATTAATTGTTAATTAAATTAATAATTGAGTTCTTTTGAAGGTGCTGGAAGCTTTTGTGGTTCGACTACGGAGGCCACCATACCGTCACACCTATTTTAACCAAACACTGTATATATAATAATAGTAGTAAATAGCACTGTTAAGCGTTGCAGTGTTCCGAAAAATGTAGCGATGGAGACATACTTAATCAAAGCATTCAAAGTTAGTCTTCAGTAGTTGTTAAAACCTAATAAATAGTTAATAGTTGATAAGTGGATTAGAGTGTGTATAGAGTAAAGATTTTCCCAAGACTTTTCTCGAATTTGTTTGTATTTGTCTGTGTTAAGTCCTTGGCTTGTAATAGTTTTAACACTATTATATAAGTAAGAATAGCATAACTTTCAAAATAGTTTCAGACCTATGAATAAAATAAAACAATTTTCTGTATAACTCTCGTAATTGTTTCGAACACCTAATACATAACCTCAATAGTTTCGCAATAGGCCGTTAGGGACAATGATATAGACATATCGTCTGTATAAATATAATTTTTTCCTGACACCAATTTGACATAGGTACCTATTAATTTTTATTCAGGGCAAGTCTGTATTGTTATCGTCGTCAACCTAGTATTGTTCGCTGGGCACGTGTCTCCTGTCAGGGTTCGGCCATAGTCGACTTGATTTGGAAGACTTATACACCTCTGAGAACTTATTTTTTCTTGGAAACGTTTAGCGTTTCTAGTCTTTTTTTAAGTTTGAGTATTGTTTTGTTTTTTGCATTATAGCTCATTGTAATATGTGAAGGTCTGCAAACGTAAATAAAATAAAATTGATACAATTTGAAAATCAATGGGTATTTGTTGTTTAAACGTTGTGATCAATTAGAAATAAACTAACCTCTCCTTCTAATATGATAATAAGTATCTCTATAAACGCCCTTTAAATAATTAATAGACAAAGCCATAAATTACCCTTCTCGCCTACCTCTTTTGGCATGTCTTAGAAACTATTAAGGTTATACAGAGGGGTTGAATCCATATTTGAAGATAATTTGATTAGAATCCCTTTTACCTAAACCTACAAGTACGAAGAGATTTAATTAGAAAATTTAAGGTTTTGTTTCATCATGTATTTAATTATACAATAATGCCTCATGTAAGATTTTAGTAATTAGATAGACATTTATAAGTTTTCTTTCATAGGAACTTATTAGTATGAATACAATATGTTAAAGTAATTAAAAACTAATAAGTATATATACAAAGGCTTTGGGACGAGCCGCTTTGCAGAATAAAAAAACACATTTGTAAACTCAAGTGTCAGTTATAGTTATATAATTATTTTATTATAAGTATTTTTTAAAGCCTGTTTCATACATTATTTTAGTACTTTTTTTGGTTAATGTTGTAAATAATTAAATGTAAATTATTTCCTAAAAAAAAAACAAATTAGGATTATAAATTAATATTCTATGAGAAGGGAGTAGAATTTGGGAGTACATAGATATACTATTCCCTTACTTACCATGAATATAAAAGGCGACTAAGGTATCTAAAAGGGGAACGGGTCACAATTACTTCTTGCCCAGTTCATCAGACTGTCCGGAGACCAACACGCATATGCACAAAAAGGGAGTACAAGAAATATCTATTTTATAAAAGACCTATATTAGAATTTTCCATGAATCCATTTGCTCAATTCCCATATCATCAATTCATCAATTTCCATAATTAATGATAAATCATATGAAGTTAAGTGATCGCAGAAATGTATGGAAGTTTATTTCCAACAAAAGTTAAAACCAGAATACGACATAGTACCAGAATTAGGAGTAACCAGATAGTAAGCATACATTAAAAGATAAATTACCTTACAGTTTTATAATATTTAAATTATAGTATAGAGTTTCTGTTTTCCATGACATAAAACTTCTCTATTGTATTTATTTAATTTCAGTTAATATTTTAAAAATATATTAAATGGAAAGATGACATTTATAATCATATGGTATATCTTTCAACCTTATATTAATTGAAGGAAGATTACCGATATTACAATGCAAAGTTAATTGCCTAGAACGTGATTCTCGTTAAGGCAAAATCTCTTGGTACACGTCAATCCAATTGTAACAAATGTTATTGAATACGTGAATCTAACAGTCAGAAGATATACAGAAAATACAAAGGATTTGCTTGCGACCTCATAGTGTTACAACAGTGTTATGAGACTGAAGTGACAACTTGGCGATTTTGCACTGTTCTGATTTGAAGGGTGTACAAGGAAGTGACATATACGAGACATATTACTTAAAGATAGCAATGCAATTAAGGTCCATGTGAGGTAGGACTCTAGTCAAATCTAGAATTGATTACATATGTCCAATGTTCATTTATGACAGGGGCCACTTACCATCAGGTGGACTTATCAGTTCACGTTTTTTTGTTCATTAGAATTGTTTCCATCCCCTAAAAAAGGCCCAAAAATAACTTAAAATAAAAGTCAAGAAATTTCTTTAACAACAATTATTTAAATTTCCTCACCCGGGTTTTAACCGGTGTCAAAATCTGTTTTTTTAGCCAATAAATCAGCGTGTGTACCTCCTTTTCTTTGTTACCTAGTATCTTTTACAAAACCTAAATACAGTGGTCGGTAAACCTCCCTGTAATTATGCAAAGTCTAGGGAAAATTTTCTACGAATTTGCATAAAATAATTATTATGATGATTTCTATCACACCTATTTCTACGTATTAACAGTAGTGTCAAGCGCTGCTGTGTTCTGGTTAAAGGGTATGGTAAGGGAGACATACTTTTCCGAGGCGGTCCAGTTTAGTCCTTAGGAGTAGCGGTGCATATATGGTCGATGTCAGGTTGGAATATCCAATCCTATCTGGGGTTGATTACGTATGTCCATGGGCGGCAGTAGCGTCAGGTCGACTGCATGCTGGTCTCCTACACCTATATTATATATAAAAAAATATATGTCTCATTAAAAATGTAATCTTTAACACAAGGTAAAAGTGTAAGTGTTATTGTTTATATTATATTGACCGGCTCAATGACCTTTTCAATAGGGTAAAAGTATTCTACTGTATGCTAAATTGCGATTTTTCAAATATTTTTTGTTATTCATAGTAAGTTAACATGGTATGAATGGTTACAATCCTTTTATATAAACCCTATTAACTACGGAAATCACTCAGTAAAACGGCTTACCAATAAACCACTACAAAACTTTTTCCACCGTTGGTATGTACAGTCGTAAACAAAACAATACATCCGTAACCCAAAGCAATATGTTTCTACAGCTGCAATCTGTATCTCCCGAATAGCTCGCAGTCGAAGTGAGTAAGAGACTGACATATTTCACAGTTCTTCGTAGCGACTTCCCGAATATTGATCAGCCGAATCTCTCACACCGCAGCGCCAGATGCTCGCCGAATATTACTTTTGAATAAATCTGCTGAACTTGTTACACGTACGTAGTCAATATTCGCCTGTTGTACAGAATGATGATCAGGCTGGAAAATTATGTCATTCTGCGAATAGGTATAGTTCTAAATACATATGGATTTAGAAGAATAACAGGCTTTAAACAACTATGATATTATTTTCGGCGTTACATACTATATATTTATGTAGTGTTGAAATCCCACGCAATATAACATATTACTGGCTTCCAATGCAGAATATTTATCGCGAGCAACTTTGAGCGTGTCAGTTCTCAGAAAAGTTTTCAAACGTACGAGTATCTAAATTCTATTACTAAAATAGTAAGTCAAACAATTCTCCGTCTCTAGGTGTACATTTTTATGTATTTATATTTTGTTTCATTGATATATTTCGTCAGACATGCTCATTGCTCATAGGTTCTTCTTACTTGAATGCCATTAATCGATCGAATAGTTTTACGTGCGATAGTATTGACTAATAATATACCTACGCTCATAGTCCACCTGCATTTGAAATAACGTGGTTTCCATAACTTAAGATAGCCATATCGAACAACTAATTATTTTTTCAAATCAAAGAGTTGATTCATTGTAAAAGCGTTCAGTAGCATATTTTAAAAAATATCTTATGAATATTCTGTGATATTCAATGTTTGAATAAAATTAAGTTCTTTAAACAGTACCTACCGAAATAATTAAAATTATTTTATTCTCAAATTGAATTCGGTTTGCAATTTTAAACAACGTTTATTGTGAGGAATTATCATTCTATGGCATTTATATACTTTGTGTAAATCTGCCTTTGTTATGGAATTAAGATATAAGTAGTTATAACTATTTTTCGTACTTTGAATTATTTTGTTTCTATAGCATAAGTAGCATTAGTACAAAAATCTTAAAAATCATACACCATGGTAAAAAAGAGTTACTTAACCGAAGTTTTCCAACTTAGTAATAAAACCGTCAGGGGTAGCAAAGGATTTGTCGCCAACCAAAAATTTAGCTAAAACTAACCTCATCTGGGGTTAAATGCAGATGTACATGGGTGGCAAAACCCACTTACTATCAGGTGGATTGCATGCTTATTTGCTACTTGATATTTTTAAAAAAATATAGTATGTAAAATATCGTACTGTATGTAATACGTACACTGTATGAATACAAAACTATAGATACAAGATATATTACAATATTTTAAAATATAATGCCAATATTTTAGGGATTAAAGGGTTGCGGTACTTAAGAATTATAAATAAAGCCACGTTTGTTTCCGAATATATTTTTTATTTTAAAATATCATAAAATGATATCAACATCTTAATTTTAACATTGATAAATAGTTATGACATGCTAATAAATGGGTTAAACCTGATATTCAAATATATACATATACATCAGATTGTTGATTTTTATTGTCATACATAAGTACCTATATAATACATTTTAGGTTATTATGAAGCGTTCAGTAGCATATTATTTAAGATGACTATGTATGTAATCTAAGCAAAGTAAATATATAAAATTGTTACATAGTTGTTATTTTTATATTAATATAATTTTTAAAAATTATTAAATATTATTTTTCTTTCATGTAGGTATACGTTTATGTAGGTATTAATCATACTGATTTTCATATTATTGTCTAGGCATAGTTTTATTTAAAGATCGAGTGTGTGAATGTCGTATCTACATGATCATTTTGATTGGTTAGAGTTTTACAAATATTGAGGTGTCTATAATTTAATTCATTTTGGTAAATACATGTGACAAATTATTATACGGTATTTCATTTAAAATACAACGTTTAATTTAAATAAATAGACATCTAAAACTACGGTGTTCAATTTTTAAGACTTTATTAAAATTGTAGTCTTAAAAGACTATAAACATTATTGTCATTTTAGTCCTTATCATATTTACTAGCAAAATTATTAAAATTTAATACACCGTATAATTATTATAAGTTAGAAATTATTGCACGCTAACAATGGTAATTAAAATATCAAATATATGAATTTTATACTGTTATAAATAATAAAAAATGTTACACATATTTTTCAATTATCATACAGCGTTCACAGCAGTCGTAATTGTATAATACAACGCAGTACATTAATTTTATGTAAACATTTTTTCTGTAATTAGTGACAATTTTAAATCATAACACTTTATATTGCATACAAAAATTCAGCATTCCAATATTTTACTAGCATTACAATGGAATAATGTTAAGAAGCGGTTGATTATAAAATGCCTTTTATACAATTATACATTAAGTAATACTATATCTACTATAAATTCTTTCTCGTTACTTACACCGTACATTATTGTATCTACGAGTCTGACTTCTCGAAGTCAAAAAACATTCGCTTTCTACGTTTTAACTCGTAAATTAACTTCAATGAGCCGAATATGTTACTTTATACCTATTCGGAAGACAAATTTATTATTCAAATATCAAATATTAGAGCCTAAAATGTTTTAATGTAGTCAACATTAAAATTTTATACATTATAACCAGAGTGAGTTTATAGGGTAATCGATAATTTAGAATGCAGTTGGGAATATGAAACCCTTTTTAAATTCTATACGTTATCGATTAACCATATTTATATCGTTTACCTACAAACACACTCTTATAGTCTATGAAGATCCCATAAAACTTATTTAGTATTCATGATCTAAAAATAAATTATACAAGTAGATACAAAATTAGGAAAAATACATTTTCGCAGATAAAGCACATCTGTCGTAAATATGACAAAATGTTCGTTGTAAAATTTAATAAAAAGTGTTTAAAATTGAAAAGTACAATTACAAAATAAAAACAAAAATATTTCAATAATCAATTACAAGATTATGATCTAAGTATACGATAGGATCAGTACAATCGTTATTTATGTTGGTCTGTATTATTATTGTCTTATTATATTGTCATACAAAATATCATTAATAATATATTTTAATCTTACACCTAGTTATCAAACAAATCTCATGTTATTTGACAAAATTAATTTATTATTCGTAGGAGCGAAGTAAATCTTCGGCGTTTAATGAAAATATTTGACATGCGCCAAATTCAAAATTTAGGTCCATAATTAAAATTTTACTGTAAGAATTAAAGTCAGTTAAAATAATTGTAAAATTGAGTATTGCGCCTTAACTTCAAAAATAACGCAAATACCTTAAATACATTTTATACAAAGGTGCCATATGTTGTTTGATATGGTAATAACGATATTCAAATATTATTTAAACTTTTAAAGGTTGAAATTCTGCATTCACGTATCAAGTTATTATTATTGTCTGTGAATTGAATTTCAACCTTTAAAGTTCCTTCATTATTGTCTTTATTTACTTAGACTACCTTATTTTAAAGCTGATATTTATTTTTAATTTGGGTTTGATTATGCTTTACATAACAATATCAACATGAGAATGTACCGACTAAATTGTTTACAACAATCTCCAAATACGAAGTTATTTTTAAAAGTTCAACAGCCATGATTCCATCACTACCTACTCCGCTAATAAAAAAATGTAAAAAAACGTTAATAATATAATTCGTTTATACAACGTTTGCTATAAAATTGGCAACGAAAAGGGTAACGACGGAGGCGATACTCCTCGCTTTGTTGTTGTAAACGACGTAGTGCCGGGGCGGTCCCGACGGGCGAATTTTTTGCTTCTCGGGCCGTTGCGCGTATTCATTATGGGTGTTATTCGCTCCGTGTGCGACGTTGTAATAATTTAACGCGTTGTTGATATGCACTACACGCATGTCGCCATCTATTGAGTTTTGGTGTTGATCCAGTTTCTTGAGGTGTCGTTTTGACGTCCGCGTCGTGGTCGCCGGCGTCGTGGTGGGAGTTTGTGTCGTTGTCGTCGTGGTCGTTGTTGTTGTCGTCGTTGTCTTTATCGGCGTCTCTGTTGAAAATGAAATGAATGATATTAATGCATGGTTATTTACACTGGGTTTAGATGAATAAATAATTAAATTTACGCATTTTCGTAGCTTAATGATTACTAATTATAATCAATTAATCTAATCCACAACATTTAGTGATACGCGTATATTAAAAGACACCCAAAAACAGTCGTTTATGAGAGGTAAAATGTTTTCCATTTAAGACAAGGAACCTTATAAATCTCAAAACCCACCTTTTAAGGTAACGTAGCCTTCAGCTTTCCCATACGCGTTGGCAGCCGAACACGTGTAATCCCCGAAGTCGCCTTTCTTGAGCCGAGTGATGGTGAGATTCATCCGTAAGGTGTACTCGTTGACCATCTCATTCGATATGATGTATTTTGAACTGTTTAATAACTTGCCACCTACGCATAAGAAAAATAAAATTAAAAACGGGAACTACGGATGGTGTAATTTAACTAAATTTAAAATAATAATATGTAAAATGCAATTTATCGTTCAAATCTTTATATATGTTTTTCTATTTTCAAGTATAAGATACATGCTACAATCTTTGTAATAAAATCGGATGATATTATTCTTGAATTTTGGAAATATTCAATATTACATCAAATATATTATAGACTTCCATAGCAGATATAAAAACATACAAAATACAAAACATGTTCAAAAACCACGTTAAGTTCTACTATGTTTATTATTATTAACTCCAAAATAATTTCTCTAAAATTACTAAAATATCTCACCAAAATCTAGATAATTCAGGGCTTGCGATTTCCCCTTTTCCCAGGATAATAAAGACTTTGGAGACGCTTCAACAATGCAATGCAGTGTTACTTGCATGTCCACCGATCGCATCACAATCGGTTTAGGCACTCGTATGAGCGGCTTAACTAGAGTAATAAGAAAATAATTACAAGTCAATTATAAATCGGTCACATCAACGGAACTTACTTTCGTACGGTAAGTGTCTGTTTCACATTGTCGGAATGAATACCCAAATAATCTATACCCAAATAACTTGGAAATATTCATTCTTAGGATGATTTTCGATCCCGGACTCGATTAGTCGAGAGCTCGACTGCTCAATCGCTCAAATATATGCAGCGTCTCAAGTGGTAGATCAGGAATATTTTGTTAATCGTAATTAACAGAGATCGAACTGATTGAAAACTCATACGAAGTATACATGTCTCGAAAAAAACATCGATTGAGTTTTATACTCTTCAAATAGAACAAACATTGTGAACGACGCCTCAAATACACAAAACTTAACATAAGATGAACTAAGTGTATTTGAATTATATGTTTTCGTAAGCTTCCGTGCTTACGCCCTTTAATAATAAATAATGAATCTATCAATCGAACAATTACTTCATACTACAGATTGTAAAATTTCAATCTTTAGTAGGTAAAATATTACTTCATTGATAAGGATAGATTGAGTATAAATAACGAAAGTGATTCTCTTTATTTATTTTTAAACCAATTCAAATTTACTTATATATATGTGATATGCTGAAAACATTTTGCTAAAGATATTACACAATCTTTACCCTTCGTTTATTTAAGAATCTGTAAAGGCAAATACTTACAAAGGACAGTGACCTCATATTTGCGACTCAAGCTCGGTGGAATGCCGTTCGCCGCAATACATAAGTAGCTACCCATGTCGGTCCGTTGTAGACCTTTGAGCGATAGCACCGACCCGACGTGGCCTTCTACTGCTAAACAACCAAACATATTTATCATTTAATAAAATTAAAATGATAGAAAACAAAATAGCAAAGAATTGTTTAGTTATTATTTAGCTTAGCTATCGAACGAGACGCTTAGCTTAGCTTAGTTATTATTTAGCTTAGCTATTCGCCAGCGTTTTGAGGACTCTTCCAAAAGACAGCAATTTGGATGAAGCTTATTTAATTATTTTTTCATTTTATATCTTATTTTTGAATTTCTTATTAGGTTAATATTGTAAATAATTTAATGTGTAATTAAATAAATAATTAAATGATATGTGCTATAAAATTAAATATTAATTAAAGAAAAGATATAGCTGATTCAAGAAGAGTTTCTTGAATCAGCTATATCTTTTCTTTGTAGATTGAAGTAACCAATACGCAGTCCTCTGGTGGTAAGTGAACACTGCCGCTAATGGACATATGTAACCAACTCCATATAAAACAGGGATTCTACCCAACGCCGACCACAGAAGTGTTGCCACTCCTTAAGGCTAAGATGATTACCTCATATATATGTCAGCCGATAATCACACTTCCAACAAGCAAAAAAACTGCTTCACACTACAGATACATAGATATGTATCATAGGTAGATATTAATTCAGATGGCTTGCATCTTGCTTTTATTACATGAAAGTTACTGACTACCAGGATAATACTTCCACGCCTTGAAACACCAAAGAAACTTGCATAACAAAAGATGTTGTAAAATCGCTGCTCAAACTAATAAGGTAAAACTATTTAAACATTGGTAAATTGGTTTCAAAGTCTGTACAAACTGATAGCGTTTGTAATTATGAGCAGACTAAAAGTTTTTATGAGCTCTAAAAAGTTTTGCAGCTGAAAATTGAAAAATAAAACAGAAATTCGTCGTCGTCGAATACTGTTAGGCTAATTTCACTTGAGTCGAATATTATTTGAAAAACTGCCAAAGTTTGTTTTGCTAAATTATATTTTACTAAATAGGCACATGGATTTAAGAAATGATAAATTGTAAACGTTATTTTTCTGAAATATATATTAAATGCACTTTAGTTTCAACTTGGTTTCAATTAATGTAATTGAATATAAGTATATTACAGATAAATCTGTTATATATGAATCATTAGGTAGGTACATATTATATTACTACGAGTATTTAGTCATAATACGTGATAGTGATATTCGATTTTGGCCACATTTGGAACAAGACTATGAATATTACAGTCAATTGTAAATTATGGAAAATGTAGTTAACTCTCTATTATTACGCCTGAAAACCTAACTTGAGCATAAACGATTCTTATTTAATGTTCAGAAATAGCAACATAACATCCAGCAAAAAAAACGCGCAAAACGACTCTACTAAATGATGCAATCCTTTATTCAAAATAAATTGTCACGTGAATCCACAGCAAAAAGCTACTACACAAATAATTATCGTCTCCTTCAATTTCGTCCCAAAAAACTCAATATCGTACACCTGCTCGTATTATCACGTCAGCCCCCATTGTTTCTATACAATATACCACATACCCTGCCGAATAGCACTTCCCATCTCACGCTTAATATACACGTGTATCGGATATCTAATATCCGTTTTTGTTAACTGTTTCTCATTGAAACAATATTATGTCGAATTTATCCTGTAATTGATTGTTATGGTGCGGTTTTAACACGAAAATGTAACCAGTTTTGACAATTGAAATAGCTGCGTAAAAAAGTGTTGCCACGTCTCCGTGCTAAAATGTCCCCTAAAATATTTGAAATGATTATTTATTTATTATGCAAATTACGCAGTATTAGTTATTTATTCGTAAATTTTCTCAAAAAATGATTTTATTTGTCAAGAATTCAAAAAAGAACTTACAAATAAGTTGTTTAAGGCTTCATTTAATTTCAAGGTGGCGAAGTATTTTTACTAATCCATGGCAATAATCCAATCCAATCCAATTTAATGAAATTGCCATTTTCTAAACTTTTACAGTTTATCAAAACTTAAAAAATAATTTTAATTTTTTGCCCGTTTGTGCAGACTAAGTTTGACTTTCAAAGTACCTATGTGTATTTTTGTAGAGAATAATTTATCGACAAAAGTTAATATTGGTTAATATCGGAGATCCCCATTCATGCATTAATCTTGTTGTGATTAGTAATTCTAAAATTAAGCACCAAAAAAAGATGTTTTATTGGAATGAAAGAAGATATGATTGATATGAATATAAATATTTTTGGCAAAATACATGAAAGTAAAAAATGACTGATAGTAGAGAACTCTCAGTACGCAAGTCCAACTCCCAGTTACCCGGTTTCCATTATTTACAGTCTACATATTTACAGCGCTCCATCGTATATTATTATGTAAAACAGTGACAGTTTATTTAGGTTTTTACAGCCATAATATCCATGCACTTAACACACAAACTGCGAGTAATAGCCTATATTTCATAAGCTCCGATACTAAACGCGTGTAAATAATGATTTGTACGCTTTTCGGCCAGTGGGGCGATAGTAAAAAGTGTTCGGTGGCTGGCACACGCGCCAATAGAGCCCGCGCTGCCAAACAGCTGCAACATATGATGTTTGTTACTGCGAAAAATTAATAGCTATCAACTTGTTTTTTATCTTAACACTTGTAACTGTAATTGAATATTACGAGTAACTTAACGTAACTTGCATTGATATATTCTACTTCTTTACAATCTGTATAATATATTTTTAATTGATTTTGCCAAGGAGAGAGATAATCTATTCGTCGCGTATAGGCATACTTTTTAAGCTTCAGAATAATATACCAAAACAAATTATATTTAAATTTGTACTTTGTATATTTTTATTATTGTTTAATTAACGAGGGCTGTATTAATTAGGTACATTATTAAATTTATTATTTAATGAATTTTATCTGATTTTCAAATAATTTTAAACATATTTTAGTTATTTATTTACTTAGTAAAAATAACAGCCTAGCATAATGACACAGTTAAACCTTTTACAAGAATTGTACACAAAAAGTTATAAAACACTACGAAAGCTGACCGGCAAGTGACCTGTTTTCAAAATGGACTCCGTTAGAGCTGCAATTAAGTGTTTATTTGCAGGTGGCAAAACTTTTCCACTATAATAATCACACACTAAAAGCCATATACACCGTCGTGGCGTTAGTGAGCTTTTGAATAACTATTATTTCTGTAGAAGTGCAAATAAATTCACTATACGATAGTTGTTACTGTTATTGCTTAGAGGTTGGCACAAGCGCGAACCATGCCGCGCTCTGCCAAACTATCATTGCTACAATATTTGTACGCTGACGCAAGAAATTCCAGAGGATATCATCGTGTACATGCTTAAATTATTTAAAAAATATAGTTGATTTTTTTTTAATATTTCAAAAAAATTAACAAGAAACTAAAAATTCATTCGAGTGATGTAAGATGAAAGAGATGTTTTCAAAAATCCTTAAATTCATCAGCGTACAACCGCAATTGATTCCTGTGAAAGTAGCTATTAATGGTGACTATCATCATACTAAACTCGTGGAAACTGATTTGTAATAAAGCGATAGTAAAAACCGCTGGTGGTTGGCACGCCAGCCTGTGCCGTGCGCTGCCAAACCACCGCTACATACGCCTGTAGCCGCTATAAATTAAAAGGCAGTGATTTTATGATGCCTATTTTAATACAGCAAAATCATAATATATTAAAAAAAAAAACCTTAACATACTAATAAATTTCGTATGCTACGCAGGAGTGATTAGTGTTCACTATCGCATGGATGCTCATTGCTCATACTAAATGCGTGCAAACTGTTTTGTAGTAAAGCGATAGTAAAAACCGTTGGTGGTTGGCACGCCAGCCTGTGCCGTGCGCTGCCAAACCACCGCTACATACGCCTATAGCTGCTATAAATTAAAAATTCGTCGCTTTAATACGCCTATTTTAATACTCAAAAAATTACAATGACATATATATTTTTAAAACCATCAAATAGTAATAAACACTGATTTATGTTATCTACACAGTCGTGGGCTTGACAGGTTTTATGCTCAATTACTTTATTATTGAAAAAAAAGTTATAGTTTTCAATTCATAATAACAATAATGACAATTTGTATTGGTTATTAATATTTTAACTATGTTTATAATATTATCAGATTTTGAGCAAAATAACAAACAAATTTTCTTATTAACAAGACTAAAAGTTATGCATGATAATCGACCGATAAAATGAAAATTTATTTTCATGACACGTTGATGTTGTGGATTTAAACTGTGTTAGTGTGATGGCTTTTATTTAACATCTTTTCACTGATTTAATTATATTGTTTGTAAATAATAAATCTGAAATCGAGATTTCTCTCTGAGATCGAGATCTGAAATCTGAAATTTTCTTCCAGTTGTAATTCGAAGTATGTTAATCACCATTCTCATAACGAGTCAGCGCGTCAAGCAGCTAGCGCTCCTGCTTAATTAACACGGCATCGCTAATCTCAGCGCACTTTAATCAAAACATTGCGAGGCAATTCGCCATTTAACGGTTGCTGTCAAATTAAATTTAAATGGAAACAATTTATAACTTTATTATGGCATACGGCCCCCGACCCTAAATCTCGGAGCGGACGTAAAATACTGCGAGAACGCTACGCGTATAATATCAAAAGCGGGGCCTGTATGAAATTGTGTTTTATTAACGGGTTATAAAGTCGAGCTGCGACATGTCGTTACCAACTTGTTACTCCCCAGTTACTCCCCGGTACTCCCAGCTACACCCAGCTACTCCAGCTTCTGCGTCCGCGGCTCGGCATCCGCCTTTATTTCTCGAGCTAATTACTCGTATATTTTCCGATCCGAACTGTGCTAAATTTTCTTTCAACGACCCCAATTATCCGCAGGCAGACAGTTATATTTTATTTTCTGAGCGAATTAAAATAACTACTTACTGCTACTGCCGTTGTTAAGTACAGTCGACGGCAGTAAACCATTTAAACCACTTTAAAATCCACCACAAAACTAATTTTCTTTAGTACAGAATAACATGCCTATTTTATCTTGAAGACGTATACAAAAATTACGTATGTATAATAAAACGACAGTATTATATCAAAGACGGAGCTTACTAATTAAATCGGAAACGAGTGAAGTTTGCACACTTCGTTAAGCTAATTTAGTGATCCTTTTGTGTTGTTTTGTAATAAGTAACTTAATTAACTTGGCTAAGACTGCCGCCCATCGCTTCGTCGCACCACGGCGACGGATAACTAATTAACTAATCACACACATATTGTGTTAATGGTATATTTTATACGAACAAAAAATATGTTTCTCATATATTGTAGTGTTAAATAAAAACTGTAAAGTTCGAGTTGATATCACGATCTAAAAGCTCTGTCAAACTAATAACATTTTTTTATTTGTTATAAATATTTTCTATGTTAGACTCTAAATAAAACATTGGCCGTTCACTTGTAGCAGTAATCACATTACCAAAGTCTTTTTAAAATCAATCTTTTCATGACATCAGTGTGGACATTTAAAATTTTATTATTACGAAAATTAATTGTTTCTACTTCTCATTCATGGGTATAATAAAAATGTGTTATTTCACTTAGCTTTCTTAACATAATAATATCTAATTAAAACAATGTCTAAGCTTAACCGGTTCCACATTGTAACTATTACAACGCCCTCTGTTTACAGCCGGTCGCCAATCTTTTGTTTACGCTTAATGGCTTAAATAAAACGGGTCAAATTCGTAAAACGCAGCTCTGAAAAGGTTTTAAATTGGCCCCCAGGGGACGGCCATTGAGGGCTTAATACATTCGAGTTAGAGTATAAATTAGAACGACGTTACCTACAAACAATTGAACAGACCACTGTTAAAGTAGTCCCCATATTGCCGTATACCCTACTCACCTACTCTAAGGGCGATTTCACATTAGACGACTTGATTCTGACTGTTCTCGGACGACAATAGGCTGACTGCGTATAGAGACGGGTGTACTTTTCCATACAAAGCACGTTTTTATTCGACTGCGGAGAGAAATGTTTTGCGTACGTACCTATGTCTCATTCTTTGGCAGGCCTAGAGCCCAAATGATTTTTTAGATCTTAACATATAAGGTGTTGTTGGATTTTACTAAACTGAGGAAATGCTATAGACTACATCTTTGAGAAGACGCGTTTTTTGTTTTTTTTTAATAATATCTCATTGCTGTACCTACTAACGTTTCTACTAACGGACACGCCACGGACTGCATTCGCATCTTCTGGAGTGAAGCGATTTTTTATTTGTGTGTATGTTGTAATTAATTAATTCGAAGGTGGTAGAACCCTTTGTGGTTCGACTCCGGCGACACCACCGCCACACCTATTTCTACAGCATTGTTAGGCGCTGCTGTGTTCCGTTTTGAAGGGTGTGGTAAGGGAGACATACTTTTCCGAGGCGTTCCAGCTTAGTCCTCAGGGGTAGCGGCGCATCTATGGCCGACCTCAGGTAGGAATATCTAATCCTATCTGGGGTTGATTATAGGTGTCCATGGGCGGCAGTAGCCACTTACCATCAGGTGGACTGCATGCTCGTCTGCTACTCCTATTTTATAAAAAAAAATAATAACCCAACCGTTCTGAAACCATACGGCAACATTCCGTGTCAAATCGTCTAATTTGAAAGCACCCTTATACCCTACTCACCTACTAAGGGTATGTCATTATAACAGAACTATAAAAGATAACAGCTTCGTCAAGGCCGATTCTCACTTAGCCGTTCATTTAATTTCCTGACCGAAACCCGGATGGCTACATCATTTTGTTTAAGTAGTAATTGAATTCTTTGAGAACGTTCTTTTTCACGGAAATGAATCTCGGCCCTGACCCCGTAGCCCGCTGAATTAAAAATGTTAACAAAATTTCAAAATATAATGTAACTTACTGTGTTTTTTCCGTTCTAGTACAAAGAACTTAAGGTGATCCTGTGTTTTGGTTTGCAGGACTTGCTGAGGGTGACAGACATACTTATCCGAGGGTTTTAATTTTGTCTTCAGAGGTAGAATTTATTTGTGGTTAGCCTTAAGAAGAACTCTAATTTTTTTTTTATAATATTGAAGTAGCAGTCGAGCATGCAGTCCTGATGGTAAGTGGCTACTGCCGCTAATGGAAATCTGTAATGAACCCCAGATAGTTAGATATTCTTACCTGAGGTTGGCCATAAATGCGCCGCTACCCCTGAGGACTAAGCTAGAACGCTTCGGAAAGGTATGTCTCCCTTACTACACCCTTCAAAACGGAACACAGCAGCGACTAACACTGCTGTTATTAGGCAAAAATAGGTGTGGCGGTGGTGCCGCCGGAGTCGAACCACTAAGGGATCTACCACCTACAAATCTAATTTCAACATTATAAGTTTTTGTTATGCAATGTGGATGAAACTATAACATTTATAGCCATAGCTATGCAACAGCGTTAATATAATGTAACTAAGATGAGTAACTAGGACCATAATATGATCCAATAGAGTCTAGGTACTTGATACAAATACGATTTATTACATATATTTCCATCACGTAGGCGGACGATACGAAGCTTGTATGAAGCTCATAAAACATTTACACGCCACATTTACTTATTCTTACATTTTATGAGACATGTCATGTTAAGCTAAGTTCCGTACGAGACATTTATCTCACTCCACTGGCAATTATTCAAAGAATAGGAAACCAATAATGCCCGAGACGGTATCGGCGTTTATTCTACATTCGCTATTCTTTCCGATATCTTAAGGCGATATCTTAATAAATCCCATAAAACTCCAATGTTTTAACCGCCCGAGCACCTGCTCCTGTTCGTATCGGGCTTTGAATGCAAAATTGTCTTGTTTCTTTTTACCACTTAGTCTCAGATATGAATAGAATTCAAAGGAAATCGACGTTTTGTCTCGTTCATAATATAATCGAGACGTAAGTGGATTTTTACTCTTACTCCGAACTAACAATATAATTCATACCCGAGTTCGAGTACCCGAGAGAATATTTTAATTGATTTTTTAAAGTGAATGAATGTAAGTGATTCTCTTTTTTATAAGATTTGACTAGCAAATGAGTATAAAGTTCATCTGATGGAAAGTTGTCACTGCCGCCCATGGGTATCTACGATCAACTCCATATAGAATAAGTATTCCCTAATGACTAACGACTCCTGACGACTAAGATACGGTTACCTGATTTATAAGCCAGTCGTTATCTACCGAAAGGCATAACTATTTCACACTAAAAATATGTTTGAAGGTGGTAGAACCCTTTGTGGTTCGACTTCGGCGGCACCACCACCACACCTATTTCTGCCTTATAATAGCAGCGGCTTCTGTGTTCTGGTTTTAAGGGTGTGGTAAGGGAGAGATAAGCATTCCAGCTTAGTCCTCAAGGGTGGTGGCGCATCTGTGGCGGACCTCAGGTAGGAATATCTAATCCTATCTGGGGTTGATTACAGATGTCCATGGGCGGCAGTTAACACTTACCATCAGGTGGACTGCATGCTCGTCTGCTACTCCTATATTATAAAAAAAAACGTGTGACAGTGGTACCTTACTATACAGGCTCTATTACCTTTAAAATCTAAGATCATTTGAAGATCCCATTTAAAGTATAATATTGTTTATTCTCTGTGCAGCGTTAAGTACTTGTTCTTATTTCAACGTCTAAAGCAGGCTTAAGAGAACTTAAAGAGCTTATATTTTTTTCCATTCGACAAAAACGTTATACTTTGCGAATACCTTTGCCCTCCTTTTCATTGTTTTACTAAAAATACTGATATTTTCCTGTCCTCGAAGATAAAACAAGTTAAGGGCGGTATATAACTTTTGATGTTAAGCTTTTTATGATAGACGCAGCTATATAATTATATGGAAATTGACATCGTATTGTTTCACTATATCGTTTATTATTTTTCTTACAATGCCTTGACTTTAGAGATTGGACAAGTATTGAATTCAATCGCGATTGCATGATAGACTTCCTTCGTAGAAGTCATGGTCAACCCTGTAATGTCCCACTGCTGGGCATGTGTCTCCTCTGAGCGTGAACGGGATTTAAGCTATTATTCGCCTCGATGGTCAAATGCGAATTGGTACAGTTCACACAGCTTTTGAAAATATAATTTAAAGAGCTTCCAGGTGTGTTTCAAGAACTGTTCCTTCACCATTACAACAAGTTATAATTATTTTTTAATACGCAAATAACTTTGAAAAATGACATGTGCGTGTTATTAATTTTAACCTCGACCAATTCAAAGGCTGAGTCTTTAACCTATCACCGTTTACAATACAGATTTTTCTAAACAATTGTAAAAGTTTACCTTTGATTTGATTGCCACTCTCATCTCTGAATAGGACAGGTCTTCCACCGTTGCGTCTCCAGTATATTGTAGGTTCTGGTACGCCGGTCGCTTTACAGCGCAGCTCCACGGATCCACCCTCAGGTGCACTGGCCTCAGAGCCGTCGTCATCCGCGATGTCTGGTGGTATCACCACTGCTAGATATCCCATCTAAAAAATAATTCGAAATTAGATCTCAATAACGAACCAAAAAATTGACCCCATATGAAAATTAGCAATTAGATTTAAATTATAATAAATAAGATCTAAAAGAAAATACAATATTTATATGCTAATTAATTTTCAAATAACCTGGATCTAAAGCATCACGTTGGATTATTTATACAACTGTAGCTATAGTCCGCGTAAAACTGCTAGTCCGCTCTGAATATAGAAATGAATCGCATCGCCAAAACAAATTGTATGATTACACCAGGTCACAACTTCAGGGCGGACTAGCATTTTGGCGCTAACTGTACTAATCTTAACACCTACTAGAAACTTTAAATTGGCTTGGAATATTTATAATGATATTCGTTTAGTTAAGAATGTATTGGACAATAAAGATATTCTTAGAAACGTAACAAACTATAAGATTAATTACATATGTAAACAGTTACCATTGACCAATATATTCTTGTTGCGCAACTGGAAACTCGCTGAGCCATAAAAGGTTTAATGACTGACTTTGTATATTGTAACCATATTCAATCAGTTTGATACACAAAACTTCACACAGCCTTAATATCTTTTTAGAACTCTCAGGCGTTCTAATTGTTAATTTCTAATACGCAAATCTAAATCATTTCTAATAAGATAAACTATGATAAGACAGGTATTCGTACTTGTCTGGTATTTGAATGTCGAACTCTTCCGAAATAAGAGGCCGAGGGGCCGTGGTACTCCAAATTGATACAAAGATAATACAAAGACTTCGAATTTAACTTAGTATGATGCCGATATGCCATTAATATCCCCGACTCACCAGAACGTGGTGAAGATAAAGGAAACAGTTATTACAGTGCAGTCGCGAGAAAATAGTCGCTTTCTCCACGTTTAATATCGTTTACTAAATGAACTCGTTTTCTACAAACATTAAGATATTCTTTCTATCGGCTATTGAGTTATTATTATCGCAGATATAATAAAATTAATGAGACGTTGCAGACCGTTCTGGTAAACATTTACCGTGCAGTTTATAAAGTCACCGAAGTTACGTCATGTAACATTAATATGTTATGTACTTCTGAAGAATTATTTGCTTACCTAAATTTACAACCAAACAAAACATGCAGAAATTTAAAAAATGCGATTTCAATTATTGTATTACATTCCGTTTACATAGTCGTACAGTACACTTACAATGAGTTTTTACGTTTTGACAAATATGACTGTTTTGGTATTTGTTTACGTATTGGCCCATACAATTTCAAAGTTCTGACACAATCCGCTGCTTGGAAATAGTATGGGCAAATACTAAGCAAATACCAAAACAGTCATATTTGTCAAAACGTAAAAACTCATGGTAAGGGTACAGTTTAACTAATTAACCTAAAAATATAATACGGTGTCTATCCATCCCAATGTCTTATTTCGTTCGTAGCGTACGTAGCGTAGCGTAGCACGATATTTTATAAATCATTGTTTAAACTAATTAATTAAACTATTAAAAACCAAACCAATATTATTAGTTTCTTGTTTCATGTTCACAATATTCATTTTCTCAATAGACAAGGGTTAATTAATAATAGCAAACTGCTCTTCAAACTTCATGATCTATTTGCGGGTTACTAAGTTAATACGATTACTTGGCCACTTGAAACTATTTCAATGGTTCCGACATAAAACAAATTAAGCAAGTCAATAGTAAATAGGGATTAGAAGGGATTATCTTCAGGGCTTAAGTAGCTGGGTAATTAATAACAATACATAAGTAAATGATATACATATTAGTAACATAAACTATTTCCTTGGTCTAATTTACAACTTTTATTATTCCCGCGATTCCCGCGTAAAATACAAGTCTTTGCGCCATGCGCGTTCTTTTTCATTTTTTATGCTAATGCACACAATTGTATAACCCATACAGCCAGTGACTATATAAATGGGCACTTATTTTTATAAAAATAACACATCATGAAAATAATACAAAATAATACAATAATAATTAAATAATTTCAATATATTGCTAAAAATATAAATTATTACAAGTTTACAAAGTTAAGCAATTTCGGGCGCGGTCAGAAATTGTATGGGTGACCACTAGTGGCTAAATTTATTTTGTGAATTAAGTTATCATTGGATAACACTCGGTAAAGCTTGCTCACCTTTAACCGCAGTTGTGCTTTTCAACTTATAACAAACCTTTCTTTCCATTTGATGAAATAGAAGATCTTTTCAAAAAGACATATCTCGTACAATTTATTAAGAACGATAAAAAATCCAATCTTAATCCCTTGCCCTCTTTTGATTCCATCAAATGAATTGAATCACAAAATGGAAGCCAACTCTCAAAGGAAATCTACACTACGTACATGACTCGAAATCAATGTTGCATGAAGAACCAAATCAATTGCAGAACACATTGACTTTGACAAAACTCTCGGGCCGCTTGGATGAACGTCCCCATGTGAGTGTTTGTCACGGCACCTGATAAACTGAGTCATTGAACATAAACTTACGACTGTAGAGCAAGTAATCGAATAGACGCCTACGCAAGATTTGATTTTTTTGATAGAATATGAGATATAGACCTATAAAGCAAATACGATTATTTTTAGATTCTTTATGTAGTGTTGTTTATGGATTCAATTAAGATTCTATTCAACTAAGAGTATATTCTTACATTAGCTCTATATTTTACGCAAGAACATTAAAACAGACAATCGAACAATAAGGTAAATTTATATAAATGCTAAATCATCACTAAAACGCGACATCTAACAGGAAATTATATAGAAATAGTCACAATTAACCACATTTGGAAAAAATAGGGATTGTCAAATCAGTACACAGTCATTTTACAAAGAAACTAAACAATAAGACTAATGCATCGAAGATTAAGGTAACGGTTTTAAAAACGACTGGCTGCACATTTGCATAACCAATAAACATCAGTAAAGAATTTTATAAGCGTAGAATTTCTTAACCAGCTAAACGGAATGGAGTAAACAAAGAAAGATTTTAGTTTAGAATTTGAAAATTCTCTTAATAAGTAATCTATTACATACTGCATACCCAACGTACTTACCGTAAAGCGAAAAAGGGAATGCACAATTGCTATACTTATATATAGGTATATCATTATTTTAGTTTATTCCGTCCCAGATGAAATGAGATTGCTACTTATAAGATGCCCATAGGTCGTCTTAGGATTATCCGTGTAGTTCCGGGACTAGAATAGGGCTACGGTATCCCCTGCCTGTAGTAAGAAGCGACTAAAAGAGGGCTTCCGGGGTTGCGGGCGGCAAGAGTGGGAGCTCGAACCGTCCAGCAAGCGACCCCGGGAAGGATGGCGGTATGTGTGGTCGCATACCGTCGTAAACAGGTTTGGGAGGAGCGAAAACTACTCTCCCAGGGCAGAGCCCGATCGGGGCATCGCGCTTGGAGGACTCCGGCTGTGTTTCGTCGGAGATCCCAGTGTTCTCCAACTAGCCTCCGGTTTGGGGGGTTTAGTGCGGTAAAAATCCTACATAACACGTCGTCAGGTACCTTTTTGAAGGTTGCCCCCTCGTTAAAAATAAAGGTCGTCTTAGGATTCTATATAATGCGACTGAGAAACATTTGACTTTGTGATCATTTATTTTATTTTATGTAAGTACTGTTCCAACCTAAAGAGTGTGCGGCATTACAATAAGACATAAGGGAGTTGACAATTGACGAATTTTTGAATGATAAAAACGCTGATAAATTATAAATGAATATACATATTGACTTTATATGAGTGAGCCCGTTAATGTTTAATGTTAATATTAATAATAGTTATAATTTCCTATAATAATATTATATGCCCATGAGGCCGGAATATGGCGAATAATTACCCAATGTTTTTAAACGTATGTTCCACAATAAAGTTATTTGATTTGATAACTTTTAAGTCACATTTCCTACCTGAACAACTAATATCCTTACAACCCTGCGGTATGGTATGTACTGCACTATATTTAAATAAATCGCTATAAATGACACAGCATCGCGCTGGTTTAAAATATGTACGTGCGTCGTTTATGCATAAATTTGTAGGGAATGCCATTGCACACATTCATACGTGATTTCGCATATAGTTCACCAAACACGAAAATATGAAGAAAATGCATTGATCGCCTCTGCGACCATCTAGCAGAAAATCAGTGAATGCATGCACCTCACTGGTCGTACTTTGACAAAATTCTTGGCGAACGAGGAGCGAGCGAGCCACCGAATGGTTCGCATACCTTCTACAAATATGCAAAAGTTATAATTTTAACGCTATTTCAAACTGAACTCGCTGTATCCAACGTTCGTCGTGACGGTGAACTGGATACAGTTTTACTGCTCAAACAAAATTAATCCCCTTACGTATAAACGTTTGATTAAAATTTAAATAGTAGCCCCGAATAGAAAATAAATTTAGAACATAAATTTATACTGGTTTATTTGTTTTTGTAATAAGTACTTAGATAGGAGTCTTCGTTTAATGATTTCAGAATTATGAATTCTATTTATCCTATTAGACGGCATTATCTAGGTAACAATTGTACCCTAAAATATGCATTACTCTTTTATATTCCCTTTTAAAGGTAAAAATAAGCTACTATTTACTTCGACCACAAAATCATTAATACTCAGAGTTTGTGACAGGTATATTAAAAATGTCATAAGTTGTAAACATGTTGTTGTGTATCCCGATTTTGTTAAAGACTTGTTTACTTGCTAGTGACCTCATATAATTCAAGTGATATTAACCGCCGATTTGATCGTTTTCAAGATTAGAAACTTCGACATGAATTCTTCTGAAAAGTTGTGCCCATAATTCTTAAAAATAATGTTTGAGACAATAACTTTGTGTTTTCTTACGTCTTACTTACATACTTCTTAGTATGTAATATTAAGAGCTATAACTAAACAACTAAATGGATTGCCTGTTTCTTATTCCTATGAAATTTTACTGACACTGTTTTTTTTAATATTACCGGAACAAACTTAAAAATAACGTTGAAAGGAGTATTTAGAATCTAAACAGCAACATATATGTATTAATTATTATCGCTCAGAATAGTACAGTACATTTAAATATGGTTATATTTTAAGTGATAATACGGCATACTTCGCTCCGTATTGCAGTGTAAATTTTTATATCTTCAGACAGCTCGAAGTCACATGAATTATGCAAATTCCAACACCCGCGAACCGAGTGGATCCGAGATTTACATCCGGAGTGCACATCGTGGACTAACATTATAAAGAAATATGTTGAGGTGTCAGTTTGGAAGTTTAAAGCTTCCTTATTCGATCTGCGCTAAGTAGGTAGTTTGTTGGTAATATTTTATGGAGAGAGGTTATTTATGAATAAAGTTTGCGCACTCATATGTAGCTTTTTTTATTGCAGTAGCAAGCTTGAAGTCCATCTGATTACAGCCACCCATGGATATCTGTGATTAACTCCATCCATACCCAATACGCACTTGGCCAGCGCGGTGGACTACAGCCTAATCCTTCTCATTCTGAGAGGAGACCCGTGCCCAGCAGTGGGACAGTAATGGGTTGATGATGATGATGATGATGAACTCCATGTTGAAGCTACCTGAAAGTAACTGAAGCCTATTACAGATTCGTTAGATGATCGCCATATACGCAAATTAGTCGGCATCCACACACTTCGTTATTGCACGCTAGATATACCTATTTGTGGCGGTGGAACCTCCTATGCTGGCTCCATCGGCTTTTAAATATACCTCATTTTAAATATATAGACTCTTCGTGGTTGAACTCTTCATGGTAAAATGTTGTAGCATTGATACCCACTTGTTTCTCATAGTACCAGTAAAGTGTTGTGATATGTTGTGTAGTCAGAAGACCAGCAATGTATCTATCTCTGACTCCTGTCTTGTTTAGCAATAGTTAATAAATTTTGAATCAAACAGTCAAATTTTACAAGGATTGCCATGCCTTGCATTTTATCTCTAACGTAAGATGTATAAATTTATCTTCAAATGCAGTTCAATGACACTGTATGAGTTTGGAGAACCGTTCTGAAAAGCTCATCTTCATCTCAATCATATTTTTTTTTCCAGGTTTCTCCCATTTTTAATTGAAATTTCCTGTACAATTTAATGTTGATCTACGTACCAGTAGGTACTTAATGTCACTATTTAAGTTCTGTCTTGCTGTACCTAAAAGTTCACTTAATTACTACGCGATTAAATCTCTTCAATTTGTCTGTACTATTTGCGTCGTCTGTTTTAGTAAGTGCAACGAAGTAAAAACATTTTTAGCGCACTATTTCGAAGTTCTTGGAACTTGTTTTTTTCTATTTTTAAGCTTAAGACTATTTGGAGGACATTCCTAAAAATATTTTATTTACGTTTTACGAAACGAAAATTTCATTTCACCTCAGACTGTTTACTTATAATCGACTTACACTGAATTCTAAAAACCAAACACGCCATCATTATTTTATAAGTATTTTGGCTACAATAATTTTATTTGAAAAAAAAAATGCCTAAGTTACATAAGTACAATATTCTGACTACATAAAATCAATCCGGAAACTATACAGTACATGCACGCTCGCGCCCACTTAGCGCTGAATCCTAATGCCGTCACAAATCCGAAGCTAATATAATTTCTACGGGCCCAATAAAAGAAGTATTACAAATATTATTCCCACCACGATCATTGGCGTGCGTACAAGTATAATAAATACGCAATCATGTGAGGGTCTCAAGTCACGTTCGAGCTTCGCTCACGTTTTAGCGAACCTACGATTTTCCGTAGGCATCAACAGGTAAGTGAGTCATTTGTTTCCCGGGTGAAACATTTCTCTTGAGTCAGGTCATGACGGGAGGCACGAGGCACGCAGACAGACGGTAACTGGAACGTGCAAAAACTCAGCCCATTTTTACACATCAGCTGGGTTTAGCGTTCGTGAGGCTCGACATTCTTTTGTTTCCAACGTAATATTGTAACTATGTTCTCCAACAAACTTTTCCACGTCCGGAAGATAAAACGACCGCGCGTCAGGCGTATGCTGAACGCTTTAATGATAGTGCGGTAAGTGTTCTGTACTAGGTTAAAACCTCAAATTATTGCAGTTCTCGAATATAAATCACAATTACAAGCTATTTCAAACATTTTGAAACTAGGGTCAACGACAAGTTCCAAAAAGCACCCTTGAGATATTCCAAGAAAACTGATTTACAGTTATTGACTTGCAAACTTCTAGACCTTGGGTCAAAGTAATCAATCAATAGTTTCCTGACCTAAGCCATACACTTGAGGTCATGACGTAAATCTGAGCTTATGAACATTATTGGTCTCATTATACGACGGGCTTGTCTGACCCAATCAGCCTACAAACCGAGCCAATCAGTTTTCAATTTGAGCCAATTACAGTTTAGTCCTTTGTCATCTTATGGTACTGTAAGTTTACAGACTTCATTAACCCAATACTGTTCTATTTCTGGACATAGTCAATTCAAATAAAAGGTTTAGTCTGAATTGTTAGACTTCTCATACCTTTGAGAACTTTTTTAAGAACTCCCAGGAGGGTAAATATCCTCGCGATGTTTTCCTTTACCGATACAACAAGTGATTTCTAAGTACAGTAATTTCTAATATGCAACTAACTTAAACTTAAAATAGGAGGTATGTGTCTGTGTATCCCTGTAGTTCCGGGACAAGAATAGGGCTACGGTATCCCCTGCCTGTCGTAAGAGGCGACTAAAAGGGGGCGACTAAGGGGGTGGCAAGAGTGGGAGCTCGAACCGCCCGGCCAACGGCCCCAGGAAGTACGGCGGTATGTGTGGTCGCATACCGTCGTACGCACCAGACGGTGCGGTGAGCGATAAGCTCACCTGGGCGGAGCGTTCCTTTGGAGATCCCGGAGTCCTCTACGCAGCGCTGAGGACGGCCACCGGGGGGGTTTTAGTGCGGTAAGAGTCCCACATAACCCTGTGTCGCTCCCAAGGCATCAGGCTTTTGAAGGTTTCCCCCTCGTGAACAAAAAAAATGTGTCTGTGATTTGAACCTCGAACACTCGATAGAAAGGATGTCAAACAATAGGCTATGATATCGTTTAAACCTCTCTGCTTTTGAAAAGAAGGCTGCAATATAATCACGATATACTGACTTGTGTGAAAGTATAGGTAAAACTAACTCGAGTTATTTATTTCGAGTTATTACGAGTTATTTATTTATTGAGAGATGAGAAGCGGCTAAGAGTCGCGATATTCATAAATGTATGTCTTTGAGATCTCTGTCAACAGTTATCTACTTATACAGAATATAACAGGTAATGGTATTCTATTCTGCTTTCTTTTACTGTTTCCAATGTGCTTTTTGTTTGTATGATGTAGTAAATTGTTTACACACACAGATTTATTGCTGCAACATGTATATATGTAACGGTAAAACACTATGATATAGAGTTTTTTAAACTGAAAATAGAGCTTTATTTGACTACGAATCTGCCGAAGGTCTGATCGACATAGTGCCATAGATGTCGATAGTTAGTTGTTACTAAATGAATCGATAGGTGCTATCGATCACCGATAGAAGATCGTGGATCAGTCAGCATTCATCGTCCCTACCCACGTCAGAAGAGATTCTGAATATGTTTTAAAATACCAACCAATCGATCGTTGTTTAATTTGATCTGTATCTGTCGACCTATATCTATACTAATACTAATAGCGCTACCATTAATGTGGTCGGTCGGTCGAAAACAATTGAGGGTATTGATGATCAATCGATTGGTGTATGAACAAACCTTTAGTGCAACACTACTGGAGATTTTGACAAAATATCTACATAATAGTGTACATCTTACCCTCATTTATGTTAGAAAGACCTCTACGTATAAAAAATTAAAACTGATTTTCTGACAGACAATACATCTTAAACCCGTAGACTTAGAAATTTTAAATTTCGCTTAGAAGCTTTTCACATAACATAGTAATTATCTTTTCTTAACGATTCATTATTGTTGTACATTTATTTCCTAAGGGGTTAAAAGGGAATTAAAGTGTAAGTGATGTGCCAATTACACTCCAGCCACACTTGTACCAAAGAACTATTATGTAACCACATTCATATAAAATTAAATAAGCGTACATTTTTCCGTTTCCCCGTAATGAGTATCCGTTCAGCAAAACTCGCGACTAATTATTTGGGGTGGACGCCTGACAGCCGCCATGATGGACGACCAGCTGTTTATTATATTTTCCGGCTCTTTTAACCCTTACTAGATGCAATTTAAAATTTAACAACGCCCGCTTTTTTATTAATTAAAATAGTTTTGATAACGTATGTGATACATCTATATTTTTATTGTCAAAGCATTTGATTGCTGTTGTACAAGTATCGCGTCTCTTGTGAAAGACAAATACCAGATACACCGTAATATTGTGGAGAATTTACAGACTTCTATATTTAGTTGCAATACACTTGCAACCCACCATCAAATACACCAAAACATTAGTATTTAATCCACAGAATTTCTTTGGATTCAAAAATCCTCATGCATACTCCATCATGCTTCTTCAATGCAATACTGCTGGAGGAAATGACGAATAGTGACGAAACCATATCAAATTTTATCAAGCTTTTAATCTCTCACGCTTTGAATTTAATCACAAATAAGTGATGTGGTGGTAGTTGTATTGACATTCAAAAAGTGCTCTGTAATGAACCTATTTTGAATAAAACATTTTGATTTGATTTTGATTTGATTTGAATATAGGAAACCTAAATATATAAACATAAGGACTACAACTTAGTTCATGGAGAACACCAAATACATAGGAAACTCTTCTACAAATTGGGTTTAGTTATTTATGTAAGCGGAAGGTACACTCCACCTTTCTAACATAAAAGAAAAAATAAAACTTTCGCAGCATAAAAGTTAACATTCCTTCGTAAAAAATATCCGGCACCGTATATCGAACGAATAGGTAACGTAAATATTGTTAAGGTAAGCCGCAAAGGCGGAGGTAGCTATAAATACGTCTGTAAATATCATCGGCCCGAATCCGAATTTGGCGTAAAGTGGTAAACCCTTATGAAAAAGCAAATACTTGAGTCGACTCGCACCTGTAGCCCGGTGACGCAACAAAGGAACGCTGAGTAATGCCTGTCGATTTTTCGGCTAAGAAATAATTCACTTGTTGATTCTGCTCTCCAGCCCTCCACTCGTCTTTACGAATAGAATGTATTATTTATTCTCCACCCGGAAACTTTCCTACGTGACAAATATACTCATTATTTCAACAACGCCATCAAAGCTACTTTATCGTGGCTTACTGCCAACAAGTATTTCGGTCATTACAATTTATAGCAAATATTTCAATGAAAAGAAATGATTTTTAAGACACAAGCAATGACTATTTAGAAATAAGAAGTCACTTCCTTTTTTTTCAAGTTTCTATAGGCTTACTTATAAGACAAAATTATTTTATATGACATTTCAAGTTATAATTTCATTTTTTTTTTTTCATCTGCTATAACTTTAATTAGTCTAGTTTATAGGTGATAGAATTCTTTATGGTTCTTATCTCTGAGCCGACTTACTATCAGTTGAACTGGATACTCATACCACACTTTTGCAAAAAAGTGGAAATTCAGTTTGAAATAAATTATAGAAGTCAAGGTCCATAGCTTAAATCCGGATAGCACAGTAAATCCTACATAGAAAGGTAAGCCGTACCACAATGTTTAGGAATTAGGAACGGTAGAATTTCGCACCGCTTTGTTTGCTTAAAATTATTATGAGGTAATGTAATCGTGTTATACGCGGGTTCAGTATTTTAGTACCTACACGTTCTCGAAGAGCATTCCTTCGAGTAGTTTGACAAATACCAAAGGTGCCGGAGCTGTAACGTTAGTTGCCTCGTCACGACACAACAATGTGTCGAAGAATGTGTTTACGGTGCCAAGAATTAAGCTCTTTAGCGATGCCGAGGATTCTTGGAAATTATGCATCCACTTTACACGTAAAGTCTCTATTTCTTCGGAGACGGTTACTCCATATAAAAGCTGCAAATATGTGTAATATTTTTATTAAGTTTATAAATATGATGAGGTCTACGCACTTATGCTATTTTAAATCAAAATCGACTATTATTTGAAAGTCGTAGTAGATTAGGTATTATTAGATTAGTAGATTTCCAATATCTGTAAGCTTACTAGATTAGTATAAATAATGTATACGTTAACTTCACTTTTTTGTTTAAATATTTAATTTATTCTACGTGAACAGCCATAAGCTAATGAATTGATAAACAACCAAGAACAACTGCGCCACATATACATATACTGTAGATACATAATAATCTATCTACTCGTAAAATGGAATCATGTCTTTTCTTACCGTTAATCATAAAAGCGGACTAAGGTTAAACATTAGGAGATGAAACATCTTTTTATAAACTTCATGAGCAGCTTTGAACTACAATAGCCTATAATCATCAGTTGAAAGTTATATAAAAAACATTGATATGCACTATATACTTATCTCGAGATAAATGAAAAAATATAAACCTGTTTTAATCACAAAAGACCTGATATTTTGAAAATGAATAAGAAAGTTTTTACAATGAAATGCTTAGAATGTCATAACTGGTATAAACGATTTGTTTTAAACTCGTGAATTGTTAAAATACTTCGGCCCCTGGAGTTTCAATTATAATATCTTGTTCATTTTAATTCAAAAGGCACCTTTATTTCATTTTCCTTTCTTAGTCCTGTTCAAACACTGCTACTAAGGCATATTTTTATGTAGAATCTTACAGCCCCCTTTATATTCGTTTGAGATATATTATACTAAAACTAGCTGACCCGGCAAACGTTGTGTTGCCATATAAATAAAAAAATGTTAAGGGTAAACAACCCTTATCCCTTAGGGGTATGAAAGATAGATAGTAGCCGATTCTCAGACCTACTGAATATGCATATAAAATGTGGTGAAAATCGATAAAGCCGTTTCGGAGGAGTACGGTAACTAACATTGTGACACGAGAATATTATATATAAGATTTTAATATAATAATATTTTTAAATTATCTTATTATTATCTTATAACCGTCAATTAAATTGCTAGCGAGTAGCAACCTGGCGAGAAACTATATAAAAATAATATTCTAATGTTTAGAGAATAATATCACAGAATGGATTGTCAGCTAAAATAAATAGTGGAGGTCTTATTGAATATTTTAATATATAAAATAGTCTTAAAGGAATAATATATAATGATCACTGCCAGTCATAAACGTCTGTAAGTAGCAAAAAAGCTTCACATGAGTGGCAGTCCACCATGGTTAGTGGTTACTGCTGCTCATAGGTATCTGTAACCGCCTTCATATAGAACAGGGGTGCTTACTGAAGCCAATCACAAATGTGTAGCCAGTCCTAAGGATTAAGATGAAAGCCTCATATGTATGTCGGCAATAACGATGCTGCCATAGAGATCTAAAACAGAATGACTCAGATCTGCATATTAGCCTTTCCCCACCCTTCAAAGCAAAATACAGCGACTTCATACTGCAGTTAGAACTTCTATACTACTTAGAAGTAACGTAACTTAACTTAAAAATAAGCTTAAAAATATTAATTTTTCAATACATCTGATTCGCAGAGGGTTTTATTAATACAAATGTATTTTGAGACCGGTCCCATTCATTCAAATAAATGTATACTCCTTTTTGTTAGACCTTTGTAACCTCGATGAATCCTAGCAAGTGACTATAAAAAGTATATCAGTTGACACAGTGTTTTACAATAACATTTTATTCCTATTGTACATGTGTACAAGAACACAAAACCCTATATTTTCCAGCGAATTTGGTACGCGGTCCTATTGTAACAGACATTAATAAATAATTTGATTTTGTAAAACTCAAAGACTTGTTTATTCTAAAACTTACTCTATTTACTGTTTTATAAATAATTACAAGCATTACGAAGATATGAAAGTTTTTATAAAATAAAAAGCCAAAACCATTCAAATTAAATCAGTAGTTTTTGATAAAATCGCGGACATACAAACTTTCATACATACATACATAGTGGTCAAATACAGAACCTCCTTTAGAGTCAGTTAAAGACAAAAGACGTGTTTGAATAAGAGATTCAAAAAAAGTTAGTTTCTCTTACAAAGATATCACGGTATACGAAATCGGATATCTATCGTACAAATGGTCCCCGATTTAGGCGCTGTAAACATTCGCAAACGGACTTTAAGCCCGGTCATAAAAGTAATCCGCTCATAAAGTTACGCGACGATGGACAACATAAGGGTAGGGATTTTCTCGCACAAAGATTTCGAAGTAATTAAGATAAAATACCAGGAGTTTTATACGTAACCGGAGCCTGGCTCTACTCGTTTTTCAGCGCTCATACCGAGTTAATCCTCGAGTATGCAATAAAGCAGCTAAAGTATTTGTGTGCCAGGCGAAATTACCCATATTGAAAATACCCTTCGCTAACAGCCGACTAAAGGCTTATTTTAACATATCCGTATATTATATAGAGCCGTCGCGTATCCACGGCAGTGTTAACCTAAGTAACTGCCTACATTAAATTTCCGAGCGCTCCACCGCTAAATCTTTTTAGAGTATTGACTTAGTGTACTTACGGTCGAAGTTCTTTATCGTAGTGATGTTAAATAGAGTAAAATATTGGAAGGTTGGAAGAACAATGCAAGATATATTTTTTAAAATAATTAAACTTAAATCTTTTATTTATAGAACCTATAATTTGTTAATATGAGTCTAGATTGTTAAAAGCCTTATATATTGTCCCTGTGGTCTCGGGACCAGAATACTCGGACTCGGATCCTACCAGAATACTACGGTATCCCCTGCCTGTCGTAAGAGGCGACTAAAAGGGGGCTTCCGGGGTTACGGGCGGCAAGAGTGGGAGCTTGAACCGCCCAGCCAGCGACCCCGGGAAGGACGGTAGGACGGAAGGCTGGCGGTATGTATGGTCGCATACTGTCGTACGCACCAGACGGTGTGGCGAGCGCCAAGCTCACGTGGGCGGAGCCCGACGAGGCAACGCGCTTAGAAGACTCCGGTTGCGTTCCTTTGGAGATCGCTGATCGATGGAGGGCGTTTTGTGCGGTAAGAAAAAAGATTGTTAAAAGCCAATATAGACACGTATAGGGGATATAACGCTAGAAATAATTTCTGTAGAATAACAATAGAAATATTGGTTTTAGCACGTAATCTTTTGTTTCGTAACTAAACAACCTTACATCATTATACAGAAATATACATAAATTATACAGTATTTTTTGCCTTTAATTTTAATTGTAATAAAGCCGATTTCAAGCTTACATTTAATTTCCTACAGTAAATTTATAAGCCTTCCCGTTTTGTTATACCTACTAAAATTCAATAGCGTTCAATAGACTAAGGCGATTGTCTGACCGTAGTAAGAGAGTTTGGGTGAGACATGAAGTTTCAATGGCATTGTTAATGAACATAAGTCAGAAGTCGTAAATGGAAATGGAGATTCACATAAGGCACACACAAATAAGACTCATATTTTTAAGTTGTTCAGAGATTAGATCAGATAAAGTCATGGCATTAAGTTGGAATATCCCATTGCTATTGCGTTCATCAGCACCATCAGACTCTTCCATGATTAGTTGTGGTATCAAATAAGATATCCAGCGATTTTAAAATCAAATTTAAAATGCGATATTAATATTTTGATTTTTATTTACATTAGTATTGTGTGGTTAAACATAAACATAACATAAACACTTTCTACACTCACAGCCCCACACTAGGATTCCCTGTGTCGTGGGTGCCATGGACACACACATAGACAAATACACAAACACCCAGACCCAGAAACAGAAATCTAAATTCATCATTTAGATATCTGTCTGGCTGGGGATCGAACCCGGGACCCTTTACGCGTCAGACCGGTATGGTGACCGCTCCGCCACGCGGGTCGTCGGGTTAAAAGATGTATTTCAATTTTAAATAGTATTTATTTATCCAATATGTATGTATGTTACAAACACGATTAAAATCTAACGCTTAATCATTAAGTCAGATATAAATTGATCGCTTACCAGTTACTCGCTATCAATCAGTTACATGACTTACAAAGAAAGGTCCCTGTATTGATTTGCAATTATTATAAGATTGGCGCTGTTTAAGTTGACTATGCAAAATATTTGTGAACAAAACTCAATTCTAAGTACACAGAAGTAATAATTTGATTTATAAGCCTTATTAATTTTGTCTTCTAAAACCTGTTCAAATAACTTCCGTTTTCAAGAAGTGTTGTCGTGTTTATTTAGATTGTTTAATATCAATTTTATTATTAACTTTGTTATTTATTCGAATTTAGTAGTTTCTTACAATCCTGATTGAAAAGTACGCTGGATTTTTAATGACAAAATTGTCATGTGAAAGTAATACAACTATTAATATCACAAGATATTTTTTTATTCTTTCAAAGAAGTTATGATGTGTTATGTGTAAGGAATGTATAAGACGGGTTGGTTAAATTACTAAATGTGTATATAATAATATTCTATAAACAGACTAGCCACAAACAAGGCAGGCGAGTTCCAGAGGCAGCATACCACAACATTGACACTTATTAAGTTATTTACCTTTGTGGGTAGCGTTGTAACAATGTGGTAGTGAGGGGTCGGCTATGGAATTTTGTCAAGGAATGCACGCGCTTGCCAAAGGAACGGAGGAATGCCACCGCGACATCTTCATGCGACGAACAACTTTCCGAATGTGTCGACAACAGTTATGCTGGTTGTTTCTCGTTTGTGCACCACAAAGGCTGTTTTGCTAACATTTCAACTCAAACGTTCACGTTCAGCTTGTAAAGTTTCATTGTTATGTCTTTGTGGGCATGCTTGTTTTTATTTTGTTTTAATTGGTATGGACAGAAACGTTTAGGGTTATCTTTAAATATTCGCTTTAGAGATACATTTCAGTATAAAAACTACAGACCAATGCTACTTGTATCCTTACCATGTTCTCAAAACATCCCACAATTTTACGTTACGTTTACTCAACCCATTATTCTGTTCCGTTTGCTTCAGTAGGCTGAGTAAACGTAACAATAAGTAAGTCAAGTCTTTTTGTCTGCCTCACATGTTTGCAAAAAAGAGAGACAAAACATAAAGGGCCATTTTGTCAATCTAGACATTTAATGTTACGTTACTTACACTATAGTTCTGATACAATCCGCTAAAGGCGCTGATTGGAATTTGTATGGGCAAATACGTAAACAAATACCAAAATAGTCATATTTGTCAAAACGTAAAAACTCATGGTAAGGATACTGAAGTCCGAACCAGATAAACGTGTAATGTCAAACTACTTACTAAGTTAGAACGCCTAACTCAGGCACCTTCCGCGTCAAATCTTTGCAAAAATCTCAGCAGCTTAAACACGAATAATATCATTAACCTCACGTGGTAGTTTTCTCACACTCGAACCCTTTAGAAACAATTACCAACATACAATTGTCCCAAACTGTCTCTTGTTCCAAAATTAAGACCCAAACAAGCAATCTTATCCTTTCTAAATGAGTTGTCCGATTCCCAATTACGTCTTTAGTTCTATTGGAGCATTCAATTTATACTAGGAAAGCGATAAAGCTACCATTGGCCATTAACCTTGCCGGGTCGGTGAGGGCAATCAAATAAATATTGACCTACTAATTGTTTTTGCGGCATCGATGGCCGCGCGTGTTGACAGAGGCTGTGATAGACGACCTTTTTCCGAACCCTTTGATAAAACCAAGCTATTTTAACATATTCGTATCATATTCGGATCTGTGAGTTTTTGCTCTTTATCCCGTTTTATTATTGACGAGATGTCGAAATGGTGATTGTCTTCGGAACGGTCATTTTGACGCGTGTGTCGATCCATTTTCGGAACGTGGATTATGTTGGATATAAAATGTTTGGGATTCACATATTACATTAAATTGTTCATAGAGTCACGTAGAAAAATCTACGTTCGGTAACAAGGAGTAATCAAACTTTACAGCTTAGTATTTAGCGTCGGAGACATCTTTACTTTTAATTCGTTCTACGGGCAGTATAGTATGTTATTATTTTACCTTAATTTTATTTTAAAAAGTACGACAATTTCAAAATTGGTTACACCTTTTTCGTATTATATTAAATATCAATTGCGTGTATTTATTTCGCAATGTGCTTTAAACCAAAATATAGGAAATTGTCCGGGGAAATATTTATGAACGTGAGAAGCGAATAAATTTTCATATTGTCGAAGAAATGCTGATATACACAAAGGAGGAAATTCGTATCATATAAACAAAAATCTGATTAAAATATCAAACAACATCGTTATAAAAGTTCCATTCATTTTGTTGACAAAGTCTCACAACTTATTTGCATGGAGGAGATTACAATGGAACTAAGAGTACGGGAATCTCGGAGTTCTCTCTTGTATGTAGAAGTTCGATTATGTAGGCATATTTTAAGATGAAAAGTTTTAAACAATGCCCCGGGACACCGAAACTTTTCTTTTTCGATGTGTTTCAAACAAAATAGATGATAAATGTCTTTGTAGCCATATATTTAGTTTAAAACATAAGATCCTTTCTGGAATAATTTACCATTATTTTATAAAAGAAGCAAAAATAAAAGTATTCTTAAAACTTAATATAAGGTTCATATCAGAATTATTCAATAATGTGATCTTATAGTTATTGTTTCAAAAAGTTTTTCTTTTTGTTGTTGGTTTCTTTTAAAACTTTAAAACTTTTGGGCCCTTATTTATTGACAGTTACTTATATTGATAATGTACGTACGTGTGCTTTCAATTAAAACTAACATTATTCATTAACACAAATGTATTTACCACACTACTCCCATACGGAATGGATGAGAAAGATACAGGTTATTGATGACATACATTACATAATAAATAATCAGAGGTGCTTGCCTGGGATTCAAACCTCAAACGTCCCAATCGAGAGGCCAAGCTTTTACCACTAAGCTATCACTGCATTATCGGATGTTTCTGAATCATAAGGATTCAGACAAGGATTAACGATTAATCCAATTATATCAAATCAGTTACGACGAAACATATCAACTAACGGTCACCCATCCATTCCTAGCCGTGCCAACATTACTTAACTTTGTAAATCCGTTACAATCCACTGAATTATTCCACTTTCCATTTAAAAAACAACAAAAAACACTGACATAGACAAATTAAAACAATTAAGTTAAGATTAAAACTACTTCGCAACAATCCGCTACAAATATGTATGATGGTATATATTTTAAACCATGCAGTATGTAAAAAATATAAAAAAAAATATATACCATCATACATATTTGTAGCGGATTGTTGCGAAGTAGTTTTAATCTTAACTTAATAGCATGGATTTCCGCAAAGTAACGCCTGATACAATTAACTAAATTAAAACAAATAGGTTTTAATCAACCGTACGTTATATACACATAATACCACATTAATCACTGTTTAAATCTCTATATGTCGTTTAATGTACATTCATTTTGCAGTGCCTTTAGATAAACAAAAACAAAACTTATAAGCCGCAGTTTAGCCTCAATATACGGTTTCAAGTTTCATTATTTTCTCATTCGCTAGCATGTACTCATAGTATCTCATCGCCATACAAAGTAGCGGCACAAAAGATCTCATCCAGTTCATGAAACCACGGGTTAGTTCGCTAATAGAAACACTGAAATATATAGAACGTTAAGATAACTTGTTTGTTGGGTAATTTATATGTCTTCACTTAAAATGTTTTTACGTTGATGAAGTAAAAATGGCTAATAATTAACATGATTAAAGATTGATAGGCTATTAGAAGATAAAAAGTGCTACATTAAAAAAGACGGTAAGTAGAGGGAAGATTTTTTTTGCTCATAGTCGTAGGAAATTTCACCTTTACAGCAATATGTCACTTATGATGATGATTTTCTAATACTTTGTTGATATGAAGCATTTTGACTTCTCTCAAGAGCCGATCAACTCTGGTACTCATGTCCTATTTTAAATCTATTAAGTAGATGCTGAATTACATGTGAGACGACAATCTTAGTTTGCAGGTTCATGGCAAAGGTTCTGTGGTCTGCCTCAGATAAACTATTTGGGACACTGTTCCATCTGCTACATATATCCGCGGGTGGCAATGAATACTCGTACTTCGTTACGTCACCAGTAAGCTCATTTACTGCTTCAATATTAAAAGTAAACGTTAATATTCGTTTGTTTTTTTTTTTTTTTTTTTGTAATATAGGAGTAGCAGACGAGCATGCAGTCCTCCTGATGGTAAGTGGCTACTGCCGCCCGTGGACATCTGCAATCAACCCCAGATAGGTTTAGATATTCCTACCTGTGGTCGGCCATAGATGCGCCGCTACCCCTGAGGACTAAGCTGGAACGCCTCGGAAAAATATGTGTCCCTTACCACACCCGTCAAACCAGAACATAACAGCGCTTAACACTACTGTTAAAGGCAGAAATACATATGTAGCGCTGGTACCGCCGGAGTCGAACCACAAAAGGTTCTACCACCTTCTACACTCTCATGAGACAGATAGTATTCATATTTGCTAGATTAAAAAACTTTTATTTTTATTTTGCGACACAATAAACTATACCCAAATAGGTATACTTGACACTATGTGTTGCGTTCAGCCCGGAAATTGGAGGCGAATCTCCGCGCCCGAATACGCTCACTCGGTCAAATGCACACATGACGATGATGCATACATTTCATGGGTCTCTAATACATGAAACCATTTAAATGATTTATCAATAATTTCATTTGCTCTTTATCAGCGATATACGTAAATACGAGTAATTTTGATTTACGTTTACTAAAATAACTATTAATACTATTTTAATGAAGTTTGTTTTTGAACACGATTTCGTAATAATAATTGAACATTGACTTGAAACCTGCGGAAAATGTTAACAGATATTATGTATTATTGCATGGCTTCTGTACCCGACTATGTAGGGTAATGTTTTTGGGCGTATGTATGTAGTCCAAAGATATCCTATCTCGAATGATAGGATATTTTTCGACTATATACTGTAGTATTTAACCCCATTTTGGGAGAAAAATCAATGTAAAACAAATAATAATAATAACTACTAATACTAATACTATTCTACTATACTAATACTATACTACATCTGTAGCATTACCATGAGTTGGCATAGAAACGCCACTATAGAAATTGTAAATAGAAAACTATTGTCATTTTGCTAGTGAATAACATAACTACTATCGTTACGGTATTTCTTGACAACGTCTGTCAAATTAATGACTCATGGGACCGAATTTGTATGGCAATAGATCATAATGACATTAGCTAGCGATTTGATTTCGATAGGTTTTTTACGTATCGAGTTACGCCACTACGGATTTTAGTTCTACGAGTAACCAGAGGCGCTGTACAATTTTTCATACATTTATTTTACGCAGTCACTAGCGAGTAATACTTTTGTAAACTCATGGTAGTGCTACAGAATACAACTTTTTCTTTGATTTATAAATATGTTTTGTTTTAATTCGTTTGTAATTTGTGTTTATCTACATGCACGCAACGCTTAACTCAGGATAGATGTAAATTGTAGATACTCGTACATTGCTAGAAACCTTCACGGAAGTATGCGTGGCTGAACACGAGATTCACTACTTTCTACCACCATGAATCCCTTTGTGGTTCGACTCTGTCAGCACCACCGCCACACCTATTTCTGTCTCATAACAGCAGTGTTAAGCGCTGCTGTGTTTTGATCTGAAGGGTGTGGTAAGGGAGACATACTTTTCCGAGGCGTTCCAGCTTGGTCCGCAGGGGTAGAGGCGCATCTGTGGCCGACCTCAGGTAGGGATATCTAATCCTATCTGGGGTTGATTACAGATGTCCATGGGCGGCAGTGGCCACTTAACATCAGGTGGACTGCATTACCGTCTGCTACTGCTATATTATAAGAAAAAGATAATGCCTGAAGAACAGACATATACATATATAATATAGTACCTACTAAATTTCTATTCAAACTTAAAATAAAGGAACATGAACGAAAAAATAAGTTAGTATAAGTGGAAATAAAACAGAACTCATTTAAAACATTAAAGCTATTTTAATGTTGAACAACGCAGTCCCATTTCTTACAACTTTAATTCTATCTACGATGCTACTGGAACTCGGTCTTACTGTCTTAAGGCGCAGTAAGAAGGTGGCAGACGCTAAGTAGCGCTGGCGTCACTGAGTAGTGAGTAGTCTTAGTTAGTGCCATGCCTTAAAGAATTTAGACGGGACTACGTAGGATTATGTTTTGTTTTGTTATATTTTTACAAGTAATGTTTTCGAGGGTATGCATGTGTGTATATTATATGGGTGTCTTATTATTTGGCACGCCTTACTGCAAACGACTTGACGGATTGTAACGTATGGATGTCGTTGGATTTTTATAAAATGTGGGAGTGACATAGGCTTTATTTTTAAACAGTCAAATAAACGACTTTTGTAATAAATCTATTTATCGTTAACAAAATTGAAATAGCAATCGAATTTACAGTCCATCTGATGGTAAATGATTCCAACTGACCTTGGGCGATGGGCATCTGCCACCAACTCCATATACATATACCATAGATTAGTAAAGATACTTCGCCGCCTTGAAATTGAATGAAGCCGCAAATGGCTTATTATAGTAAGTTCTTTTTTTGAATTCTTGACGAATAAAAACATTTTTAGAGAAAATTTACGAATAAATAACTAATACTGCGTAATTTTCATGATAATTAAATAATTTATAATAATAATTTCAAATATTTTAGGGACATTTTAGCACAGAGACGTGGCAAATTTTTTTTACGCTACTGTTTCAATTCTCAAAACTGGGTACATTTTCTTGTTAGGAGTGAGTAATCTTTACTAATCTATGACATATACAGAGAAGGTGTTCTACCTGAAGCCGATCACAGGAGCATTGTCACTCCTGAGGACTAAGATGATCGCCTCATCTATTAGTCAGCCAGCAACAACTCTTCCATGAAAACGCTCTACTTCACGCTAAAATACGCGGGGTATTTAATCACAATACAATAAATAATAAAAGAGATAAATAAATTGAAATCAGTTGATATCCTACATATAATTACCATAATATGCCGTTATCGTTAATATGGGGATCGTTCAAAGACCGATTTCATATGCAGATAACGGCTGCATAAATTTCAATACAATCGAATGGGTACGAATATTTCGAGGCGGCCGCTCATAAACTACTTCTTTGTTAAATCGCAATTCTGAATATAATTTTTAATATGTCGCACATCTCACAGTAAAAATATGAAATTACATATACATAACACAAAGATACAAAAGTATATAAACCATACGTACATCCTTAGTATTTTTTTTTATAATATAGGAGTAATATAGGAGTAGCGTATTATAGTTATAGTATGTTCATTTCTCCTACTAATTAGTAAATGTTTAGATATGTAATTGACAAGCACGTATCAAATATTTGCGTGCAATAAATATCACCCTTGGTTTTTGGCCAATTTTCATAACTATTCCAGCACTTTGGTAGCACGTTTACGTCGCCTTCAAATTAACTGCTTTGTATCGTACAGCTTCGTATGTGCAACAGTGCTACGGCAGTGCTACGCGACACACAGCAAGTATTTTGAAGCCTTTCTTTATTTCATAAATTTTACCGTATTATTTGGAGTTACCCATTAAGGCCCTATTTACGTCCTTATATGGACAGTGAACGCGTGTCAGACAATGTCATATTATAATATTTGTAAACAGTAGTGTATGTTTTCATTCCACTATTGATTATGACGAACATGTAATTAAAGCCCAATCCAATTCTAAGCCATAAAACTCAGTGCCAAAAAATATATGAAAACTATGTAGATGCAAGCTGCCAATTCAAATCGATTGAATTTTAATATTGCTTCGGTCTTAGTCCCGGCTTCTGACTAGAATAAGAATATCGAAGCGAAGCCTTTCAAAGGCAAGTAGTAACTATTCTGTCGATCAAACCTCACAAATTCGTCTAACCAGTCTGTATATGTTCCAATATTTGATATTAACTGCATTAAATATTTGATATTAAATATTTTATTAAGCAACTGTGATGTAGAGGACTAAATTATAACGTCCCGCATCCCGTAGACATTAACTAGAATTTTTATTTACACAAAATTACCATTTGGCTATTAAGAAATATACTTTTAAAAGTAATCTCCATAAATCTTACTTCAAAGTAATAGAGACATAACGGAAGTCCAATATTATAAAAACAGATATTCAAAATAAGCATAAAAAGTGAATTCTAATCCTGATTACTTTCTTGACTAATCCCGAACGCTTGTCGGATTTATACGCTGCTTTGAACGGTTGCACAAATTTTAATATCGGCTAGACAGGAACGGCAGTGGAGAGGAAACTCATCGTAATTGCTCTTCATTATTAATAAGCTATCCATGATGCAATTATTGAATAGTGATAACCTAATGGTTTGAAATGCAGCCGCTTAATCTGGGGATCCAAAAACCCCAAGCACAAATTTCTGATTTGTAGTAGTTACATTTTAAGCTTTAGTATTTAGTATTAAATTTAACCATCACTTGCTTTAACTATAAATAATAACGTAAGAAAACATACACCCCTAAGAGTTCTTAAAAAATGTCATAAGTGCAAAAATTTTATTAATCAACATTTAGTCAGCTACCCTTAGTATGACTTTTTATGTTCTTACAAAAATGATTGTTTCTATATTTGTTTAAGTATTTGCCCATATATTTCCAATCAGCGCCCCTAGCGGACTGTATCAGAACTGATTGGAAATGTATGGGAAATACGTAAACAAATATAAAAGCAGTCATTTTTCTTAAAACGTAAAAACTCATACTAAGGGTACTGTGGACTATGGCCTAAACCGTTCTAAAAGGAAACCCGTGCCCAGCTGTGGGACAGTATTGGAAGGAATTCAAGAGGCAATTTCGCGGAAATCTGATAAATATGCATATCATGTGCTACGTGCTAGTTTCCTGAATATAAGGATTTGCATGAAATTGACGTCAAGTAAACAAATAATTTCTACTTTGCGTCTTAAATTGTATGTTCATAAACTGTATTTAAGACCCATAATAGTCATCTGCAACACTTACGTTCAATTGTCATGTTCTACGCTTTTTATGATGATTCGCACGAGCCATGTTGTGCCTACACCCGTCAATAATACTGAATCTATCTAAAGTTTTGCTTGATAAAGGTCACTGTATACTAGAACTTGGTTAAGTTAAGTATTAATAATAACTTTAATAGACGCTTCCTACACTAACAGTACCACACTAGGATTCCCTTTATCATGTTTGCCATGAACACACACAATGAATAACACACACCGAGAACTCATCATTTAGATACGGACCTTTGCGGGTCATCATAATGTGGATTAATTGTTAATATTGTCCACTAACCTGACTCATCATCGGATCTGTATTGACCTGACACATGTAGGTACCAGAGTCCTCCGGTTCCACGTTGTTTATGTACAGCTTCCAGGTGTTGAAACCGTTGTGGGAGACGGCCAGCCGCGGACTCACATTCACCGTGTGAGTGTGAATAGCCAGGATTCGCTTCGTGTCCGATTTAATCCACGCCACCTTGAAGTAAGTAAATTTGTTATAAGTTAATTGCTTAAAGAATCTTTATTCAACCAAAGCAGAGTAACTTAGTAAATAGTAAGTGGAAAGTGGTAAATAAATCCGTAAGTCATTTGTAGTGTCTATATAAAGTTTTTTCAACTGGGCCTAGATCGCCAAATCTAAAAGACTATGTAAACGAGGAAAATGTTGAGAGAAGTTTATTTTGAAGAAACAAACGCAAACGACTTACTGATGGTAAGTGGCTATTATTGCCCTTGGAGTAAGCAGTCCCAAATAAATTAAAAGTCCTATTTGAGATTCATAGATGCGTTACTACCGCTGAGGACTACATTGGAACGTATTGAAGAAATACATGTAAATATATGACTACACCGTTCAAACCGAAACAGTTAACAATGGTATTTGGTAGAAAAAGATATGGCAGTGGTATCTCCGGAAACGAACCACATGGTTCTCCCACGTTGAAATATTTACACTAATCTGCGTTTCATTTCCTTTCCGGTATTATTACCATGCATTATATTTAATTTTTCGTACCCAAAGGGCAAAATCGGAACCCTATTACTAAGACTTCGCTGTCTGTCCGTCTGTCCGACTATCCGTCTGTCATAGGGCTCTATCTCTGGAACTTTAATAGATAGACACTTGAATTTTTGACAGCGGATGCATACCGGTGGCCGCTACAAAAACAAATACTAAAAATAAAAAAGGTGAATACAAAAAGGGGTCCCCATACAACAAACTGCTATTTGATATTTTTCCGACTAACTTTTGAACCGTTATAGGTAGACAATTAAAATTTTCACAATATGTGTACATCAATGGCTGGTATAATAATAAATACAAGGAATAAAAAAGAAGAAAATTTTGGTTGTACGGAACCCTCTGGGTGCGGGTTTGACTTTCACTTGGCCAATTATTTTTATTAATACTTACTATACACGTTACACAAACATACCTTGTATTCGCCGATGTGATTGACAATGCATGTGAAGTGCACGTCTCTTCCCATAGATACTGTGAAGTTCTCCAGAGGTGCGAGGAACTTCGGCTCCAGTTTGCTGTATCCTAACCCTTGCAGCTGACCTGCAATTAAAATGTTTTTTTTTAAGTACGAGTGCGTGAGGTGCGAGTGCGAGTGAGGGGTTAATGTAAAAACAACTCGTTATTTAAAATCCGTCAAGATGTTTGAGTTATAGAGCGTATCGAAGAATTTATACATACATAAATGCACTAGTAATATATTACTCCCGCAGTCGGGAAGATTCCAAATATATTCCCCCAATGGCCGATAGATGATCACATCCCAAACATAGCAATTGTTATGATTTGTAATATTATGCATCTAAGCACGATTAATATTCAACGATGGAAAGTGACGATATTTTTTCATGTTACTTACTATTAATTTCAAAGTGAACATTTTAATGTAGAATCACAGTTCAAAAAGCTGTTTACTAACCGTCCCATACTATAACAGAAAATGATCTTCCAATTTCATTTATTACTACAAATATGCATATTTCAATCACGTTATTATTAATTACAAAGTGTAAATTTTAGTGTAAAGTCGCAGTTTAAAATGCTGTTTTTCCTAAACGTTCTGGACTGTAAAAGAATGTGATGCTCCAATTTCATTTATTACTTCGAATATACATAATTATTTCAATCACGTTATTATTAATTATAAAGTGTAAATTTTCGTGTAAAGTCACAGTATAAAGGCTGTTTTCCTAAACGTTCTAGACCGTAAAAGAAAGTGACCCTCCAATTTTATTTATTACTACCCATATGCATATTTCAATCACGTTATTATTAATTACAAAGTGTAAATTTTAGTGTAAAGTCACAGTTTAAAAGGCTGTTTTTCCTAAACGTTCTGGACTGTAAAAGCCAAACGGCTCGCTTAAATTCGGACGTCTAGCTTGCAATACAATGCGCTGGTATAAGTTATCACTTTAATACCAGCGTTCTACGCTTCGCAATAAAGTCGATATTAATGTGTTCCATCGCAAACACATTTTGAGCAAAACTGCATCGGTAGTTATTAAACCCAAGGTTAGGTACCCGAGCGTAGTTTGTCGAAACTATCCGGAATAGAGGATCTATACGCAAAAACATAAAAATCGTCGTTATTTGCTGTTGCATGTTTCAATTTTGATTTGATGATTATTTTTTTGTAAAACTGTTATAGGAAACATACACGCTGTTCGTCTGATGGTCACTGTCAAACATGGCCATCTCCAACCAACTATATATAAAACACGGATTCTATCTCAAGTTATTTACAGATGTGTTTTTGGCAAAGGGCGATCTATCGCCGGCCGGGAGATCATGTTCGGGGAGCGGACGCGCTCCAACAGTCTTAGTTCGGAACTTGTATATGTACAAGATGTTAGAAAACTTCGATAGCGTGATTCAGAATACTCGTGGCGCCATCTCTTGACGAGTAGCGAGAAGTCTGCACACGTTGTTTCTCCTAAAGAGTGACGTGCTGTCACACCTTCCCACTTAAATGCAAGATATGCTTCACACTTTTAATAGCTATAATCTATAATGGAGTGACAGCATAAAAATACATGGCTGTGATTATTTCTGTCCCATTGCTAGGCACACATTCCTCACAACTGAATAGATGCAAGAAATCATTGCTACTAACGATCACATATTAACATCGTAATTGCATAAATAAGCCTTTCAATGAATTTTCAACTTTGTAATCAGCTAGTGTTTAAACATCGAAGTAGTTCCAATTGCGCGAAATTTCCTACCGGCCATTTTAACGAATCAGCTCTATTTTAAACGTAGCCAAATGTAAACGAAAGAAATACAGGTCGAATTGGCCTTTCAAATTGCTTGAAATTGGGTCAGATTTGCACAAACAAAAGTCGTGAAATTGCTGACGGTACCGTGTAGCAGTAAATGATTCGAGTTTAAAGATCTTTAGTGTTTATTTCAATATTTTATCGTATTTTAATTAAATACAACATTTTCACAGTTTATTTTGTACAATAATTGAATCAATAAAATGTTTCAGTATTAATAATTTTAATGGTACACAATTAACTCGTACAGTACGTTCAATACGGGGTATAGTAAAATTACAATAGACGGGCTGAATTTCATTATATATTTTTTTAATAATATAGGAGTAGCTGACGACCATGCAGTCCACCTGATGATAAGTGGCTACTGCCGCCCATGGACATCTGTAATCAACCCCAGATAGGATTAGATATTCCTAACTAAGGTCGGCCACAGATGCGCCGCTACCCCTGAGGACTAAGCTGGAACGCCTCGGAAAAGTATGTCTCCCTTACCACACCCTTCAAAACGGAACACAACAGCGCTTAAAACTGCTGTTATTACGCAGAAATAGGTGTGTATATACTGATCATCGCTCAGCATTGATGCACTGCTGCAGTTAGGCCATCATCTACCACGCTGGCAAGACCATGTTATATCATTGCTTTATGTTCGTCTTTATAACACTACTTTGGGATCAAGAAGTTTAAATAAATAAGGAAATATTATGACAATAACGACGTAACTGACTGGCTAAATCTTATATATTCTAAAATTCTCTTGTCACATTGTTAGTTACCGTACTCCTCCGAAACGGCTTTAACGATTTTCAACAAATTTTATATGCATATTCAGTAGGTCTGAAAATCGGCTACTATCTATTTTTCATACCCCTAAGTGATAAGAGTTGTTCACCCTTAACATTTTTTTATTTATATGGCAACACAACGTTAGCCGGGTCAGCTAGTAGTTATATAATTTAGTAATATGTTTAGTTTGTATTATATGCTAGATTGTAAAGAGGATTAATAACAATGTAGATTATGTATGTATGAAGTCAAAGTACGAAACAAATTGTAAACACAAACGTGCATTAATAATTGCATTTCACAATGTATTACGAGAACATAATGAACAATCTTTGTAGAACAATAATAGAAGATCAAACTATCTAATTAGAGGAAGTGATAGGGTTGCCTGTGGATTTAAATTAAATTATAACGAGACATTGTGATAAGATTGAATTACTTATTACTGAGTTCATTAAAATGATGGACAAAATCACAGGGAAAAGACAAGTAGAGAGAAGGAAAAAATCTTGGCTGCGCGCATTCAGGAGTTTTTTTTTTTTATATTATAAGAGTAGCGCCGGTACCCCTGAGGGCTTAGCTGGAACGCCTCGGAAAAGTCTGTCTCCCTTACCACACCCTTCAAACTGGAACACAGCAGCGCCTAACACTGCTGTTATTAGGTAGAAATAGGCGTGGCGGTGGTGCCGCCGAAGTCAAACCACAATGGGTTCTACCACCTTCAAAGCGCGGGAGTGGACCGGAATAGCAAATGCAGCTGAACTATACCGCCTCACAAAGAACCGTGACAGATATAAAAAGCTGATAGCCGACCTTCATTAGTTAGACAGGCACCACAAGAAGAAGTTCACATATATCCAATAACAGTGAAATGTAATTTGTTTTACAAACATCACAACCCTATTTACATACATTAACATATGAACGTACCGTCATTTCCATATAATTGCGTAAGTAATATCCTTAATCATTTGTGGTCCCGCAATGAACAGATATCAATTAGTATCTGCCATTCAAATTCGTCGATCCGTAGCATCCGCTGAGATTCTGTTTTCGACGACATTTGACGATTAGGGATCCGATTGTTGATCACATAGATTTGTTGTTTTATCCTTGTACCGACTGTTTTTATTTTAACATACATATCTAGTTATTAAAATTAGATCATTAGTTATTTATTTATTTAAATGATTATGTATCAGTTATACATTTACATTACCTTTTAAAATTACCTTTTATACCCGTGAATAAATAACCAATATGCAAATTTGGCTTACCAATTGACAATTTATCTATGCTAAAAAATTTCGAATTACGGTCTTTGATAGGCAAAATTTGGACAGATTACGTATAAATAATGGGCGAAAGATACAATTGATTATTTTTCAATGTGAAGTCATTATAAATTGCTATAATGGACAACATCACGAAGGAATCTACACACGTTTAAAAAGTGATCAAAGATATGTGAAGGTCGAATTGGTAGAATCCGCACTTGGGCAGTACGGGCTAAACCCTCTCAAATTGAGAGTAATGGATTGACGATAATTAAAACCTCCTCATAAAATATGTTTATATTTTATTGCTTTATTTGCTTATCAATTCTATGTATTAATTGAGATAACCACAACACAGTATCGCATTTACATAATCATTTATCTCGTCAATTCAATACGTACAGTGCAAACGATGTGTCCTGAATAATTGTAGTGTCATTGGTCCCAAAGGTCCATTTATACACTTCTCCGCAACAAACAGACTAATCACACAAATCGTTACGCAGTAATTCTAGTGGTTTAAATTAAAACACGATTATGGATATTTCCTCGTTAACATTATCATGTTAGTTTATGAAGCAAAACAAACAATCGTATAACTTATTTATATAGCTCTCTTTTTCATAAGTAAATATTATATTTGTAAAACCTGCGTAGCGTTTATGATAATCGCATTAATGAAGATCTATCACGTATAAAGTATTGATTCGATTCCTGACCTGGCATAAATAATAAATATAAAATAACAAATTAGTATAATACTTTTTTCCGTAAACTTTACGTGTTTTATAAGAGTTACTACTCACCCAATGGTTCAAATTTAACCATAATATTTTTTCCATTTTTTTTCATAACACTTAAATTCGTCAATAACTATTAGAAAAAAAAACGTGTGACAAACAAAAGAAAAAACTACAAAACCATTTCATGTTCGTCTATGGCTACCAATAATTTAAAATTAATCAAAGTTTATTTAATTCCTAATGAAGATACATACTTAGTTTACAGAAAACGTAACCTGATATGTAAGGATCTAAAACCCGAGATGGCATATCGCAAACGATATGTCAAGTTAAGCAAGATCGAGCGCGGTCGATTCACAGATCGGTGACCGCAAGTGACAAATTTTCATGAACGTTCCCGCGCTCCGTAGGGCTCGTTAAGCAGTCTGTTCCGATTGTTATCATTAGTAATATTGTCAGAAGCGTGGGTGGAAAACGTCCAATAGATGAATTGACGATTACCCCGAATATCCATCAATCAATATTGAAACAACGCGGTAGTGAACTCAATATATTACTAGGAGATACCAGTGCTCTCAACTCAGAGTCTGAGTCTCAGACTAAGATTCACACGAACGAAAGAATTTTCAGAACTTTGTGTATATTAAAAAATAATAGGTAATCATTCGGTTAAAACATTATGGATAAAACTACACGCCTCACATTGAAAAAAATCTTAGGGTATGCAAGAAGTCTTCCACTTGGCCAACATGGTAGATTCTGACCCCTCTCCCTCTTAGAAGAGATCCTTACCCAATTATGGACAATAATGCGGTGACAACCCTAGTCGTATTTACATGATAATATGCTCCATTAGATACGAGCGAGTCACGAGTCACGCTTTGTGTAAGTGATATGCTCTAAATAATTGTAACCTAAACCATCATTTGTAGAATCGTCCACAATTAACAGGTGGCAATTAGTATCTGCCATTTGGATTCGGATCCGTTCGACGCCGTGATTTTCGGCATTCAGCATTCAGATAGGGACATGGACAGGGAAGGTCGCCGCCTAAAAAGGGTCACACTAAATGTCCCATACTGTGACATCAAAACGATTAATGGCTTGTGGGGGATTTCGGAACGGGGAATATTTTCGTCCAATTCGCCTAATGCAAGGCTCGGATTAATTTTTTTTATCATTTTTCATTGACCTAAATTCTTTCATCGGATGAATTGAACGATATATTATCGCTGGATGTTTATAGATTTAATCTAATTCGACCTTCTAAGTAAATGGCGACCCCAGTTAGTCGTAAAAGCAAAGGCTTCAATAGAAATGTGATTCATGAAAAAGTGTTCGCTACACACGACCATTTTAAATTTCTGTTATGAGATTTGGCCTTAAGTTGAAATTCTGAATTCTGGTAATTCTAGTCTATTAATTGATGATTACAATAACTTGACGAAGCAAATTAACGCCCTTTTTGAAGTGAACATTAATGGACAATAATGTGGTGACAACCCTAGTCGTATTTACATGATAATATGCTCCATTAGATACGAGCGAGTCACGAGTCACGCTTTGTGTAAGTGATATGCTCTAAATAATTGTAACCTAAACCATCATTTGTAGAATCGTCCACAATTAACAGGTGGCAATTAGTATCTGCCATTTGGATTCGGATCCGTTCGACGCCGTGATTTTCGGCATTCAGCATTCAGATAGGGACATGAACAGGGAAGGTCGCCGCCTAAAAAGGGTCACACTAAATGTCCCATACTGTGACATCAAAACGATTAATGGCTTGTGGGGGATTTCGGAACGGGGAATATTTTCGTCCAATTCGCCTAATGCAAGGCTCGGATTAATTTTTTTTATCATTTTTCACTGACCTAAATTCTTTCATCGGATGAATTGAACGATATATTATCGCTGGATGTTTATAGATTTAATCTAATTCGACCTTCTAAGTAAATGGCGACCCCAGTTAGTCGTAAAAGCAAGGGCTTCAATAGAAATGTGATTCATGAAAAAGTGTTCGCTACACCCGACCATTTTAAATATCTGTTATGAGATTTGGCCTTAACTTGAAATTCTGAATTCTGGTAATTCTAGTCCATTAATTAACGATTACAATAAATTGACGAAGATACAGATTAACGCCCTTTTTGAAGTGAACACTATTGGGTATTTATGGATCGTATAATTTTTGATTCTTTAATTACACTACTAGCTAACCTGGCTTACTTGGAATAAATGTTATTAGGTCTATTACATAAGTTTTTTTATAAGAACATGATTGTTTTTTCTAATGTTTTATTACAAAATTAGGCCCAGCCGTACTTCATATTTAAATGTTGTAACTAAAAGGATGTAGCCACTTAAAAAGAACGAGACAAAATGTATATTAAAATATACATACACTATTTTACTTTCTGTCTACACTGGTTATTCCTGGAAATAACTGATTGGACTTTGGCAACAATTTCACGCAAACAGGATTACACAGAAAACGTCAAAGTCACTTATTGCGAAAAACATTTCTATTTGAATGAAGGATTTTACAGAAAGCGTCAGTCACCTATTGCGAAAAAACTTTCCATGTATACCTACATTTAAAAACCCACAAGAACGAACTAACTATAACTATTGAAGGTGGTAGAACCCTTTGTGGTTCGACTCCGGCGGCACCATCGCCACACCTATTTCTATCTAATAACAGCAGTGTTATACGCTCCAGCTTAGTCCTCAAGGGTAGCGGCGCATCTGTGGCCGACCTCAGGTAGGAATATCTAATCCTATCTGGGGTTGATTACAGATGTCCATGGGCGGCAGTAGCCACTTACCATCTGCTGCTACTCCTATATTAAAAAAAAAAGAAAAAAAAACGAAAACTATGTCTTTAAATACCTTACAAAAAAATAAAGCCAATTTGCTTTTTTCCAATAGAGTTTTTAACATTGTCTTTTCAAAAACAATTTTTCAACGGAGTCTACAATATTGTAGGTAGTACCGAGATATAAACAATCAAAACGAAAGCCAGCTGTGTTCTTGTTTTCGTTGTGAAGGCAAGAAACTAAGTAAATACAAGTCAGAGAAGTATCCAAATAGAACACGAATTCAGTTTCCCTGAGATTCCAGTACACAACTTCAGTAGTTGGATAATTTGGAGTACTCTAATAAATTTATCAAGCTTCTACTTGGTTGGCAAGAGGTGGACTATTGTTACAGAACTGATAATTACTTTTAGAACTTACAACCTATACTATTATTATTTAAGTTAGCAGTAATAACCTAGTGGTGAAAACTTGATCTCTTAATCGGGATCATAATTAATGAAGTTGGAATCCCAAGTATAAACGCACCTCTAATTTTTCAAACTTATGTGTGAGTATTAGACATTATTTGTCACGTTTTTTGATAGAGAATGAAAATCTACACACTTGACAGTTCTTTAAAAAAAGCTGTCAAATGTGAAATCTACCCACTTGCATCCGTCCAGAACCGTAGACTATGGTCTAAGCCTCTAATTATCAGTAATAGTCGACTACGCCGACTATTGTAGTTTAGTAAAACTTGACAGAGTTTAAATCTCCAAACCAACTGGAATGCTTGCAAGCTTTGCGTTCCATTACCCTTAACTGGTGTCATAAATTTTATGAACATAACTGGAACCGTGGCGGCCATGCAAAAAATGTAGCTTACAAGCATTTTTGATAGTGATATTCAAAAATACTTTGCAACATCCGTGTATCATATATGATATATAAAATTAGTCTTCGAGTAATTTAAATGTGACATGCGAACGAAATGAAAAAAAAGACGAGCAGACGAAATGAAAAAAAAAATAACATTTGAAATATGTTCAACTATTTTACATATTAAATTAATTATTTATTTCTACAGTATAATGCCACACAGACACAAGCCGTACTTTTCAAAATATTTTATAGAAAATATGATTTTGTCTGCCCGTGTCTGACACGTACAATGTCTGTGAATGTGAAACGGTGCCTTAAACTAATATAAATGTGTCAATAGTGTTTTCGGTACTTTTACATCGCTTTGTCCCTGTAGTACCGGGACCGGAATAGGGCTAGAATCCCTTGCCAGTCCTAGGAGGCGATTAAAAGGGCTTCCGGGGTTGCAGGCGGCAAGAGTGGAACCTCGAACCGTCAAACTAGGAGGACTCCAGTTGCGTTCAGGGTGCGGTAAGAATCCCACATAACCCTCCCATACGGTCACCCTCCCCCTTTAAAAAAAAGAAAGACATTGCTAAACGAAGAAAGGTACCAACCAACAAGTAAACGTCGACATAATTACGGGCTAGAACGAACAATATTTAAAATCAATAAGGACGCACCGTGAATACTGTCGCTTACATTTAATTTACGCTTATATCAGTACCTGATCCGGAAACCCATTAACTGCCAGCGAGTTGACACAATTTTAATTTTCAACCCTTTTTATATTCTCACTACAGTCTGCAAGCAAATTAAGACAATTTCGCACCCGTTTCTGCTATCGGGTTTATTAAGCTTATTCCTAGAATTCCCTTAGCTTACTGTGATAATATTTTATTAAGTAAAGGGTCTGTTTTGTAAATATATTTTTGTGGAAAAATATTACATCAGAATATTATTTGTAATAACAGAGAAATACTGTGTTGATTTTGGAGAATAAATAACAATATATATATTACTAGCAGAACCCGCGGCTTCGCCCGCGTAAATCAATATTATATGACATACAAATAACTGTAATCGTAAATTTGTACCTAACAATTTTAACGATAAAGAAGCATTAATATTTAATTAATAAAAGCTTTTTTTTCGTCACTGTGTACCTAAATTGGTCAAGCTTTCTTCAGAAACATACACAAAAACTCTAATTAGTGGACTGTAATGAAACTTTCTTTAAAATATAAGTTTCATGTAGGATACAATAATTATTATTTACACTATTCCATAGGAACCGTCCATGTTATATGGGGCCTTACATACAGCGGTTCTTTCCAGGGTCTCTGGCTGGGCGGTTAGAGCTCCCATTCTTGCCGCCCGCAACTCCAAAAGTCCCCCTTTAGTCTCGTACGACAGGCAGGGGATACGGGGTAGCCCTGTTCTAGCCCAAAATTTTAATCCAAGGTCTATGTATCTACCACGTCACCATCACTAATCCACGCATAACCACAACCATATCCCACGGCAGGACAAAATATTGGCACGCAGTGTGTCCAAAGTAGTTGCGATGTACCTAATCAGTATACCAAAATGTAGGCTGAATTGAATAAACTTACGCATTATCATATATGAAATTTGCACCCCTTCAACGTTGTCGTATATTTGTCTGAATAGACGTTATCTGAAATTTCACGTTTCAAACTTCGAACCTAAAAGATTCCCGTATACATACATATAACACATCTTTTACCTCCTTAGTAGAATTTCAAAAACATTCCTATGTACATATGCATCAATAGATACTTTATCAGCAAATTTCTGAAAGATAATATTCAACACCAACGGTCGGCAACCCGACACCCACGGGTGGTGTATGGCCCGCGACTTTCCCTTGTGGCCCGCGGGTCTGCGCGTTACTAATAATTGGCCAAGTGCAAGTCAAACCCGCACTTGGAGGGTTCCGTAGAACCAAAATTTTCATTTTTTTTTAATTTCTAGTATTTAATATTGCGGCAACCATTAAGGTACACACATTGTGAAAATTTGAACTGTCTACCTTTAACGGTTCAAAAGTTAGTTGGAAAAATATCGAATAGCAGTTTGTGTTCTATAGGGACCCCATACAACACAAACTGCTTTTTGTGTTCAACTTTTTTTATTTTTATTATTTGTTTTTATAGCGGCCACAGTTATGCATCCTCTGTAAGAATTTCAAATGTCTATCTATTACAGTTCCAGAGATAGAGCCCTGTGACACACGGACAGACGAACAGACAGCGAAGTCTTAATAATAGGGTTCCGTTTTTATCCTTTAGGTGCGGAACCTTAAAAAACCGCTGTTCTGCACTTCAGCACACGCAATACATTCCCATGTTAAAAATATATGTTACGTCGGCCCGTGGAATTTCGCCCTACACTAAACTTCTCTGCTTTTTTCTCCTATGTTCTTTTTTCAGACACGCCAAAGGAAGTAACTTCAATAACGGATTTTTAAGAAACTTTCTTTACTAATAGTACCCTAATGGGGTTGATGGTTGAGTTGCTAAAAAGGGTAAAACAGATGGGTAAACAGAAAGGCATAATGCATACACCCTTTTATAGCCGTCTTAAGGGTTGATCTAAAAAAACAGTGACTCAGATGCTTTATTGAGTCTAATGATAATTTTTCATAGTGGTTGCTTCCAAATTAACGGATTATAAAATAAAGTTCCAACCCCTATTTAACGACCTTAAGGGTTGATTTTCAAAAAATGGAAAAATAAGTGATATATTATTTACAACCAGAAAGCAAAATACCAATTTTCATAGACTTTTCTTCAAAATCTGCGGACTTCTAAACGAAGTTTCTACCCCTATTGTATAATAGGGGTAGAAACTTCGTAAAGAGAGTATCCTCTTAAGGGTAGATTTTCCATAAATGGTGTTAAAAAGTTCTATCATTCCCAACCAGAAAGCCAATTACCATTTTTTACAGTCCTTGCTTCCAAATTAACGGTTTTTTAAATAAAGTTCCATCCCCTATTAAACGTCCTTAAGGGTTAATTTTTCAAAAACGGTGAAATAGGTGTTCTATTATTTTCAATCAGAAAGCAGAATACTAAATTACATAGAATTTGCTCTAAAATCTGCGAAATCCTAAACGGAGTTTTTAGCCCTATTTTATCCTCTTAAAGGTAGATTTTTCCATAAACTTTGTTAAAGAAGATCTATTATTCCGTACCAGAAAGCTAAATCCTATTTTTACAGTCCTCGTTTCCAAAAAAACGGATTTTAAAATAAAATTCCATACCCTATTAAACAACCTTAAGGGTTGATTTTCCAAAAACTGTAAAATAGGTGTCCTAGTATTTTGAATCAGAAAGCCAAATAACAATTTTCATAGACTTTGCTTAAAAAGCCGCGGACTTCTAAACGAAGTTTCCACCCCTATTTTACCTTCTTAAGGGTAGATTTTTCATAAATGGTGTTAAAGAAGCTCTATTATTTTGAACCAGAAAGCTAAATGCTATTTTTACAATCCTTGTTTCCAAATTAACGGATTTTAAAATAAATTTATATTCCCTATTAATCGAACTTAAGGGTTGATTTTCCAAAAACGGTAAAATAGGTGTTCTATTATTTTCAATCAGAAAGCTGAATACCAATTTTCATAGACTTTGTTTCAAAATCTGCGGACTTGCCAACAAACTTTCAACCCCTATTTAACCCACATTAGGGTTGATTTTCCAAGGACGGTAGAATTAAAGTTCCACTATATCTAACCAGTAAGGCAATGACTAACTTTCGTAGTGCTGGCTTTCAAATTGGCAAATTTTAAAATAAGCTGTCAACCCTTATTTTACCAACTTAAGGGTTGATTTCCAAAAAATGATGAAATAGGTGTTTAATTATTTTCTATCGAAAACCCAAATACCGATTTTCATACAGTTTACATCAAAACTGGGGGACTTTCATACAAACTTACAACCCTTATCGAACCCATATAAGGGTTGATTTTCCAAAAACGGTAGAATTAAATTTCCACTATATCTAATCAGTAAAGCAATGACTAACTTTCGTAGTGTTGGCTTTCAAATTGGCAAATTTTAAAATAAGTTGTCAACCCTATTTTACCAACTTAAGGGTTGATTTTCCATAAACAATGAAATAGGTGTTTAATTATTTTCTATCGAAAACCCAAATACCGATTTTCATACAGTTTACATCAAAACTGGAGGACTTTCATACAAACTTACAATCCTTATTTAACCCACATAAGGGTTGATTTTCCAAAAACGGTGCAATTAAAGTTTCACTATATCTTACCAGTAGAGCAATGGCTAACTTTCATAGTGCTAGCTTTCAAATTGGCAAATTTTAAAATAAGCTGTCAACCCTTATTTTACCAACTTAAGGGTTGATTTTCCAAAAATGGTGAAATAAGTATTTAATTATTTTTAATCCAAAACCCAAATACCGATTTTCATAGAGTTTACATCAAAACTGGGGGAATTCCATACAAACTTACAACCCTTATTTTACCCACATAAGGGTTGATTTTCCAAAAACGGTAGAACTAAAGTCCTATTATATTTAACCAGTAAAGCAATGGCTAACTTTCATAGTGCTGGCATCCAAACTGGAAAAATTCAAAAAAAGCTGTCAACCCCTATTTAACCACTTTTAGGGTTGATTTTGGAAAAACCCTTAGATTAGATTTTTATTACTTTAAATCAGAAAGCTAAATACCAATTTTCATCCAGTTTGCTTCAAAACTGACGGACTTTCATACTAACTTTCAACCCCCATTTAACCCCCTTAACGGTGGAATATCAAAAAATCCGTTCTTAGTGCGCATCTACATTATAAAATGAAGCTATGTTTCAAATTTCATGATTGTAGCTTCAGCAGTTTAGTCAAAACCTTGATTAATACGTTTTGAACGTGAGTATCTTTTCGCTTTTATATATATAGATTGTAGTTGTATAGACAAACACTGCCAATGTAATCCTTTTTGTTATAATTATTGAACTCCCTGTTAATATTATTCGAGGAAAAGTAATTTATAATGATGCGGGTCAGACAATTATTTTCCGATGAAACCGACAAAATTAAAATATAATAATATACCTCATAAACAGTGTTTACCTTCGTACATACTTAGTACGAGTATTGTAATAACCTACGTTAGACAAATTAAAAATTTTAAGATAGATTAAAAAAAAATGTGAGCCGTCACGGGACGCCTGGCAGATGTGAAACATCGACATTATTTTGTAAAAGTAATATGCAGAAAAGAACATATTGTGATAGGAACTAAATATGTTATAATGATAAAATAAAATATTACGATTTTTTTTCCAGATAACGATGACTATTTATTGAATAAACATTTATTTTCATTAATACAAAAATTTACGAATTTATTGATGGCTTAACGCCAGATCGAGTGGGAGAGAATCGCACAGTCGATTGCGCATGGCGACGCGTCGCCACACCGTACACACTACTGCATATAGACTGTATATATATACCATCGTATAGCGTGGCGACGGCATGCGTCGCCACGCCAGAAATCGGTTTTACGTGCGGCTATAGATGTTTCACATCAATAAGCATTCTGTGATAAAGGCTGTGCGAAAGCGAATAAATTCCGAATAATATACTTAGAAGGAGGTTCGAACTCAAATCTCAAAGGCAGCACATCAATCAACTACAAATGGCACATTTCTTCTATGTTCATGGTTCTGGGACCACATAGGTACAATAAGGTAGACTATTCGCTTGTTAATACTTACCTTTAATATAGAAAATGTGATTAAAATAAAGCAATTTTCCCGTCTTTATTACTGACTAGCTGACCCGGCAAAGTTTGTACCGCCTCAAAATCTATTTATCAAATATATTACATAAAATATATAGCCTATGTTACTGGTGGATAATGTAGCTTTCGAATGGTGAAATAATTTTTAAAATCGGTCCAGTAGTTTTTGAGCCTATTCATTACAATCAAACAAACAAAGTTTTCCTCTTTATAATATTAGTATAGATGGACAGAATCTGTCGTGTTGGTCTCAATGCCGAAATTGATAACATGTTAATCCTAGACGTTATAACTCCTGTATATTACCTAATAGATATTCTAATTAACAATAATCATTATGATACCCACCTAACCATAATCCTGTATTTTAATACATCAGAAAAATGTAAAAGATTAAGTTCATAAGTATGCAATACCAAAAAGCCGCTTTGCGCGTATAGTGAAAGCAGTACGTGCGAAAAATACGTAACTCACACATCTAAATTGTAACTGGTAGATATCAATGTATTTCCGCCGTTGGAGGAATGTAATAGAAAATTTGGTATTACGTTTATTCTCATGGTAAGGAATAACTACGAAGAATTAGAAAAATAATTACATGAAAATCGTGTAATCATATAATCGTGTAAGCATAGTTATCAAACAGCGTTATGAAATAATTTGATACTATAAGAAACTATTCAGTGCATATCTTGTAATCTTGTACTCTTATGTAAAACCGAAGCTCATTTTATAGTATACATCTATGGTACCTCATATAAAAGTCGTATAGGCTTCAACCTAACTTAATCAATTAAATCCTATCACATCAGTTCGTACCATTTAATGATAAGAATTAAAAAAAATGGTTACCATATAAAATACCCTTCATAGGAAAAAAATTATAGAAGTGTTACGAGCTTTTTTCGTTTATTCAGATTTCTACAAACTTTATTCTAAGAAAGAAGACACCTTCAGTTATCCCTTAAAATACCTACACAAAATAGTTTTTCCTCTAATAGTGCTGGCGTTTTGTCCCCTCGTCACGATAAAGGGACAAAACGATTCCCTAATAGTAAATAGACTTTATCACATTGCAGAGCTTCAGACGTCACCCTGTCTTTGTCAAACGATAATTAATAACACAGGGTGACGAAGAAATATAACATAATAATTCCATTGATACGGAAGATGAAACTATCCTTACTTGACATATTCTTACAATTCCATGGTGGAATATTTCTGCTGATAATATATACAGATAAATAGGTAAATGTTCAGATTTAGTCGATTAGCTTCGGTAAAATATTTTATTAGCATCCAATCCATCTGACGTTATCTGGTCATTGTCGCTCATGGATATCTAACATCTCTAATCAAGACTATAAGGAACATGGGTTCAAACCGAAGCCGATCTCATGTGTTGCCACTTCTGAGAATTAAGATGATCGTCTCATATGTAAGTCAGCCCACACCCTTCCATCAAAACCCATAATTTATTCTCCCCAGACCAACCATGCTGGTTCTACTAGCCATCAAATAAACTCAAATAATATGTTAAATGTACCTAAATATTATAAAAACAAATATGAAAATATAGTTCCTTAAAAAGCTTCCTACTTTGTCACTCCCGTCACCATAATAGGTTAAAACGATTCCGTAATACAGCAAAGAAGGCTTTGTGATGTAGCGAGGCTGCACGCATCAACCCGACTGTGTCAAATGAAAATTAATAACAGCCAGCCACGCGGACATTTCTCATTATCGTACCCCTTCTATAGACTTCCTATAAATGTATGTACTTAGGCTTATATCAATGTATGAAAAGCGTCGGAAAATTTGTACTTAGGTATATTTAAAATCTTTATAATTAGGAGTAAAATCTTTTGGTACTCGTATGCTGTGTGAATAAGATTGTAGAATCTTTTGTAAATAAACTACGATGGTACCATCGTAACATTTACTTGTGGCTCCTAATCTGGCTTACTGCTGTAAGCTGTAAGCTGTAAGGTGGTAGAACCCTTTGTGGTTCGACTCCGGCGGCACCACCGCCACACCTATTTCTACCTAATAACAGCAGTGTTAGGCGCTGCTGTGTTCCGGTTTGAAGGGTGTGGTAAGGGAGACAGACTTTTCCGAGCCGTTTCAGCTTAGTCCTCAGGGGTAGCGGCGCATCTGTGGCCGACCTCAGGTAGGAATACCTAATCCTATCTGGGATTGATTACAGATGTCCATGGGCGGCAGAAGCCACCTACCATCAGGTGGACTGCATGCTCGTCTGCTACTCTTAAACTATAAAAAAAAGCACTACTCTCTTCTTTCTACGTTGTGGTACATTAGAGTAACATGTTTGTGATATACTTACTATCTCCGTATTTTGTGGTACAGCATAGTTAATTACATGAGATATCTTTACCAACTTAGTCCTCACGGGTTACAGGACATATTCGTTACTTTATGTCACTAGTGCCCATTACAGATGGCTTTGATCCTGATAGTAAGAAAGAGTCCTAGTCCTCAGTTGTAAAACATCCGTAATCAGCTTTAGGTAGAACCTATTATATACGGAGAGGGTCACAGAGGTCCATGCGTAATGTCCATCAGCTTACAGTCTTAGCTACAATCTTATCTTACTATCTACATTGCTATTTAAAAAAATAAAATAAATATATATTAAGAATCAATTATATTAAAAAAATAAAACACGATTACTTACAAGTAATTAATTTAAAAAATCAAAAACCCGACTGCACCAAAAAGGCTGAAATAGAATTTCCAAAAGCAGTGAAATAGGCATTTCATTATTTTTATCCAGAAAACCAAATACAAAGTTTCAAAGTCGGTGTCTGCTTCAAAAACAAAAAATGTTCAAACAATATTATCCTATTTTATCCTCGTAGTGCTCATTTACGCTATGTAAAGAACCTATGAGTAAAATTCCAGCACGCTTAAGTTCAGCGGTTTCCCTTTGCGTTGATCTCTGGCACAGCAACTCACTCATTTAGTCAGACAGTCATCCCGATGTGTATATACGAATGTATATGTACTAGCTGACCCGGCAAACGTTGTGTTGCCGGGTGAACAACTCTTATCACTTAGGGGTAAAAAAAATAGATAGTGGCCGATTCTCAGACATACTGAATATGTATATGTATAAAATTTGGTGAAAATCGGTGAAGCCGTTTCGGAGGAGTACGGTAACTAACACGAGGATTTATGTATAAGATAAATTATGTAATGTATGTGTAATCTCCTCTTAAATTTCTTTATTTTGACACCCTACTCGATAGGTTTGGTTAACTATTTTTAAAACGTGTGACTATTTCGCGAAAAAATCCACCATTTACGGTCTATAAATTATATAACTTCAGTAAATCAAAGTTTCGGTCATTATTTTACCTCGTTAGAGGATGAATTTAATTATTTTTATCCAACAAGCCTGATACAAAATTTCATAGTGTTTGCTTCAAAATTTAAGATTGTTCAAATGAACTTTTAACCCTTATTTTACCCTCTACGGGGTTGATTTTTCGGAGGGGGATAAATTAGTGCGTACTTGTTCCTATTCAGAAAGCCAAATACAAAATTTTATAGTAGTTGCTTCAAAATTAAAGGATTTCAAAAAAAATGTTTTCCCTTATTTTACCCTCTTAAGGGTAGAATTTCCAAAAGGCCTTTCTTAGTACTTATTAACGCTATATAGAGAACCTATGTGCAAAATTACAGGTCTGTAAGGTCCTTGGTTTAGGCTGTACGTTGATTTCTGAAAAATTAAAAAGTAATTTAGTTAGTCAGTCAGTCAGTCACCTTGCTGTTTTATATATATATACAAATATGTTTTTATAATCTCCATTTAATTTCCTTTAATTTGATACCCTACTCGATAGGTTCGGTTAACTTTTTTTTTTAAATGTGTTACTATTTCGCGCCAAAAATCCGCCATTTTGTTTTTCTTTTTCTAACACCTATCTAAGGACACTCGGGTCATTGAGACAAATATAATGACACCTTAACTGTTGAAATTCATCCAGTCGTTTGTTAGATCGGATCAAATAAAGAAAGACAAACATACAAGATACGCGCGAAAAACATAACCCTTCCTTGGCAGTCGGGTAAAAATAACCTGTCACTTCTGCGAATCCAAAACAACCGGGTTATGCCTTCCAGTTATGCATTCCGAACATTGAAGAACAACTCTATCGTATATCAGATCCCAGACGCGGAGTTCTGGATAGTATTAATGCACAAACTATAACATTACATCACGCATATCAGATCGCTAGGAAAGTAGAGCATAAACTACGTACATACTTTGATACGTAGATACTTAACTTTTCTTCTTTTTACAATGCAGTGCAGTAGTTCTAAATTTATACGTAGAATTGTTGTTATCACTATGAATACATGCAAAATGATTGATTGAAATACACATAGTTTATTTTTATCCAACTGCGGAGGGTAATGTTCGAGCGTATGTATCTTTGTTTATCTCATTCTTTGGCACGTCCTACCACCAAAACGGCTTGACGAATTTTAACATAAGAGGTGTCGTTGGATCCGTCTTAATTGTAAAATTAACATAAGCTATATTTTTAAGCAGTCAGTTAGTTTCATTAATATATTTAAAACTTTCGTAATTATAGCTTGCACAAAAAAATGTTTATAAATGGTATTGTTATTCCTGTAAAATATCGTCTAATCTTTTTTTCACAACTGTGCCTATATTTTACGTTTTCGTTGTCTGAAACAACCTTAAAATACAACTGCACTAATGTACTTTATCGATCTGTATAAATATTAATCTAGGATAAAATGTACTCGGTTAATAAGAGAAACATAGAGAGAGATTATGGCACTCAATACCCATCAGCATCAATGCTCGAAACACCTCGTGTAAAGGCACCTAGCTGAATCGCCGTATAGACTATTCCTGTCCAGTTTAATTCACTAGCGCACACGACTACAGCGGTAATTTCCGTCAGTAACATCCCTACATTGAGCACTTCGACTAACCACGTGTGGAATGGAGAGTGTGGGAACGTAATACAAGACGACCCAAGGCTTTGTAACGCCTTTAAACCACAGCTTCAGTCAAACTGCTAGATCTAAATACCACACTGTATACTCGGTTCTAGGATAATGTCAAGTAGAATGATTTGAGTTAGCTACATTATTAACTTAATTTTTTTGTAATATGAACAATTAAGTACTCGTATACAGTACTGTACAGGGTACTGTACTCTTACCATGAGTTTTTACGTTTTGACAAATATGACTGTTTTGGTATTTGTTTACGTATTTGCCCATACAATTTCCAATCAGCGCCCCTAGCGGATTGTGTTAAAACTTGGAAATAATACGAGCCAATACGTAAAACAGTCATATTTGTCAAAACGTAAACACTAATGATAAGGGTACAGTCTACCTGATGGTTAGTAGTCTGTAACCAAATCTATGTAGAACAGGAACCTGAAGTCGATCACTGGTGCGCTACTACTCCTGAGGAGGAAGATTGTTGCCTCATATGTAAATCAGCCAGTATAAAAAGGACCGAAAATCCTCCAACGAAATTCAAAATTCACTATAGGTACGCTAGAGTTAGGTACCATACTCCTTTCATATATATATTTTTAAGCGGGGCAATTAATTTCATATTTAATTATTGGTATTTGTTATTCTCCAAACTACTCTATACAGTTTACTAAAAGCGATCCTTTATTGTTACAATAGTGGCAAATAGTACGTTACCGAGTGCAGTCGGAACTAAATCCAAGGCGACCTCGGCTATTTGCCTCTTCATAAAAATCTTTATACTCCCGTAATGGAACTAGGCTCTTCATAAACATTTACATTGCTGTCCCAGAGGAAATAGCAGTAATGCGTTTGTAACATTCGCTCACACACAACTCATTCGCTTTTATACTCATAACAAGAATACAAAGGTATTTTCTACATTGGTTTGCCTATCAGTATCATTATCATTAACAAAAATATAATCTTAGACTCAATATCTGTTATCTATGATTAACGTCCATTGTTCTCAAAATCAATCTATCTTATATTTTGTGTACTAAATTTCTATCTACGGTAGGCAATATTTTTATAAAATCATTATTATTATAAAAAAGTATAATTAGGTAAAGTCTCCAAATTAACGTCTTCTAAGGTTAGCTAGCAGAGAAAGCTCTAACTCTCGGACAAAAGTAGCCATTAAACCCATGCTTGTCCTGTACATTACTGTAAGAACCATAAACATTTAATAAATAACTTTGTATATTTGTTTAATTTTTTCCGCAAGTGTTCAAGCAAAATTCCATTTTACATCGTAAATGAATACTATAAACCGCTATTATGCATATTCAATAAATAAGGCCTGTTTTCGCATCCGTAATATGCATAACTTAAATCAAAATACACTCGTATTATTACCATTTACATTTCGTATTTGGCAGGAGAGTATCGGATTACGTATTCCAATTATTCAGTATTTCACGCTCATCGACGCCTATAATTACATTCTGATAGAATTGCATTAAACCCACCTCGTGTACGTTCACTAATTTCCATACAATTAATCCAATGATTAGCTTCAATCTATTGCGGGTTTTAACGTGTTAAATATTCTAGAACTTTTTCTAGTATATTACACTGATAGGTTAATTTGTTTGGCAACATTGAAACATGTTCTACCACGCTGTTGCAGTGAAAATTGGTTGATGCCACTTATCCGGGGACCAACTGGTTTTTACAATCTGATTTTTTATTACAATTGGTAATGAGGTGGTAAAGAGCATACGCTCCACCTGAAGGTACGTCTTCTCTGCCGCCCATGGACATCAGTGACCAGCTCCAAAAAGTCTTCGACTTATTGCCCATTACAGATGCACCTTGTGGACAAAGATGGCCTCATATATTGGTCAGCCGGCATCTACACCCGTTCAAAGTAACATATAACATATATTTCATCATATAACATCAAAATCAATACACCTTGTAATGCTAGGTTTCTAATCCGGAGGGAGGCACGAGTACGTCTCACTTTGGTACTTTGAGGCTTTCTAACTTAATCCTTGATGGTAGGAATGCATCTGTGATTGAATGTCGGTAGCAGGAATTCGGATGGGATTTAGTTTTAATCCCCAGAAGGTTACATTTAACCGTAAATTCTGTAGTTGGTAGTAAATATGTAATTGAAGACCAACTCTCTCATCTCAACTTAGCCACAAATGTGTTGCTACCCTGAGACGTATGTTTGAACGCCACTTATCAGCAACGCCTATTACTGCCTTATAAACAATCATTGTAAAACAGTAATAGGTGCCTCAAGAGCCGAACCACAAAGAGTTGTACCACCTTAAGTAGGTAAATTATATTTGCTTCTATCTATACATCTACGTATAATGTATTTATTATACATTACTTATGACATCGGTAGTATATCGTATTCAGCAAAGCATAGAAACGCACTTAAAATGTTACCCCCAGATGTCATACTTAAGGAATGTTCAAGTAAATTACAAAATAAGGCATCTCTTAGTGTTTATTTGCGGTCGTAAAACAATTTTCATTCGGGAATGATAATTAAGGTACAATTCAAGTTGGGTCCGCTCCAGAGATAAGTCAAACAAAGGCAATTAAACGAAAGCTGAATGATTGCACAACATAAGATACTCGTAGTTTACAAAGCCTTTTTTTTTTGTTTACGAGGGGGATACCTTCAAAAGGTACCCGACGACGTGGGAGCGACGCCGGGTTATGTGGGATTTTTACCGCACTAAAACCCCCCCGGTGGCCGTCCTCGACGCTTGGTGGAGAACTCCGGGATCTAGTTTACAAAGCCTACGATTTTCCAAAAAAAAAAAAATAACTGAATCCGATGTCATATAAAAACAAATTAGAGAATTATTATTATAAAAACTGAAAATATTAGTGCTAAAAATATAGTATGTGACCCTTCCACGATTTGGACGTATCCAAAAAAATGTTAAAATTTAGGTTTAGCCGTTTGGACTGAAGGATGTGCCAAAGACTGAAACATACATACGAGTACGTACGCTCAAGAAACATTACCTTCCGCAGTAGGATAAAAAAATAGTGTATATGTTGATTTAGCACTAAGTTCTGTTACAGTAGGCAACGGTCAACATTGTTCCAAATGTGTCCAATATAAGCCAAATATATTATACTTTTACTGTTTCATGGCAAAGCAATTACACCTTTTCATGGCAAAGCCATTAAACATTTTCCATTTAGAAAGGAATGGAATCTTAATACAACGCAACTAAATGCAATTAAAAGAAAAGGTAACGTGGAGTGTTTTCAATTAAATGGGGATCCGTTAAGGCATGTCGCAGGTTTGTGACGGCAGAAACAACAAATCTAAAACGTTCTTAAACTAACCCTCATATACATTATACACGTTTATTAACTACACTAAAATAACTACGGCATAAACAATATAAAATTACATTTATTCGGTGGGAATTATATTTTTATATGTGTTAATCATGTGAAATTGCTTAATTACAGGTATAGAGGGCGATATTATGAGAAAACTAAGACTTTTATAATATAGGAGTAGCAGACGAGCATGCAATCCACCTGATGGTAAGTGGCTACTGCCGGTCATGGACATCTGTAATCAACCCCAGATAGAATTAGCCTACCTGATGTCGGGCACAGATGCGCCGCTACCCCTGAGGACTAAGCTGGAACGCCTCGGAAAAGTCTGTCTCCCTTACCATACCCTTCAAACCGGAACACAGCAGCGCCTAACACTGCTGTTATTAGGTAGAAATAGGTGTGGCGGTGGTGCCGCCGGAGTCGAACCACAAAGGGTTCTACCACCTAATAGCAATTATTTATTTTCTACAATTGAAATGAAAGATCTAACGAGTTTTTCACCTGATGATACGTGGTCACTAACTCTCATGGACATCTGTAACCAACGCCATATAGAACAGGCTCTAACCTGACGCCGATCATAAATGCATTGCTACTCCTAAGGATTGATAAGATCGCCTCGTATGTAAGTCAGCTGACATCACCGCTTCACTGAACTGCTTTACGTTAGAAACGGGTGTACCGGTGGGACCTCCACGTTCGAAGCATACTGACTCTTACTTACTTACTGACTTACCGTTATTAGAAGTAAATACACTCATTATTATTTATGGTAACCTCTTACCACTTGAAATTTTACCACCATGTGCTAATTATATCCATTTCAGACATTAGATACCCGTTGACGTCGCTAATGATGATTTTATTGCACTTTTACGGCACAACATTTATTTTTATAGTTTTCCTTAAAAAAGCCATTAAACATTTTCCATTTAGGTAAGGAATGAAATCGTGGAAGCTAAATGCAATTAAAAGAAAAGGTAACATAAAGTGTTTTCAATTAAAGTCGGAATCTGCTAAGGCATGTGCGCGTTGTGACGTCGGCGCGGCGAATCTGGGGCAGTTGTACTCCAAACACTCCGAACTGCAATCGCTCATGGACATTACAGGCATTACACTTACTTTATTACTCCTTTAGTAATACTTTCAAACGACAACTCAGTGAGTGTAAAAATATATTCTGTTCAATTAATTAAACGAAACATATAATGGTTCCCCCTGTAGTTTCGAGACTAGAATAGGGCTACGGTATCCCCTGCCTGTCGTAAGAGGTGACAAAAAGGGGGGCTTCCGGGGTTGCGGATGGTAAGAGTGGGAGCTCGATCCATCCAGCAAGCGACCCCGGGAAGGACGGCGGTATGTGTGGTCGTATCTCGTCGTATACATCAGATTGTGGAGGAGAATCGAAAAGTATCCCCCAGGACTGAGACCAATCGGGGCATCGCGCTTGGAGGACTCCGGTTGTGTACGGCGGATATCCCGGAGTTCTCCAACAAGCGTTGAGTACGACCACCGGGGGGGTTTTAGTGTGGTAAAAATCCTACATGACCCGGCGTCGCCCCCACTTCGTCGGGTACCTTTCGACGTTTCCCCCTCGTAAAAAAAAAGTTATAATGGTAGTTTATTGGCATTCAAAAATAACTTTGTAAATTATTTTCTTTGATTGATGTTTATCTGTTAAAGCAAATTAAATCAAAAATTAAATTTGTATCGTCAAATAATAATCATCTTTTTCATTAGTTCCATATGTTTGCATATTAAATTGAGTCAAAGGATTATATTAATGTCCGTATTATTATTTTATACAATTTATTTATTGTATAGTCTTTTAGCTGTTAAAAGTCAGTTGTTATTTTACTTATTAGTTAACACTTCATAATAATTACGTAGTTTGAGACTATAAACATTTAATTAATTTAACTTTCTCATTTACGCTTAAAACCATAAAACAAAATGGTTTTGCTAGAGATTAAGTAAATGTGGAATTTAACATTTAATAATGTCTCTACTGTTCTAAACAATTACAAAGAGTACAAACTTGGAGGGTTATAAAAAGTAGATAAAATTAAATAAACAATACGAAATAAAAGTTAAGTAACATTAAGGTGGTAGAACCCTTTGGGGTTCGACTCCGGCGGCACCACCGCCACACCTATTTCTACCTAATAACTGCAGTTTAGGCGCTGCTGTGTTCCGTTTTGAAGGGTGTGGTAAGGGAGACAGACTTTTCTGAGGCGTTCCAGCTTAGTCCTCAGGGGTAGCGGCGCATCTGTGGCCGACCTTAGGTAGGAATATCTAATCCTATCTGGGGTTGATTACAGATGGCCATGGACGGCAGTAGCCACTTACCATCAGGTGAACTGCATGCTCGTCTGCTACTCCATATACTGCTACTGCATATTATAAAAAATAAAAAAATAAAAATGAAAAGTATGATTAATATCTTTTAATATGTTAATAACCTACTATGAACATTACTCGTTTAGTTTGTTGGTTCAAGCGTTACGTCACTCTACCTACTACTACCCTTTTCGATGAATATTTTTGCTTAGAAGCTTGTAATTTACATAAAATCTGTTAAAGTATCTTATATACTTTTATATACCTTTATATGATGACGATATGTTACATACAAAATCTTCCTTACACACAAAATTTTAAGGAAATACTTACACAATATATACTTACAAAATACACAAGAGTTTGTAGTATACCCTAACTTAATAATCGAAAACAAGGAAACTGTTGGCAAATAACGAAATAGCAAGTGGATAATGCAATAGGAATCTGGAGCGATGTTGCTCCAAAATCAAAATTTCTAAGCATTATTTAAAATACACAAGAGTTTGTGGTACACCCTAACTTAATAATCGAAATCGTTTCAATCGAAATCAAGGTACAGCCTCGTAAAACAATGAAACTGTTAGCAAATAACGAAAAAGCAAGTGGATAGTGCAATAGGAATCTGAAGCGATGTTGCTCCAAAATCAAAATTTCTAAGCATTATTTAAAAAACACAAGAGTTTGTGGTACATTCTAACTTAATAATCAAAATCTTTACAAACGGAATCGAGGTACAGCCTAATAAGACAATGAAACTGTTAGCAAATAACGAAATAGCAAGTGGATAGTACAATAGGAATTTGAAGCGATGTTGCTCCAAAATCAAAATTTCTAAGCATTATTTAAAAAACACAAGAGTTTGTGGTACATCCTTACTTAATAATCAAAATCTTTACAAACGGAATCGAGGTACAGCCTAGTAAGACAATGAAACTCTTAGCAAATAACGAAATAGCAAGTGGATAGTACAATAGGAATTTGAAGCGATGTTGCTCCAAAATCAAAATTTCTAAGCATTATTTAAAAAACACAAGAGTTTGTGGTACATCCTTACTTAATAATCAAAATCTTTACAAACGGAATCGAGGTACAGCCTAGTAAGACAATGAAACTCTTAGCAAATAACGAAATAGCAAGTGGATAGTGCAATAGGAATCTGAAGCGATGTTGCTCCAAAATCAAAATTACTAAGCATTATTTAAAAAACACAAGAGTTTGTAGTACACTCTAACTTAATAATCGAAATCTTTACAAACGGAATCGAGGTACTGCCTAGTAAAACAATGAAAATGTTGGTAAATAACGAAATAGCAAGTGGATAGTGCAATAGGAATCTGGAGCGATGTTGCTCCAAACTGCAACCGCTTGCAGACAGTAGATGCTCATTAAGTGCAACAATTTGCACGTCGCGTGAAGAATGGTGCATTTTGCTGATTTATGCGCTAGAAAAGCGTTAGAACTGAAATAGGCCATGAATTTGCGTCAAGTAAAACGTGTTTTAAACTGTACGGAGCAGCCGGATAGCGTCCAAACGTGAAGTCTATACTTAGGCTATTTTAGCCGTTTTCGTCAAATTTGACACTTACAAACCGATTATTTGAAGTTATAGCGAATTTAAAATAGTTTTGTGATAAATGCTTCAACCATCAAGCATTTTTGCAATGCATTTATGCTGATGCATCTACTACATCTTTTTATATTTAAGTTTACACATCTTACCTATTATGCAAATCCTATAATTCATGTATTGAAATTAGTATTGAAATCTTGAAATTAAAATCGAATTCTAGCCTTCAAATCGAAATCTAAACCCAGATTCAGGGACCGAAGTTCATAATTAATCCAATATTATATACGTACGAATATAATTAGGAATTGTCTCTATTATTGAACTACAGATTTTTTTAAAACTTGTAACGTTGCATTTTCGTAATTTCTTAACTACTCAAAAATATTTTTTAAGAAAGTCTTAAGTTTATTTTTCAGTGGAAGAAAACAATGTAAGAAAAAACGTCATTTGTTAGTCTACCCACAATAGAGAGCGTAGTAGGTCATATTTCAAACTCTATTATATAGAGTAGGGGCTTTTGCCCAGCCGCAGGGCAATAATTGTGTTACTCGACGGTTTCCAACTCTCATCTCTGAATTATTCTAGCAGCTCTGAATATGCATTTTACTGGTAAAACGATCACGAGTCCTTATATATCTTACTTTCGTTTTAACCTAAATCTCTTTATAGCGACAAATTTGCTTTTTGTACGAAAATTTATCCGTATTTTGTAAATTAAATTCTTCTTCACATTTTTAACGACCACTAGGTTTTAGTCTATCTGAATGTCTGAATTTTAAAGTTATATTATTTTCGTAAACTTACTATATTTTGAAAGTGGTAGAACCCTTTGTGGTTCGACTTCGGTGGCACCACCGCCACGCCTATTTTTGCCTAATAACAGCAGCGGTTTGAAGGGTGTGGTAAGGGAAACAGACTTTTCCGAGGCGTTCCAGCTTAGTCCTCAGGGGTAACGGCGCATCTGTGGCCGACCTCAGGTAGAAATATCTAATCCTATCTGGGGTTGATTACAAATGTCCATGGGGGGCAGAAGCCACTTACCATCAGGTGGACTGCATGCTCGTCTGCTACTTCTATATAAAAAATATATATTAATTACTAACATAACCTAACCTAAGTTTATCGTATACATAAAATTCTTGTGTCACAATGTTAGTTACCGTACTCCTCCGAAACGGCTTTACCGATTTTCACCAAATTTTATATGCATTTTCAGTAGGTCTGAGAAACATCTACTATCTATTTTTCATACCCTTAAGTGATAAGGGTTGTTCACCCTTAACATTTTTTTATTTATGTGGCAACACAACGTTTGCCGGGTCAGCTAGTACTCTATAAAACAGTACGTATATCCCTGATAGTTTCAGTTAAAAGGTTTTTGAATACTAAAATGTTGGTAACAAAGTTCACGTAACTCCAGTCACTAGCAGCTGCCTAGATCGTTTGCTGGAATTATGGCATCAGCAATGTCGTTTGCACTATATTGTGCCCTTGCACTGAAATATTCATAATATTTTATACTTCACTCATATCAAAACAAAGGCCTACAGCGTTGTTTAATATAAACCCTATATTGTATGCTTTAATAAACGGTGTCAAAGTAAATTACGTATATTTAGATTGCAGTATTGTTACTGATATGTATAGCAGAAAATAAGACATAACTCAAATGAAGTTTCAAATTAATCTTCTGGAATAGTAAAGCAACTTTAATTGACCACTGGGAGAATTTCAATTCTATTTAGTCTTGATTTTATCTATTTTAGTAATGACAAATTATCAAAATACTTAAACTAAAATGCATTCCTTATTCTCTACATGGTTAGAACAAAGTGACACGTAACTTATGAGTAAAAAAGCGGAGTACCCTTTCACAATTTTTATAAAGAACGTCTACTCAAATAAATACAATTAATAAATTGTGGTGAAGTATTTTTTCATCTTCAACCAAATTACTTATTATGAGAAAATCTTGCAAAAACTTACCAAAGTATTAATAAAGCACTCAAACAATCAATAGCTATAAATAGGAATATAACAAAAAATATAAACGGCTGTCCGAAATAAAATTCCCATTCCGTTAAAAGAAACGACGCTATTAAAAACTTTTATGGATGAGCGTATAACGTTAAGTCGTGAAACGACGTGGAAATCATCGGACGGTAAGAATTACAGCAAAATCTATGAAAGAGACGAAAATCGCACTGGCCAGTGACTTCGCAGCTACATTTAGGAGCACTCACATTAATTTATTCACTGGCAGGAAGAGGAAATTAATGTTTTCAAAGAGGCGTAAAGAGGCAGCGGCATGGATATTAAGCTTTTCATCAGTCCGCCATTAGTTCCAAACGTGTTAGAAGCGTCTCTAGATCTGGGTTAGAATTTCATAACTTTTATTTACTTAGCATATGAACTACTACGACTATACGAAAAGTTTATAATGACACGTTTCATCATAATATTCGCTAACAATACTGGAAGCGTTTAGACTTTAAACTGTTCTCCGTTCTACCTCGAATAGGACAGGAGTAGTACCAATATAATAAGAGCCCATAACAATTTCATTGGTAGTGCAGTAAACGTACAACGGCAGAAATCTTAAATTAGGTTAAAATATAAATAATCGAGATATATCGTCAAACCCTTTTTCGTCCCTTTGCGGGGCACGAGTCTCTTTTCAGAGTGAGGGAGTATGAAGCTATAATTCACCACGCTGGCAAAGTGTGATTTCGTAGACTTTAAACGTCTTTGAGAACTTATTTATTAAACTCGCAGTGGTATTCTTTTATTCACAATGTTCCCTTTGTTGTTATAATAATTAATTCGTTTCTAATCGCATATAACTATGATAAATCAAAGGGGTATGCCTGAGTTTAAACCTCGAGCCCCTGATTAAGGAGCCGGGTTTCAACCATCACTTCTAAACTAAATAAATTTAGAATCATTCCATAATTAGGTTACTGTTACAAGTACGCAGGATAACTATCGCACACTCATTCAGCGTGCACATCCCACGGACGGAAGCGAGCGCGCCACTGCGCCAGCATTGTTGTTGGAATTACTGCATTCCAGTTTTTAAATTAACCCATCAACCATTACGTCACATCATGAATTTCATACGTTAGGCTCGGTGCAAATAACACAAGCTGAAGGTGGTAAAACCTTTTGTGGTTCGACTCCGGCGGCACCACCGCCACACCTATTTCTACCTAATAACAGCAGTGTTAGGCGCTGCTGTGTTCCGGTTTGAAGGGTATGATAAGGGAGACAGACTTTTCTGAGGCGTTCCAGCGTACTCCTCAGGGGTGCGGAGTATCCGTGGCCTATCTCAGGTAGGAATATGTAATCTTATCTGGGGTTGATTACAAATGTCCATGGGCGGCAGTAGCCACTTACCATCACGTGGACAGCATGCTCGTCTGCTTCTGCTATATTATAAAAAAAGCTGAACTAGACAGATTCTGATATTCCGATATGTAACTTATAATCCTTCTCGTTTATCATATCATATCGATATACGCCGTTTCGATTTTGGGAATATTTTACAATCTACTGGTATATATTAGCCGTCCGTTATAACGCAAATAACAATCAACCAACCAATAAACCAAATAATCAAAAGCAACACTAAAACAGTTATTTGTCTTATATTCGCTACGTCTCTGTTTTGCTTAAAACACTCACGGATATGAAAAAGATACGAAACGAATAAAACGCAATATACGAGTATGTATTTCAAAACGAGTGCCTTTATAATCATTTATAAAGAAAACTAATCAACACGTAATCGGTAATAAGGCGTTCTTCTGATACCAATAAAAAAATAGTTTTCAATATTGACATTGAAACCAACTAATGATAACGTAGCCGTTTTCGAATAAAACTAAAACTATCATCATATGTACTATAAGGCTTCTTTTATGCAAAATCTTATTACCATCTTTTTATCTTTTTTTATAATATACGAGAAGCAGACGAGCATGCAGACCACGTGATGGGAACCAGGGTCGGCGACAGATGCTCAGCTACCCCTGAGGACTAAGCTGGAACGCCTTGGAAAAGTAAGTCTCCCTTTCCACACCGTTCAAAACGGATCACAGCAGTGTCTAACACTGTTGTTATTAGGCAGAAATAGGTGTGGCGGTGGTAGCTGATGACACGAAAGGAAGTTTCCAGTTATTATTCTACAACAGCATATGATAATAACTAAACCCCTCTTTGTAACGCTTATAGCACGGCTTGTATAGGTCATAACCTACAATATTAAGCTATGTCGGACGCGGTCGAGAGTCGGACGGGTGACCGTTAGTGGCTAAATTTCATGCGCGCTTAAGTGCTTCGAAGGGCACGTTAAGCCATTGAGCCCAATTGTTATCATTGGACAGCATAACGGTTATTCAGTTAAATTAATTTAGTTATTTGACTGGATTTGTTGGCATATTATAGCATTGGCATAAGAAACAATGTGATTATCAATGCATTTACGAAGATGTTTTAGTAACGGAAGTTTTAAGTTAATAATACATAATAGTACTAATTGTTATTGTGATATTTGTGTGTAATTGTTAATCATTAATCTAATAATAATATAAGGCGTTATATATCATAACTATACTATTACAGTTACAACGATATTTATAAAGCGTTTTCTGTAGTGCAAACCTGACGTCATGATTACATTACTTATGCACCGATCCAAATTTACATTGTACAAAATATTCAAAACTTTCGGGTTACATTTTGTAACCAAAAATTGTTTTTCCGTTATTATGTAACGTTACAAAACCGCTTTTATAACTTTTGCAGCGACTGAAAATTCATGAATAGTCCTGTTTTCGCAGTGCTTAAGCGCCGTGTTAACATGTTTCTGAATACTTAATTTTTTACAACAATGCTTTGTGATGTGCTCTCTTAATAATTTTAGTACTTAAGGATTTAGGTTAAGAAGTAAAATTATATATCATTGGAATATTATTTTCTGAATAATAACGATCTAAGTAGCTCACAATGCTGACCAAAAACAACTTACACAACTTAACGACAAACAGGCTCAAATATAATAAAAAAACTTCAAATACAATTAAGAAAACCTTTATATAAGTAATAAAAACATTTAGTAAGTTTTTAAGTTTTTTCATTTGTTTCAACGTTAAATCGATCATACGATACGTATCGATACGTATTATATTTCCAATATGGGTGCCGGGGATTCAAATGTTGCCTATTATTTCTCTATCTATTATATAAATAAATAAACTGAATCTATCAGCCATCCGTATAGCTCCGATGATTGATGAGCATGGCGATTGTCCGCGTAGACCATACATATTGTACGTTAAATGTGTACATGTATGTATTTTACCAAATTGGTTTAGAATTCTGTTACAAATATTCATTAATATTTATGTATTATTATCAATATGTATATATGATTAGAATTATTATTCTATTATCGCTGGAAAGATGAAGTGATGAAGGGCCTACGTGAGCTCCGGGTAGATAACTGGCTGGAGATGGCGCAGGACAGGCCGAAATGGTGTCTCTTCGTATCGGAGGCTGAGACTCACTTTGGGACGTTGCGCCAACGCAGTAAGTAAATAAGTAAGTATATATCATTAGAATATTTTTTAAAATAATATTTTATGTCCCAAAAACTACATGTTTTCATTTTTCACGTTTATTTATTAACTCAAAGTGAATTTTCCAACGAAAAACAAGAAAAATATACATATTACTTACCCTTAAATCATAATTATGCTTACTTAAAACGTTAGTACAATACGAAAAATCATCAAAAAAAAATCTAACAAAGTTATACTACGGTATACTGTGGTTATACTGACCTATAACTATGGTGAGTAGCACAAAGGTAGAAATCAGGGGTAGCCCGACGGTCTCCATAGAAACGGCTCGTGCGTGCCTCGATGACTCCGTCCTCATAACGCATCTAATCTTCAACCCAAACCCACACATTCCGGTTACCGTTATTTATATAATCCTTTCAAAATTAAAATTTATTGTCTCAGTTCCTTAAGCCACATTTGGGCTAACGTTGTTTATGAAATCTTCGTTCACATCTGAAACAAACAAATATTTTCGCTTTATTGCATGTAAACAGATAGCTAGAAGAATGGTCCGAGCGTTTACGAGCGGTATAATGTACCTACAGCGTGCACTAATGTCGTCTCCTTTATGCCAGCGTGCTCACGGTTTAAATCCCACTAACTTAATTTATTACAAATGTTAAAATCCTTACCAAGACGAAATTAGTCTCTGAGGTATATTTATTGCGTCTTTATTAAGGAACGCAACTATCGCGATGTTATTTACAACTGTGTTGTCTTCTGAATTTTCATTACACTTTAAAATTCTCGGAACGTTTCGGTACATTTCATGATGTTCGCTGCATTAAGTGTGATGTAGGTAAACGCTTGTGAATCCCGTCCGTGGGCGATAAATACTTTTTAAAGCTTACAAACGAAAGTAGTGAAGCGAAACCGAGTCGATACATCAAAGAGCTTACTCTCCATAGAAATTTGAATATGGCGTCGATACAATAATATAACCGTCTCACAAATCGATGACAGCGCTCGAACAAGGCCCATAGAACACTTAAGCTTTATTTTCGGTGCTTAAAACTGGAAAGCTAGCATTTTTATACACATCTACCAGATTCGGCCCATTTAATATCCAGTTGTCAGCGCTTCCATCTCTGTAATTCCCCCAAAAAAGATAGATTAAGTAATTATGCTTCTTTCTTTGTATTACTATTCATACGACAAAATTGCTGACAGTGCTTCTCGAAACCCATAATAATATTAATGATAAATTTCTAGTGAAATTTTCTTTTTTTCAGACCCATTTAAATATTGAATGCATCTAGACGCACAATGCTCTAAAATTCAGCTTAGAATAACGAATAACTGTAACATATCATTAAAGCTATTTTATTTGAGACAAATATCAAATTTTATTTTAAAAAGCTCATACCTACTATTATTAGTAGGTACAAATACATTCATCCTAATAATCAGTAATTTATTTCTAGAGCTTACTATTAATAGTTGTTAGTCATATAATCGTATGTAGGTACATAGTAGATGTTCTATAATAAAGTTACAACTTCCATTAAGTTGACTTCAACAAGTAATTGTTTTTCATTCGCTACGTTACGTTTGAGTGACAGAGGTTCTGAATAAGATGAATAAAGCCACTTGGATATCGTAAACACGTATCCAATTCAAGATTCATTCGAATATCGAATAAGCATGAGATATCTCACTTACATTATCATAATATTCAGCAACTAGCTTCCTAACTCCCCATACCTATATTGCCCCATGCCTATACATATGTAATTGAAATGAAATCTTCTTTAGCCGCGTTGTGTGCTTTTTATGATGGGTAAAAAATGTTAAACTCGCGTCAGGTCACGTGTCCTGATCGAAAATTCATAAGACAGCAAAGCAAACAGCAAAAGTCAAAATGTCATCCGGTGTCAGCATAGAAAAAAAATATGTCAATGGGTGTCAGACTCATTTTTTATTGAATAAGAAACACATTTTATTATTCAGGTTAGGTTTTAAAGTTTTCACTTCTGTCGGCACTCCCAGAGTGCAACTTGTCGTTTTTATTTCTTTAAGGTGAATCCTTATATCGATCTGAAAAAGTCATTCGATATGCATAATACAGAGTCAGTGATGATATTATACCAATTATTAATATTTACTAATACCAATACCAATTATTTTTCATATTGCCATAATTAATACCAATTATTAATATTAATTATGGCAATATGAAAAATAATGCTGAAAATTACAACTTTACTTTATTTAATGAATGACGATTTTATTGTATGTATAAATTTATAGTAGCAATTATCGCAATATGAAAAATAATGTTGAAAATTACAACTTTACTTTATGTTATGTATGACGATTTTATTTTATGTATAAATTTATATTAGCAAAGATAAACGACGCCGTTTCGTACTAATGCTATCTAAACACAAACGCAATTTCTAGGAAAGTAGGTGTAATAAAACAAGCAGATATAAGACACGACGGTGATATTTCACACCTTTGTTACCTTACGCCGTACATAATAAGTATAGGATGCAATAAGCTGCACGTCCCTAAAGGTACATGCACAACACAAACACGTGGTAGGTTTTTATTACAACAGCTTCCGTGCACAACGTGAGCAAACTGAGATAAAACAGGAATGATTGCCCCTCTGTCGCTATATTGTTTCAAGTGTTTTGTTCCGTTCTCCTCTTCCCTCTTTTTGTTCATCTATAACCGAATACCGAACTGCCAAATAAAAAACATTCAACCGTATAAACGATCCTTCAGTGACGTGTTACGAATACTTATTACGTTCGCCGCGTTTGATTTACTCGCGGGTTTTTGTTTAAAGGCATACGTTTGGTAATAAAGATTTATTGTCTGAACGTCTCATTTTGGGTTTCATAAGATATGTACATTGTACACTCGAGACAGAATTATAATTCAAAATGAGAGACGTATCGGTATTATAAGGTTTCGTTAATATATTTCAATTTCACATTAGTTACTTAGAAATTCATTTTAATCATAAACAGTTCAAGGGCTTCATTTATATTTAAATAAGTCATACAAATAACCGCTGCTAAATAGCGGTACGGTATTTTAAGCGATCCTGGCAATGACAAAACGGCGGACAATCTATCAAGCGTGACTCCGTGTAAATCCGCAAATCGATTAGGATTTAAATGGGATCGTTTAAAGCAGACATAAAGTGTGGATAAGTATCATTCGAGGCCAGGATTATAACAGTTTGCGGAGGTCGCCGTTCGGTCGTATCAATTGAAACATGCTCTTGTGGCGACCGACGTCTTTGCCGTACGAACGAGCGACAATAAACAATACAAACAACCGTGGCCTGCGTTTGACACCAGCCTGTTCGGAGTGGATTAGAGCGCTCCACGGGGAGTTCGGCAGCATTTAGGGAGCGTAATAGCCTTCCTCCGTGACCTGTTTTAGTTGCAACAAATAGAGATTTACGGAATTGCCTTCGGAGGATTTTCAGTTTCCCCCTAATAAAATTGAATGGTGTTTACTTCGCGGTTACTTATTCCAGAATAACGATCCGCGTTCCCGCTTTTTAAACGTAATTCACATTCAGTGCGGCGAGGATTTCCGTGAACTGGCAATCGGGACAGTCATTCGATTCTAGACTCATTCGACAAACTGTCCAACTAACTTTCCAACAATTTAATTCGCGTTGAAATATGCACGAAAAATTTTGTCCGGTAAAAACTGGATCACTGGAAGCTTATCGCAGGCATTAATAAAAAAGATGAGACTAAATGGCGTGAGAGGGAATAAAACTCGTGGCTGTAAATCGTAGGAACGCATAACTCGTATATTACTCAAAGCTACAATCGGTAAAAGCATTTGGCTATTGAATGGATTAATCGTATGAAACATTGTGCCGAGAGATTTGGGTTGTAGGCCTTAATATTGCGGAGGCAATTCCCGTCTAAGGCATTCCGGGCTTAATAATTTTACGTCTGTGTACAAAGACGGCGTGTTCGGTTATCTCGCGACTGGCAAGCCCCCGATACGAGTCTCAACCAGCCCCTAACTCCGACTTCTATTGTCATATTTACATTGTCTATGCTCATACCCGAATTCCGATTAACGCAGAACTAGAATCGCGAGTCTAATAGTGTAAGGAACACTGTTTGCATACCCGCGTTGTGTTAACAAATAAATATTTTGATTTCATAACGGAATTAATGTGATTAAAACAATTTATGTTAGGAGGTGTTCGTAATTAAACTTATCCTGAAGTGTAAGACATGATATAGTGTGATTAATTTTAGTGTTTGGTTAATTCGTGATTACAAGTGTTGTACCATATTTTATTTGCAATAGCAATCCCAGTTTAAGGTAACATTAATAGTTAGAGTAGAAACCTTTTCGAGTTGTATTACGTGTGCTTTAGAAGTAAGATATGGATAGATAGGAATTATAGATTTTAGATTATTTAAACGGATATCTATCGTATTGATTCTGAGTTTTCAATGTAGTCGAGATAGAGCTAGCCAACATTTTTTTGAATTAAAATAGCAAATGCATACTCATTTGCTATTTTTTTCATAATGATAGTCAGTGCCTATGAAAGCTGTTACCGGCCCTAAATAGAATTATAGTCCTACCTGAGGTCGGCCAAAGGTGCGTTGCTATCCCGGAAGAATAACTTGAAACACGTCAAGTATCTCCGCCTTATCGTCAGGTCACATTCAAGTTATATTCAATTTAAGGTAGAATTCAGTAGCAAATATCAATATGCTACAATCGGTACTTCAATGAAACCAATTGCATAAACGTTTGATCCCACTACAATAAAAAACTAAAACGACTGCAGTCACAATTGTAAAAATCGCGACAGCTGATCTGCCATCAGATCAAATAAATACTCACAAAACAACACTAAATCCACAAACACGCTCGAATTACGTAAAACCGTCATGCATGTATTAAAACTTTCAGTAGAATCACAATTTATCTGTTATCTAGCTATTCCATCATTTGTGGATCACAATCATATCACCGCAGTTTAAACTGATATTGTGGGGAACCGCATATTACTATTTTGTCATGGATTTTCACACTTTCAATTAATTAAATTTTGGACTCTATCAAAACTTGATATGGTTTGGATAAAATCAATTAATAGTCCAACAATAATGCGGTTATGTGATTCAAATTGCAATTGACAAATATCTACGGCAAAAGAGGCTACAAAGTAGGAAAATGATTTATTAGACAAATATTGCTTTATATAAAAATTTTATCAGTGTATTATTTATTTTTAATGTTATAAAGCTCTTGTTTGTCTCTTCTTTGAAGTATCATGTCTATTGAATCAAATTGAATAAACACATTGCATATGTTTCTCAGTGCTTGTAAAATAAAAATATAATAAAGTAAGGATACGTCATAATATGTTTCTAATTAATGCTCTCTCATCATTCTACATACAGCTAACATTTTCTATATAAGCATATAGCCACTATAATAAAATCTGTAAAATATAAAAAAACGCCCAATTGTGAGTAACGAGAAACGTCGCCCACAACGGCCGTAATTAACCGGACAATTTAACTTTTTAATTGCGAATTAAGAAACCAAGGAGTGCAAAGGTTGAACTGGCCGTGCAATTAATTGTATAGAGAGGCTTTTGTCACTGAAACTGAACAGTCCAAAATCGATATTTTACTTCTTTCTATAATTTATGTACCTATATTTTAGTGAACGTAAAATTGTGTGCCTTTTTAAGACTGGATTAAATAAAATATGGAAGCCATAACGCAGCTTTTGGACATACAATAGAAATACCATCGTTTTGAATTAAATTTTTGTTAACACAAGTACCTTTTAATCCTTATTATTAAATAAGAATTGCCTTTATACGTATTAATAATAATATGTACGAGTATAGAGTATTTTCTGTATCAATATCAGTTGTAGGCAGTTCACAAAGTGTTACTTAAAACAAGAAACTGAATTTAAGGGTGAAATTAATTATATTAAACGTTTTAATATAATTTATTTCACCCTTAAATTCAGTTGCTTGTTTTAATTAATAATACACGTTTTAATAATGTTAATAGCTTTAATAACACTTTTACAAAGATTGCATATTAACTGTTGTACTTTAATTAACCTTTTTTGGTTACTTAAATAAAACTTACGCACAAAGAGCGCATTATGTGCCCAATCTCGTTTTCAATATTAGCATACTTAATACTTTGTTAAAAACTTAATATAAAAATGAATAACTTATAAATTTCGAATAGATATTTCAAATGCGCGTGTTAAAAAAACATATTCAAAATTTGAAAAATATCTCAAAAATTGTTTACGTGTTTCTAGTTCATATCAAATGTTTTCCATATAAAACAACTAAATAGTAGTCACATAGGTTTTAGTATTTTCATTGTCTTGAATGTGTGAGCTGCTTACGATCCGAGCGCTTGTTAGGAGTTTTCGTCTTACGTTTATCCTCTAATCTCGACTTCGCTTTGTAACCAAACTGAGGTCCTGGATCTTCTTGATCTGGCAAATTACTTTAACCATAATTGGGAGGACTTAGCAATAAGCGTTGTAAATTAGCTACAAAATTAGTAGAAATATACGATACTGTATAGCGTATTTAGTTTTAATAGTGATAAAAGTGCTAGTGCTCTACAAATTAGTATTTGTATCTCAGTAAATGTCATAGATTAGTAAAGATACTTCGCCGCCTTGAAATTGAATGAAGCCACAAACGGCTTATTTTAGTAAGTTCTTTTTTTGAATTCTTGACAAATAAAAACATTTTTAGAGAAAATTTACGAATAAATAACTAATACTGCGTAATTTACGTAATAAATAAATAATTATTTCAAATATTTTAGGGAAATTTTAGCACGGAGACGTGGCAAAACTTTTTTCCTCAACTATTTCAATTCTCAAAACTGGGTACATTTTCTTGTTAGGAGTGAGTAATCTTTACTAATCTATGGTAAATGTATCTATTCCAGTTAACATAAGAACGCAAAAATTGGCTGTAATTTGAACACACCGTATTATTGTGAAACCTTATTATTGTTGTGGATTATTGTGAAAACTGACTTATTTACTGCCAGATTTTTAAATACAAGTCCCCAACACAATCATGAATTCGTCCACTATCCTTTTGAATTGCAGAGCTCTCCATTCAGAATATGAAAGTAATAGATATTATTTCAGACCTTCATTCACCTATAAGATAATTATTTACATACGAACATAACTTCAAACATAATAATTATAGTTTAAAAACTAAAAACCACGCTAAAGTCGCCTAAGGAAAATCGTTAATCCTGACGATTCTGATGAGGAGAACGGGACAAAATTATTAAAATTGTGTATAGTCATCGATTGTTTATAATTCCTCAAAGTTGTAAATTAATCGTACCGTTCAAAAGGGGTAAAAATCGAGTTCTAAGATTCCGTTATATACATGCATACATCAAATATGTAAAAATATATCAAGCTAATAAAAGTGTGGTAAAAAGGTACCTAAGTTTCGTATGATTTGAAACTCGGAACCCAAATGTTCACATACGCAATTACTTAGTGTCACTTTTAGTATTGTCTTTTTAGCCCTATATACTTGTCCTTTACTATGTTGTGTGTGTGTTTAGAATAAAATAAATCACAATAAGTAATAAAGTTCCGGCTGACGTCGCTCATTATCCATTATTTTCTGGAAGTTCCCGTCTTCAGTTAATCTCTTGGGACGTTAACTTTGTTCAATAAATTAACTATAGGATAAGCAAATTTTATTAAGTATATTTATAAGCGAGTCTTCTTGTTCGACGTTTATATCTGTTTTTGTTCGGAACGATAGGTTTATAAAGAAAATAAATGAACAATAAAGAAAAAAACAAAATTAGATATAATTATAGTGAGTTTTAGAGTAGGTCTATGTGAATTTGTAAATCCGCGTGACTTAATTTTTTGTACTGTATTGGAATTTTTAATGAGAAATATACGAAGCACATGTAATGTGTTTCAAGTAAAAAACATCCTCTATTTTGTATTGATAACCTACGAAAGAATTGATTTATATTATATGTATAGACAGACAAAAAAATCATATAAAAGCAGTAAGCAGTTTTTTAATACTTTTCGAATCGTGCAAATAAGCAAAAGAACTTAGAAAACGCGTATAATTTTATTCGAAATCCCCATTTTTACTTATTATATTTTTAATTAATTCATTTTTAATCTCATTGTCTAAACAACAAGTTCAGTGTACATTATAGTGTACACAAACACTAATGATAGCAGGATAGCATAAGCTCTTAGTTGAGGTAGTACATTACAATAAGTAATTAGCTTATCTGCTCGCGTCACGCGAAGCCTGCATCTTGTGAAGCTATCTTACAGTTCCTCTAATCTAGACTTCGCTTGATAAACGAACTTGAACACCTGAATTGTTTTTACTCTATTACCTTGGATAATAACTATTTATATAATTTGTGCAAATTATGCTTGCATTTATAATAAGTTTGAAGATGGTGGAATCGTTTGTGGTTTGAGTATTTATGCTTCATAACAGTGTAGAGCGCTGATGTGAAGGTTTGTGTGTGGTGAGGGAGACATAGTACCAACTTGTTTCTCAGGGATAGCAACGCACCTGTGGCCATTATCTGGCGTTTATTACAGATGGCTGGGGACAGCAGTAGTCACTTATTATCAGGTAGAGTGCTTGCTAATTTAATATGATGTAAAAAATATGAAAGTGGATAAACGGATGTTTGTTACCTTTTCTGTTAAAGGGATTTGAATGAAATTTGGCACACCCATACTTTATGACCGACAATAAAATATAAGATACTTATTACTATTGTAAACGAATCCCACACAAATAGAGCCGTGAACAAATCATTTTTTTTTTTTAATTTTTATTTTTTTAGAAATACAACTGGATATCTGTAAAATACATAATATAGCGCTTTTTAAACAAAAGTTAGGCAGACTGACGAACGGACTGCGTATGCTTAGTAAATGCTTCGGAACCCTGAACAGTAATGCAATCACCATTCCGAACGCCCTATTTCTTAAAAAGCTTAAACGGAAAACGATTTTTCTAGTGTCAGGCTTGAAATGTAAACGAGTCTGAGTACATAAGTAAAACACAGAAGAGTAAATGTTCGCAATATTGCGCTGGCTTTGACAAGCTAGACTTTCTAGCTATTACTAGGGCGATAGGCTTATAACATTTAGGTTTCTATTCATAAAAGTAATTTATAACGAAGAAAATTATTATCATAATATTGTGAATATAAGAATATACGCTGAGAATATTCTACCTCAATCAATTTTGTCCGTGACTGGACTTAAATGTATGTGCGATGCCGACGTGAAAGTATTTAATAAAAAGATTTGAGCATATTGGCAATAAGGGTAGATATTCTCAACCAAAAGTAGGCAAATACCGCATTACGTCCCTCCAACTTTTCAGACCTGACCGTAGGTACGTCTGTAGAATTATTTGCGATAAACGTTCGGTATGTCTCCTTGGATTTCAATGAGCATTACGTTAATGTTAGTCATGTCATGTCATTATAAGTTTATAAATACGTTGATCGAGATTTGCTAGACTGGTAAAGTTCATAATACAATCATAATACAATAAAAATACTAATAATTTTTATTTATGTGTCCTCCATGGACAACACAAAAAAGTCAAGTTAAGCGTAAATTATCATAAATATTTTTTTAAATAGATAGCCAAAACAAAACACCCATAAGTAGGTATATTGAAAATCGCTCTGAAATAGTACCTACCACTATCACAAACTGTGACAAAGTTAAAAAAGTTCCCAATTAATTACATTCATTGCGGTCGAAACTTCGCTCGTTAACTGACAATTCCCTTAAATTCCCATTCAATTAAGTTACTAAATCCCTTTTGAAAGTTTTATAAAGAAAATAGTAATCTGTCACTCGCACGGCGACAACAAAGGGGAAAGCACAGGAGTTTAAAAGTCATAATTTCTTAACTCATTATCTAAGAAAACAAAATAACACCGCCATTATATATTTAACGATAAGTATAAAACGTATAACTTATCTTTGTAATATGTATAAATGTATTTATTCCTCGCTTCTGGTGACCAAAGAGCTGGCGGCTACTTCGCCCAAAGACTGAGCCTTGCGGTGCAGCAAGGGCACGCCGCCAGCGTGTTGGGAACCATGCCTCACACGGCTATTTTAGATGGTTTGTTTTATTTATAGTTATTATTTTTTTATTCCCCTTATATGTGCATAAATATAGTTATAATATAGATATTGTAAATATGTTTTTTGATGAATAATGTAATGTAGATATAAAACTTTGTTGCACTAAAGAAATATGTATAAATTATATTTAAATTCAATTTAGCGGTAACATATGTTAAAATTTTCACAACTCATTAAGTAAATAATTATTCATGAAATATATTTCATTTGTCCGTTTAAAATTTGTAATTACTGTTAAACTTTACTAGTACTTTTAGACCCAATTTATTTAATGTGCATTGGGAAAATATTGTAATAATATATTCAAAATAAGTTACACTTTATATTCATATCAGTTCCACGAAACATAGAACACAAAATGATAATTTTAATGATAGATATGGAACATATACTCCTTTATGAAACCGATATTCAATTGTGGCTATCGTAGCTATATACTTTACTTTCTTTTAAAAGTATATAAACAAGGGTAAGCCATAAGATCCAATAAAAGGGAGATCCGAATTTCATTTATATGTAAGTCTAGGCCATCACTCAACAGTGCCCAAGTGCTTCCCAAATATTTGGTCGCCTCTTGATCCGGAATGCGATCCGTATTTAATACAAAACAATGCTCCCTGTACAAAAGTCCATTAAATATAAGCGATCGTATTTGAATAAGGTATAAAATATGTTAAAGATTAATTTAACCCAAAATAAATATGTAAAATAATATAAAACTATAATAAAACGATTTTAAACTTTAATAAAAGTGTATAGAGATTTAACTATTATAGTAATAAATGAATATTAATATTGCATAATTCTTCTTTGCATAATAGTCTTTTGCAAAATAGACTAGATACGCAAATTAAAACTAAGATGAGCCTATAGTATTATTATTTACAAAATACTGGGAATGGTTTCAGCGACAAAGCAATTTCTACAAATGAACATCTCTACAAATACGTAAAATAATAGATTAGCGTGCTCATCTTGTCAGTATAAAAAAAAAATTGGTTGCCTGTAAAGTCGGTTTACTGACGATAGTTGAACGTGACAACGTCATATGGAAATACTGATGGAATGGTTGCATTTTAAAATTAATTGTGACTCCACTACACTTCAATGTAGTGTAAGTCGATAAATATACACTCAAGTAGGAGAAAGACAGATGTCCAGCGGTGCCGAACGCGGAGGCCGATTGTGTCTCTTTGTCACTCGTTCAGCGCTCTCGTTTACACTTTAAGCCTTAAATGGAACGCCTCAGAGCAGAGCGAGGTAACGCCGCATGAGTCATGTTTTTGGTGCGTGCAGCCGGCTCCGTCGAATTATAAGACGTTGTCACGTCAAAAAACACGCTGAAACCTTTCATTCAATTGTCGCACTACAGCGTGCGTTGCCGGATATTACACACCGTGCTTCTTGATAGTGTACCTGTGTCCTGCTCTTAAACTACAAAAACACCAAACGAAACAAGCGTATAATAAACATAAAAAATATTTAAATGTTTTATTTTGTGTGCAACCCAATTCCAATTTCTCCTAAGACAAAACTTATTCATCAAACCTAGGCGGACAATTAATCATCTTTATATCTGAGCATTCTCGCTTCCAGAATAATGTTATTCGCGATACATTTGCACGGGACGGTAGAGATTCGTCTAGACACCAACAATAGGTCTTTTCAAGATTCATAAACAAAGGCGCAGTCAATTTAAGTATCTATATGTACCCATAATAGAACGAAACAGACCGTTAATTAAGAGCCAGCGTCGGTTTTAGTGTTTGTGCAAGATATAAGTGTTCCTGCCATCCTAGTAGCTAATAATGCATTATTGTTATTTGCTGGTAGGTTTTTGCAGGTGATGGGTGTATCATCTACCTGATATAAAGTTTTGAAGGTGGTAAAACCCTCTCTGGTACGACTCTGGCGGCACCATCACCACACCTATTTCTGCCTTATAACAGCAGTGTTAAGCGCATGGACTGCATCTCGTATGCTATTGAGAAATGCCTGCAAATGCCTGCAAATGGACGTGTTTATTTTATAAAGGACAACTTAGAAAAACAAAAGTCCTCTGACGTTGATCTCACATGTATTTATACACTCCTGGATTTAGAACATGTTGCATTAGTGTTTTTGTTTTCCCACAGTCCAATAGTAACTCCACACGCATAATTAAGTGCAGTATTGCCTGTTTGTTAAATGCTAATAAGGCCGTGGAACTCTATATAGTTTATAGCGAACATTGTGGTGAACTTTAAAGCGCTCTACCTTTAAAACTTTAATATTATTTTGTGCGTAGTGTCTTCAAAAAAACACGCTCAATAAATTCAACTGCTTATTTCAAATTGTTTTTAAACTACATCGTCCAGGTTCTCTGAATTTAAATATTCTATTTCTTTAAATATCATTTAGTTTTTAACTTATCTCATAAAATTACTTTCAAGATAGTATGAAAAAATCTATCATTTATTAATATCTTCAATATCAATTAGGCGGTTGCGACGGAAGCCTATTTTGAAATAAAGCTTTCAACCATGACACTGTAATAAGCTCTTGTCATTTTACTATTACTTAGTAGGCTGTGCGGTTGAAAGCCGCTTTTGTTTCCGACTATACACCATTTACAATAACTGTGCCGTGATTTATCGGTATGCAAGTTGATAGTGATTGTATATTTTTAAAAACAGTCTTAAGTCTATGGCTTCTAAAAGTCAACGGACGTAGACGAAGCCAAGTGTCGCTGTGTGAAATAAATTCTGGTAAACTTAAAACTTTTTTATGGCAAAAAATAATTCCCCTATAACAGTTAAAACACATACAACACAACACAAACGACACGACGTCGTATCCTGCGACCTCGCGACATTGCTGTGGAAATCTGTGTAATATAACTATTTAAATTACCGATGATATCAATTTTTCGACGATAAATTATGAAAATAACTTTAATAGAAATCACGCAGAATTGTATCACAATTTCTCACGACGTTGTGATTTTGTGATGCGTGCCGTGAATTATTTTAAAGTTTTTTTTATTAAATACATACGTCTAAGTTAAAATTTACGCTGCATATTATAGCTTATGGTTTTTAAATTTTATATCTATGATTTCATGTTAAGAGTGACAATTTCATGACAAATGCCGCAAAAATCTTAAAGAAATGCCTAAAATATCACTTTTAATTACACTGGCATGTAAATCACTTTTCTTTAATAAAAAACAACGATTACAAAACGTGAAATTTGAATTAGTAGACAAATTTCAAAAATGTTAATGAATACATTAAACAATGTTTGAAATAATGAGTCAATTTGAGCGGGTTTACCGTGGCATCTCAGGAATTTCACAAAGGGACTAGCAGTGTAGGTACGTACCAAAATGTTTACTATCCAACTAAGACAAAATTCCAATCCACTTTCGATGTATAATACAATGTCCTAAAATTTCGAAACCATCCATAAAAATCGCGAAAAGATGAAAGATACGACAAGGAAGATCAAAAAGATAAAATCTTTTTTCCGCATTAAATAATTATTATCTACCGCAAAATCATTTAAGTATCAGAATTCTCTTTAATGTGTATATAACCTATTACTTTAATTCCAAACGGCACAAAATTATGTACGGTACACAAACAAGACTGTTTTCCAATATTCCATTATGTTTAGTATTAATTTGTCAAAATATAATATGATATTTGGGGATTTTATGCAATATCTTAGAGGGTCACATTCCACCGTCTACTTAATGCGGAGGTATTATAAAAAGATACGTTTCAGGAGCTCAATAACAATATTATTAGACTCGGTGCCGGCATGGCTTCGGCCTATTCTTCCTTTATTATCTGTCGTTACGTATTTTCGCTCGAATACAGCCAACTAAATTATTGCCCCTTAGGCTCGGGCCACACGGAAGAGGTGTCGGACGCTTACGCTTCTTTACTTAAATATAAGTTCATATTATATTAAACGCAAAGGTACTGTAAAATGTTTCAGAATAATAATAATATTTTTGGAGTCGGTGCCAGCATGGCTTATTCTTCTTTTATAATATAAACCATTTAATATTACATGTTTTCACTCGTTTTCAAATGTTTGCTTGTAAGAAGCAGCCCACTTAATGGAAAGTTATAAAATTACAACTGGCTGTACCATAGTCATCTATGTAATCAACCTTATATAGTTCACCCACACATACTTCGTAAAACAACTACGTTGGAACATCTCGTGTCGATATCTCTACGTTAAAAAAAAATATTGCCATAAATATATTATAACTTTACAGGTGCGGGCCAGACAATCGCAGGCAAAGGACATCGGAGGCACACTTTCAATTTTATGCAAAATACGTAGAAGGCAAGGCATATCGCTTTTGTGTGTTTTACATGAACCTACGAAGCGGGTTCTGCATTTTTTTTGGTCCGCGCCTTATATCACTTCTGTAGGCATCTTAGTTTGTCGACATTCCATTCGAGTTTCGACTTTATCGCTTCTCGACCAGGTTAATTTACGATTGTGTGTATCTAAATCAAACATTACCAACTAAAGTAAATAGCCTAATCTTTTTATCTGGTATATTTACAAAACTAAAAAAATATACCAGAACCTGAGTTATTGCTTTGGAAATAATATCTACGAGTACAATTAGAAATCTGCTACAGACTAAAGAAACTGTATTCAAACAATAGTCGAACACAAAACGACCTAATAAGGCTAATCCCGTGGATAGTAATCTTCGTAGCAAAAATTTAATAAAGCTTTGAACGTATAAGTTCAGCCAAGCGAGAGCATTACAACGACAATCATTAAATTCAATGTACTGAGTATCATATGGATATTTATTATTGCTCTAAAGTTAAATGTAAAGATAAAATTATTGCTCGCGTAAATTTGTCACACCAGAGACAAATGACTGCTGGCTGTTTAATCCTGTACATGCGATTTTTTCCAAAACATATAAAGCCAGGTTTAAGCAAACCCTATAATTAATTGATCATTGTCACCCATGGACATGAATTTTCTACACAAAACAGCTCAAGAGTATTTTTTTAGTATTAGGACCGATTTTCTATAGGTCGAGTTATATTCGATTTTACTTATTAAAATACCCTCGATATCAACATTGCGCCTACAGCTCATAACTAATCAAACTAGAACCTACAACTTAAACGTGAAATTATAAAAACCAAAATAGATGAAGCTGTAACACCGCAGTGAAACTACAAAGAGTTCTAACACCATTTTAGCATAACAAACAAACAGAAATACTTACAGTTACCCCCAAAACTAACCCAACTCGCTCTTATATCCATTACACTGAACTACGACCTTTCAAATCTAAAGGACATTTTTATTATCAAAAACCTTTAATAGCGAACGGAACAAAATTCCTTTGGAATCGTCGTCTATTGAAAAGTTCTCTATTCATAACTTTAAACATTATCTACTGGTCTTGAAAAGTATCCAACAAAGTTTACTGTTATTTATCCAATTACAAAGCATTTTTAATATTGTATACTGAGGCGTGGAGTCTGCTTATACGAAGCACCAGTTCCCTTAGTATGAGTATGAGTTTTACGTTTTGACAAAAATGACTGTTTTTGTTTTTGTTTACGTATTTCTTAAACTATTCCAATCAGTTCTGATGCAATCCGCTAGGGGCACTGATTGGAAATGTATGGGCAAATATGTAAACAAATACCAAAACATATTTTTTTGTAAAAACGTAAAACTCATACTAAGGGTACACTCATACAAGGGTAAGGGTCACTGTAGCCTATTGTGATCTATAAATCAACCTAAACGATGCAGTGAGGCCATAGATGCATTGCTACATACACACCCTTTAACCGAGGCTCCCCTGGAATTTAGAACAGAACATAGCAGCGCTACTATCATGACGGCTTGAAATGATATCAATGTGATTCCCATCGCTGATGAGATGTTATGGATAATTAACTATAGACGGCTTCAAGAAAGTTCAGTAAACCGAAAAAAGTACTGCATCTTTATACTACCATTATATGTGGCAGTGCTTTCACAGTTCCCTAAGGAGTTATATTTTGAACATTTCTTTAAAAACAGTTTTTCCTTGCGACTCCAACCACATGCTATCTTGCGAAAGTTCTTTCTGATTTTATCCAAACATACTTTTATGGACTAGGTATGCAGAAATATTGTTAATATCAGTTCATAAATTTTTAAGAATATCGATACAGATATTCCTAAAAATACAGATTCAGATAATAAGTTAGGAAAATATTTGCATGTTTTGATGTTTTACCAAACATATGTTATGAGATTAAATCTGGTTGTGACAGTTTTTTGAAATCTAAGACACTTCTACTTCATTATAAAATATCAAAACATTCAAACATTCAAACACCTATCATAGAAAAAAAAGGTGCAATTAAATGTTGAAAATAAATGTCATTGTTCCTAGCAAATTACACCATTGAGGTTGCGTTAAACCAAAACGAAGAAAGAGCATTAGGACCCTACATGATACAACACGACGATAAATATACGTACGAAGGGACGCGAACTCTTCGAAAGTTCCGAGCATGCTTTTATCGGAACATCGGAGATACATGCTGCACGGTATGACACATGTCAGTAGTTAGCAGTTGCCTCGCCTTATTACTTTATAACCTAAGTTTTAGTGAATATCTTGATCACTACTATGCTATTTTTAACCAAAGAGTTTTTTAATCTTTGCTTTTAGGAAACTTAGATAGCTCTGACTATTTTTTTTTTGTTATCGAGGAGGAAACATTCAAAAGGTACCCGACAACGTGGGAGCGACGCCGGGTTGTGTGGGATTTTTACCGCACTAAAACCCCCCCGGTGGCCGTCCTCTGCGCTGCGTAGAGGGCTCCGGGATCTCCAAAGGAACGCAACCGGAGTCCTCTTAGCGCGTTGCCCCGTCGGGCTCCGCCCAGGTGAGCTTGACGCTCGCCACACCATCTGGTGTGTACGACGGTATGCGACCACACATACCGTCGTCCTTCCCGGGGCCGCTGGCCGGGCGGTTCGAGCTCCCACTCTTGCCGTCCGCAACCCCGGAAGCCCCCTTTTAGTCGCCTCTTACGACAGGCAGGGGATACCGTAGCCCTATTCTAGTCCCGGAACTACAGGGACAAGATAGCTCTGACCAACCATCGAAAGATCCGACTTTTTAATGCACAGCGCATAACACTTGGTGTATGTTATCTGGAAGTTATTCATTTGTGTCCTAATACATTTTTTATCAATGTTATTGTGTAATTCTACCATCACTAGATTCCACTAACACTAGAGTTAATAGCTAATTAAAAAATATATGTAAATTAGAAATAAGGGGCAAAATAAATGTAATGTTATCTGTTGGAAATCTATCTGGCCAAAGCATTGCAAACCAAGTTGTATAGGCAGCTAGCACTAAAAATATCAGAGTTTAAAAGATTTCGCTTTACATTTAACTAATTCATGACGTCAGAACCAAAACCTATAGAAATCAATGCGTTCATTCTGATAAGTCGCAAGTTTGCAAGCACCGTTATCGCAACGTCGATGCCTGCCGCATAACACTTGTCAGGATGTTTTGGGCTTTGTTTATTACTTTGCTTTTCATGCACCTGTACACGAACGTTTCAATTTACCTGTCTAATGTAACAAATCATTTGTTAGACTATACAATTGACCCTTGTTAAATCTTTGAAAGTTTGACATTATACTCGTATACTACATATCCGCTTAGGACTTTTTTGTAAGATTAAGATAGCAAACAAGCATGCAGTTTACTTGATAAAGTTATCACTGCCGCCCGTGATAATCTGTAACGTGCTCTATTTACAACAGAAGTTCTGTCTAAAGACGATAACATATGTATTGCCACTCCAGCTAAGGTGGTTGTCTCATTTATGAGTCGCACAATCTACATTTTTTCACTAAACCTTGCCAGAACTGCTTTACGTGGCTGGTAGGTGGTGATAGGTGTGGCTATGGTACGTTCCTGAGTACGCTGAATACATCGAAAACGTGTCTTGTATTATATATGCTTGAAATTATCTTCTTATCATTAAAGGAAACTTTGGGACGAGTTTTTATCAAGCCATCACAGGATACAGTCGGAACGCTCGGCGTGCAGTGCGCAGTTTGTAACACTTACGAGTATCAGCCGAGTTCATAGTTTGCTCACTGAATATTACCCGGTTACCTGTTCAAATATACACTATAAATGACTATTCTAGCGAGATAAAATGCTTCGACGCGATAAAGCATTCTATATCCCACGGGCATAATATCTCATGGGATAGATCTTCATTTAGGCTTTCTTTGTAATAAATTTCTTTTGTGCTTAATTTCTGAGAAATGGTTTCAAAATGGTTTTTATATGAAAACTTATAACAAAGTAAACATAAATGGAATATCAGGTAATAGGTAAAAATCATTTGACACAATGGATGCTAAATGTGTTCTTAGCTATATGTTCAAATCACCTCATTTCATTCTTGCGTTACAAATCAGTTATAATAAGCGATGAAACTGACACAAAAATTGTTCATCAAAATATGTAGAACATATATTTTCCACCCTCGAATACATTTTCGCGAATTCTTAGACAGGCACGCGGTATATTTACCGAAATCACGCCAACAGAGAGCGTACGATCAGAGCCCCAAAGAAAACACACGACAATATGTTTCACACGTCTGACATATGAGCGGTTGGGGCGTCATTACACCTAAGTTCCACTTTGATGCCTAAATCTCTCTTTTGTCCTGGCATGTGTGCAGAGATGTTAACGTACGAGGCACTTATCCGGAATCGGAATAAGAGGTGTTACGATAAATGTTCTTTATTCTTCACCATATTTTGAATTTAAAAAAACATCACAAACGTTATATCTTGCTTATAGAAATAATTGTTAGACATAATTATGCTAATTTCCTAGAATTAAAGTTAAGTAACGTCCACAAACAAAAATCTTTCTTAAATACAATTGCTTTTTAGTCATTTATCATTCAAACGTAAAGTAAAAAATAAGTCTTCATTTTGGAACATAGCTAAATTTATATGCTTTTAATTCATAATGAACGCGACGTTAGCGCGCCGGAACATGACCGTATGTTTTATCATGCAAGCCTGAGGGGACTCTTATTGGGACATGTATTGGAAAATCTTTATGTTATTATTTACGCGACAAGGAATTTCGCGGCGCTAATACCCGTCCCGCTGTACATTTATTGAAGTTTTATTAGTAAATACCTCTCATACATCGTCTCAGGGAATTTCGATTATTACACTCTCTCTCTTTTGCTTTATACCTATGCTTATATTAAAATTGAAATATATATTAATGCATTAATGATATGCATTTTCTATGGTTGATGTAGTATTTTAAATATCATGTTATTAACAGAATAAGATTCTGTTGAAATCATTATTACTTTGTTCTAATATCGATAATATTCTGATAAGGACGAAGCTACCTTGGCTGACTTTTTTACATCCCACTGCTGGGGAGGGATCTTTTTCCATCTGTTGGAGCAAAGGAACGCGAAACTATTCTTGCAATAAATGAATGGATTTTCATCGAATACTTTCAGAAAGACTCTAATACCAATAATTAAAACTTCCGATAATTTCTGTCATAATTTAAAAGAATTACTGCAATATAGCACTTTATTGGCTAAAAAATAAGCCATAACTTGTTTTAATGTTTTACACAATCCGCTTTTTCTCGGTTTTGCGATATATTTCATACTGAATCCTGTAAGCCTAGCGTTTTATCCCCACCTTGATAGATGATAGAGATTTGGTTCTACAGCTTTGGACTTAGTCAGTTGCTTTCACCACTAAGTTTTACAAATATTTGGAAGTTTAAAATTGACAGCTTACAAACATTTGTTTCCGTGTAAAATCTTTTGATAAAACTGTAACACAAATTTTGAACTTTATTACTTTTTATACATTATTATAACCAAATTATAATATTACACGTTACATTTGATAAAGCTGATTCAATGATGTTTCAATGAGCCAGAGAAATACCACTTACGATTACTAACGAAGCAATTTATCAGTTCATTTTTAATTGATTTCAAAAGACTCAAATACGAAATATATTATAGGTGTTTATGTAGTTATTTCTCTGTGTATGTGTCAATACACACAAATGGTAAAATTTACAAAACAGGAAATATATGGTAAGACGTGTTTGCCAAGAAAGGGCACAAATAAACCTACATTATGAAAAAAAATCATAAGAATATAAAAAGCTAATAATATAAAATAGGTTTAGCTATGCCAAACATTAGCATATATAAAAAAGACGACAAACATTCTAAAAAGCAGTTATTTCTGGTATCATATAATAAGTTTCGAACAGTTTTAAAATCAAAACTAGACCTCAACTTTTATTACTTGTATAGTTCACAAAAAAGATAATGAATCTCCCAACTTCCAAAACAAATATATTATACCATATAACACCAAAAGTTGATTTCTGAATTCTGACAGGTTCAATGAGGCAACGGGAGGCTAAATCACAGCCATGAATCATGGGCACTTTATTATCTGTGGGCTCGCAATCAGCCTTCCATGAAAGCCTGCGGGAGTCGCGCAATGTTTTATGAAAGTGCTTTCGGCGTTGCATTTTGATAAAACGGCCCACTCTGCAATACCGATGTTTGAGTTTATGCGTTTCATTCTAACGTACAATCACGACTGCGCAGTGTGCATACATCTTTTTTGGTCAACGCCCGAACTAAAATAGGAATTTACAAACAGGGATTTCAAACGGATATACTCATTGTATATCTGCGTTTATAGTTACATAAGTGTGTAGGTAAAATTATTATGGGTATTAAAATATGAATCCCATCCAAAACATACAATGTACAAAAATACAACATAATGCTTCTATAGTAAAAAAAACGCGACATCTAACATATGAGTCGGTTATTTTTTACCATTTTTTTGGTAACTGACGAGCATACAGTCCACCGTCCGTAAGTAGCTACTGCCACTTATGGACATCTGTAATCAACCCTAGATAGGATTAGATATCCCTACCTGATGTCGGGCTAAGGTGCGCCGCTACCCCTGAGGACTAAGCGGGAACGCCTCTGAAATGTATGTCGCCCTTACCTCACCCTTCAAAGCAGAACACAGCAGCACTAATACTATTGCTATAAGGCAGAAACACGTGTGGCGGTGATGCCGCCAGAGGGTTCTACCAACTTAAAATTTATTTACGAGTAATACCTATCATATATATATGTAACTATTATCCTTATAGATTTTGCCGAATTAATTAACTTTTTAACAACATTTTACTATAACCCAATCAATTTGACATCTTTATTTATTTAATATATACATGCTGACCTTTTTATGTTAATTAACGACACCCACGTGTGGAACTTAGAGTCGAATTATTATAAATTTAATGATTATAGAAAAAAGCGTATTAAAACCCAAAATGTTATTTCTATCGAGATTATGCGCCGACGCCATCATTAAAGATATCATCCCGGAGTAAAGTCTGTAGACTGAAAATAATCCACCAAGATTTTTTCGATACCCAGTGCTTACATGTAATATTTCCCCTCTCCTAAAGAGAAGTAGGAAAATTAGCTTCCGGGCGTGTGACGATACAGAACATTAATCGCACACCCGACTCGTTCTTGACAGCTACCAGTCGAAGGGTGCGTTGGGGTGCGTTTATAGAGTTCCATGCAAATATACTTGCAGTTTACATATTTTATCTGCTCGAGTGTAAATAACTTTTTTTAATAATATTGACTTAGTAAACCAGCTGTTTTTATAATATTTGAGTAGCAAACGAGTATATAGTCTACCTGCTAGTAAGTGGTTATGTGGTATGAGAACTAAGTTGGCACCCCTCGAATACTAAACGGGAACACAGCAGCGAATAACACTGTTGTTATAAAGCAGAAACAAGTTTGGCAGTCGCCGAAGTCGTACCACACAGGGTTGTACTACTTCAACATGTAAGTGTATGGAAACAAGTGCACCTATACTGTAAAGATGCCTGTAAATAGTATCTTTTTTGTACCCGAGTAAGGCAGTACGAGGTGAAATAACGGAGATTTGTCTGGAAGATTTTAATCGTAGTATCGTTTCAAATCGCAGTCCTATGATACTGTAAATACCAATAGTATTCTATGCTAGGAAGAAACAAGAAATAAATTGTAAATAATACAAACTTCTGAATGAATACTTTTAAAAAAGACGTAGCGGACCTACTGATAATAGCTACAGACTAGATCTATTACAACCATCTTAAGAATAAAATCAGTAAAACATATTGTAGTGATCATTCGATGAATTTGCAAAGCATTAATACAATTACGTAAACTACTACAAACCGGACATTTTTGATAACTCGAACATTACACACATTAGATATATTGCTTGTTAACATATTAAGATATCCAAGATATCAATTACGTGTGTACGCTAACTGCCAAATTTAATTTGATAACAAATTAATCAAATGCTTGAATTGCACACATTGACACGACACGTAACGGACATTTGACGACCATTAATGTTACATTAGTTATATTATTCAGATCCCAGTAAGATTTTTTGTGAAGATTCATGATGATTGAAGCAGCAAACTAGTATACATTGTAATCATTAATATTCTATTGTCCTGCTGGGCACAGGTTTCCTCTTAGAATGACACGGATTAGGCCATAGTCCACCGCGCTGGCCAATAGCGTATAGTTTTTTCTTTGAGTTTTTTTCTATAAATCTACAAATGTGCAGGTTTCCTTACGATGCATTAAACAAGTGATAATTAATTTTTAATATACCTAAAACTTTGAAAAATCAGAGGTATGCCTGGGATTTTAACCTCGACCCCTCGATCGAGAGACCAAGTTTCTAAATCACTAGGCTTTCACTGCTATAAACATACTTACTGTAATCCTTGATTGTAAGTGGTAATTGCCGTCGATAATTATTTTCATTCAACTCCATATAAACTTGGAGCAGCTCATACATGCGTTGAAACTCTCAGGACTATGATGATCGCCTCATAAATAGTTATCCTCATCACATAAGATAACACAGACACAATTTTTAAATGTTGTGTATAATTTTGTCTGACGTCATAAAACACATACATACAATATAAACTTAAACATTTAAAAAAAATACAATTCGAGTCTGTTTTATAGTACCAAACTACTCGTAAATTGCCGGACTTCAAGCTTAAGATAATATAAAACCAGCTAAAGTTACGTTATACTAACTATGCCAAAAATATTGAATGCTTAAGAAACTATGGATCCAACGCTAACGAAATTGCTTTAAAATGTACTAAAACAAGTTACCGTTGAATAAATTTTCATGTTAATATCGAACTTTGGAACAACTTTGAAGCTTTGCGATGAAAAAGCTTTCGTTGATAATATATACGTGCATTCAAAGCTAAATGAACCAAAAACCGCACACGTACACGATCTTGGAACGATTAGGTAACCTAACCTAACCTAAGCCAATAAGATTTAATACTTAAAGATCTATGGATTCAACGCTAACGAAGATTGCATGTTACCCTTGAATACATTTTCATGTTAATATTGACCTTTGAAACAACTTTGAGGCTTTGCGATGAAAAAGCTTTCGTTGATAAGACATATACGTGCATTCAAAGCTAAATGTACCAAAAATCGCACACGTACACGATCCTGGAACGATTAGGTAACCTAACCTAACCTAACCTAATCCAAAAAGATTTAATACTTAAAGAACTATGGATTCAACGATAACGAAGATTGCAGGTTACCCTTGAATACATTTTCATGTTAATATTCAACTTCGGAACAACTTTGAAGCTTTTCGATGAAAAAGCTTTCGTTGATAAGACATATACTTGCATTCAAAGCTAAATGTACTAAAAACCGCACACGTACACGATCCGGGAACGATTAATGTTGCTGCGAGTAAAAACCGGTGAAAACCGGTTTGCGAGTCGGAAAAATTAATCCGACTTTTACTTTATTTACTAGAGCTGCATCTTTTTAGAGGTCCGTAGCCAAAATGGACCCTATTACTAGCCGCTGTCTGTGAACCTGTCCATGTGTGTGCCTGTCATAGGACCCTATCTCTTAAACTGTCATAGATATTCACTTGAATATTTTAAAGAGTGGGTATTGAATATAGACGCTGTAATTACACATGGGCACTAAAAATAAGAAAATGAAAATAAAAGGTTGGTCCACTGGGTAAGGCTTGAAGCTAACTTCACCATGTTGCCAATCAGTGTCCAATGTTTTCAACCCGGATAAGGCCTCCAAACCTAAGAAATCGCGACCGACAGCTTAACGTGCTCATTATCGATTTATCATAAAAATAATTATTTATTACCCAATGATTTCTGTCAAAATAAATTTGATATCCGATATTCATAGATTAAATATTTGTACTCGTACCCATACTATAAATTTATATTAAGCATAATTATTGCTACAAACAACGCAATCAGTTAATATGTAAGAATCCACATGACATTCCGCACAATATTATTTCAGTGATAAATTAATTTCAGTAAAATCATTCGAATAGTAACACAGCAGACTTATTACATTTAAGCTTTACACAAATATTCACTGTTGCAGATGATACAAAATTTATACAAACAAAAAAACAGATATGACTGTTGTTGGTTAACCAAAGATCAAACCCGGAATGCTTTGAATAGGCTCCCAATATGGGATCGTATTAAACGCCTGGTTTTTCGGAACCTATCTGCAATATCCCTGTATTGTTCTATATTTTTTGTACACTGTCCAGCTGTGCCGTTCTAAACTTCAATGGCGGTGGCAAAAATAACGTAAACCTTTTTATGCGAGGCACCCTCGTCTCGGTAATGGCATTATAATCTGTTACTCATGGAAAACAACTTGTCTTTTGGGATACTTAGTTTTGTATTGATTTCCGAAAATGTATTTTGGGGTCATCGTAAATTACGTCAATGTACACATATTTTACAGTTTATTTACGAGTTTATATTTAACTAGGTTTTAGTTGTGGCTACGCTCGCGATCAAAGGTTTTATCTATACCCTGTCCTTTTCTGAACTCCTAACAATGTGTGTACAAAGTTTTATAATAATAGGTTATATAGTTAAGTCATGAAGTGTAGCAAACAAACAAACTCACATTTGAATTTATAATATTATGAAGGATTACAGTAAGGATATAATATGACGTCAAGAAGTTTTGACCCTATTCCATATTACTGGATTGTGGGTTTGTTTACATGTGTGTGTTCGTGAGCGTGTTTATATGTGCTCCAGTGTTTATGTGACTGTATGGTTATTGATAACTGTAAGAAAGCTAAAACATTTTCTTTTTAAAAATCAATTAAAATATTAAATTATTTTTGCACATAACATATTTTAATACATATCCGAATGGAGCAGTAGTATCTTGAAATAGGTCATTTAAAGTGTTATAGTCAGAAATATCTCTATTTTGTAAAGAGCATACGATTTTTATGCAAATGACTTACCTTCTCATATAAGTACTACACAGAATAAGTAACACAAACTTGCTAGGTAAACACGACCTGACTTAACCCGTACACTGCTGATCGGGATATTCCGGGCTCTACCTGCTCGTTAACTATGCTCGGGGATCTTAAGAACCTAAACGTTTTATCTTTACTTGCTTGTTTATCGCAAGTCGACTTTCCTTTTCCTTTTTCCATGTTTCGATCGAATCGTTACTGAATGGCATATTATAAACGTAGCGTACATAAAAAGGGATTATATTCTGTTTAACAAAAGTAAGCCGTGGCCATACTGTTGCAGATATATTTTTATTTAAACTTTTTATATCTGACAACATAAAGTATATACAACCTCAAATTATGTATAACGTTGCCTAAGAATGAAATATAAATAAAAGTATAATGGTATCATGGTAATGTAGATATTCGGCAGAGATACGGATTAAGAGGCCTAAAAGACCTGCAGGAGCCTTTAAAGCCTTCGAACGATCTATGTGCTGATAACCATTACATCCAAATTCAAACTGAAGCATGCAAGTAGTATGCGGGACGCCTGCTCCAGTAGAGAACTCAATGCCCAGACATGGGATGTGAACACAGTCTATCCTTTTTGTATCCTTTTGCGGCATTGTTTTGCAAAACTTTAAAATAAAACGTCAAATAGAGAATAGAACTATTGTTTGCTTGCAAGCATGCTGGGTCAGTGAACTCCGTCAATTCACAATACATTTGACAGTGGAACCATTCGACCTGACAAGTAAAAGTTCTTAGGCGCATAGCATATCCCAGCGAACGGCAACATTTTTGGCATCAAGGGGTATGCACCCCTTTTAAGTACTACGTAGTAGCTACATAATGAAATGATAGGCCACATTCACGGTAAACTAAATGGACACCAATAACAAACAAAAATAGTTTCTAAAATTTGACGGTAAAGATAACGGACGATAACTTAGTGTACAGAAAAGTCCGCGCGCCGCAATGAGAGGTTCTAAGAAGACCAGTGGGCTGCAATGAGGGGGTTGCGGGCCGCGGGTTGCCGACCGCTAATATATCCCAATGCATCTCGAAGAAGGCCTTCTTACAGTCGGAATCTTATGTAAGAAAGAGTGCACCAACAGTCTATAGTGGATAATAGATAAATACTTGCAATAATTATTCCCAAAATTCTGATACCTTCAAACTAACAACTGTCAAATAATAATATCCACAGGAATCGTAACGAGATAACCAAAACTCCATCCAAATTGGATCAATAGTTTCTGAGAAAATCACGGATATGCTGGTTTACATACATACATACATACATAGCGAACCTCCTTTATTGAAGTCGGTTAAAAAAAGTCGGTATTTCTCAAACGCATCAGAGCATTCACAATCAGAGCACTAAGTAATCTATCATTGGACTGCATTACATTCTAATAGGCAAATATAAAGGCCATATTTGAAATACGGTTTAATACAGTTACAAATTATTTTGTCTACTGCTTCACGTCAATACACTCAATTGTATTTTCAAAGAAATATTTTTTGGAAACGAATAATCGTCTAGTGAAGCCCTTGAAGTGTAAAGAGCGATAATCAAAGAATAGAAGTATTGTTCAAAACGAATTTCATTCGTTTGAAGCGAAAGTATAAACGCGAAGTAGAAAACGTGTCGGAAAAGTGTTGTCATTTATTTTTTATATCAAAACGTCGCCAGAATTGGTGAGTGGCAGTTTTTGTTATTCATCGACAGTTCATTCATCTCGACTGAAACATTGACAGATCCATTGTAACCACGAACAATAACGTCGCCACCACAGAAATCGTAATAAAAAGCTTTTTCGAAAGAGCTTTCAAACTTTCTAACCGATTATTAAGACAAGTAATTAAAAACGTGAACTCGTTTCGTAACTTTTTGAATTATTACACAGTAACACTATCTTCTGTAGCGACAGCGGAAAGTTTAAAACTTAATTAATTCGTCGCTGCACGAAGTTTAGGCAAATGTTCAATATTCTACATACTTTCACACATAGTTTTGTTTGCACTACACACTAGATTGCAACTCAGGAAATATTTAGAAAGCTTTAAGAAATTAAACTAAATAATATTAAAGAACATGCATTTACTCAAAAAATGAAAACAAGTACGAAAACAAAAATCAAAACAACAAATAAACTCAAATAAAAACACACATACTTAAACAAAACAAAGTTTGTTATCTACTTTCTTAACGCACGAATTTAAATTTAATTCACTCAATTTAAATTAACTCTAATTAATAATTAATGACACATAATAAAAAGTAGCAAAGTTGCATAGGCCTACCTCGGGATCCAACCGCAGTTTATGGTCACGAGAGGGCGTGAGCGAGAGGGTGCAAACAACTTTTCGAGGGAGCGTGCGGCACGCGCGAGCCGCGGGTACCGGCGATTCATTAACAACGAGCTGGAGGCTGCGGCCCGCCCGCGCCCCGCGCCGCCGCGCAAGCGCCCGCCCGCCCTGGCCCGCTCCTGTTGCATCTGGCGGTGACGTCGACGTAAACGCCATGAATACGTCTAATCGCAGCATCTGGGTAATCTACGCGGTCAGATTACGTACACTTTTGTTGGCCGCGAAAAATAAGACGCCCTCGCCATAACTTGTCGGCAGTTTTTTTCCCGTTTTGTAGTTGGATTATGTGCTCAACCTAGCAAACTTTGCGAAGTTGTTCAAAAGTTTGCGAGCAGAACAACTTGTTTGTAAAAGTACGAGTATATCAATGATATAATACCTACATTGTAACATTTATCGCAAAGTTTTAAAGATGTTGAGTTATATATACTATTTATACATTCAATTAATTAAATTAATCGTGTTTTGTATGACTATATTAATTATTTTTAATGTAAGAGACATCTACCAATCTTTATGAAAATATCTATTTTCATATCTATCATATTTGATATCTATCAATACTACTTATTTGAAGATACTCTTTTTACTTGATATAATAATATTACGTAAAAGATTTAAATATAATTTAAATTTGAGAAATAAAAGAAAGTACGCCGTAAACTAAAAAAAGCTTCTCTTACCGGGTATAATTAACGGTGAGAACTATCTAGATACAGTAACCGGTAAACAATAAAATTACGACCACTCACAAACCGCAATTTAATATAAAAAGATTAAACAGTATTAAATAAAAGTAATACGCATCACTACCCATTCACAATAATCCAGCTCGAACGTAATCAGAGATTAGTTAGAATAAAATAAAACGTGCCCTCCGGACCTCCATCAGGCAGTACAAGTTAAACCGTAATCCCTTAAACACGGTGGACATTATTTATGGGAGGGCTAATAGTCGGCTCGCGGCGCTTCAGCGAACATTAGACACCGTGGAACACTAATCGATTTGTTTTTACAAGTTAACTTTGTTACACCATTTCGGTCGTGTCATACGAATTATCAGTTACCTAAATATCATCATCTGAAGGTGGTAGAATTCTTTGTGGTTTGACTTTGGCGGCACCACCGCTACACCTATTTCTGCCTTATAACAAAAATTTTAAGCGCTGCTGAGACATACTTTTCCGAGGCGTTCCAGCTTAGTCCTCAAGGGTAGCGACGCATCTGTGGCCGACCTCAGGTAGGAACATCTAATCCTATCTGGGGTTGATTCCCCATGTCCATGGGCGGCAGTAGCCACTTACCATCAGGTGGTGGACTGCATGCTCGACTGCTACTCCTATATTTTACAAAAAAAAATCCCGCTGCTGGGCACAAGATTCAGAATGAGGAGAGTTTAGGACATAGATCACCACGCTTGCCAAGTATGTGTTGATGGACTTCATTTAAATAAATGTATATGTATTACATCCAAGTATTAACAATTGCAGATATTTTCTTCATGTTTGTTTGAGCAAATGAATATCTGGTCTGGGCAAATGCTTTTCAAATCTGTTATCTGTGGATTATTAAGTACAGTTACATGTAAAATATTTTGTTCAAGAAATAAATTCAAAAGTAATCTCAATTACTTTTATATGTTAGCGACAGATATAATTAGCTATCAGAGAAGTGGCTCTATAAATTCAATGTTTCCAATATCCACTAAAAGGCCCGTTAATTATAATCAATCTTATCTAATTGTTGTGTACCAAAATTCGAAATTTGACATAATATTTTGCCTAGAATAATTAACAATATTTAAACTTTAGTTGGCAAAAAAAATATTAATTAGGTATTACTAACGGGCGTAAGTAAGTAAACACAATATATTTTTCGTACGTTTCCTATTGTATAACACAGATTATCCTTTTTCTTATTAATCTGTTTTTAATACGCCTTCAATCTATGTTATGAAAGCAAAGTTTACTAAAATATTGTGTAATACTAAGAACTTAATCTTCTATACAATCCCTATCAGTTTGTAATATTTCCACGTACCTTTACAGTACTTTCGTAAATATTCCCTAAATAAGGGTGTACGATAAGCTCCTACTGACTTCTGTAAAAGAAATAATCTGATAAATAAATGCCCTTGAGCATTTCAGACCGCCCTTTAAAAGAAGATTCCAGAGATAAAGAAAAATGTGGACAGAAGAACGATACCGCAAAAATTCGTACAAAAGAATTCTTCAAAAATATTTTTATACAAAGTGAAGATTTGATAAAAAGCGTTTAATACGAAAATATGGAAGCGGAATAATTATACGATTGCGAATGTTAAATACTTAACGAATAAATTATTTTTTAGCAATTCAGCTATACACTAGTACTCACGTAGGTATTTAGAAACAGCATTATTTACGATGAGTTTATCTAATATCATTAAGCACTTCATCTGACGTAAATAAATGCAGTTCATGAACGTTAAAATAATATATTATTTGACACAGTTATGTATTTGTTGTGTATTTTACTATTATTAGTCTAGTAAAAATGCAAGCAAGTCCAAATCTCCAAAACATATAATACAAAACAAATATCTAAATTCATCATCTAGATGGCGGCTCGGAGGATCAACCTTAGGACTAAAGTCACTGAAATCGAATCACTAAATATATGTATTAAGGTAAATTCAAAATACCAAAAATATATTAATTCAATTGTTTACCACAACAAATTATATAGCTGCAAGAGTCATAATTACAAAGATAGCTGAAGGTTTAGTTATTTGTAAGATGCCGGCCTTATTGGAATCGAACCCAGAACAATTTGCCGAACGTAATCATGAACATCGTTACAAATATCTTGATCATAATGACAAATATATCTAGCTTTTTTGTTTCTATAAAATCATTTATTTTATTTAAAAAATCATTCTCTACATTTAGTCAAAATTGTACGAAACGCAAACTTTTTGAACGTTGTACAGAATACTATTTGTATTTTAGTAGTAAAATTAACCTCGCACGTTCTTCCTATTTTAGTAACATACAGGTTAGCACAATGGTTAACTGCGAGCTTGTTTCAATTTCGCAAAATTTCCTGGAAATTGTTTTTAGGAATGTATGATTTGAACATAACTTTGTATGTAGTTTCTGGTTAAACATTGTTAATAAAGTGTTAGCTTCGTAATATTATGAGATTTGTAGTTAGCGAATATGATCAAGTGCTTTTTATGGCAAATTGAACTATTACTATACCAATTACGACCTCATTATCATACCTATTTAGTATGAGAAGTTCCAATTTAATCCATAAGAGAAACAAGGGATTTATTTTTACTACTTTAGGTAGGTACTTATAATGATATTAATTGATTCGTTGCTTTAAACAAAATGTTAAAATATACAACATGTATATTGTAACCTCCGTTGCTAGTGATAATCACAGTATTCAAAACATACTAAATATTCACTATAAAAGACTAACCACGACCACAGTCAAAGAAAACTCACTAATAGGGTTTCATTATGACAAACCGTACCCCGCCTCAGGTAGAACCCGATGTTACGTGAAATACTTCGCACAAATCCGCACTGAAACATTATTAAGCCGGCTTCGTGTTGGACCTCCATCAAAGTAGCCAAGTTCGGAATCAATCGAATAAATGTTGGAACTAGTTGCTAATCAAATATGAGTTTTGATAAAGGTAACGGCCACAATGGGTATACCTAAAGGTGTTTTAATTGGAACTTGACCAAACAAAAAGAAAAAGATCCTCTAATAGGATATCTAACTCATAAAGTTGCATTAAAGAAATAATGCAAAACAAAATGTGTACTGTTACCAATGTTGCTAGTAATACTATAAACACGGAATTAAACCATACTAAATATTAATTATAAAAGTCTAACCACGACAACAGTCAAAGAAAACTCACTAATAGGGTTTCATTATGACAAACCGTACCCCGCCTCAGGTAGAACCCGATGTTACGTGAAATACTTCGCACAAATCCGCACTGAAACATTATTAAGCCGGCTTCGTGTTGGACCTCCATCGAAGTAGCCAAGTTCGGAATCAATCGAATAAATGTTGGAACTAGTTGCTAATCAAATATGAGTTTTGATAAAGGTAACGGCCACAATGGGTATACCTAAAGGTGTTTTAATTGGAACTTGACCAAACAAAAAGAAAAAGATCCTCTAATAGGATATCTAACTCATAAAGTTGCATTAAAGAAATAATGCAAAACAAAATGTGTACTGTTACCAATGTTGCTAGTAATACTATAAACACGGAATTAAACCATACTAAATATTAATTATAAAAGTCTAACCACGACAACAGTCAAAGAAAACTCACTAATAGGGTTTCATTATGACAAACCGTACCCCGCCTCAGGTAGAACCCGATGTTACGTGAAATACTTCGCACAAATCCGCACTGAAACATTATTAAGCCGGCTTCGTGTTGGACCTCCATCAAAGTAGCCAAGTTCGGAATCAATCGAATAAATGTTGGAACTAGTTGCTAATCAAATATGAGTTTTGATAAAGGTCAGTAACAGCCACAATGGGTATACCTAAAGGTGTTTAATTGGAACTTTAGCAAAGTGGCATACCTACTTTTTAGGGTTCCGTGCCCAAAGGGTAAAAACGGAACCCTATTAGTAAGACTTCGCTATATGTCATCTATCCGTCTGTCTGTCTGTCACAGGGCTCTATCTCTGGAACCGTAATAGATAGATACTTGATTTTTTTACAGAGGATGCATAATGGTTGCCGCTATAACAACGAATACTAAAAATAAAAAAGTTTAAAATAAATGGGGGTCATCATACTAGAAACCGCTATTTTTCGCTTTATCTATTGAATCGTAATAGGTAGACAGTTCACATTTTCACAATATATTAACTTCAATGGCTACTATAATAACAAATACTAAAAATAAAAATAAAACATATGAAAATTTTGGTAGTACGGAACCCTTCGTGTGCGAGTTCAACTTGCACTTGGCCAATTATTATATAATACAGAAGTAGCAAATGATTATGTAGTCCATCTTATAGTAAATGGCTACTGTCCCCTATGGAATCTGTAATCGATTCCAGACTCCTACTTCGGGTCGGCTATAGATGCGTCGCTACCCCTGAGGACTAAGTTAGAACACCTTGTATATAAGTGTATCTCTATTACTACAGTCTAATCTCAACACAGCAACACTTCACACTGTTATGCAGCGGTGGCATCTCCAGAGTTGAACACTTTCATTTGAAACTCCGAAGGAAGGTCCTCGAATGGAGACCACGTCTCGGCAAAAGGAGTACAGGACGCCCCCCGACCAGGTGGACTGATGACCTGAAGTGGACGGCGGGTAACCGCTGAATTCAGACGGCTCAAGATCGGTCGGAGTGGCGCAGATTAGGGGAGGCCTATGTTCAGTAGTGGACTTTTAAAGGCTGATAGATAGACAGATAGATAAATTCGAAACACATACGTTAACGTATTCTTCCAAACAAATACAAAAGTAAATGAAATATAACCATGAGACTCGTGAGAATATTTACAAAGATTAGCTATAATGAACCTCCGTGGGTTTTGGATTATAATTGAAGGAAGATAATGAGAAGATCGAATAAATAAGTATTTTTTCTTTAACTTTATTATGAAGCTTAAACAAAATGAACCAAAAAGGGCCTGAAAACATACAACGGATAATACAAATAAAGTACTGCGAACCGGGTAATTCTGTTAAATACGTAGCCATTTATATTACATAACAAATAAAGTGGCGGCTCAAATCGGAGAGTCAAATTCCAGCGACGATCAAGAGTCGTGGAATAATCCCCGATCCATAAGCTAAAGGCTTTGGGAGGATTCCGCTCTGTACATTCATTACCTGATTTTCGTAAACATTTCTTTATGTTTTTCTATTCATAAATGTTTTCCGTTTTCTGTATAGACGCTGTAGTGGCCCAAATTCAGAGGTATCTGTTTACATTCTACTGTCTGTCTATGTTCTACTGGTGCTGTGACTTTCTACGAAATACTGAGTTCCTTAATTATTGTTGGAAATCTGAAACTCTTTCAATACGTTATCCATTCAAGTAATGCATATAAAAATAGTTGTCATTTCCATTTCATCACCCACACCTTTTTTTTTTACAAAGCAATTTTTTAGTCTAAAATCATATACTAACAAAGTAATGTCAAGGTGTGTTCTGCTTTCTTTATATTTAATTTATGAAATGTTGCCTACCAATTTCTACGTAGTAGTAATTTCTCAATTTCTTGTATGGAAAAAATCTAAAATTCATTCTTTGGAAATCAAAATATTAAATAGACGAATTATTTTCAGGACCGTCAAACTATATTTGGGCGACCTCAAAAAGAACTAAAATTCTATCTGTGATTGATAACAAGTCCATAGGCGACAGTAGCCACTTACCATCAGGTGGATTAAAAATCTGTTTGCTACTCCTATATAAAAAAATCTTTCAAATATCTCCAAAACATAATACTAAACGAATATCTAAATTCATCATCTAGATGGCGGCTCGGAGGATCAACTGGAGCCATCTGCATGACAGGTCAGCATGGAAATCGTTATGCAAAATGGGTCGTGAACACAATTCAACCAACAAATGCCTATGGGTATAAAAAACCGCTTTTATATACATTAGCCAAGTCTGAAGTTTAACCCGTTTGAAAGAGTTGCTACCATTTTCTCTTTTTGTTGTGTTTATATTCGTCTATAGATAGGGCAAAGAGATTAAGCCCATTATCAATAATTCAATATATCTCATTTTTGCCCACTAAAGATGGTCATAATTATGACAATTGCTCCTTGATAAAAGTAGAAATAAACAGATGTTTGGTATGCAAGAATGGGATAGATTAATTATGAATAACGGGCTTTAATCAGACAAGTGTCAGGATATTCAGAAAAAAACTTGATCCGGTTTCACACTGAGAACATCTCGGTTTGATTGCCTTTTGACATATTATATTTCAAAACGACATATTACCATTCTAAAGTCGTTGAAGAAACTTTCCCTCTATCAGATTGTTTCTAGTATACTTTGTCTATAACTAACGATTTGGCTGTGGAATAATCTGCGAATAATAACATGAAAGCTTTAGGATTTAACCTTTGTATATTGATATCACAAATGGCTTCCTTTTGATGTGTTGTATACCAATACATATGAATGCCGCATATTGGTATTAGGTATTATTATATCAGCGGAGTATTTTATGTGACTGGGTATTTTTGCTTTGATATTATTTTTTTAATAGTAAAATCTGTGTAGATAGTACAACTCTTGTGCTGTGTAAAACAGTATCGTAGAGTACGTCACACTACGAGTGAAGAGCAAAATAAAATGTGAAATATTAATAAGGTTTAAGTCTTTAGACAAATGTTCAAATTTAATTTATTTGCATATACAAGATGGAGATAGATTTACATTTCCTTTACTTTGACTTGATTTTTCAATTCAACTCGTGAGATCACATCCTAAAAATCTACATCGGAATTAGTGACGAATTAGACCAGATTGGCCCCTGGCTTCCCTCTAAGTCGCTGATTTTCCCTTGGGTATTGATATATTACGAAAGAAGTAAATACTTATCAAACGATAAGCAAATATATTTGTACCTGCAAACAACTGTTCAATTTCCCAGAATATTGTTGAAATGTTTCCAAAGTAGCGGAAATAACAATCGGCGAAATGTCCGTTCAATTTAATTGGAAAGTATCACATAAATACTATTCTTACCCTAAAGTGAATGAAGCGGACTAAAGTCATTAAAAGGGTCGGTCGTAAGCACAGGTGTGTAAAATCAAAGGAGGGCAAAACAAAGAGTAAGTAAGCATCCCGGATACATTTGCTACGAACTATTCCGTTATTAGTTTTACTTTTTCTTACGTTTTCAGCTTCTTTCCTTTCGTTTCACCAACAATGTACCAATAATTTATAGTGAGTTATCATACTTAAAGCGGATAATTAGCAAGTTGTTTTGAACAGATTCAAAACAACTTGCTAATTATTTTTGAACAGATTGTTAACTTTAACTGAAACAGTACAGCTGGAAAATGAGACTGAAAGGAAAGCTAAAACATACTCAGGTTTTTGAAGCTCTAAGAGTATCAATCATATGAACTTTTACATGACTTTTTATCCAGATTTAGGGATTACCCTCGATCTCAATACAAGTCACATATCTTCAATTATCACAAGTTTTGTGGTACCTAGGTAAAACTACATAAACTGTATGAAATAACCGACCGAACTACTCGAACTTATTGCAAATGTTTATTTAGAGCAGTGCAGTGTAATACTAAACCGATCCCTCCTCCCATGTTTTGAATGAACTAGTTAGATCCAGACGAAACCAGTTTCCACTGCAAATTCAAATCCAAATCGTAACGTTCTACAAAGTTTGCACGACTAGCGCAGAATGGATCCGATACACCAACAGTTTGCGAAAAAATACCGTCGAGTTTTACAAACTGTCTTCACTTCAAAATCCCCTGATACTGAAATTTCAACGGAGCGATCCAATCAATTCACGCTTGTAACTCAAGCAGTAATAGGCAATTACGTACTATTTCTACCCCGAATCGGCTTGTACACTTTTAAGTAAATTAACCTGTATCGATTTATTCCCCCGTGAAAGATATTCCTCAACAAACGCTAACCGATACAATTTAGAAACGAGGTTGGAACTCGTAAACGTAAATTTGGGCCTAAGCGGCTGAATGCCTTATACGTAAGCAGTGAAGACCGTCACATATTTAGAACGGGCCAAAGCTTCGGGAACATTATATATACACAAAGGCTCGTACTTACGACCGCACGGAAGCATCTCACCTTTAGCCGCGGTAATTTGTACTTTGACTTTAGGAATTGAAACTGCACTGCAAACAAGACTTACTCCATGTAAGTCTTGTTTGACTTGAAGAATTAATTCTATGCTCTGATTGCGAAACCTTTCTTATAATTTAATTCCTTTACACCACTAAGGCATTACACGTTTATGGAAATTGTGAAACAGATCGTAACAAATGTTTTAGGATCACTCGGACGGTTATCTGGCAAAGGATATAGAAAAGGGACCAATAAAATATGCAGATTTGACTGCGGCCGTATTTTTCTCGGTGTAATCTGCATTATTCAGGCTTTGTCACGAACTTCGACAGTTTAACAGCGTTTATCTCTCGCCTTGCAAATTGAGCTACGACTTTAAGACAAACGGGAGTCACTTTCATTACCATAATGGACCTCGGCCGATTCTTTGTTGGTGAGCCGAGGATGGATTGGAGCCGACATTTGCAAAGGATCGATTTTTGTTTCAGATACTCGTAAGTTTTTTTAGTTTTATGTGTCAGATACACTGACCATTGCTTTTGTCTTGAGTTTTTGATATTACTATTGAGATTTACGTTGATCTAAATTTCCAACGTACTTACATTATGGATTAATTTTATTCAAAAAATATTTTTCATTAGATAAGTTACGTCAATAAGTAACACATATTTATCAATTAAATTGCATATTTTTACATACATTTTTATAACTTAAGAAATATTTATTTACATTGTTTCTTAATAATAAGTATAATTGTATATACATTAAAATAAATAACTTTTATAAACCTTTGAAATACCGATAGAAATATAACGTGTCCATATGTATAGAGCATTACACTAACGGGCTAAGAAACGGAGTGTCCAGTAGAGCAAAACTAATCGCTGATAGAGTGGGCACGCTCGAGCCATTCCACTATAGATTTGGTACACTCAGACTTTTAAAGGAAATGTTATTATAAAAATATATTACATACTACATTACTACAGATTTATCGTGTGTACGTGAACGTGTAGGTTTAAGTAATAGTTTCGCTACTTAAAATGAAACAAAGTTTAGTTGAAATTAAATTAAAAAATAATTGCTGACAGATCATGAATTTTCCTATGGTATAGTATCAAAACATTGGACTTTTAAAGCGATTGTTATTATGTTGTGTATTTCTCGCATTATATATTATCACAAATATAGGTCCGCAGTAGTACTGTATCCGATAGACCAAAAGTTATCGCTAATAGACTAGGCATGCTCTAGACATCTAGATTTATATCAATTTCGTACAATAGGATATTAATAATTTCTATTTATTACTTTCATTATGTTTATCAGTAGATATATAATTAACCTGAACATGATTATTACATTAATTACTAGCTGACCCGGCAAACTTTGTGTTGCCATATAAATAAAAAAATGTTAAGGGTGAACAACCCTTATCACTTAGGGGTATGAAAAATAGATAGTAGCCGATTGTCAGACCTACTAAATATGCATATAAAATTTGGTGAATATCAGTAAAGTTGTTTCGGAGGAGTACGGTAACTAACATTGTGACACGAGAATTTTATATACTCGTATAAGATTAAATTAATGTAATAATCATGTCCATCGTTATTTAATTTAAACATACGGCTAAAAAATTATGTATCATATAATTATAATTGTACTTCACTGCATAGTCTCTTCAATGATAATGTTGACATGTAGTACACCGCCAGTCGTCAGCCTTGTGTCACGTATATTCAGAGCTAAAAACCTCGAATTCAAATAATTTAAAACAATATCCAACCTACTTATAGCGCCCCCTACCGGTAAATGTCATTATCGTTTTTCGTGCAGCCTGTGTACATTTATGATTTTTCAAAATAAGAAATAAAATAAGTAATTTATAGTAAAAATTGTTAATTTATAACAAATATTTCAATTAATAATTTATAAAAGACGTAGGTGTGATATATTGTGCAGAAAAGTTACAATGGAAAATAAAGAATTTTGACGAAATTATTCTGAAGACTTGTACTAGGCGGCCATTACGAATGCCGTCGCAAATTGAAAATGTATTATTTTCATTTATTAAAGATAAGATGATAATCTTATATATTCATGAGGAATGACAAGGTAAATTTTTACATATATATTTTTCCAAGCAAAGGATTTTTAGATTACCATATTGTTCTGTAGCAAGGAATTTGACGTCTTATGTTCATTAACTAAGCTTGTCACCTATTTAGGTGATCTCGCTTATTTAAATCCTTATATAAATCTCGCTTATATAAAGCTATGAACATAGAAATAGGGTGCTATTTAGCCCCGTGCATGGGTACTAACCCGTTTATACTGAGTATTTACTCACATAAAAGAATCTACTATTGAGTAGAATATACCTAAAGGGTATTCACCCGTTCAAATAAGGTTATGACCCTTACATATTGGATATTTACCTACATTACAAGAAATAGGGTGCTATTTAGCCCCGTTCATGGGTACTAACCTGTTTATATTGAGTATTTACTCACATAAAATAATCTACTATTGAGTAGAATATACCTAATGGATATTCATCCGTTCAAATAAGGGACCCTTACATATTGGATATTTACCTATATAACAACTATAACAAGATACTACTATTAAGTAGATGGATACAACGGATATTCACCCATTCTAATAGGGTATTATGTCCTTCACATTGGGTAAATAACCCATATAACAAAATACTAATAATCAGTAGATAGACACAACTATTACCATCGAGTGGGTGTAATGATTTTAATGAATGAACATTTTATTGAAGAATCATTCAGATTAATAATGTACATGATACAGGATATAGAGATGACAATTTATATCCTTCTGTAATACTCTAGAAGAACCTACATTTGGTTTAACCATTCATAAGAATTTGGTATCTAGGTAGATCAGCATATTAAAGAGTAATTTACTAAAGGAACTATCCATCTATCTAGATGGTGATAGATAGACTAAAGGAAAAAATTGTTTAAAGGAAGAACACTAGCCTCTAGGAAACTGTGGGACGGATAACACATGATTAGACTTTAAAAGTTGCACAAGTCGCAGTTACTATTGTAGCTGTAAAGAGTCAAAAGCCATGCCACATCAGGCGAATGCTTACTGCTCTCGAGCATTTGACATGATTGTTTCTTAATAATTTTAAATTATTTGCCTTTATAAAGATAATTTGCTATCAATTATCTTATTACTGGTGCTGGTCATTTATTATGTATAATAAATAATAAGAAGAAATTTCATAGTACAAGTACTGGAACAAATGATCGGAAAAATGGTTTAAGAAACAATGATTGTTCAATTCATATATATATAGTACAATATTTTATAATAACAAATATAACGAAGATATTTACACTTCATCCTATGATAAACTTCATCCAAAAGTTTGAGATACTCATACCAAATAGGGTCATTATCTGACTTACAACAAGCCTCATGCACAAATACCTGTGTCACAGAAAGGCTTGATCGAAGTTTCCTTTGGAATAAATCTTCAATCACAACAGATTTTTAGGTGAGTGGTTAATAATGTGGTCGATTATAATTATAATTTTAAAGACCAGTTGTAACAAATAACTATTGACCCAAGCTTTGCAAGTGGTTAGCTTTAAGAGTATTTGTATAAACACTTAAACTCATTATTCTCCAGGAATGAAGATTTTGTCAAAATATACTCGGTATGTATGTAGAAAGACTTCTCACATCAGTGGTAACATATTGTTTACTCTTAACCAATTTTTTACAATATTTTTACTTTACCAACACCTGATGATGGTGATGTTGGTTTATATTGAATATCTTGGTCTTAATCTTGAGCTTTAAATAAAGCCTGGCATTCCACTCACTACTTACTATTGTTTTCAAGAATGCATATTTGGATACTAATTCATGATTACCTTAAACAGTGTTTACATGTCTATGGTTAAATGGAAATTATATGCATTTCAAGTTCTTTCCTTTGGTTTGAGCAGAACACTATATTTATGTTAATACTAACCTTTTAAACATATACAAGACCATACATAACTGATTAAGATCTAGGGACATTGTGTCAGTTATATATTTATATAACATAGTTCCTATTTGAAATGTCATAATAATGGACAAGGAACAATAACGACACTTAGTAATTTAGGATCATAGACATAACAAGCTATATCATTCTTTAGGATTTAATGGTTACTTAAAAGATAGTTCGATAATTGGAAATAATACAACTGTTAAGGTTGTTCATTGTATTATACAAGCAATAAATAAATAAAAAATCAAATTGCTTTACCATTAGATAAAAGATTAAAAATCAACACAAGGGTGAAATAAAAAGAAAAGAAAATATATATAACAATAATATTAAAAAATAAAAATTATAATAAATGCAAAGATATGTATATATATATATAACAATTTTAATAATGTTTATCAAAATACTATCCCTCTTACAGATAGATATAATTACAGGTGGTAGTTGTCATATTATTTTTATTATCGGGACACAATCAGTTATGTAACATATGGTCATTATTCTCGGTATTTTTGTTATTTGATTTAAATAACAAATCCGATCAACTATTTAAAGTTAAATGCAGCGTTACTTGTGCTTAAAGATATTTTTTCAATAATCATCTTCAACACGGTGAAACCCTAATACGTGTAGGCAACTCCACAGTTATTTCATATAGAAACAGCATGGTGTTTAATACCCACATTTAACCGTAATATCAAGGCACATATTGGATTTATTGAATACCCAAAAAATGTTTTTATTTCCCTAATACATTCAATAATTTCAGAATAAATTTGCTATCACTAAATCAAGATTATACATTGCGAATTAACACTTTGAAGGTTTTTAAATAGATTTATTTACTAGGAAACCTACAAGAAGTATGACTTACATGTCATGACTAAGGTTATACTATTTAAATGGAAATATTCATTTTATTTCTAATAAAATAATTGTTGTTAAAGATTATCTCTGAACGGTTGGGGAGTTTGTGGTAGTACCAGACTGGTCCAGACAGTCCTAAAAAATAGTGTTAAAAAAAAAGAAAAAAAAAATTAATAAATAAATAAACCTTTCATTTTGGAAGGGTTGTTTTTTGGGTCTCATATGAAATTTAAGAAAAAAAAAAAAAAGAAAAAAAAAAAAAAAAGAAGAAAAAAAAAAAAAAAGATCTAAATCCATTTGTTTTTCGTCAACGCTTTACCCTGTATGTTACTCGCTTCCTCGAGGAGCGTTTCGTTTCTATACACGAATCTCAAGATTTTGTTGCTCTACAAGCAATGTTAGACGCAATAATGAAAACGTGATGCTGGTGCTTATAATATTTTGGCCTAAACAACAACAGTGTAAATAACTAGATCTATCTGTAGACTGGTTACAATATTCTTTTCATTTTGATATATATATATCTAGAATTATTTTTGTTCTTAAAATGCATATTTAGGTTTTCTATCCTCCATATCCCAAGTATGCTATTACTTGGGATAGTTACATCTGATGTATAAATATTTTTAGCGAGTTAAGTGTAAAATATTATATATTATTTAATGGAGATGAAGAAAAAATACTATTTACTTTTTTTGGTTATTGTAATTACTCATATAGTAAAAAGAAAAAAAAAAAAAAAAAAAACAATAATAATATATAAGTAATATATATATAAGTAATATATAAAAACAATAGATATCGTATATATTATGACGTTCACTTGGTGTAAGCCCGTGAATGCCATTATTACTACCGATTCGCCTACATCTGAGTCGAGACTTCTAAAAAGTATACATAAACATAATAATAACATTATTGTATATTAACCAAATTGCTTGGCGGAAGATATTGTATATTAAATTGCCACATGAATTTAAACCTTACTATAACCAGTGTTCAAACAATCTAGTATTACCATTATTTCATAGTAATCATAGTATTTGTCCAGCACATCCTTAATAAAATTACCTAGATAGGCCTAGTAACACTTGAGAGTTACAAGAATAAGTTTATTTCCTTTATGTAATCTTATAATACAGTGACCTCCCAGACGACAGTTTCTAGATTTTATCAACCACGGAGGATGATGGCATTGATATATCATTTTTTACAATACATACCATTAGAGAGCACGCATTACCACGCTGCTACGCTGACGTCTAAACATATGAGTGTCAGTTAAGACCCTCTTAGAAGGATAGCTGAATGGATCAGATCTAAGTTCAATTGTGTAGTAGAGACGTTACATCAAACGTATACTTGATAACTGTAATTAATATTTAAATAGATATATTAAATTAGGAATTTTAAAAATAATAGGATTTAAATGTTTTTGTATTTTGTTTAATAGGCTCGTTATTTTACAAATCTCTAAACATCTACATGTCAACATTATCATTGAAGAGACTATGCAGTGAAGTACAATTAGAAATTAAACGAACTTACCTAAGTGAAGTTCCAATTTCAATTGTACGAACTGCATAGTCTCGAAATGATATTATAACCCACCCACCCATACTTATATACGATAAGTATTACCCATAATATCATCTATGTTGTAAAATAATCGAGCTAATGAACTTACATCTTGACCCCAGGATCTCTAAACTTAATGACATTTACCGGTAGGGGGCGCTATAAGTAGGTTGGATATTGTTTTAAATTATTTGAATTCGAGGTTTTTAGCTCTGAATATACGTGACACAAGGCTGACGACTGGCGGTGTACTACATGTCAACATTATCATTTCGAGACTATGCAGTTCGTACAATTGAAATTGGAACTTCACTTAGGTAAGTTCGTTTAATTTCTAATAATTTGTTAGCCGTATAATAATGTATTATATGAATAATATTGTATTCAATCAGAACGTATTTCGCAAATAATTCATATCTACATCTGCAACATTTTCAACACTTTCCTCAAAAAACAAAAATCCTTTCCCAGTCATTCTGGATAAAAAATTAATGTTCAGGCTGAACTCGTTATTAAGGTCTTAATAAAAAAGAAACGGAAGAGCTGGTAAAGTGGCTAAAAACATTGAATCTCAGATTTGTCGCAAAAAATGTGACAAGTCATCAAATCTACATATTTTATTAGTCTCCCTCGGAGTTCGACCCTCTGCCGGCGGCCAGGGCCGCTCCATAATAGGGCTGTCGTATAATCGTTTAAATATATCGATGATAGTAATGATATGTTTGTTCAGAAAATATTTTTTGTAAAAATCCATGTGTTGTTTTCAATCTACCGTTCAGAAATTTAGGAATTATCTATGAAGAGTATCTAATTTATATGGTTGAGAAGAAAGATTTACTTAGTGGCCCAGTTAAAAGTCGCTAATGGCTCCCATTAGCTACTTTCACCCTAAAAAGATGTAAATCAAAGCTTGTAAAATATAGTCGATCTTATATTTTCAGCAATAATATAATGTAATAAAATAGGGAGTTGACAATATACGATCGATATCCTAATAATGCCCGTAGAATGTGTTTGTGTGTTTGTATGTGCGAATTTATCCGTTCATACAGTGTATACCCACCAGTCTTATCAAACTTGGTGTAGATAGGAATCGGAATCTTCTAGAAGATAATTTACATTAAAAATAGTCACACAAATGTAAATTATACTTACAATGTTATTTAAATTACATCGATAACAAGAATATTCATCTGGAAAGAACATCGCTGTCCAATATTATAGGAGTTTCAAATAGGTATCGGCTGCGACTGCGGCGACACTTCATAAAGAGCACTTTTATATTGACGCCTTTTATTTATGTGCCCTTTCATTCCTTCGCGTCCCTTTTAGGTATTATGGTATTCTTTGACCGGCCGTCGTTTCTAAATATGGATTTTAATTAACGAGCCCCACATATCATATATCAGCATATATCTTTAATATGAGGTATAGGCAAACGGGTCGGTCGGCGCTTATAGAAATCTCAATTACCGTCTCGCCTCTAGGCTACATAGCCATATCGTTATTTCCCGGCTTTGTCTTTCCTCTGTTTCTACTACAGTTTCAATTAAATTGTGTTACCTATATGATAGCAATTAATTATCAGTTGCTAAAACAGTGAAGGAAAACATCTGAGATCTGAGAGATTTAAAACAAGTAATTAATTAAAAAAATCAAAAACCCGACTGCACCAAAAAGGCTGAAGTAGAATTTCCAAAAGCAGTGAAATAGGCATTTCGTTATTTTTATCCAGAAAGCCACATACAAAGGTTCATAGTAGATGTCTGCTTCAAAAACAAAAGATGTTCAAACAATATTATCCTATTTTATCCTCGTAGTGATCATTTACGCTATATAAAGAACCTAAAAAATGTGTCAAATTCCACCACGCTTAAGTTCAGCGGTTTCCCTTTGCGTTGATCTCTGGTACAGCAACTCACTCATTTAGTCAGACAGTCATCTTGATGTGTATATACGAATATATATGTACTAGCTGACCCGGCAAACGTTGTGTTGCCAAATAAATAAAAAAATGTTAAGGGTGAACAACCCTTATCACTTAGGGGTAAAAAATATAGATAGTGGCCGATTCTCAGACCTACTGAATATGTATATAAAATTAGGTGAAAATCGGTGAAGCCGTTTCGGAGGAGTACGGTAACTAACACGAGAATTTTATATATAAGATATATTATATAATGTATGTGTCTCCTCTTAATTCCTGTAATCTCCTCTTAATTTTCTGTATTTTGACACCCTACTCGATAGGTTTGGTTAATTTTTTTTTAAACGTGTTACTACTCGTATTTCGCGAAAAAATCCACCATTTACTCTCTGTAAAATTTACTGAAGTTATATACTTCAGTAAATCAAAGTTTCGGTCATTATTTTACCTCGTTAGAGGTAGAATTTCATTATTTTGATCTAACAAGCCTGATGCAAAATTTCATAGTGTTTGCTTTAAAATTGACGATTGTTCAAATGAACTTTAAACCCTTATTTTACCCTCTACGGGGTTGATTTTTCGGAGAGCGATAAATAAGTGCGTCCTTGTTCCTATTCAGAAAGCCAAATACAAAATTTTATAGTAGTTGCTTCAAAATTAAAGGATTTCAAAAATCTGTTTTCCCCTATTTTACCCTCTTTAGGGTAGAATTTCCAAAAGGCCTTTCTTAGTACTTATTCACGCTATATAGAGAACCTATGTGCATTTTCAGAAGTGTAAGGTCCTTGGTTTAGGCTGTACGTTGATTTCTGAAAAATGAAAAAGTCATTTAGTTAGTCAGTCAGTCAGTCACCTTGCTGTTTTATATATATACAAATATGTTTTTATAATCTCCGTTTAATTTCCTTTCATTTGATACCCTACTCGATAGGTTCGGTTAACTTTTTTTTTTAAATGTGTTACTATTTCGCGCCAAAAATCCACCATTTTGTTTTTTTTTTTAATAACACCTATCTAAGGACACTCGGGTCATTGAGACAAATATAATGACACCTTAACTGTTGAAATTCATCCAGCCGTTTGTTAGATCGGATCAAATAAAGAAAGACAAACATACAAGATACGCGCGAAAAACATAACCCTTCCTTGGCAGTCGGGTAAAAAATCTCAAAGGTATGTGAAGTCTACCAATTCGCACTTGGCTAGCGCGGTGGACGATGGCCTAATCCTTCTCATTCTGAGAAGAGACCCGTGCCGAGCAGTGGGACAATAATGGGTTGATGATGATGATGATGATATGTTCCTACCTAGAGCATCGCCCTTGGATAGGTATATCTGTTTTCAATTTGTATTGAAGATTAAACATAGCAAATAAATTTTGGTAATAAAGACCACCCGATGAAAATGACAGTTATCACGAAATCACAGAACGCTAACTAAAGCCGTAGTATTTACTAAAAGTAAATTACAAATATCTGGAATTATTTTCAGAATCAAGTCGCGATCATTGCGGGTACTGTAAAGAATTAAAGAGTTGTGATAAATTATTCATATGAAGATGATAGGTATTTCACTGTGAAGAGATTGCGGAACAGTGCTTCATACTGCGGAGCGTGATCGAACGATGTCACTTACGAACGTATAAAGAATAAGGTAAATTTAAAATAAAATTCCCTTTCTGTAAATAACTTATTATGTATATCTGTAAATATAATAAAACAAAGTGTCCATGCCGCTTCTGCACGAATGCGATAAACTCGAAAACTAAGAACGAATTTTTTATACGGTCTAGACTCCAGATTCTAGATACTGCAATTAGGTGAGAGAAATATTAGGTGTACTTCTATGAATCGCATTGGAACAGCGTGGTGGAGTGCGCTAAAGCCTTCCTCCTGTTAAGAGACAAGTAAAATTCCAGCCAATCAATAATATGGAAAATGACGGCAAGTCTATATATTTCCATTTTGAATGAAGCTCGTCTAGAACTACGCTACGTACTGAGAATAGTAATATTACTCTTCTCTAGCTTTTCTCAATACTGGGAAGTAATATGAAATCAAACCAATTCATTTTTTTTTATTCAATATAGATTCTTTATAGAACACTTTTTGAATGTCAATACATATACCACCACTTCACAATGCGTTTCGTTATGAAGAAGCGACGAAAGAAACTCCATAACACACATCTTTTTAAAAAAGTAAATGTTTTATACTCGTACAATGGCAAACTTAACCTAATGTTACACGTGGAGCTAGAGCTTGTAAAATATAGTCGATCTTATATTTTCAGCAATATAATTAGAAATTAAACGAACTTACCTAAGTGAAGTTCCAATTTCAATTGTACGAACTGCATAGTCTCGAAATGATAATGTTGACATGTAGTACACCGCCAGTCGTCAGCCTTGTGTCACGTATATTCAGAGCTAAAAACCTCGAATTCAAATAATTTAAAACAATATCCAACCTACTTATAGCGCCCCCTACCGGTAAATGTCATTAAGTTTAGAGATCCTGGGGTCAAGATGTAAGTTCATTAGCTCGATTATTTTACAACATAGATGATATTATGGGTAATACTTATCGTATATAAGTATGGGTGGGTGGGTTATAATATCATTTCGAGACTATGCAGTTCGTACAATTGAAATTGGAACTTCACTTAGGTAAGTTCGTTTAATTTCTAATTGTACTTCACTGCATAGTCTCTTCAATGATAATGTTGACATGTAGATGTTTAGAGATTTGTAAAATAACGAGCCTATTAAACAAAATACAAAAACATTTAAATCCTATTATTTTTAAAATTCCTAATTTAATATATCTATTTAAATATTAATTACAGTTATCAAGTATACGTTTGATGTAACGTCTCTACTACAAAATTGAACTTAGATCTGATCCATTCAGCTATCCTTCTAAGAGGGTCTTAACTGACACTCATATGTTTAGACGTCAGCGTAGCAGCGTGGTAATGCGTGCTCTCTAATGGTATGTATTGTAAAAAATGATATATCAATGCCATCATCCTCCGTGGTTGATAAAATCTAGAAACTGTCGTCTGGGAGGTCACTGTATTATAAGATTACATAAAGGAAATAAACTTATTCTTGTAACTCTCAAGTGTTACTAGGCCTATCTAGGTAATTTTATTAAGGATGTGCTGGACAAATACTATGATTACTATGAAATAATGGTAATACTAGATTGTTTGAACACTGGTTATAGTAAGGTTTAAATTCATGTGGCAATTTAATATACAATATCTTCCGCCAAGCAATTTGGTTAATATACAATAATGTTATTATTATGTTTATGTATACTTTTTAGAAGTCTCAACTCAGATGTAGGCGAATCAGTAGTAATAATGGCATTCACGGGCTTACACCAAGTGAACGTCATAATATATACGATATCTATTGTTTTTATATATTACTTATATATTATTGTTTTTTTTTTTTTTCTTTTTACTATATGAGTAATTACAATAACCAAAAAAAAGTAAATAGTATTTTTTCTTCATCTCCATTAAATAATATATAATATTTTACACTTAACTCGCTAAAAATATTTATACATCAGATGTAACTATCCCAAGTAATAGCATACTTGGGATATGGAGGATAGAAAACCTAAATATGCATTTTAAGAACAAAAATAATTCTAGATATATATATATATCAAAATAAAAAGAATATTGTAACCAGTCTACAGATAGATCTAGTTATTTACACTGTTTAGGCCAAAATATTATAAGCACCAGCATCACGTTTTCATTATTGCGTCTAACATTGCTTGTAGAGCAACAAAATCTTGAGATTCGTGTATAGAAACGAAACGCTCCTCGAGGAAGCGAGTAACATACAGGGTAAAGCGTTGACGAAAAACAAATGGATCTAGATCTTTTTTTTTTTTTTTTTTTAAATTCATATGAGACCCAAAAAACAACCCTTCCAAAATGAAAGGTTTATTTATTTATTAATTTTTTTTTTTTTTTTTTAACACTATTTTTTAGGACTGTCTGGACCAGTCTGGTACTACCACAAACTCCCCAACCGTTCAGAGATAATCTTTAACAACAATTATTTTATTAGAAATAAAATGAATATTTCCATTTAAATAGTATAACCTTAGTCATGACATGTAAGTCATACTTCTTGTAGGTTTCCTAGTAAATAAATCTATTTAAAAACCTTCAAAGTGTTAATTCGCAATGTATAATCTTGATTTAGTGATAGCAAATTCATTCTGAAATTATTGAATGTATTAGGGAAATAAAAACATTTTTTGGGTATTCAATAAATCCAATATGTGCCTTGATATTACGGTTAAATGTGGGTATTAAACACCATGCTGTTTCTATATGAAATAACTGTGGAGTTGCCTACACGTATTAGGGTTTCACCGTGTTGAAGATGATTATTGAAAAAATATCTTTAAGCACAAGTAACGCTGCATTTAACTTTAAATAGTTGATCGGATTTGTTATTTAAATCAAATAACAAAAATACCGAGAATAATGACCATATGTTACATAACTGATTGTGTCCCGATAATAAAAATAATATGACAACTACCACCTGTAATTATATCTATCTGTAAGAGGGATAGTATTTTGATAAACATTATTAAAATTGTTATATTTCTATATACATATCTTTTCATTTATTATAATTTTTATTTTTTAATATTATTGTTATATATATATTTTTTTTTTTTTTTTTTTTTCTTTTTATTTTACCCTTGTGTTAATTTTTAATCTTTTATCTAATGGTAAAGCAATTTGATTTTTTATTTATTTATTGCTTGTATAATACAATGAACAACCTTAACAGTTGTATTATTTCCAATTATCGAACTATCTTTTAAGTAACCATTAAATCCTAAAGAATGATATAGCTTGTTATGTCTATGATCCTAAATTACTAAGTGTCGTTATTGTTCCTTGTCCATTATTATGACATTTCAAATAGGAACTATGTTATATAAATATATAACTGACACAATGTCCCTAGATCTTAATCAGTTATGTATGGTCTTGTATATGTTTAAAAGGTTAGTATTAACATAAATATAGTGTTCTGCTCACACCAAAGGAAATAACTTGAAATGCATATAATTTCCATTTAACCATAGACATGTAAACACTGTTTAAGGTAATCATGAATTAGTATCCAAATATGCATTCTTGAAAACAATAGTAAGTAGTGAGTGGAATGCCAGGCTTTATTTAAAGCTCAAGATTAAGACCAAGATATTCGATATAAACCAACATCACCATCATCAGGTGTTGGTAAAGTAAAAAATTGGTTAAGAGTAAACAATATGTTACCACTGATGTGAGAAGTCTTTCTACATACATACCGAGTATATTTTGACAAAATCTTCATTCCTTGAGAATAATGAGTTTAAGTGTTTATACAAATACTCTTAAAGCTAACCACTTGCAAAGCTTGGGTCAATAGTTATTTGTTACAACTGGTCTTTAAAATTATAATTATAATCGACCACATTATTAACCACTCACCTAAAAATCTGTTGTGATTGAAGATTTATTCCAAAGGAAACTTCGATCAAGCCTTTCTGTGACACAGGTATTTGTGCATGAGGCTTGTTGTAAGTCAGATAATGACCCTATTTGGTATGAGTATCTCAAACTTTTGGATGAAGTTTATCATAGGATGAAGTGTAAATATCTTCGTTATATTTGTTATTATAAAATATTGTACTATATATATATGAATTGAACAATCATTGTTTCTTAAACCATTTTGCTGATTATTTGTTCCAGTACTTGTACTATGAAATTTCTTCTTATTATTTATTATACATAATAAATGACCAGCACCAGTAATAAGATAATTGATAGCAAATTATCTTTATAAAGGCAAATAATTTAAAATTATTAAGAAACAATCATGTCAAATGCTCGAGAGCAGTAAGCATTCACCTGATGTGGCATGGCTTTTGACTCTTTACAGCTACAATAGTAACTGCGACTTGTGCAACTTTTAAAGTCTAATCATGTGTTATCCGTCCCACAGTTTCCTAGAGGCTAGTGTTCTTCCTTTAAACTATTTTTTCCTTTAGTCTATCTATCACCATCTAGATAGATGGATAGTTCCTTTAGTAAATTACTCTTTAATATGCTGATCTACCTAGATACCAAATTCTTATGAATGGTTAAACCAAATTTAGGTTCTTCTAGAGTATTACAAAAGGATATAAATTGTCATCTCTATATCCTGTATCATGTACATTATTAATCTGAATGATTCTTCAATAAAATGTTCATTCATTAAAATCATTACACCCACTCGATGGTAATAGTTGTGTCTATCTACTGATTATTAGTATTTTGTTATATGGGTTATTTACCCAATGTGAAGGACATAATACCCTATTAGAATGGGTGAATATCCGTTGTATCCGTCTACTTAATAGTAGTATCTTGTTATAGTTGTTATATAGGTAAATATCCAATATGTAAGGGTCCCTTATTTGAACGGATGAATATCCATTAGGTATATTCTACTCAATAGTAGATTATTTTATGTGAGTAAATACTCAATATAAACAGGTTAGTACCCATGAACGGGGCTAAATAGCACCCTATTTCTTGTAATGTAGGTAAATATCCAACATGTAAGGGTCATAACCTTATTTGAACGGGTGAATACCCTTTAGGTATATTCTACTCAATAGTAGATTCTTTTATGTGAGTAAATACTCAGTATAAACGGGTTAGTACCCATGCACGGGGCTAAATAGCACTCTATTTCTATGTTCATAGCTTTATATAAGCGAGATTTATATAAGGATTTAAATAAGCGAGATCACCTAAATAGGTGACAAGCTTAGTTAATGAACATAAGACGTCAAATTCCTTGCTACAGAACAATATGGTAATCTAAAAATCCTTTGCTTGGAAAAATATATATGTAAAAATTTACCTTGTCATTCCTCATGAATATATAAGATTATCATCTTATCTTTAATAAATGAAAATAATACATTTTCAATTTGCGACGGCATTCGTAATGGCCGCCTAGTACAAGTCTTCAGAATAATTTCGTCAAAATTCTTTATTTTCCATTGTAACTTTTCTGCACAATATATCACACCTACGTCTTTTATAAATTATTAATTGAAATATTTGTTATAAATTAACAATTTTTACTATAAATTACTTATTTTATTTCTTATTTTGAAAAATCATAAATGTACACAGGCTGCACGAAAAACGATAATGACATTTACCGGTAGGGGGCGCTATAAGTAGGTTGGATATTGTTTTAAATTATTTGAATTCGAGGTTTTTAGCTCTGAATATACGTGACACAAGGCTGACGACTGGCGGTGTACTACATGTCAACATTATCATTGAAGAGACTATGCAGTGAAGTACAATAATGTAATAAAATAGGGAGTTGACAATATACGATCGATATCCTAATAATGCCCGTAAAATGTGTTTGCTTGTGTGTACTTCAGACCACACCGTTTTAACAGTCACATAATCACTTAGTTTGTGTGCATACTACTGCATACCCTTTGATACGTTTTTACATAAAGCCTCAAGAGACGATTTGATTAAATCCGTTTAAACACATCGTCGCCCGATGGGGTAGTATAAAGAATTAAAGAGTTACGATATATTATTCAGGCGGGGAGTGGCGGCAGATCTTTCACTGCGGAGCGGCGGTTGCACGGAACACCACTCCGCACTTTAGCGCGTGACCGAGTGACAATTTTACAGACTGAAAAGTGTCTTTTTTTACATTTAATCTCCAATTAAAACACTAACCTTCATATCTTTGCTTTGGTTTGATCTAGCGTTACCTCTATCGTTCAGAAAGATTTTTCAACAATAAGTTTTACCTAAATGTATGTTGACACTTAAATAATAAAAGCATCATTGTCATAGTCATCTTTATAAATTCTCAAAAACTAGTCGCTTCCATCATCACGTAGCAGTAGTCTTCTTCAAAAAGTAACGTTATAACCTCGTACTAGATTTACCTACCTACCTACACCCAAAATAAATATCAAAATTCATTATTCACACATTATATGAATAGCCAGAAATTGAACTCGGCAATTTCTACTAACCAGATACATATATAGTGTAACTTTTTAGGCTTCAACTTACAATGTATATATTAAGTAATAGTCTAACGTTCTTACTACCAAAACTGAATCATGGACACCACAATAAGACAACGTACTAACAAATAGTAAATATCCATGTTCACATAAACTGTATTTACGATATTTTATACTGTATCAAATAAGCTACTCCTTGCAACAAAACTTTATAGAGAGAATTGTTTGTTAACAATTACGCCAGAGCTCCATGAAGGCTATCCGGTCAAATGTTTTACTCGGGCCAGAAATGCCACGAATCGTTTGAACGAAATAACTTGCTCGTAAAAAATGTGAGGTTAGCTTGTTGGAAGTAATGGACATCCGATACACATGAGGAAAACGAAACGAAACAAAACATTCACTTGTGAACAGTATTAAAAGCGAAACAACTAAATCGATGACTGAAGGTAGTAGAACCGTTCGTGGTTTGACTTGGGAGGTACCACCGCCACAACTATTTCTTACTATGTACTATGTTATGCGTTACTGTATTTCGGTTTGAAAGGTGTAAGTGAGACATACATATCCAAGACCCACCAACTTATTACTCAGGGGTAGTAACGCATCTGGGACCAATCTCTGGTAGAAATGTATTCTGACCTTGGTTGATTACATGGGCGCCAGCAGTGTTGGGGCAATATGAAATCTAACTACTGATTACTAACTACGATTACATATAGTAATCAGTAATTATAACTATAGATTACAAAAGTAATCGTGAAAAGTAGTTAAACATTTTGATTACTACTATAAATTGTAGTTGCAATCACGATTAGATGATTACTTTTCATAACTACATATTTAAAATGCTGTTGGGCCATCAAAAATCGCATGCACGTATATAAATCTATATACTAGTGTAGAAGTTACGATTTCGCAGACAGACACAATACATTACATTTATAACACCTTTTTGCGCCGGGGGTTAAAAAGGGGCGCATGCAATATTTACAAGGGGTTTTACAGTAACAAAGATGTGAACCATATTAAAAATACGTTGCCGTATAAAAGACACCTGTGGTTTCATAAAAAACTGAATATAACGCGAAATATCTTTGTGATTCATTTCCATGTTTCATAACATTACGTTTCTAGTGATAAATGTTGGTTTTGATTTAGTGTTATTGTTATAGAATGTGCGGTACGAGGACCCCATTAGTTAATATGCTATTCAAGGTTTCTTGTTGGAATACAGAACGAGTAACAGTTTTTTATTTCTTTAAAATAATCCGATGAAACAAGATATTGGTTTCAGAAATTTACCCAAACGCATGCGCTTATTTCTATGCTAGATATTTTTACATCTATCGTTGAAATAAGTGTTAAAAAACTGGCTTTGGTACGACTAGATCCTTGGGAATATGTGTTTTATAATAAAATTAAAGTTCTGGTTTGAAGGGTGTGGTAAGGGAGACACTTTTCCGTGGCATTCCAGCTTAGTCCTTAGGAGTAGCGGCGCATCTGTGGCCGACCTCAGGTAGGAATCTATTCTTATTTGAGAAAGATCACAGATTTCCATGGGCGGCAGAAGCCACTTACCGTCAAGTGGACTGCATGTTCGTTTGCTACTCTAAAATTATAAAAAAACTAACGATTACAGAATCGCCTACTGAATTGACAGCATTAAAACTAATAAGTTAATTAAAGCTACTTAGCAAGGTCATTTGGATATTACTAGGTTGCAAACAAGCTGAGTAACTTCCTCTAAGTTGAGTACTTCTGAGATGGACCCCGCGGCTCGTATCAACACAGAGATGGATGTTTGATGAACACGAAATAGTTATCCCGCTTCTGTTAAACTTATGTTTAATATTTGGATGGTCGTTGCCAAAGTAAATAGCTAGTAGAAGCACAGCGCTGCTATGGTTTAGAAGTTTTGTATTAGAAGACATCATCATCGACCTATATTTACTGAAAATGTAAATGGAAATGGAATTTGTATTAGGCTATAGCAACTGGCTTGAAAAAAGCAGTTATAGTCTATAGTTTGAAATCGGCTAAATCAATAGGTCGGAGGTTCTTTCAAAGTTATGTGCTTATGTAAATTTTAATATCAGTTATCAGCGGTTAAGGGGAACATCGTGAAAAAATCTACAGGACTAAGAATTAATAAAAATACTTATAGGACGTGTATAATAATACGTAAGTTTATACTGGCATGGTGAACTATGGTCTAACACTTCTCGCTCTCAGATCCTTCCGACCCGTACAACATACAACTAGATATATCTTCGTAGCAAAATTGCACACCTGGCATATAAATTCCAAATTTGCTTCGAAGCCTTATTAATAAAACAATGTTATAAAATATATACGGAAAACTTTAATCAAACCCGATCTATCACAGCTAACATATAACGGCTATCAAATATCGATGCGGATCTCTGAAAGTCGAAAAAACGATTTTTAATTACAAACTATGCTGTAAAACTAACCATTCGGGGTTTTTATATGCCGTGGCTCTGCAATGGAATAGGATTCAGAATTTCATTGAACTGTGAACGCGTGCAGACCGTGAAAATCTAACTAAAAGTTGAATGAAAAAGCCTTTTTTCTTGTTTGCTCCGAGTGACTGTTCCGCAAAAAATTGTTTTGAAAGCAATGATCTGAAATTGGTAACATACTTCCAATAGCGTGTTCTACATATTGAATTTCGCTTTCATTAGGAATATACTTTCTGCACATTTTTTCTATTAACATTTTTAAGTATCAAAGGTAGATTACCTTCAGTTTGCGCACATAAATGAATAGGCAACCACAATTATTTATACTGATAATACGGCACAAAGTTATTAATTACCAATTAATAAATATACTACCTCCCGAAGAGACCCCTGAAAATTAATTAATTAGCCCGTGTAGGAAGCCATCGAACAGCCATAAATTAAAACTGTTTTTTGTACCTTGTGATAAACCGTATAATCGTAATCTAAAAAAAAATGTGAGCCGTCACGGGACGCCTGGCAGATGTGAAACATCGACATTATTTTGTAAAAGTAATATGCAGAAAAGAACATATTGTGATAGGAACTAAATATGTCATAATGATAAAATAAAATATTACGATTTTATCCAGATAACGATGACTATTTATTGAATAAACATTTATTTTCATTAAATACAAAAATTTACGAATTTATTTCAAAGCGTGACTACTTAATGGAGAGAATCGCACAGTGAATCGCACAGTGCGCATGGCGACGCGTCGCCACACCGTACACACTACTGTATATAGACTGTATATATATACCATCGTATGCGTGCGATGTGCGTGGCATGCGTCGCCACGCCAGAAATCAGTTTTACGTGCGGCTATAGATGTTTCACATCAAAATTAGTATATTCTGGTACTATTAGATTTACAAAATCTTACATAACATTAATAGTATGTCTTGTGTTTAACTGATCTTGGTGACGTCCAGTTTCAATAATAATATTTTGTGACCCCTGTGATGATTGTTGGGTTCTGAATTATTTATAAAAAATATGTTATTAAAATATACAGAAAAAAATAAATTGGCTCCAATATATTAGTAAACTCAAGAATCTTAGCTAGTTATTTCAATATATTACTAAAATCGTAAATTATAAGTATCAATAATGAATGTTTCATAATAAATGCCACTATGATTAGAAAAATTAATTAATTTTTGTTTAATGTTCATATTTATAACAAATAAGAAAAAACTTTCGTGCGCTGCACGCCATCAGCTGATTTTGAAATACAATTCTGTCAGTCTTAATAAATTTATTCTCTGAGAAGAATGACATTAAAATTAATTAATAATTTAAAAACATTGTATGCAATGATTTTTATGTGAATTTTAATCTACCAAGATAGTAGATTTTACATTTGCTGGCGCTCAAAACACACCAAGTATACGCGTGCTTAATGCACAGATAAATGCATACTTTAATTATAAAAAAATAATTAACTTACTGATGACTTGATGGTGTGTCATAGTGTGATTTTGCTTTCTTTGCAGAAGGCTGATCACTTTCACTCTCTAAATTATCACGGTCAGACATTTTATTATCAGAAAAATAAGCGGGCAATACTTAAAACATACAAAATACGTCAAGTGGTGTAAAACGAGTTAAAACGACTCCAGTCGCTCTCGCGCGGCGTAGTAATACACACGAATGTCACTGAACACGTTAAACGTCATTATTTTGAATTTTAAGCCTCAAAATGCCTTCTTGTGCAATGCATAAATGCAAAAATTATGCTCGAAAAAGAAACAAGATTCATGGAATCACCTATCACACGTAAATGAAGAGAAATTATTAAATTTTGTTTATTTTTCGTGTTCGATCCGCCATGATTACATGAGTAACCAGAAAGAGACAAAGTATGTTTTTGTCAATGAAAGTGATAAAGACGCAAAATGCATGACCATGCATTTTGCGTCTTTATCACTTTCATTGACAAAAACTTTCATTGATTGAATTGAACTGTCATAGATCAATGAAAAAATTTTCATTGATCTATGACCATAGATCAACAGAACAGAAGTGACATTTTATTGAAGCTCACGATGTTCATACGTGTATGTTATAGTTTAAGATCCCACTGCTTAATTTTTATATTAGTGTGTTTTAGTCAAAATATAACTTTTTATAGTTTATTTTAATAAAATAAAATCGATATATGGGAAATTCTGTATCCTAATCTCTAAATTTTCTTCGATATCTGTGGTAAATAATAAAAAATATTACCATAAAATTTATATAGGATAGTATACGGTATTTTAAAATTTCTTTAATTGAATAAATTAACCTAAACATAATTTAATAAACAATCTTTGTATAGCCAGAAATTAATCCTCAAAAAGACCACGGTAAGATTATATAAAATTCGCATGTCACGATGTTAGTTACTGTACTCCTGCGAAACGCTCTTACTGATTTTCATCAAAATTTATATGCATATTCAGTAAGTCTGAGAATTGGCTACTATATATCTATTTTTCATATCTCTTAAGTGATAAGGGTTGTTCACCCTTAACATTTTTTTTATTTATATGGCAACACAATGTTTGCTGGGTCAGCTAGTACATTTATAAAATGTACACAACTTTGCAATTAATGGTCGTGTGTAAAATAAAACTGAAAATAATAAACATAAATTAGTAAAGATACTTCGCCGCCTTGAAATTGAATGAAGCCACAAACGGCTTATTAGTAAGTTCTTTTTGAATTCTTGACAAATAAAAACATTTTTAGAGAAAATTTACAAATAAATAACTAATACTGCGTAATTTACATAATAGATAAATAATTATTTCAAATATTTTAGGGACATTTTAGCACGGAGACGTGGCAAAACTTTTTTACGCAACTATTTCAATTCTCAAAACTGGGTACATTTTCTTGTTAGGAGTGAGTAATCTTTACTAATATACGATAATAAATATAAACAATTTTTAAATCGTATATTTTAAACCAGTCGATACATCTGTATAGATACATTCTTTCATCAAATTATATATTTATATAATAATAATTTATTTAGTTAAACTGTACTATAACATTTCTACGTAAACGATGTACTAAAACTATTATCGACAGTTCTGGACATTTTTTACCTTCTGTTCCATTATTTCATTGTCTTTGACAAGCATGAGTATCAATGAGAAATATACGTCCATACGTCCCGTTTTTAACGGGACAGTCCCTTTTTTCGATGCTTCGTGCCGTTGTCTCCGAAATGAACCGTTGCCATTGTCAATTAAGTAACAGTAAATATTATAATTGTGAAAAAAACATGGGGTGCTCCATTTATCAGTTTTCATAAAGCGCCCCACATTTTTTGCACAATTATACTATTTACTTTTCCTTAAATGATTCCTAGATTGAAAATTATTTTCTACTTTTTAGTTAATTTTATCATAAAAGCGTGTTTTTTATTATTTCTAACTATATTTTTTCAAGTAAAAAGTATTTGACATAAAAAAATCGATGTCCCGTTTTGACTGAAGTAATCATTGGTCACTATATTCCATGGTCAATATTTACGTTTGCGTACACTTGAAACGCAAGGTCAAACACTAGTTGTCTTTTTTTATCACATTGTTCTAATAGCTCTGTCCCTTATAGAACATTTGTCTATGTAGTTAAAGGTAATCGTCGCCACGCCAGAAATCTTTTTTACGTGCGGCTATAGATGTTTCACATCAAAATACATTCATTTTTAAATCACGGCCAGACAGGTCAGTTTCACTTACATAGATTCTGTGATCACAGTAACTCGCCTACTTAAGGGCGTTCGCTAAAAATTACGTTTGTGCACACCCGATTTTTGTTGAAAAATAGTATAAGCAACGCCATAATAGGCGCGCGGGCGTCTGACGGGTTTATGAACGCGCGATGGCTGCGGCCGTTAGGAGCGTTCGTTAGCGAGCGTTTTTTTTTAAATCACAACCAAGCAACACCATTTCGTTTACTTATATAGATTCAGTGCTTATAACTCTCCTACTTTAAAACAACTTCTGCGAAGTGACGTCGCGTCGCGTGACGCGGCAGTGCGGAAGCGCGTTAATGGCTCCTCGGCCGATACCTGTCGGATGACTGTCGCGCGCTGGATTTGCGCCACAGTTTCCAGTTAAATCCAGTTGGCACTTTACCATTTACCATTTTAAAAGTATAAACGTATTATAACCGTACTCAGGACGGTTTCAAGCCTGACTGGTACTCTGAAAATACGAATGCACTGGAAAATGGAACTCTATATAAAAAGCATACTTGCGTGTCGTAAAATGGTATACTTATTGATCTGTGGTAGACTTCTGACACTTTCAAAGACTGGTTAAAACTGAGGTTCTAAAAAAGCATGAGATTTTCTATTGCCAACTTGGTTTATCTAAGCAACTGAAACAAATATACAGGTGAATACTGCACTTTAATAGGTTTCAAACCTCATATTGAAGCCAAGTGGGTCGACAACAGTGCGCTTGTCAATCACTTGACAGTGGCTCCTGGTTCAAAACACATCACGTGCTTACAAAGCGGCCCACAACATTTCATCGGCGTTCATTTTACCACAGAACAGCATATTGTCGCAACCAGACATGCATAGTTTAGCCACAACCGACTGCGGTGCATGCACGCTTGGAAAATGGCTTTTGAGTTTTGGGGTCTACGCTCATAGCAACTTATCTACGTACAGATGTAGTATTTTGATGCTACTGAAAATTGTTACAAATGCAACACAATCGCAATATGTACATCTTAAAAACTTTATTAGCATTCTTTTTACCACAGAACAGCATATTGTCGCAACCAGACATGCATAGTTTAGCCGCAACCGACTGCGGTGCATGCACGCTCGGAAAATGGCTTTTCAGTTTTGGGGTCTACGCTCATAGCAACTTATCTACTTACTGATGTAGTGTTTTGATGCTACTGAAAATTGTTACAAATGCAACACAATCGCAATTTGTACATTTTAAAAACTTCATCGGCGTTCATTTTGCCCTAAAACAGCATATTGTCGCAACCAGACATGCATAGTTTAGCCACAACCGACTGCGGTGCACACACGCTTGGAAAATAGCTTTTGAGTTTTGGGGTCTATGCTCATCCATACTATTCTATGTACGTACGCACGTTAAAACTGCAATAAACTTAGCACAATCGAAATTTTATATTTAAAAATATCATGGGCATTGAGTTTAGTACAGAGTAGCATATTGTCACAATCAGATACGCACATTACACAATGTATTCTCAGTAACGTTTGAGTTCTTGTAAAAACTGGATTACTTATGTTTCCTTCAGAACATAATAATGTTTTTTTTACATCAATAATACTATAAAAAGAAAAATCACAAAAGAAAAAATACCTTGAAAAATTATATATTAGTGAACTGCAGTTATAAAGAAAATCATTAGTCTAAGACCAAATCGAACTCATATCAAAAATATAAGTTCATAATTTTGCAATCAACTTCATGTACTTACGTAGAGCGATAACAAGACCATTTTGCCACGCCATGCCATTGACTGTATGCCAAAAGAATTCCTCTCTTTTCAATATTAACCTCACTCGAATCGGCATGCACAAAAAGTCTTTGTTGTTTCCGAAAGTTCAATTTGGAACATTTATTTTTCTCTGAATTACAACACAAAGCATACTCTCGCAAAGAGCCTATGCAATTACAAAAACGTTTATTACACGTATACTCTTTGATGCTTCCGACTCCGCGGATTGAAATAAGGATTTACGAGGATATAACTAGCGTGGAATGAGAAAAGTTTCATTATACTATATAGTATGTCGCCATTGACAAATTTATAAAATAGACTCCTAACCGGTAATAGTATGTATTTACATGTTTATTGCTGCAGTGTGCAGGACTATAAATACATACATTACCATCTGGTGACACGCTAATTGGCTTGAACATTTTTTGGATTTTCACCATCTAATAATACCATAGAAAAGAAAATCAAGTAGAAGTGGTAAGTACGAGCGAATGTATCGGAACCGTTGTCGCCAAACTCACACTTGCGTTTTTCTTGTTACATATAACACTACTAAAGTAAATATCATTTTATTGGTCGTTTATAGTTAACTCGAAACTATACTAAAATATACAGAATGAATATGTAAAAACAACTTAGGCGCGTATAATATTAAAGTTTATTTTTCTACAACACATAAAAGCATTTACGTCATTTAGTATTTGAAAATGTAGTTCCGCTACTTGACCATAGATGGCAGTGATTGGGCTTTATGCAATTATAGCCCTTAGCACTTTAAACTTACGGACCAAACTTGCGTAATATTTCTCCTACTGGAATAGTGACAAAAGAGTTTATTTACGATAAAATTATCGATACTCATCGATTTACTGTGCTAGCTATAAATGTAGAATAGAATTAAAATTAAACAAGGATTAATTATTAAAAAGTAAAATAAAAAACATAAGTATTACATCCTAAAAATGAATGCACGAAACGAAAATGTTCCCGAAAGCAGACCGATGCTGTTGAAAAGGGCAGCTTAAGATTTTGTTACATATATAGAGTAACAGTTGAAGTTTTTAGCTATTTAAGCTGCCGCAGATTTTAAATTTGTTTTAAAAATATATTATAAAAAAAATAGTTTGGTTAAAATGTTCAAGACTCTAAATACTACGTACTACATAGTTAACGTATTTTTGTACATAGATATATTTTGTAAATGATATAAAGTAAACATGTTAAACATTTAGTAATTGTTCGCATCCTTAACAATTATATAGCATCGGTCTATTTCTCCTTACTAGTAGCACTCATAAATCCAAGCCATCGAAAAATAATGAGATATGTCATGAGAGATATGATATGTGAGTACACCTCAGCTATGTGAGTTACAGCTATTACGTAGTAGGTATTACGATACTTTTTGCCGCAAGAACCTAATTTTAGATTTATATAATTTTATTTTCTAAATATAATATTTTCCCTTTATAATAATGTATATTGTAAAATATCGATAAGAAAAAATATACTTGCCCCCATCACTTATTGAGTAGCGTGGATTCTTCTAGACGTTTTGGTATGGTGGAATCAATTAAAAAATGAACTTTATTTGAAAGCATTAAGGTTGATGTTAGCGTGACTATGTGGAAATTATTTTTAAATTTGATATTTTTAAGATTTTAGGAAATATAAAATAAAATTGTACTCAGTGATGGTACGAAACACCTCCATTTTTAATTGTCTTCTTTCTGCTATCATTTTTACATTCCAAAATAGCATAATACGTCTTAATCATTTATTTTATAGAATTTGACAAACATCTGTCTCGAACCGACGCTCAAACATGAGTAGACTCGTTTGAAGGCAAGTGAGAGTAACAACGCCTAGTAGTGGAAGCCGCGCCACGCCTACTTAGCACTTCCACTTGTTTTTTCTGTTCCATGAATAATACGAATATTATAGTTCGAAATCATTACTAGATTTAGTTAAACTTTATAAAGAAAATAATAAAAAAACCTAACGTAATGGCAACTTCACCATGAAATAATTAACTCAACTATCAAAATGCCATAGAAAATAAATGTTGCCAATTTATTTGTATAATAAGTAAAATTTGTATTTCATAGGCTTGGCGTGATAATGTGATTATTTGATTCAATTTTACGACAAGATATATGCTTGTCTTAGGAGTCCATTTCGTTACACCGTCTACGACTCCGAAAATGTTGAATATATTGGGAGAAATATCGCGGACCATTCAAAATGAGTTGCATGCAGCTAACAAAACAAATACCTAAATTGGCTTCCAGTATAATGAAAATAGCTCCAGCGCTACATTCGCCTCGAATACATCGGGAACCAAGTCAACAATGCATCTTCAAAATATTGCTTGCACTATTTCCATCGTTTAAATAATCCTATAGCTCTTGTAATAGCGTCTACAGCGCTGTATTCTGGTTTGTAATAAAGCAAACTTCCCTGTATGAAGTATTTTGGTATGATCGACTTCAAGTAGGATTCTTGTTCTAATAAGACCATGGGTGGAGTAAACTGCACCGTTGTGTGAATTTTCATGTTTATTTAAAAATGTAGGAAACATATTTTATTTTTAATATTTGTCTATATTTGCGTCTATTGGCTACTTTTGGTAAATATTGGAACAATTTTAAATGGGTTTTCGACCATAGGGAATTACCAAGATAACTGGTTTTTATTTCAAAATAGATTGGAATACTAGTGTAAAAACATAGGGTACCAATACGCGGAGAGCAAATTAAACAAACGTACATATAAGTATGTCAATAACACAAACCCACCGTGTTATTTACAAGTTCAGTGAAGTATAAATGTCGAAAGTTCAACTCGCTTCTATATCGCAGTTAGAATACGCGGTAAAGCTTAGAATCGATTAAACTTTACGCTTGATTAAACGGATGCATGTGACGTCGTATTTGATAGTGGAAGTTTTCAAGCGGCAGACTCAATACAGTTAACAGATAGTGCCTAAGCGTAGGTATGAGAACTACGCTAGATAATACATATTGTTAAGGTGCTCTTTAACTTTGTTGTTGTTGTCTGTCTTTGCTGACCCACTACTGGGCACAGAGTTCTCTCAAAGCGGCAGGGCTTAGGCCTTAGTCTACCGCATTGGCCAAATGTGAATTGTTAGATTACGCATACCCTTAAATTTTTGTAGAACTTTCAGGCAAGTACGTTTCCTTCACTGTTTAAGCAAATTTAATGAGAATATTTTTAGAAGATTAGATTGGAATAGTAATGTATGATGTGATAACAGATAGTGCCTAAGCGTAGGTATGAGGACTGCGCTAGATAATACATATTGTTGAGGTGCTCTTTAACTTTGTTGTTGTTGTCTTTACTGTCCCACTACTGGGCACAGGGTCCTGTCAGAGTAGGAGAGTTTAGGCCTTAGTCCACCGCGCTGGCTAAGTGCGACACCCTTAAGTTTTTTTAGAACTCTCAAGCATGCAAGTTTCCTTTACTATTAGCAAGTGAGAATTAATTTTGAATACGTAGGGGTAAATAACTTTGCAAAAATAGAGGTCCAGGATAACCCGAAAGAAAGAAAAAAATTGCTGCTTCTATTTCTATTTCTACACAGCTTTTAATTTTAGTCGTGTTTAAGTGCAATTGTTTTTTTTAAATACCGCAAAATGCAAATACATAAGTATTTTGTTGCTTGAGCTACTATCTTTATATATATATATTTCTTATGTGCGTGTGTATGTCACTGAACTCCTCCTAAACGACTGGACTGATTTTGATGAAATTTGTTGTGTGTGTTCAAGGGGACTTGAGAATGGTTTAGATTCACAGTTTAGTCCGAGGGAAAAGGTTCTTATATATAAAATTCTCGTGCCACAATGTTAGTTACTGTACTCTTCCGAAACGGCCTCACCGATTTTCAGCAAATTTTATATTTTCATACCCCTAAGTGATAAGGGTTGTTCACCCTTAACATTTTTTTATTTATATGGCAACACAACGTTTGCCGGGTCAGCTAGTCTACTATAATACTAATAGTACTAAGATTGTACGTTAAATATATTTGACAAATGCCGCTGCGTACGACTGCCATCCGAACTCTTTAAATCCCCTATTGACCCAGAAAGCCAAAACTTAGCTGCCTGATTATTGAAGCGGAACGACATTTAGACGTTTATTTTAAGTGAGAAAACCGACATTTCTCTTAAAATGGAGCTGTTAGTTTAAAAATATTATTGTACATGTAGATACAAAGATATTGTTATCTATACTAATATTATAAAGAGGAAAACTTTGTTTGTTTGTTTGATTGTAATGACCTAGTCATTCCTCAAAAACTACTGGACCGATTTTAAAAATTCTTTCACCATTCGAAAGCTACATTATCCACGAGTAATATAGGCTATTTTATATGAAATATATTTGATAAATAGATTTTGAGGCGGTACAAAGTTTGCCGGGTCAGCTAGTGGGTACATATGTACCCACTAGCTGACCCGGCAAACTTTGTACGGGTACATATGTACCTATATATGTACAGCCACAACAGAGGACCAGAGAGTCGTACGAAATGTCTATGCATCAAAAATCGGCTTCAGGTGGAATCTCAGTCTTATATGTAGTTGGGCGTAATTTCCCATTTACCATCAGGTAGATTGCATGCTCGTTACCACTTCATTGATTAGATTGAAGTTTACAACAAAAAACATAATTTAAAGAAAATAATCCCCGGAATTGCGTGCATTCCCTGAATTTGGTGGACGCCGTGTGTCAAGATATCTCTTATATTTGCTCTATTACTATGTCGATAGACTTTCCTTAAGACTGTAAAGACGATCCAAACTGAAGTCAATAGATACTTCAATTGTACTTCTTTATCTCTCTGTTTTATTTAAGTGTCCTGCATGTTTTGAAAAGTTCTTTTACTTATTCGAAACACGGCTATTTTATAGGAAATTCTTTTCATACTACAATACTTTCTGAGTTGCATTAAGCATTGGTTGATATGTCAATACCGTGGAACTTGCGAAATACTCGCAGAAGGCTCTGTGGGAAATTGAAACAAATATTGAATGCAGCCTACAATCAAAGGCAAATTTTGAATTGATCTGACTCGCCAATATCGTTGCCTGTTGTTTTTCTTTAGTCAGTGACATGTTATAACTAATTAATCTTATAAAAAAAGAACTGCCAAATGTGAGTGCGATGGGCGCACGAGTTTCGGATCACACTTTATATTAAAAGAGTTATGTAGATACTTACCAAAAAAATTAGTTTCACTTAGTTCTTCATTTATTTAAACCAACACTGAGTTTTAGTTTTAAAATGTCCTTTTTATAACTAACTAAAATTTATTGGTGAAGAACCTACCCACAATTTTTTACTTTCCTTTTGTTATTGTTACTTGTGAGATTATACATAATAATATATGGACGTACATAAAATTTGCATATTATAACAGTTTTTTTCATCAATTCACTTACGGAAGTTGTCAATCATTTTACATATTGAACATTTTTAATCATTTTAAATGAAAGTAATATTTCAAATAGAATAAAGTAGGCAAAACTAATTTTAGACTTACCAACTTCTACATTAGGAACTAGTGCAACCATAGTTTATACGTAATCGACGTCACACCGCGAAAGTAATTTTGATAGCACCGCACCGAGATGCGCTCCAGCGGAACTTTCCAGATATATCGGCGACATTCGCGAACAAAGCACTCTGCCACAATACACCACTTGCACCTCCGTCTCGCATTTACATTCCCACTACACACGCTATTCCGAGCCTTATGCACTCGTAATAACACATTAAAATAAACCAAACAAACATATTCTACGCAAACACGATTCGGTAATTGTCCCGCACGCGGCTGCCGAGATAAGAACACGTCATAAAAGACAAAACGCTCGAAACTTTGCCTAAATATCTGGATTTTCCGTTTGCTAATCAAAAGGAACTTAATAGGTTATGTAATCAACGTACTTAGAATAAAATTTGTTTACTTAAACGCTAAAAACAACAATGGATAATCATATTGTTTGTAATTAACGAAATCTTTTAAATACTTTGTCAACTTTCACTTGTCAACAAGGTTTTGTCAACTTTAACGTTTTTAGTTATCAGTCCCATTATTTATCTGACAACAGTAATGTTTTTCGAGCATAGAATATGCATGTAGATAATGTATGTATTTATGTCTGTATAGGTGTCATTATTTGACACATCCTGTATGCTAAATCTATGTATGTATAACGTAGATGTGGGGTGACGTTGGATTCTTCCTAATTATGTACCTTAGTGTCATAGGCTGTAATTTAAGCTCTTAGGGCTTCTATTTTTATTTTTCTAAGAATTCTCTAGTTGATCAGTTTCCTAGTAGGGCTGTTGACAGCAAAACGCAAGTGGTTATATCCTATTTAAAGGATTTGGCAGTCATCTTACAACATCCTTATATGTTGTGAATGGCTGATTGTAGTAGCAATTGAATGATTGGATGGTGAACGGTTGAATTGTTGTCTATTTGCCTTGAAACATATTGTTGTATGTCAACAACCAAAAAATATGAATAAACACTTGAAGATAATGCAAAAATAAGATTGATGCAAAACAAGGCCATCCTTTATAAAATACTCAAAAGGCACCAACTTTCGTTGTATGTTAAGTTTGGCCTTCTTTTTGTTTTCGATGGGGAAACCTTCGAAAGGTACCCGTTGCCGTGGGAGCGACTCGGAGTTATGTGGGATTCTTACCGCACTAAAACCCTGGATGGCCGTCCTCGGCGCTGCGTAGAGGACTCCGGGTTCTCCAAAGGATCGCAACCGAAGTCTTCTTAGAGCGTTGCGTCGTTGGGCTCCGCCCAGGTGAGAGTGACGCTCACCACATTGTCTGGTGTACTCGACGTTATGCGATCACACATACCGCCGTCCCTCCCGGAGTCGCTGGCCGGGCGGTTCGAACTCCCATTCTTGCCACACACAAGCCTGGAAGCCCCTTTTAGTCGCCTCTTACAATAGGCAGGGTATACCGTAACCCTATTCTGATCCCGGAACTACAGGCACAAAGTTAAGTTTGGCCTAGATGCGCAAACTAGATAAAAATACTGAGCTTATAATCTGGTGAACTCTTCGGGTGAACTGCACGATTATTGACTTCTCCAAATTCAAGGTAAAAGCTTAAAAAAACAAACAATAGAATCTAGCACATATCGACCGATTTATATCGTTGTTTCAAGCAGAAATTTTATGAAGCAAGTATCAAATTCTTACCGATTTTACAACGAGTATTTCCCTACAGATGTGCAGACTCGCCACGTTTCCTGCTATCGAAATATTATCCTGTTGCCTTTTCAATTTTTAGCTTCTTTGTGTGGTTGAGTATGCCGCGCCAACTTCCGTACGCTCTCTGTTGGCAGCTGTTATCGTTGCGAATTCAATTTTACATTTACCTAGTAAATTGTGCACATTTTGAACAAACGTTCGCTGATTGACATATTCACAAAGCAACAACTATTAACGGCCATTATTAATAGTGCACTCAATGTTTTGCTGACCAAAGACTAAATTTAACAATTCTAGTTGGCAAATTTCGACGTTTCGATGATTATCACTAACGGGCATAAGTATAACATCACGTTCGAATCGTCACTAATTAAAAAAAGGTTCGATATTTCATCCACAATAATGCGAATTAGTACTTTAGATATGAATACTTAGACTTTTAGGAAAGACTGAAAATTATGATGATAACAATAATTAAAAGTAGTCTAAAAGTGATTTCATCTTTTTTTATCGCGCTTAAAAGTAACTATTAGATATGAAATAATAACAGATTATAATGTTCTCTATATTTAGTGCTTGTTGTAATATAAACATATTGCAATCTCCAGGGAATTTCCTAAGTGCCTGTTCGATTATAATAGAAACAGCGGTGCGCCAGACAGTTCCATTGATACATTAGTTAATTATTATTGTAACATTTGCTTGTCTTCCTTGATGGGGAAATGCAATAATCGTTTCAATTACTGTATGTATTGCAAGTGATTTAGTCATTATTATATCATACTATTTTATTTATTACTTATTATTTGTAAATATGAAATAATATTTAAACTGTAGACATTTACATAATTCCTCTACTGTAAACCTAGAAATGAAAGCACTAACCTAGAGGTTAAGAATTACCTATATATTTGGCAATATTGAAGGAGTAATACTAGGATCTATAATAATAAAAACTAATCCTATTGAAGTATCTAATATGCTCTGGATGGTGACATTGGTCACATATACACAAAGATGATTACACAAATACCCACGCTCAGTACAGATACTTACATTCATCATCAAACCATCAGAGAAGGAACCAAGAACATTCTATGTGTAAGCCCGGTATGTTGACCGCAACTCGAGTAGATTTAATGGTATTTATAATATAATAAATTACACTTTATTTCAAAAACCTTAAATTAACATTAGCATTTAAAAGCATCCATTCTTATTATGCAGTCTAGAGTAGTTGCAAAATTCTGTTGAGTTTCAAATTGTCACGAATAGGTATAGTTCAAAAAGCTTTGAAACTATTTCGGAGCTCGCAAGTGAATCGCTCTAATGTTTGCTCTCAGATCAGCGGTGCACAGTTAAAAGCAGGCCTTTGGAAACCAAATAAACAAAAGTTAAGCTTCGAAATAGGATAGATCAGATCGATGGTTAACGTTTGATGAGAACGCAAAGGCACTTTGTCAGATCAAATCACGCTTAATGGTTTTAGAGTTCAGTATGTCACAAATTTGATCTTTGAGGACTTAGAGGATTGAATAGTTTTCCGAGGCATTCCAGCTTAGTACTTAGGGGTAGCGGCGTATCTGTGGCCGATCTCAGTTATGATCTGGGGTTATTACAGATGTTCATGGGAGGCATCTTGTCATCGCAAAACATCGTAGAACACAAGCTTGCGATACTACTGCCATTGGCCGTTATTAATATTCTAACTATCCAGTGTTTAGTCTACTAAAGTCCAAAATTTGTATATTTTTCGATATTGTCAAATTACAATTTTAGGCAAAAATAAATAAATATATCGATAATAACGGGCGTCTATTGGATAAATCGATAATCAATTTTCTAAACGGTTCTATGACTGTTTTACAATGTTTCATAAATTATGAGCATTTTATTTTATGTCGCCAGACCACTTTTAACAGCTTTTCATCGTAGTCACATAGATTAGTAAAGATTACTCACTCCTAACAAGAAAATGTACCCAGTGTTGAGAATTGAAATAGTTGCGTAAAAAAGTTTTGCCACCTCTCCGTGCTAAAATGTCCCTAAAATATTTGAAATAATTATTTATTGGAGTTTACTCCTTAAGAAACGATTTGAGTTATAAGGCCCGGTACGGAAATTTTATGAGGAGTAAAATCAAGTGTAACACGAAAAGTTGAGGCGTAACGGAAACCAAAATATGAATCAAGAGTGCTTTTATTAATTTAAAATGCAGTACTGGTTGACTTCACAAACCTTTGAAAACTTTATTTTATAAAAAATCTCAGGTAAGCAGGTCTCCTCACGATGTTTTCTTTAATCGTTTGAGCAAGTGATAATTATTGTCTAATACGCATATAACTTTGAAAAAAGAGAGGTGCAGGCCTGGCATTTGAACCTCGGACCCCTCGATCAAGAGGCCGAGTTTCTTAACCATTAGGCTATGACTGCTTACAAACGCTGAAATAATGGATGCTAAATGCATAGGACAGGTAGAAGCGCCGTGGACACCCAAAGACGTATAACTACTTCTATAACTGCTATATGCATCGTGTATTTGTATACGCCTGACTAGTCATAAAATCTTTATTGGAGTTTACTCCTTAAGAAACGATTTGAGTTATAAGGCCCGGTACGGAAATTTTATGAGGAGTAAAATCAAGTGTACCACGAAAAGTTGAGGCGTAACGGAAACCAAAATATGAATCAAGAGTGCTTTTATTAATTTAAAATACAGTAAGTTCAAATCCCATATGAAAGTAATTAACATTTGCGCCATAATATGATTAACAATCTTTTATGAACGTTTTTAAAGAAGAGTAACATATAAAATCAGTAAGCAATTGAATAAGATATAATATTAGCAAAATAAGTTTTTAACATAAAGAGGCTTTTGTAAGTTACTGATATATTAATTTAACTTATAAAAATGGATGCATTATTGATCAGCACCATCTATCAACGATAAACGGGCAAAATCAAAACAGTATTATTTAATATTTATTACAGAATTATTGCTAATGAATTATGTTAAAAATAAGTTATATAAAATTAGCAATACGTTTTAAATGAATTCTAGAAATATAAAACATTCAGAAACAATCCAAATTACATATAATAACATGTTTATTGAGTCTCATATAAATTTCATCCGTAAATTGCAACAAGGATGTTTTATAGATGGCAAAGAAATTATAATTATTAAGTTTTAAGTTATAAAACGTTTAACATTGTTTTAAATATAAATAATTATATTATATTAAAATTTACTTTAATATAAACAATTATATTAAGTTACCATTATAATATTTGGAACCAAAATACATAGATTGATAAACTTGCAAACTTACAATTTATAAAACTTGCCACTAGATGGCGCTATTCTATATTATTTTGTAACATACTTTATGTAATACGCATTATTGAAGTAATATAAATAATCCGAATAATTACAGATATATGTTTGTTTCTCTTATCATTTTAGCAGATGCGTTCATTTACCTACCCTTTTTTCTATTCGATATATATCATAATTATCATTCGTAAGGAGTAAACTCCAATCGTGCGTCGTAGCTGACACACACACACTTTTTTTATTACGTAAATTACGCAGTATTCGTAAATTTTCTCTAAAAATGTTTTTATTTGTCAAGAATTCAAAAAAAGAACTTACTAAAATAAGCCGTTTGTGGGTTCATTCAATTGCAAGGCGGCAAGTATCTTTACTAATCTATGCGTAGTCATGACAAAACAAAATACATAAACAGCATCCAGTCCCTAGCAGTAGGTTTAGTGGCGCGCTTTAGACTACTTGTTTACAGCACATTTAACTTGAACCCAGCGTAAGAGCTACTCTAAGCGGATATAGGATTCCGAATGGCATAATAATAAAATTTGTTTAAAGTCCGCGATCTCTAATGTATACAAAGTGAATTTTTCAAGTGGGCCTTCAGGACGATCCATCTGGCCAGTGAAACCAGTTATGTGGATTAGCAACAAATCCTGAAAAGTGTTACGAGACCGATATTAACAAAAATAAAACTGCATCATTAGTTTCTTAAAAAAACCTTTTTTCGCCGGAATCGAACGAGTTCATTTTAAAAAAAATAATACATACTGTATTATTATTATTAGTTACAAAAGTAGTGAATCACCATAATTATTTTATTTAAAAGTTAACAATTAATACCATTATAGAGCACGTGTATTTCAGTCATACTTAATTACTGGACGAAATTTTTGTATCATGCAACCATCCACTCCAATAAATCGTCACTCTCGTCACGATATTCCCCGTACAGAATGACATGACGAACGGTCGCACAATACTCGGAAGATTTACGGGCTCACTGTGTACTGATAACTACCTATTTACACTACATTTAACTTTCATCAATGGTAGATATGATTTCAATTAACTGAGCTAGATTTAGGAATGGATAAAATAAAAAAAAAGTGTGTGTGTGTCAGCTACGACGCACGATTGGAGTTTACTCCTTACGAATGATAATTATGATATATATCGAATAGAAAAAAGGGTAGGTAAATGAACGCATCTGCTAAAATGATAAGAGAAACAAACATATATCTGTAATTATTCGGATTATTTATATTACTTCAATAATGCGTATTACATAAAGTATGTTACAAAATAATATAAAATAGCGCCATCTAGTGGCAAGTTTTATAAATTGTAAGTTTGCAAGTTTATCAATCTATGTATTTTGGTTCCAAATATTATAATGGTAACTTAATATAATTGTTTATATTAAAGTAAATTTTAATATAATATAATTATTTATATTTAAAACAATGTTAAACGTTTTATAACTTAAAACTTAATAATTATAATTTCTTTGCCATCTATAAAATATCCTTGTTGCAATTTACGGATGAAATTTATATGAGACTCAATAAACATGTTATTATATGTAATTTGGATTGTTTCTGAATGTTTTATATTTCTAGAATTCATTTAAAACGTATTGCTAATTTTATATAACTTATTTTTAACATAATTCATTAGTAATAATTCTGTAATAAATATTAAATAATACTGTTTTGATTTTGCCCGTTTATCGTTGATAGATGGTGCTGATCAATAATGCATCCATTTTTATAAGTTAAATTAATATATCAGTAACTTACAAAAGCCTCTTTATGTTAAAAACTTATTTTGCTAATATTATATCTTATTCAATTGCTTACTGATTTTATATGTTACTCTTCTTTAAAAACGTTCATAAAAGATTGTTAATCATATTATGGCGCCAATGTTCATATTTTTCACAGTGTTTATAAATGATCAAACCTATAACTTAATTTATGCAAAAATGTAAACAAATTAGTTAATGACGTTTTAATGTTTTATATATTGCTAATTATTTTTATTGTAATAATTACTTTCATATGGGATTTGAACTTACTGTATTTTAAATTAATAAAAGCACTCTTGATTCATATTTTGGTTTCCGTTACGCCTCAACTTTTCGTGGTACACTTGATTTTACTCCTCATAAAATTTCCGTACCGGGCCTTATAACTCAAATCGTTTCTTAAGGAGTAAACTCCAATAAAGATTTTATGACTAGTCAGGCGTATACAAATACACGATGCATATAGCAGTTATAGAAGTAGTTATACGTCTTTGGGTGTCCACGGCGCTTCTACCTGTCCTATGCATTTAGCATCCATTATTTCAGCGTTTGTAAGCAGTCATAGCCTAATGGTTAAGAAACTCGGCCTCTTGATCGAGGGGTCCGAGGTTCAAATGCCAGGCCTGCACCTCTCTTTTTTCAAAGTTATATGCGTATTAGACAATAATTATCACTTGCTCAAACGATTAAAGAAAACATCGTGAGGAGACCTGCTTACCTGAGATTTTTTATAAAATAAAGTTTTCAAAGGTTTGTGAAGTCAACCAATACGCACTTGGCCAGCGCTATGGACTATGGCCTATGGCCTAATTCTTCTCATTCTAAAATGTGATCGGGTTGATGATGATGCTGATGATTTCGGCGTTATGAAAATCGCAAAAAACCGTGAAAAGTCTAAGTAATACTTATTGGAGAGTCCAGTACTACCTATAGACTCGCTATTCCAAATGTCCCGTGTATTTGGCATGCATTCTTTCAGTGTTATGCAATAAATATCAAACAATTTTCATTTTAACGTGTATGCCTAGATGTCGTCGAGTCTTTGCCAATAAATCGTCGTGCTCGTCACGATATCCCCGCTACAGTGACATGACAAACGGGCGCGCAGTACCCAAAGGTAGGAGATTTAGTGGTGCACGGTGCGGCGATAACTACCTGTTTACACTACATTTAACTAACATTAATAGCACAAATGTTTTCAATTAAGTGAGTTCCGAGCTCCGTATAAATTCTCATAAAAAACAAGCGCACCTAAAATACACAATACAGAAAACCGTAAAAAGGCTAAGTAATACGGGTTGGGAAGTCCACTACTTCATATAGACTCGCTCTTATAAATGTCCCGTGCACTTGGTATCAATTTTTTCAGTGTTGTGCAATAAATATCAAACAATTTTCATTTTTACGTGTATGCCTAGATGTCGTCGAGTCTTTGCCAATAAATCGTCGGGCTCGTCACGATATCCCCGCTACAGTGACATGACAAACGGGCTCGCAGTACCCAGCGGTAGGAGATTTAGTGGCGCACGGTGCGGCGATAACTACCTGTTTACACTACATTTAACTTGAGCCAAGTGTCGTAGACTCGGGCTCAGCGACGTTCGTAAGTGATCTACTTTGTTATAATTTTAGCATTATGGGCGTGTAAGTCAGGATTTTTACAATGCGTTCACATATTTTTTTTAATAAATGTAATCAAAATATTAAGAATACAATGAAAGGTTCCATAACATTCATTACTGTAGGTATTTACTAAAGGGATTGGTCATGACTTTTTGTAACGTTTGGTTTTATTGATTGTTAACAGCGTACCTTGCAACTCAAAGCTTTGACTAGCCAAACAAACAACGGTATACGCAATAAGCTGCAGTTTTGGACCACCGCTCAATGAAAAACAGTTTTAGTGGTAGTATTTACAATTCTACATGATAAATTCCAATTTAAAATAACTCCTGATAATACCGCGCATAAGAAAACTCTTATCAGCTTTATAGTATTAGTGCAGTACAAAGTATTCCAAACTCGAAAGATGCATTAAATATTTTATTTTGAAATGTATAATTTTTATCTTTAACATTGGTACCAAGTCGAAGTATTTAAATACGCTTTGATGTATATTTACTGCATTAATTTCTAACTTTATCTTTACATCGACAGAATGTTAGTAACGCACCATTCGTCAAAGCAGTGATATCCTAGTAGTTTGAAATTTGACCTACCACACGGGGGATTTGAGGTAAATTTCACAGGCATTTCCTTGTTTTATCGAAATTATATGCTGATTATAGATTAATTATCACTTGTTTCGAAAAGAATCTTCTCAGTGGTGTGTGAAATCTACCAATCCGCATTTGGCCAGCGTGGTGGAACTGGACTTTGGCCTTCCTAATTACGAAAGGTGCCTCGTGCCCGGCTTTTGAACATTATGAGTATTTAACACGACTTTTTGTAACATTTACTCGTTTTGTAATTGTAATATTTATTCGTTTGTCAACACAACTGACAACTCAAAGGTTTGAAACCAAACAAACAAAGGTCGACGCAATAAACCACAGTTTCGAACCATCATCCAAAAAAGATACCAATTAAAAACTCGTCTGTACATTCGTTACAATTATTTGTAACATTTACTAGTCTCGGCACACCTTGCAGTTCAAAGCTTTGACCAGCCGTACAAATAACGGTAGACGCAATAAGCCGCAGTTTCGAACCATCATCCAAAAAAGATACCAATTAAAAACTCCTCTAAACATTCATAACAATTATTTGTAACATTTACTAGTGTCGGCACACCTCGCAGTTCAAAGCTTTGACCAGCCGTACAAACAACGGTAGACGCAATAATCCGTCATTTCAGACCGTCATCCAAAAAATATCAACCGAATTAAAAACTCGTCTGTACATTCGTTACAATTATTTGTAACATTTACTAGTGCAGGCGCACCTTGCAGTTCAAGGCTTTGACCAGCCGTACGAACAATGGTAGACGCAATAAGCCGCAGTTTCGAAACATCATCCAAAAAAGATACCAATTAAAAACTCCTCTAAACATTCGTAACAATTATTTGTAACATTTACTAGTGTCGGCACACCTCGCAGTTCAAAGCTTTGACCAGCCGTACAAACAACGGTAGACGCAATAAGCCGCAGTTTCGGCCCACCGCTCAACAAATTTACCAGCCGAAATAAAGACTCAACTATACAATGGGTCGCCAACAGGCCACCAGTTTTATTGGCGTGCCACTATTGAATTCCGAATCCGACGTGCCGTTTCCGTGTCCGACATCGTTCAATCGCTTCATTTCTCTGACGTTTTCGTTGTAAATCACTTTTATACGCTCATATCTTAAAAAATTATTATTTTGTAAATGAAGCAAAAACAATAAATATTCTTTATTTGCCTGATAGTATTTACATTGCTTCCATACGAGTTTTTACAAGACTGATGAAAGGTTATACAATTTATTTATTCAACCACGCGTTGGGCATTGTTCTTTCACGCATTTACTCCACAAATAAAATATGGATATTGTTACACACTTGACTGCAACTTATGGACATCCGAGGATTGCTTTACTTCAAAAGTCTTACACCAATACTACAGCCCGAATGAAGCCTAATCACTGACAAATCAAAGAAAGTTATAAATAGATTTTATGTACTATCTCTTTAGTGTCAAACACTGAGTACTTTTAAAAATATCATTTACAACTCCCAGATAGTCAGAGGTGTCCATCTCGGCTCAACCGCCAATTAATTAAGTTTAGCAAGAGCCCAGTCACCCTATTTCTAAGATAGCCCAACCATGACCGCGCACTTTTAATTTTCTGGTGTCACGAGTTATAGCGATAAGGCCCTTCCCTTTCCACCCTCTAGAGAACCTGTCTCCATCACGACTAAGACGTTGAAGGAATGAATGGTAAGTCTTTAAGCTATAACAATAACAAGTACAAAAGATCAAAAGTTAAATATCTCTACCGTTCGCAGTATCGCTTGAAGAATTTAAGAAAAAAATAATTTTATTTCCGGTATACGTTAGTGTGGTATCTATTATAATACGGATACTATATTCTATTTCTACTGAAAAAAAACAGTATCCATTGCTATCCATCAACTTTTTGTTTTTGATAAAGAGAAAACATTTGCTGTGTTATTTTTCATTTGCTGTATCGAAATTAACTTTCACATCGATATGTAACCGTAACAATACTAGTAACGGGACACATAAGTTTAGAAGCTAAAAATCAATCTATAAAATAGTTGTTGCATATTTGTAATATTTCTGAAAAAATTTTTTTAGTAATGAATTTGGACATTTGAACATTTCTATTCTATTCAAAGAGAGATAAATGTTATTAAATTAATATAAAACTATTTCATTCTATGTTTATTGCAGCTTGTATCTTGCAGTAGAACAAGTTAGTAAGAAAAGTATGCGATGAATGAGCTTCTTATTAAAAGTGCGGAAAAGTTTCATGATCAAGAAAAAGTTATCTTTTGTACCGTTAATTCCGTAATAAAAATGTGAAGCAATTAAGTAATTATTCCGGATTAAGATATTTTAAAGTATTTTACCCCTTTAGTAGGTATTTACTTGTAAGTAGATAAATAATGAAATGAGATAGGAAAAAGAGAAACCGAGGCATATATTGAAAATATAAGATGAATCATGGATGAACCACACTAAATCTTAAATTGCAAATGATTCTAGACGACGCAATATGACAGCCTATGTATTTATAACGCTCAGCTGGATACATAGTGCATATCGTCATAGCCACAGGACAGGCAATTTTACGTTAAAGGCCAGGCTAATTGTGTTAAAACTGTACCGCAGTTAAAACAACTAACTGTACTACCTAATACGGTATAGCGTAATGTATTTAGCCGGGTAAGTATCGGAACGGTCTCGGCTCCGGGCGGCGCGGTCATTCGGCGAGGCTGCCATTGACAGGTAATCGATGTGGTTTGCTAGTTTATTTGGCTATCGGTTCAGTTTTCGACATGTGTATCTACTCGATATAATCGATACTGGCCCCCAACCGATATGATTGTGAATCAGAGCGTGCGCCGGCTTACACAACTTAATATTTTATATTTTTACATCAATGTTGCTTGAACTGTAAATATTTCGCCGTTCTATTATTGACATAAGTAAACATTTATTCTACTTTTATATGGAACTTTACTTGATTTTAATTGAAGTAAAATGTAAATTGGCGTAAGAAATTATTGAAATCATAAAAAAAAATGTTTGGTGTACTTGCTGCATGTATTTAAACTACATGATACCATTGACGACCCGCGTGGCCGAGCGGCCACCATACCGGTCTGACGCGCAAAGGGTCCCGGGTTTGATCCTCGGCCAGACAGATATCTAAATGATGAATTTAGATTTCTGTTTCTGGGTCTGGGTGTTTGTGTATTTGCCTATGTGTGTGTCAATGGCATCCACGACACAGGGAATCCTAGTGTGGGGCTGTGAGTGTAAAGAGCGTTTAATTATACCTATTATTAATAATACTAGCTGTTTCACGCGACTTCGTCCGCGTTACCGTCGTTTTTCGTAAAAAAAAAAGTAGTCTATGTCCTTCGTCACGGTTCAGTGGTTTTGATGTAACATACAGATTAACTATTCGGAAATATAATATGTCAATCTACAATACTGTTAAAAATTTCGCAATACGGAACGTAATACTCGTAGCTGTGCCCGGGACTCCGTCAGCGTGTAACTCCTTGGGTGTTATTAAGTTAATCTATTGGTAATATTGATTAAATCACGATCATGTAGAACGAAAATACTTTAGTGCAAAGCTTCCGGGTAAACTATGTTGAAAGTTGACCGGTCCGGCACGTGAACATAGTGAACATAGAGTTCTAGAACTGGTAACCCGGGAAAGAGCGACGTACAACTGACCATGCGAGAAACAACTGACACCAATATCTACTCCAGCAACACGAAAGGTCTGCCCTTGAGCCTTATTAATTGTCATTACATAACACACCGATACTGGGAATTGCGTTCTCTTAAATTGGAATGGAAAATTATTTGGTATTATGGGAATTCTGGGAATAAAGACGGTTTCTCCTGCACCGCAACCTGTTAAAATTTGAGCCTCTGATTGTAGCGTAATAAAAAGTATACTATATATAGCTCAGGAGTATGAAAGACAATTGTACTAAGTTTCGTTAAAATCCGTTGAGTAGTTTCGTTTCTATAACGGTTATACAGACAGGCCGACAGACAGACAGACTGACAGACAGACAATAATCTTACTGATTGCATTTTTGGCATCAGTATCGATCCCAAATCACCCCCTGATAGTTATTTTGGAAATATATTTCATGTACAGAATTGACCTCTCTACAGATTTATTATAAGTATAGATATTGTAATATCCATTTGCCTGATTTGTACTTTTAGATTTGTACTCATTTACTATTTATATTAGGTATATGTTTAACTGTGAATCCAATAATATCTAATTAATTCGCCAAAACTATCCAAGGTACATCAATGTTTGCAGAACTTGTACGTAACTAATAGCAAGTTGCACGCGAAACAGTTTCTACGCGACCTACATATTTACTCCAACGTTTGATTCTAATGGAATTACCTGTTATCTGCGGTCTATGGAATTGATCACTCATAGATTTTATAAATTTTATCAAATAATAAAGAAACCCTTAGTAATATTTTTTTAAGTAAGGGGAAACTTTAAAAAATAATCTAGTGCGGTGGGAGCGTCATCGAGTAAAGTGAGATTTTTCTGACATATACCAGTTTTGTGGCAAAGGCATAATGCCCGGATTCCTGTCGGGACGCATCCTGAGTACTCTGAACGCGATGGGTAATGTGGGAATTTTACCGTCTAACACCACTTTTCGGGCAATGGTATATACAGAACTCCGGGATCGCCTTCGGAACGCAACCTGAGTCCTCTGAACGCGATGCTCCGGTCGGTCTCTTCGTGTATATACGATGCGGTCTCACATACTGTTGATATCAAAATAAATTGACATAGAAACTGTACCTAGTTAGTCTATCAAAACCAGGTGCATCAATAATAGATACGATATATCAAAGGTACTATTGGAAAGTTTCATTGTAGATAACAAGTTGCACGCGAGACAAGTTCTAGGCGACCTATTTAAGGCAATATCGGATTGCCGTACCTGTTAACTTAGCTGTTCATTGTCAGATTAATTGAATTTGATGAAGAAAAATAAAATAGACGGCAAATCTCATGTTAAGCTCAAGATGACTTTTCTACTAATATAGAAAAGTCATTCAAGATTCAAGACGACTTTTCTACTAATGTAGAAATACTAATGTGGAAAAGTCATCGTAATTAATTATTAACGTAATTCGCTAAATAAGATGACGCCTTTTCATGATAATGATGTACGACATAAACGTATTTCTTAATACTAAGTACGTACCATTATTTTAGTAATAGCTTAGTGGTTTAAAATGAAACGGAAGATCCTAAGTTTCAAATCCCAGGACCGCACTGATTCTTAGTTTTTAAGTTACGTAAGAATCAGTTAGCAAATAATTATCATTTGCTATAATGGTGAAGGCCCGTGAAGGTTAACATCGTGAAGAAACCTACCCAAAAAATCTACACAAATACAAAAAATCTCAAAAGGCTACAAGAAGTCTACCGATCTACATTTGGCCAGCGCAGACGACTTTGGCTTAACCCTCTATCACTCTGTGAAGAATGACGGTAATAATGAGTGAAGAATAATTATGGCCTTAAAACGCTAACACTAAACCTTTAGCTTTATAATGTTTCCTTATACAAAGCACTTTTACACAATAATGAACTGATTAATACAAAGTTGTGGTTGCGGTTGCGACCGCGGACTGAAAGCTCGAAGACGTGCCGCCCGGGCCTTCTGAAACTTATAACTACATGATTGGGTCTATTGTACATTCAATAGTCCATTTTGAGGGCGACTAACTTAATCTTACTACTCGTACTTACTGGAACTGACCCATTTATTTAACGTCTTTGTATAATTGATACTGTTCAAAATGTCGAATACCAGACAACTTATAATTAATTAATGTATCTTGTAATGTAATTAATTTGAGTAATCTTATAGGTTTTAAACGATAAAGTATAGGGTTTGCATGTTAGATACTAACATTATTTATTTTTCGTAAAATGACACAGGCATTTGTATGTAGGAGGTACAACCCTTCGTGGTTCACCTCCGCAGGTACTATTAACACAACCTATTTCTTAACAGAGTTAAGCGTTATTGTGTTTTGGGTGTGGCAAAAAAGACACGCCTACATCTCTACAAGCGTCTCAACTTGGTCATCAGGGGTAGCTAGATTTTTTACAATATAGAAAAGAGGTGCATAGGAGAAAAATGTTGAATAACAAGCTCCTATGCTAAGCTAGCAGCTTAGCATAGGAGCTTGTTATTCAACATTTTTCATGTGTGTATTGATTACCCATAGACATCTATAATCAGTCCAAGAGAGGATTAAAATCTTCGATGACGTCGGTCATAAACCCCCTATAAAATAAATTGGAACGTCTTGTAAATTTCTCTAACTTACGACACCCTTTAAGATAGAAAAAAAGAGCGATTGACACTGCGGTTATTAGTCAAAAATAGATGCAGCGGTGGTGCATACGGAGTCCAAGCTGCAGCATAAGCTGCATCTTTTCATTCCCTGAGTGGAACCACAAAATCTATCCATGATGTTCAAATAAATAATCAACCATACAAACAATTGTATATAGCAGTTTGGACTAACAAGAAGCAACTCGGAAGTGAGGACGTGTCTCTTCGACATCTTAGAAGTTGGAGCTGCGTGATTGGATCTATTGTGAGCTCTCAATAGTCCATCTTGCGGTAGCTCAAGATCTTGTTTCTAACTTAAGCTGATTTTTAGATTATTTCTGGAACAGCTAAGGATTAGTTTTCTATAAAAGTAATTACTGCACATATTAGAAAAATGGGAACGCTATTAAAATAATATTTGCTATCGACAACAATTATTTATTATAAACAGTGGCAAAAACTATTGAAAATGTTGGAAATTATGTTCTTGATTTAGAATGTAAGATTTCTTTAATAAGTAACTGTTTATCGCCAGCAAATACAAATTTTATAGATAAAATATAGATACATATAGATAAAATGAATTTGTATCTAGTGTTAGACTAATTGCAAATATATTCAGGTACGTTCAATGAAATTTTAAATATTTTCATGAAGGTCACCTCTAAATAAGTACAGTCGATTCCAATGTTAGATACAGTCAGACCAACATTTTGTAATGTGTTATTTAATTTACACACAGACAGTAAAAACTATTACGCTTTAATAAAAATAAAACATAAACTTAAACGTAAATTTATTTTTATAATAAAACGTAATTTTACTGTCCCAATGCAAGGCATATAGAGAAAAGACAACTTCATAAAGCAGTGATTATTAGAAGTTTTATAGCGATCATTCTACTACAAGTCAAATGGCTCAAATAACCTAAGAATAATTTGGTGAGAATTAATTATTCTAAAATTGTAATGACGTTCTCCAACCAGACCAATATCTCAGTTGAATGGGCCCCAATTAAAGACCGCGGTCCGACCTAGAATAAATCTTTGCCTCTTTAAAGTTATACCCCTAGTTTAGAAGCCTTAAGTCAAGAATGAATTCTATTATGCGTTAAATTATGCGTTTTGTCATCAAGATTTCTTGAAAGATTCCTACTTAATTACAGTTTTTACTATAAGCATCTTAAATATATAGAATATGTATTTATATTTCTTATATTATTCTTATTTTTATTGTCATTAGTTAATGACTATTGTAAGTAGTTGATAATAGAAATATTTCACTGATTTCTTCGAAATTTCATTAAGAAAATATTTTCTAAGATTTGCATAACTTTATTAGTTTTTGCATTTCTCCAATATTTGTAATAATAATATGATAATAAATGTTGCTATGTTGTTCTATTAATAACCAGTACTAATGTAAATTTAAGATAAGGCAAATACAAAGATTACAAGGCGCCTACTTACATACGCGGTACTCTACTACATTTATAATTTGGGCTACAATATAATTTCACGATACGTGTTTTCCACATAATCAAAAATCTTTCAAAACAACCTATTTCACATTATTGTTTACACAACGGGTTTAATTGTCGTGTCATAAATTTAGCGGTTGCAATTTATTTCCCACAATGCGGTTGCCAGCAAAATAAATGTAGGTACTAAAAACGAAAATAAACATCAATTACAATAGGTAATTAATGGAAAATCATACAAATAAATATGTAATAACGAAAAAAAGACATTGTTATGAATCTTAATAATTGAATCATAAACAAAAATAATAATTGCTAAATATAAAATAACTAATATTCTGATAATAAATTTAACATATTTAATATGTCGCTTCACTATAATAACTAATACAACAAATATAACTAATATAACGGAATGTTCAATATTAACAGATATGCTAATATTTCGTTCGACTTATTCGATATATAAGAGATAAAAATGATCACCGTCTCTACAACAAAACTAGAAGAGCCTGTCCGTTCCTACACGCCTCCGCCATCAAAGTCTAATGGCTTTTTGTCTTCGTATTGGTAATTTGAGCGAGATTTGGGAAAGATCCAAAGAGACAATGGCTAGCTTTTACGAAAATGACTGCGAAGCCATGCAGGCCTGGATTTCATACTACGCCAATAGCGCTTATCTCCCTTTTATGTATGTGTAAGTATCCAAACGTCTGTCTGTTTAGATAGATTTCAAGTTAGACTCCAAATATTTTGATGGTCTACATGGCTGAATGACTTTATCTGATAGATAAAGTCATTCAGCCATGAATGACTTTATTTATATATAGCCATATATAGCCAGAGAATTTAAGTAAACTCTTCTGGATCTGGGTACCTAAAGTCAATCACAGATGCGTTGCCACTACCTAGGACTAAGTTGTTCGCTCCATGTAGGTATATGTCAGCCGGCATCCAGCCTTCCTACGAAACGTAAGAACTGCTTGTGCCTACTCCCTAGTAATAGATGTGGTGACGGAGTAACTCCTCGGTACGACTATGCTGATTCTAACACGTCTAATTTAATAAAAAAAAAATCTGTATAATTAAATTGCACATACGTGCCTATAACAACCGCCATATATTTCGTCATTTTTATGTTGCGTGTTTGTAAATGTAAATGGAACTACAAAGATATTTGTTTGATATTTGTCAAGTCATACCACACTGGCCACTATACTACCATACCATATGGATTTATTTCAAATCAAGTATACCAAATAACAACGTAAAACAAGAAACAAATATTATGCACTGCCACATCACACTAGTAAAACTAGTTTTTTCAAAAAAAGTATATATGTAATGGGACCAATCTTATTTAATCACTTGCCCGAAGAACTGAAATATGTTAATATAAAACTATTTAAACATAAACTTAAGAAATTATTACTGAGAAAATGTTACTACACAATTAATTAATATTTAAATGATAAAACTATTTCAATGTGACTATTAGTAATTAAAATATTGACATTGTTAAAAATTGACTCTAAAATATATTTTATAAAATAATTGACATAAACTTAATGAATAATTATAATATTAAGTATAATTTTATATTTGCATGCTTTTTAGCAAAATAAGAGATCATTGTATTGATTGAACACCTATTGTATAACCTTATTTGCAAATAAAGACTGATTTGATTTGGCAAGTAATAACAAAGTTTCTCGCAAGCGAAACCGCAAGTGAATACTAGTTTTATATTAAAGCGTCTCTCGTTTTTATAACACATGGATACAAAACGTATGCGTACGTCTCAGTTGAAGCTACTTTAAAATATTGGCATTTTATAACAATTGTTCTGTTGTTTAAGCAAAATACTTGCCTTTACACTAGACAATGTAAATCAAATTAAATATTCTATTGGAGCTGTACAAGTCTTTAATTTTTCATTTTAAATCAAATATGTTTTTTCTTTTATTTCAAGCATGTCATTAAATATTTAGGGATATAATTTATATGTATCTATGTTTGCAACATATAGACATGCAGAAAATGCAGCAAAATAAAAAAAATATATTTAGAGGAATGTCGATATGGAAAAAGTAATAAATAACAACGTGATAATATTGTTAGTTTTTAGGTACAAGTTCTGAAATGCAAGATAACATAACTCGGAGAAGTTCCAACTCAGATGCCATAGATTTCATAGGTGTGTTTTTGCACAATACCCAAAGCAGTAGTTAGTAAAACCCTTCCATTTCACTATTTAACTTAAAAAGTAGTTACTAGTTTTCCCTATTACATTATTATCACGTCTTCGTTTTAGCTCGAACATACCTACTATTTGTAGGTACGAGTACATAGGTACAACACTAGAACGACGACAGACCCTAGACTATTTGAGCTGTGAACTCAACGGTGAGATAATACCCCTCTGGACGAGGATTATGCCACAACGAGCTATTTATCACCACATCCTTGTTTCACGGTAACTGCGCTGACGTTGATTTTCGTTGTTACCGTAATATCTTGCAGTGGAACAAACTTTGAGATATGCTTCGTCAGTATTTTTTTTAATTCTACATATTGAGGTTTCCAATCCAGACCATACCTTTATTCATGATCACATTTATATCGTACTCAAAATACCCGCAAATAATATTTTCAAGGTCAAATTACTCAAAAACGATTTTGAGCAATTTGACCTTGAAAATATTATTTGCGGGTATTTTGAGTATGATATTCTTAATCAGGGAGCCAAAATCCTTATTTGTACCAAAATTCAGATCCATTGGAGGTATGGGCTAAACGGCAGTACTCCCTTAAAATCCGTCAAGCCGTTTGAGCTGCAAGAATTGCTCTAAGAAGAAGACGTAGATACAAACTACATATGCTTGAAAAACATTACCTATACACTCCGCAGTCGACAAAATGACAGTTAACATCCCTTCAATTGAAACGTCACTTTCAATACACATGTATTTCAGAGCTGTATGGGCACCGAGTTACCGACGCTAATTCGTAGTTAAGAGGATTAGTTAGTGAAATGGTCACACTACGCGCCTGTTATTGCGGTTGCAATCTGTTACCTTGTAGATACCAAACCTACGGGTATGTTAGATTTGTATATTTTAGTACACCGAAAATGTATAGGTATTCATGAATTGAAATACAGAGAATACATAATGGAGTTTTTAATATTTATGTACATAGGGATTGAGGAATTTAAAGTTAAAAATGGATTATGTACGAGAAGAATGTAAATCGGACATTTGTGTTTCGTAACAATTTATGTATATAGGCTTAGATCACTAATAAGAACATAGGGGAATAATTTTGCGACAAAATTTCGTACACATTACTGAATAGTGTAGGAAACCGAAAAGGTTGTTAATATAGGAAGAGGGTAGGAATGCATAAGGACCGCGCGGTTGCGTTAATGCCCCTCGGAGCGGATTACTTCGAAGCAGTCGCGCTTAGCGTCTCCCGGCTTGAAGCAGCTATCTGTTTGCAGACGCAACAATACTATCAAGTGGATGCCACTATTTCAAGACCGACTTAAAACACTGATTAGAGTTACATGCTTTTAGTTTCGAAAAATTTATCAAAATTTGATTATTACACAGACAGTACTACCAAGTGGATGCCACTATTGCGAGACTGATTTAGAACACTACTTAGGTTTTAATGGTTTCAAATTTGGAAAATTTCTCTGAATTAGAATATTTAAGTCGGCAAATTTCATATTCCTATTATTTTACGGATACAACACAGATAAATAAAAGTAAAGACGCCACGGAAATAACCATGAATACCTGAAGAAAACAAAGACGCAAAAAATCCTACTACTATTATAAAGGCGAAAGTTTGTAAGTATGGATGTATGGATGTTTGTTACTCTTTCACGTAAAAACTACTGAATGAATTTGAATGAAACTTTACCACAATATAGCTTATACATCAGAATAACACATAGGCTACAATTTTTTAGGTTTTTAATGTGAGGTCGTAAAAAAAACACATTTTTTGCGCTTACATTGCAAACGCTGACTGAATCCTACAAGATAGATCAAAACAATTTACTACAGTATTGTACAACTTAAAAAGGTCTACAAAAAAGTCCGTGATGGTATATGTTTATCTCTTAGGAATAACCCATAATAACCATTTTTTATCCTTTAATAATGAAATATAATGAATGAATGAGAAATAATGGCTTATTTACGAAGCGATTTTAAGCAATACAGTATTAATCCTTATCCAATTAAGTATCTTAAATACATTGTGCATTTAATAAAGATCAATATGGCTTTTTACAGCATGTAAATTAAATAAATATTTTCGAAGATATCACAGATTTAAAATGCAGAGTCATAGCAATTTCGGCGATAAATACAGTTTCGGTGATAAATACCGGCAGCGACGCCAGGCGAACGGGGCGTGGGGGGAGCGGGGTAGGTGCGGTGGGGAAGAAGTGGCTCATCGCTGAATGCGCGACCCGAACGCGGGCAGACGCGTGAGGGCAGACGTCGTTGACGGTTGTGTCCGTTTTGCGAATTTTTGTTCTACTAAGGTTCTTTGGTAAAAAGTAAGCAAAATTTAGGCAATTTATCAATTTCAAGCGTTGACATACTGACAAGTAATTTAAAATAAAGAAAAGAAACAAATAAATCTACAGCGAAATAAAAATTTAAAAACTACCAGAAAAACTTTTTCAGAAAATTCCACCTAAAATACTTTTTAGAGTTAATTTTAAAGAATAAGTTTTTTTTTGTAATCTTGATAAAGAATTTATTGTAAAAAACTGCGCTAAGTTTTATTTGATGATTTTACGAATTACTTCATTGATAATTCAATTACTATATAGATAGGTTACTTACAGTTAATTATAACAAATTATATAAATAGGTTAATTTTAACAAATTACTTCATTGATAATTCAATTACTATATAGATAGGTTATTTACCGTTAATTATAACAAATTATATAAATAGGTTAATTATAACGAATTACTTCATTGATAATTGAATTACTATATAGATAGGTTAATTAAATAGGCAAGGATTGCATTAAAGTACAATCATAACAATAACTACCGTACTGTATTTTTTGGAAGTATAGAAACAACACGTACTTAAGAATTATGCCGCGAAAGCGTAAGTCTAATCTTTCCCAAAGCTCTAATAAAGCTCGAACTATGAAAGTAGCTAGACTTAACGAGACGTTTCCACAAGCCGAACTGCGAAGGCTTAAACAAGCAGAGCGTGAGGCAGCTCAAAGAGCTGCTGAGACACCAGAGCAGTCCCAAGATAGACGTCGACAGCATGCTGAGTATCTAGCATCTCAACGGGCTGCAGAGACACCCGAACAGTCTCAAGCTCGACGTCAACAGAACGCTGAATATCTGGCATCTCAACGGGCTTCTGAGACACCCGAACAGTCCCAGGATCGACGTCGACAGCATGCTGAGTATCTAGCATCTCAACGGGCTGCGGAGACACCCGAACAGTCTCAAGCTCGACGTCAACAGAACGCTGAATATCTGGCATCTCAACGGGCGTCTGAGACACCCGAACAGTCTCAAGCTCGGCGTCTTCAGCAAGCGAATTACATAGGGTCCCAAAGAGCTACTGAAACTGTTGAAGCTGCTGAAGCTCGCAGACGCGCTGTTGCTGAAAGGGCACAACAGCGACGATTAATATTTACAAGAAACGCGTGGGGAGTATTCGATAAAGCTGCATTTGAGTACGATGAAACTCTTGATTACGAAAGCCACAAGCTTATAAAAATAGAAGCGATGAATAAAGAATGCAGATTTTGCGGTGCTCTTAAATGGAAAGAGGAAGCTGCAGGCATGTGTTGTTCGGGAGCAAAAGTAGTTCTTCCTTCAATAGACGAGCCTGTTGAACCTCTTAAAGAACTTTTTTCAAATGAAACAGATGAGTCTCGCCGTTTTTTAAAAAACATAAGAAAATACAATACATGCTTCCATATGACATCTTTTGGAGCTGATAACATTGTGTCGATGCCAGGATTTTGCCCGACTTTTACAATCCAAGGGCAAATATACCACACAATTGGCTCTTTGCTTCCTGCTGCTAATACGCAACCAAAATTTTTGCAAGTTTATTTCATGGGTGATGAGGAAGCACAAGTTGATAGGCGTTCTGAGTACGTACCAGGTGTGGAAAGAAACACAGTTCAAAAAATACAAAAAGTTCTACATGATCACAACGTTTTAGTGCATGAATTTAAAATGGCTAAAGATAGAGTGACTAGCGATAATTACAAGGTCGTGATACACCCAGATCGTGTACCACGTGGTGAACACGAAAGACGATTCAATGCCCCGACCACAAACGAAATAGCTGCCGTAGTAGTTAGTACTGAACAAACTGCGTCTCGGGACATTGTTATTCAGGCGCACGATGGCCGGCTTACTAGAGTTCCGGACACTCATAGATTTTATGATGCTCTCGAGTACCCGATAATTTTTTGGAAAGGACAAGAGGGGTACAGTTTTGATATTCCTCAGACAAACCCAGTTACAAAACAGCCTATACCGAACAAAAAAGTGTCGTGCAAAGACTTTTATGCGTATCATATGATGGTACGTCGCAACAATTTTAATTTATTGCTTCGATGTAGGCTTCTCTTTCTTCAGTTTTTGGTGGACATGTATGTCAAAGTGGAGAGTGAGCGCTTAAGGTTTATTGCTTTAAACCAAACAAAACTGCGAGCAGAAAACTATATACATTTACAAGACGCGGTCAGGAATGATGCGGATTTAGATCCAAACAATTTGGGTCAATTGGTAATACTCCCATCGTCATTTGTAAATAGCCCGAGATATCTTCATGAGTACACGCAGGATGCGTTCACATACGTGCGTAACTACGGGAGGCCTGACCTGTTTATTACAATGACATGTAATCCCGCTTGGCCAGAAATTACTAAAGAGCTCATTCCAGGACAAAATGCAACAGACAGACATGACTTAACAGCCAGGTTATTTAAAATAAAAGTACAAAAATTGGTTGCTCTACTTACAAAAGGTAAAATATTTGGAGATATGAAGTGTTTCATGTACTCGATCGAGTGGCAAAAAAGAGGTCTGCCTCACGTGCACTTACTGCTGTGGTTGACGGAAAAATTACGCCCCAACCAAATTGATGAAGTCATAAGTGCGGAGATACCAAATCCAGAAAGTGATCGAAAACTCTACGATACTGTAACCAAAAATATGATTCACGGTCCCTGTGGTGCACTAAATCCGTCATCACCATGCATGAAAGAAGGAAAATGCACCAAAAAGTATCCAAGGGCGCTTTTAAAAGATACTCAAACTAACGACAAAGGCTATCCTTTGTACAGGCGTAGAACACCAGGAGATGGCGGCCGTACGATAACTCTAAAAACCCGAGGTGGAACACAGGAAGTATTGGTTGACAATAGCTGGATTGTCCCATATTCTCCTCTTCTGTCTAAAATTTATAACTGTCACATAAATGTAGAGTTCTGCAATACGGTACAGGCGATAAAATATATTTGTAAATATATAAACAAAGGCGACAAACAAAGCGACCAGGCTATTTTTAACATTCGACAGCAAGGGAATGTTAATATTGACCCGAGAGATGAGGTGCAAACGTATCGAGCCGGTAGATATGTTAGTAGTAACGAAGCAGCGTGGCGGATCTTGGGTCTGCCTCTGCATGAAAGACACCCAACAGTCACTCACCTTGCGGTTCATCTGCCTAATGGTCAGCGGATTTACTTCACTGAAAACAATTTTAGAGAGAGAATGGCCGCACCACCTAAGACGACACTAACTGCATTTTTCCTGCTTTGCCAAAATGACGCATTTGCAAAAACATTACTTTATGTTGACGTACCCCGCTACTATACATGGAACGTGTCGTCGAAAGAATGGAAACGTCGTTTACAAGGCACACCTGTCGACGGCTGGCCAGGTGTGAAGGCAGGAGATGCTCTTGGGCGCATTTACACAGTGCATGTTAGTAACTTCGAATGTTACTGTTTGCGAATGCTGCTGAATGTAGTACAGGGCCCCACTAGCTTTTTGGATCTAAAAACAGTTGACGGCCAAGAACTTGAAACTTTTCGACAAGCGTGTGAGAAGTTGGGGTTGTTGGAAGATGACAACCACTGGGATGCCACAATGGAAGAGGCAGTGCTGTGTCGCTCTCCTTCGCAAATAAGAGAACTATTTGCAATATTGATATGCACTTGCGGTTTATCCAATCCTCTTCAACTATGGGATAAGTATAAATCTGCATTATCGGAGGATATCTTGCATAGATTTGAAAGGATGGATCAAGTCAACAATGATCTATGTTTCAATGAAGCACTGAGACATATAGAGGACAAAATAATAACGATTTCCGGTAAGAAATTGTCTGACTTCGGTATGCCTACACCAGAGCGTCGAGGAGAGTTGTCGACCGATTTGATCAAAGAGCTAAGCTACGATATTGCTTTATTAGACGCTCAGGTCAGCGAAACTGAACCACGCCTGCTACCCGAACAAAAAAACATTTATAACAAAATATTACAACGAGTTGAGCTTGACAAAGGCGGCCTTTTCTTTCTTGACGCCCCGGGCGGTACAGGTAAAACATTTTTGCTTAATTTGCTTCTAGCAAAAATTCGTAAGGACCGTAAAGTTGCATTAGCGGTGGCTTCCTCTGGGATCGCTGCAACATTGCTGAGCGGTGGACGAACGGCACATTCGGTTTTTAAATTACCTCTTAATCTGGTGAGCGAAGAAACCCCAACGTGCAACATCAGTAAGAGCAGTGCCCGTGGCGCCCTCTTGCAACAATGTATGCTGATCGTGTGGGACGAGTGCACTATGTCACACAAACGCGCCATTGAGGCGCTTGATCGCTGTCTACAAGATATTCACAGCAATCGAAAGTTGATGGGTGGTGTGGTAGTGTTATTGGCAGGGGATTTTAGACAGACTTTACCTGTTATCGAGAGAGGCACTGCAGCAGATGAAATTAACGCATGTCTAAAAGCCTCATATCTGTGGTCTAAAGTTGAAAAGCTTTATAACTGTACTCGCATGTTAGTGGTAAGTATTCAGCGATGTCGAATCAGGAGCATATGCTCAAAAACTGCTAGAAATTGGTGAAGGCCACCTAAACACCGACCAAGAAGGTATGGTTCTTTTTACACAGCAATTTTGTCATGCTGTGGAGACAGAAAACGAACTTATTGAACAAGTTTTTCCGAATCTGCAACAAAATATTCTTGACGAAAATTGGTTGTGTGAAAGAACCATATTGGCACCAAAAAATGAGACTGTTGCGAAAATAAATAAAAAAATCTTGGCCGAAATAAACAGCGAAACATCAGTGTATAATTCCATTGACACAGTTATGTCATCCGATGACACTACAAGTTATCCCGTAGAGTTCCTAAACTCTTTAGAGTTGTCCGGGGTGCCATCACACAAGTTGGAATTAAAGGTAGGTGTACCCGTTTTGTTAATGCGTAACCTGGATGCGCCAAGATTATGCAACGGTACTCGGTTGCGAGTTACCGAATTAGGAAGGCATATAGTGAAGGCTACAATTTTAACTGGAGAAGCCAAGGGAGACAATGTTCTTATACCGCGCATCCCAATCATACCCAACAACTTGCCATTCAATTTTAAACGCCTGCAGTTCCCATTAAAAGTCGCATTTTCAATGACGATCAACAAATCGCAGGGTCAAACCTTGAAGGTAGCAGGCCTACATTTGGGCACGCCATGTTTTTCTCACGGTCAGCTCTATGTGGCTTGCTCACGTGTTTCCAAAGCGAAGAATCTGCATGTTTATGCTGAAGGAAAAAGATCGTTAAATGTAGTTTATAGGAGCATACTGCAGTAGCTACCTATAGGCCTATGATTAGGGCTCTGCAGTGCTTAGTTACCGTATTTCTTACTTATTACTAGAAGACGGGACGAACCTGAAGTCCACGCGAACGAAGTCGCGGGCAAAAGCTAGTTGTTAATAAAGGAAGAGCATAGAAATGCATTAGGGGCGCGCGGTTGCGTTAATTCCCCTCGGAGCGGATTACTTCGAATCATTCGTGCTTAACGTCTCCCGGCTTGAAGCGGCTATCTGTTTGCAAACGCGACAATACTACCAAGTAGATGCTGCTATTTCAAAACCGACTTAGAACACTGCTTAGATTTACATGCTTTCTATTTCGGAAAAATTATCAAAATTAGAATATTTAAGTCAGCAAATTTCATACACCTATTATTTTTCGGATACTACACATCTATACAGGTAAATAAAAGTAAAGACACCAAGGAAATTACTATGAATACCTCAAGAAAATAAAGCGACAAAAGGTTGTTTATACAGGAAGAGCGTGTCAGTGCATTAGGGGCGCGCGGTTGCGTTAATGCCCCTCGGAGTAGATTACTTAGAAGCAGTCGCGCTTAGCGTCTCCCGGCTTGAAGCGGCGATCTGTTTGCAGACGCAACAATCCTATCAAGTGGATGCCACTATTTCGAGACCGACTTAAAACCATGCTTAAATTTTCATGCTTTGAATTTTCGAAAATTTCTCAAAATTAGAATATTAAAGTCAACAAATTTCATATTCCTATTATTTTTCGGATACTACACATCTATACAAATAAATAAAAGTAAAGACACCAAGGAACTTACCATGAATACCTCAAGAAAACAAAGCTGAAAAACGTTGTTAATACAGGAAGAGCGTGTCAATGCATTAGGGGCGCGCAGTTGCGTTAATGCCCCTCGAAGCGGATTACTTCGAAGCAGTCGCGCTTACCGTCTCCCGGCTTGAAGCGACAATACTACCAAGTGGATGCCACTATTGCGAGACTGATTATAGAACACTGCTTAGATTTGCAAGCTTGCAATTTCGAAAAGTTTCTCATGATTTGAAAATTTAAGTCAGTAACATTCATACAGGTAATATTATGCTTATACTACACATTTATATAAGTTAATAAAGACAAAAACATTGCGAAAGTGACTATGATCACCCCAAGAGAACAAAGCCGCAAAAGGTTATTAATATAGGAAGAGCGTAGGAATGCATTAGGGCGGCGCGGTTGCGTTAATGCCCCTCGGAGCGGATTACTTCGAGCAGTCGCGCTTAGCGTCTCCCGGCTTGAAACGGCGATCTGTTTGCAAACGCAACAATACTACCAAGTGGATGCCATTATTGCGAGACTGATTTAGAACACTACTTAGGTTTTAATGGTTTCAAATTTGGAAAACTTCTCACAATTAGAATATTTAAGTCGGCAAATTTCATACTCCTATTATTTTTCGGATACAACACAGATAAATAAAAGTAAAAACACCAAGTAAATTACCATGAATACCTGAAGAAAACAAAGACGCAAAAGGTTATTAATATAGGAAGAGCGTAGAAATGCATTAGGGGCGCGCGGTTGCGTTAATGCCCCTCGGAGCGGATTACTTCGAAGCAGTCGCCCTTAGCGTCTCCCGGCTTGAAGCGGCAATACTACCAAGTGGATGCCACCGTTGGTAGTCTGTTACAATAGTGATTTGAACTAAATTTACAAATTACATTTAAAAAAATAACTTCAGCTGTTATTAAATTTACGAGTACATACAATTATTAAATTTACATAGTTATTACAATATATACATAGTTATAAATTTACATACAATTATTAATAATTTAATTGGCCAAATGCAAGTCGACATCGCACACGGAAGGTGCCGTACCACCAAATTTTCTTGGTAATAGGGTTCTGCTTTTACCCTTCAAATTTACGGCTATAAAAATTCATGTAAAATACTGATATAAATTTTAAATAAGTATCTATAGATTTCCATATAACTGCATTTTATTTAACTAAGCTGTGCAATATTGGTTAGTGATTGCTTACATACCAAAACTCAAAAACCTGTTATGGCTGTTAATGGTTTTTGTTTGTTCGCTTGTATAAGAAACAGCTGAAAAGATTTTAAAATTTTAGTCAACGTATCTTTTATAACAATACGGATACCACTTTATGAAATATATTTCACAATATAACGTTATTTTCATCATAATAAAAATAGCAAAACAAATAATTACCATCAAAATTAAAAGAACAAAGAATTAATTCCACAAATGACATATCCTATTTAAAATAAAGCAATTTAAGGATACGGTTTGAAAAATATTTCTCATTCCCCTCTGGGCAGTTGTCTAACTTGAGTTGACACTTGGACCGAAGTTGCACTGAAACTTTTTATTTCCCCTCTTTTATTGGCCCCGCCGCAGAAACTTTATAAAGTGGCAATGGCAACAGCTGAGTTATTGATTTCAATAACTTTTTGTCTGATACTGCCACTGTCAGCGTGGTTTGAATACATAATGAGCTGTTTTTAAATTTCGTGCGTTTAATTAGTTGGCAATAATTGAGATACGGAATAGCTAAATTATATATTTACATTGCTGTGTTCCGATTTGAATGGTTTTAAAGCATTGAATCGTCAATCGAGTAGGCGGTCAGTAAGTTGCCCTCCGACATCTGTTAATTGCGTTTGTAAGTCTACTTGAAACCAATCGATCACAGGTGTGTTGTTACTCCTGAAGACTTGCTTAGGACGACTCGTGTAAAAGTATCGGTCAAAACACAGCCTTTAAACCAGAACGTTATTTTCATCATAATAAAAATAGCAAAACAAATAATTCCCATCAAAATTAAAAGAACAAAGAATTAATTTCACAAGTGACATATCCTATTTAAAACAAAGCAATTTAAGGATACGGTCTGAAAAATATTTCTCATTCCCCTCTGGGCAGTTGTCGAACTTGTGTTGACACTTGGTCCGAAGTTCCACTGAAACTTTTTATTTCCCCTCTTTTATTGGCCCCGCCGCAGAAACTTTATAGAGTGGCAATGGCAACAGCTGAGTTATTGATTTCAATAACTTTTTGTCTGATACTGCCACTGTCAGCGTGGTTTGAATACATAATGAGCTATTTACGAATTTCGTGGTAATAATTGAGATAAGTTGAACAGAAATTGTTATCTTACCGCTTTAGTGGTCCCTCTATAAGAAGTCTATTTCAAAATCGAAACAGCGAAGTTATAGATTTACGTCGCTATACTTTGATTTGAAGAGTTTTTACACATCCAAAATATTAAATAAACTATAAAACATTGAAGCACAAACGAGTAGGCGATTAGTAAGTTGTCCATGGGCATCTGTTAACTACGTTTGAAAGTCTAATTGAATTGAAAACATACTTGTTGTTACCAGTGGCGTAGCTACCTAGGGGCTAGGCGGGGCAGTGCCCCGGGGCCCTCAAACTTAGGGGGCCCTCGAACCCTTATCTCGATCGAACGGAACTTTTGGAAATTTCTCCCATTTTCAAAATAAATACGAAATGTTGCAACCCCACTTTAAACATGACAACTCAGTTGAAAGTAATTTAAAAGTTATGCCTAGGGAATTCCCCTAAATTCTTTCTGTACTAGTACTTAGTTTTACCTCAACTAACTAAAGCATGGACTGTTCACCAATCATGCAAGGAAATAATGAGCAAATAGGGAGTGCTAGAATGCGACCTAACGGAAGTATTCCGCCGTGGGGCCCCGGCGTTGTAAAATAGGGCCTCCCCCTCTCTTTCCGTGGATGCCGTAAGAACCGGCTAAGGGATACGGTGCAGACCACCTATGCACAAATGTGAATAGTTTGCAGACATATGTTTTTATGTGTTTATTTGTTAGTATATTGCGGTTTGGTAGACATATACGAGTATATATATAAATCAATAAATGTATTGATCGGCATGTTAATGCGCAATCGTATCAAATCGGGGTGCGCCGACATATGGACCATTAATTTATTTAAGTAAGTAATGTTATGTGACAAATTAAAGGAAAAGAAAAAAATTTTCATACATTTGCATACTAATACTTAAGGATTATACATAAATACATATGTCATAACATGGAAGAATTTGTTGGTTAATCAACTAATTCTTCGATGTTATGACATATATGTTTGTAACTTGCGAAAATATAACGGACACATTAGCGTCATAGGATCTTATCCAATCGTGGTCGTATGACGTTTTGATCTGCCTATTTTAAAGAACAAATGTCCCTACAGTGAAACAATTTTGATTTATGTGGAAACGTTATACTTTTGCGGAAAGTAAAGCTAGGAAAAAATGTAAATAAAATAGGTTTTTAGTCAGTTAGGCCCGACCTTTATATGATAAATCCTTGACGATCCTATTTCGTTTTATTAGCCAAACCTACATCCAGTATTAATTGTAATTTATGTTGTTACTGTTTAATATTTTTATTACCTGCCCTGCACTGCACAAAAAAGGGCTTAAATAGCTTAGCATTTATAAAGTATTTGTATATTTCATATTTTTGTTTGATAAAACCTAATCAGTTTCCATAGCAGTGGGGCCCCATTTTTTTATTTGCCCCAGGGCCCTTGGTTACCTAGCTACGCCACTGGTTGTTACTACCGAACTATAAGTTAGTGCGACTTATGTAAGAGTGTCGGTCCAAACACACCCTTCAAACCAAAACCCGTCACGCTTATCAATACTGTTACATGTCAATAATAGTGACAATATCCGATAAAAGAAACCTTTTAACTTATTGTTGGACATTCTTAAAACGTTCCCGTACATTTGTATTACAGGTACAATTTATTATAGAAATATGCTTTTATTTTTAAAGTCTGGTATCTAATACGAAAGGTAATAGAAACATCATAGTAAATCCAGGGTTAGCCGGCCTCGGACGCCTCTATCCACACTTAGATGGCGAAATAAGCTCTGGGACAGCAGACACCTAAATAGTATAAGGTATTATTGTACTGACGTTCGCAACCTATGAGTGTGTAGGTACACACACTCATACGTAGGTAGTGTAGGTACGTATACATTAGATTTGCTAAATTAAAGTAAATATTTGAAACATTTACTTCGGAGTAGATTTTTTATCAAATTATTTTTCAAACCACTTGGAATGTTTTTCATTTTTATCAGACTCGCCAGAAGGAGCATATGCATTATATGTTTTAGTACGCTCTACAGCCCAAATGGTTTGAGGGCTTTTATATTATTAGGTGGCGCTATATTTATCTTAATAACACTAGTGACACTGAGTACACGAAAGAGTTTTTGACGCGTAGAAGTCTTTTCTATAAATAGAAATGAAAGAGTCTCTGGGCTGCAATGAAAATACATGAAAACAAGTTATTATTTAGAACCTGAAAAACATATAAATACTTTTTTCTTAGTTTAATATTAACCACATAGCCTAGCCATTTACTACTTTTGTAACATACAAACATAATATTCAATCAACTATACAAATTACTAGCTGACCCGGCAAACTTTGTATCGCCTCAAAATCTATTTATCAAACATATTTCATATAAAATATAGCCTTTGTTACTCGTAGATAATGTAGCTTTTGAATGGTGAAAGAATTTTTAAAATCGGTCCAGTAGTTTTTGAGCCTATTCATTACAACCAAACAAACAAACAAAGTTTTCCCTCTTTATAATATTAGTGTAGATATTGCAAAATATTTAATTGATATTTTTAAATACTTTTATGTTAGTGTAGAATATATTAATAACATCGCTATCTTAACGTAAATATTTAAAAGTCTATCTGATTTTGTAGTATAGTGTGAATCAATTTTCATTTAATCGAAATCACGGGTTGAAGTTCATTAGGAGTTCACAAGGGCGGTCTACACTTGCCTTATCTTAAACTAAATTACTTTCTATTCAGCGGTAAACCCACTAGCCGCCTTAGGACTTAATCTAAACCGTAGTCCCATAGACATTTAAGTAATAACGAGAGAAAAACAACAGTTGCATTTAATCAACGTTAAAAAAGACACCGGAGTGGAACCTTATGTTTAGCTAGCCATTTCTAATAGCAAGGGGTTCGCCAGACGGGCTCTAAGGAGGCGGTCATGGTCGCCTGCAGCCATTTGCAACGTTAAAGGACCCTTATATATTTTTTATACGCCTCAGCCCCTTTCGTTTTATACCACTACGCAGTAAAAGCTGTTTCTATCTTTTAATGATTAAACGAAGTAATGTTTAAACTGAATCGTTACAGTTACGTCAGTGTGTTCGACAAATATTTGTTATTCTTAACGAAACAGTTTTGTTACCGTTTTTTTGACAATATTTAGTCTATAATCCACCACGCTTGCCTAAGGCTTAGATCATAGAAACGATGGTGCTGTACTATTCTTAAAAATATGATTAAAAACGCTAATGTTTTCTTGTCTTGCTCTGCTTTAATGAAACCTTATTTGAGTGCTTATAAGACGTTTTTATTTGACTAAAAAGTACAAATACTTAACAGGAAAGACAAGTCAATTTAGAAAGACATTTGGAACTCTACATGAGTTTGGAAGAGCGACTTTATGATGGAAGTGGCGACGGTTTGTTTGTTTGATCCCCGCAATCCAAGATTAGGTCGGAGCGAGCCGGCTCTAGCTCTACCTCGGCTCAGTCAGATTACTTGGAACTATGAATGAAAGTATATTAATTACCGTGTAGAGTTTTAAGATTATATTATATATTACATTATTTATTATATATCAACGATCTTAGAAGAAGATAAAACAGTAAACTAAGATGCCATGTAAACTAATCATTTATAGTTAACCTAAATATTATTATAAAGATTGTTTTTGAAAACGATAAAAACGCGTGGAAGTTATTTAGTCTATGTGATGACTATCTCTAATCAACCCTAGATAGGATGAAGACCCTAATAAACGATCTCAGATAGGCCATAGACACGTTGCTATCCTGAAGAGCAAATTAGAACGCCTCGTATAAGCTTCTCCCCTTCAAACAACAAGCGATGCTGTTATAAGGCAGCAATAAGTGTGATGGTGGTGCCTCCTGAGTTGACCACGAATAATTTTATCATCTATAAAAAAAGATACATTTTTTATGAATATGATCAACGTTAAAAATATACAGCGCGCCTCTAACGATCTCTATAAGCTGAGATTAGGCCGGCTTAAACCAGTCCGACTGATTCGTAGCGTATGTTTACGATCCAGAGGAACACCGTGGGGTTTTAGCCGGTAAGAGTCCGGCATATCCTCTTAGCTGCCCCCGCGGCAGAGAGGAACCCATGAGGGTTGCCCCACGTAAAAAAAAAGGTTGTGGTTGTTTGAGTAGAATTTAGACCTATATTTAAATTTGTGAGCGTCAATAAGCTTGTTACTAATGTTTCACAATTTTGTTGTTTCATGAAGTGACGTAATAACTTTACAATACGTACATAATAATAATATGTCATAATGTGGTATGCCAATGGTCATAATGTGATATTATTTCATTCAATTATTATTTTTTACTCCAGTTAATAGAGTAAGTCGAGCAGAAGCTTTTTCAGATTACTACTGAGACCAAGTCATTTACGAGTATGCTGCTTAAAATCTATCCAATGCTTTGACTACCAAAGAGCGAATAATTTCTATTCGCATCCGTTATTCAATCTAAACGATTTTTCTTACCACAGATTATTTATTAATTTCTAGCTACAAGAAATTGTCAAATTTCGGTCTTTGGTAAGCGAAAATTGCACAGATTGATTTTACAGGCGTAAGGTAGTCAGACTTTCTGACAGAATGACTGATTGAACAAGTTTCTTGAACCTTTGTGTAGAGGAACAATATTATATACTCCTATGAAATTGAAACCATCTGCATATGTAAGTTCAACCGCAGAACGGGTTGAAACTGTGGTTTAAAAGTACTTATCTGTTAAATAAAGGTAGTCTTACTAGTAATAATTTGTCAAACATATCATATCGTTTGCACGGATGTGGTAAAGGCTCCTGATCTCTATAAGCCGATCTTAGGTCGTAATAAGGCAACTAGACTATACCTACTAAATGTGTTGATAAAATCTGGAAAATACTGTATTTTTAATACGCTTTTATTAGCTTCAGACGTATGTATGTTAGTATGTAACGGAATCTTTGAACATGATTTTAACCCCCTTCAAAACGTCGGATTAACTCGAAATTTGGCATACTTATTAAGGACCGATGACAATTCAATATTTTAAACATTCTGACCCGTTATCCTTACTAGGATAATCAGGATCAGCGATTTTTGTTTTCCTGAGACCCGGAAGGTCTGCGTTAAGACCAATAAAGGAATCTACCAGGCGCGCCGAACCTAACCTGACCTGACCTGACCTGACCTGACTTGACCTGACCTGACCTGACCTGACCTGACCTGACCTGACCTGACCTGACCTGCAGACCTGCAGAAAGCAGTTAGCATTGGCAATTCGGATGTCATTCAACAACTCCTCTGGGATTTTCACGTTAACAATAAAAATAAACACCAATGTAAAACACCACTTCATACAGCTGTGTTAAACACTGACCCAATATTCATTTTTGCACTGCTAAGCAAAGGTGCTGATGCTGATTCGAAAGATAAACTTGAGAATACGCTACGTAATAATCGTTAAAATAATCGCTAAAATAATCACTAAAAAATGAAAAATAAATAATACTTAAAAAAAGACTAAAAAATACGCTTTTATAAAAAATTCGACCAAAAAATGAAAAATAAATAATAGTTTAAAAAAACTAAAAAAATACACTTTTTATAGAAAATCCAACTAAAAAATAGAAAATATTTTTTTTTAAAATTGGAATTAAGAATAGTGTAAATAAGATAAAAATATTTTTTATTGTAAAAAAAGCGTGGGGTGCTTTTTAAGATATTATCAAAATGATAATCTTTCTACTCAATATCTATCAATAAAATATTTATAACTATTGACACAATGCACCCCACGCTTTTTTTACAATAAAAAATATTTTTATCTTATTTACACTATTCTTAATTCCAATTTAAAAAAAAATATTTTCTATTTTTTAGTTGGATTTTCTATAAAAAGTGTATTTTTTTAGTTTTTTTAAACTATTATTTATTTCTGCCTCATTTTTATAAAAAGATAGCTGTCAAATGAGCATGCACCCAATGTGGTAGAAAATGGTCACTACCGCCGTTCATGGGCGCCAGTGACCATTTTCTAATTGCCACGCTTTTTTTACAATAAAAAATATTTTTATCTTATTTACACTATTCTTAATTCCAATTTAAAAAAAAATATTTTCTATTTTTTAGTTGGATTTTCTATAAAAAGTGTATTTTTTTTAAACTATTATTTATTTCTGCCTCATTTTTATAAAAAGATAGCTGTCAAATGAGCATGCACCCAATGTGGTAGAAAATGGTCACTACCGCCGTTCATGGGCGCCAGTGACCATTTTCTAATTGTGTAATTAACCCAATACATCTGTAATTATGCTTAGATTCCTCCTGAGGTATTCCCGGAACGAACGTGGGGCTCTTCAAAAAAGTTGCAAATAGAGCTATCCTTCAAAGCCGGCGATGCATTGGCGACTCCTCTGGTGTTGCAAATGTCCATAGGCGGCGTTGACTACTTTCAATCAGGTAGCACGTCTGCTTAATCGTCAGGTTAACCAATAAAAAAAATCAAAATTTAAGACAGTCACAGGTGGTACCCCTGAAAACAAAGTTGGAATGCTTCGTGTAAATGTTACCTTTTCTTTAATGATCCAAATCATGCATACCCTTATTTGGAAGCAGTGAAGAATTTCAATTTTACAATATGTGTCATATATTAAATAATGGCTTTATGGCGGCGTTGTGAAGGCTCGTGTGATCTTCGTAATACGAGATTAGATGGAATCAAGTAAATTACTGTCTTACGTTGCGTATATATGTTCACGTAAGTAATGTGTTATTATTGTTTTGATTTGAAACACTATACAGATGATATAATGGTGTTGTGCAAAGTAATATGAAAAGATTTTAACGTAAAATATTGTTAGTGTGTAAATAGTTGTTTTTATAAATAATTTATAGAAAAACTTAGTTTTTTAATATGCTTTAGATGGTAAATGTTACGTTACGATCACAAACAGATTATAAAAGAACCTCTGAATCTTTGTGAAAATGTACACAAAAGGTTATATAATTAATAAAATAACCGATAGTCGCTAATAAAATTTAACTAATCAGTTATCCATCGCATGTTTTCCAATGTATTAGTTTTGTTCCAAAAGTTTACATATCTATTAAACATAAAAAATCCGAACAATTTTAAAGATTAATACATTTGTATTACTCTTTAAAATTGTTCGGACTGTACTGTATATAAATAGTCATTATAATTATACTATTTACAATAATTAGAGAGGATTAAATAATTACGTTCTAAGACGTAGACAACAAACTAGAAACTCTCGAGACGGCATTATATCATTACTACAGCTACGTTTCACATTCAGACTAGCGCTGAATTTACGAGATAAGCATGTATACCTAAATAATTAGCATTGAAATTGCGTCTGGTGTAATAGTACTTTCATTATATGCGGGTCATTGTTGCGTTTAGAATTAGTGGTTAACTTCAGCCACCGCGAATATAGCGAAACATAGTTATTTTGAAAAGGCTTGCACGGAGCGCCCGCGGGCGTTCGCTTGGCGGAATATAATAATAGTCGTCGGGGTACCGAGGAATATCATCTCGGTACATTGTGAGGCGCAGGATGCTCATTAGATGACGCCCCGGGCCTCGCGCCATCCTACCTTATGCTTTGCTCTTCTGCACTCCGCCAAATTAGTTTTATTATACGTCGCCTTCAATACGTCTACCTTGCTAGTTAATGCCAAAATGGATATTTGTTTGTGGTTGTGGGCATTGGGTAAATAGCGTACGATTTATTTACTCGTACAACCCGACCAAGTGACTGAGAAAGGCAAATATTCAAGTAACCCTTTGTCAAGCTACATTATCTTAATCTTTCTTATAGAAGCCCAACTTTGAAATGTTATACAGAAACTTGTATTACCTACGTATAAGTACGTCGTAACTATTGTTTGGTGTTTGTAACTTTGAAGTTTAATGTGCTGTACATAGGCTTTCGACTTTAATCTACATTCAGAATTTCTCCTAGTTCAACCCGCTGAAATAAGTCAGTTGAATAATATAGTAGTGAGTTTCTGAAGCCGATGTAATATTTTAATCTTATCATTCGAGTCAAGTTTCGTGTCCCGCGAGGAAAGTTTGATCCGCGGTTCAACTTTCAAGAAGAGCGGCGGCTCACAACTTTAGGGCACTGTGACTTCCCTTCACCCTTTAATGGCGAAAGGGCTAGTCTTGCTACTTACTTTTCGCTTGAAACTCAAGTGCTTCGTTAGCTTTGTATTTATAGTTAAATACTCACTTCATATTATTAGCAACTAGTGGTGTCCGCGGCTTAATGACATACATACATACATAAAAGAAAAAATTTGTACCTTCATTGGAATGACAAGTGCCATCTGTCGAAAATTGGTCTTACCAACTCAATCGTTTGGTTCAAAAGATTGATTCTCCGATTAATCGATCTAAGATCGTTATCCCTAGTTCCCGTGGGATTTCCGGGATAAAAACTATCTTATGTCCATTCTAGGGTCCCAGACTATCTTTGTACAGAATTTCATTAAAATCGGTTCAGTGGTTTAGGCGTGAAGAAGAGACATACAGACAGACAGACAGAGTTACTTTCGCATTTATAATATTAGTAAGGGATAAGGGATTTGTTGAGAATGTTTTGATACGGGTAACAAACACTTTCTGTCTATCCGTTTATCCTGATTATCCATTTGTGTTTTTTTCATTTGTTGTTCTATTTGCCTTGTAATCAAATGTATCTTTAGCTTTTGAGAAACAAATAAAATAGCAAAGACCATGGCTTAATAATAGGTTCCCACCGCGGAATCGAAGAGGCAATGATAATAAAAGCATAAAGTAATAAAGTAATATTAATATAGTTGTGTCGTTATACTGATTATTACATTATGTACTCAAAAATATGCCTATGGTGCAGAAAACCTACAGCTAAGACAAAATGAAATAAACACGTTATACTTCTGTTTTTGATCCTCCTACTAATAGGGTCTGCTGCCTTTATATTATAATGGTGCCTTTTTTTATACGAACTCTTTATGGAAATATACGTTTTACTTTTAAAAAGGTATCGTTAATGGCTGTTCGATAAGATACACAAAAGTTGCACTATATGAAATTTCATAATACATCAATTTTTGACTGAGCAAAAAGTTCTTTGTCCGTTTAAAAATTTTCGCCGATCGGTAGGAAATTTTTGGCACGAAACTCACATCTAAATACGTCGAACAAATTTTGAGATGGGTTTAATGAAGCCTAACTTAACCCATAGTTTCCAAATTGGCGTTTTGGCTTCGAATATTATTTATATTTCATTTGGTAAAAAGGTTTGCGGCCATCAAACCTTCATTTATTTTATACGTAGTAAATCCTTTATAAATATAACTTATTTTCTTTTAGACATTTGGACTATTATCATATTTATAGACAAAAAACAAGATAAACAACATAATGGGTTAACTAAAATTTTCCAATTAACAAATTGTGTACAAAATACTCGAAAATGTTGTTTTCGCTTTGTTTAGCGACACCGATTTGTTTACAAAATGTTCTCAAGTAATAACAGTAACTTGAAGCGTTGTGCCACAAGTTATCTTTTGTTCCGAAGCTGACTGTGCAAGCTTCAAAGTTAAGAAGCCCTGTTTAGACGCCTTCGGTATTTGTTAAGCTCGTGTCCTCTTTAAGATAATTAATTAATTCGTAGACCTTTTAAAAACAACGCTGTTTTAATTTGAAAGATTCATAGCCTTGGGATTTCCTTTGGGTGTACCATAGAATAGACAAACATACTCGTAATTATACGAACATTTAGACCCACAATAGATGTAAATTATATTTCTAACTTCTTAACCGAAGCCGAAAAAGCCTGGTAAAAACGACTTTACCACCTCATTAATATTTTATATAATTATTCACTATTTTCTAAAGCCTTTATTGTAATAAATTGTTGTTATATATGCAAGTGCCAAATTATGACAACTTTTATAAAGGACTTGAATGCCTATTTATTGAATTTGATCCGAAAGGAATAAGTTCTTGTGATAAAATTTTGACTTTTAATACTGATCATCCGAGGTCTGTAAGCCGAAGCCGTAATCTGGATATTTCGGATTTATATGCGACGTGTGTATTAAAAATTAAACCAATAGGTATACTTTTAAATTCCTTTACCTACGTAGTCATCCAATCTGTACTTGACCTTTGGTATTCTATGGTTTAAACTCTTTCATGCTGAGCGGAAATCTCTACAGTAGCCATAGATTAGTAAAGATTACTCACTCCTAACAAGAAAATGTACCCAGTTCTGAGAATTGAAATAGTTGCGTAACAAAGTTTTGCCACGTCTCCATGCTAAAAATGTCCCTAAAATGTTTTAAGTAAATATTTATTTATGATGTAAATTACGCAGTATTAGTTATTTATTCGTAAAATTTCTCTAAAAATGTTTTTATTTGTCAAGAATTCAAAAAAAGAACTTACTAATAAGCCGTTTGTAGCTTCATTCAATTTTAAGACGGCGAAGTATCTTTACTCATCTATGACAGTGGCAAATATAAATGGCGAAGGTGTAATTTTAAGAAACGACTCTTAAAGACGCGGAAACGGCTTAAGTCGACCAGGATGAGCCTTTTTATAACAATGAAGTACCAAACGAGCAAGCAGTCCATCTGATGGTAACTGGTCACTGCCGTTCATCTTATATATAAAATTCTCATGTAACAATGTTAGTTATCGTACTCCCCCGAAACGGCTTTACCGATTTTCACCAAATTTTATATGCATATTCAGTAGATCTGAGAATCGGCTACTATCTATTTTTCATACCCCTAAGTGATAAGGGTTGTTCACACTTAACATTTTTTATTTATATGGCAACACAATGTTTGCCGGGTCAGCTAGTAGACTTATATTATAATAGAACAAGGAGAACAAGGATTTTACCTGAAACCTTTCACAGATCCCTTGTAACTCCTCAGGACTATGACGGTCCCCTCATATGTAAATCAGCTGTCTATATCTCATATTCGAAAAACCGTCGTTTAATATTTTCACTTACCTACGTCTAAAAATAAATCCAATTCAAACTTTAATTACCTACCTAATAACCGTTAAGTAGGCTATTCTCAACAACGAAGAAGAAATTCCGTGAAGTAATCAATGCTTTACTGAGGTAATTAATAAATTGATTAAGAAATATATTACCTAAAATTGCTAATACTTTTTCCCTGGTAGCTTTTAATATTGTATTATATAATATTAAATAAAAATATATTGGTAAGTATTTTACAGTGTAGTTAAGAGTTTAAAGAAAATTTAATACTTGTACAAAGTATCGTATTTCTTACTTTCGACCATATGAAGGCATATATACAAAATTATATTTACGAACAGAATATTATCTTTCCCACCATAGCTAAAGTTCAAATAACCTTGCTTAAATCGATTTTGTTGACCGCTTTTAAAATAATATAATGTAATATTCCAACTATTAACCTACGAAATAGCAGATCTATGTGACACAACTGTTAGCAATATATTCAAATTATTTTATTATAGTATTGTTTTAATTAATTATTTTGTGTTATAATACTATACTACTACTACGGTACTATTCGCGGAATATGTAAATCAATTTTGATAATAACTGAAATAATCAAATAAGCAATATGTAATATATAAATATTATTGATAAGTACTATTATTTATATAATTTAACATACAAGAAACAAATATTTTTTGCATATTTGCAATATTATGATTTTCTTCAAACAAAACATTGTTTAATTTAATACTGATTAAGAAGTTACTTATTTTTTGATCTGACAATCAAATCCGAAGAAAAAAAACCGGCATAACAGAAACTGACAATCTGGAGGCAAAATCATTTGCGTACATAATAATCTTATTGCACGAGTACCATACAGGCAAACGTAATATTGGGCACGCGACCTATTTATATACGTGAGAACCCTTTACACAAACAAAGCCTTCGTGAATTAGTATACTTACGTACGAACGTGGAGTTCAGATTTCAGGGAGATATTATCTGGCACATTATTTGCTTAGTAAAATCGATTCTCTAAATTAAACACGAAATTTTATGCTTATTGTTTATTGGCGAACGAAATTCGACCTCAGTATTTGCTATGAGAGACAAACTAAATTACAAATGTATTTAAGTTATTTAAGAAAGTGTCGTTGTTTTACTACTTACTTACTGGTTTGTCCAAGTTATCGCCCAGTGATCAAAAACAATCACAATTAAAAAAAAATATTGACGCACTAAAGATTCCCGGTAAGTAGCTACAAAGGAGAAGAAAGTCTGTTGACAAAGAACAGGGGAGATCTTAAACTGCTTATTCATTAGGTATATTTCTGACATTTCAATTACAAAATGTATAAGACAAAGTAATATAATCAATCAGTTCTATATAATTAAGCAGATATATTTCAAAGTTTGTGTCATCTAAAAATGTTATCTATACGGTAACGAGTTGAACGTGTTCGGAATCAAATTTCAAACAAAATTGTAATTGGAAATTCTCTAATTTGAAGCTGTAAATTTTACATCGTTGGCTAAACGAAAACTGAAGTTGCAATTAATGGGTCAACATTATTATGCATAGTTTGTAAAATAGATAACAATGGAATCGTTAGTTACGTAAATTTAATTGAAAATGATTGTAGATTCTATAAACTTAAAGGCTTAGTAATCTTGAAGCGCGTTTTCCCGAGTCATTTGAGGTAATGAGACCATAACTCGAGTCTCGTCTGGTGCCGAGTAATCCAGATGCTCACGAAACTCAGATCGAGACAGAATGGAAACACGATTAGTGGGGTTTGTTTAGTTTGATTGGAGCCCCCTAATCCTGCATTACGGAGATATAGCACGATTTCTTCGCGTCCGTGGCTGATAACTCCTGAACTGTGCAACAGTGGAATCGGTTAATCTGTAAGCCGCAAGATTCACACGATACGGATCTAAGTCCGATGTTGAATATCTTGCTTAGGACAGATGGGAGAGGGTTAATGACTCGGAAATCATTCGGGTTAAATTCCGCCGGGCTCGGATTGAAAGATAAGGGGTTACAGATTTGTTGGTGTCAGTTTCTGTGGGTGTTTTATCTGAACACTCTTGGGTCATCCTAGACGACACAAGCCCTAGGATAAGTACGCAGATCTATCACTAAGAGGTCACATCTTAGAGCTTTATTTTATTACTGTTATAAGTACTTAATTAAATTATTGCAGTAGTAAAAATAGTATTGTTAAAATAGATTATGTTTTCTTGAAATTATATCTTTTGATTATTTATCTAAGTACTAACTAAATATTAAATTAACAAATATGATCGATTTTAGGAAGTACAAATTACTCGTTTGTTATTTCAAGGTAAAGGAATCCTGTAAATATAAACCTACTAGTTAAAAAATCGGAATCTTGAAAGGTTTTTAAAAAATAATATTAGGATTGTAATATGTAGGATATGAATGGTATTAATTATGTTTAAAAGCTAATAGCTTCAAAGTGGACAATTTCATAAAGATGAATAACAAACCGCTATCTAGGTATATTATATTTTCTCAGCATTTGAGTCGGAATAGCAACCGGACGCAGCCGGTCAATGCTAATTGATTATCCGGCAACGCCTGAAGTCTTTGCGCCTTTCAACCTATATCTGCTTGTTATATGCGCCATGGCTAATAGTTCCGGTGCTCGTTAGTCCATGCTCTCTTCTAAACGAAGAAAAGAACATTATAGTACTTAGTAACGCTCTCCGGTCATAATCTTTTTGTTATGAGACTTATACCCACAGACCTATATAGGTCTGTGCTTATACCTAAGTATTTTACTATTGCTTGTGAAATGTACCATACCGAAATATCTACGTAGCAACATAATGTTTTAAATAAAATAGTGCGTTAGTACATTCTACAAAAATTATAAAAAGGCCCAAAGAAGATAATTATATAGTTAGGTATTACTTCATACTAAATTACTATTTACTTTCAGTTTCTAACTGTCAGTTTCGAAGTGTATGTTGATACAAAGAATGTGAAGATACATAAATTATTACACCCCAAGAAAGGCCCGAGCCAGCTGTTTCGCGTACTAATACTGTAATAACAAGGTTACCAAACGTCTTGACAGTTAGACCCTCAACCGCGAACACTTCTTGATAATTGACGCGCGGGAAATTACATGTCGCGCCGCAGACAGTTGTTGATGACGTCACGACACTTGATTATAAACGATTTATTCCGCAAATGACGCGCACGCCTTCGGAGGCTGCGACTGATAAGAGACGTGTGAAATATAGATAGGCGTCAGCGGGTAATGTCACGGGAGTTTATAGGCAGTTGTGATTCTTGAAGTTTTCATGTCAATATGCACAAGTAAATTGATAACTTTATATTTATACATTTTTAAATGTTTATACATCCTACACTTTTTGGACATCTTATGACCATCAAGATACTTACCATTAATTCGGAAAATAACGCGCATGTGTTTTAACACTACAACTGATAGAGTCGCTGAAAATATCAAAAGGCATTCGTGGGTAAATAGGCCATTCTATTTCTTGAACTTATGACCGCGACCCGGTATAGTAAACTCGTTTTTTTCTAAAAGTAATGTATTTCAATTTCATCAAAATTTTGATGCGTGATGCGTGGGCATTAGGATTAATAAATTATGTTGTTGTTAGTATATTATACACGTAGGTACTATATGTCATTGCCTAACACTTTACTTTATTGAAACATGAAAAAATGAATTTAGTTTAAATAAAAAATATTTTAGAATGAGGTAAAACACCTACATGGTACTTACGTTTTTATTTATACCTAATAATAGGAAATTCTCATAATCTTCTTCGTAATCATAAAATTCTTCACAATACCATGTTCTATCTAGGTACTTAATAATAATATATCTTCAGACAATGGAATTGCCAAGATTTAGTGCAAAAGGACAAACCAACATCGCGCCGGAAATAAGCTGTGACGTTGAAGATAAGTTATAATGATAAGGCTTACCCTATTTACTAGTTCACCTCCCTTGACTTATTTAGTAGTTTTTGGATTATTGTATTTGTATTTATTTTTCTTAAATAATGTATTTATTATAAGGGACAGAAATAACAACATATTTATTCGGTCTTAAATTCTAAATTGGAGGTTCAAGGTTCTTCTTCTCCATAACAAAACACCTTGTGAAGTGGTGGTAGTTATACTGACATTCAAAAAGTTCTCTGTAAAGAACCTATTTTGAATAAAAAAAAATGATTTGATTTGATTAGGTCAAAGAAAGGTCAGAAGGAAAAGTCAGAAGAAGGGTTTAGGTCTTATCCGACCACGCTGACCAATCACCTGCGGATTAATCGACTTCCCACATATTTAATGCATCATAGTAAACTTCTAGAAATTGTGGATTTCCTGACAATGTTTTTTTGACCATTAATAAGTACAAATAATATTTTTTATATTTATTTGCTTGGCAGTCAAATTCAGGATCCCAGTCACAAGCAACATGAATATTTATTTCTGAATTTTAATAAATATAACTGCAAAATTTTAAAATTATAATTTGGTAAAGCAAAAAAAAGCATCATGCTAAGCTTCTAGAAATTGTGGATATCCTGACAATGTTTTTTTGACCATTACTAATAAGTACAAATAATTATTTTTTATATTTATTTAGCGATCACTACACTGCGACAAATATAAATACTTAATAGTTTAATACATGTCCGACGGGTCGGCAAATATTCTTTGATTTTATGGCGAAGGAAAGCATTGGGTAACATAAGGATAGAATGCAGTTCGTTACAGTTATGTTTCTTATAAGCTTGAAACAAATGAACATATTGTTCACTTCCATGGTGTGTGGTCACTACTACCCATTGACGTCTGTAATCAACTTCATACAGAATCGAGTTTACGTAGTTCATTACACTTTCGGTATCACTTCTAAGACTTGATGAAGTTGATGATAGCCTCATTAATGTATATCAACTGGCATCCACTCTCTTCTAAAAGTGTAAAAACTGCTTCATGCTAAATAAGGTGGTTTGGAGGTGGTAGAACCCTTTGTGGTTCGACTCCGGCGGCACCACCGCCACACCTATTTCTACCTAATAACAGCAGTGTTAGGCGCTGTGTGTTCCGGTTTGAAGGGTGTGGTAAGGGAGATAGACTTTTCCGAGGCGTTCCAGCTTAGTCCTCAGGGGTAGCGGCGCATCTGTGGCCGACCTCAGGTAGGAATATCTAATCCTATCTGGGGTTGATTACAGATGTCCATGGGCGGCAGTAGCCACTTACCATCAGGTGGACTGCATGCTCGTCTGCTACTATCATATTATAAAATATATCTATATATATACACGTGGCGATTGTACCTGGCCCGGGCGAACCATACTGACTCTTCCACTACCACCACTGACAGTTTTGTAAACATGGAATAAAAAATCATGGGATTTTCTAGTTCTGAGACCTTTGTCGAATAGCGAGACCAATATAATGGACCTTTCTAATAGTAACATATCTCCACCAAAGACAATCCTTTCTAACACACACACACGATATTGTGGCTTTGTTGGTATTTATCTACTTAGTGCAATCAAAGTTTAATTCTCACTATGCATAGTTATCCTTAAGTCTTGTAACTATACACGTATTGTTAAGTTAGTTTCAAGCGATTTCGTTCGTCCATTAGACACAGCTTTTCTAAAACTTCCCTAGCGGCCACAGAACAGTTCAGTTAAATTAAGTTTCGACTTAACTTCGTCGGCTAGAATGAAGATGGTATATTGTTAACTGTAGTGGTGTTTAGAAGTGTTGTGGTGTATGTAAGGGGTTTTCATACGGAGTTTTGGTTAAGTATAATAATTATGATTATTATAAGCAACATGGTTTAAATAATTGTTTTAAAATGCTTAATAATAAATGGCGATTATTGTTATGAGGATTTATTGTAGTTTGGTTTACCAAACTATAAATAGGGCTACGGTATCCCCTGCCTGTCGTAGGAGGCGACTAAAAGGGGGGCTTCCGGGGTTGCGGGCAGCAAGAGTGGGAGCTCGAACCGTCCAGCAAGCGTCCCCGGGAAGGACGGCGGTATGTGTGGTCGCATACCGTCGTAAACACTGCATGGTGTGGGAGGAGCGAAAACTGCTCCCCCAAGGTAGAGCCCGTTGGGTATCGCGCTTGGTGGGCTCCGGTTGTGTTCCGTTGGAGATACCGGAGTTCTCCAACAAGCGTTGAGGACGGCCACCGAGGGGGTTTTAGTGCGGTAAAAATCCCACATAACCCGGCGTCGCTCCCACGTCGTCAGGTACCTTTTGAAGTTGATTACAGACGTCAATGGGTAGTAGTGACCACATACCATGGAACTTAACAATATGTTCATTTGCTTCAAGCTTATAAGAAACATAACTGTAACGAACTGCATTCTATCCTTATGTTACCCAATGCTTTCCTACGCCAAAAAAATCTAAGAATATTTGCCGACCCGTCGGACATGTATTAAACTATTAAGTATTTATATTTGTCGCAGTATAGTGATCGCCATTTATTATATCTTATTTTAACGAGAAATAATTTTAAAATGTATAGTAGAAATAAATATTTACTGTTGTTCATGTTATATAACATGAGTTAAAATTCAACTACGAAGAATAGGATTAAATTTTAGAATTATTTGTTAAATAAATTGTGGAATATTTACAGATCTAAATTGAAATACTCATAGCATTGTGTGTTTTTAAATTCAGTTTAACCGGAAAAGGAAAATATTGATCTTGTCTATGATTTGACATCTGATCATAATTATTGCCACATAAAAATTAGCTTTATGTGTTTTAAATACTATGACCATTTGATCTTATACGATTAGATCGTAACCTAAAAATAGTAAATATTTATACTACAATTATAACTTATGTGATTTTAAAATAATATTCAAATTAAAATCTTAATATCTGTTTTACCGGTTTTTAATCCACTTCTCTAGATGTAGTGTGACAGATATCTAACTCCAACACAACACTACGCGACGCGCCGTTCAATCTGTCACTCCATAATTTACTTTCATCTTTGAATGCAGGAAAACATTAAAATTTTGCTAGAAATCAAGACACTATAGTAAATAACTGTTTCTAATCTACAGATCTTTATTTATAAAGTCTAAATTCAGTCATTAACGATGTCTCTCCTTTCAGATGCAACGCAAAAGAGTTTAGAGATGGACCAACAATTTTCATTGTCTTGGAATAATTTTCACGGAAATTTGAGTAAAGGCTTCGCCGGATTACTTGGGAACGGGGAGTTCGTCGATGTGACTATCGCCGTTGAAGGTCATTTGCTTCAAGCGCACAAAGTTATACTTTCAATATGTTCTCCATATTTCAAGAAAATGTTTCAAATGAATCCATGTCAACATCCTATAGGTAAGTGCACAAGTTAACGTAATTGACTAATTATAAATTACAGTTCATACATAAATAGCCCAATCAGCTAAATTGAAGAAAGGCTGTAGTGTTTTCTGAATTAACTGTTCACTTTTCTTATTGGAATGAATATCTACAGAATTTATAATTTCATTGTTAAGAATATAAAGATTATTTATATTACATAGACAACATGCTATAGAAGGTTTAAAATCTTCCTCTTAGCTTATAGAGATATATTAGTTAAGTTGGTTATGTTTGAGGCATCAAAGCATCACATGATACATAATACAACAAGGGACTCAGTGCCTAATAGAGTAAAACAAAACCCCATTTCGAAAGTCTAAAAAAGTTGTTAATATCCAAAATATATATAATAATGTTATACCAGGGCTAGCAGTGACAGTAATGTAAATGAGAGTAATTGGTATATTTGGTTATGCACCACATAACATATCATATACTTACTTATTTGTATTATGCATGTTCCAGTTGTACTACGGGATGTTACTCACAAAGCAATGAAAGATTTGCTCCAGTTCATGTATCATGGGGAAGTCAGTGTCAAACGAGAGGATCTCACTAGTTTTATTGGTACTGCTGAAGTATTACAAATCAAAGGATTAACTAATAAAGAGGTAAAACCATATTTCACTTATTTAAAAATATTTTGACGTGAGACTTATGTTTATCCAAGTATAACTACTAGATAATTAAGTGTAATCAATTAAACAAATCATTGCACTTATATTCAATGTCAAAATTTATTATAGCACAACACAGTCATAGTATAATTATGTTAAAGACTACAAATTAGTCATATTTTATTTGATATTATATGCTTTCGTTTTCGATAGAAAATGAAATCATAGTGTTATAAATGTTATAATCATAATTAATGGTCTTCAAAACAATAAGGATAATATTGTCCATTAAATAATTGCATTAATTTTTCATGTCTGGGTCACAACCTCATTATTATTTATCACATACACATAATTACTTACATGTCTGTTCAAAGAAATCTGCCTACATTGATTCATTTAATAAAATTTTGAGTAAATTGACTCTGTCCTATGATGTTTAAAATAAAAAGTAAACACAATATTAAAACAGTTTAATATTTATTTAAATTGTTTACAGACTGAAGAAGAATGCTTTGAGCATGAAAAAGAGTTAGCGAAGCAAAGCTTAGTAACTCAGAATGACAGTCCAGCGGAATCTTGCACATCCGAAACATATGATGTAAACACTAATGATATACCAGAAAATAATGACTTAGATTTATTAAAACAGAAACAATTCATTGAAAAGCTACAAAGGATTAGCAATTTGAAGAGGAAATCTGAGGAATTCCTGCCAAAATCATACTATGCAGATTTTATTAATATTGAAAAGAGAGCCAAAATTGTAGAGAAACCACAATACAAATCAAATCATCAAGTGATAAACAGAAGCAGCTATGAGAACCTGAAGGGATTGTATGATGAGAGTCCAGTAGACATCACAACTACACTGAACACAAGTATACAGAAAGCACTCAGTAATGATAAGGACACAAATGAGAGAAGTAAAGAACAAACGCCAATCGAAAGCCCAATGGAATTGAAAACTGAATGTGATGATACAGACATCATAGTAACTGATCCAGCAGTTTGCACAACGCCCAAGAGCTATGACGGGTCTAGAGAAAAGAAAAATTCTTCAATATCCTTGGAATATCAGTCTCCACAAGATAGTAAGTATTATTTTATACTATCATATACTACTAATAACTGCAATACTACTATTATCATATGTCATATCATAATTTCACAATTAAAGCATGTGCAATTTACTAATCGGTAAATTAAAGTTGCTGCTAAATTAAAGTTCAATTAAATTAATAGTTATGTTATGTTAATTAAAGTTAAAATTGTTGTGAACTAACAATAGTCATTGTGTCAATACAATGACAAGGGATACTTAAATAAAAATTATTTATTGTTAAATAATTTACCTAATTTGTCAAATTTTGACATAATACATCATAAATCATATTAAAATTTAAAAAGTATAAAACTGTCTGTTACAAAGTATAACACTAGAATTATAAAATTATCAATCATAAATAATGTATGCCATTACTTTGTTTGCTTCATACTGCTTCTTTTTGCTAAGAATTGTAGCGATTGTGTTGAAAATGCAATCATATATTATGTTTCATCAAATAAGTTGCATATTTTCTTTTGCAAATTTTTCTAGTATGAAAACACGATGGCATTTTCAACATACCTTAAGTTGTATTACATTGTTGCTTTTGAGAGAATGTAAAGAAAATGCCCATCGTGATTTCAGATTGTGCCGGTCTGAGCTCACTGTTTGTGGACATTAAAAACTTAGTGAACGGTAAGGTGTCTAACCATGCACACAAGACTAACCCAAATGAAGAGTACCCAAGATACGCATTGGAACATCGTCTCACAACTATACCGCAGAAAGAAGATGGGAAAAAGAAATATCCGCAGCGCTCGTGCAGACTTTGTTGGCGAATAGGAAAGAGGCGTGATACTAGATTTATGTGCAGTGCCTGCGAATTGCCGTTTTGCAAGTCACCCTGCTTCGAAATACATTTCAATGATATGTACAAAGTATCACAATTGCAAGGAGATTATTACGCTACATAAGATTTTTATACTTACATTATTTACTCATAGATATTTGTGATTTATTAAGAAATGTATCAGTCTTAAGTATAGAAACATATATTGTACAATATATGGAAATAGAGCGAAAATGATTAATTTGAATCAAAGATTCATCAATAGTAGGTTGGGACCAAATTCGAATCCTAATAAAAACAAATATTTATCTAATAATAAAAAATATTATACATATATAACATTTTTATACTGAAAATCTATAAGCACAATATTTAGGTAAGCTGTGATAGATGATAGAAATTCGCGCTCAAGTGCCAATTTCTTTGTAATTCATGACACAAAAATTCTTTATAATTTAAAATTAATTGAATACTTAATTTGTGCCATTAGTTCTCTGCCATACTTTTTAAAAAGACTTTTTATTGCTCATATTCTAGTCTATTTATTGTATTTAACTAAGGACTTAGTGTTAGTTGATGTATTTCACCACGGCACGTAAATTGTTCTTAGGACAGCGGTGCCTTGTGAACTAAAACAATAAGGCGATGAAATACTTACGTGAAAAGATCGAGAGAGTCCTACAGACTGAATAAAACTACAAAAAAGTACCTTTTTAATTTAGCAGAAACAATATTCAGTGAGATTTTAGTTCATTCTGTAGGACGCCAAGTTATGATTTAAACTAGATTAGGTTTATCACAACCAATAAGGCCTGGTACAAAAGATGAGTTTAAAAAATTACTCAAATTAGAGGAATTCTACTTTTGTTATTCGGGCATTGTGCATTAAACATGACTATGATCTCTGCAATCGCAAAATTTACAATTTTATACTTTTAAAACATTTTTTATTCACATTCCTTTATACAATTTGTCAATTTAAAATCCTCTTGGCTTATGGCTTAAAAGATAATCAAAATGATTGTATGGTAAATATTTTTGGATTTTTGTGTGATTTTATACTAAAAATGTATTCGTTTGTAAGTGAACATTTTTATACTTATATATAATTAAAGATTGTGTATACTGAATTTGGTACTCTTATTTTATAATTATGTGTAAATTTATTATAAGTCCCATCATAGATTTTTAACCCGCAATTGATGTCGACTATATTATATACATGTGTATAATAATATAATCCATTATATAAAATATCGTAAATACTTAAGTATTCAATTCAATATCATACTTAATTTAATATATTTGACGTGCTTCCAACGAACCTATAACGCGTTTATTTTCCTTTTCAGGTGCCCTGTCGCTAGTTATCAATGGAGCTTGCGACAACCAAACACTGCCAGTTCGATATAAGTATATTTACAGTAGAAAAGGACACAAACAATTAGTGCATATGAACTTTGTGTACACTAAACATTCTACTACCCATGGGAAAACGTCATGGAGGTGTGTTCAGTATTTCTCCCTTAACCGATGTCCAGCGACCGTGGAAACAATAGACACAATGATATACGCAGTCAACCATCAACATAACCACGAAGATTGTTACGAGAAATTGTCCAGAAATAATATTTATGAAATGAATGTTTCGCCTAAATAGTGAACTCCAAAGTACCCTCTTAGTGCGTAAGATTTGGCCAATAACATTTAAGGGTTAATAGTAAGTAGAGTATGTACTTCTGACTACAAATGATATTAACCAGAATAATCAATTCTATTTGCTTTGGCAAATTAATAAATATACTTCACCTCGCGTATTTTAAACTATAACCATACGGTAAAATTTTATTTATAATGTTCTAAATTAATGATTTAACTCTTGAAGCGTTATTGGTCAATTTTAGCTATAGATTTAAAAATTGTAAAGTTCCTATATATTTTTTCATTTAATCGTATATTGTTAAAATGCTGTAATATGTACAAATTACAACTGCGTACTAGTTTTGTAGAATATAACTTATTTTGAATTCATTTCATTTTTAATTTTTTAAACAACTTTTTATATTGAAGACAAGATCAAATTATATTTATATATCGCATTGTAATTCTTTTCTATAACTACTCTAGGTATTTATCTAGTCACAACATATTTTATGTACCTAATCAAATAAATGCTACTCTTCAAAACAGAATAAGAATCATATTGTGAGCAATATTCGGAGGTATTCAAATCTGTTAGGAGTAGGTTTGTTTTATTCACTATTAGTCCCTAATCTCATAATATTACTTTTATATAAATAAACTTATTTTATATTAAAATATTACTCATTGCAAAATCGTATACTGTGCAGTTATCATCACATGGCAGTCCCTATCCCCCGTTTGCACAAGCGCTTGAAAAGCGTCCTTAAACGCCGATCTCAGCGCTTTTCAATATGTATATTGAATTAAACGTCCACCACTCAACGCTTAAAATTAACGAAACTCGATAAAATACGCTGGCGTATGGAAACTCCGAAACTTATTTTTTTCATTTCTACACATAGTGGACGTTAATAACGTACTACTAACGGGGGTTTACGCCTCTGCTCTTAAAATCTTTCGATATGCAGATTAGTCTATTGGTCAGAATCGCCAGCAATTTCAACAAGAAAAATATGAAGTGCACTCAAGACCTTCCTTTGGATATGCGTAGGTCAAACTCAGATTTCCGCCAAATTAAGCTCTAAATTCACAATAATAATCATGTAATAAGAAATATAGTGACTAAATGGAAAATGAAATTAATCAATAATTAATAACTGAATGTGATACTTACCTACATAACCCTGACTTAAACAAGGAAAATCTAAACTATCTAAAGTAAAAGTATGATTATATAAAACTTATTTATTTATCTTTATGGTATATTTACATAAAATTTAATATCTATTAATAAATCTACTGAGATTTCATTTGTTTTGCTGATCCCGTTGTTGCTAGTGTGGCAGCCATTCTCTTTCTGGGTCTATGTTTTTTACTAAATCCTATTCCTGCAATAAGAAAACAATACTTTGCAATACATATTAATAACAAAATACAGTACAAAATTAAAATTACACCCACTACACAGTGCTACGTTATAATTATCATATTGCACCAAGATTTTTAATAAATATGCAAAAATCTATTATTCCTATCAAATATATTGACAAATAGTTGGAAGTTTAGTCAGGCCTAAGTATAATCAAGTTTAATTAATGATCTAAGTTGATTATTACCCATTCATATTTTAATTCCAGATCTTACCAGAATTATACTGTTGTCTTATTTATAAATTTAATAAGTCCATTAATTTTACATAATATTTTGTATAACAATGGAAGTTTATATCAAATGACCACAAATTAACTTACGAACATCAATCTCTGGTTTCTTTTTCAAACCAAATGACTTGGCTACTGCTTCTAAATTAATGTCCAATAAATTAAACACATGTTTCAATTTTTTTACTTCAAACGCCCTTATGTAACCTTCGTAAGCATCAACTGCTAATGCTTCGAAACTAGGGTTTAGGAAGGCTTCATCCAACTGAAAAATTACACAATAATATTTTTATTAATAAAAAAATATATATACATTTTTTTTAAATTGATACTGCAAAATCCGAAGGATTTTGTTTTTTGAAAATTAAAAATATATAATTATTATAAACACAGTACTTAACAAAGGATCCTTAATTTTATTTTATTTTCTTACCTTAGGTTGTAAATTACTAAATTTATCCCACATTTCATATTTGTCTATATATATTTTTGCTTCTTTTAAATAGTTTACAAAATCTTTTTCTTCAGGCCTCAGCAATATCACTGCTTGTCCAGTCGCGCCCAAACCTCTAGCGGTCCTACCAACGCGATGGATATATTCCTAAAAATAATTAAAACTCCAGAGTCATTCATTAGTTTCCATTATTTTAACAACCTTATTGCAATTTTAGTGCACTGTCTTAATTTTTTCCTTGCTGTCAATTGATTTGATGCAATATGACTATTCATATCCATATTGCTTTTCGATATGAAAAAAGAAATGAAATGAAATATATTTATTTTTGTATAAATATATTTAATTTTTTGCCTTGCTATCAATTGAAAATATGATGCAATATGACTATTCATATCCATATTGCTCTTTGATATGAGAGGGTATAGAAAACAATTTCTGACCATTTACTTAACATAAAATTTGAATATATTATTGTATTTAGGCAAAAGATCGTTATATAGTTATGTATAATATTTAAATCATTACGAAATAAAATTGGCAACTCAAACTAAACTAAACCATGTACGAATACATAATACTCTTGGCTCTTACATTAGGATCTGAAGGAGGATCAAACTGAACTATCCAATCCACAGCAGGTATATCTAAGCCTCTTGCTGCTAAATCTGTACAAAACAGTGCAATTTTATCAGTGTTGTAAAAATTCGATATAGTTTCGGTCCTATCTGCTTGGCTCATCTTCCCCTAAAAATAAATGAGATATTTAAATACAAATTCGACCTCACACATAAATTTAAATTTTATAAATATTATAACAATTTTTTAAATTTATTATTTAATTGTATAACATACATTTCCAGTATGATTATATGGCAATTGAATAACTGTAATGGTAAAGAGAAGAATTTTGTGTAAATATTTACATGGTAGATTTAATTATGATTGTTCATTAAATTCAGATCATTATGTTAATTACTCACATGAATACACAGCACTGGCATTCTGCAATATTTACTGAAAAATTCGTGATGGAACACAACAGACTTACAACTTGAGAAGAATATCATTACTTTTGAATTTTGCGTTTTCTTCAGCAGCTTGTGTAACCAGAAAAGTCTGTATTCTGTCTCACAAATGACATACCTAAAAATAGAAATTCATGAATCAAGTTTAAGGTTGGTAGGTCTCCTACAAAGTAATCTATAATCTCATAAAAGCTTTATCAAAATCTGTTCAACTATTGCCAAACTATACAATCGTCAATTATACACTTATAATTGACACTTAATTTTTTATTTATATACTTAAAATCTTTGGGTTTTGACCTCCCCATTTAACTATATAATACTAAAAAGGTTTAGTTATTTTCTCATACCCTTGTTTCAATCCTTCAACAGTAGCTCTATCATTGTCCTCATTCATATTGATTGAAGTAACATTTTCTTTCATAGCTGACTTTATCAGCGCATCAGTTGTTTCTGATTGTGTGGCACTGAATAACATAGTTTGTCTGTTTTCTAAAACATAAGTCCAATAAAACTGTGCATATTTACTACTCCTTTATAATTATTATTTGCAGGGCTTGTCCATTCATATAGGATATTTAAATAAAGGTCTAGGACACACATTAGGAGGCCAGCAATAGATTGAACAAATGTGAATCCTCCTGTTTTTCCAGGTTTTTCCTAAAATATTTTAGTTTTTCTATTGCCTTACTCTCAGCAAATTTTCTTAAAAAAACATTTCAGTTTCTCATATAGGGCACTAGGGAATTTCAAGAAGGCATATTAGAAATTACCAATGTGAAAAAAGTATAATTTTAATACAATGATGTGAGATAAATTGTAGTGATGTCGTAGGCAGGTACGATTTAAAGGCGTGTCTTTAATGTCTTTCTTATTACAGATAAGTTATACTTACTTGAAAGTCTACCAATGATTTGTTTTACATCTTCCTCAAAACCATACTGAAATATTTTATCTGCTTCATCTAGTACCAGACATTTCACATTTCTATAATCAAATTCCTTGGATCTCATATGGTCGAACAATCTGCCAGGTGTAGCGACTACTATATGAACACCTGTAAAAGTATATCATATGTATATAGTGATAAGAAGACTTTGTTGTTACACAAACCTGGGGTAAAACTTAGACTTATTATTGGGATTGTGAGACAACATCAACTTCATAAACTTTTCACTACCCTATAGCTGAAATCAGATCACTTGTCAGAATGAGAATAGCTTTGTCCAACATGTCATATTGGTAGACATCATATACACAGTCAAAATTTTGTTTTAATAAAATGCTTAAGTGTGCAGGTCATGACAGGATGTTTTCCTGCGCTGTCCCAGTGTGCGCTAGTTATTTTAAAAGATGCACACAATTTTAAAAAAAAGTAATGTAGATACTACAGAAATGAATCTCAAATCCGTAGTGTAGAGGCCTAATCTCATATGACCTAACTACCACTACTCGTGAAAAGCTTGAAAACATAATTTTCCTTGATATGTTAATTTGTTTCTTATTCAAATGACTTACCTTTTGCAAGTTCTGAACTTTGAGCTTTCCTATTTTCACCGCCAATTACCAATGCTGATGTTATTGATTCATGGTGTACAATCAAGTCTTGTAACACTGAGTATGTTTGCATTGCTAGCTCCCTAGTAGGGGATATTATAATAGAAGATGTGCCTGAAAAATAAACTTGTGTAAGTAATAATAATATACTTTAAAATAATCTGAATGTATATAAATCTTGTGTTTATAGATCATACTAATCTCAAAAACTGCTCAGCTGATATCAACGTTTTGTAAGTGTGTATGGTTGGTTCCAACTTTACTTATGGACCCAACAGGTAGTCCTGTTATTGAGATTATTTTTTTTTTGTTGCAGGACAATATCAAGACAGTCTAACAGCAAAAAAATAAGTTGCGGTATTCTCCTAATACTTTAAAAAAAATTAAATTGCTCAACTACCTTGCACAGAACTTTCCAGGGTTTTCAAAACAACTTCTATTACTGGAATTAAAAACGCTAAAGTCTTTCCGGATCCTGTTTTAGCGGTCGCAACCACATCCATTCCATCCAGGGCTTTTGGTAGCACCTCCGCCTGAATATCAGTCGTGTGCGTGAAACCCATATCGCGGATAGCCTTCAATGTAGGCTTCGAAATTTGGTCTTTGAATCTTTTGAATTTGGGATTTCTTGATTCTTCTTCCATTTTAAATGAAGGTGTAGGTAACAGATGTTTTTATAAAATTTTAAGAGATTATTAAATCACTTATAAATAAAATTTATTTAAATTTAAACCACTCGGACAATACTTTATTTGTTGACATATTATCATTGATTGAATTGATCATGTGTACATGACATTTAACAATACAATTTGACATTTAAAATTCAAACGTCACTGACATTACAACATAGAGAATAGAGATAATAATGGTTGCCATTTTTATGCCTTTGTAAAACTTTGATACCAAATTAATGTTATTTTTTTTTTTTAAGTTTACAATTTATATCTATTTATTTAAAAATTGACGTAACATTAACAGTGTCCGTGAAACTAGCACAGCATTTGCCAGCAGAGCACTAAAAAATGAGAGTTCTATTCGCATGCACATGAGTTCTATAGTTCCTGATAGTTTTCAGGAATAGTTCTGGCGATTTCACGGAGATAAAGCAGAATGAAATAATGCTCTGCTAACTTCACACAGCAGAGCATTTTCTACAAAATTGAAAAAAAAGCTATTGATTAGTGTAATTAGCTAATACCTGGAGTTCCTAATAGTTTTCTGTGATAGTTCTCGCGAAATAAACTTAAAAAATAATTTATTGATAAAATAAATTGACAAAAATTTAACCAAAAAAAATCTGCAAAAAGGTCATTTAAAAGTGGAAACTAGTCGATTTTGCAAAGCCTAGTAATAAAATGATACATTTGTACAATAACTGACCCAGGAACTCACACTAAAGTGCCAGCACAGCATACTAGAATAGTACAAATCGGAAGGATTTTCGACAAAACTTTTTTTAATATTATTTTCACGTACCCAGGGGGAAGAAACTCAGCGGTTCTACATAGGCTAGTAATATGGCTACAATTTAAAAATATAACCAATCCCAGAACTCACACTAAAGTGCCAGCAGAGCATACTAGAATAACAAAAATCGGATGGAATTTCGACAAAACTTTTTTTAATATTATTTTCACGTACCCAGGGGGAAGGAACTCAGCGGTTCTACATAGGCTAGTAATATGGCTACAATTTAAAAATATAACCAATCCCAGAACTCACACTAAAGTGCCAGCAGAGCATACTAGAATAGCAAAAATCGGATGGATTTTCGACAAATATATTTTTACAATCATGTCCACGTAACCAGATAGCGGTAACTCATCGATTTTATGTAGACTAGAAACATAGATACAATTTAAAAATATAACCAATCCCAGAACTCACACTAAAGTGCCAGCAGAGCATACTAGAATAACAAAAATTGGATGGATTTTCGACAAATATATTTTTACAATCATGTCCACGTAACCAGATAGCGGGAACTCATCGGTTTTATATAGACTAGTAATATAGCTACAATTAAAAAATATAACCAATCCCAGAACTCACACTAAAGTGCCAGCAGAGCATACTAGAATAGGAAAAATCGGATGGATTTTCGAGAAATATATTTTTACAATCATGTTCACATAGCCAGATGGCGGGAACTCATCGGTTTTATATAGACTAGTAACATAGCTACAATTAAAAAATATAACCAATCCCAGAACTCACACTAAAGTGCCAGCAGAGCATACTAGAATAACAAAAATTGGATGGATTTTCGACAAATATATTTTTACAATCATGTCCACGTAACCAGATGGCGAGAACTCATCGGTTTTATATAGACTAGTAACATAGCTACAATTTAAAAATATAACCAATTCCAGAACTCACACTAAACTGCCAGCAGAGCATACTAGAATAGCAAAAATCGGATGGAATTTCAACAAATATTTTTTTTTTCAACCATGTCCACGTAACCAGATGGCGAGAACTCATTGGTTTTATATAGACTAGTAACAAAGCTACAATTTAAAAATATAACCAATCCCAGAACTCACACTAAAGTGCCAGCAGAGCATACTAGAATAGCAAAAATCGGATGGAATTTCGACAAATATTTTTTTTTCAATCATGTCCTCGTAACCAGATGGCGAGAACTCATCGGTTTTATGTAGACTAGAAACATAGCTACAATTTAAAAATACAACCAATCCCAGAACTCACACTAAAGTGCCAGCAGAGCATACTAGAATAACAAAAATTGGATGGATTTTCGACAAATATATTTTTACAATCATGTCCACGTAACCAGATAGCGGGAACTCATCGGTTTTATGTAGACTAGAAACAAAGATACAATTTAAAAATATAACCAATCCCAGAACTCACACTAAAGTGCCAGCAGAGCATACTAGAATAACAAAAATTGGATGGATTTTCGACAAATATATTTTTACAATCATGTCCACGTAACCAGATAGCGGGAACTCATCGGTTTTATATAGACTAGTAATATAGCTACAATTAAAAAATATAACCAATCCCAGAACTCACACTAAAGTGCCAGCAGACCATACTAGAATAGGAAAAATCGGATGGAATTTCGACAAAACTTTTTTTAATATTATTTTCACGTACCCAGGGGGAAGGAACTCAGTGGTTCTACATAGGCTAGTAATATGGCTACAATTTAAAAATATAACCAATCCCAGAACTCACACTAAAGTGCCAGCAGAGCATACTAGAATAGCAAAAATCGGATGGATTTTCGACAAATATATTTTTACAATCATGTCCACGTAACCAGATAGCGGTAACTCATCGGTTTTATGTAGACTAGAAACAAAGATACAATTTAAAAATATAACCAATCCCAGAACTCACACTAAAGTGCCAGCAGAGCATACTAGAATAACAAAAATTGGATGGATTTTCGACAAATATATTTTTACAATCATGTCCACGTAACCAGATAGCGGGAACTCATCGGTTTTATATAGACTAGTAATATAGCTACAATTAAAAAATATAACCAATCCCAGAACTCACACTAAAGTGCCAGCAGAGCATACTAGAATAGCAAAAATCGGATGGATTTTCGACAAATATATTTTTACAATCATGTCCACGTAACCAGATAGCGGTAACTCATCGGTTTTATGTAGACTAGAAACATAGATACAATTTAAAAATATAACCAATCCCAGAACTCACACTAAAGTGCCAGCAGAGCATACTAGAATAGCAAAAATCGGATGGAATTTCGACAAATATTTTTTTTTCAATCATGTCCTCGTAACCAGATGGCGAGAACTCATCGGTTTTATGTAGACTAGAAACATAGCTACAATTTAAAAATACAACCAATCCCAGAACTCACACTAAAGTGCCAGCAGAGCATACTAGAATAACAAAAATTGGATGGATTTTCGACAAATATATTTTTACAATCATGTCCACGTAACGAGATAGCGGGAACTCATCGGTTTTATGTAGACTAGAAACAAAGATACAATTTAAAAATATAACCAATCCCAGAACTCACACTAAAGTGCCAGCAGAGCATACTAGAATAACAAAAATTGGATGGATTTTCGACAAATATATTTTTACAATCATGTCCACGTAACCAGATAGCGGGAACTCATCGGTTTTATATAGACTAGTAATATAGCTACAATTAAAAAATATAACCAATCCCAGAACTCACACTAAAGTGCCAGCAGAGCATACTAGAATAGGAAAAATCGGATGGATTTTCGAGAAATATATTTTTACAATCATGTTCACATAGCCAGATGGCGGGAACTCATCGGTTTTATATAGACTAGTAACATAGCTACAATTAAAAAATATAACCAATCCCAGAACTCACACTAAAGTGCCAGCAGAGCATACTAGAATAACAAAAATTGGATGGATTTTCGACAAATATATTTTTACAATCATGTCCACGTAACCAGATGGCGAGAACTCATCGGTTTTATATAGACTAGTAACATAGCTACAATTTAAAAATATAACCAATTCCAGAACTCACACTAAACTGCCAGCAGAGCATACTAGAATAGCAAAAATCGGATGGAATTTCAACAAATATTTTTTTTTCAACCATGTCCACGTAACCAGATGGCGAGAACTCATTGGTTTTATATAGACTAGTAAGAAAGCTACAATTTAAAAATATAACCAATCCCAGAACTCACACTAAAGTGCCAGCAGAGCATACTAGAATAGCAAAAATCGGATAGATTTTCGAGAAATATTTTTTTTCAATCATGTCCACGTAACCAGATGGCGGGAACTCATCGGTTTTATATAGACTAGTAACATAGCTACAATTTAAAAATATAACCAATCCCAGAACTCACACTAAAGTGCCAGCAGAGCATACTAGAATAACAAAAATCAGATGGATTTTTGACAAATATTTTTTTTCAATCATGTCCACGTAACCAGATGGCGGGAACTCATCGGTTTTATGTAGACTAGTAACATAGCTACAATTTAAAAATATAACTAATCCCAGAACTCTCACTAAAGTGCCAGCAGAGCATGCTAGAATAACAAAAATCGGATGGATTTTCGACAAATATTTTATTTAAATTATTTACACGTAACCAGATGACGGGAACTCATCGGTTTTATGTAGACTAGAAACATAGATACAATTTAAAAATATAATCAATCCCAGAACTCACACTAAAGTGCCAGCAGAGCATACTAGAATAACAAAAATTGGATGGATTTTCGACAAATATATTTTTACAATCATGTCCACGTAACCAGATAGCGGGAACTCATCGGTTTTATATAGACTAGTAACATAGCTACAATTAAAAAAAAATATAACCTATCCCAGAACTCACACTAAAGTGCCAGCAGAGCATACTAGAATAACAAAAATTGGATGGATTTTCGACAAATATATTTTTTCAATCATGTCCACGTAACCAGATACAATTATTGTTGGCTACTGGCTACAATTGTTTGTTGAAAATCCATCCGATTTTTGCTATTCTAGTATGCTCTGCTGGCACTTTAGTGTGAGTTCTGGGATTGGTTATATTTTTAAATTGTAGATATGTTACTAGTTTATATAAAACCGATGAGTTCCCGCCATCTGGTTACGTGGACATGATTGTAAAAATATATTTGTCGAAAATCCATCCGATTTTTCCTATTCTAGTATGCTCTGCTGGAACTTTAGTGTGAGTTCTGGGATTGGTTATATTTTTTAATTGTAGCTATGTTACTAATCTATATAAAACCGATGAGTTCCCGCCATCTGGTTACGTGAACATGATTGTAAAAATATATTTGTCGAAAATCCATCCGATTTTTGCTATTCTAGTATGCTCTGCTGGCATTTTAGTTTGAGTTCTGGGATTGGTTATATTTTTAAATTGTAGCTATGTTACTAGTCTACATAAAACCGATGAGTTCTTGCCATCTGGTTACGTGGACATGATTGAAAAAAATATTTGTCGAAAATCCATCCGATTTTTGCTATTCTAGTATGCTCTGCTGGCACTTTAGTGTGAATTCTGGGATTGGTTATATTTTTAAATTGTAGCTATGTTACTAGTCTATATAAAAACCGATGAGTTCCCGCAATCTGGCTACGTGAACATGATTGTAAAAATATATTTACGAAAATCCATCCGATTTTTCCTATTCTAGTATGCTCTGCTGGCACTTTAGTGTGAGTTCTGGGATTGGTTATATTTTTTAATTGTAGCTATGTTACTAGTCTATATAAAACCGTTGAGTTCTCGCCATCTGATTACGTGTAAATAATTTAAATAAAATATTTGTCGAAAATCCATCCGATTTTTGTTATTCTAGTATGCTCTGCTGGCACTTTAGTGTGAGTTCTGGGATTGGTTATATTTTTTTAATTGTAGATATGTTACTAGTTTATATAAAACCGATGAGGTCCCGCTATCTGGTTACGTGAACATGATTGTAAAAATATATTTCTCGAAAATCCATCCGATTTTTCCTATTCTAGTATGCTCTGCTGGCACTTTAGTGTGAGTTCTGGGATTGGTTATATTTTTAAATTGTAGCTATGTTACTAGTCTACATAAAACCGATGAGTTCCCGCTATCTGGTTACGTGGACATGATTGTAAAAATATATTTGTCGAAAATCCATCCAATTTTTGTTATTCTAGTATGCTCTGCTGGTACTTTAGTGTGAGTTCTGGGATTGATTATATTTTTAAATTGTAGCCATATTACTAGCCTATGTAAAACCGCTGAGTTTCTTCCCACTGGGTACGTGAAAATAATATTAAAAAAAGTTTTGTCGAAAATCTTTCCGATTTGTACTATTCTAGTATGCTGTGCTGGCACTTTAGTGTGAGTTCCTGGGTCAGTTATTGTACAAATGTATCATTTTATTACTAGGCTTTGCAAAATCGACTAGTTTCCACTTTTAAATGACCTTTTTGCAGATTGTTTTTAGTAAAATTTTTGTCAATTTATTTTATCAATAAATTATTTTTTAAGTTTATTTCGCGAGAACTATCACTGAAAACTATTAGGAACTCCAGGTATTAGCTAATTACACTAATCAATAGCTTTTTTTTCAATTTTGTAGAAAATGCTCTGCTGTGTGAAGTTAGCAGAGCATTATTTCATTCTGCTTTATCTCCGTGAAATCGCCAGAACTATTCCTGAAAACTATCAGGAACTATAGAACTCATGTGCATGCGAATAGAACTCTCATTTTTTAGTGCTCTGCTGGCAAATGCTGTGCTAAGTTCACTAACATACATTAACATAACCTACTTAATTGTTAATAATTTGTAATATTTCTTATAATAAACAAAAATGTACACCTTTATTTACTCTGTGGTTCTAACGTCCCACGTGCGTTTCTCAAGACGAACTGACGTACGAAATAAATGGATTTAATTTGATGTCAAAATAATATTTAAAACGAGTAAGCAACACGTGTATGTATTGTTAATTCTTTAGATTATACCTGAAAGTGATAAAAATGCCAACACCAGACAAAATATTAATGAGAAAGATTAAAAAACGGGAAAAGAAGAAGTTAAAGCTAATTGCACAGAAATCCAACGGTGTGTCCGAGAGTGTTGCAGGTAACCTTTCATTAATTTTTATTTACTATAACAGTTTAATGAAGAAATTCTAAATTTGGAGTATATTTTTATTAGTTAGGTTATTTTAATGTCCAAATAATACACTGTTTAGCCTAATTTGTTTAATAACTTAAAAACTTGAAAAAATATAACTTTCATTTAAAAATCATTTATAAATCCATCATAATTTCTTCAAGAGAGATTTATATAATGTGAATAATTATTAAGTGCCAATTTAAAAAGAACATGTGTTCTTTTTCAGACACTGAAGAACGGAAAGAGGTAAAGAAAAGACCACATGACAATGGCGATACAAATGTACAAGAAAGTGTTAAAAGTAAGTATATCCTTATTACAAATTCTTTAGGTTAGACTTCTTGATAAAGATCTTGCCTTAAAAACTGGACTATTTCGGGTATTTTTTAACCATTGAGTGGTCAAGTCTTCATTGCTCTTGTTAGTATAAGTAACTGAAATTGTATGAATTCTTTACTTTTCTGTACCTCAACTATAATATAACATGTATTAATACAAGACAATACAAGTTCTTGATGGTGGTCACATTTTATAAGTATGATGCATAAACAGATTTGAGCATGAATTAAAAATGATTGTAAAACAATATCTTTTAGCATGTTTTTGAATATAATTTTGTATCATAGAAAAGAAAAAGAAACTTAAAGCAAAAGAGGAAACACAGAAACAGCCAGAAATACAAGAGAAACCCCTGAAGGAGGAAGAAAGCGATTCTGAACAAGAAAGTGATGACAATGAGAGTGAAACAGAAGCTGACACACAGAATGAAACAGAAGTTAAAACAAATGAAGAAAGCCAGTGTAAGTATGATTCAGAATCTGAGTAAATAAAGATGGCAGAAATAATTCTGTAAGTTTACTGTATCATATGTAATGTTGTACAGGCAGTCCTCATACTTACGGTATGTTAGGTTCGCTAAAAATGTGATGTAAATCAAAAAATGACGTAAGTTGAGACATATTTTTTTCATATTATGTTTAAATGTAAAACTCAAGGGTTAAGATTCACATGGACTCAAAATTAAAAAAAAACTGTGATTTTACAACAAAGGATATACATATTTAAAAAAAAACTGTGTTTATACTACAAAGGATATACATATTTTATTACCAAAAGTTAGTATAATAATTCTATTGACCTCGCAACTAGTGAATTCTCCTATACCATAAATCGTAACAATTGACGTTTGCTTGAGGAATAGTGTCAAAACATTGTAACTTGAAACAACGTAAATCAAAATGACATTAATCGAGGAGTGCCTGTGGTGAGGTGGAGGTACCTCTGCCAGTTTAAACATACTCATTCGATCACTTTAGAAATTGTAAAGTGCCAATCCAAAAAAATTTTGATAGCACGTAATAATACTTAAAATTCTTGTTTTTTATTTTAGTGCCCGGATCCAGCCTCTGTCTTGGTATTTTGTCAGACCAGAAATTCACGTCACTTGAGGGTACAGTATGTGAGCCCACATTAATGGGGATCAAAGACATGGGCTTTACAACCATGACCGAGATTCAAGCAAAAGCAATTCCACCACTACTTGAAGGTCGGGATCTTGTGGGTGCAGCTAGAACTGGATCAGGGAAGACCTTAGCATTCCTCATACCGGCTATTGAGCTCATTTACAAACTGAAATTTAAACCTAGAAATGGTGAGTTTTGTTTTACAGATTGGTTTTCTATTATGACAATGTTTTATAGTATTTTTCAGTCATCAAGTATTTGTCAATTTAAGACATTTATTTGTAAACTAAATTTAGTAATGGATAATTTGTTTATGAGACCAGTTTTTAAGGTTAAGGTTAGAAAAATGTCTTTAATTATCATAGAATGCTGATGCATAAACCCTTTGTTAAAGTAACATTTGGGTGATATATGGACACATAATTGTTATAGAACCACATATCGACGGGTCCTACGTAAACTGGTGCAAGTGCGTTTTCACAACTTTACGGTAGAGCGATTTTAATGTTCTGATGTGTGTAACTAACATTATTCAACGTACATAGTTAAAATTTTAAAATGGTATAATTGAATCCTTTTGAAAAAAAACTGCATTATACGTGAATAATGTCAAAGTTATTCGCATTAGAACATTCTAATCGCTGTACTGTAAAGTTGTGAAAACGCACTTGCACCAGTTTACGTATGGACCCGTTGATATAATTGTCACACACATTTACTTTACCTACTTGTGTTCACTTTGGCAACAGTTAAATATTACAAAAAGTAATAGATTATAAATTTCATATGGGTATGGAAGCCATATACATTGAAGAAATAGGAGACTTGTCCAAATTTTGTAATACATCAATATTTTAATTATGAGGAAGGTTTTGAAACAAATTTCACGTGATGACGAAAAGGCGAATATGAAAACTTGACTCCACAACTCCATTAAACAGAGCATGTATAGAGACAACACCGATTCTAGTTCCAGTTAATCTGTTGAGCTTAGTCAGTGTTGTTTCTAAACAAGTACTGGTGGATTGTGTACTGAGTTGTTTTATGAACACAGAATGGATATCTGACGACCCATTTCTTTGGGTAAATCATAGAAATTTAGAAATAGGCACTAATTTAGTTACAATTTAACTTTCAAGGAACTGGTGTGATCATACTGTCACCAACAAGAGAGTTGTCGATGCAAACATTTGGTGTACTAATGGAGCTCATGAAATACCACCATCATACATATGGATTAGTGATGGGTGGCGCTAACAGGAGCACAGAAGCGCAGAAACTTTCTAAAGGTAAACTATAATTATGTGTTACTTCATGGACTTAAATGGACTCTTTGCACTTTAAATGTGGTAACACTGTCACTATGCTGATTTTTGTAACATAGCAACAAATAATGGTATTGCCGTTTCAGTCTCAATAGTATTCTAACAAAGTTAACTCTTCTACTGTCCAATTTTAGGTGTCATATATAATTAGCGACCATTGCATGTGTATTTAAGAGTATCTCAATTATATATCTAAAAAGAAAGACATTACAATCATGGCTTTCAATTCATCTGTTTGTTTCAGGTATAAATATTCTTGTGGCAACACCAGGTAGATTGTTGGATCACTTACAAAATACTCCAGACTTTTTGTATAAAAATTTGCAATGTCTCGTGATTGATGAAGCTGACAGGATATTGGAGATTGGTTTCGAAGAGGAAGTCAAACAAATTATAAGGTTGTTGCCCAGTAAGTATATTTCAGCACATGATCTAAAGTTCATTAACATTGCATCTTGTAATTGAGCCAGAAACTAAATACTTTACAATGATTGTTTTAAACTTGACTTTTATCTTTCAGAGCGTCGTCAAACTATGCTATTCAGTGCTACTCAAACTAAGAAAACTGAGGCCCTCACAGCTTTAGCCGTCAAGCACGAACCAATCTATGTTGGTGTTGATGACCATAGGGAACAAGCTACTGTAGATTCATTAGAACAAGGGTATGTATTATCTACATTGTAATGTTGCTTCAACAGCCTATGTACTGTGGTCATAGTAAGATAGCAGTCTAAAAATAAAGATGTTCATACTTTTATTTCAGTGTTATTTGACAATAATAACTATATACTTTACTAAATAAGATTTTAGCAACTGTATATTAAACTTTGTTTTGACAAAGGTAATTTGATAATATAAAAGTTCATTACAGAACATAATTATAGTTATAAAAATTAAGTTCAAATAAATTACATACTTATAAAAAACTAGTTTAGTAACTTATAGCTAGTACTTATTAGTAATAATGGAATAATTTTTAGATACATAGTGTGTCCGTCCGAGAAGCGAATGATGGTTCTATTTACATTCCTCAAAAAGAACAGAAAGAAAAAAGTGATGGTCTTCTTATCAACATGCATGTCTGTCAAATATCACCATGAACTCTTCAACTACATTGATTTGCCTGTCATGTCTATACATGTAAGTATTTTTTTAACCATGCCACTCTTTCCCTTCACACTTCCCTTCCCTACACACATCTTCATCACTGAAAAACCAGAATGTTTTTGTAAATCCCATATAAATTGCTACAGATAATAAATATCTAAAGTTACTTATTGTACATTCTGGCCGTATATAATATTTCCATTCCATTTCCAAAAAGAATTTTCTACATCTGACCAAGTAATGTCGAGTAATAAGCACACAGACACTGAAAACTTTATAATATATAAGTAACATCAGTAATACAAGTATCCAATATCTGCTATCTCAAATCAATTTCAGGGTAAACAACAGCAAACAAAACGTACGACAACTTTCTTCCAATTCTGTAATGCGGAGAGCGGTATACTACTTTGCACTGACGTTGCAGCTAGGGGTCTCGACATACCCGCAGTAGACTGGATTGTGCAATACGACCCGCCAGATGATCCCAAGGTAAAATTTGTGTTTTATTCGCGTTAAAGTCGCCGCGATTAAAGTCCTAAATGCACATCTGATTTTACGAACTTATATGTGTATTAGAAATTAGTCATCACTAGATTAAATGACAATCGCCAGAAAACTTAAATGTCTAAGTGTAATGATTTAATTAAGTTTTCAGATGAATTCATTCATTTCAATCTACAGTTAAAGAGGGCAGGTAGATGATGAATGAGTAGAAAGTGGATCACATTGGACATTTTTAGTATTTAGTGATTACTGGAACAATTATTGTTAGCAACTAATTTTATGGAATTTCTTGTTAGGCTTCTAAACTATATATATTATTACAGGAATATATACACCGCGTTGGCCGTACTGCGAGAGGTCTCGGTACCAGTGGGCACGCGTTATTATTCTTGCGTCCAGAAGAACTTGGGTTCCTTAGGTATCTGAAGCAGTCTAAAGTCACACTGAATGAATTTGAATTCTCGTGGAATAAGGTTTCCGATATACAGCTACAGGTAAATATGCCTTTATTAATTTCTACCATAATTAAATTAGAAATAGAAATTAAATATCACTTGCTTAAAACTATGAAGGAAAACATTGTGAGAAAACCGGCATACTTGAGATTTATTTAAAAAATATCTCAAAGGTATGTGAAGTCTACCAATACGCGCTTGTCCAGCGCGGTGGACTATGGCCTAAACATTCTCATTCTGAGAGAAGACCCGTGCCTAGCAGTGGGACAATAATGGATTGATGATGACCCCCATTAAAAGATTGTTTTAAAGTAAATATTTTTATGTATTGGGGGATATACAACAGACGTATTTAAATGTATATAAAATTTCAGTTGAGTCATGTTAAACTTTGTATGGTATTGTTTCAGTTGGAGAAACTAATTTCAAGAAACTACTTCCTAAACCAATCCGCTAAGGAAGCCTTCAAAAGCTATTTAAGGGCATATGACTCTCATCACTTGAAGACCATATTTGACATTGACACAATAGACTTGGCCAAAGTGTCCAAGTCCTTTGGATTTACTGTACCACCAGCTGTTGAATTAAAGGTAGCGAATAAAGGACCACCACAAAAAAGGAAAGGAGGTGGTGGTTTTGGATATTTCAAAACTTTGAATGCTCCAGACAAAAAACGGTCAGACAAAACAAAAATCTACAGGCAAAAAGGCAACAATAAGAAGTCGATAAGCTAATGTGTTAATTTTGTCAACATATTGTATGAAATTTAATTTAAAATAATGTTACTATAAAACGAATATTGAACAACAGCTAATAATAATGGTGTAAATTCATTAACACGTTAAATTTTACGTCAGTCATAAACTAGCAAATTATGATGATTATGGAGTAACTTATTTAAGTTTTTTAGAATAAAATACAATAATTTACTTAACATCTTTTATTTTCATAGAAAAAATTTAGCTTCCTTATATTAAAACTACATACATATTCTTTCTCATCCATGATTTTCGGTCTGTTATCTTTTCTTCCCATTATTTACTGTATATATTTTAGTTATGGAAATAAACATTATGGAAAAAAATCACAATAAAAGCAATATTCTTTAAACAGGATCTTGTTTCTTAAAAAAAAGTGGGATATGTTAAAGAAAATGTTCATAAAAGTAATTTTTAATCCAATATTTAATTGATGCAATGCAATCATAAGTTATTGCATCAATTAAATAGATGTTTTTTATGAAAGTGCATATTAAAATGTGAATATTGTTTTTTCGTTATAAAAAGGTTTAAATAATTTCCCCATATAAATAGTTATAAAAAGGATACGAAAATCAACATGAGGTTGTTCTAAGAAACCAAAGGCTTTTGCTGCGAGATGCAGGTCCAATTTATTAATATTAAAAACTTTGCTAAATGGATGTTTCTTATAGCATCTAAGAAACGAAAGATATGCTTTTCTTGCTAGAACTTTCATCACTCCGTTAGTTTGTATAAGATCTTCTAGCTGAAAAAAAAGGAAAATTATTATAGAGTATACACTAATGGAATAAAATCTATAGGACGTCAATTATATAGAAATGTACAAAATACGTAAAGAATAAGTTATTACGATAATGTTTTTAAAAATGTACCATTTCCTGTACGTCCATTGATGGCTCATCAAAATTATATTTATCTAAATAAACTTTTTCATTTTTTAGAAAAGTCACAAATTCTTCTTCCTCTGGCCTTAATAATATGACAGCGCGACCATTTGCATTTAATCCTCTAGCTGTGCGACCTACTCGATGAATGTATTCCTGAAAGAAAATAAAACTATTAATGGTTTTGTCCACTTCTCTTATATAGCAAAGAGTAATATGACGAGTAACACATGCAACTCAAAATAGAATGATCTGGAGGCACAGCGGTGCATCCGCCAAGTCGAGCCAAAAAAGAAGCGGCACGGCCGTACCATACTATTCTTGAAGCAATTCAGGCCATTTTGGACGCCCTTTAACTTCGTTGTATATAATTAATTTTATTTCCACTTTTGTTATATATTGACGGTTATTTTCAACATACTTTTACATCAGAGGGTGGGTCAAACTGTACAATCCAGTCAACTTTGGGTATATCTAGACCTCTGGCAGCCACATCTGTACAAAAAAGTGTACCACTTTTTGCTTCCACAAAGCTTTGGAAAGCTTCTTTTCTTCGGGGCTGACTTTGTTTACCCTAAAAAAAAATATGCTTTACGTTAAACACAGGTCAGTATGACATATATTATTTACATTTTTCAATTATTATTAATATTAAGTTTATGTAAAGATTTTTAATATTATTTCCAAAATTTTGGTTCGTAAATTATTTTAATGAACATCAAAAGTACTTACATGTATACTTATGATATCAGCTTTACAATTTTTCCTAAAAAACTCATAGTGGAAATCAACTGAATTGCAGGATGAAAAGAATACCATCACCTTGAGTTTTTTACATTTCTTCAACATTTTATACAACCAACAAATCCTCTTTTCGACGGGACAAATGAAATACCTATAATAAACATAAATTTGTACCATACCATCGACAACTAATACATTATGAGCTCATAAATGCATACAGATGGGAGTGAAATAATGTAAATAGTAATATACCCTTGTTGAAGTCCTTCCACTGTTGATTGTGTCTCATCTTTGACTGATATTAATGTGGGATTATGTCTTAATGCTAACCTTGCTAAATTCTTTACACTATCATCTATTGTTGCACTAAACAGCATTGTTTGTCTGTTTTCTGAAAAAATAATATTTTATTGTGCATTCAATATTTGGTCTTTACAATAATAATCGAAATGTCGCGATTTTCCCCAACTTTTCAATAGATGGCGCCACTAGTATTTCTGAATCATGCTATCAACATCTTTTCAATCTTGGGTACAATAATACAAGCTCGACACTAAGACTATCTGAGCACTCTTCCTCCTGCTCTTCGACATGATCACCTAGCCTGGCAGGAGATCTCCATTTAAATATCAAATGAACAACATGAAGTTAACATGTTTTAAAGTTAAAATTTTACAATAAAAGTAAACTCACTTGGCAATAAATTAATAATACCAGCGATATGTTTTTCAAACCCTGCCTCCAATAATTTGTCAGCTTCATCTAGTACTAGACATTTAAGGTTCTCATAAGAGAACCCTTGAGTATTTTGTAAATGGTCTAGTAGTCTCCCTGGAGTACTTACTATGATATTTACACCTGAAAACTATAGCATGTTAATGTTATATAGAAAGATATGGTAAGGTATATAAAGTTATTATGAAGTTAAGTAATGTTAAGTTTGGACAAATGTGAATTTTATATATTATTTAAAATACAAGACACATTTTATAGAAAAGATTTTGTCATTTATTTACTTCTAACATTAAAACAAGAGGGTACCTTTATGTAATCTAACAATTTCTTTAAGTTTCTTCTCTCCTCCAACAATCAAACTGTGGGTCAAATCCACATCAATTAAAAGCTTTTTCAAAACTTCATATATTTGCAAAGCTAATTCTCGTGTGGGTGAGATTATTATACATCCAGTACCTATAAATTGTTTCAAGAATATTTTATAAATACTAATATAACAAAATAAAAAAAGCAAAATGTGCAATCTTGAATGAAAAATTCTTATATACAAAAAATTGTATTCAGAACCAATGTTTCTTACCTTGTTTCCTAGTAAACTGCAGTTTTATTAAATTTTCTACAATAGGGATTAAAAATGCTAGAGTTTTACCGCTCCCAGTCTTAGCTGCTCCTATAATATCATCCCCCAAAAGCAAATGTGGTAAAGTTTTAACTTGTATTTGAGTGGGTTTACTATAACCCATAACTTTCAAAGCCTTTAATATGCGACCATCAATTTTACCTTCCAGCATAGAAAAGCTGGATTTTGCGATTATATCTTCCATATTTATGATTCCAATAAAGTATGTTTTAGCAAAAAAACTATATAATTACTAAACCAACATAACCTCTTTCGCAATGATTTGAAGATGAATAGAGTAAATACTATATTAGCATTATTAGCCCTATCTATACACAACGATTTTAATCAAACATTTTTGTACTTTTTCCCTGAGATAAAAGTTTAATGGAATAAAAACTGAAATATACTGCTTTGAACATTCTGATTTCTGATGATTCTGAAATGTTTTGACAATTGACATCTTAAGAAACAAACTTTTTGACATATTATCACTATCATATAAAAATAAAGGCTTTGAATTTTATAAACTTATAACTAAGATAATAAAATTAATTAATTATATGATATATTGTACAATTTATTATGAGCTACATTTTGCTTCTCAATAATATTTTATACAGTCGCTATCTTATCAGAATAAGGACTAAAATCACAAGATGCTATGGCAAAAAAGATAATAAAAACTGTCAAAATCTGTCCGTTTTCGTCAGCGGTCAGCCGTCAAATCTGTCAGAGTCATTTTCCTACACGTACTACACAATTTATCAAAGCATTTTACAGTTTAAGTTGCCGGTGGACAGGCGTCATAATTTTATAATCATGGTCTATTATTCGTGGATAAACCACTTGCAGTCTTTTGTGTTGGTAATATTTTCATTCGTAATATGTGCTCAGTCGGATGTGCCGAGACCTCGCGGCGTTTCTTTATCCAAAGCGTCCTTGTATTCGCCGACTAAGGATTTCACATGTTTCGATGGGACCTTAACTATACCCTTCAGTCATGTGAACGACGACTACTGCGACTGTTTCGACGGTAGCGACGAGCCGGGCACATCGGCGTGCTTAAACGGGGTGTTTCACTGCACGAACGCCGGTCACCAATCTCAAAACATTCCAAGTTCGCGAGTCAACGACGGCATATGTGATTGCTGCGATGGTACCGACGAGTACGCTTCACCGGAGTCCTGTCCTAACACGTGCGAAGAACTGGGCAGAGAAGCAAGGGTACGTGCGCAACAGTTAGCGGAGCTTCATAAAGCTGGCAGTTACTTAAGAGTAGATCTCATCGAAAAAGGCAACATGAAACGACATGGCATGGCTGAACAATTGTCCCAATTGGAGAAAGATAAATCAGAAGCTATGAAAATTAAAGAAGAGAAGGAGGCTCTCAAAAATGAATTAGAATCTAAGGAGAATGAAGCATTGCAAGTATACAGAGATGCTGAGGAACGGGAGAGACAATTAAAGGCTGAACAGGAAAAGGAAGCTCTTGTCAATGAGGCTATGGAATATTTCAGTAAATATGACTCTAATAATGATGGCATATTAACTATTGATGAGGTTAAAGTTCAGAATGTCTTTGATAAAAACAAGGATGGAGAGGTCAGTGAAGAAGAACTTCAATATTTCATGGGAGATAATGAAAGTGTTGATAAGGATTCATTTGTTTCATCCACTTGGTCAATGTTGAAGCCTCTAGTAATGATGGAGAAGGGTATGTTCAAGTCACCCAAAGAAGTTGAAGAACCTGAAGGTGATGCTGAGGCAGAAATGGGCGAGGAGGAAGAATTAGATGAAACTGCTCATGATGATGATGCTGTAGATCTGGAATCTCCGTCAGATGATGATCATGATGTAGAATCCGAACAGACAAGAACCTATGATGAGGAGACACAGAAAATTGTTGATGAGGCATCGGAGGCACGCCGTCAATTCACTGAAGCAGAACGCACTGTTAGAGAAATAGAAGCAAACATAAGAAATATCCAAGTCAATTTAGAGAAGGATTATGGACTACAACAAGAGTTTGCAACACTTGAAGGACAGTGTTATGATTATGATGATAAGGAGTATGATTACAAGCTATGCATGTTCCAGAAAGTCACTCAAAAATCTAAAAATGGTGGCATGGAAGTTTTATTAGGAAGCTGGGGTGAATGGGCTGGTGAAGACGGTAACAAATACTCCATAATGAAATACACTAACGGTATTGCTTGTTGGAATGGACCCAACAGAATAGCCGCCGTCAACATAAACTGCGGTTTAGAGACAAAAATCTTGTCTGTAAATGAGCCATATCGCTGTGAATATAAAATAGAGTTAGTTACACCTGCAGCATGTGATGAGGCGTTTACAACGCAGCAACAAGCGTCTCACGACGAACTTTAAATCTGTTATTCCACATATCCCGTTATGTTTCGTATCACCACATTAGTTGTGTATAAGTAACATATTTCCGTCACATTCTTTCATTTAAGAGTAAATGTTTAAGTAAGTTACATTCAGACTGCATTTTAATATGAATGGTGATTAGAAACTGTTAGTAATCATAATTGAAGGTATTGTACCGTTTATTATGGGTTAATCTTCCTGTAAGTTGTAATGAAATTTTAATAAGGAATAGTAACTTGTGCATTTCATTTTCACTTTAGAAAATAATGTATTTATTATTGAATATGTTCACAATGTTTTGAAGTGAAGGTTCTTGTGTTCTAATGTTGCTTCACACATTCCTCAAATGTAAGGCTGTATTAGTTTTGAGTAATAGTAATGAATGAATAGTAGATGAATAAAGTAGTGAAGTGAACAAAACATTGTAAGTGATGAATAAATATTGTTTTTTTTTAAGTATTTATTTCATCTTTTGTCTACTCTAGTAGTTTGCCTAATGGTTGAGATTCGACTTTTCCTCCCTGGTGAGGAAATCCTTGTGCAGCCGTGGTTCCATAGTGTTACAGCTAATTAGGTGTATAAATTTCACATTGAATTGCAAATTATGCCATCCTGTTAACAAATAATTGTCACAAATAAGCATGCAGTCATGGTATGTAGTCACAGATCTTGGAAGGTGGTAGAACCCTTTGTGGTTCGACTCCGGCGGTACCACCGCCAGACCTATATCTACCTAATAACAGCGGTGCTAGGCGCTGCTGTGTTCCGGTTTGAAGGGTGTGGCAAGGGAGACAGACTTTTCCGAGGCGTTCCAGCTTAGTCCTCAGGGGTAGCGGCGCATCTGGCCGACCCCAGGCAGGAATATCTAATCCTATCTGAGGTTGATTACAGATGTCCATGGGCGGCAGTAGCCACTTACCATTAAGTGGACTGCATGCTCGTCTGCTACTCTTATATTATAAAAAAAAAATGCCCATGGACATCTGTATCCATATAAAACAGGGATTCCACTTGAAGCTGATCAAATGCTTTACAACTTCTGAGAACTGAGATGGTTGCTTCATTTGTGAATCAGTCAATTTAATTGCAGATGTACTGCATACTATGTCCAACGCGCATAGATTATTTGCACCGACTGAAAAGATTGATACGATGGTTTTTCCTTGCTGGCTTATAGATATTAATTTGCGAATGACCGAATTTGGAAGACCTTCCACGCTAATCACGATAAACATGCGAGTCTGATTTTACTGCGCATGTAATAGTGTAGGTATTTGTCGAAGAATTGAGAAAACTACGAAGTGTGCAGAAGCTTAACGCGTCGTCAGCAGAAATATGTACTTTATCTTAAAATGATTGCATTTTGCTTTTGTAGCATGAATAACAGTAGGTAAATCAATTTATATAGTGCTTATTCAAAAGTTTTTAAACATAAATGCCCCTAATTAACCCATCTACTTATATCTGTGTAACCTTATTGGAATGCATTACGCTGCGCATTATATTATGATATTGTTTAAGTTATATAATGTACTCGCATGTTATTCTTGGACAATTGCGGATAAATATCCGATATAAAGTCATAACTGCGAAACTAAAGATAACACGAGTGGCCGATATGCATTTGATGACAAAATATGCAAACAGGGTGATGAAAAAATATAGATTATTTCACGGCGTACTAAGAATAATAAACCGATCGAACTGTAAATCCCCGACATTGAACCTTTGATCTTAAATCCTATTGCGTACGTAAAATGTGAATTATTTATGGTTTAAAATACATCCTGATATCGTAATATTATTGCTTTTTTTGACGCTTTCTACACTCAACGTAACACACTAGGGTGCCCTATGGAGTAAGTAGGTATATGGGGGTAGGTATATTATGTATCCTATGATGAAATTCACAATCACCTAGACTGATATAAATGTAAATTAATCGTTCATATGTTAATTTATGAACGGCTGGGGATTGAACCCGGGACCCTGTTCGACCTGTATTTACCGTTGCGCAACACTGCAAATCTTTATGATTCGTCATGCGTCCAAGCAAAATTAGCAACAACTTTAGTGATAGATTGTGATAGATGTGTAAATCTTTTTGAAGATGGCAGAAACATTTGTGGTTAGTGACTCGTGCGGCACCGCCACCATACCGGCAGCACTGTTAAGTTCTCCTGTGAAGTGTTTCGGGTAGGACTCGTAATATTATTTGGGGTTGATTACAGTGTCTATGGGTGTCATGGTAGCGACATAGGTTACTATGCTCTTTGTTAGCGACTTACCGTAATAATTACATTCGTATCTCATCTCTAGTTTTTCTGGAAGTTGTAAACTTGTAACTCCTGAGTGCAACTCATCGTGATTAATGCAGATATTACAACAAAATATTATCGTCTTTCTGGTAATGGTGTTTCTAGTTAATGATAGTATTGGAAATTTATAGCGCCTTCTACTTTTTTATACTTTATGATTTAACTCCGACAGCTTATGTGACTAAGGAATGATTATTATTGCGATTCTAAGATAATTTTCCATAACAAACCATATTTAATTAAGTTGTTGCCTACTTATGTGTAACGCATATAATATACTGACTGACTGGAACTGTTTTTTCATCCGAAACTAAAAACGGAAAGTTTTAACTGGAACCCATAGATGTACTAATATATGCTGAAACCAAAGCAACAGCGTTTTAGGACTTATGAAAGTATACCCAATACCGTGGAATTTAGAGATTTACATATGAGTTTATAAGAGCACTTGGATAAATTAGGTTCGACACGAGCCGACGATCTAAGTTAGTAATTTCTATTAATTTATGTATTTAGGCTGATTTATGGGCAAAACCAAAACTTCGGCCGGACCTTTGTTTGCTGCCTATTGCTCACCTTATAGCTATAAAAAAGAAAAGGAAGCAAGGTGTATTAAAACAAGGTAAGTAGATTTTACTACTTACAAAGGAAATTACATCTATTACCCTCTCGTAATATCTTATCCTCCTTCTGTAATAGATTGATTAGACTTGGAATTTGATATAAGCTCATTCTTTTAAGTGGATGAAATGTTATGCCTTTCATTGCATATACTTTTCGCAGATGTGATGCAGAAATGAATCGAATAGATGATTTAGTGAGTGATAAGGTTACAACAATGTTTTTAATGTATAATTTAGTTTAACATTTATTTGGTTGGATAGTAATAAATCTTTGCCCGACTATCGTAAGCTACAAATAGTTTTACTATGTGTAAAGGTCGGCCGAAAACATCGAACCCAAGGCTACGGTGCCGCGAAATCAAAAATTAAAAAATAGTAAGAAATTGACATGCACATGACAGTCAAATCACAAGTGACAATGACAAATATGACAATTGACAATTGTTTGGCTTGCCTTTGGGACACGCATGTAAATAATAATCAGAAAATAATATCGTTAAGTAATAATTGATTAAAAGACTTACGGCTAGTGTATTAGGAAGCCGAGAACACATAAGATTCTTTAGCTTTCTAAAAAAGTTGCCAAATATGGATACTATATTAGAACAACAACGAAATTATCATGAAGAGAGGGAGCGTACGATGGATGCTATGGTCAAAGAGATACTTCATAAAAAAACTGGGGTATGTATATTGAAAATTAACATTAATGAGTTACAATTGTTTGTAAAATTTGCAATGATCTTTTTATTGTATTATAATAATTAATTTTTATATGTGATAACCTCACTTATTTGCTTGGAGCTTCTTTATTTGCATAGAATAAGGTTAACAAAGGTCTTATAGCTACAAATTTTCTCTCATTCTGCCGGGTCGGCGTGCAAACTTTGTACAATTAGTATTTAAAAAACAATTTACCTACTAACATAACTTAAATTCTATTTATATCAATGTCAATAATTAAAATAATTGATTGTAATGTAATTTGAATATTGTACAGCAATTAAACTTTAGCACATTAAAGTGCTAAAGTTTAATTGCTGTACAACATTCAAATTACATTACAATACATATACACGAGGTCTCATCAGAAACACTAAGTAACTTTGAAAATATTTAACAGTACTATACTTATGCTAACATTTTATTACCTGAATGCTCTTAATTGTTATCATCAAATACTTACAGCATCGTGAAACAATAAATGGAGAGCATCGCCTGAAGAATCTGCATGATGTAAGTTGATTATGTTTATTATTTAGATTTTGTTCGTTTTTTTTCAATTTATGCCCAAAGGGATTAGAAAATTATAGGTAAAAAATCAAATACACTTTAAAAAATGTACTAAATAGAAATTCATTATTTTTTCATCAAATCAATCAGGGCCTTATTTTATATGTTTCAGCGGTATGTAGAATCTACATTGAGATTGAAAGAGTTATATGAAGATAAAGATGGGTTGCGGAAAGAAGAAATTGCGGCACTGTCTGGCCCGAATGAATTTCAAGAGTTTTATGCTAGACTAAAACAAATTAAGGAGTTCCATAGAAAACATCCTAATGAGGTAATACTAGCTGATATATTTCATAATAATGGCGTGTAAAATTTATCTTAAGGTGCAGATTGACTTGTATCATTTTGGTGGAATGTATTGCATTACCTGGGGGGTTACTACCATCTCTTAACACAATATTATTTTAATCATACTTTTACTTTTTTTGCAGGAAATTTAACTTTTTAAGCAAAATATGATAATTTCATTTGGTTTTATACAATGGATAAGCGATAAAATTAATAAGTGTTTAAGTCTGTACCACTGTGTATGATGGAATATTTTACTGTTTTAACGAAGAAATAAAACTTTCCTGAACTATGATGGTTTTTAAAAGATGGTGGTAGGCCCCCTGAGCATTCCAGTACTGAGCTATGTTACACACATGTGAGCTATGTTACACACAGGATGACATTTAATGTTTTATTACTAGCAATAAGTGTTACTTAATTATGTTAGGAAGAAACTTTTGATGATCTTAATAATAAATATTTTTTATATATTGATAATCTTTTCAGATTTGTGTCCCAATGTCCATAGAATTTGAAGAGTTGGCGAAGCTTAGAGAAAATCCAGCTGAGGATTACACAAGTAAGATTATTGACTTTATTTGTATGGTTTCCTTGTCAACTTTGATACCAGAGCATTAATGACTAGGCTCATATTCTTCTTGTAAACTGAAGCATATTTTTATTTACGTTAAATCACTTATATAGTTATTGAAATACTGTTTATGATTACAGCTCCTGCAGAATTCACGGATGAAGAAGGATATGGAAAATATTTGGATTTGCATGAGTGTTATGAAAAGTATATCAACTTAAAAGGCATTGAAGTAAGTGAGCTTATTACAAATAATCTGTTAAAATGATAAAGTAGGTTGCATTGCTGTTTATTATAATTGAGGCTGTTAGAACCAGAGTAGTTTAACTACAAAAAACATGTATTACAATATGGAGAAAAATAAAAGTGTATAGTCCACTCTGAAGTTGTTGCGAGGAGGTGTAGTCATACAATTTACTATGGAGACGCAATTCATTTCTATATTCAGAGTGAACTAGCATATTTATGAGGACTATACAACATTTTTAAATTACGAAAATATGGATAGGTCAACAATCATTAAAATGCAGTTAGGCCACTCTGGTTCTACTCGTAGCCTCAATTGACATAATCTTTAGTAAGATTTGGTGATATAAAAATACATGCGTTTTAAAAATTAGATAGATATGTCTTGTATTCTAACCTGCACATATACACAGTGAGGGCTAATTTTATATAACTCACCTATAAGTATCCCCATCACTTCATAATTTGGGTGTTTTGTTTCATATTTTTGTAAATAACATACTCAGAAATATTATAACATCAGTAAACTATACTTGAAATATTTCTGTTTTTAGAAAGTGGACTACATCACATACTTGAGCATATTTGACCATCTGTTTGACATTCCAAGGGAGAGAAAGAACAGTGAATACAGGAACTATATCAGGGCTTTGCTGACATACTTTAAAGATTACGTCAGTAGGGTAAAACCACTACTCGACCAGGCTCAGGAGATGGCTGCAGCTCATCAGGACTTTGTGAGGCAGTGGGAGGCTGGCTCCTTTCCTGGGTGGCCGGTATGTATACATTTAACATAAAAATAATAATAAAGAAATAATTTTTGTTTTTTAAATTGCATAATTTTGAACACATAAAAGAGTTTAACAATTATACAATATAAATCATTTTTCAAGAGATGGTGGTTTCCATCAGCTTTAAAATGGTTACCTTATCATAACATACTTTATATTATAAATCTTCTAAATTTATCTGGTTATTGAGGTTTGAGCTCAATATCTATGTACTGAAATTAGTTTGCCTCAAACTCTAAATCTTTTGTATTATTATTATTGATAAATATTTTTATCGTTGATATCACAGAAAGAAACTGGTGGAGCTTTAACAAACGTGGGTGCTCATTTGGATTTATCAGCGTTTTCATCATGGGAAGAATTGGCTTCACTTGGGTTGGACAGATTGAAGTCTGCCCTCATGGCTCTGGGCTTAAAGTGTGGTGGAACCCTCGAGGAGAGAGCTCAGAGGTAGTGTAATAATGAGCTACTATAAAATTTATATTAAATTATCTATTTAAAAATTAAAGACCTTCAAAGCTTTATTCTTAACTCGGAGAGCAGTCATAGACAATAAAAATTATGCATAGATTTATAGTGTTATTACTGTAAGTTATAAATTTTAATATATTTTTCAGATTATTCAGTACAAAGGGTCAAACTGCTTTAGACAAGTCTCTAGTTGCAAAGAAAGGTGGAAATAAAGCGAAGGCGTCCACTCAGCAGAGACATAAAGATATCGCCGCTATTGAGGCGCAAGTTTACAGGTATTATCATTTATGATTAATTTAACATAAGGATTAGATGTGTCTTTACCATATAACATGTATTAGTAGTTTCATTTGTGTATATATTGTATGACAAAAGTGAGCAGTGAATGCAATGCGAGGTTGTAAATTTATTGCAGTTGAAAGTAATTGGCCAAATCAAAACCATTAAAATAAACTTTGGTATCTCACACAGTAAAGCCAGTTTTGGTTCGGTTACTAGCTATGCAATTTCAGATTTATCATACACTACTGGAAAAAATTAAGGGATCAAAAAAAATTCCAAATTTTTCGGTAGTTTTCAACAGGCCGTAACTTTGAGAGCAATGGTCGTACAGGAAATAAAAAAAAGGAAATTGTAGCTCCAAGTGTCTAGTTTTTGGATTAGAACTTCAAAATTTTGTAGCCTCCGCGGTTTCTGAGTAATCGTAGAAAAACCAGCAACAAAAAAAATTTCAAAATTTTTTTAGTTTTTTTTTTGGTCTACGGGCGTGGAAAAATTTTTTTTAGCTTAACCACCATAAGGATCGGATACTTTGTTCATTTAGCTTTAATTAATTTTTTTAAACACCCTGATACGTCCACTCCTCGCTGAGATATCGGTCTTCAAATGGAAAAGGATCTTTTTGTCTTTGATTTTATCGATATCTCAGCAACCAATGATCGTACAGAAAGTTAAAGATGGCTTTAAAGAACTTGAATAAATTCCCCTTAACGACTGTCCATTGTTTTTTCGGAGTTTTTTTTTCTTTTCTTTTTGAAAATTTAAGCACTTTCTGGAACAAAAATGTGGAAAAAGCTCGGAAAAACAATTTTTTTTTCTCATTTTTAAAAATTATGAGCTTTTCAGAGCAAAAAACATGATCCTTTAATTTTTTCAAAAATTCGATGAAGTGAAACAAAAAAACGGCTGGCTGGATTAATTTGATTCTTTGTAGGGTTTTTGTGGACATATTGAACTGTAAAAGGCACACTTAATATTAGTGGTTTCCTCAATATTTACGATCCAGCGCTTGATTTTCCAAAAAACCACCAAAAGCCCTTTTTTTGTTGCATTTTCAAATTCATGTGACAGAAAGAAGAAATTTTTTTTTCGCAAAAACAATGGACAGTCGTTAAGGGGAATTTATTCAAGTTCTTGAAAGCCATCTTTAACTTTCTGTACGATCATTGGTTGCTGAGATATCGATAATCAAAGACAAAAAGATCCTTTTCCATTTGAAGACCGATATCTCAGCGAGGAGTGGACGTATCAGGGTGTTTAAAAAAAATAATTAAAGCTAAATGAACAAAGTATCCGATCCTTATGGTGGTTACGTTAAAAAATTTTTTTCCACGCCCGTAGACCAAAAAAAAACTAAAAAAATTTTGAAATTTTTTTTGTTGCTGGTTTTTCTACGATTACTCAGAAACCGCGGAGGCTAAAAAATTTTGAAGTTCTAATCCAAAAACTAGACACTTGGAGCTACAATTTCCTTTTTTTTATTACCTGTACGACCATTTCTCTCAAAGTTACGGCCTGTTGAAAACTACCGAAAAATTTGGAATTTTTTTTTGATCCCTTAATTTTTTCCAGTACTATATTTAAAATGTAGAGTCTTGTAATATGTAGAGGAAGGGTGAATAGCAAGATAGCAAGGAAAACTACATGCCTACAGTTCTTCATAATTTTCTTAAAGGCTCCCCATTTCGTGACAGAACTTAAGCACAGCACTGAGACAGTAAATGATTCATGATGGCAATTAACTTATAATTTCCATTTATTTTAGATTCTCAAACATAGTGAGCAGCGCTCGAGGTGCCACTATAGAGAACGTGACACGGCGAGCTGCCCGTGCGGCTGGTGAGCGTCGCGACGAGAGTGATGAAGAGAGTGATGCCTCCGCAGCACCTGATGTTGACTCTGATGATGATGAAGTGCCGTACAACCCAAAGAACTTACCGCTCGGCTGGGATGGCAAGGTCAGTTTAACTAGATAGTATAGATAGGTAATACAAGCCACAAATTTATTATAACAACGCTCTGCAATAGGCAAATCGCCATTGAGGCCTGGATGAGGAGATTGGATTGTCTATTCTTGGTGCACAATTATTGAATTATTGATTGATTTTTCGATAGATTTAGAGATGTTCTTAAAATTTATTTTAAGTGAGTACTAAGTTATTTATATATAACAATCAGGATGGGCGTACATTTAATAGATATGTAATTAAACATAGAATTAATTGTTTTAAGATTTGGTTATAATAATTTGTTCTTAATTATAATTTTATAGACTCTTGATTAAAACATGAGAATTTGGACCTCACTTAAAATTAATTGCCAATTCTTGGATCAAATTAATTCCATGTAAAATTTAATATATTTTTTGTTGCAGCCCATCCCCTACTGGCTTTACAAACTGCACGGCCTCAACATCAGCTACACGTGTGAGATTTGCGGCAATTACACGTACAAGGGTCCTAAGGCGTTCCAGCGTCACTTCGCTGAGTGGAGGCACGCGCACGGGATGCGGTGTCTCGGCATTCCCAATACGGCTCACTTCGCTAATGTCACTCAGATTGAGGATGCTCTCGCTTGTAAGTTGGGTCTTTTAAGCTTTGTTCTATGTCTAATTTCTATATTCTATATTCAATCGTAAGTATGACTTATTTTTCGCCCTATATTGGATTCGTTGGAATTGCGAAAATGAGAATGGATTATATTTTTAAGTAGTCTGGTTTTTGTTTTTATGATATTTCCTAGTTTTGACTTTTATTTTGTCATATTTGTCTCTTCCCTTTTTACCCGACTGCCAAGAAAGGGTTGTTTGTACATATTATGGCATGGCAACATTAATCAATTGCTTTTTAATTTCTACATGAAATATTTGGTTATTTTTACTGATTTTCGTAATTTATTGTTCTAGTATGGGAGAAAATTAAGAACCAAAAAGAAAATGAAAGGTTTGTTGCTGAGAATGATGAAGAGTTTGAGGATTCACAAGGAAATGTGGTGAACCGCAAGACTTATGAAGATCTGAAGCGGCAAGGACTACTTTAAATATTAATTTAGTTCTTAATTATAATAATTTACTTTGTAATAATGAATACACGTAAATAAAAGTTTAATAGTAAAATGTCTTTCAAGTAAAGCCTATAGCGAATAGAAAATACACCCGTATGTCACCATGTGAAAGGTTCTTTGCGGCCAAGCCAATGCAATATGCAATTAGATTTTGTTATCACCAGCTTCGTACAGTGGCACACACGTAATCACGCCGCATGCCTCCCGTAATACAAAGTTTCGAATTTTATATTTCTAATAACCTAATATTTCAAAATTCGAATTTTGAAATATTAGGTTATTAGAAATAATGTTGGTGAACTTAGCACAGCATTTGCCAGCAGAGCACTAAAAAATGAGAGTTCTATTCGCATGCACATGAGTTCTATAGTTCCTGATAGTTTTCAGGAATAGTTCTGGCGATTTCACGGAGATAAAGCAGAATGAAATAATGCTCTGCTAACTTCACACAGCAGAGCATTTTCTACAAAATTGAAAAAAAAAACTATTGATTAGTGTAATTAGCTAATACCTGGAGTTCCTAATAGTTTTAAATGATAGTTCTCGCGAAATAAACTTAAAAAATAATTTATTGATAAAATAAATTTACAAAAATTTAACCAAAAAAAATCTGCAAAAAGGTTATTTAAAAGTGGAAACTCGTCGATTTTGCAAAGCCCAGAAATAAAATGATACATTTGTACAATAACTGACCCAGGAACTCACACTAAAGTGCCAGTACAGCATACTAGAATAGTACAAATCGGAAAGATTATGGACAAAACTTTTTTTAATATTATTTTCACGTACCCAGGGGGAAGGAACTCAGCGGTTTTACATAGGCCAGTAATATGGCTACAATTTAAAAATATAACCAATCCCAGAACTCACACTAAAGTGCCAGCAGAGCATACTAGAATAACAAAAATCGGATGGACTTTCGACAAATATATTTTTTTTATTATTTCCACGTAACCAGATAGCGGGAACTCATCGGTTTTATATAGACTAGTAACATAGCTACAATTTAAAAATATAACCAATCCCAGAACTCTCACTAAAGTGCCAGCAGAGCATACTAGAATAACAAAAATAAGATGGATTTTCGACAAATATTTTTTTTCAATCATGTCCACGTAACCAGATGGCGGGAACTCATCAGTTTTTTGTAGACTAGTAACAAAGCTACAATTTAAAAATATAACCAATCCCAGAACTCACACTAAAATGCCAGCAGAGCATACTAGAATAGGAAAAATCGGATGGATTTTCGACAAATATTTTTTTTCCAATCATGTCCACGTAACCAGATGGCGGGAACTCATCGGTTTTATATAGACTAGTAAAATAGCTACAATTAAAAAATATAACCAATCCCAGAACTCACACTAAAGTGCCAGCAGAGCATACTAGAATAACAAAAATTGGATGGATTTTCGACAAATATTTTTTTTCAATCATGTCTACGTAACCAGATAGCGGGAACTCATCGGTTTTATATAGATGAGTAACATAGCTACAATTTAAAAATATAACCAATCCCAGAACTCACACTAAAGTGCCAGCAGAGCATACTAGAATAGCCAAAATCAGATGGATTATCGCCAAATTTTTTTTTTCAATCATGTCCACGTAACCAGATGGCAAGAACTCATCAGTTTTATGTAGACTAGTAACAAAGCTACAATTTAAAAATATAACCAATCCCAGAACTCACACTAAAGTGCCAGCAGAGCATACTAGAATAGCAAAAGTCGGATGGATTTTCGACAAATATATTTTTACAATCATGTCCACGTAACCAGATGGCGGGAACTCATCGGTTTTATATAAACTAGTAACATATCTACAATTTAAAAATATAACCAATCCCAGAACTCACACTAAAGTGCCAGCAGAGCATACTAGAATAGCCAAAATCGGATGGATTATCGCCAAATATTTTTTTTCAATCATGTCCACGTAACCAGATGGCAAGAACTCATCGGTTTTATATAGAGTAGTAATATAACTACAATTTATAAAAAAAAAAACCAATCCCAGAACTCACACTAAAGTGCCAGGAGAGCATACTAGAATGGCAAAAATCGGATGGAGTTTCAACAAATATTTTATTTAAATTATTTCCACGTAACCAGATGACGGGAACTCATCGGTTTTGTATACATTAGTGACATAGCTACAATTTAAAAATACAACTAATCCCAGAACTCCACTAAAGTGCCAGCAGAGCATACTAGAATAGCAAAAATCGGATGGATTTTCAACAAATATTTTTTTTTCAATCATGTCCACGTAACCAGATGGCAGGAACTAATAGGTTTTATATAGACTTGTAACATAGCTACAGTTAAAAAATATAACCAATCCCAGAACTCACACTAAAGTGCCAGCAGAGCATACTAGAATAACAAAAATTGGATGGATTTTCGACAAATATATTTTTACAATCATGTCCACGTGACCAGATAGCGGGAACTCATCGGTTTTATATAGATGAGTAACATAGCTACAATTTAAAAATATAACCAATCCCAGAACTCACACTAAAGTGCCAGCAGAGCATACTAGAATAGCCAAAATCAGATGGATTATCGCCAAATATTTTTTTTCAATCATGTCCACGTAACCAGATGGCAAGGACTCATCGGTTTTATGTATACTAGTAACAAAGATACAATTTCAAAATATAACCAATCCCAGAACTCACACTAAAGTGCCAGCAGAGCATACTAGAATAGCAAAAGTCGGATGGATTTTCGACAAATATTTGTTTTTCAATCATGTCCTCGTAACTAGATGGCGAGAACTCATCGGTTTTGTGTAGACTAGAAACATAGCTACAATTTAAAAATACAACCAATCCCAGAACTCACACAAAAGTGCCAGCAGAGCATGCTAGAATAACAAAAATCGGAGGGATTTGCGACAAATATTTTATTTAAATTATTTACACGTAACCAGATGACGGGAACTCATAGGCTTTATGTAGACTAAAAACATAGCTACAATTTAAAAATATAACCAATCCCAGAACTCACACTAAAGTGCCAGCAGAGCATACTAGAATAGCAAAAGTCGGATGGATTTTCGACAAATATTTTTTTTTCAATCATGTCCTCGTAACCAGATGGCGAGAACTCATCGGTTTTGTGTATACTAGAAACATAGCTACAATTCAAAAATACAACCAATCCCAGAACTCACACAAAAATGCCAGCAGAGCATGCTAGAATAACAAAAATCGGAGGGATTTGCGACAAATATTTTATTTAAATTATTTACACGTAACCAGATGACGGGAACTCATAGGCTTTATGTAGAATAAAAACATAGCTACAATTTAAAAATATAACCAATCCCAGAACTCACACTAAAGTGCCAGCAGAGCATACTAGAATAGCGAAAATCGGATGGATTTTTTTTCAATCATGTCCACGTAACCAGATGGCAGGAACTCATCGGTTTTGTGTAGACTAGAAACATAGCTACAATTTAAAAATACAACCAATCCCAGAACTCACACTAAAGTGCCAGCAGAGCATACTAGAATAGCGAAAATCGGATGGATTTTTTTTCAATCATGTCCACGTAACCAGATGGCAGGAACTCATCGGTTTTATATAGACTAGTAACATAGCTACAATTATAAAATATAACCAATCCCAGAACTCACACTAAAGTGCCAGCAGAGCATACTAGAATAACAAAAATTGGATGGATTTTCGACAAATATATTTTTACAATCATGTCCACGTGACCAGATGGCAAGAACTCATCGGTTTTATGTAGACTAGTAACAAAGCTACAATTTAAAAATATAACCAATCCCAGAACTCACACTAAAGTGCCAGCAGAGCATACTAGAATAGCGAAAATCGGATGGATTTTTTTTCAATCATGTCCACGTAACCAGATGGCAGGAACTCATCGGTTTTATATAGACTAGTAACATAGCTACAATTATAAAATATAACCAATCCCAGAACTCACACTAAAGTGCCAGCAGAGCATACTAGAATAACAAAAATTGGATGGATTTTCGACAAATATATTTTTACAATCATGTCCACGTGACCAGATGGCAAGAACTCATCGGTTTTATGTAGACTAGTAACAAAGCTACAATTTAAAAATATAACCAATCCCAGAACTCACACTAAAGTGCCAGCAGAGCATACTAGAATAGGAAAAATCGGATGGATTTTCGACAAATATATATTTATAATCATGTCCACGTAACCAGATGGCGGGAACTCATCGGTTTTATATAAACTAGTAACATATCTACAATTTAAAAATATAACCAATCCCAGAACTCACACTAAAGTGCCAGCAGAGCATCCTAGAATAGCCAAAATCGGATGGATTATCGCCAAATATTTTTTTTCAATCATGTCCACGTAACCAGTTACAATTATTGTTGGCTACTGGCTACAGTTATTTGTTGAAAATCCATCTGATTTTTGCTATTCTAGTATGCTCCGCCGGCACTTTAGTGTGAGTTCTGTGATATGTTATATTTTTAAATTGTAGCTATGTCACTAATGTATACAAAACCGATGAGTTCCCGTCATCTGGTTACGTGGAAATAATTTAAATAAAATATTTGTCGAAAATCCATCCGATTTTTGCTATTCTAGTATGCTCTGCTGGCACTTTAGTGTGAGTTCTGGGATTAGTTATATTTTTAAATTGTAGGTATGTTTTTACTCTACATAAAACCGATGAGTTCCCGCCATCTGGTTACGTGAACATGATTGAAAAAAAATATTTGTCGAAAATCCATCTGATTTTTGCTATTCTAGTATGCTCTGCTGGCACTTTAGTGTGAGTTCTGGGATTGGTTATATTTTTAAATTGTAGCTTTGTTACTAGTCTACATAAAACCGATGAGTTCTCGCCATCTGGTTACGAGGACATGATTGAAAAAAAAATATTTGTCGAAAATCCATCCGACTTTTGCTATTCTAGTATGCTCTGCTGGCACTTTAGTGTGAGTTCTGGGATTGGTTATATTTTTAAATTGTAGCTATGTTACTAGTCTACATAAAACCGATGAGTTCCCGCCATCTGGTTACGTGGACATGATTGAAAAAAATATTTGTCGAAAATCCATTCGATTTTTGCTATTCTAGCATGCTCTGCTGGCACTTTAGTGTGAGTTCTGGGATTGGTTATATTTTTAAATTGTAGCTTTGTTACTAGTCTACATAAAACCGATGAGTTTCCGCCATCTGGTTACGTGGACATGATTGAAAAAAAATATTTGTCGAAAATCCATCCGATTTTTGTTATTCTAGTATGCTCTGCTGGCACTTTAGTGTGAGTTCTGGGATTGGTTATATTTTTAAATTGTAGCTTTGTTACTAGTCTACATAAAACCGATGAGTTCCCGCCATCTGGTTACGTGGAAATAATTTAAATAAAATATTTGTCGAAAATCCATCCGATTTTTGCTATTCTAGTATGCTCTGCTGGCACTTTAGTGTGAGTTCTGGGATTAGTTATATTTTTAAATTGTAGGTATGTTTTTACTCTACATAAAACCGATGAGTTCCCGCCATCTGGTTACGTGCACATGATTGAAAAAAAATATTTGTCGAAAATCCATCCGATTTTTGTTAATCTAGTATGCTCTGCTGGCACTTTAGTGAGAGTTCTGGGATTGGTTATATTTTTAAATTGTAGCTATGTTACTAGTCTACATAAAACCGATGAGTTCCCGCCATCTGGTTACGTGCACATGATTGAAAAAAAATATTTGTCGAAAATCCATCCGATTTTTGTTAATCTAGTATGCTCTGCTGGCACTTTAGTGAGAGTTCTGGGATTGGTTATATTTTTAAATTGTAGCTATGTTACTAGTCTACATAAAACCGATGAGTTCCCGCCATCTGGTTACGTGAACATGATTGAAAAAAAATATTTGTCGAAAATCCATTCGATTTTTGCTATTCTAGCATGCTCTGCTGGCACTTTAGTGTGAGTTCTGGGATTGGTTATATTTTTAAATTGTAGCTATGTTACTAGTCTACATAAAACCGATGAGTTTCTGCCATCTGGTTACGTGGACATGATTGAAAAAAAATATTTGTCGAAAATCCATTCGATTTTTGCTATTCTAGCATGCTCTGCTGGCACTTTAGTGTGAGTTCTGGGATTGGTTATATTTTTAAATTGTAGCTTTGTTACTATTCTACATAAAACCGATGAGTTCCCGCCATCTGGTTACGTGGACATGATTGAAAAAAAATATTTGTTGAAAATCCATCCGATTTTTGTTATTCTAGTATGCTCTGCTGGCACTTTAGTGAGAGTTCTGGGATTGGTTATATTTTTAAATTGTAGCTATTTTACAAGTCTACATAAAACCGATGAGTTCCCGCCATCTGGTTACGTGGACATGATTGAAAAAAAATATTTGTCGAAAATCCATTCGATTTTTGCTATTCTAGCATGCTCTGCTGGCACTTTAGTGTGAGTTCTGGGATTGCTTATATTTTTATATTGTAGCTATGTTACTAGTCTACATAAAACCGATGAGTTTCCGCCATCTGGTTACGTGGACATGATTGAAAAAAAATATTTGTCGAAAATCCATTCGATTTTTGCTATTCTAGCATGCTCTGCTGGCACTTTAGTGTGAGTTCTGGGATTGGTTATATTTTTAAATTGTAGCTTTGTTACTAGTCTACATAAAACCGATGAGTTCCCGCCATCTGGTTACGTGGACATGATTGAAAAAAAATATTTGTCGAATATCCATCCGATTTTTGTTATTCTAGTATGCTCTGCTGGCACTTTAGTGTGAGTTCTGGGATTGGTTATATTTTTAAATTGTAGCTATGTTACTCATCTATATAAAACCGATGAGTGCCCGCTATCTGGTTACGTGGTAATTTAAAAAAAAATATTTGTCGAAACTCCATCCGATTTTTGTTATTCTAGTATGCTCTGCTGGCACTTTAGTGTGAGTTCTGGGAATGGTTATATTTTTAAATTGTAGCTATGTTTTTATTCTACATAAAACCGATGAGTTTGCGCCATCTGGTTACGTGGACATGATTGAAAAAAAATATTTGCCGAAAATCCATCTGATTTTTATTATTCTAGCATGCTCTGCTGGCACTTTAGTGTGAGTTCTTGGATTGGTTATATTTTTTAATTGTAGCTTTGTTACTAGTCTACATAAAACCGATGAGTTCCCGCCATCTGGTTACGTGGACATGATTGAAAAAAAATATTTGTCGAATATCCATCCGATTTTTGTTATTCTAGTATGCTCTGCTGGCACTTTAGTGTGAGTTCTGGGATTGGTTATATTTTTAAATTGTAGCTATGTTACTCATCTATATATTAAACCGATGAGTGCCCGCTATCTGGTTACGTGGTAATTTAAAAAAAAATATTTGTCGAAACTCCATCCGATTTTTGTTATTCTAGTATGCTCTGCTGGCACTTTAGTGTGAGTTCTGGGAATGGTTATATTTTTAAATTGTAGCTATGTTTTTATTCTACATAAAACCGATGAGTTTGCGCCATCTGGTTACGTGGACATGATTGAAAAAAAATATTTGCCGAAAATCCATCTGATTTTTATTATTCTAGCATGCTCTGCTGGCACTTTAGTGTGAGTTCTGGGATTGGTTATATTTTTAAATTGTAGCTTTGTTACTAGTCTACATAAAACCGATGAGTTCTCGCCATCTGGTTACGTAGACATGATTGAAAAAAAAATATTTGTCGAAAATCCATCTGATTTTTGCTATTCTAGTATGCTCTGCTGGCACTTTAGTGTGAGTTCTGGGATTGGTTATATTTTTAAATTGTAGCTTTGTTACTAGTCTACATAAAACCGATGAGTTCTCGCCATCTGGTTACGTAGACATGATTGAAAAAAAAATATTTGTCGAAAATCCATCTGATTTTTGCTATTCTAGTATGCTCTGCTGGCACTTTAGTGTGAGTTCTGGGATTGATTATATTTTTAAATTGTAGCTTTGTTACTAGTCTACATAAAACCGATGAGTTCTCGCCATCTGGTTACGTAGACATGATTGAAAAAAAAATATTTGTCGAAAATCCATCTGATTTTTGCTATTCTAGTATGCTCTGCTGGCACTTTAGTGTGAGTTCTGGGATTGGTTATATTTTTAAATTGTAGCTTTGTTACTAGTCTATATAAAACCGATGAGTTCCCGCCATCTGGTTACGTGGACATGATTGAAAAAAAATATTTGTCGAAAATCCATCTGATTTTTGCTATTCTAGTATGCTCTGCTGGCACTTTAGTGTGAGTTCTGGGATTGATTATATTTTTAAATTATAGCTATGTTACTAGTCTACATAAAACCGATGAGTCCCTGCCATCTGGTTACGTGGACATGATTGAAAAAAAATATTTGTCGAAAATCCATTCGATTTTTGCTATTCTAGCATGCTCTGCTGGCACTTTAGTGTGAGTTCTGGGATTGGTTATATTTTTAAATTGTAGCTTTGTTACTAGTCTATATAAAACCGATGAGTTCCCGCCATCTGGTTACGTGGACATGATTGAAAAAAAATATTTGTCGAAAATCCATCCGATTTTTGTTATTCTAGTATGCTCTGCTGGCACTTTAGTGAGAGTTCTGGGATTGGTTATATTTTTAAATTGTAGCTATGTTACTAGTCTATATAAAACCGATGAGTTCCCGCTATCTGGTTACGTGGAAATAATAAAAAAAATATATTTGTCGAAACTCCATCCGATTTTTGTTATTCTAGTATGCTCTGCTGGCACTTTAGTGTGAGTTCTGGGATTGGTTATATTTTTAAATTGTAGCCATATTACTAGCCTATGTAAAACCGCTGAGTTCCTTCCCCCTGGGTACGTGAAAATAATATGTAAAAAAGATTTGTCGAAAATCTTTCCGATTTGTACTATTCTAGTATGCTGTGCTGGCACTTTAGTGTGAGTTCCTGGGTCAGTTATTGTACAAATGTATCATTTTATTACTAGGCTTTGCAAAATCGACAAGTTTCCACTTTTAAATAACCTTTTTGCAGATTTTTTTTTGGTTAAATTTTTGTCAATTTATTTTATCAATAAATTATTTTTTAAGTTTATTTCGCGAGAACTATCACTGAAAACTAATAGGAACTCCAGGTATTAGCTAATTACACTAATCAATAGCTTTTTTTCAATTTTGTAGAAAATGCTCTGCTGTGTGAAGTTAGCAGAGCATTATTTCATTCTGCTTTATCTCCGTGAAATCGCCAGAACTATTCCTGAAAACTATCAGGAACTATAGAACTCATGTGCATGCGAATAGAACTCTCATTTTTTAGTGCTCTGCTGGCAAAGGCTGTGCTAGTTTCACGGACACTTAGAAATATAAAGTCTTTAAAAAGTAGACAAAATACCGATATTAATAAAAGTACCGCCTAAGGCGGGTTACGCCCCTCCGCCTATGATACGCTAAGCCTCTGTTTTCGAAGTAAAACTGCTCTAATTTGTAATTTTGTATTGTGAGATTATAAGTTGGAAAATAAACTTTTGTTAAAATTTTGTTAATGGCATAATCATTAAATTGTCTTCGCTTTTATTTTATTTTTAATCACGACACAACTATTGCAGTTGTCACTGTCGAGTGTTCTGCTTTTATGTCAGTGTCAAAGTGTCAATGTCGTCGTCTAGAGTTGATGCGGAGTGCGGACAATAATAAACACGCGTGTTTTAATAATTTTGTAATTATTATATTAATAATGTTCTTTTACGTTTGACATTTGCCAAATAATTTACGATAACTAATAAGTTGTGAGAATGGCTGAAGATAAAAGGAGCAGCCAAATATTCACCGGTGCGAGAGTGTTAGGTTATGTCAGTACACTTGTACCATTTGTATCCAGATTTATCAAGAGACGTGGTGAAAACCTAGTTTGTACTAGTGTAGGGAAGTGGTTCCATACGTATGGGTGCGACAAGTTCCGCCTGCTCAGCGTTAGTGGGGAACACCCCGGCCCCATAACATGTATGAGCGGCGACAATTTTCACGTATACACAGCCAGTGAGAATAATATATACGCGTGGAGGCGAGGCTGCGAACTAAAACACGTTTATAAAGGGCACACTGCGCCAATACACCACATACTACCTTTCGGCGTACACATAATTTCCATAGATGAAGACAATGTGTTGAGAATATTCGATATAAAGGACGAGGAACAGATCTTAGAACTCAATTTTGATATAGAACATTTTAAAATTACAACACTGTGCCATCCACCGACATATCTGAACAAGATCCTGCTTGGAAGCAAGCAAGGTCAACTTCAAATTTGGAATGTACGTACAAGCAAATTGGTTTACACTATAACGGGCTGGCAATCGTCTGTGAGGGTGACAGAGCCCGCGCCAGCCGTAGATGTGGTAGCTATAGCGTTGGCTAATAGAAAAATACTCTTGCATAATATCCGGTATGATGAAACTATTATGGAGTTTGTCCATGATTGGGGCATGGTCAGTTGTTTATCGTTTAGACTGGACCAGGCCCCAGTTATGGTGTCAGGAAGTACCCAAGGGCATATAGTTGTGTGGGATTTGGAGGAGAAGAGAGTTAAGTCTCAAATCCAAGCAGCACACTCATCGAGGATAGCTGGGTTACAATGTTTGATGTCTGAGCCTTTGATGATTACTAATTCACCTGATAATTCCTTGAAAATGTGGATCTTTGATATGTCTGATGGTGGTGCAAGACTTCTTAAGAAAAGGTATGAATATCATATTTTATAGTGTACAAAAAAGAAACCAGATATTACTTGACAAAATTTTTGAGTTCATGGTATTTATTTGTGCCATTTGCAAATGCTAAATAATACTCATTTTATAATTTAAGTAATAGTAATCAAAATATATTCTTCAATATAGGTTCTTTACAGAGCACTTTTTGAATGTCATTACAACTACCACCACATCACAAGGTGTTTCGTTATGGAGAAGAAGCGGCGAAAGAAACTCCATAACACACATCATACAACATACATACAAATATTTATTAAACAAGTAATTTAATTGAACATTCAAGTTAATACATTTTTACAAGATTTTATTTAATTGGCACTATTGCAGGCCCTTACATTGGGTCAAATTAGTAGTCTGATAGGCAAAACATTAAATATTATAATTAACTATTAGATCATCATTAGATTTCATAATTAATCATGAAGTTGGTATGTCCATTGATCAACATGTACTTACATCTCTGTTAAATTACTTTCAGAGAAGGACATGCTCTACCACCAAACCTAGTCAGATATTGTGAACCAACTGGTGAGAATATGCTAGTATCAGGTACTGATAGCAGCCTGCATATCATGAACACCGTGACAGAAACATTTAACAAAAATATGGGCAAGGCTTCCTATAGCAGAAAAGCATCTAAAAAGAAAAGTAAGTAAAAATAAATTGCAAATAATTGGTGCATACTAAATGTTTATTCGAATTTTATTTTTATTAGTAATAAATGTGGTGGTAGAATCCTTTGTGGTTCGACTCCGGCGGTCCCACCGCCTCACCTATTTATACCTAATAACAGTAGTGTTAGGCGCTGCTGTGTTCCGGTTTGAAGAGTAAAGGAGACAGATTTTTCCGAGGCGTTCCAGATTAGTCCTCAAGAGTAGCGGCGAATAAGAATATCTAATCCTATCTGGGGTTGATTACAGATGTCCATGGGCGACAGTAGCCACTTACCATCAGGTGGACTGTATGCTCGTCTGCTACTCCTATATTATAAAAAAAAAATGTATGAGGATTTTCTGTGATAAAGGGTGCCATGTATTAATACACTGACATGTGGAACCATAACTTTAATTATTGTAACTTGTATGGAAGTTCAGTAAGAGAGTCGCTCTATTATTGAAATGAATCTATTGAATGAAGATAATGGTTGCTCCCAAGCTGATGAAAAATATACAATTGATAGTTGCCACTGCATTTCTGTGAAGACCAATAAAATTATTTTTTATTCCATGGTTAAGGCACTCAGCGAAACTACTGTAAAATTAGATGTTATTGAAAACCTTTGACAATTTTTGTATTGCAGAGAGAACTCAAACGGACTACCTCATTCTTCCACCAATTTCCAAGTTGAGCTCATGCATGCAAAGAGACAAGCAATGGGACAGCATTGCCTCTTTGCATGAAGGGAAGTACATGGCAACTACTTGGTCATACAATAGGATATGTATGGGCGAGCATAAACTGAAGCCTCCAGAAATGGTTAAGGGAACCTTGGCCACATGTCTCACTGTGACACATTGTGGAAATTTTGTTATTATAGGTAAAATATTCTTTGTATTTGTATTCAAAATACCATATTCTGTAATGTCTTGAGAAACAACTTGTTCAACATTAAAAAATAGTTCTGTAAAACAGTCCATTCTAAAACAATATTTTATGTGAGATTTTTCAAATGAAACAAAAATATAATCATTATTAAGTTATTAGCACTGGAGAGTAAACTTTATTAAAAAAAATTGTCTTTAAAATCTTTGTCTTATAGTATTAGGCAACTTTAACATTATGGTGGTCTTCATAAAGGAGTCTTCATATTCATTTTATTTACATATACTTAATTTTTAATTACTAGGTTAAATATATTACTTGGATATCAACAGGTTACAGTAATGGTCAGGTGCACAAGTTTAACATGCAGTCTGGTATTTATCGAGGTCACTATGGAGAAGAGAAGAAGCTTGCACACAAAGGAGCAGTGCGGGGTGTTGTAACTGATATCTGCAATGAGAGGGTTATTACCGCAGGAGCCGACGACAAATTAAAGTTCTGGTATTTTAAAACAAGTATGTATTATATGACAGTACTTTTATTTCACGTTATCTCATCTTTGATTTGGAATGCAATACAAATTTTATAATCAATCATGTTATTACTAATATTAATATCCATACAGTTTTATGTCTATTTAAGTGAGGTTAGGTTTGGTTAGTTGCCGAATAAGTTCATTGCAGTGATATAATACTCGTATTATGGAATATGGCAAATATTTTTTCTGATAATTCATCATATGGATCGCCCATCAAAACAACTATAACTTATCTGAGTTAGTTCTGAAAATAATTTAATCTGTCTGACTAATAATAACTTGTTCATTTTATAAAATGTTTTCCAGTATTCAATGATAGAATTCCTTTAGTCGTTAGTAAATACTTTGGTAAGTAACATTATTTCTCTATTTCAGCTACAGCACCTTACCATGTGATAAGATTAGAGGACTCTGTGGATAGCATGAAATGTCACAGAGACAGTGGTTTGCTCGCACTAGCAAATGAAGACTTTACCATTACTCTTATAGATATAGATACTATGAATGTGGTGAGAAAATTCGAGGGGCATATTGCGAAAATAAATGACTTCGATTTTGATTGCCAGAGCAGGTAACAGTTCAGTTTAAATATTTTTATTTAAATATAATGTGTCTCAAAATGTAATACATATATTATTTTTTAAATATACAGTTAAAAAATGTATGGACCTGATCAGGAGCATTCAGTGAATTTTGGTATTTATAACAAATCACACTAGTGCCTTAGGTGTACCATACGTTTATTGTATCTTTTAGTAATTATTACAGGCTATTTATGAGATAGGTTTGATGAATATCTAATGGAATTTTATATTTATTTTAGGTGGCTGATTTCCTCTTCTATGGATTGCACTGTGTGTGTTTGGGATATTCCCAGTGCTCAGTTGGTGGATATATTTTCGGTAAGTATTATTGTATACATAAATACATAAATATAATCACTGGTTACATTATTAGACACACACAATAAGATTTTTTAGTAATATGTGGATGCCATGATAAATTCTTGTGGATGATTTGCTAAAAACATGTTCATACTTGTTCAATTCAATTAATTTAGTTCAATACCGAAATAATACAGATTTAGTGTTATGGTACGGTGGTCTGATTTGGGAAAGACACAGGGTAATTACTGAAAAATGGGTAGAAGATTGTATGTGTTTTTTTTCTTCTTATGCCTACCACATGTTATCGCCATCACCCAGGGTCGACTGGCAGAGAATGCCATTAGGCTTTTAGTTTACCCTTTAAGTTTACCCTTTGTAACCCTTAGTTTAAGGTGTACAAAAATAAATAAATAAAAAGATTGGTCTAAGTATCATTAGACATGGAAGGCCTATATTATCTCCTTTCTACTCCCAGAAACTAATGGTTAAATGTGTGATGCGAGCTCACTTCCTGCGGATGGTATAATATAGGCCTGTACAATACTACAAGTATCAATTTTAAAATGTTTCGTAGGTGGAACAACCCTGCACATCGCTCACAATGTCGCCGACGGGAGATTTCCTAGCGACGACGCACGTTGGCGAAGTGGGCGTGTTCCTGTGGGCCAACAAACTGCTTTACGAGCGGGTCTTCCTTAAACCGATTGACAGGAGTGCTGTGGACATTCCTAGATTAAGTATGTTTTATACTATTTTATATGTTTCTTTAGATTTATTTTCCGTGTAAATCGTGTAAAAAGTAATAAACAGCTTTTAAACACTTTAATAAAATCCTTTTTACTATAATTAATATTATACATACGTTAAAATCAGTTTAATCAGTAAGAGTAGTCATTACAGACGGATTATATTATTTAACCAAGTTTATTGTTTTTTATGCTAGTTTACGATAAAAGTAAGAGAAACACGAAGTTTAATTTATTTTTGATGGATTAATCTTAGTCTTCTTAATCTCTATTTTTCATAAAAAACAACTTAAGTCGATTTTTTAAATGAAGGTTTCACATTCACATTTCAGCTATCTGTATTCTGTATACATTTTTTTATTCACAGAACTACCAAGCACTCTCGCTGAGAAACCAGATATAGATGACATAGGAGTCATAGACTTAGGCGAGCCGGAATACAAATCTCCTGAACAAATAAGCAAGGAACTTGTCACCCTTTCTGGACAACCAACGTCACGATGGCTCAATTTATTGAATCTAGATATTGTCAAGCAGCGGAATAAACCGAAAACACCCATAACTGTACCAAAATCAGCACCATTCTTTTTACCAACTGTACCTAGCTTAGAACTTGAATTTGATCTAGAAAAGGATAAAAAGAGAGATGGAAATAAACTCTTGATACCTGACTCACTTTCAACTTTGACAGTATTTGCTAAGAAATTACTCGAATGTGACGACGATTATGAAAAATGTTTAGAAAAACTTAAGACAATGTCGCCATCTTCAATAGAAGCGGAGGTAACAAGCATGGCGCCTGATGCAGGAGGTTCTATCGAAGTTATGAAGAAGTTTATAACAATGCTAGAAGTAATGCTGCGTAGTAATAAAGACTTTGAATTAGCCCAATCGTACTTGAGTTTGTTCTTGAAGACGCATACGAAACTAATATCGATGGATAGAGATTTAAGGAGCTCTCTAGATTCGGTTGAAGAATTAGTGGTGCAGTCGTGGTCCAGGTTGCAGAGTAACATGTTGTATAACATCTGTGTTGTTAAAGCATTAAAGGATATGTAGTTTTTTACATAGTGTTTTACTTACTTTCCTAATGTTCGTAATTAGTATTTTTCTCGGCATGATATTTGCTTATATGATTAGCTTGAGTTATTTGGCTTTTGGATCAATCATTGACACTCAGAAGCTGTCTTGGGGAATGAAGGGATTAAATCCGGGGGTTGAGAGGGGGTATTACCTTCCTACGAAGTTACTATTGCGATAACCAGATTATCAACTTTTTTTTTACGAGGGGGAACCCTTCAAAAGGTACCCGACGTCATGGGAGTGACACCGGGTTGACACATGTGGGACTTTTACCGCACTAAAACCCCCCCGGTAGCCGTCCTCGGCGCTGCGTAGAGGACTCCGGGATCTCCAAAGGAACGCAACCGGAGTCCTCTTAGCGCATTGCCCCGTCGGGCTCCGCCCAGGTGAGCTTGTCGCTCGCCACACCGTCTGGTGTGTACAACCGGGGTCGCTGACGTGCGGTTCGAGTTCCCATTCTTGCCACCCGGAACCCCGTTTTAGTCGCCTCTTACGACAGGCAGGAGAAACCGTAGTCCTATTCTACTCCCGGTACTACAGGGACGAGATTATCTACTACCTACCAACACGAAAATTTCTGTCAAATAGATATACGTAATTAAAATTTGTGTATTATAAATGCCTTTGTACCTAACCGCAGACAATTCTTCAACCCAAAATACATTTTATATTTGTGGCAGTGCCACCTCAGTGGAACCATGTGAAACAAAGCGTGCGAGTATTATTTTTTTTATAATGAGACTGGTGGACTACGTATTTGCGTAGAAATCGTTGTCTACGCACATTTGCGGTACCAAAGAAACCACGGATTTCCGTATGGAATGAGCTCGTTTTCTTCCTTTTTTGAAAAAGCTGCATGGGTGGGATTAAGAGTAGTCCATTAATATTAGTAACCACGAATGACATAATAACAAAAGACCGTGCAATCTGAATAATAAGCTACGCTAAGTATTTTTTCTTTCTGATATAAAATGTAGATGGGTAGATACTTACGCTTATTTGAAACAAACAAGTCCCACTTAGTTCGTACAATAATAATCCTTATGTTATAAAGAGGGCTCTTACCGTTACATAATAGATTTTATTTGCCTTCATAGTTAATAGCGAAAGTGGTTTTACGTGCAAAGTCTGCTATTGAAGTGTAGGTATTATTGTTTGCCCCTGTAGTCCCGGGACTAGAATAGGGCTACGGTATCCCCTGCCTGTCGTAAGAAGCGACTAAAAGGGGGCTCCCGGGGTTGCGGGCGGCAAGAGTCGGAGCTCGAACCGTCCAGTAAGAGACCCCGGGAAGGACGGCGGTATGTGTGGTCGCATACTGTCGTGAACACCAGATGGTTTTTGGGTTTAGTGCGGTAAAAATTCCACATAACTCGACGTTGGTTTCCCCCTCGATAAAGGTATTATTGTTTTTTTTAAATTAGATTTTGCTCGTAGCTAAAGTTGTACTAAAGAAGTCATCTTTCCCTTTTGTTTGAAGTCCCTGAAGTCCCTTTGACGTCGCGCCAAACGGCAAGTCCGCTCCGAATATAGAAACGAGTCGCGTCACAATAGCAAATTGCAGATATTAGCGGAACGAAGACAGCGCGGGATCCTCCTGGCACCCGTCCGCTGCCCGCTCTCGGCCACGGGTACATAGCTGCGTTAGTGTGCCCTTACGTTACGGAGTATATGCTAACTAAACTTGCGCGCAACAACTTCAGAGCGGACTAGAAGTTTGGCGAGGATATTACCTACATTACAGATCCGTCAGTTTCGCAGCTTTGGTCTTTACACACAAAATCTTTATTTTTAGTACTTTGAGTTTTGTTACACAAAATATTTATTTTTAGTACTTTGAGTTTGTATTATACGAGTAGCGACGCGTATTTAAAAATAGCTTTTCTTTCATTAAATTCAGCTTCCTTAGTTCGATTATATATTAGGATACTGGCATAAAATCTATTTTACAAAAATTCAAGGAGACGGAAGGCATTAGTGAGAAATAGGACTCCACGGGGAATTTACTTCTACTTTGTTATTCTAGTCTAAATGGGCAGTAAAATGGCTGTGTCACTAAATTATATAAGATAAAATTGAAAACAGTTAGGTACTTATTTTTGTAATTCTATGCTAAGTGTACCTAATTCGCTATATAAACAATGACTTATCGATAAGTAGAGGGTTAAATATCGAGACTACGACGTCTTATTGAATATTTTCGAAGGGAATTAAGTAAGTCGCGGCGGATCGCTTTACTGAGGGCGGCGTTCATTAATCGTCTTTCGTCTTCATTTTCGCAATAAGTATTCATTTCTACCACTGGGGGAGGTAGGGTGGAGATGGGGCGCGTTTGCAATGAAAATCTGATTGTGATGCCTTTGCATTATCAATATCTCTATCTGCCAATTTCCCTCGCTTCCTAAGATCTCTTTAGATAATGAAACTGTGTGGTGAGTAATATTTTATGTACCTATACCTATATTGTCGTATAGTCATCTATGCCATCTCGTTTATTGTAAGTAGGTATTGATATGCAGGTAATTAATTGTTAGAGTCAATTACTTAATTTAATTAAGTGGCCATCAGAACTGAATGCCATTGATTCTGATTGAGCATTGCAGATTATTAGAAAACAATATTTCATTGACAATAATAGTCGTAGGTAATCCGTGGAACTTAGAAGAGTTGCGTTTTTAACATATTTCATGGCGTCTTCCAAACCCCCAGTTTGTAACAAATAAACGTAGGGACACGTTTAGACAATATTTTTGTATTTCTTATATCAGGCTACATTGTTTTTATTAAAACCGTTGCTAAGAAAAACAGTACTTTCTATAAAGTAAAACAGTATTTTCTCGAATACAGAACTTTCTTCTTTCCGAAGTCGGTTAATAAAAGTGTACCTAATTCTGGAGACGCTTTATTCCGAACCATTTAACGTTTTCAGTTAAAATCTTCATGAACTGAAAGTGTCGCGCGAACGAAGTGGTCGATATTGGTTATGTCCATCCAGATTTATGAATTCAATATTAAAGTTATAATTCTGGGTAAGTATCCAGCTGCCGTGGTAAGAAAGGTGTTGATAACATTTTGAAATGACTTTTACAGTACCTACCTATACTTACATGTATTTAAAGTTATATTACTTAACTAAATTTACTCTAATTGAGAATTTATTATATCTATAATGTTGCTTTGCTATGTGACTGTATGGTAATAGTTCTTTGAGGTATATTTAAAGATATAATAATAAAATAGCTAAATGTCAATTTCTTTCTGAACTAATCATATTAAAGTAACAGTCAATTTATTGCTTCTTAAAAAATATTTTTCAAAAATCACTTAATATTTGTATCATTCAGTATTAAGTAAGCGGCATTAAGCTATCATTTTAATTAAATCGAATGGTGCATACATTTATTTTTCTAGATATAATTTCGTTTGATAAATGAGTTAATACAGAGTTTAATAGGAACTTATGTTTGTTAAGCGATTTGAGTGTTAATAGACTATTACCATGCAAGCGACATGTTTCAGCGACGTGTATTCGACGAGCGTTATTGGAACAAACAAGTAAGTGCATTAAGTCCTGCAAAATTGTTTCATGAAAAGTGTATGACCAGATGTTGACCGTCACGTAATTGAAAGCAAACAGCGCGGGGCCGCGTTATCAGAGGCTCTGCGCGTCTGCTAACCTCGTGTCAACAGCGGGTCAAGCGCTTTATTTTGCTTAAGTACAAATACATGGAATTGGCCATGTAGTAGTGTAGTGTTTTAAGTATTTAGATAAGTGTTAACATTTATATAAGTTTTAAGGGAGGAAACAGTTCGTAGTTCAAATCCGTAGTAGTCAGTAACATGCCTAATAAAAGCAATGTTAAGCCCTGTTGTGTTTCTTACTAAAGAAACACTTATACGACGTTTTCCAACTTGGCTGGTCATAGATGTCAATGGGAATTTGTTTTCAGTTACCGTTTGTTACTTATATTTTATATAAAAAAACCTACAATACAAATCATCATCAACCCATTACGGTCCCACTGCTGGGCATGGGTCTCCTCTCAGAATGAGAAGGATTAGGCCATAGTCCACCGCGCTGGTCGCTGACCAAGTGCGTATTGGTAGACTTCACATACCTTTTGAGATTTTTTTATAATCTCTCAGGTTTCCTCATGATGAAGTGATAATTAATTTCTAATATGCACATAATTTCGAAAAATCAGAGGTGCGTGCCTGGGATTTGAACCTCGGACCCCTCGATCGAGAGGCCAAGTTTCTTAACCACTACGCCGTACAATACAAATAAGCACTTGCAATTTTAGAAAACATAATTAATATACCTACGTATCTAAGCTACTTATAGTATTCCACCTCCTACTACTACTTATTGTATTTGAAGAAATAATGATCATTATATCACGTAGATTGCTTATAACTCCTACGTATCTGTTTACTTGCGACTGTTTATATTTCCAACCCTAAGTAAATTGAATGTATGGAAATTACCACTTTCTAAAGTGTGACCTTAACGAACCTTCATGGAAGGTATGTAGAATTAATCACACTCATCCCTTGCAAATCGAAAAGAAAAAGGTTTCGCCAGTGGTATGCTAATTACAGAAGGCAGAATATCTACAACCCTTTTAACATACGTCCATTTCTGTATGTTTTATTTACATTTTCACTGCAAATGTGAGTTGAAAGGATATTTAATGTAGACCGACATAGAGATGATGGGTATGCTCGTGTATGCCTTTAATTAAGATATTACTTACAGCTTTTGAATTTGATTTAATGAATATGAAAATGTTTTTATTCAATTCCCTAATATTTTTTTTATTGTAGGGTAGGTACATGCATAAACGTAAAACACTACTTTAAAATTTATCTACCTACTTTAGTGTACTCATAAATGTTAACTTGGATACTTCGTTGGTATTGTTGACCGAATGTAGGATATTGTTTAGATAAGAAAAAAACATTTAAAAACTTGTGTTATTTAAATATAATATTGCTATGAAGCAACCTATAACTACGAGTACTGTAAAAAGACGTGCTTATGACGCATGATAACGTTATCATTGATGATTTCTCTGTGTGAATGTAAGTAGAATTTGTTCATGTATTGTGATATCGGTTTTAGCAGTGGACATTTTTACCGGTTTCTGTGTAAATAGAGTGCTACGAATGAGGCAATTTCTAACTTAAGAAAAGAAATGCAGTCTTACAGACATGAATCACAGAAGGTCAGGTAAGTCCAATTTGTTTTTAGTTAAACTATGTTTTTATTGATAATATAAGAATTATTTATAGAGAAACATAGCTACTCTGGTAACGTGGTGTTTAATTGTCGGGGTCCAATTAGATCTGGAAGTCAACGTCGCTTTATCGAAACGCTATATCCGAAATCGAATGTCGTAGCAATGCACGCATAAATTTACTGGACTGTTTCCGTTTTATGCAATCCAATGGGTACTTGTATAATGCAATGGTTATCAGCGATCATGGAAGCACCAATGTATGTATGAAATTGTCATGACGTCATACGTAACGACAAAAACCTATTTTAGTAGCAGTTATTTTTTGCTGTATAGTGACAAATAGAAATTGAAGGCATATAATGACAAAAAAAGAACATGTTTATTTCCATTTTATGAGAAACGTGGAGTTCAGGTTCTATCAATAAAATACCGATGGAATTATTTATTAAGTATTTCTCATAAGCGTTCGGAAAAAATTTAATTTCCGCACAGCTTTTGACGTGCGTCTACTTTCCTTATTTATCGTACAAAATATTTATCTCGAAGAATTTCCAAATGTCATCATTTCTTAGCGACGATAATGTGAAATTTACTTTACACCTACTTACTTTTGTAAATATTTATTTTTTACATCTGCACAAAGCGAATTGACGTCACAGATACGATTAGTATTAACGTCACAGATACTACTAGATATTGCCAGTCCTGAAGGAATAATTATCGCCTGATATTAGCGTAGCGAAAAAATTCTAAGTCTATGCCTGACATATCTCCACCGAAAGATATAACTATTTCACGATAGTAATAGGTAAGATGTGGACCATATTGGTTCTATATTTATAAATACACGTAGTATTTAACTGTTTCCAAAATTTTCACAAATAAACGTAGATATGCAAATATATAATGGTATATGACTTACTATTCTGATTATTACGATAATGTGTGTTTAGGAAATATGCCAGTTATATCTTACAGACAGAAAGCAAACTTTTTATTACATCGATATCTACAATAAGTCGAATAATAAAGATTAGGACATTTTCTATTAGCGATCCTTTATTCCGAGCCATTTAACTTTTTCTGTCTAAAGTTGAATATCCATAAAACGAAATGGCGGTGCGACCACTTCGCGGTTGGTTTTGTCCATTTAGATTTATAAAATTTTATAACATAAGATACTTGGAAGCGTAGAAAGCTAAAAGAAAAGTATCTATCCTTGAGAAGTTTAGTAATTTGACATTTTGCGACGTTTTCTCTTGTGTTTTAGTTTTTCCTTTTAATCTTTTATATCCAGAACAAAAATTAACGAGCTAACTTTAGTATTTGAATAATAATTCCTTAAACTGTCGCTAGAAAGCTTAAAGCCGAAAAAATATACGTAATCCTATGGTAATAGCTTAATTAACTTAGCTTCTCTTGTACAATATTAGGTATAATAGTCGAAAGTATATTTTTATGAACAGTTGTAAATTGTTGGCTAGTATTGTGATGCTAGACCGTTAACCTACAAAATATCTATAGAACCTTGATCTTGGAATATTATTTTCAAACGTTTTGATATTAAACTTAGAAGCCAGTTGAAAGAGAATACTTATTTGTTGTCAATTTGCAATAATAATATTCTTTCAATGACACTAGGCGATGCGGACAAAAGAAAATACTTGGCAGTAGGCTCGAAAGAAAATAATCGGAATAAAAGAGGGTTAAGTAGGTTAATTACTTTGAAAATTAGAGTTTGACAGAGCGAAGCGATGATATTCCTCCTTCGTTTTACAGAATACTAAGTGAGATGGTCTCATTCGATTTTGCTCATGGCCCGTGAAATCATCCTCTTATACGGGGTCCTAGGTTTGGCACGTTTTGTAATAAGGCTGTATTAGTTTGGAAGCGTTCTAGAGTATATCGTTACTTCGTTAGCATTTTAACTTTAAGCTCAAATACTTATATGTAGATTTGCTGGCAATTTGGTAATATTATTATTCAAATTACGTTTACAATTTGTGTGTTATGTATCCGCAAACCAACAAACTTGTTTCAGGAAATCCTAAATAAATGAAACATGCGCAACAAAATTAATTCAATACCTTTCCACTTTTCAGATTTTAGGGCTGAATATGGTACCTTCAAGCATTAAGTTTCTTGTTGGTGTTATAATACTTTAAAATATATTGTATCAATAAATTATTATTAACGCCTGCTTTACTTATAGCAATACACTAGGGTTAGTTTAGCCGGAATAGATGTAGCATCTATTCCGGCACACAAAAAAATTTAAACTTTGAACGGAAAAATATGAGTCACTGGAATATTTGTTCTACGGAGATCGAACCCCTTTTTAGTGTCAGACAGTTACAGACAGTAGTAATGGTTACTATACCATGGTTAAATAATCATCAATTCACTAGGTGTATACATATACCCACTTTACACTATCAATTATGTCTTTTCAAAGGCAGAACCCATATATTCGCTATAATTTGTTTGCGTAGAGTACCTACAAATATGATGAAAATAAAATAGCGTAGCGTGATGGCATGAATCAAGCGAGAAGGCCTGATAGCGATGTGGTGATTAATAATGGAAATACGGAGTTAAATTCGAGTTAAGCGGCCATTTTGCAGTAGTTTTCACTTTGACCCTAATTTAGTTGCTCAGTATACGGGTTGTTGTGACCGCAAGGGAACAATAGAGATTTGCCATCAGTATAATCGTCCGCAGTTAAGAAGCTCCAAATAGTTTAACGTAGTTGAGTTGATCTACTGGTCTGCTCAAAAACCAAGTAGAGACAAGTGGACGTCAATTTATACATCAAATGGCTTTGTTTCTTTATTGGAGATATAAGTACAATTATTATGAAATCATAATTATTAAAATATTTTGGCTGTAGGTCTAACCCTATGTCCCTGTAGTTCCGGGACCAGAATAGGGCTACGGTATCCCCTGCCTGTCGTAAGAGCGACTAAAAGGGGGCTTCAGGGGTTGCGGACGGCAGGAGTGGGAACTCGAACCGGCCGACCAGCAACACCGGGATGGACGGCGGTAAGTGTGGTCGCATACCGTCATGAACACCAGATGATGTGGTGAGTTTCAAGCTCACCTGGGCGGAACCCGACGGGGCAACGCGCTAAGTGGATTCCTGTTGCGTTTCGTTGTCGTAAGAATCCCACATAACCCCGTGCCGCTCCCACGGCATAGGGTACCTTTTGAAGGTTTCCCCCTCGTTACATTGAAAAGGATGAACATTTTTAAAGTGCGTGGTACCTACTACTGACTTATTTATTCCTTGCCTTCAGTTACAATTTTCGCGCTGTAATGTTCTCGCCGCCCTATTCCCTTCATTTTATTACAGTTTTACCGTTGGTCTAGTTTGTAATGAGACATTATTTACTTTCATGAGGCGTTCTAAACTCAGCGATGAAAGTAGTTTTCAAGGGTAACTAATGCATCGTATATTCGTTATAAAGTCCAAAAAATTAAATGGATTTATGTATATTTGATGTCATTTGACAGTAAATGATCGTTCAATAACGGCAAGAACCTATACCTACCATTTTGTCCGTATCTATTACATAAATGACTAAATAAGGGCCGTCGCAGATGCGTCGTCAGAACTAAGAATCATGAAGTAGTGTAAAGAAATGTTGTATCAGAGAAATATTCACATATTTTATATACTTGAGTGCTATCTAAGTTACTAAGAGCTCCAGACGAGCAAATAAAAAGCAAGGATTTACTGAAGTAGTACTGAAGTAGCGGGGAACACAAAGTTTTCCAATTGATAATAATTTTCATTGTGATGCAACACAAAGGCGAGCGAAAAGTATGGAGTTCTGAAATAAATTCTTAATTTAAGAGCTGACTGAACGCTATCTGAAAGGAAAGTCGGGATTAGAAGAACAAAGAGCACGGCTCAGCTGACTGCGGGTCTTAATTTTTTTGTTGACTTGTATTTTGTTCTGTTTATACAAATTGGACTATAGACTCGTAATTAATGTTATGCTGCTATAGAAATATTTAATAATAAATAACGTAAGGCAGAAAATATTTACACGAGGCTTCAACAGTCTTCAGAGTTCAAGATTTATTTGTGTGAGGTTTTTCATCTTGTAAACTTCTATGGATATCTGTAACCAACTCTATGTAGAGTAGGGGTTCTATTTACCACAGATTCGACTCACTTTTAAATACTGGGATGGTTACTTCATATGTAAGTTAGTCTGTTTTCCACTAACAATTGATTCTAATTTTACTATAACTGACGTGAATGTTAGAGATATTTGGAAACGTTGCTAGTAAAGTATATTATATTTTGTACTTGAATTATTGGATACTGTGTACCTACATTTACTGATTTACTAGTAAGAACTCATAGGCACTACAAACACATCCACAAGTCACATTTAACTACATACAATTAGTAATTAAGCACCTAATAAAATTTTAGGTATTTTAAGCTGTAATAAACTTATAAATATAGGAAATCAGGAATTTTATATAACGAAAAACAGGTATAGTTCAATATTAATATTAAGTGCCGTTAGGGTTGCGATAAATTCGTGCGGTTTTCTCAAATTGATTTACATATTATGAATGGGATGAATGACCGAGCCATTGTTATTAATAGCACGAACATTTACGGTTGTCTTTTTTTGCTTTAGGATTTATTCATTCATTCTATTTCTGACAGGAATTATAAGCATCCAAAGGCTACTTAAGGTTACTTTTTGTTTTTCAAAGACTTTTCATTCGATTTATCTAAACATTTATCTTAAGGTTGGGTATTTCTTAATATCTATCCAGACCCTACTTAGGTGTTTGAAGTTAATGATAGACAGTTTATCACAGCGTTGCGTATACCTGAGGATTAAACCTTAATGCCTCCAATAACTCCTCTATCGTGAGGTTTCTTAGTTATTCCACTAATATTATGTACCGAATTACACAATATGGATAACATGACTCATTTTCGAAAGAGATGTGTGGTGTGGCCGATGGGAAGCATTCATCTATTAAACCTTAAAGTTCTGCAGGGTTATGAATTTGTCAATATTCGTCTATAATATCAATAACCTTGCAAACGTTCAAATGTTCTTGTCAAAGACCACAAGGAGATTTGAGTTTAGTCACTTAAGACAGTTATTACCAAACTTTGTTAATATGTGATATTATTACTTATATTATCTGAATCAATTTTAGGGCAAATGTATCGTGTATACACATTGTACATTTCAACAATATGTACCTATTTACTATTCGGCACGCACTTTAAATATTTTTCCGTTTTCTGCATTAAGTACCTACATAACACGGTTTGACTTTTCTTTAAATTATATTATTATTATATTATATTAAATATAAATATTATATTAAAGTGAGACGTTATTTTAAGAGAACTTCATAGCTTATGTATTCATTCGTATACCCGTGAGTACTTTTAAACATGATCCGTTGCGACCACAATTAATGTTGTCAACGATAACCCTAACCTAATAACAAAAATAATAATCGCGATTCTAATTAATTTTATAGCGATAATAATTTTTAACTTGACAATGCATGAAAAACTTGTAACCATTTCAATAATTATAATGTGTCTCAGCTAAAATCTTATAATGGGTTCTCAGCTTAAGGAAAATAAAGAGCGTGACAAGCTACCTGCAATAAAAAATGGTGTTTATTTGTATTGCAAGTAATTTTACTTTAGTGCTAAAATTCTGCATTTGAAGTATGTTAGAAACATTTTAATCCATGACCGATTCCATATTTGTTAATGTCGTCGGCAAAATAAAGCGCTTGACCCGCTGTTGACACGAGGTTAGCAGACGCCGAGAGCCGCTGATAACGCGGCCCGCGCTGTTTGCTTTCAATTACGTGACGGTCAACAACCGGGCATACACTTTTCATGAAACAATTTCGCCGGACTTAATGCACTTACTTGTTTGCTCTCATAACGCCCATCGTGTAACATGTGGATTGCATGTTAATAGCCTATTAAAACCTAAATGAAATGTACATATTATCTGTGTAAGTGTTAATGAAATTGATGTTCATTACTGGCTTCATACGGCTAATAGAAACATAATGGGTTATTGGTGTGTAGCATAATGATTTTATGAAATAAATTTAACTTGTTCCCAAATATAATCCGAATAATTTCAGTGTAGGTTCAAATTAAAAATATTTTTATGGAGCATGTAGCAAAACTACATACTTTTAACGAAAGCAAGTAATTTAACTAAAACATAATCTCACATAAAAGTATAAATTGTTATAGGATTATTGTATTTCAGATATATCAGTGATAGTTTATTTAATGGCATAACTACATAATATAATTATTTACAGAGAAAAAAATGTAATTTTATACTAATACGAGAGGTACATACGCTCTATGGAAGAAATCGCAATGAGATCTTATAATTATGCTAAGGAGCTTAGTGTATGAATACAATAATACATTTCAAGTATCATTGTTCTAACTAGTATCTCTTATTAATATGATGTAGGTACATATTTGAAGCAAAAACAGATACAAATACTTACCTACCGTTAAGCTGGGTATGATGATGAATATCTATGGAACATAGTGGATACCCAGCTTTACGCGCATTTAAGGTAGGATCTATCATACACATTTCCTTCTATCGCTTATATATTGTATGGGTAAAACGAACCGTGAAGTGGTCTGGCAGCATTTTTTCTCTGTTATAGAAGTCGTTTCATTCAGAAAAGTTAGAAGCTTTGAATCAAGCATCACTCTAAATCAGAATTTGTTACTTAAAACAATGTCATTGCTACGAATCCATTAAGTTATGAAAGCGAGATTTGAAGGTAGAAATTATTGTTGTTACTTAAAAAGTTAATGTTTGTTCGAGACTTAGAGTTGTAGGTAGCGTAGCGTTGAGAGTTCAGAATTCGAAAAATTTAGACAAACGTCTTTGATTCTTCGAAGTAGTATGTATAAGAAATTAATTCTCAGTTGCTTTAAAGATGTAGATTTTAATGAACCAGGTACGTTTAATTAGCTTATTTTTTTAAAGGCCTGTGAATACTGTCAAGTACTCAACCATGCGCGCATTCTGCTAAGAAAAACTAAGCCGGCGTGGTGGACAAAATCTTTAATTTTTTGAGGAAATGCATGTTCAGCAGAGGGGTAATACTAAATTAATAAGTATATAGTTGGCGCCTTAATTTGTTATTATTTTTCATTCTACATTTTTATCCAGTCCAACCTAAATTCGTTATTTAATTTCGTCTCAAATACAAAGTTTCTTCAAAAACAATAATAAGATGTCAAGCGATATAATGTGTTTGTTTACTTCGCTTCGAAAGAAGTTTGAAGTGCAATAGACCTCGCAAGTTTGTGAGTCTTATAATGTAAAAGTTTTAATTTGATTTGCAACTACTAGCTTCTACATGTTTCGCTTACCTACACAAGTTTTTGCGTACTTAATCCCCTTAGAATCTGTTATAAAATAAAAAGTAGTGTCTATATTCTCAAAGTTATTACTATAATAATAAGTTTTGTTTGTCTGTTAGATGGTACAGGCTAGTCTGGGAAAGCACTGAATTTCTATATAAGAAGTAGTAATCACATATTTAGTATCTAATAGTATTCTTTCATTTACAAATACTTTCAGTTTAAGAATAGAATTTCAAGTTTTTATTTTCACTCTATATTTTTATTTTCTGTGGATGCTAATTTCAACATTCGTTGATTTGTGCATTGTAGAACCTCGAATGGGGAAGGTCACTACAAATCAAACCTTTCTGATAAGTATATGTAATTTCGCTTGTGACCTTATTAATCACGGAACACGCAATAGTAAAAGCAAAATTTTGATCTTCCTGCTTTTTAAAAATACTGTACTTTACTATACCCTTTTAGCCAGATTTCGACGGGATTTTTACGTAAAGGTAAAGACGTACACAATGACATACAGAGAGTAACTAAATCCTTCCAAAATATTTACGATCCCAGTGAAAATATTGAAAAACCGGGCTTAGATGTCTCGACGGGTGATGTGGGAACTATGAAGGACGTCGTTGTAATAATTTCATTAAACGTAGCCGTAATTTGGGGCAGTATACAAGTTTTATTGTTATAATTGTAATGAAATATCAAATAGAGGTTTTATTTTGGATCGTTTCGCGTTTAACAATTATTTTCTTAAAGCTATATAAACAAGCTATTTTAATTGTATCTTAAAATAAACGGCAAAATTTACGGTAAGCGTTATTAATGTGCCCCATTAACAGAACAAAGTAAATTCATTTATTATTATTGTATTCCTGATAACGAGATATTTTAATTGTATTATTTTATTGTTTGAAATTAATGAAGACTTTGAAATAATATTTCAGCTTTCATTTCGTTATAACGATAGTAATAGAAAAATCCAATACTTATATTTTATTAAATTAAAGGCAGGTCATCACCCATTTACCTATCATATGTTTTAACTAACATTTCGAATAACCAGTCAATTTTATTATAATACTATGTAAATACGTTATTTCTTAACGATATTTTTGCATTTATTCGTGTATAATTCCGACAAATGGTTAGAAATATATAAAATTAAAGTATGTCCCTATCTCTGATTTAAATTATCACCGTTTTGATATCAAAACATAAAGACAACTTAAAAGATTATATTTTGAGTTGTTGAATTAAGGATCAACAGCATACCACCTCAAAACCTTTACAGCTTTAAGACTGCAGGAATAAACCTAAAACTAATAATCAGTCGCGGTTTCAAAACTAAAGGTTCTAAGTAGCGAACTTAGCGCGGTATCGTGATCCCTCTGTTGCGGTTTTCTGCATTCTGTACCCTTACCATGAGTTTTTACGTGTCGACAAATATGATTGTTTTAGTATTTGTTTACGTATTGGCCCAAACTATTTCCAATCGGCGCCTCTAGCGGATTGTGTCGGAACTTGGAAATAGTATTGGCCAATACTTACGTAAACAAATACTAAAACAGTCATATTTGTCGACACGTAAAAACTCATGGTAGGGGTACTGGTGCCCTTTCATCCTTTCGGCTACTCTGCGGTTTTGTTGCACGATTTTTTTGCGTTTTCCTACGTTAAAGTGTAGTTAGAGCGCAATTATGAATCATATTTGCCTTAATAGTCGTGCCTGATACGCCTATCGCATGAAGTAATTATTTGTTTATGCTTTTCAACAATAACTATGGTTGAAGAGATATTTTTTTATAATATAGGAGTAGCAGACGAACATGCAGTCCACCTGATGGGATGTGGCTATAGGACATATTTAATCAACCCCAGATAGGATTAGATATTCCTATCTGAGGTCGACCACAAATGCGCCGCTACCTCTGAGGTAAGCTTGAACGCCTTGGAAAAGTATGTTTCCCTTACCACACCCTTCAAATCAGAACACAGTAGTGATTGACACTACTGTTAATAGGCAGAAATAGGTGTGGCGGCGGTGCCGCCAGAGTCGAACCACAAAGTGTTCTACCACCTTCAAAATATACCTTTCTAGTTTTTCGGCCCTATGCATGTTAATATTTTACTAAGTAATCTCTTGTTGCACAGGAAAAAAACGTAAAGAAGCCTTTAGATTTTATAAACGGATAACATTCGTACCTATATTAATTTAATACGAAGAAATTAATGTTTACTGTCGCTTAATACGCTGTGTGGAATTTAGACTTGTTTAAATATTTACATACATATAAATTAACTGCAAATAACTTTCAACTCAGACATAATTAAATCCAGGATGTACTTTTCCATACTTGTTTATGCCTTTTTGTGTGTGTGTGCGTGTGTTTGATGCGAAGTATTGGGATGCTCGTCATTTTTAAAATTATTCTTTAGTTCTTTCTCTATCTTCGTTTATGTCACCTAATATTTAAACTATCCAAAGAATGAAATCTGGGCAAAAAGTAACATATTAAAGTTTATATCGATAATTAATTCAGTAATTGTATCGATAATCGTTTTTTTCTAATTAGAACCTCGCTAAACCAGATATAAATAAAATGATATGCCTATAGCCATAGATATATATATTATGCTACATGCCTATAGCCGACAAATATTTCGTCTGCTATGGGCGTAACATTTATTTTAACCACAACATAATTTTACCGAAATTATAACTATGCATTATCGGAAACTAGCTTTCCATTGCCGTAGCGTAAATGCTAATCGCATTATCAGATGTCATTAACAATAGCGAATTCAATAATAATTAATAAAAGCCTTCAACGAATGGTAAAATGCTTTAGAAATAACTTATCATACCGTGGGATATCTGGGAAGCTGTGACAATGGAGGTCGGAAACGTCACTCTTGTTAACACTTCATATAACTTACTATTATGAGAGGATGCTCTGGCGCGTTGTTTTGCACAGACCGCCATACATATAGCGAATCACATTATTGAAGTTTAATTAGAGTAATGTTTTTACCCGACGGCGGAAGGTAATGCTTTACTAGTGTATGTAGTATGTATGTCGTATTTTTAGGCACGCACAAACTATATTTAGTGAAGACCTTGTCAAAGTGGTGATTCCGACGTGATCACACTGCATCTTAACTTCAAGTATGGTTGTTTCTTTTATCCTTGCATGTTTAAAAATATAATATAAGAACATTTTATTATTTTATGATTAAAGGCAATATCCTACTGTAATGTTTAGTTTTGATTGATTATCTACATAAGTACCAATAGGTTTATCAAAGTGATATTATAATTTGTCTTTTAATTGCATTATAAATTACTTACTTTCAGAAATAGATTTCTGCGAGGTGAATAACAGTAACGGTTAAGCAACCACTTAAATCCTAAGATTACTGTTATCCTATGCAAAATTTTATTCTAAAAAAACTTAAAAATGTTCTTGAAATGCACTTTTAGGTCTAGTTTACTCTGATCCTTTTAAACTACGAAAGTAGATTTGAAATTTTCACCAAAAGAAGTTACAAGTAGAGCAGCCCGCTAGTAAGCTTAAAAGTTCACAAATTCACGATTTGCTTTAAGGATTTGCGTTTGTGCTACAAACACGTCCTACTTTATAAAGCTAAAAAGTGCCTTTGACAGTCTATGTGTAGCTATTTCTGTAAATGAAACATGTGTTTATTTCTTCATTGCTTGCGGGTCACTTCTCTTTTAATATTGAACTTCTTGTATTACTGTCATGACTTAAGGTTATTTATGGAACCGTTAATTCCTTAATTATAAAGACAAATTCTAAATGAATTCTATAGTAAATTGAAATTTGTTGTGGGCATGGTAAATTTGTTTGTCTATAACACTCGACGTAGGAACTCCTAATAAAGGGTTTTTAGTACCTACACACAATTAATTTCAATTCAAGAGCCTTCTCATTTTCTTCATTGTATTTAATAAAACCATAAACATAATTAATTTTTTATTTAATTATTTTTTTCTGCAATGACTTTCTTCTAAAAGTCAATAAAAATGTGCCTAGATAATAAACAGTAGACAGCTGAACTGCAAGATACACATTGATCATCCATTGCTTTGATTCTTGTTAGAAGTCACTAAAATTCCAATTTTGTTAGTGCCTTGTAAGGGATATATTGGTGAAATTCGATGAGAAATCGCAATAGGCAGGCCAACTGTCGTTTAGTAATAGCATCGCGCGGATACCGTTGGCCTAACTACCGGCTATACCATCAAGAGTATCGCGCAATAGCTCGTGAAGCAGGCCCCTTATGGCCAATTGCCAGTGATACGTAAGTTTGGCATCACTTTATAACTCTTCCGAAAACACCGACTAAAATGTCTCTGCTATCTATAGATGCATATATCGCTGCTTTAAAAGAATAACCGCACAAATAAAAATGAATTATTCTAATAAACGTATAGTTTAATCCAAAATATTTCCTATTTTAATGTGTTTAACTATACTGTGGTTGAATAAATAATTACTTATAATAATTCTTCATTATTTTAGCTATTTCTATCAAAAAGATGTAGAATCAAAACCAGCGTGTCATTTTAAAGTGGCTCTCCTGTAAAATTATCTTTTTTGAGTTGTGAGGTTATTCATGCAAAGCGATATAATATGAAACTACAATTGTTAATGGTTTTTGAAAATATTTGCAAACTACAGGCTTGATGTGACTTGAATGGTAAGAGTTATATTTAGGTATTTTGTAACTTAGGTGAAATCCCCCATATAATAATATGCTACAAATAAACAGTCCGAATACTTTGTCTAAAATATGTTTGACTTCAAAATACTTTAATAGTAAGCTTACCTGTTTCTGTCCATAATGATGTAACATAAGATAGGGTGCCTTTTATTTTGGTGATCCAGATGGTGCCTCACACTCAATTACCGACTTCAGACAGAAACTACATAATCTCATAAAATAGGTTTAAAAACATCAATAGAAAATTATCGCCCAATATCTATCCTTAATGTTCTTAGCAAATTGTGTGAAAAAGTTGTTTATAAACATATATATCCAGTTATTGCTAATTCTATTCCTAATGAACAACACGGTTTCATGAAAGGTCGATCAACAGTCACTAACTTAGGAGTGTTCATTGACCATGTGTCGAGTGGCATGGATGATGGACATCAAGTTGATGTGATCTACACGGACTTTGAGAAGGCGTTTGATCGTGTAGATCACATTATACTGCTACGAAAATTATTAGTATTGGGTATACACGGTAACCTTCTCAGGTGGATTGAGTCATACCTCATTAATCGTTCCCAAGCAGTCGTAGTAGGGGGATCTCGCTCGGACTTTATTGAAATATCATCAGGAGTACCGCAAGGTTCTATTCTCGGTCCTCTTCTGTATGTGTCTTATTTATATGATATTAACAGTTGTATTAAAAATGCAAGTTTGCTTATGTATGCAGACGACACTAAAATTTACATGAACGTAAGAAATATTACAGACTGTCTTGCATTACAGGATGATCTCAATAGATTGGGTCGTTACTACGTTAAAAACCGAATTGGTATCAATTTAAATAAATGTTCCTTTGTAAGCTTCACACGAAAAAGATATCCCATTAACTATTCATATCAAATAAACAATGTCGACCTTACTAAAAATTACTCTGTTAGGGACCTTGGTGTAATTATTGACTCCAAATTAACATTTTCTGACCACATAGATACAGTTGTAAATAAGGCTTATAAAAACCTTGGCTTCATACTAAGAGTAAGTCGCCCCTTCTCTGATTTAGGTTGTTTTAAAATCTTATATTACTCTTACGTAAGAAGTATTCTTGAATACTGTAGTCCTATCTGGAATCCTAGTTATGTAACTTATATTAAAACATTAGAGAACATTCAGATCAAATTTATGAAACACCTCAACTATCGATGTTCTCATACATTCCTAAATTATGAGGATTCATGTTTATATCATCATCTCATGCCTCTTGAGTGTAGGCGCAATGTAATTGATATGGCCTTTTTGCATGGTATTTGTAATGGGTACATAGACTGTCAAGCTTTGCTATCAAAATTTTTGAGTTTTAATGTTCCAAAAAAGCGTACAAGGCACGCGGGAAAATCTTTATTCGCTGTCGCTCAGACGAGAAGTAATTATGCACAAAATTCACAAGTCATTAGATTACAAAAAAATTATAATAAAAGATTTAACACAATAGACATTTTCAATACAAGTAAAAATAGTTTTAAAAAAGAGGTACATAAAGTCCTTAATAATCTCTATATTAGTGACTAAGTAAACGTACAATTGAAATATTATTAGTAGGTATATAAATTATAATTAACATCTTTAGTATATAGATTATTATACATATGTGTGTGTTTATCTTTAAAATTAATTATATATTTATAGTATTTATACCTGTATTTATATATATTAATACCTATCTATAAAACTTACTTATTCGTGCTGTTATGTTTAAAAATTGTAAATCCGTAATTGGCTGTAAGAAATACTATATAAGAAATGTATTTGTATGATTTTAAGAGCTGTGGATTTTGTAATAATTAAATAAATAAATAAATAAATAAATCTCCAAAAAATTGGATAAATCGATAGTTTCCCGGAAATCTTTTATTGTTGTTACGTGTACGAAATATGTTTAGACGTTGTTTGCATACAATTCTTCAGTATCTTTTGTTTTAATTTAGGCATTAGTTATGTATGGATTTAGCATAAACATACTTTGAAAATTCCACGCGGTTGAATCTGGGACAAATCTGGACGCATGGTAAATTCAAGTGGACTCGTTTATTTGCTTCTTCCAACACTTAAAAGTCTTACCTTCGTTATTAATAATCAATCTATACATTGCCTACCGAAGATCAATATTTGACAATTTCTTCATATTCCCTTAATCAATTTTTCTTACCAACTTTTTCGTATCAGTTATTATCACTAGTAAGATAATCATTCGATAGATTGATTAGTAACATCGGGCGATATTAGACATTGTCTTGTTCTTGATTTGATTAATAAGAGGGTTAAAAGCCGTTACTTACAAAAAAGATAGCATGCACAAAATTGGACGACAAAAGCAGTTTGTACTAGATAGCTGGCACTTGTTTACAAAGATTGGAGCTTACAGCGCCAGTGCGCTGTTGCACAAGATGGTTTAGTTATTTATTACTCACGTTCCGCTCATAACGCTCATCATGTGCGCTCGTGTCCAGAGGCGCAAACTTGCAGACTTAATCTAAGATAATGCATACCTACGTGTGAGTATTTTCTAGTATGTTTTTATGATATAGAAGTAGCAAATGAGCATGCAGTTCTTCTGATAGTAAGTGGCCACTGCTGCTCATAGACGTCTGTAATCAACTCCAGATAAGATAAGATTCCCTAGTCCGAGGACTAAGTTGACACGCCTCGGAAAACTGTCACCCTAACCACTAAGGTACGTAGATAACCTAGCAGTTACATAAGAAAGTTCTCATTTTCTATAATCTAGTTAGACATTACTTTTCGTCCCATTAAAACAATATCACATTGTACATTATGATAATTGAAAGTCGAAACCGGCAGAAAGTATAAAAGGGTTTTACGTCAGCGCAGTAAAGGTGTCAAGATAAAGAATAAAGATAAAATTTTGTCTCAATCAAAATAAAGCAAAGTACCCGAAGGAAAAGGGTCGAGGGAAAAGTAAAAATAAAACAGCTCCACATTGTAGGTATACAAAGGTAGACTACCAATGAAATGATCCCCGGTTGACTCGCAAGTCACGACACAATACACCGCTGACAAAGAACCCCTAACGACCCGAATTTATCCTGAACTTTCCACTAATACCGTCATTAAACAACCCTTTGTTTTCGGCTTTGATAAAAACGTCGCACAGCACCTCCGACTTCCTAATTTTTATCTTTCACTGCTTCGCGAACAAAAGTAAATACTTTTCAACAAAGACAAAGAACGGCGAGCGCCGTAAGTCTATGTTCATTTATATTTGAAGACGAATCAACAATTTAGAATACTTAGCGCAAAAACCAAGCAAACCTTTGTGAGAAATCATCGGGCCGGGGAGAGCGACGAAAATAATGGTAATTACATTTTTGATTATTTATTTAGGCGCCTAAATGAATGCCTATTAAGGGATTTTCTTTTCATTAAATTATGTTCGTCTTATTTCAAAGGCTCTTTACGTAACAAATGTTGACATTCTCTATTTCTGCACAATGACAAATTGCGCAATCTTCCAGATCCGTTGTCAGCAGAGAGCAAACAGCAAGAAAATTCAGTTACATTGAAGAGATTATGACATGAAATTGCAACGAAGCAGGCGAGTTTACGGATAACCACTTCTGAAGCTTTTAGTAATGGAATTGTAGCAGTAAAATTAAATCCCATTTTCTTACTCGTTATATTTTTTGACAAATGTGTTTCTTTATTGTGTTTCGGTATTTCTTTATTTCGTATTAAGGAATATTTTATTGCTTTGGTATGGTGATAAAATGAGACATTTTTGAAGATAAATATTGAGTAGCATTTGGTAAATTGTTATTTATTTCAAACTTAAATGCTTGTTTTTATTATTTAAATTGTAACTAGAAGATTATGGAAGGTGGCAAAACCCTCCGTGGTTCGACGCCGGAGGATGTGGAATGAGCTTTCTCCTGAGGTATTTCCGGAGCGCTATGACATGGGGCTCTTCAAAAAAGGTGCAAAAAGAGCTCTCCTTCAAAGCCGGCGATGCATTGGCGACTCCTCTGGTGTGTTCCATTTTATTTATTTTATGTATTTATTATTTATACCATCAGGTGGAGTGCTTGTTCGTTTGCTACTTCTTTATTATAAAAAAAAAATCTTATATTGATCATGAATATCAACATTTCAATGGGCTGGCTCAACGTTTTGAACTATACCAATCACATACAAATCACTAATACATACATTTGTAATGAAACAAGTGACATAACATTGCGTTCGTAACAATATGTAATTTAATAATGTTCCTTAGGTGTTGATTTCGATAACGCGTGAATACTTGATCCCGAAGTTTGTCCCAGCGGTTGAAACTTCAGCCTATCGGTATTTTACCAATTTATTGAAAGGCACTTTGCCATATTAATTATTTTATAGTACCCTATTAACATTAAGCTTTGTATGTCTCGATGTTGAAAATATATAAATAATAGGGATAGGGATTTTTAGGGATGGAATTGAATAACATTAAATACGTTTTCTTTTCTATATCGGGTCACTCGACTACTACCTAACTGGGGCTACCACCTTTTTATGAAGAAAAATAGTATTTATTATAATATATTGCCAAAAATTTCAAAAGTACAAGATGTGTTATTTTAGGAAAACAATACTTTAGCAATGATCATGAATACAAAAAACCCCTCTGTATAAAAATATGGAATATGTCACTGAAACAATTTAGATAAATCCTATGACACCAATGTTGAAATCCGTCAAGCCTGTAGATCCTGAAAAAAAAAAGAACGGTTGTCTGTAAAGTCGGTTTACTGACGATAGTTGAACGTGACAACGTCATAAGAAAATACTGATGGAATGGTTGCATTTGGCATTTGCCAATTTATCGAACGCTGCCGAACGCGGAGGCCGATTGTGCCCTTTGTCGCTCGTTCCGCGCTCTCGCTTGCACTTGAAGCCTTAAATGGAACGCCTTAGAGCGATGGAACGCCTCAGAGCGAGGTAACGCCGCATGAGTCATGTTTTTTGGTGCGTGCAGCCGGCTCCATCGAATTATAAGACGTTGTCACGTCAAAAACAATAACAAGCAACACTGAAAAACATTACCCTCTCCAGTCGGGTAAAAATCACGGTGCATGTGGGTAAGTAAATAAGTAAACAACGCACTCGTGTGGATACTGTAGTGTAGAAGAGTCCACTCCAAACTGCTAGTCCGCTCCGAATATAGACAGAGTCGCATCGCATTAGCAAATTGTAGATATTAGCCGGACGATGACAGCGTAGGACCCTCCCCGCCCCGGCAACCGTCCGCTGCCCGCTCTCGCCCACGGTTGCGTTCGTGTGCCCTTATTGTTGCTACGGAGTATATGCTTGTAGTTGTGTTCGACCGCATTGGCTCTCTGACTATACCTGCGCACAAGTACTTCAGCGGACTAGAACTTTGGCGCGGACTATTCATTATTAAATAAATTCACTTTAACACACGTGTCCCGTATCATGTAAACGCCTTGTTGCCCTACAAACGCTAAAAATCTTCCTTTTCGTACATTGAGTAAAAAGCTTGTAGTAAAGTGGGCTCTTTGTAAATTATATATTTCTGTGTCATATCAAGTTGATGTTTTTACAATCTTCGTGTAAGGGTATAAGGAATAATGCGAGGTAAAATGTGAAAAGAGAATGTATAAGTTGTGTTTAGGAATTAGTTCTGCTATCAGTTGACAAATTATATTATATGTACAAAAAATATATTCCTAAAATCTTTTTTCCAAAAGTTTGAAGTATTTATGTTTTAGAATTAACAAAGAAGAGGTGACACTGTATGTAGTAGAAAATTTTCGTGCTTTGAGATCCGGATCCCCACCACACCTATTCCTGCCTAATAAAAGTAGTGTTAAGCGCTGGTGCGTAGATATTTGTTATAATAGAGTAATAGAGTAATAGAGTTTGATAAGGAATAGGCAATTACATAAGGCTTGAATCACAAATGAGACCTATCAGATATGTTTGCAAGAATCATCTATGAGCGGCGATGACCACTCCCCGTCATTTCACTGGACTTCATGCTTATTTCTTACCTCCATTTTTTTTAAATCTTGGCACAAATTTTTACAGGAGTCAAAATTGGCATTTAAAATACAAAGTGAAATATTAACCGCTAAAGACTCGAAGCACAGAGCAAACGTTTGTCAGAAAACAACTCGACGTTAAGTGCGCTACGTGATATGGAGCCAGATTGAGAGGTGTTTTAAAATAAACAGATCTTAAGGTAGCATTCTTTATACTTCATAATAATAATATTGATAAATAATGCTTTATACTCTCATAGGCCTACAGCCATACACTAGGATATTTTTGTGTCGTGGGTGCTACGTATACAAAAATACCCAGACCTGGAATAGATATTCAAAATTCATTATTTAGATTTAGACTAGCTGGGCATTGAATCCGGAATCATTAAAACATGTTAATACTTATTAGTTCAACATTGTTTACTTATTGTCATGTTATATTATTCGAGTCTAAATCTAAAAAAATGTACTAATATTTACGATCACTAATATCACAAAACGACTACGTTGAAGACTTGAACGTGTACGTAGGTGCAGAGGTAATCTATTACAATAACAAGCGTTAAACTCATACCGTATGAAGATTTTCAACGTATATTTCCAATAATTCTTAATAGAAATTAAATATAATTCGACGACGGCTTCCCCACCTCTCAGTTCACTCATCTCCGTTCCTGGTTGTATCTCCTGCCAACCAAACGAACATTAAAATCATGCAGTTAGATTTCTACTTTTGGTCTGGTTGTTTCTTTATTTGTATTTGAATGTTCCCCTGATACGACACAGGAAATCCTAGTTCGGATCTAAGAGTTTAGTAAGCGTCTATGCCTACTTTGTTTTGTTATCGTTTTGCGTGAAATAATTTAATTATCAAGTTTTAATTAGTTTAGACAGTTTTAATTAAGGTACTTTCTGCCTATTACTATATTACAATGGAAACAAGTAAAGGGAAATATAATTGTTCTGTTATAAACATAACTATTACAAAAAATCTAACTACCTAAATATCTATGTCACTCCCACAATTTAGACGAATTCGATGACACCTTACTTATATGTAAACATCCTTCAAAACGTTTAAGCTGTAAGGCCCGTGCCAGACATAATAGTACATTACAATACGAGGACGAAAAATTTTTTTCTGACAAGTGTGAGTTTGCAGGCCGAGCCGCAGGCGAGGACTGCAATCACACGAGTCAGAAAAACATTTTTCGTCCGCGTGTTGTATAAAATTTTATATTACGGAGTCGGAAATGGGGGTTTTGCGCACGCGAAGCGTGCGTAAAACGTCCATTTACGCACGCCGTGATATAAAGAAATATTTGAACAAAGTCTTTGCTCACACATATGAACACTTATTTGTTAAAAAATATTCACCTGTTTGCAACTGGACTTTGCGCATGTGTAGCAGGTTCCGCACATATTTGAAATTCACTTCCTGTTTTCCTTCACTGTTTTTAAACATGTGTTCAAATGTTTGTGCTATGTCTGGCACGGGCCTAAGATGTAGTTAATAATGAAACATACAAACATACATACCCTCGAAAACATTACCCGACTACGGAGGGATGCACGACACGTCAATATAAATTCAACCTGCATGTGACGTCATAGTTCAAAATAAAATGAACGTTAACGAACTTTTAATTATTAATTACGTTTAATGTTCAAGGATTCAGGTAAAAATTGACTTGGAATGATGCCAACGCGCGGTAAAGTTTATTTTTGATAAATAATGAAATTGAAATTTTTATTTATCATTTGTAGTAAAATGAAAGATTGGTTCATTATTTTCCGGCTCTAATTAATTAATTTTTAATCGGAAAATATAACAATACATACTTAAATTAAATTATCTTACTAATGAAAGCAAATGTAGAAATTAAAAAACATTAAGTATGACAAAATATTTTTTAAGTACTTATAGTGACTATTATAACTTTTCAATTATAAACACAGTAATTTAGAAGTATTAGTTAACAAAAACACAGGATAGGTATAAAAATGAGATTATAAAAGGCCACAGCTTTTCTTTGCTAACGAAGTCGGCTTTATGAATATTGTTTAAAAAAAATTGAGAAAACAAAGATATTCAGTTTAGTTTCTAAGCCCTACTGCTAATAAGCTTTCATAAGGTAAAAAGTAGAAGTAGAATAAGAAATGGGTGCTTACTAGGGATGGCGATCTGAGACATTTTAATCGATCTCTAGGAACGGATCAGTTCAGTGAATCGATCTTTTATCCTAGAAAATATAACGTCGATCTTTTCGAAGTTGATTCATTTTTTTTATTATTACGCTTTCTACACTCACAGCCCCACACTAGGATTCCCTGTATCGTGGGTGCCATGGACACACACATAGACAAATACACAAACACCCAGACCCAGAAACAAACACCTAAATTCATCATTTAGATAACTGACCGCTCTGCCACGCGGGTCGTCAATTATAAATGTCAATTTAATGTGTTATAGACATGTTTTGCTGACAGATACGTATATCAGTGCTCGTTTGGTCCTAATGTACCTATTTTTTTGCGCTCTTCGCACTTTTTAGCTGAAAATCTCGAAGATCGATTTTTGGAGAATCGATTCTTTGGGCCTCGATTTTTTTGTAAATCGATTTATAATTACACTTCGATTCGAATCGATCTTTTTCTAAAAGAATCGCCATCCCTAGTGCTTACGTATTCGGCCTTTTTAACACGCTTTTATTACGTCTTTAAAATGGTACTTACTTTTCACTGGTTGTGTTCGGGAGGCACTCACTACGATTCTATTCCTATTCAGTTCAGAATGGGTTAGAATACGTGGCATTTGTAGAATGCGTAGGCTCGTTTAAAATTTCGGTTTAATTACATACATAGACTCAGAAAACTTTCGTGTACCTTAATTATCGTAGTGCCACCCTATTATTAATCTTTCATCTTTTTATTATATATTTTAGTATTCTTTTGTCCTTTTTGTGTTGTATGATATAGTTTAAATGATTATTTTTATTTTTATCGCGTAATGTCTTTTTACTTTTGTTCTATGTGTTATTTAGCAGTAGATATATGTTCCTTCTTTCTTTCTTGTTATGAAAACAAACAAGCATATTTAATAGTGATAATGACAATATTAGTAAGCTTAGAATACACTAGAAATTAGTATATTTTCTTTTTTTATAATATAAGAGTAGCAGACGAGCATGCAGTCCACCTGATGGTAAGTGGCTACTGCCGCCCATGGACATCTGTAATAAACCCCAGATAGGATTAGATATTCCTACCTGAGGTCGGCCACAGATGCGCCGCTACCCCTGAGGACTAAGATGGAATGCCTCGGAAAAGTCTTTCTCCCTTACCACACCCTTCAAACCGGAACACAGCAGCACCTAACACTGCAGTTATTAGGTAGAAATAGGTGTGGCGGGTGGCGGTGTGGTGGTGTGTGGTGTGGTATAATAAATACGAATGACTATGGTAAGGTAGACAACTATATTGGACCGTCTCCAACTGGTCTCAGTGTAACAACGCGTAATCGACCTCATGTGGGATTCCTATACCTACTATTTGGATTTGATTACATATAAATAATGGGGTTTTCGCAAAAAAAGTACATGAAATTAGGCTGCGACGAAAATAAAGTAAGTTTGATATTGATTACATGATGATTTCGTATTTTATTTATACAAAGAAAATAGTTTGAAGGTGATAGAACCCTTTGTGGCTTGAAGAGTGTGGTTAGGGAGAAATACTTTTCTGAGGTGTTCCAGCTTAGTCCTGAGGGGTAGCGGCATCTGTGGCCGACCTCTGGTAGAAATATCTAATCCTATTTGGGGTTGATTACAGATGTGACAGGCGGTAGTAGCCACTTAAAATGAGGTAGACTGCATGCTCTTATATTATAAAAAATGTTTTAAGTAAAGATGAGGATTATAGCTTGAAAAGGTTGTAGCGCTTCTATCATAACCCGCAAGATACATATAAGTACGAGTATCTAACCTGCAATGTATTTATATTGCAATATCCTCGTACATGGCTGCAGAGCGCACGAATTCCCATGTCTTATTAATAGTTAATGAGAAACAGAACATAAAATTTTATAATGGGTGCATAATAATAAATATGTCCGAATCCTTTGTAAGATAATTTCCTTATATTATGGCGGTACTACTTAAACACGATAGAACTCTTTATCGTTCGCTTCTGGAGGCTCCACCGCCCATTTCAGCTTTACAACAACAGTATTAAGCACTACTAACTACTGTACCCTTACCATGAGTTTTTACGTTTTGACAAATATTACTGTTTTGGTATTTGCCCATACAATTTCCAATCAGCGCCCCTAGCAGATTGTATAAGAACTATAGTGTCAGTAACGTTACATAAAATGTCTAAATTGACAAATGACGCTTTATGTTTCGTCTCTCTTTTTTGCGAACATGTGAGGTAGACAAAAAGACTTGAGCACTTACTTATTGTTACGTTTACTCAGTCTACTAAGCAAACGGAACAGAATAATGGATTGAGTAAACGTAACGTAAAATTGTAGGATGTTTTGAAAACTCATGGTAAGGGTAATGGTTTGAAGGGTTTTATTTACCAACAAAATACATTTTATTAAAAAAACCTTAGGTACGTAATATTTGGTTCTTTGTGTACGATGTGCCTTATTTCTAATAGCTAACTCGTAGTTAAAAGGAGTTTCCAATAAAAAATAAATTGCCAATAAAACTTTTTTTAACTATTAGTAACGAAATTAGTATTTTATGTCTCCTACGTTCAAAGTAAAAATATTTGTTTCTAACATAAAAACTTTATAGATTTACTATCTAACTATTCCTTAAAACGTTTTACTGCGACAACAATCATATATATAGGTGTCTATTGTAATGTACGTTAACGTACGTTACGTACGTACGTTAATTAATTTTATTTTATAAAGCTTACATATTTACGAGATAGTTATACGAGATTACAATAATGGCTAATATATCTTTTATTTTAGTACTTTTGATGCTCCCTTCATCAATAAGTTTGTTAATCCACTTGTCCCATCGTCTTTCTGAGGGCCCACCACCATCTTTTAAAAACCATTATAGTTTAGAACAGTTTTATTTCAATATTGCATTAACATTATATTGTTTCTTACCACGACCTCCTTAAAACATTATTTTCAATGTATAATTAAAATAATATTGTTTTAAGAGATGGTAGTAACCGCCCTGGCCGTTTATTCCTTATTTTGCAAGGCGATATGCAAGGCGATATGAGTTCATGAGTATTAAGGTTGATTAGCGCATCGTAGTACCTCGACTGGATACAGTTACTTCGGCTAAAATCTTCACGATGTCTATGTGATTTTGCTTGTGATATTTTTCATATCACGGGCCATATAAAAGTAATAGCATAATTCTTATATTCCCGCTCGTTTATTTGTGAACTATGAAGAGAGAACTATGAAGAACCAATCTTCATCAGTCTTCAGTTTGTATTTCAATTACGAACTTATAGAAATAGCTGAACGAATATTGGCAGGAAACTTACGCAAAGACATTTTGAATAGAGGAATATTTGCTATTTTATATTATAAATAAAAAATACTCTTGTAAAGAGAAACATACACAATTACTGTTTTGGTATTTGCCCATACAATTTCCAATCAGCGCCCCTAGCAGATTGTATAAGAACTATAGTGTCAGTAACGTTACATAAAATGTCTAAATTGACAAATGACGCTTTATGTTTCGTCTCTCTTTTTTGCGAACATGTGAGGTAGACAAAAAGACTTGAGCACTTACTTATTGTTACGTTTACTCAGTCTACTAAGCAAACGGAACAGAATAATGGATTGAGTAAACGTAACGTAAAATTGTAGGATGTTTTGAAAACTCATGGTAAGGGTAATGGTTTGAAGGGTTTTATTTACCAACAAAATACATTTTATTAAAAAAACCTTAGGTACGTAATATTTGGTTCTTTGTGTACGATGTGCCTTATTTCTAATAGCTAACTCGTAGTTAAAAGGAGTTTCCAATAAAAAATAAATTGCCAATAAAACTTTTTTTAACTATTAGTAACGAAATTAGTATTTTATGTCTCCTACGTTCAAAGTAAAAATATTTGTTTCTAACATAAAAACTTTATAGATTTACTATCTAACTATTCCTTAAAACGTTTTACTGCGACAACAATCATATATATAGGTGTCTATTGTAATGTACGTTAACGTACGTTACGTACGTACGTTAATTAATTTTATTTTATAAAGCTTACATATTTACGAGATAGTTATACGAGATTACAATAATGGCTAATATATCTTTTATTTTAGTACTTTTGATGCTCCCTTCATCAATAAGTTTGTTAATCCACTTGTCCCATCGTCTTTCTGAGGGCCCACCACCATCTTTTAAAAACCATTATAGTTTAGAACAGTTTTATTTCAATATTGCATTAACATTATATTGTTTCTTACCACGACCTCCTTAAAACATTATTTTCAATGTATAATTAAAATAATATTGTTTTAAGAGATGGTAGTAACCGCCCTGGCCGTTTATTCCTTATTTTGCAAGGCGATATGCAAGGCGATATGAGTTCATGAGTATTAAGGTTGATTAGCGCATCGTAGTACCTCGACTGGATACAGTTACTTCGGCTAAAATCTTCACGATGTCTATGTGATTTTGCTTGTGATATTTTTCATATCACGGGCCATATAAAAGTAATAGCATAATTCTTATATTCCCGCTCGTTTATTTGTGAACTATGAAGAGAGAACTATGAAGAACCAATCTTCATCAGTCTTCAGTTTGTATTTCAATTACGAACTTATAGAAATAGCTGAACGAATATTGGCAGGAAACTTACGCAAAGACATTTTGAATAGAGGAATATTTGCTATTTTATATTATAAATAAAAAATACTCTTGTAAAGAGAAACATACACAAAATAGGTGATACATAAATCGCTTTTGAACATGATATTATAGTCAAAATTATTGTCTTTATACTTTCACATGAATGCACTTTAGAAGTGTTTTTTTTCTTTTGTGCATTTTATATTTCTATATCGACCCCATTTATCCCTGTTTATTTTTTTAAGTGTAGATAAAGCTTCTACTATACTTACTATGTTATATAATACTTTCTACTCATTTCTATGACTCATATAATTACGGCTAAAATTAACATTACTAGAGTAAGTTCTAGAATCAAATGGAGGCACCACCGCGATACCATCAGCAGTACGGTAGCCGTTCAAATGTAGTACGAAATGGGTGAGGCAATCCAACTGCAATTTTGTTACGGAATTAGAATTAAGAGGTCGAAACACTTTTTAGAAGGCATTTCGTGACTCGGGAATCAGATAGCGTATTAATTGTGATGGCCAGTAACATGAGGTTAATTTCTATATCTTTATATATATATTTCTTATGTGCGTGTGTATGCCACTGAACTCCTCCTAAACGTCTGGAGTGATTTTGATGAAATTTGTTTTGTGTGTTCAAGGGGACTTGAGAATGGTTTAGATTCACAATTTAGTCCGTGGGAAAAGGGTTTTTTAATTAATTTTTAATTCGTAAGTAGTTGTTGATTTTGGAATGTTTCACATTGGATTTGACAGACTTCGCTACCATCACAGTTTCAAATATTCTATCTATTTTTCAAACCCGTAAGTGATAAGGGTTGTTCACCCTCAATTTTTTTTATTTATATGGCAACACAACGTTTGCCGGGTCAGCTAGTTTTTATATATAAAACTAGATTTTATATACGTTGATTGATACAACGTCAACGTCCGTTTCCTACCCCTCCCATCCGACGTCCTATCCCGTACTTTTCTCAAGACATTTGACAGCTCTGACAGGTTCAAGAAACCTTTTATAATGAGTGCGAAAAGTTCAGTTGATTAAAATGTCCCGTCAATTGAAATTGTGCCAATTATCGTATACTTAGCTACGCTTGTTATTAATAATCATCGATTTGCCTATATATTGAAGTTTAACAATTGACAATTTTTTCCTAGAAAATTTTCAAATTTTGAACTTGGGAAGGCATATATTGGTTAAGATTGAATACTACTAACATGCGTTAATAAAGTAATTAAAAATGAATTGTATGCTTTATTCACCGCAATCACATTAGTTATCCTGTCTTTAACGAAATGTGTTATAATTTTTTAGCTTTTCAACGTTAAAAATAAAAAATCCCTTACGACTATAACTTACAAAATATTGCTATTACGCCGCTCGTTGTTATACAAATATTCACTCATAAAACTTGTACTCAAATGTACATATCAAATTAAAGTGAGTGTGTAATTTGAACAAGACGTGTAGCAGAAGTATGGCAGCGCGGCGCCGGAAGCGGAAACCGAAACGGACTGGTATTTACGAGCGCCGCGTCCGCCGCCGCTCATTACCACACGCAGGGAACACCACTGCACGAGTGCTTTGCATTTGTTCAGTTTTACCTTTACGACTACTCAAACGGAGAGTTAAAAATATTTTTGTCTTATTGTAGGGGTAAAACCGAAACGGACTGGTATTTATAATCGCCGTATCCGCTCTCCGCTGCGCTTATTTTTATCGCCACGTACGCAGAAAACACCATAATGTACAAGTATATTATATGTTCCTAATATTTTATGTAAGACTGACAAAAATATAGGCAATAGAAATGCATGTTCTTATTAAGAAGGCAATTTGACGCTGTGAGCAGAAACTAAAACGGATTAGTTGCTATGAGTTCCTTATCACCTTTATCACACAGTACGTCAATATCCAGGAGCAAATCAGGTAAGCAATGAATAATATTACATATACCAAATTAAAGTGAGTGTGTAATTTGAACAAGACGTGTTGCAGAAGTATGGCAGCGCGGCGCCGGAAGCGGAAACCGAAACGGACTGGTATTTATGAGCGCCGCGTCCGCAGCCGCTCATTACCACACGCAGGGAACACCACCGCACGAGTGCTTTGCATTTGTACAATTTTGCACTAACAGTTGCACGATAAGCCTTAAAAATAAAAAAAAAGTAAGTTTAAAAGTAAAAAGTAGTTTTCGAGCGATTCGAGTGACTCGGAATATGACGTAGGCTATTTAGAATATCTATTAGGCTAGGCTATTTAGGAAAACAAAATGAAAACAAATGAAATACCTGTCTTTCCGCTTACCCGTACAAGCTGATTTCAAGGACATATCGAACCTTGCGGTATTTTCCTGTGAAGGCTTTACATGAATATTTGTGATTTCATTGTGTACATGAATAGTTAGACATTATAATTTGGTAACAGTCATCAAAATGATATCAGGTCCACAATACCAATTTCAATTCAATTTATAATCGATTTTTACGTACTATTAGGAAACGTAGCACGCTAACAACGTTGTTCAGTTTCAACGTTTGCAACGAATATCAATAGTGTTGCCACACCTTATGTCCGTGGAGCATTAATGGAGCGAACCCCGCGGCCCGCTAATTAGCGCTGCAAGATAAATGCGAGCAATCACGAACGCGCCCGCAACCCTTCCGCTGCTACTCCACCGCATCGTACATTCTGCTACAAAATTGCTTACTAACTAGCTTCTTGTCTTATGCCTTATGTTTCTTGCTGAACTTTGTTGGTAGGGTTCCGTCTGTTAGGGTATTATAAAGTTATTATGTCTCTTTGTGTCATTTATGAATTGGTACGGAATGAAATGAAATTTAACGAAATTAGTGTCACAGACGAATGCTCCTTACACAACAAACTAGCTATTAGTAAAATATAGTTTAAAACGGAATGACCAATATAAGCCAAATAAAGCTTAAGAAATAAATAAGATATTATGTTAACTGTGAAGTAGTGTGAAGTCGAGGAAAATTATTTCGGAGGCAATAATAACTGTTTATTGTTTGCCTGTGGTGGTACCATAATCATTTATTTTTTTCTCTTAGCAGTGTTTCAATTTAGTTTAGAAAGTATAACATTACATGTGTGATGGACTTCAAGTAGGATAGTTTTATTTGTAGTCTGATATCAATGTACAGTGTACAGTGTACAGTGTACATTGTACATTGTACATTGTACATTGTACATTGTACACTGTACAGTGGCGGATTTAAAAAAATTAAGGTCTAGGCTGAACAGTTTTTGCCGCCCCAGCTTCTACAATTGGCATGTCCAGTGACAAATTAAAAAAAATTAAGGTCTAGGCTGGACAGTTTTTACCGCCCCTGCTTCTACAATTGTCATGTCTTACTAGAGGTGAGGCGTATATACTGGTTCAGGGACTAGGTAGTTTCCCGGACTAGGTGGTATATTGGACTAGATAGTTTATCGGATTAGGTAGCTTGCGCTCCTGTTTTTTTTTTTGCTCGCCACGTTGGTTCAGAACATGTTTCCCGTTGTTTTTTGGTTGTTGCGCCGGCTTATGACACGGTTCCCGGTTTTTTTGCTCGTCACGCCAGTTCATGACACGTTTAAGGCAGGAACGAACTAGCTTCCTAATTGGCAAAAAAAACATTCGGTCCCTAAATTTGCCGCCCCAAATATCTGCCGGCCCTAGGCTGAAGCCTACTCAGCCTGCTGGTAAATCCGCCACTGACACTGTACATAGTTTGTAATTATCATTTAACATGACGTGTAGCTAATGCCTGTCTATGTGACATATTAAAGCACAATACGGAACCTCTTCGTAATACTGATTCGTACTTGTCCGTTTCCATATTGATAGCGCGCGTGTTTCTGAACTATACTAATAGAGTAACATAAATCAAGAACAATTTCTGGATTGTAGGGCTAATAGCTGAATGGAGCTCTAAATTGCTATCATAATAGTGTCTTTATCGAAAATGTCAATGGTTGAACTTTTAAAGGTCACTCCTATGGTTTTTTCCTTTACCGTGTCATTATATTATTCAGTAGAGTTTAATGTACTAGAGATTGCATAAGAGCAAGGCCCGCATTGTTGATTATAATTTTATGAATATTGTAAAATAATAACGATTATAAACTGTAATAACTTCTAAATGCATTGATAGCTTAGTGATTTGAAATTTGGTTTCCTAATCTCGTTCGAGGTTCGAATCCCAGGGACGTACCTCACATGATTCAACAGTGAAAGTGAGGAATCCTCTAAGCATGAGTTCTCAAGAAAAAGAGTTTTGAAAGGTGCGTGAAGTCTACAAATACGATGACCTAAACTGAGAACGGCTCCGACAGGAAAATCAGGATGCCTAGGATTCAATCTCAGGTCAAACTCAAAGGCTAAATTATATTTATGCGCACTTACAATTATATTTTTTTATCTAAAAGCAGAAAACATGCAATATTTTTAAAAACATGAATGCTAAGTAAATCACATACTTATGTTTGACGTTATTTCGTACAAAATTAAAATTCCATCTACATATTTGCAAAGCAATTAGCATAAGTGAGCTTCAGTTCATAATCTACAAGTACTTAGTTGTGAGACACGAACAGTGAATACGCGAATTCAGATATCTTAATTACTACAAGAAGTTTGTCTTGTTCTAAGTTTCACCATCAAGGTTTAGAATATAATAATAGTAACTTGCACGTATTACAAGGAAGCATTTTCAGTATCTATTAAGATAATTAGTTATGTATTCTCATACATTATATACCCAATTGACATAATGCCTGTTTCTCACAGCTACTCAAGAGAATTGTTCTAGGAAATTTACAAATGAAGCGTATTCTGAGATTATCCCAATTCAAGCATACTATGTCAATAGATTCAAAGGTGGTAGAACCCTCTGTGGTTTGCCTCCGGTAACATAACCGCCACACCTATTAACAGCCTATTCGCTCATGCGTAACAGCAGTATTAGGCGATACTGTGTTTCGGATGTAAAGGAAGACATATTTGTTGAAGCATTCCACCTGTAGTCGCATCTGTGGTCGACCTCATCTAATAATCTAATCCTATTTAGATTACAGATGTCCATGGGCGGCAGAAGCCATCATCATCATCACCATCAGTTCTGGTAGAAACCCCACGTATGTAAATAATAGATATATCTCTTAAATTATCTTATCTCTGGATACTGAATCCTGAATAACACAGAAATATGAGTGACGGTGTTGTAATTGGTATTGACGTACTTAGTTTTCTATCCCCCTTAAATAGTAATCAGCTGTGATGCTCTATTTCATGTTTTACTTTAGAAAATACAGTCTCTTTGTAAATGAAAACTAAAATCAATTGACTTCGAACCAAGTTATTTATTCGCTAACTTTAATACAATTCTATTCAATAGAACCTTACTGAATGCCATTATTTATCACTTTCCAACGCTGTTCGTACAAAATAATTGAAATATTTCGCTGCTTTGCGTCGGTATGTCCATTTACAAAATGCAATCTGCGGACATGAATAAAATAGAAAAAACGTGGGCTTTGAGCGAATGAAAAGTTTTTTGGGCTAATTACGAAGAGAGGTCGGAAAAACTTGGAGAGGAAAACGAAATGCAACATGTGGGTCCCATGATTACAATAACAGCGGTAGCCCAATCCAATCTCGATAGTACTATGCCCGTACTTTTGTATGCGGTTGGGATTGCTGAATTGGAAAAAGTAAACACTATGAATACGTCATTGATATGTGATGTAACTGTACCCTTACCATGAGTTTTTACGTTTCGACAAATATGACTGTTTTGGTATTTGTTTACGTATTGGCCCATACTATCTCCAAGTTCTGATACAATCCGCTGATTGAAAATTGTATGGGCAAATACGTAAACAAATACCAAAACAGTCATATTTGTCAAAACGTAAAAACTCCTGGTAAGGGTACTGAATAGATGCCTAATATTTGAAAGTGGTAAAAGATTTCGTGGTTCAAATATGACCTTTAGTATTGGCGCTTTTTCTTCTGTGTTATAGTGTAAAGGGTGAAGTAAATCAGATATAATGAAGGGTTCTAATTAGTGATAATGAAAACTCTTTGTCAGAAATTGATCTATGATCGCATAATAGAGCGCTTGTTTATTTATATTATATTGCAATTACGGAATTCATTCAAAAATATAAAATGGCGGGAAGAGAACATTGTATTGTATCAATTTATATTTCTGATAAAGTTCAAAAAGTGTTGAATATTGAGGGAATTTTCCGAAAAAGATGAATTTAACAATAGGGTTATAGGAATAGTTGTTTGTCACACGTGAACAAGGTGATTTGTTTCTCACGCCTTTGAAATTCTCACTACTCTCCGAGTTTTAATTTCAAAGAGATTCAATTATAGGATCCTTCGCTTGCATTTAAACTTAGCACTTGTAACAGAAACGAACTCTGCTTTCTTTGTATTGTAGTTTCTTTGTCATTACTAACGAATTAAAAATTGCAACTGCAATAATTTTTCATTGCATCATAATCGATTTCAAAATGTGGCCTTTCCATTGTCGCATTGTAATTCGTCATTAATGAATCAATTTCTGTATTGGGTGCAATCCCCGTATTTGCTAAAGTCTTGTCTACCGTTACGTTAGTTCAATATTTTTCAAACTGCTGCTCATGAACATTAAGGGATCGCAGAGCTTCGACAAGGGGGCCCTGAGTGGCGAAGATTCTGTAAAAAATATAAAGAAGATATTTTTATTGAGAAAATGTTATAACATACTAAAATACTTATTGGAAGCAAAACGTGGACGTTCGCAAAATATTTTCTCATGCTAAAAGTCGCGCCATAATACAAATTGAAAAACACTGCTCTAGTGTCTTGATTGACTTGATTACTAAAGAATATAAAACTTAAGATACTGCTTAGTCACGTACCAATCTAACCCTTTATTGAGTTTATGTATAACCTGTACGAAGCAGAAATTGTATTGGTACAGTACCCTCAATATGAGTATTTACGTATTTACAAAAATGACTGTTTTTGTATTTGTTTACGTATATTTGCTCATACATTTCCAATCAGCGCCCCTAGCGGACTGTATCAGAATTGATTGGAAATGTATGGGAAATACGTTAACAAATACAAAACAGTCATATTTGTTAAAAAGTAAAAACTCATACTAAAGGTACAGGTCGGAGATAACCGTGCGATAACTGAGGCAACGCTACTTGTAATTTACGATCAAACCGTTTGCGCCCACATTGTTTTTTTGCCATCGTAACTTTGCTACATGCTTACGGTATCATATTTTTTATCGTTATTGATTTTATAGAAGCGCTACAGCTAAAACTAGTGCTTAGTGTAATCTTTGTATGTGAACTTATTATCTTTCTACCTATTTATCTTCAGCCCACGTTAGTCCACTGCTGGATATAGGCCTCTCGCAAGGCACGCTACTGAGCCCGATTTCTTAGCCCTATTTCTGCTCCATCTATTATTTGATGTGAACTTATTATTTAAGGGTTAATTAATTAACTTGAAAAAATCTGATATAAGTTCTTTGAACTCAATACACCATACAATACTGTTCATTTGTATATTAAACATAGAAAATACCGTAGAATATCTTAAGACCAAGTTAAAATTAAATACTATTCCTTAATTAAAATCCAAACGCAATTTTTATGAAACATTGAACCTTTGAGAATCATTTAATTAATTCATTCAACTTAACCGTAACTTAGCACTCGATATTGAAAAGGTGACTTAATCAAGTAAGAAAAGTGATTGATGGCTTTACTGAGTAAATCTTTTCGGTCTTCTTAAATGCAAACAGATTGTGCTTATTCTTATAATTATCACAAATATCTTTATAAGTAAATGAAATATTCTAATATTAAATTTAACCTTTGGTGTTCCTACAGTTTAATTCTTAGTTCGAACTTGGTGGATACATTGGCACACTTGTTTCTGCCTTGTCTTGTTTTTACCTTGGAGTCTATTCCGTAGTTTGAAGGCAAACTGATACTAATTGTTCTAAGATGGAGTATTTCCGCCTTAGGAATTAGGGTAGCAAAGAATCTGTTGCCAAATTTCACGTCTCAAATCCTATGTGGGATTGGAAACAGAGGTCTTTGAGGTAACTATCGCTTGCCACCGATGCATGTTACTTTACTTTTTCAATTTCAAACAAAAAACACTTAATTAAGCATTTTTTCAAATAAAACAGCGCTTTTTCGCAGACAACTATTTCCCAAAATAAATTAAAACAAATCGCTCGTTTTATACCTTAAATTCTCAGAACCAGCCTGGCATGAGTAATCTGACATAATTTTAAATTACGTGACAGCACGTCAACAAATCCTCTTAGATTGAGTGTTTAATATATTCTCGCAAATAAAATGAGTTGAGTCTCCAAGTAATTTGTATTATTTTGCTCGGTGTTCTGCTTAATTATTCGCATCTAGACGGGCAGGTGCTACGAATCTGTATTTATTTGCATCAAAATTTAGCCGCGGGTTATTAGGATTATGATCCGACAGCTGCGCTTGACAAATCTCATTCGGGATTAAGACTTAATTTGGTGAGGTTGAATAATTGACAGCTATCATGCATGTCAAATGTGTACTCGTATGCTTTAATTCTAAGCGAGCTTCCGCGGGAAGCTTTTGTGTAGGTACGAACTTTTTACGACGCTTTAAATATTTTCATTTGTCCAATAAGTGGTAGTTTTAAGGTAGAGCCCTCTGTATTTCTACCTTATACCAGCAGTATTAAGCGGTGCTTTATTCTTTGGCAAGGGAAAGACAAAATAAGTTACTTATTCGAGCTTTGCAACTTAGTCCGCAGATGCTACCAATAATACATCCGTTGCCAATTTCAGATAGAATCTAATCTTATCGGAGATTGATGACAGATGTTCATGGATTGCACTTTGCAGTAGCCACTTACTTTTAGGCGAACTATATGATTGTTTGCTACCTACATAGATAAGTAAAGATTACTCACTCCTAACAAGAAAATGTACCCAGTTTTGAGAATTGAATTAGTTGCGTAAAAAAGTTTTGCCACGTCTCCGTGCTAAAATGTCCCTAAAATATTTGAAATAATTATTTATTTATTATGTAAATTACGCAGTATTACTTATTTATTCGTAAATTTTCTTTAAAAATGTTTTTATTTATCAAGAATTCAAAAAAAGAACTTACTAATAAGCCGTTTGTGGCTTCATTCGATTTCAAGGCGGCGGAGTATCTTTACTAATCTATGGCTACCTAAGTAATAGTTTTGCGTAATGATATCATTAATATGGTCATAAATATTTAATATAATACATTTTTCCATCAAATACTGTATACAGCTCTCAGGATAACGTTTTAAATCTCTGATGTACAAATGTTAACGAGCTTTGTGCATTTTTAAAGTATTTTAAATTCAGGTCAATGGCGTGGGTCAAGAGGAAACAAACATTGATGCTTTTTAATTTATTTAATACCTGAATGGAGGGTATTTTTTTTTAGCGTACGTATGTACGATTTTAGAATATTATGAGGTATCGGATTTGTCCAAATTGTGGAAATTAATTTTTTTAAGCAGTTTTTTGTTTTCATAAAATTTCACATTATTAGTAATTCATTTTAAGTAATATTGAATAATTTGTGTATATTTGAAATTACAATTTTATTTCATGTTCCTACGTCGGTCGCTATAGAAATATATCTGCCCAATCTTCGGTAAACGACCGCAATGTTAAGCCCTTTACAAAATTTCTGCGAATCTTTTTCAGATAACATTTGTTTTAACCTAAACCTATCTTCGTTCCACATCATTAGCTCTGGCGCGGTTTACGGTTAACAGCATTATCCGCTTTTTCATAAACAAAGGTAGGGATTAATGTGCGAAAACGAATTGTAATGTCTTACAGAATAAATAATGTACCTTATACTAGTTTTTTTCATAAGATTGGACTAACTAATGAAATTGTAGTCCACCTGTGATAATAGTGGTAAGTGGTCACTCCCTAGTATTTAGAGTTATTTTTATGAAAACAAAGTAATAACCGCTCTTCGCGCAGTTTTCCGGGTTCGATGTCCAGAGAGATAACTCAAATGAATTTAGATATCTTTTCTAGGTCTAGTGTTTGAGTTTTGTCTTTGTGTACGAGTATCTTCATGGCAGCCACAAAACAGGGAATACTAGTGTGGCGCTGTGAGTATAGAAATCGTAAAAATGTTATAGCAAATGACAAAAAATTGTAGGTACTCTGTCTCGTTTACTGCAGATTTACCCCACAACTCATTTCACATTTTGAGCATCAAATTGACGGAACCCGCACATTGTGGCCGAAATGCGTGATGCAGACGGTTTTTGTTCACAAAAATCTCCAAATTTTTGTTCATATGAAATGTTGAATGCAGGCTTTGAAATAAAAAGCAACGTATGCACCTTAACCATTTTTTGTTTTCCGAAATATTTAAATGTTTGAATACGATACTGCTGTGTTAAAATGTAGTCGAATAACAAATATGACGTTTAAAAATTTATAAAATCAATTTTATGTGTACAAATATTAAATAAGTCCATCGTATAGCCCAAATAAATTATAGCTAGTTATAACGGTGTTGATGGCAACATTAAACTACTTAGTTCGTCGTGTGCCTTAAGTCTGTAAGTTACTTGGGTACTAAAGTGCCTTATTAGATTAACGCTTTAATAAAACACATTATAGTTTTAAAGGATCGATTTCTGCTGTCATCGTGTGCGCTTAATACTAAAAAAAAATCTTACTTTTATTGCTAAACACGCTAATAGAATTACAGCTTAAAATATAATATATTTTGAATTTTTACATCACAATATGAATTGTTTAAACATAAGATTAAATTTCAGTGTTAAATTATAATACTAGATCCCATCTAATATATAAAATTCTCGTGTCACAGTTTTCGTTGCCATACTCCTCCGAAACGGCTTGACCGATTTTGATGAAATTTTTTGTGCTTATCCGGTATCTATGAGAATCGGCCAACATCTGTTTTTCATCCCCCTAAGTGATAAGGGTTGTTCACCCTTAACATTTTTTTGTTTATATGCAACACAACGTTTGCCGGGTCAGCTAGTAATATTTTAAAATCTGTCAAACCGTTTTGGCTGTAAAGAAAGCTGGAGCGAAGAATTGGACACACATACTTACATACGCTCGGAAAACATTACCTTCCTTCTCGCAATCGTGTATTTTTTTCGTGATTAACCTACATAAAGACGCATGTGAAAAATTCTACTTAGAGGTCTATTAGGACTGTGCATACAAGTTATAGCTTATTTTCTTAAACACGACCTTGAATATTGTTACAGCTTTTTCCTTTTATTTTTCGTTTACCTTTGTATACAATTTCGTCGTCCCATCGCTTTGAATTAAAATCGCGCCAGGTCGGTCGTTTGTATTTCTTTGTTCAAGGGGTCTTTTCAGCCTCAGCCGAGGATATATTTGTGCCGTTAGTACAGCGCGGGAATTTTGAAGCCGGCTATTTATTTGCGTGTCTCAATAGATGTCGCCGCGACTCGTATTTCAGATTTAATCAAGCTTGACGATGATTAACGGCGTCTGCCGCATTCGCGAAGTCGCTGATGAAGTCGTGAGGTAGCGATTTGGAGTAATAATTAACTGTTCTTGTTTCTCGTGGAATCTGGATTTATCCTGTTTACTATGAGGTACTTTAAAGATACATTTTTCATTATGTCAAATTGCGAACGTTATTTTACGTTTTAACCTTTCCACTATTCCTAGTTTCGAGGTATTCTTAAATTTTTAAAGGTGTTAATCCTAAATACTTTCGGGATAAAAAGAACCCTGTGTGTGAAATTCTCTATTTTTGTGTTAAAATCCTGTCTAAATTAGTCCTGTGGTTTTCAAGATTAGTTCTGAATTTTTGAGATTATTATAGTATAATGTCAGACAGACAGGATTTTCTAAATAGTTTTATTTATTTTTTGGTTTTGTGTTTAAAGGTTTTTTATTTGTGTGTTAGTATTACCTTGATAAAACAATGGTGATAATTAGAATACCTCAAAAAATTAACTGAGAAAATCAAATTCCGCTGCAACAAATTTACGTTTCAACCCAATCATGGAAAATCATAAGATTAATATGAGGGCGTAGAGCTCATCTCGATCAGAACTTGACTTATGGAACGAAGTTCAGACGCTTGCCGCCGACACTCGCCAGTAATTAGCTCCAGATTTATGGCTTGTTCTAAATCTATGTTTTTGCTGCATGTATTTCTCGTACAGATCCTTGCTTATAGTATGATGATATGAGTTAGAAATTGCTGACAATGCTGACAATTGAAGTTACGACGTATATTCGAGATTAATGTCGTGTCATATTGTTATTATTATTTTTTTATAATATAGGAGTAGCAGACGAGCATGCAGTACACCTGATGGTAAGTGGCTACTGGCGGGTGGACATCTGTCCACGGGCGGGTGGACATCTGTAGTCAACCCCAAAGAGGATTAGATATTCCTACCTAAGGTCGGCCACAGATGCGCCGCTACCCCTTACTACTAAGCTGTAACGCCTCGGAAAAGTCTGTTTCCCTTACCACACCCTTCAAACCGGAACACAGAAGCGCCTAACACTGCTGTTATTAGGTAGAAATAGGTGTGGCGGTGGTGCCGCCGGAGTCGAACCACAAATGGTTCTACCACCTTAAATTGTAGTACAATACATTTCATTTCTTTAAAGCCTGGTTGATACTATTTCATTGGCATACATTAATGATACTAATTCTACAACTAATAAACTAATGATATGTAAGAGTAGATTACATAACCTAATGAAGTTTATTAGTTCTAGAAAAAGCAGTGATAGCCTAGTGGTTAAGAAACGCGGCCTCTCGATCGAGGGGTCCGAGGTTCAATTCCCAGGCACGCTCCTCTGATTTTCAAATTATTTTCAAATTAATGCGTGTATTAGAAATTATTTATCACTTGCTTAAACGGTGAAGGAAAACATCGTGAGGAAACCTGCATACCTGAGAGATTAATACAAAAAAATCTTAAAGGTATATGAAGTCTACCAATACGCACTTGGCCAGCGCGGTGGACTATGGCCTAATCCTTCTCATTCTGAGAGGAGACCCGTGCCCAGCAGTGGGACAGTAATAGGTTGATGATGATGTAAGAGTAGATAAATATTATTATTTAAGGTTAATTATGTAGATTTTGATTAGGTTTCCGTTAGTGCATTTTTCAAAGCGATATAACTTATGAGTACCTATATTTTACCATTTCACTTAACAAAAAATCGTACAAAATACAAAATTGTTTTCAAGTGATGCAAATAATACAGTTGGCTACTGAAAATTGGATTTATCATTTTTAAATTGAAATTTATTTTATTTTATTTAGGTTAAGTGACTATTTCATTTGTAAATTGTTTCGATTAACTCAATCCAGGTAATTTTCAACTCAATAGTGCGCTACAGTGAACGCATTAAAGTTATTATATCGCTGTTAAAATATTCAATTGGCATTGTTATTCATAGCGTGTTCATAGTAATATGAACGGAAAATAAAATGGAAAGTGGGAACGTGCAACCATTCCGTAAATTCGATTCCACCGAAAATAGAATACTACGGTGTTGTTGCATCGAATGCATTTAATCAAAAGCCGCGTTCAGTCTCAAAAATATAACAGTAAAGTAACTCCATTACGGTAATGGAAAACAGTGGGCTCATATTGGTGGTATTTTTGCTTTTTCCGTTTTTGCTTTGCAGCGTACCGTTGCCGCACTGCAGTTACAGAACGTGCATCAAAGTTTCATTTGTATACGTGTTTGCATCCGTCAGATATCGACTTATGAACATTACGTTGCACCGTAGATGAATCACTGACTCGCTGCTCTTTGAGAGTTCACCATATACATTTTAAAAAGTAAGAAATATGTCTTAAACCGACTGAAGATAAGGCTCACACATTAATATTTGCAAAAGCTTCTTAATATTAGTTCCATCAGACGTTTACTGCTGAATATACATATATACATATAAACATATCTTGTAGAACGTGAGGTTTCTCGTAAGAGGGCTCTTGGCTATATCTACGTACCTATTAGTCACTATAATTATAATGATGAATACTCTCTTAGGTGTTGATATTATTCTGGGCCAGTACTGCCTTATGACTGTAACCAATACCTATTGCAGAAGGAAGGTACTTGAGCAGGCTACAGACCGCCTCCGTCAAGGTGGACCGCTGGCATGGAAAAGACAGTGGGATAAGCCGATATCTATTGACGGCTCGGTGACTGGTCATTTTTGTGGAAACCTGTCAATCAAGAACAGTAACAGGCAGATGATAATCTACCAGAGCGAATAATGAGCAGAGAAGTTCTCATCTTGCAGTATTTCAACAATTATGTTCTAGATTTTCACTACGATTTATTACAACACGAGCTGAACGAACAAAGACCGTGCTTCAGAACAAAGAGCCCGGTACAGTGAGGAGCAGTTTTAAGTGTTTGCTATTTTGCTACTACGTGGAAATACGTAAGCTTTTCTATGTTTATTATTTTCTCCGTGGCCATAAATGTACCCTAATAAAGAAGCATTTTTGAAAAGCTTCAGGCGAAATCTACTCGGCCGCTAAATTGGTGGAAGACGATGTTTTCGCGTTCATACGTCGCTCGTAAAACCTTTCTTTTATTACGTGTTCACAAGCGTATGCGTTTCGTTACGAGTGAGGTGAGCTTACTGTAAGATCGTCTTCGATCGAGACGTGAAAATATCGAAAGAATAGGTCTTACGTAAGCCGTTGTACATGAAATTGCTAAGAAAGTGCAATTATTTTAGTCATAAATTCTATATCTGAAAACTAAAGAAGAATGCCCCGTAAGCTAGTAGAGGATTTAAAATAAAACACAATAGGGGAAATAGTTGCTAAAAAATATAATATAGATCTGTGTTTCTTGTTTTTTTTTACGATTCCGTATCCAAAAAAAAATCCGTTGTTTGTCCGTCTGTCCCTCTGTTTCCGTGTCAGTTATATCTCTAAACCTACATTACATACCTACATACCTACATCTAAACCTACCTAAAGGTTCATTGTACCTACAGGGTGTATTTTTACAGAGTGTGTTATTACAGTTGTCGGTGGTATGATGTTATCAACAAAACATTTTAATAGCTATACTCAGGAAATTGGAGAAACGATTGTTATTTGAAATACATGTGTGTATCACGGTGAGTGCTAATAGGGCGGTTGTCTCAGCAACGTAGTTAGGCCCAGATTTATGGGACCGTTGTACGCGTAATTTCCATGGCACTAAATAACGGTTGTCGGTTCTGTGCCGCTTATTTAGACGTTATAAACTGATTACGCACTCGATAACACACATGTAAAACCGACCACCGTGTTACCTGTTAATTGATCCTCAGGATCAATTTGTACTTTGTAAAATGCCAGTTTTACTTTTTCTAACGAATTTCAGTTGTATGTTACGTCATAATAATCTTAATGTTATGAGAAGGCTAAATTTGTACTAACAGTTAATATATCTAAGCTTTACAATAGATGAAAAAGTAAACATGTAAATGCTTTACTTGACACTATTTTTCGCCTGGTGGTTGAAATTTAATCATAATCATTATAGAAAAATTGATGATTTTTAATTGATTGAAATAATTACCGACAATAGCTACCAAGCAAATTTCCACACCGCCACACCTACCTAATAACAGCAGTGTAAAGCGCTGGTGTGTTCCGCTTTGAAGGGTATGGTAAGAGTTACATATGTACGTATCCGAGGCCTTCCAACTTTTACTGCTGCTAAATATGTGATGCTAACCACAGGTAGGAATCTGATCATATCTGAGATTGATGCTCGTTTGCTACAGAAATATTAAAGAAAAAAAACTTAAAAGATGAATAAGAAAATAAAAAAGGGTGAATAAGAGATTAGATATTTATAAATATTTAGAGAAATAGGGGTGTATGTTTTCTTATTACATATTTTTTTAATATGGCTGTAGTGTCTAAACACGGTTTTATTGGAAACATTTTCAATAGGCTATGCAATCATCGGACTCTGTTATTTTACGTGAAACGAACGTAATAAAAAATATTGATAAAGAGACTACAGAGGCGTATTACGTGTACATAAAACAATAAACTCGTCATATTACGAATTCGCTTGAATTGTGTGTATTATGTTGGTTCAAAACAAACATAATAAATTTATATTAAAAACATTAAAAAAAGCTTTTTAGTAACATAACGTTGTTTTTCGTATTTTCTGTAGAAAATGCTTTCTTTGCATCAATTTATTATATAGGTAGCAAGTAATTACTACAATTTGTTTCACACATACATATCTGCGCGCATCTTTGTTTTATTTATTGCCGGTCTTCATCAGTATAATTAATCTTTAGCGATTGTATCCTCTTTAAGTCACTGAGTGATGAAATTTGTTATTGATATCTTTATTTAATCGATATCGATACATTGTTAGCAGTAACACTAGCAATGCATAGTTTGGCATTTCACACACACATAAGTAATCAATTTTTAGTCTCGCTTGAAGTTTTGCTAATCTACCTTATGTAAGTAGGATAATATATCTATGGGTTCCATATTTAGAATGGCGTTACTAATATTCGCGCATTGACATTCAAACCAAACGTGTATGCAACATTTTGGCTCAAATGATTAGGATTAACTGGTTTAAAATTCAGTTGCAAGATTTGACCCTCACACACATCCGAACTAACAAATAAGTTACACAAAAGCTTGTAAAAACAGAATATTTACACTATTATCCTGACAACAACTGTGACCTACTGAGTTCAATTACGTCGAAAAAAGTCGTTAGTAAGTAATTACATTTTGTTTCCATTACGTCGACGTTTTTATTCATGGGCTGGATAGTTTACTCTGCCTCTCAGGCTGCAAACTGCATTGCCATTGAGTGAGCAATTTTCCGTGATTGGAAATTATTTAAACTTTTTGTAGAGGCCTAATTAATTGGTTTCACTCTGATTACATTTTATACTAGCGTAAGTTAACATTTAATATATTTGGCTAAGTAATAACGTAGTTACTGAAGTGGAGAGCGAATGGGGAATTTCTTTTCAGTCTTAAATACTATTAGCAATTATCGAAATTTAGCTTTTAAATTGGTAAAGGCCTATCATACTAATTAATTTGCTTGACTTTTAGAATTGGTGGTAGCCTTGTAGGTTTGGAATTTGGCAAGTTAATAAACATTGTAAGGTTCAGTGTAATCTTGATTATATCTCTATAAAGGGTTATTATAATAGAGCAGGAACAATTGAGCATGCATTTCATCCACAGTATGTGTATCCGTAACTAACACAGATAAGTCTTATCTAGGTTTGGCCGCAGATTGGTTACTACCCCTTAGGACTAATTTAGAATGATGATTCGTGTACATTCTCCTCTTATCCTTCAAACCAAAATATAGCAGCTTTTCACGCGGCGTTTCACGCTCCTGTTACTAGAGCCTGCGATTATGAGCCCGGAATTCAAATGGTGCAAATAAATTATAAAGTTATAAAGAAAATGCTTTAATACCAATGTAAAAATGATTTATTAGCAGCAGTACTAAATACTGTAATGAGTCACAACCTATAATAATAATAATGGTGATCATTATTTTATATTAATTGTGTAGATTTATTGTCAGCTTCTTTCTGAGTTATATGTTAAACCAGTTAATCCGTTTAAAGGCGAAGTTTTCCTCGGTTTGAGGTTTAATAGTTAAATAACTGTAAGTAGTCGAAACTTTACAAGCACCGAAACTTTCGGTTCATTGTCGAAGCAGAAGTGGTTTACGAAATATTTATAGCCGTGTTACACGTTGCTACGAAATTAATGTTTACCTTTGAAGCTCTTAACTTTTCGTTGGTGAACGTCAGATGAATATAAAATTAATTATTATTCTTATCGATGAGATATGTGATCTCGTGGTTGCCACAACGGGTATATTATGTATATAACAATAAAATACATAATATACAATATACAAAAAAAACCCAGACACAGAAGACAAATCAAAGTTAATCATTTAGATGTCCATACAATTTAATTTTAAAAGTAAATTTGTATCGTCATGTAAATGTAACTCTCATCTCAATCTTAAATGATCTTCACATATTCCAGCAAAAAGACGCATGTTTTTCAATTGTTGTGTACCGCTGAACAGATTTTAAAATTATTTTCAAAACACCGTACATTACATTATTAGGAGTGACATGGACATTTTTACAGGAAAAGCGGAATTATAATCCATATTTGAACGCAATATTTTGATAAATAGAGAAATTGGCTACTAATTGCTTAGCATAAAAACCCAACAACATCACAAAAATATTTTTCGTATCAAATTTTACCTTTGAAATGCACGTATTGTGGGACGCAGGAACAAAGGAAAGGAGAGTTAATAAGGACATACAAAAGAATAGATCTGACAAGCATTCTGATGACAAATTAAGTTTCGGGGATTCGCAGAAAAAGTAAAACAAAGCCAAGTACCCGAGCAGACGCGTAATCCCTCAGAACGAATTATCTCCCTTTCTCTGCAGAACTTAACAACTGACGTGACAGATTTACTTGAAATTATAGATGTACTTGTTAAAATTATTTACACAGATTCTGATAGAAAAGGTAACTAATAATATTCGATGGAGTCTAAGCTCTTATAGCTATTGTCAAGCTTTTATAAATAAGGGGACTAACAATTGTTATTTATCGTCGTTGCTCATGTTGATTATTTAGTTGCAAAAAGTTATACTTTTAAAGTAAAATTACTTTAAGTAATAAGAAAATATAAGGAAAATATACTTGCAAATTACAATAAATAAATATTCTGCTAAAGTTATTTGCTGTTCTAAAGGGAAATCTCAGAAAGAACAGGATTTTTTTAGGAATACACGCTATACTCTACAGTGATAACTCTGACAGATACGCGGACACATACAATGTGATTGACAGTATTGACAGTAATAATGATGAGAAATTAGGAATTAACTTCAATTTCATTAGTTACACTTTACACCAGCGATCTCTTTACATGGCCGGTCCACATGTTAAAGAAAAAGGAAAGAGCTCGTCTTTTCTACAAGATTACATAAGTTTATTCAGTGAAAACATTTTACAGGAACGGATAAGTGTGTTTTCGTAGCAAGTGTAGAGAAATTCCACACCACTCGGCTATTTACGGGCGATGGTGCGATAAGCATTTTCTCTTTCAATACCATCAAAGAGACTGGCCGCTATTCAAGCTCTCGACAAATGTGACCCGTAAAGGAATAAGGAGATTGCGACGCTGTTTCTGACTAGCCGTATATACAACCTTGAGTCCCTATCTAATGACAAATAATACAATTGGTGGACCGGACCTTATTTTGCTTTTACTTTACGTTAAGTGTATTGACTTGTGAATGTTTTACACGACTGTGGCGTTTCATTCTATGAAATAACTTTTGACGATAGATGACCGCTTATTAGCAACTGTCGTTTAAGCAACTGGTAGCTTTAGCGATTAGGTAGTGGTTAACACGACTGTCAAATGTTGCCCAGCGACAATTTAGGAGCGAATGCATCTTTATAGACAATCAACTATTGACAGACTTTTAACATTACATGACTCCAATTGCGTGATAACGCGGTACTATCCGCTGGCAGGTTTACCTAATATGTTTAGTATATAAGTCTTAGTCTTTGCTATTGAGATTTTTGTCAATTTCTGAAAAATTTTTTGAACTCAATTTGGATTTTATATACTTAATTTTTTACCAATTTTTCAATAGATACAGCCACAACACATACATTATAAATTTTAACCTTCGTCATGTCAATTTCACGTATATGAAGAAGTAAATGTGTATTCAAATACATAGTAATAGTAAATTATGATACATATTATCTTTCAATTCTACAAAATGAGTCTAATGACATACATTTAATGAAAGGACCGATCCCCATCCTTACTTAGCCATTTCATTTAGAGGTTGCGACTTTGCGAGCGAAACATTATCTGGGTCTCTCAATTCTGATGAAGCCTATCCAATCATTTGTCGGCATGGCAACGCAAAACTTTAACGATTATTCCGGCTCGGTTGTTAAGTGTTCTTAATTTTTGATCTAGGGATTTTAAGAATCTTCAAATTATCCTTATTTTCTATGGTTTGACAAACCGCCCCGTTCAATCTAATTCTAATTGCTTTTATTTTAGAAAGTTATTTCTTTGTACAAAGCTTTAATATTTAATCGTTTAGGTAAATTTTATTGTGGAAATATCTACAGTGTAACGTAATGAAAATGGATTGTTTTGACAAATTTTGGTTGGAAAAAAATGTATAAGTAATTGAAATTGTACGAAAAATAAATAAATACTTTTAGGTATTTGCGAAAAGGAAAATAGATTTTTCTTTTATGTAAAATAAAGATTTATTTAAAATGAACATTACATAAGTATATAAATATCACGGTTTACTGTAGTTCAGGAATATAAGTCACAAAATTATTTAAACATTGCAAACATTGAAATATTATGTAAATGAATTGAATTTTTCACAGTAATTGACCACAACGGCGTGTGACCGTGGAATAAACGAAACGTTATGCCCTCACATAACGTTTTAAAATTCTGTCCACTATATTTTACCAGCTTGCAACGTTTTTAATACGCCAAGCGAAATGTTTATGGAGGACCATAAAACAATATGACGTTAAGGAAATCCGGGGACATAATTTTTATGGATTTGGAATTGCATATGCGCATGTAAATTCATATTAAATTGTTTTCAGTGATTATTTAGGATTTAACGTGCATTGGCGTAGCTTTGAGCAGTCTTTTAAATATTTCACAGGTCCTGTACAGTTCTGGGTATATTTAAAAGAAAGACCTAAAACATGTGTAGTTTCGAGAGTGCAGAATTGATCCGCCAAATATGACCGCGTCAGATATGACGCCTGATATTAGACGACTCTTGTGCGGCTTTGTGAATATACGTTATACCTAACTATTACTATAACGTGAATAACGAAATTTGTATTAAAATAAAGATAGATAAAGGGATTTTTCCATGAAACAAAGTGACCCGTAAATTAAATTCAGGTTTGAATACCACGAATGGTGTGTATTCGGCACGACGAAAACGGATGCTGGAATTCGGGATTTCCGTGTATGTAACGTGCGACGACATCCCCGTCAGAGTTATTTGCGTCGTGCACCTTGCTGTAAAATTATCTGCTGCATAGTTCATAGTATCAGGTGTTACTTTGAAATCCATGCTAAAAGTTAGTCTACACGAAGTAACAACTTAACTGTTGTAGAGTCAAATAACCGTTTTTTTGTTGACAAGGGGGAAACCTTTAAAAATTACCCGACGTAATGGAACGCAACTGGAGTCCTCTTAGCGCGTTGCCCCGTCGAACTCCGCCTAGATGACAATGAAGCTCGCCACTCCTTGTGGAGTGTACGATGGTATGAGGCCACACATATCATCGTTCTTCCAGGGGTCGCTAGCCGAGCAGTTGGAGCTCCCACTCTTGCCGCCCGCAACCCCGAAAACCCCCTTTTAGTCGGCTCTTATGCAGAGGATACCGTGGCACTATTCTGGTCCCGGAACTACAGGGACAGAGTAACTTACACTAATGCTCTGTTTTGGATAGAAACGTGTTAAGGGTGGTGTGTATGGTGGTTATTGTGTATGTGGGAGGGTAGTGCACATTGCATGCTTTAAATATATACATAAAATATATACCGTATGAAATATATACCATGTTATAGGTTCGTGGCGGATTGTGGCGAAATAGTGTTTATACTATTTTTTTCTGGTATCGCGACATTTGCGCCGCGTTGTTTTAAAATAAAGAAGTAGTAAATGCTATTCACCTGATGAAAATAGCTACTGCGGCTCATGAACCTGTACTTAATCCCATATAAGATTAGTCTTACCTGCGGCCGGCCACAGATGCGTTGCTACCCCTAAGGACACAGTTGAAACACCTTGGATAACTATTTCTCCCTTACCACACCACACATATTACACATATAAATAAAATAACAACAACATGTGTAATGCATTACATCAAAATGTAACTAACCAGTTCTTAGTTATATTTAAAAATATGTAGTGTTGGAGGTCACCTAACCTTTAATATGACAAACTATCGTAACAGTGTATTACCTAAAACTTTGTTTAAACTTATCATGATCCGTGTGTCTAAACACAGCCTAAACAAACCCGAAGCTAGACTTCAGTCGTGTAAAACCCATAAGTCTGTCCATCCATAAATCATATTTGATATTTCCGACTCCACTTCGTTTGAATTCCGTTGGCGGATTTTTATTTGTAATTTCTTCCAGCTCCACCATCCATCACACTACAATAAAAATAGTGCAACGCAGACTTGTTTGGCGGCAGACATAAATAGAGAGGTAATCCAAAACTGCTCCATTCAGTAATCCTACCCCGTGCTTGCATAACCGCAATAGAATATTTTTTATTCTTCAACGAATTTGGCGATTCAAAAATATTTTTAGTTTTAGTTGCATTTTAACCAATTTGCTACAACATTTATGACGTTAACGGATAGGCATGTGTTGAAATCTGAAAAAAGAGATAGCCTTTCATCGTATTCGGAATCACAAAATGTTATCCGGTGTAATGCTTTGAATACAAAATCTGGTTTAAAGATATTCTTAGTTGCATATTAGGGTGTAAATAATAGTACATATTCAACGTGGTTTATCTTATGTTATCTGTTATTTTACCCAAACATAGCCTAAAATATTATAATTAGGCGGTTTCCACTTTACCATAACATAAAAGTGAAGTGTTTATGTTCCAGTTTTAAAAAATAGTTAACAATATATTTTTTACTATTATATATTCAGTTATTAATAATTAAATTAAATAGTAGTTACTTCACCAATTACTGGTAACTTTTATAATTTAAACTTCATAAAGTTATTGTTTTACAGTTATTGTGTTGCACATGCAATTTTCCAAATTATAATGTACAAAAATGGCGGGCAGTTCCGCTGCAACGTGGAAAATGGCGGAAGTGTTTCGTTCGTAAATCCAACGAGCAGCTCTTCCGCGGCGCGCCCTCGCTGATTCAATTCTAGTACATTGCTCGATTCGTGGAAAATATCAGATAATGCGCTATATACATTATATTTTTAGCACAGTTGTAAACTACGTTGTAAATTGCAACACTGTTATAAACTGTGCCATTTATAAATTTTACTGTTAAACCATCTGGATTAATTTTAAAAAATGTTATAACTCTTATTTAATTTTGATGTATTTAGTTAAAGCGCTTTGCATTTATTGACAATAAATATAATTTATCGTATCGCATGCACAAAAAGGTGCAGTCATTATAAGGCACATGCAGTTTTCCAAATTATAATGTACAAAAATTGCCGGAACGTTGAAAACGGCGGAAGTGTTTCGTTCGTAAATCCAACGAACGGCTCTTTCGCGGCGCGCCTTCGCTGATTCAATTCTAGTACATTGCTCCATTCGTGGAAAACATCAGATAATTTAGTCTGTATACTATATGTATAAGAGAATTTTAAATTGTAAAGTAACATAAATTGCGTAATTTATAAATTTGTCTCTTTTAGATTTCTATCTTACTCAATTTTAATGTATTTCGTTAAAGAGGTAGGTATACAGTTTATTGACAATTTACTTAAATTTTTGTATTGTATGTACAACAAGGTGGCGCTGTCGTGTTGCACATGTAATTTTACAAATTACAATGTACAAAAATGGACGGCAATTCCCCTCTTCCCCTTGAAAGTGGAAAACGGTGAAAGTGTTCCGTTCGTAAATCCAACGAGCGGCTCTTCCGCGCGCCCACGCTGATTCAATTCTAGTACATTGCTCGATTCGTGGAACACATCAGATAATGCGCTCAATGCACTTGCTACGAGTTGCTCAGTTTGTTCGCTACTGGGACCTGGATTCAACCTTTTGTTTTCAGATTGTGTTTAAAATTAACTACGTTATTTGCGCTTTGAAAGGTTTTTGTTTGAGAAATGTGTAATGATGACACTCCGACTCTATAAAAAAATCTTGTCTATAACTTCATTTCAAAAGTTTTGTATGTAGTATTAGATTTTTACGATTAAAACAAATGTAATGTATGTAAATAAGTACTTCTAAATCTGTTAATACTACAGTAATCAAGTTTGTGTTCTATCAGAAACTAATACATTGTTCATTTGAAAACAAATTAAGTTTCCGATTAAAATCAGTAGTTTAATTTGGAATTAGTAATATAGTGGTGTTTGCAACGTATTGTACCGGTTTATCCGGATTAGTTATTAAGCTAACCACAAATCAGTGGTGAATCAGATTTGAGCACGCAACGCCCGCCACATGTTTGCTGTCAAAACAAATCGCTGTAGTTTATTTGGAAATTACTTCTTGGATTAATTTGTCGATAAATAATGAGTGTCTGGGTTTAATAGCTTTTTGTGTACTATAAAGGGTGTTCCTGCATTACCAATTAGTGTAATATTATAATCTTTTTTACCATGTTTTTATGAATGTATAAAATGTTTTTTGAATGTGGTTAGTTGTCGGCTTTTAAGTTGGAAGGTTTCGATGTCATTGTGATTGGATGAACCAACCTAAACTCACTATTTAACTCCATATGTTTATTGTTACAACCACACGTATGAGTTTATTGAATGCAATATTTAAGGATCCATTATGACTTTGAATAAGTTTGCAAATGTCGAGTTGTGTATACTTCATATAGGTCGCGTGTCCATGAGGCGTCGTCCGTCGCCGGCCGCAAATCAGCGGTAAATCAAATTTCGAACATCCACGCTCGTGATTGCAGAAACAAATTTGTGTTGTGTGTTCGCCCACTAGCCACTAATAACTGTAATGGCTGGGCTACCTATGCGTTATTCGGCGTGGATTCGCTCTAGCGCTAAAAGTGTGGACAGAACGTCATTCAGACTTGGTGGAAGACGTGTGCTTCTTTTAATAAAACTTGGCAAATTTCTGCGTAAGGGAATTTTATCTGAAAGCTTTGTTTTAGTGGCTTCATTTATTAAGCTTAGTTAAAACATGGCTGTCGAATGGGATTTATTTACATGAGCATTATTTTAGCAGAATTTCTCTAGCTAAACAATTTATTTGTGAAAGATAACCTACTTATCCATCATTATACAACTGTTAGAACATATTAAAAGAAAAAAAAAACAATTTCATTCGCACGAAGCAACATTCGAAGATTTGCTCGAACCTTCTATTTACGTAGCTCATGCAAGCAACACCGTAGCTCATCCATGTCTAAACAATTTTAGGCCAAATGTTCAGTTGAAACACAGGTGCATACGACTAAAAATATGAATTATATTTACATAATATTAATCATCATCGTCACCATGTGTAATACGTAAGCATTGAATATAGAAGACTATTTATTCAATTCTTGTCAACTTGAAGGTGGGTAGATGTAAAAAATCTATCTGTCTTTTAATGTCGCTAAATACAACCAGTCGTTGTCTTGTGGTTGGCGAGATTATACAGGCGTTCTGTATGTGCCCTTTCGATTTCGTTTTCTGTTTGCAAAGCCCAATGATTCGTTATTATATAATTCTGAAAGCCGTGTCACTGCGTGTGTCTTGTGAAGTGTCTAAAAACTACTTATCAGAAAGGCGGGACCGTGCTTCGTTGAGCTCTCTCACAGCGCCGTGGGCCTCGCTCCTGAGTCTCCTGACACCATTCGAGTCTGCAGATCATATTGGATGACAAGGTTGGTGGTTTTATTTACTTATCTGCTTTGGCGAGGATTATGTTATATCTCTTACAATTCTGTGCGTAATATAGTTCGCTTGGTTCATGGGTAACTATATTCGCTACTACAATAAAATACCTGACCACATTTTGAATCTCACAGAAAAAAAGTTCAAACATGTCGTTAAACAAACGCTATGTAAAAAAGCGTACTATAAACTAAGTGATTATTTGACTGATAAAACGGTGTGGTCTGAAGTAGTTCCAGCTCCACATGTACCATTAGGTTAAGTTTAACATTGTAAAATCCATTTTTTTAAAAGATGTGTGTTATGGAGTTTCTTTCGCCGCTTCTTCTCCATAACGAAATACCTTGTGAAGTGGTGGTAGTTGTAATGACATTCAAAAAGTGCTCTGTAAAGAACCTATTTTGAATAAAAAAATTGATTTTTTGATTTCGTGTGCGCAAAATAAACTTACATCTATTTAGAAAATCTTGAAAATGCATCTTTTTATATCAAAGCACATTTTATAAAAATAGTGCTTCTTTTCGACATTCCGATGGAAGCGACTAAATGGGTAGTACGATCAAAGAGCAAAAGGACTAACTTACGGCGAAATCCGCAAACCGAGAAAGCTTGTCGGGATATAATGCTGAATTTCCTCATTTATAAAACTTCTGCGGGATTCTGTACGTATACGAGTAAAATTAACTAGACTTCAGTAGTGACTTTGGCAGTATGGCAGAGAAGGAATTAGTTTATTTTTCCTCTTCATTTTTGATGTGAAACATCTATAGCCGCACGTAAAACCGATTTCTGGCGTGGCGACGCATGCCGTGGCGCCACGCTATACGATGGTATATATATATACAGTCTATATGCAGTAGTGTGTACGGTGTGGCGACGCGTCGCCATGCGCAAAAATCGTAATATTTTATTTTATCATTATGACATATTTAGTTCCTATCACAATATGTATATATTTATATATTTTCTGTACATATTTTCTTATGTATATATTTTCTGCATATTACGTTTACAAAATAATGTCGATGTTTCACATCTGCCAGGCGTCCCGTGACGGCTCACATTGTTTTTTTTATTTTTGTTTACATATATCTATGTTGTAAACTTTTATTATTGCTTCTCTAGTTAAAAAGATCAGATATGAGACCAGAAGACTACAAATTAAATTTAATTTAGATGCGTTACATTTTTCTTTGACATAAAATTTGCACACAAATATAACGCAAGGACATCATGGTTAATCTAATGGTACTTTTGAGAGCCATTATTCATTATTAGATGTATTATGTGAAACTTAATGACATAAGTTTTGTCGATTTCTCTGCGCTAACTAGCAGTTGAGGCCTATACATGTCGTTATATAGTTAAGGTTAAAGAATTCGATAGAACTACATGAAAATAATTTATTAACTTAAATCAGCGTTTCCCAACCTTTTTTAGTCCATGGACCCTTAGGCAAGCACATTTTTCACGGACCCCCTTAATAAAATGAAGAGCAAAAAAAACAACAACAGCCAAAACATAATTTGAAAGACCGTTTTATATATACCGTGTGCTTAGATCACGTTTTTCTAATAAAACTGGTTTGCTGATTTTACGTTTTGCGGCCCTTTTGCATTTAATGAGCAATTTATGTATGGTCCAGAGATGACACCGCGGACCCCCATACATATACTCGCGGACCCCCAGGGGTCCGCGGACCACAGGTTGGGAAACGTGGACTGAAATAATTCGAAATTTGAAAGTTCTCTTTTAAACTTATTTAAATAATAATTATAATAATATTAGTTCATATACGTATGTTAAAAATTACAAGAAATATTGAATGGAAAAAAATTAAACGCATGCAGTACCATGTAAGTTTAATACAAATTGGTAACCATGTTTATTTCGAAAAAATATCTTAACCACAAAATGTGTTTACACATCTTGTACGTTTTTAAGAGTCTGTAGTTGGATGTAAACCGCAGTGTAATTCGCGGTGCAGTTTCAACGTGCATGCGGAATATATCACCGCATGCAGTAAGCTATTACCACATGTGTTGCCACAAAGCTCTTCCTCTAAGAATATATTACCGTACAGATTTATGTCTTACCATCTACAACGTATTTAGTAGAATGTTTTATTATTATTTTTATATTACAAAAATATCAAATGGGCAATCATTGCCGGCTGTAGACATTTGTTATCATCTTTATGGGAGTCTTAACTGAAGTCGATTTAAACATGTAACTACTTCTGTGGAATGAGATGAGCCTCCTTGAAAAACGATTTGTCTTATCATGGAAACAGTACCGTTAATTAAAAAAACATTTAATTTTAAAAGTAATAATCAATCAAACAGTAATTATTTGCCTCTTTTGACATTTATCTTCTATATGGAAATATAAATTATACTCACCTTTGAATTCTTGGTATATATGTCATACATATGTTATTCTTTGATATATGTATCAATACAATATCATAATTGTTAAAATATTGACAATATTCAGAAAAGGAAACCTATTTATTACTGTGATAACTTATTCAACGAGTTGACAAAAGAAAATAAGGATATATTCTTATTCAAATTTATGGCTTTTATTGTCGAACAAGTTAGCGTTATAGCCAAGTGCCAATCATTGGGTTCGAAGGTTACCAAACGGCAGAAGTTTCGACCGCTGGGACAACCTCCGGGATAACGTCTTGACATACTCTCCTGGGATGTAAATACACAAACAACTGTATTACCCTTTGTTAAACAACTTTTACCTTCCCAAAATATGTTAGAAGGTGTTTTGGACTAATAGTACTTTGGAGAATTGTTCGAACGATCTACGTTTGATTTTTCGAAATTTAGACGATTAAACCGTTCGATTTCCAACAGTATTTACCACTGTTGCTCATAATTCCTAACTATAGGATTCCTTGCACGGTTCGTTTGATGTACACAGTCCAAATACTCAGATTTAGATTTAGATCATTTATATTTTTCTGGCTGAACCCTGAATCTAGGATCCTTTAAACAGAATACTGACTAGTTCACTTGTATTACGAGGTTGAATCCATTACTTTTTCTGTGTCACAAACATTTAATTTTAAGCGAGGTAGTGAACGTTAAAAATTGGGAAGTCTGAGGTGCTTCGAGTCGTTTTCATCAAATAAAACAAAGGGTTGTTTAATGACAGTATTAGTTGGAAATTCAGGATAAATTCGTGTCATTAGATGTTCTTTGTCAGCGGTGTATTCGTATTGTGTCGTGACTTGCGAGTTAACCAGGTTCATTTCTTTAGTCCATTTTATCCTTTTTACAATCCTTTTTGTTTTGCTACCGCTCTTATCAGGTAATCAGACTGAACTTTAAAGTTTCTAGACGTGTCTCAACGAGTACGTTAGTAAACTTTTACTATAGTATGTTGTACGAGAATTTAATACATTCACTTTTAAATTTTCGAAATTATTTGAGTAAAAAACTGGAAATGTTCTTGCTAATTGGGTAGAACGTGTGAACTATGGCCTAAAAGTTCTCATTCTGGGTAGAAACCCGTGCCCAGCAGTGGGATAATAATAGATTGATTATCATGATAATGATTGTAGTATAATAATGTTAATACGACTCTTATATAATCATATGACAGACTCATAAGTATAGTTCAGGCAAGTCTATTAAGACCTTAAATGTGATTAGATATTTTCCATTTAAACAGAATTTAAACTGAAAAGCTGATTTGAATAAAGTTTTATATTTAATTTACATTCAGATTAGACAAATCTACAATTTCATTATATTATTTATTTTTAAATGTATTCTAAAATTACTTTTCAGTATACAAGTTCTTACACGCCATTTCAATTCAATCAAAAGTTTGTGAACGGGACAAGAAAATTTTATTAAATTTCAGGCTTTATAAGAAAGACTATTGCACTAATGTTTTTATGAAGTCCAAGTAATTAAGTTAAGTCTAAGAGGCCATTGAAATGTCTGTAAACCTCTATTCAAATAGACTGTAAAGCTGTTTCGTTTGAAGATTACATTTTAATGAACAAATGTGAGCAGCCACAGGTGGTTTAGAAGTAAATAACAGTATATGGACTGTACTAATGATCAGGAGGCATAGAACGTATTCCAAGTGCATTACCGCATTTAAAGCCAGTAAAAGGGAATAAAAATTCAAGACCGCAATAAGAGCTTACAGCAAAATACTGTTAATGAGTACGCGGACTATTTTGTTCTCTACGAGTACTTTAAGTGGAGATACTTGTAAATAGCAGATTTGCATTTAGGTCACAAATGTATTTTTCTATGAAAAAAATAGAAAAGTTTGTTTTTATGTAATAGGAATAGTAAATGACATACAGATCAGATGATAGCTATATTTTCCACCTATTTTAGTCCAAATTCGTTTCGAATTCAAGTTCTATTTAAAGATAATCATGTACGTGTTATTTCGCGAGTGAAGTCGGTCGTCAGTCAGCATGGGGTGCCGCTCGTCATCATCATTACGTCACGTCAAATACATCATTAGTGTCGAGGTGGCGCGCGCATTGTTCCCACGTACTCCTCAAAGACGAGGGGATGGAGCTCCAGCTCTATCCCACACAGAGACGGGCCCTGTTGTGGGCAGACGCAGTCGGGACCGCGGACAATGCATAGCGTACCCGCAGTCCCGACAAAGGGCGTACAGAGGAACACCGTGGGGTTTTAGCCGGTAGGAGTCCGGCATATCCTCTCCACTGCCCCCGCGACTGAGAGGAACCCATGACGGGATTCCCCACAAAAAAAAAATATAATAAAAAAGGCTGCCGCTCGTATATTACCCCCCGTTTAATATCTCAATAGCCACAGGGATGGTAAAACTTTGATAATAATAACATACATATAGCTCAGTAATTACTTATAAACATATGTATTTTCGAATTTACATAGGTGCATATAGCACTTATGTAATGCATGTGAGAGAAAGGAATTCTCCGTTGCTACTACTCTAGAGAAACCTTTGTTACTAAGAGCATAGCAGATTGTGTTAAGTGCTCTTACGGCGAAATTACAACCGAGTTGTGACTTGTTGCCTGCTTGTTACGTAATGTCTTAGCAGTCAGTAGGCATGCAAATTTGCACACATTTGTATGTTTCACATGAAAAGGCGTAGCTAACGGCAAATTATGAGTTTTGTTATGAAAATTTTAAGAGCAGTGAGAGCTAAGTGGTTGAAATTTGGACTCTAAATCAAGGAGTCCGAGGTTCGTTCCCAAGCATGCACGAATTAATTTTCAATGTAACGTAAATCACTAGTTTAAGGAAAACATCTAGGCGAAATGCATACCACACTTTGCCTCACCACACACTTGGATGCTTTTATTTAATATATACAATGTTACGTACATAATGTTACCGAACTTTATACGTAATTCCATAGATTAGTAAAGATTACTCACTCCTAACAAGAAAATGTACCCAGTTTTGAGAATTGAAATAGTTGCGTAAAAAAGTTTTGCCACGTCTCCGTGCTAAAATGTCCCTAAAATATTTGAAATAATTATTTATTTATACGTAATTATTACGTAAATTACACAGTATTAGTTATTTATTCGTAAATTTTCTCTAAAAATGTTTTTATTTGTCAAGAATTCAAAAAAAGAACTTACTAAAATAAGCTGTTTGTGGCTTCATTCAATTTCAAGGCGGCAAACTATCTTTACTAATCTATGCGTAATTCGGTGCTTTTAAATATTCCGGTCAAGCAAAACGTGTAGCACAAAACAAACTCGTTGTTGCTCTAGACTTTACATATTCTCGGTATTATGTACCAACATGCATGAGTAATAAACAATAAAGCGTCTTACGTCCAGCAAAGCCCCAATCTTCGTAAACAAGTGCCAGTAAGTTTTGTTTTCCCATTTTCTGAACGCTTGATGCACGGCTATTCTCGTTGGGAATTTGGACCGAGAAGTTATTAATCGCTGCCAAACTTGTTGTAGAACTGGCTATTAGCCATATCGGTGACTCTACGAGCTATTGCTCTGTTTGATGGGAAGGCGGCAGTTAGTGGAACGGGCCCCGCGCGTGCTATCGCTTCGGCGTTTTCCGATTTATCGACGAATGTTGCCAATTTTTTTTGCTCGATACCAAGGAAGTCGTTTATCGTTGTAGATAATGTTACGTAGGATAAGCCTTCGTGTTGATAGCGTTTCGTTATACTCTGTGGCTTAAGTTAACTTAGTAACATTTATATTTCTTAATACAATTTCACAAATTTGATATTTCTTCAAAGCAGAAAGTGATTCGAGTTTATTCTTTAGTTTTAGATTCAAGAATGTATTATTTCGTGTCAAGAAATTTGAAAATAGATGGGCGCCATAACCAAATTATATAGCTGTTTAAAAGTTTTCGATGATTTTCGCGTACAATGTTAGCTACTTAATTTTTGAATGCAGAAAGGCATATTTTTAACTTCGTAAAGTAGACCGTGTTTGTCACATAAGCGCAAATCCTTAGAGTATATTGTGAATTTGTAAACTTTTATGCTCACTAGCGCCCGTTCCGCTACTAACTTCTTTGCTTAAGGAAAATTTAGATTCGCTTTCACGTTGCATAAAAAGTAACTTGGCTTATACGTTCAAATTGCGAAACATTTATATAACGAAGGAACTGTGGATATATTTATATGAAGTTTACCTTTCCTTAAATGTCGGTTGGGTGACCTACACTGTTGTTAATTTGATTCTAGAGGTCGATATCACTGCTACAATTATTTCCACCAAAGAACGGCAGTGTTAAGGGCTTGAAGGTGGTAGAACCCTTTGTGGTTCGACTCCGGCGGCACCACCGCCACACCTATTTCTACCTAATAACAGCGGTGTTAAGTACTGCTTTGTTCCATTTTGAAGGGTGGTAAGGTTCCAGCTTAGTCCTCCGGGGTAGCGGTGCTTTTGTGGTCGACCTCAGGTAGGAATATCTAACCCTATCTGAGGTTGATTACAGATGTCTATGGGCGGCAGTAGCCACTTACCATCAGGTGGAGTGCATGCTCGTCTGCTACTCCTATATTATAAAAAAAGGTCTACCACCTTCTAGTATATCAAGAAGAGCTCTTCTATTATATTGAAAAAAAAACATCTATTTCATGTTTGTTATTTATTGGTTTAATTTATAGCAGTGTCAGTATACTTGCAGTATTGCGTAATTAAACGAATTTCGTTTCCAATGTTTTACTATGGTTGACATATTAGCAATGTAATTTGCAAAATAAATTAAATTGATTTAAATTTAAATTTAAATTGAAATTTAATTTATATAGTTGCAATTGAGTAAAATATCGGCAAAGACAATTTTAAACACAATTTGAGTTATTTGTGAATTAATGTTAGAAACTAATAGGTAATTTATTTTATTTTATGAGATTGAAGTAGCTTTGCTTGAAGATGACTTATTTTTGTCACTAATCTCAAATAGGATTGAAGTTCTATTTGAGGTCCGTTTTAACACTTATATATAGCTTTGATTGCTTTATGTAAGTGCCTTTGTTTTCCCACACTCTTCAACTACTATTATAAGGCTGCAATAAGTGCGGCTAAATCGAAGAACTCTACCACCTTATTTAATCGTATATAACTCCTAACCAGATAGATATTCATTTTTAAAACCAACTGTACAGTTTTTAATTCTTCCTACTTCAAATGGCTTTTACAAAAACGGATGAACGCCACTATGACCCATATTGCGGAAATATTAACACTTCCTGTACATACTTGTTTACCCTGGTGAGGGCTTTTAGTCGATTTTCCACTGCCCTCAATTTCATAAGCACAGTAATGCACTTTGCATATTGGCGGCAAAAGCGGTAAATAACAAGTATTTTCGATGTCAGCACCACTATAACGGCTGTTTATTTACAAATATGTGGAATAGCTTTTATAGTCCATTTACTCGGCACTTATGTAACTATTTGGAACTTGTGGGTCATAAATTATAAACATACATATTTATAGCAAAGTACGTTTTATTGCCTATAGGTTTAGCCTATTGCCTATTGCAAGAATCGGCACTGCAACGATACAACTACAAAAAGCTTTTTTTTGCGTCTTTTGTCCAAGATTGGGCTAAGTGGTGCGCCTTGGGAGACGCCTATGTTATGCAGTGGATAAGTTGGTATTTATAGAGAGACGATAAGTATAGGCAAACAACTCAAACTAACAAATTTTAAACCATTTTATAGTTATACTGCTGCTTCCGGTTTTGTTCTACATTTTCGTAATCAACACGTAGAAATGTTAATAGTTATTAACATTTTTGAGTTCTATCAGGTCGACTCCACAATTGTGGACTTTAATACAAATTTATTATAACCTCCTTACCTTTTTTTTTTTTTTTCTCGAGGGGGAACCCTTCAAAAGGTACCTGACGACGTGAGAGCGACGCCGGGTTATGTGGGATTTTTACCTCACTAAAACCCCCCCCGGTGGCCGTCCTCAACGCTTGTTGGAGAACTCCGGGATCTCCAACGGAACACAACCGGATTCCTCCAAGCGTGATGCCCAACGGGCTCTTCCCTGGGGGAGCAGTTTTCGCTCCTACCACACCATGTAGTGTTTACGACGGTATGCGACCACATATACCGCCGTCCTTCCCAGGGTCACTTGCTGGACGGTTCGAGCTCCCACTCTTGCCGTCCGCAACCCCGGAAGCCCCCTTTTAGTCGCCTCCTACGACAGGCAGGGGATACCGTAGCCCTATTCTAGTCCCAGAACTACAGGGACAATAACCTCCTTACCTAATACTTGTTTTCATTGTAAAAAAACCTACAATATCTCTTGTTTTCTAAGCGAATGATAAACCGCTGTACAACGGAACATTAGAGCAACTGCATGATAAAACACCCGCTCCCTACAATGTGCAGCAAACCGCAACAGATGGGCGAAGATCACGAAGCTACTTGAACCCTACTTAGTGTTCAGTGGATTACAGTAACCCGAGAATGGATTAAACTCTTAATGCTACCATTAATAATTTGATGTACTGAGAAGACTGCGAAGGGTTTTTCAAGCGTATGTGTATGTATGTCTCATTCTTTGTCATCGCCAACATCATAAAAGGTTTCACGTTTTTTAACATACTACCCGCGGCTTCGGCCGCGGTTAAAATAAAATAATATGACATAATAACATACATAAAACTGAAAATTCGTACCTTCATTGGAATGACAGTGGCGCCATCTGGCGAAAATTGGTCGTACCAACTCTGAAACCTTTGCTATAACAACTTTGCTAAAGATGATCACTTGATCAAATGCATAGTTTACGATTCTATCCTTACTATTTAAATTATTGATTTTTTTGGTCCAAAAGATCGATTCATCGATTAATCGATCTTAGATCGCCATCCCTAGTTCCCGTGGAATTTCCGGGATAAAAACTATCCTATGTCCTTTCTCGGGTCTCAGACTATCTCTGTACAAAATTTCATTAAAATCGGATCAGTGTTTTAGGCGTGAAGAAGAGACAACCAGACAGACAGACAGACAGAGTTACTTTCGGATTTATAATATTAGTAAGGAATTAGTAAGGATGATTCGTCTAACTTATGGCAGTGATATAGGCTCCATTACTCGCTATCTTTGCTAGTTAACTATTTTCAAACGGTTGAATTTTATATTTATAATAATTAGTAGTCGCTTGTTTGAAATGTAAAGGCTTCAATAGTAGCCTTCCATTCTCACATTTTCAACATTTCAGAAAAAAGATAAAGACTCTTTCACACTGGCTTCAGTGGGGCTTTCGCTGTACATGTGTCTACCTAATAGGAGTGTTGTAAAACTGCTGTATTGTTTAGTTTGTGATAAATTTAAGATATAAGAAAAATATAGGGTTTATATTAATCAAAATATACAATCTCTATTATTAATTATTACGTTTTTATTTTGACAATTACCATTTCCTTAATAATCCCACTAATAAACTCACTTGTCTTCGGATAAATTTGAAACGCTTTAATTTTTAATACAAGTTAAAATATTAATTTTATACGGTCCCGTGAACCAACAATATAAATAACATTTCAAAACAAAATTTCTTAGCTGTAAAATAACTCTATCTCAATTTACTAAAATCATACTGAAGCTGTTATTACTTTGATTTACAATTACTGTATTCCTTGTATACCAATAAAATCTTAGAAGAAAATAGATCTATTTATGTAGCTTTGCATGAATATTAATTAAACTTTACCTGTTCTTAGAATGTGAATTGAAATAGTTTATTTTGAAACAATAAAATGTAGCTTTGAATAATAAAATGGTCTTTTTTCGGAAAGTATTCTGTCTAAATTCTAAAAATAATAACTAACAAACTATTCATAACTATAACGATTTGTATTAAACACGAACAAATAACATTTTTACAAATAAATCGAATGCTTAAAGAGACCAGTTTCCTACGGAAATACAGACTTGTATCACTACACACTATACAATTTAGTACTACGACGGAAAATACCAATAGATATTAAATAATACAATAAAAATGAAATAAATGCCGCATACATTTAAATTCACTTCACGTCTTTATTAATCGGTAGCTTTAGCGGGTATTTCTTTTTTATTTCGTATCCTTGCTCATATATGTATTTTATTTTAATGGTATCAGCTTATGCATTATAAAATTGTCGTTTATTATAAATTGTTCGTATCTGTACGCAAATTAAAACAGATTTCAAATAGAATAGGTATGGCAGCATTTCAGTAAAATGATGAGCTTAAAACCTAAATAATTTTTACTTCAGTAGTTTTAGGTACACGTATGCAAATCTAACAAGGATTTTTTGGATGAAGAAGCGGTAAGATTAACAGTCAATATTAGCTAGTTGATATAAATACTTTGATTAAAGGGATAAAATTCAGTTACAGTATTATAAAAGATGTTAGAGCCCTTGTGTTATATTTCAGAGGCACCACCGCCACATCTATTTCTGTCTGACTTATCATTGCAATATTAAGCGCTGCTGTGTTCCGATTTGGAGGGAGAGTAAGGAAGAAATCCCTATCCAAGGCGTATTAACTTAGTCCCTACGCAATATGTCTTTGACTGACCTCGGTAAGAAATCATATCTTAGCTCGGGTTGATTATAGATGTCAATGAACGGCAGTTTTTACTTATCCTCAAGTGGACTTCACGCTCATTTGCTACGTATATATTGTAAAAAATGTACAAAAACGAATTTTATTATTTCACACTTAACTCGAGCGGGGTTTATAGCTAACTGCAAGAATTTGCCTCGATCCTAAGTGGCCGAGTGAGCAAAGCGATTGAACATAAAAGTAAGGAGTCCTTTTGTGTGGCATAATTGCATTTCTCCATCTCAATACAGTTGTCCGCGGCGCCAGCGGTTACCCGGCCTTTGATTCCATGCAATAATAGGCCCTAGCGGCGCCGATCGAGTTTGTTCAACTCCGTTTTTATTTTATCTTTTGTTATTGACTCGAGAAAATTCCTGGGTTTCAAGCGATATCATGTTTCTAGGAATTATCTGGTTATTTTAAGCTGTGTGTGTTTGTAATTACAGAAGTAGTTAACAACAGTAAGGTGTGATTGTAGAGCCATTGACTTGTTGGTGATCTCAGTATAATTACTCCACAGAAAGACTCTTCTATCAGTATCACAGGAAGGGAATAAAAACTACTATAAAATATTATTAAGGAGTGACTTTATTACCAAACTATAAATGTTATCTGTATCAACAGATTTCGATTACAACTTATTATAAAAAAAGTAACTTAAAAAGTCAAAGAAATAAAATAATGAAATTATAAAAAACTAAGGCGGTTACACAAAACAGAACTCTTATGTGGAAAGCGTAACTGAGTATTTTACTTTATTCATTGAGATTGAGAAATGTAGCTGCTTTTCTTAATATATTTGTCCAATGGCCGGCGGTAGCTCGCTCTAATATAATAATGGAGTCCCGCGGTCTGGGTTCAAGCCGCTCAGGTTTATTTAATCAAGCTCATGAAGTTTAATCGTTATTGGTTGGAGATTTTTTAATAGTTCAGTTTTGTTTTCTGCATTAATGTAAAGGTGTTTACAGCAAAGCCAAACGCATCATAGGTTTTTAATTTAATTAGACTTTCGTTTTTTATTATATAATATATAATAGTTGAATAGTTTATTATATAATAGTTGAATAATAAAATACATTGTATATTTACTATATTAATATCGTATCGAATTAAAAGATGAAATGTTAGAAATAAAGTACAAAAACGTCAAACAAATTAGAACAAGTGAATGATAAAGCGAGCAAAGTCATTAAACAATAAACCGAGGAGTTCTTTTGTGTGACATAATTGAATTTTCCCATCTCAATACATTTGTCCAGCAGTTGCCCGTTCTCGGTTCGATGTAATAATGGAGTCCCGCGGTCTCGGCTTAAGTTTATTCAACCGAGCTCCCCGAAGTTTATACTCTATTATTGTCGCCAGCAAATGCTAATGAGAATTTAAACGCGATTATAGTCTATTCATTACCTATTTAAACGTTGTGTTTAGCTCTAACCATAATGTAAGTATGTAAATTAACCAAGTAATAAGAGAAAATAAGATATATGTGAAGTTAAACGATATAAATAAAATACAGGAACGTCAAACAAATTAGAACAAGTGAATGATAAAGCCAGCAAAGGCAATAACAAATAAACCGAGGAGTTTTTTTGTGTGACATAATTGGATTTCCCCATCTCAATACATTTGTCCAGCAGTTGCCCGCTCTCGGTTCGATGTAATAATGGAGTCCCGCGGTCTCGGCTTAAGTTTATTCAACCGAGCTCTCCGAAGTTTATACTCTATTATTGTCGCCAGCAAATGCTAATGAGAATTTAAACGCGATTATAGTCTATTCATTAACTTATTTAAACATTGTGTTGAGGCTAAACTATTCGTATTGACTGAGTAAGTAATTTGAGAGGAGGTTATCATATGAAATAACATCAGATTAGTGATGTATTCATGTAGAGGGATAAATAAGCCAAAATGAAGTAAGGCTACAGACGGCAGAAAATGATAGAAACAAATTAAAAATCATAAAAACTTGATTTATATTCCACTATAGTTTTTTTTAATTAAACTTTAAAATGTTAATATTGTCAAATCTAGAACTTTGATATATAATATCTGTATTTTTTCTAACGGGAGTATATAATATAAGCACTTATAAGCATTTGAATAATTTAATATACGGCAAAATATTTTACATTAGCCGAATGTTCAGTCATTGTGGATTAACCCTAAACTGGCATAAACCAACTAAACTTTAAACAACAAACTAAACAGTAGCTCGGCAGGCGTCATTCGAAACCCCGGCGTACTCTGGCATTTCTATAGTTGCTTATTGTAACTGCACTGAAGAGACTCACGAAACCGTAATGTTCAGTAAGCGTGAACTTCCGAAGCGGTCTATTCAAGTATTGTATTGAAATCTAGTTAGGCTCTGAAGTTTCTCGTTTAGTTGTTGTTGTTTCACCGTCATAATATTTGAGATTAGATTAAAGAAAGTTACGAAATTGCTGTAGTTAGTTTGTGGAATAAATACCATTAAATTTTAATAAATGAAATTGACTAATATAAATTAAAGCATAATTATTTTGATTATACTAACAAAATTATTTAAGGCCTTGTTGGTATAGAAATATTTATTAGTACATGTTTTAGGTCGTTCATATCTATTGTAGATTACAAGCATGAAAAAGGAGAATGTTTTTGTAATTGTCATTGTCATTGTGGGCTTTTACATGGTCACGAAGTCCACTTGGTGGTAAGTCGATGTATGTAATAAATTGCAACTAGAACGGAAGGTTTATCTTTTTTATTGACGAGGGGGAAAACTACGAAACATTAATTATACGACCTATTATTCACCCTTTGCTTATTTTTAAAATGATCTATAGTACCTATATTATATTCTGAAATGTTATGAGGGCATTCTTATAAGTAAAAAACTTACCGACTATGCTCAATAGCGGCATATTAGGTATATTCCAATTATTCTGCAGTTGCTGGAATTACATAATTTTCCTTGTAATTTTGTTTGCTTGTCATAACCAACTCAAATGTTTGAAATGCAGCTCTGCTAAGAGTTTTATTGCAACTATACGCATACATATATGCTAGGGACTGAGATGGTATCCCTTTATTAGCTTGAAGTTTGAAACTTGTGTTTTCCTGTATCGGGAACTAGTCGTACTTCTTGTTCACTTCGAAACAAATAATACTACTATTACTTATATAACAATTTAGATTTGAAATTCATCACTCTCTCGTCAAGTCATTAATATTCCACTACAGTACCCTTACCATGAGTTTTCAAAACATCCCACCATTTTACGTTACGTTTACTCAATCCATTATTCTGTTCCGTTTGCTTAGTAGACTGAGTAAACGTAACAATGAGTAAGTGATCAAAACTTTTTGTCTACCTCTCGTGTTCGCAAAAAAGAGAGACAAAACATAAAGCACCATTTTGTCAATTTAGACATTTAATGTTACGTTACTGACACTATACTTCTGATACAATCCGATAGGGGCGCTGATTGGAAATTGTATGGGCAAATACATAAACAAATACCAAAACAGTCATATTTGTCAAAACGTAAAAACTCATGGTACGGGTACTGGGCACGCGTGTCTTAGAAGGGTTTAGATCATAGCTCACCGCGCAGGCCGAGCATACTTCACCTACCCTTGGAACTGTTTTGAAGAACTCCTCGTATCTGGCATGGTTTCCTCATGACATTTTCTACTCGTAATACTCGAATCGAATCGTATCGAATACTAACACTAATTTATAATTCATTTCTAATACGATTTTATTTTAGAAAAACTTGAGGTGCATGCCTGGGATTGCAATCTCGGTCCTCAAGGTTTCACAGCTTTATCAAAACACAACACAATAAAAAAAAACAAAACGCTAAAACGCTTTCTACACTCACAGCCCCACACTAGGATTCCCTGTGTCGTGGGTGCCATGGACACACACATAGACAAATACACAAACACCCAGACCCAGAAACAGAAATCTAAATTCATCATTTAGATTTCTGTCTGGCCGGGGATCGAACCCGGGACCCTTTGCGCGTCAGACCGGTATGGTGGCCGCTTCGCCACACGGGTCGTCAATCTCTGATTTATATATAACACAAGATACATAGGTAATTGAAAGTATATAACACTTAATATGAATTATGTAGTAATTTCGGTTAAACTATATGCATAATTAATTCATCATTAAAATGTCATCCTCATCTCATTACCTTTGGGATACAGACTTCAAGGACATAAAGTATATTCAAATACATAAATGTTTACTTATATTTATATCGTTTGTGTGAATAAACGTTTAGGTACACTAAGTTTAAATTATTTTTAATCGTATAACTTTCGATTCATTTATTAATAACGATAACATTATTAAATTAACTCTCGTTTAAATTAATAATTATAAGTTTTAAAATAAAATATGTAAGTAGTTAGTTTATTTCTTGTCCAATTGCGGAAGGTAATGTTTTTTGAAAAAATATGTTACACATAATATGTATGTCTCATTCTTTGGCACGCCCTATGGCTTAAAACTTAACGGATTTCAACATTTGAGTTATTGTTGGATTTGTTTAAATTGTGGTAGTGACATACACTATTTTATTTCTCCTTCCTTAGTTAATTATTTTTAAGGAGACAGTTTTTTATAACTAACTAGTTTATATAGGTATTCGATTATTTTAATGTATTCGATTTATCTTACTTATAGTATTTGTTGTAGTGTTACTAATTTATTACTAATAATTTAGGATTAAAATGTTCCGTGACCCACCTGCGACAGGATACGAATACGTATAAACGGCGCCGCGGTTCCTTAATGGCACTTCTGAGAGAGATCGCTGCTCATTAGAGATGTTAGCTCATCTTAATTGCCTAACTTTTGACGATTCCTCTACTTCAAATACGTATAACGACTGATATTATTAAAGTAATTATTCCTGTGCCTTATCAGTAATTAAGGTTTAAACGCAATTTGTAAAAAATTAAAAATTCAAATTATGCTACTAAATTTCTTACCTAAAATATGGACACTGCCATCTTTTACTGAATTATGGACACAATATTAAATGTAGCATTAATTTATTACTTGAACAGCATGCCGTTAATATGTCATTCTTACATGAGACATTCAAATGATATTCTCAAATATCCTAATTATAATTGGTTTTATAGGCAGGATTTCAAATATATTTAGTGACACATGTGCATCTGCGGTAGAAACCACTTAAGGTTTGATGGAAGACAATAACGACATACCCCTTTTCTACTCAATGTAAAACATCATAAACATTAATACCTATAAGGTACCTTCTTAAAAATAAAACATATATTATGTATGTAAACATTTCAGATTTCATTTTCATTTCATTTAAACTAACTAGCGCTTATTGAGTTACACAGCATAATTACGATTCAAGTTTCTATCATAATTCTATATTTTGTTCAATAATCAGCGCCACAAGCAACTTTGCATCATAATTAAAAACTAAAGGTACAGAATTCTCGTTTGCGAGGTATAACAATAACAAGATAAAGTTTCATCTGAACAGAATAAACTGCAGTAATGAGAGCTCAAGTCGACAAATTAGATCTCCAGTTGACTGTTGTTAATGAAATGCAAACAATAGCGAAGTAAATACTGCGATGAAAATCTTGTATCTAAACTTGTTACCTTGCAGGACAGTTCTTTATATTAATGTTAAAGGACTTGTTATAACAAAAGCGAGTGTTTATAGTTTGGCATATACTCGTACCACGCTACGGGTAAACATTATTATAAGTTAATATTATAATTCTTATAACCTATTTTAAATAGAACTGAGGCTGCATTTGAGGTCGGTTATTACTCGTCCGTCGATTAATACAAATTTCTAATTATGAGGACTCGATTGTGCGTTCTAGCTTAACACTTCATTATGGAACATAAGGGCACTACACATAAAGTATACATATTTTAGCTGGAATATACACCTGTATATTGTTATATGTATAACATACCTATGTTTGTGTAGAATCGCCTAATTATCGCGCACACAATCGATTTCCGCACTCCATTTCAGTGTTATCGCAGAATGTAAATTGTACATATTAGGTTCATTTCGTCAAAAAATCGTAAAAAGTACAATAGTAATCGACTTCACATGTTACCGGAACACGCTGGCGAAATGACTAGATTTACTTTAAACATTCTCGACAGGATTTAAACTACTCGTTTAAGTCGTTGCACGTATTAATTTCAATCAATAGCTCATTACCATAACTTTTTATATCGCTAACGTTTATTTATCTTTTATATCTCGCGGTGTGTCAATTTAGTAAATCTGCTTTGAATCCCGCAATGGATGTTATAAATGAGGCAATTCAGCATTATATTCCGACCAGCTTCCTCGGTTTGCAGATTTGACCGCCGCAACTTAGTTTATTTTCTCTTTGTCTTTGCCTTTGTGTAATAATGGCTATTTTTATTCCAACTTAACATTGGTAAGAATCATGTAGCTTGGAGTTATGGAGATTTTTGTATGAGGAAAATTACATTTTATACGAGTTATTTTTAGTTTAGAATTTCTATGATTTCGGATGATTTTGTTGTGTTAATATTATTATGTAGGATACAAATATCCAAATATTTCTCGATTAATTTCTATCTGTTCCAAGTGTAGATACTGGCAACTTATAATATCAGTATTTCTTCTTAAAATATCTGTCTGGCATTTTGCATTTCACACCACTAAGATAATTGCTGCAATAGGCAGGCTGTCCAAAAATTGAATGAAAGCAGCAAGCGCTTTTAGCATTAAATTTACCATTGTTCCCATGGGCGTATATAAGGGAGGCTTAGGGGGTCGAGAACCGCCCTTAGCAAAGGCGATGAACGAAAAATTCTTCTAACAAGAGCATGTTTTTCTCGCTGTGCAAATAAAGACTATTTATTCTGTTGCGTACCGATAGATTGAAAATATCAGGCGACTTTTTTGAAGTGAAAACTTCTTAAGCGGCGATGAGCATTTTTCGTGATGGGTAAAAATGTTAAGCTCGCGCCAGGACACGTGGCCTGATCGAAAATTCGTAAGACGACAAAGCAAAATGCAATAGTCAAGATGTCATCCGGTGTCAGCATAGAAAAAATATGTCAATGGGTGTCAGTTTTTTTTATTTATTATATTTTATTATTCAGGTTAGGTTTCGTAAGTTTTCACTTCTGCCAGCACTCCCAGGGTGCAACCCGGTTTTTTTTCATTGACACGGACTACGAAATTTTAGGACCTATCAAGAATACAAAGTTATATCTACGTCCCTAATTGTTCGTGTACGTTACTATCTGGTTCATAAAGTCTGAATAATTGAATGATAAAGCCTCATACATTCGGTAGTTAGTGTATAGTGACTAACAGTGGGTGAACACAAACAACGCAACGTGAATTGTTCCTGCAATCACGAGCGGTGACGTTTCAAATCTGATTTTCCCTGATTTGTGGCCGGCGAGGTCGCTTCGTATCGCCCACGTCATGCGATATTAAAACAGAAATGCTACATAAAGTCCGTCCTTTTCATTGGCAACTTATCATCCAATTACAAGGTTTAATCTATACTTATAATAAATCTGTAGAGAGGTCAATTCTGTACATGAAATATATTTCCAAAATAACTACCAGGGGGTGATTAGGGATCGATACTGATGCCAAAAATGCAATCAGTAATATTTTGTCTGTCTGTGTCTGTCGGTCTGTCGGTCTGTCTGTCTGTCTATCTGTCTGTCCGTATAACCATTATAGAAACAAAAACTACTTAACGGATTTTAACGAAACTTGGTACAATTATTTTTCATACTCCTGAGCTGGTATACTTTTCATCACGCTACAATCAATAGAATAGAATAACAGTGGGAAAACGGGAGAAGTTACTCTATTTTTTAAGCTTTCGTCGCGTGTGAAACCTTAATGGTTAAAGCTATACAGAAATGATGTATGAATGAAATGTTCTCCTTAAAATTATATAAAAATATCTCACGACAGCATATGTCTATCTTTTATGGTTGACTCACAATAACACGTGTAACTCCCGATAGCTAAGCAGTTCCAAGCTTTCTGATTATATTTGTCTACTCAGACGTTTATAACACTCTCAGTCATCCCTAATAAAAAAAGTTGTGATAAAATATAAGGGTTGTTCACCCTTATTTTTTTTATTTATATGGCAACACAACGTTTGCCGGGTCCAGCTGGTATGAGATATATCTATGAATAATAATGAAATTTCTTAATCAATGAATAATAATAATAATAAGGGAACGCGTTCCGAATGATCGAATCAAATATTAATGTTAAAATCATAAAATCTGGTGGAACAAATTATTTAAAATTTTTATTACAACAAATGTCACTCCAATCTGAGAAAAATTGGGCATAGCTGTAAATAATTCACAAATTTGTTGAACAGGAAAAAAGGGAAAAGCGAACCAACTTTCGCCAATCGTTCATGTGCAAGGAATTATTAAGAAACGATTACCGGTTATTGGGTAAAAGTTTTCTTCCTAAGTCATAACAATCTGAAGTTATGAGCATGATTCATGTTTTGATGAGTTCACGATTCAGTTGTTTCGATACCATTCGAATTCGGGAACGATTTCAATTACGGGCTTAAAGCTCAACTGGGACACGTGTAAGTCAGTAGAGCTTTGATAACTTATACGGGAATATCGTAGTGGGAAATTCTAGCCGTCGAACTGGCACCGTACACAACAAAGCCATTACCAGTAGACGCGCGCCTCAATCTTATTTTCAGTACTTAGAACCGAGCTGAAGATAATATGTTTATAGTTATCTTTATACGTAGATAATTTACACAATTATTTAAACTGCAGATAAAGATAGGGCTCAAAGTTATAACACGCTTTTCTCAATTAAAACAAGTAATTAATTAAAAAAATCAAAAACCCGACTGCACCAAAAAGGCTGAAATAGAATTTCCAAAAGCAGTGAAATAGGCATTTCATTATTTTTATCCAGAAAGCCAAATACAAAGTTTCATAGTAAAAAACAAAAGATGTTCAAACAATATTATCTTATTTTATCCTCGTAGTGTTCATTTACGCTATATAAAGAACCTATGTGTAAAATTCCAGCACGCTTAAGTACAGCGGTTTCCCTTTGCGTCGATCTCTGGCACAGCAACTCTCTCATTTAGTCAGACAGTCATCTCGATGTGTATATACGAGTATATATGTACTAGCTGACCCGGCAAACGTTGTGTTGCCATATAAATAAAAAAAATGTTAAGGATGAACAACCCTTATCACTTAGGTGTAAAAAAAAGATAGTGGCCGATTCTCAGACCTACTGAATATGTATATAAAATTTGGTGAAAATCGGTGAAGCCGTTTCGGAGGAGTACGGTAACTAACACGAGAATTTTATATATAAAATATATTATATAATGTATGTGTAATCTCCTCTTAATTTCCTTTATTTTGACACCCTACTCGATAGGTTTGGTTAACTTTTTTAAAACGTGTTACTATTTTGCGAAAAAATTCACCATTTACGGTCTATAAAATATATAACTTCAGTAAATCAAAGTTTCAGTCATTATTTTACCTCGTTAGAGGTAGCATTTCATTATTTTTATCCAACAAGCCTGATACAACATGTCATAGTGTTTGCTTCAAAATTGACGATTGTTCAAATGAACTTTTAACCCTTATTTTACCCTCTACGGGGTTGATTTTTCGGAAGGGGATAAATAAGTGCGTCCTTGTTCCTATCCAGAAAGCCAAATACAAAATTTTATAGTAGTTGCTTCAAAACTAAAGAATTTAAAAAAAACTGTTTTCCCCTATTTTACCCTCTTAAGGGTAGAATTTCCAAAAGGCCTTTCTTAGTACTTATTCAAGCTATATAGAGAACCTGTGTGCAAAATTTCAGAACTGTAAGGTCCTTGGTTTAGGCTGTACGTTGATTTCTGAAAAATGAAAAAGTCATTTAGTTAGTCAGTCAGTCAGTCACCTTACTGTTTTATATATATACAAATATGTTTTTATAATCTCCGTTTAATTTCCTTTCATTTGATACCCTACTCGATAGGTTCGGTTAACTTTTTTTTTTAAATGTGTTACTATTTCGCGCCAAAAATCCGCCATTTTGATTTTTTTTTACTAACACCTATCTAAGGACACTCGGGTCGTTGAGACAAATATAATGACACTTTAACTGTTGAAATTCATCCAGCCGTTTGTTAGATCGGATCAAATAAAGAAAGACAAACATACAAGATACGCGCGAAAAACATAACCCTTCCTTGGCAGTCGGGTAAAAAAGCGTGGTACAAATTATTTTATCACTTCTCTTAATGCTCTTACAATCCTGAGATCCGTAATCAAGTAGTGACCTCAGGATTTCATAAAAACAAAAAACATGTTGCACCCAATTTGTGCGGTAAGGGGTCTTCCTAACTTTATGTGTCTATTTATACGAACCGTTCCAACTAAGGGATAGCAATGCATCTGTGACCACCTTCAGAAAGGACTAATCCTATCTCGAGTTATTTATAGATGTCTATGAGCTGCCAGATGTCACTTACAATTAGATGGACTGCATACTGGGTTGCTACTTCTACGAGTACAGTAGCACTACCATGAGTTTACAAAAGTATTACTCGCTAGCGACTGCGTAAAATAAATGTATGAAAAATTGTACAGCGCCTCTGGTGGTTACTCGTAGAAGTAAAATCCGTAGTGGCGTAACTCGATACGTAAAAAACCTATCGAAATCAAATCGCTAGCGAATGTCATTATGATCTATAGCCATACAAATTCGGTCCCATGAGTCATTAATTTGACAGACGTTGTCAAGAAATACCGTAACGATAGTAGTTATGTTATTCACTAGCAAAATGACAATAGTTTTTTATTTACAATTTCTATAGTGGCGTTTCTATGCCAACTCATGGTAGTGCTACAGTATAAAAAGTGAAACAATAACGATATTACACTCGATATGCCTATATCGACTGTTGAACACTTTAGTAGTAAAGTACCGGTAGTAGTTGCATAAAAATGTAGCTGCACATAAAAGTACAAATGCCTTCAGGTATATTCTTTTCACAATTCTTGCATGAGCTTACTTTATTTGTTTCAGTTAACATGAAAGCGCCGGGTAACTTTTAGAGAACATTTGAAGAGCTCTTCTATAAGTTATTTAGTAACTAAAGTAGTAAGAAGTAATTCTTGCAACTTGCAAAGGAAATTCTTGAAAACAGTAAACTATTTTTGAATTCAATTTATTTTTTGGAGGATTTTTACAAATTTTTTAACAGATTTAAAATCTAATTTTGCTTCAATCGCTGTATATCTTATTTGCTTTTTTTTAAATGTGTTTTGATGTTTGCTTCACTGTTTGACTGTTTTTAGCCAGATCGTTGTTATGTTATTATTAAAGAGTTCTAAACGCTATTAATAATAATCAAGCTATTCAATGTTTTGTCTGCTTACGACCAAAATTTTACGTTTTTAGAATTTCATTGTTTGGAAATCAAACCCTGGTTAGATTATTATAATATTAACGGACATGAAGTGGCTGGATATTATTATACTTTTCGACGTATCGAATGATTGAAACTGAAATTACTTCGTATCATTTCATGTAATTGTTATTATTAACTATTTCGAGTAACAACTGGTATCATTTAGAGTTTCCAATGATAATTAATAGTTGGAATTATGTTTACCACATCGTTTAAAGTGTAGCACTACCATGAGTTTACAAAAGTATTACTCGCTAGCGACTGCGTAAAATAAATGTATGAAAAATTGTACAGCGCCTCTGGTGGTTACTCGTAGAACTAAATTCCGTAGTGTGAGCCACTCGTGACGTAAAAAACCTATCGAAATCAAATCGCTAGCGAATGTCATTATGATCTATTGCCATACTAATTCGGTCCCATGAGTCATTAATTTGACAGACGTTGTCAAGAAATACCGTAACGATAGTAGTTATGTTATTCACTAGCAAAATGACAATAGTTTTCTATTTACAATTTCTATAGTGGCGTTTCTATGCCAACACATGGTAGTGCTACTGTACTCAAATAGACTGCTACGAAATATATGTGTTCGGTATTTATTCTTCTGACTAGACCCATGTTTTAAAAGCCTAGTATCGAAAGATATTTATTTATAACTATTTTTTGAAATATTGAAGTAGCAAATGAGCATGCAGTCCACCTGATGGTAAGTGGCTACTGCCGCCCATGGACGTCAGTAATCAACCCCAGATAAAATTAAATTCCTACCTGAGATCGCCCACAGAAGTGACTCTACCCTGAGGATTGAGTGTAATTGCCTCGGATATATATGCCTCGTTTACCACACCCCTCATTACTTTTAATAGGCAGAACAATAATTGTAGTTTAAAAACTAAAAACCACGCTAAAATCACGCAAGGTAAATCTTTAATCCTGATTTCTGACAATCCTTATGCGGAGAATGGGATAAAAATATTAAAATCGGGTTTTTTACCGGTTCTTGATAATTGTTAATAAAATTTAATTAATCGGACTGTCAAAGTGGGTTAAAATCGAGTTCAAAGATTCCATTATATACAGGTCAAGCTAATAAAAGCGTGGTAAAAAGGTGTGTCAGTACCTAATGCAGAGTTAAACCACAAACGATTCTACCACCTTAATTTTTTTAAATTAATAAATACACTACATTCCACATAAATACTACGTTTAATGGAATTCATAAGCTCATAATGCGTTGTGGCATTTTCATAATGCCTGTGCGCTGTGGTCAATTATCAAAAGAACCACAATGGAAATTTTGTTCGTGGCCGCTTTACGTCACATACTTTAAGCCACAATGCTTTCTCTTTTTAGTGTACTTTATCCTCTTTTTCTGCAATGAGTTAAGGGAGATATTTACACAATCATATGGATGAGTTACGGAAAATAAACCGCTTTAGGTAATGGAAATCTACAATCAATCCAAATCATTTAGTCTACATATTTTCATGTTTAGCTGAGTTCTCAGGTTGAGCATTTTGAACTTATATCTCAAACCATTTAATATGCATAAAGATTCATACTATATAATTACTTATCTCCAATGACAACGACTGCAAAGGCCTAACGTGGCCTGCAATGCTGGGAAGGGCAGTCACTATTAGCTATAACTATAAGTATGTACAGTTGCTAGCGATCACTCATTTAACTCAATTGCGCCTGGCGTTTCTTTACTTTGTAGACTGATCAAGACATACACAAGCCGCGAAGTTACTTGTTTATGTCTTGATCAGTCTACTTGTATGGTTACAAATAACTTCGCGGCTATTCTTCGCGGCTCCTAAAGGATCATACAAATACAACTCCCGGTCTAACGATTAAAGTTCTGTGACACTACTTTACGCGTGAACTTAAAGAATCGATATGTAAAACTTAATCCGTATTAATGGAAATTCTCTGACACCAAGTTAACGCATATGTTACCCACTAATTACTACGGATCCGAATAAGAAATTCGCTATCATCAATTCGTCGAAGTCTCCGGGAGACAGGCGACAGATAAAATGCAGTTTCTCAGTTCCTTCGCGTGATTTATTGATGAGATTTCACCACCCGCTGTTGAACTTTCTGAGGAAGTACCAAGAAATCCTGATAGTTTGTTAGTTTATTCATTATTTCCTATGGTAACTTAGATAAGAATAAATTATTTATAAATGATTTGATATGACTTGATGGGAGTTATAAAGATCTTTGTTGTGTTTGGTCCGTAATTATTAATTTACAACTCCAATTTACAAATTGCTGGGAAAATCAATAGAATTGTAAATTATTTTTTTCTTTTAGGCTTTTTAGATTCGTCTCTTAAATGTAACGAATGAATAATATGAATTTGTATAATGACATGCTATAAACGGGAAAAAAAATCTCATTGTCAGGACCAGGCGAAATCTGTAACTGGCGGTATTTTGGCCACTGCGCCACACGGCTCCTCTTAAAGTTTTATTTTTTATGTTTCGAGTTCACGACTATACCTAACATCTTTAGAAAGGGCTACCTTACCTTCAATAGAAAAGTATCGTATTATTCGCACTGATTTAAACATATATGTATTTGTGTTACTACTTTAATACCTTGGAGTTGAGCACTGTTACAAGTTAAGCGCCGCATATTTTAATTGAAGTAGAAAAAAAACATACATGCTATCATATGTAAATTAACTATGAATCATATTTTACGCACTGATTCTGAATTGTATCTGAATCGTTTATGTAAACTCATGTAATTTTAGTTAGTAACTCGTATGCGAACACAACACTACATTCAGCAGTTTGCAATTACGACAATAACGTTTGAAATCTGATTTTGGTAAGTACGGCTTATTTGAGCGGTCTGTTACGGTAGTGTTGCAATTCTATACAATAAATAGAGTTATTGGATATGTACGACGACCAATATTAATTACATTTTTTTAACAGGAAAATGAATTTTAATGTCTAATGTAAAGTACAAGAAAGGAATATGCACTAGAATATAAATATAACTATAACACTAGGGAAATATTATAAAATGAATAATTCGCCAAGTATGAGTCGAACTCGCACATGAGCCTTAGTAATAGGGTTCCATTTTTACCCTTTTGGGTATGGAACCCTAAAAAATGTGACCGCTTAAAAGTGTAGCTTATGTTACTCCTACAATTTAGACGAATCCAACGACACCTCAAACGGTAAAATCCGTCAAACATTTTAGGCTGTAAGGCATCCCGAAGAATGAGACATACATAGACCCGAAAAACATAACCCTAAAAATAGTGAATCATCGCTATTTACGTCCCTTACTTATAAATATGGGTGCTACATAACAGTCCAAAAACCACAACAAAGGCAAAAACCGTTAGACGGTATTAAACAAAATGGAACCTGATACAAAAGACAGCTAGTTTCCTTTTTATTTGGCACAATGTATTTATTTCTTGTATTAAGTTTACACAAGACGTTTCTATTTCTGCGAAAACGAAGCATGTCTATTGTGTACCGTTTGCCATATCGCCATTCTTCTACGGACGTATTTGAACAACACAAATAAATCCTTTTACTTTACTTACTTGCAAGAATTTATGTAGATACTTTTTGTTGAATAGTCTCATATACTTATATCAACTTTTACGGCGTAAGTTAAATTCACTGATTGTATATTTTCATTAATTGTATGGTTTATGGTTTAAGAAACTTTATTCTCATGAAGAATTACAAGAAATTCACTTACATGAGAACATATTTGGTACTTATTCTAAATTACAATTTAGGTACAGTAGCATTACCATGAGTTGGCATAAAAACGCCACTATAGAAATGGTAAATAGAAAACTATTGTCATTTTGCTAGTGAATAACATAACTACTATCGTTACGGTATTTCTTGACAACGTCTGTCAAATTAATGACTCATGGGACCGAATTTGTATGGCAATAGATCATAATGACATTCGCTAGCGATTTGATTTCGATAGGTTTTTTACGTATCGAGTTACGTCACTACGGATTTTAGTTCTACGAGTAACCACCAGAGGCGCTGTACAATTTTTCATACATTTATTTTACGCAGTCGCTAGCGAGTAATACTTTTGTAAACTCATGGTAGTCCTACAGTTCAGCATACACATTTATTATATTTAGTAGCAAGACTTTTCTCTTAGTTCTTCTCAGTATTTAAGTAGTAACAATTCTTATAAAAAGCACACAGACTTACATTATTCCAATTGTTACTAATAAGGTGGGTAAATGCTAAAAAGTTTTGATAATTGTGCGTTTTTTATTGTCATGTACAAGACATTTTGGGCAATTTGACGTTATATCGCTTAGGTGTATCGATAGGTAAGTCAATTTTCGGAGAGCTTAAATGTTAATTGATATATTATTTTATAAGTTTTAATTAGAATTTTAGTGTTTTAATGCCGTATATCTTTTCTTCATGTATTTAATATAGTATATTAAATACATGAAGACCGACTACCAACTACATGGGATATGTAGTCGGTAGTGTCCCAAGAGTTTATTTTAAAAGGAGCAGCATCTGATTTATTACGTCTTTGAAACAAGCGTACAGTGGAATTACGCTTACTGAGATAGAGTTACGAGTACTTAAACTACTAAGCCAGTTCCTTTGACGTATTCTATCGCTGGCAATGTTTCAACAAATTTTAGTATTACCATAATTATTAAGTTCAAAAACATGCTGTATATATATTTTTTGTGATGACCTACTTACTATAATGTAAAATGTCAAAAACAGATATGTATGTGAGTTAGATGCCATAGCTAGTTATAAGTGCGACAGAAGTAACTTTCCTTGATAGCTGATAGAGCTCGCTTTAACCGGAATTTCTCAAATATACTCAATACTCAAACACATAAAAACGCCGAAAAGTAAGCTCTTAAGAATAGACTTGGATTCCTTTATTTTCGTACCGACATACACGTCTTTTATGACGACCACCACGAATATAGAAATGGTCTTTCAATTTTGACGTATGACATGGCGTCATACATCATCAAAAATCAACACTAGTGGCATTGCAGGTAATGTACGCAAACATGCACTATGCAAACGACTCTGTCATGGGATGTTGCTACTCGCATACATTTTCACTGCAGATGCACATCTCTGATATGTTGCGTCTTTATTAGATGTAGACACGAAAGGTCACGTAGAACCCTTTATGGTTCGACTTTGGCGGCACCACCGCCACCTATTTCTACCTGATAATAGCAGCGTTAAGCGCTACTGTGTTCTGGTTTGAAGTGTGTGGTAAGGAAGACATACTTTTCCAAAGCGTCCCAGCTTAGTCCTCAGGAGTAGTGGCGCATCTGCAGCCGTCCTCAGGTAGGAATATCTAATTCTATCTAGGGTCGATTACAGATGTCCATGGGCGGCAGTAGCCACTTACCTTCAGGTGAACTGCATGCTCGTCTGCTACTCCTATATTATATAAAAAAACAACATGGTCTTATAGCGTCCGCAGAAGCTGACGGGTTTCTACGTAGCGGGCGCCTGCTTCGTACATACCCACGTGCGAACGCTTTGTGCGCCCATCGCCTGCCGCGTGTGTGTGTAAAACTCATCGCACGCACACGCTCCTATGTGTAGTGCTGCTCACATTATTTTTCAAAACAAACACGCTAGCATGTACACGCCAGATTTAAAGGACGCTCAAACAAATTGACAATACGTCTAATCTCTTCCTCGTTTTTAACAATAAACAGATTTATTACTGGCAAATGACATATATCTCAATAGCCTTTTAAGGGAATTTATGAAAATATCGGAATGTGTGGAAAGATTCGTGGAAAACTCATTCGAATTGATTTCGTGGTGAAGAACAACGCAAGGTTGACTGAATACACTCATTCAAGTGAAAATTCAATATATTCTGGAACGCGATTTTTCCATTAAATAAAGATTTAAGGTCAATGTACGAAGCTAGTTAGATACGTCTTCACTTCAATCTGATTTGAAATCGGCCGTATATTTAAATAGCCTTAAGATGGAATATCTTTAAATGGCTTAATCATTGCTATTCACAGAAATAAGCAAAACAGTGCTTGCTAGCTAAATGGTAAACATTTGGCCTCTTTCATTAGGTCTTCAAGCCTTAGAAAAGACTCTTTGATTTTTCGATGTAGTGTCCTTTCTAGTAGAGATGTGATAGGTAGCTAAGTAGTGTTTGAAGTTGAAGATAAGTTACGATTACTACGAAGCTAAGCTAAGCTAAGCGAGTAAGATGAGCTATAAAAATACAACCCACAGAGATTCTTAGTTCGCATCCCTATAAAAAAAATGGTGAGACAACTAAGCTAAACAAATAAAAATGAAGCAATCCTATTGGATTTGACACACATCTAGAGCTTAATTACTTCTCATATATCTGCTCGACAGGTTCCTTATCGGAGAAGGTAAACATTGCAAGGAAGTCGACAAGTCTAATCACTCGTAAGCAGCGGTCAAGAGATGAAAGTTCTCTAAACTTACTATGACCAAATCCATACGTATTCTTAGGATATCCGTGCAATAGGACAATAATATATTTTAATTATTAAAATAAATATAGAAAGTACTTAAACATTTATTTAAATTCTAATTAAGATTTAAATGACTTCATCCTGGAGGTCTGACACTGGCCGCTGGGACTCGGGTGTAATCGCTCCGAAGCGTATTTCATTTGGAAATATTACTTTAAGATAATAACACTCGCGTTATCAATACCACTTTACGCTCATCCTTGGGATTGAAAAAGCTAATGGTTCGGAACAATCCAGCGCGGTTGGAATAAATTGACGACATTTCATTTCCCTCAGTAAGTAATGGGTACCCAGGAATTCAATTTAAAATTTATTTTTATTTAATCAAATTCCTGAAACAAAGTGCTAGCTGCGGCTGGGGCTTCGAACTCGGAAACTTTTGTATTTGTTATTGAAAGTTATAAAAATAACTATCGCTGCAGTGTTTTGTAATTAATAGATTCTGATGTCATGAATTGGTAGTAAATTCTAAATTAATATCAAATTCTAAAAGGCATCGCGTCACATCGTCATACTTATGTGTTTAAATAGTGAGATAAGATTTTCAATGTGTTCTGATGAAAGGTAGACAGAGACCTTTAACCAGATTGCTCTTATTGCTCTCAATAGAAATAAGGCATTTTAAATAAATTCTCTGTAGTCATTCATTTCCTTGTGTTAAAATGTCCATAGAGGCAGTGAAGGCTCAATATGTTAATGTTTTTTATTGTGATTTTCGTGTCTTATTATTTCTGACTCACTTAAATTCATCGAAATTTTTAATGAACATTTTTCGACACCGATATTCAAAATTAAGTCAAATTAGAACATTTATCCAATATGTAGGTGTAATACTAATGATATAATAGCGTTAACATTTGAATATCTATTAATAATACGATCCATTTCACATATATGCTGCATATTATTCTTCATTGAGTTGCGTACTTTAACGGCAAAACGCAATAATCGAGTTCGGCTGAAAAAGTCACATATCTACTTAAAAATACATGAATGTTTTCGTTGCATCCACGTTTTTATTCATGCACCGGGCAGTTGTTTGCTTTGCCTGCCAACCTGCAAACCACTCTGAACTCCAACGAATGCGTTTTCCGTGATTGCGAATTATTTCAATTTGGTAGTAACCTGATTGAATTGGTTAAATTTTAATAGGCCTTTGTGTTTCTTTCAAAGCGTGCTAATTGAAATATACCTACCTACCTACCTACCCGTCATAGAGTTTGCTTTATTAGGCGTAAATATAGGGCTAAAAATATCTCAAAACCTCATAGATTAAAAATCTTTCTATAGAACTTCGCGTGATCATGTACGAGTAATACATACATATCTAACCTATTTCTATGCCAAAGGAGTTTCTATTGACATAAAGTAAAGACATAGTATATTGTTACATCATAGTATAACATGTATTTCTGTTAATAGTCCAATAAAATAAATAAATAAATAGTCTAAAGACATAGTGCATTGTACTGTTGTTGTGTTCAAAATAATACAAAGGTATGCTATGGATAAAATATAATATTTTAAATATAGAACTTAATATTTTCAACGAAATTAATGTTCTCGGAATAACCGAAACCTGTTTTAAATTAGCTGAAAAGTAGATTTCATTTCATATTACCGAGAGAGGTTTGGTAAAAACTGATAGTGGAAGTAGGTACGAAATAGAACACGTATGGTTATTTGATTACAATCATATAGAGCGCTGGGAGTCTAATCCAATCTCAGTAATACTGCGCCAGTGTAGACTTATTGCAACATCGGAATATTGCACTAGACTACTAACCGCGGCTCTCCTTGCCAACCTATTACTATCCTCATCAACCTTGACTAGGGCGAAATGATAGACTTCACACTCCAAGATTTCATATGTAATTTTGAAAAAAATAGTGATGCCTAAGATTTCGATCTTAGGACCCTATGATTGAGAAGACAAGTTACGTCTACTAGGACACTAGGATATCACGGTTTTTTCATCAAACCATTACGTCCTTACTTATCACGGTTCTCCTCTGAAATTTAGACGAAACTTGCTGTAGTTTGCCACCTCCAAGCAAAGTGCAAATTCCATGTCATAATATTGTATTGTCATCGGGTTTTATGTGTCCCAAATTACAACTCGATCGGATAACAGGAAGTGAGTAAAAATTCGATTACTTGATTTGATGGGTCGTCGACAGCCAGCAGAGAGACTAAATGAAAATTCGTAAAATTCAAAATATTGATCGTACTTTTTCTTTCATACAAACGTCATAATACATTCAGTTACATAATTGTATGGAACATTCATAGTAATTGTTTTTATAGTTTGTGACAAGGTGTTGTAGACGACCTCTCTTCTGGCACAGTATTGCAGGTTTCAATAATTCTATTTTTGCGTATTTGTATGTGTCTATAATACCTCGTGTCTAAAATACCTACAACACGAGAAATGTTATTGTATAGAAACTAAATATGAATAACGTTATTATTAAACTATGAAGACCACTAATTTTAAATTTAACTGTTACACAAAAATGAATGCGAAATACATAAGTGATTTCAATTTATGACCTTTTTGTAGATTTGTGTCAATATTTTCACTGAAAAAACAAACTATTCTCAAATACTGGTCGGAAAACGGAACAATAGTTGCAGTGGAAACTTAAGGATATATTGCGCTGACAGATTGTGTTATGCCTATGTGGATCCGCTTAAAAGTGTAACTATTAAATACGAAAGTATTATTAAATACGAAATATATGATTTCAATTTATGCCCTATTTGCACATTTGTGTCAATATTTTCACTGTACAAACAAACTATTCTCAAATACTGGTCGGAAAACGGAACAATAGTTGCAGTGGAAACTTAAGGATATATTGCGCTGACAGATTGTGCTATGCCTATGTGGATCCGCTTAAAAGTATAACTATTAAATACGAAAGTATTATTAAATACGAAATATATGATTTCAATTTATGCCCTATTTGCACATTTGTGTCAATATTTTCACTGTACAAACAAACTATTCTCAAATACTGGTCGGAAAACGGAACAATAGTTGCAGTGGAAACTTAAGGATATATTGCGCTGACAGATTGGGGCAGCGGCAGTTATTCACAGGCGCAACTGGGAACTTGGGTACGTCCAACTAGAGAGCTGCCGGTAAAACTTTCTGCAACCATATTTATCTATATCACTAAATCCATTGAATATGTGTTTGAGATATGTCCGCTATGAATATAGTATTTTTTGATCGTTTAATTTTAACATGAAGTAGCATATGATATGATACACTATATTTGATACTATTTGCAATGTTAAGATTAAGCAAAGCAGGTTGGTTTTCTTTTTTTATATAATTATCTTATTCACTAAGATATAGATAGACATCGTTCTCAAATATATGTGTAGTATATAAACCTGCATTTCATCACTGCCATAGTCTATAAATATTCTGATAGGAGACCCGTGTCCAGCTGTGGGACAATGATTAGTTGACGATGATGAGGATGAAATGCTTGTGGGGTAAAAGTTTAATTTTCGGTGTTCAATATTTGTTTGTTGTAGGTGTATATGCGTATCTACTTTTATTGTTCTAACCAAAGGTTAACAATAAAAGTAGATACGCATATACACCTAAAGTACTTGTAAATTTAAGTCAAAATTAACTATAAAACATTAGCTATTATCGATAGATAATTATATTTGGTAATATAATTCAGATGGCAAATATTAAGAACTTTTAAGAAAGAATACAAAGAGTTTCTCTTGGAAAGCTCTTAAAAAGTTCTTAGCGCTTTTTGATTACATGAAATCTTGTTTGAAAATTTGGATAAAATGAAGGATAGAAAAGGTCGACGTGTATTATAAAGAATAGCTTTTATTACAAATTAAACATTATTACGACGCTGTACTTCTTAATTCTAAGTCCCTTTGATTTACGAGTCTTCGCTTTTCTCTTTAGCGTATAGATTTTTACGATCTTAAGTTTGGAGGCATGAAGTTTTATCTCTTGCATCGTTAATATGTCATTAAATTGCCATGAAGGCGTAAATTTTGTATTCCGCATACGTGTATGTATAATAAAAGGAAGACATAAAATGTAATTTCATTCTGTTGTAGACGTTGGATCTTCTTCGGCCAATAAGGGTATTAAATGATCTCTGTAGACAAAAGATACTGGAACCAGCTCTTAGTGTGTTTAAAATTCTACTTGAAATTGTTTTCAAAATGTTGGCTTTATCTCACTACTATACTTTTGTAGTCAGAAGTATGTAACTTCTTTTGTAATGGTGCCTTTGTATTATTTGTACAGAGGTTAAGACGAAATGTGGTAGAAAGTTTTGGAATAATCGTCATATTATATCAAACCCCTGAAGGATTAATAAAGTAATAAAAACCTAATAAGTTATTATACTCGTATTCCATACGTGTAAATGTAAGTGTAAAATTACCTAGATTTTGTTACACTATTTGATAATAATAAATACAATTAGATAGAAGTTATACGTTAAGTAAAGCGTTCAAATCATTGTAGCTCTCTTGTAGTGTTTCAGCGTGAATTGAATTTAAAATGTAAAGGCGACTTCACGAAAGAATTCTCAAAGTCATGAAAACGTAAAGAGAAAGTGTCCACTTGGCAAACTTGGGAATAAGCTGTCTCAAATAAGAAGATAAATTTCGAACCTTCCTGCAAATCTGTTGAGAGTATATAATATTAAATTCATAAAACCGTCCGTAGCAGTGAGAACCTCTTGGCTAAATCTGATGCATTATGGCGAAGATAATGATGTCAGGAAGCGGAAGAAGCAATTACGAGCTGCTCCCTCTGGAGATGTTTCTGCGGAAACAACGCAGTATCCAGGCAATTTCGAGATTTTCATTTCAAAAGAGATTGTGGTAAATATCCCCTTTTGATATACAATGCACTTTATTACATTGCGTATTTTTTAATTAAGCTGTTCTTGCAATTTAATATTATTCGCTTGATTTTATTAATTAAAAATTGTTCACGGGAAATCACTTCTGGGTAATTTACATACATAGCATAGCTTGGCTACCTTGCATATTTTTGAAAGGAAGTATATTTTACCAGCTTTCATCTGAAATTTGAATGTGTATGCAATTATGCATGCATATATGTATATATGGATTTTCCTAGGTTAAATTTCACGGAAAAAATAGTGGGGTGATGTTCAATATTTGTGTTAATACTTTCAGTATTTATTTCGGATTGGCATTATTGGAATAAAGGTATGTCTACATGCCACAATATTTATGTGGTTTTATTATTAAATTTCGCTTATATTTCAGCTTTACATTTTATAATTGCATTTTTGTTATGGCAAATAGTTTAAATATTATTCGTGTTTATTTATGTGGGTATATCTTGTAAAATATTGATATATATATATATAGGACATTATAGCAAGTATAGTTCGCGCCAAACTGCTAGTCCGCTCTGAAGTTGTTGCGAGCAGGTGTAGTCTTATAATTTGCTATGGCGACGCGATTCATTTCTATATTCAGAGCGGACTAGCAGTTTTCGCGGACTATAACATAGTGTATTTTTAGTCAACAGCGGAGGGTAATATTTTCGAGCGTCCGTATGTTATGTTCGTATATTCGTATGTCTCATTTTTTGTACGTCTTGTGACTTAAACGTCATGACGTATTTTCATATAATATGAAGTGTCATTGAATTGGTCTAAAGTGTGCAGAATGTATAAGCTTTTTTAAGGTGTCGATTTTTATTATAAATTTCTAGTTAACACTGTGTTTCTGCAGAACAATTGAACCAATGTCATTGTAGGATGTAGCTGAGGTATTCACATAATCCAACGTAATCGAAATAAAATTAACCTCTCATATCTAGAGATAGATCTACGCGGGTTCATACCATTTGCGTAAACAATGTGAGTACATAATGTACGGAACCCGTAGCCCGTCGCTGCACGCATTAACAATGGGGTGCCATCGCCAAACAAAAACTTGATTTAGTAGCAAAGGTACACCTGTTTGCCGAATTGTAAAGATACGCAGGCAATTACGGATTGTTTAATACGCCCTTTTGCATCCATATATTAAAATAAATTCAGGTTTATGTGTAGCAAAGGAGAACGATGCCAATCTGACAATTTATGGTCATTGCTGAATACATTGCATTTTTCTTGACATAGAAAACATTGCATTGTTTGACGTGACAACGTCTTATAATTCGATGGAGCCGGCTGCACGCAAAAAAAATGACTCATGCGGCGTTACCTCGCTCTGAGGCGTTCCATTTAAGGCCATTAAAAAAGCTAGGCCGTTAATTAAACGGCTAATTTGGATAGCTACTTAGCTGTAATATCTTAGTTGTAATCTATAACAAAATAATATATCTATACGCAATGAAATATAATTAATATAATTGCCATTTACTTAGTTTATTTAAATCCTTCGAAATGTAGTGAAGCTAATCAAAACACTATTATGTGAAAATAATAAAGATTTAGAGTATTTAATAATGCAGAAGAACAGTTATCATATTGTATTACATTGATAACCTGAATTTATACACTTCATTTTTGCAAAAAATGGAATAATACCGATGAGCGTTGTTTTTAGGGCCTCCGTTTTATGTCACAGCGCGTTTTACGTTCTGAACACTAAAGTGAGGGAACCTCTGTGCGAGACAAACATTTTACAAACATTTTTTGGCAAAAATCTTATATGCAATGCACGTTTTTCGTGGACATATATTTTAAATCGTTTTTGAAACGAACACGTGTATTGTACACAATTGTTATTATTATGTACACATCAAATGAGCCGTACGAGTATTAATAATCTATTACATACTTTGCCGTTTATATACGTAATCCATAGTTAACTCGATTGGTTACAAATCAATTCTATTGATAGTAAACAACACTTTTAACAATAGGCTGCATCTTTGATTCTTGTTTCCATTATGAAAAGAAATAAGTTAAATAATATGATAAGGAGATATTTAAAATTTCCCGTTCGCTGTCATAAATAAGGAGACATGAAAGTAAAAATTAGTCTATGATTTTCCTTTCCATAATCACGTTTAAAAATCTTTTTATTACAACGCCGATTGTATTGCCTCGAGTTTCTCTTACGTAAAGTCTTAATTCATTTCGTATTAAATGTTTTCTACAAAAAGGATTTACACGCCTCTCTAAATACGTTATGTTGGAGATAAGAGTGCGTGAGAACAATACAAGGTGCAGACACACATGCTCCAATGGACATCATGTGTAATAAAGCTTGATACTTCGCATTTAGCTCTTATATACTCGATTGGTTTATCTCTCTTAAAGAAACAAAGTTGTTAATAGATGGAGAATAATACAATAGTTGAGAGCGATAGAACTTTTTTTTTTTTTTTTATATTATAGGAGTAGCAGACGAGCATGCAGTCCACCTGATGGTAAGTGGGTACTGCCGCCCATGGATATCTGTAATGAACCTCAGATAGGATTAGATATTCCTACCTGAGGTCAGTCACAGATGCGCTGCTACCCCTGAGGACTAAGCTGGAACGCCTTGGAAAAGTCTGTCTCCCTTACCACACCCTTCAAACCGGAACACAGCAGCGCCTAACACTGCTGTTATTAGGTAGAAATAGGTGTGGCGGTGGTGCCGCCTGAGTCGAACCACAAAGGGTTCTACCACCTTTAACTAAAACTTCTTAACTAACTTAACTAACTTCTTCGATTGATGGCAGTGGCACCACCGTCACACATATTTTGTGCCTTATCAGAACGATACTAGATGCAGTGTTAGAAGAATTGGTTTATAGCGTGTGCTAATGACATATGAATCTCTAACTTAGTCGACCGAGGTTGAAATGTTTATGATCGACTTCGGATATGCCTACCGTCCTATTTGGCGTGGAATATCTATCTGGCTCCATATCCGTGGGTAGCGTAACCACATACATGAATTGGAGCTTAAAATTATTTTGCGTTTATTAAGCGAGGACAGGTACAACCGAAAATCTTGATACTTGATACGAATATAAAACCTGAAAATGTAGGGCTGAGATCGTATCCAACGCAAATATCGAGTATGATTTTTCCAAAAAGTATTTACTTGTATTAAAAATATCATGAGAAAACCTAAGTAGATTAAGATAACTTTTAGGGTCTTAATTGATTCTGAAGTTTACCTACCCCTAAAGACCCATCCAATCTAAGAGAAATTACGGAACTAAACGCTTTGCACTGTCCCTTGGGGCACCAATATATTGTTTGTTAGATATTTTTAAACTATATCATTATTATTAAAATTTATTATTATTATTTATTTATTAAATGTATTGCTTATGATTTGGATATAAGCAGTGAAAGCCTATTGGTTGAAACTCCTCGATCGAGGGGTCCGAAGTTCGAATCCCAGGCATCTCTTGATTTTCCAAAGTTAGGTGTGTATTATAAATGAATTATCGAATATAGGTGAAGGATAACTTTATGAGGAATCCTGTAAAATTTACAGATCTTTAAAAATATAGTTCTCAAGAAGTCTGTGAAGTCTACATTGACAGACTTCGAATCCTTCTCTTTATGAGAGGAGCACAGTGCTCAGCACTGGGACAGTAATGGGCTGTGACGATAGTTTGGATATCGTGCACCAGTAGGACAGTAATCGATGTCGATGACAACTCCAGCTTTGTATCCGAGAATACAATTTTATCACATTGTCAGTAATTGCAGCCTTTATCTAGAGAGGACTTTGGAAATTGTTTCACTTCTCTCTCTTTTATTTTACCTTACCTTTGTACACATTTCGTCGACCCATCGCTTTGAATTAATTTCGCGCCGGCTCGGTCGTTTGTATTCTTTTGTTTGGTTCATGAATCGTTTTTGGCTGGAGATATATTTACGCCGTTAACAGTGCGACAACTTTGAAGCCAGCTATTTGTTTGATCGTCTCAATAGACTCCCATTACAGGTTTAATCAAGTTTGACGTAGATTAACCAATCTTTCTTATCACGGAGTGACTGATGGGATCGCGTCTTTGATTTTAGTTTATTTAGATATTTTGGTTCTAAGTGAATTTATTTAATCGGATTTCATCTTGGTTCATTGAAAAGTTACATTTGGGGTAGCAGAAGTCAGAGATGGCAATTTTAGTTTTTGCATGTCAAAAGATTGTCTCTCGGCCGTTATTCAAAAATGTTATTGCATCCTCTGAGTTTTTCACGCTAAGGACGAAATATTGTAATATTTTAATGGACTATATGGAATATAATGATAGAGATTCTGCTACACAGACGAGCATTTGCTTGTATAGTATAATACCAGTCTGAAATTGAGTATTTTAGACAGAAGCATTCGATTGTATAACGAATTCCTTCTCACTACTGTAATGTAACATTGTACCATTATTGTACTCGATTTTCCTCACCGATGCTCTGATGCAATGTTCGAATCTGAACTGTTACGTTACAGACAGATATTTCTGATGAATGAGCGCCCTTAGAAATGAGTTCTTTAAAGACATAATTCATTAGATGGGTTTAGACCATAGTCTATTGCGATGGCCAAATGTATAACAAAAAATACTAAAAATTAATAAAATAAAAAGTAGTTCAAAAAACTAAAAAACACGCTTTTATGATAAACTCAACTAAAAAGTAGAAAATAATTTTCAATCTAGGAATCATTGAGGAACAGTAAATAGTATTGTAGGAACCATGTGCTGACACAGGCATTAACAGCACAGCGCTGCGCGTGTTCTTCAGTCGCTTTACATCCGGGCAGTAGGGGGCACGCATTTCGTACAATTCTAGTTTCCTTTCTAGTTCCGCTCTGGCTGAATTGTCTGAGCCATCCTGTGCGATAACAACTTGGTCATTTTTAACTTGCTGGTTACCCATGTTGACGAAAATAGCCATGTACTATTGGTGCTGTGATATATTCTATACTAACTATTATACAAATTAACATAAACATGTTACTTCCTATGACCTAGATAATTTGCTATGTCTGTAGGTATTTCACAATTTAAACCGAACAACTGGCATCTTTATGATTCTGCTACTGCGTGTGGTACGAGTTACTAACTTATCGCTATTAATACCCGTGTCAGTATTTTCGTGTCAGTATTTATGTTTTCGCTACGACTAAGTATATCTTTATTATAACATTCACTTACAAAGAACAGGTTCCTACAGTATGATTGTGAAAAAAGCGTGGGGTGCTCCACTTATCAGTTTTCGAAAAGCATCCCACACTTTTTCACATACATACATACAACCCAAGCTAATAAAAGCGTGTTTAAAAATGAAAGACTTTCCTCACAATATTTTCCTTTACTATAGCAAGTGATTATTAATTTCTAGTAGGCATGTTATTTAAAAAAAAGCAGAGGTTCGCGCCTGAGTTCGAACCTCGGACCTCTCTTAAAATCTACACGCTATGGATATTTTACGTTACCGACACCTCATAATAGTGTAGAATTTAACTCTATTTTACTGTTCCAAAAATAGTTTAGTGGGTATTTGTGTAAATGCATCTTGTTATTTTGTGGTTATCATAATCAATTAATCATGTAACCAAATTATGTTTATTAATTAACGACATTTTATTATTTTGTTGTATACTTATAATATGACGAATTTAATAAACAAATGATTAGATTTAAATTGTGCATATATTGTGGTTGCAAAACTATTTAAATAATAACGGTGTACCTAGGTTTAATTTAATTTACAATAATAACCTTTATAATCAAATATTTAGCTGCCTAATATTTACCAGCTTTCTCAACGAAGGCACAAGATTTTTCTGTGACATTTTATTTATTCAACCATTCCGTTATTACGACTGTTTTGAAGGCAGCAGTGTGACCGCAATTTGTGGCAAGCGGCCTAAAATTCTTGGGGGCTTATAAAGAAGAAATTTTATTAACAAGGTATGAACTTGAAAACAAGCATGATATAAATATACAAACAGGTGGTTTGAAGGTTCGTGCCTTTCGCATATCATTCTAATTCGAGATACTAGTAAATTAAACGTGAAATAGAGTTAAAATCGAAAAACATGAAAAGTTTGTGAATATTATTTTTGCTTGTAAATAAAAAAAATGCTTATTATTATATTACGATTGTTATTCTTAATATTAAACTAATAATCAATTTCTTCAATTTTGTTGCTAAAGATTTGTCAGTTTCTGCATACAAAAAATTGACAAATTTTGATCTTTAGTAGGCATTTGGATAGAGTATTTATAATGGGCGTTAACAGATTTACGCAGAATTTACTTACAAACAACTCTTTTTTATACTCTCTATTAAACTAACTACCTAATGCAATACCAAAGCAGCTTAAAATACTTGCATCAAATACTATAAGTTTACCCAAAACGAAAACATATTATTACGTTTTAACGATATTCCCCATCCTTTGAGCACCGAAAGCTTTTCTAACATGTTAATATCAGAATTGCAAAGCTATCAGCGTAAAAGCGGTATGGTAAGTCAATTCGCCTATTACGGCCGAGTGTAATGTTAATAAGAGTCGATATTTCCCGGGATACGGACGAGTATTCAAATGAAAGAGCTTTGATACGTATTTCTGTAACTGCAGTGCGGCAGCGGTGCGATGCAAAGCAAAAAAAATACCAGCAACATGAGCCCACTGTTTTCCATTACCGTAATGGAGTTACTTTCCGGTTATACTTTTAAGATTAGTTTCCGTGGAACACGTTGATAATGTTAATTTCTGTACTCAAATTAACTTGTCCGCTGTTGCTTTTGTTTTTTGTGACGTCGTAATGTGTATTGTTTTTTTATTTTTGTTGAATGTCAAATAGAGCGCTGGGTGTAAATTCGAAATTGTAGGAATGAAATCTCTTGATTTGTGGCATAATACCTAAGTGATATTCATGAAATAGTTAAACGGCAAATCATTAACTATTAGTTTATTAGCAAACATTAGGCTTTAATCGGTATTATCCGGAAGATTCGATCTCTCTACGCCAAGTGCTCCTTTAAACCTGACTATTGTCATCACATGTCTCCGTTGCATATACAATACGAAAAACCCGGATTTAAATTATTATTGTATTTTAAATACAATTGAAGTAGCATAACGAACATGTTGTCCACCAGATGGTAAGTAGATTAGATACTGCCGCCCATGGACATCCGTAACCAACTTCATGTTGAAAAGGAGGCATTGGAGGTACGATATGAAGTTGCTTACAGACCTAAAGTTGATGAGAGATTGTTGTTACTCCTGAGCACTAAGATCGTACACAAAGTTAACCTTTTTACCTATAATATATAAATTTAAGACTAATTCAGATAGGATTAAGTCTAGAAACGCCTTAAATTTGCATATTTTGAAAGCAACTTGTAACATTAAACAGTAACATGAAATTTGAGCGAATAAACTGAAAACGTGAAACTTCTACCTAAAATATTGCATGTAAATATGTTACCCACTTCCCCGTATTCTATTTTCAGTTGAACCAAATTTATGAAATTGTTGCACGTTAACACATCGTATTTTACATTTTGTAGGTGTTGTGTGAAATAAGGTGTGAAATGTGTTACAATTTTATGTTTATTTGGATGTTATATTAAGTTTAAATAATTATTACGTATGTCTAAGATTATTATTGTTGAAGTAGTACCTACTTAGTTATTGCGTGATTGTTTCATTGAAGTGAAAACTTCTTTAGTGACGTTGTGCACTTTTTGTGATGGGTAAATGGGTAAAAAATCTTAAACTCGCGTCAGGATCACGCATCCTGATCGACAATTCGTAAGACGGCAGAGCATACTGCAAAAGTTAAGATGCCATCCGGTGTCAGTATGGAAAAAATATTTCAATGGCTGTCAATTTCATTATTATTTATTATATTTTATTACACAGGTTAGGTTTCGAAAGTTTTCACTTCTGCCGTCACTCCCGGAGTGCAACCAGTTGATTTTTTTATCATCGTCTTCAAAGTAGAAATAGAACCACTGAAAACTCCAAAGTTAATTCCTCAATGTAAGAGGTGCCAAAACTATGGTCATACACATAAATACTGCGCAAGAGAACCAAGATGTGTCAAATGCACTGGCAAACATCTTACCACGGACTGTCAAAAACCGTCAGACGCTAAAGCTAAATGTATCCACTGTGGTGAAGCTCATCCCGCGAGTTATAGAGGTTGTATCGTAGCAAAAGAGATGCAAAAGATGAAAAATAAAAGCCAAAAGAAACTAACAAACCCTGAAAACCGTCAAACATTTTCAGAACAAAGAAATCCAGAAGCTACTGAGAAAAAAAACACTTTTGAAATAAACCAAAAAAACAATAATAAATCTTATGCTCAAGCAGCAGCAGCTAACAAGAAGGTACAACAACAATCAACCTCAAATAAGAGTAAAGAAACTGATGATAAATTAGGTCAAATTCTAAAGTTTATGACTACATTTAACGAACGGCTTAATAAACTAGAGAAAAATATTATTAAACATAGTAATAAATTATAATGGGTCGCATACTAAAGATAATGACATGGAACGCCAACGGACTACAGCAACATCAGAGCGAACTTCAAGTAGTCCTAGACACAAAAAATATAGATATCTGCTTAATTTCGGAAACACATTTCACCTCACAGTCACACATAAAATTCAAAGGATATGCAATATATCACGCAATCCATCCAGACAATTGTGCTAGAGGTGGAAGTGCTGTTATTATCAAAGATAATCTGTTTCATTATGAACAATTTAAACACGAAGAACATGATATCCAATCAGTGGCTATTGGTGTCGAAACTAAGGACTACCATATAACTATTGCAGCAATTTATTGCCCACCTAGATATTCAATAAAAAAAGAGAAGTACATACAATTTTTAAATAAATTTAACGAAAAATTCATCTTGGGTGGTGATTTTAATGCCAAGAATGTCTATTGGGGTTCGAGGTTAACAACTCCTAAAGGCAAAGAATTATTCAATGCCTTGAAACACTTGAAATGTGAAGTTACATCAACAGGACAACCTACATACTGGCCAACTGATCCTAATAAAGTTCCTGACCTGATAGATTTCTTTATATATAAAAAAATATCAGGAAGTCTCATGAGCGTTGAGGGTTCATACGATATGAGCTCGGACCATTCGCCAATCATACTAACACTGCATCAAAGCTTTGTACATCGAAATAGCCAGCTCGGCCTAGTGAATAAGCATACAGATTGGGAAAGTTTTAAGGTGGATCTCACACGTAATATAAACTTGCACGTTCCACTTAAAACTCCCGAACAAATAGACGAAGAAGTGGGTGGATTTGTTAAAATTATCCAACATTCAGCCTGGAAAAATACACCACAAGCTAGAGTGAGAGTCACACGTCCAACGTATACAAGGGAAATACTTGTCCTTATAAAGGAAAAACGGCGACAAAGGAGAAGGTGGCACCAAACGAGGTCTCCCGAAGACAAAAAACATCTGAACAACCTCACAAAAACACTTAGGAGAAAAATTAATCAATTTAATAACGATACCCTAAAAACCTATTTATCAAGCTTAAACAATGATCGCAGCACAGACTACTCACTGTGGAAAGCAACCAAAGGTTTGAAACGACCTATCAAGCAAATTCCCCCAATTAAAGATAAGTATGGAAAATGGATAATTGATGATATGCAAAAAGCTTCTCATTTTGCCCTTCATCTAGAAAAAATCTTCCAACCAAATGAAGGAGATTATAGTGATTATAGTAGTCACTGTATAGAGCAGACAGAGCTAGATATTAAATTTGTGACCCCAAAAGAAGTGTCAACAGAGATACAACGCAACATTAATCCTAAAAAAGCTCCTGGATTCGACCTGATTACAGGTGAGGTTATGAAGAACCTTCCTAGAAAAGCTGTAATCAAGTTAACTTCCCTAATAAATGCTTCATTCAGAATTCAATATGTTCCAGACTTATGGAAGGTAGCTGAAGTAATAATGATACCAAAACCGGGTAAACCGCCACATGAAGCTGCATCATACAGGCCTATCTCCCTATTGCCTATAATGTCTAAGGTCTTTGAGAAGCTCTTGTTAAAGCGACTCAAACCCATATTAGAACATAAAAACTTTATACCAGATCACCAGTTTGGTTTCAGAGAAAAACACTCCACGATAGATCAGATTCATAGGATGTCTAGTACAATAGAAAAATCATTAGAAGAGAAGAAAATCTGCTCTGCAGTATTTTTAGATGTAGCGCAAGCCTTCGATAAAGTTTGGCATGAAGGCTTGATATTGAAGCTAAGAGCAATGCTACCAAAGCAATTCTCAGAAATATTAATATCTTATATTTCAAACAGAGCTTTCCGAGTGAGACAAGGAGAAGCATACTCAGATCTCAAGCAAATAAATGCTGGCGTACCACAAGGCAGTGTATTGGGGCCGGTCCTGTACCTCTTATACACCTGTGACATTCCAGAAACAGAAAATAACATCTTCGCAACTTTTGCTGATGATACTGCAATTATAGCTGTAGGGAATGATCACGCTGAAGCAGCGGAGAATTGCCAAGTAGCTATCAACAAAGTAATCAATTGGACGAAGAAGTGGCGAATGAAACTCAATGAAACCAAATCAGTGCACATTGATTTTACAAATAGGCATCCTAATTATCAACCTATATATATTAACAATACACCCATTCCATACGCAAACACAGCCAAATATCTTGGCATGACCCTTGATGCGAAGCTGCGCTGGAGAGCTCACGTCAAGAAAAAACGGGACGAGCTGGAGCTCAAATACAGAGCTATGCATTGGCTGCTTGGGAAACATTCCTCGCTGTCTATATACAATAAAATATTGCTATATAAACAAGTCCTAATGCCTGTATGGACATATGGTATTCAACTCTGGGGCTGTACCAAAAAAAGTAATTTAAATATCATACAAACGTTCCAAAATAAAGTACTTAGGGGTATTGCAAATGCACCTTGGTATGTAAGAAACGAAGATCTACATCGGGACCTTCAAGTAGACCTTGTTAAAAAAGTGATTAGCACTTATGCTGAAGGCCATCAAAAAAGACTTCACCATCACGTCAATATCGAGGCGATCCAGCTCCTCGATACGACGGACTTAGTGAGAAGACTCAAAAGGACTAAACCGTTTGAGTTAGTGACATGACACAGTGTAGTGTTAGTGAAGAAGTGATAAGTGAACATTATAGAACACAAGAACAATGTGTCTACTCCTTTATGTGATAAGACAAAGAAGTGCAGTGTCAGAGGACGCCGCCTTCATTATATGATTATTTAGCAGTTTAAGTTAGCGTAAAATTACTCATTAGTCTTATAGTAGGCTAGATTGTAATAAATATAAAGTACCTTATTATTCATTCGGTACTTTATACAAGGAAAAAAAAAAAAAAATCATCGTCTTCGATTCATTTATGAGAGATTAAGAGATTTCACACTTAAATATTTTTCACACGATCATCTTTTGTTACAACTCTTGCAATTTTCTTAGATTGATGGTCGTTTTAATTAACCGTATAATACTGCGATTTTTTCCAAATATTTTGTACGATTAGAAAATTTCTTTTATCTTTACGGTTATCCTACACAGTTATCCAACCGTGTAGTATGCATGTATATTATTTCGTAATTATTTACATATAGGTTTACGTATACAAGCATATTAGGTATTTGCATAAGCACAAGTAACAATACAAATACAATACCTATTTTAAATAATATAGAATATAGTTTAAGATAACATTATTTAGTGTATAATAGTTTCGAAATTTACTTATTATCGTACTTTAAATATAAAGATTTAATGTAACAGTCAGACACACGAATTGCATTTTTGGCTTGATTGAATGGTATTATGAAGTTATATTAAAAAAGTTTTGAAATCCGTTCCTTTTTTCATTAATTTGATAGTAACTTTTCTAATAAAGAGAAAACATTGAAATGGGTAGTTAAATAGGGATGAAATTATTTGCTCCTTGTATATGAACTCTGTCTTTACTGACAGATAAGGTCAAATGAGGCCAATATTTGATATAGGGTTAAAATTTTTTAGCTATTTGAAAAGTTTCTTTTTTAGACATATGTTCGGAATTTGTGCAGTATTTTTTTCTTTTTAGAAATTATAATTCCAGAGGCATAAAATTATGATTGAAAGGTTGGATCTTTATAATTTTATTATTTATCAACCACGACTATACATATTTACCTACCTAACCATATTTGGTTTTAAATTTTAATATACGAGTAGGTACATGATATCTTATTTTTTTTTCCACCTTACAATTTTTTGAATTTTTGTTTAGTGTCTTGTCCTATATACCAAAATAAGGAAAAATAATAAGTAAACAGCTTAAGTGACGAAAAAATATATTTGAACTAAACTGCCTTAATTGTAAGCTGTTTAAGCAAACCTATGGGTAGCCACTCATCAATAAATCACACGGCGCTCAAACTGAGAGACTGCATTATCTGTCGTTTGTCTCCCGAGACAAGACGATTGATGATAGTGTTAACTATGTAAGAAATACGTTAGTGTTTCTCAGCAGGTTTTCTGAAGTAATTACCTACGAGAAAAACATGTGTTTTGGAATCGCAACTATGTAAAACTTTGTGGTTCGACTGGAACGCTGCTCTAAGGTTCGGCTGCGTTAGCACCACTATTAATATTTGTTGTACATATAAAAGAAGTGTTTGTGGTCATGTATTCTAACTGACATATAAAAGTATACAAGTTAGATAAAAGGGATGCATATATTATTATGACGACTCTAGGTTTTTAAACATGTCTCTAAGGACTATGTTATTATGTTATTAACCATAAGGTCTTTGCTATCCATTGATATTTGGCACAGATTCCTTACCCTGAGAATTAATTAGGTAATATTATTGTTGTTAGTTAAAAATACGGTAGATGTACCGCTGCAATGGAAGTAGTAAATGAAATGAGAAGTGACTCGACAACGACAATGCAATATATAATATAAGCGTTAAAAACTAAAGGTTGCATTAATTCTAAGTAAATTGGAACGTATTTAAGTTAAGTACGTTTGATGAAATAAAGTTTAAAGTTGGAATGCATATGAACTTTTTTAAGATGGCCTTACGACTTAAAGTCAGAATAGATTCAACAGTTTAAACTATCTTGTTTAACAAAAGTAAGGAAAAGATAAAGAAAATGGTTGTGTTCCTGAAGTGAGGCAACATCTCTTATGGGAATTTCAACAATACACGAGCGTCTTTCGTTGAAGGATAGCCTCTTTGCAAAGATTGCTCACTTATTTAGGACCCTATTCAGAATTTAAACTAGAATGTAAGTTTAAGGTATTTTGTGAACATGATAGTATCTACGGCTTGTACTTAAGTAACGTTTAAAAAATAAAATATAATTAAGTAAGTGTTTGATATCATCATGATAAAGTTTTAGAATACATTTTTAAAATTGTACCTACTAGCTGACCCGGCAAACGTTGTGTTGCCATATAAATTAAAAAAAAAATTTAAGGTTGAACAACCCTTATCACTTAGGGGTATGAAAAATAGATAGTAGCCATTCTCAGACCCACTGAATATGCATATAAAATTTGGTGAAAATCGGTAAAGCCGGAGTAGTACGGTCGCTAACATTGTGTCGAGAATTTTATATATAAGATTTATCTTTAGGTTTTACGGAATTTCTGTATAAATTTTGAAGAATTTGTAGATATAACTTAGTTTAGGTATTTTATTCTGAAAATAGTTGGGCATTGTGTATAAAGGCAGAAAAACCGTGCTTGAGCGTGTACGTGAGTGGAAAAGCTCGTTTAATAAATAAATAAATAACGGTTCCTACATGTTGGTCCATCGCACACAAAGTTCCCTCGATTGTGCGTAAACATTCACAAAAATGTATAAATAGATATCCAAAAAAATGTTTTTACAATATGGAAGAAGCATGACAAGACCATGTAGTTCATCTGATGTGAAGTGGCCACCATCACCCATTCGCCCGACACCTATGGTCTTAACCCCAGATAAGATCATATTAAGCAGCGATAGCCTAGTGGTTAGGAAACTCGGCTTCTCGATCGAGGGGTCCGAGGTTCAAATCCCAGGCACCTCTGATTTTTCAGTCATGTGCGTATTAGAAATTAATTATCACTTGCTAAGCGGTGAAGGAAAACATCGTGAGGAAACCTGCATACCTGAGAGATTTATAAAAAGAATATCTCAAAAAGGTATGTGAAGTCTACCACTACGCACTTGGCCAGCGCGGTGGACTATGGCCTAGTCCTTCTCATTATGAGAGAAGACCCGTGCCCAGCAGTGGGATAGTAATGGGTTGATGATGATGATGAAGATCATATCTGAGAGTTGTACCGAAGGTTGGTCACACATACATTGCTAACCCTGATGACTAAGTTGGAACTCTCGGGATAATTATGTATTTTTTACTTTCAAACCGGAACAAACATTGTTGTTATTATGTAGAAGTAGGTGTGGCGGTAATCAAATATAAAAAAGTTTTTTGTGTACGAAAATACCTATAATGTATAATATGCGCTTCCTTTTGAGCAGGATTTCTACTCAATGAGCGTATCGAAAAGTTATATCTTTGTAATATTATACAAATTAAGCACAATACAAGTTCTGCAGTTGAAAGTTGGAAATGTTTTGATCATTTTCAAAAGGAAGTTATATATAGGAAGTCAATACTTCCAATCATTATCAATATCTGCTGTTAGAAAAAGAAGGATGATTATGGCCACTCGAGCTTAACATTTTTCATCTCAATTCACAAGATTAAAAATTTTTGAGTAACTTCAAGCATATGTATAGATTTTCGTGTGATTGTTCTTGTGTTATTTTAGCAAGAGATAATTATTTACTTGTAAATGAAGATGATTATATCAAGTTAATAATGGTGCTAAGGTTCCTTGGATTAAGGTTCAACGTAGATCTCCAATACATGAAGTTTAGATTTTAATCAAGCATTTACCAATCTATGTTATATTTTGGAAAAGAAACAACGGCTTGACTATTTGCATATTTATTTTCATTTTAAGATAAATGAAATGCTACTGCTCGTTTAACTTGTATAAGCACATATGGCTTAAGTTTCTATATTTGTGTCAAATTATACAAAACCTTAACAATTCAAAAAGTTTTAATGGAATCACAAAACAATTTAGGGACTGAGAACTTAGGAAAATCTAACAAGTATTTAAAGTAAAATTCACAAATTATGAAGTACAAACTCTGAACAAACATCTTTACGCGCATGTTTGGAGATAAAGTTTCTGAATTAATTTGCTAAATAACGTCGAAACACGAGATTTAAACTTGCCTCCCAACTTCGCTTGTTAAATGTTAATTGTTATCAGGCGCGATTGTATTTTAAAACAGTACGTGATTTTTTATTGTTTCTAAATTTAAAATGTTGTATGTTACTACTGCTCATGGACAACGTTATCCAATATCACGTGGAATAATTTCTACCTGAAGCCCGTTATAGGTTCGTTGCCATTCCTGAGCTGATAGTCTCCTCGTATGTAAGTCAGTCATCATCCACGCCTTCCATAAAACCATAAGATCTTCTTTACATTTAAATAACTAAATATATCTTATTATTTTAATCTAATTATTAAATAATGAATTTCAAAATTTTATGATGTGATATGATGCCAAGATCCATAACCATATTTTGATATGTTTTCTTTGTAATTAAAAAAAGTCTATGGTTTTATTCCGAAAAAGCACTAGATAAAGCCTCTATTTGTATATTTGATCACTTAGTAAAGTCAGTTTGTAAAGGGAAACAGTTTTCGTTCTGCAGCGTTGACCGACGGAAATGATACGTCATGCTAAGAAATTCCGATAGCTTTGTATGACTGTTAGTGGAAAAATAACATAAGTGTTTACGTACATCAGATAAGTAATCGTTTTCTGCTGTCCATATAATATAGGAGTGATATCATCAACTACACTACAGAAAATATTAGTACCTATTAGTTTTGTAATGATAACAATTATCAGATGAATTTATAGATGAATGAATACTACGGATATACGAATAAATAATATCAATAATAACTATTCAATCAAACAGAAGCAGTAGGTGTCAGCCTTCCCCGCATGCCACCATGCGACCACACATACCGCCATCCTTTCTGGGGCCGCTGGACGGGCGATTCGAGCAACCACTCATGCCGCCCGCAAGCGAAAGGCGTCAACCACAAGCATCTAGCATGACAATGCTTTCGGAACATTTCGTGACAATTTTTTTGGTACAATATCCATTAAACCAACAATTTAACACAGGTATTTGTAGCGTAACATAAAATAATTTTAAATCGAACCCGTAAACCCATTACTTACTGAGGGAAATGGAATATCGTCAATTTATTCCAACCGCGCTGGATTGTTCCGAACCATTAGCTTTTTCAATCCCAAGGATGAGCGTAAAGTGGTATTGATAACGCGAGAGTTATTATCTTAAAGTAATATTCTCAAATGAAATACGCTTCGAAGCGATTACTCTGGAATGTTAATGGCCGGCTCACACCATCAGATATAATTAAAGCCGATTAAAATACGAATTCAGTTCAGTAAAAAGCGGTCCTAGATTAAATGTCAGCAGACAAATTAAGTACCTCATAATTAAATTATTTTTGCAGATTTTGAGCTTTTTAGAAGTACTAGTTACAGTCTATTTATTCAGTGGTACAAGTTGTATCATCAGAAGAAGCTTGCATGAAGCATGAAGATGCAAAGCAAGTGATTATTAATTTTCACGTAAGAAACAATAGGAAAAACATTGCTGTATAGCCCAAAACCCCAGTTTCAGAAACCAGAGCTCATACTACCCCAGATAGGCTTACATATTCCTACCTGGCGTCGGCTACAGATGCGCCGTTACCCCTTTGGACTAAGCTGGAACGCCTCGGAAAAGTATTTCTCCCTTACCACACACTTCAAAACGGAACACAACAGTGCTCAACACTGCTGTTATGAGGCAGAAATAGGTGTGGCGGTGGTGCCGGCGGAGTCGAACAACAAAGGGTTCTACCTTCAAAATAATAACAAATAAATAGAATGTATAATATTAAATACTTAATGTAATTTAGTCTATGCATAGTTTGTATTTAGTAGTAAAGCTAAACGGAGTAAACATGTGCAACGTATTACAAATCACACATTACACATCACTTCGCTACATTGGGTATTACTAGAAGGATATACACTCAAGCGGATAGTTCCTATGTACTGGGAAACGATGCGAAAACAGTTTAGGTAGAAAGGATAAGTGTGTTTTCGTAGCACGTGTAGAGAAATTCCACACCACTCGGCTATTTACGGGCGATGGTGCGATAAGCATTTTCTCTTTCAATACCATCAAAGAGACTGGCCGCTATTCAGGCTCTCGACAAATGTAGCCCGTAAAGGATAAGGAGATTGCTATCCCGTGGACCAGTTATATATAGCGGCCTTGAGTCCCATTTCAATGACACAATACGAACCGGCCTTTTTAGCTTTGGAGGTCAGGATCGAAATATTACCTGAGCACTTCAATTCCTGATGAAGCCTATCACAGTAATTGTCGGCATAGCGACGAAAAACTTGAGCCATTATTCCGGTCCGTTTGCTAAAACAAAAGTGTTCTTAATTCTTGATCTGGGATTTGAAGTGATCGTTACTTTACATGGTTCGTTTGACGAGTTATCACTCGCGAAATCGCCTTTCGGAATTAATTTCGTGAAATAGTCAGCGTTATCGTTACAATGTGCGATTCTTTAAATTATTTGAATTTTACTTTTTGTCAGAACTTTAGAAGTTGAAAGATTTTTTTAATCTAAGATTTATTAGCAAATTGATAACTTTTACCCGAATGCGGAAGGTAATGTTTTTCTATCCTTGGTATGACTTATTCGTTTGCACGCCCTACACTCTAGACGGCTCGGTGGATTTTAACATATGAGATGTCGTTTGATTTGTTTAAATTGTACATAGTCTACACTTTTCAGCGGCGTTTGATGTTTCTTTTATAATAAATCTCCAATATAATAAGTCTCTGGTAAGTATATATAATGAGTAAAATGTTCGTAGATTTAAATTATCTTATAAATATCAATCAAGTTGATGCGATGCTGGGGAAACTTTACCAGGTTTCTGAAGTAGGGTTGACCAAAAACAATACTGTTTTGTCTCATGAAGATCTCCAAAAGGTTTTCATTTGTAGAACGTAAACTTTTGAACATTGCTTTTGAATTTTGTCAAAAGTGGAAACCCATGGAAAGATTAATCATTTTGGGTTATTACCTAACTTGGCGAGTCGCTCTCAATTAAGCAGAAGCTAAAAACTGTTAGGGATTACATTTACTTTTAAATGGGTAGGAATAAAATTAAGATATTTCAGTGTATTTTGACCCAATCATAGACAATGTCTACTAAACATTGTTTAGGTCGCTACTCGTTTGTAAGGATTAGTCGCTGGCGTAACCGCAAATCTGTGGTAAATCAGATTTGTGCGCAAGCTGCACATGTGTGCAGTCAAAACATATCTTGCAGGCTTAGTGACGTCACATACTTTACGCGATAGAAGTTTACAAACAAGCGTACATAAAACCGAATCTATGCAATTAAATAAAGTGCAAAAATTTGTTTAGTTATTTCAAATAAGTATCTTACAGCTATATATTTATATTATATTTTTTGTAATGTTTATGTTATTTGTGTCTTTGTTCTTATGTACCGGCAATTTTGAAAATGACTGAACCAATTCAAATAGTATTTTCATACAAGCTTGGATGAAGTCAGTAAAAATAACGCTTAAAGTTATTCCGGAAGTTTCTAGGGGGTCGCATATAAAAAAATTTAAACCCTGCGAGGTGTTAGCAAGCACAGTCGCCCGTACTTTGAAGGTACCGTAGTCCAACTGACAAACTTCAGTACAGTCTAAAACACTGAAAATAAGATTGAGGCGCGCTTCTATTGGTAATGGCTTTGTTGTGTTCAGTGCCAGTTCGACGTGAATTTCCCGCTGTATTCACGTGAAAGTTATCAAAGCTCTTCTGACTAACATGTGGTACCTCCAGCTCGAAGTTAAAATAAAACTTGTTTCTAAAATCAAACTGTATAGCGAATCGAAACAAATCGCTACTTATATTCTAAAAAGGACAAATTCCACATCGTCTGTGTAATTTTTAAACATGGAAATAAACCCAGTATCGTAAACATGTGAAAACATCATCTTTCATAAAAGGGTCTCACACTTTCTATGAAAGATGAATCAATTATACCTTACTAATGTTCACCGAACTTTTAAAGTATGTAGCAACTATGTAGCAACTTTTAAAGTTGTATACATTTTATTTCTCAGGAGTCCAATCTGTGATCGGCTTCCGGTAGTTAAAAACTGCCATGTGTGTTGATTTGAATAATATAACTAAAATAAATTTAATAAAAGCGATAGTATGTCTAGGAGGCGTGCGATCCAATATCTTTATATATATATATTTCTTATGTGCGTGTGTATGTCACTGAACTGCTCCTTAACGAGTGGACTGATTTTAATGAAATTTGTTGTGTGTGTTCAAGGGGACTTGAGAATGGTTTAGATTCACAATTTAGTCCGTGGGAAAACGTTTTTTTAATTAATTTTTAATTCGTAAGTAGTTATAGAATCGGAAACTATGCATTTGATCAAGTGATGATCTTTAGCACAGTTATTGTCCAAAAGCCCACGAGGGTTTGGGAGTTGGTAAGACCAATTTTCGACAGATGGCACCACTGTCGTTACAATGCAGGTACAAATTTTCCGTTTTATGTATGTCATATTATATTTTTAAAATGCGGGCGAAGCCGCGGGCACCACTAGTATAAATATATGTCCTGAAATGTGCGTTGAAGCAACAACGAGACATCCTTTCCAAAATTTCAGATTGTTATGACTTTCGCAAAAAACTTTATCCAATTACCAATAATCGTTTCTTAATATCTTCCACCTGAATGATTGTCAGAAGTTTGATCGTTCTCTTTATTTCCCATTTTCCTTTTGAACAAATTGAGTACCTATTTATTCTTGGTCCTTACCGTGTGCAGTCAAGTTATGGGTAAGCAGTAAGTAATTGAAACGAAATAAGTATTTGTCTAATTTATTGATTTGTTTAAAATTTTATTATGTTTTGCAAAGTAGTCCAAAAAGAGTAATGTTAGAAGTCGAAGAAAAATGAAAAGTTATTGGTAATTTGTCGATATAATAAAAGTACGGTCAGCCCTTTACACCATTAAAGGCACATGTCCAAACACCCTTTATTACATATTATGTAAATAGCTATGTAAATTGTGCCTCTGAAGTTAGCTTTGGAAATAGTCGATATTTATCGGTTGAAAAGCCACTAACAAAGCTACACTCACAACCCCACACTAGGATTCCCTGTATAGTAGATGCCATGGACGATGTAGATGCCATGATGCCATACACACGAAGACGATTACACATACTCAAGACCTAGAACAGGTACCTAAAGCCATCACTCAGATATTTATGGCTGGGGATCGAACCTGGAACCTTTTGCGCATCAGACATCATCATGCATGCATCAAAGCCAAACAATTTACATATAACAATTGTTATTGTGCTTACTAATAGCCTTTGTTTTCGAAGCTTTTTATCTTAAATTATGAAAGAAAATGTCTACGTCTTTTTTAGATATGAGATACCGAAAAACATTTTAGAGAGAAATTCCATGACTCGTTAAAATAGATCTGTCTAAAAGACTCTCAAGTGCGGTATCGTTTTACAAAGTCATAATATTTCAAAGTCAAATATAAAAGGTTTCAATGAAATTTAATATGCAGTGCTAACTAGATAACATTTATTTAATCAGGCGGGCGAATCAAAATAGTCAGGAATTTTCCAGGTACAAACGGTAATGAGGATTAAGTCGAAATAATGAAACAATTTTACATTGAACCTGCTTAGGCTTCATTAATTTAATTTAATGTAATTTACAGTTTTCATTATTCTCGATAAACGTCAATGTTTTTTTTCTAGACTTTTATAATTAGGTTCGTCATCATTGTTTGATTTAATGACTGGCAATCAAACTAAAATAGTAAGAGTTTTATGTGAAGCTGAAAATTGATTTATATATTTCCACCTCTAATAATATATGCTTCATAACTCTGTCTTTATACTAAAACAAAGTATTGCTACACTGCTGCTATAAATCAGAATTAGGTGTGGCGGTAGAGCCTCTACAATCACACTTCTACTTATGCAGGTATACATATGAGACACATACTGAATTTATTGTATACATGTTTGAATTATGTATTAAATATTAGTAAGAAATTGAGAGAATCCAATCAACAATCAACCAAATTTTATTAAAGCTGCTAAACAAATCACGTACCTTATGAACGTAGATAAATATCAGGATTCAAAGATGTCATGTACTAACGGCATAAATATATCTCTCGGTAAGACCAAAGCATTTGCCATCCAAACAAAAGAATATAAACGGCCGCCCTGGTGCGAAATTAATTCAAAACGATGGGACGAAAATGTGTACACAAAGGTAAGCGAAAATAAAAGAGAAAGAGCTGAAACAATTTCCAAGGTCCTCGGAGATAAAGACCGCAATTACTACACTTAAATTGACAATGTGATAAAATAACTAAATGAAATGTCGTTGAGTTATCAAGGTTTCGTAGAAAATTCATTCTATTGTTTTGGAATGAAGGAAAAAGTGGATGTTTATAGTATAGTATAAAGATATTTTTATAACACATTTCGTATTTAAAAGAAAAATCGATATCGAGGTGGTTCGATCGAAATAGACCGATATCCATTTCTGTAATCATTTTGTTATCGTCTTTTCTGTTGGTATTTTGACTAGAAATGGAAGAGGAAAATACCTTGCTAAATAAATGCTTAGTACAGATAAAACCCGTTAAAATTGTTAATAGGTGTATTTAAAAGAGAAATAGATAAATAAAAATAATTTTGTTCAGAATTTCAGCCGTTCAGACTTGTAAGACAGGCAATATATTCCCGATGCGTTATTGCGTAGACATTTCAACTTATCTTTAGGGGGAGAACTCAATCTGTTTCATATGAAGTCTTACCCCATCTCAGATTAGTTATAAAATATAGTACTTACAACCAATATAGCTTAACCGTTGAGGTACCACAGGTACACAAATTCTTAGAGTGAAGCAGTTCTTAAATTTTGGTATACGGATGTAGACGAAGGCTGACGAACATATTAAGTGACCATCTGAGTCCTCAGTAAGGGCAAGTAAGTAACGGTATCTGTGTTTGACTCCAGGTAGAAACCCTGTTTTACATGGAGTTTATACCAAATGTACTTGGATGACAGTGACTATTTACCATCAGCTAGGTTCCATGCTGATGGCCATAATTGGCAACTAAAACAACTAACTCTACCCCCAAACTTGGGGGGAGACTAGTGTTTACCCCCAAGTCTACCCTCAAGACCCCTCTCACTTTGAGAAGAGACCCGTGCCCATTTAGATTGTTATCAGTCGACAACGAAAATTACATGCTCGTTTGCTACTGGGGTAATATAAATATGTCGACGCATCGCTGTTCCAACAAATACCAATAATTAGAGAAGTTACAGCATCATTCACACTAAGAAACTAAAACTAAAGAACAAACGAAATGCTACTGTGTGCTATATCCTCAAGCGCGAACGAAATTAAAGCTAGCTGTAATGGTTGTCCATTGAAGCATGGACTCCGCGCCTTGTATCGTTCTCACGCACTTTTACCTTCAACACAACGAGGTCGGGGAGGCGTAAAAATCCTTTTTCTAGAACCTTTTAGGATGAAGGAAAAAGACACCTACATAAAAGGAATTCGATACAATCCGAGCATACAATGAAAGAAAATAAAATTATCGTGTTTATGAAGCGGGAAACCAAGGTTTAATTTATCTTACTGTTACGTTTTCGTCGTGAAATTTGGATACTTGTTGCGTATTTTTACTGAAGTGGTTTGGTATTCGGAATTGATATGTAATTTCAAAATTTCTTTATTTAACCCCGAGTTAATTTTACAATTCAATTTAATTCTGTTTATTTTCAAGAACATAGTGGTATTGGTCTTAAAATTTAACATGTTATCTTATGTCTTTCTCACTCGAGTTTGCAATATTAGAAAAATTACAATAGATACTATTTACAATTAACATTTATATAACTGCAAATAAAAGAATCAAATAATTACGTTGTACACAAATACATAATAATAAGTATTACATTTCCGTAGTCGTGAAAATAACACATTAACAGTGAATCTATGTCCAGTTTTTGTTTCTAATATAATATTGACACACCACCACACCACAGCTAGGTACATCTTTTTAAAGCCTAAAAGCCAGCTGTCTTACCCATGAGGCAACTGTCTTAATCTTCAGAAGTTGCAACGCATCTGTGATCAGCTGCAGGTAGGATCAGTTCTATATGGAGCTGGTTAAAGATATGTATGGGCAGCGGTTACTATAACGTAGATGCTTGTTTTCTACTTCAGTCTTATTAAAAAACCATGGAGTGCGTTTTCAGCAAAATTTTTATCCCTTACCCGATTATTTTCCGTAATAAAAACTGTGTACAAAATGTACACCGGGAACAACGTGCGGGTTCTGTCAATTTCATGTTCAGAACGTAAAATGTGCTGTGACATAAAATGAGGAGGGTCTGCAAACAATAGCGCTTGTTGGTAATACTAATGTCAAAGGAAACGAGATAAGTCAGGCGCACTGAAAATAAATAACAAATTTCTATGTTTTTGAGTGAAATTCTTATATTATGGAGTTTCTCTTATTTCCATGAACGAAACAAGATGCTGTGTGTCGAATGTATTTTGAATGATTAAGATTTTTTATAATAACAACAGTAATGTACTCCACATTACTGTTGTTATTTAAAAAAGGTACTTTTTTATATTTTTTTATAGTATAGGAGTAGGAGACGAGCATGCATTCCTACTTGAGGTCGGCCACAAATGCGCCGTTACCCCTGAGAACTAAGGTGAAACGCCTCGAAAAATTATGTCTCCTGCACCACACCACACACGTACAATTTCCAAGTTCTGACACAATCCGCTAGGGGCGTTGATTGGAAATTATATGGGCAAATACGTAAACAAATACCAAAACAGTCATATTTGTCAAAACGTAAAAACTCATGGTAAGGGTACAGGTATATTGCCACTCGTAAGGACTAAGATAGTCGCCTCGCAGGCAAGTCAACGAAATCTATTATTAAAATAACGCTTTCTATACTTATTGTTTTCTCTCGTAGATCGTCTACACGATAATATGTCGCGTGGATTTCACTTACGTTCTATTTAGGACGAGACGGTCTTGTCAAAGGTGAATGAAGTTTACTAATCCGTACTTGTGCCTATTTCAAGCACTTGGAACTCCGGTCTAAGTCCTTTTTTATCCAAAAGATGACCTGAATCTAACAATGGGAACATAGTTTGATAATGATGATAATGAAGTAAACTACTGACTGTAATAAACAATGCTGTCAGTACCGCATTCAATACTTTATCTATAGATAGTAATAACATTAGAAGTAATCAACCGTGTATGCGGGCAAAAGGAAAAAGGAATTACAATACGCTTTCTCGCAATAATCTCTACCGTTTGTTTAAGAAAAAGCGAGAATGCAGTTAACCGTAAACCGAGGTCGGGTAAATGATGTGGAACGACGATACGGGATACATAGTACCTGTAAAAGATTTACAATTTGTTGAATTGCTTCCCGAACGTAGTGGTCATGCTAATGGAGACTGGAGTGGTCAATGGTCATGTCGATTAGAGGTTCGACATTTCGAATTTTCGACTGTAGTCTCAAATGTGTAAAGATAATATTTTTTACAGACCTTTGTAGTCATTATTTCTAGTATACATTATTTCTTTAGTAATTTCACAAGAAAGGGTTATTACAAAGTTTTAGTGTTCCAATTTTTTTTTTAATTTCAATTTCATGTTTCAATTACGACGCCACGAACAAACGGAAAACTAATTATACTGTAAAAGATTCGGATTATCTCAAATGACACATGATATTAATTGATCAACTTATTATTCCGTTAAAGTTTTGGGTTCGATTCTCGTTCAGAATAAATCCGTTGTAAATATACTAAGAAAAAAGTTTTTTCATATTGATGTAGTAGTTTGAATAACACTAAAAAATCTTAAATTTAAACGATCGTTTACATACAATAATGTTGTTAAAATTCGCTCGTGGGACTACAATACGTAATAGTTAGCGTGGATGTACAATCATCGCCAGCAGGTTTACCTTTTCGCGCGTTAAATCACGTTTTTGTTCGGAGACAACCTTTGTTTGTGGGAAAGCTACCAACGTTTTAAGCGTGACTCCCGCACCGTACGATAAAGGACGAACCCGTGGGTCTAATTGTTGATACAAGATAATAAATTAGTTTAATTATAAGCGTACGTGCTTTACACACGTTAAGAAGGTAAATCCTCGTGTTATTATATGGAATTTGTATTTTAAATAGGAATAAATTTAAACAAAGAAGGTAGATCACTTTTGGATTAAACTGTACCTCTGTAATTTCTGAGTTCTTGTATTTTGGTTAAATGGTTCTAATTAATTATAGATGAGAGTAGAATTTTTAATAAGGTGTCAGTTGTAGCATAGTACTTGTATCTACGTCTCAGAAATAGGACTCCTTGCTAAGGTAATATTTGGATTGGCTTATAAAGGCTATGTCTAGCTTAGTAATTATCCGAGCTTGATCATATCCTTAATTGCCATAGCGCCACTAGTTTAGAGCTTAGTTCTTGTATACACAAAAGGAAAAAATAATATGTAGATGCTATAAAAATAACACACGAATGGAGTAGAAAACAATGAAAGTTAATAAAAACGTTAATAAAATTCTTTATCTTAACGAGATTTTAAATTTACTTCACTAGCAGACGAATATATTTTTTTAATTTAAAACATTACAAGAAATCAAATCACAGTATGATTTCTCGTAAAAAATGGAGGCACATTTTTCCGTGCGTTCTATAGCGGTATATGGTAGGTATTAATCAACTTCATACCAAATTAAGATTTAATCCGCGAATTCGAATTTGTTAGACGCAGCCGTCAGATGATAATCCCTAACAAAATTTCGTGGTGAATTTATTTTGATGCAAATAAATACAGATTCGTCGCACCTGCTATATTGCGATGTTGGGAATACGAGTAATTATGAAGAACACTAAGCGAAATAATACAAATTACTTTGAGGATTCGACCCCATTTTATTCGGTGAAAACATTTTGTCGCTAAGAGGATCCTTGAACATGTTTCTACGTAATGGAGAATGTAATAATTTTTTTTTATTTGTTGTGTGTAAAGTTATACATTTATTTACAAATATGTTACACATGTACAAAATAATATTATGCAAAACAATACTACTAACATCTTGTTTGATTGGCTCCTATTCTTGATTTAGATTTGTGTGTTGTAGTGTATACCCATATTTGTGTGTTCATGATAAGTATCTACGAAATATGAAATCTTAGCTTGCTAATGTGAAGTTGAGTTGTAGTAACAATAAGAGTTTTGTTAAAAAACGAGAAACTTAACTCATAATAAAGTAGTTTTTTATTAAAAAAAAGTTAATGCAATCTTGTTCAATTTTTTAAATTTGAAATCGAATACGAGAATAGTGATATCTACACTAATATTATAAAGAGGAAAACTTTGTTTGGTTGTAATGAATAGGCTCAAAAACTACTGGTCCGATTTTAAAAATTATTCCACCATTCGAAAGCTACATTATCCACGAGTAACATAGGCTATATTTTATATGAAATATATTTGATAAATAGATTTTGAGGTGGTACAAAGTTTGCAGGGTCAGCTAGTATTTAATATCATAAAAACAAGATGTCAATTTCTTTTAAAGTATAAAGCTTTATAGGCACAAGTAGACCAAATTTTTTATTCTTGGAGAAGTGATTTATTTTATATTTTCAAAGCAATTTATATTTTAAAAACTATATTGCAGGCAAGTTGCTTAAATTAAATTGCTTTCTATTTATAATGGCCAGTCATTAATGTCTAGTTGCTACAGAAAAATAATATTCATGCTCTAAGCGGATTCCAGCGTTGCAAATTACTTATAGGAATTGTAGAAAGAAATATGCGAAGTCATAAAATGTGCATTTATTTGAAGCGCGGAAAGGCACTCGCCACAATAACATTCTGAAGAAATTACCTTGAATCTGCCTTGAAATTGTTGTTTCCTCGGTATTGCAACAGTACTTTAGAGCCGAGGGCGTGATTGCTTCAAAAGCTTCTTTTAAATAATTGTCTTTATTATGAGGCAGGTTTCTCATTCTTCAATTATAGAATTAAGGTGGTTATAAATAGTAATAGAGTTTTAGTTAGAAGCTTAAACTATAATAATTAAGGCCGTTGTGATTATACAAGAATTGTGTACATACATACATAATGAAATTCATATCAACTGAGTTTAGTACAAAGAAAACTTTACGAAAAACGTACTATTGTTCATGGAAATATAATTTGGTATCACATTAAATACAAATTCCCAATATTCTCCAAATATACTATAGTGCTCAAAGTCATTTATAACACTGCAAGTTAAGCAATGCAATGAAATATTTTGCAATCATCAATTATCTTTCTTATTTTAGTCTGAGATTATAAGTAAAGAAATTCAATATTTAATATTATTTTGTACACTAAAAAAAGGAACTCACGTAGTCATGTACCTAATCTTTATTTACACTTAATTTGCTATAACTCAACTATATTAACAAGAATCTTGCTTAGAAATGCTTTTCACTATGTTCATTTTCTAAGAGCGAATAGATTTCTCTGTAAGTAGCCATCAATCACCTCACTTACCTAATTAAGTCTTCCTTTCTCCTAAGCGTTAAAGCTACAGTTTTAGCTAAATGAAACGGCAAGAACCCAGAAATACTTATACATAAATTTCGTGTTATAAATACAATGTATTAAAATTATATGTAAGGTAAATGTTTTTTTTTTAATTTAAAATAGAGCGTCATAAAAATGTGATTTTCTTTGATTGTGGTCAAATGTTATGTAAATAATGTTATGTGGGATAAACCATTTTATTATGTGTATTAGTATAAAACATTCTACTGTGACTTAAACATCTACAGCTGGATATAGGCTTCCCCTAAAAATCATGTCGTCAGTGCGCATGGCTGAACCGATTGTGAGTGTCGACAATAATTAAGAATTCATTTAGGCAAGATTGTCATTCAAAATCATTAGTCTGCCTTAACGTCATCGAATCGAAATTTAAATTGTTTACTTTAAAATTTTAGGTTGCGTTAGAAAAAAATGAGGGCACTTCAAAATAGTTGATTACAAAAGTTTGAGAGCCTCTGGACTACATGGTTTATTTTACCAAGTACCATTTTATCAAGTCTCTTATTTTGTTTCCTAGACCCGTACTTAGATATTAACCGATTGCTACATAATAAAGATTTCGTAATTCAATTTGGATAGTAAATAATTTAAAAATCGATCATTATAAATAACTGCGGTTACCATTTGTGACTGAAACACGTTTATGCCTAAATGCGGTTTCCTCCCGCGGTCAGCGTGCATATTGAAGCCTTGTACTGATTAAATTGTTTATTAATTTCACTTATATTATAACTATTGTAAGTAAAATACCAGTGAAACAATGATATAAGTTAAATAGTGTGAAGTAAACTATAATGAGTTTACCACTTTCATTAGGTACTATTAATGTTATAGAATCTTTTGTCGTTCTTTTTCGACGGCTCTTCACATACCTCATGCCTATATATCATGCTAGACTGTCTGCTTCTCTTGGCAACCGTTCGTCCGTGATGCAGCACACACACTCGCGTCCTCCGAATAGGTCCTCTGAGGGCCTCCGTAATCAATAATATTATAACGTCTCATAACGAACTTCGTATAATGACTATATGTATTATGTCAGAAACGTCAACATTTCAAATTTTGAATTTACTCTTAATGTATTATCAGTATTTCAGCTAGTCCGAAATACTAAACAATAGTAATATACCTCTGGTCCACCCTCGGTTACGGTAATTTTACTTAGGGGTACAGCCCCTGCCGTCGGAACCGCGGACGAGTGCTTTTAGCGTGCGTACCCGTGGTCCCGACAAAGGGTGTTCAGAGAAACACCGTGGGGTTTTAGCCGCTAAGATTCTGACATATCCTTCGCACTGCCCCCGCAGCCGAGAGGAGCCCATGAAGGTTTTCCCCACGAAAAGAAAAGGGGTACAGCCCCTCCATCGTCGACAGGTACCACTTTTCATGCCATGAAGTGCACGCTCAGTTGCTATTTTAATTTCATAAAGTGCAAGAGATAGATAGGAAATGTATCTAAATTGGATTGGTGTGTAGTACTAACCACAATGTATTCCTGGTAAAATGTTTTTGCAACCTTTCTCCGTAATTGGACCAAAATGTTGTTCGCCAAGGTAAGGTGCTGAAAATAGCAAAAATTTGGGAAATTGGATCTAGAAGATAAATGCATATGCATATGTAATTTCAAATCACTTGTCATTAACCCATTACTACTGGGTACGTATCTCTTCTCAGGGTAAGAAGAGTTTGCGGTCATAGTCCACCGCGCTCGCAAAGTGGTGTTGGGTAGACATCCTTGAGAACTGTTTTTTAAGAACTCTCTGGTATTTGCATTGCCATTCGATATTTTCTTTCCGCGTTTTAAGTGAGTGGGTTTCGAACCTAGAACCCCGATTTAGATGCTGAATTTCTAACCAACAGACTATCACGGCTTTAGTATTCATTACTTTAAGTGTTCCCTGAATTTGTTGGACGTACAGCCGTGCGTCTAGATATTAAAATACATATCTAGTGAAACAGTGCGGTGCTATTAATTTATTTTTATGACTATTGATTAGTTTGAATATTCTAGTACTCCGCTACGATTTCAGGCAAAAATTTGCAATTTCTAAAATAAACACTATTGTGGTATAAACTATATAAGGTTATTTTAAACTGAGCCTATTCGAGCTGCCAAAAGTTTAGTAATAGTTTTATAAACGACACTACGTTGCCGTTGCTAAAAGGAAAGTTTTTCCACGTTGTCGCGTTGGTTACAACGTTGCAGTGTTAACTGCAAGGTACACTTTATATTGAAGCCTCACTGAGGGCCGGATATGGCTGGTATAAGCTTTTTTGTAATATAGGTGTAGACGAGCATGCAGTCCACCTGATGGTAAGTGGCTACGGCCGCTCATGGACATCTGTAATCAACACCAGATAGGATTAGATATTCCTACCTGACGTCGGCCGCTACCCTGAGGACTAAGTTGGAACACCTCGGAAAAGTATGTCTACCTTACCACACCCTTCAAACCAGAACACAACAGCGTTTAACACTGCTGTTATTATCTAAAAATTGGTGTGTCGGTGGAGTCGAACCACAGGCCGTTCTACCTGTGGTTGCTAGCCCCTGAATATAATCCTAAATATTCTGATCCTATGTACAATTCAGTAAGTGGGGATTTATACTCCATACAAAGGAGTATGTACAGATATTCAGCGTGTTATTCAAACACATTGTATAAAATGATATGATATTACTTTGCCACGGACCTTGTCTAAAACATACGATGTCCGTAGTAGTATATTTCGCCAAATTTCCTGTCAATCAGTAATTTATCTACTGCGTTTTTCAGCTCCATTAAAAAAAAAATGCGGAGATTCTAGCTTTGGTAGTTTAAAACGCCGGTTTGTTCACATTCTACAAAACATTCATACACCGATTCCCATATGATTCACCAAAAGGATAAATTTTGACTTGAAAAGTAGGGTTCTTTTTTTCTTTACAATCCTTAAATGAATGATGATGAAAATGAATAACGCATCACTATAACTAATTTAGTTGCACAGTAATGCATACTTTAAACCCTTGAAACCAAGGAGTTTATCTTATTATCCAGTATCTAAATAATCGAATAAGTTTCAGAAACGGAAATATTTTACTTGTTCATATATCAAATAATATATTTAAATTATAATTAAATATAAATGCAGTAATAAACATCTCCCAGCGCAAACTACGGTCAGATATTTAAAAGCGACTCCGTGAAACTGGCGAAAGTTTTGTAATATAGTTTTATAAATGGTGTTCAGTTGGCGTACAGTCTGAAAGGAAAGTTTATCTATCCGAATATACTCCTATGTGTTTGTTGTGTGACTAATCCAAATATACATCCGCAATAATAAACTTCTCTGTATAAACTTTCAAATTTACTGTTCTAAAATATTGGCAGCTGACTATATTCTACCTATTTGCGTAACAACAATAGCAGGGATGTAGCCCACGGGATGCATTGGCGACTCCTCTGGTGTTGCCGATGTCTATAGGCGATGGTGACAACTTTTCTTTAAAAGCCTGTCTGCCTTATTCTTAGGTTTGACTATAATTTTTTTTTCTGATTAATTTCCTATTTACTAGTAACTAATTTAAATTCTGTCATAGATTGTCTCTATTCCTGAGGACTAAGATGAAGCGACTCTTATAATTAAGTTTTGTTTACTATACTGGTTAAATCTGAAGACAGCGACGTAAACATTCCAGCTCTTAGCTGCAACGAATCACAAAGAGACTATTTAACAATAAATACGAAGCTGCGTACTTTTCCCTAGATACTACGTACATACATGTAAAATATGTAACTTACAACCCATGCATATAAACCTTAAATAAAACTTCTACTTGGATTCAGTTACAATTAAATTTTAACATTTGAAAGGGGTTGGAACTTTTGGCAGGTGGTAGAACCTTTTGTAGTACGACTCCGGCGGCCCCACCACACCTATTTCTGCCTCATAACACCAGTGTTAAACGCTGCTGTGTTCTAGTTTGAAGGCTGTGGTAAGAGAGACATACTTTTCCGAGGCGTTCCAGCTTAGTCCTCAGGGGTAGCGGTGCATCTGTGGCCGACCTCAGGTAGGAATATCTAATCCTATCCGGGGTTGATTGCAAATGTCCATGGACGGCAGCAGCCACTTACCATTAGGTGGACTGCATGTTCGTCTGCTACACCTATATTATAAAAAGATTCAATTAAATCGGACCCATATATGAATATATAGAATGTACGCTTTTCTACACTTCAAATCTATGCAAAATTAGTTCCTTGTTTGTACAACCCTGTCACGTATGCGGAATATGAATTATGTCTATCGTTAACTGATAACGGCGGCTGAGAAGCTGATAAATTATTTAAACCAGTTAATTATATCAAACACCTTAAGGGAATAAGTAGTTTTAGCGATCAGCTTGCGTATGGTAAGATTTTGTAGGCAATTCTATATTTATGCTTCTTTTGGAAATAAAAGTTTTTCCAATGTAACACATAATTTGGTTGTAGTGTTTAGTTGGTATCGAACTTGCTTACTCAGTTATTTTTTATTTTTTTTTATAATATAGGCATACAAGCATGCAGTCCACCTGATGGTAAGTGGTTACTGCCGCTCATGGACATCTGTAATCAACCCCAGATAGGAATGGATATTCCTACCTGAGGTCGGCCACAGATGCGCTGCTACCCCTGAGGACTAAGCTGGAACGCCTCGAAAAAGTATGTCTCCCTTACCACACCCTTCAAACGGAACACAGCAGCGCCTAACACTGCTATTATTAGGCAGAAATAGGTGTGGCAGTTGTGCCGCCGGAGTCGAACCACAAAGGGTTCTAACACCTTTAATTTGTTTGAATGCAAAAAAAATGTTTTATTTATTGTGCCAAAGATTCTATTGAGAACATACCTAAGTATCTACAGACAATCATTGTATTTCAACCAGACATTGCTTGTTAAGGCAATAAAATCTTTTAGTGAATTTTGTATTTCGAAGTTTTGTAAACATGTTTTTTACTAATTGGTTCCTTATTGTGTTCGTGTCGACCTTTCGCGACATGAACTTACCTTTAAGCTCTTCACCAAACAGATTTACAGCGACACGGTTCAAAAGGAAAAACCATCATTACGGAGCGCCCTTTAAAAGTTCAACAATTGACATTTGCGACGAAGACATTATTATGACAGCAATTTGAGCTCTATTACGCCTACAATCATAGATTAGTAAAGATACTTCGCCGCCTTGAAATTGAATGAAGCCACAAACGGCTTATTAGTAAGTTCTTTTTTTTAATTCTTGACAAACAAAAACACTTTTAGAGAAAATTTACGAATAAATAACTAATACTGCGTAATTTACACAACAAAAAAAAAACTATTTCAAATATTTTAGGGACATCCTAGCACGGAGACGTGACAAAACTCTTTTACGCAACTATTTCAATTCTCAAAACTGGGTACACTTTCTTGTTAGGAGTGAGTAATCTTTACTAATCTATGCCTACAATTTAGAAATTGTAGAAATTGTTTATTACGATGGTTACGGAATACGTGCGTCGTAGAATATACTTAATAGTCGGTAATAACTGTTGTTTGTATGAAAACAATTCAGAGAATTGTGGACAAATAAAGTTAGAAAATGTTTTAAATATGAATGCAGTGATATGAAATTAGCTCGCATGAAGATTCTGGGTCTAAAATCCAGGATATATTTGCGGTTTTTGGAAGCTATGTGGTATTACGAAATAAATCAGGATGAAGTCTACTACTTGAGATTTATTTATTATTCTGTCATAGTTGTTTAACGTTTATCAATGTGCACTTAATTAGAGTGCAAGTTTAAATATAGACTAGAGGGGAGTCTTATCGATAAAAATCGGCTAGTTACGTAATTAAATTATTAGAGACTGTTCACGATGGCCATTATACTCGTAGTATTATTTCTACCTTATAACAGCAGTGTTAGGAGCTTCTGTGTTCCGGTTTGAAGGGTGTGGTAACGGAGACAGACTTTTCTGAGGCGTTCCAGCTTAGTCCTCAGGGGTAGCGGCGCCCTCTGTGGCCGACCTCAGGTAGGAATACCTAATCTTTTCTGGGGCTGATTACAAATCTCCATGGGCGGCATTAGCCACTTACCATCAGGTGGACTGCATGCTCGTCTGCTACTCCTATATTATAAAAAAAAGTATAGCCATCTGTCTCATTATCTATTATGCTTATTGTTTTATCTGTGGATCAATAGATTATTAATAACATTAAAACTGTCATAGGCATAGTTAACATATACAGACACATAGATTAAGTCAAGCGTATTATCTGCGGTCAAGTAGCTACACTGTAAGCAATTTGTAGTAATATACGATGCAGTAGCAGCGGAAGGGTTGCGGCGCGTTCGTGATTGCTCACATTTATCTTCTAGCGCTAATTAGCGGCCCGCGGGGCGCTCTCCCCTAATACCACGGACTTAGGGCTTGGCGTAGCTATCATATTTATGTCTATCTTCCGTTATATAATACGTCGATTTTATAATGAAATCAAAACAAGTTTTCATTTACACTGAAATGAAAATAATAAATGTATGCAATATATAATTATTAAATATTCTGTTACAATAAATGATAAGAGCTTTTACCACTAGAATTTAGTATCAATTTCCCTTTTTTAGACTTCCCCAGAAATAAATGTAATTATATCATGAAACATGAGCAAATATAGATAAAGTCATTGACAGATTACTACCTCAATTCAAATATGCGAGTCGTATCAAAATTGACTTTGGCTTCCGAGACGACAAATTAATTTACGATATCTAATAGCATTTGGCGTAGGTACATACGAAATGTTAATTAATATCTAAACCAAATTAATTCGAGCATATCTAAGCTTAATGGGATTACATATTGATGTAACGCTCAATCTAGATAATGAGATTGGATTATGATACTAATTTAAATGGTGTGTAAAATTGAATTGGTTTTCCGATATTCAGCTAACGTTTTTGAGTAGCTGTTTAATCAAAGCGCAACTTGCGTTCGGTATATATACGAATTTCATCCTTATCCATTCAATTAGGGTATGAAGTATAGAGATAAGTAAAAGATAATTAAGTAGCTAAAGTATAAAGGTCCTAATAATCTATGGATAAGACAGTTGTAGCAGAGGCAGTCGTCGAGTTTCTAGCCCAATGGTTAGAAATTCGAAGACATCTAAGGTTCGTATGTCAGGCATCTCTAATAAAAAATATGTATTCGTTAAGTATTTGTTATCACTTGTCAAAATCGTGAAGGAAAACATCGGGAGGACACTTTAACGTTCCTAAAAATGTACTCTGAGCTGTGTGAAGTCGTTTCTTAACCAGAGAGAAGGACTATGGCCTAAACTCTCTCATTGAAGGTGGTAGAACCCTTTGTGGTTTGACTCCGGAGGCACCACCGCCACACCTATTTCTACATAATAACAGCATTGTTCGGTGCTGCTGTGTTCCGGTTTGAAGGGTGTGGTAAGGGAGACAGACTTTTCCGAGGCGTTCCAGCTTAGTCCTCAGGGGTAGCGGCGCATCTGTGGCCGACCTCAGGTAGGAATATCTAATCCTATCTGGGGTTGATTACAGATGTCCATGGGCGGCAGTAGCCACTTACAATCAGGTGGACTGCATGCTCGTCTGCTACTCTTATATTATAAAAAAAAATCTGAGAGGAGACCCGTACCGATTTCTATTGCTATATAAAAGTATACCATGTCACCCTAAAACTCGTGAAAAATATTCAATGTTCATTTTTATTATTTTCTATATTTTTAGATTGTACTTCCCTATATTAAAGATTTTTTTAGAAATAACATTGGGCGTAACAATAACAGAGGGCCTTCTATATTTATTTTGCGTCATTCAATTGAAGGTTAGTAGGTTACGTGACACATTGTCCAAATATATATGTCGCGGTTTTATGTCAGCGTCCGCTATTTAATGAATAGCCTAGGTACTCGTATATTGTAGAAGTTCAAGTAGAACAGATTACGCGATTTCATTTCTCCAAAAACGGTTTCTCAAACCTAAAATGCTTTCACATGTAGTCGTCTGGCAGATGCACAGCCAGGTCCAAATACAGACGAACAGATTAAAGTTTCAAAAATACCATAATAAGATGAACGTAAAGTTTCAAAAGTAGATGAACACTACAGTGTCAAAAATAGTTGAACAGTTGAATAGTTGAATATATCATGATAGTGACGTTAGCAATTTAAACATACGGTGTTGATCTACACAAAAGTAGATCAAAAAGTAGAAAATAATTCCTCATAATTTTGACACTTTACGATATTCATTTAATTATGATGCTAGGGGTGTTTAGCTTATCCCTGTAGTTCCGTGACAAGAATAGGGCTACACGGCCCCGGGAAGGACGGCGGTATGTGTGGTCGCATACCGTCGTACGCACCAGACGGTGCGGTGAGCGATAAGCTCACCTGGGCGGAGCCCGACGGGGCAATGAGCTAAGAGGACTCCGGTTGCGTTCCTTTGGAGATCCCGGAGTCCTCTACGCAGCGCTGAGGACGGCGAGAAAAAAAAGGGGTGTTTAGCTACTTATGAACGTTTGAATGTATAAGTTTTTTTGGAAATTTTATCTGCTCATCTACTAATGAAGCTGACTGACAGTGATCTACTATTAAGAAAAATGGGTAAATAAAAAATACTCTTTCAGTTTCATAACGTGACGTGATCGGTCTTCCGAATTTGATCACTCTGTCCGCGAAGGCATGACGGATGGTGAAAATAACAATATGCTTTTTGTCACGTAAAAATATTGTTACAACTAAAATAAAATAATAAAAGATATAGGTGTACTTTTTGTAAATGGACTACTGCAACAGTTTATGCTCCTGTATTCTGATCTGAAAAATTTCGGAAAAAATTATATTCATACGAGGATACTCGTATCTAATCTGAAAGGAGAAGTAGCTAATGTTCATGCAGTTCGCCTGATGCGCTGATGATATTAAAAATCAAGAGATAATACAGATAGTGGAATAATTATAATGCGTTCCAATTTAGTTCGTATGGACAGCAACACAGCTTTATCAACCATTTGAGGTCGTTTATAGATTTGCGTGGGAGGTAGTAATCGCTTATTACAAAGTAGCCTATTTCTATACAAGATGGCAAAAAAGGCACACACATAAATAAAATTTTCCATCCACATTATGTGGTGTTTGTAACGGAATATATGTATTCGATTATCATCCACCTTGAACGGTCACATTTACGATTTTAATAATTTTGTTTCATTCTCCTCATCAGGATCGTCAGGATTAACGTTTTTGGGACTATAGCGTGGATTTTAGGTTTTTTCAACTATAATTCAGTTATATTTAGACCAGTTGCAGTAGTATAATTGTACAAATGCAAAGCACTCTTGCAGTGGTGTTCCCTGCGTGTGGTAATGAGCGGCGGCGGACGCGGCGCTCGTAAATACCAGTCCGTTTCGGTTTCCGCTTCCGGCGCCGCGCTGCCATACTTCTGCAACGTCTTGTTCAAATTACACACTCACTTTAATTTGGTTTGCGTAGTTTATACATGGCGTAGTTTATACTTGTCTTGCACATGGATATTGACGTAGCATGTAATAAGCCTGATGCGGAACTCATAACAACTAGTCCGTTTCAATTTCTTACATACCTTACATTTCAATCAGTCTTAAATATACAATTAGAGAAATACAATTTACTCCTACATTGTGGTATTGTCAGCGTATGTGGCAATGGATGAATACAGAGGATAGCGACACGGCAGTCGTAAGTATTATAAATATTCCGTTACCAGGATACAATTCCAATATGGCAAACATGTTTTTAACTCTCTGCTTGTAGTAGTCGTAAAGGTATAATTGTACAAATGCAAAGCACTCGTGCAGTGGTGTTCCCTGCGTGTGGTAATGAGCGGCGGCGGACGCGGCGCTCGTAAATACCAGTCCGTTTCGGTTTCCGCTTCCGCCGCGCTGCCATACTTCTGCAACGTCTTGTTCAAATTACACACTCACTTTAATTTGGTATGCGTAGTTTATACATGGCGTAGTTTATACTTGTCTTGCACATGGATATTGACGTAGCATGTAATAAGCCTGATGCGGAACTCATAACAACTAGTCCGTTTCAATTTCTTACATAACTTACATTTTAATCTGTCTCAAATACACAATTAGAGAAATACAATTTACTCCTACATTGTGGTATTGTCAGCGTATGTGGCAATGGATGAATACAGACGATAGCGACACCGCGCGACGCGAAATATTCCGTTACCAGGATACAATTCCAATAATAAATTAAAAATAAAAAAGCCTTTCATTCCATGCTCATTACATGTTTACAATTTTTGTGTATTAAATTAGTACATTTTTATTTATATTATTAATCAGCTTAACGTAATAATAGGAACTGCTAAATTATATTTACATAATTACATTATTTTCATTTAGACAATTTATTTATTTATTTATTCCAATATGGCAAACATATTTTTAACTCTTTGCTTGTAGTAGTCGAAAAGACATAATTGTACAAATGCAAAGCACTCGTGCGGTGGTGTTCCCTGCGTGTGGTAATGAGCGGCGGCGGACGCGGCGCTCGTAAATACCAGTCCGTTTCGGTTTCCGCTTCCGGCGCCGCGCTGCCATCCTTCTGCAACGTCTTGTTCAAATTACACACTCACTGTAGTTTAATATGTTTTATGATGAGCTGATTATGTATGTAGTATAAACTTAGTAATGCATGTTATTTCGAGTGAATTAAAATAATGCGAAAGAAGAAGAGAGATTGAAAGTTGTCGCGGATTTCACGACATGAAACGGTTCCTCGTAATAAAAATATGTTTGTCCGTCTATTTCTATATATATTATTTATTATTAAACAATTTCTATGGTATTAAAACTTAAGATGTACAAACACTTTAATGTGTAACTTATTCTGTTTAAACTTGAAAAGCTTCAAAGCTACATATAAGAGAAATCTTAGTTTACTTCTAGTACTTCTTCAACTGAAACCACTTTTCTTCCTGCGAGCGGCGTGCGTTGAGTAATTATTGCAGAGGGATTAATTTGTTACCATGGAGAGGCAAACGGTGAATGAACTTTCTTGCTCCTTTCCAGCTACTTCTCAGCTACTTTCCAGCTACTCTTGGTTCGCTGGCTGCAAATCAAAAACTTAACATTTCTAAGACTTACCTCATAATTTAAATACGCGAATTACTTAAACAGTTAGTGCCTTTTAAATCTTGCAACTTCTTTATCTAACTTCGAGGCGGTTGCTGGTTTTCTCATTTCTTAATTTTATGCAGGAACTTTTAAGAATTTACGAGTAAGAAGTTTTTGTTAGAATTTTTTTATAAGGTTCACGTAGAAAACAAGCAAGCAGTCCATCTGATGGTACTGCTACTCTTGAATATCTGTAACCAATCCCAGATAAGATTAGATTAGATTCCTGCCTAATGTTCGCCACAAATACTTTCATACCACTGAGGACCAAGTTGGCACGCGTCGGATATGTATGTATCCCTTACCACACCCCTGACCATTTTATTTATTGACCAGAAATAGGTATGCCGGTGGTGCTTACAGAGTAGAACCACAAATGTTACCTTTCAAAGTGCTTTCTATTTATAATAATAATAATAATAAGCCACTTATTTATCTTTTACCTAACCTAGATACATATAATAAAAGTTTAGTAATAAAAACGAGAAATAAAATAATTAAGTTAAAGCCCCTTTGCGGGTATAGGCCTCCTCCACACGTCCCCATTTTCCTCTATCTTTCCCTTTCTCTATCCAGTCTGTGCCCGCTATTTTCCTTATCTCATCTGTCCAGCGTTCTGCTTTCTATTTACACAAATATTAATGTACTTAGTAATTAAGCGTATTGCGTACATCAACTACAATGGAAATCAATAGCAAGCGATGATGCGGGTCCGATAAACTATAAATTTTACATATCATACACCATTGCACCATAAACCATTAATTATAATCCATTTGAAGGTGGTAGAACCCTTTGTAGTTCGACTCCGGCAGCACCACGGCCACATCTATTTCTGCCTCATTATAGCAGTGTTAAACGCTCTGTGTTCTTTGAAGGGTGTGGTAAGGTGTACATACATACTTTTCCGAAGCATTCTAGCTTAGGACCTCAGGCGTAGCGGCTCAGCAGGTACGAATATCTATTCGTATCTGGGGTTGATTACAGATGTCAATGGGCGGCAGTAGCCACTTACCATCAGGTGGACTGCATGCTCGTCTGCTACTCCTATATTATAAAAAAAACATATTTCGCCGAATACTAAGAATAATCATATATGAAAGCATTTAAATAGAAGATTATAATTATATTCCCTAGGACTAGGACTAATAGGGCTGTCTGATTTCTGAAATGGGACAAGTCTGTTTTAGACAGCAGGCACTCTCAATTCTTAGTTAGTAACAGCGTCTATCTAGACATATGTATAAAAACAGTACTTGGCGACAAATTAAGCAAAAGGTATCGTTAAATCAATTAATAATAATTGTTTTGTATTACAGTGTATGATTTTCAAACTACAAACTTGTAATGCGTTAATAATAAACCAAAGAGTATTTTTTTTAAATATAGAATTGTAAGTGAACATGCAGTCCACTTGTTGGCAAGTGGCTACTACCGTTCAAGGACAACTGTAATTAACCCCAGATAACATTCGATTCCTATCTGAGGTCGGCACAAACGCCGCTACCTCTGAGGAGTAAGCTAGAATGCCTCGGAAAAGTATATAACCACAGAGGTTTCTACCAACTCCACATTATTAGTCTATCATCTATACTAATATTATAAAGAGGAAAACTTTGTTTGTTTGATTGTAATGAATAGGCTCAAAAACTACTGGACCGATTTTAAAAATTCTTTCACCATTCGAAAGCTACATTATCCACCAGTAACATAGGCTATATTTTATATGAATATATTTGATAAATAGATTTTGAGGCGATACAAAGTTTGCCGGGTCAGCTAGTTGTCTATAAAAACGTAGATTTAAGAAAACGTGAAAGACGTAAAGATCTAAATTTAGTAAAATGTAAGTGTAAAAATATTTCCAGCGAGAGGTTCGAAATGACATAACGCAAGCCTTAGCGGCTAGATTAATGGAGCCCGCCACAGTTTGACCCGTAAGGCCAGGTAGCCGAGAACGCTTTCCAACCCAACTTATTAATGAGAGCGAATAGAAACGTAGAAAATAAACGACGTTGGGTGGGTAACCCACGCCTGTTCCGTATGCCATTACTAAAAGAGCTTAAGGAACAGGTGAGGTAATATTAAGTAATTCATCCTTATATAAATACACTTATCTACTCCCTGTAGTCTCTGTGGTCCGTGTTTGTATGTGTATGAAAGGATAAGATGCAAGTGGTGGCATAAAGTTATTTATGCGATTTAAACGACACTGTCATCGACATTTTTTTTTAATATTGAAGTAGCAAACGAGCATGCAGTCCACCTGATGGTAATTCGCTACTGCCGCCCATGGACATCTATAATTAACGTCAGATAGGATTAGATATGCGTACCTGCTGAGCCGCTAACCCTTTTTTTTGTGGGGAAACCCTTCATGGGTTCCTCTCAGCTGCGGGGGTAGCGGAGAGGATATGACGGACTCCTACCGGCTAAAACCCCACGGTGTTCCTCTGGACGCCTTTTGTCGGGACCACGGGTACGTTAATAGCACTCGTCTGTGATCCCGTGAGCCGCTAAAGCTGAGGTTCTAAGTTGGAACGCATCGGATAAGTATGTCACCCCGTACCACACCTTTCAAACCAGAACACAGCAGCACTTAACACTGTTATAAGAAGATAGAAATAGGTGTGGCGGTTGTGCCGCCGGAGTCAAACCACAAAGGGTTCCACCACCTTCGGCCAAACATAGCTCCAATGATCTTCGAGTCAAGTAACAACTACACGTACATTTGTGAATACAGTGTATAATGTAGAAAGCATGCCATCACTGCCAAATCAAGTTCTGCCTTGTCAGTGTTCTGCTTAGAAGTGTGTATTTAATTTTCAACTAGGGTTATCCTTGGGCGACAGTGGCCAATCGTCGCCATCATTTGAATTTGAATTTTTTGTTATCCCGAAGGACAACGATGGTTTGTCTCTTTCAAAGATAATTATAAGAACTATTGTGTTTACAGTGGATAATAATAAGTTATATTGCTGATCATTTATAAAACAAATATTTTGCAGTAGTTTTAAATGAGAAGTATAATATAAGTCGATGTCACACACTTATGTCTAAAGCTAGATTGATTAAACGAACCCAAGATAGGCCTCGAGCTATTGAAGATGTTTAGTTAGGGACTTATTCCAGGCAAATTAATGAGGTCTGGAAATTGTCGAAAATAGGTAAATTACGGTCGTATTTAGGCAATTGTCTCTTTCATAAAAAGTAGGCCCCGAAGTCTAAAGTACCTCGAGGGAAAATTTTATGCTATTAATAATAGAAATGTTTTACTTTAATAATTATATAAAAACCTGTACCCAACAAATCTCTAAAGAATACTTTTTAGGATTTCACTATTTAGGCATCCCAAATGAGCTATTTATTGCGAGCTAATTCAAATAATTTATAAAATGTACGTGAAATTAGAATATTTTTACGTGTTCACTGAAAATGTAGAATTTTGATATCATGTGATATTTATACCTACGCAAAGAACATGACGTTTTGTGATGTTAGCCCAAAATAGCATTATTCCCTTTCTTTCATTGGATGTCATTGAACGTAGAAAGGAGTAAATTCAAAAGATGATTTTCAGAGTCTTTTTATAAACCTTAACAACCTACGCAAAGCAGTGTTCACTGGTAATCTTTGGTCTAGAAAATACATTTATGTTTTTGTTGGTCTTGTCTTTGTGTGTCTATAGTAACAACAACAGGGAATCCTAATGGGGCTATGAGCGTAGAGCGTTAATTTGTCCATCTACTGCGGTCACCGATGCGGTACGAGACTATGGTGTATTTAGGGTTCTAGCAGACATACGAGTACTACTTTAAGTATCGGCGATTGACGAATAAGCTGCTTATCCGAAGTTAAATGAAACGATCAAGTTTTTTGCTGGGCCTCTAAATGCTATAACCTACAAATAAAAAAAATAAAAATACGTGTGGCACTCGGAGACTGCCGCGGTAAAGCTATTGCATAGCATTTTTTATGCTATGAAAACGCTCAGAAGGAATTCCAGAAATACAATATATTCTTCCATAATCATTAACATTTACATTAATACATCTTTATCCACTATTTTATCATATCTCCATTATATAAGACATTGCAAATATCAGCTGACATTTCATAACTCCAAGCAAGACTGAACATTCTAAAATATAAAATAGAAAAGTATTTAATAAGTGACGTAAAGTATTAACAACCAGCAATATAAATGGATCAATGCGATGTGCCTGTGACATTTGGCCGAATGTTACAGGTACATCGCATTTTTCATTAATAAATGCACTTTGTTTATTCATATTTAAAACACTTTGTACACAAATTATTTGTACCATAAACATAGATTAGTAAAGATACTTCGCCGCCTTGAAATTGAATGAAGCCACAAACAGCTTATTTTAGTAAGTTCTTTTTTTGAATCCTTGACTAATAAAAACATTTTTAGAGAAAATTTACAAATAAATAACTAATTTACGTAATAATTACGTAATTTACGTAATAAATAAATAATTATTTCAAATATTTTAGGGACATTTTAGCACGGAGACGTGGCAAAACTTTTTTACGCAACTATTTCAATTCTCAAAACTGGGTACATTTTCTTGTTAGGAGTGAGTAATCTTTACTAATCTATGACCATAAATCATAATGGCGTTTTGATTTTGTGCTGTCAAGTCTGTCAGTTGTAATTGTACGTTTAAAAATAACAAACACTCTTTTACGTTATTTTATCAATCCAGAATTCAACATAGCTTATGTTGGTAAAACATATTATTTTGATAATATGGTAATATAATTTTGAATTTTATAATGGGAATATAAAATATACTTCACGCAATTTTAAGATTTCTGCACGGATTATAAAAAAAATGTGTATTACTGCCATCTGTGTTCAAGTTGACGAATTAAGGTTATCAAATAAAATAATAAGGAATGTAAAATAATACTTTATTCAATTATATCCATATTTTTCTATTGACAGTCAACAACTCTGTTGCCTGGAGACTTGATATCCAACAGTCCTCCACCGCTATTTTCACTTACACCACCAGGGGCGCCGGCAGCATTTGGTCAAGGTGACGGCGCACCAGTATGCCATTTTCAGTTCTGACTTCATAATGGAGTCTACCTAATCTTCGGATGACGACTCCGAACTCCCATTTAACTCTTGGGTTGGTGTAACTGCGGACTTGTACCTTATCACCTTGTCCGAACTCCTGCGTTGGCGGTGCATTGTAATGTAATCTGGATAGTGGGGCGGATTTCTTAAATAAGGCATGCATATAGGTTCTTACCTCTCTGCCGAACATTAACTGATAAGGTGATAACTCTTTTGTATTAGGTGTACGTCTCAAGCGTGCCTTGACAGTTAACAGTTTATCAAATAAACTTCCGCTCTTGCTGATATAAAAGAACATTCAGGTATTAGCCGATTATTTTCTTTTTGTACATTCAAAAATTTAAATTTTAGCTTTGTATATATTTCTTCAAATTCGTACCTGTATTTTATTTCCTCTTCTAAATTTTCTTCTTCTGTAAGCCATTCAATTTTTTCTTGAATCGCGTAGAATTTGTTCAAATTTTCTTGTAAAGAATTCAGTCGTATATTTATTTCTTCAATGTCAATTTTTTCTATTCCCGAAATGTAATTTTCGGTTCGTTTCATTAACCCACGTAATGTGGCTCGTATTTCCTTATTGTTTTTTAGTTCATTCGACATCTCGTCGCCAATATCAAATAAAATAATAAGGAATGTAAAATAATACTTTATTCAATTATATCCATAATTTTCTATTGACAGTCAACAACTCGGTTGCCTGGAGACTTGATAGTTGGATATCAAGTCTCCAGGCAACCGAGTTGTTGAAAGGTGTTACTTATTTTCGTTACGGAATTTCTTGATTCGGTCGCCGCGCTCAAAGCCCGCGATAAAAGCTATGCAATAGCTTAAAAAAATGAGATAAAGAGAATAAATATTATTAAAAAAAATCCACTAAGTTTTTACCGGATTTTCTCAGTAGAGGTCGCGTTACGATCCGGTAGTAGTATAAGATAAATATTGTAACTGACAATTTGTAAGTGCCGCCGTTGGCCTATACAAATAAATATATTTCACACACAACACCTAAGAAATAAGAAATTAAATTCAAATAATGAACGATGATTTAGTCTGGGCATAGGTTCCTCTAATCGGTGCCACTCCAACCGATCTTTCGAAACCAACCGTTTCCCGCTGTCTTGGAGTCATTGGATTTCGTACAGTGCTGCAATACGTTTTATGTCCCATTACTATTATGGCTCCCTTCTTATATATTGGTGGTGGCCATTTTATTAACGTACTTTTATGCAATACTATTTATTTACATACATATCTTGTACATATTTATCAGGCCTCTAACAAAGCTAGGCTGAACTAAATAAAATTCGAACGAATACAAAGTTGGAGCCGAACGATATTTGTCAACGAATTTCTACATGAGCTTTCGGTTGTATATTCGAAGTGGGAAGTTTTACAGTTGTAGGGCAACAACGGTTGTCGTATAACCGGGACGTGCGTTAGCAAACAGCAGTGCGTGATAAATCTAAATTCGTCCATCAATGTGAGCTAGTCGGTTCGCGGTAGTTTGTCACGGGTCGTAGTGTTGCCAACTACAAAGTAATAAATAAGGGAATCCAAATTAAAACTTGACTGATCGATGGCTTTTTGAGTTCCATTCTAGGTTTTAGTCTTTGTTTTTCTAATGACTCGATTTTACGTATGTACTTTATTAATGTTGCAATTGGTTTTTTTCTTATATTACAATAATTTACATTATTTTGTCTGTCACGGCCCGCGACTGCTGTTTTCAACGTTCTTAGATATAAATCAACCTTAATATCTATAATAATTAATCTTAATAAAATGTATAAATTTAGTATAAAATATTTTTTACTTTTTTGTCTCGCAGCGAAATTATTGTCTTAATAAAGAAAACTACTTTAAAAATTACACTTAATAAAGAAAATTACATTATATTTAGTACAATGAAATTTATGGAGCAATAATATAGCGTACTCGTAGATAAAAAAAGGAAAATTATGAGAAACAGTGATGTGTTTACTATCTCCTAACAAAGCACTCTTAGCAATTGTACTTTTCAAAGCATTTATCCTCGATAGAAAGGTGTTATCTATAAGATACATGAACAAAGTTGGTATTTACACCAAAGAAATTCTTCAAACGTATAAACACAATAGCGCATGCAGGAAGCTCATGTTCTTTGTAAGCTTTGTCCAGTGAAACCTTTTCTCTCTTTTGCAAGTTGATCCGTGAGCGGGAAAGTAACTCTACCGCTTTCAGTTTGATCCTACATTACTGTTGTTATTTTGAAAAGGTGCTTTATTTTTTTTTGTATAGGATGGTAAGTGGCTACTGCCGCCCATGGACATCTGTAATCAATCCCAGATAGGATTAGATATTCCTACCTGAGGTCAACCACAGATGCGCCGCTACACCTGAGAACTAAGCTGGAACGCCTTGGAAAAGTCTGCCTCCCTTACCACACCCTTCAAACCGGAATACAGCAGCGCCTAACCCTGCTGTTTTTAGGTAGAATTATATTAAGTCGTGTAAACATTACTACTAAGAATAACTTGTTTTGTGGTGTGTGGTATGTGAAGTATACGAAGTTTGAGGCCTGGGCGCAATATGGTTTTGATTTATGCTTTATACACACAAAGTACCATATAATTTAATTAAAAGGAGAATAAGCAGAAGTACCATTATAAACATTATAACGATACTTATAGGTATGTCTCCAATTGAAATGATATATTTTTTCAGATAAAAGCTCAGAAACTATTACATACCAATTTGCTAGTGAATAATCATTATTATTTATTAGCAAATTGGTACATTATCCCAAATGGATATGAAATTAATTTATTTTGAAACTTCAATGTGAAAATTTAGCTACAAATAATATTCAGAAATAACAAATTAATTTCCTCCGGGAATCTTCAAAGTGTATTAGAAAATGTAAAAACGTATCTAATCAAAGAAATATGGTATGATAGACGCAATTCATTAAGTTAAGATCTACGCGCAATCAGAATTTCGCTGCCTACGCCGTTTACCAAAAGGGTCCTCATTTCAAAGGTTAGGGCGCTGGAAATCGAGACGTCCTTTGCAATTTCGTATTTGGCAACACCGGCGGGGCGACACGTACGGACGTGATGTCCAGTTTATTGCTCCGTCGGTACAGACTGATTGGATAACGCGCCCGAACGCCAAGCAAACATCGTGTGTGACATTAATTTTCAGAGAACACTGATAATTCGAAAGCTTATTCATTTATTACATCGGCCGAGTGCCGCTTCGTATGCGTAATGGCTTTTATCAATCAAAACGTTCGCAGTAATTAATTTTGAGAGATTTTACAATGATTAAGGGAGTTCTTTACGGAATATGGCTAAGCAGATGAATTTGTGAATATATAACGAACTTCATCATCAACCCATTATTGTCCCACTGCTGGACACGGGTCTCCTCTCAGAATGAGAAGGATCAGGCCATAGTCCACCGCGCTGGCCAAGTGCGTATTGGTAGACTTCACATACCTTTGATTTTTTTTTTATAAATCTCTTAGATATGCAGGGTTCCTCACGATGTTTTTCCTTTACCGTTTAGCAAGTGATAATTAATTTCTGATACGCACATAACTTTGAAAAATCAGAGGTGGCTGGGATTTGAACCTCGGACCCCTCGATCGAGAGGCCGAGTTTCTTAACCAATAGGCTATCACTGTCGTGATAATGAACTTATGAGTCTATTATAATATTCAGGTAAATAAAAAAGTGGCTGTTGGTAAATTTCTTAATGTTAAACTTTGAACCATTTGAGCGATAATCATGAAACGTCATATCTAAGTATTTTTTGCGTGTGTCTAGAATTTTTTTGTACAGTTCTTTTACAGGTATTTGCCTTGTTAGTACGCGAACGAAGATATAGACAATTTCATTTACATTTGAACTTGTTTTTATACTCATAAAACGTAAAAATTAAACGCATTATACCATGTCTTAGAGCACGTGAAGTTTTTTACATTTATTTTAAATTCTGCCGAGCAAGCTTTTGCGTAGCCATTATCTTTTGACTTCAGAGAGCTGAGCACTGGAGCAATATAAAGCTCAGTCGGTCGAATTCCGTGATTTTTAAGAATTTAAGAAGGGTGATTGCTCAAGAAAAAACGTTAGCACTTATTGCTAAAGGGAGTTGAATTAAATTAAAATAAGCAAAAACATTCCAGGTACTCTTATTTCAATGAAGTAATAGTGGTAAATGGATACAAATCTCGTGGAAGATAACCTATAAAACTTTATGTTTCTACTCAGGTGATACCGCTCATACGTATCTCTGCCTAATATAGTAGTGTTAAGCGCTGCTTTGTTCTGCATTGAAATATATAGTAAGGAAGAGATACTTTTAGGCCTCTAAATGTAGTCTTCAGGGTACGAATGTGTATATAGACTATCTGAGGTAGGACCTAAATCCTATCTGAGATCGATTAAAATATTCATTTGTGGTAGTTAACCACTTGGTACGTTGACGGCATGCTCTTTTATTTTCTGTAATATGAAAAATAGAGTAATATATATCGATCATACTTCAAGAGTAAAATAAACAAATGTAGTAAACTTTGTTAAGTTTTAACTGAATTGTATTACGTACATAGTTATTATTTAAGGACTGTAATAATTTATAGCTTCAAATAGTAGTACGTCTAAATGATGAATAGATGTGACAAAGGATTTATAAGGGACTACCCGAACACAAGTAACTTATTAGTACTCTAGTACACACTACAAGTATAACTTACGAAGCTCAAACAAATGTTAGGTTTAAAGTTAAATGGGCAATCTTGTATGCTAAAATATGTTAATTAAATGTGTGTAACTTTTAAATTTAAAAGAGACCCCTTTTCAGAGGAAGAGGAGCTAAGGTCATAGTCCACCTTACGGATTGGCAAACTGCGTACTGGGTGAGTTTGCCACTAGTATAATAGTAGAACTTATTTTAAGAAATCTCGGGCGATGTTTTCCTTCGTCGTTTATGCAAGTATTGAATTATTATTTCTAATATGCACATAACTTCGGTCCCCAATTAACAGACTGCATTTCTTACCATTATGCTATCGCTGCTTTTTAAATATTTTATATAGACTAGATCAATATCTATATCATTCTAAAGATACACAAAAATGTTATTAAGGCAGTAAAACATGGTTTCCCCTCTGTACAGTTCCCCTTTAAAGCAATTAAAATGAAAGCATTTTACGAACAAATAAATAGTGATGTTTCTTTCATTGTTTTCCCCTCACATCGTTTAGTAGCAACAGTGATATATTGACTAACTGACTTTTATTTATAAAGTATTCCCATGAAAATATCGTCATACCCTGATGGCGTTTCGAGTTAAATAAAATTTCGTAACGGATAGTAGTAAACTAAGATGTGTGCGCTACATAATAGCAAATATATTAATTATTTGTAAAATTTCTCTCACAAGTGGTCTACTCTATAAATAAAGGCTAAAATCATAAACCTGTAAAATGGTTAAGAACCTTCTTTTTCTTATGTTTGTCAAAAATATTCATATTTATATTCATAGTCATTGACAAACTTAAGATTTACCAATTAAAAAGAAGTTCATTTTTTTTATAAAGGTCTGTCGAATTTCAACCATTTTCGACCAAAATAGACATGTTTTCCAATAAATCTATCAGTTTATGTTGATACACCTAAACTTGGTTCTAAATTTTGATTGCATTACTCGCCAAATCTATTCTTATCTCTACAACAATGAACAGAAGAGATTAATGAAAAAGGTACAATTTATTTCACTCGTTCCACGATTATCAGGACAGCATGCACTAAGGAGCTATCACGTACAAGTCTTATCGCTGAGCACGTAGCTCGCCTGATGCCCACTTTATTGCGCACAGTCGGATGCCGCTGCATCTCATCGCTCTTCTAAATTCTTTTCAAACGTGTCAAAATTAAAAAAAAAAATAGTGAAATGATTACAAGGCAAAAAATATTACAAAATGAAACGACACGTGTGATGAACATACGAGTAACATACCGTATCGTGTCAGTATCGTATAGTATGTGAAAAATATTTGTTTCTACAAAACTTGCAATTTAATTACTAGCCATCTTTATTGTCTCCATTTTTTAGCAGTTTTGTAAAATCTCTCATAATTATTCCTAAGCTCCCCAAAAGAAGAACAATTCATATCAAAAATAATCTCATTACTCTAATGCTAAAAACAATTGTTATAAAAAATGATAATACTTAGAAATATTATTATGGGCGCTCTACTTATTTTACCAATTTTTGTTTACTTAGACAATAGTTGTGTGGGTCGTATTTTTCTCCCTACCCAAATTCGCACAATAGCGTTTGAAGGGTAAATAAAGAAAATATATGGAAGATCGTTAATGACACTAGTTTAAGTATCAGAATATGTCAGTCAGTTTTGATATACACATATAGAAGAGCGTTCGGTCAATAAGATTATGATCATTAATGAAGCTGAAAAAATCGTAAGCGAACTCTATATCTCTACTCTCTCTGTTTTGTACGTCTCATTATTTGGCACACTCTATAGCCCAAATGGTTTGACAGATTTCTATATACATATGTATGACGTATGTATGTAGTCTCATTGGATTTTCCTAAAATGTGGGATATGTGTTGGTGTAGTGTGTGACATTTTTAGGCACTTGGGGGATTTTTATATTTTTTTGTTCCCAAAATAAACATTGAAATAAAGAAAATATTGCCTGATTTTCAAACTTAAAGCATATTTAAATCGCAACACATGTATCCCAAATCAATCCCGAATTTTACCAAATTTGGTTAACATGTGATTTGAGACTCGGGTTCGCGACGTGACGATTTGCAAACCAGTCACGTGCGTGTCTCATTCGGTTATGGATGGGGCTTGTCAGGGGTAATCCTAAGAAGCTCCCACACTGCAGTAAGATTTTACTATTGTTTCTGTAAAATTTGTTTTGCTTCGAGAAAAGTATGGTACGGCTTTTTTTTACTGGACTTGGCGAAGGCACTGCCGTGCCTTCAGATTTGAATTTAAGACCATCGAAGGGAGAAAAGTCTCTTACTTGGGTACTCTACGACATCCACGATAAGAACTTCTTCAGCTCATTATAATGGGCAAAATTGCAGAGAGAAGGCGAGTAGGGAGAATAAAACAATCTCGGCTGGGAAACATTCGAGAGTAGACCGGAATAGTAAGCACAGCTGAACTGTTTCGCCTCTCAAAAAACCGTAAGGTATTTAGAAAGCTGATAGCCGACCTTCTCTAGTTGGAGAGTGCCTCTCCAACGCAAGAACAAAAAGAAGGGGATTTAAGAAAACAAAACGAGAGCATGTATCTTAGTTTGATTTTAGACTGGAGTCCTAGTATTGATTGGCACATCAAAATCCTTTGTCGTAGATTTTGTTGAAGCGTACCTTAGTATTTCAAACTCGGCTTTGAACGTGACAATTTGGAAACGTGCGTGTCTCACTCAGTTTTGGTTGGAGCTTCTCAGGACTCAGAAAATATGGTTTCACGCTGTAGTTACAGATTTTATTATTGTGTCATTTGAATTATTACCCTTATATAGTACCATTATTTACAATACCTTCCATACCATATTGGCAATACCTTCGTATGCGATTTATGTTACACCTTATTTCAGTAAAAAAGTTAAGAAAACCGACGTAAATGTGTACCAAATGAATTATTAAAATATAAGCGCTGAATCAAATATCCTTAGTAGGAATGTATCTCATTGTGATTTCAGGCTCGGGTCGCGAGGTGCCAATTTGCAAACTGGCCACGTCTGTGTCGCTCGGTTATAGTCTTTCTTGTTGGGTTCACTGATAAGGAGTTCTTGTTCTGTTCTACGATTTATTATCTATAGTATTCGTTACGTATGTATGATGCGATCTTTTATCTCTCTAAACATACGGAGAGTTGAACATGTTTTAAGTGTTTTTTTTAAGTAAATTGAACAGCATATTGTTTACAACGGTAAATTGATTTAATAGTTACTGTAAGTAGTTACTAATTAATAAGTGTTACAGACATAAGAAAAGTGGATTCTAAAGGATGCATTGATACTCTAGTGTTGAGCAAAAGACAAAAGAAATAATTTCAAAGCGATATGACATTTTCCTCTTAAGCTCCTAAAAATTGACAATCAAATTAAAATAAAACTAATCTTATATCTAAAATAGTCGAATAAAGACACACCGTTCTTCTTCTTTATCTGTCTTATACACAAAATTTTATACCTACCACCGTGTACTCTACTGTCCCCAAATCAAGACGCTTAGCAAACTAGACACGTTCGTTCGTCTTCGATCGGATATGACACTAGCTTGTTAGGATTACGCGGGGTTTACACGAAGTCAGCGTTACAAAGTTGTGATTCATGATATCGTCGTCATCAACCATTACTGTCCCATTGCTGGGCTTCTCTCAGACACCAGTCTCCTCTCAAAAGGATTAGGCCATAGCCCACCGCGCTGGTCAAGTGAGACTACACTTAACTTGGAGATTTTTTTTAAATCTCGCAGGTATGCAGGTTTCCTTACGATGTTTCCGTCACCGTTAAAGCAAATGATAATTAATTTGTAACCTCCATAATTTCGAATCCACATAATTTCGAAAAATCAGAACTGCCTGGGATTCAAAACGCAGTCTCGTCGATTGACAGATCGACATTCAACCACTAAGCTATCACTGCTATGGTTCCTGACATACCAATTGGTAAACCATACATTTTCTCATAGAGGTAAATAAAAATTTAAGGGTCAATGTACGGGTTAAACATAATATGTAGACACTTAGTCCTCTAGACTTATGCAGAACACAAGTTCCGCAGATCCAGTACTGTAATAGAAATTTGTCTTTAAAATTTTGTCATTACATATGATTACAATAAAACTGCTATTGTCTACTACTTACACATAAATAGTCCCATGGTTAAGATGAATTTATTTCCAGTACATAATGCGACATATTTTAAAACTTAACGAAATAACGATGATATAACAGTAAAGTAAAAATGAAAAAACAGGAAACTTTAAAACTAGTAAGAAAAGTAAATTATTAGGTATGGTCAATGGTCTAGATTTAGTCTATAATTAATATAAACGTGATTGTTAAAGTTACTCACAATTAAAATCGAATACATACCATACAAATTAATATCAAACGGTTTTTACTATTAAGAATACGCGAATCTATAAAAGCTAGACACGTGCGTGTATCGTTCAGTTAAGGCGTTATCTGGGATTAAGGTCAAAGAGCTCTTATATATTGTAGTACATTTCTGTGACTGTGCTCAATCGCAAACGAATCCAACAATGAGTCTCAAGATAACTTGATATATTCGTCTATCTTTAATACTTTTGTTAAACTGTTTCTTTTAGTAAATACAAGGTGCGTAGTACATATTTCTGACTGTCCTCAATGGCAGACGATTCTAACAATGCTTCTTAAGGTATATTTCTCTATCTTTCATATTTTTTTGTAAAATGTTCTACTTTGAGTAAATAAAAGGTGTATTTATAATGTAGCTTTTTTGTTATTGGAGCCTAGCTTTTGCTGCGATATAATATTGGCAGTTCACTTTAAGTACTTCGTTTTATAACAAGCTTTGGTTCCCAAATTCGTGCAAGTGTTTAATGTAAAAAAACATGAAAAACTGGAAAATTTTAATTTGACCAGAGAGTAATGTTTATGGAGCGTATTTATGCATGTACGAGTATGTCTCATTCATTGGTACGCCCTATAGCTCAAGTGGCTTCATGAATTTTAACTTATGTGGTGTCGTTCGAATCATCTAAATATAGCCTATGGTCACTAGTTGCATTTATTTATTTATATATATATTGTAACACAAACACAAGCTTAAGGTACAACAGGGCAAACTTAATGCCTGATGGCATTCTCTACAAGTCAACCCTTGGTGACTGGAGAGAATTTGCGGCAGGTGTTAAATACAACAACTTAGTTTGTCAATTCAACGAGGTAATGCTGCTAGTATCTTGGGTACACTTCCACGGGGCAGCGATTTGGCTCATTTATTTTATTTATAAAATTTTAGTGTTAATTGTATTAGTTTTATTTTATTTTAAATAGTGTTAAATTGTTTTTTGTTCAAATTTATATTGTTGTTAAACTTATAATAAATTAAATACTTACTATATATATAAATACATATCCAAATATATAGATACACACATATATCTAAAATATAATAATAAAATATTATAGGTGAAGAGAAAAGAGATAAGAAATGCTTTATCTGTCAGATGAGGAGCTCAGATACTCTCGGACAAGTTTTTTAATTATATAGTGTTAATAAAATTTGACTAACTTAGATTCAATAGTGCGAAACTAAGCAATTTGTAGAAATGTATTCACGTTTTTATTATCGATACTACAGAAATAATAGATTTTCGATCTTGTTATTTTATCACTAAAAGGATTTTTTTTCAAATTACTTCCATTTCCACTTGGTTTCTTACTAATATCTACAGAACGTGAAAATTTATTCCATTATTATGTGTAACTTATTTAATAACTGAACATTACAATTTCCAAGATATTTCCAAATATCTACGATCTCTTGAAAAATTTACTTATTTTATCAGACAGTTTATTTAGGAGCCAAAAAATACATTTTTTCTTTATTGGTCTATCCCTCTTCGCTTTAATTGCGTAAATCCTCTTAAGGACGATTCTTTCAGATAAAATCTTTTTACTTTCTCCAGTAACGGTATCGGGCTGAAATAATTAAATATGCGGAAAAGCAGCTTACCTGGCGTTTGTAGCTACTGGTTACTTTTGAACTAAGTATAGAGTGTGGTTTTTTGAATAACGAACATCATTACGAAGTAAACCATTATTTTGGAAGAATGTGGGACGGTTTTTTTTGACTTAACGTATTGGTGTTGTTTTTGGTTTGTTTATGAATTGTAGTAAGTTGGAATATTTAGGGAGATAATAGAGGTTATTTAATGTTGGTTGCTCTAGGCGACTTTTGAAAGGATTCGGTAGCGTGTGTTATTGTGTCTGCATTGCTACTAACGCGCGATTGTTCGGCAACGAGTGAGAGCGAGAGAGGATGCATATCACGATTGTATCGCTACATAATCGCTACAAACAGTCGCGGCGGGCGATCTCCACGGAGTGATAAGTATCGTACAAAATATGTATGAATTCGTCATGATTTATTATAAAAAAAGTTATATGTGTGTATAATACAGTATTGTTATAGTATTGCCTATTAGCCTTTTTTAGATCTTCATAATTGCCAAATAATAATGGAAATACAGGAATCTTAATGAGATTAAGAGTTTACGAAGCGCTGATAATACTCTAAGCCAATCTGCTTTTCTAAAAAGTGAACTGTAGGTAAAGGAATAAAATCCGCGTTACGTGTATGACAGAAAATGTAGATTGAAATGTCTATAGAAATTGTGAGATAGGAACAGAATCAATGTAGCCCATCTGACACGACTGCCGTGCTAGCATCTAGAGAATGTAGCTATTTGGAATGCCATTTCCGCGGTCGGATGAATACAAACAGTTTCATTAACATGTAGCCTCAAATGACCGAACGCAAATATTCGGGTTTAACCACTGGTTTAAATTGAGATGTAACTAAGTTATATTGATAATTAGCTACTAATTAAGATGTGCGATCTTGTTTTAAATGTGTCCATCCGTCCAGCAGCCTTTAAAAGTCCACTGCTGGACATAAGCCTCCTCTAATCTGCGTTACACCGTCTTGAGCCATCTGAATCCAGCGGTTGCCCTCTGCTCTGTTTAGGTCATCAGTCATACTCTTGCCCAGGCGTGGTCTGCATTCGAGAACATTTCTACCTTATCGGTTATCTGTCCTTTTTTTTTAGAGGAGGAAGCCTTCAAAAGGTACCCGGTGCCGTGGGACTGACACGGGGTTATGTGGTACTTTTATCGCACTAAAACCCCCCGGTGGCCGTCCTCGGCGCTGCGTAAAGGACTCCAGGATCTCCAAAGGAAACTAACGGGAGTCCTCTCAGTGCACTGCCCCGTCGGGCTCCGCCCAGGTGAGTTTGTATCACAACACCATCTGGTGTATACGATGGAATGCGACTAACTTTCCGAGGTCGCTAGCCGGGCGGTCCGAACTCTTGGCGCCCGCAACCCCGAAAGCCCCTTTTAGTCGCCTCTTACGACAGGCAAGGGATACCGTTGCCCAATTCTGGTCCCGGAACTACAGGGACAATCGGTTGTCTGTCCTACTATGTGGCCAGCCCGATGCCACTTCAGCTTGCTTATTTTGAGAGTTATGTCGGTAAGTTTCGTTCTGCTACGAATTTTGCTGGGAAAAATGTGTACGTATGATTAAAAGTGTTAAATATACCTAATCTTATATGCTCATTTTAAATGTTTTACATGTGTGGAAATTTCAAAATTTTAATAAAATCTCCAGTTGAACTCAGTACCTATATAGGTACGCTTAATAATTACTCAATACTTATGTCTCAAAGGAATTAGTGGTAAACAGGGTAATTAGTTCAACTTAGTACCCACGGATAATTGTTACGGATCAATTAGGTAATACTCCTGTTTAGCTTAAGTACAGTTGGCCATGAATTGCACTTACAACTTGATACTTAGTAAATTACAAGTCAGCTTGCGACTTATAATCGTTGTCATATTATTGTCCCACTGCTGGGCACGAGTCTCCTCTCAGAGTGAGAGGGGAGAGGTGTGTAGGCCATAATCCACCGCGCTGGTCATGCGCTTATTGGTAGACACGTTTGAGATTTTTTTAAAGAACTCTTAGGGTTGTAGTTTTTCCTATGATGTTTTCGTTTATAGTTATAATAAGTGCTAATTAATTTGTAATATGCACTAACCTCTGAAAAATTAGATAAGTGTGTGTAGGATTTGAACGATTGGATTGTTTGATTAAGTGGCCTTTGACTTTTTACTTGTGTATTAATATATGTACCTATGTACATCTGAGAGGAGACCCATGCCGAAAGATATCTACTAATTTTGATTTTTAAGTCTCCTCATGATGTTTTCGTTCACCGTTTAATCAAGTCATAATTAATTCCTCATACGCATATAACTTTGAAAAATCAGGTTTTAATCAGCCTAGGGTTTGGACCTCGGGCCCGTCGATTAAGGGGCCGAGTTTCTTAACGACTAGACTCTTCAAATTATGTGTATAATTGTATATACAATATAGAAAATCATACTTACCAGGATTTTGGCTGTTTTTTCAATACGGGAACTGGACCCACATTTACAGCATACGCGTGTCGGCAGTCGACTAGCAAGTGGGTTTAATTCAAAGTTCGATCCACGTATTCACTCTGAACCAATTTTATGGTCCGCTGTTATTTACTTCTACTAAGAAACGTGTCGGAATAAACGTAAACGGATCAACCGTATTGTTTACTTCTATTGGATACTCATACAATTGTAAAAGTATTGATAAAGTAATAAAACTTACATTATATGTACTAGCTAAGTTGGGACAATGTCAACAGCACAGCTTTGTTTCAATTTAATAATAGACAACATGTTGTTATTGTGTTTTATTATGTTAATTATTAATTAGTCGCATTTTATTATGCATTTTTAATAACTATCATAGTAAATTTCGTGACATACTTGAGAAGGTAACAAAAAAAGTGTGTGTGTGTCAGCTACGACGCACGATTGGAGTTTACTCCTTACGAATGATAATTGTGATATATATCGAATAGAAAAAAGGGTAGGTAAATGAACGCATCTGCTAAAATGATAAGAGAAACAAACATATATCTGTAATTATTCGGATTATTTATATTACTTCAATAATGCGTATTACATAAAGTATGTTACAAAATAATATAAAATAGCGCCATCTAGTGGCAAGTTTTATAAATTGTAAGTTTGCAAGTTTATCAATCTATGTATTTTGGTTCCAAATATTATAATGGTAACTTAATATAATTGTTTATATTAAAGTAAATTTTAATATAATATAATTATTTATATTTAAAACAATGTTAAACGTTTTATAACTTAAAACTTAATAATTATAATTTCTTTGCCATCTATAAAATATCCTTGTTGCAATTTACGGATGAAATTTATATGAGACTCAATAAACATGTTATTATATGTAATTTGGATTGTTTCTGAATGTTTTATAATTCTAGAATTCATTTTAAACGTATTGCTAATTTTATATAACTTATTTTGAACATAATTCATTAGCAATAATTCTGTAATAAATATTAAATAATACTGTTTTGATTTTGCCCGTTTATCGTTGATAGATGGTGCTGATCAATAATGCATCCATTTTTATAAGTTAAATTAATATATCAGTAACTTACAAAAGCCTCTTTATGTTAAAAACTTATTTTGCTAATATTATATCTTATTCAATTGCTTACTGATTTTATATGTTACTCTTCTTTAAAAACGTTCATAAAAGATTGTTAATCATATTATGGCGCCAATGTTCATATTTTTCACAGTGTTTATAAATGATCAAACCTATAACTTAATTTATGCAAAAATGTAAACAAATTAGTTAATGACGTTTTAATGTTTTATGTATTGCTAATTATTTTTATTGTAATAATTACTTTCATATGGGATTTGAACTTACTGTATTTTAAATTAATAAAAGCACTCTTGATTCATATTTTGGTTTCCGTTACGCCTCAACTTTTCGTGTTACACTTGATTTTACTCCTCATAAAATTTCCGTACCGGGCCTTATAACTCAAATCGTTTCTTAAGGAGTAAACTCCAAAAATGTAACCTTATGAAGTATTATAGTGAATATTTTAGTAAGAAAGTGGTAAGACCATTTGCGGTTCGTCTCCGCCGGCACCACCCCACACCTATTTCTACCCAATAATAGCTGTGTTAGGTGCTGCTGTGTTCCGTTTTGAAGGGTGTTAGACTTTTCCGAGGCGTTCCAGCTTAGTCCTCAGGGGTAGCGGCGCATCTGTGGCCGACCTCAGGTAGAAATATCTAATCCTATCTGGGGTTGATTACAGATGTCCATGGGCGGCAGTAGCCACTTACTATCAGGTGGACTGCATGCTCGTCTGCTACTCCTATATTATAAAAAAATAAGTCCTTAAATAAGCGTTTGTTCTCATTTTAAAATTAAGAGCAAATGAAAACATGCTTACACATTTTATCAGTAAAAAGGGTAAGTGCGTTGCTAAGCCTAGGATTATGTTGCAACAGCACACACTGTCGTATGCTGTAAAATGAATGTAACCATAAAGCTGTAGGCCCGTTAATATATGGGAGCCAATTAAGTAGCTTAATAACTCAACTTTGTTCTGATATGAGCTATAATTATGAGCCAGCGGAAGCTCGGTAATAAAAGGTTTACGCCCTTATTTCGTATGGGGTCCTAATAAGTTGCGATAATCCCGAAGAGAATTTGTATCCTTGTAACAAAATATATTTAATTGCCTCTTGCAATTTATTAATAGCAAAGTACTGTTTTGTGACGTAAAATAATATAATTGTACATTATGTTGGTATCATAATTGTTTTTCGTGAACAACTAAAAGACGGTAATAACCGGTTCTTCGGAAATACCACCACATCGGTTATTGACACATCGTCAAAGTTACTCTATCTTACTCTGTAATATAAAAAACGCGAAAGAACCCCTTGTGATTCCAGCGGCACGAAAAATCTTTAGAACCTTAAAAAACGACAATGTTTTAAACCGGGTAACAGTGGATGTAAAGAATACATAAACAGGTATGGTGGTGTCACCTTGCTTAAAACTTTTGTACATTTGATGTCTAAATAAACATAAATATTAAGGACGTTAGGTCAAATATTAATGTCAGTCAAAGTAACAATAACCGTCTCAAGGGTACTCAATTTCCATTACTTTATTTTTTATAAAGATTGATCAGTTCGCCGTCGCGAAGTACGGATTTACTCTAATTGAAAATCGAGATCATTAACTACGTCTCATTCGTTCTCATTTCATGATATGCCCTAATTTATTTAGATTTAATAGGGCTTATAGGAATGTATCTGCGTAATGTATTTTTTATTTTCACTTACTTTTCTCCCAGCTTCATTCGGCTTTGTTTTGTTTCTAGTTTGTATCGTTTTTTTTTATAATATAAGAGTAGCAGACGAGCATGCAGTCCACCTGATGGTAAGTGGCTACTGCCGCCCATGGACATATGTAATCAACCCCTGATTGGATTAGGTATTCCTACCTAAGGTCGGCCACAGATGCGCCGCTACCCCTGAGGACTAAGCTGGAACGCTTCGGAAAAGTCTGTCTCCCTTACCACACCCTTCAAACCGGAACACAGCAGCGCCTAACACTGCTGTTATTAGGTAGAAATAGGTGTGACGGTGGTGCCGCCGGAGTCGAACCACAAAGGGTTCTACGACCTTCAAAAGAGTTTAAGAGTTCGTTTTTAGAGTTAAGCCTAAAGATATGCTAAATGAACAATCTGACGAAATTAATCACTGTCGTTTCTATAAACTTTGGTTTCTATAAAGTGGCTTTGCCACGTCTATACTTGGCAAAGCCACAACACAGGAGTCGCCAAAGGGTGGCCGGCTTTGGATGAGAGCTCTTTTTGCACTTGTTTGAAACTCCCTGTGTGGTTCTGAGAATACCTTGCATTGCATTCTCCATTTTGCACATTAGAGGTAAGGACGAATGTGAAAAGCGAACGTGGGGTTTATTCTGGTTTGGTTGTTTGTGTACTAAACTTAGTGCATGTCCAAGATATCCACCTACGATGCAAATACCCTTGTGTAGGCTAAGGATTGATGCCGAACCGATAAAAGTTAAACTATTGCTAGACCGCCAAACCTCTACGAAATATTATTATTACTCCCCAAAAGTAAAAATAAAAGTTTGGACCGACCATAATAGGTTTAGTTTCAAGTTCAGAATTTCCACAGGCACAGTGCGTGCCCAACATAATTTAATTAAGTGTCGGAGGCTAATAGTGTTGCGTAAATTGTTACAATTTAGTGAAATAACCAGAGGTTAGCTGGTATTTTTAACACGTATCGCAACCACACGAAATTGAAATCGTGTTGTTAACGAGTTATAAAATATACCTTTTGCGATAGTTGAATTACAATTATTTGTACCTAACGGAACTTATTTAGCATAATACTGAAACCCTAATTAAAGTTAGTGCTTAAAATGGGGACAAGGTCTTTTCTTGTTTTTTTTTACGATAGATTCAAATAATATATTACATTTAACTTTTTTTACTTTCCCTTAACTATGCCTATGTACAGTGAGAGTGACGTAGATTTTTTTCTTTTTTATAATATAGGAGTAGCAGACGAGCGTGCAGTCCGCAGGACCGCAAAGGGTTCTACCACCTTAGTAAACAAGATACCTAACACTGGGTCGAGAGATGAATGGGTGATTGCTTATCGGTAAATTTTAAAGGTGCTTCCGTGCATCGGGATGTTTAGTATTTGGTCCTGGTTAACGTGCTTTGCTAAGTTATTTACGAAAGTCTAGTTGCGGATTGAATATATCTGACACGTATAGGTCATGGGAGCAACGTCCAGCGATACAGATCTCAAGTCGTTGGGAGAGATTTGTGCCCAGCAGTGGTACCTACGGTTTTAAATCTAAAGGCGTGATTTTGGAGGGATTTGGTTTATGAAATAAGTTACGGAACCAATTATTCCATAATTATAATGATCCACGTTACCAAATTTACTTACGAGTTTGGTATTACAATTCTTTGTAGTTCGACTCCGAAGACACTACCGCCAAACTCGCTTCTACCTAACAGATATATTAAGTGCTGTAGCGCTATCCCACGCTTTCTTACTGAGTCTGAAGTCTGAAGACTCAGTAAAAAAGCGTGGGAAGAAACGAATCCGTGGCCCACCTCGGAAAATAATCTAATCTTAACTGTACTTTACGGGCGGCAGTAATCAATTACTTAGGCAGACATGCATTCAGCTCGTTTGTTATTTAAATGTTTAAAAAAGTATTACCATACCTTAATATCAGGTTTCTGCAGTTCTTCAAAAATACCAAACGCGTCAAAATCTCTATTCGCTTATCTTGTGGAACTTTTGTTAAGAAAACATGCAAGATAGGGGTTTCAGGTCACGAACACACTAATCCTGTTCCTGATTCAAGGTGAATAGTGATGCTCGACTGAATGCATCCGGACCCTACGTGCCGACCTTTTTTACCTTTACTATTATGGTACACCTCTAACGCTGAAGAACTTTGGAATATATAATTCTAAAAATACATGTTAGATCAGTGTTGTATTCTTAGAATATCGTAAAATACATAATAGGAACTAGGTAGGTAAATGGCTTATACAAAATATCGAAAAGTGGTAAAATCAAAACTTCCAATGTGAATTACCTATTTCCCAATTTATAATTTGTACCTGTTTCAGCCTAATAATAGCAGTATTAGGCGCTTCTGTGTTCCATTTTGAAGGGTGTGGTAAGTGAGACAGACTTTTCCGAGGCGCTCCAGCTTAGTCCTCAGGGATAGCGGCGCATCTGTGGCCGACCCCAAGTAGGAATATCTAATCCTATCTCGGGTTGATTACAGATCTCCATGGGCGGCAGTAGCCATTTACCATCAGGTGAACTGCACGCTCGTCTGCTACTCCTATATTATAATATAAAAATAAAATAAAAAAAACATTTCTTCTTCCATTTCGGTGGAAGGGTAGATATCGACCGACTTAGAGGCGACGTTTGAGGCGACAATTTTAGTCATCACGAGTGGCAACTGATTTATGATTCTGGAAATCAGGTGGAATCTCTATTTAATATGGAGTTTTGTTGCTTAAGGTTGCAGATTTCTATGCTCGGCAGGGAACACTTAAGGCAGGCGTTAAGCTCTCCTGGGCGGAGCCCGACGGGGCAACGCGCTGAGAGGACTCCGGTTGCGTTTCTTTGGAGATCCCGGAGTCCTCTACGCAGCGCCGAGGACGGCCACTGGGGGGGTTTTAGTGCGGTAAGAGTCCCACATAACCCTGTGTCGCTCCCACGACATCGGGTACCTTTTGAAGGTTTCCCCCTCGTGAAGAAAAAAAAAAAAGGGATCACTTACCATCATCTTACTTTACTGGACTGCATACTGTTTTGCTTCTTCAGTTCAAAAAAAATATGATTATTCCTATTCAATATATAAGTAACCTAAAGGTGTGACACGTAATACATTACGGCAAGTGATACCATCAATAAAACTTATTGGAGTTAAACGGATATAACGCATACGTGTTCGCGTGTCGCAAAAAGATTGTGATGTATTACTATTTTTGACAGGCGAGGGTAACATTTGGGGAGTCGGAAGAACAACTTGTACGTGTTAGAAGGTCTACCGGTTCTAACCCTCTGTTTGACTTCAGTAGCACTACCGCCACAATTTCTGCCTAATAACAGTAGAGAAGCATCGTGAGGAAACCTGAACTTTTAAGAGATTTATAAAAAACATCGCAAAGGTATGTGAAATTTACCGCACTTGGACAGTGCTATTAGGGCCTAATCCTTTTCATTCTGAGACGAGAATTGACGAGACCCGTGCCCAGCAGTGGGACAGGAATGGGCTGATGATGATGATGATGATGATCATGAATAGCAGTATTGAAAATTGCTGTGTTCTGGTTTGAAGGGTGTGATGAGGGGACATAATTTTCCTAGGCGTTCCAGCTTAATCCTCAAAATCTGTGACCGACCTCAAGTATGAATATCTAATCCATATGGGGTTAATATGTCCATAGGCGGCAGTAGCCACTTAACATATGTACCGTATACTCGTCTGCTGCTCCTATATAATAAAAACAACGTACTATAACGGAGATAACAGTCGTCACGTGTTCGGACGTTTCGTGTGACAAATTTACATTCGAGACGCGAACCCGCGACTGGGTCTCAGGTGCCGAGGCTGTCCGGGCGACAAACATGAAATATAGAACGTTCGGGGTACGCCCGTGATATATGACAGCACTAACACGCTTTATGAAACAATGTCACTTTAAAAGGGTTTCGGCGAATCTTTTCGGGTGAAGTTACCGAAACTCTTTGTTTATAAAGGCAGAAATATTAGATTTAGGTCAACGTGACACCGCGATGGGTCGCCTAACGCAACGTACATAGATAATGCGTAAGAGAATTAGAAAATATTTTTTGCTCTAAGGTTTTCTGCTCCGCACAATACTTCTTATTAGGACAAGTGTCAGAGTTCTTCGTCATTTTCGAAGTGTTTTTTTTATATTTTCTCTAAAGGTAGATAAAAAGCATATCATAGTCGAAACGATGGTAACTGCTCACAACCACCCATAGACATCTACAATTAATCCCATATAGAACAAGCGTTCAGTTATAGCCTAGTGGTTAAGAAACTCGGCCTCTCGATCGAGGTTCAAATCCCAGGCACCTCTGATTATTTCAAAGTTATGTGCTTATTGGAAATTAATTATCACTTGCTAAACGGTGAAGGAAAACATCGTGAGGAAACCTGCACACTTGAGAGATTTATAAAAAAAATCTCAAAGGTATGTGAAGTCTACCAATACACACTTATCCAGCGCGGTGGACTATGGCCTAATCCTTCTCATTAGAGGAGAGAGGAGACCCGTGCCCAGCAGTGGGACAGTAATGGGTTGCTGATGAGAACAAGCGTTCTATTTGAAGCCGATCACAGATGCATTGCTACTCTTAAGATCTCTTAAGTCTGATAAGTTTGTCTGCCGGCATCTACATTCTTCCACCGAAACGCAAGATCTGTTTTACGCTAGAAATAGGTGTAGCTTCTCGGACGATTGAAATTTATTCAAACACCTATAAATTTGTAGTTGACTAGCGTAGTGAACTATTATATAAGCTCTTCCCGTTTTAGATCAGAGAGAGATCTTCAGAGAGATCATGTCCAATAGTGGAACAGAAGTGACTTAATGACGATAAATTATTTTAACTTTTCGGTCGCACAATTATTTATAAAGTTACCTACAATTGTCACTCGGCACTCGGCAAGAAGTAAATATTACTCATTAAGATAGCTATCGCATGACTCAGCGAGCCAACGTATCAAAGTAAAAACCCCGATAAGTTGAAGTCATTATTCACCAAGGGTCTGCCCTATTCAAGGTCGGGTCCTTCGAAATTGTCGAAAAAAGATTGCTTACTAAGATACTGATTAGAAGACTCCGTAACATATACTCTAGGGTATAGAACATTATTTCGCAGAAGTAATGGAACAACAGTGCCAATATCAATTATGACATTTACGGGTTGAAATTTTGCTGGAATAAATGGACAAAAAAGTTGATGCAATCTTGCCTTACGCAGTTGAAGTGTTAACTTTGTTTTGTATTCAATTAAGCAAATAAAACTATTTAACATTGTTGTAGAGATTACCACGATAAATTGTGAAATTTAGATTAATGACTGCCTGTTTTACAAAAAAGGAAGTATTGATGAAACATAATCGAACGTAGCAAGCAAGTTACTCGTATCATAGGTTCATTGGAAAGTTCATTTTTAATGTACCTAATTAAGGTAAATAATATTTTAGTAGTTCTGTTCATTCGAATCGAAACTTTTGAAAAATATTTTCTTCCAAAGTAAATAAATTTACTGTTTGCCGACCAAAAATGTGGTGGAAGAAAATAATATGTCTAGCTACTTTTAGGGATTACTAACAATTTTCTCCTTAACCACAGAGTACCTACCTCAGCCATTAAAACGCCTTGAAAATCAATGAATTCCTTTGATCAGCTTACGAGACAATGTTGCAGCTTACAATATATTTTTTAAAGTGTCAATATAGAGCGGCCTTGAGCACGTTATAAAAAATACATCTTACGTGGCTCTTCGTTTACGAACGTTCTGAATAATAAAATACAATCTATAATCTTTTTTTTTTATATAATCTATAATCTTCCCATAAAAATATAACGCAAACTCAATTACAAGATACATATAGTAAGTTATATGTTAATCCTCAAGCACAGTCGTATATAGGCGTTTTTTGTTTTTTTGCTGACAAACACATACTATTCATTCCGGACCTCACCCTTATGATAGGTGAGAAAAACTGTAGAGACTAGCCGATCTTTTTTTCTATGACCTCGACTATGCCACTACTAGATACATATATTTAAAACTGATAGCAGTACCCTTATTATGATTTTTTACGTTTTTACAAAAATTACTGTTTTTGTATTTGTTTGTTTGTTTTCACATTTCCAATCAGTTTGGATACAGTCCGCTAGGGGAGCTTATTGGGTACTATATCGCCTCATACTAAGGGTACAGGTATCTACCGATAGCAATGATGTTTCAATCACAAAAGATGTCTTTCAAATGCAAATATAACCAAACCATTTTTTTATTAAAACATCGCCACATCTATCAAGTTTATCTACGCTAAAGATATTATAAATTTAGACATGTCTTGATCACGGCCATTACTCGCTGTTGGTTGCTACAAGCCACGCCATAAATCACTTGCTTTCACCACAAGTAGTGGTGCGCTATAAAATAAGATTTAAAACACGAGCAACGGCATAATATTAATGTTTTACAGGAGACAAGTTAGTAATAAATAACATAAGGGTTGAAATAAGTACCCACCTATGAAAAAAAGCTTTTTAGCAAAAATGTAACTAAATACTCTGTTTATATTTTTCTGGATTGTAGATTATTTATATTACTACAAGGTAAATAATAATTTTAATAAAGTTTTGGTTGAGTAAAAAGATCGGAAATTGGAGCTTGAAAACTGATAATTTCTTAAAATGTAGTAACATAACACATACGTTCCATACAATATCAAAGTCAATATACCATATTTTTTATACGATAATTCGATTTAAAACGGATAAAAATCTTTTCTATTTGGAATCTTATGTGACGTTTTAGGTACTTATATGTCGTCGACAAATTTTCCTTGTGATTTCGGGTATACTTCACAAAGACATAGCATTAGACAATTGGTTATTAGACAGCCCGGTATAAAACCACACTTCTGACTAAGCTAGGCGATTAATCCACACCGACTAATCAGCGCGCTCTCCAAAAATTCTACCGTCCCTGACTAGGTTCAAAATCGATTGAATTTGGGGTTGCTTAATCTAAAATAGCGTTTTGCTTTTGATTCACTGACATTTTTAAGTTTCCCTCAGAGTGTCTTAATACTATTTAGAAGTTGTAAAAAGTGATTTGGATTTGAACACAAGTATCCACATTAGATCACACTTATAACAATGGTGTATTCTAGTTCAAGCTAGTGGTAAGGTAGTATTATAAATATCAATATTCCAGCTTATTCGTATCAACCTTGCGGATAGTAACAGATGTCTATCAGTCAGTATCCGGGCGGCAGTTACCACTTTACTTGACCTTGGTTTGGGTTTGTTTCTTTTAAGTTGAGACAATTCAAAAGATACCTTGCAATGTGCGTCATGTAATCCGATAAATTAAATGTGAAATAGTGTATTTAATTTGAAGATGTAACTAAAAATATTTGTAGAATTGAAAATTTTGTAACGTTATATTTATTTTTGTAAAATTTTCGTAGAAAATATTTCTTGCGACATTAAGCTAAATTATAGCAGCAATAGAAACAGTAAGCCTTCTCCATATATCAAAACGTTGCAGGTGTAGTAGAACATTTGCATTATTACAGCTAAGAAGAATTGCTTCTTTGCAATAATTTACAATAGTTTATGGCGCTATTTGTGTTTACTACCTTTTTTACCTGACTGCGAATTTGCGATTATGTTATTCGAGTATGTACCTATATCTCATTATTTAGCACGTCCAACGACCCAAAAGGCTTGACGAATTTAAACATATGATATAACATTGTATTAGTTGAAATTGTACAAGTGACATAAAGTTATATTTTAAGAAGTCGGGTTTTTTTAATTCATAAAATTTTATAGCAAATTACTAACTTCAATTTATGTATCATTTTGAAAATGTAAACATATATAACGTATCAAAGTTATGTTCCATTTTTTTATATAAGATAGGAGTAGCAGACGAGCATGCAGTCCACCTGATGGTAAGTGGCTACTGCCGCCCATGGATATCTGTAGTCAACAGATTTTTTCAATATGAAAAAAAGTAAAAATTCAGCGCTGGACATTAATTATTAACCAGCTGATTTAGTAAGGAGGTCAGCATTTGGTGTTGTAATAAAGTTCTAAAAACACTTTATTATAGGATTTAACTAATTGAATTTAGATATGATAGTAACAATTTGGGACTTAATTCTTTATCATACTAATTGTTACTAAACGATAAGAAACATGTAAGTCGCGCATAAGTATAAATCACTTCAAACTGTAAATATATGGCTGAACACTAAAATTCGAGAAAAGCTTAAGGCACTCGCATTGTTTAGGTATTATTTCACAGCAAGACGCTAACACACAATAAAGCCTTTACGCTTCGTTTCCATTATCGTCTTCGTAATGCCTACAAAATAGGCATTCAATAAAAACACGTAATCTTTTCTTGAACCTTAAGTTTTGGTTGAACTGGTCATTTGTGCCATGTTATACATAATTTATTTACATAGGTAATCGATCTGTTTAGATATTGTCATACATATGAGACGACCATTGTAGGGCTCATGAGTGACAACGCATCTGTGATCGGCTTCAGTACAGTAGTATGATAGTTAATTGTATCAGGCGTTACTTCGCGGAAATCCATGCTATTAATTTAAGATTAAAACTACTTCGCAACAATCCGCTACAAATATGTATGATGGTATATATTTTAAACCATGCAGTATGTACCACCCTCCCTCCCTCAAAGGATGCATGCAGATGCAAAAATTAAAAATATACACCACCCTACATACCACCACCAACACGTGTTTCGCTCCAAAACGGAGCATCATCAGGGTAAGTTGACTCTACGTCGGTTAATCGCTAAGTGACGCTGTCAACCATGCATGCATTAGGTTGACTGCTTTTGTTTTTGTTTACGTATTTACCTTATATTTCCAATCAGTTCTGATACAATCCGTTAGGGGCGCTGATTGGAAATGTATGGGGAAATACGTAATTAAATCCCAAAATAGTCACTTTTGTAAAAACGTAAAAACTCATACTAAGGGTACAGGTACGATTACTGTCCTATATGGAGTTGGTTACAGGTGTTTATAACAGCACTGACTATTTACCATTAAGTGTACTTCAATCTCAAAAAAATCTTTGTAGTGATAGATACAAAGATTTATAATACCTTACAAGTTCAATTTCTTCTGAAGTTTTTTTTTGTTTGAAGTATTTTTAGTGATCCAATGTTTAGTGTGAAATAATTCTAAGTGCAGATAATTTTAGTATAACTATTAAGAACGTTATACAAAATGATTTTCTATTTACTGAACTAAAAAGAAAATAATATGTAACCTGCTTTCTCTGTGTAAGGGCGTTAGAGCAAGTCATATTTGTAATTAAATTTAATATGTGAGAATAAACACGTACGGGAGATTTTTCTTGAAATGTAAAATAAATGTTAAGCATGTAAATCCATATAATATTTAATTGCGAAGTGTTGGTTTATATTTTTATTTATTATTTTTGCGTATATTATATTTAGTACCTTCAGGCTCCAACATCAAATATTATAAATTCGATGGTACTATATTAATATCACCGTTTTTAATCAATTTATCCAATACTAGCTAACCCGGCAAACTTTGTACTGCCTCAAAATCTATTTATCAAATATATTTCATATAAAATATAGCCTATGTTACTCGTGGATAATGTAGCTTAAGAATGGTGACCGAATATCCTCGAATTAGACCAATGATCCGCAGATAATAAACTCAATTTCCAATTAGAGAAAATCCGTCTTTCGACGTCCACTGATCAGTGTTTGTGAAAGTAGAAAAAACGCTTCAAGAATTTTCTGAAAGGTTTCGTAAATATAGGTGCCGCTACAGAATAATCTATATTGGAAATAAATTTAATCTACCAGAAGGGTATTTGAAGTTCAGTACTCACGAATCATTGGTCTCGATACGTCTTGATTACTTATTCCTGGATGAGTCTTGCTTAAAGGATAATCTGATAACGAAATTCACAGTACAATTTTTTCAAATGTGATTATTCTTTTAGCTTTGGTACCGTAAGGCTCAATGTTTGACGCATACGTAACTATGGTATTAATGAAATATTCTCATATTGAATAGGCCATCCTATTCAAATTGTTTTTGTTGTGGCAAATAAACAGTATATGGTCCATTTTGATTAACCTAATTGATTTGCAGAATACTACGAGTATATTGAATATTCCTTCCTGTACGGTATTTCATCCAATCTGATTCGATGTACGATAATTTTCAATGAATCAAAGGTAACAGTTAACGTTACATACATTCGTAACACTGTTTACGTGTGTCAGTAAAAGCCTAGTGCTTTAAAATAACCATGCAGTCTAGGGGTCTGAGGTTTGATTCTTAAACATGTCCTGTGATTTTCAAGTATATGTGCATAAAAAATACCTTTTTTTGTCACTTGTTTTAACAACGAAGAAGAAAACTGCAAGTTAAGCTTCATGCCAAAAAGTTCTTGGAGAATAAAAAAACAAAGATATACCTATATGAAGTCTAATAGTTCGCATTTGAACAAGGATTTTGAAGGTGGTATAACCCTTTGTGGTTCGACTCCGGCGGTACCACTGCTACACCTATGTCTACCTAATAACAGTGTTAGGCGCTGCTGTGTTCCGGTTTGAAAGGTAAGTGAGACAGACTTTTCCGAGGCGTCCTCAAGGGTAGCGGCGCATCTCTGGCCGACCTCAGGTAGGAATATCTTATTCTATCTGGGGTTGATTACAGATGTCCATGGGCGGCAGTAGCCACTTATCATCAGGTGGACTATAAGCTCGTCTGCTACTCCTATATTATAAAAAAAGGTTATATTCTATGACTTAAACCTCTATTACTTTGAAAGGAAACTCATAGAAATCTGTGAGACAATAATAAATCGACGAAGTAACACTACGCATTTTCGTAAATACAATTTTAGCATTAATTCATACCGACACGTAAAATAATAGCAAACCTTGGGTTATTTCAGTAAATTGTGACAATTTACGTACGACTTTATTTAGCCTTCTACGGTTAATGGAATTATAGTAGGCACGCACTAATGTACGAAAGTTTGAGCTAGACTGGCGACTTAAAACAAAGGATATTCATCGTCTACCCTGAACTTTGTTCTGAACTGCTAACGATACAACAAAACTTATATTTTTCCTTTAATGGCATACCCAGTATGTAAGTTTTATTAGAAGAAGCGATTATTATAAAATTATTATCAAATTACAATGACATGATTGGAGGATGATTGAAGGTGATAAAATTCTTTGTGGTATAGCTCGGTGAAGGACAAAATAATGAGTAAATATATAATCAGGAGAATTTTGAAAATATCTCAAACGCATGTGACATTCATCAATCCATTAATATAACAAATTCAGAAAATGTGTTTGCGTGAAAAAGTGAAGCATGTTTATATAATCGAAATACCTAATTATGAAGAAATTTGGTTACAGATTATTCGTTTAGCTTTCCTTATTTTTCTACAAAATACAAATTTGTAAAGTAAAGAAATCTGGTATTCTCCATTTTATATATACACGATTACTTTTATAACTTAGTTACATTAGCTGGAATAATTAATTACAATTATAATTAGCAACCTCAAAATGTCCCCAGAAGCTATTATCTTGGTACTTATAAACCCTGACTAGCAAAAATAGCTGAAAACCCTTTTAACTGGCATTGTTTCGTAAAACGTGTTAGTGCTGTATTATCATGCGTGTGCCAAAAATACTATAATTTTAAGTATACTTGGCATTTGAATAAAAAAATAGTGTGGCTTTTTAGGGTTACTATGCCGTTACGTGTATGTCACTAAAGTTATTTATAACATTGAAGTGGCAAATGACCATGCAGCCTACCTGATGGTAAGTGGATACTGCCGCCCATGGACATATGTAATCAACCAGATAAGGTAAGGGTCCTACATTGTTCCGGCAGTCCCGGGACCAGAATAGGGCTACGGTACAGAATAGGGTACAGTATCCCCTGCCTGTCGTAAGGGGCGACTAAGAGGGATTTCCGGGGTTGCGGCCGTCAAGAGTGGGAGCCCAAACCGTCCAGCATGCGACTCCGAGAAAGACAGCGGTTTGTGTGCGGTAAAAGTCCCACATAACCCGGCGTCGCTCCCACGGCGTCGGGTACCTTTTGAAGGTTTACCCCTCGCCAACAAAAAAAAAAAAAACTAAGTTAAGGGTCCTACATAAGGTTGGGTACAGATGCATGGGTAGCAACCCATGAGGATCGAGTGTGAAAACCTCTTAAAACCGAAACAAAACTGCTTATTGTATTCTTATAATAAAATTTTAAATTAATGTGTATTAATTAATTAAATATAAAATAACTGGTAAAGAAGATATTAATTACTATAAGTAATAAACATTTTTAATTTCGCAATACTTGTTCTTTCGTAAAAATAATAAAAGTCGTTCGTAACAAGTTACTTAAAAAACTAATTCAATTCGCTATACTAAATCTCCTATAAGACAAGTCTTTATTTCGTCACAATTTTCCTCAGTCGGATGGTATGAGAATTGAAACATTATTTGACAGTCCAACTTCACACGCAAACGAAATCACGGTCGGGGAACTCGTCATTCGTTGCGACACGCGAACACAATAATGATGCTTCCATCATTTCCTTTATAACTTAGAAGCTCAGAGCTTTAAAAAACTGGATTTTATCGAATGTCGCTAAGAATATTAATATACTTTAGTACGTCAGAAAGGAAATATTTCTGGGGCCATCACAAAATAACTATTTCTTCTGCTTTACAACAATGTTGAACGCTGGTTTGTAGTGTGTGGTAAGAAGGAAACACTTTTACGAGGCGTTTGAGTATTAGCGTCCCCCAGGGGTAGCGATGCATCTGTAGCCGACCTTATGTAGTATTTCAATCTTATCAGGGGTTCATTACGTTCACGGGTGACAGTAACCATTTAAAACCAGGTAGATTACATGCTCTCTTCTTACAATGAATAGAATTATAGAAGAAACACTCGAATATATAATAAATATTTAAAAAATGCAATATTGGTACGATAAATATTTTGATGATGAAGCACCTTTCCTACCAAGAAATAATGTTAATAGCTAGCATTTCTTGCTAAACCGCCACAAATCTGCTGTATGGACACGTATAGACATCTATTTCGAAAGGCAATTTTAAAGTGAGCGTGAAATATGAGGATCGCCGTACCGCGTACCACACGCTAAATTACAATGTGTCAAATTGTAGCGCATATCCGTATATGATATTTATGGGAACGTTACGTTTATTGCGCGGCGAACTGTGCTTCATTCGGAAAAATTATGGATAGAAATACAGTTGCGATTTTATGGTAATAAGGGATCAATTAACATTAACATAATTTACTTTTTTATTAATGGTTTGAATTCCTGTATCTATTTCGTTTCGTTGATTGATTCATAAACTTTTGTAGAAGACTTTTGTATTATGACACACTTTTATTACTGCTTTGAAGGAAATCAGTTTCACAAACTTTACGTGTATAAAAGCAATGCTTATAAGTCGCTATACTAGTCAACCGCTAGATTAAATCCCATGTAGTATATAATGTTTTAATATGAAGAGTTAATAAATATAATACAACATGTTTCATTTTCATCATAAGAAGATGTTTCCTTTTTGTATCTAAATAACAATGGGTCCTTTAAACAATTCTTGGAAGTTTATCTTTATGAGTTTATTTCTAAGAAAATGGTGGAATAGGTGCTAGTATTATCGCTACAGATCAAAAATAATGTGTTATTTTTTCATTGTGACTAGGTACTTTTAGACTTTCAATAAGGTGATCTAATATTGCTATTGTAATATTGGTAAATTTTATTGACAGCCTTTTTCAACCAGTGTTTTTTTAATAAATATGATAAACGTATTCCAACGTAATTAAACTTAACGAAGGCTTAGATCTTTATGACATTTGTTTTATACAATGTGGAATAGATATGACTAGTTTAAAAGGTTTTAATGTTTTAATAATTTATAAGAAAAAACAGTTAAGGCGAAACAACTGTATCGGCTAAATAAAACTGCTTAACAATCCTATAAAACTCCAAAAATAATAAAAATCATAAAAGCAAAAGTATAAAAAAGATCTGTATAATTTAAAAGTAATTATCATTTGGTATGTAGCACGCGTAGCATTTGGTAAGTATAATGTAAATTACAGTTGCATTCAGAAACTAGTCCTTATACTCGTATTATTCCAACACATCTTGCATGATCCGCTTTAGTATGCGAGATAAGTCAATCACGGGCTTACCAGTCTATATGTTAACTTGGCAGCAAGCCTACAGCCCCAAATAGTCCCATTACTTAATGGGATTGTCGGGTCGACGGTAATCTCTTAGCGAAAAGGGTTTAAATTTTAATTTATACACAAATAAATAAAATTGAACTGTCTGTTTGTTAAGCGTAGTAATCTAAATATATCTAAATCTAAATATATTATATAAAATGCTAATGTTAGTACGTAAATTCACATTTTTCTCGAACATCCGCAACTCCGATCATCTTCCTGTTGGGATGGTAGATTCCCCTTGGTCTCCTGTTGTGCGTAAGGGAGTTTGGTCGGGGTGGGTGGAAGTCATTGGTTGATGGTGGCGAAAATGTGAAATAATACATCTGTCCTTCTCTAACTCATATGAGCTACTGGAAAGTTATGAAAATTTCTGGTATGATCAAGAAAGTTCCAAAATGTGTGCAATTGATGTAATCATTCTAGAATATTTAAGAAAGTTCGAACAATTTCTGAAATGATCTAGACAGTACCAAAACATGTGCGATGGTTGTAATCGTTCTAGGAAGTTTTAGAGAACTTCTAGAATGATCTATAAAGTTCTGAAAATATTTGGACTGATCTAGAAAGATCTACAAAATTTTTAGAATGATTAAGAAAGTTCCAAACTCAGTGCAATTGCTAAAATTAATCCGAAATGATCGACAAGGTTCTAAAAATTTCTGGAATAATCTAAAAAGTAAAAAAAAGCCGTGCAATTGTTGTAATTGATCCAAAATGTTCCAGAAAGTTCTAAAAATTTCTGGAATGATCTAGAAAGTTCAAAAATGTGTGCGATGGTTGTAATCAATCTAGAATGTTTTAGAGAGCTTCTAGAATAATCTAAAAAGTTCTGAAAATTTTTGGAATTATCTAGAAAATTATATATATGTGTACATATAATAATATATTAGATTTTATTTTACTTTTGTGCCTACCACATAATGTCGCCATCGCCCAGGGTTGACTGGCAGAGAATGCCATTAGGCATTAAGTCCTCCCTTGTTACCCTTAGTTTAAGGTGTTTCAAAAATTAAATAAATAAAAATAAATAAATAGAATTCTAGAATGTGTGCAACTGATAAAATCGATTCGGTATGGTCTAGAAAGTTCTAAAAATTTCTGGAATGATCTAGAAAGTTCCAAAATATGTGCGATTGTTACAATTGATCTCGAATATTGTAAAGGGTTTATGAATGGTCTAGAAAGTTTACAAAGTTTTCGGTATGGTCTAGAATGTTCAAAAATTTTCTGGAATGATCTAGAAACTTTCAAAATGCCTACAACTGTAGTAATCAATCCGAAATGTTCTAGAACGTTTAAAAAAATCCGGAGTTGTCTAGAAAGTTCCAATTTTTTCTCGATTGATCTAGAAACTCCCAAAATTCAACAGTTGTATGAGTTCGATCCGAAATGTTCTAGAACTTTCTAGAAATTTCCGAAATAATCTGTAAAACTTTAGGAAATGGATCTTTAAATATTTTTATACAATTAAGCATGCGATGTATTTTAACCCGAGCAATGCCGGGTTTCGCTGCTAGTAACTTTTTAATAAGTGCACATGAAAGTATATGTGAAATTTTTAGCCTGTATGTATCAGTTTATCTCCAAAGCAGCTACCGGTTTTGACAGGACAGGGCAGGATACTGACAGTTAGCTCACGTTTTAAGGACTACTTTTATTTTGGAAAAAATAGGCGCAAAAATAACGAAACTTTAAAAAATTAACGGCTTACATGTCTATATGTTAACTTGGCATCAGCAGGACTATTTGAGGCAGTAGCAAGTCCCATTACTTAATGGAATTGTTGGGTCGACGGTAATCTCTCAGTGAGAAGGTTTAAATTTTAATGTATACATATTGCTATCCCTTTTAGAATAGTGTTTTTCGTGTATCTTATCAACGCGTATAAGTTTTACAAGTACTAAAAGAATATAATCTATTTATTAAATACAATTAAATGTGATGCCCCCAGTAGCATAGAGGTCACCGATTCAATCCCCGCTCGGGTCAATTTGTAAATGATCGAGTTGAGGTATTTGTGATAGATTTAAGTGTTTTGTAAACCTCTTTGTTTCATTTACATCATCCACAACTTAGAGAATCTAAGTGTGTTAAGCGGTTCGTTTATCTAAAAATAAATAGATATACCTGTCCGAGATCGAATCCGGAACACTGCGTATAGTCTGGTGACCGTTCCGTTCCATTGCATCATGCATGACGTAGAGCCAGGTTAAATATCAAAATATCATTTCATTTGTCGTTACCAACATGAGTGATGTGTTGATCTCGTATTTCGGACCATTTATAACATCCATTACTATTTGCAGTGCGATCGCATAATGATATTGGCGATGATACATCATCCTGACAGATTTTGTTGTGGTTAATGTCTCATCGGTCTTGCAGCAAACAATCATATACGACTGTGAAATACATTGTTATGCCTTTGTTATTGAAGGTATGTAAAGTTGTAATTGCCAGTTAAACTTTTTGAATGTTTTAAGGTTTAATTTTGATAAAGAATGTCGACAAGGTACTAAGGCCAGATCTTAGAAGTAATTTTAAACTTTTGGCGGCTTCGAAAGAAATGCATTTTGCGATGGAGAGCCGTTTGAATTGCTAAAATTATTTTATCAATGTTTTTATTTATTTGCTTAAAAAATGTAATAAAAAATGGTTCCTTAGGTATTTGTTCATTGCTCTTTCATTATAGAGTACGAGCGAAATTTAAATGTTGCCAATTTGAATTACAATACTTATTGGAACAACTTATAATATATCCTTTGTTGCTATCTATGGAGACAATAAAATGTATTTAAGTAGCCGTCTAACGTTCTCTTGCTGTTTTTATGAAGAAAAAATGTACATCATACAAACATAAATACAATACTGGCAAAGAAAAGGACTACCCTCTTCTCTGTGAATGTTCTACGGGAGGCTGAGAGGACTTAAGGACTTGGAGTACGCTATGCGAAAACTACTTATCACTTACTGCTACTCCTTACTTCCGTACTCAAAATAAGATTAGTGAAGTTAGTTGTGCATGAAGTAAAGTTTTTCAAGAAGATAAACTTTGTGAATGTTGGTGTTTACTTACTTAAGAAGGTTCGTTAGGAGTTGCATTTTATTGGTATAACATAAAATTAAATTTATTATATTTTAAGAAAAAAAATTATAACACAGTTGGGGCGTACAGCGCTTGAATATGCAATGTATGTGTGAATGTATGTTAACAATTTTCCGCAGCGGTGATAGTTTTGTATTTGGTAGATTATGATTAGAAGTCTGAGATTCAAGTCGTAGGCTTGTAACTCAAATTTTCCGAAATTCATTTTCACTTGATTTAGCTGTGTAACAAAATAGCGTACGGAAACATGCCAAAAATAGTTTTCATAGTTAAGTGAAGTCTACCAATCCACATTTGTAAAAGTGATGGAATACAGCTTAAATTTCTTTTGGGCGTAAAGTTGCTATGATTGAAAGCAATTTAAAGGATACGTATTATGTTTTAAAATACAGATCCATAGTAATATGTTGTGTGAATCGTCAAAAAGATCCCTTATCAAGATAAAGGTGGGTACACTATCACGTACGGCAAGCGGTGCAAAGCACGTTTTGCTGTGCAGACTTATTCACTCAGCGTTTACGTCTACGCTGGCTGTAGCCAAGCTCAGCGGATACAGTTCAAGCCACGTTCCCACCGTGAACCATTTTTATTGCCATTGATATTGCCCCTTTCTGCTAACGGAATACGCATGGAGTGAGTTAAAGATACGTTCGGTCTATATTTAACAGCGGTGATAGTTTGTTGGTTTGAAATTTGGTAGATTTAGTCTGAGTCCGAGATAAATATCAAAGGCGTTCCTCTTCGGAATATCGTGCGCAAAACAAGACACCTGGAGGTTTAAAAAATAGTTGTGAATATTGATGATATATGAAGTCTACCAATCCGCATTTGTAAGCGCGATGGACTATAGGTTAAATGTTGTTTTTCTAGAGCGTAGAGTAGTTAAAATGGGGTTTAAGAAGTATCTATTTACAAATTCAAAATCATGTATCATGTAGGTCGTCAATCCCTAATCAAGACGGCTACGACTATCACGTACGGCAAGCGGTGCAAAGCACGTTTTGCAGTGCAGACTTATTCACTCAGCGTTTACGTCTACGCTGGCTGTAGCCAAGCTCAGCGGATACAGCTCTAGCCACGTTCTCACCGTGAACCATTTTTATTGCCATTGATATTGCCACGTTTTGCTAACGGAATACGTATGGAGTGAGTTAAAGATACGTACGGTCTAAATTTAACAGCAGTGATAGTTTATTGGTTTGAAATTCGGTAGATTTAGTCTGAGGCCGAGATAAATATCCAAGGCGTTTCTCTGTTTTTTTTTAAGTTGATTTTTTCTTGCTTTAACTGTAGAGGAAAAACTGTGTTTAAACCGAGACACCTGAAAGTTTAAAAAAATAGTTCTTAAAGGTGTATGAAGTCTGTCAATCTAAAACTGTAAGCGCGATGGACTATCGGTTAAATGTGTTTTTTCTAGAGCGTAGAGTAGTTAAAATGCGGTATACTCGTAAGAAGTAGATCTTATCAAATCCAAAATCATGTATCATGTCGTCAATCCCTAATCAAGACGGCTACGATATCACGTACGGCAAGCGGTGCAAAGCACGTTTTGCAGTGCAGACTTATTCACTCAGCGTTTACGTCTACGCTGGCTGTAGCCAAGCTCAGCGGATACAGTTCAAGCCACGTTCTCATCGTGAACCATTTTTATTGCCATTGATATTGCCACTCTCTGCTTACGGAATACATATGGAGTGAGAAAAATCTATATATATATAGCAGCGGTGATCGTTTGTTGGTTTCAAATTTGGTAGATTAAGTCGGGGTTCCGAGATTCTTATCCTAGGCATATCTCTGTTTTTTCAAATTAATATTAACATGCTTCAATTGTGTAAGAGAATATCGTGCAGGGACCTAGAGACCAGAGGGGTTTAGACAAAAATATTTGGAGCCTAGAACTATAGAACTAGTCTGTTAGGTTACGACCTAAGCCCTTCTATTCTTCTGTAAGAAGTATGTAAGTTCTGTATCTTCTGTAAGAAGATACGTGCCCAGTAGTGGGACATTAATAGGTTAATGACAACACACTATATACATCTACCTAAGTGAAAATGCCAGCCAGTACACATGAAATATGACTTCAAAACTTGAACATTAGTGCGTAGCCGTACCGCAAGTAAATTTAGTGTTTGGGGAACACTTGGTAGCGAATTATTTTATTACACAGGGTTAGCCTAATCCAACTACTACAACATATGTATTTACGCAACCTACTAGGCCCTAGCCTTCGAGTATGTTGCGTGAATTATTGTTACTTAATTATTGTACATATAATTTGTTACTTTTTATTAGCAATTAATTATCACTTGCTTCAACGGTGAAGGAAAACATCGTGAAGAAAGCTTGAAAAAAAAGTTTTCAATGGTATGTGATGTCTTGGCACTTGGCCAGAGCGGTTAACTATGGACTAATTCTTCTCATTCCGAGAGGAGACCTGTGCCCAGCAGTGGGACAATAATGGGTTGATGACGATGATGATGATGTTACTTTTTGTGTACATTGTGGAGTATATAGCGAATAAATGTATATTTAAAAAATCAAAGGGTTGAAAACTTTCGAATCCTAACCTGAATAATAAAATATAATAAATAAAAAATGAAACTGACACCCATTGACATATTTTTTCTATGCTAACACCGGATGACATCTTGAATTTTGCAGTTTGCTTAGCCATCTTACGAATTTTCGATCAGGTCACGTGTCCTGACGCGAGTTTCAAATTTTTACCTATCACAAAAAGTGCACATCTCCGCTAAGAAATGTTCACTTCAAAAATCTTGTAATAAAAAGGAAAGTAAAGAATCATATATAGGATTTTGTACGTCTGTCTATCTACTAGTTAATGTAATGAATAAGTTGGAAGGTTATTTGTAAAGCAATTTATAGAGGTTACATTAAAACACTTTTCGCAGTATCTGTTAAAGCAACGATTATTTTCATCTGTGTATTTTTCTTAGTGAACCTACGAAGATAAAAAAATACGTTAAACTACGAATTACTACTAAAAGAGAATTCAATATAGATGTTCTTTATTACCGTTAGAATTTCTAATAAACTATGCTTAATATATCCAAATCACGAACATTAACCCCGTTCAGATTCAAGGTGACGCTTGTGTCGGAATGCATCCGGACCCTTCAGACGTGACGACCTCTTTACATTTATTACGTAGTCTTCAAGGTATAACACGTATTCTGTTGTCGGGTACTTATCTACTTTTAAAGCTATACCTGTAGGTTATGTTTACGCTATATTCAAAATGTTTGCTATTTTGGCCTAATAGCAGTGTTTGGGGCTGCTATGTTCTGGTTTGAAGGGTGTGGTAAGGAAGACTTACTTTTCCAAGGAATTCCAACTTAGTCCGCAGGGGTAGCGGCGCATTTGTGGCTGGCGTCAGGTAGGAATTTAATCTTATTTGGGTTCGTAACAAATTACTCTGGGTGGCAGTAGTATTACCATCAGATGCATGCTCGTCTGCATCTCCTATATGATAAAGAAAAGCTTTAGGCGTTTGAGTATGTCTTGGAAACACGTTGTGAGCAGTCGCTGGATCTTTATCATCAATCTATTACTTTACTACTACAGGGTACGGGTCTCCTCTCCATTAAGATAAGAAAGTGGTGGACTTCACACGTCTTTGAGAACTATTTTTCAGAGATTAGTATGCAGGTTTCCTCGCGATGTTTTTACCATTAACCTTGCCGTGACTGTAATTTTCTGGTAGTCCCACCCTTTTGAGGACATGTTAAACATTACCACAGGGTGCAATTATGATAATAAGTACTTTAATGTTTTCAATATGCTTAACTTTTTCTCAGTAAGTCTTAAAGTACTTGAGTTTAGTAATATTTATATCACATACTTAGGTATGAAAATCGTGCAAACAAATAATTAAGGAACTATTGCGATGTCAGGTTTAAAACCTACCTTCGTAATTTCAATGGGCACATTAATATTAAGTTTATCTTTATTGTTTTAGATAAAATTATTAAATAAAGCGGGTAACTACCTTCGCATTTACATAATCATTATGTTATATTTAGCTCGACTCGCGGCTTCCAAAATGGGTACGTAAATAATAAAAGCTTTTCATAAATAAAAGGTTAATAAAAGCTTTTCTACCGCATTTAGGCCCAGAGAGGTTATTTTTTTTCTTAGTTTTTTTTTATAATATAGCAGTAGCAGACGAGCATACAGTCCACCTTATGGCAAGTGGCTACTGCCGCCCATGGACATCTGTAATCAACCCCAGATAGGATTAGATATTCCCAACTGAGGTCGGCCACAGATGCGCCGCTACTCCTGAGGACTAAGCTGGAACGCCTTGGAAAAGTATGTCTCCTTTACCACACACTTCAAACCAGAACATAGCAGCGCTTAACACTGTTGTCATTAGTCGATAGTCGATTACCGGTCAGAAAGATATTTAAATCATCATCATCATCATCAACCCATTATTGTCCCACTATTAGACACAGGTCTTGTCTAAGAGTAAGAGAGTCCACCAAACTGGTCAAGTGCGAGTTCACACACTTTTGAAACCTTTTTTTAAAGAACTTTTGGGCGTATACATTTATTTGCGATGTTTTCCTTCACCGTTAAAGTGATTAAGAATTTCTAACACCTACATGGCTTTTAAAAATTATAGGTGAGTGCTTGGGATTCGATCCTGCTATATACTGATATACGGAACTTTTGCTGAAAGTTTATGCTTCTAGATTTTCTTAAGTAAACCAATTTCAGTCACAGACGGCGCGAACGGATCCCGAATATGTCAACTCTGGCGGTAAAAGTTTTGGGAATTTCCTCATTATGTGATGTGAAAACTAAGTTGTATAGAATTCGTGAGCTAAGGTTATTATGCGTCCATGACGCAGACATTAATTAATACATAAACAATAAGACAATAATAAGACATAAACAAATAAAACAAAAAAAATAATTCATCATTTAAATAACAGCAGTGATAGCCTAGTGGTTAAGAAACTCGACGTCTCGATCGAGGGGTCCGAGGTTCAAATCCCAGGCACGCATCTCTGATTTTCTGAAATTATGTGCGTATCAGAAATTAATTATCACTTGCTAAAACGGTGAAGGAAAAACATCGTGAGGAAACCTGCATATATAAGAAATTTATAAAAAAATAATCTCAAAGGTATGTGAAATCTACCAATACGCACTTGGCCAGCGCGGAAGACTATGGCCTAATCCTTCTTCATGGCTCTTATTCTGAGAGGAGACCCGTGCCCAGCAGTGGGGCAATAATGGGTTGATGATGATGATGATGATTTAGATATCTTTCTGACCGGTAATCGAACCCGACTCTATCAGCGCGTCCGATCGGAATGGTGACAGTTCCGCCTCGCAGCTGACGAGTTCACAAAGATGAAAGAAGTACTTGTACGTCTAGGTCATGTCTTAAGAGTAAACATTCCTCTGATTACGTTTTTATTTATGATCGTTGCCTCAAGATATTTTCTGTAAATAAAATGTATTTTGTTCGTTATTATACCGTTATTACTCATAAGTATTTCATTCACATTAATTTCATTTATTTCATACGAAATCAGATAATTCCTTTCAAGTGCTTCTTACGACGTTCGTGTAATTTAATTTAATTAACTTGTTATTCGGTATTAATTTGTAGGACGAAATGTCCTTACCAAAATTTGTATTGCGAAGTCAAAACATTTATTTTAAGAGTATTTATTTCAATGTCAATGTCAATAGCACTGTGAGTACTTAAAACACCTATATATATATATATATATTTCTGATTACACCTAGCAATAATAAGGGGTACCTGATGAAAAGCAGTATCGAGAGTCGCTAAAGCATCGCCGGTTTTGAAGAAGAGTTATTTTTGCATAGAGCGTCATTTCAGAGCTCTCCGGGAAAACCACATAGGAACACATCTTGCACGTAATATGTAAAATATGTTGTATTTACACTTACAAGTATCTTACTGATTACAAGTAACTATTTGTCGACAAATATTTTATATTAGGTACGTTCAGATTATAATATAAACTTACCTTATCGTCAACCCATTCCTATCCGACCGCTGTGGCTGGGTTTCCTCTCGGAGTCATTGAGGTCTAGGCCAATGCGGGTTCCTAGACTTCACATACGCTTTTGAATTTTTAAATAACTTTTAAGCATGCAAGTTTCCCTACGATGTTTATCTACACCGTTACAGAAGTGATAATTAATTTCGTTTACTACTTTACTCTCCGTCGAGTAAAAAAACTTTGATTGCTACGTCTTTCTCATAACAAGAAACGCAACTCATATTATTTATTTATATTTTTTCGACGAGGAGAAACAACCACGAGTGTTGACGCTCTTCAGCGCTGCCTTTTAGTCCTGCTCAGTGATGTCAAGACTTCATTGTATCTGTATCTTTGCTGTCTTCAGAATACGGAGCATTCTCTGCCAACACAATATTTCAAAGGCGTCGTTTTTTGCCTTTTGACTTCGCAGTGTCCAAGTTTCACCGTCATGGAAAAAGAGAATGCTGCCGTTTTGATAAACCTTACCTTGTTGATACTAGACAAATATTCCTAATTAATAAGTTTTTATTAGTATACAGTTTAAATTATTTTATTTTAATTAGTGTTTAATTTAATATTTTATTTGTATATTGTAAATAAATGAAAACTGTTTAATATTTCTATCATGTCTAAGTATAATTACTTATCAAGCTGATTTTGCATTTAAACTCTTTTAATATCTGATTCGCATCCTATTTAGTTACTTACTTCTTACTTGTTGTCATTTGTGGAAAACAAACAGTTTTACCATCTTAAGTTGGATGAGCTGAGAGAGTTTTATGCTAGTTAAATTTAGTTTTGGTTCTGTTAATGTTACGTCGGAAACTCCCTGCATAAGATGCTTACAAAAGTTTGTATATTTACAAGACGATGGCACCTATATAGACCTCAATTAAATTTTCGCGAAGACAACAAGCATATCTTCTTGTTATAAAATTCCGGTCCTCGTCCATTTTTCTATAATGATTAATTGGACTGTAATTACGAAAGAAAGAAAAAACCGTGTCTAGAGAAATCAAATGAAACGCGTTTAAAAAGTTTACTGTAACAATATATTTGTATATACAAAGTAGATTTACAATATGGCGGCAAGAAGAAACATAGCCGCGACCGTTGATAGTCGAACTCCGGCGCTACGTTTTAGAGCTTCCAACTCACTGACATCTGGTGTTTCCTCAAAATCTCCCACCTCGTTGTACTGCATCTCCTCGTACTTCCCGGAAAGTGCTGTAACAAAATACTCCCTAAGAAAGCGTACTTAAATAGTGTAAACGGAAAGTACTTTGACGGTTTTATTTTTCTTAGCCTTGTTTGTGTCGTATATAAGGCGTAAATTTGATTGTGTTTTGTTACTGTATTAAAAATATCGATGTTAGTTGAAGGTAACACTCAACAAATTAAAAGTATAGTCTACATGTATGTCACTCCAATAATCTGGACGAATCCAATTACACCAAATATACTAAAATTTTACCAATTCATATTCTTCATAATATTTCGCTAAAATCCGTAAATTCGTTAAGCTATTTCGCTTGCAGGGCATACATAAGTTCCAAAAATGTTACATACCGTAGTGGAGTAAAAAGTTTCATTAGCCAAAATTTTACATTTCGATTAATTTTCCTTTGTACAGAAAAATAACAATACTTAAAAAAAGAACGCGATTTAAATTAGTTAATTTATGGAGTGTGCTAAAATATAAATGAGTGTTATAGCCACTTATAAGAAATTAGGTCAGTAAAATGGATTTTAAAACTAGTATTTCACATTCGATATGCTCCGTTTATTAAAATAGTGAGGTAATGTGGTAAAGGTTAAACTAAGCGTATTTTGGTAAATCGGTAGGAAATAATTTTTAATTTTAACAACCTTTAAATTTGAGACTTACTACAAAATTTCAAACGTTACAAATAAAACTTGTGTGACTGTTAAGTGCGATGAAACTGTAAAAAATTAAAACAAAAAATATGAAAATGAAACATTAAGACAAGCAGACATTAAGATTATTCATGGATTTATTTTGTTTATTTGAGCCCATTACTCAAAAACCGCTGATCCAATACAAATATCGGAACCGTATTTAACGGTTTTTTACAGCTATCGGGTTTATTCAAGTTGCCGTCATTTCAATAGTTGGTTAGACTGCCAGTAAATGGAATTCGAAATATTTTAAAACTATTTTAGACTTTAAGGATTCCAAAGTAAACACGGTATCGCTTTTAGGCTCAAGCGTTAAATTTAGTCCACACAAAGCGATGAAAAATGATTCGGTGTGCGTAAATGTAAGAGGTCGTTCACTTTCAGGTTCGATAGTAATAACACGACTTATCCATTAAGTTGCTTTTGATTTCTAATACGTGCATTACCAGGAGTTTACCAATTCATTCTATTTATCTAGTTGTTATTGACGTGTGTTTGTACGCCACCGTTCGCTACGTTCGTGACTATTTCCTTTCACTTAGGCAAATTATTCAAAGCATTGAATTAATGTTAGCGGCGGCGCTCGGTTTTCAGTTTCAATCTAATTTACTTCAATCTAATCATACGATGTAAGCACGATGTAAATTACGTAGGTAATTTAAATATTGCACAACCAAATTGTTTCTTCCGAGCGCTCTCGAATACGGTCAAGATGTCCGTCGGGAGTCTCTTAAATCGAAAGTATTGAGTGGCAATATACGGAATTTTACATAGGAACTTCGATAGCGGAGCAACACTTACAGTATAATTTGATAGTCCCGTCCGTATCGCCGAGGGAGTTCTTCGATATGCAGCTGTACGTGCCGAATGTGGATCGGCCGACTTTCTTTATTTTTAACTTCATGTCCACTTCATAGCCTCTCTCTGTGGCGGTTATTTCAAACCTTTTGTCAGCTGGAAGAATGGTACAAAAGAACATCTAGAACAATAATTCAAAAAGACGAGACGATACAGTGCAACTGCCCTGAAAGAAACATCGTTGATGTCAATAATATTGTTGATTGTTGTTTCCAAGTTGTATTAGGGAAATATTGTCTCGAAAAAGACAGTTGTATAGTATGTCGCGCCTCGTCATAAAACTATAGCAGAGAGTAAACGAGCCTACAGTCTATCTTATCATAGGGGATCGCTATCGTCCATGAAAATCTGTAATCAACTCTAAGTAACATCGGTGCTCTGCCTGAGGTCGCAAATACGATGCTACCCCTGAGGATTAAGTTGGACCGCCTCGTAAGATCGAACCACAAACGGTTCTACGACTATAACACCACTGTAAGGTATCAGAGATTGTTTCTGACTTAAATGTTGAATTTGAGACTTTCTAAGTCTCAGCTTAACATTGGGAATATTGGTACCACGTGGAACTATAAATGTGAAAGTAGTTATTGCAGTTTGCCTATATAAGAAGCAAATATTAGGTACTATTACAAGATATAAATAATACCAATCAATCAGTCTAATATCACGCCTATGGAAGATACATTTAACAGTTTATGTAGTTACCTACTAAAAGTTGACATGTTTTTGTCTTTGGTAGGCATTTTTTTATTTATTTTCTCTCAAAAGGTACATTCACACATAAGTTATGGGAGCTGGGCGTCGAGGAAATAATTGCAGTCTATTTCGCGAACAAATTAAATTTTTATTTAAATTTAACACAAATTTTACACAAGTTTTAACAAAAATGAAATTAAAAAAATAAATTGATGGGATAGGTCGAGTCACTTTCCGCGATGGAGGTGAACTGATTCCATGGTGGACGGCCACCTGTACGTGGGACGGCCACCCGCGCGTGGGACGGCCACCTGCGCGCCTCGTCAGCGTTGGCCGTTCCGCGAAGGCCCGATGCAGCGCAAGCACGATGCAGCGTGAGAACGGTGTAGGGCTGGCGCGATGCAGCCTTAACGTGTAGGGCTGTCGCTTACACGTAACTTCTCCCGCCCCAGCTGAGCAACTATTTGCCTACGTTTAGTGCAAATATTGCGGCCTTCTTGTCCTCTCGTGTAGCTGTCGACGAGTGATGCTCACTTGAGGTTGCACACGGTTGAAGAGATATTTCAACATTCGATTTTGATATGTCTTCTGATTTTCTATTTCGCCGGTATCGCCTTATGTACGCAATAGCGAGAGCAATTGTACCCAGTAGGATTAACAGGTACAGAGGAAGAGTAGTATGGTAAGTACTCATCGAAGTGGCGTCGGTTACTTTTGGTGAAGTTTCCATTGATATTTGGTCTTCAATGACATGTAGTTTATTAAGATCTATTGCAGTTATGTTGAAATGAGCTTTTCGATTCCTTGAAGATGACAAGGCTAATAATTCAGAATTTGTGAATGTAAGTATTTCGAAATGCTGTCCACGGAGTTTATCGTTGACGTTGGTGATAGTGAATTCTGTTGTTCTGATGCTGCAGGTTCTCGGTATAGTAGCAAGGAAACTACCCTCGATGATTTGATGGCGTTCAGAAGTAGCTTCATCTCGTATTTGCACATCGATTTTTGGATGTAGCGAGCTGAGCAGGGTTCCCCGACGTCCGGATCTCGTTCAATGGTTCGGTTTCCCGTTTAATAGCGATAGTCCGAAACACGCACAAACCGGGAACTTTCGATTGCGCCAGTTATGGGTTCTGCGCCACTTATGGGTTCCTCGTTTAATTGCGATAGTCCGAAACACGCACAAACCGGGAACTTTCGACTGCGCCAGTTATGGGAGCTGGGCGTCGAGGAAATAATTGCAGTCTATTTCGCGAACAAATTAAATTTTTATTTAAATTTAACACAAATTTTACACAAGTTTTAACAAAAATGAAATTAAAAAAATAAATTGATGGGATAGGTCGAGTCACTTTCCGCGATGGAGGTGAACTGATTCCATGGTGGACGGCCACCTGTACGTGGGACGGCCACCCGCGCGTGGGACGGCCACCTGCGCGCCTCGTCAGCGTTGGCCGTTCCGCGAAGGCCCGATGCAGCGCAAGCACGATGCAGCGTGAGAACGGTGTAGGGCTGGCGCGATGCAGCCTTAACGTGTAGGGCTGTCGCTTACACGTAACTCATATAATAATAGTCTGCCAAAGTGTAAAACAGATTGTCGGCAGTTGGACAGATTAAAGAGACCAAAACTATGACCAAACTAACACAGTTTGTGTATTTATCTGTAATTTTATAATCTAAACCAATTTGAATTAAGATTGCTAATGTAGAATCCTATGCACTCGTGCGATCTCATATAAATAATAACGGTCCCGCATCTACATGTTTTTTTTTGTTTTCGAGGGGGAAACCTTCGAAAGGTACCCGGTGCCGTGGGAGCGACACAGAGTTATGTGGGATTTTTACCGCACTAAAACCCCCCCGGTGGCCGTCCTCGGTGCTGCGTAGAGGGCTCCGAGATCACCAGAGGAACGCAACCGGAGTCCTTTTATCGCGTACCCTTCGGGCCTTGCCCAGGTGAGCTTGGCGCTCGCCACACCGTCTGATGCGTACGACGGTATGCGACCACACATACCGCCGTCCTACCGGGGTCGCTGACCGGGCGGTTTGAGCTACCCACTCTTGCCGCCCGCAACCCTGGAAGCCCCCTTTTAGTCGCCTCTTACGACAAGCAGGGGATACCGTAGCCCTATTCTGGTCCCGGAACTACAGGGACAACACGCCGAGGCTACCTGCAAACGCTTCTGACAGGAGGCTTCTTTGGACAGATAGATCATACTCTCACCTTACTTAGTTTATGAATTTATGTGTATTCTTATAACCTAAACCAATAAGAATTAAGTTTGCAAATGTAGAATAATGTTATACCTTCTTAGGATCTCAAATAAATAACTTTGCGTCATCTACATCTAGATAGAAAAGTAATAACTTCAGTCGCGTATAAAGCTATTTACGTATAAAAAGCAAGAAACCGTATAAAACTACATCATATTTATTCAAGTTAATAAATATAAATGAAGGTACTTTTTCATCTCGTAATTAATGTCAGAAATTGAATAAGGAACGGACTTCCATCACATTAATTAGTCTTCGTATAACAAAAGACATAGAATTACGTCGGCCTGTGTTGCTGCAGAATATATATTTTTGAAGAAATAGTATAAAAAGAGACATAATTAAAGCATAACATTTTAATATATTCATGAATACAGTCCAATAAAATTTATTTTAGTTATGGAATGATACATCGATATAACTAAGCTTCTTTATATTTTTGAGTGGTAGACCTAGATTAATATATACATAGATGGGTCTCACAAAAATAGTTCAAGTCTTATAATCTAGTGATGCCGAAATATAATGCATTGCTTAGTTTATAAATAAAGTTTCTCAATAATAGAAAGGTTTAGTGAGCGATAAAGTTATTAATATAAATTTATGTAAATATCTGTTATAGTAAATGAGTAAGTCACTTTAGGCGTCGAGAGCGCGGTCACCTAGGTTAATAAAACTAATAAGCACTCTCTAACATCAAATGTGCACTAGAACCAATGCGACCTAATTTCATGGTCTTATGCCCATTTGCCAAAGAGGGTTTTAGTATGGTAAGCGTTTCGTTTCATAATCGAATTCGAAGTTATATAATGTTATGCATTACTTCCTAGTGGTATTGCGATAGAGCAAAAATTACTCAAAATATTCTACGCTCATATGAACCAATTTATAATATTTGTTGGGATTTGATCTTAGTTCCATACTTGTTTGTGGAACCATCTGCCGTTCTATTATTAAAAGTCTGATAAGGTGATCTGAAGTCTGATAAATATTTAATTTCAGGGGTAGCCACTAACATTATTTTTATTTGGAGTTGGGTAATTTCCCAACTTATTTCACATTTTTTTCCAATCTGTCCTTAAATCGTTGCTATATTGTATTACTATATTATCAAGTCAAGTCGTACGTCATCATCATCATCATCAACCCATTTCTATCCCACAGTTGAGCACGGGTGTCAGTCTGAGTGGGAAAGGCAATAGGACTTGGTCCACCGCGCTGGCTAAGTGCGAATTTGTACACTTCACACATCTTTGTGAACTTTTTTCATTCAGTTACATCATAACCAGCTTGTTAGGGGCAACAACTGTTAGTAGTTACATGATAACAATCTGATGTTGGCACAGACTGTTAGAAGTATTAATGTATAATCCCTACATTTGTATGCAAATGAATAAACCAGCACAATAAGGTTGAATGAATTCAACGTTCTAATTGTCTAATTTAGTGTAAATCGAAATCTATTCAAATCGTTGTCAATGCGAATAAAATATCAATGGACATCCACAATTTCATGGAATAAATGAGTTTTGGGAGTTTAATTGTTATGTTACCAATTTGTGTTGGCTCATATAAATAGAGAACATATTAAAATTTTGCTTCTCTTTAGGTATATTTGTACATTAGGCTTTATTTACATAACAACCATATAGGTAGGCAGAGCGTTTCAGTCAGGTTTCATGGATGGTAATAACCTTCGTGTAATAATATTTTTATTAATATACATTTTGCCAACTCGCGTGGCGGTCACCATACTGGTCGCACGCGTACAGTACCCTTACCATGAGTTTTTACGTTTTGACAAATATGACTGTTTTGGTATTTGTTTACGTATTGGCCCATACAATTTCCAATAACCGCCCCTAGCCGATTGTATCAGAACTATAATGTCAGTAATACGGCATCTTATCAATTTACACATTAAATGTCTAAATTGACAAGATGGCGCTTTATGTTTTGTCTCTCTTTTTTGCGAACATGTGAGGTGGACAAAAAATCTTGAGCACTTACTTATTTTTAAGTTTACCCAATCTATTGAAGCAAATGGAAGAGAATAATGCATTGAGTAAACGTAAAGTAAAATTGTGGGATGTTTTGAAAACTCATGGAAAGGGTACAGGGCTCGATCACCGGCCATATAGACATCTGAATGATGATTTTTTTTATATTTTTATTTCTTTGTCTGTGGCACCCACGACACAGGGAATCCTAGTGTGGGGCTATGAGTGTAGAGCTTACTTGTATCTACAGTCGTATAGACACTGTGCTTGTCGAAATAATATAAAGAAAGTATGACTTTATTGTCAAGGTTTGCGTCTGAAGCTTTCAATGTCTGTACCCTTACCACGAGTTTTTACGTTTTATAAAATAAGACTGTTTTGGTATTTGTTTACGTATTGGCCCATACAATTTCCAAGTTCTGATATAATCCGGTAGGGGCGCTGATTGGAAATTGTATGGGCAAATACGTAAACAAATACCAAAACAGTCATATTTGTCAAAACGTAAAAGCTCATGGTAAGGGTACTGTTTACGGGGCTTTATTATATGCTATTAAATCATGAAAAATTAAACTTGCAAAAGTTTTCATAGAAGTTCTTCTGTAGGTACAATAATATACTAGTAACTTCTTAGTAAATATTTTTAATATGCGTAAATCGGGGAGGCTTGCTTCGAGCGACCGACTTCGAGGGATGATGGATGGTTGGATGGAAATAATATATTTTCGTAGTTTATCAACATTCATGGGTACCTATAATTAGTTATAATAAGATTGACTGAGGCTCGTTTCTTTTATATTAAATGATTTTTAAATACTTACTTGCTAAGACTATTAACATTTATTTTACAATACAGGACTAGCAGACGATCATGCAGTTCACTTAATGGTAAGTGGCTACTGCCGCCCATAGTCATATGTAATCAACCCCAGATAGGATTAGATATTCCTACTTGAGGTCGACCATAGATGCGCCACTACCCATGAGGACTAAGCTTAAACGCCTCTGAAAAGTATGTCTCCCTTACTACACTCTTCAAATCAGAACACAGCAGCGCTTAAAACTGCTGTTGTAAGGCAGAAATAGTAGTGTCGGTGGTGCCGCCTGAATCAAACCACAAAGGGATCTGCCACCTATAACTATATACTACTTAGAAGTACTTATTATTGGAATTTATTACGTTTTAATAAAATATAATACTTACTTTGTGATATGATTTGATCATTAATCGTCCAATAGTTAATAGATCTAGGAAAGGCTTCTGAATGGCAGTCTAAATGAACCGTGTCACCTTCCTTAGCTCCAACCAGTTGATTTTGTATTGTCATGATTGGTGGAACTGCAAAGAAAGTTTACAATTACAAAAAGTCATGCTTATCGTATTAAAAAGCCTATACCTATACCTACATTTTTTGTATAAAAAACAAACAGCTAATAAAAAGTAAATGCTGCTCATAAAATTTTATAATTTACTCAAAATGAGACAGGAGACCTACTTCAGGTCCACAGATTCGTTTAAGGAATTCTACAGTATTTCTGTACAACACATTCTTTAGACTAGGACTCAGTAGGTTACAGTATTGATAGAACGTATAAATATTCCAGAAATCCGAAACATTTTAGACGGAAAAAGCAATTCCCCTAATAGGGGAGGAACACCTAATGGGTATCGGAATCCTCCATCTACTACAAATACGAATTCAAACGATCAATTTTGATTCAAGTAGCTCAATATTTATCTTGATTAACATACAAATAGTGTGTTTGGTTAAAAATACCACAACTTTAGGACGTGACAATTGCCATGAAACAGAAAGAATTAGGAGGCTTGGAGCATACTGAATCCGCTGTAATGCGGATACGTGGAAGAAAGTTCAGTGTAGATAAATGTATTGTGGATAGTAGTACCGTGTGAATGCATTGTTTACGCGTTCACATTCTCAATGAATTTATGTGTATGATGGTTTTGACTAGCTCAGGCAATGAAGTAAAATGTAAGAAACGTTTCTCATTACTTTTTTATCTTTGCTCCATTACATTTAGTTTTATATAGTTGTTATTTAGCCATACATTTCTTTGCAAAGATTCTTATAAAATATCATTCTTAAGAATATTCTGTGACAGTTTAATAAGCCGAATATACACATAATACTTTATTTTCTTGTAGAGCGGCCTGCTCGGAACGTAATCCCACATTATATTCACTCTATTTCAGGAGCAAATCCTAACACAATAAAGCTGTTGCCACAATATGATATAATGGTTGCGTTTATTATTGTAGGATTTGTTTTAACGGACCTACAATAACAAGAAATGAAATTATTGTGTATTAATTTGCAACGATATTATGAGTTGTAAGCAATATGGTTTTGTAATAATCTTAGTCTTGAATAACGATGTTATGAACATTTCTTTTGACACTATATAAAAATCATTATAACTGTATTTCAAGGAGGCATTTACTTTAGTTAATAGTGTGCAGTGGTTTCTGGGCCAATAACAATATTGGCCTTTAATTTCCTGGTACTGCCCAGATGATGAAACTCTTAAGGTCTAAACATTTCGTACATACTTTCGTTTAACAATACCTTAAACTTTACAAATAAATTCATATACACAAGATAAGTAAATATTAAAATACAAAAGGTAACATTTCTTTTTCCTGTTACTCGTTCTCCAAATACGCAGGAAACATAAAAGCAGTTTGGTAATACAATATTTACTGCAACATATAACAATAACGTATACTTACAGTGCACGACGAGCATGACTCGTTTGCTGACAGAGGGCGGTACTCCGTTGCTCGCTATGCACAAGTACGCGCCCATGTGGAGTCTTGATACTTTTACTAGATGTAGCACCGCCCCGCTTACCGAAGAATCTGTTAGAACAAGTAAATTCATACAAAATTTACAATTATTTAGCTGTGATAGGCTAATGGTTGGAACTCGGGTTCAATAAGATGTTCAATAAGAAGTAAACGGGTTCTTAAGGACTTTTTTCTGTCATGCATGTTTGTCCCCTTTTGTTAATCTGGCCCGCATGCATTTCACTCGCATAGCTTTGTACTCTTCCTGACATGTAAGCCATATGAACGTGGGACACGGAGAGATTAAAGAGAATATGTCTCTTTCTCTCTCTCTCTCTACCCGCGTGACAAGAAAACGGCCCATATTGGTTTTAGTTTCGTACACTTGTTAGCATGTCAAGTTTGTCATACTGCGTGGTTTCCGTAAAAACTAAGTTAATAGGCCACCGCCATGTGTAAATATCGTTATGTTAAGATCTATGTATGTAAAATAATGAAGTAAAGCTCCACGGTACGTAACACATGGTATGTAGTACAAGTAGGAGAATCTCTCAAACTTAACTAATTAATGCTGACCGATGTACCAACCTGATGCTATTACTGCAGCGTGGAACGCCTTTATGGTCAAACTAGTGGAATTTTAGTAACCTTACCTTACCTTTACCTTCACATTTGATAGAAAGTTCTACTGCTGTTTATTGTTAATTGATATTGTATGAAATATTTGAAAAAAAGGACGGAATAATTTTGTATATATAAAAAGTTTTGAAGGTGGTAGAACCCTTTGTGGTTCGACTCCGGCGGCACCACCGCCACACCTATTTCAACCTAATAACAGCAGTGTTAAGCGCTGCTGTGTTCCGGTTTGAAGGGTGTGGTAAGGGAGACAGACTTTTCCGAGGCGTTCCAGCTTAGTCCTCAGGGGTAGCGGCGCATCTGTGGCCGACCTCAGGTAGGAATATCTAATCCTATCTGGGGTTGATTACAGATGTCCATGGGCGGCAGTAGCCACTTACCATCAGGTGGACTGCATGCTCGTCTGCTACTCTTATATTATAAAAAAAAAAAAAAAAAAAAAAAAGTACAATACAGAAAGTATCTGCAAATGATAGCCAATATTCTAAGGGCTTTGCCTAAAGACGATAAATTGCCGGAATAAATAGTATCTCAAATTTGTTTCATATACACCCATGTCTTAAAAACAATTATTATTAAAATGGAAAAAAATATATTTATAATACATAGCACTATAATAGTAATACTATTATAGAAATATAATGAATTTTATTGTAACTAAACGAGTATAATTTACAGTATTAAAACGCGATATAAGCAAATATTACTATTACAATGCCGGTAACGAATATATAATAGGACTAGTAACTTTCCGTATTACAATACGACTATTACCAACTGAGTGCGCTTAGATGGGAGTTTCGTAAAACTAACTGCACGTACAATGTATGACTTTAGTTTATAGAATGGCTATTAATATAATTTTAATCCTTAATTTCTCAATAAACTTACAGTTACGTAAAGTTGTACTGCTTTGTAACAATACAGAAGTATGCTGGGTTTACAGATGAATCGATATTTTTAAAATACGAACTTTTAAATCGATAAATACAAAATCGATTTCAGATTTGAAAATCGAAATTTATTTCTTTTTATTTTTCAAGAAATATGACTTGTCAATTCTCAATTATTTTGTCTGGATGATTCACATTTTGATTCGAATCGATTTCACATTCAAACTTTTTGGCTAAAGCAAGGAAAACATAATATGCTGTGTTCGCATATAAATTATTTTATGCCAAACTTTACTTATCATCAAGTTAACAAATGTTTACGCTGTCTTCGACAAACTAGCTGTTTCGCGTTGCTTTGACAATATTAAGTATGGCACATAAAATACGAGTAAATAGCGACGTTAACGTTATGTTTTTATGCATATAAGAAATTGAATTTAAAAACTTCTACATAGAGAGATAGCTCTAAGGATATTCTACAACTTGCACGTATATTCTCGTAGCTATGTGTACCTCTAGGTGTCTTATAACGGATTTCTAATACGCTAGTATGTACTTGGGATTTGAATGATCACATTATACGACTAAACTAATCTTTCATTGGTTTCTATACGTAAAACTTAAACAGATGAATACTTACTATGTGTATCACTAAAATTAGAAGTAGGGAGTAGATCTCCGGCTTCCTTCCTCCACACCACGGTGGGGGTGGGGACGCCGTGCGCCGCACACCGTAACGTCACATTGGCACCTTCTCTCGCCACTTGGTCGCTGCTCGTCGGATAGTCCAAGATATCTGGAGGAACTGTAAGAGGACGTATGGTTATTTACCATTGCTTTAAGTTAGGATGTAAGTTTGTGAAATTATTATATAGGAATCGTTAAGTACATAGACGATCTGAAGTATCGATTCGAATATATTGAATTATCAACATACGAGTAATTCTAGTTAAAGGGCTTTTTTCGCCGATTTCAAAGATTATTATGACATCCTTTTTTTACACACTTAGTCGTATTATATATTTAAATTATTTAATAAGTACTTATTGCGTTTTCTGTTAAGATTTTCCCTGGAAAGTAGTGAAGGTCATCAAGACAAAATCGTAATAAAACGATATTGTCTTTTGTACCATCCTTAAGGTTGTATCTATCGTTGAGTCATTTATGACGTAAACTTTAAACCAAATGTAAAATAAAAAACGTTTTATACCTTACGTACGGATATATACACATTACGAATAAATGTTACCGTTACTTGTATGCCACATAGATAAGTATAGATATCTCACCGCCTTGTAATTGAAGGAAGCCTTTAAATAGCTTAAAAAGTTAAGAATTCTGTCAGCCATTTAATGGCTATAATAGAGTAATTTACGCGGAACAATGCCAACAGCACAGTTAAGTGGTGCAAAAACACGAAATCGAAGAAAAAGTGCGGAGAAATATTGTTTCATTCGTAAATTATCTAAAAACTACATTTTCTTATTATTTTTCAAACACAAAAATAGATGACAGTGACAATTTCAATTGTCAAAATTAGTTACATTTTTTTGTTAGGAGTGAGTAATCTTTACTAATCTATGGTATGCCCATAATCATATATTTCCACGCATAATGAGTCAAGACAATAAGCGCAAGGACCGACAAATCGCAATTAGAAAATTGTCAGACTTAAACATAATACTGAAACTTTACGAAACTTAAAGTAAATTTGGCATTCGAGTTCAGAATACAGCTTGAGTTAATAAAAACCGGCACAGTTAAGTGTGTCTTACTAAAATATACTGACAGAATGGGCGTGGTACAGGCAGTAACTTCAATTTAAATTATTCGTAAAATGCAGTTAAAATGGGAATGCGGATAAATAAATATGGTGTCCTAAGTAATTAGTGCAAGCTTTAAAGTAATTTTCGTAACGAACGAACAGATTTTCCTTTTGGTTTTCATGTCTCTAATTACCACGTTTAATGAGTTTTGTTTTAGGAGCACGCGTTGGAATAATACCATAATAACAGCCGTTATAATAAGGCGTAATGTTATGTAATTGGGATGATTATTTCGAGAGAAATCCAGAGTATTCATTGTCTCGATTCCGGCCAGAAGCTGAATGTTGGTGTTATCTCTAACTTTGAATGTCAATTAGAAGTTGGCTCATTTTCAATAAGAATAGAATGTTATTATAGAATATTGGGTTGAATCCAAGATAAGCGTAAACGAGTTCATCGGAGCTCTCGTGCAATGGGGTGCTGTGCTTATTGCGCTTCTTCGCATGTGGTGCGGAAATTGAAACATGTCTATCACTGCAGGCGCGGGGCGTGGATTGCTCGGAACTTGCATTACTAGATTTAAAAGAATTTGAATGTTGAAAAATAAAGGGAAATCTTTGTGTGTGTTTGTCTATAAGACTAACAGAACTGATTAATGTTCTGATTTGAACACTCTGTTCTAAATTACACAAGGGAGATACATATACTTATATAGATATATAGGATGAAAGTGTTCAATCAATGGTAAGCTTAAGTTTGAGTTTATTGATTGTAACTTAAGTATCGTGGTATTAACATTATGATATATCTAATTGAAGTAACACAAGTCTTTGATTCTAAAACATTAACTATAAGCATAACTTTGTGTATAAATTACATCAACATTGAACAATTTGAACATACCTACTTTGGGTTATACTTTTATTTGGAACGTCCTTGGCCTGTAGCTGACACTTAACTGTTAAGTGGACCTCACACTCGTTTGCCACTTCATTTGCATAAAAAGGCAGACAGTGTACTTGTCCTCATAAATATTTCATAAAATATAGATGCTAGGTGAAGTTATGATTGTGGAGCGATGTTTAGCGGAATCTGATCATCGAGGTGAGGTCCGCGAAGGCCACGTGAAAGATTTACGATTATTTTTTTGTAATACAGGATTGGCAGACGAACATGTAGTCTGATGGTAAGTGGCTACTGCCGCCCATGGAAATTTGTAAACAACCCCAGAGAGGATTAGATATTCCTACCTGAGGTCGGCCACAGATGTGCCGCTACCCCTGAGGGCTAAGCTGGAACGCCACGGAAAAGTATGTCTCCCTTACGATACCCTTCAAACCAGAACACCGCAGCGTTTAACCCTGCTGTTATGCGGAAGAAATAGGTTTTAAAAATATGGTGTTATCGGATGAATGTGGATTGTATCGTCATCACTGCCGTGAGTAATGACGATACGGTACGAAGTCGTAATACACAAACTAAAGCCTGAAGTGTTTAGTTTTGATTCGGGACGAATTCTGCTTGTTGGAAAATGTTGAAAGATGATCACGCAACAGCAGATACATGGGAATAACACATTTTAGAGTCAGTATACGTTAATTTAATTTTGTTTTGCCCATTAATATCATAATGGTATAGGACATAAATCTTTGTCACAGTATCAGTTTTTTACACTTAACTAAGACGACGAAATTATAATTTAAATGGAATAAGGAACTTTGCGAAAATTAAGCATGGAAATTTATAATGGATAAGTATAATTTGCGACGACATTATTTTAAGGTACTTCCAAAAAAGGAGAATTCCCTATTTCCCCCGTATCGCGCGTTTCATCTTGCATTCTCGGGGGTATAAAGAATAAATGTTTTAAGCGTGGCGCAAGAATTTCTTTCTGAAATGGCTCCAGCATCCTGTTTTAAAGAAGTTTTCTGTTCAACATTAGTTCAAGCATAATTAAGTATTTACAGTGGAAAACTTCAAGTAAAGATAGTAAGAACTACCCAAAGCAAAGCCTTTTGCTTTGGGTAGATCTCGTTAAAACGCCATAGTATCTTTAAGTTATAGGAATAGCAAATAGGTTTGCATTATATATAGATGATGAGTACTAGCTAAATTAATTATCACTTGTTAAACGGTGAAGGAAAACTTCGTGAGGAGACCTGCATACCTGAGATATTTAAAGAAAAACGTTCAAAGTTATGTGAAGTTTACCAACACGCACTTGGCCCGCGCGCTGGACTATGGCCTCACCCTTCTCATTATGAGAGGAGACCCGTGCCCAGCAGTGTACTAAGTATCGTCTACGCAGAACTGAAGGTAAGATATGCCGTAGTACCCTAGAGGAGAGCCCTCTGCAGTTCCCTGATATACATATTGAGGGCTTTTTAAAAATGAAGGTTTTTATCAATATCCCCTTCCCCACCCCCATCATAATATCATTAAGTAATAAAAGTCAGGCTTATACAGTAGGGTGTCCCGTAAATATTTTTTTTCGATTTTCTTAACAGCAGACCCCTCAAAAGTTGCGTAATTAAGCGTAGATTAATAAAAAAATAATGAAAAAATTATAAAACTACATCTTTAGGGCTCTACCGAGCTTCAAAGTTTTGCGAAATTGACATTTTTTGGTGAAATTTCGCTGTTCATTATTACTGTTCCTTAACTTAATTTTAAACATTTAATTACTTTATTTTCTATATTGGGTCAACACAAACAAGTCGTTTTGTTTTGCTTACAACAACCCATTACCAGCGACTTCGCATTTGTTAGGATTTAATCAGCAAATCCTCACATTTTCACAAGTTTTTTGTTTTGACCTGCGAGTGTTTTCTTTGTGGCAAAAGCAATTATTATACAATATTTGCTATTTATACTATGTTAGAACCATACTGAGAACTTGATGATCGGCAGCTACCAACTATATAGGGGCATCCAACTACATTTGCGTGTCATCTGGAGAGCTCTACCTAACTTTGAAGTTTTATAAATTTTACATTTTTACAGACACGCAACAAACATCTATCAACCGTACAAAATTTAGTTTATAATCAATGACAATAACATAAAATAAAAAAGTATTTTCTACCCAGAAATTGTGCTTGATTTTACAACATACCTATCAATAATAAATCCATCTCTATAAGAAGCTATATTTACAGTTCAGGAGGCCTCTGCTACCAGTTATACATTTATTTCTCTTCACGTGTCCTCGTTTTAAATATGTTAAAGAACCAACGTTTATATAACCTGAAGCTCCACACAATATTTTGGTATAAACTCTAGTAAAGAACTTTACTTATTGCGGTTTAAATATCCTAAGTTTAGTGCAACTTTAAGCTTATCTAGTCTTTATTATTATTTGCTATACCAGTAATCGAAAGTAGTCGCTATTATCAAACAACATAGTGAAAAGCATGTTTCCTTCGCATACAAATAAAAACATTTCTTTCGACAATAGAATCGACGATAGAACTCAGATTTTTGTGTTAAAATCAAGAGTAGGTGCGGTGAAATCTTTTATGGTTACACATTAGGTTCAAGAAAATATTTCACATGTATTTGAAAACAATTACATAGTTCGTTGCGAATAGTAAATAGTGTTTTACTGCGGTGGCTTATATTTTGCCTGATTTGCCAAAAAATGTAGTTAATGAAGATATAAAGATGAAAATTATCTTTGTGAAACATATCCATTTGAATCAACTGGACGCTGTTGTCTAGACCGGGATAAACGTCCCACTCGAGATGGCTACTTCTTTTAATATAATAGCAACTCATAACTAATGCCATACTGAGATTTTACATTGACTACTTATTATATTATACGTCGTTAAAATATACGCCCGATTTTATTTCTTCTCAAGAGAAAGACTTCTTCTTTTAACTTTGGATTTTTACTGAAAAAGCTGAGTTCTGTTATTGATTACTTTATCGAAAGATTTTTTTTCTGTGCATTATTTGTACATTTTCTAGGAGCCGAAGTAGAACCATATTACATTGTATGTACTCTCAATTTTACACAAAAATCTGAGTTCTCTCGAGGTTTCAATGGACGAAAGGAATAATTTTGTGACAACACTTTTGTCAGTACATTGTATGATGATAATGACTACATTAGGGACTTAGTATTGCGAAGAATAATGAAAACGGGTTAAAATTAAAGTGGTACTAAGCGCAGGATATTAAAATGGCAAAGAATCGAGTTCTCTGCTAGTAGATAACATTACAACGAAATAATTGTATGTCTCGAGCGCCAGGTCAAAAAATGGCCGGTTCTTCAACATATTTTTATCAAGGATCATGTTCTGGCTTAAGAGCTCTGATTTTGTTTATACGATATTTTCCCTGTCACATGCAATCTACATAAAGATGTAACAGGTAACAGCAGCGTCATAAAGTGTAACTACGACGAAGTTACAATATCGAGCAAAAATACCAAATCTTGGACACAAAAATAAATTTCAATATCAAGTATTTGTCATTAATTATAAGCTCTATATTGTTTTTATCGTTTTATCGTCTTTTTCTATTAATTTTATTACAAAAAAACTTCTTAAACGTGATTTTTTTTATTATTCTAGGTGTCTGTTAAAATGGATTTTTTTTAAAACTTCAAGGCTCGGTAGAGCCCTCAAGATGACATGCAATTGTATTTTTTTTACTTTATCCGTAATCTGCGTAAAATTACGCAACTTTTGACACCTCTGCTCATAGTCTAGCTCAAAAATTTTTTTTTTTCATACAAGGACGGGACACCCTATTATACAGCCATAGATCCATATTTTGATTTTTACCGTGCCGTGGATGCCATATATACACAAAGGCCTAAACTCAGAAAAGAAATCTTAATTAATAATTAAGATATTTATCTCCGACCAAAAGGTCGGGGATAGAACTCTAACCTTTTGTGTGTTAGGTCGGTATGGTGACCGTTTTGCCACACGGGGCGTCTAGTTTAACATGCTTTTAGTATTATAGATAAATACATGGATCCATATGTAGTTACGTCATACATTTTTGATTTTATCGAGATGGTCCTGTGAGGAGTGCACGTAATATCGACTTGTCTTCGCTGATACGTGGCGGGGATATATCAGTCTCGTATCCGTTAGTGAAAAGACGCTATTCTTGCTCCATATATTCCTTGATATCGGTTATTTTGTGTCCGCGATGGTATATTGTTATCGTGTCGACCGATGAAAAATGATCTGAGGTTTAAGTTGGGACTCCTTAAATAACTAAATTTGCCTTATTTTCTTCTTTCTTTACTTTCATAGGAAAAATACACCAAATCATGGATGGTTCTAAAGAACGAATAACGAAGAACGAAGAAGATCCATTTTTTTAAATTGGATCGTAATTTCAAATTGCGTCTAAATAAAAGCTAAATACCAATAATTCAATATCACTTTTCCGGGAATATAATTTGAGGAATTTCATTGACATTGTAAATGGTTAATGTAATTTGAAAGGATTTTATTAGTGACGTTTAATAAGAATTTCACATAGAAAATATTATTAATAAATTATATCAAGTAGGAGTAACGACGAAATTACTCGTAGCTTAGTAGACACAACTTCAATTAATTGAAACGTGGATCGTGGAACCTGAATCGTGGATGCTATGGACACACGGAGACAAATACACAAACACCCAGACCCAGAAACAAAAACCTAAATTTATCATTTAGATTTCTGTATGGCTGGAGATCGAACCCGGGTATCGATATGGTGACCGCTCCGTCACGCTGGTCACCAAGACCTACGATCAAGATAAACTTAAACTATCCAAGTATAATGTTAGATCAATTGTACACTTGTCGCACAATAACCATTAAATGAAAGGCGATAAACTTGTTTACTACTATGAAATACTTTTTATCCTTTTTACCCGACTGCCAAGGAAGGGTTATGTTTTTCGCGCGTATCTTGTATGTTTGTCTTTCTTTATTTGATCCGATCTAAAAACGGCTGGATGAATTTCAACAGTTAAAGTGTCATTATATTTGTCTCAATGACCCGAGTGTCCTTAGATAGGTGTTAGTAAAAAAAAATCAAAATAGCGGATTTTTGGCGCGAAATAGTAACACATTTTAAAAAAAAAGTTAACCGAACCTATCGAGTAGGGTATCAAATGGAAGGAAATTAAACGGAGATTATAAAAACATATTTGTATATATATAAAACAGTAAGGTGACTGACTGACTGACTAACTAAATGACTTTTTCATTTTTCAGAAATCAACGTACAGCCTAAACCAAGAACCTTACCGTTCTGAAATTTTGCACACAAGTTCTCTATATAGCTTGAATAAGTACTAAGAAAGGCCTTTTGGAAATTCTACCCTTAAGAGGGTAAAAAAGGTGAAAACAGTTTTTTTGAAATCCTTTAATTTTGAAGCAACTACTATAAAATTTTGTATTTGGCTTTCTGGATAGGAACAAGGACGCACTTATTTATCCCCCTCCCGAAAATCAACCCCGTAGAGGGTAAAATAAGGGTTAAAAGTTCATTTGAACAATCGTCAATTTTGAAGCAAACACTATGACATTTTGTATCAGACTTGTTGGATAAAAATAATGAAATGTTACCTCTAACGAGGTAAAATAATGACTGAAACTTTGATTTACTGAAGTTATGTATTTTATAGACCGTAAATGGTGATTTTTTTCGCGAAATAGTAACACGTTTTAAAAAAGTTAACCAAATCTATCGAGTAGGGTGTCAAAATAAAGGAAATTAAGAGGAGATTACACATACGTTATATAATATATCTTATATATAAAATTCTCGTGTTAGTTACCGTACTCCTCCGAAACGGTTTCACCGATTTTCACCAAATTTTATATACATATTCAGTAAGTCTGAGAATCGGCCACTATCTATTTTTTTTACACCTAAGTGATAAGGGTTGTTCATCCTTAACATTTTTTTATTTATATGGCAACTTTATACTCGTATATACACATCGAGATGACTGTCTGACTAAATGAGTGAGTTGTTGTGCCAGAGATCAACGCAAAGGGAAACCGCTAAACTTAAGCGTGCTGGAATTTTACACAAAGGTTCTTTATATAGCGTAAATGAACACTACGAGGATAAAATAGGATAATATTGTTTGAACATCTTTTGTTTTTGAAGCAGACACCAACTATGAAACTTTGTATTTGGCTTTCTGGATAAAAATAATGAAATGCCTATTTCACTGCTTTTGGAAATTCTACTTCAGCCTTTTTGGTGCAGTCGGGTTTTTGATTTTTTAAATTAATTACTTGTTAAATTTAATCGCATTATTTCTAATGTTATGGATATTGCGATGTTCAACATAAATTCTTGTTCTGTTTTAGTGCTAGTGAGAAGATGACCTAAGGTTAATACAGTCATCAAAATAAGGTCTAGAACCTACACTTATTCTTTTAAAGCCACGCTGATAGGTTCACTTTATTTAAAATAAGTTTATTTTAGGTAAATAAACGATGTTATCATTTAAAAAATAATAAGTGCATTAAAGTTTTTTATTATTTTTTATTGTTATATCACAATGGTGTTTTTATATTATTTGTTCAATCTCTGAATATTATTTCCGCTCTCAACTGTCTCGTCGTTTGGATAAGACAAGTGCCTTAGTAACATCTGCTACTTATCGTTAAGGAAAAAGATAGAATAGATACTGGAATAGAGTAACGAAGAAGCTATTTACGAACACCATAGATACACGTTGAGTCGTAGAGTCGTAGAGTTTTGGCAAATACAAAGTTATGTTCGTGTAATAAAATAAAAAGAATTGAAAATGATCATAATATTATTACACATGTAGTAGGTGTTTGAAATTATCAAATTTTTCATGGTTTAGACCTTTTAGTTTCACTTGAAACTTTGATTTTTTTAATTTTGTTACGATTAATGATATATTGACCATAAATTGGATCTAAACCTTATTACCACTACCTTCTATATCTAGCGTGAAACAATTTTGTTTCTTGTTGTCACCACGTGCGTGACCAACATCAAATATAATCATGCAAAACTCACCAACAACATCTAAATAAGCAGTTTGACTCTTCATAGGGTCTGTGTTCAGCTGGCACATGTACCAGCCGCGGTCTGACTGGCGCACGTCGTGGATGTGGAGGAACCATACCCGGCGGTTCTGTGGTTCACTGCTATCCGGTGGTTCTTCGTGATCATGTGTGTGGGTGTTAAATCAAATGTAATCATTCAAAACTCACCAACAACATCTAAATAAGCAGTTTGACTCTTCATAGGGTCTGTGTTCAGCTGGCACATGTACCAGCCGCGGTCTGACTGGCGCACGTCGTGGATGTGGAGGAACCATACCCGACGGTCGCTGTGGTTCACTGCTATCCGGTGGTTCTTCGTGATCACGTGTGTGGCGATCGTCAGGATCGTCTGCGTGTCCACGCGTAGCCACGCCACCTGTTGTTGAGTAAGGAATTAAGTCATGGCTTATGGAATCGTCTTTTTTTATAATGTGAAAGTAGTTGATAGGTGGTAAAACCGATTGTGATTCGACTCCGGCGGAACAATCGCCGGCAACAGCAGCGTTAAGAGCTGCTGTGTCCTGGTTTGAAGGGGTGTTAAGGTAGACATACTTTTCAGACGAGTTCGCATGTGGCCGACCACAGGTAGGAATATCTAATCCTATCTGGGGTTGATTACATATGTCCATGGGCGGCAGTAGCCACTTACTATCAGGTGGACTGCATGCTCGTCTGCTACTCCTATATTATAAAAAAAAAACAAACATCCAATCCAACATGGTAAGTGGATGCTATGAGTATATATTGTATCAAATTATTGTAATGTGTGTATTTGAAGTGTACACACCACAAAGCATACAAATAAACAAATATTTTAAATCAAACAATAAGAAAATGAAGCTTGTACCAACCCTATAAGATCCGAGGTCATTGACGACACAAGTGAAGACTGCTTCTCTGCCCAGGGACACAGTCAGGTTGTTTAGGCTATCTTCGAATCTTGGAACCTCTGTAAAGAAAACAATACTTTAGAACGAATGTCGTTAATCCTTTACTATCCCTCTACTGGGTCAGATAGAGCTGAGATGTTCCTCCAATCACAGTGAGTGGGGTTCAAGCCCAAGGGCTCAATATATCGTTCATAGCCCACTGCGCTGTCCAAGAGTTGATTGGTAGACTTGAAAGTTCATTGAGAATTTTTTCACTTCACCGTTTAAGGAAATCATAATCAATTTCTTAAACGTAGATACATAACTTTGGAAAATCAGAAACATAAAATCAGCTTGAGACTCGAACCCTCCGACCCCTAGTTTGAAACCACGCCAAATTGCTTGTATGAATATAATAAAGCTATAAACAAATAATTTGTAAGCTTAAGAAAGTATCAACTCTAATATTTTGTTTACGAGAAATACAAGAGAATTAAGTAAACACATTATTTTGTTTACAATACTTGTCGAGATATCCGAATTTACATTGTAGCTCGCTAAACAGAATTGGGTAACCGAATAATTGACCGGAACAGCGCTTAACGCGCTAAATGTTCGCTAAATAGAATATTAAGCCTGAAATACTAAACCTCAATGCCTAAGTTAAAACGTTAAGCCGTCACTTTAAAAGCTATCAATTTAATTATTTGCTCTACAGATTTATGTCTGTAAATAATTGTATTGAGGTTATACTGATTATTGCTGTGAAATATTTATGTTACAATCTTTTCACTTTTATTGTTATGTATACCATAGATTAGTAAACATTACTCACGCCTAACAAGAAAATGTACCCAGTTTTGAGAATTGAAATAGTTGCGTAAAAAAGTTTTGCCACGTCTCCTAGCTAAAATGTCCCTAAAATATTTGAAATAATTATTTATTTATTACGTCAATTACGTAATTATTGCGTAAATTAGTTATTTATTCGTAAATTTTCTCTAAAAATGATTTTATTTGTCAAGGATTCAAAAAAAGAACTTACTAAAATAAGCCATTTGTGGCTTCATTCAATTTCAGGGCGGCGAAGTATCTTTACTAATCTATGATGTATACTAATGCTTTATTTTTTACGTCTAGTCGTGTAGAACATAGTTATAATATGTATTAGGTCATTACAAGGTCTTCGTCAATCCTTCACTGTCCCAGTGCTAGGCATCAGAGAGAGATAAGGGTAGGTATTAAGTGCGGATCGGTAGTCCCCTGAGAACTTATTTCTTCGTGGCGTTTTCTTAAATTTAAGCCAGTGCTAATTAATTTATAATAAGCTAATAATGTGTGATGTACGGTTTTTATACCTAATTGTATTAGTCGAGATTATAAGCCATAAATTAATTTTAAACTCCCAATAAACTTTAGTAAAAAATTGGATTAATTAAAACGAAATTTTGTGATTATACCCAACAAATGCATTAAAATTTTCCAAAATATTATTAATATTTGTTGTTAACTACAGAATTGAATTAAAAATACATTTTTTTTCGGAATTGATTTCAGTTAAAGTAGTTACCGATAGCCAATAAATAAAATCGATTCTGTATTGTTTGCAATCTGAACCTAAAAACACACCCGGAGCTCTACGTCCCATTATAATAACGTAAACTTTTTACACGAAAAGTTTCCTTTCCAGCGGTTTCATAATAAACTAGATACTCACATGCTCATCGTTCTAGTTTATCCTGAGTGATTTTGGTTTTAAACATAATCCAAGCAATATAAACTTTTCCTTTTTCCACGAGGTTTCCAGCCATAATAAATGATGCATGAAAATTAATGAAACCCCTAATTAAAAACAGGATTTTAATTATCTGGAGCTCACAAAATAAAAGTAAACATTGCCTAACAAATGGGTCCATTCGGGTTCAGTAATAAATTCGGGATGATATCATAGCAAACACCGATGTAACTGCTTGTTTCATAAAATTACAACTTGAAGAAATGTTTTCGTTTAATTTAAGTTTAATCATCATTTTACGTATCATTATTCAGAGGTATACATTATTGATGTGAATTCTGAGTTTTGCTAATGGTTATACGTATTTTAAATAAATTCATTCCACTTTTATAGTAGTTTTGGATGCTACAAAAAAAAATATATAAGGGGAATATACACACAACTCCACACTAAGGTTTCTTCTGTAGATGCCACGTACACACACAAATAAACAAACAGACCCAAAATAGAAGTCTAAGTTTAACGTTTAGATCGTTTTGCCGAGGATCGAACCCGGCAGACCTTCTGCTGGTTAGACCGAAGGTGAACGTTTCGCCAACATTTTTATGAATAAAGATAAATATCTATTTTTGTTTCTGGGTCTGGATTTTTGTGTATTTGTCTATGTATATCCATGACACCCTCGATACAAGGAATCTTAGTGTGGGGCTGTGAGTGTAAAAGTCGTCTTTCTTTCTTATTTATCTCGCCAGAAATTGTGATATACACTATTCTTATTGCGAATACATCACAATATTATTTACCTAATACTTATATTAATTAGTGTTGTTAAAATTTACTTCCAGTTCAGTTTTACCTTCTGAAACTCATTATATCAAGTTTAGTTAGTTACAGTTTTCTTCAAATACTACTGTTTGCACTGGGTTTAATAGCTTAGTATTTACACAGTTATATGTATCTACTACTAAGTCTATTCGTGCCCATAATCTAAGTTTAGATTAACGTATGTTCTAAAATAATTGATAATATAGGTACTCATTTGATTGAATTATGTTATTATTAAAGACTTTCTTTGTATGTCTTTCTGCCTTCTACTGAGATTTTAATAAATACTGTAGTATAAAAATGTTATCTTGAAAGTATCAACGCGTGTACTGCAATATCAAGATGGAGACAGGAAAAATTATAGTCATGATCATTATTAGCTAATCATTATTTTGGTTATAATGTAGTTTTCTACGTTAAAATAGTTAACGTTACTTTTATTTTGAAAACCCCTAATTAATTGTCCCCGTGATTATTCGCTATACATAAATAAAATGTACAGTAATAAGAGAAAATGTCATATAACAAAGAAGGAAACGTATCACACAGTTTAATCTTGCCTGTGTGGTTGTGTATAATATAAATGTTATCTTGGCCGGAGCAGTGTGTTCCCGCACGTACAGTCCTAAGCATTTATTGTGCCTAGAGCAAATTTGCTTGTGGGTCGCAATAACCAAGAGAACGAGCCCTGGGGAGCCATCTTGTTTTATTTGAGCGCGAAAGCCGATAATGAACGTTTTTTTCCGCACACGCCCTGAAGTCAATACACTATAGGTAATAAAGACTAACGCTTCTGTATACTTTTCCCAGTGGCACTCACATTTAAATAGCAATACGGTCAATGCATACGTAGAAGTTTAAAATGGATACGAAAGCGACACGTATAACAACGGAATTAAGACCGAGAATCGCATGATGATCGAGCAAATAAAAACACAGATTAGACAAATAAACAATGGGTAAACGTTATTGATTGTCAATAAAATATTTGGGCAACGTTTATGGCCGTATATTGTGGTGATTTTGCTCGTACGATCTATCAAAACATTTTATATTTCGCTGCCTAACAAAGAAAGAGTAGCGGGAAATTCGTACTGGTATTATTGTGCTTGTGTGGCGATATTTTCCAGTACCTACAATTTCTTAAGCCTTAAAATCCCCGTCTGATGGTAAGTCGATGATTTAGGACGAAACACCAGCATAGCAGAGGCTACAAAATACGATCTTTATCTTTTTATGGGTTCAAGGAGTGGGGTGAGCCTCTTGGGAGAATTTATGACAGAATATTACTTTCCTTAGAGTCTCTAAAAGAAACTTTTAACTGCTTTATGCGAGTGCTTGTGTTCTTGTTATGGTAAGGACATCGTTAAGTTTACTGAAGTATTCCCATTATTTATTACGGCTTGTATAGAATTATACAAATTTATTTTAATGTTCATTTTAGTATTTAGTTAAAATATTATATCGTTTAAAATTATTAGTATATGTAATTTATTAAAAAATAACAATAACAGTTGTTTTATTCAAAATAATTGATTGTGAATTGCGATTACTGAAGTTCTGAATGTAAACATTAAACATACAATTATTAATCAAATACCTACCATATAAAAATAGACGTTATAAAAAACTTCAACAGGCACTCCGTTTGAAGTAGTTTAAGCCTTGCTATTTGAAAAAATGAATTGCTCTTTTCAAAATGTTACCTACGCTGACCTAGATATGACTATGAAACGTTTTCACTACGGAAATAATAAAAAGATGTGATAGCGTAGTGGTTGGTGGTGGTGGTGTTTGAAGGGAGGTGAACGAAAATAATTAACGAACCTACTACTCGTGTGTTATTCCTCCTTTTTTTTTTTTTTTTTTCTCGAGGGGGAAACCTTCAAAAGGTACCCGACGACGACGTGGGAGCGACGCCGGGTTATGTGGGATTTTTACCGCACTAAAACCCCCCCGGTGGCCGTCCTCAACGCTTGTTGGAGAACTCCGGGATCTCCAACGGAACACAACCGGAGCCCTCCAAGCGCGATGCCCAACGGGCTCTACCCTGGGGGAGCAGTTTTCGCTCCTCCCACACCATGTATGTTTACGACGGTATGTGACCACACATACCGCCGTCCTTCCCGGGGTCGCTTGCTGGACGGTTCGAGCTCCGACTCTTGCCGTCCGCAACCCCGGAAGCCCCCTTTTAGTCGCCTCCTACGACAGGCAGGGGATACCGTAGCCCTATTCTAGTCCCGGAACTACAGGGACAGTGTTATTCCTCCTATGTATAATTTGATTTGTCCCGGATTCTATTCCTAACCGAGCTGTTAAATATTAAATTTTCCTAAGTCTGGGTAATTTGTGTCTAAAACCATCTTCCAAATTGTTTAGGCGTTCATTGTTCCATTTCGGATAAAGTTCTGCAGCAGAATCCCTTTTTCATACTTTATGAGATTTTTATGAACAAGATTTATGTTGCATTAAATTAGTGTGACGGTAAAATATTTATTTCTTTATTATTTACTAAGACAAACAAAGTGATACAAATGCTAAATAGTAAATGTAGCAGGCAATACAGTTCTTTTGTTGTAATAATAGGTCATAACTGTTCAATCTTATTTCTGCCTTATAACAGCAGTATGAAGTGCTGCTGTACTCGGGCTAGAAGGGTGTGGGAAGGGAGAGGTACTTTCACGAGCCATTCCACCTTAGTCCTCTGGGCTAGCAACACACTTGTGGTCTACTATGCTGACTATGCAGGACAATCCTATCTGGGTTTGATTTCGTTTGTTATCGACGACAGTAGACTCAGGTAGACTGCATGCTTTATTACTCTCATGGAGGATCGGTCACCTTATCGGTCTGACGTGCTAAGGGTTCCGGGTTCGATCCCTGGCTAGACAAATATCAGAATGATAAATTTAGTTATCTGTTCTGGGTCTGAGTGTTTGTATATTCATCTTTGTGTGTGTTCGTGGTATCCACGTCATAAGGCAAAGATAAGTATAGATACCCCACCACCTTGTAATTGAAGGAAGCCATTAAGTGGCTTAAATGGCTGACAATGTGTCGTTAGTGTGTTACGCGGAACAATGCCGATATGTGTAGTTAAGTGGTGCAAAAACACGAAATCGAAGAAAAAGTGTGGAGAAATATCGTTTCATTCGTAAATGCTCTAAGAACTACATTTTGTTAATATTTTTCAAACACGAAAATGGATGACAGTGACTATTTCAATTGTCAAAACTGGTTACATTTTCTTGTTAGGAGTGAGTAATTTTACTATGTCATAAGGAAACTAGGTAAGAAGGGTTTTTGTTTGTTTGTTACTTATATTCCATAAAGAGGATATATTATTTCAGAACGAAGAAATGTAAACTCCAGTATTGATATTCAATTAATTCATAAATACAGGGAAACAGAAAATGATTTGCATTTGCATTCAATTGTCAATACGTCGGTATGCTAGTCTATTTGATTAGCTTCGGCATGTCATCGATACAAACGCCTGGCTATGTGACGTGACATGACAGTATAATACGAGTACCGTGGGTTAGGGCAACTAGCATAACATACCAAGACAGTTTAATTACCATCAACCCATTACAGTTCCACTGTACAGAAGACCCGTGTCCTCTCACACTCAAGGGCTGAGTTATGTACGCGCTGCCTAAGTGGTTGGTGAATACAAATTTAGTACACTTCATATAATGTATTTATAAGGTAAAGCAGTGATAGGCTAGTGGTTAAGAAACTCAGCATCTTGATAGAAGGGTCCGAGGTTGAAATCCCAGGCACCTTTGATTTTTCAAAGTTATGTGCGTATTTCAATTTAATTATCAATTGCTAAACGTTGAAGGAAAGCATCGCGAGGAAACCTACAAACCTGGAAATCTTAAAGAAATGTTATGTGAAACAAAGGTAGGTGAAGTCAATTCGCACTAGGCCAGCGAGGTGGACTATGGCCTAATCCTTCTCATTCTGAACGGAGACCCATGTCCAACAGCAGCTGGAGCAGAACCCATTACAGTCCAGCAATAGTTGGACAGTAATGGGTTCATTGTGATGTATCTAAAAGAAGAAATTATATAACGAAGATGAATTACAACTGATAGTAAGTGGTCATCCAAAGCTAATTGTAATCAACTCTATATAGAGGGGTTCTACCTGAAGCCGATCTAATGTGAATTGCTACTCCTGAGGGTTAGGTGGTAGTCTCGTAAATAAGTCAGCCGATTAAGTGTCACTTAATTTCTATGTAAATAGCTTCGAAAAGTATGTTGCTTTTCTAAAATTCAAATGTACATCCATACACAACCGTCTTTTTATATCAATTATTTGTTACTAGTTTTTTCCCGCGGCTTCGCCCGCATACATAAAACATAAACATACATAAAACTGAAAATTCGTACCTTCAACTTTGCTAAAGATCATCACTTGATCAAATGCGTAGTTTACGATTCAATCCTTACTAATATCGATTAAAATAATCGATGTTTTGGGTCCAAAAGAGCGATTCTCCGACTAATCGATCTTAGATCGCCATCCCTACTTCCCGTGGGATTTCCGGGATAAAAACTATCCTATGTCCTTTCTTGGGTCTCAGACTATCTTTGTACAAAAAATCATTAAAATCGGGTCAGTGGTTTGAGCGTGAAGAAGAGACAACCAGACAGACAGACAGACAGAGTTACTTTCGGATTTATAATATTAGTAAGGACTAGTGGTGCCCGCGGCTTCGCCCGCATTTTAAAGATATAATATGACAATATGACATACCTTCATTGGAATGACAGTGGTGCCATCTGTCGGTCTTACCAACTCCCAAACCTTCGTGGGCTCTTGGACAACAACTTTGCAAAAGATCATCACTTGATCAAATGCAAAGTTTCCGTTTTTATAAAATGTACCTATATAGACAAATATTCATTTTTATATAAATAGATAGATGATTGACTAACATGGATAAGTAAAGTAACTGTAGGTAAATTATGAAGAAATCTAATTTCGATCTTCTGGGTTGAAAGATCGATTCACTGAATCGATCCTTTACTGAAGATCGATTAAAATAATCGATTTTATGGTTCAAAAGATCGATACCCGATTCATCGATCTCAGATCGCCATCCCATCCGTAGTTCCCGTGGGATTTCCGGGATAAAAACTATCCTATGTCCTTTCTCGGGTCTCAGAACATCTTTGTACAAAATTCCATTCAAATCGGCTCAGTGGTTTAGCCGTGAAGAAGAGACAGACAGACAGAGTTACTTCCACGTTTATAATATTAGTAAGGATTAGTAAGGAGGTAAGGATTTGCTGACGGATACATAATTTGTTTGATCCTGATAACCTTTTTTTTCGCTATCCTGGAAAAAAGATCGAAGAGAGAATCGATTCTTAGGGCCTCGATTTTTTGTGAATCGATTTATTGCACTTCGATTCGAATCGATTCAAAAATCGATCTTTTTCGGAAAGAATCGCCTAATATAATCCCAATAAATCTATATAAACAAATATAATGTTGCAACCATCTCCGATTGCAAGAATTGATAGTTTTAAACTCATGGTTATTTAGAGTATGCCAAAAGACCCACAAACGTAGGTAGGATTACTGGAGACCGATTAAAAAAATCGACTTTTTTGGTCAAAAAGATCGATTCTCTGTTTAATAGATCTAAGATCGCTATCTGGGATAAAAACTATCCTATGTCCATTCTAGGGTCTCAGACTATCTCTGTACAGAATTTCATTAAAATCGGTTCAGTGGTTTAGGCGTGAAGAAGAGACATACAGACAGACAGAGTTACTTTCGAATTTATTATATTAGTAAGGATATCGATTAAAATAATCGACATTTTGGTCCAAAAGATCGATTCTTCGATTAATCGATCTTAGATCGCCATCCCTAGTTCCCGTGGGATTTCCGGGATAAAAACTATCCTATGTCCGTTCTCGGCTCTCAGACTATCTTTGTACAAAATTTCATTAAAATCGGTTCAGTGGTTTAGGCGTGAAGAAAAGACAACCAGACAGACAGACAGACAGAGTTACTTTCGGATTTATAATATTAGTAAGGATTAATAAAACACACATTAATTGTTATACCGTGTTCATAAATAAAAAAAACTAAGCTAACAACCAGGTTCAAAATCTCTGTTTTGTTCATTTCGACCTTTTTTGATTGGGGATCGACATAGAGCGTTTTCATTTTAAAACCAGTAAAATATCCGTAAAATAATAGTTTTAAAACTAAGCGATTGTAATGCTGACTCAACAAAGCTACAAATTGAAAATTACTATCTCGAGATATGTCAACTGAAGTTCCCGTCTTGTTCTGTCTTGCAGTTCGTTCCGATAAGCGCATTTGATTAGATCTGAACGCCACCGCCATACTGTACCGTAACAAATATAACTAAAACCACAGTATAAGTATCTTGTACTGTGCTAAAACTAAGGTGACCATATGCCCGGTCTACGGACGTCCGAACACTTCAATTAGCTTTAAGAATGTTTAAGGACATAACAGATAATTCAGATTTCTTCTCAATGCTTTTTGATAATTTCGACGTTCTTCTGGTTGGCGAGTGATATAAAGGGCGGTATTCCATAGCACGCGCGTCCTACACGCACGTGTGACACTTGCATCCTATCGTGTTTTACGCACTCATACACTAGACAAAGTTAATTTATTTGTGAGATACGCGTGCAACAAGAAAAGCACATAAAAGTTTTATTTAGAAACGTGTAAAAAGATTTGAAGTATCATGCAATGCTATGTCAACTGAAGTTCCCATCTTGTTCTGTCTTGCAGTTCGTTCCGATAAGCGCGTTTGATTAGATCTGAACGCCACCGGCATACCGTTCCGTAACAAATATAACTAAAACTAAGGTGTCCGTATGTCCCGTTTTGGGCTGGACCGTCCTGCTTTCGGTTAATCTGTCCTGCTGTTATAAATCAATTTAACCAGATATTTATTTTAACGACATTTTGAAATTAATTTTTGTTCTGTCAACAAATATAAAACAGCGGTCTAGAATGAACGTCGTCGATGTTAATAAAAATAAAGCAATATAAATTAACTGGGGGTTATCCCCGCAACACCTTCGAATTTGGTTCGACTCCGGCGGCACCACCACCACGCCTATTTCTACCTAATAACAGCAGCGTTAGGCGCTGCTGTGTTCCGTTTTGATGGGTGTGGTAAGGGAGACAGACTTTTCCGAAGCGTTCCAGCTTAGTCCTCAAGGGTAGCGGCGCATCTGTGGCCGACCTCAGGTAGGAATATCTAATCCTATCTACCGTTGTATACAGATGTCCATGGGCGGCAGCAGCCACTTACCCGCAGGTGGACTGCATGCTCGTCTACTACTCCTATATTATAAAAAAGAACCTTTTAACCGTAAAACAGTTCTTTTTGTGGAAGGATGTAGCTGAACTATATTTGAAGCGACATTCTTAGTCCTCAGAGTGGCAATTCATCTGTGATCGGTTTGAGATAGAAGCCCTGTTCTAAATAAAGTTGGTTGCAAATGTTCATGGGTGGTAGTGGACACATAGCATCAGGTGCACTGCATGCTCATTTGATACTGCAGCTTATAAAAAAAAGTTAAGTCCTTGTTTCTCAACTACTATACTATGGTGACCCCCGAATAAAAAAACCTTTTTTGTTTTCACGGGTTGTTTCAGCGACCTGTTTTTCGGCGTACTCGAACGTTTTGTTTCGTGTATTTGCGAGAATATTTTTGTGTTCTGCTATTATGTTTCTACTGTTTTTTACTCATGACTTTCTTTATATATCTGACCACATTCGGCATGTTATCCTCTATTTCTGAAGCAATATTTAAAAACAGAAAAATACTAAATTAAATTTGCATTACAGAAAGATTATTTTAGTTTCATATTTATGAAATGAGCAATTTATTTTTTACTGAACCTGTAGTAGTAGATAATAAATATATTATGGCCGTAATAAATTGTGTCTATTTGTAAATTGCAAATTATATTTAATTGTATAAGTTTAATTATAACTATAATTTAGTAGATTCATAATTTTTAATTAATTTATTGTACTTTAGATATCTTTTTACGAGATATTTTATTGTTAATGATATTAATTTTATACTGTAACTAGCTGACCCGAAAAATGATAAGGGTGAACAACCCTTATCATTTAGGGGGATGAAAAATAGATGTTGGCCGATTCTCATAGATACCGGATAAGCACAAAAAAAATCATCAAAATCGGTCAAGCCGTTTCGGAGGAGTATGGCAACGAAAACTGTGACACGAGAATTTTATATATTAGATTATACTCTTCAATTTTATATACGAGTTACAGATAAAATATCTGAATTCATAGAAATGAATTAAGTTCCACAGATAAAAACGAATTACATTATATTAATAAAATGAACAGCCAATAAAAAAAAAAAAAAAAAAACGCTTTCTACACTCACAGCCCCACACTAGGATTCCCTGTATCGTGGGTGCTATGAACACACACAGAGACAAATACACAAACACCCAGACCCAGAAACAGAAATCTAAATTCATCATTTAGAAATCTGTCTGGCCGGGGATCGAACCCGGGACCCTCTGCGCGTCAGACCGGCATGGTGACCGCTCCGCCACGCGGATCGTCAAATAAGAAATAAGAAAGCTTAAGACTTATTAAAAGCTCAACTTATAAATAGGAACACATTTTTAATACATAATTAAAGCAATAAAATACTCCAGTAACGTACAATTAGCAGTTTAAACAATAAAAGTCTGCTATAAATTTCCTTACTAACAACCTAAATAATAAAGCTGAATACGTGCTTAACGAAGGCATTTACTTGAGAGGAGCGTCATCTTGGCTCTAGGGCATAATCAAGCCAAGTAATTTAAATACGTTTATATTACTTTTAATGTAGGCGATAACCGTGTATAGGAACTTATCTTTTATAATATTTGAACCTATCGGGGTTTAAGTAGGGTTTTCAACTACTAGACTAGAATAAAAATAGTCTTAATAGTCAGTTATTGTTGAAGGTGTATAAAAACAATCGTCTAGTTGTTTGAATTGCGACCTCACATGCGAGGGGTTTGGGGTCCAAATGCCTCTGCACTTTTGAACTTATATGCATTTGCTCTAGCGGCGATGAAAAACAACACAAGAAAACTTACACACTTAAGAATTGTTTCAAAAACGTTATCATATGTTCACCAATCCAAAATTAATATCAACAACGCATAAATAATAATTTTTGTTTCGTTAATTAAAAAATAGAGTTCATGATTATAGTTTTACAGTGATATCTTTATTTGTCTAAATGCTAAAGTAACGCTATAAAATACTACTTTGTATATTCGTGCTAATAATATTCTACCAATCTATAAGATAATAGTAGAAATAAGCTACCATTCAATAAGGTATTGGAACTCGATTATAGATTCCTCCAGGGGAATAAGTTGGAGCAACTTGTATTAGTTAGTCTGCTTAATGATTAAGTAATGTTATGTTATTAGTATCTATTATGTTATTGTCTGATGTTAACCTTTATTTTGGTTAAATATAATACATATAAATATTTTTATAACATCTTGTGCTCGATATAAATACATTTAAAAAATTATTATTAGGTCCGATTAGCATTTTTAGTCTCTTAATCTTAGTAGTAGTAGCCTAATCTTTTGCATCAATGACATGGTAATGTGACAGTTGTGAAGTTGAATATCACGTCATAAAAATTAATACCAATAGCGACGTATAATATGTAGAATTTTAAGTACTTTTCATTTCACTTTTCGATCGACGATAAATAGCTTGTGATTTACGATAATTATATTTTTTTGAAAATTTTCTTTCTTTCTTTCTTTCTTACTAGTAAGAGTCGCCAACCCTAGTTACGTAGGTACGTAGAAACTTAAGTCCAGAAGACTTTTAAAGTACTTACTTTACTATCTAACTGTCAGACTTATCACGGTTCGTACTCCAGACCGTTTTATGCAGATCCGTTTGCATACAAATAGTTAGCGAAGCTAATTTATTCATAAAGTACCGATCTACATAAGATTATGAATAATAAAATATATCGGAGAGAATTAAGATTTCCGTTATAAGAGTATCTACTTTAGAAACTTGAATAAATATTTGATAAGCAAAAGTTATAATCGGCGCAGAAGTTTCAAGCCTTTTAAAATTAAATTTAAATAATGTAATGCCGTGCTTATTTAAATTTAAAAAAAGTTAAATAACTCGGTTCTTAGTACTATGATGGCTCTTCTTGTCCCACGAGTATCATAAGGGCCATACTAGCGAGAGCTTAGGATAATCTAGGCAATAAGTAAGCAACTTGACATTAATCGTTCCTTTTAAGGGTTTAAAGGGTGCCAATGGAACTCTTTTACTATGGCTCTGTTCACCGACCCTCTGCCACAGGGCTGAACTCTTGAACTGTAATAAGTAGACACTTTAATTTTTACAGATTTTTATAGCCGTTACTTTATAGCCGCTATAGTAAAAAAATAAAACACTATAAAAAGTTTAAGAAATAATGACACAAGTAACAAGACAGACAATAGCCACGGAGACAAGGTAGTTTTCGGCGTTTCTTATTTTAAGTCTTAAACCATAATGGATGGAAATTATTGAAATGGTTTCATGTGTCACAATAAATGACATAAAATTAAAGAGGCCACCCGTACTAAGTATATGTTTTTGGACACTTTTCATAGTATAAAAACTATAACTTTATTGAAATAGTTGCACAGAACCCTTCGTATGCGAAGCCAACATTCCCGGTTTTATTATCATTAAGCAGAAATAATATTATCATCTTCAACCCATTATTATATTAGGTAAGCAGGTTCACTCACGATGTTTTCCTTCACCGTTTAAGAAAGGGATAATAAATTTCTAATACGCACATAACTTGGAAAACCTCGGACCCCTCGATCAAAAGTCCGAGATTCTTAATCACGAGGCTATCACTGCTTTCCATATTTTTAGAAATAACATAAAATTTAATACTAAAAACCATAAGCATATATTTATTATATATATATACCATATCTATATATCTACCATAAGCATATATAAATCATACTTAAGGTTAACCTTTAGAACTCGAACTCTTCATAGTACGCAACCAAAACTACATCCTTTAGAACAGCTGTACAAGATTGATTAATGTGTGACAGTACTACTAAACTAGTACAATTGAAACTAACAAGGTGTTGGAACTCCCCGTACCGGGTACAATGTGAGCGGAGTCCTTTGCTAGTAATCTATCTGACTGTAAGTAATTAACTTAATTACTTTTTTACATGACTACTATAATCCAATAAATGTGTGTTTAGGGATTAACTAAATAAATAATCAGTATCAAAGCACAAGTTCTTGATAACTTAAGACAAAAACATATACAATGGATTCAAAATTTTCATGAATGTATGTGTTTGTGTGTATTTCGTCTCATAAAGACGATAAAGCCCTTTGTGGTGCTCTTGCTATACTGTTCTGGTTTTAAGAATCTTCTTGCCATTCTGTCTTATAACAGCAGTATTAAGCGCTTTTGTGTTATGGTTTGAAGGGTGTTCTAAGTAAGATAATATTTATTTACTTTTGATATTTATCCAAGACATTCCAATTTAGTGTTCTTGGGTAGCCACGCATATGACCTCAGGACTATTAATTTTTTTTGGGTTGATGGTAAGTTACCACTGCTGCACATAGACAAATGTCTATGTGCAGCAGTGGTAACTTACCATCAAGTAAACTTAATACTCAGTTGCTATTGTCTGTATTTAAAAAAAATATTTAAGCAGTTACGTACAAATTGCTCACGCAAACAACATTGCAGATAATCTAAAATACTGAAAAACTACTTAGGCACGAGTTTATATGTTGATGACCGCTCAAAGTCAATTACTCCGTCGTAAGTTTTACTTCGCGCTCGTAAATCGCTAGGGACAAAGAGAAAGTTTTTGTAACGCCGTGAGCTATTGCATGTAAAATGTTTTTATTGCATGTTAAAACTGTAGCGTTCTTTTAGCGTTCAAGTTAGCGTTGTGAGATGTTGTGCGGTAAAAGAATGTGTAGTTGTTATAGTTTTAGAGTAGCGCCGCTCTTCTCTTTACTTTGATGGTCTAGGAAACGATTATAGAATAAATTATGAAGATGATGTGCTTTATATTCTTAATAATACATACTTCTTATAAATACATGCTTTAAAAATCAAATTTTAATATTTTTGTCTGTCTGTCTGTCTGTTTGTTTGTTTCGACTAATCTCTGAAACGGCTGGGCCTATTGTGACGGTATTTTCACTGGCAGTTAATTGACGTTATAGATAGTAATTTAGGCTACATTTATTTCAGAAAAATGATTAGAGTTCCGCGCACAAAGTAAAAAGAAACCGGGGAACACGGTCCGTAACTAATATGTACCATCATTACTTCATTATTGTTTTAGGCTCACTAAATGTTTTTGGCTTCAAACTGGGTCTATGAAGATCGAGAATCAAGATACAATACTACTGAGCTATAACTCTGTTTTCAATTTCTGTTCGTGACGGTTGTAAATTATATTGACGGGCAATATTTTCTCTTTACAACGGCGGCTACAAGACAACGCTTTCAGACGATGATTCGTATCGGGATTCTATGAATGATGTAGGTTTCTGGCTTTTAGAAAATCAAATAAACATGACAAAGCTAATTAATATTTCTGTTAGATTATGTACATCATTTATAGGAGAAAATGTCGTAGAGCTTTTTGTGGTGTCCGTCTAGGAACAATGGTGGTGTGCGTCGTTATGTTCTGGTTTTAAAGCTAGGGTACATAAGAAGGAGTTTTACACTACATAATGGAACTTCCTTCTTAGAGATAGCAACGCTTATTTGGCCGACCTCAGGTAGGACTTATATTCTATCTGTGGTCGTTAACAACTATCCATGGCCGGCGGTGGCCACTTCTATAGAGTGGCCCGTACTCACCGTTTTTGCTACATTCATTTCATAAAAATAAATATAAAATCCATACAACTGCAAGCATTCAATTTTCAAAACTCAAATAGTAATGTAATATACATTAACAGTAATACATCAAGATATCATTAGTAATATCGTGTATTGCAAGCTCGTAAAAATCTTACTTTCTTGCTTGGTTATAAACAGTAACTCTGAGGTAACGACGCAAATAGACTGCGTATCGCATCGGCGGCCGACGCCTTTGTTGTCGACACGCAAACATTTGCCTCATTGAAACAAGTTACTCCACTTTAAAGCTTTGAAATTTTCTTTATTGGGTTCGTAATTGTCTATTATTAATCTTCGAAAAAGGAGGAGATTACAATTTTATTTTCATTTTAGCTTTGAACTCGCTTACTTTCATTAATAAATTATTCTTGTCAACATTTTTTTATAATATTAAATTTGCCTTTTTATAAATTACGAACGTGTCAATAGTAATATACCGTGTATTGCAAGCTCGTAAAAATCTTACTTTCTTGCTTGCTTAGTTATAAACATTAACTTCGAGGTAACGACGCAAATAGACTGCGTATCGCATCGGCGGCCGGCGCCTTTGTTGTCGACAAGCAAACATTTGCCTCATTGAAACAAGTTACTCCACTTTAAAGCTTTGAAATTTTCTTTATTGGGTTCGTAATTGTCTATTTTTAATTTTCGAAACAGGAATAGCTTACGCGTTTTTATTAAAATTTTAGCTTAGAACTTGCTTACCTTCGTTTGTAACTCATTCTTGTAAATATTTTTAATAATATTAAATTTGCCTTTTTATAAATTACGAACATGTCAATAGTAATATACCGTGTATTGCAAGCTCGTAAAAATCTTACTTTCTTGCTTGCTTAGTTATAAACATTAACTTCGAGGTAACGACGCAAATAGACTGCGTATCGCATCGGCGGCCGGCGCCTTTGTTGTCGTCACGCAAACATTTGCCTCATTGAAACAAGTTACTCCTCTTTAAAGCTTTGAAATTTTCTTTATTGGGTTCGTAATTGTCTATTTTTAAGTTTCGAAAAAGGAGTAGCTTACGCGTTTTTATCAAAATTTTGGCTTTGAACTCGCTTATCTTCATTCGTAATTTGTTCTTTTAAACATTTTTTTTTAATATTAAATTTGCCTTTTTAGAAATTACCAACGTGTCAATAGTAATATACCGTGTATGCAAGCTCGTAAAAATCTAACTTTCTTGCTTGCTTAGTTATAAACAGTAACTCCGAGGTAACGACGCAAATAGACTGCGTATCGCATCGGCGGCCGGCGCCTTTGTTGTCGTCACGCAAACATTTGCCTCATTGAAACAAGTTACTCCACTTTAAAGTTTTGAAATTTACGTTATCGTAATTGTCTATTTTTTTAATTACTTGAAAATTTGATGTTTATTTTTATTCGTATAAGTATTTTCATATAAAATTTAATATGATCGTGGGAATCGTGGGGATCGTGGGAAGTGAGTCAGCTTTATAACGGACGTGAAAAACACCGAAATGTTTTAGATTTATAAATACTTTTTACCATCCGAATATAGCAGAACGATAAAATATCTTCATTTGAAGATATTTACAGGGAACTTTACCATTGAAGTATTATTAAACAGTATATTTATAAGGTTATATATAGAGCAATGCACACAAATAAATTCATTCATACTAATAGGCATTTTAGTTTAAATGTGCTTCGTCTAGAATGTCTAGATGATTTCTCCAGACGCAACAATACCCCGCCAAAGTGAGTCCCCGAAGTGAATCCCTAAAGGAACATTAAAATTTCTCAAAATAGCTTTTAAAATGTATCTTTGTTATTCTTTTATTTAGTACAAAAAGTGAAATATTGCTTGTTTCGACAGATCGGGTCATAAATCTTCAATGTTTCTTTAAATAGCAAATGTATCAGTATTAGTAGATAGGTATAGTCCGCGTCAAACTGCTAGTCCGCTGTGAAGTTGTTGCCAGCAAATGTAGTCATACAATTTGCTACGGCGACGCAATTCATTTCTGCGCATACATACGTGGTTTTTTTGCGATTCTAAGCACGTGTTGTCATTTGCCTGACTGCTGATTATAAATATTTTATTAACTTGACAAAAAAGGGTTTGTTTTATAATATCGTGTACGTATTTGCTACTTTGGTACTTTTTTATAAAATTTAAGGTAGGTACTTACTTTATTTTATGCGCTTGAAATGCAGGACTTTAAAAGATAATAAAATACCCCAAAATTAGAGTATCATGTTTGTAAAGTTTGTCAATTTCAACTTTTCGATAATTTAATTACACCAATCCAAAAAAAATGTGAAGTCACCAAAATATATAGATTCCACGAAGTGCCGCGTTAGGCCATAAAGCTATGAGGCTACGGCATAAATATTCAGCGTATCGCCGACCCCTCGCGCTCTCAAACGGGGCTCGTCACGCGACCCCTACCTCATTGTAAGAAGTTATTCTACTTTAAATACCCCTCGTATAAGCGATCGATGCGTTTCTGCAGATTAAAGTCTACGACGCCCCGTAAACCGTGTTGAAATGAAAAACGACTTCGGAGCGAGAATGAAACATGCACTGCTTTGGGAATGCCGTTCACTTTAATTTGTTTTACTGGATGTAATTTGTATGGAAAGCAATTGATGTCGTTTAATATTACATTTAATAGCTTGCATTTAATATTACATAATAAAAAAATAGTACAATGATCTTTGCACTAAATTATTATGAATCAAACCTCTAAGTATATCCTAGGACAGTTGTGCAGTACAAATAAGGATTGATAACATACGGGTTATTTATAGTCAATCTGAAATAAAATAGCGTATGCATCACATTAACATCTGAAACAAACCTCAAGATGGTTTTCATTGAAGATGCAGATATTCTAATTCTTTATACAATAACATTATAAAAGGTACTATTAAACGCAGTTTATTTGTTTGTTATAACCACTTACAATTGTCGCTTGAACGGAGTCATAATTATATGATAAGGAAAGTTTACAAGAGGCCATTAAAATATGCTATGAGCGTATCGCGGCCTAACAAAGTTATCCTCTAAAGTAACTTGCGGAGATAAGAGACGTAAAGGCTATTTTAAAATATCTTATTAGTACCTAACAAATTTGTGAACGATCGGCGTGATTCGACAACTTTGTGCCGAAGTTGTTTGTAAGTTTTGAGAAATTTCCAGCCGTGTTTCCAAACCTTATCGCCCGTAGAAGTAACAAGCTGAGATAAATGAAGTTGGGTTGTTCTTAATTTAATGGCTGGTCGGAAGTTTGCGGACGTGATCGGAAGGGCCTCTCGTCGACCAGTTATTGCCAATTATCAGACAGATCCGGTCATAATCGATATAAAATTTTATAAGATCGTTTTCTGCGCTAAAGTAGTAAGTTCTCCTTTCGTTTAAATTGTTCGTTGTTCAATACTTATACTTTGATTTTTATAACATTGAATTAGCAAACGAGCACTGACGGTAAGCTTCATTACCGCACAATCTATATTTGTAAATAACTTCATCTAGAACAGGTTTTACCTGAAGATTTTTTTTATAATATAAGTAGCAGCCTCCTAAGGTAAAGTGGCTACTGCCGCTCATGGACATCTGTAATCAACCCTAGATAGGATTAGATATTCCTACTTGAGGTCTGCCACAGATGCGCCGCTATCCCTGAGGACTAAGATGTTATGACAGATACTTTACAGTCCTGTTGACTGAGCTGGTTAGTGATCACCTCATATTATGTTGGTAAGTCCGGCTTCTACAGTGGTATTCTTGTGATCACACTTTTCAGTGCTTAATAGGAGCTGCTTGGTGGCAGTGGTACCTTCCGCGAACCATACACGTCCTATCGTTCTACCTTCCTACACGAATACGAAAAAATCTTGGTTTCTACAGACTTAAAATCCGGAATCTATTCAAACAAAGGGGAATTGAGTCACGTACTGAACGTCAGTTCGTAGTATGACAGCGGAGTCCGTTCAGCTTCGAACTAACTCGAATCGACAGACTTTGGCGAGCGGCCGGACAGCAAAAGTCTGATTTATTCTTTTTTGTTACCTTGGCTAACGTGTAAAAATGGGTACGGAAGTATTTAACTACCTTTAGAGAATTTTACCTAGATGGAAAGTCCAGGTTTCAATATGATTTTATAAAAATATAAATGGTTAAGCACATTAACTCCCCAACCGACCAACCATAACCAAATATACTATCCAGTCTGTGAACCCATTACTATCCCACTGGTGGGCACGGGTCTCCTTTCAGTGAGAAAGCTAAACTTCACGCACCTTTGAAAACTTCTTTCACACGTACAAGTTGACTTTAAATCTTTTCTTTCACCATTGCTGCAAGTAATAATTAATTTCTAAAATAATGTCTAATATTCCAAATAAACTCCAAGCAATCGCTAAATGTTTTTGAATAATTAATAGGTAAACAAGTATACATTTTACTGCATCACTGTCAACTATAGATCTTAAAATGAAGAATATAAAACATATGTGAAATAGGCTTATTGAGGAAAAATTATAGGTCAATTGAGATTTTTTTTTTCTTTATAATATAAGGGTAGCAGACGAGCATGCAGTCCACCTGATGGTAAGTCGCTACTGCCGCCCATGGACATCTGTATTCAACTCCAGATAGGATTACATATTCCACCTGAGGTTGGCCACAGATGCGCCGCTACCCCTGAGGACTAAGCTGGAACGCCTCGGAAAAGTCTGTCTCCCTTACCACACCCTTCAAACCGGAACACAGCAGCGCCTAACACTGCTGTTATTAGGTAGAAATAGGTGTGGCGGTGGTGCAGCTGGAGTCGAACCACAGAGGGTTCTACCACCTTCAAAATACTCGATCAACTACTCTTAACTAACTTGATTAACTGAGATATACTCGTATCAATGAAGCTTATGTCAGAATTGGAACACTCAAAAGAAAAGCTGTGGTTTACTTCCACGGAGAAGGAAACGGCTTTTATTTCATACTCGTAGGTAGTTTGGCCGTATACTGCATTATTTGGTAAATATTGACGTGGGGCAGTAAAGTCAGGAAAACATATTAATAATCCTTCACAAAGCATTCATAATTTGTGAAGCACATTCATGTGAATGAATGAATAAATGTGAGTAGATTTCGCTATTTTTCCTTTCAGGACGAGGAAAAGTATTTTCTATGTAATGTAACTCATTAGGGGTTAGTTGCTGAAGGGTTACTTTTTCGCTTTTGAAAAATACACTGCAGCTTGTAAAGCGTGTACACTGGCTTGTTGATGCAACTAACGAGTGCTAATTAGTCGTGTGGAAGAACTCCGACCGGCTTTTTGTGGAACGGGTATTCCGCTTCCTTTAGTTATTCTCTTAATGCTTCCCACGGGAATCTGGTTGAAAGAGATAAGCTGTATAAGCCCCAAGACCTGTGCTATCTGTGTGCGCTTCCTTTTTGAAATAATTGGCCAAGTGCGTACCGAACTTGTTTACGATGCGTTCAGTATAACCAAATTCTCACAATTATGATTATAGTATTAGTATTTGTTCTCATAGCAGCTACAAAAGTACATTGCGAAAATTTAATACCTATATATCTATTACAGATCAATAGATAAATACCTAAATAATATTTGTTTCTTGTATAGGGATCTCCCTATATTTTTAACTTAATTTTATTTTTATTATTAGAATTTGTTGTTATAGCGACCTCAGCACATGTATTATACGCAAAATCTGTAAATATTTGAAGAGTTTGTGTTACGTTATACCTATTTCTTATTAGTAAACATAGAGTCCTGTGACAGACAGACAAAAAGCGGAGGCTTAGTAATAGGGTTCCGTTTTTACCTTTTCAGTACGGAACCCTAAAAAGACATGCCCGATGGCGTTACTTTCGACGCGAATTGAGGTCTCGAATCCCTAACGGAGCAATATATATTTGTCTCGGGACCGGGTATTAAATGTCTATTGTTAGTTTTATTGCCAATTCGGGAACAAAATAAATGTTGCTGTGTTTAAAATGTAAGTTTTTGACGTCATGCATTTAAACGTTAATTTGTTAGCTGTATTTTGTACAAGCTAATATTGCCTGCGATTAAATTTATTGATACAGTGCTGCAGTGATTGGATAGGTTATTTATGTTGTCAAAACGATTCTGATATTAGTAAACATAATTAAGTTTTATTTTACCAATATTTTGTAAATAATAATCTATATTGGAAATGTTATTAAATTGTATATTGTAACTTGTATTACTTGTTATACTTATTATATTTTCATCGCCTATTTTATCCCCTTGGGGGTAGAATTGATCAAAATCCTTTCTTAGCAGATGCGTACGTCATAACATCTACCTGCATGCCAAATTTCAGCCCGATCCTTGCAATGGTTTGGGCTGTGCGTTGATAGATCACTATGTTAGTCAGTCACCTTTGAGTTATATATATTTATAGTTATATTATATAAAATCCATACGACTGCAAGCATTCAATTTTCAAAACTCAAATAGTAATGTAATATACAATAACAGTAATACATCAAGATATCATTAGTAATATCGTGTATTGCAAGCTCGTAAAAATCTTACTTTCTTGCTTGCTTAGTTATAAACAGTAACTCCGAGGTAACGACGCAAATAGACTGCGTATCGCATCGGCGGCCGGCGCCTTTGTTGTCGTCACGCAAACATTTGCCTCATTGAAACAAGTTACTCCACTTTAAAGTTTTGAATTTTACGTTATCGTAATTGTCTATTTTTTTAATTACTTGAAAATTTGATGTTTATTGGAGTTTACTCCTTAAGAAACGATTTGAGTTATAAGGCCCGGTACGGAAATTTTATGAGGAGTAAAATCAAGTGTAACACGAAAAGTTGAGGCGTTACGTAGAAAGAGACAAACATATATATCTGTAGGATTGAACGTGTAAAAGAATGAGATGGAATACATTACACAGCGTATCTCATTCTCGGGGTCTCCTCTTTGCGCGATACTTCGTAGTCTCACTGTATAGTTCACTACCTCCAGTCTGAGAGTTGAATGTGTGCGTATGTTTGTACGTGTGTGTTGCGCGCCTGCGTATTACGAAGTTCTGCCACAACTTATAATTCAAAGTGAAAGAAATCAATCATCCTAAAATTGGATTTGTATAAATTGAACACAATTATTATTATTATTATTATTTATATTATTTTGTAACATACTTTATGTCATACGCATTATTGAAGTAATATAAATAATCCGAATAATTACAGATATATGTTTGTTTCTCTTATCATTTTAGCAGATGCGTTCATTTACCCTTTTTTTCTATTCGATATATATCATAATTATCGTTCGTAAGGAGTAAACTCCAATCGTGCGTCGTAGCTGACACACACACACTTTTTTTTTTATTCGTATAAGTATTTTCATATAGAATTTAATATGATTGTGGGAATCGTGGGGATCGTGGGAAGTGAGTCAGCTTTATAACGGACGTGAAAAACACCTAAATGTTTTAAATTTATAAATACATTTTACCATCCGAATATAGCAAAACGATAAAATATCTTCATTTGAAGATATTTACAGGTAACTTTACCCTTGAAGTATTATTAAACAGTATATTTATAAGGTTACATATAGTGCAATGCAAACAAATAAATGTATTCATACTAATAGGCATTTTAGTTTAAATATGCTTCGTCTAGAATGTCTAGATGATTTCTCCAGACGCAACAATACCCCGCCAAAGTGAGTCCCCGAAGTGAATCCCTAAAGGAACATTAAAATTTCTCAAAATAGCTTTTAAAATGTATCTGTTATTTTTTATTTAGTACAAAAAGTGAAATATTGCTTGTTTCGACAGATCGGGTCATAAATCTTCAATGTTTCTTTAAATAGCAAATTTATCAGTATTAGTAGATAGATATAGTCCGCGTCAAACTGCTAGTCCGCTGTGAAGTTGTTGCTAGCAAATGTAGTCATACAATTTGCTACGGTGACGCAATTCATTTCTACGTATGTATATATACGTGGTTAATTTTGCGATTCTAAGCACGTCTTGTCATTTGCCTGACTGCGGATTATAAATATTTTATTAACTTGACAAAAAAGGGTTTGTTTTATAAAATCGTGTACGTATTTGCTACTTTGGTACTTTTTTAATTTATATTAATTTATTTATTAACAAGTATAATTACCGAATACATAAAATTTAAGGTAGGTACTTACTTTATTTTATGCGCTCGAGATGCAGGACTTTAAAAGATAATAAAATACCCCAAAATTAGAATATCATGTTTGTAAAGTTTGTCAATTTCAACTTTTCGATAATTTAATTACACCAATCCAAAAAAAATGTGAAATCACCAAAATATATAGATTCCATGAAGTGCCGCGTTAGGCCATAAAGCTATGAGGCTACGGCATAAATATTCAGCGTATCGCCGACCCCTCGCGCTCTCAAACGGGGCCCGTCACGCGACCCCTACCTCATTGTAAGAAGTTATTCTACTTTAAATACCCCTCGTATAAGCGATCGATGCGTTTCTGCAGATTAAAGTCTACGACGCCCCGTAAACCGTGTTGAAATGAAAAACGACTTCGGAGCGAGAATGAAACATGCACTGCTTTGGGAACGCCGTTCACTTTAATTTGTTTTACTGGATGTAATTTGTATGGAACGCAATTGATGTCGTTTATTATTGTATTTTGTAGCTTGCAGTCATTTATTAAAATGTCGGTTGGAATTTTTATAATAAAAAATTAGTACAAAGATCTTTGCACTAAATTATTATGAATCAAACCTCTATGTATATCCTAGGACAGTCGTACAGTACAAATAAGGATTGATAACATACGGGTTATTTATAGTCAATCTGAAATAAAATAGCGCATGCATCACATAAACATCTGAAACAAACCTCAAGATGGTTTTCATTGAAGATGCAGATATTCTAATACTTTATACAATAACATTATAAAAGGTACCTTTAAACGCAGTTTATTTGTTTGTTATAACCACTTACAATTGTCGCTTGAACGGAGTCATAATTATATGATAAGGAAAGTTTACAAGAGGCCATTAAAATATGCTATGAGCGTGATAGCCTAGTGACAAGCAGTGATAGCTTAGTGGTTAAGAAACGCGGCCTCTCGATCGAGGGGTCCGAGGTTCAAAACCCAGGGCACGCACCTCTGATTTTCAAATTAATGTGCGTATTAGAAATTAATTATCACTTGCTTAAACGGTGAAGGAAAACATCGTGAGGAAACCTGCATACCTAAGAGATTTATAAAAAAAAAAAAAAAATCTTAAGGGTATGTGAAGTCTACCAATACGCACTTGGCCAGCGCGGTGGACTATGGCCTAATCCTTCTCATTCTGAGAGGAGACCCGTGCCCAGCAGTGGGACAGTAATGGGTTGATGATGATGATGATGATGAGCGTATCGCGGCCTAACAAAGTTATCCTCTAAAGTAACTTGCGGAGATAAGAGACGTAAAGGCTATTTTAAAATATCTTATTAGTACCTAACAAATTTGTGAACGATCGGCGTGATTCGACAACTTTGCGCCGAAGTTGTTTGTAAGTTTTGAGAAGTTTCCAGCCGTGTTTCCAAACCTTATCGCCCGTAGAAGTAACAAGCCGAGATAAATGAAGTTGGGTTGTTCTTAATTTAATGGCTGGTCGGAAGTTTGCGGACGTGATCGGAAGGGCCTCTCGTCGACCAGTTATTGCCAATTATCAGACAGATCCGGTCATAATCGATATAAAATTTTATAAGATCGTTTTCTGTGCTAAAGTAGTAAGTTCTCCTTTCGTTTAAATTGTTCGTTGTTCAAGACTTATACTTTGATTTTTATAACATTGAATTAGCAAACGAGCACTGACGGTAAGCTTCATTACCGCACAATCTATATTTGTAAATAACTTCATCTAGAACAGGTTTTACCTGAAGATTTTTTTTATAATATAGGAGTAGCAGCCTCCTAAGGTAAAGTGGCTACTGCCGTTAATGGACATCTGTAATCAACCCAAGATAGGATTAGATATTCCTACTTGAGGTCTGCCACAGATGCGCCGCTATCCATGAGGACTAAGATGTTATTACAGATACTTTACAGTCCTGTTGACTGAGCTGGTTAGTGATCACCTCATATTATGTTAGTAAGTCCGGCTTGTACAGTGGTATTCTTGTGATCACACTTTTCAGTGCTTAATAGGAGCTGCTTGGTGGCAGTGGTACCTTCCGCGAACCATACACGTCCTATCGTTCTACCTTCCTACACGAATACGAAAAAATCTTGGTTTCTACAGACTTAAAATCCGGAATCTATTCAAACAAAGGGGAATTGAGTCACGTACCGAACGTCAGTTCGTAGTATGACAGCGGAGTCCGTTCAGCTTCGAACTAACTCGAATCGACAGACTTTGGCGAGCGGCCGGACAGCAAAAGTCTGATTTATTCTTTTTTGTTACCTTGGCTAACGTGTAAAAATGGGTACGGAAGTATTTAACTACCTTTAGAGAATTTTACCTAGATGGAAAGTCCAGGTTTCAATATGATTTTATAAAAATATAAATGGTTAAGCACATTACCTCCCCAACCGACCAACCATAACCAAATATACTATCCAATCTGTGAAACCATTACTATCCCACTGGTGGGCACGGGTCTCCTTTCAGTGAGAAAGCTAAACTTCACGCACCTTTGAAAACTTCTTTCACACGTACAAGTTGACTTTAAATCTTTTCTTTCACCATTGCTGCAAGTAATAATTAATTTTTAAAATAATGTCTAATATTCCAAATAAACTCCAAGCAATCTCTAAATGTTTTTGAATAATTAATAGGTAAGCAAGTATACATTTTACTACATCACTGTCAACTATAGATCTTAAAATGAAGAATATAAAACATATGTGAAATAGGCTGGAGGAAAAATTATAGGTCAATTGAGATATACTCGTATCAATGAAGCTTATGTCAGAATTGGAACACTCAAACGAAAAGCTGTGGTTTACTTCCACGGAGAAGGAAACGGCTTTTATTTCATACTCGTAGGTAGTTTGGCCGTATACTGCATTATTTGGTAAATATTGACGTGGGGTAGTAAAGTCAGGAAAACATATTAATAATCCTTCACAAAGCATTCATAATTTGTGAAGCACATTCATGTGAATGAATGAATAAATGTGAGTAGATTTCGCTATTTTTCCTTTCAGGACGAGGAAAAGTATTTTCTATGTAATGTAACTCATTAGGGGTTAGTTGCTGAAGGGTTACTTTTTCGCTTTTGAAAAATACACTGCAGCTTGTAAAGCGTGTACACTGGCTTGTTGATGCAACTAACGAGTGCTAATTAGTCGTGTGGAAGAACTCCGACTAGCTTTTTGTGGAACGGGTATTCCGCTTCCTTTAGTTATTCTCTTAATGCTTCCCACGGGAATCTGGTTGAAAGAGATAAGCTGTATAAGCCCCAAGACCTGTGCTATCTGTGTGCGCTTCCTTTTTGAAATAATTGGCCAAGTGCGTACCGAACTTGTTTACGATGCGTTCAGTATAACCACATGTCACAATTATGATTATAGTATTTTTTAGTATTTGTTCTCATAGCAGCTACAGAAGTACGTTGTGAAAATTTAATACCTATATATCTATTACAGTTCAATAGATAAATACCTAAATAATATTTGTTTCTTGTATGGGGATCTCCCTGTATTTTTAACTTAATTTTATTTTATTATTAGAATTTGTTGTTATAGCGACCTCAGCACGCAAAGTCTGTAAATATTTAAAGTGTTTGTCTGTTACATTATACCTATGTGTCATTAGTAAACATAGAGTCCTGTGACAGACAGACAAAAACCGGAGGCTTAGTAATAGGCTTCCGTTTTTACCTTTTCAGTACGGAACCCTAAAAAGACATGCCCGATGGCGTTACTTTCGACGCGAATTGAGGTCTCGAATCCCTAACGGAGCAATATATATTTGTCTCGGGACCGGGTATTAAATGTCTATTGTTAGTTTTATTGCCAGTTCGGGAACAAAATAAATGTTCCTGTGTTTAAAATGTAAGTTTTTGACGTCATGCATTTAAACGTTAATTTGTTAGCTGTATTTTGTAAAAGCTATTATTGCTTGTGATTTAATTTATTGATAGCACTGCAGTGATTGGATAGGTTATTTATGTTATCAAAACGATTCTAATATTAGTAAACATAAGTAAGTGTGTATTTAATTTATTTTATTGATATTTTGAATTCTGTGCTTACAAAAATAACAATATTTCAAATGATTGTTATTTACTAAGCTCCCCTGTTGGTACGCGTTTAATTTGACAAGCGCTAACGAAATATTGTAAATGAAGTAAAATTATTATTTATTTCATAGATAAGTATAGATATCTCATCGCCTTGTAATTGAAGGGAGCCATTAAATGGCTTAAACGGTTGACAGTTCTGTTAATGGCTATCATGGTGTAATTTACGCGGAAATGCAGACATACACAGTTAAGTGGTGCAAAAGCACTAAATCGAAGAAAAAGTGCGGAGAAATATCGTTTCATTCGTAAATGATAAAAAATATTAAAAAAACTACATTTTTTTAATATTTTTCAAATACGAAAATAGATGACAGTGACAATTTCAATTGTCAAAACTGGTTACATTTTCTTATTAGGAGTGAGTAATCTTTACTAATCTATGATTTATTTATTATTACACCACTGTGTACTGCATTTGTAATATTTGCATAATTTTACAATAAATGTAATAAATATTATTACAATTGTGGTTTAGGAAAAGTGTCGCAAACATTTTCGCTACGCTCTAATGACAAATATTACTACAAATATTATTAGTAAGACTGATTAATTAACTCTGTGTGTCATGTATAAGCTCTAAACAGTCAGTATAAGTGAGCCGGCTTCACTTGACGCCGCTAAGCCGGCTTAGGCTTCGTGCTACACCGGGACTGTTACCCGCTTACCGTTACAGTAGCGCACTACTGTTATTAAACAGTAATTTGTTATTAATTTTAATTTTAAAAACATTGATACTTGTACCAAGTTTAATTCATGAAGAAATTGGATTTATTCATATAAAATATTATACGATGTTAGGACAATTATATGTTTGCGCTATTTATAAGCTCTTAACAATCTATATAACCCAATAAGATGACATAAATTCTTGTGCTACGAGTATAACGAATAGTTGCATTATTTTCAGTGGTTATCAGTTTAGTAATTAATTTAATTATCATTATGTTTCTATTATGGAATAATTTTGTTATATTACAATTTAGTCATGTCTAATAATTCCTGGAATATATAATATTTTAGAATTGTGTGCTTCCAAAAATACCAATATTGCAAATGATACTTATTAATTAAATTTCGCTACACAAACGCTAAAAAATAGGGATTGTGTCTTGCATTTGTAACATTTGTATAATATTACAATAAATGTAATAAATATTATTACAAATGTGGTTTAGGAAAAGTGTCGCAAACATTTTCGCTACGATCTAATGACAAATATTATTAGTAAGACTGATTAATTAACTCAGTGTGTCATGTATAAACTCTAAACAGTCAGTATAAGTGAGCCGGCTTCACTTGACGCCGCTAAGCCGGCTTAGACTTCGTGCTACACCGGGACTGTTACCCGCTTACTGTTACAATAGCGCACTACTGTTATTAAACAGTAATTTGTTATTAATTCTAATTTTATAAACATTGATACCAAGTTTCAAGAATTAATTTCATTTATTCCAATAAAATATTACGTTATGACGTTATTTTAAAATAAACGTTAAGACAATTATTTTTTTCCACCATTTATAAGCTCTTAACAATCAGCATAACCCAATGAGTTGTCATAGACACTTGTGCAATAATACACGATACATGGCAAGACGTTAATTTATGAATAAGCTAATAATTAGTGTAAGTAAGTAGTAGTCTCGCTTGATACCGATCTAGCTTAGATTCAATTTACTCGATTAAAATAAAATTCACCTGTACCCTTACCAGGAGATTTTACGTTTCGACAAATATGACTGTTTTGGTATTTGTTTACGTATTTGCCCATACAAATTCCAATCAGCGCCCCTAGCGGATTGTGTCAGAACTAGGAAATCGTATTGGCCCATAACGTAAAAACGTAAAAACTCCTGGGAGGGGTACTGGACTGTTACGTGCTTATTGTAATATCGCTGTTATTTTAAAGTATAGGTAAATGTTACAGACATTTAAAATTATGAGAATAATTAACTATGTAACATAAATAATTATCACTTGTATGAGCCCTTCAAGATTTTATTTTATAAACGAATTTGTGAACTACTTTAAATGGTCACAAGTGGATATTATTTAGCGTGTACGAGTATAGCGTAGTGTGTAGGTTTTATCCCTGCGTTCCCCTTTATACAGCTTTTGTATCCCTTTATTGCGTATCCCTTTTATACAGCGTTTTATCCCTGTAGTTGCGGGACAAGAATAGGAATAGGGCTACGGTATACCCTGCCTATCGTAAGAGACGTCTAAAAGGGGGCTTCTGGGGTTGTGGGCGGCAAGAGTGGGAGCTCGAACCGCCCGGTAAGCGACCCCGGGAAGGACGGCGGTATGTGTGGTCGCATACCGTCGTACGCACCAGACGGTGCGGCGGACGGAGCACGACGGGGTAACGCACTAAGAGGACTCCAGTTGTGTTCCTTTGGAGATCCCGGAGTCCTCTACGCAGCGCCGAGGACGGTCACCGGGGGGGTTTAAGTGCGGTAAGAGTCCCACATAACCCTGTGTGGCTCCTACGGCATCGGGTACCTTCGATGGTTCGTGAAAAAAAAAGTGTACAGCGTTTAGAACATTAGGCAGACCTTAACTGTAACTGATACATTTATTGCCCAAAAGATCATTACGTTAGTTTCTGTTTAAAGAGAACACAAAAATAATTCTCACTGCAATAATAAATAATTAGCTATACGACTTGTATAACCACTAAGCGGTCAGTTTAAGTGATCTAGCCTCACTTGACGGTACTAAGCCGGCTTGGATCCGGCTTTCGTGTTACGATAATCAACTGGGACTATTGTATGTAGTATACAGTTGAACAATTGTAATTAATTCCAGATTTTTTTATGTTAGTTTTTTCATTATATTTGCATACAAAAATATTCCAAAGGTACGTTGGTCATCTTTAATTATTGTCTAATGGTTAATTGTAAGTTTGATAACCAAAGTGTTATTGAGAGTGAAATAATTTGCTTTTTAGTACCAAAAAGTTTTCTAATAATCAATCAGATACTAGTGCCTAGGATTCGAACTTCCGAGATTTCCGACATATGAAGCAAAACTGATAAAACTGAGCTATCACAGCTTAAGGACTAAGTCGTTAATTTATACTTAAGTATCTTTTACATTATTTGTCCAATATAAAATCTGTTTGCTTTCTAACTTGCATCAATTTTGGTATCGCTAAAGTTAGTCTATTTTGTAATTTTCACAGCATTAACAGAATCGACATGTGACGCTTTGAGTGGGATTACAAAGCTTCATTCAATTAGCGGATGGCTTTTGTTAGGGGTTTCTAAACTTTCGGTTTACGGATTGGCCACTAATCCGTATAAAAGTAAGCCAATGACTTAAGTTCCGCGTTTCCAGAGTTACGGATTGAAATACCCATCAATTGTATTTAATTTAATTGGAGTTTTTTTTTTATAATATAGGAGTAGCAGACGAGCACGCAGTTCACCTGATGGCGATATGGCGCTGGATGATAAGTGGCTACTGCCGCCCATGGACATCTGTAATCAACCCCAGATAGGATTAAATATTCCTACCTGAGGACTAAGCTGGAACGCCTTGGAAAAGTATATTTCCCTTACCACACCCTTCAAACCAGAACACAACAGCGTTTAACACTGCTATTATGAATCAGAAATGGCGGCGATGGTGCCGCCGGAGTAAACCCTCAGAGGATTCTACCTTCAAAAGTGTTAACATGCTGTCCACTTCATTCTAACTAATCACTGTTATCCTCGCTGACCATCCCAAATATAATTAAAATGCTGTATAAAATCGGCTACACAAGCTTAACTATCCCTAGCTCTTCTGTTTTCCGTTCGAAATAGTATACGATGACACTTCACACTGTTATAAAACAGGAATCATAGTAGGTTCCAATAAATCAGTTGTATCTAAATTTTCCACCTTAAAAACAATAGTAAGTTTTAATTTTTTTATTTCATTTACCTAACGATTTTCCGCCACTTTCACTGACAATAAAATTATATTATGGCTCATTTGTTGTTGGTTAAACAAAATTCAATCCCGTAGCTAGAACTGTAACTAGCAACAGTTCCGTATCGCTGACAAAGTTTCGCGGCGCAGTTTGTAAAAACTTTCGCAGCGTTAATAGAATTGACGTGTGACGCTTTGAATGGGATTACAAAGCTTCATTCAATTAGCGGATGCCTTTTGTTGAGGGGATTCAAAACTCCCGGTTTACGGATTGGCCACAAATCGACATTAAAATAAATCAATGAATTAAACTATAAACGTATCCCCAGTTAGGGGAACATATGCCGAGCATCGGATCTTTTAATTATGAAAATTAAGAGAAGACAATATTTCATGTCAGTCAAAATCGAAAGTCAAATCTCAAAAGTGTCTAGTACCTCAAAAACTAGAACCTTTTAATCATTTTTTTTACCAAATATTTTATATAATATCTAATAAAAATGAAAAGGACTTCCGCCTCGTTTATTTCCAATTACATAATATATTAATGCTTATTTATTGTTGTGTAAATAAAATTCAATCCCGTAGCTAGAACTGCAACTAGTTCCGTATCGCTGACAAAGTTTCGCGGCGTAGTTTGTAAAAACTTTCGCAGCGTTAATAGAATTGACGTGTGACGCTTTGAGTGGGATTACAAAGCTTCATTCAATTAGCTGATAGCTTTTATACCACACTTGTGTGCAATGTTTTTTAGTTTAACGGAAAATAACATAATACGGTTATACCTACTGTAGTAGATGATTGTTAAAAGTGCTTAGAATTTTAGTTCCTTTTGTTTTGACAGTGGTCGGAAATCGACTTTAATCATATTTTTTTATAAATAAAATTAAAAGTCGTCAATAGTTTTGCAAAAAAAGGTAACTGGATAACAAACGAGAGAAAAGTATGCTGAAATGTTTTGTTCCTTACCTGCAGTAACAACAACTTTTGTGGCGTTTTCCCCAAAACTAGAAAGAGCATCACAAATTAAGTATTTAGGCTTATTAGTTGACGAGATAATGTTATCAAAAACTTCACTATGAGAACGGAATGCTTTAAACACAAATATAAATCTGCTTTGTTAAAAAGACAACTTGCTGGTGAAAATTTGAAACCTGCCTGCATGCAATATCTACCAATAAAAAAGTTCTTTAATGCTAATTAAACACATTATTTAACCTCCAAATACGTACATACACACTCACACACACACACACACACACACACACACACACACACATACACGCTTGGATTTTAAAACCCAGGAGATGCCCCACTGACGGCTGACTATCTTCTTATCCCACCTAACACCACAGGGATTATAGGAGCGGCTGAAAAACAGCGCTACTCGAATCCCTGATTCTGAGACAGCAATGCTGAGCCGAATTCCTTTTGTCATATTAATATTACTGTAAAATGTACATTTATTCTTTCTGTAACTGTGTTATTATGGCAATAAACGTTTATTATTATTATTATTAAAAATTAATTGATTTGGTTAAGATTGAGTAACAATAAATATCTGCAAAGTTAGAAGAACCTAATCGACGTACCGACGTAAAATCCTTATTCCGAATTTAGTTAATAATTCCGAGTTCAAAATACGGGAGTGAAAGAGAACGTGATACAATCAGGTGTATTCTTTGTTTTATAGCCTTAGACGTAAACAAATAAAACGTCGTCAGCTTTTCCTAGCATAGGTAGTTGATACATATATTTCACGTATATAAAACGAAGTTCTCCTCTAGTCTAAATCTTAGTTTGATTTCCGCTTCAACAATGTCGATGTGGCGGGCCCAGTTTCGCCAGTTGTTCGTCAACAGTTGCACTGCAAAGTTCCTAGTCGGTTTACATTTCAATGAATAAGCCTTTAAATTTCGGATATTTCAGATTGTAGAACTTTCTGTGATTGGTTTCGAGCAGGCTATGTATGTATGTATTCGTATACAAAGCGTTCTAACTTACGCAACAAAAATTAGACATATCGTTTATTAATAGACGATCCTCAGAAGTTAACAATGAGTTAGAGAGGTTCTTCCACAGTATATTTTGGTTTATCCGGTGACAATTCGTAGCAAACATTTACCGCTTCTAGGGCACGGGAAGATAGAATATCAGCAATTCTTTTAATATCTTACATCTTCAAACATTACATAAAAAGAGTTTCCTGCTATTATTTTTGTTAAAGCTGTGTTCAAAAAGAGGAAAAATAAAAATATCTGCGGCTATTTTAGATGTTCATCAAAGATGGAGTTGGGCTGTTTGTTGGATGTTTGGATGGACCGCAAGTTTGAAAATCGTGTTTAAAAGTTTACGCTGACACCGTACGGGGTTACGCGACTTGTGGCCAGTTTACATTAGGTCAGCCCGACAGTTTTACCTTTCGCTGACTGTCGGGTCTTGTATAAATATACATTTATTTAATGAAGTTTAATACAAAATTTTTGGAAATTCGAAATTTTGGTGTATTTATTGATACGGCAATATGTGTATAACAACACTTCACTATTCTAAGAAACTCTCTTTTGCCACCCTTTTATTAGCTTGACTTGTATATATGTATGTAACGGAATCTTTGAACTCGATTTTTACCCACTTTGAACGGTCAAATAGTTCAAAATTGTGAACAAGTATCAAGAACGGATGACAATACATAATTTAAATATTTGTATCCCATTTTCCTCATTAGGACCGTCAGGATGATTTTTAGTTTTTCTAACTATATTATTCACAAATAAGTTAATAATTAACCTGACACTTAATTGATCAATTTTATTTTTTAACGACAATTAATTTTCTAGTAATATTAACGATGGCAATAGTTCATTAAATCAAAAAAAAACTTTCACCTTTCTCAGCAACGAGTCTATTTAAAATAAGGTTAAATCCCATACAAAAACTCGAGTTCATTGTAGTTAACTTAGTTAAAGTTTTGGCTTTCTTACGTTCCGAGAAGTTTTCAAAGCGCACTGGGTCAAGCTAATTGGAAATAGGACAAATTAGCCTGCAGTGTTTCATTAAAGTCACGTGACAGTGTTAAGGGAATACTCGAGAACAGTTCCATTTCCAACTTCGTATTCTGGTCTAATATAATTGATATTAGACGTCAAAACAATTACATTCGTCTATAAACTGCTAATTGAAGGCGTCGGGATAGGAGAACTTGTAGTTAAGGCCCGTTCACATTAAGTTTGTCCGACACGTATCGTCGTGAGTGTCTATAAGACGTATATGATAAAAATATGTATATTAACTGTCATCAACATATTTCCATCGCACGGTGATATCAACGATTACAATATTAATATCGTCATTGTCATCAACCCATTACTGTCAGACTGCTGGGCGCAGGTCTTGTCTCTGAATGAAAAAGATTACGCCATAGTCCACCACGCTAACCAAGTGCGTATTGGTAGACTTTACATACCTTTGAGGCCTTTTTTTAATATAAATCTCTTAGGTATCCTCACGATGTTCTTCTTCGCCGTTAAAGCAAGTGATAATTAATTTCTAATACGCACATGATTTTGTAAAGTCAGAGGTGTATGCTTGGGATTTGAACCTCGGACTCCGAGAGGCCGAGTTTCTTAACCACTAGGCGGTCACTGCCTAATCAATCCATATTAATAAATATTTATTCTATAATGTTTAAAAATGAGACAGTTCAAAATTATGATAACAATACCTGTCGACATGATAACGGTGAATCGAATGTAGATCTACTCGTAAATATAGAAAAATCAAAATAAGGTTGCGGCTTGGGAGACAGTTTTGATTACCATCACGTGGACTACAATTTGTTATCAACGTCGAAAAATAAATAATTGTTTAATTGTGAGTCGAACTCAAACACTGGTTCCGTACCACTAAACTTTAAATTTATTTTCAGTATTTATTAATCATAGCAGACTGTCTACGTATTACGGTTCAATAGATAAAGCGAAAAATGCTACAAAAATAGCGGTTTCTTATAAGGCGATCCCCATTTATTTTCCAGCTTTCTAATTTTTAGTATTTGCTTTTATGGCGTCTGCCGTTATAGATACCTACTCTGTAAAATTTCAAGTGTCTATCTATTATGGTTCAAGAGTTAAAACCCTGTGACAGACGGGCAGAGAGCGGAGGCTTAGTAATAGGGCTCCGTTTTTACCCATTAAGTACGGAACCTTAAAAAGGGCGAGTTCGTAATTTCCTATATATAGGCAATGTAATTACACGGCTGAAAAGTTTGTAAACAGTTAATTATCAGCTCCAGGAACTGGTCGATTCAATCGTTAGTATATTTACATTAAAAATATATCGTATATTTTTCTTTTCGGGCTCGAATTGCGTGCCTATTGATTTACGAGATCAAACAACAATTAAGAATAATTATACGCGGTCTCTTTGTACAAAATAAACATCGATTGATACGTATATTTGTCAACGTGTGTAGATAACACACTTCAAAGTGCTACCTAAATATATTTGCTAACAATCAACCCTGTATAGGGCAGTGTGCATTGATATCAATACTTTATAGAATAATTTAAATAGGTAACTAGTTTTTCATTAAATAAAGTGATATAATTATGTTACAGTCCTGTATGCAAAAATATTTAGGTATATAAAATTGATTTTATGTTTTTTTCAACTAAGGCTTTGGTCAATAAGTCACCGATAGTTACACTGTAAGTCCAAGATTAAATCTCTCTGGAACTTGATGTATAAATTAGAATTTAGGATAAGAATAAGTTTTAAAAAGTCAAAATTTGGAAATAGCTCTGCCTTTCTTCTATTTTGTTATAGGTTCAATAAGTTATTTATTTATTTATTAATACTGGTATGAATTTCAGTTTGTCAAACCAGATATTTCAATTTGGATTCTGAATTAACGTTCTTTCTCTCTTTTCATAGTAACACCTTGGTGAAATCTACATGTTTGATAGTTTTCATAATTTCCTCGGAAACTTACATATGAATAGCTTGGCGGGCAGTGTAACTCTTCCGGCGATGACATTAGAGCTCACTTTTGGTTTATTGACAATAACAGTAATAACAAGTAAAGTATATAATAACAACTAGAATCATGTATAAAACACATTTTGTATACATAAATGAAAAAAAAATGTGAATCGGTTCAGCAAACTCAACTGATATATTTACGAGCAGGTTATGAACAGAAATTTCGAACGTATCTTCGTCGGTTCTATGGTGTAATGGTGAGCACTCTGGACTTTGAATCCAGCGATCTGAGTTCGAATCTCGGTGGAACCTTGAACTGTATAGAGTGTTTCATTTTATGTTTTTTTTTGTTTTGCATTTTAATTGTAATTGTCCAGTATTATCCCATCTTTTTATCTTGATATACAAAACCTATTTTAAACAAAAGTCTTAAAAAAAAAACAAACTGATCATAAATATTTACTGTAAATCTAACAATAAATTAAATAAAAAATATTTAAAATATATGTTTATTTTAACATTTATGAAATCAATTTCAATCAATTATTATTACACACTTACAATATATTGCATCAAATTAACTAACAATGTCAAAACATATAAATTATAGTCAATTGTTTTTCATATTAACATAACTACATTTAATTATCTTATTGTAACATTAAATTTTACAATAAATGGTTAATTTATTTATTGATTTACTGTAACAAAAATGACATGTAATCTAATATTACATATTGACATGACATATAAATAATTTCCTTTTATGTAATAAAGATCCATTACAATAGTAACATGTATATTGTATTTGTTTTAATTATATTGTGAATATGTTACAAAATGGTGACATTACATGAAAATATAAAAGCTAAAATTGTAAATGATATGCAGATTTACTTTAAGAAGGTTAAATTATGTACCTACTTGTTAGTATAAATGTAAATTGAATATTGGTATAAATTATTTTTTGAACAACGTTATTATATGAATACTAGCTGACCCGGCAAACGTTGTGTTCCCATATAAATAATAATATGTTAAGGGTGAACAACCCTTATCACTTAGGGGTATGAAAAATAAATAGTAGCCGATTCTCAAACCTACTGGATATACATATAAAATTTGCTGAAAATCGGTAAGGCCGTTTCGGAAGAGTACAGTAACTAACATTGTGGCACGAGAATTTTATATATAAGAACCTTTTCCCACAGACTAAATTGTAAATGTAAACCATTCTCAGGTCCCCTTCAACACACACAACAAATTTCATCAAAATCAGTCCAGTCGTTTAGGAGGAGTTCAGTGACATACACACGCACATAAGAAATATATATATATATATATATATATATATATATATATAAATGTATGGTAATTACACTTATTATTCATTTTGTATTGATTACGAATATATTTTAATTCACCAACATTGTATTAAGAAAGCTAACTGATTATAATGGCTTTCAAGTAAAATGGAAAGACGAGAATATGTACATTATTACAAGTATTTATTATAAAAAACATCATAATATGAATATAATTTTTTCATAATTACCTACTGCATTGGTATACGTTTGACCTTATGAGAAATGTTTCGAAGCGTTCCGACACTAGTTGTATTCTAAAAATACGAAAACAAATACAAACAAAAATATATAAAAGATAGAAACAATGGTCTCATACATCACAAAGCGTTTCTAATTTTAAAAATCTTTTTGTAGTATTACATGTTAGTTTTTGCTTAGGTTTGAAAAAGGAAAAATACACAATACTTTTCCACAATAGACAGTTTGGACAAAGGTACCGCCTATTCGGTATTAAAAATTTTTAGCTTTGAATGGTACGAAATCAATTTAATTTATTCTTGTTTTTAAATACAATAATATAATATGTATTGTTAAGTAAAACGGTCAACCTAATATCGTAATGAAGTTAACACAGTTTTAATAAGTAAAGTTATGGTAGTTATGTTAACTTATCTATTGCTACTGTAATTTTGTTATAGTGATTTTATTTAAGGTCATCAGATTAATTAATTTTATAAGGTAATTTTTCATTAAAATTGTACAGTGAAATAAAATCATACTTTTTAAATTAATTTCGGATGAATTTATTCACACAGTGTGTCATCTTGATATATTTACAGAGAATAGACTTATATAACGTGTTTACATTACTTATGAACCCGTATTAAGATTTTAGGTTACCGGAATAATACTTTCGAGTATCACAAAACTAAAACTTCTTTCCTCTTTTCCCTACAGGGCACTTTATCATAACAAAAACGCCCAAGTGGAGCCGTAAACGTTACTACCGTTTTACAAGAGTTTTTATGCTTACATTTGTTTTAATAAATGTGAGTCAATTACGGATTTAATAGAAGAATTTGCTTTGTAGTCAAGATTTCATAAAAGTTTTCCACCGGAAGTAGATTTACATTTCTTTTATAAAATACGGATGCCAGATTTTTTTAATATGCTTAGAGTATCATTAATATTTTCCTGGTTTAATATTATGTTGTAAATTGTAAGATAGATGCATTCATATTTTATTGTTAAAGTTAAGTCACAATTGATGACGTAAACACCAACACAAATTTTATTATTTAATACTGATATGTATTTTTAACAAAGCATTGCTTTTCTCGATTCTAAAAACAATTTCCTAATGAAGTAATAGTAATTGTACTCACCAACAGTGTCCTTAAAACAAATTACAACGTGGAAGACAAGTCCAAAGTGTATATAGAACAAAAGTTTTCCCAACAACATTATTCAATAATTCACATTGCACCCCACCGGTGTAAATATTCACTGTTTATAACTATATAAATATCATAGTGTAACGGTGCGTTATCGTAGCGGCCGAAGTTCGTAGCGCGTAGCACCGTAGCAGCGCTACGTGTTGCCCTCTACGATCCTGTGGCGTGACTAAAGCTCGACGTTCGAAGCTACACGGACTTTACGTTCGCCAATTTTGCCGAGGGTGCACATGCGCTCGTTTCCTTTCATAGATTTAAATATAACTTGGTACTTCTAATTACAAAGTTTACAATCAGGTCTTTGATTGTAGAAGTAATTCAAAATTATTGACTGCATAAGGACTTTAATTAAATGTCGTCTATATTGTAATATACATGGTATTTATATACCACAGATTGATAGTTGTTCGAACAATAATGTAATGTGCTTTTATAAACATAAATTTGGCTAAGCTATACTTAACGGACATAGATAAAGTAACATCATAATTTATTTCATATTTACAATAAATATGCTCGTAATATAACAATTTACGCAAATTTGAAGTATCAAACAAGTTTGTTACCAAATTATACCATTAGGTAGTACAATACGTAGTTTATAATTTGAACGTTAGTTTGTAGAGCGGTCACGATTGTTGTTTGAAGAGTGCGCTTGGCAGCTGCCGTGTTCCAGAGTTGAGGATGTATCGGTCGACTGCGCTCGCTTTGCTTTGATGATTTTATGTACCTGCCATGTCCAGTTAGTTTTCAGAAGTGTATTTCCTTTATACCGCGAACGTACGAGTTATAATACAAAAGTGATGTTCTGTTTGATGCATAAGTCATGATATATTATAAAGATATAATAGGACTGGCATAAATTTAATTTAAATAAAAAAATATATATTTTGTATGTACATTAAAATTATTTAAGCAATATAGGAAAAATGAAATTATTCAGCAAGTATGCTACCCAAATTCTACCGACAGGAAGTACATTACGTAGTTTACAATTTGGATGTTACTTGGTAGAGCGCTCACGATTGTTGTTTGAAGAGTGCGCTTGGCAGCTGCGGTGTTCCAGAGTTGAGGATGAATCGGTCGACTGCGCTCGCTTTGCTTTGTTGATTTCATATACCTGCCATGTCCAGTTAGTTTTCAGAAGAGTATTTCCTTTATACCGCGAATGTACGAGTTACGAGTATAATACAAAGGTGATGTTCTGTTTGATAGGTATATAAATTATGAAAATATAATAGGACTGACATAAATAAAGTAATAATATATGTAACTTTTTTGGTGTTTTCAATAAAATGATTTAAGCAATATAGGAAAAATGGAAGTATTCAGTAAGTTATAACAATTATATCAATAGGTGGTACAGTACGTAGTTTATAATTTGACCGTTAGTTTGTAGAGCGGTCACGATTGTTGTTTGAAGAGTGCGCTTGGCAGCTGCCGTGTTCCAGAGTTGAGGATGTATCGGTCGACTGCGCTCACTTCATGTCCAGTTAGTTTTCAGAGGAGTATTTCCTTTATACCGCGAATGTACGAGTTAAAATACAAAGCTGAAGTTCTGTTTGATGAGTATATAAATCATAATAAATTATGAAAATATAATAGGACTGACATAAATTTAAATTAAATAAAAAAAATATTTTGTATGTACCTACATTAATATTATTTACGTAATATAGGAAACATTGAAGTATTCAGCAAGTTTTTTACCAAAATTCCACCGATAGGGAGTACAATGCGTAGTTTAAAATTTGGACGTTAGTTTGTAGAGCGGTCACGATTATTGTTTGAAGAGTGCGCTTGGCAGCTGCCGTGTTCCAGAGTTGAGGATGTATCGGTCGACTGCGCTCGCTTTGCTTTGATGATTTTATGTATCTGCCATATTCAGTTGCTTCTCAGAGGAGTATTTCCTTTTATCATTATTTTGCGTTAAACAGTGTGATGATAATAATTATTTATATTTATATAAATAGGAAAAAAAAACAATACAGTACTTCTTCCTCTTTGGTATCTCAATCGATTTTCTTACCTATTTTTTGGTGCTAAACGAGCAGGTCTTATCAATAAAAAATATGATTGGGGACCCATTTTGAATGATTACCCACTTAATATCAATTTGAATTTCAAATATGTAGATTTAAATATTTTAAGTTCAAATTGGTACTGTTACTTTTTTGACAATGGAAATCTTTCTAATCGTTGCACAAATTGAAAAAAATTCTAAACTTGTGCAAACATTCCTATTTGCCAAAGAGAAAAAAGCCTAAAATGTACACTGGAACACACAAAATAATGTTTTAAACAATCTCGTATGCAATATTGGTTTCGAGCTACAAACGGTTAGTGCCGTCACAACAAAAATAGTAGAGATTATTCTAAACTACCTACAGGGATAAAGTGGGATTCGCATGACCGCACGCAAAGTAAAATGTATTGTGACACGTGCCCAGTTTACTGTACTACACGTTTTATTTATCGGTAATAGAAAACGGTTCGTTTAAACTTTTATGGATAGTGTCTGTCAGTATTAATAATGTTAAATTTTCGTCATTATTGTTTTCCAACGAAAAGCTTTCATGAAAAATAATCGTCAGATATTTTGTTAGTTCGCAAATTGTCTTTTCATCTTTTCAAAAATGTGTTTCATTTTTATTTTACGTGATGGAATAATTTGTGCAACGTTTTTATAAGCGATTTTATGGTGCACGTGTCATTATATTTTATTTTATAATAACTTTTTCTGAATTTTTTTTTTTCAATACAAAACCTGTTAGAAATATAATGTCGACACATTGAAATCGGTAAATGTTGACTTCAATAAACAACCTTTCGAATTTAAATAAATCTTCTAGATCAAAGTTATTGATCTTATGGTCAATTGATATATCAACCCGATCGCGGATAGAACCCGAAAAATGTAGATAGCAGATCAGTGCATATGCATTAGATATTAAAGATTATACTAATCATAATCTTAACTATGTCTAGCTATATTTTTTTATGACTAATACTATTTATTTCTCTTAACTTCTAAAAATACACAGTTATTTTGACAACGCGGACCCTTATAAATAATATGCTGTTGTCCGTTAATTTACATTCGTTTTCTTATGGAAATCAAGACGAAGTGCCTTCATAAAAATAATGGGTCACTTTACGATTGCCATTTTGGTAAAGAATACAGTAATGTGGGAGTTTAAAAGCTTTATGGCTTTGTGTATCAGTCTTACGATCCCGTTGGAGATATTGTGCAGACAGGATCCTTTGTTCCATATTAGGAGTTTCATCCAGGTATTTATAGGTATACCTATTTTTATAAGCGATAGTTAGTTATTACTGACAAAGGAAACATGTTTGGTGTTTAATTTATTTGTAGACAACAAATTTTCTTAAAGAGTTATGGTACTTATTTTGCGAGGTTGGATTTTGGATACCATTGAAGCAAAATTTAAAAGATTTTTTTGTTTTCAAAATTTAATCTGTGGTTCGGCATAGATACTTTAACGTTCGAACTTAGTCCACTTGTAGCCTATTTCAGTTATGACTACATCACTAAGGAGTAATTGTCAAAATGAGAAATAATCTTATAAAATTCTCGTGTCACAATGTTAGTTACCGTACTCCTCCCAAACGGCTTCACCGATTTTCACCAAATTTTATATGCATATATTGCATATTCAGTAGGTCTGAGCCGGCTACTATCTATTTTTCATACCCCTAATTGATAAAGGTTGTTCACCCTTAACATTTTTTTATTTATATGGCAACACAACGTTTGCCGGGTCAGGTTGTTAATTTATACAAGTACATGATAGCTTCGAATGAATAAGAATGTAATAAATAATATCCATAGAGTAATTATAAATTCCCAAAAAAGTGTAAAAATAAAATAATGATCTTTTCAACGTTGATGCTTTTCTAAAAGTTGTTTGATACTAACTCATGCCTTCTCAAAAGCAAAAATCCTATTATTCCGTTTATGAGGCTACGATATCAAACGACTAAACGCTCATTTAGAAAACAAGTTTTGTCCAAAATAGTAAAGTTTCTGTTCAAAAGCGGCGCTATTAACACAGAACTGAAAGTTGCTTTGGTTAAGTTACGCTAGCGTTATTATAAGTATATCTCTGTCTATAATTATATCAAAGCCCATTAATGATAATCAATCTATCCAATTTTTTCATCAAAAGATTTTATTTTTCTCTTGACTTTTGAGAGTTTTTTTTTCTTGAAAATTTAATAGGCAATCTTTGTCTGAGATTTCGTAGGCAAAACATAGAGAGATTTTGAATGTTTATTTATTTATTTATAATGTGAAAATTATCGTTTCCTTTTAAGTGTAATAATAATAAGTGTATTTTTTGTTCTCATTGACGTAGTGAAGATTCGAATACAGATCTGAAAAATTCTTCCTCGTTATATTTTCTCCATTTATTCTTTAGAACAAAGGTCGCCTTCGCAAAAACATAATATCTGAGTAGAAGTATTATATAAGGATGAGCCGCTGATAAGAACCGCCTTGAGCTCACCGGACCGCGACAAACAAAGGGCTTAGATGTTTTTCACGAGACAAAAGATAAACCTAAATGAATACAAACAAACACGATACTTTCCAAAAAAATTGGCTAAGATTTTTGGGATCACAGTACCTTTAAATAATAGGGTTTTATTCTATGCACAATGTTGGCAATATGGGTGGTGTAGCGGTGGTACAGGGTTCTAGGTTCGCTTCCTGGCGAGACAACAATCTAAATGCGAAGCTATTCTATGTCAGTATGGTCTGTGCTTTATAATATAGCTAAGCAAATGTTTATGCTTTTTTTCAGGAATAATAACATATTCGATATAAAATTCACATTATTAGAATATAAAAATTTTAAACGAGTTTTAACCACCACAACATCTGTATTTGCTGAAGAACAATAGTATCAACCGATATTATTTTGTTCTGCTTTGAAAAATTTGGATCTTTGTTCATAGTGTCGTTTCACCTGTGGTCTACCTTAGGCAGAACAAATCCTACTTGTAGTTGATTATAAGCGTATTACTATTAAGCGGAATGCGTGCTTTTTAGCTACTTTTCTAATAGGAAAAAACTTATTTGTACCAGCTTGCTTCTTATTCTTATTATCTTTAATATTTAGCTTACTAATTTATTAATAGAAAACAGTAGCAGTTGTCGTTATTATAGCAGCAGAAGCTTTAATAACACGTTGAGCTCGGAAACGCTCTCAAGTGCTCTATGTAGGCTCGTAATAGAGGTAATAAAATATAATAGTTATGCAGCCATGGCCAGTTGGCGACAATATTCTGCCAAATACTTGGTTAATTAAAGTACGGATGAATGAGGGTATTCCTCAGAGTAAATGTCGATATAAAAATCTGTCATATCTCGAGGTTATTCGCAGAATAAAACCTTTTTAAAGATATGGAAATATCGCTGTCTAATGCTTATATTCAATTTGTTATGGTAATTGAGTTGGTTTGTCTACTTTTCTTATTATTTTTAATATGTCATCTATTCTGTGTGTCCTAATATTTGTCTGATGTGTTATTATTCATTAAATTATGAGAGACATTAAGTGAACCAATTACATTTTAAATATTTTCATTGTCAACATTTATTTTATTGTTATAATGTTTTATTGTCGCTTCTTTGTTTCATAATTGAAAATAAAATAATGACAATTAATCCATCATTCATTTTAGCTTCGCTCTTACCAACAAAAATATCATATTATCATAAACTTGTATATACATAATGCAATTTATTGTAAACTATATGTCTTAACGTTACTAGAATTAAGTATGAAACAAAGGCTTCGTACAAGAGTCATGGAAATATCCCATCTGTCCATCGTCCGTCTCTCAATCGATTTCGTAACGAGACATCAAAAATAAACCGAACTATCTCGATCAACGAACGCCACTTTGTTTGCGTTTAATTATTTCACGTGATGGAAACTCTGACCTAACTACATTATTTCATATCATGTCACGTTGTTTTCATACATAGTTAATTTAACAGTGGATTGTCATTTTAGCAAATCAATCTGTTATCGTCATAATCTAAACTGGAATGCTCATTTGTGATAGAAGTAGGTATGAGTGATATTTGTACAGTTGAATTCGTGTGATAATAAATTAATATTACTTTAACGATTACCCATAATAGGATAAACAGTTAATTGAAAACTATGGACGTACATACAAACAAAAATACTTATAGAGTTAAAAGTCGGTGTCGCAGAAATGTATACGCGCACGAAATTTCAAATAATTTGTTCAGTAGATTCAGAAGGACGGATTCGGATGGACGGACAGAAAGACACACAAATGAACTTATAACAATTTTTTCACAATAGATATCGATATGAAGTCATTGAGTCACTGTCACAAACTTGAATATTGACTCTTTGGCCCGTGCCAGACATATACAAATATTTGACCAAAGACTTTGCTCACACATTTGAACACTTATTTGTTTAAATTTTTTAACCGTCACGCATGTGTAGAAGGTTCCGCACATATTTAAAGTTTAAACGCTTAGATCTGCGCTGGAAAAACCGACACCAAAAAGCAATGTAAAAATATTTGAAGCAAGCTTTGAACAAATACTCATATGATCGTGCTTCACTGTGTTCAAACATGTGTTCAAATATGTGTTCAAATGTTTGTGCTATGTCTGGCACGGGCCTATGGCTAATATTGATACCTAGAAGACTCATGTACCGTAGTACTACCCGGTAGTTGAATAGTGATAGATCAATGATTTTACGTATAATGATAAATCATAATGTTACATGAAACAGAGTGCAATCAATAGGTTGGTCCCTAGAGCTTTATACAAGTCTATTTCAATACATTAAACACTATTTTGTGTACACTAATCGCGTATATTCGGTAGTTAACAATGTGAAATGAATGTTACTGCTACTGTACATATTACGGGACCACTGGACTGGTCGATGTATATTCAATAGTTTGCTGTTTACGTGTTGCGGTTGATTAGATTCTCCACCGGGCTATGTTCAATCCTATTGTAATTTTGTCTGAATGAATTCCGTTAACGTCTCGATATATATTATAGTTTTATAAGGATTCGTGGTATATTCGTGTAGACAATGGTAGTAAAGTCGTGTTAAAATATACATTATACATGTTTTAGTTTTATTATGGAATGGGTAGGTATTATTCTGGTAAAAGTAGCAAAAATACCAACTAATCGACTATAGTTTACTCATTACTATACAGGTATTTCAGCCGCCGCTACGCCAGTCAAGTGTGAATCTGTAGACTGTCTCACACCTGTGAAATTATTTGTTTTTAAGGAACTCTCAAGAGCGTCAGTTTCTTCACGATATTTTACTTCAAAGTTAAAACAATTGAAAATTATTTTCTTATATGGACATAACTAGGAAAAAATTGCTATTTGAACCTTCTACCACTAGGTTTAGAGGCCGAATCAAACCATTAGATTAGCACTAATAATAGCAGACTTTTCCGAGGCGTTCCAGCTTAGTCCGAAGGGGTAGCGGCGCATCTGTGGCCGACCTCAGGTAGGAATATCTAATCCTATCTGGGGTTGATTACAGATGTCCATGGGCGGCAGTAGCCACTTCCCATCAGCTGGACTGCATGCTCGTCTGCTACTCTTATATTATAAAAAAAAATAATAATAATATCTAGAAATAAGTTAATATGTTAAAACGAGAAAACGTTACAAAGAAGCGAACAGGTATTTCATCTCGGATTTATATTTAGCAAAGATTTATAGGATTGCGAGTAGATAAAGCAAACGTGCTCGACACATTTCTTCAAGATCTTCGCTGTATACAATAAAATGTTACGTGCGGAGGTGCGTGATTAAAAAAACCGTTTATACTTACAAATATGAAGAAAGTATAAATTAATATATTAAATATAACTGAACATTTGATTTTTGACGTTAATATGAATTTATAATACCCAACATTTGCATATTCGTAAGTTAATGGGAACATGAAACGATATTAGCGAAATATTAAGGTTCTATCCGCAATATAGCGCCAAGGATAATAGTTTTAACTAGTTTACCGTGGTTCAGGCATTGCTTGAATAATATTAACATTTCATTCTATCGTTCTGAATAAAGTCTTCGTTTTCTTTTTTTAATAATAATATGTTTAGTAAGTATCCAATTTATAATGTAATCTGTTTAAAATGAATAAGCTGAACTCTAAACCGAACAAAGTTTTCTAAACTTTCATTTGTCAGACTATATGTCTCCATATGTAGTGTTATACTAAAAAGTGTCGTTTTAATCGTAAAAATAAAAAAAGATAATTTTATTGAATTAGTCCACCATATTTTTATAGTTCCATTTAAAAATAATCGGGGAAACCGCGAGGAAACTAGTCTAACTAGTTATTTTGTAGTATTTAAGTAATACATAGTTTTCCTGTTAATAAAGACACCACTGAACCATTTCCCCAACACAACAAACCTACTGCAAGTAAATAAAAATCTGTTTTTCATTGGAGCCAAAGGCCCCGGCTGGTTTGTGAGTCTCCCGGGATGAACTCATTTAGACGTGGAGCAAATTTACACGAGCCAATCTAATAAGCACGCACGTACGAGATTACGTCGTGTTTCCAAGTCTATTGCTTTAATTTCGACGACAAACTTACATTTAATATGTACACAATCGGATTCGTCTGCCACTAAATTCCCGATGTTACAATTACTAAGATACCGCAGTCAACAAATTCATTTAGTCCAATCAGTTCTTCGGTATTGAAAACCCTACTCAATGCAGAATATTACCGATTTGTAACCGTAAACTTGGGACCTTAAAGTTTGTGGTAAAGCTTTTAGGTTCGTAATTAATAAAGTTTATTCCTGACAATTATATCTGTTTTTTTACGCTATAATAGTCTGGAAAGTTATTGTAAAAAATGTTATAAAATCACTTTTTTACGATTAAAAAATTGGCGTACCACGTATATATTATGGTAAGTAAAAATATGCTTTACTTATCAACGTATGTTTATTGTAATAAAATTACCAGATAAAAAAATTGTAAATTTAAAAATTATAATTATATAATATAAGATTACGTGATGTATTGTTGCTTAAAAATGATTATTGTTATTTGAATTTTATTAAAATTACGCTGTGAAGTTTCGAAAGATAAGTGAAAGAGACTAATAAAAACTCGATTACTTTTAAACAAAACGAGTTAAGTATATAAGTATTTGTCATGTTTCGTTGCTCTGAAATTCGCTACAATTTGTAATGACGTCATATTCGTAAGTACGCCACGCGCGACTTGGTTTAATCCTTTATCGGAATCAGCGCAAAATGGAAGCCCATGTTTATTCCACGGCGTAACTCGGCGTTGCCAAATTCATTTTCAACGCAAGATAAGGAAACGGCAATTCTGTTATCGTACCACTGGATCACAAGCCCGATCGTTTTTAACCGAATATGAACAAAACGTGATATCACGCGCCCTAAGGCCACTTGACCCGAGATATTGGGGTGGTCGAGTTAAACGAATAGCGGCACTAAGGAGCGAATACGAGTGTCATTATCGGACGAAATCTCCACTGCCTTGGAGATCAGAAATGCTTATTCGATGTGCTTATATTAAATGAGCATACTTTTGAAGTTGTTTGGTGCGTTTGGGGAGACGAGTGTATTTTTAGTTGGGGACGGAAGTGCCAAGCGTCGATGTAACATGATATAATTTAAGTTTTAATGAAATACCAAATGGGCATCCAGTTCATCTGTTATTAAATGCGCGTTGAGAACTAAAGGTACTAATTCATTGATAGCATTGTTCCAAAAAAGCAATGTTAATTTTTCTGCACAACCCTAAGGTTGACTGGGAGAAAATGCTATTTAGCATTAAGTCCGCCTTTTGCACCACATCGTTTTTAACATGGTCAATAAAGAGTAAATAAATTAAATAAGAAAAGCAGCAGTGGATCGCAATTTTGTGTTCCGGGGTGAATCGTTTCTAAAATAATAGTATAAAGTAAATTAGTGTACTCGTCTTGTGTGTACGATGTGTCTAAAATTAATCCTTAGGCTTAGCACTTAACGCTCGTGCGACCAATTTTAGATGGTCTAATTCGGATCCGTTTGAGTGACCACTTAATACAAGGAGGATTTTCTATACTTCGTTGACTACCTCCATCACTTATAAAATAATGATCATTGTATCAAGTGTATTATTTTATCAAGTGATCATTTTAAAGGTGTTATAACAATCAGTCGTTCAACTCTGGCGGCACCGCAGCCACACCTTTTTCTGCCTTATAACAGTGTTAAACGCTGTTGTGTTGTGGTTTGCAGGGTGTGGTAAGGGAGATATAATTTTTCGAGGCATTCCAGCTTAGTCCCCGGGGTAGCGGCGCATCTTTGGTCGACCTCGAGAACGACTGTGATCTTATGTGGGGTTGATTACAGATGTCCATGGGCGGCAGTAGGCACTTACCATCAGGTGGACTGCTTGCTCGTATGCTACTCTAATATTATCAATCATATTTGAGGCTAATCAGAGCCGCGATACGCAGACAGCATTGCAATCTCTTAGGGGACACTGGGGAGCACGTGCTGCCAACCGTATCTGTTAATGCCCTGAAGGGAATTAAACTGGGTTCCGGGTTCTATTCCCCGGAGGAACAAAACAAACATTTTGTAATAATATAGAATATATTTTCTTTTAATTATTTAAGTAATAAAATTCTCAACATTTTCTATATTCAAAACTCTGATCCATATTGGGGGTATGAATGGCTATATGTATATTGGTAAGCAGTCAGGTTTTTTGTTTTTGTAATAATTTATTTTACCTCATAGTCATAGTTTTCCTAATGTTTCTATGCAAGACTGCATTGTCTTTCGTAATGTTATATTCCTACTTAGTTGGAGGGTTAAACACAAATATTATTTTGAAAAAAATCCCATTAAACATCTCTAAAACTTCACAACACGACCTGCTATTTAACTTAGCTAATAGTATGGTAGCCATGAGGTCAGTGTGAGTATTTGCTTGCAGGTCGTCTAGCTTTAACCTACAAACCTACTGGTTAGACGAGAGATTATGAAACTTTTTTTATGAAATGAAGTAAAAAATGAGCATGCAGTGCATATAATTATCATCAACCCATTACTGTCCACTGCTGGGCACGGGTTTCCTCTCATAATTAGAAAGATTAGGCCATAGTCCACTGCGCTGCCAAAATGCGAATTGGTAGACTTCACATACCTTTGTAAAAGTTTTTTAGATTTCTCAGGTATGCAGGTTTCCTAACGAGTTTGTCTTTGTAACTTTGAAAAATCAATGTGGCATCTCTCCGGTCGAACAATACTGACATTACAACCTAAAACTAAATGGGCAATTAAAAAGAAAATTAATATTATATTTTGAAGGTGGTAGAACCCTTTGTGGTTCGACTCGGCGGCACCACCGCCACACCTATTTCTGCCTAATAACAGTAGTGTTAGGCGCTGCTGTGTTCCGTTTTGAAGGGTGTGGTAAGGGAGACATACTATTCCGAGGCGTTCCAGCTTAGTCCTCAGGGGTAGCGGCGCATCTGTGGCCGACCTCAGATAGGAATATCTAATCCTATCTGGGGTTGATTACAGATGTCCATGGGCAGCAGTAGCCACTTACCATCAGGTGGACTGCATGCTCGTCTGCTAGTCCTATATTATAAAAAAAATTACAGCACAGTATGCACGGAAAATAACCATAAAACATTATACGGGTATAAAGATAATTGTTCTGGGTAATATTATAGAGGTAGCAAATAGAAATGCAATTTACGTCATGTTTAGTGGTCGCTGTTGTAATAAAACTTTAATGGAATCTTAATATAAAATTATGCTAAACATAAAATAAGAACTGGGTAAAATAAATATAAGGGAAATTTACGATTGAGGTTTATTCCTCAGAAAAGAAAAATTAGAATATGTTAAAAAGGTTTTTTGACAGCAAAATATTATTGACTTCTACAACGTAATGTGTTTATGTAAATAAAAGTTTATTGCCATTACTTATTTACTGTTTTCAATATAATATAATAATAACAGTGCTAAGAGATATAATTCTTGGACCTAACAAACACAAATTGTACCAAAATGTGCAAATAGCTACCTAATCTTAGGTACCTATTTGTAATAGACACGTAACTCATAACAATATTATGATATAATTTTGATATTGAATGTTCGATTTCGTCTTATCACTAACGTAATTTGAATATGATCTGTAGAGTATCGATAATAATTATTACAGACTATGAATATGCATAGTTTTGAGTCTATTGTGGTATAATTCATTAAGATAACGATTATATTACTAGGTTTATTGGGAAAATGGATTTGATTTGCTTATTATCTGAAATGTATTCGGTATTTTCTTTACGCAATTATAGCTTACGTCACAAAGAAAATGTCCATCAAAATATAGAATTTAAAGAACGTTTTCTAACTGTAATAAATGTTTTAATTTCAGTATTATGCACATAATAACTAACAATATTTTCCCAAGAAAAACACGAGCAGCGCAAAGCACAATAAAACAACGCCAGTTAGTAAAGCGATTAGCAAAGTTTTTAAATGCAAAAACTTGCATCATTTACACCTCAGCGGGAAATTATTCAAATATATTCATGAGCAACGGGAGTAGGTAATCGTCTCTGGAACTGCATGAATAAACAGGAAACTGTGCACAAATCACTGGCAGCGGCCGCGGCGCCGCCGGCAGATTGTTTCGTAAGCCATTGTACAAAGCAGGCCTTGGCCACGGAACAATAGTCACAAGGAATTTGTCGGTCAAACAACATTACGTAAGACGTCCATAAATACTATATGTATGTATATGTTTTGCATTTTGTAGCATTAGATTAATATTTCATAGAATCTTATATATTACAGTAACACTATAAGAGTAAAAAGTGAATATTATTTAAAGTTACGGGCATTGGACATGCGTACAAAAATTATTCATATTAATACCTATATCATGCGTTTTAACACTAACTGGAAACATCGTCGGAAAAACGATTAATATTACCTCCGAATATTTTTAATGACATTTCGATTGTATTTTTAAATTGGAGTGTTTTTTTTTAATCATCTTTATGTAACTATTAAGCCAAAAATGTCGCATTAGTTAGAGTACAAAATTGTACACAGAACTATTTGTGTCATTTTACTCTGACGTCAAGTACTCATTTTATTTAGAATAACTTAATATTAACTATTTTGCTATTATCGAGTAGGTAATCATCTCTGGAACTGCATGAATAAACAGGAAACTGTGCACAAATCACTGGCAGCGGCCGCGGCGCCGCCGGCAGATTGTTTCGTAAGCCATTGTACAAAGCAGGCCTTGGCCACGGAACAATGGTCACAAGGAATTTGTCGGTCAAACAACATTACGTAAGACCTCTATAAATACTATATGTCTTGTATTTTGTAGCATTCGATTAATATTTAATAGAATCTTATATGTTACAGGAACAGTGATTAGTGACTATTATTTAAAGTCACGGGCATAGGATATGCGCCTAAAAATTATTCATAATAACATATCATTAGTTTTAACACTAACTGAAAAACAATTAATATTATCTCTGAATATTTTCAATAATAGTATGACTATATTTTTAAATTGCACTGTCAGTATTTGAAAACGTCTTTATGAAGCTATTGAGCCCAAAATGTCGCATTACTTAAATCGCAAAATTGTACAAGGAAGTATTTGATTGTGAACCCTTACTTTATGTACTTTTTGATTTAAAATAAGTTAATATTAAGAATTTTCCTATTATCGAGTAGGTAATCATCTATGAAACTGCATGAATAATCAGGAAACTGTGCACAAATCACTGGCAGCGGCCGCGGCGCCGCCGGCTGATTGTTTCGTAAGCCATTGTACAAAGCAGGCCTTGGCCACGAAACAATGGTCACAAGGACTTTGTCGGTCAAACAACATTACGTAAGACGTGTGCGCTTATACGTATATTGTAGCATCAGATTAATATTGATTTAAGATTCAATCTAGAATCTAAAGTCTACACAGTTTCTACCAACTTATTAACTCTTAACCTAAACTTAAGTCTGTACTTCACCTAAACAAAATTCAGTGGAAATAAATAGATAATATTAATCTTAGTTCTAGACTGCCTTTTGTACTTAGTAAAAACTAATAGTAATATTTTTACTTCCATTATTATTTGATTAAACAAATCTAGTTTCTACTTCGGTAGTTTTTATTCAATTTAAATTGTAATTTAAGTTATTTTGCAGTTTCATTGACTTTGAAAGTATTTCATCTCGCCACTTACTTCATTTGTGAGAGATAAAATTAAAGAGACAGCTGCTGAATACCTAATGAATGTTAAAACAATGTAATTATTTTCAGTTTAAGTTATCTAAAAGAATATCAGAATCTACATTTAAAAGTACTTCGAATTTACACTATTTTGATGTAAATAAATCGATTGGTTATTCATACATACATATTCAATCTATAAATTTATACCTATCAAGGACCAAAATTGACTATTGCTGGTAGGTAGCAACCTTCAAATTTCTATCTTTGCTTCGAGGCTAACCTTAGATAGGTTGTTGTTCGATAATTGCTAATACAATCTGATTTTTTTTTATAAAAGACTAGTTTATGCCCGCGGCTTCGCCCGCGTTTAAAAGAAAATAATATGACGTACTCACATACATAAAACTGAAAATTCGTACTTTCATTGGAATGATAGTGGCGCCATCTGGCGAAATTGGTGGTACCAACTCTGAAACCTTTGTGGGCCATGGACAACAACTTTGCTAAAGATCATCACTTGATCAAATGCATAGTTTACAATTCAATCCTTACTAATATCGATTAAAATAATCGATGTTTTGGGTCCAAAAGATCGATTCTCCGATTAATCGATCTTAGATCGCCATCCCTAGTTCCCGTGGCATTTCCGGGATAAAAACTATTCTATGTCCTTTCTCGGGTCTTAGACTATCTTTGTAAAAAAATCATTAAAATCGGTTCAGTGGTTTAGGCGTATAGAAGAGACAACCAGACAGACAGACAGAGTTACTTTCGGATTTATAATATTAGTAAGGAAGTAAGGATTAGTAAGGATAAGTAGCAAATGAACATGCAGTTAACCTGATAGTAACTGGCCACTGCCTTCCATGGACAACTGAAATCAATGATAGACAGTCCTATCAAAAGTTAGCCACAGATGTGGGTAAGACGGTGGTAAGGTGAGTAACACAAGCTATGGACTAAATTGGAACACATTATCGTATCGTTGAAACCAAAGTTGTAAAGGGCATAGCATTACAACAGTAGTACAACATGCTTTTCATACTCGTAACAATTGGCTTGGCGCTTCTGAAGGCAAAAAAAAATTTAACCATTTTAAATTATTGATTAATAAAAACGATGTGTATTCTAGTAACAAATATTAATAAATTATATTGTACTTTTAGTTACTTCAAGGTGGCAAGTTCCTATTAAAATAATAAACATAATAGCCACTAAAATATTTTTATATAAGCATATTTTAACTAAAATCATGTTTCTACTTATTTACATTAAATAAAGCAAGGAAAGCAATTAAGTGGTTGTTTATATCAATTTTATGGGCTTTAAATTTCACCACGCAGGAAATTGCCCCAAATCATGCAACAATAAACAGTCCCATGACGCCGTGACTAAGATTTTCTGTAATGTTCATCCGAGATTTACTAAGTAATTGAATTTTACACACCTATTTCTGCCTAATAACAGCAGTGTTAGGCGCTGCTGTGTTCTGTTTTGAAGGGTGTGGTAAGGGAGACATACTTTTCCGAGGCGATCCAGCTTAGTCCTCAGGGGTAGCGGCGCATCTGTGGACGACCTCAGGTAGGAATATCTCATCCTATCTGGGGTTGATTACAGAAGTCCATGGGCAGTAGCCACTTACCATTAGGTGGACTGCATGCTTGTCTGCTACTCCTATATTATAAAAAAAAATATTGTGTGAAGTCTACCAATCCGCACTTGACATGTATGCCACCTGGTAAAGTGGATACCACCGATTACAGCCTAAAGTCGACTTGCTTGGAAGGAGACCTGTCTGTGTTGAGAAGTAGGTTAATAATAAAAAACCTTTTACACGTACAGGCTTATAGTAGAACTGCATGTTTTTTTTTTTTTGTTTTTATATATTTAACCTAACGATAAGGCAGACGGGCTACCTGATGGAAAGCAGTCACCGTCGCCTATGGACATTTGCAACACCAGAGGAGTCGCCAATGCATCGCCGGCTTTGAAGGAGAGCTCTTTTTACACCCCTCTTGAAGAGCCCCATGTCATAGTCCTGAGGGAATACCTCAGGAGGAAGTTCATTCCACATTTTGCACGTACGCGGTAAAAATGACCGTGCAAACCGAACCGTGGAGGACCGCCACGGGTCAAGCTGATGTGGATGGAACCTCATCCTTCGGCGGGTGATGCGATGAAGGAAGGGTGATGTAGGCACCAGATCGAACAGTTCCAGAACACACACCATTGTAAAGCCGGTAGAACACACACAGGGAACCTATTAGGTTAGGTCCCTCCGCAGGCTTAAGGGTTCTAACCGATCAGAGATCACTGGGTCATTGACGATTCGCACCGCGCGTTTCTGTACGGAGTCAAGTGGGTTAAGCTGATATTGAGGCGCCCCTGCCCAGAGATGCGAGCAGTACTCCATGTGGGGCCTCACTTGTGCTTTATAAAGCAAAAGGAGTTGCCCCGCAGTGAAGTACTCCTTGGCTCTGTTCAGGACGCCCAGTTTCTTTGATGCCAACTTGGCTTTAACTTCCAAATGACTCCGATACTGCACGTCACACGAGATGTCAACTCCCAGGATCCCTACACTTTTACTAATGGTGAGCTGGGTCCTTTGGAACTTAGGCGCTATGACGAATGGGGTTTTTTTAGCGGTAAACGCGCAGACTTGTGTCTTCGTGGGGTTGAACTCAACAAGGTTAAGACGACCCCATTCCGAGACCCGCTCCAGAGAGTTCTCGATTTCAGACACAAGTCGGATTCTGCTTTCTTCCACGAGTGTCCGAGAGGTGTTCGCACGGCCTGCGTACACAGCATCTCCCGTGCTATCATCTGCATAGCAATGAATGCTACCGGTTTGTAGCAGCATATCATTGATATGCAGAATAAAAAGCGTGGGAGATAGTACAGACCCTTGGGGCACGCCAGCATTAATGGGCTTCGTGTCTGAGCAGCACCCGTCAACTACGACCTTAATATGCCGCTCAGACAGAAAGCTGGCTGTCCATGTGCATAACCTCTCGGGAAGACCGTAAGATGGTAACTTCGCGAGAAGGGCCCTATGCCAGACCCGGTCAAAGGCCTTAGGGATATCTAGGCTTACAGCCAATGCCTCCCCGTTGCTCTCAATAGCCTGTGCCCATCTGTGAGTGAGGTATACTAGAAGATCACCAGCTGACCGGCCCTTGCGAAAACCATATTGGTGATCGCTGATCAGCTGGTGGTCCTCAAGGTACCTAAGGAGCTGCGTGTTTATAACACGCTCCATAGCTTTTGAGAGCAAGGAGGTTATCGCTATAGGCCTATAGTTGGCCGGGTCACTGCCGTCACCCTTTTTGGGAATCGGGTGTACAAGGGCAACCTTCCAGGAAGACGGTACTTGTCCAGTGGTGTAGGAAAGCGAGAATAGGCGCGTTAAGACGGGAGTCAACTCGGGAGCACTCGTCCTGAGAACCAACGCGGGGACTTCGTCCGGCCCACTCGACTTCTTGACATCGAGGGACAATAGAGCTCGCCTGACAGCCTTCTGCGTTAAGCGAATATCCGGCATAGAGCTCTCACACCGCGGGATGGTAGGCGGTGTGGCCCCTCTGTCATCGAGAGTCGAGTTTGAGGCAAAGAGGGTACCAAGAAGATCGGCTTTCCCCTTTGCCGTATGGGCCAGAGAGTCATCTGGTTTCCGCAGGGGCGGTAGTGAAGACCGACAGAAATTACCCTCGACAGCTTTGGCCAGCGACCAGAAGGCTCGACTCCCGGAGGGGTAACCAAGTAGCCGCTCGCCAATTCTGCCGATGTGCTTAGACTTCGCCTTGGCCATATGCTTCTTCACTGAACGGGAGGCAGCATTAAACGCGGTTCGGAGCTCGGGGGTTTTTGGGTCCTTGCTAGCGTGTGATGATGCCCAGGTTTGGAAGGCCTCCTGCTTAAGGCTTAGCGCTTTAGCACAAGACCCCCCAAACCAGGGCTGACTCCGTCCGCCGACGGACACGACAGAGTTTGGAATGAAGCACTCCATACCATGTATTTTCATACTCGCATAAAAATTATAAGCGACAAAACTTGACCGGAAATCCAAATTCCTCACTTAGGTGGTCAACGGTTTAATCTTGAAGCTTTTGAGTGATGCAACCCACTTCGATAATTCACATCGAAGTGGGTTGCATACCTCGATAATTCACTATTAGTTCATAGTAATTAAATCTGCGCACTAGTGCTGCGGATTAGGATAGGATAGGATAGGATAGATTATTTATTTCAAGAACTTAAGCAACAACAACAAATTTAAACATATAATAAACAATGAAACATACAACAACAACTCTTGTTGTATTATTACACACAACTCTTGTTGTGGAAACTCTTAAACTAGAACATTTGATATTGTAAGAAGGTAAATCTAGTTGTGGTGATGGTGACCTCGGAGTGGAACCACGAAGGATTCTACCACATTAAAACTAAATCCAAAAATAGTATTATCAGATCGTTAGACTTACTAACATCATTTTGTTGAAATAATTCCCGAGATAACGTAAATTAATTGTAATGACCCAGTTTACGCAACGATTTGATTTAATACCATGACAAATTTTTCTTCCAAAGAATAGGACATGATGGGACTTCTAACAAAACATTCACCTTGTTGATCCATTCTTATGATAATTCTTCTAGTGTCCCGCGACCTTCTGTCCGCACCCTAATAATATGCAAATTGAAACCGGCTATAGACTGACCTTATTTAATATACTTCTTATTAATAATCTATTTTTTTATAGTATATTAGTAGCAGACGAACATGCAGTCCACCTGATGGTAAGTGGCTACTGCCGCCCATGGACATTTGTAACTGCTCCAGATACATTAGATATTCCCACCTGAAGTCGGCCACAGATGCGGCGCAATCTCAGAGGACTTAGCTGAAACGCCTCGGAAAAGTATGTCTCCCTTCAAAACTCTTCAAAACAGAACACAGTAGCGCTTAACGCTGCTGTTATGAGGCAGAAGTAAATGTGCCGGTAGTGCCGCCGGAGTGGACCACAAAGGGTTCTACCACCAACATATTAATAGATAATACATTAACAATACGTTAATCAGCGTACATGATAAATTTCCGATACAATTACGTAATAGGGATTCTGTATAATTCTTCGCTAAGCCTACGTGAAAATAATACGTAGTGATTGGCTTTCTGGGTTCTCGCTAATCAGTTTGATAGATCTTTTGCCCAAAATGTACAATGTTAATTCCATTTAAGGTCTTAAAATTTGTGAAGTTGCCATTTAAGTTTTGTTTAATTGCCGACTTAATATACAAATCATTTGTAATCTCATGTATTTTCTGTTAATAGGGAAGGAGTAAATGAGAATTCAGTCCACCTGATGGTGAGTGGCAACTATCACCCTTGGACATCTGTTATAAACCCGAGATAAGATTATTATCTTACTTGAGGTGATTGTTAGTCTTGAGTACTAAGTTCGAACTTGTCATCTTCCTTACCACACCCTCCAAACTAGAACACAGCGGCGTTTAACATTGTCATTATTAGGCAGAAGTAGTTGTGGGGATGGTACCTCCGGAGTCGACACAATAAAGGGTTCAACCGCCTTAATGTAATTTAAATAAATAAGACTCATACAATGATTTAAGATCACGTTCATAAAATGTAAAATAGCAAACAGAAAAACTCCATTATAATGGACAAAGGAAGTACTTTCAAAGCCATTATAGTAAGCCTCGCGTCATTCCACCACGAACTCTAGCTTATTACTGCAATAAACTTGACAAGCTGTTTGTGAGTGTACTTACAAATTAAAATCCTGCCCTTCTGTATTTTCGTAAGACTTAAACACGATGTCGTTTCGTATCATTCGTATGATGTCGTATCGTGAAAATCTACGACTTCACTACGATGAGTAGAGATTTTTTAGAAAAAAAGATATGTTGTGACTGTTAAAAAATATAGCTACGGTTGCTCTTACAATTTAAACGGATACAGCAACACCTTATATGTTGAAATATGTCCAGCGGTTTAGGTCGCAGAGCATGCCCAAAGATAAGACATAAATAAGTATGTAAATACGTTCTAATGCTTTGTCGTTCAGAAAAAAGGACAAGGAAATACAGAAAAAAACTGATTTTGTACAATAATTTGAGAAAATACAACACATTGCATCGTCAATTTTGATCATAAAATGTCATGACAGGGCGTCGTGCCGTCGCGTCGGTCGCAGACTTTCACGACGCGACATCGCAACTTTACACGTCGCAACGTACCATGATGCTACGCCGTATCGAGTGTAAACATAGCCCTAACTCTTCATAACTTGATCCTATTTACTCATAAAAACAAGCTAAGTGCCTTTTAATTCGACTTGGTCGTGATTTAAATAAATGCTTAACTTCAAAATTCAGATTGCTAGTTAAGTTTTGGGAAGCCGGTCTCCTTTGTTCTCTATTAAAACGTGCCGTGTCTTATTCAACGGGACGTAAAATTAGGCAAATCAAAGCAACTCGTGTCAAGCACAAGCGCTTTACGGTTTGGACTTTTAACAGATTGTCTCACCACAAACTGGTGAAGATAAGCGCTTTGATAGAAATAGTTATGGAATGAGACTGTTAATTTGTGACTTTGTATGTCACCATTGTTTGCGCATGAAGCTTTCCTGACAACTTGATTTAATGCTCCAAATCAACCTCTCCACCACGCTGGTTCAATCCGGGGACGTAAAGGGGGTAACTTAATAAATTACGCAATATGAATATTTATTTGTGGATATGAAATAATATTTATTGAAAAATCAGTATAGTGTTGTTGGAAAAATTCGTCATACCCAATTAAGGCGTACTTTTTCGAAATTTAGTTTTTATTTATCGCAAAGAGGTTTTTGTATGTAAGAGGTTTTGGAGGATTTTACTTAATGAATGTTGCGGTGAACCACGTTGTTTTCTGAAAATACCGAACTTTATTCATGTGTTCCAATTAAAAAAAACTTACAATTACTATAAGAATTAAATTACTATAAGAATCAATTATTAAAATTATCAATTGTAATAATATTTTCACGTAAAATGAGAATTACCTAAGTTAGTCAAGTTAAGCAAATTAATAATGATAGCCCTAAAATATCTATTTAATTGTATAAAATAACTATAAAGTAAAATATCTATAGAGTAGATGATGTTTAAAACTCTGTATGTTTTAATCAATGAAACCCGTTCTGAACCGCAGATTATGTTTAATTCCCTTACAACCAGAAACGCTAATGGAACTTCACTTATAAATTTTCATTTATTCGCACGTATTTTATATCATTCAAACTATACATTTTGGCGAAAAACATGATCATTTAAAGAAATAGTAATTTATTATTTAATATTATTAAAGTAAACTGCAAAGGTAGTTAAAACTAGTGTTTCCATGGAGATATGAGAGAGATATCTTCCCTGTGGAACAAAATAACCACAAATATTTTGAGTGTGAAGCAGTGCATTTTGGTAAAAGGGTATGGCCGATAACTTTTTTATAAGGCACCATCTTAGTCCTCGAAAGTGCCAAAGATTCTTAAAACGGCTTCAGATTGGACGAATAATTGAGTTCTGATCATCAGCTGGAGTGCTTGGTCATTTGAAGGTTCACTTAGAAAAAAAAATTCAATGCTTGCAAAACAAATACACGCACACTCATACTCACATAAACAGGTTTGGTTGATACTAACCCTATTTTTACATAAAAAGTTGGTTTAACTCAGAAACCCAAATCAAATAAACGGGATTAGGTCATCGCTTTATGCGCAGTGGAAGTGGCGGGTCATCTCGGAAGAAGCAATTCTCGCGGTCGTAGATTGAATGCAAAATTGGATGAGATCCCACTGTTTTTACTGGACGGATCTCGGAATTGTTACTGGCTACCCGGTTTTATGATGTCCCAAGCACACAATGTTCGAATGGTTTGATTGAATGTGACAATAGTGATTGTTCCGACGTTTTCATTGCCTTTTATTATTTGCTTTTATATGAAGGAAATTTATTACCATATAATATGCACATTGTGTTATTGTTATATTTTATCTGGTAAATAATATTCTGAGTATAAAAGGAGTCGGTATTTTACAGGCTTACTTCATAACAATAATAGTTACCTGTTACCTATCGACATGTAGGAGTATGTACTTATATAGTATATATTTATCTACCTACGTATCACAATATTGAAGGTTTGGCAAGCTTTAGATACGTCATCATCTAGTGATGCAAGGAGAAAAATCTACAGGATGTTTTTAAGATTCTCATGTCATGGTGTTTAGTGAACGCCTTAGAAGGAAGTTCGTTCCACATCTTGAACGTATATTTTAAGACTTATTGCGCAAATCGAATCGTCAAGGACAAATACTATAATTAAATTCGTTTTTAATAATCAATCCGTTCAATTACTGCCTATCAAATTTTGGCCATTTCGCCAACTAGAATTTGTCAAACTTGGTTAGACCGCATTAATATGGTATCTCATTTAAAATGAAAAACTTTATCGTAACCTAATTGATTGTAGTTGGTTTCAGGTGATGATGGCTGTACCTAGGTACAGCCATCATCTAGTTAAGTAGGTACCTAGTTATCTACTGCGTAAATCGAATTGGGCTGCAGTGACTATTCCCACATTAATATCGGGTTAAAAAACAAGCGGCGCTAATGACAAATCTTGATAACATTTAATTTTCTTTCAACTTCATGTATATGTAATGTACGAATGTAAAGACTCTTTGAATGCGGAAAAACTTTCAAAAAGCAATTTACTAGTTACTCGAATGCAATATTCTGTTGGCACTTTTGTTTTAACTGCTTGTTTTATCATTTTGGACTTAATGTCGTACAATGATATGTGTAGAAATGTTGTACATAAAAGTATGTGTAAGCAAAATATTTGAAGTACACTAATGGTTTGCACTATAAATTCGGAGTGGTCAATGTCTCCATATCTTCCAATTAGGAGGTGGCAGAACCCTTTGTGGTCCGACTCCGGCGGCACCACCGCCGCACCTATTTCTACCCAATAACAGCAGTGTTAGGCGCTGCTGTGTTCCGGTTTGAATGGTGTGATAAGGGAGACAGACTTTTCCGAGGCGTTCCAGCTTAGTCCTCAGGGGTAGCGGCGCATCTATGACCGACCTCAAGTAGGAATATCTAATCCTATCTGGGGTTGATTACAGATGTCCATGGGCGGCAATAGCCACTTACCATGAGTTTTTACGTGTCGACAAATATGACTTTTTTGGTACTGGTTTACGTATTGGCCCATACTATTTCCAAGTTCCGACACAATCCGCTAGAGGCGCTGATTGGAAATAGTATGGGCCAATACGTAAACAAATACCAAAACAGTCATATTTGTTGACTCGTAAAAACTCATGGTAAGGGTACAGGTGGGCTTCATGCTCGTCTGCTACTCCTATATCATATAAAAAAAAATAGAAAAGAAGCAAGGAATCGCCTATAAAAACAAATATCATCTTGCCATCTATCCAACGGTAAACAGTGAATTGTATGTTTTATCACATGTAGGTTATCTCAATGACTATGATAGAACCCTATTTTTTATAGTAGGCTTATCTAGTAAGTAGGTAGTAGAGCTAGGCTTACAAGGGCTGAAGTATGACAATGGTAAACTTTGTAAAAAAACATATTTTTTCTTCATAAGTAATTCTAACAAAACTAGTCCCCGTCACTCAGGATTCAGATCTCCACACTGACCCCAATACTCTCGTGGGAAAAATAAGGGGCTAATGTGTTACAGAGCAACTTTGTTAGGGCGTAGGGTGACCGCTATTCCGCGCAAGGCCGGAGGGAAAATAAAAAAGGTTATCAAATGTTTTTTCTTCACTCGGTGTCATATTGTACTAAATGTATATTATTATGATACTGTTAGCATGGATGTTACAGTCTTTTATTGTACGTTCGTAGCGTTAGGATGTTTTGAAATGCCTATTACGTTTAAGGTGTGATTCTGCTCTTTATCTCGTACTTTTTTTGATTTTGCGGATATAAGTATGTTGGCTTTAGTTTCTACTGCTAAAAATGTTATTTATGATATTTAATAAAAATGTTTCAACGCATTTAGGTAATTATTTATGTATTTAATATTTTTATATTCAAGATAATTAGTATACCTAATGATATCTGTATATTAAATAGTACAATTAGAAAAACGCACTCTCAAATTAACGAAACAATTATCACAACGTTAAATAGGGAACGAAACTTTTTAACACAAATAGAATATTTTTTCTTGTTTACATATATTATTTAAGCTTGTAGGTATATAATTCCCTTGCTCAGTGTACATCACTCTTCACACTAGCCGTAATTTTCTCACGGGAAAAATAAAGGGTAAACAGCATCGTTACAACGGGGCTTGGCCTTCGTCCATCCAAGGTCAGTTATATATACTTTACTGTTTATATCCATATGTTTAATTACATCACACGAAAAAATAATAAATCTTTTCTTTATCTATACGAAGTACCCATATTAAAATGACGTTATATTTATTTGGACTGAACTCTAAGATAAAGATAGAGGAAAGAAACACAGGTTATTTTAAGAACAAACGAACAGTTCAATGTCGATATCTGGAGAAAGCTTGAAGTAAATTCGAGGTTACTAGATGCAGCATTACATTAAAGTCTTCACGAATTAATAAGAGTGGAATTGTCAAAAAATATGATAAAAGTTTATTACAAATTTTGTATGGAAAGATAATGATATGGTTTCTATGTATTAACATATTACTTATATACATTTATTTAGATCGTATAATAACTAATAACTCATAACTCATCTTGTTAGTCATGAGAGAGAATAACCTAACATCTATAATTATATTATTGTATAATTATATTAAATATTATAATGAAAGAGGACGTTAACGTAAACGTTCAACGTTTTGTACGAAATAGAAATAAATATTATCAAAATATTCTTATACATTCTTTCAGGCGTATATAAAAGATATTGCGGTAACATAACTGGAAGATAAGCTTACGTTTTTAGATCATAGGGCTTTAGGATTCCTCTTTTTCTATGTCCTTAATCCGTACTAAGCATTCTTTGTTCTTAGATCTATTATATTCGGATGAATAAGGTCAAAGAGAATATTTTATTTCTATTATTTTATAGGTACAAGTGGAGAAGTTGGATACTTGGTTATGTTACTATCCGAATAATAAGTGAGTAAATTAACAACTCTTCAAATGGAGACAACATATTATGCATGATATTAAATCAAACGAAGTGATGACTTAAAGAAGACCTGAACAGGCAGCAGGTAGATTCCAAGAGAGAGAAAGAAAATCTGTTAGTAGATAAACTACATAGTTTTGGTAAACCCAAAGAGCCGGTGAGCAACGAAAAATTTTGCGGACTTCAGAGGTAGATGAATGCAGGGAACAATATTAATATAAATAGGAGTGAAATTAGATTTTTTTTTGTTCAGAGTACAAGCAAAAATTAATTGGAACTGTGTTTAGGAACAATCGACAGTTGTTAGATACGAATAAATGAACGAATATTTTTTAAACTGCTTACTACCCATCAACTGTCACACTGGTTACAGTTTACAGATAAACAAGTTTACTCGTAAACTACGTTTTGGAACATCGTTTCTACCACCATCAAAATTAGGCACGATAATAATAATCGTAGCATAATGCTCAAAGTCTACGTCATAATACTGACTCGAAGCCACTATTCAACTATCGCCGGCAAATATTGAATTTCCTAACACATCCGGGTATTTTCATGCACTTTGAAACGAGATTAGCAAGTATTATCGTTTTATATCTACACAAATGCAGTGAGGCCAGTTTTAATCAGTTCAGCATGGTCTAGGCACGGCTTGAATTACATTAACATACAATTAATTCCTACGGCTAGACTTAAACCACATTCTTAATACGATAGAACTCATTTTATAGTGATGTTTAAATCTGAAAATGCAATTATGTTATACTTAACTTTAGTTTACTAATTTTAAGAATTTATGTACTTTTGTGTTTAATGTTCTTACATATTATTATTATAGTGTTTGTGATAACATATGCATTACATATGAATAGGCAAATTAGTTTAATCCTACATTTATAATCATGTTGTTATATTATAAAATCAATATGTATTAAACGACTCTATGGACTATAGAGTATCGTCATTACATTTGCAAGTAATTTTGCCTTTATTGGATATATGAGATAACTTAGCATACTTATGTGCTGTAATACGATGAGTACCTACATGAGTGTAAACATGTGCTTTGCATTTATCTAATAATGCGTTAATGATAGCATATTCACACGAGTATCATAAATTACAACAGATACGTCACCCAACCCAAAACAGACCATATCGCTAGATTTAAACTTTCGCTAAATAAAACGGTTTAGTTTGTAACATGTCATCAAAACTGAATAGCTACTTCAGTAAAGCGTAAAGAGGGATTGGGTATACACAAGAGTGTAATATAGTTTAATGGACATGCGACGTCCGACCCGACAGGACATGTCACGGGCTTGATTTATGAACTCCACTTAGTCGCACGTCATATGTTACCACTTCCGTTATCGGAAACGATTTGAATGGATCATATTCAAATATAGTAATTAACATCCGTCATGGGAGTTTATACGCATCAATATTGAACAAAATTGGTTAAATGTTTTCGGAGATTAGCATATTCAATGACAATAAAAAGTGATTTACATAGTATATCTATTCTAACATCCAGACGTTAACTTAATCCTTAAAGGAATATGTTATCGACCTCATGTAGGACTCTAATCTTATCTTGGTTTGATGTCTATGTGCGGCAATAGCCATTTACCATCAGATGAACAACATCAAGTTTATAATTTTATTGTACTTCTTCTTTAACTACATTATTTCTGGAATACGTTAACAGATAATTATAATAACCAACACATTTAACATTGTAACCAACCGTAAGGTACAACAAAATATAATTGGATGGATTAATATTCGATGAAGTAATAATGATATATATTAAGGTTCACTGTATTCTTACTGGTACCAAATATGAAAGCAATTCCAACAAAGTGCTTGCCACTTGCCCGACAAGGCTGGCGTTATTGGGGATGCGAGTACATGACAGTCAGCAACATTGCGATCGAATCTCAATGCCTTTGAACTCAGATATTTGCTTCTGTGCTTTTACGGAAAGTCTGATAGTCAAGAAAGGAGTAACAGAAATTTAGTATTATTAAATGTGACTGTAGCTTGAAGTCAAGGACAAATTCTGCCGCTAGTAGTAGCACTAGTAGATTGGAGGACTGAATCACTTATATATGAGGCGATTATTTTAGTCCTCAGGAGTGACAGCGCATCTCTTATCGGCTTCAGGTAGAAACTGTTCTATTTGAGGCTGATGAAAGATTTCCAATGAAGCTCGCTTGTAGTAAATACTGATGAAACTCACTATTAAGCTTATTATATTTTGTTGCAAGAAAAAACATAAATCGTTGCATTGGTTTTGAATAGACTTGTCTGGTACGTAAATTACCTTTGAATAACACTCCAATTTTTATGAGATATTTTTAAATTTAAAGTTTTAGTGGACAATAAAATAAATGTGTAAATGAAAATGTATACGTGAAATCCCATTAGTGTAGCTGTCTGCAGAGGAATTAAAACGTAATATGTTAGCTTCAAAATAATAAATTAGTTCAATGAATAACAGAGATTAGTTGTGTAGTTTATTACATCTACGTAATTTATTTTTGATGTTATATAGGTCACATATTTATATGTATGTGTATGTATATGTATTCATATGTAAATTTGTAATACTGTACCTACATACTTCAAAATATATTAAAATACGACGTAATAATGAACAGTCCGTGGTAATTTAAAATGTAAGTAACCAGTAGGATTTTTCCTGTATGATGTATTGTCAAATATAATATACAACGTATGCAACATAGCTCGCGTATTGAACTTCCAAAATAAGTCTCTGACCCATCTCTTAGCAATGCACCTTAGGCTCAATCAGTACCCTTACCATGAGTTTTTACGTTTCGACAAATATGGCTGTTTTGGTATTTGTTTACGTATTGGCCCATGCAATTTCCAAGTTCGGATATAATATGGGCAAATACGTAAACAAATACCAAAACAGTCATATTTGTCGAAACGTAAAAACTCATGGTAAGGGTACAGACGTAAATCATCAACTGCATTCAGTTGTGAACTTCCCTCGCTGTAAGTATTTCCCTTGTTTTATAAATCGTTGAAAACCTGTTCCTAGATTACCTATCATATCTAAGACGGAGTAAATTTAATGAGGAAGTGCTTTCAGGTCAGTCTATAGCCGGTTTCAATTTGCATATTATCAGGGCGCGGACAGAAGGTCGTGCGACAGGGGGCGAATTATCATAAGAATGGATCAACAAGGTGAACGTTTTGTTAAGAATCCCACCATGTTCTATTGTTTCGCGGAAAAAGTGTATGTCATTTCGCCATAAAACGTTTCGTGTTGTCGCAAATACGGAACACTTTAGGAAAAGTTATATTGTCGAAGTAAATTTAGCTTCAAAATGGATGCGACAATGTGTATGTGAATTAACAAATTATTATTATGCCTGCTATACTTATATGAATTCAGGATAATACTGTAATTACTGATATTAATGTACGATGAGTACGAAATATATTAAACAAATTGGTTTACAGAGATTACTTATGTTTGATTGAAAATTAAATTTGTAATTTAATAAACGCTTTTGAATTATTAAGTGTGAAAATAGGCTATATCACTGGCTATATTATCGCTGATATGTATAGTAAGAAGTTATATTATATTTAAACAATTTATTCTATTTTACATGCAAGAAAGAACTGTTAATATATTTATATATCTTTAGTAGATGTAGGAAGATGTGTGTAAAATGTACTTGCATAGGTACGTAAGCAATATCGTTGTATGCTCAAAATTATTACAAATATGTTTTTAAATGAGAATATTTGAGAATGTTTTCAAGTGTTCTATCATTTCTGGGTCGGCAGGTCAAATTTCAAGGATTCTACGAAAGATTTCGAATAAAAGCATCGCGTCGCCACCGTTTATTATAAGGCTTCTTTGTCACAGTGTCACGGGGCAGCTAAGGTTTATTGTTGCATGATTTCAGGCAGTTTCCTGCGCGCTGAAATTTAGGGTCTATAAAATTGATGAACAGGCTTTTAATAGTGGGTAGTTACTTTCTTAGTAATAGTGATCTTAATGAGAATGAGTAAAATATTGAAAATTTGTTTTTAATGTACTTAAAAAAATACGCAAGTATTTTAATACAGTGAAATATTGTATAATGCTACTGACGTCATAATTCAGTGGTAGTCACATAAATCAGTTAGTGGACGTCCGAATTTCCAATCACAAATTTCGTTGTCTATTCGAATATACGCGTGTAATAAAAAAATAAATAGTGGTACAACCTACATGGCTTATAACTCTTGAGTTCTCAATAATGTTTATAAAAGGCATGGGAACTCATATGAGATCATTGTGAAAGGTTTGCGATTACCAATGGTGCAATAGACATAGGTTGATGATGATAAGCGTCGTAGCTGCGAACTATCATAGCAGACGTGTAAGAAGCGCAATCGTCTCGGGGGCGCGTTTTCCGAAACTAATATAAAAATTATATTGATCGAGGTCGTCATAAGGAGGCTGCCGAAAGTTTAAAATTAATTCATTGAGATGATTCCTTATCTATAAAACTCTCGGCGGGTTTTCAAAACTTGTCGTAACCTATGACACTGTTGAAGATGTCATTCTATTAAATTGCACTTATTAAGTACAAAGTAGATTTCATATCCTTTATTCAAATATCAGTTATATTCTTGAAGACAAACTTAAAATAAACACACGATATACCTCATACGTATTATAGCACACTTATTGCGCTTGGGAGAACCAATTTAGGAAACCTTTTATGTTGTAGGCAGAGTGTAGAATGAACAGTATTTGCAGCCGACGTTATATGAACTCCGAGTGGTGCTGTTATTGGAAATTGCGGAGGAAGAAACAGGCTGGTTCTAACTTCGAGAATCTAACATGCTATATTAAACTGTAGCATTACCATGAGTTGGCATAGAAACGCCACTATAGAAATGGTAAATAGAAAACTATTGTCATTTTGCTAGTGAATATAACTACTATCGTTACGGTATTTCTTGACAACGTCTGTCAAATTAATGACTCATGGGACCGAATTTGTATGGCAATAGATCATAATGACATTCGCTAGCGATTTGATTTCGATAGGTTTTTTACGTATCGAGTTACGTCACTACGGATTTTAGTTCTACGAGTAACCACCAGAAGCGCTGTACAATTTTTCATACATTTATTTTACGCAGTCGCTAGCGAGTAATACTTTTGTAAACTCATGGTAGTCCTACTGATATAGTTTTTTTTCATCGCGAGTTAATTTACTACTCTGTGGAAAAAGTGTGGGGCGATTTTCGAACCTGATAAATGGAGCACCCCACGCTTTTTTCACAATTATACCATTTACTGTTTCTTAATTGATTCTTAGATTGAAAATTATTTTCTACTTTTTAGTTGATTTTATCATAAAAGCGTGTTTTAGTTTTTTGAACTATATTTATTAAAGTTATGATCTTATTAAAATTATTTTTTATTTGCTTTAATGATGTAGGAAAAAATGTGAAAACCTATATTCCTAGGCATTCTTTAAAAGTTCTCAAAGTTTAGACTACCAATTTGCATTAGGACAATGAAGTAGACTATGGCCTAATCTCGTCTCACCCTGAAAAGAGACCCATGCCCAGTATTGGGACAGTACTTTTTGGGGTTTACGTCGACGACGATTATGGCTGTAACAAGATGCAGTCCAGAGTTAGTTTGTAATATATCTTAATTTATTTTATTTCTTAAAAATATCATTAACCATAAAAAAAAAATATCAATACCTATTCGTACACAAAATCATTACCATTTCGTACATACTCGTACCTACTTGTTATCTAAAGTAGAATCAGATGACCCATTTAAGATCTTATTCGATTCAAATCCTTGCATAAGTGGTTACCGCATTGGTGCACTAAATGAATATTTAATCGTCGCATTCTAATTGAAGAACAAGTCCAGTGGTATAGGAGTATTCAAATTATATGCAAATATTACTAGATTTAAAAATATCTAGCTCAATTTAAAATTTCGGTTAAAAATTGCATTGCAAATGATGCATCGTCTTCAACTCATTATAGGTATACTTTCGTGCTTCTGTATGCGTCTTTTTCCGAATGTGAAATTTAACACAAATAAAATATAAAATTTTAGTAAAGTGTCCACAAAAGTTTGCGACTAAACTTTACATTAATCTTAATACTTATACACTTTTTTTTTTCTTAGAAGACTCGACTCCTATCTTCTTCACACTGTCTTAAATCCACTTGGGATATAAAGGGTTAATATGCTACACTGGACCGTTCATCTAACCCTGCGACCGCTATTCCGCCTAAAGCTGCCACAAAGGGAAAATAAAAAGGTTATCAGAATGCCTTTTGTTGTCCACTAGTTGTCATATTGTTACCATAATATCACACAGTTGAATACTCGTGGCTCCATTTTTGTTTGGTAATCCCTAGAGCCTGACCCTAATCGCTCGAAAATACTATAGTTTGTTCACGCACAAGGAGTATCAAGTAAGTTAAAAATATAATATCTCTTATGCTTATACGAGTAAATACTAAAAGGTATAAACTAGGAGACGGTTCGGTCACTGCAGGCCATGAGCGAATGTCAATCGTATATCGAAATCTTTGTGGTTTGTCACTTCGAATACATCACCATACCTATTTCGCCTAGTCATTACCGTATTGTTTGATAAGAGTGTCTCTCTCTATCTTACCACTTATCTTTGCGAGACTTTACTATGTAATTATTACAGGTAGCGTTTTATTCGACCTCGGGTAGAATAATGCTATCTGGGACTGCTTACAAATATCCATAGGCACCAGTAGCCACGTATTATTTAGGTGGACTTCATGCTCGTTAGACCTTTGAACAACATTTAAAAAAATCTGATAAGAATTCTGATATGTAGAGTGACGCATGACGCGACCGAATTATTTAGCACTTTATTTTCATTTACAACCGAAACAATTTGAGAACTTGTTGGTATTTCAATATCTGTTTATTTATATTTTAACGGTGTTCAGAACGATATTTGCGGTTTTCGTTTGGAAGCCGTGACAAAGTTGGAATGCATTATGTATGGCTGGATCGTAGCGTCGCCGCAACAATCAAACCACGGAGTCCACTTTTGCAATTATTTATTGTCATCATAAGTAATAATGATTTCATAGTACGAGCTGATTTCAACTTTCCTTGAAATCAACTAGGCAATTTAATAATCGTTTAAAATCTAAGTAAATTAAATTTTGCTTTTTTAGGGTTCCGTACCCAAAGGGTAAAAAGGGAACCCTATTAATAAGACTTCGCTATCTGTCCGTCTGTCCGTCTGTCGTTTATTATACGTTGTTTACGTATCATTCATCATCACCCCAATGCCATCTATTGTTGTGTGATATATATATATATATATATATATATATATATATATATATATATATTTGTTGTTGTTGCTTAAGTTCTTGAAATAAATAATCAATCTATCTATCTATATAATTAAGTATTGTTGAAAAAAATAAAACGAATAAAAATAAGTAAAAAGTAATGAACATTTGGTACGGAAGCCTCCATGTGCGAGTTTGACTCGTACTTGGCGAATTATATTAGACAAATGTACGAGTAGACATACTTATACGGAAAACGGACGGAAATACCTATAACTTTACGTTTATGAAGCGATTTTTACGTGACTACGGAGGGTAATGTTTATCAAGCGTTATCAAATGTTTACCTATATAATGCTCATTCATTAATTTGCGGCCCGCAAACCCATTGAAGGATTTTAATATACGAGGTGTCATTTGATACGTCGAAATTGTAAGAATACCATAGACTCTACTTTTAAGCACACTGGTTAATAATTATCTTTATAACATGGTATTACATTAATTGACCATGTAAAGAAATTCACATAATTAAAGTAAAGGTTGGTTTGATACTTTTGATGCTTTGAAGACTTTTTTAAACAATAAAACTATTTTCATTAGATTTGATTCAGGTGTAAAATTTAAGTAGTAAGTTACCCATTTAAATAAAATGTTACGTTAAGAAAATTTAAAATCTATGTCAAGTTTTATAAACTGGAGTGGCTATAATGTTATTGGAGAAATTCGATGGCTATCTAAAAATATACTAATGTACTGTATAGATAACTAACAGATAGCATTAAATGAATATTTCCATTCCACTGAAACATGATATCGACTATCACTATTATCTAAAGGATCAAAATTAATAGTTACAGATAAGTACAACTTTGTACAAATTCAAATTTCGATATTACAATGTGTAACGTTACGAAAGGTGAAATAATTTATTTATAAACTATTTAGTTACGTTACTAGTTACATTCAATTAATTCGTCGTCAACCCATTACTGTCCCACTGCTGGTTCTCCTCTCAGTGAGGAGTTCAGACCAAAGTGCGGTGGACCGCACTGGTCATGTGCCAATTTATTTATTACTATTACATGAATCTTAGGTATGTTATTTTACTTACTACTATATACTATAAGTTTACTGTACTATAAGTAGGTCAACATTTACAACAATACGATTAAGTTTTCAAATTGATTTTGTGTCATGACGTGTGTGATATTATAAACATTTTATTATTACTAAATTGTGTTCTTTTTTCAAAGAATATTTTTTGCCCTTAAATCTTGTTAATATAAAACACAATTTAATTTTTTTTTCAGTATACAATCTTACAAATATATTATACGTATTTTATAGAGTTGTAAATAATGCAAATTCTCGCTTTAAAAAATCTCATTAATCGCCCTACTTCAGCTGGTCTAAGATTATACTGTTATTGCCCTGTTGGCATATATTACGGTCATAAGAAACTAGGGTCCATTACAGCTAGATTTATTGCATTCATAATTAACGACTATGTACGCGTGTTAGATGTTACTGACGTCTGTATTTAAAACATTGTTAAATGTATCACGTATCAACATAGTTTCTACTTTCATTAATATTAATAATATATGATTTCTGTTTTATGCAGTTTTCTAGAATAAGATTTGAAGGTGGTAGAACCCTTTGTGGTTCGACTCCGACGGCACCACCGCCACACCTATTGCTACCTAATAACAGCAGTGTTAAGCGCTGCTGTGTTCCGGTTTGAAGGGTGTGGTAAGGGAGACAGACTTTTCCGAGGCGTTCCAGCTTAGTCCTCAGGAGTAGCGGCGCATCTGTGGCCGACCTCAGGTAGAAATATCTAATCCTATCTGGGGTTGATTACAGATGTCCATGGGCGGCAGTAGCCACTTACCATCAGGTGGACTGCATGCTCGTCTGCTACTCTTATAAAATAAAAAAAAAAGATTTATTTGTATTATAGTAGTAGTATGCAGTCCATCTGTTTGTAAGTAACAACTGTTGTAGACATTTGTAATCAGCCAGATAGTATTTGTATTTGTTTTGTACCTATCTGAGTTCTATATGAATCACAGATGCGTATCAACTCCTAAAGATTATGTTGGAACTTCTTATATAAGCATATTTCCCGTTTAACAAGAATACAAAAGCGCTTATTAGTGTGGGTTTGAATGTGAAATTAGAAATTAATTATCACTTGCTTAAAACGGTGCAGAAAAACGGTCAACATAGAGAGGAAACCTGCATACCTGAGAGATTTATATATCTCAAAGGTATATGAAGTTCACCAATACGCACTTGGCCAGCGCGGTAGGCTATTAGTCCTTCTCATTCTGAGAGAAGACCCGTACCCAGCAGTGGGACCATAATGGGTTGATGACGAATAATGGGTAAATGTGGTCATACCTCTGGAGTTGAACTCTGAAAATGTGTACGGCCTTGCTTTACTATTATTATTGAACTCAGTAAAGGTTAATAACAGTTTTCTGCGTTCATGTTTATTTCTGCTAAATCCATACTTCAGACAAGATCTCATATAAACCATAAGAGTAAATAGAATTATTCGACATTAAAAATAACATATACACTACAAGAACTTTATTTTAACAGTATTTCCATTCGTCTTATAGCTATCTTGTATGTCAACAGCAATGTTCATCAAACTACAAAGGATAGTTGTTAGTGGCTTTGTTTGGGAACAACTAAAGACCGGTCGAAACCAATTGCTATCTCCGGCTTAACACATTCGAATCGATAGCTTACTTTGCTACTGATATTCCTGTAATACTGTTATTCCTTTGTCTGTAGTAGTAAACTATGATCCCACTATAGTCGTCACAATTTAATAGGCCCATTTTGACACATACAAATCGATAACCAAAGAAACCGATTTTTACGACAAATCGATTGCAACCGCTCATCGTATCGTATAAATTACTTAATATTTATTCTATATTTTTCTAAATCATCTAAATATACAATAAAAAGAATATACAATGATACAATGAAAAGAAATATACAATGAAAGAAAATAAATTCTAGTGTAATTTAAAAATTTAATATTTTTTAGAAGATTTAATAAAGCATCGCTCGTAAACTATATATTTTTTTTGTTTTATCATTCACTAAGAAACAAAGTCTTGATTATTATTATGATGAAAAAGGGATAAATAATTAGTTATTGGTCATTTTAAGTTTCGATTATTTGAAAGTTAATCGATTATGGTTCCTTCTGAATACTTTGAAGCCGCAAGCTCTAACCGTCACGTGGTCGTAATCTGCCTACTAAAAAGTTAGTTTAAGACATTAATGGCATTGAGATGGCATGTGTCAAAATGGGACTATTAAATTGTGACGACTATAGAGCAGTGATATCTTCTTGTTATGTGTTTTATATCCATAACTCTCTTGCCTATAGGGTATATGTATAAGATAACGCCTGAGTTTGTTTCTTTAATTCCCATAATAGTGTTATTTAATCGTGTGTTATCTCTACCTAGCATTGAAACGACGTGTGAAAATCTAGGCTTGTATTAGAATAACGACATGACAGAATCTGATATTTTTAGACAAATTAATTAGAAAATTATTATGTCAACCTTTTAACCATTAAGTCTCAAGAGGGATATGTGCACAATAACATAAGTTCCTACCACCATTTCTCAAGAACTTTATCATCTAAACCCTATGTACAGCATTGTGAAGTTTATGCTTTATTTTTATAATCGCATATACAAACAGTTCAATGAGAAAAATTCTACCATGAGTACCCTTACCATGAGTTTTTACGTGTCAACAAATATGACTGTTTTGGTATTTGTTTACGTATTTGCCCATACTTTTTCCAATTAGCGCCCCTAGCGGATTATATCAGAACTTGGAAATTGTATGGGCCAATACGTAAACGAATAACAAAACAGTCATATTTGTCAAAACGTAAAAACTGATGGTAAGCAGGACGTGTCACAGATTAGATGTACGGTTCGCAGCTCGGCGTTTGTCGCACGCCATATATTACCGCGACCTACCACATTGATCGAGTAGAACGCGATATGAATATAACAATAATGTAGGCTATCAATGAAAACATTCTTACGCCTTTGATGACATGGCGGGAAACTTTCAGACTTGTAAAAATCAGTGCGTGCTTGGAATACGATATTTTGGCTGCCATATGCGTAATAAAATCATAGTTACGTTACTCTATTTTCTGTAAGGTGGTAGAACCCTTTGTGGTTCGACTCCGGCGGCACCACCACCACACCTATTTCTGCCTAATAACAGCAGTGTTAGGCGCTGCTGTGTTCCGGTTTGAAGGGTGTGGTAAGGGAGACAGACTTTTCCGAGGCGTTCCAGCTTAGTCCTCAGGGGTAGCGGCGCATCTGTAGACGACCTTAGGTAGGAATATCTAATCCTATCTGGGGTTGATTACAGATGTCCATGGGCGGCAGTAGCCACTTACCATCAGGTGGACTGCATACTCGTCTACTACTCTTATATTATAAAAAAAATATTTCGTCTTGACGATGCGACGACTATACGAGTATATATGTATGTCTCAATATTTTTTCTTTATTTTTAGTTATTACTTTAAACGCAAGCTTTTCGTAAACTTGTTCAGTTTATATTTCACATTACGCATTGACGAGTGTATCTTTAAAAAAAATCAAAATATGAATTAAACTTTATGTAAAACTTAAAATTGAAAGAAAAATAATTAACAGTTTACATATCCTTAATAAAATAATTTTATAAATAGTATTGTATAAAAGACAATTAAATAATAATCAGTTTTGATTCGGAGCTAAAAGGTCCGGCTGTGGGTTTGCGAGTCCCTCGGGGTCAACCTATTTGTATGTAGGACAAAACACGAGCCAACGTAATAAGCACGCACGTACGATTATTGTGTTTCGTACTCTATTGCTTGACGGACCTGTTTCATCATCTAGCCATTACTGTTGCCCTACTGGACACGGGTTTCCTGTCAAAATGTCAAGGTTTTGGTGCATAGTCCACCTTGGTTGCCGAATACAGACTGCTAGACTTTACATACGAGAATCGATTTCCTCATTATATTTCTTTTCACCGTTAAAGTTAACTATTTAAATACATATTTTTAGATGAACTTGATCACGAGACCTCTGGTGTGAGAATTCAAAATAAATACTGCTTGTGTACCTAAAAAAGAAATAAAATAGTATGGGTATGTCTGTTATTAAACAATAACTTTACTTCACACTTAAAATAAATATACAATATAATGATACGTAGCGTATAAAATACCATAATTATGCATTTTCTTTAAGTTACGTTTAGTGTAATATCTTCTTACAGCATTTATTAAAAGGTTGCTTTTAAAAATTCACATCATTATTTTTGATGGTAAGGCATTCCATACACACCAACGATCGACATGGGTTTTTTATACCTATACATACTTTAGCAGGCAGTTTATTTTTATGCAATTCGATGCTAGAATACATACTATTATATTTTATATACATAGAGGTATATAAATACACAGATAAGTAAACACACATAACAACCTTTACTGAGTGATGTTAGTACGTAGGTATGAAAATGATGACGTATCCAATTTAAGTTTTAATAATAAACAAGATAGGAAATTGGCCTTTGTTATCACTGCTCTGGATCACAAATCCAGTCATATTTAACTAAACAAACGAAATATCGTAGGACCGGTCGACCCGAGATATTGGGTTCGGGTTAAACGAATAACGGTACTAAGGAGGAAATATCGTTATCGGACCAAAATATATAATGCAGGGCAGAAGGTCTGAAGTGTGTATTTGATATTCTAAATTAATAAATGCCCTACAAAGGATATTGGAGGTGGATATTTGAAATCTAATTTGCTTGCAGTAGATTTATTTTTTTAAATCTTCACTGAACTACTAGACTGATCTTAATTATTTCTCTACATGAACTCTGTACTACATAATCAGTAGATACAGATATTGTGTAAGATAATTTGTCTACAAAATATCTGTGTACGCAATTATATAGTTAAATACAATTCTACTAATCCTACACTAGATTTTCTAAGTGTTTTTTTTTTAATATATAAAATGCCAATTCACATATTTCGTATCGTTTCGTATGATTCCTTTATAAAATCCGTAGCGCTATACGGAATATTATAAATATGAAGGTCATTCTGAGTTATTTTGATCGACGTTAATTATTCTATTGATTATTTATATACTTTCGGACATTAATCACAGAACTTTTCGATAAATATAATGAAGTAAGTTAAGACCTTAGAACATAGATTAGTAAAGATTACTCACTCCTAACAAGAAAATGTACCCAGTTTTGAGAATTTAAATAGTTGCGTAAAAAAGTTTTGCCCCGTCTCCGTGCTAAAATGTCCCTAAAATATTTGAAATAATTACTTATTTATTGTGTAAATTACGCAATATTAGTTATTTATTCGTAAATTTTCTCTAAAAATGTTTTTATTTGTCAAGAATTCAAAAAAAGAACTTACTAATAAGCCGTTTGTGGCTTCATTCAATTTCAAGGCGGCAAAGTATCCTTACTAATCTATGCCTTAAAATAAAAAGACTAGAATAATTTATATTTCGTATACTCGTAATTGAAAAACGTAAAACCACGGTGAATTGGCAACAGAAAACCCGACGATCATGATGAGGAGAATGGAACAAAATTCTTAAAATCTTGTATTATTATAACAGATGTACAGATATCCACATCTCACCTTGACGTGAGATCCTAATGTTGTAGCTTCATGAATACCTAACACGGCATAATATAGTCGTGCACAATAACAAACTATGTAACAGGAAAGTTAATAATAATTATCTCGGCTGAGAGAATTGACCCGTACATAATTATGTGTGATGTACTGTATACAATTATGTGTGGATATGAGTAAAAGAGATGAAAGGGTTAGAACTAAATGTATCATTATCAAGCCTTTACTCACCACTGGTACTGTTTATCGTAGGTACTTTCTAATTAAGTAAATTAAAACTCATTCCATCATTCTAGTGCTTTAGTAAACTTTACAAATTTATTAATGTATTACTTAGAATAATAAGACATAGTTGAGTAATCGTCAAGTACCTAAAAATATAGGTACATATACGATAATTTGACAACTCTTGACGAGACCTTTTGGAAAGTCTATTAATACCGTTATAAGTGTAAATTTTTAACTTTAATCTACTAACAGAAAAAAACAGCTTAAGTATAAACGAAATAATAATTTCATAGTGTTAAAAAAACTTTGAAATGCAATATATTAAAGTTACGTTTCTTTTAAAACATTGTAGTAACTTTTAGATTCAATTTCGTAACCATTTATATTTATGTAACCATGTATATTTTACGGGAATGATAACCAATATTTGAATAAACAAAGCGTGGGTAACGTCACATTGTGTAGTAATGGAGTTAGATCTGTTTCTATCACGCGAAATAATTAAACGCAAACAAGCCGGTGTCCACCGATCCAGATAGTTCGGTTTATTTTTGATATCGGATTCGGTATGTTACAAATCAATTTACTAAATATGATTGTATTTTTCCTCTAACATTATGTATTTTAATAATAAATTTAAAATGAGATTACTATGCTTGTAGTTTTTGAGATTGATTTTCTATAGATTTTCTTACGTTATAAAAGAAAACCCAATAGCTCGATTTCTGGTCCTTAACATCACATAAGAGACGTAAAATCGTATTATTCTTATATAAGTTTAAATAAAAATAAAGTTTTATTGTATTGAAATAAGTTTTATTTAAAAGTGTTTATAAATACAAAATCATTTCACACGTAATTTAAAGTTTTTATTTTTATTATTACGAAATATTAAAACGCAGTTAGTTATACATAGAATGTATCATATATCAGGTAAGGCGTAACTTAACTGAAATTAATGCAATCTAGTTTTTTGAGGAAATTATATATTTCATTCACGATTTATTTTATTATCCTTTTATTATATTAGGTCTTATTCTGGTACCTAATACTAACTTATAACTAACTAACATGTTATATTTTATATGAGGACTAATTTTGGAAACAATAAAAATCAAGTAGGCTGTTTATACTTAAACCCAAAAAAGTAATTCCACGGTATCTTTTTACACGTAGATTCATTTTAATGGACTGCAGTTTAAATACCATTAAAATAAGGCTCCTCATTCTTTACTACGAGTAGCTCGGCCTCTTGCGATAAACCCGACAAGCCATTTGCGGTTGCAAAGTGTTTTTACAAATTAATCAAAGGACTTCGCTTCCTGCTATCCTATTAACTGGATAGCTGCCTCTAACCGTCTTTTTAACGGTATATTAGTGACTTTTGATCTTATAAACTAAAGTATCTACGAATTGTGGGGTGCAACGGACACAAGTGGTTGGACATGCAAAGAGTACCAGGTTTGATTCTCGGTCAGATATCTAAATAAATTTGGATTTTAAATCTAAGTAATCAATCATATAGAGTCGTGGTGTTGATGAGAATTCTAAATTGCAAACTTTAGTAAGTTATAGTTTGGATTAAATAATATTAATTCAACTAATCGTTCAAATGTACAGTGTAAAGTGTAATGTCCATGTAATGTTAAGTGGTCTTTATCTCATATGTACAGAATCAAATAAAATAAAATAAGGTACTATACAAAAAAGAACTTTATGGATATGCTGTAGGTTCCTTATTAACTAGTTTAAAATGTAAAACATAAGCAGATTAGTCTTACCACTCTCACTACACTCTTCATATCAGTAGGACTACCATGAGTTTACAAAAGTATTACTCGCTAGCGACTGCGTAAAATAAATGTATGAAAAATTGTACAGCGCCTCTGGTGGTTACTCGTAGAACTAAAATTTGTAGTGACGTAACTCGATACGTAAAAAACCTATCGAAATCAAATCGCTAGCGAATGTCATTATGATCTATTGCCATACAAATTCGGTCCCATGGGTCATTAATTTGACAGACGTTGTCAAGAAATACCGTAACGATAGTAGTTATGTTATTCACTAGCAAAATGACAATAGTTTTCTATTTACCATTTCTATAGTGGCGTTTCTATGCCAACTCATGGTAATGCTACAGAAGGCTGTTACTGCAAGCAGTAATCTTTGTGGTGGTGGTAATATTCCACTCGATCCAAGTATAGTTCTACTACATTTAATTAAACTCCAATCATTGCAAAAAAATTGTCTAGCAAATCGAAACGATTAGTTGGAGCTCATGAAAATATGAAAATGAGTCCGTAACTAGACAGTCTTACAAAAGTTCTATTTTGGAGGCCATTATAATAATTCACTTTATTATCTACGAACTCTGGGTTTTTACTTAAACAAACTTTCTGAGGCTATTCGCGGTCGCAAAGTGTTTTTACAAATGAATCAAAGGACCAGCATCGCTTTCTGCTCTCCCATTAACTCTTAATAGAATTTTGACTTATACATATTTATTTCCTTTATAAATAAACTCTCAACTTCTGAAGTAGGAGCGGTAATATAATTTACCTAGTTAATGTTTTATCGTTGACTACGTACTTAAGTTAAATGTGTATTCTTTTGAAGTATAACTATTTTTACTACAGGAGTCTAGGAGACTGAATATTCATCGTAATTTATTTTTAACTAGCTTTTACCCACGGCTTTGCTCGCGCTCGATTTAATCGCTTTTGATCGATGATAATAGTTTTTTTTACTTATCGTCAGGAACAGTGTTTTTTTTTCGAAATAAAAGTTACCCTATATCCTTTTCTGGAACCTTCACAACGTGTGTACAATATTTCGTAATAATCGCTTTGGTAGATAAGGCGTGAAAGCGTAAAAAGGCGTTAAAAGGTGGTAGAACTCTTTGCGGTTCGACTCCGGCGGCACCACCGCCACACCTATTTCTACCTAATAACAGCAGTGTTAGGTGCTGCTGTGTTCCGGTTTGAAGGGTGTGGTAAGGGAGACAGACTTTTTGGAGGCGTTCCAGCTTAGTCCTCAGGGGTAGCGGCGCATCTGTGGCCGACCTCAGGTAGGAATATCTAATCCTATCTGGGATTGATTACAAATGTCCATGGGCGGCACTAGCCACTTACACGTGGACTGCATGCTCGTCTGCTACGCCTATATTATAAAAAAAATAATAATAAAAAAAAAAAAAAACAATCAAAGTGACTTTCCCATATTTCTTAGGATTTTATATGTATACGTGCAAGAATGGTTACTTTCAATACTATTTGTCTAAAAATAAACTGTCAATATGTCCACAAATACTGAAAGCCGGTTGAAATAAGGGACCAAATCAAATAAACAGGTCATCGTTTCACGCGCAGTGAAAGAAGCGGTCATCTCGGAGAAGCAATTTTCGCGGTCTAAGATTGAATGCAAAATTTGAATTGTTCTACTGTTTTTAGGGTTCCGTACCCTGTCCGTTTGTCACAAGGCTCTATCTCCTGAACCGTAGTACTCGTAGATAGACAAATGGTTTTTTATATAGTATGTAGGACGGCGGTCGCTATAACAACAATTACTAACACTTAAAGAAAATTGAACATAAATGGGAGTGGTAAATCGTAATAGGTAGACATGTCAAATTTTCACAACGAATTTACTTTAATGGCTGCTATAATAACAAATAATAAAAAAATGAAAATTTCTGACGTATGGAACCGTCCATGTGTGAGTTCAACTTGCACTTGGCCAATTATTACTATAGTCTGATTCATAATTAGGTGTCCAAAATGTAAACAAAGAAATGTCATTGTCAAAATTTGATTACAGGTATTGTAAACCTTAACAAATTAACAAGAAACGAAAAATTTCACAAAATTCAACATAAAACAAAATCTTTATAAATGTACACAATTAAAAAAAAACACGCTAATGAAACCAGAATAAATTCGAGCTCGATCACGATCACAAAAATGAATAATTCAACATAAAACAAAATCTTTATAAATGCACACAATTAAAAAAAAACACGCTAATGAAACCGGAATAAATTCGAGCTCGATCACGATCACAAAAATGAATAATATCAACTACGAAACTTAAAAATGGCGGCACAAAAAATGTGTTGGATGCCGATTGTGTGACCATTATCACAATTTAATTTTCTCTCATAAATCTTGTTTTTTTATTATTATTACTGTATGAAATGAAATTGAATGAGATAAATATTGGAAAATGTGAATTGATTTTAATTTATTTAGATTATTATTTTATTATGTATTAATTTAATATTGTCAAAAATAAGAAACTGCCATTTGACACATATTTTCTTGATAGGTCAACACCTTTGTTTACATTTTGGACACCTAATTATGAATCGGACTATAGATGATTTCCGGAGGTCGTTAACCTCTCATCCAGTTATTATAATCAATGACTTGCTTAATATTACTGGGCACAGGTTCCTCAAAGTTAAGGTCCTAGTCCATTACGCTGCACCGTTGGTAAAATTCACACACCTATGAAAACATTTTTCAAGGAAGTCTCAGACGTTCCGGTTTCATTACATGTTATCTTTTAATCTAAAGGAGCCGTCGGCAACCTTTTTGGAAATACGGGTCACATAGTAGCTATACGAGGTAGTTGGCGGACCGCACTCGGAAGTAGGCTCTGAAATTTGAAAAAAGAATGGTCGTAAAATAGACATAAATAGTTTGAAATGTTTGAAGGCAAAAAAATGAGAAGGAAGGTCTGCGGGCCACAAAGAGAGGTTCTAGAGAGACCCACGGGCCGCAAGGAATGGGTAGCGAGTTGCCGAACGCTAATTTTAAAACATTTTTTTATAAGAGTAGCAGACAATCATACTTTCTACCTGATGGTGAGTGGCTACTGTCGCCCATGGACATCTGTAATCAACCCTAGATAGGATTATATTCCTACCTGAGGTCAGGCACAGATGCGCCGCTACTCTTGAGGACTAAGCTGGAATGCCTTGAAAAAGTATGTCTCCCTTACCACAATCTTCAAACCTGAAAACAGCAGCGCTAACCACTGATGTTAATTGGCAGAAATAGGTGTGGCAGGGTGCCGCCGTAGTCGAAACACAAAGGTTTCTACCACGTTCACGTGATAATATTTTTAATACGCACATAACTTCGAAAAATCAAAGGTGCCAACTTGTTCGAACTTGGGGTCCCTAGATCGAGAGGGAATTTCAAACCACTACTCTCACTGCTCTTCTCGTGAGTACACATCTGAATGGTTTGATTGAATGTGACAATAGGAATTGTTACCGACATTTCGATTGCTTTATCCCTTTTGCTCGCTCAAGAGAAAAATTATTCGTCGGTTCTATTATATTTGGCTTTAGTTTTACGGATCATCTGTAGTAGTAATAAATAATATAAGCGTTGGTCTACGATTTAAAACGATGTTATTCAAACTTGCTTATTTGCAGAATACCAACGGATTAATTTAATTAATTATTTATATAAAATCCATAACCGTAAAACGCATTAAAATCCGACTAGGGGTTTTGGAGATAAATGCTAACAATGGTTTGCACAAAAAATGTTTACTGAAGCGCCCACCGGCCCACCGGTGAGATGTTACCGTAACACCTATCTAAGAACATGTACCAATCAAATCGAAATTCGAAACCCATCACTGAGAATTGCATAAAAATCCGACTAGTGGTTTTGAAGATAAATGCTAAGAATGGTTTGCACAAAACATGTTTAATGCAGCGCCCCCTTGTGTGTTGTTACCGTAACACTTATCTAAGAACATGTACCAATCAAATAGAAACCCATCATTGAAAACCGCATAAAAATGGTACCCGTGGTTTTGGAGATAAATGGTAACATAGGTTTGTACAAACATCCTCTCGCCCCAAACGCATGTACCGTCTCTGTTTCGTCGCGGGCAATAAATAACATTAGCGTCAATGTAACATTTTAAACTATTTGATTCAAAACTGCTTTTTTTTTTTTTTTTTTTTTTTTTATCGTTTAACCTAACGATTAGGCAGACGTGCTACCTGATGGAAAGTAGTCAACGCCGCCTATGGACATTTGCAACACCAGAGGAGTCGCCAATGCATCGCCGGCTTTGTATGAGAGCTCTTTTTGCACCTTTTTTGAAGAGCCCCATGTCATAGCGCTCCGGGAATACCTCAGGAGGAAGTTCATTCCACATCTTACACGTCCGCGGCAAGAACGTCCGTGCAAACCGAACCGTGGAGGACCGCCACGAGTCCAGTTGGTGTGGATGGAACTTCATCCTTCGGCGAGTGGTGCGATGGAGGAATGGTGACGTAGGCACCAGGTCAAATAGTTCCTCGGAACACCCACCATTGTAAAGCCGGTAGAACACACAGAGGGAACCTATGTCCCTCCGCAAACTCAAAGGTTCTAACCGATCGGAGATCACCGGGTCGTTGACGATTCGGACCGCGCGTTTCTGCACGGAGTCAAGTGGGTTAAGTTGGTATTGGGGCGCCCCTGCCCAGAGATGTGAGCAGTACTCCATGTGGGGTCTCACTTGCGCCTTATAAAGCAGAAGGAGTTGCCCCGCGCTGAAGTACCGCTTCGCTCTGTTCAAGACGCCCAGTTTTCTTGATGCCAACTTCGCCTTAACATCCAAATGACCCCGGTACTGCACGTCACACGATATGTCAACTCCCAGGATCCCCACACTTCTACCAATGGTGAGCGGGATACCTTGGAACCTTGGCGCTATGACGAATGGGGTTTTTTTAGCGGTAAACGCGCAGACTTGTGTCTTCGTGGGGTTAAACTCAACAAGGTTAAGTCGACCCCATATCGAGACCTGCTCCAGAGAGTCCTCGATTTCAGACACAAGTCGGATTCTGCTTTCTTCCACGAGAGTCCGAGAGGTATTTGCGCGGCCTGTATACGTAGCGTCTCCCGTACTATCATCTGCATAGCAATGTATGTTGCCTACTTGTTGCAACATATCATTGATATGCAGAATGAATAGTGTGGGAGATAGGACTGAGCCCTGGGGCACGCCAGCGTTTACAGGTTTCGTATCAGAGCAGCATCCGTCGACGACGACTTTGATGTGCCGCTCCGACAGAAAGCTGGTTACCCATGCGCATAACCTCTCAGGAAGACCGTAAGATGGAAGCTTCGCGAGAAGGGCTCTATGCCAGACCCGGTCAAAGGCCTTCGCGATATCCAGGCTAACCGCCAATGCCTCACCATTGCTCTCAATGGCTTGCGCCCATCGGTGTGTGAGATAGACTAGAAGGTCACCAGCTGAACGGCCCTTGCGAAAACCATATTGATGATCGCTGATCAGCTGGTGATCCTCGAGGTACCTCAGGAGCTGTGTGTTTATAACACGCTCCATCACCTTTGAGAGCAGGGAGGTTATCGCTATAGGCCTGTAGTTGGCCGGGTCACTGCGATCACCCTTTTTAGGGATCGGATGTACAAGAGCAACCTTCCACGAAGACGGTACTTGTCCTGTGGTGTAGGAAAGCGAGAATAAGCGCGTTAAGATGGGAGTCAACTCGGGAGCACACGTCCTCAGCACCACCGCGGGGATTTCGTCCGGCCCACTCGACTTCTTGACATCAAGAGACAATAGAGCTCGCCTGACAGCTTTCTGTGTAAACCGTATGTTAGGCATAGAGCTCTCACACCGCGGGATGGTAGGCGGTGTGGCCCCTCGGTCGTCGAGAGTCGAGTTTGAGGCAAAGAGGGTACCCAGAAGGTCGGCTTTCCCCTTTGCCGTATGGGCCAGAGAATCATCTGGTTTCCGCAGGGGCGGTAGTGAAGATTGACAGAAATTACCCTCGACAGCTTTGGCCAGCGACCAGAAGGCTCTACTCCCGGAGGGGTAACCAAGTAGCCGCTCGCCAATTCTGCCGATGTGCCTAGACTTCGCCTTAGCCATATGCTTCTTTGCTGAACGGGAGGCAGCGTTGAAAGCCGTTCGAAGCTCGGCGGTCTTCGGATCCTTGCACGCGTGCGCTGACGCCCAGGCTTGGTAGATCTCTTGCTTATGACGTGATGTCTTAGCGCAAGACCCATCAAACCAGGGCTGACTCCGCCCACCGACGGATACGACAGAGTTTGGAATAAAGCATTCCATGCCCTGCCGAATCACGTCGGCCACAGAGTCAGCGCACGTGCTAGGATCACTCGAGACGAAACACAGCTGCCTCCACGGGTATGATGCCAGGAATTCCCGTAACCCGTCCCAATCTGCTGACCTGTAGTGCCAAACTTGTCGCTTCCCAGGGGGTCGAGCCCCCATGGGACGCGACAAGGGCACAGAAGAACTTACCAAGCAATGGTCAGAAGATCCAAGAGGAGCCTTGACCATTACTTGGTAGTCTTCAGGACGGTTGGTCAGCAGAAGATCCAGCAAAGAGGCAGTATGGGTCTCTACATCAGGTACCCTTGTAGGGCCGGGTACGACCTGGGAGAGCCCATATGCCAAAGAGAAGTCATACGCAGTTCTTCCGGCAAAGTCAGTGGTTCGGGAGCCCAGCCACTCAATATGGTGGGCATTAAAGTCACCCAGAATCACCAACTCCGCCGAAGGACACTGCTGCAGCATCCTGTCAATTGCCCACTGGACGTGCTCGAATAATCGAGTTGTCTCGACATCTCCGCTATAGGACCTATATAGGCACGCGTAGACATGGGTCTGCCCCCCAATATCTGCGCGCACCCACAACAAAGATAGGTCCTTGTCTTCAAGGCAGCTGAGACGGCGGCAGCAGATATCACCCCGAACATACACACATACCCCGGCTCGACGCCTAAAAGCATGTTGTAAACTGTAGCCGGGGTAATCTAAGTACGATGTATCGCCCGAGGGCGATATCTGCGTCTCCGTCAAAAAGAGGAAAGCCGGCTTTGCTGTCTCAAGGTGGTGGTGGACAGCATCCAGATTGGAATGGAGCCCCCTGATGTTGCACATATCCACAGTAAGTGTGGAGGAGGTCGCCGCTGTGAATAACTTTTCCTTTTTTTTCTGCCTTTTCATTGGTGGTCCAAAGAGATGAAGGGCTAGAAAGGATTTGCGGTGCTCCGCCGACACTCCACGGGACAAAGTGCGGGTCTCGTAGCGCCGTGCTTACAGTGGTAATGTGGGATGCTGGCGCGGGGGACGGAAGGGCCCCCGGTCCCCCCCGTGCACGACTACCCGGCTCCACTCCGGTCTCTTACTCCGGCAGGGTAATCGTGCAACGGGACTTTTCGCCGGTTGGCGGGACAGCCTCCCGGGCCAGAGGTTGACGGTGTTGCCCGGGTTCGGGTCCCCAACTAACCGGCGGGCGGCCAGCGGACAACCGTTTCACCGGGTCTCCCTGGCCCCCGCGCCAACGCACCACGCCTCCGAGAGCAACGATGCTTAAAGAGACCCACCGGACCCGAAGGTTACGCCGTCGGAAACACCACAAGAGGATGGGCAGGGGGGGTTAAGGGGATGAACTGGCTCCCAGGCGCACTACCGAAACACGACGAGTCGTTATCAACGGTAGACTCCGGCCTGAGGGTGGTAGCTAGCCAGGCAGATCCCACGAAGAGATCTTACCACCAAGCGTGACACCTTTGGGAATTACGCCAGGCAGTGTCAGACCCAGCGACCAGTGGGACCGTCGCAGTAAGATGTTAAATGCCCGAGTGGACGCTGCTGCCCATCTACCCGGTAGATACCCTTAGTCGGCTTCTACGACACCCACGGGCAGACATGGGGTGGTCTATTCGCCGCCGGAACCACACGGCCAATGTTCAGAAGTGCTTATGTTCAGAATACCAACAAATTAATAGAATTAATTATAAATGCCAGCAATTATTGTACTCGTAGATGGCGAGCTTATGTATTATTTCATTTTGTACCAAAAATTCTTTATTCCCTTCCGAAAATTATTGGAATTGCGGAATCTTCTTTCCAGAAATTTACTGAACAGGACGGAAATAACCAGAAGACAATTTAACAGTGCGTAGGCTGATCTGTGTATACAGGGATCAAATAATAGTATGATATTACGAAACGTTGAAAGATTCTCAGAAAAACGATATCCTACGATAACATACGAAATATAAACGATTGGAGTAACGCTATCTATCTATCTAATACGAAACGGCTAGTTCGATATGATTGACTTTTCTCTTTATATTTCAGTTGTGAGATCGTTAAATTTCACGTTTAGACCTTATGAAGAGCAAAGAGTAAATGTACAAAGTAAAAACGTTTGTAGTAACTCTATCGACACTACAATACGGCTAGTTTGATATCACCGACTTTTCTCTTTATATTTTTGTGAAATAGTTAAATTTGACGTATAGATCTTTATATTATGAAGAGTAAAGACTATATAGGTACACTAAAGCTAAGTCTACACACTATACCTTTCAAAGTCAATAAATTGTAGCATGCTCTGTACAACAAAAAAAATCAAATGTTTGCTAAAGCTCTTACATATACCTTAATACGTATACCTGTACACAAATATTATAAACAAATAATTACGACGCTATATGTAACATCATCATCATCATCAACCCATTACTAACCAACTGCTGGGCACGGGTCTCCTCTCAGAATGAGAAGGATTAGGCCATAGTCCACCGCGCTGGCCTAGTACGTATTGGTAGACTTCACATACCTGTTAGATTTTTTTTTATATAAATCTCTCAGGTACGCAGGTTTCCTCACGATGTTTTTCTTCACCATTTAGCAAGGGATAATTAATTTCTAATACGCACATAACTTTGAAAAATCAGGCGTGCCTGGGATTTGAACCTCGGACCCCTCGATCGAGAGGCCGAGTTTCTTAACCACTAGGCTATCACTGCTTATATTTATTGAATTTATCTTTAATCTTAAATCCTTGTAAAATAAAAGATAAATTCTTCAAAATGAAGAACACACAAAGCACAAACGAAGAACGAACCGTCCTTTGTAGACACTACTTTCCCCCTTCAATCTGCCAATTGGTAGCTATATCACTGACATTCTGCATTCCTTTTTTAGTTTGTGAAAAACCCATTTTAAACTTACTTAAACAAAACTAATTTTACTGAAACTCAGTGTAGTCAAATATGCTTTATTAGTTTACTCAGTATGGGTTTATTTAATTTCGAATGTAACTATTTCATATATGAGTTGTCCGGAGGGTAATTTTTTTTCAAGTGTACTCGAATGTATGAAATTATGTATTTCTCATTCTTTGGCTTTGTATCCTAACAAATTCCTAGAATTTTAATATATGAGTTTCATTCGATTAGTCTAAGTTGTGGGATTAACATGGGGTATATTTTAAGCTGTTGTATTTTTTAAATAATACATTTCTAGTATTAAGTAGCAAAGCATGCTAATTGCTATCGTTCTAGTAAATAGTCTTTATAGTGGATATCTGACAAATCGATCTCAAATAGGATTCGAGTCTTAGCTGAGTTCGGCTACAGTTGCTGCCCTTAAGGTCATTGTAACGCCTTGTATGAAAGTCTATCTGTCATTACACCCTTTAACCCAGAACATAGCAGCGCCAAACTTTGCGTTAATAAATCTGAAAATGTTGGCGCTGCCTCAATCGGTCAGTAAAAGTCCAACGTGATAATATATTTTTGGAATATTGCTACAAAACAAAAAATCCAAATCGTTAGAACCATTTTCTATAAATCAATCACAAACATGGAATTATAATACAAGAATTTGTCGTTAAAAGTAAACATAATAAGGACTTGATGTTCACCCCATCAAGTAGTATTAACTAATATTTTCACAGTAAAGAGACTGAATTTCACCAACGCGGAACTAACAAAAGCGTAGCGTACAAAGGAGGGCGTCGTTTCACAGCCACTCTGTTGCTGCGCTTCTCCACTCTGCCAATTGGCTGCCTCGCTCCCTTGTCCGATCAAAAACGGATAAACGGATGTTTTTATTTCTTTCGTCAAAGAAACTGAAGCCAAGTGTACTTATAATTTTGTTACTTTGCAATTTTTCTAATGATTCTTTAAAAATTGTTTCAATAAAAATGCAATCCAAAATTGCATAATTTTGCTCCTCTCACATGTTTTCTATGTTATGTAAGCGAGATAATATAATTACATAAATATACTTTATTGAAACAAATTATATATAATTTTATAATTTATTTAATATATAATTTATTATTTACAAAAAAACGTTAAAAGCTGTAAAAAATATAATAACTAGTGCTTCACCCCAGCAAGTAGTATTAACTAATATTTTCATAGTAAAGAGACTGAATTACACCAACGCGGAACTAACAAAAGTGTAGCGTACAAAGGAGGGCGTCGTTTCACAGCCACTCTGTTGCTGCGCTTCTCCACTCTGCCAATTGGCTGCTTCGGTCTCTTGTCAGATCGAAAACGGATAAGACTCAAGCGATGAACTATTTTTTTCTTTCCTTTTCTTTTCCATATTTTTTCTTTCGTTTGTCAAAGAAACTGAAGCTAAGTGTGCTTGTATGTTTGTTAGTATCAATTTTTTTGATGGATCATTATAATTTGTTTCCGTAGAACTGCAATCCAAAATAGTGTCATTTTCTCTCTTAACTTTATTGTAGTGGGATTCACTGTGTTCTATTCGTATTAAATATTATTATTCAAAAAGATCACTTTAAATGGCAATTTGTTACAAATTATTATAAAATTTTCACTCACTATTCTATATTTTAAAAATAAAACTTTGTTTATAATTATTTTCTTCTGATATGAGGAATATACATAAGAACACATAACACACAGCTAGATGCCTTATATTGGACCATCGAATTTTGCTTACAAAATATATACTCGTACCGAAGCAGGTGTCGTTTCACACTCGCTCGACTTTCATTTTCCCCTGTCAATTGACGGATTAGGTATCCTTCCCTCTTAATCTGTCAACCCTTAGTGAAATCTTATACCTACTCTTCTTGGCACTTGTCGTAATGCATTTTACAGAGGGGTAAATTCTGAACTGACGTTGAGAATTCCACTACTCGTATGGTAGACGATAGGTAAAATATTTGATTTTAGAAAAAACACAGTCCTTTGATAATCGATAGATAGAGATGTAAACGAAATAATATAAACCATGTCATCATATCAATGTCATTCATAACGAATAAAATGATCATAAAACGTTTCTGTCATTGCAATAAATTTTCTAAATATCTAAAATATCTTAATAAAAGGATACAAAATGTTAAATTGTTGGGATTGCTGTTAATACGTATATTATATAACGTATAAAAAATACATTTCAACACAAGTAAAAATCAAAAAGAAATAACAAAAGGTCAGAATTTTATACACCGGCAACGCTTCAATAATAAAGCGAAAGCCTCAAATGCCCTTTTGTGTGTGCGCTTTCGTCATATTTAACCGCGGCATTGTCTTCCAGTTCTTTTTTTAAATTTGTGTTGATGTTGGCTCTATTGTAATTTGTGTTCGGTGAAGTTATATTTGAAACTGTGCACTCGTAATATTTTTTTCCCCCTTGCTCTCGGCCAGTATTTGCTCAGTTTATTTTTCTCCGAGTATGAGAGCTCTCGAGTTGAACACACAGTCTGTGTTCAAGTGAACCGCTTCGCTGCGCAGCCTCCGCACGCCAAAGCTAATATAAAATTGTGTGTGACGGTTGGTATTTCCATACTTTTCCAGGCATGAAATTTTACATTTAAAAACTTATTTCTATATAAGCGATTATTTGCATAAATTATGGCTTTTCCCTATTTAGTAACGCAATCAAGCGGGAAAAATTATGTTCTTGCTTCCCGCCTTTTAAAAATGTTCGTTCGTGAATTCTAAATATTTGGCAGGTAATTCCAACGGGCCATTTTAAGAAATGCTTTCATAAAAACGGCGTGACACATGGCCGCAATAAGTTTGGCTAGAAGAGCAAGGAAAGAGCTGAATCCATGTAATTAGACTCTGGGGAGATTTATGTAATGACATTTAAGGAATTTTCATTTTTTATTAGCGACACGTGTTCGCCAGCGTCCATATTATTTTTTAACTAAATAGAAAGGAATTTTAGGTTGGAACACACTTTCGTGTAACAACAGTTACAAAAGTGTTTATTAAAATGGTTGCAATTAAGAAAAAACCAGTTTTTTTATATATATAATTATGAGGCGATTGGCTTGAATTATATGCTTTATCTCGTATAAGACAAAGTAAGACAAAATTAAAAGCTATCTTATTCGAGTCCTAAAAAATAATATTCTTAAATTTTTAGAACAATTTGTCGTGTGCTTTTCTAATAGATACCAATTTTACCTATTAATGAATCTATACAATTCATCTGTCCATTAAATTAGCCCTTTTATCTACTGTTTTTGTAAAGCCTGAAATCAATACCGGTATCCTTAGTATGAGTTTTTACGTTTTTACAAAAATTACTGTTTTTGTATTTGTTTAGGTATTTACCAAAACGAATACGAAATACGTAAACAAATACAAAAACAGTCATTTTTGTAAAAACGTAAAAACTCATACTAAGGGTACAGTATTCGCCATACAGACTATGAATACAGTAACAATTGAACGGCGATAGACAATTGCATAGAAGTTTAATCAACGATGAATATAGAGCTTGTTTATTCGGAACATCGCTACGTCTGCGGGCTTCGTTTACGTACCGTTGCAAATATAAGCGAGTTAATTGCCTACGTGCGTTTTACGTGGAATTCGTCACGTTCTGATGTTATTAAATTTTCCTCCCGTACTAGTACGTAGTACTAATAAAATTGTTTCCTTGATTAAGAAGTGTGTTGTTTTTAAACGTGAATATGTCATCTATAGTTACAATTAGTGTAGAGTTGTTTATTCAGAAATTCAAGGTTATTGTTAGGGTACATGCCGTTGTAAATTCAAGCTTGTTAATTACCTTAATACGTATCTCGCAAATTGTATTTTGTTTTGATATAATTTAATTTTCTTGAACTTTATACTTTGAAAATCGATTTCCTTGGTTAGGGGTTGTATGTTAGGTGTATCGAATGCCTATATAAATTATAGTAGCCTATATAAAAATAAAAACCACGCTAAATTCGTACAAGGAAAATCGTTAATCCTGACGATCCTGATGAGGAAAACTGGACAAAATTATTAAAATAATGTAATGTCATCAGTTCTTGATAAGTATTTAAAATTTTCAATTAATCGGACCGTTCAAAGTGAGTAAAAATCGAGTTCAAAGATTCCGTTACATATATACACACAGGTCAAGCTAATAAAAGCATTGTAATAAAATGAATATGTTTACTGGAGGACGCAACACGTATGTGTTTATGACTGATGAAATAATTTAAATAATAAAAAATAATAATAAAAGTTTAACGTATTTTGTTGTATTGTATATACTCCATGGAAGTTTATAGTTTCGCATTATAGTTGCTAATTTGTATCATTTAGGTATCTATCGTTGCCATTACCAATGAGTTAATTATATACCTGCATTTTCCCGAAATTTATCACATTCTATATTAGGGTGTATTATTTAATTTCCTTGCATTATTCTGATAAAACAACTGTTTTAAATTGAGAATGGTCTGGATCGAATTATAAAACGTATTACTCATCTAATGTTTTAAATACATATTGTGTATTTATAATATGTAGGTATATAATAGTTCATATGTAAAATTTAATAGTAAATATTGGAAATAATTTGTTTTCGAAATTGTTTGTCATGTTTGAAAATGTACCTCCATATAAAATTATAATAAAGCCTGTACTTTAGGTACATATGCACTAACTTCGGAGCCGAGTTAAGAGTTAACAACTTAATTATTCTAACATCAGGTCAGTTAGTTTGATTACTTCTAAATTAAATCTTGCCCACAAATTGTATGGATATTGTTATCTTTAATTTATTTATTTACTGTACATAATGACTTAATTCAGGTAATTTGAAGATTGGCATCAAATCAAATTTCACATTCATTTCCTTTGCTCTTGAATCAGAGATAAGATAAGAGGCTAATCTATTTCGAAACGCATTTTGAGTTAAGTCAAAATAAAAATCAACGGGTTGTACTTCGGGAGTGCCCGCAGAAGTAAAAACTTTGGAAACCTAACCTGAATAATAAAATTAATAAATGAAAACAAATTAAACTGACACAAATGACATATTTTATCTATGCTGACACCAGATGACACCTTGACTTTTGCAGTTTGCTTTACCGTCTTACGAATTTTCGAACAGGCCACGTGTCCCTACGCGAGGTTAACACTTCGTTTTTACATCAAAAATAAACATTTTTTTATCTTATTTTAAATTACTTGTTGGTAAAGCCTCTGACTGAGAGACATAACAGTTTCTCAGTTTCAGTCTTTGAACCTAAAATGTTAAATAGATAGTCTCAGAATGAATTCGAATAAATATCGAAGTTTCGCAATGAAATAACAATTGGAGAAAATAGGTTAGATATATCATGTTACGTCAATTGTTTAGTCTTATTAGACGATCAGCTTAAAGATATCTGATACAAAATTTATTTAAAGTGAGGTTGCCCACTATACGTATACCAGTGCATAATGTGCCTCCAATAGAGTCTTTATCTTATATATATAAAATTCTCGTATCACAATGTTAGTTCCATACTCTTCCGAAACGGCTTTACAGATTTTCACCAAAATTTTATATGCAAGTTCACTAGAATGTCTGAGAATCGGCTACTATCTATTTTTCATACCCCTAAGTGATAAGGGTTGTTCACCCTTAACATTTTTTTTATTTAACACAACACAACGTTTGCCGGGTCAGCTAGTAGTTGTATAAAAAAAAGTAGGAAATGGACATGACGACCTCTGATGGTAAATCACCACTGCCGCCTATGAATATTTGTAATCCACCACAGATAGAATTACAGTACCACTTGAGGTTGACTGCAAAGTCAGTTTTACCACTGAGGACTACGTTAAAATTATTCATGTAAGAGTATTACCGCGCCCTTCAAAGCAGAAAACAACAGATCTACCACCTTCAAGTACATAATACTAAAAACATGTTAATATTTTTCAACTTTGTTTCTCCATTTGCATGCTAACACCAATTAATTCACACAGTATCTAGTATTTTAATCGTTGCATTAAACTAGGGGTATTTAAATTCCCTGCATTTTCCCTTGCAAGCTCTCAATTGAGGTTTTTCCTTTAACAGTTACATTCTTATAATGCCTCTGCAACTAATGAAATTCTAGACTAACCACTTCAATGTTTTTGTTTAACAACTCTTTACGGAAACATTAATGAATGAACTGTAGAAAACCTTCGAGGTTCAACTCAGGAGGTGGGTGGTACCTTGTTTTGCCTAATAACAAATTATTCTCTGTTGTGTCCTGGCTTGAAGTGTGTGTTTAAGGAAAAATATTTATACAAAGCGTTCCAACTTAGTCCTCTGCAGTAGCAACCTATCAGTCGTCCACCTCATATAGGACTCTAACCCTATCAAGGATTGATTATAAATGTCCATGTTCAGTTCACTAGTTACCATATACTATCAAGTGGATTGCTCGTTTGTTATTTCAATCGTATAAAAATACCGCCAGACCTACGAACTATGTACTAAACCCTCTCACTTAGAGAGGGCACCTATGCTCAATTACTGTAATGGACAGTAGATAACAACGACAGTTTGTTTCATAGCAGGGATTGGCCGCAATTCGATTCCTAAAAATTGTAACGTAACTTAAATTGATTTTGAAAATAACCAATGAAATTAATTTCCGAAATCAAATCTTAACAACTAAGCCAACTTGTATCTCAGTTTACAAAATTAAGTTGTAAGTTCTTATTATTTGCATAGCGCGTGGATTTTGCAACAAAAGGTAGACTCCGTACAAGCTTTCGTACCACACGCGTTCTACACATCGTATTTCGACTGCTCACACCCCAAAGTATCTTCGGGGAATGTATTTTGAATGTAGGAATCCGGAGCGCTATTACCAACCGCATCATGTCCTGGTTCCGCCACCGGATTCCCGAGACTCTGGTTCGAAACACTGAAACAACACACACTTAAATAAACTTCAAATTTAGCAATATACGTCGGCGTGTACTAGTCAAACTTGCATAAGGATGGTCCCGTAAACGCACCAATATAAAATAATTAGGTTATACATTTTCTTTTTATTTTTTTAAATGTTACATACATCTGTTAAACTGTCTATCTATTAGGCTTTACAACATAAATTAAAAATACCGGGTTCTTGTATAGGGATCCCATTCCCCCTTTATACCTTCTTTATTTAAACACTGTAAAACCATCAGTATCTACTATCTACCATGGCAGTTGAAGAGATAGCCCAGTGACAGACATACAGACTAAGGAAGCTTAGTAATAAAAATAGCAAATTTTTTTGACAAACCTTCACCTTATGGTATAGTGTATTGAACCTGGGACACTTTGTACAACTAACCGTTCCAATTAGATTTTTGACCATTCGGTAGTTAAATTTTCCTTACAAAAGTAATTTTTGCTACTTCGATACCTTGGTGTTATACAACCTTAAAACTATACAAAAGTTATACAAGTCCGCTGTAGAGTTGAACAATTTCAAATCGGATATTGTGCGCTCGTCCTGAAATATCTCTATTGAATCTCTTGCAAACAGTATCTACACGGTATCCGCCGACCGCCTCAAGACTACTTTTGTGATACCGGACTCGGGAATCTCGTACGGAATTCAAAATCCGTACGCTTGTAACGTTAGCCTGCTTGCTAACTTAAACTTCAGTTCTCATTTGAACCCTGGAACAATGATCTGTGAAGAGTCACGATCAATAGATAGAAAGAGGACAGCATCCTTAAGGATTCCAACTTAGTCCATATGGGTGACAAACTGTGGCTGGTTACGGGAAGAGCTTTAATCCTGAGATTGGTTATAAATGTCTATGGGCAGTAGTGGCCACTTACTGACAGGTGGACTACGCGTTTCTTTGCTACTTTTATTATAAATCCTTGATCTAGATTCTGAGTTGGCCACAGATGTGTTGCTACCCCAGAAGACTAAGCTAGCTAGTAAGCTAGTATATGTATGTCTCCCGCATCACACCATACCATATAGACATTATTATTAGTATTACAAAAAACACAGATGGATGGAAACGCGTCCAAATCAAACCTAAATTAAATACAAAAAATAATCCAAAAACCAAAAGTCATACCAGTTAAACGATAGAAATTAAAACTTCCATAATTCATGAACGATACCGGTAGTAGCGTACAAACAGTGTAAATATATGAGCGAAAGCTTTTAGTTAGGGGCTTTGTTAACAATCGCTGAAGATAAAGAGGATCTCGGGTTAGTTTCAAGGTACATTGTTCGCTAATGCACCGTCAGTCCTACTTTCTTGACTTGAGGTCATTAAACACTAGGCCAGGCGTTTCTATTCGTGTTCCTTCCAATTTGTTTACACCGTTCGTTGTTAACGGACATTGACGGGTTAATTCTGAAAGTAGGTAGCTACATTTTTGTTCTTTGACCTAACTTGGATGAGTAAAATAATAGATTGATCAATCTTAAAAAGAAAGTGTAATCAGTTTTGAAATTGAAATTGTTGCGTAAATAAAATGTCACGTCACCGTTCTAAAATGTCCCTAAAATGGTTCAATACTGATTTATAACGTAAATTACGTAGTATTAGTTATTGACATACGTATTTTTTCTCTAAAAATGTTTAATTTTATTTTTCAACAGTAAATGATAAAATCATCCTTTTGTGGCTTCATTCAATCTCAAGGCGGTGAAGTATCTCTCTATTTTACTTATCAAAGTTAACTAAATGTAATTTGCTAATAGGTATTAAGGTTACGTTTACAAGAATGAGTTAGGTTCTAACAAATGAATCTTTGTGAAGGAAATTAGGTAGCTCCTAAAGTAAATATAATAGGCTTATGTTGACAGCGGTTGGTACCTATTTCTGTCTGGTCTTATATGTATTAGCAGAGGTGTATTATTAGCTGTTAGTTAAGGTTTTAGGCTTTTTGAGGTTTATTAGTTATTTCTTGAGCCTTTTATAAATTGAATTAGAAAAGTCGACAGTAACTATTACCAAGTTCATCATCATCATCATCAACCCATTATTGTCCCAATGCTGGGCACGGGATCTACAGATATCTTAAATCTCAGAATGAGAAGGATTACGCCATAGTCCACCGCGTAGGCACAGTGCGAATTATTACAAAATTACTGCACAATTAATTTGCATTTTTTTTTTATAATATAACAGTAGCAGACGAGCATGCAGTCCACCTGATGGTAAGTGGCTACTGCCACCCATGGACATCTATAATCAACCCCAGATAGGATTAGATATTCCTACCTGAGGTCGGCCACAGATGCGCCGCTATCCCTGAGGACTAAGCTGGAACGCCTCGGAAAAGTCTGTCTCCCTTAACACACCCTTCAAACCGGAACACAGCAGCGCCTAACACTGCTGTTATTAGGTAGAAATAGGTGTGGCGGTGGTGCCGCCGGAAAATTCTAATTAATTAATTAGTTACACGAAAATTCTAATTAATTACATCTCCATGTAAGTATAATCTATCAAAAATTGAGAAATATCATCATCATCTGTTGAAAAGACTATTGCTTACAGTTTTCCACGCCCAACATTGGTATAGTAATTTGTTAATGCTAGTTATAGACGTTTTTGTTCAGTACCAAAAACAATATCCGTTGCAACGCTTGTTACCGCCACCTGCGCTCCATAACGACCGACTTGCATGAAAACCTAATTTTTACATAACGGCCTTCATAAATATGCGCTCTCTTAAACATACCACCAGCTGGAAGTCGTTTGTGTCATTTTGTTCTCTAAATAGGTGATTAAATGTAAGGATGCGATTTAATAAAGCAGCAGTAATATATCTCAGGAAAAACCAGTGATAGCCTAGTGGTTGAGATGCGGTCTTTAAATCGAGGGTTCTTAGGTTCGAAAACCTGACCAGTACGTCCGGTTTTTCAACGTTATGTGAGTATTAAAAATAATACGTTAAACAAAACACCATGAGCAAACCTCTTAATAGCTGAAGTCTCTTAAAAAACGTTGTCAAATGTACGCAAAGTCTACCAATTCCCATTTAGCCAGTGCGACATCAACCCAAGAAAGATTATAAATATTTCTACATATGTTGGTCACAGATGCGTTTGCGCATTAGGTTGAAGCTCCCTACCATATGCTTCATATAGCAACACGTATTTGTGCTTTTGCTATAATACATAAATAGGAATAGCGGTGAGGAATAGGAATAGGTAGACGAAATACACAGTTCTATCAAGTTTAATAAATTTATAATAAAAATGTTTTTAAAAAACAATTTTAAGTAGTACATTTTTACAGTACATTTTTTAGTAATCATGCATTGTCATGTAAATCAAACATATATGTTAATTCTCAGCTCAATTTAGTTTAGTGAATTAATTCAGTTGCAAGATTTGAACATAGTATACATGCGAACTATCAAATTAAGTTAAACAAAAGCCTTTAATAATAAAATGGCGTATTTTTATCCGTTGTTGTTTAATAATAAATCAGAACTTAAATTACTTATAAAATAGTTCCGAGAACTATAAAAGCCTAACTTATTCATTCATGTTTCAGAACTGAAAAATGGAATTTGTTAAACGTAAGAGTTTTAACAGATCTAACTTTTATGACGGCGGAAAGGAAGTTTTCGAGCGGATGCGAAGACAGTCGCGAGAAATATTCAGGAAAAGATTTTGTTCAAATCAGTAGGTACATAATGTAAAAGGAAATCGCCCGTAAGTGTCAGTCTTACAAACTCAATAAAGTTTGAAGTTTAACAAACGTTTTTTACACCCAGCCCACGCTAGGTTTTTCTGTATTGTAGACATACATAGACGCAGACAAATACCCAAAAGTAGAACAGATATCTTAATTCACCATTTGAATGTCTGGCTAGTCAGGAATCGAACCTGGAACCCTTTGTCAGAGAGTCTTGTTGGACAAGTATAAATATAGTAGAACTCTTTGTTTGGACTTCGGAGGCTCAATCGCTTTTCTTATGTTTGTCTTACGACAGTAAGCAGGTAGTGTTGTATTCTAGTTTGAAATAATAATACTCATTCAAAAAAAAAGAGAAGTTTGTAGGTATGTGGCATCCTAGATTAGTCCTCAGTGGTATCAAGAAAAATAATATAAAGAAGCAATCATAGCCGTAGCTATAAGTGCAAAAGAAATCACCATAATAATAATTTGTTTCAATCAATTTAGTGCATAATGGTCTGCGAAGTTTTATCGTTCTAATACTCCTAACACCACGTTATTATGGAAATTGTTCGGAAACTCGATTCGCATGTCGACGTTGTTTAATTCCGAGTTCTGTTTCAATCGATGCATGAAGGTACGAGTATTTAAACTCCACTTTGCATTTTCTCTTGTGAGCTTAATTGCAGTATTTTCGTTTTACTGCTGTTTTCTGTTTAGTGCTTCTAGCTCTAATGAAAATTCTGGTGTTCACGCAATGTTTCTGTTCATAACGTTTGTTTTTGAGTTAACAATTTAATATTAAGAGTTTATTAATGATGTGATATAATTTTAAACTTTTAGATTCAAAGGTCTTGGAACGTATAGAAGTATTAGAATGAATTATGATAATCTATATTTAAATTTTGAAAACAAAATAATGAGTCTTACTGATATATCAAAGTCTCATATTTTAATCTGGGTCTTCCAAAGAGTAATACAATGACAATAAAAAACAAATATATATCATGCGATTTTTTAGACACTAACTGTATTAGTATTATTGCGGGCTTAAATACCCTGTAAGGAAATATATAACCCACAAGACCCACATATATTTGAAAATAAGCTAGATACGAGCCTTTTCTGGGCACTCAGGACGCTACAATACACCAATACGGTTTTCAATGATCCATCTTTTAGTACTTTTCCATTGTAAAAATGAAATAAGCCAATAAACTCGTGTTCAATGCAGCGGCTACCGTGCAGTGGAGGAATATCTGCATTTTATATTCGCGATATTCACTTCTCGTGTAGGCAATATTTCGGAACTTGTGCATCAATTCTGAATATTTTTGATAGAATTAATAAAGGTTATTTAAGTCCTTCGTATGATTTAGTTGTAGGTAAACGTCTATTTAATTTAATTATTGAAACGTATAGAATGTTTCTTGCTATATTAATCTTTTGGTAAGAGCAGTGTTTATGCATTCGATCATGTGCCTACACTTATCTTTAAATAATTATATCCAACAATAGTTCTCATCATTATCTAAGAGAAAGAATAAAAAAAATACACTGTAGCGACTTCCCGTTACTCGCCAAGAGATGGCGCTGCTGAATCACGCTATCGAAGTTTTCTAACTATCTTGCATACAATACATACATATACAAGTTCCGAAATGAGACTCGACAGTCTGGCAGTCAGTCAGTCATGATGGCATGATCACCTAGCCCAGAGGGAGATCTCCCTTTGCCAAAAGACTAATAGTGGAAAATTATATTTATTACAAAATATACCACAATATTAATATAGATAACTCTTACTAAAGCAATGGTTACAATAACTACAATTTAATTATTAAAGAAAAGTGTCTTACTACATATTGTACCTTTTTTTTTCTTTTCGAGGGGGAAACCTTCAAAATGTACCCGACTACGTGGGAGCGACACGGGGTTATGTGGGATTCTTACCGCACTAAAAACCCCCCGGTAGCCGTCCTCGGCGCTTGTTGGAGAACTCCGGGATCTCCAACGGAACACAACCGGAGTCCTCCAAGCGCGATGCCCGAATCGGGCTCTGCCCCAGGGGAGCGTTCGCTCCTCCCACAACATCTGGTGATTACGACGGTATGCGACCACACATACCGCCGTCCTTCCCGGGGCAGCATACTGGATGGTTCGAGCTCCCACTCTTGCCGCCCGCAACCCCGGAAGCCCCCTTTTAGTCGCCTCTTACGACAGGCAGGGGATACCGTAGACCTATTCTAGTCCCGGAACTACAGGGACATACTACATTTTGTACCTACAATACACTATAATTTGGATGGTGAGCAATACCTCATAATATCTACAATGTTCCTGCTACGATGCAGGTGGCGCTAACTACCGGCAGTGCAGGGAAGCTACACTCGACGACTCGAGACATATCCCGCACCTACCGTACCGTGCTCCATGTAACGCTTCGTTGGCACTCGACACATAACATATCGTATCTGGGTGGCATAGACTAGAAATATTTAAATGTAGAATGTGACAAAATTCCTTGTACATTTTTGTGCAAAATTGTAAATGGATTTGGACGGTTTTCAACGAACCATCTTTTAGTACTTTTCCATTGTAAAAATGGAATAAGCCAATAAACTCATGTTCAATGCAAGTGTTTTACCATGATTTATCGTATCTACAATACACTATAATTTGGATGGTGAGCAATACCTCATAATATCTTACACCTACAATGTTCCGGCTACTATGCAGGTGGCGCTAACTATCGGCAGTGCGCGGAAGCTACACTCGATAACTCGAGACATATCCCGCACCTACCGTACCGTGCTCCATGTAACGCTTCGTTGGCACTCGACGCATAACATATCGTATCTGGGTGGCATAGACTAGAAATATTTAAATGTAGAATGTGACAAAATTCCTTGTACATTTTTGTGCAAGTAAAATTTTAAATGGATTTGGGCGTCTATAACGTAACTAGGGTAGAACATCAGTCTGCCACGATTGCATAAAGTATTATAATTTATTTAAACTATGAAATTAAGGTATCTGTAGAAAGCAAATAAAAATACGAGTTGATAAACATCTCATTTTTGAACCTATTCAACAAATCATAAGTAAGTTAATTATCTAATTTTCTTGCCTTTTTCTTGAAAATGAAGAAAAGATAAGTTTTAAATATTTAAGTAATAATTTAAACAAAAATATAAAGTACTATATTTTGGTTACAATATCGAAACTAGTAACGGTCAGTCAACACGGACAGAGCTGTGAGCGACGCTATTATATTCTATTTTCCCATGTTAATATGATGATGAATCGCTTATAATAAACAGGAAAGGTTTTCTAAAGAAATTTATGTATTCCACTTACATCTTACCGAGTTCCTTTAAGGAACATTATTGATTAAAGTATCCTACACACTGGCGGGATCTCCGAAATGAAAAGCTTTGTTGAAGAGCGGGTCACTATTATGATAATGTAAGGATCGCTATTATATAAAAACAGATTTTTATCATGATACGCATAATATTTACTCTTTGGTGTGGATAAAAGGGAGATTTTCGGGTGTTTTTAAATATCATCCCTATGCCTCAGGCAAAGTGAATAATTTTATTGGACAGCCAAATAAAATTTAATAGCATTTTTATGTAAATGTCGGTAAGTTTTAAATCTGGTAAAAACATTTTGTTCGAGTCTGTAGTATATAGTAGTGTTATAAGGTGTGTTGTTGCTGTTGTTTCTTTTGAAAACTCAGATGACATGCTACCGGGTGTCTTGATGTATGAATTATCATAAATAGCACCACATCAGCCACATAGCATTTTGTAGGTGGTAAAACACTTTGTGGTTCGACTCCAGCGACACCACCGCCACACCTAATAACAACAGTGTTAGGCGCTGCTGTTTTCCGGTTTGAAGGGTGTGGTAAGAAAGACTATTCCGAGGCGTTCCTTAGTCCACAGGGGTAGCGGCACATCTGTGGCCGACTCCAGGTAGGAATATCTAATCCTATCTGGGATTGATTACAGATGTCCATGGGCGGCAGTAGCCACTTACCATCACGTGGACTGCATGCTCGTCTGCTACTCCTATATTATAAAAAGAAAATAACATCGAGACATTTATTACATATTCATATATTTACTTATATGATGTCGAACAAACCGTCCAAAATCAAATACTGTGATTGACTATGTTATACTCATGTTCTATTCAAATTGTTTACGGAATTACCGAATTCGTGGTAGTGGCCATTTAATATCAGGTTAATGTATGCTCTATCCTATTTCAAATTGTACACAACATCACGTACTATAGTGAATAACTGGAATAACACACGAATTCTCTAATGAAAGGTAGAACCCTTTGTGGTTCGATTCCGGCGGCACCACCGCCACGCTTATTTCTACCTAATAATAGCAGAGTTAGGCGCTGCTGTGTTCCGGTTTGAAGGGTGTGGTAAGGGAGACAGACTTTTCCGAGGCGTTCCAGGTTAGTCCTCCGGTGTAGCAGCGCATCTGTGACCGACCTTAGGTAGGAATATCTAATCCTATCTGGGGTTGATTACACATGTCCATGGGCGGCAGTAGCCACTTACCATCAGGTGGACTGCATGCTTGTCTGCTACTCCTATATTATAAAAAATTTATAATATTATGTTTATCGCAAATTCTGACTGATATTTTCTCGGAAATTTTAATGAGGATAGATATAAAATAAATTCATCAGTGAAACTCTGTTAATAAAGTTACCGTAGCGTAGTAAGAGATTTAAAGTAAGTCCTAATGAACAAAATTTCAGCGGAACATAAAATTTCTGACTAAACATTTTTTCGGTGCCGAGACCCTCATCAGATCATATCAACGGAAAGTTGCAATGCTACCAAATTTCGTTCGGACTACGTGCATATACGAGTATACTATACAACTTATACTTTGTAAATTGAGAAGATTACTAAGTGATTGCAGGATATTTTCGTTGTAGCTTTGAATGCCTTTACTTTATATACTTTTTATGTGTGTTGTATATATTTTAGTTTGCTTTTTTTTATAATATAAGAGTAGCAGACGAGCATGCAGTCCACCTGATGGTAAGTTGCTACCGCCGCCCATGGACATCTGTAATCAACCCCAGATAGGATTAGATATTCCTACCTGCGGTCGACCACAGACGCGCCGCTACCCCTGAGGACTAAGCTGGAACGCCTCGGAAAAGTTGCTTATGATATTTATCGTATTTTCAAGGAACTCCCGAAGTTCTTGTTGTATAAGGTAGGTATATTTTCTTATCTTTAGATGGAAGTGCCGTCGACATTGATTTAGCAGTTTTAAGATATCCATTTACAGACTGGTTGAGAAATTGTTTTATTATATTTTAATATTATAATATCACTCTTAATATTTTATTTCGAGGAATCGATTTTATTTTCATTCACGCTCATACTCTTATGTTTAGACTTTAAGCCTTTTCAATAGTATTACAAGGAGACCATTAGCCTTGTGGCAACACATATGTAATTAAATATAATAAATTTGTCCGATTTGATCCACCATTAAGTAAACCGCATGCAAAAAAGCAAGTCTGCCTGATTTCCTGCGAGGAAGTCCTAGATAATAATTCATAAATAGATTTCGTATACCACTGACTATAAGTATCTCAAATTAAGACCTTGCTGTAATTTAAGTAAGGAGAGTCTCAGCGAAACGAGAACTGCGACAAACGACCAAATTATATTTGGAGCGCGACTCGCTAAAAACCATTTAAGAGGACTCGGACCTCCGCTGGTTTAATTTTTTCTACGCTATTACTCATCGCTTTTAAATTTATATAACCGTTAAGCTCTTAAGCTGAATTAAGAGCAAAATAAGAGCAGTTATATTGAAGTGATTCAATTTAATGCACGAATTTCTGATTTTTCGAAGTCACCGATAGTAATATCATTTGGAGAGAAAAAAAACATCGTTAAATATTATATACGTTTCTTGGATATATTCTCTGCCAGATTTTCTTGCGGTTGTAGTATATATGTGAAGGTATAAATCCTTGGCCTGCGTTAATGAGCTACATTATAGTTGTTAGCCCGTAGTAACGTCGTAGGTTCATAGCAATATCTGATTATTTATTAGTTTTATGAGGTACCAATTTCTTCTAATATTAATACCCAGTTCTTATATTTTAAAGTCTTAATGGACATCTGTAATCAACCCCAGATAGGATTAGATATTCCTACTTGAGGTCGGCCAATGATACGCCACTACCCCTGAGGACTAAGCTGGAACGCCTCGGAAAAGTATGTCTCCCTTACCACACCCTTCTAAACGGAACACAGCAGCGCCTAACACTACTGTTATTAGACAGAAATAGGTATGGCGGTGGTGACACCGGAGTCGAACCACATAGGGTTCTACCACCTTCTTCTAATATTAATACCCTGTACTTATTAATGTGTCATTGATAGAGCCTATATTTTGCTAAATACACTTCATGGATCTTCTGAAGTTTCCTTTGTGCATAAAGCGTGCAATTAAACTTTTGTTTAATGGCTAATTGAAGTGTTCGTAAGCGAATCGTACTAAATATTAATGAATTTGTAACTTGAGTATTGTGATAATAATTAGTAGGGGAGGGAATTAGTAATTTTGTTTGAAGTGGTTTTGATTTGTATTTAATTTATGGTAAGCACTAAGTTAGAAGCAGTAAAGGAATAATAAACGTGGAATAAATCGGCTCTAATATCGTTGTTCAAAATATCACAATATTTTCTATCTAACTTGCTTTATTAGTTCCTAACATATTACGTATCTTACGTACGTGTAAATTGAATTTTAAACCACTCAACCCCAACCGATTTAGCTAAAAAAAATCTCATACATGTTTAGTTTGAATGACAATGCTGGATCAGTTTGTGTCCATCGGACGGACCAATTATTATTTTTTATGCACCATCATGTTATGAACTTGAAATGAAATGGTTTTATGTGAAGAATACGTAATCAATGTTTTAAGGCAAAGTAGACAGACTAATTCACGGCTTAACTACATTTTGTTTACGTTTACTTTGTTTATAAAAATAAGATTTATAAAAATAATCTTAGAAGGTGTATTTTTTCGATACTTAATACTTTCCAGACTTGTAAACACTTACAAAAAAGCTTATATTATATTTTTTCTACCTGATAATTGAAAACAAACAATCCTAAGCCGTGAAAAACCCACGGACGCTTTCGTAAGCCAAACATTATTTTAATTAAATTTTGCCACCTACGCACCCTTATTTCCATGTAAACAATATACATTTAACTTAACTTTTAAGAGCTAAGCGGTGAGATCAACAATTTAACCTACTTAACAAGCCATTCAAACTTACACTCCGTTGTTAAGTATAAGGAACCCATGTGCAAAATCTCAGAACTTTAAGTTCAGAGGTTTTGGCGGTACGTTGATTTCTGAAAAGTGAATTAGTCATTTAGTTAGTCAGTCAATATAATGACACCGTAACTGTCGAAATTCATTCAGCCATTTGTTAGCCAAGGGAATAAAGAAAGACAAACATACATGATACGCGAACGAAGAACATAGCCCTTTCTTCGCAGTCGGGTAAAAATACAAGTATAAAGAAAAGTCTTAATTTAATGTCAACATACATTTGGTATGATTTATTTATTATGAAAGTAGTTTATTTTATGAAACAGAATTGAGGATGCAGTTCACCTGTTCTCATTATTGGTGGTATTGGTGCGCCCGTGGACTAAATTGAAACGCCTCGTCTCAGTAGGTGTCCAAAGCCCTCAAACCAAAACTTGAAGTAATAAAGCAGAAATAAGAAATAGAAGACAATCCGTATTTAAACGTCTTTATATTTATATTTGTAAGTGAAAATAAATATAATGGGACATTTAATGTCCTGGAGCGGTAACGTGAACCACAATCGATCATTATTTAAACAAGAACACTGAGATAATAATTGGTTGAAATCCACGTAACTTTCCTCTCGTTTACATTCAGAATATGAACAACAGATCGCAAGTAAACAAAACGTGAAATGTTATACAAATTAAATAAAGGTTTGCTCTGGTTACCTGGCACTGTTTTTTTGTTTTTATTCTCCCGATTGCGAATTTTTATTTTGCGTATTGTTATTGTGTTTCGACGACGAGTTGCTAAATAATAAAATGTGTAACGAAATATTTCGAGATCTGTACAGTAGATACTTACAATTTGAAGAACTATAGTACTATTTTTATTTTATTTAAATAGTGGTATGAATTCAACAAGAATTCTTCACAATATTTATGAAAAAAATGTGCATTATTTTCGGTAAACCCGTTTATTTGACACCCATATCATGATGGTGCATAAGACATAATTGGTCTGCCATCTTGGGGTGACGGCCATATTGGATTTAGAATGACGTCACATATTTAATCATATATTGTCATACGAACCAAATGTGTATGCAAATTTCGGCTCAATAGTTAAATCAGTTGCAAGATTAAATCCTAATAATACGAACTAACTGAATAAGTTAAATAAATATTACGATCATTTTATTTAAAAGATTGGTACATATATACATCTTTATCAACAAGAAAATAAGATTAAAACTATCTTTATTAAACTAATTTTTTAGACTGATTTCTTTATTTTACGTAAATTATTATTCAGTGACCCAGACACTATTTTGTGAACCAAGTACATTATAAACGTGTTCTTACTTTATATCTCCGTACTTCCCATAGGCAACAGGTGAATCGTAAATTTGTAGCCCCGGAGGAATCTCAATCAGATACAGGAAAGAGTTGATACGATAGGGGTCGTAATATAACTTGATGTTTACCGGGAAAATATATTGCAGGTGGATTTTATTTATATTTCATCATAACAAAGACATCAAATAAAAAAGAAATAAAATATCATAGGTAATGACGTTTTATTTCTTCCCATCATAAGCTGAGGATTAGATTATTATATTAGTATAGGTATAAGGTAGGGGTTATAAGTATAGGTACAAAGCTTAAAACATTAATATTCTTAATATTTACATATTCATATTTACTAACCTAATTGTTCTTTTTAATTTCCGAGATTAGAGTCTCAGGCACGTACCCACCTATGATTTTTCAAACTTAAGTGCACATATGAAATTAATTATCACTGTATCGGTGAAAAAAAATATTGCGAGGAACTCTTAACACTTACGATTAAAAATAAGTTATTAAAAGTGTGTGAAGTGCACCATTTCGCATTTGGAAAGCGGGCTGGACTACGGTCTAATACTTCTTGGAGAAGAGACCCGTGCCCAAACTAATGGGCTGAAGAATATACTCTGCGATACATACCTACTTGACTTGGCAACATTTCTGCAATTCCACCTTTTCATTTTATTCTGGTTATTTGACAGCACTAACAATGCCATAGGTTATCGCAATGTTTGAATATTTTAATTTCACACATGTCGACATTACAACGAAATCATTTTAATTACAAAATTACGCGCATTTTTTTAATAATATATATAGGAGTAGCATACGAGCATACAGTCCACCTGATGGTAAGTGGCTACTGCCGCCCATGGACATCTGTAATCAACCCCAGATAGGATAAGATATTCCTACCTGAGGTCCGCCACAGATGCGCCGCTACCCCTGAGGACTAAGCTGGAACGCCTCGGAAAAGTATGTCTCCCTTACCACACCCTTTCAAACGGGACACAGCAGCGTCTAACACTGCTATTATTAGGCAGAAATAGGTGTGGCGGTGGTGCCGCCGGAGTCGAACCACAAAGGGTTCTTCCACATTCTAATTCAAAAGCCATTACATGTATTCGTACCAACTAAGACACATTCAACAAACTTGTACTATAGATAACAGGCACGATAAATTACTCCTACAATGGTCTATTCATTAAACAAATTAAATGAAGTTGACTAATACTCGTTAGTTGTGGTGACATCAAAACACACTCGATTTGGCAAACGAGAGCGCTCTAAGGGCCGTAGCAGACATGCTACTTTTAGCATCGACGATTTTATCTGCTCTTCGAAAGCTAGATGCAACACACGTGTTAATGCCGGCTGTAGCTACTTTTGAATACTTGATGCAGCTACTGTACGCAAAAAAAAGAAAACGCCATGCAGCATTAATGCTGTCGATTGCGTTACCGCGACCAAACGTAGCAAATCTCCAAAACGTATAGTATCGGCGCAATCGTCAAAACGCAAATAGCCATATAAAATAGCATGTCTGCTAGGACCGTAATTTATGTACAAGCGCTGTTCAAGCGGTAACGTGGATGAATAAAAAAACGCCATGCAGTATTAATATTGTAGATTGCGTTACCGCGACCAAACGCAGCAAATCTCCAAAACGTACAGTATCGAATCAATCGCCAAAACGCAAATAGCCGTATAAAGTAGCGTGTCTATTAGGACCGTAATTTATGTACAAGCGCTGTTCAAGCGGTAACGTGGATGAATAAAAAAACGCCATGCAGTATTAATATTGTAGATTGCGTTACCGCGACCAAACGCAGCAAATCTCCAAAACGTACAGTATCGAATCAATCGCCAAAACGCAAATAGCCGTATAAAGTAGCGTGTCTATTAGGACCGTAATTTATGTACAAGCGCTGTTCAAGCGGTGACGTGGATGAATGTTAAAGTGCGGTAATTTGGCTGTGATTCCGCATTTTAAGGTACCTACTCGAATCCACTTAATTATCGACGCAAATAGGTTTTCACCACATACATGTCAAGAGATTTAGTACAAACCTCATTATTAACGTATTATCCCACTGCTGGGATCTTCTGTCAAAATTAGCTCGGTTTACGGTATGGTCAATTGTGGTTGATATCACATACCTTTGCCAAAACTATACACTCTAATTCATTCATTGACATGCAATTCTAAAAAGAAATTATTATAAAAACAAAAACCAGGCTGTTTAAAAATATAGCCTATGGTCACATTTGCAATTTAGTCGAATCCAACGACACCTCACATATTAAATTTTAAAGAATGATATATAAATACTTGCCCTCCACAATCTAAATATATATAAATTAAAGGTGACTGACTGACATAGTGATCTATCAACGCACAGCCCAAACCACTGGACGGATCGGGCTGAAATTTGGCATGCAGGTAGATGTTATGACGTAGGTATCCGCTAAAGGATTTTGATCAATTCTACCACCAAGGGGATAAAATAGGGGATGCAAATATTACTTCGTAACGCGAGCGAAGCCGCGGACAAAAGCTCGTCGGGTATAAAGACTTATTTTTCTTTACTTTAGAACTTTCAAAGTGCGTAATATGTTTCGTAATTTATGCTTAAAAAATAATATTTCAACGTTGTATGGGGCATATATTATCTGCTGAGCTAAATAATTATGTTTCAAAAAGATAAATGCTATTCAGTGAAATAAGACCGAGCGTCATTTTATACAAGGCTTAAATATAGCTAATTTTGCTATTTTTACTGAAAAATTAATGTACCTCAGCTTATAAATCAAAATAAAAGGTAAAAATATTTTATATGTAAGCGTACACGTAGTTCAAATGTTAAAACTTGTGCTGTATATTTGTGACCGACTTTGGGTGGGACTCCAGTCCTATTTGGGATAGATTACAGATAACCATGAGCGGTAGTTACAGATAAAATTGACTGAAATCATTTGTGCCACCAAAAAATAAGTACATAAATAAACAGCTCTCAAATAGTTAACAATACCAGGATTAGTAATATAAAATTAGAATTAAAATTACTTCGTAGCAGTCCGCTCATCAGAAAATTATCAGTGTAAGTTAACTTTACGACGTTTGATCTTTAAGTTACTCCTAAAAACTAACAAGTCCTAATATAAATAATACGATGTTTATTAAAACCAATAAAATGTGTGTATTGCTATACTAGCCGGGATATACAGACTACAGAGGACTCTACCTAGAATATATTTATATTAGCAAGGTACTCTTAATCATCAAAGTATATCGAGAATAGTAAAAAATAGTTTAAAAAATCCAAAATGCTAGCATATATTTTGCGCAGTAGGGTAAATACTGCATGTTTCGTAAAAGCAATAGGCCTTAAAAACGAATCGTGGCGTTTACTAAAAGATTAAAAGCGAGACATTCATTAGCAGCAATCAGTCAAGCAGCTAAGCACGGTTGCTACTTATCTAAATAAGATCGGTGACATGCGTGATGGATACTGAGACCCTCGTCCGGCGAGATTATACTTCCACTTCAAATTAAATAGCGCCCTTGTAACGCAATCTGCTCGGTCTAGTTTATTAAATTAAAGGTCAAGGTGTACGGTTTAAATTAAAACAAAGCTTCAGTTATAGAGACAATATAGGGTAACAGCACAAGTTTTGTTTCATATCCACTAATATAATCAATATTGGTTACAAAATACAAGTAAGTATTACGGTAAGTTTTTTTTAATACATAATACAAATAATAATTACAATACCTCTCGTAGTAATAGGAAGTCATCAAATTAGAGGAAGTCTGCATTTGTGAGATCAGTGTAATAGTCATATAATACAAATAAAATAAAAAGACCCAAAAAAAGATTACAATAAGGTAACAACAATGATTTGGTTCCACAACGACTTTAATCCAAAATGACGATGATGTTTTTGTATGTGTTTCTTGCTTACACATTATAAATAAAGAGCGAAAAGCAAATGAAAATTACACCTTTTTATTCTACAACCTTTATTTAACAAAATTATATCTTATGCAAATAAAGTCCTCTACATTCCCTTTTCAAGGCTCAGAATATTGCAATTGCATACGAGAATCGTTTCAATTTCGTGAAATGTCGTGTAAAATATCAAGGTAAAGGTAAATATTAAGATTAAGATTAAGATTAAAGGTGACGGTGTCGCGACACCGCGTCACGGAAATTCGCAACAACATTGCTTTAATGACCCGCAATTCACGGGTCGTTCAGTAATAGTCGCATTTACCCTACTTATTACATGCTTTATTTAACCTACCTTGTTAGGTCATATGTAAGGATCAAATTTAGCAACTGAATAGTAACCAGTAAACCCCAACTGATTGAGTTGAGATTTTGTATACGCTTTTGGTTTAGATATTGTCATCTATCATCAACATTCATTTATTCTAAGTCCAAGATGGTGGAAGCTTCAAGATGGGGAACCAATTATTTTTATGTGCTCATACCTTATTGGTAATATTTTAACTTGCCTACGTAAATACGAAATTAAATATTTATTTTTCGTCTGTTTACGAAGCAATTTTGGAAACTGTCAAACTGATTAAGACGCGGGTTTCATACAAGTATAGAGTACTTTACAGGGACTTTACCTTACAAAAACGACATTTTAATTTAAATATTTACGTACATATAAAATATTCACTGCGGTTCTTTTACATATATTGAAAACCCTACATAACCTAGCCACTTGAGCTATCTTACTTATTAATTAACCGTTACTACCGATTCTAAATATAACGTGAAACTGTTAGCGAATATATCATTAATTTGTAAATTATGAGAAGGGCATGTGAAACTAATAACACACTCGTGAAAGCATAATTTATTTTAGAAAGCTAATAACAAAGCCAGTCCCTCCCTGTTAAATTATAAAACAAATTGCCTTCATGAAGACTATTTATAAACGTACAATAACGTAGATTATAATCACATTTGTTGTTTGTTTGGTTAGCAAAGGTAGTTTGTAAAAAATATGTGTTACAAAGAGATAAAAAATATGTTTGTTAATTTTATTAGTCACCCAAATTCTAGACTATTATTGTGTGAATAATATCCATGAACAGGCTGTAGTTATATTGGCAAAGGTAAAGTAAAAAAAATCTAATAAAATAAAAAATATGTAATAAACTTACTACGACTATAGTCATAATAATTTCAGTAAATTGAAGTAACAAACACGAATACTATATTTTATTTTACACATATTATGACTTTTTTTGTAGTTTAATACTTGTCATGAGTTTTAATATTATTTTCATCCTGACAATCTTCACACACATTCATAATAATTATGTATATATTCGGTCCCCTACAATAAGTCAGCTAGCGCCGCCACCCCTGAGGACTAAGCAGGAACGCTTCGGAAAAGTATGTCTCCCTTACCACACCTTTCAAACCAGAAAACAACAGCGCTCAACACTGCTGTTATGAGGCAGAAATAGGTGTGACGGTGGCGCCGCCGGAGTCGAACCACAAAGGGTTCTACCACCATCACACCACCGAACATTCCATCTATAGAACCATGCTAGTTCCACCAACCTTACTTCAACGGTTTGTAGACAACTTTAGAATTAAACTTATATCTATTATGATATGAATGCCTATTATTTTCTAGATGGCGTTGTAAGGTAAAAGCTCATGCGCTAAATACGTATAAAGCCGCCGTGGATTCAATTAGCGCGGAGGTGCGCGGCGTCGTGCCCGAGCTGCGGCTTGCAGCTCCGTACCACTTAGTTCCCTAGCTCATTGTTAACGGAACATCTCATGAGCGATAGCGGGTTTAATCCTATCATTTTTATATCTTCCATGTCTACTACTAATATGTAGCCAGCCATAAAGTAGTATCGTAGGATTTATACGATGTTAACTTGGACTAGGTACATAGTAATTTTATTATAAGCTTATTTCCGAGAAATGCATGCATTGCTATGCATGGAGGAGTCTCTAAAGTAATTCCAAAACTTTTTTTTTTCTAGTAATTAACAAGATTTAAGAAGGCAATTAAGAATAACCTTTAGCTCATAATAAGTAAATTAAACTAGAGACAATATTGAGATTATTAATAACGTGGTATTGTTATTAGTATTATTATGCTTTAATTTTAATACAACTTTTAAAGGGTTAACTTTACGAGTGACGAGATTGCTTTGGGTAATTCAATATCAGTATTCCCTAATAAATCTGACACAGATAATCTCACGCTATAACAACGCTACCAAATTATCTAAATTTACATTGAAATTTAGTCGTCCATTCGCAAAACTAAAATAGGCGTGGAAAATTTTAGATTGGCCTATTTCCACAAGTTTTGTACACTAATTAAAGCGATCGAAATATCAAAATATGCTGTATTGTTCTTTGAGTAATTAGACTCTAGATTCTTTCGTTTATCGTGGGTGTTTTAGTGTTGAATCAAAATTTTCGCATGGAGGTAACACACGAGCGACAGTTTATGTCGACGATCTTTGAACTGACGACATTAGACGACTTTTTAAGCTGCTACATTATTAAACTTAAAATTGTCTTCAGTGGAAGTAACACCTATTTTGTACGTGAATAAAAATTGATTCTATTTCATAGATTTATAATTTAAAAATCTTAAAAATATTTAAGCGTATTTTAATAAATGCCGTTATTACTATTGTGATGCCGACGACGAACCTGTACGAAATATGTTACAGTGACTTTTTTATTAAAATGTCTCGTCTCCTAAGTTGTCTTACATTTTGTCACAAAGAAATTCATACGCATAATACTCGTAGACATTTTTATCTCTGAGGAGCAGGGTCGTACTAAATAAAGGTTTTTATACCGTCCAAAGTATAATAGACCGCTACTGAAACTGAAATAGTTAAGGTATAAAGAAGGACAGAATAATTTAAATACACGGAATAATAATAATAATAATATAAATATTTATTTCTGTCAGTAATTATTAATCTTAACCAATTTGATATTTGTTATTTTTTCTAGGCGATAATAATTGTCAAATGTAGATTCGAATCCCAGACACACGCCTCTGATTTTTCAAAATTATGTGCCTGTTAGGTAAATTGCATACTAATAATTTATAACTTATGCTCGTTACTTAAGTCGGTAAAATGAAGCTAAATTTTGGACTCGTAAAGAACTGATATCTTGAAGCAGGGGCCTAAGTTACGATGCTAAGATAAAACTTGGAAATTCTCGATCAACTTAAAGTTACTTCCTAACTGTCTCAATTATTACTCGTCCCTACTTCGCAATAAACTAATATTTTTATTATACACATTTTATCACGAAGTTCCGAAAAAGTTAAACTTTCTACTGATTAATATTTTAAGTTATGCATCGACGTCTACTCTGATGAGCATAAAAAATGTACGGAATCATGACGTAGTACCCACCAAGTGGCTCATCCCTATTTTTGATAAGTTTAATATTAGAAGGGAATAAAATTAGAATATATAGCATCTATATACTTTTTTTGTTTGTTTGTCACTCGAAATAGGTTTAGGATGAGCGAAGAGATAACTATTGTAGGTACTATATTAGTGTCATTTGATTTGTCTATCTGTCATTGTAAAAATAATAATTCCAAAGTATGAAAATATATAAGAGGGAAAATATGTATATAATCTCATATATAATATCTAATCAGTGCATAAATCCGCTTCAGCTTGTCTTTTAACACGTTACCCGTCACCAAATTACCTGACTGACACGCCACGAGCTTCCATTCTGTTAATAGTTGGCACTTACCACTAGAATTATATTTGACTACATATTCGTTCTAAAAAGCATAATTACCTTTGATGGAACTTTACAATATTCGTAATGAATATGACATTCATATCGATTTGATTAAACTCCAAGGACGATCCACTTCGAATGATATTGACGCTACCAGTTGGCACACAAAAATTGTTTCTAAAATTGAATTTAGTAAATAAACATGATATTCAAGCTTATTATGTGTAACCTTATTTTTAGATTTAATAATTTCATTTATCAATATATTATATATCATGCCGAAGCTTCTATGTTACCTAATAATGGCAATGTGACGCTAAGGCAATGAATTAATTTATAGTGTTGTAATGAACATTATCCGTAATAACTTATTATCTAACGCGCTTGTGTTTTTTGTTTGTGTACTTAATGTGACAATGGACAGTTATCACTTAGATTTTTTTTATATTTTGTTGTTGAATATAATACGTGGCCGCACGCATGCACACATGCAAGTAAGTATAATAATAATTATAAACGCTTTCAACACTCACAGCCCCACACTAAGATTCCCTGTGTCGTGGGTGCCATGGACAAATACATAGACAAATACACAAACACCCAGACCCAGAAACAGAAATCTAAATTAATCATTTAGACGTCTGTCTGGCCGGGGATGGAACCCGGACCCTTTGCGCGTCAGACCGGTATGGTGGCTCTCCGCCACGCGGGTCGTCAAGTATATATTTAGTGCAACTGGACCACATAAAAAATTTAAACACCTGTATTTGCTTCCATCACATTAAAATACCAGCTTAAACAAGGAGCAGGTATTTTCCGTTCCTATTCGGTATGTGGAAGTTTATCCTTTCACAAACGTTCCACGCTGCAATGTATAGTCACAACTCGTAAAGCGAAATACGAAACTCGCAACGTTTCAACGTTTCTAAATTGGAACACGTTTACGCTTTTGATTAACCTGGTCATGGTGATAGCGATCTTGAAACGACCTAGGAGTTCCCATTTATCACTCGGTCAAGTGTTTTTAGCCTAACTAATTTAACGGATTGAATTAGAATGCCCTGGAATTTGGTTAATATTTTGAGATTTCTGATAAAGTTTTGGTGTTGCTTAATAATAAAGCGCACGAATGCAACCACGCGTTCATGTTTTGAAGGTGGTAGAACCCTTTGTGGTTCGACTCCGGCGGCACCACCGCCATACCTATTTCTGCCTTAGAACAGCAGTGTTAAGCGCTGTTGTGTTCTGGTTTGAAGAGTGTGGTAAGGGAGACATACTTTTCCGACGCGTTCCAGGTTAGTCCTCATGGGTAGCGGCGCATCTGTGGACGACCTCCGGTACGAATATCTTATCACATCTGGAGTCGAATACAGATGTCCATGGGCGGCAGTAGCCACTTACCATCAGGTGGACTGCATGCTCGTCTGCTACACCATATTATAAAAAAATAAATGTACACATGCTCTTACATTCGCGTGCACACACGTGCCTACTCAAGTACACATATAAATGTATTTATGTACCTAATATAAAATGTATATCATTAAAATATTAAAAACATGAGCTTAACCTCAAAATTCGCCAGGAATTTCTCAAACAGTGTGAAGTGTAGCGATTTTATCTGAATAAACTTAGTTTCTCTTATAATAATGTCACATCAAGTTTTTAAAATCTATTTCAATAAATGCTTATATGCTGTATCATAACTGCATATTATACCAAGACATGAAGTTTTAGAAGTAGGAGAACAGACAACTAAATTATCATCGATATTTCCACCTGGCCGGTATATGAACCAAGAATAACTCATACAGTTCCTAACTCGTTCTAATTTAATACTCATATATGTAGGTCGTAGTGAATAAATAACAAATTTCAGTTTGAACTTTACATTTGGAAATAATTCGCTTTGTTATAAGTGACTAATTATAGAAACACATTAACCCAAACACAGGGTAGATAACTAAACTCATTATTTACATTTCCTGGCCGGGATATGAACCTGGCACCCGCAAGACGAACCCCCAGACCAATTTGTGCGATTGCGCCACGCGTCGTCTATTACACTAAAATTGTGTTTCCATGCAAGTTTGTTACTTTGAGGGCGCACAGGTGGCGCTAACAGGCGTCGTTGGGCGGAAATTGCCGTCGGTCTCGTGGGGCGCGAACTTGGTGCCCGCACCGCATCAGCTCCACGGTAATTGTTGAAAACTATTAACAACATCCGTTGGCACGAATGGATAGAAAACATTCACTTTGTATTTTTACTCCAAAGAATAATGTTTTTTGAACATGTGCATATGCATGTCTCATTCTTTGGCAAAGTCGGCAGCCCAAATAGCTCGATAGCCCAAATAATTATGAGCTGTCATTTGATTTTTGTTTTTGTAATAATTGATAGTTCAAGATCGGTTCTACTGCAGTTCTTATAGGAGTATTCAAGGATTTTGCACTAATGAGTTTGTTTTAGTATGAATTATTATATTAATAAATTTATTGTTCGTGAACCGTTCTCATTTTACTCGTCGGAGTAAACGAGCAAGCCTTACTAGGAAATAATCCACTACGTCTTAATGATAAATCCACAGTGACCACGATTACGTGGTAATCTCAATATTACCAATATTATGATGCAAAGATAAAGGTACTAATTAGTATCAAAAAGTATTAAATTTCCGCCCAGGTACTTTGACGATGTACTTTAGAGCAGAATTTGTAGCCACTGTTTTATCAACGCTGTAAGGAATTGTTTCTCCTGTAATATAGTAATGTAGAGTAGTATCATCGAGTGTAGATGTAGAAGGTATATTTTAATTTAGAAACAGTCACAATCAAAATTTATAATTACCGAGCGCAAATAAATCGATAAACTATTTCAATGAAATCAACGTCGACAGTTTCTTTAATGTTTTTAAAGTAAATTTTAATACTACGTGCATTGTGCATGGTCAATACTTTAAATATGAAAATCGTAAATCGGAAATATTAAAGCAAAACCTCTTAACACGAATGAACGATAATGAAGTGTCCAGATAATATTTTCGATGCGGAATTACAGATGCAGCGGGAAAATTCGTTCAAGTATCCTTTTGTGTAAAATATTATTTGGACAGTAAATGTTGGTGCTTTAAGGCACAAATGACAGGACAATTTTGTGAAAATCTTTTGTGATACATTTTCCGACGCTACCCACTGATAAACATATAATATGAATCGGAGGGTTAATTGTTATATATACATAACGATACGAATTACATATTTTTATTTAATAAAATTTTAAATAAAGTTGAATGAAGCATGTTCGTATACAGCACGTATTATTGCGATTACGTTCGGAATGCATTTCAAGTAATTATGACAACTAAATACTTTTAAGCCCGCTCCACATTCTCGCGAGAATCTCGCGAGAATGCGAGAAAAGCACGAGGAACGAGAATGTGGAGCCTATACGAAGCAGGATTTTCTCGCGTTCTCGCGAGATTCTCACGAGAATGTGGAGTGGGGTTTTAACGAAAAAATATTTTAAGAATTACTTCGAGATTTATATAAATGGATTTATGGTTCATATAAAACACATTTATCTACACCATGCAATTCAAAAAAGAGCTGTCAACTTAGAAGTTAACGGTAACAACAATAGAAATCCATTACAAAAACAAAGCGTTTACAATTTGACAGTAACACGAACTGAATAGGACCCTCACAGCCTTGGTGTGTTTAAATGATCTTTAGTCAAGAAAGCAAGGCTAACGCAGCATTAGCGAACAATGGACCTTGAAACTAAACCGCCTAGATCCTCTTTATCTTCAGTGTAGGGATGGGATTTGAGATCGATTAATCGGAGAATCGATTTTTGGACAAACAAGCATAGCAATTGAATATGGATCAATAACTTATTACTTACTATAAATCGATCTTAACGACCCACCACGCTGTCACCATAGCGGTCTGACACGCAGAGGGTTCCAGGTTTGATCCCTACCCAGACTGATATCTAAATGGCTTTAGACTTCTCTTTTTAGTTTTAGTTCCTGTGTGACCTTTGTAGGCACCATGGAAACGTACATAAAAGAATGTCTGTCTGTTTTCATGGCACCCACGCCACAAGAAAGCTTGAAGCCAAACCAGCAACCAGCCTCTCCAGCAAACCGATGTCACGTACCCAAAATAATTGATATTTTCTGTTGTAATTACGTACAAACTTATTTCTTTCTTGTTGATCTCTTATCATTTTCTCCAGATCGATTTTTAAGAAATCGATTTTCTAGTCTACAATGATTTTGTGAACAGACGATTCAAATCGACTAACATCGACCTTTTCGTGAAGATTCGCGTCCCTACTTGCGATTGTAAACAAAGTCCGCAACTAAAAGCTTTCACTCGTATATTTACATTGTGGTGTTTCGGTTGTACGCAACTACCGGTATCGTTTCATGAATTATGGAGCTTTTAATTGTATCGGCTTTCTGCGGTATGCGAATAGATAATGTTTATTGGTTTTTGTTATATATTGCTGTAACCCGCTTTTTATTATTCAATTTTCGGACAGAATTAAGCGCGGCTTTTTCAATTAACTTATTACGTGTTGGTAGTATTAAGTTATAGCTCATTTATAACTAATTAATATGCTTAATAACATTGAACTTATTATAAAATAGCTGTAATCCATTATAATGCATTCAATTTATTTTTGACAAAAATATTTCCACAGAAAATAATTAAAAAAAAATCTTTTATAAATTGAAAATGTCAATTGTATCATAAAAACTTAATTCGAAATTATAATGAAGCGCCAGTGAAGTAGCACAAGTATTGTTCAAAAGCATTTTCCATACAAAAGTGTACTTAATAACAAAAACGTCACGTCGCGGCTGTAATTCGCATCGAATATTGTTATCTGCATAAACCTTTCTGTGGATGTTTTAAAAATAGGTCTGCAAAAAGTTTTCAGAAATATAAAATACCTTTTATTTATTTTTTGGTTACGAGGGGGAAACCTTCAAAAAGTACCCGACGACGTCGGAGCAACGCCGGGTTATGTGGGATTTTTACCGCACTAAAACTCCCGCGGTGGCCGTCCTCAGCGCTTAGTGGAGAACTCCGGTATTTCCGATGGAACACAACCGGAGTCCTCCGAGCGCGATGCCTCTATCGGGCTCTGCCCTGGGGGGAGCAGTTTACGCTCCTCTCGCACACGACGGTGTTTACGACGACGATGGTGTTTACGACGGTATGTGGCCACACATAACGCCGTCCTTCCCGGGGTTACATGCTGGACGGTTCGAGCTCCCACTCTTGCCGCCACAGACAGGGGATACCGTAGCCTTATTCTAGTCCCGGGACTACAAGGACAACACTTATAAAATACCTTATAGTTATGTTAGTTACATACTATCATCCCATACCTTCATAACGACTTGTGTTGCTATGTGTTCTGATTTTTTTTGGTTGTATGCTCGTTACGGTTTGCAGCTGAGTCGAAAAAGTATTGAGCAAAAATCTGTTTCGAAGAACTGAATGATTTGTAGATCTAGATCACGCAAGCTTACGATGATACCTAGGCTAGATTGAAAGACGGGAAAACTGTTGGAGTTCACCTATGAAGTTTTCTCTGCCACACCTTTTTCTATTTTATAACAAAACTAGCTAGCCCGGCCAACGTTGTGTTGCCATATAAATAAAAATATGTTAAGGGTACAACCCTTATTACTGAGGGGTATGAAAAATAGTAGAGTAGCCGATTCTCAGACCTACTGAATATGCATATAATTTTTGGAGTATGGTAACTAACATTGTGACACGAGAATTTTATATGATTTGAGGGGTGAGGCAAGGAAGATATGACGCGTTTTAGCTTAGTCATGGTAGGAACGCATTTCGAACCGATCTCAGGTAATACTCATTCATATCATGTATGTGTGTATATGGGTGACAATTGCCATACTGTTTACTCGTTTCTATAATGTTAAAAAACATATATCACCACACAAAAATCCAGTAACCCCTAAATGGGTCATAACTTTGCAAAATAATTTAAGATAAGTAAAACGAAACAATATAAAATAATCCTTGCAATTAGCGTAAGTGCAGGTTTGGAAAGTTGGAAAGTAAACGTTAGTTGCAAACAATGGCCCAGGTTGCCGCGTCTTCCCGAAATTAGGACGGCGTTCGGAAGACAACTGTAATCCTGTTACTCCAGACGAGTTAATCAAATAAGTACGTGAACAGGCAGAAGTAGTATCGGAGGCAATATATACTCACGTCTACTAATAAATACTGTCAATAAATGTGTACACTTTGTAAGATATCTTTAATCAAGATTAATAGATTTCTTTCTGACTGATGTGTGATCAAAGTGATCTAAGTTTTTTTTTCATAAGTATTCAAAAAGTTTTAAGACTAGTAACCTCCGATTGGTAGCAGCGTGAACTATTATATTAGTAGGTGACCATTTAGTCATCAGAGGGGCGATTCAACTGTCATCAGCTCTAGGTTGGAATATAGCGATGCTGTTATTTATTCATTACATGTTCATGAGCAACAACGATCACTTACCATTTAATTAAGTGGACAGTATAGTAGCTAATTCGATATAAAAAAATCTGCTTATTTTCAGATAAAGTCCGCCAATGATAATATAATGATTTAAAAATGATTGAGATGACTTATTGTATTTATATTAACTTTTATTTTCATGATAGGTGTAGCGTAGAGAATATATCGCCTTCTTCTTCTCTCCAAATCAGTAAATAAATAAAATAACAAGGCACGAATGAAGATAAGTACCCAAGTATCAATCAGATTTAGAAAAGCAAACATTACTTATTTACAAACAATTGTGCAAGTTATCCACTTCTTCCAAAACTAGGACGACGTTTAGAAACAGCTGTAATTCTGTTACTCGAGACGAACTAATCGAATAAATACGTGATGCAGGAAGCGGGGTATGGAAAACGATGTACGATATAGTTACAAGTAGCTTATAATGCACCGAATATTAGTGAATAAATGTATAATCCGCGTAAAACTGCTAGTCCGCTCTGTAGAAATGAATCGCGTCGCCATAGCAACTTGTCAACTTGTAGCAATTATGATCGCTCGCAACAACTTCAGAGCGGACTAGCAGTTTGGTGCCGACTATACATTACCACAACATTTTAGTACTCAACTTTACAACTTTACAAACAAGTGGAAAGATAAGTAAGTCGACATTGGGGTATATGAGGCATTAAAACTTAGTTCTTAGCGCACACCGATGTTTTGAAGATGGTAGAATCATTTATGGTTCTACTCTAAATGCACCACCGCCATACTTATTTCTGGCTTATAACAGCAGCGTTAAGCATTACTGTGTTCTAATTTAAGGGAGGTCGTGACTTATTCGTGGCGTTTTAACTTAATTCTCAAAAGTAGCAACGCATCTGTAACCGACTTTCATTTTATCTGGGGTTGAATACAAATATGTAAGTATTCATTAGAACGTTGGATATTACGCAGCATTATTTGACTGCCGTTGTTTCTGACAGGATCCACTGCGCTAATGCTTGTTTTGACATGCAACTATTTTGCAACTATGCAACATACAATTATTTTAGAGAGCTGCTTCACGTAAAAAGCTTTTTCAGATAAGACTCCTGCCCTCATAGAGGATATTTATTTATTTATTTGTGTAACAAAGAAACATAATAAAAAGAAATATAGTACAGAGGACTACTTATTCCAAACTGAAATTTGCATATAGGTCTAATATAACTACAAGTCAGTTACATTGCACGTGATCATGAGTGTAATAATACGTAAGTGTTACTAATGCTGACGTCATAAAAATAATCCTTTTAACGGTAACTGAAACGAATAACCCCATGTAATCCGTGTGTTGCCGAAATCAGGATGGCGTTTAGAAGACAGTTGTAATCCTGTTACTCTCGAGACAAGTTAATCGAATAAGTACGTGACGCAGAAAGCTAAGTATCGAGACGTTACACAAATATAGCAGTACCTACTAATAAACTACTAAATGAACATGATAGCTGTTATTATTTTGATTTTCTTTTGAAGGCGGTAGAACCGTAGAAAATCATGTTTCGATTTCAGAGATTTTCTACGAAACCTTTATATTTCTAACTTGTAACAGCAGTAGTAAATTCCGCTGCTTTCAGATTCAAATGGATAAGGGAGGGACACTTACCCAAGGTTGGGTTATGCGGCATACTAGGAACCGATCTCTAGGACTACATCCTACCTAATCCTACCTTGAGTTAATTTCAGATATCCAGGGGGGACAATGACAACATGCTTGATTGCCACTTCTGTATTATATAATACCACAATGGCTATATAAATATATAAATAAGTCTACTAGGCTGACCTAAAACAGTACCTACTTAGATCATTTTCGTTTTAAGCCAGCGATAATTTTATAGTAATTAAGTTATTAATATATTTAATTTTTATGTGTGATATGTGTGATAATATGTAGATGAAAATCCTTAAACCTGTTTTGAACTAAATCATATTCTGTCCGTAAACGTTGTGTCGAATGCGACGAAGCGTATTATGGACAATTCTCTCTATGTGCGAGATGTGTCTCGTTTATCATTGCTATAGAAGTTTCCCTGCACGGCCAGCAGTTAGCCTCACCTGTGCCGTACAAGTTATACTATCCTATTTACATTTCCATAACAATAGTAACAGGGATCTTAACAATAATACATTAAAAGTGACAACGTGGTGACGGAAATTGTATTTGAGTTAGAATCCCACATTTTTTAAATTACGTGGATTATAAATTAATTATCAAATGTATCAGGAAGAGGAACATTGTGAAGAAATCTTAAGGTGTGGTGTAGTGAGTGTGGTGTACATAAGAGGTCTTTAAGGTATGTGAGGTCTAGCAAATTGTGCTTGACCAGCGACTATGACCTTGATGGTCTTTGGCCTAACCTTTCCTATTCTTCGAGGATATTTGTACCAATACTGGGATAGTAATAAGTGTTTGAAGTTACTGGTAGATAAAGTTTTTGTTTTAACAATAATATCATATGTTTAAAATCAACTTCAAAGTATTTATTCTTAATGTTAACTTACGTCATCATAACGTTACGTTGTGTTAAAATAGTGAGATAGATAAATATCAACAGATTTTCAATCATTAACGACATTTAAGTTATGAATTCCATCCTGCTGAATAATCTCTTTATTATAACATAGCATAGGATCATTGAATAAATATAAAACGGTGAAATACGCTAGGAGAGAGATTTTATTCAATAACACAGAAGACTGGATTAACTGGGCTTGATAACGCTTCGCTTGAGCCGAACTCATCTACGGAGCTATTGCTTTTTTGAGCTCCGAATTTCATACTGGCGGACTTATCTCAGCGAATAGTTCACAATTCCCTCAAGTATGACCTTTTGTTTTAGATATTTTCTGAGACAAAATATATTGTCTGTATTTTAGAATCTGTTAAAAAATAATGTTATATCTGTCCCGTTTTTCTGTGAAAATTTAATACAGATAAAATATTTCTAGTGAAGGAGTTATTTGAAGATAACTTTCTACTCATTTTGGTTATGAGTGTGCAAGCTTGTACCACGGTTAAAGTCATTTAATAACTTAAAAAATGTGTACACGAACCATGTATAAGAAGTTTTTGGTTATGTATTTTTTTTTTGTTTGGTTTTGTTATTGAGTTTTAAGTCATGTTCTCATAACGCTTTCTGTATTACGAAATCTAATCACTTTTACACTACAAACAACGAGTCTAACTATAATTTCAAAGACAAACCCCATTACAATGTATAGCTGCCGACTTTGTATGGTATATAAATTACTCTTGTGTGACATGTATTTTTGTGTGTAAATAGCTAAAAAGCTCACCTTTAGGTAACTTCAAAATATAAATCTACATTTCACAGATAGAAAATATTGCAATGATTTCATACATCTGTTAGTTTCAGAATTGAAATTAGTTCCGAGCTCTCTCTAACATTTGATATATCCAATGTAGAACTTCCACGAAATATTTATTTAGTACACAGGGGAAGGTCAAATGAGTAAACGCGATAGAGTCGGTGTATGTTGCAGCTCCGTGAACTATGTTTGTTCTTTAAATTACTGAAGCTACTGTTGTTCCCGCTACACTGATGATTAAGTTACGTTCTCTATTACATTATGTTAAAACGTATTGAGATATGTTCATGTTTATTACTGTAATACAATTTATACTAGGTTTCATCTATATAGATACTTGGTAAATTTTACTGCTTGAAACACAAAACTTAGAATGTGTTATAAATAATGTAGTGGTTCATTGATTTTTTTTTAATTACAAACTTTCAAGCACAGGGTCTGAAGTTCTGATACCAAGAACACAATTCAGGTTTTTAAGTAATGTCCATAACATAAATCAGTATCATTTGCTTTAACAGAGCAGCAAAACATCGTGAAGAAACCTATACTTCTAAGACGTCTTTAAATTTGCTCTTAAAAGTGAATTCTAATTGCCATGCATTTGACCATCATGGTGGACTTTGGCGTAATACTTTAATAAATAATAAATAACGACGCTATGGCCGACAACTCAGTATTCGATATTTTATAGGTGTATCCAATGTGACCCTGTAGTTCCGGGACTAGAATAGGGCTACGGTAACCCCTGCCTGTCGTAAGCAGCAAGTGGGAGCTCAAGCCGTCCAGTAAGCGATCCCGGGAAGGAAGGCGGTATGTGTGGTCGCATACCGTCGTGAACACCAGATGGTGCGGGAAGAGCGAAAACTGCTCCCCCAGGGCAGAGCCCGATCGGGGCATCGCGCTTGGAGGACTCCGGTTGTGTTCCGTCGGAGATCCCGGAGTTCTCCAACAAGCGTTGAGGACGGCCACCAGGGGGTTTTAGTGCGGTAAAAATCCCACATAACTCAGCGTCGCTCCCACGTTGTCGGGTATCTTTTGAAGGTTCCCCCTCGTTAAGAAAAAAAAAAGAAAAAAGGTGTATCCAGTGTATTCACCAGTCGTATTCAATTATACGGATATTTCAACTAATTCATAAATTGAAAAGAAAGTTACATTTCACATATGTTTGGGTTTATATTTTCCCAATAAATATATTTTTCTCTCTGAAACAATTAGTGAAGTATAAAAAAGTCCAAAAATTCTATTCATGTTTTATTTGAGTATTTATAGATTACAAACGTGTTGTTATTTTGGATACTAAATACAAACAATGTAAGTTTTGAACTTACAAAGTAAAGGAACGGTATCAGGTGTTTATAGCATCACGGGCATAAAATTCAGATATCCACTTCACGGAACGATACCTATATCGCACCCAAGAGTTTTACTACCTTGTTTTATTTTCACTGCAGAACCAAATAATAGCACCGGCAATTGTCTATCTATTCCCTAAATTCCGTTTCAGAATTTAATGTAATACATTTTTGCATTTTCTTTCAATGGGTCTAAGCTTCGAATCCTGAACTCAGCCTTTCAAAGGCATGTGAATATTAGAAATCTATTGTTTGATTTTATATAAGTACATGTATGTATGTATGTACTATGTATCTATGTACTAGTACATATACACAAGAATTTCCATTTACGGATTTCAAATAAACTATTTTATTGTATATATGTCTATACAATAAAACTAGATAATTGGTCACTGTCGTCCATCGAAATTTGTAACTCCAGAATGGATGCGAGACTTGTGTATGATGGACCACATATGCATACTTCCCTTAAAGACTAAGTTGGAACGCCTCATGTAAAGGATGGTATGAAACCACAAAGAGAGCCATAACCCACATTTCTTCATTTTTAGCTAGAACTCTTTCACAGGTGTTACACTAAAAGGGAATAACCACAATTGCGAGCGTGCGAGGGAAATATTTAAGGTGGAATTGAAATACTGCTTCTTTCATACGGAAATAGGAGGTACTTATTCCATGGTAACAATGTAAAGGAAAGAAAAGAATACAGTATTCACTAAATAACACAATTTTGAATAAGGATAATCTTATAAGTTTCAGTCATCATCTTCATCATCATTACACGTAGCAGTGATAGCCTATAGGTAGAAACTCGTTTTCTAAAAATATAGGCTGTGATATAACATTTTCATCTATACTAATATTATAAAGAGGAAAACTTTGATTGTTTGTTTGGTTGTAATGAATAGGCTCAAAAACTACTGGACCGATTTTAAAAATTCTTTCACCATTCGAAAGCTACATTATCCACGAGTAACATAGGCTATATTTTATATGAAATATATTTGATAAATAGGTTTTGAGGCGGTACAACGTTTGCCCGGTCAGCTAGTTGTATTATAAAAACATAGATTGTCATGTAACATTTACAGATTAATAAAGAGAATACATAAAACGACGTCGTGCTTAGTTAGTAATCCATTTCCATAAACATGTACGATACTAAGTTCATTAACTCGATAGAATCCACTGCAGACAATTAAATGGCAAATTGATTAGGAACAACTGCCGATATTTCATTCAACCCTTACCGTATCTGATAAACAAATATTAGACATGCAACGTTTGTGTTTAATTTGCATAAAATATACATAAAAGTAACATTTCATTCGATGCAGTAGTTTTACAGGGAATATTAATAAGGTGCCGACAGAATATACCACAAATGTATTGTAACGTCCCCAAACGGTGCTAGAAGTGTTAGTTGACAATTCATCGAGACAGCTGCAGTACCCGTTCCTATAATTTTAGATCTCCTAAGGTCCTATTATTCTGTCACCGGAATATTATCATGGTCTCGTCTACTCAGTACCAGGCTTACTAAGTTTCAGACTAGGTGTAACATGTACTTCAATATAATTGTAATTCGAATACCAAGTATCTTTTGTAGCAACCGCATCGACCTATCAAAGTAATCTCTTTAGAAAGATTTAATAGCATTTAAATATCGGGCTTCTACGATGTTATGACGTTGCAGTAAGTTGTAATTATAAATCCGAGATACAAGCCTAGTGTTAGAACCACGAACGGCCGGGGCGCTAGATTTTTCATAACACGTGTCACAACGAATTCCAATGAGTAAATATGTATGTACATATCCAATATATGTAATCGTCTCAGAAAACTTTATTTTTGCAACATTGTTAACAAAGAACACGCAAAAATTTATTGGATTTTTAATTTGTGCATTCATTTTACGAGAAAACGAATGACGAGTAATGACCACTTAAAATCAGTGTAAAGTTTATCTTTCTGTTAACAGTATATTAACACCTTTGTAAAACAATTTAACAAAGATAGCCATGTTGACATTAAAAACAAAATTTAGGATGCAAATCCCAAAACGGATATGTATCAAATATTTGCAAATATAATTAACAGCTAATTAGACGGTATTTCCTGCAGTAGGCCGGGATCGGACATAAATCAAGAGCTTTCGCATAATACCTGTCCGTCATGCATTATGGCATCCTGAAACATTGAACTAGACTGAAATTTGCATGCTTTGTGTTGTTAATTTTAATTTAATTTTGTAAACAAACATGATAAACGTAAAAGCATTTGTTAATTAATTTTAGAGAACTTACCTTACTTGATTACAATAGATCTATGTGTGGACTGTTGTGTTCATTCTATGTTAGTATTGTACATGTTTATTTATTTTATTATCCTATTTATTATTTATACACACACAATACAGGTATAAGAAAAAAACGAACACATATAAAGAAATAGTATGTCGTCATATTTGAAATCAAACTAGCCAAGAGTAAAACTCAATTCAAAATATTTCCTCTTCTAAAAGTTTTCTATGAATATTTCGTAATTGATCAAATTGCCTCCATCCTCATCCATATAATAATTGGGTATTTCTCTAGCACAGCTTCACTCTATCAGAGCGGATATACGTTTAACATTTATCCGCAACTACACTAAAGGTTCCATAACGAACTGAAATAGCCAAATAAGAAGGTCTTAATGCGCCAGTTAGCGAGCACCCTCCGTGAATGGCGGGTCATTAGCGCTATGTTGTTGGGAATTACAGTGACACTCGCATCGGGACGCCGTCACGTTTAATCTAAATTTTCCTCACACGGATACTTTCTACGGTACATTTCACGTAATTGAAACGACTGGCATATGGAGCAGGGAAGGAGGTACAGTCACCTCCAATAGTATATGAACATATTAAGGTTTCAAAAATAACTATACACCCAAGCGTTCGTAATGCGGAACACAACTAGCACCATAATTAGATGAACGTCGTAAAGTTTCAAAAGTAGATGAACACTAAGGTGTCAAAAGTAGCTTAACAATGACATATCATATAGAGACGTTAGATATTTTTATATATATCAGTGTTCAGCTACTTTTGATGCGTTGGTGTTCATCTAATTTTAACGCTTTATGATGTTAATCTAATAATGATTCTAGGGGTGTTCAGCTTATAATGAACGATTTGTTGTATAGGTTGAATTGAAACCTTAATCTATTTACCTACTTTTGAAGCTGACTGTACAACAACTGTACCTTTTAGTCCTTGTACCATTTATCTTCTTAACTTTATTCGCAAATGTCTACGATTGCACTCCGATCATTTGGAAATGACATTGAAATGATTTAAATGATGCCTTATCCATAATTTGTTCTTTTTGTGCCGTTAATCTAAAATTATTGAAGAAATTTAAGAAGGTACCTGAGTCACTAGAAAACTTTTTCAATATAATTTGCGCCGCCTTCAAAAGTAATTTAAAAGCTGTACAATAATTTTGAAGTCGATTGTATTGGACGGTATAGGTAAAACTTTTGTTGTATCCATTAATAAAATTAATATATTTTTAGATTTTTTTTAACATAGAGCGCTACATAATCGCATCATACAGCCTTCATCTATTCACCAGCCAGTAAAGATTATACATATAGGCCTTCCCTAATTATAGCTACTATGATCACTGACCAGTGACCAGTCTAATGCACTTGCACTTCAACTTAACACAAAAGGAAGGTGGTTGAAGGTGGTAGAACCCTTTGTGGTTCGACTCCGGCGGCACCACCGCCACACCTATTTCTGCCTAATAACAGCAGTGTTAAGCACTGCTGTGTTCCGTTTTGAAGGATGTGGTAAGGGAGACATACTTTTCCGAGGCGTTCCAGCTTAGTCCTCAGAGGTAGCGGCGCATCTGTGGCCGACCTCAGGTAGGAATATCTATTTCTATCTGGGGTTGATTACAGATGTCCATGGGCGGCAGTAGCCACTTACCATCAGGTGGACTGCATGCTCGTCTGCTACTCCTATATTATAAAAAAGGAATACATACATACATACTAGATACTACATACTAGTGCAATAGAAATCAATTTAAAGATATTCTATCAAATCGTCAAAAGGGATTATTATGCGAAGTAGCACCATATTACTATTACCACAAGAATATTCAACTCACCGTTGTTTAACAACGTTCATACATGAATTAAAGAGCTCTCGTAAACTAAAACGAGTACAGTCTAAATGTTATCGTAAAACTATTTGTAAATTGTTTACTTTTACAGCAAAGTCTCATTAAATTACTTCATATTAAATGCCAATATGAGAGTACATAATTGTATACTGTAATAGTAAAATGATGAGTGGTATATTCATTTTTCGGCGACTTACGATGATAAAGATCCTAGAGCTTGGATACATAATACAAGTAGATGCATCGTCCTCTTTTTTTCTTAACGAGGGGGAAATCTTCAAAAGGTACCCAACGGGTTTTAGTGCGGTAAAAATCCCACATAACCCCACGTGGTTATGTGGGATTTTTACCGCACTAAAACCCCCCCGGTGGCCGTCCTCAACGCTTGTTGAAGAACTCCGGGATCTCCGACGGAACGCAACCGGAGTCCTCCAAGCGCGATGCCCCGATCGGGCTCAGCCCTGGGAGAGCAGTTTTCGCACCTCCCACACCACCTGGTGTTCACGCCGGTATGCGACCACACATACCGCCGTCCTTACCGGGGTTGCTTACTGGACGGTTCGAGCTCCCACTCTTGCCGCCCGGAACCCCGGAAGCCCCCTTTTAGTCGCCTCTTACGACAGACAGGGGATACCGTAGCCCTATTCTAGTCCCGGAACTACAGGGACAAGATGCATCGTCTTGTCAGCTGGTTTCAGTATAGTAGAAATTTCATATAGCCACAACACGATTATCCCATCTGTCCATCAGAAGGTCGATTATCTATAAAATAAATACTGAAAATTAAAAATTGTAACTACGGATAAAAAAGTTCTCATAAATTTCATTTGGTACAAAATTTTACATACAATTGAAATTAATTTTCTTTTACACACGGCAGTATGAATATTTGAAATACACGATACTGTAGGTCGGTTGGACCAAACTAGCGTTAATTTGAGGGGACCGAATGAAAGGGGAGCTTTGGGTTGGGTATATTTGATTCTGGTAGAACACCGGAGCACTGTTAATTACTTGGACTCTAGAAACTCACTTTGTAGATATTAAGTACTGAAACCATAACATTTAAGCTTTTTAATTAAATTTGTTTCACTATAATTAAAAATCACTTTTATTTTGCTATCGTGATGAAGGGTGAAATAAAAAAATGTAGTAGTATTAATAAAAGAAATTGTGAATTACTATAAAATGATAATAAACTATTATATAAAAAAAATTCAGCCTTATTTTAGACACCGAAAAATCTACTTCGTCGAAACAAATAATATAAATTAACATTTGTTTATCAGAAAATCTCGTCACATTTTTAGTTACAACGGAAATAATATTTCAATTTTAAAGATTCAAACATTTTAATTCGAACTTCAAAGCATAATAAAATAAGCGCTTGCATCTAACTAAGATAATAAGCTCCTGACACAATGAACGTCCTTAAAAGTAATTCAAGTTGAGCTCCTTAATTAAAGCTATAAATGGCGTTCCACTTAAAATATCCCGAAAGAATTATGAAGAGAACGATGCCATCACGTCGCCGGATTCGACAGTGGAATCTCGTCGGCAGGTGTAATTAGCCGTCGTAATGAATGTCGCGGCACGTGCGCCGCGCGGTCCATTGCGTTGTTCACGGGCTGATAACAATGGTGTCATGGGATAGTAACACGCTGCTTGCTTTACCTACCTAACTACTATGTTTTACCTAACTACTTTCTTTCTGTTTTATATTATTTGAAAATAGGCATTCGTTGTATTTCAATTTTTTTTTATTACACTTTATTGACCAATAAAAACAAGTGGTACAATAGGCGGACTTAATGCTAAGTAGCATTTTCTACCAGTCAACCTTAAGGATGTGCAGAAAATATAAAGGCGGCGCACAATACATTTAATATTTAAGATAATTAAAAGAAGAAAAAAATATATGTAGAAAAAAGAAAACAAAAGAATAGAAGGATCGAAAAAGAAAGTCAAACATGAGAATATAAAGAAAAGAGAGTGAAAAAAGGACATATAAATAGATATATAGCAAATAAATAGATAACTAGGATAAGCAACGAACAAATATTAAATGCAATTACCTTTTTAATATTAGATTTTTTAAAGAAATGAGCTATAGCTTTCTTTTTAAAAGTGTATTTGGAGCACACTTTTCTTACCTCCTCAGGAAGAGCGTTCCAAAGCCGTGCAATTTAACTAAATAACACATAACTTGTGTAACTTATGTTTACGTTATATATTGTGTTATTTACAAATGAAACAGGATTAGACACGCTTACGACCACTCATTATAAACCCTTGAAGGAAAAGTTTTATTATACATCTCATGAATGACAAAGGGAACCAAAATTACAAATCAGGAAAATTTATCTCAAAGTAGGTACTGACTGAGAGCATTTACATGTAATATACCAATTTGAAATTTGGTTTTGAGCATTACAAAGCTCGATAATATAGGCAGACTCAGTTAAGTAGGTACTTTACCATTAGTCAGTACCAACTTAAATGTTATAAAGAGTGTTTAACTAAGAAAGACTTAAGTATAACTATATTACATTGATTGTTTTTAGGCTACGCAAATTTGAATAGTGTTAATTTTCGACATGTCATAACAAAGAAATTGAATATGTACCATCAGTATTGTTTTGTGAGTTAACGTAAAGATCTGGTAAACATTGTCGTTTGTAAAACAATTGTTCTAGAATGTAATTTGATTAAGACATTTTTGTTGAAACAAATAAATAATTATTCTTATTTTAGTAAACAAATTGTTATTTCGTTTCCATCTAAGACAAAATTTGCGACACAATCAACGAAGGACAATACCTACTGTTTTAGACAAACCTAAGCAAACATTTTGTAAACGATTTTTAACGTCAATGGCTACAAAAATGTTCAGCATAATATTGTTAAAATTATTGTATTTGCAAATATGAATAAAAATACCAAAATTCATGTTGCAGAAATGTAAATACATAGCGCGGTATAGTGCGGTTTCAGCACCATGTGTAAATGACAGAAAGGCATTCGTTATCAATTTATCGACTTTATAAAAATAATTTGCGCGTGCCATCGTTAAAACAATTTTCAGCAATAGTTGTGATGACAAGAATATATGGTTTATCGGTTTATTATATCGAGTTCAATGAAAAATTTGTGATGTATACTGTACCCTTACCATGAGTTTTCAAAACAACCCACATTTTACGTTACGTTTACTCAATCCATTATTCTGTTCCGTTTGCTTCAGTAGAATGAGTTGTCCATTAAGTAAACGTAACATTAAGTAAGTGCTCAAGTGACGATGAACTCTTTGTCTCCCTCATATGTTCGCAAAAAAGAGAGACAAAACATGAAGCGCGATTTTGTCAATTTAGACATTTAATGTTACCTTACTGACACTATAGTTCTGATACAATCCGCTGGGGGCGCTGATTGGAAATTGTATGGGTAAATACGTAAACAAATACCAAAACAGTCATATTTGTCCAAACGTAAAAACTCCTGGTAAGGGTACTGTATAGCAGCCGTCACTGTGCGGTTCATGTGGCAAGTGTGACTGGCAGGGAGGTATTTGTTGCCAATTTATAGAGTTAATGGGGAAATCATTGTTGCCTAATTAAATATATCGAAATATCGTGGGGATATAAAATGTTTAGTGCCAGCATTGCGTTGGTATAAAATATTATTTGAACCAATGTTTATCTGCCTACTGTGTTCAGATTTTAGGAATGGCACTGAAGATTTACGTGAGGTGTTACAATGCTTGCTCATAGGGATATGAATGTGGGTACAGAAAATCAATGGATTTTTTTTATAATATAGGAGTAGCAGACCCCCCTGCGCTGCTACCCCTGAGGACTTAGCTGGAACGTCTCGGAAAAGTATGTCTCCCTTACCACACCCTTCAAAACGGAATACAGCAGCGCCTAACACTGCTGTTATTGGGCAGAAATATATATATATATATGTGGCGGTGTTGCCGCCGGAGTCGAACCACAAAGGGTTCTACCACCTTCCAACTTCCATGTCCATGACCACATTGAGAACATTCCAACTGGATACACACTAATTTGTATATGTATATTCAGGTCATATATTAGGTATAACATAATCAGCATCATATTATATAACCTCCATATCCGCCATAAGATCTTAACACCGCATGTACTAGGCATTGACATTTCGTTAAATATCTTTGAAAAAAATTAAAACAAAACTCTTTATATTTTTACACAAACAGACTTAAACCCGACTTGGTTTAATACAACATACCTTAATGACGAAGCTACGTTTCTTACAGTACAAACAACGGGTAGGTATAATTATCTTGTCATTAATTAAACTTGATATCTTGAAAACGTAGTGTAGTTGTAGTTAGTAATCTTCTTTTATGATAAATAAAGAAACTAGTGAAATACTGGATGAGTAGAAGAATAATATTGTTTTATTTTTTTTATAATATAAGAAGTAGCAAGCGATTATGCAGTTGCTTGTAAGTGGCAACTGTCGCCCATTGACGTCCGTAATCAACTCTAGATAAGAATAGAGTCCTACCAGGAGTCGGCTACAGATAAGCTACTACCCTAACGACTAAGTTGGAACGCCTTGAATCGAATGTCTGCCTTATCATACACTTCTAACCGGAACACAACATTGCTTAACATTGCAGTAGTATGTGTGACGGTAGTGTCTTCGGTTTTGAAACATAATAGGTTCTATTATTTTAAGTTTTAGGTGGTAAAACCAATAATTTAAATGTAAAAAGAGACTGAAACGATTCCATACATTTCTGGGTCTGAATGTTAAATTTGGCCCATCATGTTCATTCTCCTCTCTGGCTTTCTCTGCAAGGTTATAATTTTCATCACTGAAATATAATAAAGGCAACGGTACTTTAGTCGAAAATAGGAAAGATTTAACCGCTTTTTTTGTACCGAGTACCGACTGTTTACCTACTGATAAACCAATTAATAAATTATTTACACTAATTGTTTGTTTGTCCATATGATTACTATGTCTATTACCACTAATTGAAAATATAGTGGTGTTATTTGTACCGTGTGGCATGAAGAAATAATTACATTTTCAGGCCAGCTGCTTAATAAAGCCATTATACTAAGAACCGGCACAGTGTTCAGTTGTTTATTAAATCAGCGAAATTTAATATCACATGGCTATTGTGGTAGAAACGAAGGATTTAAAAGTTTTAACAATACGGGAAATTGGTTTTAGAAAATGTCGGAAAATGGAAAATTATCGTACTACAGTCTTGAACCCCACCTTTTTCAGTTACGTCTCGGAGGGTATTATGAGATTGATCCCGGATCTCCGATATTACATAAAATATTGCACACTATTTATATGCGCGTTGCATTGATTTTGATCATAATCTACACGATCCAGCAAGCTATGCACGTACATGAGGTACATTCTTCATTTTTTTTTGCCCCGAACCTATTTTGTCTATGTCAAAGGCTTAATTTGGTTCAATTATACCTATGACTTATATATATTTTATTCTTATTAACCAAATAAAGTATCCAAAACATTAACCAAATAGGCGGACTTAGTGCTCGTACACAAAACTGCGATGCGACGTCGCATCGTAAAAATCTGCGAGCTCCCTCGACGCATCGCAAGAACTTGCGAATTAATTCGCATCGCACATTCCTGCGATGTTTCGTCACACTTGTTGACGCCATTTTTAGTTCGTTCTGAGACAGCGTGTGGGGAAGACGTACAGACCTGTATTTGTTGGGTGGGAAGACGTATACTTTAATGTAAAAAAATTACAAAGTACGTGGTTGACTTTTTTATATTACTGATTGAGGAGCGCCCTGCTCTTTGGGAAACTAAATATAAAATAAATTATATATTATAAATGGATGAACCCAAAATTTTCTTTGTTACTCTTTCCTGTATCTCTTAAGCAATAACAAAAGTGCACCCTTCTTTTTACGATCCATGTCACGACCTAATTTTCAAAATACCGTACCGTACTTTTGACGGTTGTCGAAAGAATGGTCACCCTGGAAGACGCTACGCCGCACGATATCGCATCGCAGTAATTCGTGTCGCAATTTTCTGCGTTGCGAATTCCCATCGCGTCGCATCGCAGTTTTGTGTATGAGCCCTTAATGCTAAATAGCAAAATAGTCACGTAAAATAATTATGAGAAAATTATAAAATTTGGTATTCACCCCGCTTAAGAATTTGTCCGGGCAAAGACGCTATCCACAAAACTTGAAAAATACTTATCCAACCCGATAAACGTAGAAAATAACCGCAGTAGGTATATGATATATTAGGAGGGTAAGTGTGTCTGTACCTATGGTTCTTTATATATCTCTAGAAAAATAGTATATTTTAATAATCTGCATTACAATGAAATAATAAATGACGTATCAGAAGCTTAAATCAGAAGTGTATGGTCATAATTTGGCAACTACCCACTATCCAACAGTCATACTACCCTCAACTACATTGATTAAAATTATTGCTAATATTCATTGCTAATATCGAATAGATTCGATTGTAATTGTACTGTATATAACAATTTAACGAGTTAAAATTAGTAATAATTCTAAAATCTAAACGATTGATACGAAGAACATAGAGTAGTCGCCAATAAAACTAGGGTTAAATCCCTACTAACTGTAGAGAAAACCACTATATTTTATAGTATCAATAAACGTATATAGTCTAGACTAAAGGGTAGGTACCTACGTTTGGTTTAGATGTAAATTGCAACAATAAATTGAAGAATTATACAATGCAAACATGGTAGTGGTTTGAATAGGAATAAAATAAAATAAATGAACTTGTGGCGGTATAATTAAACGTGTATAAAAGAAAAATGAAAACTTAAATTCTTAATTGAAAACGATGAAGATTAAAATATAGCAACCTAAATTATAACTAGTAAAATGTTTAGTGTAGATTTGGCTATGCGATTTTTAGGTGTTGCAGGAAAAATCTAGGTATTTCTTGACTATCAAATATTACTTGAAGATGATCACTTTTTCAATAAGGCAAAGCAATTGTAAGGATACCGCAGCACCTATTTCTACCTTATAACAGCAGCGTTAAGCGCTGCCGTGTTCTAGTTTGAAGGGTGTGGTAAGGGAGACAGACTTTTCCGAGGTGTTCCAGCTTAGTCCTCAGGGGTAACGGCGCATCTGTGGCCGACCTCAGGTAGGTATATCTAATATTATCTGGGGCTGATTACAGATGTCCATGGGCGGCAGTAGCCACTTACCAACAGGTGGACTACTCGTATGCTACTCCTATACTTAAAAAAAAAGGATTATGTCAAATTTTAAAGTTTCTGTTTCTCCATAAACTTTTGATATGGACACTATTTGATTAATATCTTGACTAATGTAAGTACAATTATTATGTAATGAAGTCCAATAAATCTGGAATTTAAGGTACGACAAGACATTGATAAGGTTATGGGAACTGTGTTCCTGTTCCTTACCCACACTGACTCTATATTCAAGCAAATTGTTTTATGGATCCGAGCGGATAAGTTTGAAGAACTTCTGGATACTATGAAAGGTATTATTTTTTCGAAATATGTTTTTCCATTGAATTTCTTTAAGTGGTTCGATCCTAAACACAAAAAACGAAGATAGCTCTTTTATAAAATTTTAATACATTTTAGTTAATGTTATTATATTGATTTTTTTATTTACCTGGTATTGGTTACAGGTCCATTATTCAACCAAGGGTTACCAGAACACCGTGTGTACCTATTACGGACCGCTCGCCACGCAAAACTCCTCGTACGAGCGAACAACGGTTTGGCCCTAATAACATGTTTTCTCTGGGTGCTGTACCCACTAATATTACACTTACAGGGAAAGCACGTCGAATTTGCAATATGGCTGCCTTTTGACGTTGATGTGAACCCACAGTAAGTGATATTGCTTTGGTCTGGCTTGATGCTATTGCTCTTTCGGGCCAAACCGACAAATATTACGTCCTACTTTTGTTAATAAGTACGTATTTATGTGGATAGGCTTCGTTTTGCTTTGCCTGCATTATATATCGTTTATTTAACAGAAAGTTTTAAAAAAAGTCTTTAACGTAGAAGTTATCAGCCAACGCTAAAATTGTAAAGTCATCGATTGTAGTTGTGTTTTCATTTTGTGTCACATTTTATGTAACAAACATATTTAGTCGTATAGTATTACCATCGTTCTATCGATTTGATATTTTTGTTTTTAGGGGTTTAATTTTACTGCATGCAAGTATGGTAATACTGCAAACATCTGATAAAAAAACAAATATTATAATGAAGTTCTCCTATTTGTTGTCTTCTTGAATCATTTTGTAATTCCTTCTTACAGGTTTCATATTATTGTTATTTATTATTTTATAGATTTTATCTAGCAGCTATTTATGTTTGGATAATGACTTCGTGGCTTGCTATATGTAACACTACGATTGACGTCATGGTGGCTTTTTTACTGGCGCAGTGTCAGACACAATTGTTCATTCTCAGGTGAAAATTGCTTTTTAAAATTTAATTAATATAACTTTTGAAACTTCTCTCTTCTTAATTAAAACTTTTAAGACTTTTCAGATGATAAAAGCTCTCTTGTGTAACGTTATTAGGCAGTCAAAAAACAAAGTATTATAGTTAGCACAGATTTGTATTCTAGCAGTTTGATTGTTGTAGAAAATATTGTAGGTTTTAATATTTCCGTAATTTAAAACTGAATAACCTTCCTTGAGAGATCTTTATCTTCACAGAGATGATCTGGAAAAATTGGTACAAAGAAGCAAAGAAGAAGCCATATATTCAAAAAAATCATACGAAGACATAGTTCACAGGCGATACACAAGAATTATGTTGCATCACGTGGAAATTGTACAGTAAGCATGAAACTCTTTATTTTTTTATTTTGGACAATTTCATTATTTTTCTTTTAAAACAAGGTATCTAAGATGGTAGGACCCGTTGTGGTGCGACTCCGGCGGCACAACCGCTGCATCTATTTCTGCCTCATAACAGCAGCAACTGTATTCTGGTTTGAAGGGTATGGTAAGGGACACATACTTTTCTGAGGCGTTCGAGCTTTATCCTAAGGGGTAGTGGCGCATCTGTGGTCGACTTCAGCTAGGAATATCTAATCCTAGCTGGGGTTCATTCCAGATATCTTCACTTACCAACATGTGGACTGCGTGCTCGTCTGCTACTCCTTTATTGTAAATAAATAAATATTCTAATTATTTTCCCAACGTTAAGGTGTTATAGCCCTCGGAAAACTGCTAGTCCGCTCTAAATATAGAAATTTATTTATTTTATTTATTTATTTATTTATTTATTTATAACATAACATAACATGTAATTTACAGGCTTAACCTAAAACATTACATGTGCTCAAGAATACTTTACATACATTCATAAATCCTGTAAGGTTGTCATGAAATATGTCAACATCAGGCATCTGTAAAAGCAGGCGATTGATTAAAGCAGGCGCAGCGCAGTGTGGTGCAGCTGCTGTGCGGCGCGTGCGCAACAAACGTTCTGCCAACAGACGGCCAGGCCTTCTGCCTCCATACCCTCCACGCATATACTGCATCGGAACCTCTATACCACATTTGGCAAGTGCAAGGGGATTATCAATTTTATTATTAAGTAACAGATAGAAATGCACCATTAAAAATAGCTTTCGCCGTAACTCTAATGTATCTAGCCCTATCATACCTGTTACAAAAAGGGATGGGTATAGATAAGGGTAGAACCCAAATTTACGACTGTAGATAAATCTGGCAAGTTTCCTTTGGACTCTTTCCATCATGAGAGAATATTTCTTCTCACAAGGATCGAAAACGACTGCGTTATATTCGAGTCTGGAACGAACGAAGGTATTGTATAGAATGAGCGCTACATTTGCATCAGTGAAGTTTGTAGCCGTTCTCAAAACAAAACCTAATGTTTTGTGTGCCTTAAGACATAAGTCTTTTATATGTTGCCTGAAATTTAGTTGCGAATCGAGTGTTAAACCAAGATCACGTATAACGTTTACGCGTTCGAGAGGTTTGTTTTCAAGGTGGTAGGAGTGTATATACGGTAAACGCGATCTGGAAAAAGTTATAATTTTACATTTTTCGCTGTTTAACGATAATCGATTGTCAGAACTCCATTGCAAAATACAATTTATGTCACTTTGTAGAGCTTCACAATCCTGACTATCAACAATAGGGTAATATAATTTCAGATCGTCAGCGAACATAAGACATTTTGCAAATCTAACAACCCTCGGCAAATCGTTGATCATTATTAAAAATAGACTAGGGCCAAGTGTACTTCCTTGATTGACTCCTGAACGTGTATAATAGAGATAAGATTTATGTGAAAGTAGGTGGACATACTGAGTTCGATTGTCTAAGTAAGAAGCTAAAAATGCAAGCAATTTGGGAGTAAAACCAAATAGACTGAGCTTCATCAAAAGTATATCATTATCTACTCGATCGAATGCCTTTTTAAAATCAAAATAAGCCGCGTCAATTTGGCGACCCGCGTCCATGGTGTCTATGACGTCACTGACAAAATTAATGTGATTGGTAACTGTTGAGCGGCTAGGCCTGAAACCGTGCTGGCTATCATGAAGATGGATACTAATTTGTTGCATTATACGAGCATTGAGAATAGATTCAAACAATTTGCCGAAAGCTGATAGAACTGCAATCGGCCTATAATTAAATATTTCAGCACTATCACCATTTTTGTGAACTGGTGTTACCCTAGAAGTTTTCCAATATGCAGGATAGGTTGATGTTAATAGGGATAGATTAAATATATGCAACAAGGGATACATAAATACTTGTATACAATCCTTTACTACGAATGGAGGAATACCGTCTGGTCCTGTAGAAGATTGGTCTCTCAAGCGTTTCCCTGCCTTTATTATTTCGGCCGAAGTAACAGAATCAACAGAAACGTACGGCGTATTTATGGAGGTCCTAACATTATGAGCATCTTGGTACACGTCGCAGTCAAGGCATGGCTTATCATTCAGAAATACGGAACTAAAATACTCAGCAAAAGCATTGACTGCGTCTTGTCCAGAAAAATATTTGCCATCTTTTTTAAATAAGCTACACTTATGCTGACTCTGGCGTTGAGTTTTAACATGTTTCCAAAATATATTTGGGTTTTTACTAATACTATGTTCTACAAATTTTATATAATGTGCATACGCATTATCGATCATTAACTTGACTTTAGCTCTGTAGTATTTAAATAGTTCCAAATTAAAAACCTTACCTTCCATCTTATATCTTTTATGATGAAAATATTTATATTGAATGTTGCGTATAATATCAGGCGTAAACCAGGATGGATAAATGTATCGTCCGGTTTGCCCAGTACGCTTTTTGATCGGTACGCAGGCGTTAAAGGAATTGTCAATCAAGGTGTAGAAAGCTCTTACGGCTGCATTGACATTATTGCACTCGATTACACTAGACCAGTTAATAGTATGCAATGAAGCGTAAAGTGCCACAAAGTCAGCTTTACGGAAATTCCACTGGGGTTTTGTATATGCGTGAGTGTTGTGGTACGATGAGTATATGCGCGTGGGGCGTCGAGAACATTTAGATAGTGGCAAGCGGATCTCAATTTCGAGTGGTGGGTGATATGGGTCGGGTGGCACTAAGGGTTCAACATCATCAGTAACTCTTACGCTATCACTGCGCAACCCACTCAAAACCAGATCCAGCATACCATTATTCTTATTATAAACATTATTATGCTGAATAAAATTACAAAAGTTTAAAAACAAAGAAAACTTATTTTTTATACTTTGGGTACAAGAGTTAAGATTGAAATCACCCACTACCAGAATTTGTAATGATGAGAATTTAGTTATAATATTTTCCAAAATTGTAAAAATATTCATGTACTGTTCATCCTTATAGCTAGGTGGTATATACACTACACAACATATGAATTTAATATTTTTAAAACTAATAACAGCGCACACTAACTCTTTGTCCTGCGTTAGTCCATCAATATCATAAACTCGTCTAACATGATATAAATAATGAATAGTGTCGCCAAAGCAAATTGTATGACTACACCTGCTCGCAACAACTTCAGAGCGGACTTGCAGTTTGGCGATATCTATACAATATTATATCATGCTAACATTTTTAAAAGGTTTGCTAAAAAGGTGCAGAATATATTCGGCGGCGCAGTTGCATACCAATTTTTAGCGAGTGGCTGGATAATCTGCACTTCTGTCTACAGAATGGTTCAGGTGATTATATTATTAAGGACTTACCTATCTTTAGGCAGTTAGTGAGCTAAAACAAAATTGTACTTACTATTTTTTTGTTGCTTTTCGATTATAATACATTATTCTTTAATATATTATAGTTATTAAATATACATACATATATCAACGTATATGTCTCATCAAAAACTATCAAATCTTCAAAGAAATTCTTCATCGCTCTTTCCCGCCTTAATGATTTTTTAATTTTTTTTTTTACTACGAACATAGCAGTTGAACTTATGGCCAGAATGATCTTAAGAGTCTTCATCATCATCACCGTCATCTTAAGTGTTTTTAAATAGATTATTACATTTTTTAAGTTTGTCCTACCTTATAATTAATAATGTGATTTTTGGATTCAGATTGATCCTCTGTCAGTGCAGTTTTTGTCAATGATCATGTACGTTATTTGTATGTTAATGGAACTTTATATGTACTGCTATTATGGAAGCCAAGTAACTCATGAGGTGAGTACCTACATTTAATGTAAGATACCTAATATGTAATTATCTACTAAAAAGACGTAGTAATAATAATAGCATAGTAAAAAGGAGGAAGGGGACCAATAAGTTCAAATTTTAGAATTGTATAGTCCGCGTAAAACAGCTAGTCCTCTGTGAATAAAGAAATGAATCGCGTCGCCATAGCAAATTGTATGACTACACCTGCTCGCAACAACTTCAGAGCGGACTAGCAGTTTGGCGCGAACTATACCAACTTGTAGCTATTTCTTTTCCGCATGTTGTTCTATCTGTGGAAAGACAGATGTTAACTATTCCCTAACGTAGGTATTAGTTATACAAAATTTTACTTAAAATAATTTGTTGTATATCTTTCAGAGCCTAATGCTTACGCAATCAGCGTATGCCATGAACTGGCTGGAGACTTCGTTGAAGCATCGTCGAGATCTCATTATATTTATGGAAATAATTAAACATCCCATTGAACCCCTAGCTGGAAATGTAATACCTTTATCAAATAGCACCTTTGTCTCGGTACGTATATTTAGAAAAAAGTATATTTAGAAAGATAATATTATCGTATGAATTCTGACTAGTTAATAATAACCTGTGTCCTATAAACTAAACAGTGTAGGTAGTACGGAAGACTAATGTTTCGAAAAATTTTAAACCGTGTTTTTTTAGAACCATATAAAATTCCGAAAATAATGGAAAATATTAAGTATTATTTTCTATTAGTAATAAGTATCTATATCTCGTAGTTGTACTGTGATTCAGACCTTCTAAAATATGTATTAAAGTAGCTAGCTAAGCTATTAGTATGTATTTATTGAACTACTAGCCTTATCTTTATCTTATATTTAACTTATCTTTATATTATAGTGTGAAAAACGTGACATTTTTTTTAATTTTCAGATCGTGAAGAATTCGTATTCATTCTACGCACTTTTGAAAAATACTAACCTTTGAATAAAAAAAATCAAGAAGATTTAATTTATTCAACGTCGCTCCCTAGTACTTTTCACATCTAATCCACCAGTATTTTATTGTCCTTGCAAGAAGGAAAAGAATAATTTATTATCACTTAGCTATATTATATACTTTTTAGGGTCTAATTTAAGCAAGTAGATATTTTTACCCTTTGCCATCCTTTGCAAATACATAGGTACTAAATTTATAACTTTAACTTTAATTTATAAATCAAGAATAGGTACTACACCTCCCTATAAAATTTATCATTAAGACTCATATTAAACGTGTATACGCTTTGGGTGTATTTTGCACGTATGATAATTAGATAGCGCGTGTACGTATGGTACAAACAATATTTTAAATATCTTGTTACTAATGAAAACTTTTGAAAGTTTTTTGTAAAATCAATACATTTAACTCATTTCAATATAATTAAACTAAGTAGGAAAACTTATCCACTTCGAAATCGATGAAAACTATAGTAATCCTGAAATCACTGCAGAAATATTATTATTTTCAAACTGTCTACGTAGGCATTTCATTATTTTTTGTTTTGTATTAAATAATAATTATATCCTATCATGCTTTGTAAGAAATAATATTATATTATAATACAACTACTTCGCTATCTACATATTGTTGTTATTATTTTTAATTTCTTTTTACACTAAAATAATATCAATCGACAAAATGTCAAATTCAAAGAGCGCGCTCAATCTTGACGTACACCGCTCACAGATAAAAGAATCCTTGACTGAATCCAGGGGGGGGGGGCACACTTTCATACGGAATGACTTTTTGTGCAGATACTAGTGCCACGTTGTCCCTGTAGTTCCGGGACTAGAATAGGGCTACGGTATCTCCTGCCTGTCGTAAGAGGCGACTAAAAGGGGGCTTCCGGGGTTGCGGGCGGCAAGAGTGGGAGCTCGAACCGCCCGGCCAGCGGCCCCGGGAAGGACGACGGTATGTGTGGTCGCATACCGTCGTATACGCCAGATGGTGTGGTGAGCGTCAAGCTCACGTGGGCGGAGCCCGACGGGGCAACGCGCTAAGAGGACTCCGGTTGCGTTCCTTTGGAGATCCCGGAGCCCTCAACGCAGCGCAGAGGACGGCCACCGGGGGGTTTTAGTGCGGTAAAAATCCCACATAACTCGGCGTCGCTCCCACGTTGTCGGGTACCTTTTGAAGGTTTTCCCCCTCGACAAAAAAAAAAAAAAAAAAAAAAAAGAAGATACTAGTGCCACGTACCGACTCGGCCCGGAAGCTTCAAATTAAAATGGCGACGGAGTGACAGTTAACTGTCAAAATGATGTGTCTGTTGTCAAATGTCCGCAACTTCGTTAATCGTTTCTAATTTGAAAAGTTGTTTTTGCACTTCAGAGAGACACCGTTGCAACAACTGTACCTGTATATTTGATACCTCCTTGATTCAAAGATTCACATTGTCACATTTTTTTTATCTTTCTGAATTTTTTTAAGTATGTAAATGTAGTTTTGCTCTTGTATCAAAATTGAGAAAGAAAAAAGTATAATGTAAGTCTTTGGAACACAGTAATTTGTCGTTCGTGTCTTTTAAACATACCTACAACTTATAATTTACCTGATTTTTAATACACAATACACATAATGAATAATTAATATATAATCTATATATATGTATGTAAAACCCATGAGTAGTTCTGGGGCAGGCCACTAGGAGCGCTTTAGGGGGGACAAAAAATACGTAGAGTTGCCTCTCTATATATACCATGTCTTGTATATAATAATACTCTATGACTGAGTCACTTATTGACACACTATAAACATAAGTCCTTGCTCCTTGAATCTATGATAAAATAAAGCGATTCGGTTGTCTGTGGTTTTATTGATGATTGCTTATCTGTAAAATAAGCATATGTAATGTAGCCAACTTTAGAGATTCTCTACACATTTAGGCAGAAATAGTTTATCCATATGTTTTTAAAGTAAGTGTTTAAAAAAATACATGATAATTAGTCAGTTAGTCGCGCGAATTATAAGACAATTGTATTATTGATAAAGTTTTCCAATAGCTAAGAACTACATAAAAGTATTTAATTAAAACGTCCGCATGTCTCGCCATATTGAATGCTGATTTGAAAAGATCAAGACATCTTATAAGAACTTCTAACATTTATAGAACAATTTTTTGTATACAATAAATCAAAATATGTTTAAAAATATCGTAAATAGCAGCTTCTAATGTGTATACATGAACACATTTTTTGTTTAAATATTGTGGAGTTTGAAAATATTAAATACATGTAGAATATTTAAGATTATTTGGTTAAGTGGACAAATGAAATATGTATATTTCAATTTTTATTATGTTCAAACAAGGTTAATAAATTTCTAACTAAATAACATGAAAATAATTATAACTAAAATATATACAAATTATTTCTAATTTACAATACATACAATCAAGTGTAAAAAAGAGAAAATCACAAGCAAAATAAACCATCTAAAATTGCCTTGTGTGTAAAAAACGTTTAAATTTTTTTAAACAAGATTTATGGTAAAAAGTTATTAAAAGTTGGCAATAATGGATAATACGCCCATAGACAAATCACTGCGTAGACATAGACTGACATCAAATCCAGGACGAAAATATCTGACAGGATCTGTTAGCTGTGGCTACTGTCAGAGACTGTCACTGTATTCGTGTTGTCTGTTGTCTATCTGGACTAACTGTCTGTGCTGTATTTTACTATATATATTTTTAAAGAAGTCTAATTAATACGCCTTGTGTATTTGCATTATAAATTTGATGAAAATTTAATTTGCAATACAGATAAGTTTTTAAATTATGAAAATGTTAGGATACGTGATTGCCCTTTTAATAACAAATACGTTTTACTGTAGCGTAGGACTTCCCGTACCTAAGAAGGACGGTCCCCTTGCAAACTCTTTACAGTTACTTGCTAATCATTGTGAAAATACATTTTTGTCGACCCAAATTAAAAACAAACTCGATGACTGTAATATCACGTTGTCAGCTCAAGGAAAATCATTAGAGTCGGAATTAGAATGTTTCATATTCTACGATATAAACAGCCAGCTATGTGCAGCGTTCGGGGGTTCCAAAGTTGACCTGAGCCAGAAATACGCTGCAACGATAGAAAATTTCCAGAAAATTGAAATGACATGCAATGTGTCGAAGAATTGGAAATTTACGAAACTCGCCGACTACCCGATGTACAATATGTCTGAAACGGTGTTTAAAAACCCCGTAACGTGCATAAAAGCTTGTGGAGTGGACGATATATCGAGCGTAGATACTAATTTCTACTGCAAATACTACCAATGGGGATCAGAGTTGCTGCAGCTTCAAGGTAACCAAGAGACCATTCCGTTGTCGGGCAGTGTGGTGAGTAACAGTGGGTTAGTCCCTGCCGTGGTTGAAACTTCATCAAAAACAGACGACAAAGCGACACTGCCAATATCCACTAATAAAGTTGATGCACAAAACATACAAAGCAAGAGTGAGCAACCTGTAGACGACCAGGTTAAGGTCGAACCATCTATTCCAGAACCTATCCCTATTCATTTAGGCAAACCTGCTCTCCCAGCGAATACTGGACAGATGGTCAACGAAAATGCGAACATCAAATTACCTGATGTCCACAAAGGACCCTCAGCTGGGCTCTTAGATGAATCCTCTCCTAAGAATGTGGTAGAAAAGCCTGAATTGATAGTTCCTCCTTTAAAAGAAGATGATAACAGCCAACTTCTTAATTCCAATGATATCAATAAAACTGACTTGCAGAATCAATCTAACCTAAACGATCAAAATATTCCTGATGAAGAGGACTTTGGTGAGAATTACCTTCTTTATTTCATATGTTTTATTTATTTGTGTTTAATTAAATTACACCTGTTTTTATTTGGATTTGTATCGAATCTTACAGTTTTTTGCATTAGGCAGCCCTACTATAGATGCTACTAGACCTACAATAACATTGTACAATACTTTTTATTGTATTATAACATTGAAAGGTGCTTTGTCAAATGAACAATTATATTGCACAATAATACAAACTGAATAATATTTTCACATTCAGCAGTTTTTACATGTTCAGTTAGAGAATAGTATTGGTCCCGTGCGCGCCGTGCAACTGAAAAATATTGCACAACGCTGACCCTATAAAATGCAATGGGAAAATATGGTGCAATGTTGTACAATTCACAATATTGCACAATATAATTAACTTTTTAGGTGGCCTCTTAGGATAGATCAATGTCAATATCATGATGGTTTTAAGCACCTTTGTAGTTTCTTCACCGTAGTAGTTCTTTAGTCTACCTGAAGGTAATTGGCCAATATCCGTGGACATCTGTAATGTAATGAAACCCAGATATGTGATGACCCCAGATGCCTCATATAAGAGTAACATCCTTATTACATTATTCAAACCATACCATTAATGCAGTTTTATAGTTTTTTGAACTGAAATCACAAAGAGTTATAACTCTAGCAGGTGGTAGATTAAATTCAAAGTTGTCACCACCATTTGTCCATATTATGTACTACTTTATGTTAGTATTGATCATGCAGGACGCACCTAAACATGACATAGCTTCATGTTTTATAGCGTTGAAAGTATTAAAAGAATTGATTTTAAACAATTTTTATTTCATCTCATTTTAGATCCTCAAGATGATGCTCTTCCGGATACTTCTGGCAGCGAAGGAAATGGTTTAGAGTCAGATCCTAAGAACCCCAATGAAGAAAAACCCAAAACTCCTTCGAAGAATGGAGCATCTATTGTCTCAGCAGTTGATCGAGTAGAAATGTCACATAGAGGTAATTTATTTATGATGTTTACAATAAAGTTCATCATTTGACATTTATCTCGAAAGTAAAGATCCATGCTATTAAATTATTAATTAAGATTGGAAACAACAATGTGAAGGAACCTATATGACTATAGCTTGTTCAAATGAATACTTTATCTCAAAGGCGTGGAAAGTCTTCTCACCTAAACTTTCCCTGTATATTATAGCTTAAAAGATCTTATTCTTAGAAGATACTTGTAGTAAAATGATGGTAAGTGGTGCCCAGATACCAGGCTTAAAATAGTTTTTAATAGAGTAAACTTTTTATATGTGAAAATCGTACACTGATATGACAATACAGAATCAGTACCTTTCATTCATTACTGACCATGCTAATTCCATTCAGTATATAGGCAGTTGTAAATAATGTATGAAATAAGTATTAAAACTTGTATACTGACCTTAAGTGTAAAATATTTAATGTTTTAATTACATAACCTTTCAAATAGAATATTGCTGTCTGTTAGGTACAGTTGTCATTAATTATGATTATGTGATTAACTTCTACATGTTATCTTAACAATTAATTAAGATAATAGTTTTTTTTTACATTCATGATATTATGATATGTTATTATGATTCTTTTAATTTTACACTTATTGACTAAGACAGATATTTTAAAGTAGAACTTTATTATTAACCTTCAATGTTACATTTATTACAATTATTTAATTTTTATTATTACGTTCATAACTTGAAACAAAGGATGTATTCAATTTGTTCTTGACTTAATACTTGGATTGTTGAAACAGCTATGTACACAGTAGTTGTTTTCAACTGTCTTTGAGGCAGATTACTAGGAATATTATTTAAGTTTTAAAAATGAACTGATGTTTATTTTGGTAATATCATAAATATTATGTGAATGTGTGTAATGCATTGGTGGCCTAATGACATACATTTTGGTTTCCCAAGCTAGTTCTGTTATCTACACCCTGGTTTTTTCAAGTATTATAAATCGATGACTACTGGTTCGAATGGTGAATAAAAACATCAGGGTTTTGTTTTCTTAATAATTGCAGTTTATAATTAAATCTAGCAATAAAGCAGACAGATTACCTCATGGAAAGTAGTCACTTTCACTTATGGAAATTTGCAACGGTAGAGGCATCACCTGCTTTGAAACAGAGACTATTTTGCACCAATTTTGAAGAGCCCTATGTCATAGCCTAACTGATGATTACTTTAAAAAAATGAATTTCGAGAAATACTCCTAGCACTGGTATTTTGTTACATGTATGGTATTTTGTATTTCCAGAATTCTTCTCCAACACAATGCAAGATGGTTTTGCTGAAGATGATGACCACTTCTTCTCATTCTTCCTAACTGCCATAATTCTTGCAATAGTCCTTTACGTTTTGTACCACAACAAGAGCAAATTCAGGAAAGTGGTGAGTAACACAGTATTGCATAGTGATTATGATATAAGTAATAAATCTCGTGGCTTGCATAGATCTACAGAGAAACCTAGAGTAAATTGGCAAATTTATGCATGCTTCCGTGTTTTATAGTCATATTTTGTTGTCATTCTCAGTCATCATAGGAAAGCACCAGTTAAAAACTTTTTGGAGGTCTTATAATTATTTTTAAAACATCTAACATGGGTTGGACACTATCCTGTTCTGTTTCGTTTTATACACATTGGAGGACGGAGGTGCATGGTGAAGTATACTCTAGACCTTGTGGAAAAGAGTACCCAGCAAAGGTACATAACTGGGTGCAGATACAGTTGCATGAATTGAAAAACTAGCATTAGTGATAGGTCTTACTGCTGCGGAATCTATTCCCACTCTGCTTGTTATTAAGCGACTTGTATTGGGTCTTTCCTGATGACGTCATAGGTTTATTGCAAAGATATGTATACCAAGGATACTCTAATTGCAATCACCCTGGCTATATATAAATACAGACGATACAATTTCGTCATAATTCTACATTTTTATGTTTCATTTGCATATAAAATATTTTTAATGTTTATCATGACTTAATAGTTAATAATTTTTTATCACTGTAATTATTCTACAACAAAAAGTAACATTCTCCCTGCTGGTATGTATAGGTAATTATGATACTAAAAAAACATAACTTTTGAATTATTGACACATAGTAATGTATACTACATTCTTGTCTTTTTCATATTTTTTATATACAATATTATAGTTTAAAAAACTAAATACCACGCTAAACCTCGCACAAGGGAAATCGTTAACTCTGACTATCTGGATGAGGAGAATGGGACAATATTATTAAAATCGTGTATTGTCATTGGTTGTGGATACCTACTTGGTAAAAAAATTGAATTAACCTGACCCTTTAAAGTGGGTAAATATCGACTTCAAACATCCCCTTACCTTTTTTTTTTTTTTTTGACGAGGGGAAAACCTTCAAAAGGTACCTGGTGCCGTGGGAGCGGCACAGGGTTATGTGGGATTCTTACCGCACTAAAACCCCCCCGGTGGCCGTCCTCAGCGTTACAAACAGGACTCCGGGATCTCCTACGGAACGCAACCAGAGTCCTCTGAACGCATTGCCCCTTCGGGCTCCGCCCGGATGAGCTTCAGAGCTCGCCACATCGTCTGGTGTTTACGACGCTATGCGACCACACATACCGCCGTCCTTCCAGGGGTCGCTTGCTAGACGGTTCGATCTCCCACTCTCGCCGCCCGCAACCCCGGAGCCCCCAATTAGTCGCCTCTTACGACAGGCAGGGGATACCGTAGCCCTCTTCTGGTCCCGGAGCTACAGGGACAAAACATCCCCTTACCTACCCACATACATACAGGTCAAGCTAATAAAATTGTGGTAAAAAAAGTGCTTGATTTTATTAATAATCAAAATATTAATGTGATTTACAGTTCCTGGGTCTTCTGGTAGAGGGACGGCAGTCTGGCAGGCGTCGTAACAGTCGAGGCCACGAATACCGTCGTCTTGACACCCTGGAACAAGCAATGAGCACAAACTCCGCTGCGCCACCAAGCAAAATTATATACTGAAGTCCACACTAAATTATTCCTAAGTACATAAATTAAGTCGCCTGAAGTCTGTATCTGATTGTAATATTCTTCTTGGACATAATTTCAACACAGTGACAATTTAAACTGTGGCAATGTACAGAATATTGGATGTGTAGTTGTACAAAGAAAACTTATATTAAATGATAAGTGGTAAGAATTTCCTTTGTGCAAACTAGTCAGTCATATAATAATTTCTTTTCTTCATACTATTCTGTCTTTATTTATTAACTTTTTATATAATTTTGTCATATTCATAATAATCACACAAACTATTTATAATAAATTTCATCCACTTTTTTTCTTAAATTGCGTCAAAGTATGTATAGTTTGCCAATTTATTTTAACAGTCGGCGATAAGTACAATGTTAGCTATAATTAATTATTATTAACGACAAATAATTATTATGTTTCATCTGTGATTGAAACTAAATTTAAAATTAAGTTACTTATAATTTAGTTGTAAAATTTCTTCCATAATATTTAAAATGGGTATATTATCCAGTTGTAACGGCATCTTATGTGTAAAAGTTGTATTACTATATCCTAGCGTGCTTAACTAAAAAAAATACATGTCTTATCTGATCTTGGATCTCAATTAAAAATATTTTTTATTGTAATTTATTTTGCGGCGAAACATATTATGTTCCGATTTAAATTTTGAAACTTCTTGACTCTTGAGTTCAATTATTGTATGAATACAGTATTTTATTAGGAATAAAGGACTTGTAGACTCCTCGTTAGTATTTTTTATAACATTGGAGCAGCAAAGGAGCTTCGCTCTACCTAATGGTTAGGGGTTACAGCTATAAATGGACATGTATGTGTGGATAGAATTACTTCTATCTGGAGCCAATTTCAGAGTTGTTACTCCTGAGGGCTAATATGGTCTCCCATAAATATAAGGCAGCCATATTTTAAATAATAAAAAAAAATATACTGTTACTCTCATGTATCTAGAAGATCTAAAATTTTTCGGATCGGGTATTAAACATAGTTCATTTTGCAAAATTATTACCTGTTTCGTATATAAAATGAATGTATTTTGATGATCTAATTTAGAAATAGTGAGTCACGATAGCTCTTTTTCTACGTATGAACTAGCAATTATTTTCTTGTCATTAGCAATATACCACTTCAAGTGCACCTTTTAAACTTAAGTTTGTCTTTAATGTTACAATTTTGTAGAAAATATGGGTCGTTCCACTAAATGCTCTCTTAACATTGTCGCCGTATACATGTTTATATGTCGTGTCAAAAGATGGAAGTTAAAAGTTAGACTTATTGACACACCTATTTCTGCCTTATAACAGCAGTTTTAAGCGCTGCTGTGTTCTGGTTTGAAGGGTGTGGTAAGCGAGACATACTTTTCCGAGGCGTGCCAGCTTAGTCCTCAGTCGTAGCGGGGCATCTGTGGCCGACCTCAGGTAGGAATATCTAATAATAATATCTAGGGTTGATTACAGACGTCCACGTGCGGCAGTGACCACTTATCATCGGGTGGACTGCATGCTCGTCCGCTACTCCTATATTATAAAAAAAAAATCAGGTAATGAACTGCTGTAATAAGACAGAACACGGAACATAGCAAACTTAAGCAATCCTTGTGCTCATCTGAATGTATTGTTTTCTACTTTCATTATTGTTTAGAAGATACGTCGCCTAATTTTGATGAGCTAGTGGAACGCGAAGTATTTTATGTAGCATGTATTTATGTCCCATTTAGCAATGCGCCGTTGTCGTGTAGTAGGTATCCTTTCGTATGCAACGTTTTATACTTATAATTCAATTTTTCTACTATAGAAGATGGAATCACCGTGTATTAGATACTTGATATAAATTGTTTCTTTTGTGTTTTCGATCTTTAATAAAATTGAATCGACAGAAAACTCTTTCATTTGTTAATATTTGTTATATTATATTTAAAATATATTTTTTAACATTATTAAATTTTGCAGCCAAAATATGTTTATAGTTTCCTTGAGGTTTTATATAAAGATGACTGGTTGCTGCGCCATCTCTTGTTATTTACTGGAACTTTTAGCATGTTTATAGAATCGTAATGTTTTTGCACACCGATCATACAGTGTGTGCAAAAATTTTAGTGGGCAGTCTGCATACTAGATGGCAAAAGAGATACGATAAAAGGAATCTTACCCTTCCTGTAAGTTTTAATCGGTATTGTATTTTTTATACTTAATAAATTATTCAGTCAATAGCAGTATTTATTCGTGATATACAGACATTAAGTATTTATTATAAATTATAATACCCCTACGTTCCTAAAAATATGTAAGGAACTATTGCATGTGCTATCTATAAGCATGTGAGTTGAAACTCTGCCTCGCGATCGAGGTTTAGGTATGGTTTAAATCCCAGACGCACCTCTGATTTTTTAAAATTATGTGCATAGGTATTTGCCATTATTTATCATTTGCTTTAACGCTGAAAAATATATCGAGAGGAAACTTGAACTGTGCTTAACAATGGGACGATAATGGCTTGACTTTGAAGGCAACTTCGATATGTTTCCTAATTAGGTACCTTTTTTGGTTATGCATAGAGATGTACCGAGTCAGGTCGACTCCAGTCAGTACTCGAGTACTTACAGAAACTCGCATACTCGCGTATCAGTGATATTCGAATACTGATAGTACTCAAGTCCAGTGTTATGTACCTTATATAGGCAAATGAGTGAATACAGCAGAAATTGTGCAAGTAACAACTAGTTTTGTTTAGTGAGTGCCTTTTTTTTTGTTCTTCCTGCTATTGGACCGAGTGTTACAAAGTACTCGAATACTTCATTCTGACTCGAGTACATTGTGAATACTCTGGACTCGAGTGATGACTCGATTCTTTTTTATATGAGTACCTACTAAAGTACTTGAAAAAATGGCTGACTTGGCACATTATATAGGTACATAGAGCTATGCACCTGTAATGGAAATACGGACTACCTATTTACGATCTGTTCTTGAAATATATTCCAATGTATGAACGAAATCTTAAAATGGAGTGAAGCTTAAATTTTTTCAAACTTGGCAGGTATATACGCCGTATCTTATTTAGTTATCTTTTGAGATCAAATTTTCCTCTCCAGTGCTTTCGATTCTTGCTGAGACGATGTAAAGCGCTATAAGAAAATATAAGCAGTGAAGTGAAAATTTATGAATCTCAATGGACTGTAATCATTTTGACGTTCCCTTAAAGTGTGTCTTGAGTTGAGTAGGTAATCACGTACCTAATTATTTAGTTAGAAAATAAGTTAATAATCATTTTAAGCTTAGTAACTCAAGTAGGTCAATTACAAGGTTTATTTTGAAGGTGGTAGAACCCTTTGTGGTTCGACTCCGGCGGCACCACCGCCACACCTATTTCTACCTAATAACAGCACTGTTAGGCGCTTCTGTGTTCCGGTTTTAAGGGTGTGGTAAGGGAGACAGACTTTTCCGAGGCGTTCCAGCTTAGTCTTCAGGGGTAGCGGCGCATCTGTGGCCGACCTTAGGTAGGAATATCTATTCCTATCTGGGGTTGATTACAGATGTCCATGGGCAGCAGTAGCCACTTACCATCAGGTGGACTGCATGCTCGTCTGCTACTCCTTTATTATAAAAAAAATACAAGCTTTTTAACTTTCATATTTACTAAAAATAATTGATATAATATTGAGGGTACTTTTAAATCTTTTTTTAATTACTAATTGGGATTTGCCATAGCATTAATACGATAGAAAGTAGAAACTCAAAGTTGTCGAAGGTCTTCTATGCTATTTCAATTATTTAATTTCTTGATTAAATTGAAAGTTTCAGTATTATCTTTAATTTGTATCTATAGGTAGGTACTTTGATAAAGTCCTTAATCCTGAGACTCACGTCAAACGATTGATGCTCGCCATTTCGTAAGTACCATAGTAAGTACTTTTTTTTTTGTTCACGAGTTGGAAACCTTCAAAAGGTACCCGATGCCGTGGGAGCGACACAGGGTTATGTGGGACTCTTACCGCACTGAAACCCCGCCGGTGGGCGTCCTCAGCGCTGCGTAGAGGACTTCGTGATCTCCAAAGGCACGCAACCGGAGTCCTCTTAGCGCATTGCCCCGTCGGGCTCCGCCCAGGTGAGCTTATCGCTCACCGCACCGTCTGCGGGGCCGTTGTCCCGGGTGATTGGAGCTCCCACTCTTGCCACCCAAGACCCCAGAAGCCCCCTTTTAATCGCCTCTTACGACAGGCAGGGGGTAACCGTAGCCCTATTCTTGTCCCGGAACTACTGGGATAACCATAGTAAGTACCTAATACAATGTAGCCCAAGTAATTTACTAGCTATTACTACTGTGTTAATGTTCATTTAGTTGGTTAGGTTCGGTAACTCCTAAAGCGGAAATTAACGGTGTAGAGAGGATATGTTTCGTAATAACCAATATTGTTGCTCACCACATCTTCGATTTACTATGGTTTATTACTAGCATTGCACGTGTTAGAAATTAATTTCTACTTACATGAAGGTAGTAGAACCCTTTGTGGTTCGACTCCGGCGGCACCACCTCCACACCTATTTCTGCCTAATAACAGCAGTGTTAGGCGCTGCTGTGTTCCGTTTTGAAGGGTTTGGTAAGGGAGACATACTTTTCCGAGGCGTTCCAGCTTATATAGCAGCAGATAGCGGCGCATCTGTGGCCGACCTCAGGTAGAAATATCTAATCTTATCTGGGGTTGATTACAGATGTCCATGGGCGGCAGTAGCCACTTACCATCAGTTGGACTGCAAGCTCGTCTGCTACTCCTATCTTATAAATAAATAAAAAAAAAACATTACCGCTTAGTAACAGCGTACTTATAAGATATAGAAACAATCTTATAAATGTCCATAATGTCATTGCTTTTTGGTCGAGTGTGTGCAGCCACTTTTGACCAGGATGGATTCAATACTTCCCATCCTGGCAAAAAATCCGTGTACCTCCATAAGGGAACCTTTCCACCCAGGATGTTAGAGGTAGCGGCGTGAAAGGAAATGGAATCTACGAAGCTGAGCTTAGCTTAGCTAAGCAAGTACCTATGTGCAAAAAAATGCTACGACCACACCGGTTGCGATCTTTAGCTCGCATCCGTAACTTTAATTCTTAATTCGCATCCCTCCATAAAAAAGTAATAAGATCGGAGCTAAGCTAGGCAATGAAAAAAATCCTATTAGTGGATTTGACACACAATACCTGTAGGTATTGTGTAAATCCAGTTGGGTGTACCCAAAGCTAAGCCTTAGCTGCGTAGGTGGAATGGCACCCTTGAGGGTGAATGGCTGAATAAACACTGTTATTTACTTTGTCATACCTGTCTAATCCTTCAAATACAGATTCCAGACAATGAGTAGGTTGTATTGTTGTTGAGTGCGTTGACTCAAAGGCTTTCATAGACAACTCTTTCAGATTTAATGCTGTCGGTAAATTATATTATTTTGTTTTTTATTATAATACTCGTAATGTTGGCTAGCTGCAACCCTTTTTATGCCCACGGCGCTCTTAACGATCTAAGTTGACTTGGAACATACCTAGAACATGACTCTGCTAAAATGCTGTTTAGTAAAGAAGATAACAATGTATGAATGAGATGGTATTTCCCGGGTTGAAACACACAGACTATCTCTCTAGGAATATCCAAGTATGGTTGCCCTTGCTCAGCATCAGGTTATAGATGTTCAGAGGCAGGACTGATTACCGACCATCACGCATGTTCCTTTTCCACTTTAGTATTATACGAAATGCAATGAGTAGTACTTTTTGTATTTAATAATTGATTGATTTTGAAATCGTTGTAAATACTTTTAAATTAAGGAAATTCAAATTCAGCAGTTTCAAAGTTGGAATAGATTTCAGAATGTTATCTATTTCGTTGTATTAGGTATTTATATTATGCAGGATTGGAATTTACATAAGCCTTATTGATACTCAAATATACTTAAAAATGGGCTTAGAAAATCCCATTTATTTTTAAAATTGCAAACGAAAAATTCGTACCGACTTACATCAATATGCGAAAATGCTCTCATGGAAAATATCTTTGGTTTTATTTACAACCAAATCAAACTACCCAGTATACATAAACCTGCGTGGAACCTTCTCTAGGGTTAAATGAAAACGGGTAGCAATTATTCACATTAAGAGCCTTCGAAGCTGAGAGGCAACACGCAGTAAGTATGGTTTATAGAAATTTATATACCCTCGTGGCTATTAGCCCCGCTAACGTTAGGGTTACACCATAATGACATTATATCGAATAGGTTATTAGCACGGGTTATTAGTACCGTACTCCTTAATGATACTTAGATATTGAACTCATTAGTGTACAGTGGATATATTATTATTTGAAGGTGGTAGAGCCCTTTGTGGTTCGACTCCGGCGGCGGCAGTGTTAAACGCTGCTGTGTTCTGGTTTCAAGGTTGTGGTAAGGGAGACATACAAAATCAAAATTATTAAGTTACGATATCTATCTATGTATGAACAAGTGTCTGGCAGTATGGCTATTACCTATTTAGGTAGAGTTGAGTTAAATTGAGGCAATCTACAAAAATGTAAAAGAGTAAGTACTTTAATAACATTAGTTGCAGTAAATCCCCGACGCTGAACTCTTAGTTAAGTCAAGATTTACTAAAATTTGTGTATTTCAGCTCCGTTTACGTTAATACTTCCAAGTAATTAAAACTTTCCGTTTCGACTTTAATAGCGGAGTACGGATTTTATATTAACATTTTACTTATCATTTCTCACGGATTCAATTTTGACTCGTGGACGAACGTTTGTAAGAGAAATAAACAAGTTGTTTACCATACAAATTGCGCGATAGGTAGGTGCATGGCGTATCTACGTCTAGGTCATTCTCATAATCTAAACTTAAATGGAGACATAAAACTAAAGACGAAGTTTACGTTTAGGTACACTACAGTAGTAAGGAAAATAGTTATACCTAGGCAATGATATAATATTGTGGCATCCTACCAATAGGTGTATATGGGCGGCGACACCTTTTATAATATATAATATTAATTATTATCATGTTAATTTTGATTGTCAATGTGGAATTAATATTTAGATTAAAATATGGACGACTTCCGGTAGTACTTCAAAACACTTTGTTAGTCATACCAAATAAATTATATGAATTATAATAATATTAAAATATTTATTCTCGTATTTTTAAAACAATATTTTAAATATAATGTTATTTTATTAATAGTTAAATTTATTGTGAATCACGTCACTTGTTATAACAAAACAAGTGATGTGAGAGGGTAGTTCTTACGCTGTTTGTCACTCGAGTAGTATTTAAGTCCACGCGCTGGTAGAGCGTGATTCATTCGCATTTAGTCAGTCGTGTAAGCCATTACTCTGCCCGAACTGTAAATAAAAGTGATATTAAAGTCTCATATTAAATTAATCTCATATTAAAGTCGTTTTGTTCAGTTTATTAATATAGTGCGGTAGTGGGATATCGCCGACAGCAGCGGTTGGATGGACCTACGTGTCCACATGGTCATGATGGAGATCAATGGTGACGTTTATTGGTTCGGGGCAATGGCGCGCACATTTGGCGCGCGTGTTTGGTGACTTTCCTGGGATTGCTTTGAACGAAGCCTTAGGAAGCCATGCCGTTGGTAAAGCGTTTGACAGCCGTTGGATGCTTTATGGCGGGACTGAACGTATGAAGCAGTGTAATTTTGGGGTGGACCCTGGTGTAGTATGACAGTTTATTTCATACGGGCGACACGTTGTCATTTTGATACTTATGATCACTTGGATGGTCTATTGTTTCAATTTATTTCTATCTTGTAATTTTATAATGTTCACCTAATGTTTGAGTGTTCACAGGATAAGAATTTACTATGGCTGCTTATTAGTGGTATTGCGACAACGCTGGACTTGTGTTGACCGCGAACGTACCGGAAGGTGGCAAATGTTACGGGTCGCTATAAGGCCGGATACTTTTAGACTGGTTAAACCAAGATACTTTTTGACTGGTAAAACTAAGGCGGTGAGTTGGTAGGAGCCTTTTCGGTAAGTGACTTTATACTTTAAAAATTGAGTTACTTGACGGTTTGTTAATAATTTGGCTACAAGAATATGACCACTGTTGGGAAAGAATTTACTTACAAATTACGAATTTTAAGATTTTTGCGAGTACTCATTATTTCTTGTGAAAAATTTTTTTTTAAGTTTGTCGTATTAATGCAATTTTAATAGTCTACACGTTGTTCAATGGTGTCTCTCTGGTGTGTAAAGGCTCAATAGATGTGTTTATGATATGGGTTCAGCGAAGATACGATACCATAGCGTTCAGTGGCGCTCATGTTTGAATTTAACGGTGTGTTGTATTGACCAAGATGAAAGTGATTTAGGTTAGAACATTTCAATTTTGAGTTTTAATGTCCTTGATGAACTTCCAGACTTCTGTCATTTTGTTTTTATATATACAAATAGGGTATATAACGGGGTAATTGGTGCTAAGCTGACTAAATTTATTTAAAGTAGTTACAATAATGACTTGAGAACTTGAGTAAGCACTTTGATCGGACTGTACCAGAGGTTGTCGTGTAGCCGTATTATGCGGTGGGCAGGCAGCTATGGCGGAGGTCTAGTTTCAGTAGAAACTATGTGTATTCATGTAAGTGGATTTGCGTTAATAAAAAGTAACAAGAGGTTACTGGGTTATCCATCAATCACATGTAGTGGTTAAATGTCTCTAATTATTTGATGTATTTGGTCTAAGTAATTTTAGTAATTAGAAGGAATTGGTCAGCTAAGCTCTTAGTTTATAAAAAAAAAAAAAAAATAATAATAATAATAATAGTTCGTTGGAATTTATTTTACGCGTTTGAGTTTAATGTTAAGGGACTAATTCTTTTGTTTAAATGGTGTTGTAGAAAATGTGGAATCTTATACAGACAATGCGACCGATCGATTTTGTGTAAAATTTTGTTTAATTAGAAAAGTGATAGTACTTAATGTAAAAGAGGTCGAAATTGAGTACGGTTGTATTGTGCGTTGAGAGATTCATGTGATTTGAAATAAACTATTCATCATTAGTCTTTTAGTTTTAGCGTGGCGAATAACCTTAACACGAGTTAGTCAGGATTGGCCGAGCGGAAATTCTAATATTCGCCGTTTGTTTTTCTGTCTTACAGGAACAGCACACGAGGACGTTTGACTTATCACGATGGCCATGCCGCGGATGGCCAGTGGAGGGTTGGTTTGAGTGCGCTAAGTATGAGATGGCACTAGCTGGAGAGACATAGGGGCGGTTTGTCGATACCTGCTACAAGTAAGTGGTCGGGGTGCGCGTGGTCCTTGGGTGCCACAACGCCACAATTTGGACCGCTGAACCTTCATTTCAATTTTTGTAACAAATTATTTTCTTTAAAAAAAAAAAAAAAGAAAAAGATGCAAATTTGCACACGTGGAGCCGTATGGGCACTGGGTAAATGAGAACTTTGAAACAATTTGTAACTACGCTTTATTTATTTCCTTTCCGCATTTCCTTTCCCATAACGCTGGCCGATCACCATGCGTTTCCTTTTCCCGGTCTTGGAGGCTAGATCCCAGGATGGGTGATGCCTATGTTTCCACATTTCCTTTCCCATAACGCTGGCTGATCACCATGCGTTTCCTTTTCCCGGTCTTGGAGGCTAGATCCCAGGATGGGTGATGCCTGATTTGTGTGTTGGCTAGATCCCAGGATGGGTGATGCCCGATGTGTGTTATTGTGTTGTATTGTGTTGTTGTTGTCTTGTCCGCATTTCCTTTCCCTGACGCTGGCTGGCCACCATGCGTTTCCTTTTCCCGGTCTTGGGGGCTAGATCCCGGGATGGGTTATTGTCAGCTTGATCCCAATATGGGTGATGTTATGGTTGGTTTGATTTGGATCCTGGGGCTTACTGGTACCATATTGCAATACCTTATCTTATCTCTAATTTAAGTTTACAAATATTTATGTTCAAAGAAATGTTTTATTGTTATTTTTTAGTTTAAAATGTTTTTATCATTTTGTTTTCTCTCTGTATATGTTCAAAGAAATGTTTTATTTTTGTTTTTAGTTTAAAATGTTTTTATTTTTTTTATGTTCAAGGAAATGTTATATTTTTGTTTTACATGTAAAATGTTTTATTGTTATTGAATCTCTTTTTTTAAGTTCACAAAAGAAATTTATTATTTTTATTTCATTTGTAATAAGCGCCGAGAGCGCGCTTGAATCAGTATGACCGTATGGGCGGCGAGGCATTTGATAACTATGTTATATTTATTTTGGGTTTATTTTTGTAACACCAGAATTGCGCAGAGAGCGCGCTGAGTCAGTATGGCCGTATGGGCGGCGACACCTTTTATAATATATAATATTAATTATTATCATGTTAATTTTGATTGTCAATGTGGAATTAATATTTAGATTAAAATATGGACGACTTCCGGTAGTACTTCAAAACACTTTGTTAGTCATACCAAATAAATTATATGAATTATAATAATATTAAAATATTTATTCTCGTATTTTTAAAACAATATTTTAAATATAATGTTATTTTATTAATAGTTAAATTTATTGTGAATCACGTCACTTGTTATAACAAAACAAGTGATGTGAGAGGGTAGTTCTTACGCTGTTTGTCACTCGAGTAGTATTTAAGTCCACGCGCTGGTAGAGCGTGATTCATTCGCATTTAGTCAGTCGTGTAAGCCATTACTCTGCCCGAACTGTAAATAAAAGTGATATTAAAGTCTCATATTAAATTAATCTCATATTAAAGTCGTTTTGTTCAGTTTATTAATATAGTGCGGTAGTGGGATATCGCCGACATGTACAATAAGATCTATTGTACTACCCCCGATTTGTTTAATGTGTGATTGCCAACCGTCGGCTTACCGTTGACTCGAGTCAGTCTTACTCCGGCAGCGGCGAGAGATGGACGTGTCGTGAACACACGTACCACATCTAAGTTGTTTCATTGAAGTCTCAACCCTTATGGTACAATCTCAAGACGTAACAAATATAATGTATTAAATATCTAGGAACGTATGCTCTTCTTTCATGTTAACAAATGACACTTAAATCTACAAAAACCTGTATTTATAAATATTTATTGGGGTTTTACAGCGCGTCAGAGTCTACTAGAACATTGAAGATGTGGCGCTTATCTACAAAGATAAAATGAAAATCGTATGTGAACAATAGATACATATCTACCTACATGCTGACATTGCTCTCCGATTAAACAAAGGATAAGAATTGAAATGATATTTTCTTGTCTTCTCGCTTTAATCGTCTTATGTCGATATAACCTGAAGAAAATAGTCTGCATCTGCTGACTCTTAGAGTTTAGGATTAGGCGAAGAGGATTTAAGGCTGTTTTGAACATCTTACATGTAGAAATCTAATCTTATCTGAGGTTGATCAGGGATGTTGATCTCGTCTGCTACTCCTATATTATAGCATATAGGTTTCCTCACGAAGTTTTCCTTCACCCTATAAGCATATCATAATTATTTTTAATAGCAACACTACGAAAAGTCAGATTTGAATCCCGGACCATCGACATGGCAGGCCAAAGATCATTCCACTAGGCTAGCACCACTCAATACATAAATGGCTGCAAAGATTTATATAAATCTTAGAATACTGAAGTAAAGGACTCAAAATAAACATTACCGGAAAATATGAGGTCATTGAAATCAATTCGATTATCGTTGGACCGTAATAAATTCTCCTTAAGAAGTGTTATACCTACTGGATTAAGGGCTTTCTGGTGATCGATAAAGTGAGGAAGATAACTTTTCATGCTTAAACTCCTAACTCCATTTGAGGTATTGACTGAGGCTAGGTCAATGGGATCAATTTGTCCCTGTAGTTCCGGGACTAGAATAGGGCTTTGAAGGTTTGTGACCCTTTGTGGTTCGACTCCGGCGGCACCGCCGCCACACCTATTTCTACCTAATAACAGCAATGTTAGGAGCTGCTGTGTTCCGGTTTGAAGGGTGTGGTAAGGGAGACAGACTTTTCCGAGGCGTTCCAGCTTAGTCCTCAGGGGTAGCGGCGCATCTGTGGCCGACCTCAGGTAGGAATATCTTATCTTATCTGGGGTTGATTACATATGTCCATGGGCGGCAGTAGCCACTTACAATCAGGTGGACTGCATGCTCGTCTGCTACTCTTTCATTATAAAAAAAGGGCAACGGTATCCCTTGCCTGTCGTAAGAAGTGACTAAAAGGGGGCTTCCAGGGTTGCGTGCGGCAAGAGTGGAAGCTCGAACCGTACAGTAAGCGATCCCGGGAAGGACTGCGGTCGCATACCGTCGTAAACACTACATGGTGTGGGAGGAGCTAAAACTGCTCCCCCCAGGGCAGAGCCCGATCGGGGCATCGCGCTTGGAGGACTCCGGTTGTCCGTCGGAGATCCACGAGGTCCTCAACAAGGGTTGAGGACACCGGGGAGGGCCGGAAAATCCCACTTAACCCGGCGTCGCTCCCGCGTCGTCGAGTACCTTTTGAAGGTTTCGCCCTCTAAAAAAGCTCGATGGGAACAATATTTATAAGAGTATACCGTGTGCTTTATTCGAATTCGAATCGAACAGAAATCGATTGTATAACTTAATAAAAACAAGAGACACAATTAAACGCATAACAAAAATTCTTCGTAGCATCGTAGCACGATATGTTAATACGTCATTCAGTGCGACCCGCGATAGACACGCAGTATATTAGAAGTAAGCAGTTATTTTGAAATCACACATAATTATTATACTTATTGTACTCCTCCTTATTCGTGTTTATGCATATCAAAATGATATGCTTTGGATCTTGACAACTGCTAAGCGTCCATAGTAGTTAGGTATTGAATCACACCCTACAACTACACTACAACAACAACTACGTTATATAACTACTACAATGTAGTTAACGATATTTATTGTGAAAGACATAAACAAATATTTTTCTACACTACCTACTAACTTGCATGTTTTTGATGTACAGTCAGCTCCAAAAGTAGATAAATAGATTTAGGTTTAGAATACCTATACACCCAAGCGTTTATAAATAGCTAACAGCTAGCACCAGAATTAGATAAACGTCGTAATGTTTCAAAATTAGATGAACACTTCAGTGTCAAAAATGGCTGAACAGTGACATATCATGTTAGTGAGTTATTTGCACATAATTTGCATCGTTTTCAGCTATTTTTGACGCTTTAATTAATATAATTTTGACGCTTTATGATGTTAATGTAATTATGATACTCGGGAAGTTCAGCTTCTTATGAACGTTTGAGTATTTTTGGTATTTGGATCGTCACATCTACTACTGAAGCTGACTGTACTTAATATTCTTGTGTAGGTTATTAATTGATGACTATTTTATGAAAACGTTCGATATCGGTGGCATAATAAGTATGTTGTTGCTTTAACCTTGAAGGTAAACATCGTGAACCCTACTTAAGCCCAAGTTCTCCATAATATTCTTTTTGGAATTGAATCCTTTTTTAAGAACCTAAACCAGAAAAAGGTGGATTTACCCTTACCGCCCATTATTAATATTCAATCCATCGAATTGTTTCCTACCAAAGAACGAAATTTGACAGTCAAGTATGAAGAAATTGCCAAACGATCTTTAGTAGGTAAAACTTTGGATAGATTGATAATTAATAACGGCGAAAATCTGAATATAACAGCGCTAACAAAGAACTAGCACACGATTAATCTTTGTCTCATTAGGTACGTCTAGTCTGGATAAAATAAATAAGTAGTAAGTATAAGCTTAGTAAAAGCACCAACTTGAAACGAAATTTGTAGCTGATGTTTTGCAGATATTACTTCAAATAACATTCGTAATACAGTAATACTTATGTTATAATCATATGTAAATAATCTTTGAATGTGATAGAATCTTGTGTAGTGGTAGTCAGTCGCCTGTGGCAGAATTCTTAACACACTATGTATGTTTTAATAACAGTATTAAGCGTTGGTATATAATTATTTAAAACTTACATTATAAAAAAAGGGCAATGGTATCCCTTGTCTGTCGTAAGAAGTGGCTAAAAGGGGGCTTCCAGGGTTGCGTGCGGCAAGAGTGGAAGCTCGAACCGTACAGTAAGCGATCCCGGGAAGGACTGCGGTCGCATTCCGTCGTAAACACTACATGGTGTGGAAGGAGCAAAAACTGCTCCCCCCAGGGCATCGCACTTGGAGGACTCCGGTTGTCCGTCGGAGATCCACGAGGTCCTCAATAAGGGTTGAGGACGGCCACCGAGGAGGGGTTTAGTGCGGTAAAAATCCCACATAACCCGGCGTCGCTCCCGCGTCGTCGGGTACCATTTGAAGGTTTCCCCATCTAAAAAAGGTCGATGGGAACAATATTTCAAAGAGTATACAGCGTGCTTTATTCGAATTCGAATCGAACAGAAATCGATTGTATAACTTAATAAAAACAAGAGACACAATTATACGCATGATAAAAATTCTTCGTAGCATCGTAGCACGATATGTTAATACGCCATTCAGTGCGACCCGCGATAGACACGCAGTATATTAGAAGTAAGCAGTTATTTTGAAATCACACATAATTATTATACTTATTGTACTCCTCCTTAGTCGTGTTTATGCATATCAAAATGATATGCTTTGGATCTTGACAACTGCTAAGCGTCCATAGTAGTTAGGTATTGGATCACACCCTACAACGGTTATATAACTACTACAACGTTGTTAACGATATTTATTGTGAAAGACATAAACAAATTCTATACTACCTATTAACTTGCATGTTTTTGATGTACAGTCAACTCCAAAAGTAGATGAATAGATTTAGGTTTACAATACCTATACAGCCAAGCGTTCATAAATAGCTAACGGCTAGCACCATAATTAGATGAATGTCGTAAAGTTTCAAAATTAGATGAACACTTCAGTGTCAAAAATGGCTGAACAGTGACATATCATGTTAGTAAGTCATTTGAACGGTGTTCAGCTATTTTTGACGCTTTAATTAATATAATTTTCACGCTTTATGATGTTAATCTAATTATGATACTCGGGAAATTCAGCTTCTTATGAACGTTTGATTATTTTTGGAATTTGGATCGTCACATCTACTACTGAAGCTGACTGTACCTAATATTCTTGTATAGGTTATTAATTGATGACTATTTTATGAAAACGTTCGATATTCATGGCATAACAAATTTCTTGTTGCTTTAACTTCGTGAAATGTTAAGTTCAATTTCTTCATAATATTCTTTTTGGATTTTGAATCCTTTTTTGAGAGCCAAAACCATAAATAGGTGGATTTACCGCCCGTTATTAATATGCAATCCATCGAACTGTTTCCTACCACAGATCGACCTTTCACAGTCTAGTATGAAGAAATTGCCAAACGATCTTTAGTAGGCAAAACTTTGGATAGATTGATAATTGATAAGCGTATATCTGAATATAACAGCGCTAACAAAGAACTTGCACACTATTCAATTTTGTCTCATTAGGTACGTCTAATCTGGATGAAAAAAATAAGTAATAAGTATAAGCTTAGTAAAAGCTACAATTTGTAAAAAAGTAGCTGATGTTTTGCAGACATTACTTCAAATAACATTCGTAATACAGTAATACTTATGTTATGTAGGAATGTAGGTAAACAATCTTTAAATGTGATAGAATCTTGTGTAGTGGTAGTCAGTCGCCTGTGGCAGAATTCTTATCACACTATGTATGTTTTAATAACAGTATTGAGCGTTGGTATATAATTATTTGTAGGTGTTACGAAGAAGAGATTCGCAGATTTGTCACAGAGAACTGAGGTTCCGAGGGGCACCAGAGCATCTATGACCAACATCGGGTAAGCAATTACTCATTTTTTTATAATATAATAGTAGCACGCGTGTCCACCTGATGGTAAGTGGCTACTGCCGCGCATAGACATCTGTAATCCGAGGCCGGCCACTGAGGACTAAGCTGGTTGCCTCGGAAAAGTATGTCTCCCTTACCACACCCTTCAAAACAGAACACAACAGCACATACTGTTGTTATGAGGCAGAAATAGGTATTGCGGTGGTGTCGCCGGAGTCGTACCACAAAGAGTTTTACCACCTTTAAATTTTTTATTGATTGTATCTTATTATCAAAAGGACTGCATGCTTATGTTCTTCGTAAAATAATACAGTGAAGATTTCTGTACCCTGTGCGAACAACAAGGCACGCAAAAATTGATTGAAATGATTTATATAAGTAACCAAAAAAGTTTTGTACTCCTTATGCCTATACTAAATAACACCATACCCTTGTTTGAAATTACAGCAATAAATTTAAGCAGGAAAGATTAGATTGAAGCAAGATACCCATGATTTCTTACGTGGAAAACTTTGCAAATGTACGTACAAACAGTAATTAAAATTCCTTCGCTGAAGAGGAATTTCTCAATAAACTATGTCAAAACAATTAGGTCGGTTTACTCGCGTTTGGACTTTAGTAGTCATTAGAAACTTCTTTTAAAGCTTTTGCTATAAGTATAATTATCGTTATTTATATACTTAGTATTTTACACTGGCTGTGGATGGTATTGTTTTTCGTTCGTTTTATGTACGATGTACCTATGTATCTATGTCATATTCTTTGGCACACGTTGCGGCTCAAACGGCTTGGCGGATTTTAACATATGTGGTGAGTGGTGACGTTAGACTCTTTTAAGTTATGGGAGTGTCTATATTGTTAACCAGTCGAGTTTCTCAGCACAGGGGCCAGTACAAGGGCCCTTGCGCCTTGATTTGTATGTAATTGTTCTTTAATCAATAAAACATTTTTTTTTCATGTATTACTTAATTATCTAGTCACTATTTTTGGCACGCTCTAAAGCACAATCGCTTTAACAGATTTTAACATTATGAGGTTACATTCATTTTGGTAGCACATGTTACACTGAGTAACATAAACAACAGATGATATAGTACCTAGCTATATATATGAAAAAATTGAAGAATTCAAAATAACGTCTGTTATTATCAGCATAATAATGACGTCTTTACGTAGTTGGTTTTTTGAAAACATGTCGTTTGTTACTGGTATTTTTGTACAAAAATACAAAAATCATAGACCGTTTAAGTCAAATATTAATTGAGTACAACCGCGCGTTCGTTATAGAAGTGCCTGAAGTGTAATGGTATCTGTTACTGTCTTATAATAAATCTTATGTAAGTGAAGACCGCTTTCGTTTTTACTCTACCTAGGAATGAAATATCGAAAGTATTCAACGATTTCAAGGCATTGAAAACATTGATTGAAAACATTTCTCTGTTTACTTAACATACTTTGAATCTAAACCGTAATTACTGTGTTACGTCCAATGACTTTTTATACTAATCTATGGTTACGTCGGTATTACGTACCTACGTGTGTACATTTTGTACCGTAATTACGTATCTAACTGTAGTCTAATGGTAAGTACTTTTGTATGTATGTAAGTACTTTGTCTTGTTTGGCGATAGAGAAAGATAAAACAGTCATGTGGCCCTGATGTTACGTGTTTACTACCGACCATATTCCTCGACAACTACTAAGTAAAATTAGAATTTACCACAGATTCCTTGTATCTCTTTACACAAAATTACAATGCCACAAGTATTCGTTTTACAGAAAATTTGTTTTGATAAAGTTACCTGAGATCTAAAACACAAAGAAAGTTAAAATTTTAATAAATACTAACCTTGAAATGGTAAGGAAGATTTTCCTGACGTCACGTCTTTATACAAAGACTTTCATTCTATTTTTATGAAATAACCTAAGATGCGTTTTGGATAAATCTCACCACGATTTTGCTGATAAGACATTAATATTCTTCAGTTTATACTCTCGATTAAATACAATGGATTTACCTATACTTGTCTTGAGAGCATAAAATGTAACCGAATATATATTTATATTATCCAACAATGCTTCATCATTTGAAAGTGAAAGGTTTAGTCCACATTGTCAAAGGGTTTAGTTTTTCGAGCGTATGTATGTATGTTTACTTGTTTGGAGAAAAATCTCATTATTTAGCATGTTCTCCTGCAGCTTACGGAACTTGAGGAATTTTAACATTGACTTTGGATTCTTCTAAAAAATAATATAGACTATATAAAATTTTAAGAAATCCGGGTATTTTTTTTTTTCTATAAATACCTACCTACTATTAAAACTTTTTCTTCGTCTTCATGATAGACGTGGCGTTTTACATTAATATATTTTTAAGTCATTGTTTCTCTATAACTGAGACAAATAATAGTGAGAATAAATCCTTGTACCGCGTCAGAGTTCAGAGAACCGTTATTATTCAATTACTAACGTGTTATTGTATTTTGAACATCCTGTACTCACTAGCTCGCAGAAATTTGAACAAAGCATAATATGTTATGTTTATTCTTTGCAACTGTTTATTTTTAGAGTTTAATCATAGCTCTCCTAAATTATATCACATACTTCACACATTCTTTATTACCCGAAATCATTAAAAACTGAGTATCTATTCTGATGGAAAGTTTTATTTTGCATGTTCATGTGTGTTTAGGTATATATAAATAGGTATAGGTATTGCACACAAAGCCGTTCAATACCCTTTTCCACTTTGTTTGTCAACCAATTTTATTTCTAGCATTTGACAAGCTTTTAGTTTTATCCATGGTTTTATTTTATCTACATGTTTCAAAATTTAATTCAATGCGATATCGCGTTCGAATTAACCATATTTTTTTATGAAAATGAACACTTGATCAAGAAACTCTAAGAAAGTTATGATTTTCTTAGAAATATGTAAATGTCTTCTACTAAGGAATAACTCCCATGCGTGAAGTATCGTTACGATAAAAGTAACAGTATTATGCAAAATAACAGTAGTGTACATATTATTTTATGGGATATTGTGGTTGAGGTTTTACATAATAAGAGTGGATTACGTCTTAGTTATACAACGTTGAAATGAAGAGAGATTTTTTCATATACCTATAAGCCAAAACCAGTACGGACTTTTTTTTATAACATAGGAGTAGCAGACGAGCATGCCGTCCACCTAATGGTAAGTGGATACTGCCGCTCATGGACATCTGTAATCAATCCCAGATAGGATTAGACATTCCTGAGGTCGGCCACAGATACGCTGCTACCCCTGAGGACTAAGCTGGAACGCCTCGGAAAAGTATGTCACCCCTACCACACCCTTCAAACCAGAATACAGCAGCGCTTAACGCTGCTGTTATTAGGCAGAAATAGGTGTGGCGGTGGTGCCGCCGGAGTCGAACCACAACGGATTCTACCACCTTCAAAGGACTGATCTGGAAAACTCATTTGAACTAATTTTAACAGGACTTTCATTGACCGTCGTGCACACCAGACAGTGTGGCGATCGTCACGCTCACCTGGGCGGAGCCCCATGGGGCAACGCGCTAAGAGGACTCCGGTTGCGTTCCTCTGGAGATCCCGGAGTCCTCTACGCAGCGCCGAGGACGGCCACCGGGGGTTTTAGTGCGGTAAGAATCCCACATAACCCCGTGCCGCTACCACGGCAAAGGGTACCTTTTAAAGGTTTCCCCCTCGTAATAAAAAAAGGGACTATCATTGATAAATCCCTTTCTATGAATCAACAGTAAAAATAGGCGATACAGTAACGGCTGGCCTGAAGCTAATTTACCAGGAAACTTATTTATATTTAAATTTATGAGAACCAGAGTCATTATATCTTTTACGGAAGATGAGCTGCCTTTGTTTTGTTTCATTCAAAAAATAAATTATATTTGTATTGGTTCGTTCATATATTTATCCTACTATGAATTAATACGTAACACTATAATTTTAAGTTTATTCTATTTTTGAGTTAATAAGAAAACTAATTCTTTAACAAACCTACAACTTTTACCCCACGCAAAATGCAGCTCAAACGTCAACACACGTTTTGTATTATTTTGATGCTTAGTCATAAAATCTCAATAGCCAGTGATGACATAAATGTAACATATTATTGTATAACCACGCACAACTGCTATTCCGGTCTGAATATCGCCATAGCAAATTGTATGACTACAGCTGCTCGCAACCACTTCAGAGCGGACTAGCAGTTTGGCGCAGACTATACCAATTATAGTATCATCATCTAATTACCTAAAATAATATAATTTGAATAGATTTCTAACAGCAATACATATCTAAATTAGGTAATTATATAATATTATGTGTAAAGTAAATATTTTTTTAAAGTTTGATTATTCTATTTTCCGATTTCGCTATTCGAATCTTAAACACAATGGCGCGCAATCTTTTGCTTTCAGATAATTAAACTGACAACTTGAACGCTACCGCTTATTACTGGAAAATCCTTAAATAGGGGACGTTGAAAAGACTTTTGCTCCGTCGCATCCAGTGTCATCTGTTTTGGATAGAAATTTTAGAGAAAACCTTTCAACTCGTAATCCTCTGATAGAGTTAAGTTCAGTTGAGTACGGAACGTGAAAGCGCTCGCACGCTGTTACGCGCCGCGAATGTTATGTCGTTAGTGGATACTCCCATACAAATATATTCTATGATTTAAGCCATACAGTCGTTTCAAAAATAAGTTGTATATGTTAATAACACTAAATGTTTTTTTTCTTAATAATTTCCGAAAGTTTTAATAAAAGTTTCTGGACGAATATTTTTTAAAAAGTGTTAAGTGTGTAAGTGACACTCGTATTATAAGTTCTAGAAAAGTTTAGTGCCATTATTAATTTACTATTAAAAATCTCTCATTTATATTCTACTGAAAACATATTCTTAAAATTGATTCTTTATATGTTTTTTGTGAACTTAAGAAAAGTTTCTGCATACTTTATTATCCAAGCGGCCTCTAAACTTTCAATAGCGTATTCCTATTCACTAGCATTCGTTATTAGAAAAGATGCGCCTCTTTTTAGTTTACGCTTTTAAATATATGGAATTATAATGAGTGATTATAGTGATGGGTTGAAATGCAATTCAGATAAACCGATATCAGCGTACGCCTCTAAATGGAAGTGAAGACTTAGGTTTTAATTTATTTACCTACTGTTTTATACTCTTCCTAATTTAATTTTCGTATTACTACCTTGAGTTGATAATAATATTAATATTATGTCCAACATAAAATAAAAAAGCATATTAATAATTGATTTGATAATTTTGATACCATATACAAAAAATAACAATATTATTGAAATTCGTTGAATCTAATTGTTCCATCTTATGTTTCTTGACGATTTAAAAAAAAATGTAAATAATGGTTATATGTTTGTCCAGTATTTTTTGTAACTAATATTGCATATATATGCAGATTGTAGGTATAAGGTATCTTTTTTATGGTGTTAATGCGTCTATTTACTGGTTCATCGATCTTAAAATCAATGTACACCAGTTCAGCAGTCTTTTAACTAGGTATACGATAAGTAACGATAGGTAACGACTAAGTGCATATATTTAATATTATTCCTTAGATGAAATAGCCATGGAATTAGGTAGAGTAAGTAAGCCCTTGTAGGCAAGAGGAAAATATGGCAGCTTTCTCTTCCCGAGGGTGCCTTGAATAGCGAATAACAAACGGGACGGGAGATATTAGACGATTAAAAGTGACTGTACGCTCAATAAACTACCCAAAATTAGAATTCGTCGAATTGCTAAATATCGACTGTCTATTCCCTAAAGTAATATGATCAAATACTTATCACTTTTATATAGCTATGATAAAATACAAAGTTGTAAGTAATGATCGTTAAAATATATTTTCGTAATACTAATCTTAAGCGTAACATATTTAGGTTTAGTACCATTAAGTTCATAAGTTTTATAACAAAAATTAACTTTTATCAAAGTCATTTTAAATGTACGAAAGGGCAGAAGTTATTACGACAACAGGATGTCCGCGTCGGGACAAAGGCAGTTATCCATAATCGTGAAAAGCATCAAGTAACCGGAGACTCATTAAAAATGTGTCAATTTTAATACAACTTTTCTCGTCGTAAACTTTTGTGGTAAAAATCATTTATTTACAACGCAAAATGCTCGATTTTTCTGGACAAAACGTTATCTTTTTACTCACTGAAAGAGTGGGTGAAACTGCGTACTACGGCTTTGATTGCTCTTTAAACACCATTAGCATGTTCCATCACGCTGTAGGTATATACTTTGCATTACGAGATATAACTACGTGGTGTTCTTCTGCATTTTAATCAAAGTATATTTTTAAAGTTTAGTAGATTGATGACAAAGTTTAATGATCTCCAACACTCGATTGTGGTCATGTATGCACAGTTGACAGATAACCGATCTACAAAGTTGAGCAATATCTGCTGGGACAGGAAGTTGTATGGAGAGCGCTGATTAAACTTCTCGCGACCTTCCAATTTTCAAAGAGCATGATACGTAGTGGCCACGTCGCTCATGTTTATTTTTATACTTACGTATCATTGGATTGCACTTAGTAAAAAAACTTGTTGGCCCAATTTGTTGGTTTAAAAATATCCGATAGTCAGTCATTAATTTCACATCTTACTCGAACAATCTGCATGTATGTAGCATTGTGGGGCTCCACTGCTTTTCTAGTTGTGGAATGGAACACGTAGGACATAAAATGTTCATCAACTATCGAAGTGGTCACGCTCTTTATAGCTTAATTTAATATATCGTCGAAGATAAATAAATGCAAAAGAATTAGGGAAATACTAAACAGTATTGCATGAGCAAAGCCCAATAGAAGTACTTTAGAAATAAAAACATTTCTCTTCCACGAGTTTCAAAGTTCTAAGCAATATCCGATATTAAAGACAAGTATATTTGAGATGGGGACAGGAAATTGCAGTCTACGCTGACCGATAGAGGACTGAAACGTGCCAATATAAAGATAACATTAATAAGGTTCCTACGATCTCCACAAATCAAAGTTTAATAAGAAATGCGTTTATAGACTACTACTCATGATTGCTCAAAGGAAACTTTTGACACAGGATGTCCATTAGTGCCCCAGATCCCTTCTGTGACATGTTACCCAATGATCGTATGTGTTCGTCGCCTATGGTCGGAATATTTGTAGCACTTGTATTCGCAAACAATATTGTAGATTATTTTATTCATGGAAGCGAGAAAATATTAAAATCTAAACATTACATGTTTTGAATTAATGAAGAAAGAGTAAACCCTAACCCATTATTATAAATGAGTTTTTAAGGTAAACTTCAACCTGTTGTTTTGGCGCGCATGAATTATGTTTGCACTTTTTCTTTTTTCATCATAAAATAAAGTATATAGTAGGTTATTTTTGGTTAGTCAATTCTTAATGCGATTGTTTATTTATTTACTCTTTATTGACCATGTTAAAAACAGTGTGGTGCAATTACACCACACTTAATGCTAAGTAGCATTATCTCCCAGTCAACCTTAGGGATGTGCAGAAAAATTGAGGGCGGTATAACTATACTAAAAAAAATAGTAATAATAAATAGGAAATAAAATAAAATGAATAAAAGGGAGAAAGGAGAATATGAAAAAAAAAGAAAGAATGTGAGAAAGAAAGAGAAAAAAGAAAAGAAAGAAAGATATACATAGATGAGAAGTAAATACATTTTAAAATAAATTAAGAAAAATTGTGTAAAAAAAAAATGTTCTGATTGTTAAATTATTTTTATCATCAATCATTTTTCAGCAACAGTCATTAAATTTTACTTAATCTCGAGTTATTACATTAAAACTCTGCACTAAAGATACTCATAAAATATACGAGTATTCTAAGTTCCCCAAGTATGGTTAAAAACATGCGCATTACAGTCAGTCATAAGTATGAACTATGGAAGCCATTCCAAAGCTCCCGACCACTAATCAAAATATTCGGTAAAACGCAAAACTAAGTACTCATTTGGTTAGTACCAATAAGGCCTTACGTGACCATAGTCGTACCTTTCGTATTTTATGACCTTATAACTAAAATAAAAAGAAACAAAATTAGAATTTCGCATTTCAAGCCAATTCTCCGTTTATATTTAGACTGGAAAGAAAGGTCAAACCATTTTTAAACGAAGCGATTGATACAGGGCGTAATAGGCAATGATCTGCATGATTATGTGGAAAAAGTCAAGCTATATTAAGATAAATGGTTTGAAGGTAACAGATGACCCGTGTGACAAAAAACCTTCGATCCAGGCAGACCCTGATAAGATCCCCAGATTAAACATGTGGGTTTGGAACCCGACTAGAGAATTCGATTTCGGATCTCCTTTCTAATCCCGGGATTTTGGGATTCTCTACAGATAATCCCAGGGTCTCACGATAGTCCCAGAATTTTAGACCTTTTCGTATAAGAATCATCTTTTGATTATTGTATTATTTAGCAAATAAATTAACATTACTGGAAATGTCTGCAGTAACAAGTTAAATTAAAAGTTAAATACCACATATTATTATATTTCAGGTTTTTAATCTTGACACAAAGAGTAAGATAAACAAATTTCTTATTACTAAAAACACTATCTATATAGGATTCTTTTATAACGTAGGTATATCCCGGGATTTGTAAAAAAATGGGATTGGAATACGACCGGGATTTCGAATCCTGGAATCCCGGGATCATATCTTTTGGTGTGGGTTATTGGATGGTTCGTTTATGTATAAATGTGTAGAGATTCATTATTAATCGTTGAACGAGCAAAAGCCGCTAAAGCCAATTTGTGTAAGACTTTGAGCTTACAAAATAAGTCCTTTCTGTCTTAAGCCGATTTAACGCCGGGCAATAAGAGGATTGATAATGTTTCTACATTTAATGTAAGTGACATTACAAGTCCCACTAAGAGTCGTTTTGTTTTCCTAGTTCCTTTCAACAGTAAACCTATCGGAAATTGCGGTCGAGAATGGCCTATTAAGGCGACTGAACCGAAAACTGAACATCACAAAACACAAGCCTCGACAAATTGTCTGCCTAACGCTACAACGTGTACGTAGGTACTTGTTTTCGCAGAATTACTTTACTGAATAACGTTCAAGAGTATAATTTACTATTTAAATATCAGTACGTAAGTAAAATGTATAATCTAGTGTACACTGTAAAAAAAGTTTTCAAAGAAATTAATCAAAAATATTATGTCATTCCAGTACACTTACAACATTATGATCCAAATTGCTTATACATTGAAGTTTATTAATCAATTATAAATACAGTTTGCGTAGAATAAACTTGGTTTAACCTAGATAACACCAAATGAAAAAGAAATGCCTAACAAATTACCCGTTTTGGCAAACCGTGTTGTCTTGTGTAATTTCGTGCTCGACACGGGCCAAAATTTATTAGATTCCCTTCTAGCTCACGATTTCCTGGTTAGTCTACATAAAAATAAGTTATATTAAAGCTATTGGCTTGGAAATGATCCTTAGAAACAGAAGAAATATAGAAATACGGAATGCTAGTCGCTGATATTGATAAATTTATGCGTTTTCTATTCTACCATTACAAGGTACGACTTTGTACCATTTAATGGTAGAATCATTACCCATTTCTATCCCACTATTGGGGAAGGGATCTGTTTGATAAGGATACACGGCTTAGTCCACCACCAGCAGTAAAATCACGAGTCTACAAACCAATCCTTGAAGCCTGTCTATGAATGATTGAATTCATAATATTATTGGATTTATCCCATAGTCACTAGTAGGTACTACGTTTTCGGGTCACATACTCCGGACTTTATCCGTAAAATAATATGTATTATTAACTTTCACATACTAATTTGTAATACTAATTAATATTTTGAGTATCATACTAAATAAAAAGCGTAATCGTGTATAATCACATTATTATTATCTATATAGAGTAGGGAACAATTCCTCATATTTGATTTATGTCACTATATATTATCATCTGTTAAATATTGATATTCTGAACATGCCATTGCCCTTATATAGCGTAAAATTAGTCACTTCTCGCTCTACATTCAAATTAAGCGCAAGTGTCGCGTATTCATAGGGTGTACCAATTCATCTAAAAACGGAGACCGTGGAGGCATTGGAAAATTGCATTGTTCCAAGATAGTGATTCTAGATTGTTATACGTTCTAATGCTATTTTTTTAATTCAATATTCAATAAAAGATAATACTTATATGAAAACAAAGAAATAGTTCTTACTTAAATACTTAATGCTGTTAAACATAATATGTAGGTATATATTTAATGAATATAGAGTTTACATATCTTAACTACTGATATCAAAATTATACGCTGATATAAAAAAAAAAACATGTCATGATTACTTTTTGGGTGTTAAAGCACGTTTCCAAAACAACATTTTGTATCATGGAGCATTAGCTAGTTAATTAAGCATAATTCAGACCGATTTTCGATCAGAACTTAATTAATGAGAGAAAATACATCGATAGTGACATTAATCCGTATTAGATTATCTACTAACATTCAAATGAGATATTTGTTTTTTTTAATTTTGAATTATTCTAAATAAAAAATAACAAATATCTCATTTCTACTATAACTATTTCCTAACTGAAAATTATCGTATAAATAAAAAAAAAATAACAACGGAATGTAAAAATTATCCAGTCCTCAACTATTTTTTTGTCACCATCAACTAGTGTTATTCTGGGTATTATTTCTCCTTAATTTTTGGGGACACCCTGTCTATGCATGTTAAGCAGGCTTTGTCGAGTTGTTACATTGAAAGCTCCCTAAAACATGTCATCTATGTATAGAAATCCCGAGCACGACATGAAGGGTAGGTAAACAAAATGTATGAAATGCAAAATCATAATAGGTAAGCTCTCTTAAAAGCTGTCGAAATGAGTTAGTTTATAAATATTACATGAATTTTACAGATGCTAAACAGCACATTTTTTTTTTCAAAATCCTTACTAATATTATAAATCCGAAAGTAACTCTGTCTGTCTGTCTGTTTGTCTTTTCTTCACGCCTAAAGCACTGAACCGATTTTAATGAAATTTTGTACAAAGATAGTCTAAAACCCGAGAAAGGATATAGGATAGTTTTTATCCCGCAAATCCCACGGCGATCTAAGATCGATTAATCGGATCATCGATCTTTTGGACCAAAAAGTCGATTATTTTAATCGATAATAGTAAGGATTGAATCGTTAACTATGCATTTGGTCAAGTGAAGATTTTTAGCAAATTTGTTGTCCATGAGCCGACGAAGTTTTCAGACTTGGTACGACCAAATGGCGCCACTGTCATTCCAATGAAGGTGCGAACTTTCAGTTGTATGTATGTTAGTATGTCATATTATTTTCTTTTAAACGCGGGCGAAGCCGCGGGCAAAAACTGGTTACTCATAAAATATTACAAATGTACCTATTCGAGGGGCTTAGTTTGAATTTCGGATCATCAATCTGTATTATTTTAATTCAAAATGTTGATATAAAATTCTTTGCTCTATCGTTTTTATTACCCCTAATTGGCCAAGTTCAGACATGTCTTAAAACTACAGAAAGCAGTAAAATGAGTTATGCGTCTTCTAATATTGTGTAGCTACTTTTACGACTTGAAAAATGATCGTCTGTTACATTTATTATGCCTAAATTTTCGCAGTAAAATAAGGTTTCATCTCGATCTCGATTATGAGCAATTCAATAACACAAATTGGGTTTCTGAAACTCACAAAGGTAAAAATTTGCGACTCCATTCAACGAATATTTGTTACAATTGAAAAAATCATTGAAATAAATATTCAATGTACGACTCAACCCTTGAAAGCTTGTAGAATATAAAAGACTCATTTCAGACCTTATTCTTTATTATGACGTGATTTGGTCTTTCTCATCGTTAGAGCACCTTTAACAAATCTCTGAATGTAATGTTTATAGCCTTTTAGAGGCAGCGTGACGAAATTAAACTTTTTTGCTTGTTAGCCTCACTGCGAACGAGTAAGCTAGGAAATATGTGCATAAAATATAAAGTTTTTAAGTATAACAGACAAGGATATTAGCCGCTGGGTGTTTATTAAAGTATGAAATGCATCGGAGTTTTCTATATAGCATATAGTATAATAGATTAAATGGAATTTCCAAAAAAATGCCCCGTAAAAGTGAAAGTTCTATAAAACTTAGAAGAAGTACTTCTATAAAACGTTTATTTTATTCGTTTACTCGTATTGATTAAAATGGCTACTTAACTTCCTCTAGTATCATTTCCTCATTTCCTTATTTATCAAAAATTTGATATTTCCTCTCTTCGTTGAAAACAACTCTACTTATAGCTCGCTTCTCTTCAGTCGTCAGTGTTCAAACAATTATACAGTGAACAAATGTTACCTTTCAGATTCGTAGAAATGTAATATGTGCTTAAGAAATATTGTGACTATTAATCAAGTGTGTACATTAATATAAAAATGTGGCTTTATAACGTGTGCTGTGTTGATTAAGGACAGTGTAATTGCAATGGACTCCGAATTCGACATTCAGAACTTTTTCAACTGCACGCAGCAGATCTTAGGCAAAGACCAGACGTGGGAAAACCTCAATGTCTCCCAGCTCCTGGATTTGCTGCCGAAACAACTCCTTGAGGATATTAACCTTAAGTAAGTACCTATAATAAGTTCATAGTTGTAATAAACTGGAATAGACTGTCTATGTCAGTTATAGTACTCGTAAACAGAAGTAAGAGATTTTAAAGTCTAGGTATCTTTAATATCGTGTCGTCTGGGAATAACTAAGTAGTTCGTAAAACATAGAAATGTTTTCATGTTCATTTAGAATATTATTTTAGATTTTCAGCTCATTAGTAGGTACATCTATGGTTGGTGAAATTAAACAAACGAAATTGCATACATTTATTTATGTATTCATAACGATCACATATATAAGTATTATATCACATTTATTATGTATCTAAAAGGCCACGTGCCTTCAAGTCTAGAAGCTTTAAACACACTTTATTATATGTACTTTGTAACAAAGAAAGTAAATTACGATAAAAAGACACTATAACTAATTAATATAGAAATATGTCATGAAATCAACGGAAACTCCAATATGTATATCATTCCTAAGAAAAGGAAGTAAATATGTGCTTCGTTAAATAAATATAATGATAACAAGGAAAATCAGACATGAACGCCATATTTTTTTACGTGCTTAAAAAAATCTGGTGGAATATTTGGTTAATAAATTAATAAATTTATGAGCAATATAAGGCTCGAAATCGTCAGAATTTGTAAGTTACATGCGTACATATATTGGTTAGAATTGGTTGCAATCAATATTTGGGTATTTGATGATGAATGAAAATGTTCATATTTGAAAGTTTTCTATAATGCCTTCCTGAAATAGGTTTTTATACGTATTGGGGTACTTTGATAGACTTTTCTAAATGCCCCTATTTATTTCAGAAACTATGATACAAATTTAAATTTTGAAAACTTCGCCTAAGGATTGAAATACTTCGACTTCAATAGGTTTTCATTTCAGTTGTTTAAAATGGTTTCGGTCTTTCTTTATTCTGAAAATTATAATACCTATTCACTGAACACTAAAATGCGCACTATTGAGTTGTTTCTTTAGTTAAAGGGTTTTATTTATAAAGCTGAATATAACACGATTATTTTTCAAACTTTTATCTACGATTATTTCATAGATTTATTCAACTTTATTCTTACAACAATTATTTATTTTAATTTTAATTCTTCCATTCGACAATTTAACGTAATCCATAATATCCATCCATAATATCAATCCATCAGTAGTTTAACTCAAAATTTAATGGAAGAACAAGGGTCAAGTGGAAGCCCCTTGTCAATTACACCCCCATTGTAAAGTACTCAGTTGAACGAGAAGACATGCTTGAATATATTTTCATTTTGACTGATTCCGGTCAATGTTCTGATCAAATATTTAACGATAAGGGTAAGACACTAACGATGTAACATGTCAACATTTTTCGCTAATCTATATAGTTTCAGATTTCACCATCCTGACCCACTTGCGAATTAAGAAATAGGACCCTATGAGAGACAGCAAGACGTACAGAAATTGGAGATTTCATTTAGTTTTTACCTTTACCAAAGTCGCTTCTGAACAGAATCCTATTTAGTCACCAGTAGCGTAATTAGCCCAATATTGCGTCTTTAAACTGGTTATTGTGTACACAAGCTGTGAGGTTACGCGCGCTTTAACTATGTATATTATATATACGTCATTAAAAATGGCTTTTAAGCTAAAAACGGAGTACCGAGTATTTCGAAGTTAACCGACGATATCCAATCAATGTAAGTATTTTTTTTTATAATATAGGAGTAGCAGATAGCAGTCCACCTGATGGTAAGTGGCTTGATAGGATTAGGTATCTGAGGTCGGCCACAGATGTGTCTCAACCCCCGAGGACTAAGCTGGAACGCCTCGGATAAGTATCTCTCCGTTACCACACGCTTGAAACCAGAACACAGCAGTCCTTAACAATGCTGTTATGAGGTAGAAATAGGTGTGGCGTGGTGCCGCCCGAGTCGAACCACAAAGGGTTCTACTATCTCCATTGGGTATATCTAAGTCTTACATAAATACTATTCATACGTTCGTTACGTAAATAAATTTGTGTTCGACTATTCAGCAATGTACATTTCAAACACTATCACATGAGGATACTATTGGTTTAGTATCTGGGAATTAGTTCGTAGATAAAATACAAACCGCATTTCATGATTAATGTGTAAATTTACCATATATTAATATTGGAACGTGACGTGACCGACAAGTTTCGATGTACGATGCGTAGTTTGTTTGTTCATTCAAACTGTTTGATAGGATGAATTAGGCCGGGTTTAATGCTACTCAATATTACCGCTGTTTTTGCACTGAAATTACAAGGTTTATACTCGTAGTAGTACTTTTTTGTATTATTATAGTAGTAAATCTGGGCATACATTGTCATGTATATTTGTAATCTTTCCTTACAAATACAATGGATGGTATGTTTGATGCGTAAAATTTATTATAACGAAATATTCCTCACTTAATCTGTTATCAATGTTCGTAACAATATGTTCAATAGTTGGTATTTTTTTTTATAATATAGGAGTAGCAGACGAGCATGCAGTCCACCTGATGGTAAGTGGCCGCCGCCCATGGACATCTGTAATCAACCCCAGATAGGATTAGATATTCCTCCCTGAGGTCAGCCACAGATGCGCCGCTACCCCTGAGGACTAAGCTGGAACGCCTCGGAAAAGTCTGTCACCCTTACCACACCCTTCAAACCGGAACACAGCAGCGCCTAACACTGCTGTTATGAGGTAGAAATAGGTGTGGCGTGGTGCCGCCCAAGTCGAACCACAAAGGGTTCTACTATCTTCATTGGATATATCTAAGTCTTACATACTCGTAAATACTATTCGTACGTTCGTTACGTAAATAAATTTGTGTTCGACTATTCAGCAATGTACATTTCAAACACTATCACATGAGGATACTATTGGTTTAGTATCTGGGAATTAGTTCGTAGATAAAATACAAACCGCATTTCATGATTAATGTGTATATTAACCATATATTAATATTGGAACGTTACGTGACCGACAAGTTTCGATGTACGATGCGTAGTTTGTTTGTTCATTCAAACTGTTTGATAGGATGAATTAGGCCGGGTTTCATGCTACTCTATATTACCGCTGTTTTTGCCCTGATATGACAAGGTTTATACTCGTAGTAGTGATTTGTATTATTATAGTAGTAAATCTGGGCATACATTGTTATGTATATTAGTAATCTTTCCTTACAAATACAATGGATGGTATGTTTGATGCGTAAAATTTATTATAACGAAATATTCCTCACTTATTCTGTTATCAATGTTCGTAACAATATGTTCAATAGTTGGTATTTTTTTTATAATATAGGAGTAGCAGACGAGCATGCCGTCCACCTGATGGTAAGTGGGTAGTGCCGCCCATGGACATCTGTAATCAACCCCAGATAGGATTAGATATTCCACCCTGAGGTCAGCCACAGATGCGCCGCTACCCCTGAGGACTAAGCTGGAACAGCTCGGAAAAGTCTGTCACCTTTACCACACCCTTCAAACCGGAACACAGCAGCGCCTAACACTGCTGTTATTAGGTAGAAATAGGTCTGGCGGTGGTGCCACTGGAGTCGAACCACAAAGGGTTTTACCACCTTCAATTACGTGGTATACGTAGTATATCTTCTCCTTGAAAAACCCTGTGTTTTTGTTGGTGGGTCAAACTGTGTCACGCAGTCAAGTTCCTAAAATCTAGAAGAAAATGTACCTACATAGTAACATCCATCTGTCATATCTCACAGTACAGTTTTATAGAGTTTTATAATAGTAGAAGATCCGAAGCTAAGTCGAACTGGACCGAGCTGATAATAGAATGAAACTCATTTTATAACGAAATTAGTACATTGGGTAATACATCAAAAATGGGTTTGCTAAAAAAATCCTGGACAGGATAATTTTAATTATTTTTTGAAAAAATAATTTTCATTTTGCAGACAACCCTATATCAACGTGTTCACAATAAAACAGCGCTTCTACTGATATAAAATTTTATCTATTATCATCATGAGTGAAAGTAGTTGCCAGCGAAATACCTGTTTATACCTGACAACCCAGTAGTTCGTCCACGTAAATAATAGGCAACCCAAAGCCTGCACATTCTGTATGTTTTTAACATTCACTCAGAATAGAATTTTCTTATTATCTTGATGTTGCAAAATTTAATTTTCAAATAAATTTTAATTTTTCAAAAAATAATTAAAATTATCCTGTCCAGGATTTTTTTAGCAAACCCATTTTTAATGTATTACCCAATGTACTAATTTCATTATAAAATGAGTTTCATTCTATTATCAGCTCGGTCCAGTTCGATTTAGCTTCGGATCTTAGACCATAAATAATGAATGTTACGTGCTGTTGAAGGCACATTTACATAAAAATGTATACCTACACAGATGCTTGTAGACGATTGATCAAATGGATCAAATGGAAATGAAAGTGTCTTTTGTAAGCCGTTTGTGAACTCTAGAGCTCAAGGAAGTGATTCAAATAATGATTCCCAGTTGCCATCCAGATGACAATCGTTATGAAAGTAAGAAATCTGTTCCAATGCGGCACTTTGCAAGGAGTTGTGAACGGCAACGTGACGGTGGAGCGAATAGATTAATCTTAAAGGATTTCTGCCTGAATGGAAATTTAAACGGTACACGTATTGAGAATAAGTCAATTGGAGAAGACGGGGTGATTATTGGATTTGATGGCTTAATCGATTTTTACTTGACTGTAGAGGGTAATGTCTTTCGAGCGCGTATAATCGTTACTAATATTATAAATCCGAAAGTAACTGTCTGTCTGTCTGTCTGTCTGTCTGGTTGTCTCTTCTTCACGCCCAAACCACTGAACCGATTTTAATGAAATTTTGTACAAAGATAGTCTGAGACCCGAGAAAGGACATAGGATAGTTTTTATCCCGGAAATCCCCCGGGAACTAGGGATGGCGATCTAAGATCGTTTAATCGGAGAATCGATCTTTTGGACCCGAAACATCGATTATTTTAATCGATATTAGTAAGGATTGAATCGTAAATTATGCATTTGATCAAGTGTTGATCTTTAGCAAAGTTGAAGGTACGAATTTTCAGTTTTATGTTAGTATGTTATATTATTTTCTTTTAAACGAGGGCGAAGCCGCGGGCAAAAACTAGTAATGTATATAGGTATGTATGTCTCTTTGGTATGCCCTACAGCCAAACGACTTGATGGGTGTAAACATATAAGGTATTGTTGGATTCGTCTTAGTTATGGGAGTGAGTTATGGTATATTTTAAAACAGTGGGTTTTTTTTTGTTTTATAATAATTCAATGTCCTATCGCTGCCAGAATCGAAATGAGAATGGTTTGCGTGCTAAATCCCATTCATCCTGAAAGGAGACCTGTGCCCAGCAGTGGGACATTGAAAGGTTGACGATGACAATTTCACCTTTTTGTTTCGTACATGGCAATCATATATACGAATCAAAGGTAAGTAAGTAGTGAGTAAGGTGAAGATGTCAAATTCAAAATAATAGAACTACTTGACAGTAGACAGCTTAAACACCCAAATAGTCGTATTTCAGTAGAATTCATAAGTAAACAGCGTTTCGTCTGTCCAAACCTCAAATCATGTCAGACGAATTAATATTTTATGGACAGTCACGATCGTCAGTAATTTGAACAGCTAAAATTACAACTATTATTTTGCTTACGTTGTTGTTAAGTATGTCTATGAAACATCCTGCTACCGGTAAAGATAGTTGCTAACTACGAAGTGATTTTTAAAAACCAAATAATCTTACATACGAGTAATTATTTTTTAAATAATCATTGAAGTAACATATCTATTACCTATTACCACTTCGCAAGGCGTTTTGTTATGGAGACAAAGCGGTGAAAAAAAAAGTTTTTAGAAACGTTTCATATATAATGACAAACTTATTAGTTTATTTATTCTATTGAATGGCACGTGTGAAGCATCAAGACCACACAATTTTAACTGACAAATAATAGCTTGTTTTATAGCAGGTACGATTTTACACAGCGTTTATATAATGACGTTTTTAAACTTTCTTTCTGTGAGTTTCAAGATTTTATTGCAATTCCCCATGAATGAATTAGCCACCTTACACAATCTTTTCTCTCTTCTCTCTCTTCAGGCCCGTTCATTTCAATTTAATATTGTAATAATTATTTATTTATTATGTAATTATTACAAAATCCGCAGCTCTTAAAAACATACAAGTACATTTCTTATATAGTATTACTTACAGCCAATTACAGATTTACATTTTTTTAACTAAAGAACTTATAACAGCACGAATAAGCGATATAATAATCATGGTAGCTAGTATCAAAAATTCAATAAACACGCGCTTCACCAGCGAAGAATATTGTGAGGAAACCTATAAAACTAAGTGCTCTGATATCCTCAAGTGTGGGAAGTCGAGCAAGTTTCATTTAACCAGCGCGGGAGCAAACGACCTACTTACTGTTTCTTTAGTGAATCGCTCTAAGGGAAACACGTGCCCAGTACCCTTACCAGGAGTTTTTACGTTTCGACAAATATGACTGTTTTGGTATTTGTTTACGTATTTGCCCATACAAATTCCAATCAGCGCCCCTAGCTTGTGTTAGAACTAGGAAATCGTACCGTATCGTAACTCCTGGTAAGGGCACAGAAGTGGGCTAGGAGTGGGTTGAGTAGTACGAGGTAATTAGTTGTTTATTTTTTCGTACTTAACGAGTTTAGAAGCTGTTAGCGTTTTAATTTCTAATAACAGTGAGTCCGTTAATTAATCTCCATTCATAGGTATTTTTTCTGAATAACGATAAAAATCTTGACTGTAGTAATTAGTGACGTTTTAAAAATAGGTTAAGTTCTTTATATACAATCTTGATCATAACGCAACATAGCTAAGTTATTTGATATTTAAGGGGGGTTGAATCCATTGTGGTTTAACTTCAGCAGCACCACCGCCACAACTATTTCTGCCTCATAACAGCAGTGTTAAGCGCTGCTGTGTTCTGGTTTGAAGGGTGTGGTAATTGAGACATACTTTTCCGAGGCATTCCAGCTTAGTCCTCAGGGGTAGCGACGCATCTGTGGCCGAACTCATGAAGGAAAATCTAATCCTATCTGGGGGAGATAACAGATGTCGATGGGCGGCAGTTGCCACTTACCATTAGGTGGACTGCATGCTCGTCTGCTACTCCTATGTTATAAAAAAGATATTATGACCAATTCTTCTAAAACATATGTCACCAACCCATTGCCATCCCCTTTGTCTCCTTTCAGGGTATGACACCCGTAATCCATCGAGCTGGCCAAGTATAGAATAGTAGAGTCCACACAACTTTGAGAACATACGTTTTAAAGGACTCCTAGCTTGCCTCACGGTGTTTTACTTCATCGTTAAACCAAACCGATAAAAAAAAAAGGTATGTAGGTGAATACATAAAAATAAAAATGTATGTGGTTTTTTTAATCAATCTTTGATTAAATCTAAACTTAATTTAGAAACAGGCCTCTTCTTTTTCATAAATTATATTTTGGTAAAAACTGTTTTGCGAGTAACGCCACGGGAAAAAGTTAGTTCATTGTAACAAATTTAAGTAGCATGTCCCTTTCATATAACTATATACAACAAAATAAGTAAGTACCGTTAAGTATAAAATAATTTAATAATCTCGTAAAGTCACTCAGAAATCATAAACAATAGACGTTTTGTAAATCGGTTCATTTCCAACCCATTAGAAGTGCTTAAGGCGAAGAGCTCGCATTCGAAGCTCAGTACTTAAGAGATGTAAGTTAGGCAATTAGTTAGTCTAATAGGATAATCTCCCGTAGCAACAAGTACAATCAGCTACAGAAGTTCTTCCGTTTTACGCAAAACTCCAATATTACTTTTTTCCACCACGTTCAAATTTATTACGACATTAGGAGAGAGTTCTTTAACCCGCGTTTAGGGTACCACTTTTCCAAGGAAAGAAACATTTTATAGGATCGCGCATTTGATTGAAGAGTCATCAAATGAAGTATTTGCTTTCGTGTTATGTATTTGACAAAAAGCTCCTGATTGATTGGTGGAGAAAAAATAAAACACGTTTCTTACTGAAACCACCTTGTTCTTTCGGATCATTTATATACAAATATATATATTGTGACGTTTAATTGAGTAACTTTTATGAGAATGGCAGAGACTTAATAGTTTTAATTAAGTAGGTAAGTTGTTTTTTTTTCTACAGAACCCTGAAAACAAAATAAAATGTATAACGCTGCGCAAGGTAACTTCCGGTAACGTTAAGTAGGATTTTAACCTGATCAAACTGCTCAGGCTATTCTCTCAGGGCATGCTCTTTAAACATTAATTAAACTCTTAACTCTTACCCTCTGTGGGTTTTATGACGTTATTCAATAAAATTCTTACTCGTTTACACTTAGAAAGGATTCTTGGAAGGTCGTTTGTAGGGCGCGGGGCGTCCTCATACATATTAGAACATGGGTATTATACAAAACGTTACCGCATTTAATTGAAGAGCCTTATATTATACTGCGTACTTATTCGATGGTAACGACTCGATAATAATGTCAGAAGACACGTAAGGAACAGTTAGGTGTAGTTAAAATGTCATTAAGAAATACTTCGTAGTTATATTGTTTTTGACTAGGTATTTAAAATAATCGTACTTAGCATTTTAGTGACTGTGTTATTTACGTGCGAGGGAAAAGAAAATAAAATAAGTTTGAAGGCCTATTAAGCACAGCTTAGTTCTGCCTGTAAAATAGCCGAATAATCATTTAAGCTACTGTGTAAATTCGAGTATAGCTGTTCCTAATTGTTTATTAATTAATGATGGTGGTAGAACTCTTTGTGGTTCGATTTCGATGGCAGCACCAGCTGTTCCTGTTCCACTGCTGATCACGAGACACCACTGGGAGTGAGAGCGGTTTAGGACATAGCCCATCGCGCCGACTAAGTACGAATTGGTGGACTTCACACACCCTTGAGATTATTTTTTTTTTTAACTCTCAGGTGTGCAGGTTTCCTCACGATGTTTTCCTTCGCCGTCTAAGCAAGTTATATTTAATTTCTAATGCGCACATAAAACATAAACACACTTACAAACATACGAATGATACTAAACAAAAAAAACATGGAAGCTTTTGACTTTGGACTACAATTCCTTATAGAGGCGAAAGTTCGAAGGAACTAGATAATAGGAGAAAATCAAGGTTTCGTTGTAAGCAACTTTAGAGAATTTATTTGCTTTATTGTGTTAGTAACAAAGTTTTCTTGTAACAAGTAGGTACAAAGAAGTTCGTCGAAGTTGAAAAGATAAGTGGGACTTTACAAGTTTCGTGCTTATCAATACTTTTGCTTAGTTACTTTTCACCGAATAAGTTTTTTTTATATAATATAGGAGAAGTAATATAGGATATACCTTTGATATATTCCTACATGATATCAGCCACAGATGCGTCGCTACTCCTGAGGACTAAGCTGAAACACCTCGGAAAAGTATATGTTATCTCACCCTTTAAACCAGAACAGCACTGCTGTTATTAGGTAGAAATAGGTGTGGCAATTGTGCCCCCATACTCGAACCCCAAAGGGTAGCCAGCTTCAGTGCTTTTCACTATAGGTACAAGTCAAGGGTTTACGCATGAATACTACAGCTTAAGTACCTACCTACTTCATGTGAAGTATATAGGTACTGATTTTGTGACTTGCTCAAGTGCAAGCGAACAAGCTTTCAGCGATAAACAAATTTGCGGTTTATTTCTTTTATATATGTATCTTTATCTATTTCTCTAACATTACTTGGCTAATTTGAGTGAGTCTCGGACAATCAATGTACCTCGGTATTAAGTAGCCCAAAAGCATTTTGGATAGAATCTTTTAATGTTTTCATTTGCACGCATTTTCTTCGTATTAATAAACTTTAGCGTGCTTAAATATCCTTAGTAGTTGTAAATTGAATTAAGAGTTACGCTGCAATCTTTTCGCTTAAACCAATGACACAAATCCCTTTTGTTATTATTATGTTCTGCATGAAAATCATTATAACTCATCGCGTATTATTGAGTTACTTCTTACTTAGGAACACAAGATACGCTTCAATATTTTTCAACTTATAAGAGAAAAATACAGAGAAGCGCCCGACAAGTAAAGCGTTTACTAGAACTTGAAAGTCAGCTCAAATATGTTCTACACTTAGTATAAATTCTACTGATACTCATTTTATTCTTCATTTAGGCAGTATTATTATTGTTTGCGTTATACTTTAACTTCAATGGGGCAAAGATTTGGCACATTTATTTTATTTATAAAATTGTAGTGTCAAGATTTATTTTAAATAATATTTAATTGAATTTTAAAACCGCATTGTATTTTGTTTTAAATAAAAAAATATTAGTACACTTAAAAGCGGACGGAAACTCAAGAATCTTATTCTATATTCATCATAATTACAGGAATGAGACCAATTAAAACGGCATTTCATAATTTAAGATTACAATGACGCTAAGACTTAATTATGTCACTTAGGAAAGTGAAATAACCCCTCGGAAGTATCAACTGTAGACCATGATGGAAGCCATTAAATGGCGGACTATGTGTCAGCCTATATGATACGTCCTCCGACTGACATGGTGTAATTTACACGGAACAATGCCTTTAATCCAAATCGACAAATAAAATTAATAAATTAAGTAGGTATGTAATTAAATAAAAATAAAAATGTAAGTGCATGTTGTTTTTTCTTTCAATCAATCTTTGATTAAATCAAAACATGATTTAGAAACTGGCCTCTTCTTTTTCATAAATTATATTTTGTTAAAAACTGTTTCGCGAGTAACGCCACAAGAAAAAGTTAGTTCATTGTAACAAATTTAAGTAGCATGTCCCTTTCATATAACAACATAGAAATAAATAAATAAGTACCGTTAAGTATAAAATAATTGAAATAAACTCGTAAGTCACTCAGAAATGATAAACAATAGACGTTTTGTAAATCGGTTCACTTCCAACCCATTAGAAGTGCTTAAGGCGAAGTGCTCGCATTCGAAGCTCAGTACTGAAGAGATGTAAGTTAGGCAATTAGTTAGTCTAATAGGATAATCTCCCGTAGCAACAAGTACAATCAGCTACAGAAGTTCTTCCGTTTTACGTAAAACTCCAATATTCTTTTTTTCCACCACGTTCAAATTTATTACGACATTAGGAGAGAGTTCTTTGACCTGCGTTTAGGGTACCGCTTTTCCAAGGAAAGAAACATTTTATAAGATCGCGCATTTGATTGAAGAGTCGTCAAACGAAGTATTTGCTTTCGTGTTATGTATTTGACAAAAAGCTCCTGATTGATTGATGGAGAAAAATTAAAAAATATTGAATAAAACACGTTTCTTACTGAAACCACCTTGAAGTTTGTTTTATGTTCTTTCGGATCCGTTACACGTATATACATATTGTGTACTTAACATTAGACATATATACATATTGTGTAACGTTTAATTGTGTAACTTTTATGAGAATGGCAGAGACTTGATAGTTTCAATTAACTAAGCTGTTTTTTTTTCTACAGAACCCTGAAACAAAATAAAATGTATAACCCTACGCAAGGTAACTTCCGGTAACGTTAAGTAGGATTTTAACCTGATCAAACTGCTAAGGCTATTCCCTCAGGGCATGCTCTTTAAACATTAATTAAACTCTTAACTCTTACCCTCTGTGGGTTTTATGACGTTATTCAATAAAATTCTTACTCGTTTACACTTAGAAAGGATTGTTGGAAGGTCGTTTGTAGGGCGCGGGGCGTTCTCATACATATTAGAACATGGGTATTATACAAAACGTTACCGCATTTAATTGAAGAGCCTTATATTATACTGCGTACTTATTCTATGGTAACGACTCGATAATAATGTCAGAAGACACGTAAGGAACAGTTAGGTGTAGTTAAAATGTCATTAAGAAATACTTCGTAGATATATTGTTTTTGACTAGGTATTTAAAATAATCGTACTTAGCATTTTAGTGACTGTGTTATTTACGTGCGAGGAAAAAGAAAATAAAATAAGTTTGAAGGCCTATTAAGCACAGCTTAGTTCTGCCTCTAAAATAGCCGAATAATCATTTAAAATACTGTGTAAATTCGCGTATTGCTGCTCCTAATTGTTTGTTAATTGATGATGGTGGTAGAACTCTTTGTGGTTCGATTTCGATGGCAGCACCAGCTGTTCCTGTTCCACTGCTGATCACGAGACTCCACTGGGAGTGAGAGCGGTTTAGGACATAGCCCATCGCGCCGACTAAGTACGCATTGGTGGACTTCACACACCCTTGAGATTTTTTTTATTTCTCAGGCTTCCTCATGATGTTTTCCTTCGCCGTATAAGCAAGTTATATTTAATTTCTAATGCGCACATAAAACATAAACACACTTACAAACATACGAATGATACTAAACAAAAAAAAAACATGGAAGCTTTTGACTTCGGACTACAATTCCTTATAGAGGCGAAAGTTCGAAAGGAACTAGATAATAGGAGAAAGAAAATCAAGGTTTCGTTGTAAGCAACTTTAGAGAATTTATTTGCTTTATTGTGTTAGTAACAAAGTTTTCTTGTAACAAGTAGGTACAAAGAAGTTCGTCGAAGTTGAAAAGATAAGTGGGACTACAAGTTTCGTGTTTATTATTGTATTATAAGTATTGACTTTTGCTTACTTACTTTTCACCGAATGAGTTTTTTTATATAATATAGGAGAAGTAATATAGGATATACCTTTGATATATTCCTACATGATATCAGCCACAGATGCGTCGCTACTCCTGAGGACTAAACTGAAACACCTCGGAAAAGTATATGTTATCTCACCCTTCAAACCAGAACAGCACTCCTGTTATCAGGTAGAAATAGGTGTGGCAATTGTGCCGCCATACTCGAACCCCAAAGGGTAGCCAGCTTCAGTGCTTTTCACTATAGGTACAAGTCAAGGGTTTACGCATGAATACTACAGGTTAAGTACCTACCTACTATAATAGTATTAAACTGAATTTTAAAACCGTATTATATTTTGTTTAAATAAAGAATATTAGTACACTTAAAAGCGGACGGGAACTCAAGAATCTTATTCTATATTCATCATAATTACAGGAACGAGCCCAATTAAAAACGGCTTTATTTCATGATTTAAGATTAAGAACGCTAAGACTTAATTATGTCACTGAGTATAGATATCTCATCGCCTTGTAATTGAAGGAAGCCATTAAATGGCTATTTGTCTGCCTATGTGTTACGTCTCCGACAGTCATGGTGTAATTTACGCGGAACAATGCCGACATGTGGTATTATGTGGTGCAAAAAACGAAATCGAAGAAAAAGTGCGGAGAAATATAGTTTCATTCGTAAATGCTCTAAAAACTACATTTCTTTAATATTTTTCAAACACGAAAATAGATGACAGTGCCAATTTCAATTGTCAAAACTGGTTACATTTTCTTGTCAGGAGTGAGTAATCTTTACTTATCTATGCTGTAGACGTAAATTAAACTGAGACTTTCCGTGCAAAGTTCCAATTAATGTCGGCAAAGCAGAAAACTTTGGAAAAGTTTGTAAGGATTTAAAATGGGCAAGGCTTATTTTTCCTTATTTATTTCCTCTTTGATAACTTTCCCATCATGGCAGTGACACCTTTTAATTTTTGTCAACCTTCATTTCCTGAAAGATGAATGTTCATTTTTCGAAGGTTAAGGTTTAAGATTTCCTGTCGATTCGTCGAAGAAATAGGAAAACAACTTTCTATTACGCACACGATGATACACTCTATAATTATTTATCAATTTATATTGTTTATGTTTATCTCTCAATTACAAAATTAGAACTCTATTTTTTTTTAAAGTACAGTCAGCTCCAAAAGGAGATGAACATTAATATGTTTTAGTTATGAGATTTTAAAATTAATTTCTTCATGTAACTTTTGAAGCTGACTGTACCCAATTGTAACGGAGGGCTTATAAAATAGTTTTTCTGAGATTTTTATACGACTACTACAGAAGGAGTAAGGGTTTCTGCACATTAGCTTTTCTTCAGCGTAGACGCAGTGACAATAACCCGTGCACCGTGACATAAATAATGCATGCTTGAATTATAAAACAACAACAAACCAATGAAACAAGTTAGGATATTTAGATTTAAACACTCTAACAATATTTGTTGTACGATTAACTTTAACCAGTCGTTTAGTTTTACCCGACTGCCAAGGAAGGGTTATTTTTTTCGCGCGTATCTTGTATGTTTGTCTTTCTTTATTCGATCGCATCTAACAAACGGCTGGATAAATTTCGACAGTTAAGGTGTCATTATATTCGTGTCACCGAGTGTCCTTAGATAGGTGTTAGAAAAAATGAGTCAAAATGGCGCATTTTTTGGGGCGAAATAGTAACACATTTAAAAATCCGAACCTATCGATTAGCCTAGAACCTATCAAATGAAAGGAAATTAAATGAAGATTATAAAAACATATTTGTATATATTTAAAACAGCAAGGTGACTGACTAACTGACTAACTAAATGACTAATTCACTTTTCAGAAATCAGTACAGCCGAAACCACTGACTGAGTTCTGACATTTTGCACAAAGGTTCTTTATATAGCTACTAGTACTATAAGTACTAAGAAAGGCCTTTTGGAAATTCTACCCTTAACAGGGTAAAATAGGGGATTACAATTTTTTTGAAAACCTTTAATTTTGAAGCAACTACTATAAAATTTAGTATTTGGACCAATACACACCTATTTATCCCCTTCCGAAAAATCAACCCCGTAGAGGGTAAAATAGGGGTTGAAAGTTCTTTTGAAACTGTCAATTTTGAAGCAAACACTATGAAATTGTATCTGGCTTGCTAAAAAAAATAAAATGACATACATATAACTGAAAATGTATAACTTCATCAGAATAGCGCCATCTGTTGAAAATTGATCGTACCAACTCAGAGACTTTCGTGGGCTCATGTACAACAACTTTGCTAAAGATCATCAGATGATCAAATGCAGTTTACGATTCTATAAAGGACATACAGACTAACAATCATTTTTACACGCTTTTTTATATATATAGATTACAATTCTAGCCAGTCTCTTTGGCTGTTTCTGGGAATTTACCGTCTACGGCCGTGACATAAATAGGGTAACTAATATCTACACATTCTTCAGCGCAATATCTTTCTTGGAGCATACCATTGATAATAAGATTCCACGCTACGTTCTCCACTAAACATTCTTATATGGAGGCTACAGTAATAAAGTGGTACTTTTATATTCAAATATCAAATGATTAAATTGTGGAGATTTGTTTATTTCAACTTTATTGGACTCTAATAAATGATGAAGACGTTAAAATCAAGGAGTCATAAAAGTAGAAAACGAGGTAGAAGATATTTCCTTTCAGAACTGTTTTTATTAGCAAGGAACTCTGAAGCGTGTCAGTGTTTTAGTAACCTAGCAATGTTTTCCTTCAAAATTCAAAATTGGTTGTTAAATAACTGTAATTTATCTACAATGTATCTATTAACTTTTTAATTACTTTTTGAAGCAAAAATATATCAGAAGACCACTGTGTTTGCTAAATGATACTAAAAACATTACTGAGATATTATTATTCTTACGAGTAAGTTTCCTATTGTTCTGAAGTGGCAATTATATTTGGTTTCTATAAAATTCTTACCTTTGTCCCCAGGGTGACGCTAGGCAACTGCATGGGACTGGGCAAGCGGCCCTACAGCCCGCCATGGTGGGGACAGCTGGCCTGGTTCGTGGTGTTTGCCATCATGCTTCTACTAGCCGTGCTGGGGAACTCGCTGGTCATATGGATTGTATTAGGTGAGTTAATAATAGATTATTCTCGTACCCTATAGAAAAGGAGCCTTAGGTTACTTTTGTATAAATATTTCGTATAATATGTTTATCTATGTGTGTGTGTTTTTTTTTTATAATATAGGAGTAACAGACGAGCATGAATTCCATCTGATGGGAAGTGACTACTGCCGCCCATGGACATCTGTAATCAACCCCAGATAGGATTAGATATTCCTACCTGAGGTGGCCACAGATGCGCCGCTACCCCTGAGGACTAAGCTGGAATGCCTCGGAAAAGTATGTCTCCCTTACCACACTCTTCAAAACGGAACACAGCAGCGCCTAACATTGCTGTTATTAGGGGCAGAAATAGGTGTGGCGGTGGTGCCGCCGGAGTCGAACCACAAAGGGTTCTACCACCTTCAGTATTATGATAAGTGCTCATCGCCATAGACAGCCATGTGTAAAAAACTCAAAATAGATTTCAAGTTCTACCTAATATCGTTCACTGATTGATTGCTATGTTTCCTCTAAAAAGCTTGGATTGCGTCGTATAAGAGTTAGTCCCTTCCCATACCTTTCAAACCGGAACAACAACAACAACCCAACTGTCATTAGGCATAAATAGATGTGGAGTACTACGAAGGGTTCTACCACCTGTAAAATAGCTGTCCTTACCTGTCATTTACTAATCTAATTACCGTCAGATCTTCTGAATTCCGAAGGTGACTTTCATTAAGAAATGACTTCACTTAAAATATAATCACGTCTGCAATATTATTATTTTAGTAAGTTTAAGAGTATTTAAACATAATTATGATACGAACTAAGGATGGGTACGTCAAATTGAGTTGATTCCATTCATGATTTCAATAAGATAATTTTGCGCAATAAAACTTAATTTTCTAAGCATAATAACTATATGATATGAAAATATTTACTGCTGAAAGATATTAATAAAAAACTAAGAGAATCGTCTATATTACAAAAAACAAATGATACAGGAAACAGAACTAATCTTTTTCTGGAAGTTTATGTTTCTTTACCACGCTTTTATTATCTTGGGTTGTATCTATGTATGTATGTATGTTTGTATGTATGTATGTAACGGAATCTTTGAACTCCATTTTTACCCACTTTGAACGGTCCGATTAATTTAATTTTTTTAAGAATTATCGAGAACCTATGCCAATGCACGATTTTTATAATTTTATCCCATTCTCCTTATCAGGGTCGTCAGGAATCAGGATTAACGATTTTCCTTGTGCGATTTTAGCGTGGTTTTTGGTTTTAAACTATAATTTATTTTCAGTTTTCAAAGTCACAAAAGGCAAAGACAATCTTATTATACGACCACGATGGTTCATTTAATTTGATTTCCAACGTACATTTTGTAAGATTCAATCCTACTCCAATTTAAGAGTGGTAACTGAAAGCAAAAAAGATATATTATCAGACTTCGGCCATTTATTGAGGACCAATTGAAGATGACACGAATTTATGAGGGAATTGGGAATCCACGACTCAGTGGAGGTAATCTTTGAAGTAAATCGATCCATTATGTCATGGTGTGTGATAGCAGGAATATTATCAAAGTGGTTATAAATATCGTACTCTTAGAATCTCTTGGTATCTATGATTAAAAATGATATGCCTTCATATGAATGGAAAGTAATAAAAGGTGCGTCGTACGTACATGAAATGTGTATGTAGTGGATCCAAAGTACGGGTTATTACTTATAGGTAATATAGTATCTACTTATTTTCATTATCATGGTTTATTTGATATATATCATCTATTTATTTAGGATCGTAACAATATAAATACTTATAAATAATCAATAGTAAAAATCACTCTTATTGTTAACGGAAAAACGTCGCTTGTCTGACATTCCGTTGTAAGAGTAATATGACAATAATTTCCTCTACATATTGCATTTATTCGCATACGTATTTCTTGCATTAAAGTTAATTCTCTTTGTTTCAGCCCATCGCCGCATGAGAACAGTCACCAACTGCTTCCTCGTGAACTTAGCTGTAGCGGATCTCCTCATGGCGACCCTGAATGGTGCTCCGAACTTCGTGTTCCTGGTCACCGCGCACTGGCCCTTCGGTGCCATCACGTGCACTGCGAGTAACTTCACCGCGAGCCTCACTGTCTCCGCCGGAGTGTTTACCCTTGTCGCTATCACAATTGATAGGTAAGCTATAGTTATGATTAGAAACCTTACAAATTTTGTTGATTAAGTAACCTTTATAGTAGTTAGTGGTTACTGGTATATAGCCACTGGTGTTGGGTCTGTGACCAACTCCAAAGAGGTAGTACCTAGCGTATTTGTAATACGCTAGGTACTACCTCTGAAGATAGCATTGATATTTACCAAGTGTGTGTGTGGTGGTATTAGTAGAAGTTATTTCTTTTATTTATTATTATTTTTTTATAATATAGGAGTAGCAGACGAGCATGCAGTCCACCTGATGGTAAGTGGCTACTGCCGCCCATGGACATCTGTAATCAACCCCAGATAGGATAAGATATTCCTACCTGAGGTCGGCCACAGATGCGCCGCTACCCCTGAGGACTAAGCTGCAACGCCTCGGAAAAGTCTGTCTCACACACCCTTCAAAACGGAACACAGCAGCGCCTAACACTGCTGTTATTAGGTAGAAATAGGTGTGGCGGTGGTGCCGCCGGAGTCGAACCACAAAGGGTTCTACCACCTTTGAAGTTATGTAATGACTTAAGATTTCTGAACTCTTCTATAAAGTTATGTATACACAATAAATCATATAATTCATATATAGCAATGCCAGATAGTATGTGTCCCATAGTCTAGTCTAGTCCCTATACAGATCAATCAATATATGAATTAAAGTTTATATTGAATCTGTAAAGGGCTGGGCAGTCGACACTGCTATTTGCTTCTAGGGGAAAACAGAATTTTCGTTATATAGGTCAGATCTAACAACGCTTACTTCATAATAAAAAGTATACTTATCAGTATATTCCTTAGTAAATGTATTTGAAGTGTAAATATTTTGAACCCAATCCTATTACCGTAAAAAGTAAACAAGGTATCGTTACCCCCAATAAACATTGCATTAAACTAGACGAAATTCTCATAAATACATACAAGGTACGGAAATCGAATTTCCGTCTCGCTTTTTGCCTTGTGTAATCATTTTGTGATTCCACAAGTTGAGAAGGAACCTGTCACAATATCAGCGAGTAATCCAGGCGATCTGAGTAATTTCTTTACGCCCTTTATAATCTGTAACAATAGCGATGTCATTACCTTACCTCTCCTCTCTGGACTATGCCAGAATGTGTAGTCTCATGTTTTTTTTTGTCTAGGTTATTCTGTAAGGTCACTGCTTCTCAATGTTAGGACACACTTAAATACCTAAGTGTCAGAACTCTGATCATGATCGGCGGATAATTCATTTAACTGTACACACATCCATATTACTCGCAGAAGTTTGACAGATACTGGGAGAGTAAAAGTATGGGCCATGGAGTTTCATACGAGAACATTTTGTTTAAGGTCCATATTTAAAGAAGTATACCACAAACTTCAGTATTCTTAATAAGATGCTCGTTACTCGCTCCTCGCTGATTGAACCAAATTAGCAAAGCGTGCACCATCTGTTGTGATACCAGATGTGGATAAGCTGCGATTAATCTAAGAACCCCTCTTCCTTAAATAGGAAATTTACCGTTTCTAGACCTAAATTAGTGATTGCCGTCTTACTGGGCCTAAAAATATTTCAATTTTTTAGAAACGAAAAATATAAAGACGAGAATGCTACATTGGAGATTTAATTGAAATTTTTATAATTGTTTGCTTCTGGCTTTTTGGAAACCCTAAGATATGCAACCCAGGCTCCTAGCCTAAGAAGTTGGTATTTATTGCTTTTAAGGCAGTGGTTCTTATCCGTTCTATAATAATGTATAGTTTTCTCTTGCAATCGGAAAATTCTCTAGTCACTTTAATAAAAAAGTTTTCTCGTATTTTCGCAAAAAAACAAGTCCTCCTATTTCGCAGACGTTCATATTAGGTTTGAGTATATCTTAAAATTAAATGGGCGAAATCTAAAATAAACTTCATGTTACTTTTTGCTGTTTAAAAATATAGACAAATGTCAGTAACGTCTTAACATCGTTCTATTTATAAAAAGCCGCTTATTTTTTTTTTGGGATTTTTCACCACTGTTTTGGATTAAAATTTTTAAAGGTACAAGAAGTATATACTTTTATTTTATTTTAAATTGACTTATGAATTCATTATGAATATCTCAATTAATCGAACATCGTGTAATTATAGCCGGTTTCTTGATTACTAAATGTAGACAAATGGAAAATCTCAAATTCGGAATAACCGTATTTTTTTATATTTTGAATAAAAGCCACGTGTTCCAATTTCCAACTATAATAATTACGTATACGCATAATTATATTCAGTTAAAGCTCATAAATGTTTAATTTGTGGTATTATCTGCCGGGAATGTGTCAAAAGCAGTTTCACCTAATTAATAAGGCTATATTATGTTTCACTGAGTTTCTCTTTACTATTTGAAATAAATGGAGTGCTCCACTTATCAATTTTCGAAAAGCACCCCATACTTTTTCCACAATTATACAAATTACTGTTTCTTAATTGATTCCTAGATTGAAAATTATTTTTTAATTTTTAGTTGATTTTAACATAAAAGCGTGTTTTTTACTTTTTTTGAACTAGATTTATTTTATTAATTTTTAGTATGTGTTGTTATAGCGACCATCATTATGCATCGTCTGTAAAAAAATCAAGTGTCTATCTATTACGGTTTAAGAGATAAAGCCCTGTGACTCACGAATAGACAGCGGAGGGTTTCGTTTTATCCTTTGACTACGGAATCCTAAAAATCATTCTACAAGATGGCATTATAGATATGTTTCAGTACATTTGAGTTATAGGGAAATAACATTATTATTTTTCAAAACTAAAAATCAATCTAGTAACTTTGCCTGAACTCTCCCTAAGGCGCTTTTTCTTGCCTCGAAAATCGTTAATCCTGAGGATGTTGATAAGGACAATGGTACAAAATTATTAAAATCGTGTATTGTCATCGGTTTGTGATAATTTTTCAAAATTTTGAATTAAACTGAACGTTCAAAGTGGATAAAAATCGGGTTCAAAGATTCCGTTACTGTTACGTACATACATACATACAACCCAAGCTAATAAAAGCGTGTTAAAAATACTGAAATTTATTTATAATAATGATGGTATCATTATTAACTGCATAATGATATTATTATGATTAGCTGTTCCATAGTTAGGTAAAATGGCGTGTGTGTGTGTGATATGTGGTAAAAGTATTGGGACAAATATATATGGTTAGCTTTAAAATAGTTTTTCGTATTCAATTGACCTTTGTTTCAGAAAAGCCTTTAGCTTTGTGTATCGATCTAGTTTTAGCTTTATTCTATAAAAGTGAGATTCGTAGAGAATTTTCCAGGAATTTCAGCTGTTGTCTGGAATCCCATGACACATGTCCTAAAATCATAGAAATATACGATTGGGTTTGTGAATAGATTTCAATATATTTAATTTAATATAGGTAATAAAATAAGTTAAATTGGTAAATATAAATCCTACCTTTATCAGTATTACTGTCAATATGAAACTCTTAAACATAAGAACATGAACAATGCCTTCTTTCATAAAGTAAAGACTTACAAAGCAGGGATTTTGGGAATAATCCTCATGGAGTGAAAAGGGTGTTTGGGCTCATTTTATTATGGCCTCAGTTGACAGTAGTGTCTTCGGTGTTTCGTATTGTGTACACTTTGAAGGTAAATCGCTCAGAAATAAGCAAGTGCTCATACAACTTGTTGTAATTGTTTTGTGTCACATGTTGTGGCTATAAGCTGTCACTGTTAATTTCATATGCGTCGTAAGCTGTAGGCATTTTAGTGACAATTGAACATTTTACGAAATAAAAAAAATAGTCTAGTGATTTGAAATTCGGCTTCTGATTTTTCGAAATTATGTGTGTATTAGAAATTAATGAACACTTGCTTAAACAGTGAAGGCAATTGTCATGACAATCTGAATGTTTTGTAAAAAATATCAACTACCGCGGAGGGAATACTAAAAGACCTTTTTGAGATACTGAGGTCTACTGTTGTATTGCTCAAAAATGCGATACTCTGTTAGCTGTAGAAGGGTACAAATCAGACGCTTCCGTTAAATTGATCACGTGCTGAGGGTGGATGAGATCAGAATATACAACCACCTACTTGACAGATAATAATCAGAAAGCCCAGAAATTGAGGCAGATATTATATTAGATGGTTCGAGATTTGTGAGAAATATTTTGTTAAATATTTATATGAACAGTTGGCAGAATGCCGGAAACAAGTTGATTTGGAGGATTTATTTGACCAAGCTATCTTCCTCCTCATTTTCACCTAATTTTCTTCTATTTTATGATTTTTATTTCATTCATAATAATTATTTGATTAATAAATCAACTCAAAATAAGAGTATTTAACGGAATTATTGAATGTATCACATAATTCAATTATTTAGGTATTATTTATTTTATACTTAATTCGTAATGCCAAATAGTAATGAATTATATAAGTATTTATAGAAGCAAATATATGTGGAGGCTTCAATGGAATACAAAATTACTAAAACTAATTAATTAATGACCCAATACAATATTTCAATTTGTGTTATCGAAATAAATAATACTGGTCAGATTCTAAAATGTTATTAATTAATTTGTAATGTTATTGTTATTCTACGCTTTGCCTCATAGTACGGTGTACATCCTCTTAAACTTTACTCCAATAAACTCCTTTATCTGTGAGAGTGCTGTAAAAGCAGCTTACATTTTCTAAGCCCGTACGGATGAAGACACAAAAATAGAAAAAAAAAAGTTTACGACCAACCCTGCAAATAAGATATTTAATTTAATTAGTAAAGTAATATCATAATAAAATTACAGGCTGTTGTTTTTATTTCATCAACCATCAATCAATTACATGCCACTGCTGGGCACGGGTCTCTTCTCAGATTGAGAAGGTCATATTCTACCGCGCTGGCCGAGTGCGAATTGGTAGACTACACAAACCTTTAAGAGCTTTCTATTATTTTATACGTATCTACTGGGCAGCTTAATCAAGTCAACAGTACTTCATATGCCGTAAGATTTTAAAAATATTATTTCAGACAATCTAGTCTCTCTAGTAACAAAATCTCCTTATAATTTTTTTAACAAGCATTCAAAGTGTTCTAGTTTCCAAGTATCTATGCTTTTCTTACGATAAATCTAGCATAGTCCTTTCGGGGGCACGATGCGCTTAACACTGCTGTTATGAGGCAGAAATAGGTTTGGCGGTGGTGCCGCCGGAGTCAATAGTCGATAGTCGATCAGTCGATTTCCTACCATATGTTTACCAAAGTCAGCTGCAGATTGGCCTTTATTTTTATCCACTTACCTTTTAGGGATTGACAAATTCTATTACTTTTGCATTTTACTTTTTCCGGTCATCAAATTTATTACAACCGGATAAAAAATTTCCATTACGGAGGGTATTTTCGTTACACAATTGTGAAGTTGTCACTCAATCTCAATCGATACCTAAGGAAGATTAAGGGAGGTGTTCTGACACGGGAAGGACACATTGTAATGTGATTTTCCTGCATACTCATCGTATATATTGAACGATATTAATGAAGCTCCACGTCTCTCTAAATTGCGCGAAATCTATTGTAACGTCGTCATACTCGTATGGTAGAATAGTAGAACGTTCTTAATATCTTTTATATGTATTATTATGTAAAATAACTACATAAGGATGACATCCTCACTTAGCGATTAACCGTTATATAATTAACTGACGATGCTTCGTTTTGGAGTGAAATATGTGTTGGTGGTGGTATGTATGGTGGTGTGTATATCTTTCATGTGCACATGTTTATGTGGGAGGGTGCTACATACTGCATGGTTTAAAATAAATACCATTATACATATTGATAGCGGATTTTTGCAAAGTTCTATTTAATCATAACTTAATAGCATGGATTATCGCAAACGCCTGATACAATTAAGTATATTTTTAGAGATATGTATTTATGTTTTTACTTATAAATATTAGATGTAACTAATACGAAATTTATCAAAAAACATTTTGTCCCAATAAACCTCATATAGAAAATTTGAATGCCTCATATGCAAAGTGCACTGTAAATTATGCTGACAAATATTCGAATACAGTTTTCGTCCTGATATAGTGTATGAACCGATTTCCTCAGTTAGCCGCAATACCTAATTACTAAAAATGTTCTCGCAAAATGATTAAATCCTAAGCAATTTAATGGACGTCGTTACTGAGGATGCTTGGTAATTGAAAAGCTAACTCAGCTCAAACCGACAACGTTCTAAATGAATAAAGTAATTTAGGTCAAGTTCAGAGTTTTATAGGGTTTGATGGACTCTCTTGTAGGCGTCAGTGAGTACATTTAGAGTCGGAAAATGATAACCTATAACTACTGGTTTTTAGTACCCGTTCATTAGCAATTTGCCGTAGAAGCGAACAATTATGCAGCCTGGTATATATTTTTCTTTTCTAATAATATTGTAATAGGTATCTAGCATAGCTAGCATTCGGCCTGATGGTGAATGGTCACTGCCGCCTCAGAACGTCTGTAACCAACTATGGACTTCTATATGGATAGAAGTAGTTCAACATGAAGTCAATCCTAAATGCGTTAGCATTCCTAAATATTAAGGTCGCCTCAAATGTGTGCCGGCATCCACACCTTTCCATCAAAATGCAACAGCTGTTTCACAGTTCACGATGGAAGTAGGTGTAGCGGTGGTGCCTCCCTGTTCGAACATCACTTGAAAATCTCTAACCAACTCCATATTAAATCTTACCCATGCTTAATCAGATCAATATTACTCTTGATCAATTAAATGTATTTTAATGAAGGATTTGGCTCACCACATTATTACTACCACACCACACCACGCATTTATAAAAGTTGTATAAAAGTTCTTCTACCTTTTATTTTACTTTATGGTAGAGCTGTATTCTGCTTGATAAGTTTTGTAACATTACTTATGTGCATACGTGTTCCATTAAAGTTTTCAAAGTTCTCAAGTGTCGCATGACTGACTTCTTAAAGGTCTTGTATTTCAATTTGTATTCAATTAATTGGTAGTTCATTTATACCATACAACAGGGACTTAACATTTGCATATTATGTAGACTATACCGTATGCCAATTAAATCAACAACCTCTACGTATGAAGGTATGGTTGAGGCTATGAATGTTAACGCTAATTTCTTATTATTATCAAGAACGTAGTCCAGCACGAAGACCAAGTGTGTATTAGTTAACTTTGCTCAACTTTTGGGAACTTTCGTTACAGAACATTCCGGGATGTAAATTTCGTTTGTCAGTAAATGTTCTCCTTTAAAGTTTCAACAAGACTTCGATAAATCATATCTAGTATTAAGTATAGCTATACTTATACAGCTGTATAAGTCACTACCAGTTTTTGAACTTGACTTTGTTACGCACAATTTTTGACTGGGTTTTATTACTGAACTCAAGTGAGCGGATGGATGTGAGTAATCATATTGCATGGACCCTGTATAAATTGGGAACGAGGCGAGACAAACATTATTTGGTAGTATTGTAGGCGTAGTATCTGAGATCATATGTTTAGGTACAAGATACATTTTACAAGTGACAGTTCCGTTACTGGTTCATCTCCGGCGACACCATTGCCTCACCTATTTCTGCCTTATAACAGCAGTGTCGTGGCTTGAAGGGACTCATCCATATTCGATGCGTTTTAGCTTTAACCTGAGGGGAACTAATGCATTAACGCATATTTTATAACAAGGAGTAGCAGACGAGCATGCAGTCTACCTGATGATAAGTGGCCAAATACATCTGTAATCGACCCCAGATAGGATTAGATATTCCTACTTGAGGTCGGCCACAGATGCGCCGCTTCCCTTGAGGACTAAGCTGGAACGCCTCAGAAAAGTCTCACTTACCACACGCTTCAAAACAGAACACAGCAGCGCTTAACAATGTTATTAGGCAGAAATAGGTGAGGGGTGGTGCTGCCGGAGTCAAAATTAAATCCTTAAAGTTTATTGTCATATATGTACTGTTCTACTAGCTTTATATTCATAAACCATTTCATGACCTTGATTTCAATTAGTAGTTCTTATATTATAAATATCATTTTTCTTTTCCCTAGATACGTGGCGATAGTGAAACCCCTTCAACACAGGTTGAGTCGTCGCATGGCACGAGCCGTCCTCTTCACCGTTTGGTGTGCAAGTGCGCTACTTGCGTTGCCTAGCTTACTCTACTCAGATACATACAAGAAGAAGTAAGTACCTAGTTCCTACTTTCGCTGTTATAGTCGTAAAGGCGTTTTCCATGAAAATAAATGCTTTCCATTTCCATAATAAATAATAGTTAAAAAAAACTAAAAAATACGCTTTTATAAAAAATGCGACCAAAAAATGAAAAATAAATAATAGTTTAAAAAAACTAAAAAGCGTGGGGTGCATGGTGTCAATAGTTATAAATATTTTATTGATAGATATTGAGTAGAAGGATTATAATCATTTTGATAATATCTTAAAAAGCACCCCACGCTTTTTTTACAATAAAAAATATTTTTATCTTATTTACACTATTCTTAATTCAAAAAAAAATATTTTCTATTTTTAGTTGGATTTTCTATAAAAAGTGTATTTTTTTAGTTTTTTTAAACTATTATTTATTTTTCATTTTTTGGTCGCATTTTTTATAAAAGCGTATTTTTTAGTTTTTTTAACTATTATTTATTTTTATTTTTTTAGTGATTATTTTAACGATTATTACGTAGCGTATTATCAAGTTTATCTTTCGAATCAGCATCAGCACCTTTGCTTAGCAGTGCAAAAATGAATATTGGGTCATCTTGTTAAAGGAAGGTGCAGATGTTGAAGTGCTGAATGAATAAGGATGATGAGACACCGCTTCATGATGCTATTAACAACGGACGCGTCGAAGTTGAAGTCAGGTCAGGTCAGGTCAGGTCAGGTCAGGTCAGGTCAGGTCAGGTCAGGTCAGGTCAGGTCAGGTCAGGTCAGGTCATGTCAGATCAGGTCAGGTCAGGTCAGGTCAGGTCAGGTCAGGTCAGGTGAGGTCAGGTCAAAATATTGAATTGTCTTCGGTCCTTAATAAGTATGCCAAATTTCAAGTTAATCCGACGTTTTGAAGGGGGTTAAAATCATGTTCAAAGATTCCGTTACATACTAACATACCAACATACATACGTCTGAAGCTAATAAAAGCGTATTAAAAACAAAGCGACACAAGCATCTAAATACATCGATAAGATACGAGAAATACTGTATTAATTGGTACTTATAATAAAAGTATTTTATTTTCATTTTTGTATATAGTACGACGTAATAAAATAAAATTCTTCGCATTTTTTTATCTTAATGATTAGGCAAATTTACAAAATAATAGTATTATCATGCTTATTTAAGAGATGTCTGAATTTCATCAGAGTATAACATCGGAGCCAAAGAAATGGAAAGATTAAGTAAATATTACCCACTTAAAAATGAAATAACTAGACTTTGGAAAATACCCACCACTGCCATATCAATAATAATAGGAACCACTGGAATAATAGCCAAAAGATTACATAAATATTGCAATAGACTAGACTCAAATATAAACATACACATTATACAGAAACAAGCTGCTATTCACACCAACACTATATTTTCAAAAAATTTAGGGAATAATATATTTATTGTGGAAACTGAATCTCCTCCCTGAGTGTCAGGGCTGAGGCTTCAGAATTTACCGACCTAAAAAGTCGAGAATGGGAAACTATACCGTATATATACGTATATAGAATGTAGTAGTAGTCTAGATACAGAACCAATTAATTTTTAATCTTCCTTAATTCTCCCAATGGAATCGATGTCGACTTCAATTTTACTTACTGTGATTTCAATTAACACAAAAATACTGAGAAAATATCTAGGGCAGACGACAATTAGGAAATTGGAGACTTAACTTCTTAATTAATAGATTCCGGGGAGAATCTTGAATTCTTTGTATTTGCTATTTTACGGACAGGTTGAAATCTAAGTTTAGGAAGTTATCTGTTAGGACCGAAAAGGTAATTGTAACTCACGTCAACTAAAGCTTTCATACTATACGAAAATAGTTTTCTTTTAATGGGGCCACTTCGGTACTTATACGTGTAAGTACTAAGTACGTATGTTCTAAGTAGGTACTAAGTATAGTTTCGTATAGAATGGTCAATGGATATAGTTTCAATAAAGATTGTATCATACCTCTCTCTTGTTATAATGCATGAGTCCAAATCACTTATTATGTAAACCAATTTATTGTTAAAGAAATAAATATTATTATTTTTTTTTATGAGTAAGAACATGCCGTTTTAGGTCACATTTTCAAAATCATAATTTTAGTTCGATTAAGAACAAAACATAGTCGATTTTAGCTTGGAACAAAGTTGCACGCGCCGATGTAACACAATATTATTTGATTATATCTTTATGTATATATTTCTTATGTGCGTGTGTATGTCACTGAACTCCTCCTAAACGACTGGACTAATTTTGATGAAATTTGTTGTGTGTGTTCAAGGGGACTTGAGAATGGTTTAGATTCACAATTTAGTCCGTGGGAAAAGGTTTTTTTAATTAATTTTTAAATCAAATCAAATCAAATCATTATAATTCGTAAGTAGTTATAGAATCGGAAACTATGCATCCGATCAAGTGATGATCTTTAGCAAAGTTGTTGTCCAAGAGCCCACGAGGGTTTGGGAGTTGGTAAGACCAATTTTCGGCAGATGGTACCACTGTCATTCCAATGCAGGTACAAATTTTCCGTTTTATGTATGTCATATTATTTATTTAAAATGCGGGCGAAGCTGCGGGCACCACTAGTCATAGCATAAGTTCTTACATGCATACATAAGTAAACAGATGATTTTTTACTGAAACTAGTTGTATAATTTAATTCATGTTGGACAGAGATATTTGAATTTAGAAGATGGTAAAAGTTTAAATGGTTTGTGTTTAAAATATGATTAATGTGTGAAACACTGCAGAGTTCCGCTTGTCACATTATATTAAAGCCTGAAGAGTGTGGTAAACTAAACAAAGTAGGAAGTATGGTCGTTTGCAACTTTTATTACGCACGAATGAAAAGCGGAATATCGACAACACCGCTCAAATTTTCTTTGAAACAGGAACATACAAACGAGAATTATACCATAGATCTAAAGTCATAATTGCACAATATGTAAAAGACATTTTATCCGCAATTACGCATAAAATACGCTAATTTTTGTGGTTTGAATTAAATCGTTTCAAACAATCCTGAGAGTATAATATCTTTAGGTTAAATTAGGCCCTTTATTTTAATGTAGCACTTACACTTTCAATTACACTTACTTAAGAATATAATTTGCAGTCCTTGCGCTGAATTTTCAATGGCTGCTACATCTTGTTACTATTGTTCACTCAGTGACAGTCGGACTCAGTGAATGTCGACCACAAAATGTGGTCCATAATCATAAATTTACCCAAAAAATGATGACAATATACCTATAATGAAGCCTATTTAAATTGCAAAACACTTTGTGGTTTGACTCCGGACCACCGCCACACCTATTTCTACCTAATAACAGCAGTGTTAGGCGCTGCTGTATTCCAGTTTGAAGGGACATTTAACTGCACATGTCTGCACAACCATTTTACGTATGTGTCCGCCATTTGTTTCGTCCTTCATTTACAAGGCGGTGACATATCTATACTTATCTATGATGGACGGCAATAGCTGCTCAACATCAGATGAAGTGTATGCTTATTTGCTACTTCTATATTACAAAAAAATATAACTATAAAAAACGTAAATAAAATCCCTTGACAAATAATAGATACATATGTGTAGGTACTTGGTCTCTGGGAACCGTTCTATCGATCTACATATGAATTTCATTACTTTTCAGTATTTGCAATATAACGGTCACGAATAACTTTTTCAAAACAAATTCTGGTATTTACACTCAACACTATATTCTAGTTTTATTCTGAACTAGATGACCCGGTGAACTTCGTACCACCTAATTATGAGTGACTATCTGTACCTCGTGGTTTCACTCGTGTAATTTATGTATTATGTCCATAAACTACTGGTAAATATTAGGAAATGGCCACAGGAGAACAGGCAAATAAAAAATACAATTAAATAAAATTCACTCTACCTCTCTGCACTCTGTTATTTTTTTACCGACTTCAAAAAGGAGGTGGTTATCAATTCGGCCGGTATCTTTTTTTTATGCATGTACACGAATTACTCCGCCGTTAGTGAACCGATTTTAATAATTGTTTTTTTATTGTGTTATATTTTTTATTGTAGGTTCTAATGAAATTACAAAGTCAGTTCATCATTGACTATTTAAGGGTCTGATAATGTGGCTCGGAGACAAAATATGTAACTCCTCAACCGATGGGGATATTTGAGTTGTGTTTGAAGATATTTGGTGTAAGTTATAACGAAATTGCAAAGTCAGTTCATCATTGACTATTTAAGGGTCTGATAATGTGGCTCGGAGACAAAATATGTAACTCCTCAACCGATGGGAATAATTGAGTCGTGTTTGAAGATATTTGGTGTAGGAGGTTCTAATGAAATTGCAAATCATTGACTATTTAGTTAGGTTAGGTTGGAACACATAAGACAATATAAAACTAAGCGGGCAGGGCGCGGTAGCGCCCTGCGAGCGGGCGGTTCCAATCAATGTAAATTCAGACCGTACCTTAATTCATGATCACGTTTATACAATTTTATATTGTATTAATATAAATGTTATTATGTCATCACTAAAAAGGGTAAAAAATTTTTTAACAAAAAATACAACCGACTTCTATGTCACTACATAGTAAAAAAGAATTCAAATAAATGTTGGTTTAGTACATATTTCTGAAGTCGGCGCTCAATATATTTCGTTCGAATTATTTTTTACTTTGTAGTGACATAGAAGTCGGTTGTATTTTTTGTTATTTTTTTTACAAACACGCGAAAAGAAGTACCTATAACTTCAATAACGGTTTTTTTTAAAGAAAGTTTATTTACTTATAGTACTCTAATCGGGTTGTTGAATAGCTAAAAATGCTGAAACAGGTGTGTAAATAGAAAGGCGATTTATAACAGTCTTAAGGGTTGATCTAAAAAAACAAACAGTGACTCAGATGCTTCATTATGTCTTATGATAATTTTCTTAGTGCTCCAAATTAACGGATATTAAATTAAAGTTCCATACCCGATTAAACGACCCTAAAGGTTGATTTTCCAAAAACGGTGAAAAATGTGTTCTATTATTTTGAATCAAAAAGCTAAATTCCAATTTTCATAGACTTTGCTTCAAAATCTGCCGATTTCTAAACGAAGTGTCTTCTAAAGCCAAATGCAAATTTTTACAGTTTTTGCTTCCAAATTAACGGATTTTAATATAAAATTCCAACCCCTACTTAACCAACTTAAGGGTTGATTTTGCAAATATCGTAAAATAGATATTTAATTACTTTCTATCGAAATCCTATCAAATACCAATTTTCATATAGATTTGCATCAAAACTGGGGGACTTTAATACAAACTTTCAACTCTTATTTATTCACGGAAACGCGGTCGAACAGGATAAAAAGTATCCTATGTCCGTCTCCTGGTTCTAAGCTACCTCTCCACCAATTTTCAGTCAAATTGGTTCATCCGTTGTTGAGTTATAAAATGCTTCACGAAAACGCGGTCGAACGGGATAAAAAGTATCCTATGTCCTTTTCCTGCTTCTAAGCTACCTCTCGATTAATTTTCAGCCAAATCGGTTCAGCCGTTCTTGAGTTATAAGTGGAGTAACTAACACGACTTTCTTTTATATATATAGAAGATTCGTCTGTTCATTTTAATTAAATGCTTCAAAAGGCTCCGTCATGTTGCTGGACATTAATTTGCTTTTGGGAATGTCTCGCACCGGGATCATTGAGTGTTATTAAGAGTGGCAGACGTGTATTGACATTAAATGTAAGAAAGTTTTATTTGTAGAATAAAAATTTTGACTTCTTCTTTCGTATAGTGACAGTTTTCTTTCTTGTTAACGAGGGGAAAACCTTCAAAAGGTAATCGGTACTCTAGGAGCGACATAGTGTTATGTGGGGTTCTTACCGAACTAAAACCTATCGCGCTTCAAGCTCTCAATCTTGCCACCCGTAACCCCGAAAGCCCTTAACTTATAACTTATTAATAATACTTAACTTTTAATCGCTTGTGGCCCTATTCTGGTCCGTATACTACAGGGACAGCAAATGATAGGGAGTGGTTAAGAAGCTGTCTCTTATTCTTCCAGGGTTCAAAATGCTTAGCCTATTAGTTATATTATTATTATTGTTAAGTTTTAGAATATCCTTGCTACCTAGCTTTGGATAAATATACCTAGTTGCTCATTGTAAATATTTATTACGTTCTACGCATATACGCATATAAACAGAAATGAAATAAATAAATATATTATTATTAACATATAAATGTGAACTAATTTTGAACAAATACATTATGCATGAAAATTACATTTAATTAGTACTGTTGCGTAAACAACACGTGCACTGGAATACTCTTTCACAGTTAAAATGTACTTATTTAAAGAAGATTAACAGCCCCAAATGCTATTTCAATTAATTTTATAAAATACATAATATAAACCCAAAAAGACAGTTCGTCGTCAACTTATTACTGCCTCACTTTTCTTCTTTTTATTTCTTTTTTCGATCTTCTTTTAAACTCAAACATACAAACAAAAAAGCATACACTCGCATCAATATTAGCTGACACTTGGGGTGAAAGAGGTTTAGAATAAGAAATGCAGTGTTGAAATAGATCCGCCATAGAAGAAATATTTATTTATTATAAGGCAGAAATAGAAAGCCATCAAATGTTATAAATATCCCTCCATAAGGTCTTATACATAGATTTATATTATGTATTTAACATTTATATTTTGTTGTATACATTTAAGACATTATTTTGTTCTTTAATTTATAATTATACTATTTTCAGAGAATGAAATGATAGGATTATATGATCAATTAGCTCAGGTGACAAAATTGCAGGTGTAATATTGCTATTAAATATTCCTTTGTTGCGTCAAACAATAAGCCGTCTGGATTATGCAATCAAACCCAATAATCGCTTTACAGAATTGGTCTCTTTTGTACAAAAATATAGTAAAAAAGTAGCCAACGAGCATGCAGTCTAATAGTACGCCATTGCGGCCCATGATCATCTGCAATTAAACTTAGATAACATTAGAGTTTTATTTGAGATCGGTCACAGATGCGTTGCCAAACCAACCCATAGAACTTAGTAAAATGCTACTGCTAAATATTTCTCCCTTACTACACTCTTCAAATTCCTTCCTACTACAAACTTCAAGGCTTACCACAGTTATAAGTTAGAAATAGGTATAGAGCGGCCATGCTGTAGGCATCGGTTTCAGGTAGAATGTTCCAAGTACTGTATTATAAAGTTTGTATAGAGGGAAGAGCGTGAATGACCACTTACCATCAGGTTGATTACAACTTCCTTTACTACTCTAATCTTAATAATTATAGTTTAAAAACTAAAAACCACACTAAAACCGCACAAGGAAAATCGTTAACTGATTCCTGACGATCCTGATGAGGAGAATTGAATAAAATTATTAAAATCGTGTATTGTCATTGGTTCTTGATAATTGTTTATTTATGCACACATAGATAACTGATACAAAACACTTATAAATAACATTTTATGCAAAGGTACTGCTTATTCCTAATGAAATTTCTTCCAGCAGACCTGTAAAAGGAAATGGGTTAACAAATGGTGGATACGCGTGCACGAGACAGGATAAAGATATATTATTTATATTTTAATCATAAAGTACTTAAATATAATACTACTACTACTACTATACTAAATACTAAATTAGATATCATTGTAATACATATTATTATAACCAATATACATACATAATAGGATACATACATACATACATTATGTTAATATAAGAGTATATACCAAATGAATTAACGAATAATCATCTGACTAAGGAGAAGTAATGATCCTTCACTCTCTTTTTAAAAGTAGATATTGTTTTAGAGCTCCTTCAAAGTTCAAAATTTTAAATTAATTGGACCGTTCAAAGTGGGTAAGAATCGAGTTCAAAGATTCCGTTACATACGTACATAGATAGATACAACCCAAGCTAATAATAAAAGCGTGGTAAAAACAAAGCACGATTTTGTCATATGATTTAGTGACACAAGTGCTTATGAGCTGTAATGGCTACATATTTGTTTGGCGCTTTATTTCGAAGAAAAGCTGCCTCTGTGGTGTAAACAACATGTTTTCGTCGCTTTTCATATGAAAGGATAACTCAATATAGTAAAACAGTAAAATGCTCCTACTAAGAGTAAGCAGAGATAAGATTTGATAAACTCTCAAATTAAAGATCTGAGATCGTTTTCGCATGCTAGCACTCTGATTTGTACTCTGTATTTGGCATGTGAATGTATTACAGTTTTATTATTACCTATAGTAAAGTGAAGGCAGCCACCGTTAGACCTTTCCAAAAGTGTGAAATACTGTAGGGTACAATTCTCAATTTAATAGAATAGTAGATGTATTTTGATATGTGTGCTATCTGAGTCGCATTTACTCTTACAGAATGAACGGAATTCTATCTCCGATTCATTTTCAGTATTTACTATTACCATAAATATCATAAATAGTATTTTGATGTTGTCTACGTGTTATTTTCATATATTTCTAATCTTATTGGCATAAATGTTTGTTAAAGGTACATAAATGGTGAACGAGAAATATGTTTCATCAAGTGGCCGGACGGCAGCTATCCGACATCGAAGACAGATTATTGGTAAGACTTCGAGTTCATACCTCCATATTAATCTTCGCCAAGCATCTTTTATAAGTTTCATGGTTCTCTGATGTTATGTGTGCATTAAAACTTTCCTTATCCTTAGTAATTTGTAAGTTAGAAATACGCTCTATTACTCTTAATGACATTGCCCAATGCCTATGCTACATTACATTATGAGCTATAATACTTAAGTAAACAACTGTCACACCTATTTCTAGTGCGAAGCACTTCTTAGCTTTTGTTGGACATAGGTGGATGTCGGTTGTCTTATATATTTTGAGGCGATCATCTCAGGCATGGCAACGTAGCAATGTTTACGGGCAGTAATGGCCACTTAGGTACTATCAAGTGTACTAAATACTCGTTTGTTACCGACAAAATCAAGCAACATCGAGCGGATTGGAGAATTGGATGGATGACCACTAGGAACTAAAAGTAGTAAAATTCAAACGCGATTACAAAGTTAAAAGGGTAAGGTAGATTCCATTTTTTGTCGTTGTAAACCAAAACCTAATCTAGCCTCTACTCTCATACTAATACTCATTTGCATTGAAGTTATGTAGTGGAAATAGCTTCAATATGTTCCCCTATTCATGTGGAGAATTCCGTGCGCGGCGTTCGAACATTAAATGGTTTGCAGGAGTTTGCCATTAATGGGGAGCGCAGCGAAAATCTGTAAACTTTTAGAAATAAACTCGTATTGGAAAATGATTTACTTTTATTGCCATGTACATCCAAAGAATACATGCTGGGGGCTCTCTTCATATTCATATAAGTGTTAATATATCATTTATACATCTAAAATAATTTCCAATAAAAATATATTGTGTTTATTTTTCAAACAAATTTTAATAGAAATTATTATAAAGAAATATACATACGAGTAAAAGGAATGAAATGAAAAACCCCATTTAAGTAGAATTTACCAAAAAACGTTTCGTTCATATCGTATTATGTGATTCAATCTTTGAGGATAAAATAAACGTAAAATTTAAACCAACAAAGTCGTTTGTATAAAAACTCGCCGTAACAAGCATTTAAAACGTTGTTTGTTTTACGAAAATACATAAAATGTTGAAATCAAAAAGCCGGAAAACAAATTAAAAGTCTCGTTTTTGCCGAGCAATAAGTCTTCTCATATTCGGAATTGGAAAAGGGATACTTGCGTCACGTGCGGACCACGAGATATTTTATTACGAGATGTATAAAACAATGCGAGAACTCGTGTCTGTATCTGTAACATACCTAAAGAGGTTTAAGATATATTACGTATGCGTACGACTAAATAACTTGTACGGTAATAATTTGTACTGGACGAAGCCTTAGCCATTGAATAAACAATGTATCAATCTATTTCCCTGAATGATATACAGCCGTAATGTATAATAAAACTATTTAATGAATTGGCTTGCTGTTGCTTAGGCTGTTCACATAAAAGTTGGCTACGACATACGTAATTTACATCAGTGTTCAGAGTAATAAAAAGAAATAAACTTTAACTTATACTTTAATTACTGGTTTTACCTATAGCTCAGATAGATACAAAGATAGTCTAGAAAAATATAACATACTGGTCCGTAACAATCCACATATATTTCGTACGTTTATCTTAATAGGAGTAAGATATGCGAAACATGTTTCATTTTTGGCTTGATAAAATTGTATCAGCAATATTAGCTGTGATAATATACATGAGTTAAGAATTTGGACCGAACGTGCAGTTACAACATTTTCAAATTACTTTACAAGCTTGCTTGCAAGCCACATATTTTTAATTTAATTTAGCTTTCCAATGCATTTAAACACAGCTGTGTTTCTGTTTTTTAGGTTTTAGGGACAGATCCATCACTCACCAATCACCATATGGACTGCATGCTCGGTGCTACTTCAATTTCGGAAAATAACATTTCTTTTTCATTGCAGCTACAACTTAGTGTTCCTCGGGGTGACGTACGTAGCACCGATGTCTGTGATGGTGTGGGCGTATGCTCGCATGAGTGCAGCACTCCGTGGCCGGGCGATCGGCGAGTGTACCCATCATCAGATGCAAGTTGTGCGGGCGAAGCGGAAGGTAAGAAAGTGCTTGATATGATGTTATGATCAATCTGTCTCGATGACCTGCGTTTAGAATAAAAATTATTATAATTGTATGGTAAGACTTGCCTATATATTTCGATGTCCGAACTCCGAACTACGCCTTTTTCACAAATCTGTAAAAGACACTCAAATGTCTTTAACTTTACCTTATGGAGTGTGATTATGATACTGGGTTTCGTAGAAATAATATTTTAAAATACGAGTACAGTGTTACCAGAAACTACTGAGAATAAATGTCTGCTGTCTAATGCTTGTAATTTTACTTGGATATGAAATACATGAAATCCGAGTGAAGTTATCACAGCGTAGCTGATAGACTCTCATACGTCTGTCACGGCTGCTTGTCGTATTATGTATACGTCAATAATTTGCAATTTAGGTATATTGTTAGGTTGTTGCTCCTCGTAAGTCAACAGAGACTAATTGAAATTCAATACATTGCTAAGAGCTCTTCTCGTAACTTCTCGTAACACTCACTGTCTTTGTATCTTGTTGATTAATTTAAAGAAAAGTGCTAGTACTTTCCATGATTTTATTGATAGTTTCTTGTCGTTAATGCAGTAAAATACTTTTAATCTTTCGCTGCTGTTCATGCAACATGAATGCTATTATGAACGCTAAAAATAAAGCATCCGAATCAGAGAAATCGTATCGGCACTTATTATGTATAAATAAAAAATAGTGGTTTTTGGTCTTTGAAAACTTGCTTTGAAAGTGGTATCACTTTGAACCGGAAGATTCAAATTAGTAAGCAATTGCATGTGTATAAAAGGTGAAATACTGGCCAATTTAAAAAAGCGTCACCGCCAAATTGAAACTAGGGATTGCATTTCACTGATACTTCACGAAAATTTCCTTTTCGTGGCAAATTTCATTCGGTACCATGAAATTCGACCCGTAAATGCAATTTCGCTTTATATCCCGAAATTTTTTAAAAGTTTAATAATCTGAAGGAATACATACTGCCTAATATGTAAATAGAATCAAATACTAATTTGAATTTAATCGCAAGCGACACATCAAACATCAAGGAGGTTGTGTTTATCCAACAGTGAGATTTACGTAAATCATACGAAGCGTGAAAGCGATCTTACCCCACGGAATTTCGGGAAATATGTATCGAGATGACAATAATGTTTAATAGGAGTAAAGTTATCGTGTCTGCAAAATCATCTCCGATATTCCATAATTGAGCATTTCCAGCAAAATGCGGTTCGGTGAAACTTGTCGATATCGGCGTTGCGGAAATCCGACGAATATCGCTAAACGGAGGTGTCGGCTGTTATTTCCTACGGAGTTAGTCGACGTGTTAGAGCGTAATTTCATTAGCCAGCACAACTTTGATATATCGACGTCGTTTTAGAAACTGCCCGGTATTTCCACATACTGATTGTGCCGTCAAGAGTTGAGAGTGCAATCAAAATTGAATCTATTTCAAAAAGATTTTATGTAACTGTTTGTGTGAGTGCGCATCATTCGCGTTGGTACAATATCAAATATTTATCCGCTTAATGAATAATTTATTTGTGTCTTGTTTTGTCAGTACTTAACATATTTATGTTTTTGAAGTTAACAAACATGTGTTATTTTTTTGCGTGTTTTAAGTGTAGTTCACGTATATTTAAATGATTATGTAACGCTTAGTGTTTTTAATTATTATCATCCATTCCTTCTGAAAATTGTTTTGAAATTAGAGCAATAATTAATTTTCATCTGACATGGGTATTTGAATTATAGCCTTCCGCTTATTGGTTCTTATCAAAGGCCTTCGACAAATTGTCCAGGTGTTCTGGTATGGAATATAATTTATAAATGGTTGGACCAAGATGAATTTGGAATTGAATCTCCTTTAGGGATCTTTTTTCTATGATCTGAATGAAGACACCCGTGTTTAAAAATAGGACAAGAATAGGTCTATGTAATAAAAGAGTAAGAAACTCGAACCTAGAAGAGATATGCACATTCTGTAATATTTGTATACCTACTCAGGAACCATACATGGAATCCCCTACAAAACAAACTTTGTACGATTATATTGGCATGCGGGTCGACATTAACAAAGCCTTAAATTAAAGAGATTGAATTGGCTTTTCAATAAAGCAGGCATTTTTATGATTTTGAAAATCTCTCATCCCAGTTCACTCTTACATCTCGTATTCATTAAAGTTTGACAGATATTTCGGAACAACTTATTACCAATCCTTACTAATCCTTACTTCCATATCCTTATCCTTACTAATATTATAAATCCGAAAGTAACTCTGTCTGTCTATCTGTCTGTTTGTCTCTTCTTCACGCCTAAGCCACTGAACCGATTCTAATGAATTTTTGTACTAAGATAGTCTAAAACCCGAGAAAGGACATAGGATAGTTTTTATCCCGGAAATCCCTCGGAAACTAGGGATTGCGATCTAAGATCGATTAATCGGAGAATCGATCTTTTGGACCAAACAATCGTTTATCTCAATCGATACTAGTATCGATATGAATGAATCGTAAACTGTGCATTTGATCATGTGATGATTTTTAGCAAAGTTGTTGTCCATGAGCCCACGAAGGTTTCAGAGTTGGTACGACCAATTTTCGCCAGATGGCCCACTGACATTCCAATGAAGGTACGAATTTTCAGTTTTATGTATGTTAGTATGTCATATTATTTTCTTATAAACGCGGGCGAAGCCGCGGGCAAAAACTAGTTAGTAATAAGTCGTAGATGAAATTTTGTCCCTATGTCATATCTGCTACTTCATAGTTATGTTTATTTGCCAACCAATACGAAAAAATGTCGTAAATAGAAGAAACGTATACACGTAACTGACAAAATACACAGATTACCTATTAGCTAACAACGTAGTGTTTTGTCAGATGATATTCCAGCATCATGTTTCTCAGTACGAGTTACGTTGTATTTCTATTTTCTATCTAGCTGGTAATCTTCGCTGCGGTTACCGTTATGTTAACAGCGTAGACTAAATTATCTCAATCGTTGTATCTAAGAGTATGAATATTTAATTGTAACATATCATTTGGTATTTCGTTTCACACTGAAGTTTGTATAACTTTATCGACATATGTACCTCTCAGGATTACCAGAGTACAATGGAAATGAGTTATCCATTTCGGCACGGTAAATTAATAACACTCGAGTTTCTGAGTTGCGACTAACCCTGGGTAAACAAACAACAGTCAGCCCGACAAGTTTGCCGTCAGTAAGGTGATTAGATGATGATGTGATGTTTATGTTAGGTACAGACAAGAAAATACCGGTGGATTTACAAGAAACGTAATCGTTTTGACTGTTGCTAATTAGGGGAGACTACTAAATGATGACCGATGGACGTATAATCAAAGGATTTACTTGTATACTCAAAGTCAATATAGAAGCTTAAATAGAAAGATAGAGGGATATCTTCGTCTGAACAACTATTTATAGATTTGCTCGTAAACGCCTACTTGATACTTTCTTACGCACGTGTATACTAATGCAATAGCTATAACAGTTGTCTATACTAATATTATAAAAAGGAAAACTTTGTTTGTTTGTTTGATTGTAATGAATAGGCTCAAAAACTTCTGGACCGATTTAAAAAAATCTTTCACCATTCAAAAGATACATTATCCACGAGTAACAAAGGGCTATATTTTATATGAAAATTTTTTGATAAATAGCTTTTGAGGCGGTAAAAAGTTTACCGGGTCAGCTAGTCTCAAATATTTATCTATTATTTATTCCATATTTTTACTGTTATTTTCCTGTTTATTTATCAGTGAAATACATCTGAATACAAATAAAGCGGTCCGTCTGCATAAATAAAATTAAGTAACAAGGAAAATATTAACATAATAAATGAAGTTGTTTACACATTATACAAGCAAATGAAGGGTTGAATTTATTAGAAGGAATAAACGTTTCTTTGAATTCTTTCCTTATTCGTGGCACCAAATTGGATTGGGTGTGGTTTGAAATTAACGCATGGATGGGGCTCTTTTTTCCCGAAGGCAGGAACGTAGGAACATTGATTGAGCTTCCTCGTATTGGTAAAATTGGAGGCAAAATGTATGTACGTTTGCAGTTCAATTTCATTGTTGAAAGAATTGTGTGATGTGTGACTCTCGAAAAATTACGAAGATCAATAATAAGATATAAAGAATTTCATACAACAAATTCGTTTTTTTCTTATAACACTAGTATAAGTATTTACTTTATTTGCCTTTTTATTAACAAGTAACGATATATACGATTCTCATAAATTAATATTACAAGAACCTTTGCTAATAACTATCCTAAACATAAGATTTGTATTTAGGGAACGATATTTTAAAATGCCGGGCCTAGATGGAAAACGCTTTTATTTTAGAAATAATCATTTTCGTATATCTATAAAAATCAAAAACATATTCCGGCTTTTATGTCAGGCAACGTTATATCACGCTTAAGGATTGTGGCATTTAGGTTGACCACAAACTAACCGAAGCCTTACCCTTCCGCTATGGGTAATTGGTCCTAAATCAGTTTGGGACATCACGCTCTATGGCCTGCAGAGGCTCATTCTGTGCGAATTCCTATTATGTTGGAGAAAATAGAGCCAAGAAACTCGGAGAACATTTTGCAAATTCAATAGAATGAAGCGCACATTCCGCTCAAGTATGATATTTGCAGTATAATGTATTTTAACGTATAATATTGAGCTAAAACCGCGCGCGGATTTCTGCAACAACATTTTCTCTTCACTTCGTGAAACCATGTTACTGTTGTGAACTGTGATTATTTCATATTGCTTTCCATTTCAATTTCACAAATCGATGTTTGTGTGTGGTGCACATTTTCTTAATTAATACGAAGAACTGTATATATTTTAGGATTAAAAAGTATCCGTGTACATGTGTCATTCTGTAAATTTATTCTCTTCGCGTAAGGCACTACCCGTCAAAATCTATTCAGTCTTCAGTTGCCAGGGTTAAGTTAGGTTCGTTTTATTTACCACACTAATCCGGAACATGGTGAAAGGGGTCGGTTCTTAGCCCACTCCTGTTGAATATCGGCTTGAATCCAAGTCCTAACCGATATTCAACAGGAAATCTCTCCAATTTAAGTGGAAAGTACCAATGTTTCTCGCTTAAATCGAAGCGGCTGTTGTTTTGAAGCAATTGCTGCTAAATCTCTTCAGCTCAAGTAGCCGTCGCGCTTCAACGCCCTATCGGACACAGTTTGACCTGAGACGCTACGACAGATAAATCGGAAAGGATTTTCTCGTATACTAAAAATAAATAGAAAAGTAGTCAACATCAACATTTGTGTAAAATCTTATTATATTACCGAAACGGTAAGTGCAATGGAACACACTAGAACCGCAGTCTGCATACGAATAGCGCCCTGAAAGTTTGCGCACCCACTTGAATTTAAAGTAAATCCGATCCACTGGAAAAGCAAAAGGAATAAAATATGGAGATATCCTCAAATATCAGATATACGTCTCCTGTCTTGCAGTTGAACTTTGAATCCCGCACAATGAAAGCTCACAAAAGTTTTAATCACCTTGTAGATTACGCTCTTTTCATATTTAAAATATTAATAACGGTGGATAAGAGCGTGGCTTTGTATCGTAAAAATGTATTGTATAAGAACAAACAAGTAATTACTCTTTTCGTTAAAAATATTTGGAAAGGCTACTTAAAATATTTTAATTTATTCCAAACTTGATTTTTGAATGTGAATGGGAGTTTGAAGATTTATAAGTAATCTCGATAAATTTGAATATGATTTCAAAATACTATTTTATCAAGAGTTTCAAGTTTCATAACGATTTTAATTTAAATAAATATCGCCGAAAATACTCTTTGGGAAGACCGTCGATCTAACTTCCATGGTAATGAATACCCTTCGTGGTAGATTAATTGTCATTACGAAGCTTAAGCTACGGACTAAGGCTTCAGTTATGGCGAACCTTCGTGTAACAATGTCGATTCAAACATTAAAGTGATATTCAATAGGAAATAGAATGTTTACTTACTGTTGTTTGAGCTTTTTTATTTATGTAGGTCGTTTTTATTTATGCATATTTTTGAAGGTGGTAGAACCCTCTGTGATCCGACTCCGGCGGGACCACCGCCACACTTATTTCTGTCTAAAAATAGCAGTATTAAATGCTGCTGTGTTCTGGTTTGAATGATGAATAATGTGAATGATGAATAATGAATAATGCATCTGTCGCCGACTTCAGATAGGAATCCAACCTTATCTTGAGTTGATTGCAGATGTCAATGGGCGACAGTAGCCACTTACCATCAGGTGGACTGCATGCTCGTCTGCTACTCTTACATAAAAAAAAACCACCTCCGCGCGTGGAGCGAAACCGCGTAGATATATGAAAATTTAATTAATTTACAGTTGTCCACATCAATTATCTGATGTTTCCGGTACGGCGGTGGCTACTTAAACTCAAATTGTGAGATTTGAAACAAAACATAAATTTAATGTCGTAAAGGCGGAAGAAAGACGCTCCATAAGTTCTCAGTCTAAAGTGTATTTTGACGTGTGTTCTACTATAATACGAGTAATATACGTTAAACGTACTTGGCGGTTACGAATTACTCGAACTACGTGACGTAGATACAACGAAATACGGCGTGAAAGATATAAATAGAACCGTAGCGTGGTTACCCGCTCTCATACTTGTTTACGAGAAATTTAAGCCCAAGAAAAGCGCCGTGAGGAAAACATGCTTCACATAGTAAGCGTACACATTTGGATTTCCCCACTTTGGATTTTATTAAATTGAATCTTCGATGATGCCATTCTTTTTAGAGTTCCGTACCTTAAGTATAAAAATGAAACCTGGAATGAAAAATGACACAGGGGTATATCTCTTGAAGCCTAATTGAACACTGAATTTCAATTTTTACAGAGTACGTATAAAGATAACATACAAAAACTGATATTTTCAGCGTTGTTCGCTTTATCTATTAAACTGTAATAGATAGACAGTTCAAATTATTACAATACATTTAATGGCCGCTATAGGTAATAATAAATACAAAAATTAAAATAAATAAAATTTTGTTGGTACGGAACCCTTCGTGTGCGAGATCGACTCGCACTAAGCCGATTTGCGTAGCTTCTGCATAAACGTTGCCTAAGATACTGTTTTGTCCCTCTTGATGGATTTCCTTAAGCGTTCATTTGGGTGAATCACTTCTATTTTTGTTTCTTAAATCCCGTAGGCATAATTAATCCTGGTTCGTTAAACTTTGTTGGTAGACTATTTATACTTATTAACGAAATGAATGAACTTGTCAAGAACTGTCTTGACAAATTCATTCATTGCGTTGGCGTGTATACGTACTCGTCTATTCGCAAGCTTCGCTGTACAAATTGGTATCTTGAAGGCAGTGTCTGTATAATGAAACGAAAGTACTTAAATAATGGTGGCTATTAATTTTATTTTACATCTAGTGCCTGTATGCGTACGATGTGTTATAGATATTTTGGCTCACTTCTCAATGTTTAATAGAGCTGGAATTTTGCATTATCACCCGGATCATAATAGAATATGAAACGAACTAGCATTTTTTATCAAAGTATCTAGAAGTCATTGTATTTTTTTTGTATATAAAAATAAAAAAGAGTGGTAGATTAGATAAAAATCCATTGTATGTCTGTATATTTATTGAGATTAAAACAATCCTATACAAAATACGTTTCCATTCATATTGACAGATTTGAGGGTTCTGTATAAAGGTGTCACGCAGAATATAAGGGGTCACTCATTTTAAACGTATTCATGTTTAAAGATTGATTTGAAGATTTCCCTTCCTTTTTGACTGAGAAATTTTGAACGTAATACTCTGGGTAACAATCTCATGCAGTAAGGGTGACTTCCCTCTCGTGTTGGAGCATTTCATCTGAAGTGCTTGACTTTTCTACAAAGAGTCGGACCGTTATATATATTTCTATAATTCATTTAATTAATTTATGCGCACTCAACTTCAAAAAACCAATGCGTGGGATATATGCGTCAAATTCCTCGAATGAGAGGCGAAGTTTCACCCACTAAGTTATAACTACTATGTGCAAAGAACTACTAATACTTATATAAATAATTATTTGGTAATCCAATTCTGTTGCATAACATATAATGCATGTCCGAATCTATTATAATAAAACATTAACGATATATTGAATAAACTTTCCAAGTGTTTAGAGCTTTGGTCTATAAAATTTTATTGACTTCCTTTGAAACGCTCCACACGCGAGCCGAATACTTATTGGTTGGTACTTTTATTAAATTTGAAATCAATTCAGTTTCAACAAACTTGATTCCAGAAATGGTTCCTGTTTTCATGCAACGAGCATGAAAACAGGAACCATTTCTGGAAATAAAGTTCGGTGGGAAGCGAGTAACTTTTCGAAGGTAAGAGTTTGTTCAAAAAGTGAACTAATAAACCTGACTTTTACTGATGAAATTTGAAATATTATAAACTTTTAAATATTAATGTGTTATTTTTTTATTTATAAGCAGTAAATTAGATTTTTACGTATTTTAAGGATTATGGTAAATCAGAACGTTCTAAAGAGAAGAAAATTCCATAGATATCCTTAAATCCAGAGTTTTAGAATGAGTACGATTGGTAACTGGTACGTAAGTAGGTATAGTCCGCGCCAAACTACTTGTCCGCTCTTTTACGTTACGCTTGAGTGGAGGAAGTGGACATCGGTAAACAGGGTTCTTTTAATGTTAACGTATGAAGTTAGACTGCTGTCGCACGACACCCGTACGTCGTATTGCACACGGGCGGTTATGTTTTTCATACAAAATGAAACGCGTGAGCAGTCGGAGCTATCCATCATTTCAGTTAGGAGAATTTCTTTGCGATTGTTACGTGTCACCATGTTTTATGAAAAACACAAGCATTCATTTGCAGTACGAAAATCGTCCTACTGTCGTGCGGCAGCAGTTCGATATATCATGTTATATGAAAGCGTCCCAAATACGAGTAGGTACGTAAAGTTCCTTCAAGTACGAAAGTAGTAGGTAAATAGTTCGTACAAAGTAGAAGAATATGAGTATCTTCGTGAAGGCGGATAGGGAGCCACTTGAGCGAATATCTAAATTCTGAAACGTGGTTATATTTACGGAGCTCAAATATAAACCGCACTTAAGGCGTTCAAATTTGCTTCGATTGCTCTTCTGTTATGTTTAAATATCAATAGAATGGTTAATAAGAATAATTATATTATTATATATATTTAGTGGAGTGCCTGGAGCATTCTAAACCGTAAAACCTCGGATTAGAGTTATACTGAATGAATTAATATGATCGATGTGGGATATTGTTTTTTAAACTATAAATTGCAATGTTTACCCAATTTTTTTTTGTGCACTCCATTTTTTTATTGTTTAAAAAAATATTATAAAAAAATAATGTTTGACCATATATTTTCACTTTAAACAGTATTTTATTTTTTTAATTTGTTAAATCTTTCCTGAGTACACATATAGGAACGTTTTTCTAAGATATCTGTGTATAAAAATAGCAGTACCTAGGGATTTCGAACAGGTAGAAAAACGTGAAGGGGAGAGCGGAGCGAAAGCTCCTATGTACAAAAGAATTTCTCGGCCAGTTTAATTATAAACGAAACGAACTCTATTGTGTACATTTAAAAAAATAGGTAATTAATTATGACTAAGAAAAGAAAAAAAATATTTGTACAAAATCTGTTTATTTAAATATATTACATTGTTGTCTACATCAAATATTTTCTTCTACTTCATCTATCTGTGAAGTATTGGAACAACTATTTCCGCTGCACTGTAAACATGCTACACTGCAGTATAAACCACTTCATCGGCATCCACACGGTTACATTATGGTTAATTTTTTTAAAACATATAATTGTATTGGGCCCAAATTTAGGTGAAATGATAATATCATCGTGAAAGCGTTCTATTAGTCGTTTTTTAATAGATTTTTCGTCCGGGATATGCTCTGTAGTGATGACGTTTTTCAACTCTTGCATGGTAAATTGGCAATCATCATTCTCTTCTATGTACTTGTACTTCTATGTACTTTTCAACATTACTGAGGTGAATTGAATTTTTCAGCAAAGTATAACAATCCGAATGATATTTTGCTGAGTGTTTTTTAAGTCGGTTAAGTATATCAGAAATCCTTTTATGGATATCTCGATAATAAGCAGATTTCTGGACAGCTATAAAATTCGTGATGGATTCATTTAAAGTTGGAGTTTTGATGTATGAAATCTGCCTACGCCGATCTTTATTTAATTTTACTTACTTGAATGAGCATAAACAAATTCAGTTTGTAGGTGAGGTAACAATCCATCTTGGCGTTCGGTTGAAGCAGCTTGTAAAGTTACGTTATTTTTTTTTTGTCTCTCTACATTATAGTATTTCATTTGTGTTGCAATTATCTGAATAAATGTTTCTTTCTTTCTTTCTTTCTTTCTTTCTAAAGAGGTTACTCCTCGACTAATTTTTATAATTTCACCTAAATTTGAATTTGTTTCGGAAGATGAACCCAGGTGTATACATATTATGTAGCTATTTTCATCAGCCATGCTGCTAGCCGTTGGTTTATCCATTGTTCGAAATCTAATAAAAAACAATTAATAATTAATTAATTGCATTTGATTCATTATTATCATATATATTTTTTATTGAAACTGATCTTTAAATTTCGATTTATTTATTATTTAATTAATTCAATAATGAACTGTAGTTTTCAATCTAATCACTTACCAAATTAAGCAATACAAAATAATTTGTAATAGTTCAATATAAAAACGTCGTCTTCAATACACCTTCCAGTACATAAATATACAAGAATTTTTCACTAATAAACCACATTTTCACTGTTATAGAAGCACAATATTCACAAAACACGTGTTACTTGCAACTAAACTAGCCGAGAAATTCCATTGTACATAGCAGCTGTCGCTCTCCCCTCCACGTTTTTCTACCTGTTCGAGATCCCTAGGTACTGCTATTTTTATACACAGGTATCTTTGAAAAATGTTCCTATATGTCTACTCGGGTAAGATTTAACATATAAATAAAAAGATTACTGTGAAAATATATGGTCAAACATATTTTTTTATAATATTTTTTTAAACAATGAAAAAATGAAGTGCACAAAAATTTTTTAGGTAAACATTGCAATTTACAGTTTAAAAAACAATATCCCACATCGATCATATTAATTCATTCACTATAACTCTAATCCGAGGTGATAAGCCCCAGGCGCTCCACTAATTAATAAGAATAGAGAGGTTAGTTTGAATGTGTAATATTTTTACAGTACTTCGTAAGGTTTTCTCGGTATGAGAGTATGTATTTACTCGTATCACGACCTACAGCTCAATGACTTAATGATTTTTAACATATGAGATATCTCATTCGTCTAAATTGTGGTAGAGTACATAGGGTCTACTACTCTCATATTTTATTTAAGGAAAGTGGGTTTTTGTGATTAGAATACCGTTACATTTATTAGTTTACAAAACTTTGTCATTGACTTCTAGGGTCCAAACAGCTTCGTACTAACTTTCTTCATTTGCGGTACCTAAGATAACCAATCCATAGTTAAATACTAACTTAGGTTGTATGACGATCTATATAAGCTCGGCCTTTTGAAAATGCCTTAGATTAATTCTGTCTTCATCTTCATGTTACACAGTCCTTTGTAACGAAAGGTACGTTGAGTATTATTTTCACGCGTCAAATACATTCGAAATTCTGAATACCTATTGTTCCCTTTACAAGACTTCGTGCAAAATGTTGTAAAGATTTCCATTTGGCTTCTTTCTCTTCATGAATTGTATATGTGGAATTTATATATTCCTATTACAGTGAAAAAGGATAGATAGCAAATATTTTTGTGAAACACCTCATTTCGCTCTATCGACTTTTATTATGTAGTAAAATTTGGTTCCATCACAATTGCAAGTTTTGTTATTTTACCATTTTTATAAAATGCGAATGTATAGTGGGTAAGGTATTTATTTTTGAAATAACAACAAATACTTCCATACTTTATTTGTATGCAGTGGTGTCGATTTGATTTGAGATTGGCACACATGACTCTGAATCACGCTGTCGAAGTTTTCTTGACCTTTTCCATATGCACCAAAATGAAACTATTGCTGATTCCCAGGCATCACCTAGCCTAGCGGGAAATCTTTATTTGTCAAAAAACAATTAAGGTTTACATTTGATAATATCATCTAACAATAAGTAATCGAATGATACCTAAAGATGTTTATACTATCACCTTAATTACATAGCAACGTAATTAATTATGCGGTCTTTTATATTTCTCTGTACCTAGGATATTTTTCGGTCTGAAATGTTACAAATAGCATTGCTATTGCGACAAACATGTACAAACAGCTACCGTATTTCGCAGAATCCCCTAAAGCACCTTACACGTGTCTTAATTTATGAAGCGCAAACATAAAATCGGTTTGTATATAATTGTATCTGAATGTATTTATTTGGAAAAATAGAAAGAGTAGTTAAAGGTGGTAAGGACTATTTTAAACATAATAATTAGGAACATTTCGAAGGTGGTAGAACCCTTTGTGGTTCGACTCCGGCGGCACCACCGCCACACCTATTTCTACCTAATAACAGCAGTGTTAGGCGCTGCTGTGTTCCGTTTTAAAGGGTGTGGTAAGGAAGACAGACTTTTCCGAAGCGTTCCAGCTTAGTCATCAGGGGTAGCGGCGCATCCGTGGCCGACCTCAGGTAGGAATATCTAATCATATCTGGAGTTGATTACAGATGTCCATGGGTGGCAGTAGCCACTTACCATTAGGTGGACTGCATGTTCGTCTGCTACTCCTATATTATAAAAAAATATATGTACGTTACGGTGCTGTTCTTTCATTTCCGAGACACTCTGTAAAAAAAAAAACTTAAACGCTTATGGATATAAAATAGTATTAGTTAATGTTGTCATTGTGAACTTTTAATGTATTTTTTATTATAAGTACAATAACTCGTTTTTAAAAACCTGCGCGTAGTTGAGATTCGTAAAGTTAGAAAACATTTTTTCGATTTTATTTTATGTGTATGTTTGCTTGTCTAGGGACATGCAAGAGTAAAAGCAAAATTCAAATATTACTATCGATCCACTCCAATAATGAAGAACCTGCCTGTAATATTTCATTTTCTTCCATTTTTTACACTTCCTAGTTTTCCGAGACACATTAAACAAGTATGTTACAAACCTTAGCAAAGCTTTTAAGCAATGGTTTTCAAAGTAAGTCTAGATTTATGCTATTTCATTATGGCTTGACAGTAGTTAGGTAAAGTAACTATTTGAAGTTGAACTGTTACTGATTGTGAAGATCTTCAAACCGAGAGTTCAATGTCTGCTCTAGTTTTTAAGTAGTTCTAGTGGCGTACCTTCGATGTAGCTTAGCGGGTAAGACTGAAACTAATGCCTTTAATATCCAAAAGGCCATAGTTTCAATGTTCTAAAAGTTTCAATTTATGTCTTTGAATCTTTGAAAGTCTTTGAATTTAAAACTAATTTTGACAATGATTAAAACGGGTATAGATCGACCGTAGAGGTACTGCCACACCTATTTTAGCATGAAACAGTTCTTTAATTTTGCTGAAAAAGCATGGATGCCAGCTGACTAACACAATATGAGGCAACCATTTAGTCCTCAGGAGCGGCAGGTTATGACCACCCGATGGACTATACGGGGTAAATTTTTCAAATAGGCCTTCAGGACCAAATCTGGAATTACCAGGAATAGCGAAAGAAGCTGAAAGGAGTTACGAGGCCGACTTTGATAAAAACTAAAACTGTTTCAGTTTTTATCAAAATTCACCCTCTATACTCGTATGTTACTTCAGTCTTTTAATTAAAATAATTTTCCTTGAAAATATGCTTATTAGTAAACCAATCTTCATTAGAGCAGTTGAGGTAACCTTTAAATGCGATATCACAGCGTTGAATGATTTTACGTAATATTGCTATGGAAACTGTATCATTATGTAGCTGTTTTTATGTTAATGTTATCTATAGACGTATAAGTTTCAAGGTAGTTCTGTATCGCTGAAATTAATAATAGTATAAAATTAGATATCGTAAATGTGTATTATCTTTTATAATAACATTTATATAATATATCGATAATGTATTATTTTATGGTTCATACGTTCATACGTTCCCTCCGAATACAATTTTAAGACTCCTATTTTTAAAACATTTCTATCGACGATGGATCGATAATCATTTTATTTAAAGGTATCACCCAAATCCAATATCGAAATCTTAAACGATATTTGTAGATACGATACGATGAATGGTAAACAACGTGCGTAGGTGCCGCCACATGTATTTCTGCCTCATAACAGCAGTGTTGAACGCTGCTGTGGTGTTTTGAAGGGAAGAGACATATTATACTTTTCCGAGGAATTCCAGCTTAGTCTTCCGAGGGAGCGGCGCATCTGTTGCTGACCTCAGATAGGAAACTAGTTCATTTTAGATGTTTGGGGTTCATTTTAGATGTCATGGCAGCAGTAGCCACTTATCAGGTGGAGTGCATGCTCGTCTACTACTCTAAAATTATTTAAAAAACGTGCATTACCGTGTTCACCGTTCAGCTTCGTGATGGTAAAAATGTAATTTGTTCCAGGTGGTGCGTATGTTTGTGTTGGTGGTGATGGTGTTCGCGCTATGCTGGCTCCCGTACCACGCGTACTTCGTGCTGGTATACCACCACCAGTCGCTGGCGTCTGCGCCCTTCGCACAGCACATCTATCTCGGCTTCTACTGGCTCGCGATGGCCAACTCCATGTTCAACCCACTTATCTATTACTGGATGAGCAACAAGTAAGTATCAATGAAAGTCATCTTGAAGGTCTTGAAGTCGTGTAATCATCCATCCATCCATCCATCCATCAGCCTTTTGAGGTCCACTGCTGGACATAGGCCTCCCCTAATTGGCGCCACTCCAACCGGTCCCGTGCCCTTTGAAGCCAGCGGTTTCCCGCCGTCTTCTTCAGGTCGTCGGTCCACCTGGTCGGGGGGCGGCCTGAACTCCTTTTGCCTACGCGTGGTCGCCACTCGAGGACCTTCCTTCCCCACCGGTTATCGGTCCTCCGAGCGATGTGGCCGGCCCATTGCCACTTCAGCCTGCTAATTTTGAGAGCTATGTCGGTAAGCTTAGTTCGTCTACGGATTTCATCGTTGCGAATCATGTCTCGTAGCGAAATACCAAGCATAGCCCTCTCCATAGCACGCTGAGCGACTCTGAGCTTTCGAACTAGGCCTACAGTAAACGACCACGTTTCGGCGCCGTATGTCATCACTGGCAACACACATTGCTCGAATAATTTCGACTTCAGGCACTGAGGAATTTTGGACGAGAAGATACTCCGTAATTTCCCGAACGCAGCCCAGCCGAGTTGGATTCTTCGAGTGACCTCCCTCTCAAAGTTGGACTTACCCATCCGGATCGTTTGTCCCAGGTAAATGTACTCGTCAACAACTTCGAGAGGAGTGCCATCAACAACTACCGGTACGGGTGTGACATGGACATTTGACATGATTTTCGTCTTGTCCATGTTCATCTTAAGACCCACCCGTTGTGAGGCACTGTTGAGGTCTCCTAGCATTTTACTGAGGTCCCTCAGCGAATCTGCCAAGATGACTATATCATCGGCAAATCGAAGGTGTGTGAGGTGTTCGCCATTGATGTTAACGCCAAGACCTTTCCACTCCATCAGCTTGAACACATCTTCCAACGCAGCGGTGAACAGCTTCGGCGATACAACATCGCCCTGTCTAACTCCCCGCTGCAATTGGATAGGGTTCGTCCTCTGATCGTGTACTCGGACTGACATGGTGGCGGCTTTGTATACACACTTCAACACCTCGATGTACCTATAGTCGATCTGGCATCGCTGAAGGGACTCCAGCACTGCCCAGGTCTCGATAGAATCGAAGGCTTTCTCATAGTCCACATAGGCAACACATAGCGGCAGATTATACTCCTCGGTCTTCTGTATAATCTGCCGGAGCGTGTGTATGTGGTCCATGGTGCTGTAGCCTTTTCGGAATCCGGCTTGTTCGGGAGGCTGGAAGTCGTCAAGCCTGCGTGCAATACGGTTAGTGAGGACCCTCGAAAAGAGCTTATAAACATGGCTCAGAAGCGCAATGGGCCTGTAGTTCTTCAATAGGGTTTTATCGCCCTTTTTGAAGAACAGTACCACTACGCTTCTGCTCCACGCTTCCGGGGTAGTTCCGCTATTGATCACGGAATCGAACAACTTTTGGAGCGCCACTAGTACGGGTTTTCCGCCAGCTTTTAGCAGCTCTGTTGTGATTCCGTCATCTCCCGGTGCCTTGTTGGTTTTAAGCTGTTTGAGAGCCCCTCTAATCTCGTACAGGCTGACTTCCGGGAGGTCTTCGGTGTAGTGTCGGGTCAGCTTAGCACGTTTGTCGTTCACAGTCTTACGGGCTGGAACTCGTGCAGAAGTATACAGCTGTCCGTAGTAATTCTCGATCTCCCTCAGAACTTCGGGCTTAGACGAAACTATGGTGCCCGACTCGGTCTTCAACCTCGTCAACAGACTCTGCCCAATGCACAGATCTCTTGCGAACACTTTAGAGCCTCGGTTTCGCTCAATAGCGTCTTTTACGCGATTAGCGTTATAAGAACGCCAATCGCGTCGCCTACCTTGGGAGATCTGTTTATTAAGCAGCCTGTATTTCGACATTGAGGTTGGAGACTGCACACACAGTTCTCGTCTTTCCCGCATAAGACCGAGAGTATGCTCTGAGAGAACTCGAGACTTACCACTGGAGTGGGCCTTGAAGTACTTAGACCCTACCTCGTGGACAGTTGCTACAACCTGGGTGTTAATATCGTCCACGGAAACGCAAGAATCGAGGCACGCGAAACGGTTTCGTAACTCAATCTGAAAGCCTTCGGAGCCCTGGATTTGGACAGATGTTGGGCGGAGCGTAGACTTCATCAGGCGTGACCGTTCGAGCTTAACGTTGATATTTAATGTGCCTCTTACCATCCGGTGATCACTTCCGGTTTTCACCCTGTTGATCACAGAGACATCATTAAATATGTGCCGTTTGTCTGCCAAAATGAAGTCTATCTCGTTCTTGACGGTACCATCGGGACTTATCCAAGTCCACTTTCGCTGTGCCTTCTTCCTGTAGAAGGAGTTCATCATAAAGAAGTCTTCCCTCTCCAAGAAGTTGGCAAGCAAGTGGCCTCGGTGGTTCCGTTGTCCAATTCCAAAGGGCCCCACCTTCAGTTCGTCACCATTTCGCGTGCCTAGTCTTGCATTAAAATCCCCCATAACAACGGTAAAATGGGTTTTTGAGGTATGTATGGCTCTACTTATGTCCTCATACATAACCTCAACCTCATCGTCTGGGTGTGTCGACGTCGGCGCATATACCTGTATGACCTTCAGCGAATACCGTTTAGATATTCTGAGTATAAGGTACGCTACCCTTGCCGACACACTGTCGACCGTTACCACGTTGTTAACGAGGGATTTGTGGACGAGGAACCCGACACCTCCTTGAGACAGGTGTTCGCCCTCCCGGTGATAGAACAAGTTGCCGGATTTAAGGATTACCGTGTCCTCCCCCTGTCTTCGGACTTCTGATAATCCCAAAATACTCCAGTTTAACTTGTCTATCTCTTCTTCCAGCTCCTGTATCTTCTCGTCGGTCCTCAGTGTCCTGGTATTGTATGTTGCCAGGTGCAGAAGTCGTCGTGTGTGGTAGCCGACTCTCTTCCGGGGATTCTTAGCACCCCCTGCCCCGCCGTTACCTTGGCCGCTACCATAGCCCGGAATAGCGGGGCCGCCGGGGACTGGGGGCCGTGGCTTTTCTGCACCTATCATTGGGGGTTTTTGCCATAGTCACCGCGCCTGGCATGCGTGTTGGTGACCGCAGTAGGTGTTATTCTTACACGGGAAAATGCTGCTGCCCATCTCCTGGTATTTGTCCCTTAGTCGGCTCTTACGACATCCACGGGAAGAGAGGGAGTGGTGCTATTCGAGGCCGGCACCACACGGCACGTGTAATCATATAGTCACATAAAAGGTACAGAGTAACGATATAATAAATATACGTAAGTAAGTTCACACTAGTGATAAGAAGTATTATAACTACACAAGTATCTCGGTTATTCGACTGTTCTTGCTGAAGTCTCCGGCCAGAATGTCGCTCTCTGTTAATTCGAGCGCCGCCATGATGTCGTCCCCACTTCACATACCCGTATCTGTTTTTAAACTGTAGTATCAAATGAGTCACTTACTACTTTAATGTAATGTTATAAAAAAGTGATATCGTTAACATCCAAGCTTCTTATTAACGACGATAACATAAGTGTGTAGCAAGTTGTTTTGCTGCCAAAATGCTGTCATATAAAGTGTAATAATATTGAGGCAATGGAAAATTTATCATTAAGCGGAATAATTGGTGGAAACAGCCGCGTTTCGCTCAAATCTAAGTTTCCATACAAACGAGATAATTAGAAATCTTTAATAGATTCACGATATTATGACGCCATCTTTTGTTGCTTTGAGGGGCAGTATTTCTACGTGATTGTCAAAAACATGATAATGTATTTATTTTACTGTTCTTTGTTTTGTTAGTAGATTTTTAGACGTCGTCAACCCATCACGGTCCCACTGCTGGGTACGGTACTCGTCTCACAATGTGGGGGTCAGACCATTACATTTTGTCTACAGTTTGATGAAATGTTACTTAGTTTCAAAAGTTATTTCCGTGAACATTAATTATACCTATTCGACCTTTTAATACCACATGCACATTATGGTACTAAGTATACTTGATTTACGAGTATAACTTAGTGTTACCGCGATACGTGATTAATGTTCCCTTTACGTGTACTCACTTATTAAAAATAAATTAAAAAGTTATTAAACTGCTTGCTTACAATCCCGTAATCGAGTGATAGTTTTTGCAAAGGTTTTAATGGTTAAAATTAATTCAACGTTGAAATTAAAATACATACGTCCTTTTGAAACATTTACCCTATGTTTTTCGAATGAATGATTTTGTAAGGAAACCAAAAGCAAGCTAACAATCGAGATGAACTTAATTTGACCAAATACCTGCAACCCTTCGAATTGACTGAACACATTGTAAGATCACCCTTTTCTAACAATGCGTTCCGGATACGATCCGACTCAGGTACGGGATAACTGACTCCATTCGAACTCCTGATTTAATTGAATAATTTGCACGCGACTACTTTGCATATAAATTCGTCGGTCGCCGTTTCGGGAAATTTACGGAGTTTACCTGATACCGTCTTCCTTTATTCGAACCTTCGTAAGATTTTTTGTAGCAACATTAAATGTGCGGAACTTTTATTGAATCTTAAACGGAAACGTCGACATGTTTTATGCAAAATAACAAATTATCGGCGTGAATTTGTAAATAAGAAGTATTGGATAATTAGTTTAGCTTAATAAGAAGATACAACATTTAAAACTTTTTTAAGTACCTAATAATAATCGTAAATACTTGTATATTTAAAGCGAAAAAACTCGAGGCCAAATCGACTATCATATCCGATGCATCCTTTGTCACAGATGCATAAGAAATGATACTGCAATTGTTACTCAGACCTTTTGTTAGGAATCCGTAGGATTCATTGCTAGATAATAATAACTTTGATATTTAACGATACAAATAAAAAAGTAATCCATCAAACGAGATCCATTCACAAAGGAACGAGATATCAACTCTGTTTTATTTCAAAGCGATAAAATATTTTGGATGATAATACGAGAGCTTCGAACATTCCAATTAAAGCTCACTTTTCTTTCAGGTTTCGAATATACTTCCGGCTCGTGCTTTGTTGGTGCCGATCTTCAAAAACAACAACGCCTAATGATTTACGGAAGCAATTTGAAATGAACAAGTCGTTTTCAGGTAAGAAAATATTGGTTAAGTTTTAAATGCTTAGTACTTTGACGAACTTTTGGCAAACGTTAATTATGATATGATCATTGGATAGCTACCTTATGGGCGGTATAAATACGCAGGGCTTATATTGGCCATGTATAACTACTTGGTTCCACTGATCCTCATTAAAATAAGGTGGATTTAAGGATTCACTAATTTGTGAAAAGAGTGTGATATAAAAGTTTTAGTACTATGAGTACAATATTATAAGGTAGTAATAGTCAGGTTCATCTAAAAGTCATGAAAGCTTATAACTAAAATAAAGTGGGACTGGAGATTTGACGTCTCAAATATTTCTTGGTATAGATGTGTAAACTGTGTAATTAACTCTCGGGTTAATTAACATTACCTTAAGCTGTCATGGGCAGTGTTAATGTTTGAATGCGTAGTTTATGGCATTCGAACTCAATTGTACCTAAAAATACTAAGGAATAACTATTTATTAATGTTGCACACCAAAAGAAAAACTAAAATAGATCTACAATGAAACGAAACTTCATTTTCTTATAAGTAAGCCGTCACAAAAGCTAGAATCGAACCCAAACCACATGAATATAACGCAATAAGCCGCTAAGCTCTGTAGGACACACCTGACGTAATTTGCGACCTTAACTCCTACCCGAAATTGAGCTCCACGTTGATTAGTTTTCACTACATGTCCCAGGAGTATACTTTATGTTAGTAATTTCTTTCATAAATTTCAAGGCATATTGTTTTTGTTTTTATGGATAATTTGATACAAAAAATAAAATTCAATGCAACTGTTTACAAATAAATACGTTGAATTTTTAAAGAGATGAAGTATGCAAGAAGGTGCATGTAAATTTGTGTTTTACATGAGAAATTATCTATTAACTTTCCTTTTATTGTTATAACGTAAATGTGCATGTTAAGATTTGATATTATAATGTATCTCTGAAAATCAATCATTATGTAACTAACTTTGTCAAGAAAAAAATATCTAATAAACATTTTTAAATTAATTTCCCAAATTCATGTCGAAGATACATTGGACATACTCTATAAATGAGTCTGAAATACAGGCTTTATTTTTAGCTTACTTTCAATTATGGTTATCACGTTTTTTTCAGTCAGGTAAAAATAGGATAACTAATCAATATGTTTCACGAAATAATTATTTATTTCGTGAACACTATTTATAAAGATTTTGAATACTTCAGACTTTGAAAACTTGTCATTATGTTATCATATGAAATCAGAATTTAAGTACATAGTTACAAATAAGTGGTTTTGTATTATCATACCATTCAAACCGGAACACAGCAATGCTTACGCTACTGTTATGAAACATGAATATTTATGGCGTTTGTGCTCTCTCTGTCGAATCTCGAAGGCTTCTACCAGCTTAAGAGACTCGTTGTCAGCTGGAAAATAATTTCTGAAATATAGATGGGAAACAAATGCCTAAACAAAAAATTGTAAAATAGGTACTATGCTTTTATTCTCAGCTTTGCCTCTATCGCTGCTTATACTCGTTAAACATGTTACTACACCTGAAAACTGTCCATTAATATAATGGATACGTGTTTGAAACCAAGTGTGAAGGTACAATAAAATATTGAAACTTTCATAGATCAAGAAGAGCATTATTTTTTACCTACAAATATCATAAATTTTACAATTCGGAATAGTTTTCAAACGTCGTCGCGCGCGGACACAAAACAGCTACACACATAATATGAAAATTAAGGTAAAGGGCATAGATTAGTAAAGATACTTCGCCGCCTTGAAATTGAATGAAGTCACAAACGGCTTAAGAGTAAGTTATTTTTTGAATTCTTGACAAATAAAAACATTTTTAGAATAAATTTACGAATAAATAACTAATACTGCGTAATTTTCATAATAAATAAATAATTATTTCAAATATTTTAGGGACATTTTAGCACGGAGACGTGGCAAAACTTTTTAACGCAACTACTTCAATTCTCAAAACTGGATACATTTTCTTATTAGGGGTGAGTAATCGTTACTAATCTATGGTAAAGGATTGTTGCCATTTTCGTGACGCGTTTTAAAGCCGCGGCGTGCATAGTTGTCTGCGGTTTCCGCTGTTAGGACGGGCACTGACATCGATCTCTTTCGGTCTATTTTTTATTATATAGAAGTAGCCAACGGATGCAGTCTACCAGATAGTAAATGTGTAGTAACTGTCGCTCACATCTGCAACTTCAGATAAGATTAGAGTCCTACTTGAGGTCGGCCACAGATACGCTTTCTACACTCACAACCCCACACCAGGATACCCTGTATAATGGGTGCCATGGACATACACAGAGACAAATACACAAACACCCAGACCCAGAAACATAAACCTAAATTTATCATTTAGATATCAGACCGTTATGGTTACCGCTTCGCCACGCGAGACGTCAGATGCGCCGCTACACCTGAGGGCTAATCTGGAACGCCTCGGAAAAGTATGTCTACCTCACCACACCCATCAAACCAGAACACAGCAGTACTTTACACTGCTGTTAGGCATTATGTAGAAATAGATGTAGCGGTGGTGCCGTCAGAGTTGAACCACAAAGGGTTCTCCCGCCTCTAACGTACCTGCGATCGTATTCTGCCGAATTTGCGGGCTTCTATAACCGCACAAAACTGCGGCATACATGTACGCGTGTGAAAGAGGCTGAAAACTGCTTTTTGCATTTACACTCTAAAGAAGATTCATCTTTAAAAAAACGTTATTGCTCAGATCATCTGGATCATTACCGTTGAGTGGGATTAAGATTAAAGTAACCTTTCATTATAGTCATTCAATTTTTCCCGTAACTGAAGGGTGAAATATCGAAGGATCTTCATTAGTGGCATTTTAGATAAAAATAAATTTGTTACCGTCTTAAGACAGGATTGGTCTATGCGTGATTGATATTTACTTTTATATCGACGTTGTTATTGGCTCTTTCACCCTTACTGATATCGAAAGTAAGCTCACAGTGTGTTAACCTGTGGGGCAAGAACATGATGTTTTACCGCCGGCCTTACCCTGAGTCGAAAGTCATTGAACCAGCAATAAAGAGGCTATGTTTGGTATTACGGTATACGAAAGAATTTGTTACGATCAAATACAAAGTCAGAAAAACCATACCGACGTAGCTTTTACGGTAAACTGACGTGACCATAAGCCAGCTTTGTTGTTGACAATTGACATGCAGGCATGCACGTATGTATTCTCGCACAGAGACACACATGCATACACGTACGTATATATTCACACACGCGCATGTAGCAATCAATAGCAAGTCGTCTATTGACTCCCACCTAGATATACTGATGACTTATATAACACTACAAATTCACAGAATGATAGTAACGTACAATTTTGCTAATTGAAGTAGGCTTTGGGATTACTCGGCCTGCACAGACTCATAATTGGATGTATGGGTAGGTCGCCACTTAACCTTATTAGAGTTATAAGTATAATAAAGTTCAGTAAAACAGACAAAAGGTTTTTTTATGTTATGAGAAGTAGCAGACAGCATGCAGTCCGCCTGGTAGTAAATGGCTACTGCTGAAAATTCACATCGGTAATCAATCACAGATAAGATTTGATTTCTGCATGAGATCAGCCACAGGTGTGCCGCTATCCCTGAGGACTAACCTAGAACACCTCGGAAAAGTATGTCTTACCGCACTCCTTAAATCAGACCACATCAGCTCTTAACTTTGCTATTATCAGGCAAAAATAGCTGCCCGAGTCGAACCACAGAGGGTTTAATTACATTACATTTTTAATTATGTACAAAGCATCTCTAAGCTCTGTTCCGCCAAAGTTTAGACTTCATTAAATCTCTAACATGTTTCAATTAGGAACTTTAATTAAATACGAAGTTAAACAAACCTTTTCGCGCTTGTTATTATAAGATAATAGGACATGACCTACGTCCATTGGGGCGATTATCATTTAACATAGAATACGGGGCTTATTTTACATGGTTATAAAGGATTTCGGAGGAATACGTAACTGTTTCATCAGGTAGCCTATTCAAAGCCCAATTGTAATAGTTTTGTAACGTATAACTTAACAAAATACCTATGAACCTATATATTTAATTACATAGCTGTCTTCACTATTTATTAGGTCACTCAAGGTTCGTCTTGATTCTCAGAGACAAATGAGATGAGTATCCAGTACTAATTATAAACACACATAAATACATAAAAATATGTATTCATATTTACATAAGCTCGAAAAACTTTATCCTTTACAGTCGGGTAAAAAAACAGGAGAATTGAAGAAAATAGCACACTATTAGGTATGACTATTAGGTATGGCGTCGTTGCTCTCGGAGGCGTGGTGTATTGGCGCGGGGGCCAGGGAGACCCGGTGAAACGGTTTTCCGCTGGCCGCCCGCCGGTTAGTTGGGGACCCGAACCCGGGTAACACCGTCAACCTCTGGCCCGGGAGGCTGTCCCGCCAACCGGCGAAAAATCCCGTTGCACGATTACCCTGCCGGAGTAAGAGACCGGAGTGGAGCCGGGTAGTCGTGCACGGGGGGGACCGGGGGCCCTTCCGTCCCCCGCGCCAGCATCCCACATTACCACTGTGAGCACGGCGCTACGGGATCCGCACCTTGTCCCGAGAGGCGTCGAAGGAGCATCGCAAGTCCTTTCAAATTCCTCCTCTTTTTCTTATACCACCAGAATGAAAAGGCAGAATAATAAGGGAAGCGTTTACTCAGCGGCGACCTCCTCCACACTTACTGTGGACATGTGCAACATCAGGGGGCTCCATTCCAATCTGGATGCCGTCCATCACCACCTTGAGACGGCAAAGCCGGCTTTTCTCTTTTTGACGGAGACGCAGATATCGCCCTCGGGCGAAACATCGTATTTAAATTACCCCGGCTACAGTTTAGAACATGCCTTCAGGCGTCGAGCCGGGGTATGTGTGTATGTTCGGGATGATATCTGCTGCCGCCGTCTCAGCTGCCTCGAAGACAAGGACCTATCCTTGTTGTGGGTGCGCGTGGATATTGGGGGGCAGACCCGCGTCTACGCGTGCCTTTATAGGTCCTACAGCGGAGATGTTGAGACAACTCGACTATTCGAGCACGTCCAGTGGGGGACTGACAAAATGCTGCAGCAGTGCCCTTCGGCGGAGTTGGTCATTCTGGGTGACTTCAATGCCCACCATATTGAATGGCTAGGCTCCCGAATCACGGACTTCGCCGGAAGAACTGCGTATGACTTCTCCTTGGCATATGGGCTCTCCCAGGTCGTACCCGGTCATACTAGGGTACCTGATATTGAGACCCATACTGCGTCTTTGCTGGATCTTCTGTTAACCAACCATCCTGATGACTACCAAGTGATGGTCAAGGCTCCTCTTGGATCTTCTGACCATTGCTTGGTAAGTTCTTCTGTGCCCTTGTCGCGTCCCACGGGGGCTCGACCACCGGGGAAGCGACAAGTTTGGCACTACAGGTCAGCAGATTGGGACGGGCTCCGGGAATTCCTGGCCTCGTACCCGTGGAGGCAGCTATGCTTCGTCTCGGGTGATCCTAGCACATGCGCTGACTCTGTGGCCGACGTCATACGGCAGGGTATGGAATGCTTCATTCCAAACTCTGTCGTGTCCGTCGGTGGGCGGAGTCAGCCCTGGTTTGATGGGCCTTGCGCTAAGGCTTCACGTCATAAGCAAGAGGCCTACCAAGCCTGGGCATCAGCACACGCGTGCAAGGATCCGAAGACCCCCGAGTTACGAACCGCACTTAACGCTGCCTCCCGTTCAGTAAAGAAGTATATGGCCAAGGCGAAGTCTAGGCACATTGGCAGAATTGGCGAGCGACTACTTGGTTACCCCTCCGGGAGTCGAGCCTTCTGGTCGCTGGCCAAAGCTGTCGTGGGTAATTTCTGTCACTCCTCACTACCGCCCCTGCGGAAATCAGACGATTCTCTGGCCCACACGGCAAAGGGGAAAGCCGATCTTCTGGGCAACCTCTTTGCCTCAAACTCGACTCTTGATGACAAGGGGGCCACACCGCCTACCATCCCGCGGTGTGAGGGTTCTATGCCTGATATACGCTTTACGCAGAAAGCTGTCAGGCGAGCTCTATTGTCCCTTGATGTCAAGAAGTCGAGTGGGCCGGACGAAATCCCCGCAGTGGTGCTGAGGACGTGTGCTCCCGAGTTGACTCCCATCTTAACGCGTTTATTCTCGCTTTCCTATACCACAGGTGAAGTACCGTCTTCGTGGAAGGTAGCCCTCGTTCACCCGATTCCTAAAAAGGGTGACCGCAGTGACCCGGCTAATTACAGGCCTATTGCGATAACCTCCTTGCTCTCAAAGGTAATGGAGCGTGTGGTTAATACCCAGCTTCTGAGGTACCTCGAGGATCGCCAGCTGATCAGCGATCACCAATATGGTTTCCGCAAGGGCCGTTCAGCTGGTGATCTTCTGGTGTACCTCACACACCGATGGGCGCAAGCCGTTGAGAGTAATGGTGAGGCGTTGGCGGTTAGCCTGGATATCGCAAAGGCCTTTGACCGGGTCTGGCATAGGGCCCTTCTCGCGAAGCTTCCATCTTACGGTCTTCCCGAGAGGTTGTGCACATGGACAGCCAGTTTTCTGTCTGAGCGGCAAATCAAAGTCGTAGTTGACGGGTGCTGCTCAGACACGAAGCCTGTTAATGCTGGCGTGCCCCAGGGCTCTGTCCTCGCTCCCACGCTATTCATTCTGCATATCAATGACATGTTGCAAAAATCTAGCAGCATTCATTGCTATGCAGATGATAGTACGGGAGATGCTGTGTACACAGGCCGTGCAAACACCTCTCGGACTCTCGTGGAGGAAAGCAGAATCCGACTTGTGTCTGAAATCGAGAACTCTCTGGAGCAGGTCTCGACATGGGGTCGACTTAACCTTGTTGAGTTCAACCCCACGAAGACGCAAGTCTGCGCGTTCACCGCTAAAAAAACCCCATTCGTCATAGCGCCACGGTTCCAGGGAATTCCACTCACCATTGATAAAAGTATAGGGATCCTAGGAGTTGACATATCGTGTGATGTGCAATACCGGGGTCATTTGGACGTTAAGGCGAAGTTGGCATCAAGGAAGCTGGGCGTCCTGAACAGAGCGAAGCGGTACTTCACTGCGGGGCAACTCCTTCTGCTTTATAAGGCGCAAGTGAGACCCCACATGGAGTACTGCTCGCATCTCTGGGCAGGAGCACCCCAATACCAACTTAACCCTCTTGACTCCGTACAGAAACGCGCAGTACGAATCGTCAACGATCCGAGGATTTCCGATCGGCTAGAACCTTTAAGTTTACGGAGGGACATAGGTTCCCTCTGCGTGTTCTACCGGCTTTACAATGGTGAGTGTTCCCAGGAACTATTTGACCTGGTGCCTACATCACCGTTCCTCCATCGCACCACTCGCCGAAGGATGAAGTTCCATCCACACCAACTGGACTCGTGGCGGTCCTCCACGGTTCGATTTGCGCGGACGTTCTTGCCACGGACGTGCAAAATGTGGAATGAACTTCCTTCTGAGGTATTCCCGGAGCGCTATGACATGGGGCTCTTCAAAAAAGGTGCAAAAAGAGCTCTCCTTCAAAGCCGGCGATGCATTGGCGACTCCTCTGGTGTTGCAAATGTCCATAGGCGACGTTGACTACTTTCCATCAGGTAGCACGTCTGCTTTATCGTCAGGTTCAAATATAAAAAAAAAAAAAAAAAAAAAAAAAAAAAAAAAATATTAGGTATGAACAAAGAAAAAACATATATACGGTCGAATTGAGAAATTTCCTCCTTTTTTGAAGTCTGTTAAAAATGAAAAGACATTAAATACAAATACTTTGACGCAACAAAATTAAAAAAATAAACAAGGTCTACGTTCGTACACCTACTCCCGAGGTGGTTGGGCCCGAACTGAAATGGGTTAAATAAAACAGTATTATATTAAGACAATGTTATTTTCACTCATTACAATTTACAATACCGACCCAAGCTTAGCTTTGTTATCACAAAACCGGTAACATTGTTCAATAAATAGCTACAGGCGAACTCGTATGTAACAATTGTTGCCGTAAAGTTAATTAAAATGTTATCGAGCTTTTCATCCGAATGAATTGAAAACTGATTAAGCCTAATTGTAGCTCAAAATATGCCGTGTTTCATATTTCATCAGAATTTATTAATAAATCTATGTTTATTATTTTTGGCAAATATCTATAAAACCTACACGGTTAAACGCTGATACATTCGATTCTTGATTTCATCTTTTGTTTGATGTTTTAATATTTTTCACTGTATTTAATAATACTAAAAACTATTTATAGTGTCTTCAAAATAAATATCTGCAGCATCTATATTAATACGCTTATTTCGACAGTGTAACTCTGACATTCAAGAGACACGACCACGATTAGAACTGCGTTGTTGATCCTAAGGGCTGAATCAAAATGCTTAAATCTTTGTATTATGACGTAATACTTGGATACGATAGTTTTCCGGTTAGGCAGCGTAGGTAATGTGATAATTTAAGAATTCAATCCCACATAACCCGGCGTCGCTCCCACGTCGTCGGGTACCTTTTGAAGGTTTCCCCCTCGTTAGGAAAAAAAGGTAATGTGGTAATGAATATACAATAATTTTACTACGAAGTGCGTCGCAGCAGATAGGTGTTATTGCTGTCTATCATGTAAGGCGACCGTCTTAGTCTTCAGGGGTTGGCAACGTATCTGTGATTCTATATTGATTTGGTTACAAATAGGTATTTATGGCTAGCTAGACTCATTTAATATCTGTTGCCTTCTATTTGTTTTCAATTGTAATCTTAAACAAAAGTCTTCTTAAAAACACCTATATCTTGTTGGGGGGTATCTCCAATTAAAGACTTGAATCCAGCTTGTTATTTTTAATTAATTCCAATACCTCCACAAACATCGTCCTTGACATCTGCCGTTTCCCGCCATAATACCCTTTTGTTTTTAAAATCACGTATACAGCTTTACAGCCAATTAAATATGTGGCCAGCATTATTTTTCGAGTGAAAGGTTTTTAACTAATTTTACTTTTATTTAATTTTATAATGTTGAACTAACATAGTAAGGTATAGCAATAAATGTGACCTTACAATCTTATGTATAGAAGAGTTATGTTCATTATAATAATTTGCCTTAAGGGAGCCATGTAATTCTCAACCACATAAACCATGGGAAAACCTTTTATGAGCATACATACTTGAACAGCATATAAGCTTTTGTTTTCTTGTGTGGTAATTTTATTGTGCGTACGCCTTACCTTGTTTGCCGGAAACAGGCCTAGTTCTGTTGTTTATTTTCCTGTTTGAGCTTTGTAGTAATGTAAGTCAAGTAATTAGAATTTATATGTTTCTAAAATTATTTCTTTGGATTTCTGCGTTCCGAAATAAAACAATTTCTGAAACATCTGACAAAAAATAGTTTAACAAAATAATTGGGCAAGTGCGAGTCGAATTCGCACGAGGAGGGTTCCGTACTACCAAATTTTCGTTTATTTTTTTATTTTTAGCACTTTTTTCATAACAGCCATACAACAGTGCATTCATATTATGAAAATGTGAAGTGAAATATAAAGTGAAAAACGTCGAAATATAGCGCTTTCTTGTATAGCGACACCCATATGTTTTACTTATTAAATGGACATGCTAGAAACAAAAATATTCGTGTATTTATTAACTGAGAACACAAAACTGTACAAAAATATTTGTACTAAGTTTCGTCAAGATGTATAAAGTTCTGGCTTAACTTATGCATATTTTTGATATCTCGACTAATCTCGGAGCTTACGGTCCTTCTTGATCTCCCCGACTAAAGTGTGGTTAGGGACGGCCGTAGTATATCTCTTTGACAAATTGGAGGAAATTTGATATACGCTGTCTGTTAATTAGACGTAGACCTTGCATATGTACTCGTAGTTGTATTCTCATACATTTCTGTTTATACATGTTAGTAAACTAACTAGGTTTTGCTTATGTATTAATTAAAAACTATTTTGTAAGTCGTAGAAAGCAACGCTAGCGAAATGATACTTGGTACACTTCAAATTTGAGAATCTCTGTCCAATCTCTTCCTCAAAATGTTTAATAAACTTAAACCAAATAATAAAGTCTGTTTAATGCGCTTTTGACTACGGAACACCAATTTTTGGTGGAAAGGTGTGAATGTCGGCTGACTTACCTAAGGTGATCATTGTACGAGTAGTTTTCAGTTGCAATACACCAGTAATTAGTTTTAGCTAAAGCCACTTTTCTATTTAAAATTGATTATAGATGTCCATGGGCAAGTAGCCCATGGACATCATCAGGTATCATCAGGTAGATAGTGCATGCTCGTTTCATATAATAAAATTTCAATTACCTATACCCAAATGCCTGCATACAAAAATAACTTTCAACAATTAAATAAATTGAAACTCGAGTAACAGATAAGTTTGACTCGCATTTATTTTTGGATTTTCATTTGTGTTACAGATAATATTATGTTGATTTTTTTATTTTTTAACCTTTCAGCCCTCTTGCATAAATATGATCCTGTTCCTTTTAATAATATATTTCTGATTTTAAACATTTCTAAGTTATCAGCACTGAATAAGAAAATGAAATGATGATTATATTAGTAGGCATTGTCTACGCAGTCTATTACTAACTTCAAAATGATAATTATATCGAAAATATGAGAAAAGTTACCTTACGAGTATTTGTATCACTATCATAATAAAATAATTTTAACACAAAAGTCTAATGTTACACTTCACTTATGTTAACCATTTGTCCTTGTTACGTCATACAAAACTAAGCCGCGTTCACTTAAAACTTTATCACAAAGGCTATTGCGTTAATGCGTCCTACATAAGCTTGTCAAAGTTGGAAATCTTTTAACATACCAGTCATAGATTAGTAAAGATTACTCACTCCTAACAAGAAAAAGTACCCAGTTTTGAGAATTGAAATAGTTGCGTACAAAAGTTTTGACACGTCTTCGTTCTAAAATGTCCCTAAAATATTTGAAATAATTATTTATTTGTTACGTAAATTACGTAATTATTACGTAAATTAGTTATTTATTTGTAAATTTTCTCTAAAAATGTTTTTATATGTCAAGGATTCAAAAAAAGAACTTACTAAAATAAGCCTTTTGTGGCTTCATTCAATTTCAAGGCGGCGAAGTATCTTTACTAATCTATGATACCAGTAAGATACTTAAAATTAAAAAAAAAAGAATCATAATAAAAACGCAAAAATCGAAGTCGAATGAATGTACACCGCTCGCCAAAATGTATTTGAAAAAGATAAGCCGATCAATCATTACGATTATACCCACAAAATAACCATAACAACTACCAAAGTTTAAAAAACAATATGTGGGTAATATTTAAATAATTACAGACTGTAATGTAGACGCATCGTCATACCTACGTATTTAAATATCGTTTCCAGAATCGAATGAATTATTAAGATTTAAATTCATACCTAAAACGTCAATGTCTTCAGAACAGATTTTTTTATACATGATTACCGCATCAATCATTTCCATCTATAATTACAGCGTCGCATTTCGATCAATCAATCATTTTAAATATTGAATGTGCACTTGTACGTAAGTATATAGTAAGTAGGGATGGCGATCCTCCCCGAAAAATATCGATTCTTGAATCGATTCGAATCGAAGTGTGATAAATCGATTCACCAAAAAATCAATACACAAAGAATCGATTCCCCAATAATCGATCCAAAAATCGTTTATAACATATTTGTAGATGTTCAAAAACTTCAAAAAGATAGACATTCGATTTTCTATGATGATAGATCGAATCACTGAATTGAATCATTGCTGGAGATCGATTAAAATTATCGATATTTTTGGTTTAAAAGATCGATCCCTAATAGTCAATGTACTTAACGAATAAGGTTCAATACCTTTATCAGGCTTAGTTATGCATAACCAAAATTTAAATAAAATCCGTTTAAGATTATATCAGGTAATAAAGGTGGCAGAACCCATTGTGTTCTATTTAGGGAGGCCTCCACACCACATATTCTAACTGAGTCCTCAAGAATGACAATGATTCTGTGGCCGATGCAGAACTTTAATTTTATCAAGGTTGATCACATATGTCCGTGGGAAACAACTTTTACCATCAGATGCAAGATTCTTTCTATGCATGATTCTTTGTAATGAAATTGCTTAAAATTTACGGTTTACCATTACACATAATGTTTTTATAACTTATCAATTCTATACACCATCCCATAAATTACTATGTTTCAAATAAACGTCTGTATGATTAATACTATGGATCAATTTTCCCGTGACCGCGTGTAATAAATCATTGTCTCCATTAGTCCGTAAAATATAAATGAATTGTCAATTCGTTTCTGAGATATGTATCTATATCTAATATATAAGTCACGTGTTTCGGTGTTTTTAAAGTATGAGTGTGTAAAGTAGGCTGAAAAAACCTAATGTAAAACATATTATGTATTTCCTTATTGTAATACCTATATTCTTTAAACTAACGAAAACCCATCCAAATAGAATAAAACGGCTTTTGACAAAATCGCGGACATATAAACATACTAGTACATACATAGCGGTCGAATACAGAACCTCCTTTTTTGAAGTCTGTCGATAATATTATGATATTTTTCGACCCAATAACTGGCATAGTTTTAGAGATTTGTTTTTGTAACTGGACATCTGTCTGATTCAGTAGACTGTAGTGAAATTTAATAAAATTTAAATGTTATTTAGTTCCACTCTATTATTAGTCGTGGAATTAATAACAACTATTCGTAGCAGTATACAATAAGCATGTATGTTACACATTTTAATCTTTATTTAAAAAACAATATAATGCCACGCAATTCAAATATAAAAATAACATTACAATATAGGTATATTTTCTGAGTATATTTCTCACATACGAGTAGAAGCAAGCCCTTGTATGTGCCCTTAAATGAATAAAATTACTTATACTAACTTAATAGGTGCTAATAGTAACTAATGAGCATTTAGTCTGTTTACTTAGCAAAAGTTTTCATCTGCTAGGGTAGTTGTTTGTTTTAATTAAAACCTTAGAAGTAAAGACTTTCTTTATTAAACTTATACAAACGTAGAATTCAGATAATACGAGTATAATCCAACAATGATGTTATACTTTGGTAGTATTTTGTTATGACTTATTTTTGCCCAGACTTTAAATAATAGGAAAAGACTGCGATCGCTGCTTGCAAAGACAAAACGGTTGACAGTTTTTTTTATTTTAGTTAATTTACATGTTTATATTTTCAAAAAACTTTATTTTTAAAAGCTTATTCTTAACGACTGACGCTCTTTATGAGTAAAAATAGACATGACGGGGTGAGTTGACTGCACTGTGGATGAATAAACAATTTTAAATTGGAGAGAATCTGATTTAAGATGCGTAACTGCCGATTTTTTTAATATAGGAGTAGCAAACGAGCATGCAGTCCACCTGTTGGTAAGCTAGAACGCCTCGGAAAATTATGCCTCCCTTACCACACATTTCAAACCAAAACACAACACCGCTTAAAATTGCTGTTATGAGGCAGAAATCGCTGGAGTCGAACCACAAAGGATTCTACTACCTTCAGAAAAAATAATTGAAGATTCAATTAAATTATCCTCATACAGCATATCCATTTTACCACACTCTACAAAAACTTGAAGCTAGCAACTGTAATTTTGCTAGGAAAAAATAGTAGTGGATATAGTATTGAGAATTTTACTACTTCCAGTATTTAGTTCCACTATCTTATTTGATTTATTATTGAAAGTAGGTAGAACACTCATGTCAATAGCTAAAACTCCTTGCTAACATGTGGTTTTGTTGCAGCTAGCCAAAGGCACTATGCATCTTCATTCAGTCGGGCCTGACATTCGCGACAACGGAGCAACAATTCCCGTTCGCTCCCTCAGAATGGTACGTTGGATATTTAAATATATATAATTGACTATAGAATATGTACCTATAGCTGACTTTAGTAGTTTCTTTTTATTCGCAATACAATTATTTACGCAGGCTGATTCGTTTATATATTTAGTAACTATAGAATAATCAAAAAGTATGAAAAAAGAAACAGATACTTATGACACAAGAATAATCCGTATGTACAAATGTTTCTTCCCATTTTTATGATTTCATTATACTTAGGCTTACAATTATAACTTCTTTGTAAAGAAACATAACAATGTACGTTGTAACAAGTATTAAAAAAACATATTACACAACATATTAAACTGTCTATGAAACTTGTGCATTTTTTGCACTAATCTAGAATTAGTGCAAAAACTCACTAGGTCTCAAAAAGGATATAATATCGCCCAGTTTTTAAATTACGGAGAAATTGCTCAGAAAATCGATTGAAAATTCATTATTACCTGAATTTCAGATAGTATAATGCAAGGTGCTCCGGTGTATCGTAAAATACCTTTCAAATTCTCTTTTCCCGAGATTTTTATCTCATTTTGTCTAAAATGTAATTAGAAGTAGAATTTTAATAAAATAAAAGTTGTATAGATGAATTTTTTGACATGTAGGTACAGTTATGCTTCGATTTCTTTTATTTATATTTAAACTTTAAACTTTAACTCTTGCATATAAAAGTGGCATTTTCCGTTCATGGATATCTATATTACGTGTTTTAAGTGAGGTAGGTCTCGGATGTGGTTATACCCTTGAGGATTTAGTTGGAACGCCTCGTATAAATGTTTATTCCTTGCCTCACCCTTCAAACTAAAACACGGCATTGCTTTGCACTTACGTTATAAATCAGGACTAGGTTAGTTTTTTTTGTAGCAGACAGTGTAGCAGACGCGTAGTGCAGTCCACCCAATCGTAAGTGGCTACTGCCGCCCATAGACATCTGTAATCAACGCCAGATAGGATTAAATATTCCATTTTTTTTTCTTGACGAGGGGGAACCTTCAAAAGGTATACTTATGGTATATGGGATACTTACCGCACTAACCCCCCCTCCCCCCTCCCCCCCGCCCCACCGGTGGCCGTCCTCAACGCTTGTTGGAGAACTCGGGATCCGACGGAACGTAACCGGAGTCCTCCAAGCGCGATGCCCCGACCGGGCTCAGCCCTGGGGGAGCAGTTTTCGCTCCTCCCGGACCATTTGGTGTAGACAACGCTATGCGACCACACATACCGCCATCCTTCCCGGGATCGCTTACTGGACGGCTGGAGCTCCCACTCTTGCCGCCTGCAACCCCGTAAGCCCCCTTTTAGTCGCCTCTTACGACAGGCAGGAGTTACCGTAACCCTATTCTAGTCCCGGAACTACAGGGACAAGGATTAAATATTCCTACCTGAGGTCGACCAGAGATGCGCCGTTATCCCTAAGGTCTAAGTTGGAGCACCTCGATAAAGAATGTCACCCTTACTATACCCTTTAAGCCAGAACACAGCTTCACACTGCTATAATTTGACAGAAATAGGTATAACAGTATTATGTCGAGAGTCGAATTACGGGAGCTTTACTACCTTTTAACTTATTTGGTGGAAGTAAATGTAACCATAATTTTTCATTCAATTCCTACGGTACATTACTCGCTGTAGGACAGCTTAATGATTTAGATCTTAGTCACTTCTCTGTGTGGAAACGGTAAGGATAATGGTTTTGTGAAATTATTTCACATAAATTATCTCGAAAACGTGATGTTATTTAAGTATTTTTTTCCTATAATAGTACACAAATATCTGTTCGTGCATGACTTCGGATCAGATTAGTTTTTTTTTTTTTATAATATGTAACAGCATGCATTCTATCTAATGGAACTTACCATCACCACTTAGTAACTACTCCGTGGACATCCGTAACGAACTCTATATAGAACACAGGTTCTACTTGAGCCTGTGTGTTGAATCCTGACTACTAAGATATCTGTGGTATGTAAATCAGCCGGCATTTATGCTCCCTTTCTCTGCGACACATGAACTGATTCACTCTAAAATAGGTATGACAAGATATCTAATAGCTCCGTGGTATGAGTTTCAGCCTTAAACTCTGGCGATGTCGGTGCGGGCCCTAGGCACGTAGCTCTGATTTTTGAGAAGCATATTAACAGTAAATGATCATTTTAGCCATCTTACTCACTTCTCATTATTCTTCGGCAAAACTTTTTAAATATTGTTTGAAAATTATCCATCATGGTTTTAAAGCTATTTTATGTCTATGTAGCCAATTTGAAGTATTTAAATTTAGTATTTTTACAAAAAACAAAAAAATCTTAATTATTTGTGCCTACGCGAAAATAATCTGCACGAGCAAGCGAGAAGCGATTTCTAAATTTACCGATGTCTTGGGAAATTTTGGGTACATCTTAAATAAAATTAGAAACGAAATGAGAAGTAAAAGTGGCTTATTCTAAAAGATACGTGTAATAAATATACGGTATACTATTTTATTTGAAGAAATAAATATACGACTTTCTATTTTGTAATAGGTGTTAACTAAAATATATTTGAAACACAACTTATTTGTGTTTTTCGTTTTATTACGTGAATCCACGATAGGCGCTGTCGTATTAAAATAAATGTTAAATTTATAATACTATCTATATAACGATCTATAATACGTTCGTAAGATGTATCATAACGATGAAATAATAAGTTTTTTAACAGATTGTTTAGAATAAAAGCCATCATTTAGATAAATTTTAAATTCAGCTACGGAAAATTTACTGTCTCACGAAATGTAGGTACTCCAATGCATGGCTTCTCTATTATTTCGCAGAAATGCTAAATATGTTCGGAATACAAGGAGGAGCAATCCTAAAAGGCCTTTTACGTTTGAAATTCCCGTCATAAAGTGACTACGCATACAGCTATATACATTATACGTGTCTAATCATACATATCTCACATAAAAAATGTTGTCTCATATGATGAAGTGGTGCTTTCACATTTTGTTTTCAAACTTAAAAACTTTGCAATTAAAATAAAGCAGCTATTTTGAAATCGAAAATAAACCCTTTAACATTACACAAAAGTAGTATATTTATAGAATCCTCTCTTGAAAAGGGTAGTGGAGCTATATTTTAATAGCGGCCATACTTTTATCTATTTTAATTTTACAACAATGACGCCATTACTCACGAAGGGGAAACTTGAAAGGGTAAATAAATCGGTCATGACATCTGGTCCAAACAGTTTATAAGTAGTTTAGTAAAAGAACATATATATGTCGGAACAGGATGGCCGAATTAGTTAATTTTTGTATGTATTCCCGAACCGACATCTTTGTTAATTCTTATTTGTCAGGATAATTGTGATACAGGTTCACGTAGGTATACATTCGCAGATATTCTTATCATTAACTTATGTCTCTTAACTTAATCACTTGTAATGCTATACATAGTCCTTAAATCACTATACTGAGAATGCTTTAATTAATCGAACTACAACTAAATGGACACTATCAAAACGGAGACAGTTCCTCGGTGCGCGCAAGTCAACTTCACTCGTCAGTTCCCAAGTCGCTCTGTATGCGTTCGTCCCTTATGACCGCCGCACCGAGACTCTGTCGAAGCTCCACCAAGTGCTTTAGGTGTAGCTTGTGTTCTGAAGTACCCATTTTATGACGTCACAAGTTACCACTCCGACATATAAATCAATATCTTCTATCTAAATGGTTAACTACGTTTCCGGGACATACAATGAGAATATAATGGAAAAGTTTCAATTATGAAAACGGAACATTTATGGACTTTTCGTTACAAATTTAACTCCTACTATATATCATATATTGTTATTTGTATATATTTAAAAATTAAATACTTTTGAACTAAGTATACGGGGTGAATTTTTCAAATGGGTCTTCAGGGCCACATCCGAAACTATAAGGCTTAGCGAAAAATGCTGAAAGGAGTTACAAGGCTGATTTTGATAAAAACTAAAACTGCATTGTTCGTTTTTTTAAATATCTTTTTCCCTAGCCGCGAATCGAACGAGTTCATTTTGAATGAAAAAAAATACACCCTCTGTATGATTTCAATATCTAATAGTGTTATTGATAAGGATCAAATTCTAATTCTAAGGTCAAAGTCAATGAATTTGACCTGTCGTTTAATGTTCGGGATATATATATATACATAAATATAAACACTCATCTCCTAATATAATTAACGTTAGATATTAACTTTAGGGTGGCCCATCCAGTCCGGTGTGTAACATAAAATTTCTAGAAATACTAAGTGTTCGTCTAGTTATTTATGTCTGCTATCTGTATTCTAAGCAAGGAGGTTAAGAATATACAGATAGGTACATAAACATAATAATTATTGAACGTGAAATTGCAGCCAGCTTTCTTAGATATTCTAAGAGACAGAAGCTACTTAGCACCATTAATTATAGGGTTTTTTTAGTACATAACTTTGGTTATATATGTAATAAATAATAATTCTCTTTATTGATTGAATGTGTTTTAGTCGGTTCACCGCGATGATCAAGGTCTCAGGTCAGTTTTCTGTCACCTTTACATCGAGTTTTGAAAAAATACAGATGCGTGCTTTGGAACTGAACCTCGGACCCACCGATTGATAGCCAAATTTCAACCACTACTCTATCACATCCTATGTTGTGTTTGGTCTTGAACTAAATAGATCTCAGCTTGTTCATAACAGCAAATAGGCTCATCAATTTGCGTCCATATTTGTAAATATTATGCGATTATGATGTTAACCAATTCGCACTTGTATTATCAAAAACCCTTTTCGCCGTATTAACCGTAGCTTGTGTACTGAATAGATGATAACATAACATGTTAGAACCAACATGCCTCATAATATTTTATGTTTACGCACAACAAAATAGGCCTGAATGGTAAATATTGAGAATAAACATATACATAAACCTATACTCGTGAAATTGGTTCCTAGAACTGATATATTGACATAAATTTAATACATTGGAAACAAACTTTTTTAAACGTACAAAGGTGACTTTGCAAGGTTATTAAAAGATTAAAATTCCTAGATATACTAATATTATAAATCTATCTAAATTATTTTAGTATGTTTGTAAAATAAAAACAAATGATATGTAGTATTTTTGAAGGTGGTAGAAGCCTTTGTGGTTCGACTCCGGCGGCACCATCGCCACATCTATTTTTGCCTATTAACAGTATTACCTATTAAGCGCTGCTGTCAGAACTTTCTGAGGCGATCCAGCTTAGTCCTCAGGGATTGCAGCACATCTATCGCTGACCTCAGGTAGGAATATCTAATCCTATCTGGGGTTGATTACAGATATCCATGGGCGGCAGTAGCCACTTACCGTCAAAGGGACTGCATGCTCGTCGAATACGATATTATAAAAAAAGTCACATTACTTACTGCTATAAAAGTTACCCTGATTTCGATAGGTATTTTATACAGTGAGTTGTAGTGGATCGAATCAAATGGAAATTTGAGAGCACTTCAGAGATTGTTTTCAACTTCAACATCAGCACTAGAATGTATAAAACTGGTAACGTTATATAAAGGTAAAGGTCAGGTTCGAGGGGGTAAGACGTCATAGCATTAGATAAGATTTTAATCAAGTAATTTCATATGAATTAGTTAAGCTATTTCATATGAAAAGTAAACGAAGCGTTTTATTTGACCATCAGTATTTTCTGTTTAGGTAAGACTTTGTCAAGCTAAATTAAATTCAAATTTCATTTAATTTTCACACTGTATTCACAAAAAAATATCAATACAAAAATGTGTATTATTAATTATTATTCATATTTACCCTTCATTTAGAAGCCTAAATCTAAGGTAAGAAATGTTGCAGTACGAAAAAAAATCTCAGCAAAATAAAATTGTAATAGAATATGAACCTGAACTTATTTGTACATCTAAAATAAGGCTCTGATTCTACGCTCTAACAGCTTCTTTCTACCAATTTTACTTGCACTTATTTTGTCTGAATATGTGCACAAAGGTCGACGTTTCCCTTTGCGAAAGGCGTTTTATATTACTCCCGAGAGAAAATTGTCCCCAGGCTATAGGCTTTAGAGCTTAAAAGATTAACTCTTGAAAATATTGGAATAAAACATACCGTGGATTTGTATGGTTATCAAGTCTGTCCCAATGTCAAAGGCTTAAAGGTTTTATTGGATTATTTGATACCTTTCCAATAATACTCGTATTCTACTCTTTTACATGTTTATATATCTCTTGTCATATTTTTGTTTCGTGAATTCTGTAGGTAATATTGCGAAGTTATTGATTTTATGAAGTTACGTGATTATCTTTTATCACTTGAAATTAACCATTAAATTTTCTTCTCCGTGTTATATTAATATTATTATTATCGTTAATACAATGCCCAATAGATCTTTTCGTGACAACAATGTTCCGTAATTATAACTAAAGTAATGTTACGTAAAGTAAACACGCTGACATGAAACGCTAAATAGAATACAGGGCACGTCTGTTTTAGTCAAGATTCCTATGCTATATTACAGATACCGTAGCAAGGACCTAGCCTGATGGACGGCTGCCTTTGGATTAGTCGTTGTGATTAGATATTTACAAAAAGATAACACTTTATTTCTTTTTCACAGAACATTCCAACGCCACATCGATATTAATCAACGGGAATGCTATGAAGATGCACCCCCGTGGTATTGAAGATGATAGCGGACATTTCCATGTGTGTGACGACAAATTGTAAATGTACATAATAAATAGTGAAGTCAATTTGTGTTGGATAGTGAAGTATTTCTCTACTTTAGTGTTAAATAAACCAACTCTAGAACTTCTGGAACTGGAATCTGGAACTAGGATGATTAAGTAAGAATCATTGATACAAAAATATCTTTAAGTTTGTAAAAAGTAAATTTTAATAATATTTTATTCTTGTATAATATAGGGTTGGCTATTTTTGAACTCATAGATTTTAATATAATAAAATTAGATATAATTATTTACTTTAGATTACTTCGTGTCAAAAAGTTGATAATATTGTTGATAAAATATTTGTAAATAAATACAATAATTTCAGATTCTTTAAAATAAATATCTACTTATTTTTAATTTACATTTAAATGTTGTGCCTAGTCGCTTGATTTAATTGTTTATTAAATGTCAAGTTCTAAATTAAAGGGGCATACTGACTAGAAGCATTAACATGTAATGTAATGCTATTTGGAAATAGTAATTATTTGAAGGTGGTAGAACCCTTTGTGGTTCAACTTCGGCACCACCGCCACATCTATTTCTGCCTAATAACAACACGTGTTAAACGCAGCTGTGTTCTGGTTGGAAAGATTTGGCAAGGGAGACATACCTTTCCGAGGCGTTCCAGCTTAGTCCCAATGAGTAGTGGCGGATCTGTGGCCGACCTCAAGCGCTAATATCTAATCTTATCTGGGGTTGATTACAGATGTCCATGGGCGGCAGTAGCCACTTAACATCAGATGGACTGCATGCTCGTCTGCTACTCCTATATTATAAAAGACTCCTATATTTAAACATTACCTACATGTGCGCTAAGGCAGCGTGAGACGACTGACTGAAGGAACATTCGCTTCGGTGCAGACTGGCTGTAATCATGAATTATACATTTGCTTATTGTAATACCCAACGTGACGTTACCTTAAATGTAAAGTGTACGAATGTTAGTAATGTAATGTTACTTTTTTTATAATATAAGAGTAGCAGACGAGCATGCAGTCCACCTGATGGTAAGTGGCTACTGCCCCCCGTGGACATCTGTAATCAACCCCAGATAGGATTAGATATTCCTACCTGAGGTCAGCCACTGATGCGCCGCTACCCCTGATGACTAAGCTGGAACGCCTCGGAAAAGTCTGTCTCCCTTACCACACCCTTCAAACCGGAACACAGCAGTGCTTAACACTGCTGTTATTAGGTAGAAATAGGTGTGGCGGTGGTGCCCCCGGAGTCGAACCACAAAGGTTTCTACCACCTTCAAAACTACTTTTTAAGAATTTCGTATTTTAGTCAGTATTCCCCTTTAAAGACAATAATTAGGATTTCTACCTTGAGTTTAGCTGTTTGCGTATTCTTATAATTTATTTAGAAACAATAAATTTTTGTTAATGTTTGCAAATTGTATTTGATTTCAGTCCTCACAATTCATTAGTTTTAGACGATAATACATTAATAATTCCTTTGGAAGTCTGCCAACTTTTCAGTACGTCTATAAACTAGTTATACACTAGTTATCAGATGTTAGGTGACCCTTAGGTTTATAGCGCCCTTGAAACTAAGTAACTAACTAACAATAAGTATAAGACCAATTAAAAACGGTTTAATACTAAGTTACAGTTGAAAACTGACGATTTATTAATAAAGTTAAAAGTCATAGTCGTTTTAGTGTGCTAACTGAAACACTTGATAACAGCACTTAAGATTTGCTTTTGATAACTAATTATTTTTATCTCAATAAGGTTCGTAAAAATTTGAATATACAAATCCATAAAAACACAAGCCAGTCATTTGAGTAATTTTCATCCTTTATATATTTAATGATTTGATTGACCATATTAAATACGCTCTTGTACTTTTCTTTCTTATATTTTTTAAAATATAATTAGTGATACGACTTGCGAATACATTCCCCATATCAACAGTTCCCCATGCAAAATTACGCTACTTAGGTAATAGATATTAAAGTTACAGTAATAGTGTAATAGTAATAGTGAAGAAAGGTCCTCGAGTGGCGACCACGTGTAGGCAAAAGAAGTTCAGGCCGCCCCCCGACCAGGTGGACCGATGACCTGAAGAAGACGGCGGGAAACCGCTGGCTTCAAAGGGCACGGGACCGGGTGGAGTGGCGCCAATTAGGGGAGGCCTATGTCCAGCAGTGGACCTCAAAAGGCTGATGGATGGATAGTATAGTGTAATACGATATTATGGTTTAAATATAGCTGAAGTCAACAAGAGGGGCAGTGGAATATCCGTTTACTGTCCAATTTTTCTAATAACGCAACTGCAGAAGTAATTTAGGTAGATACCTGAAATATGAAATATTAACTCCAACGATTCGAAACCCAATTGTGCACCCCACTTTTCGAAGTGATGTGCGTATGAGAAATAATTACTATTATATGTTACATAATACCACTGGTCTGCGGAACAATGAGACTACAATAAATAATTAGAATAAGTTGCTACAAATAGTTGTACAAGCAATGACGTCTTTATTAGTAGTACACATCGATAGACTTATCGATGTGTACAAGCATATTATAGTAATCACAAATTCGATTCCAAATATATACAAGCACTATTTATCAGCAGCTCCTGGTAAGAGGTATTAAAGAAAAGAAAATAATTATCATGTAATAAAAAAAATAATGTTACTTCCTAAGTTTTTAACAAGCCACATGATATTACGTGATCACTACTGATCATAGACGTCTGTAATGTCCACCATATTAGATTAGAATCCTATCTGAGATCGGCCATAGATGCTACTGAAAAACTAAGTTGGAAAGCCCCGTATAAGTATGTGTTAACACACTTTCAAATTAGAAGACAGAAGCGTTTAATACTGCCTCCGGAATCAAATCACAAAGTGTTCTCCCTACAAAAATGGAATATTGTAAGTATTACCTAGTAGAAAATAGTATTTTACAAACATATTCTCATAGATCTATTACGGGAAATGTCACAAACTTATACCCATATACACAAGTTTCCGGTTTGGCGACTTGCCTGCTTATACAAGGGAAAATTATGGATATATTTTGGAACTAGCCTGCAACTTTTTATGTTGTAAAAAGCTTCTATATTTCTGTTTTGTTACAACGTTAAATAAGATAACGACAATAAGTTTTTACGAATCCATATAATACGAGTATAATATATGTATAATAATATAAGATGTCTTATATTAGTTAGTACACATTTATGGATAAATGAAGAAGTAATAAAAATGCAGTTTGTATTAGTATTATTTATTTTTTATTTGTATTCCGTAGATTACGCATATCGTCTAAATAATTAATATCGTAGCCAGCCAGTATGTACATTAAATATTGTGTTAGACATTACGGCTACATATCATTCAGAAAGCTTATTTAATGACACCATTTAGTAAAGGGGCTGGGGAGGGCTGTTAATTAAAGGGTGAATTAAGCTAATTGTATATCCATAGTCCTATAAAAGATAGGTACTAACCTATATAAAACGAGTTAAAAACCTAAAGATACTCGTATATGAAACGGGAAGTTGAGTTATAGTAGACTTTACTTGAACTTTGACACTTCATGCTCTATTTCTTAGAGTTTGCAAAGTAGCTAAGAATACTGTGCATATATCGATTGCAGAAGTAGGAACATCGTGACATTTACTTAAACTAGATAGAAATAGTTTTGTAGAACACATAGGTATACAATTGATCTATACTATAAAGATAAATCAAGACTTATTTGAATTTTTTCATGTAGTAAAGATAGTTTTAACTGCAATAACAACGTAGGTTAACTTTATTGTTTGCTTACGCCAGTTTGTTTGGCAATTATTGTTTGGTAATTATTGCAAAGAAAATTTGAAAAAACTGAAATTGATTATTACTAACGGAAATTATTTAAAACAAAGTCTTAAGTCACATTTGTTCTATATATAAAGCTTTTATATAATGGAGAAGCAAATTCTATCCCTAATTATACTGAACGGGACAGGATTCCTAATACTCCTAATTAAAGATCGGTCTCAGATGCGCGCTGGTCTTTTTAATTTCAAGTGGACTGCGACATTAGTAAGTAAAGTAGAAATCTAGACACTTCTCCGTTACCACATAGGTCTATTTTAAGACAAAAATGTTTTAAAGAAGGTTATATTGCACTGAAGTAGATCCACGTTTAATTTAATGCAGCCCTACAAATGCTAGAGTACCTATGATATTTTTATGCATTTTTCTGGTATTGCGCATGTATAATCTGCGCTCTGGGTTAATGTGACCCATAAAAAGGTAGTATTTTCTAAGCTACAAGTGTGGAAATGTAAAATCACAATAGTTTAGACCCATATACTTATGTACCAATGTAATACTGTAATACGTATGTGCATGCTTAATTGAAGAAGTGTAATTGTAATAGAATTTGTTCTCCTTGTCAACTTTAGGTGGGTAGATGTGAATATTCCATCAGAGTTGTCTTGTCAATGTCGCTTCATGCGACAAGTCGTCGTCTTGCGCTCAGCGACAAGCTACAGACGTTCTTTAAGCGCTCTCTCCTTTATGTTTTCTACGTGGACTAGCCGTGCTACCGCGTGTGCGTTGTAAAGTGCAATGAGACTAATTCCTCAGGATCAGGCCGTGCTTGCTTCCTTGAACTGGTTGTTGACTTTCAAAAAGTATTCTATATGAATTATTTTTGAATAAATGTGATTTGAATTTGAATTTGAATTTGCACCCCGTGACAGCGCGTCACCCCTGACACGATTCGAGTCCGCAGATCGACTTGGAAGGCAAGGTTAGTGGTTTTATCTACCCATCTGCTGGGACGGGTCATACCTCTTACAATCATACACTATACAGTCCACTACATCCCCGTACGATTGCGGGGCCGTGCCCGTATACCTACAAATTCGGTCTGGCTTTCGAGCTGGACCGCACAATATTTTCTGGCCTTTGAGCTGGATCGCACTAAATTAGTATTTCACACGTATGCATTACATAATCGAAGTCTAAAGATTTTCATATTTGTCATTCCTTTCTTTACCGTTTCGCTTCTTCGAAAAATTCTAACACGTTTCTGAGGCAATAAATTCTTTGTGTAATCGAACAGAATATGGATATAAACATAATTTATTAAAGGCGCTTTCTCGCCTGCGAGATTTTCCCTTGCTTCTTTTTTTTACCAGCCTTCTGAGTCCCTTTTATTATTTTACCTAATATTTTAGAATACAGTCTATAATGAAATTGGTTAATTAATTACCCTATATAATATGTCGGTACAAAGCTTCAAGTATAAAGTTAAATTTTAGAGATTTTTTACTGAAAGATATTTCGTCAGATTGTAGAACGCGTATGTTTCGACTGGGGAGGTAGGTACCACCACCACACTTATTTCTGGCTTGAAGTAGTTCTTGCGCTTCGATGGAACTGTATGTAGGCTTATTTATATACTAAGTGACTACTTTATGATGAAGTTGGTAGAGAACCCTTTGTGGTTTAACTCTGGCGGCACCACCGCCACACCTATTTCTGCCTCATAACAGCAGTGTTGAGCGCTGCCGTGTTCTGGTTTGAAGGGTGTGGTAAGGGAGACAATAATAAATAAATAATAAAATTTATTTATTTGCTCTCACAGTGAAATAACATAAGATGTATTATAGGGTCTTAGGTACAACAGTTGGGAGACAAAGCGAAACAGACAGTTTTCCAAATGTACCTGGTGAGAGCCTGGCGCCTGTGATAGGTGTCTAAAGAACCTGAGTTACAGGTCGCCAGCGCCCTCTCCCGGATGGCTTAGAACAGTGCCTATGTTCGTTTAATTATTATACAGGTAAATACTAAGACGGCGAGATTATTGTAAAGACGTGGGTGTATGTATGTGTACATGTGTGATTAAGAGAGGTGTAGGTATGTATGTGTAGGTATGTAAGTGTGTGTGTAGGTGAAGAGTTTGGGAATATGACACTGAACGGCACAATATAGAACATTTGGGAATGTTGGTACTGGGCGTTAGTTTATTGGATGTAGTAAGTTTTCGGTTTCGTCATAGGAAAGGGTTTTAAGGTAATTGGTGACTTTTAACTTGCAGCTTTGTTTGTTAAGGGGATATATATTGAGGCTCTTATTGATCTTGTTATACAGCAATGGACCTAAGAAACAGAAAAATTTGAGTGATGTGGATGTGTTAAAATTTTGTAGGGGGCATACTTTATCTTTCCTGCGTTTATGGTTGAATAGGAGCGGGTCGTACGTTAAAAGGGAGTGTTGTTTGAGAGTGATGTGAAGAATGAAACTTTGGCGGATTGTTAATACACTCTAATATCTGTAGAGTTCTACAGTAGGGTAGCGATAAGGAAAGCCAGCTGCAACCTTGAGGATTGCTCGTTGAGCTCTTTCAACCTCTAATATGAGAGTTTTAGCTGCACCTCCCCACGTAGTAATGCAGTAGGTGATCAGTGATTGGCAAAGAGCGTAGTAAACCATTTTAATGACTCTCTGATCCGCTACGTGGCGTAAGGATCTAAATATATATATAAGTTTGCGAAGCTTAGAGATCAGAGCCACAAGGTGTGGTTTGAAGGTGAGTAATTGGTCGATAATTACACCTAAATATTTAATATGGTCCGTGCGTTGAAGTGTTGGGCAGTTGCAAGTGGAATTGAGCGGGTTGCAATCATGAGCAGTTAGAACAAGAGATGGAGAGGGGAGGACGTTAGATTTAAGGCTAAATGCTACATATTTTGTTTTAGCTACGTTTAAAGGCATCAGATTGCATTGGAGCCATTTGCTTACTGATACAAATCCAGCTTGAGCATTAAGAAAAACTTCATCCCAACTGTTTCCTGAGAAGAAAAGGGCTGTATCGTCGGCAAAAGTTATAATGCGACCGCCATGGAGGCGCAGCTGACACAAGTCATTTAAATAGACATACTTTTCCGAGGCGTTCCAGCTTAGTCCTCAGGGGTAGCGGCGCATCTGTGGCCGACCTCAGATATCTAATCCTATCTGGGGTCAATTACAGATGTCCATTGGCGGCAGTAGCCACTTACCATCAGGTGGAGTGCACGCTCGTTTGCTACTCGCAAATTAATACAGATGTATTAATACAGCAGTGATAACAAATCATCGGGTGGATGGCATGGTTTTTGCCATTTCAATATTAAAAAAAAACTGTTTTAGTATTGATAACTTAATAAGTTACAATAGTAATAATAGAGAATTATTGTACAAAAAAAAATAATTGCTTTAAAATATAGCCTATGTAACTCCCACAAGTTAGACGAATCCAATAACACCTTATATGTTAAATTCCGTTAAACTCACAGACCTGTATTTGTACCCAATAAACCGATCGGAAACACATAAATACCGTACATACGCTCGAAAAACATTACCCTCCGCTGTCGGATAAAAAAGCCGTAACTAACATTAAATAGCTATGAAATCACAACGAAGAACCATAGCAAGATTGTTCATATCATAACTTTTTATTACGTACATAAGATACAAACACAAAAATATGAAATACCAGCAGAGCAAGGTCATATATTTATGAAATTATTGTCCAAGTATTTCTGTGATAAAATGTTGTTATTTCTTGTTGTTACAATTTCAAAGACGTGAATATATCACACATGCTTACGTGCATACATTTTCTTCATACTATTTTTACATGTATGGAATATTGTTATTTATTTTTTCGTAATTTCAATACACTATTGATAATGATTTATAGACCACAACTTTTTCCAAGAGATTTTACTTCTATGATGCCTATAGTTTTCAAAATTGACTGTATATTAAGGAGAACGGAGACGGAGAAGATAAATGACTAAGACGAAATTATAAGGGTTTCTTTAACGAAAGATCATTGAAATCAGTTCAGAAAGAACTGAGTTATTTAAAATGTATATTAATCAGATTTTTACAAGATTTCAGGAAAAGGGCTAAATAGATTTCTGAATTTCTCAAAAGGGTCATGTAAACTTAGGCTCACGCTATCCTATTTAAATTAGTCAAAATAATAAACTGACACATCGCATTAAGGTACGATTAATGAGTACTCTATTTCAAATTTTTCAAGCTTGGTTGGTCAGAGTAAACTAATGTTATGGACATCAGTCCTTGTGGTTGAAGTAAAAAGCGAAAACAATTGCTGAAACAAAATATGGTGTCAGTAATTTGAAACAAAATCCCCTGATTCCTGTAAGGGGGATTAAATGCAACGAGGGCACGAAGGGCGCGCAAGGTCGAACGGTATTTTCCTTTAAGGGACGCCGTAAAGTAATTACAGGCGACGATCAGTAGGGAAAAACATTTTAACGATTTCTTGAGTATTTAAGAGTCAGTAGGGCGTAACTAGAACTGATAGCCCTGTGAAATTCCCTAAGTTGTGGAGCAGATTTTATTCTGAAGGACAAACCTCATTCCTAACCTAAGTAGGTTAAATTATAAGTAACCGAAAGGTTTACAGGTTCTGAAGGTCCTTTGCTGTTCGGATGTGGATCCACCACCATTACACCTATTTCTGCCTTATAACAGCAGTGTTCAGCGCTGCTGTTTTGAAGAAAGACACACTTATTGGAGGGGTTCCTATTTAGTCCTCAGGGGTATTTGTATGTAATATATTTGTGGCTGACTTCAGATTCTTAGATATAATCTCGATACCCGGCAGAGGCCACTTACTATTGTGTGGACTGCCTGCTCGTTTGTTACTTAATTGACTTGATCTTTTACCCAGTGGATTTTCAAATTTCCTCTCTTATATCTGAAAAATAGTCCATCACCTTTCATCTCCTAAAGTTGATCAGTGGTTGATATAAGAGCAAAATCCATTCATATAGTGGCTAATAAACCAACCAATATACCTAATCTTCCCAATGCGTACCTACATGTTAAATTACAAATATAGGAAATCAATTTTATCAACCATGGGTATATCCCTATTACAAGTTTAAGGTCCAAGGCAAACGATCAAACTTTAGATCTAATTATGAAATTGGATTCATTCACGTACAAATTGCTTTCCAAATAAAGGGACCTTATGTGAATTAAAGCAATTTCATATTTGTATTGCACTTACCCTGACGATGTCATAAATGAGAATATTCATCTATTCATGTATATATTTCTTATGTGCGTGTGTATGTCACTGAACTCCTAAACGACTGGACTGATTTTGATGAAATTTGTTGTGTGTGTTCAAGGGGACTTGAGAATGGTTTAGATTCACAATTTAGTCCGTGGGAAAAGGATTTTTAATTAATTTTTAATTCGTAAGTAGTTATAGAATCGGAAACTATGCATTTGATCAATTGATGATCTTTAGCAAAGTTGTTGTCCAAGAGCCCACGAGGGTTTGGGAGTTGGTAAGACCAATTTTCGACAGATGGCACCACTGTCATTCCAATGCAGGTACAAATTTTCCGTTTTATGTATGTCATATTATTTCTTTAAAGTGCGGGCGAAGCCGCAGGCACCACTAGTTTCACTATATATTCATTGAACACCACAGCTATGTACATGTTTCGCTATATGTGTAAGTAGAATCTATCTATAATTATCGTTGTTCTCTAAGAGTTCTTCATCTTCCAAAGACCATACCTTACTCCAAAGCAAACTTTGGTTTTGGCATGTGGATACATCTGCGACGTATTGGCTATCTACTTTGATGATCACAGCCGGTGAACTTTTTATGAAGCCCTATTGGGTATCATAGAAATATCTTTATTCTCTCCTGTAATAATCCCTTGATTGCCTATAATATTCATTGTTAACTTAAACTATGATACATAATTATAAAAATTATCTATAATATCCGATTTATGGCCAATTAGCTCCTATGTCACAATTATGAACGTATTATAAACGACTATAGCGACAGCCTATGATTATCAATTAGTATTCCAAATACTAATAACTATAGATAATAATATATTTAGGAAATGAGAACACAATTCATAATCATCAATTAATTTATTGTCCCACTGCATTCAAAATAAAACGATTTATGCCTATCATGTATGTAAATGCAGTTATATTTTACTCTAGCTTAAAACAGCTACATAGGTTTTACATAACAGAGCTTTCTTTCACCCTGTAAGCAAGTGACATCATAATGCATTTATACCTACAGAGTACAGACAATGACAGACAACGTACGTAACAGACTATCCGGAGAAAAATAAAATCATATGCTTCTACGCCCTCTCTGTAAATCTTTTGCTTACCGGAGATTGAAATATGACAATGTCTCTACGAAGTAATTGTAAATGTCAATCTTTAGTAGACAAATCCTTAGATAGATTGATTATTAATAACGGACGATATACATTATGTATAACACCGACACTTGTCAAAATATTGTATACAAAACTATGAGTTTGCCTGACTCTACGCGTAGAGTATTTATAGATTTAATAGGATCTGATATACATTAAACAATTTAATATACTTATACCTTTACGGCTATCACTGAGAATTAACTAGTAGTAGGTTACTTACAAAGAGTATTTTAATAGACTTCACAAATGTAACAGACATTCAATTTACATTAAGTACAGAAAACAAGGCAGTTGTAGTAGTGACATTAACCGCCCATCAGTAGATGTTCGAGGCTTAACAATTTAAATTTACGTAAATGGAAAGATAATAGGTCAAAGTTTGGTTACATATTTTACTACGGTTATGTATCTCGTTTTGATACTACATAGTTTAAGTACTCGTAAGTTGCACTAATTATTACCTACGCCGTTTGGTTTTATCAGATTAAAACCAATCTCCCCAGCACTCGTTCCACTATCCCTACTCACACTTGACCCAATCTCCGCAATGAAGTGCACACTCTCCGAAAAATGTTCCCAATGACCATTTTCATTGACCTCCCCTGTAAATACCTGCACATACTCCACAGAGACCACGCTTAGATTTTCTCGATAAACAAGATTTTTAAAATCTGTACCCTTACCATGAGTTTTCAAAACATCCCACAATTTTACGTCACGTTAAATCAATTCATTAATCCGTTTGCTTCAGTAGACTGAGTAAACGTAACAATAATTAAGTGCTCAAGTATTTTTGTCTACCTCACATGTTCGCAAAAAAGAGGGACAAAACATAAAGCGCCATTTTGTATTTAGACATTTTATGTTACGTTACTGACACTATAGTTCTAATACAATCCGCTAGGGGCGCTAATTGGAATTTGTATGTGCAAATACGTAAACAAATACCAAAACAGTCATATTTGTCAAAACGTAAAAACTCATGGTAAGGGTACTGACTATTTCTGACATTAGAGCGTTCAAGCAAGCACTTAAACTTTGATGTTTCACGTGTTGTACATTTATCCATTCCGTACGGGGAAATGTAAAACACGTGCACCATAAATCGATTGGCGACCCAGTACTGATGGACACCCCGTGGGATGGAATACCCATGACTTTAATGGGATTATCGCGAGCTACGCATAACTATGGCAGCCGTCAATTTTCATTACGCACTTCGATGTTATGCTAATTTGATTGTGACACTATCCTACATGCTTACATTTGATCCGGGGGATATTTTTCAATTTAACTTGACTTTTGGAGTTTACTCCTTAAGAAACGATTTGAGTTATAAGGCCCGGTACGGAAATTTTATGAGGAGTAAAATCAAGTGTAACACGAAAAGTTGAGGCGTAACGGAAACCAAAATATGAATCAAGAGTGCTTTTATTAATTTAAAATACAGTAAGTTCAAATCCCATATGAAAGTAATTATTACAATAAAAATAATTAGCAATATATAAAACATTAAAACGTCATTAACTAATTTATTTACATTTTTGCATAAATTAAGTTATAGGTTTGATCATTTATAAACACTGTGAAAAATATGAACATTGGCGCCATAATATGATTAACAATCTTTTATGAACGTTTTTAAAGAAGAGTAACATACAAAATCAGTAAGCAATTGAATAAGATATAATATTAGCAAAATAAGTTTTTAACATAAAGAGGCTTTTGTAAGTTACTGATATATTAATTTAACTTATAAAAATGAATGCATTATTGATCAGCACCATCTATCAACGATAAACGGGCAAAATCAAAACAGTATTATTTAATATTTATTACAGAATTATTGCTAATGAATTATGTTCAAAATAAGTTATATAAAATTAGCAATACGTTTTAAATGAATTCTAGAATTATAAAACATTCAGAAACAATCCAAATTACATATAATAACATGTTTATTGAGTCTCATATAAAGGAGATGTTTCAAAATGTATGGGCTCCCGGCCACCTTTTGTACACTATACTAAAAACTAAGAAAACATGCAAAGAACAATTCGTAGGGGTTCATTTTCTTCAAATCATGTTCGTTTAATTGTTAAAAAACAATAATTTACACTTAAACTTGCAACACAATAGTTGAAAAACATCATGGCGGTAGTGATTACCGTAATAATGTCATCTGTCATTCTATTTTAACTTACTATATACATTATATACATTTTAATATATTTTTTCGCGAATGGGCGTAGATATATAAATATTGTATTGTATGTATTGAGAAACAATACCTATATTTGATAAACATTAATTATATTTACTTTCATAAATCTTGACTTAAAACAAACATACCAAAATATGCACTTCTATACCAATTTATTTTAGTTAAAACATTTAAACGTGTAAATAAAACAACTTTAAGTACACATTTACATAATATTTTATTTATTCTTCACTTAGATACATTATTTATTCAATATCTTCCCTTATCAATATTTTCATCCAATCATGTAGCAGGTTCTGTAATATCCTGTGACGATCTCAGCCCAAACATCAAACAATGGTCATAATGTGAACGCAGCTACCTACGAGTACGGTTCGTTGCCCAGCGATGCAGTTGCAATAATAACTGATTATTTTGTCATCCCAAGAATGTCCTTGTCTTGCTATTGTAGTTATCTAAAAAAGAGAAATAACGATTATATCACGATTAATACAACTAACTGATGTATATTTTACCTGATGATATTGAATCCTTGTCAACACAATCCACAGCGATCGCACGAAAATCACAAAAGTCCATAAAACATAAGCTGGGTAAACAAGTAAAGTAGAATCAGTCCAAAATCGTAAGCAGCACAGAGCAAAAACATATTCAGAATTGAAATGGAATCTTCTCATCAGTACATATTTATTCAACGTTTACATTGGATTCCTAGTATATAATATGTATATATCCACTTTTACACGTATCAAATTGACAACTTCTTCTTTTTTAATTTGACATGCACTTACATCTATAAAACCAGATACTATTTAAAAGGTGGTTTTGTTGGGATACCCAAAAAGAATGGGTTGTAAAGTACTAAGGTAACAATAACTTTACGACAAAAACAGCGAAATACAGAATTACCGACATCCAAAGAGTATAGTAACCTATGTGTGGGGTAGGTAGGTAGTAACACATAGGTTCCCTGACTGACATCGACAGTTTTGAAAACTTGACATTGACAGTATTCCGCCATATTTAATATTTCAATGAGGAATGCTTATTTTAAATATTTTTAAACAGGAATACTTTAGGTTATCAAAATATATGTGTATTTTTCTTCAATTATACAAATTATTCGTGTTTTTTAGATATAGTGTACATGAGATGGCCGAAAATGAAACATCTCCTTTCATCCGTAAATTGCAACAAGGATATTTTATAGATGGCAAAGAAATTATAATTATTAAGTTTTAAGTTATAAAACGTTTAACATTGTTTTAAATATAAATAATTATATTATATTAAAATTTACTTTAATATAAACAAATATATTAAGTTACCATTATAATATTTGGAACCAAAATACATAGATTGATAAACTTGCAAACTTACAATTTATAAAACTTGCCACTAGATGGCGCTATTTTATATTATTTTGTAACATACTTTATGTAATACGCATTATTGAAGTAATATAAATAATCCGAATAATTACAGATATATGTTTGTTTCTCTTATCATTTTAGCAGATGCGTTCATTTACCTACCCTTTTTTCTATTCGATATATATCATAATTATCATTCGTAAGGAGTAAACTCCAATCGTGCGTCGTAGCTGACACACACACACTTTTTTTTTTAAATTGAAGCTGGAAATAAACTGTGAACACTAAGAACCACTTTATCTTAATTCTTAGTAATATTTATTTTCAGTATGGCCGTTTCTACTTTTAAACAATTGTACAAGTAATAAATGCAAAATAAAAAGCTACATCATATTTTAATGAAGAAAGAACTTCGCCTTTGACTGAATTTTAGTACTATATTATTGAAATGAAACTTTGTTGACGGTGGGTAAACAATTTTGTTACTAAAATCGAAAGCGCCACGGATACGGAAGCAGACAGCTTTTAAAAGATTGACATTTCTTACAAAGTAGGTAAGAACATTTTTAAAGTGTACTGACACATTTTAAAAGAATACGCCATTTTATGTTAAAATTATAGGGTTTCATACCTACAGGGTAAAGGCTATTATTACTCCTAACTCTCCACTGTCCGTCTGTCTCTCACAGATATGTCTTGAATTTTTACATATGCTTGATTATTAACAGAGATTAAAAATAATTATAGTTCAAAAACCTAAAAAACACGCTTTTATGATAAAATCAACTAAAAAGTAGAAAATAATTTTCAATCTAAGAATCAATTAAGGAAAAAGTGTGGGGTGCTTTTCGAACCTGATAAATGGAGCACCCCACACTTTTTCCACAATTATACTATTTACTGTTCCTTAATTGATTCTTAGATTGAAAATTATTTTCTACTTTTTAGTTGATTTTATCATAAAAGCGTGTTTTTTAGTTTTTTGAACTATAATTATTTATTAATTTTTAGTATTTCTCGTTATAGCGACCACCATTATTCATCGTTTGTAAAAAAATCAAGTGTCTATCTATTACGATTTAAGAGATAAAGCCCAACGACAGACGAACAGACCGCAGAGGGTTTCGTTTTAACCTTTGAGTACGGAATCCTAAAATCATTCTACAAGAGGGTATTATAGATATGTTTCAGAACATTTGAGTTATAGGGAAATAACATTATTATTTTCTAAACTAAAAATCACGATATAAAAGTTACGCCTATTGAAACTAAATAGCAATAATTATTATTTGCAATATAAAGTTGCGATGAACTTTGCTGAAGGTGTTTGAAAAATCTCGCCTCGAAAATCGTTAGTCCAGAGGATGTTGATAAGGACAATGGTACAAAACTATTAATGTTAAAATATTGAATTGTCATCGGTCCTTAATAAGTATGCCAAATTTCGGGTTAATCCGACGTTTTGAAGGGGGTTAAAATCATGTTGAAAGATTCCGTTACATACTAACATACTAACATACCAACATACCAACATACCAACATACCAACATACCAACATACTTACGTCTGAAGCTAATAAAAGCGTGTTAATAAATTACAAATAAAAAGGTGTTACGTTGGTCGTTGGTGTTGATCAATTTTATTAGTTATGTAGTGATTCAAAAATGTAATTATTTTATATATGCTCCTAAAACCCATAAAATTCAGATTAGAAGATGTCTTTACGAATTTAATAATCCATTCATGACGGGAAATTTTAAGTTATAACTCTGTATAAAAATCGATAATAATACAACAATAACAACATTTCTTCATCAACAAGGGTTTAACTGGTGGCGAATGTCACTAGGCTTTAAGTTCGCCTTTTGTAACCACTAGGTTTACAATAAAGTTTAAATAAATAAATAAATAAATAAATAATATATAAACGATATTTAGCTTGACCTCTCTGAATCGAAACTAGGTACAAAGCTCGTTTCGTGTAAAAATAAACTTATGTTATTCCATTACCAACTTCTATTCCTGTCTAACTGTATCAAGTGTCCTTTGAACAAAATTCAAAGGGTCTAGAGTTCATTCTATGATAATGCAATTGCAATATAAATTGGACACAGCCCCACGTGTAACACACCTAAACATACATTTATTTATGTGACTGTATTTCTTTTTCGCTCGTGGACCAGTAAAAGTATAGAACAAATATAAATTGATTACCGACTTACATATTATGTGACGTCCCTAGGAATGGCATCGCATTTTTGTGGGGCTTCTGGTAGAACCTATTTAAATGGACTTATTTTTGGCTATTACTTTAATATAAAGTACTAGCTGACCGGCAAACTTTGTACCGCCTCAAAATCTATGTGTCAAATATATTTCATATAAAATATAGCTGATGTTACTCGTAGATAATGTAGCTTTCGAATGGTGAAAGAATTTTTAAAATCGGTCTAGTAGTTTTTGAGCCTATTAATTACAACCAAACAAACGAAGATTTCCAAAAATAAATAATGCTGTGAATATACCTAGTAAATAAATAATAAATTGGTCACAGATGTTCGTTCACAGATGTTCATAGGCAACAGTGAACGCTTACCACCAAGTACACTTTAAACTCGTTTTTTAACTTCAATGCTATAAAAATAAACCGGACAAGTGGGAGTTAAACTCGCGTGGATAGGTTTCCATTCTACTTTAACATTGTAAGAAAAACATGTTCTCCCATACAACTGAAAATGTATGTTAAAACTCAAAAATAGAATAATGATTAATAACTTCATATTGTCACTTTACTTATTTCTGTATTTCAGTATAATGGGTACAATTTAGTAACACTGAGAATGCCAAGCATCTTTTCGGCATTATATTGCAATTATGTGGGCTACATTATCATAAGTAATGCGAGGTAATGATGACAAATTATGATTTATTTACGTAACGAAATGTTATAACTAGTGAAGTAAGGCACCCGGCCTTACTTCACTAGTTATAACACACATAATCGTAAATTTTACTTTAAAAGTATACGGGTAAAATGATAAATGATACCTATCGTAATCTTCAAGATTTTTTGGTAATTTTGCTCAATTGTAACAATCAATCCATCCAGTATTTTGCCTACTAAGATAGAAATTTAACAGCTTCTAGATAATTATTGTCAATCTTCGATTTAGTCAAAATTTCGATAGACTAGGCAAAATTAGATAGAATGTTAATAGATAATGGGCGTTAATCTACGAAACGTTTAGATGCTTTATTTTTTAAGAATTAAAAGGCAATTAGGGGAATAATAAAAATTAAAATGCTTATAAATATGTTTTTTTTTATTATTATTTTTTTTTTTTTTTTTATAATATAGGAGTAACAGACGAGCATGCAGTCCACCTGATGGTAAGTGGCTACTGCCGCCCATGGACATCTGTAATCAACCCCAGATAGGATTAGATATTCCTACCTAAGGTCGGCCACAGATGCGCTGCTACCCCTGAGGACTAAGTTGGAACGCCTCGGAAAAGTATATCTCCCTTACCACACCCTACAAAACGGAACACAGCAGCGCCAGACACTGCTGTTATTAGGCAGAAATAGATGTGGCGGTGGTGCCGCCGGAGTCGAACCACAGGGTTCTACCACCTTCAAATGTGCAAATTATTAAATGAAAAATATGGCTGTACCGATCTTTGGTTACATTTTCCCTGAACTGAGAGGTTTCGAAAATTAAAATAGTCACAGTGAAGTGAGTTGGTTCTTAGAGATAGAATAATTAAATAAATGTAAGGCTTGCGGTCACCAGCCACTAAATGCCAGGCACTCAACAGCTTTGTAGAGTTTACCCACCTTTGAGAATTTATAGAGAATTAAGGCACGAATTTCCTCATTATGTGAACCTATATACGTACATTTAGACGTGGTTCTAATTTCTAGTGTAACTAAAGATAAATTCAGTATCATCTTGATAACAAATTTTAGCCATGTAACTTTAAAAAATAAACGTTAAAACATTTATTCATTAAACTTTATTAAGCGTTGCTGTTTGCTGGTTTGAAACGTAGTAAAGAATCTATAGTAAAACTTGGTACAACTTCTACATACTTCTTCTACTACAACAAAACTTTCAACTTGGTATTCCGAAATAGCACGCGTCTGTGGTAGGAGTCAAGCACTATTTGGGGCTGATTACAGGGGTCTACTGGCAGCCATTGCCACTTACCATCAATACCCTTAGTATGAGTTTTCAATCTAGAACCCAATCAATCGAATGGAGAGCTCGACAGCTCGATCTCCGTACATTACAATGACAAATTTTAGTTTCTAAACCACTAGAGGCGCTACATGAAGATTTATATGCGATCGGATTGTCGAGCTCTCGATTCGATTGATCGAGTGGATTGGAAACTCAAATGACGGTTACAGGTAACTTCGACATATTTAAATTTTATAAAGGACTAGTAGTGGCCGCGGCTTCGTCCACATTTAAAAAATAACATGATATACATATAACTGAACACTGGAATTGGAATGGAATGGAATGGAACATTGGAATGATAGTGGCGCCATCTGTCATAAATTGGTCATACCAACTCAGAAACGTTCATGGGCTCATGCACAACTTTGCTAAAGATCAGTTTGTCATTTGTCATCACTTCCCAGAATATGATCCTTATGCAGCATGAGCAACACTATAAAATAGTGAAATAATATAGAGGTGTATTTTTTTTTCAAAATGAACTCGTTCGATTCCCGACTAGGGAAAAAGATATTTTAAAAAAGTAATGATGCAGTTTTAGTTTTTATCAAAATCGGCCTCGTAACTCCTTTTAGCATTTTTCGCTAATCCATATAGTTTCAGTAATGGCCCTGAAGGCCCGTTTGAAAAATTCACCCTGTATAAGTAAAAATCCAAATCGCAGATTCAAAGTGTTCCCATATTTCAAATAACCAGGTCGTTCGAATGCGCAGTGAGAATGGCCGTTTGCCAGTTTTGTTAACATATCTTAGCGTCACTGCAGAGATTAATGGAACTTCCGAAGTTAAGTTAAATTAAGCTTTGCTTTACTTCCAACTAAAACATTCCGTTAGCACTTTGGCTGTTTCTTATTACATTATTTATTATTCAGAAACTATATCAATATTTATATTATTTATATTAGAACACAATATGTTAATAAATAGTTGTAAAACTGTCGTTATTTATATTAATCTATTTAACATTGTGCATGAGCCATAAATCTATTAACACTTAAGAACGTTAATCGATTTAACCTACCTGATCGACATTTGACAATTTTTGCCTACTAGACATCGTCAAATTTCATTCTTAAGGACGCACAAATTTGGATAAATTGGTTTCATTTAATACCAGGCGTAAATATTTAAGATAATGTTTAAGTTTAACGATACAGTAGCCAAAATGGCCAATTTGTTAAATGACGATCTGCTCGTCCGTTCGTGTGAGTAAAGTTAGAGTAAGGGTAAGTTGTAGTAGTTTCCAAACTTGTCTAATTTAAAAAGTCGTCCAATACACTATCATTAGTGTTTCCTTCCCACCCTCCTTATATCCGTTAACTTACCGCACATCGTTATAAATAAATGAAGATCAACAAAGTTTAAATTGTCATACCAAACTCCACATATTGCTCACTTCTACTTCTTTAAAACTCAACTAGGTACTCGTAAGTAATTTAAACTTGAGTGAGCACCGCTTTTAATTCTGTTGTGACACAAAGAGGAGGCTTACAGTACTTTAATTATTTCTGCGGGCAAACTTCATTGTATAAGACGCTGAGTGACTTATCACAAATCAAAAGAAAATAAATTTGGAATTAAAAATAGCTTTGGAAGAAAATGGAAAAGATTAACCAAATTTCTATAAATAAATGCCAGGATTATGCTTTCACTCAAATTATTCTTGGTTTGGTAAATGTCTTGTGTATTCCGTAAAAAATATGACCACTTTGATTGTGCTTGACAAGCTAATGTTATTATCTATGAAGCTCCCCATAATTCACTGTATTAATATTAGGTGGGAATTGAACTCGTCCATATGTACATACCATATGTAGACATGATTTTTTTATTGTATAGTAGAGGTAGTGGTAGTGTATAAGTGGTAGTGTAAAAGAGCATGCAGCTCACCTGGTAAATGGGTACTGCACATGAGTATAGAGATATCTTAATTACTCAAGATTATAGATTTCTATCTGTGAGGTCGGCCGACCTCTGACAGAAATCTGTATGCACCGCTACCCGTGAGGTCTAAGCTGAAATGGCCCGGAATATTTTTGGGCTCTTACTCTCTTTTAAACGCTTTAAACGCTTTCTACACGCTGTCGTGGGTGCCATGAACACACACTCATAGACAAATACACAAACACCCAGACCCAGGAAAAAAAATCTATATTCATCATTTAGATATATGTCTGGCCGGGGATCGAACCCGGGACCCTTTGCGCGTCAGACCGATATGGTAGCCGCTCCGCCACGCGGGTCGTCATTTTCGTCGTCATATTTTACATCAGTACTATAAAAGTAGGTAACATTTTTCTGTTGTTAAAATTTAATAATGATACTGTCTATGCAAAAAATTATCACAGTCACGTTCGTATGTCTGTTATTGAAATATGCACACATTTATTACATTAAACATTTTAGGAGCAATTTCACTTAAGTAGTTAGAGGTCTAAGCGGCTTACATAGCACATTGTCGTAAGCTTTATCGTAACTTTTGAAGCAATACGAGATAAATTAATTCATAAAAATTAATAAATGATTGAAATTAAAATTATGAAAAATTAAAAAAAAAGCAACGAAACACGTGACACTACCACAACCATTAAAACTTGATGTGGAGAATTCTTGATTTAGAAAATTTAGTTATTAGTATGTATATAGTAGTTTTTGGCTTAAAAACTCATGTGATAAAGACAAATCTAACAGCACCCATTCGTCAAAATCCATGAAACCTTATTAAGAAAGTAATCCTTATTAAGTTTTAATTATCAAATGACATTTAAAAGTATGAAACCGTCATAGCGATGTTTATTTTTTACAACTGTGAGGGTAATCTATTGACATTCGCACGGTGTAAAAATCGGCTACTTTGGACACGGAAAAGCGTGGCTAAAATGCGGGTTTAGGTCACAGAGTGCTATAAAATATTTTTGAATTCGAATATATTTTAGGTTACTTTACTGAAAAAGATGGAGGTTCTAAAGTCACGTACGATTTTATTTAAAATTTTGTTTTAATATATAATAAGCAGTGTCATTTACCGAAAATTTTACTAATCACTAAACGCTTTTATAACTGATATTCTACAAGTCAGTAACAGATTGTAAAAGTGAGAACCAGATAACACAAAGTCACGTTTTTGTTGAAAAACCTTCTGTGGGCGGTCTCGCCTTCGTACATTGCGTATAATTTTCCGATTTTTACTCGTACGTAGGTTGTACGAGTAAATTGAATGTTTTCGAAATAATAAGGTGAAAGTACCAGGGATTGATATAATTTATTCGTATTTTCTGTATGAGATTAATGTAGCAAACGAGAATGCAGTCCACTTGATGATAAGTGGTTACTACCGCCCACGAACATTTCTAACCAACTTCATAAAAGACCCGAAGTCGATCACAGGTGTTTTGCCACTCCTGAGGAATAAGATGATCTCGGAATTATGTTCATAAGCCGACATCCACACCGTTCCAACGAAATACAGAACTGCTTTACATTAGACACATTAAGTGTGAGGGTGGTGCTGCCCCCGTCGAACGATACTGACTCATCCACCTTTAATTGTATATTGAAGCTTAACAATGAAACAGACTCTGTATACATAATTATGTAAAATAATAGCAGAAGAAAGTTTCTCAGATACAAAAAAATAAACAGTGAATAACGAGAGGAAAGTCGAAGGTTTGCCGAACAATATTACTTAGATTACATTTCAAAAGAAAATCTGGACAACTTTATCGTAGCCTCTCGTATTTATGGCTATAATTATCGGAGACCATTCGCAGGAATTCAAGTTATCTGTTCACGTTTTCGGCCTTTTCCGGAGTTCATATTTTATACTCCAAACAAGAATATAGGAGCAATATTTTGCGATAAAACGGAAATCTTAGAACTTTTCTTCGAGCATTCCCTTAGGACGAGAAGAAAGGAAACCTAAACTACATACATACAAATAAAATGTTTGTATGTTATAGGTATCTAATTTTACAAAAAGTAATCTCGTACAATAATACATTAAAAAGGCTATATGTAATAGGGGTGGAAAACACGTTGCACGCTCAAATCCAAAAATGTTTGACATTTTGGATATGAGATTAATTATCATCATTTATTTTATAAGTGCTTGATTGTTCTGCATAATGTTTTTCAAGTCACTAATATTGACAGGCATGATGCTACGGCTAAATTCAGATTTGAAAATAGTAACTTATTTTAAGATAAAAAAAATCAATTAAAATGAAAAATCACCTCGCTCGTGTATTAATTAAACGTGCCAAACTGCCAAACCACATTTTAGGTACATTTAAATCAATTACTCCAATACGTAGACTATGTTTGATTAAAAATGGGGTGGTTCAAACGGTTTAACCGATTTTGTTTGTTAAACTCTTACCTTTCAATAAAACCAATAGGCTTCTGTTTCAATGAAATATTTTATACGTTCTAATTTCTAATAAGATATCGCTTTTTAAGGGTACATTTTTTTTGAGTAAAGCCACATTACCGCTTTACTCATTCAACACCATTTCAATATTGACACTGAAACATACACGCATGCATGCAAGCACGCGCATACACACACAAGCTCACAAATATCACACAAGCTCTCGTATGCGTACAAGCGTGTTTGTTTGCATGCGTACAAGCGTGTTTGTTTCGGCACACACATGCATGAGCGATTGCACACGCATTAACAAACGCACACACAAACACGTACGCACGCCGTGTAATATACACAGTAACCTATATTTACTATACCTACTCGTACAGAAACAACACATAATAGTACAAACCGATAAGCTCCTGTGAGATTTCTTCGATACAAAATCTATTAGATACCTTTCGTAATTGAATCAGGATTCAATTTATACCAGGGTAGAACTTTCCGCACGTTGTGCCCACAATTACCGACCTGTCTCACCGGGAACGGATAATCGAAAAACAATCATTGATTTTCTTTCTAGGAAAAATTTGAACCAAATAATCAACCCATAACAAGAAAGTCCTCAAACACCCATACCTAAAACAGATATCCAAATTCATAATAATGTATCTATTTCTAACCAGGAATTAAATCACGAACTCAATGTATAGCTGCGATTAGGCGACCATTATATCTTTTAGATTCTTCGGAGACCTCCCTAAGCTGTCATTAACATCCGCTAATAAATTTTAAAGACACTAAAATATTATAATATACTATACAATATACGAGTAAAACAAGGCTAAAACTATTAGTAATTGCATAAATGTCAGCGTACATGAAACTAAATCTGACTGCCCATTGGTTGCTGTCGCGTGGGCGATAGTTGCGTAAGCGATCTTGTTTTTAGAGACACTCAATCCGCTGCCGCTCGGGCATCCAATTTGTTGTTTGAGCGACGATAAGCGACACATGTTGATTTTATTGGATAATCTGTATTTGAATAATCGATTTTCTACTAAATAGCAGCCGAGCGCCTATGTTCAGTCATGTCAATCACTACTTAAGCCCGTTATTAATAATAGTAACTAGCTTTAACTTGCTGCTTTGCTCGCAATCCAATCCAATCGCAACCGGATCGCTTGGTTGTTTTTATCTATTCCTCAGAAACAGTAGTTTTTGTTAGAATCAAAGGTACCCTAAGTCCCTGACAACATAGCAAGTAACACTTAACATACTCATTTTCGCATATTATTATTTAGGATACTTAATCAATATATCAAACGGTTTGCATACCAAACCGAAATTTCATAATTTCATTCATAAAATTCTTCATTCATAGAGATTATCAAATTACTAAGCACTGTAAGCAAAAATCGTATACATTAATTTAATAATCAGAGACATTAATCACCGAAGCTACAAGTTCCTCAAACAGTAGTATCCAGTGAGAGGCAGAGGCATTTTAAATAAAGGCAAAATATGTTTGCTTTTATTTCACTTCACGTAATTCATTCAGCTTTTGTGTTATATTGATATGGCCTTTTAGTGTGTTGTCAAAGCTTAAACAAAAATCCTATTTGTACACTCATCCCCGCGCACTATAGGCGCATTCCTATGTTTTTTGCAATATAAAGAGTATGATCAATCCTAGTGTATCTCCGATCAACTAGACTGATGACCTAAAGATGATAGTGGGATTATAATCATCCAATTATAATAGGATGCAGCTAAAGCAGGACCGATATAAGTGGCACTAATTTTTTCAACATCATCATCATGGATCAGCCCCATCGTAGTAGGTACACGACATAGGTACCTCGAATGGATACGGTAACTGCCACTAATCCTGCGAATATACCCGATAAATATCACGGGATATTTAAGAGTACAAGCATAATTCTTAAATTCTGATCGATCAAGTTGTTACCAATAAAAACACAAGCCTGTCTAACATCTCGCTGGGTAGAGTTGCACTAAATAGGTATTATCTATCCCACCTTCCACTAGAATTCTAAAGGATAATAGATGTAAAAATGCACATCATGTAAATCTATCTAAAACGACAATACGCTATTAGTTACTATGTTGAAATGAAACAGCGCCTTTAAGGAGACGACCTTAGAAAGTGTTCGCCTGAATTTTACCGTTGCCAAGCGGACACAATTTACAAATTAATTTAGTTTAATTTACTTGGAAGAACGCTTCCGAATATTTAATTTATCTTCGAACTTTCATCTGTTTTTGTTTCATTAAACAAACGCGTGTTGGATAAATGTAACTTCGTTATAATCGCATTAATAATAAGTGATTTTTTCAAAAGGAAAATGTAGAGACCTTTTGAGAACCATAACTTAGCTTTTAACATACTACAGTGTGCATGAGTGTATGTATGGTTGTATGCATGTGAGTTTATATGACTGGATACATTCTTTTAACGTAATTTTCATCGACTTACAAAAAAATCTTCTTGTTACCTATTCGCTAATTTGCACAGATACCACAGAAATAATATAAAATTCTTTCTACTTCTTAAAATAATTATAACAGGGATCGTACGCTTTTTTGTAAATAAACTATATTTGAAGTTATGAATAATCATTTTTAATTTTATAAAGTTATAAAACTTCTAATGGCTGTTGAACAAAATCTTTAATTAAAAATAGTTTTTCACGTTTTGATTCGATTAATTTTTAAAGCGTGTTTTTATAGTGTTTTATACTTTGATCGAAGCTTTTGTTAGGTTATTGTTGGCAAAGGTGCAAAATGCGGGTAAATTAATAAAATTATAGTACGTTCCGATGAAAAATTGTGCAGTTGCGGGTAGATTGATCATTAAGTTCCTATAAATAGGAAAACAGGTGGCCTGATTCTATTCTATTCTATTCTATTCTAGTCGGGACCTCCGCGGAGAAAAGACGACTTCTGCATCAGTGCTTGGATTATTGTGATATGAGATAACAGTGTGGTGTGTAATATATATAGTTAACTATTGGTGACCGAAAGTATCAATTGGAGATCAAATAAAGGTATTGTATACTGGAGGACTGAGTTTTATTAAACTTTTATAAGTTAAATTTAATTATTTTTAATTAGACTTATTTAGGTGTCTCTTGTTTTAAGTGTATAAACACTCCCACATTGCTGTTAAAGGCTTTAAACAATAAACTTCAGACAGGCTTAAAATAAATGTACTTGTCTGAAGATAAAAGAACATAACTCTTTTGTTATACAAATGTAAGAGTTATAAATAGGAAAATTTAAAGTCAAGCCAAATTTTAAATACACGCTTTACTACAAACAGCCTTTTTTAATGTAATTGTAAAATTCTTAGTAAAAGTGAACAGTTTCTTTATTCCCACGAACTTTTGAAACAATCAATTGAACTCAAAAGTAAATAGCTTAATTTGATCATTTTGTATGTATATTGATAGAAATTTTAGAAAGCACACATTGATATTTAAATAAAAATAGACTAAAAAGTCAATCCTTTAAACAGGATGGTTAAGGGTAACCTGTATGGATGTAAATCCATAATGAAAATAAACAGATACGTTCTTTTATATCCGCCTTAGCCTTTTCACATTTAACCTTTCCACATTTGCTCCAAATCCGAAAACCAATATACTGTTACCTTTTGTTTCGTTAATTCATTTTATTTATCTCTGAAGCCATTTTCCTACAATGTCATTCGGAAAAAAATGATGGGTTTCTAATTTAAATAAAATACGTGTAATATACTTGTAAACGAAGGGGTGAAATGTAAAAAATATAGGTATAGGCCGCGCCAAACTGCTAGTCCGCTCTGAATAGAAATGAGTTGTGTCGTCAAAACAAATTGTATGCCTACACCAGCTCGCAACAACTTCAGAGCGGACTAGCAGTTCGGCGCGGATTATACCTACCTGCAAGAAGAATTTATCGTACTTATAGTTGAATGTTTTTTTTTATAATATAGGAGTATCAGACGAGCATACAGTCCACCTGATGGTAAGTGGCTACTGCCGCCCATGGACATTTGTAATCAACCCCAGATAGGATTAGATATTCCTACCTAAGGTCGGCCACAGATGCGCCGCTACCCCTGAGGACTAAGCTGGAACGCCTCGGAAGAGTCTGTCTCCCTTACCACATCCTTCAAAACGGAACACAGCAGCGCCTAACACTGCTGTTAGGTAGAAATAGGTGTGGTGGTGGTGCCGCCGGAGTCGAACCACAAAGGGTTCTACCTTCAAAGTTGAATGTCTGCCGTAAATTGTCAATTTGCTAAGGTTTAATATAATAATAATATCTAATAATGAGAAGTATAACGTAAATTATAATAATTGTACCCGTTCATAAGAGCATATTATTATGAGTCATCCATAAAACGGTTTCGCGTCAAACAGTAATTATATCTTTCATGACTTTCCGATAATTTAATTAGAGGCGCGAAGTCAAACAATACGAGTATATATTACCTATGAAAATGTAAAACAATTACTCACAAGATCTCACTGAGAAGGAATTCAAAACAGGTGTGATTTATTACGCGTAGTCGTATAAACTCGTATTAAGCCTATTTTAACTGAGTACTTAAACAAATACTTCCGTCGTGTTTGTTGAGAGAATTTATAACAATATATAGGACTCAAATATAAAATAATATCGAAGGTGACAGAATCTGTGCCCCTGCGGTATCACCACTGCACAATTTTTTGCCTTAAAACAGCAGTATCAAGCGCTGTTGTATTCTGCCTTGAAGAATGTGGTAAGGAGACATACGCATCCGAGGCTTTTCAACTTCATTACCACGTAGAAATCTAATCTTGTGGGAGGAAGCATTACAAAATATAATAGGCAGTAGCCACTTACCATCAGGTGGACTGTTTGCTTGTTAGCTACTTTAAGTAACTCATGATCTTTTTAATATATTCATACCAATTCTGACTTGGCCAACATGGGGACTGTGGCCTAAGCCCTACTCACTCTAAGAGAAGATCCGTGCCAAGCAGTGAGACAGTAATGAGTTTATGACGAACGTATTCGTATTGCGATACTGCGCCAAGATTTTACATGCATACATAAAATAAATAACTGTTATTCAATACATAAGTAAGACAATATCTCAGATAACGAAAAATACACTTGAAGACACTGAAAAGGTAATTAAATATATTTTCAAGACAAAACTCGAGAATTTACAGAATTAAAAATTGCTTGATTTCTAATGACATAAAATGTCACTGAAAGACGTAATAAATCTGAAAGTTGATCCAAAATTTATTGCCTTACCAATAAAGAAAAGTGTGCTTGAAAATCTAAGGACGACTCTCGTAGTAATTGAATTGAAAATTCTCTATTAAATTTAAATCGATTAAGGTATAGTATAATATCGGAGTTACGAAATAATGTGATTATGATTAATTTCTTGTAAATAAGCTGGCTGTTGTATATTGATGTATAAAATAAAAAATCGAGAAGTAAATATATCCAAAATCATAATAAACATTCGTCTCCTAAATACATATTCGTAATAAGCTGCCTAAGAAAATGAAATACTTTCTTTTTACTCCGTAGAAGGAGCAAAGGTGCATATCTAATTAATATACAGGGTGAATTTATAAAACGGGCCTTCAGGGCCAAATCCGAAAGGGATTAGCGGAAAATGCTGAAAGGAGTTACGAGGCCGATTTTGATAAAAACTAAAACTGCATCATTAGTTTTTTAAAATACCTCTTTCCTTAGCCGGGAATCGAATGAGTTCATTTTGCAAAAAAATACACCCTCTATAGTATTCCACTATCGGATAGTGTTGCTTATAAGGATCAAATTCTGGGAAGCATTTTTTGCTAATCCTTATAGTTTCGGATTTGGCCCTGAAGGCCCGTTTTAAAAATTCACCCTGTATATATAACTTTTATGAATTAAGAAATAACTTATTAATAACTTTCACGACACGACGTAGTGATGCATATAGTACCTATCCCTATATGATATAGCGTCATGATTTTTTATAATGCACGTCGTAAATATCCACGACACGACATCGTTTAGTAACACAACTTCGCACGGTGCCACGATGCTATGTCATATAGTATGTAGAACCAATATTTTATCTTAGTATGGAACCCGTAAGTAAAACGTGATAAAACAAGAATCTAACTTGTAGTCGATCACAGACTCGTTATCAGCCCTAAGTAATCCCAGTTGGAACCACTTTTATAAGAACATAGTTGTATAATACATATTTTATCTAACTACTATAAGAACAACAAGTCTACAAACTGTAATATCTCTTAGTTGTTTTATGCTTTAATGTGTGAGTCTTGCCGTTTCCGCTAGGGACAAAGTGGTTATGTAGATTAAGGACCCTACATTAGCACACTATCACGTCGCTCATATCACGTAGAGCAAAAGTGTCTAAACAATGTTTGGACCACCCAACGCACATTGAATATTCAATGAATTAGTTGCACACACTCATGGAATATTTCATACCTCACGCTGAAAACGATTATTCATCATAATCGTAAGTGTAGGAAGTACAATAAAAATATACATATCATTACCCGAAAACCTCATAATAAGTGACCGCAGAATCTCATCGTTAAATAATTTGACGGTAATATAACTCTTTGTGGATTGATTCTGTAGGCACCAGCACCACAAAAATGCTGCTATTTCTTGTATGAAGAATATAGAATAGAATCACTTATAGTCTTCAATTTAGTCTTTAAGGAACGACTCCTTTACTATTTCTACATTTTTGCTATACTTATCTTCCAATTTAAATCTAATTATATCTGGAATTGATTACACATATCTATTGGCGGCAGTAGCTACTTACCATCAGGACCACATGGTCATTTCTTACTTTTACATAAAAAAAGACATTCAATAGCAAACTTTATTCTGCATGAAGTATTAAAAGAATTTGAATGCTTTACGTTTAATAAATTCTGCGTAACTTTAATCTAGAACAATAGCATCAATGCTGCTTCAATAAATAACAATGGATAATGCTCATAAAGCTCAACTACATAGTTCATACAACCATTCAAAAGCGACTTTACATTATGCAGTTCTTTTACAAGAATTTTCGTGATTTAAGCTGAAAATTCTACGTTTACTTTATCACAATTGTTTGTTTAAAACCCGTTATGTTGAACATTATCCGAGCTTCAAAATTTTCTTTTCAATTTCAACGGACGAGTGAAGGTTTAAAAGCTTTGTCCACAGTTCAAATAGACTTGTCTGTGAAAACACTTTTACTAAGACAACAGAGAACTTATTTTCTTTTTATTTTCACTTTGCCACGAGATGGCCAGTATCAGGAAAGATATTGAAAAAAATATGAGATATTGAAAAAACGAATTTATTGTAAAAATCATAGCAATCTGTAATATGTATGTCTTTGTGTTTTCATCGCATCGCTTCGCATTACACAAGTAACATATTATTTAAATTTAAATTAAAGAAGAAAATAAAGAATTAAGTTGTTAGTCTTGATTTTTTACAAGTTATGTTTTTGATACAAAGCAGTGATAGCCTAGTGGTTAAGAAACGCGGCCTCTCGATCGAGGGGTCCGAGGTTCAAATACCAGGCACGCACCTCTGATTTTCAAATTTATGTGCGTATTAGAAATTAATTATCACTTGCTTAAACGGTGAAGGAAAACATCGTGAGGAAACCTGCATGCCTGAGAAATAAAAAAAAAGTTTTCAAAGGTATGTGAAGTCTACCAATTCGCACTTGGCCAGCGCGGTGGACTATGGCCTAATCCTTCTCATTCTGAGAGGAGACCCGTGCCCAGCAGTGGGACAGTAATGGGTTGATGATGATGTTTTTGATAGCATATGTATTTCTAGAATGAATTGGCAAATCCAGGCAAAGAAGGCTTCGTTATTTCGAAAATAAAGTAATTGATAAAAGTTGTCACGAAGTCACTATAGCTTAATTATTTGTAAATCAATTTTCGAATATCTTGATATGTATGTCTACGCTCGCTAACCGATTTGATAGAGATTTATGAAAATATCGGTCCTCAGACTTCAGCTTAAAAGTTCTAGACAAATTATTAAGTCTTGTCGTCAACCCGTTATTGTAAGTTGCCAGTGACTTCATAAGTCTATTGTATTTTTATTAACCCTGTAAATGTTCTCTATACTAGATAGCATATTGTGCTTCTTATACAAATGGATTAGGTTTTTCATCGTATCATTTTATAACTTGTATTCGTCTTTACAAAGAAAAGCTATCGGATTCGTTTTTGCTGCAGGTAATTGAAAGATTGGGTAAGCTTAATAACTTCATTCTATGAGATATTCCAATAATACGGTGAACAATTGAGAAAAATGTATGCAATAAGTTCGCTTTACCTACGTTTTCCGTACGTAACTTAAATCTAATGTGAATATGAAATCGTAACTTCCATGGCACATAACCACATTTTTTCGCGACCTTAATACTATTTATTATGTAATAAGGCCCCTTGTAAGGGTTTTATAATAAGGGCAAAAAAAGAGTTTCTAATTGTTGGGTAAATTCATATATATGAGTGTAAAAACTCCGAAGGGACAAAAAGAAAGGTCGCAGAAAATTTACGGTTGTAGTCGCGTTGCGGTTACTTACGCAATGTTGTGTTTCAAATATGTTTAGCCTCATCTCATATGAACACAATTACATTTATACTAAAAAAATACATAAAAGTGGGTTTATTGAATGTAGGAAAAAAATATTGTTTTTTTTTCTTACTAATATTAGGTATGTATCATAATTGTTAATCCTGTTATTAATAATCTAAATTGTGTATAGATTAAGTATATATAATGGTTGCATGTTATGAACAAATTGTCGATCTTTGATCGGTTTAACATCGGGTAGATCGATTATTAATGACGGACGTTCATGTCCACACAGAGATCATTTTTTTTTTTTTTTTTGTAGAAGTCCATATCGAAAAGCAATATAATAATTAATAACTCATATGCTCACTCATATTTTATACGAAAAGCTTTGTCAATTTCAATTTAATAGTCATAACATATATGTAGGGCTAAATAAGTTCGTGTCTACTTTAATTAGTACACTTCATTAATCACTTGTTTAAGTATACTAATTTCACTTTATAACAAGGAGCGTTGATTACTTTGAAGCTATTTCGTAAGATATACATAGTTTGCCTTGAAATTAATATGGCAAGGTGTTCTCAGGGCTCATGCTAGGTTTTTTCAAGTGTCTACTTGTTTTACTAAGTAAATTAGGTTTAATTAAAGTTTGCCATTTTAACGCGGCCTCTCGATCGAGGGGTCCGAGGTTCAAATCCCAGGCACGCACCTCTGAATATCAAATTTATGTGCGTATTAGAAATTAATTATCACTTGCTTAAACGGTGAAGGAAAACATCGTGAGGAAAATCATAATGGAATACTCCATTACTACATTAAACCAATTAGATATTAGGTATTTCGTATGAAATTTAGAAATCAGGCAATGTATTAAAATAATATTTGAAGGTGGTAGAACCCTGTGGAATTCGATTCCATCGGCACTAGTGCCACATCTATTTCTGCCTTTTTTATAATATAGAAATACCAGACGAACATGCAGTCCACCTGATGGTAAGTGGCTACTGCCGCCCATGGACATCTGTAATCAACCCCAGATAGGATTTGATATTCCTACCTGAGGTCGGCCACAGATGCGCCGCTACCCCTGAGGACTAAGCTGGAACGCCTCGGAAAAGTCTCCCTTACCACACCCTTCAAAACGGAACACAGCAGCGCCTAACACTGCTGTTATTAGGCAGAAATAATTTCTGCCTAATAACAGCAGTGGTCAGCGGTTCTTCGTTCTGATTTGAAGGGGTTCACATTCTATAAGTAAAACATACATTTCTGAGGCATTCCAGCTTGGTCCACGCATCTGTAGTCGACCTCAGGAAGGAAATTATCTTATCTGGGGTTAATTACAAATATCCATGGGCGGCAGTAGCCATTTACTCGTACCATCGGGTGGACTGCATTCTCGTCTGCTACTTCTAGATATATCCTATATCTCCTATGTGGAGAAACAATACACAAGGCAGAATTTACAAGTCTTTGTCGACGTGAAGTCTTGACTAATTGTTTATAATTACTAGAGCACTTTTTGAAGTTATAATTATTTAATCGAGTTGAAATTAAGCACAATACGTGCGCGCCCGAAATGTACTTACATACGAAGCCGCCTTTAGGTACAACTTAAATTAAGTTTAAAAATATAATTATACTTACAGTAAAGACCTTCGCAAAGGTGGAAATAAAACAACAAGTACTAAAGTAGGTACCTGTAGTAGTATGCCGCCAGATTTTGGTTTTGGCATCAGAGCCCAAATCTGAAAGGTATTTTTAATTACATTCAGAATCACTGTAGTTTTAAAGAATGCTTCATAAATTCTACTTTCGTAGAAAAAAAAAATGGTGGGTAATAATTTAATTTATTTTACGGTATGCTTAGTACGACGAGTCGACAGAAGATTGAGTTCTTTCACGTGAACCTCTTTAGTATTTTCGACTTTGTTGTCATCCAGTTCATCATCACTTACTTTGTCGGAGAAATTGTTATTCTCTTTCTCCATTCTCGCGTCTATTTGAGCATTTAATTCGTCAAAGTCAAGTTTGCTTTTACTGTGAATACCGTCAATCCTCTCAATTGTTTCACTTTGGTTCTCAAGGTCATCTTCGGGATGAAACGGGTTATTATATCTTTTACTTTTCGTTTTGCATTGCTGACTGGCATAATTTTTAAAAACGTCAGAATTTAAGATCTTTCCAACTAGACTAAGCATGTCCTCAGTATCAATCTGTATTTTTATTACTTTTCCTTGACTTGTATTAATTGCGAAGAGGAATACTGTAAAAAGTTAAATCATGTAAGTCAGTTGGTATATGTTCATCATCATCATTATCAACTCATTACTGCCCTACTACTGGGCACGGGTTTCCTCTCAGAACGGCAAGGATTAGTCCACCGCGCTGGGCATGTGCGAATTGGTAGACTTCACATACCTTCGAAATTTTGTGTTATATTAGATGCTTATTTCTATAGTTTGTACTCGTATATGAATGTTACATTACTTACATGAAAATTTTAGACCAAATTAAATGGATGAATAGAACACGTGAATACTAAACCTAAGGTCTACTGACATACTAAAGAGTATTCGGAGTAATTTCTTGCACCACTGAATTGCTTTCAATGATATTAAGGGAAGATTGCTTATGTGAGCAGTTTGTATGAAAAGTTTTTAGTTTATATACTAAACAACCTTGACTTGCTCTACTCACATTGGGCAACTATAAATTGTATTTGTAGTATTCCTTTGAGATTTGTACAGTTTTCCGAGATCATAATTGAAGTTTTGATAAATCGTATTCTAGACAACTAGTTAATTAGATAAGTTGTGAAAGCAAAATAAATAAACGAAATAGTTTCTTGCTTCTTACGTAGAGTTAATGATGTCTAAGGATACTACAGACTTATTTAAAGGCGTACCTACTATGTGATGGAATATCCACAACCAAAATTCTTAGACTTTATCAAGTAGCAGAGATTTACCATATACGAATAGAGAATTTATATTTATTCCTTACAAACGGCTATTGCCGGAGGGATAACTGATTTAGCCTTGCGAAGTCAGAGCTCTAAATTGACGTGTTACACTTGAATCTAACGTTTACCTGAATATTTGCCTCAATCTGTTATATTCTGTAACGTAACCCTTTAAAGACTACCAGTTATAGTATAGTTTAATTTACTTGTGTAATGGGTTTCTAATGGAATTGTACCCTTACGGAAGGTGTCAATTATGTGTGCTTTGTTTGTAGAATAGTGAGCGCTCTAATCACCATTTTAAAATAGAGTCGTCAAAGGTACCACCACTCCTATTTTTACATTATAGTTGTATAGTTTGCAGTCATATTCTGGATTGCATCTATGTTCAACTAGAATTATATAAGGATTTAATCATTCCTACTCAATACCCAATGAATTGCATATTTGTTTGATACTCTCTAAGAAAGAAGGCGTACTCATCACTAGTTCGGTTTGATTTTATCATCGTTTTTTAACCACGAACTTGCGAATTTTCTCATGACGTTATCATTATTATCCAGATCAATGAAATTCATTATAAACAAAATTAAATGAGCATAAAATTAGATATATTTATTTTTGTAGACTTACAGGCACTAACAAATTGTCAGAATATACATAATTTCAGAATAGTACTACCGGGTCGGAATACGACCTCAACTAAGTAGATCCGGCGAAAATTTCCGTGGGTGTCTTTTTTCCTTAACAACGTTTTTCTCATAATTGTGTCCACAATTACCTGATAAATAATCTGCCTGTTTCATTTTTCTACTATTTTTATATACGCAATTATTTTTCATTGTTCAGATGTTCAGAATAGACTGTATCGAGCTGGTAGTTTGTTAAAGCGACTTAGTCAAGCGGCTAGAACAGCTAGAACAAGAAACAAGAACTTGACCGCTGTCTTATACTTTGAATAAATATAATCTTTCGGAGCCTATCATATTATATTTCAATTTGTTTATGGAGCCCAAGCACAAACACAATTTTGAATTTACATTACCAGCCCGTCTGGGGTGTTAAACCCATTTTATATTTACAAAGCCCCTTATTTATAATCACATTTTGTCTCCAACACTATTTTTATTTCATTTCAATGTTTTATTTTCCACATAGTAGCTTTTTTCTTCTACACTCTAATAACTATTATGCATCAATAAAACCCGGGGGTTGCTTGCCTAATTATTCCTACCTAGTAATTATTTTATTCTATAATTTATAAACGGTTTCAAAGCTTACAATGATTTATTTTATTTTGATAATTCAGCAAACCATAATTACTTTTGTATTATCTGTATTGTACTATCTCTGTAGAAATCGATGGTAAAGATCTATGCATAGATAATAAGTTATTATGATTATATAAATGTTTTTTTAACCGACTCCAAAAAAGGAGAAGGTTTCTCAATTCGACCGTATGTTCTTTAATTTACCAAAGGAAAGTCCTTATGATATTTTGTAGTAGTTTGTTTGTAAAGTAAATATCAAGTTACCTTTGGCGTCTTCAATTAAAATCGAAATACTTACTAATTAAATAATTCAAACTCATTGTCATTGGCTGTTATTTGTTATTTCTATTAATCTTGCAAATATTTCATTATATTTGAAACAGCAGGTCGCATCAAAACACAGTTATTGCTTAGGTTTGATTAATTGAATTCACGTATTGAAAATTTAATTACTTTACGGCTGTTAAGTTTTCATTACAAGATGACGACAGCGTTCATTGTGAATATTTTTTTAATTCTTATAAATATGCATTCAAAATATATGGGAGTGATGGTGGTTGGGCATAAGTATCCTCAAAACTTTACTTGCCTAAGATATCCCCATAATTAGATGTAATATGCCATAATTAATCAATTATATTGGATGTTCACCGCATCATTATTCCTGTTATCCAAGTTTAAGTTACTTAATATTTAAGCAATTTTGAACACAATACCTATGCGTTAAATGGTACCTTTATTTACTCGATTTTTTCATAATATATAACAAACATATCATTACGTAAACCTTGCATTATTTTGCGTTTATATTTATTAGGTACCTGTCAAATTAAGTAGTCTGTAGGTAATATTCTAGATTTATCACATGTGCTAATAGTTTATTTAAGTACATGTTATTGTATTTATTTCACATGGTATATAGTTGATAATCCGTTAACCTTCTTCCTAAATCGATATGTCGTAAGATTACCTACTACATATATAATTCTATAAGTAGTCCAATTATATTACAACACCTGCCATATCTTAAAAGCAACTTTAGATCTCACTTATAACAAATATCCCTTAGTATCACAGTGCAACGTCCCCATTATAACACTTTTTCCGGTTTTCTAGATAGCTGTAATTGAGGAAACATTTAATGCTGATTCAGCGGTACTTCACTGAGCACGCCCCTTATCAGCGATATACACTTGGTGACTGGGCTACTAAGATAACGCTAACCACTACACAGAACTAAATCCGGACAGTATTTATTTTGTATTACATAGTACATACACTTGAAAGAGGTTAAAAAATAAAGAATTACCTCGGGGTCAGGCGGAGGATTCAGATAAATAATGTTTTGCAAAATAATTATGATTTAGTAACTCGTAGTTCCTAAAGTACTCGTATTTAAGATGAAAGTAGAGCTAAAAAGGAAAAAAGATGTGAAGTAAAAAATATTCTTTTTAACGTATAAAGTTGATTATGAAAACAGATTTTCTCTAATTAGTAAGATAGAACTTTTTTCTTTTTCTTAGTTCTAATTATAATTACTTCAAATCACCAGAGCGGCCTTGAATTAAATTCTTGGCCTTATTTAATATTTAAACACAATTTGACATATTTGATCAACAATTGGAAAATTGTTTAACGAAATTCAATTTCAATTTGATTCAATCAACAATCATAACTTTGTTGTTAGAAAATTCAAATTTAGATGAAGAGTTCATTTGTTTTCTAAAACCCATTGTTAATAATGAATCTATCAATATAACATACATATATACCACTACAAAATAATATAGTAATTTATTAATGTCTAATAAGCAAAAGTAGTCTTTCCATATTCGGTAGGCAAAACATTGGATAGATAAATTTTATTAATAACAGACAATTACAATTGTCTCGGTACTCGGACAGTTCTATAGATTACAATATCGTGGTATCCCATACGTTACACTTTCAAAGTGTAACGCGGTATGCCTGTCACGTATTCATCTTTGACGCAAGCACCTTCTTTGTAGTTCCAGTAATCTCGTTGGACTGTATGGGTTACTGAAAGCTTTTTGTTCCGAATAAATCGAGATTTTTTGTAATAAACTTTAAGAAAGAATATTGTATGAATTTCTTAATGGAAATGTTATTTTTATTGCTTGTGTACAAGTGATAATAGATATAGTTGTTAGTATATACATTAAACATATAAATACCACCGAGATTTCTATGATTACTTGACGACCGGTAAGTCTTGATGCATCAATCGCGGTCGAAGGATTTGGAAGTTCTCGTTACGACCAGTGGTACATGTTTATTTTCAAGTAAACCTGTCATAACGAAATCTGATTTATGACTGGTTGCATGAGTGTGAGTGGGTAATGAAAGAAACTTCAAAATTTTAAATTTATACAGTAGTATTTCGGCCGGTCCAAAGTACTAAACCAATAGAATATTCTTAATGTGTATTTCTCAAATTTCCTTTAAAATTTTCTACAGTGGTTGTGTGCGAAGGTATTACCATAACTTTGATTTGGCCGTATAGCAGAGGTGCGGCGACCTGAATTGAAAATGTAATTTGGGCACGAAGAATGAAAAGAAGGTACAGAAAAGTTAATCCCAGGAGGATCAAAACGTTTATCAACGTTCTCAGTCAAATTCTATTTTAGGTTTATTTCTTTCATGACGTTATCCGTTCCAACATTAGTATCGCTTCAACGAAACTGAAGAAACACAAAGAAAAAGTAATTATTAGAATCATTAATAATAGTCCAATAGAACTTATGACAGAAATATATAGATATTCGAAGTTTTCCGCAGTAAACATAAATTTTAAAATAACTCTCGAAGGAAATATTCGTGGAAGTAAACAATAATTTCACTTGGCATTTTATTTTATCAATGAAGTTTTCGATGTCACAGACAAGAGTCACTTTAACTACTATTATGCATCGGAAGTTGGAAATAACGACCAAATAAATTGGACTGGAAACATAGTTTTGTGAAAAACCACGCAATAAAATGCAACTCTGTTATTCCGATCCGTAATTTTAGAATTCGAAATTGACGTTCCCACAGCAATAAATCTACGATGTCGTCACAATAGCATGCAACGCAATTGACCCCAGCGTATACCGCCATACCTATTTCTGCCTCATAACAGCAGTGTTAAGCGCTGCTGTGTTCTGGTTTAAAGGGTGTGTTAAGGGAGACATACTTTTATGAGGCGTTCCAGCTTAGTCCTCAGGGGTAGCGGCGCATCTGTGACCGACATCAGGTAGGATATCTAATCCTATCTGGGCTTGATTACAGATGTTTATGGCTGGCAGTAGCCACTTACCATCAAGTGGACTGCATGCTCGTCTGCTACTCCTATATTATAAAAAAAGATATAAAGTTTATACCTATATTGGGTAGGTTGGTTATAGAATACGTAACATAATAGACGGTATATTTAGTATATACCTACAAGAGTAAAGTTTACTTAATGTTGACTTTTCGTCATCCCCTAGAACTGTAGTCTGTAACAACCCTAAACACAACAATCTAACAAGTCTAACTTTAAGCTGATTATAAACGTGTAGGCTAATACAGACTTCATACCAGCTGGCCTATGTACGTGCAAACCGTTATTTAATAGAGGTATTTTATAAACTAACTTTATGAGAAATCAACAATATTACAACTTGATAGCTAAATTATAATGTGTAGGTTCTAGCAGTACCCACGGCTTCGTCCGCGTTTAAAAAACGGTGACATGACATAACTGAAAATTTTTACCTTAAAGAATTATAACAATAAAAAAAGAATATTACATTATTTACTAAAAGGACTTTTTAACAGATTAATTTTTCGTTACTGTGTACCTAAATTAGTAAAGCTTTCTTGAGGATCTCACGTTAAACCTCCTTTCAGTAATGTATGACTTTAAAACCGCCCCAAGAAAAAGTTGCTCAGTTGTTTGTTCCAATAAATATACCGAATTTTTCATTTTTCTTCGACGATTCCATAGTAGGGATTTAGTTTTTAACACGCTATTATTAGCTTGGGTTGTACGTAACAATAACGGAATCTTTGAACCCGATTTCTATCCACTTTGAACGTTAGTTTAATTCAAAATTTTGAAAATTGATCCAACACGATTTTAATAATTTTGTACCATTTTCCTTATCAACATCCTCAGGATTAACGATTTTTGAGGCGAGAGAAAGCGCTTTAGGTAAGGTTCAGGCAAAGTTACTAGATTGATTTTTAGTTTTGAAAAATAATAATGTTATTTCCCTATAACTCAAATGTACTGAAACATATCTATAATGCCATCTTGCAGAAGGATTTTTAGGATTCCTTACTCAAAGGATAAAAATAAACCCTCCGCTGTCTGTTCGTGAGTCACAGGGCTTTATCTCTTAAACCGTAATAGATAGACACTTGATTTTTTTACAGACGATGCATAATGATGGTCGCTATAACAACAAATACTAAAAAATAATAAAATATATATAGTTAAAAAAACTAAAAAACACGCTTTTATGATAAAATCAACTAAAAAGTAGAAAATAATTTTCAATCTAGGAATCAATTAAGGAACAGTAAATTGTATAATTGTGGAAAAAGTGTGGGGTGATTTTCGAAAATTGATAAGTGGAGCACTCCACGCTTGTTTCACAAGCTGGAAAGTATCTGATGGAAAAGAGTCCCCAATGCATCATCGGTTTTGGAGGAGAGCTCTTTACAGAATTAGATACCTATAGCAGCGGTGCTTTTAAATAACGGATAGGATTGCTATATTAAGGTTTGTTATAGAAATTTCTTTTTACGTGGGCGGTTTATCTTGTCTTTTTTCGCGCTACCTCAAAATGCATAAAAGCTTTCCTCAAAATATTCTTCTTTTATAAGGTTTTCCTGTAAGGAAATACTTAATGGTCATCAATCTTTCGGGGGGAAAATATTTTGTGAGTAAGTACAATCTACCTGTGCAGGCACATTTTTTCTAACATCTATTTAAACTAAATATTATGATCAATTGTAAAAAAAATCAAGTAAAATATTTTCAAAACGTGAATTAGGTGCTAGAAACAAAATAGAAAATTCAAGGCGCTATTTTGAAATTAAACGATTAAACTCTTTCTTACTCTATAAAGACTTCTACACCCCCAATATAAATTTTATTGTTAAGACACCTAAGTCTGAGTATTTTTATTTGTAATGCTTAACCAATTTTATACCAAAGATTAGATACCTTTTCTTTCTTTTTTTTGTTTTCGAGGAGAAAACCTTCAAAAGGTACCCGACGACGTGGGAGCGACGCCGGGTTATGTGGGATTTTTACCGCACTAAAACCCCTGGTGGCCGTCCTCGGCGCTTGGTGGAGAACTCCTTGATCTCCGATGGAACACAACCGGAGTCCTCCGAGCGCAATGCTCCAATCGGGCTCTTCCCTAGGGGAGCAGTTTACGCCCCTCCCACACACCTAATGTTTTCAACGGTATGCGGACACACACCGTCTTCCTTCCCGGGGTTACTTGCTGGACGGTTCAAGCTCCCACTCTTGCCGCCCGCAACCCCAGAAGCCCCCTTTTAAGCCTCATACGACAGGCAGGGGATACCGTACCCCTATTCTAGTACCGAGACTACAGGGACAAAAGATTAGATACCTATCTTTGGCTCTGAATATTTCATAGTTAAAAATGTATTAATATAAAGTGCGTCGTAAATATAAATGAAAAACTACTAAATATTCATCTGAGAAAGAAATTTGTAAGCGCTTTAGTGCGTACTCGTATGTTACGTAATGTAACTCATAATTCAACACTAATAATTCAACAGAGACGATGTACTCGTATTTTTAATGCGTCATTTGAACATTTACGTAGAGATGCGAGATTGTAATCTCCTTACTATTTCGCATAATTTGTTTGGTATCGTGAAAGAACATTTTTTGTATATATATGTAGGTATAGTACCAAGTGAGTAATAAGGTACTTTATATTAATTACAATCTAGCCCAATTTAAGACTAATTAGTAACTATACGCTAACTTAAACTGCTAAATAATAAAATAACATGTTGATAAAGAGTTTTGTTAAATATTTTTATTTATTCAACGAATCTTCTAGTTCGTCGGCATTATTTCCTTGACATACTATTTTAAAAGCTTCAAGTTCAAACTTATAACAGACTATTATCGCATTTTTTTAACATAGAAGTAAAGCGGCGCATCTGTGGCCGACCTCAGGTAGGAGTACCTAATCCTATCTGGGGTTGATTACAGATGTCCATGGGCGGCAGTTGCCAGTTACCATCAGGTAGACTGCACCGTCAAATCGCATATATTGTAGGATCACAAAGATTTTAACTATCTTTAACTTTCTAAATAGACTATCAAAGTAAACTAATTACTTACATTAAAATAATCATGAGAGTATTCTTTAGTTAATGCCAAAATACCTTCTTCTTGGAGGAGACCGTTATCCAGATGTGAAACGGCAAGGGGTTGATGATTATAGCGACGTAAAATTTATTGAACTTTAGCCTTTATAAAGCGAATTTAAGGAAAGCCAAATGGTACACAATTTATACCCAAACAGTTATTTCTTCTTATGCCGTCACGTAGTAGGGTCACATACATGTTTCGTGTGAAAAAATGTCCTCTCTATTGCGGTACACGAAATATAATAGTAACTTTTTTTTTTTAAAACTTCGTCCTAGGGGACCAGTCGACATCGGATGGCGATCTCTCACTGTGGAACGAGAGGCGCTAAAAATAATCGTAACATCACAATACTGTATGTACACATTGCAGATTTATTCTTGACTGTTGTTGGTACTAAAGTTTAGTGCAAGCTAAAGTTTTCATATCAATTACCAAGTTCTGTAAAAGTCGAATAGATTTTTTTGGTTAAAAAACATCTAAACACATAACAATCTACAAATAACTAAGCTCAGGGGTTTGATTCGCTATAACACTCAAGATTCCATGTCAATAACGCATTTAATCATAACTTGCTCGAAATAAAATTTAAACGCTGCACGAAATAAAAGCACGTACGACCTTTCATTAAATGAATAACAACCGTACAAAATATTATATATTTGTGCATGTGTGACAAACTACATATGTTTGCCACGAACTGCATGTTTAAGAAACTACCTACAGACCTACTGCGTGCATGACAAATTATGATTATGACGAATAACATCGGTGACAAATATTATCATGACGAACTGCTGGTTTGACAATCATGTTTATGACGAACTGTGAGTATAACAAACATGTTTGTGACGAACTGTTGTGTGACATTGAAATTTTAGCAAAGGGGTTTTTAACAAGTTATTTCTTAACGCGTTGTCGTGGAATCTCGAGTCATAGCAAATCAACCAGCAGTACGTAATGTGATTGCTACATTACTTTACCTTAGCATTGCGCCAAAACAAAGAACTTAGAACTTTGGTAACTTTTTCAATCGGCTTTTCTAAGGATTTTAGTTTACAAAGCTTTATGTTTGAGTGAATCAAAAGTGAATGTGAGTCTTTGTTTTTTTTGTTTGTTCATTATAACTTATGTTTTACTTTTTTAGGCAACGATAAATCTTAAATTTAAACATCATTATTATTTACGTACTTATCGGCACTATGTAATTATAACATATTTTCTCTTATTTTGAGTTTGTTTCAGCGCGTAATATAAGTAGATATAAAAATTTTTATCAGCTATTTCGTACGAAAACAAATAAGTTAATATTAACTTACTGTTTTTGATGGAAGTTATAACAACGGTAACTTTACTATAAAATTAGGATCGTAAAATGTAATAACGTATATTTTCTTTTAATTAATGTTAAATAAATTTCTCAGCTCATTATATATTTTTTCAAGATGTCATAAAAATTAAATATAAAAACAAGTTTCTAATTTATATAGCACATTGACCGCCGGGTTAAAACAAAGATGAACCTTTTATTATAAACGATTTATTAACTCTACCTTTATTTTTGTTCACGAGGAGGAAACCTTTAGAAGGTACCCGATGCCGAGTTATGTGGGATTTTTACCGCACTAAAACCACCCCGATAGCCGTCCTCAGCGCTTGGTGGAGAACTATGCGACTATAAACAACCGGAGTCCTCCAAGCGCGATACCCTCATTAAATATACCTAATAGTTTTAATACTACTGTATTAGATTCGATTACTCGATTACTTCGCGATTGAGAAGAAGAACACTTGGTTTCTGCGTTGGATTTCGAGTGCCCTGAGCAGTGCTACGTGAGGCGACGCTGTCCATTGGTGGTTAACATACCTTAGAAAACTTGTTTTATTTTTAAAGAATTCTCTTGTGTGCAAGTTTCCTCACGATTTTTCCTTCACATGCGGGTATAACAAACAGAAATATTTCCCATCTTGTGAAATGTCGGCCTTTTCAGAAAAAGCATAGTCCCTTCGCATATTTTCGTGTTTTTTCCGACGTCATAGGTACTTTAGGGATGAAATATACGTGGGAGATGCTCCTGCAAAGTTTTATCAAACTTACCGATGAACCAAGTGAGTTCGCCCTTTGGGTGCCAAAATCAGGGGTGAAAGCTTAGTCCTAAATAAACTTTATGGTTATTATTACGGAAGTGGTACCTTTAAGGGAAAATTATGCAACGGTATCGTAATTATGTAAATTTAATATTCAAAGAGTAAATTGTTGTTGCATAAACTTTAATTACTAGTAATTCAATCAGTGGTAACAAGTGGTATTAAGCGGCAGTGGTTAGGACTCATTAGACTTTTTTGAATTTCAAAATACTTTGCCTTCATTTTTTTTTAACTTGTATATTTTGTATTAACCCGAATTGTAGTTTGTACATCTAATATAATTTGAATTCTAATATTAACAATTCTTAATTAAAGAGGATTTGGATGGCATATAATTTGTTATAATGTTAAAGTTTTAGATTGTGTTGACTCCTTTATGTGTCGTTAAAGATATGGTAAAAGTAGTTTATATACCTTCGACCTATAAAAAGTATCACAATATCTTTCGGCCAATATTGAGAAAATTTCGTGAAGAGGGACTTCTACTTGAATACTTACCTACTGTTTAACTTTGTGCGATATGAGAATTCCCTTTGAGAGCTCTCAGCTCAGTTTTAAGTTTTATAAGCTAAAACCTACCAAGCACTATCTTCAATTTATAACTACATATGGATCTACAGAGAGTTTAACTAGTGATGTGTATTAGAGTAATACATAGTTTTCCGAAGCCTTCCAGCTTAGTCATCAAGGGTGCCGGCGCATGTATGGGAGATAGGATTATGTAATCCTATCTGGGGTTGATTACAGATCACTATTTTAGGCGCTGCTGTGTTCCGGTTTGAAGGGCGTGGTAAGGGAGAAAGACTTTCCCGGGGCGTTCCAGCTTAGTCCTGAGGGGTAGCGGCGCATCTGTGGCCGACCTCAGTTAGGAATATCTCATCCTATCTAGGGTTGATTACAGATGTCCATAGGCGGCAGAAGCTACTTACCAACTGGTGGACTACATGTTCGTCTGGTACTCCTATATTAAAAAAAAGACGAAGACGGTTGTTTGGATCGTACTCTCATATCTCGATGTCCCATTATTCCAGCTAGACTAGCATTTCATTATGCTAGGTTACTTTTGGTTAATTGAAGTTCTGTGTATTTGTGTTCATATAATTAAGATGTAATGACGTGTAACATGTTTATCATTTGATTCAGTGATTTGCAATTTCACGCTATTTATCTTTGATAATACCTGAAGGTAGTAAATATGTACAGCGGTCATACGACACCTAGAAGCATAGAAGCATTTTGGAGTGTGCTCTCGTAAGTATCATCATCATCATCACCCATTACTGTCCTACTGCTGGGCACGGGTCTCCTCTCAAAATGAGAAGGATAAGGCCATAGTCAACCGCGCTGGCCAAGTGCGTATTGGTAGACTTCACAAACCTTTACGATTATTTTTTTTATAAATCTCTCGGGTATGCAGGTTTCCTCACGATGTTTTCCTTCACCAAGTTTAAGCAAGTGATAATTAATTTCTAAGTATGTTATTACATAAACTGATTGCCATTCTTTCATCGAGCACGCATTTGCAAGCTATCCTATATCGTAGAAATTACCTTGGCTTGTGTGTTTGTAATACGATTCGCGTTTTCCTTATCTATCATACAACTAAGGTGTGGAATGACTTGCCAGAGCTGGTATTTCCCGGGCGATATAATATCATTTTTTTAAATAAGAGTTACTTAATATATAAACATCATTTCAGGCCACAATATTATTTATTTATTTACTACCAGATGAGACCATGACCAACCGTTTACCTATTACAAATAGGTGGTTATTAAAAATCATGTACCTATCGTGCTTTAATCTATTTTTTGGCCTCAATGTTTTATTAAATTAATTTCCACAAAAAGTAGAAAGATGTAAATGTATTTTAAATATATCATGTAATTCTATACCTACTTAAGTATGTACATAAAACATGTGGGTTGGTAATGTAAATGTCATCATTATTATGTAGAATGGAATGTTATTGTACTACAATTATACCAGACACAACTTTTAAGGAATTAATGAGGCTGAAGAGATACAAATGATACCTATTTGCGTATTTTTACATGACCGCTATTATTTCGGGCGGCTTTATTACGTAAGAGTGATGTACCTTCATTAAAATTAGAGGTATTACAATAAAAATGTCATAATAATGTTTGTTAAATTATATTCTGGTAGCGACATTTCTCCTAAAACCTGTGTTCTTCATTATTTCAATTGTTCCTCTCTTAAATACCAACCTACAAGGGTTTTAGTACCTATATATTATGGGATTGCTAGACTATTGTCAAACAGATTTTTAATTATGTTAGCAATCTCTGTTCTGGTAGATTCCGATTTTAGATAAGTAGACAATCAAGGTCGGACAAATAGTTTCCAATTGTGAAAACTAAATTAAGATATCTTGGAATTCAGCAACATCGGCTTTATCCTTTGAACTCAAACACTGCAAATGAATCTTTCTACAATTCTTCTACAATTAGGAAAGTTCTAGATATCTATAAAAATAGACAGTTATTTTAAGTATCTACTAATGAAGTTCTAATTATTCCTAAGTGGAAAAACCTTTTAACAAAAGTAAATTTGGTCACAGAAGATTCATCGCACAATCCACGTCTACGTACATATATATTGGTAGACTTCGACGTTCAACATAATTGTGAAAACATTTCAGATATTTAGTTTTCCTTACGATATTTTAATCGCAATACAAATAATAAATAATGCATACATAAATTTAAAATTTCATAAAGTTACGTCAATGGATTTGTGTAGGAGTTTGCCGAGTGGGATGCGGAAGGTCATACCATCGGATTATTTAGAATAACTTTACAGAATCAACAAATTAAGGGTTGATGTTGAAACATAACGATGTTTTTCTTTTACCTATACCCAAAATTTGTAATTTATGTACCTATCTTGTGAACGGTTCCTCAAATATTGGCTTACGCTGTTTTGTTTGCGCAATATCCTCTGCTAATAGACATTAATGAAGTGATCAAACGTTTTTATTGTTCCAGAAAGACCTACGCTACAAGCCTTGGCTTAATTATATTTAAATTCTGAAAAAGACCCAATTACAATTACGCAGGGAATAAAGATACTGAGACCTTTTTAATATTGTGATTAGGTATATAAACGTTTTGTTCCCTTTATATCGCTGAAATATAAGGTAAGAATTGCTGAAAAATCTTAAGTAAAGCATGCTTTCGTAGATTCGAAAAATAGTATTTTAGTGATAGCAGAGTTACGATGTTTCCAAGTATACCCTAATACAATTTTGTATAGATTCAACAACATCTCAGCCTTTCAGGCTTATCTTGTAATGTTGAATAAAATATACACACATTGTACCTAAAACATTATAAGTTCAACGTTTGAAGGTAGAACCCTTTGAGGCTCGACTCCGGTGGCACCACCACCACACCTATTTATGTCTAACAGCAGTATAACGCTGCAGAATTCTTGTTGAAAGATCCGCTAAAGGAAATATGCATATCCGAGGCTTTCCAGCTTAGTCCTTAGGTGTAACAATGCATATGTTACCAATCTCTAGTAGGAATTTATGCGTATATGAGACTGATCGATGAGATGAGACAGCTAAGCGTAGCATGCGCGTCAGTAACCATCAGATGGACCATATATACTCGTTTAATACTCCAATATTATAAAAAAATAGTCATCATTTTATCACATCTGAATTTAAAAAAAAATTATTCTAGTTTTAGATTTACGTTTATTATAGAAATCTATAATTTCATAGTTGCTATTAATAAGCCTTAGCTATATAATAGGCAGAGAGACAATTTCACGGACCACATCCACAGGGACTAATTTCGATTGTTGGGCCTTGTTATAGCAAATCACCGTCCTACTACAAATTTGATGACTATCTACAATCCAATTTCCGTTCGAAATATTATATTCAATATTTTAAATTGTTTTGAAAGGAAACATTGAAATGTTTTATTTATTTAAAAAAATATCTATAGTTCATTCGAAAACGTACCTAACCGCTTGCGTATCGCTTAATAATCGATCCATCGATATTTGCTCAGTAAAGATAAAAGATATCGAATTGAATGGATTGAGACTTCTTTACATTTATCTCCAAGTTTAATATAGCGTCAAATCATCGTCATTAAGGCCAACATTAAGTATGCCCTAACCCTTGTCCTTCTGAAACCTATGACCTGCGGAAGGGCAGTAGTTGCTTAATTATGATATTGGATACTAAGGCGCTTCCTACACGTAGTGATAAATCTCCGATATTCTAGCGACTAGAGTATGTTTGTGCAGAGCTTCGTACACGAGACCTTGCATATTAATGGCATAATGATCTAGGAAATATTGGAGACTGAATAACAAAACATAACATAGGTATAATATGCCTTCAATGCTTGTCTTTCGATAATAGTAACATATTAAAGGTAGCGTCATCACCATCATCAGCCAATTATTGTCTTACTGCTGGACACAGGTCTCCTCTCGGAATGAGAAGGATTAGGCCATAGTCAACCTCGCTGGCCAAGTGCGAAGACCACTAAATACCAATTTATTCTCCTATTTCGTAGGAATAATTAAAAAGATCGTTTATATATTTCGATATTTTATTTACAATAACACAAAAAATGTTTACAATGTTATAAACATATTTTTTTTAAATAAAATATACTAGGGGTCTCTACTAACAATAAAATATTTACATGGTTATGGACAGTGGACAACTAAATTGTACACGAAACACTTAAAATAAAAGTAATTAAAATTACATTAAGTAAGTATTTAGTTACAATTTAATTTACGGAACTAACGATTAACTATTTATTCTTACTGATTTTAACAATAATATAATTTGTTAAATGTACAAAATATGCGATCAACTCAATAAGTTTAATAACACGTTAACATTAAATATTTAATAAAAACATCATATCTTCAACCCAATATATGAGTTTTACAAATCATACAAATCCATACAATCCAAATAATAACCAATAAATTAAAAATAAATGGCTGCGTTCTTAAATATCTTATCAAACATATGAACGATTATGTCAAAACTTGTACCTTCGTCATCTAGAAAGCAATGAGCGCTCATACGGAAGCACTTGCAATATTGATCAAAATTTATCCATATTATTATTTATTATTATTATTTATTTTTGAAGGTGGTAGAACCTTTTGTGGTTCAACTCCGGTGGCGCCACCGCCACACTTATTTCTGCCTAATAACAGCAGTGTTAGGCGCTGCTGTGTTCCGTGTTGAAGGGTGTGGTAAGGGACATACTTTTCAGAGGCGTTCCCGCTTAGTCCTCAGGGGTAGAGGCGCATCTGTGGCCGACCTCAGGTAGGAATATCTAATCCTATCTGGGGTTGATTACAAATGTAGGGGCGGCAGTAGCCACTTACCATCAGGTGGACTGCATGCTCGTCTGCTACTTCTATATTATAAAAAAACGTATTGATTGCACTGAGAACATATTGATCGTATATTTAACCTGTGCATGTTTCGATTAAACATATTGTATGAGCACTCTATTAATTATTCATCAGGAGTTTAGAAAGCTTTTCACGAAAACATCTTAAAATTTTAAATTAAACCTTAGTTTTTTCAACTTTTGTAACACATTGTTACTAAATATCAATTTAATTAATATTTAACACAAGCATAAACACTCATTTACGACTAATATCTATGGTAACTATGATTTTCGTTTTGAATTCGTGAAAATTCTCACTTCCCGTACTTGATGCCAGCGTCTTGCCATAACGACAGATCTATAAATGGCAGGTGCTCACATGGTACCAGTTTGTTTCTGAAATTAAATAAGACACTATTAAAAATCTAAAAACCCAAATGTATAAAAATAAATCAGGAATAAAAAGAACAAAAAATTGCACATATACGCGTTTACAGTTGCACACATGGTACGTACAGAAATAAATACACACACAAATAATATATCCACTCAAAAATACTACATAAGCCAGTTGTTTAAAAAAAAGTTTCAGAATAAATCGCTTTTTACGTTTGAACTACGGAACCCTTGTAAGTAGGTAACTGGTTTCGTTCGATTCTCATATCAGGCATTGTCAATACGTTGGAGGCAAGTGGGTCTCGAGGGGGCACCCTCGGAAACGCCCGGAATATTATACTGTTTTATAATAGTATGATGTTAACAAAACAATAATTAGTATTGTTATACCAATCCAGCAGGTACCCTGTCTGAGGAAAGTGATGCTTTTCGAGTGTAATATGTATATATGTCTTATTTTTTTTCATGCCCACGCTCGAAAGGCTTGATGGATTTTAAGATCGTTGGATTCGTCTTAATTACGGGATTGACACAGGCTATATTATAGTCGGGTTTTTGTTTTTATAATATTCCTGTAATTCATATCTTCCTTTAGGAGATGTTATCATATTTTTAACTTACCCATGAGTTAGTTGCTGGAACGCATGTGGTTGCATGTGGTGAACACCATCAGCATTGTCGCAAATTATACGCGACATTAATGCACCATTTCTAATTGATTCTAGTTGACCTGTTGAAGAGAAAATAACAATTTGTAAGCATAACTGAATGATGTCGAGATGTTTATATTTTATGTATCGGTTATATCATTCTATCTTTCTTTCATTCACTTTCTTTCACTATTAAAGAGTACATTTGAAACATCTCTATTTTCATGTGCATTTAGATGCATCTAAAGAAGCATTTTCACTGCATTTAGGGACTGTAATGTAACACTATTCACTTTATATTGTGTGCCTCTTCTACATAAATAAAAACCTCAAATATGTTCCATTGGTGTGGTAAATTTTATTAAATTAATATCTATAAATTAAATCCAGAGTGATATGTTTCGAGCGAAATATTTCAATATTATAATTGCGGATTGTGGCTTGCAGATTTATTAAAATTCGCTCAGCTGTGATAATTAGTGTATAGAAATTTAAAACAAAAATTAAATAATAATGATTCTAAATATATTTGTAACTTTGTTGACTTTTGTGGGATCTGTTAACAATTTCATTTCTGTCATTTCTTGTGATTTACAAAAATGCCGCAAAGAACAAGCAATATTAAGTTATGAAAGAAGAAAAAATATACAAATAAATTGCTTCCGCATTACATGAGGATGAATGTATGTATGGTATAAAAGATTATCTTACTTGGTGAAAAGGCCGATTCTTCCTCTCCATTCTCGAAGAAGTACCTGTCTCCGACCCTAGTCCTGAAGAACTGTTCCGTGAGGATACAGAGGAAGGTCGGTCCAGTTTGTGCGCCTACCACGTTGTTCTCCAACGAGCCGCCCAACACCAGATCCACGTCATTATAGTCCTCGTACACCAATTGCAATTTTTCTACGTTCTGGTAAGCCAAACAATATAATTGTGAGGTTAAAAAAAATCCAAATCTGCAATTGCTGTATAAATTTCTATTTTGAACTCTAGGGTCATACGAAGGCATGATAATATAAACATGATAAGATCCTAAGAGGAAATCATGTCTATTAACAGGACTGCAAGGGCTAGATTATGATATCAAGTTTATTTAATCATCATCTTCCCACTGTTACACTGAATTGAACTATTTATACGATAAACACTGACGCGCTAGCATATTTATGTTAAAAAAATCTGAATGTGCAACACCGATCGCAGACGATTCCTGAATAGGTGATCCTAGTGAAACTTTTACTCCCTTTACTCCCTACGGTAAAGCCATTACTACATTTCACCACGCTACAATAATAAAGGTTTTTGATAAACTCAATGGCTATAATTTATGCTTGCTATAATTTATTTGGCTATACCCTGAATCATTGAATTTATGATGTTATAACATCATAAGTTTTATGCTAATTTAACGATTATTTACTCACACTTGAGAGTTATACTATCTGCGTTTGTTCAACATCCAAGCTCCACTGAGCATAATTGCTACAGCAAAACTTCAGTAAATACTTGAAGTATTGTTATCAATGTTATAGCAAATGTGGCGTCGGAAATTATAGACTATATTATTATTAAGTAGAATAAACTTCTGAAACTATCATTATTGATTTTATGATACCACTTTGTTATAATATGGATATCTAGCACGTTTTTGACTTCACCTTTGACTTATAATAAGTTGTCGATAGGAACTTTGATGGATAAGTTCGTTGACTCCGAAACGACCGAGTAAAAGGTAAGTGCAAAATCAGCAGATTCTGAATAAAACAGAAATAGTAGGGTACTGTTATCTTTGGGCTGCGTACCCAAACGATCTACAATCCCACTCGGGAAAAGAAAGTCGGATAAAGTGACGCGTTCGCCAGACAATTTGTCTAGGTGTCGACCATAAAAGAACACATTTTGGGAGTTACAAAGGTCGCTCGGCCTAACTTAATTCTTGTGCTCCTATAAATTTTATTAGCTAAGATAGTTGAAAACTTTGTATAAATCTCACCGTAGTAGAATACCTTCTCCTTTTTTATTTTCTAGAAAGTAATAAAATTATTTTCAACCATTTAGGTAACGCACTAACGTGAGAGATAAATGCTAGATTACCTGAAGTAGGTTGGCCTTCGTGAATTATTTAACTTCGTGGAAACTTAACGGTTGCTATAAACGTAACGTGCAAAACTTGAGTCAAGTAAATTTATGGAGCCTGCCCTTACATTGGGTCCTTTAATATTTTCATAAGATTAGTTAATGCATAAAATACAAAAAAAAATATATTCAATGTGTTTTTGACAACGTGACTAAACTAAAGAACTAGTTTAAGAAATGTGTAGCGATCCTTTTAACATTTTTACTTCTAAATCTTAGCATTTACGTTATAATAACAATAAAATCTCTACTCGTATAAAAATACTGTATCTAAGAGCATCTTTTTTTAAATTTGGAGCTACAAAGAGTTAATGGAAAGATTAAGGATCTTAAATAAGTATAATAGTAAAAATTTCAATTGAGACATTATCATTGTTTATACATTTTACAAGTAAAAGTTAAATTAGACTCGTTATTCTCATTTTTTTACAGATTGTACAGACAGAATTGATAGAAAGAATACGAACTGTTAATAATAATAGTTATCGTATAGAAAATGCTACATTCCCAATTACCAAAAAGAATCCACACTATTTCTAAAGAAGCAGTTAAAAAGAAATTTGGCCCCTTTTAGCATTTATCATTACCCATTATCATTTTGCCGATTTTGCGGTAACTGTGATTTATACGGACTCTAACTCGTTTGTACACCACAGGCGCATCAGTGAACGAAGATTAATCTTATTTTATGTCGGCATTTATTGCCCGGATAGAAAAATACTCTAAACGAGACAAAGCGAGGATTCGGTAAGAGGTTTCCGGTTACGCAAATAGATGCTACAATATATTCGGCAAGTACTATAAGGAGTTTGTAAATTTGCAAGTTTCAATGTAGGGGGTAAACTTTGAAACTACTCATCCGATTTAATAAAAATCTTCACCAGTATGTCGTGAATGGTCATAGGCTAATATATAATCATGGAAATAAAATGATAATAGTAATAGAAATTGCAAAGTAAGTCGACGAAAAGGGTTCTAACGAAAGGGGTTCTTACTAATGCTGTTTTGTAAGAGGTACCTATATAGATGACTTCTATTTAAAAAATGTAGAGCGTAAAAGTGCGTTTAATAAAGTCCGCAACAGCATATATCAGCTTTTATATTTAGGGCACATAATGTACTTTGAACGAAAACAAATCTTATTTTATGTCGGTATTTGTTATCCGGATAGAAAAACACTCTAAACGAGACAAAGCGTGGACTCTGCAAGAGTTTTCCGGTTACGCAAACAGATGCTACATTTGTGGATAATTTAGTGAGATAAAATAGTATGTGAACTAGATAAACAACTTACTGCCATTCCAAGGAAACCCAACTCTGTGTCGCCGTCACCTGTAGCACTACCATGAGTTGGCATAGAAACGCCACTATAGAAATCGTAAATAGAAAACTATTGTCATTTTGCTAGTGAATATCATAACTACTATCGTTACGGTATTTCTTGACAACGTCTGTCAAATTAATGACTCATGGGACCGAATTTGTATGGCAATAGATCATAATGACATTCGCTAGCGATTTGATTTCGATAGGTTTTTTACGTATCGAGTTACGCCACTACGGATTTTACTTCTACGAGTAACCACCAGAGGCGCTGTACAATATTTCATACATTTATTTTACGTAGTCGCAAGCGAGTAATACTTTTGTAAACTCATGGTAGTGCTACTGATTATTTATTACTGACTTGTCATTTTAGGCCAAAGCTGACATTCACATACGATTCAAGATTTCTCTACTTTATTGCGTGTTGTTTACTATAAGTTTTTGTACAACAATAAGTGTAACATTTGTCATACTAATTTGATTATATAATTGCATGTTATTGTAAGAATAGATACTACTCGTAATGTAATTAATTAATTACATTACGAGTAGTATCTTTAATTATAGTTATCCATATAACTTTCTTATTTATACTTGTACAAATGTACACGCTTATTTAAATTATTACAATAAAGTTATCGAATTAAACGCACATTAACGATAGATTCGATAACGATAACGATAGATATAAGTCAATTCCTGTTTTATTTTTTAGGCACATACACATTTTTTTCAATTTGTGACCTTACTGTAACTAATATTTAATACCCCTCTTCTTATAATAATAATAATCTCTTCTTAGTTTCTCTTTAAAAAATAGTTTAACAATTTGAAACTTTTCACGAAGACAAAAGGATAAGCCGAAAGCATAAATAATACCTCTTTGGAAATAAAGTCATGCATGTCTTGGAAACTCTTGGGTACTGGAAGACCACAAGCGGCGCGCGTGGCCACGTATGTACCCAGGCCGTGGTCGCGACCTCGCTGGATGTCAGTGGCTCGAAGATCACCTCCGACTGTGTTGTTGCGTCTAAAAATTAAAAGTAATATTTAATACTAACTCCATACACACACACACACACACCACATGCACACATTGTTTGCATTGGTGTTCTTTGCGATAATGCGACTTTTGAAAGTGGTGGAACCCTTTGTAGTTCGATTTCAGAGGCACCACCGCCGCACCTTTTTCTGGCTAATAACAGCACTATCTAGCGCTGATGTGTTTCAGTTTAAAATTAAGCAAGTCTAAAGGCGTGTAAACCGAATAAAAAAAATTGTATATTAACATTTATGTTCCGAAAAAAACACTTTTACAACAAAAAATCAAAATCAAAGCTATACCCGTAACATAATTCAAAAAACTTTTAATTACTTGTGAAGTATTGACCGGAAATTTATTACACCTGACTAAAATATTGGTAACACAGATGCTTTTAAATTACTTCGTTGGTTATTTAGTAATGATGTTGGCTTCAACATTATTTTATACATATTAATATTTTTTTAACATCAGATACGTCTTCGTTACTTTTTAGATCATCATATATAAGGGAGCCATATCCATATTATGTATTAAATTGTATATTTTATTACAAGTACTTATTATAATGGCATTTTATATGTTTAATAGCTATTATTCATCTGAAAGTATAGGCTTCTATATAGTTTATGTTTCTTGCCTAGAGAGTTATATTTTTAAGACTTATTTATACTTTCATTTTGCATTTATCATTCTAACGTACCTATTAGCCGGTATAAAACCACAACTAACATTAAAATAAAGTGATATAATTATATCACATTCTTTAAACAAATAAGATTGATGATATTAATCATATTATACAAAAAAGAGAGTGATGACTACAGCTGGAGCTAGTAATGAAGAAAAAGTGAATGTAACGAATGATAAAATACACCAATAAATCAAAGACAAAAAGATATTACGAACATCATCGAGAAACAAGGAAACTGTTTTCATACAAAAAGTTAGCTCCCATTCACTTAAACTTTGTCACGTCACAATTTATTACTTAACACAATGAGAATGAAATAAGACCGTATGGCGATGATATCAACATGTACTACATATTTATTATATTTTAAGATACATAGGAGTATGTAACTGCAAATAAAACGGCGTACGTAAAGTTTTGTAGGGCTGCCAACCGTTCGGTTTTTCGCGGATACGTCAAGGTAAGTAAGTAAGGGCGTCCAGAATTTGCACAGAAACTCGGATTTAAGTGTGTCTCACTTTATTATTACTTATAATTGTTTGTCTGTAGTTATAATCGATGCGAATTTTTATTTGTCAAACATAGAAAAAAGAATATCATTTGTTAAAAAAAATAAGTGGATATTACAACGAAAAAATAAAAACATCAAAGAATTCTATAAAAGACTTGACTTAATGTGAATTACAAGCAGTATTATTTCAGTTACTATTTGGTTCTACAATTAGTAATCACAATAAGCATTCAGCTTTAAATGTAAATTGGCTTAAATATACCAAATGGTAAAGCATTGCGAGCGAATAGATTTCGTAGGTCAATACATGAATTTAATTTTGCATTCACCAGGCTATTTGAGAATTAATTTTGTTTGGTTTTAACCAAAAACATTCAAATACACTGTAGCTATAGACCGCTCAGGGTAAGAAGTGTTTTTACACGAAAATATTGACAGTTCTTTTATACTACAGGAGTAGCAGACGAGCATGTAGTCCATGTCCATGGCATGTAGTCCAGCATGTAGTCTGATGGTAAGTGGCTACTACCGTCCATGGACTTCTGTAACCAACCCCAAATAGGATAGATATTCCTACTTGAGGTCGGCACAGATGCGCGGCTACCCCTGAGGACTAAGCAGGAACGCCTCGGAAGTATGTCTCGCTTCTACGCGTGGGACTAAATAAAAATATTTGAATAAAATATTAAGGTGAACCTTTTTGCGTCACATAAGCGTAAGCATATAGAATAGGGTGACTGATACGTCACTGTTCATAATAATAGTAAAACATAAGCTAGCACTGCTAAAATGGAGAAAAATAATGTAGAAAGTATTCATCGTAAAAAATCATTGTTCTCTTTTTTGCACTCCACCGAGAGCTTTTTCTTTCTGCTTTTTAAATAAATAATTATAATTAATAAACAGTTTGTTTTTAACGAAATTTTATATTGTCCATTAATTTTCAGAAGTAGAATAAGTTCCTTGAAATTATATAACAAATTAATAATCTTACTTGAATAAGAATTCCGTAATTTCGACGGTCCAGAACTGGTCGCTGTAGTCTTGCGGCTGTACGGTCAGTCCTCTGGCGAGTTTGTTGAAAGCGTCGTCGAGCTCGAGCACCAAGGGCCTGTTGAACCAGTCACTCAGGCGAATCGCACCAACGTTGTTCCTGTGTTCTGTTATAAGTCTGCAAAAAGTAAAACAATTTTCATCTGAGTTAATGAACTCTTACTTAATGACGTTACGTAGATATCAGCTGAATTTGCTTACTGAAAGCACAGCAACTTATTACTTGAATCTAACGGTCTATTCTATTAAATTTTTTGCGATATTCAAAGAAGTGAAATCTATTCCGGCTTAATAGAAATGACATGCAAATTTTATAAATAGAAGATGTCCTCTACGGCATTAAAACTGACTTTGAATGGTAAAATATTCCAGTATCTTTTGTTCCCAACCAGAATTGTACGATTCAGTAAATAATATCTCCATAATCATTTCAATGTCCGTTAAAAATAGATGGACGGCATCTTCCACTTATTTTACAACTATCACATCAGCGAGCTTTATCAATGAAAATAATGATTAATTACTTCCAAAAAGACAATTTACTACAGTAGCACTACCATGAGTTTACAAAAGTATTACTCGCTAGCGACTGCGTAAAATAAATGTATGAAAAATTGTACAGCGCCTCTGGTGGTTACTCGTAGAACTAAATTCCGTAGTGTGAGCCACTCGTAACGTAAAAAACCTATCGAAATCAAATCGCTAGCGAATATCATTATGATCTATTGCTATACAAATTCGGTCCCATGAGTCATTAATTTGACAGACGTTGTCAAGAAATACCGTCACGATAGTAGTTATGTTATTCACTAGCAAAATGACAATAGTTTTCTATTTACAATTTCTATAGTGGCGTTTCTATGCCAACTCATGGTAGTGCTACAGCTCAGTTTACGTACTCGAGATGTCCGCGAATAAGTGTATGGAATGTCCTAAACGCAGCGGTGGCGTGTTCGTCCAAGACACTCGGGTCTACTTGAGGGTTGTAGTCTTTTATTGGTCCCTTGGCTCCTGGGTAGATAAGTTTATTCTTCACCATATTTTCGTAACCTGAAAGCAATATGATTACATCGATATTACACGAACTCAGCTTAGCTTTCTATCCTAATAATAATAATATCATTTTTGAAAGTTATATATTAAAATTGAACAACAAAGGATAAAACTCAAGTCTTTCAATTCGCGCTTGGCCAGCGCGGTAGACTATGACCTAATCCTTCTCATTCGGAGAGGAGTGGGACAGTAAATGAATACTGATGATGATGATAAAGGATACCGAAGGCACATATTATATGTACAAGATAAGCTCAGGTAGACGTCAAGAAAAGACAACTGTTTTGATGTCTTTTCCGGACTGGCTAATACATAACTAGTCCACCTACTATAGGTTGTATTTGAGTCGTCATTGCATCATATAGATCACAATTTCTATTAGATACATGTTGAAACTATAGGTATAATTTGAAAATCAAATATTTACCTAGTAGAATAGGTAGATATTCATAGTAATTGATCTTCTGATACTGAGCGATGTTGATACGTCTTGCTTCCTGGAATATTGTCTCATCGTCCCAATGAGGGTTCATGGCTGCCAGGTTGTTGGCTAACCTGTTGTGTTCACGGAGGAGCAGAATTTGGAGAACGGCTAGTTGAGGGTTTTGGTTCGTTCGGATGTCTCCTGAAAACAAAATATATGTCACGAAATTTGGTGAAGGACTCATTGAACGAGTCTTCTAATTATAATATAGATTGAGTGTCTGTTTCGACGTAAAAGTATACTTTAATGTCTGTGTTTAGTATATTTGGCTTAAAACCATTAATCTAAAACTATTTTTTCATATAATAGTAGTAGGAATTATACAAACATTTGTTGTATTGTTGTTCGGTTGTATTTTAAAATGGGTCATTTGATTTATATATGGAGTAATGAGGCGATGTACAGAAATTTTATGAAGTCTCTCTTTATTTTCAAGAGACTTTTTAAAATATCGAAACGCTCGAATAATTTTATTAATGACATACATCGTTATTAAAATTGTATTATCTTGTATTAATTAAGTATCTCACCAAAAACATTTAGTGTTATAATGTAAAAAGGAAAAGATATCTTTTCTCGTACAAAATATACTTTAAATTATCTTGCATTTAAGGTGTTTGGTAAATGTAGGAAAATCCTTCAGCGCTATATAAATCAATTATGTCACAATTTTCTAGCGATTCGCATTAGTTCACGCAAAAATATTACTTCGATAAGCTCACAAGGATGATGAATAGCCAGGTTTAGGGAACTATGCATTACTTCAGAAAATTATTAAAACTTCCATAAATTTTGGGAAAATGATTTAGCCTTATTTAGATAAATCTTTGATTTGAATTCGTATGAATTTATGTTCCTATATGACACCACGATGACCACAATCTGGTTTGAATTATGTTATGTGAAAGAATGTGAATAATTAAACTAATTTGAAATTGAATAATTAATTAACTTAAGTGAATAATTAATTAGTAAAAGTATTTTTATGTGTTCAAATTACCGACATGTGGCACCACGTTCTTGAAATTTATGATGTACCCACGTGTATAATGCTGGCAACTGTTTATTATTACCCTATTAAAAGTGCCCAGTGTTAAAATAATACACAAATTGCAATTTTTCATAGTGCAAATTTACAACGCAGTAAGTGAGACGAACATTACAATGTCTATAATACAATGTTGGATGGTAAGGTCTCCACAGCCCAAGGGCTTCACAGACTCATCTACTGCTATATCGCATGAGTGAGCGATGCGAATCAATTCGGAAGTTCTTGCAATACGTCTCGCAGAATTCTACAGGGTAACTGCGAATTTTGTGTTTTATCCCTTAATGACGTCAATTAGGAAACTCACCTGTCAAATAACAAGGTTCGTTCCGCGATTGGGCCGATTCACAAGTGAGCGTAACGTTGGGGTCCTGTGGCGGCCACTCCTGTCCTCCCCGGACTAACGTGGTCAACCGACCACCCTGGTACGCGCGGATAGCGGCTGCTTGCGCTGCGCTACTGCCGTACACCAACGACAAATCCATGAATGCTGTTACTGTTGATAGCTGTAAGACATTTTATATATTTTTTAAAGAATATTATTAATCTACCTACATATTTATTACTGTGAAATGATTGGTTACACCTTACATAATTCTTTAATAGTTGATGTAAACTCGGCAATAGCATTGTAATATAAACCTTTGTGGTTTTCTCGTGCTATTTTATTGTAATTTTTGTAACGTTTGTGAAATGATAAATAAATTAAAAATATATATATATATATATATATTAATACGTGGTCATAAAATACGGTCGTATCTTTTTACAAACTTTTATTTAACTTTATTTGTTAGTTCGTATATGTAGTAAACCACTCGACTACGCCTAGTTTCTTAGTTTTTTACGACTCACGAACCCCACATGTCTTTTTCTTTCAAATTAAATATTTATGCTCTTATTAGTGGCTTACCTACAGTATTCATTTGAAAAAACGTCAGTTACTTCAATACCTTAACGTGTACTAGTTATTACTTATTTTCAGACATAGATAATTTGATACTGAATGGTTAAGCAGAAATAACAGAGCTCTAACACCTATTTTTATACTGAGAGGTTTTTACAAAAAAGTAAACTAAATTTTTACAGTAATTCCAAAAAAAAACCGCAGCAAGGGATTGTTTGTATTTAGAAAGGCGACCGCGGTCTACCTTTGTAAAACATACCGTCGGTCGTTCCCTAAGTTTGTTTCGTGCACCTGAGCAAACTAGGAAAACGTAATGAATTTAGTTTCAGCTCTAATTTCACACGTCTAAAGTGAATTTATGTTTAAACTATTATAAAGTTTTGTATAATAGTTTAAACATAAATTCGCATTTTGTAGTACTTCTTTAATAAATGATTTGATCGTTTTAACCTTTTCACTGGAGTTTTTGGTTACGAATCTTCAATTGAATGAAAAAGAAACTTTTGTCAGTAACACCAGCTAAATTCCAAATAAACCTTTCAATATTATTCTAAGTTTGTAAAGCCAACAAAATTATAGGCAATAATGTCATAAATTTAAAACAAATACACAAATAGATATATTCTGTTTTTTTTTTCTAAAATCTAACAGAAGATTGAACTTGGTACCGTGTGCATGGCACTTCAATAAAGGGATTGCCCCACGACCCTTCATAAATTTTCATGTAGGGACAGCAATATCAGATTTTTCGTGTTATTACCTGTATTTTGTATAGGAAGAGCTTGAAACTTAATTTTCCGCCCTTGGCCGCATGTATCGGGGGCGACAATTTGTTTTACAAAATTTGGGTGTTAAAAATTTTTTTTTGTACCCATCCCACTGATTTAACCTTTTAACATCAGTTCGAGTGTTTGTTAGCCCTAAAACCTTAACTCACCGGTTCAGCAGGAGCGAAGGGAGGAGTGCAACCTCTGTCCCTCGTGGTGCCAGTCCTCACGAAGTTCATACACTGAGTGCCCTGAGGTGCGTGCACAGGGTCATTTGGTGGGATTAGGATCGGCGCACACTGCGGGTTGTTGGACGCGTCGAATGACAGTTGACCGTTGTCATCACAACATACTACTGTGTCCTTATCTGTTACAATAACATGATATTAGCAATTGACAAACAAAATAAAGCTGGCTAATACCCATTATTAATAATTATAATCGATCTATGCTTTGCCTGCTATGAATAGAAATTTAGTCATATTAAGTAGACATTTTTCAATTTCGATTTTTGTGGACAACATTGGGCAGATAAATATTAATAAGGGGTGAAAAAGACACATACAACCACAATGACGAACGCTAATATACCGCTGAAATTAAATGTTGATGTTAAAATATGGCGATTAGAAAGCCTGATACACGAAACACATAAAAATGCTTAAGCTTCAACATTGTAATTTTATCTTTCGTAGTAGTAAATTTTAATAGTATTGCAATTAGCAAAAAGAAAACAACAATTTATAAAAACCACAATACACAATGAAACGTCTTCATCATTCAACGTTACATTTAGGTTAGAACAATTCGAAATAAGCATCTAGCAAGCGCGGTGGACTATGGCCTAATCCTTCTCATTATGAGTAGGGACCCGTCCCCAGCAGTGGGACAGTAATGGGTTGATGGTGATGATGATGATGATCTGGCAAACGTCTGTTTATTTTTAAAAATATTAGAGTGGTAAATAATTGTAATGAACAATGTTAACTTCAAAGTTACCAGACCATTTCTGATAAACTTTTTGGAAAATTTTATTCTTAGGATATTGAAAATGTGTGTTAGACGACAAATAGAAATTGGTTGAAAGTAAATCGAAACCAAGTTGTAATATATGTAAGTAAGTAAGAAGCTAAATGAAAGTATATTACATATATTTAAACTTAATCAGTTTAATGTCAAACTATCAATTGTTATTAAAAGCAGCACTTAAAAACTAAAACAAATATAAAGACACAAATAACACTGACAAACAAAATCACAATAAATGTCACAAAGCCATGAAACACTCACACTGGCAATATTACTAAAAATACCATTAATTTAAAATTGGAACCCTGCACAATAAAAACGCTTATTAGATACATATTAGCAAAAGAACTCAAACGCTTAGACCCAGACATTCATTAACTCACCATCACAACATACTTTACCATCATACGCACATGCATATGATTTGCCTTTAAGGGAAAAATATTCATTATTATGTAAATCGGTACAAAAATTACATAATGTTAGCAAATCTACTTACTACTCTTTTGGGTATTAATACGGCTTGTTTTATTACCATTACACGAGATTTGAGATTCAATCGCTAAATATGCATAATGCAAAAATGTACTTGCGCGGTTCATTTGAACTTTGATCGTACGAATACGATGAAACAGTACAGATGAAACTAATATGTTAGTATGATTCGTAATTGACACTTGCTCGATCGAATAATTGGTCGAATAGATCGATGGAACCTTTCATCATCTGATCGCTTATACTGAATTCTCATGTGAATCAAGTAGCTATTTGACATACATCATACATGTAATTCGTGATAAATCTATACAGTGATAAGCAACACAATTATTATTTTAATAATTATTATATTATTGCCTATATACGATGAATACTTAAGTTTGACCATTAGTAAATAGTCAAACTCAAAGTTATTTTTAAAACACTCCCTCATGTATTAAAATAATTATGAAAACATATGTAACCATTAAATAAAATACACATTTATAAATAAAAGTTCATGGAAATTATATTCGCTGAAAAATATTGATATCATTGACGTCCAATCATCCTGATACCCCGAAGGATTGCCGAGAACGGTTCATTTTTGACCCGCCATTTTCGAATGACGTAGCGAACGTAAATTAAAACTACGTCACCTTTTCTTTCTAAGAGTGAGCACTCACGGAGCGTTTTTATTCCGCCTTTCCACTGCTGCGGATGCTGAAGTATTTGAAAAATGCGCCTTAGAAGAATATAAAAGATAGTTGTCATACAAAACAAAAGACAGCTATTATGCGTCCGCGCATGCAGAATAAAAACGCGCCGTGAGTTCTAAGCCTTATCTCATAAAGATATCAATAGTATTAATATCATAAATATACTTACGAGACTGTGCAATTCCAGCGGTGAGTGACATATCGTGGGTTATAATTTGGCCCCATTGTTGAGTGATCAAAGTCCAGACGGAATCAATCAGGTTCTTGTCAGGGAAGAAGATCATACTACATGTGCGAGGGTTCGGCAGAGGGCGCCCAGATCTCGACGTTGGAAACGAACTTATACCTGAAAATTATTTATATAAAAGTTCTGTTCTTATACATCATGTGCATAGTGTACACATTAAATTTGATCTCTTGATCAGGTATGCACCTATGATTATTTGATAAGATTCAGATCAAAATGTGCGTATAAACATTTATTATCACTCGCTTCAATACACAACATTCAAAGCTTTTTTTAAGTTTTAAATGATGTGTGAGTTCTACCAATCCCCTTCAACTGTCCCTCTCACTATGACAGGTGAACTGTGCCTAGCAGTGGGAATAATGGATTTATGATATATTGTAATATCCACAGGTAAAAGTTAAATTAGAACACATTTGCGAGATATTTAATGAAACAATTTAAAGAGTGTAATTTATAATTATTGTTGAGGTTACACAAAATTACATGCAAATTTACATTAAATTAATAAAGTAGCGTCTACGGCACAGAACCTAAAAAAACAAGACGGTAAAACTTTTCTTGTGACACTTTTAATTAAAGGTTAGAAACTTCCTTAAGCGTTGTAATATTGCAGTCTAAGACTCAGAAAATACATTCTCATATTTTACGCCGTAAAGTACATCGTATGAAAGATGTCATGGTAATTTTATTCGGTGGAAAATTAATGTAGATGTTTTGAAAGCTTAATATATCTGAACAATAAAATGTTATCGTATTTTATACGTACTTTACGTTGATATACTAGAAAAATAAAACCCGACTGCCTAAAGTTCCAGGTATAGATAGATAGATAGATAGATATTCCTTATTGCACACTTCAACAGAACATATCAATGATATACAATTATATAGTTGATCGTATGCAATAGGCGGCCTTATCGCTAAGCAGCGATCTCTTCCAGACAACCTATAGTGAGGAAGATAGTGACGAAAGTGGGAAGTGTGTATGAAGTTGGAGAAGGAATATGAAAGGTAACATAGTTAATATAGTACACAATGATAAATCAAACAACAAGAAAGAAAAAAAACAGAAACAAGCACAGACGAATACTGGTACTGAAAACGATCTTTTAAATAGGTAGGAGTATTTGGACTGAACAACACGCAGTAAAGTGCAGAAAGAATATGCATATTCCGGCGAAGTCTGATTGGAAGCCACTTGAGTTTAGTTCGATAATCGGATATGTGTTCATTTTTGCGGATCCCAAATATGAAACGAATGCACAAGTTTTGAAGACGCTCAAGTTTATTAAGTTGCTCTTCCGTTAAATCAAGATAGCAAACATCGGCATAGTCGAGAATGGGAAAGAGTAAGGATTTTGTTAACGCAATTTTAGTCCGGTATGTTACTTCCTTAATTTAGAGGAAGCTTTTTGAGATGGAGGACGTTCCAAAAAAATAAGATATAAATATGTAAATACGCTCGAAAAACGGTATCCTCCACAGTCGGGTAAAATTATTATATGATCACTGAAAATCAGAGATTGGTTGCAAAATATCTCTTTGCATCAGCAGATTCTAATAAACGCTTGCGGAAATGTGAAAGTGATTGATTAGAATCAATACTACACACGAATGGTATGTAATGTTCATACAAACCGTGCCTCATTTTAGACAAACGAGCCACGGTTAGAACCGGATAATTCTGCCACAGGAATAACGGGAGTATTATTCACAGAGCAGCATGATTTATTGCCAGCAATTTGCTCTAACTCGACCAGTACATGCATTTAAGCCCGAAAGAATTATGCGACTCTACTTTAAAGCGTTTGTAAAGACTCCTTTATGTTTGACTTCATTTGCATATTTTTAATGTATCAACATTTTAATCATTATAAATAGTGACACTGATCGTACACAAAGTATTTATCTTTTATACAAATAGAGTAGGTACCTAATTTATTAACTACCAGCTGGTTAAAATTACTTTTAGTGCAGTTGAAACGTATTTGAAATTCAGATGCAAAATACTTACCATCGCCATAATTGTATGGCACTAAACGTCCGTAGGGCGTCTGTGGGTTACCAAGCGTTGGTTTCACCAGGTTGTTGCACGAACCATCAATAGAACGGTATCGAGACCTGGCACAGAACGGGGGAGCCAGACCACAGGTCTGCGTCGCAGGGTCTTGCCCCGAGCCAACCGGGGGCGGTGGGTTACTGAAACTGCATAATAAAACCGTTAAATATTCCACGGCACGCTCTTAGATAAATCTTGGCAAATGTGTACGAAACACCGGTTTTTTTGATTAATTACCCAAAAACGTCGCTTCTGTATCAAACCATTTTAAAAAGCTGCTCTACAAAATGCGGGTACCATTAGTAATACCATAAAAAATCTAACTACATTCTTACACTATGTGCATTTATATTATAGGTACGTTAGTTTTAGTTCACAAACCCTTTTATTCAACAATAATAACTCAACTATAAAGTACTTATCGACACCTTTCATCTATACTACTTTCTTTCGCCACCGTAAACATCAAAAGCGGATTTTGGTCAGTCAGCTACTTATACTAAATACATCAATTTTTAATTAAAATACTTAGCAGAAAACAAATACTTAGGACTCGGTTCATAAGTTAATATTGACTCTTCATCGCATAAATAAAATGTATCTTCTACAAAGGATATTACAGGGTTATATAAACATACTATATAAGGGCTGGACCTTCATGTATACTAGTTTTATTATATTCAGGCAGACCGTCCGTGTAATATCCGATAATTTAGATTTGTCAAAGAGGACCCAGCTTTCGACCGTAGCCTGACATAAGGATTTATGTTAAGGGGTAAGGATTAACAGTAATAGGCTATCAGGTAAGGGTCTATGTAGGATATTAATATAACTTTCAATCCAACCTAATAATCCTAAAGTATAACTTTATGAAAACTCATTTTCTACGTCAGGTAGGTGGTTTAAATAAATTCACATCATCAAATGGAGAATGTTGTTTAGGAGCAGTATTTTCAGGATTTGTGTTTTATTACCATTATTCTATAATGTAAATACATGAATTCCTCCGAGGTATACGCCAATATTACTATTTACACTATTTACTATTTATATTATATGATTTGTTAGTTTTACAACACATTCACATGAAAAAATACTAAGCTCAGCAGTTTTATCACCAAAGTGTATGAAATCTACTTTAAAAGTTTTTTTTTATAAGTAATGTTTGCAATATTCAATCACCACCGATACATCTATTTCTGCTATACGGAAAAGAAGTCTTTGCCATAGATAAATATACATAACGTGTAGAAGTATAGAAATATACTAAACGTGTACCATACTCTTATATTCTAGGTCGTAATCAGATTTGAAGAATATGGTAAGTACAAGTATTTTGGAGTTGATTGCAGATTATCAAGAGCTGTAACACTTGCGTCAGGTGAACTGCTGAAGACAAATCAAGCCAGGGCCGTTTTTTTGTAAAAAAAACGGAGAAAAACAGAGTATAAGCAGATAAAAAAGATACGAACAGAAAACAGAAGAAGTAGAAAACAAATACACAAGATATATAAAAGATAAGACAGAAGAGGGAAAAGACAAAGAAATAATGAATAAAGAAAACAAAGAGAAAGTTGGTAACATCTAAAATAACCTTGTCGTTGAGGTGAAATCTTCTTCGCTGCTTTCCTCTTCCGAGGAAGACGATGAATATGATTCTGAAGGAGTCGTTTTTCCATAGCTGTTGACAGAATTGGTTACTATAGTTAGTTGCATGCAACAATTACTACTATTAGGAAATGAAACACTATATTTTAATATAACTTACATAAACCGTGCTATGATATACGAACATAACTTAGAAACAATTATATTATACTGCCAATCAAAAAGTTCTATGACATCAATAAACAATATGTTCGTCGAAACAATGGCATTCTTCTTTGATTTGATTGGTCGCACATGGAGATAATTTTTATTGGAATCGGCTTATATACTTTCATTAAATCATTGTTCTCATATTACTTGTATGTATAACTTATCTCATGGCACGCACTATGTACGTCGTTACTTTATTTATTGTTGTGGGATTATGTGCTAGCGTCTTAGTAAAGAAACTCTACGTTTTAGTTCTATTACTCCAAATTTATTTATTAGCTTTTTAAATTTTAACTTTCTTCATCAATTTCGATGTTTCACATTTGCCGAGCGTCCCACTACGGTGAATATTTTTTTTAAATTAATACTGATCGCTTCAACTTGTAATGAAAGTAATTTTGTGAAACAGCGAAAATACTAAAAAATGTGCGTCTGCGTTATTAACTTAGGAACAAATGGACCTGGGTCTAGTACTAAACTTACGAAAATATGTTCGAAGAAAACGTTGTGTCCATGTATACTTTTCATCCAATTTTATGGAGTGAGTTACGTATTATTTTTCAAGAACGTGGTTTTAAAAGATATTTTAAACACTTTTTTCAACGGTGAAAAATGAAAATAAAGTATAGTAGGTACTTTTAAACCTTACATTGGTAGACTCAACGCAGAGCTCATTTGCATTTTCGGCCCAAAATGGTCTTCTTTATGCAAACCGACCTCTCTCCTTTTCACTACGACAGATTTATTCTAAGCAGATACTGTTGTACGGAAATATTTTACATGTTTCAATTATTAAAATAAGGGTACTGTTCATCCATACGTGACTGTATTCATATATAAACATTTATATAACTTTAATCCTTGACTGGTACATATATCATTATACTAGCAGTTATGGTAGAGATAGTAATAGGGATAGTGGTTTTCAACTCGGTTTCTCGATCGGAGGATTGAAGGTTTAATACAGATATTATGCAGGTTTTCTCACGATATTTTCTTTCACCATTGAAGTCGTAATTAATCTATTACACGCACTTTGATAAATCATTGCTTGGGATTTGAATCCCCCCGATTAAGAGTCCCAGCTTCAACCACTGCTATATTTATCACTGCTGTAATTAAATTTACATTTATGTTGATTTATGTAACCCAAATAGAATAATAATGAAACAAAATATTGGACCAAATTTTAATTTTGCATAGGAGGAGAGATGTCAAAACCATAATGATAATGGAGTTAAATTTTCCAGGCGTGAATTTTGGTTTCAAAGTAAGTTGCGTTCGCATCGTGTACTCAACTAGTAACACAGAGTTAAACTAAAGTGATAAGCACTTAAATCTAGATAATACAATTGCGGTGTCATTAAAACCTTAAAGCAACTAACTACATATACCATTGCAATATTGCATAGTGCATCTTAGTCTATGCAGTACAATCTACAGTGCTCTATAATACGGTGCTGTAATCTTTTATTCCATCAACCTTGTGGATGCGCATTAGAATGCTAGAGTGCAGATGATATCTGTACAGGTAAAAGACATATTGATAAATAGGTCTCTTAAATCTTAAGTACCCAATTTATCACATAGACTGTACCTCACTTACCTGTAATATAAGATCCGACCGTGGGATTTATACGTCTCATAGCTTTTTAATCAAGGCTTTTTTGTATATCATTTCTCTTAAATTTCAAAAGGATATGCAGAGTTGGGTAAAAAAATATGTTGACATGTATTTTTTTAATAAACCGTAATTTATCTTTTTACTAGATTAAGAATATTTATTTAATAAAATTTTGTATTACTGTACGTACAATTAGTCATAACAGATAATTTTGATTCAAAATCAGTTGCACGTAGTAATCCATCCACGTAGGAGCACACCATCAGACTCGAAACTATTACCTGCACGTAGATGTACGAGTAGTATTTACATCGTAATATTTTCGATGTTCTCTTAATAATAGTACCATTACTTTTTTAACGACGTTGATAATTTTGTCTTCGTGTAACTTTTATATGTCTTTATATATTTGTAATTTTTATGACATTAATTTTATTTACCTAATTTATTATAAGGTATACAATCATAAATATATCTAGATAAACTTACCCTAATCCACCTACAGGTAGCCTTTGTGGGGGGAAGAGAGCACTGGCTCCTTGGGAGAGGATTCTGAACGGGTTCCTTTCCGAAAATAACTGGGAACCGAAGTTCTGAACACCACCGAAGAAGGGTGAAGAAGAACCCAGGACATTGAGATGAACTCCTTGGACCGCACCACAAATCACTAATGCGAGGCAGAGAATCTTCTTCGCCATGTTTCTGTAACAAAGAAACACAAAATATTTAATAATCTGTTATTTCAGGACTTATTGTTGTGAAAATAAACATGAAAGGAAATAAGAGTGTCATTAAAGTTCGATTAAGGAGATATAGGCCGCGCTAAACTGCTCGTCCACTCTGAAGTTGTTATGAGGAGGTGTAGTCATACAATTTGCTATGGCGACGCGATTCATTTCTATATTCAGAGCGGCCTAGCAGTTATACGCGGACTATACCACATTAACACCTATCGAAACAGTTGTTCCGTTTTGATGGAAAGTTGTACCTGTCTTTTTTTTTATAATATAAGAGTAGCAGACGAGCATGCAGTCCACCTGATGGTAAGTGGCTACTGCCGCCCATGGACATCTGTAATCAACCCCAGATAGGATTAGATATTCCTACCTGAGGTCGGCCACAGATGCGCCGCTACCCCTGAGGACTAAGTTGGAACGCCTCGGAAAAATATGTCTCCCTTACCACACCCTTCAAACCGGAACACAGCAGCGCCTAACACTGCTGTTATTAGGTAGAAATAGGTGTGGCGGTGGTGCCGCCGGTGTCGAACCACAAAAGGTTCTACCACCTTCATATCTGTCTTATAACTCCCTAACTATAACATCGAGGGGACTATGCTAGACCTCTAAAGTTGCAAAGCTTCTGTGATTGGCTTGTAAGCAAGTTTTATTATTTTTAGTGGTACATATTTCAAGTCAGAATTTTTGGAAGTTGTTGATTGTTCAAAACTAAGGTAAACTTTTGAATAATTTATCATCATTTACTTAAGCTGTGAAGGAAAACATTATGGCCTATTAATACAAGCTTATGAGCGTTGAATGTGTACCTAATATTCTATGTCTTAAGTTGATGCGTACATTACTAGAACTCCCACTCACACAAAAACATTAAATTTATTTCAAGAACACGAGTTAAAACAAACATTGCGGCTTATATACTAATATGAGAATATATTTTCTAAGAATATGAAAAGTAAAGCATTACTACGAGTAAGTAATGATCCTTGGTAGCTTATATTTGTACGATAATACTAGGGATTTGTAATAATATATTATTTAGTTTTCCTAAACTGTGTGTTACTAAGTAAGAAATGATCTTTGGGAGTTATATTTGTACGATAATACCAGGCATTTGTAATAAAATATTATTTAGTTTTCCTAAACTGTGTGTTACTAAGTAAGAAATGATCTTTGGGAGTTATATTTGTACGATAATACTTACTAGGCATTTGTAAAAATATGTTATGTAGTTTTCCCATGATTACATTTAAATAGACTATAAAAGTATCACAACTAATAAAATATATCGCATACATAGATTTTCATGAAACGTAACTTTGAACTACCAAGGCCTATTTTCTAATTCAAAAAGTTTAACGTTGCCCAAACATACATAATTATATCATGTTTAAAACTTTATATTGTGATTAATCCTGAATAAATACAGAAGCTCTGTACTATTTCTAAGATTGTTAATAAACCCGTTTTTACAAGCAATATTTTCGAACCACATTTACCAGTAAAACATTACATACAAAAGCCAAAGTATCTGTAGTGTATGTGAATGGTCTGTCGTCTCATGCTTATACGCCGCACACTGTACCATAGAGAGGGAGCGGGGCATACCCCCTCTCCCTCACACATTTATTCATTCTGCTCGGAGCTGCCAGACAGGACGGACGCGCGCGTGCGGTGTATACAGCAGTGAGCCGATACTTCGATAATACCAGGAGCATACAAACAGTACATTTGGCGACGAGTCTGTGAGTACTGTTTACAATTTATAAAAAAAAAATAAATAAATAAATAAATAAAAAATAATAATCAACAATACATAAAAAAAAAAAAAAAAAAAAGAAAAGGAAATAATAGATAGACAAATAAATAAGTGAATATAATGCATAATTTGTAGGAAAGAACATATGAAATAAACAACACTTTACATAATTTAAGCCAGTGTCGAGTATGCATGTTATGTTAATGTGGGTAGTGTAAGGAAATGTTGTAATTGTTATCACGTCAGATACTTTTCATCGATAATATCATATTCATAGCCATAGTCCTTAAAAGATTAACTATTTATGTCAGTGTGTACTCACCTTGTATTTCGTATTATGTATGTATTGAATTACATAATGGACGTTTCATCTTATTCTAAAACTTAAATCTTTGATTCGTTTAAGAACGAATACGAATATAACATTTGTTTTCGACTTAAGCAAAGGTATACCTTATGAAAATAGTTAAAGATCCATTTAAGTTTATCTTTCCTTTGTACTTCGACTATGAAATTATGAGATTAAAATATTAATAATTCTTATACTGACACCTTAGTTGTACCGCTGACCACTTATATACATAAATAATGATTAGTGTTGTTCAATTTTTGAAGTTTTATTGCCTATAATTTAATTGAATGTATAACAAGAGACATAATATTCTTAACATTAACATGTGATAGCGATGTAAATGAAATGGAGTAACATGTTGGAATATACGATATTAACTACAATTATTAAAAAATTTAAATGTTTGCTTATACCATTAAATTTATTATATAATAGTAACGTATGCAAATAGAATGCAAACACGAAGTAAATGTTAGGAGTATTTTGGAGTGACGTATTATACTAAGCAGATAAACGAATAAGTAGTAATATATTGTATATGTCGGCGCAGGTCATTGAGTGATTCAAATTTGTGCTTGTATAATAAAAGTGTAATGTTGAATATTTAGTGATGATTGTCATTTGAATCGCTGATCTCTTACATCGTCCTATGTACGATCTTATTATCTGAAGCAAGCAAAGATCTTCTTTGCTGTGTGTGGCTATCAGCCGACATATATATATGAATCTATGTAATATATATTAGGCATACAAAAGTTAATAAATATAAAAATGGACGGTGGAAGAATATTATGGAACGGATGATGATCTTTTCGTGATCAAGTGTATTTCTGATTATTGATGATGTAAGTAAGTCATGGAATGGTTGACGACTATTTCGTGATAAATATATTTCTGTTGATTGATGATGGAAGTAAGTCAAGGAATGGTTGACGACCATTTCGTGATAAATATATTTCTGATGATTGATGATGGAAGTAAGTCAAGGAATGGTTGACGACCATTTCGTGATAAATATATTTCTGATGATTGATGATGGAAGTAAGTCAAGGAATGGTTGACGACCTTTTCGTGATAAATATATTTATGATGATTGATGATGGAAGTAATTCAAGGAATGGTTGACGACCATTTCGTGATAAATATATTTCTGATGGTTAATGTTGAAAGCAAGTCATAGAACGGATGATGCCCATTACTTGAGTAGACGCACCTTGTATTAGGTAAACATGGCAAACCTCACTCTTGAGAACTTTGAATGTGAAAGAGATGTGGCATCACTATGCGTGAGATGAGAACGGTGGAAAAGTAGCTTAGATATTTATTTAGAAGCCGCCAATGTTTATACACCATCGTAGCGAGCGAATCTTTTACATTGGGGTGGTTCAGAACTTCAAGAGGTATTTTATAACATTCTCGATCTGGACCCAACAAACCATTCAGAAGCGGAAGCAGAAGATGTATTTAAAACGGGAATCAAGAAATAAGATGAATACTTTGTACCAAAACAAAGTAAAAGATTGGAAAGACATATAATTAGCAAATGAAATAAGAAGAAAATGAGAAATCTGAAAAATGTATTATGCGATTACCATAACAAGCAGCTAAATGCATTGGAAGTAGTAAGTAGACAATAAGAAGATTTTACTTAAAATAAAAAACATAATCAAGACATAAATAAAATAGAAGAAAAAGGAATGAAAAACTAGAATTTCGAGATGGAAAAAAGATGCTTTAGACGCGGCAGTTGGAATCACTTAGCATCTGATGAAAATGTAGGACGAACCTTATGAAGAAGAAACTACAAGAAGATACATTGCAGAAGTATAAGTAAGATGTACTGTAAGATGTCAAATAGATGAGGAGGAGATTAATATGGTGACGGACTCTGGTTGCGAATATAATTTAATTGATATAAATAAGAAGATAAAGATTACGGAACAAATACAGAACTATAGTAAAACATTCTACGCTTATGAAAATGATCCGCCCTTAACATTGTTAGGTGTTTTAACATTTACAATATAACTCGCAGGGAGGACATAAAATGCAGTTTTCTATGTGGTTGAGAATTGAACTCGTAACTTATTGGGAAAGGCAACGGCTATAGGTCTTGGAGCTTTAAAAAAAAATGCAGTACAAGTATATTAAATGGATACTGAAGTCTTCCCGAAGTTGAAAAATATTTTAATACTGGATTCCGGATTCCGATGGATGATAAAATTAAACTTCTTGCATAGCCTTACAGACGTATACCAATACCTTAAGATGAGAAAGTCAATGCTAAAGTAAACAAAGTCCTACAAAAATATGTTATTGAGAAGGTAGACGGACCTTCGGATTGGATCTCAACAATAGTCCCCATCTTAAAAGAGAATGGAGATATTCGGCTTGGCATAGACATGTGGCGGGCCAATTCAGCTATATGCGAAAACCACCTTCTACCTGTAATTGTTACCCAGGATTAGAAATGCAGTAGTTTTCAGTAAGTTTAATATTTGTGATGGAGTGATAAATTTTATCGACGATATCCTGGTATTCAGGAAGGACCGAACAGAACATGATGCTCGACGTAAAAAGGTTCTAGAAGTGTTGAAAGAAAATAATATCGCACTATAGGAAGAAAATGTATCTTTAATACGATTGAGGCAGATTACATAAGCCACAAGCTTCTAATATAGATATAAGACCTTCAGAGAAATATTTGAGCACCATTCGAAATTCTGAGTTGCAAAGCTTTATGAGATTGATTAAATACATGGGGAAATAGATCTTTAACTTAGCTGCGACGCACTTAACTTAGAAACGCAGATATATGAGAGTGTGCGGGAAGAGTCAGCAAGCAGCTTTTAATTCTTTAAAAGTTGATCTTGGTGAAATATCTAATTGCGTAAATGACAGAACGATAGTATTTGCCGATGCAAGCCCTGTAGCGTTGGGTGCTGTTTTACTGCAAGAAAATAATTCGGGACCACGAGTGATAGCTTGGTAACAAAACTCTCACAAATTGTGAACGCCGCTACTGCCAGACTGACAAAGAGTCGTTAGCTCTTGTAGAGGCAGTAGAGCACTTTCGTAAATGTTCTTGGGAAACAATTCGATTTAGTAACGGATCATAAGCCATTAGAGGTAATATTTAGCCTCAAGTCGTAGCCGTGTGCGAGGGGGGAAAGATGGATGCTTCGATTACAGTTTTACCAATGTAAAGTTATTTACCGCCCTGGAAAGAACAATATTGCAGAACCTCTATCTAGATTATGTATACTTATTCCAGAGACTAGTATTGCAAAAGTGGACTATGTTCAGAATCAAAACATAATTGAGTATTCGAGGCCAACAGCGGTATCATTGACGGATATAGAGTGTTACTCAAACAAAGACCTGGATATACAAAAAGTCAAGGAAGGGATTAACGAACGCAAGTTCATCAAAAGCTGATTGAAAAGGAACTTTGCTTTCATGAGGGAATCCTTTTAAGAGGTACTAAAATTGTTAATTACCCAAAGCATTGCTAAATGGAATATTATCAGCGGCACATGAGGGTCATTCCGGTATCGTGGCCATGAAGGCGCGACTCAGGACGAAGGTTTGGTGGCCCAAATATGATCGAGATGCAGAAAGCATTGTAAAATCGTGTAAAGGATGTATACTTATAACAGCATCTAACCCACCCCAACCCTTAAAAAGAAGAGAATTACCGTCACATCGAGAATTACCGAGGGTGGACATTGCAATCGATCTGTTGGATCCCTTACCAACTAACGACTATCTTTTGGGTAGTTATTGATTGTTATTCGATATATCAGGGATTAAAAGTTTGTTGAGAAGTATCCATTAAGGAGATGATAAAAGTATTAACAGACATTTTTAGTAGATTAGGTTATCCTGTGTCATTAATGACAGATAACGAGAAGCATTTGCTTAGCTAAGTCTTTAAGTCATTTTGTCACGAAAATAACATAAGATTTCATCATTATATTCCATACTGGTCTCAACAGAACGAAGGTATGGAGTGAACGAAGTATACTTAAAGACTTCGAATCTGTCAAGCTGAAAAGAAAATACATTGGAAGGAAGCTCTGATTGACTATTTAACAATGTACAATAACACTCCTCATACAGGTACAGGTAAAACACCAGCAGAATTGTTTTTAAGAGGAATATTTACATATGATCGAGGACGTATAGGACAGAATTGATGACATGAATATTCGAGATAAAGATAGGAAACAGAAAGAAAAAGGAAGAAAATATGCAGATACTAAAAGAATATCACAGGATCAAAAAGTTTACAATAAGGAATTCGTAGGAATGAGTAGTAGAATAAACTGAGTACAAATTTTGAACCTACTGAATCCGAGGCAAAATCGTGAATACGTGGGGTTGTGGAAGTAGAAAGCGAAATAGGAGAATGATTGAGACGAAATATTATACACTTGAAAAAGGGGAAGGGAGAGTGGAAGGCTGTAGATGAAGAAAAGTGGGAAGAAATGATAAGAGAGGAAGACGAGTAAAGGAAAGTAAATGAAATCAAGGTAGAAACAAAAGAAGAATACACTTAATATAAATAAAAATGAAACTAAATAAAACTAGTAAAGGAATGAAGGTGAAGGTAATAAAGTAGTAATCTTGGAATAAGTGAAGGAAGCTAAAAGAAAGGGCGAGCTGAAGCCAGTACAGGAAGAAAGGTGAACGGTATAAACAAGTAATGTAAAAATAATTAATGGAAGCTTGATGATATTGACGACATTTAAAATAAAATTTAGGAAAGTAGGAAGTGAAGGAAGCGAAGCTAAAAAATATTTATTAGGCGTTTGTTAAAATCGGTTCTTGGTGTTAAATCGATCATTGGATGATTTCGACGATTTATGAAGTTATTAATATTAGTTAATGCTGTGAGTTTAGTAATAGATCAATTTGTTGACTTGGAAGTTAATAATCGTAGGTTGGAAAGAACAGATGATATTTGAAATTGGGAAGACACGATGAAGTAATTGATCGTTGACCTTACAGTAGAATTGTTTACACAATGAAAGATTATTTAAATTTAAAATTAATAATTTTCATTAAAATAAGGAAGAGATGTAGTGTATGTGAATGGTCTGTCGTCTCATGCTTATACGCCGCACACTGTACCATAGAGAGGGAGCGGGGCATACCCCCTCTCCCTCACACATTTATTCATTCTGCTCGGAGCTGCCAGACAGGACGGACGCGCGCGTGCGGTGTATACAGCAGTGAGCCGATACTTCGATAATACCAGGAGCATACAAACAGTACAGTATCTATTAAATCGTCTCCGATTCATAATGATTTGTTTGTAACATGTCCTTTGATATGACAACATCTGTACACAACTTATGGACGTTTCGGTATAAAGGTGGGTACACACTGCTGTAACATAACACGCAATGTAAAAGCATTCCCGTAGTGTAGACGCCTTTTGCGCACTTTCTGTTTTGGTATTTGTTTACGTATTGGCCCATACTATTTCCAAGTTCTGACACAATCCGCTAGGGGCGCTGATTGGAATTTGTATGGGCAAATACGTAAACAAATACCAAAACAGTCATATTTGTCTAAACGTAAACTCCTGGTAAGGGTACAGAGCATTTCAACGCGTGCGCGCCGCGATTCGTCATTTGTCGGTTTTTTCGCTAATCACAAAAGGGCACGCAGTTTGCGCAGAGCGCTAGTGTGGACGGCTTGTGTCTGTCCTGCGGAACTTGTGCTGTACTGCGGAACGGTACAGGGGGCATACCACCATCTTTTAAAAACCATCATAGTTTAGGAAAGTTTTACTTTTTCCTTCAAACAGTAAAATATTCCGTCATACACAGTTAAACAAACTTAAACCCTTATTAATTTTTCGCTTATCCATTTTATAAAACCAACTGAAATTGTCATATTTTGCCTAAAAAATTCAATTTCCTGCAAAAAAAGTAAAAGTATGATTTATTTAATATTGTTTTAAGAAATGGTAGTAACCCCCTTGAGCTATGTTCGCCGCGAGCATGCCAGAAATAGATGCGAATGGGTACATGCTCAAATCGCGCGCGCGCTGCGTCCACACTTATGAAAAGCTCCTTTCATACGTTGCTTGTTACGTTACAGCAGTCTGTACCCACCCTAATACTGCCTGAATGAGGAAATCTGACGAATAACAACAAACGTGGCCCTAAGTATAATCGTAAATGTTTTTTTGCGCCCACGATCCTTTCCCGACCATTTGGGTTTATTAAAAAAAAAAATATGTAACCTTTGTTTTGACGATATGTTTTAACGGATACTTAAAAATACTGATAAGTCCACATTCACTCTACCTCCAGTATGCATGAAGTGTTAATATAAGCTTAGGGAGCGATTGAAAGATTTAATTGGAGATGGAGAAAAAGTCTTCCAAATTTCGAAAATTATTAATTATAAGAATTAAAGTTTCTCCGATGACGATTTGAATACATAATGTGGTCACATTTATGCATATAGTAACTTAAATTGATGTACTTTTTTAATTAGATGTTTCGACCGTTAATAAATCAATCGCACGTATCGTTTCAATATCCCATTCAATATCCATTGCTATCACCCTCCATTATCGGGGATTGCTATTTATGAGACTTCCTCCTAATAAACAAGACCTTACCGTCAAATGACCCGAAATATACCTAAATTTCGAACGTGAAATTCGGCGAGTACCTTTCAATAATAAATAATTACGTAATAACGTTGACGACCTGCGTGGCGGAGCGGCCACCATACCGGTCTGACGCACAAAGGGTCCCGGGTTCGATCCCCGGCCAGACAGATATCTAAATGATGAATTTAGATTTCTGTTTCTGGGTCTGGGTGTTTATGTATTTGTCTAAGTGTGTGTCCATGGCACCCACGACACAGGGAATCCTAGTGTGGGGTTGTGAGTGTAGAAAGCGTTTATATACAACCAGCATGGTATTGTATTACCATACCAATTCATGCATATTAATCTCTCAATATAGGGAGAATATTTATTACTGTTACGCGCAATTATGAAGTACTGGACCGATTTGCGTATTTCAATATTGATTTATTACTCGTATTTACATTATTACAATTAGAAATAGCCGTAATATATTATTCGATGATTATGATATTTTTCTTATTTCGAGTACAAATTCTGATTTTTGTCTTAATGCCAGCCTTATGAGTTGAAGCAGAAGACAAGAAGATCTAATGCGTATATTTTCCATTAAAAATCAATTCAAATACAATATTTTTTTCAAAGTAAATACTAAAATCAAATTCACAACATTGAATATTAGAGATACAAACACATAATAAAGGTTCAGAAGTAATAAACCCGTAACAACCTTCACTATCTACGACCTAATATATTGTTATTATTGTATCTTATTTATCATTATCAAAGTCAATTTACTCACAAGGTTGTTTTTTTCTAACGTCCGTCTTTCACAATGTTTTGTGAAAAGTATTATACCAAATATAGGTACGACTTGCCAAAAACGTAGTCAAACGAAAGCGGAAAAGTTCTAACGGAAACGCAAAATAACTGTACCCTTAGTGTCCCTTAGTGTGCGTTTTTAAGTCTTTACAAAAATGGCTGAGTATGTATTTGTTTACGTATTTCCCATACCTTTCCAATCAGCGCCCCATCGGACTGTATTAGAAGTGATTTGAAATGTATGGGCAAATATTTATAATTGTCATTTTTGTAAAAACGTAAAATCTCATACTAAGGATACTGAAAGTTTTTAATACAGTCACAAGTTTAACGCATACTCAGTACCTAATGTATGTAAAGTGATACATTGACTTCGTGTGACAAAACGAATAATTGAATAATAAAAATCATTGGTTTAATGACGTGTATAACCTAAAAATCCTACCTAACTTCAATGTACTCGTAACTAATCTACAATGTGTAATCGTCGCGACAGCGTTATAACAATTCAATTTTATACGTTCTATCAAACCTACACTTAAATCTTACATCGGTTATATCTGATATAACCTTTCATCTTTCATTCTTTTAGCCTTTTAGCCTTTGAAGAGCCGTATTTCATATTATTACTCCTCCCTACTTGGGGGGTATTCCTTGTAGAATATCTCAGAAGAAATTTTATTCTACATCTGACACGTGTAGGATAAAATCAACACAGTAGCTGTTATAGTCCAACTATGTATTTTCATTGTATCACACAGTCATGCACTATAACGATAAGAAAACTTCACATACGAATGATGTAAAAGTTTCTGACGACAAAGAGTTATCTAAAGCAAAAACTTAAATAATCTACAAGGATTAGAGCCACTTATTACATATTACTGTTTGTTCCTAGCGTAGTACTTCCTTTTTGTGTATATAGAAGAAAATGAGTGAAGTATTTAAATCCAAAAGGCAAAGGTATCTTTCTTCATATTTATTCGTTTATTGCGGTCATTGACATACACAGTTAAGCGCTGTATACACCGCTGCCTCACGGCAGCTCACAACACCGGTGGGCAGTGATACCCACTGAGGAGATTGCCCGGGTAAGGAGGGATCCCTCGAGGCCTGCTGACCCTGCGCCAAGCGGCGAAGTCACGCCGCGGCATAGGACGACCGCTTCTGTTCGCTCTATACGGCCAAAACTTTCTAAGGATGGTTTCCTGTCTGCCAATAGACTTCTAGAAGACGATGGATAAAAATATGAGCACGGTGTATAGTACAGTTGACATTGTTTTATTTAAAAATGATTTTATTAAGTTTTTGTTAAATTACACACACAATTACAATGATTGCAGATTTATTGGAAATAGAAACATTTTACGCAAACCCGATACCTTTCGAACCCATATTTTTTCAAAACAAGACCAAAGTAGTAAAACTTCTTTTCAATTTACGAGGAACGTAAATAGGGATATCGTTAAACCAAAGTCTTCAAACAAATAAACATGGCACATATCCGGAACAGAAAATTGTAAATTGTGCCGGGAATTTTTATAGCAATAAACTTTTACTAAGAGATTGGTTAAAGTTTCTGAAATAAAATATCGTTGAAAGGGACGTAAAGAAGGATTTTACTTTACGGGCTATAAGTTGTAGAAAATACTACTCTATAATTTTAAGGTAAATGGTTTAGGATTTAACAACATACATACATAGGAGGTACTTAGCTTATATATAGGTACATTAAAGGTAAATACCTCCACGTACAATCGTACACATTCAAAAATGAAGAACAAGAGCACTGCCATAAAATTATCTGCATCGTTATCTTTGGACAAGATTCCCAATACTTGCCGCATTTCTTTTTTGAATAGATAATCCCATTCTTTGAGCGAAATTCTTCCTAGCTTTCCGGACAGTTATTCAAAAACTGCCAGGTATATGAACGCCATAGAACAAAAGTTTCAACACCAAATGCCACAAAAACACAAAATAACGTATTATTTGCAATCAAGTGGACTGAATAGTTATTTGCTACTTTAATATAAAAGAAAATTAAGAAGCTAATTTCTCAATTTCTCGCTTAATTTCTTTAAATTTTGTATCATCATTGTTCGATGAATAAATAATAATTATGAATAAATAGCTAATAAAGTTGAATATTAATGAAACTGATATTTTAAAATGAAACTGATTTAATTTGAAGCTATAATTGATTTATACTCGTATATTGGCTCGTAAACATAAATTACTAAAAGCATTGAATTTTAAAGTTAATGGTCCTTTGTGAATACTTAAATTATATTAAAGTTCAGTAGCTTAAAGCCTTAAAGAATATTTCGTGACGCTCAAACAGCATCATCATCAACCCATTACTATCCCTCTGCTGAGCACGGGTTCGATCAAACACAATACTTACATCATTCGAACTCAACATTGTTTAAAAAATTAATAACTATTTGTAAATAAATAACTAATTTTGTAACAAAATTTATTCTTAAGTTCCTAACATTAAACAGTTAATTAATTACAATTTACCCACCTATTTATAAAAAATCAGCTTGTCAACAAAACATGTCAAGTTGGTCACGGTAAAACAACTAAATAATATAAAAGGTGTCGCAAGCTTTTAACCTTGGAACGATATGTCGATTACTTTATTAAGACACCATTTTGAATTAAGAGGTCGTTTACATTTCTAGGTACTTAAGCGATTAGACAAGAATTGCCTTGTGATAGTGAAAGTGAACTAATGGCACAATAGTTCAAAATATTTGAAATTTATTCTAATTTGAAGGTAGAACCCTTGTGGTTCGATTCTAGCGACACCGCCGTCACACTTATTTGCGCCTTATAATAACAGTGGTAAGCGCTGCTGTGTTCTGATTTGTAGGGTGTGGTAATGGAGACATATTTCCGGGTAGCGGTGCATCTGTGGCTGACCTCTGGTAGGAATCTTATCTTATCTGGGATTAATTACAGATCTTCATAGGCGGCAGTAGTTACTTACCATAAGGACTGCATGCTCAGATCTACTACATATTTAGAAAATCTAATCGGAATAACGTCAATACGACCCTGAACATTGGTTGAAAGCAAAAGCGACACTTTATTTTTCAGTCGATTTGCTTTAAGAACCCATAAACGCTTCCGTCTTTTTGTAGCCTCCGAACATTAGGCCAGCCTGAACCCGGAGTACCGATGCAAACTTGAATTTAGATAGTCGATAATGTGACATTTCCAGAACATATTCCATCGTACGCTGCTAGAAAATTGGTTTGCTGAAACGAACAGTAAAAGTTAAGGCGGTTTCTTATCAAATCAAGTTTTATATCTACACTAATGTTATAAAGAGGAAAACTTTGTTTGTTTGTTTGGTTGTAATGAATAGGCTGAAAAACTACTGGACCTTTTTTAAAAATTCTTTCACCATTCGAAAGCTACATTATCCACGAGTAACATAGGCTATATTTTATATGAAATATATTTGATAAATAGATTTTTAGGCGGTATAAAGTTTGCCGGGTCAGCTAGTGCCATATATAAAGGAAAATGATTACCTTAGTTATCATACGGAATATATAGACAAGTTTTCATAACAATACTATTATGTGGTATACCTAATAGGCTAAGGTAATATGAGGCGTTTCTATTTTATCCTCGGGTTCCGAAGGTCGTAGTTGTTACCGACCACATATTACATTGTATGTCCTATTTAGATTCAGATGTCTATAAATAGCAATGAGCTTGACATCGTAACATCAGATGGGTTGCATTTTTTATAAGATTAAAGTAGGAAATGACCATGCGGTCCATTTGATGTTAAATAATCATTGCCGCCTAAGGACGCCTGTAACCAAATTCATAAACAATAGAGGCTACCTGAAGCTAATCAGAAATTTGCCACTCCTGAGGAATAAGATGGTCATCTCATATGAAAATCAGCCGGTATCTACACCCTTGAATCGAAACGCCAAACTTATTTCACAGTTGAAATAGATGCCGCAATGTCATCGGTAAAAACATTTATATATTTACTAGCTGACCCGGCAATCGTTGTGTTGCCATATAAATAAAAAAATGTTAAGGGTAAACAACCCTTATCACTTAGGGGTGTGAAAAATAGACAGTAGCCGATACTGAGACCTACTGAATATGCATATAAAATACCTACGCACCTATACGATTTTATTACATCAAAAAAAATATCAAGTATTGCTGGAAAGATGAAGTGGAGAAGGACCTGTGCGAGCTCCGCTTGTATGATTGGCGGGAGATGGCGCAGGACAGACCGAAATGGAGGCTCTTATTGTCGGAGGCCAAGACTCAATTTGGGTCTTCCTTCCAGGGTCTTCCAGGACCCAAAAAGTTAGTTAGTGGGATATCCACTAACGTTTTACCCACTTTTTTAGTTAGTGCTCTTTTCCACAACGCACAGATCTCCTATTGGATGCTTTTAAAAGAGTTATAACAAGCAAATAACGCTGTAACAGATAATGAATAAGTAACTTTGAAGCTTTCCTCACAACTAGCTCGGGGGAATGCAACGTCGACATTCCATTTATTATAGATCCCATTAATTTGTCAACGTTCGCTTGCAACAGCTTGTTGAGTGAAACTTTAGGTCAGTTGGCCAGGCATCGACACCACTTATCTAAGAAGCTTGTATCTATAAATTTATGTAATATCTTTACGTGATTAAAGGAGAAAACAGAAACGAAACACTTATGATTAAAAAGTAACCCGTCAATACAAAATAACTTATTCCTAATAGTCTTACCTAACAGTATTGTCACCATCGAAGAATGAATTTGGAAGAACCTTTTGTTGTTTAACCTCAGAACGCTGCCTCATCTTTTTCTGCCTGATAACATCAGTATTAGCGGTAGTTATATAGCGGTTATATATTTAGTTTGAAGCATGTGGTAAGCAAAAATCTATTAAATTTGTGCTGGGCAAAGCATCTCCAACCGACCTTAAAGTGAACTAGAAACTTAGAGTTATCTATAATTGTTTGTACGTAGCATTTACCATCAGATGAATAGCAAGCTCGTTAGCTACTTCTAAATTATAAGACACACGATGTTAGAACAGGTCCTATGAATAAGTCATTCTTTAAAACTAGATAATGGTATAACTAGCTACTCCTATTCTTAAAGTATAATACCCCTTATTCTGCGCGTTCACAAATAATAAGCAGAAATGCACTCAAAGCCGGCACTACGAGCTATAGAATTGCAAATATCCCGACAACGACGGCGACACTTTCGAATTATTATCAGGTGTTCTTATTTTTACCTTTTTAAATCAACAGCTTTGTCGTAATGTGTTTTTTTTAATAATATAAAAGTAGCAGACGAGCATGCGGTGCACCTGATCGTAAGTGGCTACTGCCGCCCATGGACATCTGTTATCAACCCCAGATAGGATTAGATATTCCTACATTATAAAAAGTATACTATACCTTATACACATTATTATATAGAGATCCTTTTACAAACATATATTTCAGTTACCTTTAAAGAAATTGAGACGGATTGTACGTAGCTCGAGTCTTTCTCAGCTTATATTAAAAATGTACTCAAAATTTACGATAATATAAAGGCACGTTTATTATGACAGTCCCATCTTTCTTGCCTTTATCACTCCCTTTAATGCCCTACAATGTTGTCGACCCACATCATTGCCAATTTCTCACATTATAACGAAAACGATAGATAATAACGTATCAAGAAACATTCAGGTTATTTACGTATCACTTACCCGATAAATATATGAAAATAAAATTCACGTTTATACGAAAACTTGAAAATGATATTCATAAAAATAATTATTTTGGTAAACCTATTCAATTGATAGGGTTTATGACTTGATATTTGATAATATAATAGCTTCGGAACAAGAAAAACTATTTCTTATTTCGTGAGAATAGCATATCTAACCGACAAACGTCAAACGACAAACCAACAGTACAACAAATTTACTTAAAGGTGATAGAACCCTTTGTGTTTGACCTCCGGAGGCACCACCAGCACGTCATCATAACTGCGTCAAGTGCTGATGTTTCCTGGTTTGAAGGGTGTTGTAAGAGGCACTTTACCGAGGAGTTTCAAGGTAGTCAGGTTGGCAACGTAGGCAATCTCACATGGGACGATAGTCCTATCCACCATCAGGCCCGCTTGCTACTCAACGCGGTTAACCATTTCTTTAATGTCAGTTTGTCAATTATGTGTGTTCATTAACACTTTAAAATGTTGATTTGAGTTTTAAAAATAAATACTGATTTAAGGTTTAAAATACACGTTCACTTTACTAACTATAGATTAAGTAATATATGGGTTGACTTAAGGTATCAAGATAAATATTGATTTGAAGTTTAATCGCTTTATCCCTTTACACCCGAGATGATATGAGCATGAGTTTCACTTTAAAAAAATTCCCACGTGATACCTTCTTATTTTTCGAAACGCAACCGATGCCGATCGATCGTGAGGAGAGTATCGCACGTGCTACCGGCTAAGTGAGCGGGGTGCAGACGGTCAGTTGTGCTAGGGACTCGTCCAAAGATGGCAGATTTTTTCGACCCGCGCACTGTCACAGGTATATAATTATTTTTGGTATTAAATGTTAAGTATATATTATTAATTATTGCTAATTTAAAAGCTAAAAGAACACTAAATACGTGGATTTTAGTAGTTTATTCGATTAACTTGCAATTTAGATACAATTAGGTTGCAAATCTCAACTGTTACGATCGTGTGCCTACGGTTGTTGGTGCAGAATAACGTTTGATGAAAATGCTTTTATTGCTATTACCAGTTATGTGTAAGTTTCGTCAATAACAATTTTGTTTGTTTCAATTTTAGGGGTACATTTAAATGACGATCAGATTTTGCCAGTGCAGGTGAGGAGAAATATATCGGACATTGAAGATCTTCATGAAAGTGAAGAGCTTCAACCAAATAGATTAGAAGAGTTTCAATTTCAAGAATTGTGCCCTGAAACAGATCCAGAAGCACATGCAGACCCTCAAATAGAAACTGACCTAGAATTGGATCTGGAACTTGAGCCTGAACCTCAACCATCTACTTCAAAATCATCCCTAGAAATTTCTCGCCGCCGAGCATCTTCACGTCCAACACATCGAAAAATAGCTTGGAAAAGAATACGTTTTCTGTCTTGAAAAGGTCTATACATCCCTACCAACATCTCCAGTAAAGTTTACAAAGAAATATTTTTATTAATATTTTAATTTTGAGGCTCTTGATATGTAACCAGATGCACAAATTTATATTATCTAAGAAGAACCGGTCGAAAACTTAATTTAATTGCAATAGATATGGCTAAAGTTTTCTCTATCTGCATTATCATTGGATGTATTCCCTAGCCAAGAATACCTACGCCTTGGAGACCTGGATTGAAGACGGAGGCAATAACGGAAGAAAGAAGAATGTTGATCTTCATAGAATTACGTAGTTTAGGTTTCATTGCCAAGACAGATTTTTTATAAAGACTAATGAAAATAAAGACAGTGATGTTAAATATCTCCAAATTGTTTTAATTTTGTAATATTTTTTGATAAAATACTATTTTTTTTTGCAATTTTCACGATCGTGAGTGTGACAGTTTCCACCGGAGACTCACGATCGTGCGGGTCGATTTCTGGATTAAGTATAAACTCTGGATTTTTTTTCCTATTTTTTGTGGATCCCTTAAGCTATGTAAAAAGCCGTAATAAACGTTTTGAATCGGAAATTGCAAAAAAAAATCTTCGGGTGTAAAGGGTTATTTTATTAGCTTTATTCAACACATTCGTCATAGGATTTGAGTTTAATTGTAATATAACATAAATCTTACATAAGAAGTTTTGTGTTTTAGCCATGTACCATGTCGTGTACACAAGAAAATAGAAATACTCGAACCGAATATATTCGGCACCAAAACCGAATAATTCGGCCGAATACAAATAGCAAAAAAGATGCCGAATACGCCGAATACCGAATACCAAACGAATATTCGGCGCATCTCTATTTATTAGTATCACACTGCTACCTTCCTGTCAGGATGACCTACTAGCATTGTTTTTACACCTTTATTATAGTTAATTGGAATTAGAATTTTACCTTAATCATCTATATAAAGACCTACTTACCATCCTCATTACATACATAAGTTCCAAATTACTTTTTTATCACGAAGGTCAATGTATCATCTTCATTTACTAAATGAGAATTAGTACAAGTTGTTTTCAACGATGCCTCATAACTTTATTTTAGTTCCAATTATTTACTAACTAGGCCTTCGCTTACGAGTAAATATTACCACGTGTTGCCTAATTACTAACTGTATGTTAATTTAGGTTATAAATAATCTATGTGCCAATTTTCAGTCATAAATGTTCAGCTGTTTTTGCGTAATAGGATAACAAACATTTATCAATTCCCATAAACTTTTACGACAATAATTTAAGTAAGATAGGAAGTTTATAGTCTGTATTCAATCCATCAGTGATATAACCCGGAAAATGAGGGCAATAAAAGCTTAACTCTGAGGGAAACCGACTTAATTGAATAGCTAATTACTAACTCAATCAATTTCACGGTTGAACAAAGCTTATTCGTACACCATGTAACATAATTACTAATTTTCGGTTACAATCTATCAATTGATTTTACTAATAAGTTACATATTCTGGGTTAATGTTGACAAATAACACATAACGTTAATCAGCTGATTTCAATTGTTTAACGTTATTGTATCATATCATAATTCCGTATAATTGTGGTTACAGTACCCTTACCAGGAGATTTTACGTTTCGAAAAATATTACTGTTTTGGTATTTGTTTACGTATTCGCCCATACAAATTCCAATCAGCGCCCCTAGCGGATTGTGTCCGAACTAGAAAATCCTATGGGCCAATACGGAAACAAATACCAAAACAGTCATATTTGTCGAAACGTAAAAACTCCTGGTAAGGGTACAGTTTACACAAATTACTTTAATGACAAATAACTAGGTACAACACACAACTGATACATTCTATTGCTATCGTTAGTGTTATTGTTAAAGTTAACTTTAACGCAAACTTTAAACTTTCGGTGCAACCACCCTATCTGTTTATTTGACGTAGTAAACAAAATCTAGTTATCTTGAACATTTATTACATATAATAAGATTTAAGTGATCGAATGATTTCAAAATCATGCCTATTTAATACTAACCTATTTGATACCGATTTTGATCCAACTGACCTACTTATAAGATACTGATAAGAAGAATTTGGAGCATAAGGAAACACGTCTCATATTTTACAAATACAGGAAGTAATAAAGTGATCTCTTATATCCGAGTTTAATACTGTCGCGAAGGGCCCGTAAAATATTGTACTAAAACATTTATGTTATCCAATACCATAACAAAGACATGTTTGTTTCCTCACGTTATTGTTACCTCGTTAATTTTGATAGCGGTGATAGTAATTTCATATTTGTAACAGTAGTCAAACAAACAAGTTTTACAACAACTGAGAATATTTAAAGTAAAATAATTTTCGAATGTAATGTTCATTCGACGATTATTATAATTTGTCATTCATCATTGCTTCTCAGAATTTGATCCTTATGAACGACACTATCAGGTGTTGGAATAATACAGGTTGTATTTTTTTAAATGAACTCGTTGGACTTCCGGCTAGGGAAAAATGTAAAAAAAATCGAATTATGCAGTTTACTTATCAAAATCGGCCTCTAAATCCTTTCAGCATTTTTCGCTATTCTTTATAATTTCGGATTTGGCCTTGAAGGCCCGTTTGAAAAATTCACCCTGTATATTGTAAAAAAGTTTTTCAATGACATTCCGATTTCCGTTTTATAACCTGAACGTTGGTTCAATAAAATTTTATGACAACAAACTGTGACAATTATCCTCCTACATATGGCGAGAACATTTACCACATTCTATTGTTTCCAATTACAACAATGTAGGGCAGCTATCTCAGGTCTCTAGCCGATTTGGTTAATTAACCCAATTCCTTTCTGAGTTCTCCAAGCTCGCTTTACGCCTGTTTGTCTGAAAATGCAACAGGTATTCGATTCAGTTGCTTTACATTTGCAAATTCTCACGCTACCGAGACTTCCATAAATGTATCATTCCGTAGGTAATATTGCTCCCTGTCAATGTGAAATAATTTAATTAGAAGAATTATTAGAATATCTTACAAGTAGCAAAGATGTATGCACTCTACCTGATGATACGTGGCAACAGCGGTCAACACCAGATAGGATTTCAGTACGATCTGAGATCGGCCACAGGTGCTTTGCTACCCCTAAGGATTAGGATGGAACACCTCAATAAATGTCTTACCCTTACGCCTTTAGGATATTTTTGTAGTTATTGCACAATGCCTTTGAAGTCAAACCAAAAAGTGTAACCACCTTATCACATTATGTTTCATCTTGTATTTTTTTTAAGTCAATAATAGCAGCAAAATATGACTGATTTATGACTGAAAATATGACTCATGACACGTCTATAAAAAACCCTTACAAAACAATAGAATAATTCGACAGCCTACTTGAATAGCGCGAAGTGTTCTCAGCCATTATTAATGATATCAACGACGCTCAGACATAACAAATAGATTACAAAAAGATACTGATGAGCATATAAAATGCATCAAAGTAATGGACTACTCCAAGATAAATGAAGCTGTATTAGGAGTAAGGCGGTGAGATCAGGTGTTTCTTTTATCATAAAACAGTGTGTGGGCGTTTGACTTTTCATATTTTTCGCAAGACGTGCTTATTAATGCAGTTGGTTTACATTATTAGAATGAAAGCCTTAAAACGACGACCCGAGACGACCCGCGAAGACCCTTTAACGACCCGCGTGGCGGAGCGGTCACCATACCGGTCTGACGCGCATAGGGTCCCCGGTCTGATCCCCGGCCAAACGGAAGTTTAAGTGATGAATTTGCGTTTCTGTTTCTGGGTCTGGGTGTTTGTCTCTGTGTCCAAAGCATCCGCGATACTGAGAATCCTAGTGTGGAGCTGTGAGTGTATAAAAGTGTGTGTGTGTTTTTTGTAAATAAAGCTTTGGTATGCGTTGGCACCACTACTACAACATTTTTGGCTATAATAGGAATGAAAAGTACAATAGCTGCAGCTCTCTGGTTCTGATTTATAAATATGAGACATTCAATGTAATCCTTAGTTTTGAGGGACTTTTAAATGTTCGTGGGCATTCACTAATTAATATTAAGTAGACTGCAAGGTTATTTGCTACTATTAAATAAAAACGTTTTGGAGAAACTCGTAGAATCAGGCTGTGCTTAAATTGTTATAATTAGAAATCCTTTATCTTTCTTCATTAAAATTATTGTCATTATGTATCAGACTATTTCTTCTTCTATCAGCCTTTGTGTTAAGCAAATACATAGAAACAGGGTACCTTATTTGACATAATTCTTAATTAATTAATAAGGACATATCATATCATAATTAAGTTTGTAAGAGGATTAAAAATATAAATTTAATTCCATTGGACTACCTGCTTAAATTCTAGTTAGATTCAAATTAGCACAGAAGCACTAATTGAAAGAAAAATGTCTACCATTCAATAAATTCGTAACTGTTAATACTGACTTCCATTTATTTGTTCAAAATATCCGCAGCAAACAATATAATTACGATTCGTTTTGGCGTAAATGCTTACCGTAAGTCTGAAAAACATTACTTTCGTTTTTCTATATCCCTAAGGTATCAACAACAATATTTACTTTGAAAACGTATGTACACGCAGATCCATGTGGCAGTTAGTTAAAAGAGATCGTATATTCGACAATTCGCAAAGTTGCTATTTTTATGGGGCTACACATAAAAATTACGTTTTTAGTAACATTGCTTCATTTGTCAATAAAGTCAAGTTAATGTTTACTCGTATAAAAAATAGCAATATAATATGTAAAATACACTGTAGATAGTGTATTACATATGTGGGTTCGCTCATAATTAGATACTAAACATAGACACGAGTACTGCTGTGGCGTGCGGTAGTGGTGCGCAGCTGGCGACATCTAGTTAGCTGTCAGTTGATCTGGCACGTCACTCTTAGTGTGGACGCCGTGCTGGGTAGGACAGGTAGTGGACCGATTTGTATTATATTTATGAAATGAAATGAAATGAAATATTTATTTGCGGTAATAGTGGTACAATAAGATGCTCACAATAGTTGGTAGGAATCTCACAATCAGCCATGTCATGGCATGCAAATTGTTATGGCAAGTTATATCTAAGTAATATTGATTATTTCTAATGTAAGTATGTATTGTTAATGAAAATAATGAAATTGTATCTACTTAATCAATAAAATAATAACATGTCCCCTTAAAATATAACAAAACAAAAACATCTAATAATAACATAAATCAAAAAAATAATAATATAATAATAAATCTAATAATAACATGTCCTTTATACTAACCGAACCAGTACATACACCTTTAACTATAACGATCAATAACACATATGTTTAATTTATCTTATTTTGTTATTTCATAAGAGTATTTTGCCTTGATCTCTAAAAATTACTGTAATACTGATCAAACCAATAAATTTAACTGACCGACGTGTTTTTATAGAAGTCTGGAAAGTAGCCTATTTCACATTGTTTTTAAAATCGGCTTAGGAAAGTCCTGGCTTAACGCACATACCTGTATTGTACCCAAACTCAACTTACCGGCTTAACGGCTGCTATTACATGATAACAAAAGAGTGTTACAACTAAGCGTGACTTCTGAAATGCGGAAAGGCTCAAAATAAATTTATAATCACTAGCAGTCCAATGACCGGCTGTGTTCTGTTTACTAAATCATAAATCGTTTTGATATACAACACCACTAAGCTATAAAGACTTCTTCTTACGGAGCAATAAGAAAACCGTGTCGTGCAGGAGTCCGGGGTTCGATTCTGCGCTGAGCAAAGATATCGTGATAATTAGTATCTAAATGCATTATTTTCAGATTTTGTATGTAATTTAATATATCCAAAGCATCGAAAGTTGGTCTACAATATAACTTGCAATTAGCAACTGTTTTCAATATAGATAAATATCATTTCATGAAATCATCGAAAATGGAATTTAACTGCAACATATCCGATCTCATGAAAATAAAATAAGTTCTACGGAGGTGCTAAATTAATAGAGAATCTCAGATAGAAAAGCAATTTACTGGATAACATTGAACTATTTTTTCTTACAGCTTCTATTGAATGAAAGTAAGTGGAAAAAATATAAGAAATTCCATTCTTTGAAGGCTTTTCGGTAATTGGGTTAGATTGGGTTAACCCTAAAAACTCTATGTATATTATTACGTTGTAACTTCTGTTATAACATTGTTTATTATTGTAACAACTCACTTTTGAAGGTTATGTTATTTTGCTTAAATTATAAAGTACCAAAACATATGTGTTATGTTACTGGGTTACCTGTAGTACGTTTTACCTGTAATGTCTTTGGCCTCTTAGGCAATCAATTGGTAAACTTGCCGTACCCAATAGTAGATAATAAATTGATTGCAATTAATAAAGTAATATTACGACTATTTATAAAAATATGTAAGTTCAAGAATAATGCTACGACTGACGAAAGGCATGGATTATAAAGATATTGTTTTTTACACGAATAGAGCTGTTAAATGCAATGTAATTAAAACTGTCAAATCAAAAATATTTAGTTACTGAATGTCCGAAAAAATTACACTTAATTTTATTCCATTCCAAAGAATTATACATTTCAAAAATTTACAATACGTGTTTGAGGCATTAAAAATATTTAAGTAAAGCTTTTGTATTGAAATTAAATATTAGGTTTCAAAGCTTTGAAATATGAGAAATGCTTTTGTCATGGCTAAACTGTACAAAGCGTTTCAACCACGCCGTGTGAAGCCTTGATTTTAAATGAAATGGAAGGTTTCATAAAATTAAAGAACTTCAGTAATGTTATTTCGACAAGTATCACTAGGCAGTGATAGCCTAGTGGTTAAATAAACTTAGCCCTTTCGAACTAGGGGTCCGAGAATCAAATTTCAGGCATGTACCTTTTTTTTTTTTTTTCTCGAGGGGGAAACCTTCAAAAGGTACCCGACGACGTGGGAGCGACGCCGGGTTATGTGGGATTTTTACCGCACTAAAACCCCCCCGGTGGCCGTCCTCAACGCTTGTTGGAGAACTCCGGGATCTCCAACGGAACACAACCGGAGCCCTCCAAGCGCGATGCCCAACGGGCTCTACCCTGGGGAGCAGTCTTCGCTCCTCCCACACCATGTATGTTTACGACGGTATGCGACCACACATACCGCCGTCCTTCCCGGGGTCGCTTGCTGGACGGTTCGAGCTCCCACTCTTGCCGTCCGCAACCCCGGAAGCCCCCTTTTAGTCGCCTCCTACGACAGGCAGGGGATACCGTAGCCCTATTCTAGTCCCGGAACTACAGGGACATGATATTTTCAAAGTTATGTGCGTATAGAAGTCTGTAAAGTAATTAAGTATCACTTGCTAAACGGTGAAGGAAAATATCGTGAGGAAACCTGCATATCTGAGAGATTAATAAAAAAAATCTCAAATGTATGTGTAGCATATCAATACGCATTTGGCCAGCGCGGTGGACTATGGCCTTATCCTTCTCACTATGAAAAGAGATCTGTAACCAGCAGTGGGTTGATGATGAAGTATCACTAACAAAAAACTCATTCAGGTTGAAACACATTCAACTACATGGCGTTCTCATTTCAGATGACCTCATGTGCTTCACATCCGCTCCACATATGAGTGCGAAGATAAACTTTTGCATAACATCTCCTTACGCAAATTGAACCGTGTGTGCATTCTTGCGTAACGCCTACGTGGTGCCATTGCACAAAATACCAACACGCGACATATTCGCTACAATAAACCTCAATCTGTATATTTCCGTTTATGCCAAATGTTACTTCACTAAGATAAAGATCATATAATGTCAACCTGAGATAACAATGGAAAGACGGAAAGAGTCTTTGATTCATTTATAAAGTTGGAACGCCTTATTTAGGTTTTCCTAATCGCAGTCCTCACTCCAGGACAAAACAGCGTTATACTGCGTCTTTATTGAAAATATAGGCGTGTCCTTGACAGTTCTTAGAGTCCTGGCATCTTAAAGCTTTTTGAAATAGTTTAATAGAGACTAGTATTTTTTATTAAATAGAAAACAAGCAAAAGTAAATGGCTAATGTGTCCCACAGACATCAACAACAGACAAGATTAGAGACCTCACATATGCGCCCCTAAAGACTAAATTGGAACGCTTCAAACATGTATGTCACCATTACCACACCTTTCGAATTGAAACACGACAACACTTAATGCTGCTAGTATTAGGTAGAAATAAATTTGGCGATGTTGTCACATAAAGGGCTCTATGAACTTTTAACTGACTTATACATAAATGATACTTCATTGAATCTGTTTTTTTTTGTTCCGTAAAATGACGATGAATGGGTTCCCTAGATAGCTATAAAACCGACAGTAATTATACTTCATAAAACGTAATTCTGCCTTAAGTAGAAAAGTCACTCTGTGAAATTCTAATTAACTGAGTTTTCAACTTTAAGAGCACCATAAATCATAGGGACTAACTTCTCGACGCACCATGGCTATTATAAAAGCAAGCAAAAGTAGTAGACATACCTAGTAATAATTCTAGCGTTCAACGTTAGATTACAATTTTTAGGGTTCCGTACCTAAAGGGTACTAAGCCTCCGGTTTCTGTCCGTCTTTCCGTCTGTCTGTCACACCTCCAGACACGTAATAGATAGCCACTTGATGTTTTTACAGAATACATGTAACGGTGTGCTGCTAAAACAACAAATACTGAAAATAGCTTGAGAATTAATAGAGGTCGCCATACAAGAAAGCCCTATTTTTTGCTTTTTCTATTGAAATGTATCGATATCGATAATGATCGTAACAAATACTAAAAATAAAAAAATAAATGAAAATATGCTCATATTTGCCATCACAGAAATTACAGAAAAACTACTTGCGAACCACTATTTGCGAACATTACAGAAAAAATATTAAAAGGCTTGGCCTTAATGGCTAATGATATGTATTACTAATTGCGAAGAACATTATAACAAAACAAAAATAAAAATATCTACAGTGTCTCCAAGCGATATATTTTAGGATTATTTCAACGTTTTCTTGTTTTGCTAAATACGGCAATAAATACAAGCACAAAACTAAGAACTACTCGGGAAAAATAGGAACAATGTCATTATCCAAGCAACAAACCCAACAAGAACGATAAAAGTAACTCGACTTTCTTAATAGACAATTCATATACCAATATAAGAGCGTTAAATATAATTCCACGGCTGAATATACAATGTGCCGTGCATGACGTCAATTCATTTACGTAACATGATTCCTCATTACGTGATATGAAATACTTTTAGTATATACCTGTTAATTATTAAGCCTTTATTTCAATATTTTACGTTAACCTGATTCGGGGTAACTGGATATTTGAGACATAGATTTAATCCAGTTTAGTATAATTTGGTATGCAATTTTAAAATGAAGTGCCAAAAAAGCATAAAAAAAATTTTCAATGCTTTTTGTATGGACGTATCTTGGAAATAATTGACGTATTTTGACGAGATGTTTACATAAATCTAGAAGTTTTACAGGTAGTATAGACTTTATTTTAGCTCTAATGTATTCAAAATGCTTGAACGACAAAACGCTGAACGGTAGCTATTCAGCACATTCATATCGTAAAATTATATTATCAATTTCCCGATGCCATAGTACGGCGGTAATTAATCTTTAGAACCTATTATACTCGCGGTATTCAATTGCAATAAATATGTGAGCTTGTATTATTTGCGCAATAAAAATGTCTCAATGTCTTAGGAAACGATTGTCGATACTGCTCTAGTTTGCATACTTCATAACAATACCTTTAAAGGCGGCTTTAGCCAATGCTTATTGGTACCAATAAGGTGTTTAAGTGTTACTTAGACTGTACTTCGACTAATTCTAATAACTATTTTCAATGTCATTTGTCTGGCGCATTACAAAATAATTTAAAGAGAAAGTTGATTAAATTTTGCAACCTCAAAATTGCACTTAAAATGCATTTAAAAGCAAAAGTTAGCACTCAACTTCGACCTCAGTACCTAGGATTAAGAAATATATTTTTGTAAAATAATAATTACCTACTTACAACGTAAAATATCGTATTTTTCACCCTTAGTAATCTGAGGCAAATATACTTATAAAGATTATCCAGCTTAAAACTTAGTGTTATTAATGCATCAGTAGTCAATTCTAAGTGGCACTCGCGTTCTATTTGAGGTTGTTTATTTATTTATAGATGTTCAGGTGGCAGTGCCATTTTGATATCAACTTGACTAGATACCTATTTTATTTCTGCGTTATAAAATCATTTTATGATCATCATCATCGACCGTATAATCCCATAGTTGGGCACGGATCTTAGAATGACAAGGGTTACTATAGTAACTACACCTCGCTGATCAATTGCGGATTTGTAAACTCACATATCTTTACATTTCTTCACAATATTGTCCTTAACATTTAAGGTATATTTCTAAAATGCCATTCCTAATATACACATAACTTACGAATGTACAGGCCTGAAATCTCTAATCTCCAAAAAAGACGATCAATTCATATCACTTGGTAAACCGAACAATAATACTGATTAACTATACATATGGTTCTTAAGGCTATACACAGTTCTCACATTAAGTACACAATATCGGTGTTCCGCCTTAGCGTAAACATGTAAGTCAAGGTTTCAGAGGTCATTGTTTGCTTGGAAACAATCGGCGTATTGTCTATAAGGGTTTTATTAAACCTTATCACTTGGAAAGCTGGTATATCATTAAGGTTTTTGTTAACAATGACAAAGCGATATCATCATACTAAGACATTAATGAGACCTAAAGGTTCCGACTGACGTATCGGTTACCATTGCGCAAGGTGTATGAGTTCCCAGGTTCTAATCCAGAGCCTGTTATAAAAATACTGTAAAAACTTGTTTACTATGGCATTATACTTAATAAAGCGCAAAACTGTATTATATAAGCCCTATGGGATGTTGATCACAGAGTATTACTATAACACCGTAAAGTATTAAATTGAAACCTCCTATATGCTTAAGCATACTTTAATATGCCTTTTAAACCGGAACATATTCAATTTAATTATTTCCCACGATGAAGGTCTTTAGTATGAAACATAATACAATGCACAACATATTTTTATTTTATTTCGAAATATGATAATTCGCGCATAGTATTTTTAAAAGCATTTTTTGTAAATATTTTTTTAAATGCAAAAAGCGTGTACTTGATTTTAATTAAACAAATGCAAAAAGTGTAATTGTACATTTAATATCAATTGCACAATAAAAGCATTTAAATTAATTGCACAATGCAATCGCTGGACTCAAAATGTGTAAAAAACTGTAGATTACTTTATCGGAGCAAGCATTCACTACATTGTTGTCAGCACAATAGTGCCAACAAAAGCCTTTTAATTAGGGTCGGTATCAAAAGTGAAAAATGAATAAGGGTATTTTTTAAAAGGATCTTCCTGAACTTTTATATGCTAAATGGTAGTCAGTAGGAAATTCTAATTAGTTTCCTGGGAGGTAACTAGTACAAGGTTTTGATTATTTACAATGATTTTTATGTCCCAATGGCACTGATCACTGCCTACAACTCTATAGACTCTAGTTGAGATTGTCCTCATTACAGAAGAAGAATTAGAAATATCAAACAATCTAATTACTTTTTATAAATTTCTCATTGTTTTATTTTCAAATAATATTTTATTAAATTCACTATACTTTAATTAACTGTATTATTTTTTTAAAAAGTACAAACGACATGTTTTAATTTGTATTAGAATTACACCATTCAAAATACTGTTCAAAAGTAAATTGTTCATTAGAAATATTACTTAAAAATGGGACAAAGAATACAATAAAATAGAGTGGCAACCCTAAGTTTAAACGGTCGCGATCGTGGGGACACAAAGGTCGCCTTTCACGGAACCCACGACACGACCCACGCTGAGGCCTTTGTTATGCTATACTCACACTGACTTGACTTCTAATTGGGGCACTTATATTATTTAAAAGAACATAGCATAAACAAAATATATGCATTATAACCGTAGGAAGTTCTAGGTATTAAGATCTAGTAACTTTGCTATTAAAATCTTCTTCCGCAACCCACATTAAAGTAGAATGGTGGAGTATTTCTCTTGGCTTAAAATTGTAGGGTAGGTTATATCTGTATCCAGAAAAATAAATTATAATGTGAATATTAAAAAGAACTACTTCCATACTTTGTGTTCTCTTGAAAAAATAAAAAGAAATTCCACCAAAAAAACTAAAATCTAGAATAGATCATTTGACTGGGTTGTTGAAGATTAACAATCCTAATGGAGTTTTAGTTTTGAATAACTCGAAAGGAATCAGCCGCAAGCGCTTGCGACGCTTCCACACGTTGGTGCGTTTGTAAATATTTGCAGTTTGCAGCACTTGCTTGACGAATGCTGAATCCACACAGCATTCCATCCATTCAACATTCGTAACGTATCGTACCGCACCGCATTTATGCGACCGCTATACCAGGATCATCAAAAATAAGAAAAGGTATCACGAGAGCTCACCCCAAACGGAGAATACCTAAGCCAGGGGATTGATTGATTGATATTCAATTTACTTTTTATTCCTGCTTGCGTCGTTTTCCTCAATGCTAAGCGTGACCTCTATTTGTCATGTAATTTTCTTCCAAATCCTGTTTTTCGATCAACTTCTTTTAGCTACATCTAAATATTTTAGTACAAAAATAATAAATTGTGTTTTATGAATTTATAGAAATTGCAAAACATACAGATAATACCAATCCAGTTTGATTCACATCGATTAAGTTTACTCGTACTCGTATAAGGACCTGAAGGTTAAAATGTTTTTATCTCCTGTCTCAATTTAATACCTAGTAAGTTAATTTTAATTAATATATTCGCCATACGCTCATAATCTTGTGATACTGCCTTGAGAAACCGATCATCTTTAGTCATGAAATTATTAGTTCCCACCTTATTCGTTCGTTGTGGAATACTTCGGTGGAACTTACACACTTACGTCATAGTCGAGGAAAATGCTAGTTATGTGTAATTTATGACACGACCTAAGTGAACGCACTAACAGTTTTTGTGCCTTAGGCAATACGTTAGGTCGGGTTAGATGATCTTTATAAACATGTCTAAATTACATAGGTTACGATCGGTAAGATTATTAACGTTGATGATATGTTGTACGTAGATTATAGTGAAAGATTTGCACTCATGTGTGCCCCATAAATGTTTTTTTTAATCTGTTTTATAATACAGAATTATCAAACAAGCATGATATTACATAACTGGGTGTCACACATGGAATTCTATAATCAACTCCAGATACGATTGGGGTCCTACCTGAGATCGGACATACATGCTACCTAAACGCCCTTTGGTACGCCTGGTAAAGATTACTCAATTATCTCAAACTTCAAACTAGAACACAGCAGTGCTTAACACTGTAAAGCACAAATGTATAAAATGTATATAAATTTCTGGGAAATCGTTTGTAAATGAGGTTACGTGAGTGATCAAAGAACATGTGAAGAATTAAAGCGTAAAGATTTGATACAGTACATTTATCTCCTTCCGCAAGAGATATGCTTCGTCTTCCATATGCTTCATATAACACGTGAACCGTTATATGGGTCGAAAGTACTATATATGTTCGTTATGATATTTTACTCCATGGTAAATTAAAAAGGCCCACAATGTAAAAATAAAGCTGTAGTAAAAATTAAGCAAGTTAAACCCGATTGTTAAAATAAATTCCACGTCAATCCCTAAATCTAGGATAATCCAACGACCTCATATGTTAAAATCCGTTAAGCCATTTAGGCTGTAGGTTCGTACTTATAAATATTTACAAAAGTAAAGTCCGAGTAAAACTGCTAGTCCGCTCTGAATATAGAAATAAATCGCGTCGCCATAGCAAATTGTATGACTACCTGCTCGCAACAACTTCAGAGCAGACTAGCAGTTTGGCGCGAACTATATATGCGCTCGAAAATCTTCGAATTACCCTCCGCTGTCTGTAGAAAATAGACTAGCAGACTTTTCATTGATGATAAAGTACTCAACTCGTTTTCTAGTATTTCCTGTATCGTGGGTGCCACGGAAACACAAAGGTGAATACACAATTACCCAGACTCAGGACAGATATGCAAATTCATCTTTCAGATGCATGTCCTGCCGCGGATCGAACCTGGAACCATTTGCACGTCAGACCGGTATGGTAATCGCTTCGCCACGCGGGTAAGATGCCTCTCCTTGTTAAAAAAAGGTAAAAATGTATTAAACTTAAAACACATAACATATTCTTATAGAAAACAAAACGGAGCCTTTTGTTGTGAGAATATAATATGTTCTATAAAGCGTCTAGAATAACAATAAGCCAATAAAATTGCGGCAACTGTTGAAGAAAAAAAGATCGTAAATTTTATCTCTCAAACGTGTCATGTTAGACGCAGAAGTGTCCCTAGAAGTAAAAAATAAGTAAAAAGGGTTTCCCTATTTGAGGGTAAGAGGGACAAACCCGATTTTCGGCGTGTTTTTTCTTTGTCGTTCCCTGACTTAATGATACCTAGAATTATTTATTAGAACTAGTGTCAGTGGAAATTTGACCATCTGAAACATGAAAATGATTTAAAGATTTTTGTACTATTTCTACTTTCTAACTGGGCCCTTGTACAGGATAAAATACAAGTTGATACTACATAAAGTTTGTAAATAGGTACCAAATACTTTGTTACTCAAAATCTATAAAACGATCGATTGACAAAAGGAAAATATATTGAATTATTTTGTCTTTATCCGTTTATATAATTTTAAATCTTACTCTACTCTGACACAAATTAAACAATGGATACCATAAAACTCGAGTATCATAAAACGCGTATATAGAATTCTGTAAATGTTATGAATAATTAAAAACATGTATGATATGAACCGACGCTAGGGTAAAGCAAATAGTTCAAAACATGTTATATATGAAAAGAAAACTCATTTCGGGCACTTGCTATTACAAGATACAAAAGTAAATTGAAGTGATTACACGAAATAACTTTATTCGCTGTGCTACGCGGCTACCTCTAGTATTTAAATTTGCATAACTTTATGATAATAATAGAATTGTATATGAAACAAAACGCCTACAACAATTTCGATATTAATCTCGTATTAAGAAAATGTGGAAGTATAACATATCATATTTTCGTTACAGATTTTTTTTGTTTTCACGATGTTTCATTTTTGTACCTATGGTTCTTTTTCATTTTATCTCTGTCCACAAAGACACTACCCTACTGTAAAATGTGTGAAAAGCCAGTGCAATAACCATTCCTTACCAGTTTACTTACAGGAATAACATTAATAGTAAAAAATAAACTTAATTGCCTCTTAAAACTTATATCTGATTTGGCACTAATCAAAGCCTGGCACACGCAGAAATAACACGAGTGTCCTCGCGGCGCGGCGTCCGCGACCGTCGGTCCTTCTACCGGGCTTACGCGAAATTTCTTTTTTAATAATGCAAATGTCCGTAAAGTGGTTGCTTTGTTTTAACGTAAGTATTATTTCCTCTAAAAACGGAAGAGAATATTATTTCCAAGTGGCCGAACTTAAATAGTCGGGTTTCGATATAGTCCCGAATAAGAATGAGCCTATTTCACGGTCCTTTTTTCTTTCATGTCACGGACAAGTCGCCTTAATATTCTATTTGTTAAGCTTCTGTTTGATTAGGATAATAGTGGTTTCTTTTTCTGTGCCTATTTTACGCTTGGAGAGTTTCTGTTGTCTGTCAGACTAGACATCGTTTTTATAATACAACTGAAAGATAAGGACTCTTTACCGTATTCGCTGGCGTGAGGCCCTTCAAGAATATTTTAAGTTTACAAATTGTTCTTTGTTACTCAACTAGTAAAAATAAGGAACCCAGCTGCTTAAAAATAAACAACTGAAAAGGAAACTTGTGTAGCCTAGATAACTCTCACAATTTAGACAAATTCAAAGAGACCTAATAGGTGCCAAAGAATCAGAATATCATACATTATCCTGAAAACATTAACCTTAGTTTTGGGTAAAAATAGTAAAAAGCATAACTACAAAAAGATACATTACAAATAGTGTACTTTAAATTAAGTATTTTATTGCGAACAGTTTTTGCTACAAAAGTACAATAATTTCTTGATTTCCTTTCAGCAATAAAAATTGAGAATTGAAAGAACATATTCGATTAATTTTAGATGCTTCTATTATTTTCTTTGCAATGTTGTATTGAATGAAAAATGTCGTCGCGTAGAAACAAATAAATTATAAAGACATCACCGTTGATAAAAATCTTTTCCAGTGAACCGTGAAAATGGTATTGTAATGATTCAGTCGCTTCAGTCGATACAGAGATAAGACTTCGAAACACAACATTGTGACATGAAGTAAATTATCTTCACAAACATTGAATACCTATTTCTTGTTTTGTTCGTTTTATTTTAAAACCACATTTATTCAATGTTTATGTATTTTTATCTTGTCTGTTTACAAAAGAGGCCAACGAGCACGTAGTCCACTTGATGGCCGAATAGCCGTCTATGAATATGTATAACCCACACACTTAAAGGCAAAAACACGGTACAAATAATCCGACGAGCATGCAGTCCACCTAATGGTTAGTGGTTACTACCGCCCATAGACATCTGTAATCAACCTCAGATAAGATTAGTTTCCTACCTGAGCTCGGCCACAGACGCGCCGCTACCCATAAGGACTAAGCTGGAATGCCTCGGAAAAGTAAGTCTCCCTTACCACGCCCTTCAAACCAAGCAGCGCTTAACATTGCTGTTATTAGGCAGAAATTGGTGTGGCGATGGTGCCGCCGACGTCGAACTACAGAGGGTTGTATCCCCTTCAATATATGTTTGAACTATAGTACCGTGTGAATCCAATACACTGTAACTACATGACACTAATTTTAAGAAACTAGCGCAAAAATGTTTTTATCTGTTTTTTACAGATTACTCCAAAATGTACTTTGAAAAGTATTTATTGTTAGGTATCAAACTAAAGGTAATTTTATAAGTTATCCAGCCCAGTAAGTGTCATACACAAATATAATATACACAGCAAATAATTGACAATAACTTGTATTGCCATAATACTCGTCAGAAGCGAATGAATAAATTGTTACGACAATACACTGTATTTACGAATTACAGTATATTGAATTTATAAAACGGGGCCTAGAAATATATCATAGGAAGTTACAGTCGGATTTTTATTAAAAGGAGCACATCATATGTATTGAAAAATAAAATATCGAGTTTATTAGTAGGTACACAGTTGTATATTTTTCAAAAAAGTTAAACATATTACTAACTTACAAAATGTACCCTACATTATTCAATAAAACAACTATAAAAAAAAACATTTTAATTGTTAAGGCAACAAACTGAATCAGTCTCACAGTTTCGTATAGGAACTTGAAAATACGTAGAAAACTTAACACTTAATCCTTCTAAATAAACAAAATAAATAAAATAAACTCTTTTGACTGTTATAGCAACAAAATAATTGTTTATGTAAGAACTCTAAAATAGCTAAAATTAAATAATAAGACAGTTTAGCACTATGAAGGTACGTAATTAAAAAACAAAATTAATATAGCGACAGGAAAACATTGGAAAATTATAGAAGTAATAATCAATTTATTATTTTAGTAAATATTAATAGTTTGGTTAATTGTTGAGTTCGTCAAGGTCCGGCTCTGATGATATCACCAGATTTTCATAAAATACTGATCTTGTTGGAGGCATAGACTTGCACAGTTGTAATAATTCTCTTTTCTTTATTTCACTTATGCCCCTGGGTTCACTTTCTCTTGGTAATGAATGGAATAGATCGGTTTTGCAATTTGCAATTTCTAATGAAAGGTTTTGTGCATCCTTTCTTTTCAAGAAATGTATTTCTTTAAATTCTCCATCATAATCATTCTTAGCAAACATAGAAACATGCCCCCTTCTAAATTGAATAACTTTCAGGTTTTGGATATTAAAACCTTTGGGGAATGCTGGCTTCGAATCATTTGAAAAGACTATCATATCTTTATGAGTAAGTACAGCCACTTCCATGTTTTTTCGCGACGTCTTTATGTTGTGTACAAAATCGTCGAAGTCGTAAATTTCTGCAGTCTTTTTAAATTTTTTTGTGATAGCTGCATGTACAGTGTCTGCAGCCATGAAGGTGTGACCACTCTCAAAATACTCTAACGTCACTGTATCAATTTCTGTCATATTATCATTGATTAATCGTACTAACGCCGAGATAAGAACTTTGTTTTTATTCTGTGCGTTGCAGTTGTCAAGAAAAAAATAAACATGTTTTTGATCACGACAGTAATTTCTCAGAAAAAAAACATAGGTTGTAGCCACATTGTATGCCACTTTCACCTTCGTGCCAAAGAATACAAACTGCAGTTTTGTTTTTTCCTGGGGGGACAAAAGTTTCGTTAAAAAGCACGAGTTTGCGTGAAAAATAAAACTCTTTAGTTGTTAGCAATGGCATCTGTATGGCTTTTTGCATATCTACTGTGTAAACTGACTCCTTCTTTCCGCTCTTTTCGCACCGTTCTTCGACCAAATGTAAGTCTCTTCTCGATTTCCTTTTGTTCTCTAAGTGCTGAGCCCAATCAATACAGTCATCACAATTACAAGGAAGTGGCATCAACTTATGCGCCAATTCGTAATTTTTACATTTTGTACATAAGTCATGCACTGGCTCTGCAGTAGAAATGTTCATTTCTTTAATCATTTTATGGAAATGAGACCAACTACACTGGTCCATAGATTCTTCTTCACAATAATTTTTAAAATCTTGGAAAATAGAGGAAAATGTAACCCCTATTGGCAGATAACGACGATTAGGTGCATGTTGGATATTGTAGTGAGAATAAATAGGCTTGTATTTCAAGATAAAGTTCTTCATTTTTTCTTGATACGACGCGGAAAATGCTGTTGAAGATGGGTGACGCCCTCGAGGATCTGGCGCAGCTCCTATTTTTGGATCTAAATTTTGAGATGTGGTGTTTGCTTTCAAAACCGCTTGAACTGCTTCGTCATTTGTATAACCCAATGTGCTGAGGAAAAACTTTTTACACACAATTTTTTCATCAAGCCTCCAGACTAAAGTGTTACGTCTTCTCGAGTTAGGACCAGCAGTTTTGAGAGCAGTTGGTAACTTTTCCACCTGTCTAGACAAGAAATCGCGACGTCGTTGTCTGTCCATATTCCAAAACTGTTCATGTATTGCTTCTCTTTTTAACTCATCTATGTGTTTAGTACATAACTTAACACAGTTACTGCAAGGTGGTTTTATTGGGTGCTTATTTTTCTGAAATGCTAGAATGTCTGTAGGGTTTCTCAATCTTTTTACCTTCTTTTTTGGGTGTATAAGGTCTAATTCGTCATGAATGTCAATTTTATTTATTAAAAATGTAATTGGTTCTCTAGGTGGTGGTGTATCTTGCCTATGGTCTATGTTTGTGACAGGAACATCATCAAAACTTACTTGCAGTACTGAATGGCTGGCTGAATTCAATTTATTGGGATCCGACGTTGAGGCTTGCAAGCAATCATCCTGCGGCATTGAAGACGTAACGACATCTAAAAGTGTGTAGTTCCCTTCACCTATTTCTTCACACAAATTGTATTCAGACTGACTTAATGGTATCAAAGGACTGATAACATGACAGTCCATACTTGTATCCATTAGCTGAGACGCCATTGTAGCACAATTAGTATTGTTATAATGTTGCAAATTGTTTTGGGATAACTTTATCAGCAGTTTATTACGGTAACCACTCATTATTATAACTTATAGCACACATTAATTCACCAATTACTACGTAAACAAATGAAAAGTTTCAATCACGACACGGCGTCGAAACAATGATATTAACAGCTGATCCTCGTTCCCGGCCGTCGCCCGTTCGTTCTCTGCCTAATCATCCAATAACCATTAAGATCGCGCCGGTTCTCGCTCCTGATTGGCGCACCCGCAACGCGCGAGCAAGCGTTCTCTGCTTTGACAAAACACTGTAACTTGCAACGCGCGAAAATTATTTTGGCAGTACACCGTATTTTAAGTTGCCGTGTTTTGTTATATCCCTTTACACCCGAAGATTTTTTTTCGCAATTTCCGAATCAAAACGTTTATTACGGCTTTTTATATAGCTTAAGGGATCCACAAAAAATACTAAAAAAAATCCAGAGTTTATACGTAATCCAGAAATCGACCCGCACGATCGTGAGTCTCCGGTGGGAACTGTCACACTCACGATCGTGAAAATTGCAAAAAAAATTAGTTTTTTATCAAAAATTATTAGAAGATTAAAACAATTTGGAGATATTTAACATCACTGTCTTTATTTTCATTAGTCTTTATAAAAAATCTGTCTTGGCAATTAAACCTAAACTACGTAATTCTATGAAAATCAACATTCTTCTTTCTTCCGTTATTGCCTCCGTCTTAAATCCAGGTCTCCAAGGCGTAGGTATTCTTGGCTAGGGAATACATCCAATGATAATGCAGATGGAGAAAACTTTAGCCATATCTATTGCAATTAAATTAAGTTTTCGACCGGTTCTTCTTAGATAATATAAATTTGTGCATCTGGTTACATATCAAGAGCCTCATAATTAAAATATTAAGAAAAATATTTCTTTGGAAACTTTACTGGAGATGTTGGTAGGGATGTGTAGACCTTTTCAAGACAGAAAACGTATTCTTTTCCAAGCTATTTTTCAATGTGTTGGACGTGAAGATGCTCGGCGACGAGAAATTTCTAGGGATGATTTTAAAGTAGATGGTTGAGGTTCAGGCTCAAGTTCCAGATCCAATTCTAGGTCAGTTTCTATTTGAGGGTCTGCATGTGCTTCTGGATCTGTTTCAGGGAACAATTATTCAAATTGAAACTCTTCTAATCTATTTGGTTGAAGCTCTTCACTTTCATGAAGATCTTCAATGTCCGATACATTTCTCCTCACCCCGCACTGGCAAGATCTGATCGTCATTTAAATGTACCCCTAAAATTGAAACAAACAAAATTGATATTGACGAAACTTACACATAACTGGTAATAGCAATAAAAGCATTTTCATCAAACGTTATTCTGCACCAACAACCGTAGGCACACGATCGTAACAGTTGAAATTTGCAACCTAATTGTATCTAAATTGCAAGTTAATCGAATAAACTACTAAATTCCACGTATTTAGTGTTCTTTTAGCTTTCAAATTAGCTATAATTAATAATAGATACTAAACATTTAATACCAAAAATAATTATATACCTGTGACAGTGCGCGGGTCGAAAAAATCTGCCATCTTTGGACGAGTCCCTAGCACAACTGACCGCCTGGACCCCGCTCACTTAGCCGGTAGCACGTGCGATACTCTCCTCACGATCGATCGGCATCGGTTGCGTTTCGAAAAATAAGAAGCTATCACGTGGGATTTTTTTTAAAGTGAAACTCACGCTCATATCATCTCGGGTGTAAAGGGATATTATAACTGTATTTTGAAATAAATACAGTGTGTTTAGCGTAGTCGTATCTCAGAACATTCCATACAAAGTAAAAAATATATGAATGTGGTACGATAAAACAGGCTAAAGGAAATCGAATGGGCTTTGTTAACCAAAAACACTGTATCTTAAGATACAGTGTATTGGATTTACACGGTACTATACTGGTTTACCTTTCAAATAATTTAGTTTGATTAAGTTTTAATTAATACTACTACTATTATTTCGGAATAAGTATATATTATCTTTTTAAAGTGTTGTGGGTTATTCTCGTCTGATATTAAATTTAAACACAATTAAAATTCCCGGTATAATTATAACATTATTTGAAATGTTTTGACTATCTCTAGAGGTTTTCAATGTCACGGTAGCAGCCACAACAAGAGTTATTGGAGTGAAGCCGATCTTAATTACATAATTGCTTTATAATTCCGCTCGGTGATTCAAACCAAATAAAGTTTCTTAATATTGAAAAATATATTTAATTAAGGTTAATGTTAACTACATTCGTAATGTCGTAATATTACTTTATTAATCGGTAACGAGTTAAAAATAAAAAATAGTTAGATATGTTTAAACATTAATTATAGGTTGCGAGATGTCGATTGCAAGTAAGTCAAGTATAACGAATCTACGTCAAAACAAAAATAGTACAGATGGAGAAAAAACTGGGTATAAGTATAAGTTGAACCATAATCAGAACTAACTAATTTCAAAAGCCTAAACCACCAAAAGTCGACGCAAGATAAAATAAAAATACATTAACTATAATTATAGACAAAGTCAAAAAATATATTTTGTTTACTAAAGTGATGTGTCGAGTGACGAATTAAGTCATATAATTTAAATGATCTAAAATGTAGCATGTGTGTGGCACATTCCCGCGACAATATTGAATAAATTTCATACATTAACATATCACCATTGTACTTATTTACCCATAATAGAAATAAGCTACCAGTAAAGTACGAGATACGGCATGATTTCTCTGTCTGATTGTTTTTTATACAAGGTAAACAATTTGTTTTTTAGATTATTTTATTGGATTATATTTTAATTAATCATCGAAATACCTTTGGAATATTATAATTAATTGATCAATTTCGTTCACTACAATTTATGAAATAGAATTTAAACACAAATTATTAAAAAAAATGTTTTAATGTATCTTCAAAATCGTTATGGAACTAAATTATATACGAATACCATCATAAGAAACTCGTCATAATCGTATTCCTCATCAATAAATGTCTAAAAAACATATTTTGACTACAAAATACGTGTTACACAGAAACCACACAGCTGAATCCGAGTCTATAAATTATTATATTATTATTGTTATCATCAACCCATTACTGTCCCACTGCTGGGCACGGGTCTCCTCTCAGAATGAGAAGGATTAGGCCATAGTCCACCGCGCTGGCCAAGTGCGTATTGGTAGACTTCACATACCTTTAAGATTTTTTTTTATAAATCTCTCAGATATGCAGGTTTCCTCACGATGTTTTCCTTCACCGTTTAAGTAAGTGATAATTAATTTCTAATACGCACATAAATTTGAAAATCAGAAGTGCGTGCCTGGGATTTGAACATCGGACCCCTCGATCGAGAGGCCGCGTTTCTTAACCACTAGGCTATCACTGCTTATCTATAAGTCTATAAATAATCAAGCATAATAACTAATTAATGCTAAACAAAAGTCGCTATTAAAAGATAATTAGAATGTAAAACATAATCGTTAATGCACGCGGCTTCAAGCTTCATCAACATTAATTACACGCAATTTCTTAAGAGACGAACCTATATCGACGTTACCTAAGTTCTTATATAAATATGTGCAATCTAAGATATTAGTCGCAAACTAGAGTTGTTACTGCAGTAATTGTAGTTTGTCATTATGTCACGCTTTGATTAACAAGACGTAGATAAACTAAGTATTTACACTTTAATTGCAGTATTACATAAAACATAAAAATAACATAAACCATTACATAAAAATAACGATTTATCGATTTCAAAGTATTAGAGCCCTTCACGATTCAATTCCGAGGAACTACCGCCAAATCTTCAACCATGTATTCTGGTTTGAAGAGTGTGTTGAGGGAGAGACAATTTCACAAGGGCATACCAACTTAGTCCTCAGGGTTGCCGAAGTATTTGCCTTCAACCAAGTGTAAATTCCTCTCCAACCTATGCAGGTATCATAACAAATATCCATGAGCGGCAAAAATCACTTACTTAGGTAGAGTGCATGTATTTAAAAAAATATTATAGCTATCTGTTTTTGGCTATAATTTGAGCAAAGTTCGTAATCCTGATCCAATGTGAGTCGAAGAATCTCATAACCTTAACTTCGCCGTACCTTACTCATTATGGCGACCCCTCAAGCGTGGTATGAAAACATACAGACAACAGATACAATTTAAGAGTGTTATTAAGTAATAACACAACTTCAAAAGTAAATGCATGAGTATGATTTTAATTCCGAACCGTGCAGACTAAAATTCATATCACTAAGGTTAATAACCTGCTATGCACATGCTATAATACATACCTAAATGATAACATAATAAATAATACTATATTTTATGAGCTGTTGGCAATTGTATTATGAAACTGATAACAGGTATTCAAAAAAGTAGTACTCAAAAAGTCCGAACCGTTTAAATTATTTGCAAATTTGATCTCTTAATGGAAAAGCCACTATTTATCTTTGACGTACGAGTATTAAGTTTACGCATAAAGTTTTTATATATAATTAGATGCGAGAACTAATAGGGATCGGTGGTTTAAAAACTTACATACCTTGTAGTACAAATTATACTTATTAATTAAGAAGTTAAAATTTAAATTTGTTATAAAATAAAATCATTAGTTACTTTATTGGCACTCCTAAGGACCAGTATCTATTTTGCAACCACCTAGCTTAATTATCTGTTCAATTACAGCGTAACTTCCTGAATGGTATTCAGCTTTTGGAAGGTGGTAGAAGCCTTTGTGGTTCGACTCCGGCGGCACCACCGCCACACCTATTTCGGCCTAACAGCAGTGTTAGGCGTTGCTGTGTTCTATTTTGAAGGGTGTGGTATGGGAGATATACTATTCCTAGGCGTTCCAGCTTAGTCCTCAGGGATAGCGGCGCATCTGTGGTCGACCTCAGGTAGAAATATCTAATCCTATCTGGGGTTAATTACAGCTATATTGGTTCGCTAATGTTGACTGTGATATACATAATGTATATTTCAAATCGTAGTATATGCGTAATAATTTATTTATGTTGTTCGGTATAGTTATATAAAAGTGACTTAAAAACAACAGTAAAAAAGTAAAGTGACTTAAAGTAACAGTTAATTAAAATAGGAAATGAATCATAATAACGAATTGGAATAATATAAAATTTCCGCACATATTATAATTCTAAAAGTCATTCAATAATTGTATTCCACTACAACAGTTCCTATATTATTCAAAGCCCCATATTAGGAAACTCAGTGTTGTTAGCATTGTAAATACATCCACCGCTAGGTTTCAGCCTATCCGGGAACCGAACCCGGAACCAACGCTACAGTCCGGCACAAAAACCGCTTTTCCAAGCGATTCGTCAATTCTATCAATTATTTCTGACAAAGACCTAATCAATTCCAAATTTTAAATCGCAGTTCAGTTGATATAACATTATTATCAAATCTCAATTTAATTGACACGACAATATGATCAAAACTCAATTTAATTGATACCACATTGTTACCAAATCTGTGTCAACTATGTAACGTTGTTAAGAATGGAGTTAATAAACAATCTTACGATAGACTGCGCCCATTACGTTGCTTCCGGTTCCGTCAAAGCATGTCTAGTTATAAGAATGGCGTGATTTAAGCAATAATGATTACTTACACGCATCAGCGCGTTATGTCCGGACTGATTACATACGGTATTCGGTAATACGAGGCGCAACATTAAATTGATCTGGATGCAAATTATTCGTATAATGGAATACAAAACTTTATTTATAGCCTGATTATGTGTAAGACTTTTGAGTGACGCGTATAAAAAATCCTTGCATATATGTGTTTTACAAGCTCCTTATTTATTTTATTGTTGTGGATGTGAGAAATACATTTTATATGCGTAATTAAGCACATCTAAGATTTTGGTAATACAGGAGTTTCACTCCGTACTTTTGTACTCCAAAGGGCCTTGGCAAAGTATATCTCCCTTACAACCCCCTTCAAACTTGAACACAGCGCTTAACGCTGCTATTGTTAGGCAGAAATAGGTGTGGCGGCGGTACCGCAGTAGTCGAACCAGGAGTTCCACCACCATCAACATCTTTACATCCTATCGTTCAAGAGATTGGACCGTGTTATTAATGTGTGTAGGTTCCCATAATATAATGCGCGTATAAACTCGTGCAACATGATAAACGCCCTAAATGTATTTATTGAAATCACATTTAATTTATTTCGCATAAAATCCAATTTAATGACACCCTACTGACAGAGAAATGTAATGAATAATTTGCATCTAATAAACGAGGGTCTCTAATGATAATGAAGGGTCCCTGAGAGGTCCATTTCTGTCAAAAAAATCGTAATTGAGTCATTTTTATTACTGAAATAAGTGGTGAATATTCAAATACGCCTAAGCGATTTTTAGGAAATGAAAAATACAGAATGCACAGAATATTATCTCCGTATATCTTAGATTGTAAAGAAACTTATTGTTTACAGTACACTTACTTAAATAAACGTTGTATAGAGTATACTTTGTCAAATAAACACAATATATTAAGATATGGAATATAATAACAAAGAGAAATTGTAAACGTTACAACATTTGAATTTTGAAACCACAGAAAGTATAATTACAATTTTCCTGGAAGTTGATGTTTTCATACATTTACTCTAATGTGTTGGTAACTTCGAGGAAAAGAGAAAAGTTGTCATGAAACATTTTATAATAGTACAAGATCCGACAACGTTATTTTTAAGTCTTTTATACCTTTTAGACAGATTCTACGATTAGATAGTTCCAAGTTAAATCAGTCGAAATACACATAAAAGATTTAGATTTCTATTTTTAGTCTGAATTTGTGTATTAGTCTTTGTGTCTACCCAAAGTAGAGTTCTCGTAGTATTGTGGAAAGCTTCTTTTCTTTTAATTTGTTTTTCTAGAAAAAAAAATGCAAACAAAAAGATATAAGAATATTAGAGAAATATAATTAAGCCATAAAGATAAAGGTAAATAAGTAGAATTGTCTACCTACCAAAATATATCGACAAGTAAGCACCAAAGATTATTTAATTTCTCTTCAAAATTGTTTAAAATAAACTAAAAATGTTGATACTTACGATATTTTGAAAAGGCTCTCAGTATAAACCAATTCATCTATTAATATTTAAATTATGTATCAAATTTAATTAATTTGATAAAAAAACAGGTGATCCGAGCTCTTATGCAATCGAATCCTGGACTATAAAAACATATGGAATATGTTTGTGGTTTCGATGTGAGAAATTAATTTTGCGGGTTAAATAACGTACGTTAATTGTTGAGCACAAAGCTGTTTTCCGTTTACTTCAATCCGAAGTGTCTGAAATCTCTGTTAAATTTATTAATAAGGGATTGGGATAAAATAAAATGGGCATTTCAATTGTTTCATCTTAAAAGTGAAATGTTCCACGACGTTGAAATAAGGAGTAATTAATATGAATTATGAAAATATTGATAGCAGTGATGCAAGCAGTGCAAATGAAAGCAGTGATAGCCTAGTGGTTAAGAAACGCGGCCTCTCGATCGAGGGGTCCGAGGTTCAAATCCCAGGCACGCACCTCTGATTTTCAAATTTATGTGCGTATTAGAAATAAATTATCACTTGCTTAAACGGTGAAGGAAAACATCGTGAGGAAACCTGCATATCTGAGAGATTTATAAAAAAAAAAATCTCAAAGGTATGTGAAGTCTACCAATACGCACTTGGCCTGCGCGGTGGACTACGGCCTAATCCTTCTCATTCTGAGGGGAAACCCGTGCCCAGCAGTGGGACAGTAATGGGTTGATCAGGATGAAATATTCCACTGATAAGGTTTGAATTGCCAGTCTTAAAACTTTTTTTATTAAGTATAATCTACTGCTGTCACCAAAACGCACTTTCAAGTGTGGTGACGATTCCACAAGTCCGCTTTTCAAAACTTAAGAATATTTAACAGAGATTTGTTTATTTTTAAATTATTAAATTAAATTTGCCTAACGTTATACTAAATTACTCTATAAAAATTATAAAAAATACTACCTTTAACAGCTCAAAATATCTTAAGCAAACAATATTGTGAAATCTAGTAAAAGAAAAAGATAGGTGTCAACAATGTATTTGTACAATAACATAACAGGGTATAAATAATAACCTGTACCTATTAAACAAGTAAGATAGTCGTCACCGTTTAAATTAATTAAATGCAACTGGCATGAACTTGTCTTAAGGAAGTCTCATAATATGATTATAGAGATCGTTATGATTCATAAATAGATATTATATATCACAGCCCATTCGATCTTAAAACTTGTTTAGTTTATGATAAACAGCGGTGATTCCCGGCTTCACTGGTTAAACTATTATAGCACGCGACTATGGTTCTCCCGTTTTAATTAGGCTCTAATAAGACTAGAATTTCTCCCAGTTCGATTTAAACTGGCAGAAATAAATTAAACGATATATGTTACAATTAATTGGCACTGATCTATCCTTTATGAAAAAGGGTTATTAAAGGGTAGTATCCTAATAATAAGTAAGAAATGTCGCCTATAATTTACATCCCCAGCTAAGCCACTGATGCAACGTCGACATTAATCTTGTTCTCTCTTCATTATTATTAGTATTTTACGAAGCAAGTTCATGCATATAAATATAATTATTTGATAAATTGTAATGCGTAATCAACGTTTATTATTCAACGCTTACCTAAGTTAACCTCTTAATTATATTACATATAATTATCAACGTGAAACAATAAACGAACCATAATTATGTGTAAGCAAGCAGTGCAAAACCATTTAGGTTAATTAAACGAGATTGCAAACTTGTCTTGACGGAGTCTCATCGTATGCAAATGCGAAGCAACTTGTTTGAATGCATAAACATAAAAATTGATGGTCTCTGCCACGGTCACACCAACCTTGGAAAGTTGTTATCCCATTTATTTTTATGTAATAGATGTAGCAAATTAACAAGTGTGAAATCTAACGAACGTCCTGTGGTTAAAACCTATGAATATATAAATGATATATCGTCATAGTTGTAGAATAATAACATAAACATAACATAGTCGGATTTAACAAATACTTTACAGGATAGCCATTTCAAGTTATTCACAAACGTCATTTTACTATGCGCGCATTTCAAGTTCGTCGTTATACTGACTGATTAATTAACTAAAATACATAGATTTTTATCTGATAAAAGTGAATTTCGCATCTTTGTCACATCCGCCTTTGTTCTATGACTATGACGATATGTTAATAATTCTTAATATTATACGAAGATCCCTGTCTAGTCTTTAAGACGTCCTCGACGTCTGAGGAATAAGTTTTACATAAATGTTAAATATAAAAAATAAACCAAAGAAACTGCTAGGTTCAGGTTTGAAGGGTGTGCTAAGAGAGACATACTTTTTTGAGGCATTCCAGCTTAGTCCTCGGGAGTAGCGGCGTATTGGTGGCCGACCTTAGGTAAGAATCTATCTGTAGCTGATTACAGATATCCATGGACGGTAGTAGTCACTTATCATTCGGTGAACTTCGTGTTCGTCTGCTACTCCTATATTACAAAAAAAATTCGTCTGCCAATCTTAATAGGCGATGGGTTAACCAAAAGTTATGTATTGTAATTTGTAATGTATTGTAATTTGTAATGTACTTATTGAAGCTGTAAAAATAACAGCCATCGTGTACAGTACGAGCCAAAATTTACCGCTGTAAGCCAGACAACGTCATTTGTCTGCAAACGTAATTGTCTGCAGACAGTCTCTTGAACGTTCAACTGCATCAATTGTATACAGTACTAACAGTTTATATTTTAACTAAGATAAATATCAACTAACAGGCACAAAGAAGTGGTCTGAAGTTCAGTTTCTTAATCTAGACGTCCGAGATACGAACCCAAGGCAAACTTTATCTAAGTTATGCGAGTGTAAGAAAATAATTATTATATTACCGACTTTAAAGGTAAAGCAAAATATCATAGACGCCTGAGAATTTTTAAAAATCTTAAAAGTGTACGAAACCTACCATTACGCACGTGATCAGCGTCTTGAACTACGACCTTTACCTAACTCACCCTAAGAGAAAACCCGTGCCCAATAAAAGGACATTACCAGGTTGACGACTTCATCTACATCAACATTAAACTAAAGATTAATGACCCAACCGACACGACAAATACTCTAATACTGTCGAAGATGGAAATGTTTCCTTATATTAGACAAGACTTATCTCCGGATTGCTATTATGTAAATGACACGTTTTACATAAAAAGGTCCAAATCAACGAATTGAAAAAACGGAGATAAAACTGAACTTTTATACACAACGTCCAAATTATTTAAATTAAGATTTATATCTCTCCCCATCGCTCCGCTTCATTCCTCATAGAATTTGTCGTTTGATTTCTGTTTCGTGACTAGAATTGCAAAAGATTTTTATGTATCAAGTAACTAGTATAAAAGATGTAAAGGCTTAGGTCCGTTTACATTAGGTGAATCGCCAAATGCGTTGGCCATATTCCTTTAGCCGAATTCGTTAACCAAATTGTCTTAGTGGACGACAGTATGTGAAATGCAAACTGCATTTGGTCTGTAACTGAAGTCATTGGCAGTCAAATACCGCCAACTGACGAGTTGATAGATGAGTTATGCGTGGTAGAAATTTTGCTATTAAACTCATACGGAACCATTATTAAATATATTTACAAACATCTATTTACACTTCTTGCTGTCAGCGAAACAGAATTGTTGGTGAGCCAACATAACTATCGCACTCGCTCAGTTTCCGAATCACTTAAGACTATCTTACAATAACAGTTTATGTAAAATTTATATACATATATGTTTTCGTATATTTTAAATAGCCTGACTCTTTTTATATGTTTTGGCATACTTTTAAGCAATCTGCCTTTTGCAGTAATAATACATTTGCAATGCAATTTATAATCAAAATCTTCGAATTTCTGATCATTCATAATAATCCTTTAAAATTGGTTAGCCGATACCGATAAATACAGATTTTATTTAATATGTGTATTTCATTGAACGGATAATAACATTGAGTACTAATTTGTACATTAAGCTATTAGCCAAATACCTATTTTCCAATAGTTGACCATGATTCAATATAATTCAGAGCTTTGAATTCGGAGAGCTTTTCATTTCAGCGTGGCTTATGGCGGCATTCTGTTTACAGTGGGATCATTATTCGCAAAGCCTTTCATTACCGAACGAGGGAATAATTTCGTCGCTCGATGCAACATGCATTCATACCTGTATTATGACCGGTTTGCTGTTTTATTTTTACCACTAGAAATTAAAATGGATCCTTGCAACTGTCACTAAATTTGCGTAATATCACACCTAACAACATTTACTTTCTGTTAAGACACAATCAATAACACACCTATTTCTACCTAATAACAGCAGTGTTAGGCACTGCACTGTTCCGGTTTGAAGGGTGTGGTAAGGGAGACAGACTTTTTCGAGGCGTTCCAGCTTAGTCCTCAGGGGTAGCGGCGCATCTGTGGCCGACCTAAGGTGGGTCTAATCCTATCTGTGTTTGATTACAGATGTCCATGGGTGGCAGTAGCCACTTACCATGCAGTCCACCTGGGACTGCATGCTCGTCTGCTACTCCTATATTATAAAAAAAAATCATGTAATGTGCCAATTACATAAACATCGCTTATCCCGAATAAATTTACTTTTTATCAATAGTGCGGACATATTTTATACATATTTGTATTCCGAAAATTTGTGTCGTCCGTTACCCTCCCAATTTTTTGGTACTCATAATTTTCTTTTATATGCCACAATTTTCACTCAGTGTAATCTGCATAATTATTTCTATCTCATGTTACATCAAATTAACTAGCAAGACCGTTTACTCTTTCTTACTTAATACATATAAAACATTGTAAGAAGCCTTCGTAAATATTGCAACGAGTGTTAATCTGAAAATCCCACACGGCTGATTTTATTACCACCCATGTTTTATGACCAAGCAAGATCATTCTTCAATGCAATCACTGAACGTGTAATAAACTGGCCCCCTACGATCCTGAAAGTTCGTAAACAGTATTCTTTAAGCTGTAATAAACATTTAATTGGTTAATGCTTCAGTTCTAATTACTTAAAGCTTTTTAAAAATATATTTAAGTTCAAATAAAAAACTTCCGTAAGTCTGTATATGTAAGTTAATGATTTCATTAGAAAATGTGCAGAATTAAAAAAAAATCACGGACTGAGCGATCATTTATCTCCAAACACTTTCCACGCTTTAATCATATAATGTTCTTTAGGTATTATATTTTAGCTAATATTATCATTTATTTATATTTTATATTAGCATTTATTTAAACTTAGGGAGGTAACATACGAACGCCATCGACCGTAGTCGGTCGCCAGTCGCTAACAACAGTCTTCGACATAAACTGTCGCTCATGTATTAGCACCCTAAGTTATGAATTAATATTATGGTGCGCACATTGCAATCTATATAAAACACATTTTAATTGAGATATTACTAGCTTATATTGTATTAAGAACAACTTTCATAAGGTTACGTGGTTCTAGTGTAATAATAATGAAAGTAGTTCTACCAAAATAATATTTACTTTTCTTTTTTAAAGCACTTATACAATCATTAATCAATACAATCTATTAAACGAGTAAGATATTGCGATTGAAATACATAATTACATACTAACTGATTTGCATTCTGTTTTTTCAACGTATAAATATTTTGAAGTAAAAGTATATCCTCAGGATAAATTATAATTTTTTACTCGCCTTGAGCATACAAATTAGACCAACATTGAAATGATAAAGACAAAAATATGTACCTACTATTTATATTCTTAACATTGCATTTCAGCGACAACATTCTCTAATCTATGTCATTGCAAGTTAATTACAATTTAGAGCGCTGAAAATAAACTATTCATGCAGTTATAATATATACGCTGAGTATACGCTGAGTTCAAGGCTCTAAATCCTAAAAAACTAGGTTGTAAATGTTATAATTAATGCACTATAGATAACCGGTGTGGCGCAGGACTGGATACTTATACCCATTTTTGTTTTATAACGTTGTCACACAATATTTTTATATGATGAAGTAGACTTAAATATGAAATTCCCTTTAGTCCTGAGGGGTATATATGTAAGTATGGGATATGACTGAGGTAGAAGAAATAACAGTTCAATTTGAAATTGATAACAGATACAGACGTAGTATTATGTTGAAGTTTAAAAAGTGATAGATCCATTTTGGGTTTAAATGCTTATGCTATAGAATCGATCTACCTACTAATAAGGTAGTACCTACCTAATAAGTTAGATACTGATTTTAAATGTGCTGCAGTTGCCACTTAATTCTTTTAAATAAAAACAAACTACTTATACGACAATAAATACAAATAGGCAATAATAATATGAACTCATACAAAAAATGCCAAACAATGATAAATCATTACGACTATGTATAAAAAGCCTATTAAAACGTTACCTTGACTTTGTTAGAGTGGTTTTAAATAATAATTTTTACGCAGGAAAAATGTGTTCCGCTGATTGAATTAAACCTTATGGCTTATTCAGCCTTTCAAGAAAAACATTACAATGCACGCGATGACTTGTTAATCACTGAATTGTAAACTGTATTGTTATGACGGTTGAATGATTGATGCAAGGTCGGTGAATTGGTTTCAGCTTAAACAAAACTCATCAAAGCATGGTCATTTATAACCTGAATTCAAATGTCATGGCGTTGTCAGTACTTTCGAACTTTTAGTTGCCCGGAGTAATCTTTTAGTTATTGATTCAAATGTGAAATAGTATTTGGATTAAAACTAGTTAAAACTGTAATGTTAACTAAACTATGAAACTATCTGAGAAAGCGATTACCATAATACTTTTGTAAGCAGGGAGCTGTTATGGGTACAATCATTGGGTGCGATCAGCTAAGTGGACATGTCAATGATAAATTTAAGTTGTATTATGAGTACTTGTGCACTTATCTTTATTTAAAATGGCAATCACGATACAGAAAATCTTAGTGTGGAATCCCGTGAGCTGAAAGATAAAATTGAACACCTGGTGAAAAAATAACTACTGCTTAAAATCATTATCGGAAAAGGAAATTAATTTAGCCTATGTCATTCTCACATTTTAAACAACAGCATGCCAAAGAATGAGACTACACTTGAAAAAGATTACCCGCTGCAGATAAGTAATAGCACTATATTTGCCTTAGTACCCGTGAATGGAATTATTGAAAGATTTATAAAAAAACTGTGGAAATTTGATACACCCAGTTGCACCTCAGAACATATTCTTCCGGCAACAACAGTATAGTTACGAGAACTGTCTTGCTCCGTTGCAGAATCTCGATCCAATTAATGAGATAGTAAGTGAAGCAGTAGCTACATACATATCAACAAGTCAATAAATAATCAATCGTGCGTGACTAAGTTAAATCAGAAGTTTGATAATAACCAAAGCAACCACGCACGTGAAATACTATTACGTATTAGTGATCGTAGTAGTACTATTAATACTACTACGATATACTACTACGGTAATACGGGACCTTTTTTATAATATAGGAATAGCAGACGAGCATGCAGTCCTGATGGTAAGTGGCTACTGCCGCCCATGGACATCTGTAATCAACTCCAGATAGGATTAGAATTTCCTACCTGAGGTCGGCCACAGATGCGCCGCTACCCCTGAGGACTAAGCTGAAACGCCTCGGAAAAGTATGTCTCCCTTACCACACCCTTCAATCGAAACACAGCAGCGCGCAACACTGCTGTTATTACGTAGAAATAGGTGTGGCGGTGGTCCCGCCGGAGTCGACACACAAAGGGTTCTACCACCTCCAATATGAATGATTCTATTGAATGGTAGTTTCTATTATATAGGGGTCAAATTATTTCTCGTGTTAATTTACCGACTTAAATGTAACTAATTGCATTCGTTAGACTGATTTTTTTATATTATGTATTAGTGATTGTAGTATTGTAGTAGTAATAGGAAAGACAATAGACTTTTTATTGAATGATAGTACCTATTATAAAGAGGTCAAATTATTTCTTGTTTTAATTTACCGTCTTAAGTGAAACTAATTGCAGTCGTTAGACTGATTTTTTTTATAATTATTGGGTTCAATGACCTCTAAATAGTTGATGTCAGATAAAAATAATAATTTGCAAAGATTAACATTTAAAAAGTGACGTGCCTACAACTTTACATTTCTGGAATAGTTCAAACACCTTTTACACAACTACAAGATTTATAAACCATAATAAAATTTCATTAATAATCATAGATTAATAAAGATACTTCGCCGCCTTGAAATTGAATGATGCCACAAATGGCTTACTATCGTAAGTTCTTTTTTTGAATTCTTGACAAATAAAAACATTTTTAGAGAAAATTTACGAATAAATAACTAATACTGCGTAATTTACATGAATTTACATAATAAATAAATAATTCAATTTATTTTAATTTCAAATATTTTAGGTATATTTTACCACGGAGACGTGGCAAAACTTTTTTACGCAACTATTTCAATTCTCAAAACTGGGTACATTTTCTAGTTAGGAGTGAGTAATCTTTACTAATCTATGTTAATAATATAATAGTTTGAAAGTAGCAGTTTCTCACAACCCCATAGTACTAAAATGTGACCTGCGCATGCGATTTTTATTACATTTTTCCCACAGAGCTTGCAACACTTTTTTAATAGTGACGATATGTTATGTGAGTTCATCATGCAACATATTTTCTCAATAAAACATTATTTTTACCAATACACTCAATCTGATATTTTTTAATTATTTTCCTTAACAATTTAGCGACTGTCAAAATAATTTATCATTCAGGTAAAAGAGTTATGAGGTTTTAGTTTGGAAATACCGACTATTCATCAACATAAATAGACAAAGCAAAATCGTCTTCAATATAAATAAAATCGCGAGTATTTTCCTCTCGAATGAATCATGTCATTTTGTAATTAAGTCAACGTGACCTTGTCTCCCTAATGTCCTCGAAAAGGTTCGAAAGGCGATCGAGAGATCGCATTCTGTATATGATGTAATCGCGTCTTTACTTAATGCTCGTAGCAACCACCTAATGATAAAAAATCCACCAACTATAACAGAAAAGAAAAACCCGAAAAATATAAGATACAAAGGAACAGAAATAGGTGAACCCCGCGACGCTCTACATACTAAATATTTTTCAGAAATCTAATATATCGCCATGCCTCACACGGCTATTTTGGATGGTTTGTTTTATTTATAGCCATTATTGTTTTTATTCCCCTTTTTTGTATATATGTACATAATTATAGTTATAATATAGGTATTGTAAATATGTTTTTATATAAATTAAATTGTTTATATATTACTGTTTTATAAATTTTGTAATGCGCCCTGGTGTTGAAATAAGTTGTAAGTAAGATTGTATCATTGAATGACCGGATATAACAATAGTTTGAAACAATCGAATCGGAAATTCGCGCTCTTTTTTCCCATAATTGACTTCGTTTGCAAGAGTTACGCCATACTTTATTGATCCTGTCTTGTACTATATTTAAACAATGCTTTACTTGTAACGGTACTGTGCACTTCCATTGTGCTCGTTTCATAAGTACAATGCTTCTCAACCGTGGAATGTCATCGTCTTAATTATCTGTCATATACAAGTGAACAGAGACAAATTAAGTGATCTCGTATTATATCTACTATAAGTATTATATAATAGTCTTGTTATATTCTTATGTAATGTTCAAAGTATGTTTATACCTATTACTAAATGGTTTTATATTTGTTTTTGTACTACCTTCGTTTAGTATAGTTATGTATAGTAAAATGATTTGCGATTTTACTGTATATAGACAATTAATGCCATTTCATTTCCGTGAGAAATAATTATTGAACATAGTCATTAATCATTTTAATGTTTTATGTATTTCATAAGATTCCTTGACAGTAAGTGACGCTTGCGTTATTTCTTTATTAATATCATGACGAAATATATATTTTTTATAGATTTTTATTTATGACATAGAATTTTTATGCTGGTGGTTGATCGTTTTAAATAAAAAACTGAGGAAGGGCTATTAATTTATTAATATTTTATTAATATCATTTATTTTATATATTTTTATTTATCTATTTGTGTACCTACACAGAAACATAATAAGAAAGAGCATTATAAAGAAACTAGGTATCGCGTGGGTGCGCGAGCTGCAAGCAGCTCGCGGGGAAATGTCTTGTTTAGTTTTGCGTGCAAGATTTTTTACAATTCTTGTTTTTATATATTTATTGAAAATTTGTTAATTTTTGGGGCCGTTTGTAAAGGATATGAGTTAATATTTGCAAAATACCAAGAATTTGGGACCTGATTTTTTTGTCTATAAGCCATACGTTTAAAAAAACATAAGGAGACAATAACTTGAAATATTACATACAAAAATACCTATTTATAAAACTTGTTATTTTTTGTATGGCAATACTAAAATATTTTTTTACCAAAATGTGTAGTCTATTAGTACATACGCGTCATATATTATAAGGCGTTCAAAAATATACAGCAACTTGAAATATTACATAAAATAGTGCATATCGACCCAGGAATGCGTTATTGCTGTTACGCCAAAAAATCTGGAAATACGTTATATACATATTTGGAATCAGATTTTTTTTTTGTGTTGAATGACCTAACACTCGTAGCTCTAAGAGCATTTTAAATTCATTTACAGCGTAGAAAAAATCAATGAAATGTTTTTTTCGACCTTAAAATGCAGTAACCCTGTAAAGATCGTTCGTTTTATTGTACTGCGCCTATTACACTAATTTCACTATCAGAACATTTAAACACAGCACGGGTTACAGCGTTGTCGCGCTCCGAGAATTTAAGTCCCTGCTCTGTGACAGTAGTAGTATTTTAGGTATAAATTAAATATTATAATTACAGTCTTTGTTTAGAATATAAAAAAAATGTAAAAAAATACGCGATTAAAGGGAAAAAGGGCTAAGTAGATATACTTAAAATTATTGCTTCTACCCATTTTTTTAACGTGGAGGCTTCCATGAGGGCATCCATGAGGATTATTTTATATCAGATCAGAAGATCGGGGGATCGGGGGAAGAGAGGGAGAAGGGGTATGTCAGACTCTTATCAACTAAATCTCCGCGGCGTTCCTCTGGACGTTCAGAGGCGGGTCACGAGAAAACGTTAGCATTACGTTCACGACCTGGCAACCAGACACTTGTTACAGTGATGGCACCTGGCCATTGACACCCGCCCGATCCGGCACAGATAATTCCAGAAACAACCATATACCTAGAGTATGTGTGTCCGACGGAAAGACAGGACGCCCTCGCGCTTACCTAAGCACTACTTCAATAACGGACGAATTGCCTCAATAGTCCTCAGGACGGCGCTAGGACGCACCAACCTTGAGTTCCACGTCTCGGTAACCCATTGGCGCAGCTAAGCTCTGTGTCTCTCCAATTCCTGTCGCATGGGCAGGCGGGCAGTATCGGTGTGCTTCCTCGCACCACTAACGTAGCGACGCAAAAGTCTTCGCTCCCAAATCCCAGGGCAAACTTCCCGCCATCACGTAGGCTGCTTCACATGAAAATCTACCCAAGGTCGCCGCCGATCTTAGGCGCTGAGGGATCCATCCAAAGCGGGGTCCAACATTTCACCGGCTATTCAGAATGAATCTCAGATACGTCCGCAATTGCCTCACGTCGATACGAACTCCGGAGACGACGATAGGAGCATCCTGGAGCGGCGCCTTTCGAGGGCCATGAAGCATCGCCATGATCACCATGAAGCACAGCCTCAGATTTTTCAAGATTTTTAAACACAACTGCCGTATGCGGCCCGCTATGAATACCATGCTGGCGGTGACGCGCAGGAAAGCATCCCCAAGGTTTCCGCTACAGGCAATCATTAGGGAAGGGGAGCTCTTTGTAGCACTAAGTTTCAGCCGATATTCCACAAGAGAGGACCCAGCATCAAACTCTGTGGAACTCCGCACGATATTTCCCGCCGACACCATCGGTCTTGGCCAGGGTATTCGACCATACGCCTAAATAAATAGTCCCCGACAATCTTCTCTGAGGGGAACATGTTGGCCATATCAAGTGATACCGCCAACATGTCCTCACCCCGGGTAACTGTATTCTTCGCCAGGGACTTCACCTACTTAGGTATCGCCACCTATATAGGTTCTCTACGTAGCGTAAATAAGTACTAAGAAAGGCCTTTTGAAAATTCTACCCCTAAGAGGGTAAAATAGGCGATGTCCGTTTTTTTGAAATCCTTTAATTTTGAAGCAACTACTATAAAATTTAGTATTTGACTTCCTGGATAGGAACAAGGACATACCCATTTATCCCCTCCCTAAAAATCAACCCCGTAGAGGGTAAAATAGGGGTTGAAAGTTCATTTGAACAACCGTCAATTTTGAAGCGAACACTATCAAATTTTGTATCTGGCTTGCTGGATAAAAATAATGAAATTCTACCCATAAAGAGGTAAAATAATGTCTGGAACTTTGAATTACTGAAGTTATATATTTTATAAATGGTGATTTTTTTTTCGCGAAATAGTAACACGTGTTAAAAAAAGTTAACCAAACCTATCGAGTAGTGTATCAAAATAAAGGAAATCAAAAGGAGATAACACGTACATTATGACAGTACAGTCTGACTAAATGAGTAGTGTTGCTGTGCCAGAGTTCTACGCAAAGGAAACCACTGAACTTTAGAGTGCTGGAATTTTACTCAAAGGTTCTTTATACCTATAGCGTAAATGAGCACTACGAGGATAAAATTGCCTTTTTAGTGCAGTCGGGTTTTTGATTTTTTAATTAAATTACTTGTTTTATATATTTTTTTATGTTCTAACCTAACCTAACCTAGCAAATTCTACATACCTACTATTTTTTTCTGTACTAATGTTACAAAAGTAAAAGATTATTTTTTTATCATGATTCAAATATAGTGACAGAACATTTTGTGGTAAGACTCCGGCGGCACCACCGCCACACCTATTTCTGCCTCATTACAGCAGTGTTAAGCGCTGCTGTGTTCTGGTTTGAGGGGTGTAGGCAAGGGAGACATACGTTTCCGAGACGTTCCAGCTTAGTCCTCAGGGGTAGCGGCGCACGTGTGGCCGACTCCAGGTAGGAATATATAATCCTATCTGAGGTTGATTACAGACGTCCATAGGCGGCAGTAGCCACTTACCATCAGGTGGACTGCATGCTCGCCCGTTACTTCCATATTGTGAAGTGTAAAAAAGTGATCACTAAATGGCCGAATAGACAGGTCGTATCCCTGTATCATCAGGATTAAGGAATTTGATATTGAATATCACAAGCACAAATAACTTACTTTTATTAAGTTGAAAATAATTGTATATTAACAGGGGTGAGTAGGTTAAATTTGTGGTCAGTACATGGATGGGTGACTGCCACGTAATTTTATTTGTCTCCTCAAACGTTTTCGTTATTTTGAATTTGCGTTCAGCTGCTGGTTCCAGATGCTAATATATAAGTCTGGTGAAAACCTCAAAAATTATTGTTTTAAAAATTAAAAGTTTTAATGTTATTGGATATCCACAACCACTGTTTTTCTTATACGAACTAAAGGATTTACTTTACCTATTCGACTTTCGTTATTATATCGGACCATCGAATATTTATAACCTGAAAAATCTAGACTGGTTTTTGAACTTCACGTCAAATTCAATTCTGAGAATTCTGGAATACCAAATTCTGGGAAGAAATGATAAATGACAAACTAAAGGAAAAGCGTAAATTTTAAGAATATACATAGTTTTTCTAATTAATTTGGTAGTTAAGTTCCCGCCATTCATTAACTTAAACATCTCGCGTATTAACAATGTTTTTGGTCTAATATTTCAAATCATTCAGAAGCGGACGTTTTGTTCTTCTAGAATTTATATTTTTATGTTTGACTTAGTTACCGTAACTAATCTTTAGGACCATTATAATAGATTTTCAACTTGCTCAGCGTGGAGTTTCGCTTAATGCAAATGTAAAAGTGACAATTTGGGAGTATGACTTTTTCAAGTAAAATCCTAGTGATTACTTAACAAAGAGATATAGAAAATCATATGTAACGTTAAACCGAAGTAGTAAACAATGAAAAAGAAAAAAATACTAATTAATAAATTATCTATTTTTATTTAAAATATAAATCCTAAAAACGGCGGGAACTTAGTTGCCAACCTATTAGTTAGTTATACTAAGCCGTATGTTACGGTCATAACATCGAAGAATTAGTTGATTAACCAACAAATTCTTCAATGTTATAACTTACGTATACTCCTAAGAATTAAACATAAGTCATACGTGATGTATAATCTTTAAGGATCAGTATGCCAATATATGAAAAAAATATATATTCTCTTCAAAATTTTCCTTTTCCTTTAATTTGTGACATAACATTACTTCTCAGAATTTGATCCTTATAAGAGACACTATCAGATAGTGAAATAATATACAGGATGTATTATTTTTCAAAATGAACTCGTTCGATTCTCGGCTAAGGAAGAAAATATTTTAAGAAACTAATGATGCAGTTTTAGTTTTTATCAAAATCGGCCTCGTAACTCCTTTCAGCATTTTTCGCTATTCCTTATAGTTTCGGATTTGGCCCTGAAGGCCTATTTGAAAAATTCATCCTGTATAGGTGTATCTGGAGATTGCTAGCATGATCGGCTATTGGGACCACGTAACATACGCAAACGGTTGGTCAATGCTATCGTACTGAACTTTCGGGCTTGGCTCTTCGCGAAAGGTCATGCAATATACCGGTTGACCCGGATACTCACCGGATGTGGCCGTTTCGGTGAGTATCTAAACAGGATAGAGGGAGATGACGGCCCAGTGCCATCATTGCGGGCACTACGAGGATTCCGCATAGCACACGCTGCAGTACTGCCCACCGTGGGAGTCTCAGCGGCGGATCCTCGTGTTAAAAGTGGGACCGGACCTGTCTCCAGCCCCATTGTTTGATAGCTCCAAGATATAGCATGATGATGAGGCCGAGCGAGCTAGGGAGCGCTCAGCTCGGAGGAGGATTCGCCGCGGGTGTACATAACGCCCATCTGTCCCTGTAGTTCCGGGACCAGAATAGGGTTACGGTATCCTCTGCCTGACTTAAGAGGCGACTAAAAGGGGCTTTCGGGTTGCGGGTGGGAAAAGTGAGAGCTCGAACCGCCCGGGTAACGACAGGTATGTGTGGTCGCATACCATCGTGCAGATGGTAGATGCACCAGATAGACTGGTGAGCGTCATGCTCACTTCGGCGGAGCCCGACGGGGCAATGCGCTAAGAGGACGGTTGTGTTCCTTTGGAAATCCCGAAGTCCTTCCCACGGCATAGGGTACCTTTTGAAGGTTTCTCATCTTGTGAACAAAAAAAGGTGTATCTTGAGGGAAGCATAATAGGTACCTTTTTATGTAATATAGGAGTAGCAGACGAACAAGCAGTCCAGACAGTAGCCACTTACCATCAGAAGGACTGATAAAGCCTTGTACTAAATTAAAAATATTGTTTAGAAGTAACGGACGAGGAAGATGTTGATGTAAAAGAAGAGTGATAACGAAACAGACAAATTAATCAATAATGAGATGAAAGGTTTTGTGAGCTGAGTTGAGGCGTTGAAAAAACCAGAAAAGTTTAATTATAACGTTTAAGTGAAAATTATTTAAAATTACGATCTCAGTTTTTTAAGATCCCGTTATAATGTACGATTTTTTTCTTAAGTCATTTCAATTATATTTAAAACGTTAAAGAATTACATTTTCATTACCTGCAATAAAAAATAAAGTAAGATTTTAAAATGTTTTAGTTTTAGACCAGATCCCTAAATACGTCTTTTTATTTTAATATTAATTTTGTTTATGCCACAACTTACAGCATTTTTTTCGCGTAAAAAAAATAAACTCATCGGATTATAGCTTTTTAAAGTAACAATGAGTTAAAAATATGATGTTTACAGCATATACGCTTTCCAAAAAAGAGATTACATACGTATAGTGCATATTTTTTTCGTATGGCAACACTGAAATATTTTTTCACACATTGGTACAGTATATACCTAAGTACCATTAAGCGCCTCATACAAAAAAATTGATGTCAAATGGTGGAAACAGTCTGAAACATTCGATAATCCTGTTGAAAATGCATTTGTATGAAAACATTTCTTTTGATTATGGCGACATTGGATATTGTATTTTTTACGTAACGATCATTTTAAGTAAAAAGTTTCTCCTCTGTCAACGGTTCTCCCTCAACTATTCAAAAAGTGAAAATCATGAAAAAAAATCTGTGTGCCAATGTTGCCAGTTGATTAATACGAAAATGGTCAAATGTCATTACGGCATCATGAAAATGTCCAAATATACATCATAGATTATGGCCCTTCTTTAGTAAATCTTATATTTTAACCCTCTTTAATAACTCACAAAAATGTAAAAGATTATTACATTTTATATCCTTTACTCGAGTACATACAACATCCACAAAATATGTTTCTCTGTGTCTGTTAATAAATAATTATAAATTATTACGTAAGAAGAGAATCTAACATCTTACGTCCTTTCCCACTATGTGCATGGTAGGGCTACACTCCAAAAAGAATAATCACGACTAAAATTCATATAGGTAACGTAAGCCACAAACAATTTAACACATACAAACAATTTAACTCAAATAAACAAAATACTCAAAAACTCAAGTCATAAATAATTTCAAACCAGTTATTTAGCCTTATAGGCAGTGATAGCCTAATGGTTAAGAAACTCGGCCTCTCGATCGAGGGGTCCGAGGTTCAAATCCCAGGCACGCACCTCTGATTTTTCGAAATTATGTGCGTATTAGAAATTAATTATCACTTGCTAAAACTTGCTTAAACCTTCTCATTCTGAGAGGAGACCCGTGCCCAGCAGTGGGACAGTAATGGGTTGATGATGATGATGATGAAAACGGTGAAGGAAAACATCGTGAGGCAACCAACATACCTGAGAGATTTATAATTAAAAAAAAACATCTCAAAGGTATGTGAAGTCTACCAATACGCACTTGGCCAGCGCGGTGGACTATGGCCTAATCCTTCTCATTATGAGAGAAGACCCGTGCCCAGCAGTGGGACAGTAATGGGTTGATGATGAGTTATTGCTTTCTTAACATACCAATAAGTTAGCTAATTAAGATTGGATCATATATGTACCTTTTTAAACGACTCATAAATAAATTTCGAAATATACTGTAATTGATAACCATTACTTCTCTCCAAATAATTTAAACAATTTGTCTTGCTTTTCTTCTTTCATATCTTATGACTCTTTTATGAACTCTGACTATGAATTCTTCTCCTCCGAAATGGTAACAAGTGATTTAAATACTTTAGTGTTGAATGCCCGGTCCATTATTTATCATTACATTCCAAAGACGACAGGTATTCACCATTGTTTGGTGTTCATAGGTATTCACCATCCAATATAAACATGAAAACAAAAATAAAACTTGCAGTTAATTTTATTTAAAAATGTAATTAAGTAAGTACAAGCTGTAACTATACTTTTCCAATTGTTAGTAACGTAATGGACACTTAGGAATAACGCAAATAGAACAAAATTTCAATAACCTAATCCCTTTATTATTATTATACGGATAATATAATGTTAAACAATATAACATCGATAACTTTAAAAATCAATAATTACTTTCGAATATTATCAGCACAATAAGCCGTAGTACTAATATATGACTGTTATAATTATTCGTAATATACGTTTAAATATTTAACACATACTCTGAAACGTTAAGTGTTAAATGTATGACAAAATATTAATAATTTGAAGCCTGCAAAAGTTGCATTATAACATTAAAGCTCTTCTAAACAAATATAACATTTGCTCATAACAACGGTACTGCCATTTTATATCTCGACTGTGTAAGTAAGAACTTCTAATATAGTAATCTTATGATTTATATCAAAATAAGGAAAAATGAAAACATAATTATTTGCCCCATGCAAATTCCTGTAAAACGGCCGGCTAGGCCTTTGCCTATTTAATAAACTCAGATAGAAAACTTAAGACAATCTGTACCAACCAACATTTGTATCGATTCTTAATTTGTTGTATTTAAATATATCCGATAAATTAACTTACGCAGTTTTACGCAGGCGATCCCACTGCCTAAATTGTTGGGGGTGTCTCCAATGAAAGGCTTGAATCAAGCTTTTTTTTAGTTTTTTTTATTTAATTCCAAGACCTCTACAAACATCGTCCTTGACATCTGCCGTTTCCCGCCATAATACCCTTTTGTTTTTTTTTTAAATCACGAGTACAGCGTTACAGCCAATTAAATATGTGGCCAGCATTATTTTTCGAGTGAAAGGTTTTAAACTAATTTTAATTTAATTTATTTTTATAATGTCGAACTAACGCAGTAAGGTATAATAATAAATGTGACCTTACAATAAATACTAAGAAAAAATATAAAATGGTGCCGGCCATCGTGGTGGCGGTCATTAAAGTGAGAGAAGAGCCTGAAACATTGCATACAAAAATGCATATGTATGAAAAAATATTTTTTTGTTTGACAATTTTGATATATTTTTTCAACAAAATGTTAAGACTATTAATACCTACAAACATCTCATACTTTGTAATGATATCAAAAGAATACAAGTTTGAAATATTACATACTAAAATACATGCATATAAACTTTTGTATGACAACACTGATATAATTTTTCACCATAATATTGATACTGTTAAAATCGACAAAGACCTCATTAATTGGAATGACGCCAGAAGGAGACAGCAGCTTGAAATATTACATACAAAAATGCACGTGTATTTTTTTTTATTTTTTGTAAATTTGTGGAAAAATATTTCAATGTTGCCACATTGAAATATTTTTCCACAAATTTGTACAGTATATATGTACCATTAAACGCCTCATACAGAAAAAAATACATCAAATGGTGCCGGTCATTAAAGGGAAACAACAGCCTCAAAGTTTACATCCAAAAATACAAATGTATGAAAATTATTATTTTTTGTATGGCAACACTAAAATATTTTTTCAAGAAAATGTGATGTCTATTAGTACCTACAATCGCGTCATACATTATAAGGCAGTCAAAAATATACAACAGCTTGAAATATTACATACAAAAATGCATATGTATGAACATTATTACTTTTTGTATGGCAACACTAAAATATTTTTTCAAGAAAATGTGAAGTCTATTAGTACCTACAATCGCGTCATACATTATAAGCCAGTCAAAAATATACAACAGTTTGAAATATTACATACAAAAATGCATATGTATGAAAATTATTATTTTTTGTATGGGAACACTGAAATGTTCTTTTACCCAAATATTAAAACTGTTAGTATCTACAAACGCCTCATACATTGGAATGACACCAGAAGGAAACAACCGCTTCAAATATTACATACAAAAGTGCATATGTATGAAAATTATTATTTTTTGTATGGCAACACTAAAATATTTTTTTACCAAAATGTGCAAATTATTAGTATCTACCAATGCCTCATACATTTTAATGGCATCAATACAAGACAACAGCTTCAAATATTACATACAAAAATACATATGTATGAAGATTATGATTTTTTGTATGGCAACACTTAAATATTTTGTTACCTAAATGTGAAGTCTATTAGTACCTACAATCGCGTCATACATTATAAGGTTGTCAAAAATACAAAAAAGCGTGAAATATTACATACAAAAATGTATATGTATGAAAATTATTATTTTTTGTATGGGAACACTGAAATATTCTTTTACCCAAATGTTAAAACTGCTAGTGTCGACAAACGTCTCATACATTGGAATGACATCAAAAGGAAACAACAGCTTGTAATGTGACATACAAAAATGAACATGTATGAATTTTTTTTTTTTATATGGCAACACTGAAATATTTTCTCACCAATTTATACAGTCTATAAGTACCATTAAACGCCTCATACAGAAAACTGACGTTTAGTGATGCTGGGCATGGTGGTGGTGGTCTTTAAAGGGAGACAACAGCCCGAAACACCACATACAAAAATACAAATGTATGAAAATTATTATTTTTTGTATGGCAACACTAAAATATTTTTTAATCAAAATGTGCACAATATTAGTACGTACAAACGCCTCATACATTCTAATGTTACCAATACAAGACAACAGCTTGAAATATTACATACAAAAATACATATGTATGAAAATTAATATTTTTTGTATGGCAACACTAAAATATTTTTTCACCAAAATGTGCAGTCTATTAGTACATACAAACGCGTCATACATTATAACGTTGTCAAAAATTTACAACAGCTTGAAATGTGACATACAAAAATGCACATGTTTGAAAATTATTATTTTTTGTATGGCAACACTGAAATATTTCGTTACACATTGGTACAGTCTATAAGTGCCATTAAGCGCCTCATACAAAAAAAAGACCTCAAATGGTGGCAACAGCCTGAAATCTTCGATAATCCTGTAGAAAATGCATTTGTATGAAAACATTTTTTTTGTATATGGCAACATTGTATGTTCGATTTTTTACATAGGGTCCATTTGAAATAAAAAATATCTCCCATACATTACTTATATGCTCTGTCTACGGTTTCCGCCCAAGTACTCAAAAAGTGAAAATCGCGAAAAAAAATTCTGTATCCCAGTGTTGCCAGTTAATTAAGATGAAAATGGTCAAATGTCATTACGGCGCCCAAAAAAAATTGTCCTGTGAAGAAATTTCATTAAAAATATTTCTCCTTCTACTTTTTACATTTTTGAATGAAAAGTTCCAAAAAATGTATGAACGATGAAAAAAAAAACTTTACCTGGCAACACTTCGAGCCGAGCTCCATGACCGCCCGATACAAAGCGACTCGCTCAAATGTTGCCAACCTCAAAATATTTCACTTCGAAAAATGCATTTTTTCGTACATTTTATAAAATGGCTGACACAAGGTGCGCCATCTAATTTAAAAAAAATAATATTGCCATATGATAAAATTGAGGATACAATCCGGCCAATAAATCAAAAATATCGAAAAAATATTAATAAAACCACCGCGCTACGACCCCACAAACACACCTCGAAAAATGAAAGATTTCAAACTCAAATATCTCGGCGGCCATCTTGTTTTTCCAATTTTTTCTAATTTTATCGTAACAGTCGTCCCACAATTAGCCGAAAATGACACCAATCTCAGGTAGGCGCGCAGAATAAAAAAAAAGTTGAAAATCGCAGGAGGGCCGCCATCTTGAATTTTGTATGTTTCCCATTTTTCCTATAACCACCATAATATACCGAAAAAATATTTCATACATTATTACTACCCCCCACCAATACTTTAGGCTAGGCTACTCGAAATGTCAAAAAAGTGAAAAAAAAAATCTAGCTCCCAGTGTTGCCAGTTAATTTGGATGAAAATGGTCAAATGTCATTACGACCCCCCTGACAAATACCCATGTAAAATATTTTCATTAAAAATGTTTCTCCTTCTACTTTTTACATTTTTGAATGGAAAGTTCCAAAAAAAGTATGAACGAAGAAAAAAATCCTAAACCTGGCAACACTTGAAGTCACGTTCCACAACCGCCCCATACAAGGCGATTCGCTGAAATGTTGCCAACCTCAAAATATTTCACTTCAAAAAATGCGATTTTTCATACATTTTACAAATTGCCTGACGAACGATCCGCCATCTGGTTAAAAAAATAAATAAATCCGATTTGGCAAAATTGAGCATATATTCGAGAAAAAAAACGAAAAAAATAAAAAAAATATTTAAAAAAACACATCAGTGGCACCCCGCAAACATACCTCGAAAAATGAAAAATTTCAAATTCAAATATCTCGGCGGCCATCTTGTTTTTTCAATTTTTTCGAATTTCATCAAAACATTCTACCTCAAATTAGCCGGAAACGATACCGATCTTGGGTAGGTGCAAAATAAAAAAAAAAAGTTGCCCAATCCAGCTCGGCCGCCATCTTGAATTTTGAAAGTTTCAGATTTTTCCCATAGACACGGAGGCAAATAAAAAATTCCACTCATACATCAAACCCACCCCCCACCACTCCTTCAGGTCGAGGAAGTCGATTTTTCGTAAAACTGAAAAAAAATTCCTGCGGCCAGTGTTGCCAGTCGACATCGACGAAAATGGTCAAATGTCATTACGACACCCAAAAAAAATATTCCTGTGAAAAAAGTTCATCAAAAATATTTCTCCTTCTACTTTTCACATTTTTGAATGAAAAGTTTGAAAAAATGTAAGAGTGGGGAGAAAAAAACTCAAACCTGGCAACACCTCGGACCGAGCCCCATGACCGCCCCGAACAAAGCAAATCGCTCAAACGTTGCCAACCTCCGAATATTTCACTTCAAAAAAATCCGTTTTTTCATACATTTTACAAATCGCCTAACAGACGACCCGCCATCTTGTTGAAAAAATAAATAAATCCGATTTGGCAAAATTGAGGATATATCCGAGAAAATTTTAAAAAATGGCAACAAAATATTAAAAATCCCAAGAGATACGACCTCCCAAAAACATCTCGAAAATTGAAAAATTTCAAACTCAAATATCTCGGCGGCCATCTTGGTTTTTCAATTTTTTCCAATTTCATCGTAATACCCACCCGAATATTATTCGAAAAAGAAACAAACATCAGCATAAAGTCAATAAATGAAAAAGTTAAAAATTTTAAATCGGCCGCCATCTTGAATCTATGGCATCTCATATTTTTCCCTTTGCCTCGGGGGGGAGAGGAGAAAACCCGCCATAGACAACAAAGTCGCTCCTAGACGGCAACATGGAGAACGCATGCCATTCCTTACAGGATTATATATATATAAATAATTTTTCCCTTTGCCTCGGGGGGGAGAGGAGAAAACCCGCCATAGACAACAAAGTCGCTCCTAGACGGCAACATGGAGAACGCATGCCATTCCTTACAGGATTATATATATATAAATAATATAGTACAGAGAACTACTTATTCCAAACTGAAATTTCTTCCAGCAGCCCCTATGGTCTCTATAATTCTGTAATAATCTCCGTGTATTCATAATATAATATTTTTTGCCATTATACGAGTAGTTATACGGATGTCATGTACTCGTATATTATCTGTAATAAAAATACTCGTATTTTGAGTATTACTACGAGTCCCGCTGATTTTTAATGGAATTAGCTTGAACTTTGCGGAAATGTTATTGTTGGCCATAAAGCTGAATAATACGACTCCCGTGTCCACTAATTATACGTTGTCGTCGCGAAATGTTTTTATTGTCAATTTTATGGCATAATGACCTGGCAGTTCACCCCGCACGAAAAATATTGACATAACAATAATGCCGTGTGGAGTACACCACTATATCGTCATAGTCATAGAATAAAGACGGATTTGATGAAAATGCGAACTCTTTCTCATATTTTGATAACATATTGTCTAAATATTATTAATACTGCATTACAGAAAAATCTATATATTTTAGATTTCAAAATAATCTGTCGCTATAACGACGGATTTGAAATGCGCTCATAGTAAATGACGTTTGTGAATAACTTGAAATGGCTGCCCTGTAAAGTTTGCTATTTGTTAAATCCGACTGTATGTTTGTTCTACGACTATGATGATATGTGGTAGTATATTTAGAGACACATTCGCGGGACCTATGTATATAAATACTTGAAATTACGGATTTCAAATTATACCTAACCAAAGGTATGCTCATTTGCATAATACTAAAACATAAAAACGTTTTAAGTACATGTGTCACTCAAAAATCCGATATGTGATGGCCACTAACCGGCAGGTACTTTCTTCGCTAATGCGTATTGAAGCATAAACCGTGCTTCAATATGGTCACACACATTAACAATACTAAACAATGAATTAATCTTCATAACTGTTGAAAAATTTTGATGGGCTCCTATCTAATATCTTTACAGGAATTAGCGTAGGCTCAATTCACTCCTTAATTATCGAGGACTTTCATATTAAATAGTAAACACCACAGCAAGTCGTGATGGGTGGGTAGACTCTTAGTTTATTTATCGATCCTATTTATATACTCAATAGTCATCATCATCATCAACCCATTACTGTCCCACTGCTGGGCACGGGTCTCCTCTCAGAATGAGAAGGATTAGGCCATAATCCACCGCGCTGGCCAAGTGCGAATTGGTAAACTTCACATACCTTTGAGATTTTTTTCCTATAAATCTCTCAGGTATGCAGGTTTCCTCACGATGTTTTCCTTCACCCTTTAGGCACGTGATAATTAATTTCTAATACGCACATAAATTTGAAAAATCAGAGGTGCATGCCTAGATTCGAACCTCGGACCCCTCGATCGAGAGGCCGAGTTTCTTACCCACTAGGCTATCACTGCTCTATATATACTCAATAGTACTTAATATTTAAACATATACTAACTACCTACATTAAGGTCAAGTCATGACTACGACTTACACAATAATTTATCGATCGTAAAACGAGTTGGTACGCACGTGATACTTTCTTAGGTTTAGTGAAACACCGACCTCCATTGATCACGTGCCTTCGCTGTGTAAGAGATAGTCATTCAAAGTCTTATGTAATAGTATGTTTTATGTAGGATAAGTTTGCGGTCAGACCGGCATTATCATACTATTTAATTATTTATTTGTTAAATAATAGCACTTATATATTTTACATATAAAAATATGTACTATTTCGAAATCCAACAAAATATAGACCAAAAATAAATTTATAGACCTGTGGTACATAAGTGTCCGTCGCATCCCTAAAACTCCTTTTAATTTAGTTCCTATAGTTTTTTTTAGGTAAAAGTATTTAATCTGTGCCTGTGAAACTTTTTTATAATATGGAGTAACAGACGAGCATACAGTCCACCTGACGGTAAGTGGCTACTGCCGCCCATGAACATCTGTAATCGACTCCAGATAGGATTAGATATTCGTACCGGAGGTCGACCACAGATTACCCGCCGCTACCCCTAAGGTCTAAGGTGGAACGCCTCGGAAAAGTATGTCTCCCTTACCACACTCATCAAATCAGAACACAGCAGCGCTTAACACTGCTGTTATAAGACAGAAATAGGTGTGGCGGTGGTGCCGCCGGAGTCGAACCACAAAGGGTACCACCATCTTGAGGTGACCACCGCCACCCCTATATCTAAGGTGAAGAATGTTCATGCGTGCCTATATTCTCTACAAAATTGGTTATAGATGTTCATGATTCTATCACAATAATATTTTTTCTGTTAATAAGCATTTTTTGTAAAAAAAATAATAAAACATATTACAGTGTCGTGTTACCTGTCAAGATACAGCCGAAATGCTTTAAATACCGAAATTAAAATTTAGATTAGATATATTGTACCTTAAATTGCAAAAACATTTCACTTTGTTTGTTCCTGATTAATATTATTTCTCATTGCTAATTTATGACCTCTACTTTGAAAAACAAATCAATCAACAGTTACTTTCAAAATGTTTTGCTTTCATGCAAATTTAAATTTAATCTGTCACTTTAATAAAAGATTGCATTTTGAGTATTAATTAATATAAAAATAAAATCGAAATATACAATTTTGGTTTCAAATAAACTCATAATTAATAAATAATGATGCATGATACCTGAGCATAAAATCACTTTTCTATCATAAGGATACCTGCCGGCATTTTTTTACAACTTTTACTGAAAGACAAGATACAGTACAGCCACTGTTATAAACTACCTTTTCACTCTATTTTTTTGGGTTCCTATGTATCATCCTCAACCCCATTACTGTCCCTCCGCTGGGATCTCAGAATGAGAACGATTAGGTTAGCATAGCATAAAGAATTATTATATATTAGGTTATAGTTCACCGCGGTGGCCAAGTGCGTATTGGTACGACTTCACGTACCTTTGAAAACATTTTAAGACTTCATATATGCAGGTTTCCTCACGATGTTTACCTTCATCGTTTAAGCAAGTGATAAGTAGTTTGTAATACCCACATAACTTTGAAAAGTCAGGTGTGCCTAGGATTTCAGACTACTCGATCAAGAGGCCGAGGTTCTTAACCACGAGGCTATCCTACCTATGTGAAATTCGAAAAACAGTATACGAAGGCGGACACAGGCGGTCGAGAGCAAGCTCGTTATTTAATCATTTGTCCGGTAAAGAACCTTGGCCTCGAACGAGGTAAATCAGTTGATTTCACAAAGCAAATTGCAATATTACAGTACTTATGATCAACTTTTTTACTCTCATTATGTTGCAAGCGGCTACTACAATGTTTACATCATTCAGTAAAAGAAAAGGCTATTATAACAAAGTGCGTTACACTGACCTTCTGTTCATAAAAGTTAAATAATAGCTTATGTATAATACTATTATCGTTGATAGCAATATGATTGTAAGGCTGTAATTCAATGTTAATTAAAGTTGCATTACTATAAAGTTACTATTATATTTTTGTAAAGTTTTATCTTTGCAATGTTATCGTTTCGAAAGAACTTTACTTTGAAAATGATAAAACTTTCGAGTTGTCGATATCAATATCGTACCTACTTTAAAGACTTAGATTTATCTAAAACTAATTCATTCTAAATCGATAAAAAACAGTAATTTACAATGATAAAATTGTACATATTTTCATTAAATATTATCTACTGTAAATTGCATTTTTTGCGAATAAAAATTTAATAATAAATCATTAAATTCATTAAATTAATTATGTCATTAAATTATGTTTCCTTAGGAGTAACGAGTCATAATAATATAACACCTTATGTAGTGTAATAAATAAAATTAAAATGAGTAATCGCATATAGATACTGCCGCATGTTATCATCTAATTATTAAACTAGATGGCGCTGATTACAATCTATGACAAATTAGTTATATGTTACATCGGCACACGCAGCTACTGCGTTAAAAATACACTTTCATCTTTTTTCCCAAATACTTCAAAAAATACTTATAACTTCACTATACATCTAAACCTATGATACTTATATTAATCAAAATTCTTACCAAAATGATTAGGATACATAAAGCTTAGTAATAGCTAATTAAATACACTGCCATATAAGTTCAGATATTTCTCTCGTACTATGGTATTTGACATGTCAGTTAACTCACACACATTTAAGGTCATTGGAATGATTGATAGAAAAGATATACTATGTTGCAATCGCTTAAATCTGGAAACATTCTTGACTTTATGTAATTAGCTAGTGGAAATAAAATTTATATCCACAAATCACGCAAAGTAATTTTGTAGTGTGTTCGCGTAATATGTAAGGTTATGAATGAAACAAGCCTGTGTGACCTTAATTTATATAATATTTTTCCGTTATAGCTTTTGATTCGAATGTCAACTGTTTTTATTGAAATACTTAGAACGAGTAATTTGTTCACATAGCAGGTATTACGATTCTTATAAGATATTTGCTTCTTTGTTTAGGGACATACTACATTCCACTACCAAAAATTCTTCAGCCATTAATATCACAATAACGTAAAAATATACTACACTAAATAAACATTGCCAATAAACTATTTAAATTAAATGTTCGGTTCGTGTTTCAATTGTAGTCTAACTAAAACTTTATCACGATAATCATGAAACCTATAGACTCAAATATATATTGTTGAGTGGAGAACTATGCCAACAGAAATACTGAATGACGATAAAGTATATTGTAACTCGATATCGTGTGCTAGGAACAGCGTGCTAATGTAGTGCAAAAGATTATTCGAATTGATAATACTATGGAATTAGATAGTTTGCTTAGCAGACACTAGGTTAGACACTAATGCTACGGTTCTACGCTACTAAATAGGAAATACCCTCGATGTTTCAGTTACCCGGATAATTCTCATGGAATTGCTGTCCTCAGCAGTGCCGAGGTTAACCTTATGTAATTTCTAAACATTAAAATAAAAAACCGGCCAAGTATAAGTCGGACTCGCACAGCGAGGGTTCTGTACAAACCTGTAGAATTCTGTTACAGCTTAAAGGTATGAATATATAAATTTCAATTTCAATAGCTCTATGCGTTCACGATTAAAATTATTAAAAAAATATATATTACACGATCTTACTAAAATTTTACGGTGTCCGCAATTTTCCAGTACCAAATTTCAAAATCTGAGTTCACGGAAAATAACCTGTAGCATTACCACGAGTTGGCATAGAAACGCCACTATAGAAATGGTAAATAGAAAACTATTGTCATTTTGCTAGTGAATAACATAACTACTATCGTTACGGTATTTCTTGACAACGTCTGTCAAATTAATGACTCATGGGACCGAATTTGTATGGCAATAGATCATAATGACATTCGCTAGCGATTTGATTTCGATAGGTTTTTTACGTATCGAGTTACGTCACTACGGATTTTAGTTCTACGAGTAACCACCAGAGGCGCTGTACAATTTTTCATACATTTATTTTACGCAGTCGCTAGCGAGTAATACTTTTGTAAACTCATGGTAGTCCTACTGTAGGTTTTGATTCCCTTGCGAGTATCGAAATTTTGCGGAAATTTGCGGCATAAACGGCTGTATCTTTTGATTGCTTTGGCTAAAAAGTTTAATTTTTTCACATGTTGAAGGCACAGTAAACCTGATTATTTGGTATACATTTCAGTTTCTTAGCTCCACGCAACAAAATGGTCCTGTAAGGTTTCCTTTTTTTTCCTTTCGAGGTACGGAACCCTACAAGGACATTGCAATTTGTAATACTGACAATTTATCATGAATAACTAATTTTCAGTGATACCTTTTGGATGATATTAATTTATCTTTAGGTACTTAAAACCTCAAATTTTACTGTGTACGAGTATATCTTTAGTATCTTATCGACAATCACATTTCACCACATAAATATAAAAACCATCACAAAAATATAATAGGGAAGGAAGGAAATATATTTATAACAACGATAACTGTATACACTAAACTGCCTTGCGTAGGTAAACGGGCACGATTTCTAATTTATTGTTGTTGTTTATTTATTGGCATAATTGATAATAAACAACTCATAAATCACTGATAGTTGAGTTTATAGAACAAACGCAAAACATTTTACACCGGCAATGTCACAAAAAAATCTACTATAATTTTAGATTTATGATGCTGAATTAAATTTCGTTTGCAATATGTTTATATGACTACTTCTTCCGTTCATAAATAGCCAATTACAAAACAAATTTTCGGCTGTGCAATTCTCACTTCCTAACACTTAAGTAGAAAATGTTTTCATCGTCTTACTATATTAAAAGCCGTATCAATAACTTTGTTAATCGTAAAGTTACGTTTCAATATAATGTAAAGATGTTTATTTGTTTGTTGATCAAAACCACAGTGGTTACCATACAGCTTCACCACAACCAACCGACCATCCAAACAACCAACGAATGATGTCAATACAATACCAATTACAACCAAATGAATGATCTCAATATGATATTTAAGTAGGAATACGAGCGTACGTTGTGGTGGAATATTATATTATACGCTAAAACAAAACAAAGTTAAAAAGGTCTGATTAAATGTCGTAAGAAATAAATTATAATCCAAGTGTATACAGCCGTAAATACGCGTTACATATGTATCTAAATCTCCGTAATTAAAGACAATGAACGCCTTAAATCTCCATAACCTTAACCTACTCTCGTGGTTCAGTTAGAGTTGCCTTAACCTTGATGAAACCATGGTTATGTATAAGCAAATTCTCTAGAACTGTTTATATTGCTAAACCAATATTATATTTTTACAATGATTTAATGTATTTGCACATTAAAATGCCAATAACATGGGTATGATATGAAATACGCAAACAGTCACAAATTGCTAAATATAGAGTTTGGACGGTCAGCAGTCAATTCATCAACTTCACATTAGGGTCAGAGCAATAACATCTCATCTCATTGGGTCAGTTTTTTCTTCCTTTGTGTAACAAAAGTTGGTAATGGACAAGCTGCTGACGTCAGATGGTCAAACAGACCCTGCACAATTATAATCAAACTTGAATACGACGGAATCACCAAAATCGGATCTCATAAATTCCTACCCCCGGAAACTAATTCGAATGTCGCGTATGTGCCTAATCTTAATGATGCATGTATGTAGTGCAAACAATACTATTACTAGTACGGAAGCAAATGTGGCGGTGGTGCCGACGCAATGAAACCGCAGAAATTAACTGCCTTAGTGATTCAAGATTGTAAATTCTCCTATTAATTGCTTATTACGAGTACGCCACGCACTATGCGTGTGATGAAATTTAGAGTACTGATGCGGTAAATTAGTTTCAACCTTTGTGATTTTGATTGGCCGCAAACTACTTCTCGTAGATGTTACACGATCCAAGCTCACTCGTGTTTTCTCTCTCTCTCGTTTTTCATCTCGATCCTCTCGTCAGCAACTACCATTGCCTACAACCTATGTTCAACTTCTTTCACAACAATTGTTCCATTCCTACCAGCGGTTACGGTGTGAAGGAAAAACGTGCGAGAAAAATAATAATGAGACATTGTCTTTCAGGTGGATGTTTGGCATTGTCAAAGAGTGCGCTAATTAATTATGAGATTTTGTCTGAATAGATCACAGTTACAGCACAGCTGTTATGATTGATCTTAAATCCAATATCCAATAGTTACCCATATTCAACCCTTATTGATTTTATTAGAATTTTAGGGTGGACTAGCAGGTAAAGCTTGAAGATCTGGTCTTCGTGTGATCTTTATGTCATACTTAACATTGTAAAAATATATTTATTATTATTAAGTATCTTAGAATAGGTGTGACATTTTTTTTTTAATTTTCATAAATATCAATTGCTCCGGAACAACACACTGTTTTAAAACATTTTTCCATCTCCAATATCGTGAAACATACTGGAATTGGAATATATTTTTTTGGAATTCCTTAATGTGTAAACTGTATCCACCTTACCTATTATGAACGCGCTAATGGCTCGTTGATGTACAAAGAGGAAATTCGCTACATTAAGCTACCGTAAAATTGGTTAAAAAAATTAAGAGTTAATTCAATTACTCGCACGCAAAACCACTATTGATTCATATTGCATAATATTAAAGTTAGATATGTTACTACTGTATTACAGTCTTAATTTTAATCTTCTAGAGGCATTATAATGAAGGATTTAGTAAAAATAGTTTTAATCTAAGAGGATCTTTGATTTTGATTGGATTTATGATAGACATATAGGGTCAGGATCTCAGAGAAATTCTGTTATGATCATAATAAACAAAATACATCAGGAAAAGCTACGTTTTAATAGATTCTAATCGTATCGGCACTCTAATTTCATTAGAATTGGAAGAACAGTCATTAGTTTCTTGTTTTGCGGTCAATTGATTCGAGGTCGGTTTGTTTTCCTCCTTCGCGTCGGGAGAGCATAAGACATCATTCAGACGCTCATTGCTTCACCCCTGATTCGATTTATCATTCTTTCAGAATTAATTATTTATTTTTCCATAATTATGTCAGGTGCAAATGATGAAGTGACGCAGACATTGACGCTATTAAGCGTCTTTGTTTTTCCAAAAAAATATCTCATATCGTCAGTTTTCTGGAAACGCTATGTTTTTGCTTTTAGTATAGTTATTGATTTTTTTTATCTTTAAATGGCTCCTTAGCATATTGGTTATCGTCATTATGAAGATTTAAGTAAAGTGTAGCGTTTTTCTTTAATCGCTTTGGTTTTTAAATTGACAAAATAATAATGACTGAACCAAATGCACTGTTATTCAACAATTCTAACATTTCTCGTTTCAAAGAAAAGCATATGAGCCGGAGATAGACAAATGCCGAACTGGTTCACCCGCGACTTCATAGTATGTGAAAGTAAGAGTTGCATATCTTGATAGATCATAATATAATGTTAGTAATAACAACGGATGTATACATTAAGACTGCAGACAATATATGCATGTATTATTAGGTATACGCTTACTTCCTTTAATACATACTGTACTATTGATAAACATAATGAAGTTAACGTAACTTTTCATAATGAAGTTGTTATAAATTTTATATTTAGCGAAAGTGAATATCAGTGGAGCCGTGTTCAGTCTTTTTATTACATAATTGTGATATTGAAGAAACTATTTAGTCATTAGTAATATATTCACCTTCTTTTTAGATATAATTCAGTGTAATCTTTAAAAAAAAACTGAATACTTGAAGAAGTAATGTAAAACTTAGTGTACCACAACGATTCACTATCTCTCGTTATTGTCATCTTATGAGGCACAAATAAAATAAGAAAATAACTCACAATAACTCTAATTTTCCTACACAAATGTAAGGCTGTGATGCACGCGTAATGCATGATTAGATGGCAGGAAGATAGTGGGAACGCAACTATGTATGTACTTATGAAACTATACTCTCTTACGGAATTGACGTAACATCTCATTTTCACCGCTATCTGTGAAATTCTGCGATTCAAATTTCGAGATTCGTATAATTATACTGTGTATTAGAAAACCGTAAAGTATCATAATTTTGTAATAATGACAAAAGTGTAAGAAAATAATGTAAATTATTTTGTTGACAAACATTTTAGATTCTTTTGATATATAATAATTCTTCATCAGCGTGTTCTGACTACTTTTCGGTTTTCCTATTAGTAATGTTAATATCTTATATAACAGATTATAACGTAGTTTATAACATGGAAATTCCTCCACAACACGCATTCGCGTAATACAAATTATAAACGAAATCGACTGTCTGAACTTGGAACCGTCGCGGGGTTTCGAGTTGCATATTGTGCACAGTAAAAGTTGTCGAATTGCACAGCAACAGTTACACAAGTTGTCGCAACTGTTCACGTGCTTGGTAATAGACCACTCAGCTCAGATTAACGCTGAGAATAATCTATAATTGATCTTCCTACTCATTAAACACGCTAAGTATTTACGAATAGTAGTAATACGACGCAAAGAAAAATTAGCTTGAACAAACAATATTTGGTATGTGAGAAAACCGTATTTAATGAAATTCTTTTAGGCAATAATTAAATTTCTTTAGGCAATAATTGGCGACCCGAGTGGCGGAGCGGTCACCATACCGGTCTGACGCGCAAAGGGTCCCGGGTTCGATCCCCGGCCAGACAGATATCTAAATGATGAATTTAGCTTTCTGTTTCTGGGTCTGGGTGTTTGTGTATTTGTCTATGTATGTGCCCATGGCACATATATAGACAAATACACACAAAATATAAGGAAAGAAATAAAAGACTTTCATCACTTACGCCGCCACAACGTCGAAAGTTACCACAAAAAACAGCCTACAAAATTGCTACATTTTTCGTAATTGCATTTGGTAACGTAGGCTCTGTATGAACCCTATGCAATCCTTGACACAAATAATAATAGTAGTAAAGATCAATGTTATTATGGAAATGTTTTCATATAAATTCCGTGAGTGAAAAGCAAACATATAAATACGAAAATGTAAAAAATAGTCGTGATTGTAAATATCTTAAATTTTCATTCTTCTTACGCATTATGGATTGAAGACTCGATGTTACAATAATAATTCGGCAAGTACGAGTCGAACTCGCACATGGAGGCTTCCGTACTACTAAATGTTCATTATTTTAATTCATTCTTCCTAGTACAGTTTAACAGTTAGATCGAAAAATGCCGAAAAAATCCGGTTTGTTGTATGGAGACCCCCTTTAATATTCAACTTTATTTTATTTTTAGTATTTGTTGTTATAGCTGCCACCGTTATGCCTCCTCTGTCAAAATTTCATGTGTCTATCTATTACGGTTTAAGCGGTAGAGCCCAGTGACAGATGGACAGACGGACAGACAGCGAAGTTTTAGTAATAGGGTTCCGTTTTTACCCTTTGGGTACGGAACCCTAAAAAACGAAGCTACAAAAAGTTAATACTTTATGTAATGTTTATTTATTGTTAAGAGTTGTAATATGCAATTGAACACTCATTCACGCTCGATTGACTAATGGGTAAGTATTTGCTCTCTATTTTTATGTAAGCGTAATTAGACTTTGGCTCAAAGGCAATTATAAATTATATCTAAAGCATGCTAGCCAACGAACCGAATGAAGTAATTGTTACGATCGATGCATGTAATTATTACATACAAATTGGTTGCTTTTAATTTTATAGGTAAGAGTTTTTGCTTTGTGGTATTTCCACGAATTAGCTTAAAGTTTACCTGTTGTAGAATATATTATGGTACCAGTTTTAAATATCAAATGATATGAAAAACCGTAAAATACCTAGATGTTAAAAAACCTAATTTATGCAATTGGTAATACGTCTTACTTAATCGATATAGAAACCATAAAAGTTAATTGGTAAAAATAAAAATAGGTAAAATATATGCACTGCCTTTTTCTGACTTATTTCTATTAATGATTTATGGTTTTATTAACAAATATGTTTTCATTTTATATAATTCTTGTTATTTATGTATATGAGTTAAAATTATGTACTGATTCGTTTAAAAATCAAAGTTTGTTAAAGGTATACAGTCGCACTATTTTTCAATATTTCAATAAAGTATTCCTTGTAATTTTCTTTAGTATGATGAGAACCTGGTCTTTAATCTCAAAAGCGTGTAGTCTTTAGAGTCTATAATGTTTGTAGCAACAAGTATTACCTCACTAAGGTTTTCAAAACGTTGCAAGCAAAATTAAAACCTTTTCCTGAAGATGAAACTGATCCAAGTATTCTAGTACCAAGCTTTTCAAATTTAGCAGTGAACATAAATTTTGAAAATATCATTTTAACAGCTTTTTTGAAATATTGAAATGGTAATTTCGAGTGTACAAGAAATAGCTGGAACCCTCTTTATGTCCCACTGATAAGTAAAAATCTATGACCAGTACTGTAAAGAGCCTCACAATGGGGAAGCGTTAAGCCTATTCTACAGGTTTCATGAAGGAAAGCACAGATTACATATAGAATTCCCACGTGAAAATCAATTATTGCTTAGACACAAATACATACGTAACCCACACACATTTTGATTACAAAGCTCTACATTACCGTACCGGGCGTATACAATATGTACTTAATACAGTGGATAAGTTATTAAGTACAGGTTGTATGGGAGAAAGCTTCGCATACACTCGAAGTAATAATCTTGCGGTCGACGTAACAAGATTCAGGTCTGCAACTCTGTACTTGTAATCAACATCCCGCCGTACTTTATAATCAGAGCACCATTTCCTTTGCCCTATGCTCCGATTTTACGAAATTGTTTTGTTGAATTAGTTTTGAAAAACATTACAATGTTATTGTATCTTCCTGGTTTTACATGTACATGTTGGCTTTCCCGAAAAAGAGTCGATAGGCTTGAGATTTTGTAAACCGTTGTATTTGTATATATGAAAGTGTCTATACCTATTATATTTAATCCCAAATTAGCTACAGAAAACATCAGGCTATACAGTGATAGGTAATAGGTTTAGCGAAAAAAATATAATTAGAAAACCTTCGTTGCAACAACTGTATCTAAAAAAATAAATAACATAAAATAAAGCGACAATTGAACGCTGAAGTCTGGCTAAAAAATAATATGGCCGTGGAAATAGCAAAGAGAGTAAACAACCTTTACCACAAAGTAGGTAAACCTTTTATGTTCATGCTCGCAATTTCAATGTGGTAAATATATAGATTTATATCAGTGGGTTATTGAAATTAGTGGTTTTTACTTAACCAAACAACTTATTATGAACGGTATCGGTGTTAAAATACTATACAATACCGCTACATAAATTTAGTTACACTTGGATTACGTAAGGATCGGTTTTATACCCTTCTGGATTCTAGGCATGTTATTCGCCTGGTGAGAAATGTAATAATGTTAAAAAGTCACCCCCACGGGTCTTAAATGTAGGTGGCGCTAGAAACGCGCGCAATGCATCATTTATTGATTGATATCTGTTTATATCGATTCCTATACGAATAGGTATTAAGGGTATATTTATGAGTCCGGGTAATTTAAGAATTAATCAGCAGGGATAATTTGTTAATTATATTCTTAAAATTTACTTTGTTGTAGTTTTTAAATTTTCATTGTAGGCAATTAGGTGTAAAGTTTCTCAAACTTGCCACTGTACTCGGTTGAGGTCAGCGGACGGTTAAAAAAAAGCAGAAAATTCAAAAAATTCAAACCATTAAGAACATTCTTCCTTAAGCTGTATGTATCATACATTCTCTATCAAAATCCTTGGATGTATTTTTTTCTATAAAATAAGTAGAAAAAAATATCTCTAAATTAATGTATTATCTTAGTCAGTTATTTTTGGTTTTATGACAAAAAGTTAAAGAAGCAAATAAAGTATAAAGTTGTAAATAATTCAATTTGAAACCATAATTGTTTTTACATTTTTTTGTACGACTAATAGTTATAGTTAACGAGGATGTAGGTACACACTAACCTCTTCTTGCAGCAATAAATAAAATTGCGTTCTCTTACAATTGCAACCCAAATTTAACATTTCAGTGGACTATATAATTATTTGTATATATAGGAGACATAATAGTCCGGTCAAGTTAGACAATTGAAATAGCTAAAATTCCGGGAAAGCTGAATTTTCGTAGAGACCTTGGGTTTACCATTACAAGTTAAGTGTCACAAGTCCCCATCGATCCGACGTGTGCGTCGGCAATTATTCGGGGTCAAACGTCAAAATTTTAGGTTTTTTGGATTTTTCTCAAAAACGGTAAGTTTTATCGAATAATACCTCAGGCCAAAGTTGTAGCTCTTAAAATTCTCTATAAAATGGTGCTTATAGTTTTTTTCTCTAAAACCAATCATTAATCAGATATTGCGCTTGTAAGAATTACGTTTTACATGATATCAAAAATTGGCTTTCCCGGAATTTTAGCTATTTGACCACTATTTTTATGTCTAACTTAACCGGGCTATAAGGTGACTTTGATTCGTGACACTATTACGGCATAGTTATACCATAATACCATTTTATTTTAAGAGTTATAAATACGTATATAAGAGTTAACATTGGCAGATAAACCCTTAAATTTTGTTTACTTGCAAATATAGACACAGCAGTTTTACTGTAAAAGACATTGATAATTGTTTACTTAAAATATGCCAAACGAACCCGATTGTAAATTAATTTACTTCAATTGTAACTATATCAATAGCATTCTTGCAATATTTTAATTAATATGTTAGGATATTTAAGAAAATGTTCAATAATTATATCACTTTTTGTAGATGGTAAAACTCTTTGTAGTTCGACTCCGGTGGCAGGTTCACCATACGTATTTCTGCCTATTAAGCAGTGCTAAGCAAAACTGTTCCATTTGGAATTGAGACATACCTACTTATACGAGGTTTTCCTACTTAGTCTACAGAAGTACTAACGCATCTGTGGTCAACCTCAGATAGGAATCTAATATTATCTGGGGTTGATTACAGATATTCCTTGGCGGCTGAAGCCACTAACCGTAAATGGACTGTATGCTCGTTTGATACTTCTCATATTATAAAAAAAAACATACCTACTTATAAGAGACATACCTACTTATACGAGGTTTTCCTACTTAGTCTACAGAAGTACTAACGCATCTGTGGTCAATCTCAGATAGGAATCTAATATTACCTGGGGTTGATTACAGATATCCCTTGGCGGCTGAAGCCACTTACCATAAATGGTCTGTATTCTCGTTTGATACTTCTTATATTATAAAAAAAACATTACCTAATATTTATTATGTTTCTAGTGAATGAGCGATAACTAGCGTGCAGTCGATGACCTCCATGGATTAATTTATCTCAAAGTCACTAACTAAAGTATATTTCTCAAGTAAATGAAGCGGCAAATGGGCTTGTAATTTACACGATATTATGCTGCTCATAGAATTAAACAATTTGAAATAATAGGAGCTCAAAAAGAGTAGGTAATAAAATTATGATAGACATGATTAAGCCTTATTCATACGTCATACTATTATGACCCTATGGTCATCAACACTTTTACACACTAGGTTGCCCCTGCAGCAGGTGTGTGAGCCGTCTATCTTATACTACGCCTGTCTTTAAACGAGGACCTGACAGTATCACACTTCTGCTATAGCACTAAAAGGAACGATCCCACGGAAAAGCAAGAAAAGTTGTAATTCTACTTCTTAATATTCTTTGTTATATAACACTACAGCTGACCAAGAGAGATTTACGTATAAGGCGAGCATATTAGTCATCAGGAGCGGCAAGACAACAGAGATCGATTTGAGATAGAACACCTTTCTATTTAGAATTGGTTATAGATGTTCTTGGACGGCAATGACCACTTACCCCCAGGAGCAAAGTATGCTCGTTTTTTGTATAATATAAGAGTAGTAGACGAGCATGCAGTCTACCTGATGGTAAGTGGCTACTGCCGCCCATGGACATCTGTAATCACCCCCAGATAGAATTAGATATTCCTACCTGAGGTCGGCCACAGATGCGCCGCTACCCCTGAGGACTAAGCTGGACCGCCTCGGAAAAATATGTTTCCCTTACCACACCCTTTAAAACGGAATATAGCAGCGCCTAACACTGCTATTATTAGGTAGAAATAGGTGTGGCGGTGGTGCCGCCATGGTTGAACCTCAAAGGGTTCTACCACCTTCGTTTGCTCCTTCAATCATAAAAAAAGCTACAACACTATCATCAGTTATTATACAATGAGGTATAATAACGAGGTTTCCCAATCCGTACAATCAGAACTAACACTTGAAAAATAGTGTTTCATAATTATAATAAGTAAACCGAAATGCTATAAACTGCAAATTCAAAACTCTGAACCTGCTAAAAAATGCTTTTTGCATATTACTGAAGTCTATGATAGCCATGAGTGCATGCAAATTATGCATGGAAATCTATAAACGATAAACGCACGGCACATAAGCTTGTACATATATGTATGCTGTAGTGTTCCGAAAAAAATATGGAGTTTTTTTATATTGAAGAAGTAGAAAACAAACATGCAATTCACCTTATAATAAGTTGCGGTATGCTGCCGCCTGTGGACATCTATATATACCAATCCCAGATAGGATCAGAGTTCTACCTGATATGGGCTACAGATTCGTTGCTACCACTGAAGACTAAGGTGGAATAGCTATTATAAAAGTATGACTGTTGTGATTAAACAAGATTACTAATTTACTAATTTATATTATGTTTAAATTAAAATACGGATTTCTTCAAACCGAGATAAAACTTACTTATTGCAAAAATAATATGGCGTTTGGACTTTCCAGATTTTATATTTGTGGTTATTAGATGTCAATTTATTAAAATAGATACCTATTAAAGTCATCGTATAAGGAAAATCTTGTTTGCCAGCAGACAAGATCCTTTGACATCTTATATACCTTTATCTTAGAATTTGATACATTTCGAGCATAACGCGTCCTGTCCTCTAGAAATCTCTCAGTGAATAAATCACAAAGGCAGCGTGATAAATATGGAATATTATACTGCAGTCGGTTATTAGAGAAACTCATACCGGAGGACACCTTTTTGGGAACCGGATAAAAGAATTACGATATAAATTATATTACCACTATAAATCTATTTCTTTAAACGTAGAATCACTCATGAAGCATAATTTAGATTATAAACCGGTCTCTATTTTTTCGAAGTTATGTGTGATTAATAAACACTTGCTCAACCCTAAAGGAAAACGTGAAGAAATATACATGCCTAAGGTTTCTGTTTATAATTTAAAAGGTCTTAAAATCTGCCAATATGCATATAGACGACGAAATGAACCGTGACTTAGATATTTTTCATTAGAGACAGCATTTTGTTCGAAATAATTCATATGAGTATTTTAAAGATAATGAGTTATTCATAATTAATGAGGCTTTCTATAAAGAATATACCATGTACTATAAATTTTAGTTTCCTGTTACTGAAACGACAATTAATACGCTCAATGCCTGCAATCTGCAACCGACTATGCGCAAAAAGGGGAAATAGTTAGGTAAAAGGAGTTTCTTTACCTATTTATGAAGTACAGAGATTATTTTCATACATTAATATGGCAGAAGATAAACTATTATTATATATTTTATAGCAATAGTTTATCTTCTGTCATATTAAATGTTTTCAACCTTATATTTTTTATCGCCGCTTCTGGGCACAAGTCGCCTCTTAGAATGAAGGAAGCATAGACAAGCAATAGTTCACCGCACTGGTCAAGTGCGAATTATTAGACTTTAATTACTACTAACAAGACTCCCTTGAGAACTTCAAATAATTTTCTTAATTTTAAAAACAAGTGATAATTTCTAATACGCACAGAAATCCGAAAATCGGAGGTGCGTGCGTGCCTGAAATTCGAACCTCGGATACCCCAATCACAGTATAAAGATCTATATATTAGTACTGTGCCCCAATTCAGAGCCCAAGTTTCAAGTCACTAAGCCATCAGTTTTTTTTTGTTTTTAATTTAATACCGGTACTTTACATACCAATAACATAACTTAGAATTTTATTTAATAATAAAAAACATAAAAAATATCGTAATAACCGAATCCGGTTTAACAACTAATTTCGATCTTTAAAATATTTTTGGACACTTCTTATGTTACAAAACGAAAGTAACGGCTAAAATATGTCATAATACACATAAAACAAAAATACCGGTGAAAATCATCTCTACAAAATTTAAAAAAAAAAGTTCGATAATTAAAATTCCTTTTTCAAATTAAAAAGTGTTACTTACAAATGAGTCGGCTCCACAACTCCAGAACACAAGCCACAACACAGTTTTAATTGGCAGTCTATGTCTCAAGTAATTCTATCACTCAATACTTTCAATATTCCCGCGCATACAACTGTGCGCAGGCGCTGCCAGCTTCGAAAACGCACCGACCGAAAACTGAGCCTTGTGGCGGGAAAACATTTTATATAGCCTATAGCGGGGATGGATCCGTCCTCTACTTTTCACCTTCCCTAATAAATAATGGCATTGCATTGCTAAGATATACCATATTATCTAAATGACTTAATCTTTAAATTAAATAAAAATAAAAGTTTCCGCTTATACCGTATGTACTGTAGGTATGACGTAGGTACATACTTTAGAAGTAATATTTTATATACTACATTATGCATGCAATAATGAAATAGGTAATAAAATCATAATTGAATTGAATGAAAATAGAACGGATGAGAATTGATATTACGAATACCTACTTATTTTGTTAATCATGGAACACACAAAATTATTAACAAAAGCCGAAGTCCCTATAATTTCATCCTATCCATCTGTCTGTATATCATAGCCATTAACCTCAAAGAGTTCATATATTTTATGAGACTCCGAAGTTTTTTTTCAGCATATATATCTAATTATGTACCTATGTCGCAATCTTTCACACGCCCTATAGTTTAATAAATTTAATATTACTATTTCTATAAAATAAGGATTATAGTGTAATGAAACATCTTCTATGTAGTACATATTTATTCAATGTTCACATCAGATTCCACTAATACATATATTTAACACCATCTTAATTCTAACGTCACTTCTGTATTTAATTAACCTTTCCTGGTTTGCTTTATTACACATTTTCAACACAATATATTATTTATATTTATTCTAGTCACCATAATGTATTTTTCTTCCGCCCCAACTACCTTCCATTTTTTAAAAACTGACAGTGACAACCATTTTTCTTTTCTTAATTCGACATGACACAATTATCAGATCGGATAATCTGTACCTATAAGGTTTTATTATAAAATTGTTTAAAAATATTATTAAATTCGGAAATCATGACATTAGTGTTACACTTTTTTACGTACGGAAAAATGTCTAACTCACATATAATACGTACTAACCTCACTGTCATTCATACATAAATGTCCTTACGCCTCTCTATTATGTACATAGTAATTATGACATTGATTTTGTAAATATATAGGTAAATACCACAGAAAGCAATGTTGCCTTACCTTATAAATAAACAGTTATGTTTTAATTAAAATGTATTAACTAACTTTAATTATATTGATGTACTTTTTGTTTAAGAAGATCGGCAGGACTGCAAAATGGTAAAACCCTGACAGGTTCAATTGCTAACTAACGCTATACCCATTTTCGTGTTATACTAGGAGGAATTCGAACAAAAATTAGAAGGATTTAGCCCAACGAATAAAATGTTTAGCTTTAACTATTACTTGCTTTAAAACAGAAGGAAAACATCGTGAGGAAATCTACACGTTTGGGCGTTCTTTAAATAAATAGTAGTTAAAAAAATAGCAAACAAAATCACGATTTTATTGCTAATCGAACTAAAAATAAAAATATAATAAAATTCAAGTTATTAAAAAAACAATTCCATACAGAGTAAAACGCGTGGGATAAAAGTTAAAAAAGCGTGTTAAAAAAGATCTCACGATGTGTATATAGTCTACTAACCCGCACTCTGAGAGGAGAAACGTGCTCAATAAATTTACAATACATACCAAAATTATTCCTATTTTATGTAGTAATACACGAATTAGCATAGAACGCATATAATGCCAAATGCATTCAACATTTTTGGCTATTACTCGATATTTTTTATTACGGTATTAAAGCTTGGAACTAAAAATAAATTAAAAACTTCTATCACAAGCGCTCTATCATTCAGCATCACATACAATATTTACATATGCTACAGTCCTAAATAGTCTAAATAAAAATATTCGCACATGTGGAATAATTTAGCGTTGTTTTCTTCGCTGAGAATACAGACAGCATCTATATATTCTGGATTGAAAGGTGTGATAAAATAAACATAAAAGCGTTCCAACCACAGCCGAAGGTAGTTGATATAGCGACACATTTGTCATCATTCACGATGTAACTTGCATTCTATTCGAGGTTGGTACATTTTGTTGTTTATAAGCTGTAGTCATTTAGACTTCATATTTTATCTACAGACATTGAACGTGTCAGACAGGGGCCGCGTCAGACATATTTTTCTATACAATACTTTGACAGGCACAGCCCGTGTCTGCGCGGCTGTTACGATAGATAGATATAAATATATCAAAGCACATTATTTTTATCTGACTTAAAAAAGAGGTTCTGTATTTGACCGCTATGTACAATGTACATATGTATATGAAATATGTATGTACACTTGTATGTCCGCGATATTCTCAGAAACTACGAATCCTTAAATATAGTAACATTAACACATACACATAAAAGCTAAAAACATGTATTATTATCTAAATAACAGCCAATAACCATATTGTCACAGTCTGAAATAGGCATGTTGATATTGCTAATTAAAATTCTGGTAATGGCATTATAATTCTATCGAATTTGCACCATTTACATTATGTAAAATATACTGATAAATTGACATATTGATTTATGAGTAGGTACATCAATATTGTAACTTAAAATAACTTTCATATAACGATGCTTGATCCAATATAGGTATAGGACGACCTGCGTGGCGGAGCGCTCACCATACAGATCTGACGCGCGAAGGGTTCGATCCCCGGCCAGACAGATATTTGGATAATGAATTTAGATATCTGTTCTGGATCTGGGTATTTATGTATTCCTATTTGTGTGTCCATGGCACCCACGATACACAGATTCCTAGTGTGGGGTGTGACTAGTGATGTTCCGGATATCCGTATCCGTATCCGCGGATATCCGACGGAAAAGAAAGATCCGTATCCGTTACTATTCTCGCAGATCTTTTACGGATCTTTCAACTTATTAATAAAGTTACTATACCAATAGTACATAACTCAAAGGTACTAATCAACTATCTTTATAATAAGATCAATATTATAGAAAATTATAACATCACTTTTATAAATAAAAGAAAATGAGAAAACCAAAACTTAAATCTTTTTTTTAATTATAATGAGATCAATATAATACAAAGTTATAAGATATAAGATCACTTTTATAACTATTAGATGATGAGAAAACCAAAACTAATTTCTTATTGAATGTTTATTCTAATAAAGTAAATTAATACTGCGTACCTAGTAGGCACTATCTAGCATAGAAAATGTAAAAATTAGATGACACGAGCAAACACTGTGAAAATTAGACGAACTTGAAACTGAGTAAGGAAATGAAGATCCGTGTCCGTATCCGTATCCGCGGATCTAGACACCAAATATCCGTATTCGGATCCGTATCCGCGGATATACATTTTTAACGATTCGGCACACAACTAGGTGTGACTGTAGAAATCGTTTATTTATATTTAACCTGAATGTTTAAAATTAAAAATACATTATTATACAATCGACTTATATGATTAATAAGTGCTTGCAATTAATCAGGAAATAACATATCTCGAGATCACCATCAGAGTTATTTATATACCTAATGAATATCCTTATTTAGTGCATTAGATGAACGTTTGTAATTAGTCCAACTGATGTTATTAGGTCACTGTCATCAATGATCATCTGTTATTACTTTCATATACAAAAGGATTGTAAAGTCTATCGCAAATAAAATGCTTTAATGACAAAGGGAGGTAACACGCGACTACGAGACACAGAAAAGCCGTTAGGAATTCTCAGTTCAATAACATTCTGAAGTTGAATATATTATGGTCGAGGTTGAAAGTGTATAATGGCGTTATAACGAGGAAACTTGCTTACGGGGGTGTCGTCCCCTACTGGTGTTTTCTGTGACGCACCTGTCCATACCCCCCATGCAAATATGCCCCCTACATTTCACCCATGCAAATGTCGCCCCCTTCATGTGCCACTTATACAGTAAACTAGTCACTACCTGCCTTATCTGGCAATTTTGCAGCAGATTGACGTCCCTAGGCCGTCTGCCAATCTCTAGAAAGTTTTGTTTTTAATATAAAAGTATCAAACAAGCATTCTGTCCACCTAATGGTCAGTGGCTACTGCCGCCCATGGAAATCTGTAATCGATCCCAGTTAGGATTAAACATTCCTACCTGAGGCCAACCACAGATGCGCCCCTACCCCTGTGGACTAAGCTAGAACGTCTCGGAAAAGTACATATGTCCTCCTCACAACACCCTTTAAACCATAACACAGCAGCGCTCAACAATGGTGTTTTAAGGCAGAAACAGGTGTGACGGTGGTGCCGCCGGAGTCGCACCACAAAGGGTTCTATCATCGTTGTTAATCCAACAGCCTGATTATCCTGTAAATTTATTCTTCTAGATGCCAAAAAGTATTTCGAAATTAAACATGTCAAATTTCGATAATTAGTAGACAAAATTTTGGTACACTATTTGTTCAGTATTTAGAACTGGTCGAAATACTGATAATAAAAAGTAAATTTAAAATTTGAATTGTTGACGTGTCTGTCATAACACTCATAACACACATTATACGGATAGTTGGCATTCGGAATTTGTCACGGGACGTGTATTATATATTAAATATTTATTACGGACGTCCTGAGGACCTATTCGGGAGTCGCGAGTGTGTGTGCATCAAGGACGAGCGGTCGCCAACAGGAGCAGAGCGCCACTCATCGGTATTTATACATTGTTTTCACCTACACTATTGCCAGTATGTATGTATGAAATGTAATTTAGAATCCTTGTGCGCTATAAAGCGATAAAAAATTCACACACTATTAATTAATAATGGGTGTTGTAGAATAATATCAAAGAGTAGGTTGGAGCATTTATGTGTCGAACTTATCACCATGTTGGCCTTTATAACAGAAGCGACAACATCTTCGATCCATAACCATAAAGAATACCGCATCCTTCATATTAGCACCGCTATCATCGTATTAAATCGACTTGGCTTTTAGCAATTGCCGATAACTTGTTTGAAGTCTGAAATTGCCTCAAAGATGAAGCATTACACAATAATCACTTCCTCATATAAAAAATCGGAAAATATACAAGGAATTACGAGGAAAACTTAATCCCTGAAGCCTAACCTCGGTTAGGAAGTTAAAGATGCCATCTTAGCGTAAAAGGAATCATTCTTGAAGGTTTAATTGGACTATTAAACTTAATAACCGTGCAACAGAATTGGCACGCAAATTGCTATGAACCAGTTGTCTAATACGAGGTAACATATAACTTTGATTCATATATAACAGGCTTATAAAACGGCTTAACCTAATGTTAAGTGATCATACTTAAGGCAAGTTTTAATTATGTATGTATTTATATATAGGTACACGCGGCAACTTACTACTGTTATTTTTAACACGCTTTTATTAGCTTGGGTTGTATCATAGATAAGTATGTATGTAACGGAATCTTTGAACTCGATTTTTAGCCACTTTAAACGGTACGATTAATTATGAACAATTATCAAAAACCGATGACAATACACGATGTAATAACTTGTCCCATTCTCCACATCAGGATCGTCAGGAATCAGGATTAACGATTTTTGTTGTGCGATTTTAGCGTAGTTTTTAGTTTTTAAACTATAATTTGATTAATTTAATATAAGTTACGTAAAAGTCATCATAGAACATTTGAAGAATGTTTTTATGATATTTATGTAGCAAACAAGCATATAGGTAATCTGATGATAATTGACCACTGCCGCCAATGAACATCTGCAATCAACGCCAGATAAGTTTAGTGCCCAAGTAAGTTGCTACTCCTGATGACTAGGTTGTAAGACCCCGGATAAGTGTCCCCCTAGGGACACCCTTGGAACCAGAACACAGCAGCACTTAATACTAAAGAATAAACAAAGAGCCTTACCACCTTAATAAGTACTTGTTCATTACTTCTACTACATAAAAATACAGAAATAATCGAAAAACATCCCGGGCAATTTTTCCTTACAATATAAATAACGATGAAGGAAACCGCTACCCATGAAGGCGAAGACACGCAGATTAATTACGTCATTTATCATGCTAACGTTTTATGCGACGACATTACTTACTTGTAAAAAATAGCCTAACAATATGACACAATTCTGATATGCACATTATTGCACATTGCATTATTTATATTAAGTTTGTACAGTTTTATTTTGTTTTGACGCGGTCTGTCTGTACATGTAAATGAACTGGTAGTGTCACTCGGTGTAGCTACGACCCGTGTCTGGTACGCTCAATGTCTCCAGATATAAAATAATTATAATACTTAAGTTTATATAATATGGTCCTTACAGCTGACATTTTTCCGTCTTTTCGTCAGCCGTCCAAAAATTTGTTAGATTATAACTTGCATACTTTTGTTACAATATCTCTGGACATCTTCCTGCCTGTAAAAATGTTTTACATACAAAAATGTAACTCATATACGGTATCGGTTCTATCTAAGTTAATTTAATCACGATACTTATACCATGATTACATCAAATCATATCGAACCACGTAATTTCGCAGAATCCCAAAAATACATGTAAAAATAATTTCGTTGAGCAATACGTTTGAAAAGTTACTTCGCCATTTTGTCACTCATCAAGTGACATTTTTATGGAAATAAAAATCATTACTTACGACAGTTATTTACTCTCGAGCATTCCTTATAAGTCTTGCCGCCTTCTTGCTGTATAAGACTTCACATCTGCTGAAATTAAGATTAATCTTATAAATAAATCACGTACCTACAGGTTTAAAATGCTAGTTCCTTATGACTTTAAATTAGTAATGTCATGGTTAAATCTTTTGACATAAAAAATAAAATATATTTATTTATAGCACATACTTTATCTAATTATTTTTTAACATCAATAAGGGCCCTTGCACACATACTGGTTTTAGCATCCGCGATCGACAGTTTAGGTGCTTTTTGGAAGCAGCGCTTAAACGCATCAATCACCTTGCTTATGATGGAACGCTAGTCCCATCTACTTTTGAAACGCTCAATGCAGCAAATAAATGCGAAACACGCAATGTGGCATACAATCACCGATGCTAAAAGTAGTTTCCCTGCTATGGACTTTGGCAGTTACACATGTTTACAAGGTTTTTTTGTTTATGGAGTAAGAGCGAGAAAAAACCCGTAACAAAAAGATATAGAGAAGTATGACACAGATACGAAATTAATAAATATTTTTCTCAGACTTATTTCAGTGGAACTGGATCCACAGCTTTAAATCTGACACAACCTTATCATTAAAGTAATCATTTTTATTTTGTAATAGGTAAATGTTACTTTTATGTAGAGTTTTATTATATGATGCTTATTTTTTTGCAAGTGATGTGATCTGATATCTTATATATAAAATTCTCGCGTCACAATGTTAGTTACCGTACTCCTCTGAAACGGCTTTACCGATTGTCACCAAATTTTTTATGCATATTCAGTAGGTCTGAGAATCGGCTACTATCTATTTTTCATATCCCTAAGTGATAAGGGTTGTTCACCCTAAATATTTTTTTTTTTATTTATATGGCGACACAACGTTTGCCGGGTCAGCTAGTTTTATTATAGAATCAAAAACAAATTATTATGTATCTTTAATAGTCTATTTCAGTAAAGCCACCCAGTATGGGTTTTCATTACCCCATATTCTCATATTTATTCATATTTTAATGTACGCACCTTTTCACCGACTCACAATTTGAACAATCGAGACGAGAACTTTTGAATTTCCATGTAATATTTTATACTATTCAAATAGTGAAATCCATTCTCCTTTAGAACCTGAACCGATGCCCTTAGGTTAGGATCAGAATGTTTGTTAAGTTGAAATATAGTCCGGTGGTAAGAAATATACGACTTACTCGTATCACGTGATAAGAAATAAACGTGTTACGTAGAAATATTAGCCGTATTAGGCCCGTAGTACTCGTCGACCTACAATACTATATTACCATTTTTATTTTACTGTAAAATGGTATACCTTTGCTTTGAGTAAACATTCGAAAATAGCTACATGGAACTACATGGCGTAGCGTGAATTCGCGCCGCCCAGGGCTGATTTTTGTGTAAAGAGTCCTATTTACAATTTCGCTCACTATCCGTCGCTATTTTCATTTTTCCTAAAACTGGAAATTTTCGGATCCCCGAGATCTTCGGGACACCGCGATAGAGTAGTTTAAACGGGCCACGTCACACAGTCATAATGACCATACACAATACATATCCATTTAATGTTACCTTCTGCAACTCTAACAGCATTAAACGACTACTGCTATAGTACAGATGAGTCTTCTGGCATTAACAACTATAAATAATTTAAACTTAATGTAGATATTTCTTTGATAATTCTACCGACCGAGTATCACACAGATCCCGATAATCCTAATACACAACATAAAACCTGTTGTGAAATACGTTTAATTATAGATTACAAGGGTTTTTTATTAAGAATAAGATATGATACCATAGGTCACGGCTGCGTAGGAGTCTAACTAACAGCCTCGAGCCAAATTTAACGTGTATCATTAATCTTATGTCCTTGTTCTATTGTTAGACATGGTAAATTAAACCATAGATAGTTCCGTTAATCAATTATTGCCCCATAATCGAATAACTTTAAATGTATTTGTAAAGGGCTACTGGCCCTACTTTACTAGGTTTTGGCCGCGGCTCCGCCAGCAAGGGCCCGATTTTGACGACCCGCGTGGCGGAGCGGCGACCATACCGGTCTGACGCGCAGAGGGTCCCGGGTTCGATCCCCGGCCAGACAGATATCTAAATGATGAATTTAGATTTCTGTTTCTGGGACTGGGTGTTTGTGTATTTGTCAATGTGTGTGTCCATGGCACCCACGACACAGGGAATCCTAGTGTGGGGCTGTGAGTGGAGAAAGCGTTTAGAAAGCAATTATCCACGGTCAAGAGTATTCTATGAGTTAATCCAGGTCGTAAACCATCTGTGTACCAAATTTCATTAAAATCCGTTTACCTGTTTTTGTGTGAAAGAGTTACAAATATCCATTCATACACACAAATCAGTAATATTTTAAGTAAAAAATACATAGAAAATAAGATTAATCAAAAATTATAGTGTATCTATAAAATAGTTGTGAGTTGTGGCCCTCGTCATTTAACCATAGAAAGTATAGCACCTTTAAACTTCAATTAATTTTAACAGAGGTTATTAACAAAGACCTCGAAACAAGACGAAAATGACTACAAAATAATTGAGCGCCCTAGTTCCAAACTCTAGTTCTAGAAGTAGGTATAGGGATGACGATCTGAGATCGATTAATCGAAGAATCGATCTTTTGGACAAGAATTCGATTATTTTAATCGATGTATATTGATATATCGATTCTAGGTGAATCGACATTTCATCCCAGAAAATCAAAAGTCAATCTTTTCGAAGTTGATTGAAGATTAACAAATGTGTTATAGACATTTCTTACTGAAGGATACATATTTCAAGACTTGTTAGGTCCTGATGGTCGATTTTTTTTCGCTATCTTTTCCCTTGTTAGCTGAGAAGATCGATTTTTGGAGAATTTACTCTTTGGGAGTAGATTTTTTTTCGATTTATCACACTTCGTTTCGAATCGATTCAAGAATCGATCTTTTTCGGAACGAATAGCCATCCCTAAGTAGGTATATTATGTCTAACCTCGTCAAGATCCCCGGGTATTCTCTATAATAAACCCACCATTATCATAAAGCAGCAGTAAACAAAGTAATAAAAGTTATGGCTTTCACCTCCATGAGATTAATCAATGTGTTGCAACCGTGTTTTCTCAGTACAAAGCAGCGTAGGGATTTAAAACCCTAGGCTTTTCAGTGTTAAGCAAAATGACTTTCAGTGTTAAACAGAAGGTTAGAAAAGGCCCTATTTTATGTGCATTGTGCATATAATTCAACCATATCTTAGTGACCCAAATTCTCTCTCATGCTAATTGAGAACAATTATATGTAATCTAATGTATTTGTGTTAAATTAAGATATTCATACCATAGTTATTTTATGTAAATATTGTAGATACAAAATTAATTTACCCCTGCGGAACCCTGCGGAAGAGCAGAGAATCCTAACACAGGCATATTTTGCTTAAAAGGAGGCTCTGGCCACTTATATTGTAATGAACTAATCTGAAAAGCAATAAAATATTTTTATTTCTATTTCTATAATTTATATTTAGCCTCAAGAGTGACATTTGCACTCGTAGATGTATTCCTTATTTATAATTTAGGAAAATAAACAGTGAGTCATGAAAGCGGTTGGATTTTCCACATATCTAAATAGCAAATAATATATGTGCAATAATTCTTTAAAAACCTCACCAATGTTTAATTACCGTTTACAAATACTGCTTTAAGGCCGATCGAGACGATATTTTGTCGTCAATGTTAAGAAAAATAAACGACTTTCAAAAACCTTCGTATGTCCATTTGACTTCGGAAATATTACTATTAAATACCTAACTAAACAGATTGGGAAACAATTTTCAGAAAAATATTGTAAATGTAAAATGTAATGTCAACTTGTAAAATAAATCCAATTTAGTGTCAACAGCAGACAGTACTATAGATAGTAGAGTATACAATATGATAGTAGAGTACTGAAGTATTGAAGCGATCCCGGAAACCCCATGGGATTATGATCCAAGAGTTATCAAAAATGTTATAACTGAACAAAGTGTATTTTTTTCTTATAAAAGTACAATTTGTCTCTTAGCGTTTCAACCTAGCCTTATAAACAGGATGGAGTATATTTTATATGTACATATTTTTTAAGAATAGTGTATAATCAGCATTTTAATGACAATTCGTATTTTGGCGTGAAATAAAATATTCCACATATAAACCACAACTCTAGAAATAACATATTCCACATGTAAATTATGTTGTACCACAACTATATAATTATTGTGTTACATAGTCATAATGGTTGCTTTTATATATTACCATGTTAATTTAATTGCCAATGACGTACATACATATGACTTTAATAGAAGAAGTAATAAGGCTTGGAGTGTTAGTTTTGGCGAAAGCTTTAAATACACTAATAGAGAACGCGGCTTCGCCCGTGTCTAAAAAAACATGACATAATTATAAATGAACATTTGTACCTTCATTGAAATGACAGTGGCGCCATCTGTCAAAAATTACCAACTCAGAAACCTTCGTGGGCTCATGCACAACAACTTTGCTAAACATCAAATGCTTAGTTTACGATTCTATAAAGGTCAAACAGATAAATATTCATTTAGAATACAAACACTCTTGACGGGTTAATAGACCTAATTTAATAATTAGTTACATTGAGGTTTTTGTCTAGCTAAATATCATTATATAATATATGCGTCATGCTGTAGACCTACGTCAAATAAAAAATATATAAATAGAATATTGAGCAACACACAACAACAAGAAAAACAAGTTTTGTGTTAATTTTATATATAATATTTTCGTAGCATCAAAAATATAACATACTAGCTAACCCGACAAACTTTTTACAAAATCTTTTTATGAAATATATTTCATATAAAATATTGCCTATGTTACTCGTGGATAATGTAGCTTTCGAATGGTGAAACAATTTTTAAAATCGGTCCAGTAGTTTTTGAGCCTATTCATTACAAACAAACAAAGTTTTCCTCTTTATAATATTAGTATAGATAATTGTGTTATTCATTATAAATTATTAATATCAAAACAACTCCTTGTTACTTTAACCGCAATCTTGGTATTATTTATTTACTAACATCAAATCGTCAAAAGTATGTAAATCGGAATCTAGTTCGCATGTCATGTATTGCGAAAGTGACCGCATAAATCGACAGGTGACCGTATTGGTCTGTATGCATTTATAATTCAAGAAATGTTACGTCATTTTAAATAATAATCACGACAATTATTCAAGTTTTATTCGTAACTTTTATTTTAAAGTCACCTGATTACTTTATAAGATTAATCTTTGCTGATATACAGAGAGACATTTTTATATGGGACGGAAGGTTAAACAAATATCATTTAAGCGCATGATTCTTGCCCACAGGTGAGTAAATAAAATAATCCATAAATATATTACATGAAATTTCGCAATAAAAATATCGTAAAATGTACTTTTTTTTATAATATAGGAGTTGCAAATGAGCATGCAGTTCACCTGATGGTAAGTGGCTACTGCCAGCCATGAACATCTGTAATCAACCCCAGATAGGATTAGATATTCCTACCCGAAGTTGGCCACAGATGCGCCGCTACCCCTGAGGACTACCACACCCTTCAAACCGGAACACAGCAGCACCTAACACTGCTGTTATTAGGTAGAAATAGCTGTGGCGGTGGTGCCGCCGGAGTCGAACCACAAAGGGTTCTACCACCTTGTACCACCATAAAAGGTTCCTGCTTCTCCTGCTATCAACTATCTTATGAAGTGGCATTTATTTTCACAAGATTTACTTGTTTTACGATAAAATCGCATCATTATTTGCGAGGTATACTTTCGGTGGGCTCAGAATCCATTAATTTTATATTTTGATGGATAATCCTCTAGAAAAATACCACCATATTGTTTTTTTGGTATTTAGCAGGAAAATCAAATATACACAACAACCTCCTGAAATAAGTCCTTTGCCCCTTGCCGCTCTGTAGTAATAATCATGAAATGAATTATATTCATTTAATTTAAGTACTAAATAAAAATAAAATGCATATTAATAATTACAAAATTTTGAAACCACAGACAGGTCGATTTATTTATATGTTCAGAAAGGCGTATGTTCATTACCGCTTGCAATTAATTCAGCTCAAATGAATTAATTTGAATTTATCCATATTAAATAGGTAATAGGTACCTTACTGATATACGGAAACTAATTTAGAAAAAATGTAGTGTTAATTATTTGTGAATGGTATGAGTAAATTAGACCACGCTCTCTTTTTCTCCTTTTATGTACTAAACGTTTACAGGCATTCAATTATCCGAGGCACAGTACCCTTAGTATGAGTTTTTACGTTTTTACAAAAATTACTGTTTTTGTTTCTGTTTACGTATTTCCCATATATGTATTTCCAATCAGTTTCTATAATCCGCTAGGGGCGCTGATTGGAAATGTAAGGGCAAATACGTAAAGAAATACCTGTTTTGTTTACATATTTGCCCCTATTATTAGTATTTGTTTAAGTTTTTGAAAAAACGTAAAAACTCATACTAAGGGCACAGTTATATATTACATGAAGTACTAGCTGACCCGGCAAACGTTGTGTTGCCATATAAATAAAAAAAATGTTAAGGGTGAACAACCCTTATCAGTTAGAGGTGTGAAAAATAGATAGTAGCCGATTCTCAGACCTACTGGATATGCATATAAAATTTGGTGAAAATCGGTAAAGCTGTTTCGGAGGAGTATGGTAACTAACATTGTGAAACGAGAATTTTATATATAAGACTAGTGGTGCCCGCGGCATCGCCCGAATTTTAAAGAAATAATATGACATACATAAAACGGAAAATTTGTACCTGCATTGGAATGTCAGTGGTGCCATCTGTCGAAAATTGGTCTTACCAACTTCCAAACCCTCGTGGGCTCTTGGACAACACCTTTGCTAAAGATCATCACTTGATCAAATGCATATTTTCCGATTCTAAAACTACTTACGAATTAAAAATTAATTAAAAACACCTTTTCCCACGGACTAAATTGTGAATCTAAACCATTCTCAAGTCCTCTTGAACACACACAACAAATTTAATCAAAATCAGTCCAGCCGTTTAGAAGGAGTTCAGTGACATACACACGCACATAAGAAATATATATATAAAGATAAGATAAGATATAAGATTCATCGTTCATCGAGCATTCAAAAGTAGTGTGTGTAATTGTGTCTGGCGCTCTAGCGTGTGCGGAGTGTAGCGTTTAATCGCTACATCTAATTTTTGAAAAAATCCTTATCAAAGATTACCTATGCTAAAAGTATTATGTCCGCTGGGCCCCTGTACAGTTTAAAAATAGCTTCTCTTCTACTCTCACTAAAAAAATAAGAATAGAATTGCACAATGGTTATTGACCCTGTTTTATAAAAATGTAAGCAGACATTTAAAAATATCTACAAAACATTAATTCACAAGAACGTCTGCCGATAAACTACATTTAGGTACAGTTAATTTATGTGCGTAGTTTGAAGTTAATTAACATCGAGTACATAACAATTTAAATAAATAACGTAACAATTTATCACAATACAATATCCTGTTTTTTAAGAAGTAGAAAACGTACATGCACTGAACGGTAGATGGCAACTTCTAGTAATAAATACTCATATAACTTCTCTTCCTTAGGTACACACCTTTAAATCAAACATAGCAACGCTTCACACTGTAGGTAATACCTATGTGACATGGGTGCATTTGGAGTTCAACTATGAGATTCTACCAACTACATTGAAAAAAAAAGTTCTATAATTATTTATCATAGTTAGTGAAGTACTTCGTTCATTAAGTTTTAAGGGAAACAGTTTCACCCAAATTCTATGAATCGCGATGTCGCGGGCAGACCTTACTTAGGTATCGAATTAAAGTAATTAGAGACAAAGTATTTTAATTAAGTTGTACTTACTCCAGATTCGGTATTGTAACTGAGACTTTACACAGAGGATGTCATTAACACGTTTGCTCAACATTTTATCTTTACATCCATACCAAGTTACAATATGGTCACATTGTGACAGGTCGGAAATAGCAAAGGTCTCTGACCGGTGATTGCAAAATTGTCAACGAACATTGGTAACAACGGTGTTTATGTATGCGTACGAGTATTTTCGTGAGTAAGATTAAGTGAAACAAGGCTGTAATGTGACCGTGATGTGACCTATATGCCTAAGAATTATTAAAAAAATAAAACAAGTTTCTCAAAGACATATTGTGAAGTCAGTCTACATATTCTCGGTAGCGAGGTGGAATAGCGCCTGGTCGAGAGACTAGAACGAGATTAAATGAAACATATGAAAGCTATGAACAGTAATTTTCTTAACATCGTTACGTATTACATATTTTATTATGTATATTTTTATAACTATGTTGGTTGGATGTGGCTCCTACTAATCTTCCTATTTTTATGTTTAGTTTCACAGGGATTATCTTAGGATACTTAACCTTTTGGGGGCGAAATTAAGTATATCATAAGGAACAGTCATTACTCAATCCGCGTCAATAATAAAACGCTCTGCTACAAATGTGTATGCTGATCTAAAATTATTTTCAGGGAAAGTGAGTACCTACCTACTTTACGAAAACATTTAATCTGTTTATATTAATTTTATTAAACCGAGCTTATGAAACCCAATTTAATTATTTCTTAGTTAAATGGTAACTAGTTGAAATAAAAAATCTGTATGCATAAATATTGATGAATACCATTACAATTTGACCTCAATTCCAAGTGATGAAGGACGCATAGAGTCGATTTTTTCCAGATAAAATATATTCAAGAGACAGCTAAAGCCCTTTTCAAGGAACCGATTACATACATAAATATGTAAGAACAGTAATGTCTAAGAAATAAATTCAAATATAAATGTGTGCAGGTATGATTGCTAGCACTTTTTTCAACAAAAATATTTTTAAACATTTTTATATTTTGTATTTCAGACATTCAGATATTCGTATCAGACCATGAGTAAGTTAATATTTACAAATACAAAGATACAAAGCTATATTTATAAAACAAGGAGATTTTGTTTATTTTGCCATGAATACATACAAACGTTTTCTCACGTTTATTAAAATACTTGTACCTAAACGTAATAAAAGTAAAATTTATAAGCACAATTTTACAGCAACAAGAATTTTAATTAAAATTCCAGTTAATATTGATAAAAGTGTATAAAAATAAAACAAATGCCAACCGCCAATCTTGTTTAAAAGTACGAGCATATTAAGCCCTAAACATTTCATTCTAAAATATCTAAATTTTATTGGTATACGCAATAGTTGTGTACATTAAGAAATAGATCTATTAAACAGTTACACTTGCGTATTGAGTCGGCCCTGCGTCCATTACTAACAAGCTATTACATCATAGACAGACAATACAACAACCTGAAACCTAATATCATAACGACAGCCTACATTGTTTGTATAAGGAAGTGTTCCATTTGCCTGTCATAACGTATCTGGAGGCACGGCAGTGCCTCCGCCAAGTCGAGCCAAAAGAAGCGCCACGGCCGTACCATACTTTTCCCGAAGCAATTCGGCCCATTTTTGACCCCCTGTAACTTCGTTGCATATGAAGCTAGAAGCTTGAATTTTCAGGAGCCAAGCAAGCATTGTATAGACACGGTACATTTCAAATTTCATTCAATTTGAACCAGTAGTTTAAGAATTACAAGTAGTTAAAGTTCGTAATTTTGTCACTCACTCACTCACTGACTGACCGATCATCAAAAGTTTAAGGCACTTCCAGCAGACATAGAAGGTTGAAATTGAGAATACAATTAGTGTTTAGTATATAACTCATGGAAAAACTAAAATATTTTGCAATTTCTGTCCAGTTATCTAGATACACCAACTACATTAAATAACTTTGTATCCTATATAAGTTATATAGGATTACAAAGTTACATTTGCAGTTAATGAATCTGTATTTCTGTCCGCGAAATGTACGAGTAGTAGGGGAGCCCATGATGTTAAATGGGTAGAAACTCGAGCGTCAATAGGACGTATACGATTGTGTAGATTACACGTTAGAGTGAAGAAAAGGTTGTGTGATATTTTTCGATTCACCGTGGGAATAGTTTCTAGATGATTCGAAATATGTAAAAAGCAGAGTCAGACATACTCAAGGCGCGACAGGTTAGTGATATAGTATATATCTCTGATGCCGGAAATATGTTTATCTGCTGGTTTGCATAGGGGGACAGCCATACGAGAGGTAAAAATGGAAAAAAAGTAACCAGCACATTAGATTTTCAAAGGGGATATGAAGTTACCCCAGATGAGACCCCCATTCGAAAGACTGACGATTCGATTCGAAAGACTGTCAGTGACTCTTCGAAAATGCAAAAAAAAACATTATCTTGACACACTTGAGGGCGTAAGATTATTATACAGGAAATTCCAGCTGATGTTTTACTTATCATAACCCTTCATCTGACGATTTAGTGGAGGGATTTTTTATACTGACGATTTGAAAAAAAAATAGAATGAGAATATATAAAGAATAATGTATTTTCCATAAAACTTGCCTTTTCCTTTAGTTTGTTGTACACCATTACTTTCCAGGGATCCATGCTAATAAATGGCGCTATCAGATAGTGCATATTTTCTAGCATTATTTCCTTTGTATTAAAAAAATTACCTCACTCGAGTATGTCCAGGTATAGATTTTTTGCAACCATATTACTCCCTAACGCCGCCCTCAAACCATCAGATTATAAATTTATTGTTTTCAGCATGTAATTAAGCTACTATAGATAGATAATACGATTTTTTATTAATAGTCTGATGGACTTCCCTGGTTGAACCCCCCAAATGGATAGTTTAAGATACTCTATAGGATGTAAGGTATCTCCCATATCTTAATCTGCCGCGTTCGAGTCACTCTCGAAATCCCGTCTTGGGCTCCCCTACTATTATAGGCGCCGTCAATTGTTTTTATTCTCGAGACAAAAGACGTTTTCAATTCCAACTTCAATTTAAATTCAATTCAAATAATGGGTGAAGTGCGAATCGAACTCGTACACTGAGGGTTCCGTACCACAAAAATATTTGTTTATTTTATTTTTATTTTTACTAATTGATGTTATAGCAGCCATATAATGCATTGTGAACATTTCAAATGAAAAACGCTAAAAAATAGCAGGTCATTATATGTTTGTCTCTGTAGTTCCTGGACTAAAAAAGGGTTACGATATCCCGTGCGTGTCGTAAGAAGCGACTACAAGGGGGCTTCCGGAGTTGGGAGTGGCAAGAGGGAGCTCGAACCGTCCAATAAGTGTCCCCGGGAAGGACGGCGGTATGTGTAGTCGCATACCGTCGTGAACACCGGATAGTTTAGGAGGAGCGAAAACTGTTCTCCCAGGGCAGAGCTCGATCGGGGCATCGCGCTTAAAGGACTTCTGTTACGTTCAGTCGGAGATCCCGGAGTTCTCCAACAAACGTTGAGGACGGCCACCGGAGGATTTTAGTGCGGCTAAAGTCCCACATAACCCGGCGTCACTCCCACGTCGTCGAGTACCTTTTGAAGATTTCCTCCTCATAAAGAAAAAGAAGGTCCTTGTATGGCAACTCTCCTTTATTTGAAAGTTTTTCTTTTTACTTTTAGTACTTATTGTTAAAGCGGCCACCATTATACATATTCCGTAAAAATTTTAAATTTCTATCTATTAAGGTTCCAGAAATAGAGCTCTATGTCAGACAGACAAACGAACAGCTTAGAAATAGGGTTCCGTTTTTACCCTTTGGGTATGGAACCCTAAAAAGTTATATAATATCAAAAACATTCCGAATTTCTGACAAATGTCATAAGAAAAAAACTAGATGTTACGGCTAATGTGCCTAAATCAGTTAAAACGCAGATTAGCTTGTCCATTACCTAAAGTACAAAACGAGATTGTATTAATTTTCACCCCTTGACGTCGACCCGTGCATGCCATGATGCGTCGTCGTGTCATGAATTTACGACAAACATTGTATATTTTCACGAAACAATATCGCTTTGCGGCACGATGTCGCTATGTGTCACGATACGTCGTCGTGTCGTAAAAAGGCATGTGTTTTAGTCATAAGAACAGGTCTGAAAAGATGTTTCGAATTTTAACTACATAGTTAATCTGCATATTTTCTAGCTAATCTTAAGATTGCCTAGTTAATGTGTATGCAAACGTATTCTACAATCTAACAGTAACATACACAAAATACAATAACTGTCGTGAGGTAAAGCAACTGTCGCCGTATTATAAAATAATAATAAGTTTGTTTCCAAGGAAACAAGTGTTTAGGCAAATTTCGGCCTTATTGCGCTTAAATAAATGTCTGTACGAAAATAAGCTTACATATAAAAATTTACAATGTTCACAATGGAAAATCCCTAATAACTTCTAAACGGACTACCCTTATTACACAATTCCTTTTGCCCTATCCGTTTTAGACCTAAATCTACCAAATGGCCTTAAAGACAAACCAATATCTACACAAACAAAAAATCATGTTTTCAACTTACGTAATATTACATAAATTTAGTTAAGTTCGTTTCAAATTATTCGAAATAAGAAACTGTTATATAAATCGAGCTTAGATAGCCACTTTATAACATATTCTTGCCATGATCACCAAAAATATCAGCTCCTAGTGGCTCGGTACAACAGCAAATACCGACTTACCTCCCTAAAAAATTGATAGCTATAAAAAAACGAAAATGCACAGTTTAATGTTGAATTTAAATAACCGTCCATTGCACAATTAGGGTATTTTTTTTTTGCTCCATTGCTCGTACAAAACAAACATAATAGTTATATATAAAATGATATTGTTCGGTGAGCTAAGTTTTAAATAGAAGTGAATAAAAATATAGTCTAGCTGAAAATATGTATTATTAATATACTCTGGAAATATTAATTCTAAAATAACCACAGGTTGAATGCAGAAGACAAGTGCAGACTAATAATTTAAGTATGAATTTGTTAGCGGTGAGTAAACTTACTGAAAAAGGATTTACTGTTAATTTCTTGAAAAACGGTTGCACTATTAGTAACTCTATGGATAATATCATCGCAACTGGCCACAACGTAAATGGTATATTTTAAACAATTTGTCAAATCACCGATATGTAATTTGACAATGTCAAATAAATATTGGCATAGAAGACTAGCCCATATTAATCCGGAATATATGCGAAGAATATTGTGACTGGTCTTGATAATGTGAACATTACGACGGATATGACGACTAGTAAGAAACCATTTCCAAACCTCTGAACGCGAACGAACGATATACTGGAGATCGTACATACAGATTTATGTGGTCCCATGGAAGCTACTTCACTCAACGGTTCAAGGTACATGTTATTATTTATCGACTATTGTTCTCGAATGACACGATGAATGTTTATTTTCTAAAACATAAGAGTGAGTCTTTAAGAAATTTCAAAAATATAAAGTGTTGAAAAGGGAACTAGCAAGTCGAACAAATGTATGAGATCAGATAGTGGGACGAAATTTTGTAATAGAGCTTTCAATATTTTCTTGTCAACAAATGGAATTCTACATCAGAAGGCGATACTATATACCCCTAAACAAATTGTTGTGGTTGAAACAGCTAACAGAACTATTATTGTAAATGCGAGAAGTCTAAAACGAATGTTATCATTATTAAATAAATATTTCATTTCATTTCAGAAGTCAGAAGTCTATTATAAATTGAAACGAATTTGAGCAAGAGCAGTAAATACTGTGGTTTATATCAAAAACCGGAGTCCGACGAAGTCAGTGAAAGATTACCAATGATTTTTGTCGGATATTCAGAAAAAGTAAGGGATGTCGATTATTTAATACGAAGACACGTTAAATCACAATAAATAAATAAATAAATAAATCACAATCAGTAGAGATGTTTTTACTGAGGATAATGGGAATAATTTCAGTTGTCAAAATAGTAACTTTTTTAGATTTAATTTATTGTCATGTTCGAATGAAAGTGATGTTGAATGGCAAGATTATTTACATAACTACAAAGACTAACTACATAAATTTAATTGGCTTTAAAAAATCTGTTGTTGAGATTCAACTAGTAGAAGGTACCGGAAAGGAAAAGAGTAGAAATATCTACAAAAAGGAATGAGATGCCATCAAAAACAATGCTTGTAAAAAGATCCAAGTCTCGCCATTCAGTTCTTCTACCGTAAAAAGTTTTGAGATCTATGTAAAACCAAGCCGGTAAATGTATGCAGTCCCTACTTAAGGGACCTTCTGTCTTAAGGTATTATCTCACTATCTAACCTAACAACATCTCATGGGACCATACCAATATTAAAAATCTTTTATGTTCTAAATAAATCGACGTGGCAATCGTACTAATGTTACCTGTGTGATGCGATATGATAAGATGAAAACACAATGTGACTTGCAGTACGATTGCCACGTTAATTTATTTAGAACATAAAAGATTTTTAATATTGGTATGGTCCCATGAGATGTTGTTAGGTTAGATAGTGAGATAATACCTTAAGACAGAAGGTCCCTTAAGTAGGGACTGCATACATTTACCGGCTTGGTTTTACATAGATCTCAAAACTTTTTACGGTAGAAGAACTGAATGGCGAGACTTGGATCTTTTTACAAGCATTGTTTTTGATGGCATCTTCTATTCTATCAACTAATATTCTGTCAATTTCTATCTATACAACTGAATGTTCAAAATTGCATAAAGGCTCTGTATTAGGTAATACGAGAGATCAACTATGAAAACAGATGTTTAATTGAATCTAAAGTCGATTAAAATTGCAGTAAGTAGATCTGTCCTGTCAGTATTAAATTTATTTATTTTATATAACTGTAAGTGGGTAATGATCGTGTAGTCTAACTGATGTGTTCAGTTGGAATATGTAGAAATTCACCTGTAGAACAATGTAAAAAATTATCCGCTTACTATTATAATTATATATTTATTATTAAGAAAAGGTTGATCAATGTAGCTTTAAAAACTTCTGGAATGTAAAACGTTAAACAGTTATTCCGTAGTTGATTAACTATTTAACGTTATATAATGTATTTTCAATGAAATGTCAGTAATTTTCATAAAACATTTAGCTAAAAACGAACTTGGTCGACTTTATGAGTAGATTCGTTGAGAACAAAATTAACAAATAAACTAATAATAACTATATTATTCAAACACTAACCCTAAAAAAACATCTAACAAACACTTCAAAGCCATCCATTGTTATTCTTCAGTTCGGAACTAAACTAGCGAGGAGATAATTTGAACAAATGATGCCCGAGGTATTTTCATTCAAAATCAAAATGGAACAAGGGACCAAATTTACTCTAAAAAACATCGGCAAATTCTAATAATATAACGGATTAAGTAGCCAATATTTCTTTAGCCTACTTGCTTTTAAAAATATTTTATTGTCATAATAATTAAATTGAACATGTAAAATTTATTTAATCTTCAGCATATTATTAAGTTTAATTTGGTTTATTTTGGTTATAAATTAATGGATTTTTTTTCATATGAGTGCTTTAGAAAATTACTGGAAATGCTTGAAATTGAAATTTAACTTGCAAAATTGTCTTTTTTAATCGAGAATAGAGCACACTCTCCCACTTTCGCCCACCGAGGTGTGCAACAATCTTAATAAAACCTTTTTAACTGCAGCGCACTTATCAAACGGAAATAATTACTAAATTACACGAGAGAATGAAAGTAACATTTTCATTATACTTTTTTCAACTCTCACATCCTTATTAAAATGTGCCCAACTCATTTAGTACCCAAAAGAACGTAAGAGGCTTACGACCAGTGAGATAATAATTTTATTGTTTTTGAAACCGCGGCTGTCTTGACAACGATAAAATTATCGCGAAAGTCGGTCAATACGAATCGAGATCTTGTACCAAGAATTCCATTGTTTGACATAATACAATGCTCCGGTATTCAATATCAACCTATTTCTTTATTTATTGTCATAACATTCTTGTCTACTACTATCCCAGTAACACAGTTGTTGCCATCTACGGCGAATTCATCTACCATAACAAGATCCTAGTTTTTCATACAATAGAGGAAAATACAGAATTACAAAAACGATAGGAAATTAAAGGTGACAAATCAAGGTGACGATTGAGTAAACCAAAGGTGTAATAATTAATTAAGTAATCAAAGAATAATTAATTACTTACACAATATTTGGTTTTCCTTGAATGGGAGGTTTAATTAATTAGAGCTTAGCTAGAAAAAGTGATAAAGGAAATGCCACTGGAGATGCAATTTTTTATCCAGATAATATTATGATGACAATTTGCACTCATAATTTATTTATTTTAATAAGTACGTAGGTATAATAGAAATACTATACTCTACTTTAAAAAGATCTACTACTTACCTTTCTATGACAGCAGAGCAGTCCTTCTAAGTACAAAGTGTAGAATAAGTTTTATTATTTTTGAATTTTCCCGAATGTTAACAAGGTAAATATCACAAATTTGAAATTAATTTGCTTTTGACCTTCTTTTACGAAGGGGAAAACGAAAGATATATATACGTAGGTATATTATAATATAAGAATTACGAGAAGGTATCGTATACCTTCAACAAGTAATTTTTACTAGTCGAAATACGAGTACCATAAAGTTCCATATCCTGTTTATGATATGCCTGAAGCCAATAAACTTATATCACATTTTAATAAGAGATCTCTTCAATAGTAATCAGAAGTTGCGTAACTTCAGACGAAGACAAAACCTCACAACAATGTAAAAAGTTTTTCACTTCCCTTCTCAAATCACACGGAAAGCTTCCTTATTCATTCGATACCATCTTGGATTATTTCATACATTTTTATCTACATTAAAAGTACCGATAACTAAGTTAATATAAAATATAGATAAATCAGATAAATGATATTATGTTACTTTACTATTATATATGTATTATGAAATGTTACTTTCTGATTAGGTACAATAAAATAAATAATTATACATATTTTAAAACTAAAAACCACGAATCGCACAAGGAAAATCGTTAATCCTGATTCCTGACTGATGACTGATCCTGATGAGTAGAATGGGATAAAATTATTAAAATCGTGCATGTCATCGGTTCTTGATAATTGTGCAAAATTTTAAATTAATCGGACCATTCAAAGTGGGTAAAAGTCGAATTCAAAGATTCCATTACATAGATAGATACATACATACATATGTACATATAACATACATACAACCAAACCTAATAAAAGCGTGGTAAAAAAGTAATAAAACTACTAAATGGTTAGAAATAGCGATGAAATTTAAAATTACTTGTCTTAAAGTTATAGCGTCATGCCACAGAAACTAGAATAGATACTAACATTCAGTCTACGTAAAACAGATTTAAGACCTGGCAAGGAACCAAACTCGAGACTACTCGCCAAAAAGCGCCTCTAAGCGGCATAGCGACGCCTGTTGTTCGATCAAAGCAATTTATTTAAATCTCCCTTTACTTAATATTTCCTTTACTTTTCATTTATACTAAAATTTCCTTTAATATTGGAAATTTATGTAGGCTCCTTTGGAAAACTAAAGTTTCGTAATTACAGACAATTGATAAATTTCATAGCAACGCGTTACTACATGAAACTTCTTGCTTTGTCTCATTTAACTTAGAAATCCTCTAATAAACTAAGTTTCCATATTTACAAGCACAAGTATCTTTTACACGGTGACTATAGGGTTGTCAACCGTATTATTTACAGATTTAAAAGTAGAGGAAACAAGACGTTTATTTTATAATTTAGTACTAAAACTTTCAAAGAAAGAGGAAAATGTAAAATAATACAAAGAAAAAAGAAAGAAAAAGAAAAAAAAAATACAACTATTACCAATTTTTGAATCGAACGCGCCTTCCGTCTTAATTTTGAAACACGTACCTTCTAAAATGTATTTCGTTAAAGTTCAAAGTTGGCAATCTTAATAATTGGATTAACAAAATAACATGCTTTTGTATATAATAGAGATCCTGACAATGGTGGGTATTTACTCAACAGAGAATGCCTTTAATGAAATTTCGTTCCCAAAGTCTTATTTGTAATCGATACATTCAAAGGCGAGGTTGTAAGAAAAACACGTTTTGCAACGATTATGTCTAGTACAGTCCGCGTAAAACTGCTAGTCCACTCCGAATATAGAAATGAATCGCATCGCCATAGTAAATTGTATGACTACACCTGCTCGCAACTACTTCAGAGCGGACTAGCAGTTTGGCGCAGCCTATAAAACATACCAGCTATAATAACAACATGCTTATTTAAAAAAAAATACAAGGCTTTTATATCTTAAATGTTTTTATATATGTAAACATAGATACACTTTAGGTTAAACATATCCCTGATTATTTAAATGTTTGAAGAATCCTACGTGACATATCTTGTACTTGTACTTGTTGTATATAGGTATAAGCCTAATGGTCCCAGATTGTAGCATACCAAATAATAATACAATGTGTACAAATCATAACATAACATAAACCATTTGTTATACTGCTATGTGCATATTATATTTACATATTTTCTCATAGAAACATGACTTTATAAGAACTTTGCGGGAATCCATCTTATGCTAAGTAACATTAAAACTACTTCGCAACAATCCAACATATGCCGTAACATTAACAGTGGTAGATACACTATTGGCAAAAGTACTAATTGTTTCTAGATACCAACCTTAGCCGCTAGTGCTCTTACTGCATTTACCTAATCTTATTCTTCTTCATGTGCCTCTTCACTACTGAAGGTTGGCCGTTAGTTCCTTGAACGTCTCTCTATCCATGGCCAGGCAAAACAGTTGTTCGACAGAGGTGATGCCTGTCCACTCCCTACCTGTCCACTCCATTTACCTAATATTAACATATACTCATCATCAACCCATTACTGTCCCACTGCTGAGCACGGGTCTCCTTTCAGAATGAGAAGGATTAGGCCGTAGTCTACCGCGCTAGCCAAGTGCGAATTGGTAGACTTAACATACCATTGAAAACTTTTTTTAAGAATACTCAGGTATGCAAATTTCCTTACCATGTTTTCCATCACAATTTAAGCAAATGATAATTAAATTGTAATACGCACATAGTTTTTTAAAAATCAGATGTGCGTGCTTGGGTTTTGAACCTCGGACCCTCGATCAAGAGGCCGAGTTTCTTAACCACTAGGCTATCACTGCTTTGCAACATAAAAGTAATACGCATAAATTTTAAGAAACTTTCTAACGATTCCAATTACTGGCTATAATGACGTTCGAAATATACATAGATTACATAGTTACTTAGTTTCATAAGAAGTAAGCAAATAAGATCTATTCAAAGTGGTAAATGTAATCACCACAAACTTTTTTTTGTGTAAGTTTTTGCCTATTTCTTGATTGCGTATAGAAATTACCTGAGTGAATAAAATTAGGTGTGTAGGTCGGTCAGGTACTGAATACAAATGCTGAAAGTATTATTTTATGATCCGTAAGAGTAAAACGGGTATACAGTGTACCAAAATAGCCTAGGCTCAGTACAGATCATGAATATCTATGACCATTTCACTGTTTCACTAAGAACGGTAATTTTTGAGATATCTCAAATTCTAAAAAGTAAATAAAATAAGATCCGTCGATTTAAATTCCTTACACAAGCTCTTCGTCTGTTACATAATAAATATATAAGCGAAGAAGTAGTCAACAGCCAGTCTGTTGGACTATAACATATATTATGTACATGAAATAAATGGCAGGTTATTGAAGGAAGTTTTGTTCTCAGAATTGAAGCATCTATGCTTCAATTCTATTACTTGATGTAGGAACGCCTCATGTAAATATTACAAGCTACTTACGTGCATAGTGATGTAAAAAGATCGGCATACGGCCGATCTTTTTACATCTTCACAGTCCGGCAACACATTATATTTCGAGGATATAGCACTTAACTCACTCGACTCTTCTAAAGCATAAAACAACATCTAAACATAGGTATAATAGAAAATGCCTTAAAAATAAATTTAATCTATAAAAAATCATAAATTAACCGGATGCACTGACATTTGTGTAAACGGTAAAAAATATTTCGCTGTAGGCGGTAACAGGAAAATGAATATATCATATCTTCCTATATCGCGGCAGAAACTTCAAACTTTACCGTATAATTATTATTTAATTATTATGTAAGCTACCCTATCTCATGTATAATAAATCACTACAATGCGTCAAGTTGCTAAAACAACATCTAAGTATATTTGTTGGAAGTTTATAGCACCGCATAGATGAAAAAAACACTAAGTGTTGGGACCAAATGTCCACTTTTGTAAAAATATCAAAACGTCAAACTGTTGCTGAGTCCATTTTTATTTCGAAACAAAACAAAAAAATCAATAATTTTATTTTTAAAACTCAAAGACAAAGCAACGACTAGACCGTTTTTTAAACATATAAAACTTCTTCTGAACACAAGTATAATATAATAAGTAATAGATATCAACGGCATGTGCCTTAATTAATTACGAAGGTCAGATAAAACATTTTCAATGCTAGCCAACTTAGCATTTTAAAAGTTTTCAGACCACTTACTTGATTAATAATTACAATATTAGTTTTAGAGTGAAAAGCGTTTAAATTCTGAGGGTAAAGGGCTCGAACACAAAACTGCGATGCGACGCGATGGGAATTCGCAACGCAGAAAATTGCGATGCGAATTGCTGCGATGCGATATCGTGCGGCGTAGCGTCTCTCAGGGTGACCAACAACAACAACCACTGTGCGATGCGAATCAATTCGCAAGTTCTTGCGATGCGTCGAGGGAGCTCGCAGATTTTTGCGATGCGACGTCGCATCGCAGTTTTGTGTACGAACCCAAACGCCTGGCCAATTACTTTATCTATTAATAAAATCGAAGTTAACTTTTCGTGGTAACTGAATTTATTTTTAATTACGGGCTAAATAAAAAATATTACCTAGTAAAACATGTACCTACCACATGTTTTATTAACAAGTGAAAATCGATTTCATTTTTTATTTCACTGTATAAGTTTATTTTTTTCTTTTTTAAGTAAAAAAAGTAATTATATTAGTAGAAACTGAACGATTTTAATAGAAACGGAACTTTAATTTTAGGTGATAGATTTAGGTATTTGCCGTTCGACTTGACATCACACTTATTTCTCCCATATCATCCCTAACATCGGTGTAGGACCGCTAGGAGCCATTCCTAATAACCGGAAAGGCAGAACTTCATCTGTGATCGACCTCACTAAGAAAATATCTATTATCAATTTAATAAAGGCTCCCATTGACCCTTCTATGCTGTTATATGTTCTATAATGCATAAAATTTTAATGCCTGTTTCTACGTATTACAAAGGGTTGTTACCGATTTCCCTGAGGTCTCTGTTAAAAAGCTCAAAGTTTAATTGGATATAAAAGTTCAAACGCCTCTAACGAACTTCTAAAAATCCTCGCAATTCAATAACAAGAAAAACAACGTTTATTATTGAGTGATTTTTTGGTTCGAAATAAGTTAAAGTAATTGAAAGTTATATAAATTAGAGAAAAAACTACTAAGCGTAGGTAACAATATAATAACTGAGAAAAAAGTTTAAGTACTAAGAAAAGAAAATTGCTTTTACTCATAATTACTTAGATCATGAAAGTTTAGAATAATAAAAAAAATAATGCTCGTAATATTTCTTCATTTTTAACCTGAGACGCTAAGCGGCTATGTTTTAATATTATTTTCTTTTGTTAGAAATATAATTTTAATCTAGAAAAGTTCTATTACATCTTTTTGTTGTTTCTTTTATTTGTTAAAGATTAAAAGATTTAATAACAGCAGACGTAAGGCTTTGTTTTAATATACAGATCCGATTAGGGTAGGTACATATAAACTTAAGAAAAGTGAATTTAAAAGTTAAGGTAAGCACGATAAAGTAGGCGACCAATGCTAAATGTAAAATTAGGAGAAAGTATATGAGAATTCTTATGAATTCTTAGTTAAAGTTAAAAATGCGTGAAGTCGTTATCGTCATCTCGTCTCGTCTTTTGAGTAAAAATATTTGTTGGAGATTTTTCAACATCAAAATAGTATTTCTGTCCCAATATGATTTCGGTTACTTTGGATGTCTTTTTAGCACATTGAGGAGTGCGTAGAGCATACTCCACCGTGGTGCTCCAATTACGATTTTGGTACATGTCATATAACGTTAAATTCTAAGATCATATTGTATTATGTATTGTGTCGTATGGAACCCGAACTGTTGACTACGGACTGTAGGTAAGGCATAGAGAATTCATAAGGCGTACTAATTGATACCTAACTGATAGCACATTAACTATCTAATGCATATGTACTTCGTCTCCAAACCGATTAGTGGTTTATGGCAAATATGTGATGCCTAAAACTAAATAAATTTAAAAAAATGTACAGAATAGTCTCGCCCACAAGTAACATCGACGCACTCAACTCCCGTTTCACACTACGTTCTACGCTCGCATCTGTTTTCCCAAATTCACCAAGCACAATTACTTATAAGTATATAGTAATTACTTATATATAGATACTATAGAATAAGAATGAAACATCTTTACTTATAGGTGAATAATTTTATTGAGGAGTATAAAAGCTCAAAAAAGATAACATAATTGTCCACCCTGATTATAAACAGATTGTATCTGAAATCACAATGAGAGAAGAGTTGTATTTCAATGTCAATATCAAGAACTATGAAACGGCTTTAAAAATCTACCGGAATTTTTCAACGACTTCTTACTAGAAAAACAGAAAAATATTATAGCAGACATGACCAAGAAACCTAGTCGTAAAATAACAATTAGAAAAAAGATCTTACTTCGTAATTGCCTTCATTTCTTTGTTTTATAGAGCAAAAAAGCCTCGAGGGATATCCGCTAGCTTACTTTGCTAGTAGCAAAAAATGAAGTCTCGTATATTCAGAAAAATGACATACAACTAATATCTCATTGTCAAATCGATGAATATTACGTCATTTTCAGTTCTATAAAAATAATTCGAAACAAAACACATTTCTTAGTCAAATAATTAACAAATTATTAAGTATGAGTAGTAGTACATTTCTATAGTAGTAGGAAAATATACAAAAATAACATTTACGAAGTTTATATTGTAGGTAGAAATATAATAGAAAATACTTCGAACCCTTTACAAATATTCTTGACTGATAAAAGAAAACAGAATAATAATTCTTAAAGATAAATTTGATGATTACTATGAAAAAGTATATGGATATTTTCTAAATCCAAAATTCTTACTCAATAACAAAGTAAATTCGTCGTAAACAAAAGAGTATTGTGCGTAACCACTTCCCGATTTAGATAATGTCCTTATACACTAAGATGATTTTAAATTTTATGAGATGTTAAGTCTAAAATAGTATTTCCCCCATTCGCCACTAGTTGCATTCCAGTCTTTGGTATCAATGGCACTTATAAACAGATTTTAATTTCCAAGCGCCATCATTTTTTTTTATTTTAAGCCAATTAAAACGAAAATAATCTCTATGAAGAAGGAATCTTCATTATTTAAAAAAAAACCTCCATTCCGTCTTTTTTAACTTTATTACAGTTTATTTTTTAATTGTTTAGTACCTCATCAGTTATAAAAATAAGAGAGGGATTATCGTAGAGTCTGTGGTAAAATAAGTAGGATATTTAATTAACGCCATTATAATCCCTCCTATATCTAAGAACTGACTTGTAACTGTCACAACACGGTATGTTTAATACGTTCGAATCTGAGTGCAAAAAATTAGAAATGCATTTTATTTTACCTAATAATTTTTACACGAAACATGTCCCTTGATCTTTTAACATATGGATCGGAACCTTAAAATAAAATTCAGAGGTTTCAACTCGAGCTACAATATTAAAAACACAATTATTCCCTACATTGAGAAGCTTTTGAAAGTCGCATAAAAATCGAGCAAGTTATTATTGAGGGGTGACATCAATGAATTTTCCAAGAAAAATGATCTTGGAAATGTAGATATAAACCAATTTAGACGAGATGTATGGCAATTCGAGATACGTCACGCAAGATTTAAACAAAACTTCGATCAGCCCTCGAAAGTACAGTTCAATATAAGTGTAATGCGATAGTACCCATTAACTTGACGGGGCACTTTCGCGTCTTCACATAGATCTCTACTGCAAATCTTCATAGCCATACAAAGTTCTATGAATGCAAGTTCAAATATAAAATGTTAATGATATTACTGTAATATACGAGTAAGTAGGGTAGAAAGGAAATAATTGTAAGATATTCGATCCGGTTCAAAAGTTATAGTTAAGTACAAATTAAAGTTTTACTAAGAGGAGGACAGTACTAGGAATACAGTTGTCTCCGATCTCGCTTTGATATGTCAATCGACTTTAATAAGAAAAATGAAGCGTCAAATCACCGCGAGGTTGTTATTTGATTTGACTCCGATATCACAGCCACTTTAAAACATGGCGTCCGCGAGACTAAACGCACGGACATAAGTATTATTTTCATATTGGAGACATCTCTTAATTCAAATAAAAACTACGGAAACTAAGGTGCGTTAAGTCATTCGATTCTAAAATTTATCATTAACTAAACACTTCCTTACATATTTCTAAGCTCAAACAGTTTGTTCGACAAGAGTGTCCCCTCAATATTAGAACATAAAACTTATTCTAATTACTCTAAACACAAACACAATACTGAATCACTCGTTACAATCCACAGTGCGAGTAAAAATAACGGCAGTTTTCATTTGTGCTAATATTACTTTTGTGGGCATATAGTGTCTAATGCTAATATTCCGAAAGGAAACAAAAGCACTATGCCCATTGCCTAACTTAAGGTTTCTTCTTTTTATAACATTGTGCTATTGAAGTGGTAAGTGATCATTTATGATAAAATTAAGAAGAACACATATTCTACTTAAAGAAGTCAGCACACACTCACGATAAACACCTTTAAAATCAAACTGACTGCAATAACTTTAACTAATGAGTTTCGTTCATAAAAAGACTGAATCGATAAAAAAGTCTTGTGCATAAATGCAGGAAATAAAATGAATAGCTCAAAAGAATACAAATAAGTTTATTTTAGTATTTAAATGCAAGAAAAAGCTGATTCAATCATTTAAAGAACGAAACTCATCCACGCTGAAAAAAATTAGGCAAAGACATAAAATATAAAATAGTGCTCTTACGTACTTAATTGTATTTGCCAAGTCTCTTTGATTTTAAAAGTGTAAAGTTATTAAACATAATACTATAGCCTCCCTCGCATGTGGTATACGTATAAATAGAAACACACTTAGTTCTAAACATTAGGAATGGCGCTCTAAGATCGATTAATCGAAGAATCGATATAATTTAACATTAACATTCGTTTAGTTCTATTGCAATTGCATTTTTGAACCAAAATATAAAAATACATTTGTAACTTTTGTCATCTACATATTCCAGGATTTTACTCTTTTATTTTTGAATATTTAAAAAAAGTCTTTCATTAGAATCGACTTCAAAATCGTTCTTTTTAGAAATAATCGCCATCCCTAAACATACGTATACTTAAATGAGTCTATTTGGTAAAGTTGCCTGAGCTGGCCACTTTGTTCTTGATCCACTTGTTGGTGCGAGTGAGGATGTCTGGCTGGTGGGAGGGATCCTGCCACGCTTCCAGGTTCACCTTCTTTATCTCTTCACAAGATACCATTGGGTTGCTGTAACAAGACAATCATAATTAATGGCGAAAATATTTTATGTATCTTTGAGCTTATAAGACTTAAGGTCTTCTATAAGAACTTTGTTTTTAGCCTAATTAGAGTGTATGTAAAATATATTAGCATAATAAATGGCTACAGCCGCCCATGGACAGCTTTGAATCAACCGTGAATAGAATTGAACTCCTCCCTAAGATTCATCATTGATGCATTGCTACCTCTGAAGACTACAATGGAATGCTTAATATTACTTAGCTTCTCTCCATACCACACTCTTCTAACTAGAACACAACAAATGCTGCCGTATGACTTCAACCACATCCTTCTAAAAATACACAACTATTCGTTATTTTAAACAGATACACGCGAAGCTACTATCGAATCAAAAATTAATTAGTCTATCGTGAAAAAATCCTATCATAACCTTACCTACTACCATAATAACCTAATCTGCATACCTTTCAGACGGCGTCCGGAACACATCCTTCTGTACTCTAGTGACGCCGGTGTTGTCGCACAGCAAGCGAGCGAGCGAGCCGCGCCGCAACTCAGCGAGTTGACGCTTCGTGAAGCTGCCGGCTTCGTCCGTGTGCGTGTAGAAGTATCTGTCGCCGGTGCGGGTACGCCATAACTGCTCCTCTATAACAAATTATATACTCATGTTAGTAAGCAATACATTATTGTAATGCAAAAACATTCCAATATAACTCTAACATAATACATTATACTATTTAATTGTACGACTTGGCGGGGCACTGCCGTGCTCCCAGATATCAATTTTAATTGTCATCTCATTTCAACGCCGACATATTATTTTCTGTGAATTATTGACTTTGAAATCTAAGAAAACTTTTTTTGTATTATCATATTTGATGTATCTAAAAATCATTTATAGCCAAACTAATCAGAAATATTGCCTTATATATCTATACATTAATTAATTATGATTATTTATTGCATCCTCATTTCAATTAACTTACTAAGGAAACAGGTTCCAGTAGGTCCAAGAAGCGAACCAGGAAGAGGATCCTCGGCCATCAAGCCCACAACCAGATCAATATCGTAGGGATGCTCGTACAACTCCGCTAATTTGACAATAGTCTGAAATAAAGCAAATAACAATAATTAAAACACTGTGATTAAACTATCGATTGACTAACATTGTACTGTAAGACTTCCTCGATTTCTTTTAAAAATAAATTAAAATAATTATCATTTTTTTTTTTATAATATAAGAGACGAGCATGCAGTCCACCTGATGGTAACTGGCTATCGCCGTCCATGGACATCTGTAATCAACCCCAGATAGGATTAGATATAACTACCTAAGGTCGGCCACAGATGCGCCGCTACCCATGAGGACTAAGCTGGAACGCCTCGGAAAAGTCTGTCTCCCTTACCACACCCTTCAAACCGGAACACAGCAGCGCCTAACACTGCTGTTATTAGGTAGAAATAGGTGTGGCGGTGGTGCCGCCGTTCTAAAGGATTCTACCACCTACATTTGCGATTAGTAAAAGAAAATATAACAAGGAAACCATACCTAACAAAAAGTCTTCAAAGGTATATAAACTCTACCGATCCGCACTTAGCCAGCGATGTGAACTATATCGCAAATCTCTCTCATTAATGAGACTAATGTAACAACTGTTTAATAATTGTATTTTTTCTCTTTGTTTACTATCGAAAATAAATAAATAGATGTTTAGCGGGGGCGCTGACTTAGTAAATACACAAATAATTCACTACCACTATAATGTTACTCTTTAATTACCTCTTGCGGCATGACATCATCCAGGTGGTCAAAGGACGAAGCAGGGCTAAAACCGCAGAGGGACCTGTACTGCACGTAGCCGGGCAGTCCGTGGTCGCGACCACGCTGGACATCCACAGCCAACACGTCGAGCCCGCCCAGCCAACGGTGACGTAACTGTTGGGTAAAAGATAAACACTTTAATACAACATTCCGTGGTTGTCAATAAACAATACGTCGAACAGCAATCGATAATAAATCGTATCACGATACATGTTATATTGGCGTATGTTTATTATTAATTGACAATCAACTAGTACTCGTAACTAAGTTGAATTATATGTATCAAAAGTAATGTACGCCGTTTGCATAGGGCAAGCGCTCTATTGAACCATATTCCTAAGGATCCCTTTACACGAAATCTACTAGAAGTATCTTTAGCTATTATACTGACATTAATATTATGTTTTGTTCAATGTCATTACACATAGCAACTCAGAGCAGAACAGTTTATAAGCACTTGGGAGCAGTAAAATAAATTACTTTGTTACTTTTAATTAAAGTGAACTTTGGCTCTATGCGTAACTACTAGACTATTCGATTAAATATGTCCCCCAGTAGAGCCCCAGGAATTAGTACAATTGAATAACAAGGACAATCGGGAAAACATTTTCTGTCCTGTAGGTACTGTCCATCTTAGGGCTCGTACACAAAACTGCGATACGACGTCGCATCGTAAAAATCTGCGAGCTCCCTCGACGCATCGCAAAAACTTGCGAATTAATTCGCATCGCACATTCCTGCGATGTTTCGTCACACTTGTTACGCCATTTTTAGTTCGTCCTGAGACAGCGTGTGGGAAAGACGTACAGACCTGTATTTGTTGGGTGGGAAGATGTATGTAAAAAAATGACAAAGTACGTCGTTGAATTTTTTATATTAATGATTGAGGAGCGCCCTGTTCTTTGGGAAACTAAATATAAAATAAATGATATGTGATAAATGGATCAACCCAAAAATTTTCTATGTTACTCTTTCCTGTATCTCTTAAGCAATAACAAAAGTGCACACTTCTTTTTACGATTCATGTCACGACTTAATTTTCAAAATACGTTCCGTACGGTTGACGGTTGTCGAAAGAATGGTCACCCTGGGAGACGCTAAGCCGCACGATATCGCACCGCAGCAATTCGTGTCGCAATTTTCTGCGTTGCGAATTCGCATCGCGTCGCATCGCAGTTTTGTGTTCGAGCCCTTAATTAAAAAACATCCTTGATTGCGCAAATGTCCTTATTGGATCGATTACGTAACAACCAGGTATCAAAGTAGTAAGGAATTTAATAGCACCATCAACAACATTTATGGTTTAATAATAAAAATTACCTAAAACGTAAACAAAAATATTCGTAAAAAATTCTTAAGTGTGTAAAATCTGCCAATTTTAGCCATAATTAGATCATGTCTAATACCCTGTCTAGTCTGAGGAAAGACCATTGCCTAGTAATGGGACTCTACTTCTGTTTACAGTGCATCGAATGCATAATATCTGCATCACGTTTTCTTTACCTTGCCATATCTATATGTTATTTCTATACATTGGAGTCAATATGTTTTACTAATACCAACTCTTTATACAAGTAGACACTAGCTAGTAATTATATGCATTGTTCTCAATTGAAAACATGATAATATAAGACATGGAACAATGTTATCTTACTATATCTATGGGTAACTGTATACTATGAGATAAATGATAACTCAGTATGAGTTTCAAAATAAAGACAGAAATAGTGCTAAACGAAATTATGTAAGTCACCAGTTATCTATGGAATATTAAGTCTATTAAAGCTAAAATACACATATTGATACAACACTGATAAGTTATAATACCACAATAAGTGGAATATTCTGACTACTAAGAAAATGAGAATAGAATCACCTAAATAATTCCCTTGCGCTGTAAGATTCACAGACTTATAGAATCACAGATACACAGACTCACAGAATATAGAAGACTTCACAAGGAATAATATACAACTTTCTTTTCAATTTATTTAGGATTCAAAATTCTATTCAATGGTAAAGGAGCTACGAGACAGAATCTGCGAGATAACACTTATAAATAACATCTAGATAAATGCAGGAAAACCTATCAATTGTATCAACTAATGATATATTAGCCGGAACTGTTTACAATACAGGCAAGGTCGAGGACTTATGCTCACAGCTAAAAATAAAGTCAACCTTGCAAACAAACATTTAACATCAGTTCAAGGTACTCATGTAAAGGAGTAGGTATAGTAACAAACTCGCAGACCCATATTAGGTAAACCTCGTTGGATGTACGCAATGCAAGAAAAACAGACCAAGTGCGAGTTGGAGTCCCGCGCCCAGGGCTCCGTACCCAAACCAAATAATAAGTTGACAACAGTATAAACAAAATCGCTTTGTACCTATTTAGTTTTTAGACAACATCAATATGTTGCCTATTATGTCTAATGACAACAAAGTAAGAAAAAAACATAAGTTTACATTTTTTATACATGTGCCAGAAGATATTGCTTTATGCCAAAATTTATAATTCAAGAAGTACCTTATAGGTTTTAATTCTTTATAAAATCGCAAATTATGCGACAGAAAAGGTCTTGTATTTTTACTTCTGAAAAAGACCGTAGCACTTTGTATTGAATATACACGTTCCTGAAGATGTTCTTGACAATGCCACAGACGGACAACAAAATGCATAACCTAGTATAAAGTGACCTTATAAAAGGTAAAGTATAAGGGTTCCGTTATTTCCTTTCAGATACGGAACCCTAAAAAACAGAACTATAAATGTAAGCCGCTAAGTATCTAAATTCATTATAAAATATGTAGTTGATAATCGTAGCCAGGACTCGGTGAATCTGACTTCATATGCTACACCACTATCAAACCAAATATTCAAGCTACACATATATCGGATTTGACAAAAATGCGAAATTCACTATCATATTTGGATAACATATTGTCTAAATATTATTATTGCATTAAAGAAAATCTATGTATTTTAGTTTTCAAATTAATCAGTCGGTATAATGGCAGATTTGAAATGTGCTCATAGTAAAATGACGTTTGTAAATAACTTGAAATGGCTGCCCTGTAAAGTTTGGTATTTGTTAAATTCGACTTTGTTCTACGACTATGGCGATATTTTGTTACATACTTCGATGTCCTTAATGTTCTCGTAAGTAGTAGACAAATTTAGATAAGATGAAACCACTTACTACTACATTACCTACGTGTAGTAATGGTACTATGGTCTACAATTTAAAGATAAAAAATCGCATTTTAATTTTGAAGACAAGAAACAATTGAAAATATTTTTAAAGGTAGAGCAACAGGATATTCATTGGTTATTCAAACGCGATTGTTTGATTTAACAAGCGAATTGCACGACGCCATCGCATGGCAAGGTTATGTATGTCTCTGTACAATTAAAATATCTTGGTAACTATGCCATGAGTCATATAAAAATGACAATTTATAAAGTGACAAAAATCATATTTTCGAATGAGTTTTATTGAACCAAAGACATCAATGTATAAAGGTTCGACTATTAAAAATGAAACGACTTAACCCAAATGCTTATGCCACACAATTTGTAAAGGATAAATGTATTTAATTGCTAAGAGGGCCAACTTTACACGCTATGAAATATAAGATAATCAAAGGGACAAAAAATACAAGTGACTTGGGGAAACTTTTCTTTTGAGGTTTTGCTGTTAGGTATTCAATGATAACAATCGGGGTCAACTAGTCAACCACTTAGTTTGCATTCGTTGGGCATTGGTAGTCGAGATACGAGTACTATATCGGAAGTGAAACCGAAATTTTTTGACTAATGATAAGTATAATACCTACCACTAATTCGCTCGGAAGTGAAACAAAAATTAACAAGGTTCAATTTTGTTAGGTACAAATTTCAAAATATTTGAATGCAAAATTATTATTCCAATAACAATACATATTAAGAATACTTGAGATTCGGTTATTAACAACGGATATTGAAATTAAAGTAAGAATTCTCGAATCGTATAAGATGCACTTTTATTGTTCATACTTGGAAGTGACACAGAGTACAGTATATCCACAGAGTATATCAAAAATGCAGAACACAGATAATAAATGCAACATAAGCTCCTCTAGCGGCAAGAAACAGAATATTTTGACATAATACAATTTATAATTTAACACTCCCACTTAAATTGTATTACAATGTAACCTATGCTTACAGTTTTTGATATAATAAAAACTTTACCACACTTTGCCTTGCATTTTAACATAACATATTAATATTACTGGAGTATTTAACATACAATAAAACAGCCTATATATTAAATACTTGATCTCTTATATAACTAAATTTACCAGAAGGTAAAGCCTTTGTTAAAAAGTCTGCAAATTGATTTGAGCTTTCTACATATTTAATGCTAATGATATTTTGTTCTACCTTTTCTCTAATGAAATTATACTTTATATCTATGTGCTTTGTCCTTCTATGATAAATTGGATTATGAATGAGTTTAATTGCACTGTGATTATCAATACATAGAGTCACCACCAACTGTGGTTCATGAATATCAATTAATAACTGTCTAAGCCATAAAATTTCTTTGGCAGCTTCACTTGCAGCCATATATTCAGATTCTGTAGTTGATAAAGCAACAGTATTTTGTTTTCTGCTAGCCCAAGATATAGGTCCACCATTCATCATAAAAATGTAACCAGTATTAGATTTTCTCGAATCAATATCTGAAGCAAAATCAGAATCAGAATAGCCTATTAATTCACTATTACCATTATAAGTAATACAAAGTTCTTTTGTGTTTATCAAATACCGAATAATTCTTTTTACAGCGTTCACATGTTCCCTACTAGGATTATTTAAATATCTACTAACAATGTTCAATGCATAAGAAATGTCAGGCCTAGATACAGTTGACAAAAACATTAAGGCTCCCACTGCTTCCCTATAAGGAAAATCTATAACACACTTATTCATATTTTTCTTTAAAATAACATTATTATCAGCAGGAGTGCTACATGGATATGCCTCTGACATGTTAAATTTACTTATAATTTTCTCTATGTACAATTTTTGACTTATAACAATTGATCCATTAATTTTAATTATCTCCATACCAACAAACATATTTAAACTCAACACTTTTATCCTAAAACTTTGTTCTAAATCCTTAATTATGTGCAATAAAGTATTAAGACTTTTTGATAGTAATAACGCATCATCGACATACAAAATTAGGATTACTTTATGATTATTAAAATTACCTACAAAAACACAATTGTCTGAGGGACACATTTCAAAACCATATGTAGTTAAGAAAGAAGAAAATTTCCTATTCCAACAGCGTGATGACTGCTTTAAACCATATAAGGATTTTAACAACTTACAGATCTTTCCTGGCTTAGCGTGGACCCCCTCAGGTATCTCCATATAGACATCCTCCGATAACTCACCATACAAAAATGCAGTTTTAACATCAAATTGTTGTAGTTCATAATTTTCTCGAGCTGCAAGAGATAATATTATTCTTATGGAGTCATACCGTGTAGTCGGTGAAAATGTTTCTTTGTAGTCAATATCTTTAGTTTGTGTAAAGCCTCGTGCACAGAGACGAGCTTTGTATCTTTCTATATCACCATTTGAATTTCTTTTTACACAAAATACCCATTTAGAAGTCACTGTCTTCTCATTTTTTTTTATCTATTAACTTCCATGTTTTATTTTCTTCCAGTGAATGTAATTCTTCCCTTATAGCTTCCTTCCACTTATCACCATTTTTACAATTTATAGCTTCTTCATATGTAGTGGGTATATCATACTCAATAAAATTTGCTTCCTCATTTCTGATTCTCCTGGGTCGCAGAGTAATATTTCTTCTATTACATTCAGAAATCATTTGTGGAGGCTCGTAACTCACATTATTAGGATCCTCTCCTGATTCTATACTTTCAAAACTAGACTCTGAAGAACTTTGCTGTTTGCCTGGTGAAGAAACTGGCACAGTTTGTGTTTCTTGACAGTTTTCTTTCTCATTTGTGATAGAAATGGAAGTGATGTTTCTTCTTTGTATTGGTATGTTGTTCTCATTAAATCGTACATTTCTACTCACTGTTATCTTCCCAGTTTTACTATCAAACATTCTATAATTTTCATGTTCATACCCCACTAGTATCAGTTTTACACTCTTTCTGTCTAGCTTTCTTCTTCGTTCATCAGGTATATGGACATAACCTTCGGAACCAAAAACTCGTATGTGTTCAAGGGCAGGTTTTTCTCCATTCCATAGCTCATATGGAGATACATTTTTTGTTTGTGTAGAAGAACTTCTATTTAATAAATATATTGAACAGTTTACTGCTTCAGCCCATAGATTTAATGAGATATCACGAGAGTACAACATAGACCTGGCGCTCTCCATTGTTGTTCTCATTTCTCTCTCGACTCGACCATTTTGCTCTGGTGTGTATGGTGCTGTACGTTCATGCACGATCCCTTCATTTTCCAAATAAGTTTTAAATTCATGATTGATGTACTCACATCCATTGTCTGTATGCAATATACGAATTCCGTGGCCAAATTTATTTTTTACAATCGCATTATATTTCTTAAAGTAATCAAACACATCACTCTTGTGCTTCATCATAAATACATGTCTGTAACTGGTGGCTCCATCTTTAAATAAGACAAAATATCTTGCCCCTGATACTGATGTGTGTTCCATAGGACCGCATACATCGCTATAGGTTAAGTCACCAGCTTCACATTGTCCTCTAGCAGATTTATGAAAGGGCAGACGGCTCTGTTTACCATAGTGACATGCCTCACACATAAAGTTATCATCATCAGTCACAGTCACAGGAATTGCACCATTTTTGCTCATGTTTTGCACCTCTTTAATATTCAAATGTCCAAGACGCTCATGCCAGATTTTTAAACTTGATTGCACTACATTACAACTTATTTGCACTTTCGTTTTTATATTTACTTCATAAAGGTTGTTTTCTTTCAATGTTGCAGTCATAACCACAAGATTGTCTTTCATTATTAAGGCTTCACTGTGTTTCTTAATAATAACATATCCTTTCCTTGTTGCCATACCTTCTGAAAACAAATTTCTGTGCAAATCTGGTACATAAAGTACATCCTCTATAATACTTTGCTCCCACTTTCCATTCACACATCTATTAATCAATACATTTCCATGACCTTTCACCATAAGTTCCTTCTTGTTTCCCAATCTCACAGTTCTGTCAACATTATTTGGACCATATTCTTGTAATTCACAGAAGTAATCATGTCTATAAGACATGTGTGCAGATGCACCACTGTCAAGAATCCATACATCTGTATCAGCCTCAGATTGTAAACACTGCTCCGCACTGAATGCTAGCAACTTTTGCTCTTGAAAGGAAACCCTCTCAGACTTCTTTGGGGCTCGACAATCCCTTGCAAAATGCCCTCTTTTGTTGCAATTATAACATACAAATCTATGCCGATTATGTTGGCCCGGTGTAGAACTTTTGTTTTCATTTTGGGACTTATTTTGCTTTCTAGTTTGTTTTACAGTTATTAAAGCACTCTCAGATTCTTCTTCATTTGTTAAGCTTGCTTCCTCATCCAATAACCTTGCTGTTAGGTTCTGTATAGTTTGTGCCTCTGGGTTTAATGACAACCATGCTTGACGCAGAGAGCGGTATTTAGATGGCAATGTACTTAATATTTTGGTCATTACAGCAGTGTCACTTATCTTTTCACCACTTTCTTTTAATTGCTTAGCCAAATTCTCCACTTTGGACACATGTTGTGCGATATTGTCAGTTGGTGACATTCTATATTGATAAAACTTCTCATGCACAATCATTTTATTGAGTTCGGATTTCTGTTCATAAATTGATTCTAGTTTGGCCATCACATCTTTTGCTGTGTCGCAATTTTCAATTAGGGAGATTTGATTTAGTTCCATAGATGAAGTTATAATGAACATGGCCATACCGTCGTTTTTCTCCCACTGGTTTGTATCACCCGTTGTGGGTCTAGCTGCATTGATATTTAAGCCTTTCGCTTTTAAGGCACAATTTATTTGGAACTTCCATTGCCTGAATTCTTTGCCATTAAACTTCTCAACTCTCATTGAATTTGAGACTTCCATGTTGAGGTTACGTTGTAAAATCACGATGCCGGCAATTTACAATTTTTAACTTGTATATACAGATATACACGTATATTTACTTTGCTCTTTACTTAATCCGTATTTTTGAACGTGCCTGGGCACATAACCACTTGAGATTCGGTTATTAACAACGGATATTGAAATTAAAGTAAGAATTCTCGAATCGTATAAGATGCACTTTTATTGTTCATACTTGGAAGTGACACAGAGTACAGTATATCCACAGAGTATATCAAAAATGCAGAACACAGATAATAAATGCAACATAAGCTCCTCTAGCGGCAAGAAACAGAATATTTTGACATAATACAATTTATAATTTAACAAGAATATTTTAGCTTTACACTAGGAATTTTACAAAATTCCATAATCATATCCGAAACCATTTAGACCCTAAACTTCGCTAGAATTGTGACCCTATAATAATATTTTTGAAATTATATTATAGGTATTCATCAGATATATTATTATCATAACTGTACGGGATTATATTCTTAAAGTGCTTATACTATTAAACAATAATATTGACTTCCTGTATTGTTTTACTAATCAGTTAGTATTGTGCTAAAACAACAATGACATAAGGTTGATACTTAAACATATTAAAAATAAACCACGTGACTCACGTTTCCATAAAGAGTATGTAAACATAAGGTGTTTGTGTATACAGATATAATAAACGTCGATATTTAAACATAAATATACAATAACTGGGTAGTGATAATAAGTAGCAACACTCTTACAGGTTTTAATGCAGCTATTCTATTCTATTCGGTTGGGGATAATTTGCTAACTAATTTATCCAACCTTAATTATAGAACTAGCTGACCCGGCAATCTTTGTACCGCCTCAAAATCATTTTATCAAATTTATTTCATATAAAATATAGCCTATGTTACTCGTGGATAATGTAGCTTCCGAATGGTGAAACAATTTTTAAAATCGGTACAGTAGTTTTTGAGCCTATTCATTACAACCAAACAAACAAACAAAGTTTTCCTCTTTATAATATTAGTATAGATTTCGTTAATTTTGTAGGACAACTTCAAAATCACTTCAGTCTGCTTTAATTTCGAAATAAATAAACCTTTAAAAGTCAAATCCTGATAATATATCCCCGTATAGAAAATGACTCTATCTTTGGAATTCTCATTAAATTGTAATAAAAACCAAATTGAAATAATAACTTACATCGTCATCATAGTTGAAGTCGATGCCTTGACTCTTCTGGCTGACCATTCCTCTCAGAACCATCTCCAAGCCGTCCTTCTTCGCGAGAATCTCTGGATTGAGGTAGTTATGCATCAACCGGTAAGATGACGTCACATTGTTATTATCGTCAACCAGCTCGATATCTTGGTCTAACAGGCTGTTAACGAAGTGGAAGGCGGCCGTCGCGAAGGAATTCGTGATGGTTGGGTCCACGTCAGAATTGTAACCAGTGTCATAACTCTCGTAGAGCTCGTCGAAAGCTTTACCTGTAGAAAAAGTGGATTAAATTCGAGATTGACGTATGGAAAACGGGCATTCTAATCTAAATGACGTAAGCCGATCAAATGTAAGCAATTAAGAATTAATTAACTTAACGCATTTCTAATCTTATCGGAGATTAACCTTAAGTGTAGACTGTAGGAAACGTAATTAAAATTACACGTAGATTGCAATGTGTGAAAGAAACATGAGATTTACTTTGTTATTGAATAACGAAATCTAATACCACTAGGTAGGTGTTAAATTTGCTGGCGATCAAAATAAACAATTGCTACTCAATGAAAACAATGCATACAATAAAACTACGTAGCATTCTAACATAGTAGGTACTGCATTGGTGTGACCAGAGTACTTCATAGGTATACGAGCACTTAAAAATATGCAGATTTTTTAAGTTAAGTGAAAACCGTGTGTATAATAATCCACAAATATATGTAAATTACGAAAATTAACAAGCGGAGGTTGGGTTTTTGCAAATTACAACAACAAACACTTTTGAACGATCGTAAAAGGATCAATTTGATGGTGTAAATCCCCACACATCAACATTTACATTAACTATTACCTAACAGAGTACAGTAGCACTACCATGAGTTGGCATAGAAACGCCACTATAGAAAATGTAAATAGAAAACTATTGTCATTTTGCTAGTGAATAACATAACTACTATCGTTACGGTATTTCTTGACAACGTCTGTCAAATTAATGACTCATGGGACCGAATTTGTATGGCAATAGATCATAATGACATTAGCTAGCGATTTGATTTCGATAGGTTTTTTACGTATCGAGTTACGCCACTACGGATTTTAGTTCTACGAGTAACCACCAGAGGCGCTGTACAATTTTTCATACATTTATTTTACGCAGTCGCTAGCGAGTTATACTTTTGTAAACTCATGGTAGTGCTACAGCACCGTGTAGGTATATCCTGTATGACGTACATTACTTACAACAATATAAACTACTTATTATACTATACAATGACTATTTGATGAGTTATTCAATCACTCCGCCGCCTGATTTAGATACAAAGTATCACTTATGAATCAACAAACTTTACGTTCTGTTTATGTTGTTTTATGTAGGTAACATCAAAAGTGTATAATATATAATATAGTGTATATAATATGCACCTATTGATATATAATTGTATAACCTGAATGTCTATATGTAATTAATACGTAGGTATAGAAAATTAAGAATTTTACACTGATATTGTGAATAGGATGTAGTAAAAGTAACAGTTTTTGTAAAAAAGAATGGAGGTTGCAGTTGATGTCAAATTCCATATCAAACAAGCAAATTGACAACTCTGGTGACACATTGGTCACCCATCATGCAGAAGTCGCTGAATTCGATTTCCAGTCAGGTAAACATCAAATGATAAATTAAAATTTGTATCTGAAAATCCTAATGTGAGACTACGAGTGTACAAATTGTAACAAAATCTTACCAGTAAGAGCAGGCAGCCAGTGCTTGTAAGTGATATGCTGCAGCTCGGCCACAACGATCCTTCTGGCTTCGTGGTACAGCTTGTCGGAGTTCCAGCCCGGGTTCATGGCTGCCAGAGCCCGTGCGATCCTGTTATGCTCCCTCACCCACAGAGAGTGCATGCTGGTCAGCCAAGGATGCATGTTAACACGAGCATCACCTAGAACACAAGACAAATAAGTAAATTATAAAGAATTGCTATAAAGAGTTGCTGTCATAACCCAAATATTTTGGCGTCATTTCTATGCACCTTTTAATATGAGCCTCTTTAAGATATCAAATTATTTCGATATGCTATGTATTCTTTTACATATTGAATTTTGATTAATGATCCGATCTTATCACATACTACGTTCTTCGTATGAAATTCTACGTTTGAGAATGAAGATAGATGGAATTCTCCAACATCCACATAAGATCACTTCCAACAGAATAATCCAAAATTAGATAATCATATTCGTATCCCTATTTTAACCCATGTGTTATATCTTTAAGTTATGTTCACATGTCTATAAAAAGGTTTTCATGTGCATTTTTTATCAAAGCATTATTTCTTTCCACTCACCAGATTTAAAGCAGGCGTCAGTCTTCTCATCAACGAGACACTTCTCTATAGGATTGACATCCAGAGGAAGGAGTTCCTGGTCATCAACGCTGGAAGTCTTCAGAAGACCACCGGTTTTCTCGCGCAGAAATGCAGCATCGCGACTGTTAGCACCGTATATGTGGGAACCGTCGAGGAAGTGTGTGGCTTGGTTCATCTGTTAACAAAAAAAAAAATTTTATTTGCATTTGTTAGCCACGTGCGTGATTGTGATATTTTACGAGTACATTATTACCAAAATACGGATTTTAATTTGAGCGCACATTGACAAGATTTTGATGCAAGTTAATCCCACTTCACGCTGACTGCATCTCGGATTTATTAACGTTCCACTTAAAATATAAAGTTTCAAAACAACTTATTACCAATTTGTAATATGTCTTGGATGACTCATTTCTTCTTCATGCCCGACCCTACCACTATGATATAGTGAAATCTCTTTGAAAAACAAGTTTGAAGACTACAACTTAGGCATACCAAAAGCTTTAACATGCCTGTCGCTAGTTTTGTCTATATTATAAAATAATATCATCATTGGGCATCTTCTAGATGTGGAAAAGGCCATCCAGCAGTGAGACATAAAAAAGTTGCAATCGCAAAAATATTTGTTCGTAATATGAGAGCCTCTTATGCGTACTTAACTTGTTTATTGTATTACAAATGAATGACGTAAGCTTACACATTAAGCATTTATAAGTAGGTGCCTAAGTATTCCTTGTTAATGTAATTGATACATTGTTATGGACTACAAAACATAAACAAAGTTATATTAGTAAAAATATTGTAATATTTTGCAAGAAGCAATCTAAAACAAGCTACTGGAAACCAAGTCTTATTATTATTTGCTTATCTACGTCTAATGACGTCAATGTACCTAAAATACTAAGTGAATACTCGTACAACCTAAATAATATGTGACGTCGATAAGCCTCGTATGAAAGCTTATCTTAACTTTTGTTTTTATCACATAGTCGTCTTATTCTAGTTGTAAATAATCAATATATCCATTATTTTGACTAACAAAGACCTTCAGTAGGTAATTTCATTAATTGATTATTCATAAAAGATGATTGTTATGTGTAACCTATAGATAGCACGTTCCGCTTAAATCTAAATAAGGGAGCTCTATCTCAAGTAAATCACATATTTGCTGATAGCCTGTATATTTAGTAGGAATACGCAGTAGTATTTACCTATACAATACATAAGTGTAACGTGAAATATGACTTTAGCCAAGCAGTCTGTACGACCCCTGATAGGATTGACTAGAAAGTTCACTTACTTGTTAAATATCAAAAATACCCGAATAATATTTCTGACTAATTAAAATTTAAATTATTAAAATTTATATTCGACTGACTGACTTCGAGTAACTTTGAAGTTCAAAGTAAAACTCGGATTTAGCAAAATTCGTACGTTACAAAATGCATATCTGCATAATATTTCTAAGAACGGGTGATAAAATATTGCACTGATCACGTAGAGTTCACGTGTGTCTTATTCACGGAGGAAATGACACACAAAAAACATTTTCCTTATAAATATGCATGTCATAAGTAAATTTTACCTTATATCCCCTTTTAATAAATACGCGTATAAAATATGCAAGTAACCCATTGATCGATACGCAAATACATATTTTATTAAAGCATAATTTAAACGCTACTAGAAACTACTACATACTCTGTAAGGGTCTCTATTTGATAATACACTTAGAATACATTATTACATATAAAAAATGTAATCATTGAATAAAAAATAATTATAGTTTCAAAAAACTAAAAACCACGCTTTTATAGTTAATCTAACTAAAATATAATAAACGCGTACTAATGATGCTTTTTTTTTTTTTTTGTTGACGAGGGGGAAACCTTCAAAAGGTACCCTATGCCGTGGGAGCGGCACGGGGTTATGTGGGATTCTTACCGCACTAAAACCCCCCCGGTGGCCGTCCTCGGCGCTGCGTAGAGGACTCCGGGATCTCCAACGGAACGCAACCGGAGTCCACTTGGCGCGTTGCCCCGTCGGGCTCCGCCCACGTGAGCTTGAAACTCACCACACCATCTGGTGTTCACGACGGTATGCGACCACACATACGGCCGTCCATCCCGGGGTTGCTGGCCGGGCGGTTCGAGCTCCCACTCTTGCCGTCCGCAACCCCGGAAGCCCCCTTTTAGTCGCCTCTTACGACAGGCAGGGGATACCGTAGCCCTATTCTAGTCCCGGAACTACAGGGACAGTACTAATGATGCTTAGTGAAGATTTAACTGTAAAGTAAAAGTAATATCTACTTTAAGTAAATACTCTAAATATTTTAGTACATATTTATGCATTTAAATTGTAAATCTCCATTCACTAAAACGTATATTGTAGGTAATAAAATCACTGATCTTAAAAAAGTATATCGCCTTCATTACAAAGTATTTTGCAGAATACTTTTAAACAGATCGAGGTTAAAACAAGGTCCAGTCAATATTAACTGCTTACGACTGGCCAATAAGATAATTATTTTATATTACATGAGTATTATACAAGAAAATTAATATGATAAACATGAATGAAAACGTTAAATATGTTTAATCATTGAGTATTTGTACCTACCTTTTAAGGAACAATCACAACATGTACAAAATCTTTATCTTGTATAGACTTTAGTTTGTGATATACATTTTATTGTCGGTAGGTTTAACTAAAAATAAACTCGACGAGGCAAGAAATATAAGACCTAACACTTTTTACTGTGTTTTTTACACAAAAGCTGGCGTTCCATGTAATATGTAACTGCACGCAATTCCAGCGCACCCTAGTTCATCTATTTATAGTTCAAACCGGTTTAAAGCCTGGGTATCGTCCTCATATAGAGGCAATCACCCAGCTGTGAGAACATATTTCTATATATATCACTTTATTGATTGACAATAAAAATCATTCAGTCCTCAACTAAACATGATAGGTCGAATTTATTTGCAGAACATAATTTTCTATCACATGGACATCAAAACAACGCGCGTGGAGTCAATCAGGATCAATTGAAACGTCTCCCATTACAACGACTGCCTATACTCGTATCGTAAGTTATAGGCAAAACGTAAACGGTACAAATTTATCATGCGAATACGTACGTATTGAATATTATATACTATTATTGCTATATATATATCGCAATATCTGATGCATGTATGTAATAATTTATTAACAATCTAATTATCATTTTAAATTATAATCATCGACCAATGATTGACTTAGAACAAACAGTTTTGCATTGGTACTGCGTCATGACTAGTAAATATTTAATCATTTCAATTGCATTAAAGGAAAACAAGTATTTATGAAATAATTCTATAGACGTACTTACATACGCAACAGTAAATAAAAAAATACTGGCAGCTATATATTCAACAGCAAGAAAAAATCAATGTATTCTACCAATACCCTATAATATAAGTAAATATTAATATTAATAAAAATTGTCTATGAAAATTATGTTTTATAAAATCGATGGGTAGGTATAGTAATATTGATATGGTATTTAGCAGAATAATGTAAACTTGTTAACCAGGACAGTATAGCGATATGATTAAGTAATTAAATGTCTTTGTTATTTCAATATCTTGTTTAATTTTACTTGTCGTAAACAAGGTCAGGATGTAAACTTGTAAACAACGTTTATACTATAGTAAGAATTCAAATTTATTCCTTGAATTACTACAGAAGTAAATAGTTTATTATCAGATGCTAATTACGTCAATGGACAATATGAAGTTTATTATAATTTTAATTATTTGAAATAATACACAAAGATGGCTGCGTCATCCATTACAGTTCCACTACAGAGTAGGAGTCTTCATATTTCTAAATTATCATAGTATTACTTTAACGGAATAAATGGTCTACCAAAAAATTTTAAAGTACGGCCTATTTCCTAAATACAATATTATTCCAGATATGTTTATCTGGAAGAACTTCATAGGAAAAATTTGCTCCATACAAGAAAATAAAGTAGGTGTAAAAATCATCTCACCTGTTCAGCAGCTCCGAAAGTGCAGTCTCCTCTATAGGTGGTGACGGACCGCGTGTAGTCCATGCAGGTAACATGTTTATTCTTGTAGTAGGGATCCTTGTCGGGTACCGAAATCGGCATGCAACTGGGATGCAAGTACCGAGGCGTCAACTTCCAACCAGAGTTGTCACAACACCGGATCGCTTGGTCCGTGTGAACTGTGGGAGAAACTCAATTATTGAAGTGGATTTGTGAACATTTTCTTAAGATACATAACGGTGATAGAACGTATGGCATTTCAATTTTAAGGACTATAAGGCCTCCACCATCGCGCCTATTTCTAATAGTCTAGTCTTTTACTAAAGATATAGGGAACAATAAAGTCATCGAATAAAGAAACGCTTAATAAAATCAAAAGCTGACTTAATTGCGATAATTAAAATACTAATTTAATTGGGCGAAGAAAGAGTTTTCTTTAGATTAACACAAAACATAGGTAGAAGTACGCGGGCGCTACTTTATATGAATGCTACCTTACATAAATATTACGACGCGAATGTACCTGAAAAGTAAGAAATAACTTACTCGTTTTTCTCACTGGTGTATGAACAAGGTCGTGATGAATAAACTGGCTCCATACAGCTAACGCGATAGTCTTGGTTTCATCCGGTCTATCCAAGTTTCCAGCCATTGCCGTGCTCACCAGGCGGGGAGAAGGCAGTGGCTTGTGGCCAATTGCACGACGTGGCTATAAGAAAATAATCATTTTAAAACCAAATGTTTGGAGTCAATATGATACTCTGATTGCTCATCAATTATTACTTTTTGTTGTTTAATAACTTTTAACCTCAATATGGCTGACGTCAACTACCTGAATGTATGTTGCCGATGCCGTTTGTTTACTTATACCTAATATCAAATGAATTTATAAACTTTATCAAGTTTTTGATGTCAGACTACCAGGGTATGTACCCTGCAGTCCCAGTATGTACTTTAGGTTATAGTATTAGCTACAAGTTTACTCATAGTTTACTTACATTCCATTGATTGCAATAGTTTTACATCTTTACGCAAAAGCCTGGAAAATAAAACACAACACTAACCTCTTCAATACCGTCAGCGTATCTCGGATGCAGGAGACGCTTGTAGCCGGTCAACGCCTGACCCCAAGAAGACCTCACGGGATTGTTGCAAGAGCCATCGAAAGTGCGATACCGAGAGGACATCTTTTTTGTACGACAAGTGAAACGTTCTAACGCCGCACACTCCCCACCAAACTCACTCTCACGCAAGTTCAAAGTACTTATAAAACTCGCACACTCATCATTCGCCAAACCATATCTAGAACAAACAAACAGTCTAGAATTTCCTACTGAAAACATAAGAAGGCACTGACAAAAAGTATTTTCCTAACTCGATTATAAGCTAAATAAAAACAAACAGCGAACTCACTTAGTACATTTAGTCCACACTAAGTTTTGCGAAGCTTTCGAGATGATCATTGAAGATTTCTCGTATTGCATCGCATGACTGGAAGGTTGCCCGAGGATTGCAAGCCCCTGAGCGGCCGAGCCTGACTTGGGCGTGATTCCAGCCACGTTCAAATTCTCTTCTAATCGCTCCAACATTGACACGGTAAACTTGCTAAGGTTTACTGACTTATTCGTATCAACAACGGTAACAGGCGGCAATTTCTTCAACATTTCAGCGCTCGGAAATGGGAAGTCGTACATTGGTGGTGGATGAATTATGTTGTCTGTAAGAGAAAGAGAATGTAAATAACGAGCCAGCAAGTAACATAAGAAGTGAATTTAGACAACCTTTTAAAATATATCATTAGCACGCAAGCAGCCCCAGTAGATATAAGTGTCGCGGTTATGTTACCTCGTTCAAACCAAATAGATTTGTAAAAAAGATGATTTTATGTATAATAAAACAATGATATAATAACATGATTTGTTGTTATTTTGAAATAATAAATCTTATTTACCTGATAATGCAAACAAGTTCAGATGGTAAGGAGCTACGTGACTTCCAAACGTCACTCCTGCCCATAGCACGACTCCAAGTAGCACCATCTTCGTCATTTCCTCCAGAATACTGCAACAATACACGCTCATTAGAAACCACACTTCAAATATTTTCGTTTTTAACGTTTAGAAGGATTTTACTAACGTTTTTAATATTTTTATAATCAACATTGAGCTCGTTTGAGAATTAAAGCACACTACCAAGAATTGCGAGAACGAATAGTTTATATGAAGAGCTGTATCGGCTACAGAGCTGTTATCAGTAGACCTCTGATTGTCTGACCCCAAGAGCAAACATGCATCATTATTATCAGTATTCTCAGATATTGGAGGGACGAGCCCCCAGACAAGTACCTCCTCATTCTATGAAAATACTAGTTAATCACAATATCGATGTAAACAAATAGGCATTTGCGAGAAATTAGCTAGGTTATTCCTAATTAAACATCCTGTTCCATATTCTATTCATAGTCCATAATATAATGTTACAAATATGTTTACATTATATTCGATCTTACTGAAGATAAATAACTTGGTTTTATACGTAATTCATATTGTAAGGTCTGATATTAAGTCGTCTTATTCGTATTAGTAGTCATTCACAACCAAATCCATTTAGACCAGATTTTCTACCTGAAGCCTGAGGTTGCTGATATGTAAGTAGAGCGGAATCCACACTTTTCATTTCTTCTCATACTTTCGATTTAATCTTGTACAATAGAGTGATCATGTACTCAAAGTATCGTTATTACTTTTACCAAATAATTATTATATGATAGTGTGAAAAAAAAATCTTTTGTAAAGTTAATACTTACAAAAAAAAAAAATTATAGAAAGGTACCTAATTTCGTTTATAAATATACATATACTAAGTATGGGTAAATAAAATTACCTTTTTCTTCTCAACCGATCAGAAAATATTATTCGTATTCAAATGAGATCAGATAAACTCAGCGAGCAAGCCACCATTTACACGAAAAACCAAAAGTGGTTTGCATGAAGATCTATTTTTATTCTTCTTATATCATAGTGATGGTAATACCAAGTACTTAGCATATTATTGGTAATTGACCTCTTCGTGTCAAACTTGTTTTCATTCGAGGTTATTGACCATCCCATATTAATTTTCTTTTTAAATTATAGTTACAAGTTGTCTGATTTCTAACGCAATATGTGTATTTAAATAAATAAACATGAGAATGACCTACATTCTTATAAATCGATGGTGTGAAGCGAGTCAGTAAACAAACATCGTGTATTGATCATTACTTTTATCATTTACCTTCAATAATGGCTATTATGATTTGAGCAAATCGAAACCAAATACGAACGAAGCAAAAGTTTTAAATACGTATACGAGTATATAGACAGATTAAGATACCTATGCATTACGTAGAAAACGGGATATCTAAGTAAGCATACTGTGAATTTAATTTTAAAGTAGTAGGTTTGTATATTAATCTAAGTCAATCTTCGTTGCGTAATTAAAATATTTTGCAATAAAACAGTATCTTATTTATTTTATTTATATATTTTCGTATGAGTAGTACGAGAAAAAAACGTAATACAAATTAAATTCTGCAAAAAAGAGCTATTTCATGACAAAATTTAGGGTGCTGCCTAATTTGCGATATCGTTTAATATTCGTAATCGCTACATTCTGTAATAAACCATCGTTTCCTGTGATCGATTCACTCTCAAGACACAAGTAAAGGTAGCGCATACCGTTTCATATACAAAGCCAATCTAAACAGACTTATTGTTTGATTGTTAATTGTATAATAAAAGTGAGATATGAATCAATGTCCGTGTCATTTTTATTACGGTCAACGTATTTCGAAAAGTACCTACCACAATGAAATAGTTCATGTTAAGTAAATGTATTACTGTAATACAGCTGGAGTCCAATCTTAAGAGCGAGGAAGGCTAAGATAGGCTTATAAGAAGGGTGCAGTGAATGATAATTTTAAGAAGCTTCTCATGATGCCTAGATCTATTTACGATGTTTTTCTTCATGATTAAAGCAACTGTCAATTTCTATATCGTCACGCTACGTCGCACCTGTTTACTTGGAATTCGTATCCGGATCGACAGTATCAGAGGCAGTATCATATTACTGGGCTATAACTTCTATCATATTATACCTTCTTACGATTACGGCCTAATCCCTTCTCATTATAAGAGAATACAATAGAGGTAGGCATTGTATACTATATTGAATTGTCGAGTTTCGTTGAGTCCAATACAGTGGATGTATCGTCCATGAGTTTGCCCCATCCACCAACAAACGAACGTGGAATTCATGAAATGGTAACTGATCACTGTCAACCATTATACATAGAATTCAAAATAGAATTTAAAGTCAATCTGTAGGATGCTACAAATGCATCTAAACTCCTTAGTTACGAGTATAATATGGAAGAACGTAAGTGTCGTAAAATTCCAGCTGTGCTGATATTATGATTACATACATCATACAATCAGCTATTTTTTTCGATTTCAAAAACGGAACAAGAGATTGTTAAGATTACCCTATATCTTTTTAAACGTGATTGTAACCTGCATTACCTTTCCGGTTTCAAAACTCGCTGTGAGCTTTTATTTTACATATTTATAACCACACCTTGAGTACTTTAAACAGAACTCCCAGGCTTGCGTTTGACGTTTTGATACCAGACCTCCAGCTCATTATACTTATAAATCTCTCCTAGGATCATTAGGACCCAGGAGATCCTCACGCGAGTGCGATAAGGAGGTGAATTAGTGAAGCTGATAAACGTAACGAGAATATCTGATATCTACTCTCAAACCACTGAAAACTAAATCAATACGATACATAAATGAATATTGATACTTTATACCTTATGTTAGCTTTTGATACCTTGCAAATCTATTGAAGTCAATAGAACTTACTTCTTCATCGCATGTTATTTTCTTTAATTAATTGCTGGCTTTCTAGCCGCGGCTCTACTCGCTCCGGTTATTTAGATAATCTACAAAGGACAATGCCCATGAAAGTATGGAGCGCCGTCCAGAGTTGCATCAAATTGTAACTTGTTATGGACGATGTTTAATTAACCAAATACTACCACCAATAATTATTTTTTAGATCAGCACCCGGGTTCGGAAGTTATTTACCGAAATGTTACATAACCTCAAAATCGAAAATATCCGACGATAGATTGATGGTCGGTTTTAACTGATAGTAGGTACCTATAATGTAGTTGGATTAACATATTCCATTTACTTTTAAAGGTAGTAGGTAAAAAAACCTAAAATAATCCTAAAACCTAAAATAATGAATTCCGAGTATAAAATACCGCCATTTTAATTTTTAAGAACAACAATCAACATTTCGTCTTATTTTATCTTAAATGGAACCCCCCTTGTTCAAAGAAACTATTCTGATCGACAAACTATGTAAAAAAATCAAAAAATAATTTTAATATTACTTTCATTTTGATGCATGAGAAAAATCATTAGTCAAAACACTAATAGATCTTATTGAATTCCGAGTATAAAATTCCGCCATTTTAATTTTCAAGAACAACAATCAACATTTCGTCTTTTTTTATCTTAAATGGAATCCCCTGTTCAAAGAAACTATTCTGATCGACAAATTATGTAAAAAAATCAAAAAATAATTTCAATATTACTTTCATTTTGACGCATGAGAAAAATCAGTACCAAGAATGGGCATTCTCCTTTAATACGGCACTGACGAAACGTAATTTTTTATTTGACTCTTGCATAGCGGACTCAATATCATGAAGTGTATGGTTCCTAAATTTATTCCCTAGCATATGCATTGCTATGAGGAACACAGAATGTATGAAATAATTTAACGATAGACAGTTCTGAAGACTTCTGGATAGATAACAAGATCAATGATTCATTCATGTTTACAATAACAATTGTGCATATTTTGTTATCCCGGTCTTAAATTTAGAGAGATAAAGCCTATTTTGGTTTGAAGTGACGTATCCTGTAATCAGCGCCAAACAAAACGTTGGGTGAAAACAACATTGAATATTATTGCAGTGTCAAGCGATTCAGACAACGCTTTTGTTAATTTAGGTTGCAGTTATATGCGTTAAGCGTTGACTTACTTGGAATGTTCGACACAGCCGCATTCCGACTTCCTTCTAGAACATTTCTCAGGAGACTTTACGTCCTTAGCATCCGCGTTCAACATCGACTTTCCTTCGATGATCCGTTTAAACAACATAATAGCAGCAAAAGGATTTGTTGCTTGCGACAGTTACGTCGAAGGCGAATGTTTGACTTGTGTAACACGGTTGCTGACGACACTTGGTTGCAGGAACGATGTTCCATTAGATTGGCAGAGGAGCCAAGTTCACCTCTACTGCCAAACTTGCACTGCACAATGTGTTGTATGAAGTCTGCAGTTCAGCTGTGATCGAATGTTACGAACCTCTCCCTGCCCCGCGGCCCGCCGTGTAAATGCCACAGAATAGCTTATTTCAGTATGTCAAAATAATAGAATTTACTAATAAAATTCCTTTTACTCGTCATATAAAATATTTTTTTTTTTTATATATTTGAGATAGATATTTTATAAATTTTTCAACCTTTATTTTGAATATTTGACGGTAGTTACCTATGTGAATACAATTTTTATACTGAAATTTAGTAGACTGTCGCATTTACTACAGTCAAGGGTCTTTTTTAATGTGCTATGTAATTTTGTGCGCGATGTACAGGTAAAACTAAAAAAAACACTACGGTAAGCCCTTCATAGGTATTAATATGTGTTTTATTTTAATTTTAATTAATTAATAAATATACAACATTTTTTAAATACCTTTAATACGTATTCAAATTCACATAAAAAATCTTACTTTCGATCTTTTCAACCAAAATGTTTCCAAGCAAGTAGACAAATGATTTTCAATTTTGAGTTTAATCATGGCGAATTTCCGTTAATGAGAATTTTACGATTAATTAATTCGAAAGTTAATTGCGATGTACAGTAATAAAGGCCCGCGAGCACGTGAAGTACGCATGCTCTCCGCGTGGTGGATCCCTCCCCCCGCTCCCTCCAACCCTGTTAACCGCGCTTGCGTGATCACGCGTCCGAAGCGTGAACTAAAAGCCGGTTAGAATGCCGCACGGCACCCCGCCATCCAATCGTCGGCTCGAATGGTTTGTGTACTTTGTATGCGAATACAACCCGTGTTTACAGAACTAATATGCAAGAGCATACATACTATTTTCGCAAGTACACTCATTGGTGCAGTACTTACTATTTACACCTACATATCGTATGACCGTACTTAGACCTAACGTTACAGTTTTAAATTACTTGAATCAGTATTGTTCAGTATTATCTAACGATAAGGCAGACGGGCTACCTGATGGAAGCCAGTCACCGTTGCCTGACGCCTATGGACATTTGCACAAGAGGAGTCGCCAATGCATCGCCGGCTATAAGGGAGAGCTCAAGTAGGGATTCTTGTAGACCTTTATTTAAAAAATATCGAATACTGCCCCTAGCATGCATGTACATTAGGGAGGTCTGTCTGTTTGTCAGGCAGCACCCACATTATTTTGAAATCCAATCTCATTATGTAAGAAGGAATGCAGACAAAAATAAATTTAGATTATTCATGCCAAAATCACGACTGGAAATATATAGAAAAAATGCTTTCCTCATGGCTATAAAAATATATAACAAATTACCAGACAAATACAAAGATCTGACCTTAAACATTTTTAGGAGGAAAATTACCGAATGGCTTATGCAACACTGTTTTTATGACATAAATTAATATTTTCAATGTACAGAATAAAATGACATGTATCTAGTAATTTAATACGACTTAACTTTTTTAATTTTAAATTTTTACGGTTTCCTATTTTTATTTCAATTTGACATGATTGCACACCATTGTAATGGTAGAATGTACGAACTAATATTGCTGTAACTATCTTTGTGTACTACATTCTTGCAATAAATAAATTTCGTTTCATTTCATTTCAATTATTGGCAATTATTGTTCATCCCCAAACGGAACAAACTAGCAAATTGCTACAATTTAAATACACGAATTGCTTTATAATTAAAAAGGTCTTTAGCCAATTATATTTTCCAAGCTCCAAACAACATAAATTAAGTATCTTGTACTTCCTGGAGTAGAAAAGGGAGTACAATTATTGCTTAAACTGATCCTTAAAAAAGTTCATAGCCAAAAATATTTCTTAATTTACTTTATTTATAAGCAAAAATAGTATAGAAGCTAGGTTGATCCCATGATTAATAAATATGTGTCTGCGCAGTTTGTTGCACTGTCTTGAGGACCAATGTCACTCAGCAAAGCAAATAAGCTACTCTGTAAAAGATTAACGCCCGTTAAGTAATTTTGTATGGAGCAAAAATTACAGATTTATAACTGCATTTATGAAGAAACCACGTTTACCTACTTTTAACTGAATTGTGCATTTCCATTGCATTTCCTTACAACTTTCTTTTCGAAAGTTAAATAATCCACTTTATAAGTATTTATAATAACAATAACGGAGCTCATGCCATAATAATGCGCAAGGTTTATAGACATTCAAATACTTGTACGCACAAATAAAAATGAGCACGGGTCTCCTCTGAGAAAGGTTTAGGCCATAGTCCACCGTACTGGGCTAGTACAAATTGGTAGATTTCCTCATGATGTTTTCCTTTGCCGTTATGAGAAGTAATTATTAATTTCTTATTTCTTATACTCATATAACTTTGAAAAATTACAGTGGCGTTGCTGGGATCGAATCTCGGACACCCGATTAGGTCCTTTTTAACTACTAGGCTACCACTACTTTTAAAGTTATCATAAATGGTCACAAAGTTTTGTGAAAGTCAACAGATTGAGAATATGTTTAATTGCTATATTAAAATAAATTTCATTACTGTTATTATTTGAATGAAAAGGTAATTAAAGAAATTAAAGCCGAAAAGAACATATCCATGGCTACAAAACCATGTTTTGAAAATATCATTGGAAATGACAATTACTTTGACAACTGACATCTATCATGTTTGTCAGTGTCATTCGTAAAGAGCCTGAAGTGCTTGGTGAAACTGTTATAAATAAAATTATACTCATTTTATTGCAAAAACTCTAAGTTTGTCAGATTATTGCTTTAATCTAAAATACTTCACATGGCGTCACATTTAAGTACTAAAGATAGATTACTGTCATTGATCGACGACATTGAATTGATCGCAAAGTGAGTACAAAAGCAAAGATGTTTATTAATTATTTGTATACTTTAAACCAAAAACAAGGTAATACTATAGGTTCTGTTTACTAAATATTGAACTTGTTCTCGAGAGAAACTAAATTTGGACCAAACATACATTTCAGGGAAATGATAGAAGTATCGATAGCACCAAAGTCTCAGAAGCTTTCGGCGGCAGATCACGCTCAATTGACTGACCTACTTTTAGCAAAGGATGCCGAGTTCAAGAAAACTCTAGAACTGGCAGACGAGCAAGCCAAAATACAGCAGAAAATGAATGAGTTAAAAGCTGAAGTAGATAGCAAGGTTTGTTATTGATACAATATTTCTTTAAATAACAATGTCTGTGTTAATCAAACTGTAAACAATATTTATTTGAAGTGTGTATTGGCCTGCTTCAAGTATTATGCTTCTAGTTGATTAATATCATTTATTGTCATCAGTCTGCAGTCTTATGTAATATAAATGAATAAAGGATCTCTACCTGATTTTGCTCAGAAAAATTGCCCTGAGTGTTAATTTGGAATGTGTAGCGTAAGTGAATCCAAGGTGCAAATCAAAGAGTGCAAGCAGGTCAATTGCCCAGAGCGGCCAAATTGAGGGCATCTACATAAAGTTTTTTTTCTAACAGAAAATTATGAATAAACAATCTAATCTACCCAATATTTTCTAATAGGCAGAAATTGTCAAATTAAAATTTTTGCTAGGCTAAAATTGGATGGATTAATTATTGATAATGGGCAATCTTTTGTTGAAGATGCAAAATCTTACAAACAAACTTTTATGTAAGTTTTTTTCGTTGACCTAGTTCTATAGAAACCGAAAAATTCCACTTCTAGCGATAATGGCATAAACTCATGCTACTACACATGACTTTCAATGAATGCTTATCAAAATAGCTAAATGGTACCCTGAATGCCTCTGTACCTTAACACGTTCACTGCACCAAACACGTCTGTGCATTTATTACACTAACTGTGTGCCCTACACGCACATGCGAGTTTCCATACAATTTCCTTATTCCTGTACCCGAGTGCCCACGGCGCGATAGTGAGCCCATTGTTTGTACCAAAAACGCACAGACTGGTTTTGTTGCTTTAAACTTTAGATACATTTGTCAACGGGGCAACCGAGGTAGTTGGCAGGCAGTGAACATGTTAAACAACAAACAAAGCAAAAACACCACTGTGCTAAAATTTCTTAAAACTTATGCTTGTGTACTACACATGTAATACTTGAACTGCAAGTAAATATTACCCCACTAACCATAGTCTGTATAATAGTTTTGTTAATACCCAAAATAAATTGAATAATTTAGCTATTAAATTACAATACCTCACATATTATTTAAATCAAAGTGTAGTTTTAATTTGTAATGTAATTATTTAATAAGTTGTAAAATCTTCATAAGTAAGGTTAATTATATCAGAAATAAGATTAGACTAAATGCAAAAATGCACAGATATGTGACGGTGATATTACCATTATTTTTGAAAAAAGTATTTCTTTATTTCCAGGACCAAGATATTCATTTATTACAAAGACAGTTGAAGGATGCAGAGCAAATTTTGGCCACCTCCTTATATCAAGCAAGGCAAAAACTTGCTTCAATCGTTAAATCAAGAAAACGAGCTGTACCTTCAGAAGAATTGATCAAATTTGCACACAGGTATTAAATTTCATCATTTATTTTATAAAACACTAAATTAAAACAATAATAATTACATTGATTCTCTAAAATCATCTAGCCCTCTATAGTGTAATGTGTATCATGTTTTATTGACTTTAATAAGAAAAAATATCAAAGGCTTACTTACCTTTGTGAAAATATTTATTGTTGTTCCACAGAATCAGTGCATCAAATGCAGTGAGTGCTCCACTATCCTGGCAGCCAGGAGATCCCCGACGCCCATACCCAACAGATATTGAAATGAGAGTGGGAATGCTCGGTCGGCTCTGTGACCTACCACTCAATGGTCACACACCCTCCACGCTCAATGATCTGCATCGAATAACTACTGGTGGAGGTAAAATTCCATTGTCCATTACTAATCACTACTAAGAAGTACTTGAAATTTTTATTAATTGTGTTGACTTGATCAATATTTGTATTTTCCGTAACTCAATACAGAGTATCTATTATATGCAGCATTAATATATTAACTTTCTTAGTAATTATTTGAATTTAAAACCGTTTTGTTATTGTTTGATTCATACTTTTACATCATACTTTGTTTATAATATGAATTTTATTTAGATTTTTTATTATAATGTGTGGGAATAATTTGTTTCCTATTAATTAATAAATGCTCTTTGCTACTTCTATGTGCATTTGTGACGACTTATGTTTGAATATTTATGTAACATTTTTTTACATTGTCCTAGTGCCTGCTTCAGCGACCAACCAGTTCACTTGGCACCCATCAGGGGAGCTTCATATGTCGGTCGGTGGTGGTAATTCCGTCGCTATCGATGGCCGAAGCAAGGACGCGCCCACACAAGAAGATGTCGAAGTCATGTCGACTGACTCAAGCTCGAGTTCCAGTAGTGATTCACAATAGTGCACAATTAAACGTAAAAACCTCTTAAGAGATCTATAGATGCTAAACTATAGGTCATTGAGGTCTTGTGATTACTTCAAATGTGTTACTCATTTATACAAGACTTTGAAGTGAGTAATATTGGACTTGAAAATAACAAATAAATCTTAATCAGTTTCTATTCACGTAATGTACACGTATCTGTGATTTATTTGTTACATAGCAATGTTTATAAGCCAGTTTTATACATCAGAGATCTGACAAAAATGTACGCGGTACAACTTTGTCGAACATTGTTCTAATAAAATTTCTATAACTACTATGTACTTTAGATAATAATTAGAAATAAGTAAATAAAGTAATGAAACGCCTTTTACAAAATTGTTTTATTACTATTATTAAAAAAAAGAGATCCCCTAAACTTATCGATAGATAATATTTTGTTGTAATTAAATCTACAGTTTTGGATATTATATTGATAAAAAAAAATTTTAACAAAAAAATACAACCAACTTCTATGTCAGCTCAATAACGTTGGATAACGATGTAAACAACGTGTCTAATATGAGCGCCGACTTCAGAAATATGTACTAAACCAACATTTATTTCAATTATTTTTTACTTTGTAGTGACATAGAAGTCGGTTGTATTTTTTTGTTAAAAATTTTTTTTCACCCTTTTTAGTGATGACATACTAACATTTATATTAATACAATATAAAATTGTATAAACGTGATCATGAATGAAGGTAAGGTCTGAGTCTACATTGATTGGAACCACCCGCTCGCTTAGTTTTATATTGTCTTATATGTTCCAACCTAACCTAACTAAATAGTCAATGATGAACTGGCTTTGCAATTTCATTAGAACCTACACCAAATATCTTCAAACACAACTCAATTATTCCCATCGGTTGAGGAGTTACATATTTAGTCTCCGAGCCACATTATCAGACCCTTAAATAGTCAATGATAAACTGGCTTTGTAATTTCATTAGAATGCACCAAATATCTTCAAACACAACTCAATTATTCCCATCGGTTGAGGAGTTACATATTTTGTCTCCGAGTCACATTATCAGACCCTTAAATAGACAATGATGAACTGGCTTTGTAATTTCATTAGAACCTACACCAAATATCTTTAAACACAACTCAATTATTCCCATCGGTTGAGGAGTTACATATTATGACTCCGAGCCACATTATCAGACCCTTAAATAGTCAATGATAAACTGGTTCTGCAATTTCATTAGAACCTACACCAAATATCTTCAAACAAAACTCAATTATACCCATCGGTTGAGGAGTTACATATTTTGTCTCCAGAACCCACTCTGATCCTCATCATATTTAAATGGGACCAACTTGTAGCAATTGTACACACACGAAAGTAAAGGCATTAAAATAGGTTCATAAACGGCGAAGTTATGGCTGTTATATTTGCATGGGTGGAGGAGTTCCCCTCATTTTCTCCAGAACCCCTCGATGGATCCTAACCATATTTAAATGGGACCAACTTCCAGCTCGTCTCTATACAATAAAAAAATAATTATTGAAATCGGTCCACTAACGGCGGAGTAATTCGTGTACATACATAAAAAAAAAGATACCGGCCGAATTGATAACCACCTCCTTTTTGAAGTCGGTTAATAACAAAGTTTACTAACTTAGTCTTTGATTGTGTGCTACATAAAAGTAAAAGGATCTATAGTCTGATTCATAATTAGGTGTCCAAAATGTAAACAAAGAAATGTCACTGTCAAAATTAACAAGAAACACAAACTTTAACAAACTCAACAAAAAACGAAAATTTAACAAATATACACAATTTAACAAAAACATTATGTAAACGAGAAAACATTAGAGTTTGATCACAATCACGAAATTGAAAAATATCAATTACGAAACTTAAAAATGACAGCACAAGAAATGTCTTGGATTCCGATTGTGTTACCATTATCACATTTTAATTTTCTACCATAATTTTGTTTTTTATTATTATTACTGTATGGAACGAAATTGAGGTGATATAAATATTAGAAAATGTGAATTAATCTTACTTTATTTAGATTATTATTTTATTATTGTTGTATTATTTAAATATCGACAAAAATAAAAACTACCATTTCTAACGTATTTTCTTGATAGGTCAACACCTTTGTTTACATTTTGGACACCTAATTATGAATCAGAGTATAAAGTTTATGAGCGATATGTTCCTTTATATTCTTAGTACATCCTTAAAATCATTATCTTTGTTTACCTCAATGCAACTTATTGATAGCGTTACTATGGAAACAATATTTGTTTAATAGATTCTGTCATATTCAACAAAATAAACTTGCATAATATTGTTTTACTGTAAAGAGATATTTGGAGTGTAAAGAATGGGTGAAAGGGCGCCGGTTTCTGCTGAAGATACATTAGTTCGTTATGATAACCCAGTTTTAGTTACTAAACAACCTGAGAAAGCTGTAAGTAAAATAAATCTTAAAACAACATGATGTTTTAAAACGTATTCCGTAAAAATAATCACTTATACCTATTTATGTTTTGAAATATTAACCTTATTATTTGAATTATTAAGGATACCAAAAATGTTACTACTTTTGCCATTATAATTAAAATCTACTTTTGCAGACTTCTCCTAGGGGTGGGCCCTCTACGCAACCCTGTATACCAACAGAAGCGAAACGAGAAACTGAAGAAATCCTCAATGCTATTTTACCACCAAAAGAATGGGAAGAGGATGGTCAAATATGGACTCAAAAGGTGATAATTTAAATTAAAGTTTTAAATTATTTACCTATTTATTCAATTATTTGCAAGTATTTGACAACTTTATTCTTATCAATTCTATCTTAATGATCTGTTCCTTCATGTATAATTTCTAGTAGCTAACCTCAGGATTCGTTGTTTTGAATCATAAGAATCTTAATGACGCTTAAATGTTGTTAAAATTGGAATTTTTATTCGGTATTTGGTTAACAAAGTCCGACCATAATTTCAGATATCGTCAACGCCAGCTACGAGGCTGGACGTGATAAACCTGCAAGAGATGCTAGATACTCGTCTGCAGCAGCGCCAAGCGAGAGAGACAGGCATTTGTCCTGTTCGTAGGCAACTTTATACTCAATGTTTTGACGAACTTATCAGACAGGTAAGACGTATGTCCCTATAAAATAATAATTTAACATTTACTGTGTTTAATATTTACCGTGTTTTAACATGAAAATTGATCAGGTAACGATAAACTGCGGTGAAAGAGGACTACTATTATTGAGAGTGCGCGATGAAGCGAGAATTACAATGGAAGCCTACCAAACTTTGTACTGCAGCTCTATAGCTTTTGGCATGAGAAAAGCTTTGCAGGTAATTGTCACATATTAATAAAGTCCATAACTAACTAGTAAACTGTTTTAGTTAAGTTTATTTTTTTATTTAGTCGGAACAAGGTAAATCGGACCTTCTGGACCAAGTAGCAAAGTTAGAAGCTGAACGGTCAGCCCTAGAGAAGCAGTGCTTGGAACTGAAACAGAAGACTGAGCAATTGGAGAGACGAGCGGCAGAGCTGCGCGCGGCCGAGGAGAAACGCCACCAGGAGGAGCTACTGGCCTTGAAGAAGACCAACGCTCAACTAAAGGTATGACTGAAAATTGATTATTTATAGGGCCATAGAATTATCCAGAGTACACCAATGAGTCGTTATTTTTTATTTTATTTTTCCACAATAAATTCAATTAGTTTGCTACTTTCAATATTGATAATGCGCTATAACAGTTCACCATCACCATCACGGTCGTAGTAACAACTCCTATTAACAGTTTTGCGACGAGTATGGAATTTCTTAAAAATAGATTATGATGATTATGAATAAATTTAATTAATTCAAATTTATCTTTTCCAGGCACAATTGGAAGGAATTATCGCGCCAAAGAAATAATAAATCTTAAAGTTAATCTTAATGAAATTTTTACTATAATATATTGTTATATTATTATGTCTATGCTCTTAAAGGTAGCATATGCAATTGTGCTCAGGAGTGTTATTAAATTTCAAAAAATATCTACTTTGTGTATATTTCTCAATAAAACTGCCAAGTACTTTTATTAAAATATATATTAAACCATTTATTGGACAAACATACAATATTTTCATTAGTTTACAATCCACATATCGCTAGAGCCTTATAAAGATATAAAGGACACATAAAACATTCTTTCATTCAACACATCAAACCATTCATTGCGATATTATATCTATTAAATATTAGTCAAAACATGTAAATTTTATATCAACAACGGAAATATACATTATTCTGAGATTGGATAAAACGGATCTAAGTATTATAAAATTTTATTATTGGACTTTAAAAATGTAAATGCTAACATCATCAAATTGTTTGTAAATGACAATAAAATTAATAAAACACTTAAAACAACGTATCTGATATAAAACAAAAATATTGGAATAAGATACTAATTAATCGCAACTTTACATTAAATCCATTTAAGGAATTAAGGCACCACATACATTGAATAAAACTAAAATATTAAATTAATATTCTAATACACCATAAAATAAACACAAATACTGTAAGATTTCAACTATGACAATGCACAAATAAGTTTAGCGTACACTAATTTTATTAATATTATGAATAAATCAAGACAAGACATTACGGAGACGTCAATTATGCCTACTTTATTGCAATTGCGCAACGCAAGATGTACGCTCGCTGCTCGCGTGTCGTCGATGGTATGTACACTTACATTTTACATAATCTCACAAACTCCTTCCAACATCACATTCTACTTCACATAGGTTCCAATCACTTTCCCCCAAACTTTCACTTGCAGGTACAGCATCAACATTCAGTCGAATAGTTAAAAACTTGCACGGAATGAAAATTATTAAAATTAAATACGTAAAGTATTCAAAATAAAAACAACTCAATATCGTTTACCAAAATATTTAGATAGATACCTATCACAAACCTAAAATCTCCGTCAAAATTAATAATAAAAAAAATAAAAATTGTGATCAAAATAAAATGCCACCGTAAACGCGTCGCTCGGTAGTGGATTTCTTCAATATTCCAAAGTTAGATTAACGCAAAAGTCGGTGGAATTCTAAACTTACTATCACAGTTATAATACAAAATATAGATGGAAACCCGCTCGTGTCGTTCGTTTCGTTGAAGAAATCTACAATCGAGTTCGATTCTCGACGCGGGTCGAATGGAGGTCGAATGAGCCGGAGCGTCGTTGTCGTGGGTCGGTGTGTGGCAGATAAGTATGCACAGAGATTGAAAAAAGGGCGCACGGAACTCGAAAGCTATACCCAAAATGCAAGTACCATAAAGTAGAACGAGTGTGAAACAAAACCTAAGTTTATATCATAGACAGGACTTTTCACTACCCAAGTCTACTCGTAATAAAACAATCTAAATAAAACGTTTTAAATACAGAAAATAAATCCGAAAAAGCAATGAAAGGCGGAACATTGTATTTGCTTTACCGGCAACACTTTCGTGCTCCGTGCGTTCCATTTGCCCGTTCATTATTAATGTGCGTAGTGTATGGGCATAGAACAGAGCAAAGATTGCCCGTGGAGCGACCGCACTGGGCGCCCGCTAGGAGCGCTACACGCGTACGATGTTTAATCGTCTAAAATCTAAAATATTCGTTGACAAAAATGTGTTTAGGAGGACGAAAAATAAACTTCAGTGCACCCCAAAAAACCGGCTAGGGCCGCTGTTTCATGTGTGTGTATACGTATTACCAAAGTTCGTGACCATTTAGCTGAGCAGTGCATATTTCGAAATGCGCGGAACGGCATTTTTTATGATTACTAAATTTGATGTCTAACAAGAAATTCTACAGCGGAAATCTTTAAACACAGTTTATACGGTGACACTTGAAATTTGTTACAACCTGTCCCATCAACGAGATAAGCTGTCTTCGCAACGTAAATCCGAATATGCGCAACTCAGCGGCCATAAACTACGCGATAGATGCTTGTCATTCGTTCACTGCGGCTCAGTGTACGCGGTGAGTCGTTGCGCGGGCCCGACGGGGATGGCGGTGACGCGGCCCGCGCCGCCGTCCAGCAGCGGGTTGACGACCTGCACGATGTCCGGCTGCAGCGACTCCCCCTCGCCGAGCTCCACCGGCGCGGTCTCGCTGCTAGGACTCGTCGTCAACTCCAGAGATATTATCTTCTCTTGTGTCGTCTCCACCTAAACGAGTACGGTTCCACGTGTCAAAATTCATCGCTAGGCGGTAAATAAACATGTTTAAGTAAGATTTAGTCACAAGATGATGTGAAGGAATCTGGATGGTTTTAGATCAAACGAACGATTTTAACTAACAGTGTTTTAATATAATGTACTAACTTTACTTGTTATAGTATATAATGTCAATAACTCGATACTTGAAACGTTCGAATTGAAAAAAATCTAAGCAGTGTCCCTCTAGCCGAACTTCATTGGTATATTATTTTAAACATGGTAATGTACGTAAAAATCAAGAAACAATATTTTAGCTTCGTTCGTTTGAACTAAAATCCACTCAATGGGACTACATCAAAATTAATGAAATGTTCGAATGAAACTTAGCAGAAATGAATGAAAGAGTGTTAAAGACTCGTACAGTTCACAAGTTGTATATACACATCTACACAAGTTAAATAAAACACATGCACTAGGCTACATTAGTATTGAAATTAGGCATTGGTTAGGCCACAAAGCTTTAAAAGTTTATAACAATAATTGCAACAAACCATATTTTCTTTTCGCTGGCTTTCCGTGGCTAGAATCCAGGTATTGTCTGACAAATGATACACAAATATTAAGTTAGCATGCCATGCTTAAACATCATGCAACACACATGTGATTTATATATTTATGTAATATATTAATAAATAATGAATACCATAAATATAATACTATTGTTGAATATATTATCAATCACCTAAATTTTGTTTAACATAATATTGCTTATTTTTCGGTTATTATTTTGGAGCAGAAGAAATTTTAAAATATTTTTTCATTAACGTGTCGCTACCACCATATCAGTAAATTAATTCTATGTGAGAAAGACTAGGTGCGATGTATCTACAGCTTCTATTTCATCTACTTGCTAAGACTATTATTTGAACACCGTATTTGACGTTCGTGATATATATGTATAAAGTGCATAAAGGCTGCAGTACAAGTCATTGGTCAGTCAAATGATGATTTTGATTTCACTAGTTTTCAAAAAGTCTTCCGTCCACTTTCAAATGCAAATACACATCGCCATCAGTCGCAGTCGTAATAACGTTTCAATGTCGTAATATAACAGCACGTAGAAAGCTAAGCATACTTTGAGATACAAATTATCATGTATTTAATTATAATAGAGATACAATAAAAACCACACACAAAACAGCTTTGCCTGTGTACAGCGTCTTCTATTAATAAAAAACCAAATGCAGCAGAATGTACAGTCGCGACCTCTCGTACCTCTTTCTCAATGACTTTCTCAATGTACTCGACGGTTCGCACTTTAGTCTCTCCGGTTGTGGGACACACGTATTCCTCGGTGCGTAGGGTAATGCGCTCGTCTAATAATTTTTCTTTCTCCTTCACGGCCAGTATTGGCCCCGGTTTTGTACGTAATGCGATACGTGGCAGGGGCCATTTCTATAATTTGTAAAGCCAATTTGACATTCACTCCCCATATAGACATACTTGTAATAATTGCCAAGCGACAACCCAACCCAACATATAACACATTATCTGTTACCTTTTAGTCATAATATTAGGAAAGACACAGCATAATTAGTTATAAGATATTGTTCTATATATCTCGATATGTTTCTCTATTTTATTGGTATATTTGAAGACACATAATTATGACTTAATAATAAATATATGAAATCGATTGAAACTGAACATAATGCACCGATATAATCAAGTGTTAATGACCAATCAATGTTAAGTTACGGACAAGGACATGTATTAGGTATGAATTACAACATAAATATGTTTACTGTTAGATGGAAAAAACAAAACAATTTTTAATAATTAATCTGATATTTAGGAACATAAAATTAAGTTATGGTCGCAACATCTTCGAAGTTAGTATATTTCATATTTGATCTGTTTTTTCCATCAGCTTGGTCCTCTAACATTTATTTGGATGGCATCCAAAGAATTATAATCGTAATTGTTAATTACCTCTGAAGGAGACTTATCCCTTGTTGGTAGTTCTCCTATAATTTCATGCGCTGGACCCACCATGCTTTTAATAGCTTTTTGCGATTCTATCGCTTCCTAAAATATTATAAATTTTATAATTACTCACGTGTAAGCGATCACACAAGTTTCATAACGAGTGTTATTACATTGTGTGACTTTGTTCAAGTGCTAAAGCATGCAAGTCAATTTAGTTAGTAGTGGTCCAATTCAAGTGCCGGCCGATCAGTAGACCCTAACGTTACCTTCCAGCAATTTTTCCCCTATAAAATTTATGTTGATTCCGAATTGTAAACATCTAACCTACTCCATACTGAAGTTTAGGTTTAGTTTGAAAACCTGTTTGAAGTATTTACTATTATTTCTTACATTTTAAAAGTCACCACAATGATGTTAGGATTCGAAAAAATCGTAGCACTGTGAATGGTTAATGACGCTAATGATATGCGATCTGAACGCTAGCTTACTATCGCTCACTACGCAACATTAGCTACAAGTAATCGGTATTTTCATATTTGGGCATCACTAAAAATATATCTAGAACTATGATATATCACTAAACATATGTATGTCAGATACAAAAATTACGAGTACATCAAAATATAAATTTTTAGGAAAAGAATATTTTTCAACTCAAGTACCGTTTGAGTTGAATGTTGAGTTGAAGTTCTTTATGTTCAAATTCGATATGAGAAAAAAAACTGCATAAAAGCTAATAAATGTCTTTGTTGTCTATATTTGAAGCGAATTTCCAACGAAAGAAATTATCTATTCGTCATGTATATATTTTTTAAAAGATGTTCCCTTTAAAAGTGGAACGAGCAACAAAATCATGTACACTAACTATCTAGTTATGTTATGTAGTATGCGTCACCTGTTCGAGCGAGCGCAGGCGCGCGGCCCGCCAGGCGGCGCGGCGCGCGGCGCGCGTCTCCGCGTCCTCGCCCGCGTCCGCCGCGCCGCCCGACCGCCGCCGCGCCGCCTTCGCTGACGGACTCACGCCGCCCGTCGACACACTGCCAAACACGATACATACTAAATATAGAAACGAGTCGTGTCGAATTGCAAATTGTAGATATTTGCGGGACGAAGACAGCGCGGGCCCCCTCCAGGCATCTACCCCCTGCCCGCCGTCGCCCACGGGGACATAGCTGCGTTAGTATGCCCTTACGTTGCTACGGAATATACGCTTGTAGTTGTGCGTAACAACTTCAGAGCGGACTAGCAGTTTGGCGCTGACTATACTTTAGTTATGGAACGTATTTAATCTGAGTGGCGGAGCTGCCATCAACTGCTCACATGTCGGTATAACAGGCAAAAAGTTAAAGGTTATCGCCAAAAACCGACCAGGCATCGTTTACACACATAAATGATGAAATTAAACAAACATCTAAATGATGAATTAAAATTGTTACCCTGGATCTGATTTTTTTTAACGACGTGTACAACAATACTAACACCATATTGAATCCTACTGAAAAACAAATTAGAACGGAAAAAATCCTACACAATACTATCCCGAACATATAAAGTTGATTACTTCGTCATCTTGGATACCGTTTTGAAGTAATTCTCTGGGATATTTTCTCCCGATGATCTTCACTGATAAAGTGACAAAAAACCTTGTACATACAAACGAATATTATCGACTGTGATATTCATTTAAATTCATGGCACTCATACATATACCCATAATTCAATGTATAACTAACAAACAATTATATGTATTAAAATTATGATGATTACCTATGGCCATTCTCGTAGGGTTCCTCATCGGAATGCGAGCTATCTCCGCTGTGGCGGTCCTCCCCCGGGGACCACGAGCCGAGTTGAGCGCGCGAGAGGGTGGCCATCTTCCTTTCCTCTTCTTGCTTCAATTTCTCCACCTCATCCGCTGACAGGAATGTGAACACTTTATCTGTAATTTGATAAAAAGATGGTTAGGTCGTTTGTCCACCTCACCGTCACCGAACCGATACAGAGGACGAGATTATTTTGGGATCGATTTTAATACGTCGTGACGGCGATAGTATGTCCTGCGACCGATATCGGCGGTTTATTTTGTTCCTGCAGTCACGCATGTGACGGGCGTGTATGTACAAGTTCCAATGTTTTTTATATTGCCGGCACAACGGCACGTCAAAATCTCGGTGCCGATCTAGCAGTCACGCCGATGTACTCGAAATATCGGCGGCCGGGATGACGATGCTCGGGTGACGGACGTGCGGTGAACAAGCGGCTATAGTAAATATATGTACGCTACTTCGGCGCCGTCATTAATTATCGGTATCGGCTCGGTGACGGTGGCGGTGAACAAACAGAGCTACTCTAATGCAATAGTCGCCAATTTGCAAGTTTATTTTGAGTAGTCAGTTCTTAAATTTACCTGGTCTAGGCGATGATTTGTGACTTTCTTCCATCGCGTTTTCAAAAAACTTTTTCTTATCGCTTACAGATGCTTTCACAAAATTACCAGAATGAGGTGGGGAAGCCTGGGAACACATCAAATCATATAAATATCTAGACACTTTCAATACCAAATTATTGCGATAATGGATATAAATTAAAAATGAATAAAAAGCACAATGATAATATATATTTACAAGGCACAGAAACCCCCTTTCAGGCAGTTAAACACACATGCATTCCAAATTATATTTGTAAATAAAAATAAACAAATGCACAAATTAAAGTTAATAATGTAAGTAAATTAATAAAACATGCAAAATATAAATAAATGCAAGTTAATTATCACAATTCGATTAAATAACATATGGGATATGAAGGAATGACCATTTCGTATAATTTTTTAGTCAAGTAATCGGGTCGGGTTGTCGACGAACACAATCAAAAGAAGCTGAGTGTGTATGTGTAGTTAAGATGCCGAACATTAATGATTACCTCGCCGATGGCGAAGGATTTGATTTTGCTGCTCCATGCGGGTTTCAGGGTGGATGCGGGCGAGGTACTCCCCTCCATCGTGGTATCCGAACTGTTCGACAATCTATCCGATTCGAGCGCAGTCGTCACCTCGCCAAAACGTACTCTTCTTTCTGATTGAACACTTTTAGGCACGTCACCCGTATTAATTGGAACAGTTCGTGTAACGTTTGCATTTATATCCTTACCTAGGGAGCTAACTAACGTAGGAGAAAATTCTTGCTTTTGGCTGGAATATGTGGACTGATTGGAACCACGTTCCGGAAGAGTACATGTATATGGATTGTACGTACCGGCGACGGTCGTTAAGGACGGATACGGGTTGCTAGGTGGGTACGTCGTTGAGTGAACCATATTCGGTGATATACTACGGGTCCTTAAATCTCGTAATGAACTATGGGGCGGGATAGGACTTGTTTCATAAAAGTACTCCTTACTTGGGTGCAAGTAACACGGAGAATTCGGCACGTGCGATACGGTCGGCAGTGTCGTATAGTAAGCATGCAACAATTCCGGCGGATCCGGTTCCCTAAACGGACTACTACATTCTGTATAATATTCGTTACTATTATCGTCTATAATAGGTTCTAAAGTTCGAGAGATTTGATACGGAGGCACTTCGGATATCACGGTCGGGCGTGTTATATCAGTTGTGATTGCGGTCGCAGTTAATGCGGGATGGGCAATATAGTTTACCGGAGGGGGCAGTTCTGATTCGGGTGAATTGGTAGAATTAGTGGACTGAATCGAGGTTTCAGCTACAACCGGTTCGGGGAGTACGACTCGTTCGGGAATCACGGTAATGGGCGGCACGTCGAAGTCGTCGTCCCCGATACCAACTAAGCGACCGTGAATTACGTTATTATCGAACAGGGGCGGAGGGGGGATGATAAGGTCATCGGGGATCATCGGACCCGCATCGGAGCTCTCCTTCAATTCCGTCGGCTTCACACTCGCAGGTCGACCTCGGATTAGTAGGGAGACGGACCCCGAGCATGCATCGTTAGTGGCGGAAGGCTCCTCCCGGTCGGCGGCATGCAGGCGGGGAGAGCGGTCGGTCGTCGGGGTGTGTCGTTCGTGTATGTCGTGTGGTTCCCGGGTGAAACTAACTCGCTTCGTTTGCGGTTTGCGGGGCACTTGGGGCTTCTGTCTGAGGGGCGGCGGCGCGGGCGCGGGCGGGTCGACGGGCGTGCCGGGCGAGGCGGCCCGCGGGCCCGGCCCGGCGCCCGGCGCGGCCGGCGGCGCGCTCTTCACCTTTTGTTGCGTGAACACCGCGAGCGGCGAGGGGGACGCCGCTTGCGCGCTAGACGACTAACCAAACCAAACCAACAATGTACACAGAGCCGCGCATCTCATTACTCTAGGTGCCGTACGTTAATCTAAACTTAGCCACTTGTGTGTATTCGGACGTTAAGTAGAATCTCCTTATTTTTACATTAACTAGGAGGTAGCTAAAGCGACTTGCACGAAAACGTAGCTTAAATTAAACGGAACTATTAAAGAAAAGTAGCATAATCCGACGGATTATTTCAGCGGCAAACAAAAATCTTCCAAAATAAATGTCATCCGAAACATGCTAACGAAAAACCTTAATTTATAATAAAATGAGAAAAAAAACTGTTCGTTTCGAAACATAGTATATTTTAATGCAACACTAAAATATACATAACTCAGACATTAACAATATTAATTTAATATTTTTTATATTAATGTATAAAGAAGACAACAAATTTAAAATATCAAATATTATCCAATATTAAAATAATTGGCAGTTACAAATTTTGGCGATTTATTACAATTTATTACAATTATTTCAAATTTACTGGCCACTAGCAATTACACAATAATGAAAACTGAAATGATACAGACGACAATAGTATTGATATGTCAAGACTTGACTAAAAAGATAAAGCCAAATTACATTGTAACTGGCGATGCCAAATAAATTAATCGGAATAAATGAAATAACAGAAATGAACAAGCAGGTCGTTTGCATAATACGTAGATTTTGCGAATTTAAAATTATATATGGCATTACAAGTACACTCCAACAATAAATAGTTTCAAATGAATATTAATTCTACAGCTGAATAAAGCACATAGTTGAGGTTACATGGTTTTAGTTAATAGTGATTACAAATTTGCTATTACGGGTATAAATATAAAATATTCACAAAATTTAGTCAAAATATTACAACTACTAGATGAATTACGTGAGGTATATAATTTTTTAAAATTTCTATAATTGATTATTACTTAATATTGGTCTCTTAGATTAGAATATCAGATTGTATATGAGTAAGGTACTGAAGCATATTATTTGTGTAGGATTTGTGATTACAGGAAGTGGTTACATTTTAAACAACAATCAGTGACCGTGGTCGTACTAGCTATTTGAAACGAAAGTACGAGGTATTTGCATAACAATTCGTATTTTCTCAAAGATGACAAATAATTGTATTATGTTATAAATCACCTAGGACTGAATTTTAACACCTAACAACGAAATAACATAAATGTGGACATCGTTTAAACTTCATTATAGACGCGTTAGGTAAATATTAATTTTAATTCGAATAGATTTTGTCACCGCCCTACAATTTTCACATTTTAAGACATTTAATGAACAACGACAACAATTAACGCACACATGAATATTTCAATGATTCTTATAATTTTTAGCGTTCAAAAATTTAGGTATTCCATAAGATACCAATGTCTTCTATAAAATGTTTTTTTTTAAACGATGCACAGCAGATGGATTTGTTTATATCCGAACACAATCCCTTATAACTGCATATATATTTACTTTTCCTAGTGCGACCACGTCAACAATACTTACATAAGCTAGATTACAAGTAAATGCTAGAAATATCGAAAAACGTTCTCGCAATAAAATTCATTACACACAATATACCGTCGCAACATATATAAGTATCTTACGATATAAACAACTTTTCAAGTGCAACACATTGTTAAAATTTATATGATAAATTCTTTAATATACATATCTATTCACGGGACAAAGCTGAAATACACCTATTAACATTATTATAAATGTTGACATTAATTAATAAGCACTTCATTATGTGTGAATAGTTCAAAACACTTCAACAGTGAAATGTAACCAATCATAATTTTGTAATGTAAAAAATAAATGTTTAGGAATTATTACCAACTTATAAATTTGAAACTCGTAAATGTTTACATCAACTTTAGGTAAATAGGCCAGACGGTAACAAGTATGTTCATACGAAATATTGCTTTTTATTTTATTACTATCAATATATCATCTTTATAATTACAATTATACTTTCGTATATTCGTATTTATATTGCATACATGGTTCACCCAAAACATGCTATTGCTGTAAGGAAACCTATTTAAATCGAATTATTGATCGAGTTGCATTTCAGCTATAGACCGTGAACCCTATCCCATCTCACTTAGTTTACGTACCCTCCACCTTACCACTTTAAAAACAATTATCATATTATATACATAATACATTATAGCTCAAAATTACACTTACAAACTCACGATTATACACTAATGACGGTTTTGATAAAACATTTAAAATGTCACAGACAATATACTTATTCTAATATTCAGTGAATTGAACTGTATATAAATACTAATTATTACTAGCGTGCGTTACTATTGTATGTTACTATAATAAAATAGTAACAAAATAATATTGCAACAGTAATAAATTATAATATTGATCGCTACTTCAATAAATAGCTAATATTGTAGTATACAAACTGGTACGTAGGATCAAGCGAGATATTATACGGTGACATTATGTATTAATGTAGTCTGATTTAGTAAACTTTTATAAAATTCTTAATATAATAATATAATCCATAAATGCGAAATTAGCCATTCACCATACACTATCTATTTACACTAAATTGGACAGAAGTATTATTTGAAGTACTAAGTGTTTCCTTCCATTTCCTCAGGGTTTGCTTTCTGCAATGGACGTAATACGCACAGTCAGTATTTATTAGTTATTTGGGTACCGAACGAGAGGACTTTCAAATGCAAGTATTCTAACACATAACGACATAAACTAGGATAGCATGATATAAACATAACACTACCGGTGATGTTACTAAAACATTTGAGAACGAAACGGGTACATCAAGAGTTCCACAATAACTTTAACAGAGTACATGTACATCAGAAAGTATAAAGTTCAAATAAATCCAGGATACATGCAAAACAATTTCGACAGACTAGATGCATGAGAAGACAGAGTCACAAGTTCAATCGGAGTATAAAATATTTTCGTTCGGTAAAATCACCCTTCCCAACGTTTTAATATTAACTACATATTAAATGTTTATTTGAATATATACTAAACAACATTTATTTTGGAAGATAATATACTTAATATACTGAATAATATACTAAGATTATTGTTATAAAAGTAGAAGTATTTTTTTCATGCAAGCAATATACTACACAAGGGTGCATGCTAACTATTAATCGTACTTCAAAGTAATATCGTGCAAACAACTTCAGAATTGTTTTGACAACACACACGAGATGCTATTTTATAAGAATATAATATCATACAAAGCTTTACAATTTACTGTGCATGCTCTCAAGAATTACTTTTTAAAATTAGTAAACTACAGACTAATTATACAAGAAAGACTATAACAGTTAAAATTAAGAATTAGCGCAAACTAAATAAATCTTAATTACATGCGCGTCTACTTATTTATCAGCTATATTATAAAGCTGTTTGATAAGTAACATAAAATAAAAATAGCAATTAATAGCTTGATATTAGAAATAAGAAATCTATAAAATTAATTTAGCCTATAAAACCGTTCAAAATTATTGAGAGACTATCTAACGAATTATAAATAGCTCAATTAAAGTACAATATATAATTCTAGCGGGATTTGAACCTGCTATAATCCTTTCCAATGCATTCGAGCTCATCAATGTCATCTCTTCCCGCTGGGTCAAGAATACGTCATTATTAAGATTTTTATTTTTAAATAAAAAATAAATATTATAATGTATCCACGTCGAAAACATGAGGTGCAGTGCTTCGAAATATTAATTACATTCGTAAATATAAAATTAGGTAAATTTTGCATGGTAATAATACTTATATACAATTTTAGTTTAATATTTTTAAATATAAGTTTAGGATAATGAAATTTTAAAACATTTTCATATGCATAACTTGATTACGTATCCTGGCTAACACGGGAAGAGATAACATGACATTCCTAATGTTATACGAAGATTATATACATAACTGGCACTTCTATATTCCAGATTTTATGGCTTTAATTGGTAAGGTCAAAAGAACAAGCTTTATATCTTAGTTACGGTCAGAGACATCTATCGTACAAACTTTACAGCATTAAGATCTAGAGGTAAGGATAATTTTAGAGATTATTCGTGCAACTGACCTGAGGTTGAAGGGTGTGTTTGGACATAACGACGGTGGTGGTTTTGTGCTGGGGCTCGGGCGACGTGGGCGGAGCCGGCTCCAGAGCCATGCTTTCTACTGCATGCACTATATCCATTACCTGAAATATCATTTTAAAATCATGCGAGGACGTCACTAGGGGAATTATAATACGAATTCGATGATAAATATAATAATAAACAAAATTGTTACGAATCTTAAAAAATAGTAACAGACATGCTCTGTAAACAGAAAAATAAATTGAGGACTATTATTAAACAGATATCATTTAATAAACACTATAATTAAGCTAATATAAATATTAAAAGTTGCATTAAACAATAAGGAGTAAGATATAAAGTGAAAATATTAAATGCAAGCAGTTGTACTATTTTGTAATTATGTCACTTAATGAGTATGAGATTTATCTCCCACAATTCAGAACACAAGATTACATATTAAAACCATTAATGTTTGTAAAATGCCTATAATACAACTTATTTCTTAATACCATATTATAGACAATAGTGTCTGACGGATTAATAAAATACAATTTATATTACTACACTTACCTTTTCAGGTGTGGATTTTTCCCTCACTTCGGCAACTTGTTTCTCATGTTCAAACTCTACTAGATCTTGTTGGAAATGTTGCTCCTGAAAATATTCAATTAAAGAAGAATATAACGATATGAAATATTAAATAACCAAAACGTTTTCAATTATTTGTCACAGAAATAAATATCTTAGATATATAATATACTGGCAATAACAGAGCGGCTTCGGCGATCCTTAAATGCTTCAGACACAGAACTGGTGATTAATTAGCCTTATACTTATAAATCTAATACTCATAAGCCAGTCCTAATACAGATATGTAATACGTGTCAAGAAAAGATTATAGAGTCCAGTATTTTAAATATTAGAAAATAATTTTAAATATTAAATATTAGAAGTCTAAACAGCAACCAACACAATATAAAAAAAATCTATAACATTAAATAATAATCTATCAACTTCACATGAATTATTGTAGGACAACACAATAGCAAGAACAATAAATCTGGTGGACTAATTACGAACACATTAGTCTACGTATTACAATTACTCTATACTGTGTACCACAATAAGTCTATAATTATGTGAATACAAACCTGTTGATGATGGTGCAACGGTTCATCCCTGTCAAGACTCGACGTGGAGTGAGATAGAGAGCCGCCCGTATCCGCCGTCCCGCTCTCGCTACCGGTCTGTTGCAAATGTCCAGTGATTGTCAAAACGCTAACTACTCTCAGCTTATTGCAAGGAATGATTGCTGACGTGTGCTTAAGCTCGATGAACAGCTTTTTATTTAACAAGTGGTCAATAGCTCCGATATACATTTATACTGAACTAAATGAATTATTTTTTCAATGTGAGTGTAAGCAAACGCTATTATGCTTTAGTTAAACTTCATTTACAAGCATCAAAAATGTGAAGATCAAATTCAATAAATCACACAAGTAAAATAAAACAAAAAACAATGATTTTAATCAAAGGTGAATAAAATTACCAAAATTGTGTATGTCTAAAAGATACACGGTTTAGTAATAAAAGCTGGTGTCGCTGACTTTTAAATATTGTTTTGATAATATATCTTAAAATAGAAATCATTCTTTGTTATGGAAATTTAAGATGTAATGTCCTCCCCGTAAATAAATTTGCTGCAGATATTTTTTATATTTCAAAAATATTCATCATACACAGCTATGATTTGCATTTACAAAAATTATAGTCCGTGTAAAACTGCTAGTCCGTCGCCATAGCAAATTTTATGACTACACGTGCTCGCAACAACTTCAGAGCGGACTAGCAGTTTGGTGCGGACTATACCTAATATACAATGCGTTTAAAGATGAGACTATAGCAGTTACGCTCATATTTTTATAAAACAACGTACAAAAATCTATCAGAAACACACCAATTATTACAAAAAATCAAAGTGTAATCCAAATCAAACATCACACTCGACAGCCTATCGTATACATATAAACGGTACTCACGGTGAGTTTCTCTGGTCGCGTGTAACCGTAGCACACGACGAGGTGGAGCGGCGCGTGCGTGGCGGAGCGGAGCGCGTTCACCGCCTCGTTGTGCGTCGCGCCCAACAGCGATACGCCGTTCACTTCCAATAGGCGCATTCCCACCTGGGGAAGTTGATTTTTTTATTATAGAGAAGAAGATTTTTTCACGTAGACGTTACGTTTGGTAATAGCTTGTCGAAGTTTTCTCAAGTCGCAATAAATAACTATGCAGAATGTTTGATGTTATCAAACTTCCGCCGATAGGTCTGTTTTTAATGTCTACTATAAATATATCCCTCTTAGAGCCGAACCATGAACAATTCAACCAACTTTTTATTTTAATGTTAACAATGTGTTAATTTCCTACATAATTAAAATAAGTAACAACGCAACACATCTGTTGTTATGTTACAACATTCCTGTCAGAAGTCTACTTACCAAAAATAAAATGCCTGAGAAAAACGAATTTGTTTCGCAAGCTAACAAAGGATTTTCAATAGTGTTATACTTGCTAACAACTAGTTAAAATAAAATGTACCTTTAACCGGCCATCTCTCCTCGCAGCGCCGCCACTGTTTATCTTCGATATGAAGACACCTTCGTCATTGGGGTCGTTGGGATTACCGCGTTGCCCGTTTAGTCCGCCCTTTATGTGCATACCAAGTTTCTCGCCCTCTTGTTTTATTATCGTAAGATCCTATAAAACAACAAGTATTTTAATAGACTTATACAAAAATACGTTATTATTTGTCTATGAAAACTCTTTTACAATTTGACTGATTCAAATAATAAAATACACACGTGTAATTGTAATAAACGATTTGTTAAATACTATTTTAAGCACATTATTTCTCAAAAACCACACATACAACGGGTATCACATTATCATGCAGACATGCAAAGCTTTTGGAAGAATATGTGGTTCATCTAATATTTAAACTGCTCATGCACATGCCAGCTAATCTAGCTGGAGTATAAGAGGCGATACTTATCGTAAAGAAATTGCTTATTTACTTAGAGTACGGTACAGCGAAGTCTAGAGAATATATTTATTACCAAAGCTAGTATTATAGCAAAAGAAATTTGGACTCATTCAGTTACTTCAAATTTTTTTTCAAAATTCTACAAGTAAGCATTTCACGAAACCATTCAATACGACGATAGCTGAGCACACTGATCGACTGGGGAGGGGGTGGATCTGACATACAATAATATTTTTAAACACACAGAATTTCGAGATCGTTGGATGACGGTCAAACTTACAGTTGCGTCTACAATCTCAACTTGGATGAGACCCTGTATAGTGTCGCAGTGGCCGTCGCGGTCACGTGTGAAACAAAATAACGTTATGTGTTTTATAACCAAAAGCATATATACTGTTTAAATATCATAATTCGAATCAGACAAGTCGCTGTCGTTAGATATAATATATTTTCGCAAAGTATAAAATATAGAAAAATCTAACGACCTCGACGTGATTAATTAAAATACATTTCTTTTTGGAAAAAATGATGACATATTGTTTAGATACACTGCAGGGTCAAAGTACGGTCATTCGTATCGGTATTCTCGTGTCATAAAAGTGAAATATCAGAGATATAAGCGAAAGAAACTGCTGCATAATATGTAAACAGTTCGATCAACTAATGACAGTTGAAGTGGAAATGTGCTTAAGCCTTGCACCTTTCACGTTCCCATATTGTTATTGCCAAATACTACAGAAGCGTCGTATTCATTTCTTCTACCAAACACCTGCGTTGTATGATGAGCATTGTATGATCGGTCGTGTTACTGCCGAATCCAACAACTTGCAGTCATGCAAACATTGCGCAACTTGCACCGTATAAACATACAAATTACAGAAAATTGCATTAATCCATTGCAACACTCGCTGCTACGTTTTTGGTTTCATATTTTTAATTACAAGCATTTTCTCACTCAGTTTGCAGTCATTCATTAAATACACAACTTACTGTACGCATGACACAGGTTTGCCAATCAAAAAATTAATACTGCATTAGATGTCATATTTACTGCAAAAGCAACTTTTTTGTTAACACAATCCTCTTCAAATAACAAAGCGAATCATTCTCATATGTGTTTCGTGTAGTTTAGTTTAAACTTCATGTCTTAAAATTGTATCATAGATATACGTACAATCAACTTTAGATGACTATAAATATAGCTAATTTTCAAATGTAGATTAATAAAATAGTCAAATTATGTAGTTTCAAGTAGTCTTAGCATTTAATGTTAATTGCAAGATGCTCAAAATATGTTATAATAATTTTCACAAACATAATATAACAACAGTGCTTGTTATTTAAAAATAGGCGTAATAAAATCATTCACATTTTATATTATATTATGTTCGTTACTGTTTTAATAGTGTAGTGTTGTACATCAGTTTAATTATATTTGTCATGTTCACTGGCATTTAAAACCGTACGTAAAAACATTCATTTACAATATTTTTTTCAGAACTCTAAAATGTTCACTACTGTTTCCGCCTCATATAAAATACTACTCGTGACAATCCCCTATACCTTAATTGTATGCATCAAAAGATAACTTTGAACTGTTTTTAACGAAAAGTTTTTGTATTCTCGTATTTGTTCCTTTGCACATAAACTGCCCTCCCCTCTAAATCTTGACAAACAAAACTTTAAACAAGTACTTCAACTATCTATGCAAATCGTGCGTGACGTCAGTAATTCAGTCACGTGGTTGGTCTCAATCCATAAACACATACTTCAACTATACAAGTGAACAGTGCGTGACAATCAGTCGTGTTATATGTTTATTGACAATCCACAAACACTTCATATATAGTCTGATTCTTAATTAGGTGTCCAAAATGTAAACAAAGAAATGTCTTTGTCAAAATACGATTACAGGTATTGTAAACCTTAACAAATTAACAAGAAACAAAAACTTTTAACAAATTCAACAAAAATAAAAACTTAATAATTTCACACAATTTAACAAACGCGCTATGAAAACTATAAACCATTCGAGTTCAACCACGAACATCAACTACGAAACTTAAAAATGGCGGCACAAAAAATGTTTTGGATCCCGAAATTAAAATATGATACTAATTTTCTACCATCAACCTTGTTTTTTTATTATTATTATTGTATAGAACGAAATTGAGTTAATATAAATATTGAAAATGTGAATTGATCTTAATTTGTTTAGATTATTATTTTATTATCGTTTTATTACTTTAATATCGTCAAAAATAGAAAACTACCATTTGAAACGTATTTTCTTGATGGGTCAGCACATTGTTTACATTTTGGACACCTAATTATGATTCGGACTATATGCCCCTTCTACGTGTAATATCGTAACCCACAAAAATAACTTTGTACCAAAAGCTCGTTTTCGTTGCATAAATTGCCTTATTTTAATGTGTTTTATCGACACAATTAAAGTTGTAAGCCTTTAAAATATATCAACCAAATTTCATAAGAGATACCTGCAGAAATGCAGATTTTATTCGCATTTTAGCATATTCGAAACTTTGAAACGGTCTCCTGTAAAGTTGTCATTTTGCAATTACGATATTATACGTAGGAGGGGTCGATATGTAGTATGTAGTGTGTAGCGCGCGTCGTTGGTCGTGTCGGTCTTGTCGTGACGTTACCTGGAAGCCGTGCGGCAGCGGGTCGTGTCGCACGGTGAGGGCGAGCGCGGCGCCGGGCTGCAGCAACAGTTGCACGGCGTCGCGGTGCGTGGCGCCGTGCAGCTCCGCGCCGTTCACCTTCAGCAAACGGTCGCCCATACGCAGCTTGCCTGATCGCGCCGCTACCCCGCCGGGCACGATCTGAGTTAGAAGCATAACATGCTTTGATTTACGTACGGAAGTAGCAAAATTGTATGCGGTCCGAATAACTAAGTGATAGTGTTCACGATTGTCCAATACAAATAAAACAGAAGTCCTACTTGTGACAAATCGTCGTGTGACTTGTAAATATTATGGTAGTTGTAGCGTAATGTACGTGTGTATTAATTAATTGAATAACATTATAACAGTAAAATTTTAACAAAAATCATTTTAAAAATATGCATAAATCCGCAATGATACAACAACACAAACTAAATGATTATGAGTTTACTATTGAATTGGAAGCTTTTGTATTCCCTCCAAACTTACGATTACGCCTTTAAGTGAAGAATCACATTGAAATTCAAATTCTTGTCTTCAAGAAAAACATGTTCACAAAATAATACTTACATGTGATACGAATATACCGGGCTCCTTACCACCGAATGGCACACAAGAATGATCTGTTCCACCGATTATACTGAATCCGAGTGAACCGCCTTCTTTAACCAATGTTACATCCTGCAACAATAGAATTACATGTTGTTGTAAACCAGTGGAATATATAACCATAATGTAAATTTACATTACTTTTCAGGAAAAAAATATTGACAAATTTAATATAAAACAGAAATGTATAAAAAATATAATAATACGTCAATTATAAATATTTTTCATAAAAAGCGACGAACTTCATCGGAAGAAGCTCACGTTCCGAGAAGTTACGAACGCAACACACAATTATTCAAAAAGCCATTAATTGTTTTGCTAAAAATGTGAATCTACGAATAAAGTACCTTTTAAAACGTACTATTGTTAATCGGCACTTAAAGCGGTAAGCAGAAATAAAAAATATGATATATTTTGTAACGCGAGTAATGTATATTTATGTAAGAAACAAACCTCCAACCCATATGATGATATGTCTACCCATAATTATTGGGATGATCTAGGATTTTATAATATAGGAGTAGCAGACGGGCATACAATCCACCTGATGGTAAGTGGCTACAGCCGCCCATGGGCATCTGTAATCAACCCCAGATAAGGTGAGATACCTATCTGAGGTCATCCACAGGTGCGCCGATACCCCTGAGTACTAAGCTGCAATGTCTCGGAAAAGTAAGTCTCCCTTACCACACCCGTCAAACCGAACACTATGTTAAACGCTACTCGCTTAACACTGCTGTTATTAAACAGAAATAGGTGTGGCGGTGATGCCCCCGGAGTCAAACCATAGATGGTTCTACCACCATAAAAGGTCACACGCTGTGTACTAAAATAAATATATATCTTGTTTAAAAGCTATTTTGGCATAAATTTAAAATCTTAAGATTAACGAATCAATTTCGGTAGGTTTTGTGTAAAAATAAGAAAAAAGTAAGTGCCTACAACTAAACAAAGCTATCTCTAGTTTTGTAGTAACATTTAACAGATAAGTAACGGTTGTTTTATAATTATTAAATGTTTTAAATTAAAAATAAAAATTTGTAACGACGAAGAAATGACGCAAAATTTTATATAAGAAGTCGTTTCCAGCATATAATTAATTTACAATATGTTTATATTGGCGTGTTAATTAAATTTCGTGCACAACATTTAATGCACGCATCATAATAGTCTTTTAGTTGAAGGCTCAATGACAAAGATGAATCTTGTATGTTATGCAGTGCATACATAGTATGTGCAATGCATTACATATGCATGTATTGGCAATAAGTATCACGTACTATAAAACTACGCAGTGGTGATTTTGCTCGTCTTGATCCTCGGCATTTTTAAAAAAGATTTGTTTGAAGACTTTACAGAAAATACGCAGTGAAAGATTTATTGTTATTGCAGTGATAATAAATAAGGGAGATTTCTAATTGCAATTAAATCAAAGTATAAAAAATTAACCCACATTAAATAATATATTATCAATTTATTCCTCATGCTATTTTTTCAATAAACAACCTCAGTATTTTCCATTTCAACCTTTATACTGGCACTCCCCCGTTTGTTAAGAACCCGTTACTGTGCCACTACTGGGCACGGGTGAGAAAGATTAGGCCACACTCCACCGCGCTGGCGAAGTACGGATTAGTAGATTTCATACACTGTTTCCTTAAGATTGCTTAGGTATCCAAGTTTTTTCACGAATTTTTCACCGTTCTCCGTTAAAGCAAGTGATGTAAAATAACTTTGAAAAATCAAAGATGTCTTCTTGGGTTTCGAAACATGGACCCCTTGAATGAGAGGCAGAGTTTTAACGTTATCACTTTTATAAATATCCCTTTAGTATGTTAATATATTTCGCGACCTCTATCTTCATAATATCTTGTATTTTACTATATGGCATATAAATTTGGCGTTCGGTTAATAACATACTATCCATGCGCGATAACTGATCATAAATGACAATAAGAGGCCTGAGAGTGATGACATCCTATTAAAATGTTGGTAAAATATAAAAGAAAATACTATTTATACGTCATCTATCGTTTTTGCACTTCAAGCAGGGTTCATATTATCGCGAACGGGATGTAACATTATATCGTGCCTACAAATGTCCTTTAATTGCCATTTCATACAAAAATATATTTTGCACCTTTATATTGGCTCTTGGCAAATCCCCAAAGGATCCAAACTGAGGGGTATCTACTCACAGAGGGGTCTATAACGTTACCAAACTCTTTCAATTGGGAGTGTTCTTCGTTCAGTTTTTTAGATTAATCCTTACAAAAATGTCTACACATCGTGTCATTCGATATTAAGGCATAATTAAACCATATATTTTTATTTATTCAGTAATTTAGACAATACTTATTACTATTCGACTAGAATAAAAATGCATTTATTTGTATTTATTATACTATAAATACCTATACATAATAATAATAATACATAGGAGATAACAATGAAGCGATAACGCTATGTGCGACTGTATATACAGTGGTCGTCAAGTCGTTAGCGGTTCTTACTTCGATGATGAGCGGCTCGACGAGGTGGTTGTCTGTGACGCGCGTGACCGTCGTCTCGGTGAAGGTGGACTTGGTGATGGTCTCGGTGACGCGGCCGGGCGCGGCGGGCGGCGGCGGCAGCAGCGCCGCGGCGGCCGCGCGCTCCACCGTCACGCGCACGCCGCGCTCGGGCGGCTCCGAGCGCGCCGAGCGCTTGCCGCCCAGGAAGTGCGCCGGGATCATCGCTTGGAACTCCTCGCTCGTCATCGGCCGCGCCGGCTGCGCGGTCAACACGTTCACATCGCATCAGTACGGTCACGGTGTAAGGATCTATACAGTATTGTAACTCGGCCCTGTCCCTGATATATACCTACGGGGGCGAGCGCGAGTTCGCGTTACGGCTGCGCGCATACAGTATTTTAATTAAGTCTGACTTTCTTCAGTTTTTTTTTATTGTAAATATTATATTTTAGCCGTTACATAGCAGGTCCTTACTAGGCGTGAGGTTGCTTGACATTTTGTTTTAGTGAAAAATAATAAATAATAAGTAAATTAATAAGTTACAATAAATAAGTTGCAAGTTAGGAGGTATGAGAAGTGTAGTTATAATTTGTTCATGTTCATCAATAGCTTTTGCCAAATTATTATTCTTATGTCATTTTCCTTCGTCTTATCTAATTATTTATTTACGAATCCAGGTATTTTGCTCGGTAAAAAATCGAAATACCAATCTTTTAAAAAATAAACAAATAATGGTACCTACTAGTACAGACGCTATATAATTGTTTAAATAATGAAAAAAACGCTGCCTAAAAATCGTCACACGGACCGCTCATCATTGCGGCACGTTCGCGCCTATTCGCATATCGAGTACATACGGAAATCGAAGCGCGTAGGTATAACTTGCATTCCGTGCGTTTGTATGAATATAGAATACTGTATAGATACTTATACTGTGGTACAGTGGACGCCCGACGCGGGCATCGGGCGGCGGCGCGTCCGATAGCCGGGCCGGATAGCGGTCGACCTACACGTGTCCGGGGTGATGGCGGTGATGCGTACGAGCCCGGTCCGCGCTACTAAGCGCGCCCGGCGCCGGTTGGAAGCCCCGTCGGACGCCGCACCCTTACGTGGCGAAATATGAGCTCGGTATTTCGAAACGTAGCGGATGCGACGTCTCCCGGGACCCCCGCGGGCCGGACGTTTCAAGCGACTAACTACTATGATGTGAGATGACACTATGGTACGAAACACGGTGGCGAAAGCGAGATTTCGTAAGCGTGGATGTGAACGTGTCAAACCGTTCTATGACCGTCACCCGCGAAACTGTATCGAGCGAAGGGAATGCCTCGGACTTACCTGAATATCGTCGAATACGTCGTCATTAGAGCCGTGCATTTTATTGGCGCCGGGAGTTAGAGGCGTGCTCGTACTGTTAGTTGCCGGTTTGTTGCCCGCCTGAAGTCAATATAATAGGTAATTTAGAAATCTTGGACCGCTAAGCGTAACTAAAAGCATATTAAGGGTCGAAGCTTCGCTTATTTTACATTTACACATTCTTTCTCCAAACTATTCTACGCATCACTGTTGGAACATAAGATCACATAATTTACATTTAAATTTCCACAACCATAAACATGTTTACATGGTACCTTTACATTCATATTGATCATCCCAAGCCCTGGAGGGACGTAAAAGCGTACACGATAAGCCACATATAGACCTCACCTGCCCGTTTGTTTGACTTAGTTTCCTTGGTGCCGGTTGCGGTGGTACAGTAGAAGTCGGTGCGTACGCGGTTTGCGGTTGCGGTTGTGTGCGCGGTTGTGTTTGGGTGGTCGTGAGTTGCGTGGGCACTCGCGGTGCGGTGTGGTTTCCCACGAGTGGTGCGCTGTGGTTGCCCACTATTGGTGTGCTGTGGTTGCCCACGATTGGTGTGCTGTGGTTCCCCACAATAGGTGTGGTGTGGTTGCCCACGATTGGTGTGCTGATGTGGTTCGCGGTGGGTTTCGGTGCCGTTGTAATGTTCACATTCGTCAGGCTCGTCTTGTGCTCTCTCACTTCTTCGGATGTAGACTTCCGCGGGAGCAATTCTCCTAAAACCATTCACGTCATTACATACATTTATTATATGCAGGTTAACAGGAACAATATTATATTTTTATATTGATAAAACAATTACATTATTATGGTAAAGAATACCTTGTTCGGGTGTGATTGTCCGCTGTAGGACAAGTCTCACAAATCGTTCGTGACCGGTAAGCAAAGCTACGGCGGCTTCGTGTCGGGCGTTCTCCATATCAACGCCGTTAATCTGAAAATAACATTATAATCTATTTAACTTCATGTAATTCATAAAAATGCGGTTGTTGAAGTCGTATCAATTAATTTATTTTTTAAATACAGAAAATTATGATACTTCGTTTTATAAAAGCGATAAAAAATACCAATATTTTTAAAATAACCGGAAATATATAATTTAGAGTGTGGTAGAGTGCACTAAAATACATATTGTGTTTACGTGTGGACTAAGATTTTACCTAAAAACCCAAAATCACAACACTTACAAAAATACACACTCCAATGTTATCGCATGGATGACAATTACTATTTAGGACATTCGAGCCGATCTCCAAGTTCACAGAACACAGTAACTCACCGATACAACCTTGTCGCCGACTAACATCTTGCCGTCCTTCGCGGCGGCGCCCTGCGGCGAGATGCGCGATATGTAGATGGCGTCGCTGTCGTCCCTATAGGGCGGCGAGCCCTTGCCGCCCGCGATGCTGAAGCCCAGACCCGCGCCGTCGCGGATCAGGGTCGTGTGCACCAGCACCTTTTGCTGGTATGCTGGTCAGGGATAAGGGAATTCATTATTCGATAGATAATGGAACCGTGGATTATTCAACGTGTATATTAATGATAATTTATGAGATAAATTATATTATAGAATGATATAAATTAAAGCTTATTTTATCAATAACTCAAGAATATCAATAATTTGTATCCCTTCGAATAATTTACGCAATTAAATAATTTTCTTTTCTTATTATAAATTATTTGATGAAACATAATATTTTAAATAAAAGTAATTTTTGTATAATTAAATTAAATCGCTTCTGTCATATTCGCTAAAGTTGGGAAAATGTTGGCTTAAACATAATAATGTTTAAGCCAACATTTTCCATACATATTGCATATTATTATATACGTAAATGCATCTGACATGTACACATGACATCAGACAAAGCGACTGGACAATTATACCAACAATGTTCAAATCAAAATAAAAATATTAAATTTTGAAGCGTTGTCAACTTACCGGGCGGTACATAAGGTTGTGTGATGGGCGGTGGAGAGGCCTGCAGTCGTTGGTAGTTGGTCGTCACCTGCGCCTGTGTCGGTGAAGGGCTGAAGTTCACCGAATTCCCGGAAGGTGTCGTTACGGTCGTTACTGTCGTCGTCGGTACGCTTTGCTCTTTGTACTCTGGTTCGAACTCTTGCGCGTATTGATTGCTGATGATCAGCGGCTTTTGGGGTACGCCTCGACCAGTTGGAATCTTTGGAAAGAGATACAAATTGGTATGGTTTAAAATTATGTAAGTATATTCATTTTGTAATATTTGTTCATTATATAATTCCACATACCTGTCCATTTTCTAATGTTGATACTGTATCCGTAGTGCTTGAGACTGAGTGATGACTCGCTCCACTTGCTGCTCGACTGTGAGTTCTATAATATCAATTTTAAATTTTAAATACAGTTTTATAAAAAAACATCTTCAAAAAGAAAAGTTTAAGGCAGACAGTATCTAAGTAATTTTATTGTTTTCTGAGTTTCTGATTTAAAAATGTATTTTCGTATTCTGTTATTATGCGTAATGTTAGTCAAAATAATGCCCGTATTGAATAAATAATAATTTAATTACCTCGTAGAAGTAGGCGAGTCTCTGGTGACTACGAGTGTGAGGGTAGGACCACTCGCCTTCAGAACATCCACCGCGAAGTAATGATCGACCTCTACGACGGACGTGCCGTTAACCGAGAGCACTTTGTCGCCGACCTGTTAGAAGAAGCATTCGCGTGAAAAGACTAAATGACTCTATCTTTTATTTGCCTTACAATACTAACGTCATAAATTTAAAATGTCAATATAACTCAAAGTCCATTGACCTTAAATAACAATAGATTGTGAAAAGGGAAATGAAATACAATAATTCTCTTTTATACCGGTATAAAATGATTTGGTCTATAAAATAACGCCATGCAAAGTTAAATAATTGAACATGTTTTAAGTTATTTTGTATTTGATAAAATTATAGGTATAATTAAAATTCGATATTGGCAATTTAATTATGATTAAAACAAAAAGAAGGACCATAACTTTCTCATAATAAAATTCCAATATTATTTGACAGATGTAAGAAAAAAATGAAAATAATATTTAGACAAAGCAAGGAAGAAATCGTTTACGATAATTCTCTATTTAGCATTAAATTAAGTACTGTGCAGTTCAGTGACACGTACCCTGAGCCCAGCGAGGTACGCGGGTCCGTTGGGCGTGACGCGCGATATGAAGATGCCGTCATCGTCGCCGATGTACGGCGTGGAGCCGCGCCCGCCCGCTATGCTCAGCCCCAAGCCGCCCGCCGCTCGAGCTATCCGAACCTCTATGCATCGCTGGTCGTTCACTATACGCGCTTCGCTTTCGGCCGATACTGATTCGCCTAGAAACAAATAAAATTTTGCATTAATTTACATTATGCAGACAGATGTTTTAAAATTCGAAAGAAGTAGGTGGACAAGTTCGAAACAAGTAGTAAGTCGTGTTCAATGCTAATTGTGCATTGTAGTTGTCAATGTAAATAGCATTTAATTAATAACGCTTTCTATAGTCGTAGTTCCTCTACAGAACTTCCTTTGCCTTGGATACACACACTAGGACAAGTACACCTACAATTAGACTTAGAATAAAAACCTAAATTCGTCATTTCTGTCTGGCTAGCGAACAAAGCCGGAACTCTCTGGGTGTTAGACCGGTATGGTATCCGCAGCGCCTGGCAGATCGTCAAATGTACCTACTCAATTAATATTGCATCGGTTCTTTCGTTCTGTACAATAATGCGTCTAAAAAACACGTTATAATTAACAATTCAACTTTAACAAGAAACGTGGCTTGGTAAAGATTTAATTATATAGTGTATTGTTTATGTGTATTTATTTATGATGTAATGATATTTATTAATAAACGAAACGCAATAAAATCTTCAGTTAGAACTTTCCCGCGTAATCCTTGAGAGCAAGCTCCAGTAAACAGGGCAAGGCAAAAAATACTCTCAATATATACGCATTTTTCGGTCACTCGAGTATATCGCTACAAATTGACCAAAAAATCTTTCATAAAGACAAACTAACTCATAAGATTATATTATCAAAATCCCATTCTTAGTTCTGTTATGAGATGGCATAAACAAACCGATACCCCCGAGAGGATGAGCAGTAACTACGCGGTCACTTATGCTCTAATCCATAAAAACTCAAGAATTCATTGGCTCAGTAACAAAAGGAAGAGACATACTCGTTTCATTACGAGTAAGAACAGTTTTCTTTATTAGTTACTAATAGCGCCATTTGCCTTAATAGCTTGTACATACCTACATCGACGCTCGTACTTGTCCGTAATGGACGTGTTTTTGCTGCTCGTTTATACGGAAACAACATAAAATACATACAGGTGTAAGTTACGTATAGTATAGACACATGTTAACGTCATGGTTACATCGGAGTCAAAATGTATTGAATACTTAAGTGGGCAGATATTTACAACCTATACCTGCTTACTTTATACATACACATGTCCTTTTCACAGTTTCAATGTAAATCATTTAAAAACGAATTTGTTAAGTTCTTTTTGGGAAGTTATAAACATAATCATGTTACGTATATTACTTCAAATAAGTTATTAGGCTGCGTTTACATTGACTTTTCATTTTGTGCGTATGGATTTTTATTAACGAGACATACCTATATTAACTTTACGAAATGTCTTCATATAAACACCTTTCAACTACGCAATAGTCCCGTCCCTAGTTAATTGATTGTGGGAGGTTGAAAAAGTCCGCTAGAATAATAATGATTAACCCGGTGACAATTAAAGGTGAACAATGGTATGTAAGGATGCAGTGCAATACATTTACAAGGTCGCCACTTTACCGTACAATGATCACGAGCATAAAATGTTGGTCACGAACATTGCATGTTACAATTACATGTTCTAAATTTACAATTTTATCTTTTAAGTACCGACCATGGCTACCATTTCTAATAATTGCTTTTCATTAGCATTGCGCAACCTAACCCTACGTAACAATATTTATGGTCAATTCGATTGTCTTTCGTAATATCAATTTATTTCGGCCCATCTAGATTTTAATACATTGATAACGATTACGGATTCAATAACAAGACAAATGGCGCGGCAGTAAGTTCCCATACAAGTGAATTTCACTTGCCACAATCTTCAATGCGACCTCTCGGTTGAATTGAATAACAAATGAACGTATGGCAGTTCGCAGCGTTCGCACGACAATCAGTGTGCCGTGATAAATGAATAGAGCGCAGTGAAATCATGATCCAGAACCGTCGCCAGATCCGCGTCCTGCGTCGCTCGTCGTCGCTCACCACAATAGCCAATCAGTCGGAATACTTTCACCCCACTGTAACCTTAATGGAACAACAACGCCACCATTGTGTATCCTAGAACGAGTCGTGATAGTTAACAGAGGGATTCGTGACTATCGTTTATCAGTCGGTAGTCTTATTTCATTGGGAAACACTCTTTTCTTGGATTGATGGTAATTCACTTATAGTCGGAGAGTAATGGCCGAGTGAAAGTCGAGTAGGATAATCCCATTTTATCGTACATGTAACAATGATAGAATTGCGAAACGTCTTATTGCAATTTAAAGAGCTATGTGAAGGCGGCCTCCTAATCGGTGAAAAGGTAGAGAAGCAATGTAGGAAATGGTAGCTATGGGGAGTAAAAGCTTAATGATGGATATTTACGAGATATATTAATAGAGGCAATTGAATTTAATGATGATGTGTGTAACGGGTAAAACAGTACGTAGTCAGAAGCATTCGGTGTATGCCTGTCAGCCTCTTGGTATTTGAGGCTTAAATGCTTCGTCCGAGTTTATGACGCATATAAAAGTAGAAACTTCTCGCCATGGTTTTAACAAGCAAATAAAGTTTTATCTAATGGCGATATAAACAAATACAATTTATATTTATGGATACCTAACAAAAAACGATCTTACTTCAAGTTTACGGGAAAGTACTGGTTCCAAGCAAAGTTAAAAACAGCATATTGTTTAAGAATAAAAAGTCCAGACGTTCACTTCATTTACATTGGTTTCCATACACCGGTGACGCGTATACGGTAAAATATTCAAATCACTTCAAGATTATTATGTTCATCACGTTTCAATGAAGTTTTTTCGCATTGACCAACTGTTGTTGCATTGAATATTGAACGGAAGATGACTCCTTTAAGGCCACTCGTGGAATCTCTGTGTTCTACCCACAGCCTTAATATCTGTGACAACGAAGAACACAATCGATAAGATTGTATTGAAAATTACGTAATAGTAAAAAGATATAACTGACAAATAAAATATATATGTGACACGTACATTACGTATTGTTGTTGGTGTGTATTGTATTGTGACATTACGTATTGTTACATTTATTACTATGTAAAGATAGAGATTGATACATAGATTGTGCCTTTAACATATATATGACAACATAAAAGTGTATTTCTTAAATTTAAATTTTATATAATCGTTATGTGTACAACTACACGTATAAACATATACATAATCATTATATAGATACATTTTTAAGAAGCACTTGTCCGTATCAAGTTAACCTTACCTTATAATCCTTGCGCAATGTTTAAATAAATACGGAGTTACTTAAAACTCAAGTGTTATCGACCAATTGCGAGACGTTTCACTTAAACACCATAATTGACCGATAGAACATCTATTTTCAATTTGTTGGAAATTGCCTCACCACAAAAACAACATTCTGTTGCACACACAATAACATTGAAGATCGGACTACCTTAGAACACACCCAAATACGCGAACGATGACCACATCGCAAACAGCTTACTACTGTTTCACCTTCACACTCGTACGTCATAATTCCCTTGCTGGTACCCATGAAAACATATTGCGTATGGCCTATTGAACAAAACCGGTAGACCATTTAGCGTTATTGAACGAGTGCGCGATAATAACATGCGCTTTGCCTCGCTAATATGTAATTACGATGATGTAGTTTATTCTACGTCGTGGTACAGGTGTCTCCTACTAGCCAGCAGAACATGTATAGGATACTAAGAATAAATTACATATTGAAGAACGCAGTTACTTTTATGGCCTTGGGAATATTTACTGGCACATGCTAATTACTTGTATATAATGTGGTGATTTCCAATTTGCTTTTGCGTGTCATCTCTGTAAGTACACATGTAGGTACTCACTCGAAACGCAAAATATTATACTACTTGATACTACATATGCCTGGATAGTTACCGTAGATGGGTTTAAAATCCTACACAAATAAAAAGGGATTAACGCGGTAAGAACGTTATGCAGATTAATTTTAATTGAATCTTATTTAAGATTGCCGTCATATTACTGCTACTATGAAATGCACCTCACATCACTCTTATCCTACCATAAAATACACAGACCACCATTAAGGACACTATAAAAACTATCATCAACGTACCCGGGAGATATTAATTACATTTACTTGCTATACCATCGTATATTATACACAAATAACTTTGTAATCTATTCTATAAGCTAAAGTACATACTCGTAGCTAAGTGGTTATTACATAAAGAAAATAGAATGCGGAAACGAAATATGCAACATGTTTTCTGACTTAGTTGCCTAAAAAACTACCTATTGCATTGTTGTGTTTTTGTAATATTAAATAATTGTATATCCGAATCAAGAAACGGATTTATCAGATCTCGATCATGTCGTCTGCATTACAAAATGATCAAATTGTAATAATTTTATTCGTGTCTTTTAAAATTTTAACTTGCTTATTATATACAAAGATGTCAGGATTAATATTCTTATCATTTTATTCTTATTCCACAAAAAGAGGACTGGTTTAAAATGTTATTAACATTACAGTTTATAAACCCACGCAATGTTTGGGGTGAATAACTTGTGGACTTACATAAATATGAACACAAAACTTAATGCCTGGATATAAAAATAAAATAGAACGACCAAAACAGAATTCAGACAATAATAGTCTGTACAATAAATTACACATTTTAGGAAAATAACGTAACATTAAATCATCGTAATAACTTCTAACACAAGTTTAATGCACTTCGAGCGAAACCACTTACGTTTTTTCCTTCTTATAACACCCATTTCCCGACTAAAACCGGTACGAGATTACTTCCAAAAGCGGCTATTTCTAGTAGAGACTCGATCGCTTAGCACTCTATAAAGGGCGCTGGATTCGAACATCAATCAACTTTGCACTGGCCGGCTAATCTGCCTAGCGCATACCGAAACGGTCATTGTCCAATTTCATTACTACAATGTTTATGGTGTGTCGACTACATTTAATATTGTTCGAATGTAGAGTCCTTCGGGATCTTGAAATAAAACTTAACGAAATTAAGTTACGACAAATCACATAACGTAGCCAGACCAAAACAAACGGATCGAGGACACCGAACTAAAAACTCAGTGACGCATGCGTGCGCGCTGCCCGAGGCGCATGCGTTGACGGAATGCGCAGCAACCACCGAGATGTAGAGGCTGTGGCGCCGGCGCCCGCGCCCGCTTCCTCGCCGCTCGATTAAAAATAGAAAGTCACAACCTGGCACATACCCGACTCCTTTTATTTTTACCCTCACGTTACCTACAAATCCATTATCTTCACCAATAGATCTCATCAATATTGCAGCGCTATGAGAACACTTTCGATTCTCCATGCACTTACGAGTACGTACATATTGATCTGGATAAGAAATGACGGCGAAATTGTTGTCGAGATATATTTACATACTAATCATTTTAAGTAGGTTAATAAATAATTTACGTATGTGTAACATTCCGTGCCCTAATCGTATGATTTATTTTATTAAGGTAACTAAGAAAAGTTAAAATAAATTATTAATATTATACGTAAAATCTCAAGTACAAGAACGACATTACTGATAACTAAAACTTAAAGATCGATTTAAAATGACATGATGGTAAATTACGAGAAATAATAATAAAACAGTTAATAAATACTAGACCGTATTATTATCATTAGAATTGCTAATAATCTCATTTACATTTATATGATATCATTGATTCTTCGTTGGAATTTAGACAATGACATGAGGTTAAAAGATTAAATTTCTCCTCTCACTTGCCCCATACATAATATGTCATTCATATGCATACTATCAGTTTTAATTAATTAAATAATGATATTAAACGATTAACTGAACTGATAAGGAACGTGAAATGAACAACCAGAACAAGGTAGTCTAGACATCGGAAATCACGTCTGCAATTCTAATTGCTCAATTCCCTTTAATTAAATGAAGTTAATTGTAGGGAGTATGGTAAATCGACAGGTAACAAGTCGACCTACCAATTTACCACAAGTAAGAGAAAATTAGAAACTACGAAGTGTACCGGGATGTGGCTTTCAGTTTAACAGCAGATTATTAGACAGGACCCGAACGATTAAGGCTTTCCAATACTCGTCAGACCGGTGATCTACATATTGAAACGCGCACCTTGCTGCCTAGAGTGATAAATGTATGCAAGGGTGCCAATTAGATGCGGAACGCGTCAAAATGAATACTTGAACCTACTTTAATATGCTATAATAATATAAACTTGTTCTAAAAGGCTCGAATTTGTTTTGAAGTTCACGTAACGGTTAGGATGATGTAGCTTGCGGAGAATTTTGTAAGTTTTTCGTGGGTGTATTATAGAAAGTGGTTAAACTAAAACAATAAATAAATTGTAAGAAAAACAATGAGTCTGATTGAACTTGGGCAGGGTCAACAAAATAAAGAAAACTGATATGCAAGTTAAAGTTGAGTAACGTATAAGTTAATTAGTGATCATGTTCGCAGGGTATCGTATCTACGGTCGCGCTTCAATAACTCATTTCACAGGTTCACTTTCAAGATCGGCGTACGAATGCCCGTGGCGCGGATGTAAACCGCAACGTACCTTTCCTGCGCCCGCGCCTCCGCCGCTGATTGTCTATATTGTATTTATGCGGTTTGCCGGCTGCCATGAAAGCAGAATGGGAGAAACTCGAGCTAGGGCATATGGGATCATTACGCAGAGATTGATTTAGACAGATGGAATGAATTAGAGGAGAAAGGTCCAAGCCGACACAAAAGGCAGGTAATGGTGAATGTGTATTCAGATTAGTTGCTCGAGATAAAATACCGATGTGAAAATGATAAGTATGTAATACCAGTAAGTGAAGCATAATCTACTTTACGACGTTTTTAAATAAAGACATTTCAAATTAATTATTACATGGCACGTATTTGCATAATTTAACTATGAAAGCTTTTCGATGATAGGTTGTTAATATGCGAACTTGTTTAGTACAAAGCAAAAAAGAAAGGTTCGGATATTCAAAAGTAATTATGGTAAAGCGAAAGGTGTTTTTCTATACATCATAATAACATCTCACATATTCCAATCTATGACATTAATTTATGGCTTCGAAAGTAATCCCTGGCATTTTACGTTGTCACATGATTGACAGTGATCTAATGTAATAGACACATTTTTGTCTAATACTTAATCATGTTCTATGTTAATATAATGGTTACTTCACGTCGAATGAAATTAATGTACGTCAATTTTAATGCACAAATCGATCAATCAGCAGGCACTTTTTAAAACACTACAAGTATTCCTGAAACAGTACTGCACTGATGAAAGCCTACATTATATGAATAAATAATTAGATATTTGATAAAATCCGGTCTAATAACATTATCACATTAAACATGCAAGATAAATATTATCTCCATCAGGTTTAAGCAATGTTGGTGACATTCTAAGTGAGCTACCGTTCGAAACAATTTCGCTCGGTACAAAAATTAAAGCCACAGCCATATATTAATCATAGTAAATTTCCTGTCCGTTGATAAGTATGTTAAAGTTGAAATATAGTTTGAGGCTAAATATGAAGACTAAGTTTGTTGACATCTTAAAATATTCGCTTATAAAATGCAGAGAGCGATAGCTCCGAGCTCAGACGATAGGCTTATGTAAAACCAAAATCAATTTTGTTCCGCCATAATTGGAAACAAAGCAACACGACCCGATAGAGTAGCGAAACAGCTCAGTTGAATGCAAATAGAAATTAAATGTAAATATAACGTTATTCGTAGCGAAGCTGTGGGTTCATCGGTGCCAATCGTGTACGTCTCCTTTTCTATCGGCCATCGGCGCACGAAGTCGGTCGGAGTAGCGCTCGCGAGGGCTCGCCGCGCTCCGTGCAACACTCACCATAGTACACATAATGCAACCAGTAGTTGCAACCATTTCACTCAATTTTTGTTCACAAATCTTCATTTCATATTAAATACAAGCCAAAAGTTTGCATCGTAGCGAAACAAAGTCCAAGACACAAGCTGTTTTCTGGCGAATAAAGGGACTTTGTATTTCTGTTTCGAATGAATAACCCAAAGGAATAACCGGACAAATCCCTCTGTGCTCTGTAAACTGTTAGATTTAGGAACAATCGGAGTAAAAATGTGAACCGGGGAAATGATACAGAGCTCTAACACGAAGGTGAGGACTACCCTACTCTCTCAGGGATATAACGTTTGGTTTAATTTAATTAGATATAGAACTTAACTTATGACACCGTAGAAGGTATTGCAGATGCGATTATAATATTGTCGTATGCCTTAGATAAACAATTTGAACTACTGTTTGCATAAAGTTTATTCTACATTGCACCGTGCACCATCGAAGCTCATCCGTTATATTTGTTATTATCCAGCCGGGTTAGACAACCTCCACGGATACAACTCTTGTACTTTCTATCTGATAACGACAATGGAATAACGACATTATAGTATATTCGAGCGGAATAGCCAAGTTTTCTATCTCTTTTGTTACGCAACTGAGTCTTACAGATTTGGCATTATGTAAAGTTTATTAAATAGAATTATCTAATCAAATCATCTATCATATTTTCGTTGCATAGAAAGTTCTAAATAAAAGGCAATGTAATTGTCTTGATCCGACTGACGAGTGACAACCAAATATTATTGCATGATAATAAAGATTAAAGATCTAAATACCTGAGTGTTAGAAATCATAGGCATATTGAACATAAAAGATATTATAATTTAGAAGCGGCCAGTGTTCGTCATGAAACAACAATAAAAAAAGATAATTGGGTATCGACCTTCGAAAACCAGTATTCGACTGCTTATACCAAAAAGGTGACATTAGAATATCGATCGATGCATAAGCCTAACGGTGATTTTATTTTAAACATTAATGGATATGAATAAATTAAACGGAACTAGATTCATGAATGGATGTGATAAAAAATGTACAAAGAAAAAAATTAAAACTTAATCCTGATATGACAGCGATGCAAAAAGTAATTTCGTATTCATTTCACGTTTGAGAACTGTGTATGTGATTAAAAAAACAGAGATGCCTTACTTGCTTTGAAGGTGAACTCCATTATCGAGCACATGATACCACGCACCGCGGACTTTGTTACCGCCATTTTGGCACAATATTTCCAAACAGTTTTCAGTAACTTTATACTGGACAACTCATAAACAGGTGTCTTTAAAAAGGCCTGTAACGCAAATAACGTCGAGGCGTATGGAGGCGTCCAGGGGCGGACCACCTCGTATCGGTGTGCTTCATTAGAGCGCACATGTAAGGGTGATGACAAACACGCTACTTTCATCCACACAACTCGGGAGTAATGTCGCTTGACTGTCTGTCACGTACGTAACTGATCATAAGGAAGGATCTAAAATAATTTGCAGATTAAAGATTAAAATCAAGTTCCGATGCTTACATCTGCAAATTAAGTGAAAATGCAATCTAGCAACATTGTTGCAAAAACATGATCGCACGGGAAATTAGTGTAACAACAAAATTACTATGCAGGGCAGTCAATGTGTCTTAATCATGCGTTTTTGCTACAAGAAGCAGCTAGTTTACCAGCAGCCTAAGTACAGGGAGAGAGTGCCATGTTGCTATTGTTATCCGTCCCTTGGGAGGGTTAGCCCACATCTCGTCCTAGTTGCGCACACACGCATTAATATGAACGTGGAAATAACACAGCTATTTGATTGATCATCATACTGTCTCCTATATGTCAATCTACATTGTATGTGTACGACATTCGTGAATACGTTATTATTATAATTAACTGCTACACCTAATTATGTTACAATTATCAAATGTTATGTTTCTTAATATCAATGTATGAGTAGTTCTTTTGTTAATTAATAACATCATTAGAAACCACTTATCAGCTATCGTTTACAAATAAACATACCAGCATACGCTAAAAGTGAAATGTATAAGATAAACTGAACCAGTGTTGGGCGTCTAGATTAATTTCTATTCAGAGCAGCTTTCTAAAGCTATTTTCATGGCATGGAAATCCGTTTACCATAATTAATTTAAGTCAACTTAGGGATATTACATTTCTTGTACCTACTTAAATAGTGAATTGAAATCAATATTCAAATATTACGTACCATATCCATACACAACTGGTTGTTGATCGCTGATTCGGACTCGTCTTATCCCGGATCTTGCTGGTAATGTGTAATGTCCAGATGCCGGTATGTTTCTATCTTGCCCATAGCTGTATCCTGACATCGGAATGTCTCTTGGTTGCTCATAGTATGGATTTGCACGCGGTAGTGTGCCGTATATTTGGCTTCTTGGATCATTGTACGGAAATGATTGATATGGACGTTGAATAGGGTACTGAGCCGTTGGATTTTGAAATGCTGATTCTCCATAATCAATATACGGATTGTTTCTATCTCGAATACCATATCTGTTATTATCTGGTTGTTCGTATTGATTCAAGGCTTGTAAGCTCTGTGCCGGATATCCATACTGGTCTGGGCGTCTGCGGTACTTATCAAGAACATCGAATGCTCTGTGCTGAGGTGCATGGTAACGATCCGTCGCAAATATTTCATTTACAGACAATCCTGAACTGTTATTGCTCACATTGCTGCGATTACTTCTCGTGCTACTTCGGACGCTGTTCCGTCCCAACGAGCCATCTCCACGTACACTCAACTTTACCTCTAGTTTTTTATCTCTCATTATATCTTGTTAAACACTGCTCTTAACCATATTATTCGTAAAAACGTTTCACTACATCATTAAAAGTGATCTGTATCGTGCTCTGACATTTAGAAGCTGAAAATAGAAAGGCTTTAACGTTCTAACAAATTAATTATAAATTACTATGCTGTACTATAGTCCGGTGAAATAACGTATCATGCTTATGAAAGCAAGATGGTTACAATATTATTCATAAGAGATGACTAATGACCTGAGATGTATTAGTAAATGACCACAAGCTCGCGAACAAGCTCAGTGTTGTCGGAGTTAATTGAGGTTAAAAGTTTGTTCGAAACATCGAGTGACTATTAAACAAAGGTTCTGTCAATTCGCCAAGCGAGCGGGATCTCGTCTTGACGTGAACAATAAAATTTGACAGGAGAAAATTCCGACGTTGATTCGTGAGATCGCTGCTCGTGTACTTGCGTCTATCGCCTGCTGTTCGATAATTTCATTTTAAATTTTACGTACCGTATTATTATCGTATTTTATATTGCATAGTCGTGAGAAGTGTTGTTTCTGTTTGGTATTTATCACTTATAACCTCAATTGTAAGTACGACTACAAAGAACTTGATTTTATTAGAAGTGAACCGTTGAATTACTTTATCACTTTAGATGTTGGACTGGCACTGACATAAATAAAACTGAACCCGATGCGTGCAATATATTCACCACGTGAACAACAATGGATCACTTTACTAGACAACTCGTCGTTATTGGAGAGTTCCTGGCCACTGTCCTATTGTGCCCCGAGCCTCTCGTTATTATTGGAGCTGATAAGATAACGCAGACAGTTCAATAGCACTGTACACATTATGCACGCTTCGAGTAAACACCTGCCAAATGTTACACTCAATTTCCTGAATACATTTTATTTAACCTTGACTTTTTATTTTCGTATGTTACTCATGATATCAATATTTTGCATGACATAGCATGAATATTTTTTCTTCGGAATTTTAAGCCACAGAACATTTATTTAGCATATTTACATATCTATCTAATAGTTTACACATAACTGTAAATAAAACTATATTAAAGTAGTGAGGTGCTAAGCGCTTATCTTAATTAAAGCATACATTAGTAAATTAAAGGCCCGTTACTTAATTTTTATTTGAATATCAAATTCGATAATGGTTTATGACAACGATTTTTCGTATCGTCTAATATTGTTAAAGAGGACTTAAATACTGTAACCTATTTGTCATGAAGCGAAGAAAATCGTAAAGAATTTTATCTGTAAGTAGGTAGTCACTTGTCCTATCATAAGGGCGTGGTACGTTTTCCAATGTTAAGCCATGATTGTGTTCAATATTGCATTCGAATTATGGTGACAAAATATTTTATGAGTAAATATTTTAATGCGACATAACTGAAAGTTGGTGACAGCTAACAAGCTCGACTGCTCGTTACGATGCACTTATTACTACGTTAACTGCACATTAAAATATCTACTGCGACATTTAATAATAAACACTGCTTTTAGTATCACCATGTAGACATTATGTGGTAAGCAGAGAAAGCATGTATCGAATCCAAGTATACACACACAAATACACACTGCGAAATCGGACACCGACAATTCTAAGTTTAATAGAGCAAATCACGACTTCCGTGTAAGTCAATTAAAGTGACAATATGGTTAAGTGCAATTTGTCGACATGTGACTTGGTATTGTTTATAAGGTAACAATTAAACAATAGGTAAATTCGACCTTGAGGCAAACGTTCCAGTTAGCATATGTTACGAATAATAACAATATGTAATGTTGTACATATATTTATCTTTCCATCAATACTGATCGGTCATAATACTTGAACAAAATAGGTAAGAAGAAAAATTTTCCGCGGATGATTAATACTCTTGAGGACCAATTTGTTGACACAAATAAATTGAAGGACGAGTTGTTGTCCTACTTCTTAACACGTTTTATCCGATATACAGAATCACTTGAAAATTCACCGATATATTTCACACTGCCACTATGAACCGAGTACTTCTATTTCCGTGATTGATATTTCGCGTTACAAAATCTACAAAACAACTAGCGCACTCGGCGTCTCGGCGGACTATTTTCGAACAAATGGAATCCAAAACAAGGCAGGAGCGATCCGCCTCCGTATCAACGTATGAATAGAGATAATGAATTTCTATTGCACAGTTTGCATTCGAGCAACACGCGACACGAACATTTGATAAGTAAAATTTCACTTCATTCAGCGGAATCCGATGCTAACTTCGTATGTATGAAATACTGCAAGGAAACGTAGCAAAATGGAACGTCGAGTGTGTAGATAAGCTGATAACATCGCGATACTAACTGTATCGCGGCCACAAACATTGCGTATAAAGGGTCATATTGCTCCGGTGTTGAAAATGCAGATGTTCAAACAGATTTATACAGGTTAAACTTTATGACTCATATTTATAGACCTTTAAATGTTTAAGCAGTGACGCTATCAATGCTCTCAGTACCTATGGGTACATTTTGTCTTCAGGAATACTGATATTACACAATGTGTTTTTCTGATAAAAGGTTATGATTAGATAGTAGACTATTTCCAAATTTAAATTCAAAGTCAAATTCTTTTCATTATTCGATTATTACATTAAACGATAGGTACAACACATGTAATGCTCTACAAATTACAAAATAATAACTAACCAAAATGAAGGTAACAATAAAATAATTGTCTTTAAATTACTGTCTACAAAACTGTCACATTCTGACGAATCACATAGTATCTATAACTGGTTAATAGCTTAGAGTTAGACATACACATCCGTTACTCGTAAGTGAAGTATGATTAATACTGTAATTTAATTTAGATCGACAAGACCTAAGAACGGATTACATGGGGGCTCGTTTAACCGCATTAAATTACTATCGTCCGTGACTGAAAGAGCGTGTTAAGTCGTGGATCCGGGCTGTTATCTTGGGTCAGAAATCATTAAGGCAATCATTCTTTCTCCTAGATAAGCCTGGCTGGTTTCCAAGCAATGGGATAATTAGGGCGCTTAATTAAAGGTAAACATTCGATAGATACACTCGTTGTGTTTAAATTGTTTCGTATACAATGTTATTACAACACTATTATTATTAAGTGATTAAATTTGACAATGCGGCACAGCAATTGTTAATTATTAGGTACTTCATCACACATAGATAGTAACATTTTCGGTATTGCCAATGTCTTAAAATTCAAAAGATAAAGGAAAAACATTATACACTGTCTATATTGTTATATACTCGTATTACACAAGAATTAATGCAGTAAATATTTGGTTTATAAATGTTTGTTCGAAATTTGAATGTGATTAAAAAATCTCATATAAAAATACCGGTGACGGGTAATCTTGGTAAGCGTTTAGCAACCCGTCAACGCTTTAAATTCGCTCGTGAACTTTAGAACGAACAGATCCGGTCACGATCGATGAAAATAATACCCAATTAGAATTTTGATTTATTTTTCTTCACGTAAGCTTTAGAAAAGGAACTGTGTACAAAACTGCAATCAGAGTTAGCATTGTAGAGAATCGGAATTGTTGGAATAATGAGACTCAATTCTGATTGCAGGGAATTCACAAACTTCCATGACATAACGTAACTATAAAATGTTATGGCAAGTTACCACTCTTATAGATGTTAAATTCGTCGATAACAAACTGGTGAGAGCTTTCTTAAAGAATTATTTGGACAAAATTGTCAATTTATGTATTTTATTCGTGTTCGAGAGTTTACAAACATTTCTCCAAACACGTACTTTCCGTATAAATATCTGATAGATTCAATCATCGTATTTTGAGACATTTTGTGTTGGTTCTCATACAAAAATCAGTGTAGATGTGACGAGTGGCAGATGCGCTCGTGACAGCGTCTAGCGAGTGTGGTCACGAGCGTCAAGTGATGTCGCAAGTCGCTGCCGTCGATCTAGCGACAGGTCGTGCACTGTACGAGAGCGGTGCACGCTGCTACACTTTCAGATTTCGGCCTAAAGTTCATATTCGACATACAAAAGCTACATTCAAGGCCATACAAAATGAACTTATAATGCCAGAACTGTTTCTTAAAAAGGACATGACAGCATTATATGCTGTGCTTCACAATATTGTTGTACTGTTTTACTTTTAAATGCCATCGAAGTTATATTTTCCAGCTATAGTTCCAACATTTGCTAACATCGAGCGTTTATAAATATTATACGGCATATAACTAAGGAACCTTCTCTACAGAATATATCAAATATCAATGTTCAAAAGGTCACTGTACTGCAAGACTTTCATAGACGCTAAAGGTCTCATCCTACGAAAATGGGAACACTATGTTTGATGTAGATTGCGTTATTTCTTATCGCATATGTTTATTTGGGTTTATTTTAATATTGTAATGTAATTGACTCACCGTCAGGAAGGTCGTCAGCAGTTTCTTCCTCATCAGTCTTCTGGTCGTCGTGTTGCTCTCGTTTCTTTATCGCCTGCAATAAACAAATATGTTAACAGGACGTAACGGTTGCGAGCAGTAAAAAAACAAACCAATATTTTAACACATGATACACAAAGAATAATATAAGAAAGCACAAACTAATGACATGGTCGTGATACATATTTTATGCGTATATAAACATGTCGGTAATATAGAACGATGATATTATTAAACATAAGTTAGGCAGGCCAAATAAAGTGCAGTGAAATCTTAATTGAAATCTCGCTCGTAATGTCGCTGTATCTAACATACTAATCTCACCCGAGCGAGCCATCCTCCTGCAGCTTTTAAGCACCTCATATTAATAAGCACCAATAAAGCACACTGAACAAACACTACGTACTATGTATCTATGTATATCACATTCATTAAGTACTACATTTGTGTTGCGAGCAATTTCACTTATCGATCAATTGAAATACACCTAGCATTGTCGTGTACGGCACGGCAGAAGACAGTCATTTCTGCGAACCTCACGGAGGGTCTACACCGAGCGTTGTGGTCGAGGGCCCGCGCGCATCAGGCCGTAACAGACACAGTATTCCGACAATTACCCACGGTTGAGTCGTGCTTACAGAAACGGAGCGATTCGTCGACAGATTTATTGCTTATTAACACACTTGCTACGCTTTAACCTAATTTTTTGACGATAAATCGAATCAAAATAAATCTTCATGTTAGCCGACGCAACCTTTGAGTTAAGTGATATACTTGACACTGAATTCCCTTTCTTCGCCACAACAAAGTGTTTATTGCACGCACCTGTGGCTTTATTGATCAAAGAATAGAACGTTCACAGGCAGCTCGGAGTCGATCTCACGACTCTCATTGTTTCTCTGTTCTCCAACGAATGAGAAATTGCGACGTGAAACGCTTTTACCCTTTCGCGTGGCATTACGTAGTTGTACTCGTAAGTACACTGTTAGCGTTATAGATAGAGCGTCGTGGAGAAAAGCGCACGATCGCTATCTACTTCATGAACATTATTAAGTGACAATGCAATTAACATGTGTACATACCGCGAAAAAGTAATTAAATATTGCATAGGTTTCTAAATATTTCAAATAAATTTGTTCAAAGAATTTTCCTCTCAATCTACAACATTGTATTGGACAGCAAGATACGCAGTACAGTTAAGTTCAAAATCATGACCACTACTTAATCTTTGAAGTTAACAGCACATTCATTTCGATCTTTAAGAGCAACATAGCTTTCCACGACTATTAAAGTTTACGATGTAAATGAGATAAGCTGTTTTAAACACTCCAAGGTAAAAAATGGACCCATCACGAAACTTTCTCACGTTCACTTAGGTTGTCATTAGTGTCTAAAGTAAAGCCAACATTTCATTATCCTCGATTCCTTAGATTACTTTCTCCGTCCAGCTTTAGAAACTTGAAGTATTATTTTATTATGAGAACGTTTTCTTGGTTTAAGAATTTATTCTTATTTTACGCTATTGTGGTTTAAAATTAGGAGGTCAAGAAAAAATCGAACGCAGGCAATTCTTACTAGTTCCATATATGAATTATATACCTATATTGCAGAGACTACGTACACTGAGACTCAGAAGAATAATTCATAATATTATATCGACGTAATAAATAAGTTCATCCCGCTTCAATTCCATCCGATCGCCACAGTGCTTTACGAGGATCGTCAAGGAGTGTAAATGTCAGTTGTAATTTACTTCAGCTTTAGTTCTACTTTAACTTTGAGTAACACGAGCTGAATTACGTTATCATCACGACTTTGCAATTATCCGGTATAGAGGTACATAATAATTCTACCAACTTGGACGAGCGTGCAAAAGTTTTAGAGTAAGCGCAAGGAAAGATTTATCACTTTATATATTTTTATAGAGACATTTCTGTACTAGAACAATATGACGAAGTGCCTGATTAAAATATTTAATTTACAGATTAATCTATATACGTAACTTTTATCAAGAGCTACCTTTCAGAAATAATGTGTTAAAGTAGTTAACTTTATATCAAAACATGTTATTTACATTTTGAACAAAATAATTAATATTTTAGATATTTTCCTTCCTTTAAATTATAGGGTACAGTCTTATGAAACTGCAGTCTCATTAGTCTTATCAGTACAAGCACTGAACTAACAAGAGAAAGGAGTAAAATATATACAAGTAATCTCTAAGACTTACTCATTACACTACGAGGCATAAATTTCCAGCTCTAGAGCGGATGTATAATTTACATGTATAATTATTCTGCATTTATTCTAATGACGACATAAATAGCGCATAACAACTTAACGCCTTTTAGTGCCTATCATAATATTATTCTTACACATCTTCTCTCATACATTATGGTCCTACTTCTGGGCACGGGTCTCCTCTCATATTGAGAAGGGTTTATTCTATAGACTACCACGATCGGACTGCTCCTTTACCTCCCGAGGTCTTTGTTTTTTATAAACCTGTCAGTTATATAGATTTCCTGTTACCTTCAAACACAAAGAGCACAATTTATTTCTAATACCCAATTCAAAAAGTTAGAGGTTCGTGCCGGGGTTTCGAACCGGCCGAATTTCAACCACTAGACACACAATTACTAATTACACATGCGTAAAGAATAACTTTAAAGCGAGCAGCGGACGAAAATAGCAGAGCTATTTAGTCACGGCGTGTCTCCGTTACGAACATTATGCCGTTACGCGACGTGCAAAAATCGATTATCGATTAACTGCGAAGGTCAGAGGTGATCTTCATTTAAATTTACAACGAACTTTCGCGTATAAAACAGTCTAGCAAGACATGATAACAAATTCTATAAATCTTCTTTTGTTATTATAATCACCCATTTTAATGTCTATGACATTCAAAATCTATAATATATTGAAAATCTTAAAATTTGACACCCCGCTTTCTTCACAGTCTAGTGGATCGTGTCTAAAATTAATTTAATATAAGAGCATAATTTTAGCGAAGAATGTATTTATATACTAAATGCCAGCAGGTTTTTAAAAGTCAATGTGATTTATTAATGAAAATTTTCGTGACTAATTTCAACATCGATTTCGACTATAGGTATTGTCACATTATATCCAATCATAATAAATAATATTGCCCGTATTAAATGCATTTGATAAACTGATCCAGTTAGTTAATTTTGAATCACTTATTAATCCGATGGAGCTGAGGTTTATACGCTATTTATTAAAATGATTAGACTTGTCACATCAATATTTGTATCTAATTTGCATTTATATTTCAGACCATAATATTAAAGAAGTACCACAATGTATGAACAATTCTAATAAGTAAGTATACATTTATTTATCGCAAACAGTTCCCCTAATAAACCTGAACGCAGGCTAAGTAGATTGAACGTGTAAAATTAGTACCTCAACGCAGCGTCGAGAAAATTACCCGTCGAAATCATTTGTTAAACAGAACCACACGGCGCCTATTACCGTATCATTTTGATACCCGCATTAACACGCAACCGCTTATTAAATAACCAATCGATGCAATAATGTTACGGTTTATACATCGCGGATTAAATAGGCAGATGATACGATGATTAAATAACATTTAACTCAGTCGAATGGACGTCGGTCGATTAACGTAAAGACACAACAAAAAAAAATATACCTATAGCAAATTAAAACAAAAATATTACGATCAGAATCTAAAAGCATCAAAATTTAATTACAATGTGGTTTTGCTTATTAATTATTTTTTACATATTGCTATAATAGTAGCAAATAGGCGTGCAATTCACAATCCAAATAGAACAGAGGTCCTACCTGAAGTCTCTAGTCTTGTCTCAGGAAGATTAACTTAGACTGCGTCTTATAAATGAAGTACCTTAGGTCTGTACACCACAGAACACGAAAGCCAAAACACTACTGCTATAATGTTGAAATAAGCGTGGCCGTGGTGCCGCCGCATTCAAACCGCAAAGAGTCCTTAATAGTAATAGTATATTCGTATGACACTCTAAGATATTTAATGCTATGTGAATAACTACATGTTAGTTAGTTAATCCCGTGAAGTGACAAAGCAAGAAGCAGAATTAATTTCTACAAATTAGAAGACAATAAATATGACAACAATACATTTAAAGTGGCCCCAAACGATTAATCATGATTGACAGTATAAACGTACTTAAATCAATAGTAAAATAATATTTCAACGTTCAAAATTAACGATAGATAATTGATATTTGTGAATTGTCGCAATAAATGAACGGAACGTGTTGCGATGTTAATGAAATAATGATTCATTGCAGACTTGATTAACATCAAACAAATTATTTCCATACATAAACATTTAATTATAGCTCGTAAATTAACAATTTAATTGAACGTTACGGACATCAATTAATGAAATTCACACTTTTAGTGTTAATTAATATGTGACAAATACGAAACTAATTACTGTGAAAATTGAACAGTTACAAAACGCGATCGTATAAATAAAAGATGTAGAAGAAAATGGGATTCAGTTAGATGACAAAACATGATCATCAGGTGTAGATTAAAATAATACGGATGACAAGGAAGGATCCATCCAGTGAACCCATGAAACCCATCCAGTTAATTTCTCTTAACAAAAAGGATATATATTTTACCTTAAGACGAAGAGAGAGAGTAATGATATTAAAAGTAAAAAGTGAATTGATAAAGTGAGTAAAGTAAAAGTAAAGAGAGACCTAAACTCAAACGTATACCAAGAGTATGATGATATAAGTGGAGAGAGAACGACAAACTAACTACTAAAAATATTATGTGAAATTATGGTTAAATTCCTATTCCTACAAAGATTACAATGTAAGGAAAAGTCATCATAAATTTATTCAAGATTATCATCGTATAGGGACCACTCGTCTATGGGCGTTCCTTTACCAGAAAGTTTTGTCTGTAATGTAATAGTTCAGATTTGAGCAATAACATCGGTGAGTGAGAACCGAGCATTACATACGTAATCATACCATTTGTAACATTGCAGAAATATTGTTATATTAAAAACGAATGTTCGTTTGTCAGTGAGGCGATATTGTAACGTAATGGTCAAAATCTGGCCAAAATCGAAATCGCATATGTTTATGCAACGTCAAACACTCGCCGAATACAGACAAGTAGACACAAGTACAAGTATGTAAATGAAATATTCGGGTGTAGTCGGTACTCGCACTGATGCTCGTCAGTTCTGCGCAGCATTAAGAATATGTAGTAGAATATGTACGGCGTTAACATACTCGTTATTTTGGACTACGGATTCTATAGCACAGAGTCGGATACGCTCGCATCTAAACATTACACTACAGGCAAACATCCAGCAAAGCAACGCGTTATCATCAAACACAGCACCTGCGCAATAAGATCGCGCGCTCGGCCCGCGTCGATCTGGTTGACGCGCTTGTTCTTGAGGTGGTGCGGCGTGTCGCGGCGGTGCAGGCGGCCCGGCGCGCCGCCCGCCACGCCCGCGCGCCACGCCACGCGCCGCTCACGCTACCGCCACCCACACAACCCCCGGTTTAACGCACGCCCGGTACCATGCCGACTAGCTTACGTTACCGCACCCCATAGATTAGTAAAGATTACTCGCTCCTAACAAGAAAATGTACCCAGTTTTAACAATTGAAATAGTTGCGTAAAAAAGTATTGCCACGTCTCCGTGCTAAAATGTCCCTAAAATATTTTAAATAATTATTTATTTATTATGTAATCTACGCAGTATTAGTTATTTTTTCGTAAATTTTCTCTAAAAATGTTTTTATTTGTCAAGAATTCAAAAAAAGAACTTACTAATAAGCCGTTTGTGGCATCATTCAATTTCAAGGCGGCGAAGTATCTTTACTAATCTATGCCGCACCCATACAATACATATCGTGTAGAATGACAATAATGCACATACATGTTTATGTGTGTATTCCAATGCAATCTTAATATTAACAAATAATAATAAGTTACCCGCAACGATCCTTGCCACTATTGAAATAGAATTATTTAAGCGGAAACTATATAATTTTTAATTGACAAGTGTTATTAGTCATTAAATGACTTTTTAAATAATTATTATATTTCTATTGTTAAATTAATATTTTTATATGTTTTTGTTTTAAAATTTAATTTGATTTGATTTGAACAATTTGCGTGTCAAGGTACACCTATATATTGAATTTCAATATCACACAATACATTTGTAGTTATTTTCTTACGGATCACATATAGATAAAATTTGCAACAATGTACTATACAAAATGAAAACTCAAGTAGTTATAACCACTAGAGATTAATAATTATGTTCTAGCAGGAACCGTATAAATTGCATTACCGCGTATTTTATCTTAATATCATTTCTACGTGATATATATTTTATAGGTGCCATATACAAAACCCATCAAATTCAGTACCACATCTTTAGCTGCAGTAAAAGTTACACTAGCTAGCTGTTGTAAATTAGGTTTGACCCTTATTACCAAATCAATGTTAATAGCAATACCAATAAAGACAAATAAATGTATTTTCTTCTAAGATACATAGCCCATAAACAATAATTTAATGTTATTCAAATCAGTGTGCTACCATACTGCGTCTAGACCCAATGATCATTTCTATGTTAATAGATCCTATTTCTCTGATATTGCATGTTAGTTAATTTAGTAGTTTCTCCTAAACAGTTACTTTTATTATTATAGTGAATATTTCAATATTCGCATACCTCCAGTTCATCAGAATCGTCGTCGTCTTGTTCGCCTTCGGATGACTCCTTGTCTTGCGCCGTTTGACTGTCGCTTTCATCCTCCGTTGTTTGAGATGTAGTGACTTCGGGCTGGATTTCAGGTTCCTTTACGGGCTACAATAACATTTTTATTAAATAAACCCATAACATTTACCTTTTCGATAGAGATTGTGAATATTACTTGAACAAAAATACATACATATATATGTTTTAACCTAAAACATCATTTGACCTAGTATTGTGGATGCGCAAAATTAACTGAACTGCAACGGAGATAGTAGTGTTAAATGTATAGAAAATCAATACTAACTCAAAAATGGGTCTTTTCAAATTCAATGCAGTCACAAATGAACGCAACTACGGTCCCTATGAAGCATAAAACATTACATTTTTTTAATAAACATACCTCAACTTCTTCGGTAGTAGTTTGCAAAGGTTCAGGTGGTGAGGAGAGCACGCCATTCGTTGTGGGCGCTTCTTGTGCCGGCGCCTGTGCAGATTGCTCCGGCGATCGTCCCGCCAGAAGTTTGTGGGCTTTGGCCCTCAATTCCTTCGGGTGTGGTGTGTTTTGACGCACGAACGGTGTCTGGAAACACAAACTTAATTAGTTTGTCGTCCTTATTATACATATTGAATGAAAAAATAAAATGATAATGATAATCGAAATTTGGACAAAGTTATGAAAATCATGCGCATGCTAATCCAATTAGTAAAATAAAAATAAAGATGGGTTTTTGTGGACTGTTGTGTCTCGGAGACTAATTCAAAGTGTTTCAGTTTGGGGCTCTGATGTCATGCTTTCAGATACCAGTGACGGGAGAAGTTAAACCATATAGTGTCTAGACTAAGACTAATCTATCTTAAGATAAGGGTATATCTGATGTATTACTGTTAATACTAGATTAAAACTGTGACTTGGTAAACATACTGGAGTTATAGAGGGTTCCGTACAAAATAGTTTTTCTTACAAATTTCGAACATTACATAAATCTAGTCGACGTTATAAAAAGTACCTACATTAATTTTCTTAATATCTAGTGTAATGTATAATGAAATATGTTGATGTTCTATAGATATGACATCCTAAGCACATCACAGCATTTAGCTATTGCTACTGAAACTTAAGTCCTGCAATAAGCTTCGATCTAAAACGTGAATGAATTAACACATGATTAACTTTAGCAGCACCTGAAATATGACTCCCAGCGCGGGATCCCTAAAATGGCAACCCACGAAAAATTATAACTACCACTTAACCTATTAAGCGCATAATGTTAATAATACAATGCGAGGCGTAATGATTCACGGGATATGATATCACACGTTGCTTCACCTCGGCCATATCACGACGTGTCTCAAATATCACACTAATCTACTGTAAGTGCAGATCAAATAGTGCTGTGCGCTCTAAGTTGAATCAAGTCATTATATTTCATTTCGCGCTTCGTAACCGGAAGCACAGTGCGCAGGTGACATATTAAATTTAATAAAAAATGTTTTGTAACCTTTAAAAAGTTATCTACATTGCCTTTTTTGATGAATTGTTGTTCCAATAGTGTGTTTTGGTGGTGAATTTGCAGTTCTAATACTTTCTCTAAAAGCAAAATTTTAGTAAATCACAGCACGTTTCGTAAATCATAATTAAACCTAAATTAAAACTAGTTAAAAATAATTAAAAAAAAAAACAAACTGGTAGGTATAAAATTACGAGGCGTTTACAAAATTACAACTAATCTAGAATTAGTTTTGACTACTTTCAGCTAAAATATTCGGACTAATTAAGGGCCAAGAGGCTTATTGGAGGCAGTGCATGCCGGTCAAGCTTGAGTGCAATCACAATAATTTCGACATTTTACCAGTACACCTATTGTATTTTATTTTACATGTACGTTATAGTGACCAGTTAATTAGGTTAATAAGTCGTTAAATTAACGGACGTGGAAATTGGCAATTAAAGAGCGTAAATTGCTACGAAATGTAAAGGTAACATTTAGTAAAAAATATTCTAATTGAACTTTGAATATATGTATTGTATTTTAAAAGATAAACTTATAGATTTTAATATTAACATCAACACAATATTACATATGTTAATAATAATATACCATATTTTATTTTTGTATATACAATGTATGGCACATGTATACATTATATGTATACATGTGCCATACATTGTATATATTAATTCCTCCAAAAACCTGTGCCATTGTTTAATTTTGCTTGTAAGTAATAATCGTATTCTTGTTAAAACAAAATTAACTATACAACATGTCCGATTTCCTCTTTCAAAAAGAATATTTCCAAAAATTATGTGATTGCACTCTGTCCGTCGCATCGCCGTGTACCTCGGCAAGGTTAGTTATAGAGGACGAGAGCCGCTGTAGCGAGCTCCTTCGCTGTGTGGTGACTAGCTTGCGGACTACGTTTATGGGCTTCCGGAGCCCTAGCATCGACTGTGCAGTGAAGAACGAGTCCGACGTCACCTCGTCACTTTCCTCCTGAATCGACGGAACCTTGAATGTAAATACAACGGTGTCCAGGAACAACGCTATTACAACGCAACATTACAATACATACATGCAACATTTTATAATAAACTAGTTACTAGTTATTGTCGGTGACATCGCCTGCGTGCGAACAGTTACAGTATCTATTTTGCAATTTCGAGTCATTAATACTTTTTTTCATTTATATTTATTCTACATACTATTATTTCAGACACTTATTTCGTAAATTTTGAGATTTACTGCAAATTACTATCTACTAAAACTTATAATAGTCATCTACATCACATTATAATATTCAGTTAATACCGAATCCCTAGGTATACACTAATAAATCTTTATGCGTAAGTATTTCTTTTAAAATAAACTATGTACAAAAATTTTACATTACATTTACATAACGGTATAGTTTTTCTCATAAATTGATGAAAAAATTAAAGTTAGTCTTTAACTTTCATTCCATTATCAATTCATGAGACATTTGAGTTATTCAATAAATTTGTACCTAATAAATATGTTAATAGTCTTATAATAAATGCATTATTCGATTCGACTTTTATTTACCCCTCACACGCTTTCCTCGCATACAGTCAAGATACACATACTTACAAACACTACCTACTGCATAAATTAAAGACGCAGTATGGTATAATGTATTTAACATAATATAAAAATTAATTAGAATTAATTATCACTTATACATAAAGTTTTGTACACATGTTGATTTAAATTACATTACATTCATTTATATTTTGTCGGTACCAATATTATAGTGTAATCAGATATGAAAGTATTGTAAACATTTATTCGTATATAAATATTACTTAAAATTTATCAACGACAAGTCTGTTATTTAAGTAAGACACGGACGATATTTTAATAATCTGATATTTACAAACTGATATCGGCAGTATAAAGCAAATTTTGTGTACGATACACCTTATCAAAGCAAATTTGCTTGTATATACAACTCGATTTGGTATGTAGTGCATTAAAGCTGATTTTATACTACAAACACAATGATTTAAATGTCATGTCAATCATGAAATAATTCTATTTACCTTGGAGACCCAATTTCACCTAAAGTTATAATATCCGCTACGACGCTTACGAAATAAAAGAACATATTCACATTTATAACCATTCATCAAATGTTATAATTTCAATGAAAATTATGTGAATAACATTTTCTAAGCCACCAGTTAAGTCATTGCCACTTAATGATACAATATGACAGAATCGTAGTTATTCGTATTTAAATTTATCATCGATTATATTTTATATTAGAATTGATTACTTTTATCATAGAATAGATTAGTTAAAAACTATTAATCACTAGGTTATTCGTTTAATGTCACATAGTAACGAAAAAAAATTGATATGAGCTAGAAAACCTTTAAAATATTTAACTAAGAAGTTTTCTGTTGGTATCTTGGTACAGAAACAAATTACTCATCTATTCTTTAAAAATAGTTAATAGCTGAATCTTCTTTGATGCACTGGAATATTATATTCCCATCCTAGATTAAGTAAATTAAATTGTCATACAGCTGACATTTTTGAAAACATACATAGAGATGGGTATGACTACCATGAAGTAAGTTTTCTTTGAGATTACAAGATAGTTGACACATATAATCTTTTAATACAAAATTACTAACATTATCAGCTCTCCTTTAACTCTGGTTTTAACATTTTTTTAAATCCATTTGAAATAGATAATTTAGTTCGGCACATTTTATTTTTAATAAGCGACTTATCTTTTACCATAAATTTTAAGTAAACATGCAAAACAAAATAAAACATAAATATAAACAAAATGTTGTTTTATTTCATAATAATTATTAAATTACACAATTAGCTTATTGTTAATACTTGTTATTAATACTGTTTATTTTTTTACAATTATTTTGTAAAATAATCTCCTTGCATTATTATAAACAAACATAAATCTATGTGATCATTACATATACATTACCAGTAAATACAATAATTCACTATGGATCCCTACTCAAGAGCAACAAGTATAGAGCTGAGCGCTAAGTAGGCTCGTTGCCTCGAACATAGATTTCCTAATTTAGTTCTAAACCAATTCCCTACTTTTCTGAACCTACTCCTCGTTGAGATTGCTACGTCACGAGTACCTAGGGGTACTTTGTAACGGAAAGTCTGGAAATAGTTTGTGTGTCGGTTGGATACCCGTCTGTAACATACAAAGGTATAACAGCATAGTCTCACCTCTTTCGCTTCGGAAACATCTTCGGTGAACTTAACGGATATGGTGCGCGACGCTTCCTTTTCCTCCCAGTCGTCGTCAGAGTCGCGGTCGCGAGATATGGTCGATTCTGTGGGAGTAACAGTCACGTCTGAGTTATATCACTCGTTTGTACACATGGTTTTATGTACTGGCTTACTTTGTACGAATAAATCTGTGCCTCAAAATACATTTTTGTAACATTTGTTTTAATAAATATAAAGATTTTAGTCACTCTCGTAGTAAATAGATCGATAAATTTCAAATTCAAATGACAGCTAAACCATCCGACATCATTATTACGTACATATCATAGTGCTTTTACAAATTCACACAGATTTATACGCACAAGTTAATGATTTATTATATATAACTGGTGCAGTACATACAGTGATTATAGTATTGCAGTTTTTCACTTCATTAGAATCAATATTTATTTTTAAAACTTGCAGACAACACCTTTACTTGCTTAATTAAAATATATATAATACATGAAGACATTTTAATGCGGCAATATTGAAACTTAAAAATACCTGCTAGAAATTTTTAGTAACTTGAAATTAACAAAAATATAACTAAAACTATTTAGTACTGAAAACATGAAATAACCATTTACTAAACACAGAGGACGACACAACATTGCGAAAACACAATAAGCTAAAATTATGAAAACAATAAAAAACAATGGACAAAAAGCAATTTTTTTTCGTAAATTAGTGTAGGTGTAAAATGAGACCTAAATTATAGCAGTATTCTATGAAACCATAAATTATAAAGTGATCTGGTTTAAGGTACTTTAAGGTTACAATTTTGCAATTGATATAACATGGCTCACATGTCATTATTAATTTTGCACGATGACAGCTAATGACATATATCTCTACAATATAAGACAATTAACCGTTATACGTCTTTAATTTAGTAAAATAGACTTTTCTAAACTTTTGTGAGGCAATGTAAGGACTATGTTTGTCCCGTAGTGTTGTGTATACTATTTTACTGTGGAGAAAAAATCTATAAAATATATTACAAAATATATTGTATTTCCTCATTGTACTAAATATATAAATCAATAATTAACTGTTGCTTTTTTAATTATTAACCTAATTTAGCAGTGACAACAATACTATGTGCATTTATATCTACTTGTGCTACATATACATTATAATTACAATGTCCTTTTATGTACAGGAATATAGAATATAATATAAACAAGGGATTGTGTTCGATCAATAAATATTTCTTGTGAAACTTACCTCTTCTATCTAGCTCTTGTGATTGTGAAATAAATCTGTGTTCCCTGAACCACGTGCCACTGCCGACCTCAGACGTATGTTCCAACTCTATTTGTGATGCGACAAGTGTCAAAAGTGACTTTTAGTATATTTACACAGCAAAAACAAAACATAACTCGTTCGGTGACAATTTATTAGGATTATGTTTTTTATGTACAAAAAATATATTTAATTTGTACTGTGTGACTTACTATGGAGAGAAAAGGAAAGAAAGAATTTACTATAAACACCTGCAACCAATTTAGAGAAAAGCGGTGCAGTGGAGAAAGCTAAAAATACACTAATGGAAATTGATTGAAGAAAATGTCAAATGTATATCAATTATCTCATCTAAAAATATTTACAAATTATTTACACTCAATCATAAGTTAAAATCGATAGCCGAGTGATCCATTTTGAGGAAACAAACAACTTTAATAAAGAAATAACAATGAAAATTTCAACGAAAACAATAATTATACATCATCAAATAGATTTTCCATAATAAATTGTAGTAAAGTTGTTTGCACATCTGTTTCCACCTGAGCCTTCCAACTTAAGTTTGTTTACCGCACTCCATTTTAGAAATAACGCTCTATCGTCGTGGATAAATTACAAGTAGTCACCAGTAAACATAAAATTTCCAATAAATTGTCACCGAAAATAGGCATAATTAAATAAAAGCACAAGAAGCATAAAACGCGACAAATAGCACTTACATTGTACCATAATTAGTCATTTTTTTAAATAAACCATCATACAGTCAGCCACAAAAATAACTTTGCATCGATCTAAATGGAAGGCAATCACCGTGATATATAAATAAAATTTTATCGCTGACTGTATATACAATGTCACATTATTTTATTACGTCTTTTATGGCGTTTTGAAGTTTTATTACTCGTAAAGATAAGAAAGAAAATACTACGTCTAAAATAGGATACAGCACAAAGAAGATACTCGTTTTTATTGAAAAAAGTGCCAACGGTTGATAAAATAGTTTTCTATAAATTTTATTACTATGGTTTATGCTTACTTATATATGGGTACAAAAATATTAGCTGAGTAGAGTATCGTAACAATTTTTAAGACTTTGTTTTATATTAACACTTTTTTGAATGTAAAGTATTGAGCATCATACATATGCTTTATGCTGTATCATAATTATGTGCAAACTTAAAACAAGTTCACTAAAGGGCAGCTCTCTATGAAGATCCAAAAAATGTTTTACGATGGTGCTTTGTGCTTGGTGATGGTGCGATTATATAGCACTATATTTATAAAGATAAATAACAATAGGTTTCAAAGTCGTTGAAAGTATAGACAACACGACAATGATTTTTTTGCTAATATACATATCAAATACATTATAAGATAGACTTACTTAAACGAAACGTTTCAAATAAGTCTTTAAGAGTAGCAATGCATCTGCTTATATAGGAATAACGGAATTTTAGAAATGACTTAAAAGTTGCGCGTAAACATAGAACACATAACACGTACGCAGTATCACCGAAACTATACAAAATATAAATCAAACTGCACCATCGTAAAAATTCTTAACAAAAAAAAAACTATACACCAAAAGCGGCAATACCTTAAACATTCTCTTAACCAAAGCCTGTTTACACCTCTCATACCTGGTTGCTGTGTATAACTCAGTTGTGGTAGAAGGAAGCACGTGAGGACGTTCTCGCCCGTGGTTTCGTCTCGGTCCGTTTGGAAGGTCAGCAACGGTTGAGCTTGGTTCTCTGAGAGCCATACAGCCTTCAACTCCAAGTTTACTAGCGTGATCGGTAAGTGTTGTAACCTGGAAAATATAACGTAAAGTTTATCAAATAACTTGATAACAACATAACTGTTTTATATTAATGACAAATATATAGCTTAGATGTTGTTTTGTTATATACTTAAACATAAAAGATGAAAGAAACAAAAAAGATAAAAGAAGAACTAGGATACTATGCTATATAACATAAAAGAAAACGATCAATTTCTTTTCGATACATAAAGGTTTCTTTGCTACTTTGCTATTTCTCGATACTTAGTTGAAGACACCACAATGTTTCACATCGAAAACCATTCTAGTAATAAAATACATAAAAGAAATACGATGTATGTTGTATCATGTATTACGAATTTAATGGATGTAATTTTAATCATATTTTTCAAAATGTAATTAATAATTATAAAAAGAAAACATATTAAAATGCGATTCTGAAAACATCAAACACCCAACGCATAATTACCGTTAAAAACAACAACAATGGTAACCGCATACGAGGTGACTAATTAAGAAAAGTCTGTAAAATATTGTTTAATTATGATTCAAACATTAAATGTTCTCAAACACAAATCGTGTTACTTACGCCGCATGAATAACGCGAGATACGTTTTTCCGATAAGAGCATCGCAAATTGATTAAAACGGTCGAGTTAAAGGCCGAGTGGAGTGCGCTTTTTGTTGAAGTGGTTTCATGAAAGCCGTTATTTAAAGCAAAAAACCTCATCAAATTATTTTAACCCAAATTCGAAAATAAGTTTTCATTTATTATTATGTAATTTTATAGCTCAGACGTGCTAAACGTTTTTGTATTTCAGTCACGTTGTGGGAAATCTTCGTATTATAACGGTTTTTTAATCTAATCTTGACTTTCTCTCTTTAGGAGCTATGTAAACTAATTGTTGATCGAAGCATGAGAAGTAAAAGTAATAGACGTCTCTTTAGATGAACTTCCGCGACACCTATTTCTGCCTGTAATCATGGTTGAACCATTGAATATTCTATTCAAAATCAATGACAAATACGGCTACTGCATAATGTCTCCAGACTTCATAACTTGTATCTCCACACAAAATATTTTTTGGACTGAATCAACTCTCAATTCTATTTTCTAGTTTGTTATAATTATTCAAACATTACTTGCCACTAACAATACTGATACAGAATAATGCATAGCCTTTTTTAGTTTGAAATATTTATTAAAACACTAGTTACCAGCAACAATACTGACATAGAATTATGCGTAGCTATTTTCTACCGCTACAATGAAAAATAAGCTTACCTATTTCCACTGACATCCAAAACATGAAGTGACTTGCAGTTACCCAATTCATTGGGCAATTTCGTTAGCTTATTATCCCTTAAGCTCAGTACACCCAACAGCGTCATGTTGCCGATTTCCAGGGGTATTTCAGCTAAGGAATTCCTATCTACATTCAGCACGGTCAACTCGTTCAGGTTCCCTATTGATTGTGGCAGCTCCATCAGGAAGTTCTCAGTCAGAATAAGCTCTTGGAGTTTTGTACACCTATAAAATGTAAAATAAAATAGTTAATTAGCTCCAATAATTGAAGTGACAACGTTGTAATATAATAGAGAACTTAATAATATTATAATAAGTTGAAAATACTAGATTTACTGAAAGTGTTTTGATATTCCCCATAGTAACATAGGACCGCCCTGACATTATACACTTTAGATAGCCAGCAGAAATAACCCATCAAAATAAATGGAAAAATTGATATTCACATCCTTTAATATACCAACAGGCTCCACAGAATACCAGCGTTTCAGATGACTAAGCTTATCTGAAACATTAATGCTGAGTGGAGACCTTTTCGGTTAAAAATAATTATAATATTTTTTTGTATGCAATTTTCTATTTGTGTTCATTGTATATTTTTTTGCCGAATAAACTATTTTCTTTCTTTCTTTCTTTCTTTCTTCTTTCTTACTTATTCAATATATGAAAATAATAAAATATTTGTTTACCAACCTGCCAACATTCACATTTAAGGTATGTAATCTATTTTGGTCCAACTTCAGTATAGCTAACTTGGAGAGATCGCCGATGCCGTTGGGAACAGTTTCCAGCATGTTTTGTGAGAGATGTAGGTCGGTAAGGGCGCACAGCCCGCCGATTTCCTCAGGAAGTTTCTCCAATTTATTCTCACTGACGTCCAAACATACAAGCGCTTTTAAGTTACCGATCTCTGGCGGCAAATATTGCAATTTGTTGTGATCCAGCCATAACTCTTGTAACGCTGGCAGCTCACCAATAAATCCCGGCTGTAATTAATATTAAGAAAATCGTTATAAATAGTTTCGGTTCAAAACTCAAGGTACAAATGAAGCTTTTGTATTTTCATTCATTTTAATTATAAAAAATTGTAACTTACCAGCTCCTCTATATCGTTGTCGCCTAGATCTAACCGCTCTAGCTTAGTTAAATTCTTAAGGGATTCTGGCAGTGACTTCAAAAGATTTTCTCTCAGCTCCAATGACTGGAGAGACACCAAACTGAAATCAAAGTAAAAAGCCGATAAATTTTAAATAAACAAACAAAGTTTTACTATGACTAAGTGAATATTAAAGATGAATTAACTTTAATTTTGCCATCCATCTTCCTTGTGTGTATTTCTATTATATTTGGATTGCAAAATATTCTCAGAAATGTAAAGTTTGATTCATATTAAATTGCGGCATAATAGTTATTAGAAATCATGGGAATCCCATACACTATATAAATACTATTAGGTAAAATAACTGAGTATATTTGAATAAAATATTTTGTAAAAATAATTTCATTTTCTATAATACCAGCATGTTTATACCTATTTATAGTAATTTACCAAGCAAGTTATTATATATGGTTATCTAAACCCAGCGTTGATATAAATATTCATAGAAGTAACTAGGACAAACCATTAAGCCACATGATAAAAATTCCTGCATGTCGTTTTATTACAAATACCTATTTACTGAACATGGTTACAATACAATCCATTTACGTACCCTGCTAGCGTTGAGGTCACCCCCACGACAGGGGGTAGTTTGATATTTAATTAAAATGGTCTAATATGGGTTGGTGATAACTCGTTTACGAAGAATGATCGTAAAACATTGTAAAGTAATCGTTAAAGCAATAATATATGATATCAAATATTAAAATAGAGTACTTCATGTAAAAAAAACTAAAACTAGTTAACATATTACAAACCTTGTCTTGGTTTTTGTATATACATTTTTTTAAATGAAGTACCCACTTAACTATGTACTTAAAAATATTTATTACTCATACATTTTAAAACCGTCCAGAATTTCTGATTATCGTGGCAAATTTGATGATAACGAAATTTCAAAGAGTGGCCGGCAAGAAATTTCACGAGAAACGTCATTGTGTAACAAAAGTATGGTATTGTTTACCGATAGTACACAATAAGCATGTTTCACTTTGTGAGCCTTGAGCCGCATTCCTCACCAGATGTCAAAGTACTTAGCGCCACGCTCAATACCAAACACGACCATCGTTTGGTGAATCATCCGAGTAACCCTGCAAGTATCACTCTTTACCAATTTGAGTGTAAGGTATGCCTTTCGAGTATTGTTTACATATGGGTGGCCTTCTCAATAAAGATGAACATAAACTTTTTTCTACGCAATTTATGATGTACCGCAAAAAGTCATAAAGTATAAGGCCGAAAAAATGGGTTTATAGTTGTAATTAATGTATAAATAGTAAATATTGTCGTAACTTAAAAAAGTGTCTACAGGCTTTTTACAGAATCGTGTAACCAGCCTTTGTTCGAACGTTACTCGTTGTAGAGCATTCTCTCATTCAAAAAGTTTTCGTAACTACTAGCGTAGCTTTCGAATTGAGAGCACATAAAAAGTTGGGTACATAATAGTTAGCACGAATAAAATACAGGTAAAGAGGAATAAAGTGCAGTAGCTGATGACGTCATACCAGTTACGGCAACGGTATTAAAAGTAGAGATAAGGATCCCAGATAATATGCGTCGTAGAGACCTCTGTTTTATCATAATTATCACTTATCACGCCCAAATTCCATGGGATTAGGTAATTTTGGAAAAAATACACACGTTTTAAGTGTCTAACTATGTTACAAAGTTGCATTTATTAGTTCACATAGCTATGGCAAGCCATGAGAGTTCCAGCTTATGACTTAAGCATGACGTAAGCCTTGCAAAAAGGCGGCGCAATTAATGTATGGAATGAAAGGAAAAGCTGGAGTTGCTTTCTGCGAATATTTTAAGTAGAGATCCAGGGAATGGGATGGACATGAATATGACAACATATTGACTTTAAATCAATTACTCAATAAGCCGTTACTGCTTATCTTAATTGTTATTATTTTATAAACAAATACATGTAAATTTTGTATTGGCATTATAGACACATGTGGCCAGAATAGATCGGACTGTGTTATGTAAGCCCTATGCATAAGGGCAATAGATCATAGGTCAAAGAAAGTATTAGCTGACCCATCAGAAACGGACCTCGATAAAATGTCATAAGTTTATCGACAAGTTTTAGTATAGTATGCAATTATGTATTTACGTAAACATTTTAAGCGAGCAATAAAATGATGACGCGTAGGTATTACATAAAATCCCCGTGGCAGGTGCTTTAAACGCAACTTTGAAGCGTACCTACTCGAAATGGGTACGGAAGCTGCAAGGGAAGTTCAAAGGGATCACAGAGATAGACACAAAAGGAAGCGTTTCTTCCTTTCGACGGTAATCCTCTACACAGCCTTTTAGAAGGCTTAGCTAAGGAGTGGCGATTAATGACGTAACTGCTATTGTTGTATGTATATAAACCTACTAATAGTTGCCTGTTATCAATATGTGCAGTTTAATTATCTGTTTTTTTAATCCGCAGCTATCAAACACTAAACCTATAATATAATGTTTGTCTCGATTAAATCCATTTTAAACAGTTTTTCCAGTACGTAATACTGGGACTAGCTGGGCAAAATATGTTATTGTGAAAACATTCAGAAGTTATGAGATAATTATAATTACGTTCCCTTCTTTTGAGCAGGACGTTTTAACCGTTTTAGACAAAATCACAAATAGGGATTCGTGTACAAAGATTATAATGCAAGGTTTTTCACAAATAACTCCTCCACTGTAACTTGTGTTTATTTGAGAATGCAATATATTTATTTAACGAAAGGTCAGTCAAGAAGACAAACCAAATCTATCATTCGGTCTTCCGAAGATTTTGGCGACCATTGTCCCACTTCCAATCCACTGTCCAATAATAATTATGTTCGCACATTGAGCGACAGGTATATCATGCATACATCAGTGCGAAGCTTATAATATTTTGATGGCATAAATAATGTCACAATGACAATAACTACTACGTTGTTGCATTACTAAAGTACAAGGAAAATGAGCATTAGTCACGCTGTGGTCATTCGACGGTAACTTGCAGAAATGTGTACCTACGTGATGGATTACTTTACATGCTCGTATTAATCCATCACACCATGACTGCGGTTTCTTAGTAACGGCGTGTATTTATAAAGGAAATCCAAGTAATACTTCAATGTTACCAAGGATAATGGAATGAAAAGATTTCTAATTTTATTTCACAGATTCCCTCTTTTATCTAGCTTTGATAAGATAAGGACTTTCTTGAGAAACGTAGCGACACAAAAACAAGTCACGACAAATAAAAATGTATTTTGGTCGTAACGTAAGTATTTCTCTTTCTATAAAGATCGAACGAAGTTGTACAACAGATAATCTTACCTGTCAAAAGCTAGCCGGGGGCCTTTGACTTTCCCTTGACTTTCGCTTTCATACATTCGTAGTCGAATCACAAAACCAAATTATACCGTGGAATAATGCACTTCGAATCACCATGGAATAATAACGTATTATTCGTGATTTTGCGTGCATTTAATAGCAGTAAACATAGAATTAATTTTACATTATGGATCAAAGATCAAATCTAATATCAAGAACATTACATTAGAAATCGTGGTTTACTTCTAAAATTTTGTGTGAGTTCCCATATGATCAGTGTTGGTCATTAATATTCCGCGAATGTCTCAATAAGCAGTAACCTGACTAAAAAATTAGCCGTACAAAATTCCGTGTACGAATTACTCAATGGCAACATACATATGTCATTTCTTTAAAATATTTGTTTCTTGCTTCCAATCATAACTTCAACCCAATCATAAATCACTTTCTATTGATGATAAATAAAATTGAATGTAATATTCATAGTAGTAGGTTGTAAATGTTGTAACCATTGAAGGTCGGCATTACTAACGCTCGTAGTATATCGACGACAGCTTATAATAGCACAATATAATAATATAACTTGAATGTACTCTATAAGAAATACATAGTTGTGTCTCACCTGCCGAAATCGCTGGGAAGACTGGTGAGGGACATGTCATTGAGGCCGAGAACGGTGAGCGCCCGGAGCTGGCTGAAGCCCGCCGGCAACCGAGGTATTGGGTTACTGCTGAAGTCCGCGATCTGAAGCGCCCGCAGCTTCTTGATATCCTCTGGGATATCGGGAATGTCTGTGAAAGAACAACTTTAGTGTTTATGGGAACTAACGAACAAGAACATATCACATCATACAAATTCAAATACGGGACGAGAATCCCATGTGAAAATGATCAAAAGTTGACTTGAAACTCTTCATAGTTGTATGTGCCTTATAGCATACTTTAAATCAAAACACGGCAACGATACATAATGCCACAACTACTAGTAGTAACGTCTACATAGCTAATTTACTGATTTGCTTACATTACTCAAAAAGGGATATCTTAATATTTTTGGATCTTATATTAAAAACTGGATCACGTTAGAGAACGTTATTCGCACAAATTACTCGCATAACCTGATCAGTGATCAATTACATAACATTTGCAGTCGAACGACAGGTGTGGTACGAGTAGGCTTCAAATAACTGTCTGCATTTTTAATACGCTTTTATTAGCTTCAGACGTATGTATGTTGGTATGTTAGTATGTAACGGAATCTTTGTTAAGTAAAATATGTTTAATAATTTACTAACGTTAAAATTATTTGTGGCGAATACTACTTTTGATTATTATTATGATTGCGATTAGTTCGATGAAAGTATTGCGTGTGACGCAAATTAAATTTAAACGTCTTCATGGGTTTATCCAATGTAATCAAAAATATTTCAGAACGAATTACATTGCAAAACTGTTATATCGTCGACCGAAAGTATTTTTTCCTAGTAAGTCCTACATCTAAACAAAGTTTGGTTAGGCATCGAATTTTTTTGTTTACAATTTCTTACAACAATTTTTCGTCTCGTGCTTGCGAGAAATCATGGGTTTAAAAGCTCTCAACAACATCGATTTACTATTATACTGAATTAATAATTTTAAATACACATTATAATGATATTGATAGTAGAGTTCTCAAAAAAAAATAAAGCACGGGTCACATACGAAAAAATAAATTACACGTCATTTAAAACCAGCTTTAGGCAACGCAATAACTAAGCACAAAAAGAGCTTTCATAACACATTATGTATTACCAGCGTCCAGTCCAGACAGACATAAAAGAGGGTCTAAAAGAAGTTACATAAACGCCTAACAAATCGTTTGCCTAGTATTTTGTATGAAAAATCGCAAGTGTACGTACCTACGTAATATAATTTGTTTACAAAATAAATCTTTTGTAAAGTTTTTACACATAGATTCGGACGATGAAATATGCCACGTCCAGGTTTTTGCACGTTGATGTAACCGTTTATAATCGTGCTAAAATACGGTACTATTATAAAACTTGTTATTCAATGAAGCGTAGAGGGACAAAAAAGTTTTTGATAAAAGATAATACCAGTTTCAGAACCCATGCTTAAAAAAAACGTTTTAATGACGGTTGGGAATTAGTCATTAACGATTTAGCACGATATTAGGTACGATGTTTAAAAGCGGATTCTTTTTCTTTTCCTGTTTTTGGTAAAAAAGTTTTTGATAAAAGATAATACCAGTTTCAGAAACCATGCTTAAACGCTTATTACACAACCCGATATGAAGGGCCCTGCATCCAGGGTGGGCGTGTACCCTAGTTAGGGAGCTAGGCAGATCGGGATGATCCGATCGCCCTAAATAGGGACACTAACTCCCTAAGTCTTATTACACCACTCTTAGTTAGGGTTAGGGTCCCTCAAAATTGGGTGGTCTAATAAGGCCTTTAAAAAGAAACATTTTAATGACGTTTGGGGATTAGTCATTAACGATTTAGCACGATATTAGGTACGATGTTTAAAAGCGGATACTTTTTCTTTTCCTGTTTACTGCAAGTCCATTGAAACATATTTTTAACAATTTTATTACTTGGCTTGAGTACCTTGCCATACCCTACGCAAGTATGTATAATTGTATGTATACAATACACGTATGTTATTGTTATTGCGATTAAATTTCCATTCATTTCTAAATGTCTATACAACTTAACATTCTAGACCCGCGTTTTCCAACCGGTGGTCCGCGGACCCCTGGGGGACCGCGAGTATCTATATGTATGGGTGTCCGCGGTGTCATCTCCGGACCATACATAAATTGTTAATGAGCAATTTAAAAACAATTTAAATGCAAAAGGGCCGCAAAACTAAAAATCAGCAAACCAGCTTTATTAGAAAAACGTGATCTAAGCACACGGTATTTTAAAAAATTAAAAAAGATGCATCCAATGATGTTTAAAAAACAAAATACATAAATCGGTCTTACAAATTATGTTTTGGCTGGGTTTTGCTCTTCATTTTATTAAGGGGTCCGTGAAAAATGTGCTCGATTTCCTAAGGGTCCGTGGACTGAAAAAGGTTGGGAAACGCTGTTCTAGAAGACCACGAAATTACAATGATAAAATAGTCCGTAAACTACAAATAGTAGTCCCCTACAAATCCGTCGCTCTTATATTACAAATACGTAATAGAATTGTTTTAGGCTGATTTGGTAGATAAATTAGAAAATTATTCAGTTGATATATCTGAAATGAACATGAGTCTAAAGTTCGTCGCTCCTAATCAATTTATCAACACGACGCTTCTAAAACCACGATTTATTTATAACAAACATGACTTCAGCAAATCAGCTTCGTTCGTATTTATTAATTTAATTCTCAGTTTTTAAACATATAACAAAAAAGGATAGGTTAAAAATTTACAAAAGTCCCCATGTGATCTTTTAGCTATCCTTATGAAAAAATGTTTTTCAATAACGCAATATTAACTTTTACAATATTAAATTTTAGAATTACGTTTAAACTGTTATGAGTAGTTTTAGTATTTTTTGAGACAAATGGATTCATTCAAGCTGATAGTAAATTCGAAATTTATGTGTTTGAATACAAATTCCCTGCTTCATCTGAATTCACTAAATTGATGTAACGTAACATAACCTTAAACGTTGCTTTATCCAGTTTTATAGTTTGGACAATTGGCGGCGCGCCATTGCAAACACACATATAGTGTGAGCATAGTAACTTTAATGTCCTAAATGCATGTTGTTCCATTCAAGTGTTCAACGGTGACGATCTGCATGCTGATGAATGATGAGTAGGCTTTGTATTGCGGCTTTTAAAATTCAGAGACGCTCACGTCGATTCGATTCCACAATGTATCATCTATAGGTGTATGCAAATAAAATCGAAGTGTACATAACTACGTAGGTATGTAATGTTAAAATAATAGCCGTTTGTTAAGCCGATAGCTTACCGAAAAAAAACTTTTACTAAGTTTTAAGTTCAGCGTTTCCGCTGTCTTAGTTGTCATGGACACACCCCAATATAAACAGATTAATGTTCCAGGTCCCAGGATCGAACCCGGAGCCCCGCGATCATCCCAACAACAACCGAAACGTCGTCAATAATAGAACGAGATCATGACCGGAGTTGTTTACAGATACGTGTTTCGAGTATTAATTTAGAACACCTCAAATAAATATGAGGAAATCCAACTTACAACACCCTTACAATCAGTGTTGCGTTCTCTTACGGAAGAAGTGAGGCACACCAAAGAATTCAAACCACGAGAGTACAAATACATGTACCTATATATAATATACCGTATAATAAATTATTTATGAAAACTTTCAATTGAATTCCTTAAATAGACAACGATGTTGAAATGAAATCTACCTGAGTCGTGACAGAAATTACGTCACACTATATTTATCCATAGTTGTTTTCTGGAAAAATCACCCAACGACATATAAGTACATACAGAAAACCTGTTTTCGCCGGGTTTTAAACCGTTGCACTAGTGTCTCAATAGTTTCGTAATATAAAAGACATTGGCGTGCCAAATAAGGGCCACCGCTTGCGGCGAATCATGATTTCAGGCCACGACTCAACCCAGACAAGGACCTATAGTGCACACCACGTGTACCGTGTTGATACTGGCCGAGCAAGGGCCGTCGAAGGTCAATACTAGAATAATTGGCACATGGACACGTAAATATTACGGTCCGCAAAGTAATTTACAATTGTTCCATGTTTCCAGACGCTAAGCAAAACATTGGAAATTGATTGAGAACAAGGTCAAGTATCAAGAATATTTATTAAACAAAATCTTCCTAATGCTCATATTTTATCTTCGGTTTACCCAACCACCGCTATAATTTCTTTAAATCAGTGCTTTTCAAAGTGTTTTTTGCAATCTCCGGAATATCCGGGGATCTTGTCACGAGCAAACTCTCTATAAAGGATGTCGTCACGGGATATCGAGTCCATGGATTTGATAACATAATAAATTACAATTTTGAAACGACGGAGATTAAAGGGATCGCAACTTATTTTCAGTCTGAGGAGGACGTACCATGGAAAAGGTTTAAGACCATTGTACTTGTAGATTAAGCAAGTTAAGGGGAAAATCTCCAATTTCGAAAACAGCGTACTGGTATTGCAAAGATTCATTTTATGACTTATGGAATAACAACATTACCGAAAGGTTAATCGTAACAAATATTCCATCCCGTGACACTTCAATGGCTCCTAAATAGTTTATAGTCCTCGATTAGAAATTTGTTAAACAGCTGACAATTTTATTGGCTTCAATTGAAACCGCGTGAAGGTTAAAAACAAAACCATTAAATACTCAACTTATATTACTTGGTACATACATATTAATATCCAACGATACTGATAATCGATACGTGCAAACACGTAACATGTAATGAATGATCTGCAAGTAAATCACATTAATGTATATGCATCTCATGTTTCATTAGCCTTTCCGTGGTTCGAAGTGTAAGTTATGTAATCGGTTTCTTACTGTAAGGCCTTTAAACCTTATAAAGACCTTTCATATGGTAAAGCTTCCCTTTGAACTATGCCTTGGACCTTTGTTGGAAGATACGTAGTCCTAAGATAAATATGAGTACCGAGTAGTTTTAACGTGTCTGCTTCAGGCATTGCCAATTACGGAATATAACCTAAAATAAAAACATATATCCAATAGGTCTAAAGCCAATAGGTAATATTTCAATTATGTACCATTTCTCCGGTATATGTTAACATCGGTCGACTATACCGACTAATCTAGAAGTAGTTGTAGCAGGTTAACGAGCTGAAAGTAATTAACCTAAATAAAATGGGTAAATGGTATACATTGCTTATGCAACACCTTTTCATTATTAAATGACCAACATAATTTACAACTCACTTTGTATTAAACCGAAAGTATTTTACAATAACATAACGACACTTTGGAAAATATAATAAGTGCGTATTGTTAGTAAGTAAACACCTTCTGCATAAATACCACCTGTACTTTTTCACAACGTCACATTACGATATTACAAGGTTCAATGTAAGTTAAAAGTATGTAATTTACAAGCACAAAAAGTACACAATAGCGTGGGATGAGGCTAAATTTGGGTAGTATTATTTCACGCATACATAATATCTTCGTTACTATCGCATATGCTAAAGTTGCCAAAGTAAAGGCACATCTAAACTGGTTTTCTAATTTCATGATGTTAACGGTAGTGCGCCCCGGTTTCCGGTTAGCGAGCGGGCATTCCGACGGGCGTGGCGTAATCAATTATTTGTCAAGCTATAGGGAGCATAACCTATGGGCGAAATAAGCCACTCGCCCACAACCCAAACGGGGAGAACGCTCAAACGGTACAATTAGGTCAAAAGCCACCAAAGCGTGACGTCTTTTCTGCGATTACTTCTCGGAATCACGGGGAACCGACATCGTTAAGTATGCTGATGAAGTCATTATCGATATAAATAAACTTATCGCCCGAGCAAAGAATAAATGTGTTATAAAATGGTAAGAAACCCGTTCGCGGCAAGAAAGATTTATCTTACCTGGCGAATGTTTAGGATAGCCAACAGCTCTTTGTATATTTGTCCAAGTCATTTTTTTAACGGAGCCCGAAGAAATGTTAGCGTTATACAACTAGAGAAGCTATTTTAAGAAAGGTATGCAAGCTACGGGAATCTGTTTCTAAGTGCATCGTTTTGTTTATGTGAGGGGTGAATAGCTATTCAAGGCATGCGAAGCCTGCGGTTATGGCCATTCACGGCGCTTTCGATGCGGTGATTTAATATTTATTATAGTCCGTACGTTGAAGCTATTTTAGGCATGTGCAAATTATTATTTGCGATACAACATTGTACGAAAGTCAAGCAAAAAGAAAATTACCTATTTTTACGAAGGCCTTCTAAATTTTAAAATATAAACTAACATAACTTATATCTTTATTTATCATTGCTACAGTTATGTTTAGCCGATCTTAATATCCATAAACATAGCAATGCTTCCTATACTTTATTACTATGTGACTATGTGTTATATTTCTAATTTTCTATGGTAACTTTAAACAACCGTTACTTAATTTTATTATAGGAAAAACATAGCAATATTTACATAATCAACAACGAATCGAGCTTCTTCAAGCGGAAAGAATCTGCGAATTGTTGGTGTTATTGTATGTTAAAATAAAATTTACCAGCGTAAGTTAAATCATAAACACAATATCTTAGAGGTCAACATTATACTAAAACAATCTACGTAATGGTTTAATAACGGGCGAACAAATGGTTTTTAGGTCATTGTTTGCAGTAATTTTGAAGCTGCAAACGAACCAAAAACCGAATAACAAAAGTATACAAATAAACCCCAAGCTCCATTGTTTAAAGGAACAGTTTTGGATTGAAACGATTAATTTCCGTGGAGTTAGAAGAATTAGAATAAAGAATAATGTACATAGGTACATATAACATATACATAATAGGCAGGTCTAATGTTAGGTCTTCTCTACCAGCTCTATTATCGAATTTAAAATTTCAAAATATAGGAAATTCATGACAAAAATGTAATTACTCAAAGTATAATGGAGTAAGAATTAATTCTTAACGTTTAAAGAGAAATAAATAGACGAAATTTTAAAGTAAGTAGTTAAGTTAAGCTTAATTGGACCGTAAAAAGTAGCTGTTGACAGTTACGCCCCAGATAACCACAATATGAGACTTATCTCTTAAATCATGAATAAGAAGAAAATTGAATTATACTAGTTTAAGTAAGCAATAACATATTTATTTCGAGATGAAATTATTTGAAATATTTTGATAATTTGTAGTTTACGTTTTACGTTTTATAAGTTTTACAGAAGTAGGTAGTACAAACACTATAAACATCAGCGTAATCCTACGATAATTATCTTTAGTATTTTTTGACATTACTGAACTTGAACGAGGTGCTTCAACTCAGCTTTCAGAAGTAGGAACGCATGTTACACTGCCGTTGATCACAAATGTTTGTGGACATTAGAGACCACTTAAATTTAGGCAGACTGTAAGTTGTTTTGCTACTTGCAATTAAATAAAGAGAGGTTTTTTTTGTTTACGAAGGGCAGTTTCCCCTTCGTGCGTACGACGGTATGCGACCACACATACCGCCGTCCATCCCGGGGTTGCTGGCCGTGCGGTTCGAGCTCCCACTCTTGCCACCCGCAACCCCGGAAACCCCCTTTTAGTCGCCTCTTACGACAGGCAGGGGATACCGTAGCCCTATTCTGGTCCCGAAACTACAGGGACAAAATAAAGAGAGCTAGGATATATGTAATACTGCACAAAGCACGGGTGTGATTTATTCAGAAAATAACTACTCGTGTGTAGAGTTAATGAATAAAATAGATAAACTAATGGTTCTTAATCTTTAAATATTTTGGAATGTTGATATTTAATGTGTGCTCATTACGTTTCCACTAGCCAAGATTGTATATTTGTGGTTAGCTCGTTAGAATATCGAATGTCGCTCAGCAAGATGATTGGCAATTCCGATCTGACTCCACATGGCCGGGGACGTAATATCCGGTACAGAATTTGGTTGTAAGTGGGAAGAAGCGCGGGAAACCAAAGGAAGCTACATAAACAATGCGGAGAATCTGAGATTACAGTTGAAATTAAAATTGAGATTTCAATATTAACAATGCCTACAATAACTTCCTTCTAAATAAATGGTTGTTCTTAGGAATAATATTCTTTTAGAAATATAATTAGAACACAAAATTATTTGCAGCAATTTTAAAGTGAATTGAAAAGGAACATGTTGTATATGTCTTGCTTATGCTCTGCGCTTAAGATTCTAGTAGGTAATATTAAAATCAGTCTGTTTGACCTGGGTTCGAACCCTTTTTGCATGGCAGACCGGTATGGTGATCATTGTGATACGCGGGTCGACAAATTAAATAACTTCTTGTTTTAAGTTAACACACAAATACCTATACAAACGGTTTGGTGAACGCAAAGGAATCTTTACCAATTACTGATATTAGGATGACGTAATGAGGCACACAAAGGATCCGGTAAAATAAACATATTTGTAAAGCTTCGATATATTCACATGTAATAATATAGTAAGCATAAATTGATGAAAGTAAGTTGAAGGTGGCAGACATCTTTGTTCGATTCAGGGGACAGTACCTCCACACCTATTTCTGCCTAATAACGGCAGTGTGAAACGCTGCTGTATTCCACTTCGAGACATACTTATCGTAGGCGTTCCAGGAGTAGCAACATAAGCAACGCAAGGATTTATCAGAGCTTGCTTACAAGACGTCCATGGGCGGCAGTGGCCAATTAAACCTGTAATGATAATTTACTGTATAGATGTTCCAACATCTCTACATTACCACTTCATTATTATATAAAAAATACGAGTAGATATTGTCAAGGAATTAAGTTACACCGAAAAGTATTATAAACGTTAAACTTATTGCGCATATTTAACTCGTGCCTTGTTAATTTTCTTGATACCAAAAGGGTTGGCTACCCCATGTGACACAATACTAGTAGACTTGAAGGGCTTCCGGGTTCAATTCCGGCGTAATTAAACACTAACTAATTTATATATAAACTGTGGGGTTGGGTTTTGTGTTAAAACGTGTATTTATTTACTGATAATAATTATCAAAAATGTGATAATTGTTATCGAAATAAACGTACTATCTTTAGAAAGAGTGATATAATACGAGAATTCCCGCGTAGTGGAAGTTGGACACAACCCCGCGAAGAATATCATGTATTAAACAAAAAATCGGAACCGGAATTAAAGATATCTTAACTTATTACTCATAGAAGTCGCAAGGAATGTTTTTTATATTTTGCTATTAAGTAAATATGAGCTTGGAAATTGATTGGAATTTCAGGAAAGTAATGAAATTAGATCTTTCGTACAGGTGTATAAATAATATGTTAAAACTAAAGTAAACTGTGCGGTAGCTGGGATACCACTAACAATAGCATTCCCAATGAGGATTGACGTCAGACAAGCGACCGAGTGTTAAACGAATACACGTACAATATGCATATCGATAATAATCATTTTACACCTAAATTATTGCTAATTGTAGGGAAAATGCCTACTCTAACACTATATAACGTATAATGAGTTAATGACATATGCTAATAATACAATATGGATATGCTATGATAATAAAAAGGGAGAGAAATTCACGATAACACACAGTTCTTTCATAGTTATGTTTCTGATTACGCAAGACAAAGTATAATAGGTTATGTCAGTCAATGTTCAAAATAGATTGTCCTATTAGTTGCTTTCTATAACCGCGTGCACGCCATCCATTATGTCTACGAACGAAAGTAGAGTTGACAAACAAAGGCCATATCGTATAAACAGAGACATCAAAGGTTAGTTTTGCATGTCCAATCGCCACCTGTATATAAACAGGTTTTGCAAAAACAAAACGAATTGGAAGTTATTTATTCGCGTTTCGGGTGGCAGCCTCGGGTGGCTTACCCCTATCCGGTGGAATTCCATTAGAGCGTTATTGAGTTGTTTGGAGTACAAAGCGACGGGCGAGTGGACGGTGCCGATCCACTGCCCACGGTAATAGTTGAGTCTCCATCAGCGAGATGACTGCATTCTACATGTAGAAATCCAGTAGCAATTGTTGGAATAACTACGTTGATTGTATAGAACCACAAGACGTGATATTTGACCACGATAGTTTTATTCAATTTATTTTCAAGTTATAAAAAAACAATACTAAACATAAAAAAAATGCAGTTTCTTGCAAATTAAACAGAATATGCGGCCTCTTTTTATCAAAATTAAGATATTGTGTGTTCTATATTTTATTGGTTTCCGTTTAATTAGATCTTAGTGTTTTCGTTTATTGTTATAATTTCCACAGTATATAATACTACAGCTTCTTGCACTTTTTGTACGTAAATAAAAAACATTAAGTTCAACGACATTAATCTTCATTCATAATATCATTCAAATACAAATCTTAATCTGTGATATTTTAGTTTCCGTTTACTTACAAATACACAATAACCTAACGTATTATTTTAAAAACAGTGACAGTAACATGTTAGTGATACCTATATAGCAAACTAGATTTGCTTCCTTTTTTTTCTAAAGCTAAAACGTAACGCGATAACAAATATATATTTGATTGACTACTTCCGCTTATTTTCTATTATACAATCTCTGTGCTGCAATATCAAATGGAAACAGACTTGGAAATAAACAATATTAATCCGAAGTCAACGTTACGGTACAACAAATAGCGGTGTATTTTCATTGTCGAAGGATAACAAGAAACAATATCAATTATGCTTTTACTCTTCGGTCACAAAGGGATTGAAAAGAACAATGATGTTCAGACAGCGACGTAATCGTGAACAAGGATACAGTATAATGCTTTACTGACATTATGCATCGATGGAGCTCAGTGAGAGAAGCGACGCTAGCACAAATTGTCAGGTCACGCTAGCGTGCATAGTAAGCGCACTAAGCACTTTGAATAGCCCTCTTAAACGCTACGTGAACACCATCAAGTTGTCAGATTTTGTGCTCGATACAATACCGCTGCTATACTAGCGTTCTTAATCCTTGTATTCAGAGATTATAGATATGAAAAAAATGAGAACAAGTCCATCGTAGCTTCACAAATATTACTATTTTGGAATAAGAGATAAAATTGAACGAACAATGAATTTTATATCTTGAACGAATATAGCATTGATTCGAAATAACATGAGTAAAAATACAAGAGTCTATCCAATTACTTTTCACAATACTAAAATAAATAGTTAAAAATACAAAGAGTGTTTGCACTAACCTAGCAAATAGGATTAATTAATTACAAAATGGAAAGATAGCGTTACACTACACCTACACTTCTGCAGCCAACAGCGCCTTATAGTATTCAATTTCTATCTTGATATTTTCTCTACGTTCTTTTTCATTTTCAGTTTATTATTTTACACAGTAGTAACTAAAAGATTCTATAATTAAATACATTTCATAACACAAGTAACTTAATTAATATAATTGAATAATAGATAGAGTAGAATGATACATTTGACTGATGGGTTGATGGTGATATTTAAGTAATCATATGGGCGTCATTGAAATCGACGTTTAACAACAACGAAACGTGATTACGTTATCAACTTCCAATTATAGGTACATCTTGGAGTATGTAGCGAAAGCACAGCGGTGTTTGCGCAAACAGGTGCTATTGTTGTGCGGCAAACACAACCGTTACTTAATTCGTTATACATAACAATGCTCGTGTCATTACCGTGAGACAACTCAGAAAACTACGAAACATTAACTCAAACTAAGTTGAGCAATTAGTTTAATATTTTGAACAATGTTTTATGGTAAACTAATGCCGACCTATATTAAATAATTATGTACATTGTACATAAATTTTAATAAATCTACAAATATCTTCATTATATTTTATGTTATTAAAATAGCAAGAGAACACGCAGTCCAGTCGATGGCATTTGGCAATTGCTGCCCATGGGCATCTTTAATCAATCCCAGATAGGATTAGAGTCCAACCTGAGAGCGGTACAGATACGTTGTTACCCCTTCGAACTAAGATGAAACTCCTTGTTATGTGTCTCTCCACATTTGTCAAACCAGAACACCGCAATACGGAAAGTATGTTGTTATTATGGAGAGATAGGTAATGCGATGGTAGCCCCGGAGTCAATACATGGAGGCTTCTACCATATCGTACTTCAAAATTGCCACGTCATTATATTTAAAACAAGAAGTTGTAGATTGAGTTCTGCACATTTTTTTTTTGCAAAAATTCAAATATTTGCTTAATTAAATTAGTACTTTTCTATCCTATTAAAGCCTTGGTTCCTGTAAAGCCGGAAGCTTTCAGTACATAGACGTACCTATCAAATTAATCATATGAAGGTCATACGTCAAGTAGGTACCTACTTACGACTCTACTACAACAATATAATAATATGCGCATAAACAATTGTGTCGCATTAACGTACAAATAAGAAACGAAAATACAGTCTACCAATATTTACACTCAAAACTTTGAAAAGTGTGAGCCAGTATGGTTCTGCAAGGGTACAATTGCTATACCCAATTGTTGTGAGAAGCGAGCATTTTTGAGTTGTGGTGGAAGGGTGTGGATGCCGGCTAACTTAAATATGAGACGACCACCTTAGTCTTCAGGAGTAACAACCCATCTTTTTTTTTTATAATATGGGAGTAGCAGACGAGCATGCAGTCTACTTGATGGTAAGTGGCCACTGCCGCCCATGGACATCTGCAATCAACCCCAGATAGGATTAGATATTCCTACCTGAGGTCGGCCACAGATGCGCCACTACCCCTGTGGACTAGGCTGGAACGCCTCGGAACAGTCTTTCTCCCTTACCACACCCTTCAAAACGGAACACAGCAGCCTAATACTGCCGCCGGAGTCGAACCACAAAGGGTTCTACCACCTTCAAAATCTGTTATCAGCCTTTGTTAAAATCAGGTGTATATGAAATTTGCCACAGACGTCCATAGGAGACAGTGACAACTTAACATAAGGTACACTGCAAGCTAGTTTGGAAACCGAATCTCATAAGACAAACAGGATAAAATGCGCATACATTATATTATTCAGGCAACAATTCCCGATCTTGGCGTCCGGAACTTACGTTAAAAATGTTAATATAAGATACCTAAAAATAAAAGAGCAAGTTAAGCAGCTGGCATAAACAAACAGACGATTGATTGCGCGCAATGCGTGCCGCTAAAAGTTTAGTTTCGGACCAGATTTGTTTATACGATCAACGTGTAGGCATTTTAATTTGTTCACACCGAGTAACCCTATCTGGATGTTTGTAAAGATTAGTCACACCTGCGGACATTTATGTGCGATTCGTCTTAGCATTAAAATCTCTTGACGGCCCCGTTTTATTGCTTTTTAGGCGATAATTTAGTGCTCTTTTACGCAAGTGGGAATTTGGATACCGTAATTAGTTCGGCGCGTGACGTTAGACTTCCACAATAGTTAAACCTAACTACCTAGTTGTATTAACCATTTATCGTGTTTTTATATTTCTGTTTTTTACTTACTTTCAATAACAAACTTCTTGTATTTTTTGTTACAAATTAGAGCCTAAAATTTTATTTTTTTTGTGTGCTCAATGCATGTAGTTCTTATGTACTTTGAAATCAGTACATAAACCTGCCCACCATTTAAGGCTGTGTTAACTATACCGACTTTACTAAAATGTTGGTATAGGTGAAACGAGGAAATATCTCGTCTAGACTTTTTGCGGATTGTTACGAAAAGACGAACAATAAGAAATATCTATCGGAATTACACGCTCGTAAGTTTCATGGCGTAACCAGACCGGTTCGAAAAGTGACCTCACTGTCTAGTGATTCGACAGCCTATTACGTTACACGGGATGATTGACAAAAATTGCTCAATTCACAATTGTGCCGGCAAATCTTCACTTGTTGATAGCGTGCATCGTATCGTGTAGCATGTAATGGGGCTGGAATGCAGGAGATATTGATCAGTGTGTTATGACAGCTATGTGTTCGCAGTCGGAACTCGGGCGGGTTGGCGGCGGCTCGGCGCGGCGTGGGAGCATCGAGGACAATGGTGGCAAGGTTCAACAGCCGAATAAGCCATAGGAACATGGAGCTAATGCACTCTGTATGTAACATTGAATGCACTCAACAATACGAGGGAAAATATGCGTTCATATACATGCGCTGAGTTCACACATCCCAATGCACGATATCAAAATTGTATATAAATTAAAACTAACTCCAAAATTAGCCAACATACTTTTTCACCAGCCTATCTAACTTACTTACTTTAACAAAAAACACAACTTTACGTGAGCCTGAAATATCTACATGGTTCCCGATTATACCGAGGAACTTTAATATTTCACCGACTCAAAGCTTCTTATCTTGGTTATTTCGTAAGAATTCAGGAAGGAAGCATGAATCTTTGTTTACAGGTGGTGCCAGAGATTCCACGCGATACAAGTTACGAGTTACGACGGTACGTACCTAAACGTTAAAGTCGGTGTCGCAGGTTGAATTATAAATCGAGTCGAGGCACGTACTGCAAAGTATTTGTTTATCATAAATAACACGGCGACAATTAATCCCATAACCGTACCTACTTAATTGGTGAGCTATGTGAAGAAAAATCTTAATTATGTTTATACATGAAAACCGTAAAGCATGTCACAAAGTGGCGGAAGTATTTATGCATTGTTTTATTTTTAGAGCGGAGCAGTTAACTGTGAATAATACGGGGTTATACTTGTACAAGCTTAACACCACAAATGCTGGCCTAACAGGAAATCTAGTTCATCTGCAGGGGTCGCTGGGGATCGCAATTAAAGCACACGCCATGAACTTACGTTTATGCTGATGTAGCGGTTAATGAACATTATTTGAACTCAATTATATGTAACACGACATTTCTTGTACATTTTTTCATCTACAAAATTATTTGTCAAATAGCGACTGTAGCAATATATTCTACTATAAACATTTCTACCCTTATAATGATTTGAAAACTCGTTTGCAAAATAGCTAAATAACAAAATTTATAAACCATTTAGAATGTATATTTACGATCCATTCATCAAAGGGCTAAATAGGATTAATTTAGGAATGTTTCCTAAATATCTGTCCGTTGGACATTCATTAGACAACGGTCCCCTTTTTGCCGAATGTATAGATACTTCATTTACCCTCGTCTAATCGTGCGAAACTCTTCAGCGGTTTAGCTTAGTCATTCCGATCAACTGTAAATCCGACCGTTTGCGTCTTAATGGTATTTTAATTCAAATCACTCCTAAATATACCAATATAATAGTGTTTTATTGAAGTAAATTCTATGAATAGGTAAATTTAGGTAAACAACAAATCAATGACCAACAATGGGACTACGTCATGTTTACAATTATTATTAATTATGTATTATAACGAAAAACCAAAGCGATTGTCAATTCCAGAATTTTCCTCTTAATAAAATCATTTAATTAGGAAACATTTTTTTTATATTTTTTATATCTGTAATAAATTAAAAAGATCTAACGAAATTTTAAACCAACTGCCTCGTGCCACACTGATTTGCAAGATACCTAAACATAATAAATAAAAGCTTGTGAAAACTGGTTTTCTAAATGTTTGTGTTTATACGGGCCAACGAACCGATTTTGACGGGACACTTGAGAAGGGCAGAATTTAAGGGGACATGTGCAACTTTTTACCTTCAATGAAGCATGTAAAATTGAAGAAGACTGTACGCAAATAGCACAGCGCACTTGAAATGGTCAAGCCAATAAAAATACAACTAGTCGTTAATAGTGCGATAAAAGGTTTAGTACAGTACGACCGAGAAACTTTCCGCTAAAGATATTATACTGAGTGGGAAAAATATATTATTACTAGCTGACCCGGCAAACGTTGTGTTGCCATATAAATAAAAAAAAATTAGGGTTGTACTACCCCTAACATTTAGGGGGGATGAAAAATAGATGTTGGCCGATTCTCATAGATACCGGATAAGCACAAAAAATTTCATCAAAATCGGTCAAGCCGTTTCGGAGGAGTATGGCAACGAAAACTGTGACACGAGAATTTTATATATTAGATTACTTGATTCGTAGGTACAAAATTCTCAAGACCTCGCGATTGACATTAAAACGGTACCCGTACCGTACTGCTACGATACGCCACTTGCCTCACTCGAGCCTTTATTACAGTAATATTCACAACATACCAGCGGCGCAAGTATTCTCCACACTATTAAACGAACAATATTGGATTCATTCCATTTTCTGTTCAGCATTTTTAATTAAATCAGGTTTATGGTTTGATGATAGACCGAGATATGATTAAAGAATGTAAAGACTGGTAGAAACATAAATGTAATATGACTATTTTAATGATGAAATTCGTTATACATCCAGGTGATTTTAAAGGCGGTAAAATAGTTTGCGCTTCGACTCCAGAGCTACCTATTTCTATTTCTTCCTAATAACGAAGTTGTAAAGCGCTGCTGCCTTTTGGCTCGAAGGGCGTGGCAAGGGCGAGGCATTAAAGCAGGCCGATGTGGCTTTTGCCCTCGGGGCTAGCAACGAATTTAGGTAGGAATCTCAAATTTTCTGAGGTTGATTATAAATGTGCATGGGCGCCAATTTCCAATCACAATTTACCAGGTGGACTGCATGCTCGCTTGCTACTTATGTAATTTATAAAACATTACAAACTACCGGATATTGTAGAGTCGTTCCTATAATCTTACTGCATGTAAAGTAAATTGGTATCGTTTATCAGCGACAACGAGACCATTATCGCTCATTTTGTAGTAGTTTTTCGTAATGTCAGTAATTTACGTAATGGCAGGATATAACCTTATGAAATAAACATTAAGTACTTAGGTTTAATATGTAGCGTAAATCACGTAAACAATGATTACGAAGAAGTCGTGAAGGAAATGTTATTTTCAGTTTGTATAAATATGTCAACCTAATAACAGCAGGAACTACATCAGTGCGAGATGTTTTTTTGGAACGAAGTTCCCTTACGCGACTTGCGGTAGGAGTTGGATGGTAGAAAATCGTCACGTAAACAAAATTCGTTAAAAAGTAGTATAAGAGTGTGTGCGTGGATGCGAATATTGATATTCGAACACACGGGCATCATGTGCCTTCGGTTGTATCATTAAAGGTGGTAGTGGTAGAACCCTTTGTGGTTCGACCCCGGCAGCATCACCGCCACACCTAATTCTACCTCATAACAGCAGTCTATAAATGCTGCTGTGTTCTGGTTTAAAGGGTGCGGTAAGGGAGACATACTTTTCCGAGGCGTTCCAGCTTAGTCCTCAGGGGTAGCGGCGCATATGTGGCCGACCTTAGGCAGGAATATCTAATCCTATCTGAGGATCATTACAGATGTCCATGGGCGGCAGTAATAATTTACTATCAGGAAGACTATATGCGCATCTGCAACTCCTATATTAATAAAAAAAAATATTGAACACATGGAAATTTCCCTAAAACGTATTTACTGTCACTTTAAACTACACGGCCGCTATATTGTCTTATTATTCCAATATTGCAATGAGATAAGAAGAACTTCCTTCCTGACGGGGTACACGAGCCGTAAATGTTAATTATTTGACTGCTAAATTTTAAACGACACTACACTACAATCCACGCGACGTTCAAAACCACTGCATTCAGTTGATACCTGTAAGTAACGTGTGGCAGATCACGTAAACAATAATTACCTACAAGAAGTCGTAAAGGAAAATTTATTTTGAATTTGAGTAAACATGCTTATAACAAGTGGTACATGAAGGTCTAGCAATGGGGTCACGTATTATGTAACTTACAATAACCATAACCACCGAACATTCATCTATTTAAGAGACAATTGTTGGTGAAACCTTCATAAGAAAAACATTGCGTTAACATGTTTAAGAAAAGGTCAGTGTAAAGATGTTAAATCTTTACAGTAGGAAGCATAAAAGTGCTTCATTTTAATGAGATCTATATAAAACATTGGTGTCAAAAGAAGCGCGTTTAAAATAAAATAAACAGTATGTTTCTTTTCGCGTAATCTGAAGGCATAATTACACCGTCCTTATAAATAAGTAACTACCTACTCCTTAGCACAAAAGCTTTTAATTTTAAAGAGCCAGCGAGCATCAAGTGGCATCTCAAAGAAGTTCATTAAAACAAAGTCTCTTTAATCATGAAACCTTGTAAGAGTTTTTTAATTTTGACGAGAAATTGGTTTTTATTTCAGGAAAAGAATATTGCTGTTGCTCTACATTAAAAGGTCGCGTTTGTTATGAAGTAGGTTTTCAGAAGGAATGATAACCTAGTGGTTTCAAAATTGACCTCTGGATCTGGGAGTGCCGGGTTCCAATCGCATATACCTAGAATTTATTATGACCTTCTTTGAGGGTAAGCGAAAATATCTTAAGAAAACATACACACCTGAAAGTTCTTCTAAATAAATTCTATTAAGCGTGCGATGTCTACCAATCCGTACTTCGTCAGCGCGATAAATTATAGCTTAAAAACTTTTCAGACTGGAGGGATAGTAAGGGGTTGGCGAGAGAGGTATTTAGATCGGCAATAACGATACCGTGTATCGTTATATTTGAAAACGTCATTACCACTTTACAAATGATTCTACCAACAATCGTACATGAATATCGTTTAGCACTATTAGTTTTCATTGTAGTGAACATCCATACAGAAGTTATGAAACGGAGTATTCATATGATTGCCCATTGATCATTGAATGTGCTGAAATGTTCATTGTGTATGGAAGGCGCTAAATTATAGACGTGGAGGCAAATGCGTCCGAGGCCAAGATACGCTAGCCTTGTGTCCTTATACTGTCTAAACGTAGACTAAATATTCAGTTTGTTATGATATCTAATACAACATTCTGTTAGCAATTTTGCCTGTATGTAAAGTTTCAGTACAACAGACAATTTATTTCAATTTTACATGCTCAAAATTAAAACATATTTAGTTGATATTTCCGGAATAAAAAATAGACTGATTTTTGATTTTGATGAAAGACGATATTAAAACAGGGTTTAATTTTGCATATAAGCCCTTTTAAAAAAAAGAAGTATCAAAATAACAGAGATACTCATTATTTTTTTAAGATATTATTTTCCAAAAATATGTTTATATTTAATTTTTAATCTATCTATATACCTATATTTGATCAATTAATCTTTAAAATATTTTGAAAAATTTAAACATGTCGCACGTAATACTTTAAACTAAGTAAAAATAAAGTAACCACGTGGTAATAAGTGACCACAGTGGTATTTTTACACAAACGAAGATGATTACCATATTTAAATCCAACCAGTTACTTCTACGAAAATCGAAATATCTAAACGTGTCCATATTGCACTGAAGGACTTCTCTAAATAATTTTCAGTTATACATTGTAAAATAAACACGAACGTAACACGTCACTGTATATATTTTGGGACAGATACAAATTATACAACAGTTGTAAGCTTCTTATACCCTTTTGATAATATTGAGCGTGTAAATAGTCTGCTGTTCTCTCAGTAGCTCAATGTGAATTAAATTGTGTATTATTTCAGTTTCAATGGAACAATTGCCGAGTAACATCATGAAATTTATAGTAAGGTCTCTCGTCGCGTATATTTAAGGTCATCTTTATACAACAACAGTAATGAAAAATAAATTTCAATGCGTACAATTGCTAGCGGTTATCAAAAATCAAGTTGTGCGGGTTTTCTCACGTTATTGTCTATCACAATTCAAATAAATAATCATTAATTTACATTAATTGATGCGGTATAGTGTACCGTTATTGATCCATATGACGCATTGGTCACCATAAGATCTAACATGCATAGAGCACCGGGTTCAAAACTCACACGTTTAAGACAGCTGAATAATGAATTTAGATCATTATGTAGGTCCAACTATTACGTACTCTTCGTACATTTGTCCATGGCATCCACAAATCACAACACATGCAAGCAATGTTTTATGTTACCTACTAGAAACAAATCATCCAGCCACTGAGGTCAATGACGGTGGGAATACAGTCTTGTACCCACTATGGGGATGCTTGTATCATAGCCTGTGGGAAAACCACAAGAGGAAGTTCATTTCATTGCCTACTTTATGTGGGGAAGATTATTCTAAAGACGCACTCAGTAGGGAGTTTATGGTTGCTACTTGAATTATCGTCCGATACTATTTTGAATAAAATATTTACACTATACGACACGAGTTGTTTATCCGTAGTATGCGATTTGCTTGCCGCTTTATTCAGTCATCGGATTTACAAGTATCTTCAGAGAGAGCGCCAACAAGAGTAACCAACGAAGTTAAGCGATGATTGAATAATAATTTAACTTGAACCAGCCCTAGATCATCAATAATTTGCTATGACTCAGCGTTTAATGGGCACTTAATAGTCGATTATTCAATGAAGCTACGTGCAAAGTTAGCCTGCGATATTTGTCACGAAATCAGAGAATATTCACCTGCAATCACTCCCTTATACTTGCAATTCATATCATAATATTAGTGACATGGTATACAATATCAAAAAACCTTCAGATGTAACTCTGTATTAATTTTATTGCTTTGCTTCCAATTGTCGACCATTAATGTTGTATTTATACGTGAGGTTACCGAACGATATGTTACTTCACTGCAGTTATATTTAAATTACGTGGGAATATTGTGTATGTTGAACTGTTATTTATACTAACAGTACCCCACTGTAAAACAGCGTAAGTACCGTAGTGTCAAAGGTGGAAGAACTCATATAAAAGCGAAGCATAGGTTCGAACCGGCGGCACCACCGCCACGCCAATTTCTACCTAATCAAAGCAGTGTTAAACGCTGCTACGTTGTAGTGTGAAGAGTGTGGCAAGAGAGACATACATTTTCGAAGCATTTCAGCTTAGGGGTAGCGGCGCATCTGAGGTCGACCTCAGGTAGAAATTTAATCTTATCTAGGGTTAATTACAGATGTCCATGGGCGGCAGTAGCCACTTACCATGAAGTGGACTGCATGTTCGTCTACTACTCCTATATTATAAAAATGTGAAGTGAATAGAAACTATAACAATTAACTTAGTTACATAAATGTTATAATTGAAAATATAAAAGATTGGAACGACTGTTACACAAAATAACAAATATTTCGTTCGGAATGTTTGACATAATATTAATATATAAATCACGAACGCCGCCTAGTTATAGTAATATTGGTGAGTTGTTAGTAACATTTGTAATTAACATCATAATCGTCTTAATAATTATCGTAATCATAAGTTAATGACATAATGGTTATGGTACCTCTCTACATAATTAATATAGTTACTAACGGAAAAAATAAACACACTATAACAAGATAAGCATAGTTTAGATTATAAGGATTTTTTTAAATGGGATAAAGGAGATTGACGTGATAATTACAACAATTTCGTTGAGACGCGAAAAGTGTATATTATTATACGGATAATACATTTTACTGTATAATTCTCTCCTACGCCTCTTAATGATAAATTAGATTGTATTGTATTGTTGTATTGTATATTTATACACGTTTCTGCTTAGTCGTAAGAGGTAGGCCGCATGTAAAATCTTTAAAAATATCCATGTGCGGCAAAGATATTGAAAATCAATAAGCTCATCCCTCTCCCATCACAAAAAAGGATAAAGATTTAACGAGGTGCAGGATAAATAAACCATGTACTCTTTTATCCACATCACCTTCATATAAATAACTCCATGTGATAGGTCACTCCCGTTCCTCGCTACAACGTTAAGCGTTGCATAGTAACATTTTTTGTGGTATATCGTTCGCGGTGTTTTCGCACCTGCACCGTACGCGGAGCTATGCGGGTGACGGATCAGCACGTAACTCGCATACGAATAGCGTCAAATTCACCTCTCTGTAAGGTTCGATGCCTTTTCTGTGTGGCAGCCACCGGGAACGTTCCAACATCCGGTCCATATTCCAAAACATTCCTATGTTGGCATCACAGTGAACATCGCTATTAAATGTTCAACATTGAACAATCATTTAACGAAAAGTCGTCCAACTTTATCAGATTTTTGTTTCAATGTAATAACTAATTTTATAGTAGTTAGGCAAAAACTGTAAATTTTCGATCTTTTGTACGCAAATCATTGTATAAATTGATTATCGGGCGTAAGTTAACCTTTCTTTTTCTTTTTTTTTTGTTTGTTGACGTGGGGGAAACCTTCAAAAGGTACCCGACGCCATGGGAGTGACGCCGGGTTATGTGGGATTTTTACCGCACTAAAACCTCCCCCCCTGGTGGCCGTCCTCAGCTTTTGGTGGAGAACTCCGGGATCTCCAACGGAACACAACCGGAGTCCTCCTAACGCGATGCCCTTCTATCGGGCTCTGCCCTGGGGGGAGCAATTTATGCTCCTCTCACATCCCCTGGCGATTACAGCGATATGCGACCACACAAACCGCTGTCCTTCCCGGGGTCGCTTGCTGGACGGTTTGAGCTCCCACTCTTGCCGCCCGCAACCCCTAAAGCCCTTTTAGTCGCCTCTTACGACAGGCAGGGGATACCGTAGCCCTATTCTGGTCCCGGTACTACAGGGACAGATGGGCGTAAGTTAACCTACATCACTTAATAATCCACTCAAATACGGTAGGTAAATAACTATGAAAATAGAAAAATAAGAGGACTGTAGTATTTATCACGTCAGTTTGGCGGCCATATTTTTTTTAAATACGATTAAAATATAATTACGAAAATAATTAAATGTCTTGTTTTTTTCCTGCATTTTATCTATCTTTAATCAAAAAATTGTAAAGAACAATCGCACATTTTCTGCTTTATAAAAAAAGTAATTTATAAATTACCTATATTAATATTTCATGCATATAATATGAAAATGCACTTACCATTTCTAGATACATCTAGCTCAACTAAATTTTCAAAATTCTGTATATCAGCTGGAAGTTTGTGTATTTCATTATCACTTAAACCTAATCTTCTCAGCCGATGTAGTCTGAAGAAATTCTGAAACAAAGCAAAACATACTTGACTTATCTGCCACTACTCAAACAGACACTTATTATGCAGTCTTCTCTAATTTAGGACTTTATAAAAAAAACTATTAATGTTACCTTATGCTTGTATTATCTGACTGATAGGTATTTTTTACCTTGTCAAGACATAAAAACCCATTTTTATATTGTGCAGGAAAAATACAATTTAATGGTTTTTAAATAACTAGGTTTTATATGTATATATTTCAAAACTTTATAACTAGTCTCAAGTAAATTGACTTTAACATTTAACATGAAATTAAAGAGCATCAATGAAACTTTGATATGCTGTGGACCATAACTAGCATATTTCTTGGTCATGTGATATACCTAATTGCCACCAATATGACTATCCTGTAATTTTTGAAAGCATTAGAATGAGAATAATGTAAAAAAATCCATCTATATTACTGATGAAACAAAGTGAATAATAATTCACTTCTTTTAATAAGATTATGGAATGCTTCCAAATCAATCATTTTTTCGAAAAACATGAAACTATGTATATTCAAAGCTTTCCTGTTTTAAAATAGTTTTTAAGAGAACAAAACAAGATTATATTTAATTTGGTTACATTCATAGAGCATTACAACCTCCGATAGTTTGTAATCAGCTTAGCAGTTATTTATAGTTTTCCCAATATAGAACTACATCATACACAAACATTTGTTTATTTCAAAAGTATACATAATACTACTTACTAAGATCCAGTGATCTTGCATAATAGTAAAAGTAGTGTTAATGTGTCACTTTATTGATAATTGCATAAAACTATTTACTATATATGTAATCTGTTGAAAATGAATGGATATTTCCTAATATTGTGTGATATTACCCTGCGCACAATATGACGATAAAAACATGCAATTACAATGTGGATATTACGATTATTCTTTGACCCAAGACAGTAATTATGTATGTACCTACTTATTATAAATGCAGGAATATGCATCCAATAATTACCCATCTATATTATTATAAACCACATTTCAGAGTAATAAATAATCTATTTCCCAACCATTAGTTTCTGTGGGATCTTTGCATGGTATTTTTTAGAAGTGACAAGGACCAAGTAAAATTAATATTATGAGGGCAAATATCAATTTATGATATTACTATTTTAATAGTATAGGAAATGTTTTGCTAACTTACTAAATGTCTCTTTGTGATTATGTTCACCAATACATTGAGAACATTTGTTGTCCTTGTTTGTAAATAGATATAATATCTAAAATATGTGCATGTGTGTGTATGTGATTGTATGAAGGTGATGTGCTCACAGTACAGGAAATCCTAGTACAGGGTTGAATGTAAACTGATTGGCATGGCATTATCAATGAACATTTTTAGTAATTATGTAAATAGATAATGATTATTTAATTTTATTACATTAAACAATGTTAACACATTTTTAGGCAGCATATTATATGTTCTTAGTCTACTAATATTCTGGGATAAGAAATGAGCCCAACTGTAGAAAAGTCGTAGTAGATAAAAATGTGTTAAAAAATGATTTGTAAAGCACATTAAGAGATATATCTAAAGTTGCATCTTAGTATATATTAAGCACATTAAGAAAGACTTCTTGAATAGTTTTGCATTGGCTTCTCTTAGCCTCCAAATGAGAACACAGCATGGATTCATGTTAAGTATATAATTCAAGTCAGTACATATATTGACTTATCTAACATTTTTCTGTAAGACATACTTAACATTTTTTAAGTGAAGCATAACAATAAAGTATAGAAACAGTACAGAGTTGAAAATAAAATGGATTCCCTCCAAAAATCAAGCATAATGATGAAATAATTGTTTGTTTTATTGATAAACATTTCACACAGAGGGCTAGGAAGTATGTCAATGCTTAAATCATATTTATTTTTTTACTATATTTACTGACTGGTTGTTAAATAAAAATATAAGTTGGAATGTGTTTATCATAAGCATCTAAGATAACAATGTTTACTTCCTTATCTTTCATATCTTCATCAAGATAAAAAAATAAGTTAATAATTAATATTTTGTACATACATCATACAATATGATGCATTTGAGTATTGTTAAGGTTTAGTTATGCTTTAATATAAACATTTTGTTTATATTAGTAAAGGGTTGTTTACCCTACATGACTATTTCCATTATCATTAAAAACATGAATGTAAGTACTGCAATAAATGTGATATAATTATTACTCACATACATGCTGTTCTAAGACAGATTAAAAGGCGATGCAAAGTTGGTACGCAATTTAGGTAGAGCCATTGATATTATTTACACCTAGTGATAAGGTGAACGCCCACGATTGCAACCGATATAAAAATAAGGACACGATAAAACTAACCTTAGGCAAATCTCGTATATGGTTAGCGTCCAAAAACAGCTCCTCTAAACTTCTGGAATATCGCAAAATGTCTTCAGGTACTGTTGGCAACGAGCAGTGCCGCTTGTCTACACATTCCACTTGGCGATTACATTTGAACAAAGGTATACATCGAAACATGTTGGACACTACACTTCAATCAAACTATAATAAAATGAACCACTATCACCACACATATTTGAGCACTTTCCGAATTCTAGCACTATTTCAGCATTTTAAAATTATTAACGACACCAAATTGTTAAAACGACACTCCTTCACCCCATCCACGAAAATGAAGCCACAAACTAAAACATTCAGTGTTACCATATCGTTGGGAGACTCTGAAACTTTTAATTTATTAATATTTTGACATGAACGCAATTAATTTCGTATTATTCTCTAAATCCGAAGAAGTAATAACATTTAATTATTAAAACAATACTATATAAATGTATTAAATTATTTGAAGCATGATAAAAGAATATAAAAATAATTGTTCAATTATACAATTTATTGTCGTACAACCAACGTATTGTACATATTTGTCTATGGTCTGATGACAAAAGCAAACTTTAAAATTTAACACGTGGTTGTATTAACTAAGCAAGCACGCCTGTTACTGTAAATGGCGCATTGCGGTATCCGCTTTTTGAATAATAGCAATAAAAAGAAGTGAATTTCTACAAAAATCATCCACCTTTGAATTAATATTCATTAATATTAGCTATTTTAAGTGTTTAGACCAAGAAGTTTAAGATATAAACATCATAGTGTATTATTTTGATATAAGTAAGTCCAGTAGCCTATTGCAGACATATTTAACCTGTATATAATAATACTCTTTGAACACAACTAAAGAAAACTTAGCCGTAGGACCATTACAGCTTCATTAGTGTTCATTATATAGCAACTTTTGATGGTGAGTACAGCAATAGGGATTTTCTAGAGTTGACAACACTGTATACCTGTAAGAATGTCAGATGAATTTATGTCACGTCAGAACTTCAGAACTGTCATAGTTTGAGGAACATCACTTTGATATTTGTAAGTTCGTTTTATTTATTAAAAATAGGAAAAGGTGAAACCGAAAAAAATATTTTTACGTATTTATAAATATAAAAATAAATAGATGCAATAAAATAGTACGTTCATTATATGAAGAAGATTCTGTTGTTAATTTTGTAAAACTGTTTGAATATTATATTATTACTAATTATTGTTTGCAGGAGATGTCTACCAAAACACAAAATGACGAAATATCCAATAAATTATCAATTAATGTGGGATTTATCGGAGGTGGTAATATGTCTACAGCAATTATTAAGGGAATGTTGAAGTATGGTAATTACATAGAATTTTCCGTTCGCCAAAATTACATTATATACATGCTAATTGCTAATACATTTATTTTTCCGTCATGTTACTTTAGTGCTTAGAGTTGCACGAAAAAATGTTTTCGTTTTCGTAGTCAGTGGTATCTTGAGAGCATTGGGGCCCAGTGCGATTATATAAAAAAATCCTATTTTATTTATGCCTTATACTTTATTTGACACATTTTTTTATACAGCTTTTAAAGTTATGTAACAAAAATTGAAAGAAAATCCATCTTTCATTGTTATATCTAATCACAGGCCTTCTGTGGTTATAATATTCTTATTTGTCTTGTTTTTATATTCTTCTTCTTAATTATAATAATACTGCTTTTTTAATTGAAATTATAAAATGTCAAATTCTTCTCATCTTTTTTTTAATTTCTAGGTAAATACCCACCATCAAATATCTGGGTGTCTGGACCACACTTAGAGAACCTCCAGGTCCATAAGCAGTTAGGAGCCAATGTTACTGTCAAAAACGGTGAAGTATTAAGTAATTGTGATGTGGTGTTTCTGGGTGTGAAGCCTGGTGCCTTGAGTAATGCTATACAGGGATGTCTGGATACTCTGCCTGATAATGTGTTGTCCAAAAATCTGCTTTTTGTGTCCATGTTGGCGGGGATCAATATTGAACAGTTGCGGCAGGTTAGTTAATCCTTATTGTGCATGCTACTGTAATGACAGTCAATAAGGTTAGTTAGGTGTATAGGAGATGGTGTAAAACTAAATGATTGAAACTGTAGGCAATTGAAAAATTGCCATATTTTAGAAATTTGGTGACCCTAAACAGTATGCAACAAAAATGGTGTATGTGTATGATATTGCCAGTCGAAATACGGCCAAAAGATCAATAACGTAACCTATAATTACAGTTGAACATTTTAACAATACCATATACATAACTTTAATGTATTGAACCATATATTTATCTACTCAAATAATGTACAGAAGTTAAAACATGTTAGCGATATTTCATGCTAGCAATAAAATTTAGACGCCAGCTTCTAATTTGCTCTTTCTATATTAATTAAACAGTGCCAATCCATAATTCATTGCCATATAGTCACTCTAATCAAGAATGTGAGGATTAACAGTTTTTTAATTCATGTTCCATTGGGTGTCTCCGAGCTACTAAAGTTCAAAATGTAGGACTAATTAATAGAATATTTAAAATATTATAATATATATACAAGTTTTAATGATAGCATGCATATGCCCTCACCCTTCATATACTATTGTTACACAAACACAATGTTGTTGTGAGTGTTTATGATAACTGCACTTTAATTCATAATCTTATGTGTGGCATTGTGGTTGTTATCATGTGGTATGTGGTATATGTCTAAAGTGATTGTTTTTTATATATATACTGATATTTTAATCATCTAAATTGTGCATAGAATTCATTCAGTGTAGTTTCTTTACACGATTTTATTGTTAAATTATATTCATAGTAAGAAATGAAAGTTTCTCTAAGATTGCCTTTGACCATGGATCTATATCTAACACCAAATGAGATTTCTACCTAAAGTTAATCACAAATGCATTGGCATCTTAACATTATTGCAATTTTAAACCGAAACATTGCAGCCTCATACTACTGTTACAAGCAAAAATAGATATGGTGATTGAATTTTTAATGTTGTTTTTATGATAATATTTATATTCTTTTGGTACTTAGCACTGCAGCATATTATGATTAACATATTATTGTACACATAGATAAAATCATCATGTGTATATTTCCCGTGTTTCAGGCTGTAGATTTGTTACCTCTACAAGTAAATGTAGTACGAATCATGCCCAACACTCCTATGGCAGTAGGTGCCGGGGTTTGTCTGTACTCACCGGATAACACTGTCACAGATCAACAGTGTACACTACTAGAGAAAATCTTGCAGCCCTGTGGGGTTGTCGAGCGAATTCCGGAAGGATTAATGGGCCCTTTAGGAGCCTTAACTGGATGCGGTCCCGCTTTTGTAAGTTATTAGGTGTTCATTGTTTTGTACATTGGTCATATTTCATTTAAACCTCTTAAAAACATATATAAATAAAGAACATTTCCTGCACTCAAAGCCCATCATGATTACTCCCTAAGGTCTACCATGAGACCAGAACAGAAATTTAAATTCATTATTTTTATGTATGTATGCCAGAAACATAACCAGGAAAGCTATAGGAGGTGGTAGATCCCTTTGTGGTTCGACCCAGGCGGCACCACCGCCACACCTATTTCTGCCTATTAACTGCAGTGTTAAGCGCTCCTGTTCCGTTTTGAAGGGTGTGGTAAGGGAGACATAATTTTCCGAGGCGTTCCAGCTTAGTCCTCAGGGATAGCGGCGCATCTGTGGCCGACCTCATGTAGGAATACTAGGAATATCTTATTCTATCTGGGGTTGATTACAGATGTCCATGGGCGGCAGTAGCCACTTACCATCTGAACAATTACCAAAAAAATTGCCACACTGGTCATCATTAAAAATGTATTGCTTCAATTTGTATTGTCTTTCAGTTTGTTTTATGTTATGCTCTGTAATTACTTGTTACTTTTCTTATGTTTACCTGTGCATGTTTTCAAACTCAACAATATTATTTCAGTTGTACGTAGCTATAGAGGCGTTGGCTGACGGAGCGGTGAAGCAAGGAGCGCCACGCGACAAGGCGAACAAGTTAGCCGCCCAAGTGGTGTTGGGAAGTGGTCAGATGGTGTTGAACTCCGGCAAGCACCCAGCAGTCTTGAAGGATGAAGTCTGTTCACCAGGTGGCTCCACTATATGTGGGATTACAGCGCTAGAGAATGGTAAATTAAGGTATGTGTAGTTGTGTACATTTATATTGTAGTAATGCTCTTCATGTTGTATTTTATGGTGAAAATATTATTAAAAAAAAATAGAATGTTTAATTTTCTTTAAAATGTACCTTTGATTTAACCTTTTTTTTTTCGAATAAATAAAATAATAAAAAAATGAAGTAGACGATTTACTATAATGCAAACATGATATTTATACGTATAAGATAATATGATACTTAAAATAAGATATATATAAATACATAAGTGTATTAAAATTTACATAATTTTTATTTTTTTATTTTCAGAGCTTCCCTGATCAATGCTATTGAAGCAGCAGCTAATAGAACCCGAGAAATGGGAAAGAAATAAGTGCTTCGGTAAATAATGTATTAACAGTAACATTAGTAATTTAACTATTTATTTAGCCTTTTCTTTATGTTATATGAAACAGAAAAGTAAGTAGCTTTAGCACAATTTCTGATTCCGTATTAACTAAATTAGATTTTTCAACAATACTCAATTTGTGATACTAACAATAAATATAAGTATATTTTTTCCGTAACAAAATTAGAAGTATTTAGAATAATAATATAACTAACTTGATTCATTCCCATTTTTTTGTTCCAAATTACACGGCTGCGTATAAGTACCTTAAAAATATGTATGAGTGTTAATTCGTAGTGTGGTAAATAATTGTAGGAAATGTAATTTCACTTATTTTTTGTATTATTTCATCATCATCATCAACAACCCATTACTGTCCCACTGCTGGGCACGGGTCTCCTCTCAGAATGAGAAGGATTAGGCCATAGTCCACCGCACTGGCCAAGTACGTATTGGTAGACTTCAAATACCTTTGAGATTTTTCTTTTTTTTTTAATAAATCTCAGGTATGCAGGTTTTCCTCACGATGTTTTCCTTCACCGTTTAGCAAGTGATAATTAATTTCTAATACGCACTTAACTTTGAAAAATCAGAGGTTTTGCCTGGGATTTGAACCTCGGACCCCACGATCGAGAGGCCGAGTTTCTTAACCACTAGGCTATCACTGCTTTTGTATTATTTATTAAGCGTAAATGCGTAACATTAATTAATTAACGTAACAGTAACGAAATACGTCGTAGAGCATGATCTATTCCATACATTTGTCAGTTGCAAAACTCCATAGGTACATATATACCCACCAATTTATTATAATTTTGTATTCAGTACTGACTTTAGAGGAGTAAGGACAGAAAACAGGTTTTTGCCTATAGAGCTGGACTATATATAATTGTAAAAAGTCATTACTGATTATTAATGTATGACGGAATATTTGGCCTGGGGTACTTGTGTTGCTAAGGCCAACCTTATTGTTTGTATTGTTCGTATTTTTTAGATTATAATTGGTATATGTACTTAATTTCTTGTGAAACCAGTATTAATAAAGTATGAAAAAACCAGTATTTGTTAAGACAAAATTCACTTAAACAAAATTCCTCATTTGTTTTTAAGTATATTTATATAATTTATTCGCTAACTGTTTCATATATTAATAGTCTTACAAATCTATCCAATATAGTTTAATGTAATATATATTACTATTTAATAAAATAATACACATGCTACACACAATCTTACTAAAAGTTCTCAGTCACAAAAATGGTTTAATTTTGAACTCTGATAGGCAAAAATTGGTTAACTAACTGCCGGTCACTATCGGGCAGCATAGGATTGTTTCTCTAAACTATTATTCTTATCAGTTTAATTCTGAAATTTAAAAAGTAATCTGAATCTAATTGGTATTAATTGTGTAATTGTTGATCTCTTTAATAGTATTTTGTGTCGCAATCATATACTTGAGTTAAGTGAAATCTTAATATAAGAAATAAATTATATGCTTCAATGAAACGTGTTTCATTTTTTAAATTATTCTCTTTATTTAGAGTAAAAATTCAGGTTTGATGCCGATATATTTTTGAGCGTTAAAATAAAACTATTCTTAAACTGTTTAGCCAAAGTAAGTTTATTGTACAATTATCTATGGTTAAACTAATTACAGTATAATTTAGCTTATCTTTGTCACGCAAATTTTAATGGCGTTGTTAGTAGTTGTAAATCTGTACCGCAATATTTTTATTGATGCAATCAATGAAGTTAATTGAATGCAATATAAAGCGAGATAACTCACAATGCTTTAATGAGGCAAAAGATTAGATTATCGGACCAAACACTGATTGCTTTTGATGAGAAAGTTAATAAATATTTAATTGGAAAATCTTCCTTTAATACCTATTCTCAATATTGTACCAGTGTTTATTTTTACGTGAAGGATTAATATCGTCAAAAGGTGCCGTTTTAGTATGTGGAAATAAAGAGACAAACATCAATAAAACGATAACTTATAATTATTTCACAATATTCTTAATTTAAAGTTATTTATATAATGACTACTCTTTTCTAGATCTACATGAATTTAAAGTATAAAAGTATTTTTATTTTATGAATTTATGTGAGGGTTCAGGGTTATTTTGAAAATAGTGTAATCGAAATTAATAAGAATAACACCCAAAAATGACAACAGCCTGTAGTCATCTATGATGTCACAATCACAAGGTGTAATTTGATATAGGTGCTTACCTATAGCTTGATATTTTAAAAAGTAAAAGAAAAACCTTGTAGGTAAGGGGTTGCTCATAGTTATTATGCAAGACACGTGCAGAATCTTTATAATAAATAAAAGACCATTTCTGCGCTTAAGTTTCCTTGAAACGGTCATAAAATGCCAATCTTTCCTTATACACATATTACTGTCTCTAATAATAAATAATATTCTACTCTATAATTGAGCATGAAGTAGGTAAATACTTAAGGATGACAAGTTACAGGTCACGTGCTTTATGTATGTTTGTACGGTACTGGTACGCCTATGAAATTGAATGATTACAGTAGGTTACACGAAATCAGTACAACAAAGAGGAAAATGAGTACATTTTTTCTTTCATATTTAAGTTAAGAATGAAGGTTGTACCTACTACCTACCTGTAAATGTAATAATATTATTATGTAATACGATATAGTAGGAATACTCTTTGTCATAAGTAATCATATGTTCATAATTTTGGTACTTTTTCATCATGGTTGATGTAGATTTTTCTTGTAGTTTGCTTCGGTGTGAACGGATGGTAAGGGTGTACACAGACTGACCTTCTAGTGAATAGAAAAAGCGACACCCTTCGAGCTAATCCCACGCCAATATCGATACTTTTGTGTCTGGGAATATCCATCATAGGGAGATCCTCCGATTCCTCTTCTCGCACACAACTTAGTTTCCTAAATCCTGTCCGAAACTTTTCAAGATTTGTTCTCAGCAACCGAAAGCTTGGAACTCGTCTAAATGATGAGCTTTCATTTTCTTTTCGTTTTCGTATCCGTTTTTTGTACCTACTAACTGCACTGTTAGACTCATTTACGTCCACTGACTTAACATACTTTTTCGTTGTTTCTGCTAAAGCGATTAAATTGTATTCTTCCCCGCTCATCACTTTAAAATAAATGTTCACATTTTATTATACATTTTGTAACTGTGATAAGGCTGAGCAATGTTCGTGAACTAAACCAAAATAAACCCTGCTTAACTAATTTTGGCATTGATTGAGTGTGACGTGCGTGTATGATAAGATTATTAAGATTACCATGATTATGGCCATGATTTTTCCTTTATGCGCAGATTTCATACAAAGTTATATTTTATCTGAAATGTAAGATTATATCGTGTCATAAAGTGAGTTTCTTAAACCTTACAGTAACACTGAAAAAATGATGTTTTTTTTAACTGTTTTAGAAGATTTTTTATCGGTATTTATATGTGTGGAAGTTTTATTCATTTGTAGATGTAACAACATGTGTACATATCTTTATAAATGTTTATTTTAAAGGTACAAATCAGAAACGAGTTGATAAGATAGACGACGTTGTGCTACCATTTTGCTGACGTGTCGATTAGAAAATTATTTTTCATAATGATAATAAAATTTTGTAAGAATAGAATAGGAATAGAGATAGACATTTTCTCCGTATCTAAGTATATTCGATTTCATAGGATCAGTTTAAATTAAATATGTACTTCTATATTATTATAGTACAAAATCTTCGTGATTACCTAGATACCTACCTATATTAAGGCCGTGGCTATCTCCAGTAGTCTTGTAAATATTTAAAAGATGGTACGACTACGACCGCTATGATTCTACTGAGAAGGGCACACCTATTTTTACTGTGAAGTTGGCCAAAGCCACACTTATTTCTAACGAAGTCGTTCTTACGTTTGAGTTGAAGGGTGTGGATACCGGCTGACTTAAATATGGGGTAGCCTCATCTACATCCAAGAACTGAGCAGTGGCAACGAAATTGTGATCGGCTTCCGATTGAACCCATTTTCTTTATAGATAATTATAGCTGTTGAATCTGCAACTGCACATCTTGCATCTGCACATCTGTGCATAGGCGAGAGACCATTAGAAGTACCTAATATATTCTCATTTGTTACATCAAAGTAATAAACAATTACCTATCTATCCATATATATATAGGTATCTACAAAAGGATCTCTGTTCCCGTCAAAGGATCGTCATTTAGCATATTGCCTTTTAAATTTTAATAGATGCCTGCTTAGACAGGTAATTAAAATAGACATGGATTATAGTTCGTTAGTCTTCAGTTAATATTCGACAATTTGGAACCATGTTACCAACTTATTGGTAATTAGTTTACTGCAAGTACTTAATGCAGTTCTACCTACGGTACCTAATGCGGTAACTTAAATAGGTACCTAACTCTGTCTTTAAAACGAGATTTAGTTACTTAAAATAGGTCTATCTACCATTGATTAATCCAGACAAACACGTGTTTCTACAGAATTCCTCATCATGTGTCTATTTTTACACCAATTGCCGCTAACAATGTAGAAATAGCTTGAGTAAGTAGGCACTTACCACATGTATCACAAAAAATATGTAAGATGGTAAAAACTGTTTTATGTTTTATATCCGCCTAATAACATCAGTGTTAAGGACTGTTGTATTCTGGTTTGAAGGGTGTGGGGAGACAAACTTTTTTTTTTACAATATAGGAGTAGCAAATGAGCATACAGTCCATCTGATGATAAGTGGCTACTGCCGCCCATGGACATCTGTAATCAACCACAGATAGGATTAGATGTTCCTACCTGAGGTCGGCCACAGATGCGTCGCTACCCCTGAGGACTAAGTTGGAACGCCTCGGAAAAGTCTATCTCCCTTACCACACCCTTCAAACCGGAACACAGCAGCGCCTAACACTGCTGTTATTAGGTAGAAATAAATACTTATCCGAGTACTTGCAGTAAACTTAGTCCTTAGAGGTAGCAACGCATCTGTTGCCAATATGAGGTAGGAATGTAATCGTATGGGGATTTGATTATAGATGTCCAACGGCAGCCATATAGCCGCTTAAGTATCATGTGGTAAACTACATGCTCGTGTATTACTTTAATATTATAAAAGGGGTCCTATTTTTTCAGAAGGAAGCGTCCTCATCTATATCCTTACAATCTATGTAGAAAGGGAGGTATAACTATAACACAATGAGAACAATGTATGTACTGCCCTACTTACCGTCGCACGTCCTTTTTCCTTGCATATCTTGCTCCATGACTTTTAATGCTTCACATATGAGTAACATATCCAACGACAAACGGTTTCCTCTTAACAATTTGTCAGCGGCATTAAACATAATGTGTATGACCTACCTTATACTTACATGACTTTTATTGTACCTATTTAGTGACTAAACTATAACAACAGTTATTGCGACAGATTATCTGTGAATGTGTAGTACAGTCAGTGACAGACAAAAATTGAGTTACAAGTAGGTAAGTACATTCTCAACTAGCTTTGTTTCATTCTTTGTATTTACCACGGCACCGACTGTGGTAGTTTCTCAAAAAACTGCAATATGACCTTCTGTGTGCACTAACCGTAAACGTTTACTACACCTTCCTTATTTTTTAAAGCTGACAAATAGATGAGGCCCACATTTTTATAGAAATGGTACTTGTACTGTAATATTTTTGAAAGAACAGTAAAGTGTTTGGTATCTACTTAGAAAAAGCATTCTTAATACGTATCTAAATAACATTACTCTGCTTTGCACAAGTTTCAGATCCGTAGCCCGCATACCTACCTACATACATATAAAAAACCTTGTTAAACCCATTTCCATCAAGGGAAGTCCTACTGGTGGATTTGACACATGTAGCTAAGCTAACTTGCACATCTCTGGTGGGAAGCACCTTAAGATACAATTTTATTACGAAGGACATAATTATTATGAAACTTCTAAGAAAATAAAATTACTTTTATGCTTTAGTTACAGATGCGAATAATCTAGAAATATTGCTATGATAGAAAAGAATCGTACCTATTAGGTAAATAGTGATGAAAACCTATTATTTTTAAAACATTCATAAAATTGTGATAAAATTATAAGCAATGCAATTGCAAGTCTGAATCATATTGTACTTGTTGCATGAGTCACTAATTAAGACAATTATTGTTCTCCGTGTGTTTTTAGCTTAATCGTATTTTAATAAGAGAAACTGTTATTACTTTTAATATTAGTTTATTATGATATATATTAGTACAATACATTAAAGTTAAATACAATTTTCGTGTTTAGTCATAAGGTTGACGCAGAGTTTACTCTCATTTTCCGAGCTACGTAGCCTCTAAAACCACACCAATGAGCGCGAGTGCTCTGTCTTTTTCATTCACCGGTTGAAATAGTGTACTGTGGGCAGCGGATGCGAAACGACTAGTGCCAGCCAGCTGCGCGCGCGCACGTCACAAGAATTTCCCGATGACAAACCACTACGAATGATCACTTAGTTTTTGTTTCCTTTAGTATTGTGATAACGACGTCAAGTTGAACAGTTGTACTTGAATTTTTATTAGTGAACGTTTTTTGGACGATCTTGGAAAAGCAAGGTAACATAATTTGGATTAATTTAACATGTAGCTACTAAATGCTTTCTGCTTTCTAACAATCTGGTCGTCCACTAACTAAATAAAACATCATGATCATGTGATGCCTTGTGATAGGTATCCTTATCGGTAACATTCTTGTGGTGCACAGTTGCATTGTTTATTTGGTATTTTGTATTTCAGCATTTATTTAAACTCGTTTTTATTAACCCATTTTTGCATTAATCAATATTAACTCATTTTTTGTAACCAAGTTTGAAATTTAAAACTTATTGCCGATCAAAATTGACAAATTTCGAATTTTAACGGCGTTAGAAAACATATTCATTGTCCAATCTATTTACTAAAACTTTAAGAATTATATAATTTAAATATCTGTCTGCAGGTATACAGGAAAAAAAGAGTGGTAGTTGGTCAAATATGAATGATCGCCCTTAAACTTTTTGGCCTTATAACAGCTATTATGTTTTGATGTAAAAGGTTTGTCAAGGTGTCTGCCTTATATAGGTAAAGTGTTTTAATGTCTTCATGTAATAGTTACATGGTGTCAATCAATTAAAATAAAATAAAATAAAAATCATGTCTTTTGCTTCATTTATATAACAAGCGAAAATGCATAAGTAACAAACATGCGATGTAATGAAAACAATACTTTTTTAACGAAGACGGTAAAAATAAAATCTAGTTTAATGTAAGTCCAAAACAAAATATACCTATACTTTTTAATTGGTTCAATACTAATGCTCAATCAGAAGGTAAATAAATTCAAGTAACTATCTTGATACCAACATATTACTTAACTGTCATATCTACAAAAATTCGAATGCCTAAAAATGTAGCTTTCAGCTTTGTTTTTGTTTTAACACATTTAGACTTTACATATAGGTACTTATTATCATTAGATAAATGTTATCTGTTATCACTAGATAAAAATGGCGTCGACATATCGAAGAGATACAAATTAGTGTTCAGCCATATTGAGTCAGTAGCAAGAACGACTTTGCTATGATTCATATTATCATTTTCAAGCAGCACAATTATCCTGTTTAAGTCCACATACCAATCATTGTAAACTTAGTTCGATAAGGTGCTATCAGGGCTGAAAATCATATTCGCCCTTGTTCGTTTTAGCAGAAGACGTATATACGAGATGGGTCTCTGCTTCTCAATGGACTGTGGGGATTGCGATATTTGCTGCAATCCATGCTGCCTGGCGTTGAGCGCTTGTTGTCTGGTGCCGTGCTTGTGCCCCAACGCGTGTGGACAGCAGCAACAGCCGCCACAGACCGTCCACGTTCACCACCCGCCAGTAGTTGTGGAACAGCCGCCACCACCCGGTGGATACCCCTACCCACCGCCACCTGGGGCCTACCCGCCACCACCTGGAGGATACCCGCCACCACCCGGAGCCTACCCGCCGCCACCCGGGGGCTACCCTCAACCGGGCTATCCCAGCTACCCGCAGTATAGATGAAATCTCTCATAATTAAGGTAAGTCATACCTACTTATGTGGACGACCACGCTAGCAGAATTTAATAGCTTACATCACACGCTTAGAATGGTGAGGTATTTATCTTCACAGTTGCAGGTACTTTGAAGATAAGTAACATTGACACACGTTTTTACTACCATGATTCATTAGTTTGGAGGTAGTGATTGGAACAATTGGGTTTGACACCTTCCCGTCGTATTGTTATGGATTTCAACTAAAGATTGTGATATATTAAGTATTAGTCAATTTCATACAATTGTTACTTTTGCAATAACAATACCTGAGTGTTTGTTTTATAATATTGCTTTGTTTATTGTACTAATTACAAGTAAGTTTTCCACTTTATTTTCCTTCTTTTGATATCGTTGCATGCACGAGGTTTTTTAGAGTTTTCGTATTATTTTCGTAGTTTTCTCATCAATTCTTTTTAGAAATTGATTGCCCTTGCTATTTACAGAAATGTAAAAACTGCTTCTTTATTTTATAAAACAGTATTCTTTGAATAAATCTAAGCATTGCCACGTCCTTGTGACGTCATTCCAGTTACAGCGCTGTATATCTGCACGTTTTGTATATCTTTATGAGACAAAGTTGATTGGTTTATTTGCTCTATATAAAATACAAAATTTATAATATTTCATAGTCCCCTGATAATATTTTCGGAAACATAATTTACACAATTAGAAAGTATTGAGTAGTTATTAAGTCATACGTAATCAATTATATTAGTGTTTCTCAAAGTGAATGATCACGCCCCCTTATGGACACTGGAAACCTACAGGGGGCGATGAAGAGCCCTAAGTTTGGGGATATAGCATGTTCATTGACAAGTCATACTCCGTGAATATTTCTTATAACTTTTACTACAATTTATTTAATATTTGTCCTTCACTGGAAATATTATTAAGTCCTAGACATTCCCTACTCCTTCGAGATTCGTAATTATACTTTATTCAATCTAATTCGATCAATGACTCATTGTTTTCTTTCGCAATTTCAGGATGGGTTGTAACATCTCGTGTCGTCCGTGTTGCTGCTGTTGCATCCCTTGTCTCTGCTGCGACTGCTGCTCCCCGCCACCACCACCGAACGTGGTGCACCACCACCACGTGGTCACCGCACCTGCGCACCCACCACCCATCATGCACCAGCCACCGCCACCTTATAGATAGTATTTAAAACGGGAAGTTTCTAAATTTACAAACTAAAATTTGATCAGTTAAAATAATACGTAATTTTAATAGCTCAACTATTTTCAGATGTATGAATTAGTTTAACTGCACTTTTTTCGTAAGATTTGTTCACTCCGTAAATACACGTGAGCTAAGCATGTTATAACTATAAAGAGTTGTTACAACTATTGTATTCGTTACTCGTTATTTTTAATATACTTTGTTGTTATCTAGGTAATTATATTTATGCCGTTATTTAAGACTACATGATTTTACATACTGGGTCCAAAGAGTTAAAATTGTCAATAGCGTTGTAATTATTGTAGACAAACGGCTGTATTCATTGAATTTTATGTATCAACTTCATTAACTCATTTAGTATAACACAAGTACAAAATCGTAGCAGAACAGGTAAAATTACGTCTTGCGTATATAAATAAAGAAGATTTTCCGCTATTCAAATATTTCCGCTTGTGTTTATGTGTAAATATCTAGGTATAATGTAAAAAAATATATAAAAAAACAATTGAATTAATTTACAATTTTACGTAGGTTGTGTAGGACCCTATGTAATCACGAGGGTTTCGTTACTTACTGCACTTTTCGAGTCTTGTATAAGAAGGTTCTTGATAACGTTAGTTACCCGTTCTTGTCATATGTGTGTATAAAAACCTATGTACCTAATTATATTTTAAAATATTTATATTTTGCATAATTCACTTATAAGGTATAGAGAACGATTGTGTACTTAAAATTGGATTTATTCTTTCCCCAGATTATAAATACTAGTACGGTTGAAAATCTATAATATCGAATTAGTCAAGTAAGTTCGACAATAGGTACGATTGTAACATATTTGCATATTGTACCTATTGTCAAGCTAATTTGTTGGTGTATCGAATTAACTTTATGCCAATGATGAAGTGGATCCAGTGCAGGTCACTTTATGTATGTTATACAATATAAGATATATTTATAAACAATGTGTAAGTAGCTATTAATGTAACTACATGAATTAATAAAGAATTTATCAATAAGTAATTATATATTCATAATAAGTTGAATCTACAGAAACGGTTGTTTCGTAGCTATGGAAGTTATACCAACATACTTAAATAACGTCAAGTGTTTTTGTAAAAAAAAAAATAAACGTGAAATGAAAATGCTCTGTAGAAAAATATAATTATTTTTATCTCGAACAATTGTGCTAAGTTACAAAATAATATTAATGCTGTTTATTGCTCATTAAATTTCTTTAGGTAAGCACGTCCTCTCATTATTTCTCCCTCTAGCAATCCCATTCTGCGCATGCTATACATCAGGAAAAGCGTATAAATGAAATATTTTGGGAACCACCCTTGGAAATTGCCCATCTGTTTAAAAAACAGGTTTTACGACTTACGACTCACTTGCACTCACCTTGCACTATATTTTGTCATTCTATCTATTGGTAATCAGTTTGTATTTATATTCTTCTCTTATTTTTTTCTTTTTCACGGTCTTACAATTTATATTTGTATATTATTGTTTCTTTTTGTTGTAATCCCGTAAGTAACCAAAAAGACGTCGGTATTTGGCAATGGAAGCGCCTTCGTGCATATTTTCGTTCGTTAACCTTTAGTTATATTTTGTTATTTATGTATGTTGGTAGGTATATAACAAAACTTTGAATAAATACGTTATATGAGTACACGTATGGCATTTTAATAAATATATATTACGACCTATAATAATTGGATTCTTTAAAAATCTCTCAATTTGCATTAAGTAAGTCATTTACTACGAATTTACTCACTTGTATGTGGTCCCGTAGACGGATTTTCTATTTTTTACCCTATATGGTATCCTATATATCAGGTATAGGTTACCTTTTATAAAGCTACGGTGTTAACGCAGCAGGTCACGGGCCAAAGGTGGTACACAAAAAGACACCGAGCTGACCTCTTAAAATAGGTCGACAAAAAGAAAAAAAGAAGCGGAGGTTGCCCCAATATGTGCATTATTTTTCTTTAATATTAACATGTGCTTTACCCTGAATTCCTTTCTTTTTTTGTTAACGTGGGGGAAACCTTCAAAAGGTACCCGGCGCCGTGGGATCGACGCAGGGTTATGTGGGATTTTACGCACTAAAACCCCCCCAGTGGCCGTCCTAGGCGCTGCGTAGAGGGCTCCGGGATCTCCAAAGGAACACAACCGGAGTCCTCTTAGCGCGTTGCCCCGTCGGGCTCCGCCCAGGTGAGCTTGACGCTCGCCACACCGTCTGGTGCGTACGATGGTATGCTACCACACATACCGCCGCCCTTCCCAAGGTCACTTACCGGGCGGTTCGCTCTTACTCTTGTCGCCCGCAACCCCGGAAGCCCCCTTTTAGTCGCCTCTTACGACAGGCAGAGGATACCATAGCCCTATTCTGGTCCCGGAACTACAGGGAATTACCTTCCAGTTAAAAATATGTTTTAAAACGGCATGTTTATGGAAATGGCAGGATGATAAAATTAACAAGCAAATGCTTCAAATCTTAACTTAATGTATTGATTGATCCTACGTTCCCATCCCAAGATTAGTCTATCGAAAAGTTTTGGGTGTGTCTCAAACGTAACTCCAAGTAATCTCTACATAATTTTGACGTACAGTTAACTAGTAGACTAAACGCAAAGTATAAAACTGACAATTGCTCGTATAATCTTGTAACATCTTTAACAGAGATAGATAATGTGTCATAGGTACGAGTATCTTGTGCACTTGAAAACTACATTTACATTTTATAGTAGGTACTTTGAATTCTTACAAAGTCTACATTAGCAGGAATAATATAATATCGTAATGCGTTCTTAAATATATTTTTTTTTAAATTTGCTTCGTTCGCAGCAGTGACTAGGCTTTTTTTTATAACACGAAGGAATCCTCATGGATGCCCTTCTGCTTGGGGGAACAGAAGGGGTATGTCGGACTCTTACCGACTAAAACTCCGCGGCGTTCCTCTGGATGTTCAGTGCCAGGTCACGAGAAAGCGTTAGCATTACATTCGCGACCCGGCAACTTGATGGCCGACGCTGATGTTAACGCCAGCCACGTCCCGAGAGGGAGGGGTTCCTCTCAGTGCTGTCCCTCATGAGATGAGCGTGCCGAACGTACACACGACATCTCGAGCCCTAAAGACTGGAGTTGGGTTCCCCCGAATCCGCCTCTGTGGGCTCATGGAACGGGGAAAGAGTGGCCTCCAGCGAAAGCCGCCCTACGGCGTCCCGTGCGCCTGCGACGAGGCAGCTAGGAAGATACGTCATTCTCTCTGGCTCTCTCCGCCGCCTCCTTCGCGAGCATCACAGCTTCGCAGAAGGATTGCACCGCCTGCCACCTGTCACCTGTCACTGTCACTTCCGACCATGGCGCGAACCACGGTCGAGAGCGAGAGGTCGGTCCTCAATACAGAGCTGAGCGCGCTGCGCTCCGCATTCCACGCAGGGCATACCTCCAGCGTGTGCTGGGCCGTCTCATCAAGGCACTCGTCGCAGTGATGGCACCTGGCTGTCGGCTCCCGGCCGATCCAGCACAGATAATTCCCGAAACAATAATGTCCCGAGAGTATATGTGTCAGACGGAAAGACAGGACGCCGAATCCCTTACATAACCAAGCGCTGACTAGGCTGGCCTATCTTGTTCAAATATCTTACGTTGTTCTATTTGTATTAGATAATGTGTTTGTGTACGTACGAAAAACAAATAATCTATTCGAACCGTTCCCTCCTTACTCATTAAGCTATTAGTTTAGCTTTGTTCTGTTTCTGAAAAACTAATCGATACCTAGATTGATGCAAGTCTAGATTACTGTAGATTCCTCAATCATACTGTCTATCTCTTTTTAGTTCTTTGCTATTTCACGTCTTTTATTTGCAACCATACATAGTGTAATATTACATAACAGAAAAAAGCATGGAGTGCGTCACCAAAATCCATAATTTACATTCAATAAACTGTTAATATCTTTATTTGCTCAAACACTCTATTCCAATTAGGTAATTTAAACTTATACAAGTTGTCACTGTATTGATGGACCTACGAAACGTAGCATCCTTTTCTTAGCACTACCATGAGTTGGCATAGAAACGCCACTATAGAAATTGTAAATAGAAAACTATTGTCATTTTGCTAGTGAATAACATAACTACTATCGTTACGGTATTTCTTGACAACGTCTGTCAAATTAATGACTCATGGGACCGAATTTGTATGGCAATAGATCATAATGACATTCGCTAGCGATTTGATTTCGATAGGTTTTTTACGTTACGAGTGGCTCACACTACGGAATTTAGTTCTACGAGTAACCACCAGAGGCGCTGTACAATTTTTCATACATTTATTTTACGCAGTCGCTAGCGAGTAATACTTTTGTAAACTCATGGTAGTGCTAATTATTTTACTCCTTTACCTTTATAGTTTTTATTTTCAAAGCTATTTTATCTATTGTAGTAGGTACGTAATTTGAACTATACCTACTTAGGTTTATTACATTGTTTCATCCAGTAAACCGAACCTTGAACAAACAAGCACTTTAAAGTACTTAATAGGAATTATATAAGTTTAAACAATTATTGGAACTGATGATCTATATTCTCATGAATCACTATTGCTATCTATGCGTTATTACAGAAAAATAGGAACTGATTATTTTGGATAATTTAATCTTATCTGTAAGGCAATGATAAAAGCCATACGGTGGATTGGAATTACTTATCAACGGGTGTATTAAAAGGAAGGCATTAGTGAATATTGGTGACCATTCACTCGGAGGAAGAGATTTTCATAGTTGACTGTAAGTTATTTTACATTGTTTACGAGTCATAGTACATTAACATGAGTAAATTTACAACTTTACAAAAGGCATTTCGACTTTGCTTTTACGAGTTTCATAGAAGTACTATCTGTAATCTCATATAAGGTTAGTGTTTTACTGAACGCGTGTTATGAAATATATCCATGGGCGACAGTCACCATAACATCACGCCGTCTGCATCCTCATTTGTTATTTCTCAGTTACATTAAATTAATTTGTGGTCCTTGTAGTTAGGTTTGCAAATCACTGGCCACTGATATAATATAATCTAAAGGTAACATCCTAATGTTCAAGAAACGTTGAGAAATTTTGCTGGCTTCGTGTCGTATGATTTTATTTATTGAAATATATCTGAGATATTCGTTCAAATCTATTGTAGAGCATGACTGAGCTTTTCCTGATTGGGTTTGTTTTAAATTGACTTATTTACTTCTTAATTTATAGCCTTTTATTATTTACCACGTTGTAGAGCACAATTTTTGTCATTTTTTTACACGTATCAAAAAAAATCACTAGATGTGGTTAGTACCTAAGCTTAAAAATTTGATGTCTGTATTTACACTTAAATTGTTGTTAAGTCTTAATACATGAATGTTAATGTTGGTATTAATGCATGCCGTTTGTGCCTATAATTGAGGTGACATTTAGTTTGTAACTCATTTAGTCAAGCCTGTGTATTGGAGGAGATGGTGTACACTTTGTTGGTGCAACTAATAAAAAATAAATGAAATAAATAAATAAATGTCTGTTTTAATATAATTTCAGTTGAAACAATGGGTGCATGCAGTTCATGCTGTGATGATTCAGGGGGCGGTGTCAACGTGACGGAGCAGCCACCACCCGACTACAGTTTCCAGCCCTCGCCACCCATGGTGGTCGAACAACCTGAGTCAAGCGGCCCTATGGGGAGATGATGACCACGAATATTCCTAATTGCAACGATACAGGCTAACTATTTATATAATTTTAATACAAATAAAATTAGTTATTTTCTAGACAGAATGATTTATTTTCAATAACCTTACTGTAATGGCGCGTTTACATAACGTTGTTTGGACGTATTCAACGGCATATGACTTCGGTCACAGATCAATGTAAACTACACTTCGCATTCGGACACCCGCCAAGCCAATTCCGTTGACAAATTCGGTTAAACCGAATGCGGCCGACGTATTTAGTTATCGACCTAATGTAAACGGGCCCTAAGGCCGGCCATACACGAGCAGCTTGAAGCAGCCAGTATCGAATGCTTCAAACTGCGACTGCATAGTGAACTTCAGACTTATAAGTACGTACATACACGAACCGCTCGAGCAGTTGCAACTGCTGGCGGTTGCTGCTGAGGCGGTTGGCAGCACGGTGATTTTTCATCTTGCGGTCAAGCAGTCGCCAGCCATACACTGACTGCTCGAGCTGTCGACTGCTCTCGCGCAGTTACCTCAGCCCGTTCTTCACATTTAATTTTTTTGTTGGGTATATTACACAATTCGTCAAAAGATGAGATTGACATTGTAAAATAATTAAAAAACTTTTCTTCGTCATGTCTTAGTTTCAAAAACAAGTGATTAAATTCTCCATTATAGTTTCGTGTTTCCAATATTGAATGAACCCACAATTTTCTATTTTTACGCCGCCGTCGTCGTCGTATGAGCAAAAGCAGCAAAAGTGCTTCTTCTTCAAAATCCATGATGCTACTGATTTTTGAAATTGAATTCCTCGAGCAGTTAGCTTAACTGATCAAGGAGTTATCAATAGCAGCTTCAAGCTCTTGACTCTGACTCCAAGAGCGGTCCGTGTATGTTGATAACGGGATAACTGCTCGAGCAGTCCATGTATGGCCAGCCTAAGTCAGTACCAACTGAATTTAAACATGCGTACCTGATTAACTGGGTTTAAACGAACAATACGTGAACTATTATAGACGCTAGCAAAATATAAGACGATCATCTGATACCTTTGCCTCATCTAATCTGATGAGATTGAAGTTCGCCAGTATTACATATTCGGAGCTAGCAAATAGCCTTTCTAGTTCTATCACCCTAGTATTTGTTAAGGTGTTAAGTATGTCGGAACAATGAGATCTTTGCATAACTTACAAAAACGTTGTTACAAAAGTGTTTTCAAACATATTGCTAAAATGATTTACATAATCATCGATTTATTGTAGTCCCACTGGCAGGACCACTTAATTACTTTGGTCACTTTTCAGGATGTGTAAGTTGTGGATCATTATGTACACTGGCTGATTGCTGTCTCGTTGACTTTGATATATTTGAGAACATTTTGCAGAAGTATCGATATATCACACTACATATATAGGTACATGTAACCTACATATGTTTCATCAATACCGATGTTTCCTTTTACTACAGTTACCTTTGATGAAAAGTTTTTTCCAAGTTACTTATTTAATTAGAAAACACTATAAGAAAAATATTTTATTTATAATACAAAACATAGATAGTCATTATAATAACGATATAATTTTATGCATATTAAAATGTAAATGCAAGTGTAATTAAAAGAAAATCCTATATTTAATTTTTTTTAGCATTGAGTTCTTTCATTTAATAAATGTCGTAAATTTAATAAATGTAATAAGTTTCTCACAAACAGTAACTTCATTATTTTAAGTACATATTCCATAGAAAATTCTTTTTTTAGGACTCTTCCTTCAAATCAATTTTCTTCAGTATCCTGAAATTCTGCAAAGTACTTCATAGTGCTTGAAAGATATTTCGGAACCGCTGAAAGATATATAACAGCAACCGTGACTGGGATGAACCTGAAAAGATAAGAACGTATTTAAATTATTTTTGTGAATAGATCAATTACACATACCATAGTTATTAATTGGTTTGAGCGTAGAAGTGCAGTAGAAACTAATTATGTATTAATGTGTAATAGAAAAAGTGTGAATAACGAAGTTGTGATAGGGTGAAAAACACGCTGAAACCTTTCGCCTCCATTGTCGCAATTTGGGAAAGCACTCCATGCTTATTAATTAATATTTTGCAGAAGAAAAGTTTTGCGTCAATTATATAATATTTGATGTTGATGTAAAAAATGGGACATTAATTGGTAATTGCACCCTATTTTGTCATTATCAACGAATTCAAAATGAATATTCTCCCTTACATAAGTACCTATACACGTAGCCTTTTAATGTAAATTTATTTCTACAATACTTTTACCCAAGGATAAATGATTTGATACGACTTGGTTACTTTTTATATTGTGATCAATGTGTGATCATCATGAGAAATCAGAAAAAAAATATATTAAAGGATACTAAAGGATAACTTTAAAACTTCTGTTAATTAGCTAATCCATCACTAAAGATCACGGTAGACAGTGGTACCACAGTGGCGATGCAGATTAATTTCAAATCAGTTACAATACTGATTCAATCCGATTTGAATTCGTCAAACCCTTTTAAAACCTCAAAAATCTATCACATCACATCTATTTTAAATATCATTTATCACATCATAATAATTATATTTATGTTTAATCATTCTTAGTATTATATTTGTGTCTTCAATATATTACAGGTAAGATATCGATAGTGAAGAATACTTCTTATTATCATTCGTTAATCATATCCGTTATCACTTCAGCGAAATCATTAAGTACCTACTCACTGTTTATTGTATCCTGTTGGATCTTTACAGAAAATTGTTATATTATTACTAATAATGCTGAATTTTGTTTATTAAAATAGAATTTGATACTTTTTACTGTTAAATGCTTTAAGGTTAAATGCGATGCATTGATGTCAAGTGATAAATTACTGGTTAAATACTGGTTATAGATATGGTTATATAGAACAAAGTAAGCATTGCTTTGAAAAATCACATATAAAGGTAATAAGTATAGAATCATTTAATTGTGGGATGTTTTTATTAGCAGATGATTTTTTTTAATGTCTCAACTAATTATTAGAGGAAAAGTGGTTTAATAATTAACTAGCTTTTTAGTCGGAAATTAATTGCTAGATGCTAGAAACCATCACACCTTTTTACAACTTTTTGGGTTGTATGTATGTTTGTATGTATGTATGTAATGGAATCTTTGAACTCCATTTTTACCTACTTTGACGATCCGATTAATTAAAAATCTTGAACAATTATCAAGAACCGATGACAATACACGATTTAAATAATTTTACCCCATCCTCCTCATCAGGATTGTCAGGAATTAGGATTAACGATTCTCCTTGTGCGATTTTAGCGTGGCTTTTTGTTTTTAAACTATAATTATTCTGTCTGATATTTGAAATAGTAGGCATTTATGATCTGGTTTGAAGGTCTACGACATCAAGTTAAAACACATTAGCATTTAACACTGCTATTATAAATGTGAGTGTAACATACCTTCCCGGGGGATACAGAGCCGCGATGCCTCACTCTACCAATGTAAAGTGGCTCTGCACTTTGAGTGTTGCCGGCCGCGATAGCTCCCACTGGAACCTGGCCGTTGCTGGCGTTTGCCCAACGCACTGCGTTCGCTGGGGCGCAGAGAACCTGTGAAAATAATTTAATAAAATAATAGTTACTAAGAAGAAAGGAACAACTACTAAATAACTAGTTTACAATTGTCGAAAGCGTAAAATAGTCGTAGAACCAATGAGAATACTTAATAAGTATCGTTCGGATTCATATCATATTACTTACGGCTACTTATTATGAGGTCTACTGTTGTCTTCCTAAATAATAGCAAGGTAAGTCCAAAATACTTTTAATATCCCTCCACTACATTTTGAATACTATTTCAATGGCTATACTTATAACTGAATTTAAATATAAAAAAAAAAACAATAAATGAGATGCCGTAAAGTATTGTAAAAATTTCAGATGGTTCATCCAAACTGAAATGCCAACGACTTACATGCTACAGATTTATTATAATTACTGTATTTATTTTAAAGAAAAACTGTACATATTAAGAATATGTATGTTGATTGATAATCGTGACTAATGTACATCCAACAGAAAACTTATATTTCCTTACACTTCAGTCGATTCTTACCTCAAAGTGGTGAACAGGAACTTCCATTCCAGCATGAGGTATGTAAGCAGCTTTATGCTTAATGGCAAGTTTTCCGGGAACGAAATCTCCGTTGTGGTGGGCTCTGATGGCCCACAGTGGGCTGCCGTCCCAGCCCTCCCTGCCCACGACCAGCGCTCTGCCCGTTAACGAATACGCGGTGTCAGGAGTCACTGACACCCAATCAATTGGTTCAGGCTCTGGTGCTGGTTCTAAAAATATTAATGTAGTTTGAAAAACGCAAAGGTGTGATCTGAATTAGTTTTGTTATGTTAATGTTGTCTAAAAATTATAAAAAGTATAATACAATTAAAGTAATCTATTTAAATGATTATTACTTTTATTATGAATAATAATGTACTGTCACCCAAAAATCTTAATGTTTTAACGTTACCAATTGGATCAATATTTATATCTAGCAATACCAACAGAGACAGAAATGCATTGCTAGTTTTGATAGAGCTACTTTGACTTAGATCTTAAACCACCGTACAGCTGAGAATGCACCTTTTACTCCGTACCAAAATATATATTAAAAATGTGTAAGTAGAAATACCCGCAACCGTTTCAAAGCAAACAGACTACGACTAATTGTGAATACTAATAAAAAGGTAACGAGATTACGTTCGACAACGTGGACCGGCTGGGGGTAGATATGGTGGTTGGTTATATTAGTAACGGGACCTGGCGCCGGAGGGTAGGGCACTATCATCGGCGGGGTGACGTATGCGAACGCTCCTGGTGGGTAGCCCTGGTATGGCGGCGGACCTTGGTGTGGTGGGTCTGAAAATGTTAAAACAAAAAAGGCCTTAAGTAATTTGAATTAAAAGTTTTCATTTATAGTTAAACCTAGCTATAAAAGACCGTTATGAAGTAGTCACCGTCGTCTACGAATATTCGCATCAAATAAATTGCTAATCTATAGGTGTTTTTGAAGAGCCCTTTTGGAAATTTTTTCGAAACACCTCAAATGGAATGTCATTCCATATCTCAAACGTTCGTAGACCAAGCAGACTAAACTGTGGAGGACCCCCAAGAATCAAGTTGCCGCAGATGGAACCTCATCTTTCGGCGAGTAACGGAATCTTATTTTACTATTATTCAAAGATAAATTGATTACCAACTACATCTAAGCTTTCTCTCTTAGTTAACCTTTACGCAAAGTTACCGCACCGTGAAGGCGGTGTAATAAAAGTATAATAACAGTTACAAAACCAACAAACTATTATGTATTCAGAATATCTTAATGCTACAGAATAGTTTAGTTACGAGCTTATACAAATACGGCTTTAAAGGTCTAACAAACTTTACTATAACCAAACAACAGACAGCATAATGCGCCCTCCGAAGCATGAACTCATGAAAATGTGTTTCTAGCACTAGTTCTAAAATAAACTTTTTTATTATAATGGATCTATTTTTTTTTAAAATACTTCTACTCCTAGAAGACGAGCATGCAGTCCACCTGATGGTAAGTGGCTACTGCCGCCCATGGACATCTGTAATCAACCCCAGATAGGATTAGATATTCCTACCTGAGGTCGGCCACAGATGCGCCGCTACCCCTGAGGACTAAGCTGGAACGTCTCGAAAAAGTCTGTCTCCCTTACCACACCCTTCAAACCGGAACACAGCAGCGCCTAACACAGCTGTTATTAGGTAGAAATAGGTGTGGCGGTGGTGCCGCCGGAGTCGAACCACAAAGGGTTCTACCACCTTCAATCTGTTATATACCTACTCGTATTGCTTTGCTACAGACCATAATTTTGGCGCTTAATTAAAAATAAGATTTTCCTAAATCTACATCTAAAATTAAGGGTCTGCGAAAAAAGAAGGTCCTTATGTTTTGCCGACGTCCCTATTTCACTTTGCATACCACTACAGATCACAGATTAGTCAATTTGTTCAGAAACAGGATTCCAAAGAGTATATCTTTAAAGGTAAGTGATATCATCACTTTCGATACACCAACGAGATAAGTTGAACAAAGATATAACGATAACTCATTATGAAGACATGTATTTATGTTTAACAAGGGCCTAGAACACTTTTGGGGAGGAATAGATAATATAAAGAAAAATAGTTACTTACATGACATTTTAGTAAATCCTTTTGTAAATCAACGAAGAAAAGTCTAGGCGGGGTTTATTGCACAAAGGCAACTATGTGACTTCAGGACACTGGCGTTTTATCTTTTTGTTATGCGCATTATCGAAGTCAAGTTTTATATCAATAACGACATGTTGTGTGATTAGATAAGTGGATTCCTGTGCCAGTTTGAAAACAACGCATCATATTTAATTAAGTTTATAGAACAGGCAAAATTTAATTTTTATAAATGTAATGACTAATTTGATATACGTTTTATATCTACCCCCATATCTATGACTTCAAATATTCTTTAAAATACGTACCTTTCAGTACTCATCATTCAATCAAATTAAAAAAGATTATAATCACTGTACTAGTGTTGATATAACATTAATTTATTTTACCAACCCCACATTTAAAAATGAATTATCAAGAGCTCGCTCCCAAATTAAACTAGACCCGCGTTACACGAGGGAATCATATCAAATATTTGATAACTTTTTAATTAATACTAAGTAAACTGGGTCGGTAGTCGGTATTCAGTCGCTCACAATGTTCTATCACTATTTACGAATGTTCAATTGGCTTTCCAGTACATTCGGGCTCTATAAACCTTTCCCTTCGGCAACTGGCAAAGTAAATACTAATATTCGATGGGTTAAAGTGTGGTCTTTGATAGTTGCGTTATCATTGATAGCCTATACAGCCTATTTTTATCCGCACAAATTTTGGGCTGTTGTCAAAGTAAAAATGGTGTTAGAAGAGATCGCCAGTGCAAACAATCTCATAGTTAATGTTATTATCATCCTACTTAATATATGCAATTCAGAAAGTGTTTGCTTTCACATATATGTTATATTCAATAACATACTTCGTGATCTTCAAATTAAGAACCACAATCAAAAACTACTTGCAATAAAACTGTATGTGTGGATGGCGCTACCATTCGTTGTTTTTATTATATTAATAGTCATGGAATTTATTTACGCCACCCCACCATACACTCTTGTAGTAAAAATGCCTACATTTCTATCTATCCTGCATTTAGTTATTCATTTATCATTGACATTGGCTATATTAAAAGTTATAAATTTAAATATTTCCCAAAAGTTTAAACGTTACAATAACTTTTGCCTGCCAGACCTTCGAAAGACAAAGGGTAGATTTTACTACATTCTACACCCCGGAATTAGTTTTTTTGACGTTCAATCACAAAAGGAGGTGGTGGATTTAAAATTACTCCGCAATATTTACGACGACTTAGGCGTATGTATTAATTTACTGCAAAGGCATCATGGAATTCAGGTATATCTCATTGCTTACTAAGTATATTACTTACTTACTTCTCATTCCAGTTTGACAATAAAAATAAACACAAAAGTACCCTTTTATTTTTTCATACACATTTATTACATTACATTATTTACATTTATTACATTTTTTTTATTTATTTACAGATGCTTTTATCAATTTGGCTAATGTTTTCTAATGCTGTGACTGGCATTACGCTGATTATAAATGAACGGGTAAAACATTTTAAGTATCATAATAGCATAGAATAGAGTATTATTTGTTAATGTTAATTAATTTTATATTATTTGTATTTCAAAATTAAATTGACCACAAATTGAACCGCAAGAAATGAATAAGAAGTAAAAGCAAAACTTTGATATTACTGCTCGATATTTTTTTTAACACTAAAGGCTATAAGCATTTGCACCTCCTTCACCAATCCGCATTGAACCAGCGTTTTCGCATACGTTTTGATCCCTCGTAGTTGTGACGAGAGATCCATGGTCAGCAGAGTGATAGAAAAAGGCGTGAAGTTAGAAAATATCTAATAAACTATATAATAAATATCTAATATAAATATTTTCAGGTAAATATGGCGTGGATAGTTGTCGCACGGAGCACTCTACCATTCTTTTGGTACTTTTCTGGCTGCTATGTTAACAATCAACTTCAACAAGAAGTAGAACAAACTGATTTACTTATTATAAAGTATATGATTGACTTTCGATGCGGTAAGTAAGGCTATTTTGTACTTTACCCAAATGCAAATGAAGCGTTACAATTTTTCAAAATTGAAACATACAATTTTCCTATAATGGATATAAAAAATCGACTGTCACTTGATGCTTACACATATTATTTTTTTCTTTTTATTCATTGATGGAAACTATAAACTTCTTAGAATTGGACTGACCTGGTTGTCATGATCTAAAAGTCTTGGCATACAAACCACCGCACCAAAGTTCATGTTTATTTTAAGCCTCTACTTGTGTAACTCTAGCCTATAAAGTTCAAGTTTCGAAGTGCAAGTTCAAACTCAAAATATACTCACTTCAAAGTACATTGAGGCACACTGACTTATTAACTTTTTTGCAAAGATTAATACGTCATAATGCAGGATGTTTAGTTTCTGATTAGAAATCATACACATTTATACGCAGTGACGCATACGTTCTCTTATGGATTACCCATAGATTAGTAAAGATTACTCACTCCTAACAAGAAAACGTAACCAATTGAAATTGTGACGTTCATCTATTTTCGTGTTTGAAAAATATAAAAAAAATGAAGTTTTTAGATCATTTACGAATGAAACAATATTTCTCCGCATTTCTTCGATTTCGTGTTTTGCACCACCTAATTGCGCATGCCGGCATTGTTCCGCGTAAATTACACCATGACACTACATGACACTAAATGGCTGACAGAATTGTCAGCCGTTTAAGCCATTTAATGGCTTCCTTCAATTATAAGGCGGTCAGATATCTATACTTATCTATGGGATTACCATAAACTTTCATGCCAATTTCTGTAATCCGAAATTCATTAAAGACTTTAACAGTTGTATATTGAAGTTTGGGCGAGGGGGGTTAGTGCGGTAAATATCACAAATAACCGAGTGTTTCGTTTCTACGGACCTGGTACTTATCATTTTAAGCTTTCTCCCTCTACACAAAATGGTAACTACAGGATATTATTTTGCACTGAAATGACATAATATAGATTTCAGACGTCCTCGAAGACCTATGTCCAGTAATAATATAATAGAAGTAGTTTAAATTGGTAAAATATTAAATTCCATAACCTATCCCTAGTAAATGGCGGTAAGCTATAAATGTTTCGAAATAAAAAATATATTCATTTAATTGTAGAGACACGCCTAATTCTGTCACGAACATAATTATGCTCGTATCACATAAAAATATACTTAAACCAATTTTTTGTGTTATAGGAACTCTTTCAACTTTAATTCAAAATCAAACAATTTTGTGTAAACAGAATTGGAATTGTTAATTGTATCAGGCGTTACTTTGCGGAAATCCATGCTATTAAGTTAAGATTAAAACTACTTCGCAACAATCCGCTACAAATATGTATGATGGTATATATTTTAAACCATGGAGTATGTACCACCCTCCCTCCCTCAAAGGATGCATGCAGATGAATTGGAATTAATTACGAACGTGACATATCCTCGGTACATACGATTACCGGATAATTCCATACATGCAAAGCTCTGTTATACTTCATGTGTTTAATAAGTTTTGTAAGATCCTATTGCATAATAAAAAGCCATTTATAGATATACTTTACAAAAATTATATTAAATCGATGACATTATGTGGAACATTGTAAATTCAAACATCTGTAAAGCAACTGTAAAGTTTTAACCTTACTTCGATATTTATTATATTCAAGAGAGATTGCGAGGATCTAATTACGTACATTTAAAGTTAAGCCTAGAAAGAATAACTTACCTAGGTATATCTTATTTTACGCAAATCATCTTCTTTATTTTTGTAATAATCGTATCATTTCAAAACCATACTAACATTTCGAAACTATACGTTGCCATATTTTACATATTCCTATATTTTTCATACTAATCAATGATATTTTTAAACAATTTATGACTTAAAAAGGCTAAGGCAGTTTTTATGTTTTACCTTAATTTCGCCTGTATTTATAAAACCTACAATAACCTTAACCTTACTTATTTGGATAGAAATATTTTAAAATCCTGATATATTTTTTCAGATAAGCCAACAAGGGATGTCTTACAAACATTTAGACAAGTCATTGATGCTAATCGCCTGGAGTTCACAGCGTGTAATCTCTTTCGTCTGAATTACTCCACTATACTCGCTACTGTCGTCAACGTGATTACTTACAGTATTATACTTATACAAATTTTGTAATTTTCTACGTTTATTTGATTAAAGTGTAACACAGTTGCGAGGCGGCAGACAGTCTGCAGTTGTTAAACGAAAACAAATGAAGATATATTTTTATTGCTTCAGTGAAATTAAATTTGTTTTCTTTGAATTAAAAAAATGTTAGATATTTGTTATATATAGGTGTGCTTGTTCATGTTTACTATTTGCGTGAAAAATCGTTACTTACGTTTTCGAATTAATTAAATAAATATGTGATTATTCTTCTTATAATCTTGGGTTTATGTGCTTTAAAACCAAAGTCAGGTAAGTACCTATAGATTTTTCAGTCGATTTTTTAATCAAAATAGGTAAATATAATTATAATTGTTTATTGAGATTCTACAAATGTAATACTTATAAATACCAACCTAGATAAATTTTAGCCACGTTTTTATCCTTAAATGTACACTTAATAATACTGATAAACCAAAATAATTTCTTTATTACACATTCATGTTCTAACGTTGAGTTTCACCAACTAGGGAGCTACTTCTATTCTACTCTATACATAACGTCGTCATTGTCGGGTTCTGGGTTCCGACAAGATACTTAGGCCGTTGGACGCTTAGAGCCATCCGGAGGTGCATTGGGCCTCTCGTGTGCAGGCGGACGGTACGGCTTTTGTGGGTTATTTCCGGACCCCGACATAGCTGGAATAAAAAGTATTAATTTTATTAGAGTCGATAGGCACACATCACACAAATTACCAAATTTACCAATTTATTATTTCTCTTTCAAAAAGTCACTACAGAAATATTTTGGAAATGAATATTCGATGTAACTATATAATATATTTGATTCAAATAATGGTAAAAAAATATTAATGAAAAAAAAGTGAGCAACGAACTACGGTACCTACTACAAACGAATCAGAAAAAAATATTTAAAACCATTATCTACGATCAGAGCCAACGAATGGATAGTTGTCAAGCAACTTGAAGAAATTTGGGCACATAAAACTTGATTGTTAAACCAAATGATAAATTAATTTATACCAGGCTCATTTAAATTTTAATAACTTCGAAAAATCCAAAATGTATATCCTAGGAGTCCAAAATGGCCGTTGGGCCTCGACTGCTGGTAGGTATGTTCTGACGTATTTAATGAAAAAGAAAAATACATACTAAAATACTCACCTATTTATTACTTTTGGTTAACTCGAAATCTTAAGTTCACTTGGTTCTGTTCAAGACAGGAGCTGTATTTTTACTAAAATTGTCCGAAAAATTATTGTTTATAAATACGTCGTAAGCAGATAAGTGTTCCTTGGTTTTATCTTGTCATTGTTTTACATAGCATCTTCTTTTTGGGTTTTCCACACTTGAGAGGAATTTGAATGATTATAGCCTGGTCAACGATATTTCGACCATTGTAATAGAAAAAAAACAGTTTGTCTATTTGTTTGTAAATCAATCTATTCTTTGAAATGTACCACTTTAGCCATCAACAGTATATATATATATATATATATATAATTTTGTTACAATTCCTTAAAGATAATTATAAATTTTAACTTCAGTGGACTCTAAGGTTACTTATTTAACATCGAGTAAATTTCAATTGATTAGTTTTCTTGGTTATAGGTATTTTTAATATAACTTAAGTTTAATCTTGTATTTTGTAAAATTACAGTTTTTTTTTTCAGATATATTATATAGCAAATTATAAGTTAAGTGAATGTGGTTTAATATCTACCATAAAAATTTGTTATCAATAGATGTTGTTATATTTCACGTTTAATAGACATTTATATTTCACTTGTAACAGGCACATCCGCGCTACAAATATATGTTTCGATAATCTACAACGGTGGTGACATTATCAGTTTAGGAAATACCCATGTTATGAAAAACTAAAAAAAAGGGACTGAAACGTAATATGACACATCCGAGGTTGTCTCGAAAATAGATATTGTACATGAGATAGATTGATACATGCTCAATGCCTGACAAGTTTTAGTTTAACGTACTTTCCACAATCTATCAATCTCCTCTTGACCAACATAGTGGAGTTGGCTTATACTTTTTTGTTTCCTGAGAGGAGACCCGTGGCCGGCAGTGGGGCAGTAAAGAATTGCGCATCTTACACAAAATATATTCTACAACAGTATCTAAGCTAAAAGGGGACCCAGTCATAAGTTACAGTAATTTGTATGCTTACAGCGTACAGACCTTGTAATTTTACCATGAGTGTTTATTATTTATATAAGTAAGTAACCTTATACCTTTTTTTTTTTTTCTTAACGAGGGGGAAACCTTCAAAAGGTACCCGACGACGTGGGAGCGACGCCGGGTTATGTGGGATTCTTACCGCACTAAAACCCCCCCGGTGGCCGTCCTCAACGCTTGTTGGAGAACTCCGGGATCTCCGACGGATCGCAACCGGAGTCCTCCAAGCGCGATACCCCGATCGGGCTCTGCCCTGGGAGAGCAGTTTTCGCTCCTCCCGCACCATTTGGTGTACACGACGCTATGCGACCACACATAACGCCGTCCTTCCTGGGATCGCTTACTGGACGGCTAGAGCTCCCACTCTTGCCGCCCGCACCCCGGAAGCCCCCTTTTAGTCGCCTCTTACGACAGGCAGGAGTTACCGTAGCCCTATTCTAGTCCCGGAACTACAGGGACAAAGTAACCTTATGCGTACATTTATCGTGATTACTTTATTATACGAGTAAAACTACTTTTCTTAATTGTGATGCAAATGTTCAAACTAAGATTACCTACTAATTTAGGCATTACTGTATTTCGCAAATGTTTTAGTAGGTGCTCATAGATAAATTAATTTTGAAAATTTAAACGGAAAATTAAACCACTATTAATTTTACTAGGATTTTTTTGTATTGGAAAACAGCTTATTACTTCTCAAATTTCTCTGTTTGAATAATAATCGGAGATTGCCAAAATACTTTATTAATAATTAAATAGCTACTTTTACAGTAAAATAAAAGAGGCGGGCCACGTTTAAGTTTTACACAAAGTAGGAATGAATACAATTTCAATTATGTATTAGATTTGAACTCATTCATTCCCTTGATAGTAGAATAGTACCTTCTTATATTTAAATTAAACATTTTAAATAAAAGCTTTTTAAAACATTCAAAATACTTATTTCAAATACCTATTAGAGTCGATGTATTAAACATTTTATAATAATTTATGCTCGTTCGAACTAAATTTATAAATCGAATAGAGGGAATGACATAAATCGCTAATGTCAAAAGTTCTTGTTTCTTGTTTCTCTTTCCTCAATACATATAGTTCTTGAAAAAAACTGATTTATCTAATGGTCTTAATATTTCATCATAAAATATATCTAAAAGGTAAAACAAAACAAAAATTATTATTTATTATTTCTATAAAAATATATTTATTCGAATATAACTTAAATTAACACTGTTGTTTGGTATTTACAATCTGCGAACTTACAGAATTAGAATTAGGTTTGGTTTCAATGTTTTTTTCTACTGCTTTCTCCTCAGTTTTCTCTGTCGGCGGTTCTTTGTTGGGTATATTGGCTAATCTTTTCGATAGTAAGTAACAAAGAGCTTGTATTACGGCTATGATAATGCCAGAGACCAACCAAGCGTCTGGTGTTGTAGACACGGTGTTGTATTTGCGTAGAAGAGGGAATAAAGTGGGGGGAAATATTAAAAAGTAAATTTGTATAAAATATATTTATTCGAATATAACTTAAATTAACACTGTTCTTTGGTATTTACAATCTGCGAACTTACAGAATTAGAATTAGGTTTGGCTTCAATATCTTTTTCTACTGGAGTCTCCACTGTTTTCTCTGTCTGCGGTTCTTTGTTGGGTATATTAGCTAATCTTTTTGATAGTAAGTAACAAAGAGCTTGTATTACGGCTATGATAATGCCGGGAACTAACCAAGCGTCTGGTGTTGTTGACACAGTCTTTGCGTAGAGGAGGGAATAAAGCGGGGAGGACAATGTTTGCGTCGCGGATTCGAAGGCGCCCATAACGCTGTAAATCTTGCCTGGAAAATATTAGAGGGTGGTAAATCTCTTTGTGATATAAGTAAACTTCATAATCTGAGTAGGGCGGCTCCACAGTAACACCTATGTCTGTCTTATGATTGTAGTGTAAGCTATGGTGCGAGCAATGTTTGAAGGCTTTAGAACTATGGTTCGAATCTGGAGGCGCCATCATCTATTTCTGCTTAATTGCAGTGTTAAGCGCTGCTATGTTTTGCTTTAACGATATGTTAAGGGAGATCTATTTATCCGAGGCGGACTAACTAGTCCTCAGGAATAGCAATACATCTATGCCGACCGCAGGTGGGAATCTAATCCATTTACACACCCGTATTTACTTTTTTGTAAAATGAGGTGTATTATTGAGATTTTATTTGTCGCTTCGATTCTATAACCAAACACCTTCCGAAGCGGTGGTAAATTATTGAAGGTCAAAAAGAATTCTATAAATGATCACTTGAAAAAAAATATAATGATGTTTTTTTAATATGTCAATTGCCCACATATACGAAAAATTAAGTACCCCTTGGACTTTTTATAATATTAAAAGCGTACTTTATCATAAATCCTAAAATAAATACAGTGAAGTAAACATAATACCTTGTTCGTTTGGCAAAATCTGTTTGTTTAGGAGCGGTCGCTGTACCACCTGAGAGCCTTGAGCGATAATCCCGACCAATGGAACTGTAAAAAGGGCAAAGTATGTTTAAAACCAAAAAAAAAAGACATTTAGGCCTTGGGTTGGGTTAAATATAGGAATCATATTTGCAAATGTCGAAAAACTAAGCAATGCATATCACAAAAAGATGGAACTGTAAATATCAGCAGTCGAGAAATACAACATATCGTGAATACCACAAATCATAGTAAATATAAATTTATGTATAAATACCTAATTTCTATCGACCAATCCAAAAAAAATATAGTTCTAATGTTACTGAATCGGCCGTTGAACTGATGCATGTTTAAAAAAGATCGAGACTCAAATCAAATTTGATTTTATTAATATCATCATGTAACAACAAAAGATGGTATATTGTAATAATGAACATTTGTCTATTACCCCAAAAATATATTTGCATCCGACTCGTGACGTCATCATCAAAAATGACGATACAAATATATTATGTGCAATTGTTACGTGCAGCGTGACGTATAGTGACATGCATATAAAGTATCACATGATGCATGTCCATCATGCGTCGATGAAGTCACACAATATATTATGATTGATTATAAGTGATAGGTAATTCCGTAAAAGTAAGTCTGGATAAGAAAAATACAGATCGATTTGATAATATAAATTATTTATACTTTATCTGAAAGAAATCTTACTTGAAATACGTTTACGGTTTCCAATTTTAAATTTATAACATTATGACTATAGTTGGTTGTTTAAAAGAACAGTACTAAAACATCGGCATTAATATGAACGGTCCTAAGTAAGTACAATAGGGTGTATCAAAAGGGGGCAAAATATTTTTGGAGTAAAGGTGCTATTTTAAAATGTCCGTTTCTAAAATATGGCGACCTTTTAATTTTGTCTATTTTAAAATTATTTCTGTGTCATAAAAGTCCTCCATTTCATGCCAGAAAAACTTACTATATGACACCCTATTTTCTCAATAAAATTGTAGTGCAAAACTAGTAAGAACTGTAAAGCTAGAGGAAACATATGTAAGAAAACAACGATCAACACTAGTAGCAGCAAAAGTGTACATACGTAAAAAAACCACGAGCGTGGTGGTAGCGGCGACGAGTCCGGCGCTCGCGAGCACGTACGAGGCGCAGCTCAGCGCGCCCACCGCCTCGTCCGCCAGCCGCAGCCGCCGCTTCAGCACCGCCAGGATCAGCAGCGTACCTGCACGGATTTAAACGACTGTATGGTTTCAACTTCAATGGTATGTGAACTCTACCAATACGCACTTTGTCAGTGCGGTGGACTATGGCCTAAATCTTCTCATTATGAGAAGAGACCGTGCCCAGCAGTGGGGCAGTAATGGGTTGATGACGATGAGACAAAGTTGAACTTAAAGATAATTCAATATGACTCATTCCTTCATAAGAGTATTTTCTTATTTCATAAAATATACCTTTTTCTACTTACCCGTAAAACTAGCAACGTTTCTGTAGGCAAGAAAGGAGCCAAACATAACGTCATCCCATTTAAATTTATAGCGGTAGTACATGTAAGCTAGCAGAACTTCGGCTGAAAACAATAATAAAATATGTATTAAAATAAAAAATAGCGTAAGCCTATCGCCCCTTAGGACTATGGTTACTTAGGACACACGTAAAGTACGCGCTATTATAAAATAATCGACTCCTTTGACCTTTGGTCTTAATCAATCCCTTTCTGTGATTATATGTGAAAAGGTTTCCACATCTCCTTACAAGACGAACCTAAAAAATAAGGTATTTTAAGTATTTTTTTCTACTACAAAGATATCTGCTGACGCTAATCTTTTTAATGAGAATTCTTCTTTTGATACCATGATGATACTAATCTACCATCATTTCATTGAAGAGTGAAATAAAAACATATCACTGCGGGAATACTCTCCAGAATTGCAGATTTAAAGTATCTTGACCACTTTGGCAACAAGTTTCGCACGAATTATATCAACATATAATTTCTGAAGCCATACAACTCTACCATTATTTGATTTTAAGTGTAGAGTTAAACATTTTTGCTGTCACTATGTAGGTTTCAAGAGTCAGGACTCAACCATGCTCAAGTATTACCATTAAGGGCATGTATAGAATACGTCACTAGTGTTTTTTTTTAAATAATGTTTTCTATAGTCTGATTCATAATTAGGTGTCCAAAATGTAAACAAAGGTGTTGACCTATCAAGAAAATACGTTTCAAATGGTAGTTTCTTATTTTTGACAATATTAAATTAATACAACAATAATAAAATAATAATCTAAATAAATTAAGATCAAATTACATTTTCTAATATTTATATTACCTCAATTTCGTTCCATACAGTAATAATAATAATAAACATGGTTTATGGTAGAAAATTAAAATGTGATAATGGTAACACAATCACAATCATTTTTAAGTTTCGTAGCTGATGTTATTCATTTTGGTGTTTGTAATCGAACTCGAATGTATTATCGTTTTCATAACGCGTTAGTTAAATTGTGAATAATTGTAAAGTTTTTGTTTCTTGTCAATTTTGACAGTGACATTTCTTTGTTTACATTTTGGACACCTAATTATGAATCAGACTATACACTCATAGCTGATATTCCTGTGTCATGATATACACAAAGACGAATACATAAAACCAGACCCAGAACAGAAATCTGAGTTCATTATCTCTCTGGCCAGGCATCGAACCTGGAACACTTTGTCTGTCTGACCGGCAGGGCCGGATTTAGAGGTTTAGAGGCCTTGGGGCAACAAAGGAGTGGAGGCCCCCTGGCCCCAAATTATTTTTCGAATAAAATGAACAATTTTTTCAGTTGAGTTTTTCAATAAATATTTTAATGTGAAACGCAGGTAGATTCTTCTAGTATTTATTTTTGTACAAAGAACTTTAGATAAAGGTAAAACAGCGAAAAAAATATCAAACGAAAATATATTCATTTTTTGCAATAGTGTTTACTAGTCGAAATTAAAAAAAAAACCGACGTCTCTATTGTGGGGGCCCCTCTTTTGTGGAGGCCCCGGGGCTGCTGCCCCGGTAGCCCTCCCTTAAATCCGGCGCTGCTGACCGGCATGGTGTCAACTCCTCCACACGGTCAAAAAGCTATTAAAAAAGCATCCAAAACTAACCAGATAATAGCATCCTGTCTCCAAGGGCGACAACTAGCATCAGTAGTATGATAACGCGCTTATACCCTTCTCGGGGGCGCACGAGGCATCGTATGGCGTTGAGCGGCAACCTCCAGTTCAATACCGACACTTTGTTATCTACGTTCACGTTCACGTCCTTTACAGCCACTATGACGTACACCAGAGATGATAGCTGTGAAATGTAAATGTCTATTAGTTATAGAAAAAAATGGCTACGACTAAGTCATAATCTTCAAAATTATACATATCAACCTATGTCTTTTGTATCTAAGTAATCATTGTATTTTAATATATTATCCTAATTATTTAAAATAAAATGAAATTATATTAAAATTAATACTTTAAATTTTTGCTCATTGAATTATTTTTTTAAGTTGATTATAAAAAGCCCGATCGAAATGTACCAAAATTAATCTAAAATCATTATAATATCAAAAATTTAATTAATTAAAACCTTAAATAGATAGATAGACAGATAGATAAATAGAATATTCTTTATTGCACATTTCAATATAAATATCATAACAAAAATACACAATTTAGGTAAAAAACGGTTAGATAAAATAGCAGTAGCCGTCAACTTTGCTTCTGGAACAGTGTTTCGAAATATTTGTCAGGTTTCAGGATATGCATAGCCCGAGGGCTTCGAACCGCCACAATTAAACTAAATTCCCTGCGCTGCAAGCGACAGCGTGGTTTTAAAAAGAAACGTATATGTGACCAATGTTATAAGGCCACAAAATTTCGTTGCTCATTTATACGACATTTGCCAAAAATAGCTTGAATTTTAAATTCGGAAAACGCTAAGTCTCTAGGAAAGTTTATTTTTCCCACAAAGCACTTGTTGACTTTTAATTTTCTTTACAATTATCCTTGACATATTAATCTATAACTTGGAAACAATCCAACGGGTACATACTACTTACATATATTTACATTTTATACATTACAATATGTGCCTTCGACTTTAATTTCTGCATTATACCTATATTTAAACCAACATACCTAAGTATACACTTAATAAAGCTACGAACATTCGGTGAGTAATGAAAGGAAGTACCTGGAGTAATAAAACAAGGGGAAACACACCGTAGAATCCGAGGTGGCGGTAGAGCAGGGGCCCCCCGACGGCGCCCACCACGTGCGCTATTTGGATAGCGGCGCGGTGGGTACCCATAGTCCGCGTCACGTCGCTGCCCGTCGCGTGACATAGCTGAAATTACAGAAATATACTATTTAAAATAAATATTATTTGGTTTATACCTCAATGAGCATATATTATAGGATATTAATCAAGTAATAGTTATCTAGCCACTGTCTTCACCATTAAATTTTCAGTTAGCCTATGTCTGTATCTGCGAAACGAGTTCAAGTACAAAGTAGTCGTAGAGTAGTTAAAAGCAGTTGCACGTCTGTATAAAAGTGTTTTATATAGGGTTTTCTCTAATTATTATCGGATATTTATTATACTGAAAGTACTCATTATATAAAACAGATTATAAAAGAAAACAAATATGTGAAAAAATATTCGAAAAAATAAAGATTGCAGTACTTCTACGAGTATTAGCTTTAAACTAGCAAAATTAACAAATAGCTGGAGATTGGTATTGAGGTTAGTGTTATGGGTGGTATCTGCGAAACTGCATAGTTACGCCATATCCGCAAAATGTTTACGTTCATTTGGTAATGCCTTGATATGACGCAGATCAACTTCTTGGTTCTATCAACGTGTGGTTTAGTCATCAAGCTTAAATAGATATACTTAAACTAAAAAGAATGGGTCAATTCCAACATTCGTCATTACTTAAAATATATAGATTATTATTTATGTCTAATTGCGCAATTATTGATAACAATAATAATATTAATAACATGTGATTGGATGTAGAGACATTTGTTACTTTCACACATTGTGGGATTCCACTCTGATAGTTTAATTAAGATAATGATTTATATTAGTGAACTGATTACGTGTTTAATTATAATTGTTTGCAAATACCCAAACAGAACAGGGGGGCTAGCCATGTTACAAACTTTGCATTCTATTCGTTTTCTATTCTATTCGTTAGCAAGTTTCATTCTACATATACGATAAGTCTATGGTTAGCGATCACATTTAATATCAATGTGCCGTCAAATACAATATCGTCTGGTTTCTACACCAGCCAAAATACCTACATGGTAATGATTAATTATTTAATAGTAATATTAAAATATAACATCATAATATACATAAAAAATATATAATATTTTATAGTACATGTATTTTGTTAATTAAAACTATTTGCAAAAACTAAACTTAATAATGTCTATGAACGGTAACTATGGTGATTGGTGATTGTTTACAAAGAGCATACAAATTATTGTTTATAGCGATATTACTAATGACAGTAACAGCGATTGCATGTAATTTGTGATGTGACCAAAAGAAAATATCTGGACGTCCAACTTCGTAAAATTTACTGGCTCATGGCACGAATGTCTCTCAGCAACAAACTTGACTACTACAAAGTCATACTAAAACCGATATGGTCATATGGATCTAAGCTTTGGAGAACCGCATCCAACTCAAACTTGGATATCACACAACGCTTCCAATCGAAAATGCTTCGCATGATAGCTGATGCCGCAGAGACAACAGGGAAAGAGGAAGTGACAAATAAACTAAAATCATATACTCGTCATATAAGGACACCCCAATGGGCTTGCTAGTGAGCTTATGAAATCCACCCGCACTTTTAAGCTCATCAAAAGGAGAGCTACTCAGGATCTTCTCCCATCGTAGGAGCGGCTTCCGAGGAGGCAATAATTATAAATAGGTATGTCACTGGGTGTATACCATACATGCCATCTCAACAAATAAACCTCATAACTACCAGCTTTATGCCTAGACAGGGAGATTGCAGGGAAACAGGAGATAATAATGAAAAAAAGGATACGGATATTAATATTATATTTTTCTTTTAAGATTTAAATAAATTGTTTAGTTACAAGTAAATTTATTATGAGAAGGATTAATAATGATTCAATAAAGCAGTTAAACTGAGACAATATTTTTATTTAAGCACTGGAATAACTCTAAGTTCTATCCTATCTACTTATCTATTGTATTATATGTTCATATTAATTTAAAATAGAAAAACGTCTGTGCAATTCATTTCTATAATATTTTAGGATACACTAGTTATAGAGAGCCATATTCAAATTTCAACAAATTTAAAGTAGGTATACATTTTCAAATAATCAAAAGTAATTAAAGTCTATAATGCAGTGATAGCGCGTAGTGAAGTAACAAACAGCTGATACAGAATTCGCCATTTTATTAGCGTTTACGTTTTCTACAGGGTCGGCGCGATCGCTCACTATGACATTTATCTTAGAATACGCTTCGCTAACAAATTTGACAAAAAAATCAAAAGGTTGTCAATAGGTTGTCAAAGGTTGTCATTTGTATGGAAAAAAGCAATGACATGGGCATTGTAGAATCGCTAGCGTTCTATTCTATCGTGTAACTTGGCTACGACTTTTCTACTTCGCTATTTTGATCACGTGATCATTGATAATTTCATACATTTTAGCGTTTCTATAGCGTTTCTACAGCGCAAGCGACTGTAGAATGTCAACTTGGCTAGCCCCCCAGACATATTCAAATAAACAAGAGTTTGCTATCCTGATATTTTTTTACGTTAGTTGGAATTTAACTAATTTAATCATGTAACTGAATGTGTCTTCTAAATACTAGATCGTAAAAGACAAACGGAGGGACCTATCCAAAATATTGGTTATATTTCATTTTATCATAATCGAAATAGATTATTCAAGACTATTTGGGACTATTTATAAAATTTTATATACTTGTGCAATAATTTACTGCTTTCGAAACGCAACGAAGGGGCTTTGTAAAGAGAAATAATTAAAAATGTAAGGCTTCACGTCATAGCTTAGGCTAATGAAGGAAATCCTCTTTATTTAAATGAGAGAGGCTTTTTTAATAACCAATTTTATGTGCACCTTTAAAAGAAACAATATTAGCTATAATTATAATGAAATATAGAAAGGTGTATTGTACTTATTTCCATGATTACATTATTATCAACCCATTACTGTCCCACTGCTAGTCATGGGTCTCAGAGTGACAAGGATTAGCTCATTATCCATCATGCTGGCCAAGTGCGGACTGGTAGAATCCACACACCTAAGATCTCTCTTAGTTTTCTTTCATTAAAGTAAGGTAAAGTATTTCTAATGCTCATTTAACTTAGAAAAAATCACACATGCGTCAAATTTGAATCCCGGTCCCCAGATTTAACTCACTAATCTATCACTACTTTTATATTATAGATGGTACAAACAAAAAATAAACTTTTCTTCCGTACTCTACCGATGCTATCGTTAGAGTTATCAAATCTTATCTCACATAACATTTGTTTATTCAAGCAAATATATCGTAAAGATTAACGTAGAAAGATACGAATGCACACATCACACATTGTCAAAATCACTGTCAACTTATAATACGTATAAGTAGGGTTATATTATCTACGAAAATTAATATAACACCTGTTATTAGAAAATAATCAATCTTAATCAATTTTTTCATACCACAGTCCAAAATTTGTCAATTTCGAATAGGCAAAATCTGTGAAATTTCAATCTTTGGTAGACAATAATTGGTTAAAATTTGTTAATGAGCGGTTAGAGCATAAGGTATTGTACGTACCTACAACTCTACAACTCAATTGTAGGTAATTTTAATTCGAGGCCCATATTACAAATTGTATGATTGCAAGTCCACTGATTTTACTTGTGTGGTATCTACCAATCAGTGTTAGAGTTTAATTAAACAGAAAATATTTTAAGCAAATGTTATATTTATATTTACTTACATCACCTATATGACTGAACGCAGCGGCGAGCAGTAGTCCAAAATTGCCTCCAAGGGAAATCGGTATCTGAACCACGTAGAGGACTTGCGCTGTGGTAGCCCCGGGAAATGTAAGTAACAGCAGAACCCCAGTGGTCATCACACTCATGCCCACTAAGGGCAAGATCAGTAGTGGCTTCCTACGACCACTGCAGTCACTCCAGGGTCCCACGAAGAGGAGCACGATGGAGCAAATAAGAGAACCCACGAAGCTCCGACTTATGTTTATCCGCGACACCACCATTTGACTAGCTGCCTGGAAGAAATGAAAACAGTGGTATATAATAACATTATCAACACAATTTTCTCAGAAAAAATAATATTTTCTTAAGATTCTTATGTGTAGAGAATGAGAATGTATTTGTGTGTTTTTCAAACTAAGTTTATAAAAAAATATTATAATTATTCGCTGCTACCTATACTGCACCCTGAAACGTCAGCTGTTAGGATTCCCTCAAAAATGTTAATCTCAGACATTTATTATTCATTCAATTCAAATTATAATGAGGTTTACCTCAATGAACATTGATACCCTCCATATTCACATCGGAATAAATACCTACTTCACATTGACAAATGTTGTAGGTATGAGTTAATCGAGCAATACACTTAATAGACTTCTGTAATTGATCTGTTATGATTTATCGAGACTCCAGACAGCAGAGGTTATTGAACCCTCTTTTGTGCGGGGTTCTCGACCCAACCTAATTTTCGCACATTTATCCACTACTCAAGAGTAAATAGCTGCCAGACACGGTAAGAAAATTGAAATTTCGAGCGGCTTTGCTTATATACTGATTTACAAGTAGTAAATAAGTATGATCAATGCATTTGACGAAAAGTTGACTGTAGCTCGAACTAACCCCGAAAATCCGTGACGCTACTGTTAATGAGGTAGAACATTTGACGGTTTAAGTCTTTAATTAATGTTTTTGATTAAAGACTTAAAACAAGGTTATTGCCACGTATTTATCCAGCCTTATAAGAACAATATTTACCTTGATTTCTTTAATTTCAAAGAATATATTGATTGATTTAAAAGAACTCGTTTTTGCCTTCGTATAAAGGTTTTAGTCAACTTCACCGATTTGGACAGCATAGCGTAAATAACTCAATTCTTATAAGCAGCAATGAAACTTAGTATAAATTCAGCTTACTCGTACGTAGCTTTATTTCTGTTTATCTTAACACGTGTATCGAAACTGCTAACTAAGTAGAGATCTTGTTTAAGAATTTGTATTAGAGTTGCGCAAAATGTATCACTAAAGTGAAAAGAGTGATATATATCTTTTGAACTCAGTGATATATATCACTCTTTTAGCTCAATAGCTCACTTTAGCTCAGTAGCTCTGTAAAGATACGCGACATTTTATATCAGTATATCAGAGAATCAGATCAAAATGTTTTGACAACATTTTTGATTCCTATAATTAATACAAAACTGGCAAGAAATTATATATGAATTATCACAGCCAACGCTATTTGTATATCCCGGTTTCCATGTTCTTAGCAATAAAATATTTTAATTTAGTGTTTAATACGTAACCGTAACTGTTATATATCTCAATCAACGCATTTGACTCGAATCAGGCTCACTACTCACTCTCAGTCAGTCGCTCATTTGACTCATCGCTCACTCGCGAGCTAGTATAACACTGTTGAGTTGAAGAAGATCTTATATCCGGAATCGTTTGAATCTATGAACTAAACCATGTGATGCGGATATAAAGATATAATTCAAATCCGTCGGAGTTGATGAGTGATTAGCTCTTTGGTAAAGATATATATCTTTTATATCACTCACTCGCGAGCTACACAATTCTAATTTGTATTCATGTGACTTATAAACAAACGTTATAAGATTAATCTTAATTGATCGTGTAATATACTTTATCTTATTTGCACATAATAATATGCCTATAAACGTAAAGGTCAATTTATTAAATAAATATGTAGTATGTATACTTCGAATTCATAAACATTCGACGATGTCAAATAGTTAATTCGCAATAAATATAGGAAAAAATAAAGAAGGAAAACTTGTAAAAAGTAAAAACACTATGTCGTAAAACGCAAAATTGACACTTACTTCACGTAAAATGTTTACAAACAATAACTGGAAGTAGATTGATGTCGAATTCTTAAAATTACAAACAAATATCTTTCCTTTTATTTCGAGGTACAAATAAATACCTAAAAATATAAATCTCAATTAGCCAATACTCCGTGACAAATCTGTGACTCAGATATTATGCGTTGCATTAAGACTTTGTTTGGAAATGACGGTCGAGGTAATGACAGATTGCCTCGACGTGTTTACACACTTTAAGGCCTGTTATTTTTGTAAAAATACTATTGGCCTTGTTGACGAAAGTGGACTAAGGTAGAGATTTAATCTATAATATTGTCATATGTGGTTATATACTTATTTATTATGTTAAAAGGTAATTACAGACCATAGACTTCTTGACATCTTGATCTTGACACATCTTGACATCTCAAATTTTGAAATGAATATTAACAAATAATAAGAATGAAATATATTAAATATTTCTATTTAATTCACAGATCATTTCGAAGGAAAGTACATAGTTTGAGAAAATCCCACCATTATTTATTTCTCAATTCTTGTTCTAAGCTACAAATTACAAATGTACTGTTACAGTTAAAGTCGGCGGTTTCATTTATTAAAAAAGTTTCCCTTACCTCAGCTATTCTGAACTCCTCGCCTACACCGCGGTCGCATATTTCGGGTTTGTACTGTAAGTCCACCGTGCACGCAGTTCGTAAGTAGAGATTTTGGAGAGAGGTCTGACCGAGATTGATCGCCAACATCGCTCCCACGAGGGCCGGCTCGAGGATGAACCGCCATTTGTGCTTCTTGGGCTCCGAACTATCTCTATTTGTTATAGTAGTTGAACTTGGACTGAAATTAGAAAATATCAAAAATAAATCAACGATTTTAATAAAGAGAAACAGTAACCCACAGTGCACAATGTCATGCACCGTCAACATTAAATTTGAATTGATCTAAATCAAAAGCAAGCTATTTGGATCGTAAATTCATAAATGGTTTTATACGTGTCAGTAGGTATTTTTTAAATTATGCAGTGAAATTCAATTGTTAATATTTATTAAGTAAGTAATTTTATTTACAACTTTATAAGTAAACTTACTCAGAAGTCGTTAAATTAATATTACTCAACAAAAAAACAGTATCGTGGGAACAAACCTTAATCTTTGTAACTCTTGAAATTCTGTGCCTTCACCCATTGTTCTATATTATTTACTATATTAAACAATAACCTACATGCATGTCGTTGCCACAAATAAATAATTACAAGAAATATATTTTCACATCACAGCTATCGCGAGTCCATGAAGCCTGTATGCAGTATCGCGTTTCCTACACTACTGTGAAACGATAAGATAATATCAGTGTTTGAATATTGAACAATACTACCCAAATAGAGACTTAACTGATGAGGCAGGAGTAATGTGCACTTGTAAACAATATGTACAGTGAAATATTTACACTGGATAAGACTTGTGGACGCGTGGTACTCGACTAAAGGTTAGTCGGGCCAATTTGATCCGATTACATCAATTGGTAGTGATAGTAGGTATCGAACCAGTATTGCACGTTTAATTTACGTATTCTTTGTTGAAACAGCGATAGTTATTGTTACATGCGCTTCAAACATTTGAAATGTCTTCCTGATGTGCACATATTTCGGCTGTTTTTAAAATACTTGTTAACAAATTAATATTACTATCGTAGACTAAATATTTTGGCTCCACTTCAATGGGCGGTGTTGATGTAAGATCTCAATCAGTACCGATATTCGATACTTTGTTGCTAGGCTTATGATGAGTTTACTCCTCTAAAATGATATAAATAGATGGTCTCATGTATAACTACCACACAATTAAACATCACTGTATGTTTTTTATGGTATACATCTCCTTTTAAATGGTTTACTAAAAGATATCATCATCATGATAATCAAAATTAATTTCCTTAAATAAAAAAATAATAATACGTAGACTATACATATTTCACTTTACACCAATGATGGCTTAAAGAGATTCCACAGCTTCCGGAAAATCAAGCTTAAAGCTCGTCTAAAGATAATAAATTAGCGGTGATATATCATAAGTCGGTCACCGAAGTTTACTATACGTCTGAAACCGATTACATTTATTATCTTTTCATTAGTCATGCTATTTCAGGTAACTACGTGATAAATATCACACATTTACGCGCCGCTCTGTGAAGAAGACGTATCCAATATTTGTAATCGAGTAATCCTAACGTTCCGTTACGAGTGGCTTATGTGTGACGTATATGATGTGGGAGAATTCTCTGTGGTTCAACTCTGGTACCACCGCCACACACACCTATTTCTATCTAATAATAGCAGTGTTAGGCGTTGTGTTCTGCTTTAAAGGGTGTGGTAAGGGAGACATACTTTTCCGAGGCGGAATGCTTATTATTCGTCAGGGGTAGCAGCGTGACTTAGTTACTGATGTTCTTTAATTTTATATCTAATTAATAAGTAATGATTGATAGCCTTGTTTCATAAATTTCAATCTCTAGTGCTATCGCTTGAAAAGAGAAGTTTATTAGTTTATATGTGTGTATTAGAAATTTATGATCACACTGTTTCATAATTTCATTTTTAATTTTAAATTTTATGATATCGTGCGGATGATAGGAGATATCTCCATCATATTCTCAAAGATATGAAGATACATCAAGGTTATCAATCCTCGCATAGTTACCGTATTCGAGTGTAGTCTCATTATGGTAGTCTTTATTAAGAGCAATAAGATATCCCTCTCATTATGAGAGAAGATCCGAAGTGTAGTTCTGAGCATTTTGATGCTGTAACGCAATTAAGTGTATACTCTTCATTACATTTTTCGTTTAAAAACGTTCAGCTACGCTACAATATTTGAATAGTGACAAAAACATGGTACTACGAGTCAACCTTCTGTCAAAACTCTCTGAACAAACCATGCATTGACAAAAAATAGATCAATCTAGATAGCATAGTACGGGTGATTAATGTACGATCTGTAAGATCTCGCAGTCAACGAACGACATTGTGTTGCTCGTCAGATTTGAGTGTCTACACTGTCTACCTACATACGTACACCTTAGCATTATTTTCACGGCCGCAAGTGGAGCCAGCTCTAAAATAAAACAGTTGAGAATCTCGGTCGGCGGTCGATACGCGCCACTCGCGATATTGTACATTACGTGTGTAATTATCGCATCTGGATTTGATTGAAGTGCGTTTTTGACACTTAAGTAGATAATTAACAGTGTCCTTCAGTGCCAATGATAAAGATTGGATTAAGTTTATCAAATCTTAAAGCGGTTTTGATAACCTATTGGTCGTCCAATTTATCTTGCAATACAAACTATAAATAGCGAATTTCATTTATCCAGCGTCTAATAATAATGATTTTTTTTTGTTAAAATTCAATTTTCATCAACTATCAGGCATCTGTATCTTCCAATAACAATATAACCGACGAACGTGTTGCTGCTTAAATAATATCGTTCAATAAAAAATGAAAATGCAATTACGTCGAAACGATTCCCGCTCAAATAAATTACCAACTATTCTTTGACGTTAATTGGCGCTATCAGCTTCTGTAAAACGAGTTTGAATCTACCTACTTCAAACGTTCCGTGTTCGTAAAGTAGCTCCTAAAACTTCGTTCTTATGAAGTTGTTTCCACTGAAACTAAATGAAATGTATCAGCCTTACAAAACGTCTTTAATTCAGTCGGTTCGAAATATTCGGTGAAACGGACAGTTTAACGTTAAGTCATAGAAATAAGTATTGAAAGTGAACGCAGTATTGACGGATTTGGCCCTGAGTGTTTTCTAAATCAGTGACCTGATTATTTTAGGTCATACTTTAATCATTGTGAAGGTATAGTTATTAATTATTCTTTGTTTTCAGTCAATACATCATTCATTAAGTACCAACTAAATCATTTTCCATTAAACACAAATTGTGTTGCAATTTTGAATGTTTTAATGAATCACTGTATGAATTTGTTTCATTAGAGTAAAAAATGTCAGAAATGAGTAGCTATTTATTTTGCTAAGTACGTAATCATTAAAATTCCTTCACACTGATGTAACTTCGCCCGAGTGCGTGGAGAAACATTGCAAACACAGCGTCATACGGAGTATTCCATGTGGGTGGAATAGGTCACACAATCTAACATTTGATTAAAGATTAATAAGCTATCTCATAATGATAGGCTATTGATAAGTAATTGTGGCAACAAGGTATCTAATCTAAAAGAAAACACACTATTGCACCAGAGTTTTAAAGTATTATTTCAAGTCAGAAAGAATCAAAATCGATTGATTCTACTTAATCCGAGAAATAGGAGAATTATGAATCTGGACAAATAAACTTCTTACACAAAGACACATAATGAATTACAGAAATGTAACCATCGTTACCACATTAAGCATCCAAAATGGTACAATTTTCTAATGTGAAGTAAGGAGCTTATGTGGTAACCTGTTTACCTCATGCATTATAAAATTTAACGTGTTTTCTTGAAAAATAAATAAAGACGGTTTACGTCCTTAATGACTTAACAGTTTTTTGCACCAATTACATTAGCAATACTTCTGTTTCATACCTATTAAATTTAGCATTAAAATATAAAATGGAATTCTAATTCTTTTTGGTTAGCTAGTTGAAATTTTAGGAATTTTATGGATCTTGAACTCCTTAGTATTTATAAAGACCCGGTTATTGTTTGACGCAAATGTTATCTAAATTGTTTTATTATAAACCCTTTAGTGAGTTAGGACTGAGGACGTCTGAGGACAGATTTCTTCTCCGTATGAAAAAGTCTGAGTTAGGTTAACTTTAAATAGCCATAAGAAGAATTGCATTATGTAGGTAAGTTTTGTCAACATTTAACTCTTACCATTAAAATAAGGAAATTAATTCCAATAAGTTTAACACTACAAAATGACAGGAGAACTCGGATTTGAATCCGTGCCTCCGGCTTAGGGAATGATACTGATACGTCTCTGCACAATCTAAATTATTTATATTTCAAAATGAATGTAAAATTATATGTGCAATCCCCATGAGCCAAACGGGTGTTTCCATTGTATTCTACGTTGTTTAGGTTACGTGACGTAGACATCATTATCATTCAATTACAAAGACTCCTTACGGGGCAAGTAGGCGACCTTCAGGGGCATATCGCAACCCGAAGTGTGCCAGCAAATTGAAATATATTATATTAAAATAATTAGTCATGTAGTAGTTAGTAATTAAATGTTGACATATAAGGTGCATACCGCTCTACCAAACGATAAAATACTTTCGTCATACCAACCTGGACGATTATACATATTATTTAGGTGTTGAAATTGTTATTCTAAAAACATCTATCTATGAGAAATGTTTAATCTGTGTTAGTTAGTTACACACACTTTAATAGTGGGTTGTTGAATATTATTTGCAATACATCGGAATGTTTGTGGGTTTACATACAGAGTTACTAATCACTTCTCATGTACGGGACTTCAATATAAAATATATATAAAAGTAAATATTTTTATTCGATTTTAATTCCAAAGAGAATAATTGTAACTTTATAGTCTGGTTTAAAAAATGAATGAAAGAAGATTGTTGTTATAAAGACGTAAAAGTATTTATAAATTACTACAAAATTCTATTGTAATATAACTAACTCTTAATAATCATAAAAGCAATTAAACTTATATGGTAGCGGCTGCGGAAAATGAAGTCGTTATAATACTTCGCTGGTAGATATTTCCGTATCAGAAAGGGAAGTGGAGTGCAGTCTTCCGTTCCGTTCTTCAATGGCATGACGTCACAATATTGATCTTCTCTCCACAGTCAATGCGCCGTGAGTAGGACAATAACGCTCCATTGCGCAGAACTTCCCTAATAATATAGTAAAAAACGTAGTTGTGATCAATTATAGTGTTAAAACTATTATAAAAAATATTTATATGACTATTATATTATTTAAAGTGTGAATAAAATTTCGTTCGGTTTATTACTAAAAGTGTAAGGATGTTTTTACACTAGCAACACTAAATCCTAATATATCGATATAGGTATGTATGTACGCGTTTAGTGATTGCTTCACGTAAGGAAATTAGGGCGCATGCGTGAAAAACATGGCTACGACCTCACTGCAGGGTGGTACAGATACGGACTGGGTAGTTAGTTATATTAAACTATTTTGTGTGTGATTTCTCTATAAATATATATAATTTGTAAACAACAATGGGCAGTAAACTGTTAAACTAAGTGATATTAAGTTAATATCTGTTAAAATCTAGTTTTACTGTATTAAAAATCCATAATATTCCTCGTATAAAAAACCGATCAGTACTCCAAAACGTAAAGCTATTCAATCGCTTATTAACTTCAGTAAATTTAATCTTTAAAAGTGATACTATGTAAAAAATGGTAGAGTCCCACTCTGTGTGGTGTTTGCATTCGGGTTTAGTCGGAGGTTTTCGTGCATTTCCGCGGTCCGCTTTCCAACCCTCGCCGAGATGCCTTTACAACGTTTCAAAAAATCTTTAAAATATATCTCGGTATACACCTAAAAGCAAACGAAATCCCTGTGAATAACTGTGCGTATATCTTTATAGAATAAAAGTTTATGAAGTGTTTATCATTCGCTTATGGTTTTTATTTAGTGTCTGTGATAGTTTGCGTTGTGCTTACATTGAGTGGTGCCTGGAGTAAACGCGGCTTAGAACCAAGGTAAAGACGAGTTGACACCATAGTCCCTGATTCTACTAACCTATTTCCAACTACTTAGGTTTCCTTTTCAATACGTCCTAAAAATCAAACCATTTTTTCGTTATTTATCCTATTCACCACTTTACAAACAAGGAATCTTAAGCCCCAATTTACCATGGGATCTTATGTAAGAAAAAGTAACTTAAAGTATTGTTTCAGGTCATCATACGCCATGAAAGACATCGAAGACGACGATGACTGAGAAAGAAGTGAACAGAATGTTGGGTAAGTTATTTTATTAAAATATTACAACTGAATGCTTACATGTTACAATATGTATAACATCTTATACAACTCTACAAGTCTCTATATTACTCTGTTTGATCTTATTAAACACAAATATTTCTGTTCGTATTTTTACAAATTATATTTACTTAAAAAATAAAATATAAAATAGTACTAACAGAGTGTTAAACAATAGAAAAACGAAATGTAGAGTAGGGTTACGATTTCAAAAACATTGAAATTAAGCACGTCTATACTAGAAGAGTATAATGTACTAAATAAAAGTACATTTTAAGGTATCATGACTCATATAACATAGCCTGTATTTACCAACATTTACATTCAACCACTCGGCTACTTTTTGAATAGGTAACATGAGTCATGCAAGACTTGTATTTTCAGGGGGCCCGTCTAGACAATTTATAGATTAACTTAGCCGATTAGCCGGCTCGTTACTGAAATTAAGTAGGTACTTTACTTGATAAAGTTACTCCCTTTTTATATACGAAGAGGGAAATGCATAGAGGTAATGTATGTTCTTGTCTGTTAAGATTAAGAAAAGTGATTTACAGAAAAATATTTCATGTAACGTGAAAAGAGTTTACTATTTACTTGTTATACACACTTCTCGTATTATTAAAGTAAAATATATTTTGTTACGATGTGAAAAAATTGTTTAAGAACTTTAAAACCACTAGTAAAGTTAAGAGTTTTACGTCTTTTATTTTACGTTTTTTAAAGTGTTTTGTTGGTACTTTAGACGCAAGGTAGTTTGTAGTAGTGGTTGTATCAATTGAAATCGTAAACACTCAAAATTAAATTTTATGCTAAGGCTACTCACGATATGGTTTTTATTTGTTTATTGCCAATATTTCAACCCAGTTGCATAGATCGTTGCATGACATTTCGCCGTAAAATATATCATTTCCGCAACAATATAAGTCTAAAATCACGTAACCTACACAGAACGTGATTCAACGTTGTCGTTTATAGTCTGAGATAAATAAAACCTTAATCAAAGTGAAGCTTGGTCAACAAGTTAGCTGTTGCTAGAAAGTCTCTTATATTTTCAAGTTGAAGTGACTACGACATTATGAGGACAGCATCTGCCTTGTGATGCCTGTACCTTTAGTATGAGTTCTTACGTTTTTACAAAAATGACTGTTTTAGTATTTGTTTACGTATTTGTCCATACGTTTCCAATCAACGACCCTAGCGGATTGTATCAGAACTGAAATCTATGGGAAATACGTAAACAAATACGTAAATACGTAAAAAAACAGTCATTTTTGTAAAAACGTAAAAACTCATACTAAGTGTACTGAAAACTAGAATCGTTGCAGGAAACGTTGAGGACCACGTGTTTCGGTACCATTTCGAGAAAGCTCCGCTAGTTTGGCACTTGTTACAGATCAATAGAACCGTGCAAAATTAAGGAGTTCGTATTGAACTAGAAATTGTGTTATATTTATTTTTATAGCAATTGTATTAATTTCACGAGTTAATGCGAATACTAACGAATACTGTAACGAAATAATAGTAATATTTGGTAGAGATAATAAAAACGAAAAATCTGCTGTTTTTTCCGGATCTTATCAATTCAGATCGTATTCTGATATGAATAAAATATTGTAACTCTCAATTTGTATATAGGTCTATACAATCTAAATTTCATTTCATTTCGTTTCATAGTAGGAATAGTACGAGTCAACGACGTTGTTAAGAAATCGTTAAAATACACGAAAAATGCTTATACTTAGATACTTAATTGGGTAATTGCATGCACTCTGTTCTAATTTACACGATCGACCACCTGGGGGGCGCCCGCTCCCGCGGGAACTCCCTGGACTGGCGACCTCCGACCATCAGGAGGCCGACCGTCCGCTCGGTATGACGACGCGATAAGTACCGAATCACCCCCTCAACAGGGGGATGATAGATATTTTTAATATTTGTTCATTATTTTATTATGTTTTAAATAACATTATATTATTATGAATAAATATCAAGAATCCGGGGGGTATTTACCACCTGAGAATCTGCCCGGGCAAAGAGGGTATCCTCGAGACCCGAAATTCCATGCCCACCGCCCTTATGTTAACATTGCCTTAGCATATGAGAGACCCGGAGGGTATGACGTCCCGCTGACTGACTGACTGTCTGTTCTAACTTTCAGTTTGTTGCTTAATGACAATCTTTTCATGTCAATGAAAGTTTAACACAACGTTTTTCCTGATTATGTGCGATTTTGTTGGGCTATTCGATTTAAAAATGTTTTAGTACAATTTCGTAAAAGTACTACGTTCTCTGATACTTACAACTTAATTTGGTATCCAAATAAATAAAAAAAATGCTATTCTTAGGCATAACAATTCCTAAACATTAAAATCAATATTTAAAACTTCTGTTTTTTATTCATGGTCGTGTATTTAATAGATTTCGACGAAAACTCGTATACCATAGCCACTTTTAACTCCGAAGATGTAACGAATTATGCGTAAAAGCGTAATAGCTTGCATTTGTCGCTGCAAGAAATCTCTTTTACCAATAAAACCGTGTATAGCGAAGGATAATTTACCAATGTTGCTTATGCATTCTGCAAAGCAATTGCATTCCATTTCTATTTGGAATGAATGGAGCGACATCACAACGGATGTCACGGGTAGTCACGATGCGACGAGACATCGCGTGTGCGTGCACGAAATGCAGAAAATGAGTTTTCCCTACCAATCCTATTAATGGGAACCTTTTAATTTTAATTAAATTATTCGACGCAGACAATGCGCGCTATGGATTGATACTCCGTAAATTGTAATTTTTACATTGCTAAATATGATATCCCAAATTTATCAAAGGTAGGTAGGTCTTGCGCAATGCGTGTAATAGTAGAATTGGAAAATTCTGCGTATGGTCTGTCATTAGTAGAATTAGGTAGATAGAAATTGCGGAAAGAAAAGTAGGTAGGTTAGGTTAGGTCAACGTACATAGTTAAAATTTTAAAATGGTATAATTGAATCCTTTTGAAAAAAAAACTGCATTATACGTGAATAATGTTAAAGTTACACGCATTAGAACATTCAAATCGCTCTACTGTAAAGTTGTGAAAACACACTTGCACCAGTTTACGTAGGACCCGTCGATATTATAGTTTTGCAAAAATTTCACTATGACTATAAATAAGATCTTGGCCTAGATTTCAACCATGTTCGCTTGCCATATTATCTTCGATTTAGTATTTTGCAAACTCTACAACTTTTCACCATTGTTTTCGACTTTAAAATGTGAAATTGTTTTTTATTTATTTTTCCAAGAATAATATGTATCAAAACACAAATAAACGACATTAATGAAAACAATAATTTTATTTATAGCAAGAACGCAGCAGTTAAGGACTCTATATAGAGACATACTCCCACATAAAGTCTAGATTTGATATGATTTATGTACAGTACATCATAGACAGAGGTAAACTTGGAATGTTTGTTTACATTATTGTTACTTATAGGGATCCTCAGACCATCGAAGGTTCTAACACAATTTATGTTTGACTTTGCATTACAATAACCAAAGGTTCTTCAGAAATTAAGAAAGGATTAACCATTATATGAACCTGTTTCGTCCGTTTATTTGCAGAGACATTATAATTGTAGACATTTTCTTACGTCTTTGATGAAAATTACGAGTTTAGTATTCGTTCTAGAAATAAATAATTCACAGCAAATTGTAGTACTGTAGACGTATAAAATAGTGAATGAAATTGTTTAAATATATATAATGTTTTGATATGGGTAAATAGATAATTAGATTTATTTTGGGAATGTTCGCATTTGTCTTTTCATGAGTAGAAGACATAATTATATACTAAAGGCAAGCTTTATTTCAAGTTATATTTCGTTCAAAGAGAACTAATCAAAATATTGCAACACTAAGGACCCCCTTTCCTTAGCGATAGTGCATGTTCTGTATATCTGTGTATACAACGTAATACGTATCGTCTGGGGCTCACAGTAACGAAACAAAAGGCACGTAGCATTACGGTTCATACCATACCGATTAACATTAACGCTACTTATCCAGTGCCCTATCCTTTCCGTTGCATTACATGCATAATCCGATTGTCCTTCGAAAGAACCGCTTGTTTCAATAGAAATTTATTTCGTTTATTTCTTTAAAGTGACTGAATAAACATGAGTGAATAAACAACTTGTAGTGGGATTTTCCGGATTAGTGTTCCTTCAGTGGTTTAAAACTGATTTACCGCGTGTGGTTAATATTTTTAGCCTTATTTAGATAAGTTGTCAAGGCTCCCGCATCGTAAAGATGCATCCACGCAGTCTTATACCCACAGTTACACTGGATCGCGCGATCGCGTCTCCTTACGATAACCCGATGATAAACTATTCGGTTAAACATACATAACTGAGTCAGTTAAAAGGTACAGTGTCCTATACTATAGGCAAGTGTTATGTGGTTTAATTTACACTTCGGTTTAATTAATTCGGAGTTAATATCGCAATGGAATTGTGGACATACTCTTAAGAAAATTGTGTACATACTGAAGATTAAGAAAAGAAGGAAAAAATAATAGTTTTATCGAGTAGTGATAAACTAAATATTTTATGAGAAAATGATTGCGTTAGTGTGGTGTATTTTTGTGACTGTTATTGAGTTTGCAAAATATGCTTATTATAATACAAGTAAGGAGACGCCAGAAGTCGATGAAAATATACCAAGTAATAAGAAAAGAAGACGCAAAATGCGAAAAGGTAATGTACTAAGTATTACTGGATTTACATTTAGTAAATAGTTTAGTAGCACTAATTTTTATTCCTAAGATTTATAAAAAATGTACCTATAAACTTGATACTTGTTATATCTTCTGCTTATAGCTATAACGTTAGTTCAAGTAATCAATAATCATCATCATCTGTTATAAAACAATAGCGTGTATAGTTCACATTTGTTAATTTCATAAGCACCGTAATTAGTATGTAGACAAACAAGACTGTTTACATGACACAAACATATTAATAGATCTTCGTACGATAAGCATTAACAGCTACACGGTCAATAAGGTCATCTAGAGAGCCAAGAACATGTTCCACTTGTTATCTAGTACTTGACAATCAGACCTCGTAACCCTGTTCACCTGATTCAAGTGTCATTTTACCAAAGTCACTAACGTATGAGGTTACTAAGAAGTTCAATACACAGAGTATTAGGTTTCAAATTTCATATCTAGTGAAGAGGTGCGACGCAGGCGACATCTGTTCGATTGTTTTGCAACTTCGTTGTAGTGTTATAGTTCATTCATATTGAAAATACCTACCGATCTACGTTTCATGCATCCATCCGTGCATAGCAGTACGGAGTATGTGTCGATAGATGGCGCGCAGTGTCCATACATAATCGATTTGTGTTATACTTATTGGATATTGCTATATAAAGATTTGTTTACATTGATTACACCAAGATTACGCGTTGTACGAAATTGAATTTGGTGAAAATCGGAACTTTGGACCAATCTTAATTCAGATGCAAGACCCATTGAGATGTAAATTCGAGACCCAGAATTTACCGGGAATCAAAGAGGATATCTCTGTTTAATTGCTATTTTGATTAGGGGTGTAAAAGTCGGCTAGAGTGTAGATCAGAATAAGGTATCCCGCTTGTTTTTCTTAAATATAAAAGCATACGTAGAACTCATGTTAAGCATTGGTTATTTTTACTAACTGGATATTACAAAAATATGCTTAATATATACAATATCTCAATACATTTTGCAATTTCTTGGTACTCTTTGCAAAATATTTGAAAACATGTAATCAATGATAATTGGAACAATGGAACTTCGAAATTCTTATTGCTTAGGCATTGCATGTTACATTTTCAACCTGATATACGAGGTCATTCACTTTAATGTTTTATTGCTAAGTTTGTGCTCAATATACCGTTAGGTTTTTGGTCGTGAGAACCCGTGAGAATCAACCTTGTAGGTGAATGTTGCAGAATTTGGTACATTTAGGTCAATCAATTTTTGTTTACCCCATTTTAGGATTCAAAAGTTATTTTGAGTAAGTAGTTCAGTTTCTATGAATGTAGGTTCTCGGTTCATTGAATCCAGTGAAGCGTATAGAATTCTCAGAAATAAATGTAAGTGTGTTTTGCAAATATTACTTACCTTTTAAGCATTAGCAGCATGACAGTGCTACCTTTGCACTCCAATGTTATTGGGTCAGAGTCAGCATAATTCGGTACTTATTGCTATAAACCGGTGACTACTTTTACAAAATTGAGTTTTGCCGCAAGAAACAACTGACTGACAACGTTCACCACAGTGAAGTTGGCGCGCATGCGTAAGTCAGTTACGCGCACTGCGCCTGCGCGTTTGACGTTTTACACGGCGGTGGTGTAGTCGTGATCCGATTAACAACGTCAGTTTTTCATTTTTTATTTATATTAAAAAAATATTGTGTTTTGACCGTAACTGCGTTTTGTGGCATTCGATTTGACAGATTGCAACCTACTTCTTAATTTGGATATATTAAAACATTGCGTGTTCATATCGTGAAATTTTATTCATTCGTCATTGATTATGGAAAGTATTGCAATATTTTACAATACGCGCATTAATCAAGATAGTTTTCGAAATTACTTACGAGCACTAGTGCAAATGATCAAATTCACGATGCGTAGTGGTCGTAGTATAGTTCAATTAATCCCGTTCTATTTACGTCCCGTTCGTTCCCGACGTTCCCCGAGCGCGCCACGTGCGTCTGACTTCACTATCGAGTCCCGCTCACTCGGCTGGCGCTCATTCAAGCGGACCGGCCACCCGGCGTTTGATTCGGGAATTCGGGATAACGCGCCTGCAGCTGTCAAATCATACGTTACCAACGCAGTTAACGCACGCTAACCCTATCACGAAAAAACTAATCTTTGTTATTGTTTCACGTTTCAGTTTCTTTACTTGTGTTTGTCACGTGCAAAAACAATGTGAAAAGTGGTTGTTAAGGATATTTTCTTAGTAACTTGTATCCTTTCTGACAATAAATTAAAAATAATTGATAAGACGCAAAATGTGAAAAGCATTTATTTCCAAGTGTGGAGTGTATTGTGATGAAGAAGCCTAATAAAGGGTAGTGCGTCAATTAATCGAACATTCAAAAAGGATACATTGGGAAAAGAAAATGCGGATCAAATCACATACAGATTATCGCCCGAATGGTAAATATAAAATAATAATTTTAATAATCCTTACCCCCGAATTGGGTATATTTATTATAACTTAGCGTCCATGTTGACTGACATATTTAATACATATTATCTCACGTATTTATTATTTACATACCTATTATAATGTGTCATTCATAGACCTAATCCAATGACTTTGTATTTGTAATGTTATTATAATATAAGTACCTACTTATCGATGGGCGGAACACATTTTGTTAAGCAGAGTTTTTCCTGATTCGTCATAATTATTTTTGCGACCACAAAGGTCCATCTCCACAGGAAATACAGAGAATATTCTGAAAACATAATCTGTAAAGTATACAAGTATCTTTGACAAAATAATACCTAAATTGGTTTAAGCCTCATTAGTCAGATCAACTACAAGAATAATTTTCTTCTTAGCTCTGTTCTAAGCTTGATTCGGATCCTGATTTTGAATATTCGTCTCATACATTCCTATCGTTAAAGTAAAGTAGTCGTAGTTATATATATTGTATGACTAAGTATTGTATTAATCCATGTAATAAAATCTCACAGAAACCTAGCTAGCCAAACTACAATGAAATCTTTTTTATTTAGCTGACGAGCTCGGTGAGTTCGGTCAACCTCTGTGGAGAATACCCGTGAAAGGAAATTACTTCTAAACTATCTGGAGTCGATTGCAATACCCATGGAAAGCAGTGGACCAATAGAGTGATCATTAACAGTTAGACGAACTACACTCGTATTTGCTAAGTCTTTCAATTTAAATTGTTTTAACTGTTAGTTGCCGGAGTTGCTAACACTTCCTGCATCCTGTTTGAAAACATCACAGTTTTCAAATTAGCGTTACCTGCAGCAAATGCATATTTGTCTCGTTAAAGCCAAAGAGCTTATCCTGATGAGTAATGTGAATTGGGCTTAGGTAGTGACGTTAAATATTTTAAATTGCGATGAGTTGTCCCGTCGGTCTTTCATTGGCGTAATTGAGGCTGTCGAGGTCAGGCGCGGTTTCATCACGAGTGAATGCAATAAAACTTTAAATAATAATCGCCATATTCAATTTAGGTGCTTGTTTTGAATAATGTGGGACATATACTCATTACTTTTCATTATGGGGCATTTATATCTACACACATCGAACGTGGCAGACGTCCGTGCGGCAAATATAAACATAGCCTTCTACTAAAAGTATTATGTACCCTTAGTATCAGTTTTTACGCTTTCCGGGGGTTCAGCGGACTGTATCAGAACTGGGAACGAATGGAAATGTATGGGAAAAACGTAAACAAATACAAAAACAGTCATTTTAAAAAAAACCTAAAAACTCATTGTAAGGGTACTAAACGTATTTGTATCTTCCGTAATGCAAGCGCGTAGGCAAAGGCCGCCGTCCAAATATTGTATAGAAAATGTCTGACACGACACATAATGTCTGTACATATAATGGGGCCTTATTCGTTAGCGCTCACAAAGCATGCTGACATTTATCCAGCGGCCAGATGTGTTGGAATTAGACCGCCATGGAACATATGAATCAGGCATAAGCCCGTTAGCATTTAGCTTAAATTCTACGCATGTGTTCAATAGTTTCGGGTTACTGTAACACATGCATACACACACACTTTTTACTATTACTTGATTGTTTTTGTGCTATTGCTTTATCGTAGCTATAAGAAATTGTCCATACTTTCAAATAGATCTTTAAAATAGGTTTACGTCACTGAAACCGACATTAGTTGTCAAAGTGTTTTTCGAAAATCCAATACGAATCAAATCCGTTTCAGCTTGCAAGAGTAGCCCGTGAAAAACTATAAAACATATTAAAAAAGCTATTAAATGCAAATAATAAAAACTAGTAATTATTGAAAATTACATACGGACAGACATTGATATTTGTATTATATAATTTATTTTTAGATTATAGATAAAAGGAGGCAAAGTGTATCATGTTCTAAAGTTATTGCATTTATTTGACCCGCCAGTTCCGTATGATCTTACCGACAAATGATATCATCTGAAACCAGTAATATTTGTAACGTTATAGTTTTTATCGTACTTTTTGTAATTGGCACATAAATAGTACGATCTGAGTGACCTTGGCTTTGTAAGCATTAACTATTTTACTAGTCACAATGTCGCCGGAAAGTCAATGTGACAATAAAATAAATAATCAAACAATAGGGATTAAGTTTAAATAACTTTCTAATAATTAATCATATAAGATTGACGTATTAAACGAGTATACAATCAACTTGATGGTAAATAGTCACTGCTGCATGGATACTTGTAACCAACTCTATATAATACGAGTACAGGGGTAGTACCTGTACCCTTACCATGAGTTTTCAAAACATCCCACAATTTTACGTACGTAACGATTACTCAATCCATTATTCTGTTCCGTTTGTTTCAGTAGATTGAGTAAACGTAACAATAGGTAAGTGCTCAAGTATTTTTGTCTATTCACTACCTCACGCAAAAAAGAGAGACAAAACATAAAGCGCCATTTTGTCAATTTAGACATTAAATGTTACGTTACTGAAACTATAGTTCTGATACAATCAGCTAGGCGCGCTAAATTGTATGGGCAAATACGTAAAACAATACCCAAACAGTCATATTTGTGAAAACGTAAAAACTCATGGTAAGGATACTGAAGCCGATCATAGATACATTGCCACTCCTCATAACATAAGTCAGCCGGCATCCATACATTTCTATCACATGGCAAGAACTACTTCATTTTCGAAATATAAGCAACTACAAATGTGTCAAATTAAACGTAAGCTCTGTTTAATAAATTAATATTATTCCATACCTACACCAGTCTAAAAACGACTATAACTAAATTGTGTACGACAAGCTTGACTGTGAAACATGGGTCTTTCTTGTCTCTATAATTTGAAAAATGTGCTCTGAGTATCCCCCTACGCTGTTCCCATGTGAATTGCAAGAGATACTTGCAACCAAATCCGCTAAGAAGTTGTTTGAAAGCACGTCGTGTCCTTCAACCCTCTGTAGTTTAAAAAGTTTGGAAAATCCAAAAGTGCACGACTCATAATGCTCATTTAATTATGAAATATATAAAAAAAAAAAAAAAAAACTTGAGTCGTTCAAAATTAATTGCCGAAAAAACAGCTGTAGTAGGAAGAAGGTACTGCACAAGCGCCCCTGGTGGAATAAATGTACATAATATCTATAGATATACAGTCTTGTAGTTTTCGTTTTTTATTAATTGCAATTAAACGACACTGAATTAATTAATCATTCGCAGTGACCTACAATCGTCGATTAGAATTTAAAAAAAAAAAATAACTCAAATGATGGATTTTTTCACAAGTTACAGTGTTTTCAGGTTTCACACATGACGGACAGGAAAATTTTTTGACCTATTTTGGTGTTTTTTTCCAATTCTATTGCAGTAAATCAACTTTTAAAAAGTATGGAATTAATCTCCATTAAATTATCTCGACAATAGTATGCAAAATATCTTGATTCCGTGAACTATCAAGGCTATAATAATAAAAATAGGCGCCAAAATGAAGCGAAAAAAATTTTTCGATCGTAAAGCACTCTCTGATGCTTCGCATCATGAGTCGTGCAAACGTTACAAAACCCTTCTAAACACAAGATATAATAATACGCTTAATAATATATTTTAGGCCTTGTAACTAAAACTCAACAATTGTTAATCCCAGTTATCAGACTAACATTTGCTTTACAAAATTATATCATTGTTCCACAACAATACCGGTCATATACTTTATTGTAGCATTCCTGAGTAAATTGCTGTGTGTTTTTGCCCATTGTTGCACTGTTCTGTAATCGGTCAACGTTTTGCTTTCAATGTGCTAAATTTTGAATCGGCTAATTTGTTTCTAATGTCTTATCAGTATATCATTTATCGATGTACTTACATATAGCGAATATTAAAAGTAAATGTGACTAAACATTAATAAGAATTTATTTTATTTGATTTCATTAATCTTTTAACTAAAATAAAATTAACGTAGTCTGATTTTAGTAAATTATGTGTTAAATTGGCACGCGTAACTTAGTCGGACATTGAAACATATGTGTTACATGGCGCGCCCAACTTAGCCCTATTTTGATTTGTTTTGTCAAACGCATCAATATAAGTATAATTTCAGCTTTCAAAATAATATAACAGTTTTCCAATTTACATGTAGTTTTCCTGAAAATTAAACAAAAGATAATTTAGGAAACTTAATTCTAATTTCATGCACATATAATTACCATAATTATCTTTTAATAATTCTTTTCTATCTAATTTTGGATTGACAAACAATAAAACCCCACAGGACGGAAGTTAGATCCGAGCGTCCATTGATAATGTAGGCTTTGACGGTTACTTTGCAGCATATTGTTTGAACTAACGAGCTGGTTGTTGGAAACTTATGACGTACCATTGTTATTCACAATACAATGGCCTGCGAACGATTCGTTTACACAGGATACTGGCACAATATAATAAGTATTGTTATAAATCTCTTTTTAAGACGACGCCTAGTGTTTTTTGAATTTGCCGACATTTAACCTTAATAAGTGATTGATAGTCGGAACGATATGATAAGACCAGATAATGCTATAAAAAGGGCATCGTTTTAGGGCAAGCTAACATGATTTGTTTGGTGACCTTTTCGTAAATTCCTTATCTATACTTTGGGATATTTGCTTAGTGCAGTACATACAAACTTCTTTACATCCGGCCGTACTATGACTCCTCTGATGTTGTAAATGTCTTTACTGTGACTACCAGCCCCAGATGGGCGCTTGACATTTTATTAAGTTAGATTACACTCACAAATATATTTTTTCCCTGTGCTGCGTCTGAGCGGAACGCACATAGAAGTAGGTTGGACATATTTCGAAACAGATTTTGGATTCAAATGATTTATTATCTTATTTTAATGAAATCTCGCTTCAACCATAGAAGCAATAGTTATTACAGTAACATCCAGCAAGTGTAGAAAATTTGTAAACCATAAATAATCCGATCATAGGTTCTACATGCGTTCGAAGTCGAAAGCATAACTTAGTACAATATAAAATTACTCTATTGTCTATAAAACACACGTACGTGTCTGCAACGAACGAATGCTTGATATTGACCTTTGTTTCTCAATATTCAAAGAATAGACAAGTGAAGTGTCATTGCTCAAGAGAAAGATTACAAGGTTAGCTCTACTATAGAGAAGAAATCGATTCTTTAAAAGACTCGCTTGTAACATGAAACTAAGACGCTTGTAATTACGAAATAAAGTTCGCGTGTAAAGTTGGGACATATTGAGATAAATTTAATAAACTGTCTGAGAACATGCTAGGTTAGCCAGTACTCGTGTTCCGAGTGCATTAAGTAGCTCTTCGCAAGGCAGAGAGCGCTGCTTACGACTTTAACCTCCTCACTCACGTAATGTCGCTGTCTATCGAGACATTCTTAAAGACATGTCGTGTGGCGGATACGATTTCTCTCTTAATAAAAGGCGTGTGTATGTAGCTGCAACCTGTTTTATATCCCAATGTTGGCACGGGACGGAAAATTGAATTGCATAAACGGATGGAGGATAATCTACCACGATGATCCAATTGCTACTCAAGGATAGGAGTTAGTGGCCTATACGTTTCGGTTGTTTTCATCGCCTTTCAAGATTTAACGACTACCAGCAAATGATAATAAACAAGATTAACGGCGTAACGTGTTCTCCGAAGTACGGAAATGTGAATGAATTTTAGCGCATGTGGCTCTTCAAAAATGGTGAAAGAAGAGCTCTCCTTCAATGCTAGCGAATTAGCGATGCATTGGCGACCCCTCTGGTGTAACAAATATCGGTGACGATGATTACTTTCCATCACGTTGTCTGCCTTATCGCTAGGCTTATTTATAGAAAAGCCCCTAGCAGTCACACATCCTAGTCTTAACCACGCCTAACGTTACCTAACTTCACACATCGGCTAAGATCTGCACAAGCCGCGGGGTGTACGCGTCATGTACGTCTATGAAACTTTTCCCGTGTCAAATATTAGCATGCTCTCAACGAGATTAAAGTGCTCACGTTACCATACAGTAGCCCTCGTGGGCAATTACTTCATAGTTTATGCACACAGCCAACACATTAATACTTCCGCTACTTGTACCACGTCTTATGGCTTCGTGCACTCAACATTCATATTCCTATTTTGCTATAAGATTTATAAGCTGTGATATGATGTAATGGTGAATTGAGATACCGTACAGAGATACCGTAACTATTATTACAGTAGTAACATTATTTGTTTATATGCCTATTTCTCGGACATGTTGAACAAGAGTATATTTTAATATTAAAAAGTTAAAATTAAAGGAAACCCTTTGAAAATGTTAATTTCTCCCCCTAAAATGAATAATCGTATCGTATTCTGCATAAAGTCACTTGTAAATGCCGCTACATTTTTTGCAACATAGACTTTTATTCTTTAGGAGGGCGATAGACGTTTTAATTGTTAGATTTCAAATGCCCAAGGGCTACAATACAACACCCTATGGCTAAGCATGGCTAGATGACCCTTGACTGACTGCACCCTCCTCTAGGGAGCGAGCAATCGATGCCACCCTCGCCTTCGTCCACATCAATATTGACTCAGGTGCCTTCCCCCTGTAGCGAATAAGAAAGTTACTTCGACTTCGGTAAGATAACACTCTGTAGGGATGCTTTTGATACAGATTTTATCTATAACTAGAGATAAAACTGTAGGCGAAAGAAATACGAACGCCGCGAGAGTGATTAAAAAACTAAAAACTTATTCGTAAATGTTTCGTTAGACAACACAAAGTTATATTTATAGCTGTTGGAATAGAGCAAATATTATGACAGAATAATTCTGATTTACATTTCAATTCTCGTTACTTCAGTCATACTCGTACGTGTTGTGCACCACTCATATGCAAGGCTTTCGAGGACATGTATAGTTTAGCGAAAGTTCTAACGTCCGTTATTACAACTTGGTTATATAAGTTAAGTGTTTGGATACTGGCCATCTGTCATATTTGAATTATGTAAATTCATGTAACTACTCCTTTTCTAGTAATAGTTTAATAAACTTTCATTGACGTGGAGTTTGATTAGTTCCGCTTACAAAATAAAGTGCATTAAATATTACGTCACATATTAGTGCATTTCGGAAATCCAAAAATTTGAGATTTTTTTTTGTAAAAGTTAATATTACAATTTAATAATAGCATAACGTGTAGCTATGTAGGTAATATTTTAATTATTTGTGTATTTAATCAAATAATAATGCTCGGGCAGGAAATAAGTTCCCTATTTATTTTGGATAATGGATGCTAGATGTAATGGAGTAAAATAAATATTTTTCCTCATTCCATTAAACAACCTACACATATCTCAAATAATATTGTGAGCACAAAAATATAAGGCGACTCTGTCCTGTCCTTCTATTGGTACAACATTTAAAAAACTAAAAATTAAAACTCAATATGACTATTTTATCGTTTAACCGTATTTACCAAAAACATACCACTCCAATTGACAAAGCAAAATAAGCAGTAAAAGATAATAAGCTAAAAATAACCAATAAACAATATAAGTGAATATTAATCGAGATATTGGGAACTGTTTATAAGGGCAAGAGTCACGATAAGGCTAACGATAAACGTGCGTTTCCAAAAATGGTATCGGTCGTGTTGTTCCGACAAGGTGTTTTGGCGACCAGGTGAAAAGGTTTGCTACCTACATCTGCCTTATTCACTTACAAAGATATTTGTCGTCTAAATGTTACAAAAACTATAGTTAACAAAGTGAACTTTTGCAAACAATAATTGACTGTAAATCCATTATTTATGAGAGGGCTAAAACCTAAAAAAATCGTAAGTATTCGTCTGTAATTAAATTTAAAGGTGAAATTGTTTTTATGTTATATTTTATTAATGATTTTTATTCGAGATCATTGAATTTAACATTAAGTAATTGTTCCTGCATTAACATAATTATTATAAAAGAGAATAAAACTTAATGAAATTTATAATTTGTGCATTATAGTGTAATTATTTTAAAGTTATTTTTGGCACTCAAAATGCCTGTCTAAAAACCGGCCAAGTGTGAGTCGCACTCGCGTAGTTAAGAATTCCATATCATGACATGACAAAATATCAGAGTCGTTTCCCTTTAGATGGAACCTTAAAAATACCTTTACGTATTTAAATTTGTAATTGACGCCCTGTGTTACAAACGTATTATTTTAGTTACGTATACCGTAGAGGCATATTAAGCGATGGCCAACATAATCCAGATCCGCAGAATTAACATAAACTACTAAGGCCTTCTGACGTAGCGTGATCTGTAAATCCCTACGCAGTAGATGAGTCATTCGGCCGCTCTTTCCAGGAAAAGTGGAAAACTCCCCTAGATAATAAAAGTGCCTGAGATACGCGAGGGTTCGTAAGAAACTTTAGTAGAATGTTTCGCTCAAATAAGGTTTATTGTAGTGTGTAGCATGTCGCAAATGGTATTATTCTCTTAAAGTGTGTATTGTTTTGAAGCAGAAATAGTGGGAATGTCTAAATGAAAAAAGATGAAGTGGAATTGTGAACCTCTTTTATAGCAATGATGATAATAGCAAACGGATCTTCTTGCGAATAAGGTAAGCAATGTTATTTTAGGTGCTTGCACACTGTGTAATCTAAAAATAATTAACGATATACAGAAAGTAAATATGTATATTTTGATTTTATTTAGTATTAAATACAATTGTATGTAAATTAAATTAGTAGATAATAATAAAATGACATTTATGACGTGAAAAAATAAAAACTTTTTTCTTTGCTTACGTACTTTATTTACTTAATGTATTTTTCTTTATTTTTACTACTTCTAAAATATTAATAGATTATACAATACTACGTATATAATATAATATGTATACAATATTACTTTTCGTGTAACCATAGAGTAACATAGCTACAATTAATTTTATTTTTTTTTTCGCTGCGCGTGAACTAACCTTTATAACCTAGGGGCATAAACGCCTTGTTTTCCCGGTTTCCAAGAATTCTCCAAGGTTGGGGTGAGTTGTGAGTGCCAACAGCCCCTCGTGTTCCCTCTGTCTACGTCGTAATTACATCACAACACAAAGTCGTTTCAACCTTAAACAGATCCTGCTAGAGACTGAATTCAACTGAATGCACACGAACGTGTTTCTTTTCTTACAACTTTGTACTTAAGCATGAATAAATATAACTGTATCTAGATAAGCGTGTACACAATGCACACATTTAAATTATATTCTGGCATTGTCTCAAGAAACTGCTTTTTGTTTTCGACGCCACCAAAACAAGTTAATTTATATTGTACGCCACAATCAAAGAAAGGTATAACGTTACGAGTAAGCATTACACTGGTCGAAATAAAGTCAATACCTCGAAACGTCCCTCCTCTAAATCCTTTACATAAATTAATGTACAACACTATTCTATTCGCGGCCAACGTTTAAAACGCTGAAATCCCTTTTAGATGAGATAGATCGATATTACTTAGTCACGTTGCCCGGCGGGTCCTACCGGAGGGACCGGGATTGCGTGCGAGCAATATTAATTTATTTCTCCCGCCCCTAGTTAGATAACCATTAAAATACTTCGTTGATGACGCCACGCTTCTTTACGAACGATTCAGTGTCGCAAGCAAAATTCTTTTAAAACGGAAAGGAATGCGGCATGGCCGTATAAATAAGGAACGACTCGCTTTACATGTACAATATTGTTTTTGGGTTAACGCTGTGCCAAACGATCTTGTGATTCTGCTGATGTATAAATCCTACAGTTAATGGACGGAGTCTTATAGCTGTGCTTGCTCGTTGATCTGGTTTAAAGGGTGTGATAAGACTTGTAAGGTAGACAGATATAAGTACTTACAAGAAATTCTAATATAGTCCCGCAACAAATGCAATTGTAATAAACTACATCTAGAGCCTATGCAGGTAATATGGATTTGCTATCAATACTTATTGCTTAGCTCACTTAAACCTCATATTGAGATGGACTGTTGCTATTGACCCATTTAGCTAGAAAAAAAAACAACTTCCGGCTTTGCTTGTTTTATTCGATGACAAGCAAAATTCACGAAAAATAGAAGTGTCGCTATCGACTACGCCACGCATCCGGCATCGGAAGGTTCAAGCCGTTCAACAACCTTCTCAAAGCGTAGCCACGACTTCGCAACAAGCAAAACTCAATTTTATAACCAAAAGGCATGTGCAGTGAATCCGTATGAATAAGGAATAAGAGTTTCCTTTCGACACAATCCCTATACGTATCGTGCGATCGGTCGCCACGGCGCTGGGCACGCCGCCAACTTTCCTTGCAATTTTACTGCTCGCTCGTTCGATACTCAGACATTTTGCAGTCGACATTCTAGACGAAAATGGCAATAACCTATCAGATTTATCGTCACTGTTGACTTCTGTGATGTTTCAAGGCGTCAGTTACTTTTACAGTTACACTCGGATATTTAATATTAGGTAGGTAACGCAACGCAAACACAAAATAAATATCTTTTAGTTTATATTTCAAGTGCTTGAAAAATGTTTGTAGTGAAACATATACAATGTAGAATTTTGTGAATTCATTTTCTGCGCTTATCATATTTTGTAAAGAAATCAAGGAGATTAGAGCAAATAAACTCGTCTCGACATAATAATATATATGCTTGCGCTAAAATAATAAGCTGTTAAAATATTTGAATAACTTTCTGAAATACATAATCAAAATTGAACTTGGTGTACCTATTAAACTGGACTGTTGTAATGATAAGAGGTAAGAACTTCAACCTTGTGCGATGCTTTTAATTATTTTATTTCGTTTAGTTTTTAATGTAGTACAATATTAAGTTTTTGTTCGTTCAAAAACGTTATGTAAAGAGCCGAACACAAAAACGTTTCCGTACCTACTTATTCATCCTCAGTTTTTGCTTGTACAAAAACTGCAAGTGGACTTGAAGACCTTTGTTGTGTTCGTGAAGACACGAATTGGACAATATGGTATTTTACTCCAACTCGTTTTAACCGATAGTATTTGTAATGTATTAGTAGTAAAATTTTTTGGATGGTTCAATTTTGAAGGAACTCTTTGGGTTTTGACTCCGGCGGCATCACCGCTACACCTATTTCTCCCTCATAACAGCAGTGTTAAGCGCTGGTATTTTCTGGTTTGAAGGGTGTGGTAAGGGAAACATACTTTTTTCGAGGCGTTCCAGATTAGTCCTCAGGGGTAGGTGGACTGCTATGCTACTCCTAGATTATAAACAAATTCCGGCGAAGTTTGAAATGAATTTGTCACTGGATAGGTACCGCTTCACCTAGTCATCTAAAGTAAATATTGCGGTCTTCGAATATAAGATTACACTCCATTTGAAAGGCACGACCTACTAAATAGCAGTGGTTCGGTGTGGTGTAACGTGGATCTAATTATTTTAAGTACCTCTCGTCATTCACTCGAGTACTTTTTGATGTGTCATGCGGCCGTAAATGGCGGATTTTATGAAATGACTATTATTTCTTACATAAGGTCTAAGGCAAAGGGAATAGGTATAGAAACTTAAACATAGTTTTCACGATAAAAACGTTAGTATGACCTTTGGCCGAAACGATGTATTCTACTGTAATCCATTTTGTACAAGTGAATAATTGTTATGTTTACACTTTTGGAAAATTGTACTATACAGTATTTAAAGTTTCATACAAAAGTTAATTATTTTGTTAAGAATTTTCAAACTAAATAACAATAACAAAATGTTATTAGAGCGTTTTAACTTTATGCTTCTGAGGCAAGATAGAGTTCATTACCTCTGTTGTTACAGTTCATTATTTCTATCTACAAATATCAATAAGTTGTTCGATAATAAAGTGGCGTAATAAAGACGTTTATTACCTTGAACAATGTGACAAAACAATTTATTACGTTATACTACGGATAGTTCGATCGTAAAATTAGTTATGGTTCAATATTCTATTTACATTCAATCTAATAATAACCAGAGGCTAGGAAAAGTGATTTTGTAAATGTGTTGTATGGTGTCATTATGAGCAAAAGTGACTTTCCTACGTCGGAATGATGTATTGATATTATAACTGTTTCATTCTACTACACCTTTCACAGTTAATCTATACACATCTACACAATAATAAATTATTTAGGTAAACGGGGTTATTAAATATTATAATAAGGTTAATAATTGAGGTCAATTAATATACCTATATAAGGCTATAATAAAGTAGAGTAATAAAGACAGTTTAAAGGCGTATGTTGATTACACTAATGGACTAATATCTATATTCTTTATAATCTTCGTATATTAAAAATTGTGCCTTTTCCGAGTACGCCATCCATCGGCATAATAATCATGTCGATGGATACGAGTATTACTAACCACACCCACAGGAATGTTGGTGATAATTCTATCCATTGGAGTACGCATTACTGCTGAGAATAAATACGTGCAGGCAGATAGCACTTGTTATGAGTGAGCTAAAAATACGAAAGAATTCAATTTCGACGTGCGGCGCCGATGTTTTACAGGCGTAGTCTTAGATGAGTAAAATACATAGATAGGTCACTTCTAACAAGAAAGTGTAACTAGTTTTGAGGATTGAGATTGTTGCGTAAATAAAGTTTTGCCACGTCTCCGTGCTAAAATGTCCCTAAAATGTTTGAAATACGTATTTATTTACTACACAAATTATGTAGATAAATAAGTAAATAAGTTATTTATACGTAAATTTTCTCTGAAAATGTTTTTTTATTTGTCTGTTAAGCATTAAGAAAATAACTGGTAATTGAGCCTTTTGTGGCATCATTAAATTTCGAGGCGGTGAAGTATCTTTCTATTTTACTTATCAAAGGGCGTAGTGTTAAATGTCTGACAGTCTTATTATGTGTGAACTTCTGTTCTGGGCTCTTGAGATGTGAACGAGTTAAGGACACGTTTGTTGCTAGAGAATAGTCGTCGAGTGGCATATTAGACGTTGATGATTTGATTTGAATGGGTTGCTTTGTATTAATAGTTACTTACAGTCGATGAATCAGTTCTTCATTTTTAACGCTCGACGCAATTAGAGAGGTGTTATGAGTTGAACGTGTCTATCTATATATGTGTCTGACTGTTGCGTCATAGGTCCTAAACGAATGAACGGATTTTCTTTTGCTTTTTTTAAAGAGAGATTTCCTAACCTAAAGAATCTAATCAATTGTCTTAACATCTTCAGCGCCTTTTTAGTTGTAGTGGATTTTTTAAATATCTTAATTTAAGTTTTCATGTATAATAAAATAAAGGTATGCACATATCAATTGTTTTACAAAATCTGTACAAATAATTGTCATATTGCTAATAACTCGAATTGACGTTACTCAAATTTCTTAACTAAATATTCATTTGTGTATTAAAATATATTCGATCTAAGAATTCCTTTTCAGGCACCTAATTAGTCTGTGTTCTAAAGTAATATAATTTTAGACTTCTCCGTGTTCAAGACTTAATTAACGTCTTAAATGACTTAGCAAATTGTCGAACTACGAAGTTCTTGAAATACCTATCTAATAGTAACTACGTAAGAATAGATCATTACTTCTGAATTAATAAGTTCTCAAGCAAACATTAGATGGTTTTGTAATAAAAGGTAAATTAAATTTGCTTAATTACTCCTTAAAGTTCATTGAAAAAACTCATTTAATATTCATACAATGTGGCGCGTAATACATTATGTAGGTAGAGAGGTAGATTTATAATGTAATAGTATTTAACTTTCGTATTGAAATTTTTCGAAATTTCCCAAAGTAACTAAAATAATCAAAGTAGGTACCTATATTCCGTTGAATTTAACCAAATGGAACTTACATTTAGTTTGAAACAGTTACAGCTGTCTCCAGTGGCTTGAATTTTATGAAGGTAGTAGAACCCTTTGTGGTTCGACTCCGGCGGCACCACGGCCACACCTAATTCTACCTAATAACAGCAGTGTTAGGCGCTGCTGTGTTCCGGTTTGAAGGGTGTGGTAAGTAGACATACTTTTCCGAGGCGTTCCAGCTTATTCCTCAGGGGTAGTGGCGCATCTGTGGCCGACCTCAGGTGGGAATATCTTATCTTGTCTGGGGTTGATTACAGATGTCCATGGGTGGCAGTAGCCACTTACCATCAGGTGGACTGCATGCTCGTCTGCTACTCTTACATTATAAAAAAAAATTAAATAGAAACCACGAATATGTTTTGCACGATCTGGTTCATTAATTAACGGCACCCGCGAAAGCTGAGAAAACAGTTGTTTTATAATCCATTGTTGATGTCCTTGGGCTAGTTGCTAAATCGCTGTACAGGTGAAATCATATAAGGTACATACATGACTACAAGTAAGTAATGATTACCTGGTTTTTAAACTCAGAAATAGTGGTCCGAGGTTCGAATCCCCGGCACACACCTTAATAAGATTGGATATTAATTACAACTTGCTTAAGGGACGAAAGAAACAATGCTTGAGAATTCTGTTAAAAACTATTACTTAATTAGGTGTGTGAAGTCTACCAATCCGCACCAGCGCAATGGACTATGACTTAAACCTAGGTAATTCTGAAAGGATCCGTGCCCAGCAGTGGGACAGTAATAGATCGACGACGACATATACACTATAGTGTTCATATTCTACGCTATTATAATGATGTAACCAGCATGCGGTTTACTCGCTGTAATTGGATACTGCAACTCATTAGCTATTAAGCAATGCACTTCATTGATTTTTCCTTTAATAAATATTATTTTCCTTTGCAATTTATGCAAAGTGATTACGAAGAAATCGTCGTATCGGTTTACGACTAGAATATAATTTGTTTGTAGTTTACTTTTTGTTTGTTAACTAGTGGTTCTTCGTCACTTTCAAACTTGTTTACGTTCTAGTAATAACCATTACTAAGAATTGATATACATATATATCATCTGGACTATATGTCAGGTGGACTGCATGCTCGTCTGCTACTCTTATATTATAAAAAAAAAAAAAAAACTAGCAGCCCCAAACTAGAAGTCGCTCTGTCGCGGGTACCATGGACACACAAATAAATAAATACACAAAAACCCAGACCCAGAAATGAAATAAAAATTCATAATTCAGATATTTGTCTGATCGAGGATTGAACACGGAGCCCTCTGCGCGTCAAATCGGTATGAGGTATTTATAGGTTTTTACGTTTTGTCGTTAACTCTATTAACAATAGAGTTATATTATTCATGTATAATAAATTCATTTGTTAATAAACTCAAATAAAACTAAACGAAAACGTATGATTAACTTTAATCAAACATTTCGATTCGGTATTCAGTCCGAATTGATTTAGTAAGGTTTCATTTGGCCTTCATCTTGTTCATTTTCATTGTCTGCGCTAAGATCAAAGATATTTTATATGTCCTGTCATGCCGTTGCTCACGAATATTGTTTGAGGAATACTTGATTGAAGGATTATTGTAGCTATAACACAACTAATTGAAGAACAAGGACAGTACTTGGTTTTCCTTAAAGCACAGTTATTAGCGAGAACAATTGAACATTCAGAATACGTCACAAAAATATTTTATTATTTTTATGTAAGTACGAGTTATAGTGGAAAACCCAGAGTGACTCAGCATAATGTAGTAACAGGAGAATGGAAATAGGTTTTAGAAGAGATAATTGGTTGAAAAAAATATAAGTATAGGTATTTTTTAACTATTTTAATGTCCATTGAGATTTGAGCGTGAAGAAGTTCTTGTGTTGATACCGGCTCCTTATAATTTATATATGAGGCAACCATCTTAATCTCAAGAGTGGCCACGCTTCTGTGATCAGCTACAGGTAAAATTCCTATTCTATATAGATTTTTGGTTACTGATGTGTGTGACTTATAGACGGCGGACTTACCGCAGGTGGACTGTATGGCCTGCAACTTATATAAATAATATGTTCAATAATAACCAAAAGTATATCTGATCTTATATCAAGCAAAAATGTTAATTTATTCACTACATACATTGATAATTATGTGCAACATTACACAACAAACATATTGCATTAGAAGTATGAATCCAATAACAAGGCCTGTGAGAGAAAATCCTAGGTGTTTATTTAATCGATACGGATTATCCTTGCATCACTAGCATTCAGTATATTGTTGCATGAAGAGAATTTATTCACTATTGGATAAGGAGAATAATCTTAACCAAACAATTTGTTTCATATGAAGCGTTCATATTTCGTATACTTTTATCTTTGCTTGTGTTCGCCTTGTAGTCGAAATTCAACTATTATCATTTGTATTTTTTTTATAAATAAAATAACTGTAGTCAAAAGCTTCCAAATTAAACAAGACTCGGTTGACAAACTAAAAAAAACTAGCAAGTAATAACAAAAACAAAAAACTTGACAACTTAAAAATATAATAGATACATTCCCTATGTTACTCCTATAATTTTAATAAATCCAATAACACCTCGAGAGGTTGTGCACATGGACTGCCAGCTTTCTGTCTGAGCGGCATATTAAGGTCGTAATTGACGGGTGCTGCTCAGACACGAAGCTCATCAACGCTGGCGTGCCCCAAGGGTCTGTATTATCTCCCACGCTTTTTATTCTGCATATCAATGATATGCTGCTAAAAATCGGTGGCATTCATTGCTATGCAGATGATAGCACGGGAGATGCTGTGTACACAGGCCGTGCGAACACCTCTCGGACATTCGTGGAAGAAAGCAGAATCCGACTTGTGTCTGAAATCGAGAACTCTCTGGAGCGGGTCTCGGAATGGGGTCGTCTTAACCTTGTTGAGTTCAACCCCTCGAAGACACAAGTCTGCGCGTTTACCGCTAAAAAAACCCCATTCGTCATAGCGCCTAAGTTCCAAAGTACCCCGCTCACCATTGGTAAAAGTGTAGGGATCCTGGGAGTCGACATCTCGTGCGACGTGCAGTATCGGAGTCATTTGGAAGTTAAAGCCAAGTTGGCTTCAAAGAAACTGGGCGTCCTAAACAGAGCCAAGCAGTACTTCACTGGGGGGCAACTCCTGCTGCTTTATAAAGCGCAAGTGAGGCCCCACATGGAGTACTGCTCGCATCTCTGGGCAGGGGCACCACAATACCAACTTAACCCACTTGACTCCGTACAGAAACGCGCGGTGCGAATCGTCGATGACCCAGTGATCTCTGATCGGTTAGAACCCTTAAGCCTTCGGAGGGACATAGGTTCCCTCTGCGTGTTCTACCGACTTTACAATGGTGAGTGTTCTGAGGAACTGTTTGATCTGGTGCCTACGTCGCCTTTCCTTCATCGCACCACTCGCCGAAGGATGAAGTTCCATCCACATCAACTGGACCCGTGGCGGTCCTCCACGGTTCGGTTTAATAGATCATTTTTGCCGCGTACGTGCAAAATGTGGAATGAACTTCCTCCTGAGGTATTCCCTCAGGACTATGACATGGGGCTCTTCAAGAGGGGTGTAAAAAGAGCTCTCCTTCAAAGCCGGCGATGCATTGGCGACTCCTCTGGTGTTGCAAATGTCCATAGGCGACGGTGACTGCTTTCCATCAGGCAGCCCGTCTGCCTTATCGTTAGGTTACATATACAAAAAAAAAAAAAAAAAAAAACCTCGTACATTAGATTCTGTCAAGCCGTGTGAGTTTCAGGGGCATGGGTACATACGCTCGAAGAACAGTCTGGTAAAAAGTATTGAACTGTTTTGTCTTTCACTGTCTTATAAACAAGCAAATGTCTAAATGTATTATTCATCCGACTAAGCTGTCTTAAATATTATGCAAATGCATGTTGTGTCAAAATATCAAAATACTAGGTGCAAAATGTTCATTGTAATTAGTTCCAGTTGGTGTCAGATACTTAGAATATAGCTCGTATAACGCAATGCGGTCGTGTTGGTCTAGATTTGATTTTGGTCAACACAAAACATTGCAGGCTCATATATCACATGTCTAATGAATGCTTATTCAACATCAAGTTGAAGTTATATGTTATAAAGATGAATATAGTCCGACACAGTACTCATACAATTACATAATAAGCAATATAAATTTAAGCAGAACCATTTGTAGTTTTGATGTATAAGGAATAGTAGGTAATACTAGGCTGCTTTGTCTTGTGTAAGTTAAATCGATTTAAATATATGCAAATAAACATATGCTGTAGAAACGACATTTGTTTCGAAACGAGACAGAAATTGCGATTTCGTGTGTATAAATATGATGCAAATTTTTGTGTGCATTCCACTTTAAAACTTGGCAATAAGGAAAACAATATAAAGACAATATTGTGCGTCAACTTCGTGCAAAACGAAGCACAATTAGCCGCGTTAATATTTCGATGTGTGCGAGTGCATAAAATTTATAGCACATTCATTTTCGACTGCACCTGACCGTCATGTGCCAAGAGCAGACGCTGCCAAGGTGCAGTACCGCGGGCGTCGACATTGACGCCATCATTATTTATATGTTGCTATCTGCGCCCCGCGGTTTTACTTGTCCATTTATCTGCTATTAATAGAAATTAAAAACTTTTGGATGTTTTATGTTACGTATTGGATTGATCTGGTAGGATAATGCAAATTTTAAAGGGCATAACAATATGAATTTGATTTTTTCTTCTGTGACAGTGGTACAATAGTATCTGATTATTTCTACGATATTAACCGGTTACACGTATACAAAATTTTATAGATATCGGTTCAACAAAATAGACAAACTTATTTCACCATACATCGTATTAAATTATGAGCCATAAAACTCGAACAACTACATTTTATTGTTAGTGGTGGAGCAATTTTAACGAAATTGCAGCAAACGCAAGTTTCTATTTCAGTACAATTTCGTTTCTGGCAACCAGTACAATTTTCTGGGATTCCGCGATCAGTGTTTTGATAGCTGCATTTCTTGACAACAAACCGGAGACATGTTTACGAACCACAAATAAGCCAAGCTATCGTTTGCTGAAACTGTAACCCCATTTCTGAGAATAGGCCGTGATGACGTGACTTTATTGAGGCTTCAATGCAAACAAATTGCCCTCAATACTACGGCGCTACGTTAAATTTTGTATAAAGCTGTGTTATAACACGTCGATTTGGACGTGCGATTTACACGCCTATGATTTTATATTCATAAACAAGATAATTATGAAATCACAACCGTATCGTTATGTGTTGTGGATTTTGTTTGTAACAAAAGTTATCTAAGCAAAACTACAATGTTGAATGAGTAGATGTGAATTTTGAGTTACTGTGTGTTATGAATAAGCGGTAATAGCCTAGTGGTTTGAAACTTGGTTTTTCAATAGAGATGGATAGTAGGTACGACTTTCAGCCATCTCTGATGTTTAAAAGTTACATGCGTATTAAAAAATAAGTGTCATTTGAATTAACAAAAACAAATAAAAAAAAAATCATACAAAATTGACAAAACCTATACGCTTAAGACATCTATTAAAATTTGTCAAAGGTAGGTACGAGTATATGAAGTCTTCCAATCCTCAGTGGCCAACATCGACGATAGCCTAAACACCTCCTATTCTCACAACAGACCTGTGTCCACCAGTATCATGTATTGTAATGTATCATATGACGAAAGCCGGATATGTTTCAACGACGATGGTCAACGCCATGCCGTCAATGTCATTGCTGACAGGCCGTTGTACGTATCCATCATTTCCGAAATGTGGGAACTGCAATTACGCTCGAATAATCTTAATTGTAATAACAGCGGCTGATGTCATCGCCTTTAATTTAAAGATTTGTCAAGTTAACGCTCAGTGTTGTGTAGGTACTTTAATGTATTATTGTTGTAATTATTGAAGCGAAACATGTGTTTTATGCGGAATGAGGACAATAACATATTGTGATTTTACGAGGAAGAATAAATTAATGATTTTCGAAGGTCTCAATAATGCGTTTAACACAAATATTAATAAAAATTAGTCTCCGCCGCGTGGTATGGTTATAGGTTTACGATTAAAAATTCTAAAGTATATATTTTATGTCAGGTGCATTTTTTTCCATAATTATCGTTGCAATATGATAAAGATCGTCCCAAAGGAAGCTAGAATCCTTTTCCCCTCATTAGATGTAGTTCTAAAAGCGTAGAGCACTTAATCATCACTTAATCTCCCCCACTTATAGTAAGTCGACTCGTATGACAGCTTCATCTAGTCTACAGATCTTCGGTGACAGTAAGATAGGTTTAAACAGGTTTGACGGATTTTAAAGACACTACTTGCAAGTAATATGAAGTAAGTTGTGTATGTAATTTTAATGTAAAATTAAATGGTAGCTCTGGTTTACTTACTCGTATTTCTTATTTAAATTATATTTTATTTGAAATATTTAATAACTTGTATTACATTTTTTTTCAGAATCCTCATACTTCCTCCTAATTCATATTTGTTTTCGTAAATTTACCACATCACTGTAAATACGTTGGTTAATTTTTTTTCTGGTTTTGAATCATATAGTGACGATAGTCCTCGATAGATCGATGCAAAATATTGTATTATGCTCACATGTAGAAGAAAGTGAAAAGACTTAAACTTATATTGGTACTTACAGTACTAATTGTACCTACTCCTGTAAAATAGATTGTCATAAAGCACTCATTATAAGGGTTTCTTATTATAACTCATATAGTTAAGTTCTCATACTTAGCAATCAATTACCTTGTCTTACTGTAAGACTTATGTTTTTGCCTAAGATAGTTCCCGAAGTAGTACTTAATCTTCGTCACAGGACCAGTTTAACTGCTTCATCACGTAAACAGACCGTCTGGGTTTCTCGTTATAATGTTGTCATGACAGTAACTGTTTTTGTAGAAGATCAAGCTATAAGCCGATAAGTATGTATAAAACTGTAAATGAAGTAACGAAACACCTTGGTTATTTAAATGGAAGCATTAAGCGTACAGTTCACGTGATAGGCGCTTCCGTAAAACACGCCTAAGTTTTCATTAATGAGATGATGATGATTCTTGAGGAGTTTGTTGTATTTCAAATAAGAACGTAGTAGCTTACACTACCGGTATAAGCCAGAAAAAGATGTAAAGACGACGGTGACGAAATCGAGTCAAAAATAATTTTAAACATTTATAGCTTTCATATTTATTAATAAAGCATTTCCACGTTACGAGCGTGTAGACAGGCAGACAAACAAACAGAATAAATAATAGAAACAATTTTTATATTTTGTTATCGTGCAATTGGCATAACGCAAGCATTGAGAATAACATTATTTATAGATATAGATAAATCAACGTTTTGTATGTTAATGCTACAGCGCGACATGTTTTTGCCCACATTTTTTTTGAGCACAGAGCATTTTATCTTAATCACTATCGGATCTCCCGACTCGTATAACAACTCCATCACATTCGAACAGCGTGTCAGTCCCTGTTATAAAATTATCGTGTCGGTTACCGTTTTTTGTGCATGAAACGAGTCTGTAAGCGGCTTAAGATGGGACCGCTGTAAACAGTAAAAAAAATAAGATATGTTGGTATTTCGGTAAATAATATTCGTAATTTCTTAAGAACTTAAAATATGAACACGGTAAATGTTAATCATTCAACTAAAAACATTCCAGCTTATTATTATTATTATTTTTTATAATATAAGAGTAGCAGACGAGCATGCAGTCCACCCGATGGTAAGTGGCTACTGCCGCCCATGGACATCTGTAATCAACCCCAGATAGGATTAGATATTCCTACCTGAGGTCGGCCACAGATGCGCCGCTGCCCCTGAGGACTAAGCTGGTACGCCTCGGAAAAGTATGTCTCCCTTGCCGCACTTAAATGTGAGGTCTGATCCGTTAAATATTAACTGTGTGCCAAAGTATTTAAAAATACAGTTAATATTTAACAGTTCATATTAAAAACGTTACATTATGATTAATTTATTAAAAAGTACATTTACCTCGGTAGTCTAACAAACTGTTTGGATGATATTGAGAAATAATTGCAGATACTCTATCTAAATCATATGAGTCTTTACATAAACAGAAAGAATCAGTCTTTGGTCAGTTTTTTCTTTTTTTAGTATTATATCATCACCTGTAACATATAAATAAACGAGTCAGTAAGCAGCTTAATTTTTTTAAGTAGCGGCTTCAAATATGTTAAAATATGAACACAATGTGAGGTCCATAAGACCTTTAAGATTAACGTTTTGGTAAAAAAAAAATATGGAGATCATTTTGTCACATAAATCCTGCGTTTGATACGCTTACATAACGACGCAATGAACTCAATAATAAGTCATAATTTCAATAGAAAAATAGGAATTACATAATATATCAGTACAAACATTGGTTTAATTGTAGGTATTATATATTATACACATAGCTAAAATAAAAAAAACTAACAGGAAACAATTGCGAAAAACGATAGGTGAAAATGTACCTTTAAATATACATAAAAGATACTTACATGCTTATCTTGCCTTTCATGACCATACTAGTATTTTACAAAACAGTAGAATATTCACCTCCTCTGTAATAAATCTTCATAAATACCCTTTTCTCCAAGATCATTGCTTACACAGCAACTTGCTATATAAGGCACTTAGACGTGTATCATAAGAAATTCATCACTTAAGCGGGGCCGTACGGCTGCCATCGTCAAATGCCGGCGGTAAGCCGATTATGAGCTTAGAACTGACACCGTAAGTTGCAGCCAACGGTCCTTAAACAATTTAAGCCATAAAAGCGATAGGATGAGGATTGAAGATATAAATGTGGATTATAACCAAAATAATAGGTTAGGTTAGTTAGAAATCTGTTTACTGGTATAGTCCGCGTAAAACTGCTAGGCCGCTCTGAATATAGAAATGAAGCGCGTCGCCATAGCTAATTGTATGACTACCCCTGCTCACAACAACTTCAGAGCAGACTAATAGTTCAGCGCGGACCAATGACATTTTATACTAATATGTATATGTAGTATTAATTATACTATAGGTATTAGATCTCTGAGCGCGGACCAATGACATTAATAGATCTATGGCACGGACTATACAATGTAAGTTGTTTAGTTTTTCAATAATTTAGTAATGTTACATTTAAAGCAAACCAACATAACAACGATAACTATTACATATTACGACTTCATTAGCCAATTAGCAAAAACGGAATCTGTATAATTATATCCCGATGTATCCGTTTATAGTACTTATGTCACAGCCATAATCATTTGGCCATCATGGTAGCCATAAAATTATGTATTTCTCAAACCCCACAGAATCCTTCATTGTGCATGATCAGATACATATTCCGCGGCACTTTTATTCCATTTATAGTTTTGCGATACAAACACAGGCTAAAGTTGGGTTTACTCAACGAATCTAAAGGCGTATGTTATAAATATTTCGCTCAACATCTAACCATTCGCGATGGGGACGTCTGCCTCTTCTATAAATGGTAAGTTGAATCATTCAATGAGATCACAGCATCCACCCGATGGCATAGAATTACTAATTTGTATTTGAATATCGTGTGGGATTAATGCCCTTCACTGATATTGAAAACAGATGATTCAATATAAATATATTGTGTACCTATAGGTATCTACTTGTACTATTGTGTACTATTGTGACAGGACTTGAGATTGTTTTTGGCACATTAGGATTCTTAACCTTTGATTCATTGTATCCAAAATACATATTCGCATTTCGTATACATAACAACGTGTAAATGTCATTATTTTTAGTAACATTTGTTAACTTTCTATAGTACCATTTTTAGGAAAAAGCAAAACGTGTCTATTTTGCTACTTCGATTCATTGAATATCGATGTTGTTACTTTTATTGCGATATTGGCATAAAAAATGTTATTTAGGAAAAAAAATATAAAGACGCTCGAGGCGTTCGGCGGTTGTTATAAAAAGATTAATTAGCGATAAGGGGCATTGTTTCGTAGCTTGTTGGTCGAAGCGGTGCTAAAACGAGGCTGTAATCAACACTTTATCTGATGGTACATCGGTCAAGAAACCAGATTGTATGGTACCATTGTCATTAATAAAAACTTGAGTAAGGTATAGCTGTATCCCGCGGTTTCACTCACGTTTAAGAGTGTAAATAACTAAATACGGTAGAGATTTAATTGGTATTATTTTTTGTGTGGAACCCCTATTATTTTCCTAAAATAAAGTATCCTAAGTTATTCCTTGTAACATCAGCTAAAAGCCCGTGAAAGTCCCGTCAAAATTGGTTCAGCCGTTTTAGACATTAGTCGGAACAAATAGACAGGCAAAAAATTAAATTGTGTTTTTTTTTGTTACTCCCAAATTACCTTTTTACTTTGTGCAAATACTAACTGATTTACAAACAGACTTCAATTTTATTTATTTGTATAGGCAATATTGCGGCTACGATGCTAATCGGATCATAGACTCGCATATCACTTTGCAGGAAGCAACATGAAGTATTATGATCATCGAATTGTATATCAACTGTTATAATAATATGAAAACGTCACGTTTATCAAATTACGATTCCAGATGTTAGGCTTACATCATATTTTTATTATAAAGTGCAATAATTATAAACATCAGCCGACCGCTCTACACGAGCAGTTTGAGGCATTTTAAAACTTATATAAGATTGTAGGTAGACCCATAAAGGCATAACGTCACCGTCCTCAATTCTTTAATGTTCCTCTGTTGACCATATATTTCCTATCAGAATGAGTGCTTAGTCTATAGACCACCATACTGGCTAAGTGTGGAGGCAATTTTCAAACATTTTGGGACGTCGGCGATGTCTGGTATTCGAATGTCAGATCCTCAAATTGAAACTAGGCTATCACTGAAGGTCATAAAATAAGCTTCAAAAAATAAATTCATTCAATATACTCATTTCGCAAGTCCAGTGCAAGAACATTACTAATGTTCCTGTGTGGATAAATTGGAACGGCTTTGAAATTTATTTATGAATATGCTTTAAATACACTGGTAGCGCAATTTCTGACTAGGTGTTAGATCGTCGAGATAGTATTATAATTATCGTGGCGGAAGGCGCGCTGGGGGCGAGAACATGCAAGGAATAGGTTATAGGCACCTACGTAGTGTCATATTTTATGCAAGATACCGTGGGGTAAGGAATGGTTGGATTTGGTAAATTTATTCCTTACGAAATTTATGTAGCGAACGTGCATCTACATATTTATTGGTAACTGCACATGCATATATGCACAGGAAATTGTCGTACATGGATATTTACATTCACCCTAATATTGCAAATGTAATACGTTTAAATGTAAAGGTCTAATTGGGGTACGTATGCGTTATGATATTTGAGATCAGAAAACACCAGTTAATTCATTGATGTCACTTACAAAGTAGAAATCAGAGTGTTGGTACCTCACTAAAACTATCACCTTGTAAATATATATTTTATCATGGTAAAGTGGTTCTTGATGAACATCGTAATAGAAAAGCAACTGCTAGGAAAGCCGTGCAAGGAATGCGCCAGTATTCAATATGAAATAGCTTTAAAAAGCAGTTTAAATTCTCTCTTAGTAGAGTAAAAGCAAGCTTTAAGATCGCTGAGATAGTGAATATAATTATTGTTGGAGGAAAGCGAGCGCAGTAAAACGTGCGAGAAATACAGAATGTTCTTGGAAGGGAAATCGTAAAGCTACTAAAACATTTTTCTTTGCTAAAATATATGTATTGGACTAGCATATAGCTAGCTAGTTAATAGGCTAGCATTTTTACTTTTGGCTTATGGCGGCTTATGCAATTATTTAATACTTATAGAACATAATAATATTATACTCGTAATAATAACCGTTATTGGTCAAATAGAAACATGTATAAATCTGGCATCTTATAAAAACTTGTGATAATATAATAGTACCTAGCGATAAAATTTACATACAATATAGGTATTATATTATTTGAGCCAAATACAAGTTTTTTTAAGTAACATAATATTATTATAGATACAAAGATGAAAATTTATGCAGAAAGTAACTATATTAACCTTAATTTCGCAAGGTATGGTGTCATCAAAGTAACAACAGTATCATATAACAACCCTTTCTGATTGCTACTACCTATTATGATTAGCACATCGTAAGTAGAAACTCAACGACCATGACAGACATATAGTACGTATGCAAGTCAGGTAATTCAAATTGAGCAGGGCGTGATATGAGTGATTAGGACTCTATTTAATTCGACGCGGCACACGACTACATAATGCTTAATTGTACCATTACAGTAAATTCGAAGATCGTTAAGACGTGTTAAATTTATTTTCCGACGCTTACAACACTATCTGTGGCGCCACAATGTTTGGACAATGCTCACTTGTGTGCATTTTTAGAGCGCATTAGCACTAGTTTAATTTGGAGAACATCATTATTGTTGTTGAGCATGGATCTTAGAATGAAAAGGATCAAAGCTAGTTGAGTGCGAGTACAGACGACTACACTTTTATATTCTTGAAAACAGAACAGAATTCCTACAGAGAGCTCATATATGTTTTCTCATGATGTATTTCGTTAACCCATAATGTATACGCATTACTTCGAAGAGTCAGACGGTCAGACAGTGGATGAGTTTTTAAGATATGAGTTAAAAACTCATGAGACTCAATGACTCAAAATCTTAAGAACTCATGTAGCCCGTGATTCCGATAGTAAGAGAGAAATTCCTTCTTCAAAATTTCTTTTAATTTTAAATATATAATATCGTACAAGTTAGGTTAAACCAAGGGACGCAAAGAATAGTTATTAAAAGATAGCCAGAGAAGGTTACCCTTATTGGTATATAAAAATGTTGATAACCTTAATTGAGGACTTTAGGGGTTTGGGTAAGGGTGCATAATGACCCGCATCCACCCAACCCGTCGCCCTTTCTGGTCGAGGGTGGGCTTTGTGTTCTATTTTGGGCATCAAGATTGTAATGGCAAAATGAATATGGTATTTTTAAAAAGATAGTATCGTGTGATATATTAATTCGCGGTTGTCATAAAAAGGGGAAAGTTCAGTAACCCGTCTGGCTTTGAAATTTAAACTTTACAGTGGCTTCTCTATTTAGAAGTGACGTCAACCTACCGTCTCACTGCTGGGCACGAATCTCTCTTCAGAGTGAGATGGATTTAGGCTACAGTATATAGATTTTTAGATTTCACACACCTCGGAGAACTCTTTCTTCACAACTTTATTATAATAAAGATCATAAAGTGTTCTTAGTAATAAGTATGTATTGAGTTATCTTAATTAAGTGGTATTTGGCAAATATTTCGCAGAATGTTTAATGAATTCTGTAGGTAGAGTTGGAACAAGACTAATTTTAATAACTATTCTGGCTTCGAGCCTCATGCACTCATGCAATACGTATTCATAACGAGTGCCAAGGTTCTCAGCCTATATTAATACTCATAGAATAATTCTTCGTTGTCTCGACGTAAGGTCATGTTTCCGCGTTAATTGCAATGTTAATTAGGAAGATAATGTAATCTTCTGCTCGTTTTTAGGGTTCCGTACACAAAGGGTAAAAAAGGAACGCTTTTACTAAGCCTTCGCTCTCTGTCCGTTTGTCTGTCTGTCATGGGACTATCGCTGTACCCGTAATAGATAAACACTTGATTTATTTACCGATAATGTATAAACGATGGCGGCTATAGAAAAAAATACTAAAACGTTTCAAAATAATTGAGGATCCCAATATAAGAATCTGTTATTTTACAGCATTTTTCGCTTTGTCTATTGAACTGTAATAGTAAATAATTTTCAAAATGCATTTACGTCTATAGCTGATATGATAAAAACTACGTAATAAAAAAAATAATGAAAATTTGGTGGTACGGAACACTCCGAGTCTGAGTTCAACTAGCACTTGGCCAATTATTCGTTCATTGCACGGAATTTAACTTTATGATCTCACCTGATATAAAGGAACGAAATGGACCAACAATTAATCCTTTGTAATAACACCAGTGGGTTTTGTATTCTTGAAACTGAATAAATCATAAAATTCTGCAGACTCATCTTGTGTTTTTGTTTCAACAACGATTTATTTAAGAGGTGTTCACTTCATATTTTTCCTCCATAATTATATCATAATATTATATTGTATTGTTATTTGATCTCGAAATAAATGTTATTATGACTAATTTGTCTTAATTGCCTCGGTAAATTAGTTATTATTAGTCACTTAATTTTCTTTGTTTTGGTTTTCGCAAAACTAACCATCAGTTCTGAATTATTTTAAGTTGAGAGATATAAATTTGTCTCAAAGCATCGAACTAAATCCAATGATTATAAATTGAACCTTCAAATATGAATATGCGTATGTACAGTAGAATGTGTGGTAAAGTATTATATTGATACAATGTTCGCCTTCATATTGTACTGTTTCCTAGAATCCAATTAAGTGGAGAGAGAGCTAGCCAGCGACAAATCTAGTAGGGATCGACGGGTGATCACTTACACTCTTATATGGTCATACAGGCTGTCTAGCCGCCTCCGACGCGTACGTAAAAAGTTGCTCATGGAACTTTCTAACGATATTGATGCGATTGACGACGTCGTTATTCAATCTTAAATGTCATATAAAATGCTTAGGGTTGACGCGTTGATGTAAGGATGTCTCTCTGTTTAAAACACTTATCGTCGAAAACTACTTTTTCTGCTGAAAGTTGGGAAAATAGACAGATGTTAAATAAATAAAAACCTTATAAATTGCTTATTAAAATGTTATAAATCACGTAGTCATATCCATTGTAAATGAAATGATTTTACTTACACAACATGTGTCAAAATAGTATCGATATCAAATAACATTGATATACGTCTCAAAAGTAACAGGAGGAGTAAGTAAGTTTTGTACATCTAGCAACAGTCACTGTTTTCATTAAACCCTTGCTTGCTACTTACCTACCCACCCACAGTACAAATATGGCCATATTTCTACCGTGCCTACACTCTTTCTTCTAACTGATATCAAGATCTACTAGTAACTAGAAGCAATATGCAATAAACTTTAGGTAGGAAATTAGGGATTTACACGAGCATAAATTAAATGTTATCTGATGTAACAAATATCTAATTTTGATGGGAATTACGGTACAGATCACTGATCCGCTTAGTTAAAACAAACACGCAGACACGATAAATATTCATATTAGTTTATGATACTTATGAATATTTATCACAGCAGCCAGCCCTGCAAACTAATATGTAATCGTGTTACGTAGAAGTCTATTAAATGAAGGTCTTGGTTGGGTCTCGAATAGAGTTTGATGCTTCTTTATTTTCAACTTTTATTTTATATTTTAAAAGTAACAGGAACATGAGGTCCATCTAATGGTTAATGGGACCTAACAATTAATGTTGTTAAAATACTACTACTATATTATAAAAAAAAAAACATTTTTTTTATAATATAGTAGTAGCAGACGAGCATGCAGTCCACCTAATGGTAGGTGGCTACTGCCGCTCATGGACATCTGTAATCTACCCCAGATAGGATTAGATATTCCTACCTGACGTCGGCCACAGATGCGCCGCTACCCCTGAGGACTAAGCTGGAACGCCTCGGAAAAGTTTGTCTCCCACACCACACCCTTCAAAACGGAACTATTATTAGGTAGAAATATATGTGGCGGTGGTGCCGCCGGAGTTGAACCAAAAGGGTCCTACTAACTTCAAGTTATCATATTAAATTACAAAAATATTTTTGCAATTTAACATATTTCGACAGCTGGAATCACTATTCGATAAAGGGATTTCACTGAATATCTTAATATTTTATAAATATTAAATTAAAGGCATCAAATCGGTATCGTAAAATATACACGGTGGAGCATAGATGTATCAGATTCTTTAAAAATTATTTTCCGATTAGTCATATTAAATACATGTCGCCGTTTACTAACATTACTTTCTATGGAGTACTCGTAGCGGTTTTTTGTATATTCAACCTAATTATGAGCATCAGTGTCCAATTTGTAAATGTACCGCAAAAAAATAACAAGTTTCTCTCTTTGCAAAAAATCACTGATAAATTCATACATCGTAACGGTGTTCGATGGTCGCAGTAAAGTAATCGTTGTACGTGAAAATATTTACATTACAAATGTAATAGAGAAAGTTCAATGAATTCATTTATTTTCTGACTGAGTTTTGCAGAATATTTCAGTTCCTAGCAGTTTTTATATTGTACACTGTTCAAATAATAAACATTGTTCAGTTAGTATTTTTATGTGGTTTACGTAATAGAAAAGGAACAAACCAACATATCCATCTGATATAGATAAAAGATTCAGCTGCCCTAAAACATCTGTCGCTGTTAATGTTACAAAAACAGGTATAGCAGCAGTTCTGCTGTTGTTTAACTACGAAGAGTCCTACCACCTTGAAAATGAAAATCTCTGTTATTATTTAATTTGTGTTAAAGTTAATCACACCGTGATCATAGGTTACTACCACACCTATGAATGTAGGTACTTTCTTATCATCCCATATTAAAGTAGAATTATGCCACAAATTGTATTAAGTGGTGCAACAATAACGCTTATTCAACCGAACATCAATGTAAGAAAACAATATAGATACAATATTGATAAGACACTTTTCTTTATCGAGTACGCATCGAGGAACATAACACTCAATAAGGATGGTCGTTACGTCGCCGGCATGTTGTGAACACAATGTTTGTACGAAATCTCGCAATAACTCAGTTCCGTGTTACCTTTTGTTTCTGTTCGACTTTCGCTGAACACAATGAACGGACTCTGACACCATCTGACACCCACCGTGGAAAGCGCTTACCTTCCCTATCACCTACATTACATAGCGAAAGTTATCTTTTTGTGCGACAAATTGGTGCCAACAGCCTCCTTATTCAATATTGGCGCTTAATTTATGTGTTTGCTTTAAACTTTAAGCGCCAAGGCTAAAAGGTTTTTATTTGGGTATCTAGTACCTACTACCTACGTATTTTTTTAAGTTATAACGCTTTCTATACTCATAGCCTGCAAATATATTTTTCTTGTGTCATGTGTGCCATGGACAAAGATGAATATACAAACATTCAGATCTGAACCCAGATCAGAAATCTAGATTCATCATTTAAATATTGGTCTTGGCGGGGATCGAATCCGAAACTCACTGCTTGTGAAACATGCATGGTGACCGCATCGGTACACGGGTCGCCAAGTTTGTATAAAAGAAAGTCTAGATAGATGGTCAGACTGATTGCGCTAATCATGCTTACTGCATATAGAAAAGATTTCATTCATGGTTTGACTTTAAAGTACTTTTTGCAATTCTCTATTATGGTATGTCATTTGCGAGCAACTTCGTGAAATATCGTCTGCGTATATGACGGAGTAAACACTATATAAACAGAACCTATAGTTTTCGAGAACCTTATAAATATTCTAGTTATTTCAAAAAAGGTTTAACTAACTTTCAGAAATTATTATATGCCATTAGCCACTCATACGCTTTTAACTTTTTGGTAGCGAAGTACTAAGATCAAGCTAACATTTTATGCGAATTTCTGAACAAATACTACTTTTACAGAATGCCCTTTTTCTCAATGGTTGCATAACAATATGGCTGCAAAACGAATGTCATGTGGGTTGAGTACTCTTTTGTTCATGATTTCAAATTAACTACATACGTGTGTGGGAGCTGGGTAATAAAATTTGTTGCATAACGTATTTTGTATAAAATCATTAAAATTCACAAACGTTACTGTTATTGGCAACACCTGAAACCTTATGATACCGCGGTTAAAAATAATTTAATTAATATTATTCAATAAATATTTTCTTTGTTATATTATTTTTGAACGTCAATTTATAATACCACTATTCTACCACTGCGCTTATTATTTGTTTTATAAAAAACAAGTTTGGAAAAATCCTACGTTTACAAATACATCTTCAAAGGTAAAGTTCACAGAGACATACTTCCCTGCTATAATTTTTCATCATTTAAAATCTATGCAGTTTTTATTATATTAAAAAAATACCTATGAGGAATTGATTTTTTCCTCTATGATTAAAATATACATATAATGCTATAAATTATGTTTTATAACTTGTAACAAAAACTTGTCTTATTACAACCACAGTTCGTTAGCTCTAGTTTAAGAAGCCACGATGCATGCCTTGCTACACATCTATACACGTCGTAAAAACTATGATGTTGATTTTTTCCGCGTCATTAGGCATGTTTTGCTTACTCTATAAACTGTTTAACGAGTTCAATGTACCAAAGCGGCTGCTCGCATCAATACTGCCATTCAAATCACATCGCCCGCATGCGAGGATGGTTTAATTACTGAAGGGTCCTAAAATGGAACAGTCGGATGTACAGTCCGACAGACACTTTAAAGTACTTTATGTAATGACTCACTGACGTAATACTCCGTCTCGTTTATTATGTAAATAGGTACAAATGTAAGTGTTAAGCTTCTGACCAACCTTCAGTGCATCTTTTCATGGTTCATGCTCTGCTGCCGCACAGCCATCTTCATGCGCCATACCTGCACTCGTTTGATATTCAACTCTAAGTTCAGGATGGTACATTTTAAAGGGGAATGTGATGTTGTGGTGAGGTACTTGTGTCCGGCGAGGTGAGCAACTAGATCACAAAGCAGAGCGTCCTTCAGCACGCGTTGTTTGCAGACTAAGGACATGCTTCGCGATTTTCATTTCAGTCCTCCTCGCGGCTGACGGTGCCTTGGGATCCTTCGTGTCCTAATTATATTTAGAAATTGTGATTATTCGTTTCGAAAAGTTTCGCTCGTCCTTGAAGACCTTAATTAAGTTTGCTTGCCTCCAAATAAACGTGGTGAGTTTTTAAGCTATTTTAATTACGAAAATAATTTTAAGTAATTTAAAATTGTGACATTAAAAAAAGATTTATCAAATAAGATAGCTGTTTAATAACATATTCAAATAGAACGATAATAAACACGCACAATAATTAACGTGTTTTATAATAGTAGTGATTAGTGAAGCCTGTAATTGGCTTTCTAAATAATTTTCGCAGAAAATAACTTTTCGATTAATGGCAAGAGTACGGCATGTTTACCGTAATTGAATTTACTGCATCTATAAAAGCTCTTATAATTGCTTGGGTTTGCATATCGTATGATTATATAACGCGTGACGGAAATATAGAATCAATCACGTAATGCATCGGAAGCTTGAAAGATGGCTAACGGAAACATATTATAAACGTTTATTATATCATTATGACATTATCAAAGCAAAGGTACAACTTGATTTGTACATTTCTTCTTACGCAACTTATAAATCAGTAGGTACACCTACTCAACAACTCAACGCGCTTTCTTGTTAGATTTATATCTTTAAATGTCTTCTAATTTCATCGACATTTTGATTTATACAGCACATTTTTAAACTCGTTCTTAATCGCTACGCATCTAAAATTTCTCTAACACATTTCTTGTTAATGACTTGAAAAGTTGATGTAACTAAATTCAAGGAATTTAATCAAGTAAGGAGTTGAAGCAGAAATGTAGGCATATTAAACGTACGAATTAGACGTGACAATGAGTTATTTTATTCTTAAGACGGGTGGTCTTTCCCTAGAATTCTTCTCCAATTAAAAATAATTATAATTCTTAAACATTGCAAAATAAGTTGCATCATAAAATAATATACGGTGATAAATTCGTGACATATGATTCGAAATGAAATCGTTATACGTGATACGATAAATGTTGCCGTGAATATTCCGGGAGCCAACGATATTGTGTATACCATGATATTACTTCATGATAGGAGCATAAGTCGTTTAAAATATTCCTCATGTATTGCCCCACAGACATTTGCACAAATTTTGCATTTTCATTAGGAAAAAAAATGTCGGTCTTAATAATAATATGTTCTGTAATTTAGCTTATGAATAAGGGGATTGACCAATAAACAATCCAGACACGGCATAGCATGGGATATACAATACAGTTTTCTAATAAATTCATAGTGGGTGGACAACGATCAAGAGCAATCACGCCTACACTACACGTGATATGAAATTGCAATAATTGTTTTGCCGGTCGCTGCCTCTTGCAATCAACACTTAATAATAGTAAAAGTAGATAAACTGCCTATTGTAATAAGAACAAGACTGTAATTGTCAATATTACAATAATGAAACTGATAAAAATATTCTATCGAGTGCAATTTACAAACAGTGACGGTTCAGTATCACCAAAATATGATTTTCTATTACGTAAAAATGAAAAAAAAAATTGGTTGATATTACGTTTACATTTTTTTTAATTTTTGCGCGCCCGATATAAAATTGGCTAGTTTTTATTACTTATTGTTTTACTTTACAACTTGCACTTAACAATTTTATTGCTTACACTTGTTTATGTCAATGGAAATGCTCACATTTTTTACTCTTTATTGTTTGGTAGGATTTGTCAATAATATTTACATAATATTTTAAAATTGTGTTTAATATCACAATTAAATACCTCTTACAATTTAAAAGATACAGCTCTTTAAAAATAAGACAAATGTGCGGTGTACCTGTTTAATAATAGTTTTTTGAAATAACGTTGGTGTTTTGTTTTATATTAATTAGTATGTACTCGTACACGAAACTGACATAATAATTATTATGGATCGTTGAAGCTTGAACCATGTAATGTTTCTTTAATTCTACACTAGGTATAATGTATATTAAAATTTAAAGGCTCCAATCATGTATAACATGTTAGGTATTAGGAAGCGATCGGTTTGGCACGATAAAAACGTTTCGCCTAACTACCCGGTCTCAATTCAATGCAAAACCCATCTCATCGGTTGCCAATCAAGCTCGCACAACTATTTTTTGTTCTCTGGCTAATTGCCTGGTCTATATTCTAAATTTTTTGCCAACATCCCATCAAGAATCAATCAATAATGTGACGTTAAGTGTATTTTGTCCTACCGTTTAATTAATTCTGTTGCCAGTTATAACTCTTCTGACTGACGTCTGTCAGTAGTATGTACGCTAAAAGGTAATACTGGTTTAATTTTAAATGACGTTGACTTTCTTTCAGACGTGCCTTGAAGGTGGTAGAACCCTTTGTGGTTCGACTCCGGCGGCACCACCGCAACACCTATTTCTGCCTCATAACGGCAGTGTTAAACACTGATGTGTTCTGGTTTGAAGGGTGTGGTAAGGGAGATATAGTTTTCCGTGGCGTTTAAGCTTAGTCCTCAGGAGTAGCGGCGCATTTGTGGCCGACCTCAGGTAGGAATATCTAATCCTAACTGGGGTTGATTACAGATATCCAGAGCGGCAGTCGCCACTTACCATCAGATGCAGCATGCTCGTCTGCTATTCCTACATTATTATAAAAAAACCAGATCGTAATAAGTACCAAATAAGACAATAGCTCAAGTGTAACAAATTGAACTGTTTTCCGTGTAACACCTATTTCAGTTGATTGCTTTTTGTCTGTAATACGCGTGATATGCTAGATCCAATTAATACGTACGCTTGCTTTTCCGCAATGTGAATTACGTGGTTTAAATTAAAAGTTACGAAATATCAATTTACATGACGAGCCACTAAGCGCTGAAAATGCTGAAACAAGAGGAACGTTAACCAAATTTTAGGTTGAAAAATATTTTATGTCGTTATATTAATAGTTACTATAGCTTACAATAATAGCCTAATGCATTGAAAATTGGCATCTGGAAGACATAGGTTCGAAGGCTAGATTAAAGTATCGCTTGATCTAATAGTAAAGAGAAAAATTCGAGAAAACCTACATGCCTGAGAGTTCCTAAAAAGTGTGAAGTGTACTAATTCGCACTTGGCTAGTCAACCTTAACCCTTCACACAGAAGTGACCCATAGTCATCACTGATCCAGAGATGAGTTGGCTGTATAGGTAATAATAGTTTAACGTAACATTCCTATCTCTACCTAACAGTAGTCAGGTAAGAACAGCCTAAACATCTATCTTCCTAAAACCAGACCCGATCGTAATTCGTTATATCCAAGGCCAGGAGACTCTGGAATGCGAATGAGCTTATTTTGTCTTGGTTTTATGACTTTGGACCGACACATCAACATTAATGATCTTATTTTGTGACATGTAAAAATGTTAATAACTTGCCCTAAAGTCATGGTCGTATATTTTAATATTACGTGATACAGTTTACTAAATAAAGTTATTTTCTTTAATTTCACTATAATTGTTAATTACGTATTTTTTTCTAAAAACATTGCGAATAGTATATTATTCACCTATAACATTTCTGCTTACGATTTTCTGTTCATGAAAACAACAAAGCATAACTCCACTTAATAGAATTCATTGAACGTAAAGTTTTTGAATGAATCAGAATTAAATACAAGTCAAAGCGTTTAAGTGAGTGTTCCCTTTGAATGTGTGATTGAACCTTATTCATACGCGATCTTTGAATGCGAGTTGGTCCCGAGTTTCAATACAACGTCATTACCGGCGCAGCTGTCGAGATAACACCGGAGCCGTGATATCTCGCGCCAGGCGTGACGTATTGCCACTTCTACTCCAGATGAATATTTTATTAATTTAGAAATCTGATCGCCGTTTCAAAAAGTGATTATAATCGTGAATCCATGTTGAGAATTATCTTACGTATATCTTTTGCAAAATACATAATTGTGGCATCACTTGCGTATACAAAATGGCTTCCCATAAGCTGAATAATGTGAGTTTATATTGTTATTTAAATATAGAGTAGGTACAGATGGCAATAATTTGAAGTCCTATTTTTAAAGAGACATATATTCTTTTATTGTGAAAAAATAATTTCAAATCAATTTTGAAATATTCTCTACCATCTAAACCTAGGTAGCTTATATTTTAAATACAATTTTTATTTGCCGTTTTCTTTTATATACGAGATTTAATTAAAGTTAATTAGTGTTCTGCTAAATAAATTCATAGGCTGAAAAATGTTTTGTTTTTTTTAGGTGGATAAAATTAGCGTCAAACATTTTATGTTAGTTAAAGCCGTTTTAGAGTATGCGTTGGTAGCCCTTATTCTCATATGAACTACGCTCTAAATGGGCGTCGGTCCCAACGACGTCATTACCGGCACTGCGGAGATAGATATGGCCCTCGAGTCGTGATATCGCGGGACGCCTTACTGCCACTTCTATGTTCCACTTTATGATATTTCAAAGTGAGCTTAGTAATCAGCGTGTTATTATCATCCAACAATAACATATATGTATGTACGAGAATTACGTACATCCCTTTGCTGGAGATGACTTTGGATTGACTAGCAACGCCCCACAGCTATTATTCTTATTCTTGTTATTCTTTGATAATCAAGCTGTTTGCTTCATTAAAACTTTTGTTCTTGTATATTAGCGTTTAGTTTAAAGAAAACACGAGTATGATTTTTGTGATCATTAACTCAATTGCTTCTTATGTTTATTCTTAGTTTGCTATCCATTATTATAATAATTCCTATAATATCTATGCTATTTATAATTCTTTTAGTATCTGTGTTGAAGTTAAAGTATTACTGAGACTTTTACAAGCACTGATCTCAACTCTTTTTATTTTAAACTACGGGACATAATCTCAACCTATAATTGTAAATGCCTGGAGTATACCATATCCAGCTCTCAAATACAGGTTACATCAGTAAGCTACCTTATAACCATTATATAAAAAATCTCAAAGCTTCTAGAAGAAACAAGGACCCTATTGTATGTCAATTAAAGGGGCCATTTAGTTTATTACAGAGGCTTATCGGGCGGCTAGCATCCCGAATGCAATCATGCCTTTACCGGTTCATCCATATGGAACGCGTCTCGTCTACGGAATCCATTGTCCATGCGGCCGGCGTAGATGCCCGCCGGTCTATTTATACTCCCCAATCAACAACCACATCGGGAAATTTACCTCTTGTCTCTACTTGTTACGTCATACTCACATTATGCCACATGATAAAATGCTATCTGTTTATCACTATTGCGACCAAAGATTGGTTAAAGATACAGTTTGTGATAAATGTTTTGAGATATTCTATCTGTAGATTCAGATTTGAAAGTTCATTCAAAAGATTTCAGATTTGAAAGTTTTATGCTCATGAATTTGCAGGTTTACTGTGTTATTTGTATGTTTATCTCTAATATACCGTAGATTTTCAATATGTCCAACGCTTCATTTATTCCCTGTCGGACTGTCTGTCTGCGAAGCGTAATTAGTAACGGTCGGGCCAATTGACTGGACGTATGATTAGTAAACGGTTCCAGAAATTAGGCAGTAAATGTACAACAGTAAAACTTCCTTGTATTCCTTTACGCTACGAGGTAAAATTGAGGAAATTGATTACTTATTGTTTAACATTTTTTGCAATGTCGAAGCTGTAATGTTTCTCGAAATAATCCTTGACTTAAGAAATATGTCGGAAGTAAAATTTGCATATTGATCGACTTACCCACTTTCCTAAAAAGGTCGTATTCGCTACGTAGGTAAAGGTTATTCGGCATGATTCATTCAAATATACTTAGATGGACTCTGAATTGGAACATTGTCAGTTGTATAAGAAGATATTAATATTCATTTTATGGTTGAAAACGCTTGACAGTGTATGCTCGTTGCCCCAAATTGGCTTTGTTAGCGTGACTCTATTAGTTACACAGTCACTACGGTACTTGCAGCTTGTAGCTCATATCATGTAGTGTCCGTGGTCATTGACTTGACTTTACCGTTTTGGTACCATTCGCCATTGTCCATAGGAACCGTTTTCCTTTACCAATACAATAAATCTTTGTTTATGTCAAACTATCAATGACCATTCACGACCTTACTCTTAATTGACTTTTTTCTTGACTTAAAATCATTTTACTTACAATATTATACGACTCGTTAAATAAGTTACCGTAATGTCACGAACTTTCTATTTAACTCCTTAATAACTTTAAAACATTTACATCGTCTTCGCAACGTCGTTCGAAAAATTTCATTCGTCAATCAGTGTTTAAATTGCATGGACGAGCACTTTTAGTTCCGAGAATTTCTCTATGTTGTTTAAAGTCCCGACGAGGCGAAATTCGAAGCAAAAACTTGTTTGCTTGTTCAGTGAGTTTTTATCAAAAATTTCGCCTGTGGCTTTTTATAAAAGATTCTACTAACGGTCCGATGGTTCGATTGGTCACATCGGCAGAATTAATTCCCAATCAATCGAGCACCGCAGACCCTTTTCACTGCGATTTGCAAATAATAAATTGTCGGTTGTCGGCGCGCTAACCATAAGGTTGCCAACCGCTAGATACGCAAGACAACTTTATAATGATGTAATCATCAGACTATAGGAAACCATTGTAATCGCGATAAAAGACAAGCACCATTCTGTAAGCAGAATTATAGTTATTATATTTCACAAGTTTATTTTGCGGGTTAGGAAATATAATTTTACTACAGCAATAACCAAGTTTTTATTCAAAAGTATTGCTGTACAATTTCACCTCAATGGACAATCATGATCCGGATTCTATTCTTAGAATAAAGTATTTCATTCATCAGCATTTAAATGTCTAACGGTGGAGCCTGGCCCTCTCGAGGGTTTTTTTTAAGTAAATGCTGATTTCACATAACCGCAGTAGATTAGTGACATGACAGAAGTTATTGTATTTTTTAAATATTTAGGTATACAATCTAACTTCACCATTTAGATATTTTTGTCCGGGGATCGAACCAGGAACTCTGCGTATCAGACTGTCAATCTATCAGCCAACTTGACGCAGCTTTGTAGGTAAATTAAAAATTCAAAAATGTTAACAATGGAGAGTATTAAAATATCCCTCATTATAATAATGTACTACCCTACGTTAAATTCGACTTGTCCCGTGGTTACCAAACTAAATATAAATTGAGGGAGAGAGGCGGTGCGGCAAGGAGGCGGGCGTGTGGCGCCAGCGGAGCTCCAAGGACAGCCGCCACCGCACTGTTAGTGTAGTATTATGTGGTAACAACTACACTACAAAGAAAATGAGCGTGAGTTAATAAACAATACCTTTAATCTTTAGTTCTTTACGTAAGTAGACCAAACAGAATAGATAGTTAATTATCTAATGTTCTATGTATTGACTTATCCATCCAAAAGGTTGAAAAAACTGTTTAATGGAATATAAAAGGAATTCCATCTGTTTTATCAGGAACATAACTTTTCTGAACTATTTTAATTTTATCATTAACTACATTTACCTAGAACGGTTGCCTAAATCACTCCAACATTAGGTAAGTAGAAATTATTGAAAGTCCAAAGTGACATATTAAAAAAAAACCTTAAGGGTAATATGTATGTATATATGCTGGGTATGAATATATTTTTTAAATAAGGTTAACACCCTTTTTTCATACAATCGTGCATAATTGCATTCATTCTTGCGACACAATAGGCCCTCATTATACGGGTAATATAGGATGTCAGGATAGTATTAAATTATTCTAAAAATAACCCCATTACTTTATAAGTTAAAAAACGTATTAGAATCGTTTCATATTTTAAAAATTCAGATAAGGAATAAGGAATTATAAAATATTCTTTGTATACTTAAAAGAGTTCACATAATAACTCAATTACAATTTATCAAATTGTTTTTTGATTGCGGTGTTTTCATCACACATCAGTGAATCTTAATTTAAGTGGAAAAAAACCCATTAAAATCGAATAAAATAAAACAATAGAATATGAGTTGTCATTGCACACTCTTGCGCGAGGACATGAATGTTGATCATACTCAGGCATTAGTTACAGGGTTGTAACAATTATATAATATTTTAAAGAAGTCATCGAGAAAATGTCACTAATATACTATTTACTTACTACTGTCTACATACATTACTGTAGTTAAGTACCTTCATAATATTATTATGCCACACTTACAACTATAAATGAAACTTAGACTCCATCGAAATGATACAAAAAATTAAAAATAACCTAAACATCATCATGATGTTGTAAGATAAAATGAAAAATACACTAACCCTAAAAAAATCAAAATAAACCTTGCCATACCATATTTTTGACGATGAATTCGATATAACAACTTGATGGTCAAAACACATGTTATTTTCTACGATCACAATATCCAACCCTACAACGCACAATGAACCACATCAGATAGGGATCTTTTGTATTCTAACGAAGGCAGGGCATGCGTTTACCGTGTAATTGATGCATCAATACCGAGCGGTTGATGACTCCGTTTCACTAATGCAGTAAATTGCAGCTTATCGGCGAAGTCATTTCCTCTTGCGATGTTTATTTTATCTATCATAATAACACTGGTTATTGCTAACAACGATTTAAATTCCGTTCCTGTCGGGTCTATGGGCTTTAAATGAAACGTAAAGAACGACTCTTTATTAAAAGTCATGTATAATTTCTATAGTTGATTAGTCCACTTAATTGTAAAAGTTGGTAAACCATTTTGACTGTAATTTAAGTATTAAAATAATGTACTTAGAAACAAATAAAATTTCAGCATTTCCATTTTTATTTTTTATTCCTTATTCGAAGTGCGTGCGATTGTATTACCGACTTGCTTATTTTTTACCCCAAAATTAAATTCCTAAGGTTTGGTTTAAAAAAAAACAACGAAAGACCGTGCGGAAATAATTGTATACCGTTTTTAGCAATAAACTTTGCTGATGGTAAGCTATCGATTGCGGTAACATGGTTTACTTTTACAGATACGCTCAGAGATCTAGATTCTAGATTCTAGTATCTATGCCAAAGTTTAATAGAAAAAAGAAACTGTTAAAAGATTTTATTATTATCTCAGATTACGTTAATGCTGAGTATAGTTTACGTAAACAAACAATATGTTTGAGTCATGGCGGTTGTTTTGGCACAACTATTTCGTGAAATCGTCTTTGTTGGTCCAGTGTCTGTTAGCGCCATTATTTTCGGCTGATGCTAATGCGTCTATTATGTCTATTATTAAACTACCACACTATTAAGATAAAAACGCATTTGGGAATTCTAAATTATTATAACAATAGATACAATAAAATAAGATTATTAATATTCATTTCGTCAAAATCAAATACCTTATCTAAAGATATTCAGAATGAGTAATTGTGTGGATGATCAATAACTCAATCAGTCGAAACTGAGAGAATTAGACTTGTCAGGTTAATTAATGACGCATTCCTCGATGATTCTAGCGTGGATCTTACTACCATTAGTTATGTGTATAAACCAATTTTCTTTTTTTTATATCTAAATGTTGTTACGTATTTTATTAAACGTGTTAGAATAGCTACATTCATGAAATAATATAAACACATAAATAGGTATACCTACCTGTCTTAATAGCAATTGAAGCGTAAATAAACTGCAAACTAGTATGATACTCGAGTAGGAAATTTAATATTAGTAACTACTCGTATGTCAAAATATCATGTACATACATTAACACACGTCTTAAAATTTTGCAACCTCGACATTAACCGAACAACAATAATTCGTACATACGAGTAAGTATATATATACCTATCGTCTATCGTAGCATATGAACCTGTAGCAATAAATATAGCTCCATAATAATTCACAGTCTATTAAGGAAGCGAACAGACTATTCAATTTGCTATTTGAAAAAGGAAGTCGCCATTTGCACGTCGGATTTGCTTATAGCAGCCCATCAACTCGATGAAGCGAGTGGCCTTAGACTGAGCAACAATATCATTCGATTAGTCAGACACGCAATGTCTATCGGCGCGTCTGTCAGTGATGTATGTCCGTCCGTTTACGTTTCCTTTCATCGTTTCATCAACCAATAAACAGTATCTTACGTTCCCTACAGCTTTAACTCTTGATCGAGTTTGTTTTTTGTTGCACCTATAAGGCTCGGAACGATAATCGCACTCACATAAATTGCCGCTAATGTGTTAGTGTTTCAGAAAAAGATTGCCGCGTTTGTTGTTTTAGTTCAGACATTCAATTCTATTTTAATACGCTTTTTTTAAACAGCGGTCTGCTAATGAACAATTTTATTATGTAAAGTATATAATGATGATTTGGAGTAGTTTCTAATTTTGGGCTAATTACGTAACCGTTGTATAATTTCATGCTTAAGGGAAATCCGTAAGCCCATTATCAACGAAATGGAAAGCCGTGATTTATTATGTCATACATAAACATCAAAGACGTACGTATGAATATTCATATAAAGTATTATGTAAATACCTGTTGATATATGTATGAAAATTTCTTGGAAGCGGCTAATTTTAGAATGCTTTTAATAAAAGCATTCAGACGTAGGTAGGTACTCTAGGTGTCTCGACAGTCATACAATCTCTCATACGGATTTGTGGGCAGTCAAGATGCTGTAAAATTAGAGAATTGGTCATGCATTCGCTGGAGGAGGGCCTATTTATACAACAGGTTTTCTTCCATTTTGAACTCGCGACGTGTTGCGGAGAAATTATCCGGCGCCTTGCACGTTTTCTTTTATTGTCGACTCTGCTTTTACCATTTGTTTTTCTTATGACTCATTGAGTGAGTACAAGATTGCCGATGGTGTGGTTGTAAGGGGTTTTATTAGTTTTGTGGTGTTTAAAAATACGACCACTGATGGACAAACCACACAGTAAATCATGATAGTTTATTTGAAGCTTCAATCTTGTTAAACCGGTGTGCATTCATTTTGTATTTTACAATCGTAAGAATTGAAGTTATTACAAATAGACGATAGCATTTGTCGTGATTTCACTTTTTTAACATCCTATTATTTTCCCTTAAACGATTACGATAAGGTGGTTATCAAAATTTAAAGTGCATGAATCTTTTCCTATGATACGCAACACATTATGTAGGTATAGCAAATTCTGAGAACGCTGAGTAGATCTAATTCGGTCAGTAATCGGTATTTATGTCGGTGGTCATATCAGCCCAATACGGGAAGACGAGGCTACAACTGCGGGGGTGGTGAAAGGTTGTTTGGCCAACCTTGTATTGGAATACGTAGCTATATTGGATACCATTCTCAATATGTTTTGTTGTCTTTAACGTAGCTTGGTATATAGAAATATTATATGCATATTGCATAGCGTATTAGGCGATGATTATTTTATGTCTACTTGCAGATATTAATACCAATGTGTATAACATTTATGACATTATAAGTACCAGACATGGACGACGTAGTCATATCAGGCACAATTATATTTTTCAATATAATATTTTGATAGGTACGGCCTGTGTATTCGGAGCTGCCTTATAATATATATAATTACATTAATACACAATATATTGGATACTACTTTTGTCTACTACAGCACGCGCCTGATACGCTCTATGTCTGTATGTAAATAAACCCTTATGAAGTTTGTCTGAAATGCCAGTCTCGTGCAGTGTCCGTGATATGTTGAGCCTGATCTTTATCAACGTCTGAGCGAAGGTAATCCGGGACAGTGATTATAGCGCCCGAGAAATATTATGTATAGCAGGAAATAACAAAAGCTGTTCCGCAATTAAAGGACTCGTTGCGGCCTCACATCCAGTTTTGTATAAATACGTTGCAAACCAAGTTAACTAGAATAACGCAAGAATTGATGTGTTTGTATTTCATCATTAACATTATCATCAAACTGTCATTTTTTTTCGTTACTGGGCTCGAGTCCTTTTTCAGAATGAGAAGGATTAGGCCATAGTCCACGGTCCTTTTTCTTATGATGTTTTCCTGTAGTTTTCTTTAAGAAAGTGATAATAAATCTCTAATAAACACATAGATTTGAAAAAGGAGAAATGCCTGGTCCAGAATTAAAATTTTCGGACTCCCGATTAAGTTCAACAAGGCGACATTCCAACATTAGACTAACATTGTTATTTATGTTTCAAGTGTATTAACAAACTTCGTAATTACATAACACAATGACGCTGTCAACGGAGAGTGGTTTCAGTAACCGTTTCCATGATTTCTCTCTGTCGTATGCTAACCAGACATTTTCATATCTACTATCTGATTTATGCGGCCGAGTCGAGTGCGGTACGTGCCAGCCAACAGAGTACCGACCTCTATCCGGTACTCACGGCCAAATCATTCGGCGATCTCACTGGCAACTCATTGTTTGTGAGCCGTTGCAAAAACTAAGTGCGAATCGATTTGTCAACTTTCAATTAAGATAAACCTCGTTTTATGCCAGTTTTCTCGTTTTACACTCATTAACTCCGTTTCCATAATGAAACCTACTACCACTTAATATAATGAAATGTGATACCTGTTTTTCTTAATTAAATATATTCGTGCTGAGTGAATTCCTTTGAAAATGACACTGTTCTCCAAATGAAAAAATAGAGCGTCTGACTCGAAATATCTTTGACACAAATAGCAATGTTTAACATATAAAACTAAGACCTACATTCTTTAATGATCTTTTTAATAGCGTGCAGTTAATAAACGCATTTTACGATTTTAAGACCGAAAACTAAACAATTGAAACTATTCTTAGGTAATTACTTTTTGATACGACTCGTTTTGTAAACTGTGTATCAAATTGATTGCAACAAATGCTTACTTAGCCATCATAATCGGATTTGATTACGTCACAATTTTTATGAATAATGAGGCATGAAGATTATCATTGAAGCATAAAGACTGTCTTTTGCTTGACTTGTTGGATTATATTGGGCCCTTTTTAAAAAATCTGCCAAGCGGGACGTCGACAACGAAATGACAGCGGACCTCCTAAAGGGCCTCGATTTTATAATCGATGGCGGACCATGTCCAGAATGCCATGTCGCTTTTTACTCTAAACCTTCTTACATAACTATTTTTTGTACTTAACAGTAAATATCTTAAGTCAGCTGTAATCAAATAGCTATCAAATTTGGCCTTCGCTTTTCTGAGTAGCTCTTTATAGCCACTTTGAGGTTCTGATTAAGGTTAAGATGTTTAGGAGGTTAGTTTTTCAGGCAATGTTTTTAGGAAGATTATTTTACTTAAAAACAATAGTACATGAGGATGAAGATACACCAGTCCAGTGTAATACGTGATATGAATAATTAATTGGCAATAATTTTAGTTTTACAAATATTTGTAGGTAAAAACATAGATTAGTAAAAATTACTCACCCCTAACAAAAAAATGTAACGACTTTTGACAATTGAAATTCACTGGCATCTATTTTCGTGTTTGAAAAATATGAAAAATGTAGTTTTTTAAGTATTTACGAATGAAACGATACTTCTCTGCACTGTTAGTTCGAATTCGTGTTGTTTTTGCACCACTTAACTGCACATGTCGGCATTGTTCCGTGTAAATTACACCATGACAGTCTCCAACTGTAATGGGAAAACAGTCAGCTATTTTACGTATGTGTCAGCCATTTGTGGCTTCCTTAAATTATAAGAAGGTGAGATATCTATACTTATCTATGGTAAAAAATTATATATGGTACAAAACAGTGCTGAATAAACAAGAACGATGGTAGCAAAATATGTTCAAAATCTTGTAGCGTGTAGGTAGCAAGCGTTCCGTGTATTTCAAGCGAATAAATTGAAGAAATGAACTAATGCAGCGTGTCCGCCCACAGCAGGATGGCGTCTGCCTGCCAACGGCGCTGGAATGCAATATCACGCTATCAGGACTACAGTTTTATTTCCATGTTGCTATACGACTACTAAACATTGTATGGAATTTAGTAATATATAACACACGCTTGTCTCTTTATAGGTACATACTGTGATATAGCGTACATGTGATATTTAAATTTCAGTTAGTTTTCGTTTGTGCTTTTATAAGAATCAGATTAGAATATGAAACTGGGTGTTTAATTAAACTACCGTGATACAAGTTTGTGAAAAATAAAATTCACAGTTACCTACATGCCTTACATAGCTACATCTGTTACATACAATAAAAAAATATAAATATGAAAGGATCTCATATATTGTGATTGAAAACCATTTTTAATAAAAGTTTATTCTGAAAATTACACTTCCCTTGCCCTATAAGGACGTTTATCCGATTATTGCGTCCAGACAATGTTATTAATTAAATATTTTCAAAATATGTCAAGGTTTGGCATGTGAAAGGACATAGGCGTGTCTAATATACACTAACACACAACACACACCAACTAATGACTAATGACTTCACCTGACCAAAGACAACAGCGTACGTAGTATAGGAAAATCATGAATCACTATAAATAACGACACGGCTCACATTCCACACATCATCAACTGCACATTTTTGTGCACGAATAATCTTATACCTACTGCAAAAAACGTTCATAGTTAACTCGCCGATCGAATAGGCACGGGATTTGACAGCAGACTCATAATCTTTGACAAATTCGATTTTTACGCGTTGTAGTTTTGCCATGCTAATGCTAAAAACATACCGCTAGTAATAATTTGCGGAGCTTCTATGGGCTGACCTGACGGGTGGCTGGGTCATAACCTTCAAGGGGCACATTTGGTCACTTAAGAAAAATAAACTGTGTTACCAATAGGTACCCCAATTCGGTGAATCGAAGAAAGGTCGATATCTATTCAACGCAAACTTCCATTTTGCCAGGGGCGCAAACGAACTTACGATGCTGTTTGTGTGCTCTAGAACGAATACGTCAAAAACGTGCAGACAGAGCCATGTGAACCCAGTCTTATCATACCAAGTTTGATTTAACGCGTAACAAAAACAATCGGCAGTCTCGCAGCCGTTTCTCGTTGTGTATCATGGTGAGTCAGAAGGTGGAAGCGTGGTAGGCTTGCGTCACGCTTAGTTTCCTAACCGGCCTCGCTCGGGAGTTCAAAGTAGCCTTCGTTGTGACGATTATTGAACCCAAATTAATGTAAATCGTGCCTTTAGAATTAAACTACGAATCCGATCTGTATTTTTTTGTAGGTCTCACTGTATCTCGCTATTGTAGCTAGATTGATTGATTGATGTTTTTTTCTGTTTCTTATTCTAAGAAATGTATACGTATAAATGCATCGTATTTCTATACTATCTATATAAAATAATTTCTTCAAAACCCGTCTGCAATAGAACGCAACAAACCAGACTGTTTTCTAAAATACCTGACTTTAGTATTTACGTGTGTTTTTATTGCGTACTTTACAGCTCAGGAACTGGGTACTTACTTATTATTTAGAACCTTATGAAGTTTTTAGTTCTATGTAATTGCGTTGTACTAAACAAACAAAATGACGCATGATTAATTAAAAAAATAAGGATATAAAAACGTTTGCCTATATAGGTAACTACAAATTTATTTCTCGTTCACTAAAATCGGTTCTTTGGTTTAAGCGTTTAGTAAGATAAAACTGATATTTAAAGACTACATACTCGATTCAACTATACCTAATGATGAGCATTCATTATACTTATGAACAGCTAAACCTACAAATGAAAGTCGGCAAGCTAAATCTATTTCGGTTAGTTAGAGGATAACATGAGCGTTGCAGATTGCGTGGTTTTCCTCAAGCCGATCCGGAGAAACATCAACATTCCCTAGAAGGCATGTTGTCCAACTCGCCCACCCACGCCCCACTCCGTATGGGAGGACCAGCGTTGCTTCTGCGTTTTATTTTCTTAGTACTTTTAATGTTTGTTATTGGTATACTCTATAAGTCTATATCGTTGTTCCCCAACTATTTTATGTTGCGACTCACGAAAAGTCAAAAGTTAAGAAGGAAGTCGTCCCCTTCACTATAAGTATGTAACAATCTTCACATTTAATATGTAAACCTAATTAACTTTCATGTACCTAACGTAAACTACATCATTTTTTCAACGTAAGTTATTTCTTCAACATGATAATATTTTATTTTCTAACATTACATTAAAATCAATCCCTTAAGTAAACCGATCATTATGTAAAGCTTATTTTTTTAGCACACACAACTAAATAACAAATACGGCCCCCTCAGGCGTTACGACCCTCAGGTTGAGAAGCAATGCTCTACATTAACTAGGTTTTTTATTGCAGCAATCCCAAAGCAAAATAAAGTTTAATTATCCTCGTTATCTGCTCCGTTCCTAGAATCTACGTTTTTATCATGATTAATTACTTGTACACAGAAATGACGAATCGATGTCACTCGATTTCTTATCATTTCAATTAAATTTTGCAACATTCGTTACCACATCACTGGATGTCATGTGTCACTTTTCATTGTCTACTTCAAGATGTTACGAAACTTTTAATATAACCATTTTAAAGTACGGAAGAGATTAAGCATCCGTTGTAAAGGGAAACACACAAAATAATACCACAGAACATACGATACGAATAGGTATTTATACTCGTATGTATCTGTAAATCAGTATTTGCTGACATTCACGCTACATGATTTTTTTTTGTATTTATTCCACTACGCATAGTCACAGTTGCTGCACGCGTAATCAAAATAATTGCCAGAGTCATTACAAAAGTAATTAAGATTTAAGATATTTCAATTTGAAAAGGATGCAAAAATTGAAAATAAATACGTGGAAATGCATTACGCTAAATATAACTTTTATGACTACAGACATTCTACATGATACTTGTAGATGTTTTAAGCATTTATTTTATTTTTTGTAGCAATGTTAAGCAAGTGTGAAGTTACAAAAGTATACTTTTTTATTTATTTTAATAAACTGATAAAAGTTTTAAGTGCTTTTGTTTTCTGGTTTGAAGAGTGTGGTAATGGACACAGTTATAACGAAACGTTTAACTTAGCCATTAGTGTATCTGTAGCCGGCCTGAGACTGAACTTGAATTCTATCTGGGGATAATTTGAACATGTACGTTGCCACTTACCATCAGGGGGACTTAATGCTCGATTGCTTGATCAAAAATATAAAAAAAAACGTACAATTACAAAAGGGATTTAGTCAGATTTCTTGTAATAACAATACTCCCGAAAACATGCCTTGTAATTCGATATTGATAATATTACATAATTATCCTTTATTTACACAATGATTAAACATGAATATTTCTTAATTCCAGGGCCACCGCCACGGCTGGGGCTGAAGGCGGCGAGCCCCGGCGTCGCGGGCGTGGACGAGGACTGCAACAGCAACACCAGCCTCGCCGGCTCCCAGCACTCGGCGCACGATGACCTCGACGCGCACTGCGACAACTCCGGCTACCTCTGGTTCCTCGACTATAAGTGAGCATCATCATGTGCACTATAAACAGTATAATTGACGAACCGAACGGCCGTAAGGTCACCATTCTGAGATGCAGTGGATTCTGGGTTCGATTATTGGCCAGATGGGGGTTTGAATGTTAGTGTATTCATCTTTGCATATGTCCATGGGGTCCATGACTAGGAAAAATCCTAGTGTGAAAAAGATCCTATGAACCATATGAATGCGACCATAAGAACGCGTTAATAACAACCGAATAACTACTATGGTATATCTGGTTCCCCGAACAAAAAATGTATGCTATAAAATTTATTGCACAATACTAGCATCTCCAGCAAACCACATTGAAGTGAGCTCCCAGGTTCCCTTAATTGTAGTAAGAGTTACATTGAAGCCAGTACCTATTAGCATACCTACGAAGACGATACTCGCTTATTCCGTTTTCCCTTCATACAATATTACGACCTCACATAGATACTAGATTTATCTGCCTTACCCTCATGAGAGTTATGGTTTTCACAATAATCGGTACCCAAAATGTTCAGAGGGTCACTCCTATGTTTTTTGTTCGTACGTTTACGATTACATACTATGATATCATAGCAGTTTATAAAATATACAATTATTTCAATGTATGCAGTGTCAATAGTCTCATCAATACAACGTCTGTCGTTATAGAAACTTTTCCCATACTCTCAATAATATATTTACTTACAACATCATTGGCTTTTACATGTAACACGTGAGTACAGTTACAGAAAATAATTAAACAATACATCATGCCAAGTTCTGAACGCCATCTTACATCTCTACCATATTTGTCTGAAAGAGACTACAAATCGCAAACATTATGCGTTTCATATTCTTTATATGAATTATTGTCCTTTCGTTTTACGAAGACTATATTCCTATCTGTAGTCAACTACTAGATATAAATACGATTCATAATTTAATCACGAATTCTTGTCTCTTTTCTATGGAATTTATGTGTCAGACGTCGATGACAATTATTGTTGTGTAGATTGTTTTTATCTATTACCTCGGGAACTGTACTTTTTTTCGGAATAATAGGTACTCTATGTCTTCATGATAATCGATTTGGTGTTAAGGCGTTAAAGCGTAGTAAACGAACACTTTCGCATTTGTAATATTAGTATCATTAACGTTTCTTTTTATCTCTTTCCAGTCCAATCTTCCGAGACAGCTCGTGCCACCACACCTCAGTCCTGTCCTCTGTCTCGGCGTCTTACAAGGGCATAAGCGACCTCACATCACGTTTCGAGTTCACCTCCCGGTACAACGACCTGGCCCGGGACCTCGACGCCAACCTCGCCGAAGCTGACATGGAGAGCTTCAAGACAGAGGACATCCACGCTCTCCTGATGACCGCCAACTTGCCACACGACACCATCATTGATGATAGAACGCACGACGTAAGTTTCGTTGGTAGCACTATTCCTACAAATTGACAAATAGGTGACTCAAGTTCTGGTAATATAATTCGAAGAAATATAGATGTATGTGCATGTCAATATAATAGTAAAAATATTATAGGCAGTAAGGAAAATAATATAATTTGTGATAAATAAATGTAGGTTTTCCAGTGAATATTAGAATTCACTGATGCATCCATATTAAAAAACTATTCCATGAAATATAATCATAGCATATAATACGCAGGGCCGTCTTATTGGTCCCTGGCCCATGGGCCCCTGTGCCCTTAAAGTCAAGACGCAATAGGGTATACGATTCGCAATGTTTTAGAAAGGGATACCATTTCATCAACGTAAACATTATTATAGTTTATTTAATGTCACAAGCTTATAAAATATATTTGCATTGCTTGGGAGCGAAAGCATTAAGTCCATTTTTACTAATTATTATTTGTATGAAAAAGGTTAGAACAAAATATTAGTAGCTATCATTTAAACCTACAGTCGACTGCTCTAATATTGTGACATGGATCGTTACAAAATTGCCAGTTAATGTGTCATCGCCGGAGCCAAATAGTTTGCTCCGTAACTCTCCACGGGAATCCGTTATGTTTCCGTGCCGAAAAATGATTTGTTGACTTACAGATGTTACAAACATTTGTTAATTATTAAATAATAATACACGTTGACCTTCATTATCTCTGTATAATAATTAAGTTTTATATTCAGTACATTTGAGCCCTATTACTAATGTTTATTACTACCTATATTGCAACAATGAAAATATTGGTTAATGTTGTTTGTTTTGTAATTGATTAGACCTGTAAAAATACTGAGTGAATTGTATTAGTAGGTACAGAATATAATACATCGGTACTATATTCTTTAATTTTGGAGCAGTTTTATAGGGTGCGTATTATCGTGGTGCAAATAAATAAAGGTTGTATGTGAAGACTCCAAATTTACAGAAATAATACTTACACTAATATTTTTATTCGAATCATATCATTATTGAATTATTGTATTTCTGAACGATATTGTAACATAAAAATTGTTACACATTTTATTCATTTACCGGATTACAGAAATCATGTGATATTGTAAATATTATTTATACACCATATCTGTGATATATCTAATTTATTATATCTGAATTGATATTCCAGAATTCGATATTAGGCACATCTGCTACATAAACAAAGTCTTCTCGTAGTAATCAATATAAGCAGTTATTCATGTCTCATTATATGTTATTACGTAACATAAATATGTAAATACAGGTACGTAAGTATTTCTTGGTCCCAATTATGTTATTGGGCAATTTGTTGTTGTAATATGTTACACACAACATCACAAAATTCCTAAAAGTAATTTCAACTGAGACGACATAATTGAATCGTCAATCAAATTGTTAAATGGCATTTATCGTTTCAATCCTTCGCTAAGAGTAGGACGATTAAGAGCAATCATTCAATATAGGCAATTAGAAACTGTTTATTTTCAAAATAACGGGTTACCTACTTGTTAGCAATTATTTATTTATGTTACGTCAATAACAAATCGGAGTGTGACCATGAAACGTTGTATTCTGCGGATGATAATCTCAGTTTAAAGACACCATTTTGCAAACCATAGGACTAGAACATTTTTAATTATTTTTATACTATGGCATTATACAGTAAGGAATGACCTGACAAACCCTTCAGACTCAAATACAACACTATAGTTACATACGTACTACTGCTATATGCAGGTGGTTGTACTTCCATCACCACCATGTTTAATAATTTTAAGTTTAAGATAGCTCCTGACGTTCTAAATTTCATAAAGAGAGACTACTACATCTAAATTTCGTAACGAGAGGAGAAACCTATAAGCAGTACGAAGCACTTGCCATCAAATAATATTATCGACATAATCCAAAAGTAGGTCACACATTGTCATATAAACACGGTTCGCAGAGAAAACATGTTTTAAGTATTATGTAAAATCCGTTAAACGCAGAAAATGAATATAATTAATTTAATTCTTACCTGACGGTAAACAATTGTTTATTACAACTTAAAGATAATCCCAGGCCACGAAAACAATTAAAACTTCAGTGTGTCAGCTTTAAGACCAAGCATTTTTATTTCCTCTGTAACGGTAAGACCATAAAAGGCCTGATTTGTGGACAAGGTTCGTAAAAACAATTAGTTTGTTCAATTATCAACCTTGTTGAGCCTTAATTCAATGGTAATTTACGACAGATTCGTATCAATCTGTTTCTGTACAATTACAAGTATAATCAGACCAATGAACTATAATCATACCCTATTTGCTGCTTTAGGTTTGCCCTTTTATGGTCATTTCGGACAGTGGCGGTTTGCCATATGGTAAATCGTATGCAATAGGTGCAAGTATGTCACACACGATTGCAGTATGCATTTCTTAAATATTTAGGTACCACCACCATGTGTACTGTCATTAAATCAAAGTGGGAAAATTGAGCTGCGAAGTGAATTGCATTGAGTTTCTAATGTAGATGTGTAGAAGAGTGACAAATTATGATAACTAAGTTTTCATGAATAAGTAAGGAAGGTTTTTCTATTCAATGAAAATCTGTCAGCAATTTCACAAATACCAAGTTATAGAAATATTACTGTATTTTTTGTTTAGTACACATTTACTACATTTTCATCATCTACACAACGACATCAAGTAAAAGTGACTTTTACAAAAAAAACTTACCAGATCGAGATTGTGGACAAAATAATACGCCTTAATTAAAAAGTATCTTTCTATGTTTTTTATACATCATTGTAAAAATTATTATCAACAAGATTTTATGACGTGTATTCGATAAGGCGAATTCAGATAGCGGCGTAAACAATTTTAAAGTTTCCCAAAAATGTGATTATAATTAGGTAATAACTGTAAAGTTGAATTACTGTAAAGTCATACAAACAATTCTTGATAAAGATATAATTTCGTTTGGTTGTAAATACGATGCTAGAAAATTACTCATCATTATTACTTGTAATATCGAACGATGTAACTATTTAATTCTAAGAATGAAGGAAGGTAAACGTAAACAAAATGGTAACTCGAGTAATTAGAGAGTAATTTAAACAAATATAAAGAATTAGACCTTTTTAATAAGACGGGGATTAAAAGATAAGGGCACAACTAGATAATTATAACTTAGTATAAGAATGATGTCGACTTCAAATAGATTGACAATAAATCGTTAAGACAATTTCTATATTTAAATATCTACATGTTTTAGTATTTACTTCTTACTAACAATTTCTTTACTAATTCCTCATTCATCCATGGGTCTTGGTTATGGTATGGATAAATATTCACACTGAAGGAACAATTAGTGTTTATTACGTCACATATCTTTATCTACATCCTCACAATTCTCCCATTGTATTTATGGTGGTTTAACTAACATCTTATTATAATTTATATATTTTGTATTTTATATTACTGTATTCATTGGTATTTTACATATATTATCTCCCTCGTATATTATGTTTGTTTTTCAGTTTCCTACTAATTTGTTGGTGGATATGGTTTCATGTCATGGTGTATTGCAGTGTAACCCGCGAGGCGAGATGTTCGCCAGCATCTCGAGCTCTCTCATGGAAAAGTTTCGATTCGACAGTTCTATCAGTGGCGACAGTAGTTTTCAGGTTCGCCTCGCTTTGCTCTCAGTGTATCATTTCACGTTTTATTATTTTAATATTTGTGCATTTATTAACGCTACAACAGACACCTATCATGACTCATCATTAAACCGTATTCATTTTTTTACTAACATGGTTTTACACTAATCTAACAGTTCACTTTGTTTTAAGTGTGTGTCTTTACATCTTCTGTCGGGTTAACGCCATCTATTTTTCAATCAAAGAACTATTACGATGTCGTTACACATAGATCACGATAGATGTCGTTGATACTATGTGACTTCTCTATAAAGTGATTTCTGAGTTACCTAATTTTTTTTATATTTATTATGTACTTTTTCTTAAACTTTTTCGTATGTATAGGCATAATTCTATTTTTTGTTTTATTCAATACTATTTATTAGAAAATTTGGGCGCATACTTTGTGAGGACGATAGCTTCAATTTATTTTAGACAATCATTTCTCGTAGTAATACGAGTATATAGATACGAGAATATAGATTATAATATAGTCTTACTTGTTAGCAATGTTTGAATTACAAATAGTTATAGATTTTTGACTACAACTATTTATCCGGTATATCATAGGTATTAATCAGATTATAGTCATTTTTCTATAGTAAAATATTTAAGATTTTATCATTAAGTGAATGTAAGGGTAACGAAAGAAATATATAGTAAGTACATGCAAGTAATGGAATACATAATAAGTGCAAGTACATAGAATAGTCCAGTTTCATATAATATTTAGCGTAAGTGTATTATTATTAGTTCCGCGTAACGTCCCGGGAGGAGTCAGATCGTAGACTCGCATATACAAATAGATGGAAAGTCCGAAGTACTTGGCTCGCATTCACAACTAGTCTTCCTATACACTGGCCCCATAGTACGTTGGTCCCACGGGATGTGCGAGTAGTAAAGATAAAATAAGACCATCGTCAATGTGTGTGTAAACGTTCACGCCGAATTGCGTCAATCGGTTTAACTACGCTCTTTATTCCCCCGTCCATACAGTCATTCCCTCTGCGCATTGAGTATGTGTGAGTGCGCTATATTTATTTCACGCCCCTATGTGTGGACGTGCACATACGGCAACCATGTGTGTGTTGCCAATGAAGTCTACTCAATTTGTCACTTGTTCTCAAACTGTACTACTTTTAAACATAACAAGCATTTTAATCTTCCTTCAACGTGAAAAGTTAACGATCTTTACTGATAGCATTCTCAGAAGCCTTGAAATTAATAACTGATTAACGCATCATTAGAGTTTGTTTGTGTTTGTAATTATGTTAATTAGGCTTGCACTCATTGGCCCCCTTGAGGTTTGATTTCCTAACGCCCAGTTGCGAGTTGATAACAGTCGGGGACGGACTTTCGTATCGAAAAGAAGTAGAAACTGTGTATTGTAGTAACGCGCGTATTATTTTACTATACTGTAATAAAGTTTGAGAGTCATAGGCAGTGGCTAATATTAAAATTAATATCCTCGCTGCCCCAGTAGCGCCCTGGGCGTCGGGACTGAAGTCACAGCGTCGTGTGTTTCGTTGCAATGAAGTTAATCACATGTAACTTTTTAAATAAGGTCATTCCGGGATCAATACAAGCTCTCCTAATTAATTGTGTGTGTGTTAGATAATGTTACTACCGGACGATATACAATATTTAGGTGGTAGTTGTAACATTGAAGCGCGAACATTTTTATTGGATCGAGTTGAAGGGTGATTGAGTGAGGACATTTAGAGACACTGGTGCAAAGTGTTATAATCAAAAATGGGTGTGACAGAGTTTGATTGGGATTCCTGTAATGGATATTATTCAGTAAGTTTTAAATTGTATAAAATACATTCTTAATGACTATGTCATGTGCAAGGCAATGCAACCAGTATCTGTTATTTTTTTAATACTGAAATTTTTAGACTAATAAATAATAAGTACATATTAGTCTTTTTACATTTTCTAGGTTTTCTCTCATCAGTGCACGTTGCTTTATTGTTGTTAGTTTTTATATGTTTCAATGTACCCACTTTTAGGCTCACTCGTTTAAATCCTACCCACACTTAGAAATTGAGGCAAAAATTGTTTCTGGTGACAAATGGGGCATTATGATGTGTCGCTGTTTGATTTATGACCTCATTTGTAGCAGGAAAAGGAATTAAATTGATAACGCCCGCTTCGCAGCATGTGTCATGCCCTGAAGTGTAGAATGATATTATGTAGACTATTGATGCATTCAATGTAAAACATTATTATTCAGTTGTATTACAATGTATGTAACAACTAATAATGTAATGAAGTGAGATGGCAACGCTATTCATATGCCGCTTTCTATGTAATATAAATGCATCGGCTACTTATTTTAGTTACGAATCTAACGCACCGAGAATAATTCGTGCACGGTGCAAATGTTTATATTCCAACTAACGCTTGAAGCGTTTCGAAATCTTCCGGCAACCACTACAAGCGCAAGCGCACATACTGTCCGCTACCCACGTCCCACACGTACAATGCTCTAATTTAACACCACCGAAACACTCATGAGACAACTCTGCTCCTGATATCACTGAATTTGAACTGTAAACTCATTATCAATGTAAACATTTTTGTAATGAGTAATCAGTTATTTGATAGTCATTAAGTAATTATGTTTACTCTCTTTAGGGTGAAGAATCCGTCGGTTCGATCAACACTATGTCGATATGCAAATCGGAGCTTCTATTCTCTCCGGTAAAGGAAGGTGCGCATGGCGTTCACTTTAGTGTGGACAGTTTAGATTGTGAATTGCCTACGGAGCAGGACCTAATACTAACATGCCAGGCCAATAAAGATAACTACACCATCGCCTTCGAGGGCAGTCTCACCATTTACTCCGAGGACAGTGAGTGCGCTGAACCTGCCGTCAATCCAAAACATGGTAATGACAAAACGAGATTACTGATAAGCTTTGAAGTAAAATTATTAATGGCAGATGATATAATGTTTGCCGATTTCGTTGCGATGATTCATAATTAACCTATTCATGATAATCTCGAAGCTAATATTGTAATCTTTTTTCAGACAAACTGGGTAAGGATAATTTAGTAGCATTAGATAGTGATGAAAGAACGCGCAGGAATTTAGAATTACTAGAAAGATGTAAGAAATTAACAAATAAGCTAACAACCTCTATGGCTAGAAGTGATTTAGGATTAACTACGTGGAGTAAGCTTAAGAAACAAAGTAGCGAAACACCTTTAAGGAGGTAATTATAAATTTATTATTAAAACATTATTTTCCATAGGTATGACGGAACACTAATATACTAATAATCACTTTCCTTTCTTTTAGGCACCCATCCGGAAATAACAATGAAGACTCAAACGAATCGACTGATGTCACAAGTGAAATGAATAGTTCCGTAATTAAAAGCCAAAGTTTGCCTAATTTATATCGAAGAAAACTCATGAGTAGTTCTATCAATTCTGCAGCGCTCAGCAATTCAACGGTTCGTATTAATTAACCATTTAAAATTCCATTGTTTCTATGTACTTATAAGATACATGATTATAATAAATTTCTCTTTTTAGGTTGACTCTTTTACCGCGAACCATAAACTAACTGGTAATTCAACGTGTATGAAAGTATACGATGTCTCACAAAATCGATCGACTCTCGGTAGTCAACATTCAGAACCTATGAGTACTTCTTCTACTGAAAATCAAACATCCTCAGATAAAAGTCAACCAAAGCAATCATTCAATTTGGTAAAACTATTCATGAAGCAAAAAAGCATAAGCAACGATGGAATTGTTGGAATGGATCAGTTAGATCGATCGGAATGCTGGCCCTCAAGTTCAGGGGGTGATAGTGGAGAATCTATGGGAGAGCAAAAACTCGCAGATTTAAAATCAGTTTCAGCTGATCGACCACAAGCTGAATTGCCATGTGACACTGAAGAAAATACATCAGTTATCTACGATGAAATTCGATCAGTTAATCCGTACAATAGAGTATACGATGAAGTCATTGAAGAAGAAGAGAACCTCGAAGGAGCCAAATTAAGTGGCAGTGACACAAATTTGTACGCTGTTGTTAACAAACCACACATAAAAAGGGCTAATATGAGCAGTAATAACAGTCCATGCAAAACAAGGAGTAGGAAATCATGTTCATCGCAATCATCAGCTACAAGTGTAAGCATTTCAAGCTGTTCTGAGTCCGATGGCACACAAATCACAAGAATGAACAAAATACCTTTAAGGGAATCTTGCGATCATAAGTCTACATCTACGCATCTAGAAGCTGATACATTGGATAAAAGTATGCAAACGTCGAATATCCAGGTATCAACAATTTCTCATGAACGAGAACTTCTAAAAGTAGTGGAGCCGTCATTCTTAGAAAAACTAAAGGAGGGAGATTGTGAGAAGCCCGTTTTTGTGCTCTATCCAAACTATACACTACCAGACATCAGTTTCTTAAATGGTAGACCAAATATTTACTTAAACCCGTTGAAAGTAAACATTTCTCCTAAATCGAATGAAAGCAAGAAGACCCGAATGCAAGTTAAAGGGAAAAGGCCGTTTTCGTGCAACGATGTGGAGATATTAAAGAAAAAAGGTTTAAGTCATATAAAAGACTGGGACTCTCTTAACTTCTTACTACCTCTCGAATGCAAGCAGCTATTATCAGAATTGCCAGAACTGGCGCAAATAAAAGAAAAAGAAGGTGTATCTAAATGTAGCGATAAATACTGCAATTCATCACCTTCATGTAAATCAAAGAACAGGCCAATGAGTTGCGACTGCAATAATTTGGTCGGAAATAATACTGCTGTATCATCCAGCTCAAGTACAGCTACTCAACCTTCATCAGGCTATCGCGGTTCCTCTACAATGTTAACGGATTCTTCTGCACAGAATAGTCCCGCTCCAGCTGGAAACTTCAATCCATTGTTTGTATACCGCTACGACAGTGCAACAAGCTCAGAGGCTAGCTGCGTCAATAATGACGGACTACGAATTATTCCTACTATACCGAAGCGATCATTATCGTTGGCCGATCAGAATCGAATGGTCAAACAAGGAGAGTTAGCACCTCCGAGACCTCCATTACCAAAGAGTATATTACGTAAATCCGTGGATAAAACTCGCAAGTCTACTAGTCATACAAAACGTTATAGTATGTTTGAAATGGATGAGTTTATACAAGATCCAATTGTTTGCGCTACTGCTGCTGTAGAACATAAAACGAAAAGAAGATCTTTACAAGAACCATATTATCTACAAAACCAAAATCTCGATTATAGAAAGAATAATGATTTAGCAGCTAAAAGATTATCCCAACAATTCTTAGACGCTGCCGAAAAAGACGCTGAATACAACGAATATTACCAAGACGAAGGTGTTGGCACAGAAAGTAGTCTTGAGTCAGGAAAATCAAATGAAATCAAATTCCACAGGCCGCACACACCTCCTTTACCGAAACCAAGAACCAAGAAAATGGAATATATTGATTTTCCGCCCCCAGGGGCTCTTATTAGTAGCGCAGACTTGCAACAGTTAGAAGAATTCTTAAAACAGAGCGGATTCAACTGCCAAAATATGGACGAATGGGATCAAAATCAAGTTCAAAAGGTAAGAAGTCAGGTTACCAAGTTTCTCCAAATGAAACGTTCTCAGGAAGAGAATCAAAAATCTACAGATTCTAGCGCTAGTAGTTGTAATAGCAAGAAATCTGTGAGTTTTGCGCAAAAGTCAGAAGGTAAAACCGAGTGCCAGGGGGCGCAAGTGAAAGCTATGGAAGAGCTTAAGGTAGTCAGTCTTGCAACTCCACCTAACTCACCTAACATTTCTGCGGTGATCGCACAAAGACACTATCAGGTAATGGTATCTCTTTCCTTCCTTGCTCTCCCTCGCATCACATTGCCCGTTGATTTCTGTGAGTATCCTTGGTTTTTCATTTATATTTTATTTTCCTATGTACTGACCTTCACTCCTACCTACGCTTATTTTAAAGCTATCTGTTCCCACAGCGCAGTTTTTATTTTTTTGTAGCACATGTTTCGTGATTCTCTTTTTGTTTATTTTTTCATGCGCCATTATTAATGACATCCTTTGCTATGTTTGTTTTATAACTAAAATTACCCATCACTATTAACATTTTCCCTTGTAGGCCAAGAATTTAGCAGAAATACCTATCTGCGAAGAAGGAGAAGTGAGTCCGGATGAATTCGGAACTCCTACGCTACATGAAGGAAGAGCAAAATATGATCTGATTGATGTATCACAGAAAAGGGGTATGTACTCTTGTTATATTTCGTTGAATACAAAACAGCGTATAATACGAAATATTAATGTTGTTTTATATGTTTAGCTCTAGTCTCAAACGTGACGGATGCTGTGGAAATGTTAATCCAGCACTTTTCGCCTGCAACGGATCAGGCTGAACTAGCATTCTTGGGCGATTCAAAACAGTCGCCAGCTTGCGCCAAAATAGCGCTAAACGCGTTATGTCCAGCTTTATATGCGATATTCAGGGATGGCCTGAAAGAGAGTATCGAAACTTCCTTTGGATCTGTCAACAATTCCGTTTGGCAAATGGTAGAAGCAACAGCTAGACAAGGTATGATACTTGAAAATTAATTTTATGTAACAGACTTAGTACACTGCTTTATATAGCAATACTAATAATAGGGTTTTCAATGAAACATAGTACTATTTATATCCCGTCTAGCGTTCAAAGAGGTGGGGGAAACATCCGTATTTAACTCGTTCAATTATATGTACCTATTAGAAATATACAGGATTCGGCTGCCACAACATTATCGCAATACTTATATTTGGTCCATAAAAGCGATGCAATGATGTTGTGTTCTAGTTTGAAGGGTGTGGTAGTGGTGTAGGGTCGTAGAAAAAGGTACAAATACGAAGTATTCGAACTTACTATATTATAATTTCGCCTCATGAATTACCAATGAATCTAGGGCAAAACTTCATAGGATTGCTGGCTTATTTTCTATTAGTTACAAATGTCAACTTTCAAACCATTTACATCTCTAACATCATACAAATATCATGATGTAAAGTCGTACACAAATCGCGGCCTTATCATTTTAATGGCCGTTTATGTTAACAGTATGCGTACTGTGCACTTGTCGAGACATTTCTGAGAAGTGTTCCCTTGCTGCATATGTTTATACGGTAAACTGTTTCAGGCCCTATAACAAAATCTCTTAACGAGCTGGTACTGAGAATAAACAGTGAAGACGCAGTTACGGAAGGACTGGTCAAGTTTAACGCATTTATTTTGGGCCTTCTAAAGTGAGTATACTTTTTAATTACAACTAATCGACTATATTATATTTGTAAATCTTGACAATATTATACTAACATAGTAAAGTAGTACCTATAATTAATTGAGATGTCTTGGAAGTTAAGTATTGGGCAAATTCAATTCAATTGGGATGTATTATTATAAACAACCCCTCATTTTGTGCACAAGAGCATTTTTTTTAATAATCAGTTTTCGAATTTCAATGCAAAATCGTTAAATGAAAATTTAAAGCAGTTATTTGATTTTATACCTTGTCATTTGTACACAGCGCGCAATCCGTCGATGCATGGGTCTCGTATGTGAGAACAAGGGAATCTATTCTGGAGAAACACTATGGACCTGATTCCCTCATACTGGCGGGTTGCATCGGCGAACCGCGGTGTAGAGCCCTCTTGGATACGTTACTAGCCAGTCTCGAGCCGTTGAGACTATTGCCCTTCTCTCTGGACCTTATGTTTGAAATGCGAGAACTGCACAGAAGCTTCAAGAGAATCGAGAGCGACATGCGAGCTGCCAGTCGGGTATGTTGACCTTTGTGACAAACTAACAAATCATTTAACTCGTAAATATATTTGATATGACAAAAACTACATACATGCCGCTCGAGCCTCGATATCACGTTACTACATACTGACTATCGCCTCAAATCTAAGCAAACGTCGCTTTATTTGCATTTTATTGTTTATTGCATGTGCTTTGGAACCACATATCACAGCGAACAAAGACAAAAGCGTTTACTTTCGTGCACAGCTTTCATAAAATGCAAATAACGGCACAATCGAACGATCTGTATCTACCGACAGGCGAAACTCAAGGGCGTTCTTCTATTTACATTTTACTAACGCTGAATGGCATGTTGCATGATGTTAAACAACTTTCATGTATTTAACAGCCCACCTCGATTAACACTCCGCCACTAACACTCAACCAGCGGAACCTCCTGAAGTTGGTCCGTTCGATGCAGTCGAGCGGCCTGTCCAGCGACGATTGCCAAACCAGCGTCATAATGAGACACAAGGAGCCCAAAAATAAAGAACCTTCGACTCCCGACCTGCTGAACGACTCGGCCAACGTTAAAACTACTCTGGAAAAGAACAGGCCTCGGTCGTGTGTTAACCCGAGCCCCATCGGTTACGACATATGTCCGAATAACAGTCGGATAGAATTAGAGACGAACAGGAGATGGTCGGGCGTCCAACTGGGCTCGAAGCTCATGCAAGCTTTCGATCGTTTAGTCTTTGACGACAGTGACGATTACACAGATAGCTTAGAGAATAACAAACCCGCTAAACCTGCCGGCAATGAACTAAAGGTAACTCGGGGCCCTTGTGTGGAAATTGAATGTGCTTCGTGTAGCGGCTTGTTTTGTTTTGTCAATTTCTTTATTCCACTGTCGTTGTTGGCAAACGCTTCCGGCATTTTTTTTCGTTCAGCTTAGTTTGTTTTAGATTTGTTTTCGTGTGGTTTCATGTTAACATGTGTGCACCATCATTTGTTTCGTCACCATTTTGTTTTCATTTTCATTACCAAATCATTACATAAGATTGTTGTTTATGTACGTATAGAATATTTTGTTTTTATGTACTTATGTATGTATTATTTCATCAAAGAAAACACGCGACCACAGGCTGACAAGTCTTGTGGTTCGTGTACATGATATTCCATCAGTCCAGTAATGACGCATACCCACTGCCGGCTGTTTACGTATTCAGTACTATAATTTCTGGGAATATTCCCAACTGGAAAATACAATACACACCCAGTAAATAGGACATCGGCAATGTAGGCATTATGGATGTACGATTGTGTAGTTCGATTTTATTGTTTTACCTACTTTTTGTTGTCAGGAATTTCATGCATGCACTGGAAAAAAATATGAGAAAGTCCTTTATGATTGATGTATACATGTATCTATAATAAAATATTCAATTTATTACAGGTATTTAAAAATATAATATTCTTGTTTCATTTAGACGTTTATAGATTTTTTATTATTTTACTGTATTTATGAAACCTCTTAGTAGTATATGTAAATAATATATCAAATATTGAAAAATATGCCTTTCCCTATACAAAGATGGCAAACGTAGTGTAACAAAAACATTATTCAAAATATATTTAATTATACAAATATACCTAATACGTAATTTATCATCAATGAGTGTCCTTTCAACCATCTTTTTTTTTTCATTTAAACTCTACCTGACGTGAGAGCGCAGGGTAAAAAAACTTTACATACACACAATTTAAAAGATATAATTAAATAACAATGAAACTAATAACGACTCAACTCGTACATTCGGCGACCTTTACGACTGACTACATACGTGTTTAGGAATCGTGAATATCATTATATGATCCTACATGTAGTTATTATGATGGTCGGTTACAATAGCGTTTGTATTATAGCTGGAGTGTAGTGGCGACGAGCAATGGCGGCCGGGGTCGGCAAACAGCGCGGCGAGCGGCAACACGGGCAACGGCAGCAACAACTCGGGCGGCAAATTCCGCCGGCTACAGCTCAAGTGGGAGCTACTTAGCAACGCTGAAAGCCCTGTTACTCCATCAGGTATGTATTTATTAAGGTTTGTTGTTAATTTTGTTGATAAATATTTTGCTTAAATCAAAATCTTTTCAATTTTTTCTTGCTGATAGAAATTTTTCAGTTTCAAGCTTGAGTAGGCTAACACATATTTTATTTTTTAAATAACGGTTATGTAAACCTTCATTTAATACACTTATGATTTTAATAATAGAACATAAAATAATCTAAGTATAAGTACATTTTTAATTTTCGAATATATTGTAATAACTAATGTTTTGTTTCGGTCGGAACATATTGATTGAAAACTTGAATGTTACTCTTATATTTCCACTAAGGTGCCTACATATTCATACTTTGAGCAATGCCAGTGCTTAAACATTTATCGTCTAGATTGAAAACAGATATCCTATTGCATGTCTCAAATGCAATTGGCATCGAACTTAAAACGTTCTTCGTATCATGCAATTTCTAGAACTTGAATGCATAAATAATAAATATGGATGATTCAAATAGAATATTCGCGCTTAACTATCAGATTTAGTTAGATTTTATTACGATGCTTGGCTAATAAATATATTTGAAGGACGAATTTACTTCATTGTATATTTATAAGCTGCGATCTCTAAACAATAGGCAACGTTGCCTCAAAAGGCAGGGGATCCGCAATGGTAACTTCCGTAGGCTTATATAACCATGTACCGCTAACTTGAAGCCTTGAAACTTATTGGATTCTGCCATTCAATATCATATCGTGGTAGACATTTCTAGAATTGTAATTGATAGCTCTTTTAAAGTACTTACGTAATTATCTACATTAGAATTCTTGACTCAAGATTCGTATAGCAGTGGGATTGTAATAGATTAATGTTTTTAGATGCACCAATTTTATACCAAAACTTTCAGATGAATAAGACTACGCAATAAATGAAATTGTATCTCATAATTTCTTAAAATAGACATGTCGTATAATAAAATAGAGCTCGTTGTTTAATAGTTTAAACACTTGCGCGCCAACTAATTTTAATACCAGAAGAATTAGAAACACGCGGAATCATCATTTTAGTCACATTTTTGTGGTCATTTTCTTTAAGTATTAAATTGGTTATAGGTATGTACAATACGTACATATTTTTGATAATCTACATAATGTTAAAATAATACTCGTTCATGTTTATCAGTTAACAAGGTTTTATAGATACTGACTGTATGTATATTATAACTACAAGTTTTAATTGACGCGATAGTGCGGCGGCATTTTCTGGAAGTCTATGGAACAAATATTTGTGTAGACTTATTTTTGAATGTAGCGCTCTGTGATGCCGGCATTCTCAACGCTGTGAAATGATATGTCAGCAATATAAGAGCATCAATTTGGGCAGTTGCATTTTTGTACCATGCAAGTGTAAGACATGAAATTTGTACAAATAATAAATTATCAACTTTCCAATTATAAATTTTCCAAAAAAGTAAACATATTTTTCGTTTCTTCTTAATTTTACTAAGAAGCTCTTTGACACCCGATTTATAACTTCACATCATCAAAGTCTATTCAACCATTTCCGAATATTTGCATACATACTTTATCGATTTTTTACCCGACTGCGGAGAGTTACTTTTGTGGAGCGCATATGTATCTCTTATGATTTGGCATGCCCTATGGCCCTATAGGTCAAATTACTTGACAGATATTAACATAATATGACGTGTTGTTAGATTAGTCTAAATGATGATAGTGAAATAGGCAATATTTTAAGCAGCCGAGTTTTTGTGTTTGTAACATTTTTCTAACTCTATCTGATTTTATGCATATACAATATTTTATCAAGACTGTCACGTAGATACTCGTAAAATCGTAAGTATTAAATAAATGCACTGTGACTTACCAGGAGAGACGTCTCCGGCAGCGGCGCGCGGCTCGAAGATCCCGCGGCCGGTGTCGTCGCCCGTGCGCCCGCACGCGCCCGCCATCACCTCGCCCGCTAAGAACACGCACAGGTTGGTGTACAGTTTATTATTTACCACCCACTAAATTGTTAGTTGGTTTAATTTTAATATTGTTTCATTATGTTTTTATATATATTATAATTGAGGAGTAGCAGACGACTATGCAATCCTGATGGTAAGTGGTTACTACCGCCCATGGAAATCTGTAATCAACCCCAGACAGGATTAGATATTCCTACCTGAGGTCGGCCACAGATGCGCCGCTACTCCTGTCTAAGCTGGACGCCTCGAAAAGTACGTCTCCCGTACCGCACACTTCAAACCAGAACACAGCAGCGCGTAACACTGCTGTTATGAAGAAATGGGTATGTTATACTATTTTAAATAATCATTCATCTTTTAAATCATCTATCATTAAATCGCGTACCGCACAGTGTTTAAAATTGACAATACTGTTAAATTATATATTTTGCCAATAAGAACTGACTGACTTGAGGTATGAAGTTAACAACCTTTTGCCTATTAAAATATTCGATTTTAAGTTATAAAAGATAGCTCATGGAGGTACATAGAAGTACTTAAGATATTATAAACGACACTGAACTTCGTCGCTAGAGTGTGATGCTACCTTTTAAAATGTTTTTAAACTTGAGAGATTTCAGGACACATTTCTAGAATGAAAGTTCATTTTCACGATGTAAATAGACTCGTCTACAATTTCGTAAAAGTCGTCTGGCAATCGCGGAAACTCGAAAAAAATGCGTTAGCTATGCTTTGTTGTCTTTACTCAAAATAGAAATGACCTACCTTTCCAATGGTGAAACGCTATTTAACAAAACTGTGTCTTGTTTATTTGAAAGTGATGCTATTTCTTACCTTTAACCGTAGAGATTAGCAAATGTACAACGGCTATATTATAAGCAAATTTGTTTACATTCGGTGCAATAGAGTCGTGAAATATATTTATAATACACAGTTAAAATTTTCTTTAAAACCCTTTGAATTCTCGACTTCTATTATAAATTCGTACCGTTTGGCATGTGGCGCTATTAATAGTATTAATTAATAATATTAAAAATTAATAATATTAAAAAACTACTTTGTTTTTGATACTCCTTTTACCTTTATATAAGACTAGCTGACCCGGCAAATTTTGTACCGCCTCAAAATCTATTAATCAAATATATTTCATATAAGATATACCCTATGTTACTCGTGGATAATGTAGCTTTCGAATGGTGAAAGAATTTTTAAAATCGCTCCAGTATTTTTTGGGCCTATTCATTACAAACAAACAAAGTTTTCCTCTTTATAATATTAGTATAGACGTACAGTCCACATAATAATGTTATATTAGGTACGAGTCTATTCGCAATAATCCGCATATGGGAATTTCTGGGGCCTACTTCAATTATCTCTACCAGCCTTACTCTATTGTGCACAGAAAACTATTCTGTCGAATTGAGCACAATGGGTACTTTAATACTTATTTTGATTTATGTGTCATAAAATAAATGAAATCGCATTATAACCTACATAAGCAATAGATTCCCTCGGGGCAAGGCATCAATTTACGGAGGTTCAATTTTGTAACAGCCTATTTATATCACGCAATCTATCGGTACTATTACAGCCCATTGGACTAATATTTCAAAATATGTCGAACGCAACGAGTTATGAATATAGAGGAGCTGTTTATAATCTTAGTTAATGTAGAATTATTTTTAACTTGGGTTTGAAGATTGCTACAAGTACATCCTCGAAGCTGATTTAACTTCGAATTTTCATAACATTAACTATTCACTTATCACTCATGTATGAGTATCTAATTTGAGATGTGAATATGTAAAAATTATAGATATTACGAACAGTAAAAAAAACAGTGATTTTATAATTATTTTAGAAATATTTACAAGTCTTCAAATTCATTCTACAATATAGTTAGGATATTGATAAACGAGACTAATTTTACCAATACCCTGTATCAAAATATTACTAAATTGTATTAAGAATACACTTGACAGTCAATAACTGTTAAGTATGTATTTCAGGAATATGCTGCTATTTAGTATTTGTTGTTTATAGGGGCATTCCCGTACCGGTTCGGAAGGGTAACTCCCCGACGTCCGCTACGGCCACAAACCGTGCTGCTGCAAGGTCTACCGCCACTAATAAGAAACCACCGCAGCCTGCCAACAGGTAAGAAATTTTATTAGTATTTTAGGTACATATACATGTCTTATAAAAATCTCAAAATGTCGACGAATTAATACGAGTATACTCGTAAATCGCGCTATGCTATATTTTAAATGCTTTTATATTTAAGGTGAGGGTCTATCAACACTTTTGTGTGGGTATTCGGTATTATACATGTACTAGAATCTGTTGTCAAAAATTTATTATTAATTATTTGCCCATTCTTCATCATTCTACATCATCTTAGATAAAAAAATAATACATTTATCTATTTACTCTGCAAATCTTAAAATTTCTATATCAGATCCTAGTACATCTAAAATCTTCATTCTAGATATTTATGTATCAACTTCTATAAATTTTCTATACGTTTCTATTGCTAGGGCTTTATATTTGTTATAATATGTGTACTGGCATACAACATATATGCACGCATTACTTCAGAGTCATACCCGAGAAGCCAACGAGGAAACCCGCCCCGGAAAAACCGCGGCTCTCAAACACAAATGTTGCTGCTAAAATCACGTGCAATGCTAAGAAATCTCCGTATGTATAAATTAGACGGGAAATTGGAACTAACATGTACTAACATACTAATGTTATTTGGTGATTGGGTATTAATATAGTAACATGGTTAACGGCATGCTTAATTCTAGTTATGAGCACTTTAACGGCTTAATTTAAATATGGTATAGGTAATGTATTGGTTTAAAAGTATGAAGATAGGTAATTATAATTGTAACTAATACTTGCAGGTCATTACCAACACCATAATTTATTATTTGTTTGGTAAAAAAAAATTCTATAAAAGTTATTTTTCTGTTGTTTTATATGCTATATTTATGGCAGTGATTCAGTTCCTCATGAAACTTTACATAAGACTACATTTTTGTACGAAAAATATAGCTTGCGAATTTACATAAAAAGACGGGTCCTTTCCATTCATAAATGGGTTTCAAATGGGAATGGTTTTGTCGACATATAAGAGAAGTAAGATTTTTGGCATTCAATTGTACAAAATAGAAAGCCGTACAAAATACGACCAGCGGCCGAATATATTGAACAAAAGGTACAAAAGAGATCTAGGACAAAACTTTACAAAGAGACTATGCTTCTAAATAGATGAAAAATAGCAGGTTCAACTTAGATGTACCTTATGAAGTTATGGAAAAAGATTTAATGGAATCTTTCTAAAAGAGAAAGCTGCCTTAATTTATACGAATATGTTTAGTACTATGGTTTAAATGATAATTCCCAGATCAATTGTAAGTGGGTTGTAGTGCTTTAAAAGTCGGAGAAAAAATGTCTGTTATTTTTAATTTCAGAAAGTTAAAGTATTAAAAAAACTTATTTCAAATTGTACAAGCAATCCAGCTTTAGTTATAAATACCATAAATGTAGTAGGTATTTTCGGATATTGAACCAAATTCCTTTAGTGAAATACGATAACAGGCTATAAACAGCGCATGACCATAAATCACTTGTAAAGTTTAAAGAACAGATACTGGAGGGCATTAAAGACTCTTGAACATCTTTAAATAAAGTGCACTGAAGTTCATAATTCTTGCCGACTTCAATTTAAATCCAGGTCTATAGTATTGGATAAATAAAAATTAAAAGAAATTACAATTAATATGAATCGAGATGAGTGTAGCTATCGAAATAGTATTTACTATTTAAAATCAGAAAGGAGCCAAATCTATTTGTGATTTGTGGAAGTAGAGTACAAATACTGTGCTACATATTTAGGAGGAAAGCCTAATATAATTGAGTCACACGTCATATTCTCAATCATTTGTAAACTTGTAAACTCTACCGAATTGTATTTGACTTTTAGATGGATCATAGCTTAATCCTTATTATTTTTTGAGAGCGTTATATTCATTTGCGACAGGAGATAATAAATAAAATCATGATGATAAGTGATTATACAAAGCTAGCTAAATTATGCTCGTGAGAGTATGATATAGTTTTGTTAAGTCAGGGGAGGGGGTACCAAAAACAGTGGCATAGTTAATGTCTGTGATACTAAAATTCCGCTAGTTTTTGCATTTGTTCTCGCGTTTTACTAGACCCAGACCCAGACCCAGAGGATAAATAAACATAGGCATTATATCGTTTTATTAAAAGTTTCTAAAAACAGCGGTGTAGTTGAAATCGATAAAAGAACGCTAGTTTCTAATTTTTTTCTTCAGTTGTACTAGCCGTATGGTCCAGTCCCCTAACCCGGAGGGGGTTCTCTTCTTGTACACTCTCATGATAATAATCACCAGCAGTCAGTGATACGTACGTCTAGCGTAGTCGAAGTCGATAATATTAAAAGTCAGCTAGTTTCCAGTCCAGACCCCTAATCCCCTCTACTCGCACACTCCCATAACAACCACCAGCAGTCAGTAACAAGTGTCGTGTGCGCAGAACGTCCCGCGTGGACCGCGTGGAGGGCGGCGGCGGCGCGCCGCGGCCGTCGTCGCTGCCGTACGGGCGCGCGCCGCCGCCCGCCGCGCCGCGCCGCGCCGCCTCCTCCTCCGCCGCGCGCCCGCACGCGCACCACGCGCAACACGCGCAGCACAAGAACAGGTGGGCTATGCGCATTTTACTTTAATCCTATGCTGGCAAATCATTTGCAATTCTGTTTTTTATAATGTTCATTTGGCAAACGAGTATGCGTGCGTACCACACGCAGCACAAGAACAGGTGGGCTATTGACACTTTACATTAGTATAGTCCGCGTCAAACGTCTAGTCCGCTCTGGGGGCCTACCACCATCTTTTAAAAACCGTCATAGTTCCGGAATGTTTTATTTCAATATTACATCAACATTATTTTGATTCGTACCACGAGCTCCTTAAAACAATATTGTTCTATTCCTGCCGAGTGATGTAAAATAATGAATAATTTGTCTATTCCTTATCCAAGAGAAAACGAGACATCAACACTAGAGTCGTTTCTTTCGCACCATAGTCTAGATTGTGTTCCGTCATACGCAGTTATACAGACTTACTTACTTAATTTTGTTTGACATACTCGTATAAGTACATATTATTATTATTAATTAAATTAAGTAAATATTAAGACACCCTTATCCAGTTTTCGAGTACTAGTTGTAAAAAAGTAACTGGAATTGACATATTTTGCTTAAAAAGTTAAATTTCGTGTACAATTATTTTTGGTTGAATATATTTTAAAACGTTATTCAAGTGTAACACTATTATCCAGTGCAAAGGAACGTTTGACGTTAATCGTCATTGCAAAATTTGACATAAGTACAACATTAAATTATGATATTTTGTGCCACTTCATGGTACGAATTCGGTACAAAAGAATGAATGATTTCACACAAAACCGCTTGTTTTAATATTGTTTAAACAATCTTACTTTAACGAGATCGTGGTACGAAATTTCAATGTATGATTAAAATAATCTTGTTTTAAGAGATGGTAGTAACCCGCCTGAAGTTGTTGCGCGCAGGTGTAGTCAGAGAGCCAACAGTAAGAGGACACCTCAAATAAATGTAAATTTAAAGATGAAACAAAATGTTTTAATTTCAATGATATTGAAGTGGCATACAAGTATGCATGCGCACCACAAGCTGCCCAAAAACAGGAGGGTTATGGACGTTTAGCATTGAAGTAGTTTTAAAGATAAATAGATGATTTAAAGATAAAAAGATTAAATTAATGTAGATTTAAAGATGTTACAATCTTTTGTGATTCTCATTTTATAATGTTGGCAAACGAGTATGCATACATACGAGTACCACACACAGCACAAGAACAGATGGGATATGTATACTTTTTTTTATAGTAGGTTTAAAGATGGGAAAATATTTTTAAAATATTGAAGCGATAAACAAACATGCAGTCTTCTCGATAAAGGTAATTGTCGCCCATGGATATTCAAAATCAACCCTAGATAAAATAAGACTCCCTATCTAAGGACAGTCTGTAATGTGATTAGCTCTGAGCATATCCGCGTCAAACCGTGTTTAAAACTACTGTTATAAAGTAGAAACTACTACTGGTATAATACTATTATAACAGTTTTGTATGTATAGCGACATTAATAATTTGCGAACAGATAGGCAAAGTTTGCCGTCATTTTCTTTATGTTCTACCGTATACAGAATGTATTTCAAAATATTATTTATCTGAAGAACGACATAAAATGCCTGTGTGATATAGCAACAAATTTTTCTTCTCTATTGAATTTAAATAATTATAAACATATTTACACATTTCAGGTACGTCAGAACATTGTGGCACCGCTTGCCTTCCGACTCGGGGCACCTAGCTTTCAACGAGGGTGAGCGCTTACGACTCATCCTGGAGGTAGACGACCAGTACCTACTGTGCTGTCGGGGCGAACAGAAGGGCCTGGTGCCCCGCGACGCCGTGCTCGAGGACTTCTGATACTGGCAGCCCTAGCGCGACTGGCGGCCGCACTGGCGGCCCTTGCGCTATGGTGACGAGGCGAGAACTACGTTACGTTAACGTACGCATTACCGGTACTACGTGCGAACGTACTACGTGCGTACGTACATGCGGGTATTTGAAATCTTATACGTAAATGGATACATGTTCGAGTTTGAAAGAGATTTAATTGAAAGAGATTTAATTTCGAGCTGAGAACACAAAGTAAAAGTTATTTATTGGAGAATAAATACAACAGAAAAAACAAGTTTCTAAGTATATTTGTCGAATATGATATTACTTATATGATAAATTTTAAATAATATGATTATTATTTTTACATCTCATTGAGAGGTATTTCGTTGATTTTTAATAGTTTTACTTTACTTGCTTTTTTTCTTAATTTCTTCCTATTTTAATTTTTATTTTGTGTACGCTACACGTATAGGAATTAAATCTTTACAATTACAGACATACCTAACATGTAACTATACTTTCATGTGCAAGATTTCAAATGCGTGGATTAAATGTAGTTCTAGCCTACACGTGCAGTGTTTAAGCCAGTCCGCACTAGAAGGTAGAGACAATTGTTGAGTGATAGAGACCGAAGCGATCAGTGCGTTAGTTTATAAAGGAACATTTGTTAGTCTGGAACTATTTGAAAACGGATTGAGGTGTCGAGAATGAAACGTGTGGATGGGATAAGTGCTGTTAATGAACTCTGTATATATAGTGCATCTGATCATCTTATCTTCGACGTTTAAGTAAGAGTTAATTTAATTTTTATGTTACCCAACTGAGCAATGTTTTACACTTTCCCTAATATATTATTGTACATTGGTCTTTGATCGGGGATTCCTGCGGCTGACCTGAAATATAATCTAGTATTATTACCTACATAAATTCTAAAATTACTAAACTCCTTAAAATAACCATAACTTATAGAATCTCTTACTTAATTTACACTTGGTTTCATTTTTAAACAAAAACAAGGCTTATTTATTTTCTCTAAAAAACTAAACATATTCTGTTAGTATGTAGATAAACGTCTCCAGTAATCCCCAGTCAACGACCCGGATTGACATCACTTAAAAAATCATGTATTTCTAATTCTGTAGAAAAATCTAGTCTTATGTTGTAAGGCACGAAAATTGTCTTAGACTGTACATAAATTATTGTAAGGAACACAAATTGTGGAAATATTTACTGAGCATGGGGTTATACTATCGCATTTAGAATCTAATATTGTGTCGTAACAGTAAATATATTCAACAATGGGATGTGATATCTAACATAATTATTTACTTTTTAGTCTAGGGAGAAAATCTCATTCTTTTAAGGCTAACTCATGCGCTAAAATCAAATGATCGATGCCGAGAGAAAGACGCCCGATATTAATTTTTAGATAATTTGGATGGAATTTGATGTCTAAAGTATAACGATACTATATTATAACGTTATTAGTACTTATCGGTATTTAACGATATCTAAGCCTGTATATAATGTATTACCAAAATTATTGAAACGTTTAAAGGGATATGTGTTAAAATTATAGTACAATGTAATGATTAAACTTGTTACCGATAGTCGTGTATTGTGCAAAGACTGGTTACGATATGAGGTCGCCACAGACTCGATTAACTCAATGTGGTTACTAACTGCATGCGGCCTTTCCTGCATGGAGCCCTTCCCTAACCGATACGTGGCTAAACCTTCGAAGATTTTTACGGATTTTAAAGGAGTTTAGGGCGCCTAACTTTTTATGTAACTAACTGCATGGCCTTCGCCAAAATCCTTTCCTCAGCGTCTTATTTACAGGGACATCGCCTACTATGTTTCAAACGTTTAACGTGTTGGTGCGTAACTTCGTACACAACTAATCGCATGCGCCTCTCCTGCTATCACTTCCCACGCCAGCACAATGCTAAAGCGTTTGCATATGGAAAAGTCCCGTTACAAATGCATATGCAATAGTCCCGCTCTTAGTTTGGCTACGGAAAAGTATTGTTGTATCATTCTGCGGTCAAACGCACATCACTATTAGCGACTATCCTATTTAACGTTCATAGAGGTTTTAAAATTGTATGCTTCAAATATACAGGTTGTAGTTATCTAACTTTACCACAATGTGATGTAAGCGTCATATCACTGCTTTAAACCTGAAAACGGACAAATCGATATTTTTGGTATGTGTATTGCTCAAGGTGGAAGGAGGTGGAAGATTTTATTGGATATTATATTTAACATAAAATACTCAATGTAATTTCATTATTATATACGCGGATTGACGTTCAGTATTCAAAATATTCGATGTGTAGTAAAATGTAAATAGTGTTCTATAAATATTAATTATTAGGGAAATTAAAGGTCAAAATTGTAACAAACCTTTTGAATGCACGAAACAGTTCCTCTCGTAGTCCGTCGTGCTATCGAGTCACAAAATTGGTGAAGTAGTACTAGTAGAACAATGTTAATAGAATAAAACGGCGTCTTTCTCCGGCCAGTGTGATGTTTGGAACTTGCCAACTACGTTCAAAGAACAAAGACTTAGAGGCTCTTCGGTACGGTAAATCTCAGTGAAGGTGGACGTATGTTGACAATTAGGACTGTACTATAGATATAATTATACAATAACTAGCATAAGAATGTTGATCGTAGTTCAGCGGAATCATGCATAAGTATTGTGTAAATCATGAATTTTGTTTGTAAAATAGGTATCATTGAAGTGTTATTTTATTCGCGCTTTGTGACTGAATGATGTGATGTGGCCTTTTGTATGTAATAAAGTTATATAGTGTTACGTGTTGTGAGAGTTCGCTTGTTGCATCAGTCGAGTATTCATCGTGTCGTCTACTTAACATTGCATTACCGGATGCTTCCACAAATAATTTAATTAATAATAATATATCGAGAACGTATTATATCAGTTTAGATGTATAGTCAAATCGACATGCCTTAAAATATTCACGTATTGCATCGTTGAAGTGAGACAGGAAGGCGGTTCGCTTCGATAGCTTGAATCGCTTGAGAGTAGCGCATGTAACCGAACCTTAGAAAGTTTGTTAGTCGTAAGTTTTTATCAAGTATTTGTATTGTCGAACGATGTTGACCAGTTATTTTTATTATAAAACGACATTGTAATTCCTGCGCGCTCGTTCACCGGGACGATGCAAGGGCTGTAGTGGTGAGTTGTCCTCTTCTGGTACAAACGTTAAGTTATTTTATTATGTGTGTAAAGATATTTATAATTTTACGATTGGGATCAATAAGTTGGACTTTGAGTTAAAGATTTTATTTTCTTAAGAAAAAAATAAAATAAAAAAGAGACTTCGTTTTATACGAACGTCAACGAACGACTGAGATAAAAATTCCGAATAATTATTTAAGTTCACCTCGAAAAATCATTTTGTGTTTCGATAAGACATCTGTCATACAACATAATTATATATTATTTAATTTAAAGATATTTATGTTAAGTGCCATAATTTAATGAATTAACAATTGATAAATATTATTGTATCGCATAACCATGTACACCAATTAAACAATATAATATAAAACAAAATGTTGTTTTAATGATTACCTAAAAGAGCCATAGATATACTTAAACATATATATTTTTTTATAATATAGGAGTAGCATATGAGCATGCAGTCCACCAGATTGTAAGTGGCTGCCACCCATGGACATCTGTAATCAACCCCAGATAGGATTAGATATTCCTACCTGAGGTCGGGCTCAGATGCGCCGCTACCCCTGAGGACTAAGCTGGAACGCCTCGGAAATGTATATCTCCCTTACCACACCCTTCAAAACGGAACACAGCAGCGCCTAACACTGCTGTTATTAGGCAGAAATAGGTGTGGCGGTGGTGCCGCCGCAGTCGAACCATGAAGGGTTCTACCACCTTCGATGATTATAGATAATGAATGATCTACGTGAATACTTAGCCAAATCAAACAAACAAATTCTATTTATTTAGGAAACAGACTGTTCAAAGCTGATGCAATTTCCATAAAAAGCAGTAATTATTGCATTAAAATATTATTTATACACATATTTTAAAATGAGGTATTTGCCTGACAACCATATCAAGAATTATTTAATTTATTTTAATTTATCGTAATCAGGATATACAATCAGAAGATATGATAACTTACAAGCTTTTTAAATTTCATACGCGTGCCGATTATTAGCATCTATTAAAATATGACGAATAAGATATTTGCGATACCACTTATCGGTTTCTTTAATCCCTTTGTAATCGTTCAGCGATAGTTAATTTGTTTAAAGTATTCAGCAATCAAAATTCAATCATTTTAGGACCCTCTTTACAGTTGTACTCATTTTGCAAGAAAATCATAATTGCTTTTCAAAATAAAATGAACATTCAACTTGAACCACGTACAGTCTTATATAGATTCGATTCAGTTACAATTAATCTCAGCAAATTATAATTTGCCAGACGAATAATATAAATAGATAGAATAAGGCAAATTAAAAAAGGCAATAAAAAACACTATATTATTCAACAAGTGATATATTAAGATATTGAAGAAAAGTTACATGAAATACACACAAACTACATAAATAATTCAACTACTGAATATAATTTCTCTACAGTTAGAATGTCAAACCCTACAAGTGATCTTTATCTAATAATAGAGTTGTTTAAAGTAGAGTAACATTTAGTGATCAAATTATCATTCAAGTATATTTCTACAAAGTTTTAAAATGTGACACTATTTAATTTTTACGTCAATTTCTAAATTATTATAAAATGAAAATGAAGACTTAAAATTGATAAAATTATAACATTTCTGAAGGTAGTAAAACATTTATAATACATTACAAAGATTGGAATGGAATATCATAACATTCTTTTCAGTGAACATTAATTTAGCATATAAGAAGTACGTATAATGAATATTGTAAAATTACAAACGATTAATTGTGTCGAGTGTAAAATGTTCATAATTTTGGATGTTAGGTGTTATTGTAGATTTAAATGAGAATAAAGATTCTTAAAACTTACATTAAATGTTTTTCCCATGTTTTTGCCTTACATGCGTATATTGTTGGACGGAATTATAATTAAAATGCATGAAGCATTAATTACGACGGTTATAAAAAATCACTTTTTGCTACACCTACGTAAAAGACAAGTGTGAGTAAACCCTACGTCGTGATGGAATTTAAAAATGTGTTAAGAATTAAGTTACTACACGATCTACATTAGTGAAATGAGCTACAAGACCTACTAGAAAGAGAGATCACTATTGGCAAACTTATAACCCCTCTGAGATCACAGCAACTGGCTTAATGACACAGGTTTTTGAAGAACATGTGAGGTTAGGAATCATGAGGGCCAGCTTTACTTTCCGCATGGTAAATCCCTACACGTAATATTTTAAGAATATAGTTATCGACACTCAGAATACTTAGAAGGGTCATAAACTTTGCTTTGAATTATATCTGTAAGAATAAGTGAGATCAATATATGGTGAAGGCAGGTCGTTGTGTGAGGGACGTTCGTCGCGAGCACATGCGGGGCGGGTCGCGGGCGCTGGCGGGGCGGGCGGCGGACGCGCGGCGGTTCCGCTCGTTGTTGCGCTGCGTGCGCTGCTCCTCGTCGTGCTTGCGGGGCGACAGCGCGCGGGGGGTCCGCGGGGTGTGCGGGGTGCGGGGGAACCGCGCTGAACGACTCCGCGACAACGGACGCTCGTCCACGTCCTCTTCCCACTCTTGCATGGACATGTAAATGCTGTCCTGTATGGAGAAACGCTGTATCAATAAAAGCATGAAGCGGAAACAAACAGGTAAGAATAACAAATTGAATTCATAATAGGTACATATCGAATAGTAACGTATTGTAGAAATAGAAAACTATAATTGGTAGTCTTTTCTTTGCTAAACCGTTAAGAAAGTTGGGTAAGATAATAATATGTACTTTTAATATAATATAATAAGTAATGGATCTAACTGATTGTGCATTGACTATTAATTATTATCTTCGTTGAATAATAACGATGAACGTTTGTGCAAACATGGAGTGCAAGTACACAAATCTTAATACATTTCGTCGACTGTCTTGGTTTCGCCCTGACTGTCTCATGCACAGAGGGTTCCAGGTTCAGTCTCGTCTAAGCTGGGAATTGTTTTTGATTTTATATGTGCCCATGGAATTCATGACACAATGTATCTTAGTGGCTGACTATGAGTGTAGAAAGCATAATCATCTTATAAAATACTTATTTAAAATAAACCAACGTGAATACTTACAAATATGCTCCAAAGTACCCATCTAAGGTGCGTGCAAGGTGTTTGCTCTGTATGTAACACAAACTAATGACAATGAACTACAAATAGAAATAAAACAAAGATATAGGGTTAATTTATATTAAATTTCACATTTACCAATTATAGTTGGTATATCTTTGCGATTGCAGTATACGCTAGATAAAAAGTTTCCTATCTCGCTACTATATTTTGATTAATTTTCAATAGAAAATAAAACACATTCAGCATACTTCTATGGCGTAGCTATACCTAAAGGCATCGAAGTAAAATATAACGAGCTGTTATAAATATCATACGTGTAATACGGAGAATTTTGTTCCATTATTATCTTAAACTAATTAAAATGCAACACACTACCTTACTTTAATGACAATGCAAAGTAATTGTGACTTAAAGCATCGACAATATTAATACGGCTATCTACGTCTAATTAGTTCTTATAACGGTATAATATAAAACATTTATTAATTCTAAAAATATAATAAACCTGGTCAGTCAATATCGAGCCCGCACTGTTCTCGGCACAGCATTACAAAACATTACATATTTTTGTAAGCGAACAATATGCGTTTATTTTGTTACCACCATTGAGTGTTTTAGTCAAATAAGCAATACTTATAGCATAGTTACGTGTCTTGCCAAATCGTGTATTAACTGCTGTGTCAAGAACTCTGCTATCCAACAACAATCCCGATGTTCTCTATCCGCGCTTACCACCCTACATTCATATTTAAAAATAATACTACAAGAACATTTCACAAAAATTGAAAACAAACAACAAAATTAAATGTGATCGTTTCTCTGTGAATGTAGAGTTTCTTGTTATTAACGTCCGGCTTAACAACATTCCAATTAAATTTTAAACTTTATTTTTAACATGAAAACGAATACGAAATCTGATTACACTACGACCTCCAAATATAAATACCAAATATCATAAATAATGCTTACGTCACAGAAAAAGAAAATGTAAATGAACACAATACATAGAAACATTGATCGATTCAAAATACAAAATCTTAAATTGCATATAACAAAACAGTGCTCTAAGTGTTTATACACTATAGAAAAGTGAAAAGTGCAATAGTGGTTTATGTCTAAAGACAACCGTCATGATAGCCAATTATTTCTTGGCTAGTTGTAAAAAAAAACAATGTAGAGTAAATTACGACAGTAATATATATAATGTTCGCAAATAGCTGGAATTCGTAAGTCGAATTGTACCTGTTGCCTGTTGATACTTTAGCCTTTTAAATTTCGTTGATTGAAATGCATTTACCATTACAGTTAGGTATTTTGCTCTGTATGACACATGAGTAAAGACCGTTAGGTAACAGTTCAATTAGGAACCAGCATCAACTTTATCGATGACATCATGATTTTAAATGCACATTAAATAGATCGACGGATGTCAATTAGACATTAAGGCGGTTCACATTAACGTCGTTGCATAACGCATAGGTGACGCATGTAACATGCGCCAGTGTCGGTCGATAGGGTCCAACGGAGAAAGTAAAGTATAGCATATGCAGCGAACGCAATGAAAACTCACCTTACGTAATTCTAATACTAAAAATACATACATTTTCGGTACCAATATACCTACTACATTAATGACAGTTGCAACTTTGAAATCTAAATGGGCAACTAAGTTGTTCTATTACACATTTATCTATTGGCACAACATATGATCATCTATTGGTAGCACGCAATAGGAATAGAAGGTTAAATAATTACACATTTTATAATTAAAGTACAGGTTCAACCAATATAATAACAATGTAATGAAATAGACATTAGGTAAACATATTGTCGTAAAAGATATGCTATTTTATTGACATTTAACATGAAACCTACAGAGACTGGTACCTAATGAAAAAGTACGACAGAGATCGCTTATCGCAATAGGTACATCTAAAGTAATGTTAACTGTATACAGTAGCCGTTAACAATGACAAAATAAAAATATAGAAAATGTTTGGACTCTTGATTATTATAAAAATTAGTGTTGATTATAGAGAATCACTGTGAGTAGCTTCAGCACGGCTGCTGATTCAAATTCTCGTCAGATTTCGGAGGCTGCACCGCCGGAGGTATTGGACTCTAAAACAAAAAATGAATTTAAAAGTAAATTCGGTTGGTAAAATAGATATTTTATGAAAATGCTTAAAAATCAAATGCTGTAAACAAACTCATAAATGAAAGCAGTCACTCTAAAAACCAAGGTATAAACACAAAAAAAACAGGAGTTAGTCAACGAAAACGAACACAATCTGCGATCGCTAAATACCTTAACCCAATAAAAGAAAAAGTCAGTAATATGTGTATAAGTACTCGGGCTGAAACAAAAAAGGGATGAAGGTTAAACGACAAATTAGAAACAGCCGATGACAATAAAATCCATCACCAGAAAGCAACTAAAGAGGAATGTAATAAAATAATGAAAATAAAGAAACCGAAATGAGTAGGCCCACACAACTGGCATGCTTTACCTCTTGCCGCGATTGGTTGTGACTACTTGGGAGCGGAGACTGCCCTCCGACCTGCTTGATGTATTCTTTATCGTCAAATATTTTGACTTCGCCGCCGCCTGGTTTATGTTTCACGTTGTCGAGAGAGCCCACCTTGCTTTGGGCTTTGAAATCCAATTTTTGGTTTTCAATCTGTTCGGAAAAGTGAGTGTGCACTAAAATATACCTAATGATGACATATAAAGCATTATATATATAATAAAGAGTCCCGTAATTCGAATTTGAAGTCAGCTAATAATAATTATTGGATTGTTTTCAGTGTATCTTGGTTAAATTTTCTCGGTCGTTATATACAAGTTTAATCAAACACTCATTTTTTAAAACAATAATAGTTGAGGAAAGTAATCTAAATACCTAATTATACGCAGCATATTTAAATAGTAGGTAATTATATCATACTAAATCATAATTATATTAATACATTATTTTTATAATTACGGAACTCTTTTAAAGTATAAAATACATGCGTAGCTTATAGTATTTATAATTGATTGATGTATGTATAACTGTACGTAGCGATATATATTTCTAGGTATTGTTTATTGTGAACAAAGGCCATATTGGTAAACTACTATGCAAGTGAAGTCGGTGTATCATAAATTATGGTGAAAAGATCCATTGTCAGACTAGCTATCTAGTGCATCTGTCGCGATTTGCATGAGAAATACATGAACATAATAGGTAGGTATACATAAAATATTGCTGATAGATAGCGTGCATGTAAATCGTTTTCAAGTAAGTACCTAAACAAAGGGATATCTTGTAAGTTAATATTTTTGGAGTTCATTCCATCTATTTGCTTCTTTTATTTAGTTAACGTGTTTTGTGATATATTGTAAAGTTCCGTCAAAAAATATACATTTTTAAAAATTTTAAACATGCCCATTCCTAATGATTTTTATCTCGTGGTCTCATTCTCAATTCATGAGCGTGTCGGCAGCCAACTCGAGTCCAAACGCTGGATACGATTTAAAATAATAACGTTCAAAAATTATAAACATAATGCATTCCGAATGATTTAGATGCACCAGACTGACCTTTCTATTTAAATAATGAAAAGCAAAAGGTTTGTTCGACGCTCTCCATCGGGGTAACGCCCATTTAACAAACTAAAAACAACAACGACACTCAAACTGTTTTCTTTCACGGGCGGATCCCAGATAGTATTCGAAAATTCCGCAACTGTGAATTTTAGAGGCATTAAATGTTACAATACCTAATAGATATAACAGTAGGTCAAAAGCATTTTTAATTCTCTTTCGAAATGTATACTCTTGTAACTTTTTTTAGATAAACTTGAAAAGACAATTTCCTATTAAATTGCAAAAAAAAACTTAATTTAACCTATTAATTTAATGTATATCTTAATTTTGAATAAATTACAGTTATTATATAATGTAAACAATAATCAAATACAGTTCAAAGATCAAAGATCTTAAAGGATCATTTTTGATATCCTCTTAACAAAATAATAGACAAAATTTAAATATTTTGTTACCTTCACGCCGCCTCCGCCAGGCTTGTGGTTGATGTTGGCAGTGGACGCTACCTTCGGCTTGGCTTTTTCTTTAAAGTCCAGCTTCACAGTTTCGATCTTCTTGTCCCCACCGCCGGGCCTGTACGTCGTGTTCTGAAGCGAGCCTATCTTTGATTTCGCATTCCACTCCAATTTTGTAGTCGTGATCTAGAAACAATTCAATATATTTCATTGGTGGATATAGTTAAAGTTAATGACTATGTATTTGATGTACTTGTGTATTGGTCTTATTTGTTTAATCTCTCTCTTCAAAATTAACATAATAAAAATACAAATAGACTAATAATGGTCATTTTTTTTCTGTATTATTTACAGTGCTAATAATTTAGTAAAATCATACCTTCTTGCTTCCACCACTAGGAGTATAGGCATCATTCTTCGCAGCTATCTTTGGCGTCACGTTATTGAAGTCAATCTTCCTGTTTTCAATCTTGACTTTTCCACCACCCGGCTTATAGGTTGTATTATCGAGTGAACCGATCTTGGATTTCACAGCTTTAATGTTCGGTGATGGAGCACTGCCCACTTGAACTTTGTTCATCGGAACCTCTGAAATTAGGTACATTATTTTCAAGTTATTTTACTTATTTACAATAAACCATGACAAGTCAAATATTTAATTTTGCATACAATGTTGTGAGAGTTTTCTTTAATGATTAACGTTTATTAATTTGTGGACTATGCTGTAGGCGTGCCCCGTTGTGAGGATGACTCATCAACACAGGTATATACCAAAAAAGGGGTGAGGCCTAGCTTTCCATATGTTTTATAACTCACTTTTCTTTTCAGTAGGTTGAGGATTTTCAGGCGTTTTTGCCGTAGCACTCTTGCTCGATGATCGGGAAAGGCTAGGCTTAAGGCTGCTGCTGGATTTCTCCTTTGTCGGTAACTTGCTTGGAAGTTTTTTATTTGGCGAACCCGGTGATCCATTTATGTCCTATAAATTTAAACATATTTCATTACAAAAAATAACAAGAAACATATTATTAGAGTTAATAGCAATATAATAAAATTAAACTTACGTTCCCCTGTGTCGACTCATCAACTCCGCTATCATTGTCCCCATCTAAAATGTATAAAAAGGCAAATTATTATCTAGAATGAATAAATAAAATTTTATAATTATAACTAATAAAATTATGTTATTGTATTTTATTTAAACATAAGGCTTAGATCATCTCAAAACTTGTGTAAAGTAATAGTTTGACATTAGTAAAGTTTCCTATTTCTGTACCTTTCGGTCGAGCTTTTGGAGCCGAGGCTACCTTTCGTGGAGTCGATTTTTTAATATCTGTAGATGTTAGAGAGGCGTTAAAATCAGTCGGCTTCTTGGCAACAGCTGAAGGTGGCCTAGCATCAAGGACGGGAGATTTGGAAACATGTTTGTTTGGTGTTACTGCTGGTTTCACATCTTTTTGAGTCTCCGGTTGAGGATCTGAATGCACTTCAATTTTAGGCGTTTTTGGCCGTTGCGGTTCTGGAGTTACACTCTGAGACTTGTTGTTAATCACTGAGCTCTGTGACACATTTTTAGGCTCAGGTGAATCGTCACTACGCGTCAGTGATGGTGAACGATCAGATAAATCTGGCTTATTTTGTGTTTGCAACGTTTCATTCTTCGGAGTTGTTGAGTTATTCTGCAGTATAACATCATCATCGTCATCTAACTTCTTCTTGGAACTCAGGTTGGATAGAGAACCCATAAAGGATTCTGTCATTTTCGATCCCGATAAACGCGACTCCGGGCGTTCCGTAGTATCCTTACCACCATCGTAGGACGCTTCTGACCTCACACTTTCTACAGAACCACGAATATTATCTTTACTATCTTTCGCTTCTTGAATCAGACCAAGAGCCGGGCTTCGAGTACCTATGTCATCAATTCTTCCGCTGAGGGCGCTAACGGATTTTCGTCGATCGTCTTCCATCTTGAAAGGACTTGCTGCACCTGGTGCAGCAGCGATACTGAAACTTCTGGCTTTCGGAATGCCCGGTATATCAATGTCATTCTCGGCCTTTGAAATGTTTTGGTTATCATTAAGGATGTTTTGGTTATCCAGGTTGACTGGTTTATTTGGATCGGGGCCTTTTAAAGTACCTTGCGATGGTTGCCGCGAAAGCTGCCCAGGCGGCGGTTGTACGGATAAGTTAGTGCCTTGTTTTCCGTTTATTTGCGGTAACGTTTGCGGCCTAGACCCGTCCGGTGTAGTAACCCCGCCAAACTGAGGTGGCTGCCTGGGACCGAATTGCAGACTGTTCGGTGCAGGAGCTCTTTGTGGCGGTTGACCAGTGGTCGGTGACTGTTGTCTAGGACCTTGTTGAGGTACTACTGTTTGAAGACCTGTAGGACGCTGTTGAGGAGCTGGTACGCGAATTTGTTGAGATCCAGGTGGACCAGAGCTTATAGGCGCCCTCGTTGGTGGAGTTCCCAAGCGGGGTCCTAACTGCGGTGGGCTAGTGACAGGCCCTCCGGGCTGAAATTGAGGCCGTTGTTGCAGTTGTGGAGTTGCAGGCCGTTGTCCTTGAAGTGAAAATGTTGATCGCGAATCCGCTCTAGTAAGAGGCGGACGTACTGGAGGTTGATTCAGGCCCGACGAATCTAAGCCGTTTGGACCACCAGATGGTGGTCGACTTTCCACTGGTGCCTTTAAAATAAATAATTATCACAATATAACACACAAATAACATAAATGAAAAAGTGTTGTAGGTCATTACGTCATTTTCACCTTGCATGCTTAAAAGAAATAATTACTAAAGGTACTTTAGAGATGGTAATTGAGATAGGAAAAAGTTCAAACTTATTTATACCCTTGGGAAGTTGGTAATTAAAACTATGTTAAATGTTATTTCACACTTAGTGGAACCTAGTACTTAGTGGCAACTTACGGATTTTTTGTCTGTTGAGGGGCAAAAATCAGAAAGGAATATCATAGTAGTAAGATTATTATAGAAAGTATTATCATAGTAGTAAGATTTAGTTTGATATTTGAGTATACAGAAAGTACAAGATGGCAAAGTGATTGAGCAAGGCGGGGCTGGGCGGCGACATCCGTGCTGTCACAAGTGGGGCCCGCCTGGAGTCGACATGCCCATCAGACTGTCAGTTTAGAGTTCACTGGTCCCGCGCAAATTTTGTTTATGTTATATTTAAATTAACTAATTTCATGAGATTTATTATTTTTATACTACAATTTTCTAAAATATTAACATTGCCTATAAACAATGCTTTGATTGCAAAGTTATGGACATGTAATCGGAATCTAATGCCACGCTAAGGATAAAGTGGATAAAGAAATGTAGCGTTCAATATTTTATACTTTTTATGCAATACTTTTAGTAGCTAGAGTATTTTAAAGTAATCTATTGACTCTTTACTACAACATTTAATTGTAAAATCGTGATAGACAATCACAAATGAATACACTTCATTGCTGATTATACAATCAAAGGTGATGCGAAATAATGTAAATAAACTGAAAGTTGTTATCCTGAAACCGTTTAATAATAAATATTCGCTAATGTGACAGTCAGTATCTCCTCCTTAGGACATGAAACAAGAAAATTAATTTGTACTTCCGCATTCAGTAGCACACAAGTAAAAATCGAGCATTGCCCTGTAGTCACAACTCGTCACGAACTCGGCTACTGGGTCAACGAGTTATTGGAAAATATATCAATTCACAAATTTACTACCAAGGAAGCGTGTAAGAATTTGAATATAGTTACTTCATTTAAATTTCAAAAGTTCAACAAGCTCCCGTATTCGCCAACGCGAAAAAGCCTTTATTGAAATACTCTGCTCTGTTATTGAAATTTTAAGAACTATTTATTTACACGTAGACAATAGTTTGGCTGCTTTAAAAGTTAATTATTATTACTATATAGGTATTCACCCAGGTATGCATACCTGGGTGTCCCTGACGGGCGAAGACCAGACGGACGGCCTAAATACCGCTGGAAAGACGAAGCAGTCAGGTACCTCAGGGAGCTAGGACAAGATAACTGGCAAGAAATTGCACAGGATCGGGTGAAATGGCGACTTCTCCTATCGGAGGCCAAGACTCACTTCGGGTCGTCGAGCCACCCGAGTAAGTAAGTAAGTATATGGGTATTCAAAGACGATTATATAATACATAAGTATGTCCTGAGTTTGACAAGAGCGATCGATTTCAGGGAGCACGGACTAATTTTGATACCGAGAGTAAAGTCATAAGGTGCTACTCCAGAACTTTATTTGATTGTAATACCAAAAAAAATTGGAAGTTTAACATACTTGTACAAGTAAACAATCATTGTACTCTATGCGTTTATGTACAATACGAGCACATGAAAATATGAACGTAAAATCGATTTCTATTCCGTAACGTAGTTTCTATGTCGGAGACAACAAATCGATAACATCATAGGTACTGTTTTCCACACGTTACGACAAAGGCCGCCACAATCGCGTGTTCATGTATTGTATATAACGTGCTTCGTCAACCAACGTTATCGAATTTACATAGAAAGAGCTGTAAAATTTTGCGATATATGTTTTTTTGTCACAGACATTATACGACATACGAACTATTAATGCCAAATATAAAACAATGTGAACATGACACACACATTCAAACCGACGCTACGGCCGTCATTGCTCAAGGATAAACCTGTGGATAATACGTGTGGCTAATATACTCGTAAGTACAATCGAAAGACAAATGACGTACCTACGACACATAGTTTCGTTGAATCAGTTTATCTGCCACGTCAATGACTATGTATCGAATGAATTAGTTAATCATTGGTTTGAATTGTGCCTACAATAAGTTGCATGATGATAAGAAGAGTCATACCTTCTTTTAGTAGAATTTATTGACTCTGGCAATATAGAATTTGTAAAAATTTTAACGATGTCATCCATAGACGTTAATTCAATTATTTTAAGAATGTAAGTTGACTTTATATATGTTGCAATTATCAGGTGTGGGAGTTGAAAATAAATTGAATATTTCAAAACAATACTAAGACCTATAAAATTAAACCCTCTAAAGTAACTTTGAACCTTGAAAAATGTGTCAACAGCCCGAGTTGAAAACTGTACTTTAAAACTCAATTGAAGAGAAGTGGAAAAGTCAACACTTTAACTTCTTTTGTGGTCGAACACTCGCTAGTGCTTTAGAGGGACGAATAAGTCTGTAACAGACTATTTAATCGATGGCTCAAAGTGCTAGTGTACTAATACTGACACACAGTGCTTCCATGTCGGCCATAAGGCTTACCCGGTTCACGTTGTTACTTGTTACTTGCTCCATGTTGTTTTAACTACCACAAATGTTTATACTCTTTGAGCAGTAAACAAAGGTATTTATGTCATAATCTTCGCACGACGACAGGTTGCCTACTTGCGATATCTCCTTTGAAACAATAAAGACAATATTTTTTATTAGTGTCTAGAAAATCACGCAAAGCCTGCTACCATAAACTGCGCAGGGCATCTGTGCTCAAAGGTGGTTACGACGAACTACGTGTCGCAATAAAGTGAAAGAAATACCATACTGTAGTCTATGTGCAAAGATACGTAGGTACTTTCTTCTTTCTTATAAGCATATTATCGCTTTGTCTTCATAAGATGTAATCAACCGAACCAAAGAGTCTGGTAAAATTCCATGATTTTTTACAATTACAATGGAAGCGTGATTCTGATTCAAAATTATTGTTCTTCTAAATTGTCATTGAATCTAATTTACGCATTGAAATTACTACAGCATAGGGTGCAAACAAATAGTGAAACACAAAACAATTCGTGACGTGAAATGTGTATACTTAATGTTTAATTACAACTATAAAAGGTAATACATATTTATTCTAGTAAATTTCTTTGTTTTTTGTTTCATGTCGGTCTAGAGAACCGTGCAAGAAATAATCTTACGCATTGACGCAAGTAGATTATTAATAAACTAGTGTTTTATTATGTTCAATTATAAAACCGGCCTGTTACTTCACATATAGGTACTTAAGTAATAAAAACAAAGATAAAACTCGTAATGCGGAAATAAAGGGACCAATTGAAATTATTTTTATTAAACCATTCATTTGTTTGTGCTATTATAGTTGTAACCCGGCCATTAAATTCAAATAATGCAACTATACTTTCATTAAGTGATAAATATGTACGTGACTCATTGGTACACTCATCGAGTCGTCACAAAATTAAGGAGGTTCTGTTTTCGTAACCCTGACTACGCTTTCACAACTAATGGACTTACAAATTTTCTTTCCGTTAGCATCATAGATTAGTAAAGATACGAGTACTTCGCCGCCTTGAAATTGAATGAAGCCACAAATGGCTTATTAGTAAGTTCTTTTTTTGAATTCTTGACAAATAAAAACATTTTTAGACTAAATTTACGAATAAATAACTAATACTGCGTAATTTACATAATAAATGAATAATTATTTCAAATATTTTAGGGACATTTTAGCACGGAGACGTGGCAAAACTTTTTTACGCAATTATTTCAATTTCAAAACTGGGTACATTTTCTTGTTAGGATTGAGTAATCTTTACTAATCTATGGTTAGCATATAGTCAATGGACAATACCACGTTAATATTATTGTTTCTAGAGAACAAAGCGATCAAGAGCTACGTTTCATTTAACTGGCGCTATCCCAATCTTATTTCAGCTCTTTCTGCACAATAACGTCTGCGATAACACAAGGATAGTCGCTACATTGCTGACATAATAACACAAAACATACCACAATTGACGTACAATATATATTTTTTTTAAAGTAATGTCCCTGACTTTTTCCTATAAAACCTAGATATAAAATGAATGGCTCTTCATTCTTTAGTGAACATTAGTCAAAAAAATGACAAAGATATTATATTCGGAAACATAATAACGGTATATCCACGATTGTGTTGTTAAGGGACTAATTTCCTGACCAGTCAATCATTCGCCTGCATTTGGAAACAGATGAAAATACAAGTCACGTAAGGCTCTTATCAGTTTATGATATTGACATCATAGCGGGTTTCCGAGATATTTGTTGCTTTCTAAGTGTGTAAAGTAGAAACTAGCATATAGCTAGCACTAAATTGGGTAAGGCATAAGTATAACAGTACATAGGTACCCCTTTGACGATGAAGCCGGTCAAGTATACGTTTCAATAGGGAGGTTACTAGAGAAAGACGAAAGGATTGAATACACACCGTACACGTCTAAGGTTAGTGTTTCAATTTATTACTTAATACACAATTACATAATACCACGTTAAATCTTATGTTTAATCAACGAATGCCAATAATCATTGTTCAAATATACACTAAGAATTCTATAAGTATAATTATGTTTCTACAGTAGTAACTGTGCATAATTGACGTACATAATAAATTAGACTTATTAACATAAATCATATTCCAATCTTATCGGAATTAGAGTTATACTAATATTGTCGTTACATGTTCCTTACGCACATTATCTTGTGAACAGAGAAACTTGGAACGGGCGGAGAGTGTTGGCGTCATACAACCTGGCGTCAGAGCGTAGCCGTGACGTGGAGAGCTGAGGAGGTCCTCTTGCCAAATGTGACTCAGACGCGATATAAGCCGGCGTGTAACTGGCCGACGCGCATTTCATATCAAACCTTCGACCACTCAAGTGCTCGCATAAATACTTGAGGTGCATTGTGATGTTTGTTGACAGTGTCGACGTTATCAATTGCCGTTTGGAAAATATCAATATAAACGTACAAAGTAGGTTGGTGTACTCGTTGTGATATCGCTGCCATGTGCTCGGAATACTTTTATAGTTTCTGTTTAGACATAAATATTTTATTGTTTGTTTCTCTGGCTGTTGTAGTTATTGTTAGCGTTTGTTGTCGTTTTAAACTCAGTACAAAGGAATTAAATCGTATATTTGCTTGGATACTAAAAGTATTATTTTAATTATTACTTAAATTACTTTTTAATCAATTTTTTATGCGAGTTATAGTTCTAGTTTAAGTATCAAGCGTAAATTATATTCATATTCGAGGTAACGAGTAACAATACATTTCATATAGTAAACGAAAGTTTTTTTAGTTTGTATTTTACCAACTTTATATTCCTATATGTGATAAATATACTAAAATGTTTATTGTTTGGCTTTTATCATTATTTTTAATAACGAAATATTTTTTTTACAGACAACATGCATCCAAAATCTAACAGGCCGCCAACTTGCCCCAAAACACAAGTACCTCATCTGAACATTACTCTATCAACCGCGAATCAAAGGAGGACAGATGGCAGTCCGCAGCAAGGCGCGGAAAATCCCTGGCTGTTGAAGCCACAACATGAAATCCCTCCCACGCCGCCGCCACAAGTCGACGAGCAGACCGGGAACTTCTTCAAGCGAGCCGGTTAACATTCCTTTGTTAACTGTTTGGTTATACGAAATATCTTCCAAATGGCAGCGTGCCATCTTTCCGGAAAACTGACTTTCAAATAAGTCGAATAAAAATATTCATTACGTTATTAGAAACATATACGTAAATACCCGAGGATCGCAAAAGCTTTTAGCGGGGCGCCAGCCAACGTGACTGACGTGAAGAATCACCACAAAAAACTGAGTGAAAATAGCTTTAATATTGTATATGTTGAATTGATTGATGGATTCAGGAAAATAAAAAAGCACATATGGGTAGTAGGTATAGATATAATAAGTTAATCAATTTTATGCGTGCATGGGATTCGTAATCGTGGGATCGTAGATGTCCATGTCTTATTGTCATGTTTGTTAGCGTTCTGTAGTTGCTGTGTTGTGAAAATTTTGCTATCTATAAAGATTATGTATTTTATTGATAAAAGCGATACTATCTCAAATTGTAGAACATATATTTAATGAAGCAATTTAACAATTATCTTTAAATTTTAAGAGCGTTAAAAGTGTATAAAAAGATGATAATATAATGTGATATTTAAGACAATAAGCTATTTAAACAATTATTTAATCCTAAACGGTAGTTATTAAATTTATTTATACTTTTTGTTGGTTTAATTGTAAATAAAAATGTAAAAGAATGAATACAAAGTAGAAATGCATAGAAAAAATATTGTACTACTACATACTAACGTCTTGCATGTTTTTGCATGACGATAAACTTTGACATGAATAAATTTAAGCAAAAACTTTATGTCAATTTAAGTTTGTAACATTTCCGTAACTATGTCTATCAGTTTCAAATATAATAATGTAAGGTATAAGGTAATTTAATTTTCTGAATGTATAAAATGATATTCTATTATTATAATCGTATTGTTATAATATATACTTCGTTTCTTTATAATATATACATTTTTCCATAAGGAGATATTGAACAGGTAATTTCCTTCAATTTACAATAAAATATATAACTATTTATGACACAATCAATACATAATGATGTTTACACGACATTATGTTTTCATTATTTTCAAATAGTCACGTACATGTTTGTTTTATGGCTCAATTCAAAAATAGTAAAACAATTATTCAGAAGTTTGTTTTTTCGTGAAAAGAATAAAAGAGATGACAAATTACGTCAACTGAATACGTCAAACTTTTTGGTGGTATCTAATTTATTGTATGTGGACTTAATTAAACTAATAATCTTACTTTTATTATGCATTAAATCATTTGATCAACTTATTTATATACGTATCTTGAGATTATTGTGTAAGCAATAACTCCCTTAGAATATACTCTTAAGGGCGACAAACAACATTTATCAAGGAAGAATTGTATTTGGACAAAAGCCAATTTATTTATGTATTCATATCATTTAAAATCGCTCAAAAGTGAGCCATAGGTACGTATGAAAATAGATTTATATATGCCATGGAAAGAAAACAACTTTGTTATAGTAATAAAAATATGTAAATTATAATTGTAAGTATTACCGTGCCAACAGCCTATGACATATTAAAATAAATTGAATATAGCAGTAGCCCTATATATATAATTATTTTGATAAAATAATTTAAAAACCTATTTAGGTATCTGACCCTATTTCTCTTCCAATCTTAGTTCCAATACTTTGTCGTACGCACAGTTGTAATCAATAAAATAGGACAAAAAGAAACAGTTCAGTAGATTTTCTCTTTGGTTTGTCAACCGATTGTATCTATCTTTCCTTGGTATTGGCGACCTTTGTTCTTGACAATAAATCAATTATGAAAATATACCTATTATTATTGTGAAATTTGGACCACTAGGCAAAAACTAGTACTAATTTAAAGTTGAATGTGACCTACGCCTCTTTTTGAAGTCATCTATTTGACTCTCGTTAAGTCAGCCGCTAATAGAAAAGCTTACACGATAATAAAAACTCAAACAAAACGTTTAAACAACTGACGTATATGGATCTAATGATAGCAATTATTCAGTAAGACCTTAATTACGTTTACGAGTGGGCGATCAGGTGACTCGAACTGAGGGCGTGACTCAGTTGGTAACTGACTCACAATTCCTGAATTAAGGAATTAAAGTTGTATGCTCTTCTCAAACTTAATTTTGTAACACTTACAAGCAATGGCACATATTTTGTATTGTTACGTACAATATATTACATTTTCTGAACTTGTATTAGACGTATAAGCAATTTAAGAATACAGATTATCTTTCACGAGTGGATTATTTTGGGATCACAAAATAAAATTTACATCAGCAACAACCATCATCAAGAAATAGCTATCAATTAATTTTATATATTTGGCCGCTTCCACATCGATATTATTAGACTTACCTACATAAATGTATTACTGTATTAATCCCATTGCTAAAGATAGAATGAAATTAACAACATTTTAATTTAGCGAAAATAACATATTTTTTATAAATGATATAAATGTAAAAGCAGTTATTAAATATTTTTATAAACAATATTCAGTCGTTAATATCCACATGAATACTTTTTTAAATTACGCGTTGACCTAAATATTTCCTATAAGTAATGGAGATATAAATATTGATTACAGTGATAAAACATCCACTAAATAGTATTAAGATTATATTAGAGGATTAATAACAACATAATTAGTTGTAATGTTTGGGCAATAATCCAAACTCGACATTCTTTTTAAGTATGTATACTGCAAACATTCTGTAATCGATATATAATTTTATAATCAGCAAAGTAAGTTTTATCTTCATATGGTTTTTCAAAAATCTATAATAATAGAACAGGATTTTCATTGTGTAGCCAAGTAGAAATCACCTTAAGTAGCATTGTAATTATTTCTAAAACTGCCTAATATCTCTTTCAATTTTATTGTATTGAAACTTGAAAGTACCCCTTAGAAATATAAAACTTAATAATTCCACTACACTACTTAAAAGCCCATCATTAAATTCAAAATCCTAATCAGGAATTATTATTAGCATATATTCTTAAATCAGTTATAAAATAAAAATTGATATATTCGATACCAAAATAAGTATTCTAACAGTTATATTCCAATTCTAAGTGCTTTATTCCGTCAAGCTTCAGTCAAGTATTATTCAAACACTTGAGCAACATTCACTCTAGGGCTCTTCATAACGGATATAATGATTTCTAGATAGACTCTATCCAAGTAAGAGTTTGGCAATTACTTTGGAATCAGTTCCCTTTATTTTAGATTTTATTCATAAGGTTATTTAGAGTTATATATAAAAGTGATAATATTTTATAGTGTTTTATTATATATTATAGTTTGAATGAATAAATCATAGAATTTGAACTAAAATTTTAAGTTTATTTTTTAAGTGTAAATTATATTTATATCATTGATATAAAACAGTATAATTGACCTATAAAACCTTTAGATAAATATCATAAGACGTGGGTAATTTCCGAATTTGCGTGAGAACTATTTTGACATAGTCGTAGGAGTGGCGGAGACAATCGTCCATTTGCCGAATTAATGACAACGGTTGAATCATTTCCAAAAATAAAATCTATAAAATGTATATATAAATGTATAATAATATATGACGAATTTATCTTTTTGAAATCTAGGTGACTTAGAAAAGCACAAAAGTATTCAATCAATTTATATCTCATGAAACTATTTGAATTGTTTGGAAATTATACCATTACAATTATATATAAAAAAAATGGACAATGTAACACGGAGTTATGCTAAAATAACAAAATCCAAGTAAAAGCTATGGATAAAGAAAAATCTCATCCCCTACCCCACATGTTTATGCAGTCATAACATAACAATTTAATCAAAGTGTCACTTTACATAATACCTATACAATAATGAATGTAATATACTACAAAAGTACAGAGAAAAATATTACGTCGCAGTAGATATACATTGTAATTTTATGGGACAATTACTCATACTCGGAGTAACGCAAAAAACACTGGCTATTTAAAAATTCTATAAATTATTGTTGTAGTCGAGCTGTGTCTGAAATTTTCCACTCATTCTATTATCGACTTAACATAACGAGGATTTTGGTAATCTACTAACGATAAAAGTAGGAGAACTATCTACGCATTTCATAACTACACGGAGCCGGTCGATAAGTGAGCTCAACTGGGTAAACCCGACAAGACTTGACAGCTCACACAGTTCGTTTCAATCAGTATTCCTTCATTTCAATACACTTAAAAGAAGAAAATAAGGTGTTTATGAGTACACAGAAGAGGTTTGCTATATTAATTGCATTTGAGTAGATAGAAGCATTATTTCTTTCCACATTACGTATATTACAAATGGAACCCAGTGACAATGAACACATGTTCTATAATTACAACAGAGTGTACACGATCAATATTTAGAAGCAAACTAGTAATTACACAGTTTAATACCAACGACAAGGAGTGAAATATCGAACGTGGAGTACTAGAATATTCTAAGTGCTGAAGCATCGACTGTGCTGTTTGTTTTTATAGTTGATGTACTTACCTAATCGGCGGCAAAGATAGCAATTCACTTTTGGTAAAGAGATATGGATTCAATAATATTTTAGTTAATCGCTTTTGATAATAAGGGGATGCCCTGCGCTGTGGTCGCCGGCAAAGCCTGATGTGCCGTGATACGTTACGGCCTCTATCGGCGACTGAAGTATGTAGATTTCGGAAAGGACACGACCCGGCTCATATAATGTCGATCACTTTCAGAAAACATTTGAAATTTTGCTAAAAGTAACTCAGCATTTCATACTTAAGTTGTAAATTACAGTTAATATGTATATGATTTTATACTTAATATGTTGTCGTTTTATAAAAATAGTTAATATTTGAAACAATAACACAGTTAAAATAATTTTTCACTCTTGTAAATCATTTTTATGGTTTATTTTCTCAATGTTTATGTGCTATTTAGGAAAATGAGTGAATAAAATAATAATATTACACATCTAAACGTTCGTAAGGCTGCGAGAGGGTGCGCCCTGCGCCCTGAAACAGCTGCGCGCGCAACACCTGCGGGCTATCCCCAGGCTCGAGATGTATTGAGACAGCCTAGGAAATAAATCGGCAGCCATCCTTGTTCTTTCACAGCATTCTCCATTACCCAGACATATACTTGTCTGGTACTAGTCACCAGTGTCAGCTCCAAATTATGAAAACTGACCATACAGCAAATGACAAAAAACGTCAATCGTTACACAATCTTTTGTAACTATTATTTGGTCAATAACATTTTATATATATATTTTTTTTGATAAAAATAATATTTAGATGTTATACGTTATGACATATCTTATAAACTAATATTCTATATAACAGTCAAATCCCTGACTTTAGAAAATACCCAAGACACAAGCATCATAATCTCGCTGAATAGACAAACTTGTTTATTGGCAAGAGTTAGCTTCAGATCTTGGGTCACTAGGGACCTGAATCAAACGCGAAAATCTTTCTTTATATTAAAATATTGCTATCGATGACTTATTTAAAGGAATAAGTACATGTTTTACTTATTGAGATCTTACACACAAAAATATATTACAATACTTACATAATGTATAGGTAATGAGATGATCCAAGCCTCTGTTATAGTAATTATTACGTCATGTAAACAACTTAGACAAATAGTTGAAAACATTCGGGTAATTTTAGCCTAGTTAAGCAGTAAGTTCACTAATACAGTCTGACAAACAAGATTTGTTATTCATTCTCTGGTAATGAAAAAAGTTTGGCAACTTGTACTATGTTAGTAAAATGTTTTCTTATCTTTAATTATAATTCCATGCTTACTTATTGCAATTACATAATATGCCTACGTTTACTATGTCCTTGATAACATTTCTGTAGAGGCAAAATAAAAAATAATTTTCAATTATTACATTCATGACGATTAACATGGCTATGAAAATATTGACACGATAATAATATAATGATTACAATTTGTTAACTAAAGATTAATTTTGAACAAAGAACTATCTAAGAACAAAGGTAAGTACATAGGTATGTATTACCAATGATGAATTACCATAAAATCCGATTTCGATACCTGAAACAAAAAAAACATGACATTAATTATTTTCCGCTTACGTTTTCAACAATGTGTTAGGACAACATAGAGTCATCAATTGTGAAAGAAAACTATGCCAGAGAAATTATCCAACATTGAATCGCTGATCTCCCATAATATGATATTAAAATTCTGACTACGGATATTTGTAAAGGAAATGAATTGCTTCATGTTTACCATCTAAACTATTCCCACAGGAACACTGCTATCAAGCACATTATAATAATAAATGTTATGGTAAATAGATTAATGGAAGATCATAAAAGCCAATAAATCAAACATAAAATATGCAATGCAACTAATATCAATGTACTCAATCAGGAAATGAATTTAAATACATATATCGACACTTACGAGGAGATATCAGTAAGCACACGAGCGCAAAATTACTTCAGTCAAGTCCGATCATAAGATAGGCGTATCAATAACAGATATGATAATCTGTTGGTAAAATCCGTCGATGTTATCGATAACATGCAACCCACGCAACATAAGCGTTTATTGCTGGTCACGGGTTTCTCCCTCGGAGAATCCTAGAAGATTCTGCTTTGAACAAAGTAGGATTTATTTTAAAAAGTAACATTAGTAACGTTAGTGAGAAGAGATGTAGTAACGTTAATTATAATAAGGTACCTACTTCATAAACGGTGTAGCGTTGTTACTTAATTAACCTAAGGGTTGACCTTCATCCTAGCTGTTTCCTAGATCAAGAACAAGCAAATGGAATGGCAATATTCCTTGAAGATAACTATACTATAGGTACATATAACATCTATTTTAAAGAAGCAAAACTAGTCTTAATATGTATTGAGAAAATGTATAGAAATATGTCTACCTTTCAATCTGGGTGATTAAGGATGATGGCTATAATTCATTTTAATATTTCGTTGTAATATAAAATAACAATATGTGAATAACTGTGACAATAACTATAATAAATAATAATATTACATAATCCTTATTGATTATTATGGCCCGTTTGATAAGTTAAATCATACACTTTTAAATCATTTGAGAGGATTTCCCAGGTAAGATTTATATTTCAAGTTATAAGATAAACTATTGTAAAAAATCGGAAAACCCCTCGAGAGCATCTTCACGTGGCTCGTTATACGACTCTATATCTTGAATAGTAAACTTGTTTAAGTAGTATACTACTAATCAACAGCGTGAATAATACCATTAATTAGAACAAGTGGTTAGGTACGTTAGATTAATGCCAGATAACATGAAATACGTCAATGTATACCTAATAATTTATATCGCCCAATTAAATTAGCGAGTGTGGTAGTTTACGTGTGAATAGGCACGACCATACCTTCGTAGCCGTTAAGTCTACGATTTATCATATTATTCCTACTCCAGTGACATTTTCGCGTGGTTTAGAATGATATTGATAACAAACTGACAAAGTCCTTGAAGATTACGAGCGTTTGCCAGAAACAGTCCGGAGCAGGAAGAAAGTTCGTATTTCGTGTTGGGTTGCGTGCCGCATAACATTAGGTACCTGAGCATCGTGCGTGTGGCTTTTCAGGCGCTTCGCAAAAAATGTGCGATACCTTTTCGATCGCCTTTATCAGGTCTTGCTGATACCCACATCAACAAAGAAAGGTTTTTTTAATTGTACGTACACAGATTGAGCAGGTCAATCGAAGAGAAGAAGTAGAGAGAGAATATGATTGCAAGTACGGCTAGAAACAGCGTCTCAAAGCCAATCTCCATTCTGAAAGGGCTGTTAACTTGCTTACAGACTCTTTCGGGTGTTCATGCATGAATCTCGACATAAAACAACACTGTTGCGTAGGTACACGGGAAACAAAGCCCTCATGGGATAGTGGAACTATCAGCGCCGTGTTATCTAAGACAATTGGCACATTGATCAGATTCTATGATTGAAAAACAGAAAAACACCATTCAGCACATTAACGAACCCAATAATAAAAGTGAATAAATTTTAATAATGTATTTGCTTGGCTTACGCAGATTGCGTCATCGACAGCTTTACACGTCAGTTATGTGGATTACTTTAGAATACCTATTCGTCAAACGTTCTTCAAATCTGTTTATTTTTCCTTCGTTTTAATTTTAAGTTTATGCGTAAGTGCTATGAATAGCACATGCTAATAATATACTAATTACACTTATTGAGGTATTAGAAAACTATTTAACGTTACATTTACTTTCTGTTTGAAAATGCATGGCCCCGAAATGCATTAAATTACCATTCCAGGCCAAACAAACCATACGTGTCCTGAATTCGAAGAGCAAAGGAACTAATGTAATTAGAAAATGGTGCGGTTCAGAGTTCACACTCGAATGAACTCTTTGTGTATTAACAATATAGTTAGACCTTAAGTTAGAACAACATTTGTTTAAAACAAAAATATTTAAATTTTTCCGTTCATCGTATGACCCTTTTAAAGTAATATCGGGTAAGGTAATAAACTTAGCAAAACAGATACAGAGACTCTACATGATGGATTTAGTACCTAAATTGTACTAATAAATAGTACAAATTGAAATATGTAGGTATCTAATTATTTCCCTATACCTACGAACTTATGTTATTTAAAAGAAAATGTTCATTCAACTCTTAAAAGTAGAAGTCCACTCGTCGCAACTTGTAGAGACATCCTAGTAGTACCTACACTGATATTTTACAGCACAAATTGGTATACCTATTTATGACTATCATGATCAAGAAAGTTATTTATGACTATGCAAAATATGCAGTATGCCTCACTCTTTGTCATTGAGATAATTTTGAGTTCCATGCTGATTCAAACATTTCAATTGAGGTTCCTAACGCCCTCTATGGGCGCGTTAACAAAACTCTACCCGTAACTTCAGTGTACGGCGAAGTTCCGTATCTACGCCACCTAGTAGACTGAAACTGAATCAAAGGCTCGAACAACATTGGTGTCATTCTGTTTACTACGTGGTTCGGAAAATATGAAACAGATGGCGCTTTAACAGGTCTTGTATGCTTCTTTATAAATATGGTAGAGACGCCACCTGGTGGCCTGAAAATGAATCAACGTTTCATGATACACGGCGCTGCAGTAACTATGTTCTCTACTGCCCGTTATTAGTAATTGTGAACCAATGTTTTGTCTACAGAAAATCGACATTAACAATTTCTGCCTATTAGATATTTTTCGATTTCGATCTTTGAAGAAAAAGGAGAAATTGATTATTATTAACTACAACAGTTAGAAGGTATATTTTTGGTTTATTTGATATTATTTTCGATGTAGGGAAGTTATCATAATGGACGTATTGAATGGATATGTTACATATGTTTCTCAATGATAATGAAGTTTAAAGAGAGATTATCTGTAAAAATAGGACGATTAGATTATTTTTCGCACTTTTAACGTAAGGTAAATATGTACATTAATTATTGACACCTACATTATTTTAGCAGTGTGTGTTAACACACTGCTAAAATAATCGCGCATATTTATAAATTAATCACTCAACTTTTTTATAAAAAACACATAGGAACATCATACAAAGTACTTAAGTACAAGTACTAATATATAAGTATAAATATTCTATACCTTCAATAATCAAACCCTTCTCAAAATGAAGCAAAAACAAACAATGGTTTTCAACCACAAAGTTAACAACCCCGGTGCGCACCCTTTCAACGTACGAGAAGGGTCGAAAATGGATTCATTACCGACCTCTAATAGCTCGTAACTAAAAAACAAAAAATTACGTCGTATTTAGGTCTTTTTGGTCCATTCTATGTAATGACACGATAAAGACGTATTTAAATGTCGTATTTTAACTTAACCTTTAAAAAGGTATTAAGGTATCTACTTGTAGGTATTGTTGTTTGTGAACTCAGTTCTTTCATTACTTGGGATGTAACTGATGTCATCAGTCATTATGTTTCTTATAATTGCACCCATACTAGTCAAGTGCTAATCGTTTTTATAACATACCTATCACAATACGCAAACAAGTAGAGGAACGCTCATATGCAGTTTTCTAAAGAGTTATGCGGCAATTTAGTTTTTGTGGTCATGCCGTGATATGGTTTAATTAACGACTATGCAAAAGAACATAAACGCATGTACATAATTGAACAGATAAACATTATGAATCCATAAATGAATAGTAGCAATATACTATAATTCAAAACCACAACATGACGTGACTTGATTGCAAGTAACATTTAACTGAAACATGGTGGTGGTACCTACAACTCTTTGTGGTTCGAATCCATTGTTACCAATGCCACACTTATATTTACCTAATAACAGCAGTGTTAAGCGCTGCTGTGTTGGGGTTTGAACGGTGTGGTAAGGGACATATACTTTTCCGAGGCGTTCAAACTTAGTCCTCAAGGGTAGAGGCGCATCTGTGGCCGACCTCAGGTAGGGGTTAATTACAGATGTCCATGGACGGCAGTAGCCACTTACCATCAGGAGGACTGCATGCTCGTCTGTTACTTATAGCAAAAGTCTCACATTATCTTTACTAACATTAGTGAGACAGTGCTATATTAGTAGTTTGACTTCTAGGAACTCGTCGGTATGATTGCTAAATTAAAGAACGTTTATCAGTTAATTAACTATCGTTTTCAGCCTCTTGTCGTTCCTAGAAAGAGTTCATTCGTGGAACCTGATTACTTTTCATTTTGATAAATCATGTACTGTCGGAATACAACAACAAAGGGAGTGAAAAACAGTGTGTGTAAGCTTATAATAGGTACCTGCTTGTGCCTAGATATACGATTTTAATTAGGCTTCGTAATGAACAAGGTTTACAAATTTCTACACATAATGTCATTCCACTTGACTTAGCGGAAAAAAGGGTAATGACCGACGAAATGTATATGTACCTAGCTAACTATATGCGAAGAGAATTGGGAGAAAGAAGGAGAGTAAAATGAGAGTAGAATAAGAGAGTATAAATGTAGTTAAAAACAGAGAGATGCTGTGCGTCACTTGTTTAATATGTCGATGTGAAAAGTATCGATGATTATAATAACAGTAAAAATAGTATATTTCATTCTATATCTACCTAGAATAATCTGTTACTACGTGATGAAGTATTGATATCAAGATATGGTTATTTTTGACTTACGTTTACAAACAAATTGATCAAAAACAATTAATTACCTGACATACATTAAAAAAATTAAATCTATTTTACGAGATTCTTACTAACACTTTCTGTGCTAATATTTATATTGTTTATTTATGTATGTGTTTACATTTGCATTTAGCTAGCAAGTTGACCTTGGCATGGCGTCACTAGTTGATTTCAACTGGTGCCACTTACATCATCACTAGACTTACCTAACTGCTTAGAATTTACCTACCTGCGTATGGGTCACAACTTGCGTACTCTTGTAGAATTAGTCATATGGTTGTATCATTGAAGTTAAAGTGTCCTTTCGATTTTTCTCCGTATGAGATAATCCCAGATAATATTAGAGTTCTACCGAAGGTCGGCCTCAGATGCATAGCTACCCCTGAGACTGAGACTGTACAGTGCACGAGTCGTGCAGCACGATTATTAGTCAGAAATAGGTGTGTCTGTACTGTCTCCGGAGTCGAGCCACGAATGGTTCTACCACCTTTACGTCTTACGTTTGCTAAGAATTTTTTGTCTTTATAAATAAATCGAAAAATAATGTACGAAAAATAAAGAAACTAATTATGCATTTTAAATGCTTCTGTCTTGATCTTTATAAAAATAATGATATTTTATCAATTAACTATCATTATTTTCTAATCTAATGTATGTTACACGAGATTAATATCGGAGATCCTACTGGATGTGCCGATGATATGCCAACATTCCACATGTGATACCCCACTGTAACCTGCCTACTTATAACAAAGTGCCGCTAGAGCAAACAGATAAGGTGATTATAAAATATCTTATCACTTTTATTCTTAATATTTCTCAGAAAACCATACTTTCGCAACTTTTGTACCTATTTTTTCAGTAATATAAGGGATTTGCTGGATAATTGGCTACTTATGAAATGACTAATAAGAAAATAGGATCTAATCAACATTAGAACAATAAAGATAATGAAAATTAAATAAAAAATAAATTAATTGAAGTAGATATATCAGAAATAAACATCGGGCTGTCAAAATTTTAATAACCAATTTATAACGTAATACTTACACAAATATGTATAATAATTCTCTGCCCACACTGCACATCATTACAGTCAACTATTTTCAATGCCATATACTAATTAAAAATAATATGGGCTGTCTAGACTAGCGTTCATTGATTTTAATTAACCATTTTCAGTGATTTAAAGCATTCGTTTCAAATAATTATAAAACTGCAGATTTAGCACATTTTAATAAAACATTCACAGAGTAAATAATATAATATCATCATCTAGGTATTTAATAGGTAAATTAAACAACGCCAAATACTGACATATAAAATAAAAATAGAAACGGGAACAAACTTACTTTACTTGATTTTGTTTTCAACCGGCTCACATCATTGAACTTATTTTAACAAAACTTTGCGAAATTATGGTCGCAATGTGGAACTTTCCACTATTTATTTATGACATTTCATGATTGCTTTAGATTTCATACTTCAGATACTTGTACTAAGTATAAAACGATTTATCGATACATATGTCATAACTAACAGTTTACCAACATATTTACGCCCCAACTTTGCTCATAACCTAGATATATCGCACCTTTAGAATTTCAATGACGTAAGTGCAAATACCATGCACTCGAGAAAAATACGTTTGAATCAGGTGTGTTGCCTTCCATTCCCTCTTAATCCGTCATTGGCCGTACTTCCATATATCGAATTGTATGATGAACACATGAGAATACCTGTTTACAGCGTTTTAGTACTTAAATCAGATGACTTTTTACACGTACGCCATTATAATTTTACAGGTGTGGTAAAATAATGCAAATATGCTAGAGTTTTAACGATATTTAACATATATGTTACTATACTATTTGGTTAACATCTCCGAGTGTGATTCATAATGTAACCAAACATCAAATGTCCCAAGTGAATATATTATAAAAAGGATTGCAATCAGATTTGATTTAACAAAAAAACACCATCAATCACTTATCTCATCTAATTTGTACGTTGGAGATTCTATAAATACTTGTGATTTGGCAGTAACACGTTACAAATAGGTACGTAACGAAATAATGACACACGCATCATTTGCGAAAACATTACACATAATATCTATAAAATATTTTTAAACACACTTGTACTCAACGAAAGGTGAATAAAAACACAAACGAAGACTAAAAAAAAACAAAAAGTCTCTAAAACATTTCATCACAAAAAATAACTTTCACAGTATTTGTATACAACTCGTTTATAGGTACCATATTTCTCTATAAACATACATTTTGGCTAGCATCGAGTATTGCAATAATCAAAACATAGTCAGCGATTAATAATAATTAATATTAAGGCACTTCTTAATGTTCCTGTAGTCTCGGGACCTGGAAAGAGCTACGGTATCTTCTGCCTAGCATAAGAAGTGGCTAAAAGAGGGATTTCAGCTGGAACCGCCCAGCCAGCGACTTCTGGGTAGAACGACGGTATGGGTGCCCGCATATCGTCTTTAACATCGTGAAGGTGCGATGATCTGATGACCGTAAATGCTCATCAGGATAGAGTCCGACCAAGGCTCTATTTTAATGGATAGGTACCACATAATCCATAGCTCCCACGATACCGGGCTCTTTTCGTACGTTTCCCCTCTTCAACAAAAAAAGGAACTTGATAAACATTACCCACTTCATATTACGTTGTTCCACGCTCTACAAAACAAGTACTTGCCTCTCTGTGAACACGGATCGTCAATCTTGTCACATCCGTCTAATTTAGGTGTGATGTGCGAGACGGGGACTTAATTAATATACAGGAAACACGATAAATTGAACATTACACGAAAATCACAATTATAATAGATTAATTATTATTATTTACAGTTTGCAATGAACTAGAGTAGAGAGTTGAACGACCTAACTGAACAGATTTACGTTTTCATTATATTCCAATAAAAAGAGCCAATAAATAATAATTGTTTCCAAATGATTTTGTTGAAATTGGTTGTTATTATTTATGAATGCTCCTATAAAGAAGATTTTGCATTGAATTGCCCTAAAATATAAAAAAGAATTAATGATAAAGTAACTTTGATCTTCAATAAATTGTTACTATAATGAATAGTTATCGGTAAAATATTCACCGGTAAATGGCTTATCATATTTCTGTATTAGATGACTGTTTTACAAAGAAAATATAAAATATACAAAGAGCATATCAAACGCAACAACAATAAGTCGTCACACCTTATCAAATATTGTTTGGCAACAGTAGACATTATACAGAAACAATGTTTTACACAAGTTCGTTATCGTAAAGTAAGAGTAGATTTTTATAGGAGCAGCAAACGAACCACAACATGGTGCATAGCCACTGCCGCTCATGGACTTCTATAATTAACCCAATTTTTCACCAACCCCATCAACCCCAGTAGGATTGTAGTCCTACCTAAGTTCGGCGACTGATGCGTTGCTACCTCTGAAATACCTAGTATAAGTTCTTCTTCCTTACGTATTACACCCTTCAAACCAGAACATAGGAGTATGTAACACCATTGATACTTATAAGGGAAATAACTATATACGTTTTTTGCTACCTAAATAAATAGAAAAGACAACAGCAATTATTTTTACTGTAGTATTTTATTACGGAGCAAAGTTTTAATTGTCGGTTCCGCTAATTGTGGGGGCGCACGCAATGTCCCCACTAAATTGTGCTAATCGGCGCCGTTTCTACGTAATTGTTGCAATTCGGCGCGGAGGCGGACTCCGCCTAATTTAATTCCAATTTCGTTTAATACAAGACAAAGAATAAATCGTCGAACCTTATTTGGTACATCAGATTACTTCCTGGCCTTGTATGCTTAAGTCCCTGTCAGACCAATCGGAGCATCGTGATTATTTAACTTTATTATTGTGTCAATTTAACTAACACAGTAGTACCTACAGTAAACATTTACGAAATAGTACCTATTAAGTTATGTTATAGACAAGATCAACATACTTTCAGTAACGACCAACGAATCATATTCAATAAACGATAATGACTTATCTACTTATTCCTTCGCAATCAAATTACGAAGGTGTTATCATACCTCATGTGGAGTCAAATAAACCATTACAAAATTTCCCCAAATGCCTGAACTATGCACACGTAGGTGGGGTATGATGCGCGTGCGCCGAACTCGTCCGGCAATTTACCAATCACGAGTCTTGCTGCTAAATGTGAATTAGGCCCTGATGTTAGATAAGAGACATAACAATCACCTGTCAGGGGCAACTGCTGTGATAAACCAATCATTTGTGATACGGAAATGTCTCCACTCCTCAGCATGCAACTAGAAATATCCTCTACTCTGATTCAATGGCAAAACTGTGATGAACGGGATAGAGGCGTTTGCTTCATAGCATCAGTGTTGATTTTAATAGTTGTGGGAACGCAGATTAGTTTATATGCGATAACTGAACCCTCAATAATGGCATTGGTAGCAACGTCTCTATAATTGATGTAAAGTAGGACTTTGAATTTAATTAAAAAAACCTGTAATAATTGTAGAGACGATACCATCGACGATCCATATTAGATTGATGGATTCATGATTTATTAGACGAAAAAAGGAAACGTGGAGTAGAGCTCTGTAACGCCCCCAACGCATTCTGTTGCCTTATATAAGACCTATGTAAAGTAGCCGTTTTTTACTGTAAGCAAGATGCATTAATATGAGGTGTTCTAAATTAGCCCTGATGAACAGCAACGTCTCCGCATAAACCTCAGATAGGATCTCATTTTGAACAGATTGGTTAAGTGGTGCTAAGAATTTATACAATTCTTTGACCATCAACAACCCTTGAATATCAGACTGGCTGCATATTTGCTGCCCTCATATATAAAAAAATATTTCTGATTTCCCTCTATTGTGGAATAGAAATTACCTTACGGTCAGTAAAATTATGATGATACCCATGGCCAAAACAATTTGGAAAGAAGTACAAAGATATTAGCGAGGCTGCCATTGTTTGTTTTACAGTTCATTAAGCAGAGGCATTGTGAAGTTTCGGGATCATCTCCAGCCGCTCCCAATGTCGAAAACCCGAAGGGCCTCTCCCTTATATACAATATTTACCAACTATTTAGGGTACACGACGAGTAAAATCAAACGTCGAAGGACGACATACATTAACCTAAATTTCAGTTAAGTAGGTACGCCTTTTAAAACAATCATATCATTAACGTTTTAGTTATTAAGAAATCGATGTATCAATTTATAATTAGTTCAATTATACACGACCTTATGACCTAATATATTTACATAATATTATACTTTTATAAAATAACTAAGTATATTATATTCTTTATTCTAACCACTCTTTGTTTCATAATTATTAAAGCCTAACTACCTTTTTCGTAACTAATCTTTTTTCCAAATAGAGTAGTCTGTCGGTTTGAAAGTTACAAAAACCATTTCAATTTCTTACAACGATTCTTATTTCTGTTCCTTAAAATACAAACTTATAACATAAAACGGATATGCATTAAGATACCGTAGAAGAACGCAATAAATCCTTGCGATCAAACACAATCTGTCGACCAAGCGACAACAAGAACAACTCATAGTTCCCCGATGTCCTCCACCGTAGTACCACTTACGTAACTATTTATTAATCTGTGGTACCACGTAGTACACTTAGATTATAGTTAACAAAATCAACGGAGACATTTATTTAAATTAATAGCCTCTCGTTTATAATGTAGGCTTGTTTATTATTATTTAATAGTTTCTAATCGACCCAAATTAATGTAACAGTGCAGTTATTCACTTAAAATGTTTAAACTAATTCCGGCACAGTAGCGGTTATCTAATGTACCAAGTATTTTATATGACATAATCTACATTCCTTTAGAATTTGTAATAACATAATCGACAATAATGTCCCACTCCTCATTTTATATTCCCACACGTTTAGTTTTCATCTTCATCATACTAAGTATGTGTACATAGAAGTAGGATCTAGTTTACTCTCTTTGTTCTGGTGTGTCACGCGTTAGTTTTCAAGGATACGGCTTCCTGCTATAGAAATATTATGAAATATTTATTTTAAAGTGTTTATTTTTTTGATAAATATGGCCATGTAGTTGAGTTTTATTTTCATTTGATTTACTTACGACACTATACCCCAAAACTAATGCTACCAACACCAACTTTGTCGGTGTAGTACACGAAGGTAGTAATAAAAACTAAGGTAAGTAGTAAGAAATAAAGCAATTTGTTTCATACATCGACCCTTAAACCGTGAGATATAACATGTACCATGTGTACATATAAATATTAATAAAACCTAACTTTCCGCGCTCCACACGTCTTTGTGTTTTTATGGAACGACTTGATGAAAATTGTCAAGGCAGCAAATTCTAACAAAGAATGGATGGAGTCTGCGCAATCCGTAACAATGGTTGACCTGATATAAGAACAAGCGAGGCCTCGGGAGGGCAAAGACACCATGCATTATCACTCTTAACGAGAGTAAGTGACTTTAATTGTGTTTATAGCTTTAACATAATACAATAAAGTGTCACGTTAATTAATACTTATGTTACATACCTATAACATTCAAAATAAATATTTTTAAGATTACGGTCGTTCGCGTAGTTATACTATGTAAATTAATATTCCAATAGTTTTATTTTTATTGTGGCGTGTAGATAAATAGGTACTATTCACTAAAAACTAGTTTATTTAATAGAGTTGCCTGTTTAGCGTGCCTCCTTGATATCTTTTTCGTTTCTACAAGTAATACCTAATGGCCATACATAGATTAGTAAATATTACTCACTCCTAACAATAAAATGTAACCAGTTTTGAAAAATGTAATAGTTGCGTAAAAAGTTTTGCCACGTCTCCGAACTATTTATTTATTAATAAATTACGCAGTATTAGTTATTTATTCGTAAATTTTCTCTAAAAATGTTTTTTATTTGTCAAGAATTCAAAAAACTGCCGGTTGCAATTCAGCCTTTTGTGGCTTCATTCAATTTCAATGCGGCGAAGTATCTTTACTAATCTATGTTACAACAATTAATATTTTTATGAATTTTATACCATTTTCTATCTGCCAGATTTATACAAATAGGTAATTTATTAATTAAAAAAAACGTGTGTGCCCATTTTAAATTTCTTAAACGTTAAAGTTCCAATGCCTAAATGTTCTGTAACAGCAATAACTATTTCATAACTACGAACATTCCTAATAGATTAACGACTTTAAAACATGAGTGGAAGTGCAGATGACAATCGTATACTCGTACCTACATAGACAATAGTGCAATAAGTTTTTATAGGACTTGCATAGTGGGAATTTGTTAATCATAGTTGTAAACAATATATTTTGTTGGTAGGTATTCTAGCAACAATGTGTATGAGAAATCCTTCATTAATACACCTCATATAATTATTAACCGATTAGCCAGCTAGGTACACGGAATTAAGGAATTTTTAATTTATCAAAACACTTTTTAACAACGAATACTAATTTGTTTTTATATATTTAATAAACGTTATTAATAGTTGCAATGTGATTTATTAGCTTGGATAAAATAGCAAATCATTCGACGGTAGTTAAGAAAGCATTAGGCCAAACTAAGCTAGCAAGTTACCTGAATCAATATGATTTTGCTGTATCATTAACATTGTTCGGTCTGTATTGAACTTTTTAGCAACTTTCATATATACAAAACCTATTAAAATTAATTTATGTCCAACATTTTTTTATATAGTTTAATCTCTAGAAACAAAAAAAATGTTTATGTAGAAAACCTCAAAAAGGAGTCGATAGATTGAGTATATTTTTTTATACAATGCTAAATTTCTAAAGGAGTTTTTATATTATAGATACTGTTTATCCCAAAGGCACATAAGGAGTGGGAGGGGTTTATCTAGTTGTTATTGCTGTAATTATTGTATATATTTATTAGACAGTAAGATAATTGAGTAAGGTAGTAAATAAAAATTAATTAATTCCATTAAGCTACCAGAAACTTTGTCCTGTAGCATAATAAATTTTGTCTAATTACGATTCAGTAATTATTAAGGCAGCATGAAGTCTAGAAGTTCGTGCGCTCTGTGTCTGGTACGCCGGTACGCGGGTTCCTAGAACTCTACAAGTGTCGTCACCGGAACCTTATCCCTACCTCACCCTTTTAGCCACCTACATCACCATTCTGTCAATAACTAACACATGTTTTAGAAAAGCTATGTTATCAACATTGAACTATTTATTCGATTTATTCAGACTAAAGCCCAGTAATAATAATGAGTCTTAAGCATTTGTTGTCTACCAAAGATTGAAGTTGGACAATTTATGTTAAATTTTGAACTGTAGTACCTAGGTAAAATTTGTTTAAGATTGGTTTTATTACTAATGGACGTAAGACAACAAAAAACTAAATGTTGATTTCATTTTCGGATCATTCATTCATGACTCTACAATTTAAAAATGATATCATTTTCTATATTCAAAATTTACCAAAATGTATGTATACTGGTACATTTGTGCAATTCATATAAATATGTGTGAGCAATGTGTGCAAAAATACGCATTACAAATACAGTTGGATTCACATGGCTATGCGAGCGACACACGTAACGACTTAATTCTGTATTGGTAATGGTGACCAGTGACAAAATCGAGGTTTTGAAGACACTAGAATAAATTGCCAGGCCGAAGTAGCGCAGCGGGTCAGAGCAGCGGCTTGGGATAAAGATAAACTCATTGCACTGTAAACGACCAAGGTGTTGCTTAAAATATCGATGATTTATACTATCATGTAGCGTATTATTAGATATCACTTAATCTTTATTTACAATCGTGCTTGTATTTATCTTTATCGGCTATTTTAGTTAGCGACAGAACAAAATTACATGTATTAAAATATACTTGTTCACTCAATACTTTTTATTGGTGCTTATTTTGATAAGGCAATCTAACTGATAATGTTTCATATAAATAATATTGAATATTAATACCGTCCTTGAAGAAATCCCATATAAAAACTACACTCACATAGTTGAAAAGAAGTTATTTCGTAAATTGACATGTATCTTCTAAATATATATAGAAAGTGGTTATTCTTAGAAAAGCCACCTACAAGTGATCTATTTGTGGTTACAGTAGTGCGAGATTATTTCGGCGCGTCCAGAATCGTTTAATCACTAGTAAGTTTATATTATATTATTATGTAGAGATCACTCTGGTAGTTAACATTTCCAATTATAAACAACAAAAAAATGTGAGCCGTCACGGGACGCCTGGCAGATGTGAAACATCGACATTATTTTGTAAAAGTAGGTAATATGCAGAAAAAAACATATTAATTTTTTAATGTTCATATTTATAACAATACAAATAAGAAAAAACTTTCGTGCGCTGCACGCCATCAGCTGATTTTGAAATACAATTCTGTCAGTCTTAATAAATTTATTCTCTGAGAAGAATGACATTAAAATTAATTAATAATTTAAAAACATTGTATGCAATGATTTTGATGTGGATTTTAATCTACCAAGATAGTAGATTTTACATTTGCTGGCGCTCAAAACACACCAAATATACGCGTGCTTAATGCACAGATAAATGCATACTTTAATTATAAAAAAATAATTAACTTACTGATGACTTGATGGTGTGTCATAGTGTGATTTTGCTTTCTTTGCAGAAGGCTGATCACTTTCACTCTCTAAATTATCACGGTCAGACATTTTATTATCAGAAAAATAAGCGGGCAATACTTAAAACATACAAAATACGTCAAGTGGTGTAAAACGAGTTAAAACGACTCCAGTCGCTCTCGCGCGGCGTAGTAATACACACGAATGTCACTGAACACGTTAAACGTCATTATTTTGAATTTTAAGCCTCAAAATGCCTTCTTGTGCAATGCATAAATGCAAAAATTATGCTCGAAAAAGAAACAAGATTCATGGAATCACCTATCACACGTAAATGAAGAGAAATTATTAAATTTTGTTTATTTTTCGTGTTCGATCCGCCATGATTACATGAGTAACCAGGAAGAGACAAAGTATGTTTTTGTCAATGAAAGTGATAAAGACGCAAAATGCATGACCATGCATTTTGCGTCTTTATCACTTTCATTGACAAAAACTTTCATTGATTGAATTGAACTGTCATAGATCAATGAAAAAATTTTCATTGATCTATGACCATAGATCAACAGAACAGAAGTGACATTTTATTGAAGCTCACGATGTTCATACGTGTATGTTATAGTTTAAGATCCCACTGCTTAATTTTTATATTAGTGTGTTTTAGTCAAAATATAACTTTTTATAGTTTATTTTAATAAAATAAAATCGATATATGGGAAATTCTGTATCCTAATCTCTAAATTTTCTTCGATATCTGTGGTAAATAATAAAAAATATTACCATAAAATTTATATAGGATAGTATACGGTATTTTAAAATTTCTTTAATTGAATAAATTAACCTAAACATAATTTAATAAACAATCTTTGTATAGCCAGAAATTAATCCTCAAAAAGACCACGATAAGATTATATAAAATTCGCATGTCACGATGTTAGTTACTGTACTCCTGCGAAACGCTCTTACTGATTTTCATCAAAATTTATATGCATATTCAGTAAGTCTGAGAATTGGCTACTATCTATCTATTTTTCATATCTCTTAAGTGATAAGGGTTGTTCACCCTTAACATTTTTTTTATTTATATGGCAACACAATGTTTGCTGGGTCAGCTAGTACATTTATAAAATGTACACAACTTTGCAATTAATGGTCGTGTGTAAAATAAAACTGAAAATAATAAACATAAATTAGTAAAGATACTTCGCCGCCTTGAAATTGAATGAAGCCACAAACGGCTTATTAGTAAGTTTTTTTTGAATTCTTGACAAATAAAAACATTTTTAGAGAAAATTTACAAATAAATAACTAATACTGCGTAATTTACATAATAGATAAATAATTATTTCAAATATTTTAGGGACATTTTAGCACGGAGACGTGGCAAAACTTTTTTACGCAACTATTTCAATTCTCAAAACTGGGTACATTTTCTTGTTAGGAGTGAGTAATCTTTACTAATATACGATAATAAATATAAACAATTTTTAAATCGTATATTTTAAACCAGTCGATACATCTGTATAGATACATTCTTTCATCAAATTATATATTTATATAATAATCATTTATTTAGTTAAACTGTACTATAACATTTCTACGTAAACGATGTACTAAAACTATTATCGACAGTTCTGGACATTTTTTACCTTCTGTTCCATTATTTCATTGTCTTTGACAAGCATGAGTATCAATGAGAAATATACGTCCATACGTCCCGTTTTTAACGGGACAGTCCCTTTTTTCGATGCTTCGTGCCGTTGTCTCCGAAATGAACCGTTGCCATTGTCAATTAAGTAACAGTAAATATTATAATTGTGAAAAAAACATGGGGTGCTCCATTTATCAGTTTTCATAAAGCGCCCCACATTTTTTGCACAATTATACTATTTATTTTTCCTTAAATTATTCCTAGATTGAAAATTATTTTCTACTTTTTAGTTAATTTTATCATAAAAGCGTGTTTTTTATTATTTCTAACTATATTTTTTCAAGTAAAAAGTATTTGACATAAAAAATCGATGTCCCGTTTTGACTGAAGTAATCATTGGTCACTATATTCCATGGTCAATATTTACGTTTGCGTACACTTGAAACGCAAGGTCAAACACTAGTTGTCTTTTTTTATCACATTGTTCTAATAGCTCTGTCCCTTATAGAACATTTGTCTATGTAGTTAAAGGTAATCGTCGCCACGCCAGAAATCTTTTTTACGTGCGGCTATAGATGTTTCACATCAAAAATAATAATCATAGTTTTAAATCAAAGTAGATGTTATAAATCTTTTTTCATAAGTATACAATGAAATTATAATTGAACACAATGTAAAAGCATTGAAGATAAGAAAGATAAGTAATCTTCATAAAACTACATGAAATTACATTTTCTTTTTACATAAAGCGGTTGCAGGTGCATTATCACGTAGAATTATTCAAAAGATACGAAAGCATGTCAAGGCCTAAGTTAAGTCATAGATCCATACAATATAACTTTCTCAGACTCAAACCTTTTTCTCAGACTTAAACCAAAATGTTTTATAGGTACAAATAATTATGATGACTGTGAACTGTAACTTCCTAAGACATTTAACAGGCTTCTAACAAGGACAATGAACGAAGTCGATAAGACAAATCATTCTCTCCTCATAATCAATATGTAGGACATTTTTATTAGCAGTAATAAAACACGACACAATTCTGAGACCAGAGTACGCATTTATTTTATGGTACACTTTTATTGATTTAGAAATTTAGTTTGTGTCTAAAAACAAATTTGGTTGCTGTTGGGTTGATATGAAATATGATATGGTTTTACAGAATTTCAAGACTTTTAGATTGAAGAATACTAGATATTAGTAGAAAGACTAAATTTCATAGAAATATTTCAAATTGACACCAAATAAAATAAATATAATACATAAACCAATTAATTGACCTTTTAATTGAATGCGCAAATAATTAGAAAATTGCATTTAAAGGTACATGAATCTTCATAAAGCTAAATTGACTTAAGCTGGTTAGCACGGGTCATCTACACCTACACTGTCTTGTTACTTTCAAATGATTGGTACCAGTCACCTTCTAAGAATCTCGTACAAAAGAAAAATAATAAATTGTAATAAAATATAGAAAAGCAATTTATGAAAAACACGTAATTTTTTTATTGATTATAAATAAGGAAAAAGTTACAAAAAAGTTTCCCGTACCGGGAATCGAACCCGAGCCTCCTGGGTGAAAGCCAGGTATCCTAGCCACTAGACCATACGGGAGTTGAGAGTGATGATGAAAATATTGAAGTTAACTAAATGAAACAAATGAAACTATAAATACAATTTTATAATTAAAGAAAAAATATTTATTGTTAATCTACGTTATTATCGATCAATCTAACCAATGTTTTGCCTAGACATTGTCAAATTTCGATCTTTGGTATGCAAAAATTTGATAAAATCATTATAAATAACGGGAGCTAATAACTATAATTTTAATTAAAATAATATTTATATTTTTGTTTTTGGTATTTTATTTTGTTTATTTTACTTGGTTTTAACTTCGATCACTATATAGTGATCGAAGGGTTTTAAGTAATTTCTTAATTTCGCATGTATTATGGATACATACGAACGATCGTTTGTTTCATTTATAAATTGTTGTTATTTTACATAGTAGGTAATAAGAAAACGAAATAAAGTTCATTTGTTTATAAAGAAAAAAAAACAAAATGAAAAAATACCATTACAAATTACACAGATTAGACAAAAAGAGTAATTTTTATGACGTATGCATGTGTCAATTACTACATAAACGTAAAGCTGTTTTTCCCATGACACCCTAATGACACCATATTTTCTTTTTATTCAGACTTCGTAGATATTTCATATAAACGTTGAGAAGAAGAACATTGAGATTCAAATTCATGCGTCATTTATTCAATCTTGAATCCTATTTCCCTTCGACACTCAACTTCGGAAAATGCAGACTTATCAGACTCGGAACTATTTCACGTACGTTATTACAGTCTGTATTTCCCCCTTTTGTGCTACCCTCTTGTGTAGTCGTACTGCTCATATCCTATTCATCTCATACGTGACATATCATACACACTACACACTCGTTTCCGTTTTAGCTTTACGCATTTGAGGTCTGTTATTTGCTGTTATAAGCACGGTATACTAATAATACTCTGCAGATTAATATCCTTTTTCATTGCACAAACATTATATTTTAATGAGACTATTATAATATAATTAGATACTTAACATATTATTTTTATTTTAATGTTCTTCGTCACAGCCATTTATTTAGTAAAGTTAAATAAATATAGTATGCAAAAAGGGAATAGGGGATAAAGAATAGTAGCACTAGATTCAGTAATACGGAAGGACAATAAAAATTACTACTACAATATAATTTATTATTAATTTGTCTTTAATTATGAAGAATATTGTTGACTGTTTCGTCCCACAGCTGGACACGAGTAGTTCATAATATAAATAAAAATTTAAATTAAATACGAGTCTGTCGTCTTTTAACTCCTAGGCTCTTAAAATTCCTCAAATATCCTCAATGAAGCATTTGTGACCTTTAATTTTGATTCTACTGCGTTTTCGATATTGAAAACTGGTTCTATATAAGTATATTGTATATTTAGTACTTGTATGTATTTATCGAACATATACGATAAATTTACAATTACACTTTTGTGGGAGACCTCTAAAGCCAATAATAAAATTTAAACAACGACAAAAGTACACTATTATTGTATATTTTGTAGTCGCTATCGTACAAATAATCGAGTCTAGAAGAGTTGTAGAAAGTGACAAAGAATAGACAACTTTTCGTGCCTTGTTTGACATAACTTGTTTAATAAATAATTTAAGTATTTACTTTTAACACAATAAGTTTTTAAAAATATTTTTACTTATATAGAAATACAATAATATTTCTTAACAGAAAAATGTGTAATAAACCAAAGAAGTAGGGCAATAATTTCCAAGGAGAAAATATTCCGCGGTAATTACTTTCTCAAAATGTCCCACGTAAAACAGGAATGGTACAAAAAGTATTACATTTAATGTAAGCACTGCGCCGAATTATGTCATCAAGCTCCGGTTTTTATCATTAATTAATTCTGCTTCATTACTGTAACTGCTGTACTTTGTTACCCTGTCACGCCATGATAAATTGATAACCCGGGTAAATATAAAATGTTTCCCATTATTTGAATTGTACTTTCGAATAAGGCCTTACATAAATTAAACCTCCTTTGCGGATCCTTATTAAATACTACTAAATAGTGATTCACGCACTGACATTACTGTTACTGACTAATGTGGGTACTGCTACGATTTCAATCTATCGTGATCCCGATTGGACGATGCAGATTATGTGCAAAGTCATGACCGATAGGTATATGGGAAGCGTTTCCTTTTTTGTGTAAAGAAATCACAAGCAAAAATTATCCGAGTTTTAATTCAACGCAACGTTTGAAAGAAATATTATATTCTACCTGTAAACTTAAGTAGTTAATCTGTAAAGCAGAAATGCACGTAGTAGAGATCTCTGCTTCTCAAACTGTAATATAGAGACATGGTACACGAAACGCTCCAGTTTTGTTCTCAGAAGTTTTTTTAGTTCATGTTGAAGTTAATGAAAATGGCCCTTGATTAATATTGGAAATAATTTGAACTTCTAACACCCATATACGAGTACATATGTCTCACCACCGCTAACAAAAGATGACAGATTATCAGATCTCAAGGTTAAAGATATAAATAAATTGTAGTCATTGTTATTGTATTTATTTACCTGTGTTATGTTTATCCGCATCTTTAGTGGCGACAGCAGATCCTTCGTTTACCTCCGCCATTTCGGGACAGCACACGTATCACCTGAAACACAATGTTTCTCTCATTAATACTAACACAACAATGCATATAATAAAAAAAAAACTTACAATAATTCATAATTTATACGATAATAGATACAAAATAACCGTGTGACTCTGCCCAGTCTCACGTTCTGTGTATAAGAAACTACACATAGCACAATGAAACAGCTTCTTCCCCCTTTTTGCGAAATGGATTGTAAAGGCGGGTACCGATGTTCTGTGAGACAATAGTTTCTAGAACACGGCAATGCAATCCTGTTGTCGCGTAGAGGTGTAAAACGTTCCTCTTTCATTGACGAAATTCAAAGCATACGACATTATTGCGCACTTCGTACGTGTTTTCTCACTTTTCGGGTATTTATACGTTTACTTTGTTTTTGTGTGCGAATGTATATTTTTATATGAATAGCTGAAATTAACAATACTTACTTGACAATATACCACACGGCCAACACTCTCGGTTCGAACGTTATCACTGTAATCACACACAACGTAAACACGGGAAGGAGTGGCGCGGACAAGACACACGCCCGCGGTAGAGATTTAAACTTTAAACACTGCGCTACAAAGCGACGCTCTCCGTAGCGTAGATAGAGCCGGACGAGAGTTGTAGCTCGGTGTTGCTAGCGACAACAGAGGTAAATTTCCCCTTCGTTTATGTTTTATTAGATTGTGTTGTCGTATAATAAAAGTATGTATTAAGGCAAAAAGGATTTACGGTGTGTGTACATCTTAATTTTATCAATGTGAATCAAGTGACGAGTACATTAAATTGGAATAAATTAAAAATTATTAAGAATTATGACATATAAATTGGGTGAATGAAAAATAAATTTTGTAAGGTTCATCCACTACACAAAACTTCTTCAGGTATAATATAAAATAATTAAGTAGGTAATACTCGTAATAAATGCAACTGTTCTATGCATTAAATTTCAAGTTTTCTTAAAATTTACCCCGATTATTGTACTTTTTTTAAACACTGGTTACCCTTTATACAGCTTCACACAATGTCCCGAACGCACCCGAATTCGACCGAGCGAGAGTTATTGATGCCGGGAAAACACTTTCCGCGCCATTTTCCCTGGCGTGGATGCGAAAAACAATTTGGCAGCCAATGTAGGTACAGGTTGTATGACACACATTGTAAAAGAAACTAGTTTGGAAATAACTATCAAAAATGTATTTTGAAACCAGATTACTTCAATTCAAAGTATGAAGCCATAAAGATGGAAAAAATATATATGTATACTTTTATAGCATTTTAAGCTAGTTCGTGAAGTATAATTCCAATAACGTCATGACAATATGTATTTTCAATCGATAGTAAAGAACCTCAGGTTCAAACCTTGTATTTTTGCTAGATTTGTATTTTCTTAGTAATTTTATTTATATTATTAATGTTAAACGAATTAGCCATTTATTGTCCGTCTTGCAAAACACCGTGAGAAAAGCATCCATAACATTCACAAATTGTTTGAAACGCAGGTCTGTGGTGTAAAGTTTACCAATTCATACTTTACAAGCGTAGCAGAAACCAGGCAGGCTACTAAAAATCAATCTTAATGTATAGATACTTAATTTATCTGATACCAATTTTTTATTCCTTCTTTAGGGGAGCTGTATCCATAGTTATAACCAAACTAAAATATTGGCTACCTATCACTGTAATCCAGACAATATAATTACTTAATTACTTGTTAGTTAATAATTAATTGCCTAAGTCAAATGAGTCCTTTCGTTTGTAGTGTTACCAAATTACTAATGTAATAGGCACTGCCCTTATGGACTATTGTCAATCGCATCTTGTATAGAAGTGTGTGTATGTCGTTTTTTGTTTTAAGGCCGCACAAGCTTCAAGTACACGATATAGAGATAATGACACGAATAGTATCGTAGGCTTTCTACATAATTTTTATTGAGTTTTTGATGTGAAACATCTATAGCCGCACGTAAAAAAGATTTCTGGCGTGGCGACGATTACCTTTAACTACATAGACAAATGTTCTATAAGGGACAGAGCTATTAGAACAATGTGATAAAAAAAGACAACTAGTGTTTGACCTTGCGTTTCAAGTGTACGCAAACGTAAATATTGACCATGGAATATAGTGACCAATGATTACTTCAGTCAAAACGGGACATCGATTTTTTATGTCAAATACTTTTTACTTGAAAAAATATAGTTAGAAATAATAAAAAACACGCTTTTATGATAAAATTAACTAAAAAGTAGAAAATAATTTTCAATCTAGGAATAATTTAAGGAAAAATAAATAGTATAATTGTGCAAAAAATGTGGGGCGCTTTATGAAAACTGATAAATGGAGCACCCCATGTTTTTTTCACAATTATAATATTTACTGTTACTTAATTGACAATGGCAACGGTTCATTTCGGAGACAACGGCACGAAGCATCGAAAAAAGGGACTGTCCCGTTAAAAACGGGACGTATGGACGTATATTTCTCATTGATACTCATGCTTGTCAAAGACAATGAAATAATGGAACAGAAGGTAAAAAATGTCCAGAACTGTCGATAATAGTTTTAGTACATCGTTTACGTAGAAATGTTATAGTACAGTTTAACTAAATAAATGATTATTATATAAATATATAATTTGATGAAAGAATGTATCTATACAGATGTATCGACTGGTTTAAAATATACGATTTAAAAATTGTTTATATTTATTATCGTATATTAGTAAAGATTACTCACTCCTAACAAGAAAATGTACCCAGTTTTGAGAATTGAAATAGTTGCGTAAAAAAGTTTTGCCACGTCTCCGTGCTAAAATGTCCCTAAAATATTTGAAATAATTATTTATCTATTATGTAAATTACGCAGTATTAGTTATTTATTTGTAAATTTTCTCTAAAAATGTTTTTATTTGTCAAGAATTCAAAAAAAACTTACTAATAAGCCGTTTGTGGCTTCATTCAATTTCAAGGCGGCGAAGTATCTTTACTAATTTATGTTTATTATTTTCAGTTTTATTTTACACACGACCATTAATTGCAAAGTTGTGTACATTTTATAAATGTACTAGCTGACCCAGCAAACATTGTGTTGCCATATAAATAAAAAAAATGTTAAGGGTGAACAACCCTTATCACTTAAGAGATATGAAAAATAGATAGATAGTAGCCAATTCTCAGACTTACTGAATATGCATATAAATTTTGATGAAAATCAGTAAGAGCGTTTCGCAGGAGTACAGTAACTAACATCGTGACATGCGAATTTTATATAATCTTATCGTGGTCTTTTTGAGGATTAATTTCTGGCTATACAAAGATTGTTTATTAAATTATGTTTAGGTTAATTTATTCAATTAAAGAAATTTTAAAATACCGTATACTATCCTATATAAATTTTATGGTAATATTTTTTATTATTTACCACAGATATCGAAGAAAATTTAGAGATTAGGATACAGAATTTCCCATATATCGATTTTATTTTATTAAAATAAACTATAAAAAGTTATATTTTGACTAAAACACACTAATATAAAAATTAAGCAGTGGGATCTTAAACTATAACATACACGTATGAACATCGTGAGCTTCAATAAAATGTCACTTCTGTTCTGTTGATCTATGGTCATAGATCAATGAAAATTTTTTCATTGATCTATGACAGTTCAATTCAATCAATGAAAGTTTTTGTCAATGAAAGTGATAAAGACGCAAAATGCATGGTCATGCATTTTGCGTCTTTATCACTTTCATTGACAAAAACATACTTTGTCTCTTCCTGGTTACTCATGTAATCATGGCGGATCGAACACGAAAAATAAACAAAATTTAATAATTTCTCTTCATTTACGTGTGATAGGTGATTCCATGAATCTTGTTTCTTTTTCGAGCATAATTTTTGCATTTATGCATTGCACAAGAAGGCATTTTGAGGCTTAAAATTCAAAATAATGACGTTTAACGTGTTCAGTGACATTCGTGTGTATTACTACGCCGCGCGAGAGCGACTGGAGTCGTTTTAACTCGTTTTACACCACTTGACGTATTTTGTATGTTTTAAGTATTGCCCGCTTATTTTTCTGATAATAAAATGTCTGACCGTGATAATTTAGAGAGTGAAAGTGATCAGCCTTCTGCAAAGAAAGCAAAATCACACTATGACACACCATCAAGTCATCAGTAAGTTAATTATTTTTTTATAATTAAAGTATGCATTTATCTGTGCATTAAGCACGCGTATATTTGGTGTGTTTTGAGCGCCAGCAAATGTAAAATCTACTATCTTGGTAGATTAAAATCCACATCAAAATCATTGCATACAATGTTTTTAAATTATTAATTAATTTTAATGTCATTCTTCTCAGAGAATAAATTTATTAAGACTGACAGAATTGTATTTCAAAATCAGCTGATGGCGTGCAGCGCACGAAAGTTTTTTCTTATTTGTATTGTTATAAATATGAACATTAAAAAATTAATATGTTTTTTTCTGCATATTACCTACTTTTACAAAATAATGTCGATGTTTCACATCTGCCAGGCGTCCCGTGACGGCTCACATTTTTTTTAAATAAGGTAAAATATTAGGTAATATATCAATATAATAAATGGGATTAATAAATAAATCATTATGTGTATCCCTTTATCCAGCTGGTACACACATACTATCGAACAAGGCGACTCGTAGCTTCTCTACGCACGCTTCTGCGTGATATTGCTTGATATAAATTGTCAGGCTCAAATATGTTAAGTTTATAAACAGAAAATAAAAATAATAGAAATGAAATTATAAGTATTCTAAAGAAGTTAAAGGACTCTTTCATGTAATTTTTTGCAGTTTTAGATACCAAAGTAATTGATAAGCTGTTGTTTCTATTGCGAGCTACGTTTGGAAATCCAAGGTACCTATGTATAAAACTGACGACATAACTAATTCGCAACGAGCCATGATTAACATATTATATGATGAAATGCACCTACACTTTTAAGAGATGCAATATGATTGCAGTTAACAGACACCAACACTGCCGATACATGGTTCGTCCCAATGCGGTGCATCATTAGGCTAGGTTGAGGACGAGGCCGCCGTAGAGACCGTCCGACTCCGTCTGTAAGCTGCATCAAGAACCTTGTCTTTACGAAAAACTATTATAGTAGCATTTGCGTATAAAACGCGAGTCGTAATTATGTAAATCTATGTGTATACAGAAAAATAATGTTGGAAATTTAGTTCATTGTCATTTACGTAAATACGAATACTCATACAGAAATTTTATCCATATTCCTAAGTGTAATAACTATTTTATTATTTTTGGAATTTAATAAATGTGTAAAATGTAAAAAATGTATTGGGCTTGCACAGGCCATCAGACTAAAAAACGCTGACTAAAAATTATAAATATATAAATAAATTTATTGCTCGGATTTGTTGGCTGGATACTACGTATAATTTATTTGAAATATTATGAAATAGCACATAAGACACAAATAAACCAAGTACCAAAGGCTAAAATTTTTCCTGAAAATATTTAGGATTCCGGAATAAATCCGTTTTATATCTCAGAAGGTTATTTCGATATTATTCGAATTTGATTAAGTTATGACTAATACATGTGTGATTGTAAGGAAAGGAGAGGGATTATATTTTACAGTGTTTAATTATATTCATCAAGGTAAATCTATATTTTTCACTAAAAATAATTTTTGTGTAAGAAGATGTCCACCTTGTTTTCTAATTACGGATATTTAAAGACAACAAATATGATTTTTCTACTGATTCTTTTTTCATCAACATTGCCAAAATGACAAGAACCACCTATATATTGATGAATACAAGACAACTGAACGTTTTAACAGTTTATTATAAAATAATTTACGGTTTTTTGTGTTTTTTATTTTTCTCATTATAAACGAACTTAATAAATAAGTTATAATAAATTTAAAAAGACACGTACAACGTGCGTTTCACAGTACTTTCTTTAATCTTAATATATTATGTACAGTCACTGAGAGAAAGTTGTACAAATTATTTTATTGGTGTTTCATCGTATAAAAAGGGGGGATGGTCCGTATCTAAGATGGTGTATACGGGGTTTCGGTGCGGCTGGGGTGATGATGTAGCGGGCGAGGAGCGGCGTGGGCGGGGCGGGCGCGTGGCGGGCCGCCCGCCCGCCGCCCGCCGCCGGCAGCGCGCGGCTGGCGACGGCGAGCTAGCCCTCCGCGGGCGCAGCCTCACCCTCCGCAGGAGCCGGCGCCGCCGCTTCTGGTTTTTTCCTCGACCAACCATCGCACATTTTTCGGAGAAAAGCTAGAAACATTAAAACACATGTGAATAACAACATAATGTCTGGACATTTTGTTACAAATGTTTGCAGTTAACCTGAAAATAGTTAAGCATGATTTATTTGTAAAGTTTGAAGACGGCAACAAACTAAAGTAAAAAATATGAAGTTATATTTGTGGTGATTAAGAAATATTAAACATCTAAATTATTGTTTCTATAACTTATAACGGAAGATTTTAAACTTCCTTGAGTCTTGCGTATAAACAAAAAGCCAATAAAATATAAGCAACAATACATTTATCCTAACATAATATGGAATTCTATTATTATTTTAACAAAATTGTTAAAAAATGAACGATCAATAATAATAATGTTATAGAGATTCAATGCAAGTATTTTGTTTTACCGCTGACGGGTGTTAAAGTTGCTTAATTTTAGAAACAGTAAGCTCTTAATCGTAATTACATTTAGCCAGTCAGTAAATGATAAGCAACAAGAATTTAACACCTTACTTAATACACTTACGATCTTATAACTAAAGATATGACATCACGTGTAGTCCTCTACGCCTTCATCACCTTCTTCAGGAATGCTGTAAATGGAGAACAGGTAAAACAAAGGTCCACACACACAAACTGTTCAATACCGGGACGGTCTAAGGTTTTTCATTCGTATAAAGTGGTGTAGTGTGATCTACAAAACAAATAAAGATCATGGATGTTTGGTGAGTGCTCTACTAAATGCATGCACGGGGGGTGCTGATTGTACAAAGGACATTTGGAGGTTCTATATCATCCCTCATGCTATCAAAATTACTGCAATTCGAACGTGAGTGAAAATTGTGAGAGAGTGCAAAGGGACTTCATTGCTCTATCAAATATAAATTTGTATTTGGATGCTCGATACATAGGTATTTACATTAGGATTTATCGCAATACAACTACTTATGCTGGATATATTTGGTAACTTACAATACGTGGGCAATATAGGTATACCGGGATAAATCAAACTATAATTGAATAAGTTTCATTACTTACATGCGTATGGGATCATGCCGTCGTCATCTTCAGGGTCCATACAATCCTTTGTTACCTCCGCGACTTGATCGTCATCGAGTTTCTCACCTATAATAACAGTAAACATATGAAACCTGATTTTGTTTCTTACTAAAGTTTATAATATCTACTTATTAATTATTAGGGAAGTCAATTATAAATCGCGTTCTCCTGTGAAGTCCTACTAAAAATGCATACAAATAGTCATGAATTGAAATGCAACAAAGGGAAACCGTCGATTTTTCAACTTATGGGGACAAAATCAAATGGATCCCGATAATATACTCTTTGAATATAAGTAGTAAACATTTTAGAAATAAAAAGTGGACTGCTAAAAATTATTAACTGACAAGGGAAGTAATATAACGTATGTTACTCGTACATTTCCCACAGTTAAAATCAATCAAGGTGTTCGGGCTATAGGACACGGCAAAGAATAAGACGTACTCTGACATACATACATACGCTCGAAGAATTTGCCTTACACAGTTAGGTAAAAAACATCATGATACTGTAAAATACTATGACAAAAGACTCTACCTAACGCAAGAAGCGTGTGTGTGAGCTCGGCGGCAAGCATAAGACCGTTTTCGTTCTTGTCATACAGCTTCAGACATTCCAAGAAGTCTTCGTAGCAGCCCTGGTCTTTGTCTTTCTTGGCTTGTGCGAAGATGGGAAGGAACTCTTCAAGCTAAAACAAGAACAACCACAATTAATTTAAGTTTCTAACTCTTCTTTATTTTTGTGGAGTCGAATAGGAAACCTACAGTGAATACGAATATATTTAAATACACTGAGATAAAACCCAATGAAACGGCTAGAAAAACTAAGATTCTAGTCATTGCATGAACATAATAAACCAACCTAAAGACTACACAAGTACTTTCTTACAAAATTCATAAAATCTCAGTTCAGTGATAATCAATGCTAGTATTGTTTGTTGGCAATGTTTGTATGGTTCACAGAGGCTTTCTTCGTATAAGGATGTTATTGACCCTTCGATTTGATTGTATCTTGTTTGTTAAAGACAATTACCGTAAGCTGCTTCTCGCCCTTCTTCTTGGTGCCACCGAGTTTCTCGATGGTGGCCATTGTGGGGTTGGAGTTGAGTGCTCTCAGCACGTCTCCGAGGTTGAAGGCGTCGATCTTGCCGCTGCCATCGAAGTCGTAAATTGAGAAGGCGAAGGATGCCCCTGAATTGCAAAATCATATTTAGGATTCGCCATTGACGACATTGAAGATTAATTTTAGGATAATAAAAGAAAGAAATAATAATACCGCTTTTTAATATGAGGTATTTGCTTATACATATTTTGTATAAATGCAAATATCCCACTACAATCGACTAGATAAAGATATATCTTTATCAAAAATATAATATGGACAAACATATACGGATGGATGTCTGTATGTTAGATCTGTCTAGTTAGTGTAAGTGGCTTCGGCCGTTCTAATTAGATCAATAAAATAAAATTAAATTAAAAAAATAAAATGGATCGATGGATGTATTGGCATAAAATCTGATTCTAAATTATATTGTGGCTTACAATCCAGCATTTCATAAATCTAATACCAATTATATTTAAATTGAAGAACATCGAGAGACTAATGAACTCTAAAGTCAGTTCAATTGAAAAAAAAAACTCATAACAACAAAATGATTAACTTCTTTCATTTATCCTTAGTGATAATGTATTATATATAATGGTCTTAAACCATTCCTTATTGTATTCGAGGAGGCAGAAATATCCAATCAGATGAACGCAGGTGTTTCACAGAGAACAGAAACGTGGGCGAAGCTAAAATGCTATCTTTACCACCACACAATTCGATATTTTCACTGTGGACTCGTGAGTCACATTCTAATTATATCCCGATTGTAACTGTGTCCTAATTTTAATAACTTCTTAAATGTGGCGCCTAGTGTACATTTTTAAAGGTTTAGATCAGTCTGGACCACCATCCAATGAAAAGGATATAAAATAAACAAATTATAAGTTTATAAATGAAAAGCGTAATTATAATTTAGTAAGTACCCATCTATCATAAGTTCTTTGGCACCATTCAACTTAGCATCATAATTTTAGACTACATCCGACCTTGATATTGACAGCCGATTGCGAATAATGAGATTTGTGGAATGATAAATATATAGATGTGAATAACAGAGATAAGTACCAACGCGAGTAGTATTGCCAAAAAATGCGAAGCGCTAATGCAGTGAAATCCGAGCGGAGTTTCTCTGTTTGGGCGGGCGGTAAAGATGGATCACGTGACGCAAGATGTTAATTTTGGAACGCAGCGCGCGCGCATCGTGGCCGTGCCACTACCGCTGCCGCCGGCATCGCTTAGCAACGCGAACCTTTTATGAGAATCGAGCTATACTTAGATGTTACGGTGTTAATGTAATACCCACAAACTCGTTACATATCAACAATTATTATAACCAAAAAGCAACATCCATCATCAAATCATTACAATAATTATTTAGTTTATTAATTCTTATCTTATTATGAGTTATATTTAAAATATTATCACATAGGACAATATTAGTATCCATCCATAAATTATTGTTAAAATATATCTCTATGGTTTGATTTAAAACAAATTTGAAAAGAAACTTACTTTCAATGTCGTTCTTGCTGAGATCGCTCTGAAAATTATCAAAAATATTTCGTTATTTTATGTTTAACTTGTAACATGTAAGTACCTATTGTGTTCTGTGTACGTATGTATTGCGTCACCTCACGCCACTGGAAGTAATTTGTGTAGTGTATACCGTGAGATAGAAAAGATATTTTCACTATTTTTTGAGCACATCACTTCATTTTCTACGCCTTGGAAAAAACATGGTTTTACTCGCGAGCTTCCGGTCTGCGGAATTTATATCACGAGATTACCGCGACTATAGTTACACTTGTTAAGTTACAATCCGTCATTTCACTGAACTTTTCTTCCACATTTCACTGTCCTTATAGATGACTCACCATTTTGTGTGGTGTTAGGTGGTTCCCTCCCGGTCTTCACTGGCAGACGTTCAGACAAGAAGTGGGGCTCGGGAACTTTTCGCCTGACTGTTTTAACTGGCTCAGATGGCGCTCCCGTCTGGATATTTGAGATTTAGCCCAGGAATCCGTGACCGTTCTATTTTCGGCGAAGTTGAACGATGCCCACGATGTCTTCAGACTCATAACATTTAAAGACGGGCAAAAGAGATAACAACAGTTTCCATCTTTTCCACCAACAACTAACGCCAGTCCCAATGGTATATCTACATTTACGCTAAACTATTTCGATCGGTTTTGTGTCGTATATACTCTTGGAATCTAAGGTGTCGAGTATAGGTAGTGAAAAGTAGGTGAAAGATAAACCAACACACCTGATTTAAAAAAAAGTCAAAATAAAAAATAATATTTATTCAATAAATAAAGACAAATTCAATTTTAAAATTACAACAAGAACCACAGAACGGACGTTTCATTTTAACTTCATACGCTCTTATGAAAGAATTTTTTAATATCCTTCCTCGGGATTGCTCGAGTTCATCTCGAATTCTTTTTTATCGTAGGAATTAATAAATGCTTCATTTACAGTATTAAACTTCCAAGCAATTGCACGCGATGGAGACGGAGATCGCAACTTGCGATTATCCAAAAGACTACAAGCGCGATTCCGAGCTTTTGGTGATAGAGGACACATTCCGGGCATCAACCCGCATCGTGTTTCCTACAAACATATTAAAATTGACAAAAATATTGTTTAAACCTCACAAATACACATAAGAATAATAATTTATATGTTATTATATTAGACGAAGACAAACCTTACGCTTCCCGATCAGCCGTTGCTTCCACCACCAACTACGCAATCGGCTCATAAGCCTAGCACCCTGTAGACGACATCGCTTCACTAGGCTGTGCTTATGGGTATCCGAAACAACCGATGTAGTTGCAGGGTCTTCAATTTTTATTAAAGTCTGCCATGAACATAACAATCAAAAATAAGTTTGTAATGAACAGATCCGTTAATATCTTTATTTACAATGAAACAAAGTACTTAAATGTAACAAAATACATAATATGATAGTTCAATCACCTTTGATTGTACTGCATTCACGGCAATGTCTTCAGAAGAACATAATATGTTTTTTGGCAATTCCACCTCTTGCATTATTAGATTTTTGTTATCTTCAATATAATCGTCTTCTTCTGAAAATTTATCATAATCACCTAAAATACATAAATTCGTATCGTTTTAAAAAGTATATATAACTGAATAAAAATGTTACGAACAATACTTACGATTTAAGGTAGAAAATGTTTTCTCATATAAATCTATGTCTTTCTTTGTAATCTCTTCCAAATCTTCATTAGTATCCTTCAAAAAAATAAAGAACTAAGTAAATAGAAAGGAAGCAATGTGGTATACAATATGATAAAATTGAATCAAGCCCAAATTTTACCATTTTTTTAACTATTTGAGTGCCACTTGGTATGTTTTCTTCATAATGCTTAAGGTCATCAGTATTATGCGATATATTTTCGGTAAAATCATTAATCACCGCATCGGACAAAAATGAATAGCTGGAATGACTACTTCCTTGAATATCTTCTACTATCAAATGTTGTTCAGGAATAAATACATCCCCACAAACAATATTAAGAGCTAAATTAACGTAGGACTCCACAAGTTCCGTCGCAGTGCTTGTAAGAAAATCTTGAGATTCTAAGTCTTTTGGTATATCTTCGGCAATTTCAAAGTTTGTTGCTTGCTCTAATTCACTCAAGTCAAACAGGCAATTGATTACCATAGACGGTGATCGCAAGTCAGTATTTCTCTGAAATTTAATTATCTCTAAGTATAATAATTATATAAAATCCTATACCTGGTTTAACTGGCTTCAAGAATATTCATTTTCTTTTCCCTTGCCAAAATTTTTTTTCACATAAGTACACATACTATAATGTTATTATTGATATGTTATAAGTCATACTTGATACGTTTTACTAATTTCAATCAAGTAAATAAATAATATTAATAGGCATCAATGACACCACATGTTTGGGAGGTATCCAAATTAAATTTATGTTTACAATACCTAACTATGAGTATATTTTCTATTTACCGTTTGCATATCTTCATCGCCTTGACCTATGAGTCCGTCGTTATAATTTTTTGTAATATCTGTAATACATAAAAATAAGGAACGTGTTGAGATTAATCGTAATAATTTGCAGTAGATAAATACCAAGCATATCAGTAATAAAATTTAAAATAAAAGCTAACCAAATTCCTTTTGTGGTGTCGTAACAATAACATTATCCTCTTGGTTTATTTCGCAATCATCATCTTTGCCATATCCTGTAATATCAACAATTCCCAGAATTTCGGCATTCTTATAAAACTCTCCATTTCCTTTTTTCTGGTTCCATATATAACGCCATGGTTTACCTATTAATTATTTAAAATTAAGTAGTTTTTAATAATTTACATTTTTTTATAATATAGGAGTAGCAGACGAGCATGCAGTCCACCTGATGGAAAGTGGCTACTGCCACCCATGGACATCTGTAATCAACCCCAGATAGGATTAGATATTCCTACCTAAGGTCGGCCACAGGTGCGCCGCTACCCCTGAGGACTAAGCTGGAACGCCTCGGAAAAGTATGTCTCCCTTTCCACATCCTTCAAACCAGAACACAGCACCGCTCAACATTGCTGTTATGAGGCAGAAATAGGTGTGGCGGTGGTGCCGCCGGAGTCGAACCACAAAGGGTTCTACCACCATCAAAAATGTACATTTATAATAATATAAGAATTAATCTAAAATAATTTATCTTTTACCGGAATCTTTAGCCGTATTAACAATGTCTTGTGCTTCATCTAATACTTGGGTAACAATATTTATTGCCACTAAAGCCGCTAAATGAGGATTACAAGACTGCTCATTATTTGGTAACGATGGCATTTTGTATTAAAATGATTGTTGGAATTTCCTTTACAATTTTGTCGATAAAATAACTATATGATTACTTATGTCAACGGTATATTTTTAACAATTGCCTGTTTGAAACCAGTTTACGTAGTTGTTTGGCTTTAAAAAGGAAACAAACCATTGAAACCTTTGTTAAAATACCTTAAATTCTTATTAAACGTGCCAGTTAATAATAATAAAGGTAATTATGTGGTCTTACGCCTAGTGTACCTACATACAAAACTAGATAAGTATAATTTATCGTATTTGTATTAAAAAAAAACCAAAACCGTGGTAATTTCAAAATTTGAGGCAAATTCAAGCGAAAGAAAATGTTACACTCATTATTATCTATTTTTACCAACCGGTATGATATGAGTAATATTTGCTGTAATAAAGACGTAACAGATTTACATAAAAAGCGTTATTCATTCAAAACAGAGCGTTGCTATTTCTGTACCGCCCAGCCAATAGCTATAGTATTCTTCAACCTCGAGCTATTTTAGCCTGTTTCTCGATTGTGCTGTACCACATCTACATAATTACGGGTATATTGAAAATCGATTATGATTATAATCTCCACTTGCGATATTATTTCAATTAATTCACATAAAATATCAAGTTTACTATGAATTTCTTTACGCAGTCTACTACATTTTAAAAGCAGAATAAACCATAAATAAATACTTATATCCATGTAAAAAATAAAAATAACTTAAGTTTAAATAAGTATTATATTAAAACCCTTTTACTCTGGACCCGGGCTGTGCGGTGCCCATCAGTAAGACAACAATGGATTGACGACGAAGATGGAGGATTTCACAGATGGTAGAATCCTTTCTATTTTCCATAATTAAATAACAAAAAACCTAACGTTCATCCAAATCTATATTAAGTATTAATTTAAAGGTGCCGACTCGGGCGGCACCGCCACACCTATTTGTGCCTATTAACAGTAGTGTTAAGCGCTGCTGTGTTTTGGTTGAAAAGGTGTGGTAAGGTAAGGGACACATACTTTTTCGAAGACTTCCAGCTTATTCCTCAGGAGTAGCGGATCTGCGGCCGACCTCGGGTAGAAATATCTAATTTAAAGGTACTTAAATGTATTCTATGAAATGCTATACAATGATGAATTTAAAAATCGAAAACAAATAAAATTAGGACTCGCACTCCTTACGTACTACTTTCTTACAAATATGTTTATGTACTTGTTTTAGTACAGTGACCATCTAATGATAGACCACCAGTGATAGACAGCCTATGTACCCATTTGTTTTACTACTATTTCCGTAACTTAAAAAGGTTGATCTCTTCAGTCTGTTGCTTTGAATACTAGTATTTCAAATACTGCGATTTTTAATTATAGAGACATAGGCTGTATAATGTATAAATTCATGTTACCTATTTGCAAATACATAGTCCCACTTATTTATTTAATCGAACAACAGACACGCTGTGTTAAACAAACGCCTAACAATGTATACGCAAGCAAAGGGAAAACAATCTATAAAGTAGGAAATGTTTAGTACTGCCGCTCCCTGTCGCGTCTATTTATAAAGCAAATTGCTTGCCACTATGTGAACATTGACACATATAAACCAATCTCGTTAATTTAACGCCACTTTTTATACGTCGAATACAATATCATAATATGATTAAATAGTCTGCACCTGTCCTATAGACTTAAATCACGAATCTACAAGTACAACTGTACAAATGAGCTTTTGTATTAGGCTACATAAAATAAGTAATTAATTTAGTTTCATGATCTAATGATTTTCCTAATGACTTTCCATTTCCAATGAGAAAAGTTTCGACCGTAGTTATCGAACATAGCCAAATTTACATTGATGAAGTGTTAACATATAAGACTTAAAAATGATTTACAAAAACACGTTTTACTTTTTTTATTCAATAAAGTATTCTAGCGGCGTTGGTATACTTATACACAAGACTTGTTTTTATATGCAATAAAGTTTAGTTTATATATAAGTAGTATAGCAGAATGTAAATTAGTGTCTCTATAGATTTTCCCAATTTAATTGGAACATGGCGCTGATTCTCAGCTGCCGTTTCCATAACAACGGCCGACCGCTCGGTAACGGAGTCTGCGCGCACAGATCAATGGAATCTTTTTAGGGATGCCTCTGCCCTACTTATCTCCCTCAGCGCTATTAACTTAATAGACATATTGCTTTAAAACAAAACCACTTTTAATTGCACAAATATGTACAAATTCAAAGTGCTGATTAATTCTTCTCTTCTTTAAAATACAATACAACAAAATAATAAATATAAAATTAGTTTTAGAACATTAAACTTTTACGATGTCATTCTATTTTATTAGAGAGAAAAAAATACTGCATTTTGTATTTTACGCAGATATAAAGTAGTTGATAACTGCTAGCCCTGTTCATTCGTCTCGGTGAGAGTGCGCAAAGCCTCACTCTCAGTCGAACCTCCGGGTAACCGCGCGTTTCAGCCCTCTTCCTTTACCTTGCTGTACTTTCTAACTAATAGCTGTTCAGGTTCAGTAATGTAAACAGTGCGCACTAACTTAACGATGTGGTCGCTAATTAAAGTATCCATTACACCTTGGTAGCTGTCGCTGTGCCCGTTTTCTGGAATATGGAAACGTAGCTACTCTCGGTAAGTAAATTAGACTGTTACGTAATTTCAAATATCTAAAGCTGTTAATTAGAGCGTTATAGCGGGTATCTATTAGTAAATTAGGTAAAATTGATAAAAAATATCATTCTTCTTCAGTGGGATGTTTTTAATAAATAACTTTAATATAGGTGACTAATATACCTACTACGCAATCAACAATCTAGATAGTTAGGGTACTTTTATCACATTCTTAACATTTTTACTGAAAATTAATATACTTATACTTCATTTTCCAATTCAGGAATTTATACTCAAGGTACAAAAGTGAAAGATATGTCTGAAGATGACGCAAATAGCGAAGAGATTATACCTATACCCGTGCAAATATTCTTATGGAGACAAATTACGCCGTTCGTGCGACCCAGGCTAGGCAAGGTGCACGATGCAGCTTGCATGGTAAGTACAAACACAAGGCACGAGCTTACGCTATCTTAAATAAATGTCTTAACGTCTGTGGATTTTACTATTTACTATATCCATGTTATTTATTATTCTATTGGTTAAGAAGAAAACAAATAATAGTCTGTCATATTGCCAATTTGGGTCACTTATATAAAAAATAACTTTAGCGCTATGCTTGATCAATGCATCCTATGGGAAAATAATACATGTTGCGTAGTTGTAAATAAGCTAATTTCAAGTGTTAAATGTCGTAAAATGTTACACCACAGATTTTTGTATAAAATGAATGATTAAGCATATTATTGTTGTGTATTACATAATTAATAAAGCGTGTTATGCTTTCTGTAAATATCTAACGCATCTACACTTATTTGTTCAAAACACGCAGTTCTGTCAACGTGCTCCAGGACACCATGTAAGTTAGTAAATGGCTTTGAAGCTTAATTTTATCGTTTATACAACATTTCGCGATATTATCATGACAGAACAGAGTTATAATTCGAATCCGGGAACTTCGCCGCCACACCTATTTCTGCCTTATAATGGTAGTGTCAGGCGCTGCTGTTGTCTAAATCTAATCTATAATTTAACTAAATAATCATAATAAGCAATAAGTAACCGTAAATAATATAAAAAAGAAAAAAATCTGAAAAAAGTGATTTTATCTTAGATTTATATTTTATCTTATCTTAGATTTTATCTTAGTGTGCACTTAACCATTTTAACCCCACAGTTTATATAGTAGGACTTTAATAGTCGATCATATGATGATAATATGTATACTTAAGTAATATTATATTTATACGTTTCCGTAGTTCAGAGAGTAGGTAGTTAGGTACGTTATGTCGCCGGTCTTGGTTTTTCGACAACAGTCATTATTACACAGGCCTTATGCATTTTGAAAAGATCAAACCCGTATTGTCCACCAAGTTACAGATATACCTAAGGCCTCCTTCTACCGATCATCAAAATGCGAGTATGTATGTAGGTACCTATTGTATACATGAGTCGCCTTAACGTTAAACCGTTTATCAGATTACTCAGCAGCGCTTAACACTACAAAGCAGAACTTATAATAATAATATTATGTACTTTAGTTCGTATTTTGTTTCTTATCTGTACACCTTTAATTCTTTTTTAGTTGTAAAATAACTAGCCAGTTTTTCATAATATACTTTTATGTTTTTCCTAACATTTATAATTTGTGCATTCATTATCGTATTATTACAATAGTTTTAGGTATATATAGTTATATAAATTATAAATAACTGTAAGTTGACATTGGCGTACTGTATCTTTTGACAGATAATAAAAAGTCTCAATTAGAGATGGACCGATTAGGTACAAATGGTACATAATTCAGATTATCATAATAATATGTAAATATATCTATTCCTAATACTTAATTCGAATATTTAAGGCGTTATAGATTGTTGGGAATAGGCCACAGGAGAATGAGAAAATAAACTATGAAATATAATAAAATAAAATACACTCCAAAAAGATACTTTTTATTATATCGAATCATTGACAAGAATGACAAATCAGAAGAAGAAAAATATATGTTTTTCAGCTGCCAGCTTTATCATATACAACCTACTTGAATATTATACATTATGAGAGGCTTGGGTTTTTATGTAGATAGATAATCTATGTAGATAGATGGAATATATACCATAATATTATATACATATAACGTAGGTAATTAACTAAATACTGTGTATTACATAGTATATTTGTAATAATATGTGTGATTGAGTATAAGTATATTTAATTCTAATTGGTTTGCTGTCTGCATAGTACCCACAGTTAGTATTACTACCTTTCATTAATTATTTGTTTTTGGTTACAAAAGTTACTACTTTTACTACGTTACTAAGTTTTTACATTAGTTGAATCTTATCTAATGTCAAACGATTTTTCACACAAATATCAAAGCTACCAACAAATGATTCATGTACTACTAAATTATGATGGAAATAATGCAAAATAAACTTAAAATCCATACTGATGACACTTAAATTTTAATTTTGCATATGAAAATCTATATCGTACATAATCCTTATTATTTTCTTATCAATACCTAATCAAACGTCCTCACTAGTTTCAGTTATGTGACAGTGACACTTGTGACAATCAAACTTCAAAATCATATGACATCGTTGACAATTTCAATTAGCAGTGATAAATGATAATACAATGTTTACATTTTTGTTAAACAATAACAAAAACAATCGTGCAGTATTAGGTAGACAGGCTGTTTTTCTCATTTATTTTCTTCGTTTGCTTCTTTCCTTTGATAAAATTGTATATTACGTAGGCCTTTCTCTGCTCCTTATTCTTGCTGATCCGATACGTTATAATATTTACTTATTAATTTTTATAATCGTCATAACGAAAATAATGTTAAGTAATCCTGATTTTTTTTACAAATGCACGCGTAGGAATTAAAAGAAGCATGTAAGGTAAGGGTACTTTTGTATTATTAAAGAAATAAATATAGGATATATTCCATATGTACTTGAAATATTTACAAATAAATATCCGTTAAGATCAAGTATTCATTGTAAGAAATTTAATAAAGACCTAATTTTAATTTAATTATTAATATTGATATTACAGTCCTTTGAAAAAGTCTTAGTACAGAATCTACGGTATGGGCTTTCCATAAGTCTCTCAGAAGCTATACAAGCTATACCACGATGGCGCCTCATACAAGCTGCTCTGCCACATGTGATGCATGCCTTAGCTGCTCTTTTGCACAACAGGTAAATAAAAGTTACATTCAGTAAGCAATTATCAAAATAAAAGTTATGTTAACTAAATATTTTCAGTTTATACTAGTATTTATGGCTAGTCACAAAACAACATTCAGCTTTAAATGATTATTTCAGAATTAGATGAAGGAGAAGTTATTTTGAATTTAAAAATTCATTCAAATTCAAACGTAAAACAAGTGGCGTAAAGAATCTAGAAATTTTCTCCACACTCTTGTTTAATACCCTAGATACGCCTACCGGTTTTCCTAAATAATTATTTGCTTTACAGAATAAAAGACAACATGCAATCACTTGGAAACGTAGAAACAAAGCTGTTGTACACATTACATTGGATCATCTTGGATGCATCAGATGAATGTGCGGATAGTGATTATGACAATGAAAAATACTTTTCAAATCCATTCTACTACTTGTTCTCTATCCCTGCAATGACTGTAAGTGTAAATCTGTAGAAAATCATATACAGCAGGAGTTTATGAATCTATTAATGCCTTATTAACGATAATTATTAGCAATTTGGTACATACAAAGTATCATGTTGTTAAGATTTTTGCAAGCAATTATTGCCATCACAATATGAAATCATTACACATATTATGATATTTTTCAAATCAATTAAATTACAACATTTAAGTGTCCTCTACCCACATCATAGTGTACCTGTCAACTCAAAAAAACTACGAAGGTTCCATGCCCTTTATAATTTATAATATAAATCTTTTTTCTAGTTATTTGTGTTCCTCTTTGCACCAATATCACACCACCTAAAAGAGTCTGATTTCACAAACAACTATCGATTGGAAAATGGACTCAAAATGTGGCAAGCATTATGGGAATTCAGACACCCAGATGCTGCCTGCTTCACCACACTTGTAAAACCTAAACCAAAGCCACTTGGAGGAAAATACTCTAAAAGGCATCAGCCAGGAGATGTATTTATGGGGCGTAAGTGGCCACAAAGTAATGTTCTTTTTATATCCTTATAACGCATACTTCATTTCAGTAGTATCTATAATCTATGGTATGATTTTTTTCTTAATATGTTATGTTCTGGTCAGTAAAAAAATCCATACAATTTCAAAACTAAAATTATATCATCATATTTGCATGAACCATTTCACTTTTATTTTTTGTTATAATAACTATATAAAACTATTCTAATTTTTGATTTTGTAGGTAAGTTATCAAAAGAAGAAGGAGGTGTTAGTACCAGCCCACCAAGCCAACAACCCGTACCATCTGAGGCTCCCTCTAAGCAGGCTAGTACTGAAGATGAACCATGGATTTCCTCTCCGAAGGATACAATCTTCCCGGAGACAATCCCTGAAGAGAGCTCAAGTACGGAAGAAGAACATGTGGTAAGTATTGTTTTGGGAATTTATAGCAGTGTGCATGCTCTGATATATGATTTTAGAATTATAATGTCCCGGCAAATGTTGTGTTGCCATATAAATAAAAAATGTTAAGGGTGAACAACCCTTATCATTTAGGGGTATGAAAAATAGATAGTAGCCGATTCGCAGACCTACTGAATATGCACATAAAATTTGGTGAAAATTGGTAAAGCCATTTCGGATGAGTATGGTAACTAACATTGTGACACGAGAATTATATATATAAGATTATCCGAGAGTAGAGACAATTTATTATATTACGGGTACGTCATTTTACGGACTTTTATTTTCTTTATTGCTTTGCATTGCTTTATTATTAAAGATTCTTCCCTACTACCGACCTCTGCCACCGTCTACGTTTCTTTACTTAGCCAATTAATTAGCTTAATACAGATTAAGCATTTGCTGTCGTAAAAGTTTAACACACATTACTAATAGTATTGCTGAAATTATGTTGTTACAGTTTATTTACCAAATGCCGCCTGAGTCGAACTACGTCGGAGCGAATAAAGGAACGTACACTATATACGCCGCGGATCCCAGTTTGTTCCAAATGCGCAAACCTGATAGCGCTAAACCTGTGCTACCTGGCATCAAACCTCTACCACAAATTACTAAAATGAGGTATCTATTTCAGTTGATAAGTCAAAAATCGTGTATCATAAATGATCGATTTAATATAAAAATGTAATCCAATTTTTCTATAGTTCTTCAGATAAAGAATCATTAACTGATAGCGGAGGAGGTGGACCAGGTCTAAAGAGTACACCTACCTCTACTGAAAAAGCTCCATCAGCAAAACAAGTACATGTAAGTAATCACTTTAATAAATTATAGGAATTTATTCAAAATTAAAATTAAACAGAATTTCTAGACTTTTTAATTATAACAAATATATTTTATAGGTTTCAGCAGCAACTTTCCTAGATGTCGCTACTTTACGGTGTTTATTTACAACTCAATGGCAAGAGGAAGGCGTATACTGGGCTCTACATTACTTGTATAACAGGTGAGTGGCATTCGAGTATAAAAAATTAATTTCACCACACACAGGTCAGAATATTATGAGCATTTAGGATCATTACAAAAAAATATATTGAAAAGATTTTAGTAAAGTTTATCATATCATCGTCACCTGTATACATTTTCAGACTGCGCGACATTTGCGATGATATGTCTAAACATGTTCATCCCAGAAAACGAAGTAATTCACTCCCTATACCAAAAATTGAAGTGTCCATTTATCAAAGCCCAGATGTAAAGGAACGTGACTCCCTAAAAAATTTCATTGAGGTCCCCGAAACCAAGGATATATCGCCAATAACGGAAGCGCCGTTCGCTACAGTCCCAAAGATTGAGGAAGAAAATGTTATGACCAGACGGGCCAGTGAAAAGGTTAAACGTAAAATGAAAATGGCCGATTTAAAGGCCTTCGTCGAAACAAAACTCTTGTCCAAATCAGAGAAAGCCTTAGAAAAGATAGGGCAAGACGACCATAAATTCAGTTTCCATACTGCAGTAAGAATGATATCTGTACTTATTTTTTTTTATTCTTGCTATTTTTGAATTTATTTACAAAAATGCAAATAAATATAATATAATGACTTTTCAGGAATACCACAGAAGTCTTGATAATCCTGATGATAGACCCAATTCAGCGTTGGCTAGCAACTTTCCTGCTATGGGTCATATACTAACCGGCGACTCTCTGCAGTGCAATCTCATAAAAGGAAAGAGTATGCCAAGTCTCAGGTGAGCATAGCTTTAAGGAAATGTACATAAATGTAAAATAATTTTCTTAATTTCTCTTCTTAAGTAGTTTTAGTTTATCAATGCAGGAAGGATGGATATCGAATTGTAAAAACATTATTTATCTGTAGCAAGATACTACTTACATTTTAATTTTAAGCTTAGGTTTTTCATTACGTCCCGCTCAATTCTCTAACACAAATTACACACGCTCTTATACAGATTTAATTTATTTTTACCTGGACTTTCTTGTTTTCAAAATTAATCTATTTATATACTTAAGGCACAGCATGATTTTTTACGTACACATTTCTCGATGATTTCTATTTAAAAATATGTTTTCTCTTTCTCCCGTGTTTTTGACGCTTAATCCCGTACACTTATATTCTGGACGAACAATATGGTCGCTAGCTGTTTGATTGATGAGCTAGCATCCAATGGGTAAGTCGACAAGTAATATTCCAAGGATAGTAGACGCTTCGTTACATAGATGCAAGTTTAATAACTCACTACGGATATCACTCAAATAGTATCGCGTATTTATTTTGTTTGCGCCTAGACTACATTTTCTTTTGTAAATAATCTAGCAGGAACTCATTGCCATCCAGTTTGTAAAGTAGGCTTAGCTTAATTTGTTAGTCATGTCGAGTGGGGTTAAAACATCCAGTCTGGTCAAAATATGCACGCAGAATTATGAAAAGTAAATCTATGTTATAAAATAGTGTAATTCTGTCAGTCACAAAAATTAACAGTAGTCGTGTACGTCAATAGACTATAAACTTATAGTGTAGATGGTAGGCAAATTTGGCACATTTATGCTTTCCGTAAAATTCGGACTCATTCGGACAGTATTTAAAATTGGTCACAATAGTTACGTTATGTTCATCGTTATAGCATGTTACCACAAAATTCCTTCGAAAAAGTTACCTGCATGCTACAGTACACGACGTAGCAAATATACAGAAATGATATGTTAAAAGTTAATTAAATACCCACTGCATCTCCCTACACCTACTTCGTTATTGTAATATTGCAATATTGTTTAACTTCCAAACCAAGCAAAATTCAAGATGTTATGTAAGCAAAAAGAAATTATAGTATACCTTTAATTTATGATTGCTGCCCTATTGGTATTGATCTCATAATTCCTGAACCAAAAAAACGTTGACGAAATAATCATGACATAGTTTAGAGCTGACACATTATCAAAGTAGTGAATATTATTGCAGGTACATAGGCGAAGTAAAAACAGAACGTGCGCACGGCATCGTTAGTGCGACACCCACTGTCGTACAGAAGAAGAAGAACCCCATAATAACTGTAACAGAACATACGCCCACGCCGTCGCCAGACTACCTCTCCAAGACAAGACAAGTAAGATAAACAGGATTGTATAAATGTCGCAATGATAAAATAATATTTTAAGCCAAATTATAATAACGATAACAATATCAAGAACATTTCTGTGAGACTTTCCAAGAGTCCTATGCAATAGAAATACCGATAGCAATTTATTATTCCTAAAATTTAAAAAAAAGTCTCTATTTTTTAACAATACTTAAATTACCTACTACAATACATATTCTTTTATAACTTTTATTCTTTATAATCGAACAGTGTACATTCTAAGATGCGTTATATTTTGCGATATAGGGTTGTTGTTATAATTCAATTATTTAGATTGTAAAATATTTTTTTTACTTTGTAGGGGTCGCTGGAATCTCAAATTGATTCAGTGAGCATGCAAGGTTCTCAACACATACCAACTCCTGAACGCAAACCAAGTTTGACTCGATCACAAACTGATTCTAATATCACATATGTGGTGGAGGAAATACAAGAAGCCCCCGGCTCCCTACACTACATAACTAAAGATGGGGATATTGACTTTCAAGTTGTTCTTAAGGTATATTAAATGTTCTATTTAAAAAAAACACATTCTACACTTACAGCCCCACACTAGGATTCCCTGTGTCGTGGGTGCCATGGACACACACATAGACAAATACACAAACACCCAGACCCAGAAACACGAATCTAAATTCATCATTTAGATATCTGTCTAGCCGGGGATCAAACCCGGGACCATCTGCGCGTCAGGCCGGTATGGTAACCGCTCCGCCACGCGGGTCGTCTATTTGATTAATTATTTTCTTAATTTATATCTAGTGAACCGTATTGACCTCCTATTGCCCATAGTAACCTTTATCATTTGCTTTATATTTATTTTTCAGGCTGTTTACTCCGTATCTACAATGGACAGTTATTATATTACAATTCGTGTTATGGAGGTAATGCTTAATTTAGTAGATACTCTGATGGAAATCGGAGTCCACAAAAACTGGCAGTCAGACGCGTCTGAAGATCCTCGACCGGAAACTGTTGACCCATTAGCTGAATTTACCAGCAAGGATAAGGATAAGGACAAAGATAGCAAGGTAAAGTCCAGTATGATTGCAGAATGGATGTATAATATACTAAGATTAACACTTCGTTTATATCATTGACATTTAACGTATCGTGTCAGACAAAATCATATTTTCAAACAATATATAGAATTCTTTGACAGGCATGGCCCGTGTCTACGCATTCGCCTTCTGAACATATAAAATACACATGATATAGACTCTATATTATAGAGCGATGTGTATTTTTTTTTTGCCACGCACCGTGTGTGACACGTACGATCTTTGTAGATATGCACCAAAATGAGGTTCTTTTGCTTTTACTCAATTACATGTACTTGTTCATTTGTAGGAAAGAGACTCGGGAATTCCAGGTGCACAAAGCCAGGATTCTACCAATGTTGAAGGCGGGGAAAGCAAAGACAAGTCGAAGGAAGAAGAAAACTTTGACTGCCCTTACTATATGATCATGAATATTATCCTCAGGTAAATTTCCTAAGCTTTTAAGAAAGCTATTTCTTAGGCTTTTAAGGAAGTAACCGTCGTTATTACACTTAAAATGAAAAAAATATACAAGCCAACATAGTAAAGTAAACAAGCGATCAGCAAAAGTTAGAAACCTTCGACTCTACCGACAACACCGCCACACCTATTCATGTCTTATAATTTAATAGCAGTGTTTAGCGCTTACCATAATTTAACTTGAAGGGTGTGGCAGGGGGAAGTCAATTTACTAGTAAAAATAGACATCATACATACTCGTAACGACGCATCTATGGTCGAGCTTGGACAGGTCTTCAATTGACTTCAGTCATATACTATGTGAGGCCAATTATAGTTGGGGCAGATGTGACTTTTTAGCATCAGGTGAAGTGCCTGCAAGTTAGCGCTTTGCTTTAAATAAACAAAAAAAAAACACATATGCTTCGATCACTAATAAGAACTAGATACACAATCCCATACAAAAATGAACTTAAAAAGTGGCGTCAAATTGACGCTAAAAACAAAGAAAAAAAAAATTGACGACCGTGGTTTGTCACTTGGACAAGGAATTAGTGGAGACGAACTGTCATTATTTTTAATATTTTTATTAGGTCGAAGTAATTAATTTTAATGAACATAATAATAATTTATCAATGAAAGTAAGTAATATGCAGTCACAATTTATTATAATAAAAATATAATAAGTTTAAAATTAAAATATAACCAAATACAAGTAATTTAATTAAAAAATCAACAAGCTGTTTACGCCGTATTCCAACGAAATATATTGCCCACGACTAAATAAATATGTAGTAAACCAACATTTATTTCAATTATTTTTACCTGACTGCCAAGGAAGGGTTATGTTTTTCGCGCGTATCTTGTATGTTTGTCTTTATTTATTTGATCGGATCTAACAAACGGCTGGATGAATGTCGACAATTAAGGTGTCATTATATTCGTCTCAATGACCCGAGTGTCCTTAGATAGGTGTTAGAAAAAAAAATCAAGATGGCGGATTTTTGGCGCGAAATAGTAATATTTCAAAAAAAGTTAACCGAACCTATCGAGTATGATATCAAATGAAAGGAAATTAAACGGAGATTATAAAAACATATAATTTGTATATATATAAAATAGCAAGGTGACTGACTGATTGACTGACTAAATGATTTTTTCATTTTTCAGAAATCAACGTACAGCCAAAACCGCTTAATTTAGAGTTCTGAAATTTTGCACATGGGTTCGCTATATAGCGTAAATAAGTACTAAGAAAGGCCTTTTGGAAATTCTACCCCTAAGAGGGTAAAACAGGGGATGACAGTTTTTTTCAAATCCTTTAATTTTGAAGCAACTACTGTAAAATTTAGTATTTGGCTTTCTGGATAGGAATAAAGACACACCTATTTATCCCTTTCCAAAAAATCAACCCCATAGAGGGCAAAATAAGGGTTAAAAGTTAATTTGAACAACCGATATAAAATAATTACTAGAACTTTGAATTACTGAAGTTATATATTCTATAAATCGTAAATGGTGGATGTTTTTTTAAAAAAAGTTAACCAAAACTATGGAGTGGGGTATCAAAATAAAGGAAATTAAAAGGTGATTACACACATATTATATGATACATACATGTGTATAACACATCGAGGTGACTGTCTGACTAGTTGCGTAAGTTGCTGCGCCAGACACCAACGTAAAGGGAAACCGCGGGTCTTTAGCGTGCTGGAATTTTACACATAGGTTCTTTATATAGCGTAAATGAGCCCTACGAAGATAAAATAGGATAATATTGTTTGAACATCTTTTGTTTTTGAAGCAGATACCTATAATAAAATTTTTTTTTGGCTTTCTTGCTAAAAAATGATGAAACGCCTATTTCACTGTTTTTGAAAATTCTACTTCAGCCTTTATAGTGCAGTCGGGTTTTTTATTATTTTAATTAAATTACTTGCTTACTTTGTAGTGACAGAAATCCGTTGTATATTTCTTCTTAAATTTAGAGTTTTTTCCAACACCTATCTAAGGACGTTTGGATATTTGAGACGAATATAATGACACCTTAACTGTCGAAATTCACCCAGCCGTATGTTAGATCCGAGGGAATAAAATGCAGTGCAGCTAAAGTCCGCTTATAAAGATACATACAAGATACGTGCAAAAAACATAACATTGGCAGTCGAGTAAAAATAAAAATATGGAATCAACAGGATGCCATTAATTCCCTTGAATAAAGTGAGTTTATTGGAAAACAGTCTTTTCGATGGATTTTTATTTTTTTTCCGTATCTTTTTTGGCTATGTTAAGCAATCTTATTTTAGTGTATCTTTCGACAATAGACTTTATTATAATAATTCTATGACTATTGTCGCGGCAGTTGGATGAAAAGACATCATAAAATATATTAAATAATAATTTCATTTCACTCATTTACTATTTACTCATTGCCTATGTTTAATTATTATACAAAACAAATATTTTTATATAACAAAAAAAAGAAAAAAAATAATTAAATTAAAGAAAAAAATATAAAACAATAGCGTCTCCATTCAAGTTAGAACAGAGTCACCATGTAACCCGAACAAATCAAGTGGGCTTGCAATAGTAAGAATTGTACGTTTAGTAACAGACTTTACAATTTAAATGGTTTATACATTTTGTTGATTTTTGTTGATAATTTTTAAAACTTAAAAATAAATTATTTACGAACGAAATAGCAGTATTTATAATTGAGTGATAGCAATTACCTACTTATAATAATAATACTTACCGAAAATACGATATTCCATCATTTGTTAGCGTACTAGACGTATGATTTTTGCAGTTTTGAACGAGCACTGAGGCATGTTTATTCTCCGAACGTTCAAATACTACTAACCTAAAAGCGCACCCAAATGTCTATTTGGGTGCTCTTTTCGTCGCGCCATTTTTTTGTCGCTGATTGTGTATCTAGTTCTTATTAGTGATCGAAGCACATATGTCTTTCCAGACTTTTACGTCAACTGGGCTGTTCTCACGGTTGTACGTCAGCCCTACGCGGCCCTCAGGCAGAGTGTCTCCGCGTACAAGCGCGCAACTCTCTCCGCCAGTTACGATCCGCCTCTATACCCAAGTTCACCGATCGCCTCAAGGAAATGACCAAGTTTGCCCCGATAAGGGAAGTTCTGGATAATCTACACTCCACTATAGGATTCTGCGCTGAGCCAGCTACAATGGTGTCGCCAATGAGTTAGTTAACCAGTTTGTTTTTTATTATGAAGAAAGAAGAAAGAAAATCATGCTAAAGTCATTTTTAAAATCTTTCTTTAATTTCTTTCTTTATTTTTTACCCTCTGTTTGTCATAATTTATTTTTTTATCCAAACAGTGCACAGAAAGAATCGATTAACTTTGTAATCAAGATTATGCTTGATAATTTTTAATATTTGATCATTTTTTTGTATGTGTTTTATTTTGTTTTCATTCGATTTTTAGATCAACAAAAGCGAAATCACACAAAGTCTCCAGATATAAGCCACCTGCAGGCTGGCTATGCAAGCAACTTCGGCGCCAATCAAGGGGCAAATGCTAACCGAGCTATAGAGACGTTCATCGTAGAGTCTACCTTTAGAGATCTCGTTACAAGATTTGCGCTCATGCATAAGGAGTTAAAGATGCTGGATAATACGGTAAACGCCTTTGATATTAATTAGATAATACTACTATAATTTTGATGTGTATCTACTCTGAACAAAATAAATTTCATTACTTTCAAATACTATGCGACTCGTATTAGTCTATGAAGTTGTATGCCCAATTTCATAGCAAAAAATTTGCATTGATCGTCTTTGTAGTGCCACTGCATCCATTAAAATATTTACGTATCAATATATGCACCAACTGTATATGTTTCATGATAAAAAAATCCTTCTTCATGCATAACACACAAACATGTCATTTTCCATACATATTTTGCAGGCCCTATATATGGAAGTTCGTACGTTGCTAAATTACGTGCGCGAAGCTCACGGGGGTGAGTTCAGAGTGGTCGCACTCAGTGGCCTCCTCGACACCGCGGAGAGGCCCGGCAGCCAGCCTAAAGAGTCTAACATGCAAACCACGAGAGTTATAAGGTAAATGTTTAGATATCTTACGTTAGATTTGATCATGTCGTATATTGTCATTTATGTGGTAGTTGTGCTCGTGTCGTCGACATTTTGTAACGGTCGACAACAGGCAGCTCGATGTGAATCGGTAATATTATCTTAGTAAAGTGTATATAGGGGACAAATAGGTCATTTTTTCAACAATTCTTTGACATTTAAAACCGATTCTCTCCACGGATGAAACAGATTTCCAGAATACTTCTATAATCTCTTTTTATCCTTTAAAGTATATCACGTAAAAACTATTTATAGTCACAACACCAGCGACTGTATAGAAATCCATACATCTATTGTGGAGTTGTATTGTTACTCCCTATACTATGTATTTTATACATACAGTTTAATTAGTTACACCACGAAGCCGTTAGGTAAAACTAGTAAATACGTTAAAAAACATTATGCTACTTTGTAGGCATATTCCTCGAACAACAGAAGATGAACGTGGTTCCGACACCGGGGCAGACTCTGGCTGTGCGGCTGATGATCGGAGTCATAAGAAGTTTACCTTCAAGAAAAGAAGTACTTCTTCGACCGGAGCGCATGTCTGTATATTTTACTTATAGTAAAATATTATACGTAAATCTTAAGTTATGTGTTAAAGACGTATGAATGAATTATTATCTGGTATGAATTATGATCGATTATGAATATGACCGAAATATTATCGTTATGATTTTTATTTAACGCTAGTGATTTGTCAATGAAAGTTATGGCTATTAAACGTCCAATGAACTGTATGTTCGTTGCTATTATCTTATAATATACAACTCCATCTATTGTTTGCTTTGACGCACATAGTATTATTGTTGCATTGTTATATTTTTTTTTTATTATAATATTATTTCATTAACGTTAGAATAAATACACCAATACTCGTCTGAACTAGATATGGAGCATGAAGCTACTACTCTACTAGCTGCCAGTAATAATATTTTTATATTCCTTTTTAATGTTTTATTGTAGAGCCTGTTGGAAACTGAAGGAGGCGACGAGTCAGCAAGTCAGTCACCACTCTCAGTGCACACGCGGAGGTACCAGCTAACACCGAGGCAATCCGAACGAACCATACCATCTGTGTCTTCGGTTGATATCACTCCACATCATAAGATATCCCACTCTAAGTCGATGCCTTCCAGGTTCCATATTAGCGGGATAGGTAAGGCGATCATATTAAAATTATGAATGTTTTGCTTCGATAATTGTTTGCTTCGACTTATGTCCGGAAATATTTTTTTCTTAATTTGATGATATTAATTATCACCAATGTTTCACACAACGAAGCAAAAATATTTTTAATGTGTCGAATGGGTAATATCATGATTAAATTATTAATTCTTAATAATTATTTGTATTTATTACTTAGTTATTTATGCTTTTATTATTATCTTTGTAAATTCATGCCCCAAATATATGCTAACGGACGAATTTCTAGATTCATTGAACACAAATTTGTTTGTCACTAGTGAACTGGTTCCGTCAAAAGCCCCGTGGTAGTTCGATGCTGGCTCGCAATGGGGGAGGCTCCGGCGAATCCTTGCCGATGTCTGGCAGCATGATGTCGCTAGCGCGCCCCATAGCCACGCCCAATATACACCATCGTCCTGTGCACGTTAAACGACGTGTGGGTTACACTTTGAACAGGTATATTATATCACTCGTAGGTTATATTTAATTTTGTGTGGTTAAACTATACATTATTATTATTAACTTCTATAATAGTTTGCTTTCATTATTATAAAATTTGTTTTTTTCTTATTTATTCTAAGTGAAGTGGTAATGAAGATACGAGTACGTATGAAAGTATATTATGCTTATTAAGTTAGGATTAAAACTACTGCGCAACAATCCGCTACCAATATGTACGATGGTATATGTTTTTAACCTTTTATTTTAAACATTTGACGATTAACCGTCGTAGAGTTAACTTGCCCTTACGATGCTACGTTTTAGAGCGAAACACGTGTTAGTGGTGGTAACTATGATGGACTGCTTATTTTTTCCATCTGCAAGCGTCCCTTGTGGAAGAGAGGGTGGTCCATACTGCATGGTTTAAAATATATACCATCATATTGTTGCAAAGTAGTTTTAAGTTTAAAGTAACGCCTGATACAATTAACTAATTATGTTTATTTTAGGGCGAGAAAGAGGGTTGAGGATCGACTTAATAGAATCGGTCTACGAAGGATGGGGAAAAAAAGAGATGGTAGTATTGAAGAAACTCCTGGTGGATGTGAGTTTGATTTCTATTATTCTATCATATAGAACATATTTATTTAAAGAAGATCAACGCAAGATCGTTAATTATAGTGTCTCTGAAATATAAACATATTTATTTATTTATTATTTATTTATAAAAAGAAAAATATCACAAAAATATGAATTTGTGGTATTTTTTTCTTACATGTATATAATACGAGTAAATCAGTGCAGTACATTTCGATGCAAAGTACGGTTATGGTCCGGCATTGTGGTCGGGTGGTTATGGTCCGGCGACCTTTTTTCCGTTGAATTATACACATTTTACTGACTACATTTTTTTAAGCTAATATCAACTGTGTTTAATCCTAAAACTTTTAACCCTAAGGGTTCGGACGGGATTCCTTTCGGATGGACGGGGACGTTATGTCATTTGAATTTGTGTATCGGTTGTGTATTGATATGAGCGGGGGTTGTGGTCGCAAACCTGTCGCGGCGCGGCTCCGCGGAGGGCATGTGGTGCGACGAGGCGGAGGTGGTGGCACTGAAGCGGCGGTCTGACTACCTGTTTTTTTAGCTAATAGCAGCTGTATTTGGGGGCCTCCAGGATTCCCGTCCGAACCCTTGGATTATTTCATCGGAATTCGTGTATTGCTCTGAGTTCGTGTATCGCCTCGGGCGTTACAGACCTGTCGCGGCGCGGCTCGGCGGAGGGCGGGTGGTGCGGCGAGGCGGAGGTGGTGGTGCTGAAGCGGCGGCGGCTGGTGGCGGCGGCGGCGCTGCACGCGGGGCTGGCGCGGCTGTCGTTCCTGCTGGACGCCACGCAGCCGGGCGCCACGCCGGACGCGCTCTTCATGGCCGCGCTGCTCGATCTGGTCGATCTTTATATATCTTGATTTTGTTTCTTCTTTATTAACTTTTCGTTTCTTATTTTAAAGAGCATTAGTAGTACAGAGTAATTGTTATTTTAAATGAACACTAATACTACTTAGTAACTTCTACAAAATTAATGTTTTGAGTTTATGGGAATTTTACAGGCATATTTTAATATGACGATAATGAAATAACCTGCTCAAATGACGGAATTTGAAGGTAGTTCCAGCATACCAGGATCATCCGCCTTATAATCATTAATTGAAATTTTATTAGCTATTATTTGTAATAGCTAATAAAAATTTTTACCAAACTAAGTCAGTATAGAGATGAATAATTTAAACATGTGTTACGTCTAAATTATACTTGGAAATTGTAAACTTTTGTCTTAACTAATATTTTTTGTTGTTATGACAGTTACAAAGACGCCAATTCATATCATACACATTTTTCTATTAACTGACTTCCATTACCTAAAACAAAGTAAAAAATAACTTTAAATTTTACAGCCACATACTGTCGTGGTGGGAAGAGCGTGCGTACTTTTGGAGTGCGCACATTTGGTGCACAACTGTAACAAGGGGCAATGGCCGTACTGGCTCAAATCTAATATGACCAAAAATTCTCGTAAGTCATGAATATAATACGTGTTTTATATTTTGATTATAAATCATTTTGCTTTCATTTATATTGATTTTGTATAATATTACAGTATCTTCAAGTCCACAATTAAAACGTCGCCTCGCTGGAAAACTGTTTTACCAATGGGCTGAAGTAAGTATTATAACAGTAATATGAAACCACTTCTAATTTTATCTTAACTAATCTATCTAATTTTAATTTAAAAACTTATATTGTCTGCTACAAGAATGGTTATAAATATTTGATATGAATGCCTTAGTCGTTAGATTTTTGAATAAAATCTTTGATTGTGGATTGTCTATCAGTAAATTTATCAACCAGTCTCCTTTTATACATATAGATGTTATATTTTAGGCCATCGGTAATAGACTGGAAGAAATGTTGATAGAAGACAAAAAACATGTTGATGCTGTTATTAACATGGTCAATGATCCAGAAGGCCAACGGGAACTCCTGCAACAAGATGAGGAAGAGGACTTCCTCGATGAAGGTACCACTGAAAAATAACACTACCTTAATTTGTATACTATATAACTTATTAAAAAAATCTTGCCAATTTTGTTTAATTTTGGTATGACAATCAATTCGAATTTTAACTTAATCAACAGCTAGTATTCGTATACCGGGAAAAACGCTTGGAGCAGAGTGTCCCAGAGCTCTCAGAATGATCGCCTGCGTGTTGCTATTTGAAATCACAGCCTTCTTACGTGAAACCTACCAAAATCTCCCAAAATCTAGCCGATCTTCGCTAAAGGAAAGGGGCCCTTGGGACCGGGTGTACAGGTACGCTACTCCCTTACGTAGTTAGACAATTCCTTGGTAAGTAGTTGCAATATTATATTGTCGGTGTGTCAATTGATTTTATTATTTTCTGTCATTATGTTTTGCGAAGGTGGATGGAAAGACGGAGACGTTTGTTGTGTAAGAATAAGTGAGTCCTTTATGTTTCGTTCCTTAAAATGATAAATTAAAGAGTGCATTTTTTGATTAAACTTTTCGTTTAACAGGGCTCTTAGCAGTCAACACACATTAATGCCAGTCGAGTATGTGTTCTAAGAAATAATGCATGTTACCTTGCATACTGCACTCAGCGTGCATGCACATAGAATGTAAATAAAACTAAATACGATCCCACACCCTTAAGGAAATTAAACTCTCACCCTAAAGATACTGGATATGTCCTTAGAATTAAATTTTATTGGCATTAATATGAATAATCTGCAATGAAAACTGCAATCTTTTGAATACTAGTAATTATTGTTAGACATGTTTTTTATCGGATAGTAAATAGATAAATATGATTATTATTATATACAGATATATATAAATTAATGAAAGGGCATTGATATTCAACAACATAAACAATTTGTTTACACCTTTAGGTCTGACCATAATTGCTAGTATTAAATAAAAATTTAAATATGATAAGTTGACAATTATTACATTCTGTTTAGTATAACAGATGTGTAAAAATATTATAAATTGCAAGAGCAGTAAATGCATGAATTATTAAAATAATTCACACTCAAAACTCCTAAACATCAAGGTAGGTAAAATTGAATTTAATACACCCGAAACGTATTTTTTGCGACACTGTAATTTCAAAATTTTCCGATAGATACGTACTGAAATAGTTTAGATAAATTTAGTTACAAAATCAATAAATTGCTTTGCTACATTGGCATGCACAACCACTATTGAAGAATACTAAAGTTAAAAAATCCAATAGCGACAACAAATAGAGGCTACTACAATAGCTGCTATGCAAATGAGTTATTCTTGATATGTCAATGGGTTAAGACGTTTTTTTAATACGTATACACAGAGAAGCGAATCGTCGATGGAGTATGGCTTTGTCCAGCATGGGGCATTCGCAAGCGTCGGCACAGAGCTTGCAGTCTATTGCAGGCGCTGAAACAGAGAGAAAGATATCGTTCGTCCTTCACGAGCCGGAAAATGTATCCGGTGGGAGTAACGTCACGGTGAGTTCATAAATATATTCAATTTTACACTATTATATACAAGTTTAGCACAGAGAGATGTCCCGCCGGGCTAGGTGCCCGGGGAGCGGCCACGCTCCTACTCAGTTCGGAGCTTCTACATATATAAGATGTTTAGAAAACTTCGATAGCGTGATTCAGCAGCGCCATCTCTTGACGAGTAGCGGGAAGTCGTTACACAAGCAAAAGTCCCATAAGCATAGTTTAAGAACACTAAGGTAAATATTGAAACGAATCGACATAATAATCGAAGAATTGGTTAAATAGGGAATAGATGCTTAGATAGGATATGAAACGTATGAAAAAAAATAAAAAACAATGAACAACGTTTTTTATTAGTTGTTTATAATTAGGTAAGGTTACACTATAATAGTTTCCAGAGTTTGATACTTATAAGCGATATTAATTGGGGCAAAAATAGTTATTGTTAGATTCCAGGCTAAGAAAAAAGATTTCTTTAAATATAATTATGTATTAAAGTTTTATTTTTTAACAAAATGGGTCCCATATATCGACCACGATATCAGGAATAATGAATAAAAGATATGTCTTTTCCACGATATCAGGAATAATGAATAAAAGACATATCTTTTATTCATTATTCCTGATATCGTTACGCATTTGTCATCCCACGAACACGCGTTACACACACGTACGCACGTACGTTACGCACACGCTTTAAAACGAAAGGTGGTAGAACCCTTTGTGGTTCAACTCCGGCGGCACCACAGTCACACTTATTTCTGCCAAATAACAGCAGTGTTGGTCGCTGCTGTGTTCCGTTTTGAAGGGTGGTAAGGGAGACTTTTCCGAGGTGTTCCGAGATGCGGCGCATCTGTGGCCGACCTCAGGTAGGAATATCTATTCCTATCTAGGGTTCATTACAGATGTCCATAGGCGGCAGTAGCCACTTACCATCAGGTGGACAGTATGCTCGTCTACTACTCCTATATTATAAAGTGTAATTGGTGCATAACCGTTCTTCCTAACATTAAACAATAAAAAAAACTCTCATTGTATATGGTGTAGCTCGCGGAGGCGGTGGGTGCGGCGGGCGAGGACAAGAAGGGGCGTGCGGCGCGCGGCAAGGCGGTGCAGCGCCGCAACACGCAGCAGCCGCACGCCGTGTACGGCTCCTTCAAGCGGCGCTCCATCAAGCTCAGGCAGAAGGACCCGCGCGAGCTGGAGGAGTGCACATGTATATGACATCTAATTATAAATATACTTGTATTAGCGATAAGAAATAAAATTGAGTTTTAACTGTTACTCACATGCACGCGAAAACGTGTAACGCCGTTTGTCCACCGCCACCGTCACTGAGCAAATACCGATAATTAATGACGGCGCCGATGTAGCGGTACATACATATACTGTAGCCGCTTGTCCACCGCACGTCCTTCACCCGAGCACCGTCATCCTGGCCGCCGATGTTTCAAGTAGATCGGCACCGAGATTTTGACGGGCCGATGTGCCGGCAATATAAAACACGTTTGAACTTATCTATACAATGCCGTCACACGGTGGATAAACTATCGCCATCACATCATATTAAAATCGGCCCGAAATAATCTCTCTATCGACTTGGTGACGGTGGCGGTGGACAAACGGTCTAAGGGTCTTTATTTAACAATTTTTCATTGTAATACATTTTAAATATACGTACCTACATAAATATCATATTGCATAAGTATTATTACACATTTCAGTAAAATCCTTTAATTTATTAAGAATAACTTGAGCCACTTTTTTTTGGTAAACCTAAATTGCGTCGCGAGTCAACTACCACAAACATCTTTTTTTTTTACAGATGTAACACGAAGATCTGACTCTATACAAAGCAGAAGAAAGGTTTCTTCACTTTCTGATAGAAGTGACACTTCCGAAGTTTATCCGGGAACAGGTACGCATCGTTAGTTATAATAAATATCTGATTAATTTGACCTCTAAAAAGTCCTAGTATGTGCATGTTAAAACATTTATATTTTAAAATAGGTGGGACAGTGATAATGGCGAATGAAGTTGACAGCGGCGGTGAGGAGAGCCCCGGCGTGTTATCAGACGACCACGACCACCCGCCCGATAGCCCCGACAGCAACTCTACCGACCCGCCCGACAACAACAAAGAGTATCCCTGGTTAAAGGTACTGGACTAATATAACTTCAAGCCTTGAAATACGTGACATGATGTTGCCATAAAAATCCTGAATTATGATATCTGTGTAATGTGTATCTCCTTAATAAAACGTAACTAAGACTAGGTAACTAGGACAGTACCCAAAAAACATCTAACTCTGTAAAACACACATAAGTTTCAAACTCAATAAAACACTTATTAATACGTGGCCTCATATTTATAGTGATAAAATTCTATTTTGAATCTAATTCTCCCCTTTTTACAGGTTATGGCCAAATTCTTAAATTCGTTCAACTATGTATGCTGTCATCAGAATTTCTGCCATCCTTACTGCTTCCGACGTAACATGCGTGCTACGGTGAGACTTATGAAGTCCGTTCAAAAGGTAACAAGCAATCTTAACGGTATCCTACTTAAATTTCTTTTAGAAAAATATTAATTTTGTTTCTTTTTTTTTAACTATTTAATCAGATTTATGGTGAAAAGTTTGGGCCAGAAGCAAATACCACGAATTCTGAAGAAGGTCCCGGCGGAACAAGACGCGGGAGACGCGCTCGCAAGCCGTCTGAACATGTTACAGATAGGTATAAATTGTAGGATTTGTTTGTGACCATTTTTATTATATTAATTAATACTATATTAAGGTACATTCAACTGTACTATTTAAATCATTTTACTATTTTAATTTAGGCTATTTTATTTTCACGAAAAACAACAAAGAGTATTTATGGAAATAAACCTAAGCTCAACTTCATTAGTTATATGAAGTTTATTCGTTAAATGTGTTGCAGAAACTGTTAATTATTTGAACCAGTGGGTCTCGCCCTTCCTACGCATCGGCTGTTAACCGCTAGTGCGTAGTGGGTGTTACACAACGTACACATAAAGAAACGAAATATCTTTCTTTATTCCTCTTTTTGCAAAAAAGGTTTAAAGAGACTTTGTCGATCACTATTATTTAGTACTCATACATTTATACGAATTGCTTAGTCGGTGCACAACATAATAATTATGTAAACTTCATGTGGGTAGGATCGACCGGTCGGTGATCGAGAGCGCGGGCATAGCGTACCGCGCGGCGGGCGTGGAGCACACGCTGCCGCACGCCGACGCGCCGTCCGCGCAGCCGCCCGGCGCCATCCCCTACCCGCCCCCAGACCCGCCCGCCATCCTCAAGTACCTCAAGGGGCAGGTGCGTTATCTGGTTCGCACAGGAATACGTTATCTCGCGTGGCGGTAACGACAGCTAAGGACATTGAAAACGCGGACAAAGCGTACCGCGTGGCGGGCATGGAGCACATTATATCGCACTCCAGTATACTGATACTGTATTAATCTTTGTTTGTATAATATTGTATTTTTTTTTTACATAACTAACATTCTAAAGAATATTATGGTACAACTTCATATATTGACAAAACGTTTCTGCTCCGATTACATACGTGTATTATTTTAATGAAGACATATAAATAACAATTGATAGTGCTTAATATTAGTGTAGACAGATCATTTAACTCCAAACCATACCGCGATGAAACAATTAAACTCCGGAATTCCCGGTATTCCCGGAGTGCTATGACATAGGGCTCTTCAAAAATGGTGCAGAAGGCAGCTCTCATACAAGGCCGGCGATTGACGACTCCTCAGGTGTTGCAAATGTCCATAGGCGGCGTTGACTACTTTTCATCAGGTAGCAGGTCTGCCTAATAGTTGGGTTAAACAATATGTATCTATGTGTTCAGGTGCGGGACGCGTACCAAGCGCCGCTGGCGACGCTGGTGAAGGGCGCGACGCGGCTGTCGGCGGAGGTGTTCGCGGAGGCGGCGGGCGCGGCGTGGGCGCTGCTGCTGGAGGGCGAGCGCGAGCTGCCCGCGTGCGCCGCCGCGCTGTTCGCGCTGGCCGCCGTGCGCGCGCCCGCGCCCGCCGCCGCCGTCATGCAGCGCGACCTCAAGCACCACGACCCCGCTGTCAGGTAATAATAGGTATAAAGAATTTGTGCCCTGTAGTCCCGGGACCAGAATAGGGCTACGGTATCCTCTGCCTGTCGTAAGAGGCAACTAAAAGGGGGCTTCCGGGATTGCGGGCGGCGAGAAGGGCTCAACCGTTTAACAAGCAATCCCGGGAAGGACGGCGGTGTGTGTGGCCGCATACCGTCGTAAACACCAGGTGTGTGGGAGGAGCGTAAACTGCTCCCCCCAGGGCAGAGCCCGATAGGGGCATCGCGCTCGAAGGACTCCGGTTGTGTTCCATCGGAGATCCCGGAGTTCTCCACCAAGCGCTGAGGACGGCCACCGGGAGGGTTTTAGTGCGGTAAAAATCCCACATCGTCGTCCCACATCACTGCCATGTCGTCGGGAAACTTTTGAGGTTTCCCCCTCGTAAACAAAAAAAAAGGTGTAAAGATTTTATTTCTCACAAAAACTTAAGGTGTGTACAGACTTCTGTAACGTAATGAAAAGTTACTTAAAATAATTCATGTCAAATATTTTTTAACAGAATCAACGCAATTCTAAGATTTCAAGTGATGTGGAAACTTCGTTATCAAGTGTGGCCTCGGATGGAGGAAGGTGCTTCCATGACGTTCAAAGTGCCCCCTCCAGGCATAGAGTTCACACTACCATCGCCTAAGATTGGAATAGAGTCGTTAGCTGTTGTTGACCCACCTTGGAGTCCTCAAGTAAAGGATAAAGACATGGAAATGACTTTGAATCAAGAAAGACATGTAAGACAAACTCTATTTTGATTTGATTTTTTAACTAAATATGTCTCAATTAAGTTTTTCATTGAAAATCTTTCCTTTTATCTTTACAACTAATTCACTATTTTTTTATACTGTATATAGGTTGTTCCTAGAATTCAATGTGTAATTTCGAGTTCAAAACTGCTACATTAATTTTGAATTAACTCTCCTCACAAATCATCTATTTATGGAGAAGGATTATCAGTATACATTACATATACATTCCACAGCGTTCCCTCGTAACAGCAACAAAGACTCGTAAGAAGCAACAAACGGAAGCCATTAAGCGGGCGCTCCAACAACAAGACGACAAAAAGAAAGCTGAACGGGAGAGCTTCCTCATCACCACCATTCCGATCACGAGACAGGCGGCGCGCGAACCCGCTCTCGATCACGCCGCAGATGATCATATTGAACGTACGAATTTATTTTAACTTCGTTCTGCCCTTGTATTTTACATTCCCACGTAGTCAACTGATAGAAGACAAAATAAAGAAATAAGACTCTTATTGTTCTCCTTTAATTTACGACTAACTATCATGAGTTTTAGAGTTATTTGAGTTATCTGTGTTTCTTAACCCTGTATTTTTAACAGTTTGTGGAATGAAAATTATGTCTATTAAAATGTTTTAAGATGTTAAATATTTTAGTTATGGTTTCCACAGGGTTGTTTATATTTAAATTAATCTAAAAACGCTAATAATATGTTTTCTAGTTAATAAATACGCATTTCTTTGGATTTATTTTACCAGCTCCAGCAGATGAAGAGTTGGTAGAAGGCGTGCGTGGTTCTCATCACACGCAAGTAGCATCTGCACTGTTCCCCTCGGTACTGTGCTCCGCAGTAGCCGAGATCATATCGCTGTTGGATGATGCTGCCGTGTCCAAAGATGGTTGTTCCGTCTATGAAGTTGCTTATCAGGTAACTCACGATGTTTATACCAAAATAGCTGTCGACTATTATTTTATATTGGGTAAGGCAAAATACAGTCAATTTTTTATCTTAACTATTTTTGACTATTCTTTCTCAAATTTTCTTGCAATTTTATTCAAATATTTGCTTCTAAAAATTTTAATTAATTAGATTAGATCTGTATAGGTAATTAAATTAGAACCGATCAGATTAATTTAAATAAATTTGGGGGCATAGTAGTATATCGCCGAGTCGAGCAAAAAAGCGCTACGGCTGTACCATTTCTTTTACTTCTAGTGTTTTATTTGCCTGATTAGAGGTCATCGTCATGATAAGTTGTTATCAAAACAATTCACAATATTTTTCAGCTTCTTATTTATGATTATTTTTGTTAGACAAGCTTATTTTCCTATGGTCATACAGCCTAGGTAAATGCCGCATTAATTAAATTTAAATAAATTAATATAATGTTTGTACTACCCCAGGTGATATGGAACTGCCTAGTGGAGGACTCTGCGCTGTTCCTGCGCCACGTGCTGGAGCGGTTAACTCGCGACCACCAGGACGAGATGTTCAAGCTGCTGCGGCACCTCATCCGCTTCATCCCGCGCCTGCCGCAGCAGGCCGCCTTCGCGCTCTACAACTACATCATTGGATACGTTATGTTCTACGTGAGGACTCCGCATGAGGACGGGCAACGGCTCATCGGTGCCGCGTTGTCGATACTGTGGATGGTAAAGGCTATTTCATCTGGATATTTGCTTTAAATTACATTATATAAATTAACTGGTTGTAAAAATATATCTTTGTTATGGTTTTTAATGATATCAAAAAATGGTTACGTATACACTAACACATATTAATTTGAAAGTAACTAATAAGTTAATTTTAATTCTGATGATGAAAAAAATGCTTTTACTAATCATAAATTTATAACTGTGTAGTTTATTAAAATAACGTAACTAACTGATACTAACATCTAGGTGGTCCATAGTGTGCATGGTATTATGTTCAAAGATCTTAAACAAATTCTACGGAAGGAACAATGTGATGCATCGATTTTACTTACTGCTAATGTGCCAGCTGCTAAGAAGATTATTGTTCATGGACCATGTAAGGAATTCACTTAATCATAATTATATCACATAATAAAAAAAACTTTAAGTAGTAATAGATAAAATATACATCAAATGAATATACACATTTAAAATTATTTTTCAGCTGATAATGAAGGTAGTATTCCTTCACAATTTCCTGTTCAAGAGGATACCCAATTCTGTCAGATATTTAGAGAGTCCTTGGATTTCTTTGGCATTCCAGAACGTTCTCATGACGAATATTTCTTAGTGGATTTCAAGACACGTAAGTATACAAATTTCTATTAAAATAAAATACATATTTACATAACTACATACAATTGAACATAAAAAATAAAATACATATTTACATAACTACATACAATTGAACATAATATATGTTTTAAATATATCCCCATGACTAAAAAAGAATTCACACTAACAGACTGGTCATGGAAGTCATTTAAATATGTATAATTTTAGGTCAGATTCACAATCCCCAAAACTATGTGCGTGATCATTACTTCTTCAAACGTTCTCAATATCCACAACTGGGCCTGGTCCACATGGAGCCGGAAGAAGCGTTCCAAAAGTTACAACAACAGGAGCTTTTACAGAAATTTGTCGAGATCGGCAAAGTATTGCTCACTTGGGCAATTCTTAAAAATGTTGATATGGTAAGATTATTTTAAAATTGTGTACGTAGCGTTAAAGTATTTTGGCAACATAATTGTTGTTCATAAAAATCGCTTAATAACATTGTCCCCTAAAGTAGGTAATGGGAAATGGATACGAAAATATACGTATTATTTATATTTATTCATAATATCTGCGCTCATTTATTGAAAAAGCAAATATAAATATCTTCCCATAACAAAATGATGATAGGCATAGCAAAAATTTACGAATATTCTAGGTGGTACAAAGAGTGGTATTCCTCCACGATGAATTAATGAAGCTACCGTCATTCCCACGTAAGGCGTTAGAAGCTGATTTAGCGTTGTACAGCCGCGGCCCGCTCGGTTCCACTTTACTTGGTTTGGATGTACTACACAAGTTTATGTAAGTATATGCCACACAGTTCTTATATTAGGTTTTAGCTTTAAATGCCTATTTACCACCTCCTTACTGTTTACCCTAATTTAAAAAAATATTTCTTAGTCTTACATACACGTTGTATAAAGAGCTGTTTTACAGAGTGCGATGCTCCTAAGTCCCACTGATTTAAGCTGGGCGTTTTCAGGCAATCAATGTCAAAGTTCAATCCAGTAAAAATATAAATACTTTAAGTACAAACTCACCAGCAATGTTATGTAGTCACAACAAACATGCTATGTAAAATTGATTAAACCGTAACGTGTCACTTTACTTCTTACTTACTTCATTATAATATCCCTCTATTTCAGGTGGGTACGCTTAATAGCTCGTATGTTCGAAGCGATGGCGGGTAACTTTACATCTTCCAGGGATATACATTTGTTCTTAAACGTACTTAACGGAGCTTTGATGTTACACAGCGAGGATTCTCTTATCCTGAGATACGTGATAGCTACCTATGTTAATGCTGCATTCAATTTTAAAAGCATTTTCTCCACTAATGGGTATGTTATTAATTAAATTGTATCTCTTTACAAATTGAAGCGCTATTATATAAATTCAAGTAATTGTATCAACAACAAAAATAAAAACAAAATAGAGAAAGAGAGATAGCGGGAGAAAAAGATGTGCAAATGGAAATTTCTTTTTAATAAAAAAAATGTATTATCCTTTATTATCTATGTGCCGTTTAAGCCCGTGTCAATTTACAATGTCAGAGGTTCAAAACGAGCGTTAAGTATTATTTTCTAAAAAAATATAATATTTCACACTAATTTCTATACAGTACACTTTGTTCTTTATATGTCTTGTAGTATAAATATAATCCATTTGTATTTCTTTTTTAGTACATGTTTATTCTTGAACGTATAAATACCGTCCTATTTATTTTCTGCTTTACCCAAAGGTTGACTGGTAAAGAATGCTTCTAGCATTAAGTTCGCCTTTTGTACCGATTTTTATGGTATAATAAAGTATAAATAAATAAATAAATAAATAAATAAATAAATGTCGATCTAACTAATTTTTAGCTATTTACTGATAATGCCAACTCTTCTGCAAATCTACTCTAACTTTCAAACCAACAAGTTAGTGACGACAACCATAGAGTACGCCGTGAAACAGTTCTACTTGCTGAACCGCAAGCCATTCATTCTACAAATGTTTGGTTCAGTATCAGCGATATTGGATACTGACGAAGAAAATCCCTTTGGAGATGCTAGTAAAGTAAGTCACTTTGATTAATACTAAAGTCTTTTTAGACGTAAAACTGGTAAGGGACTAGTATAAAACTGTTTTAATTGACGTGTATGTGCCCTCAGGCTCTTAGCACTCACTCCGTATGACTATTATAAAACATGGCTCTGTGAAGCAGCCGACCTGCCGTCGATATCACTATACTTATACTGGAATGTTTTTGGGATATAGTTTCTAACACCACCATATACTATTGTCACTATAATATGACATAATTTCCAGGTCCAATCCAGCTGTTTATTCAACCTGCTGCTAAGTTTAGAAACGCCATCACCGGATCCACTCCACATAGCTGAGCTGATCAAGGAGGAGAAACCGCTCAAACCTATTGACTTCTGCTACCGAGACGAGGAAGAAATGGTGAACGTGCTCGACTGCATCAGTCTGTGTGTGATGGTCGTGTCCTACTCCGCTGAGAGTATGCGCGGGTATCAAATGCTTGTGAGTATTGACATGCATAATATATTGTGATATCAATATATACGTGATCATCATAATGAAGGAAATTTTACTTATAGCCACAATATTGTGATATGTTTATCTAGCGTTTGATTTCAGTAGTGTTACAATGCTTACTAAAACAATGGTGGTAAACTAAACCATTGTCTGATATCTTCTTAACGTATGAATAAATATATTATAAGTTATAATACAAACATTTGTTTCAGATAATTTTGGAAGCTATCCTCCCCTGCTATGTGAAACAAATTGAATTGCCGACATACAACAGAGAAGGGAAGACAGAAAAAGAAATAATTCAGCAGCTAGCCATCGCTATTAAAACTCTTGTTAACAATTGCGAGGGATTGTCTAAGTACGTACCTATTTGCAATATGACAGAATTACTGAAAATGATGCAGAAATGATGTAGAAATTTTATCCACGAACTTTTTTTTTCATTATCTCTTAATTAACTTATAACCAACTAGTGAAATTTGTTTGTATGTGTTTGTATGCGTGTGATTATGCGTGCATGTGTGTCTTAATTAAAAAGTGAGTATCATATTACGTAATTAATAATTGTTAGAACACCTGAAAGGCCTAGGGTTCAAAATAAAATAATGTATTTTAAGGGTTTAATGACGGTTGGTTACAATACTATCGCGAGCGTCCGTCTTTGCCCGCCGCCGTAGACCAAGTGAATGCGAAGTGTGGCGACTGGCCGCGCGTCGCGGCACCCACCGCCGGCGTACGTATCGCCCGCACATTAAGATGCGAACAGATTTTTTATTAGTAAATAACATAATAATATCCAACACATCAGTGCTTATAAAAGCATGTATGTATGTGTGCATGTGTATGCGCGTGTGTGTGAGCGAGCGTGCGAGAGTGTACGTGTGTTCTTAATTTAAGTTACGTCGATAACATGCATGGACCGCGTATCAATCAGATCATACAATGGCCCGTACCGGACGTCGCCGGAGCACAAGGGGTCATCGCAGCGCGGTGGCGGAGCGCGCGCGGCCTTCCTGCCGCTGGAGCTGCTGGACGACGAGTCGCACTCGCGCTACGTCAGCGACCACGCGCGCCCGCCGCCCGTGCCCGACTACGCGGCTCCGGAGGACTCCGAGGTGTGTGAGTGACGCTCGGCTCGTACCGCGCGGTGCCGGAGCATGGGACCGTCGTATGGTCATTTGTCCGAGCAACTAATATGTACTACATTAAGATAGTGACCGAACACGAACGAGTATACGCAAATAGGAGTATGTATAACAACCTACTCGAGTGTATTCGATACTCGCCACAATATTAATCCGTTCTTCGTGAGTTGTGGGTTTTTCTTTTTAAACACAAAAGAAAAAATATGCGACATATCTATATAACAACCACTGCTCTACCAGACAATGTTATATTAGAAATCTATTTAGATATTTATATGCATATGTACTAAAAAAACATTAAAACCATTCTAAAGGAGTTTATCTAAGATATTCTTAAAATTATCAGTTACCGAATAATATATCATTTGACAATAAAAAATAATTTATAACCACAACAGTTGGTACGAGCGGAATATCGTCGTCCTCGCGATGTGCTACTATCGCTTGTGGGAGACTTCATAGGGCGGGCGTCATCGCGCCTGCTCGAGATCAACGGTTCTAAGGGCAGCGGGGGTAGTGAAGGCAAACCTGTGGAACTGCTCGATTGTAAATCGCACGCGGTAAGGATTGTTCAATAATAACTATGTTCTTAAAATAATTTGTTTTTTTTTTATGTAGTAGTAGAAATTTAGGGCCGTATTAATAGATGGATCTCAATATCAATCTTAAGTTCGTATCACCTGAGTCGCTCTTAAGTTGCGGTCGGACTCGAGAACGTCGCTAATTAATAAATTAGTACTACTCCACCAAGCCAACAAGACGAACGGGTGGAATTTGGCCTCCCTTCCCGAGTACCGCCCCATGTCCCGCTCACGTCCTAGTCCTAGTACTGTTCGCAGCTAAACTCTCACTCTCACAATTCACAAATAATTTCTTAATTATATTTTGGTTTATTATTTGTTATTGTTATCAGTGTAAATAGTTATTGTTTCTTTGTTATTTATTATTAAGTTTTACTGTGCCGTGTGTTAAAACAGCATCAAAATGGGGAAAAATAAGACTACTCATAGCGGAGAGCGAATAATGATATTGCGAGTTTTACGTTTTACGTTATTTTTTTGTACTCATTAGTTTTCGTAACAGTCGTTTAAGTATAAATTATTAGATTATTTATTAAAATTTAATTTTCATAGGTATACATCAACATTTCACAACAAGTTATTATTTTTTACCAGCGGTACGCACATATCTGGCAAGTCGACGTCACGTTTGATATTCGCCTAGTTGGCTTGGTCGAGGAGTATCAAGTGCATATCATTTGATACCGGTCTCAAGTACAGCATCTCAGTCGACTTTTTTTTAATAGTGTTTTACGGCTTTGGCTTTTTGCCTGTCAGCCTAACTTTATTGTACTTTCATCATTGCATCTCAGTCAAAACAGTAAAACAGATTAAAAAGATTTTTTTAAATGACAGTTATGAATGAATGAGAGCAATCAAGACGGGACTTCGTACCCACGGGCCTCTCATATGCCGCATCCGCGTTTGCAATATGGGGGGTGGGTAGGGATTATTCGGGTCTCGAGGGTACCCTCTTTGCCCGGGCAAATTCTCAAGGGAGTGAATACCCCCCGGATTTTTAATATTCTTTCATAATAATATAATATTATTAAATAATATTATAATATAATGAGACAACATTAAAATTATACCAACCCCGCAGTTTAGCGGGGGGTACGGAACTCGGTCAGTTACCAAGCCAGCAGTCCCCCTCCTGATGGTCGGAGGGAGGAACCAACCCTGGGAGCTCCCGCGGGAGCGGCCGCCCCTCAGGTGGTCGATCGTGAAGGGGCGCGAACCCCTTTAGGTGGGAGTGTGGTCCAGCCTCAGCCCGCTCGTACAACGAGCGAGCGAGGCGAACCACAAACTCCTCCACGGACTGCATTTTAAGGTCGCGCTCCAACACGTCGTTCCTGACGTAGCGACCCGCCCCCGCGATCGCTCGCAGGGCCAGGTTTTGCTGCGCCTGAAGACGCTGCCGGTTCGACCTAGAGACCAACGCGTACCATGCCGGCGCCGCGTAGGTGAGTCGGGAACGAATGTAGGTCTTGTAGATACCTAGTTTCATTCGTAACGGTAACCTGGATGTAAGCACCGGTCGGAGCATCGCTCGGGCCACTCGGGCCTGGTGGATCGAGTGCTCCACCTGCGGGGTCATACGCAACGAGCGATCGATGCTACATCCTAGGTATTTAACTTGGGTCTGCCAAGCCAACTTCGTTCCCCGGAGACGTAGCGGCGATGGCATGATACGCTTGCCGCTGAAAAGTATTGCGACTGTCTTACCGACGTTGACAGCCATGCGCCACTTATCAAGCCACATAGGTAATAGGTCGAGCAGGCGCTGCATCCTAGCGGCAGCTAGCTCTGCTCGGCGGGATTACGCGAAGTAAGAAAGAAAGAAAGAAAGAAAGAAAATAGTTTATTCGGCAAAAAAAATATATACAATAAACACAAATAGAAAATTGCATACAAAAAAAAAATATTATAATTATTTTTAACCGAAAAGGTCTCCACTCAGCTTTAATGTTTCAGATAAGCTTAGTCATCTGAAACGCTGGTATTCTGTGGAGCCTGTAAGACACTGTGTGCGCGCGAGTGATACGTGTATGCATATGCGTATGTGTGTGTATGTGTGTGTGTGTGTGAGTGTGAACATATGTGTGGCAGAATGAGTGTGAATATGAATGAAACAGTCGAAGGCAAGGCAAGTGTATTATTGAATATAATTTAAGGTATAATAGGTAAGCTAATGTAAAATGTTGACATTATAACAAAATTTGTAACATGTACATATATCTCTCAGTTTATTATATATTCTTATAGTCAAATAGGTCGTTTTTGTTCGAGAATTAAATAATTATAAAGAGTACGTTTAAAGGAATTAACTGTTTTCGAGTTTCTTATTGGTGGGGGTAGATTATTCCAGCACTTAGTGGCCGAATATTTAAAACTGCCACGAAATGCAGAAGACCTATGTTTTGGGTATAAGAGAATATTGGTCAATCTCTTGTTACAATGAGAAAAAGTAAGTTTTTCATACAGATACTGTGGTTTACGAGCCTTCATAACTCCGAATAATAATGTAGCAAAGTGTAATGTGCGACGTTTCTCCATTTTTAACAAATTGCCGCTATTGAGAAATGGAGTAACGTGTTCCCGCCGCGGTATAGGGAAACAAAAACGAGCACATGCATTCTGAACGCGTTGGATAACCTTCTTAGTTCTACTGAGAAGACAGTCACCTATCACAGTATCTGCATAATTTAGCTTTGATAAGATTAACGTTTCACACAACTTAATTCTTAAAGCTACACTTAGGTATTCTCTAACTTGATACAATACTTTTAATCTATAAAAACAGGTCTTAGTGGTAGCAAGTGTGTGTTGTTCAAATTGTAACTTGCTGTCGAAAATAACACCCAGATTCCGCGCTTCTTTAACAAGATCCAAGCGACTACCGCTTACCATCACACATGGCTCTGCCTTCAGTATTGTATCTACCTGATTTTTAGAACCGAGTACTAAGAATTTTGATTTCATTGGATTAAGAACTAAACTATTTTTCTCTGACCATTTCGCTATGCTTAATAGATCTTGATTTATTGAGTTTACTGTATTTATTATGTTCTGTGGCTTGCAACTTAAGTATAACTGCAAATCATCCGCATACATATGGTATTTGCAATTAGCTATACAATTTGTAACATCTGCTATATATAAAATGAACAAAATAGGTCCCAAAATCGATCCCTGTGGTACACCATGATTTAAGAAAGCGGTTTTTGAGAAAGATATTGATCCACTCGCGTTTCTTAAACTAACCTTTTGTGAACGTCCTGATAGATAGGAATCGAACCATCTTATTGTATTTATATCAAACCCGTAATATGTAAGTTTTGATAGTAGGAGAGTAGTATTAATGGTGTCAAACGCACGGGAATAATCAAGTAGTACAAGGATTGTACCCTGCCCCATGTCCCTACAAGATAATATGTCGTCAACAACGTCGAGGAGGGCTGTAGTGGTACTATGAGATCTACGAAAACCTGACTGTTTTAACGGTAATATATTATTAGCTTCTAAGTACTCTGATACTTGTTGCGCCACGACTTTTTCTAGTACCTTCGACAGAAATGGCAATATACTGATGGGTCGTAAATCTTTCAAAAGTAATGGATCAACAATTTTTGGGGTAGGAAGTACAATGGCAGTTTTCCATGCTTCAGGGATAACACCAGTTTCTATAGATTTATTGACTATTGATGTGATTGCTTGTAACGTATGAGGTAGAGATAATTTAATCATTTCAATCGAAATATCATCTGTCCCAACGGCGTTACTTGATACAGATTTAATATTTTTTGAAATGGCTAGATCATCCACAGGCTTTAAAGAAAATGAGGATGAGGTGTAACGGTTGAGCTCGAAGAATGTTAGGGTAGATAAGTTAAGCGGATTAAAATTATTAACATTTAAAAAGTGATCATTTATTATATCAGGGTTATCAAAATGTGATGGTAAATCATTGTGCTTTTTAAAATACACCAGATTGCGTTTAATATTTTTCCACAGTTTACGCGGGTCGTGTAGGTATTTGTTTATGTGAAAATTAAAATATGCTTTTTTCTCTGTATAAATGGCAGTGGAAACAATTGATTTTAGTTGTTTATAGTACAAATTACAGCTCTCTTGTTTATTTTTGCAAGTGTTCTTTTTAGATTTAGCATGCGCAGCGTTACGGAGTTTTATCATTTGTTTGACGGTGTAAGTTATCCAAGGGTAGCTAGTTTCTTTAAAAAGCGACGTTCTGTAGGGTGCATATCGATTATAAATATCAAGTAAACATTTGTTAAAAGCATTTACACTGTCGTTAACATCATCATATTTTATAAGACATTCCCATGATGTTGTTTCAACATCGATATTAAACTTATTTATATCAATGTCTTTTATAGGACGGTAATGAAGAAATTTAGGAGTTGGTTTGACCTTTTTAATGTTAAACTCCCATGTAATTAAAGCGTGACTACTTAAATCAGGTATATGATCGACTGATACTTTATTTACTTTCATATTAGTACATAAAAGATCTATTAACGTCGCAGAGTGGTCAGTGAAGTGAGTAGGTTGGTTAATATACTGCTTTAAGTCCATAGCCTGTAAAAAATTTGAAAGTTTTATCGAATTTCGTTCGTCAGAGGCTAGTAAATTGATGTTAAAATCTCCCATTAACATTAAATAGTCATAGTTAGAAAACAAACATAATGATTCAGTGAGTCCATCAATAAAAGTGTCTACGCTGAGCCATGGCGGACGGTAAGCGGTCCCAACCGCGATTGTGAAGTTGTTTACTTTAACACTTAACCACATTTGTTCTATCGCGGGTTCGGCAGGGTGTTCAAGTAAACGCGCGTTAATACTACCACTCAAATAGAAGCCGACGCCGCCGCCCCGGGAGCGGGCTCCAGCAGGCCGCGGCGTATGCCTCAGTCGGTAGCCGGCCAATGCAGGAGCACGATCTCCCTCGCCAGGACGAAGCCACGTCTCATTTATTGCTAATAAGTCAACTGGGTGCTCTTTCATTGCCACTATTAATTCTTCATGGCGCGTACCCAACGAACCCGGGTTTAAAAAAAAAAAAAAAAAAAGCCAAATGATAATTTTTTGCATTGAATGAATCTAATAATAAAGGAGAATATTGTTTGGATAAATTTAGAGTTATTTAAATAAAAGGTAAGTACTGTTATATGACGCCAATCGACTGTGTTTTTATAAGAAAGATGTAGTTGTGTGGTGTAAGTAATACTGAGGAAGTGTGTTGTATGTTTATTACAGTTCTAGATTACGGAGTGACATGCTACACTTTTATTATTCTGTATTTTATATGGTAATGTAAACATAAAAATAAGACTAAAAAGGCAATATGATAGAAGCTTAATAATTTTTAACAATTTAGATTTATATAGATATGTGATATACTTATTGAGATTACCACATTCACATAGACAACAAATTACTATAATTAGTGTATTTAAAAAGATTATTTTATAGTGATAGAATAATACCTGACAACCATTTTTGGCTGGATTTATTCCAATAATTTTAGACAATAGAAAACAAAACTTTTGGTCGAACCATTCAATCACCAAAAACCCTCTTTATATCCGCTTCGTTGCGAATTCTCCACGCTGGCTTCCCGGCTTCTTTACGGGAAAAAATTCCACCCTGTTGCGTCCACACATAACGCATTGCAATCGTCGAGCCTCTAGTCGAACTTTATAGAACAGGTCTCGATTTCCTCGAGTGAGCCTTTCGTTGATGTAGAAGCGAGCCGGCGGGCCAGGCAGATCGAGCCCAGCGGTGTCGACGACGCGCCGGACCCGCGCGGCGCGCAGCAGCTGGTCCCACTGCGCGCGCCGCAGCAGGCGCACGGCCAGCGGGCGCGCGCCGCCACCACCGGCGCTCGCGGCCGCCGCAGGGCTACGCCGCGGTCCCACTCGCATCGCACTCGCCACGACTCGCTCCTCCATTTCCACTCCCAATTTATTACTTATGACACTAACTAGATGTAACGGGTTCTCTCCAGGTGTTTCGGGTAAACCAGTGATCTCGAGGTCATTAAGCTACAGCTCTTGCTCACTATTATTCAATTTCACCTTTAAAAATTCCAGCTCTGAAGAAGATCTGCAATCACAGGTCTCCGGTTGCTTCTCCAAGGCAGTCAAGCGTGATTCGAAACTATCCATCCGATGATTAATGCCTTGTAATGTATTAGAAACTTCGTTTAACTTGTTTAATAATTTACATGAGTAATCGTCAAACATAGATTTAATTTGACTTTCCATCGTTGTTCTCAAATTTTCATTGAAGTCCCGTTTAAAGTCTCCGAGAATGTTTTGTAAATTGCATAGGGATATAACCTGATCTTCGGTCTCTGATTCGGATGAGCAGAGATGTTTCTTCCTCATTGTTACATTATGTGTCGATGATCCTGATGCGCACACCGTTAAATCACTAGTTTCTTTGATAGATCCCGGATGTTTAATACTATCATCTATAGATGTATTAGGCGTCAGATGATTGCTTCCCTTTCTTTGTTTATTTTTACACGAAAAGCACGTCCACTGTTCCTTTTTATCCTTTTCTAATGATGTAAAACGTTTATAGGGAATATTCGCGCACTCGATGTCATATAAATTCTTACATAATAGGCAAGTAACGAATTCTTTATTCAATATCTTCTTAGTGCAGTTCACACATAATTTTGTTTTGGAGCAAGCGCCATGTTGGAGATTCCGTCGTGGCCTGGAGCCTTACGCCTGGGTAGGCGTGAAGCCGCCTTCCTTACCTCTGTGGGAGAGATAAACTCAATCCCTTCGCGCTCCTGCACACGATGCCGCCACCGCACCGCCGCCGCGCCGTAGTCCTGTTTATACGCGCCGGGTCGCGCCGCGCAAAGCCCGCCGCCGCGCCGGCACCGCGCCGCCACCGCGCGTGTTCCCCTCCCTCCCTGTTTGAAAGTGTATGAATATCACCATATTGCTCCCGTCCCGACTGCATAGAGTGAACCCACAACTTTTTAACACGACGTTCTTTTTGCCATTTTCTATACATATAGTATGCAAGCACAAACTTCTTTTTTTTTCATTATATTAGACATGTTTGCGACACGTGCGATCTCGCGGCGTGCACGTTCGTACGCGGCCGGCAATAGAATAGCTAAATCAAACAGGGAGGGTGAGGAACACGCGCGGTGGCGGCGCGGTGCCGGCGCGGCGGCCGGCTTTGCGCGGCGCGTATAAACAGGACTACGGCGCGGCGGCGGTGCGGTGGCGGCGCGGTGGCGGCATCGTGTGCAGGAGCGCTTCGAGTGCCGGTGTCGGACCCCTAAGGAAATCCCTTACTCTACCCTCTACCTGCTCATGGTGCGCGAAGACGTACGGTGCGGGTGGGTGCGGTGAGAATTGCACTTGCATGTACTCCACAAGCACCTCTACGCGGCGGAGCGGTCCTTAGCTGCGTGGACCCGCCGCCCCTCGCCATCTAGGAGGGGGGTGACGGGGACCTTGGCTCGAGTCAGCTGTCTGTTCAAATGGTGAAGTGACGTCTGCGTCTCGCTCGCCTGGTCGATCCTCATCTCCCAGGCGGCACCTCGCAGCTCCGCCATCTCAACAGACAGCAGCTGCGCCAACGCATTGAGGTCACGCTTGACCCGGGGGCATCGGGTGCGCGCCCAGAGCTCACGCAGTCTACGCTTTTTTGGTGAGAGCCTCGCTCAGACGAGCTGGGAGAGGTGTTGAGTAGCGACCCGCCTCCACAGAGATCTGGGTGGTCGAGGCCGCCAGGGCATTTTGTATAGAGGTTTGTAATACCTCGGTGGCGGCCTCAATCCCCTGGGGTGAGGAGAGTGGGCCGCTGAACTTAATAGTTGGTAAAAAGTTCTTAAATTTCTCCCAGTCCGTCTTACTGCGGGCTCTGGGGGGCTCTACACACGCCGCCCCTATACCAAGCGTGACCAAGATGGGCAGGTGTTGTGTGTCTAGGTCATACAATACCTCCACATGGACTGGACACGGGAGGTTCTTATGAAATACTATGTCCAGGACATCAGGACGGTGGGACTCAACCGAGGGGATATGGGTGGGAGCCTCGGGCCCCTGTACCTCATACCCTTTGGCCTCGGCGTCTAAGTACAGCTGATGACTCTATAACCCAATGAAGGAGAGTTGAACTGTTGAACATTACAATCATGTCATGCAGCGTAGCGTTTCCGCTCCTTTGCTAATGCAATAAAATTATTATTGTAGTGACATATCTCAATAAATATATTTCTAAAAATAACATAATAGTTTCTAAATTGTATACCAAATAAAAAGTAACTGGTTTCACGAGCTATATTTTTCGGAAAATTTTCTGTTTCAGACACTGTTAATCTCATAGTGTATTATTATACATGTCATAGAGAGGCAACTCTACGTATTTTTGTCCCCCCTAAAGCGCCCCTAGTGGCCTGCCCCAGAACTACTCATGGGTTTTACATACTATAGATACCTATTATATATTCAATCATAGATTAGTATTCAATATATGTATTCAAATTATAAGTTAAGTGTATTAGGTAAATTATAAGTTGTATCTTCAAAACACGAACTATAAATATTATTAGTATTTCAAAGATTCACATTTATATTATACTTTTTTCTTTCTCAATTTTGATACAAGAACAAAACTACATTTACATACTTAACAAAATTTCAGAAAGATGAATCTTTGAATCACGCTCCTTTACAGTTGATGTTAAAGATACAACTTACGTGGGAGGTATCAAATATGTATAGGTGTCGCAACGGTGTCTCTCTGAAGTGCAAAAACAACTTTTCAAATTAGAAACGAGTAACGAAGTTGCGGACATTTGACAACAGACACATCATTTTGACAGTTAACTGTCACTCCGCCAGTGCTAGTATCTGCACAAAAAGTCATTCTGTATGGAAGTGTGCCCCTCCTGGTTAATCTGAACAAAACTAATAATGTGCCGAGTCGGCCATTTTTGGTATTCGAGTACTTTAGTACTCATATAAAAAAGAATCGAGTCAGTACTCGAGTCCAAAGTATTCACAAAGTACTCGAGTACTTTGCACAACATACAGTCCAATAGCACGGAAGAGCAAAAAAAAAAACGCCACTCACTACACAAAATTAATCAAGTTTTTACTTGTACGAGTAGTATTTGTAGTGTACGAGTATCGTCAGTATTCGAGTATTACTGGTACTCGAGTATCACTATTGGTACTCGAGTATGCGAGTTTATGTAAGTACTCGAGTACTGACTCGGCACTCGGCACATCTCTAAACAAAACGCGTCGCGTCAACTCGCGTCATTAGTTTGTTCACTGTGTTCTATTGTTGTGGTTGTGTGTTAGTTGTGAAGTGCGAAATTTTAAGTTGTATATACATTAATTGACTGTTTCATTATGGAAATGAGTAAGAAACACATATTCAGTGAAGTGGAAAAAAACGTTTTCATAGACATTTTAAAAAAATATAATAGTGTAGTAGAGTGTAAAAAAACTGACGGAAATACTTTGCAAAAGAAGAACTCTGCATGGTATAAAATTGCAGGCGAATATAATGCCAGCCCCCACGTATCCCGTCAAGTAAGTACTTATCTATTTTTCATGTATAACGGTAACCTTAAACATACCAAATAATAATTCTTTATTTCATGAAGCATCAGTTCAATTACAAAGGTATACAATTTTCACAGGGTAGTCTTTATAATAATTGTTTATTTTAATTCAGTATCGTCAGCTGCGTAAACTGGGTGAAAAGCCTGTAATATAGGCAAAATTTCCCTACAGTAAATCTGAGCTGCTATAATCTTATCCATTTAGAATTAACAGAAACTTGTACATACAAAAGACTTGTATTTGCTAAAAATGGCATGATTTTGATACTTATGATAATGTTGTAGGTTACGAGTAAACAACTAAGGCGGTTGTGGATGAACCTAAAGCAGCGACAACGTGAAAAATTGACTGCAGAACGACAACATAGGTCGTCAACTGGAGGAGGCGGCCCCTCTACCAACGAGGCAGAGATGGACGCAGATATATCGCAGCTGACTACAGGCCCATTTGTTAGTATTGATGGTGTGATCGATTCCGACACTGTATCAGGTATGCATTTTAAATGTTTTATGGTGGTGCTCTACATATCTTACTATTTGAAGTATTTAATGTGCAGATTAGAGATAAACTTCATCAATCTGAATATGTCCAGTAGGGTGAATTATGTCTTTAAGCTTTCATGTTCCAAAGTGACTGGTTGATGAACTTGTTGATGCTGACTATGACAAATTACATTTGCCAAAATTACATTTTTGTTGAAAGTTTTGTTAGTATGCTATAGTTAAAGTTAGTTAACATTATACAATAAGTAGTTAAGTTTTCAGACTGCATTACTAATATTCCTTTTTTGTTTTTAGAAACGTCTATTAATCACCTACTTGACGATACAGAGGAAAAGGAAAAAGCCATAATCAAGCCTAGCACTCCACTCTGTTCACTATCTCCACATCTGCCTGCTGCCTCAGTGTTAGCCCCAAGTGTGTCCAGAAACGCAGCCTCTTCCTCCACAATCCATAGAAAAGTAGCATTATTTAAAGCCAGTTTTATAAAAAAAGAATACAATGATAGAAAACGACGAGCAGATGACATACATCTATTAGAAAAAGAACTATTGAGAGAAAAAATAAGAGAGGCTAAAGCTAAAGCTGAATTAGTGGAACTAATTTTAGAGAAAGAAAAATGTTTAATTTAATTAGGTATGTACCTGTTATTTAACTTTATTATAATTTTCAATAAAAACAGATAAGGATTTTATTTTAAAAAATATATTTAGGATTATAATTTAGAGCTACATTTTGAACAGTAATAAATTTCCTATTTAAAATAAATGATTATATTATAAAGAATTTCATTTTCTTTTTTTTTTAGTTATAGAACTACACTTGGGATTATGAATTGAATAACTTTCGTATTTTATATAATTAGATTATATCAGTTATATATATTAAGAATTTCTGTATTTTTTTTTCAGGTAAAGCTAAGCTATTTAAATTGGCTTCTTAAAATGTAAATGAACATTGAAAAGGAATTAACATTTCATAATTGTAATATTAGAAATAGTTTTGTATAATATATTGTTTATAAAATTATGTTTGTAGTATTTTTGACACATACCAACCTTACCTAATACATTGTGTTAACTTACAATTTATTTATTTCAAATTAACAATGTAACAATAATTAACCAATACATTTTGTTTCTCTTTGTATGTAAATATCACTTCACTTATAAATGCAAAATGGCATGCAATTGAATATGAGATAAAAAAATCCATTACAGAAGTACATATAATGAAATTGATTATTACAAAAAATTAACACTCCAAAAGTATAAATAAATCAATTACAATTGTAATCTTAATTAAATCAATCAATCCTAGATAAAATGTAACAAGGAATAAAAATTAAAATAATTTATTTACAATTAATTTATAAAACATATCACAATCCTAAACTTTTGTATAAGTAAAATTTCATTCGATTTAAATACAACATAAAAATTTAAATCATAATAGCTGAATTGTAAAATTGAATCAATATTAAAATTATTATTAAATTCAAGTGACACTGTGAAAGAAAAGTGTAAAACTTAAATGCACGCAAACTATTAAAATACTGTATGGTTGCCTCATAATATTTACTGAAAATAATTTTCTAAAATCGAATTCCTAAGCACAAATCCTAAACGAGTACTAGGTACCAAACTGTGCTGTTGCTCCTTTGAAATGTTATTCAAGACCGCACATACAACTATTTTATTAGAAAAAGTGGACAATCTGTTACCAAATTCCAAATGTTCTTTCAACCACATTTCTGGTTATAATGTGGGCTTTATTGAATGAATTGAATTTGTGATTGTAAATCTTTAGGAGTGGGCCTTACAGGGATCAATACAAAGGGAAAAGTGACGTACCTACTATCACCAATTACTTTACCACTTTAAAACCATTCACTATATTTTACATGCACAGATGATATTTGAAATATTCTGGAATCATGGGTACTCCAGCCCATCTTGTCAAAATGTCCAAAAATTCTGTCCAAGGTCCAACCACAGCCTGAAATATATTTAAAGAAAAAATTTAGGATAAAGTTAATAAAGATGAAATTCTTTATTTATTAACTTTATCCTATACAAGGAAAAATAAACATTTAATTTACTCATAACAAAATTAGTAACATGCCCAGGATTCGAACCTTGGACCTCCATATTAAAAAAACCACTAGGCTTGCTTTGCTTTACTGCTGTGTACCTATACAAACATTTGAGATGAAAAATATGATTTCCTGTTCATGGTATTGGTAGCCTGATGTGGACACAATTTCTTACATGAGTGCAATCAATAGTACCATCTATTCCAGGTAATCCCGGCCAGCGCCCACGTTCGCACCCTCCGAACCAGAATACAATAGCGCTTAGCACTCCTGTTATAGGCAGAAATTGTGTATTATTTACATATAATTAATTTCTTCACCATCTGTGTTTACAGCGTCTTGCTGAGATAGCCCACTCTCTCCTGAAAGTGTCACCATACGACCCGGAGTCGATGGGCTGTCGAGGTCTGCAACGCTACATGACCTTAGTGCTCCCAGCCGGCGACTGGGCTGATGATGCGTTGAGACCCGCTCTTATTATGATCTTACGACGACTTGATAAGGTTTTCCTTAAGATCGCCAAGAAGCCTAGCATTCGGGTGAGTAATTGTCACGTATACCATGATTTTTGGGATTTATTTATTCTTTATTTCTTAAACAATATAACATATCAACCACAAAATTGGAATGACTATAATCTGTACTTGCACTTTAATGGCTGTTACAATTTAAAGCTAAACAGAAAATATATTATTTTCACATCATAAGTCAAAATCTGTTTCGACAATCTTATAATTGTCGGTACTTTTCATAGTTTTATCATAACTATAATATTTTAGAGAAACACAGACTGGGATTCGGCGGCTGTGCTCTTGAAAGGCGTTTACGAGACTATGATTCGTTGTCCGTACATCATGCACTGGCAACAAGTAAAAACATTGTTGAATACGGTACAGGTATGTACAGTGACATAAATATATGATCGCACGTAACTTAGGTACGTAATATCCATAAATAGCCAAAAAGCAAAACCTGTTAATGGTTCTCCTTTAGTGAACTATTGATAGGATTTCCAAATTAACTGAACATAACATTATATTACCCCAATAATGCTTACTTTCAGGCATTGATAGTATCAGATAACAATTGTGGAGAGAATTTATCATCGGCAACGGCAGCATTGATGTCGCAGCCCCCACCGACACACTTCTGCAGTACTGTTGTTCGGTTGATCGCATTGCAAGTTATAAACACAGGGGTAAGTTTGAACACAGTTACTATACTATAACTCTATACTATTGACACGTTCATTTACTTATCATCTATTGTTGGTGTTTCTTATTTTATAACGTTTCTGTTAAATTGTTACAGGACAGTTATTCCTTGGAACAAATGTGTGGAGGCAGTGCGATATTCCCGACTGCAGAAAAGACAGAAAATATGTTGTTGAACTTGTTTATGCCTTTATGTCTTCGTGTGGGGAGTGGTAGAAAGGGTAAGTAAAAAAATATAAATAGAGGGTATTATTTGAGTCTATAATAACTTGTTCAGACATGATACAGTACAGAGCGTCCCCATATGGTTAAGAACAATTAGTTTAATTCAATTTAATTATCTCAACGATGAAGGATCGATAATGATCCAAGTAGGTCGGACAGGATCGTACCGTACCTGATATAACGCAATCATATCATACCAAAAAACTAATATTTAAAATTAATTTGTTGGTAGCCTTTTTACAAAACTTGCGACATTTCCTTACTACCTTTAGGCAACTAGACATTTTTATCAAACGCACCAAGAGTATAGTCCGCGTAAAACTGCTAGTCCGCTCTGAATATAGAAATGAATCACGTCGCCATAATAAATTGTATACACCTGCTCGCAACAACTTCAGGGCGGACTAGCAGTTTGGCGCGGACTATACTATGATTTCAAATAATGTAACTGGTTGTGTGTTGTGTAATGTAACTCATTGTGTGTTGTTGTGTGTTGTGTAATGTAACATTGTGTGTGTCAGACGTGCCGCCGCTGCGCCAGTCGGACGTGTCGTACGTGGTGTCGGTGGTGCTGAGCGCGCTGTGCCCGCCCGCGCCGGCCGCGCAGCTGGCGGCCGTCAACGCCAAGCTCAACGCGGCCGACGCGCGCGCCAACTCGCTCACCTTCACCGGCAGCCGCGACACGCGCAACACCACCAGGCTCTCCAACCAGCTGTATCGGATCGCGTTCTTGGGTTAGTATACTCGTAATACATATTTCTAAGTTATGAAGCATACGAACAACACTAAACGTTAACCAGCTGTATCGGATCGCGTTCTTAGGTTAGTTTAGTGCAGATCTCTTCTTATGTAGCATACGAGCAACATCAAGTGATTGTTTAACCAGCTCTATCGGATCGCGTTCTTGGGTGAATTCAGCACAGAGCTTATGAAGCACCTAGGAAACACCATGTGACTGTTTAACCAGGTCTACCGGATCACGTTCTTAGATTAGTTTAATATGGATGTCTACTTATGTAGCATACGAACAGTACAAACCGTCTATTCAACCAACGGATTACATTCTTAGGTGAATTTAGTGAAAGTCTATACGTTATATAGCATACGGGCAACACTATGCGACTGACCAACCAGCTTTACCGGATTGCATTCTTGACTCAGTGTAGGTAAAGATGCGTGCACACATGGCTCACGCATACTAGTATACATTTATCAATATCATTCTTGCCACAAAGAGACCCTTTTCTATTATAAAGCCATTGTGGTCTCAATTCACTTAGAGCTATCATAAATCTTGTTTTATATATGATGTTAAATTACTGATGTTGGATGTTTCAAACTACTGATCATCAAAACGACCATTCATGCCAATACGTTAGTAAATTTTGACATGGAATTATCACATTAATCAGTAATTTACAATTGAAAAAAACCTGAAAGTACAATGTAAATCACTAAAACAATATGACGATTCCCCAGCGCTAAAACTAATCTGCGCGTGCTTCACGAGCGAGCTGTGCAACGAGTGGGGGCGGATCGCGCGCGCGATGCGCGAGCTGGGCCGCCGCAACGAGGCCGCCGAGCACCTGTGGGACTTCCTCGAACACCTCGTCACATTCCGCACGCCGCTATATGTGCTGCTACAGCCGTTTATTGTGCACAAGGTGACGTATAACTTCATGTTTTATAATCGCTGAGTGTGATATCGTACGCCACTAGTGCTGGACTGAATGATTTCTCTGATGATAACTTCCTACTTAAGATTGACGATATCTATAATACAAAATTCATACAGATTTCAGATTATAGAAGTAAGGGCATAATGTATTATATGTTTATTACAATTTCACATTATTAATTTCGCTGAATCTTAACACAGATATTGCTCTTAACCTAACTGTCTAAAAAAACGCTTTTACTCTTCAAAACAACAAGAATACAATATGTGATTTTGTAGTATTTTCTTTAATTTCTAGTGTAATATTCTCTAGCACTATCATGTATACAGTTCCTCAGCAAATGTGCAAAAAATTATTATTGACAGTTGGGGTCATATCATTGTTATTATTAAAATTATGACTAAGTCAGAACGACCAGATGTGGTGGTAGTGCCGCCGTCTAATTCGAAAGGGTTCTACCACATTGAAAATATATTAGTTAATAATGATTCATGTGAATGGATAAAATCGTGATATTTTTTACCATGAACAGCTATCCCAAACGCCGATCAGCGACCACGAGCGGCACATGCAGTTCGTGGTGCGCGAGCGCATCCGCGGCCTGAAGCTGCCGGCCGCGCGCGCTCGCGGCGCCCTACTGGCAGAGCTCACTAGGGAGCTGCGCACTATGAGGGATACGCACGATCATTATAAATTTGGTGAGTGACATTTTTGTATTTTTTACTGTATTATATAAGTATAGATATCTCACCGCCTTGTAATTAAAGGAAGCCATTAAATGGGTTATACGGCTGACAATTTTGTCAGCCATTTAATGGCTGTCATGGTGTAATTTACGCGGAACAATTCCGAGATGCGCATCTAAGTCGTAAAAACACGAAATCGAAGAAAAAGTGCGGAGAAATATCCTTTCATTCGTAAATGATCTAAAAACTAATTTTTTTATAATTTTTCAAACACGAAAATAGATAACAGTGACAACTTCAATTGTCAAAACTGGTTACATTTTCTTGTTAGGAGTGAGTAATCTTCACAAATCTATGATTTTGGTATATTTATTCCCAAAAAAAAAATTATACCCACTGTACGGTGCAACCGTGCATTTGCTGCAGTCAGCATTTCCCAAACCGCGCGCACGCCATTTATTAAATAATTATATTTTCAAATCAGTTCGCATCAATTAGCCAACAAGGGCGCCGCGTTCCCATTTAAATCAAGTAGTCTTAGCGCATCTCATTCATTGCAATTAAGTATCGGTTTTGGACAATATAATCATTATTCCATATTTCGGTGTTTTATTTATCGCTAATATTGTATGTAGCAAGAAACCGTCCACCCACAAATTTGTCTTTCTAATTTCTCGCCGCTTATTATATTTTTTGAGAGTTCAACGTAGCAGTATATTATCTTGTACAGTTACGGTCTCTTTGAACAACAATATCTGTAGTAGTGTTATGTATAATAAGCGTTTGGTGTCCCGTGCGCAGAGCAACTGGCGGAGAGCATCGGCGCGGGCGGCGGCAAGCGCGCGTCGGAGGCGCTGCGCGGCGCGGAGCGGCACGGCGCGCACGCGCAGCACCGGCCCTCGCTCATCTCCATGCTGGTGGGCCGCGCCGCGCCGCGCACGCCCGACCACCCCGCCGCGCCGCTCGAGGCGCAGAGGGGTACGCGCGCGCGCACACACACACACACGCACACGCACACTCACGCACTCACACATACACACACCCACACACACAGGCACATATAACATACACATACACATACGTACGCATCCGCGCATACAAACACAAGCACACACACTTAGAGACGAACGCATCGTCGTAAATTCATCAATGGATTACTTACCCCACTTACTCATGACTCGCGCAAATACACAAATTCATTACTCCCTGCAAGGACTACATTGTATAAGGTATAAGACGTTAACATTCCCATATAATGCAACACTTCATTCTCGATATCATATACACTTTATAATTTAAATCAAACTATACTACGCCAAACTACTAACTTTTAACGAAACTTACCACAACACTGGTAATTCTATTAGTATTCATAACCTCCAATACTCACATTTATTCTCTATTTCAGAATCGTTATCGAGCAGCTCCACGAACAGCCAACATATTCCATCGTACGATGGCCCCACCATCAACAGTGGCCGTACCAGCGACAACAGTAACATCAACAGCAATAATTCACAGCAAGGTGGCATATTCATAAAATAAAATTAATTGATTGCCTCATTATTTTAAACACAATATAGAAATACCTTTTAAAAGTCTGTTTTAAGATTTACGTGTCTCTTTAAATCAAAATACAGCATGTACAAATATGACATTGTTATTTTTTTTGCTGAAGAACCATTAACTTTTATATACTAATAAATTAATTTATCGTTCGCTAATAAATTAATTTATTAATGTATACATTTTTCTACGAATTACATTTTTTTACTAATGTATACACTTTTCTTTACAGCAAACATATACGGCATGGATAAACCAACAATCAACACGCCTTCTTATGCCAATCAAACTAAATTGCGTTTCGTGTCATCTGTAGAATTTAAATTAACTTCAGGTAAGAAAGTATTAAGAATTAAGTAGTAAGAAAATATTACAAACTCTTGTTTTGACTAAGAAATATTACTAAGTATAGTATTCAGTGATCTTAGTAATATTGGTATTGTTTTAACATCGTGATCATCGTAACATCGTGATATATTATTACTAATACTACACTAAAGGGTCCTCAGCACTAATTTACGATATTACTATAACAATTCGACAGCTGTATAAGTAAGGTTAAAACAACTGGCTACAAAGAACCCTTTGTTTCCATCCAGGCGAGACGTGCCAGTCGCCGCTGTCGCCGCTGTCGGCGGGCGAGTCGTGCGGCGAGGACGCGGCGGAGGGCGAGGACCCGCGGCCGCGGCTGCAGCGCGCGCACGGTCCCTCCAAGAAGACCTTCAAGTTCCGACGCTCGCGGCACGCTAAGCCCGATGTGAGTTAACTACTGGTAGACGTACATAATATCAAATCACTGGAATTAATTAGCACTAAGATAATCTACAGGAAGCATATTAGGTTAGTGTTAATTGTTGTTATGAATTTGCCTGCATTTGTTGTTATTAAAATTAAGTTTTTTTTTTTTTGTGAACAAGTTTACTATAATACATTTCAAACACGACATTATCAATATTCAGCTAGTCAGATTAACATGCCACCACCACCAACCACCTCTGTCATAATTTGAAATGTATGCAGAGATCAGCTAAGATTACTATACTATAGGTTTTAATATAATTTAGAAATATGACTGTGGACATAAACTGGGATACGGTTTAATCCGGCTTAAAGTCATGCTATTGAAGCTTGGAAACAATGATTTCTAAACCCTAATACAACAATGCGGTAATAAATAAAACGTCACAATATTTGCAAATAACATACGCGAAGTCATCAATATTTAAATGAACAGTAGAGAGCAGAAAGTCGCACTTCTTACGCGCCACTAATCATTATATAATTAGTTGAAAGTATATACAACCCAGCTCATATTTTGTATTATTCCAGACACACATCCGTTTGGAATCTGACGAGTGTTCGTCCCCCGGCGCCGACAGCACTCCCTTGCGGCGCGGTTGGCCTGCGTCCCTGTTAGCACCCACCAACGTCCTCACCGACACCTCCTACGACAGCGAGATCTCACAAACCTCCTCCACGTCCGGATACAGGCTAGCATTACAACGACATTACCGACATCAGTAAATTCACGCAGATAGATATAAGTGTCGTGGCTGCATGCTGCGCTTCGATCGATTCACCGATGCGATAATTTTAATTTCGATTACCTCTAAATTTTTACTGTCTTGATCTACACATACTTATTTTTTTAATCGTATTGAAAAAATACATATGCTTGGTCGTTTTATAGACTGGCGTAAAGATATCATGATGAAAAAGAGCATTATTGTCGTTCACGCTGAATCATTTTCGCGTATGTGTGCATGCGTTTATACTTCGTGTGCACGTATCGTTGTATCGATGTTTTATATGTTGAATTGGCAAATATTGTTGTTTTGTAGGCTTTTTCAAAATTTCTTAAATAAGATTAGGATTGGATTTAAGTTAAAAAATACATATCTTCAAAATTTTCTGGATCCTTTAAAAATACTAATTAACAAGTTGGATTAAGAGTATTTTCAGTAAAAATACATGTGAATTAAAAAAAAAACAAGATATTTTAATTCATATTTTATTACCCAGTCTAACGCGTCACTACTACAGTACTTAATTTGACGTGGATTGGCACTATAACGTAACTAGTGTACGTTTAAACGTGTATTAAATAATAAATGTTATTTATATACTTGACCTACATCGTCAAACGGTCGTGGCACGTGTGCTAAGCGTGTTGGTTGCTGTCTCAGGGAGAGCTACAGCCTGCAGGCGTCGATGTCGGACTCGCCGGGCGGGTCGGTGCGCGCGGCGCTGGCGTCGCCCGACCGCGCGTCCGCCACGCCGCGCGCCTCGCCGCGCGACACGCCGCACGCGAGCCCCGACGGTAAACCGACCTTCGTATGTACCAACGTTTACACGTACGATGCACACCCCTCTATGCGCTCCGCCCTGTGAGTATGCATGCACCTTTTCGACCCCAACCTGTCTACTAATTTGTAATATCTATCAAATTCGAATGCAACCGCAAAAAATGTTGTACTTTTTGACGTCCGTCGTACTGCACGCTACTTCCCCCTCTAGCCCTGACTTCAAACTGTGTGTGTGTGTATGTCTCGTTTAACCACACGTACGTGCACGTCTTACCCCTCTCTGCCTAACTCTTGCTGCCTAACGCCGCCCTGTGAGTATGTCGCATGCTTTACGACCCCCCGACCGTGCGCATTGCATAATTATGTGCACGTCTCTAAATGTTCAATAAAGTCTTTAAGAACTTACGCATTCAAAACGTAACTTCTACTACCACTACCACATTTCTACTATGGTACAAGTCATGCTATGATACAACTTAAGATGTTAATAAGTTTTATTAAATTAAGAAAAAATACTTCAGATACTAAATATGTCAGATAAAATTCTTTTAATGCTACATCTTCTCTTCTGCTGCTCTACATAACAATATTTATCCTTCTCTTTGGAATCTATATTCTGTCTCCCGCTTACCTTATGTCTTCTCATTTATTGCACTATTTGTATAAAGTTGTCTCATAAATTGACAGAAATGTTTAATGTATTGAAGTAATGGTGTCGTCAATTTTGTACAAAATAATAACTAAAATGTAAATAAAGAAAAAGTTAATAATAAAACTAAAAAAATCTCTAATTTAATATTTTTGTATCACTTATGCAACACTGTACTCATATTTATCTTTTTATGTATATGCAGCATCTATAAGTTGCGAATCAGGAACATCATCTGCTGAGAGAACTGCATTACTTGGTGCAGCGAGCCAACGATCGCTTTTGCTAAGCAGCGACATGCGCGACGAAGATACCCTACTTTAATTGAGTAGTTTGAATTGAAGAATATAATAGAATCATTTTAGATATGCTGGTAGTTTGATGTGTTGTTTTTATTACCATATTTTATAGAATCTGTAGTCCATCATAGATTGGTGTCTTTCTTAGAATATAATAAAGATCTTGTTAGTCAATTTACAATGTATAACAAACAAAACTAAATAAAGTACTCTGTAGATGTACAATGATTTATGATTGTATGGAAAAATAGATTTTTTAATAAAATGTTGTGTTAAAAATGTGTTTTATTATAAATTCTAAACCAACAACAACAGCTTGCTAAAAAAATATTACTTTTTGTAAGAAATCATGTTTACAATAAGTAAATAAAAATAAAAATATTTCTTTTCGAAACAGAAGAACAGGCCTACATGCCCAAGAGTTTTCAGAATATGAACTTCACTTTCATAATGATGTAAATGGTCTCCATAAATACTATTCCCTTCTCATTGTAGAGTTTTAATGCTAATGAAATAACACTATGCATTACAAAACATTTATTAATAAATAACTTAGCTCATTACAATTATGGTTCTTTACAAGATAGAAAAGGTTGAATAGCCATTTGAATATCAGAATCAAGTGGTATTTCATGAAAGTACTTAGAAAAAGTCAATACAATCTTATACAAACTACGCTTAACAGATGACAAAAGTGCAGACTTTATTTTCATGGCCAGGACATCATTTAAAATGTGCTTTCTAGGAACAAGGCCAGGCTTTGTCAACTTGTCCAAATTCTGTTTAAGATTGACCAATGCATTTATTACTACTGGCAAGTCATTCTGCACTACTCCATATTTGTCCTCTTTCAATGATGCTGCTGTTATGTTCGCTAAACCTTCACATGTCCACATTACGGGTTGTGCTTGAATTAGTACAAATTTCAGTCTTGTATCAGTCAGTTCACCAAAAAAGTAATTGAAACCAGGTTTTTGACATAATTTATTAATGAAATTATTGAAATCTTCCTTTAATGCATCTGTGAATGTATTTTCAGTTTTATTCTTAGTGTGGTCTTTCAGTTCCAGTAAATATGGTGAATTAGCCATGTTTCTTAGGGTCCCTGGGTAAAGTCCAGATGGTGGAGTAACATTCAACATGCTTTTAGGGAATGAGTGCTCAGACTCAACCTGAGGGGTATCCCCATTTATAATATCTAACTCCTTACTAAAATTGTTTAGAATACTTAAACATTTCTCCAGCAAATTAGTCCAATTCCGGGGATGACCACCTGGTTGAGACAATGTAAATATATGTGATCTTCTTATTGGGTCTGTCATTGACATAATCTTTAAATCCAGAGCCCCCAAGTAACCAGTGAACTGGGTCTTCTGTGACAATGCATTATTCAAAGTCATGGTAGTGCTAGACTCGATTGGGAATTTCATTGGTTCTGTCAGTACAATATTGAATACTGTTCGCATAGTATAGACTGACACGAAGAATAAACTAGTATAAAACCACAGTCCAATCCATATACCAGAACCAATCAAATTAAAAATGCTGTCCAATGGTTCATCTTCTAGATACAGGCTGTACACATCTGCAACTACATTTCTTGGCTTGCTACCCCATAAGTAATAGAAAACACTGTAGTATGCAACTGGAATCATTGAATTTCTAAATCCCTGTGATAGTACATGACTTGTAGCCATTTTGATCTGCTGAAATTTATCTTGATAAATATGTGGAAAAGTTAAAACTGCTGTCCCAAAGATATAAACATTTAGGAAGTAGTAAAGTCCCATCCACATTCCACCAAACTGCAGGAACAAACTCTGTTCTGCTAGACACTGTCCATCATATTTTTCGCATTCTTTCTTTAACTCCGAGAAATTGCTTTTAGCTAGTGAAGAATATAAACTCATCGTAAAGTAGCCATTCAGAGCATACAAGATACTAAAAATTATATTCTGTAATGAAAAAATACTAAGAAACATTGAGAATCTTGTAAATCGTTTTGGTGCCGGTTTCGTATAATAACTTCCATAAATGTATGCTTGAAAGAACGATACTAGACCCAGTAACATTACATTAAGGCCCATCTTCCAGCTGAGGACATCGTTCAGCGTCGACGTGATCCATAACAAAGGATGCAGTAGATCTATTTGTATAATAAAAACCAGCACTATTGCTAGAAGTGTCTGCAATGCAATATTCCACAACACTGCTTTTACTAGTCTTTGAGAAAATATTTCACTTTTTTCTTCCATGCCGGCAAAATGTGCGAGGTTAGATGAAAATTTATATTTTATTTCAAAAAAGAAGCATTTATTTTACTGATGGCTTCGTTCACTCAATTTATAACTTCAATAAAACGTTATTTTTAGGTTTTCAGTCCAATCTTCTTACGTTTTATTAAATAATTTCAGTTAAAATTTAAATTTCCAGCCATTCTTGATCAAAGAAATTGACACTTTGTTTATTTGATCGTTCACGTTGACGGTTGACCTTATATTATTATTATGATAGATGACATAATAAAAATATTTAAACTATGAATTAAAATAAAAGCTGTTTAATTAATAACTTTATTTCGGAGCTACAAGAAAATAATATTTTTAGTACTTTATATTTTTCTTTATGACTAAGTGTAGTGGGGCTGGATCGCCCCGCGCGGTCCTTAATTTTGACATTAAAGGGGCGGCAAAATCTTTAAAAAAATACAGTTTTTTCAAATAGATTATGAGGGATGTCTTTATTTAATTCGAATATGATACAATTGGGTACTTGACAGTTATAACAATAAAATATGAAATATGTTGGATATGATAGCTTATAAGTAAACATAAATTATGCAGTATTTCGTTTATTTTTTAATATGTTCTAAGTATTTTAATTTTTAAAAAGAAATTTTCGATTTTTTATCTGTGGATTTTAAATCCCAAAACGGCGACAGTGCTGCCTCAAATGTCATGTGACGTCACTACATCGAAACCTGTCGATCACATCGAAACCTGAAGTATGTGTAACGTCGAAGTTTATTTCTATATTTTCAATGTGTTGACGTCACGCTACGAAATGACACTTGACCGCCTGTTTTGGCGTAACGTTCCGTTTACCGTAATAAAAATATGTTTTTTATTAATAAATAGCCCTTTTTCGAAAAAATGATCAATGAAAGGCATATATAATACGTATATGAATTCATTAAAACAGTTTCCCAAAAAGTGTCAAGTAGCCAAATTGGCTACTAATTTATTATGAAATATATTTAAACTATTTTTTTTTTTTTCATAATATACCCTAATATATATTCCCTATGACATATTTCAACTTGCATTTTAAGTGTGGCACTCTTAGATCGCAGATCATAGTGGCAGATATATAAATATAAGAAAGCCAGTTGAAGCAAATCCATGTTTTTCTCTGACCTACAGGGCCGCCAAATTTGATTTGGTTCCCAGTCAATACTGATGCTTCTGAATAGTGATGCTTTGATGAATAATTATTATCGGACATTTAAATATACGCTCACATAATTAGATTATTTTACTTCAGTTACTAAATACCTAATATTAATGTTTTTGTTGCTAACATAGGGGGCAATTCATACGTGGCCTTTTAAACATATAATTTTTAATCTGTGGAAAGTACTTTACGTTTGACATTTAACATATAGTAATTTATGTCATTGTAACATAGTGATTACGAAGTGCTGCGAGCAACGATTTGATTTGTCGATCTTTATGAAATATCGATACAGTGTAAAAATGTCCATTTAAAAAATACGTATATAAATATTTTGCAATTAACTAAAAATCATTTTTTTATGATGATGTCTAGTGTAGTAAAAATTCCTTAATTTTGCATAATCAATATTTAATAATCACCTAAAATCTTTTCAAGAAAACTTGATGATCTTTTCAAGAAACTCCGATAATCTTTTCAAGAAAACATTATATTTGTTTAACTATATTTGTCTCTACATACCAAATAGACTCTATAAATGTATCAATCCAATATTTGTGTGATAATAATAAAATAGCTTTTTGCTGCTTTTTCCTTTATAAAATGCAACTGAAATATAACTTTTTTAATTTTTAAAGGTGGTAGAACACTTTGTGGTTCCACTCCGGTGGCACAACCGCCACACCTATTTCTGCATCATAACAGCAGTGTTAAGCGCTGCTGTGTTCGGCTTAGAAGGGTGTGGTAAGGGAGACATACTTTTCCGAGGCGTTCCATCTTAGTCCTCAGGGGTAGCGGCGCATGTGTGGCCGACCTCAGGTAGGTATATCTAATCCTATCTGGAGTTGATTACAGATGTCCATGGGCGGCAATAACCACTTACCATCAGGTGAACTGCATACTCGTCTGCTACTCCTATATTATACAAAAAAAAATTCATTATTATTATATTTTTTCAATATGAAGTTATTGTGCTGAAAATTCATACGTAACGTAACGAAATAAACGAACTGAATATTATTCGTTTGTTTCTTTACTACCGATACGGAATAAAAATATTTGTAGAAATACAAAATGTATAGTATTATTGCATCACGTTTATATACCAAAAGAAGTGTAAATAATATTATGTATTTACTAATCTATGTGAAATAATGTGAATATCATATAACATTCGTGTTAACATGTCGATGTATCGAACAAAAAATAGGTATCGATATGCCGATATTTTTTCGTCAGTCCTACCTACTGTAATATTATTTATTTAGTTGCATTTGACTTTTGTAGACATATATTATGACTGGCGCATATAGGTGCTTTTACTAAACTCGAATCATGTAAAAACTAACGCCCGTGCGTTATTGAGCTTATTCGTGAATGATTGTTCAATATATCTTGGTGCCTGAAGTGCAATAGTAGAGGGGAAAGGTGGCAGTAGTTGTAAAGCTACGTCTGTAGTCGTCGCGTATACTATTGCCCTACATTTTAGTATTTTAACTCAAATGGAAGAAAGTTATGCAGTTGCAGCGTTTCTTTTCAAGGGAGTGACTTAATATTGATTTGTGATGGAATGTGTAACGGTCTCCAGTTGGGTGTCGATCGAATGAAAAACTCTTGTTATGTATACCTTAGTAGAGATAGCTGTGAGTGTGGGGGTGTTCGCCACCCTCGTCACGGCTCTCTCAGCATGTGTCTGCGGCTGCAAGAACTCCAATCAGAAGTAAGTACCATTTGCCAATATACAACTTACATTTTTTTCACTTAGTTTATTGTACAACATGTAACTTGGATATATAATACTATAAAAATTATAACATTTCAATCATTTTCAGATTATATTCTTCAATTTAGGATAAATAAACATTTTGTGACATATTTTCTATTTAGCAAAATAAATAAGTCACCAAGTAACACAGCAGTTCAATATTTTTTTTTAATTCAAAATACAGCCTTCAAATATTCTAAATCTACCAATGTAAATATAATATTATATTTAACAGAAGTGAGTTGGTTGGAACGGCCGGTGTAGTCAAAATCCGTTTAGATGAGGAGGCACCGTCTCCCACGCCCACAACTCCGGCCTCCATCAAGCGGTTTGTTCTAGCATTGGCATGCATAGATGTTCTAGATAATGAACAAATTAGACTTAACAGCGGCTTGGTGTAATGACTAATCCAATATGACTGATTCACACCCATCTTTATTTAGTGGGGGACCTAACTTTATGTTTCTTTTTTGCATCAATACCGTTTTAATGTCAATTAATGTAATATTAATCATTATTGTATATTATAATAATCCAGTGTAATAATTATATTATATGTTAAATTTTGTAGAATATATTTTAAGTGTGTAGAATTTATAGGCATTTATTAAAATATGGTGTATAAAACAAAAGTATTATGCTTAATATTAATTTCTTCCTCTAATGTTCATGTTCTTTTCATAAAATTTATTGGATGTATTGTAATAACTATTTTAATAATAGTTTATGCATTTCTTGTCTCTTAAAAGTGTATGATTACATTACAGTGCATGTCTAATGAATACTAACTTAATAAAATAATTATAACAGTAGATATGGGGTAGGTAATTTGTTTTCATAAATTAAATTTTAATTTTATTTTACAATTAAGTTTGTAAAAATAAGAATTTCTTCTATAATTAGTTGGGTATAATAATTATGCTTCATTTATAATCTTAAACTGGGCACTTTATTATAATTAAAATTGTATATTTCAATTAATAAGATTTTTTTTGTAATTCGTATTTTGTACATATATGAAACTTGGAATAATCCTAACACAAAATAAATTCCTATTCATACTTATTTTCAATAAATAATCTATAATAAGTCATTAAGTAATTGTACTGTTTATGTTCTTTAAGATACTAGGAACTTCGAAGCTGTCATTTGTAGGGATGCATGTGGGATGAGCTGTGTACTGGGCTCATAGAGAATAATAAGTAAAATTAATAACTACCTAAAATTATATTTTTAAAATTTTACAGTAATATCCAGTGTCATAATTAACAAAAAAAAAATCTCATGGATTTATCCTAAGCAACTTTATATATATTTGTTTTATAATATGTCCAGTTATGTATTATGTATTATATTGTGTTTGTTCTGGTGCAGGGCCTCTACACAGAACAGCCAGCGCAGTCTGCCGGAGATACCGCACCCTGTCGGCAGGCATGACAGCGGTGACACAGCTTCGGAAATCTATGCCACTGTCAATTTGGATGAAGGTATTATTATATAATTAATATTTTGGTGTTCTACTTTTAAATAGACTATCAAAGAGTGAGTTCCTAAATTCTGGCAATCCATTAATATTATAAAATTAGTGACTACTCATTTGTCACCTGATGTCATGTTAAAAGGTCACTGCCAGCCAGCAGTCATTGACTCATTACTTCTACTTAGTAAATCCTGTTCAATTGGAGTTATTGGCTAAGTACCTAACATGAGTTGGGGCTAATACCAATGATTACTTTTCCTCTCTAGCGGCTTAAGAGGCGAGAGGCGAGTCCCATTATTAAGGTTTTAATCAATGATATAAGTAATAAGTACAAGTTGTACAACATAAAATACAGTGACAGAAATGACACTATTAATCTAAGAAAAGCCGCTTATTCGGCCGGAATCGGCGGTATACGACTTTACTTCAGTATAGAGATTTTGTCACTAGGATAAATGTTGGTGAAACGTAAAGTAGGCTTACTCGCGAGTAACTAACAACTTATTCTGGGAATAAGATTTATGCGACGTTGGTGAAATCGGCCCTTAGACCAACTCAACACTTTCGACCCTCATTAAGCCTTAAGTGTTGGTGTAAACACAATGTTTCTGAAAGTAATTTGATTCTGACTAATATACAAAAATAGAACTGTAAATATTTTTTTAAATGTAACTTCAATTTTTTTTATAAAATTATTTATTTATCAACAACACTCCTTTGTCAGGGGATGAATCTCAGTCTTATGTGTACAAACAAATAGTATCGTGACAGTAAGTGTATCGATTCCGTATTATAAATTGTCTTGGAACATAATTAAGTACGAACTGGTCACGCGAATCATTTACTTTATCCTCATTCGATCATAAGACTTCAATGGAAATTGTAAATTATCTAGGTGCATTAATTCAAAGTCACATTATAGTGACCACTAGCATTACTTTGTGAGTAAATCGCACTTTGTTATTGTCTATTATGCACGGAGAATATTAACATGTATTCTTATAAAGATGTGTGGAGATCATGTTCATAATCAGTAGGTACAAGATGTTTTAATATTTTAAAATAATTTTCGGATAAACATGTCAATTATTTGAAAATCGATAACTATTATATTTTTTTTAAATAGTTGCTTTTGCGGGAATATTGCAAATATTTGCGATCGTCGGATCGATCAATACCTAATAAAATTAATATCCCTCCACGAATCATACTTCCCTGGTATCATATTATACAGGTACTTATGCGCTGAGTGGTATTCAGCAGTAGGATATATAGAGATTTATGAATTAGTAGTGCTAACAAACAGATTTTTAATTCGATAAATCACTGCTACCGTATTAATTATAATCTACTAATCTTATCTGTAATTACGGTATATTTATCTATAAATCGGGCAATAATGACTTAAAAGCGCCGCTACTAGGAATCCATGGCATACATTACTTAATTGATTGATATTTATATTTAGAAACATGTCAAATGGTTATTATATCGCTTATCTTCAGGGAATAAAGCCTTAGCAACCGCCTCTACGAGTCGAGATCATCCGTATGAACATGCGTACGCCAAACTGCAGAATGAGAGCCACAATATGTAAGTATCGTAAGTAAATAATGACTGGATCTCCAATCTACTCATCTATACTTTCTTATCTAACTTTCATTGTTATCCATATCAAGTGCTATATCCTTACATATTTCAATTGTTAATAAAACAGGTTCAACTAGTACTGATAATTCGGTACGCGGTCTAAATAATAATGCTGAATAAAATATTTAAGTTCTAACCTTAGTTGAATGCCCTTGCAAATGTTCTAACATCTATGATAATTCTCAAAGATTTATAAAAAGGGAAGTCTATCAATCCCGAATGAATTTATTTCAATACATACCGTACCTACCTACAACCTGAAAATAAATTTACATTAGATATATTCTTGCTGACAACACGAAGTAAAATCAAGATAAATTCGAAACAATGAGTGAGTAAGAGGGCTTAATATCCCGTCGAGTGAATAGCCCATTAATTGAACGGAGGGTGCTTAGTTGCTTACCCTCGGACTCTATCTAGGTGATGACTAAGCGAGGGTGTGTGCCTATACCTACGTATGTCATCGTTTATATTAGCATTTTATACCGCGTAAATAATGACTGTACTTTAGTTTATAGTACTTTACGAGTTGAAATGGTCTCTATATTGTGTCGTGTCTAGATCATTAAAATAGTTCAGGAAGCTTTGTATAGTGTAGCTATTTTATGACTTCACAAGGTAGATGAATTATGTATTTATGAATTTTGTTAGTAAAACCTTAGGACCGATGATAAATCTGGTATTCCTCCTAACATACTCGGTGATAATAATTTTCCTCTCGTAAACTGCTCGAGTAGGTACATTTATGAAATATTTGCAATTAAGAAATAATGTTATTTATAGCTTTTAGTGGTATGTCAATTATCTTGTTTGTCTCAAGTAAATAGCAATAAACGTATGTAACGTACCCAACATATTATTATAAGCGATTATGTTGCACACAAAATATGAACAAAGCTTCGTAAATTTACGATGAATAAATTATTTTTAGATGTACCTCTCTATATAAACAGTCTATTTTTTATAATATATAGGAGTACCAGACGAGCATACAGTCCACCTGATGACATCTGTAATCAACCCCAGGTAGATTTAGATATTCCTACCTGAGGTCGGCCACAGATGCGCCGCTACCTATGAGGACTAAGCTGGAACGCCTTGTAAAAGTAGACACTTTTACAAGGGAGACCCTTTACCACACTATTCACAGCAGCGCTTAACGCTGCTGTTATGAAGCAGAAATAGGTGTGGTGGTGGTGCCGCCGGAGTCGAACCACACAGGGATCTACCACCTTCGGCACTATTTTTAAGGCTACGTTATAAACATAGTTATTTTTTCTAGCACCGTGGAAATAACGCCAGAGCAAAGATCAGAGAGCGAGATTGAAATCGACGAACGGGATGCAACACAATCGGCTGCCGGTATGTTTATTATTTTCTATAATTCTTTATACGTGATTTATTTTAAAATACTAGTCTGTAGTATACAATAATGATAATATGACTAAAATAACATCTTTTGAGATAAACACTACGTACTTTCCGTACCTATTACACGTAGTATATCTTTATACCTTCTTGTATGGGATTTTGCAAACAATATTACTTATTTTCTCATGATTGATTTAAAATTAATTAAATTACATTGTTCTCTGACAACGTACGATAAGTCCAATTATCTTTTATTATTTATTATAAACTGGTCTTTGTGGATTCTCAGAATTGTAACAGAAAATTGATTAATGAACACGATATTACCGGAAATCGGATTTGCGGCTTAATGATTAAGATATTCCAATTGGAATGAAGATGAATTAGTAAGATAGTGATAAATACCTGATTGGTGCAGTCTATTGCTAATTCCCAATGTTATTTACATAATACATTATATAATAATTTTAAACTGTATTTTTTTTGTATTTTTAATAAAAAAATAAAGTATTGAATGATTTAGTAAAGGATTAATATAATTCGTTTATCTTAATACATGTCGAAGGTGACACAGTATAATTTGTAATAGAGAGATAATGTTATATGGATTACGGACAAACCTAATCTTCAGTCGTGGATAATCTTTTAATGTTTTGACTGATTGTAATCCCCCCACTTAAAATGATGTATCGACTGTAAAACACTTTAACGTCAACGTATTAGAACTAATTATGAACTTAAGACATAAAACAAAACAATTCCGTACATGGTTATAATTGAATGGTTCTTTTCTGTATGTATTTTAAAATTGATTTCGAATCTACAAAAGTTGATGGAATTATTTAGCATCTATTATTATCTCTTTTGCCAGCATCTATTCAGGTCATTTTCTATATGAAGTTAGCCATAGTAGTCCATGGGCAGGAGTGATCACTAATCATGAGTTGAACCGCAACCTCGTTTTCTACTACAATCTTTAAAAAAATGAGTTGTTATTCGTCCCAATAGTGGATAACAGTTGCGTTGTATTAATTGTTGCAGACCTTAAAACGCCTTCTAGTTAAAAAAAACATAAATCCACTGGTTCACTCTTATTTTTTTAATTTTAGAATCTGTAGTAATCTCAGCATCAGTGGCCATCAGCGGCCAGCTTCCGTCGAGCCAAGAGTTGCCGTACATCACACCGCCTTCCCCCCGACCGATCACAGACAATGCAGTGCACTTCAGCGGCGACTCCACTGACTCTGCAAGTAAGTGGTACAGTCATTAACGTCAAACTGCATGACTTCTTTAAACATTCGAAGAATTTCAAAAATATTGGAATGTTGGAAACAAATGGGTCAATCTCCAAGAAATATTTTTTTGTGTGTGTTGTCATAGCAGTCATAGAAGTAAATGCATTGAGAAACTTTGAACTGTTTCTCTATTACTGTTCAATGAAGCTAAAAACGCGGAAAGAAAATAGCGGTTCGTGTCATAAATTAAAATATTTATATTATTAATTATTTTCTTATTGTCCACAGAGGGTTATACGAGCATCTCGGTGCGAGAGCCCTTAAGCAACATTCGAGCGCAGAGTGCGAAGCCACCCACTCAACAACCCCATTATGCCACCGTGTCCGACGATTCAGGTTAACATCAAGTGTAAAATACTTTTAAATAAAACTGTACTGTATAGTAAAATAATTACACAAATAAATAATTTCATTCAAAAATACTGTTGTCCACTCCCTAAATTGGAATTCATGAATAGTCGCCTATCATGAAAAGAGGGAGATGAACATTTAATATCTCTATATTTAATTTAGGTCAAATGTATTTATTGTATACACTTACAATATTTTTTCTTATGCACACTTCTTTTCTTTGCATTATCAATATCAGTATATATTTTTTGTCATTAATTAATGTACTTTTCAGATGAGATGTACGCGGCAATCGAAGAGGCGAGCACGGGCGAAGGCTCGGACACGTATGCGCAAATCGGGCCAGAGCCGCGCCGCCGCGAGCAACACACCCCGCTCGTATCCCACGCTCAACTCGCACCCCACGCAGCACACACATCACACGCCGCGCACACATCCCACGCCGCGCACACATCCCATGCAGCGCACACATCCCACGCTGCGCACACATCCCACGCTGCGCATGCATCCCACGCGGCCCACGGCGCGCATGGCCAGCACGCGTCGCATGCTTCGCACGTGCCCCACACCGCGCACTCATCGCACACGCTGCTGCCCGAACTTGCGCATCATGCCAGGTGAGTGTATCTTTTACTTATACCATAGTTAAGAAACTTTGTTTACTATGCTTATACTCCTACATCTTAACTTTATAACAATGGCGATAAATCCTGTGATGTATGCTCGTTTGCATATGCTATCTAGAACAAATTAGTAATAAAACTAGAATAAATCATTTTTTGGTGGTACTGGAACAATACATGTCGGTTCCATCTTTATCATTCCACCTTGTTATCATGTTCAAAGCAATAGTTTCAAAACAGATAGTCTATAAACAATTAAAATGCTACTAATCGGTTAATCGGCAATCGTAGACTAGATAAATCTTGTCCCTGTAGTTCCGGGACCAGAATAGGGCTACGGTATCCCCTGCCTGTCGTAAGAGGCGACTAAAAGGGGCTTCCGGGGTTGCGGGCGGCAAGAGTGGGAGCTCGAACCGCCCGGCTAGTGACCCCGGGAAGGACGGTGGTATGTGTGGTCGCATACCGACGTGCCCACCAGACGGTGTGGCGAGCATCAAGCTCACCTGGGCAGTGCCCGATGGGGTAACGCGCTAAGAGGACTCCGGTTGCGTTCCGTTGGAGATCCCGGAGTCCTCTACGCAGCGCCGAGGACGGCCACCGGGGGGGTTTTAGTGCGGTAAGAATCCCACATAACTCCGTGCCGCTCCCACGGCATAGGGTACCTTTTGAAGGTATCCCCCTTGTAAACAAAAAAAAAAAAAAGACTAGATAAATCGAAAGAGGTTAAATCCGCGATAATTTAGCGAATAGGATTCGACCAAACCTATCAATACTATGTATATAAACCCCACATATACTCATATTTATTTCTTATTAATTTTGTGGAATATCTAAAATATCAATTGGCATGAAGACATCAAAGAAAGCGTATATCAATCCGCAATAAAATGTGGAAGTCTGAAGATAATCAATTAAAATAAAGCGTTGCTAATTGCTAAGGCGATTTTGATTGAAGATCTTAAAATAACTGATCCAATCCATAAGTCTTGACACATTTTAATTGAATAAGTGCATCAGAATGTACAAATCAAATCAAGATTTACAGGTAGAATTAAAAGTGTTTTAGTGTTAAAACATGCATATTGTAATCAACACAGATTATCTTTTGATTCGCTATCAACAGAAGCAATCTGTATGTACTCGACTGTGCGTTATCAAAAAAATATTTTCCAATGAATTTCAAACGTAAGAACTAATGTGGAAATTTACTAATTCATAGCTAAAATATCTGTTACCAAGTATTGAACACTGCATAAACGGTTACAAGATATTACGTAGAAAAAATGAGTAACATTTTTTAGTTATATTTACAACTTACTTAAGAAGTATTGGTTTTATTTCATAGGGGTTGAATTTGATATATTGTGTAGAATGACGAATTATGTCCTATATACTTTGTAACAATATATTGAATATAACTCTACTTTCATTTGCTTACAGGAGAAGTGCTCCGCCCGAGATTGGAGCGTCGTCCACTAACGCTACACATTCCCGACAAGGTAAGAAGTACAGCTTATTTTATCATATCCATATCTAATGGTTTCATGTACTTATTTGTATTCACTTACATTTTATTACACGTATAGCATGATGTTTTTTATTTAATCTATCACACTAGAAAACCATTTTTATATATTATACTAAATTTTGGTTTTTCTTAAAAAAATTACTTAAAATTCGTCATTGAACTTTAGAAATGTCGAACAATTAATTAAATAAGTAACTGAAAAATCGTTGTCCTCAAACATTCCCACGTCAGTCGATTGTCTGCTAATATACCTACATTTGAATCCATAAATAAAATGTATTAACGAGCGTATTCCCGCAGCGTCGTCGTCGTCGTGCTCGAACTCCACGGGCGCGCTGGGCTCGCCCAAGCCGGAGAAGCGGCAGGCCAACTCGCCGCTGCCGCCGCCGCCGCCGCCCGGCGCCGCGCGGCACCAGCGCATCTCCAGCACCGGTAATACTGGTAACTGGGCAACCCCTCCTACACTCCTCATGACACATCCCTTCATCTGTCCAGTAGCCCTTATCATTGCTCATTGTCGTTGTCATCCCCATCAACTCCTCCTTACTTAAGAATGAAGGGATTCGTGAGAATTGTCTCACGTTTCATTTTTCCATCGGTCCTTATCATTAATGTTATCTTTTTTGTATAATATAGGGGTAGCAGAAGAGCACGTAGTCCGTTGATGGTTAGGGGCTACCGCCCATGGACATGTGTAATCAATCCTAGATAAGATTAGATTCCTACTAGTTGGCCACAGATGTGCTGCTACCCCCGAGAACTAAGCTAGAATGCCTCGGGATAGTGTAAAATCATAACCACGATATACTGAATATGGACTTCCTTTAATGGAGATAAAGATTATAATTTGTCCCTGCTTAGTAGTTCCTGGTAGTACGATACACTTCGTAGCAATACGGTGTATTGCTTGCTACTTAATAGCACTTAAATAGAAACATAACATAAACATAAACTAAATTTAACTAAAAATAATTCCTTGAATATACTCTCATTAGGCTATCAAACTGAAACTTTGCAAATTATGGTTTATTAACGCATATAACTTTACTTTTCAGGCGATCTGTTCAGTCACGACAAGCTACGACGGAGTCTCAACGAAAAACACCAGCGAAACAACAGCTGCGTTAGCTCGTCGGACTTTTACGGTTGCAACTATCCTGTTGAAAAGCACAGGTTTAGTTCTGGGGACCTAATGCGACCGCTAGTTGCTAAGGAACTCAATTTCGACATCGATCAGGTAGAAAATCCCGCCGATAATTTATATAACTCGATCGATGGCCCCGGGTACAGCGATTATTCCTCAGCAGATCCTAACACTAGCATAAACTCCGAACAGCGAGCTTCGGAAAGCCCTTCGCGCAACGTAGAAGAGATGTACGCTAAGGTGATGAAGAAAACCAAAGGGAAAGACGAACCTGTCCGGAAGCTAAAAGAAACAACGAACAACGAATCCGATTCGCATCCAATGAAATATAGACCCGATGACCCAGGATACGAAACGATCGACCGCAAGAAATCTGTGAATCACGGCTACGAAACGATAGCGCGCAAGGAACGTAAGAGCTCACAAAATCAGGATCCCGGTTACGAAACCGTTAAAGATGTTAGTAAAATGGGACAATCACACTTTACTAATAATAATTTATTGAAACTCAATCACATGGTGAGCGATAGTGGACCCAACAGTATTATGAGCAGCGACGCGGGCTACGAACACATATCGAAAACGGATAACAACGCGTCCGATTCGGATCCGAATTACGAAGTATTAAGGAATCAACCGCCTACTCCTCCCTACGCCACTATTGCGCCTGGTTACAAAGTGCAACCCACTTATTCCACTGTTAACAAGAGATCTGGGAAATACAATAACTGGCCGGCGAACAACAACGAAGATTCCACGTTGGAACCGAACTACGAGTCGATGTCGAACGATCCGTTCTACACCGGCACTGGAAGTGAATCTGATCCCAACTACGAGTCCGTGAGACCGAAAGATCCCAACTACGAGAGTGTTAATACGCAAGACCCAAATTACGAATCATTGCGATGTAAGGACCCCAAATACGAATCGGTGCGATTAAAAGATTCTAAGTACGATTCTGTGAGGTCTAAGAAGGATCCTAATTACGAGAGTGTCAAATATTTTGAATTATCCAAAAAGGAACCTCCATACGAAAAGCTGAATAATGACGCGGAAAGCTCTGGCATTGAACGGTCGGACTCGTCAGCGGGGTATGAAAAGATTAACGTTCCAGCCAATAGGGACTCCAAAAGCAGTATTAATAATGGTGCTGACGGCACTGTAAGTGACTATTTCCAAGTTTAGTTATCGCTATAAACCAAATTATTTTGTTTACATAATTATATTACGTGGCATTTGCAGTGTTTTAAGTAAATGCCTGGGACTTGAGATTGTGTGCTTTATTTTTATTGACTTTAATATGCGTTTTACACGGAATTATCTGCAAGTAACCTCGGAGATAGTAGAATAGCGACTAATATCTTCCTTAGGTATCTGTGATATATATTATGAGTGAATGTTTTTATAAGTAATGTTTCATTGTTTCGGCAAGTATTTTCTGACACACTGTACGAGTAATCGATGCGATTAGTGTGTTCACTATCTTAATTAATTAGTTATTAACCGGTAAATTTGTATGTAGTACCCATTAATTGTATACTCCATGTACAAAATGTAGATTGTATATATTATTTTAACGTTTTAGGTATTGTGTGTTAATGTATCAAAGTACATGTACAACAAACATTTCCTTGAAAAGATCTTTAATATACCTTTTAAATCTAAATTCGTACAATTTTAATCTACTTATAGATTGTATTGTGTACTGTAGTTAACCAAGTTATTCTATAAAATGTCACTTATCAGAAAGATAAATAGCATTGTGCGTATGTCGCCTCGAATTATTGTGTTTAAAAAAAGCATATGTAAGGCATATATAAAGTGCTCGAAAATACTTTTGCACTAAGAGTGCACCACAATGAACATTTTGCATATATCGAGATTTAAATGGTAGATATGCCCATACACTCATCAAATCAGTCATCAATTCAGTGAGTCAACGAGTTAATTTGAGAGATATATTGGAGAGCATGACTAAGAAATAATGAAAAAAATATATGAACTCATGGACGCTGGAAAAAGTATTTGAAATTCTTAAGAAAAGGGCGAATTACAGATAAATTTCGTTTATTGTTAAACTATAGTTTCCGACACAGCGCGTCGCACGTGACATTTCAAGAAATTCATACAGCTTAATTGCCTGCATATTTTGTAACATTGACTATAGTTAATACTTAAATGAGAGGTTTAGTATTTCAAGGGCCTATCTACTGATTCCCAATTTGTATAATAGTTTAAACAACATTTAACTTAACCTATCTGTAATATTTAAATGGGCATTAAGACTTGTAGCTTTCTTGATATCGCATTATTTATTATCGCTTTCTAGCATTTATTGCATTGTGAGTTATAAATAGTATTTAACGCAAAAAAAAATACCTCCAAACTTTTTATTTCTGAAAATATAAAGGGACTTCTTTGGATCCTATTCAATGAATATCATTGTCGCACAATTCTCTTAACAAAATAGTGACTTGTCATATAACTATATTTACTACCAGTTTCCACGCGCAGCTTTAGTTGTAGACACCCAGTGTAAACCACTTTTAAACAGGAACAGTACATATTTTAGTGTAAAATTAAGCTATATTTTGACCTTTTCTCGAAAATATTGACAAAATCTATGCAGATGTTTCCAATAAGAGCTTATTTAAACCGACAGAGAGAACAATTATATAAGTAGGTTTGTATGTTTTGATATTGTACAAGTAACTATTATGAGCCTACAAGATGTCAGTAATTTTGAAACTACATAATATATTGTACTTGAATTTTAGGTAGGCATATATGTAGACAATATTGCTAGCTTTGCGGAGATGCAAATGTTATGAAAAAAATAAAATTTAATGTGTCTTAAAATTACATATTTATATGTTAATTTCATTTTGAATGCAATTTAAAATATAAGTATTGTGTATAATTTATGGTGATTCTAATATATTTTTATAAGTTAGCGTAAGATGTTTTTATTAATGTTATGTTGATTTTGTTTTATTATAAAAAAGTGTTTTGTTACGGTTCTTGAGAAGTATAAAAGTAAAAGATACGTGGTAGCAATTGTATTGTAGCAAGGTGTGACTTATAAAGCAGTACCTGAATCTATTGTTTTAAACTTTATTATTTATAAATATTTATACTTCTATATTTGCAATGCAACGCACAGCTCTGCTCGATTATGATGCTCCCAACTTACAGTACTTATTTTAATACATTTGGTTAATCCTGATATCTAGTTATATTTTATTTATTATGTGATATTATTATTAAATAGGGAAATTTGATCAGTTTCATACAATGACATGTATAGTAGTGAAAAACAAATATTATTCATTTAGTTTATTTACGGTACTGACTGACGGACATATAATATATATTTGATATTCTGTCAATATATTGGAAAATACGTTAGCATACCATAAAACAATATTTATAAATATTTAACCATTAACATAGAATGACATAGATTACAAACTTTAAGCATTTATTGGATATTAGAAATCAATAGAAATGTGTTTAATGGTCTTCATTGTTGTTACAGTAGAATAGAGGAAAAGAGTTTTATTGGCATGATCTTCACATTTCATTTTCGGAATATAATATTATTGTAAAAAAGTATCTGGCAGTTTATATCGATTCGTTAGTGTTTATTTATTCTAATAGTTTAATTATGCAATACATTTTCCTTACTGAAAATATACATTTCAAATCAAGGCATTGTGAATTGTATTTATAATTAAATAACTATGTTTAAAAAACTCACATTTAAGTTCAAAAAGCCATCCAAAACAACATCACCATTGTTAGTAGGGCCGGTTCATAAATCAGGTGCTCAATAAAGAGTTGAAGTTAAGTATAACAGAAATCCAAATGCCTACTTTATTATAAATACGGTAATATCATTTTTGTGCTGAGAAATAAAGCATTGAAGAATGTCTTCATAAGAATGCCGAATTGTCAAAAGCGTAGGTAAAAAGGTTATGCTTAGTTGATGGAATTTTCCATATTGCATGCAATAACATTTTAAAAGTCCAAATGAGCATACTTTTGAGAGTTATAAGTAGTGTTTTTAAGTTAAATAGAATAGTTTGCATTCCACTGAAAGTCGGTTGGATTCCCAGAGAAACGTAATGGGTTTTGAGACTTTTAAGAATTTTATGGTGTGTTCGGATAATTCTAGTACAATATGTCTGTTAAAAGTGAGCATATGCGAAATGAATTGTAATAAAAAATGCTGTTGGTTTCGAAGGGGCAATCACGCACATGCTTAGTACTTTTAATCGCATTATGATACTAATCAGACGTTAAATCGATATACACCGTAAATGATGCAATTCACAACTCACAAAATTACGCTCATTTTTACTCACTTTAAGTGATTGAATATCGCACGATTGTACTCGCTTAAATAAATAAGAGAAGAATGGTCATTACACCATCAATTGTATGTTAATTTTAATGGAGCTTCAAGTATATGACTGAACCCAAACTGAACTGAACTTTTATAATATCTTTTTAAACATTTATATTGTAGAAATTCTTAAACGAACCACTTGTAATTTTACGTCAGCCTTTTTTTAACCAGTAATAGCCATGTTTTAATGGCACAATCACAATGGACTTTTATTATTTTGTACTTTTAGCTGCAAGCTGTAAGTGTATGCATAGTTAATACTGTAAAACCATTCCATATTTAAATGTATCTATCCAATAATTAAAATATACATAAATCAATAAATTAATGCCATAATTTAACTTGATTTTATTTTACTATTAGCAAACCAAGTAATTTAATACATTAATGTTTAAATAGTATAATGTACATAAATTTACTACAAACCCAAAATGATACAATACTCTCGTATCGATGATATGGCAGCTAGATATTCTAGCCTTTGGACAGTGCCGTGGATTTTAACCACCCCGGGCGCAAATTGAATTTTCCGCCCATGCAAAAGTGTAAACTAAAAAAGTCTTTAGTTTTTATTCTTGACTATCTCAAATTAATTTAACAATTAGTACCGATATGAACATGTAAACGTCCCTAGAAATGATTTGTGAATTTTGCTTTTTAGTTTTTGCCGCCCGATCATAGACAATATTTTGCGATACCTATTTGATTTTTTTTAAATGTGTTTTATGGCTTTGGCTTTTTGCCTTTCAGCCTAAAAGTTTTACCTATTTGACAAGACGTCATAGACAAAATTATAAGATACGTGTATGAGGGTGACATTGACAATGACAGGTGACGATGGTAGATATACGTCGATTGATTTGATGTTATCAGTATTCAGTAATATTTACCAAGTAAAATAATATTTTGCTAAATTTGTAATATCTCGCAACAATTCCAATTTGCGTCTATTTCCTTAAACTCCGTCAAATTAAAGTGGTAAATAAATATATGAAATAACATAATATTGTCATACCGACAGGTCATCATAATTCTTACCAAGTATTTATTATTTAGGTGAGGTTTAGCAACTCATGAAAAATGGCCAACCCCAATTTTAACAGCCCCTACAACAATGACTATTCATGGCAGCAACAAAATAGCAATCAAAACTATTCCTTCAATACATCAAATACCTTTGCAGATCCTGCCCAAACTCTAGGTAAGAAATATTGTTGAGGTTAAAAATTTATAATATTATGTAGTAAAATTTACTTTACTGTTATTATTAAAAGTGTTTGTATGTATAAGTGACTTCAATTAATTTGAACCTTTTAGCATGTGAGTGTAAATCTTATCATCCTGACTCATTCTTAAAACTGCAAGCAGCCCTATAATAATACCCATAGTATCAACTGTCAATATATTTGTGTTTTCATTGTGCAAAGACATTCCATGCAACATGCAAAGTTAGTTACTTGTAATCCATTATTGCCAAAATTGGAGCTTATATTTTTAATTTTCAAGTCCATTGAACTCCATTGAGATTTTTCATTTTTTGGTCCTTAGCATACAAAAATCTAAGTTTAACTTTTTGGATCTATGGATCGATCAAAGAAATAAAATTGTGTCTTCTGACTTTTGTAATACCAATGTAATATTTCGATGGACTAATTAATTTATTGTTTACTAAGAAACCTCTTCTTTTACAGATTTTCAGACATTTCCAACAGACCAACAAAATTTTACATATGACCAGGGTCCAGGCGTGCCAGCAAACAACAACCAATATTACAACACAAACATATTCACTCCAGCACCCATCCCCGGGGAAACAACACAAGAAGCGACAGAGTTTGATGAACCACCATTGTTGGACGAACTTGAAATATATCCTGATAGAATCTTAGAGAAAACATTGGCTGTGTTGAATCCCTTCCATGGCCAATCAAAAGCTGATGATGCTAATTTCTTGCTCAGAGATACTGATATTGCAGGGCCCATAGCATTTTGTTTGGCATTAGCAGTCTGTCTTTTCCTGTCAGGAAATAAGGCCCACTTTGGATATGTGTATGGCCTTTCTGTGATGTCAGTTATATTAATGTACTTTCTGCTGACCCTCATGAGCCGCACTGAAGGTGTTTTCACTATACTAAGTGTGGCTAGTGTCTTAGGATATTGTATGTTACCTATGGTTGTGCTTGCAGGCTTAGGTGTATTTTTAGCTTTGGATGGCACTGTAGGTCTCAGCCTGTCTGCAGTTGCAGTCATTTGGTCAGCACTCTCGGCAAGTAGGCTATTTGTAACAATGTCAGGAGATGCTGAACAAAGACCACTTATTGCTTATCCTTGTGCCTTAGTTAATGGTGTATTTGCTCTATTGGTCCTTTTTTAGATAGTCATGTTACACAAAAGTAATAACTGACCAAATAATATAATAGTTTAACAAACAGTACTATTGATAATATGATTACTTTATAATATAATAGATATTATTACATCATAAGTTTTGTACAAGACTAATGTTTCACTGAGAAAAGCGAATTAACACCAAAAATACAAAGCTAAGGTAATAAAAATCAGTCATAAAACTCTCAATTAGTGCATATGACTTTGTCTATTATTAAACTCCTTTGTTAGACCTTCTTCCCATTTTTCTCATAAATCTATGTTATAGACTTTATTATCTGTATGCTTGTGTATCTTGATTATTGTATAGTTTTTAAATATTAATCAGAAAATAAAAATATTTTATACAAACTTAGCATGTATTTATCAATATCCTTCTAAGAAACATATTATATAGTATCTAAGGTTGTAATAAAACAACACATAGCCCGTGAAATATATTAATAAATTTAAGCTAAATTAAGATTGTCTGCCACTGTCAATACATTACAACCTCAAATAAATATCTGAAACTTATATATAATTTATATGTAGTGTGGTGGATATTTATTTGTGTATAAATATTAAATTGTAGAAGATATTTTCTTGTGGTAGTTTTGTAGTGGCAGCCGCAGTCAATTTCTTTTACTATTACATTCGATTGTATAATGTAGGTCGGTCACTGAAAAAGTTCTTTAAAACCATGACTTGAGCGAACGAAACACACACAATTGCTGCCGTTTCCCACATGGACCACCAGAATACTCTCTCATTTAGATCTTCTGCCCTTTTGCGACTCTGGGCTTCTCTTAGCCTGTGATGTGTTTGGTGATCAATAATTTTGTTCAGAGAATTGTGAATTTCCTCTGCTGAGGCCTCCAGCTGAAAACATATAACATACTTAAGCAAACCCCATAACCTTATGACACTAGGAAAAATGCATAAGTTAAGAAAACAGGGATCATTTTAGTATTGATTCTTCCTTTATTGATCCTTGTTTCGTTTATTTTTAGTAATGTCATAATTGAATGACCCCAAAGGAAGAGTCGCAATCTATATACAGAGATTATTAGATTTGATATACCTGTGTAAGTACAGTAGCATGGTCGCCTATGCCTGGAAGTGGTGTTTCCGGTCCAACATTCAGTTCCATGTAAACCAGTTTGTGGGAGAAAGTACTGAATTCATTGCTGAAGCAAACTTTGTATACACCTGTAACAATTTCATTATAAATGTTTAATTTAAACTCTGAAGCTACTGATACAATTTGAATGATAATTTCATCAATAGAAAACTATCTAGAAGTTGTAAACATAATTTTATAAGAATTAATACAACATTAATTATTATAAATCAAAGTTACAAAATCAACAAAGTGAATATTAATTATGTAAAATGAACATAAGTTTAAATGTTACATTATAATAAATTTGAAAGTAATATCAAAATTAAAATTGCTGTTGTATACAATAACACTTAAAATGTTTGCTTATGTTAAGCAGTTGATCTCTCAATAACAGTTATTAATATTGTACATATTTGTTTACACAGTTTGTATTGATAATGTGAAATATGTTTATTACATTTTTACCATGCTTTTATTAAGTTGACCTGTATGAAACACCTATCAAGAACCAATGGCATTAGACAATTTTAATAATTTTATCCCATTCCTCTCATTAGGATTGTCAGGATTAACTATTTCTTTGTGCGATTTTAGCATGGTTTTTAAACTATAATTATTTACGTTACTTACCAGTTTGCTGAGCAGTGAACTGATGGGAATCATATTGCATTTTTTGTTGCTGATAAACAATTTGTTTATTTGGTGCCTCTATTTTGACATCTACATCATACGAACCACCAGTAATGACCTGGAAAACATCATCATTTCAAAGTTACAAAATTTGCATTGAAGTGGAACATGTTTTTTTAATTGAGTGGGGATTTACAATTGCATGTATGAATTTGGTAAACAAGGAAAATTGTAAAAATGAATATACTTAAGCATATCACATATAGATATGCATATAATTTATTCCGTACTAAAAAACAATTTTTAGAAAGCTATAATGTATTAATACAAGTGATTAATTCATGGCTATTAGTTCCCAATTAATGTAGATTTTTAATAAGGACCTTAGACACTATAAAGTCAGTTTGACTTTGAAGTATTAAGGTTAGTATAATATTTATATTGATTTAGTATTTCCCCGAGACTATCGTTATATTTATTAATTTTTATAGTAGTTCTTTAGTATATGTAACAATGTCCTTAATGTTACCTGGTATTCCAGCGCGGCAGCCGTGTCCTTTTCGATTTCTTGATAAAAACATTCCACTGCACTATCCGGCAATTCAAATGTTAGCTCGACACTTTTTGCTAATAGTCCATTTACTAACACGGACAATATTGTAAGTATTAATGGTATTGTAAACATTTTATTGCAAATAAGCGTTTTTCTTGAAACCTTCCTAAAATACTTATCGGAATTTATATCGTTATTTGACATTACTTACGCACTGACATGATGTGACAATGACTTAATACACGTATATAGTTAAGCACGTTCTGTGTTACGCATTATGGAATATTGAAATAGGTAATAAATATGGTTTAAAAATTGCTTATATTTCGACACGTAATTATATTTGTCGATTTTTTCCAGAATACCTGAATATTTTGAAAAAAAAAATAAAACAATCGGTCGTACTACTGGTCAATATATGACATGTTTATCTGAATCTGTTTAGTCTCTTTTAAAATTTGACATACTGATTTTTTTGATATAAGAAGTGTAGATAGATTAAACTAGATCATGGAGGGTAGAAGTTAAAAGAGTTATAAGGGGGATCTGTTGAAAAAGTGTTCTGCTGTAAGCAGAATCAGTTCGATTCGAACCTCGGTTTAAAATGGCGCTAGTATAGCAAAAGGATATGAAACTAACTTATGGGTTTAGAGAGGGCGAAGTGTATAGAATTGAAAAATGTAATCGTTTTGATGACTAGAGAACAGAACTATCTACAGAACCTCAACTTATTACGTCGCGCAAAACAATTTCGTAAATATGTTTGGCATTTTTTTTAATGTACCCACATGCTAACGCCGCCCTAATTTAAAGCCTTTCGACGGACACTTTTGGATACACAGGGACGGTTCTCCTTACTGCTATTCTGTAACATCACATCACAATTTTTAGTGTATACTATTATTACGGGTTATAATGGGGACCGGCCACTAAGACAGGAACGACGTATTGGGGAGCGACCTCAACGGTTCACGTGCTACGCCTCGCTGTTTTAATGTATGAGCGGGCGGAGGCAGTGCGATACACCCATTAAAGGGTTCGCGCCCCTTCAAGATCACCTGACGAGTGACCATTGCCGCGGCAGTCCTGGGTTGGATCCGCCCTCCGACCATCAGGATATTGACTGCCAGCTTGGCCAGTTTGGTAATCTATTACAGATTCGCGCCGCTAAACAGTGAGGTTGGTATAATTTCAATGTTGTTTCACTATATTATAATATTTTAAATATTATGAAAATAATAATAATCTGGTAGGAGGAGTATTTACTCCCCTGAGAATCTGTGAGCAGAGAGAGTACCTTCGAGACCTGAATAACACAGCCATTGTATATCATAGATCAGAGGGTACTGGAAAAATAAATATAATTGTATGTCCAGGAATAAAACTTACATAATCAGTTAATGCATGAGATACCATCTAACTATTACTTAATGAATAATACTAATAAAATAATGTTGTTTCTATTCAAAGAGTACGCTGAGTACAAGTTTTTAATTGCGAACTCGATCAACCTGTTTTAATTCCGCATTACTTATTTGAAACAAAACAAGTTGCATAATTACAAAAAACATAACGCATCCTTTAGCAGTCGGGTAAAAAAATACTAAGTTTTATTTTTAAGAATAATAAGTTAAATTACCTTACATTGTTAGTAACGAAAGAGGAAAGGCATAAATACCAATAAAATATATATTCTATAATACAGATTTACAATTAAAAGACAAATAACAGTAAAACAATTTATTTCGAAATTGAAGACAATACACAATGGGAAAATTAAAGTTTACTTAAATGTTTAACATTGTTATCCTTACGATTAAAGTAAAAAAGCCATGATCTGACAAAGAAGAAATACTGTGAATATTAATGTCTTAAAAGTTACACTTAAGTGCAATGGGGACTATATCGAGTCTAAAAATGCAGACAATACTTTAAATTCGTGTAATAACTTAGAACGCTAAGCCGGCGTCGGCGTATGTAGTGAATATCTTCTCGATGGAGTTGGCGTATGCCGCTGTCCTCAGATCTAGCCCCAGGTCGAACTTCATCGCAGTCTTCATGATGGCCTGTGTTCAAAATTACAAGTTAGAGACGTGTACCAATAATTAAATAATATAATTCACAGTGAAGCTAATTCCTACTTGAAACACGCAAAATTCATTTTAGATCTCAGGAACCTTCAATGGGATATTTTTGTGCTTGAGAATTCTTATGGTAGCCTTAACCTTTCTCAAACTAAGAACAGCTCAAAGTCAAAAGAGATTATATCATATAACAATAATATAATAATTTATAGATAATTGAAAGTCAACTATACTTGTAGGTAATTAAAACATTCAAAATATGTAAAATATTTCCAAAAACGAAGACTATTTTCTGTCATTTATCAATTAATAGCTTCTTCTCTAAATATAATAATAACCATGCTGTTAAAAATGACACATACCCTAGCAGATCTCTCCATTGTGTAGTCGAGACCGGAGTGGACGATGTCCTTCTCCGAAGCACCAGAGATCCTCTTCTGGAAAGACTCAGACGGAGTGACGGGAATGCGACCACCGACGCGACCAAAACGCCTCTCAAGAGACTCTTGCACAGATTCTGTAATCAAATTTAACATTAATTACTCCAACAATCACTAATATATTGAAGTTGAATTATTTTTAAATATTTTAAGGACATCTTTGCTTTATATTTAATATTTAATAATGTAACAGCTGAATTGCTTTGTAGATGAGAAACAAGTAAATTATTTAACTCAAAAAACCTAAACCAAAGAACGCTTTGCTGTGGCGTACTGTTATTAATGATGAAATATCCCATTCCTGTGGGAATTTCAGTATAATGTGATATAAAAATTACTATGAAATATTCATTCAAATACTCATGTAATTAAAAACCAGTACATTCATATATTATTTCTTAAGTATTGTGGTTACGAAATATAAAATGTTCTACTTAAAGAATATATAATTTAGGGCGTTATGTTAATTTGATACATACCCAGAAGATGGTAGTTAGACTCGCGCTCGTACTTGAAGGTGAGACGTCCGTACGACACGTGGTTGAGGTTCTTGAGCCACTCGAAGAAGGAGACGGTCACACCTCCAGCGTTGATGTACAGGTCGGGGATCACCAGGATGTTGCGGTCGATCAGGATCTTGTCCGCCGCGGGCGTGGTGGGGCCGTTGGCTGCCTCGGCGATGATCTAATAACATATCCCAATTTTATTATAGGAGGAAAAAAAAAATTTCTGGACTTTCACGGTTGGGAGCATGGATTAGTAAAGATTACTCACTCCTAACAAGAAAATATAACCAGTTTTGACAATTAAAATTGTCACTGTCATGTATTTTCGTGTTTGAAAAATATTAAAACAACGTAGTTTTTAAATCATTTACGAATGAAACGATATTTCTCCGCATTTTTCCTTCGATTATGTTGTTTTTGCACCACATAACTGGACATGTCGGCATTGTTCCGCGTAAACTACACCATGACAGCCAAGTCATTTAATGGTTTTAAGTCATTTAATGGTTTCCTTCAATTACTAGGCGGTGAGAGATAATCTATACTTATGGGAGGCAAACGGCAGATTAAAGGTTGTACCAATGCTTTAGTCTGGTCTGTAAATTCGTATTGTATCTGACTTGTATTTTATTTTTTATCGCTCTTTGCTTGTCTCGCTGCTGACTTATGTCTTGCTGTTTGTAAAGCTCTTAACACTAGGTACACAACTAGCAGGAAAGTGACCAGTTAAATTTATTTTCATTCCTTTCTGTCACTATATAGATTCCGTAAATGGGTATTAGCAAATTGGTCCTAATAATTATATGGGTCATTATAATTTTATTGGGTAATTCCACCACCTAATGCAAATATATAACCCAGTGATTTGTTATTCTTATCTATACTCTCGAGATTACGCCTACTCTTTCTCATGTCGGGCCCCTTGTTATCTTAACGATTCGATAAAAACTATTTTCAGTGACGCTATCAGTATCGTCAAGTGGATAATTTTTTGGCAGTGAAGTCTAAAGGTGCCTCTTACGCGATAAGTAGATATTGATAATGTTTAAATTATTATTAGCTATAGATAAGGGAATTGATAGTAAGTAAGTTCACCTTAGCCTGAATTTTGTGGGCATTTTCCTTGTGAATGACCTGCTCGATGGCGGCCGGGACCAAGATGTCACACTTCTCGTACAGCATGTTCTCGCCGTCGTATGGTTTCGCGCCGGGGAAGCCTACGATAGTGCCATTTTCAATCCTGTAGTCTTCGAGCGCCTGTAATAATAATCACAATTTTATAATACTTATATTTATGACCTAGATATCTAGATATGACACTATCAATGCAATAAATAGGTGACGTATTAAACGTAACGACTTACGTAACAAAAATGTTGATCATGCAATCAGATGTTTCCTTCAAATTAGTTTTTAAACCGTGTATTTTTATTTCATGTTAGGGTATAAATATTCCTCATATCTTAACTACTAAAATATATTATATAAAGTACTTTTAATTATCATATTTTTTATAATTTAGTTTATATAATATAATTGTCATGTAGTATGTACCTTTTTAATTCCCCGCTCTAGCCTTTAATACCTATCGTAATAAATTATGTTACTTAACATCGTATCCAGTCTGCATAGCTACGATAGAAATAGGACAAGTAAACGTGGAATTAACATAACTATTGCTTACCAAGTGCAAATGTTCATACAATTATCGTTTTGATAAGAGGCTCTGTTAGGATAACAAGGCACAAAGGCAAATTAATTATTGTGAATCCTTATGATAGGTAAATTAAGTATCTTTATTTCCCAATGCAATGACGATGATGAAAATTACTTATTTTATCACATAAAGGCATCCAAGTGTGTAAGAAACACGGTTTAATGTTGTTTCAAGAATTTTTTGCATGGCTTGAAGATAATTAAAAAAAGTTAATGATCAAGTTTATAAAATATAATAATATTCATAAAGAAGTAAATGTTGAAACTGCTCGCTTTACTACATTTACTTCTTTATATGATAAATATTGAGAGAAAAATAGATCGATTCAGCAATTAAATTCTTTTTTTATATACTTACAAATACTTTTTAATAAAATCACTAAAATGGCAGTTAATGTAAAACCAGGAACAGAAACCAATTTTATTTCTACAGATAGTTCACTATCATTATACAAGGAAACAAGTTTTCAATAGCTTTACTTTGCGAAGCGGTTCTTATCATACTACACTACACATCACATGATCATATCCGTTGAATTATTCAAATGGATAAATTATTTGTAGTAAGTGTTTAAGATAATGGATAGTATTTGTAGTATTCGTTTGATTTAGATAAAGGAGAGATAGGATACACCGCCGTTTCTATTTGATTAAGCAGTTCGTGCATAAGATTGAGCCTTTTCTTCGATTGAATAAAAATTACAAGATGTAAGTCTAGAAATGTTACCAACTATATTTTTGTATATACGAGTATCGTGATAACTAAGGTTTTTATTTAACAAATCGGTACCTTTTAAATTTTATATGTTGTCTGGACCGGTGAAAGAACCGATATCATGGGAAATGTAGACTAAATGTCCTTGGTAGGAACAATTATACGCTAATTACCCTCAAAGGGAATAAAGTGTAGAGTGTATTCTACTTGCAGGTGGAGCTGCAATTCAAATTCATGTTACATGCTTATTAATGTGAAAATTACTACGGTGTTTTCATAAGTAACCGAGTGTCCGAGGTCAACATATAAATATGGTAAATATGTTATTGCATAGAAGTTACGTAGGCGTGTTGTTGTTTTTGCTACTGTTTCGCGATACCGGACGAGATAAGATAAAATACAAAAGAGTAGAGGAAAAGTGAAAATATTTCGAATTCTTCTTGGTGGAAAATATACATACTGAAAAAAAAACAGCCTGACAGTTTATATTTACTTCAAGGTAATATGAGAAATAAATAGTAAATACTTAACTTTTCTACAACTATGACAAATGTTGACTTGATTTCAAGGGGCAATTATGGCGATGGAATCTGGATTCGAGTCTTGCTCCGTTCATAATCATAACTAGGACGATAAAATTTCCATTACTTTTAGAGTCAAGGTGGATTACGTGTCAGTCATTTTGTAACGAGAATTAATGAACGTGAGCTCTTTCAATATTATTGGAAACATATATTAGAAATAATATAAATATATGAAATATTATAAATATACATATGAACCTTTTGTGGTCCAACTCCGGCGTCACCACCGCCACACCTATTTCTGCTTAACAACAGCAGTGTTAAGCGCTGCTTTGTCCTGCTTTGAAGGATGTGGTAAGGGAGACTTACTTTTCGAAGGGGTGCCAGCTTAGTCCTCAGGAGTAGCGGCGCATCTGTGGGCGACCTCAGGTAGGCATATCTAATCCTGTCTGGGGTAGATTACAGATATCCATGGGCGGTAGTAGCCACTTAGCATCAGGTGGACTGCATGCTCGTCTGCTACATGCATGTTATAAAAAAATATTGACATGTTTTCTCGAATCTCGAAAGTACCTTGGCTTCAATGTCGTGATGTTGAGTCTCGTGCACTAGGAATTATCGCATCTAAGTAAACTATGTAACTATTTTTATCATACTTGTATTAACTAGACAAATAAAATACAATGTATCCAATACATTGTACCAAGAGGACGATAAAAAAATGTGACAAAATAAAAAGACTTGCTAACTTTAGAGTAAGCTTTAGCAAAGCAACGCGATATTCGAGATTGTTAAAATGTATTTGTTATCTCTTGTTATTGTTTTCATACGCCTACCAAAGATCGTCATATCACAATTTCTTCGTATTAGACGATGTTAAATTTCTTTGGCAGTTAAAAATTGGAAGATTGATGCTGATAAGCGAATCAATGCATTGAGGTCCTTTAAAATTGATCACCGTAATCCTAAGTTCTAACTAATATTAATAAACGTGAATTTGGTTGTTTATTTGCTTGCTATATGTCACGCTTTAATGACGTAACCGATTGTCATAAAAATTCGCCGATACGTTGTCAGGAAAAGGACTGTTCCCTAGTCATACATAAAAGAGCGAAATAGCGGGGAAAAAATAGTTGTTCATATGGCACTCGAAAGTAAGATTTCTTTTTTATAGTTGAGCATAACGATAAAGCTGACATTCTACCTGATGGAAAGTAGTCATCGTCGCCTATGAATATTTGCAACATCAGAGGAGTCGCCAATGCATCGCCGGCTTTGAAGGAGAGCTCCCTTTCCACCTTTTTTGAAGAACCCCATGTCATAGCGCTCCGGGAATACTTCAGGGGGAAGTTCATTCCACATCTTGCACGTTCGTGGCAAGAACGTCCGCGCAAACCGAACCGTGGAGCACCGCCAAGAGTCCAGTTGGAGTGGATGGAATTTCATCCTTCAGCAAGTGGTGCGATAGAGGAATGGTGACGTAGGCACCAGGTTAATTAGTTCCTCGGAAATAATCAAGGCCAGATTTAGAGACCTAGAGGCTTTGGGGCAACAAAGGAGTTGAGGCCCTGGTTCCAAATTATTTTCCAAATAAAATGAACAAATATTTTAGTTGAGTTTTTCAATAAATATTTTATTGTGAAACGCAGGTAGATTCTTCTAGTATTCATGTTTGTACAAAGTACTGTAGATAAAGGTAAAACAGCGAAAAAAAAATCAAAGGAAAAGATTTTTTTTTTTACTAGTGTTTACTAGTCGGAATTTAAAAAAACATCCGTCGTCTCTATTGTGGGGGCCCCTCTTTAGTGGAGGCCCCGGGGCTGCCGCCCCGGTTACTCTCCCTTAAATCCGGCCCTGGAAATAATCCTAATTACGAGTAGAATAACTGCATAATCATTCCAGTGAAACATACCTTGGGGTCGATACCGTCGGGGTTGTGGATGGCGCCGTCGTGCTCGATGATGCCGATGCAGGTGGCGCCGGCGCGCACGAGGTAGCGGCACGTGTGCAGGCCCACGTTACCGAACCCCTGCACTATGAACGTCTTGCCGCCCCAGCCGGGCGTCGTGCCTGCGTACAACATGCTCGTGTTACGACTAATATAGTCCGCGCCAAACTGCTAGTCCGGTCTGTGGGCCTACCACCTTTTAAAAACCATCATAGTTCAGGAAAGTTTTATTTCAATATTGCATCGAAATTAATTATTTATAAATTTAATCGAATTATGGCTAATGAGTAAACAAAATTGCTATTAAGATTTCCTCATTATATTCAGTTTTTTTTGTATCATTAATCATGCTCGTGGGAAATTGTTTATGTTCGCAAATGTTAAATTATTGAACGCAATTAAACCGTGAAATTCCTCGTGTTACAAACATTACATAAAATAATGGAATCTTAATTAAAAAGTAACAGAAATGTTACGCTGAAAATAAATCTTAAATCTGAAATGGATGAAAGGAATAATATGAAAATGTAAATTGCATATTGTTTGTTGTTTATAATCTAATATATATATATGTATATATCTAATATATATATACATACAGATGTTAAAACTGTATAAAATATAATTAAACCATTTGTAATTATTGCTATAATAATAAATATCTCTGAAGATAAAAACAATAACACTGTCCGGAACTTGCATTCCGGGGACATTTTAGTTATGAATTAACATCTTTTTTGGATATAAGTATTTCTAATATACATTTGTTGATAGTGTATATATAAATATATCGAGTGAATTGCTAGTTCTCAATAAAACTGTAACACTAAACATCTGATTGGCAAAGCCGCTGAGCCTAGAAGCATGAAATTTGCACAGTAAACCCTTAAATATAGTAGATTAGAACTATGGGAAAGGATCTTAAAAAATGTATTCCCTAGCCTACACTATGAAAGGTTTAAATAATATAAGACTTACCAATCATGCTCATGTAGTTGGCTTCATTGATGAAGTTCTCAAGCCCGTGGAACACACCTCGGCCAGTAGCTGACACTCTACCGTGGATACCTCCCTGTGTAGTAGATTCAAAAATTAAATAGGTTCCTATGAAATCTTGTGATATGTTGTAGAATTTATTATTCTAACACGGAATGTAAAAACAAGTCAAAGCTTACTTGTAGTGTTAATGTTATGAATAAAATTATTACTTAATTAGCTATTTTGAACAACGCGCTTAACTGGAAATACAACATTGCATATCGTAAATAAAAAAACATGAATACAAATATTGCTAAAGAGATAAGATCCTAATTTGAAGTTCATTATTATTTGAAGTGTAATTTATAAAATTCATTTTCTAACAAGGCGTCGATTACAGAAATTAAATAAAGTGTTGTATTAAATTTATAACAAATTAACAAACAGAAGCAAATTGATATTTCATTTGATGGAGAGTGTGAAAGGTCAGATCGTATCAGATACATTTCTACTTCCGAGGACTGCTATGAGGTAGAATTTTACTGTTTTTAATATAAACAGTTACATACAAGTGATATTATAATAATACCATAGCCAAGTAGGTACTACTATTTACAGGTATGAAACAAAGGGGGTCATTACCCTTTGTTTCATACCAAAGACAAATGACCTAATGTCCTTCGTTTTGGTGATTAACCTTAGGTCGATCGCCAAAGACTAGAAACCTTTCAACGTGACCATGGCTCAAGCCATGTCGAACAGCTACTAACTGAGTGATTTATTTTTAATTTGTTTATTTAACACAATAAAATCTCATGTTAATTTGCTAGTGTACCCAATTCTTTCTTTCTTATAGTCATTTTACAATTAATTATTTATTTTACAAGTTCTTAAATTAATTTTAGTTTAATTAAAAGAAAATAAAAAAGGCCAACGGACAGATAGATAGGTGCAGGGAAAGATAAGTTTTATTTTAGTATCATTTTCACAGAACTATTCTGAACGGCACTAAAAATATTGCAAATTTTCTGCTCAATAGACTATAAATAGGACAAGACTCATATTCTTCTACAATTACCTATAATTCGTAGGGGTGGCTTACGACTAGCAGTGGACCTCTACACACATAATTAATACATAAAAAATAGACCTAAGATACGGACCTGATTGATAGGTTTTCCCGTGACGCAGGCGTGCGCGTTGATATCCTGGAAACCGATGGTCTTGGCGTACGTGTCTGCGATCCATGACATCTCCCTCTCACCAGTTCCCATGTCAGGAGCTGGCACGTCCACGCCGGGCCCTGCGACGGAAAAAATGTTGATTTCCGATGTCCTTTATTTTGAAAATTTTCGATCTAAACTATATGTCTCGTCCCAGAAGAAGAGGTTACCAATTCGCTTAGCGTAATTACGAGAAAATTAAACAGGATTTGTACAAAAACTGTAAACTCCAAGCGATTGTTTTAGTAGTCATATTTAGATCTAATCAAATTTCGATAACCTAAGCGGCCAAATTTAATATCGTTTATAGCACAACCATTTTCTGATGACAATTAATAGTACATTACAATACGAGGACGAAAAATTTTTTTCTGACAAGTGTGAGTTTGCAGGCCGAGCCGCAGGCGAGGACTGCAATCACACGAGTCAGAAAAACATTTTTCGTCCGCGTGTTGTATAAAATTTTATATTACGCGGTCGGAAATGGGGGTTTTGCGCACGCGAAGCGTGCGTAAAACGTCCATTTACGCACGCCGTGATATAATAGTATTATTTCATCATATCCGCCCATATAACAATGATTCATAACCAAACCGTTTAAAATCACTTCATCGTTTGGCATGAAAGATTGATGAACTTTACATACATTTGAGAATATCACGAAGAACAAATGAGATTTGCTCCACCGTTCGAGCGATTATTAATTAAATGTTGTAATCAAATTAAAACAAAACTTATAAATAATCAATATTCATATCAAATTAAGTAAATGTTGAAAACTTTTTTTTAATTATTCACAATTTCAGATAAAGCAGCCGTTACAGTATTTTAACATCTTTCGCTTGATTAAGCATAATTTTCAGGGTCGACTAATCGCTTCGGTAAGCATAATAAATATTATATTTTATTTACAAGTCGTAACGTATTAAGAAACAATAGTTGCAGTTTGAATAGACATAACAAATTATATGCTGACAATGCCACGTACGGCAGACGGCAAGTTAACTATGCAATACAATACGGCACTATTAAGTCGTGTGCGACGATTTGACGCCAATTCTTATATATACCTCTGATTATTTGTACAAATAATAGACATATTAACATATGTTGCGTAAAGTAGTGAAGTAGAAGTACCTATACATTTTACTCGCATTCATGATGACTTTTATCAGTTTCTTTGTAATTAAGTAAATTGGTTCAGGCTATTCTTAGATAATCGATTTATATTTCTTGTTATCAAGGAGTTACCATTTAGTATTGCCAAATAACTGTGAAGTGATGTGTCATGGATATGAGCAAAAATTAATATTCTTATCAGGTTTCAGTATTTCAATTTGAGTCGATACCTAGCGTATCTGTTATAGGTCATATCAGAACGTAATGGAATTGTAAATCTAATTAAAGCTCAATCTTGACGTTCTATTTCTACTTAATGGAGGTATTTAGAGGCTATTACAGTGCTAGTAGTAGTAGGTACATTTAAAATAAGCTATTAGCCAGTGCTACTTTTAAAAAGGTTACAAGTACGTACTTCGAAACTTATTAGCTTGCCCCTAGGATACATTGACCCGGTAGCACCGCTCAATACTTTTGTCCGCGAAGCGTACATTCGTAATTACATTTATTTCCCTCAACATATTAAAATCTACCATGAAGAGTAAACAGTCTTTAAGAGCTATAGACTATGCAGAAAATGTTTACAGCAAAGTCTATAATGCATAAATTAACTAGAATTCTGAATATCAACAAGTAAAATAAAACATCTGCAATATATTTTAGCTGATTGGCGAAACAACAACCAACAAGCATTTCATTTTATAGACGTAAGCAATACCTACATACTTTAACATATATAGTGGACTATAATCAAAACTGAAGAGTGTAAACTGTAAGTGGATTACGCACATAGAAAAAAAAACATTGAAATACACAACCCGAGTGGCGCGTAGGGCTACATTCATGCTATTCTTGTGTTCAGACAGATATATTTAGAAAAGATAAATTTAGATACATCTTTGCACAACACAGTCAATCACTCGTATAAAATATGTATGAGATTTAATACACCTTAGGTTAGTAAAAAAATGCGCGTGAAGCAATTTAAATAATAGACGCACATGATTACATAAGGAAAGAAATATGTGAATGGTGACATCACAAGAAATATTTAACTGGAGACAGGGGCATATACACTACAAGGACGAGTTTAAGGGGACTCTCCTGACCTCTTTTAGCATAGACGAGAAAAAAAGACCTTAAAACAGTTGGACATTTTTTTTGTTTTTTGCCTAGGAATATCAGTCATGCGAATATTTTTTTTTACAGATCTCGACAACGCGATTTCTGTTGGACCACTCTTAGCAAAGCTATGGCTAGAGAACTCACCAATGAATCCTTTCTTGGCCAACTCGAGGGTGAATCTGCGGGTGATCTTCTCCAACTCATGCTCAGAGTATTCCTTGGGGTTGATCTTGATACCGGCCTTAGCGCCACCGAAAGGCACATCGACGCAAGCGCACTTGAATGTCATCAAAGCTGACAGAGCCTTGACTTCGTCCCTGGTGACATCAGTTGAGAAACGAATACCTGGGGAACAAAGAAATACACCGCATTATTATCATCATCTACTTATACATGTACAAGAATTGCTGGCATCAAGTATCCTTTAAAATAAGTGAACTATCTAAGTTCGTTATCCTTACGAAAAAATATGGAGAATCTCAAGGAAGTTTCCTTTCACCGATCAAACAAGTGGCAATGACGTCTTAGCCTTGGATTGAACCAGATTGGAAGGCCCAAATTCCAGCCCTTATTGCTACTATAGGGAAAATGTGATTGTAAAACTGGTGCAATCGAACCACAGAATTTCGACACCTCAATACATATGAACCCAAACGAACGAAAGTTATAATGTCAATTATTAATATTATTTAAATAAAATTTTTATCTCTGTGTTTTATATTATAACAAACATTACGTTACGTACAAACTTGCTACAAGACATACTGCACGTATGTAGTGAGACAGCTCGTCCATCTTCCGGTAGGGATTGAGTCTGTTATGTCACAGTGGAAATGGAGAAAATTACGTCTGTTGGACGCTTAAAACCTTTTGTTCCAACACAGGTTTTTTGTTTAACAGACTTCCCAAAGAAAGAAAGGTTATCTATTTGTCGTCATATGTTTTCGGTCGTTTGTCATTACCTGTTTTATTGCACGTAGACTTCTATATTTAATGAGCACCCACACGCATTTTGAGCTGAGCATTAAATGTTTGAACAAGAACCAAATTTTAATACGTGCCGCGCAACAAGTACTTTAAATCAAAGACGAACACTTGTAAACTATATCTATTGTTGTATTTGTATAGATGTAATGACGTTAATATACTCAATCACTTTCATTTACGGCATTACAATGTGTTGTATGAATAACACTCTCCCTTTCAATGATTTCCGGACTCACTTGGCAAGATGAAATAGTGTGTATGCATTGATGACTTCTTTATGCGTTCATTTTATAAATGTTATACAGTCAACGACCTTTCATTTCCTTTCATTATGCTTCGCTGCTCAATTCTCGCGATTAATATTAACATATGTAGTACTGTTTCAGTTCTACGGCCATCTACACGATTTTAAAAGAAAATAACGAAAATAAAAATCTGAAAACAGATAAAAAAACCTGAGTAAATAGGTTTTAACTTGATATCCATTACTTTCTTCTTTAGTGACAGGTTGACATATATAACTTCATATTCTGTTTTCGTGTCGCGGCCTCAACACATGAAATTGTACTTTAAACATGGGAAAGAAACGTAGACACCGGGATACGGATGAATATTTACTTGAAAAGATTCGCAAACTGGAAAAAGCCATTAAAAAACGTACAACTGATACTTCAATCGGTAGGTGTTTAAGAATCTCCTAATAAAATAATGGCACATGATATCTTGTTGAAACAAATGCGAAATGGAAACTCAATTTTTTTGAAAGTGTTGTGAACAATACATCGGGATTGTTACCTTCGCAAATTGCGATGCCTGTACCGACTATTTATGGTGCGAGCAGTACAATGGGGACTGCTACCTCCATAGCAAAACCTCATATGGTTTTTTTCTTTTCAGTCGATGTACATATATGTGATGCGAATGATTTCTTGGGATCATTGCCTTCACAATACAATATCATTTTTTTTCAGGATTGGAAAACGAACAAAATGATACAAGTCTAAACATTCAAAGCGATTCGTCGCCCGAACAAGAGATCTTGCATCTTGCACCTGACTCTCCTGTACCTAGTACCAGTGCCATTCAACTTCCAGTCGTAGAAGAATCCACTCTTGATGGTGACATATTGGCCATATTAGGCGAGACGCCTACTGAAGATGCTCCAATTGGAGAAGAGATTCATAGTGACTTAGCTAACAGACTTAAATACATTTTACAGTATGGATTAAAAAAAGACACAAAAGACAAAATTAAAGAAGAATACCCAATTCCTAGTAATTGCACTTTCTTTAAGGCTCCGATGTTGAATGCCGAAATAAAAGCTGCAGTGACTGATATTCTTCAAAAAAAGGACACCTCACTTGCCGCACGTCAGTCTCAGATAGGCGTTGCCTTAACAGCTCTAAGTAATGCCATGCAGATTCTAATTTCAGATAAATCTGATACCAATCAGACTCTATTAAAACATATCAGTAACGCTTCTAGGCTATTGTGTGATTCACATTTTTTTGATACCAAAATGCGGCGTAATTTTCTGATTTCTTCTCTAAATAATAAGTTAAAGGAAACCTTAAAGGAGACTAAGAAGGATAGTTACCTTTTCGGGGAAGATCTGGCGGAAAAATTAAAAGCATCTAAGGCAATTACACGTTCCGTCCAGGACTTGAAGGCGACAACATTTAAACCGAGACAAAATCCTGCAAAAGCCATTCACCAACAACCAGCATCTAATAATTTAAACTGGAAACACCCGCAGTCCACTTCTCAGACAACAGGTCGGAAACTAGCACCGGCGGTTCAGCGGTCTGCGGGGATGACTTCAACATCGAGACCCCAGGATCATTCACGCAAGCAGACTTCAATGCGTGTCAATCACTACAATGCCCCTTACAAGAAGCAGAGACAATTTTAGATCCACAGGTGACTAGTTCAGGTAGATTAAAATATTTTTATGACGTCTGGAAAAGACTTACTAATGATTCTATAGTATTATCTTGGATAAAGGGCTATAAAATCCATTTTTCGTCAATACCAGTTCAATCTCACGAGCCGAAAAATACTCCTAGTAGCTCTTGTGAACTAAATAATTTTCAAATCGAAATTAAAAAATTATTGGATAAAGGTGCTATATCTCCATGTAGCAGAGTAGATGGGGATTTTGTTTCACATATATTCTTAATTCCTAAACCTAATGGCGACTTCAGGTTTATTTTAAACTTGAAAAATCTCAATAAATTTATTCAAACTTCGCACTTCAAAATGGAAGATATAAGAACGGTTAGAAACCTGATTAGTCCAAATTGTTATTTAGCATCTGTCGATTTAAAGGACGCATACGTTCTCATTCCGATTCATTCGGACTATAAAAAATATTTGAGGTTTGAGCTTCAGGGTGTATGTTATGAATTTAATTGCTTACCGTTTGGCTTAAATATAGCACCACTAGTATTCACTAAATTAATGAAACCTGTTATTGAACATCTGCGTTTACATGGTTTTATTTTAAATATATACTTGGATGACATATTAATAATTGGTAGATCTTACAATGAATGTAAAACAAATGTAACAAATACTATTAAATTACTAAATAATCTAGGATTCATTATAAATTATGAAAAAAGTTGTTTAAATCCGCAGACCAATTGTAAATATTTAGGGTTCATTCTTGATTCTAAAACATTTTGCGTGGGGCTTCCACGAGACAAGAGAACAAAGGTTAAATCGCAAATTGAAAAATTTAGATCTTTGGCAAGATGTACTGTACGGGAGTTCGCTAGATTAATTGGAATCTTAATATCAGTTTGTCCAGCTGTAGAGTATGGATGGCTACATACGAAAAATTTTGAAAGGCAAAAATTTTTGAATTTTGATTATAAAAACTATGAAACTATTTTAAAATTAGATAAAAATTTATTAAATGTAGATCTACAGTGGTGGTATAATAATATTGATAATTCTGTTAGCCGTATTCGCAATACGATCTATGAAATAGAGATATTTTCAGATGCTTCCAAGACGGGGTGGGGTGCCACCTGTAATGGTAAAAAAGCTCATGGTTTTTGGACTAATGATGAGTCTTGTCATCATATAAATGTTTTAGAATTATTAGCAGCATTATTCGCCTTAAATATTTTTGCTAAAGATATCTTTAATTGTCAAATTTTAATGAGAATTGATAACATAACGGCTATCTCATGCATAAATCGTATGGGTAGTGTACAATTTCCCCATTTACACAAGGTGTCACGCGAAATATGGGATTACTGCGAGAAAAAACAGTTGTATGTTTTTGCGTCATATATAAAATCTTCGGATAATTTAATTGCAGATTTTGAATCGCGAAAGATCAAAGCTGATACGGAATGGGAATTAGCGCCTTACGCTTTCTCAATTTTAATAGATAATTTTGGACTTCCGGAATTAGACTTGTTTGCAAGTAGATGTAATGCTAAATGTGATAGATATATATCTTGGAAACCGGACCCCTACGCATATTGCATAGACGCTTTTACAACAAGTTGGTCAGATTATTATTTCTATGCGTTTCCACCTTTCGCTATTATTTTAAAAATGTTGAATAAAATTATAACGGATGAAGCAAAAGGCATTGTAATTGTACCAAATTGGCCTACTCAGCCTTGGTTTCCTATTTTCACACGTTTGGTTATATCAAAGACGGTGTTTTTGAGTCCAAGTAATGATTTATTAATTTCTGATTATTCCAGATCTCCACACAGTCTGCACAAGAATCTTACCCTGGTGGCAGCTGTATTATCCGGGAAGCGTTACTGAAAAGAAGTGTTCCACCTTCTTCAATTGATATAATGATTAATTCTCTCGCACCCAATACTCAGAAACAATACAACTGCTATTACAGGGCATGGTTTTATCACTGTCATTCTCAGAATTTAGATTACTTAAAAGCATCAGTTCCAAATATTCTTGATTTTTTAACAAAACTTTATAACTCTGGATATAAATATGGTAGCATTAACTGCTGTAAATCAGCCTTGTCATGTATTTTTGGTCCTAATGTAATGAGCGACGATAGAATCTTAAGATTTATAAAGGGGGTATATAGATCTCGTCCACCTAAACCAAAATATGATTTCACTTGGGATACCAATATTGTATTAAAATACTTATCAACGCTGTTTCCTAACGAAGAACTAAGTTTAGAATTACTGTCAAAGAAATTAATTACATTATTGGCTCTTGTCACTGGTCATAGAATGCAAACATTTACAAAAATTAGCTTATCCAATATTATTTCCAAATCAGATTGTATAATTATTAAAATACCGGATTGTATTAAGACAAGTAAACCAAATTCATATCAACCAGTATTAAGATTACCTTTCTTTAATGATAATCAAGCTATTTGTCCGGCCCGAACTCTTTGCTCTTATAAAACAAGAACTGAAACAGTTCGTAATTTATCGAGTGATCGCTTATTTATTAGTTTTAAAAATCCACATTCTGAGGTCTGTAGTCAGACTTTAAGTCATTGGATTAAGGATGTGCTCAAAAAGAGCGGTATAGATACTACCGTATTTGGCTCACATAGCACACGCCATGCATCTACTTCTAAAGCCAAATGCATTGGTATAAGTGTAGACGTCATTAGAAAGACCGCTGGATGGAGCGCGTCTTCATCAACATTTGCAAAATTTTATAATAGAGAAGTATAAATATATAAAGAAATAAATTCTAGTATATTTCTTAAAATGTTTTTATTTTTATATTTTATTGGGTAGTTTAATATATATTACAATGGTAATATACAACCTAAATGGTTTATATGTATAATAATACAATTATTTTCTAATAATAATTTGGATACAAACTAAACATTCATTATCTCTAAACATCTACATATGTTAATATTAATCGCGAGAATTGAGCAGCGAAGCATAATTATTGATAAAACGAACTTACCTGTATGTGAAGTTCTATCATAATTATGCGAGCTGCTCAATTCGAAGCGATTAATATGGTCTCCCTCCCAAAACCCCCCCCTTGTTTTATGCGAAGTGCTAGTTTGTATCCTAAATTACTACCTTTAAACAAAATGAAGTTATATATGTCAACCTGTCACTAAAGAAGAAAGTAATGGATATCAAGTTAAAACCTATTTACTCAGGTTTTTTTATCTGTTTTCAGATTTTTATTTTCGTTATTTTCTTTTAAAATCGTGTAGATGGCCGTAGAACTGAAACAGTACTACATATGTTAATATTAATCGCTTCGAATTGAGCAGCTCGCATAATTATGATAGAACTTCACATACAGGTAAGTTCGTTTTATCAATAATTATTTAATATTAAAATAAAATACATCTTTTTTCACTACAATATTATAATAAAAAAATAAAACTGTAATGTAAAGTCAAAGTAAAGTGTAAAGTTCACTTTAACGAGTTTACTTAGACCTTTTCTATCTGAAACTTATATTTGTATATACGCAAGGGCACTAGCACGATAATCCGGTAGTTTTTACAGATTCCAAGAATTATCAGCGTTTAGACAGTATTTAAGTGAGATGATTTATCACGTTTTCGTAATTTGAGTGAGATGTATTGTTCCTCAATAACCAGGTTTCGAGAATAGTTACGAAATTGCATACTTATCCTAACTTGTAATGACTAAGATAACAATAATGAGTCGGCTTATATTTCGTCTTTTGTCATTTGAATAGCTATCTATTAGATGCTTAACTACTTACATGAAGGAAGTGTTATCGTATTGTCTCAGTAAGATGTTTGAAGTTTTCATGTAGAAGGAACTCTGAATCCAATTCTAGACATATAAGACTTGCAATAGCAAGTTCTTATATTATTGCATAATGGTTTTGAATTTAATTAAAACTTTTTATTCGTTGTTAGAGATAAGACTCGGGAAACTCAAGTGATCGATACAAATGCTGCAACGAGAAATGTCTGCCAACTCGCAATAAGATTTAAAGCTGTAGGTACTGTCTGTTGAAAAGAATACGAATCAGAATACAATAGAATCGGAAGATCAAATAGTATGATGGCAAATAAACAACAATATTTATTTGTTAAAACACATTTATACAGAGCAATTAAACTAAAGTCTATGTTTAATGGTAGTATTGTTATACTATTGCATTTTATGACTCCTTGTTTAATAAAATTTATTTCTATAAATGGCGGTATGTGACAGGAAGTTATGTGGCTTCGTTATTTGTTTTTGAAAGAAGACTTGCATCTCCAAATTGAAACTCAAAAAATGACCTAAATAATGCTCAATTCTGCAAGTGTGACATGCCAGAAATTATGTTAACCTGTCTACCCAGCTATGCCAATGGCTACAAACTAATTTTAATCCAAAAGCTTAGCGCAAATGTTTTTAATTCTGTTACCATTAATTAATATAGCCTTGAAAAATAAATCGCGTTGCTACGTACAAAACTCATTTGATCTGGCTGGGTCCGTGCTCTCTCACGTGACACCAGATGACCTTATTCCGGTCGTTATCTTTTATACATAACTGGTGTTAGGTGTACAAGTGTAAAGGTTATCATAATAATTTGGTTTATGAGAATCGTATTTTCAACCGCAGGTTAAAGAGCGGTCATTCGGCACAAAAAAACATTTAGGCCCATGCGTTTTTCAATTTATTTCTGAAGAAAACGTTGGCATGCTTCCCATAGCCCACTAGAAATAGTATTTGCGTATTGTCATTACGCCTAGCGGAATGTTGACTCCATGCAAAACGCGATTAATATCAATATTCAGAAAATAATTATTACTATCTTAACAAAATCAAATTGGTGTTACTGTTAATTAATCACGTAATCATAAATTCCTATTCGTGGATATCTAATCAATGGTAATCGGATCGTGTCCGGTAAATTACGTTAATCCACCCTTCACTCTTTCAAATCCCCAATTTGTCATCTTATAATCAAATCTGCCTAACACCTTTTATATAACAGCCGATGATGTCATAGTCAACTTAGTGACAAGAAAACGTGACCAATTGGATCCCTAGACCACTCTTACTGTTAGGATATAAAATTAGCGATTATATATTTGCTTTAAATTGTAAAAAAATATGCAAAGTCCTTAGTGAACTTTAGCGATTGCGCAACATAATGACGCGTCTACACGTCACAGCCACGCCTCTTGTTGCTATACTGATATTTACCTAAATGAAAATAGTACGATTATGACTATCTACGTGTCAAGCCACATGTTATTGTGACTGATACGAATTTCTTATCTAAACAAAATTATCGGGGAATAAAGAGATTGTTACCAGCCTCTGCAATTTTTGTTTGTAGAGTTTTCTCATAATAAAATTCGGATTTCCACCTCGTGATAAGTAACTTACCTACCGATAAACTCTTAAGGATTTTCCGAGCATTCACAATGCAGCTGTTCACACAATTATATAACGTACTTATGCGTCCCTCTCAACTAACTTTGACATTTAATTGTTCTGTATATCTATCACCCACTAGTACACCTACATATTTATGATAAAAATAAGATCAATAAATTCAATTCTGATTTTGAAAACTCATAAACATATACTTTGTTAGATGCGATACGTGATCAGTAAATTGATTTTGAAGACGTAGATATAGAAATTAGTGTTTTAAAGCATACTAAAAAACTTTGACTATAATTTTAAGTTGATATAGATTTGGTAATTACTTATTATAACTAAGGCATGTAGAGAGGGACAAGTATGGGCACAACATGGCCTAGCGCAATTTTAGTTTCCGTATTGTAATGTGTTTGTTGTTTTAAGTATCTTGCGACGTACTCAGAACTTTTGATGACGCTGGTATTTACATCGTTATAGTAAACACCAACAAGTAGCCACAATTGTTTTATAGCAATGTTTTGAAATTATCATAAATTGGCTTTATTAGGACGCATCCTGTTGTTCAATTAAACAAAAATTGTTGGCCGTTTGACATTTCGTTAGTACAAAATAACAGTACAGTATACCTATAATATTTAGGTAGATAGAAGATACCCAGGTGTTTTGTTAGCGTTAAAAATAACAGACGTTATTTTTTTGCAATTGAAAAAGCCATGTTAATAGAGGGTAACTAATTTACAGGTAGGTACGTATAATTATGTTTAAATGCAATTTGACTCCTTTCGTTAATAAACAATTACGTGAAAAGAAGATGTATTTGAAGGTGACTGAATTGCAACGAATCAGCAGACGTTAAAAATACTGGTACATTAGCAAGTATTATACGTAAAATAATAGTTGCAAAAAACCTGGCACAAAGCTATTATGCATCAACAAGGATTTTTTTGCATAGAAGTAACGTCCAATTGCCAGATTTTTTCTAATGATTATGATGATTATTATGTATGATGAGTGTATGTTCAAGGGTATTAGGTGTTATCGAACCGGACATTTGGAAGGTTGGCATAGAATAACAATAAATACGTCTGAGGGTCTGAGACACTTTATTAACTATTGACGTAAAGTGTAACATTTGGATTTTGCGCCCCCCACAATCACATATATTTATTTTCTAAGATTATTTTAGGTGGCAATTGTAATGTACCGCAATTGTAATGCACCTGTTCCTATATGGAGTGTGTCTACGCGCCCCCTTACGTCTGCATCCCCGGTAATTCTCCTGTCCCGAAATACGGACAATTTCGACGCCCTCGAAGACGGTGTTGGCGATTTCATTAATATAATCCGCATATGTTATATTAGAAACATCTCAACACGCCAGTCTCTTTATTATGATTAACTAATAACCATTTATGAATATTTGATGAATAATTTTATTTATTTAATTTATTTAAAGTTCTGTCCTTGCGTGCAATAAATAAGGATAAAGTCGTTTATCATTACTGGTGCGTACTCGTTTTTTCTAATTATATAGATCACAACAGGAAATTTGGTATTTAGGGTATGTGTTAAAATAATATATACCCATTTTATTATCTTGGGAAATTCCGCATGGCGATAAAACTACATGAATTTTATATTCATAGATTTCGTCTAGTCGTTGTAGTACTGCAGTAATATTTTTTTTATATTATAGGATGGTAAGTGGCTACTGCCACCCATGGACATCTGTAATCAGATAGGATTAGATATTCCTACCTAAGGTCGGCCACAGATGCGCCGCTACTCCTGAGGATTAAGCTGGAACGCCTCCAGAAAGCATGTCTCCCTTACCACATCCTTCAAACCAGAACATAGTATCGCTTAACACTGCTTTATTATGCAGAAATAGATGTGGCGGTGGTGCCGCTGGAGTCGAACCACAAAGGGCTTTACTACCTTAATTTTATAAAAAAAGCATGTAAATACGCATTTACATAATATTATGTCCCTTTTTTTTAATTCATATTACACTTTTGGGGTATTATTTTATGCAACAATGTTTATGAGTAGTAATCTAGGATTTTATAAATGAGATCGCTGTTTCAGTAAAAGTAGCGTTAGGCGACGCTGTCGGCATTTATCACTATTGTATCGTGATAAAAATCGCAGCGTAAGAAGTAGGTTTATGCATGGGGGTAGGATATTATACATTTTATAATATAAGAATCATCGTATAAATTTGATTAATAAAGACGAAAAAAAAAACCACCGAAAAATGCCGATTTTTTTTTAACTGTAAGCTTCGTTTGCGTGGTGGAGTGTCATTAAATTCGACTCTGGCATCTCTATAATATTTTTTTACAGACATATAACTTTTTTCACTGTTATTATTAGTAGGCAGGGTATAAGTTATTTATGTGTATGAACATCGTAAATATTTCGACATTACTCACACACACTTCAATGTATTTGTATAGAGTTGATAATAACATGCTTAACTATTTTTTTTATCCAGATCGTACTTAACGTCAATTGACAAGTATTGTGACAAAATGATTTGCAAAAGTACTTTTTAGTTTTTACAAATATAACATAGCGCTATGAACAGACGGCAATAAATACGGATTCAAAGTAAAAATTAAGTTAAACGGGGTATTTTGCAGTGAACGGAAATTTTGTATACTCCAAGTTCCAGTAGTATGCAAGTTACGTAAGTATGAATATGTGTAATAATGATAATAAAATATTTTAGCATTATGATAATAAATTAGGTTATGTTCATGCGGATTTTGGTTGTCTACCTACGTAACATTACGGTAGGTAACGTCACGTGTCTCTCGGGCTATTAATAAGTATTTCCTATCCTAAACTATAACAGCTCCAGCTAAGACAATGTATACACATTGTGGGTACTAAAATAAGTAATATCTCAACACTTACCTCCCTTTGTTGGTGTTCTATGGGAAGAATGTTGAGCTCTGTAGCCGAGGATCATTTCGTAGTCCCCGGAATCGCGTCGAAGTGGAAATTGAATTTCAAGAATGTGATCACAAGGTTGCATAAGTTTCAGGATACCGGCTACCTTCTTCTTTTTCTCTTCGATGGTTACTCTGGACTTCATGTCCTCAACCAGCTTATCCTCGACTACCTGGCATGCCCTGTGGAAGAAATATTCCACCATGTCGAAGAATCTAGGATTCGCACTGGTCGGGATATCCTTTAGCCTGTCTGGAATTTCATGGTTAGCATAGGTGCGGCAGCAAATGTTTACAGCCGCAGGCGCGATCCTGAGCATATTGACTCCCTCATTTTGAATCGAGTTCTTTAGAGGTGGAACTACGGTCTTGGCAAGGCTCTTTAGGTGTAACATTGTCACTGATTGTTAAGTACTTAATGTCGGGTCTGGTATCGGGTCGCCCTACACTTATTGATAAAATACACAAAATTTTAGTGTAATATACTATTACTGCAGTGACGACCCGGCCCGACGGATTGCGACGACTCCGCGAGTCTCTCTCTGTCTGACAGTCTGACTTTGATTAACTGAATCTGACTGGCTTGGTATTCTACGTTCATTCTTTGTCCTTGGTATTGGTTGGAGTGAGTGAGTATGAAAACGAACGAATGAAATAATGAGTGACATTTAGACGTTTGTAGCGTTATGTTGCGTGTTGATAACGAAAACGTAAGCAGAGTTTCAGTTTATAATTGTAAATGTATAAGACCTGAATAAGGTTCTATTTAAAGTTTATTCTTTTTCCACACTATTTTATTATATTTTAAAATGATGGAATTATGAACTCATCATCATTGCTTACTTTATAGTCTTTTATCAATTTAAGTGAGGTTTATTGACATTGACAAGACACATTTCAATTATGTTTTGACAATTGATATTGACGTATAATAATCAAAGTTTAGCGGCTATATTGAATTGAACAATTTTGCTATAAATAAATATCTTTGTCGATGCTGAGGATTCTACAAAATGCAGAACCTTAACAGCTGAAAGCACAAATCCTGCATTTGATGCAGGATTCTATGGAACACTATCAATTCCAAAAACCTAGTGATTATCATGTGATTATATTCTCTTTGATTTCTACTGCTATATTATGAGTTGTACGCAGTGTCTAATTATTTTGCGCATTGCCGAATTTAAAATGCAATTTCATCCTTGCTCTTTTCTTATGTATCGCAATAGTAAAGGTGATTTTCTCCTTTGTACGTAATATATGGTGGTGTATTTAATTATAACTACAAACCCATTTTGATATGATTTCATCTTGTATGTAAAAATACATACTGCGTCTAATTTGTCCAAATTGCAAATTTGTTTATTTTTATGTCAGCAATGAGCGAAGAAATGCGTCGTTGATGTTACAAACATTCAGGATTTTACTATTTCAGTGTCAATTAAATACTTAGCATGTGAGTATAAGTGTACTAAATACATATTTTAATTATTATGTAGAATTACCTTAAAATTGTATTTATTCTGCTGATCTCAATAATCATGTGTATAGTAAACATGTGTTTTTTATCCAGAATGACAGTGCTGGAGTCAGAAGATAATTTCAAAGGAACTGAAGCTCTACCAGATGAATTGTGGATACACATCTTTAAATGTTTACCACTGGAGGATTTGTTAAATTGTGAGTTGGTCTGCAACAGATGGTCAGTGCTGGCACAGGATTCTGCGGTATGGAGAAATATTGTGGTAGTTTATAATGAAAGACAGAGTCACCTCAACGTACCTGAAAAGACCCTTAGCATAATATCTTCACATGCAAATTTGATACGCTGCATTAAACTACAAAGTGTTGATAGTTACGCCACTGTAGAGCTTGTAACTAAAATATGTAATAATTTGACTTCTTTGGAATTAATAATGTGTCGCATTGGACAAGATTTCGTATCCTACATAATAAGGTGGCCAAGGTTAAGGAAAATAAATTTAAGAAATTGTTACACTGGACCAGTTAATGAATTTGATTTTTCTATTCAGTACGACCACTTCAAAGAATTGAAATATTTAGCTCTGTCAGATTTTGGACTTTCTTCAACTAATTGTTCTACATTGTTACAATGCCAATATTTGAGCCACATTTTAATAGAGAAAATTAAGGGTCTGCAATTAAATTTCATTAGAGAACTGGTTTTGTCGAAACAAAAAATTCTTAAAACACTACATATTTATGGTGGTGATGCCATTGATGATGACTGCTTGCAACTGATAGCCCAATGCCCTTTTTTGACAGACTTGGCAATAATCAGGTGTGAAAATCTTAGAGATCAAGGGTTTGCAGCTCTAGCAAACATTAACCACATGAAACATTTGCAGATATGGAACAATAATAACTTTACAGAAAAGGTATTATTGCACACACTAGGGAGTCCTGCAATGGTTAATTTACAGAGGCTCAGCTTCTCAAAAATACAACATGTATCACCTGTTGTTGTAGACTTAATATCTGAACACTACAAGAATCTCAAATTTTTAGCTTTGTACCAATGTCCAAAAATAATTAATACAGATTATGAAAAGCAGTTGAAATCAAAATTTCGAAATATAGATGTAGTATTATATTAGAAACATAGATTTTTTAAGCATCTAACAATTATATTTCAGTATTTATAGGATATTAGAATATCAGTGATATCTATTGAAGTAACTTTCAAATGAGTAAAGCTCTTTACTTCGCGTATAGCTAGTTCATACAATTAATAGTTTATATAATTCTTAACTGTGTTGCATCACGATCTTCCATTCACTTGAAACAATAATATATCAGTGTATTGCTATATACCTAAGTTACACCTTTTATTGTTTTGCAATTAAAGTGTAATTAACTTAAATGGAGTTTCTTTTAACTTTTGGTTTTTAAAATCTTGAATTGTATATACCCTTTAATTGTATATATCACAAAATATTACTAGAATATTACATTTTAATTTGGTATTTCTAGTAAATTCATACTAATTGTAATTAATTATATGTACATATTCCATTGTTTATATTTGACTTTATTCACGAAGATGGGTTTTATGGCGTGGTGCGGCTAATTTAGCATAAAATTTAATTAACACTACCTATCCTTACGTAATTGCTGTCATCTATAGTCCTATATTATTTGGGGTTGGTTAGAACATCCATAATTATACCACGGCAACTCTAGGTGTACTGCATGTCTACTGACGAATTATGTAATTAAAAACAAACACAAATATCCATAAATGAGTCAAAGGTATATTATTATCAAACAATTTATTATACCATACGGTATTCACGATGAGCGAGGACAAATATTTTTAAAATAATCACTCGGATAGCTATTTTCACAAAAGTATGGCGGATACTGAAATTATAATATTCTGTCAGTAATATTTGTAAAGACAAAGTGTAATTTTTTTGCATAAAAACACAAATTCAATTATATATAATTATGTTCGTTCACTATTTGGTATATTACAGGAATAAAATTAAAACTAATTTTAAAATTATAATCATTGTTCAGAAAAGTTTTAACCATTTGGCACAATTGGCCACCACACTAATAATATTTTTTTAAAACCTTGTAACAACTAACACAAGATATAAAAATTACAGTGCAAGAATAAATAGTATTTTATTATTTTATTTAAAAAGAAGCATCAACAAAGAAGCTAATAAGACAACATATTATTCAATCAATGACTTTCTTCGATAGTGCTATATCTCAAAAAGCTTGTTGAAAGTTGTTAGAAAAGTACTTTGTAAAATTTTTAAGTAAATAATAAATGCAGTCTTTTAAAAGTAAATAATAGATGATAAATAACAAAATAGTACTTCAACAAAGTTTAACACTACTTCTAGTAGTAAATTCAGACCTAACAACAATTCAAACTATTAAGAATAGAAAGCTAATGAACAAAGATGATTGAGAATTTTCTACTAACAGCTATTAGCATGTTCAAAAACAAGTTACATATGTTAACACTTTGTAACATATATTATTAAAAGTGCAAGTTTATATAGTACCTGTAATTATCGGTGATTTTGATTAATTACTATCTAATCTATGATAATGTTCTAAATGACTACCAGAATAGTGTAAGGGTCTAGAAAAATAGACTAAATTAATTACACATAATTTAGTACATTTAATGATCCTACATTATTTTTTAGAATATCATGTAATTCAAAGATAGATACAGATCTGTGTTCAAAGATATCTCATAGTTCATAGAATTTCACATAAATATTTAGGATTGTCGCACTATCGGAGAAAGAATTAATTGAATGATATAAATACATTATAATTACAGAAACATTTTAATTTATTCGTCTTAAGGTTTTTACTACTTTTTAGGAAGTCGAATTTAAAATATAAAATTATATTCACACGTATTTCATAAATCTAATTGCACTGCTGTGCACAGGCCCAGATTTTATATATCTACAACATGGAACTTCTAAAATTCATGAGATAAATTTATTTTCTAGATAATAGTAAAATATTATAATCTACATTTCTATCATATCATACTAACAAAATTCTTATTCTACATATTTATACAAATTAATCAAAGGGCTGAAAGTGTGACATAGTATATTTTCTACATTTCTCACTATTAATGACAACAATCATCGAAATCATTTTGTGTTCAGCACACATATTCCAAGATGCAAGATGTTAAAAACATTTAACATAATTAATCAGGTTTAACTATGTCTAAGTATACGAGTTTTACTATAAAAATGGATATTCAAAGTTTTTAGACGTACTTTGGAAGCTCGACAGTAGACAGGTAATTTTAAGTAAAAAAGTTAAATGACTCATGCACTCTTTTTACCAATATTTATTCAAATATGAATGTATAGCCTTCCTACTGTACTCTAAAAAGACTAATCATAAGAAGAAATTATAAAAATATGAGAACTTTATGAAGGCGTTCAAGTAATCCCCAGATTTTATTTTATGTGATAAGGAAAAAATATTTAACAAATATATTGGATGTACTCATTAAATATTATAAAAAATAGTATTTTTAGTTGTAAATTACACAGCTGACATAAAATATAAGATCTACATGTAATTTCTATTACTTCAAATAAATTTATTTATCTCTGGAAGAGATACATAGTTAGTAAAGGTAACGAAATTACTGTAATTTTCATGATTTTTATTTATGTACATAGTGTACCACTACCGTCAATTATGAAAATTATTTTAAACGAAATATGTTTTTCTTTAGGTAAAAATAACACTATAGTCTAAAATATAAATTGAATATAATCTGACGGGACTTCATATTTTCTAATACAAATAATATAGTAAACAGAATAAGTCGTAATAAATATGAACACATGATTTGCTGTGATGTTTCGAGAAGTGCGTATGTTATTACTATGTACCATTTTTCTACTGGCAAATAAATAATTTTATCGAACAGCCTTCATCCCCGAGATGGTAATATTTACAAATCGAAACAATAGGGACGCTTGTTTCAGTCAGTTCAACAATTAATTAAAGATTTTCTAACATCCAAGATATTTACGGCAGTATGTTAAAGAATATGATGTTTAATAAGTCACCTAGTGAATAAGAGCCTTAAGTAGTTCGACTGTTTAAAATAAGCGATATAATACAGCAATAAACAAAAACTATCAACAATCCGTCTAGAGTGCAAATAGGTGTCTATAGATAAAGTGTATACGTCTAACGACACTGAGGGTTTAATCGTGTTTCGGCAGTACTGACAAGATAACAACATCAAGTAATTTAAATAATTAATGAATTCAGTTTACAATATTCCTACGTTGCGTCGTATTTGACAGCACAAGGGACATTAATTAGAATTACATATCACTACTAAAATCATGTAATGATGGTGTGGTAAGTTATTACTATTTCGTGTATTATTTGTTTTTTAGACTAAGTTTACAGTATTACTTTACAATATTAATTTGTATACGGTTTCATACATTAGATACGAATCGAACATGAGAGGATTGGGTTCTTCTTCTTCAATTAATAAAATTTGAATTTGCTCGGATTTACGTGTCACCCTATGGATAGTTAAAATCGTCCGTTGACATTAACATTTAAAATGTGTCAATAAAAAATTATGTATCAATAATGAATACGCCAACTAGGAGTGGGTATCAAATTTGGCATTAGCTATAAGGGTTTTACTAAACCTCATACGTAATTACTAAGCATCTAGACGGCGTCCCCTATCCGTGGCCAACTACTAAAGTCATATAATTTATGATCCTTCCTTCTAACCTGGCTTTATGTGGCTGCATGTGTATAGCCTGTCTAACATGATGTGATACATTGCAAGTTTTTTATTATTGATACAATATACTTTATTACATACATATCGTGACAATATGTCCCCGTATCCTAGTCACTTAGTGTGACACAACGCGTGGCAGCTTTACACTGTTTGTCCACCGCCACCTTCACTGAGCCGATAATTAATGACGACGCCGAAGTAGCGGTACATACATTTACCATAGCCGCTTATCCACCGCACGTCCGTCATCCCGACCGCCGATATTTCGAGTAGATCGGCACCGAGATTTGATGGCCGATGTGCCGGCAATATGAAACACATTGGAACTTGTCCATACACTGCCGTCACACGCGAGACAGCTGGAACAAAATAAACCGCCGATATCGGTCGCGGTGGACAAACTATCGCCGTCACGACATATTAAAATCGGCCCGAAATAATCTCGTTCTCTGCATCGGCTCGGTGACGGTGCGGTGGACAAACGACCTTACACGTGGGTGTAGATGCGAACGGTAGCTGTGCGGGGGCACTATCGCTTGCGGCCGCGCATGAACTGCAGCGCCTTCTGCATGAGGGGCGCCTTCTTGGGCTTCTGGAAGGCGACGGCGCCGGGGGCGGTGGGGGAGGGGGCCGGCCGCCCGCCCTTCAGCACGTTGGGCGCGGCCGCCAGCGCCGCCACGCGCGCCGCCGGGCTCGCCGACGCCGCGAACGCCGTGCCGTGCTGCGCCTGACAAGGACAAACTTTATTAAATCCAGTCTTTTCGTTCATAATTAGTTTATGTTTATAAGATTGATGTGGTAAAATAACTTGTAGAATGCATTTTTATAATGGTCTAAGGTCCCGATATAAGACGACCTTCACCGAGTTGGTTTATGGGTGAAAAGTATTTTAAGTCGAATTAAATATGTCGATAATTATATTGCAAATGGGTTGTTTAAAAAATTTCAGTCCAAAATATGATTTTTTTGACAATTAAAACGAATTTCTTTCTTAAACACTAGTCTGGTTTAGGGACAAATTACATACCAATCGAAAGTATGAAGCCTATAGAATATGCAAATGTTAGGTTGACTATTATTTTCCTGTCACAACCCTTGGGTACACGGGTATAGACGGGTAAACAAGTTGGCGTACCCAAGGTTTGTGACAGAAAAAAATTATCAACCTAATGTTTGCATATTATATAGGCTTCATACTTTCGATTAATATGTATTTTTTCTATTAACGAAACCAGTGAAATGTTTAAGAAAAAAAAATCATATTCTGGACTGAAATTTTTTAGTCAACCCATCTGCAATATACTTTTTGACATATTTAATTTAATGTATAAAAATAATTTAATGTATTAAATAAATAAAAATAAAATTAAATATATACAAAAATAATATAAAACCCGCTTCACCCATTAACCAGCTCGGTGAAGGTCGTCTTATATCGGGATCTTCTACTATAATAAGTAGCAAACGAGCATGCTGCCTACTGATAGTAAATGGTTCCTGCTGCTCGTGGAGATCTATAATCAACCCCAGATAAGACTTCAGTTAAGGCAGCAACGCATCAGTTCCCGTCTAAGATCGGCAAGGTTGCAAACCCTAAAGGCTAACATGGAAAGTCTTCCATAAGTTTGCCCTTACCACACCAACCGGAAGGCACGAGCACTTAACACTGCTGTTAGATGAGTGAGCAGACTAACAGAAATAGGTGTGGTGGCTTCCAGAGTCAAATCGCAATAATTTCTATCAACGTCATGACCTATGCTCGATATGCCATCCATAACTAATTACATTAAGCTATAATTATTTGTTCTTGAACCTTCTGAATCCAATTTATTAAGGTCATCAGTTCAACTAAACAAGGCCAATCTTTGTATTTTAATCTATTGTATGTTAATTACTATGACAAATTTTTAAATCTTATAGACATATAGGTACAAAAACAATATGTTTACATTGAAAACTTAGCGATTATTCAAGATATCATATCAGAGTAATTCGTATTTTGGCATGGTGCATTATTATGCTCCTCTTAAAATCTGCCCATAAAATGTAAATTAATACTATTTAATGTAATTCAATTCTTATTCTAAGCAAATTTATTTACCTATAATGTTAATTAAGAATTCTTATTCTACATAGTAATGTATAATCTGTTAATGACCTTATTTCACAAATTATAATATATAATACACAAATCAAGAGTACATATAACTTTACTTACTTGTTTCCTCGCTACATTGCGTGGCGGCTTCACAACTGTGTCAACGTAAGCCATCTTCGTTTGCTTGATAGGAGCCTTCTTGGCTTCCTGGGCGATCTTTATATTGGCAGTGAGAGATTTCAACCTGTGCTCCTGCTCCTCTTGACATCGCTACAATCAGTAAAGAAATATAACTGTAATATCTTATGATGTAATATTTATTTGATGAACTACATATTTCTTGGCTGCCTGATGTTCAGTGAACATTAGAATTTATCAAAAAGTATTGAGTTATAAAATGTAAATTGTTGACAAATGTCTTGCTGTTCCTGAAGATTAAAAGCCATTACCTATACTATAACAAAAGAGTTTGAATAGTGCTTCTATAGTCAATCGGAAATATGTACGACAGTCGCCACGCAAAATTTTCTGTGTAACTTTAAATCATCTTTACTTAAACTTTCCCCACCGAATACTTAATAAACACTTCAAGAAAAAAAACTTTCTTACCATGTACATTTCCCTCCAAGACTCCAATTCTTGTCGCTTCTTGCTACGAAAGTTTTTCTCACAAAACTTCTGCCAAAGGTGATCAGTGTCATCCATTAGATATGGATTAAAATGCTCTAGCATATACAGCTGTTGTGGCGTTGCTTTGTCCACAACCGGTTTGAGGATTTCATATGGCACACCTCCAGTATATTCAAGAGCTAGAAATAAAGAGAAAGTGAAAGAAAATAACGGTAAGAAATAAGTTTATTTAATTTTTAAATAAAATTCTCAAAATACCAATTAGATATTATGCTGATAAATTGAACGCCGCACGTAAATACGGCTGTTACAAGAATAGGTAAAATAATGTGGTCAGTGAAACTAAACATACGGCGATATTTTAATTATTGATCTACTTGTATAAGTAGCAGTTCCGCACAATACGTCGCTGCCCACTTTAACAAAGTTATTCTCACAGACCTGTATTTGTTTGGGTATACAGGTCTGTGGTTATACTACAACGAACATGTACTTATAGGATATTTTCGCAAACAACTTAGCAAGGTAAATTATATAAATATTTTATGACTCACCATCTATATGTTCTTGTAAAATTTGGACACACATTTCATACAAGGTTGGAATTTTCCCTAACACTTTGTTGCCTGAGTAGACTTTTGTTCTGAAAATATTAAATATTGTCATATTTAAAATAGAAATATAATTATCATTTAACTAAAATATATTAAAATAATAGAATCTGTTGTCTTTGTTGTTGTCTTAGTCATTATTTCCCATCCCATACAAAGTAAGTGAAGTTCCACTTTAGGTTGGTCACAGCTGGGTTGTTAAAATTAAACTTTTATGTAATTGTAAGGGTATGATTTGTTTCAGCTTATCAGATGTTACCGCTTTTGGACCCGACAGGGCGCTATTGTCCAAAATCTATTTTTATTTGTAGCGGGATGTCTGCCCAGGCCCATTTGTGTAATATATAAAAATAGGTATGACAATAACTAATAAGAGTGTGTTAAAAACAATCTCTTTACCTTAATATATAAAATTGAATGCAGACCCACATTAATACTGTATCGTATGCACATATAAAATGTAATATTGTACCTTATTTAAAAAAGTCAGTCGCTCACTCGCACTGCTGCGAACTAGTCGTATCATTTACCTACTTCCCAAATATTTATCTTGGCGTCCTACACATCACGCCACGTGCGCTAAAAATACTAACAGAGACATCATGAATACCTTTGGTTTTTCGACGATATCCCAGCACTAATGGCGTCCTCGTCTGTGAAGTGGGGCAGAAAGCGCGGCGGCGGGCGCGGCTTGTAGTTAGGCGAGATCTCCGGCAGCGCGGAGATCTCCAGCGACGGCAGCGGCGCCAGCTTTGCGCTCGGCGCCAACAGCGCTGCCGGCGTCAACTGCAGGACAGCGAAACGTTGTTCAGAAACCAGGGTGTTGTTGGCCAACTTCATCTCGGAATACATGGGATATTATATCTTATATACACTTAAACACGTGAACGAGGGGCGGAGGACACTGGTAAATGCTGAGTCCAAAATCACCCTGATCTCTGAAGGTGGTAGCACCCTTTGTGGTTCGACACCACGCTATCGTGCCACTCCTCGTGGTAAGGGAGACATACTTTTCAGAGGCATTCCAGCTGAGTCCTCAAGGGAAATGGGGCATCTGTGGCCGACCTCAGGGAGGAATATCTAATCCTATTTGGGGTTGATTACAGATGTCCATGGGCGGCAGTAGCCACTTACCATCAGGTGGACTGCACGCTCGTCTGCTACTCCTATATTATAAAAAAACCTGTCTCGCAAAGAAGACCAAAAATCTCGGTAATGGTGACCAAAACCATCCTTCCCTTCCAGATCATAAATTTATTCCCAGCTCCATCCACCTCACATTTATATGAGCGCGATGCGCACACAATTATACGCAACCTTTGGCAAGAAAAGGCTCAAAATAGTCATTGAAATACGATTGTTCAAAATATTTAAGTAAGGTTAGATGTTAAACTTACATCATCACTGCCAGAATTGTTTGGTGAGTAGCTATTTTCTTTTACCGAAGTCGATTTCTTCTTAGGTTTAGATGGGCTTATCATGCCAAGTGCTTCGGCAAAACTGGCACCTGTGAAGTATCAAATAGAGATTATATTTATAAACGAATTTGAGTCTACTTTTTGGGGAAATTATTTTCATTTTTAGTTAGTCGACGCCTAAAAGGTTTTCCAAATAGTGTCCGAAATTTGTGGAGGAAAAAAGAAAGCGAGGGGGAGTAGACCCCCAAAATTCACATTAAAAATCATATAAGCGAAATTTAATTTATATGGTAAAAAAATACTAGTTTTGTCTAAAATAAAAATTGTATATTACCTGAGCCACAGTCAATTCCATCCTCACTATCTTCACTGTTATCTTTTTTCTTTTTTTTCTTTGGTGTGTCTTTTGATTTGCTACTACTAGACTTACTGGATTTAGACGAATGTGAAGAACTCGAATGAGACTTCTTTTCCTTACTACTACTACTACTTTTACTATCGGATTTTTCACTCTTACTCCTACTAACATTTTCCTTTGCATTAGTATCACTTAATGATGAATGCTTTTTATCACTTTTATGACTATTTTCTTTGTCTTTAGAGGAACTACTTTTATCCTTCACCTTTTCTCGACCAGATGAAGTATGATTATCTTTACTACTACTATGCTCTCTTGGCTTGTGTTTTTCTCCAGATTTTTCCGATGAATGCTTTTGTTTATCTTTATCACTTTTATGTTTATGACTGCTACTATGCGTCTCTGGTTTACTTGAACTTTTCTCTGAATGACTCTTACTTTTTTCTGAACTACTGCTAGATTTATGTTTGTCTGAGCTACTTCTATGCTTGCTCGAAGAGTCTTCTTTGCTTTCTGACCTCTTTTTATCTTTTTCAGATGGTTTATTTTCTATTTTTTCCTTGTGTGATCTGCTCTCTTTATCTTTCTTATGTTTGTCAGATGTAGATGATTTTTCTTTAGATGATTTCTCAGATGTATGTGTGTGTGATTCCGAATGTCTTTGTTTAGAATGTCTTTCATGATGTCTTTCTTCCTTTGTATGATGTTCTTGTCTACTATGTGATGAATGTTTTGTTGAAGATGATCGGTGCTTGTCAACCACCTCAATTTTAGGTTTTTGTTCACGTGATCTATCTTCTCTACTAGATTCCGAATCTTCTGATCCACTATCTTCACTATGAGAAGAAGTACTATGACTATCATGTTCATATTCCGATTGTTCTCTCTTAACCTGGACATTTGATTTCTTGTCCTGAGCATCATTATGTCTAGACTTTTTAGTATGTGGTTCCTCCTCCTGAAAGTTAATATTATAATTTATTGAATAGTATCTTTCATCATTAGCATTTATACAAAAATATTTTTTTATTGTTGGATTTAACTGACTGAATTAATATTATAACATTAATACATAGAAAGGACAAAATTTAAAATATGTAGCAAACTCTCTCGCTCGCTATATATGTAGTATTTAATATCATACATAAATTATGAAGATTTAAATATTATGAAGAAAGACAAAAATAATCTATACTTATAATAATATTGAATATAAATAAGAGCTTTAAATATTATATTTTTATCTATATTTTAAATATTAAATTTTGAGCTTGTTAGCCAAATAGAATTTGCTCACCTCACTGCTATGATATTTTCTTTTACTTCCATTGTAATTGCCATTTATGTGTTTAGAGTTTGAATAACTTTCCTCGTTTCTGTTTGTCTTGTTATATTCATAATGGTTAGATTTGTGTTTGCCCTCAGAGTCACTGTCCTCAGGAGTTCTTCCATTTCCGTGACCATTGCATGGTGTAGCTAAATAAATGTTAATTAGACAATGTCAGTACTTAAATATTTCCAGTAGGCAGTAAACAAAGAGTTAAAAATGTAATCTTTAATCTCTTTGAAGTTTTGTGTGTGAAGTCTCCTAGCTAGTGTATTCTAGCTAGACCTAATAAAATGGTGGTACAATCGACATGTGATTTTGTAATAATGTTTATAATTGGGTCTAACAATTTAAAAGCTGTGTAAGCTGTTTTATCTTAGGGCAAATAAAGTATTGCTTTACTGTAATACTGTTATGTTCATTCTTCAAAAAATAACACTATGCTGTTTATAATAATTTTAAATAATCATGAAGTGAATCTTAATTTTGTTTGCTTATAATAATCAAACATTATTTAACTTTCATTGTGAATATGAATGCCAGAGAAAATCATTTCATCTCTTTGATATTGTAAGACATTTTGGCAAAAACTAGTATGATCTAAATTTATGTTTAAATGGCAATCTAAAAGAACATTGTTAGTGTGAATTAATAAAATTGCTATATTTAATTTGGTCATATTGTGGGTTCGTGGTTTCAGATATTAACTACTTCTTCGTGTTTTTCAAGGATAATTGAGAACAGATTGTATTGAATGGCATGCAATAATTTATTATTCCAAACAGTTTTAAATATTAAGCTTATATTAGTCTTCACATGTCACTAGCAAGATTAAGTCTTAGGGCGCTCACTTTGGTTATGCTCCTCATCATGATCACTTTCTTCAGCGGCTACCATGCGCTTCCATTTGTACACAAGTGCCCGGGCGGCCTGCCCTACCTCCCCGGGCTCCTTACGGAGTGCATTGACTGTTCGACCAACTCCAGTCTCTTGTAGATGTTGTACTGTTACTCCCAAACTAAATAATTTGTCAATGCATTTTAAGATCTGGAATTTTTAAGAGGTTCTTCATGTCAATTGTATGTTTATAAGTAATGAACATTCTTTAAGTATCTTCATGATACTTTTGAAATTAACAGCCATTTTTTATTGGTAAGTGAAATAACTTGAACAACTGAATCAATATTGAAAGTCTGTTAAGAAGTTAAACCCATCATATGAACAAAAATCTACCACAAACATTTAATGCTTTCTGGATTCTTCCTATACAATAACTTTTTGCGATTTATGGAAAGTAAAAGTGATCGTTTTGAACAAAATATGCCACAAAGCACATCTGTTTTCTTTGTCTTTTTTTCACATATTTTGTTTTATTCTTATTGTAGACCATATGGAGCAATGACGCTACACGCCACGGTTACAATTACATATTGTAGATAAATCCAACGATTAAAATCATCGCATAATTGAATATTCAGTAATCTTGTACGTCAGGTCTACAATAAACATAGCTGGGAATCAGCTCCTATTATTTTTCCAAATATTTTACACCACACTTCAAACAATTTAACCGCACCGCTGTAGTATGAACTTTTATGCAAAGTGAATACTGATAACGCGTTTTATTTAATATATATTTTGTTATTAATTTAAAGAAACAGGAAAATGTCACTGCACAATCATTAGCCAACGTAAACGTTTTACTTACTTTTTGTTCGTCGTTAGGATATTTCTCTATAGCATGTTGGTAATGTTTAACTAAATCTAAAATAGACGCCATTCTACACTTTTGTAAATGAAAATGTTATTTTGTTAAAAAATGAATGCCAGCTGGTTAACGGGCACCATTTTTGCTACACACATGTGCGTGACGTATGAATCGTAATCTTGTAGAATTTACGTGAAAAGGAACGTTCTGTTTTATTAAACATTGAAGATCATGAAACATTGAAAAATAATAATATGCAAATGTTGTTAGCCACTGTCCACTATATATTATATTTAAACATAACTTACACTGATAATTTGTAAGTTACAGTTATAATATAACTATTATAAATTATTCGTGTCACCAACGTTTGCGTAAATAAATATTATTATTTTTATTGTTATACTAAGAAGTACAACTACAAGCAAAGATTATACTATGGTATACGGCTAGAGTATCATTTCTATTTATTGCAAATAGGGTGGCGTTAGTGTAGGAAGAGGATAAATTTAAAAAAAGCGCCAAAATACTCGACAGTATTTAGCAAATGGCGCGTATTTAGAAAATGAAAAATATATATTACATTTTTAAATATACATCAAAGAAAAAGGAATCCTATAAAAATCGTGTGACAAATTATTAAAATACATTGCGTATATTGAGATTATTATTTAGAAGATTAAGATGGCATGTATGTGCACTATCCTAATATTCCTTTTAAAAAAATACATTTTTTTCCGCAAGTCCGAATGCACTCCGTACGCTATAGTTCCTTTATACGCAACTATAATCTTTAGGAAACTATGTAGTATAGTTTTCTATTTATATATTGGTTACTATACTCTATGGTATAGTAAGACAGCTGTTAAAAGTGTCATAACTGTCATTGACAGTTGTCAATTTGACACGACTAGTAAGCAGCAAGATGGGACTTCCGGTCTCTCATTTGCCGCGTTTGCGTTTGCAATATGGGGGTGGGTAGGGATTATTCGGGTCTCGAGGGTACCCTCTTTGCCCGGGCAAATTCACAAGGGAGTGAATACCCCCTGGATTTTTTAAATATTATTTCATAATAATATAATATTATCAATAATATTATAATATAATGAGACAACCATAGATTAGTAGAGACAACATTAAAATTATACCAACCCTGCTGTAGTTGTGCTAATAATGCGCTTGGTCTTTTATTAAGACTTCCATAATTATAACATAACATATTATGGATCAGTGCTGTATTCATTTTAATACGTTTGGTACTCGGACTTAAACAAATGAATGATGGTTTTATTTTAATATCTCCATTAAAATTTTATTACTTAATTTTTTTGGATATCGAATTTTGATAAATTTTATTTACGGCCTTATAAGTCGTTTCAAATTGACGACTATCAATAATAATAATTATGAAGGCAGTTGATGACACTATTGAACAGCTATCAATGCTCCTGCACCATGGTACAACTATCAACTATCAAGATCACTTGGTTATTAGCATTAGGCTGCATTCCTATATAGGTTACTAGCTGACTCGGCAAACTTTGTACCGCCTCAAAATCTATTTATCAAATATATTTCATATAAAATATATCCTATGTTACTCGTGGATATTGTAGCTTTCGAATGGTGAAAGAAATTTTAAAATCGGTCCAGTAGTTTTTGAGCCTATTCATTACAACCAACAAACATTTTTAGGACATTAAATAATTTTATTATAGATAATAAAGTCGTTATAAATATATCAATATTATTTGATTAAGTATTTGATAAATGGAGGATGGCTGTTGAAATTACTTTCATGTTTCTTTTTATTACTTAAAAAACTGAAAACGCCCTCCGCCATAACAATATATGACGTCGTATAATGTGTTAACACATGTTATTTTCATTCTGTTTACCAATTTGCGAAAGTTCTGTTGATTCATAGACTAGTAAAAAAAATCAAAGACTAGTCGTGCTTTCTTTTGCCCGCGACTATGATACTGTTTTCGACAAGCTCATCTACGCACGTTGCGCCAGAAAATATAACTTTCTATGAAATAGAAAATAAAATTTCTATTTTTTCATAAATTAGTATTTTTGTGTTTGTTAGCCTTTGGGTACGGAACCCTAAAAAAACATTTTTATGTAATGAAACTTAGACTTTAATTCATATAGTTGATACCTTTAAAAAGTGGATTAATAGCCGTAGACACATTCGAATAGCTGTGGACAGTAGGTAGCTATAGGATTAAAGAGTATTTATAGTAATTAGTATTTAGTAACCTATTGGTATAAGATAAAAATAAACTGGCTTCAAGAGCTAAGAAATAATAGTTTCCTATTTATATTATTTTTGTTTGCCACTAGACTAACATTAATTGAAAATAAACTAAACGACTGACTAAGTTTACACTCAGTATTATAGATAAGTTGTTATGACAAGTGTTACGACAAGCGTGGCGTTTTATAGAGTTAAACGGTTGCTGTTTCTAGATTAACGCTAAACAAGGCTAGACATCCAGTGCTGACTGGTTTTTGCAACGCGATAATAGGTTAACATCGACGGATAATAACAAACAAGTGACAAGAGAGCAACTACTTAAGGATTACCGGATTTATCAGGCTTTCTAACATAAATTCCGATTCAATTTATTTCGATGGAAATTCATCGGAATTTATTGGTAATTTATAGTTTGTTAGCTGTGTTAGCGCCACAGTATAGGTAAATTATAAGAAACTGAAAGTTAACAGTATAAATTTCAATCAGCTATAAGTAGATTAATTTGTTAATTATGATGTCTTATCTTATATTTTATAATTAAGTACAAGTTCATCTTAAGAAACTAAAACCATAATGCTAAATCATCTACCCATTACTGTCTCACTGCTAGGCACGGGTCTCCTCTCATAATGACAAGGATTAATCCACCGCGTTGGCCAAGTGCGTATTGGTAGACTTCACATACCTTTGATATATTTTTTTTATAAATCTCTTAAGTAATAAGTATGCTGGTTTCCTCACGATGTTTTCCTTCACCGTCTAGCAAATACACAGGAAATATTGTATAGATTTGGTGTCAACAAGTTTTTTAATACTAGTTTGTTTATTGAACTTGTACATAAACCAGCGAAAATTCAATAAAATAAATGGATTGCACAAACGTTCTTCCTATTTACATATCACTGACAAATTAACGGATTTATGTTTCTTGTCAAAGCAAAGGGAAACGTTTTGGATTTGCTTAATTAACTCTAGACGCGGATGCGCTGCTGCGGTTGTCATCTCTACGATTTACACTCACGCTGTGTGGGTTATCGGGTCATCCAGCGCCAGGCAACAACGTGACCCTTCCCAGCGGCTGCTACCACGCTTATTTACCAACAAACGTTGAGCCTCCCTATATAATCTAGCCATTTGTCCCCGGTGCCACTTGCTCTTTGACTCGACACCTTCGACATCGTTTTTCAAAAACCCGACACGCTCTCAAGGCTGTTATTAGGTTACGCCAGGCTTGTGTCAATATGGTGATATTTCACGTTTTATAGGACCGTTACAAGGTGTAGTTACATCCCGGTGTGAAGTAGATTTCCAATGATATTTTGCGGTAGTTAACTAGGTAGACAGTTAAAATTATTTTTTTGGTAATTTTGCATGCCTATATTGTCTTGTTACTAAAAGAGACTTTTATGGCGGTTTATTTGAATGCTTCATATTTTTAACATCTAATTTCTTCGTTCTGGTTCTAGTTAGGTTTTGAATAATTTTAAAGATTTTAAAAATAAAATTTGAATTTTTGCGCTATTAATCAAAGCTAGATAGCATAGTCCGCTATGTATCTACATAGTCTCTTGTGACACGGTTATGTGGATAGGTTTTCGTTATGTGGATAGGTTGTACAATGTACATAAAAGGTGACTATATAACGACAACCGTCGCTTCCCACGCAGACTGAGTTGACCCTCTGCGTACATCTGCTTCCCTGGTCCCGCGCGGAACATGGCCAATCCTATGTACTCAGGGTCAGTACACGCCGAACGCTAATGTCGCCGTTATCTGTCCGCTCCTTGCGTCCCGCTCGCCGTGTGGGAGCCTAGACCTTAACTATTACGAGGCCATAAATCGACTGCACAATACTAACAATACGCTAGTATGCGGGGTATCAGCGTACGCATATTGCATGTACATGTAAACATTCGAAACAAAGGCTAGTCTCAACTGGATAGCAAGGACCCATGATGGTATTAATGTAATAGTGATAATATTTTATTTCTAAATAATGCATGTTAACATGGAGTAACATGGAGATGATATGCGACATAATTCATTATACATTGTCTTATTAGTTATAAGAATAGTGAAGTCACGCATTATAAGATTTGCAGTAATAGTCAAACTATTTAGTGTTGAAGAATGTAACAGTTGAGTATATCTTAGCAATATAGACTAGCAATTCAAATAGCTGATTATGTATGGTAATACCTAAATATGAACTCTACTACTAACTCTCTCTTAAAAAATAAAATAATAACCATTTCTTAAAATATAGGATTATGTCTATTTCTATGACGTACACGTTGATTCATTTGAAAAGTTTGTTATATATTCATAATTTTATATGGAAAGCATTTAAAAATTATTTATGATCCAATCAAAATAAAGAGCCTGAATCTTACATTTCAAAATATTAGCTAATCATATTGGCCAGGCGCACGCGTCATCTTAAAAATTATAAATTGTATTGTGTACTGCTTAATATATTTAACTACTAGCTGACCCGGCAAACTTTGTAACGCCTCAAAATCTATTTATCAAATAGTTTTCATATAAAATATAGCCTATGCTATTCGTAGATAATGTAGCTCTCAAATGGTGAAAGACTTTAAAATCGGTCCAGTAGTTTTTGAGCCTATTCATTACAACCAAACAAACAAAGTTTTCCTCTGTATAATATTAGTGTAGATGTAGGTTTATATATCTAGGTAATAATTATAATGATTTACATGTAAGTGCTAATGAAGAAAATATGCATTACATACGTAACAAGCTAGGCGAAATCGTTATTTAGATACATATCAATTTTGATGATCTAACACGATAAACATTGAGCTTATATCTTATTTATCACACAGGCAAGCCCGTTCAATTGTAGGCTAACATATTTCCAATGTAGGTAAACACAGACGATTCAAATTACCTAGTTCAGAACACTCTGCTTGTCACTTGGAGTGAAATATGACTTAATGCGAATACCTATAGAAAAGCACATCTTACGCACATAGATCTAGGCACAATGGTGTGCTCAGTGCGCGCGGCGAGATCGTTATCATTTGGGAATCACACTAACAAGTAAACGTGAACCGGCAATGGGAGTCGGACCGTTGGTACCGAATTCAATACAGTGCGGAAGCGCTGAGACGGTAATCTGCCTGCGCCGCGCCCGCAGATCGAGATATTTACTTGTATGCTAATGGAGGCCCTTACCGTGCGACCGCACCGCGAACAACCTGATGTGATAATACCGAACGGTCGCCATATAGAGTGATACGAACACGGGAGATACACGTGTAGATAAGGACGATTGTCGGGGCGGACCGTAATAGAGACAAAGGGACAAGTCGCCATTGCCGTTCCGGTACTGTACAGCTACCCGACCATTTCTAACTACATATAATAATAATGCCGATATAATAATTCTATTATCGCTTCTAGCGCTGAACGGGCACGATTCTTCGAGCTAGCAACTTACTGTGCGCTTAAAAGGCAACTTGATTATGTTAATTAGAAAAAGATTGAACTCAATATACCTGTTTAGCTACTTCTACTTCCTGCGTAGGCAGCTAGGAAGTTGCAGTTTCGCAAATCGCAATCCTGGCGAGGTGCGGGGCTCGCGGCGCGTGCGTCCCTCGTCGGTCGTCGCAACTTTCTTGTGATTCCAATGCTTACAACATAAATTCCTGCTAAGAAGATCAATCAGCCGGCTCGGTTGTTAGGAGCCAGCGAGATTCAAGCAATTTGTCGAAAGGTCATCCCGCACAATTATAGTCCTCATTGACGAGCACCTACGCGAGGCGCGTTATAAATAATGCACGCCTTTCTAGTCATAATGTATTACTGTAATCTACCCGACCATTATTTAAAAATAATTTTCCTGTTACACATAACTCGGTTAAGCCTTCAGCTTCTATCCTCTTTATAACAAATGTTATCTTTAACCAACTTTCCAATTTTCTGTATAGAAAACGGATAAGAATGTTACAAGGAATCGAATTACCAATAATTGTAGGTTAGGTACTAATCTATGTTGTAGGTACAATAATAATTTAAATATTATCATTGCACATATGAATATATCTAAAGCTTACAAGATAAGACATATATTTCTTCATTCTAGTGATATCATTTAAGGAAGGTTGCGTGGTTCCGGATGAATAAATTTTATAACTGTTATTAATGTTAAATGGGTTTTATACAAAAACAACGATAACAGGTTCACATTACGAAGCTTGAATTGCTAGTGCGGTTCTTCTGTAATTAAATGTGTGTTATGTTACTCAAAGCACAGGATGTACGCGTTTACACTGTGGTTCGAAACATACCATTGCTTCATGATAAACGTTGCAATCTACTTGCAACCCAAAAAGGGAGATTCAATTTATTAGATGTATAGTTTAACATGAATTTTCATTGCATGAAGGAGGAGCACGAGCCTGATTATTGTTTAGTACATTACTGTGAAGCGCTCGCAGCTATGTGGCATCGATATATCGAAATTCAGACGCTGTGATAAAACAACGTCCAACACATACTATCATAAATGTAGATAACAAAAATAAAATCATAGGCGTTTTTGTGCTTCAAAGGTTTAATTAAGTAGTCAGTCCTTGCCATCATTAGGGTAGTTGAGCTTAATGACTCAGTTACTAATCCGTCAGTATCTGCACTAATCCGAAGTAAAGAATTTTTATGCAGTTTTCCCTAGGCCTCACTTGTGCTAACAAGAAACCCGAGCTTAGAAGTCTATACATAAATGCCATATAATTATGTATTTCTATGAAACTTTAAGTACCATTTTACATTTCACCTGTTTAAGTATCCATCAATTCCGTCAGGATGAAATGAAAATAAAGTACTTACGACGACGTAATATGAACATGAATTGCACGTTATAAGGTTTGCTAGATTGAAGCTACAGCAATCAACAGCATTCTAAGAACAAAACAACAGCTATGTAGTGTTACAACATAATTTTCTATCGCGGACAGTTTTATTGAATAATAAGTATCGTAAACAGCTTCCTGACGTATAAATATAGCTGTAGATCGCGCCTTCATGTGATTTAACAATATTGTCAGTAAACGTCGCAATTACTACTTAGCTGTGAATTTTAAGTAAGGAGCCCGCTGTCCAGTTCGAGTTATTTGAATTACTGGAATTAGCATAAGTTATTATAAGTACCAATTCCGTTGTAGGCTTTTATGATATTAGGCTTATTAGTGCTGAACATCTTTACTCCTCATAAACAATTATCTACTACATTTATAAAACTACTGTAAACAATTACGAAGGGTAATGCTCAATATAAATTAATCTCAAGATAAGGATAGTTAAAATGCCATAACAATTTAAACTCGCACTGTTAAAGACCTTTCTAATGTAGCTGATGATGGCAAGGAATCCAGCGATAAGTGCAATTTTCCATCGCAACTAGGTTCAATTGTAATTTTCATTACGTGGCCCAGGGGTTCGCGACCTACTCTAATTAGCTTGGATGCTTATGATTAAACGGCTCGGTCACGATTCGTCGATTTACGTCAAATCCGTTGCGGTTTTCCCTTGATAAGGTGAACATCCGTCAAGACCGTTGCCTACTAACAGAAAGATTTATTTTGCTCTTCTGTGTTATGTGAACAAATTTATATGGCTAAACAAAGGCGATCTCAGTCAGCTCGGAGCAGCGAAGGAAATGCCAATTTACCTAGTCGGATAATTTACTTACCGAAGCTTAACATACATCTGGTTGCCGAAGGGTATTTTGACGGGAATCACGATTTCTGTCGGTCTCGTTGACGTAATGGCTCGAAGTCTCGAGGCAAGGCAAAACTATAATGCGTCGAAATAAGGAATGCATTATGGCGCTTAGATGAGCCTGGCTTCGTTGATCTCAGAGGTTATTTTATTCCTCGTTAAAGTAACATAAGTTTCTATAATAAATAATCCTTAGTAATTGCTTTATATGTACCTATTTAACTAAAAATATTACATCCAGGATCAATAATCATTAGCTATAGAAACCGTTATAATAAGAAACACATAATAAGGCGAACATTTTCATTAAACAGACGCCTCGAGATATAGTTAGATGCCCACTAAAAGCAGTCTTAATAACTTCGTTAAAAAGCTCTTCTAATTGACGCCGTGAGCTCTGAAATCAGTTATCCATTGTACACAGTAGAATTGTAGAACTGTACCTATTTAAAATAGGTAGACTTTATAACTATAGTTTAGACGGAGTTGGAATGATATAGTAGTAGATATTATTTTAAGTAAGGTCGTTAGCGCAAAATCAAAGGCCCTATTGCTCTTGTTCTACTAGGTCTAAAAAACGCTTTCAACACAATTCACACAACACAACTCACAGCCCCACACTAGGATTTCTTGTATCGTGGGTGCTATGGACACACACAGAGACAAATATACAAGCACCCAGACCCAGAAACAGAAATCTAAATTCATTTAGAAATCTGTCTTGCCGGTGATCGAACCCGGGACCCTCTGCGCGTCAGACCCGCATGGTGACCGCTTCGCCACGCAGGTCGTCAAGGTCTCTTTTCAGAACAGCTTTTTTTCAAGCACATGGTAGTAGGTATTTGTACAAATAACCTTCCTATGACATCAATTAGGATCTCTCCTGTAATATGTCATAAAATGATAATTTTATTGGCGGTTGTATGGATGAAATTGGCAAGTAAGCACCTAACGGACTTACGTTTGCCATCAAATTTGCACGTAGCTTTCTTATTCAGTTTGGTATTTTTCCATTCCTGTACACGACTAGGTGCAATAAAGTTGATGTAGGTTGTGGTCTGCGTTTGTGCGGTTCTTGTCCATACTTACGTTGACCGTGTCGCGATCGAGGGGTCTCTCGACGTCCGGCTGCCGGCCGAGTGTTTGCACAGCCGCGCTCACTGGGTCACGGAGCTTGTCGCACTGTATGCTTGTCAATTATCCGCTTCTCGACCCCCGTAATGACTACCTAAATATTGCAGCCTGTAATTACGATGCCATGTTCAATTTGGTGTCTGTAATAGGTTCGCACCGGGATGTTTTTGTCAATGCAAAAACTAACAAAACGACGTGCGAATACTGTTATTTTTGTTTTGCATATCGTTTTCGGCACGTCTATTGATAGGCGTCGATCGGACGTACTGTTCGATCCGGCGGAGAAATCTGATATCAGTTTGTCCATTAGAGGAAAACATCCCACCTGTAATGATGTTCGGTACCTACGTCCGTCAAGATGTTATCTTGAAGAAATAAATTAATGAATAAAACACGGCCGTGCGTGCCGCGGACGTACCATGACGTTGCAGATAACACCTTACAATTTGAGTATGAACAAACAAGTGTTATTGTTCAGAAAAAATCAGGACTCCTTGGGTAACTTTGATTCATGTGTGGATGTTTCATAACCGAGGTCAGAATCGTGAATTTTAAATTGGTGTTACTTGTTTGTATATAACTTGTAACCGCAAATTCGGAACATTTATTTTGGTACGTTGTTTGTCAGTTGTTGGTATTCACGGGGCGTGAACTGATGTGGTGTGATGGTTATAAGCGCAACGATTAGGCAGCGACGCGTCAGCGAGGCGATGACATAGTACAAGCTAACGACCGCGCCCGTATTCGTGGGCACTTACCGTGAACTTAAATGTGTACCTACGTGATCAACGCACAGCCTCCGCAATTTTTATGGGCTTCATAAAAACCAGCTTCATAAAATATATGAAAATATATAATGAGATGCACGTAAGTTATATGTTAAATAAGGTAAGTCATTATATAAAATTGCAAAAAGACAAATTTATAACTATGTTTTTTAATTTAATAGGTATAAAAAGCATAAACATCTGTTACGGTATTTAAATATTACAAGCTTCTGAAAATGTTCGTGTATGATATAACTTAGTAGGTAATTATTGGCGACTTTTATAAGTAAATATTTTTTTATTGTAAAAGTGATATATAATTTAATGTTTTATTACCATTATTATGCTATGCATAAATATTTATATTTTATCGTCTACTTGAAAATACATTAAGTTCTAAGTACGACCTAATAATTGAACAAAATGTTTTTCTTGTACAACAAGAATCTAAAGGAGTTTACTGTGTTAACAGGTAAGGTACGCTTTAACATATGATTTGTAAGATTTTTTTTAAAACTTGTATCTGATGTTTCACTAAGGATTTAATAGTCAATTGGTGATAAAAGATAATTAATTTTTCAAGGATATGGTAGGTACGTGATTATGATTATACTTAACCTCACAGAAAATGTAAACATTGTAATAGTAATTGCTTTTATAGTAATTTCCTTATCAGGGCTCGTGTAATGTGGTAGCTATACCGGGTTTCGACATTATGGGTCCTTATTTTGAACTTTATTAAAATCAGACTGTGCAGGATTCTGCTGTCCTTCGAGTACCTAATGAGTGTAAGTAGCGTTAATGACTACACGCTCTTTTGCAATTAGGTATGTGGTGGATCTTATAATTTATGCAAATGTAGGTAGACATGTTTCAAGCGCCTACGTTACAATTGTCAATCGGTGTTTAGCTCTCGTCACAGATAGACGTGTCGATGCATTGGCGGGTCAAATAGTATTGTTATCTGGGTAGGAGACACTGCAGTTTACTAAAAAATATTAAAAGACAATATAATATTTTATTTATAGTAGTGACCACTACATCATACTTTTACTTATGCCATCATAAATAGTCTTTCTACCTTTATCATGAAGAAAATAAGACGCACAGTGACTTATAATAATTATATACTTATTTATTTTGTATATCACATATACAATGAATGAGTGTCGTCTCGCTGGTGAACAATATGTCACAATAATAAAAATATATGTACCGAGATTTGTTCCCGGCATCAAATTTTCATATCGATATAAAATATTTAATAATATGGAGTCACTATGTGTATAATTTCCACAAATAAATTTAAAAATTAAATTCATTTAATTTAAAAATAGGTTGTTAGTAGATCTGATATTTTGTCATAATTATGAAGTTAATTTATAGTCAATCAGATTTTGTATTTTAAATGTTTTTTTTTTTATTTTGAATTCATGTTTTTAGTAATTAATTAAACAATAAATATTTGATTCGAAAACTTAACAGAAACAAATTAATAATAATATTTTTTTAATGCTGTCAATACAATTTTTCAATTTACCCCTATTTTTAGATCCAAGAATATTTAATTTGATATAAAAACTTTGTATAAATAACTATGTTACAGATGAAAACTCTTATATTTAGACGGATAGCAAAATAAAACTAAGCTTATAATATTTTGTGATGTAAAATATTTATTATAATATAGACAACAGTCTTTGTCATAGCTATGTATGTATAATAAACCTATTCTCTATGTTAACATAATATTATCCACATGCGTACTGTACCAAAGTCTGCCCGTTTCTTGTGAAGCATATTTTATAATTATTAATATAAATATAGTAAATATGTAAAATGACAATTCACATCTACATCTGCACGAAACATTTGATAAATATACACAAGTACTGCTATAAAAAGGCACATTTTATTTCACGTAAATGACCTGCTGTTTATTAACAGACTAATATAACCGCTTTCACATAAAGTACGGGACTTAATATTATAATAAATAATAACGTTATTTATTTAGCAAGTTAAGAATATTTTAAGGAAATTCAACAAAAAATAAATGAAAGAACTTTATTAAAGTATCAAATGACAAGGGTGGACCAAAAAAGGCGGCTGCATATTGCCAAACTGTCTTTATCGCGATTGTATGAATCTGTCATTGTCTGTCACATCGTAATTATTACACGACGTTAAAATTATGGCACGGTACATACAGTGTTAGCGCCTGTAACGGTACTCACAACACCCTTCCCAATTGAAACATAATTTAAAACAAACAAAATAAAACGAATACAATACCTAGCCCGTAACTTTAAACACAATCATGTATTTCGAGTATATTTAATCTTAATCTAAGAAAACAACAGTTGTTTGTTTTTGTACTAAGAAAGTCAGTTTTAAGGCAAAAGTAAAAAGTATTATTACTAGAAAAGAATATCGCTTACAAACAGTGACCTACGAGTATTATTATAATATAACGGTCACATACACCTATTTCCCCGAGGCTATTGTTTTGAGTACCAGACAATTAACTCTAAGACTGTTTAACATTCTACTCTAGCGTCGTTACTACCATGCAGACAAAGGAAATATGGTACAGAGATATTTATAATAACTTCTGACAAATATATTTACAATTTTAAAATTTTCGACTATTCAGAATGTTATTCTCGTATGGTATTATAATCTACTCATCGACATCATAACCAAAAGTATAGGTTCAAAATATAAATTGACTAGTTTTAGAACTGCCGACGATGTTTTTCGACCTCTGGAAGAACATAATATCCCAGTTCAAATTAAATATGTCCATTGAGTATGTATGACATGTTATTTTGGCAAGAAAAACGTTGACGTAGAGAGACGGGGCTCGTCAGCGAAGCGCGAGCGGGCGGGTATTATTAGCTCCTCGCGGGCTAACGAAGCGTAATTTAAGAGCGGCGCCGGATTAGGCGTTTTTTCGTTCGGATCTCGGGTCCCGGAGTCGCAGCAGTTTCGGGTAATTAAGCGGTCGGCTATACGTGTAATTATATGTGAAAATAGCGTTCGGTAAACGCGGGGTCGTTGGACCGCCGGCTAAAAAATGTGCGGTAAAAACGTCCGGTAAAAAGTGGGCGAGCGCGTCTGTCAAAACACGTCACGGGATTATGGATGTGTCGCCCGCGGCGCTCTTATCGGCTCAACAGTTTATTGATCGGCCGGCGCGCGGTAGCGGCCCCACATTGTGTGCTAATGAGAGCCCGGGAGCGCAGGTGGCCACCAATGGCTATCCCTTTAGGTCCCTTCGGCTGTGCGACCGAGTCGACAACGACACTATACAAATTTAACCGACGCGCAGAGTTCAAGGAAGACGCTCGATACCATACAAATCCGATACTCGGTGGCAACCGCGTGCATCACAGTCACCATATCGGTTTTCTATTCAGAGGGTTCCGGGTTCGACCCCGGCCAGATAGATCTAAACGATGAATTTAAATATTTCTGCTGGGTGTTAGTATACATGTCCCTGTGTACTTTTATGGGATTCACAACACGAGAAATCGTAGAGCAGGGTTATTGATGTGGAACGCGTTTATTATTTAGGTAACTAATGTTGCTTGATAGGGGCGGAATTAAAAGTAGAATTTGCATATTATTAGATCGATTGTCTTTTGTTTTTTCTAATAAGTAATGAATACAGTTTGTTTATTCAAAAATCATAATTGAAAAGAAACCGGTCCATAAAAACGTGTTTGATTGTAGCGAACTTCCAACTCGCAATTTATTCATACTCGGTTTCGTACATATCGCGCGACTCGATCGCTCGTAGTGATTACAGTCGAAAGCCACAAGTAAAACAAATATCACGTCACATTGACAATAATAGATGACGTCTCTCAATTTATCACTCTGCGCTCGGAGGATATGAGGGTGCCGCTTATGTAATGACTTATAAATACGACTGTCTGAACGATAAGATCACGGTGTTCAGCGCTGTCACCATTGTTCGTCCCGGTAATGTGATATAAAAACGAAAATTACATCATACGATTTTGCTCGGACACCAACGAAGCCTAGACATACCTATAATTTATATCTATAACACGTTACAAAATAGTGAACATTAAGTCTTGAAGATTATTTATTAACCCATTATTTATTAGCTTTCAATTTAATGTCACGGAAAAAGCAAGCGAATAGACTCCGAAAGGGTAAATATTCTATACGATAAGTCTGTGAACTCGCTGTGGTATGCGGAGGCGAAGATATGCACGCTGATTGGCGGAGGCATGCGCATTCAATAATGAGATCTATAATATTCGTAGACATGGCTTCCTATATGATCAATTTGACTGATGTGGGCACTATATATATATATAGCTAATATATACAGTAGACACGCGATAATCTGGCCCCTGTCTACTCCGCAGACCATTGTACTCCGACAAGCAAAAAATATTCGTCAATATTTATCGAATAGCCTACAACTCATTATGCGGCTATGTGATGTGACGGCTGTACGATGTATGTGGACTGCGATGCTTATTATATTATTAATTAGAATAAAATATATTAAATTACATATTGTGTGATATCTATCTGTTTACTTCATTCAAAAACTTTCAGTACACGTACTATATTTTGACGTAAAGTATTGATTTTCAATATTTTATTTCCCGACAATTTTCAGATACAACGGGTCGGAGGCAAAGCACTATAGAGCAATAAATTCGGATAATGCATTGCAAAATGTTTATCGAATTATCGCGGGTCTACTGTATTACATAAGGAGTCTATTTAGCTACTTTGTCTACGTAAACCACATGACATTTTATAATTAGACATTGAGTACAAAATCACAATTAATTTATCGCAATTCACAGCTCTTTCAACAACTCAGCTGGTTAAAAACTCGAATGCATTATAACATTAAAAATTGTACAAAAACTGATTAGGATACAATGAAAGTGCGCTTAGTTTATTACTAACAATATTATACTATCAATTTATTATCACCATTCATTCATTTATTTGTGCCTATGACCCTTCCCGATCACAAGCAGGAATGAAACAAAAAGCGTGTGTGTACTTATGTACACACGGAATAAGTTATACTTCTTTGGCATAATCATAGATTAGTAAAGATACTTCGCCGCCTTGAAATTGAATGAAGCCACAAACGGCTTATTAGTAAGTTCTTTTTTTGAATTCTTGACAAATAAAAACATTTTTAGAGAAAATTTACGAATAAATAATTAATAATGCGTAATTTACATCATAAATAAATAATTCTTTCAAATATTTCAGGAACATTTTAGCACGGAGACGTGGCGCAACTTTTTTACGCAACTATTTCAATTCTCAAAACTGGGTACATTTTCTTGTTAGGAGTGCATAATCTTTACTAATCTATGGGCATAATCAATAACATAGTTATTTATGCATAAAAATATTATTTAATCAAACAACCAATACGACAAAGAAATTATGTGTTACATCGGCGCGCAACTTCGTCGCAAATTAAAAACAGACACTGATCTGTTTTCCCAAACGCAAAAGAAGTATAACTTTAAAAATTTAGGATGTAGAAAAGAACGTAGCCTAAAACTAGCTGCTTCAAAGCATATAACGACCACGCTTACAAAAAGGCAATAGGTACTCAAAAAATGTATAAAAATCCGAACGCTTGCTCCACTATTCAGCGAATCGTAATATAGCACCTCTTCTTATAAATAAAATAAACACCATTCACTTGTATTTACAAATACACATTAAAAAGAATATCGACATTTGATAGTAAGGTTAGTTGGGGTAATATCGGAGTTGGGGAAAATCGTAAGATAGATTTTTTTTAAAGTAAGGTCCGTAATTAAAAATATTATCAATCTGTACAATTTATATGCCACATGCCTGCCAAAGATAAATTTGTCAATTTTTAAATAAGCGTAAATGTTTTCATTTATTGACAATGCACGACGCAATGAAAACTATGTACTTATGAGTATGATGTTATCAACTTCGAAAAATACGACCAAAATAACGTACCATTTAGATCGCAGGATTTTACGTAGACTCCGGTACTACCCCAAGTAATCTCATATTTGAGATACAAAATATCAGTGAACGGTTTGCCATTCACGCGAACTTACAAATTTGTTATTCATATTAAAAGTTTGTTATCATGTTGGCATTGCACGCTTTGATTTACGATACTTGTAAATGTCAATCACACGTTTTGAGAATGTGCACAGTGACGGCCCACTACGCGAATCTGTTGAAGATGTCCGTGGTGATGCCCTTCAAGAGCTCGAACACTTCCGCCGCGTCGCCTTCCACTTCCCCGCTGTCATCCTGTCTGGTGACCTGGAAGGAAAAAAACAATCTGTAAGACTGTACAACTGTAAAGTTATTGCCAAAGTGCTAGTCCACTCTGAAGTTGTTCCGAGCAGGTGTTACGCAGGCGCAAGAGCAGGCGAACATTTTTTTATGGCGACGCGATTCATTTCTATATTCAGAGCGGACTAGGCGGACACAATTACCCTTCTGATGTTTGAGTCTTTTTTTTTAGGGAATCCGTGCTATGCTACTCTTCATGAAGCAGTTGGGGGGATTTTTTGAGCACACAAACCTTTGCGCAATTATAAGGGCGATTTCAGATTTTGAACTTTGAACCCTCCCCTTTTCGCCTGGCTTAGGTTATTCTGTACAGTGCTGTTATCCAAAATGCAACTTATGGACTAAGACTCGATCAAAAACGTAAAAAATGAGTTATCCGTTACTAATGTTTTGGATATTAGTAAAAAAGCGTAGTAGGTATTATACTAACATCACGATTCATACTACATAACCAAGCATTGAGTTGACAATTGAGAAATTTAGAAGGCTGAGTGTTGTGTATGGCGAATTTTGTAGTAGGAGGCGTCACTACTGTCTCCGTCTCTGAAGTGTCATAGACCATATTATAGGACTAAACATTCCAAACCCCATTTCCTGTCCAATTTTTTTGTTTATTTCTTATTTTAATACCGGATATCACAGTAAAAAAAAACTGTCAAGGATGTGACGTTTAAGGATGTGTCACTAGTTTGTTCTGGTTTACAAAATCAGAGATTAATAAACGGTTAATAAAATTAATAAACGGCTATTAAAAATTAAATGACGTTAGTGGCGGCAAAGTGATACATGTGTACTAATATTGATGAAGAAAGATCGAAAGATATACAAGATATCTTTCGATGAAGACCGAGTGATATACAACTTGGATTTTCCAAAAGCGAAGGATTGTGTAATTTACGACAATCACCGTTACGGAGCAAGCGGTTAGATTCGAGAGCTACAAATCTTTCTGATGTATATTCGTTGCGAACATCAGATACCTATAGTACATAATTTCGCCACCGTAAACCATATTGGAATTGACACATCTAGTGTAGTGTAACCGTTATTTAACAGTGCTCGTATATTTGTATATCACAGCACTATTTCAAATCGAATCGGAGCTTTGGATTTATATCGTTCGTTAGTAGATTGCCGACATTTACTCGTAGCCAGATATCAATGTTTAACGTCACGAACACAGCCGTATTTCCCAAAGAATATAAACATGTCAAAACTATATTTCGTAGAGAACAGACACCGTTAATGTGTGACTGATATACGATTACGTATACGTAATTTGTAAGATTAAATTTCGCCTCCAGCGTCATCGTATACATTCGTATCGTGGTTAATAAACGACCGTAATGATAGATAAACTGGAAAGTTACACGCAAACGATAAAATAATTGGCTCACAAAATACGTGAAGATAATTCAATCATTTTACATTAATGCTTGAGGGCTAATGATATATTTTAGGTGTTTAAAACAAAAGTGAGAAAAAAGTTGACACTATTTTCAGGTGAAAGATAATGGGTATGACAAAAAATGATATGAATGAAATGGGATACGGACAATGAATGTGTTCCGTACTCATTGTTGGCGATTTCTCAGAGAGCTATTCGCTAATAACCGCTATTAGAACGCCTTCGCTCAGTTTCAAAGTTGCGTGCGGACTACTGGCCTTACAACTACAACCTGTACAAAAAATATAATTATTTTCAGAACGGTAACACTAAATTGGCCTTCTATGTAGAGGAGATTGTCTACGGTAATATTAACGTCATGTCATGTGCCGATATCTGCCGATGACTCCTTCGAGGCGAGCAGCCGCGCTAAGCAAATGTTATAAGAAGTGGCGTAAGTAATTAGCGACTAATGTGACAAGGAACTAGTTACTGTCGTAGATGTTGGCTAAAGATAATAATTTATATGTAACAGTGGAATTTTACATAACTAGAGGTTATTGTACTTAAAAGTATTCGGCGCGTTATTCGGCTAACTATTCGGCGCTTTATTAACTGTACTTAAAATATAGTACACAAGCTTAATTGAATACTTGACAATGACGAACAGTTACCGCTAAAGTTATGAGAGGTTCTGTCAGTACTCAGCCCTGGCAGTTAAAAATAAATTCCTAAAGTCGAATCGTGACGTCTCATCTCCATTTTTCCATTTAAATACGATTATTATTCATATTAATCACAGGTAATGTATCATAGTAGATGCTTCCGTTATTTACACGTGCAGAGAAGTGCAGTTAGATCGGTAACGACGTGGTATTAGTAAATAAAACGAGGGATTGATCGGCGGCGACAAGGCGATGTAACGATGAGGCGGGTGCTCTACGCCAATTGGACGAATAGATATTAAATCGTAGATACGGGGGTCTTCGAGCCGAAAATTCGATTGCGAATATCGAATGACTACGCGCGAATGCTAATTAAGTCAATGTGTAAAATGTATAGAACATCGGTATAGCGGTTTTTAGGAACTCCAACACGATGGAATAAATAATTGTAATTGCTTTTTTATTGGCTGTACGCTTATTGCACTTGCTGCAATAACTATTTTCTGTTTCCTCATAATATAGACTGAAAGGTTCAATAAACGTCAGTTAGATTGCACGCTCGTTTACTAATGTAATAAAATGAACGTATTCCAATTATTTCACGCAGGTGTCTATTTACTTATAGACGCGTGCCTCGCATCCTGCATTTAGATGTCAACTGATATGAATTGTGTGCGATGATATAATATTCATTATTGATTCTGGACGTCCTGGAACCGCGGCAGGCATCAGGCATTCAAGATTGGAATCTTTGCATCGATCCGCTCTACGCATCGGTAGAACGCGGCAGCGAGTTATCAACGAGCGTAAACGATTAGGATCTGAGATATTCGTGCGACGCGCGACTCCGCAGGTCATTACGCCGAATCTGTGGTCGCTCGCCCGCCGCATACAACGGTATCGCGACTAAGGTTGCCAGGTACGATAATTACAATATTGGGACTCGTGTATATTATGTAAGTTTACCTTAAATAAACACGGTATTACAATGACTCCAGGTCTACGGAAGGTGGGAAGAAATTATTAATAAAATACCACCTAGCATTTGTACCAATTTTGTTTATGTTATATTCATTCTTCTTGTGTATTTATTTGTGTACGGTTACAATATTATTAAATTCAGATACACAATATATTCTCTTATTTTTGTATAAGTAATACTCAGTTCTTTATAAGTAATAATCAAATGTCGGTTTATTTACTAATTTTGATTTTTAATTTACAGACCAATTTAAATTTTCATTTCAAATCTGTACAGTCCTGAGCTCAGGTAAATGAGGTCCATCTGAAAATCTTAATTTGTGACGGGGAGGGGCGCGCAGCGACACGGCAACATGTTAATGACATTACAGAGTGTGGACCTCCAATTTTATTAACACTTCCGACCCGGCAAGATAATTAATCAGATTATGTCACAACATTCTCTCAGTTGTTCCTCGAAGTCGAGTCGTCCGCGTTCTGCGGGCGGCTTTGCAAAAAACCCATCGTGACACCGGCGCTCGGCTGCACGAATTCAAAACCGGTGATCGAGATATGCGCGCATAATAAATTGATGATATTTTTAACTGCTTAACATAACAATGTACAAAATTAATCAGACGACAGGAGCGACACAAAAGATTAACCAGCTTTGCATTTATTATCCCCGGTGGGTGAACGTTCGAAACATGAACTCCCCGTGCCGATTGGAGCTATTTGTTTATTATGCTTGCACTTGGCGGGAGACGGCAGGAGCCCTGAGACAACAATGCTGAAAAATATATCGATTTAATATGATAAATATCATTCATCCGCAGGATACGATGGAGTTACGTTTCGTGCATTTATTTTACAAGCGGAAAAGCTTTATAAGGCTTTTGTGGTCGTTTTCAATTGAAAGTTACATTATTAATGAGAACGTCAATTAGTTGTAATGAGAATAGGAAACGATGGATATAAAGATCATATAAGTTATATTCGAAAGAATATGTTAATATTTTCAAGTCTTAATGCGAAAGTAGATTAAGATAAATATAAATTACACGATAAAATGTTTGTAAAGCTTTCTAGGAACAAAATTTGTGGTTAAAAGTTCACATCTAAAAACCAAATTAAAACTTATTAAACCAGGTTGGTGTAAGGCCACAGTAGAATGAGTATAAGAACGACGCTCCATTTCCGTAAACCGAACCCTTGGCCGCGTTACTCGTCGATCGCATGTGGTTGGATTTAATTTATCATTACCGTACGTCAAGTTGAACGACCTACTTATGTACAAGTTTTAACACCTGTAATATGATAATAATACGTAGAAAACTTTGGGCATAAAAACAAGGGAGACATGTCAAGTAGCCATGACGCTTGTCGCTTTGATTTATGCAAAATTATCTATCGTGCATATAGTAAACAATTTCTTGTTGAAATCGTAATCGTTTTACGAGTGTACGTAATGTATAAGTTACATGTTTTTTGTTTAAAAAGAAACATATTTTAAAATGGAGTCAGACCGCTCGTATTTATAATCCTGCGGCACCATCGCCGTACCAACTTCGCCTTAAAAGTGAAGCGTTAATGGTATTGGATATAAATATTGTACTTCACTGCATAGTCTCTTCAATGATAATGTTGACATGTAGTACACCGCCAGTCGTCAGCCTTGTGTCACGTATATTCAGAGCTAAAAAACCTCGAATTCAAATAATTTAAAACAATATCCAACCTACTTATAGCGCCCCCTACCGGTAAATGTCATTATCGTTTTTCGTGCAGCCTGTGTACATTTATGATTTTTCAAAATAAGAAATAAAATAAGTAATTTATCGTAAAAATTGTTAATTTATAACAAATATTTCAATTAATAATTTATAAAAGACGTAGGTGTGATATATTGTGCAGAAAAGTTACAATGGAAAATAAAGAATTTTGACGAAATTATTCTGAAGACTTGTACTAGGCGGCCATTACGAATGCAGTCGCAAATTGAAAATGTATTATTTTCATTTATTAAAGATAAGATGATAATCTTATATATTAATGAGGAATGACAAGGTAAATTTTTACATATATATTTTTCCAAGCAAAGGATTTTTAGATTACCATATTGTTCTGTAGCAAGGAATTTGACGTCTTATGTTCATTAACTAAGCTTGTCACCTATTTAGGTGATCTCGCTTATTTAAATCCTTATATAAATCTCGCTTATATAAAGCTATGAACATAGAAATAGGGTGCTATTTAGCCCCGTGCATGGGTACTAACCCGTTTATACTGAGTATTTACTCACATAAAAGAATCTACTATTGAGTAGAATATACCTAATAGGTATTCACCCGTTCAAATAAGGTTATGACCCTTACATAATGGATATTTACCTACATTACAAGAAATAGGGTGCTATTTAGCCCCGTTCATGGGTACTAACCTGTTTATATTGAGTATTTACTCACATAAAATAATCTACTATTGAGTAGAATATACCTAATGGATATTCATCCGTTCAAATAAGGGACCCTTACATATTGGATATTTATCTATATAACAACTATAATAAGATACTATTATTAAGTAGATGGATACAACGGATATTCACCCATTCTAATAGGGTATGATGTCCTTCACATCGGGTAAATAACCCATATAACAAAATACTAATAATCAGTAGATAGACACAACTATTACCATCGATTGGGTGTAATGATTTTAATGAATGAACATTTTATTGAAGAATCATTCTGATTAATAATGTACATGATACAGGATATAGAGATGACAATTTATATCCTTTTGTAATACTCTAGAAGAACCTAAATTTGGTTTAACCATTCATAAGAATTTGGTATCTAGGTAGATCAGCATATTAAAGAGTAATTTACTAAAGGAACTATCTATCTATCTAGATGGTGATAGATAGACTAAAGGAAAAAATAGTTTAAAGGAAGAACACTAGCCTCTAGGAAACTGTGGGACGGATAACACATGATTAGACTTTAAAAGTTGCACACGTCGCAGTTACTATTGTAGCTGTAAAGAGTCAAAAGCCATGCCACATCAGGCGAATGCTTACTGCTCTCGAGCATTTGACATGATTGTTTCTTAATAATTTTAAATTATTTGCCTTTATAAAGATAATTTGCTATCAATTATCTTATTACTGGTGCTGGTCATTTATTATGTATAATAAATAATAAGAAGAAATTTCATAGTACAAGTACTGGAACAAATGATCGGCAAAATGGTTTAAGAAACAATGATTGTTCAATTCATATATATATAGTACAATATTTTATAATAACAAATATAACGAAGATATTTACACTTCATCCTATGATAAACTTCATCCAAAAGTTTGAGATACTCATACCAAATAGGGTCATTATCTGACTTACAACAAGCCTCATGCACAAATACCTGTATCACAGAAAGGCTTGATCGAAGTTTCCTTTGGAATAAATCTTCAATCACAACAGATTTTTAGGTGAGTGGTTAATAATGTGGTCGATTATAATTATAATTTTAAAGACCAGTTGTAACAAATAACTATTGACCCAAGTTTTGCAAGTGGTTAGCTTTAAGAGTCTATTTGTATAAACACTTAAACTCATTATTCTCAAGGAATGAAGATTTTTTTTCAAAATATACTCGGTATGTGTGTAGAAAGACTTCTCACATCAGTGGTAACATATTGTTTACTCTTAACCAATTTTTTACAATATTTTTACTTTACCAACACCTGATGATGGTGATGTTGGTTTATATTGATAACTTGGTCTTAATCTTGAGCTTTAAATAAAGCCCGGCATTCCACTCACTACTTACTATTGTTTTCAAGAATGCATATTTGGATACTAATTCATGATTACCTTAAACAGTGTTTACATGTCTATGGTTAAATGGAAATTCTATGCATTTCAAGTTCTTTCCTTTGGTTTGAGCAGAACACTATATTTATGTTTTTACTAACCTTTTAAAAGATACAAGACCATACATAACTGATTAAGATCTAGGGACATTGTGTCAGTTATATATTTATATAACATAGTTCCTATTTGAAATGTCATAATATTGGACAAGGAACAATAACGACACTTAGTAATTTAGGATCATAGACATAATAAGCTATATCATTCTTTAGGATTTATTGGTTACTTAAAAGATAGTTTGATAATTGGAAATAATACAACTGTTAAGGTTGTTCATTGTATTATACAAGGAATAAATAAATAAAAAATCAAATTGCTTTACCATTAGATAAAAGATTAAAAATCAACACAAGGGTGAAATAAAAAAAAAAATAAAAATAAAAATAAAAAAAAATATATATAATAATAATATTAAAAAATAAAAATTATAATAAATGCAAAGATATGTATATATATATAACAATTTTAATAATGTTTATCAAAATACTATCCCTCTTACAGATAGATATAATTACAGGTGGTAGTTGTCATATTATTTTTATTACCGGGACACAATCAGTTATGTAACATATGGTCATTATTCTCGGTATTTTTGTTATTTGATTTAAATAACAAATCCGATCAACTATTTAAAGTTAAATGCAGCATTACTTGTGCTTAAAGATATTTTTTCAATAATCATCTTCAACACAGTGAAACCCTAATACGTGTAGGCGACTCCACAGTTATTTCATATAGAAACAGCATGGTGTTTAATACCCACATTTAACCGTAATATCAAGGCACATATTGGATTTATTGAATACCCAAAAAATGTTTTTATTTCCCTAATACATTCAATAATTTCAGAGTGAATTTGCTATCGCTAAATCAAGATTATACATTGCGAATTAACACTTTAAAGGTTTTTAAATAGATTTATTTACTAGGAAACCTACAAGAAGTATGACTTACATGTCATGACTAAGGTTATACTATTTAAATGGAAATATTCATTTTATTTCTAATAAAATAATTGTTGTTAAAGATTATCTCTGAACGGTTGGGGAGTTTGTGGTAGTATCAGACTGGTCCAGACAGTCCTAAAAAATAGTATTAAAAAAAATAATAATAATAATAAATAAAAATAAATAAACCTTTCGTTTTGGAAGGGTTGCATTTTGGGTCTCATATGAATTTAAAAAAAAAAAAAAAAAAAAAAAAACTAGATCCATCTGTTTTTCGTCAACGCTTTACCCTGTATGTTACTCGCTTCCTCGAGGAGCGTTTCGTTTCTATACACGAATCTCAAGATTTTGTTGCTCTACAAGCAATGTTAGACGCAATAATGAAAACGTGATGCTGGTGCTTATAATATTTTGGCCTAAACAGTGTAAATAACTAGATCTATCTGTAGACTGGTTACAATATTCTTTTCATTTTGATATATATATATCTAGAATTATTTTTGTTCTTAAAATGCATATTTAGGTTTTCTATCCTCCATATCCCAAGTATGCTATTAGTTGGGATAGTTACATCTGATGTATAAATATTTTTAGCGAGTTAAGTGTAAAATATTATATATTATTTAGTGGAGATGAAGAATAAATACTATTTACTTTTTTTGGTTATTGTAATTACTCATATAGTAAAAAAAAAAAAACAAAACAATAATAATATATGAGTAATATATATATATATATAAGTAATATATAAAAACAATAGATATCGTATATATTATGACGTTCACTTGGTGTAAGCCCGTGAATGCCATTATTACTACCGATTCGCCTACATCTGAGTCGAGACTTCTAAAAAGTATACATAAACATAATAATAACATTATTGTATATTAACCAAATTGCTTGGCGGAAGATATTGTATATTAAATTGCCACATGAATTTAAACCTTACTATAACCAGTGTTCAAACAATCTAGTATTACCATTATTTCATAGTAATCATAGTATTTGTCCAGCACATCCTTAATAAAATTACCTAGATAGGCCTAGTAACAGTTGAGAGTTACAAGAATAAGTTTATTTCTTTTATGTAATCTTATAATACAGTGACCTCCCAGACGACAGTTTCTAGATTTTACCAACCACGGAGGATGATGGCATTGATATATCATTTTTTACAATACATACCATTAGAGAGCACGCTTTACCACGCTGCTACGCTGACGTCTAAACATATGAGTGTCAGTTAAGACCCTCTTAGAAGGATAGCTGAATGGATCAGATCTAAGTTCAATTTTGTAGTAGAGACGTTACATCAAACGTATACTTGATAACTGTAATTAATATTTAAATAGATATATTAAATTAGGAATTTTAAAAATAATAGGATTTAAATGTTTTTGTATCTTGTTTAATAGGCTCGTTATTTTACAAATCTCTAAACATCTACATGTCAACATTATCATTGAAGAGACTATGCAGTGAAGTACAATTAGAAATTAAACGAACTTACCTAAGTGAAGTTCCAATTTCAATTGTACGAACTGCATAGTCTCGAAATGATATTATAACCCACCCACCCATACTTATATACGATAAGTATTACCCATAATATCATCTATGTTGTAAAATAATCGAGCTAATGAACTTACATCTTGACCCCAGGATCTCTAAACTTAATGACATTTACCGGTAGGGGGCGCTATAAGTAGGTTGGATATTGTTTTAAATTATTTGAATTCGAGGTTTTTTAGCTCTGAATATACGTGACACAAGGCTGACGACTGGCGGTGTACTACATGTCAACATTATCATTTCGAGACTATGCAGTTCGTACAATTGAAATTGGAACTTCACTTAGGTAAGTTCGTTTAATTTCTAATTATATTTATATAAAGCGTTGTGTGATACGTTAACGCGTCTGAGTTTACCTTCAGGTGGAACTCTTGCCTTATTTGGAAACGGTAGAAGTGTCTATGGGCCGCAGAGGAGATTTAACGTATGGTAACTGCATGCCCGTTTGCTATTTCCATCACATAAAATAAACACACGCTCTCTGTTGCGCGCCGCCAGTGTTGATAGAAGGACTCGTATTACCTTGCAGTGACAACATTATATATGATATTCCTTTTAGTGATCTGTGAGAGAAAACTCGCACGCACACAACGAACGACAACAACAGGTGTTGGCGGGAAAGTGTGCCATCGCAATGATAAAAGTACAATACCGATCACGTACAGAAAACTAGAGTATTAAATTTTCCGCTTGATTTTGGCGACAACGGTCTTTGAACGAAACGGCGTTTGACGTGTAATCCAATCACGAGGAAAGTGAGGGAGCCGAGATAGAATTTTGACTGTTAGATGTGCCAGTAGCTCGCTCTTTGTGGTTACCGCGGCATGTACGTGTGTTACGAACTGACGATCGTTTTAGATGTCGGCCCGGCATTCCGGTACGCTCAAGGTGTATGCACATTAACAGTGCATTTATGATAATAATATTCTTTATCTAAGCATATTCGTTGAAAATTAAGAATGATTATTCCTTCACGTAAACGCACATTTGCTACGAGACCATTTTATTTATTATAAGGTGATGTTGTTCACGATTTAATGAAAAAAAACAATTACTACATTTGTACCTTTGTCTGACGTCGAAATAAAACATCTTCGAAACTTTGAAAGTTGTCAAATATATTTTTTAAATTCGAGAAATCTGAATTAAATCTCAAAAATTCTCTCTATGGTCGATGTGAGGATTCTCAAGAATCCTCACATCGACCATAAATAATTAAAAGTTTATTTAATGTTAACAAAAACGTTTCGTGGTCGACAGGACGAAATTACTATTTTTTCACTTAGCGTGGAGCATACGGGAACTTTTAGCGGCCATTCAGGGCGTTTAGTGAACGCGCGATTGTGTTGGTGTTAATGGGCAAGCGTAGATTTTTTGGGTGACATCAGTACCCTTACCATGAGTTTTTACGTTTTCACAAGTATGACTGTTTTGGTATTTGTTTACGTATTGGCCCATACAATTTCCAATTGTGATACAATCCGCTAGGGGCGCTGATTGGAAATTATATGAGCAAATACGCAAACAAATACCATTACAGTCATATATGTAAAAACGTTAAAACTCATTGTAAGGGTACAGGTAGAGCTCGTAGACCGTGGAGAGAGGGCTGACGTGACAGGATTATTACATCGAGGTATTTTCGCGATTGTATCTCTACTGAATCACCGTGTGTGATTGCGCTTAAATTTAAAACAATCCGGTATTATTTTTTCAATGTCATTGCAATACTATTTTAAATAAACCGTTTTATCACTGACTTTTGAAAGATATTCCACCACAAATTGAAATAATCAACATTTCCATCGACAACAGAAACGTTTGACGATGGTGACAGCCGAGTGTACGGTCGGCCGAAACGGATTTTAACGACAGATGACAGTTCATTCGCGTTTTTAATTTCGAATCATCTAAATCTTTGAAACGTCATTTCAATAAAGATGATTGATAAAAAATATATTAAAGTACGACGACTTGCGAGGGAGGTAAAAAATTGCAGATATACATTAATATTTTTCCGAATACTGCTCATATTTTCAAATTATTTGAGGTACTTCATACAGACCTGACATGTTTCAAGACATAAAATTTTGATTACATTTTCTGAAAAATGGTTGTTTCAAACGAGAATGCAATCCACCTGATGGTAAGTAGCCACTGCCGCGATGGATAACTATAATCAAGCCCAGATAGGATTTTAGGCATCTGAAGAACCTACATGAGGTCGGCCACAGATATATTGGTATTCCTGTGGACCCGATGTCGCGCCTTATAAACACAGAACACAGAAACACAGAAACGGTAGACAGTGTTTTATAGATGTAGTGGTGCTGGATAAAGAAACAACATTATCTAGTGGCAGCTTACAAAGTTTCCCAAGAGACAAATTACAAAGAATTTTATGACTTAGAACGTTGCATTCTTAATCCTATCAAATAATGCGGTCATTAGCACATTAATTAGATACATTTCACGTGGTTACTAACTTACAACTCTTCTCAGTAATATAACTTCCTTATAAAAATGTTTATATACACAAAAATTGATATGTGTGTGGTCTATGGCCGTAACACTTCCGTTACTTGCAGAATATTCAGTTACCCCTTAACCCCTCGCGACTTAAAAAAGTTTTACTTGAAATATCGGTTACTATTTAATGAATAAAAGTGCCACAACATTTTTAAAAATAGGTATTAATTTGAAAGCGATGCTAGCAAATGCAATCTTATTAATTATGCGTATAACTTTGATCTATGGTATAAGCCACTTTAAGCTTCATATCAGCTTAACGTAGCTTAAGAACCGACGAGATTTTATCAATTAATAGCTTGAAACTGATCGTGTGGATACAAAATTATGTACGCTATTTAAAAATGTATGTTTTCTAATTTTATATTTAAATAATTTAATCCTTTTCTTAATGATGGTATAGACTGTAGATAGTGATGGTGTTGGCGATTTTAATGGTATGCGATCTAATCTAATGAGTATACTCCTTTGTGTTTCATTGAAAGGTATGTGAGATAAAAATCTAATGTGCATGCTCCTTAACGTAAAACCGTTCGGCAGATTCATGTCGCGAGACAATATGGACCGGTCGCCGAGACCCATACATATACTTATACAAAAACTCAATGAAAGTCGAAAGTCACGCTTTCACTTGTCGGCGGCATTGTATTGTGCGTCACTGTACCATACTAATTTTTTTACAATGAGGTTTTATGTAGCTAATGGTTGAATTATCACTGGACGACTAGGTGATTGGGTCAGGTGAGGCGATTACGAGCAAATTACCGTGGCGCATGGCGGTCGGGCACAGCCAGTCAATAGCTTCGCGTGTTTATTAGCGAGTCAATAGATTTAATGTGTTGCATTGTTATGAAAAAGCGTGTGGTAATATAATTTTATAAAGTGGAACAAGTGTCTAGCCGGAAATGGAGATCCAAATTTGTCGGAGATCACATTACCCAGAAATTATATCGCCGTTTCGAAACAATATCATTAAGTGAAAATGTAACGCAGTTAGAAGATTGCTATAATAATCGAGGTAGGCAGCTCTTGTTTGAAATTGTAATATCTTCAAATTTTTATTACTGTAAACTGGACCTGTTAAAGAAATAGAATAGATATGTTAAAAATTTTGTTCATAGCTTATGCGACAACATAGTAGTAGCTAATGTGGGCGGTCAGTGTTGGGTACCAGATTTGAATCCTTAAGCTCAGTCAGTTACCTACTTAATGAAAACGGACGGTACAGAGATGACGTAGAAATACGTAGATGAATAATGAAGCATTTCTTACCGCACGGCGACGTCGCGTTAAAATTTAACATAGATAATTTTCTTGAGTAATCTAGACATATTCGTATAACGAAATAAAAAGAAATAAAACACGAAGCACGCAATTGCAAAATAGCCAGAAAGATCAATGCACTTTTGCTTGAGCTATGTTGCTGCATGAGTAGTGTGAGCATACGTTTAGTCAAGAACGGGACTTTTACGACACTACGATCCTAGGTATAGAGATTTGGGATGGACTAAAAACACCATTTAACAGTAAATATGTATATCGAATACAAAAAAATACAAACCGTATACTTAGCGTCTGTGCTCAGAAATTGGTCATCAACATTATCCAATGAAAGAGTGGACCTTGTAAGTTTTAAGCTAAGCTAAAAGAATTTAACCTTCTCGTTAAATGATTTATCGAGACACATTTGTAGTTGTGTACCCTTTTTTATTCAATGTAAGCAAATACCTATACATAGACGCTTATCATTCCTGCTCTATTGTAATCATTAATTAGTGCAAAAAACTATCCCGTTTTTTTGTATAAATTGATGGTCACGTCACATGTAAGGTGTGTTGTCCACTAAGACATAATTCACAGTCGACCATTAAGAGAGCGACGGGGCACGTGGCTCCCACAGTCGCGACTACCTGCCGCTAGACCGCGTAATACTCGACCTACGACCCTCACGTCCCGCTGACCGACGTGACGACACCGAGTCGCACTTCGCAGGATAGACTAAACTACTTCGCGAAAATCTACAATTAAGCTATGGTAGATGTAGGTAGGTAGGTTAGCTATGGTAGAAGAAGGCAGTGCTAGCCTAGTGGTTAAGAAACTCGGCCCCTCAATCGAGGGGTCCGAGGTTCAAATCCCGGGCACACACTTCTGATTTAAAAAGTTTGGTGCGTATTAGAAATTAATTATCACTTGCTAAACGGTGAAGGAAAACATTGGAGGAAACATGCATACCTGAGAGATTTATAAAAAAAATCTGAAAGGTATGTGAAATCTACCAATACGCACTTGACCAGCGCGGTGGACTATGGCCTAATCCTTCGCATTATGTGAGGAGACCGGTGCCCAGCAGTGGGACAGTAATGGATTTATGATGAGATGTAGGTTGTACATTACGTCGTCTTGAACAGTTCAGTACCCTTAGTTTTACAAAAATGAATGGTTTGTTATACATATAAATTTCCAATCAGCGCTTCTGGCGGATTGTATCAGAACTGTCAGATAATTCCATTTTTTCGTCTCACTGACGTACATTTTTGAAGGTGGTAATACTTTTGTCCCACACCTATCTGCCTAATAATGACATTATTAAGCGCTGCTGTCTTCTGGTTTAAACGATTGGTGGGACAAAGAAATAGGAGGCGTGTCATTGAAGACACGCGCGACACATAGGAACTCGCGTAGCGGTTTTCAGCTGCATCTACGCGCGGTCTTGGGAAGGCTGTTTTATTTCACAACATACGAGACCGCAGTGCCATGACGTAGCTGTCATGGTTGTGGAAGCAACTGCAAGCTTGTCAAAATCCGCTCGCGATTCCACAGTCGCTTTCGCAGGCGGACGTCAGAAGCGTTTTCAGGTAGCCTCGACGGGTGCAGTTCTATAAGTTATCCGCGGGTGCAGTGAAAAGCGTAGACGAAACAAATTCGTCGTCAAACTTTTAACTATGCACATAACAAAATTATTTAGTAGTCCATCATTTGCATTGACGGCTCTATCATGTTAGAGTCTGTCTTAATAGTTACGCCACGGTAAGAGACCTGTGTCAATGATGTTTTTTTTTTAATGTTTTATATATAACGTTATGTCTCTAAGAACATTTTGCTTTCTTTACAAAAAAGATATACGTAATACTCGTTAGATTATAATATGCATTATCACACACGATTATAAATTAACGAATGATAAAATATGATGACCGCACTGTGATAAGCTCTTCTTTAAACAGTCCTAATTGACATTGATTTATTGCCTTAGAAAAAATATACATCACGCCGTAAGATTATTAGTTATTACATGCTTTATACTATGGGCAGGAAGTACATACCATATATAGTATTTGTAGCAAATTTCTTCTACTTCTATTTAAAGAAAAGTGCAACTGAATGCATACGGCAAGCAGGTACCAAAAATATATAATATTACAATGTATATATTTTATCAAAATGTAATTAATACCTAATAATATTTAGAAGGTGGTAGAACCCTTTGTGGTTAGACTCTGGCGGCACCACCGCCGCATCGATTTCTGCCTAATAACAGCAGTGTTAAGCGCTGCTGTGTTCCGGTTTGAAGGGTGTGGTAAGGGAGACATACCTTTCCGAGGCGTTCCAGCTTAGTCATCAAGGGTAGCGGCGCATCTGTGGCCGACCTCAGGTAGGAATATCTAATCCTATCTGGGGTTGATTACAGATGTCTATGGGCGGCAGCAGCCACTTACCATCAGGTGGACTGCATGATCGTCTGCTACTCCTATATTATAAAAAAAAATGAAGTTGATCAAAATTATACAATTCTTGAATTACTTGTAACGTGCAAATAAAATTTATTTACATAAAACTATCATCTATGAGTAGACTTAACGTGATTATTTATGGTCAGTAGTTAATTATATGATAACGGATTTCCGTAACCTCTGAACGCGCCTATTAGATATTAAATTTCACGATAATGTCATTCGATTTGAAAGTGGTTTTAGAAACATGGAGATAAGCGTAAATGCTTTTGTCTAATGTACAGTCAGCTCCAGAAGTAGATGAACAGACCCAGATTTCAAAAATACCTATTCGCCCAAGCCTTCATAGGTATGGCACTTAAATAGCATCATAATTAGATGGACATCGTAAAGCGTCAAAATTAGATGAGCACTAATTGTCAAAAGTAGCTAATCAATAAGAATTTTTTATTTCTCTGTCAAACGTTTTCATATGTTTTGGTAGGTTATAGCTGTTCAGCTACTCATGACATTTTAATAGTTTATTTAATACTGACGCTTTAAGAAGTTCATCTATGGTGCTAGGTGCGTTCAGCTACTTATGAACGTTTCGGTGCGTAGGTAGGTATTTTTGAAATCTCGATCTGTTTATCTACTTTCGGAGCTGACTGTACCTACGCACCCGATGACCTCGTCGAAGTCGCGTATTTCTGTCTAGACTTTTGTCAAGAATTCCATTGTTACTTAAACTGGCCACCGAGTATTTGGTAGGTGTATTACTTTCTAATCTAAATGTAGAAAAAGAGGCAGCCATGCCTTATATTTTCGGTTGCCGTGCACGAAAAAGTATGTTTTTGTTCTTTTATTTCAAAGAAAAGCACATCGGTTAAGTATAAGAAGAATGCAAAAATGCATTCGTCGAACAAGAACTGATTTATCTTGTAAACAGTAACAGGTTGTGGAATTGAGGCTTTGACCTCAGATGTTTTTGACTGCATTTGATAAGATATACAAATTCCTTACACATTTAATTCTAATTCGAATAAGAGTAATCGAATAAAGTCATGTAAAAAAAGCTTTGGCACATCCACCGTAGATATAATGGCGCGATGTTTGTTTTGGTTTAAAGGTTATAGCAAAGCAGCAGAGGAAATAGCATATATGAATACATGGCATTTCAACATAGTCCTCAGCTGCAGGAGGTGCAACATAATTTGACCCCTGTAATATAGTCCGCAATAAGGTAGTCCGTGGTCACGACCCTCAGCATTGAGGATTTCGACGCAAGGAGGAGGGGGGGCAGACTTGTCACTTGCGTGATAATTGCCGGTTCCTATGATTTATTTCTTTTTTATAATATAGGAGTAGCAGACGAGGATGCAGTCCACCTGATGGTAAGTGGCTACTGCCGCACATGGTAATCTGTAATCAACCCCAGATAGGATTAGATATTCCTACCTGAGGTCGGCCACAGATGCCCCTGAGGAATAAGCTGGAACGCCACGGTAAAGTCTGTCTCCCTTACCACACCCTTCAAACCGGAACACAGCAGCGACTAACACTGCTGTTATTAGGTAGAAATAGGTGTGGCGGTGGTACCGCCGGAGTCGAACCACAAAGGGTTCTACCACCTTCAAAATTAACTGCAACCTCGGTTGTTATAACTATAACATTAAAAATTGGTACCGGTTCGGGTGGTGCAGGCGGGGCGAAGTCCCAGGCGTGTCACAAGTCCCCCCAGACGATCGCGCGCTTGCCGCGGTCCACCGACGCCAGGAGACCGGACTGCGGGTGCCACGACACCGCTGTCACCGCTGACCTGAAATACATACGTCATCATCACCAACCTGTAAATACTCTACTGCTGAGGTGACTGTCTTTGATAGACTGTCTGATGGGTACACTTCACTCATATTTGAGAACTTTATTACTCTCAACCATAAATTTTAATCATTTCATAAATAGATAAATGAATTCAGAATTAGTGACAATATGAGTTGAGGTTCTTTTTAATATTAATATTTATTCATTCATATTAACTTTTTAACTTTACTAAAATTTAATTACACCAAAATATATTTTTTTATCTTTAATCAATTGATCAATGTAACACATAATTTTTGATATTACGAAAGTACAAAAAACATTACCGTTTGAGCCAGTAGCGATACTCAATATAAAACGTACAAGAGTATGACCTGACGAGCTAACCTGCTTCCAATATTAATGATTGTTCAAACTTAACATGTAGATAGCGAATCGCATCCTACAGTCCTATATTTGTCAAGTCAAGAACTCTTGAGTAAACGAGACTAATCGAATCGGCACATTACCACTTGTGTATCGAGGTCAGCAGATGTACACACGTTTCCTCCGGACGCGATTCAAATGCAATAAATCAAAAATGGCATGAATGAATACTTGCACATTAATACTATGGTAATATTGATATTGATAAATCGTACTTAACGTTTACAGCGCTAAGAGCAGATTGGGATCTTCAGTATATATTAGGTTTGACATTTTCGACGTATACTTATCGCCTAGAAGTATTAAGCGTGAAATAATGTCAGACCCCGATTCCCCTTTGAACGCGGTTTATCAAATCCATGAGTAAAGCTTTGTTACAAATAACACAATGTAAAGTTTATCTAGCTTAGATTTATCAGCTCGCATAAATAATAAAGTCATTTGTAAAGAATTATCTTCATCGATTTCCTCGTCCTTTGGCTTGGGATCATGGACGTAATGTATAAAGATAGCAAATGATTTTGTATCGTTGGAGCTTTTGTGTCACATGCCAATAGTGATAGCTAGAGGTTAATCTCAGGACACCGGCAGTAGTAACTTGTACACGACAAAAAAGGCCTAAAAGTTTGACAAAATCTCAGTTCACGGGGTCGCACGAGAGACTGCAGGCACAGCTATATTTTATTACAAAACTTGTGCATTTAGCGTTGGTCGAGTGGACCGTTACGCTTCTCAGAAAATATGCGAGTGGACTATGAACGGTATACCGTGTTGTATGGTAGTATATTACAAATATTATGTTGGCGCTTAAATCTGTGTCACTGGCACTTAGAAGATACTCATCGTGACTTTTATTAATGCTCAGGCGTTTAATGAGAGCGGCAAAAAATGAACAGCTAAAAGAGTACGATCGATTTGTTAGTTAACTAACATTGGTCTAATCTGAGAGCTGCCTCACATATATTCAGAAGGCGTCTGTATTGAAAATAATTGAAAAATGAACATATTTTTATATCCTTTATAATAGTACTAACTATAAATAGTAGCTGTCACTATAAACTGATCATAGCTTTACCATATTCATCTATGGGAAGCAGAACATGGCAGGGATCAAGGGTTATTGCTTTTGTTAGAACTAAGATAACACTCCATCTATCTATCCAGTCCACTAACTTGATGTATTTTTCCTAGATTTAATCCTTCAGTGGCTTTCTATTCCATTCGGATATCAGCCTCGCACTATCTACTCTACGCGAGGCTGATGTCATCCATGAAAAAAAATCGTTTATAGCTCATATTGCAACGAATAAATGTCTATGTAAAATATTTAACATAGAGTGAAAATAGTACAACAATATTCATGACTGTTCAGTCAGTGTCTATAAGTGTCGTCTATTAAGTGATAAATCTTTCACTAGCGCTTGTACTATGAGACAGAAAGCGGTCGAGATCCTCGAAATGTGATTTGAAACGAGCGATTTGAGTTTGATAGTGTATGGTGCATATTGTGTCAATAGATTTATTTCAGTAATAGCTTTTGGCTCCATTGTCGTGGGTTCGTACATTGCTTTCCTTATAGATATAGATAACGGGGTGATAGTTCCGCCGACGTCCCACAATAGTTTTAACTTGCGACAGTGTCTGGCGTTGTCCGTGCAAAATTAATGATTCGTAGTCACGATTATGATAAAGTAGCCCGAAGAAAAGCTATTAATATAGTCTCCTATTGACAATGTAATGAGAGTTATAACAGAGGAAGGTTTTGTGTACGATGGATAATAATTTAGATAAATTACAAATTAAACCGCTCCGCAATAAATTTGACATGATTTGTTAACTATAAATATTACAAGGATAAGAAAAGTAATCGAGATTTACTTTGATTGTGGGATGCCGCGTATCTGCTTTACATCGTATAGGGCAAGGTCTCTCATAAACAAGAATTAGAGTCTAGTTGGGTCGGTTCGTTTACACATGCCGCTCCCGATTGCCTATAACGAGCTCGCGGGGAACTCCAAAAGGGGACTGGGAAAGGCCGTAAACCCGAACAGATCCCGCATTAATATCCCGCAATTGTTGCCTTATTGAAATATGCCTTATTAAATGCAAATACCTCCTTAAATATTTGACGCCGTGTTCCGATCATACCATGAATAATTCAAGTACAGTTAACTTGAACGATACGATGTTGTTATTGGTTGGTAATTGACTTGAAATTTTCAACACGATAATGGGGCAATAAACGTAGCATGCGACTACTTGTTGAAAAAAGTTAAACTTGATCGTTATGAACATTGAAACCGAAATCAACGTCAATAATTTTATTTTATGATCTATAAAAATGTGATAAGCGTAATCCAATCTGCTGGCCAGCTGTAGTCCAAATGTATATAAATTCCGGTGTTCTACGTTTAGTTTCGGATATTCAGATATTATTTATCAGAGTTTGGATATGAATATTTAAGCTTTACACCTCAATATTTTAGGTTACACGAGATACAAAAAGAAACGAATAAATGCAAGAGTAAGAGTGATCTACTCAAAGGCCTGTAAAGTCTGTTAAATGGTATCTGATCAGTTTGATAAATTTCGACTTTATCCTTGTTCCTTCTTAGAAAAAATTCAGACCCAGTAGGGGGTTGATAATGGATCAGCTTTGTATTACCGGTGGGTAGTTCCTCATAAATACTGATAGGATAACTTGTTTTATTCTAGTCACGTATCGATTCATAACCGCATTACACGCCTACTATGTTAGGAAACAGGTTACCCAATAAAGCAATTTCAAGAATCTATTCGCGGCGGTCGATAGCCCTGTCGGTACAAAAACCATGCACCACGATTAGACTGTAACGATGTTCGAATATGTACATAACTCGAGTTCTCTCTTAGTTTCGTGTTCCTATCTATTCAACATATTCGACTGCACGAGTTAGGTGAACATAATTTGGTTAAGGGGATAGCTAGCTGCTAAATATGTTGCCGGAAATATATTTCTTAGACTATATTTACGGTTGTCCTTGAGGTAAAAAGGGGGACTATAGTTTTATAGAATATTCACCATCTAGGACTAGTTAGGTTATTTCTGATCAAAATATACACAGTTATCTCGAAATTTGCGTCACCGCATTGCGAGCGCCTCGGCTTGAATATAAGTAACGTAACTTGGTCACCGTCCATTAAGAAGTTAAAGCAAAACTTACATATAAATAAATGGCGTTTAAACTATAAAAATACATTAAGTTGAACCTATGGAAGGTATGATTATTTTACAGTTTTCTTTTTTAATTTTGAAAGTCTTTCTGTCGAATTGTAAAGACTAATTTAGCAAACAAATGAACTGATTTGCATATAAATTCTAGGGAAAAATAATATTTTACAGGAAAGAGACAGTTTAAAATTATTTTTAACCCGTTAGTTTATCTAACCTGCGTTTGGAAATGATTGATTATTGACACAATCATTTCCGCTCCGTAGAGTTGATTTATATACATAATCGATAAAGTGCATTAATATTATCGCGTTACTGGTACATTCATCGAAATTTATCGCACGTTAACTAAATTATTTAGGGAGATAAATAAATTAAAGAAGCATTATTTAAAATTCCGTTACAAATAAATTATATCTGTCTCTTTTATAGACAACACAGTATCTTATATTCAATAAAAAATCTTTGTCACAGACATTGTTGATAAAAAGTTACTTAAAGTGACAGAACATATTAATATAGCGTAGAAAATATGCATAGTTTTACTGGGCGTTGCCCAGACTATACTAACTATTCAATTTTGTTTATGCGAATTTTTTTAAAGGCCATTAAAATAGAGTTCTTCGTGATTGAACTGCGGTATCAATTCCGTTATTCTTGTGTATGTTTTCGCTGATGTGTTCTTGGAGGGTGTGGTAAAATACATTTACATATTACATATCACGTATCAACTTTTATCGTCAGGAGCAATGCGGAAAGCAGTGTAATAAACCTTAGATACTCGTACTATATAGTAGCTGAAACTGGTACAGAGTATTACATGTCATGTGCAGATTGACCGCATAACACAAACTTTTTAGAAGAAATTTTAGAAGAAAGAAGAAGACAGAAGCTTTCAGACGTTCCAATTGATACCGTCAGTTTGGGATTGTACCTAGTCCTATTTGGGGTCGATGAACTATTTATTCGCGAAGAAAATTTAATTGAACAAATGTATGTCGTAAAATATACTATACCTACCTATTATATCCATATTACTACGGATGGTGTCAGCGGTCTCCACTGACACAGTTGCTCGATTCTTGTCAAAAGATTCGATGCGAAAGCTTTCGTGTTCCCGACCGTTTACCCGGCCGTCATCTGCCTGGGACACTATTAAACCAGTTGTTCACAGTGCGCCACTTTGAGAGATTATGACTAAGTATCGTTGTAAACATGAAACATTGTACAGAGGAATACAGCGTGGTTGACACGGGCGTGATGCGACGAGACTTGTGACGGGTTGTAGCGGGGCGTCCATTGGTCGTGTAGTATAGTCTAAGTTTATTAAAGGGTTGTCTACACTATATTGTTATAGCTATTTTAATTGTTAAAGCTAATTTTAATATTAGTTTTATTGATATAGATGGAACGGACAGGTTTCCGATGAGGAGATGAGTTCTTTGTAGAGTATAAATGTTGGATTTTAGTAGCTCCTCAATGAATATTTTGTTACGGTTAGTTGGACGCCAGATTCCTCTTATATATAGTAAATCGTAAGTTTGTACAATACATGACCGTAGAAAATGATTAGATGTTGATTTCTGAACATTTTTTTTTGTATAATTAGTGATAGTTTAATTATTATAATATACGAACTTTACTTCAAAGTTTTCACTGAAATTGATATCAATATTTACAAGATTAGCTCGAAATAACAGTAAGACAAAACCCGTATTTATAAATTATCTTCAAATAACGAAATGCGCTTAAAAATGGCGAAATCTTCAATTTCAACTCGTTTTTTACACAAATAAATTAAGATTGAACATTCTGACTGTTAATAAATAGGTACATCGTATTTCGTCGCGCCAGAATACCGCCTCGGCTTGGCCGACTTGTCTGCTAGATGCGAAGTGACGGATGTCTCATGTAGGTTTGTCGCTGCCTATACAAAGACTTGGTTATTATCTATCAGGAACTTTGTTCCACGTCTTATTTATTATAAGTGGATGTAGATTTAATTAGCGATAACAAGTATAGTAAACATTACGGGAGAGATAGTAATGTGAGGCGTTGCAACTTAGTCTTCAGGAGCGGCGACCTCACACACGTGTCCTGTTTTATTTAGGATACAGATGTTCATGAGTGGCAACTACTTAACGACAGGTTACTTACATTGGTTCCTTTACGCTATAAATTAATTTACATTGTATATCTTCACATTTTATTCATAAGATAACGGTTTACTTTATGTACTTTATGTGTTTACAATATTAGACGATGGGCGTGGAGGGAAATTATAAGGTACCATATTTGATTCTCATGTAGGAAATTATCAACAAAAATATGGCAAAGCGTGGTGGATCATGACATAAGTCCCTCTTTCATTGAAATGTGACTCTTGTCTAGCAATGGGACAGTACTGGACTCATGACGATATAAATATTTTGATCGGAAAAAATCTGTATAATTATGAAAATATGTATAAGTAACCTCGTAATCATATAATATTAAAATGCGCGGCTGCGCGTTGGACAAATTTTACATTTTTCATAGTATGTATGTTAAAAGCTTTTGTATAATTATTACTTATTAATTAGAATTCCAAATTTTACAAGAGTTTTTGAAAATGTCGCTAGAATTTGCCTTACTATTACAACTATACGAATACTATTTTGGTCAATATGCTATCATGGTCGTCAAATTGATTAAAATGTATATATAAAAATATTTTCATCACTGACAAATTTCTACTCATTATTTTCGGGATTAAAACTAAGGTTAAAGTGAAAATAAATACTAAGTAGTGATATTCAAAACTTAATATTAATGATATTGGGAAATAAAATTTCTAATGGCAATAGAAAGTTTTGCCAATTAATGATACCTTTATAGAAATAATAAATCGGTAAACGGTATATTTGTAATTTGGTATACTTATCTATGGTAAATAAACATTAAGAAAATATGTAGGGATATATTTCTTCTTAATAGTTTCTAAATTGTTAATGAAGTGGTTATTTAGTCATTAATTTGTTTGTATAATTTTATTTGAATCGTTTTTGTAACGGCTACTTAATTTAGCCCAATATCTTCTTTCTTTACAATGTTAAATAAGTATACGTACTTAAATTACTTTTATACAGTTAGGTTTAAAACAAAAACTTTATAAGATATTAAAAATAAGTGTCTAAATTACTCACTTAATAAGTTTTGTTGATTTACATCACGCGAGATGGTAGTTAGCCATAGAAGAAATTACATCATAGGAATGAGCATTAAGCATCGATGCGATCAGTAATCGAGTTACGTCGCGATGAAAACTCGTCAGGTTGAAGTTTTCAACTCAATTATAAATAATTAGTAGTATATAATGTTGTCGATGTATAAAAATATGCCCATTAATGTCGACGATGTTTTCATTTGATAAAAATATGGCATATTTTGTATAGTGTCAGTACAAAAAAGAGATATTAAAAAATATGCTTTTTACACTTACAACACAACTAAGGTTTCCCCGTGTCGTGCTATGAACACACAAACGCCAAGACCCAAAACAGATATCGAATCCAGAACTCTATGTGAATTAAGCTGTTATGGTGACCGCTTAGCCACGCGGTACGTCAATAATATATAAGACATAAATAGCGATATAAACGATATAAAGATATTTGCTGCTTTTCTAAACTTGGCGCTACATCCATGCACAATATTCGCTTAAAGGATCTCGTTGATCGCAGTCGATACCGATCACAGATACGATAGCCACGTTATAAATCTCGGCGTTCGTAAGGGCAACATTAAAACGTGTCGCGTATGTTCTTGTTAATTTCGTTGCGGCCCCATGCTGCGCGCACCGCGACGCACCGACAACATTCAAATGCGCGATCGCCGACAGTCGCCCGACATCGGCGCATCGGTGCGCTATTGTACATATCCGGAAACGTCGCCGTGTCGCATCTAATGCGGCGTCCCTTAAACCATTGTTTCTCAAATAGTACACGCCGTGTCGTGAGCCCCTAAATAATCAAATGTTAAAATCGCCATGACACCCGATGGCGACCTCTTTTATTCGTGCCGTAAATGTTTACCAGGCTCGAACTGACTTTCAACTTTAGCTCGTATTTTTCATCTCTGAGTCGCGCTGACTGTTTACAAAGCTTTTTCCTGTTTTGGGTTAAGAATGTATCGAATATTTGCGAAAGTTGCGATTCGCTCATGCGACAACATTTAAAACGCCATACAATCAACAAATAGCATTCGCGGGGGTCGCGACCCGCCGTTTGAGAAACAAAGGCGCAAACAATATTCGTTATAGAGAGTCGCCCTCGATTACACCATCGCCGACTGAATCGCAAGCTGCATTCGGCTCTCGAGCGGAGACCGTGTTACGTGATATGATTTAGCACTGCCCGTGACATGTGCGGGTATGACGGCTTGCGCGCTCAATTCTAAGAAGGCGAAGGTTTATTTTTGTCTGATAGTCGATTTTACTTTAAAAATGTTTAACATGTAATATAAGAACAATGTTAATGGGTCTATCTAGATAAGCGGTCTCGGGCTGGTATCTCGTGCGACGTAAAACCATTTTATTAGAGGTATGTTGTACTCGCTCGCGGTTAAACGCGTTTATGAAATGCGAAACAATGGCCAAACCAAAAGGAAGGCAATCTTTATTGTTCATCTTAGTTTATTTCGATATTGTTGTTCTATTTAAATTGATTTTCACCGAAGAAGATAAAACGTAAGTTTATGTCGAAACGGTATATCAGAGCATAAAGCAAGAAACCCGTAAGAACGTTTGTTCAATATTGGATTTAGCTATAAACGTGCCGACGCAATGAAACGGGCACGCAAATTCACCGTTTAAGCTCGTGAATGTTAATTACTAGGCAAAAATGTGTATTTAGAGTGGCGAAGAAACGTTTCCGTATTCCTATGGCCGCGGTAACAGTGAAATGTATTTAACGCCACCGCACGTATTGGACTTGTGCAAATTAAGCACGATTGCATCACGACACGGACGATAGACGTTAGGAGGGCGTACGAACAATATGTTGCATTTAGTTAGAACTGCTGGAGAATAGGATCCCACGGGTTTTGTGCGGTAGTGGTGTCATGTCAGTGTCGCGTCGTAGGCGGCCAGCGCGCTACACAATACCTACAATGCCGGCACGCTAAGACATACATTTAAATCGACTCCATATCGTTACATATACACAAATATATTTTACTTCTATTTAGAAAGGATCCCTTAATGTGAATAATGCTTAACACCGTGCAAACTTCGGTGGTATGTGGTGTGGGAAAGAGAAATTTGCAATGGTGAGACAGCTCGAGCCAATGTTGACCTCACGATTTCAATTGTCCATGCGAAATGTTACGAAGAAACTAAACGATGTCACGAGCGATACAATTCCAGTTTAAAATTCAAGGTCAAAAATGTGTTCACCGTAACTTTATTAGGTGTCACTCGGGTCAAAGTGTGGTTAAACTTGAGCGGAGCTATGTAGAACGTTATGTACGAACGTTGCACTTTGTCTAGCGACGTGGGGTTCGTACGTGTAAGCCTAGGCCGAAAATTTTATGTTGATTCTATGAACTTTTAAAGTGTCAAAATTTACAGCTATTTCGTAAAAGGATGGCGAAGCGCAGATCATGAAAAAAAAACGTAGCTTATTTGCAACTTGGTGCATTCAGAAACCTTTTTTTGTAAGTGTACCTACTTTATATCAGGCGTTAAAAGAAATTTTAGCTATTATCAACTTTTTCTCAATAGCTTACCTGCTTCGTACTAAGTGTTATGATATTGTCTCCTACCTTCAGTATTTTTACAACATTATGTTCATTATGTTTACCAGCATCACATAAAATGGACTTGGACTAAAATTTATTTTTACACGATTGAAACAACATACGAATGTATGTATATTGTATACTAAGCTAAGTAGTCACTTTTGCCTATGAACATCTGTAATCAACATCATATAGAACAAAGTGTCATAACCGTAGAACAAAGACCGATTTGAAAAAAAGGCAAAATTCACTTTTTATCATATTTGGATACGACTATGACAGAATATTTCACCTGAAATCAATTAGAAATACTTTGCCACGAACGAGGACTAAGATAGTCATCTCATACGTAAATCAGCTTCCATCCACACCCTTCCACCGAACTGTTTCACACTCAAAATATTTGCAACACTCACGAATGGTCCTTGAGTATCGCCTCGAGCCGCCCCGAGTGCGTGTTCCACACGTACGCGGCGCCGTCCGCCGCGCCCACCGCGAGCAGCCGGCCGGCCGGACCGAACGCCGCCCGCGACCAGTCGCAACCCACCTTGAACGACTCGTGACTGCCGAACACACACAGATTTTTTATATATAATATAGGAGTAGCAAACGAGCATGCATCACCTGATGGTAAGTGGCTACTGCCGCATATGGACACCTGTAATCAACCCCAGATAGGATTAGATATTCCTACCTGAGGTCGGCCACAAATATTGATATTGAAGTATTTTAGGTGTCTTAAGTTGGTAGAGTCCGCGCCAAAAAGCTAGTCCGCTCCGAATATAGAAACGAGTCGCGTCGCAATAGCACATTGCAGATATAAGCGGGACAAAGACAGCGCGGGACCAACCCCCCCCAACTTCTCTCTCGCCCACGGGTACATAGCAACGTTAGTGTGCCCTTACTGTTGCTATAGGGTATATATGCTTGTAGTTGTGTTCGACCGCATTGGCTCTCTAACTGACACCTGCCCGCATTAAATTCAGAGCGGACTAGAAGTTTGGCGCAGATTATACAGTACTTTAGAAAGACAAGTACTTAATATCAACTAGCATAAATTTTATGAAACATTAATTTCTTATTGAAGGTGGTAGAACCCTTTGTGGTTCAACTCCGGCAGCACCACCGCCACACCTATTTCTACCTAATAACAGCAGTGTTAGGCGCTGCTTTGTTCCGGTTTGAAGGGTGTGGTAGGGGAGACAGACTTTTCCGAGGCGTTCCAGCTTAGTCCTCAGGGGTAGCGGTGCATCTGTGGCCGACCTCGGGTAGGAATATCTAATCCTATCTGAGGTTGATTACAGATGTCCATGGGCGGCAGTAGCCACTTACCATCAGGTGGACTGCATGCTCGTCTGCTACTCTTATATTATAAATAAAAATATAATTTGATAATCAGAATTTATAACAGGCAGCTAATGTAAAATATTTAATTAATAAAGAAGTTAATTGTACAATGCTACAATATTTAACAATATACAATTACCACTTACGTACGTATCTACTTACGTCAAATGTCTACAAAATCTCTACCAAGAGTTCTTTAGTGGTTCAATTGGAGTTTTGAATTTAAAATAATGTAAGTTTTAATATATTATTATATATTATTATTCAATATATAAGCATGGTTCTATAAAACATAAGGAAATTGAAAGACGAAAGACATAAAGAATAGAACAAAACCTATATTTTATAGATTAGCAGCCATATTGTAAATGTTTATAACTAATAAACAGAAACGGATATAGCTATATAATGACAGGATATTTGTTATATTAGCCCACCATAGTTTCAATCCATTAAATTATATAGAAATTTGAATGGCGACCATATAAAAGCCATAAAAGATAGACAGATGGCATTCTTAAATTACGAATAATGGCGACTCATTCAAGCGAAGATTAAAGTGATTTTTATGATAAGCTTTAAAATATTTTTATATGTTTATTTATATGAAATGCTTATGTATATTCATAATGACGTTAATCTTGTACTGTCACCTAATTTCGATGGTAATGAGCTTTCTAGCAATGGTAGGGTATCAAAACGAATATTAAGTAGTAGCTAACTTTAGATAAAATGTAGAGCATTTTGCTTCTCATCTTATTGAACAGTTGTACATAAAAAATAACAATGTTTGATTACCTGAAAGATCGTACAATGGTGTTCATTCGTAAATCAATGAGTTGTATTGTATCATCGCGGACACACGCCAACAGGTAGTTGCTATCTGTAACAATCATTTAAAAAAAGCACTTATGAAAAAATTTACGAGTTCAAATCGTTGCATCAAGTATGCAATATAAAAACTACAAAATGTCCTCAAAAGCATCAACGTGCAAATGCAAACAAGGCACAATTTAAATACACATTATTTCCCAAAATGGTCTTTCGACGAAAATATCTGGGGGTTTTAACGTTCGTTACATGGTGGAATGTTTATAAGAGGAAATGTATATAAAAGAGAGAAGCGAAAAACACGAAACCGTTACTTTAAGCACCGACATTATCCAAATAATGTCATTTTAAACTTGTAACCTATCTCCAGATCCGAGATGTCAATGTTGCTTTAATGCAAAGTTATGCGAGAAATAACGGACACTTATAAATGATAAATAAGTAAGAGGCGCGACAGATTGCAAAATTATACAAATATATTGATACGATTGTGACAATTCGCCACGGTTCATGTATAATAACTTAATGTAGATGAGAAATAACCTATAATGATAATATAAAAATATTTATGATAAATTAATGTATTATTAAATAAAACTGGCTCCGGTCGAAGACAAGTTTGTTATTAATACGCCGAGCAAAGATTTGATCTTACTATTTTTAGCGCAGATTGCCTGAGGAGTTTCCTAGCTATTACCTACTTGTTAATAGTGATGTAAATGTGCAGATTGAGTCAAAAGTGAAAGTATTGGCGACTGAGCTGACTGAGAGTATATTAGATGATTGATAGTAGTCTGATGGATCTGGATCAAGCGTGACATCTAACTGTGAAAAGGCTCCCTATTCATTTGTAGATCGGTCGGCCGCAGTCGCCTGCGACGAAATCGACGTGATTTAATCAGTTTCCGAGGCAGTGACGTCCCGACACTCCGATTGATTGAAGGTATCAATCTCGCCGTTTCGTGCGCCGGACGGACCGTTACTGACAAAAAAGGGATTGATCGAGACACGCGTAACGGAAATGGGCATCGCATACCCGTCACGTTGTTGTACTGACACGAATACCGATACTAATATGCTGTGCATTCAATTATCTATGAGTATTAGTTTTGGGCGCATAGAAATTAACAAGCCTGTTTCACAGTTCGTTCGTAAGCGTTCGAGATCATGCTAATGTCGGGCTCGATGCACGCGACGGGCGTGTATACAGTGGAGTGGTTAATTAACTTCATCTCGGTGCGGTCAGCAAACATTCTCGTACTTTGATTGTACTAACGTACCTCTGCTGAGGTCGAGCGATGTGACCTTGCCCTGCAACATTATATGATTGGCCGACATCTCTGTACGTATATCCCAAAAGCGTATCCGCTTGTCGAAGTGCCCTGAGATGATAGTGGAGCCCGCACCGTCTGACGTTACGAGATCGTTGCAAGATGATCCTGCGAACTTTGTCTCTGTACCTGGAAGTAAATTAATAAACACGATTAATTTTCTGTTTTTTAAAGCAATAAGATAAATAATTTTAAAATAGTGAAAAGAATATAAGTATATTATTAAGTAAAAGCCGCTAAAATACTTCATTAAAATTAAAATTTTAAATATAATATCTGCATGTGAATTAATAGTATAATTTATCGGTCAAAAAAACTTCTTAGCAACATATGTGTGAAGTTATGATTCATATGACATTCTTAATTAATGACTCTCAATGGGAGGTGTAATATTAAAATGAATATACTCACACATTCTACTCCTTAGGTCCCATATTTTCAATGTTCGATCGTGGCTCCCCGTGATCACTTTAGTTGGCTCTCCGAGGAATTTAGCTGCCATGACCTTCCCGCTGTGACCCGTCAACGTATGCTGTAAACAAAAGAGACATATTTCATTTAAACCATTTCTTTTCAAAAAGTCAAAGTTTGGTGTGGTGGCAAAACGCATAGTGTTTTAACTTGGGTAACAACATATAAGTGACCTATCTCAGATAGAACTGTAATATTATATAGGTATGATTACAGATGTACATGGGCAGCAGTAGTCACTTAAAATCAGATGGATTGTATGTCGTTTACAACACCTCCTTACATTATAATAAAAAGAAGCCTTCAACCGAGTCTTGGTGTTACTAAAATTGACAAATATAATATAGCTATTAAACTTCACAGTCTATTTTATTACTGTGTCAACGTTCCATACAGTATATTAATAGGATACAATTATAGCGGTTGCTTTAATTCAATTAACAATGCGAAATAAAATGATGTAATTGTTATCTGAGAAAAATCCCACAAACGGTCCACCTATGAAGTGAAACGTTCGATGCTATGAAGCCGCTATATAATTGTTGTACGTTATTCTTGGAAATTTCTTGTTGCATACTTGTATTGTTGTAGTAATTATCATTATCGTTAGTTATTGATATAAAGAGACGTATAAAAAGGTCATATGATAAAGTAGTTTAATGAATGAGCCTGCCTAGTGTTATTTTAGTAGATAAGACGCGATACATAATAATATTTTCGTAACAAATTAAACGGTCTTTAGATCTTGACATGTGTTGAAAGCTTTTACAGCGAAAACTTCGTAAGAATTAATCAAGCTGTCATCAGGTGTTTGCAAAATAATATTTTTTTCATACACAGATAATATCGTAATTATAATCTTTCGTAACGCCATAATTAAATTTAAAATTCGAATAACATGTACTCAGTCACTGTAACGAGTTTGAAGTGTAATTTGGACTTTTAATTGACGACCGACGTGTAAGTGCACACTTTTGTATTATTTTCCTTTTTTCTTATATCACACTTGATAATTATTAAAATATGTCACTTTACCGTTAAAAAATAAACGTGTGTAACACTTTTATTTTAAATATTGTGGTATCAGATAGTCATCTGTAAACCAGTTACTTAAATGTTAACGAGCTCTCATCATACATGATTACTTAGTGAAATAATACAGCCATAAACACCTTTGATAGGTCTATAGCTTACTAATGTAACAGGACATTTAATATTTAAAACTTTTTGTAAAATATCCGTAATGTAGGCAATTCTCACACTTAATACAGTTGCTACGAGCGTAAAGTGCGGCGTTAAGTGAAACGTTGTATATTCAAGTACGTTTTTTATTTTTATAGAGACCTAGTAAACCACTTATAGGGTCATTTGATAGATGCTTCGTAATTACGTAGCCGGATGCTGCGTAGATGTAGATACACTTTTTATGAATAAAAATTCAATTTATTATATAAAGTAAGCGGTCTCGCACTTGCTGCTATTTAAGTGTTGCGATCGAAAAGTGGAAAAATAGAAAATGAATTCACTCCGGTTCAAAAAGTATACAGTATAGAAAGTTGGAATTTGATGTTGTAAAAAAATACTTAATTTAGAGACTTGGACTAAAAAAGCGTGTTAAAAACAAATACAACTGAACGAAAAATACTTTTAATGATATTTATTAGCAATCGTCTCGCGTCGAATGTCAATTAACAGCTAAGTTCTGCACGAGTTCTAAAATATGTAAATTATTGCTTTATATACTTTACTTAAAAAATATCAATGCGAGTAAAATACGTGAGTTCATTATTTTTCTTGCTCTACATCAATATGCAGAAAAAATATCAATGTGTTTTTCAAGCATTTTCTACAAATAAATTAGCTACAGGTGTGTAAATTAAAATTTTAGATCACAATAAAAGTATCACATCGGGAAAATAACAGCACCTATGAAACCTATGAATATTGAAGCACTGTATAAAATTTCTCACGAAAGCTTTAAGTTTCATATTGAGACTTTCAGAAATTAGAAGAAATAGGCAACAAAACAAACAATTCTAAACCTGTTTGTCAATAATGGTGACAATACTCGTATTAATATTGTTCTACACGATATATAATAGTTGTATTGTTGAGATATAAAAACGAGATGTTGAGGTTTCTTGTTTAAGTTAGTCATAGATCATTTGTTGCAATATGAAACATTGTTGTGTCTTCTGTGAATTCTATGTATTTCGGTCACATGATTCGAAACATTAATTCATAAATGTAGGTATTTTCTACCGAGCACTAATTTTATTGTGATTAATTTAATTAAACAGTCGAAAAATCGTTGCATAAATATGTAAAATAATAATTATTTTTCTTGCTCTACATCAATGAAAAAGGCTGAACTTTCTTCATGACTATAATGCATTGTATATATTGTTGAATATTTTTTTAATAAATGTTTTTTTTTATGAAATGAAATGTAATTTAACAACGTGAATATTGGAGCAGTGTGGTGGAATACGCTTCAGACGTCTCCCAGACTACGAACAAACAGACCCATTACTAACAATGTGACATAAATAGGCAGACATGGAGACATAATGAGGTGACTGAAAATCAGTGCAAAAATATGCTACAATATATTAATTTAAAACACATCATAAGGATTTATATATGCACGTATTATGTAAATAATAAATACATGAATGCGCGGACGGCAGGTGCGTTGTTCATTGAGCCGAATAATTGGCAGAGTGAGCGAAGTGTCTAATAAAATGCGAGTCGAGCCACCGAACGCCTCGCTCCTACAACGAGTAATGTATTCCGTTAATTGTGTCGTTATTTCGTCACAGGCCTGACTGTAGAGACTAGAGCTTCGCAAATCCAAACCGAAGGGGAAGTTAAAATAATTCGAAGCAGTGTCCAAACGTCCTCCTACGTAAATATAAGCTTATATAGGAAACACCTGTCAGCTACCTTATAGATTATTTATAGACATTCGTATTTGGATTTATGGTTTTTGAAATAAAATAACTAAATTAGCCGCCAATGAGAAATACTAACTTAGTCATAATTATGTCAAGTCAATGAGAGAGGTCCTATAGGTACAAAATAAAATAATAGGGTACATAAAATTTAATAAGCTAGGCTCGTAGGTGCGTAGGTGCACCAATTACTACATAACGTAAGGCAATAAGATAACACCATACCTTTAGACTATATTTATGCTAAAAACCTCAAAAGCTACTTAACCGAATCCAATAATTCTATCACTTGTAGATAGACGTTATTCCAGTTGAAACTCTATTAGATATAACAGCAACGTGAGTGAAACCGTGGCGAATAGTTAGTTGGTAATAAAATTCAGATTAAGCTACCGAACGCAGCTAGCAGCCTCCCGATAGCCATTTACACGCAGCTCCTGGCGGATTACGACAGACGATTAATGCTCCTCCCCGACTGCGCGTGATCGTGATCCCCACACAACTACGCCTTGGCTGGTTTAATCCTGGATGACACGAGGACACGAACCAAAACGGACATATATAAATTTGAGTATATAAAGTAACGGTATTTGCACTTTTGTCCTGGACAATAATGAGTATGATAATAACGTTTATAATGAAAGAGAACTCCGGATTTTTTTAAATAATGAATCTTAGAATTTAGTTAACAATTAATTAAGTTAGAATTAAGTTAAGTTAGTAAGGTAGTAAGGTAAGGATTTAGTTAAGGTAGGTACTCCTAAGGTACCTTAACTAAATCCTTTATTTTGATTACAGATGTAGACGACGCGTAAGTTGTTTAATTATATATTTTCTTTTATATTATCTGTTGTATTTTATAATTTATCTATGATTGTTATTTTCTTTGTAATATTGAGGTGTCAAAGAGCTTTGTCGTGATAGATTTGAGTTGCTAATTACATTCTTGAAGATTGCTTTCTTTTAATCCTTTCGTGGTTATAACCCAAATATCGTTTGGTCCACAATAGTAGGCAACTACGAAAGCTCTATAAGGATGTCATTTTGGTCATATAAGAAAGAAATTTTGTGAACCTATTAACAGTTGGCCACCCTGTTCTTTATATCAAAACTTCATCTCAAAAAAGATAATTAATTCTTATCGAGGATATCCTGTGACACAAATAACAATGTCTGTGACTTAAGTTCCCTTCAACTGCTAAAGGACATAAATTTTAGTTAATGATTTACTTACACGAACGCTCCACCATGTAAGTATAATTAAGTTGATTTCCTGTGAAGGTTGTCATTTCAAGTCCAAAATATTTATCGTCGAATGGGCACTGATGACTCATGTACCGACATTTCGTTGTGTGCCCACTAATTTGCATATAAAGTACCTATTAATTATCCACAGAGTACCCTACTGACACTTATTTATGACATATAAGAAGAGGATAAAAATATTAAAGGTTAACTAACTAATACTGATTTTATTATTCTTATAAATGCATCATTTGCATGTTCATATCCATTTTTTGCTTTATTTCGTTAAATATAAATTCGCTTTAGTGAAATATAGTCAGTCAAAGTACAACACAATTGCGTCAATTATTTTTCGGGCGAGGTTTTTTAATTGTTTGGGTAGTCCTGTAATATATGAAGGTACCGTGAAGGTGTTCCTTTTGAATTACTTAGTGTATATGGTATGTATTTATTAGCGTAACTATGCTTGTTAATACCATATGATTTATTTTATATAATAGTGCGTTTTGTTTATATTAGATGAGTTAATCGTGTCTGGTTTTGAATTCACAATTAAATATCCAACGAAATATCCGAAGTTTGGTTCGTGACGTATCAACAAAAGTTTCATATAATTACACAAATTTTTCAGAGATACAAGATTCTAAGCGAAAAAAAACTTGCAAGATAACACCGTCAGATATTACTATCATTGCGCTGATGTAGAACTAATTGACGTGGACGCGACTAACGTGTATGGACTGTCAATATCTGATGAGCTTTGTACGTACGACACAGCAGGTGTTTCTTCCAATTAACAAACATTAACATGAGATTCCTGTCATTTCATTACACACGACTAACGAAACGCGTTTCGTCTGCTTGTATAAGATGACAGGTTTGCAATTAAACATTTGCTAACTTTATATAATCCGATCCGCCGGGCTCAACATCAAAGGTAGCTAAATCTGATTCTAACCAGTGTTGTAGAATATGGAAATTTGACAGCGAAAAATTGTATTATTTGTGACACTTTCTGGGGCGAAAAAAAGGGTCGTCTAATAAAATATATAACAGTTGTCGAAATACCGTTGTTATGCATTGAGTTGAGTTGTTAAAAAATTTTTTTTTGATCTCCAAAAGTTCCTCCAAAGTATTGTCATCAAATTTTCTTAGTGTCAATTTTTTTCGTTGCTAGGAGCATACCAAAAGTCATTATTTCTAGCTCTAAAACCACTAAATTAGCAATACTGCAATTAAACCATCCGAAGTCCGAACGCAATAAGAAAACGTCACCATAACTCTCACGGTAATGTGCGAGACCGAGTTGACCTGCTCGTCGCTCTTAATTACAAACAAAACGCTCCGTTATCGCCGGCATTGCCAACCAGTCCCATTCCATTTACGTTGAGTAAACAGTAACATAAACAAAGGCTAGCATCGCGTAGCACTGCTCTAACACTGTTCTGCACTTGGATGTTCTGTATCTTAATCTGGGCTTCCGTCTGCACTTGTGATGAAGATACTTAAAATGGGTAGGTAATTGTTTATCGTCTAGATGATATTATTTCTATCAAATGACACATATTTTTGTCACATGATATTTTATTGCTGCAACCTCATGATATTTGTTTCGTAAATGATTTACTTCAAATTTTCCTCTTGTGATTAGACGATTCAGATTTTTCTGTAGAAAATTTTGGCAACATTGCATCAGCTGCTTAAAACAAAAGCCGAAGTTCAAACAAAAAGCCGAATAGAAGAAAACATACATGTTAATGATGTATGATGTCACTTTAATCCAATTACCTGGATGATCAAATTTCACTTATCTACGTCTTAAATTTCATTCATTTCCAATCATAGATTTTTAGAGACATTAACATGCAACCAATTAAATTATATAGTAAACAGGAATACAATGTACAAAAATCGCACAATCGCACAATCGTTGCAATCCATACGACTTTTTATTGAAAATATGTTCGCATGTAACTTCTATTAAAGTAATGACATAATTAGAAAACTACGGCACATGCGTTATTTACGAGTTTATTTGTGTAAATGTAATATCAGAAGAAACTATAACTGAATTACTTTTTTTAACTAGTAAGAGAGGTAATGGGCGAAATACCGACACGTTTACAACTCGTTTGTAAACCTATTAGGTGATTACAAACACGACTGGAGTCTTTAAGTATCTGAACATGTTCTTGCTTATTTATTATTAATTTAATTGTCAATATAAAGATGTTTATAAAATACTACCTATGTGTTGGTTTATTGAGCTGTGAACATACAGTTACATATATTTTATTAGTTAGTTTTTTTCACAATTATCGCTTAAAAGTGAAACGTAAACATTGATGGATATTCCAATTTTATAGTTACTGCTACATTGTAGGTGAAAAGCCAATTGAAAGGCTAATTAGGCTCGTACAAACTACTGGGTCCGAGTCGCCAGTTGTATGGGACGGTATCGTCTCGCCGCATTCGAAAACACACATTTCCGTGTGACTTCCTAGTATATTTTAGTTGCAAGTGGCACGTACACGCGGCTACACGGCAACCTCGACGATGGATCGCGGCACACGCGGTGCACGACGAGGCAGTGGTCACAGTCAATAGATGTGAACAGTATGGACCACACTTGCTTTTCGATTAACTAGTTATTAACGACAGATTGTACCCTTAGTATGAGTTTTTAGGTTTTTACAAAAATTACTGTTTGTGTATTTGTTTACGTATTTGCCATACATTTCCAATCAGCGCCCCTAGCGGACTGTATCAGAACTGATTGGAATATGTAAACATATACAAAAACAGTCATTTTTGTAAAAACGTAAAAACTCATACTAAGGGTACTGTTCCCAAAATGTGGCATACACCCTTTATTAATAATCTATAAAATATTTGCTTACCAAAGATCGAAATTTGACATTTCTATTAGACATTGCCAAATTTTATGGTTGTCAAAACATTGAATAGATTGATTATTAATAACGGGTATTAGTTGACGTGACTTAAAAGTGCTTTTTACAGTTAAGCCACATCGACGAGTCAGGATGAAACATATCTTAAAAATAGTGTCCACATTTATTACCTTCAATTTATCAATATGCATACTAAAACGATAAATAATTCTTAACGAGGTTGTCTAATAAATTTTGAGATTAACTATCGATACAAACTTAAAATAATAATAATTGATTGGAAAAGTGAAAGGTGAAAAAACTAAGAACGAAGAAATGATTTTGGGCCGTTCATATTTACAGTCGCGACACTCGTGTTTGCTTTTGGCGTAAGAAGTACAGTGGTTTTGATACGTATATGATTGTTTATCCCACTGAAATGGGCATGATGACAGTATCGAAAAAATCGAAGAATAAATGATTTACTTAAAAACAATATGTGGAAAGCTTCGCAAAAATAGCCCAGTTTTAATAAAAACTTTAGGATTCATTATATTTTCAATAAAATAATGCAGTCGGCCATCTTGTCTAAAACGCTAATCGGGGCGAAATGACGTCATTTTTTTTGACGTGTCACCGTATTGATTGAACTTTTCTATGGGATATTGAAGCGTGACGTCACTCGCGGACGCCATGATACCCGTGAGCGTTTTCGCGCTTAATTCAAAATTTGTTTTAAAAAGGCTAATATTTCCGTTAATACTGAATTTATTGCCCAAATAATACGATTTTTGGAATCAGTAGACATGTACTTACATTATAGAAGGGGAGTTCCAAATTTGTCATCATGCCCATTATCTCAGGGGGTTTCGTATGAGAACCTACCCTACTGATAGTATCCGTGTACTGTGGGTGCGCATTTCACACGACGGCGCTACGTCAGGTAAGCGCGAGCGAGCAGGTAATGAACGGCGGCGGCTGCCCAAATCCATTCCTGAGACTCGACTCCGTGAGGAGGAATTAATTAAAGTTAATTCGCGAGGCGCCATTAGCCGCCGAGCACTGTCCCCGGTGAGCGGCCAACGGGACCTTATCATCGCTTTTAAAATTTATAGTATAACGGCTAATTAAGTGTACACTCATTTGGTTCGTTCCTCGCGTCACGAGTGCAGGATTATAAGCTGTTTCGGCTTATTGCCGCGATAGTCCCGGCTGCACTAATTGAGGGGGTTACGCGATATCATCCGGACAAGGCCCGCCGACTCTAACGAGCTTATATAAACAAACGTCGCTTCTTTACTGGTCGCAGAATACAAATGCCGGGCTCTAACAATGCAGCGGTGCATTAGAAATATTAGAAACTATCTCTACATTATTTCCAAGAAAGGCGATTTTCCCCGTTCCATTTTGATATTTTAGGCTTTGTATTGATACTGAATTCTAACTTAAAGCGAATGTGTTGTTTAAGTAAAAAGTAAACATACAGTTCAGAATGTTTTATACTTTACGTAATTTATGTATTAGTTAATAGAGAACTGTTCTGACTATGTAAAATGCAATTATTACAGTGATGAGGCATTTTCTAAAATATACATTACAAATAATGTACTCACTTTAGCTCCGTCAACTATACGAACATTGAGGTCATACTCGTAAGGAATGATATATTACAGGTTGCAAAGGTTGCTTCCATTAAAATTGTTTCATCTGACGATGGGCTATTGGTTCAACGAATGTGATTTGTACTAATATTCCACTTTATATAGTAGTAAACACTGGGAATGGCTATTATTAATAACCGTATAGATCTCGATCCCCTAAGGCGCATATCAGACATTCGTTACACTTATCTCTGCGCTATGAATTTGAATATCCGAGTGCTGTTAGAATGTATAAATGAAGTACGCGCGCCCAGCGAAATAACTCATTCCTTATAAATCGGTTGATTTAAATTGCACTCTCTCATTAGCGATTCCAGCGGTGGTGCGTAGCGCAGAAATACACAACTTATTACTTTGGCCGCACAATTAAAACCATTCGAAAACCACCTATCTCAGTCCGTATTGTTTGTTACACTCAAATACCAAACACAGTGTGAATTATCTCATTATTCAGAATGTAGAACGTAACTAAATAAAATAACTGACAGAACAAATTATTCCACAACAAAAAGAAGATATTAAAACACAATCTGCAATCATTTGAGCACTATAGGAATTGTTTTAGATTAAAGAATTGTCTTAATACCGCTCCGAGTCTACTTTTTGTGGTAGTTTTGAGTGAGAGGTATCTTTCTCATCGACATTAACAATTGTGATGTCTATATTGTTCATCATGATAAATGATCTTATTGCGTTGATTTTAGAAATTCTGATGCCGTTAGAGCTGACATCGAAATACATACCTCTTTATACTGTTGTTTTTTGAAATCTCATGCGTGTATCTCAATTAAACATTTCGTCGGTTCTATTGTTCGATGTTAATGAACTACTTTTAACAAATTAATGTTTTATAATATTTTACGGTATATTAAGATATTTGGCATAATCATGAGAACGAGCTAAATGTCTTGAGAGAGAGCGCCTTTCCGTGTGCGTTATCGTGTGGCGTAAACAACTAAGGATGGCCTCTAAATCATACCTAAGTGTCCGCTATGTGAGGAGCAACGTCCCGATCTAATCAACTGTTCGTGCTGGAAAACGTGCTAGTTTAGGAAATTCATAATCTTCTCTCGTTACATATATACACGTTTAATTAAATGAATAACGGAACACGGTAACATTAAAATCGTTTTACCGTTCAGTTACACTTTGCCCTTGAATAAGACGATGACGTACAGCTTGTTCTGCTCAACAATGTAGGTTATATCAAAATTTATTTTGCATTGCGATTGTTTGTACCGTTTCTCATTTGGTTGTCTCATGTGTCTTGTTACGTTATTATACTTTTGTAATTACACATAAACATCTGAGTGAGTTATATTTTTTGTCTTGATTTCGCTACCTAATTGTTAAAATATAATTATAGTTATTATCATTATAGTTATTATGTGTAATACTACTGTAAATAAACATATTTGTTAAATCGGAACAAGCTTTCACTAGCCTTCTTTTTGTTTAATGAGCATAAATTATATCAGTGACAATTAATCATAGAGTGGTTGACTGTTCCAATATTCCCAAACTTATCTTCGAAGTATAGTATCTGACTATATCAGGAGAAAAATCGGACTTGCTTGTCAACAGTAAAACTCACAATTAATTAACTTCACACGACCATACTTACGCAGGTACCTTAAAATAAACATAAGTTTACCAATACGTTTTATAATTATATAGGTAAAAGAAAGAAAGGTTCGAATCGTCCAATTGCCTTCGATCATTTATTAGTTCGAGGAATTTTAATGAGTCCTACTTCAAACATATTACGATATGCAATTAATTTTGCCATTACGATCTCTTTTGGACATTACTACGAGATCTTTCATGTAATAATATCATTTATGGAATAAGATTGGCAATTTTGAGGATTCATTATTACCATATATTTTATTCCTGAAGTTGAGTGTAATTAAACGGATATTCATTTGCATATGAAGCGGACAGAAGCTCAGTTAATAGGTATAGCAGAATATTTTACCAATACGTTTTATAATTATATAGGTAAAAGAAAGAAAGGTTCGAATCGTCCAATTGCCTTCGATCATTTATTAGTTCGAGGAATTTTAATGAGTCCTACTTCAAACATATTACGATATGCAATTAATTTTGCCATTACGATCTCTTTTGGACATTACTACGAGATCTTTCATGTAATAATATCATTTATGGAATAAGATTGGCAATTTTGAGGATTCATTATTACCATATATTTTATTCCTGAAGTTGAGTGTAATTAAACGGATATTCATTTGCATATGAAGCGGACAGAAGCTCAGTTAATAGGTATAGCAGAATATTGTAGGTCGTTGAGCCGCGTGAGAATTTATTGTATTATTTACTTTAAATTCAGAGATGATTTTGCATTTTGTAGTAATTATACTTGATCGCATAGCGGATAGCTATAATGAATCATTTAATAAGAAGTTCTCGCGGGCAAGTATAAAATGTAAAGTACTCGGAATCACGCACTATTTACGATTATTACGGTGCAATTTTTATAGCTTCAATAGCTCTCTAAAATATCATACATTAAGTTCCTATTACAATAATTCTACCGCGCGGTCATTGAAATTGTTAGATGGGATCCACGTTTACACACGTACGGTAGTCAGACCGATGTACACAATTAAATAAATAATATGATTTGCTTTACTACAATATTTAATGTAAACTTTACTTCATTCGCAACAAAATTAAATGCTTTATAATTTATACCATTATTTATGTAATTTTCAGATTAAGTTCTTATCTTATTAGCAGCGATATTTTTTTCTTTTAGTATACCTAGTTAGTAACAGTTAGGGGAACATATGAAGGAACACTGAATGTTTAAGTATTGTTCCTAAAAATAACATTCGTGACTAAGGTTAGGTAGTAAGAGTACCCCTATCCTATTAGGAGTATACAAAACACATCTATGGGATGAGGATCAGTATAAAGTAGATAAGAGTATTGTTTTCATGTTAAAATAAAGCTATACTATGTCTTCAGTAAAATACGAGTATTATATGATACAACAGTTATAAACTAAAATACTAAAAACATAATCACTGGAAAAATAATAAAAAACATCCTAACAATTTATCTGTTGAAAATAATTGAGGAGGTGGTAGAAAAAATATCGAATCATCGCACCACTAACGTCGGGCATAATGAGGATGATTCGAGTGTTGCTAGCCTTTAATCATGGTAAAATTTCTCCCCTTTATTCTGTTCCTTTTTGTGTGAGTTGAATCGAGAGAAAGTTACTGTTGCCGTCTGGGAATATTGGGCGTTCGGTCAATCAACTTTATACAAAGCCTTTTCGTCCTTCAAGGACATTCGGTGTTATATCTCGACCCACCATTTTATGCTTCATTTCGAGCTTGTAACAGTATTGTTGCTTTGATTAAAATTTAAATTATTTGTTGTACTGTCCGATAAAGTAAGAGATTTTATGACGTGTATCAAAAATGACAGGCGCTTTTGTTCATGCAATGAAATAACGTAGTAGTTTCGTCCGTGATCGTCATCATAGATAATAAGTTAATTATATCTTTAGCATGCTATGGTTGTTTAAAAATTGTCCAATAGTACCTACCTAATAACTTTTAAAATCTGTCAAATAATTTAAAAAATAATGAATATGGTAGTAATATAGGTAAGGCATTTGATATCATTGATATATCAACAAAAGGTGTTAAGTTATTATCAAAATTATAAATCGTATAGATATATATCGTCCCATTTCATAGGTTGAGTTTGTCATACATCATGTTTAATTGTCGTGTAAGGTGGTACCTACATAAGATACATCAGGCAGTTTTGTATTCGTATTTTTTATCCTTGCCATAATATTGGTATTGAAAACCATCAATCTCCATTCTCTTACATTATTATGTAATCAAAATCTTAGAAAATTGGTCTATTAGCGAAATAAGTGCATCCAGACAGACATTATATCCTTTTCCTTTTATATTAGACATGCTTATTTGCAAAACACTTTTCTTAAGGGGGTCGTAAAAACCAAAATTTACGAACCCGATAAGTTTTTCAGGTTTATAGTCTTAATCCGGAGTGAATCAATTTATCTTGGGAACGTTCATCGTTATGTAATTTCTCATTTTAATAATGAATTGAATCACATCTTCAATATTTAATTGTGAGTACATAAAATTTTCATACTAACATACTTATACGTTAAACTACTTAGTAATTGATCTGTTAACAGAGATTAGGGCGTAATACAAAGTAAGGCTTGTTGAGGTAAATACGAGCACCTAAACAATAATAGACTACACCAAGTGGCTACATTGTTCATTTATAAAACATTATTCAAGAATGCAGTTTAAGTAGAATGTATGGTTAAATTAAGCATGGCATAACTTCTCTCCTTATTTGTCTGGCCTCTAATAGCGACCGAGACAATGCATGCAGGAAACAATGTGGAGGCGATCTGAACAAAGCTACCCATCCTGCTTGGAACGGATTTTCTCACATACAATTTGTTAATTACTCGCGTGATTACGCCGCATTAAATATTGAATGTAATCTTCAATTTGCGCCCATAAATCAGTTTGAGGCGCATTTACCCGATGTGAATCACGTTCGAGTTAAAAATAGAGCTACTCGTTACATTCAACACGCCAAGGTGCACTCACTGTACATCATAATGTTTATTGTGCAAAGTATTACAAATGTGTACAGCGACTATAAAGAACCGATTTTTTTCTTTGGTTAAGTATGCACATGAGGATTTATTGTTTCAACAACAAAGATTGTTTGTGAGATTATGTACTGTAAGGAACCCTATTACTAAGCCTATGTCGTCCGCCCATCTCTTCGTTCATCTCACGTACCCTTGAAAGGATATACCTTAGGATACCTTTGGAATCTTAATAGGTTATTGAATGAAATTTTCAGAGAATTTATTGTGTTATACTGGTAAATATTAAGTTAGGATTAAAACTACTTCGCAACAATACACAACTAAACAATACACTGCTATTATATATGATGATACATAATTTAAACCATGCGGTATGTACCACTCTCCCTCCCAAAAAGGATGCGTACATACCACCACCATCACATGTTTCGCTCCAAAACGGAGCATCATCATAGTAAGTTAACTCTACGATAGTTAATCGTTAAGTGAAATCACGTGGAGTTAACTTAATAGCATGGATTTCCGCAAAGTAACGCCTGATACAATTAACTAAGGTAGATATTATTAAAATTCTAGTAGTCGATACATACCTGAAAACGGAATTATTCCGCATTACACTCTTAAAAATAAATCTAATGAGAACTGTTTTGAAAGCAGGTTGTAGTAACTTTACAGTTAAATTGTGCGAGTAATTGTCTACAAATGGTTTATGGTAAAGTTATTGGCAATCAAAACAGACTGAAGTGCAATGCAACCAATTTAAGTAGGCGCTTGTTTCCCCGTCACCGCGTAGCTTGGGGATAGTTCAATAGTTCTCTTTTACATGACTGTGAGGGTAATGTTTTTTGACCGTACTTAGGTATGTGTGTATTGGTATGCCCTAAATCATAAACGGATTGACAGGTTATAACAAATAAGGTTGGTAATGTTGGTAAGCGGCAGCTGCGGTTAACTGCTGCTGCTTTGCAGCAGAGTTGCTGTTATAAGATAGAAATAGATGTGGCGGTGGTGCGTACAAACTACAGAGTTCTACCATTTTAAATAACAACATATAAACTGAAAAATATATCGAACATATTAATAATATAACTTAGGATATATTCATACACTTATTAGACAATTCATAGCGCTCATCAATGACATAAGTCACTGACGCTACGAATTGATTCAAATTTTAAACGGAAAAAACAACAGTTTTTTTTTATCTTTTATCGTCGATCGATTGCGCGTTCGCAATGTGGCATATAGGTAAAGCCGGCAATAAAAGCGGCTTAACTTTATTATGCCTAATTCCGCTATACCAGGACTAATAACTTAATTCTAACGGCGAGTAAATTATAATCTAGAATAATTGCGTTCGACGCGCACCGTTATTGTTTTACGAAGGCTGCACGAAATGAGGTCTCCTACGCACACGACAATGTGTTGTAATTATATCAATAATCAACATATCATTGTTCATGTTAATGTATGAATTAATGTCATTTTTTATCATAAAAATATAACATTACTATTTAATAATCGTTGTAATCATTGTAATTAGTGGCATTAACGATTCGAAATTTAGCCTTTCATGCTAGGAGTCTAGAGTTCAATTCGATTAATTGATTATTTATGAATGAATAAGGATTTAATACAGCCGATACTTTATCTCAACAGTGGGACAATGTTGGGTTGATGATGTTGTTATCATAAGTAGGTATGTTTGAAAACTTCCGATACTATTTTTGTTGGTTGACTGCTAATAAGCCAGTTATTTTAGCATCTATTCCTATTGGAGCAGTATGGTGGAGTATTGTACAGATCTTCCTCAACTGGAAGACCCGTGACTAGCAATTGAACATAGAAAGATAACATTGAAATACCGGAACTATAAACGTCGATGTTGATATTGACAAAGTAAAATTTTCATTGCAATCCGTTATGTTGGCAATATCATAATTTGAATTAATTATTTATGTAATATATTACTATTTATGTTATGAATTTATAAGTCAATTAAGAAACAGAATTTATGGCTGCTGCCAATATCAATTTAATCATATTGTTCCTGAGGATATTACAGAAGCATAATATAAAAGACCGGATGGCTGATAATCGTAAAATACGTATATAAATAAACGAATTAGATCCTAAACTACATATATAGATAGTGACCAAGTTTTTGTGTGAAATAAACGGACAGATCGCACAAAAATAGAAGACCCGACTGGAGCGTAGAACGCTTCCTTCCTCTTAAAAATGTAACAAATATGTTTACCTACTCCCTTGAATTAAAAGCTTATTTTATATAAATACATATATCTTCTGAAGTAGTTCTTGTGTTTCGTAGGAAGGGTGTGGAGTGGGTGGATGCTGCCAGACTTATGTATGAGGCAACCATTCAAGCGACGTATCTTATATCGACTTCAGGTCGGATCCCAGTTCTATGATGTATTCCATTTAGATTTCATATGCTCATAGACTGTAGAGATCAATTACCATCATATAGTCCACATGCTAGTTATTTCAATTTTTTAAAGTACTTAGAACTAAAATATTTGAGTTCAAAAACAAACAAACACGGTAAGCTTCTTATCAGGCAAACGAAAAACAATACGATTCCATAGAAATAGATAAATTTTAAACTAGAAGCATCCTACAAAATCACAAATGATGGTATCTCTACATATACCGTTGCCTGTAACATAAGGTACGGTTAGTCAATTAACGAAATGCGTCTTGTAGTGGTCCGCCAAACGCTTCCACTTATTTGCTGTGTGAATGTAATCACCTCTCGGCTTTAAACGCATACCATCAGAACTATAAAAGATCTACTGTATAAATAGTCAATGAATAATGATGTATTCGGATAATTACAAATACATCAATTACGGTAACATATAAATACTTACAGGAAAAGTTTATTATAAAAGATGAGTAATGATGGATACGCTACGAAAAGGATGTGTGTACGTTTGTAAGCTCGTAAGAAATATAGTTTTGCGGCGTAATAATTGAAAAAAAAAGCAGGTTTACAGACTATCTCTATACGTCCTTTTATCTATCTACATATTTTACAGAATCTATAATGTTTTAGAAGTGAAAACTTCTTTAACGGAGTTGTGCACTTTTTGTGATGGGTAAAAAATGTTAAACTTGCGTCAGGACATGTGGCCTGATCGAAAATTCGTGAGACGGCAAAGCAAACTGCAACTATGTGAATGGGTGTCAGTTTCATTTTTTATTAATTACATTTTATTGTTCAGGTTAGGGTTTGAAGGGTGAAGGGTTTTCACTTCTGCTGGCACTCCCGGAAAATTATACACACGAACACTGTAAAAAAATCAAGTTTTGCTCTAGAGATTGAGCCCTGTGACAAACAGACAGACGGGCAGACAGCGGAGGCTTAATAATAGGGTTCAGTTTTTACCCTTTGGGTACGGAACCCTAAAAAATCTCACACCCACTACTTCAAGCGCGGTGTTAGTCGAGACAGTTATGTAATTATATGCTCATTTCATAATGATAATAATATTGTTACGCTGTCAGATTAATTGTTGTGATTGGTTGATAAACTGTACGAGCGTCGAACGTTATAATTAATCCTATGGGTACTACAATAATTAAAACATACTATTTTCGCTATCTCAACAGAGCATAAAGTCATAGAGTTTACAAGAGTATTTTCTTAAAACAATAATTAAATTGGGCAATTAAATAATCGTTTTTCATTTTTATCTAAATTTTAATTGTCAGTTTACAAACTAAAGGGTGATTGAATAAGGTAATCGTTTTTTAAACACGGAAAAATGACATATGTCCGTGTAGTAATCAAATATTTAATTACAAAGTTATGTAAGAAATTAATGATCAGTAGGTTTAACGGAAGCCATTTGGCCGGTTCGGGCCGGACAGTAATTTATTTGTGTAATGATTTGAGTGAACACAAGCTGCAACGACTCCTGTACAAGATTTGTTGATTAAATGCCGTAGAGACGTAAATCCTTTACGACTCGAGTAATTAAAGCTAAGATTGTCTGCTGTTGGAAGTCTCAGGTTATATGTTAATGAATGATGTCGCCATAGTCCGATCGGTCGGACGCGGGAGGCGGAAGACACGCTCACGACGCGCGACGCGACGTGGGAACGCGCTCTGTGACCCCCCAACATGAAAATATTCCTCTACCCTTATATATTATTTAGCTTGTGTACATATCAGCGTGGAATGTTGTGAACTAAATTATTTAATTTGTATACATATTGACGTGGAATGTTGTAAACTATATTACTCGTATTTAATTTGTGAACATATTGGCGTGTAATATTGTGAAGTGTATTATTTAATTTGTGTACACATCGACGTGGAATGTTGTGAACCATATTATTTATTTTGTGTACATATTAACATGGAATGTTGTGTACTATATTATTTTGTGTATTTATTATCATCTTTTAGTTGTTAATGCAAACATACAATTCTATAGCGCTGGTGTATAAGAAACAATAGGTTAACTCTAGTTTAAATGTCTTTCACCGTTTTCATTATTTCTTGCAGACCTTAAGAAATCTTCTTTGGTTGTTGTCATGTAAGAAAAGGTCATAAAGCCTAATTGGAAATATTTATTAGTTTTAAAATAATTTGACATAAGAGCTTAGCAGTTTGTAGTTCAATAGTAGTAACCAGTATCTTCGACAATCTGCACGAGAGCGACGTGGTAGTGTGTAAATCATGGAAGAGTCTCCGAGCTTTATTTAGTTCTGGGTAAGTACACACTCGTGCGCGCAAATCAGTTTATCGAGTAATTATATGTGACAATTAATACGCTTTATTATTAAGCGATATGATCATTATAGTTTGATATAATGACATCATATATTTTTTTCATGACTTGTAAGTAACAGTATTTACACGCATTAGGAAAGAAACTATAAAATGGTGCCATTTAACTGGAAATTCTGCTCTACATCAAACAACAACAAACAACACGATACGTTACGTTTCGTATGTGGACCTGAAAATTCACTCACGTGAATTCTTCGCACGCACACGAAGACTGTAATCATAGAAATCGAATCGTTTTGTCTTTTGAAAGAGCAATAAAAAATATTTCAATTACACGTATTTAGATTGAAAACTGTACATTTAATTTCGAAACAATGCACGTCGCGGTTGTGCCCACATAAAACTGAAATCAAAAAGTGTGTAATCCAAAACATTTTTCGCACGCTCATGTAAAATTGTTCGGACATGTATAAAAGTATGCGGTAAAAACAAAATTGGGCGGTCAAGAAACGATGTGACCGTGTTACAGATGGTGGTAATGCCTTTATGGCGTGCCGACACCATCTCTAATGTGCTTATAATGGCGATATCGGGCGGGACCGTGCGAGCTAAGTAATTGATAGAGCAACTCGGTATAGTCTATACTATTAGCCGCGCTAATATACTAGATTACTTTAATAAATAATGACTTCATTTGTTATAAATCAACCAGGTACATGAGTAGAGTTGATAATGGCGGTCTGGGATGCGAGAAAATATTTATTTTAACTTATGAAGATGAGTAAAAGTAGTAATTTAAGATGTTTTAGATTTATTGTTAGTACACAAGTAGTCTTACAAGATTGAGAGTTCACACGATACACATTAAATCTGAAAAGATTACTATCTCTTATTATAAGGTATTGCTCACAATAATGTGTTTTGTTCTAAAGGTATTACAAACTGGTAAGTGAGATATTGAGACTTGCGACACATCTGCGACCGCCCTAGATCCCTCCACAGAATAGACCACATAATATCATGTACAAATGTAAATACAGGAATCCTAATTTACAAATAATGAATATTTACTAATAGAAGCTACTTGCAATGTATATTAAACTGCTGCGAGGCGTGTCTTTCCCTACTAAGAAAGTGCATTGCAACGGTACAGATTAGTGTATGTATTCGAATTCAATGTGGAGCTCGAATGTGGAACTAATTACAAATACTACAGATTATCGTATCGAGAATCCCATTAGACTATAAACGGTTCCATTGGTCTCAATCAATCGATACGAACAGTGAAAGTTGCTTAAATTAGGCGCATGTGCTCCATTTATGGAGAATGTGTAGATAATCAATGTTTTTAATGTACTTAATTAAAAGAACCACTCACTAAAAGCCCGTACAACTGGTTCTATTGATTTTATTGTGATTGTGACACCTACGTGACAAGGCTGGGTCAGTTAAGTTAATAAATGTTTACAGAAGATATTTAGGTTATCGCATCGAGACAATTCACTTAAATTTAAATCAAAAGTCAAGCTGATAAACTGTGTAGATTTTGAACTGAACAAAAGATGATAAAGATAACAACAATGACCAATTAAACACCTGTCATTGAGATAAAGTACGAGACATCTAGAAAGTATAAAAGTATAATGGTGATTTACTTATCACACTCTCTCGTAAAAGCTCAACACACACAACAACTATTAAAAAAGGTAAACTTTAGCAGGTCACTAATATTGTCGGTGTTTGTAAACATAAAAACAAATAGTTTTTCTTACTTTCATCGATGGGTGACTTCTAAAAGCATCTAACACAGTTTTGAAAACGAAATAAAGACTTCATGTCTTTTGTAACGAGCCACTAACAATAAACAATACGTAAAATGCTTTCTACTTTAAAGGTAAGCACTAGTAAAAGTAAGTTTTATGCATTATCATTATAACAATTACGGCAGTAATCGGTAAAGATCAATGGTCAGCGCGCGGACTGAGAAAAACGATAAGCTCCGATTGTTTGCTTAAAGTTTGTACGTATCTATTCTTTAATGGGCCACTCACTAAATTATACGTTTTCATCATGAGAAAGTTGGGGCCGGGATCCAAAAATCCGTGTTGTAAATTGTTCCCTCAGCAAGTGAAAGTGTCCATTTTTTACTTATTTCCATTTCACAAATTTTATTCTAATTTTTTCATACTTCTTTTTTATCACGTACACGAGGTACGAGTAAAATATTTTAGCGCGTACGATTTCTACAAACAAAGCTTTAAATAAAAACGCGTATACAAGGTGACTCGAAATTAAAACACATTCAATTTTGAGCATTCATATACAATGCTCAAAATTGAATGCTTAAAACATGTCGACTGTTTACATATAAATACTCATTCATACAATGATATTGATTGAGACCTTTGAAACCAAATCCTCTCAAGAGAAATTGTTCCTCAACAAACAGACGGGGAAAACAATTTATAAATGTAATAGATTGTTAGAACTGTAGAGCTTGTTTTGACGAAAAGCTATCGTTAGCGACACTCGCAACTCCAGCGCAAACATCGTTAAGCCAGTAATGGTCCTTGGCTACATTCTTGGAGGCGTGAATACGTTTAAACTTGGCGCAAAGTGTTCCGCAAGTGGTTTGGGTTACAGTGTAGGTAAAGTGTAGCGAACAAAGGAATATTCGCGGCATTGGAGCGGCCGACAGACAGACGAACGGGGCAAATACAATTTGTCAATGTAACGTATAGATTGGTAGAGACTATACTAACAGGGCTCTGATGAAATGCTGTCGTTAGTGTTGTTCGGCATTGTTGGGCTAGTAAGTTACGTTAGAGGTTTGGATTACGTTATAGGAAAATGTTATACAACAGTAATGAGTATATGAATAGGTTCATGGTTTGATAAAGAAGAGACGAGGCGCTTCCACCTAGTCCCTAACTAACGCCATCCCTGAACTAGCAATGCTTTTGTGATCGATAGGTCGCTCTACAATCCTCAATAGGCGGCAGTCACTACTTACGATCAGATTGACTGTATGTTCGTATGTTACTTCTATATTTAACAAACACAGAGCTATGTTACAACATGTACTAAGTCCGTGACGGCCAACATTGTCAGGGCAGTAAAGTTCCTTAACATTCTCGGACCAACTGAGGGTGTGATGTTGCGGGTGTTTTGGCTTACAGTGTAGGCAAAATGTGTCCAACAAAGGATCATTCACGTTCGGCGCGCCGTGAGACAATGCGTCCTGCGGCCCAGCGAGCGTAACGTAGCGTGGGGTGAATGAATCCGAAATAAGTTCACCGCTGTAGCCATCACTTACGTAGTAACCGAGAAAAATGATCTTTTGTTACGTATTTTGGAATATTTTTGGCGCTGTTATATATATGTTGTCATAGAAAAAGTAACATCACTTTATAAGTTGCCATTGTTTGAAATAGAATTGAAAGGTCAAAGAGACTGCAATATTTTTACTGCAGGTTTAAAGACGTGGTATCGAATCATACATTTTTGGGCTGCAACATTATGCAACATTATTTTGTATTATATTCATTATTACTTGATCACTTAATAGTTAAAGTCAAGATATATACATGTTAACAATTTAAATAAAATAAAAGCTTGTAATTATTTTGTAATTATTATCAGCTACTTCGTTATCATGTTAATAAATTTCTATGTTTATTGCGGAAGATATATTACATTTTTATGAATATTTAAAATGGATATATTTCTATAGAATATACAGATGATCCACGTTCCTTATTTATAGCGCTGCGTTTAAGTTATTTAAAATATAACTTCAATTGTACAATGCGATCTATCAAGCACCGCCTACACGTACATATATACGTATACACGTACGAGTACGAGTACGAGTACATTGTCAATCCAATTTAGTTTTGATTTGATGAGATTTCAAATAAACAGACAAATAGACAGACAATAATTCTAAAAAATGCTGGAAATAACTATCATGAATTATTCTCAGTTTCTTTAATTACTTCTTTGTAAATACGAGTATATTCGATGTACAGACAGGCGAAACTTATAATCTTATAATATCTATAGATATTACTGTACAATGAACAGCGATAAACTTTGTAGCAGAGAATTATTAAACACAAATTGGTCGTAACTGATCGTTAATCGTTGTAAACTTAATTCCTACAAAGATCACATGTGGGTCAAATTGGATGTTAATATTATTAGCAGTAACATTAGCCGACTAGGTCACACAATTACAGAAATAATGAAACGAACCATAACCGTTGATATCGCTACAAAATAGGAGATACGAAGTGGTTTAACACGATATTTTAAATTAAAAGTAGGAACACATGTTTAAAACCTTTTATGGTGAATGGGGTCTAAAAAGATTGCGGATACCGCGGAAGGCTGATTTGAGCGGAGATTTCGAACATTAAAGCGTTATCTTTTAACTCGCCACGGATTTACATATAAATTAACACAAAATCCCACACTCGATTTAAACTTGTTTATAGTACATGTTAAAGCGCACTGCAGAATTACTCCACACATACTCTTAATTATAGTAGATCATGTACAACATAAATCGACCTTTTTAATAGTGACTGAATAAAAATAAAAGTAGTAGTTATTATAATACAAAATTCAGTGCAAGTAGATCACGCTTTCCGGGTTTTTAGATCAGATATTCTAATTGCATTCAATTTATAAATGATCATCTATCTGTTTGACTTACGACTACAATTCGTTCAGAGAAGATGGATATATTCGAAGTCGCTACCGCGCGCCGTGAGCTGTCACGAAAATCACGACTTGCTTTATGTCTGTCCATTGTCCACTTATTTTTGGTGTTATCGTAATGCCTGTATTAAGAATGGGCAACAAAAAGCGACAATAAATAATCAAGATATACATCTAGACACGAATCTAAAATCTAGATACATATACATAAAATTATGGGTACGATATTGATATGGTCACTTACTTTGCAATTAGATAGGCTTTAGCAAATATTTCAATGCGATAAAAACCGTAACCGATCTGAAAAATGGATTCAAGATAGTCGTATTTAATTAGAAAAGTTTAAACCAGGAAGTATTCAACTTGTAGGGATGCCAATATTATACCATTACTTTTACTTTAGTTTATACAGCAATTACTTTTTGAAGGGGAATATTTTAATCCATTCTTTTTGATATAAATAGTTCTATTATATGTTATAGTATATAAGAAGAAAAGTCCTTGTTTTTCGTCGTACATAAATTCAAAAGTATTGGGAAAATTGTAATAATATTTTAAATATAACATTAATTTCGATAAACACAACAAGTCATACAAAAGACTTCAACGCAGGTCAAAGCGTGAGCTGCGGTTAGTGAGTACATACAAAGCGTGGTAGCCCTTCTCTAATAGGAAACGGTCGGTGAGTACATTACGTGTACATAATGTACGAACGTTGTGCCATGTTTCACGCGGATGTTCGGGATCTCCGGCAAAGCGCGGAAGGCGCACGCGCACCTCGCTATCGCCGCGAGGGCATCTGCCTCCGTACATCAAATTAACGGTGTGGAACAGGGAATCGCAGGGCGGCCGCATCGCATGCCAAAATTCGCACCTATACACTACCATTCATACACGTTCGCATGTTTACTCGCGAGCGTTCAACCGACCGTGACCAATGTGTGTTTATTTCGTCTGGAAAATAATGTTACATTCTACCAGTGTTTAACCAGACTTATACCTTTATGATTCACCTACCACACATATTTTTAGTAGAGCAAACTTTATCATAAAGGGTGTGACTACTTACACTGATGTGTTGTTCCGGTTTGAGCCCTGTGACAGCTAAAGATAAATGAGTTCTCAATAGTTGACAACACGTTTGAAAGTTTTATTTTTGCTCGCCCGTTGCTCGTAGGTGTTCATAGACTCCAGTAATTAATTAAAGTCAGATGCACTACACTTACATTCCCATTAGTCAGTTTCAAGCCTTAAAAAGATAAGAATGTAGTGAATTGTGTCTCAGACCAGTTAACTTATATTTTATAAAGTTTCTCTTATACGTTAAAATAATTTACCGTTGCCGAGCAGGTGACAAAGACAGTGTTTGTTAGTCGGCGAGAAACATAATAAAATTTGCGTGGCACCGGCTCGGCGCACTATAGATAAACATAAATCTGTGCAAACTCTGTACACTTTGACGATACAATCGTGGGAAGAAAGACGTTAAACTGCTACATAATTGTTTGAAGACGTGAATAGTCAGTGAATGCGCCGTGTCAAGTGTGGAGTACTAGCGGGAATAGATTCCTGAGAGCAGCCTCACGCACACACTAACATTCTTATAAGCCGTTATAAAATATTAATGAAAAAGTTCTAACTTTTTATTTATACACAAATATATATTTAAGGAAAATTAATGTATATAAACCTTAGTTTATGGCTGTTCGCAAGATATATTTTCAAATAAATTACAACTATGTCCGATAGGAACAAAAAGGCACCGCCGTCTTACGATACGCCTCGCGGGGTGGAAAATATTTCGTGATATATAAGAGGTTGACAAAGATTATTCCATACATGTTTTTTGTGCCGCGGCGATGGTAAGCAATTATTTATATTCTACACTTTCGACCAATAAATATTCACGTTATTTTCTATCCTTAACATTGTATGTAAAATATTAATGACATACGACGTCATTTTTTATTTGAATTATACTATCATAAGTTTTGCACGACTCATGATGCGAAGCATCAGAGAGTGCTTTACGATCGAAAAAATTTTTTCGCTTCATTTTGGCGGCTATTTTTATTATTATAGCCTTGATAGTTCACGGAATCAAGATATTTTGCATACTATTGTCGAGATAATTTAATGGAGATTAATTCCATACTTTTTAAAAATTGATTTACTGCAATAGAATTGGAAAAAAACACCAAAATAGGTCAAAAAAAATTCCTGTCCGTCATGTGTGAAACCTGAAAACACTGTAACTTGTGAAAAAATCCATCATTTGAGTTAATTTTTTTTTTTTAATTTCTAATTGACGATTGTAGGTCACTGAATGCGAATGTTTAATTAATTCAGTGTCGTTTAATTGCAATTAATAAAAAACGAAAACTACAAGACTGTATATCTATAGATATTATGTACATTGATTCCACCAGGGGCGCTTGTGCAGTACCTTCTTCCTACTACAGCTGTTTTTTCGGCAATTAATTTTGAACGACTTAAGTTTTTTTTTTTTTATTTATTTCATAATTAAATGAGCATTATGAGTCGTGCACTTTTGGATTTTCCAAACTTTTTAATATTTACGTTTATAGTTTAGACAACATCATATATTAAAAGACGGATTACCTAATGTGGAAAACAGCGACTTTTTTTAAAAAGAAGGAATCCATGAATGAAAATACACGTATGGTATAATAGTATGACAAATATGTGTAGATTAGCGGTACGTACTCGTATGGTGTGCTTTCAATAAGCAGTCACGATTCTTTGGAACCTGTATAAACATCGTTTGTCAAGAGACAGGCGTGAAATACGTAGGCGTTTAGATGCTCACTTTACTTTATAGTCACTATTAATTTCACATCAAGAAACTAGTACGTTAGGGTTTTAAAATTTTCATTAAAGTTTACTTGACGGATGGCAAGTTTAAAATGGATTACCGTTCCGAATTATAAATATTAATTTTTGAAAGTAATACGATAATACATTTTAAAGATTCTCTTATGAATTTTATCATCAATTCATGGGAATTCTATATAAATAATCATTTCTAAAGATCTCTTTTTCGCGCTTTTTACTGACATTTCTTTTGTACAGAACAATAGTCATGTAGAGAACGACAATCACAACTTTTTTATATCAATAATATTTAAGAGTTCATACATTATTCGCATAACAGTATAAAATACCAATTTAAGCCACGTGTCTTACAACCGATACAAACAGATTAAGCTTCGCTTTGCTATTTTTACTAAAAGCAGCAAAACTTAAAATATATAAGAAAGATCATTGATGTATATTTATCTAAGTAAGTATACGACAAATACCATGTAAGTATAATACCCTTAAGATTAAGGGGACATAAAGTGTAATTAATATGGAATCTTTCAAGATTTATTTAAATTGTTGAGCAATTGGTTTTCATGTAAAATTTCGTCGTAGTGTTCAAACTATGTTCATTTATTATTATAGCTACGGCGACAGTAGATAAGTAAACGTATCAGCCCAGTATACATACCAAACTGAATAAGTCGTGCTTATCAGGAAATGCAAAGAAAATAACTATAGGTAGGTACATACAATAATTATAGAGTGTAACCGTAGCCTTAGGTATTCCATGCAGCTATTTATGAAGTATCTATACGATTAAAATGAAACGACAAATGTTATATTCCCGTGATTTATATTGACTATGACTTGACCGATAAGATAAGCCCGATCCCTGACTACGACCGCTCCGCAGAGAATTGGTACATTCGAGACGTCAGGAACCCAGGATCATGTCGGCAATTCATCATTTTGTTTTTGTCACGCAAACAAACGACCACGCCCGCCTCTTTAGTTCGTGTAACTGTATATAATGAGTTGTTTTTTGACCGGGCTTGGAGGCAGTGCGCCGTTTAATCATCTCGACATAATTGACCTTTAGCGTGTAATTATTAATAAATCAGTGTCACATTATATAATGATACAATAGGGGGCGGATTAAACACCGGTACAACCTACGAGGGTATTGTTCTTCAAATGTGTGGACAATATCCTTGAATAATTTTGTTGAGTTTGTGAATGTCGACAGAAACATGAGCGCGGTCTCTGGCCAAGGGCATGGGTGGCCGCGTTTGCAAAAGCAATCCTACACGCAAGCTTCTAATTGTTCCACTGATATATAACATGCCATTCTATGAAAATGACCGTAACAACTCAACGTTCTACAAATGTTTTGCATTTCCGTCATTACAAACACACATTACTGTACCCTTAGTACGAGTTTTTATGATTTTACAAAACTGCCTGTTTTTGTATTTGTTTACATATTTCCCATACATTTCTAAACAGTTCTGATACAGTCCGCTAAGGACGCTGATTGGAAATCTATGGGCAAATATAAAAACAGTCACTTTTGTAAAAACGGAAAAACTCATACTAACGATACAGGCTGGACGATTGGGTTGGATACTTTGTTTTTTGTAAAACCTTGTACTATAACATGGTACAAGAATTCATTGTGGGACCTTATAAATTGTCTACGTTATTTATATTTTATAGCAGCGTCCACGAAAAGCTATTAGTAGTTAGTCTGTGTCTACAGGCTGGCTAGCGATTACGATCGCGGACGAGTGAGGCGGAAGGATTCGCGCGCAGCAGCAGACAATGCGTAAGTACCTGTGTAGCGTGCACACCGCACATCCGCGGAATATTTCATAGAAGAGTGTTCGCAATTAGAGGACGGGCAGAGGCGAGGCGACGCTATCGTGGCATCCGGCGCCGCGCTATCATGTGAGAGATCGCTCGATCGCCTGCCGCCGGCCGCCTGCACTTACCTCGACATACGACTGCGATTGGAAATAATTATTACGGGGTACGATCGCCTGACGTTTGGAGAGCTCTTTCAAAAATCATATCGACCTCACCGATCGCGAAAGCTCATGCACCGATGGCTTCAATTCGTAATTTGGGCGCCTACTCGAGAGATAGCGGGTCATACGTTTGTTTCAAGATTCCGTTTGTAAAATGTATCGAGGCCACTCTTGTTTTTAACTTTTTGTAGTTTGCTGCAATCAATGCAACGGATGTGCCACTTACTATTTCATTCACATTATACGCTGATAAAAGATCAAATTTATGCAAAATTGATATAAGGCTGATATTAGTTTGAGTGTCGCGCCCAAATCCAACGTGATTTGGAATTAAATGAGACGCTAGAATGATCGATGTAGGGGTGTAGTGAATAAAGCGTTAGAATTAAATATAATCATACAAATGGTAGCAGTAATCTTTTAAATCGCATTTCTACGATCGTTGCGGCACGGTGGATTCGCAGCGCCCGGGGGTTGTCCATCAGTTACGGCTCGGGTGTAGCGGCGGCGGGCGGTGGACGTTTCGCGGTAACTGTTGATAATTAAGAGTGGTCGCCTAATGGCCGCCGACGGTAACGGCTCGTGTGGTGGCCGCTTCCGCGCTACGCCCACCGTTGCTCCATCGTAACGCTACGCCGAACATATGGATACCGTGAGCTTACAAATTAAAACGAGCTTCATTGAATATAATTCTACAATAACTATTTTACTTTTGATCAAGTAAAATTCTTAACCTTGTATAATTATTTTTGCCTATAGTAACAGTTTGTACCGCTCCAATATTCCAGGTTAGTGGGTGTGGTTAAGGCATGTGACTTGTATGCGCTTCTTTCGTTTAAAAAACATTCAAAATACTGAAGCTGGGATAATGAAGTTTTATCATTGTGATAATTCCGCCTTTCTTGTGCACACGGATAAGCAACTATAGGTTAGTAACAAGACGACTATACAATGTATTTCAATTTATTGTCACGTATTATTTCTGTTATTTAAGTAACATACGTATATAGAGAGTTTTAAATTATTTACAAAAGTATCTTTAGCATGGGTTACATTACTAATAGTCCGCTGAAGAGTACGTGACTGTTGCTCATAACTATGTGCATAAATCCTAATAGCCTTAATGTAGATCTGCAATACAACAAAACCTACGAGTGACTGACATTGAAAAATAAGTGACGAGTGCCTCCGCGGGCGTAATTCAAATACAGATTAAATATTTATACCTCATCTATTTTTCTTCTTTTTGAATAGCTTCGTTCCGCATACAATAAATTCAATTTCGCATGCAAAGATACTCTCGTGATTACTCATTTGTGTACGGGTGGGCCGAATACTTCAAAATTCCATTAAGGAAACATATTCACAAAAATATTATAATTAATTCTAATAAACGAAGTTAGGAGTAGGTATTTATTTGGGTCGTTCAACTTTAAGACTATATTTGGAAGTTTTAAGGGAGCTGCAGCGATTTAATATTTTAAGTACCTACAAATAGTTTCTACGTTTGGGTCGGTGCACGATGTTCAAGTAAGGCTGCATTCGTATTGTCTGGATTAGGCAAGGTGATTGTATACGTGAGGGCGACACAAATGTTTAGTGGATACGTAGAAGGGCAGGCGCCGCCACCGCGGCACGGTATCCACACGATTGTATTTGAACTATGCAGAGTTGAGTTATCGCCGTTCGTCCGTCGGGGCCTTTGGCTCTGCGCGGCACTTCCGCGACCGTCGCGTGTCCCCGCAGATATGAGCATGACGCCCGCGGTCCTTTTGATAATGCTAATGTTGCTGCGATACGCCGGTGAAACCCCAACCGATACTAGAATCACATACAATGACCGCACCGACTAAATGGACATCGAGCAATGGATGCGGATCCCGATAGAATATTTACTCGCCATCGATGGAATGATATTCATTCGTAGATACAGATAACACCGTTTGGGTACGAATAGCATATTGTTGGGCAATAGGAAGGTAATAAATTTTTAAGCTAACACAAATCGACATTGCTCGATACTGACGTGCGATTGATACCGTCGATAAATATGGAAAGCGGACGGACGATAGTCATGCTAAAGGTATTTAATGGTCAAAATATGCGTAATTACTGTTAATGTGAGTCTGAATATAAGCAGCAATAGTCTAGTGGTCATGGAAGTTAGGTTTCTCATTCGGTGAGTTCCAGGTTCAAATTCCAGTGAGACGGTAATAAGTTGAAAACGGCGATTGTTAATCTGAATACATGTAAGCTACGATTATGCATAAAGCGTAAATGTTTACGGAAGATTGCCTAGAACTAATTATCTTTGTTAAAAAAGCTGATAGGTGGAGGAACCTTCAAGGAAATAATGATAATGTATACGAAAACTGCATTTTTTACAACTAAAAAAATAAATTTGAATATTTTTTTCCTCTTGTTTTATAAGGTACTATTTAAAAAAACATAAGAAAGGTTAGATACTCATTTCTTGGCAGACTATCCATACACCATACATAGTACATGTTTCCGCTTTACAGCAAAACCGCTTCTCTGCTCTACTTTGAAGTATGTGGTGTGGATGATACCACTTACTGAAGGTTTTAAACCTAGTTCTCAGGGGGAGCAACGCCCGTGTTATATTTCAGGAAGTATCTATTTAAAGGTAATTATAGATGGCTGGATTGATCGGCGGCCATCAATGATATCCTTACGTTAGCCAATACGGTCGCACTTTACACTCTTGTAAGGCAGAGTACTTTATATTTTTTAATTACACAAAAAAATCTAAATAATTAATGAAGAAAACGTAAAGTATAATTCAAACTCACTCTAATTAAAAGAGCTGACATGAGTGAGATGGATGAATTGTTTAGGAAGTAGTATTCACTGTTACACGTGTAAAAGGTACCGAAAGTGGGTAATTATTGTTCGGTGTTGCCAGCGGCGATCCCCCTCCCGCCAACACGGACGCTGCAACTTTAATTACCACCACCTCAATGCCAGCGTTTAAAAGGACCAGACGTGATATATGCCGTAAATATATTTAAAATACAGCTTATTGTGAACAGCTATTTGTTATAATAAATGGACGGCTTTTATTTTATAGCCATTTATACTAAACGTTCAGTTACAGTTACCGTTTTAAGTTTAATACATCCGGTATAGATTATGTTGATTTAGTTTAATATTGCTCAGCCTACTTTCAAACTAACCGTTATGTGTCATCATATATTCATATTTTTAACTGTCCCTACTACCCCCTTTCTTCCTATCGACATAATTGGAGGCAGTTAAGATGTATTTTGCAAGTTTATCAACAACAATAATTACCATCATAAAATACAATCAAGCTAGATGGTCTACGGCAAAATTTTCCTATTTAGGGGAGACCTACTTATATCTTTCAACGATCATTTCTAAATGTAAGTTAGCATATTGGTGTCAAGTTACACGGAAATCTAATATTACCCAAAATTCATTACTTATACAGTAACGTGATTTCGGTTCGTTAAGTAAATGTAAATAGTTTGATCGACACTTGTGATGTCTGAAACGAGACGTGAATAGAGGAGCAGTGGACAATGCATACGAGAGCGCGGGCGTACGTGATCGACCGCGAGACCTACTCGATTTAATCACATTAATTGATACAACCGTTACGATATAATGATGATGTATTGTGGAAATAATTCGATATTTTAAAGTGTAGCGTGTTGAAAAAAGAAATTCAGGTACCGCAAGAGGATGGGAGAGGTGACGTTGGTTTTGTGCGGCTAGAGGTACTTGACTCCGAGTTGCAGTCTACGGACAATGCCGTCAAACATGACTAATATAATTGGCTTCCTCGCGCTGTAATCTAAGGCGCACTGCACATGAGAATCGAGTTTTTTGGTCGAATTAGTCCAGTCTACATGAGTTGGGAATACGTGAGAGATCGTGTTTAAGTTTTTGCCGAGGTGTAGATGATTAAAGACCATATCGTTCCAGGTAGGCGAGCATTGACCACTCCACTTCGTAATGGCACGAGTGATATTAATATTATGTAACACATATTATATACTTACAACGTTTGAACGTTAAGGGTACACTAGCTACTAAATTAGGCGTTTAATGTATTCATTTCAATTTATTACTGTCATTAACTAAGAAAGCAATGAGTAGTTTGTATAGCACTAAGTTAGAAAATATAATTTCTTTACTATTTTTTGTTTTCCAGAAACTATCACTTTGGAGAAGTTTTAATATTTATTTCCTTATATATCATATAATTTCGTTTATGTCGGATTTGAAGTTTTTGTGATAATTTATTGCAAATAATTTTATATATTATGATAAATGTTTACGTACATTTATCTCTTGGTAATTAAAAATATTTAATGTTACCGTTAATCGTACGTTATTTCTTTTAATTATTAAAAATCCATTCAAGAGAATTGTGTTTAAGAGAATTATGATAACACGTAACATAACTAAACGAAGCGAAGTGAAACGAAAGTGCGTGGCTCAGGCTTTTACAATTTTATACCATTTATAGCTTTGTGGTAAGTTTTAATTTTTTGCACATAGTCCATTGGAAAACATGTAAAAAGTGGAAAATAAAAAGCAGTAACGTCGATTCAAATTACTTTGAGTAGCGACGTTAAAGATAATTAGACACTGTGGTCAGATTACAGACGTGAAAACAGATGTGTGAACTAGTAATTTTGTACAAAAGTTATGGTACATTGAACTTCGTGTAATTTAGTAAGAGGCTTCAAAATGATCAGGCACTTAAGCAAAAGAACTGTAACTAAATGTAGATTGCAACTTAACTTATACTAATGTCATGATTTGCGTTCAATTTAAGCGTCATTAATGTTGGAAATAGCTTACAGCTAACGTTAAAAAAACTAAACGTGATTATAAAAGCACCTTCGAGTACTGATACGGTATGATACAAATGAATATATATTTATTTCTGATTTAGGTTCAATGCTTTTCTAATTTATATAGTAAAGGAAAAACTTTTATATCCCATTAAATTTTGCGATGTAATAAAATGGTGAGTTGGATTAAAATAAAAGTTTTTAAATGTTTTTTGTTAGCTATTAATATTAGTGTATAAATTGTATATTTTTTGCCATATCATGTATATGTATGTGATGATATAAATTGTGCTATCATTTGAGCACTCAATATTTTGGAATTTACACCTATCAACCCTAAAAATCCTAATATATTTATATATGCATATCTTGTAAGAAAATATAATAATCCTGAATATCGGAATTGATTTACAGAGGTTCATTATTAAGAGAACTTAAGAGCGTTTCGAATGTAATACTTATAGTAACTTTTAAGAAGGGACAGGCACAAATTACGTAAAATTATTTAAAGGCTCGATCGTGCAGGTTAACTAGCGCGCGGCGTAGACGTTTGTAAACTTCATACATAATAAATAACCATATATTTTACTTCGGTTCGGTTGTCGAGTAAGTCAGGTGCTAATGTGAGTAAGGGCAGGGTTTAGTCAACATAAAACTAATACAAACTATTTCTAGTGAGACTAAGTTTAATGAGGGATGGTAAATATATGCGTAAAAGCAAATTTTGCTTAACATTTTTAAAGGCATCCGTACTTCAGCTTAAATTTTTTGCAAGTTTATTTAATGAGCAAAAAATTACATTTCTTACGAAACTTTATATGTCAGTACACTATTTATAAATCAAAGTAGGTAGGTACTGAGTTCTGTTGTGGAACAGTCGTAGTTGTAAATATGAGGTCAGGATACAGTTAAATTACCCCGACGAGTTGCGAGCGAGGCAGGATAACGACGAGGGATGGAGTGCCGACGTCCATTGGGTACAGAAACACGAAAATTTATTTATCGGGTATCGCGGAGGTACATCGGCGCCCTGGGACAGGCGGACGGTTAGAAATTGAGCAGCGGGCGATGCGACCGACGATACGAGACACTGTTCACTTCCTAACATAAATTCGGTGCACGGGAATCGGATATTATTATTCAATCGGACGATCGAAGTTCGCGCGGGGGCCATAAGTCACGGCGACGCGAACGCCGGCGGGCGCCGTGAGCAGTGGCGCACGAGCGCGATGCCATCGGGCGCGCGTACCGCTAGGCCCTGCGCTTTAGGCCCGCTGTCCACCAGAGCTGCGCGAGGACAAACGCCGCTAGGAAGGGGGTGCCTTCTACTTCTATCTAGGTTTTAGCTAATGTTGACAGACATAGAACGCACATGTCTACACTAATCACTCGCTCCACGGGCAACGTATATGCAGCAAATCCTTGTTTCTTTACATTGCTATAAACTAAAACTGTGCGGAAACGTAAGACAAGTCCCGTTTACCTCTACAAGCCTTATTCGCAAAGCTCTGGTGTACAACTAACCTTAAAGGCTAGCGACGTGCCGACTGTGATGTTAAGGATAATTAAAATATTTTTGGAACTCACGTTCGAGAACAGCACGCAAACTTTCAACGCATAACTTTTCATGTAGTAGTATAGCAAAGAAAGAGCCGAGGAATGCAAAAACAGTATCTTTCGGTGACTGAAACAATAAACGATGGTATCTTTTAGAAACTAAATTAATGAAAAGATAATATCGACTCTAATTTCTGTTCGTATAGCATTATGACTTTTTAAGTGAAACTAAATTCTCAATTTTACTAGTACAGTTTTACAACTAAACAAGTGTAAAGACTTATTAGATTTTCTATAGCTAACGCGGGAGGATATTAAAATGCTGTTAAGTTCTTATCAAAAACCCTAAGTCCCATTAAACACCCTACGGCAGGCGTCGATTTCGCCACTACTTTCGCTACTACGATAAAACATGTTAGAAATAATGTACTAAAATAAACGAATATATTTTTGTGAGGTTATGTGGTACTCTTTATAATAACATCATTTAAAGTTTGGGATTAATTCACTATTCAACATTTCAGATGAAATATAAAAAAAATATGTAAATATCGTAGAGAAAGTATCGTTTTAAGAAAATTTAAAAGTTTTGAAGTTTAGGCTCTCACATGTGGAATGCATGCATGTGTGTGATGCAATTGGGGGGTTGATAAATTCATACATCACATTAGCACATTTGATACGTATAACTATGTCGTTGCAGGGGTTAATGAAACTAAAGCTAAAAATATCAGAAGTACTAATCGTACGTCAATATTTAATGAATCGATGAGAGATAAGTAGGATCATCTTATGCGCATAGGTTTAACATAGTGTCATCAATCAAAGATACTAGAAGAATTATAAGTAAAAATTACATGTCCAACGTTCGTTGCTCATTAGCATATTTTTTACGAAGCAGAAGTTAGATGTATCTTGTACCAAACAAATATGCATTTACTAATTAATGATAGATGAGCAAAGCTCCCGGTATGAATAAGAAAGATAATTTGATGTGAATTAAATTGGAGTTGGTCAAGCGTCCTTAGTTCTTAAGACCGTTTCGTGCGGAAGTGCGATTTTGCTGAAGTGTTTATATGGCATTTTTAAAAGAAATAAAAACAAACTTAGTTAATCCGGTGTAATGTATCTGATGTTAAGTGATGAATAAAGGTAATAGATTATTTGAGACTCAATCAATCGGCTTTCGGGTTAACACATTAATGTTTTGGTTTGAACTCTGAAGGATGTGTCCCTTAGACCAAAATGTAGCACAGTAGATGTTATAGGGTTACTATAATAAATTTGACTTTTAAGATAAGTAACGAATTATTCCTTACAACATAATATTTACTTAATAGAAACTTATTTGGCAAAACATGGGAAAATCTAAAGATAGATAACTCAATACCCTATCGTAGGACGTCACGGAGCGTTTAATCATGAAAAAGGCTGGACAGAGCGCAAAAACTGTCCACCATCTTCAATACAGCGGTAATCGACAAAAAAGATTGGGGCATCGGCATCTGCTCAAGAAAAAGGCACGTCACAATCAAGTAAACTGATTAGAGTTGAAAAATGTCTGGAATTTATTCAATTTTTTTTTATTACACTAATTGTATAGCTCTTTATAATGAAATTAGTTTTTTTTGTAAATTCTTTCTTTATGTATTTTTTACTCTTCATGAAATATTGTATTTCTGATGTAATCATCGGGGCGTACAGCTAAATGTCAACAACCACAAAGTCGATGGAATACCCAGTGTGTAAATCCTTCGAACGTTGATTGCCTTACAAGGTATTTCAACTTGACGTTTATTTTTAATTCATAGACGTCGAGCGGGGGCCCTGTAAGTTTCGAGCATGACTGGTGATGCATCCACGCTTTATTACAACGATGGCGAGTGGTCGTTACGCTCGCGTAGCACTTAAAGTGGCGAGTGTGCCTAACGCGGGTTCAGCGTCGGCGAGCACGCCGCGCCGCGGATCACTTCGTAGAATGAGCTGGTGTACGGAAACGCACAGGGACCAAGTTTTATACCACTGATCGCAGCGACAATATGTCCACTTTACCTGGCGTGTCGCGTTCCTACAGCACGATTTATCAACCTTTACACAGGAACGCGCACGTGTTTTCAGCGTGAAAATATGCGTATAGAGCATTAATATCAAAATCAAGTACATTCGTAGGTTAAGATTGACACGCAAGATTAAGAGTTAATTTATAAAACAATTTATAGTGCATAGATATACTTATAAATAGCAGTAACTTTGATATTAAATAAACTTCCCTTAAATTGTGGCGTACCTACGTATATTATTTGCATGCGTATGTCGATGTATGTGTGTATATCCATAGCCATACCTACATACGCACTACACATAAATATGCGTTAGCTATGTTAAGTTGAAACACATAATCTTTAGTTTACCACTTTTACGATTCACATAAATTTTGCTTTAGATCAAAACAAATCTTTATGAGAGCACTTCTATTATAAAGCGGAAACGGCTTTAACGGTGATGCTTTCAAAGTGGAGTCTTGCATGAAGAATACGACTATTTCACAATAAACTTAACTATGAGATATCAACCAATCATTATTGTTAAGATAATTATTATAATAAAAAGAGCATGATTTTGAAGTTTGATCGATGCAACAGTTACAAAAAAATAAGGCTAATGCAAGAGATCATGCTAACCAATTAACTAGGTATTCATCGGACTTATGATTTGAATATACACAATTTACATATGGTAGGTCCGGTCATCGGTCGCTAAAATAAATACTTATTAAAATATAACAATATGTATGTAGATAGAGGTCGAAGTCGCCGTTACAAGGCGAGTGTAATACAAATTTATAGACATTTGCATTTCGTATACATGAGAACCTCTCGCTTCTCGCCTGAACTTAACAAATTTACAGGGTTTAGTTGGTGTTAGCACCAATCGTTGTAAATATTGCAATTCGATGGGAAATTGACTTGAGGTTTGTCAACCTTTCTGGCTTTAGGTGATCTTTATTTTGCCCAATTAACGAATAAATGAATAGTTATAAATTCTGGCACGTAATATCTTTGAACTAAGTATGAAAAAAAAATGTGTTTGAATTCGACATTCATTTTTTATTTTTTTCATAATACAACATGGTCTTTATTGTCCTCATTACTGTCTCCACTGCTGTGCTCAAGTCATCTCTTAAAGTAAGAGGGGTATAGGTCATTGTCTACTAAGCTGACCAAGTGCCAATCGGTAGACTTCACACGTCTCCGAGAGCATTATTTTTTCAAAGAATTCTCAGGCGTGTAGGTTTCCTCACGAGGTTTTCCTTTACCGTTATATCAAATGATGAATAATTAGTTTGTAATACGCATTTATCTTTAAAAAATTGAGGCATAGTAGGCCATTCCTACTCTATAATAAAACAAATACAAAACATGATGATATAAGCTTATAGAGAGTACATAATTATTAAATCTTAATCGAATGTTTAACGACGAAGCCTTCAACAGGGACCACACTGAAACATGTTCGATAAATAATTATTCTTTGCTTTTTATTGCAGTACTTATGAAACGTTTTAAGATCGTTTATTTAAACTATGAATATATGTTTAGTATTTAAAATCTGGTTAATGGGTCTAGAGATTACTCCTATACGCGAACAAAATAACTTATTTACGACATTAATACCTAGATATAGATTACGCGTATAAAAACATTGATAATAGCAAAACTCGAGTTTACTTAACGTCAAAATACTTACTGATTAAGAAAATTTTAATGGAAATAATTACAAAAAGTAAAAGAATATCAAATGACGTAAATAAATAAATACTAAATGGCTTTCATCATTGTTGTTAGCAGTAAGTAAACAGGTTCATGTATTTTAATGTTATTTTCTTGTGTGTCTTGTAGAATGAATTGATAAACGTCGGATTAAAGGAGAAACAATCGCATAAATCGCGTTGGGGTGTACGCCGTAAAGGTCATGGGACATCTCCTACACCCGCGTTTCCCAACCTGTGGTCCGCGGACCCCTGGGGGTCCGCGAGTATATGTATGGGGGTCCGCGGTGTCATCTCTGGACCATAAATAAATTGCTAATTAAATGCAAAAGGGCCGCTTTACTGCTGTTTTCAACCACATACCTATGTGAAAAAGGATTCTCTACTCTTGTGTATACAAAAAACAAATACAGAAACAGATTACAAGTAGAATCTGATTTGAGATTACAGCTTAGTAGCAACATCAACCCGAATATCCCTGATTTAGTTGCAAAAAAGGAACACCAACCTTCACATTTTTTTTTTCATATTTTTCGTAATACACAGTTCCTTCTGTTTTTGTTTTTTTTGTGTCTGTAATAAGTAAAATAAATACCTGATCCGTTTTTTGTTGTTTATTTTATTAAGGGGGTCCGTCAAAACCGTGCTTGATTTCCTAAGGGTCCGTGGACTGAAAAAGGCTGGGAAACGCTGTCCTACACCACTGTTTGAGAGAAATAATTCTTGAATGACTTCTAATTGATGCAACAAGTGCATTGTGGGCACAGTCATTAAATACGTGCCTCATGAAATATTCATTTCACTATTGTCTTTTTTTCCCGTGAAGGTATGCGTATGTGCGAGTAATTAATGTTTCGAAACGGCTAACGAGATACGAAAATATATTTTTAAGACTAAAGAAGGTGTGTCGCACAAGCAGTTCGGTCATTGATGTTCATTTTTGAAATGAGTTACTCATAAGTGCGTAGTTATGTACTGTTCCGAAACAAAAGAGTTCACATGAAGAAAACATACAGCCGAACATAGTACCTTTTACGAAGTCGGCAGAAATATCAAGAAATTACACGAAGACATCTACATTTTTCTTTATTCATTGATTTTTATGTATAATTGTATATATATGTAGTAAGAATTTTGAATCTTTTTAAAATGTGAGAGTGAGTTCCAACAGAGGGAATACTAATATGCGAAATAGTAGCACAAAAATATTTAATGAACGTTATTAAGCACTTTTGTTACATTTTTATTGATTACTTTCTCGTAGTGTATAACGTTTTTATTACAACGTTCATACGTTCAATCAGGAGCGTTATATTGATGCGTTTACATTACGACATACTCGTTGACCGCGCCTGCGGCTCAACTCTGTTATTGCACTAAATCTCCCGTTATCAATGTAAAATTAATACTCACCGCCCAATGAATACCTTGAATATCTATTCATAATAGTGAAAAATGATCATCGACTATACGGTTGTTTATGGGCCGAAGATACCAGTTTGTATATAATTATGAACTTACATCACTTGTTTATTTCGGTATAGGTTATTACAACATGACAGCTCGATAGATTTATGGGATTAACTAAATGGTTGAATCTAAAAGTTTTAATTATTCAACGAGCCTTTTGTTATCGTAGGGTCATATACAAATTTCAATCAGTCTATTTGAAAACTTGATGAGAATTAAAATTAGAACATGATTTTATCAGGTAAAACTATCAGGAAACAGCAGGCAGGCTATAACTTTTTGATGTTGTTCAGAATGTACGAAGAACAAAAGTTCATGAGAAATGAGAGCAATACATTAATGAAAGTACAAATAAATGTTCGCTTAATGAAATACACAAGAGTTATTAGGTTAGAGCGGACCAATGGTGGCAGGGAAAGGGACGGCGTGATGAATGTGCCACAAGCCACCACAAGCGGAGAGGAAAGGAAGCTGTGAGAGCGTGGGGTGGCGCGCGGGTGCCGGCGAGTAGCGTGAGAAATACGCCGCGAGACGATGCCGGAGCGTGCGCACCCAATTCCTGATGCAAATGCGCAGGCCCATCTCCTACTACTGAGGACCGCCGCCGCCTCCGCTACCTACTTTCGATAACAGACGCGACAATAGAGTTCACTTTTCCACCTATCAACCTTTTGCGGCCCCCATTATGAGAGAGTTAATCGGACGGTAAATGCACCTTTAATGCTTTATTGGCAACATTAGAAAAGGTCTAGTTGAGCTTAAGCTTTTTACGGTGCATCACAACAATAGGGTTTAATAACGACAACGGGTCGCTCGTTACCATCCGACGATCTTATGTAGCAAGAAATCGCCTCCCTATTATTGTCCAATGCGGCATAAATGCGCAATAAGAGCAAGAATTTGCGAACAGGCTCCTTTTATCTGATATATTACATGTGCATACATTAGGCTTATGGTGTGCGGTATCGACTCGCGAGTAATTTTATTCTGTTCACAAAATAATTTATATTGATATCTGAATTTTATTACCATATGCAAGACTTTCGATGAGTTCATATTTATGGTTATAGAAAAATGATAAAAGCCTACACGGACGATGTGAAGTATCGGAAAGGCCGCGAGATACAATCGGGCCAGATAAGAGTTTGAAAGACAGCGGATGTGTATATAACATTATTTAGTGTAAAAGATCAGTATCGTAGACATTTATAGAACAAAGCCATGGTTCGTGCAGTGGTTGGCTAGCGGGAATCAGATGACACGAGATGAGAGCGGAGTAGTTGTGTGCAGATTGAATCCGACAGGCGGGATGATATTGTTGGAATTACAAGCGTTTAATCACGGAGAATGAGCGCGAGGCGACGCGAGCCGGCGTCGGCGCCGACAATGGCTGCGCTGTCATGCCGAACGTCGAGTCCCCGCGCCCGATCACGACCGCGACATCGGAAATCAATAATCGAATGATTTAGCCACCGCGCCGCGTGCGAACCTGATTAGACACGATAATGCCTGGCGCATCTCCGCGCACTCAGCTCCGACAGAGGGGCGATAGGTTATCGTAATTTCGTACTTCACACAACCGTATTATTTCCAGATGTCGAGTAACGGCATGACACATATTTTTCAATGATATACATCTCATGAAACCGCGCACGACATTTCGATGTACAGTAACATATTCGATATCGACAAATAAGTCTGTATTATATAGTAAACCGGACGAGAACCGTTTCGATATGTATTAACAGGACATATACTTAACATGAGAGACCTACGTGGATTAAAAGCGGTCATTTGGTAGATAGCATCAATTGTCAGTAGCTTAATTTGCCGTAAATGAGAACAGATATTATTGATAATTTGGGTACAACAGTACTTAAAAAGCAACCTAGTGAAACAGATATCAAAATAACTGTTCCTTAACTACCGTATACAGTTGCATCTCTACCGTAATATGTCATTACTTAAAAGTAAAAAAGTATACACTAGTCAACGTTATTACCTGTTTATCATTGAAATTGTGTGTTAATTTAGAATAAACGTAAATAAGACGAATATAATATTTCCTGTGAAAGCGTTCTTTAGAAGGGTCGGAGTTTACTCAAGTCGAAGCAACGATAAGTATCCGGGAACACGAAGGTGAACTATTTGTTTTAGGCAGCAGAACGTTTCACGACGTTAGTATCCTTTCCATTAGTCACAACGGTTTACGGCCAATTTGTATTCATATTTGACAAGCTCTGTTAACAAAGAAACATTACAGAATGTTTTCTCTCACCTTCAATAGTAAATTTGCGTAACGGCAATGTACATTTGTAATTTATCTACAATTTGCATGTTAGCAGTCGAGGAATGTACGTGTATTGTAGTCGTAAGAGAATACAGTTTTAATAATAAATAAATTAAAAGGACGCAGCCTCTTCCAACAATTCTGAAGGCAATAACCTTACAAAGTTCAACGGATAAACTTGATTATTTTTCAGCGCATTTTTATGCAATACAAGAATTAATGCGCTGCTATCCTTGAGGGCGTGGTAGCAACGTCTAGCTCTAAAAGAAGAGAAACGCGTAGTTAATTAAAAATGAAACAAATTTCTCTCGTAGAGATCATTTAGCCGACAGTCATTAACGAGATACGACAATCTAAACGTTAGTTCGACCTAAGCCATTTAACCAATCTCAGAGTTTGTTCTAAAGATTCAAGTGATAAAAAATCGATAAAAAAAGAATTCAGGCACAACGTATAGTGACTTTAAGTGGACCGTGACCTGAGCATAAGCTCGAAAACGTTTACAATCGAGACCTGAATTAAGCTCGGTCCATTATGTGGGTAAGTCAAGTTCGACTCAACATTTACCCGAGATAAAATTGCTCAATGAAAGCGGATCTTCGGGCAGCACTTAGCTGGAACAAAGTCTAATTACATTTCGTGAGGTATCAATGAGCGGTGCAATTACGACAGTGGGCTCTGTGTAATCGATGCTGCGAGCGCGTTTTCCGTCTGTTTTGCCGATGTATCTAGAATAATCTACCATTATCATGATTTATATTGAACCGATCACGGACTAGGATGCCTAATGATGGACCGTGGCCCTCCCAGCATCGCATATATGGATCTGTGGCAGCGGTAATGAGTGGAGCGAGGGATCCCGGGGCGGTAGGAGCGCAATGCGAGATGTGTTTGTATTGCGCATCGAATAGCATAGCGCACCCGCGATCACACGACCTTGCATTATACATGGAATTTATAAGTACGAGTATATATTTAGATTTGTAAGAATTATTATTTTTTCAATTAAATACTAGAAACATATAAAATCACCTTACTCGACATCGATAAAGCAGTTTGTAGATAACACAACAGTAGAATTATTTAAAGAATATAATTTATGTATATGAAAATAATATAATAGACCCATGGATGCACATTAAAGAAAATAATTATTATACATATGTTTCAGGGCACTGGTTATTCTTAGTATATTGTTGATATATAACTGATTAGGAATAATCCGATAAACTATTCCTTCCACAATAAATACTATTTTATGCGACCAATTAAAATCCCAGAAACTAAAAACAAAACCATAGACAAGAAATTTAATGGAAAAGAATTCTAGATTTTGATCTCAACCGCACATCTGCCGCGTCATAGACCTACTCGTATAAAAACTAAGAACAATTTTAGTATTTTTCGAAATGATAAAAATAATACTGAGAATTGCCAGCGAACGTTCACCAGATGATCTGTGATATATTTTACTAATTGGGAATGAAAATGTAAAATGATATCAGATTAAAAATAATCGAATAGTTTCAATTCAGTCATCAGCGCTTTAAAGTCCATCGCTAGAAATACGCCTGTCTTAATTGGGACTACCACAATCAGTCCTGTGTTTTCTTATTTCAACTTTTTGCCACTGACTTCTGCTGATTATTTGTCAGCTTGGTCGGAAGACAACTGATCTTGAACTGAGACTAAGACTCAACTTTTGCCTAGACGAGATCGCCAGTTCAGTAAGCATATTTGTTCTCAAAGCTTATCGATCCTTCCAACAAATAAATAATGTTATTTAGATTAATAAAATTATTATAAGACATTTAGCAAGTCGTGTCAGACAACATCACATTTTTATATACAATATTTCGACAGGCACATACACACATAAATGTATGTTTATACATATTGTATAGAACGAGATGAAAATGTTTGGCCAGGGATCATGTCTGACACATATGATGTCTAGATATAAATGCACCATAGAGAGAACAGATGAAGCAAGAGTTTTATTTCATAAATAGTTATTAACCAATTTTATAGTTCATACATAAGTTGTGCATTTAAAAATATTAGGTCCAAATAAATGTATGATGTTTAAGCGCATTTTATATAAGGTTGTGTACCTTATTACAGAAAAATATGACACAATTTGACGGATCCCTATTTTTAAATTGTGTATGCAAATCATTGCATATACGCTATAAGCTTTTTAAATATATTTTTTGCCTTGGGCAGTTTAGTTAATAGTTGACTTAAAACACGCAATGCAATGCGATAGATTTTTCTAAGAAATAGTACGAACATAATCTGTAAAATGGCTCAGAGCTTGATTACACCTGTCGTCTGGTGCGAGTTATACTGTTCAAGTCTCCCATGTAACAGACTTTATAAATTGCCTTTTAATGTAACAGCAAGGATGTTACTTGTATTCTAAAATAAAATTGGCGATATACTCTTACCAAGTTGTACGTGTACGGCACATGAAACATGATACCTACGTTTATCAAAAAGATACAAAGTGTGAAACAAGTTTAGAACACATATCAATTATTTATGTGTGAATCACATAACGGTGGACAGGTAAATGACATCAATGGAGGTAGAATAACAGTAATCATTATATTTTCCAATAACCATCGATTAGCATAGATAAATGATAAATAAAATGTCGCATTAGCTTAAGGATAGACACTATGCTAAAACACACTGAGATGATCTCATCGTTTCGTCACCCGCTACCTGAGGTAATTAATTTAAATAAAAAATGCAAGTCCCGTAGAACCAACAAAAAATGGCTTAATTTAATTCATTGTAATTTTTTAACAGGTAACTCAATTACATATAATGCATTACTATTAAGATTGTTCATTATTTGTGGACACATTGAATGAGTGCAAAAATTAAAGCCTTAAAATTACTGGATGTCTCGAGGTGTATCATTACGCCAATAGTAATTATCCAATTCGATGAAGGCTTAATGTATGTAATTTTCATTCGAGGCTCTCTCGCAGGTAGTAATAATAAGGGATCCTTTAGTGTAACACTTTATTCGGTGCCACCTCATGCAAATGTGAATGCCTACGAAACAGCACACTAGCGTGCCGTCAATGCGAACTACGTAAATAAGAAAAATAAAAAAGAAAGCGAGATACGTAGAATGTTGAGTGATAAAAAGAGGCGTAATTTATCGAATACATGACCGTTTGAGTGTACCACCATCTTGCCATGCCAACAGGCAATAAGGGTTGTATTCAAAGCATTGCCCAGCAGTCGTACTTGATCACTTTGGTCATTAATACAATTAGTACGAGTCCTGTCACTTGAGAAATTGCGCGTTGGATCATTCTATATCGAAGTCTGTAATTGGTTCGGCATATACTCGTAGCAATAAGTGTTTTAATAGAAAATTTATTTAGGTACTATAGTTCCTACTCTACGATTCTGCACACAAAGGTTTTATGATCCAAGTTTATAGGTTCATAAAATGACAGTTAAGTTGTAAAGTAACTTGTATCTTTTTCTTCCAGGAATTTAATAATTGGAAACTGTTCACTTCGCTTGCGTATAGCATAAAATAATAATTATAAGGATTATTAAAAGCTATTGCATCAATAGCATAAAATAGTATCTCTATAAAATTTCGCCCATTAAGTTTTAAAAAACTTATTAAAACACATCAATTACTTTAGAGACCGTACATTCCTTATTTAACATGAATTGCCAAAATCTATTAGCGCAACGCGTCAACGAGTGATTATTTAAAAGTAACGGCAGTTGAACTAGGTGGGTACCATAATTATGACTGGAATAGTCATAAATCCATGTCAAGTGGGTGCGCTTCGTTTTGGCGATGTTGTAAATCACTGCCCAAAACCGAACAGTAACCGATTGAGGCACGCGCGTAATTTGTGTACGTGCTAGTGAAGTGACGCCACTACACTACCAAATTGAAATTATTCGGCATGTTGGAGTAACAGTAATTACTAGAGTAGTAATAAAAATACAGTGATGTTAATTCATATCATAGATTAGTAAAGATTACTGACTCCTAACAAGAAAATGTAACCAGTTTTGAGAATTGAAATAGTAGCGCAAAAAAGTTTTGCAACGTCTCCGTGCTAAAATGTCCCTAAAATATTTGAAAGAATTATTTATTTATTATGTAAATTACGCAGTATTACTCATTTATGCGTAATTTTTCTCTAAAAATGCTTTTATTTGTCAAGAATTAAAAAAAAATAGTAAGTTACTAATAAGTCGTTTGTGGCTTCATTCAATTTCAAGGCGGCGAAGTATCTTTACTAATCTATGATTCATATATGTGTCATGACAATATGAAGTATTGATATTGTCCATGTCATTAAAAATCCTGTGTTGTTATAGATCAATAAATAACGCATGACAGCATAAATAAACAGTTTATATAAAGTTTTTACAAAATTGTATAAGCAGTTAAGTTATTTTTATAAGATTATTTATTTAGCTCTCATATTGAATCGTTCAAAAATAGAAACGATTATGCAGTTCTGTTTGTGGGCAATAATAATAAAACGGGTATATTTATTGCGTAAGTTGGGCCGTAATCGATGTGGTGGTGTCCCTTGAAGATGTTATCTGGCGGGGACAAGAAAATGACGAAAAAGGCTGCTAAAGTCTCGCATTGATTAGCCTACATCGGCGTTTCATTATTCAGTGAGGCGCCAATAATCAGCTCTCGAGGCATGCGAGCCGATCGCCGTAAATAGACGCATTAACCTGCCAACCTGCCGCCAACCACAGACTCACCAACTAACCCACATAACCCTAAGGATATACGAATATATTACAAAAAATATGTGGATTCTACTACTCTCGCCATTCGCATACATTACATTTTACGATGTTCAGCGGTAGCGACAGTCATATTTATGATTATTGACATGTACTTATGTTTTTCTCTTATAGGGATGTACGCTGCGGATCAAATTGTGCGTTAACATTTATTTTAGAATTATCACATATTTACCTTTACTTATTAGATTGCATAACAATGTTAGGGTGCGAAGTTTAATTGGTCCAAGTGCAGTCGTGGTCCGAATATCAACGACCTAGTTAGGTACAATTAGGAATTTTCTAACATGGCGCAGTCTCTATAAGGGTCTTCCTCATTAGGCGTTTACACGGCGCAGAGCTACCGTCGCACGTCGCCCGGGAACGCCCTATTAAATATTCATTGGATAGCAAATCGTAAATGAGAACTGCTTTTATGGCCCATTTTAAAATGGAACACTGTTAAAAATTATCGTACACGCCCTGTAACAATGTAATATAATCGATCCAGTCGTATTCGTTCGGCTAACTTCGACTATAAAAATGCAAAAAATCAACAACACGGGTTTTATCAAGTATGAAAATAAATTAAACCGGCTAAGTGCGAGTTTGGTACGCGGGGGTTTGTTACTGTAATAAAAACATTTTCTTTTTTCTTCGTTTACGTTTCAATTGTAAAATAGTTACTATTTTTTATTATAAACAATTGCAGGATGAGATATTACTCACGATCTTATACACTAAGTACTCGTAGCAAAGTAGCAATGAATAAACACAGAATTTAGAGGGAGATAGATTTTGCAAATTTTGTAGAGCATGGAATGGATAAATGGATATGCGTATTGCAACATAGTAGCAATAATTCCAAGGTCTATAATTTTCTTGATAGGATTCAACCATCGACTCGAGGGACCCTAAACCGTGTATTTATTAATAACTTCGATACACCTATTCAAGGTAGATCAGGGGTAGATCGTTCAATTGTAAATAAAGAAAAATATGAACGAGCGTGAGTAAACTCGTCCCGTAACAGCGAATGCGAGGGCTGTCGTTGAGAGCGATTTATCACCTGGCAGATCAGTGTGGGGCGGTGGCGACTGTTGATGGAGTGGGATAGAGCGATGGGTTGTGTTATGGGTAGGAGAGGGACGTACGCGATTGTTGCTGGGCCGGGCGGCAAGGACGCAGCGCAAGGCCGCTCGCGTGTCGTTAGCCCGCACCGTTCTGCCCCCGGTCTTCGGGACCCTTGTCATGTGATACGCCAATCAGGCGATGGCGACAGCTTCACATTTACCCTGACGCGGTGCGTGGGGTGAGCGCATATTTATCACGTAATAACTGTTGTAAACTACTCCTGACGACGGCGCCAATTAGTTATAGACCGAGCATCTGACAGGATGAATTTGAATATTTACAAATCTAAAAGGACTTTCATTAATTTGAAATAATTTGGAGCAAAGTAGTATAATGAGCTTAATTTTCTTAAGTGGGACAAATATTATAATTTGGTAGAGGTACCTATTTCATCTTCATTCACTACTTTTCTTAGGTATAATTAACGCTCTCGGGAGATACCGTGTCTAAGGAATGGATTAAAAATTATCAAGATATTTATATGCGGCATGCAAGTTTTATCGTGATGTTTCTTTTCACAGTCAATGCAGCGATGAAATTGTTAAAATCTTCGTGCATACCGAATATTTTATTGTGTACTCTGGAATTCGAAGTAAAAGCTAAGATCTTATCAATTTGCGAGTATATGAAAATACGATAAAATAAGCTTGCCTGAAATCGTACACCGATTCATACTTCTCATTAAATAACTTGCGTTAAAAAGTACGACATGTTGAGCAACTAAGAAAAGACAGCAAATTCCAACGTAATGCAATTCTGCGTTTCGGCGCAATGGAGTGGATGTCAGCTGACTTAAATTTAAGGCAAGCAACTAAGTTCTTAAAAGTAACTTGTTCTATATCGAGATGGTTATAGATGTCCAATTGTTCATGAGCGGCCGTGATCATATACCAACAGGTGGACTGCAAGCTCATTTGCTCATAAATAACAATATAATAACAATAACCCATCCGTAAATAGTATAGTAAGTAGATACAAAAAATAGACGACCAATACGATTCATTTTAAAAGGTATTTAAATATTCTCAACCGACAACAAACACATTATTTTCTAATATCATTCAGTCGATTTTCCTCGTTACGCTCTTCTACTACGTTATTGTCCATCAATGCTGACACTCATTTTTTTACGAGTAACGTCAAGGTACTCATTGATGCCGTTAGAGGAAAGAAGCCCGAGTATGGAGCACACGGCGAAAAAATCTACACAATACTTTTTACATAACTTTTCTATTTATAACGCGATAGTCTTCTGTGACCCTAGTTTTTGAGTAAACATCCAGCGTTCGCGGTTCGTGTCTCAATGACAACAAAAACATTGGCCGTACAACGGCTGTTCCAACTTTTTTCTATTTTATATACTTTAAGAGGTCGAGCTACGTGATCTCTTCTCGAGTTCGGTACCTCCCGAACGAGAATCACTCAAAGAAGAGCACGCTGTATCGGTACTTGAAATACGAAAGTCACGAGTGATGATTGTTAAGTGATTTATTTTCGGAAAAAATTGCCACGAGTAACATTGTTACGATAAATGTCTAAGTCTTGTCGAGAACAGAGTCGGCCATTAATAAATTTTGTAACGTTGACGTAACAAGAATTCCTAACGGACCAATGAAATACATGGAATATTTTAATTTAAGTTTTTAAATATGTGCATTTAACATTATATAAATGCACTCTAGAATACATAATGAATGGAATACAAGCAATGGCAAAATTATCGATCTAGCTGTGAGATCGATTCGGCAGTAAATTGTGTAAAACTTTGGTGTAGAAATGGTCAGTATAGATTTTTTTTATAAAGATCCTTGATTTACGTTTTATTTATTTCAAAAACAAGTTGCTGTAATGCCTCCATCAATTCCATTGAATTCAATTCGTTTCATTGAATCTCTGAAGTATTATAGTGTGTGAGACTGAAAGGATAAATGACATTCACATTGAAAACGATTTATAGTTTCTAATAAGATTAGTTGATAGAATTATATTATTCGATTTAGTTATGTATGACTTTTTCCTTAGGCTTTACCCATTCCTATAATTTCTTTAAAGATAACAAAAATATTTTGAATAGGATTTACGATACGAAAAATAAAATAATAACACTTATATTACAGTCTTTGTAAAGAAATGTATAATATAATGTGTGAATATACAATATAGAAACCTGTATTTTTATGATAATACATATGAACTTTTTATTACCGTACGAAAATTTTACGGCCGCAGATACGTACGTATAGCAGTGGAAGTAGTAAGTGCAACTAGTTGCAAATTCCACAGTCGATTGCGTCGTCACGTCACCACTCGTAAAAGGGTTTTAAAGGCGTGTCGCTAAATAAAAATAAACGGCGACGATTTTCATTTCCACGGAATATTAAGCAGTCGTCCGAGTAGTAAATGTGCCGTTACCAATAAAAGAAAAGGTATGAAGTGCGACGGACACTCGGCGACGAACCGACGACGACCGAAGCCATAGGTCTATCTAAATAAAGTCTTGGGTGTCACTGTCCGCGCCATAATTTCAATCCGAAGTAGTCCTGGACGATGCAACCTATTCTTAGAATGATTTTTAATGGATAGCCACTGTGATGTCGTACATTTTAAAAGGATATCCTTCTCTTTTTTATTTCGATTGACGAGTGCCAATAAATTGAATGTCTAAGAGTCAACTATCAGCTATTGTTTCAAAATCCAAAGTAATGAATAACATATTTTATTGCATTATTTTTAAATCAACATTCATGTAAAAATATCTAAAGTTGTTTAAACTAAACATATCCACAATCCGGTAGTTCAGGTCTATCATTTCTCTAAAAGGATATTAGCATGGAATTCTTTTTAATTCCTTCAGCAAATAAAATGTTGCCCCAACCGTAGTCTGAGTAAATATTGGATCTTTAATTGGGCTTATCTTATCGCATTCGGCATTTCCTTTTGTGCCTCCATCGTGAGAAAGGTTCAAAATTTTTGAACTTTTATAACAACATATAACAACATATTCGCAGATAAGTTGTTGTGATAAACTTATTTGCGAATGTTATGTAATGTCGTTGAAATCTTGTGAGGTTATGCCGTACAGTACCACCGCAGTCCGTGGAAATCTAAGAGGCTTGATATAGTAGGTAGTGATGACCTCATTTCAGCTACACATCTGCCGGCTGACTAACATATAGGGCAACCATAATTTGTCCCCAGGAGTGGCCACGCATTCGTGATCCGTTTCAGATAGAAGCCCTGTTCTATATGGAGTTAGGCCACATATACATATGCCGGCCGTCACAGATCCAAAAATAATTACAAATTCAGTAATAATTAGATTATATTCAAAATTAAATTAACATTTGAAACTAGGACGGGTGTTTTTATTTTTTAGTCTATCTGTGTATCTGTGAACAAATTTGTATGTGGTTGTTTTTATTGGAGAATGTCGTTAGCTATGATTGGTAAAAATAATACGCCTTACTTCTAATTAGTGTGAAGGATCTACGAGCTACGACTACGCTACTAATAAGAATCTTTTTCACTCTTAAAGCTATTTCTAACTTTACGAGGTCTAATTAAGTACAGTTATACCTTTTATAAATCAATAAAACTTTAATAAATGAATAATATGTATATTTTTCATTGAGAAACTGATCGAGGCGGTAATTTGCATACATTGTGGCGGTGACAAAATAAACGTTCCCTAAGGTGAGTCACGCTTAATCCAGCCAGACGAGTTTGCCTTTTATCATCTCAATCTTTATTAATAAATTCATATCGTTTAGTTATAATTGGAACCCGACTAACACACGCACATTACTGACTCTTAACTAGTTGGCATCAATGCACGTATTGTTTTAACATCCCGTTTTAACTACTAGGTAGATGCTAAAAATATACTCAGAGACTAGGCATATTGTAGTTTACGTTTTACGATTAAAATACTGCAGATAATACAGATAAAAATCAAATTGAGCCTATGAGAAATGTAAAATTTTACGAACAGGTTTCATTTAAATACATCGGTAAAATATTCGAGACTTGTAATAATGTTTATAGAAAGATATTGACCTCGGATCGAGGTGGATGGCATATGATCGATGGTAAAATTTAATTTAGTTTAGTTTATACTGAAGCAAGTAGCAAGTTACAAGAGAAAATAAAATACACAGAAAATAGATCGGCCGTACAACTTTTATCTTTCTTTTCCCCAGACGGAAACAATCAATTTACTGTCAGTTACTGTAGAGATAATACGCGCTGCTACATACACATTTTCTATTCAATAGTTAATTTCACTTAAACTCGCAAAAATAAACCATATAATCAGTACAATGGTTTAATATGAAAGCTATTACAAAGCAACACCATTAAATCGTGAAATGATACACAAAAAGAATAAGAGATTAACAGTGTTAAGAGCGCAAGATATAAATCAGAATGTAGACAGCACAAAGCGATCGATGTAAGTAAAAGTGTGGCGCCCGATCGACAGCCTTCTATTTCTATATATTTGTATTGAAAGATGAGCACTGAATGGCAAAGAGGAGAATTTTTTTACTTATGCTCCAGCGAGTCATGCAAATGGTCTTTAACGCGTAACAGCATGAGGCCTCCGTCGGCAGTGCGGATTAACGAGCCGTTGCCAATAAAAATATACCAAGCGCATTCATTCGTATGTAGAGTACTCTCATTATGAACAACTTCAGCTCTACTTGTCAATATCTATGAGTCTCGTCCGATACCATTGTTCGGTTGCCGTTGTTCGGAACTATTCGTTTTCCATTTCTTCTGCATAGATGATCATGCCGATAGACAATACGCGCAATTATAAGTATTCTAAGGTGATGAATGACACGATTGCTCGATCGGTCCGCTTAATATCGAGGTGTGGGGGCGTGGGGTGAGATAGACGATAACGGGCACCGGCGCCGGAGCAACAAGCTTCTCATTAAGTCGATCAATGTAGGAATCAAACGTTGTATGTACGGATTTCCATTGGCGAATTAATTTGGCGGACGCGAGATCGAGTAACGGTGCCGGCGTGCCATTGACATTTGTCAGAGGTGGTCGATGCGCAACGTTCGCGTCGCCGCCGCCGCCTGTGCGTGCCGTGGACGCCGACGGCCGCGCTGCCCACCGTGTGAGCACAATAATATTCATTTCATGGGCGGATGTATCTCTGGCTGCTTGTTGTTTCGCCTTAATTCGTTATTGCTCTCCGCTCTCGAATGTGGAACTGTGCACGTTCCTAATGTGGTTACACTGTATCGAAGTAACGTTTCATTAAATAACTAAACCGCACGTCTTGGGTGTAATGAATGAGTCGACGTTCTTCCACAAAGTTCGGTTAGCGGTTTTTTGCCCACCGTTCTCCTTATAGATTAATTTCTATTATTAGCCAGTATAGAAATTGTGAACAATATTGCGTGTAGTAACAACCTTCAGGCATCAGCCTATTTTAAAAATGAATCGATTTAAATTTCCATACATTTGCATTCTTAAACACGTAAGCCACACTTTTTTATATTTTATCTTTAGACCACCGTGGGCTGTATTTTAAATATGGGTTAATGTGTTATTATGAATAAATTCGAAAAAATAGAATATTATGGTTAGAATTGTATATTTAAAGCTAGAAATAAAGTATACCTGCCTCAGAAGTACATACTACAAAAATAATCTGAGGTACCTATTTCTTTGCATATTTTTCATATGACAGGTAATAATTAACATACTTGTATTTTTCTTATTTTTCTAGACTTCACCGCAATCTATATTAGGAACCCGACATTTTATATAGGTTAAGGTACTACAAGAAAAAATATAATCCTTGTTGTCGACGATGAGAAGACAGGCAAATCGCAATATTTGATGCGAAAAAATTCTTCACTGAATATACTATTTTCTTCGTTTAGTAATAAACATGGAATATAAAGTGTTGTCCATAGAGTATAATTGAGCCTGTGGTTCGGAAGCTGCCTATCGGCTCCTAGACGGCTAATTAAAAGTGAATGTCGTAAAACGAACACTCTGCCAGGTCTAGACGAATTAATGAATTTCTGATGATTTTTTCATATTTTTACACAAGATTAAAAATGCCCCTAGGTCTTATAAGAATTCAATATAGTGTGTAACGTGTTGAAATTGTTAACGCAACAAGCTATTATTCAATAATAAATTGAAATTGGTTCGACTTTGGATCGAGTAATATAAAAATATAATAAGAGTATCTTCATTAAACTTACATCATATGTTTTATATGGAAGCCATCACAGAATAATGTAATCGACAAACCAATAACACATAAAAAGCGCGACAAAACGCGAACCTCTTTTGTCTGTCTGTTTAAACGATGCATTCAAAGAGTGTGCAATTTACAAGTGAAAACGTTTTACTTTCAACTGTCCTCTAACAAGGGTAATCTTTTGATAAACCAGGTCGTTGACCCACGTGTACGTGCATCTGCAATTTTCTTGAGAAACGGTGACACATGTGATTAAATCCTTTGTCAAAGAATATTTATAACGTCTGACTTTCAGTACTTAATGCAGATCGTAAATTTATTTCATGGTACATGCTGTGCCTTATATATTTCTATACTATTACAAGGCTGTTGTGTGTATTCGTGCAGGTACCACGTAAATAGGATTGATTGTAATAAAAGTTTTTGTATTGAAAAGTTTAATATTAAACTTACAAACTGGGAGGATAACTTAATGGAACTGTGCGTTTCAATTTATATTTTTATAGAGATTTATAAAATGTTGCGTAAAGATTATGAAGAAATAAAGTATATTTTATTAAATTATTATTATTAATGTAACTAACTATAAACTACGTTCTCATTATAATTATGGAATGAATTAATGTTTATTATTTAATTGAAGACGAGTACGTCCAAAAATAGTATTGTCATTAAGTTTTATTCTATCACTTGGCAATCTAAACGTGATCTATAGAACAGATTGCAGTCCGGATAATGCATTTATATATCTAAAAATAGCTTACACGACCCTTGAAACAACAAAAACCCATAAAGAGTACTACATATCTGATGGATTAAAAATATCCACAAATGAACTGCGAGGCACAGTCTATAAAATGCCAACCTTGTCTAAATGCACGCGTATACGTATTTATGCCGACAATAATTTTGTATTTCATTTTTAAATGGTAATCTTTCGTTTATGTAATACGAATGCATTTAATTTCGAATCATCTTTTTAAAATAACGGATAAATTTCATTTTACTGCTATAAAATTTAATGACAGTGTATTTTAAGCTTGTCACTGAATTGTTTTTTTTTCACACAGTTATAATCTGTTGACGTTCCTGCGTCTGCTAAAGGACATGCCAGACGTTATAATTGACGCTTGCAGACCTGCGAAATAGTCACCATATTTAGTGTTTTATTTATATTTATAGAGTGAGGTGAACACTCGAAACCTTATTGTTCTTGCGTGACTGTCAAGTTTTTCTGGCGGGGACTGGCGCCTGTCCTGCGATACGTCACACTTTCTTTTATTTTCGTGTCAAACTCAAGTGCATGCGGATTAGTGTCAGCACTGCGGTTATTGGCACAAGCGAATGACACACGAACGAGACAAACTGCAGGTACGGAAAGTGCCAAGTTCGGACTCGGCGACAATACAAATAAACAGAAACTTAGTTCGCAAGGCGCAAGTAAGCGCCAAAGTGATTGACGTCAATAAGTAATAAATAATATCACCTGTCGATACCGCCCTGACAGGATTGATGTATGGCGTGTAGCACGTAGTGGAGCATGGTAGCGTAATTACAAAATTGTGTTGTAATTTATTGATTTTAAACAAAAGCAACACACCTACTGATATTACGCAAGTGAAATAATAGTTTCACGCTGGGCGTACCGACGTGTTTTAAATTCATTTAAATTTATGAATACAGCTACCCAATAACTGTGATTTCGTTAATTTATATGATACAGTTGCAAATTTCTATGTATTGTGCCTTATCTATCTTTTGGAGCAAAATAATAGGTACCTACCACATTATGGCAACTAGAATACTATCGTATATGATGCTCATGGATTTTTAAAATAAAAACAACTATGAGATGAATATGTGTGTTATATAAATATTGATATACATAGGAATTCAAAAGTAGGCAATGGGTCCGGTAGCCTTGGTGCTCTACATTTCGTTCCGCGAATCACCTGCACTTAAGACGTCTGCGTCCAAGAAAATGGCCTGTGAAAAATGGAAAGTGGAGTAAATTTGTCTAGCGCAGTGTGTTAGTGTCCGAACAATAACGGTACTTGTTACTCGTATATACTTCAATATCGCCGAGTGCAAGCAGGAAATGACATGCTGAACAAATAAAATAACCGACCGTGAGAATCGCAACTATCGCGGTACGGATAATATCTCTCTCTCGTTATAAATCATTTGCCGGCCGGTTGAACGCAGACATTGTTATTATGGTATTTGAAGGCGTCTTAATTAAAGTTCATTACCATTTTGCGGAATCCTCATTACGCGAAAAATCAACCAGTAAAATAATCGCAAGAATTGTTGTGACCTCACGTCATAAATGTATTCTGGTTTGAAGAATGTGGTTAAATAGAGGCACTCGTAACATTCGAACTTAGTACTCAAGGGTAGCAATGTACTCGTTTATCTGGTATCCTATTTATATAAATTCTATTTGAGGTTTATTACATATGTTGATGGCTGCAATAGCTCCTTTAATACTTCATAATTACATATAAAATACTGCGATTCATGTACTCGTAAGGATGGGAAACTTATGAGGTTTATTGCGGCGATCTAGATTTGAGAAAGGTCTCAATTCGTTATCGCCTATTCACCACAAAACATATTTAGTTTGGGGAATATTGGAATAATAAATCAGTAGCCTTAAATATTTAATAATTAATCGAGTGAAAGATTTCGTACCATTCATATTTTTATTTAAAAATTTGTTGTCACTGCTCTATTATAATGTTTTACAAAATCTGCTCCATGAACTGAGTAATAAAATTTGATACAAATAAGTTTTTCTCACAAGTCTCACTATATTGTAAGTCATCTCGGAGTAAAAACATCTGTTTGGCTCCTTTATTGGCTTGTGTTAACAAAATATTAGTCATCACTTGATCTAAAAAAGTCAGCGACACGACATACTTAGCTAGCTTTTATATTTAAACCACAACATGATTTTTATGTTAAAATATAAAATGGAAATGATTAAGACGTTTTAGAAATTATTAGGTATTTATTTGTAGGTATGATATATTATAATATAGTAATATAAAGTTCGCAATCAATCCAGGAACCCAATTCGAAAGCAATAATGGTGTTTAATACCAATGCATAATAATGCTTAGGTATACAATACACATTTTAATCACAGGCCGTCAGTCATATATTTTTTGTACATAATAATTTTCAAGTGAAACGAATAGCTTATCAGCTTATCGAATGTTAAGTTGTAACTACCTCACTTACGTAGTTATGATACGGACCCCAAATAGAACAATGTTTGTACTTAATCACAGATCGTGCCCATCACAGATCCTTTCTTTCCCCTGAACATTATCTTGTAGCGCTTTAAATCTCTACCTTATAACAACCGGCAACAAACTGTAGCATAGAGCCTTGTCACCGCACTACTACGTTTATTGAAATGTGTTACCATAAAAATTATAAAGGAAATGACTGGAATCACAACTAGCACCTACAAAGTTTAAACTTGTAAACAAGAGAAACTCAGTTTCTTTTTTACAACTGGTACATCAATAACAATACGGTTAAGCGGAATGGATATCATTGGCATGCTTATGATTAAATTAAATAGAAATTGTGTGTATAACACGGGTGGTCGTGTATGTCCTCGTTTATAAGCGTCCTTGTGGATGCATCGACTTGTAAACGCTTATTCATTTTACATTGCACTTTCTAAAATTTCTTTACGTATATATGTTAAAAGGTTATGTCATCACTTACCGAGCAGAGCGGTCTTCTGATATGAGAGCAATAATAATGATCGCCATTACTTACCTGAAAGGAAGTGACATGCGTTATAAATTGTTTAAATATAAGAAACCGGTCAACGTCTTGTAAATTTTATTTACAAAGGAAATTAAACAAAATCATCGTTAGAAAGGGGGTACAAACTGTAATAGATTAAAGCGTTTTAAAAATTAAATATTTATGATAATATAATTATGGAAACCAGAATTTAGTCGATAAATAATTTTATTGTAAAAGAGCATTCTCATCGTATATCTATACTAATATTATAAAGAGGAAAACTTTGTTTGTTTTTTTGATTGTAATGAAATGGCTCAAAAACTACTGGACCGATTTTAAAATTCTTTCCCCATTCGAAAGCTACATTTTCCACGAGTAACATAGGCTATATTTTACATGAAATATATTTGATAAATAGATTTTGAAGCGGTACAAAGTTTGCCGGGTCAGCTAGTTTAAAATAAAACAAACTTCGTTAATCTGCTGCCAAGCACGGGATTCATTTACTCGTACTTCACAGATCTTTGAAAACTCTTTTTTTTTAATTTTCAGGTAGAAAACTTCATGTGGCAACCGAGTAGGTTGTAAGTTTTCCTTCGCAATTAAAGCGAGAGTTAATTAATTTTTAATACGCACATGACGTTAAAAACTTGCAAAGTCCGATTGAGAAGCCCAATTTCAAACAACTAGACCGACTATCAGTGCTTTTTATACATATAGTATAAAAAATAACAAAGAGAAACTGCTAGATTCGAGATTTGTCGCAGGTATGTAAGTAGAAATGTTGTCAGTTCATTTTGAACAGACAAAGCGAGCCATTTGGCGGTCGAAATCAAAAATGTATATAGCAAATAGCAAAAGCAAATTGCACGGCGAATCTTCAATCAGATAAAAACGAACAAAATAATTAATTGAACTTATATTAGAGAGTGGCATTAAAAATATATATTACAGATGAATTAACATATTACTGGGACGGTTTAAAGCAATGAAATGATTATCGATAAAACTTTCACTCTTATTTAGCGGATGCTCAATGTGGGTTTAAATTGTTAAAAAGTATATCTCTCTAGAATTGAAGCTTTAAATTTTTAAACTTACAGATATTTGAGTTCAGTTTTTATGATATACAGATATGCTCTATGGATTTTTTAGACATTAAACATTTTTACGTGACACATCACATGTTAAGTCTAATAATACAATGCGACTATGCGTCAAAATTATTATACAGCTTTTAAGTATGCGACGAAATTAATAAGATCCTCTGGTGGTTTTCTATGACGAGTATTTTGTCAATAATTTGGCAGTAAATTGTTATTGTCGTGATCTCTTTACCTATTTGCAATAGCAATAAAAATGCTGATTATAAACTATAGCAAATATTATCATTATTTTAAATAAAGACGAAACTGTAATTTCTTTCGATCGAAAGTAAAACCCAGCAGTGTGCGCGTTGCTTCCAACTGATGTAAGTTTTGCATATGGTAATTTGGTTTCATGGTTGCACTTTACAAAGCGTGGAAATACGACGCAAGCTTTCTAGGTGCCCGTGTTCTAAATTAATGAGAAATTATTCTACAACACAACTAATTAATTCCCTTACTTAGCGGGGATAGTTAACATTCGCCGCTTTAATTTTCAATTTTAAAGCAATATGCCATTAAAATGTTTTTACAGCCAATTTAACATACATCTTCGCTCGTAAAGTTTGCGCCGTTTTCCTGTCGTTTATTGCACAGTTCTCCTATATAAATAACCATCGACGGAGCCCCATGGCAGCAGGATGAGTTTTATAACTTTATAACGAAAAGCGCGGGCTACTACATTAATGATAGGGTTGGATGATATTAGAATTCTAACATTATAATAAAACAGAAGTTTCCTAGCATTATTTTACGAGCAAGACCTTAAGGCTACACGTATAGTTATAAATTCTAATTCAAGGTAGAAAATACAGAACAGTTATTTTTTCATTTTAAATGTCGCAATATTAAATCAGTATACCGCGATGCATATTTAAATGTAACAATTTATCAGAGAGCAGATGGCGGGAAACAGTTTAGTACATGTGCCTCAGTCAGTTAGCACGCGCGGCCTCGATCGTGATACGAATGTAGTCATGACAGATGAGGAAAAGTAAAATTGATATGTATTCCCGCGTTTGCGATGACTAACACTAAACTTTCAACAGGATTTCGTGGCAGTTTCTTTTACTTGGCTATAAAAGCGATAGTGCACATAAATATACATTGCGTGTTTAACATACGAAAATAGAGCTTGCTCTGTAAACAACATTCCAATGGATAAATAAAAAAAATATTCGCAAAACAGTTTGCGGGATCTAGCCGCACAAATAAATATACTGCAAAATTTTCTTGTACGTGTTTGTAGGTTTACATAAGCCATTTATTTTTCAGCGCGACAGCCACATTGATAGATAGTTATTTATAGCCGACGTGTGGCCATTATAATCACGTACATTAATGAAGTTTATAAAAGTTTATATTTAGAGCCCACAGTTATAGCATATAATTATTCGTTTATCCTGGATAATGGAGATGGCGATTCGTGGCGAAGTAATTTAATATCGTCGTTTAAAAGCTTAGAAACGGTGGTGTTAAGACGAGAAGCTCCCCTATTATGTTAATATAGTGAGTTGTTTAATGAATATTAATAGTAAGAGTTTATTTATAGGTGATCCTTTTATCAGACATCCATTTATTACGTCTTACTGTTCCGAGTATGGCTCTTGATTTATCATTACGTTAAGAGATAGAAAAAATAAGTGACAGTTTTTTATATAATAAAACACGTTAATTTGTCTCGCTTAAGGGATACAATAATACTGTAAACACACTACATCAATGATAGGATTTAGTATAAAATTACTGGACAAAAACATGTTAAATGTTTGAAGGTGGTAGAACCCACTGTGGTTCGACTCCGGCGACACCACCGCCACACCTATTTCTACCTAATAACAGCAGTGTTAGGTGCTGCTGTGTTCCGGTTTGAAGGGTGTGGTAAGGGAGACAGACTTTTCCGAGGCGTTCCAGCTTAGTCCTCAGGGGTAGCGGCGCATCTGTGGCCGACCTCAGACAGGAATATCTAATCCTGTCTGGGATTGATTACAGATGTCCATGGGCGGCAGTAGCCACTTACCATCAGGTGGACTGCATGCTCGTCTGCTACTCTTATATTATAATAATAAATGTTAAATACATAATGTTCAAATTCTTCATAAACCAACTACGACGAGGATCGAAGTGCAGCCTTCCGTATTTATGGTAGATGAGCATAGTCACTATTATGTCAAATAGATGTTACAAGTTATTTTATCATGAAATCGCGTCTTATCACATTTGAAAAGCATGATAGATAACACCTTGCACAAATAGCTTATGCGTCGTTTGTCATAAATCGTAAGGTACGAACCTTAGCTTGAACAGCTTAAAAGGAAAATATTGTTTTTGTCATACCATAGGATCTCATATGACGTATTTTTTTTTTTTTTTTATAATATAGGAGTAGAAGACGAGCATGCAGTCCACCTGATGGTAAGTGGCTACTGCCGCCCATGGACATCCGTAATCAACCTCAGATAGGATTAGATATTCCTACCTGAGGTCGGCCACAGATGCGCCGCTACCCCTGAGGACTAAGCTGGAACGCCTCGGAAAAGTCTGTCTCCCTTACCACACCCTTCAAACCGGAACACAGCAGCGCCTAATACTGCTGTTATTAGGTAGAAATAGGTGTGGCGGTGGTGCCGCCGGAGTTGAACCACAAAGGGTTCTACCACCTTCAACGTATGCATAAATTAGGTAACTGCAAATGTATTACTCATTCTTGAGGTGAAATAACAGTATATTTTCAAAGTCGCAACATTTCACTCTTTTCGGTTCTCTCCGCCCACACTTTGTAACAAATAATTCAATCAATAACGATCAACCCTTAGTATGAGTTTTTACGTTTTTACAAAAATGACTGCATTTATATTTGTTTACGTATTTGCCCATACATTTTCAATAAGCGCCCCTACCGGACTGTATTAGAACTGATTGGAAATGTATGGGAAATACATAAACAAATACAAAAACAGTCATTTTTGCAAAGACGTAAAAACTCATACTAAAGGTACAGGTACGAGTGTTTCACTTAAAATAAAACCACAGATTCCTGAGTCACTTAAAATAACTGTAGTGATATAATGGTATTAATATTGCAGCGTTCATTGACCTTGTTATCATGAAACGATAAATATAAAAGCTATAGCTTTCGGAGAGACAGAGGTTTAGGCTACGTTCCACCACGTTGTCCACGTGCGGATTGGTAAACTTAACACAACTTTGAGAACTTTCTTTTTTAAAAGAACTCTCAGACTTGTATTTTTTCTCACGATGTTTTCCTTCAAAGCATGTGATACTTAATTTTACATACAACCGTAATTTAAAAAATCTGACCTTGAATTTTAAAAATTCGATCCTTGAATTTGAATTTTAAACCACTACGTTATAACTGATTGCGATCACTTGCTTGTTATATAACTAACTTGCTAATAACTGCATTCATATATATTATATGGTGCTAGTTTAAGAGGAACGTCCGTAAGCCCTTATTGCCAACAGTCTTAAGTTATCGCTTGTTTCAAAAGCACAACATTGACACTCAGCATGTGCAGTTTGAGTTGTACGCTCGTTTAAAACTCGTAAAAAGTAGTTGTTCTCGAGTCATAAAATACGCGTTTCGCATAAATAGTATGACAGAGAAAACGTTTTATATCTTTATAAATGTTTTAACGGGACATGTTCCAAAAACGGGCGAAAAATACTTAAAATTCCTATCTAAAATTGGTGAGTATCGACATCTACTTCTAGGTTTAGATACTTGTTTAAAACACGTTTAACAAGAATTTAATTAACCGCGATCAATTAATGACGTTAAACTACACTCACTGATTCCTTAGGTAGGTAATCGTATATAGTAAAAATGTTTTACTAGTTCTTGTTGTCTGTCCATATATAGGCTGTTTAATGATATGCCTAAGCGACAATTCAGCTTGAGTTCGCGTTAATTGCATACAAAATTAGGCGGCTTAGAGCCTTTTTCTTGTCACGCGGACATATACCCGTGTTCGTGTCTTACCTGCATGCGTGAATGTCACTTCAATATATCCACCTTTTGAGTGTGTGGTCCTTTTTTTGTTTACGAGGGGGAAACCTTCACGCAACCGGAGTCCTCTTGGCGCGTTGCCCCGTCGGGATCCGCCCAGGTGAGCTCCACGCTCGCCACACCGTCAGGTGCGTACGATGGCATGCGAGCACACATAAAGCCGTCCTTCCCGGGGCTGCTGGCCGAGCGGTTCGAGCTCCCACTCTTGCCGGCGGCAACCCCGGAAGCCCCCTTTTAGTCGCCTCTTACGACAGGCAGGGGATACCGTAGCCCTATTCTGGTCCCAAAAACTACAGGGACAGCGTGTATGTGGTCTACGTAACTGTAAATGTAACTATGAAACAATAGGATACGAATGGCACGGACGTAAATCGGATCTGGTACGTGGGCACATACCTGCGTGATAAGACACAATAATTGGCTGAAAGAAATGAAGGCGTAAATAAGCCGTTTTATTGAGTGTTTCAGTTGGGAGTTCCCAAGACATCTAAACTAAAACAAACCAAAAATAGTTGTCATTCAATTAATTCCTACGTTAGTATAGCGTAGTAATACATTTTACACCTGGTGGTAGAGAATTTTCCAATGCTTTAACTATTTGAAACTTATTCCCAGGCTTACAATGAAATAATAAGTTAAATTTGTCGCTACATCGTCTATTTTATGGTCCCGATCATGCTTGTTTCCTCCTTACGGATTTCTAATTACCGCCTTGTAGTATCTAGTATACAAAAGTAAAACAAAGCGATCTATGTACTTGCAAGGGATATAGCCACCGTATACCGCTTTGAATAGCCGATAATTACGATGCAATTAGGTGTAATGAACGCGCGTAGGCACTCTTTGCGTATCGTGGTTGTAAATAAAAGATTATTTGAAACTTAATTGCTCTCTCGCAAGTCTAAGCAAGTGTCCTGACAAAAATTTACTGCGTGCTTCCTAAAAAGTTTTATGTAAACATTATATAATTTTATCTGATGTTTACGATCGTAAACATGCGTACATAGTAATTTTATTGGTTTTCAAGTCACGATCATTTTGACTTTTTATTGGTTTTCGATATTATACATAAACCTCAGATTTAGTTTTGAAGGGTACTTGTATAACAGGGAAAATAGGTTAAATCACGATTATGTGATGTGGTCATCAAATTCTTTTATATTTTAACTTTTTCCAGTCTAAAATATAATTTTATTTTAGAAGGATAAAATTGACACATTATGCAATGTGTAAGGTTTTTTTGGGCCCTCTACATAACGTATCTGGGCATTCGCTTGGTGACAACTTAATTATAATACGTCATATTTTATCCTTCACCTGATATTTGATCCCCAACAATCAATTAAAAATTACTAAGTATAAAAAGCACGAACAGCATAAAATACTTTCATGGAAAGATTGATATCGGTTTAATGAATATTAAATAAGTACTTCCCATGTTATAAAAAACCAGATACGTACATTTAATTTGCGACCGTATATCAATTAATCGCGAACAAACAAGTAATTACGACGCGCCGGGTCAAGGAAGATTGATGAGTTCAAGTATTCATGTTACATTTATATTTGAAACTGTACGCCTATAAAAAGTTAAGAGTAGCAGAAAAACTGATTAAAATATAACAATATCAGTTGCAGTCTAATATAGGTACATAACTACTCGTATTACAGCATTAAAATTCGGAGCGTATTATGAATGCCAATGGCATCTATCAAATTAATCGATCATCATATTGCATAAATTAGTTATTTAGTTTTGGTAGTTATTTTAAAGTTGGTGTGGTGTTACTTATGCTACAGGGATTTTAAAGGATTATGCGTTCAAACGAGCTTTTTTCCCTTATGAATGTTTTAATTATCTAAACATTATCTCTACTTGCAACCATGCTTTCATAATTACCTAACGAGGAGATTCTTTTATCTATTTACGGGTGTTTTGATAAAGATTCACGAATTTTTGGATTCATGGAACATGGAAATTCGTTGTAAGTTCCAGCCCATTTAATTACCTATACGTATCTCGACATCTTAACAATTTATCTTGTTCAACTGTAGTTATGAAGAGGAAATCTTAGACTTTACAGCCCCAATAATAACTCGAATACGGTTTTTATTATCTCAATTAAGTAATCCAAACAATTTTTTTTTAATTAAAAAAAATTAAAACGCGAACTAAAATACATCATTACCTGAAACTAACGTGCTTATATCAGAGGAAGTTCACTTAAGTTTTAATTACGGATAGGCGCTTAGATTTTATCAATATAGGTGTTACATTACGTCAGCCGTGATCAAACGTAAGTGCGTATTCCGTAATTATTACGGAGCGAGGTGAAGGTAAAATTTCCTGGTTCGTATGAACATATAAAAAATGAGCACTAGCGCGTTGATTAGAATGACTTGGAGCGTGTGAATGGAGACTTCATCAAGGAAATTGTGGTTGGAAACAGTTAAAAAACAGAGTAGTAATAAACTATGAAAGGGCTCTGAACGCTAACACCGCGTGGGCATCCCGAGTACAATACAATACATGATAACAGTTGCAGTAATATAATTTGCGGTACTTGGTTATGATGCAACAATTACACGCTGCACTATTACCTATACATTAAAAAATTTAACATAAGTTATGAATAATTTATGAATTAAAATACTACTGATTATGAACTATACTGGTTTCATTTTAAGAGAAAACCACGTTATATATAAACACAGTTTTTACGACTTTAGAAGCGCGTATCTCAATGAGTTTTACAATGAAAAGTCAAAAGTACAAAAGTACTTAATATACTTAGGAATTGGGTGCTATCCATAGTTTTCGTCTGTCCTTAATTTAATGACGTCATTGTACAGCGATTTACAGAACCACCTATCATTCTAACACAAAGTATCAATTTACAAGTAAAATGGCTGTAACATGAGACCGGGCAGTCAGGCAACACAATTGTAAGGGTATTAATTGCAATTTGGAGCTCTAAAAATACGAATACATATTTTGCAGTGACATTTTTTGCGCAGTCAATCAAGTCGGTAGGCTCACGTGTCGTAGACGGTATCAGGCTTACCGTTAACATTTGACATTGCGCGCTTCTGACGTTTATTAACACACGGACGGTCACACATTGCGGTATTGATTGACGTGAAGAGATCAACAGAGTAATTAGGATTTAAAATTACAACAACAAGAAGTTGAAGAGTAGAACACCCAAACATACAAATAACATAATTACGATAAGTAGTTTTTTTTATATAATATAGGAGGAGCAGACGAGCATGCAGTCCACCTGATGGTAAGTGGCTACTGCCGCCCATGGACATCTGTAATCAACCCCAGATAGGATTAGATAATCCTACCTGAGGTCGGCCACAGATGCGCCGCTACCCCTGAGGACTAAGCTGGAACGCCTTGGAAAAGTTTGTCTCCCTTACCACACTCTTCAAACTGGAACACAGCAGCGCTTAACACTGCTGTTATTAGGCAGAAATAGGTGTGGCGGGGGTGCCACCGGAGTCGAACCAAAGTTTAGCAGTAATGCGGTAACAAATGAATATACTTACACACATGCAAACTAAAATCCCCTTAATCCTCTTTTTGGTTTCGCTGTAGTCAGGTAAAAAGTAAGAACGGCAGTCTACATAAATAGCTACGAAGATTTTTTCATACGACATATTATATCTTTTCAGTACACGAATCCTACGTTGCTTTCTGTAAAACATTTATTTTATTAGTTTCCATTAGGTAGAGAATAAAAATTAATGTAGTAAAAGTTTCATCGTTAATTTAAACCTTCATGTACTTTATGGCCCAACACACAATATCTCAACAATAGTTCACTTGGAAATCAAAAGTAATAACTAACATCTGCCTTTATCAAACGGTGAGATTATTTTATGAGTAAAGTCGCGCTACTTCATATCTGCTTGTTATTATTCTCGATATTGCGACAAATTGTATTTTCTCTGACATAAATCTTCCAACATGATTCAATTTGTCTCTTGCTACGAACAATATCACAATATTTGCCGGTTTACAGTACAATGCAATCACATTACATGAAGTTTACTTGATAATATACCTTGTGTAAAAGCTATTCTATAATACAATATTGTCATCATTTTTAACCGACTTCCCAAAGGAAGAGAGGTTATCTATTCGTCGCGTATATTTTCTTATATAAACAATTGTTGATAAGTGACATTTTCTGAGTTTCCTAAGCTTTCAATCACAATTATTTTTGCCTTGATTAATACTTCCAACGAGAAAAAAAATAAGGCCATATCTATATTTCATACTTGTACACGCTATACGAACATGATTTTTATTCAGTCATAAACTAAGTCTGATGTATTAACTGGCGGAAGTTTAATTAAAACATTTTTATTGCTAGTTCAACAAAATTTGCAAAAGTTATCAAGAGAAGTGAACGTAAATATTTTTATTACTTTTATATAACGACACTCTTGGAGCACATGAACGAGATATGATAATGGGCTCTCTTTTCTTTTTTATCGACCCATAATAGACTTATAAGATTAGCTTGCTAAAAGCTGCACTGTAAGGCTACCGCAAAAGACAATAAAGGAATCCAAGAAAAAAGACCAAAGCCTCTCTCCAGCTAAACATCTACATCGCGTGGAGTGAGGCTTCATTTTTGCACCTCGTTATTTTATACGTGCGTGGACGTTTGTTTATTCAAAGTGGCCATTGAGAAAATTCATTTGTAGCAGGTGTTTGGGGAAATTACCCTCTAATGGACATCCGAATGCGTCGTTTCGTTTAATCTTCATGTACACTCTCTTCGCCTACTTTGCCAACATGACGCGTGAAGTGCATCTTAACTCACTCACTATCAACTTCGGTTGTATTAGCTATTGCCCGAGACTGCCGTATCGAGTTTTAATTAAATATCCTCATAAAAACGTAGATAAGGCATATGCGCTTGTAAAGTGGCACTAAATATAGCTGTATGAGCTTACTTGCGGCTTAGTTGAACGAAAGTCGTCAAAGCGCTTCTAACAACTGACCGAGCGAGTGCAGACTATTTTAAGTCATGTCATTTTTAAAATATCACTGCCCGGAGAAAGTTTTAGTTACATTATGAAATATTTATTTAACTAAACTTTTTCTATGCTAACCGCATGATCCAGATAACGGGATACGCTATTCTATTCGTTTTTGCATCGCTGAAAATATTACAATGCTTATAAAAATACTTGTAGCGCCCGTTCGAACAAACAAGATAGTTTTATAACTTTATTTTTATTACAGCCAATAGATGGCTCTGTATATTTTAAAAGTACGCTTTCTACAGTCACAGCCCCACACTAGGATTCCCTGTATCGTGGGTGCCATGGACACACACAGAGACAAATACACAAACACCCAGACCCAGAAACAGAAACCTAAATTCATCATTTAGATTTCTGTCTGGCGGGGGATCGAACCCGGGGCCCTCTGTGCGTCAGACCGGTATGGTGACCGCTCCGCTACGCGGGTCGTATTTTTAAAGTTTACATCTTATTCTATTTACAGACTTGGTTAATCGTATTGTTTGGGGGTTGCACATGAAAACATAGACAGCTTAGCGCGTTCCACGAACCTTCATCCTTGCATGGGAATTAAGCACAGACAAATAGCTGTAATTTGCTCGCAGTTACAATGACGGTAAAACATGCATGATTTATTATAAATATAAAGATGATAACATGAATGAAGCTATCGTTTGTTTGGTTCTTGTTTGTTTATACATAATATAGTTATATTTACTTATAGTAAAAGTGTTATTACACGTTAACATATTTAAAAAAAATTGAACCAATAAAACAATTACTGGTTTATTTTTGTATCATATTAAGACACTAAAAATAAACAAGTACTTTTTGTTAGTTCTAAATTTTTTTCTTTGAAGAAATTATTTTAATAAATTTCATTATATTACATGAAAGTTTTTTTTCTATCATTCATCATTCAAACGTTCATATTTGCGTTTAATACTTCGTGAGTACCAAGAGTATGATATATTTCTTGTTTTTCCCATAGCACATTACCTTGCAAAGTAAGTAATTAAATTTTATATTACCTACGTTCCAAATACATATTAAGGGCCTCATCAAAGCAATGAAGCGCGAGCTTTTAATTATTCCAAAGCTCATTCAACATGCAGTCGGAATCTAGTTGATGGGATGTAGACGTAAATAACTAATTACACAGAGGTGAATAATCTTGGGAACTTCCTTTAAGATGCAATCAATCGACAACCGAGCTTATTGAATAATGATAAATGATAGATAAATTACATAGCAGGGCTGCCCGTTGTTGTGCGCTGAAGACATGATGAGAGTCTGGGAGTCAGACGCTAGTGAAAGCGTTATTAGCATTCACATTAGACTAGTCCATGAGGTTTTGTGATAATAAACCGAATAATCTAGCGTGTCCTTGTGACCCGTAGAAAGCAGGGGTCATCTGCATAAGCGACTCTTTGAAGCGAAATATGCCGGTAGTTGAGTGTTCGATACTTTGACCCACATAAGAGCGAGTACATTTCAACGAGATTTGAATATTTTAAAGCGCATTTCAAAGCATTCAATATGCAAAAGAATTGTAAATATTATTTTTTAGGTACTTATTAATTCACATTTTAAGAATTAATAATAAAAATAATGTTTTTAATATTTGAGATCGGAAGAAAAATATTTTTTTAAATATAATTATGAGGGACGTAAATTAAAGAAGTCTTGGTTTTTTTTGTTGAAAATAATGTTGGCAGTGTTGGCCCTTAAATCTCATCAACATTGAATCGTTAAGAGATGCTTCATGATTTCTGGAAGCTGCTCGTACTCAACGATGTTCCGACTGCCAATGAAACATGGCAGCTCATAATCTCCAGATTATCGACACGCTATCGCCTTATGGGGGACGTGGCTAAGCGACATTCATGAAGATTTCAATATACAGGGTTCAATATACAACGGATAAAGGACAAAAAGTTAACTTTCATGTTCGTAGACCTCGAAAATTCATAGGCGCTATGACGGTATGTTTATCGCGGAGTGTAATCTGTTGCCTTTTTTTGAATTTTGGGCATTACGACCTTGTGGGTGATCTGTTTAGGAACTGTATCAAACAATCGCGGTATATAGGTATGGACTAGAATTAGTTTCGGTGGGTAGACAGAACTCTTATGAACATGACCATGTAGATTTTTAATGGCGAAAACATTTCAACCAGGTCGAATTAGGGTCACTTGTTGTTACTGTGTAGTGACTGTAACAGGTTGACGATTTTTAATACGACGCTTCTACAGTAATAAAAAAAATACTCAAACGATGCGTCTAGTTTTAATTGTGCTCAAGGTTGGATAAATATAAAAAAACATATTATGACAAGATTATAAGCAGATACGGGCATGTAAGGGATAACAGGCATCGATAAATGGTTGTATCGATCTCGCGGCGGCGGAGGCGGCTGGCGCGGCGGCCGCGGCTCGGACCGAACGCCGCGGCGACCGCGACCGGCCGCCATGCCATCTCTCCCTTTCTCTCGGCCTTATCGTTCTCTCTCTCCGTCCTTCGGCGGCTCGTTCCTCTTCTTCTTGCAAGGTTAAGGTTACGTCAGACGTGTTATGTTATAACCGTTGGGGCGCACTCCGGCAAGTTCAGTGTCTCGTCGAGAGTGGCCGCGACACTTAGCTCGTGACCAACGTAGCGTGCGCGTCATCCCGAGGACTGTGCGCCCGGCCTGTGATATACGACCAGTGAAAAGTTCATGAACTGGGTGTTGAATTTTTTTGAACTATAAAACGTGACGCTAGCTGCTGAAATTATTTTTTTGAAAATTAGAAACCCTTCGTCAAGGTACGTAATCGTATCATAAATTTATTTTCGTTAAACATATATTTGTAATTTAATCAGAAAAAAATAAAATTCAAACTATTTTTAATTTTAACTAATATTTCAAATTTAATTTAATACACATAAATATTTTATAATCATAGTTACAGTTAAATATATTAATGATTTAGACATATAATAAATAACTTGTCATAGTTTTTTTGTAGTATATTATAAAATAATATGAATTATGCAGTAAGTTAAGGAAATAACTTTACATAATATTTTTCTTGCAATTTACTAAGTTATGTTAGCAATATCCTTAGGATGTCTCCGTAACAAGTTAAACATGTTTCCAATGAAATTAACAAGGAAGAATTTTCTCTCATGGAATACACAGAATTTATTGAAAATTGGCAAAAACTGACGAGTTTGCGTTATGCTGCGAACCGTTAGGGTTGCTATACACGAGCGAAGGTTTTTGCGCGCCGCGAGTACTTGTCTTCAATCGTGTATGAGAGCGATAAGCTCGGGTGCGCATACACCAATAGAAGTATTGCGCTATATTTAGACTCGCATAGTTTGATTCCTTTCCAGGAACATCCCTTTTTTACGTCATTTCTTACTTCTACTAGTAGGCACTTGTATATTTTGCTTAAGATAGATGCTTCTTATCAGAATACTAAAACATATTCAAACATATTAAAATAACTATATCTTTATAAGTTATTTTTTGTTTATTGATAATTTTTAAAATGAACCCAGGGTAAAATCACAAAAAATATGTTATAAAAAAAACTGATCAGTCATTACGTTGACAATTCTATGTACTTAAAATTATTGGAAGCCGTCCTTTGTAATCGTCGCCTTATTTGTTATATTATAAATAGCACCACATTTTTCTCGTAAGATGATTAAAGAGTTGTTTGAGATCGTATATCCATCGTTAAACTAATTTAAATCATAAGAAAATAGGTTTAAAATCGTGTGCGTAGTGAAGTCAAATAAAAGACTTCAACGGGTTGTATAGCGCAGACATAAACGAACCCGCGGCTATTGCATGCTCATCTAACATGAACATACAATAGCATAGGGCAATTAAACAATAATCATTAACTTCTATGCAATTTATAATGGCGGGAACCAATCTCTCAGATAAGACGAGTATAATCGCATTCTTATTGCTCTTGTTTTACTTTTATTACTTCGAGTATATGTAACATGTTAAATTATTCTCAAATTGAAAGGTAAAAATTACACGTAACGTACACTTTGAAAGACGTCAAAAATTAAGAAAAAAAGAGGTGAAAACAGGTAATTTTTGCCGGTGGATAAGTTTACCGCCGAAAATTGCCGTTACGGTATTTTTTGCGCAGCGACATTCAAAAAAGAGGATCAGATCTGAAGCTTTGAACATGATACTGCAAAAAAGAAACCTACATTAATAAATGTTATAATGAAATAAATTTGAGCGCGACAGGTGTCAGGAAGCTTAAAACTTGAAAGTGTAATTATAAATTTTAATCCGTCAATTATCAAGAAAAAAAAATGTGAGCCGTCACGGGACGCCTGGCAGATGTGAAACATCGACATTATTTTGTAAAAGTAATATGCGGAAAAGAACATATTGTGATAGGAACTAAATATGTCATAATGATAAAATAAAATATTACCATTTTTTTCCAGATAACGATGACTATTTATTGAATAAACATTTATTTTCGTTAAATACAAAAATTTACGAATTTATTTCAAATCGTGACTACTTAATTCGTTTAATCAGTGACTTTGGTAATAATTATATTCGATGTTGCCTCTGAGGACGGTATTACTGTGACAATGTATAGCGAGGCGCCACGGCATGCGTCGCCACGCATCGGTGTGAAATCGGTTTTACGTGCGGCTATAGATGTTTCACATCAAAAATTCGTGAGAGTGGAGTAATAATCAAATGGTATTTGTAAGTTAGGAGAATAGATGAAAACTTAATAACTTCTGAATTGTATCGTCGAGCTTATTACTATTGGCTTGTAACGAAGTGTTAATGACCAATTTAAACTCATCCTTGATCGTACAGCGTTCGGTGAAGACGACGCGACTTCCATAATTTTTGTTCACCCAAAAAGTGCACTTTTTTTCACTTAAAAAAATACCAAAACCTTTTCACGCTCTTGACAAAACGTTTAAGAGGCTGCGTCTAAATATGCAGTTAGTTCAGTTATAACAATTGCACATGCAAGTACCAGCAACAATCTGTGGTTGTAAACGATTGGTTAGGAACGATTCGGAGTGCACGATCGAGGCCGAGGGTCAGCATTAGTACATCGTTTAATCTTTACAAAGGAAATTTAACTGCAGTTTTACTGTACATTAGAAAATTCATCGTATTGAATTACAATTCTATTTTATTATGGGTTTAATTAAAGTCTTAAAGCATAGCCTCCTCCTAGACATCAGTTCTACAATAAAAAGAAATACATTTCATCAGGAGGTTCTTGAACTTATCATCACTTATATTTTCCATATTAGATGAGGCTAAACCTTATAATTAAACTCTTTCCGATAAGAATATATTCTATAGTACTGTACAATTATATTGTTCCTTTACTACACATGAACAACGATAAATAAACTTATAAAATTGCAGCTATATAAGAAAGTGAATGCCGGTTTTATTGCCACATGCCGCATTTTCGTCTGTAAACTGTTAGGTGAAGTAATAATTTTATTAAGGTAAAGATAAAACATTAAATATAGGAATCGAGATAATCGTAATTTGTAAAGACGGTTATATCTTCATAATTAACCGTTTATAAAATATTGTTATTAAATTATTAGAAAAGGAGATGGGATAGGATACCTTGTACGAAATTACATTTTTTTTATATACAGGGTGAATTTTTAAAACGGGCCTTCAGGGCCAAATCCGAAACTATAAGGATTAGCGAAAAATGCTTAAAGGAGTTACGAGGCCGATTTTGATAAAAACTAAAACTGCATCATGACTTTTTTAAAATAACTTTTTCCCTAGCCGGGAATCGAACGAGTTCATTTTGAAAAAAAATGCACCCTCTATATTATTCCACTATCTGATAGTGTTGCTTATAAGGATCAAAATCTGGAAAGTAATGAGAAATGACAAACTAAAGGAAAAGCCTCAATTTTAAGAAAATACATATTTTTTCATATTAATTTGGCAGTTAAGTTCCCGCCATTAATCAATTTAAACATTTCGTGTATTAACATTTTTTTGGCTCAATGTTTCTAATCATTCGAAATGAATGTTTTGTTTCCCAATAATTTATATTTTTATGTCCGACTTAGCTAAGGTTATTTTTAGGACCATTAAAATAGATTTACTTGCTATGGGCGGAGTTTCGTTTAATACAGATGTAAAGTTGACAATTTGCGAGAATTACTTTTTAGAGTCAAATCCGAGTGATTACTAAAAAAAGAGTTATAGAAAATCATATTTAACGTTGAAACGAAGTTGTAAACAACAAACAATAAGAATTTACTATTTAATCAGTTATCTATTTTCATTATAAAATAAATCCTAAAAACGGCGGTGACTTATTTGCCAAACTATTACTTTCTCATACTAAGCCGTATGTCATAGTCATAACATCGAATAATTAGTTGATTAACCAACAAATTCTTCAATGGTATGACTAATGTCTGTTTCTAAAGAATTATACATAAATCATTTGTTATGTATAATCCTTAAGGATTAGTATGCCAATGTATGGAAAAATACGTATTTTCTTCAAAATTTTCCTTTTCCTTTAATTTGTCACATAACATTACTTCCCAGAATTTGATCCTTATAAGCGACACTATCAGATAGTGGAATAATATAGAGGTGTCATTTTTTTCAAAATGAACTCGTTCGATTCCCGGCTAAGGAAAAAAATATTTTAAAAAACTAATGATGCAGTTTTAGTTTTTATCAAAATCGGCCTCGTAACTCCTTTCAGCATTTTTCGCTAAGCCTCATAGTTTCGGATTTGGCCCTGAAGGCCCGTTTTAAAAATTCACCCTGTATGTATATATAAAATAGGTGTAGCACACGTGTATGCAGTCAACTTGATGGTAAGTGGTTACTGCCGTCCATGGACATATGTAATCAAGCCGAGATACCGCTACGCCTGAGGACTAAGCTGGAACGCCTCGGAAAAGTATGTCTCCTTTACCACACCCTTTAAACCAGAACACAGCAGCGCTTAAGAGTACTGTTATTAGGCAGAAATAGGTGTACCCCTAAGTAATACCCCTTAACCGCTGTCATGGTTAAAGCATCAGAAATTCGAAAGAAAACAATTTCAATTCACAGAAACTGGGTCTCAAAAGTGCGATACGTGCTAATCCACTGACTGAACCTTAGGCCTTTACCAAATAGGTAGTTAGATGCATTACACGCAACAATTGGTAGCGGTAAACGATACGAGCTCACGACCGGGGCGGGGGTCAGCGGCGGTACGAGTCCCCAGATAGAACAGGGTAGGGACGGCGATTTGAGATCGATTAATCGAAGAATCCACATTTTCGGCCAAAAAATAGATTATTTTAATCGATCTCCAGTAATGGATCGATTCAGTGAATCCATTATCTTTTATCCTAGAAAATCGAAAGTTGATCTTTTAGATGTTGGTTGAATATGTTATAGACATTTTTTGCTGACGGATACGTATTTTAGTGTTTATTTAGTCCTGTTGACCTTTTTTTTCTTCGCTCTTTTATGCTGAAACGACTCTTTGGGCCTCGATTTTTTGTGAATCGAAATCGATGCATCTTTGTGATCTTGAATCGATCTTTTTCGGAAGGAATCGCCATCCCTAGAACAGGGCCCGACGACGCCCCGATCGCGGTCAATTGACGTTCCGGGAACGAACGTGGAAGAAATTTGTATAATTCTATGCACCGGGAACAAACAGAGGAAGCGTGCCTTAACAATACACGAGTAATTGAAATTCGAGTATTGTAATTACGCTTAGTAACTTAGTTACGCCTAAAAAGGACAATTTGAAATTAGTTGAAAAGATTATATTTCAGAAGATTTATCGTTCGTTGAGTAATGTTAAACTCACTGAATAAATATTTACGTCTTCTACGATATATTTATACTTTAAAGTTCACGGTTGCAGCTTAGACTTATATTTCTTTAGACGAATTTTAAGCTTATTAAAATGAATATTAACAACTTTTTACGAAATATTTATACAGGCAGCGTATAACCATTGGTAGCAGTATACGGTGCGAGTGCACGACAAAGCTAGGGTCAGCGGCGGTACAACGAAGCTCTAATTCGGACAGGGCGCAACGATTCCGATGCTCCACTCTCGGTCTATTGAAGTTTTAGGAAACAATGCAGGTTAAAGGAAGCATTCGATAATTGTTTGATTTCTATTCAACGGCTTCAGTTAAGGCGAGGAAAGAGAAACTCCATTAAAGGATATTAAAGGACCACGGGTAAATCGGAGTAATTCAAGTATTTAGATTTTTCTATAGATCGGATTTTTTATTAATAGTGTTGTGAATACATTTGATTTTCATATAATGTATTCAAAGAGTATAGTTGAAGTATATTAAAGCACCTACAGACTGCGGCTAAAATTAAAATCGTAGACATGAGACGTCTGCAAGGCGGAAGGAAGTACGTGATTACCGAATTCATTTTGGTATTCTCGATGAGCCAACGCCCACCGTCTAGAGGTATTTCGAAAGGAATTTCGTTGGGTATTTTTGCGTTTAATTGATAATACTAAGATACATTTAAATTATTTCTATTATTTATTATGATATGTGTAGTATTACAATAAATTCCACGCTAACTTTACGTGGTTGAGTAGTCATGGTAGATACAAAACATAAGTTAAAAATGATAAATATTTTTATGTTAAAAAATATTTCAACATTTATGCAACTGCAAAATGCAACATTTATATTTCTCTAAGTAAAGTAGCGTAAAATTATTCTCATAGTTACAAATTCTTACGCGATTCACAAAAAGACGCGAGACGTAAACCTCATCATCGAGACGTCCCTTTCCCAGCGATTAAATAACCATCTAAAGGCCACGCTCCATAGTTGGCTGCGAGTTTTCAATTGGCTTTCATTTAGTTGTTTACACGCGATAGTAAATTTTGTACATTAATCAAATGAATCACCGTAACATTCGACCTATTGTCCGAGTCAGTGTATTTTATCTATTGATGGGCCCGTTTGACCCCGTTGCGGGTGCGCCGAGATTATAATTAAGAGGGTCACGTGAGAACAGCCGAGCGTTCGTGACCGCGCGCACCGCGGTGACACGCTACTCTGCCAACGATCGGGCACAAGGCAACTATTCTGCGTTCCGATTTCCACCGGCTCACAAATATGGCAAAATCGATTAATTTTAATAATACGACATAGAAACGCTTTTATGGCAAATCAACTTCTCTTACTTTTACTTTGATGAGGCTCCACGTTTAGGTTCGCTTATTTAATTTCAGACTTTGTCATAAGCTTAATTATAATTAGTAGTCTTTAAGGAAAGTAGTTTCGTAGTGTTTTAGAATTGGTCATTCAAAGCGATAAAGAGTGGAAATGCTGTATTTCCGAATGACAAAACGTTCTTCACTTCACAACGTGTGAGGTCTTCACATTAATCAAACTTTTATGATTTTTGAGTTAAACTGCTACTGCATTAAGTTTTAATGGATGTTCACTTTACTTCAAACGAATGCTAGGTAAATATATTTAAAATTTAGTTTTGAAATTATTTTTCATTCCTTCTTCGATAGTGTCGAAGGTGGTAGAACCCATTGTGGTTCGACTCCGGCGGCACCACCGCCACACCTATTTCTACCTAATAACAGCAGTGTTAGGCGCTGCTGTGTTCCGGTTTGAAGGGAGACATACTTTTCCGAGGCGTTCCAGCTTAGTCCTCAGGGGTAGCGGCGCATCTGTGGCCGACCTCAGACAGGAATATCTAATCCTGTCTGGGATTGATTACATATGTCCATGGGCGGCAGTAGCCATTTACCATCAGGTGGACTGCATGCTCGTCTGCTACTCCTATAAATTAAAAAAAAAGTGTCATTCTAAAGCGTTGTCAAGTGAAATGTATTGAATATATCTCTGCATTTAAAATAAATAAAATTGCAAAAGGTATAAAAGGACTACGCTATCTGTCTTAATTATTGTCACCGACTCCCATTAAAGAAGTAACAGAGACGTGGCATGCTCCTATTTATAAAGTAACGTTTAAAGGGCGGTACTGCGCGGTCGTGAGCGAGGTCGGGACGGATTCCATCAGGCGTGCTTTCCATGAAGGATTTTAATTACGTGGCGGAGGTTCAATGACCTTACACCAGTGCGCTATGCATCTGGGTGACTTTTGACAACTACAGTTCAACAAGTGGTTCTTTGTCGACCTCTTCTATAGAAGTTTGATAGATACTCTCCACCTTAAGTATGTGTCTATAATATTCTTCAGTATGGTTAAAAATATTTGTATCATTGTCATAGACATATAAAAGCTCTGAAATAAATATGAAATTTACAACATTAAGTCACACTATATTCACCTCGCATGTAACATAAAACTTACATTGTAGTACTTATAAATTTAACCCACTGCTTCCCAGCAAATAACTTAAATAAAGAGCATTATAGGACAGCGAACGGCGCTAGCTTTTCAAGACTGGCTCGCGTTTAAATATTTATTCATCGTACAAGCAAACACGACTCTACCCGTAGTCTCGGCGTACGATCGGCAGGTGGACTCGACTTATTTTAGAATGCATGAGGATAAATAGCTGTTCTGCATAGATTCGGGTTTATTCAATTAAATACTAAACCATTTTGTGGGTACATTTCGTCGGTTTAAGTTCAAATATTAATTCATTTTATTACGAGAACATGACTGTCCCGTAATCTTGATATCCTATTTACAAGTGAAAACATTTATTCGAGAATGCAAGAGACTGAAATGGTTGTAATTTCTGACTATTGAGGTTATGTTGTAGTGATAGCGTAATGACTTGAAATTCGGCCTCTACATATAGAGACTCGAGGTTTGAATCCCACATCCCCTCTGTTTATCCGAAGTGAGGTGTGTATTTAGATGTACGCTTGATAGACACATGAGTTCTTAAAAAAGCTCTCAACGGTGTGTGAACTCTACTAAATCACACCTGGTGGAATGTCATGATATTAACTATCGGAATGTCGACTATAATGTTTTCTCTTATAATTAGATATTTCTTAATTAATTAGCAATAAAAAAATATGTTCATGATTAGTTAAAAAATCATTAAAAACAGTACAAATAGGTAATTTCTTCCGCGTAACGAGAAAATTTATGACCGTCAATTTTATGCAATTTTACGATAGTATCCTCAAACATTATGGCGGACATAAAATAGTAACAGTTATCTCCTCATATGGCTGTGAGAATACCTGACTCGTGCCACTTAAAGTAGCACGCTTGAAGAGGACCTGTGAGGAGTTAGGTGCCACGTGACTCATCCGCCAGCCGGTCGTTATGCCCAAATACTGCGCTCATGACAGCTTAATTTGGAACTTCGGAACCCACACTAGAAACGCTCGAGGCAAGCGTTAAATCACGCTACGGAATTATGAATTATAAAAGTAATTAGTTTAAACGATTGAGAGCAGTAAGGAAAGAGCATAAATTACACGTCTGTAAAGCATAGTGAAACGGGGCTGTAAAACTGGCATTTACGTCCTCCATGCCGGATGGATCTGAATTGCACTGTCGAAGTTTACATTAGCCCGTGGGGCTACCCATGTGAGTTTAAATGGAGAATGTGGCTGTAAAGCGATTTATGCTCTATAATAGGTTGCAAGTGGAGCGAGTTACGGCGGCGCAACGTACTCAAATTGATTACGGGCGATACACGCGAATCGTCTAATAAAATCACTAATGGAACGGTACCGGTGGCGTGCGTCGCATAACGGCGCCGCTCCTCGCTCGCTCCCACGACTGACGCATTATGCAACCTGCGCGTACAGTAGGGATGGCGATATGAGATCGATTAATCGAAGACTCGATCTTTTGAGCCAAAAAAGTCAATTATTTTAATCGATCTTTCATCCTAGAAAAACGAAAGTCGATCTTTTCGAAGTTGGCTGAATGTGTTATAGCCATTTCTTCCTGACGGATACGTATTTCAGCGCTTGTTTTGGTCCTGATGCCCTTTGTTTTTCGCTATCTTCGCCCTTTTTGGATGAAAAAATTGAAGATCGATTTTTGGAGAATCGATTTATTACACTTCGATACGACTCAATTTAAGAATCGATCTTTTTCGGAAAGAATCACCATCCCTAGCGTACAGGCGCACAGGCGGCCGTCGTCGAGCACAATGCGAGCAATTGATCGCGGCCGCGATCGCATTCCCGGTTAAAAACTGCCAGCACCGTAAGTGAAACCAGATGCGATCAGCAACGACACATGATATACGGTGTCATCGCGTATTTCTGACTGCCGATTGCACTCATGAGAACCGGAATCTGCATGTTCAAAGTTAGCAAGGTTGGGAGCTGGTATACACAAAATCAAATCTTAAAGTCAGTGAACCGAAATTTTTACTTAGAATAGTAAAAAAATTGGTCTGGAAAATTTTTGGAATGTCAATTTGGAATGTTTTTACCAAAATCGGCCTCGCAACTTTTTTCAGCATTTTTTGCTAATCCTCATAGTTTCTGATTTGGCCCTGAAGGCCCGTTTGTTAAATTTATCCTGGATATTATATCTTGACTTTCGTATAAAATAATTGTAAGGGCAAACGCATACGTTTCCATCACAAAGCCTAGATGCACTCTGGGATTAATGTTCTAACGAAAGAAGTGTTAGAATATTTAGTGTTACATTACCATAGAATTATCCACAACAACGTTCTCTATTAGCGTTTCCCACATGCATAATAAGGAGAGAAAGGAACGATGGTATAATGTGTAATGCATATAAGTGATAATTGTGTGAACATTTGCAAAAAAACAATTTGTCGAGACAGTAGCAGTGGAGATGCAAATGAATATTATTACATTAGATTAACATACATAACTGATTTATGTTTGAGCGACAAAACAGGAAGTCTTTATGTATGTTATAAATAATAAAAGGGTATAAAGAGCAACGGCTTTTGTACTTAGTACATATGCATTTCTCACAAAAGCAAGTTTTTGTAAGTGAAATTGATAATAACTGTTAATGCAGTTATTATCAACTACGGATTAAGTTAAGTTTCTTTACAGCACCCTGTAAACCAGAACTAAGACTTAAAACGGATATAGATGTAGCGATAATGGCGCAGTCCAACAATAAATAATCCTTTAAAAGTTTAACAATCGTACTTAATACACGAAATGGCTGGCCGAGCAACAAAACAAACAAGACCGTCCGAGTCGTGATCGATTTAATTAGCTTTAGTTGAGTGGTTAAATAAATATCATGGAGCTCGCATCAAGTTCTTAGATGATGAGGTAATGTTTGACAACTCATTTGTGCACTCGGTTATCCGAGCGTCATCATGTTCAGTAGTGGAATTCGGTTGCGGTGAGCTCGCGCGTGACCGCAGCCCGAAACGCACGATCCGCAAATTAGTTGGGAGCTTCTTATGTGCCCGCCAGATTACTTGTGGTGAAACTTCAGTTTTAAACTCCACACTTAAATTATACAGTATCACTATGTGACCTAAATACAATACGCGTTCCGCGCCTATTTGGCGTGGTGTGAATGTAGAATGTCATTTGCAGCGAGCCGCTATTCTACACCGCAATACATGTATTTAAATGTATGTTTCTTAAGGTATTTGTTTACTTTCTGTTACAAAAGTGTTTTAGTACTGTGTCTGAAACATTAATGTGTTTTATATTAAATTCTTCGCTTAAGCTTAAAGCACGCCTATGAGTAAGATAAGGTAGCTGCATTAAATTTTAACACGTGGTGACTGCAAGTGTGAATCTGAACTCTACGTTCAAACTGTTATAGTAACTATCATATCTCCTTATCTCGTTTATTTATAGCGAGACATTTAGATGGTTTAGATAACACACCTTGCTATTTATAGAGTTTATGGGAGGAGTCAATTTATATAAATTTTCAGTTAATATGGGGGATGCACGTACAGTTCAAGTAAACATTAAAGCACAGTTAACTTTATGTTTTACGTGTTTTATCCTTAATCACATCTTGTATCTACTGTAAATTTGATTAGGGTACAAAATTTTTACTATCGAAAAAATAATTTTCTTTTCGTTGTTAGCAAAGCGTAATCGTGACGTGGTTCGCCGCAATGTGTCGAGGCGACGACCGTCGCGGTGACCAGAGGGCGTTTTACATAAATCTAATGCAAATTGAGTAGCGACTTGCTTTCGTTTAAATCAGCCCGTATACACGCATCATCAGATTATCTTCAATTAACATCAGTAATGGTATACGCGTGCGTGTACTATTAAGTAGGACCTATACGAAAATGGACAATTCGCAAACAAATATAACTAAGCAATGCTTTCCATTTTTGATAGGCCAAAAACGAAGAGGCGCTTAGTTCAAAGCGTAATTTGTTTGCCGTAGACTGAAATTCCTTCGTCTTTTTTGATGAGCAGATTTATGTGGTCATAAATCCTAGTGAAAATTAAATATACCAATAATGAATAGGTAGAGTTACTCGTGGAAGAGCTTACATTTACCCTTAGGGCTTTTGTTGCACTAACTAGAAAGTGAATTATAATACAGATATAATTTGTGTGCAGTTGTTGGAATGAAGCGCATAAGCTAAATTACAGGGACGCTCTCAGAAAGAAGAAGCTGCGCAATTCAAACAGCGAACCTTAACTATAATACTATAAGTAGTGGATAATATTTATGGAATAAATTTGAACATGTCTGGTGTCTGCAAACGAAGCTTATAGTCGGTCAATTATAGTGGATGTAAATGATTTATTAAGTTTTATTGATCGACATCATAATCATACATTTGACAAAAAATAGATTATTTATATAACAAGCACAGTTAAGGCTTGCTAGCATTAAATTTTTAACGATATTTTTGGATAAAGATATCATTATTATAGGTATAATAGAACCAGAGAGGTAAATTATTTACATTCCATTTTAATTGGCTTTATGAAAATATTGTGCACACATACAATTTTACTCTTTACTCTTCAAGAAAGTACCGCTTCGGTTTAGTGGGTGGTTTGCAATATTTTACCGAGCAAATATTTTGTAGTGCTACACGAAAATTAAATACGGAGCTAATTACAATATATTAATACCGTACAAACAGGAGGCGGAACCGACGCCCTGAATCTACTTAACGGTATCGTTGATTATCGAAGTTAATCCTGACGGCAAAAACTTGTAAACCTATCATCGATGCTTCCGATTAATTTTACTATAACTCGAACATATATAGCTCATGTCGCAACTGCTGTGAGGGCGGATATAACGTGGCAAGTATGAATGACTTATAAACTGACCAATGGTCGTTATATTGAATTAATCAGTCATAATAACTAACCTGGTACGACTCGACAAAACTTTGCAAGACTATCATGGAAAAATGTTATGTTGTGGGAGTCCAATGTATTCTATTCTAACTAATGGCAGCAGTGTCTGGATCGTTGACACATATGATTCATCATAAATACAAATGGCGTCGCCTGTAAACGCTCGCTGATTTGTAAAATGCTGAAGGCAAATTGATGATCCTTCTAATAACATTAATTTCGATAGTGATTTACTCACTAGCCGAGCGCTGAAGTGAAGCTATAAGCTTACATTTACGATTAGATTCTATGCGGTGCAAAAAACGATCGTTCATATGGAGGTTTCGACGATGCGTAATTAATGAAGTGTTCGCCGGGCGTCTTGCGTAACGAGGGGGACTGGGTGCCACATCTTATCGCTAATGAGAGCTGCCTTCAGCGGGTATTGTCGCAGAGGGCGCGTACAATCCGCGCGGGCCATCGGGGGCAGCCGCCGCCGCACTAGTGTCGATCTTTATCTAATGCGACAGCAGCGATTGTGCGTGACTCCCTGGATATATTCGTAATTAGTGATTCTCTGAAAGCATGCGTAACCATCTATTTTTAAATGTCACCTAGTACTGCATTGTTTAACCCTGTTCACCGATCCGCAAGCGATTTCAAGAGAATCAGGTAATTAAAACTTTAGGAATGATCAGCAAAGTTTTAGGAATTCGCGAAGCAGACGCGAACAAAGCTGGACTAATGAAAGACGTAGTAATCCGGGTAAACTCAAGTCATTCGAGATTAAAGGGGAAGATGAAGCATAAATCTCTCTTCTCTGTAGTACACAGAGAGTTAGGTTCCTGTACGATCGATTTTCGTAGCGGCCGGGCCCACTTGTTCTGAAATTGGGAGGTGTTTCCCGGGTCGCGAGTGTCGGGGGCCGAGCTATCTAATCGGGTGTCTCCTCGTCGCCGGTGGGCGTCGATCGGGATAACGCGCCACCGCCGCGCCCACACGCCAATTATGTGGGAAGAAGTTACGATTCCGCGCGCGATATACTCACTAAAGCAAACGGACTCAGTGGGTTGCCGATCGTACATCCTTATCGTTAAACTATTGCCGTCCTTCGAAAATCAATTCCTTAGATAACTGGCGCTACGCGAAATCGCTAATGGTAATTAGTTTTTAACGATTGAACTCTCAAATTTAATGCGTAAGATAAAAGCCCAAAGTGATTTCAATTACAGAATGAAATTGCTTTCGTATCTTCACTAATGCGATTTTAGTGTTTTCCTTTAGTGCCTATTTATTAATTACAAACGGATACGTAGGTAATGATAATTGTTTTCAATTGTATTATATCCGTTCGCAGTAATTTAATTATGAGAAGCATTTTTAAATTTATATTACACAAACAAATACATAAATATTTGTGAATGTTATCCGTAATTATGTCACGGTATGTCATTTATGTGCGCGTCTTAAAACTGAAATTCAGCTTTTTAATTTCAGAGACAATTAAAAATCCCAATGTCGAAATAAAAATAAAATCATAGTACCTATACGCGTAGTGTAAGATAAATACGACGTAAACGCAAGGGACTAACTAGTACGGGCGTACAATCGCATCGACATGATAGAGTGGCGAGTACGAGCCGGGAGACATAATTACAATAAATAGAGCCTACATGCCAACCGCGAGCGACGCGGCGACGCAGGAAACGCCGCGGCACATCTGTAGCTTTCGTTCTTATTTTCATTCCAACAAACACTTGATGACTATAATCGATTTAAAGTTACGTCAAAGGTCATTAAACTATTAATCGATTGAAGTTCAAGGCAAGCACGAGACATATAAAATAGTTGCGCCCACGCGTACCTCTTAAAATAACATACTTCTAATATAAAAAACTGATTGCTAAATATGAACTAGAAAATAGAATGATGCGCAATGACATCGTAAATATTATTCTTGTTGTTTAATGAATACTAGTGTCATAATTGCTGATCATTAGCAATTTAATTATCCGCACAACATTCAATACAATAATAACCTTTTTTATAAGGTTCTACGTTCTACCAGCGATTAGAAAAGTTCTTTGTTTATAAATATCAGAATTTAATTTTTCCAACATATAAACATACAGAAATATACAGACATTAGTAGATATATCAATGTTCTAATACCAGTTGTAGGTATATAGGTAGTTGAGTGCGCTTTAAATAGTAAAAAAAGAAAGTAGTTTTAGGTATCGCAGCAGAGTACAAGAATAATGACAGAAGGGCGGTTCAGAGTTATTACTGTAATGTCAGGTTGCTTCGTCTTCGTTCGCCAGCGTTACGTGGCGTCTTCAGCGCGAGAGAAACTAAAAAATAACAAAAATAACCGGCTTGCCACAAACTCTATTAGATTTCCAACTTACTTTTTGCAGAGGTTGTCGTCGCCTAACTCGATCTCGATGCGAACGTGAGAAAATAGTTAATCTTATTTTGTAATAATAGTGCGCAAGGGAATGATGATGAAACCGTTTTTGGGACTGTTAAAAAGCAATTTAAAAAATGTACTGTTATACACCATTTTGGGCTTGGACAAAATAAGAGCAGCGATTATTTCTTAAAAAAACTGCAAAAAGCATCGATTAAATTAGAAACATTTGTTAAGCTTAATCGTTGTGGAAGTGAAAATGTTGCAAACTATTAGTACGAGCAAGCAATTCCGCTTAGATTCGCGATATTGAAAGGAAGAGTGCATATGTCACAGTGGAAAAAATTACAACGGAGAAAGCGCTTGACATATCACGAAAGGGAACTTCAAATCCGCATGTAATACAAACGTCTACAGCGCTTGGAGTTACTTAACCTTCTCCATTTAAAGTTACACTTGTCGAAGAACTTGTAGGAGCACTTTCTTCAAGATGTTACACTAGTTTTTACTCGTACATCCAATTCGAAGCAAAAGCAAGGATCTCATTAGGAAGCAATATGTTTCTTGCGTGCATTCGATCACACAGGTATTCTAATTTGCACTACAGGCATAGGACCCCTGGCCGTACGTGTTTGCCGTTGGACGCCTGCAGCGTGATCGGATTTCCCGTTGCGATTAATACCTTTCTTTATTTCACGGGGCGGTTCGTTACTGTCGGTATCGGTGAGTAACGGGGCTCCGTGGGTACAGGGATTTGCATGAGTCCATTATAGCAACCGGCGCTGGTGGAAGTTATTAAAATACGTTTAAGATCGTACCGCATTCGACTGAGGCGATAAAGAGTAGACATTGCAGAGTCGTGAGCGAGCTTCAAGCTTTATTGCGTTCTGGATGCGATCGGGCTCCGCGGGCGAGTACCTACTGTCCTATAACGTAAACAAAGAGTGGATTGAGGTGTTCCGTAAACGTCAGAGTGCGTCACTCATCGCTTGACGGACCGCCGCTAAACTCGTTAGCGGGGCATTGTGCGCCCGGACACCAAACCGATACCACCCTATAATAATTGGCCGTATAGAATGTTCAATCTAACCTCAATCATCTCATTCTTACATTAAGTTTCCACGGAGCGTTATTCATTGATAGCAAAGGAGAACGCTAGTGATTCAAACGTTAGATTATTCAGAGATATATTTGCAATAACTTATCTCAGGTGGATCGTAAATCGGAACCACTATGTCACGTAGTGTAAAGACACAAGGTTAGAAAGGTTAGAAAGTGAGCCATGAAACGCGTCAGATAGTAAAACGGCAGTGGAATCGCGTGACAAGTCGCGACTGTGAACATTATCATTCCACGTACGATGTTAAACCACTTATTCGGCTCGTGGTGACCGTTATCCGGCGCACGCACGCCGCTTGCATCAATGGCATATTTTTCCTTGGCGAAACTCCACACACATTTGCCATTCAAGGTTAACCCGGTCAGTGCTGCTCATTGTTTACATGTGTCGCCGTGTTAAACAGACCTGCGTTAATTTCGCCCGGTAACAAACTTGCTCCATGCTTGCTGAGGATTACGAGTATCTCGTTAATTTAACATGTTATAAATTTGCAGATTAAGGCCAAGTTGGCTTCCTAAGTCAAGACGTAAATATTGAAGACGGAAAAGATTAGTTCACTAATAATCCATTTACATTTATCTTAATGCTCACTTTTGCTCTTATCCCGTCCGTAGTATAGAATTATCTTAAAATGTTTATGTCACGTCTTGCAACAATTTATGATAATAATATGCATAGAATTCTAACGTAAAGGAGTCGGTAACGGAGTGTATATTTCTGGATTTATACATAATCCGTCGCCCTTACGTCTTAAAATCCAGATAGGGCATGCGTGCACAGTGTCTATAAAACTGTGAATCCACTGCCGTTTAGAATTCAAACTATAACATAAATAAACAAAGTACAGCCATTAATGGAATATGTCTTTTAATTAAGCCTACGCGTAAGAGAATTTACTTTTAAGTAGGGTCTGTTCCAATCACGTCAGTTACTTGTAAAATCAGTTTTAATAGGTATGCTGCATGTGCATTAGCGTTCGACGGGATTTATCGCGTCGATCGATTAACATGGATTTAACGATGACCCGCGGCTTTGCACTTATGTAAACTATTTATTATTTGTCACTAAAGTAGAAAAATAAGTAACTATTTCTGTACATTAATATAACTTTAAGAAAAAGCGTCGTTTTGTACTTAATTATCGTGCCCATTTTCTACTTTCGCACAGCTAAGTTTATTAACACAAAGTAACATGCGCACGGACGCAAAAGCATAATGAAAAGACATTTACAAACATCTTAACAGAGAAGCTTCGAATAAGATTATGTACGGTTCATTTGGGCCAAGTTGAGCGGGATGCGCTCATTAATGTAGAAAGTAAACCGTATCCGCGAGGCGCCGTATGTAGGGTTGTTAAACCTGTCCGGTCCCGGCTGACCGTACCGACCGTACCGCACCAGTTTCAATGCAACTGGTTGGGCTGCAAACTAGATTTTTTAATAAGACGTGTGCTTGTATTTTAATTTCAATACATAAAAGAGTTTCAATTTTAAGACGATGCGCGTAAATTTGCATTGGATAAAATTCAACATGGCATATACATAGGTATAAAATTGATTTACTCAAATCTCAGTATATTTTTATAATATTAGGCAAATGCAAAAATTTAAAAGGACAGTGTTGCATTGTAAAGTCATCAATGTTTGCAAGTATACCTTATTCTACAAAGTTTTCTATAGTTAACATACGGGCTTCATAAGAAGTAGGTAAGACATAAATACGTGTATATATAGTTACGCATACAAATTGTTGACCGTTGCAGAAACAAATAATCTTGAATGCTTTATTAAGTGTCATTATTCACGCACATTGTCTATATTTTACGGCCGAATTGCTAAAGGTTTATGGTTTGGCACTGTCTACAAACGGACAAAGCACATCGAAAGGTGTAAACCATACCCTTGTCGACACGTTGAAAGCGATTGCAATGAACAGATAGCGACACCGTGTTAGCATATAAAATACGAGAATGCTAAAGGGGTTTACAATATTTTTGAGCCGTTGTGATATGTGTTCGCGTGCCCATCTCGAGCCCAATACGAGCAGCCGTCATGCCATCCATCCGTACGTTTTAACGAGAGCGCGATCCCCCGCACCGATAGCGACAGTCTAATGAAAACCCCTCTGAATAATGCATTAATACCAGCGTTAAATCGTGAGCACCTACAATCGTCGTAACGACGAGAAAATACTAGATGCAAATTTAAGTCAACACCAACGCGGATAAGCTTCCGGAGGTAATTCTAGAAATGCAACCATACCCCAGCACGAGAACTAAATGGAGGTAATCGTCTGCCAATATCCATTGAAAATGTTGTTCACATTCCACGGCTCCGTGGAGATAACACGAAGTATTTTAGAATTACATCGCCTTCATACCTACTGGTATTTAATTTTTATAACAAGCAAAAAACGATATAATGTAATGCAATACCTGTAGTGAAAGAAAAACTTACAAATGGTAAGTACCATGAATGTTAGATGTTAATTACAGTTAAGCTTGTAATGAAGTAAACTGTTATAGTTTTTATGTCAGGGTGTATTACACTGAATCAGGTTTTATTGTTTGGTTTGTCTGATTGCAATATATACAGGAATGTTTTTATAGGAATGGCTCACGCAACTAACTACATTGGAGTATGCGAGTCCTACAGTAAGTAGTTGAGAAAAAACAAAATGTTTTAATTTAAAACTTGAACAGCGTTACAAGTCTTTATTAGTTACTGATTGTTCCGTATTCTCATCCTATGATTTTTTTGGGTTCGACTCAACACAATATTTAATAGCTATTTTGATTGCAAAAATCGATTAAATTCACTGGCCACTTATAAATTGATACATTTTGACGACATCTTATTAATTTGATATACTGATAGTGTATATGAAAACTTCTTCTGAATTTTATGCCTTCTTCAATATTAATTTTACGTTATAGTATAATTTATTTATTTATTTTATTTATTGAGAAGTATAATGCACATTAGTTCGTCACATATCTCCACTCTTTGTTTTATGGAGTTAATAAATTTGTGCATTGAAGTTCTTATATGGGACCCACATGGGACCCCATATAGTCATATTACCCGTAGAAATAGGCATATTAATGAAACACGTGTGTATCTCAGTGGGTGAGGAAAAGCTGGCGTGGGCGCGGTGGTGCCGCTGAGCTGACCATCCGACATGACGCGTCGTGCCTCGCCTCACGCCGCGACCCATGCTCACCTTCCCTATTGAAATGTCAGTGCTCGGACTGGTGACGAGACAATCGTAAAATACAATGTTAAGGTCACATCATGACTTCAATAAACAATTCTTAACATGGGAAACGTGATGTCGACGCCGTGGTCCCGAGCTGAGACCCCCTGAAAGTGTGCCAACCGTGTTCCCGAGTCAACGAAACGATGTGATTGTTGATTTTCCCTTGACTCCGGTTCAGATTTTTACATAAAGTTCATGGTTCTGTCATATTTGTGGACAGTAGAGCTAAATAGCGCTTAGAAAGTTTACGACAGCTAAGGTGTATCGTATTTCTATGTCAGATATCCGCCAATATTTTAAGCATCTTTATTAACACTAAAAGGCAAAGCTTAGTTTATAACACTGCTGCCTACACATTTTCCACATTTTAATATTTAGTAGCTAGGTAAATGCTATTGTTGTCTAAGTTTAAAGCCTCTATCGTTACTCGCAAGTATATTTTAATAACGTATCGAATAAATGTATCGTGTTTATGTTTTAGATGTTTTGCTTTTATCATTTGTCATCATATGAGTAAATTTATTATTTTGGGCTGTTCAGGACATTGTTGTTTCCTCATTCACTGACATATGAATCCCAGAATAATTTATCAATGCGATTTGTGTGTCAACAGGACACGGGGCGAGCTATCGAGCGCCAGCATAGCGGGGTTTTACTTTCTTATAGTGGCCTCAAGAAACTAGTTAAGAGAAAGTAGGATTGCTATCTTCCCAGTATTTATCGTTATATAATATTGAACAGAAACTTTATAATTTCGAGGAAGGAAGTGGAATTTCATTTAATAAACGGAATTTCCGGGGTGACAGAAACATGAAAATACGCTGCCATAAATTATAATCTGTTTCTAATATAAATAAGGCATCCCGAACGACTGAAACAAATTCGCACCTACAAATGTCCAATTAGGCGGACAGTATCGTGCGTATCCACCGGCCCACGTGTGTAGAAAATAGGCACTTACTCATAAATATTTATGGCAAGCACAAAGCCGTCTTTGTACACTTCCAACATTCACTCGGAATTATAATGGCTGTCACAGTAGGATCCCGAACAAGAGCCGAAACGGCTCGCATTATGGATGATAAAAGATTCTCGCGACGGTTTCACTTAGCAACAGACACAGCAAATATCAGAATAGAGATGACACAGAAAGGTGTGCGCCTGCTTGAATACCAATTGTGGTGTAAATGAGAAATAGCTCTGACGTTTACTTTCCTCAGTGGATTGTACGCCATTAAGTCAAGTATGCGAGCGAGTCGCCGCTTTAGTATTAGTCGGTCAATTTGTTTTTACCTAATGCGGTTTTGGTTACGAGAATGCGGTTCCTGCAGGAAATTGCGGCGTAGTGACGGTCAATGTCGTCGTGGACGGCTCAGGGCATTTCCCGTTGCGGTGGAAGATACGATGCGGTGCATGTCGTACGGTAGCGGTACAGTTAACCTGGATGGAGGCGGCTACCGCGTCCGTTGCTGTCGTTGTGATCTGTCAATTAAAGCCCCATAACCTTGTTCACATCGCCGGCCGCTCGCTACGCAGCCCTAACGATAACAATTACCCGGTGTATACTGTTGACAATGAATGAGCACTGACTAGCACTGACTATGTCCGCTGTCCGCTTTACGTCCGCCAGAAATGTTTCGAACGGTGTAGTTAGCTAACCGCAAAAGGGAAAAAAGATTAATTATTTTGAAAAAAAAGTCGACGCTCGTAGATGGCTCTATAGGTATTCCGATTAAATAACTATACCGATTGTACTTCCCGAGTTCTATATAGGGTACCAAAATGTACAAATAAGTATTAGAAAAATAACATTTAATATTACCCTTTCAAATAAATGTTCTATAATTCCGTAATACAATACAAACTAAAACTAAATAATTGAACACTTTCTTTCAACACTTTTGTAATATCGGGTAGTTACAAAACATTCGATATCGGAACGAAATGACTATTAAAGGCTCCCGTCAAAATCACGTTTCTATCGTTGTGAAATTTCCAAATAACAAGTCAGTCCAGTGGAACGATAATGACGATAAAAGGTGTATGGAATCACGTACATTTATTTAGTTCCAAAAGAGTGGAGAGCACCCGCAACGTAGCAGGTCAACGCCCTTATAACAAAATTTAGTTGAATTACAACATACCTTTTCCACAGGTTGTTGAATTTCGATCTATTATTTATTAATGGCGTGCGTTAATCAAGTTAAAAAGAGGAGGTTTATTAACTTCTATTTAATGACTGATGCTGACTGCAAACTATTCTGTCAACTCCAAATGATATAGGAACGTAATCTAATCATGCCAGTGAATGAAGCAGAGGAACAATGGTAACATACCTTATGTACCTGTTTTGTTTTTGATTGCATATAGCCGTATGGGATATTTATTCAAAAGTTTTATTTTGTAAAACATGTCACCTATTTTCCTTAATTTGTGTTAGTTGGAACGCTTCTTAGTACAAAGATTACCACGATATTGACAGATTGATATGGATTATTACAAGAAAGTGGTGGCAATGGCAGTTTAATGGCTTATATTGACAAACACGCCTAAATAATTTGTACGAGGGTTTTCTTATCCCTTCATGAACTCATGGCGACATGTCGTAGATATAAATTTATAACGACGGTTTATGTCCACTCCGCTTAGACTTAATTCTGATATTCAGCTTACATAGCATAGGTCTCGGCTTTCATAAAAGGACGTCCACGATAAAGACGTACATTAATCGAGCTAGCTCTAGCAATAAACGACCATAAAAGAATCACCGGACACACGAGATCACACTTGACCGGTTCAGTGCAAGTAATATTGAAATTGAAAAGATTGAGCACGAGATAAGAGAAACGTCTTTCGTTCAAGCCGGCGAATATTTTAGATCTTGTTAAGCGGAGGTGGTAAGTGGAACATGGTTTATTTCTCTATTGTTTCGAGTGTTTTGCATGAACATTTCCATAATACTCGAAATTGCATAGGCGTGATATGGTTTATTGTCGGGTTTTTAACAAGACGGCGCGACAGGTACAAGAAAAGATGTATGATAGAAAGACGACGATACGGTCGCGGCGCGTGGGAGAGTCAGCATTTCAAACTGGCGTTGATGGCAGCCTGATAGAATATATAAATAGCCTTTGCATGTGCTACTTTCATTACGAAGTTAAGTCCAGTTAACGAATATGCGAGAATTGTTCGATTCTTTTAAATCTTTTGCAGTACGATCACGAGTAATTGCATTAATTAGTCAAGCATCAGATAAGTTCGTTTACGAAAAAAATTGTAATTACTCACTTTTAGTTTAATTAGAGACTACGTGTTATTAAAAATATTGGTTAATGAGATTTTTTGTTTGTTGATAATCTTATTAAAATTTTAAATTAACCTAGTTGATAATGCTAAATTTAAAAGAATTAACGTGAAATCATTTAGCATCTTCTAAAAGTATTATCTAGATACAGATAAAGCACGAATTCACGAGTGAACACCTGTGTTCGAAGATCGGCTGCCGTTATCTAGTACGAATTTACGAGCCTTAGATTAAACTACTTTAAAACAGTGCTTACATCCGAAGGGCCGATGAGAGGCATCTTCGATAATGGCTTCTTTACGTAATGGCGATAAAAACACTTCCTCGTATTGCTCACGTGAGAATATTGTTCGCCGATGTCATGACATTGACAGATGGGGCGCGGGTGGCGTGACTGCGGAGTGCGGATAGCCGGGCGCGGGCGTCGACGTTTCGACCATCCGTCGAAGGCGATACCAACTTCATCATTGCTGCACCTTCAGTGCTCTGCAATTTACACGTCAACAACGAATAACTGTTGACGAAACGAAACCCTAAGTAAACTTTTGGACACAGTTTGTTGAAGCGAAACGGTGTACAGATTTTGAGGAGTCGTCTCAAATGAAATAAGATTTGCGGTTGCGGTTTATTACTGGATCACGAAGGCTTCATTTTATTTTAATTTAATATAGCGGTATATTATCATAAGCATTCGTTTCAAAGTAAATCTTAAATTTAGTCATCATCAATCAAATTGTGTCACTCACTGATACGACGCCATATATTTTAGTACCCAGAAAATTAATTTGCAATTTGTGAGCTACCCATAATATCTGCTATTTATGGCTATCATATAGATCCTAACGGACTCTTAAAGCTTTGACTATGGTTATAAATCTGTAAGACTTGGCCCATTTCGATGAATCACTTGCTCTGACACAAAAATATATTTTCAAAATTTATTGCGTTTAATTTTATAATGCTTTAATGATGTCGTAAACGATTGGATAGCTGTTTGCATCCTTATTATATATGCTTTATGGGGGATATAATATAGAGACATGACCCTTATAAGTGTCGTAAATTATATGCTTTCGAAAGGTTGTAAACATACATGGCAATTTGCCACACGTGATAGAATCTGTCTAGCCACATCGGAGCTAGTTTTCATAGGTATATAAATCAGTAAACTAGGCTTAAAACCTATTCATTATAAGTGCCACCAATAACATCTGTCCTGCTCGGCAGTAACGAGTAATGAACGTGTTGGAATTTTTCGTTGTATTAACGGCGGTTCTAATACCACTTTTATTTCTATAGGTATTATAAAAAACAGTATCGCACTGATATACGTTTTAATATATTCACGTTTTGATATACGAATGGCTATACTATTTACAACACATATTTGACGAATGTTGTAATATTTTAATCAAAGATAATTTATAACCGTCACGTGATAAAAGTCCATAGATTGCTACGAAAAGTGTATCGGAACAATGTACGTTATATTTTATAGACTACTATTTACTACTTATAGGTGTACTAACTCGTGCGAACTGCTCGGTATGATCGCGACAAAAACGTAAACTATGTCACTGAAGTCACGCACGCAACGTTAGCGCAAATCAAGGCAATCTGGTCCGTGCTTTTTGTCTAATGAAAAACTAACTCATTGTTATCAATATTATATACAAGCACTATTGATTGATAATTACTATCTCCGTTAATTGCAATAAATGACACGCTATACGAATCTTTTGTCCTAATATAACGATCGCTCGATCATTAAAAGCTCGCACCAACTTTTGACGTACACAAAAGCAATTATACTGAAAATTTTATATGTGTTACATTTTCCCTAGTGAAAAGAATCATTAAGCAATTTATATGAGTATTTTAAATTGACAATTACATTTTGAGCTCCATATAATCACAAAAGTTCACTACAGTATCAGTTACCGCAAAATGAGTTTGATTACATCAACTAAATATAAATTGCAAAAGTATCTTTTAACACGAATGTTTGTGAGATACATTTAATCTTTCAAGCAGCCTTTTCGATTACATTGTTACAAATGAGAAAAAGGATTAACCGTTACATACCTTTTACTATTTTGATGAGAACAATTCTCTAAAGTAGAACGTAGGATTGCTTTGAATGTATCTTCGATAATGTTATTAGGTACCGGAATTCGATTAGCGAATCAGATTGAGGAAATTGAGTTTGCAGGAGATGGGCGTATGAATTATTTAAGTGACGTGCTGTTAATAAAAAGACCACACGTTCGTGTGGGTTTTTTCGAAGTTTACTGTACTTTAATTTAACTGGAAGCAAAAACAAGGAGGAATATTTTAAATCTCTACAACTGCATTTACCAGTTGCAGGTGGTAACGTGGCCATAATCCATAAACTGATATGCGCCATGTACCATATTTAGAATTAATAGTACTTTAATAGGCATGGCTACCAGTCTTATATGTCACTGATGTCTGTTTAGAACTGAAGATGACTTGGAAAATAACTGTAAAATAGATAATGATAGAAATGTATGTATAGTTACAAAAAAATGTTGACTTTCTAAAAAATCTTAATTCAGATGTCGTCTAGAGAGCCGTTCAAAGAAGTGAACAGTTAAATGTAAATCAGACAATATTCATGGGGTCACTTCTTGCTCGGAATACTAAAACAAAATTAAGTGATTTAAATACACTTTGCGAATGTCACACGCGTGTTTTAATTTATGAGAGTAACTGTATCAAGCAATATGATCTGATTTTTTGAGACTTTCTCACATTTTGTTAATAAATATAACTATACTTGTAACAGTCAATGACTTTTTATTTATATTAACATTTATAAACAGCAAAAGTGGAAGCACTAAGCGATGCTAATTAATTTTCTTAGATATCTTTTTACGAAGACATGCAATCGTAAATATAATGCAAACACGTAGTAATCCATCCATATGCATGCGAATAAAGGTTTAAAAATTACAAATTACATGCACTAGATTCGTAATTGACATGTAAGAATGCGAATACGAGAAAGTAGTAACGCGTGTGCCGTTCCTGAATAAGGACCATGTTTGTGAGCATTCAAAGGCGCGGAGTTGCTCAGGGCGGGCTTGTGATTACGATCTATCTCCCTATAATCTAGCATGTCATAATTGAGACACAGTCATGTGTAAAGCGCATAATTAACAATGGTTCTTTTGCTTTGTTCACAGGACGGGCGGCGGCGGTTAGCGGGTAGCAGCTGTGGAATTCTCAGGTCAGTCACCCTGTGCACCTTACTCTCTCGCGATCGGAATTCGTGAATCTTCAGAAATAACACGTCATTATGTCTTATTAGCGTTGAGGAAGCACTTAAAGCAAATGTAGAGAAAATAATACGTTCGCGACTCATGAAGAATAGAATAGATCGGGGATCCATTACTGAATAAGTGAAATAAGTGTACCGGTGATATATCAATGGCGTGAATGCAATCCTAAAACGCCATTAGACGCAGTTATCTAATTTTTATTACGTTCGCCGCTGTGAAATAATAATAGACGTATGCGTTGTCGTAATTGAAAGTACTGTTAATAAAAAGAGCATTAACGTTGTGCAATTGTGTCAAATTATCTCGAAATGACTCATAGAATCATCAACCCAAAAATCAACGAAGTGCAAACATAGAAGATGGGTACAGTTAGATGTTTCGGTAATGCGTGTGTATAGCGACTCGCAAACATCGTAGGCGGCCAGTGGAGTGTTATTAGAGGCGCGTCTATTACAGAAATTGGTGCGAGTTTGTATGAAACGAGCCGAAAAGAGGAGATTAACCTAATAGATGTTCTGTGAGTTTAACCTCTTTGACTATATATGAGAAACATAAATAATAAGAACGTATTTCTAAGCAAATAATCGTAATGTACTAATGTTTATATAATATAATATTTATAAATAATTTACTAATTATATTACATAAAACTATTCCGATGAATACATAATGTAGGTTCATTAACTTGTATATATTATAACAATAATAATGTTTCGTGAAAGAGCATAAATACCTTTCAGTAACGGAGAAACATTCAAAAGCACTTGTTTAAAACAACACTTATTAAGTCATTTAAAAACGAATTACCTTTACAAGGAATTTATATTGGCGAGAATGCATTCTCGGAAACGACAGTTGATCGTGAAAATTCTCAACCCCCCAAGAACAGGAGGAAAATACTTCAAAAGAATAACAATTAAATACAACATTGTTACTTTTGAACTTAAACAACATTTCTGTATTTTACATACCTACAATATTAACCCAACATTGGATATTTTATGTTTTATAAACTCTAACTTTATAACCCGCATCAGACGGTTTACAACCAATGCGGCCTCACAGCTCTTGTGCATATAAACTCACGTATTTTCTCACGAGTAGGTACAGTTCAAAAGCTCGGATCTACATTTATTTCATTTCGCACGTCATTTATAACATCGTAAATGTATATCGGTGAAATTGTGAATTATAAATAAAGTGGTCCATAAATGTTTCTTGCAAATAAATAAAGTTTAAGATGCCAGCTTTCTTGGAACTGACAGGTGAGCGTCAAATTCCTCACAGCCCCAAGAACGCAACCCGAGCGCCAGAAAACTGATGTTTCTAAAAAAAGAAAATAAAATCCAGTTAGTCGGCTCCTCGATTTCCAAATTCAGTAACCGGTTTGTGTTTTAATCCTGTTACTTTTACCGTTTTCCAGCTGCATAAACATGTGACCCACATCGAGCCAATATATTTATTTATGCTCATAGACGTCCATTAATCACCTGACATGAACGTAAAATATATTTATCTAATGACGATATCGAATTATACAGATTTTTGGGTATTAAAAAAGTTGCACTACTCTAATAAACACAATAAATAAATAGTATTTAATATAACACGAATAATGAATATAGATTTAATTTTGATTTGATCGTAATCTTTCTGAAAGCGAAAACGATGTAATGACAATATTTCTTTACGACATTTGTGACAATGTTTGAAAATGTAGCAAAGGGCTCATATTTTACTGTGTGAACTCTATCCGGAATCAATATCACCTCTGTGGTATACACCATAGGCAAGATCGGGATTCTGGGCATAGTCTTGGTAGATTAATTACAACATAAACAAATACTACAAAGATCGATAAGAGCTTGGTGAACTGCACATCCCTTAAACTACTCGTATAATTATTTACCTATTGGCAAAATATCCATTTAGACATTTCATATGAAAACTTGCTTAGAAAGTTCCGTTGAACCTTGTGAATCGTTATTCACGGTGACAATGGCAAAGGCTAAAAATAAAATAATATATTCCATGTCTGCATAATTCCGCTGAGCCTTTTATCATCCAGTCTACCATGCATTTATGACTATAGCGATTAGCAGGGGAATGTTTAATAGTATGCGGCGTGATTGTCGTTATACTTAGATAAATCACGACTTGAGCATTCAATTGTATTTAATTGTGATTTATAATCATTTCCAGTAATAATTAACGATTAGTACTTGTTGGTTAGATAATGCTAGCAGCCGCCTGTCGTATTGTTGATTTATTGTTGAGTCACCTTCGTAGTGGAAAGTACGCGCTAAGTGGTTACTATCAGTGTAGCTTCGCCTTTGAAAATTTTATGAGGTTTGTATGGATTATAAGGACAGAAGGGTTGATTATTTAATACTAATGATATGGTACTTAAAATATTTTTCGGAAGTGTTTCGTAATGGATAATTACGTAAAATAATTTCATTTGCAAATATGTTTTCTATTGTCTTGTAGTAAGTATTAAGTAGGTTACTACCACTTGCATCATTTTAAATGATCTATGGATAACTAAGTATTAGAAGTTAGATCTCGCTCGTTTTGTTCGAAGCAAATAATCCTTTGAAACAGAATATCCTAGTAAATATTACACTGAGAATTGAGTCTTTTCATGTTAGGTAGACATTTAGCGTATTATTGATTCTATATATAAGGCTTTGGGCCAAGAAGTCCCGCGTGGGACGTAAGAGGCGACTCACTCGTACCGATTTGGGTAAGTTAACCGGAACTTGGTAAAATATGGTTGTTTAGATGTTGGAATTTGAAATAACTACCCACCAGTAGGCAGTAGGTACATTATTCAATGATATAAGCTTTTAATAAAAAAATGTTTAATTGATTTGTGATCACCTTTATATTTCTTCACAATAACAAAATTTAACCTCTGAAGTATCATTGAAAATTTGCAACATAAAACATTTTTTTATATATATTTGACGAGATTAACAGATTTAATATAAGTATTACTATCCAAAGACAGTGAAGTGAGCATTACACTCTCATAGAGCGCGGGCCCGAGACAGGCTAATGGAAGCTTTAAGCGCTCAAGTGAATATCTCTATTGCGCTGTATCCTGCAGTGTTGAGCAATCTCGGAAATTAATTGTGCCTACGAAAGGTTAAGGTATAAGCCACTAAATGATATTGCATTTAAATATAATGGAGCTATTCAAAATACATTTTGCTCTTGTTATGTTTTGTAATAACCTTGTTGGTATATTTTGTTTTGTACGGGTCCTTGAACTCAGTAATTTGGATTTTTGTTACGTGGGAGGGAGATAATTTTGGCATTCACCGTCATACAGGCGCCACTTTAAGACATTATATGTAAATGCGGCATTTTTATTGATTTTTACTCGATATGAATGCCTCGATAAAATGCCTGATTGACATTGTTAATATACATCAAAATATAAACGCGTGCTTTGCGCACTATCTTAAGAGACATTCATTATTTACACTCAAGCTCATTATGTATTGAAAGATACATTTCCGGATAGTAATAATGAAATGAGAGACAAATAGTTGTACATTCAATCACCGGCACAGATTATTGTTTCCAGATTGTATTTCAATGATCCGCTATGATTCAAATCTAAATAGATTTTATGTTAATTCACCGAGCGCCAAGAATAAAGACTAGTTCAAAGCAGGCATACAAGTAGTAATACAGGAAATGTCCGAGCAATATCCACCCCGAGGCGCGAGCCATGCATCGGGAAGCAATTGTTGTATGAGCTATAGAACAAGCAAAAGGCGGTCGCCATCTTCGCCAGGGGCTTTTAATTGACAATGGATTGCAGTCGGCAGAGATTCACCGGCCGATAACAATTTACCTTTAACCTCACGTTATATATAGCATGTTATGCCAATCCCGTTCCGGCGATTATGGCCTTACCTAATTTGTCAAAATAGCTCATCTAATACATCGTCTGCCATATCTGAACATCTGCCTGTTATTACTGAATCGAATGACCTAAACCGAGATTTACAGTTTGTGGGATGCAACGATAAATTAATGTGCGGTCATTATTACCGTCTACTCGTAATTCCGCAACTAATCAGCGTAGTGGGAACTTGACAGTAGAAACATAGCTTTAAATAATTGTTTCGCTGATTGCCCATATGTTAGGGAAATGCAACGTCAAGAGAAATGTTAAAGTGACATGAGTGCGAGTGCAATTAGGTGGAAGGTACATTTGTAGCGCGGACGGCGCGTTGCTGAAGAACGGGTTTAATCAATCAACACTAAGTAGGTTCCGCCTAAATCTATATGTAATTGAAATTTATTTGTTTATTTGTTTACTCAAAACTTACAACTAACATTACAGGCCAACCTAATGCGTTAGTGTAGTGAAAAAAAATATTGATAATTATATTAAATATTCATTGTTAATAAATACAAATTACATCCAAAATTCAAATTAGTCAAAAATTCCTTAAACATCAAATATATTAAATTAAACAATAGTGCAAGAATAATAATAATGTAAAAGTCCAATAAAATGTGAAAATAGAAATGCGTGTGTTTAATATACCCTTAAATTATTAAACAAATTTAAGTATCATAATTGTCCGAAAAGCTACCATAGCTTTACTTGAATCATCAAATTCAGATCATAACGTTTATTATTTTTATTTACATCAAAAAACAAACAACAATAAAATAGCAAATGTTACTTTAAAGACAGAGCAATTCAATCGTGTCTCAATTATAAAAGGGTTATTACAGACCACACGGTTGTGAATATGACGAGAGCGTAAATTGCTAGTGAAGGCATGAAAAAAAGACGTTGAAATGCAGGGATTTTTATCATTTTTGTCGTAAAGAAACGAGTCGTTGTGCATTTGCGGTCAAACTAGACATTAGAAATGCACACAACGTTTAAAAATTATTCTAGTTTATAATAGTTTGTTTTATGGTCGCTGTACAAACGCCGGCAAAGGAGTCGTCGGGCTTCATGATGTGTATGTAACACAGTTTGAATATGAATACAGCGCATTGTCGGTATCTGTGTGGACATAATTGGATATTCGCGGTAAGCTCTTGATCCGAAAGAAAGATATGTTTCGTGGGTACAGCAGTACAGCTACAGAGGCGGCGTTGTCAAGTGTCCATCCAATGTTATCGTGGCGCGACATCTTTATACCAGAGTCGGTTTTTCTACGCGTGCGCGGTGCGGTGGGCGGTAATGGCGTCCGTCCCAACGGGATTCACGCGCCGACATCGTTTCGCGTCTCATCGCGCGGCCGCAATACATCGCTCCACTTAAATTACGTGCGAGCTTGTTCCGGTAAACTATCGCGATGGTACAAAAACTTGGCTGCTCTCACCCTACACCCGGTCTCGTGAGAGCTTTTCAAATTGTCTAAATATGTAAACGATTGCATTCGAAACGAGTACACACGATAACGAACACGTTTCGTGCCAAAATTAATGAAACTATCGTCTTAAGTAGAACCGATGAGGTAGACAATTAATTATAGTGTAATAGATTAGATTCGAAAAATCAGTTACCTATTTTGATCGCATGATAACACTACATTATGATGAATAGCGCGACGACCAGATCTAATAACGTTTGTAAACGATCAATCGTCGCTAACGGTAAGCGTACAATGTTGCGACATTAATAAATTGATAGGTAAAACTTGCAATTATATTATTTGGAAAGATATTAAATGCAGTTTGTTGAAATATTTGATCACACGATATAGTTAAAACAGATTCCCAAAGTGTGAAGATCGTTTTACGAGATAACATAAACAATGCCAGTACCTACTCACCCAGATAATCTCACGTAGAACGGAACACTTCCGCCGTTTAGATCGTGAACCACTAAATGTGGTACGAAAAGAAAACTAAAAGCACATTATCACACAATGACACCGTTATTCTCTCAACTAATCAGTCGAATTATGTTTGCATGGTTAATTTTTATTTAAATCTGTAGGGAACTAGTTTACAAGTAACACGCATTGCATATTAATAGCGACACCTATTTAGATAAATTGTGAAAGTGTATTCTAATTTGAAATAATTACCAAAAATATATTTATTGCACATTATTGAGGCGAGTGTTAAAACGGATCAGTGTCAGATAAATCGGAAATGTTGTGCATTAATAAAAGCTAAGCAATGCTTTAACAGTTAAATACCAAGATCGACCTACTTAACGCGTAAATCTTAACACCATTCAAATTGACAGTGTTCTCATTCCGATGTTTATTTTTTAAAGCTGGACTAGGAGATCTGTTAGCGATAAAAACATCGCGCGTGGTATGCGGCTGTAATAAATTTAGTCGGTAAATGCATCTGGGTCGCCGGAGCGCTGTCACCTCGCTTGAAAGTGATCGCTCAATATATCAAAAGTCAAAAATTGAATGCGAGCACCAACCTGTTGCGTGCCGGAAGACACGCCTTACCGTTATATCATTAGTGTTTTTGCATCAATGGGATAGGAGTGTGTCGCCGCTTCTGGGCACCGCGAAGCCAATCAATTACATATTAGCTTAATGTGATGAAGATGGCCTGCAGGTTCGCGTCAAGCATTTGCATCGTGTGTGAAAAATGGCAGACCGTTGACGTCGCCAGCCTAACGGAGTACCAGCTCAGACAATCAACTTACGATTCTTGTTTATAGTTACAAACATTATACGAATTACGAGTCACAATCGCAACTTTACACGTCGTTGCGATGTCACCTATTTAAAGGAACTATTTAATTTACATATTATTATAGTTTAATTATGGACTTGTTAGCAAATTTAAACGGGAAAGTCAACGGAAGTACAACCGTAATTGTTAAACTTTCTCAGACTTTTACAACTGTTCAACGTTTACAGTCTAATAGTGGGGGAAAATCTATTTTAAAATGTAAATGCATACATTTTTCACACAAGTCCTAATTGGCGGCGCTTATAACAGTAGGTGCGGGTATGAAAAGCTCAAATCGGCAGGAACAATACCCGCGTGAGCGGTAGGCGGAGGCGGGTTCGTGCGCGCCGCTGGCCAGCCCGCCCGCCCATTCCGAATCGCCTTTCAAATAAATATATATTTAGACTATTTATGTTGTTACTACTATTGTTTATGACTAACGCCAGCGATATACTAGTCTTCGTTATCGGCATGAACAGAATATCTGCTTTGTATGAATTTAATTGTGTCTGAACCTAGGTCTACTTAGGTATTTCTGTACGTATAAACACAAAATTTCTTGTTTGAAGATCGTGTATAGAAGAAAGGTATTTCATTTAGAAAAGAACATAAATAATAAGAAGTGTCCAAGGTGTTTTAAAGATATAAGGTATTTTCTATAACATTATGAGTGTAATCTCTCGCTTTACTCTTACGTTTTATATTATACGAGTAGAAATTACACCAATAACGGCTATCTCAAAATAACAAATATACAAAATTATGTGCCTTTCAGCTTCATAAACATGTTAAGCAAAATTTTAGCCCATAACATCGAACTCTTTATTATAATTGTATTTGCTACAAGCGCTGCACTTACATTTGGAAATAATTAATCAGATTAAACTCTACTTATAGTCACAGAGTCAAATCTACGTTTAACTTAGATATGCTATTCACTGTAGTTATATAAATTATGTATAAAAGTAAGATCAATAAAGTTACAGGTAATTTATATTCGTTAAGTTTACTGAAGAACTGCTTAAAATCCATCGTTTTAGACAAGTTTACATTTATGTTATCTATAGTTCCTATTTCATGTTACCAGTGCCAATTAGGATGGGCATATGCCCATAGACATAATCGTATATTACATGCATACATGTCTCGATGCTTCAGTAGTTCTGTTATAAGACGCAAACAAACGGCACGTGTGTGCTTTAATAATAAATTCTAGCAATTAAGGTTTGAATGCATACTTAATCGCTTCCTAATTCTCATTGCAACCAACTTAACGGTTATCATCTGGCAGACGATAAAATTAATTCTGGCGGCGAAATATTTACGATTGATAAATGCACGCTTCGAAGATCAGAGAATGTTGTGTAATGATCACCGAAGATTGTAATCTATTAATAGCCGTTGCCGGTGTTGTAATAGCAGTTGTTTATATGTCCATTACTGTGAAAGTACTTACAGTTTAATGCTCAAATAAAATGAGTTTCATATGTGTAATAAGGTGTTAGAACAAGTTGTGCAGTAAAAGTGGCTTGATGGTCATGGTAATAATTATGAAAATAACAGAGTTAAAAGCACATAAACTGTCGTATGATGACATCCTAAAAGTGAATATAACATGGGAAGCTCATCTACCCAGTCAACATAACTACATCATAAATATATTCAATTTTATTACGTGACAACAGATTATGATGTGCATTCAGGTAATTTTAATTATAAAATTTAATTTATAGACCTGTCTACTATGAGTCAGAGGAGCTGTACTGATTAGTGATACAACGCCATAGCACGTACCATTCAAACAAGAACGCGTCGAGTATGACAATTCCTTACATGGCGCGTTAGACGTCGTGAGCATCTAATGTAGTTAATTCGTTTCCTATGGACACCAGTAAGCCGCAATGCAATTTGCAGCTGGTACAGCCACGGATGCGGAAGATTGAAACGAACCTGTAAATCGTATCTATCACGTACGAGCGGCTATCATTACGGTGGCCGGTGGATTCCTTGCGGTCAACAGTTGTACCTATATGCGAGATGAGAAGATGACATCGCGAACGCCATTTCCACTTAAATTCATTTCCACATCGATATGTCATTCCGTCTAATGTGTTCTGTAAATGTTAATAGATGTAAAGTAATTGCTTCGCCGGCACTCGGTTACTCGCGTCGAGTTCGTACGTTATTATCACAGTTCATAACTCAAGACTGCGCCCGTTTCATTTATCCATATTTCATCCGGTATCGAAGGATGTATCACCAGCCTGACTAGACAAGATCCTATTTACGAGCGTGGGCTTCGACGAGCTGCCTTACGCAGATAAAGCAGATTCGATCGGTTTGTTTGCAAGTCCGAATCGTAAGCCGGTACGGTCTCCTGCCAGCCGACGACAGTGGACGGTGGGTACTGTTACACGCCGCGTCTGGCTTCGAGGAAAATCAAGCGTGCTTTATGGCATCCCTTGAATAGCCCTTTGTCTACTGCTCTTGTAACTAAAACACTGTAAATCGAAGACGGAGACCACCTGCAGTTCGATGAACACAATGTAATATTATCAAAGTGAATTTATATTTTATGCACCACAAACCAGATTTATTTATAGACTATGTTTCGTTTTTACAACGAGGGATCTTTTTTTTAATTGCTTGAATGATTTAATAGAAAATTTATTCATTTTATTTTGTATTTATACAGGTATGGATTTTTGAATACTCCATTTATGTAGCTTTGTCTGTAATATGTATAGTTCATATGTACAGTAATTCCCGCCTAAAATATAAGGATTTAGAATCTTTAATAAATTCGATAAATTACTTGAAATATACAGCTACGAAAATAGCTATAAATAACAGTTAACATCCAATTAGATTAAGCTCGAGTGCACCATAAATAGCTTATTTTACAGCTTAAATTTACACCTCAACAATATATTTAATACCGAGTAGCGGGCCAGCAATAATTGCTTTACTTACAATGATTCCGCAAAATTTGCGTAGCACTTCAGAGTGAAGCGGAACATTAACCGTGTTTCCTAAGACGTTCGAAAAATCGCATCTCCGCTTGGAACAATTGGGGACGCGTGTCTTTGGTAAAAAGAGGAGTTTGGTGACGAATTCTGATTTGCTGCGTGTTGGGCGGCGCGGGGAGGGCGGGGAGGGCGGCGCGGCGTGCAGCGTGCTCGTGCGCAACACCGCGCGCCGCCTACCGTTACACTGCACCACTTCGCTGGACAGTTACATGCAGCAGCCGTCGTACTTTTATATTTTTATGCCACAAAAGTAGCAAATAAGCATATTGTCAGATCTTAAGAAGGCACCAGTTGCCCACCTAAAATAAAATTCAAACCTATTCCAAAACGCATGCATTTGTTATCATACGAGTATAATATCCGATCTACGTGCGCGATCTACGACTTTAGTAATGATGTCACTGGGAACTGAATTAGTAACTTTCACATCTGTATGTCCTTGCCATAAATGTATGATAATTTTGGATGGCAAAAGTAGCTCTTACTGACAAACTAAAACTATAATAAATGCAATATTCTACAGGACATCTGATGAATAATATCTACACTTTCTTTTTCAGGAAATATAGTATCGTACTTGACGTGATAATAACTGCTTTATTGATTGAAAATACAAAGTGTATCGCTAGAAGCATTGAAATATTGCAACCAATGTTAACAAGGTCGGCCTGCATGTCGTTAAGTAATCGTTAGCGAGGTCCCCTATGCGGTTTAGTAATACAGGTGTTCTCGTTGTAGTCAGAATCACATCCGTCATTTTGTGACGAAACGATGATTGACGAGGAAGTAAACGGAGAATATTGCCTTTGTTCAGAATAGGGACTAAAGTTTGCAAAGTACAGCATTGATAACTATCGGTTGAAGCTTCTGTGCGAATGATCGCTTACAATGATACCAATGCCAAATGTCTCAAACTGCAAATTTATTTTGGACCAGCGCCATAAGACGAATGTTATCCATATTGAATTTGTAGTTAACGACTATATAATATTTACTCAAAACAGATGAGTAATTGTAATAAACATGATTTAATTTAGTATTTAACAAAGTATTTACTAACTAAGCGGACATAACTAAGCGGCTACGTATATTATGAGAGTGTAAACCCATAAAGCAATCCATATCACGTAATTTTATTCAACATTAATGCGCGTGTGTTCCTACTGTATAATATTCATTGAATTCATGACAGTGTAGAAAAATCGGACGCAAGATCACTACCATACAAGTGTTTGCGGCGGCTTTGCCGTCACCCGGGGCTGCGGTCGTGACCGGCGCGCGTGCTTCGGTGTTGTCATGCGCCACTTGTGATTATTATATCTAGCGCCTACCGATCGTCACGGTGCTTACACTGTTCCCCGTGATATACTGATACACTATAACTCTATTCAAGATCTTTGGCCTGACACACAATAATAAGTTTAGTGGAAAGATCGTGAATCCACAACGGTAAAATTAAATCACCCAAAACACGTATGTATAAATTAATGTTCAATATCTACGAAATTTATTTCTTTCTTACCAGGAACTCGAAGACGAGGTCGCTTTCTATAAGTACAAAGAGAAATGGGCACAGGAGCCGTTTATCAAAATTGTTTATACGGTTGAAATGCCAAAGTTCGCAACGTAGTCATGAACTTTAGTTGGAATTCTGATTCTTTGGATATCATGTAGCACGACTGGTAGTGACAAACATGAATTACTGTTAATCCAACAATAGGCTTCGTGACAACTGTCACGTGCCTCAATGCGAATAATTTACTATTGGACAGCGATTATAGCTTCTATTGTCACTATTATTTTGCTATCACGATCGCTCCTAAATTTTAATAATATTTACTGGATCTTAGAATTTATTTTGTACTTGGAAGCAAGATTCGTTGAACTTTTACCATGATAGAGTATCAAAGTCATATACCTGATTGATTTGATGCGTCGTTAAGTAAATCGATACAGGGGCATGCATCATGAAAACAGTGAGCATAGGCACAGGGAAATGGAGTGTGCGGCCGCCACGACCTCTGCGAACGCAATAATTGAGCATAGAAATCAAATTACAGATGATTGATGATTCCGTTATAGCACGGCCGAAGCCGCAAAGACGCCCGCCAACCGAGCGGACCGTGTCATTTGCGTAATAAGAATTCGACAATGTATCTTGAAAAAATCTGGAAACCTATCCGTGTCTCTGGCTTTTCCCTCGCCTTTGAATGCATGAATATATTTACCCGCGATGATAAATCTCAGCAAAAAGCTTACTTTAAGCATGGGAGAGCGTTTAAGTCGAAGACAAATCACTGCATGCTCGTCTAGACCACATTTCTCAATGGGGTCACCAAGGCACGTATATTTCATTGCTTTACGCGAACGTCTATGTATGTTTGTGTTGCTTTCGAGAAACGCGACAAAACATAGACTATAATTATATGAATGCCTGATGTAAATTATATGGAAAGACATGTTTCCCCTCATTTAGATAGAGAGAACATTACAATAATAAGTGTACCTTCCTACACAACTGCAATGTTATGGATACGGTATAGTACTGCAAAGTATTCTAAGTATGCATTTCACTGTCGTTTAAAATATGGCACACAGCTGTGCCCATACTATGAACTAGTAGGCTGGTCATATAAGTTAGCCGCAATTGACATGCCAAGGGCGCCCTTCCGCTCCGCAATTTAATTAAAATGACACTCAGCTAGTATGCGACATGCGGTTTAAGCACGCAACGTTCATGTCACGCTACATCTCAAGTTACTAGAATTTGCAACTAGACATAATTAAAATTTATATGTTTACGAAAATTCCACGCCAAGTCTAGTTGATAAGTGACTGGGACTGATTCATGGAACTTACCTCATTAAAGGTATTACCATTCGTTATGGATGCCAGCTGAGTTGCATATGGTGACCACCCTAGTCCTTAAGAGTGGCAACATATCTGTGATTGGCTTTATGCAGAACTCCTGTTCTACATGAAACTACTTACAGATATAATATGGGCGGCAATGACCATTTACTTTCAGTTAGAGTGCATGCTCGTTTGCTATTTTAATCTTATAAAAAACTAGCTGATTAGGCAAACGTTGTGTTGCCATATAAATAAAAAAATGTTTCGGTTGAACAACCCTTATCACTTAGGGGTATGAAAAATAGATAGTAGCCGATTCTCAGACCTACTGAATATGCATATAAAATTGGGTGAAAATCGCTAAATCCGTTTCGGAGGTGTACGGTAACTAACATTGTGACACGAGAATTTTTATATATAAGAAGATATAGATACAAAACGGAACCATGAGCGAGATTTATTTAATAAAGCAAATAGTGATAAAGCAATAGAAATAAAGTAAAAAGAAATAATATTTTTATTAAGTGTGGGAAAGTAATACGTACACTTTCAAGTTATCTACAAGACGAATCGATTTCTGGCTCAATCGGTGCCAGTGATTAACATTTATTTTCGGAAAGTAAAAAAAGAAACAACCACATGCAAACGATTATTACTTAAAGTTTTTAGGTTGAGTAATCAATTAAATTTTTATCGAAGACGGCGAAAGTAACATATATGTTATTTTTGCGTTTCAAGAAAGTGCATATAGTTAACTATTAATATTTGTAAAGTGATGAAAATGTACAAAGAACAAGTGCATATCTCAGTAAATTGTTCTCTTTTTATTAAAATATCTATTTTAATACATAGTTAGCAAACACTTTTATTCGCTCTATGAGCGTACCCTACTACCATCACAATACCATAAGTCAAAGCAATCGTATTTTTACAAGCAATTCTGCTATTGTTCTTTCAGTATTCCGTCTTATTAAATGATTTCATTGTATAGAAATAAATGCATCAACTTCAGTGCGATCTCCGCCTTCGCCTGCGGCACGTAGCTGTCTCTTCTATAATTCTTTATTTTTTCTGAAGCGAATAGAAATTCTCCTATTATTGTCTACGTTTTATTGTTTAATCTTACGGTCATTTCAAGTATTTTATTGCAAATAAATCAAAATATGTGAGGTCTCTCTACAATGTTAGAGAAAAGTACGATGAAATAAGTTGTAACTCGTGCTTACAATGTTAATAATAATAAGGTATGGAATTCCATGTTAGTAAGACGCAAGTTGCAATTTCTTTGTGAGGAAACGCATTGAACCGGTCGCGCTAAGCCACCGAACAGGTGTCAATGGGACTGCGACCCTACATGGATGAGACAGGACGCAAACCAGTATTAGGTGAAATTTACGGGCTTGCTTACGCCTACAGCGTCGATAAAGTATCATTTAATGGCGAATATCAATGATGTCATACAAATGAATAGAAGCATAGTACAGACGATAAATGAAATCCCAAGTGCTCACGGAAACGTCTCTATTGACCAAAGCCTTAAAGCGAGAAATAATTTATTGACATTGATATTATGTACAGTTTTGCCTTCGTCAGAGATTTTTATTTCATTTTTGTGCTATATGAGGTTACAAATTTATAATAGTTTGTAAAAAATGATACCGGCGTTTAGAACAGTAATATAAGAGGTGATGAGACACAACAAAAACATATAGAAGTATGAGTAAAAATAAATATGTATTCAGTTCAAAGCTATAAAAAATCCTATTAAACAAATCGGAGCAATCGAAGGAATAAAATTTGTATAAGGAGTATATAAACCGTTACAACCATAGACATGCTAAGGCGAATATTAAATAAATAAATGTTGCAAATTGTAGGAAATTGCGGCTTTATTTGGCGAACGAGTATAATCCTAACGGCATATGGCATACTAACACAATTCTCTTATCGAAGAGTACACTTACGATTGTAATTTTATACGATACGAATACGATTTGCATGTAAAAATATTATAGTAAACGGAGGTAGCATCATTGGGTTATGGTAATAAATGACGATTAGATTTTAATGGACCAAGAAAGCAATCAAAGGAAAGGAAAATACATGTAATTGTGCAGTACCACAAAGGGTGTAGTGGACAGAAATAGAAACAAATTGCGATGTCGTAGCCGATAATACACCGGCGACCGCAACCATCTTTATCTCCAGCCACTTCTGCAGCCATTCTTATGAACTCTTTGTTTTTTATATCTATACAAATAAATAAAATTTAAATACTTCTTGTTGTTGACGAAACGGTTGGAGTTCTGTTGGACTAATGGTTAATTTATGAAGATGGTACGCATAACATTTTTTAAAACAGCAGAAAGCTGTTGAAAATCCGTGCACCTATATATTTTTTTGCTATTGTTTTATTAACTAGCCGAAAGTAAAGTTTCTGTTTCTATCGTTAACGATACGTCAATGTCATAATAAACCTGTCTCGTCACTTGCCGTTCGGCATCTGTTATTATTTAACACAGTTTCAATGGTGATTCTGTGCTTAATCTTTGTTTGCTTCACATTCCACCGAGCGATAGTGTAGGTGTTGATATCATTACAAAGAAAGCGAAGAAACTAGCGGATATGGTGACTGCACCGAAAACCTAGTTCCGATAATACCTCCGAGGGCAAGCTGCCGTGAACAATACTACGGAATTATAGGATTTATCTGCTAGACCCTCATTGAGTTAGCATGATTAATCGCGGAGAAAACTATCCGGACTTACGCGTTAGTAATTTGAGATCTCACGTTTTACACTGTACCGATCATTAGTAGAGTCATTCCAACCACGATTTTTCACACAAAAATCAGTTAGAACAGAGGTAAGATGTCTTCAAATTACACGTATTGTAGTTCTTATCTGCGAGTGCATTACGGCCATTACGTACTATAGGTCAAATTGCAGGTTCGTGCTTTTGTTTAAAGTCGATGTGGCATGCTTTTACCGACATATAGTTAAATCTGTCTTCATTATTTGTCTTAATTCTATAGTGCAGTTTTCTTGTTGTATTTTGATTTCAAAGATGTTTCCCATGTCACCATTAACGATTCACATTAGGTACAGGTTTACAGAGTGTTACATATTTCTATAATACGATTCCGCATAAATAGCCCAATTTGTAGACCTCAAGTGTAGACGGAAAAAATACAGTGTCTATTGGCAACTTCCTTTCATTTAAATAGCATTTCTATTGTATTCCAACCGCAGCTTAAAACAAATGTAAGAAGTAATGTAGCTCTGCAATTTCCACCTGTCCACCGGAATGTGGTGCCCACAGCTATATCATGGAAAGTGGTTTAATTTTTCAAATGGTTCTATACAGTGGATCTTGGTTCTTTGCCTGCAGGGATAGAAAGAGAGAGCAGCGCAACTAGTCTACCTGTTTTTATGGGACTAGAATATTTGTTTCAGATGTTTATTGCATACACAACGCGCATTTTGTTCATTTCAAGTGATTACTTTCTTGCTTAAGTAAAATAATTTCCGAAAATTAGATCAGTTTTCTTTAAGTAATGCAACAAGTTACTTATGACAAAAAAAACGAGCATACAAACCACGTAGAAACAATATTAAAACATTACTATACCTACATACTATAAATGCGATGATATTAATAGGTTGATAACGATGCGAGATTCGACTTACATTGTAGAGCTGTTTTCATTACCATCGGCTTAATTGAACATCGTAATAGCGATTCATAAAACAACATCTACAAAACTAGTAAGTTCAAGAACACGCTTCTATGGAGATAGTAAGGCAAGCAATACAAGCGATCGAAACGGGAGAAATCGTTTCAATGAATCTCTCATTAATGTAAATCGCCCAGCGCCAGACAGACTGAGCTCGTGATCAACCTACTGACCTCACGTGGGACATCTTGAAAACGGCATTGGTATTTAACCAATATGGTAGTATTCGCACATTCATACTCAGTTTAGAATGTGAAATCTACTTAACCCTAAAACCAAAGTGAACGTGACAATGGACTTATTAAAAGATCTGGGTCGATTCCAGATAAGCTTATATTTTAGTATCAAATGCGTTTTGTAACATTAAATGTTCATGACTTTTTATGTCTTTACGTGTCCGTACGTATGAATCTACCATTAACTATAAAGTTTATTTATTTTATAACTACAATACATCTGCATTCGAGATCGTAATAAGATCTTTATTTTATATAGGTACGTAAATTGCTCGGTTTATTGGTAATCGAATGGTATACTAGTAGAAAATAAGGGCATCCTGTAGTTTGTAGATACTCGTAGATATAGCTTCTTTGGAAAGTAAGACGAATGTTATTACGCCACGAATTTGTTTCCGAGATATTGTTTGGTTTAAGGCGTCATTGTTGTTCAAATATAGGCATTGAGGGACACTGACGATTGACCGTCGACAGCCGCCTTGTAAGGGCGGAGCGCCACTATCCCGTCACGTCGGCACATAAGGAAGCTGCCGCGCCCCATTAGAGGCAGAACAACAAATTACAATTTCATTCAATGTAAATACAAAGAGCATACACGTAACTCGCTGTCGATGCTAATGTTCGGACTTAGACACGCCTAATACTTTACTAAACGGATTAAGCCGTTCAGCCTCCCCGTTGTGCTCTGATGGAATAGCGTTAGATCGCGGCAACCTTCCAGTTATAAATATCTTTAGCAGTTTATTAAATTATTACGCTTTAATGAATGTACTTGCGCTTATTAGCGGCAGACGCCGGTCATGATGTAATGCTTTAACACGGAATGTGGAAATGATTATAAAGATAAACATTTTCAAGTGCCAATAGAAGTACATTAAAGAGTTTGTGATTTCTTTAACAAACTATTATCATAAAATATAATAAAACGCAAAAATAGAACATAATATTTACATCATATACATAATGTATGTTGTATTGCATTATATGATAATATACAAAATGCATTCGCATGCTATTAAAAATGGAGAGCGACTATCCGATTACAGTGCTTTGTACTACAGCATCCCGATGCGGTGGTTCCGAGTAAATATCGATTTATGATAGTAGCGATTTACAATAAGGCGTATCAGGATCTACACGTACAAGAAATCAAAGACGATATCCATAGTGTGCCAACGAGTACTGGTATGGTGAAACGTAAATAGCAGGTTGGAGGCATCCGGCTCATTGAAAGCGCTGACCCCATCTGATCGGTGCTCGGGGCGAGTTGAACGTGCCAGCACATTCGCACTACCACTGATATCCATGAAAACACAATAGCAGTAAAAAACCTTATATGGCCTTTTTCACGGGTATTAGATAACTTAGAATGGTGCGTTAAATCACATCAATCCTTTGAAATACAAATAAATACCCTCGTATTCCATTCGCAAACATCATGGACATTCCGCACAGGTCAAAACGAACTGTTTTAGGAATGTTAGCGAGATTATCAGTACGAAATCTTCATTCTATCGCATCCGCTCCTTATTGTGAATGTATTGTTGCAAATATCACGGTACAGGTGGCGTCCCACTTAGCGATGAAACGTTTCTGGTACACGACCTTTCTATACCGACCATTATGTTATTGTGAACCGAGCCTCTCGGTGACAAATTGTTCGATGCGATAAGCATGTCGTATAGTAAAATGGACTACAATACATATTATATTGTAAATAACTTATTCGACGCGCGAGTATGGGCGAAAATGTATGTTATTAATCTGTGACCAATTTTGCGGTTCCATTACGTGTAGGTCAGATATGGCCCGAAGCGGTCTGAAGCATTGATAAGTACTTGTGGCTAAGCTGCAATGGTTTAACACGTGTTATTTCATACCATTGGCGGCGACGGCTAATTCTATTTACTTTAATGTTCATTTTCCAACTCAATTTGTAGTGTTTCATGAGTCGTCTGTTTAACAAGTTCATTATAGAAGTTTCTTAGATTAAATTATGGCTGGTTATCGTGTTATGTTTAAAAGAAAGTATAGATATATCATACTCATAGCTCTGCAACAGAGTTCTCTATGTGGTAGTTGTCATGCAATTACCTATAAATAAAATGTAGGTTCAAAAATAGTGAGCTATTGAGTGTATCTAATTTAACCACGTTCCAATTTAGTAATCGAACCTGGAACACTCTGATTGCCAGAACGGTATGCGAGTCTTTACAGACCAAAACAACCAAAATAACAAAGTCAGAGCTTTTTCATCATAAAGTTTTATTTTGACTTTTAGACATACCTAAAAACATAATTACATTTGCAATTAAAATCAATCAACGAAATTGTCGCAAGAAACGTCTCAAAAAAGAAATTAAAAAGCGAGCGAAAATTACGTTTAAGAAGTAATTGCAAAAAAGTGGTTTTCAATTTAATTTTTTGGAGCTTCGCGAGGCGGACATCTTATTGGAGGTGGACAAAGCGGCGCGCGAAAATCAATTTGAGTGTCGTTAATCGAAAAAAGTAACTTTTGTGGCACAAGACGTTTATAGATGGATAATTTAATTTCACGAAGGACGTGCAGATCAAATTACTATCGGGCCGTGAGCGACTCTTTGATGAATTAGGTTTCCTTGGGCGGCATCGTTGATCGCTTTGCGCCAGACTGGCTTGGACGCACTTCATAATTTTTGTTATAAATATTTACTGGAAATTAAGCATCGTTACATTTATTATCTTTGAATCAATAGCTAATAGTTTATCATTTTGCGTTACGTTTGTGCAGTGCGACTATTTATGACTATAAAATAAAAACAGTACAAAAAGTGCAATATGAATTCATTTATTTCTCTTCAAACATTATAGTAACAACTTGCTTTACATTTCAATAAAAACTAAACCGTTACCACTTTAATATTACGATCAATGATTATATCAAGTCAGAATCCGCTTTTTGATTAAATTTACACCTATTTATTCTACTGCCAGATTTATTCACAACTTTTAAGACACAATGCAAAAACATTGTTACGTTACAAAAAGCCGTAATGAATATTTGATAGATGTCGTTCAGCGTTAACAATATACAATTTGTTATCGAGATTCGGAGTGAAGATACATTTTTACAATAAAATCTATATAAGTAATACCGTTGGGTACGAGGTGGACGACGCAATGAGACGTGGACCGTTACGAACATTGTGTATGGAACGTGAGCGTAACGTAATACGGAGGCTATATTGTTGCCACCGCTAACAAAAAACTATTTAAGAACTAATACAATTTGATTGAGAAGCTTTTTCACGAAATCAAATTTGATTTTAGAAGATGCTTAAATTATCGTTCTTCAGATAATTAAACTCATTAAAATACCTTACTCTAGCTAGATGCATTAAGTCACAATTAAAATTTATATGTACAAATAAACGACAGGAACTTCGAGGGTATATAAAGCGCATGCACATCTCATAAAAATAATAAGAATGCGTACCCTACTCACAAGATGCAGTCATGATTGTGCAATGAAACGTTAAAAATGTTGTAATACATTTCGTAGTATTTGTAGAGCTTAATCTTGAAAGTTAAAGGGCAATCGCATATCCATTAATATGAGTCGTTTTGAAGTTAACGTCCTCAGATAGACATCGTAATTGTTTCACCTTTTCACACAGCTGAGACTCGTAATTAAGCAGTTAGTCTTTTTAATTGCAAACACGTAGCTTAATGTCTGTGAAAATGATGCAAAAGAATATTATCTAAAAGTCGGCGTTTTTCTTATTTTACTCTAAATAATAATAGCATTGTCTGTTTTTTACATTATTTTGCAGACTGAAGTATTTTTATTGATCGTTATTATTTTATTGTTGCAGATAACGAATGTTGCCACGGTCTCCGAGCCATTACACGATGCGGATTTTATTAAGTTTAGTGGTGATGGTGTGTGCTGTGGAAGCTGCTAAGAAATTCGAAGGAACGCTGAGATCAGCAGCGGAAGCACCGCCTCAGGACAACTTGGCGGTGGAATCAGTTCCTATCGAACCAGCTGTAGTAGATGCTCCTCAAGAGTATAAAAATCCAGGAGCTCCACCTCCTGTTAAAACAGCACCAGAAGAGACACCCGAGGAGCCACAACCACCAGCTCCCGTTCCAGAGACCGCTTCAGGTGGAATTCCACCATCAGCTCCTAGTGGCATCTCCGCTCCGTCTGCACCCGCGAATTCACTCGAGGAATGTGATCCCGAAATGATTGGATTTGAGCTTGTAACCGGGTAAATACAACTGTGTTTCAATTACTCGAAAAAATATTAATATACTTTACATAGCTTTACAAGAGGTAGTGGAATTATTTTTTTTATCTTTAAGTTACGCTTCTGATAAAATGCTAATCTCAAGATAGCAAATTCTATTAATACGGTTAGAGAAGTGCCTGGCAAGTGATACCCAGAGCTTTAATCGGTGCTATAAGAGTATTATTCCCACTTTCATAACATCTGAATAAAGGTATTTAACAGATCATTTTTTTTACGGATTGGTTAGCATGAAAATTTCCATAGAATTTGTTATTTAGTTCAATTTACCGATTTTTAAATTCGATTGATATTTTTACTTTGCAAATGACCACGGATAGTAGTATTTTTGAGTGCATGTGTATCTTTGTTTCGCAGCCCAAACGGCTTGACAAATTTAAGAATCATGAGATATAGTTTGAGTGACATAGACTATATTTTCAACCAGCCGGATTTTTTGCTGCTATAATAATTACGTTCCTTTATTATTTGCTCAGATACGTGTTCTCGGCACCATCGCACATTCTCGACGACATCCCCGGCACTCTGATGTTGACCGACTGCCTCGAGCAGTGCCAGGCCAACGACACCTGCCGGGCGGTCAATTATGAAACAGGACTATGCGTGCTCTTCAGTTCCGATGCTGACCAATTGCCTGGTGAGATTTTTATATAATTTTCGGTCAATATACTGACTAGTAGACACAGCTATATTGACAAAACAAATCAACTATACAGAGCAACTTTAGACATCTTTCCGTTATTAAAATAAAAATTCTACTCGAATTGCTTACATACTGCTGTGGGCAATAATCTTATTTCATTAATCTTCGTATTCATTTAGATCTTACAATATAGCGATAATTATTCAGCAAAAAATAATTCTAATGAGACTACTCGCATATTCAAATGTTTTTTCTACAAGCTACAATTGAAAACAATGTTAGTGGCAGTAGCGTAATAAAACAAAAAATGTGGAACGAAAACCTATATAAACCGGTTTATTACCCCCATACCGTTTAACAGGTGGCAATGCAATGATTATAATAACGCTCTCGTTAGCCCGACTTCGAGGCGCGACCGTATAAACAAGCGAGGCGTTCCTATTTTTTACTGCATCTCATAATTTGAATGCCAATAACGGCATGACTGTGCTAACTCATCGAATATTTATTGATAAAAAATGAATCTTGAGTGAGTATTATTAAACTTAGTAGGCTACGCCTTGACCTCATAATTAGCATTCATACAAAGGCGGGGAATGAACGGAACTTAATAAACACGTGCAATGTAATAGAGCTATAATACTTTCATTGTTATTGATGTTATTGGCTTCACGTGTTATTCAAAGGCAACTAATGTTTTCAAAGCGAACACAACTGGCTTTTGAAGTTGAGTATTGGTTGAGTTAATGTGATTACTATTATTCATAGACACATAAAAGGTCTAGTCGGAATTATAAGTGTTAAAATAATCACGTGTTTCGTTGTAATACATTACCTATACCTTTCCTCGAGCGTAGTATTAAGGAACGTGTCCCATGTTTCCTTATGGATTTCTAATGCATGTATTTAGCATTTAGATTAACGATATGTAGACACTAGACGGGGATCCATGTAAAAGTTTAATGGAAAGAGCTATATCTAATTCCTGTTTGCATGGACGATGTAATCAAATAGATTCTTAGGGGGTAATTATTTAGAATTAATAAATCTAGAATCTCATCAAGATGTTGTTCCTGTATCTGCAGATAGAGGATCAACAACATCGTAATTAAGATCTAAATGACTGATGTATTTCCAGAATTTCTTGTAGTTTTGCTGTAATTATAGTTCATCAACTTGATTTTGATTACCTTCCTTTGAATATACGAATTTTTAAGTATCGAGTAGTCTCGCTGCCTGGGTATTAATAAAATAGTTAAGTGACCTTAATCTATCCAGATGGATATATTATTATATATTATAATATAGATATATTATTGTAAGACTCTTGGTCGTCTATTTGAGGATCATGCAAAAACTCTTAGATAGATTTTGATGGAACTTGTAAAGTAATAAGTTTGTATGCCATTTTACAGTCAAAGACTCTAGTCCATACGTCAGAAGTTTCCAAACTTATTTGAATATATTTTTATTGATTTATTTGTCTTATAGGAGCACTCACCAAGTCCCAGTTCCCCGTATTCACAATCTACGCCCAAAAGTCCTGTTTGGGTGTGAGGCCGTGTGAACGTGCGTGGTGCTTCGACCGTGTACGTGGTTACCACCTTAAAGGGAAGGGCAAGAAGACACACACCGTCGGATCGAGACAAATGTGTTTGGACCTCTGTCTCGGCGAAAATGAATTCGTTTGCAGGTAAATAGTTTTATTATATGCGTAGATAATAAATATACAATGAGCTGATCTTAAGGATAATTAGGATGTATTTATTATGATTGCACTTTATGCTCTAATCATAATGGAAACGAGAAATAACGTCAGTAAAATAGCTTTAGTATTGGTAGTTAGTATTCTAATACATGTAAGCTGATGGTATTTTATGCAATACTTATTCCATACAGTAACAAGGAAGTTTATACAGCTAGGCTCAGATTATAGGTAAGATTTATATTACACGTTGCGTTGTATCTGGAACCGATTCAATTCAATACGCAGGGAACCGGTGAAATAACCGCATTAGTTTTGAACATCACGTTTGCAGTATAGTACAATTTGCGAGCTCATCGGTATCAAATACTAACGGCACATTGCAAATATCATTACATCTAAATATCTGATGCTTTTTACATCCGCCTTTGAAAATAGAATAAAAACAAATTGAATAAGTCCTAGGCAGTCTAATTAACTACGTGTCGGACACTCAGTCGTTTGCAATCACAAATTTGTTTTGCGTTCTCATGCTGACATTATTACGATAATGATATAGAGATACTAAATTAACGTCACTTATAGTCATGCCAAAGCGTTTGTACTATTCATAAGACATAAATGTTATAATGATGGCGTTTCCCAGTGTTTATAAAACCATGAAATAGTAATAAAGTCTATAAAACAAAGATTGCCGCGTTTAGTTTATCTGTATATGCATCTGTTTACTTATTCTTGGAATAGGTTGGAATTAAAATCAGGCGATGGCAGGATAAGCATTGAAACGAAGGCACTACGTAGAGACAGTTTTAATATTTTCTTGTTTTGTAGTATATTTGTGTTTAAGGTATACTTTACTGATAATTGTATATATTAAGCAAATGTCACTCGTCTTATATGTATGTGAACTGACCCATATTTTTATAGATTAAAGGTGTATTGCTCGTCAAATCTTGAGTGACGCATAATGCTGCAGCAAGTTATTTTTTAGTAGATTATTTATTTATGTAGATTATGAAATCTTATTTAATTTTCTAAGAAGATTCTATATCCTCTCGAGACTGAATGTAAAAAAAAGAAAAAACAATGTAATTCATATAGTCATTTAACTCATAGTTAAAAATTCTATGTTCATATTTGTATTGTCAATATAATTTGCCCGTATGTTTTTAATGTATGCCGACTGAACTCCCGATATGGAAGTATCCCATCAAGATGCATGCCTCGGACAGTTTCTACATTTCTTAGAGAACATATTAGCACGTAATAGGCATTTAATTAGGGGCCAATTAAAATCCCTTTAGTGATTCCGATACCATGATAAATACAATTTCACTAGGATCAGATAAAACAACGTGCCAAAGTAAATAAGTAGATGAAACCAGGTATTCTATATGTACATCCTTTTTTATCACTTGATCGCAATTTAAATTCCAATTGGTTTTTTGTCGCAACTTTCAGTAGCACCCATGCATGTGAGATAGCACCACATTTAAACTTATCAATGCAAAAGAAAAATAAACTGTATAATTGAATCTTGTCCGTACTAATAGAATGGAAAAGTTTTGTATTTATTTCCAACATAAAATACACGCCTTGTCCATATTTTCTTTACTGCAAAGTAATAGCAGAAAAAATTAACGATTATACCGTGTAACAACGGAGGACCGCTTACGCGAGCCTGTTTTTCAATAAACTGTACAGCATGACTTAAATGTGTCCCCCGACGAGTAAAATACAAAACGGGTTGACGGATATAAATAACTTATAAGCTCGATAACGAAGTCGATCAAACTCTACCATTCATTCCGTATATGGTGAGTTTCATGGCACATCTTTGCCGGGCACCTCCGTGGATAAGTCACTCTGTACTGCTCTTTTCCTGGTAGGGTATCCATTCCGTTTCTGAGTTCTACAAACGAGCATTATATACAAAGCAGGGAGGCCAATTGCAAGGCCTACGTCTCAGGCGTCTAATGCAACAAGACACGACTGTCCTATTGTGTTTATTTCCTTGTACGGTTTTTGATATCATTAACATAAATAGTATACATGTTGAACTGACGCTTCCATTCGATTGCGCATATCTATGTCTATACGTTCAAGTGTATGTATGTCCAGTGCGACAGTTTTAGGTACATTAAATTTATTTAGAACGCATCCATTAGTTCGCAAATTTGAATAAAATAAACGATGACCAAATACGTATGTACAACGTAGAAACCTCGGCTGGGTTAGAACAGTAAGATATTATTGTGCAAAAAAATTGGTGTAGTTCGGAATTGGCTGTTTACGTATTCTTGGAGGGAGCATAACGAGGGCTGTTAGCGTGGCGTGTTACATTTTACAACATTTTCCATTATTGAGTGCCGGAGTTGAAAACAGCGATTACGGAATGGAATGCGCGTGCTCGAGGTTCGTTCGACACGTGTACCGTTCGGTACAAATCGTCGTATCTCCATTGAGGCTGGCGGGCGGCGGACTCACCCCGGGCGGCGCATCGCGATCCTCGACAGTCACGACATTTGGCAAACATTCCCCGGACGTGGCGGACGATGTGCGCCGCGGTGTGGGAGCGCCCTGCCCTATCGCTTCCTACTTTCACGATACAATAACCGATAAAGCACATATTGTTCTTCGCTCCTAGCGTTAATAAAACTATTGTATGCCGCCGTCCCGTTTAATTGGTATTAGAAAGCTATCTGATCTAGAAAATGGTTTATTATTATTATATTATCCGTTGCCCGCGGTGTAGCCGCGCTATGCCAAGTTCCAAGGACCAATATTATCCCACAGGATCCAATTTCTGATATAATTTACTGAGCTCATGTTTTCTAAAATATCCTCATTAAATTTTATATTACTTTCATTCTTATGGTGTGTCGATCGATTCATCCATTCGTTAACCCTTATAAGGTCATATCTGGACATATGTAGGTTTGCCCTAGAAAGAACGGTTTTACCATAGCCACCGCGTTGGCTGTCGGTGTCGTGTGTTGGTGACCACAATAGAGGAGAAATATTGCAATGAGACGTTTTTGCACTTCTCTACCCTTGTATATCGTAAACGGGGACATTGCTTAACCAAGAAATATATAAATATTTAAGAGTACAAATTACTATTGAATACTGGTAGTTATAATAATACTAGTATGTGTATAACTAAGATGGTGAGATAAGGTAAATATTTACGCGGATACTTTTAACATCACATTAAAATCAACAAGGTGCTTAAAAGTAACTTTCAAGTCTATTTTATTGCACGAAATAAAATAAATTTAATTCCCACATAAATAATTTAATTTAATAGTGTTAACCTAATTCACTAGGACCACCAAAGAAGTTATAAATAAACGTGTATACCAGGCGGTTCTTCAGGCCAGTAGTTTGTGGTTGAAACACCATGTTTAAAATGTAGGTGTTGATTATTGCGGTTGAGATTTGGTTTTTATTAAGAACAAATAATAATGTCTATTCACTATGAGTATTTATATAAAAAGTTTAAGCCATATAAATGAATGTCATGTCATAATGACTTAACTCGATGAACAAATATTAACCTAAATACTTACGAGACGACAAAAAACCTGTTCTTATACGAAAGATGTTCTTATTTGCTGTAATAACTTTTCGAAGTCTAACATATATCTATATATGTACTAGTATTATACATATGCATTGAAAATTTATTAAATAGAGCCATAATAACCCAAGACGTAGTAGTGGATATCTGTCTATTATGGATTTTAAATATTAGTATGTCCTTCTTTGGACAAAGGAATGTAAGTAATTACCGGGTACATCTTCTGAAACTAAAAACAATTATTTCATCGTAAAATTTAACACTTATCTATGAAAAAGTACATGACATGTTAGTACATCGCTATTTTCATCCATTAATGGGTAAATAAATTTCAATAATAACGCTTCGCTAGCTCTGAAATTATATTTTTCCTGTGATTAGAACATGAATGAGCGAGCGTTGGCACCGGCTGCCGTAATAAGGGGTAGGTTTAGTACCTACATCGTTAGTATATGTATCGGCCATAAGAAAACTATTACGAGCAATTCTTAGTTGATGCAATTATTATGCTATAAAGCGTTGCGTTTCGTTGAACAACATCATCTAACGCATACGCGTGCATAAGCACGTATAATGAAGGAATTTAAGCTACTTTTGAGTAATGTCTTTAGCTAAGCGATACATTACGTACCTACTTACATTTTAAGTATATAAAACGGTATTTTAGCTCTTTGGATTTCATAACTCTATTCGTCTTTGATAAAACAAGAGTTCCTACATTTAAAACTACAGTTCCTACAGGGAGTATCCATCTATTGTAGATTTTTAACAATGTAATTACCGAGTAAATAATATCATCATTTCATCCCCATTCAAAATTAACGTTAACAAAATAACCAACAGACAAATAAAAAACCTAATCTTTGAGTTTTAAAATCGAAATCGAAAATAAATAATGCATGATAAATACATATCTACATAAAAATGTGATAGAAATTGTAATAATCGATAACGATTCTTATAAGTGACCCGTCTGAGTTCCTTCGGCATTCTATCATAGCCGGTAAGAGCAAAGTTGTTTCCCATTATTCCAGACACCGATGTTTTAAATAGTAATCTAAACATGATTTACAATATCGACGCCGCCGATCCTTTATGAAAATGTGTTCCTTCAGGTTAGAAGGTCATCTGATCAGGACCGATTGTAAATCAAGAGAAAATATTGAGAGAGATGCTCACAGATAATATAGTTCTTGTGTGGGTGGTCACTATAAAGTAACACAAAAGGGCCCACAGGTCAAAGTTACACAACAAACCAGCAATAAAACCAGTTCATATTCATGCGCTATTGCTTGCATTATGTATGATTTAAATGTAATTGCTTGCAGCTCATAATCTGAATTAAGTTTTGTGCTAAGATTATAAGTGAGACAGACTTAAATATAATAGCAGCATATAATAGCATTTTCAGAGTGTGTTACGTTTTCTATGAAAACTGATTCTTGGGAATGTGTCTATTAAATCAAGCTTTCCTTTGTATTCAAAAAATAATGCGCAAAGAACACTTTCTGCGTGATTAGCAATACTCTTACACGGAAAGTGTTCTTTATACACGGCTCATTCTACTTACATGCATTATTTTATAATTCACTACAATATTATGAATTCAACATAGAGACGGAATACTTAGGAAAAACGTTCAATTATGGGGTTAACACCTTGGGAAAGTTCACACAGTGATATGAAAAGAAACGACCATTAAACATGTTTAACATTGTTGCAGATCGGCCAACTACAACAATAAAACCGGAGATTGCGTCTTATCAAACATGGACCGTATTACTTTGGCAGGCACTAATGCTTTTCAACCAAATGAAGGTACGTAGACGGACATTCGGGTCGTTATGGACAATAAAAAATTAGCAATTTTAATCTAAATTCTACCTTCTATTCCAGACACTGACTATTTGGAAAACAATTGCGTCGAGGAGCCAACAAAATTGTGCGAATTCAAGAAAATGGGCGGACGCATTTTGAAGACTGTTGACTCAGTGTACCAAGACGTTCCGACCGTAGAGGAATGCCGTGAATTATGTCTTAACTCGCCCTTCCGTTGCCACTCTTACGATCATGGCGACACTGGTGACCATGTTTGCCGCCTGTCTCATCATTCTAAAGCAACACTGGCTGATATTCAGGTCTATTATTCGAAATAAATTCAATAATTTAATATAAAATAAATTTATTTATCGAAAATTTGTAAATGAATGTTTTTGTTTACAGGATCCTTATTTGGAAGTACCCGAAGCCGCTACATACGAACTTTCTTCTTGCTACAACGTTTCTATTGACTGCCGTGCTGGTGACATGGTAGCGCGCATTCAAACTTCGAAATTATTTGATGGAAAAATTTACGCTAAGGGCAGCCCGAACTCGTGTGTCACCGACGTCAAGCAAAGTCTTGAGTTTGAATTACACATGGGATATAATAATATCGAATGCAATGTGAAGCAAAATGGACTCGGCAGGTAATAACCACATTAATGCACTTCATATTTTTATATGGTTTTATTATTATGATTTTATATGCAAGAAATTGCATTCAATTTTGGTCTCTCTTTATGTACAGGTATTTAAATGATGTCGTCATTCAGCACCACGACACGATCGTGACATCCTCTGATCTCGGATTAGCTGTAACTTGTCAATACGACTTGACAAACAAGACGGTAGCTAATGAAGTAGACCTAGGTATCATAGGCGACATCGCAACGGGACTCTCGGAGGAGGTTATTGTCGACTCACCCAACGTAGCAATGAGAATTACAGACAGAAATGGCGACGATACCATTGTTTCCGCTGAAGTCGGTGATCCCTTGGTAAATAATTTGACCTTCACCAAACGTTTCTTTCTTAGTGTGTCGGAAACTCCATTTTATAATATTTTATATTATTTACAGGCTCTCAAATTTGAAATTATTGACCAGAACTCGCCATTCGAAATATTCGTCCGAGAACTTGTGGCTATGGATGGCGTTGACTCAAGTGAAATCACTCTCATCGATAGCTTCGGTTGTCCCACTGACCATTTCATTATGGGCCCGCTCTTCAAATCGACACCCAATGGCAAAGTAAGAAATTCTGTTAACTTTTTAAACATATTAAAACAATCGTCTTTTTCTGTCTTAACGTTTAACTTAAATGTTTTAATTTCTTCTGTAACAAGTTTAATATATGAAAAATATTAATTTTCAGATGCTGTTATCAAACTTCGATGCCTTCAAATTCCCGTCATCGGAGGTCGTTCAGTTCCGTGCCCTTGTGACACCTTGCATGCCAACATGCGAACCAGTTCAATGTGACGGCGGACCAAATGAGCTGAGATCTGTCGCATCATACGGCCGTAGGAAGAGGCGTTCTACTCCAGCGGCACCTACCGATGACATGCTTCTCGTACAAACCATCCAGATTACTGATAAATTCGGCTTTGACAAACAACGTGCTAAGAACGTCACTGAAGATTCAGTATTCGTAAGGGAGGCCGACTTAACTTGTGTCAATGCAGCGGGTGCAATGTTAGCTGCTGCGGCCTTCCTAGCAGCTCAACTAGTCGTACTCGCTGCTTGGACCTGCAGTTGGCAGCGACGACGTGCCGCAGCCAAGGCAGCAGAACTCCTTCCTGGACCCAATGCTCCCTCAGCCCTCTGCAAAGTATACGATGCTAGTTTCTCGCGTGCGCACCAGAGGCACTTCTGAGTAGATATAAGCATGTCAACGTGATCAGCGTTCGCAATAGTAGTATACTCCATTAGAATAAATACCCCCGTCGAGTCCTAGCTCCAGAGGTCGTCGTAGATTGCCAGTGTGATACGTCCACCTTTTTCAGAGTATAAGACGACGATAGCGGTTATTAATGATAAAGTCCGAGCGCTCCCGCGCCTGCTGCTACGTACGGGCATAAGGCGCGGTAAGCACGACACGGAGACGGGGACGACCACAAGAGCGTGCATGCATGAGGATGGATGAGAGTGCAACACATAATGTTTGTATCGAGTGCTTGTAATGAGTGGGTACGCTCGCTTGTCCCCTTCGCCGTCGCCGCCGCCGGGACCGTGGCCGTGTGTCGTTATCAAGATCACGTCGCTCATTCGTTCACTTTACGCCGCTCGGATGTTCTTTTTAGGAAGTCCGATAACGTATTGTACCATATTTTAAAAGTAGTTTAAGCCTGATTTAATGATAGTGATAGGTAAAAAGTAACATTTCTGTACCTTCTAAGTAGATAACCGAACGTGCGACCTAAGTCAAGAAACGATGGATTGACGGCCGTCCCGACATCGTAATTTATTCAATTTAGTTTAGTTTCATTTTATATAATTTATGTTCGATTTCGAATTATACCTATATTATAAATTCTTAACATAAACTAATAGATGCTTATGACATAAAAATACTATCTTCTACGTTTAGAAATGTGTTATGACGCTAGTGCCTTATTCAGAGTTTGTTATAACATAATCCTGAAATTTTATGTACTAATTTCAACCGTCCAAAATGTCATTACCTGCAATAAATTTTTTAAAACATTTATCTGTGACTTTTATTTTTAATGTTACTACAAAAGTTCTTCTTTGATTATATTTAATTAAGATCCATCAATAGTATAGTAATAGTATCGGAAATGGACGTTTTACGCACGCTTCGCGTGCGCAAAACCCCCATTTCCTACCCCGTAATATAAAATTTTATACAACACGCGGACGAAAAATGTTTTTCTGACTCGTGTGATTGCAGTCCTCGCCTGCGGCTCGGCTTGCAAACTCACACTTGTCAGAAAAAAATTTTTCGTCCTCGTATTGTAATGTACTATTCTTAAACACATCAAAACATGTTGTGCACTGCTATCCACATTACATTAAATTCTTGAATAATTTGTAGCAATTGATGGTTTCAACATTAAATATGTTTTATAGGAATTCTGGCTGTAAAGTATGCAGAGGTTTGAAAAAGAAAACAAAAGAATAATTGAAACAGAGCTTCAAAATATAGCAAGGTTTTGAAATCTACATGGGAAATCTTTACTCCTCGAATCAATTATTTCTAGCTACATTTACTCAACACCACACTTAACTCTACAAATAAACAAAGCTATATTTGTTGCACTAAATCACAATAAATTTAACTATACGCATTGTAGAAATATTAAGAAAAGTAAATGCTTAATTCAAGTATACTCCTACTCAAAGTAAACAGATGAAAGTAAAATTTTAAATTTAATAATATTTAAACTCATGGTTGTGTACCAAGTACAAAATAATCATGTTATTTAATAAAATGTGAACTTCGAGAAAATATTATTATTTTGGCGATTACGCACCGTAGGCATACATTCATTTTTCTCACAAATGAACTTACAAAATATATATAGAAAATTGATCTATGCGTATAAAAAGCATAAATCCAAAACCTAATGTCAATGACACAAAGTCAAATATCTGTAGAAAGTACCTTCACAGGTGTTGTATGTTCAGCATTAGGTAGGAATATTTACTCAGCATAACATTGACCTTTCAAGCCTGTTATATAAATCCAACAGCTTGTTAGCTCAAAGTATTTCCTTTAAAGTTGTTTGTTTATGTTAAGGTGGAACGGCCAGTCCAATTTAAACTGAACAATTCGTATCACGAATAAGAAATCATGCACACTATTACCCAACTCAACAATAGTTCAATGATTTATGAGTCATTTTTTGAATTACTGCACTCTAACAACGCTCTAGTACTTGTATCGAAAAATCGTGAGGGAAATTGCACATTGTCTCAGTGTGTGAAATGTGGAGGGTAATCGCTGGTAGGGTTGGCTTTTCTCAAATTGAGAAAATGTATGTTTTTATTAAATAGAAGAAGTAGATAGGATTGGATGAATTGGAGGTTGGCCACAGATGCGTTGTTACCCATGAGTTCAAATTTAGAATACGTCACATAAGTATACACACTCAATACTGCTTTTACAGGGTAAACTTAGGATGTAGCGGTGGTACTTACCAAACACCACGAAATTCTGTCACCTTTACCGATGAACAATAACATCAACATACGCAGACAAATAAAGCAATATATTTTAATTTCTATTTCAATCATATATCAATACGACACCACAAAATTGAAGAACCGAAAATTAAGATTAAGTTATGTTTCTTCATCGTAACTTTCCATTGGTAATAACTAATAACCTTGAAGTCTAATCTTAACCCCAAAGGAAGGGCGTTATAATAGTAGATACAAGAGTATAAGTAGAGCGATTATTATTTCATAAAAAAATCAGTAATGAATTACAGAAACACTGATGTACACTGGAGAAGACTTGACGGCTAAGCGCTTGAAAAATAAGTGCTGCATTCAAATGCAATTAACATAAATAATAATTATTACAATAAGTAATTTATAATGCGCTTACTTTAAAAACATTCAGACAGAATAGGAAAATTGAAAATATTGTATTAACAAGATAATAACCTTGTTAGACAAGAGTTCGTAACACAACGTACTTATATAAAGCATACCTAACAAGTATGTGAACAATACGTGCCGAAGCGCGCTTATTTCATTCTCGTATTAACTACAAATTATAAACTACGCTTTACCATAACATGTACCAAATGAATGGTACAAAACCTAATGTAAACCAATCGTTGAAATGATATGCACGTTCACGACTAGCAACCCTAATTGCGAGCCACATTATTATTTCTGCCCGGGGAATTGTTTTGCGAAGATGTGTGTGCTTCCAGATAATTCCGTGATCTAGTCCCTCAGTGATTAAGGGCCTCAAATTAATAACAGAGAGACATTTTAAAAGGCACGCTATTATTTACCGAGTCGTAATGGTTACACGAAGGTTTCTCGGTCTACGTATATTGTGTAAGTAGAGATAATATTGTAAGACTTGCATTTAGTTTTAAAATGCTCTTATTGACCCTATCTATAGCTGGAGTGACGGATGAATTTAGCAATAGTTTAAAAATATACAAGGAATTCTTAAATGCTACAACTTAGCCATCGTTGTATTTGACACTTTTGCGGGTTTAAGGGGGCCACAATGAAGAGTGGATCAAAGATACAGCCAGGTCATTAAAATACTTGATGTAAGGAATGTAGGAAGAAACGGAGGACTTACAAAATACAAGAAACTGACTGCCAGTAAAATTTCAGTGTATGAACAGGTTTCACTTCTTTTGGATTCATTTTAGACATAACCAAAATCTTATACACATGTAAGGGATACTTAGAGTTAAGTAAATATCATTTGGAATTGTAACTTTGGAATTATTAATAATTTTTGAAGTTAAGGAAATGTTTTAAAGTTTCAAAACCATAAATGCAAATTAAATAAACGAAGCGCGAATAAACACAAAGAGTGGAGTGTCTACTTAGCCTTCACCACTGTATATATTTATGTATTTGCGGCATAAAAATCTATAGAATTTGATCATCAATTATACGGCGGTGATGCCTGTACAACTAATATCATTTTCTATTGTTAACAGCACAAATGCATCTACATATTGGATTAAAATATCTATATAGCTCATAATTCTAATTTTAAGAAATTAATAACAATTACATAAATAATAACTCAACATCAAGACATTGCAACAAAATAAAAACAGCACATCGTTGCACACACGACAGAGCAATAATATAAGAGCTAGCACGAAAATGGTCAAGCAATTTGACGCTGCGTGGACCGGTCTGGCAACGGCACACATCAAGGAGATGAGATCTATAAGGTTTGCGTGGAACAATCACGTGTGAAGGGGCACACCTCACGTCGGCATTCGTGCCCGTGATTAGATCAGCGCAGGCGACACCGGCACGCGACACTCCGACACGTGCCGCACTTGCAACGACCATTAGTGTCTATGCGACAAACGATCTAAACTCCACTAAATTAGCTTTAAGATCACGCCCTTCTCTCACACAATCGATTGAGTTCTAATGCTGTGAATGTGTGGTTTTGTGTTAATGTATCTATTAGAGTGTTAGAATAATACTTCTATACGATGGGATTTAAATATCCTTCAATAATCAATGGAGGGTAGTGAAATCAGCATCAAGAATCAATGTTAAAAGAAGGTCCACTAAAGGAATTCATATAAATATCAATATTACAACTTATACGAAATTTTAGATCCGGAATTATTAACTTACTTATCAAACATAAATTATTTGATGATGACAAAAATATAAAGCATTTGACGTAAAAGATGGTACTTTTATATGAAACTAAAAAGAAAGTAAAATATTTTGCTATAAAATATTTTCCTATCGTATAATCGGAAAATACATGATTTGAGTTACGACGTTCAGAACGACTACCTACTGGCTTATTGTAATATTCATGTTCTTATCCAGCAAATAGCCAATACATTCCTGGGACTATAAAATCAACGTTGCTGAATACAACATTGTGCGCAATAGATAAAGTCGTTTGACAATAACATGAAATATTCATCAAATAAGAAGATTACGTCGACCACCAGGGGTACCAACAGGAATGAAAGATAAAACATAAAAACAAAATCAGACATTGTTCAACAAAGCCATCGACATTGACATCATAATTATGTATGAGCTGCGGACGGACGGACAAGTGCATCTTACCAAATATGTATGTTGTATCGATTATTTAATGCTTATTAGCAGACTTTTATCGATACCCAATCGATCTAACCGATTACATATTAATCAGTTGCTCTTAAGATACGACTTTAAGATAAAAATACATAGGTACATACATTTGTATTTCTCTTCTATTTATAAAAGACTAGCATTCTATTTCAATAGCAATATGTTGCAAACATTTCGTTACACAACATGTTTCATCAGGAGTACCTAAGTTTTAATTAATTCTGAGTTCAGATCAGGTATTTGACTGAGATACCTCATTTAGTTTTGAAATTCATATCGCAAATAAATGCCATTAAAGATGTGATGATTTTTTACGCATTTTTAAGCATGAATGGTCTACGCACGTCTTTTTGAGCGATTTCCCCGTCTAGGCAAAAGGCGTTCAGACAAAACAATATGGGCACAGGTGATTTTATATAAATGTGTTGTTTAGCCACATGACGTCCTATAATCAAATAGGAAACATTTATCACACTGACTGTCAGTCATTGCTAGGTAAGCAGATTTTATGGATGTCAAGTGGGAAGAGTTGAACCATTAGGAAGCATTCTGGCTTAGACATTTGCTATTGTTGTGGCGAACGCGTTGTTTAAATCTTTTTAGCATAAAGTAGTACACACTTTCTCCGTATAAAGAGAAGCATGGTCATCACAACGCATCCTTCTTGGTGTTATTAATTTGAAAGCATTTTGGAAGTTCAATGCGATCTGCGGTTAATATTTCTCACAATACTGTGTCAAATTCAAATATTTATTCATTATCATATACCTGTATACATACAAGCAAACTTAATATCGTAAACAGCTGCTATAGTTATAAAACTGTGTTGCAGCTATTTACGCCCATCTTCGGACACAGCAGAAGTACATATATACTAGTAAAACATTTGATTTACACAAACACGTGATTTATACAATTCTATAGCTATATAATCGTTACTGAAGATCGTTACAGAGATTAATAATTCATTTACAACATTGAGACTTTCTTTGTTAATACCATTAATTCACTGCATGAATTGGTTAAACATGTAATAAACGTTTCTAAGTTCAACAATTTACATCGTCAATTTTAATGGTTCATCAAAATTCGCATTTCAATATTTTATGGATAGTTATATTCCATTTCAAGTGCTTCAACGTGTACTTTTGAATCGTGAACTCCAGCAAAGTTTTTGTCTTCTATTCCATGAATAATATATAACAATAAATATAAAAATTAATACTGTTATGCCTATGTAATCGGTGTTATGAGTAGTCTATGAATTACTTACTAACAAGCTCAATTTATTAACCCTTCAGTGTAGGATCGAGCAAATTACGCGTGATCATCACTTTGATTACCTACCATCTTATATAAGATGGGGGATTTGATCGTAGATCCAATGCTCTATGAGGTATGTCTGATACAGGAAAAACAGTTAAGGAAGTACCCAATAAAAGCGAGCCGGTAGCAACGTAATAACAAACATTTGTTGGTACGTATCGGTGAATGCGAATCAACAAAAACTGTTGGCAGATCGTAAATCTATTTGAATTGTAGATCGAGTTCGTTCACGAAGCGCAATGGAATTTGGCTTATTATTATGGCAATTACTTGGTGCTGGTTACGGATATTTGTGGTGCAATTTGTTTACTTATTTGCATCGGAATAGGTCTGCGCGATTGCGGTCACGCACAGTCTCTTCCGATCCGCAAATATGAAAACGAACACGGAAAACCGACAAACTATGCTAGATGTGGCTTCAATTTGTATATATCATGATGCAAGTCCGAATCAGACACGTAATACAGTGAAGGGTTTCGTAGTGAAGGTGAATAATATTTAATCGACAGCAAAAAAAAATATTCTAAAATTAATTCTAGGAGGTCATGATAAATTACAAACTAAAGAAACAACTTATTTTTAAGATAATACATTTTTTTCAACTTACAAAAACGGAGTACGTAACGATAACGTTAAACAAATTTAATAAATTGAAACGCTTCATCATATAGGTATCTTAAAATAAAAATATAGAAGGTATATTAATACTTCAGTCAAACAAAAATACGTGGTATTGTTGTTAACCTCAAACGGGTAAATCTACCATTTTACAACGCTTTTATTATTTTAAATATACAACTATTGGTAAACTTACATTTTTAAACAAAATGAACTTTTGTACTTATATCATAGACTTATTAAGTACTTATATGAGGTAAGCTCTTCCAGTAATTGATATTCTAGGGTTTACTTGTTTCACGAATCTTTGGCGATGTGAAGCCTTCAATCGCTTGTGTGTGCAACAATTCCTGTTGATGGAAAACAGTTACAAAATTTCCACTCGGTGGGTGGCGTTAAAGTTATTTATCATGGTTATTCAACCACATTAACATTACTAGTTGACTGACAGTTCCATATTTGAGAAACAGGATATAAACGGGTAGGAAAACCACACTCGGGAGACTGAACGATTAATCACATTAATATTGTAATGGAGAATTGATGTTTGGTTGTTGTTAGATATAAATGATGTTAATGTCAACAAACATTAATTTTATCCAACGTCCCATTCATCGACGTTTTGTTAGTATCGAAACCAATTGTTATTTAAATAAGGTTCACATGTAACGGGATACAGAGGTCCCGTTTAGCTAAATTATTGAAGTCAGGTATTGGCTTCACGACCATGTTACGAGCACGTTCATCCAGTTCATTTATTAGGATCTAAAATATGTTTGTATGGTTTTAATTTTATTTTTAGTTTATGTACGGTAAAGTGAGATACCTATTATAGCTGAATAGGTAAAGGTTAACGTTACTCTTCTGTAAATATTTTTATATACTTGACTATATGATAGTGTGATGAACGTATATTAACACTTTAATATTAGGATTGTCTTGCCACCGCGCAACTTTTATAAGAATTGGGCACGACGTCAGTTAGGAAGAAAAGTGTTTTCGAAGTTTGATTAGATTGATATTTAGAAATAGTAAGTTAAACAGGTTATTTAACAATCGCAACAACGGTGCAGCTATAAAAATGGTAATCAGCTGTCAATGATTTGAGTCTTGGGAGTCTTTTGAGAACATAAACAAAATTGCATCAGAGGTTATGAACAATGTATAACAAGCTAATCCAAATCGGATCGAAGTCAATGTCACAGTTTTGCAGTCAATGGTAACAGTATTGCATGAAATTAGAGTAGGTACCGTGGGACGTCGGAAGTAATCAAAGGGGGATCACGACGCGGACGCGCGCTAACAATCCGCTAATAGGGATCGTGTTCGTGACCCCGCCTCCCGGTCTGTACAATATCATGCGACGGATAATACTTTTATTGCCTTTTGTTATATCAATACTTCAGTTAAACTTTTTTGCGTCGAGATTACGAGGAAAAAGTTGCAAGTAGGTAGGTACGCGTAAGGTATTTTTCGTAAGAAAAGCATAATTCGGCCGTTTATTGAATGGAATCAATTTGGTGACACTGTACCCAATCGAGTTCAAAGGCTAAATCGACTTCAAAGGCTATGCAACTCTTTATATCTGCATAGGACAATAAAGATACCTCCCTGCAACAACTGTCCGTTTGTTTGTATTCTTAATTGCGGGACACCAAACTTAAAAACTTGTTTTATTTTTTTACATTTTGCAAACAATTAAACCAATTTTGGCAAATCGTTCATGAGGAGTACGTAGAGATAAATTATGAATAATATTTAATCAAAATGCATAACAAAGAACATAAATTTTACACTTTTAGAAAAGTATAATCTTATATATAAAATTCTCGCGTCACATTGTTAGTTACCGTACTCCTCCGAAACGGCTTTACCGATTTCTAACAAATTTTATACGCATATTCAGTAGGTCTGAGAATCGGCTACTATCTATATTTCATACCCCTAAGTGATAAGGTTGTTCACCCTTAACATTTTTTTAATTTATATAGCAACACAACGTTTGCCGGGTCAGCTGTAATCATCATTATAAATATGACCTAATAAATTTAAATTATGGAATGGTCATCTTTCACTCTTTTCCATATATTATTTAACAAAAAAAACAGCCGAGATTCATAACTAACTTTAATGATGAAATTAAAACATGAAATAACTAATTTGCGAAATCTTTTTACAGTTAGGTGTTTCAACGGACAATAGGGAGAAGCTTAATACGAATCGTGTTCACGACCACGCCTACCTTACTCTGTAAGTTTCAATATTCCTATCAATAACAAACTTTTTGCCTTCATTGTTACAGTAATAGACGCATTCTCTTTTTTGTAGAATCAACAGGCCCTGTTAACTGTGATTGAGTATATTTTTTACTGAATGAATATTCATGGCGGTACTTTAAGTGATCTTAGACATAAGGCTGCTTAAAATCAATACCTGTATGAAAAAGTTTAATAAAATTTCTAGTTTTTTGTCTGGATGTTTATATGCTTGTTTCTCACTGTTATCGAGCACACTGCGAAACCGGTAAGTACAAAATATTGCTTGGCTAGTTGACACAGCCTCTGAAACATGTGCACATATTTTTCTTAGAAAATGATGGTACCAGCGGAAATACAAAATTTTAGATTACATTGATCTATAACAAAAATCGGAAAATTACCAGTACTATACTATTATATTACTCGTATATGAATGTGATTTGTTTACGGTTCGAATTTTTAACTCTTACCTTTTCGTCATATACTTATTTGAGCATATGGGACATACAATAGGTCCCAGTTAACCAAAAACAATATCATATGTAAGTAATGCAGACTATATTTCATTTAGTACGATCATAAACTTGTCATGTATGTTTAGTTGTGATGTGGTCATCCATCACGGAAGATTTCGCAGGCAAAAGCTAGTATGCTATAGGTTTCTTTAATATAGGTACCTACAAAAAATAATTGGCGAACCTATACATGAGTTAGATACAGAATAATAAATTATAGTATTCGTCGAACGCTACATTATTTACAGTATCTATAACTGTTTGAGGAAAATTAACCATTGTTTCCTAAGCTCATCACACCAAAAAAGTATATTAACAATAGAACTGTATATAAGCATAGCCGTAGTATAAATTGCAAAGTGAAAATAATAAGTTGTATAACAAAAGATACGCGCAAATATAATAACGTGGTTCCGTTGAGCTATGATTCTACGTGAAGGTTTAATCTCTCTTATAATTATAAAAAAGCTTATAGTACATTTACAAATATGTAATTGAAAAGAAGAGCAGAGCAATTAAGTGGAAAGTAGGTACTCTAAAATTAAAATTACTTTTTTGCGTTTAATCTTATACATTGTGATAGTCATCTTTATAACATTCTCAAAAAGTATATAATAATTGTACTCGTAAAAGAATAATTAAAAGGGAATACAGATTATTTGCAGATACTAATAGATAAATTCTTTATGATCAATACAATATTAAATGTTACATACAAAATGGGTTTAACTTGTTCAAAGTATATTTTATGTCAACAAACATTTTAACAATAATTATTATCTAGCAATTTTTTTATCATTGTAACGAATTAAGTAATCTTTTACTCTGAAGATGAATTGATGATAAATAAGGATATAATTAAATTAATTTTGATTCTGTTTCGTTACGTAGTAGATATCAGTTGAATTCTATCCTATTATTATTATTACTTTTACATTTGAAAAAAAAAATGAAATGGACTGAACCGTTGGAATTCTTGTACGTGTATGAGATCTCAGGTGTATGAGATAGAAATAAATACTTTTCTAGGGGGCGATTTTCCCGTGACAATTGTAATTTAAAATTTTCTTTTTCTACTTGAAGTTTGCCTGTAAAGTATAAAGTTTTATATATTTTACTAATAAACACTAATTAGCATTTGCCACTGTGAAAAGGTACACAAATTGGAGTATTCTTTTGTAACTTAATACTTATTAACTATGCAATATGCGAAAATTCCATATTCATAACATCTATAAATGATAATGCATCAAACAAATATTTTTATAAGCACATAATAACGATGAGCACTAAGAATAACCAATATAAATAATCTTAGTAAAACTTACAACTTTGTAATAGTTTATCCAAAAGTATAACTAAGACTAATAGGTAGGTACTGTAATGATACCATTATCATTATCATACGACTAGGTTGCATTTTCATATTCTTCGTATATAAAATATATTATAATTAAAAAAAAGATATAGTAATTAAAAGCTTGGATCTCGTATTACAAAGAAAAACACATGCTCATACATTATTCCCTATTAATCTAAGAAACACTATAAAAATTGAAGTATATTTATCAGCTAAACAAAAAAAAAACAAATACATAAAACAAACGCTCACCCTCAACCTCTGGTCGCCCACGGTCCACACGCGGCTCGCGAAGTCGTTGGACGCGCCCACGATGTACGCGCCCGTCGAGTCGAAGTCCACCGACATCACGCCCGCGTTCGAACCCACGAGAGTACCCTTGTTCTCTACCGTACCTATATCGAAAATTTACTTAGATTATACAGAGGTTCCCTACCAGTGGTCCGCAGAAGCCATATTATGGTCCGCGAACAATTTTAAATTTAGCGGGCCATTTATTAAATTTAGCCGTTTGAAAGTAAGTGATGATTTGCGTGTAACTTTCAGTAACAATAGTCCTAGGATAGCTGAACTTGTAAAGATGATGGAAGTACCTACAGCAATTACATTAATACAAAACTAAAAGAGTGTATTCTATAATATTATTATTTATTTTTATGTTTATTATTTTTATATTAGGTATACTATTGAGTTTTTCATGAAAAGTTAAAGTGTCAGTTTTATTATAATAGTTTATTTTAATTGTACCTATATAGTGGTCGCTGCTTACAAGAATGTCGTAGAAGTGGTCAGGGACCACTTCTACGTATGGTCAAGACCAAGGAAAGGTTGGGAACCTCTGGATTATTACTACTAAAATACATAAAATAATTATTGAATGTACTTTTTGAAGATGGTAGATCACACGCACACACTTTGACTCCACCCGCACCACCGCCACACCTATTTTTACCTTATAACAGCAGTGTTAAAGGCTGATGTGTTCTGATTTTAAGGGTGTGAGAGAGATATACTTTTCCGTGACATTCCAGCTTTGTCCTCCGGGGCAGTAGAACATTTGTGGGCGACCTCATACCTGAGGTCCTGAGAACCGGTTCCGGTAGGAATCTAATCTTCCGGTAGGAATCTAATCTTATTTGGGGTTGATTACAGATGGGCGGCAGTTGCCACTCACTATTAGGTGGACTACATGCTCGTCTGCTATGTAGAAAAAAATGTAATCAAATCCGTATTAATTTAATTAGTGTAACCGGGCAGATCTTGTTCAACCAGAAAAATCTATTTCGACAACATCACCACCTACCGAATTCATAAGAATCCCATTTTTAAGCTAGAAGAACCATCTATACACACTCAGAAAATATCATTGAAATCGAGTTGAGCGGTTTGGGAGATCGTGTACCAATACATGAGATTTATATCAAGGTAAATAAACGTAGTGTACCGATTGATCGTTGGATTGATAACCGTTAAAGCAAATCTAGCATCAGCATCGCTACCAAGAAGCATTGCAATACTTATTTTATATTTTTGTAATAGATCATTTTCACGTGAAACTGAGCAAAAACAAAAATAGACCCGCGAAAACAGCAAGGTGTGAAGAACAATATAACAAACTTTTCAACGATGTTTTTTTCAGATTATCCCAAACCCGACTTCACAGTCTTAACATAGTATAGAATATGTTTGCGTATATTTAGAATTACTTGACATACATACATGTTCTAGTGACCTTGTTTACATCACGTTTAGTGTTACTTTGTAAAATTGTTGACGAGTAGTTCCACGAATCGAACGTGAAAATATATCGGAGCAATTTCATCGCAGTTTACGACATGAAATCGAAGTAAGGTATTTACACTACACGAGGGGTATAAAATGTTATCTTAGATACCATATATCTTGTACTATATGAACGAAATGAATATAATTTTATGATTCAGCTTTCAAAGGTATATCAACTTGAAACGAATAGTTATTACTCCACTTAGAAAGAAAGTGAAGCCCAGCATACTATTGACTTTTCATTTCGTAAAATAGATTGTTTTAAACTTTTAAAAAATATTGTAGGTATTGCTATTCAATTTAAAACATTATTATATTTTATTTTGAATGATATTCAAAAATAATAAATTAATTTTGAATACTGGTTGTTTTTGCATGATCGCTCGTGTATTTGACAGAAGCATTTGGATGTCTTTCGACCGTCGATTTGCGATTTACCTGACCTATGACTGTTAAATCTACTCATTTTGATTAAACAAAATTTGCTTGAATGAATGAATAAAAATCAAGCAATCATATTGTGTATATTGGCTCACACATTCCTGGTATAGGGCACGTCTAAGCACTATATTTAATAATTAAGGCGAATCTATTTAGATTTCTAAAGTACTTATTCCACTTTCTACCTTACTATTTACTTAGTCTACATTCTTACATTTGGACACATCCCAAAGCTTAACTTTTCTGTCTGCGCCACCAGTAGCCACGATCCGATCAGTCGGACTCCATTTGACAGCATTCACTTCACCATCGTGTGCATCCTGAGAAGAAACATAGTAATCATGGTTTGTTTTATGTAACAGATAATTTCACAGATTTGGGACATGGTCACGACAATACAACATTTAATGTTTTGATAATTAATCAAACCGTAACTTTCATACCATACCTACCAAAATTTCCTAAGTTTCTTTAATTTAGTAGTAAATCATTGTAATTGTGTGTAATTGTAATGTATGTAAATGCAATTATCTTGTATTGAAAGAGATATATCCCAAACTAGATTTCATAGTCTGAACATAGTATAAAATATGTTTGCGTATATTTGTGGGAGAATGCTTCATTTCATATATATAAATATTCCGTTTTTAAAATCACATGATATTAATTTCGAACTACCGCTCCGTATTAACAATTGGCTACCCGTATCATGGTATAAAAAAGGGGCGCGCAACTGTCAACAGATCAGAAGTTGTCCAATAGTGGGCACGGCACGGTGGTGCTCTGAACTGTTTGGTGTTTTGCTTGGGTGTTATTGTTACTATGGTGGCATTAACGCTTATTCATTTAATTATTTTAACTATATTTTTATAAGTATTGGTTAAATTAGTTGAATCGAAATACCATTGTAGATCTACCTACCGGCGCGCCCACATCAGAATCGGGATAGGATACGCCCTTTTATTACGTAATAGTTTTAAAGTAACGGTAACAGAAGATAATCAACCGCGTGTGTAGGAAGTGTTCAACTGAAGAATTTATCGTGGCTGTACTCCTGACGACAGTTTGGGACGCGCAATGGAGGCGATATTGACGAGGCCTTCGACATTGGAGGAGCTGTGTGTGAAACACACGATGAACCGGTTGCGTGAGTAACGTGTACGGTTTGTCTAAATGTTGTAATAATTGTATGTGCATTATTTTAGCTACCGCAAGCGTGTGAAGTAGCTTGGGTATGAAAATTGAGAAGGTGGAAGGTGGTTTGCATCATCCATGTTAACCGTCTACGTAATTAAGACTCATTGGCGCCGAGACTCATTGGCGAACGATTGGCGCTCCGGTATGATCAAACCAATAGTTTTTATATTTTCGATTGTTAAACTTGCTATTTTTTTGCTATTTGAAAGTTGTTAAAGATTATAAGAATCACTAATATGAAAATATTTGGTTATGCGCGAAAAATTTAACAATCACACTCGTAGGTACCGACATTTTTTTAGAAATGTTTTGGGTTTTTAAAATCTTCGAGTCATTTCAACTATGCTTTTCACAGTTTCGTTGCTTATATCAACTCTTTAAGAGTCGATGCTTGCTTATGCTAAATAAGTAAATGAATAACGATCATACTGTTTTAAATTATTGCGCTGCAAAAAATATTTTACGATTGTGAATACAAGTTCTGATATCTACCCTTTTGTATGTACCTATTCGTTGTAATGCATTTAACATTCTTAATAAACTCCCAGTTTTAAAATAAAACTAGTCACAATGAAGATTATTATTGAAGTAAAAGGTTTGATAAATCAGGTAGCATACTTTTTGCCATCGCAATTCCATGGCCCGTGAATTTCGTAAGTTTTATTTCTAGTTTCACCTGGAACACCGTGATAGTGAGATATGTATTGTGCTCATTGAAAGGTGTACTCTCAACCAGCGCTTGTCATTTTTAGTAGGATGCTATCTAATAATATTTACCTAGCGCTTGTTCCCAGAATCTGTAACTAAAATGAAAGCTGCTTATTGGGGGTTTTGTAACAACACTTGACTTGTGATGGCCGTAGACGTGGACCAAAATTGAATGAAAATGAAACATTTAGATTCTGGTGGTGAGTCAGTAAGTTGTTTATCGGTAAGCGACTTTGTGCTCTTACAAATTTGTGTATTTAAATTTATTGATAAAGGTTACAATTTGCGAAGGATACATTAAGGTAAAGCTGAAGAAAAGGAGTTTGGTAACGTTCGCATCACCCCAAATGGTTGTAACTATTACTTGCTATTCACTTTAAAAATTGCAGAAGTAAAGAATAATGGTGCAAAGCTGTAAGCATTTTGATCGGTCAAATGTGTTTAAAGGTTTAATTTAATAAAGACAATTCATCAGCCTCGCTCGGAGTCGATCAAGTATTTTTAATAATAACTTAAAGTTTGAACTTGTTTTACAGTAGTTTAAATTGTTATTGGATCTTTTTTCTTATTTTGTGTCATAGTAAATAATACCTTTCGAGATGACGTACATCACGATCCTAGACTTACGTGTGAAATTATATTATGTTGGTACCTTTAGTGAATACTTTAACAGTGCTAAGACAACTATACCATCATGTAATCTAGCTAACAATCTAAACGTTTTAATTATTCATTGACATAAGGAGTTTATTGTTATTTTATTTAGTTTTGTAACTGTGCAGATGACGACATTACGTCTAGATATACGGCTGTGGATATAACAAATTCAGAATATTCATGCACGCAATGTTTATATTAAACGAAACAATTCGGCGTGTTTTTCTCCTATTCATAATTTTGTCGTCGTTACACTCAAGCAGATAAAGGTTATAAAGGTGGTAGAAACTTTTAGGGTCCGGCAATACCAATACCATAGAGCAGTGTTAGGCTCTGCTGTGTTGAAGATATTGATGGGCCTCAGTAGCCACTTACCATCAGGTGGACTGCATGCTTGTCTGCTACTTCTAAAATTTGGTTTAAAGTTTTTGTGTGTGAGCGAATATTATGTATAAATCAATACGGGACGAAATAACGGTATTTGTAGGTATACTTATTATTCAAATGGTTAATTACAATAACTTTTGGAAGTTATTCACAATTTCTGGTGATAACAGATACTTAACATGTGTTATATTAAATTGAAATAGGTAATTCTGTTATTATCAGATATTGTATTGGAACTCGCGGTTCATACCAGAAAATATTCGTTATTATTTTGTGTTCATACTGTTTCGACCGCTGTTTGTTATTCTACGAATTAAAATGTATATCTTTGCAGATTTATAAGTCAAAGTCAGGTTCGGACGAGCAATTATATACCTACTGCAAGTTCTGATAAAATTCGAAAAATCGAATACTGCAAAAAGAAAAAGAGACAAGAGTACATACACTACTGTCAAATTGGACTCTGCAATGTGTGATCATTATTGTGTGGTAAAGACTTTGTTTGCAGTAATGCCTATCGCACAAACGAAGGTAATTGTAAAATTCAAGGTAAAAGTAAAATGATATAAGGTAAATAATATAATGAAGGTAGGATGACTCCAATAACTTTTTACGCTTAATGACCTGGTTTTCGTTGTAATGTAACTGTGGACTTCAGAGTGTTATTTCGTTGGCATTTAACGTCATCACATGAACGGTACGAACTATAGCTCATGTTATGGTAAGGCAATAGTATTTTAATTATTTTATTAAGAATAACGACCACGGAGTACTTGCTGCTCTGATATTTTCTTTACTGTATGTAAAGTTGACATTAAAACTGTTTTGAACGTGACAATTCACTTTATTATTATTTTCACACATTTGTGTTGTAGACATCAGGTTTTTCGGTTTGAAATTAACTTTTACTTTTTTATTTTTATGCTTGTTACAGCTTATTTGTTTACAGTTCTAAATAAGAAAAGCACTCGTGCATGGTTTTGAGCAGGTCTCGAATAGTTTCTTATAAAATTCTGTCATAGTCAAATGAGCTGACTTAAAAGGCATTAATGATTTTCAAGAAATCCTGTCTGAGATAGTCAGACACATTATAACAAATTCAGTAAAGGAAGACATCGTGAAGAACTACACATCGGGAAATATATTCTCAAGGGTATCTGGAGTCTCTACCCAGTGTACGTTTGGCGATGCAGAAGACTATGCCATAGATTTAAGCGAGCCAAACGAAAAGATCTGTAGATTTTACTCTCAAACCATGAACGAAACGCGGAGCTCTCTCGTTATATCGTATATAATTATTGACTATACATATAATGTAATGTGTTTTCAGACTACGAGAACATGTGCTATGGAAAGTAAACTATTTGAACATGTCAGATGACTGTGAACCCTGTGAAGCAATGACAGTATCGACAGTCAAAAATCTGGTAAAAACTTTGTGTTTCTCTTGAGTACCTGCGAACTTTGGAACGGTATGTGGATTGTAAGTTCAGTGTTATCGGGATTGTCTTGCATATCGATGATTGTCTGGCCAACAGTCATGTTTATGTTTGATAATAACCCGAGTGCCATGTGACTTGGCAATTCTTTTCAGGGAATAATCAATTATGTACGTACGTTATGTGACTTAATGAATGTTTTTGATGTCATGTGACTTGACATCAGCCATGTGACTTGGCAATTCTTTTCAGAAAATAATCAATTATGTACGTACGCTATGTGACTTAGCGAATTTATGATGTCATGTGACTTGACATCAGCCATGTGATTTGGCAATTCTTTTCAGATAATAATCAATTACGTACGTAAGCTATGTGACTTAGCGAATTTATGATGTCATGTGACTTGACATTAGCCATGTGATTTGGCAATTCTTTTCAGGAAATAATCAATTATGTACGTACGCTATGTGACTTAGCGAATTTATGATGTCATGTGACTTGACATCAACCATGTGATTTGGCAATTCTTTTCAGATAATAATCAATTACGTACGTAAGCTATGTGACTTAGCGAATTTATGATGTCATGTGACTTGACATTAGCCATGTGATTTGGCAATTCTTTTCAGGAAATAATCAATTATGTACGTACGCTATGTGACTTAGCGAATTTATGATGTCATGTGACTTGACATCAGCCATGTGATTTGGCAATTCTTTTCAGATAATAATCAATTACGTACGTAAGCTATGTGACTTAGCGAATTTATGATGTCATGTGACTTGACATTAGCCATGTGATTTGGCAATTCTTTTCAGGAAATAATCAATTATGTACGTACGCTATGTGACTTAGCGAATTTATGATGTCATGTGACTTGACATCAGCCATGTGATTTGGCAATTCTTTTCAGATAATAATCAATTATGTACGTAAGCTATGTGACTTAGCGAATTTATGATGTCATGTGACTTGACATCAGCCATGTGATTTGGCAATTCTTTTCAGATAATAATCAATTATGTACGTAAGCTATGTGACTTAGCGAATTTATGATGTCATGTGACTTGACATCAGCCATGTGATTTGGCAGTTCTTTTCATGTGACACGACCATTTATTTACACTATTAGACACCGGTTATGGGGTTAACCAATTAAAGTTACGTGTTTTGTGTACCATGAGATTTGGCTTCTGTGGTTAAAATTGAGACTATATTATCCGCGAATCTAAAGTAGTTTATCCACTTCTTTAATATTATTGAATTTGATTTTTTTAAACTTTTGTTCGCGAGCCGTAACGGCTGCTCGTCAGAATGGCCGTGTGGGAGAATGCTTCATTTCATATATATAAATATTCCGTTTTTAAAATCACATGATATTAATTTCGAACTACCGCTCCGTATTAACAATTGGCTACCCGTATCATGGTATAAAAAAGGGGCGCGGAACTGTCAACAGATCAGAAGTTGTCCAATAGTGGGCACGGCACGGTGGTGCTCTGAACTGTTTGGTGTTTTGCTTGGGTGTTATTGTTACTATGGTGGCATTAACGCTTATTCATTTAATTATTTTAACTATATTTTTATAAGTATTGGTTAAATTAGTTGAATCGAAATACCATTGTAGATCTACCTACCGGCGCGCCCACATATTAATCTTATCTCTTAAGTTTAATGAATATAAATCATTAAAAAGCTTGTATCAGAGTATTTGTAAAATATATTTCGAAGACAATCATATGAAGTATAGATAGTTTAGATTACCTATAGATAAGAGTGTAGATAAATTTACGTTTATAAATTGTTCAATCAGTTTTGAACGACGAAGCGCATTAGCTGGTTTGAATGTTAATTGGGGTTTGAATACGATAACTTGATAAAGATAGATACATAGCATTACGTTTATATTTCGTGTCATATCGTGCCTTGAGAGGTTCACACAGATGTAAAGTTTATGGAAAGGAAACTGGTAATATTTCTTTCTTGTTGTGATTTTATTTAATTAAATCTTTATATTTATAGCCCTACTCAAAATGGGACGGGGTGCCTCGATACTGGATACAAAAATATGCCGTCAAAATTCGTATAAAAGTGCTCTATTTTACTTTTCGCGTACAACAACATCTTAAAAAATATATTGTACAATTTTTATGTAATCAGAAATCTTCGGGATATTTTAATACTTACAAATCTAAGTCCAACTTTAGTAGGCAAGGCAGTTGCATAATAAGGCATAGAGTCCATAATTTTGTCCTCTGATGAACTCCCACTACTTCTGCTCCCACCCTCCCTTGCCGCTTCTTCGAGTTCTTTTCGAACCTTGTCACTCTTTTTTCTGAAAATAATAATAACACAATATAATGAAAAAATTTAAACTCATACTCGTACAGAATTACCTGTGTTATGGGTTCCATGAAAACAAACAAATACACGAACACGCAGATCTAGAAGAGATATCATTTTTTGTCCATTGGATTTCTGTCTAGCCGGATATCGTACATACCCCAATACCCAAGGTTTAGCATATTAATATAGTAACCATTATGCTTCACAGTCAATTAACAAAATATGTTACTCATATCCTTATATTATCTTATAAAAATACATTAAAATATTTCACATTTCAATGTTTGCTTGCCATAACCATTCCTTGAAGCTTCTCCTCGTATCCTTGCAAGCAATATCTACACGCGAGCATAAATACCTTACCAAAATTCATAAACAATCCAGTACAATATTTCACAGCCAAGCTTGAACTTTATATAGTTCATATTGCTAATAGCCTATTACATTTCATGTATATAAAGGCTTAAGTCATAAATTGACGAGTTATTTTTATGGATGATACATTATTATATCAAAAATATACATCAAACTGTGCCAAACACATGCAACCATGCCAAAAACCATGCAGCGATAAAACTACGCGAAGTATTGAATAATGCTTGAAAACTATTGAAGTATTTTCAATTTAATCCAAACTTTGATTGATATTTTTGGTCGTGGTTGTTAGTATAATAACGGAACAAATAGAACCAAATTACTGACAATGATATAGCATAAGTTTACAAATGCTTAAGGACTCGGTGAGATTCGAACTGATGACAAAGAAAATGGATAAGAATAATATTAAGAGACTGATATTATTATACCCTTCACCGATCCATATTGGAACAGCGTGGTGGAGTATTCTAACCCAGATTTGCCTAAACCGAACCATACCCACCCATGTTATCACAAATATTTAGTTTTTGATGCCTAATAGATGGCACGTACAATTATTTATTAAAATGTCTTAAATAAATATAATTTCGTTCACTATTTTTTATAAATAAATACATACGTTTGCTTTACAAAAAGTATTCGTAACACCACCTAACACGAAATTATACTAAACTTAATAATAAGCAAAACTTTTTATAAAAGTTAAATACCTATCACTTCAAGGTTGGGGTCATCTAATTTACCAGTATATAACACATTTATGCAAACGGTATAGAATATATGATATGTTACATATTTACAATTTTACAGAAACTAAACCATAAAATAAAAGTTATTTTAGAACAGGAAGAACCTCTATTTTTTCCATGACAATCTTATTTGATTAAAATGAATTTCATTGAATTTTATACTTTAAAATATCTTCATTATAACACCAGTTATTTTTTCGTACGCAATATTCTCATATAAAATAAGTACACAAGATAACTATGTCATAGATGGTTTTTACAGTTTCCTTGACATTCCATACTCGTTACAAAGCGTGCAATAGTTTCTATTTTAGACGGTACCATCAAATTTAATGACAAACAATAGAAAAACAGAAACGGTTAAAATTATTCCGATATGTACAAAAACAATAAATGCTGTAACATAATAAAAATTTTAGAACAAACGAAACTAAGAATCACCAAGTACATTATACAAGTAAACAACATAGGTAAATTAAGGTAGAAAAGTACAAATCCAATTAGATACTCGTAGTAAATACCACAAACCTTTAGGTACCTATACAACATATTTATTACAAACATTAATTTCCCACCAGAACATAATAAAAGAACAAAACGAAATAGAAATCGAAATATGAGTCAGTTTCAGAGTGCAGTTAAGACATATGTATATATGGACCATTTGTAATGAAAAAGTAACAATGTTTTAATTTAACGCCACAATGCCTTCAATCCACCACATTCTCATTCACATTATGTCAAACTCACCCAAAACTAACTCTACCAATCGTGTTGATGAAAAACGCGGTAGGGTTGCTTGACCTGTTGAAGAAATTAAACAAAAAAAGCAAACAAAAATTATATATACTTATGCAAGCTTACTAAGTCGCGTGTCACACATAGCCCGCTCTACTCATACACGTACCATATTATGATTATACACAAATATATATTAATAAGTAATTTTGAAAATAAAAGCGAATAATTGGAAAATTAAAAGAATAAATTAGTCTTCTTTAGTTTCGGAAAATTAAAACATGTAATATGAGATTGAAAGGTGCTCAATTTAAGATCCAATACCATTATAAAATAGTACATAGATGTAGGTATGAGTGTCGTAAAAACCATATATGGTTCTCGGTAAAAATCTGATCAATATTTTTATTTAATAGTGTCAACTTAATTTACACAGTGAATTCTATTACAGTATTTCGTAAGATTATGCGATGAAACTGCACAAATCAGAATGAACTCTCCAAAATATGTAACAAATATATCTAGCAAAAAGCCACAAAAATCACTACAAATACAACGTGCTTGTATTTACTATTGTCCTATCCACAAAATTACATAATGTATACTAAAAATATAATACATACTATATAATTTCAAACAACATACACGCAACATCCACCCTTATTTATAAATATTTATATAACATTTAATTATAACTTACTTGAGAAAATGTTCATTTTCCTCGTTCATTTTGTCTGCATCCTTAGCTTTGTATTTAATTAATCTTTCAACTAGAGATCGATTTTCGTCCTGAAATCAAAGGAAATTAAAAAAATTAAATATATTTCAATCATACTAATCAATTGTATCCAAGTGGGATACTCAATGAAATAATTGATTTATGAAGTATGAATAATATTATTAAATAATCAAGTAGGTATGTGATGTCTTCAAGAAGAAACCAAATGCTATTGCGCAAAACAAACCCAAGTCTGGGTTAGTACACAATTAGACCTAAATTCAAGCCTTAGAAAGCCTTAGTTGAAGCACGTTGAAGGTAGTATGTAAATAAGCACTGACATTTATTAATATTGTAATCAATAGATTAAAAGAACTTAAAAATAGCGTATAAATACTGTATATTATGATCAAAAATATAACAACAATTATATGTTACTTAACGGTATATAAAAAATCACGCATAAAAATAGGTACATACGACACGAGATTCAAATTTCTTAACCGTTATCCTTTTAATCATGTTTGAACTAAAAAAACGTAAATCACAAAATTGAACTGCCGACGATACTTTTATTATATGACTAACGTAAACGATACGCGTATGTTGACAGCCCGACGCCAAATTTTCGACTGAACTATGGATATTAAAGAGGATATAGGCGTAAACATTTTATACGTATACGAATAATCACATGAGAGTCGTAAAATATACAGCGTGCTACTGTTTATGGTTGGCGAAATATCCATTTACTTAGCTAATACAAAAATTTCATCAATTACTCGTCCACGTCCTAGTTCTATATACATTTGCACCTTTATTGCGTCTATTACTTACAGACTTTACAACTTGGTAGCTTGATGCGACACACACTTTTTAAAGTACGTACGACGACCATGTAGCTATGTTTTACATACGAATATTTAAAATTAAAATGTTTGCTTGTTCCTTAATGTCAGTTTCTAAGCTTATCTTATAATATGACCATTTCCAATATCTGCCACATTTGACCTAATTTCACCAATAGCTTTTTTGGGTGGGACCGACAGATTTTTCTCCTCTACCCCCTCCAAATAGAATTTCACTTTACATATTATAATTTAACTGAAGCTGCATTTGGTAACTTCACGTATATTGGACCAAGGACCAGGAATATCAACAAAACGTGTCGGTATTACACCAAACATGTAAACAGACAAACGGTGCAAGAGACAAATACAGCAAGGATGTTCTTGATCTTCATTGTCCTTATTATAAAAAACAGTATCTTTACATTAATTTATGAAGAAAGAAAGGAAGTGAATACATCTGTCTATGCTCAAATTTATTAAATATTTTATGAAACATGCTGGATACGATGGACAAAACCTCATATCGGCTTGGCATATTGCCACTATTTCAATGATGCAATAAAAATTTGAAGTTCCAGAGAATAGTTTGAGCTTTCAACTGCGTGTTATCTTCCATCATGTTTAACGCGAAGTGTGTATCATATAACTAACTGGTTAAAGTTGTTAACTAGATAGGAGATACATTTATCAAATGTTTTATCAGAACTATAGGTAAGTCTATTCGTTTATGAGTTGTGTCGCGAATGTGTTATTTTTTATAAGTGTACGCGCAAATGAACGCATAGCTATGCCAAAAATATTCCACTAAAGTAAACAAAAACACGTGTGGCCGTGATGAGATTTTCATTTCTAGTAAACTGTCATACAATGGGTTTCATATGGAGCCTTATTAAATTTATGTAATAAATAGTGGAGCAAACTGTACAAATCTTCTAGCCAACACAGGACACCGAGAATAGCCGTCACTTCTCAGTGGTTTCGTCAGCCGCTTCACAGCCTCCGTCAAGGTTAAACCATTGTTATGTTACGATATGATCAGAAACAGAATACTGAATGTCTCTTGTGAATATAACCGAGCACGCTTTTGTTTTTGTCTCTTTTATTTGATTAATATATTTTTTCTAAATCAGCATTCATATTTTCGCCTTACTTTAACTAATAGCAATAAAAGAGGACATTGACATAGAGGAATTAAATAAGTATACCTATTTATATTTGTACTCTAGATATTATTGAGGAATAATACTACTTGTCGTGTATAAGTATAACAATCAGTAACCAAGTAAATTACACAATCAACAATAAACAATTTACCATTTTCACATTAGTTATCTGAAGTAGTTTAAACTGGGTAATTAACGTGTCAATTATAAAATCCATTAGTAAATTAAGCGACAGCTTCAATTGTTTTACGTTTCTAGATTATAAGTGAAGATTTTAATAGGAAACGCCATTTATATTATCATTCTTTCTGCATTATAAGAGGTATACAGCTGTGTTCCTATTTTGACGTAGTAATAAACCTTTGAGGTTTTAACTTACTTCTGAGGGTCAGCAATACATCTGTAATTAATCTTAAATGGGACTTCTGTCGTACTTGCGGTCTGTTGCAGAAGCACTGACAGTCTGGTGTTCTGAAATTCGGCACGTCCAAAGTTCGAATCCCAGGCATGCACCACTGAATTTTAAATGGATGTGTGAATTAGAATTATAGATTACTACTTTATCTAATGATGAAGGAAAACTTCGTGAAAAAACCTGAAAGGTCTCTGTGAGGTCTACCAATCTGACCTTGCATGGTATGGAGGACTACATCCAAAATCTTCATACGCAATGGGTGGGGACCCTAGCCTAGGTTATGGTTTGACGGCGCCGGATGTCTATAGTTAGCACATGACACTTTATTTCATAATCCTAAGCCTAGGAATTAAACAGTAATGGGTTGATTCCATCATAGTATAGTTCTTTATGAAATTGTATACTTGTTGTAATGACTATGTTCTACTAACTTTAGAATATAGTGAAGTCAATAGACCAAATGATATTAGGTTACACAATATTGAAGTGCACATTATACAACTTTATATATAGAAGATTACACCTTCTTCACTTACTTTTGTCTGTAATGTAACAATTTCTAACAATATAGTAATAATATCCAATTGTAGCATCCATGCTACAATTGGATAACGTTTTCTAATGTCCAATATTGGATTGTTACATTATGTACAAATTATTCAGAAATTAGAATTACATTTAAAATTGGAATTTACATTTAGAAAATTAAGATGTAATTGATTTGAATCCAGAGGCACCACCATCACACTTATTTCTTCATATAAACAGCAGTGTTAAGCGCTGCTGTGTTTGTGATAAGGGATAATTCTTATTTATGACATACCCACTTGGTTCATAGGGATAGCAGTACACCTGTAGCCTACCACAGGTAAGACTACAATCTTATCTTGGGTTGATCATACATGTCCATGGTTGGCAGTAGCCACTTAACATCGGGTGGACTGCATACTAATTAGCTACATAAAATAAACAAAATTACTTGTGCTTTCCTCAATTTGTCTTCAATAGCTGCAAATGCAATTTGTAAAGCTTGATGCTCGTCCCGCAACATTTGATTTAAACCTTGTAGCTCAGTCATATTGGTTTCATACATTTGAATCTCTGCTCGAAGCGATGCTATGACTGCAGTGTTTTCTGAAATTCTGAAAACAAATATACCTAAAATAAGCATTATTTTGTGCTCCATAAGTGCAATATAAAGACAGAGAATCAGTGTCATCAGCACCATAAAGTGTTATATTAAATATATTGCGCTTAGTACAATACATAAATAATATAAATTGATCAGTAACTTTAGTCTACTGATACTAGATTATTTATCAGTTTTATTATTGGGATCAATATTGTACTGACATTATCTGCAGATTGAATCTAAATTAAAAGCAATAACCAAATGCACTTCGGCTTAAAGCATAGAATAAAAAATTGCAACATTTCACAACATTTAATTTATTGCATTATGTTATATCTATTATTAGCTTGGATGAATCACAAGTCCTCAGTTTTCATTTCAAGTTTGTGTACCATGACATAGACATCTAATATATAAAATTCTCGTGTCACAGTTTTCGTTGCCATACTCCCCCGAAACGGCTTGACCGATTTTGATGAAATTTTTTGTGCTTATCCGGTATCTATGAGAATCGGCCAACATCTTTTTTTTCATCCCCCTAAATGATAAGGGTTGTTCACCCTTAACATTTTTCGGGTCAGCTAGTTGTATATTATAAGTCTTATCACTATTAACATTTATTAGAAAAATATATTTACTTACACAATATCCTTAGCTTGTAAACTCTTTTCTAAGTCATGAACCTTAGCGTTGAGATTAATAATTTGTTGAGCACTTTCTCCTCTACGTCTATGAAGAGAAGTTAATTCTTCTTGTTGATTTAAAATTTTCTGTTCTAGAGCCTGAATTTTTTCATTGCCGCTGCCTGTAATATTAATGTATTTGGTGAATTATTTCCTTGTACACATCAAAGTGATTGCTGGAATCAAACTGTGACTGTGACCTAAACTATTCTCATTATAGCAGGAGGCTTACCATACTTACATCCTATACCTAGTCTAGGTTAAGAAAAACAAGCTTTAATTACATATGTCTAATAAGGGAACGTACCCGTACTACGTGACCTATTTTATTATATTTTTCGACTCCTCCCCCCTCCGGTGACCATCCGTAGTATATGCTAAGACACCCCCTTCCCCTTCAATTGTTTCGCAGAAAATGCAACAATAAAAAAGTTTTTTTGCAACTATTGGGACGGTACAACAACATTATTGTATACACCTGTAGCACGGCGTCTTATCGACTTGCTTGACCACTTCACTAAACTGCAAACTGTCTAACAAACAGTGCCTGTTTTCATTCAATTAGCTGACGTTTCAACAGTTGAAGAAGCACTAAACTGCACTCTGCGCCATATTCAAATGTAGTATAAAAGCGCGAGATTTCTCTCGATGAATTCGACTGTGTGACAAAAATCTAATCCCCCCCCCCCCCTCCTGTGATTCAGCGTAATATTTTAAAGACCTAACCTAAATGGGTCACATAGTATGGGTACGACCCCTAAGATGGACTAAGAAATTTACAATATATGGTACTACACGATTTTTGTATGTGGAATTGGTGTTATTGTACTTATAACAGGAGATATTACTAGGTAGAATAATGTTTTATGCACCAATTATGCCATTATCTACCCACACCATGCAACATGAATGCATGTAACTACTTTAAAAAGCCAACATAGCAAGGCTATCTTGGCTCTGGCACGATGCAATATATTTGTTGTGTTACAAGCTTAACTTCCAATTTATTTCAATACAATGTTCAATTTATTTCAATAGAATAAATGTTGTCCTTCACCACCTATACAGTCGGGTTTAATAACATTCTTATAATATGTGCGCCTATTTGGATATACATATTTTAAAATTATTGAATATAAACAAACCTGTGTTTGATAATATACTCTCAGTATTTGAATATCTTATTCTTTCATTAGCCAGTGTAAGTTGAAGATTTTCATTCTTGAGTGTATTAACATTATCAAATAGTCTGCTCTCTGAAAATGATAATGTATAAAATGCCATTAGTATGGAAAGACAAATGATATTGTTTGTGGAGAAATAAATTATTAATAATGTGTTTGATAACAGATTCCAAGAACGAAAGGTAAACATTGCAATAAGATCATTCTATAAACAGTTTACAAAGCTTATATAAATTTTAAATTAAAGTGAAAACGAACCTAGATCTTAAGGATTAAAATATCCATTATTTACTATAGAAAATCCATTTATACTATAGACAAAGACAATTAATCTGAGGTTATGTTACTTACGAAAAGTGATTATATCCTGGAATGAAGACGTCTCTCGCTTATTTCGAGCCTGTAATTGGCTTATAATACTTTTTCTCCACTCGCCACTTTCCATTTTGAACGATAATTTTACTCTTTCATATAAAAATATTAAAAAATGTTACTTTCAATATCAAAACAAACAGATGTCATGACAAAATTTAAAAAAAGTTAGTTTCCTTTGTAACTTGTTGCTTATTAACAAACAGCAGTAGTACGAATAATTATAAGAAACATGATTTACGAGTAGAAAGAACGATTTCAAATTCTTAATCTATTATTTTTCATGTTCTCGGTAAATAAATGTTGACATGAGCCGTCAAATTTCTTTTTTACGTCAATTACTTTCTTATATGTCAGTGGCAAAGATTTCATGTATTCTAAAGACCTGTGTGTCAAACAAGAAATAATATAATATTTAATAATAAGTATTGATATATTAATAGAACCATAAATGGCAGCTGAACTCGTTTTTATATAAAAAATGTTAATTCATCGTTTGGCTTTAGCATTTTTTATGATTTCACACAGATGTATACGTTACAGTTAGAGTGATCAAACAGATATTATACATAATGACTGGTTATTGTGTTTAAAAACTAATTCAGTCCAGACAATGTGGTAAATTAATCACTGTATCCGGCTGTTATATATAATAGCAATTTAAAGCTGGGTTTAAAAAAATATTTTTCTCATAAAGACTTACAGTCACTTACATGCGAACAATTATTTAATTCATAGCTATTTTTTTTTTTTTTTTTATAATATAAGAGTAGCAGACGAGCATGCAGTCCACCTGATGGTAAGTGGCTACTGCCGCCCATGGACATCAGTAATCAACCCCAGATAGGATTAGATGTTCCTACCTGAGGTCGGCCACAGATGCGCCGCTACCCCTGAGGACCAAGCTGGAACGCCTCGGAAAAGTCTGTCTCCCTTACCACACCCTTCAAACCGGAACACAGCAGCGCCTGCACTGCTGTTATTAGGTAGAAATAGGTGTGGCGGTGGTGCCGCCGGAGTCGAACCACAAAGGGTTCTACCACCTTCAAAACTCGTTTGTTATAAAACTCGTGTGTTTGTTATAAAAAATATACTCGTTTGTTTAATGAATCGGCTAGCTAGCTAATGTTATTGTAAAAGCCCGAAGACTGGTAAATCTTAAAATTAACTCAAATTATTAATGAAAAATTCTGTTGTATTATCCGCTTGGGTGTTGTAATAGAGTAACTATGAATGATATAGTACAGACCCATATTAATGTGAACCGGACCCACCCCATTGCAGGGCGCTGCCGCGCCCTGCTCGCTTAGATTTTTATTTTCTGTTATGTTCCAACCTAACCTAACCAATACCAAGCCTGTATGAAATTCTATAGGATTGGTTAGGTTAGGTTGGAACATAAAAGTAAACATTATTATTATTTAATTCAGTAGGGGTAGGTTCATCTTGGTAATTGAACAAATATAGGCACTAGTAACAGAAGGCATGGCAGTGCCTCCGCCAAGTCTAGCCACGGCCGTAACATACTTTTCTCGAAGCAATAATAATATTTAATTACAAATTGGTCTCAATATTTTGGTTGTCTCAATATCTTGCAGTACCTTTTAATCAAAAGGTATATACGTTTATATTGTTATCAAAATTAGGAAATGAAACATATAATTTTATCCACATGTTTATTCTTTATTGATTGTTTTAATAATATGCGAAGAAAATTAATTTTAAGTAGAATTTTGCACCTATTTCATTAAAGCAAGATTTGGAGAAAATGTCCTCTTGCACATAATATGAAATGCACTCTGCTATCTGAAATAAATATAAAAAATGTATGAATTGTATGTGTTAATAACTTGACGTATTTTAAAACGGCATATATTAAAACATATCTGGTTACATAGCACTTTATTTTAATATAACTATTAAGATTAATGGTGTCTAGGTACTAGATTTTCGTTACTGACTTTGAGGGGGAAACCTTCAAAAGGTCACCGACGACGTGGGAGCGACGCCGGGTTATGTGGGATTTTTACCGCACTAAAACCCCCCCGGTGGCCGTCCTCAACGCTTGTTGGAGAACTCCGGGATCTCCAACGGAACACAACCGGAGGCCTCCAAGCGCGATGCCCAACGGACTCTACCCTGGGGGAGCAGTTTTCGCTCCTCCCACACCATGTAGTGTTTACGACGGTATGCGACCACACATACCGCCGTCCTTCCTGGGGTCGCTTGCTGGACGGTTCGAGCTCCCACTCGTGCCGCCTGCAACCCCGGAAGCCCCCTTTTAGTCGCCTCCTACGACAGGCAGGGGATACCGTAGCCCTATTCTAGTCCCGGAACTACAGGGACATTCGTTACTGACCTACCAAAGTACCTAACTAATTGAATTAAATTACCGCTTAATAATTTACTTACCTTTATTACAATAGTTATTTATCATTTACTTCCATGTTAGTTACTATTTTCTGTTTCAGAATCTTTATCAAAAGGCTCACGAACAGCGGGCCTAGCTGTAAAATTGCATAAAAAAAAAATTACTAACTAGATTGAGCAGAGATCTACAAGTTGATAATAGAGTTGTAAATAATGTGTAAATATCAAGTAAATATAAAAGCATTACTGCTTTATGATTAAAGTTATTTCTTTGGGTGAAGCGCGGACACAAACATACAATAAACACAACAAGCTCAGAAACGCATACAACATAATTATTTAATGTTATATAGATGGCCGTCTCAGGTTTGCCAAGTGGTAGAGAGATATTTACCGTCTGCTTCGTATTCATCAGGTCGAAGCCCTTTTGTACTCCTTTCTTTCCTGTCACTGTCACTGCTGGAGTCTGAAAGATTGATAAATATATTTCCTTTATTTTTATGCAAGTTATTGCGCATACATGTATTACGCAGTTGTAAAATTTATGTCGCACAAATACTATATATTATACTATATATTGTACAAAAAACGTTTTTGCTAGCATTATTGATAACAGAGCTTAGACTTTAACGGGTGTCACATTATAACAGTGCCTTAACAGCCATGTGCCATAGCTATTTATTTTACAATATTCGTCAATTTATTACATTATTTTTATGATGGCATAAATACAGCTATTTGGCTAGTTGCTAACTCAAAGTAGAAAAATGCAAAAATATAAATTGGATAAACTTAAATTAAATTAAAATTAAAATTGGGTAAACTTAAGTATGTTATTAAGGGTAATAATGTTTACCCTCACTGTCTTCTTCTGATTCAGTACTATCTTCCGCTTTCATTTCGACCTTCATATTAGATATCCGCCTTTTATTTTGACTTTCACTACTGCTACTGCTGCTGCTTGTATCTTGGGCACGTAATATATGTTTAGGATTTTCCTCGCCATTATTGTAGGGAATAGGGGCGCTTTCTGAAGTATTAATTTTTAATAAAACCTAAGTCTTATCTCAAATAAAATATAATGAAAAGTAATTCTGAAAAGATGATGCTATTTAAAGAGTTAGGTACCTGCTCACCTTTATTTTTTTTTAATTTCACAGATGAAGCATCTTGCGAGCCATGTGTTAAATCAAAGCCTATTTTGAGATTAACTGGAACAAAACGGGTAGGTATATAATTAAGATAGTGACGACAGAAATACTCAACGCTTAATATACATGATTGAGAAACTGTATCCTATCCTAGTAAAAATTGTATCAGATCAAACTATTTTGATTTTTCATTTCATTTTCATTAATTATTATCAGAACGCTGGAGACGCTAAGATATTTTGTCCAGTCTCTGGTTAGCCACTCTATAGGGAATGGAATTGAGATAGACGACATAAACGACAGTATTAAAATATATCGTAGATACCTATTAATCATCAATTAAATGGAGAATACGAAGCTCGTATACCTAACACAATTAGATCGGGTTTCAGGGAGACGATCCGTCTCATTGTTTCTCATATAATAATATTTGAAAGGACTGTTCCTACGAGGACTGAAACTAGACGATACTGAGGGATAGAACATAACAATAACACTACAATAAGGACCCAGTTGTTTTACGTACACGTTTTGTCCCCTTCTGCTTCGTTAAGGGCAATGATCCATGGTAACGAAACCTGAAACAATTCGTTTGTTGTAAATATAATTTCTACAAATTTATTCAATTAGGGTTTCAATAAACATGCGAATATATTTACCATTAACAAAATCCCTAATTGGTGTATTTGGCACAAACAAGCATTTTGGAGTTTAACCGGCCTCATACTTCGTATGAAAATGAACAAGCTAATAAAGTTGCGCATATAACTGTCTTATCGTTTCGCTTTGGTTTTAATTACAAACAATTTTCATGTTATCGTCAAACGTTTGTGAACTTATAAAAAGCAATCAAGCATAAGAAAATATAATTTTGCCACTGAGAAAGCCATGGATTAATATAATTTTATTAATCTATAGAGATAATATAACTGTAAATAAAGTTCAAAGTAGAATTAACAATATCTGCATACCACACCTACGTATACCTTATGTAAGAAAAAATTTCACTAAGTAGGTAGGTACATAATTGTCCCTGTAGTTCTGGGACCAGAATAGGGCTACGGTATCCCCTGCCTGTCGTAAGAGGCGACTAAAAGGGGCTTCCGGGGTTGCGGGTGGCAAGATTGGGAGCTCGAACCACCCGGCCAGAGACCGCGGGAAGAATGTTGGTAAGTGTGGTCGCATACCGTCGTGCACACCAGACGGAGTGGTTAGTGTCATGCTCACCTGGGCGGAGCCCAACGGGGCAACGCGCTAAGAGGAATCCGGTGGCGTTCTTCTACACTTCCCGGAGTCCTCTACGCTGTGCGGAGATGACCATCGAGAGAGTTTTAGTGCGGTAATACTCCCACGTAACCCCGTGCCGCTTCTAATAGACATATAGACAATAGTTTCAACTAAGTAGGTCCTTACTTGTTTCATGCATAGGTAGGTACATACCTAAGTCTAACGACATACTTACGTAAATGCATTTCATTTTGATCCTTATTGATAATCTCAAAATCATTTCACTCACCAAGTGAGAATAAAATCATTTGCATTTCATAAGTGCTATAGGTAGGTAATAGCGAGCACAATTAAAAAAAATGCACTTATAAACAAAAATCCTGAACAGAGCGAAGCGGTACTTCACTGCGGGGCAACTCCTGCTTTATAAGGCGCAAGTGAGACCCCACATGGAGTACTGCTCGCATCTCTGGGCAGGAGCACCCCAATACCAACTTAACCCACTTGACTCCGTACAGAAACGCGCAGTAGGAATCGTCAACGACCCGAGGATTTCCGATCGGCTAGAACCTTTAAGTTTACGGAGGGACATAGGTTCCCTCTGCGTGTTCTACCGGCTTTACAATGGTGAGTGTTCCCAGGAACTATTTGACCTGGTCTGGTGCCTACATCACCGTTCCTCCATCGCACCACTCGCCGAAGGATGAAGTTCCATCCACACCAACTGGACTCGTGGCGGTCCTCCACGGTTCGATTTGCGCGGACGTTCTTGCCACGGACGTGCAAGATGTGGAATGAACTTCCTTCTGAGGTATTCTCGGAGCGCTATGACATGGGGCTCTTCAAAAAAGGTGCAAAAAGAGCTCTCCTTCAAAGCCGGCGATGCATTGGCGACTCCTCTGATGTTGCAAATGTCCATAGGCGACGATGACTACTTTCCATCACGCGTCCATCACGCTTCCATCGTGCTACTTTCCAAGCACGTCTGCTTTATCGTCAGGTTCAAATATAAAAAAAAATAAAAAAAAAATGTTAATGGCTGTAATTTGATATATGAAACATAATAATAATATGTCTTTACCTCCCGCGAGACAAATCTGCAAACTTTTTCTGCTGAACAACCTCTTTATATGAAATGGTTAGCGCCAAGAATTTCTGTGCAAAGTATTAGCAAAGTTAGAATATTAATGGCGGTGTATTATGAGATGTTCTTTATTTCATAAAGCTTGAAATTATAAGTACGCATATATGTAATTACAAGTAAGTAGGTATTGAGCTACAATATTACTGCATATCAATAGTGGAACAGTTTTGTTTTACAATAGGAACCTTTTTTTTTTTTTGACGAGGGGGAAACCTTCAAAAGGTACCCGGTGCCGTGGGAGCGGCACAGGGTTATGTGGGATTCTTACCGCACTAAAACCCCCCCCGGTGGCCGTCCTCAGCGTTACAAAGAGGACTCCGGGATCTCCTACGGAACGCAACCGGAGTCCTCTGAACGCATTGCCCCTTCGGGCTCCGCCCGGATGAGCTTCAGAGCTCGCCACACCGTCTGGTGTTTACGACGCTATGCGACCACACATACCGCCGTCCTTCCAGGGGTCGCTTGCTAGACGGTTCGATCTCCCATTCTCGCCGCCCGCAACCCCGGAGCCCCCAATTAGTCGCCTCTTACGACAGGCAGGGGATACCGTAGCCCTATTCTGGTCCCAGAGCTACAGGGACATTACAATAGGAACCTATATAAGTAATAAGGTGCATGGTAAAAAAAAACGTGCGGCACTCGGGAACTGCCGCGGTAAAGCTATTGCATAGTATCTTTTATCAACTTAATATTAGCATTAATTTAGCAATTATAAATATTTATTTAACAGTTATGTTTCCGTTTCCGGTTGTCAAAACAACAACACCATACCTAAAAGTGCTCCCGGTTTTAAGTGAAATACAGTGAAAACAATCAACACTAGGCCGTCTATTGCACATCATCAACACAAATACAAAAATCGACGCGAACACATTAATGAAGATATACGAAAAACGTTGGCAGAATCTTTAAAACTACATACAAGGTACGATAAATTATCGTATTCATTGTCTAGTTTGACACTGTCATGTAACACCAGAGACAAGTTGTCATTCAGAAGCACCAACCTAACAAGTGAACTACGTTTCGTTACACGCAAAGCAAAGCGTTTAGTTCTTGCAAGATGAATACTTCCGGATTGCCGGAAGATATGACACAACTGTTCCAGATGATGAAAAATGAACTTGATAAACAAACTGCAACAATTACACAGACTGTAACGGAAAGTATCATGTGCAAGATGGACGAAAAATTACAATCAATATTGGAAGAAAATAAATACTTAAAATCTGAAGTAACAAAATTAAATACAAAAATAAAATATTTAGAAGACAAAAACAAAAAAAATAATTTACTACTACATGGCATAAGAGAAACCGAAAATAATCAACAAGAACTGTTCAGTTTAATAAAAGACGCCATGGGGAATTTAGATATAAGTATAGAAACTTACGAGATAAATAATTTCTACAGATTGGGCAAAAAACAAGATGGGAAAAAAGTAAGACCAATACTAATATCTTTTATATCTTACTATAAAAAGATAGATATTCTGAAAAATAAAAAGAAAATGCCAGAACAAACATATATTACAGAAGATTTTTCAAAAGAAACATTAGAAGAGCGCAAGAAATTACAAGAAAAACTTAGGCAAGAGAAACAAAAAGGAAAAGACGCATATATTCGAAATAATAAGATAGTAATAAGAGAAACATCAGAGGTTGAAAAGAGAAAAAGAGAAAACTCGATGTCACCTAACAACATTAATATATCACCACATTCCAGTGGCTCAAAAAATGTCATGGCACCTTCTAAAATGCACAAAACAGATGCATTTCAGTATATGAGAGCCAGGTCTTTCTCCTTGTCTGAAAAATCAACCCAAAAACATAAGGCATAGGAATCATTAGACACCGGTAACGAGATTGAATTAAACAACAAAGGCGAAATATTGGAAAAAAACGAAAAAATCCCCAATTCGGTTGGTCACCGCGGGGTAATTGACCACTCCCCCCGAGAAATTACAACACTGATTACAAATAAAACAAGAAAACGTTTAAAGAAGAGACTATATATAGCAACACTCAATACAAGATCATTAAAGTCTCAAGAATGTCTAACAGAATTAGAACAAGCATTGCAAAATATCAATTGGGATATCATAGGTATAAGTGACGTACGTAGATCCGTGGAAAAAATAGAAGAACATGAAGAATACATTTTATACTACAAAAATGAAAAACCGGGACTATATGGCGTGGGATTTTTAGTCAAGAAATATTTAAAAAACAATATAATCGAATTTAAAGGAGTGTCAGATAGAATAGTTGTATTGAACATCAAGCTTCCTGGTCACACTTACCCGACTTCAATAGTACAGATATATGCTCCTACAGAAGTAGCTAAAAAAGAAGTAAAAAACGATTTTTATGAAAACCTAAACAGAACAATGGAGACGTTATACAAAACAGTTATTGTGATGGGAGATTTTAACAGCCAAATTGGTGAGAGGAGAAAAAACGAAGACATAATAGTAGGACCCTATACAACCGGCAAAAGAAACGACAACGGACAAAGATTGATAAACTACGCTTTAGAAAATAACTTGCATATTATGAATAGTTATTATAAAAGAAAACTTGAAAGAAAATGGACGTGGGTATCTCCCAATGGGCAAGTACGAAATGAGATAGATTTTATAATTACAAATAAACCAAAACTTTTCTTAAACGTGGAAGTTCTTAACAACTTTAACTATTATACCGACCACAGGCTACTCAGGGGTCATTTACAACTTGTGGAGCCAAAACGGTCAAGAAAACATATACAAAAATCAAAGCTACCAATTACACTACCACTACCAAGTCGAGCTCTGGATACATTAAGGATAAAGTTAATACCAATCAGAGATCTTAGAACAGTGCAAGACAAATACGATACACTAGAAAAAGAAATAAAAGAAACCAACAAAAGATTACAAATAGACAATACACGAAAAGATAAATTGGGATCAAAGGCAAGAGACTTAATTAAACAAAGGGCACTTCTTTTTAATGACCGAAAAAATAACAAACAAGAGATAACTAAAATAAGTAAAGAAATAATGATACAAATAAGAAAACACAGACAGAAACGGAAAAAAGAAACAATACAATTTCACATAGTAAAATCAGGGGGATTAAAAAACATATGGAGAGAACTTGAAGAAAATACAACCTGGATTAGTAAAATAAAACACCATAAGACCAAAAAACATAAAACTAAACGAAACGAAATACTAGAAACAGCGACCGATTTCTACCGTGAACTTTACAATGACGTGCAAATAACATCAAATATAAACAACAACAAAGACCTTGAGGAACCAATTGCAAATATACTGAAAGATGAGGTTATTAAAGCAATAAAATCACAAAAGAGAGGGAAAGCATCAGGTCAAGACAACATTTCTAACGAACTTTTAATTGGAACATCTGAAATTATTTTGAATACACTCACGGACCTATTTAATGAAATTTTAACAACCGAATATATACCTCACCAATGGACTACATCAACTATAATCTTACTACACAAAAAAGGAAAAATAGATGATATTTCAAACTACAGACCCATTTCACTTATGTCTAATGTATATAAATTATTCTCCAAGATAATACTAGAACGTTTAACAAGAACTTTAGATGAAAATCAGCCAAAAGAACAAGCAGGGTTTCGAAGTGATTTCTCAACTTTAGACCACATCCATACCATCAAACAAATAATTCAGAAATGTAACGAATATGGAATAAACTATTACCTAGCATTTATAGACTATAATAAGGCATTCGACTCGCTTAAACACGATAAAATATGGGAAGCTCTTACCTCACAAGGAGTCCATAATAAGTACATTCGTATAATTGAGAACTTGTACAAAAATATGAAAGCCAAAATACGCACAGAAAAGGAAGGTGAATATTTTCCAATTAGAAGAGGAGTTAGACAGGGTGACCCATTATCACCTAAACTATTTTCTGCAACTTTAGAACATACATTCAGACAGCTCAAGTGGGAAGATTACGGTATAAAAATTAATGGAACAGTACTAAACCACCTAAGATTTGCTGATGACCTAGTATTAATTTGCGAAGACCCAATTACCCTACAGAACATGATTGAACAACTTGTATATGAAAGCGAAAAGGTTGGACTATCAATCAACACCGGCAAAACAAAGCTTATGACGAATCACTTGAAAATCCCTATTAAACCACACAACTTTATTGAATTAGATTATGTAAATGAGTTTATATACCTTGGCCAAATAATATCTACTACTGACCTCACCACGAAGGAAATCAATAACAGAATTAACATAGGATGGAAGAAATACTGGACTCTAAAAGATATAATGAAAAACTCAGATGTACCAATTAAAGGAAAAAAGAAAATATTTGATACGTGTATTCTACCAAGTATGACCTATGGATGTCCGACATGGAGTTGCACAAATAAAAACATTAAATCTTTAGAAACTTGTCAACACAAAATGGAAAGAAGCATACTCAACATAAAATTAAAGGATAAAGTTCCACTAACAACAATAAGAATGAGAACAAAAGTAATAGATATAAAGTACCGGATCCTACAACAAAAATGGAAATGGACAGGACATTTGATTAGAAGTCATACTGTAAAATGGGCTAAAGAAGTGACGGAATGGTGTCCTAGATATAAAAAGAGAAGAAAAGGTAGACAATATCAAAGATGGGAAGATGATATTAAAAAGATATTAAAAAGATGGCAGGAACGACTTGGATGAGAAAAGCAAGAGATAGATCTCTGTGGAAAACTCTCGGGGAGGCCTATGCTGGAAAGCAAGACAATCAAGAAACTGGTGTCTAAAAGAAAAATTGAATTAATTACCTACAAATGCTTAAAATAAATTAAATGTAAAAAAAAAAAATATGAAAACATAAAATGTAAGAAATAAGATTGTTAATAAAGGCTATCATTATCATTATCATTATGTATACGAAGTTATAATCAGAGTCCAAACGAAGCCAAGGTCGTAATGTATATAGTAGAAAAAATTTAAAAATCAGAGATAGGAGAAAGCCAAAAGTCATTTTTTTCAATAAATCCTCAACACACAAAGCACACACACATAAGCAAACGCCACGAAATAAGAAACAAAAATGGCGCCATAAACACAGACCTATATCTAAAGATTAAACAAGACCTACATTCGTTCCCGACTCACCTACGCGGCGCCGGCATGGTACGCGTTGGTCTCTAGGTCGAACCGACAGCGTCTCCAGGCGCAGCAGAACCTGGCCTTGCGAGTGATCGTGGGGGCTGGTCGCTACGTCAGGAACGACGTGTTGGAGCGCGACCTTAAAATGCAGTCTGTGGAGGAGTTTGTGGTCCGCCTCGCTCGCTCGATGTACGAGCGAGCTGAGGCCGGACCACACTCCCACCTAAAGGGGTTCGCGCCCCTTCACGATCGACCACCTGAGGGGCGGCCGCTTCCGCGGGAGCTCCCAGGGTTGGTTCCTCCCTCCGACCATCAGGAGGGGGACTGCCAGTTTGGTAATTTGACCGAGTCCCGTACCCCCCGCTAAACAGCGGGGTTGGTATAATTTTAATGTTGTCTCATTATATTATCATATTATTAATAATATTATATTATTATGAAAGAATATTAAAAAATCCGGGGGGTATTCACCCCCTTGAGAATTTGCCCGGGCAAAGAGGGTACCCTCGAGACCCGAATAATCCCTACCCACCCCCATATTACAAACGCAGACGCGGCATATGAGAGACCGGTGGGTATGAAGTCCCGTCTTGCTGTTGCTGCTAAAGATTAAAAGACCTTTAGATATAGGTCTGTGGCCATAAATCATAATGGCGTTTTGATTTTTTACTGTCAAATCTGTCAGTTGTAATTGTACGTTCAAACCATAGATATATTATCCTACTGACGTAATATATCTATGGTTCAAACACTCTTTTACGTTATTTTATTAATCCAGAATTTCAACATAGATTATGTCGATAAAATATATTATTTGGATAATGTGGTAATATATTTTTGAATACAATATAATAGGGATATAAAAAAATACTAAACGAAACGAACTAATATTTCCGCACGGATTATAAAAAAATATGTATTACTGCCATCTGTATTCAAGTTGACGAATTAAGGTGTTAGGAATTTTTCGTTACGGAATTTCTCGATTCGGTCGCCGCGCTCAAAGCCCGCGATAAAAGCTATGCAATAGCTTAATAAAATTTGTAAAATTATCAATAGTAAAACAGGCTGGTGCCTGTTAATAGGTATATTTATACAATTAGGTACACATAATTGTAATACTGTGTAATTCACCCATAACTAAGTCTTATGGGGAGAAAAGGGAAAATTGGACTACAAATTACATAACTCTTCACATTTGATCGACTTTACTTGCAGGGAGAGTTTTCTAAAATCGAAAGCAATAAGACTGCCTGATACCGAGGAACTTCTCGATAAGCTAGACCGCCTCTTGAACAACTGTATCCGATTTGTTTTTAATTTACGCAAGAATGACCATATCTCTAACTTCAGACGTCAGCTTAAATGGCTAACTATTCGTCAAAGGCGTAACTCTAGAATTCTCCTGGTTCTGTATTCCATCTTACATGATCCAACTTCTCCTCCGTATCTAAAGGAAAAATTTCAGTTCCACTGTACGGATCGCGCCAGTGGGCTACGCTCTTCAAGAATTTTAAAAGTCAATATTCCACCACATAGAAGTGCTTTTTTCCAGTATTCCTTCACAGTACAGGCAATTCTACTCTGGAACGCTCTGCCCGAAAACATCAGGAAAGCACCTTAAAACCACCTTTAAGAGACTGATACGGGAGCATTATTTACTACAGTCATTTGACAGATGAGTGTATCAATTTTTCATAGTCCACATTATTTATATATATATATATATATTTATATGTATATACATATTTAGTTGTATTATATATATATATGTACATTTATTTTTTGTATTTAGTATATTATGTCATTTTTATTGTATGCAGTTTATTGTTTTGATTCAGAAGCCTACCACATGTTATCGCCATCGCCCAGGGTTGACTGGCAGAGAATGCCATTAGGCATTAAGTTTATCCTTTGCTACACTAGTTTAAGGTGTGACAAGAAATTTAAATAAATAAATAAATAAAATACCCTACGAGGATACTAGCGGTCTCCTCAGATTATAATAATGTTTGCAGTCGGTATTAATAAACGAACTCTATAAATCAGTCGTGGGTTGAAACTGATTGCACGCGACAGCGGACATTAGTAAATAATTAGCAAAGGTAGTTATAGTACCTACTGAAAAGCGGGCGTAGTAAAAGACAAGAAAACATTCAATGTCAATAAATCCATTAAAGTTACGTTTCCCGTTAAGTCCTCTGGAATATCAATTGCTTTAATGAAATTAATGGTATTTTAATAAATCGTGTATCAAAATCCACTATCACTACTTCTCCGTACCTACGTCCGTCTCACTGAGTAACTGCATATGAATTGCACGCCCGTTCAAGATTGACAGCATGTATTGATGACACACAACACAAACACAAAATAATTAGCTTTATTTTGTGACACAACTGTCGCAAAATATGTACAGTAGGTACAAGCGGCCGAGTGTACTTTTAAGTCGCGTTTGCGTATAGTCCAAGCCCGGCCGCACACAGGATAAGTACATCAACTGTACTAGAACGCCGTCTGACATAATAAAAAATTGGCACTTGAATTTTCCACATTTATTTATTTCAAGACTTACACAATATCAAGTAAATTATCACTGAAACTGTAGTTATTTTCCAAGGCTTCAGATGTTTTCATGTCTATGTCATAAATTTGTTTTTCTAGTTTAGAAACATTGTCATCAAAAATTTTCCAATGTTTATGATCTAATTTCATTACACTTGCAAATAATTTCATTTTAATTTCACGTACTTCCATTTTTGGTGGGTCAGTTGTTTTAGAATTAAGAATGTATTTCCATAAAAAGTGGGTCATAGATAAATCATGAAAATTCGAGGGTAACCATAAAACATTATGCCCATGAGATTTCAGGATATCAGCAATATCATACCTTTCATCTTTTACTGTAAGTTGAGTTATCAATTCATACAATTCCGCTTTATGAAATTTATCACTACAAGGAATATTATGTAGTCGTAAATATTTTAACATCTCTTCTTTAGAATGATATTTTGTAATAACATTCACGCTTGATCTGTGTAAATCATTATTATCCATTACAATGATGCTTGGTTCCTGTATAGTGGGCAAGAAAATATGTGTAATCCATTTAACAAAGTCGTTTTTCGATGTTGGAGAACAAAAGAAACCATTAATACAGCCCATTTTTGATATAGCATGAAAAAACACATAACCATCACATGCTTCAGAAGAAATGTCAATATTTTTTATCCATGGTTTTGGAAAGGTACATGTTTTGTCAACAAATATTTCATCTATAAAATAAATAGGAGCATTATTGAGTCTAAATTTCAATATTTGCTTCAGATAATGGTATCGTTCAAATGTTAAATCTGGGTCTTCTATGAGAATATCTTGGCCTAATAGATTCTTCCTGTATTCATAGCCTGAAATATTCATCATATATCGAAACTGATAAAAATTCATATGAGTATTCACACTATGACACATTGTGTATATGCTTCTGTATGTAGGATTTATTTTTGTGACATACATATCTGATATACATTTTAATATTTCAATACGTTGTTTTAACTCAAAATATTTGTTTTCATAATTAATTTCCCATGTACATGCGATTTCGTTAATTTTTTTCTTTGATAATCCTGTATAATATGCTACTCGCTCAATATGGTTTTCAAGGGGTTTATTTAAACAGTTACCCAACATTTCTTCTTTGCATTTTTGTAATAATGTGAATACAATTTCATTTATCTCTTTATCGTCTATATTTTTCTTTGGTTCGAGTTTGACATTCATAACAGTATGTGAAGATGAAGATTCCATTGTGGATACACTGAAAGTTAAAGACATATTTATAGTAGTTATTAATAACATTATAATATTTAATTAAACTATTTGTTATACAAGAATTAACTCTACTACTATTTCTCTTATTCAATACAACCCAAGCAAAGAAATTTAATGTATAGGTCTATAGTTTGACCCGGTTCCACCCTGAAACCATTTCTGATCGATTGTTGTTTGTCGTATATTTCAGAAAAACTTATTACCAACTGGTAATGAGTCATGAACAGGGCCGGACTTAGAGGTCTAGAGGCCTTGGGGCAACAAAGGAGTACAGGCTTCCTGGCCCCAAATTATTTTCTGGATAAAATGAACAATTTTTTCAGTTGTTTTTCAATAAATATTTTATTGTGAAACGCAGGTAGATACTTCTAGTATTCATGTTTGTACAGTACTTTGTACAAACATGAATACTACAATAGTACAAACATGAATGAATACTACAAAGTACTGTACAAACATGAATAAAAAAATATCAAAGGAAACGATTTTTTTTTTACTAGTGTTCACTAGTCAGAATTAAAAAAAAAACTGACGTCTCTTTTGTGGAGGCCCCGGGGCTGTTGCCCCGGTTGCCCTCCCTTAAGTCCGGCCCTGGTCGTGAAAGAAGTTTGCTTCCTATTTCCGATTTAGGTAGGTTTGAAGGTGGTAGAACTCTTTGTGGTTCGACTCCGGCAGCACCACCGCCACACCTAGTTCTACCTAATAACAGCAGTGTTAGGCGTTGTTGTGTTCCGGTTTGAAGGGTTGTAGTAAGAGAGACCGACTTTTCCGAGGCGTTCCAGCTTAGTCTTCAGGGGTAGCGGCGCATCTGTGGCCGACCTTAGGTAGGAATATCCAATCCTATCTGGGGTTGATTACAGATGTCCATGGGCGGCAGTAGCCACTTACCATCAGGTGGACTGCATGCTCGTCTGCTACTCCTATATTATAAAAAAAAAGGTAATTAATTATTTTTGAACTCACCCCAAAGAACTTTTGTACGGAATTCCTATTTGCTTTACCGACGAGACTAATTATGGTAAAAGTATGTACTTATATATTATACGAGACACACTGTCTTCGACATTGATTGTACATTCTGTTTGATAAAAATCAATATTTCTTAAACCAACTGTAATATTCCTATATGTACTGTAATACTCCTACTGTCACTTTCATGTATTTGGCCGTCAATGTCAACTGTCATGTTAATTGGCCTGTACCATAGACATAGCGTAGTGAAAAATTATAAAGGTAAGGTACACCAACCTTTATAATTTTACAAACATTTTACAAATTAAATGGACTAGACTTGGAAACTTGTTATAGAAATAAACAATAAAAATGTTTTTGGTTATATCAAATGGAAACCGACAAATAAAAATGAAAAAAAACGAATAAACCATAGGTAGTTCAACTTGTGGAACAATATTCGTCGAACATTTTTTTCATTTACTATTTTGTAGTATTTACTTAAAATGAAAAGAAGAAAGATTTGGTGGAAATTTAAATTGTTTATTTAATTTCACGAAAATATAAAAGGTTTCATGAGTGATAATATAATGCAATGCCTATATTTTTGTTATCGGTAGTCGATAATAGTCGATAATTAAATATTCTCTTAAAACTATTAAATATTGCAAAAATCTACGCCAATAATACAACGAAATCATGCTTTGTTTTGACATATTTACAAATAATAATTTTGTTTCATTAGAATTATTTGGTCTAAACTTACCTTTAATCTATGGCAGACACAAGTGTCATTGTTTACGACATAAGGCAAAGATTATATTATAATAAATGCAAAATTAAGGTTAGAGCATAACTTGGTTAAGCCGGAATATTTCGCAACGGGCTATAACGTAAGAATAAGTCCCATACAAAAGTAACAATGTTGATAAATAACAAAACATTAGTAATTTTGAATAGAATAAAATTAAAATATTCGATTTATTATTTACATTCTTTTACATCTCCTGAACCAGATAACCAAATTTCTCTTTGCATCTTTTTTGAAAAAGCGCTGGTTTTTAAGGCGAGTAGGAAGTGTAACGTGACGACAAAGTTTAATAGGTTGCTATTAACCGAATTATCCGTAATTTCTGATTTTATAAAGTAAAAGAATAAATTGTGTTAAGTTGATGTGACAGGTTACTTTACTCTTTGGATGTGACATCCATGACCAGAGATGAGAGCAGTACTCCAGCAGTGATACCTTGCTGAAGACATGACTTCTTATATCTATGGGTTATTTGAATTATAAAAAAAACATTGATGTTAATACTAAGGAAATAATACTAAGGGGTGGAAATTAGTTTCATAAAGTTCCTCAGACGGAGTGTTTTGATGAATAATTAGTATAATGACTGGAAATGAAATAGTTATATTTGTTATAACTACTAATAACGAACGATCTAACATATTAAATTTATACATGTATAAATAACTCAATATAATATAATATTCTAAAATAAAATATATTTATTTATGAACGTGCAAAAAATAAAAGTGTAAACTAAGACCTATATATAAAAACGACAACATCCGCCCTTTACATAACGGTAAATATTTTTTCATACAATCAGATTGAACAATATTCATCCAAAGCTCGAGAGCTCGAGTTCACGCCGCGCTTTGATCAACTTTAATTAAAGCCCTTGAGAATTTCTCACTTTTTAAGTGTTTTTAAATTGCTTGATATGCTTAGGCTTAATTATAATTTATCGTGTTCAAGCCATGAAAAGGTCGCCATTGTACAACACAGGGGTGTAACTTTTAACTATTTATTTATTCATATATTTATTTTTGTACACCTTAAACTAAGGGTTACAAAGGGTAAACTTAATGCCTAATGGCATTCTCTGTCAGTCGACCCTGGGTGTTGGCGATAGCATGTATAGCATATTTACCTACTCCCTTGATCAGAAAAATCATATTATTTAATAATTTAAGAACTAGCCTGCCTTATGTATTTATTGTGTGTTCGAGCTACTATTTCAGTACATTAAACCCAATTGTATCTTGAAAAGTACCAGAACTTTCTCAGAATAAATTATATTACACGAAAATAACATGACAATGACGAGTGAACATAAAACTTTATTTTTGGGCGAAGACTACTGCCGTTGTCTGTTCAAAACAATGTGCAGGTACTATTTTTGGCAGCTGTCCAAGTTGTTTTCTTTTACCCTGTGCCGCGATGAATATAATTGTTCAAAACATTTGAGTGGCCACTTTTTCTATGTGTATATTGTATCCTGCGAAGTAAAGTATTATTTATTTTAACACATACTAGTCATCCATATGGATATATTCTTGAGAAATATCTATAAAGCAGTAATCTACAAGATCACAGAAGTGTATGGCTGTGTGGGTAAGTTTGATCAACATATTTTACAAGTGTTACTAGCTGACTCGGTAAACGTCGCGTTGCCATATATAAATAAAAATGTTAAGGGTGAACAGCCCTTATCACTTAGGGGTATGGAAAATAGATAGTAGCTGATTCTCAGATCTACTGTAGTGTATATGCATATAACATTTGGTGAAAATCGGCAAAGCCGTTTCGGAGGAATACGGTAACTAACATTGTGACACGATAATTTTATAAATAAGATTAAGTATTTAAGGTGGTATATACTCTTTATTTGTATTTAGATAGGTAGTTGGTAAGGTAGGTATAAGTAAGATTCCATATCTAGATACTCCTTCATGTACATCTGTCTGTCATTTCTTGTTCTCATTACCCAACAGTTCCAACAGCCTCATGAATTATCTTTTCAAGATCCACCTAGTGTAATTATTTATACAAAATAGTGTGGCGGATGCATGATCAGTTCCGGGTAAGCACGATACGCCCGGTCAACCCCTTATTACGCCAATGAAGCAAATTAAGTGTATCATCTATGGAAGCAATGTTACGTGGAATTAATCTATAGGTAAGTATCTATAGGTAAAAATAATGGCCAAACTAAGATTGTCACAGAAACAGATACTTCAATCGTTACGCTTTTATCGATCTAAGATCTTGACGAACAGTTAATTTTGTTCATTTAAGCTCTTCTAAATTAATCACTTTGTCGTTATCCCATTTCCATTGTGAGATAAATGTCTTATGGTTCTGTTTATTCGTTATATTTTTTAATAATTATTAGGTACTTGCTATGATTTGACTGAAATAAATATTAAGTACATGACTATGAAAGTATTGACACTGATTTTTCATTGATTGTGTGATTAACTGATTATATTAGGAAGTAATAAATTTACTATGGAGCTAATTTATATGCGCATTTGGGCAGTGCATATTTAACTTAAGCAAATTAAACAATTACATACATTTGATATCTTAAATTTTCTAACCAATTTTCATAATTTCAGGCTTGAAAATGAACAAAATCATACTGCATTACGGTGTTATTTCAACATTTACTTATTTACAGATGCTGGAAGTAATCGAAGTCCAAATGGACACACAAAATGTGCTGGGCTTTTGGTAGAATATAAACAAAGCGTGCGGCGAGGCCTGACGTCCGGGGATGTTTATCGGTGGCTCCGCGATCTGTCAGGAACTCTACTTTAAATTTTAAACATTGCCTTCATACATATTTTTTCGCTGATACCTCACATTTCATAGACTATTTGGCCCCGACGAGCTTTTTTTATTTGTTAATAAGTACACTCTCAGAGATCACTTCGCCTATGTACTTTTCCGCACAGGGAGTGTAAGGGACCTTCTTCCACGCCCCCTGCCGGCGCCCATGCTTGTATATAGACGAATAATAAATACTATCGAAAATCTATAAATTGTAGTTTTAGATTTTTAAATATTACATAGACATCTTCTATAAAGTTAGTTACAACGTAATGTGATGTGTTCTATTGGATCACTGTTCGTATTCACGCATACGTGCGTACTTTGAATAAGTTCTGATCTATTAAGACGATTGACCGATTAACCAGGACTTGGTTGTTATTATGTAGCAGTTAATTAATTTGATTGGAGGCCTTTCCTACGCTTTAAATAACCTATATTCTTCACCAATCCACTTTGAAACATTAATTGTATCATGTTATTTGTCTTCTCTAATTACGAGGTAACGCTTAGCCATGGGATATTATTTGTTTTTTCATTCTATATAGCTTGCTTAGATTGTAGTAGGTACGTAATAAATAGTATACTACGTAACTACTTAATAAATTAAAACTATTTAAAAGTTTATATTATATTTTTAAGGTGGTAGAACCCTTTGTGGTTCGAATCCGGCGGCTCTACCGCCACACCTATTTTTGGCTCATAACAGCAGCGTTAAGCTCTGCTGTGTTCTGGTTTGAAGGGTGTGGTTAGGGAGAAATACTTTTCCGAGGCGTTTCAGCTTAGTCCTCAGGGGTAGCAGCGCATCTGTGGCCATGGGCGGCAGTAGCCACTTACCATGAGGTGGACTGCATGCTCGTCTGCTACTCGTATATTATAAAAAAAATAGCTATGGTACTATATTAACCATAGAACAGGGGTTTAACCTGAAGTTGATCATGGATGTGTTTCCATTTCTGAGAATTAAAACGGTCGCCACACATGTTAATCAGCTGATATCCACTCACTTCTACTTAAACACAAGGACTTCACTACATGGTATAAGTATTTTATAATAAAATTAGCTGACCCGGAAAACGTTGTGTTGCCATATAAATAAAAAATGTTAAAGGTGAACAACCCTTATCACTTAGGGGTATGAAAAATAGATAGTAGCTGATTCTCAGACCTCAGACCTGAATATGCATATAAAATTTGGTGAAAATCGGTAAAGCCGTTCGGAGGAGTACGGTAACTAACATTGTGACACGATAATTTTATATATAAGATTATTTTTATTTTTATCAGTGCTATTATTAAAAAACATCACTGCCATAAAAACGACACTATCTTTCAGATGTTTTAAGTTGTAAAGCATTTTTTAATCGGCGTAGTAGGCACTGCAATTTCCGTGCAACCGAAATGGAGTTACGACAAAGTGATTCATTTAGCGCAGTTGGGACGAATAAAACTGACCGTTTCCGAACGTCTGAGCTCGTTAAAAGCGCGGCTATTGATGGCTATTGATGGAATGTCCGTTTCTGTAACGAGCACAGTGCAGCCGCATCCGTCAATGACAGGAGTTGCAAGCATGTCACTACTCTGCGCTACTTTGACTACGAACGTACAAAACTTTTCGTTAACAATTCCTGTAGAAAACCAAATGCTATCCTATTTGTAACATTTTATTTCAAAGGAAGCGATGTCATTCATTTAAATGACCACGCGGTAAGGCGCTGTATATTTTCATTCTTAACATTAATTGGATAGAAATTAGGTAATTGTAATTAATACAAAATGGAAAGATTTGCTCACAAACATCTGCACGGAGTCCGTCACAATAAAGAAATGCTCGCTAATTAATTAAGACCCGTCGTGTTCTCCCTGTGTGGGTGTGGCCATTCTTTCTGTTTGCCCACGAAGGAAAAAGAAAGTTAGATTAAACGCGACTCATTGTCCAACCATTGTAATACAGTCAGCGCTAATGTGATCGCAAAAGAGAAAATAATTGATTGTTTCAGATAGCATAGTTTATGTAATAATACAATACGTTCATACTAATACAATGACGTTAGTACTAATACTATGACGTTAGTTTGTCCTCTATTAAAGTGAAAACTCCATACCCTTCAGATTTTTCTTATTCGTTTATATATCTTGTATCTAGGTACTCTACATACTTAAACATTACATAGTTACCTATTTGTATTATGTATACCTACTACTAAACCGTGATATTATCTACAAATCTTCTATGTGGAATTGACAAATTGGGCGATGTTGTGTTACTTTATCAACATCTTGTTAGATATCAAATTTCATTATTTGAATAATTTGGCCAATCTTGCATTATTTGATGAAGGTGAAACGAAATTGTCGAAAAAGCAATTTGCAATCGACCATTGGTTCAAAGGACCGAATCTCGTAAGGTTCCAGGGACGGTCTATTAAAATTTGAAACTTCATTTTACTGGATAAATTGCTTCTTGACTTTCGCTATCTTCAAGATAAATACATAACAGTCCGTAATCTGGGACCGCAAATAAACTTAAAGATGGAACATTCTGCCCGGGTTATTTCAGCGTATTTCGAATTTACTCAAAAACCATTTTAAGTAAATTCAAGTAAGTTCGCTGACGTAAGTTTAATAAGAAAGTAATTTAGAGATCATTATGGATAATGTATTGAATGTAGGTGAGAGGCAATCAAAAACAGTTTATAAAATTCTCGCCTACGCAAGATATAAATTGGTATACCCTTGGGGTGGTTGGAAATCGTACAACAATTCAGCAATAACAGTTCGGATTTGTATCAGCCGATGAATAAATTATAAATACATTTAGCGGCGCACGTTTCAAACCATTTCTCTTCTTACTCGGCTAGCCCATTTGCAGATCTCCAAACGGTGCCATTACTCAGCAATAAATTGGCATTTGCGCCGTCATACATAAATTACACGAAAGCGCACCGAAAACCAAGTTCCTTCGTAGTCACTTTTTTGTGTAAAACTTCAGTTACGTTTACAATATTTATTGCGCGTTTTTGTTACCGTAAATTCTTTGGATTTTTTATAGAGCACGCTTCTAATAAAGACATTTAATGTTGGTTTGCTATTTACTTACTTTACCTAATTTAGATAAATGACCAAACGATTTGCAACACGTATCTACTACCTATACATAGAATAAATACCTACATATTATGTTTAAATGTATTTATATAATGTAGTATTATTTATTCATACTCAAAGCAAAATAGTATTAATTTATTCTTAATCAAGTTCCTGAAATACCCCAAAGCAAAGCCACCTTTGATCAATTCGTACGAATTAAGCCTTCTGTTGAAATACTGAAATAGTATTCGTACCTACAAAAAGTGCAATAAAGTTAACGAGTTTTATGTATAAAATATAATAATTTCGGTATATACGAGTACCTACTCATATATTAGGTAAATTATTTGCAGTTTAAATGCATACTGATAAAAAATACAATATATTTTGTACGGCTAATTATTCTTTTCATGTCTTTCTATAATTTTATCCGGGTTTCTCTTCTTTTTATATGAAACAAATACTTATATGGGACATTTTTTTATATAATATATGAGTACAGACGAGCATGCAGACGACCTGATGGTAAGTGGCTACTGCCCTCTAAGGATATTTATAATCAACCCCAGATTGGATTAGATATTTCTACCTGAGGTCGGCCACAGATGCGTCGCTCTACCCCTGAGGACTAAGCTGGAACGCCTCGAAAAAAGTATGTCTCCCTTACCATACTCTTCAAAACAGAACATAGCAACGCTTAACACTGCTGTTATAAGGAGGAAATAGGTATGGCGGTGGTGCCGCCGGAGTCGAACCACAAAGGGTTCTACCTCCTTCAAAATTTGTTTAAATCTGCATTACTTGAACTCGTGTTATTGAATTGCGTGATTTTTTGTTTTTTATTTATTTTATAGGATTTAAAACCTAAAAGGTATGTCTTATTAAAGGTGAAAATATCTTATTTTCTTCTTTCTTTTGCTTACTAGTCCTCATGGGTAGGAATGCATCTGCGGCCAACCTCAAGTCCTTATCTGACAGAAGCCACCCGACAGGTGGACTGCATGCTGGTTTGCTACTCTTATATGAAATAATATCATTAGTTTAGCAAAATATCTTTTATTTTATTCATCGTTTATTGATCACTTAAAATCAGGTTAACAACATTATCCTTTGACCTATGAACATGAAACAAATATTAGCAAAATAAAATCGCACAACAAAAACTGTTAATCCTGACGGTTCTGATGAGGAGAATGGGACAAAATTATTAAAATCGTGTCTTGTCATAGGACTTTGATAACGATCACAATTTTGAATTAATTTGACAATTCAAAGGGGATAAACATCCAGTTCAAAGATTCCGCTTAATATTCAGATACACACGCACTTCATGTCAAGCTAATAAAAGCGTGGTAAAAGAGTCAATCTCATACAAAAACGTTTAGTGTCGCATGAACAGGAATTGTGCACTACCTCGCGCTTATTAAGTAATTTTCAAAACAGCCACGTCGCTTTTAATAAAGGCACGTTCTTATATGAATCGCTCGTGGTCTTACTACTAATGAAACTCATAAGCATGGCTCTAATACCGGCCATTAACGGCTCCCAATTGCTGTTCGAAGGGAAGACTCCCCTTTGTGACTCATGATTTCTCATTTTATAAGGAGCCATTAAAAGCTAAGTTTTATAGCACCGTGTTCAAAGGTACCTGATTGTTTAATACCGCTAATTATTTCATTAGTAGGTAATTGTGGGCAAAAAGGCTGTCGTCCGATAACACGACATGATTTTCCTCGTACCATGCTGCTCAAAATTAGTCCCTAAAAGGATAGGAACCCAACAAGAGCGTGACCACAGATGCACTAGTCCTAAATAGTAAGTTTACATCTGATGTAAGTGCCTATAGGAGGAAAACGCGCTGAAATGTTTCGTGTTGTATACACATTGCGTCCCTCGAATTGCATGCATTCCCTGAATTTGGTGGATGCACAGACGTGTGTCTAGAATTCTAAATAAACGGGAACTTGATGAAATATGTTTCATAATGATATAACTAAGAATATTAGGTTAAATCATTTATTATATTGCATTATACCCAATTAGGAAATTTACGATCTAAGATCTAAAAAAAACCCTGAAATGAACTTTCGGGAGAACAATGCGTCGAAAACACAACTAATTATAAATCATTTACGTACTTAATAAATAAGAATGAAGAAACTTGTAGGTATATAAATGTAGTCAATTTCATAAGCATATATTATCGTTGCAAAACAAAAATATGATTAAAAATAGATTAAGAAATAATATAACATTTAGATCAGGAAACCGGAGAACATTTTTTGCAAAAGAAAATCCAATATCTACACCTGTGTCCAATAAATGTCCATCTCAATTACTGGAGTACCTCAAAGGGCTCTCTATCTCTGCGGCTCTTGATCTTTACAGTCCAAATATTTGAATAAAACTCCACACCTACATAAATACGTATATAAAAAGCGTTCCGTAGTACCATATAATGTATTTCCACATGAACGCGTAAATATATTACGATAGTGCAGCTTTGGCAATATTAGAGGAAATTGTTTTCGTGCAAACATTTCCGGTCCGATATTTGAGACGGGACGCTAGACCACTTAAACAAATCTCAGTGAGACGTCTTCCGTCTTCAAAGTTTGCTTAATACTTTAAACTGGTAATGAAGGCATTAAGGCGCGCTGAATGCATAAGGAATGAGCTGCCGCCACAGGCTCCTATATAATTAGCCCCTTTATTACATTCCTCCTACTACATATTTTTTACTGTTCGCGACGATTGAGAATTAAAATCAGTTTAACAAAGACTCTGGATTCTTGTGCATTTTAGAGCAGAGCCGCATTTCTCGTTTTACAACCATTATGCTCTCGTTTTCTTTTTCAACTTCACGAGTGATGTGTTTTGGTAAATTTTAAGAGCTGTTTTAATTTTAAGAACAAGAAGCATATATTACGATATGAGTAACACACCGTCAAATAGCTGTTAATGTTTTGCTTAAGTGAAGGTATACCTACTTCTATATTATTTGAGGCTGCCTCCTTAAACACTAATGTAGTGGACGCTTATCTATTTGTTAATTTAGCTACGGTATGGTATGATAAAAAGGTATATGATTGTATCAATAGCATTAGAGAAAAATATAAACTGAAATTTAGAAATGCAACTTCTACATGTTGTTGTTTCGCAACTGCTTAGCGTTGATGCACAAAATGTAAATACCTACATACCTTGTTTACGAGGGGGAAACCTTTAAAAGGTACCCGACGACGTGGGAGCGACGCCGGGTTGCCGTCGCCGTCCTCGGCGCTTGGTGGAGAACTCCGGGATCTCCGATGAAACACAACTGGAGTCCTTCGAGCGCGATGCCCCAATCAGGCGAGAGCCTGTGGGAAGAGGGAAGACCCTGTAGGAGCAGTTTATGCTCCTCCCACACACCTAGTGTTTACAATGGTATGCGGCCACACACACCGTCGTCCTTCCCGGGGTTACTTGCTGAACGGTTCGAGCTCCCACTCTTGCCGCCCGAGACCCCAGAAGCCCCCTTTTAGTCGCCTCATACAAGGCAGGCAAGGGATACCGTAGCCCTATTCTAGTCCCGAGACTACAGGGATAAAATACCTACAAACCAACGTCACGAAAATTTCTACAACTAATTCGATAAAATCAAAGGTTGGTTGATTTTGGTATCATGTTGCTTAATCTCCATTCAATAGCCTTCCCGCCTCGTTAAATAGCAGTTACGTTGTGCTAACAACAAAACTTTGTGCATGCCTACGTTAAGCATTTAAATTTTAAGCTCATTTTAAACCTTACCGGTAGTAAACTCTAATATAGCACACTACACTATGTATTAAATTACCGTGGAGTCAAATACTTTGTTAAATAAGATGCAAATTAAACATGTTCTTGAAACATGGTTGTCGTATAAGTAATTTAATATTTTCATTAGGGATATAAATGACAAAAGCCATGGAAGAATATTTTATAAAAAATGTTCCACGTTTACATTGTTTACATAACGACATATCGTTAAAGTTCTCCGTTATGTTCTGGTTAAATCTCAAGTTCGGCATCTTTCACAAAAGAATTACGAGGTTGAAATGCAAAGAGGTACATTACCGTCATGATTGATGTTCGTTCATTATCTATCAGTAAATTTATTCAAGGTAAAAGGGCGGTAATAATGGATAACCATTACCACGTAGAATCAGGTAAAGTATACAAAACCTTAATGTAAACGTGAAAATGAAACAAGATTTTGGTAATGAAGAAAAGTAGTTTTCAGCGGCGGTTTGAATTTCATTTTTGTTTTATAATTTATCGTGGTATAACAAAATCATTTTAATATTTTATTTTTCCTATGAAATTTTGACAACGTAAACGATATTTCTGTTTCATGTAGCCTTTTATGTCAATAACCAGGCCAGTGACGTTCATAGACATTTATATCAGACCTTAAAATCATACCGTAGTATTCATTGTTTATATGGTATCTTACGTGCTACGGGATGTAACAGTAGACGTAGACTTCGTAACGACGTAGCTTTTACGTCCGTAGACAACGTCTACGTTTTTTGCATCATGGATGTATCCAAGTATTGTGGAAGATTTTATTAGTGTTAGAATTCTTTTGATATATCAATGAAATATTATTATTATTCTTTAGATTAATATCAATTATACACATATCACATATTGTACATTTGGGATTTGATTTTTTTTGTTTAGTTATATGGTGATTTGTGGATTTGTGGTGTGATTTGTTTAAAGTATATCTGTTACTTTTTGTCGGCCCGTTGTTGGTCTCTAATTGATACTTTAAGTTATTGTTTGTCCGTTACTATGTAAGATACTATAGTATGTCCGCTACATCCAACAGTGTTTATGATTCAAGTACACTCATGGACAAGTTATTTTCCCGGTTTTGAAGCACTATGTCTACATTTAAGTCGGCTTGTTTTAAAGTCCACCAAAAAGAGTACATATAGGAAGCAAATCCTCGGGTGGGTCCACACGAGTGGCCCGAACAGTCACAAGATCCCTCCCGTTAGCCGCGCGTTAATAGGATCAAACCGGGCTTTATTTGGGACATCCGCGCGATTTCACCTAACTTATCGAATTTGCAAATCGGCTTACACCTCGTTAACCATATTGTATAGAGTACCTAATGCCACTCTGATTAAAATATGCAAAAATACGCTGGGCGTTACGGGGATTTGTATAGTGACGTGACGTAAGAATATTATATTATATACAAAAAATGCTTTAAAAATTATTTAGCGATAGTAATATCATCAACATATGATTTGATTTTAGGGGAGGATTTAATTTTACAATTTATTTGGACTGCGGTTGTAAATAAACGGCCTTTATTAATAATCAATTCAGCCAATGTTTTGCCTTCCAAACTTTGACATTTAACAATTTCTACCTAATATTATCTAATAATTAAATTTCCATCTTTGGTAGGCTATAGTTGGATAAATTCATTTATGCAGTGAAAGCTTAAGAATATATGTATATCTACTTAGATTATGACATACCTAATACATAGTTAGTTACTCAAAGTTATCTTTATGTGTGATTATATTCACTTTGGATATTAAAAACCAACTATCCACACAAAATGTTCTATAGTTAAATAACAAAATGTAGTATCCTCTTTCAAACAACCAGATGAAAAGGCGTCTCGCTGAATTGTACAGCCAAAGGATTCTTTATGAATGTATAATTTTGCAAAATCTACTCATAGACACAGCATAAAACTATTCAACTGATGCATAATTTACAACAATAATAATGGCAATGGAAACAAAATAGATGAAAAGCTGCCCCGCTTAGTCTCTTAAATTATTAACCTTTGTGAGGGCGATACGCAGAAAGGTTCTGTCTTGTTTACGCGTTAAGGGAGGAAGGGAAGGGAACTTAATACCCTATATCACTGTCGGGGTAATACAAACTAGCGGGTCGCAACCTTTTCCACTAAATTACGTATCGGCACATGGGATAATCCGAACTAAGTTGAATAACACTGAAACGACGAACTAATTTCGTAATAAGTGCACTGAATTAATAATGTCGTGTACACTGTAATCTGTACGCTTATTTATGCGAGTAAACAACAAAACGCACGCTGCACTGGCGTTCTATTGAATGCAAACATGATTAGAATGGATTATGATTATATTATGATGAGATTTGCAATGTATTTACTACTGTAGAACGATCCATTGTAATGTATTTTAATGAATTATATGATGTCTTATGATATTCAAGAAGCATGGCAATTAAATTCACGAAAAGTGATAATATAGAACAGAAAACTTCTTACACCCAATTAGGTACTGCGTTGCTTTAATTGGGAACTTGATTGGAAACTCAAGGAAGTACTTTAGTCTAATTAATCATACGTACTTACTTGTGTTACAGTTACATCACATTGATCCATGTGTAGACCACATAATCGCAGATAATTTACTCGCAGATAAACTTATTAAATACTTTTCTATTTTATATATTTGGAATATTTAATTTTGTTTTGCCATGTCTTTTGTAATGGAAGTGTGACAAATTAGTGGATTAAGATGTATTTTTGTAAATGTTAACGATTATGGAAGCATATATTGTCTTTTAGGAATAACTTCTGCGTTTGAATACTTGATACTATACGCGTAGGTAATAGGGACCTAGCGAGATCGAAATCGACGATTTTAATAGGCATAGTGGAAATTGGAATCGGCGAATGTTACCTTTTAGACTCTTGGAACTTGGAACTTCGGTGGACCTGGAACTGTTCTGACAGATAAGACTACAACTTTCAAACCTACCTTTCGAACAAAGCTTGCACTTTCAAACAGCTATTTAGTTACAAATATTTTGGAAAAAAATAGAAACACAAATACCCAATATAAAACACATATTAAGAAGAAAATCTCAGCGTAATTGCATCAACGTTAGTGTCAATAAAATATTTTGTTACCTTAATGTAACGGATTTTAGTTATTAAAAACTATGTTTATAGCCCCGTTCAATACATTAAGCATAGTTCAACAACTAGTTTAGCGAAACAAACAAGATCTATATAATTAACGCTTTTAAATGTATTTAATGATGACGTCAACTAAACTTTGGATTATATTTTGTGCTATTTGAATCACGATTACATAAATCGTATATAGGTATAACATATAATATATTACCGTATCCCAGCAACGTATACCTGAATTATAAGATTAGATATTCTCGGTATTGGAGGGGTTGTCCATGAGGCATAAATGGTTACGCACGACACTATCCGCGTCGCCTTACGTGAATAATTTATTTGTGAGACAATCCCTGCGAAGGAAGGACTATCGCTTTGGTATTTTGAATAAAATCTACTGTATTAAGATTGATTATATTATCCGTATCTTGTGCCTTGTTAGTCAAAATTTAAAGTTTCAATTTGAACTATTACGGTCTTATTCATAAAAAGTTATAGCACACTTATAACGTTGCTATAGTACGATTGTCAAAAAGTGTTATTCATAAACGCATTTTAGGCACTAAACCGTTCTATAAGCCTTCTATAACTTATAGAGCCCAGAACCCTACTATAACAGTGCTATAAGGCAAAGATGGCCGACTCTCAACAGCTGATTCGTGATTACTAACCTAATTTGACAATACGTTTTTAATAAATTATGTCAATGTCCATTTTGTATACAAACTTGAAATAATTTATTTTAATATCCGATAAATAACATTATTATATCACTATTTTAAATTACAATGCAAATTTTACAAAGCTTAGATTATTAAAAATCTAGAAAACCGTCCACTTCGAAGAACATTGCACCAAAGAGTGATCTGTTTTCATTAGACTATAGGAAGCGTTATCGCTTTAATAAATCGACAGTAAATTTTATAATTGATCTCGTACGTAACGATCGTAAATTAGATCGCAGAGGTCCTGGTACACCTTCTGAAATACAGGGTTTACTGCCATAAGATATTGCGAATGTTTACAAAACGAAACTTAATTGAATTTAACTTTATATAATTATATCATACATAAAACATTAATATCCAACCAATTTTCACTCCTTTATCTTTTAACAACTTTTGCTTCACATCCCATTTTAACAAATAATATATTTTTAAATTCGCGGTATTTACAAATACAATGACACTGACATGTGATTTGGTTTTATCGACAACCCATTGACAAGAATGTCAAGACAGAATATTTTTTAGTACGAAATAATGTCATTTAATGATGTTTATCTATGGATATTCGTCAATTTGTTCGCCGAACTTCACTATAATGGCAACATTTTCATTTATAGTTGACTTTAGCGACACATTAGTTATAGAGGGTTTATGGAACGTTTATGAATAAGCAATTTTATAGAACGTTTTATAAGCTTATTGAACACTTTAACTAATGAGTGCTTAAAACCTTCTATAAGCATTTTTTATGAATAAGACCGTTATTATATAAGTAATTGTTAATAATTAATATACTTATTACATTTAATTATTACAGGTAGTAGATGTACAGTGAACATGGTATATTTATTTTATAAAATTTCACCGTTTAATTTAAAAACACTGACCGATTGATTTCAGCCCCTAACTTTAACCATGACACTGTCGTAATTTCTGATAATAGTAAGGGTTATGTAAGATAGAAGTATATTTTTTTAATATTTGAAATGAAACATACTTAACTTATATAGAGAAAAAAATAGTTCACCTTTTATTAGGGAAAATCGTGATTCATAAATTTATAACTATGCATAAATTACGAGGTTACCAATTCTCAGTCTATCGAGGGTTGATCCGCCGAGACATTAATGGTTACACACGACACTGGGCCCGACCCTTGCTCTAGTAATTTATTAAGGAGATACAATCTTTGCGAGGGAAAACTATCGTGATATTCTTTAGCACATTTAAGTGCTAAGAATCTAATTTGATACGATTAAAATAACATTTGGTAAATTATTTTAATTGTGACATTTCCTCAAGCCATTTTGCAATTGGTATTATTATTACGTTTACTCTTAAAATTTATTACTTGAAGATTTTGAGATATCATATCTGTCGAAATCATTTTCAGTTACAAGGTATAAGGTGTACAAAGATGTTACCTAAGTAAATAATAGTTTCTTATTAAGAACCGCAGATTTTTTGTATCTACGTGAACATCTGAATAGGTTACGTAATGATTACTTATATTATAATATGTAACAAGTATTGTCCGCGTAAAACTGCGAGTCCGCTCTGAATATAGAAATTAATCGCCATAGCAAATTGTATGAATACACCTGCTCGCAACAACTTCAGAGCGAACTAGCAGTTTGGCGTGGACTATACAAATATATATAATGACACTTATTACATGTATTCAAAATAATTTTATGAACTTTGCAAATAATAAATGTGTAGTACTTAAAACGTTTCCTTAGCGTTTAAGCTGTAATTTATTTTATTATTTTAGCAAGAAATCTGATCCTCATCAAAGGATCGGTTTTGCGGTTGTGCCGAGACTAGATAGCAAACAGTCACTTTACATCTATAATAATTATAAGAGGGGATGTATTTGCTATTCAGCTTTACTGTATATTAAAGAAAATGCGATAAGTTTCTATGCTTGGCTGCTCTAATGACCTGAATGATGTTCTTTTTTATGATCTTTGATTATTATTAAATGTTTTAACTACTTAACTTAGTTAATGGATCTAGAACGAACTATACTACTACGATCACAGATAAATTGCTACTTATATAAATCAAATTGCTATTTATACTTATAAGTCAAATTTTGGTTCTACTCATTGCCCATTTAAGAATAGAGAGCTCTTTCAACAACTCTTTTAACATTTCAATATGAGTTTTCGGTACTATTTTCACATATTAATATTATACCATAACTATAAATCGGTACTAATTAAATAATAATATGAATGTCGAACCCTTTGTAGTTCCACTCCGGAGGCAAAACCACTAAACTATATCTGCCTAATAACGCCAGTGTTTGGCGTTGCTATTCCATTTAGAATTTTTTTTTATAATATAGGAGTAGCAGACGAGCATTCAGTCCACCTGATGGTAAGTGGCTACTGCCGCCCATGGACATCTGTAATCAACCCCAGATAGGAATAGATATTACTCTTATACCTGAGGTCGGCCACAGATGCGCTGCTACCCCTGAGGACTAAGCTGGAACGCCTCGAAAAAGTATGTCTCCCTTACCACACCTTATTTAGAATGGTGGGGTAAGGGTGACGCACTTATCCCAAGCGTTCCAACTTAGTACTTAGGGGTAGCGATGCATCTGTGACCAACCTCAGGTGGGACTCCCATTTTATCTGGGGTTGATTACAGATGTCCATGGGCGGCAATTGCCACTTACCATCAGATGGACTGTAAGTTAGTTTGTTACCTCAATATTATGAAGAAAGAAAATATTATTAATGTAATAAAATGCGAAATATTACTGTTTCGATTACGTTTCCATTATTTCCTGTCGTGGCGCGCCTAAAGAAGTTTAAATATTGAATAACGCGTAGTAGATATCTAGTAGGTACATAATATATGAAGAATGTGAATTTTCCAATGAATATTACAGTGAGTAATTATATTAACGTCGTAAAAAATATAATTGGTTGTGACAATTTCCGTTAACAATTATATATAGATTACAGGGTAGATATTCTGAGTATCGAGGGTTTGTTCATTGTTCTATTTAGGTACTAGTTTTTACCCGCGGCTTCGCCCGCGTTTAAAAGAAAATAATATAACATACTAACATACATAAAACTGATAACTCGTACCTTCAATTTTGCTAAAGACCATAACTTGATCAAATGCATAGTTGACGATTCAATCCTTACTAATATCGATTAAAATAATCGATGTTTTCGATTCTCCGATTAATCGATCTTAGATCGCCATCCCTAATTCCCGGGGGATTTCTGGGATAAAAACTATCCTATGTCCTTTCTCGGGTCTCAGACTATCCTTGTATAAAATTTTATTAAAATCGGTTCAGTGGTATAGGCGTAAAGAAGAGACAACCAGACAGACAGACAGACAGACAGAGTTACTTTCGGTTTTATAAAATTAGTAGGGATTAATTGATACACATACACCGGGACCGTCCCTGATATAAATAATACATTAGGCAGGAAGAGTCTTCCAGATGCAACAAAACGATCGTATCTTGTATTGATTGATTCTTTTGGTAAATCTATAATCTCTAAAGAAAATAATTAAAAAAAAAACTTTTTATAAGTAATGGAAAACAGGTAACAAAGTTATATAGGTACGTAAATGCAATGTAAGTCTTAATTTAACAATAAATAATTTAATTTATTTACACGTAAAAAATACTTGACCAAAAGATTTAAAGATATAATAAATACCACATTACTATCTCTGTGGTTCAATTATATAGAGTGACCTATTCTCGAGCAATTGGAGAGTTCTACGGTCGAGACTCGAGGCATAATGGTAACGCCTGACGCGTCGCCTCGCATTAATAATTTATTGGAAAGATAGAAATCTCTGCGAAGGTACGGGAATATCATACTTATTTCGTATATTCGTTTTCGCTCCAGTTACAAAAAGTTTTCTCTTGATTTAATACCTAATACTCATCTACTTATATTATCCACAAAATATTTTGTCTATTATGTTTATTAAACAATTATTGGTACCTGTTACTAATTACGATTATAGGTATGTTAAAATAGGTGGCTTAGATTACCTTTTGTATGTATCTTAAAATAAGTGCAGCCTGGAATAAGTGGTTTCTAATTTGACTAGAGAACAGGAAATAATTGTATTTATATGACATTCACTTTAAAACTAACATTTAACTTAATTTTCGATAAGCTTCGAAATTCTGTATAACAGAGCGCATAATGCGGTTAAGTAAACTCTATACGGAGAAAATAATTACAGGATTAAAAATGAATGTTGCGACAAATAAAATTTCACTGTGATTCCCCTTCCAGATTGGAGCGAGCAGATTTCTCTAACCCTCGAAGCGACCGTTACGCGCGAGTACTTACACGTTACAACTTATTGAATTATTTATCGGACCATCTACCTTATTGGATTGAAATATCGCAACCCTACGCCTTTATCTCCAAAACAATCCCATTATAGACGTCGGAGACGTCAATTAAAAAATAATGGAACGATACGCGTATTTCAAAGAAAATAAGAATTGTAGTCTTCGTAAAATTTTGATTGGGCCCTATTGCACTATAAACTCGTATGTAACATCTTAAAACATCTCACACGTGCCTACATCCGGCCCCTTCCCAAACCGCAACCTTTGCCGTGCGGTCACTCACTGGGCAAAGGATAAAGCACTCAATTTTGTAGTAGGATATTTTGTGCCATTTTTCGCATTTTGCTCACCGAACCTCGTATACAAATAACCTGCCTTTGAATACCTAAAATTCAACTTAGAGACGACCTGTCCGAAATACTTTACAAGCAATATTTTGTTACGGTGTATAGCAACTATTCTTGAAATTTCATGCTCATATGTTTGAATATATTTAGTACACGTGTGCTTCTGTGGTTGATCTATAACATTTATTTCTTCCCCACTCTCAAACTAGCAGTCCACTCTGAAGTTGTTGCGAGCGGATGTAGTCCTGCAATTTGCTATGGTTCATTCCTATATTCAGAGCGGACTAGCAGTTTTAAGCCGACTATACACATATCATTCATCTTGTGTTATATATACATTTTAGGTAGGTACTATTTGAAGTTAGTTTCAAAAGTTGGGTGCAATAACTGCTCCCTATTGTTTATGAAAAGATTTTCATGTGCACTAGGGAGAAATTACTGCACTGCGTTGTTATGTTATACTCATAGATTAGTAAAGATACTTCGCCGCCTTGAAATTGAATGAAGCCACAAACGGCTTATTTTAGTAAGGTTTTTTTTTAATCTTTGACAAATAAAAACATTTTTAGAGAAAATTTACGAATAAATAACTAATACTGCGTAATTTACGTAATAAGGAACTAATACTGCGTAATTTACGTAATAAATAAATAATTATTTCAAATATTTTAGGGACATTTTAGCACGGAGACGTGGCAAAACTTTTTTACGCAACTATCAATTCTCAAAACTGGGTACATTATCTTGTTAGGAGTGAGTTTTCTTTACTAATCTATGGTTATACTATTAAAGAACTCCATAACTCCAGTATTCAAACTATGTCAGTTATATTTTCCGGAGATGAAATTTAAGATAAGTGCGTACCTGCGTAAGTTTACACAGTCGCTCACAAGTTGTTTCAGCAAGATTGGAGTACCGTAAAATAATAGTTAATTGGATTCGGAAACGTTTTGCGTCATCTAGGAATAGTTGAGGAATAATGTTTTATCAGCCAATGTGTGAGAATAGTTAATCGTGTTTATTGCCTTGCCCAGTCGTATCTGGGCTATTAAACTCTCCGGAAATGTCAAATAAAACGTTGGGATCGATTTCCCATAAACGATAGACGTGACGGTTGGATGAGTGTGTCGATTCTAATTTGTTTTACTAAGCATCGAATCAATCTCAGGCAGTAAACTGATTGAGTTAATGCAGGCATGAAAACTATTAGTTTGATACATGGAAACTTTTGACCTTGGTAATCCTTTATATTTGGTTACGAGTACTTGGATTGCAGCTCATATTGACGGCTGCGTTTATTCCTGCATTTGTTCGACATACATTACGAAATGCGGTGTTTTTTTTATAATATAGGAGTAACAGACGAACATGCAGTCCACTTGATGGTAAGTGGCTACTGCCACCCATGGACATCTGTAATCAACCCCAGATAGGATTAGATATTCGTACCTGAGGTCGGCCACAGATGCGCCGCTACCCCTGAGGTAGTCATCAGCTTAGTAAGCTGGAACGCCTCGGAATAGTATGCCTCCCTTACCACACCCTTCAAAACGGAACACAGCAGTGCCTAACACTGCTGTTATATTAGGCAGAAATAGGTGTGGCGGTGGTGCCACCTTTATTAGTTAAAGTGTATTATACACTATACTAAACGAGTAAGACACGTTTAAAAGTAATGCCGCTTGTTTGGCTTTGGCTCGACTTGGCGGAGGCACTGCCGTGCCTCCTGATAAAAGGTCTAGGTATAACATTAATACTTAAATGGTCTAGAGGTCGCCGACTATGTTTACGATATGCCGGCGCCACAGAGCTATGAGGTACAAATACATATGTACATATAATGATAATTTGTTTGATTGATGATTGTTTGCTGAGCTTACAGGCCGATCGGCCCACGCATCCCTTGTTATTCAATTATGTTCTCATTAAAGCGATTCTAGGATATTAAAAAAAGCATGTTTAATGTTCAGTGTTTGTTATTATACTGTCAAACATTTTCTGTTTTTTATTTACCACGCTTTTATTAACTTGACTTTATGTATGTAAGTAACGGAATCTTTGAACTCGATTTTTACCCACTTTGAACGGTTCGATTAATTTAAAATTTTGAACAATTATCAAGAACCGATTTTAATACACGATTTCAATAATTTTCATCCCATTCACTTCATTAGGATCGTCAGGAATCAGGATTAACGATTTTCCTCGTGCGATATAGCGTGGTTCTTAGTTTTTTAAACAGTAATCTTTAATCATTTGTGAAACTTATTTTGTATCAATACTTACGTCTTTAATTTCGACGTTTTCAACAAGATATGAATACTACGCGGATTGATCAACCTACATATTTTGTAAACAATATCCGGAATACTCAAATTACGGTATTCTAACAATGTAATGGTAGCGTTGGGGCAGTTGCTGAATATTCGTAAAGCGAAATTCAATTACAAGTTTTGGGCGTGAGTGACCATCAGATTAAGGGTAGACCCCCAGATCGAAATTAATTGGCTCATCCAGATATTGTTGTAGCCAAGAACCCTCATCTCTAAGGATTTATGTTTTACTGAACGACATTGAATTGTTAGTTGAAAGTTTCTCAACCACTCTCCTTGGTTATGATATAAAAAGCTTGTAAAATGTGATTTAATCATAGTATTTGATAATTATTGTTATTCTTACGTAAAGTAGCGTATTACGATTTAGAGTTACAAGTTTTCACTTGATTTCACTAAATTGTGGGAGTGATAGGTATAAGCTATAAAATATTGTGAGAGTGATAGAGCTTTAATAACTTGGTTATTTTCATCATATTTGTGTATAATTAGTAGTGTTATAATTTTCTATGCGTAGTTGTAAAGTGATACGCAATTTGTTTTGAGCTCAATTTCCAGTATCTAAATCATGAATTTAAACTTGTGTTTTGAATGTGGGTGTTTATGTTGTGTTATACATGGAATCACGGATTCATGGATCCCTAGTGTACAATATTTATTTACCTGCGCTTTAAAAACTTTAAATGCATTGTTATAACAGTTGTAATTTACAGTATATTTGCATAATTACATTCATTATGTAACCGCGGATCGGAACAATAAATATTTTTTCTCGTTCCGTGATCGTGGGCGTTATATTTAATGTCCTTACATTTATCTATACATATACTAGCTGACCCGGCAAACGTTGTGTTGCCATATAAATAAAAAAATATTAAGGGTGAACAACCCTTATCACTTAGGGGTATGAAAAATAGATAGGAGCCGATTCTCAGACCTACTGAATATGCATATAAAATTTGGTGAAAATCGGTAAAGCCGTTTCGGAGGAGTACGGTAACTAACATTGTTACACACGAATTTTATATATAAGATGTCCCACGTTTTTATCGAATGCAGTGTTCTTATTAGTGATCGAAGAATGTAGTCTATTCGAATAGTAGTTAGAACGCAAATGTAAACAAAGACAACTAAAACATTGTACTTAATGCTTACGCGCTTAAAATTATTCTTTATGTAGGTACATTTCGAACTCTCTACGGGAATATTTTTTGAGCTCCCGAATGGAACCGCTATTTTAGGACTTTTAAAATATTGCTTTCGTTTACGTAATGGACGGACAGGTACATTTTAAGTATGGAATTTATTATAACTTTATCTGCCTATGACAGTATATCTAAATACATAATACAATTTGAGAGTTCTTTACAAAAAGTTTTCAGGGGTGGAGTATAGGTGGTGGACAGTATGAGTGGACGTGGTGGTGAATAAGAAACGTATACGAAGTGTTTCAACTTAGTCTATAGTAAAAGCAACACAACAGAGACTGAGCTCAGCTTGAAATTCAACTCTATCTGCAGTTGTTCCAGACTGCATGTTTATTTGCTATTTCTACATTATATTTACATTAAATTATATTGTGCTACTTGTAAGCCTACTTTGTTCCATTGGAATTTACTTTTCTAGACTAACTAGAATATTATGTACCGACTAAATAGAATATTATGTACTAACAAATATAGGATTTCAAAACAATTGCATAAATAAACTGAAATATTGCATGTTTACGGGCCGACAGTATTATTGCGTTAGTCTGAGCACATTTGGAAGTGAAATTGGTCGATTTTAGTCGAGCGAGTAGCACGAATGTCGCGGGTTCTGCGCCTATCTGTTATCTAATGTTATTGAGTGGTTTATTCAACGTCCATTCCTGTCGAATAGCAACGGACGATGCACTTTATAAACATATTATTTAAGTATTTCTATAAATAGGCAAACACAAAGCATCTATAGCATTGTTTCTTAGCGAACTTTGCTGTCGACAATAAAATTTGTAAAATTTATTACCATTTACGGTCGAATTTCCACCGAAACGTAACACTTCTCACACTCGAATATTACACTGGACATTGTCTCACTGGAACATTACACTTAACACCTACAGGAATATTACACTGTACATTGTCTCACTCGTATGTTGAGCATGAAGAAATCTTCCAACGATGAAACAATGCATATTGGTGAAGAGATTATGTCAGATTTTAAAATATTAAAATTATATACACACTATGATCGTACCTACACACTCGTATGAATATAAATGGTAAGTATGTTCCAAGAACCTTTATAGTATTTCTACCGTTGTATGTCTTTCGTAATGATCATTAGGTTTTAGGGGTTTTTGTCCTAATCAATAACGAGTAAAGGTTATTAATGAGTAAAGGTGATAGAACCCTTTGTGGTTCAACTCCGGCGGCACCACCGCCACACCTATTTCTGCCTATTAACAGTAGTGTCAAGTGCTGCTGTGTTCTAGTTTGAAGGGCGAGGTAAGGGGGACATACTTTCCCGAGGCGTTCCAGCTTAGTCCTCAAGCGTAGCGGCACATCTGTGGTCGACCCCAGGTAGAAATATCTAATCCTATCTTGGCTTGATTGCATACGTGCATGGGCGGCAGTAACTACTTACGATCAGGTGAACGGCATGCTCGGTTGCTACTCCTATATGTAGCGTTGACGTTTATTTTCAAATCATATATAAGTCTTGAGGGGCAGTAAGATGGATGTTGCATAAGGTTCTTTGCCTAAGGGTTGCATGACAATGTGCGGTACAACTTCGCGTGCGTACAGGGACATCCGACGTGTGACTAAACGTTGTAAAGGTTTTTGTGCTCATTTGCTTTTAATCTGATACAAGAAAAAATATTTTGCAGCAAAATACATATAAAACGCTTTAATAGTGCAAGATGATGAATGATGGAAATAATTTAATTTTATAGTACGGTTTAGTTTTATATCGCCGGACTCGAGGTATTTATTAATAATGAATTCTAGAGTGGGTTCTCTTTCTCACCAACTACTACTTACTTATAAATAGCGATCTGAAGTTTGCTTATTTCTTAACGAACGAAAATAAGATTTGGGAAGACCTTATTTTTGACAGAGATTAATTTCGTGTTCTTGATTTTATTTGCGAAGAAGTTAAAATTCTCGAATTTTTTAAAGCATTCACGAGTGAAGTGGCACATCTGTTACCGGTTTGCTTCGCTCCTCTGACTTGTAATAATGGAATTAACGAGCTGGTTATGAACAAACGGCGTCTTCATTTCCAGTAGCCCGTTTATTCGCCCTTTGCTCTATTTCACTGCCACTCCATTTCACTGAATGAAATAATGGACTCATTTGGAAGGTCTACGCGTCGTCTACGGAATATTTTTGGTAGGTGTTATGATGAAAGCTCGCCGAGAATACTCTATTAGTAATACTCGGGAGATAATTCTGTCGCATGAAGGTATCAATGTACTTATTTCCTTTCAACAGCGATTCACTGTTAGATACTTAAGGATTTAGATAAATACCGGGGGATTTTAACGAAAGAAATATACTTTGGATTCAAAACTACAACGTAAAAAAAGACCGTACACGATAAATCCTGTATATTACTCTGTTTTACTTTCTAAATGATACAATTCTATATTGTAATACAAAATAGATTAAATATTCCCTATAGTAAATAAGTATTAATGTAGAGATCGTAAAAAACGCATATTGCTAATATATTTGGTTACCAAGGAGAATTCTTCTTCATTAACTTAGCATTGTGGAACTTAAGTTAGAAATTAATCATACAACAACAGAAAACTGAGAGCGTCTTATGTACTATATTAATTGAGAATCTAACTAAGCTCAAATTCACTAAATTAAGTGTATATCAAACATTATTATTCACGCGAAATAAACCTGTACAACCTGTATCTTTTGAGTTTAGTTCAAAGTTAATGGTAGTGATTCACAGCTCGTAGAGGTATCCCAATTGCAACTGTATTAACTTACCACTACGGTTCGATGCGGTAGATATTTCCCATTTCGGTTTAATTATGTTTAATATCCGAATACAAACCGATTTTACGCTGTCACGCGGACAAAATCCATTCACTAAATAGCCTCCATCTCGTTTAATGGGAGAGGCTGTGTAATCCAATTAATTAACGAACTGAAACTACATGCTAGTTGCACAATGGCTCTCTGCTTGTAAAGGACCCTCGTGTCGTGTCCTACTGGACATTGGCCAAGGAATACCGTAATAAGCACTTCGTTTTTTTGAAGATATATTCGATACTGTCAGTAATTGAGGATGAGCTCGTAAGCGGGCGAAGTGGCCAAGTTTATGATGAGTGTATAAAATGTATGTTTGTTGTATATCTAGTTTTTTTAATAACTGGCGAATATTATACATATGAATCATTATTAAAAAGTATTCTATGTGTTTAAAGTACCTGACATCTAGCGTATATGGAGTACCTATTACAATTTCTGATGATTCTTCTGGAGCATCAGATATTAAACTGTCGTATTGTCAACTAAAATTATTCATTGCGTAGTTAGTTATCTCATCTTATATATATCGACTTTGAATAGAAAAGTTAAATAGCGAATGCTTAGACAAGTAGAGAGTGAAATAAAAACTGCAAAATTTAATTAAATAAGAGCAACGTAATATCGGGAATTAATTATGCAGTACGTACTATAAAATTGCCTCCCTTTACGTAACGGTCGGTAAAGCATAATTAAAATGTATCAATGAATGTAATTACTTCCCACTTTATTCTGATTATATTTCAGGAAAATTCAGATTTATTTATAGACACGACCTATTTAGTCGGTAAGTAGTTTTTTCGATCTCATAGATCTTAGGTAATACTAAGAAAATATATCATATTTTGACACGGGTTTATTGTAGAGCTAAACCGAAATTAACAATTGAATTGGTCGGCATAACGAAAATAATTTACGAATATAACGTAAAACATAATTGTAGCTGAAAATGAAAGAGATGTCTGAATCAAGAAAGCGTAAAGCGAAAAATTCAGTCACCCGTAACACGATTGCTCTCTTTTAACTAAGGCACCTAATCAGAAACACGGCCCTGTATGCTTTTACTCGGAATTATCGATTTCATATGTACTTTTAACAAATACCTTTGATAGAGATGAGTTCTTTAGCGTAGTTATCTACGTTATTTACATGTGCAATTTACATGTAGCATTTAAAGAACCCTTTGGAGTTCTGAGGTACCACCACCACACGTCTTTATGTTGTAAAAAAATGTTAAAGGCTGCTGAGTTATGGATTAAAGGGTATAGGAAGAGTTATACTTCTACGAGGTGTTTCAACTAAATTCTTATTACATCTATAATCGGCCTCAGGTAGTAGTCTTATCTTCTTCTTGAATTTCTTGGGCGACAGTAACAACTTACCATCAGGTGGACTACATCGTTTAATACATTTTTATTTTTGTAGTAAAAATAGTATTTATGGAATCATCTTGCTAAACCTATACCACCACTTAACATAATAGGAAGTAGGTTATAATTTTGTACGATATTTTGATAACAACACACATTATTACAATAAGTATATTTCATAACATCTAATAGCCCAAAAAATGAAAACTATACAAGTATGTTAGTATTAATAGAGCTCCATCTACTAAATTAGTAAAGGAAAATTTATTCGTTCACATAAAAGCAAAACAAAATATTTTCTAAAATAATATATTTGAATAATTAAATCCACTATAAAAACATTTTTGCACGAAGCGGGATATACGAGACAAACCGCGCCCGTTTGTTTGTTGTCGATGTCCCGCCATAAATCATGGACCCTCGTCCACGAATACACAATGGATACCGAGTCAAAACGTCACTGTCCCCAGTTTCCCACTGAGGATGGTCATCCTATCGGCTCTACGGACGACATTTCGAAATATATAGCATTTAACTAAGATAAGGAACTATTGGTTTAAACATAAAATTTCACAAAACAGGTAGATTGTTTAAAACATATGTTTATAATGTGTGTAATCAGATGTATGTATATCGTTGTACAATAATAATTCGAATTGGCGAATTATGAAAACAAACAGGCATAAATAACTTTGATTAATGAAATAATTATATCAGCATAAACGCAAACAAATTAAACACGGCCATATTTTATCGTCCTCGCCAAGCATGAATATATAGAAAGACTTATCAACGCTGTCTGTGCACATACCGACGTCTCCGCAGACTGCAATCTAGCTGCATAAAGATGTGCTCACAGCGTGAAACTACCATAATGAATTACTCCAATATGCTCTTGTTGTTTTAAGAAGATTCCAACTATTTGATGAATGACTCCACTCACTCGAGAGTCGTTCAACTCTAGTTTTACTTAACGCTCCTCAACTACTCGGACAAACTTCGCTCGCACTTAAACTTCTCAAGTGTTAATCGATCACCTCTGGTCAACGATCTGTTTAACCCTATTAAGTTGTCCCGAGGCTCTATATTGTGTAGGTAAATTGCAAGGCGCGAACCCTTGCCTCCAGAAGTTGGCGTCGATAAAAAAATAAGAGGTTTTGACTGCAGACGGTAAACATAATGCGCTATTTAACGAGAATAACTGCGGTGTTAGCCCGTATATGCGGCATTGTGGTGGAAATTTTATGCCAAACTATACTCATATTTCTAGGAGCTGCATCGTTCACGGTTCATTAGCTATCAACGCGAGGCCACGTGCCGGCGCCGAGCGAACCTACGGCAAATGCACATAGCTTCTTGCTCCCTAGTACTCATTAATATTCATATCTGCTGCAATATTGCTTAAATTTTGATATTTGTCTCATGAATTTTCTTAATCTTGCTTTAACGACAATGTTATACGAAAAATTATCAGCTCAAATATTTAAATAATATACGACGCGATATTACAGCAAAATGTTAGGTACATTTCCGTTCCTACGAGATTAATATTTCTTCTTACATTTCGTGTTAATATCAGAAATGGGGTTAAATGTAAGGGAAATGGAAACCGTGAATGAAGGCGTATGGGAGGCATTTTGCAGCTTTTATAAGCGTCAGTAAGCCACGTTAAATCCGAGGCGTTACAACGGCTTAGTGGATTTATTTTATTACATTTACTTATTCAGTATTTGGAACGGCATGATGACCGTCCCACAACTTTTAGTTGCTATTTAGATAATTAAATTGAATGTAGGATCACCTCTTAGGGTACATGTATTTCTAACGTTCCGTAGTTCTTATTAATTGCTTTAATTACAATTACTTAATAAAATACATTGGTGTTGAATATTTTGACCCTATAGTTATCGTTTATTTAATGAAGTGTATAAAACAAATAAGGTTATAACTAAGGTTAAACTGACATCCAGGAATATAATGTCGTCACTTTGTTAATTATAAGTCGCCTACGATATCTAAAATAAACAACGATTTATTTAGAATATTAATAAATGAAGTAAATTAATACAGTCTTTACCCTATACTTTACAAACATTTTATACTATGCATATTAAAGAAAAATTGACACAAACCTACCCGTCATATATGTAAGGCTAGTAAAATTGAACCAAATTCATTATGTACTGTAATTTAGTGTTTGCAATTTGCAAGAGAACTGTATTTTGGTTGATAGCAAAGAAAGTTCTGATGAAGTTATTGAATAAAACGATCTCGCTCAAATTAATCACGTTGCTTACTGTCGTAAGTTTCTTTTTGCGAATGGTACAACATCGTACGGCATACATCAGTCTTTAGAAAGTTTGCTGGTAAATGAAAATTTCAATTTTCCTCCGTCCAGTTGCGTACCTACGAAAACCTAATAGAATTTTGATTATATCAGATTACTTTTTAGATATGCAAGTATATATACGCGTACTGGATTACTTAAATAAAGATAAGAATTGACTTAAATATAAAAATTACCTTTGACACAATAATACAAAGTGACCAATGAGTAATCATTCAAATTCATCATGACTAGATACTATAGCCAACTAGCGCCCATAATAAATAATTAATATTTTATTTTTCCTGCTAATTAATTATTACAATGATTTGTTCTATTTATTATTGTATCAAATCTTGAAAATAAAGTACTGCTAAAGTTAGATATTTGACAAGTTCTAATAGGCAGTAATTGTAAAATGTCGATGTTTGGTAGATAAAAAAAGTAACAGATTGATTATGAATAACGGGCATCAATTAATCATCAATCTGTTTTATGTCTATTTTATGCTAGCATTGGGACTCACACACTACTTTGGAGGATCCTTCATTAAGATGCTCCGATGTGGCAATAATTATGTAGGTAATGCTAATATTTTAGTAAAATACTATTTGTAATCTATGTGTACGGTTGTACCTACGGGAATCCCTTCTATCGGTAGGATCAACAGGCATATTGAGCAAGATAAAGAAAGGCGAGAACTCACGAAGAAAATCTCAACCTCACGCATCAAAGGTGAGCACATTTTTACGCAATGCAATTAAGAGTTCGGCCACCAATGATTTCTCACTCGTCCCGCTTCCACGATTAAGCGATTCAATTTTCGAAGTGCCAGCCATTAAATGAAGACGTTCCCGCCTATTTTCCGCTCCGCAAGAATTAAATGGAGCGGCGCAAGAAACAAAACCATCGATGTACCTCGCGAATATTGGCCGCTCTCGCAATCTTCTTTCCTTTTTTCCAAGAAATACTAATCTAGTTAGTCCAATCTCGAATGCGTTCCTTTAATCTGGGGAAATAAAGCTTTGCCACAATTAAGTCAATCACGCCTGTTTAACTCGATTTCCTTTTAAGAAACCTATTACAGACCGCAGGGACCATTCTCGGGAAGAGCTACGAGCTAAATTGCTCCGAGGTAGAACCAGTCAATTTAAATGTTAAAGCATTTTCATTAAAAATGACAATGCAAATTTTATTATAGAATGTTTTAGAAATAACCTTTTGTTTTTTTTCTTGACTTGGAGTTTTGAAAGGGAAATAATTCATATAGTTACTAAGTTGGATTTCTAAAATGGTCCTGAAAGATAAATAGGGCTTACTTAAATAAAAAAGTAATATGACCGAAATAGACTTGTGTGATTATGTCTGTTTGTAGTAAAACTTTTAATATTACGAGAATAAAGTCATGTAAAATATAAACTAATATGACGCTCTCTAAATATTTTACCAAACCTCACGTATAACATCTTATTTATTTTTTAATGAAATTAAAACATTAATATTACAAAACTAAGGTGGTGGAACCCTTTGTGATTCGAATCCGGCGGCACCCCCGCCACACCTATTTCTATCTAATAACAGCAGTGTTAGGCGCTGCTGTGTTCCGGTTTGAAGGGTGTCGTAAGGGAGACAGACTTTTCCGAGGCGTTCCAGCTTAGTCCTCAGGGGTAGCGGCGCATCTGTGGCCGACCTTAGGTGGATATCTGATCCTATCTGGGGTTGATTACAGATGTCCATGGGCGGCAGTAGCCACTTACCAGATGGACTGTATGCTCGTCTGCTACTCCTATATTATAAAAAAAAACTATCTTTGTTTGGGCTGGATCCTTTTAATTGAAATACGTTCAAACGATATTCTAATAATAACAGTAGTCCATATAAAAGTTTATTTATATTAACAATAAGGAATGAAGATATGAAGATACTATTGTGTACTGGTTGAAAATTGCGTGTGGTCTGTTGTCATAACAGTTTTCATATACTTATTATAAATGTATGATCCAATTGTTACGATATGGTTCCATAAATAGATCCATTGACCTCTCCGTTCAATAGTGTAATTGATTGATAATGAGATTTACTACGTTTATCTACGTGACAAAGTAAACAAAGCGTTAATTGTTTTATGTAATATTTATTTGTATGAATGAATTGTTTGTGGTTTAACAAAATAAGGGAACTTAATGGTGCATTAGACAAGGAAGAAAAATGCAGGCTGTGTAAGACAATTATTTCATTGGGGGAATTGACTCAGCATTTCTCTTAACGTTCGCCGCAGAATCTTCCCTCTCGGATTTCTTGGTATCTTTTCAATAAATTTAACCCCACCTCTTAATTGCATGAATGGGGAAACCTGAAAAAGATTCATTAGTTACTCCTTATCGATTTATCATAATGTATTCGAAAGGTGGAAGATTTTTATATCTCTTGTTTTGATAACTCAGGAAAAATATCGTGAACGTCTTTTGCAGACTTCATTATTTTTAGTTCCGTATCTAATACGGAACCCTATTACTAAGACTGTTGTCTGTCCGTCTGTCCATCTGTCCGTTATACCATTTTCGGTAGATAGTTCAAATTTTCACAATGTATGGACTTCAATGGCTGCTAATGCCTACACAAATATTAGAAATAAAAAAAATGGTAGTACGAAACCCTCTGGGTGCGGGTTCGACTTGCACTTGGCCAATTATTTTATTGTTATTCAAGTAAATTATAAATATATAATTCGATGTCGAAATACTATATTTAATTTTTACATAGTTATAAATAACTTTTGGATTCATTCGCGTTGACACTCAGCTAATTTTAGTCATGATGAATGGACATAACACAGTCCACCAGATGTTAATTAGCGACTTCCGTCCGTGAACGGTTAGAACATAAGTCCATTATAAATGTGCTACCACTGAGGGCTAAGCTCGAATGCCATGTATAATTATGTGAGTAGCTTTATTTCATTGTTCAAATGTTGTCGCTAAGGGCGATATACTTTTCCGAGGGGTTCCAGCTAAGTCCTTAAAGGTAGCGGTGCATCTTTGGCCGACCCCAGGTAGGAATAACTAATCCTATACGTAATTGATTACAGATGTCTATGGGCGGCAGTAGCTACTTACCATCAGGTGGACTGCATCCGCTACTCCTGTATTATAAAAAACGGTTGAAATCAAATCTCAGCACTGGAAATATGATGGCTATATATTGTAGTGATATCTACAAGGTGTGTTCGTATTCATTGGTAGTGCCATTATTGTCCCTGTAGTCCCGGGACCAGAATAGGGCTACGGTGATACCGTATACAGGGGATACCCTGCCAAAGTAAGGCTGTCCATCGCGCTGGCCTAGTGCGTATTGGTAGAAGATTTTTTTTATATAAATCACTCAGGTATGCAGGTTTCTTCATGATATATTTCTTCACCGTTTAAGCAAGTGATAATTAATTTCTATTTTTTTATTCTATTACTTATTTCTAATACTAGAGACAACCTATAGAAACAGAGATATTTATTTTCAATATTTAGATTACTCGTATGACACAATGTATATTGCTAAACTGGAGGTTTTGGGTTGGTTCTATGGTCAGGTAAGGAAATGTAAAATGGAGTAGAGTTATTTTACCAGTTTGGTTTTTTACCTCTGAAGCTACGTAGTCAACGAGTTCTTTCTCAGTTATATTGGAGCCCGGTTGCCTCACAACAAATGCTGTGGGTTCCTCGCCGTACTGCACCGGCTTACCGACTACACCTGCTTCGCGTACATCTGGGTGTAATAGCAGTATCGTCTCCAGCTCTAGCGGAGCTATCTGTAATGGTATAATATTTTTTATTTTTTTAGTTAACGACGGACTTTATAGAGGCGATCATCTTAGTCTTATTGTGGCAAAGCACCTGTGATCGACTTCAGGTAGAACTCTTAGAGTTGGGAATAGATGTCAATGGGCGGTAGTGACTTACCATAAGTTGGACTGCGAGAATGCAGTCCAACTTATGGTAAGCTTGCTATTTAATTTTTATACAAAACAAAAATATTACAATTCAAATCCAATATTTTTTCCTTTATTGTATTGGGTATTGGTATTTTGATCAGAAGGGGTTTTCAGTGTAAAGATATATCAGTCGTTGAAACTTATAAATACAGTAACCTTTCCATGAGTTTTTACGTTTTCACAAATATGACTGTTTTGGTATTTGTTTACGCATTGGCCCATACAATTTCCAAGTTCTGATACAATCCGCTAAGGGCGCTGATTGGAAATTGTATGGGCAAATACGTAAACAAATACCAAAACAGTCATATTTGTCAAAACGTAAAAACTCATAGTAAGGGTAAGCCACCAGGTTTTTCGATATCAAGTAGATGTCTGTTATTTTTGTATTATTGCAGTACTAGTATGTAGTAACCATAAAACATGTTTGTTTACAAAATATATCAAATGATTCATTTTAAACATATAATAACCTTATATCCGTCGTACGAAATCATTTCCTTCAGTCTGTCGACGATGTAGAAATATTTATCGTCGTCATAGTAGCCGAGATCTCCCGTTTTAAAGAACCCTTCCGGATCTAAATAAGTCGAGGGGTCGACTCCAATATAGCCCTTCATAAGGACCGGTCCGGTTATACGAATCTCTCCATGTTTATTGGGACCTAGAGTTTTGTTCGTTTCCGGATCTGATATCTGAAAACGTTCATATAATACCGAACTATTTATTATTAAAAATTACGCAGTAAATTTAAATTATCAGTGCTATAGGTAGGATGGTGGTGAGCTATTTAGAGACATCATCACAAGTTAAATCATCATCATCATCACCAACCCATTATCGTCCCACTGCTGGGCACGGGTCTCCTCTCAGAATGAGCAGTTAAATAATAAAGTGTAAAATTTAAAAATAGTTATATATTTTTTTATAAAAAAATATTTTTGAAGGAACATATCTTAAAGCAGCACCCTAAGTTTCATTAATTTGAAGCTGCATGTATATAGAAAAGATAAATATTATAGAAATGTAAAAATATACCTACACACAATTAATAATTTTCTTTCTTTGTAAATTGAGTAACTATATGTAATAATATCTCAATTGTATTCCATAATATTGTAGGTACAATTTAAACTATGGAATGAAACATAAACATTACGTAAACGAAACTTACCAAGTTGTTGGTGTGGTTAAATTGGTGCTACATCGAGCTTAAATAAATTCATGTAATGATATCTCGTTAATCTTAAGTAAACTTTACCTTCAAAGTTATACCCGGCGAAGCCATGCCAACGCTCCCCGACTTGGAGCCTTTAGTGCCCCAATTTTCCGAAGTTAACTCACCACATTCAGTCATGCCGTATCCTTGTAAGACATCTTGTAGCTTAGGAAGCCTATAATATTAAGATAGTGCTTAGTTATACATATAAGTTCAAAATTCATACGTAATTTTAGGATTCCGTTCCGTTGGTCTCTTGGACGATAGTAATTAGACACTTGACATTTTTAGTATAACTGTGGGCGCTATAACAACAAATAGCAAAAAAAGCTAAGCTAAAAGCTGAGTATATGAGAGGGTCTCCATAGAAGAAAAATGTTCAGCACTTTTCACAATTTTCACAATGCATTTGCTTCTATAGTTCCTATGACAAATACTCGTACATTAAATTAAATTTAATAAATAAAAATTGGTGGTACGGCACCATCCGTGTGATTTTGGCTCGCAATTGGCCAATTATTATTTTGTAAAGTTACCGCGTTACAGTAATTGACAAGTTATTTATGAGGCTGATTCGACTAATTATGATATTCTTAGAAACGCTTACTCCATTTTCGGCAGACTTTAATGGCAAATTAGCTACGTTACACGTGTATCTATACCTATTATAACGTTAACTTAATACATTCCCGTAACATCTTAAGCGCAATTCTAAGATATAAAAATATGTAACTTACTCTACTCGTATATTGTTATTACTGAAGCTACTTTCACTCCGCAGATGTTCATTTTGAATAAAAGACTATCTATAAACTTGGCCAGGCCTTTTTAGGCCTATAAATTTTATATGCAAATAGTTTTCTATTTGTATGTCAAATTTCATTATAATTAGTTCAAGGATAACTTGAAAATTTAATAGTCAAATTGAGTTACTTTTGCATTTATAACATTGTTAGATAAGAATAGTATGAATAAAAAATTAGTAGGTACATATCTACATCATCCATTTATGTCATTTATTGTTATGCATAACATACATATGCCAGGAAATAGAACAATAGTGGGATCAAGATTTACTCGTAGGGTTGATACAGGACATCTGCCCCGAGGCACTGCCCACGGTTTTACATCTTTATCCCTCGGGAAACTTTTGTTTTTTCCGGGATAAAACATAGCTTTTACCAGTTTAAGTATCCCCAAGTACAAAATCAAGGACATTCTATCGAGAACCGTCCATGATACAAGAACCAGTGACAAGACACTGTAGGTATTTTATATTTTGTGAAGTTGATTTTATTTGGTTTAACATAGTCGCTTTTAGTTTAAGAGTGATTTTAATTTATATACAAACCTTGGTTTATATGCTAGCTAAAGTATATTTCTTAATAGTTATAGTTTATTCCTTTAAATTCTTGTAAAAGTAGTAAAAGTAGCGTCGGAAACCAATGAACGAAAATGAAAACATATGGAACGCCGGTCTAAAAGTATCGAATACCACTCACATTTGCCTCAATCTCTGTACAATCTTGCTATGTAGTGGCGAAGAGCGGGAGTAAATTATTTTGAGAGAATCCAGGTTATACTTGTGTATATTCTCTGCTTTGGACATGTAGCCCACATGTGATGGAACAAGCATAGCTATGTTGACCTGAAAGAAAATATGACTGTTAAAATAATACTAAATGTCTTTGCGTTCAACATGGATAAGTAATTCAATAGTTTCGTCATGGCTGTGTGTTACTCAGCAGTGGGTTAGCTTACTACTGTCCCACTGCTGGGCAAGCTCTAAAGCTCTCCTTCATAGAAGGAGAGATTTAGACCACAATCTATCATGCTGGGCAAGTGTACTTTGATAGACTTCACATGTAATTGAGAAATCATTTTTAAAAGGTGTGCGGGTTTCCTCAGGGTGTTCAACTTCAACGATAAAGCCAGTGATAAATAATTAATGTTAATAATATTTTTTACACCCTTGCTACACACCTTTCAATTTATATAGTTTATATAGTATTTCATATATTTTTCAAATCCAATCCAAATTACAATAAAAATAAGTGGTGAAATTAAAGCATTACTTATTGCGCAAAATTTTGAGCGAAGTTTATATGCCTACACTCTCATAAGCCCGACACGATTAATAATACAAGACGTCCAGCCTGGCTAGCTTTCCTCTAATACGGCAATTTTCTTAGCGCTGCTGTGTTTGACATACTGGGAATAATCAATGTTCGTATAGGGGCTAGTTCGCCTTTCATCGTGACGCACTGCCGCTGTTAGTCATCTGATGGGCTGTCAGCTCGGTGTTACATTTTGTGTCAGGGGCCAAGATACGTGTAACATGGAAAGTATATTTTGATTTCTAGTCATATAATAAAATTGCTTACTTTGAATTTTTGTACGTTGAAAATATTTGCAAAATATGAATAACTGTAAAGTAGTCGATTAAAATTTATGTAAATATGTTTTCGGTTTTTCTGTAACAAAGATGTATCATCGATGCACGGATTTTAGCTCTTTTTAGACGCTTACGGTATTATTAATTTCCGATAGTATTATATAAATAACACTAAAGGTAAACTTTTAAAGGTGGTAGAACCCTTTGTGGTTCAACTCCGGCGGCACCACCGCCACACCTATTTCTACCTAATAACAGCAGTGTTAGGCGCTGCTGTGTTCCGGTTTGAAGGGTGTGGTAAGGGAGACAGACTTTTCCGAGGCGTTCCAGCTTAGTCCTCAGGGGTAGCGGCGCATCTGTGGCCGACCTCAGGTAGGAATATCTAATCCTATCTGAGGTTGATTACAGATGTCCATGGGCGGCAGTAGCCACATCAGGTGGACTGCATGCTCGTCTGCTATTCTTATATTATAAAAAAAAAAAAACTAAAGTATGGTTTTTGAGTAAAGAAATCGTGTTTATAATATTTATTAACTCACTTGGCAGTCCTGAATGCATCGTAGCACTGCATCTTGTGTAAGATTATTTACATAAACCACTTTTCTTCCAGCTGACAGAAATTTGTAAGTCATAAACGTATCATAATTGTGATACCATTCTCCGAAAACGAAAACAGTTTTCAAGGCTTCGTCTTTGAATCTAGAAAATAAATAAACTATCAAAAAACAAGCAAACAAAAAAATTATAAATAAAAAAAATACCATATAACGAATAAAGAAACAAAAAATATAAATAAAACGCGATATATGTCTACCTATTAAGAAATATGACCATCACTGTTTTTAGCGTTTATGTTAGTCACAAAGAAAAAAATATGAATAGGTATAAATAAATATTTAAATACTTGTTTATAATGTCAAAAACCGTATGACTAAAACGTTTGTTGGATGACCTGCATATGTGAGTAATTTGAAGAGACATGTAGAGAAAATGTAGAGTTCCTTACTAATAACTGAAACGCGTAGCGTAGAATTATGTGAAGGTACACGTGTAGCTATTAAATAAATTCTATTTTGAGGTGTAGATTTGTAACTTACTCATCCCATAAACTGTTTAGAATACAATTTAAATGCGTGAGACACACTCCTTTTGGCATCCCCGTCGTTCCAGATGAATAGAGTATGAAAGCAGTATCATTTGCCCCGTCAACCTTCGCCGGCTCAAATCTGTTTACATCAACTTCTTTTGAAATCAAAGATTTAACCGAAATCGCTGTGGCTGGAGCATCGTCAAGTGTAATATACGTTTTGATACATTCAAAACTGTTTAGTACATCGCTATTCGTTTCCCAAAAAAGTTTTGAACAAATGAAGTACTTTGGTCGTGTTATCGACAATTTATGCCTTAATGCGGCTGGAAGGAATAATTTATGTTAAACCTGGACGATAAAAGAATTGAACGGGAGTACGTCAAACGATATTAAGTGTTCGTACCTCTGCCGCCATTCAAATCGTACGGCGTGTATGTCGCCCCAGTGAATACGATTGCGAGGACCGTCGGCACAAAAGTATTGCGTTTTTCTGATCCGACCGCCACAATGTCTCCTCTCTTGACGCCCATGTTCATAAGTGAAGTGGCGAGATTGACAGCGCATTGGGTGAGCTCCTTGTATGTTAACTTCTCTTTTGTATCACCATTTTCCTGTATAATAGAAGATATTGTTAAAAAAATATAAAAAAATATTATTATCTATTTAGGCTTATGAATGCAGTATCTTCTGAATATGGTTATTAAAGTCATGAGTATCTAAACTATTAAGCGTTAGAGATACTCATGAATTTTATTAAATAGAAAGATCTACCTGAAATTGATTACGCGATTTTTAACCTTGAATTAAAAAGGCAAATTGGTAAAATTATGATAACTATGCTGAATCGAGAGCTATTTTATTGTGCAAGTGTCTGCTTTGTCATAAATATAATTAATTTAATGCGAGCCGTTTATATAAATGAATTTACAATGAATGTTTCGCAAACACAATTAAATGTTTGTTAATATAAATTTCCTTACCACTGCAATTTCATTGTTCATCTTCCGGAATTGGTCCAGCATGTATTTACCAAAATTTAAATGTGCCGGTATCTGCACATTTTGACAACCGTAAATATAAAGCTCGTTTGTTAACATTTTCTGTTGATTTAATTAGTGAATGTTGTTGTATAACAATAAAATAACAAACACTGTTACCGTGTTTGTCAGTCTAGCACTTCTCTCAAATAACCGCGACTTGATAACTCGGTTACGTTATAACCCTTCTTTTATAGTAAGTATCTACACGCTATTTAAAGGAACAAATTATTGTTATCTTCATTACCAGTACTACAAAAGGCCTGTGACTTTGTTCGAGCGCACATTGTACTTTATGAAATATAATATATATTAATAAAACCAATACAAACAATAAGATAAAATTCATGAGTTTATATAAACAGTAGAGAAATCATAGACGTTTCGACATATTTATCAATTTTGTCGATATTTTTTAAAGAAAACAGTTAAATTAGTGCATTAATAGCAACAAAACAAATGTCTTTAGTTTTGTTAAACAGCAAGTTTTCAATGTAAGAATATGAAAAGGGCAAACATACATACAAGGTACGGTAGTTAAAAAGGAGGACTATAACGCCCTGTTGAAAATATGGGGAAGGATCTTACAGGTTATAAAGGCAAAACAAATTTAACTCTAGGATCGGTGACAACTGACCCTAACTACGTCATGATTTTTAGATTGAATATAAATACGAGTATTTTTAAGGTCACCTGTTTAAAGTATTGTTACTTTTTCTTTAATAACAATTATTTGTAAATGCTTGTTTTCCTTTTTTATTTAGTTGAAATGTGATTTTCTGATTTGTTTGTAGATACGAGTATATACATACATACATTATTGTGTCATTATAACTAGTAGTCTGGTACGGTTTCACTCTGATGAAATCCTTTTTACTGCTCGACAAACAACAATCGCGATAAGGAATAATAGCCATAAAGAGATTTTCCATAGCAGCTTGAAAAATAGGGCAAATAGATTGATGTGTTTTGACACACATTGTTTTGTAAATACTCTTATTTGTTGCATTACTAACGTTTGGTTTGGACGGCCACCTCAGTGGTATTCTTTAGTATTCTTTATCTACACTAATATTATAAAGAGGAAAACTTTGTTTGTATGTTTGTTTGTAATGAATAGGCTCAAAAACAACTGGACCGATTTAAAAAATTCTTGCACCATTCGAAAGCTACATTATCCACGAGTAACGTACGCTATATTTTACATGTAATATATTTGATAAGTAGATTTTAAGGCGATACAAAGTTTGCCGGGTCAGCTAGTGTTTGATAAACAGCTGGTTACAGTCAGAAATAGTTCCACCTCAGTGGATTCGGGAGAGAATAAAAATATGTTCAGTTGGTAAGTAAGTATACTATTCGCATACTTTATAATTTACTGTAGAGCTGAAAAGAATTGTGAATCACTAGTACGTGTGATGTTTCATGGAATAAGTAAAAGTAATTAAACAAATTTAAATTCACAACAAGCAATACATGAAAAGTAATTCGAATGAATGAATGAATGAAGGTGTAACGAATGCATTAATAAGTGAATTACGACTACTTTGGTTTGTTAATAATTTGTGGTATCTTTAATATATAAAGTAGCTTGGCATAAAATATATATGACTGTTTGTGCCTTTCATCATCATCAACAACCCATTATCGTCCCACTGCTGGGCACGGGTCTCCTCTCATAGTCATAGTCCACCGCGCTGGCCAAGTGCGTATTAGTAGACTTCACATATCTTTGGGATTTTTTTTTATAAATCTCTCAGGTACGCAGGTTCCTTCACCGTTTAAGCAAGTAATAATCGTTTCTAATACGTACATAATTTTGGGAAATCAGAGGTTCGTGCCTGGGATTTGAACCTCGAACACCTCGATAGAGAGGCCGAGTTTCTTAATCACTATCACTGCTTATACTTTTCTGCCTTTAACGCCTGAAATATTCAATACATATCCAATAGCGTAATAAAAGAAATATACCTACCAATACGAGTAAAACTTGAAATCTGGGCAATAATTGAAAAGAAAAAAGGTCAAAGTTTCTCTCCATATTACACCTTTGCCGAAAACGATTCGGGGACCGCTCATAGCACCTTCGCACAAAGACGCATTTGTGATGTAAAATGTATGATGTTTACTCTTTCGGCTTTTACGTTTCATGTGATTGGAAGTTCACCAGAGCAAAACTCGTATACGTTAAATTACTAAGTAACATATCGATTTGGTCGGGACAATAAAGGCCAATGCACCAAGATTGTTCTTCGTTACATATTAATCGAAACGGTGGTTCTTACCTCTATTCAGGTTCCCAGCGATACACGAGTACGGTGCGAGCGGAACAAGGGATAAACTCTATAATTTAGTTCCAAATGAGTGGTAATGAATTCCGTACAGTTCCGATCTGAAAATTTTATTGGCACTGGGCTACCGATAAGTGACCCAGTTATTGGAAATGCGACGGACTTCTGAATTATATCGCCTATTTCTAAACCGTAACAGGTAATGGATTGGTGATTTCAACGTGTACTGGGAAATTCAATATTTATTAATATGTTCACAATGCCACAATGGATTGCGCATACTGGGTTAGCTTAAAAATGATGTATTCAGTTGATAAAAATAGAATCAATTATTGATCAAGCACAAAAAGATCTAAATCTCCTCAACATCTGGTTTCATAGTAATTTATTAACTATAAATACAGAAAAAACGAATTTTGTAATATTTGCAGCCAAAAATAAAAAAATTAATAAGTTTGAACCACTCCAAATTAACAATAAAAAATATATAGGACGTGTACTCAGAAGTATTTAGGACTTATACTTGATAACCAATTAACCTGGAAACCACAAATAGAGAAGATAAAATCCAAATTAAAATCTTTAACAGGCGCACTCCGAGGTATTGTTCGATGTTTACCGAGAGATGTTAGATTTACAATATATTATTCACTAGTTAAACCACATATCGATTATCTGGCTGAAATCTGGGGCTCCGCAGCTAAAACTCACATTAATTCGTTACAAATATCGCAAAATAAACTTATTAAAACACTATTTCATTATGATTATCTCACACCAACATCACGAATATATAAAGAAACTAAATTAATGGACATAATTCAAACTTATGAGTATAACACGTGTGTTCTAATATATAAAATACTTTCCAACGAAATACATACTAACATTACATTTAATATTAAAAAAGATCATCCGTACCTAAAAAGACTAAGAAGTGTAAATAATTTAATATTAAGTAAAACAAGAACCAAGTTTGGCAAAAATAATATAACTTATAATGGAGCAAAATTATATAACAAATTACCTAATAATATTAAACAAGCAAAAAATTTACGTTTTTAAAAAACTACTTAAATTACATTTAATTCACCAAAAATAATAAAGTAAATAAAGAAAGTAAAATTTGTAATATAATTAATGATAGTAAAAATAAAATTTAAAAGAAAAAAAAAATAAACACAGAAAATATTTTGTATAGTGCAAAATAAAAATAATAATAATAATAAAAAACAAACCAATTAAAAATTAAAATAAAAACTATTTACAGTCGTATACATATATATAAAACACAAATAAAAAATAATATAATTAAAATAAATAAATAAAAGATAAATAAAATGTAAAGTAAAAATTAAAATACAAAACTTTAATTACAAACCAAAATACTTACTGCGTACCAAGCCGCTTCTAGTCACTCTGCATCCGTGTAATTTATCGTCGCATGCGCTTCGTATACCTTGCATTTTACAAAACTACCCACATTGTAAATGTTTAGTAATGTGAATATAACATTTAAGATATTTTAAGATAACCTATTTGTACGCACGCCGAATATTGTACTTAATTTTAAGTTTAGATAAGTTCTCATTATAAGTGAATGTAAATTCTTTTGAGAATAAAGATTTCTAAACCGATATAATAACTATTGCTATTATACTATTTCAAGATGGTAGAATCCTTTGTGGTTCGAATCCGGCGGCACCACCGCCACACCTATTTCTACCAAATAACAGCAGTGTTAGGCGCTGCTGTGTTCCGTTTTGAAGGGTGTGGTAAGGGAGACAGACTTTTCCGAGGCGTTCCAGCTTAGTCTTCAGGGGTAGTGGCGCATCTGTGGCCGACCTCAGGTAGGAATATTTAATCCTATCGGGGGTTGATAACAGATGTCTATGGGCGGCAGTAGCCACATACCATCAGGTGGACATGCTCGACTGCTACTCCTATATTATAAAAAAAATACTAGCTGTATCAGAAGCTTCATATAACCAAAGAATATGCAGGAAGATATTATTAAGAAAACTCTAAGGCTTAGAAAAGAGCAAGGCGAATTTTCTGATAAGTCGATTAATATCTGCTTCCATATCCTTTTTCGTACATCGTTTAATATTTCATCACGTCGTCACTATACTAATACCTCCCATATGTATCTGACGTAGCAACAATTAGAAGCGGCGAAATAGAAGCGTTTCTTGGAAGTATCATGTATAGGTCGGCTTTTACTTCCTTGGGACTAAAGCTTCACATCCTTCTTAGAAATAACAAAGTAGTTTAGAGTGTAAATTACATTTCTACACTCCAAGTTATTAAAATACTCAGTGAAAGCATGCATATTTTATACATATGCTTTTCGTAGGTATGTTACCAAAAAGGCAATAAATTTCGTTTTAAACTGTTAAGGCGTTCTATAAAAACATTGTACTATTAGATATAAAACCTACGGACAATTAAAACATAATATTTTTGGGCATTCCTTAAACTTTATTTATCAATTATTTAATTTAATTTTAAAACATTTAAGGTGGTAGAATCCTTTGTGGTTTGACTACGGCGGCACCACCGCCACACCTATTTCTGCCTTATAACAGCAGTGTGAGACGCTGCTGTGTTCCGTTTTGAAGGGTGTGGTAAGGGAGACATACTTTTCCGAGGCGTTCCAGCTTAGTTCTCAGGGGTAGCGGCGCATCTGTGGCCGACCTCAGGTAGGAATATTTAATCCAATCTGGGGTTGATTACAGATGTCCATGGGCGGCAGTAGCCACTTACCATCAGGTGAACTGCATGCTCGTCTGCTACTCCTATATTATAAAAAAAAATCATTTTTAAATGACTACGATATATATATTATGTAAAACTATAAAATAAAATGTAAAGCTTAGGTATTACAAAATGCTATCCCGCAGAATATTTTACTTTATAAGGAATACACTTTGCAAATTTTTACAGAGACTGTATACTACGAGTAGATAACACTGTAAATATTTGGTAACTCTTTGGTGTAAAGATGAAATGAAAGGTGATTTGTACTGAGAACCTTCTCAGTTTTTTTACTTTGCAAATTATAGTATTTTTACAGTTTATTGCATAAATAGAAAATGTTCATTTGTTTCTGTGGTAACTAGGCATAAGGCCTACATACATAAATTATGTTTGCTATCTCTATTAAAATGTAAATGAATTACATTATCAGTGAAATAATTGTAGATACATTAATTTAGTTCACTTAAAATAAATTTTATTTACTCGTACGTTTTCACTTCAGTAACCTAATTTCCTGATATATTACTCACACCAAAACATGCTCTTTGCTCGCATAATTTGCTTTATTGGTTACTTTGAGTGTAGTTGGGTATAGTTTGCGTATATTTTGAGAGGATAACTGAAACCATAAGGTTCTATAAGTACATACATTATTTCTCATTACGTCATATTTATATAAAACAGATTTTATTACAGGAAATTCGAGGTTTGAATCTCAGACACGTATTTCCATTTTTTCCAAGTTCTGAGCGTATTAGAAATTCATCATCATCATCATCATCATCAACCCGTTACTATACCACTGCCACTGGGCACGGGTCTCTTCTCATAATGAGAAGGATTAGGCCATAGTCCACCAGGCTGGCCAAGTGCGATTTGGTAGACATATTCATTCTCAGGTATGCAGGTATCTTCACCGTTTAAGCAAGTGATAATTAACTTTTAATATTGGATTTGAACCTCGGACCTGTCGCTCAAGTGGCCGCGTTTCTTAACCACTAGGCAATCACTGTTTAGAAATTAATTATCACTATATGGATTTTACGAATTTACATTTGGCCATCACCTTAAATTACATAGTGACTCTCTGAGAGTAGAGTCCCAGCAGTGGGATATGATGGGTTGATTACAAACCTTTGTGGTCCGGTGTGTTGTGTTCTAACATAGGCCTCATGGAAGCAACGTACTTGTGGTGAGCCACAGACCCACAGGTAAGGTCGGCTTTATGTAATGGTTGTATATTTATGTATATCTGTTTTGTTATACAGATTATTAAAATAGGAATCGTATTACAAGGTATGGTATAGCTTTATAAAGAAAAAAAAATATTAATAAGAACACAAAATGCATCGATTTATTTGAAAAGTTATTATATATCCATTATTTATGTCGGTAACATTGTTAAAAGTTTTATTTTTCTCTATACAAAATCTTTTCTGCTGAAAAATTTTTAACAATCTGAGTGAAACTTTTGATTGGTCAGTAGCATTTCAATTAAAAGTTACTTACCATACAATGAACTATTAGTTTGTTGACTCGAGTTTATCCTAGATTTCGCCATAGTTTCCGCTATCTCATATGGATTCAAAAGTAGTTATTTGTTTCTTAACTTGACACAGATGCACTATGAAGATTATTCTGGAATTCTATTCAACAATACATAGGTTCAGTAACTTTAGATTAAATATATTTGTACGTTTCACAAGTTTGTGGAATAAAATAAATTTATATATACTCGTAGTATTAGCTTATATATAAAATTTTCGTGTCACAATGTTAGTTACCGTACTCCTCCGAAACGGCTTTACCGATTTTCATGAAATTTTATATGCATATTCAGTAGGTCTGAGAATTGGCTACTATCTAATTTTCATACCCCTAAGTGATAAGGGTTGTTCACCCTTAAGTTTTTTTTATTTATATGGCAACACAAAGTTTGCTGGGTTAGCTAGTACTAAATTATATTGAAAGTTTGAATAGATGAAGACTGATTTCATTATTTTACTTGGCAATATATTTCAGTATTACGTAGTTCCGAAAATCGTGGAGAGAGAGGCCTTACCTGATTTTGCGGAAATAAAATATAACTATACTTGAAATAAAATTCACGGAAAAGCAGATATAAGCAGAAGTGTTATATCGTACGTGAAAATCATTTATGATTATGTCACATTTCTTTTTATAACATAGGAGTAGCAGACGAGCATGCAGTCCACCTGATGGTAAGTGGCAGTGGTGCCGCCGGAGTCGAACCACAAATGTGGTATTCGCTTCCACCAAACATAAGAGAGCCTAAGAACTCTTAAGAAGAATCAACTTTTAATAAAAAAGTAAAAGACCACTACTTCTCCTTAGCAAAATGAGTATTAATCAAATCATTATATATTATTTATTGTTATATTTGTATTATAATAATATGTTTTACACCGTTTTCTTTATGTAACTATATCTTTATATGTACGTTTATTTATATGTTGAATATCATTCCATGCGTTATTCGATATTATATGTATGTAATGTATGATTAAAATATATAATAACATATCTTTTATTCAGTCTCGTGCACGCATATCCACCATTTGTTAACCCATCTCCTTTTACAGGTCTGCTGGAAGATATTTCGTTTGGAATAAGCAGTACCTTTGCACGACATTTTATTTATAAGTATTTTATATGAATTATCTATGTGTGCATAAATAAATAAAATAAATAAATGGTTCTACCACCTTCATATACTTCACATACAATTACAATCGCATAAAATTTACCAATATTGTGAAGAGTGTCATTACAGACAAAAGTAAGAGAGATCGGTTAGAATAAATAAAACATTTCTTTTTAAGCATTGTTTTATTTTACACATTCATTTGGCATTTCCCTTCAATAGCAGGTTATTACAAAATTAACTATTTGCCTATTGACTAACTTCTCTAACATATACAGCGTATTAAAAGTTTACAAACTTAGTTTAAGGTAAGGAAGTACAAAAGTAAAATCATACATTCGCTATTCATTGTAAATTGATTAGACGTTACCTCAATTCGAAAGAACTTTACATTGATTTCTAAATGTTTTTGTGGGAATAACATTTTTTAAATGTGGTTATTATTTTAATAAATGATTATTCCCAAAGAAGTAAAATTTTGGTTCATTGTTGAGAATGGAACATTGATCTAGATTTACTTTATTTCTTTTATGATTTCTGACAAAATATTAGTAGTTCTGCATTTTAACCGATATCACAGTAAGTGACGTATAAATACCGTACTTTTTAGAGAAAAGGCTGGTTCTTTAATGAACTATTTATTTAACATGGTTTATAGAACTTGTATTTGCTCGCGGTAAAAAGTTACTTACTCATTATGTAAAAGCAGAAATGCAAAAATTAAAATAATTGAAAATAAGGAATGCTTTCCAATATTTAGTTCCTACTGTAACATTAATTTCTACAATAGTAATAATCCTAAATAATATAAAAATATATTGTACTGTAAAAACATAGTTCTACTTAAGCACAGATCGTTCCATTTACATATATTGATTAAAAATTATACATAACGTGTAATTAAATTAAAATTCGAAACTTTTAATAAATCTACTATAGATTAAAAATCTAAACAGCCATTCATTCACAAAATCGATGTACATAGTAAAAAAGTAACTACTCTATCAACACGTGTAATTTAGTTTTGCGTAAGACTACTTTAACTTAATCAATACGGTGAAAAAAATATACTCGTACATATACTAAACTTAGGTACACATGGTTTTGTATTACGGCAGCAATGATCACCTCATATGTTCGTTTTACAATTTAAAGCAGAGCATAATAATATAAAACACTGTTGTTAGACCAGTGGAACTCCCGTTAGAACAGTGAAACTATGTAGTAAAACAACAAAAATACATATTTACACACTTTTACAATAAAAAAACCATAACAAACCTTGCGTGACGGACAAACTTAATAATAATTATTATTTCTCTGAAAGTACACGAAAATGATAATATTATGTCCTAATTGTATAGTTACTCAGTGTTCATACTTACGATTTGCTCAAAGTCAAATCTAAACTACACGGCCTTTCAAATCCTGTATCATTTATAAGTCAGTGAGCAAGCGAGGCATGCGCTTTTCATAGCTGACGTGAGTTTCAATAGATAATAACACCTGTGAATAACTTTATAATACCTACGTCATCATCTTTATACGTATTATTAATGTTGAGCAAATAATATTAAACACGTAAACTACTTATTTTATATAATTTCGCTCATTATCTCTGCTTAAAATGTAGGTAGATACTACCTATCTACTAACTAGGGCACGGCAAATATATGTATCTAAGTAAATAAGGTATAATCTATGGTAAATAAGGACATGACTGTATGGTTTTACATTCCATTAGGATGTATATAACATAAAATGTAATTTATAGGAATAGACACTTGACATAAAAATATTCGTCTTGCTGTGACATCACCCAGATTAATATTTGTTACTTGGTTTGATTTTAAAATACTTATACGAGTACCTGAGCGTGGATTTCTCTGGATTCGTATGGCGTGACTTCATCACCGTATTTTTTTGTTTTAAAACGATTGTGGAATTAATCATTTTCGTATAATGATTTTTTTACGTAATCTAGGATACCGTTTGGTATTTTTGTTTCGACACATTCGCACCGAGAGTTTGTTCGTTTATTCGAATAACGCATGCCTCACTATTATATCATAAGAATAAATAGTAAAGTAAAAATTGATTTCTCACATGAACATATTTGTTGTCAATTACATAGTTAACTAATTATAATATATTGGATTGACGGAATGCATAAATATGAGCGAGGAATTAATTGTGTAGTTTTGACCTTAAAGAAATAATATAATTTTCGTTGCGTGGACCGTTAAAATAACAATTTGATTAACTGTATAACTTAACAAAAATGTTTTTTTTTAGTTTATTGTTTAACAATTATTGTCTGTTGTCCAGCTTAAAAAACTTATCGATGCTATAAACAGTAGTGTTGTTAGTGAGGAACAAGGTTTGAATACATTTACAGTAAAATGATATAGCAATATAAAAATGAATGTGTTGTGTAACTTGAAGGAAATTGCCGAACTTTCTTCCGCGTCAAAATCTGAAAACATAAAATAAATTAAATTTACATTATGTAGGGTAATTGACGCAGTGATAGCCTAGTGGTTAAGAAACTCGGCCTCTCGATCGAGGGGTCCGAGGTTCAAATCCCAGGCACGCTCTGATTTTTCAAAGTTATGTGCGTATTAAGAAATTAATTATCACTTGCTAAACGGTGAAGGAAAACATCGTGAGGAAACCTGCATACCTGAGAGATTAAAAAAAAAATCTCAAAGGTATGTGAAGTCTACCAAAACGCACTTGGTCAGCGCGGTAGACTATGGCCTAATCCTTCTCATTCTGAGAGGAGACCCGTGCCCAGCAGTGGGACAATAATGGGTTGTTGAAGAAAGGTAATTGAAAAATATCTACGAGCATACCTCCCGCGGCTCCGTTCCCATATGTGCTCTACATAAGTTAAAAGTAAGTTTTTACTTGGAGTTTTTAAAGTAATGAATTTTCTCAGATTAGGTCAAACTTATTGGTTGGTGGTTGGTTTCTAATGTATTTATATTCTTCTTCAGAAATTATTATGTTTTAATTATATCTACCAACTAGGTACAACCTCCCAACAAATATATCGCGAAATTGAAAATTAAAATGCTAAAGGTAAAAATATTCTGATCCTAGTTTATACTTATTATAACAACACAAAAACGATGTAGTAACAATTATATTTATAATACGGTTTTGCCATAGAGTATTATAATTATAATTATAATTTTTAAATATTTAAATTAAAATACATGTATGGGACAAGCGAGAGTAACGGATTAAATAATTTCATTACAAAGTTATGGTCACCCATAACCGATCATAAATGACACACTGTGATTTTATATGTACAATACAACTCTCGTCAGAAAAAATGTGTTTCTATATAAAATTAAAAAGAAAAATCGGCGCGCCCGCATCGGCCTTTTGTGTTTTGCCTATCCATTGTACTATATGTTTTTTATGAAAATACATAAACGGCCATACTATAAAGAGATATAGGTATGGTCCGTTTTAACTGTTTTTGCGTGTATTCATGCGTGTGTTATTTAATTATACGTTACCAAAATCTCTTATTTGTTCACCATATGCTACTCCTTGGAAATTGGAGCTCACGGCGTCACTTGTTCGGACGATTTGAAGTTGACCTGCTTGATAAAAGATAAAATCATTAAATACTGTACTTACATAATTTATTTCACAACCAAGAGATTTGAGTAGTATAGGTTTGTTTATACGGCTGACATGTTTTATGGTGTTTTATATATTTTTATTTATTTGAATACAATTTCAAACTTAAGTATAAAATACTACTAAATACTTAATCGCGCATATGACTTTTGGAAAATATTAAAATTACGTTTCAATGATTATTGAATACGCTCTCAAAAACAAACCTTACATTATTAACATTAATGGTGGTACCGATAATAATGTTTATATGATGCAAGTGGCTCTAAGCTTCTAAAGGCTTACATTTTATGAGAACGATAAGTTTAACATTTATGGCCCTATGAGGCTTCCTAGTGCAAGGAGCCGCGGGCATAAGCGTTTCCTACAGATAGTAAAACACAAACTAAATAGGTACCTTTCTTTCGTATTGTTTGATTGTCTAACATAGATTTTGGAGTAGTCGTAAACGCTGACGGAGGGGCAGGTATCTCTGAAAATAAGCAATGTATTATTAACATGAGTATTATTAAAATGAAAACGTAAAAAAACTCTCTTAAATCCAAATAAGTCCTGCGTTAAAGCCTGCGGATAGAATTCATCAAGTAGTATTTTTAATTTCATTATTTTTTATAGGCAATTAGACATTATTTTTAGATTTTTTTTACGGTAATATTTTTAGATACATACTTACATACGTATCTAAGATGTAACATTAATGAGCTCTATACTGTCAAAAATACTGAAATTGATCGGCATGTAACAATCAAATAGACACTTATAGGTATTTGTAAAGTGAATCAATTATAACATTCCACTTAAGTGTAAGTTACTTTAGTAGAACTCTCATTGATTCGCAACAGAGGCACTGTGTTCTAAAAACTTTATTTAAGTGTAAATCTAAATACTCTAGACCTAGAGTGGTGCCGACTTTTAAAAATAGCTGAACAATTTATAGTAATATTTACACGACCTGGTTGTAGAAGCATCAATTATCGGAATTGCCCCTTGAATTGCCACTCGGCTTCACTAGCAAAAGTCGATGTTAATGAATATATTTTTCAATCAATTTATTTTTTGATTACTTACGTCACTGTTTTTATTCTGTTTACTTTCGTATAAACCTTGCAGTTGACCTGATAAATTACTGCAGCTCATGAACTCATAAACACGATATAATACTTTCAACTGGCATATAGTTATCACCAGATGTCAATTGCACATGTGTAATTGTGTAATTTAGGACTAAAATGTTGGAATGAGGACAAAAATTATGATTGATACTTACCTATGAAAAAGTCCGTAAACCTTTTAAAACAGTTATTATAGTGGGATTAATTTCAGGTAGTGTGTAAATAATATCTGACATCATCGACCACGTTCAACGTCAAAAGACTAATGGTATTCAGCTCTATTAACCTGACATATTGTTTTCGATGCGCTGATGGCAGAGAGTCATGTCACAATTTTAGAGTAATGATAAAATCTAAGGATGGCACTTGATCTTATATACAGTAAGGCCAGTTTAAAAAAAAACAATCAATGAGATTTTTGGTATACTGGTAGGCAAGACATAAGACAGATCAATTGTTAATAACGGGCATAAAATGGCATGGTACTCGTTTTTTCCAGGGTTCGCTTCCCGGGCCAAAGTCTATACCTTCTATATTTATTACGATTACAGTTATTGTTTGTAAATAAATAACTTATAATATTTACCATCAAGTTTAATAATTCCATCTGTTTCTCCGAGAGAATTCTTGGCAATGCACTTGTAGAAGCCGAAGTCCTCCTTGGTGATATTGCGTATCTTGAGCATCATAAATTTATTGTAGCCGCTGTCCACCGGAATAGCCTCGTACTTGCCACCTACAATTTCCATTTCTACTTAAATATCAAACCTGTTTATTTGTTTTTATGTTATTGTGGAAATACACTTTTCATATTTGTTTGTAAGAAGTACAGTGACCGTTTTTTCTGTGACAACTGCATATAGGACAGGTTCTACCTGAAATTGATTACAGTACATGTACTTACCATGAGTTTTTACGTTTTGACAAATATGACTGTTTTGGTGTTTGTTACGTTTTTGCCCTTACAATTTTCAATCAGCGCCCCTAGCGGATTGTATCAGAACTATAGTGTCAGTAACGTAACATTTAAATGTCTAAATTGAAAACATGGCGCTTAATGTTTTGTCTCTCTTTTTGCGAACATGTGAGGGAGACAAAAGTTCATCGTCACTTGAGCACTTACTTATTGTTACGTTTACTCAGTGGTGCGCTTTCGTTACTCATTCTACTGAAGAAAACGGAACAGAATAAAGATTGAGTAAACGTAACGTAAAAATGTGGGATGTTTTGAAAACTCATGGTAAGGGTACATGGTGCACTGTCACTTCTAAGCAGCATCCACTATAACTCAGAATTGCTACACACTAGAAGATGATGTAGTCGTATCAACTTGGTTTTACCACGTAAATTACAGGTAGACATAATTGCTATAATTTTCTCCTTTAGTTGATTTTGTATTAAGTGAGTGGAACAACTAAATAATGTTTGTCTTTAACTAATTTGTCCGTGACTTCATTTGGTTGGATAACATTAATTAAGTCTGTTTGTTATGTCTACGTATGTAAACAAAGAGCATGTACTTATTACTGGAAAATCATTGTCAAAATATAAAACAATAACGACAATCCTGTTTGACACCGCGTCAAATATTTTGGTAACAATTGTTCTAATTTCGATTTTGTATCTGGATTATAAAATTATCATTTTCGAATCTGACCCATTCATAATATATCATTGTCAGAATCGTATCTTACTTGAATCGTAAAAACCTTTATTCTCGAGTCATTAGCAAAAAGTTCTGTCTATGATTAATGTTATTAAATCCCTACACAAAACTTGAACATGAATTTATTATTTGCGTTCCCTTGTACTGCGAGTAAAAGTTTTCCATTAGTCAATAATGCCTACATCATAAGGAGGAAATACGAATTCCTCATGATGATTTGCAAGTTTGTTCTCCTTTCGTACAAAAACATTTTTGGCAATAAATTAATTTTAGAACGAAACTTCAGCTTTTGTGTAATTTCAGAAGGGAATGTGTTTTTCTTCATGTTTAGTGGTTTTTGAAGCCTGTGGACATTTATTAGTCCTACCTGACGCTCATCACAGATGCTTACTCTCTTCCCTGAAAAAAATGGCAGTCCAAGTACACACACCCTATCTTATTCGGCAATGAATAAGTTAGATTGTGCTAAAGCCGTCAGTCTTTAAAATTCTAGAGTATGTTCGTATGCTCAACAGTTAATCTTCATTTATTAATACTCGTTATTATCTCAATGATTTTTCAACCAAGAATAATTTCAAATGTAAATATAACAGTAAAAAACATTCAATACGAGTAAACGCGATTGCTATTCGAACGTATTCCATACAAATTATAATACTACCACGAACCATAGCATAGCAATAACTGGCTTTTTGAATTATTTATCAATCTCGTTCCAGACAATGTGAAAGTACAGGCATTTCATTTTAAAACTGTTCTCTATTCGCGCACGAATAGACACATTTGTTACTTTCCAATGCCTCCATAGTCCCGATACAAGGAAACTATTTTCATTATCAAGTCATAAATCAATGATAGAATCGTACGATTCCACACTAGACAGCTACACATGTTATTTAAGCGAGTTTGATTAATGTGTTTGAGTTGAATATTCTGTGTTTGCTTTATTACTGTCATTACACAAGGTTTGTGTATATTTTATTAAAGATAATAGAATCGTAACTTTTGATATACAGGACCGTCTATTACTTTACTGGGCAAATAAATGTAACTACAGGAAGTCAAGTATGATTTTTTTATAAAAATATGATTTACAATTATTGTTTGATATATTTAGTTTATGTGCGGACATTTTTAGGATCCGTGTTGTTTAATCTAATTACTTTATTAATATTGGTAATTGCATTATGGTTTACTTTCATTCATATTTATCAAATTAAATGTGCGACTGTATATGATACAGTTGAACATAAAATGAATGAATAAACGTTAATATGTTAATTTTTTTTTCATGTCTTACATAACATTGTTTCTTACACAGTGAAAATAAAAATTGAGACAAGAAAGATTTGACCTTATTTATGTTTAAAAAAAATAAGAATCATAAAATTTCTCCTGAAACTTACTTGTACCGATCGTTACTCTACTGTTATACATATTTAATTACCCTGTTATGATACGTACATAATAAAAAGTATATTTCGTATAAGAAAAACATAGTGAATTGAAAAAGTGTGTTGTTAATCTCACCAGAAATAATCATATCTCCTCTGTCCGTGGTCCAATAATTGATTGAGGACGGGTAGGCCTCCGTGTGGCACTCGAGCGTAACGTCCTGCCCGATGTATGCGCCTTCCAGCTGATTAGGTATCGACAGCATTGGCGGAACTGTTTGGGTACAAATTCAATATAATTTGGTAAATGGATAAGTATCAAACGAAACTACGTAATATGATTTTTATACATAATCTTACAATCTATTTAATACCCTCTACTTTTAACATTTTAAAGTAACATGCAGTTCACAGGATGGTAAATGGTAACTGCCACTTATGTATCTATAATCAACCGATAAGTTTAGAACCCCACCTGAGGTCGGCCACAGATGCGCTGCTACCCCTAAGAAATAAGTTAGAATGATTCATTATTTGTGTCTCTCCCCCACACCCTTCAAGTCAGAACACGGTGATTATTGATGGTAACTGTTGTTATAAGACACATATGTGTGTTGTGGGGGTACCTTATTCGGGACATGAAGAGTTCTAACGCGTTTAAAACTATCACTCTCAGTCTATACTGTTTAGTTTGGTTAAAACTAGAATACTTAATATAATTGTTTGTGTTGTGTTTAAGCAGTGATAGCCTAGTGGTTAAGAAACTCGGCCTCTCGATCGAAGGATCTGAGGTTCAAATCCCAGGCACACGCACCTATGACTTTTCAAAGCTATGTGCGCATTAGAAATTAATTATCACTTGCTAAACGATGAAAGAAAACATCGTGAGGAAACCTGCATACCTGAGAGATTTATAAAAAAAAATCTCAAAGTTATGTGAAGTCTACCAATACGCACTTGGCCAACGCGGTGGTCTATGGCCTAATCCTTTTTATTATGTCCCACTGCTGGGCACGGGGCCCAGCAGTGGGACAGTAATGGGTTGTTGATGAATTACGTTTCTTCCATTTATTCCCCTAACATGCACATAATATTACATCACAATAAACTACATATAAAAATGTGACCAGTGAAAAAGTGATGTAATCTAACGCTGTAACATTATTTTTTTAAAAGAAAACACTTTTCATAAACTGGACATTGAGTTAGTTATTCATTATCTTGACAAATAAAGAGTAAAAGAAATGAAAAACCTCTTTTTTATCTCGAAAAAGGTCTCGAAACGGAACTGTTGGACAATTATGACCGAATGTCTGTTCTGAATTGCACGATTTTTCAGCTCTTCGTTAATAAATCTGTTCGGTATTTTGTGCAGCCATGATTTAAATCAAAAAGCCCTAATAGAATTTGAATTTTATAATTGATTTGTTGAAGTATAGGTACTAAGTATCATTTATACTATGACCTGTAAATAAATTGCACTACACGGGCAATAGAATACATTTACATGCAAATCAACAACATTTTATTTAGGTCCTCCACATTAAAATTTTAATGTAGCATTTTCAGTAAATCCTAATCCATTTAATGTATCAGGCAATTTATACTTATACATTATGATGTGGTCAGTTACATACCTCCAAGACAGCACTAGCTACCTAAGTATATTATCTTCGTGGCTCTGTGTGGTACTTGGAAGTGGTGACAAGCTAAGCAACCATATGTTTTATATAACTAGTAGGTACAATACAGATCAAATGTTGTGTTCTTATTTAAAAGGTGACATAAGGCAAATATACTTTACTAACTAATCAGATCAAAATATCAGGAACAGCAACGTATATGTGGCCGTGAGCACAAAATCTATCATAACTAGATAAAAAAGTATGACGCAAGATTATTATCTAAGTTAGTGAAGTGTATAAATTCTCCGTAGTTTTACGATTGTCGACCATGGCCATAATAATATGAAAGCCGATTACGTACGAATATATCACAATACCGTGAAATTTCATATTATGCAACCGATCTAGCAAAATGGGAATCGGGACTCGGTTACGTGATCGTGGAGTGGATTCTTGTTTTTATAAGGCTATATTATTATGTGTATGATGTTCAAAATGATTTTATGTTAATAATTCGGAATCTTGTGTTAAGAGAATAATTTTGAAGGCTATTCGTTGTATATATTTTTTGTCTGAAGAGCTGCTTTTTTATATAGAAACATTTCATGTGTGATACATATAGTTTTATTTTAAAAAATAGATCTGTAACAACTTACTTTTGTATATAAAAACCTTAATGACAATGATGCCGTAATAATTATAATTATCTGTATTTAGTAAATTTTTGGGTTACAATATATAGGATACGCATATTGGTACTAACCAGCTTCTTAGTTTTCCTGGTTAGTTATTAAGTCGGTTATGAGACCGTGCTTAGTTTTTCCATGTCACTTACCTTCAATCGGTAGTACAGTTCATATCAATCAAGATAATCCTAGATAATACTCACATTGGACCATGAGCATGATCCGTTTGCTAATAGACGGTGGCACTCCATTCGAAGCTATACACAAGTAGGCGCCCATATGCAGCCTCGACACCTTTGTAATGGTGAGGGTTTCGCCGTCCACTACGCTGACTGACAACAAAGTAACAATTACATATTACTGATGTAACTTTATTGTTTAAGAAGTATTGAGCGCCTATTATTAATAATCTATCCATCCAATATTCTTCCTACAAGTGATCGACATTTCATAATGTCTGCATATTAGCAATTGTCAAATTTCGATCTCCGGTAACTAAATTGGATAGATTGATTATTAATAACCTAACGTAAGTTGAAACGAAGAACACACTTATTCATGGTTTACCTGTGAATTTTTGGAAGAATTAGCAATTTTTTTTTCCGGTATTTTCAAAATAAACCTGGATAGGCAGAAAAATATTCAACATTACATGCTTCGTCAAGTAACGCATCATATTATTAGCTTATTTAATTATTCGCGATATACAATAATTTCTTTTTTATTTGAAAAATTGGTATCTTTTGTATCTTGAAGATTTATACATATTATTATTATAAAGTGAAACAGGATAAATAATTTTATTGCTGCCAAAGCCTAACATTTCGAAGAAATAATGTTTCTGAAAATGCGAGGTAAGTTATTCTTATAATACTGAATTTATTAGCTCTAGCCTTTTGTAACGCTCATACAATATATTTTAACGAGCAGTAAATCTATATTATTACAGGTATTTACAAAGTATTTTGAGATTGTCTACACGGCGGCACACGAGTATAACCATGTGTATGTTTACAAACATTTTTTCTCTTTTTTATTATATAGAGAGTAGCAGACAAGCATGGAGTCCGCCTGATGATATGTGGCTACTGCCGCCCATAGACATCTGTAATCAACCCCACATAGGATCAGATATTCCTACCTGGGGTCGGCCACAGTTGCGCCGCTACCCTCGAGGACTAAGCTAAGAGGAGGAACGCTTCGGATAAGTATGTCCCCCTTACCACACCCTTCAAACCAGAACTGCTGTGTTCTGCTCTTAACACTGCTGTTGTTAGGCAGAAATAGGTGTGGCGGTTGTGCGGCCGGAGTCGAACCACAAAGGGTTCTATCACTTTCATCACCTTCTTTATTATAAACTAGCTAACCGGCAATCTTTGTACCGCCTCAAAATCTATTTCATATAAAATATAGCCTATGTTATTCGTAAACAATGTAGCTTTCAAATGGTGAAAGAATTTTTAAAATCGGTCCAGTAGTTTTTGAGCCTATTAATTACAACCAAACAAACAAAGTTTTCCTCTTTATAATATTAGTGTAGGTAAAATGTTTATGTTACATATAACATACTTAGAAAAGATGTAAAAAAATCATTTAATTTTAGTTGTAACAACCTGGGCCACTCGATGCCGTAACAAATAGAAATAATCCTATAATTTGAATGCGTATGTGTGTATATTTTACCGAAAATAGACCCTGAATATTTCTGTGAAAATTTGTATCATATTTTAAAAGTACTCTATAACCTCGAACAACAACAAAGCAAGAGTGTACCTATATTGAATTAATGTAGACACAATAATCCCATTGCTATTCTTCCCTTTGCCTTAAGTTCAAAGCATTACAACGAAAATAAAATTCTTAGAGAAAATTATTTTCTGATATCCTTTTATTAGAAATATTATTTATTAAGTCTCATATTAGTCTCCCACGTACAGTTCAAGGTTCGATTAGGGTTGAGGTATACACCTTTATCTAGGTACCACCACGTTGAAAGTACACACCTATATATTTTTTTATAATATAAGAGTAGCAGACGAGCATGCAGTCCACCTGATGGTAAGTGGCTACTGCCGCCACGGACATCCGTGAATAACCCCAAATAAGTTTAGATATTTATACTCGGCCACAAATGCGCCGCTTCTCCTGAGGACTAAGCTGGAACGCCTCGGAAAAGTATGTCTCCCTTATCACACTCTTATAAAAACATACATACGTTATATAAAGCAACAACGTTTTATATTGTGAATGTTTTCCCAATTAAAATTTTGCATTTGTGTCAATTTCAATAAAGTGTCAACGTAGGCTTTTTGAATATTAACGTTTCAGTTATTTAGAATCTAGATTTTAAATAGATTGGTTAATTCAATAAACGGTAATTGGAATCAACATAGAGTTTATTTACCTATATTGTGATTAGTTTACAGATCCTTCTGCTTTTTCCATTGGAATGAATGAGTTTCTTTGTAGTTTTCAAAGGTGGTAGAACCCTCTGTGGTTCGACTCCGGCGGCACCACCGCCACACCTATTTCTACCTAATAACAGCAGTGTTAAGCGCTGCTGTGTTCCGGTTTGAAGGGTGTGGTAAGGGAGACAAACTTTTCCGAGGCGTTCCAGCTTAGTCCTCAGGGGTAGCGGCGCATCTGTGGCCGACCTCAGGTAGGAATATCTAATCCTATCTGGGGTTGATTACAGATGTCCATGGGCGGCAGTAGCCACTTACCATCAGGTGGACTGCATGCTCGTCTGCTACTCTTATATTATATTAAAAAAAAAAAAAAGTTGGATAACCTAGTGATAAGAAATTCGGTCTCTCAATCTGTAGGTAAAAAAATCGAATCTTATTCACGCACCTCTTATAAACTGAATGTTTAGTAGAAAATAATATAATCACTTGCTTTAACAGTAAAGGAAAACTCCGTAAAGAAACTTGCTATAAATTTCATTTTACAAATAGGTAGGTTTGAAGGTGGTAGAACCCTTTGTGATTCGACTCCGGCGGCACCACCGCCACACCTATTTCTATCTAATAACAGCAGTGTTAGGCGCTGCTGTGTTCCGGTTTGAAGGGTGTGGTAAGGGAGACAGACTTTTCTGAGGCGTTCCAGCTTAGTCCTTAGGGTAGCGGCGTATCTGTGGCCGATCTTAGGTGGGAATATCTAATCCTATCTGGGGTTGATTACAGATGTCTATGGTAGTAGCCACTTACCATCAGGTGAACTGTATGCTCGTCTGCTACTCCTATATTATAAAAAAAGGTGTGAAAGGCGTGTGAAGACTTCCTAACTGCATTTGGTGTGGTTGACAGTGCGCGAAACCCCTCTAATTTTGAGACGGTAGTAACGTGAGTCAATGAGACAATGAGTCAATGTTAGGTATATGATACCTACCTGATTCGCCATTATAGTTAAAGTCTCCGCCGTCCTCGCGTCTCCACATGACGTAAGGCTCGGGGTAGCCTGACGCGCGACACACCAAGGTCACGTCGGAACCCTCCCGTACCACCAAGTCCGTAGACGTCATGTTGTCTATGATTGACGGTGGCACTAATGAAAATAAAAATAACGCTTTATTTCTCTATACGTCTAAACCAGTGTTACTCAAAGTGGTCTGTGGGCTCTGGAGGCTTACAATGGAGCGGTGATCGGTCTAAACGTTGAAGGGCGTTGAAGCGATTTCGGGGTTATAGCTGATTTGTGATTAGCTTTTCGTGACTAATATTCAGAGGACCTCATTCCCCGACCTAAGAGCGAAAATGGAGCCCTAGGAATTAATTGATTCTAAAAGTGGGCGATAAACGAATTAAGTTTGAGGTCCTCAGGTCTAAACCATTAGTTTGGGCTAGACGCTATATTTAAGTCAATTTGTTCGCCCTTTAACCGCAATAAAAGAGATTCACCAAACTCTTTCCACTCGAAACTATTTACAAAATAGTTTGAAAGTAAATTTTTATTGTAGTTGACCACTGTAATTTTGTTGGACCCTATCTATTTATCTCAAGTATTTAAAGAAAACTACAACTGTTGTTGGTATTTCGTAACCAAGAGTATATTGTGAAGAATTATAATTTTGTGCGGTGTACAGTTTTTGGGTATAAATACTCGGAGCTTACAATATTATTAAATTTGAAAAAAAAATATCTTGTTTATAGATTCTTTTAACACTAAACGATACGCTTACCCCTTTTGTAATTGTCATTTCCACACTAATAATTTTCTATATTTTGTACTAGCTGTACCTAGCCTGCGCGCGTTGGTACGCCACGTAGTAAATTTGAAGGAATGAAATTATACAAATCTTTACGAAAATTGGTCGTAACAACTCAGAAACCTACGTGCGCTCATGCACAAAAACTTTACTAAAGATCTCATGATAAAATACATAGTTTAAGATTCTATAAAGGACATACAGACAAACATTCATATTTATACTCACCAACAACTTGCAGGTATCCCTTCCTGAAGCGCATGGGGTCCGTATTGACCTGGCACATGTACCAACCGCGGTCCACCTCCTCTACGTTCTTTATATGCAGGTACCACGAACGATGGTCGTTGTACGACAGACTGATACGTGAGTTCCGCGTTATTATATTATGGTGGATACTCAATATGGTTTGCGTGTCCATTCGTACCCAAGCCACCTGGAAACAAGCATATATAATGTAGCTAAAGAGAAAATGCTTTTAACACAATCATTGTCACGTCTCGACGGTGTATATTTTTTATTCGTGGCTCTCTCAGCGGAATTTCATCAAATAATATAAAAGCGAAATAAAATAATCTTAAATAAGATGTATAATTTTTTATGTGTAATCCGCTTAGAAAAGTACATCTCAACAGTAAATTACGCTATTTTACTCGATTCTGAGCAGAGAGTAATAATTACTGCTTGAACTAAATTTTGTTAGTAAAAAAGTTAATTTGCAATCCTTATTAAAATTTGAGATACTCAAATTGTCCAATTAAGTTAATGTAGTAAGTAGTAGTAGGTACTAGTTTTTGCCTTATGCTAAAATTGCTAAGCGTTGCTGTGGTCCAGTTTGAAGGGTGTTGTAAAGGGGTATTAACATGCTACATGCGTTCCAGCTTAGTCTTCAGAAATGGCATCGCATTTGTGATCGGCTTTAAGTAGCATGGAGACCGTATCCTTTATGAAGTTAATTACTAATGTCTATGGGCAACATTGATCATTTACCATTAAGTGGACCGCACTCTCGTTAGTTACTTAAATGTTGTACGAAATTTAATAAAGCATAGTTTATTTTTTACTAACCTTAAATCCTCTTAAGTTATCCACAACACAGGCCAGGAGAGCGTCCCTGCCGACGGTGACTGTGACATTTAGTATCGGTTCTGCAAATCTCGGGTACATCGATTCTGGAATAAGTGAGACGTTAGACACCGCTCAGCAAGGACGGCAAACATGTTTACTCCGAATAAAAGTTTTTATAGAATAACTTGATGAGATGGCTGAACAAGATCTCTCGAGTGGTTCTCAAACTTTGTTGCGGTAATAGAATTATCGTATCTTTTGCCCAAGTTTCAAAGATTCAATATTATTTACACAGGTGAGTTGTACATTCGGTCTTTATCTTACTACAACCATTAGCAAATATTACTAAAATCAATCTATTCTCTATAAACGACATTAACATTCATAATTTTATTTTTTATACAACCGTTTACATTTGAATTACTGTTTACATTATTGTTGTTAATATATAACACGTTAACTAATGAAATAAAGTATTTGGGGGTAATTTTTCTGGGGGCTAATTAGTTTAGTCAGAAGTCAAATTTGTATCGTTTACTATAAAAAAAAGCCACTGCCATTTTCATATATTTGTAAAAAAAAAAAATGAACATTGTGCGTCTAGTTTTGTCAGTTTGAGTGCCACTGGAGCAGTCAGAACGAGGGGACATGACGATCGGTAGGTGCCGGCGTGTCTGCCGTCGTCCCGCGTCCCACCCGAGGGGTGCCTGATTTATGTCCGGCCCACCAACGACAAATAGCGGTTTGTCGCTGTATCACTCTTTCGCCGGTAAAATAATGTATCACAACCCAATGCTTTAACTCTATACACACCGCAAAAAGCTAGCGCCCGAATATGTTTCGGGGATTTTGTGACGCGTTTCAAGCAAATACTTGTACACTTTGTAATCTTATTACGTTTTCTTCGTTATAAAAAGTTGTAAACTTTACGTGTTTTTTTTATAAGCTTGTTTGTTTCTAGTTTAATATTGTTTGGTTCTTAAATAAAAATGTTTTAAGTGCTAATTGGATGTAACTTACTTTTAACTATTGAGTGATAATTAGTCGGACTTATTGAAAAGAATTTTCGATCGCGCCATTTGTCCGTTCACAGGCTTTAATAAGCGTAGTTATAATAGTTGATGGCCAATTACAGGTAAATTATGTATCACCATACGAGTAACGGTATGGTTACTTAAACCTATAAAAGTAATGAACTCTTTATTACCCCTGTGATATATAAGGCCTCGAAATATCCATTAATTATTAAATGTTCATTAATAGCCTTTTAATTTGTAATCCAAGGAGAATGTGACAGTTTAGAAGGTGTATCAATATTAATATGTAGGGAGATCAAATTTAAAAATAACGAATACCTTCAAGACATCTAGTAATAAGCAAAATATTTATAAAAGTCTCAATCATAGGCCTCAATGTTGAAGTTTCAAAACCCACACGAAAGGTAGCTCAAAAGGTTATGTAAATACTTAAGGATACCCTATTAAGGTTGAAATACTGTCTGCCCAACCGTGGGCGTTTATGGGTAATTGGGGCACAATTAGCAATCGATGTTAATTAACCTACATCGCATCTGAATGAGGATAAGATACCTACACCTGTATATACATAGCTATTGTAAGTGTACTTTAAAAATAATGCTGATTAATAAACTACACTTAAATCGGCTTATAAAAGGGCTTAAGTTTTTTTTGCACATATATTTATTATCTGAGAAAGATGGGAATGGAAAAAGATTTCGGATTTTTTTCTCTGAGATGGTAAATATAAAAGTTGGATAAATAAATTTAGCAATAAGATGATCACCCGATAGTTGCGTTTTAAGTTTTTAAAATAAGTAATATATTTTTTATTATCCCATTTCAACATGGCAATATAAATAATTATTACATTTACAGCTGAATGCATTTAACCAGACAATACACACTACAGTTTTAATAGTAGGACAGTTTACAACTTGAACTCTGTGTACTACATTTCTCAACAGTAGGTGAATGGTCATTGCTGAATGGCTCATGCAACTACGATAACAAAAGGATTTACACTGTGGTGCCACTTAACCGTCACGTAACGAAGTGCCTGCCAGCCTGAAACCCAACATCATGTGTAATAACGTTGCACACATTCCAACGTTTCAGTTCCCAACTTATCTCTGCAGAATCTAACAAACCACTAAACCAATCTGCCTAGTTCTGTTTCGGCTTTTCACAAACTGTTTTCGCCACCCGCTTTTGTATTCTGGGCTTGCAATTACATTTATTTGAATGTAAAAGCTCTCAAATTACATACGTTCAAATAATTGGGTAAAAGGAACGGTATCTGTATTGATTAATTGCAATATGAAAATATGCAATTTAATCACAGGCGGATTTTTTTTACGATTCTGCTTTTTACCTGACTGTTTTGGTTTATAGCAGTATTATTAACTTCGCTGGTGTGTCGTGGTTTAACTATTACGACTTACGGTGAACTTATTTTATGATTATGATTATGCAGTCTAATTTACCAAGTGAGGTGTTCCAAGTGAGATTCCCGTTTAGTATCATAAATATAAGTGTTGCGGCGCGCTACTACAACGCAACCGCTTCTGACCGTTTGCGTTGCAGTAGTGCAAAGGGCACAAAGCGTGTTCACCCGAGGCCATTTCAAGTAAATGCCGGAATACACGGCATGTTATACGACGCATATTTTTGCGTTTTGATGGGCAGGCGTCAAGGATTTTGGCGGTGTGGAAAAGCTTTTATTCGTGTCGGTCTCGGACCAAGGCACCTAGAATCTTAGAATATCCTCTTTCCTGGCAAATTTAGCACACTTTCAAAATTTCTATAGAGAATTTATAGTCATTTAAATTTCCGCATGAGGTTTCACTGAAAGTAAGTGACTTCACTTTTAATGATGCACATTACTTACTTTTATATTACTTATAATGGAATCTAACTGAGCTCTAACTGAGCAGTAAAGAAGAATGAATTAAAAATTTCCGCATGAAGGCTCTTCTTCTATTTTTTGATATATAAGTAAGTGCAATATTCCTGTATTTCATTCCATTGTCTATTTTCATGGAGATGGAAGTCCATTATATTAAACTAGATGTGCCTTTAACACATTTTCACGCGTCTGTTCGACGTACTCGTACAAATAGCCGATTGTTCAACGAACAAACACGTACGAAATAAAGTTATGAACGATAGTCCATTCAGTGTTTTCAGAATTTGCACAAAAACTCATTCTATTTCGACACCAATATATTCTAGCTAACATCAAAAGCGAGCGAAAGCTTTTTATATAAAAATATATCGGCTATTGCACGTTTGAACGGAGATATGCATTTGTTGTTAAATAATTGTTTTAAAAGCAGCGGACCGTAAGTATATTAATAAGACTAGTCTTAATTCTTGCTTAAACAGTAAAGTAAACACAGTGAGGAAACCTGCACACTTGAAGGATTTTATAAAAAAAAAACTCAAAGGTGTGTGAAATCTACCAATACGCACTTGGCCAGCACGGTGGACTATGGTCTAATCCTTCTCATTATAAAAGGAGATTCGTGTCCAGCAGTGGGACAGTAATGGGTTGATGATGATGATGAGTCATAATTCTTATTTTGTGGTCTAGAAATGCAACTATAAGTATACTATTTACTTCCGTTTGATTAGAAGTATTGACGACAGTTACTTTACGTATAGGTATAGCAAAATGAAATGGTACTATTTTTTAATATTGAACTTACCATCTGCGACTTCAATAGGGGCTACAGAGACTACATTTTGTCCACTTGGTAGTTCTCGACCTGTAAATAAAAAATAATCCATGATTAAGTAATTATTTTTAGTATAATATATTCGGTATTTTATAACGATCTGCAAATTAATTAATTAAACGAAGCAAATCATAAAATATATTTAATTAAATTTATACTTCAAAGTATTATCTTTAAATCGCTGCAATTTCAACTAGATGGCGTTGTTTATCATGTTGTCTATACCAATATTATAAAGAGGAAAACTTTATTTGTTTGTTTGATTGTAATGAATAGGCTCAAAAACTACTGGACCGTTTTTGAAAATTCTTTCACCATTCGAAAGCTACATTATCCACGAGTAACATAGGCTATATTTTATATGAAATATATTTGATAAATAGATTTTGAAGCGGTACAAAGTTTGCCGGGTCAGCTAGTAGTTTATAATAATATTTAAATTATATTTTAAACTAGCTGACCCGGCAAACGTTGTGTTGCCATATAAATAAAAAATGTTGAAGGTGAACAATCCTTATCACTTAGGGGTATGAAAAATAGATAGTAGCCGATTTTCAGACCTACTGAATATGCATATAAAATTTGGTGAAAACCGGTAAAGCCGTTTCGGAGGAGTACGGCAAAAAACATTGTGACACAAGAATTTTATACATAAGATGCTTAATCCGTAAAATACTTTATTAAAAAAAGCTAAAATTTTACAAGATCATAAATAATGTTTACATACATTAGGTCTTTTAAAGCTTACTCAAATGTCGATCTTGTTCGTAACTTTCTTAACTTACATAACTCCGTAACAAAAAATCCCACCGTTGCTAAAGAAAATATAATTTCAAAATTGTTAATATTGTTAAAAACTTGTAGATTTTTTGTAAAGTTTGTCTACATTACAATTTTAGTAAATGTCCAATTATACTCTATTAAGGTACCTACATTTATGAAATATTTTAGTATTAAAAATAATTATTTTTATACTTTCTATATGCATACGTATAATTTATTCGAACTGTGTAAGTAATACTAGTTTATTGCTATACGGGAAAGAAGAATAAAATAAATAGTTTCAATTTCACTTCGCACATAAATTCTGGTCTCGCTGCATCTATGATCGTCTATCCTAAGTCAATATTGTCAGGAATAACACATCGATCAGAGGCGTCAGCCACGTTCTATCTTAGTCTCAGTGATAGCATAGTGGTAGGAATTTTGCCTGTGATGCTGCGACTATGATTTTTGGATATAGAAACAATATCGGAAATTATTCATTAGTTAAAAAATCACTAGGAAATGTACATCTATGAGAGGTTTCACACTTTCCGAGTTGAACTTTGGGTTAAACTCCTCATTTTAAGAGAAGTATTGTGTTAAACACGTAGTAAAATAGTTTTTACTCATTACGGTAGTGTTAGTAGTTTAAATAGTCAACAACATAGAACATAACTATGTTCTAAATTTGTTAGGAATATAAAATAATCGTTAAGTTTTATTAAACATATGTTTCTTAACTATGTGCAACATGTGATTCCAGAATAAATATACAACTCTTTGTTCATTGCAAATTAAAAGAAATAGTTAATAAAATATGTGGAAATTAAACAAACATCCTCTTCGCAGCCATTTACCTAAACTTGGAGGAGTTCCGTAATATAGAGGCATCTACGTCGGTTTAAGAACTGCTAAAGGAAACCAGAAATCCGAACAGGTGCAAAGTTAAGACCACTTAGGTACTTCGCAAGAAACATAATTTTCCCCACATAAATTTGAGGTTATTAAGCATAATTTCCATATTGTTATTTGATAGTTTCCAGTGGAAGCTTCGCATCTATTACCGAAGTTGGGGAATTATCGAAACTTGGATTGCCGTAATTATGGAACTGCGCCTGGCCCCTAGTTTAACACAACCACTTCTTGAACTGTAACCGATCATTAACATTTTAAAATAGTATTTGTAATGAAATCTTTTTAATAGCACATGATAATAATATCCAGTCATTTTATACAGATTATATAAAAATGACTATATCCAGTCATTATTATTTATCTGGTTTTATACCAAACTTTATAATTATAGTAGTGATAGCCTAATGGTTAAGAAACTTGGCCTCTCGATCGAGGGGTCCGAGGTTTAACCCCCAGGCCTATGGCCTAATCCTTCTCACTCTGAGAGGATACCCGTGCCCAGCAGTGTGGCAGTAATGGGTTGATGATGATGATGATACCAAACTTAGAATTTGGTATAAAATAGGATTTTCAGATATATTACGTTATAGTCTGACTAAATATTCATTGGTTTGAATCACACGTTAGCATACGGGGCGTATGTGAATAGGAGCCCTACCTGAGGACGATCACAGATTCTCAGAGGAATAAATTAAAACGACGCCACATTAAGTTGCAATAATGACAAAACTCAGCCGCACAAACACTGCTCATGTAAGTCCTATTTTAGACCATAGACACCACAAACGGTTTAGTTTGTGGAATAATTGCTTGTGATATTACAACGAATGTAAAAGTAAGTTGATTTATTTATTGTTTAATGTTAAGAAGAACGATTATGCACCAATAACACTTATTAACAATCATTATAAATACATTTCTATAGACATAAAAATAAGTTATATAAATTCACAATATCGATGTTAATTATAAAAAAAATGTCAATGATGATAAGAGATAAGTTATGAAAATACAATTAAGTATTAAATGTTACATTGACGATGTCTAAGTTACTTATTTTATTTCATGGTGATCTGAAATATAATTGAGAATTACAATGTATTATCCTTCTTCCCATTCGTCGGCATCGCGATTGTTTAGCCTTTAAAAACAAAAAAAGTTTAAAGACCACTGACACTGCGTGTGACAGTGACAGCTCCGGATACCTCACTTCTTTTTCGCGCTTCCAAGGCATCGTGATACTATTTTTTCAAAGTTTTGTTAAACGTGTATAGTGAAGCAAAACTAGTGAAAAAATGGAAACTAGGAATGAAGAATCACGTCCGCGTAGTTGTGGTCGCAGTAGCAGGAATCTACGAAGCAATTCCTCGGATTGGATCACCGGTTCATAGGTTATGTACAAATCACTTACCAGGTACGTAAGAAAATAATGTATTCATTTATTACAGTTATGTGTGCACAACTATAAAAATGCCTAAATAACTAACATATGCTCAGAAAGAAACTATATTGTTTGAAAAACTTTCTCGTATTTACAACTTCAAAACTATTCACGCACGCCAATCTCGCTGTTGCACGTTACAGACACCAAACGGTGCTCATATTCGCCATTAACCGTAAGATGCTTGCATTTTTATGCATATAATTTAGCAATTAATGGTCCAAATATAAAATGCACCCGAGTCATTGAGTACGAGATACTCGTTGCGTCGCTTTGTCGACACTAAATGGTTCCCATGTTCACTATTAAGCACGAGATGCTGGCCCTAACATTTATATGTGGCAAATGTTCGAATATTCAAAGAGTCACAAAACCGTCGAGTACGAGATACTCCTAGTGTTACTTTGTAAACACTAAACGGTTCACTCATTCGCCATTGAGTACGAGATACTCGCCCTAACATTTCTATGTGGCAAGTGGTCGAATATACAAAGCATCAGAACCGTCGAGTACGAGATACTCCAAGTGTTACTTCGTTGACACTAAACGTTTCACTCATTCGCCATTGAGTACGAGATACTCGCGCTAACATTTCTATGTGGCAAGTGGTCGAATATACAAAGCATCAGAACCGTCGAGTACGAGATACTCCAAGTGTTACTTTGTTGACACTAAACGTTTCACTCATTCGCCATTGAGTACGAGATACCTGCGCTAACATTTATAGGTGGCAAATGGCTTGAATGCTTCCATCACTAGCTATTGCACTAACAATACACAGTATAAAGCATGAATGTTTTATAAGCACCAAGCTAGAGCTGCTACAACACAAGGTTATGCCAACCCTTTCATACCAACTCTGACAAAATAATTTTCAGAACCAGCTATAATTTCAGGAATCATTCATGGAGTTATTGCAAATAGCAAAACATATTTGTAACTATATGACAAAACAGTGTCTTAACAGAAATGGAAAATATTATGTCAACATACTGGGACAACGAGTGAATACAATAGTATCATCAGAGTTCTCTAAAATTGGGAGGTATGTGTGAAGCAACTGGATGAATGACATATTCCAATGAGAACTGAGGAAATCAACCTGGTATATTTTGATGTTCTTCTCAGAATAACACTTTAACTAGTGCTACCTATAAAGGTCATAATAGGTAATTTATGCTCCACCACAATACACACGATAAAAATATGTGCAATACATTGTGGAGAACAGAAAATAGGAATCATCACATTGCTGGTGCGCTAACCCAACACAAATATAACCCCGTGCATATAAGAATCTTATCAGGATTCACCGCACAGCATGATGCTCATGAGCTCATGTAACGGAATCATACTGAAGACATTGAAACTCACTTAGCTGCATTACAAATGATAGAAGACTAGCTATCTTATCAGAAAACAATGTCTAAAATAGACATTTGTGACATAAATGTTTTATGCAGCACCCCGTTGCCAAATTTGAAATTGGTTGAGATTGGTCGTTCCACACAGAGCAATTGTGTTATATGATATTAAAATTTAATATATGGCGTAAGATAAAAATCTTACAACATTGATGACAAAATTATTTTTGTATATTAGATAATCCAATGCTCGATCTCAAATGGTAATAGATGTGTTCTTCACATTATCACATACACACTGGTGTATATACATGACAACTGTTTCATGTTAACCTGAAATAGAACAGAAGGCATGCTCTCTCAAAAGAACCACCTCAGGAGGACAATGATTAAGCAAACAAGACTCCGGCTTATTGATACTGACACATATCTGTCCAATATATTTTTAGTCACATGAAGAAATAATACTATAAGTATCTCATATATCGGATCCAGCGTCTGAAGTCCTAGCTTTGATAGTAGCATTCTGTGTTAATACCTCAACACAATTGAGCAGAGTTCATTGATTTGTTATGGATACTCTATAGTTCCTACTCAATTTCAGCTGTTTTATAAGCAAATAACAGGTACCTATACATGGCTCAAAGTAAACAATATTACATGGGTTATATTGTAGTACCTATTACTCACATATATACAAATTATGTATAATAAAATTTAATCAATTACCAGCTATATAAAGCTGTTTGATTTGATATCTTGTGGGCTAGGTATATGAATATCCTAACATCCAGATTAGGTGTATTTCAAGATATTGCGGATTTCAGGAAATACTCGTATTATTAAGGTATAACTCTAAGGAGATTTGTATCAAGGAGTACAATCAGAACTATAATGCACCACTTAACTACAGGTACAGAGTACCTACTTAAAGTCATTGAGCTTACATAATATATATAACTCTATTATATATAGATGTAACTTGAATTGAAGTTTTTAAATTATCTATTTAATATGCTGGTTTACAGTGATAATCAATCCAGAAGTCTGGAGTTGTCGTTGGACACAAATACCTTTATGATTTATTCTAAGGCCAGGTACTATAACAATACCTGCAATACTATAACAATACAAATGTGCTAAATAATAAATGTCCATACTTGTAAATAATTCAAAAACCTTGTTTAGTATTACTTATTTATGTGGCATATGTGACATAAATGCAAATATGTGAATGTCAAGAGTGAACTTTATGTACAAATGTGAGAATTTATACAAAATTAACATTTTGGATTTCGTTACACTTATCTTTCAGTGACTCAATAGGAATAAATACAGTAATAATTAAAGGTTTGGAAGTTCAGTCCACAAACATATGGTTAATTATTAAATATCTGCACATATTTTTCACTTTTACTGTACATAACTGCTTAAAATATGAGGTTGATCATCATGAAAAAATTGACTAAAGATTGGTAGTACCTATGTAATGTTCTCCAACAGAAGCCTGGTACTCCCAACATTACAAAAAGCAATAAAATAATAATAAATTATTTATATTGTTGCTTAAACATTTCCTTTAGCAACACCGGGTTTATATAGAAACATGCATCATACATTTATACACCAGTCATCAGGTTAACAAATAACACAGCAGTCCATTAATCCTGGAATAAATACAAGCATAATATGAGAATTGCTATTGCACTTAAGTCTTCACAATGTCTATGATAGTTACACTAAAACTGAAATTGTTATAATTTCATAATGAAGCTTAGGCTAAGAGTAAATAATGTCCACCATGGTAATATGTGACACATTAATGATATAAAAGTAATAACAATATTATTATATCATGTGAATGGCCAGCCATTAATATGATATCTCTTTGGGTCTTTTATGCCTAGTGTGTATACCTAGATGCTCTTATAAAACATAAAACTAAGAAAGTAAGCTGCATGTCCAATCAATTTTTAAATGTAAATCTTGCATCCCTAGAATTAATAGGAATTCCTTAGGGGTATGTGTGATGAACGTTACTATATAGGACCTTAACATTACTATATAGGACACACATGGCAGACATCTTGCCTGGAACAAAGAAAACTATATTATATACATAAATTATTATTATAATTATTATATATAGAAGATTTATCTAATTTCCTTTTCTTAAAGAATTAAGATGGAGAAAAATGTGGGTAATAACTTTATAATTTATCACTGGCAGAGCTGTAACTAGAACCAGTTGTATTAGTAATCATTACAGGCTAAGTAAGCCAGAACCCCATGGAAGTTATAAAATATTTGACTTATTAAAACTGAATTAATCCTGGAAATGCTCAGCATAAATACTTTTGAGTAAAGATAAGCTTTTCTGGTCTAGTCATGAATGGGGTTTGAAATAATCATATACATAAATACTGTTATGAAAACTGATATCAACTTATACATACACATAACTGATAGTTACACACATTTTTAGGAAAAGATGTTAGATCGAAAGTCAGATTGGATTTCAAAAGGAAACGCATCATAAGCTTTCCAACCAACCATATAGATATGTAACTTTACAGAGGGTATGCATAAGCATGGTACAGCAAAAAGTATAAGTAACTTTTGCAAATCCGATACATACCTACAAAAACAGGAAGTCATATAAAACTAAAATGTTTCATTGATCTAAGAATGATCATGTACCTCTTGAACATGCACACTAATATAAAGAAACAAAGTAGGTATAACACCCAATATTATACCGGGTATACCTACAACATAATCATCCCAAGGGCATATATCATCCCAAGATCAAATCAAATACCCAATCATAATTTGTCAATAAATTAATTCCTAAATATTCAACATGAGATGGCTTCCTATTTTAATAATATTGAAATACATACAATGTACCTACTGGTACATATAAGTATAGTATTATATAAAAGTACATTATTATATAATGCACATCACATATGAAACATATTTATACATATATTGCTATATAGCAAAGGAAATAGTATTATTTGTGTCAATAAAATTGACCAAGTAATTAATTCTACACATAATTATGACATACTATGGAGGGTAGAAAACATATTTTCGACCTTGTATGTATTTATTTTTTGCAAGGTGCAAAAGCTTGAATTGAATAATCATTAATACTGACTAAATAACTAAGTTGACCAAATTAGTAATAATATATTTAGAGGAAAATATTGCATTATTATTGCACTGAATATTATTACATCTAATTCAGAGGGAATCTCACTTAGTACTATGTGTTTCAGAACATTTCATCCATATTATATAGTAAGAGTAAATATTCAGTTAGCAATCCTAATAATTATGTATATTTAATAATTATACCTAATTAAGAGAAAATTTTCTTATTAATATGATATTTTCATATTGTATTTTTATATATATTTTTTTTTTATTATTGAGAATAAATCTCACTAAGCACTATGGATTTCACAACATCTTATCCATATGATGCAGAACGAATAAATATTCAGCAATGTAATTAAATCCATATAATAATATATATGTATGGTAATAAATCTTTAATTTAATTACATGTCCCATTGTTGCAGTTGTCTCTAAACATCTACATTGTAATTCTCAATTATATTTCAGATCACCATGAAATAAAATTGAAAATTAGACGAGCTTACCTGTAAGCGAAGTCTGATTATAATTTTATGAATGGTGATCTGAAATATAATTACCCACCCTCCCAAAAATCAAAACCCATACTGCAACAATAAGAACAAAAGAGTCTCCTAGATATAGACAGCATGCATATTATCAAGGAGACTAAGTTGGAAATGATAGACTCTAAATTAAGTGAGGTATCCGGAGCTGTCACTGTCACACGCAGTGTCAGTGGTCTTTAAACTTTTTTTGTTTTTAAAGGCTAAACAATCGCGATGCCGACGAATGGGAAGAAGGATAATACATTGTAATTCTCAATTATATTTCAGATCACCATTCATAAAATTATAATCAGACTTCGCTTACAGGTAAGCTCGTCTAATTTTCAATTCTAATGTGTATGAAATTAATAATAATCGCTTCATAAAGGCATATGCAGTGAATTTTTAAGAAACGCGTTATACATGTGAAAAATTGAAATCAAGTGTAGTAATTACAGGATCAATTATCTTTATTGATATACGAACGGCAATGTACAATTTTATAATAGTGTAAGCAATAATGTCGTGTAAAATTTTACAACGTCGTTAAAACTTTCACTGTTTAATTGCTTACCGCGTGCCGCAGTACACCACTGCGGGTATAAAGTGTTTTATGACAATGCATGTGGTAATAAGTGTTGACTTAAACATATACCTACGACACGGTGTCGTGGCACGTTGTGTCGTGTACATTACGAAGTCGCGTCGCGGAAGACTCTGACGTGTATTGTACAATATCACGACGTCAAAATTGGCGATGTCATCCTCTTTCTTCTTCTTACTATGATTTAGCTCTTGTACGATGGATTTTGTAGATACCACGACACGACATCGAATCCTTCACTACGCTACAACGTGACACGATATGTCGTATCGTGTGTATATATTTTTCCCTTACTGAATTATGTCGTACCATAACTTTAGAATATACATTAAGTCATCAAGCTATTTCGTCGTGAATGAAATAAGTATATTAAGAAACAACTTTAAATCACGCTGCTTTATTTCCTAGTGCGTAAAGAATTTGATTTGACTAACTATTATTTACGAGCAATGCTCTTTGATCCAATAAATCATGAAGATAATAATGTAAGTATTGAAGTTAATTGTCGCTTATCACATATTTTATTTACATACAAGAAATTACAATAAATTCCGATCGAATGAAGTTATCTCTACGTATATACCTACTAATTTTCGAGAGCGATAGGTATGCAGTGATAAATATAGGCACGAACTCATTTTAATTTCCCTTTTACAATTTTAGTCTTTTTATAATATAGGAGTAGCAGACGAGCATGCAGTCCACCTGATGGTAAGTGGCTACTGCCGCCCATGCACATCTGTAATCAACCCCAGATAGGATTAGATATTCCTACCTGAGGTCAGAAACAGATGCGCCGCTACCCCTGAGGACTAAGCTGGAACGCCTCGGAAAAGTCTGTCTCCCTTACCACACCCTGCAAACCGAAACACAGCAGCGCCTAACACTGCTGTTATTAGGTAGAAATAGGTGTGGCGGTGGTGCCCCCGGAGTCGAACCACAAAGGGTTCTACCACCTTCGAATCTCATTATATAACGACTATACGCGATTACCGATTTATTTAGTAATAAATCTATTATTAGCTTGTATTAGTCGGCAGTTTTAATACATAAATATGTGCAAACTCAGTTGCGAATGTCAATTAAAAGTTAAATACAAATTAACTAATCTAATTCAACGTCAGTTAAGAATGACAGTAGTTATTCGGTTGGTCTAAATGTATTCTAATTTTATAAAAGCTCTCTATGCATGTAATGTGTATTATTTTATCTCTGGGGAGTGATACAGTAATTATTAGTACAAAGTTGAATAGGTCATTTGAAATTTATTTCGCACCTATATGTAATCTATTAATAATAGTTTATTACAACCTCTTATTTTAATACAAATACGAAAGCAGGTATTGAAATAACATGTTTGAAAAACAATATCAAAGAATATACAACATAGGTGATATATCTAAATCTATTCGAATATCTATTTTAAATGTTATTTAAATGTAGGTATAGTCCGCGCCAAACTGCTAGTCCGCTCCGAATATAGAAACGAGTCGCGTCGCAAAAGCAAATTGTAGCTATTAGCGGGACGAAGACAGCGCGGGGCCCCCCCGGCACCCGTCCGCTGCCCGCTCTCGCCCACGGGTACATACATAGCTGCGTTAGTGTATCTGTACGTTACGTAGTATAGGCTTACTAAACCTGCGCGCAACAAATTCAGAACGGACCAGAAGTTTGGCGCTCATTGTACACAGTTTAATAATGTCTTTATAATGTCTACCTAAGATGATAATGGTAATTACGATTATGCTTTTCTGTAGTTATCGATCACCGAGAATGATATAGATAGATAGATAAAGATATGCACTGCATCATTCTTATAATAAATATACTACTGCGATAATAACCGCAATACTGACAAGGTCTTAGATCGTATTCTTATTAACTTCATTTTGCGTAGATATATATACGTTTTAAGTCAAGTCCAATGTAAGATAACAAAGATCATTCGCATTTCCAAAACAAATTCAGTCTTTATGACCGAAAATGGAATCGATTGAAATACTTTTGAATATAGCTTCGAGGATAGTCATCCATCTTCGAATATTGGATGTGCATTTATGATATTGAGGTACGGAGCTAGTAACGACAAAAACTTTAAAAAGAAATATGAAAAACTCTACAGTAAAATTTTGCCAACAAATAAATTCATGAAGCAATTCGGCAGTGTTGCCAATTCTATTTTTCTGGCATGCTTGTACAAGTATATAATAGACATTTTGGCAAATGCAAATCCTATAGGTAACAATAGTCCAGTTTAGTGTATTAAAGCGGTACATATGTAATATTTAACATTACAATAAAATATACATATAAATTAGCTTATTTTGCACATTCCTCAACTATTCGCAAAGATATTATCTTGTAGTTTACGTTTTAATCAAAATCCTATGATAAATAAATTACACAACTTAAAATAATTCAAAAAACTATTATCAAGTTTTCTTTTTGGAATTGAATTGTTTCTGAAATATGCTAGAATATATTGATGTTTAAATGCTATCGCATAACAGCGTACGTTGCGCTGCTTGATTCATACAGTTACATAATATTCCGCGAATAAATATTTTAATCAGTAGGACTCATTTTCTTAATAGAGTCGATTAAAAAGTCCTTGGACTCCAGAAGACATGCAATAGGTACTATGGGGAAGGAATATATAATTTGCTTCTTGCTATTGCTATTGCTAAGTATGTTTTATGTTACATACATATACATATTACATCGTAAGCATTTTTTAAAATAAGCCCATTACACTGTCTCAGCGTTTCATTTGCCTATTACCCGTTACGTCTCCAACGCATTAACTAGGATTGGTTTTTGCTGGCTCGGAGAAGCATATGCCATTAAAACCACCGTTGACAGGCCCTCTTCGCGGCATCGACAGGATTGTTCCATTATCGCTGAGCAGATGAATAATTGACATTCACGAGTATACCCTTGGATGCGGCAGTGCCGTTTAAAACTGTCTGCGCCTTAGGTTATATTGATATGAGCTTATAATGTAACGGCATAAAAATAGATTGCCATAAGTGTGTGCATTAATAACAAATGTACTGCAACGCTCGCTTGTTTTATAAATATGCAAGCATATTACAAGATTAAAATTAGTTACAAAATTATTTTTTAAAAACTCTCTAACTCTTTATGATAGATATAATGAATGAAACGTGTATATCTTCTTCATGTATGGATGTAGTTTCCAACGCACATACATAATTACATGATGAAATAAAGTAATGGCTATGAGTGCGTGGGTATGCATAGGAGAGATAATTAAACTTGTTAAGGAAATTAATGTACTTGTTTTGTAAATAACGATGACACACATTATCAGAATTTTATGAGTCAACTTTTAACCTTATTATCAACAGATTTATGTGATAGTTAAAATAATTTCGTAGTAATATAATAAGCGATGTTTATAAAATATTTTATTAACTTTATTTGTATGACATACTAACTTTTGCCCGTGACAAAGCACGCGCAGAGTATAAAAATTTAAAACAACTTTTCAACCCCTATTTTAATCCCGTAGGGGTGGAATATCAAAAAATCCTTTCTTAATAGGTGCCTACGTTATAAAAGGAAGTCATTGTAAAAAAGTCTGCGTTATCTTCAGTATTTTTGGCTCTGCGACGATTAGTCAGTGATAATAAGTAATATTTTGCTTTTATATACATACGTGTAATATATTCCAAGTACCTTTATATAGGTTTAAAGCAAACAAAGACTAAAATACTGCCTAAAGAATTACTAAATTTAAAATTTCATTCTCGCTGACGCTAGAAAATGTGAAATAATTAGAGCGCTACCAAAACTATTATGAAGAAACTTTTGAAACTTTCTGTTGCGGAGACGTGAAACATTTCAGGAAATTTACTTTGGTATTCAGTTAAATAATTACTTACTACACTATTATACGGATTCTTCGCATAAACGCTTACGTTTTATTATGGGGAACGTATGTGGAATATGTGGTCATAATACTGTAATATAAAACACGTTTGAAAATGATTGCTATATTTTATAAAACTGAATCAAGGCAGGAATTGTTTTATTATAAGTTGTTTGAAGGGTATTTTGTAATGGTAGGCCGTTGCAGAATTTATGTTGCCCTATTACGTTATAAAATTAAACGCTTTTTACACTCATAATTCCACACTAGAAGTCCCTGTACAATTATTGCAATTGACATGCACAAAGATAGGTTCACAAATAACAGATTAAAAAAGAAATTCATAATTTTGAAGTTTATTTGCCGAGGTTGAAACCAGTACTTTGTGGGTGACCTGTGTAGACCGATAAGGCGACCATTTTACCATATTGGCATTTTACCATATTGGTTGTCCTTATAAAGTTCATAGATTGTCCTTTAAAGTTCTGAAAAAGTGAGCTGGATTTCATGAAAAATAAAACAGTAAGAAGGAAGTCTTTCGCGTATTAATGCCACTAAAAAAATATTTCAAACAACAAACAGAAAACACTATGATAAAACCATCTATTATTACACGCTTAGTAAATACACCTATAAACAAGAAACCAAAAAATATAGTATTTTATTTTTATAAGATCAAGATAAAATTATATTATATTATTATTGTACCATCGAAACTAAATAAGTTAGTAGTTTCATGGTTCACAGAAGGGGCGGCTCACTCCAACCCTGTTGACACGGGGTCATTCCGAAAGTAAACATGGCGATTTCAGCCCTATTGCCAACTTTACCATAAGTGGATTGGATTCCGATAAAGCCGAGGCTCCCTAACACTACAGTAGTTGAGCTTTACAACATATTTTGCCACCCGTCTATACATGTTTGCGAACACAAGATGACTTCATCTTAGCTAGCTAGCGAATAACGCTATAAAACATTTATGTTTTTGCTAATCTTAATACTTATCTCTACCACAGTGAGCGGTTTAAAGTTAGTATTAAAAAGTTCTACTATACGGATGGATTGTGTTTTAATGTCCTAGATCTAGATCTAACCTAATTTTAGATGTGTGGGCTTCTCGTTATAAGTAGACTAATCACCTATAGCAAGGGAATACACAACATAAGAAAATTAATGCAAAAAGAATTTTCTATCATGGTCGGCGATGACGAGGCGTTTTGTCTGATATTGTAAATGTCCATAACCGAAGGTGACTTTCCATCAGGTAGCCCGCATTCGTTATTTTTGTTTTTTATATAAAAGAAAATACCTAAGCCGATTGAAACAATACAATCTAGAAAGAGTGTATCAACAGCCCTTGACCAAGGGGACAGTGTCGCCGATATGTCTGCTTGTACGCATTGATCCATTTCACAGACTAGTTTTCCCATAATAAGTAACTGTTAACCTACTTACTTGTAGGAAAACGGAGTCTTAGTGAAAATTAAGTGAAGCAGCAGAGATAACTATGGTATATAATAAATATAGTTAAAAAAAAAAAACAAAACAAAAAACACGCTTTTATGATAAAATCAAGCGTGGGGTGCTCCATTTATTAGTTTTCGAAAAGCACGCCACAGTTTTTCCACAATTACTATTACTATTTTCCTTAATTGATTCCTAGATTTTTAAGAGGTCATTATAGATATGTTGATAAACTTGTTGCAATCTAGTAACTTGCGAAAAACTTTCTCTAAGGCGCTCAAACAATCTCGCCTCGAATATCGTTAATCCTAAGGATGTTAATAAGGACAATGGTACAAAATTATTAAAATCGTGTAGTGTCATCGGTTTTTGATAATTTTTCAAATTTTTGAATTAAACTGAACGTTTAAAGTGGATAGAAATCGGGTTCAAATATTCCGTTACTCTGTTACGTACATACATACACCCCAAGCTAATAAAAGCGTGCTAAAAAGGACATGTTACCTATGGGACACTAAAATATTGTTCCGTTATTATAGGAGTAGGTAAGAAGCAGAGGTTTATTAGTTCTATTTCGGTCCAGAAACACATCTGAATGATGAATTTAGATATCTTTTTCTGGGTCTTAGATTTTTTAATATTTATTTTGGGTCCATGTCAACGAAATACTAGGAATTCTAATCTGATTTTAACAGCATGCAAATGATAGGTACTTAAGTATGTAATGGTAGGTATAAATACTTAGTCAGTAATGTTTAATAAAATGTCGTAATATAACCATAATAAAAATCTTTTCGTTTATCTATTAAGTTTTTATGACTGAAGTAAGTGGAATTTAATAAGGCGTTCATTGAGTATTATGAGATCTTGGAGTAAGGTGACACCCATGAAATTACGGATCCCGGCATAAAACCTAACTCCACGTGTCGTAAAATCTAAGACTTTGCAAACCCGTACCATCACTCCGTATTTATTATTAAGCAGATTCAACCCCACTTTGAATTTTGTATGTTTGGGATAAAAAATATAATCACCTTGGTTATATGATAGAGGTATTATATAAATGTATATAGTAGAGGTATATTATTATTTTATCGCGTTTTATTTATATAAATATATTCAATTTTAAAAATATGTAACAATAACTAGACACATCTACCTAATCTACGTGTGTCTCATAATCATCAAACATTTTGGATTTTATTGCCTAACCATAATTTAGTAAAACGATATCCAAAATCACGAATTCGAAATCACCATAACATTTTTTTCTACTAAATTGACGGTATAAATTTTTCAATAAAAAAATTAAAACGATTGACAAAAATATTTTACGTTTTCAAATTAATCAAAAGCATTTTTTACTAAACTGTTATTTAAGCACTATATTTCTGTAATAATAAAAAATATATAGTGAAAAAAACAAGTGAGTTTTGATCTATATATTTACCCGCCTTGTAATTGAAGGAAGCCATTAAATGACTTAAACGACTGACAATTCTGTCAGCCGTTTAATAGCTGTCATGGAATAATTTACGCGGAACAATGCCGACGTGCGCAGTTAAGGCACGAAATCGAAGAAAAAGTGCAAAGAAATATCGTTTCATTCGTAAATGATCTAAAAACTACATTTTTTTAATATTTTTCAAACCCGAAAATAGATGTCAGTGACAATTGTCAAAAGGTTACATTTTCTTAATTTAATCTTTACTAATCTATGATTACCATCAACATTATAAATTAGATGCACAATTACATCCTCGTACTGTAACTGCTGTATTCGTCAATAACTCGATATGCACTTAAGACTCAATTATGTAAACTAAGGCCTTTGACATAATCGTTCCTTTCGGTTAATTGCTAATTGTAGTAGATTCAAACACAGCTTAGAAAACTTTTTTGCAAGATAATCGCCGTCTCGGAAGTACACTTACATTCCACCGGGGAATATTGCCATCGGTGTAGCAGAGTTAATTATACCGTGGAGATACCAAGCACGTATTGCACGAGAATATTAATACGTAAATATTAAATGTATCGTCATACGCTTATCGTAATTACAAATATAATAAGTAGTGCCAGAGTCGACATTTTTTGGATGATGTGGTTAAAATACGATAACGTAGGTAGCCTGATAGTAATATGCATATCAAGTGGTAAAGACATTTCCTAATGTCATATGGAACAGAAAAAAGTAAATAGGTATGTATAAATATTCAATCTTAGCGACCACCACCACTGATGTGTTACTACGTCCGAGGACTAAATAGGAACGCTTTATATGAGTATAACCTTACCACACCATTCAAACCAGAACACAACAGCACTTAACACTACTGATGTTAACCACAAATGCTGCTGCATTTCGTAGAGGAGAGATATAGGATCATGGATGCTAGTTTGTAATCGAATCTAGAACGGAAAGTTGTAATTCTACAATGTATCACAGTATCATAATATTATTCAAGATCAGTCACAGTTGCGTTTTCTCTCTAGGGTATACGGAGACTTTGAATGCAGTCAGATTTCGCCTTGGGCATTTTGCTACGTGATAATTAAAATACAAAGTTATACCATGCATGAAAGAATTTTCATAATTACTTTTTGATTAAAAGTAGAACATTTCGTGGTACGCCTGCGGCATCACTGCCGTTGTATATATTTCTGTCCAAGCATTAAGTATACTCAATCCGTAACATAAATAAAAAAATCTATAAGTATTATTATATTTCACCGAACGTGGACTTTTTAGAAACAAAATGAAAGTCTTCTTAAAGGTAAGTCTTCAAATAATTTTTAATTAAAAAAATGATTGTAACAATTCCATCACTATGTGAATATTAAAATTGTTATTCAATTTTATATGAACATGCTTATCTAAGGTTTGTATTTTACGCGACTCTTGTAAATTTCCTCGTAGTATGTATCCGTAGCTTGGCCGCAAAATTATTATTTTTTGAGCGACGTATATTAAATCCCTCGCTGCGCTCTGGATTTTACTTCAGAATCGTTTGCTTTTCGCAGGATTGTATTGTAGAATCATTTACTTTACCTACTTTGGATTCAAAATAGCTCCTTTGCCCAAAAATATCACGTTGCTCTCTTGTGTATAATCCACTATTTTAAGTTGGTAAGTAGGAATAATTTTATCTTAGCGTAAATTAACTTTCTGAAGCGGGCAAATGAAAACATTACTTAGGAGCTTATATGGAGCAATGTGTTTTTATTCCAACGAATAAACGTAGGATGTAATAAGCCGTAAAATATTACTTAACATTATTTAAGCGGTAGAGTGTAGCGAAAAGTCCTAAATCTACGAATATAAATTAATTTTGTACTCAATTTATTCAAGTACGTAAATTAAATGCTTTCTAGTTTACTAATTTAAGTTACCTAGACCTATTTAGGGGTGAAGTAAAATTAAATTACGGGAGATAATTTAAATAATTTAAAGACACTCTTCTATTACGGCGAAGTGATTTATGAAAAAAGTTTTTGTACCTTAAAACCAATTTGGGAGAACTTTTTTGTTTTACGTGATGCGGGCAACGAACAATTTAGGGAGGTGCTTGTTGTTGAACTTGTTCACAATAATGTACTACAACTGCCATTATTAAGAGTTAATATTCAAAATTAACACGGAAGAAGGCTGTTGGAAATGCAAAGTTTTTAATAAACAGCTATATTTAAGTTTTTATTTCACAATAACTTTTGTTTGCATAACTTACCCGGCTGAGTTGATTAGGAAACCTTTCTTTAATGCAAAGGCGTGTAGCAACTGTCTATTTTGGTAACAAAATGTTTTCTTATAATATTAACTTTTGTCATAAAATACAAACTATTTACAAACGTACCTAACACAATTGCAATTAATCTTATGAATCAATCTTCCGTGTTTAAGAAATAAAACCACCCACTTTATCTAATGTGGTAAAAATATGTACTATAGTAGTGTTTCATTATAATAGTAGGTATATTAGTCTAGTCTATTAGTATTAATTGGAATCGTTTTCTCTCTATTTTCTCTCTGTGACTGAGTCACTCAAAAGCAAAACCTATTCTGGTAAAAACTCAATACCAAGATCAAAAGACCAGAAAATAGAACGCTTATTTATAATGGCTTTTCTTTTTCAAACATTAATCTGTTTGACGATTGTAATAGAGCGACAAGTAATTATATATTTTTTTATTATTATTTTATATACTTTATGAACCAAAACAAAGTTGTGATGCAAAAGGCGGACTTAATGCTAAATAGCATTTTCTCCGTCAACCTTGAGGATGTGCAGAAATAAATTGTATAATAAATAAAAGCAATGTAGTTTGAATATTGGCGAGTTAAAAAACATATTTAATTTTAATTTTATTCTAAGTTTGGTTACGTTAACGAGCATAAAGAAATACCGCCACACCTATTTCTGCCGTATAAAAATAGTGTTCAGTGCTGCCGTGTTCTGATTTGAAGAGTGTGGTACGGCAGAGACACTAAACGAGGCGTTCTAATATATTCTTCAGCAAATGTTTCTATTGCCAATCATAGTACCTACGGCCGACGGTAGTACTGTTATCCATTCAGGGATTGATTTATAAAAATCCATAGGCGGTAAGCCTCTTTAACATGACGTCGACTGTATGCTGATATTGCTACTTCTGTTATAATAAAAAGAACTCTCCCTATTAAATATTCATCATGAGTAACACATTCTTAAAATGAATGTTCAAATTTAATACATTTTGAACCAGATTTTTCTGCTATTCTCAATGAGTGGACAATGTATGCACTTAATAATATTGTATCTCCAAGGAGAGTATGCAATAATAGGGGTCGATACTAACCTCCGAGGTAATTGGAAGCCTTGTCTACACGATGTCAGATATGTCCCAAACCTCGATTAAATCTATACCTTAAAGGACAATCTTGCTATAAATAATGGAGTTTGTCAGTTTTTTTCACTTCTAAATAAGCCCCAATATCTACCTTGTTATAAATGTTTCATTATTTATTAGTGTTGTTCGTAAAGTATTTAATCTGGATCAATATTACCTGTAACTTGTGAGAGGCTTTTAAAGATTTAATTCGTTTTTTTGTAGACGGTATATTAATGAATATCGGGAATACCAATATGACGTGTCCTTATATTCAGGTTGATGTAACTTCTTAGTTACTTATACTAAGTAGACTTAGTACTAAGTAGTACTTACTCTACATGTATGTATGTTGGAAAAATAATTAGGGTTCCATGAAACTTAATAAGAATCTATTTATTCTCACCAGTATTTTACCGTTATTGTATTTGATTATTGTTACATTTTTAACGTGAATTAGCGTAAACGTTAAATCATCTATATCAAATTTAATTGACTTTAATTGATATCCCTGCACTTAGTTACTTTATAGAATTTTTTTTTCATAATATAGGAGTAGCAAACGAGTATGCAGTCCACCTGATGGTAAGTGGCTACTGCCGCCCATGGACATCTGTAATCAACCCCAGATAGGATTACATATTCCTACGTGAAGTCGGCCACAGATGCGCCGCTACCCCTGAGGACTAAGCTGGAACGCCTCGGAAAAGTCTGTCTCCCTTACCACACCCTTCAAAACGGAACACAGCAGCGCTTAACACTACTGTTATTAGGTAGAAACAGGTGTAGCGGTGGTGCCGCCGGAGTCGTACCACAAAGGGTTCTACCACTTTCAAAAATGATAAGTTACACAAATAATGTCGTAAAAACTAAAAATCTGTACAGCGCCCTAGAGACAGAAAAATCTGTAGCGAAGTTATAAGGAAAACTACACTCCACTGTACTCTTAACTACCCCTAATATGATTTACAACGTGCTTATATGCAGTTAATGTAGTGTTGGTGGAACTTTGTACGTGCTTTCGAGTTGCATGCTATAATTTGAGGTGCATCTTATCTAACATTAATTTGTGAAAGTAACTTTTGCAATTTTCTCTCTATGAAACTAAAGTGCTCTGCTAATGTTATTTTGGAACGTTTTGTTCTAATTTCGTTAAAGTGATAACATAATTGTTTAAAGTTTCGTTGTAGATGAAAATATAGGTAACTGAGAAATCGGTGCTTTTGTTTTATCATTTTACATTTTAATATAATATGCAGCGCTTTATTTTTTGTAAGTCTGTTTATTTATATTTAATTCTTATAACTTGTACTGATTGGCGTTTTTATAACTTTACTTAACATCACTTCAATGCGTAAAATATATTTGTGTTCCAAAATATTTTACTTTTTTTTGCAATCGAGAACATTAATTATACACAGCATTACATGTATTTAGATGGTCACCGTCATCAATGGTTCGGCACGCCTCTACAATATAGATTTGAAAGTCATACAATTTCAATTGGACAATTTCCGATATTAGACCGATTCCTTCTAAAATGTTGATTTTTTTTTAACTGCTGACAACTAAGTCAATACGTTCTAAAATGCGTTTATAAAGAAAACTCCTGAAAACACCTGAAGTAGATCATACAGTGGTCATCACAGATGCGTCACTACCCCACGTGGGCTCCTACTCCCACTCTGCGAACCAGGTTGATTCAACAAAAATTGACTATTAAAGGCAGAAATACAAAATTCACTTTTTATCGGCAAAAGAATAGACGTAAAAAAATGTAAAATCCCACCGAATTTTCTATTAAGAAATAAAATAAAAAAGGAGAATAAAATCTGTAAAATTATCATTCAATTTATTAAAGTGGGTTGTTATTTATTTTTTTTATTCCAAGAACACATCGCCGTATTACAATCAGTCCAGTTGAGGTCTTCACTACGGGTTGGACAACATGTAGTTAAACGAAAAATACGAGTACAAATAAAGTTATATTAATACGGCTACTGAACGATGAATATTTTATTTTATATCGGATAGCGCGACATGTAATGACCAAAGTATAGAATAAATTAAATGTATAAAATATGGGTTGATTTGAAGCCCAATTTAGTTGAGTGTATATTTTAATGTCATGAATTTAGCAAATAGGATTGCAGACTCCTTTATATCAATTGCTCCCTGCCACCCATGGACATTTGTAAACACCTGTAGGATAATAATATTAAGACTTGAAACCACCACATAATTAGTCTGGAGATTTATCACCGCCACAACTTTTTGTAGCGTCAGTCAGCTGACTATCATGTAAGGCGACCTTAGTCCATAGGAGTGGCAACGCATATATTATATATTAACGCATATATTATATATTATAGGTAGAACCCCTTTACATATATGCAGTCGGTTGCAGACTCCTGTTTGCTACTTCAATCATATAAAAAAGTAGGACAACATCAGGGGCGATGCTGCTCCTGAGGACTAAGTTAGAGCACATATACAGACATAGTCGTTGTATGCCGTGGTGACAGAATTTTTGTATTCGAACGGCATAGTGTTTTTTATAATACAGAGTTAGCAAAAAAGCATGCAATCCACATAACGATAAGTACCTACTACCACCGATGGACATTTCTAATCACTCCTGATTAAAATCCAGAATCCTGAATCCTGAATAAGATACAAACCCCACCTGAGGTCCGTCATAGGTGCGTTGTCTCTTGAGGACTAAGTATGAACGCCTCGGAAACAACACTCCTTAAATCGAAAAACAGCGCTAAACCCTGTTAGTAGGCAGAAATGAGTTTGGTAGTACCTTCAGAGACGGACCACGAGGGATTTTTCACCTTAGAACTTTCCATAAGTATGACATATTACTAACATTACATATGAGAGAAGTTATTACTCAGCGTTATTTTATTTAGTGCAATAATAGAATACATCCATAACTGTCTCTGCCGGGATGCCTGCGGATATCCGCGGATGAGTCACGGATTGGTCGACCCCTGTCCGTTTTGTTTGTGATTCTTCCCCTTGTTAACCGAATTACGTTATAGAAATACGAGAGCTTCTTATCTCAAACCCTCTGAATAAATCTTGTTTTTGAACAATCTTATTCGCAGCGTAGTATTCGTTAAGACTCTTCGCCTTAATTTTAGACCGTCTTCATTTTATTTCCAAAATGTTTATTAAATTCCATTTTGCAGCCGCTAATTAAATAACCGGAACTTTCTTGAATATCCTCTTTGAAGTGAAAATACCAGGCTTTAGTAAGAACGAATGAAATACCTAGAAATAACAGCCCTCTGTTAAGAATATAATGTTTTTGTGTATTGCTATTTTGTATTAAAACTCAAAGGAGAAACAGAAATGTTGTAACGTTGTGAAAAGTTGATTTATTAAATTGCATGCGTTGTTTATTAGGTATATTATATTTCACTTAGAAATTGTTAATCGCTATAAATTTTAACGAAGAGGCCATTAAGTTTAAATAATATTAATGGATATTCGCTTTGTTTTTTAACACACTTATAAATTTTAGACGGATTAAAAATTAAAAATTGTGATGATGTGTTTTTGAAATAAATCACTAAGCGCATATTATTTTTTATGTATTATCAACACTAAATATATCCAAGAAAATAAGTAATTCCATTTATCTAAGTACCTAAGTATAAAAAGCATCTAAAGATTCCCTTTAATTTGTAGAATATGAAACTTATGTCTATAAAATAAAATTACTTTCAAACATTTTCATCAATTAACTAGCCACTTAAAACTACTTAAATGAGTTCCGGATCGAAAATGTCCAATCGATTTTTTTTCCAATCAATACAAACTTGGAGAAGTTGCAAACAATCTCAATAAAAATGCTAATTGCATTCTCTACTCACCTGTCGTAGTGCAGCAGATGGTGAGTAATGCTATCCATATCGCACAGTATAAATGTATAAAAAGAGTCATTTTGATTTAGTCATACAAAAGTGTTGTCAATCGGGTGATGGAAGTTCACCTCTGTTGTTGTACGCGAACGCATGGAGCGAGAGGCGGCGCGGCGTCGGGCAAGCGTGCCATCGCGGGGCGGCCTCCGAAAGCACTGCCGCGGGGCGCCACTCCGCCGCGCTAACTACCCCGGCCAGATAAACAAGGGCGAGAAAACCGGGAACAGGCAGACAAACCGTCTCGCTAGCCTTTATAGCCGGCACCGAATAATAGCTTAATAAAATAAGACAAAAGACGAATAACCAACGAGCAATCCGCCGCTCGAGACGGCTCGCTGTCAAATATGCATAATCCGAACAATAAACGAATGCTGGAATTCGTTAAGTGAATAGCCTTGTTCATTTTGCTGGCCCTACAGTAACTTTTACACAGCTATCGTCGATTACATAAAGTTGTATTTTGACCGATTTTTATTTTTGAATATTCATTAAAACAACTTCACTTTATTTAAATACAATCGCAATGCATAATCCGAACAATAATCGAATGCTGGAATTCGTTAAGTGAATAGCCTTGTTCATTTTGCTGGCCCTACAGTAACTTTTACACAGCTATCGTCGATTTCATAAAGTTGTATTTTGACCGATTTTTATTTTTGAATATTCATTAAAACAACTTCACTTTATTTAAATACAATCGCACTACGATTTGTGTTAGCCATTTTTCCCAACTTACTATAGTTGTAAAACTACGCAAGTTAAATGAATTGAATGCTAATCAACATATTTAATTAAAACTCAAAAAAACTTTACATTCGATAGAGTATTTGACAGATTTACGAGTAAAAAGATCTTACATTTTTGTAATTATTTTTCCGAAAAAGTTAATAAGAAAGTTCGTGCAGAATCTTTGTCCATTTCCCTTAGTAAGGAATTAGCCAAAAATTCGCAAGAACTTGAAAGTCCCTCTATCTGGTTGTCCTGGAGAAGCAAACTTTTGATTAGATTGGATGGATTCAATTTTGTTTATCTCAATCGAATGGCGGTAAAAGTAATCTGGTTTTAGTTACCTGACTTACACAGTATACAAGATACAATTTCGTTACATAACAAAAGTTTGTTCATGGATTCAATATCAATAATGTAACTACCTAGGTAGGTTTTTGTGACTTTTTTGAAAGTCGTACAAATTCGTAATTCGAGTGCTGATACAGTTTACTATACTATTGTATTCGCTTCGAATTTATTACAATTTAATCCCCAATAATTACCAGATGCGTGGTAATCGACTTCAGAGAGAACTTTAATTCTATTCTACCCATATGATTTTGGCAACAGCGGTCAATGTGATGCAGTGACCCCTGAATAACAGATAGAGGGCCGCTTGTTAGTTCCATTACGAAATAAATAGAGAATTATTAAAAAAAAAGCCGTTCACTTAAAAAGTTATATTTTTAAGCAAATGCGTTATAAGCAGACGGTTTTTCGTTTTTTTGTGTCACTCACACAATTAAGATGAATCCGACGATATATGTAAAAATCCGACAAACCGTTTGGGCGTTCCAAAGAATAAGAGATTCATACTTATCTCATACTCATACATTCATATTACATACGTTCAAAAAACTGTTCAGTTAATACATGTATTCTATGTTATGTGTATAGCGAGTTTGTGGGCGGATTATGTTACGTTATTGCCATATCATACAACATCCTCAATGAATCCGACACCCGAGGCTCCCGAGACTTGAGTGCGACCACAGCAATAATGCTCTTCTTAAGTGTAACTGTTCCCTTACAGTATGCCCGAGAGCTCTTATCGCCGAGAAAACATGAAGGCTGATAGCCTCAGCAAAAGTATTTTCAGAGTATTTTGCTCCCTGAGCAATACATTTGTACACCCCATTGTTATTGCGACATTTAGCGATGGAGAGGACAATAGGAGTTTAATTCAATTACTTTCGATTAGTACCAGCTATTTTCTTTTGTTTTATATGTACCTATTTTGTTCAAATAGAAGAAGCCAACGAGCATGGAGTAAGCCTGATGGTAAGGTGCCATTGCCACCTGCTGTGTCCTTCAGGTCGGACACAGTTGCATCGCTACCCCTAAGGATTAAGTTGAAATCTCTCAGATAATTATGTTTCTATTACCTCACCTTTGAAACCAGAACACAGCAGCGCTTAACAGTGTTGCTATAAGGCAGAGATAGGTGTGGCGATGGAGCGTCCGAAGTTAAACCACAAACCACCGACAAACCTTCCCAGAACTGAGATTTTTGGCAGCATTTTCGTATTAAGATAGTTTTTGCGATCCGGGTCAGATCATTGATAACAGAGAAGTTCGTTGTACATGAAAATTTATTAACTATTTGCTATTCAGCTTTTTTGTCTGGGGTCTACTTTGATCAAGTAATGGGCTGAAGCGAGCCGTCGAGTCTCCGTCGCCGCCGCGTAGTCGCGACGTTCCCGCAGTTTATTGACCCTGAAATGTAGGATAACGACGTTTGTTACGACCGCTTCTCGTACTCGTAACGTCGTTATGTGTCACAATGGATGGGTTTAAAATAATTACCCTATTATTATTTCACTGTGATCGGGGATAAAAAAGCACCTACTTATATTACTTTGACTGGCTTGGCAATTTTATTTTATGGACATTGGACTTCGTCAACGCTGAGGGAAGCATGGAGAATACTATAACGGTGTTATATTGCACATTGGTGAGGGTGCGGGTTAGTGACCAACCCATATGAAGAATGTCGTTAAAAGGTTCACAAAGTCTCCGACGATATTTTACGACAGTTATCCTAGAGGCTAGGTACTAGAATAACAACTGATACTGACAGTTTAACCTGCCCCTCAAAGCACGGTGGCGCACAAGATTTTTTTTGCCATTAACGGTAATTTTTGCCATTATGAGTATTTTTTCCAATAATGGTCACCCGCCTCATATCCAAACCCATCCAATGTTGCTACACTTTGTAGATCAGTTCAGATCTATATAAGCCTCGGGGTTATACGCGCTTCAATATGCGGGGGTGCAGGAGCATAATAATTCTGTCATCGTAGGTCACATCATGCAAAAAGTCATCATACTCAAAGCAAAAAAGTCCAAAGAATTCTTTGATGCTTCATTTTCTTTTTACCCGTTAAGGCTTTCATCTGGACAAACAGTTCGCCTGATGGAAAATTGTTACTTTGTTTTATGGTCATTCTTTATGAAACCAAAACTAAATTGTACATTTTAAAGGTTAAAGTTAGAGTTAAGACTTAAAGAATGACATAATAATAAGAAAAACAGTTAAGTGATACATTAATTAGTTTCTAATAGAAAACTTTTTGTAATTTTTTCAATGTATCATTAAGAGAAGCATTGTGTGTATTGCTTAAGTATTTTTTGACCAGTTTCAATATGTATAGCAGAAAAATATAATTCTGACTTTTCATAAGATTAGTTTGCAATTATTCTTGATACAAATGTGGTCAACACGAGTGTTATGTATTCATGTATCTGGTATATCGATACTCAAGATACGCATCTACATCGCTACATTATACAATTCAGCTGCATTGGTTATGTCTTATTTGGGTCAAACCACGAATAGACAAGCACACATACGAATAACATAACTACACACATAATACTAACAAAGTTCTTCCAGTAATCATGCGTATAGGACAAAGTTGAGCTAAATTCGGAATCAAAACAAAATTATTTTCCCTGAATATATACTAATAATTAGATTTTGTGAACCTAATTTTCATACCAGTTATTTCGGTTCTTTATCAAGGATTCGTGTCACGTTAAATTCATTTGTTTGATTTGTCAAAATACAATTTGCACAATGTATACATTCTATTGGTCCATTTACGTAAATGTTGTGTAATTGGACGGAAATAGAAATTGTATATTTGGACATTTGTAAGAGTGAGATTACTGAATGGGTATTAGTAGGTAAGGTAGGTGGCAGTGGTTCTCTAGATGGGTAGTATCCCTCGCCTAAATCTAATGGAAGTGATAACTTTTTACCTTATTTCTTTTACATTTTTGTGTATTATGTAGCAACATTTTACTATTAAGCAGAGACATGTTGTTACCTTTTCGGGAAAACATTGAGTCAATCTTACTGCATCTACTTTAACGAGAGCTTGCCCTATTCCTTACCCGGAACCCTCGCAGATGTCTTAAAACATGAAAATTATTATGAAAATGAATTGTTACGATGCCGTTGAATTAGCATTTTCACGAATGATAAGAAATTAAATTATATTTCCTAAGTCACTTCTGTAAATAACTTTAATCAGAATCATTGGACGTGATAAAATTGTATTTAAATGTATCAAAAAGTACTCGTATATTTATTCCATATTGACCACGAGTGAACCGACACAAAGGAGATAACTTGTAAATAATATTTCCTACTAGCCAATCTTCAGGATGTGCACAGAATAAATAAATTTATTCGCTGAAGAATAAAGTTACTCATATACACACTGCAACTGAAACTGTATTTCCGTTACCGCAATTCATCATTGAACAATTATTGTCCCTGTATTCATCATGCGTCCTCCTCTCAGAAGAAGAATAGTACTTTTTCTGATCTTAGATTAGGCAAAACATTGGAAAACAAACCTATTACTTTTCTTGATATTAAATAATCATTCGCGTATGTAATGTTGCACACATGAATCGATTGATCGTAGACCAACGCGTTTGATCGACTCTACCAAAATATAGATATTTATATAATCGATTGATGCCATTGATCGTCATCAATGGATTAATGTGGTAGCTGTGGTGTAGTAGGTGTGAGCTGTTACAAGGATGCCGGTCGATAAAATAACCACGACAATTGATCGAAGATTTAACTATCATCGATCGATGATTGAGTTTACTACGGTAGACGACGTTTTACCACTAACAATGTTGACCAATCCCTTCCATCATCGCTCGTCGACTTGTGTCGACTATTGACGATCGACGTTGAATGATCGATTTTACTAGTGATCGATGATCGATCGATTGAAGTGGCACCCTTGCTGATCCAAATTAGAAGGAGTTCTACTTATGGACGATCACAAAACTGTAGCTGCCCTTAAGGTCTAAGTCAGATGACTTCATGGTAGTATCTTAGTCTTACTGTTCCCTTAATACCAAGACATAAATTTACTACCACAGTTAGAAATAAGTGAATTGGAGCCAATGCAGTCCATTGAAAAAGAATGCAACTTTTAAATATTAAAGACGTTCTTAATGACATTATTAAATAAGTTTAATGATATAATTAATGTATCCACTCGGCCGTAGTTCAATCTGCTTGGAGAAATCTCGCAGAAACTTCCAGCTCTGTATGAAAGTTGGTAAATCAGCAAGAAAATGCAGATTGAAGGAAAGCTATTTCCAACAAAACGGTCCGCATCGGCTCAGAAATTGGTTCGTCTTCTCGCTCCAATGCCTGAAGAAAGTTGCTACGCCAAAACCTATTTTTATTATTTCATTCCTCTTCTCGTGTTGGTGCAGTTGGTTTTAATATGTTTTGGAATGCAGCACTGATTCTCCAGTCAATTTGGTTTATTTCTTAATAAAATGGAAATAGTGCAAATCCTTGCAGCGCTAAATTATATTTCCCTACTTACTAAAATGTTCAAATTCTAGTTTGTTTAATAGGATTGAACTCTCTAAGTATTGAATGAAATACCCATTGAAATCTACTTTCTTAAAACTGTCCATTTTATTTAACAGGTGGTGTATCATGAATATTAAATGCTGAGAAAATAAAGATTCATTAAAAATACATAGCATGGCATATTTATTTAATGCCCTGTCTGTTGAAAAGAAATGTATTTCAAATTTATATTGCTATCATGTTTATACAGAACAACACGAAAAATAAAATTGTCCTAAGTCAATTTCACCGTTTCCTTTAGAACAGATGAAAATCTTATCCTTCCGTCTTTATTATTTCCCAAGTCCGTCCGCAATATTATGCGAGACGGCAGATGGATCAGAAAACATAAATCTGACGTCTAAACATGTTTGCGCTGAAGATGCTTACATTAAGTGCGTTTTTGGCTGTATCTATGTTTATGCCTATATAAGGTATGAATTTAAAATTACCGAAGTTACTTTTTAGTTTAATATAGTAATGCAGCATTTTGCAGCAGTATTGAGCAGGGTACTTAGCCATGGCTTGTCTAAATTGTAACTACAGATTTAATCACCGCTAAGCGCAGTCGGGAATCTGATGGGTGACCACCAGTGGCAAAGTCTTATACGCACTGCCGTGCTTTGGAAGGTATGTTAACTTAGGCCAAGTTAGGTTGTCATTATTCCTGTAGTTAAACACAGTTGAAGGCTTCATTATTGATTTAAAACTAATAGTTGGTCACTAACCGTATAATACTATTCCCACACCAATAGTGGAACTTAAGGAGATAGAATACAGGTACGCGCTAAGGCTACATTTGACTAGCAAAGACACGCACGAACATTCTTCATCACTTAATGCTTGTCGTATACACAAACAGTTTAAATTGTATGAACAGCCAGATGAGCCAATCCAAACACTTTAAGGATTTATTAGCTTTCGCGCTTATCACGGCGAATGTCTCACTTGGTGGGCTTTCGTGAAATTGTCCGCATACCGTCCTCGAGTCGTGCATAGTTCACCGCGCTTCCGCCGGCGGCGTCGAATCGTAGCAATCCTAGCGTAGATGTTTGAAAAATATTCCCCCGTTTCTACGATTCCTCTATTTCATGGATCACCTACGCTCGCTTAAAAATATAGCGGTCGACTAAAAGGCTAGCCGAAGTATCAATCTCGACAGCTTAAATATTCTGCTGTAGACATATGTAGATGAAATAGTAAATGGACTCAGACGATGTTTTTCCTAAGGATTTTGTGTACTATTAGTAATGTTTTGAAGTAAGCTGCACTTTGATTGACTGTACGCTAATTAGCTGGGCAAGGGCATTCCATAATGTCACATGTGTTCACAAATCAAATGAGATCTATATAATTTTTTTTATAACATCGTAGTAGCAAACAAGCTTGTAGTCGACCTGATGGTAATTGGCTGCTGCCACCCAAGGACATCTGTAATATCCCCCCACTAACCCCCTAACCTCAGAAAGGATTAGATATTCCTGAGATCGGCTGCAGATGCGCCGCTACCCTTGAGGACTTAGCTAGAATACCTTAGGGAGAATGAGTATGTCTCCCCTTACCACAAAATTCAAACCAGTACACAGCAGCGCTTAACACTGCTGTTATTAGGCAGAAATAAGTGTGGGGGTAGGATCGGAGTCGAACCACAAAAGCTTCTGTCACCTTCAAAGTGCAATGTAAAACACGCGTGCATTGCATTAAGACTTTATTTGCTGCTCTCTATTGTAGTAGATCTCATTTAAGTGCTTCATCCTTTTATCAAATTCGAAAGCATCGCTCGCCCCATCCACGCAACACTGAGTAGTAACATTCTGAATTCATGAATGTTTTATTGCGGAGGCGACGCGGAGTTGGCGAGAAAAATGCGACGCAATTCATTCACGCTCGTCACGGACACTAACTGCGTGTTCTGTGTTGTTTGGATTTAGTGCGAAAAATGCGAGCTCCCGCGGTCTAATGCAATCTTTAAGTCATTGATTTACTGCGTTCGAGAAAATTGCACTCGCTCACAACTTGACTCCGATACATTTCAGTTATTTATCACTTTACGTGATCTACGTAATTGCTGTTTTAAAGTATTGCGTTTGTCATAAGACCGAGAAGCCATAGCATAAACAAAAAAAATAGTGAGCGTAATTCTCTGCCCTTTTCGGCGTGCTAAAAATAATAACACTAATTTTATTGTAACGACGTAATTTATAATTTTGATATTATCTGAATTCATAGGTCTATTTTTTGCGTTATATTTTTATTTTTATAACTGGCCCTATGTTAAATACTGGCACTTAAAAAAACATTATAAAAGAAAAACAAGTGCAGTCGGAAGTCAGTTGTTTTATCTATTTGCGACGAAAACTGTCGCGTCTCTTGAGTAGGTGTTTTAATTTTTAAAACTGCAATTTTGATGAGGTTTTGCAATTCTAGATTTTGTAGATTTCAATTATACCACAATAAATAGAGTGTCTATATTATATATCGAGTCTATGTCCTTTCAATAACTTGCTAAAGTATATTTTATTCACTACGTTTATAATTAGAATTCCAGTTACTATAATTGTTATCAAGTAATCATTATAATATTGCAGTACTTAATTATATTATCAATAACAGATACAAATACGTCATATTATTCTCAACAAGCAATTATCTTCAATTTCGCAGAATTTGTAATGGTTTTATTCCATTATCAGTGTGGCGCATATAAATACAAAATACCAAGTATTTCGTGTAGGTATGGAATCATAAATAAATTAAGTAAATTGCCCGCAGATTTATAAACAAGTTAACGGGAGCAAGTAAGTACCTCTCATATTTTGTTTTCGATTTTACTTCTAAAACGCTCCCTGGGCCGTAGTTAAGTCGAATGTTAAGATCTTATTTAAGGAAAATCTTGTATCTTCCTTCTCGAGGTAATTCAATTCTTAAAACCTTTTTACCTTGCTGATCCTATTATATTAATATCCAACTAAGAAATCGTAACTCCGAAATTACTTGGCTTTTAAAAGGCGAGAAATGTCTTTAGTGTATAATGAATTTGGCGTTTAAGTTTCTTTTGCTGAATCTATTGCAATATAATAAGTCTCTAGAATTCTATATACTATGTAATTGGGCGATGAGACTATCAAATTTCATATTCATATTACTGAGAACAAATATTCTTTGAGACATTTACTTCCCTACATTAAATACGTAATATCGTACCATTTCTTCCATGATACTAACAATATCAGTTATTGTTCATGTTAGCGGGTTAGCAGAAAACATTCAAGAAAATGAGAATGGAACTGTTAGTGGTTTAAAGTTAATATCGAGTGCATAATTGAATAAACCAAAAAGTATATTATGTTTCAAGTATGTTATTTGTGTATAAGATTAATTCATATTATGATTTTGTTTATCTAGAATTGTTACTAGTAGAATAATAATTGGACTTTACTTAATTCAAAAGCACTTATAGTCGGGATGTTTATTCTATACATGTGTTATTTATAATCCCAAGCTTAAACAAAACCTAATGAATATAACTAAAAACCATGAATTATTTCATTCTTTCAAATAATACATTTTAGACGCTACAAGTACCTACGTAAAGTATTCTTTGTCGTTCGTTTTACTCAGTTATCAAAGAAATAGCTACCTTTTTCATTTTGTTTAAACTTTTAGCAATTAGCGATTTTAGCGATTTACAAATAGGGTAGGGTAATTTCTGGTTTCAAATAAAAATATATGCATTTTATGCATAGCGACTATCGACTATCGAACGGCAATGTTGTTTTAATTGTACCTATGAACAACCGCTCCACATCCCGAAAAAATACAATTTAGTAATAAATATTACTAAACCAACAAGGTATTAGATTATATTATTGCAACTCATATAATTATCACAACCCCACAATCCCATATTAAAACATTAACAAAAGTTAAATAAAGTATTTATCAAGTACCGATAAAATGAACACATAAAGTTGTACGATCATCTCGATTCCGATCACACATAGAGCTTGTTTGTTCCTGAAAGCGAGTGTGGACAAGTGGTGCAAGTTAAATGAAGGATTGTAGAGGCTTGGCCTGCCTTGGCTGTCGGCCAGTCGATTTAAATGTAACATTTACAGAAAACACTGAAGCGAGTAATTGTATTAAGCGGCGATGGCTGTGTGGTGCTGGATTTTGAAACGGTTCGCCAAATTCGGCAAAACTTGGATTACTTATTGACTGATGACTGATATAATGTTTTACAATATTGCCGATGCTTCGGACGACAATCACATACCGTGATATAAGTAAGTTTAATACTCTCAGACATTTCCTGTTTATTTAGCTGTTGTTATTAAACTGTATGTTCTCTAATTTATTCTGCAGATATTTGCGGAATGTGCTCGTGACTCTCATATTATAAAACAACATCGGCATTTAACTCGTAAATGGTTGCAGTCAAGTAATACTATTTTTTTTTAGTTAATATTAAAAAGTAAATTAATCAGCGGAAAGGCGGTAAAAAGATTTATGTAATACTCTACTATTTAAAAATAAAAAATAAACCCAAATATAAACGTAAACGTTCGCACTCATACTTATAAATCATGTTATAATTAGGAACAAAGAACGCGTTAACCTGCGTTCAATAATAAGTTTCATAAAAGCTTAAAGAAAACTTAGTAAGAAAAAATCGCTTGCGTCATTCTTTAACCGTAAATGGCTACTAAAAATAGCCATACTCGTACACAAAGTCGATGGGATTATTATAAACCAGTGTTATTCAACCTTTTAGTCATTGATATTTTTTGAATTTTTTGGTTGCGGTATGAGGTACACGCGTCAGTCAAAAACTAAAGAGAAGTTGGAACAAGAATTATTTCGAATTTTATTATTTGTCTATGCAATAAACATTTTTTTTTTTAATTATTCCGGTATAGTTTTTTATGATTACGTCAATGCATAATTATCATAAATATTCAAATATTTAAGCTCCTTAATCAAGGTCATAAGGAGAATTCGATTCTGAAGCTATTATTGCCATGGCTGTTTTAGCTATATGAAACCGTGTTAGTACCCTCGCTTTGGTTATTGGAGAATTATTTACAGAACTCGAAAGAAGAAAATAATAATACATTTTCAGTGATTTATTATGTTATTTCAATGGATAACAAATCCAAGTATTTGAACTGTTTCAGTGTCACTATCAGAACTAGTTTGTACACTGGATCAGGTGAACTGCACTGATACGTTTGGAAGACTGCAAGTTGAGAACCACTGGCGAGCAAGGAGAGTAGCGATAGCGCCCCGGGATTACATTAACTTCCGAACGCGTCAAGATCGTTGGTTGTTAAACTTTATTGAACGCTTAAATTATTTTAACGCCATTATGTAAACAGCATTAATAATTTTCTTTACAAGCCAAATTGTTCCTATACCGAAAGGTTTGAAAACTTTGCTCATAATATAAAATTGTACAAATATTTTACGATCCCACAAGACGTTCTATAGGAAAACTTTGGATTTTGTTCACTCTATTAGTCAAATCGTATTATACGGTTAATACAAGCGCAATATTGTCTCATCGAATAAAACTGCTTCGGAAATTGTAATGTAAGTCGTATATGGAGCATGAAGTACGTAGGAATGATTGATATTTCGTTACAAAATGAAATCCATAGTCTGTAAAATAGCAAAGGTTACCTTTGAGTAACGCTATTAGGACAATGTGCTATGTATTATAATCGACGTGATACAAATTTTGAGAGTCCCATTTTCGTAGAGGCCGCCTTCAAGTTATCTGTTTTGTTGACCTGGGCACCTGAAAATGTTAAATTCAAAGAAGGGCAAAAGCTGGAAAAGGTCAGGCCAGGATATGCCTAGCATTACACTATAAAAATTGTATACTAAGTAACAGAGGTATGGTAAAGAATATGGTTAAGTTGTTGCTAAAAATCCAACAAGGGTCATAATTACGAAATAATAAAATCACAATACGAATTCCAAAATAAATCATAAAAATAACAATTGGTATAAATGTACCTATTAAATTATTTATTACCCAAACATCACGGGAACATAATAGTTATAAACAAATATTTGTTCAGCACTTAGTCAATACTATTCTCGCGCCGATACATAAAATTTGCACACAAATCTGTTGGTTTAATGGATATTAACTGGATTTGGAGCACCCATACACACACGATCTAATTTAATTGCACAACTAGTATAGCTGTCGGTGTTAGGGTTGCAAATAACTGCTACCGACCGTAATTAGTATAAAATTATGGCACCTCCAATCACGGAGGTGCATTCGCGGCAATGAAGTGCTCAGCTTTAACTTTAATTCACCCGGGTTATTTGCTGCAATCTTGATGACTGAACATATAATTTTTAGGGTTCCGTACCCAAAGGGTAAAAACGGAACCCTGTTACTATGACTCCCCTGTCTATCCGTCGATCCGTTTGTCCGCCTGGCCGTCTTTCCGTCTGTCCATCTGTCACAGGGCTCTATCTCCTGAATAGATAGACACTTTAAATTTTACTGAGTATGTTTAAAGGTGATCGCTGTAACAACAAATACTAAAAATAAAAAAAAGTTTAAAATAAATGGGGTTCGCCGTACAAGAAACCGCTATGTAACCGTAATAGTAGACAGTCCAAACTTTCACAATGTTACTTCAGTGGCTGCTATTATAACAAATACTAAAAATAGAAAAAAATATGAAAATGTAGGTGGTACGGAACCCTCCGTGTGCGAGTTCGACTTGCACTTGGCAAATTATTTTAAAGTGCGGTTGATAGCGTGACGTAGACGGAATGAGGGCGTAATTTTACGCAATTGCAATTAAACGTAATGTTTTTAAGTCGTCGGATTTTTTGTTTATATATTTATTTGTTGCTTATCAATATAAAATCAATCTAATGTTCAATAAATTGAAAATACATAGGTACATATATATTTAGGCTCACCAATATTTTTTGTACTCTATAACCAGACGCCAAAACGCAGAACATAATAAATAAATGTAACATTTAAGTTACTTGATCGGGAACCGAACGCAGAACCAGGAAGGGAAATATTTTACGTACATTTTGTTTTTTTACTATATTATGTTAATATGGCGTGTTCATGACAAGTTAGAAGTTTATATATAAGTAATCCTTATATTAAGCACGCAACTAATCCACCTTATTTTAAGCAGTCTAATTAAATATACTCGTACCGTCGAAAAGGTAAAACATATAATTTTAAACAAGTTTGCGCGCTATCTTTCAACGAAGTTGCATTCTAAAGAAATATTCACAAAAGGCGACAAGTAGGTGTCTGTATAATAAAGATTAAATCCAGACTTGGCTCTTGAAAAGGGCACTGACAATTGAAAGCGTTACAAAGCTTAATGAAAATTATAGTAGGCATACGTAACCAAAGCGGAAGTTGAGATAATCCTAATAGACTGCCACCGCTTCAATACGGGCGACGCCGGCCAACACTAAAAGTCTTTTTGAATAACGAAGGGGTGCTTTTATGAGGAGGGGATATGAAAAGAAAACCATTTTTTTTAAATGACGGGCAAGGGGGCTATCTTGAATATGCACAGACTGTCGCATCGTTCAACATCATTAGACCGAAGAAATAAGAGCGTGGGCTTGAATAACTCCTTTTATCCCACGGACAGATTCAAATTTTACAAGTCTTTCAAATTACGGTTAATATTAAAGTTAAGTAATTTTTGTATCAAATGGACTATTCAAACGCATTTTGCAGTTCCACTTATTCATTTTCCTTACATCAATTTACGGGAAAACTATTTAATAATTGTAGAGCTTTAATCTAAAGTTTCCAGTTGAAGCTCGTTTGAAAGCTCGCAGACGGGAATGAGGTAATCTAAGCTACGAATACAATTCGTTTGATATCAAAGTAGGCGTACAGATAAAGGCAACCATTCAAATAAAGTAGTGAGCAATAAAATCAAGTGAGCCGCTGCCGCTGCCCGGATATCTGACACGGAACTAATTCCCACTATATTTTAATCCGGCAAAATACAAAGGAGCCCAATTTGCATAAACCTCGACTGTTTGTTTCATGCGAGAACTGTATCCATTTTACTGTGGACTATTTTGTACTCAATTTATCTGTACGCGCGAAGCGAGTGGAACGATTGTAAACATCCTATGCTGAATTTTTTATAACATTTTGTATACAATAGAAGTAGGAAACGGGTATATCACTCCTATTCTAATCCTAACGACAAGTGGTTATTACAAGTGACATATCGAAGACATTACAGTATAGTACTAACCCTTGAACCCAACGTCGGATTTTCAATAATAATGAAAACAATAATTAAAACCTACTTTTTTAGTTTTTTGTCTTTTTAAAATAAAATATTTCGATATGTGTTATATAATAAAGAAAAGACAGCATGCACAGAATGCATTATTTGTGTTATATTTTTGTTGAAGAGGGTTTCATGCATAAAATCTCGCTCATATGCAAGCAAGGTTGCAAGTTTCTGCTCTCCAGTCTCCTTTAAAGTTAAAAATCTTAGCAGTAACCATGCATTATCTCTCTTGTCGGCACTTAGTGTGCTTGTTATAACAGTTTCATGCACGTGAGTAATCCCAAGGCGTTTGTGAATATCCACATTACTTTATTCTGAAAACTTGGATGAAACTTGAACGTAAACTTTTTGGGTATTCGTTTAGTTATATCACTCACTAGTTCTGAAATATCTTCTTTGAAAGCACGCCGTATTCTCGGGATTTATCTCAAAGTTTTAAGAGCACTGAATTAATCATTGTATCTTAATTTATTTTCAGTTTTGTTTTTCGGCATGAGGGAATTCGTGTGTGTGGAATGCGCGAAGAGATTACAATTTGGTTTTAAGAAGAACTGGCCTATTAACAATAATTAATACTACACTGCTCTGACCCAAATAATTACGGGTCCTTCCTCGTTTTTTTGGTTTATTCTTTGGTCAGACAGAAAATGAAGTGATAAGTTTTGCTTTCTATTCTGGGTCTCATTATTTGTATATATATGTCTTCTATATAATGCCTATGGTATATGTTCAGAAGCTCTGTGTCTTCTCCCAATGTACCCGAAGTCTGAAGTCAAAGACGTATAGAATGTCTTTCCAGGGACTGCGCAAAAGGACTACTAGTCAACTAATTAAGTAGGTGTACAGGTGACATGAAGAAGATGACATCAAACCGCTGGATTTGTTCGGCTCAGTATCGATCGGAGTTGCCCAGTTTAAGGGTACCTGAGTGAGCTAAAGTTCGTTCATGAATGGTAATGATCAAAAGAAATAAATACTCTACATAAATACAATACGGTAGTATCGAAATGAAAATATGAATTCTTTCATCTTACATCGTACGATATTGTAATAAAAACATTCAAAGTATCAGATCAAAATACGATTACAACTTGAGGAAAAATCTCGTAAGCACTTTTGTTATTTCATGTTTTCATGTCACGGAAAAACGATGATAACTGAAATTAGAAATTGTAGCAGGAATTTCATGGAAATCTGGATACGTTTACGTAAAAACATATTTTGATCAATTAGAATAATTTCTATTCAATTTAGTTTTTTGTCATTGAAATAACAAAGGGGCTCGCTGCCCACTGGGCATTTGTAACGAAATTCAAACATGCTGGCTTTGTTGCCACTGAGGACTAAATTGAACCACTTCGTGTATATTCAAATTCAAATTCAAATCTCATTTATTCAAAATTGATTCATATAGAATACTTTTTGAAAGTCAACAAACTACCACCGCTTCGGAAGGTATTTCGCTATGGAGAAGAAGCGGCGCAAGAAACTCCATACGTGTGCATACTTGCATCTGATTGTAATGCCAAAATCAGAACTCTTATGCTAAAATTAGATCTCGTAAACGCTTAACACTGTTGTTGTAAGGCATAAAAAGTGGTGACGATAGTTTCTTTAGAGGAAGAAAAAATAGTTGGCAGAATAGGTTGAAATAAATAAATAAAATGTAACACAATAACAAAATTAAGACCCGTTTATATCTACAGGCATTGAACGTGCGAGACACAGGCAGAGGAGACAAAATTTCTTAAATTATATGTGGTATTTCGTATTAATTTTACATTTACATGGACATCTGTAATCGATTTCAGATAGGATTAGATATTCCTGCCTCAGGTCGGCCACAGATGCGCCGTTACTCCTGAGGACAAAGCTGGAACGCCTCGGAAAAGTATGTCTCCCTTACCACACCCTTCAAACCAGAACACACTGCTGTTATAAGGCAAAAATAGGTGTGGCGGTGGTGCCACGAGAGTCGAACCACAAAGGGTTCTACCACCTTCACCAATAAGCACAATGCGGACACAAAACACATTGTTACATACAACAGCTCGCGAAACAAAAGACCATATTAATACAACGATGTTTCAGCTTTCGGTACCATTATTTAACACTAACTAGCTGTCAGTAGAAAGTGTTCGTGCCGCAGCATTCACATACTTCTATAACGTTATTATGCAACTGGTGCATAGTAAACTTATTTTCCGCTGAAACAATAGACTATTATGCTGGCGGTTGAGCTGACTCCATCGCTTAGATATAAATGAAGTAGTTGGCTCGGTTTTGTACTAAGTTTTAAACTGTACTGTACTGTAGCCTACACTATCGATTTCATAAAGAGTTCCTTATTTCCTGTAGAGTACAAATTAATTATGCATTTTCTAGCATATGCCCGTACATAAATGAGGAAGTTGGTTCGAAACTACATGCTTACATGTATACTGTGAGCATATTATAATACAACATAATAGGTACATAACACATTCGGTTTTTGTTACTGAACTTATATATAAAATGCGGTAATAATCAGATTCTAATAAAAGTATTCAGTATTTCTTAAAAGTACATGTTCGAGCAACGTTAGAACAAAAACTAAGTATTTTTCAAATTAATAGCAAACCAATTTTAAAATTATATATCGAAAAATTGCGCATATTAATTAAAGAGTAACATGCTCTAATATCGTAAAGCTTCAAATTATACGGCAAAGAAGAATTTAATATTCTTTTTACTCCTTACTAATGGTAGTAGGGTAAAAGGAATTTTAAATCTATGTAATTTTATTAATTCGAAGATGGACGTACACGGTTGCATGATTCCACGCTAAAATTAATTTTATATTAAACTTAAGAGATTATCTCATAATGTAACCACGTTCGTCATAGTTGCAGTTTAAGTGTTACTTCCTTATTAAGATGTAACGTATAAATTAGACTATTAACATTGTCGACTGTCGAGTATTATTGTGTACAATATTTTTTGTATTATTTTTAAACTTCTCCCACAGCGGAACTTCGCCATTCACACATATCCCAATTTATTATTTTTAAAGGAACTACAGTAATGAAGAAATATTTTAATTTCCTATTATCTCAGATATTGATATACATATTATATATTTGGCTCAAAATCTTTCATTGTACTTACATGAGTTGAATTATCAGAAATTTTACATACACAAATCCAAAATTTATTATAATGAGAATGATCATTGTTTAAATCATTAATAGTAAATTAATTATTATGGATATAAATAATCATATAATTAAACAAATGTGAAATATTTATACGGTCCGTTGAACTCATTTTTAAGCTTTATGAGAAACTCAGAATGACCCGCTGCGTATCTGATTAATTACATCAATATTTCATTTATGTAACAAGAGTTACAGAAATTTTATTTTTTTGTTATTTAAAAAATACTATCGGTTAAAATTCTTATTCTTAAAATTGGTTGGAAAAGAAAGTAGGAAATGTGGGAGAACAAAATAAATTAGAATTTTAATTTTTCGGACATCGTTAAAATACGTTCGTGTGTAATTCTGCCTACCTTTTGTTTTTACTACGTTAATAATTAAAAAATCTTGTTTATTAATGTACTCGTATGTATTTCAATTTATTAATTCAATTTATCTAATAAGTCTAAAAGTTTTTATTTTGGAACAAAGTAATGTTTTTAAATATTTATCGCACGTATCACCCAGAAATGGCTGAATTATATCAGCCATAAATAGATGTATCTGTGCTCTTGCTATTCACCTATAAAACTGTGTTAACTTTCTTTTTGTAATTTTATTTTTTTTTTAGCTTCTTTCCCCTTTATTTATTATTTGTTCTATAGTATGCTATCTCTATATTTACACTTAATTTTATATATTAGTCCTGTATCTATCATTTAATTGCACCCTCCCTATTATTTTAAGTCATCTCTTCTTTAACTCCTCATCCTAAGGTTGTCTGGAAGAGATCGCTGTTTTAGCGATAAGACCGCCTTTTGTATCGTCCAAAATTGTATGTTTTGTTTTGTGTTCTTTTTTGGGTACAATAAAGAATATTATTATTATTATTATTATTATTATTATGTATTAACCAATCATTAAGTATGAAATTCTTATGGAAGAGAAGTTAAAGTTCTTGTGGAATATAATAAAATCCACAACAGAATTTTAAACACGAGAATATCCATATAACTATTGTGTATTTATAATTAAAATGTAATCAGCACTAAAAATAATCAAGTGTATTAAAGAAAACGTAGAAGACAATAGGATAGATAATAAGACTAGACAATAGCATAGACCCGTATGAATAAACTCTGCATTGTGTTGATTTTTAATTGAAGATTGCGAGTGGTAAACATTCAAAACAATTACGATGAAAACCATTTTACCAAACGTTTATTATTCCAATATTTGCACGTGAAAACGAAATTTAATTTGCACATATTTGCGCACGCCTAACATTAATTCAGGGAATAATCTACGTATAAATCACGCATTAAGAATACACTGCTTTTTCGCACATTAGCCACCTACTGTTACATGAGCTTTCTTTAGCAATTCGTGAAAAAATGTGTTTCCGATCGTTTCGCTCAATAAAAAAGCGATTTCTTTAATCTGCTTGCCTGAGAGGCAAATGAATTGAGCATAATGTTTTACCCCAAACGGTTTTGGATTTTACAGTTATTCTTTAAGATATTGTTATTACGTTAAGATATTCTGCTTGAGGATATCTATGAAATATCCACAAATTATAGCAACACTTTGTTTGATATAATGATTAAATCCTTAAAATGTTATTATTTAATAACTGACGTTACAATCTTATATCTCTGAGATCAAGATATTACACGTATTAAAAAAGTAATAAGACTTTACGCTGTCTTTTATGAAAAATTAAATGTCAAGTTACCGTAACATGAAAAAAATGTAAATTTTATTTAAACAAGAACAAAATATTTATACATTTGTAAGTTCTTTTTCGTTATGATCCTTTAACTAATGACTATATTGATGTAGAATTTAATTTTCTACACCTACAACTTCAAAAGTTATGAGTTTTAACTCATTAGGGTAATTACCTTGTAATCTACGCTAATTATACGGATTGCAGTGACTGTAAGTACTAACAAGATTTAGAGTGAACGCAAATTGTGTAACGCGTCTGCCTCCTGCCGTCTACCTATAGGATAATTAGTATCGCTACCTCGCGGCGTCTCATTTATCGTGCTCCGCAGGGAGATGGGTCAGCCAGCAGTAAATCTACCAACCTGAGCGCTCCTGTCTTTGTAAACTTGAAAATCTAATTACATTTACAGCTCCGCTTAAGTTCGTCTTCCTTGCTGATTTGCATTTTCTCTTGATTTTTGTTCTCCTCCAACTCACGATAAAACTTTGTTTTTATTTTTAACTTCGCCGGGATTTTACGGATTCCATTATTGAGTGGCTTCCTTGCCCTTTTTGTGTGCGACCTCCATAAAACGGTGGTGTGCACACGAGGGGAGGTGCGTGGAAGGTGAATGTTTGCCGAACCGCCGGTTTATCTGCTCGAACAGGCTCAATAAAGACCGTCTCAATGTTGTAAAGGCGTTCCGAATGCTTATTTGCATTCAAGAAGGCTCCCAGGCCAGGCAAGCAAGTGTACAGGAACGGCTCCGAAACGCTAGCAGTCGGGTTCAGAGCGCTAGACGAAGAGCTCCCTTGATAGTGATTAGACGATGCTAATACCATTTACTTTCTAACTTCCCTGACTCACCGACCGTTACGTGAACATTCGCTATTTATTTTAGGGTACTTTAAAATCATCTCTGTGCGGTCGATTTAACTTTACCACTTACACTGGTATTACCTTGACTTTTGTAATTATGTCTCGACAGTTGAATAAAGGGAAAGGATTTAGTTTAGAATCGAGGTTAAGGATTATGTATGAAAATGTGGTTTTATTGTATGTTTATTATAGGTTTTAAAACGTATTTTATTTTTTTCTATCTAACTCTACAAGTTATTTTAGCAATAATTAAGTACGATAAAAGATAGATAGTTGTTTTATTCACGGCTAAAATAAAAATAAAGTTATAATTAATTACATGAAAGCATAACGACCTTAAATCAAAGCTTTAGATTAAATCTGGCCCAAGGGAGATTGAGGTTTATATTATTGAGCCATTGTTGCTGTTTATTAAATAAGCTATAAATCTCAATATGGCGGAAGATGCCGCCAGCTAAACCTAGAGTTAGGGTTGATATACCTATATATATATATATATATATATATATATCGGCCTCGTAACTCCTTTCAGCATTTTTCGCTAATCCTTATAGTTTGGGATTTAGCCCTGAAGGCCTATTTAAAAATTCACCCTGTATATATATTCATGCTAACACATTTAGTTTCAAATACGACGAAACGGCTTTGTAAACTTTATTTTTTTGACCAAAATAAAAGACAACTTTTTCTTGTCAGCATTTTGGGCTACAGTTTCCTGATTTAAGCCGGTAAAATTCAAATGCAATTTTGTTGCGTCTCGACGTCACCAGGCTTACTGCAAATTAAAAGAGCAACTGTATACTAAGCGGGGAAGTTCTGCGTTGTGGGCGAGCATCGGTACAATTTGACTTTGCCGCATTACTTGTGAATCTGCTGTTAAGAGTTTACTTCGCTCCTTCAGTGCTGTCCACAATCAAACTATTGTCTATGCGACCCTACTCTTAGGTTGAATTAAAACAGTTACCGTAGAGCTAAGCGTTGAAACTGTGTGAAGGATCGCAACTGTAACTTTGTTGTATAAGCAACTTCTAGCATCTCTATATCACATAGAGTGAACCAATGTATGTATATTTTTAAGATTCTTAAAAAAATATAGAATCTTTTATAAAAGCTAGTACACAATAATGTATAAACTTTAATCACGGAAGGATGCTTCGATGTTTCACGAATTTAAATGCATTTTTGTTGTCTTTCAACGTTACCGGCTTAGAGCAAATTAAAACCGAAGCAGCTTAGCTCCAAGTTGTACATTGTGGACGAGCAGAGTGTGGCGAAGCCGCATTACAAGTGAACTTGTACTTATGTGTTCATTTCGCACTTAGGTGTTGTGAAACAATGTGTGGAACATAACAGCCAACAGTAGGTGACTGTAGCCAAATCATTTTGTGAACAAACTGTGATTTTATAAAGTTGAACTGAAAATAAGCGGTCTTTGTGTCATGTATACTGTAGGTACCTACATTAGTTTCATCAACTTGTAGCTCGGATGTCAGAATAATAATGTTATACAGAATTGGTTTCTTCTGGTGATAAGAGGGGATAATTCCATAGTCTTGTCATAATGCTGGCTGTGTGTGGATAGAAGTTTGAAATTTCAGTGTTACTTAATAATATTGCAAAATGTTGATAAAATGGAAATTGTGAATTTGCTTATTTTTTTACCACATGTATGGGAACCTTCTATTTACGTATTTAGGTAAGAACATACATCAATGTTAGTGTAGAGAAATCATGGATTTAGCTATCTAGCGCGAGCGAAAAATATATTTCAACTTGATTGAAGTTCCTGCTAAACCTAATTCTAGTAGCGTTGTTTGTGTTAACTTATAACATCTTAATGTTAACTTTATCGAATTGATTGTTTACCGAGATCGAAAAAACAAATAAATATTGTAAAATCCGAACTTAATTATCTGAGAACGATTCAAAGCTTCGTGAATTTAAATTAAGTTTGGCTGTTGGACGTCACCACGGCTCAATCCAAATAAGCTTAGCTTAAGTGAGGAAATTGTATATTTTGAACAACTGACTAGTTGTAAGCCTCTAGATAAGTCTAATAAATCCAATACTGTCACAAATACTTAAATACATATATTTATATACAGCAGGTACACCCCAATGGTAATCCAAAAATCGTTTTACAAGACAGTTGTGGAATCAACGAATTTGTCGAATTATAATAACCAGTATTTCCTTATAGTCCAATGTTTTTTACCTTGCAATTCGACAAATGAAAAAAAAGTACCTAATCTATTCAATCATATATTGCCGTATATTTTGGAATAGTTAACTGATGCTGAATTCTAACGTATTGGTACTCGACAAACCTTTGCTCAACCACAGCCATTATGCAAATTGTTTTGATGTTCAATTTCTCAGTAGGAAAAAATATAAATAAAAAATCTTACCCAAAATGGGATTTAATTGAGCAATCCATTGTTACAAGATTAAATAAAAACTAAGTCCTTAGTTTAAGTGAGAAAGTTGTGTATTTCGGAAGAAGCGTAGTAATTCAGCAGTATTACGAGTAGTGGACCTGCAATTAGGTGTTCGCCTCGCACATTATGGCATTGTGTCCCAAGTTGCCTCATAAAACAAACTGATTTTCGCTAGTGTCTTGTTACTCGTAGGAAGATATAGTATCATTATATTCAACGCATTATGAGTCCAGACCAATAAAAATAAGACAAAAATTGTCAAACGATAATTAAGCTACTTATGAGAAATTACTGGGTCTACTTATTCGAAATGTTATAACGTAAAACCTAATATATGGTATATGGTAAACAAAATAAAAATAACTATAATTTAGGTACCTATGTCTTATTACATTCAATCTCTATACAATATGACAATCGGACTAATTCCATTATCTACTTTTAAATTATACTATTTTATTGACTGTATTACAACTACTCGTACTGGCCCTGAGTTAAATATTTACTTCGTTCATACTATGTCCCAAGATACCTCGTAAAAACAACCTGATTCCCACTTCAGTGTTTTGTTACTTCAAAATGATCACTCCACTTTATGCCCGCTTGTAACAAAGAGATGAAGCATCATTATATTGTTCAGTGAGCCACGGAATAACAGATTGGAGCAATTAACGTTAGAAGTGCTAAAGGGCGTTATAATAATTATAAGCATTCATAATTACGTTGAGACTTCGTAAACGTACTTAGGGATATCGTGTTGTTTAGCTTATTTTAAACATATATTTAAAACATAAACATATTAAAGTTAGTACATTGATCATGAAGCTTATGTCACGATGTTTTTCATATGTGGTTTTGCGCATACCTACTTTATTCAAAACAACATTAGTTTTGCAACGTAGTGACGAGCATTTATCTTCAACCTCATTGGTATGGAACTAGTTTTATATTATTTAGTCACAATCGTTTTTTTTAATATAGTTATGCCGCTTTAAATTTTTCTCCACATCCCTAAGGTTGACTGAGAGAAAATGCTATTTTATTTAGTCCGCCTTTTGCACCACATTGTTTTTAACATGGTCAATAAAGAGTAAATAAAATAAATCGTTAACTATATTTAATTATTATATTACAGACATTTCCGAGGCGTTCCCGCTTAGTCCTCAGGGGTAGCGGCGCATCTGTGGCCGACCTCAGGTGGGAATATCTAATCCTATGTGGGGTTGATTACAGATGTCCATGGGCGGCAGTAGCCACTTACCATCAGGTGGACTGTATGCTCGTCTACTACTCCTATATTATAAAAAAAATACTGTCACGATGTACACATATTCATATTTTAAATCAAATTAACAAGTAATATATCATTTTGAACTTTAAATAAAGTATTAAAAAATAACCTTTAATCAGCCTCTTACAATATCTATAAAATTATACATTTGCATTTATAAAAAGAATTTTTCTTCGTTCATAATTTTCAAACTCGATCCGCAGGAAATAATAATAAAGGTCAAATTAACTAATTTATTTTCCCTTTATAAAAATCAAATCCTATCAACGTCTTTTCTCTTTGACCTTGCCTTTTTCTATTAAAATTTCGTTTCCTTTTGGTGTGTGGGTGATTTTTGTCTGAATTAAAGGAAAACTGAATATTAAAAATATCGTCTGCCAATAACAACGCATAGTCCGATTAACATGGTGCAACGAAGAGAGGAAAAGTTTCTTGAAACTTTTATAAGTACGCTGACTTTAAGCGCATGACAAAAGGAAATCTTAAATACACTTTGCTGGGAATATTATTTCAATATTATATGTATTGAAGGTAATAAGCATAGGGACAGATAACCGAACGTGAAGTGATTACTCAAGTTTATATTTATAATAACCGTAACAAATATTATCGTTATAATGTGGTTGCTACGAAAACAGTCCGATAAATCTTCTTGTATTTGAGTACATCAGCCTTTTATTGTTTGTTTATTTGATCTTATCACACTTAAATAAACGAAGTAAATAAGTACAAATATGCGAGGCCATATTCAAAATAAATGTTACATCTGGTCTATAAAAATAAAATATACTCGTATATTTAACGCTGGTAAGAATCGCCTACCTTTCGATAATCATTTTCTTAATAATATTATATTGAAGCCCATAATCGTAATATTCTTACAATAAAATAATTTTTGAAATATTTTGTTATTGCAAAAATATTTACTAAAATTTTATAAAATTATTATACTTCATTTACTTAAACCTTATAAAATTATAACTACCTTCTTCTTTAATAAATTGCTTATTTTTTTTACTGTAAAAATTACATTCGGAATACATTCTCAAAATATTTAAGGTCGTAAAAGATATTTCGATGACATATATAAAATGATAGCAGTTGTAGTGTCGATTTTAATGAAACGATAAAATTTATTTTGTGTGTCCAGTTTGATACGCTGGCCAACTCCAATGAAATGGAATCGTTGGATTTATAGCATTGAACTTATTCGATTTTTGTAAAAGTAGAAAGATAATAATATTTATTTGATTTAACGGCTGCCTTTTCGTAAAATGCATCATATTCGACGGATACACTATTTTAATATTTATAAATAAGGATAAAGGCTATAAAAATGTCATAGGACTTTAGTAGCCCCGTCAAAAACGAAGTTTCTTAAGTTTTATTACAATAATGATAATAAGAGACAATTTAATTCACGTATAACTTGAAACAAAAAAATAGTATTGAGATTAACAGGCAGCGCACGATGGTTGTCTGGTCGAATTTCAATACTTACACGCACACACATACATGAACACAAACACACTGCAATGTAATAGAAAAGATAGAGAGAGAAAGTTGCGAAACATCCAATTCATACCGCAAGCCGCTTTAAGAAACTTCGTTGTAAAATGTATTGGAGGTACATTATAGAAAATATTCTAATTATCCTTTGAATTTAAATAATCTCTCCTTACTTATACAACAAAAAGGTAAGGCAAATAAAATAGATGGAGCGAGGAGTTTCCGTTGTTTGCTCAGTCTCCCTGATCATTGCTTAGTTGGCTTGGCAGTGATTGCAGCAATTATTCACCTCGCCGCCTCCCCTTTGCAGGCGTAGTCCCGGCCTCTGTCACTCCTCTAACGGCTTCACTTAATCCCGACACCGCCGTAAACAAACCTTTACCCTCAATATTAACAATCTAAAAAACCGTCCCTAAATAATGTTTTCTAAATGAAAGTCGACAAAACGTCCAGAAAAGAAATGACCCCACTAAGTTTGTGTCTCATCAGCCAAATGCTTTTCGGCCGAGTACAAAAGGAAAATGAATACCAATCCATAAAGTGTAATAGCGATTTCCAACAAAGTGAACGTCGTACCTAACAAGGCAACGAAGTTTGTGAAAGAGGAAACAAAGCCACCTCGCGGTACTAACGAATATGCTCTAGGATGTTAATAACTTTTCTTTGTCATTCTTATTCCGAATATTTAAAGTAGGTATACAGTTACCAATTGTTCGAGGAGCGCTACGTACTTGTAAAATTATTTTGACTGACAAGACGATTAGCCTATTCATTGTCTTTATAATTATTCTTAACTTTAAAATTCGTAATCAAATTTCAAAGTTAAGAATTGAACATTTTTATTTGAAGAAAGATTATATAGTAATAATTATCATAGTTTAAAAACTTAAAACCATGCTAAAATAGCACAGGGAAAATTGTTAATCCTGATTCCTGATCCAGATTCTTGGTTCTGATGAGGAGAATGGGATAAAATTAAACTAGTGTATTGTCGTCGATTCTTAATAAAAGTTCAAAATTTTAAATTAATCGGACTATTAAAAGTAGGTAACAATAGGGTTCCAAGGTTCTGTTACATACATACATGCATACATAGATACAACCCAAGCTAATAAAAGCGTGGTAACAAAAGAAAGTAAAAATTGGGTAGCTGAGTGACTTCGATACGTTTTTTTATGTCTGTAAATATAAAATATTTTTTGTCCAAAATTTAATATACCTTTCCTATTATCTGTAATCAGTGTTATTAAGCCTATTTTTTCAAATAAAAAATGCTATTTACTAAGTAATAGCCAATAAGAATGTTCGAAACGGAATCCGTAGAAATAAGTATGTGTAGCAACCGCAGTAGGCGATCTGTTAAGAATAACGGCATGGACTCGAGTGACCATTACAGGTATTTTATCATGCCATCTATATCTTACTTGAATTTCATTGCAATGGTCGATCACATTGTATACGTAGCTTCAGTTACCTTGTTATATGAAAAATGGCACCAGACCCATTGGTTATATTTCACTACTTCTACTTGTAACTGCATATTTTGCAATCAAATATTACTTTTGGTATCTTCAATCTGTAATTACATAGAGTTACAAGGTTTAATGAACTCTTTAAACCAACATACAATTTTAAGTATTATTTAAGTAATAAATATGTTTGTAGATTTCATAATAGGTCATAGATTAGTAAAGATTACTCACGCCTAACAAGAAAATGTACCCAGTTTTGAGAATTGAAATAGTTGCGTAAAAAAGTTTTGCCACGTCTCCGTGCTAAAATGTCCCTAAAATATTTGAAATAATTATTTATTTATTACTTAAATTACGTAATTATTACGTAAATTAGTTATTTATTCGTAAATTTTCGCTAAAAATGATTTTATTTGTCAAGGATTCAAAAAAAGAACTTACTAAAATAAGCCATTTGTGGCTTCATTCAATTTCAAGGCGGCGAAGTATCTTTACTAATCTATGTAATAGGTATATTTATGTTCCATACTATTACTCATTTTAAGTATTGCTTATTTGTTACGGATCACTGTTCGGACACATTTTGAAAATTGTTAACGTTTCTTTTAGAATTTTTAGATCGTGTTATGTAAATAGCATTGTAATTTTTAAAACTCAAAGCCTAGGTATAAAAAGAAATAAACACATAATCGTGAAATGTTGTTCCTTGCACATTGGCATTGAATATACAATTGTACAATGTGCATACATGCTCCAGAGTCAACGTCCGCAGAATGGGCAATCTGAATAGCTTCAATTCGAGTTCCTATTACAAGTATTTTAATATAACTTCCACATTTGCTTCAGGTTCGTGTATGTAAAATTAATTGAATTACTTTTCAATTCTGAATTATCCGAAATGGTTTTTAACGATTTCGTTTGTTATTGAAGTAAGACAATATTTTGTATTTAATTAATTAATTGCAATTGTCCATGCAAGCTTAAATGTAGTGCAGGTTCAAATTAACAGAATGGAATAATGTATATTATAATTTAAATGAATTTGATTTGACTCCAATAACTTTTTCAGCTGAATATGTAATAAGCAAAATATGTTCAGACCGAAATAGACCATCTAAATGTTATAGTGTATATGAAATATCAATTTTTATTGAGAAATATATAGTCTTCATTAGGATTAAATTTGGTAGTTTGGGTCCAAAAATTGAAATGTCTACGCAACTAGAAAGTATAACGAATGTGATCAGTAGTGCGAAAGAATTTCATATCAACAATTTTTCCGAAAAAGTAAAGTCAGGAGAAACCGATACGGTTTTCGCAAATATAATTGTTTTACTACTTTGCGAAAAATAAAACAAACCCTGAGTTTGTGAACTGGTAACTCTGAAATCTAATTTTCTTGATATTGATTCTAATTGCGGGCGTGAGCTTATTAAAACTGTATTTGATATGTTTGGTTCTATTAGTCGGCGGTCATATTATAATGTTATTATTGCTGTTTATATGGTAATGATATAATTTAATTTATAACTTTATGTTTGAGTGACATTATATGAAATTAAAAGCCTATTTGATTGTGGTAGAACCCTTTGTGGTTCGACTCCGGCGGCGCCATTGCCATTTCTGCCTATTAACAGTAGGTAGTGTTAAGCGCTGCTGTGACCGACATCACGAATATCTAATCCTATGTATCTTTGGGGTTGAGGTGGACTGCATGCTCGTCAGTTACTCCAATATTATAAAAGAAAAGCCTAAACACGCCACAAATGACACAAAGCTCAATATATATTCATCTTTAACAATATATTTAAAAGTACGAGTACGACTGGTAAATATCGCTTAATATTACATGAACAAGTTAATTAGCTAGCGTTACCGAAATTTGTTTGAAATAGTTTGAAACATTGTAAAATTTTCAAGCTAGAAATTTAATTAAACTGTTATATTTACAAAATATGGTTCTTTACTTTTTATGCACGAAATTGAAGTATTTACGGTGTTTAGCCTTCATTATATACCCTAGATTACGTGATTATTTTTTTATTATTACAGTTTATACAACTAAAATATATATTTTTTAAATAAGGTGTGACCTATTTCACAAAACAATGAAGTCTAAATTATTTACTGCAGGTCTATACTTTCAACCTTAAAATAAACAGAATTTATTTATTTATATCCTATAATGAAAGATAATATCTATATATATAAAACTCAAAGGTGACATAGTGATCTATCAACGCACAGCCCAAACCACTGGACGGATCGGGCTGAAATTTGGCATGCAGGTAGATCTTATGACGTAGGCATCCGCTAAGAAAGGAGTTTGATCAATTCTACCCCCAAGGGGATAAAATTGGGGATGAAAATATTACTACGTAACACGAGCGAAGCCGCGGGCAAAATCTCGTATAACATAATTATCTAAATAACTAGAACGTAGATAAACTAAATAGCGATATAACATTGAGCAGTGACCGTAACTAGTCTGTTAAATTACTATTAGCTTTGAACAAGTAATTACTGGTAGGTGAGAGCGTTTGCGGCCAATTTGTTGTTTCAAAACATTCACTATTTACACAAACTGTCTACAAATACATTTTAAATCCATAAAAGAGAAACATAGTATCGTTAAGACGTATAAAATAAAACCGTAGATTTTAATAGGCCTACGGAGCGGACGCTGTTAAGATTTTCATACAAATACGTACATCACGCTTCAAATTGATACATCTTCGATTGAATTGATTGGAGTTTGAAATATTACAGAACAAATTATTATCGTGGCAATGCTACTTTTCCTCCTCATGTATTATCTATTACTACCTATATGAAATGTTTTTTTAATCTCTAGTTTTTTTTTCTTTAACTGAGAATTACTCTCTGATATTTTATAAAGATGATCTGTTAAGTTGTTTGAAGATCTTTAATGAAATTTCAGTTTTGTTGTTAAAGTAAAAAATGCATGTATCACTAGTATCTACTAGTGCCAGAACGTTGTGTTTCGACGGAACCTAATTCCTTCGAGTTCACACATTTGAAAGATTTGGAACGTTGTAAGGTTTCATTGTGAATGCACTACCAAACCCATTTATAGCAGCACTGACTACACTGTTACTGTTTTATTCAAACTCAGCAAAAACTGACATTTGTTATCAACTCCACATACGATCAAAATTCTACTTGAGATCGGCCATAGAAGCATTGCTAGCCTTGAGGACAAAGTTCAAACGTCTCGGAAAAGTATGCCTCCTTTACCACGTCCTTCCCACAAGAACAGCGCATAACACTGCCGTTATTAGGCAGAAATAATTGATAAAACGTATGTAAAATGTTAATGTTTTTGAAGGTGGTAGAACCCTTTGTGGTTCGACTCCGGCGGCACCACCGCCACACCTATTTCTACCTAATAACAGCAGTGTTAAACGCTGCTGTGTTCCGGTTTGAAGGGTGTGGTAAGGGAGACAGACTTTTCCGAGGCGTTCCAGCTTAGTCCTCAGGGGTAGCGGCGCATCTGTGGCCGACCTCAGGTAGGAATATCTAATCCTATCTGGGTTTGATTACAGATGTCCATGGGCGGCAGTAGCCACTTACCATCAGGTGGACTGCATGCTCGTCTGCTACTCTTATATTATAAAAAAAAAAAAAAAAAATTAAAACATACAGGACTATTTTAACGTTTAAATTGAAATTCTAAAAAAAATAAATGAAGTAAATTTGTTCTAAATTCAACCATAATTATATGTTATCCATTTTTTATTTACTCTAAAGATCATCAATAAAGAATTGTTTGACTAACAAAACAGGGGAAGGCACTGTTCTGTCTGCATAATTATTTAATACTCACATTCGCAAATGTTTAAAAAAATGTCGAAAATCTGATGATATTTTTAACTGCAACTGTCTGTTGTGGCATGACTATGTGAAGTTATATGAAGAATGACATATTATTGGTATCGTATCTCCTAAGCCAGAATATTTTGGAGCGAGCGACTAAAAGCTACGAGAGAAATAGAAATACTAAAACGGGCCAAAACTGAGTTGAATATTTAGTATACTGATATTAATATTCATAGACTATGATTTGTAAAGAGATTATTTACTTAAGGATTATATTATCCTTTCTATTTGCTGTGTTATTACCGACGAGATTAATATGGTCTATATATTTAAGTCTCTTTGTTTAGTAAATCTTGCCAACATGCCAACCAATAGTAGAATAAGTCACAATAAGTATGTGGATATATCCACTATTTGTATTATATAATACTACAGTACGTAATTTAGAAAACGTATACGAAAGAGGGTACAAAGAGTAAGATATATTGTATGGACGATTGATAAATTGAAAAGCAATAATGATATAAATATGTATTGTATACAAACCTAATACTACATTTTAGTAGTAGTGGTATAGTACATTTACAAGTATGAGCTACAGTACCTATACAATCGAGGATCATCATGAAATACTTCAGTCATATTTCAGTTCTTCACTTCAGTCAAATAGCACTTCAAAATTACTTCTACGTAACTTAAATTTAACGCTTAAAACTTGGACAAAAATGTACAAAGTTATCCTGAATTTTGCTATGCACTTATACAAAACGCGACTCGATTACTTTTTTTCGTCCAACGGGGTCACAGCGTGCATTATTTTTATTTCCAATCCCAAAAACTTGTTAAGCTGTTCAGAGCTCTAATCGTAAAGTTTGAAGCGCTTCCAGTTGCCTGTGTCGATGTAAGCAGGTGAGCTCGCGGGAATCGCTATTTCGCGCACGTTCGACATCCGATAAAAGTTTCCGCCACAATCACCTAAGAGCTCAGCTGTCAGGGAATAACCGTATATCGGTTTTGTTTCCACTGTGTCCCTGAGCTCTAAGTTCCTCGCATTATAATAAATATTATGTCTACAGGCCAAATATCAAATACTTATAACGATATGTCTATTATTTCGTCTCAATCTATGTAATAGAAGGTTGAATTGATTTCACACTATCGTAACTTTTAGAAGTAAATAATAGGTAAATAGATAGTCAATAGAATTTAACATAGTCATTAAGTCATTAATGGCCTTCTGTTGTTCACATGTCTTATACGACGAGAACGACAATTACTTAGATCACACCTTTTTTTTTTTTTATATGTAACCTAACGATAAGGCAGACGGGCTGCCTGATGGAAAGCAGTCACCGTCGCCTATGGACATTTGCAACACCAGAGGAGTCGCCAATGCATCGCCGGCTTTAAACCACCTACACACCTATTTCTACCTTATAACAGCCGTGTTAAACGCTGATGTGTTCTGGTTTGAAGGGTGTGGTGAGGGAGATATACTTTTCCGAGGCGTTCCAGCTTAGTCCTCAGGGGTAGCGGCGCATCTGTGGCCGACCTCAGTAGGAATATCTAATCAGGGGTTGATTACAGATGTCCATGGGCGGCAGAAGCCATTTACCATTTAAGATGGACTGCATGCTCGTGTGCTACTCCTATATTATATAAAAAAACATACTTACCATGTTGGCCAATTAGTGTTGTATATTAAATATTAACTTATATGCTATTATTTATTAATAGCAGCATTTTGATGCTGTTTTAGATGACATATATTCTAGTGTGATTGTTGGATAGCGTGAGTGTTGGAAAAAATATCCTGCAAACTTTATATTTACTTAACCGTGATATCAATTACTGAATTATAATATTTGTCTGTAGAAAATACCACCAAAATTAAGAGTTCAAAAATGAATACCTAATTAAACGTTATACAATATTTTTCTTTTACAATTTTGACCCATAAGCAACACCGATGGTTTGTATACGTGGTGTTCGGCTTCTATAATGCCTCGAGCTCTCGTATGGGACAACTCATTGTAAAACCACATCACGGAGAGCTTAAGCAAGTGTTAAAAGCTTATCTAAACTTTGGTCTATGTTACAATGAACTAGCGAAACTCGGTTACACAAAAACAACACTTTATAGCGTCGATGTGAACTATTTATAGCGCCGATGAGTGGAAATTTGGGTGGTTTCAGTATAATCTCTATAGGTAATGAGGTTGTAGAACCCGTAAGGATGTGGGAGCTCCCACCGCCACACCGCATTGAAGGTGGTAGAACCCTTTGTGGTTCGACTCCGGCGGCACCACCGCCACAACTATTTCTACTTAATAACAGCAGTGTTAGGCGCTGCTGTGTTCCGGTTTGAAGGGTGTGGTAAGGGATGCAGACTTTTCCGAGGCGTTCCAGCATAGTCCTCAGGCATAGCGGTGCATCTGTAGCCGACCTCAGGTGGCAATATCTAATCCTATCTGGGGTTGATTACAGATGTCCATGGGCGGCATAGCTACTTATCATCAGGTGGACTGTATGCTCGTCTGCTACTCCTATATAATAAAAAAAAGAACCCGTACGGATCTGGGAGCTTCCACCGCCACACTTATTTATAGCTTGAAGCATTTCTGCGTTTCTGTAATCGCATTTAGGCAAAACCCCAGTCATAGATGGAGATGGTTACATATATGAATGTGTGGACGATGTTACTTCTTATGAAAAATTGTACTGCCACCCATAAAACATTGCAACAAACAAACAAACAAACGCTTTCTACACTCACAGCCCCACACTAGGATTCCCTGTATCGTGGGTGCCACGAACACACACATAGACAAATACACAAACACCCAGACCCAGACACAGAAATCTAAATTCATCATTTAGATATCCGTCTGGCCGGGGATCGAACCCGGTACCCTCTGCGTGTCAGACCGGTATGGTGACCGCTCCGCCACGCAGGTCGTTGGAAAATACTGATATTTGCAGGAGGTTGACCGATTAACACATATTTGTTACCCTTTAAGACTGAAGCTTCATTTTTTAGAACGTTTGTAAGTGAGGCTTCTTAATTGATGTTAAGTATTAGTTTTATGTTATGTAAGTGACATATAATATTTTATAATAATACTAATCGTCTTTTTCTTTTATCCGTATTATCTGGCAAACCGAGTAACTTCTACCAAAAATCAATCTTATATTTATTTTGAGCAAACCTAGATTATATATCACATATTATTAAACTTATTTCTTATATTTTGTGTATGTTTGGTACTGAAATATATATTTAGCTTTAAGGGTATCCAATTTATTCTGGACACGTATAAGATCTGTTCGACTAAGGGCGGTGATTGACAAGAGGTGAGCGATCTTCAGAAGCGAACTTGGGTCTTAACAAATCGAATAAATGTAATCTATGTAATGCTGTTGAATGTAGTTTTCACCTACACTTTGCTGGTCGTAAGGTTCCTTAGAAATAGGTGTCTCATCGTAGATATGTGCGTTTGGCTGTTGGTATTGGCAATTGCAGTAGTTAGTATTTTCGCAGAAAAAGATTTTCTGCGTATTTTTTGGAATAATAAATGAGTCTATAGTCATCTTTATACACTTACCTGTAAGACAGGGAGGACTTCGTATACGAAATGACTGTATATTGCATATAAAAATGAACGCCGACATCTTGCACTCTGCCTACACGTCTACAACTGTACACATGTACCTATATTGTGTATAAACATTCAGTTTATTACTTAAATGATATTGAATATACCGCGCAAAACCACATGTTGTTTGGCCAGGCAATATTACTTTATTCTGCGTAACAATCTTAATTTTGATTGTGGGATATATTTTTCGAAATAGTAGGTATGTTATTGACATTTCATTTTTGCAAAAAATCTGTATACAAAGCAAATTAGTTAGGTATCTTGACCGTATTCCTTTTTTTAAAACAAAAAATCGCATTTTACAACAAATCAACTTAGCCATAATTTTATTTATGTTTAAATAATTGAATCTACACGTAACTTGTTCGTAGTTAAATTCGAATCTTCAATGCACAGTGTTCAGTTTAAAAAGAAATTGACTTTTCATTCAGTCGATACCCTGCAGTACTTGTTTCCGTTGGAATGCATTCGGTCAATAAATTGTCTGATTAAAATGTTTTTCGCAGAGTGCGATTGGAATGAATCAAGCCATCCCAAATAGGAACCCTGATCGAAATCAGTTGTAAATGCCTCAATGCCTTTGGTAAGAGATAAGTGGTTTGTGGATCGCGTTCGTGGTGATACAAAGGAACGGCATGTACCTATTAAGAAGAAGACCTTACCATACAATTCAAACAAGTGATGAAATAAACCCAGTCTTAAAGTCCTATAAAAGATACCATTAAATTTTACAGGATTTTAATCTTATAAATATTATGGTTAAAAAACTAAAAGCCACGCTAAAATCGTACAAGGAAAATCGTTAATCTTGATTCCTGACGATCCTAATGAGGTTAATGGGATAAAATTATTGAAATCATGTATTGTCATCAGTTCTTGATAATTGTTATTTTTTTTTAAATAAATCGGACCATTAAAAATGGGTAAAAGTCGAGTTCAAAGATTCCGTTACATACATACATACAGGTCAAGCTAATAAAAGCGTGGTAATATGAAGACTGAGTTGTAGAGCCCTTTTACTTTTACTCCACCGCCTTTTTACTTTGACTCGCATCCGAGTCCTCATCCGAGAGATCCGCAGAGAGCTCATCCGACTCATGTAGTTTTGTGACTTAAGTAAAAAAAAATGATTCGAGCTTTTTTAAAAGTGCTTAAAAAACTCTCTCTCTCTCTTCATCACTAGTTCGGACTCAAAACACTGCCAGTAGCGTGATAAACTTTTCCTTCAATCCTATCTGGGTTTGATTATAAATGGACAACTGCTAATGAACAGAAGGATTGCACGATAACAAAATACTGTTATAGGTTACTACAGCGGACACCGATATGTAGACTCTAATGGATGGAGTTAAAAACTGCAATTGATGGATTTGCATTCCGAATTGAATTTATAGGAGGTAAACAAGTTACAGTGAGCAAATCTATTTACGAGCAATGGTCATAAAATTTAATGGGTGGGTAATATTGAACTAATAAATATTACTACTGCTAATCGTATTTTTAAAATCGTAAATATCTATGTTACGCAGTAGTAACATAATACAGCTAGTAAAGATGGCCTGTTAGTTTGAGGGATTACTTTTCAATCTGGGGATCCGAGGTTCGAATCCCGGACATGCTACTAAGTTTTTAATGTTATATGTGTATTAGAAACTAATTATGACTTCATTTAATGGTGAAGTAACAATGGCGAAGGAAAACACACAAGTAGCCTACGAGCTTGAGAGTTCTTAAAAAAAAAGTGTGTGTGTGTCAGCTACGACGCACGATTGGAGTTTACTCCTTACGAACGATAATTATGATATATATCGAATAGAAAAAAAGGGTAAATGAACGCATCTGCTAAAATGATAAGAGAAACAAACATATATCTGTAATTATTCGGATTATTTATATTACTTCAATAATGCGTATTACATAAAGTATGTTACAAAATAATATAAATAATAATAATAATTGTGTTCAATTTATACAAATCCAATTTTAGGATGATTGATTTTTTTCACTTTGAATTATAATATCATTCTTAAATACTGTAATTATAGGTTTGTGGATGTATACATGTCCGAAACGAAATGTACCGTAACCGTCCACGGACATGTATACAATATGTCCGAGTTTAGCACCTTCGTATTTGGCTTATTTTAAATTATCTATGTTTTATTTGTGGCTAAAAACACTTTTAATATGTAGTCTGTGAACCTATTTTACCGATACAACGCATTCCTTCACGTCACTAGTACAAAAAAATAAAATTATGACATTTCTATTCAGTGACTTCACTGGTGTTGCGCGTAAAGTGTGGATATATATGTTTGTCTCTTTCTACGTAACGCCTCAACTTTTCGTGTTACACTTGATTTTACTCCTCATAAAATTTCCGTACCGGGCCTTATAACTCAAATCGTTTCTTAAGGAGTAAACTCCAAAAATTTCATAGGTCAAGTCTACCAACTCGTAGTACCCTTACCATGAGTTTTCAAAACATCCCACAATTTAGACATTTAATGTTACGTTACTGACACTAGAGTTCTGTTACAACCCGCTAGGGGCGCTGATTGGAATGTGTATGGGCAAATACGTAAACAAATACCAAAACAGTCATATTTGTCAAAACGTAAAACCTCATGGTAAGGGCGATAACCTAAACTCCTCTCACTCTTAAGGAGACCCGTGTCCAGTAGTGAAACAGTGATGGTTTAACTACGACGCTATACTTTTAAAATAAATCATGAATTATTTAATTGTATCAGGCGTTACTTTGCGGAAATCCATGCTACTAAATTAAGATTAAAACTACTTCGCAACAATCCGCTACAAATATGTATGATGGTATATATTTTAAACCATGCAGTATGTACCACCCTCCCTCCCTCAAAGGATGCGTGCACATCCCAAAAAAGGATGTGCATAAATCATTAATTGTTTCTGTTTAGTTTTTCGCTGTGGATAAGAGATTACACTAACAATCTCTCGGCTAAGCTCTTCACTAAAAATACTTTTGTTTTGTCACGCTGTTGCCCAAGTAAAATACTAAAATCCAGTTGAGCGAAGTCTGCGTGCCAAAAGTTTTATTGTATAAAACAATACGCCAAATAAGTGCAGTACGGAACTTTCGCGGAACAAACTTACATGGTCAACATTTTTTCTGAGAAGTAGTAAATGAGGCAGCAGTCCACCTGACGCTAAGTGGTCACTACTGCCTTTGATACCTGTAACCATAGATAAGTAAAGATTACTCACTCCTAACAAGTTTTGACAATTGAACTTCATTTGTCACTATCATCTATTTTAGTGTTTGAAAAATATTAAAAAAATGTAGTTTTTAAATCATTTACGAAAGAAAGGATATTTCTCTGCACTTTTTCTTCGATTTCGTGTCTTATGATTACTGACGACACTACGATATGATGGCTGACAATTTTGACAGCCATTAAATGGCTGACAAAATTGTCAGCCATTTAAGACATTATTGGCTTCCTTCAATTACAAGGCGGTGAGATATCTATACTTATCTATGCCTGTAACTAGCTCCATGTAGAACAGTACGTGTACCTGATTCTAATTATAAATTCATCGCCAGTGACAACAATGTTTATATCATGTGTAAGTCAGCCGGTATCGGCAGTTTTTTTATAACATAGGAGTAGCAGACGAACATACAATCCACTTGGAGGTAAGTGGCTACTGCCGCCCATGGACATATAAGATCAATCACCAGATAATATTAATTTTCTACCTGAGGTCGGCCGCTACCCTTGAGTACAAGTTGGAACGCCTCGGATAGGTATGTGTCCCTTACCACCCCCTTCAAACTAGAACACACAGCGCCTAACATCGTTGTTACTAGGCAAAAATAGGTGTTGCGGTGGTATCACCGGAGTCGAAACAGAGGATTCTACGACCTTTTCAACTTCCCTTTCAATTTCCACTTTTTCTGCATGTCGGCACTGTTACAAAGTTAGGTCTTTTGATTGCTATTTCAATAAGGCACGGTCATTTAGCTAATGGGTGCGCTGTGAAGTAAATAACTTGAACAAAGTCTGCGTCAGTGAGATTCATGCAACCTTTGATACTTACCGAAGACTCGTGGCCGCGTTTAAAAAACTAAAAAAGACCGCCTCGCCCTCAGTATTTGTGGAAATTTAAGTAGCTATTTTAATACTTTTTATTATTGGTTTGGCGATATTTTAAAGTTACTAAATTAAACACATTACCTTACCTTGAGTTACTATTTATACGCTATAACATAACTTCTTTTTATCAATTATGTTTTTCTATTTTTCCAGGTGAAGAAAAGGGTGATTAAGGGCGTTTGTCTGGACAAGTACTATAGACACACACATATGCGTACACCGCAGAGTTAACTTCAATTGTTTACGAATAAGATCTTAATAATAAAATTATGTATGTGATTTAAATTATCTAAACAAAAAATGAAATGTTGAAAATCCGTTCGAATTCGTGTTCAATTGCGAAACACGAATAAACGTCGGGAATAACATTTATAATTTGCACAAGACCTGTGAACTGTTTGGTATTCAGCTCACGTTCGCCCTCTGAGATAAGTTTCAACCACAATTACCTGACCGTTCAGGCGTCAGGAAATATATTGGCACCTTCTGCAAACCCGCCGCGCCGCCTCCGGGCGTTCCGCTGCCGACCCCCGCTAATCTTATATTTACGATCTTTCGCTTTGATTGCCTCTACCGAAACAAAAATAACAAATTTAAAATATTGAAGGGTCAGTGCCTATCTAGATAGCATAACCCCTTAAACAAATAAAACAAAAACCACCCTTTTAGTCTTGAATTAATAATATTTATCTTAAAACAAGGCTAGCGCGTGATTAATCGTTATTTATTTTTCGACGAGCACCAAAAGTTCGTTCTCAAAAACTTCGTGATTATTGTTGAAATACACAATGAAATCAAAGGACAACTTTTAAAAGGTCCCTAATGGACAAGAGGCCATCGATCAAATGACAAAGAAACTTTTCTCAATACAAAACAATTGATTGGTTTGAAATTTTCGCAAAGCGTACTTTTTCCTTTATTTGACTATGTCATTCATTTTATAAAAGAAATCCACTTCAATAGATTCGTTGCGGAATCGTATTATTCTTCATGACTTTGAAATATATCAATTTTGGGCGAATATTAGGTATTTTAAGCTTTAGAAAAAAACGGATTTCTTTTGAGATAAAGAGACCATATAATTAATATCGAGGAAACGGAAGTGCGAACGTAAAAGACGGTCAAATTATTTATTATTCGCATCACATCTTAATCTTATCTTCTTATTTGTCTTTTCTCGTTGCGTTAATATGCAAACGTGTCGGGGCGAACTGGATCTAATAAAGGCTTCGCATTCATACGGCGTGAAGAAAATCAAAGGGAGCCTAAGTGCCTCGGAAGAATATTAGAAGAATCACAACTGGGTTGTTTTGGTGAGCCGCAATATTCGGTGCCCCTCAATTTCGGGATGGAATACTTCGGTCGGCTTTCATTCGATCGCAATCTCTATGCTAACAGCTTGCGATTCTGATCTTCGTTTAGCGAAATGACCGCAGTCACCCCAGTTCCTGTGACGCTTATTCCTTACACGTTCACTCCCCAAAGTTTTTATGGACGCAGCGAACGGTTGCCCTTCTATTAAGATTTTTTGTCCACATAAATCTTTTTGATCCGGCTGTTCATAGTTACCTGATACAGAAAGAAGAGAAAATACACCTGTCCTCTACTAAACATAGTTTACATACAGTATTTACTTTTTTATTGGACTAATTTTGATATTAATATAAAAGAACTTATACCAATTTTATCTTGTAATCTGCTTTTATATTTCTATTCAATCTGACAATATTAAAGATTTACATTAAACAGTAAGTATATAATACATTACACTACGATCAGTTTTGGCATTCCATATGCAACTTTACATTTTACTGTTATGTATAAATGTTCATAGAAGTTAAAATATTGACAGTTTTATTATTATCGCGAGGCATCAGACCGTAAATCCCACGGTACTTTCCATTTTGTGTTACAAACAGTAGTCCATTTTTCTTTTGGGAAAATGTGTTAGATATATAACTTTTATATTTGATTTTTAACAGTAAAGTTCAATAATACTATATTGAACTTTGCTAGTAAATTCAAATACTGTGTTACATACATAGATATATCACTATGTTTTTATTAGTAGTATATCTATGGTTACATAAATAAAAAGAAAAATTTAATATATAAATAGTGCGGAAATATCAAATAATCTTGCTGCTAATAATATTTATTTATTTATTTATTTAATCTTTGTGAACCTTACAGAAATGTAAAGGCACAAAGGCGGACTTAATGCTATATAGCATTCTCTGCCAGTCAACCTTCGGGTAGTGAGAAAGACAACGATGGCGGCATAAAGAAAATAATATATACAAATAATATTATTATTATTATATAATAATAATATAATATAATAATAATAATAATATATAATAATAATATAAATAAATTTCTTTCCAGTCAAAAATATATATATATATATATATATAATAATAATAATATATAATATCATACAGATTAGACTTTTGAAAGATATGAGTGATATATTTATTGTTATACATTAGTGTAATTGACTCCTGTTAAGTTCTGTTAAACAATCTTTCTAATATTTTGACTACTATAGACCGACATTCGATCATTTCTTATTACTAGAAAAAAATCGTTCTCTGATAGGTAAAAATAGGATACATTGATTTTAATGTGTTTTTAAATGTATATTTAAATTGAATTTGAATATCCTAGATGTTAGTTGCAGTGGCAATAGTCTTAATATCCATTAACTTCTTTGACGATAAAGGACAATGACCCTAAAATTTGATATTCAAAGAACTATAAAGAACGAAGCAATAGAAATCCTCAGACTTAAATAATAATAAGAAAGTACCTATGCAGTGTGGTAAGACGAAGCTCAGTAGGACTACCATGAGTTTACAAAAGTATTACTCGCTAGCGACTGCGTAAAATAAATGCATGAAAAATTGTACAGCGCCTCTGGTGGTTACTCGTAGAACTAAAATCTGTAGTGACGTAACTCGATACGTAAAAAACCTATCGAAATCAAATCGCTAGCGAATGTCATTATGATCTATTGCCATACAAATTCGGTCCCATGAGTCATTAATTTGACAGACGTTGTCAAGAAATACCGTAACGATAGTAGTTATGTTATTCACTAGCAAAATGACAATAGTTTTCTATTTACCATTTCTATAGTGGCGTTTCTATGCCAACTCATGGTAATGCTACAGGTCAGTCAATGTGCAAACTCCGAGTAAATCTTCTTAGAGAATTGTAGCGTTGGAATTCTATGAACGAAGGCGTCGGTAAATGTACACGGCGAAACTTGCCGTTACAAAGAATAATTCAATACCACACAATAACTGAAAATTTTACGCTATTCTTCTGATCGAAATAATAGTGTGGGGGAGTTTAGGTGTTTGAAAACTTGTGTTTTGGAGTTATTCAGAATAAAAAAGTATTTAAATATTATTTGCTTAAAAGTATTTAAGTATTTAAATATCGTTTAATTATTATTTAAGTACTTTATTATCTATTGAAACGTGTTTTATATTTTAAAAACGTGGCGGTATGAATTATATTAGTGACTGCAGTAGACAAACATTTTTATGGATGCATTACTGTTCATTTCCTAGGCTTATACCTTAAGGGATTATTCCCTTAGTCTCCTGCACTGCACAAATATAACATTTTCGAAATAAAGGTTTTAATCCAGACGTTCTCTGTAAGGTGTGCGAGAGAAACATACTCGTAATAGAAAAGTAGTATATATACAGCAATATATTGTAATTACACATCTGACATGAATATTTCAAGACACAATATAAAAAGTAAAATTATTTACACCGCCCAAAAACCCCGTTTTCACATATGTCGATAAACCCATGAATCAGGCTTATTTTTACTAATACAGAAATAATTCGTGAAACAAAAAGAATGAGGGGTCAAAAGCAGATGGTTCGCTTTTATAAAAATGTTGGAGGGTTGTGAAATATGACACACTGTTATTTCTTCGCACACCCGGTCAAGAGTTATTGCATTCCATTATACGCTTTCTCTATCTAAAGGAAGCCATTTTCACTAAAGGAGAACTAAACTGTCTAAATTTTATTCCTCTTATCATTTTATCGCTTGCAAGGAAATTCTTTGTTTCCGAGATTATGTAGGGGCGAAATACGTTACAATGATTTATTAGAAAGGAAATTGACTTTGATATAAATAACACCTACTCATAAATACCAAGTTGTGCTTTGGAAGCCGATGTTTTGTTGGGAATGGTTTTTGTACGAAAATAGGATGGATCATCATTTTTCATAATTCTTTCTAATATAAGTAAGGTAGGTATACTTACTTTGTCCCTGTAGTTCCGGGACTAGAATAGGGCTACGGTATCCCCTGCCTGTCGTAAGAGGCGACTAAAAGAGGGCTTCCGGGGTTTCGGGCGGCAAGAGTGGGAGCTCGAACTATCCAGTAAGCGACGTAAGGACGGCGGTATGTGTGGTCACATACCATCGTGAACACCAGATGGTGTGGGAGGAGCGAAAACTGCTCTCCCAGAGCAGAGCCCGATCGGGGCACAGCGCTTGGAGGACTCCGGTTGCGTTCCGTCGAAGATCCCCGAGTTCTCCAACAAGGTTGAGGACGGCCACTTTGGGGGTTATTTTCTATGCATTATCTAAGTAATAATGTGAGTAAGACAGAAATCAGTGTAATTGTAGTGCCGCGGCAGTCTCCGCTACAAGAAGTTTCAATATCCCTGCCGTTTGATAAAATAATAACTAAATGAGTTAAAAATAGTAGTACTTAGTAAACGAGTTAGACATAGCAAGACTAAAAAACTAACCTTTCAAATTTATACGTATAAAAGTGATCTATCTAGAGATGTTGATCTTTTCCTACAAAGTGTAACATGAATAAAAACTGCAACGTATTACAGGATACATATCAACTGCTAATCTCGGCCACAATGGCTTTGAGGCTGCCCTACTGGCCATTCCTTTCAGCATGTCGCTGCGTAAGAGATTGACAATAGAGTCACTGGCGTGGAAGGGAACACCTTATCTTTACTACATTGTCCCATGTCACATGAAACCAAGTGCCTCAGGCTACGAACGAATATTACATTCATAATGAACACCAAGCAGCATATTAAATGAGTGTAAACCATGTGGGCTTAATCTCCCATCTATATTAATCTAAGGTTCTATACGTAGTCACGTCATGTTTTTGAAGTTGAGTTAGTAGCTAGATTTTTTAACACTGAAGTAGAAAGAGCTTTTTAACCGACTTCAAAAAGGAGGTGGTTATCAATTCGGCCGGTATCTTTTTTTTATGTATGTACACGAATTACTCCGCCGTTAGTGAACCGATTTTAATAATTCTTTTTTTATTGTGTAGAGACGAGCTGGAAGTTGGTCCCATTTAAATATGGTTAGGATCCATCGATGGGTTCTGGAGAAAATGAGGGGAACTCCTCCACCCATGTAAATATAACAGCCATAACTTCGCCGTTTATGAACCTATTTTAATGCCTTTAATTACGTGTGTGGACTATTGCTACAAGGTGGTCCCATTTAAATATTATGATGAGGATCAGAGTGGGTTCTGGAGACAATATCTAACTCCTCAACCGATGGGTTTAATTGACTTTTGTTTGAAGATATTTGGTGTAGGTTTTAATGAAATTGCAAAATCAGTTTATCATTGACTATTTAAAAGTCTGATAATGTGGCTAGGAGTCAAAATATGTAACTCCTCAACCGATGGGTGTAATTGAGTTTTATTTGAAGATATTTGGTGTAGGTTCTAATGAAATTGCAAAACCAGTTTATCATTGACTATTTAAGGGTCTGATAATGGGGCTCGGAGTCAAAATATGTAACTCCTCAACCGATGGGAATAATTGAGTTGTGTTTGAAGATATTTGGTGTAGGTTCTAATGAAATTACAAAGCCAGTTCATCATTGACTATTTAAGAGTTTGATAATGTGGCTCAGAGACAAAATATGTAACTCCTCAACCGATGGGAATAATTGAGTTGTGTTTGAAGATATTTGGTGTAGGTTCTAATAAAATTGCAAAGCCAGTTCATCATTGACTATTTAGTTAGGTTAGGTTGGAACATATAAGACAATATAAAACTAAGCGAGCAGGGCGCGGAAGTGCCCTGCGAGCGGGCGGTTCCAATCAATGTAAATTATGACCTTACCTTCATTCATGATCACGTTTATACAAGTTTATATTGTATTAATATAAATGTTAGTATGTCAGCACTAAACAGGGTAAAAAAAAATTTTAACAAAAAATGCAACCGACTTCTATGTCACTACAAAGTTAAAAATAATTGAAATGAATGTTGGTTTAGTACATATTTCTTTAGTACAAATTTATTATTTCATAGTTTGGGTAATTTTTGATATTCGTTTTTTATGATGCACAATTTATTGAAAATGACTCACCCACTAAATAAACGATAATGTTGGATGTACATAAATATACTGTTGCTAATAGATAGAGACTTCTTTTTGATGTTTCACGTTGTTACACATCAGTAGATATCGTAAGCGAACCCGCGGGAAATTGCCCATAACCGAGTAGGCACTGTATATAAATAAATTGTTACTTCTTATATCGTTTGTACGTATAAAGTGATACTGGATCCACTATTATTAGTATATGTTTTTTGTCATTCCAAAATATTCTTGTAAAAATGTTATTTTCCATAAAAAAATTGCAATAATAAAGTGCAGTTCGTGAATATTTATACCTAAACAAGCTAGAATAGAATAGGGATCCTAATTGCATTGTCTTAGGTGTTAAGTGAAGGTGCTACATTGTAAGTCCTTATTTAATAACATATCCATAACCTAATATCAACCTTTATCTACCCAGACATATATATCCATAACCAAATATCAACCTTTATCTACCCAGACACGTAAATTAGGCAATGATTATATAAAGAAATTGTCATATATCGATTTATTGTAGAAAAGCATTTTATAAGTCTACATACTAGGTACGTCTTTTAAACTAAAACACGAATGTATTTCTGTCTAATTATTTAACACGCATTTTTATAATGATTACATGAGTTTGATATATTCATACGTTACGTTTAAAGAGACCAAGGGCGGTACACTAACGATACTTTCCTTTATTTTCCAGCTAAACGGAGTTCGGCAGTCGTTATGTTGTCAAATTAGACTAACTCGTCCTTCTGTTATTGTTACAGGAAAAAGTGCTATTTCTTTGATGGCGTGACCTGAAAGTTTTGGTGCTATGGTATCAACGTACTAGCTCATTTCTTTTTGTGTGCGTCTTGACTTGAATTCCGATATTTCCGTGTAATTAAAACTGTCGCTCTAAATTACTATCACCTTAATAATTATAGACACGACAACTTATAATTATGTAGCCAATCCAAATTATAAAGAGTATTTAATACTTTACTTTATATATGAATATTTAGGTACTTCTTGAATAAAAATGTACGAAACAAGAGAAGTAAAAAATAATGTTGCGTTGTAATAAGTCTAATAGCAGCGAAAAGTGTTATGAAGAAAATCGAGCTGCGAGAAACGACGGCCGTAAGTCGGCGCTGAACACAAATGCGAAACAAAACTTGTATTTCATAAAAGATTTTTAAAATGGAATACCTACAATATTTCAGCCTTCAAATCTCAATAAATCGTCTAGGCGTGGTAACGAGCTCACTGCGGCGTAGTCTCTGCGGATACGTATTTTATTGGATTCACTGAAACGTTTTTCAGGTCCAAAGGATTATTTACGAGCGTCTGCGCTCCCGCTGCAGAAATGCAGATGGACACAAGTATCACCTGGCTCTACTCGAAAATATTCCACCAGACTTATGCCCACTTATTTATTTGGATCTTTTTCAATTTGCGCTAAAGGAAGGAATGTTTCGGATTTACAAATTCAGTCAGAGTTCTCGGTGGTAGAATAATTAAACAGAGATAGCTGTGCTCTAAGCTACTTTTAATGATATTTTTTCTATCATATTAATATATTTGTGAAGTCGAAAAACAAGTAAGATTTGACTTAGTTTTCAGATATGCTATATCATGTAGGCACATATTTCCGACTTTATGGAGAAACTAGTTTTTGCCCGCGGCTTTGCCCGCGTTTAAAAGAAAATAATATAACATATAATCGATTATGATATGAAAATAATCGATTTTTTTGGTCCAAAAGATCGATTCTCCGATTAATGGATCTTAGATCGGCATCCCTAGTTCCCGTGGGATTTCCGGGATAAAAATTATCCTATGTCCTTTCTCGGGTCTCAGACTATCTTTGTACAATTTTTTATTAAAATCGGTTCAGTGGTTTAGGCGTGAAGAAGAGACAACCAAACAGAGACAGACAGATAGAGTTACTATACGGACTTATAATATTAGTAAGGATATTAGTAAGGACTAGTAAGGATTGAGTGGAGTAGAGTGGAGAAGTGTGTAAGTAGTCACAAAACATCATATGAACTTCATGTTTGATTATAATATATTCTGATTATATTCTTTAAAATATTGATATATTTAATACATATATTATACTAACAGAAATGTGACAAATAACAGTATAAAGTAGTAAATAATCGTACAATTAGGAAGCAATCTAATGCTAGTTACTCGCAGTTGTATTTAGGTATCTATTGTCCGTCTCCTGGTATTAAAGTACAGTCACAGGTGCTACACGTGATTAATTGGTCTCGAGAGGCGGCAGTTACGGCCAAACTATTTATTTATAGTACATCACGTAAGGCCCCGCTACGGAGGCAGGCTTCTCGTTTTAAATCCGCCGGGGATACAAGCTTTCGATGTGTTTTCTTCTATTTTTCTCAGAGAAAACCTTAAACCTGATGGGATTTTTATTATTACGGACATGGGCAAGTGCAATATGGGTGTGTGTAATCTAATGTTACAAGTTCCTATCCAATACCCGACTTCCGACTCATTGATAAATCTATACTCACGTAGTTAATATTCATAATAATTAAGAATTAAGATTTCTATTAATTTTTTTTTGTATAGTTAAATATCAAGTAATATCATGATTTATGTCTGAAACTATAAATACAGTCGACGGCCAGTAATTTGTCTGGACATTAATTTCGCAAATGTTACGTTTTAAAAGACAAATATAACTTTGGATCATATTATTTTGACGTTTATTAAAATTGCCGTCCTATAAATAACCATCTTAAAATAATAACTAAGTCCTACTTTAACTTGTCCACAGACTCCCTTGACTCAGAATTGCAACCCCTGAAGACTAAGTTGGTACGTGTCATCTAAGTTTATCTAGCTTAGCATATCATCTATATGCAAATATTGTTGTTATATGGGCTAAACATACGTTAGTACTTCTGAGAACTGAGTTTGAACGCCCCATTTAAGGTTTCTTCCTTACTAAGCTCTTCAAACCAGAATAGAGCAGTACATACTTTTGGGGCTATAAGATGTAGCGGTAGTGCCTACAACGGCAAGCCACACAAGGTAGATAATTTAAAATTTATTGTAGGTATTTTAAATATCAAGTTTATAAAGGATTCGATTCGCAGGTATATAAGCTGCCAATCGTACTGCAAATGGTCTCCTTTATGTGATAGGATTTGGGTCGCGATCCACAAAGCCGCTCTACTACGAGTTTGCTGGGTTTTCTGCTCAAATTTCTTTTGACTTCCCTTTTTTCGACTCCACTTAATGCTATGATGCTTATATGCCAAATTAAAATGTTCGTTTAAATTTGGAACTGCTTATAAACTCGATGCCATTTTTTCTTCACAACAAAAGAAAAGAAAACAATCCTTTTACAGTGCAAAAATCACTATATTTTTATTGAGATGAGTGTCTGAACTCGTTTTAGGTTTTTTATCTACTAAAACAAGCAATCTCCGCCGCCCTTGAATATCAGTAACTTATTCGAAATATAACAGACCATTGTGTAGTACTTCCATTCCTAAAAAATAAGTTGAAATGCCTCATAACAAATTAAATTATGCGTAACATTCTACAAATAAAATAAAATTAGGATAAAAATAGCGCCGTGTTGGATCAAATTTAGTTACAACGCCTACTTTTCTTCGGCTTAACAAGTTATTCTTATTAGGTTACATGGTCTTGTTAATTTTGTCCTCAATTTAGTTTAATATTTCTTTTTTTTATAATATAAGAGTAGCAGACGAGCATGCAGTCCACCTGATGGTAAGTGGCTACTGCCGCCCATGGACATCTGTAATAAACTCCAGATAGGATTAGATATTCCTACCTGAGGTCGGCCACAGATGCGCCGCTACCCCTGAGGACTAAGCTGGAATGCCTCGGAAAAGTCTTTCTCCCTTACCACACCCTTCAAACCGGAACACAGCAGCACCTAACACTGCAGTTATTAGGTAGAAATAGGTGTGGCGGTGGTGCCGCCGGAGTCGAACCACAAAGGGTTCTACCACCTTCAAATAATAACGTTTTACTCGTAAATAGAAGTTAGCTTGGAAGAAAATGTACTTTGTAAATATTATGGATAATTACTTATAAGATAAATAGGTATAAAAGAGATCTTATAAGAACTCGTAATAAGTAAAAATATATAAAGCTTTCAAAAAATCAAAACCCCATTCAAATTGGATCAGTAGTTTTTGAGAAAGTCGCACACATACAAGCTTATATACACACATAGCTCTTTTTTGTCAATTAAAAACAATACAGATAAATCAATATACTCTTTTCAATACCCCATGTACTCGTATGTTGTATACATATCTATATTGATTGATAATGATCAAGTTAAAATTACCTACTTAAACAGTAGGTTATAAATATTAATAGTTTAGCTGTAAGTATTAGCTGTATATTATACTAAATTTTAAAAATGTTTCACATAATGTAACACATCTAATGTTATTGATATTTAAATACGGTGCGCTCTGTATTCGCAGTCACCGCTGGCTCCTCGCGATAAGTATAGGTTTATCCAACTGCCGCTTGTTTTATATTCGGCATTCCAAGGCTCGCAGGCTTAATACTGTCATGGGGCTTTTGTTCCAATTTCTCGTCTATAACGATTACAAAGTTAGGATAAATTATGGCAAAAAACTGCGTGTAAAAATGGGTGTAATGTAAAAATAATGATTGGTACTATATGTACCAATTTGGTTGCTTTTATTATAAACAAATCTAATATATATAATCTAATATATATCTAAATCTAAATTTCTTACGTACAGTTTAATTTCCTACTTATAATGGCAGTTACAAAAATATATATCTTTTTAACAAAATGTAAGCACAAAGCTCCTGAATATAACTCTTTGTCTTGTTCATAATGTCCAATCCTAATCACAGAGAAATGCAAAATAGCTACAAATTAGTTTAGTAATGTGGTAAATGTTTTGCTTGCATTTAGCTTTACATTTAGGAGTAGTACAGGTGGTGGTGATTAATTGTGGCGGGTGCGAGCCACCCTATTTACAGCTTTAGAGCGGCAATGCCCGACAAGAATAAGCCACAAGGGGTATCGTTGATTTCTGATGTTTACTTTATAGTTTTGGTTTTGAGGTTGTAACATCCCTGACTAAAAATAGACGTGACCTTTTGTCCGATCCTGGACAGAGGTTTATTTGTTACTGAGAGACAATAACAGCAAAGCGATTTATAAAGATACAAAACAGTTTAAAATTAATTTTCGTTTCAAAATAGTTCGTCCACAAAAAATACAATTTTGCTTAAGTAGATTTATATTATAAGGTAAGTTATGCTGATTTATACATGCAAACCTATTTATTTGATTTTGGCAGTAGTAAAATGTATTTAATTTACATAACAAAACAGTTAAATATTTTGTACATACAAGTGTTTCTAGATTTACTTTCAAAACCAGTGTACTTTGTGCAGGTGATAGTAATTTATCTTGGCGTGTGCTAGCCTTCATATTTATAGCTTTGGAACGCCACTGTCCTGGCAAGAATAAGCCACAAATGGTGTCGTTGATTTCTTTGCACAATGTTTACCTTGTACCTTGTTTAAAGGCACTAACATTTGTAGACAGGAATAAAAATCAACTTTTCATATAGCCTAAGTAATTTCTACGGAGTATTTTTTAGAATTAAAACGAAGTGTGATATAAATTTTAATTACCTTGATAACGATTAATTTCGTAATATTTTGTTTGTACTTTCAGATTTGGAAATGGTGTAGGTACTGCGTACAAGTTTTTGTAATAAATGGGATCGAACGCCCCGACAAGACTAAGCTATGAGATTTAGTGATGTCTGATGTTAAATTTATGTATTTGTTCTTGTGTATATAAGTGTTAAACATTAATCCATAAACGATAGATAGAAAGACGATCTTTTATGCTTTTTATAATGTCGAGTTATATGAATTAGGTTCCACAAGACCTATGTCAGATAAAGATTATTGCCATCTGATTCACACATCTAGTCCACACTAGCTTATTGATTAAAAAACTGCACGGCATTAAAATTTATTCAATATCTATAATAAGGTTAAAATTTATAATTTGATTTCTAAGATCTAAATTAAATTAAACTCCATGGCAGGACTTAATCCAGCAATGAATATAAGGTTTACCTATATTTATTTTAGAAACATTTTGTACCGTTTTCACAGGTGGAAGAGTACAGATGGTGGTCGTGATTAATAGCAGAAAGTGTGAGAGCTGAACTATTTATAGCGCACCAGGCGCCACTGCCCGCGCAAGAATAAACCACAGGGATGCCACATTGATTTTACTGATTTTATTATGGAGCCCTTTATTTATGTGAAGGCGTAAATGTATGAAGAATTAATGTTTCAGGTATAAATACATTTTAATATATTCAGTATATTGTTAGGGCTTTTGTATATAAGTGGCTGCCTGCGCAGCGTCAATCGTCAGATGTAGTCGTGAGCTGCCGTCGGTGGTTGTTAACGACAGTCAGCTATGATCGTTGGTAACCAGCGACCGTCGCCGTCCGTTGCCGCCTGACGATTGCGGTTGTCGGCGACCGTTGGTAGCGGGCAGCGTAGCGGGCTGTTATTCGTATTTGTATGCTATTCTTATATATAAAATTCTCGTGTTACAATGTTAGTTACCGTACTCCTCCGAAACGACTTTACCGATTTTCACCAAATTTTATATGCATATTCAGTAGATCTGAGAATCGGCTACTATCTATTTTTAATACCCCTAAGTGATAAGGATTGTTCACCCTTAATATTTTTTATTTATATGGCAACACAACGTTTCAACACTATATGTCAGTATTTTTACATATAGCTTGTTGATTAGGTAAATGATAAATTAGCTCGTAGTACGCCGTAGCACCGTTTTCGCTTCGTAGCGCTTATAGTCTGGATATATAAGAAGTCGACGTAGTGTCCATTGCTTGATCGATCAATAGAAGTTCTTTTATAAAAAACGAGAATGCATCTGATGGTACTTTTCGATACTAGATACGTTATTAAGGTCGGTTCATATGTACTCGTAAGTCAGCAGTGTAAAGGCTACGTTACGAAATATTTAAGAAATCCAAATTAAAGTCTTGTACAGCTTAAGAATCGGAGTAGTTTTTATTATTCACATTATCGTGATTTACCGTGTAATTTAATCAAATGAATGAATATTATTGAGCTTAAGATATGGTCTATTTTACTGATGAAATACCAAAATGTTAAGTTTGAAACTCTATTTAGTTACTTCATCTATGAAATATACAAAATCCCATCGCATATTTTCGGTATCCTATGGTACCTATGATACGGGTGGGCAATTATGCAACTCAGCAAAACGTCTGTGAAATACGAGTTCCTTTATTTCGATCCCCTTTAATTCTAGTGGATTACTAGGTGTAGCAACTGCCGGACATTTAGATGGAAGAACCCTATTTATGGCTGGCACTAAAACCCAGGTTGTGGCAATAAGCTTATCGTTAATGTAGCAAAGCTAAAAATACTTGTAGTGTACCGATATTTGTACATTGTTTCAACTATTCCCAAGTTTCTGAGCTCGTATCGATTCAAAGTTATTCATACGCCTTTAAGAAAGTATGCCTGAGGCGTTTGATTCTTTTTATGTCAAACAACGTGTTTATAGAGTGAACAGAGATATTGTATTTTATACAAACGCCGATTTGTGTGCACATACAAACACGTGAAGAGTTTGAGTTTATTCGAAGTTGAATATCGTTAGACTTTTAAAACCGATCATATTTATTGTGTATTTTTATTCTCGAGTATGTAAGCAACCATATTCATGGAGGTTTTATGTTTGATATTATATAAATACCATATTATAATATGTATTCGCATAATTATTTTGCTTCACTCTATACGATTTTTTATGAATAATATTTAAGGATGTAAATCATATAACTTGATTTACAATTGAGTTCCTATTTACATTAGCTTTCAATTTCGTACACATTTATCTTCTTCAAGCAACCATTTTCCATTAAAATTTCCAACTTTATGTGCAGTAATTAGAACTTTAACTTCCCTTATTAAGTTCCAATTTGATTATCTCAGCGGTACTGCAATTTTCTCTTCGGCTGAAGTCTTCATAAATTAGATATAGATATAATAAGAGAAAATTAAAATATATTTACTTCATTTAAGACGTCGTTTTAGATAATAAATATGGCAATAGTCGTCAACCTATACAGGACCATTGCTAGGTACGGTTCTCCTCTTATATCGAGGAAGGTTTAAACTATAATTTAGGGCCCTGGCTAAGTGTGGATTAATAGATTTCACACAATTTTGAGCGTTTTAAAGCGCACTCTGGTTTCCACTCTTCTGGAATTGTTGTCCTTCATCGGTAAAGCCAAGTGATCATTTATAATATCGATAATTGAAAAAAAAATATTGCAACAAAGTTTTCTATATCTACTTTACAATATTCATAAAAAAACATTGAAAAAAGGAATACAAATAAATAAATCACTTTAATGTGAACAGCACAGTTATCGACCGGACTTTGTTTTCTCGGCTTGCGGTCAGTAGCACTACCATGAGTTTACAAAAGTATTACTCGCTAGCGACTGCGTAAAATAAATGTATGAAAAATTGTACAGCGCCTCTGGTGGTTACTCGTAGAACTAAAATCCGTAGTGGCGTAACTCGATACGTAAAAAACCTATCGAAATCAAATCGCTAGCGAATGTCATTATGATCTATTGCCATACAAATTCGGTCCCATGAGTCATTAATTTGACAGACGTTGTCAAGAAATACCGTAACGATAGTATTTATGTTATTCACTAGCAAAATGACAATAGTTTTCTATTTACAATTTCTATAGTGGCGTTTCTATGCCAACTCATGGTAGTGCTACAGATGACAAGAAAGTTAATGTATTTACTGAAATACCGCGAATCGTCTGCTCAAGTTATTCTTGTGTAACTTTATTCCGTTCAACTTAAATGTGTCCACGGGGCAAATATTCAATTCTCGAAAGTACAAAAACCGTAAGTGACGTCTGTTTTCTATTGAGTTTTAAAGTTTTAAAAGCAACAGACTGTTGTAACTCCATGGCGGACAAAAGACTACCATTTGAAAGAAATGAGTTCAGAGCTCGGCCCACGATTATTCCTTCATTGGCTTCGGAGGCTGTTTTCTTTGGGCGTTAGTACTCTTATATAAACGAGAACTCCACCTTTTACAATGACGAAGGAATGAATAAAAAGTTTGTTATTCTTTTTCGTCTGATTTTATTTATTTTTGTTTGTAGGTATTCTTTATATAACCTCCTTGTAAAGGTTCGTTATGATTCACGATTCACGTGATGTTAAATGGTCATAACAAAAATGTGGGAGACATACTTTTCCGAGGCGTTCCAGCTTAGTCCTCAGGGGTAGCGGCGCATCTGTGGCCGACCTCAGGTAGGAATATCTAATCCTATCTGGGGTTGATTACAGATGTCCATGGGCGGCAGAAGCCACTTACCATCAGGTGGACTGCATGCTCGTCTGCTACCCTTATATTATAAAAAAAAATGTTACGTTATATTTATGTATAGTAAACATCATTGTCTAACATATCATTGTATAACATACTTTATTCAAATAATAGAATAGAAACTTGCATTTCATTCTTAAATCTCATTTTCAGCAAAACTTATATTTCTTTTATTTAATACTTACATTTCATTTCATTATATTACTGTTATAGTACTTCTTTTTATTCTTATTGAAGTAAATTCCATATTTTAATTAAATTTGTACCGGCCACTCATATTCATACAAATGAAAAGAACTGAACATCCTTTGACCTTTTTGCACGTAACATACTCCTCTACTTTTTATTCCAAGAGAGTGCAGATGCCAGATTTCATTTACAGTATTTTAAAAGTGTAATTGAATTGAATCGGGGTTAAAATTAACTCATATCTGCACAGAACCACATACTTTTAAGGCGCTTTTACAGTTACAGTGGAAGAAATTTATGTTAATTGAGTAACAACGGTTAGAATATAGAGCATGCTCACATAAATGAATTTGTGTATTGGACTAATAAAATATATTGTTTTTTTTATTACAAAATATTTTTATAACCGATATTACCCAAAATATTTTTATACGAAAGTCCTAAGACTATAGGAAATTAATTTTAGATTTAGACCAACTCTATAATAAGAGTAAGTATACTCTTTGTATATTTATAGAACTACACGCAATATTTTCGAGATAAAAATAAATATTGTTATAAAATTACACTCGAAATAAATTCAGCAATTTCCAATGCGGCTTATTAGCTTAGTGGCTGAAAAAATGTAGATTTAAAAGTATTTTTTTTTATTTTTGTACTGTGCAAGTAACCTTAAAAATTTAAAATCATGTACATAAGTAAGTACTTTTTCTTATTTTATGTGAAGGTTTACATCTAACACCAGTTATTAAAATTTATTAAATTACAATGTTTTTTACCAAAGTTTGATTTGACTTTTCCCGCCTACTAGAAATTTTGACCGTTGTTAGACTAGAATTTGAAACATTGATTAGATTATTAATAATAGGCTTTAATTTATATATACCATCACAATTTTAGATTGTTTTTTTTAAGCTAGTTTCCTACTTACCGTACTTAACATTAAGGTCAGCGCGACTTATTCAAGATAAAAATAAGTTTATTACGTAAATGTTTATCAGAATCAAGCCCAGAGGTTCCACGAAGAAGCAGGGGCAAACTGCGACGTAGTCACGCCGATTGGGTTTCTCCAATAGATCGTTTTGGATAACTTACTCCTCTCGTACCCTCAGAATTTTATAAGGGGACCTGCAGTGTAATAACATTTCCATAATACACACAGATATAGAAAGAAAAGCACGGCTTAAATCACTTTTGACTTTTCATTGGTAAACAAAGTTTGTATGCACAGATGCGAGAATCCAATAAAAGTAGGGGAATGGAAAGAAGCCCTGAAGGGGACGGATTTCCCCAAAGTATTAAGAGTAAACTAAAGTCGTGGAAAATAAAATTCATCACTATTGCCATTTTCAAATGTTACGGCATTTTGGGCACTGACCATATTAGAACGCTATACTTTAAAATCGCTATAACCGCCATGATCCGTATGTACTATTTAAGTTAGAAAATACCTTTTAACACTCACTGTAAATAACATTGAGATATCAGGCTAAAACTAGAGATCAAGCGAGTCTAGTTCCATACAACCCTCATTTATATTTTCAAAAGATTAGTTCAACAAACTCTTATTGCATTTTGTAGTGCTCGCTCTGTATACATTTGTAGTCTATTAGACGGTTGGCAACGGTATAGACATAAAGGAGCTCTTAACATGTAATAAATGTTTCCTAGCTACAATAAAGTGGGAGAACTGCAGCGCGGTGCTTGCTGCGGTCTCGTCGCCTTCAATGCTTCGCCGAAATTATAATAATAGTATATTCAAATTACGGTACTTTTTGCGAATACTGTTTATATTGCATTCAAAATGTTTCTAGGGATACTATTTTTGTGCGGAAAGCCGTAGTACTGATGATCTAAAAGGATTATCATAGAATTTAAAGAGCTTTGAAATCTAAACCGCGGGCGGATCTTCACTCTACAGTCTAAACATTTTATACATATTTAATATCTGATAAGAAATTATGGGTATCTTTTGTAGGTATAAATTAAATTAAGTTAATTTCTTCTTTTGTCGCCGAGCTAACTGGCAGTTGCAAGAGCATACGACATATAATATCATATACATATACATACAAAAGACATATAATATCATATTGGCAATACTTGGCAATGGATCAACCCTGTCACAACTGACAACATCATGGGATTATGAGAGCTCAACAGCGCCTTCACAAATTATGAATCTCGTATAGTCAAACTGTTCATAATGCATGTCGAGTTCTGCTAAACTTACCTTATGAAATCATTAGTGTCATATTTTACGAAATTATTAATATCAAGGCAAAGCCAAACTCCTACAAGAAGAAATAGTAACGTGTTTCCTTATTTAACAAGATACAGGAAAAATGATCCAGGTTTTCTACCCGTATGATAACTTGATCCGATTTATATTTGGATTTCGTACAGACAGTGTTCATTTCACTCTAGATGGACTTCATTTGTGACTCGTTACATAAAAAAAATATCTTTGTTTCCTTGCGTAGCTAAATAGAATTAGTTAGCGAAACACAAAACAAACACCAACTGTCTCTAGATGTCTACATACATATAAAGATTACATTACGACTGTTGTTATCGCAGCCGCAAGCAATTTGAATCTATTACTCGTACGTACTATGTAAATTTAATACTAGTGTCTTCCCTAATCTTTGAACACTTGGACTGAATTCACACAAGTTTTTAGGAACTACATTATGAGACAGTGTTCAAAAACAGCTTATCGTGAACACACGCTATTCCTACAACTACATTATGCAAAGCCAACGACACGGCGTGTCTTGAAAGTTATGTTTGTGACACAGTCGGTGATGGCTGGCACAGGTAGGCACTTACCTAATGTACAATGTGTAGCACTACCATGAGTTGGCATAGAAACGCCACTATAGAAACTGTAAATAGAAAACTATTGTCATTTTGCTAGTGAATAACATAACTACTATCGTTACGGTATTTCTTGACAACGTCTGTCAAATTAATGACTCATGGGACCGAATTTGTATGGCTATAGATCATAATGACATTCGCTAGCGATTTGATTTCGATAGGTTTTTTACGTTACGAGTGGCTCACACTACGGAATTTAGTTCTACGAGTAACCACCAGAGGCGCTGTACAATTTTTCATACATTTATTTTACGCAGTCGCTAGCGAGTAATACTTTTGTGAACTCATGGTAGTGCTAGTGGGCACATCGCCTCTGTTCACGGGTTATGTTTTTTGGGTAATTTAACGACTTTCATTAAACCATATAGTATTTACACGATTCCCGCTGCGAAGAGCAACATACACCAATCATTAATCATCTATCATTTACAATTACTTGGATTGCTCCAAGGATTACTGATATATTATTATTACTTAGTTAAATAATATTTATTAAATGCTTTAAAAATATGTAAAAAAGGTGTAGTTTCGTTCTTTAAATACAGTGCATAATGTCATTAGAAAAACATTTTAAATATATAATATTTTTCTAAAATTAAAACGTCTGTTTTTATACATATAGTTATTACTCTAGTCCTACTTCACCAGAAAGAACAATATTTATGTCTTTTCAACGGCAATCGAGCATTGGATCGATTGTTAGCGCAATCCAGTAAACCGGCCGTAACATCTATCTTTTCGAGTCGCGAAAGTAGAAAATAGAAAGGTAATTGGTAATCCAGCCGATGGATCGCTCATATCATTTATACCGAACAACTACATTTTTCAGACGGTTTTTTGTTGGATTAAAATAAAATAAAATTGACAGAACCAATGGTTTAATAAATGGAATATAAAAAAGTAATGCTGAAAATAAATAATACTGGTAGTTGTAGACATTATTGACGAAACGATGGTATAATTATGTTTACGGTAAAATTAATCATACTTTTATTGCAATCAAATATGCTCGACGCCAAAGCCTGTTTTTTAAGGTTATACAACAATAACATCTTTTTAAAAGTTGAAACAATCAGAAATTAACCGTTATTTCCATTAAGTAATAAAAAGTTAATAGAACATTATTTGGAATACAATATCAGTATGATGTGATAAACAAGACTCGATTGAAATCGATATATCTACTACGTCACATTAAACCTGACAAGCGTATTTCATGTCAAACTGATATGATCGTATCTTTGGAACAATATTTTTTATACGACATTAGGAAAGCGATGGAATCACCGCAGCTGACGGCGTAAAATGCCGCGAGGTGAGTCACTTCATTCAAACTTTTGCCAATTTAAAGGAAAACTTTTGTTTACACACAAAAGTTGATGTCAAGACCTTTTTGTTTGGAAAGGCACGGTGTAATTGCGGTTAATAATCTTGTTTGAAGTCCGAAGTTCGAATAGCCATGGACGTTAATTTTACTCAATTCTAGAAAAGAAGTATTTGAATAATTACAGAGGCGTACAAATTCGATGATTCAAATTACTGGCAACCACTGCCTAAAAAATATAATTAAGTGTTCTTAAAAGAGACTTGGAATCAGTCTGGCAGTTTGGGCATTAATATCAGAAAGAAGCCCTGGCCCTCGGATTAAATAAATGAAGTGACTAATAATTAATTGGACTTTCACCCTATTTTCCGTTCGGCGACAATTAATTTCCGGTGCCGACGAGAAAAGAAACCCTTATCACAACCGTTTCGCACTCTTCGTTTGGAGTGAAGTGACAATTATGCTATGTTTCTCGTTGATACAAAAATATTTTTGCGTCACAGCACATATATGTATATGTATTTGTACTGGTGGAAATATAGCTTCTAAAATACATGTTAATTTCATGTGTAAAGTTTATAACATCCAACAAGGTTGAATCTCAACTATATCCTTGCATTGCAAAATACGATTACATTGTCAGGTCTTAATTTTTTAAATGTTTTTCGTTTTTAAGTAAAATAGGTAGACTATTTTGTATCTGTAACGATATTATCTCACAAGCGAAAGACGTCTCAACCATTCATAGATTAATTAGAAAATAATTTAAACACAATCTTCACGCAATTTTGTGGCGTTACCTAAGTATACATTTTAAAATAACACCATAGTATACCAAGATACAGAATATCAAAGTAATTTTACACAGCGTTTACACTTTAACGTATCTAAATAAGGTTTATTTAGCTATTCGGGGCTAATGTGTGTCGCGCGTTAACGTCAGGGCAGACGCAATAACGTGTGATTTATACACCGCAATTGAACAGTAAGAGTGGCCAAAACGTGATGCAGTGTCGATGCAGACGTGAAAATGGCTTATATTGATATCTGGAATTACACCACATATTCACGACCTAAATTTTACAGCTATAATGCTATATTTTAATATGTAATGTTTTTTACCCATTATCTACTAGTATGTAACTGGGTCGAAAGATCGGCAAAAGAAATTAAAAAACGCGTGTTGTGAGTACCCGTTACATATTAAAATGTCTGAGTTCTATGATAATATTGGTCTAAAATAATTTATTGCTTAAATCAAGTGTTATTTATAATATTAGAGTAGCCAACGAGCAGGCAGTCCATCTTATGGTAAGTGGCTACTGCCACCCATGGACATCTGTAATCAATTCCAAATAATATTAGATACTACCCGAGGTCTACTACAGGTGCGCTACCCCTGAGGACTAATGACTCTAAAAAGTATATCTCCTTTACCACACCCTTCAAACCACAAGACAGCAACCTCGGACCACTGAGAGTTCTACCACCTTTAAAATGACGCACAATTAACCTTCCATTTGTATCGTCAGGACAAGGATAATACTAAGGTATAAACCATTACCGATTACTATTTTCAGAATAAAACCTTAAATTCAATTTCGTCTTCCAAAGATTAGAAAAAACATTTTTATAAGCTTTTTTATTTTTCTTAGTAGGTAGGTAAGTTTGGATTTTTTTATACTAACTCGAATTAATCTGTCGGTTATCGTTTTGTAGTTATTTCTACTTTAAATACCTTAAAAAACACCTACATATTATTATTACTTTTATTAAGAGAATGCACATAAAGTGGAACTATTTTCATCAAACGACCATAATGGCCTCAAGGAAAATCCTAGGAAGCATAATGTTCCATAACAATATCAGTAGCCGAGTGCAGGATAAAATATGTATAAGGTAACGCTTACTTCATTATAGTGAAATTCTACTACAGCGACTACAACATTTTAAACCGACATACAACAACTTATATTGAAGTTATATTTTTTACGCGTTTGAAGAAAATACATCAAAATGTATATTTAACGGAGGACGTGCGAGCCGATGTAACACATATTTTTAGCGTATAACAAAGTTCCGCGCACGATGTAACACATAATCCATAAATGGCGGTGACTATTTACCACCACATTAAGTGAATGCTCGTTCGTTACTTTATTTAAATAAAATGTAGAGAACAATCTACCGTTAGCGGTCAGTAGGCAGTTCGTCTAGAGCGCAAGAGCTCTAAGTGGGCTGACCTTACTGCTGGGGTTCCACAAGGCGGTATACTTTCTCCTTTATTATTTTCGTTATTCATTAACTCCATCACTACACTTATTAACTGTTCGTATCATCTATATGCTGATGATTTACAATTATACGAGTATGTGCAGACAAGTATCGGCGAAATTGACACAGCTATTCAGACTATCAACAGTAACTTACAGGCCGTGAAAGATTGGTCTAGTCAGTATGGCGTTTCTGTCAATCCCTTGAAGTGTCAGGCCATTGTAGTAGGTAGTTCGAGACTGCTGTCTAAAGTCGACTTTGCGAATTTACCCGCTATTACATATGACAATATCTCTATTCCTCTGTGCAATGCCGTGAAAAACCTTGGGCTTGTCATTGATAGTAGTTTGAGCTGGCGAGTGCAAGTCACCGAGCTGAGCCGAAAAGTAAATGCCACGCTACAATGCCTATATCGGCTTAAAAATTTTCTGCCGCACAGAACTAAAGTTGCGCTAATTCACAGTCTCGTTCTGCCTGTTATTGATTACGCGGATGTGTGTTATCGAGACCTGACGGATGAACTTCTTGATAAGCTAGAGCGCCTTCTTAATAATTGTATCCGACTTATTTTCAACCTACGTAAGTATGATCATATCTCTAAATATAGACGTCAGCTTAAATGGCTAACTATTCGTCAAAGGCGTAACTCTAGAATTCTCCTGGTACTGTATTATATTTTACATGATCCAGCTTCTCCCCCGTATCTAAAGGAAAATTTTCAGTTTCACTGTTCGTTTCACGGCAGTGGACTACATTCGTCCAGAATTCTTAAAGTCAATATTCCGCCGCATAATAGTGGTTTTTTCCAGTATTCCTTCACAGTACAGGCGATACTACTTTGGAACGCCCTGCCCGAAAACATCAGGAAAGTCACTTGTAGGAACATCTTCAAGAGAATGGTTCGAGCGTTACTTACGCATGTCCTCCAATACTTGAGTCTTTCCACTTTCCTTAATTCACTGTTTTGTATATATTTATATGTTTATATTATATTTTTATTATATATTTATATATTATTTATAATTATTATATGTAGATATTGTATTTTTTTTTCTCATAGTTGTATGTCTTGTTATCTTATTATTACTTTTTATGTTTATGCCTACCACATGTTTTCGCCATCACCCAGGGTCGACTGGCAGAGAATGCCATTAGGCATTAAGTTTACCCTTTGTAACCCTTAGTTTAAGGTGTACAAAAATAAATAAATCTACCTAATTATTATTAAAAAAAGTTTTAATGTCGATCACGCTTTTGTGGCTTAGCTCGAAAGCTAGTTTAGTAAAGTTTATTTTTACGAGCGCCTTTTTTTGCCGGACAATAGCCATTCACTCTATAGAATTTTACAATAATTTAAGTGTTAAGTATAAGAATCACTCAAATTTAAAGTTTTGAAATGTTGACATTTTTATTACATTCTTCATTTTTATAGGATTTGTGTATACTGGCATTACTTCAGAATCTTCAGTCTACACATAAAATTACAATTGCCTCATTCCATATACATTGTATATATATAGATACACAAGGCACTGACTCATCCAATCCTTGTTCCTTGTAGAGATGAAAACAAACAATTTATCATGAGAGTAGCGGTCAAGCTACGACGACGGCGTTAGCAGTATAGTAAAAACATGAAGTCGCTCCAAATAACAACTTCATAGTTTGAGTCATTTGTGCTTAAACAAAGCGTCAAGTGCAGAGTTGCTGCTAGCAATAACCAAGATCATTTTTCATACGGTTCATTCGGGCGGTCGAGAAAAGCGATATAATAAATCATTGTTGCCAACATCACGAGCTTATTATTTAGTCCGGTCGGTTTTATCCGTGTATGTTATAAAATCATACGTCTTTGTCGAGAAGTCATTAGCAGTAATTACTTTAATTAATTCGTTTGTACGGCTCCAAACCTTGTGATGACTCAGTAGTACGATTAATTCTGAGGCATAGGTAGCAACTCAGGTGTAATTACGAACGCACATTTTGTAAGAATTACCTGCTTACTCTTGGATGGACTTTATTACGTTAACTGTAGTAAATAAATGTTTTAATAAACTGGTCGTAGGAAAATAATGGTTCGTTAATCTTACATGAGTCCTTTACCTATCGAATGTAAGTTTGATTCGTGGCCTTAAAGGCATAAAATTAAGACATACCTAACGAGGAAATTAAAAATATATTGAACACAAAAGCAAATCTCGTCTTGGACATGCTAGTTGGTACATATACGAGTATGAAGCGAGGCTTACTGCAAAGTTCCTAACAGTTACATTTGCACTAGTTTGTACCGGTCTGAAGAGTGAAACCAACATTACATGTATTCGCTTACATGAACACTCTCAATCCTTAGGGATTGTAACGCGTATGAACGGCTCCACGATGTACTTTCACACTATATGGGGTTATTAAGTAACCTTATATCAGATTGACTCATTATAACTACTATGTTACAGTAGTATCAAGGTTTAAAATGTTTTATCTGTTTTCAAATAGGGCTATCTATAGGGCAGATGTTTTTGTAACCTTGCAAAAATGCATAGATAACGCCAGTTTATTTTAAATCACAAACAAACAAAAACCTCAATCTGCCTTTAGAGCTTGTACACAAAACTGCGATGCGTCGTCGCATCGTAAAAAATCGCGAGCTCCCTCAACGCATCGCAAGAACTTGCGAATTGATTCGCATCGCGCATTCCTGCGATGTTTCGTCACAGTTGTTGTTGTTGGTCACCCTGGGAGACGCTATGCCGCACGATATCGCATCGCAGCAATTCGTGTCGCAATTTTCGGCGTTGTGAATTCGCATCGCGTCGCATCACAGTTTTGTGTACGAGCCTTTGATAAACTTATGACTTTAATAAAATAAAAATAAATAATCTAATCACTTATCGTTCTTACCTTAAATACATTAACGTTACATACATCGTAAATGTATTTTGTAACACAGTTCGGTAATTACAGCTCAGTGGAGATGTTTAGAAGAGGCATTACGCCGTCACATGGGTAAAACCGCAAGCGAAGCTCGTTTTAAATTGCTTTTACGGTTGCAGGATTGCAAGTAATATATGACAGTAAAAATATGAGTAACTTTTTGCTGAATATTTAGAAGGTTAATAGCGGTGTTGCATTGGTTTTAACTGCGCTAGTAAAATAAAATAACTGTTACGTAAAGGTGAGATACCTTTCTGCCATTTTTTAAATAAAATAAAAGTCACATTCGCGAATTACAAAATAAAAGTGGATGTAATTTATTAAAATTTAACGTCTCTTTTGAGTAATATATCTATTTATTTATTTTATCTACTTGCAATTGTACTGCGTGATGCTATTTTCCTGAATAAAGTATTTTATTTCTTTCATTCAATGGTTGCCTACCAAAGGTCTAAATTTGTAAATTAAATTTTGAAGGTGGTAGAGTCCATTGTGGTTTTACTCCGGCGGCACCACTGCCACACCTATTTCTACCTAATAACAGCAGTGTTAGGTGCTGCTGTGTTCCGGTTTGAAGGATGTGGTAAGGGAGACAGACTTTTCCGAGGCGTTCCTGTAGCAGCGCAGCTGTGACCCACCTCAGGTAGGAATATTTAATCCTATCCGGGGTTGATTACAGATGTCCATGAGCGGCATTAGCCACTTACCAGGTGGACTGTATGCTCGTCTGCTACTCCTATATTATAAAAAAATAAAAATAAAAACAGAAAAGTAGTCTAACCACCTACTACAAACGCTTGACTAATTTTGAGAAAATTTATTTACACTCTTCGTAAGAATAACTTACATATACGTATCAACGTTTCATATAAACAAATCTTTAAATACGTTTTCAAAAACAAAACACACTCCAAAAATATATCACCCCTTAACTAACTTGGCATTTGTACGTTCATTGTGTCCAAAAAGTACAAAGCGTAACACCAAATCAGTATTCCCGTGCTAATTTTCGGTGTTCCGGTTTTCTAAAAAACACATTCTGTTTTTCCCCCATTTGTCCTTTCCGGTTTACCTCTTTTAAATAGTTGGTTCCGGGAGATTTACGGCCACCGTATTGTTTCTACACATGAGTGTGCTTAACTTACGTGTTTTGTTCAAGTGTTGGAATATATATTGATCTGAATCGACATGATATACTCATTGGATTCTGATATATGTAAGTACACCTGAGAGTCGACATCAATCTACGCCTGTCCCACTGCTGGGCAGGAACCTCCACACTGAATGAGACGGGTTTAAGCTATAGAGACTATCATGACGGCGAAGTACGGATTGGTAGACTTACCACGAGATTCAGTTTTTTTTTTTGCTTTTTAAGACTGTCACTCATATAGGTTTTTATACGATATTTTCCTTAAACGTTAAAATGGGTGAAAATGAATTTGTAATAAGCAATTAATAAGAAAATACAGGCAAAGTATGCACCTTGGATAGATAGGCCGAATTTCAAACCATAGATCACTACACTAAAGTACGTATATAAATGCAATACAAAGTATTATTATTCAAATATTGAAGTGCAAGCGGTACGAAATAGGCAATATCTTCTGGCCCCTCTTTACATAAAATATTGAATGTTAGTCTGTGTTTCTATGAGAATACTTGCAGTAGTCGTCTGTCTGGAGTTTTATATGCCTTGTTTATTTTCCATTACTGCCCACGGAACTCAGCTCAGAGCTTATCTTAGCTATTAAAACAAGTATTAAGCAACTCATTCATTATAGTAGGTTAAAGATGCGATTAATTAACATATTTCTTATAGAGGTTCTACCAGAAGTTGATCTCACATACTTTGTCACTCCTAAGACTAAAATGGTCGCCCTATAGTAAACCAGGTGGCATTTTCACCGAAACACGAAAATTTGTCTAACGATAGAAAATAAATCGGCATGGCGATGGTATCACTGGAAGCTCACTGCTTCAAGTATTGAAACATTGATCCGAGACTCAACTATTAAGATAAAACTCATCATCACCATTTTTAGTTATTGCTTGTAGCTAATTTGTTAAAAATCATTTTAATTTATTTTTATTTTTAATCTTTCTCATCACGTCTCTTTAAATCACGTATTTAAAATATTTACAACTCCATCTCTGAATTCCAGTTACATCCCACATTCAGTCATTTGTTAGAATATTAGATAAAATATTAGATTGTCTATTAATAATTCCATTAAGTACAAATGTATAAATCTAAGACAACCTTTACCAAGTATGAAACGGTACAAAGGGCATATGATGTGAGAGAAAGAAAACACAGTAAACACTAAAAGCCAATCTAATATGCCTGCAGGAAACAACACAATAAGTCTCTTTTGAGTAATATATCTATTTATTTATTTTATCTACTTGCAATTGTACTGCGTGATGCTATTTTCCTGAATAAAGTATTTTATTTCTTTCATTCAATGGTTGCCTACCAAAGGTCTAAATTTGTAAATTAAATTTTGAAGGTGGTAGAGTCCATTGTGGTTTTACTCCGGCGGCACCACTGCCACACCTATTTCTACCTAATAACAGCAGTGTTAGGTGCTGCTGTGTTCCGGTTTGAAGGATGTGGTAAGGGAGACAGACTTTTCCGAGGCGTTCCTGTAGCAGCGCAGCTGTGACCCACCTCAGGTAGGAATATTTAATCCTATCCGGGGTTGATTACAGATGTCCATGAGCGGCATTAGCCACTTACCAGGTGGACTGTATGCTCGTCTGCTACTCCTATATTATAAAAAAATAAAAATAAAAACAGAAAAGTAGTCTAACCACCTACTACAAACGCTTGACTAATTTTGAGAAAATTTATTTACACTCTTCGTAAGAATAACTTACATATACGTATCAACGTTTCATATAAACAAATCTTTAAATACGTTTTCAAAAACAAAACACACTCCAAAAATATATCACCCCTTAACTAACTTGGCATTTGTACGTTCATTGTGTCCAAAAAGTACAAAGCGTAACACCAAATCAGTATTCCCGTGCTAATTTTCGGTGTTCCGGTTTTCTAAAAAACACAATCTGTTTTTCCCCCATTTGTCCTTTCCGGTTTACCTCTTTTAAATAGTTGGTTCCGGGAGATTTACGGCCACCGTATTGTTTCTACACATGAGTGTGCTTAACTTACGTGTTTTGTTCAAGTGTTGGAATATATATTGATCTGAATCGACATGATATACTCATTGGATTCTGATATATGTAAGTACACCTGAGAGTCGACATCAATCTACGCCTGTCCCACTGCTGGGCAGGAACCTCCACACTGAATGAGACGGGTTTAAGCTATAGAGACTATCATGACGGCGAAGTACGGATTGGTAGACTTACCACGAGATTCAGTTTTTTTTTTTGCTTTTTAAGACTGTCACTCATATAGGTTTTTATACGATATTTTCCTTAAACGTTAAAATGGGTGAAAATGAATTTGTAATAAGCAATTAATAAGAAAATACAGGCAAAGTATGCACCTTGGATAGATAGGCCGAATTTCAAACCATAGATCACTACACTAAAGTACGTATATAAATGCAATACAAAGTATTATTATTCAAATATTGAAGTGCAAGCGGTACGAAATAGGCAATATCTTCTGGCCCCTCTTTACATAAAATATTGAATGTTAGTCTGTGTTTCTATGAGAATACTTGCAGTAGTCGTCTGTCTGGAGTTTTATATGCCTTGTTTATTTTCCATTACTGCCCACGGAACTCAGCTCAGAGCTTATCTTAGCTATTAAAACAAGTATTAAGCAACTCATTCATTATAGTAGGTTAAAGATGCGATTAATTAACATATTTCTTATAGAGGTTCTACCAGAAGTTGATCTCACATACTTTGTCACTCCTAAGACTAAAATGGTCGCCCTATAGTAAACCAGGTGGCATTTTCACCGAAACACGAAAATTTGTCTAACGATAGAAAATAAATCGGCATGGCGATGGTATCACTGGAAGCTCACTGCTTCAAGTATTGAAACATTGATCCGAGACTCAACTATTAAGATAAAACTCATCATCACCATTTTTAGTTATTGCTTGTAGCTAATTTGTTAAAAATCATTTTAATTTATTTTTATTTTTAATCTTTCTCATCACGTCTCTTTAAATCACGTATTTAAAATATTTACAACTCCATCTCTGAATTCCAGTTACATCCCACATTCAGTCATTTGTTAGAATATTAGATAAAATATTAGATTGTCTATTAATAATTCCATTAAGTACAAATGTATAAATCTAAGACAACCTTTACCAAGTATGAAACGGTACAAAGGGCATATGATGTGAGAGAAAGAAAACACAGTAAACACTAAAAGCCAATCTAATATGCCTGCAGGAAACAACACAATAAGTAAATAACTTACGTAATGCACCAAGAAATGCTTGAACAATATGTTTGGTACTGAATGAAAAAACCTGATTAGAAGAGGTTAGTCTGAACTGAAGACATATTTTTTCCAGTTATTTATTTTTTAAATGAAGTGGTTTTTTCAAAGAATATTACGATAAGTGATTATATTACTTAAGTTTTACAGGCATTACTCAATTTTTATTAGAACCTTTTATAAGTAACAAGCGAGGATATAGTCCATTATATAGTATGTACGAGTATAGTAAGTGGTTAGTACTGCACATGGACTTATAACCAGCAATAAAACATGAGCTCTCTTGAAAGCTGGAAAATGTGGAATGAACTTCCTCCTGAAGTATTCCCTCAGGACTATGACATGGGGCTCTTCAAGAGGGGTGTAAAAAGAGCTGTCCTTCAAAGCCGGCGATGCATTGGCGACTCCTCTGGTGTTGCAAATGGCAAGTTGCAATAGGCGACGGTGACTGCTGTCCATCAGGTAGGCCGTCTGCCTTATAATTAGGATACATATAAAAAATAAACTAAAAAATGCATTGCTAATCTTTAGGACAAGATAGTAGCCTCATATGCAAGTTAGCTGGCTGCCGAAACATAAGAACTACTTCCCGCTAGAAGACCGACTTTAAAACCACTTAACTGCATACTATATCATACTGAAAGCCAAACTAAAGATCAGGAAACCGTAAATAGTAATTTATACAATATATTCAATTCGCGGTTGAGACCATTGATCCCACTTTGCGGGAAGCTTTGGAGTTCCCTAACAGTATTAATAAACTTTGCAACTTCATTAGATAGATTAACTGAACTCATATATTAGGACATCAAACTGAAGTATTGGGATAACCTCATTGAGTTAATGGCCGCTATAGATGGTGTTTGGGACGCTTATAGCTCAGTGATGCTAGAACATCAAAAAATATTTTTTAGATAAGCACGTATAGTTTTGCTTCTGTATTGCAATTGCATTTGTAGGTGGTAGAACCCATTGTGGTTCGACTCCGGCGGCACCAACGCCACACCTATTTGTACCTCATTACACCAGTGTTAGGCGCTGCTGGTTTGAAAGGTGTGGTAAGGGAGACAGACTTTTCTGAGGCGTTCCAGCTTAGTCCTCAGGGGTAGCGGCGCATCTGTGGCCGACCTCAGGTAGGAATATCTAATCTTATCTGGGGTTGATTACAGATGTCCATGGGCGGCAGTAGCCACTTACCATCAGGTGGACTGCATGCTCGTCTGCTACTTCTATATTATAAGAAAAAAATGTATTCTATTTTTTAATGTCTAGCCAGGTACTCTAGTTATTTTGGGACGAATTTTGCTTCCTCATATCCTGTATTTTTGTCGTTTATTGTTCTGTAATGGTTAACACAAACCGATAGATATCCTAAAAATAATATAAACATATAGAGATACTGGGAATAAAATTGTTTGAAGTAAAATTAGTGAGCGTTAATCAGATTTCTTTTTCATTATTCAAGGCAGTTTCCTCATTTTCACAGATATTATTGTTCCTGTGCAATTTATTCCATATTTACCTCAGTACGAGCAGTATATTTTTCTCCGACAAATATTCTGAATGACATTTTAAACGTATGTAGGTAATGGTAGTTGTTTTAACACTTAGCGACCGTTGATCACAAATTATCTAATAACCAGAGGCAACATTCTGATTTTCGTCCATATTATTAGCTCCAAAATGTAACGTTACATTTTTTCAGAGTCTATCGGGCCTAAGCCTTTGGGTTGATCACTAACCCTCATATATTCCGTTGTGATAAAGGAAGAAGAAATTCATCATACCATTTTATTATCTAACAGATGAGCGACCTTGTAGATCTCTTTGCACCATTTTTGTTTCAAAGTAATAGGTTTGTAGATAAGTAATGAACCTAATTTTATTTAATATTAATCTAACGTCTTCTAAACAGGCAATAAACAAGTGGGCAAAATTTAGGTAATTAAGTAAGTAAGCGTTTACTTGTATGGATATATGTTTTACAAATCAATGTCCACTGTACTAAACATAGTAAAACTCATTGTATTACGAATTTATCTAGTATACTTATACTGACCTTTTGATTTAGGTTTTGTTTTACCCTTTATCAAAAAACCTTCAGTTTAATGCATACGTGATGTGTTTGAAATTTGTTTTAATTTTGATTTTTTATAACAGTGTTTTTACCAAATGTTGTCTATGGATGTTGTACCTGAGCCACGTGACACAAGGCTCCTCGAATAGACCTCAATCTCTACCATGTTATTTTATTTCATGAGACAGAGTCGACCCCATTTGTCTTTGTTCTCCGTTTCCTATATTTTTGCACGCAAACTCCATTATCTAATTTAGCTTTGTATGAATGCCAAGTCGGTATTGTTACTTTCTAGAAGAGAGCTTTATTTTTTATATACAACAAACATTAGAACACATTCGTTTCAATTACGCGAGTTTTAGGGAGTATTTCTCTTGAACATTTCGTATCGTTATCATGCACTGATAGCCTACTGGTTCAAACTCGGCCTCTCAATTGAGGCGTCTGAGGATCGAATCCCAAACACTCATCACTGATTGTTCCAAGAATTTGCGTATTAAATTTTTTTTTAATATGGAAGTAGCAGACGAGCCTGCAGTCCTGACGGTAAGTGGCTACTGCCGCCTATGGACATCTGTAACCCCAGATAAGATTAGATATTCCTACCTGAGGTCGGCCACAGATGCGCCGCTACTCCTGTACTATACTAGTAAAATCGCCTCAGAAAAGTTGGTAAACTTAACACACCCTTCAAACCGGAACACTGCTGCGCTTAACACTGCTGTTATTAAGTAGAAATAGGTATGGAGGTGTAGAGGTGTGAATAGTGCCGCCGGAGTCGAACCACAAAGGGTCCTACCATCTTCAAGTAAGTTCATTAAATATCACTTACGATAACGGCGAAGGAAAAAATTGGAAGAAAACCAACATGACTGAGTTTTCAAAAGGGTGTGAAGTCTTACCAATTCTCAATTGGCCAGCACAGTCGACTATAGCCTAAATCCCTTTCACTTTGAGTGAAGGCCCGCGCCCAGCAGTGGGACAATGGGTTAACGAATGTATCACTGTGTTGAATAGGAATCGATAGACAAATGATGTTACAGTGTAGAAACGTCATCCTGTCTGTACTTTGAAGCCATGATATGTCACTGTCTAGTTCAGTGCTCTAAATCGTCGTCCAGGGGACTGTTACGATGCTCACTATATCAGTCTCAATTTGCTTGCCTATTTACCTATAAATTTAAATACATGTTCCATTATCCAGATCTAATTATAATAAATTCTCACATTATTCAGAGTGAATCATAATCTTAATTATTAAATACTACTCAAAGATATTAAACAACCTGATGTATATTTTTGTTCTTCTTCAGTCCATCTGATGGTAAGTGGCCAATGCCTCCCATGGACAGATATCGTTACTGATGTAATCAAAGCCAGAGTGCATTAGATTCCTATCTGAGGTCGGCCACAGTCTCCCTTACCACATCTTATAAACCAGAACAGCAGTGTTTTAAACTGCTGTTATTTGGTAGAATTAAGTGTGGCGGACGGTGGTGCCGCAGGAGTTGATCCACAAAGAATTCTACCACCAAAATTGCATTGCACTTAAGATAGTTAACTTAAAAAAACTTAAGTATCCATAATCAGGATATTCACAATGCGTTAAAGTACCGAAATTAAGCTTGAATAAGTTAATGAGTTCGCAAAGTGAGTGATCTCAACTTTATCTTATCGTAAGACTCACAAACTGACTTTAATTCCAATCTGCATGCCGATCGAGTTACAGTGCTTAGTTCACTTCAGTTGCATGGCCAATTAACAAGCATTCGATCCCATGGTAATAATTAAACTTAACTTGATTAAACTTAATCCATTGTCGCATTAATCGATGAATATAGCACCATGTTTTAAAGTTTTCAATGGAAGCCTATCTATTCATACTTAGCGACGTGGCCGTACTACCACTTAAACCCTCCGTCTGAAAAGAGAGCTGTATCCAGCAGTGGGAGTGTGCAGTGGTGATTCAATCTCACTTGGGCGGAGCCCGACGGGGCAGTGCGCTGAGAGGACTCCGGTTGCATTCCTTTGGAGATCCCGAAGTCCTCTACCCAGCGCCGAGGATGGCCACATGTGGGTAAAAGTCCCACATAACCGTCACTCCCAGGGCGTCGGGTACCTTTTGAAGGTTTCCCCCTCGTAAAAATAAAAAGCAGTGGGACAATAATGTATTGACGCAAGAAAACTGTATTTTTTTTTTATTATTTGTACCATTAACGATTATCAGAGTATCTTTTCTTTAACGCAGCTGGCGAAAAGAATTGAATGGTAGAAATTATCACGTAAATAAAAAATGTTATGTCGCATCTTTATGACTTTATCCCCTTTCTTATTATCTCTTTCTATTATAAACGAGTGTGTATATAGTAGTATCGAGCATACAAGCATCATGCGCGGCCGTTAGTACATATAACAAACTACTTTTAATTCCAATCTGCATGCCGATCGAGTTACAACGTTCACTTCAGTTGCATGGTCAAATAACGATCCGATCTCCCGCGGTAGTGATTAAACTTAACGGAAATCCATTCTGTACATTTACCTTTTGGATCACTACAAATCTGTCTGTCAGATAGCCACTAACTACAGATTCTGTGATTCGTTGCCTACCTGTTGTGAATAAAGAGAGTAATAAAACTTTATCCAATTCCATTTCACTATTTTACATATTAATATATTATTTGACTTTTTACATATTATTTTTTGTTGTTTTTAATCAAATAAAATAAAGGGACTTTTCACACAAAGGGTTTTATGTCGTATTTATTAATGTTTTTGTGTGAAAGCTAGTTCTATATGGATATGGATGTATAAAATCTACATACACCAAGGAAAAAAAAAAACAATTTAAGCTACTGGAGAAATTTTATGGTGGTAGAACCTCCTGTGGTTCGACTAAGGGGTCACCACCGCCACACCTATTCCTGTCTAATAATAGTAGAGTGACGCACCGATGTGTGCTGGGGCATAACAATTTAGTCTTCAGTGGTAGCAACGCAATTGTGGCCGACCTCAAGTAGGACTCTATAGTTATCTGAAGTTGATTACAAAACAAAGATGTCTATGGGTGACAGTGACCACCTACCATCAGATGGTCTATACTCATTTACTACTTTATTATAGAAAAACTTAAAACATTTTATAGTATTTAACTTCCTGCCCGTGTGTAACTGCCCATCGAGTTAACATAAACGTCTTAATGACCAAAGAAAATGTCTTACAAAGTTGTTCCAAATAACACAACAGTAGCAAGACACATTTGTACGTTGAACGAATAAGCAATATCGAACGGCGTTAAGCCAGTGGGATTTGTCATAAATTATAATATAACGAAATAGCCACTTTTGTGTGGAGTGTATTACAGTCACGCACCGCTACGCTCGGTTCTGCCACAATTACCGAATACGCACGTATTACGCGCGTACATACGTTACGCAATAAAACAGGCTTGTTAATTGTTTATAGGTTGTACGTTCAACGCAAATATGTACAAGTGTGTCTGTGTTAAAAAGGTCCACAGTAAAGTCACCAAACTCTCGATTATTGCTTTTTCATTATTATTTTTTTAATTGGATCGTCAAATTTACTCATCTTTACGGTTCTGTAAATAGTAAAACAGAATCTATTTAATTAATCGTGTCTGTCTGACTGTATATACATCTGTGCATGTGATAGACATCCTACATGGACTTAAGAACACATAAGAAAATGAGGTATTTTTAGAAAGTTATTTATTATTAAAATAATTATTATTAAAATGATTAAAATGTTATTATTAAAATGTGAGATAATCACAAGTTTCTTATTATTCTTTCTTATTATTAAAATGTGACATAATCACAAGTTTCGATTTTTTTTTATTTATGTCAGAATTTTGTGAAAAATACGCGTCCTAAAATTACTACCTATTTTTATATTAACTACATTTTTTAAATGTATGCAGTATACACCTGTCTAAAATTAAGAAGCTACTAACAATCAGTGAAAATAAAAAAATAAGTGTTTAATTTGACACAATAGCTGAAAGAAGCCTAATCTAATCCCTAGAGTCGCTAAAACAGTTTAAATTCAGATCTGTACCCAGATCAAGTCTGTAGAGTTCGTCTGCACGTTCAGATGTCATCTCCCTCGGCAGTGATTCAAGTTAATGGTAATCTATTCTACGTTCACTCTTTATTTCCTAATATTTCATTCAGAACTGTATACAATTCCTACCGTCAAATTTCCCAGTCAAAGGCATTTACGTGTTCCTTATTTTTTTTTATGTGTAAGCATTTAGTACAATAGGTCAATAACGATACATAAAGGTGTTACACATGTCATAACTTAGTTAAAATGTTAGGATTAACAAAAAAGTAAATGAAAATTAAAGTTAAATGAAATGAAAATTTAAGTTGAATGAAAGTTAAAGGTAAATGATATTAAGATTAAGACGGATGCAATAATGTGAAAATTAACAATCAATAATAGTAATACTAAAATGAATTATATAATAATAATAGGAATAATGCTTAAATTGAATGATGCCCATCGTTTTGACATCGGTCAGATTTACTGAATACCTGATTTTTTGCTGTTTATGATAGACAACTGTCTATCATAATAATTACTCCAGGAATAAAAAAAGGCAAGAGCATATTGCATTACACTGTTTATTATGTGTTGGTGCATATTTAAAAAATATTTTTATTTTTATTTAAGCCTGGGACTATCTCGTATTATCATTCAATTTCTTTATTTATTCAAATAAATAATAGGATGCTTATAGATGCGGATTTTATATTTATCTTTTATATTTAAATATTTCTATTTTTCATTGAATCCGTTGAGCTTACGACGTAATCTTGTATCTACCTTTTAAACTTACATGTTATGAATGTTATCACTTTACGGGTTATCTCAATCAATGAATTTATAAATTTTAATTTGTTTATTGATAAAATAGTGTTATTTTATAAACATACTTTAGTTCCCAATTGGCTTAAAATTTAAATCTAGGTTGAACCCCAGTAAAGTTCAGCTCACGTCCGAACGCCACAACGTCCCGATCTCCCGAGGCAGTGATTAAACTTCATGGTAATCTGTTCCACTTTCGCCTTTTAATTTCCTTTACTTAGTCTTTCATGTCCAACTTTAGATGCTATGGTGCTAGGCTCACATTACACGACGATAGTATTTGGCATTCATTACAACAAAAGTATTTTTAGTTAAATACAACCAACCTTAATAGTCATAGAACACAAATTAATTCCGTCACATTTTCACTTCATTCAATATATGTAATATGTCAATATAATCTCTATTATATAATATATGTCGTGCTTAGTTAATATCATAAAACGAAAAGATTATGTATTAAGGGATATATAGTTGACATTCTCAAGATTTTATACAAGAATCAAAGTAGAAAATTTTAGTCTGAAAATATGTATGATTGTTTCGTAAAAATTTAATGTCCGTTCACGGGCATGTACGTAAAATTTAATACTCTTTTATATGAATAAAAATCCACGTAAAAAGTAAAATATTACGAGCCTGTTTAGTTACTAGTTCCTTTATAATGCGACTTGACTCATGAAAATAAATTCGTGAAAATTGTTTCATACAATATTTACACACATTTTTCACAAAATCATATAGTAACGCCTTGTTTGCCCATAATAATATTATGCTTCCACCGATCTGCCACAAGCTAACTTTTTGTTTTTGTCTCTTATTTAGTAGAGTTTAAAATCACCAAAGGCCACAACGCGCCCATCTCCCGCGGTAATCACAAAGTTAATTTAATCTCTTTCAATTTCGCCTTTTAATTTTCTTGGCTTAATCTATACCTGTTAATTCTATGAAAATACATTTTAGGAAAGTAATTTTTGTTTGAGAAAATAAAATATAAGAAAAACATTCTAATTAACTGTGATCATGTTATTGTTTTGATAATAATAATGTATGATTAATTATTTCTCATAATAAAGCATCTATTTCTATTAATTTATTTCTACATAACATATAAGATAATAGATATAAGATAATTTATTTCTATATAAGCACATAGAAACGTCTATGGTATTATTCGTACTTCACATCATTCCGTAACTAGCGCAATAAGACTAAAACAGAAAAGCGGCTTAACATGTATAATCCTAAGATTAAACTGAAGTACATAGACCGGGCTACGCTATCCTAATTTAATTTACCTTAAAAGGGATACATAGATAAATACGTATAGTTCCGAGTAGCTCAAAGTAAGATGTTTTAATTAAGTCTAAGGCCTCGCGATAAATAACTGGCGTGGCGGGCAGTCGGGACGGCACTAATTGCTAGTATATTTAATCCGGGAAAATACTACGAGCCCTGATTTCCATAAGCTTCAATTGTTTGTGTCCGTCCCCGTACCTGGATGCGATTTAGTTGCGGCCTTGCCCATTCTTGTTTACCTTTAAGCGACCGGTGCTGAATGACTAAGTTGGCATTAGGCTAGCTCATTATTTACTTAACATTTGAATGAACTGCAAAGCGCCAGTTGCACGTACAATCGGATCATAATATTAATTATGTAAATCGATACTTATATCAAGTATCGAATAGCTAATCAATCGAATACATAGTGGTTTTTAATCCAATGAGTGTTTCAGTGTAACGCTGGTATTACTTTTGAAAATCCTTTTTGAATTTATATTTTTCGTACTGGTTTTACTATTTAAATAGAGTTTGTTTATGTTACACGGTTTACCCGTTAACACTTACGCTCTGAATGAAAATGTGTTTTTTTACTTTATTATGAAAAACGTTATTTTTCACAGTACACATTCTGATAACTTTCTGATATATTTACTTCTAAGTGAGAATTCACTATAAATTTATAACCTACTAGCTGACCCGACAAACTTTGTAACTCAAATTCTATTTATCAAATATATTTCATATAAAATATAACCTATGTTACTCTTGGATAATGTAGCTTTCGAATGGTGAAAGAATTTTTAAAATCGGTTCAGTAGTTTTTGAGCATATTCATTACAATCAAACAAACAAACAAAGTTTTCCTCTTTATAATATTCGTATAGATTATTTATATTACAATAATCTATGATTACAATATTAATTTATAATAGAATATGGTGTAAAAAGGGCAAACTCGTATTTCACTACACTTTATTTCTAGACGTAACGATGCTATATTTTAGTGCGCCAACTTATTCAACATTTTAATACACCCAACTCATTTACAGTACAACTTATGTAACAGGAAAAAACAACAGTGCGCTTCTTTATTTAAAAGAAGCTGATTGTGTACTCTACTCACGGCGCCGGCTCGTTTGTGAAGGTAACAATGTTGAGTGGAAAAGAGTTAAAAGGCCGCTTCCCCGCAGAACTCAAGTGTGCGCGGGCTCGGTTACGTATCATTAACTTTGTTTTATTTTCACATAAAATCTCACCACATCAATTACTTACGTTTTTAAATAGGCCGACGCCACAACTTTATAACGAGTCACCGCAAATAAGAGGGGTTAATTAAAATTGCTTAAAATTTGGTAAAAGTTGTTCCTATATAGGTTCATACTGGTTAAGTAGCACAGGCATTGATAGCATTGATAATGTTTGAAACTCGGCGTCTCGATCAACGGGTCCGAGGTTCGCACCCAGGCACGCACATCTGATTTTCAAAGTTATGTGCGTTTTATAAATTAATTGTCACTTGTTTTATCGGTGAAGGAAAACATCGTGAGGAAACCGGCATACCTGAGAGATTTTAAAAAAAATGTAGTCAGTATGTGAAGTCTACCAATACGCACATGGACAGCGCGATGGACTATGGCCTGATCCTTCTCATTCTGAGAAAAGACCCGTGGCCAGTAATATGTTGACGACGACTGGTTAAGTAATGGGGATATAAAACTGGTTTAATTCGCTTTTAAGGGGATAAATCGCGGTCAGTTAGGGGTGGTCTTGTGTAATCGAAGCTTACGGCTAAATCAAAACCTCTCTCTTTGTTTAATTTGTAATATTTTAAAAGTTAATTAGTATTATGAAAATTCATTTCTCTTTTATCCAATTTGTAATTAAATGTATTTTAAATTACGTCCTGTCAGTAATCTGTTTTGTGTCCAATTTTTACATTCATTAGTTACTTATTCTACTATTAATGTTATTACTACCGGAGGTGATGTTTTTTATGTATACGATATAGCAAAAAAAATATTAAGTGGTCATTTTCATCTTTTGGCATATGGCGGCATACCCACCCTTAATTTATAGGATAGGAGGCCTAACTAAAGTCAATCACATAATTTTTGTTGCTTTTGAGGCGTGAATTTGCTACTACAGGACGGGTTGCCTCAATTATACATAAATTATTGTAAGGTGTGCCAGCGGGTTGGATCACAATAAGGTCTATTATAACGTCTGTAATATTATTACTATAAATTCGAATATTTTGTTATATTTTAACACTTTCTAACTGAACTAAATTCCCAAAATTTATAACAAATATGATATTAACAAAATAAATAATAGTTAAAAAAAAACTTAAAAAACACGCTTTTATTGCTAATCGAACTAAAAACTACAAAATAATGTATATTTCAATTCAGAGTAAAAAGCGTTGGGTGAATTTTACAGCGGTTCATAACTATTCATTCTCTCATAGATAATTGCACTCCACACAAAACACTCCAAACAAAAGTGTCTCTTTTGCTATATCGGACAACTTGTGACAAATCACATTCGTGCAAATCTATTTATACTCTTAACCCCACACTATTATCAGAACAGAAAACCAATTTAAGTTTTTGGATATCTGGCTTGCCGAGATTGAACTCGGATCCCTCTGCATAACAGACGGAAATGATGATCGCACCTCTCCGGTACGTCCACCGCATAGTGCCGCCATAGTTGAAGCCCGAAGATCCCTATAGCATTTAAAAAATACCTCTGAAACGTCATTAATATCTTCAATATTATTATCATACTTTTTAAGTAAACAATTATGATCTTGCAGAATCATCATAACAAATGAAATTAACAAAATAAAGACGAATTAACTTAAAACAGTCACATCATACACGTAATAATGCATGAAACAACTCGTAGTACCGCCTATAAACAATTAAACAAGCGCGCTTAACTGCGTAACGCATGTACACGCGTAATGTGCGTATCCAGTAATTGCGGGGAACAGCGCAGCGCCGCGCGTGACTGTAATACACTCCAAACAAAAGTGGCTATTTTGTTGTATTATAATTTATGACGAATCCCAGTCGTGTAAAGCCGGTTGATATTGCCCATTCGTTGGAACAGCTTCTTAAGGGTGTATCTTGCCGTCTGTTTACTAAGATACATAGCTGTTGGGTGACTTTAACGGTAACATTTCTTGTGATTCACCTTTGTTACGCAATTGTTACAATAAAGGACCGATACATTAAATATTTTCTTGCGAGTATAAAAGTCTACTGATCTATTTGTAATGTACTTATCTGACTGACATGTAGACAAAATTACTTTTGGTTTTACCGACCCACTCAATCAAAAAAATATTATGAACTCACACTTTAGTATATTTTTGGCCTGACGCAGGCACGAAAAGTAAATCTTAAACATTTGTAAAAGTACATAAACAATATAAACAACTTCTTTTCTACAAAAAAAGAATGAAAAAATACCGGCTTGGCATTCATCCAAAGCTAAATTAGATAATGGAGTTTGCGTGCAAAAATATAGGAATCGGAGAACAAAGACAAATGGGGTCGACTCTGTCTCTGAACATGAAATAAAATAACTTAGAGATCGAGGCCTACGCACTATGTTCTTATGTTTCGTAGCGCCTTAGTGGCGTAATTATGTGCCTAATGGAGACCTGGCAGAATGATAAAAGATAGATGATGTATGTTAAAAACAAGCAAGGAAAATACGGTAAAGTAAATGTCAACGTACTAATATTTATTGAGGTGAAATAATTGTATTCAAAATACTTTGTTTTACCTTTCAAATTAGTATTCAAAAATATTTAATGCGGTGATTTCTGGTTTTATATTACAATGTTTGTTCAAGTACTCTGAATAAATTAGTTAATCCATAATTGAATACGATACGTACAAAAAATATACGTTCATAGCAAACATTTCCGTTGCGAAAGTTTCGCTAAATTTTCATTAGTTCCAGCCTAAAAGTGTTCCTACCACTCACACAATACTATCAACATTGTCTCCCTTTTGTTGCTTTTTCTACATCTCTACATATATACTCGTAAGTATATTATTCATAAACCGGTACAAAACAAGTACAGGTCTGTGATATTATTCTATATTATATTTTGAATTACGTAAGCTTGGATCCTCCCACAGAGTGTTGATTTAAGGAAAACGAAAAGCGATCTCAATACTAACCTTCAAATCGAAAGTAATTGTTATAAGAACGAGTAACTAAATATCATATCTTCATATTGAATAGATATATTTGTCTAGAAATATTTATTAGAATTTAGAAATTGTAACTATATGAAAGATTTCTTCTCTAGTCAGACTGTTTCAACTGTTCTTCAATCATTTCCAAATGGTATCTTCGTAGAAACAGGTACATGAGCAATATGATTTATATAGAATCATAAACATGAATAAATTATCATACACGCAACATTTTTCAAATTTATAACCGATGTTAAAATAAACCAGACTCCTTGATATTCCTAATGCTAAATATACATTAAAATAATTTTAGCTGTATAGCTAATATATGGGAATACAATATCACATGTCAATGACAGATGTTTAATCAGTCGAGATTTGTATACCATTTGGCCCTGTTCTAATACACGATAAATTGCATGAGATACCTCAGATGTAATGTAAGTACATACAGAGGAATGTACTTTGATTTTAACAACACATTTTTCCATAGATCTGGTTACAAACATTCATGTTGTGAGCACCAGTCGGGCTGGTATCCCGATAAATCCCCATTTTAGTAGCGTGGGTGAGTTTGTTTTAAACCTCCCAATGCTTACAGAAGAAACACCTGTCCAGCAATAGCGTGAACTATCCTAAGCTACCGGTAATTTACATTTCATTTATTGCATTACATCTAATAAAATATGCACTTCCATAACCTACCAAATCATTTAAATAAAATAATGATATTTCAATATTATCACATAATGATGTACAGGTACAACCAAATCTTTAATGTCATATATTACCTTAGAAGATTAAGCATTTTGTAATGTACAAAATATCGACTAATAATGATATTCGCTGAGAAGCTTAATCAAATTAAATTGTCTTCATTAGAGTATTAATTAATCGGGACACGATTATATCGAGTCGGTCTGTTTACAGCTTAACTACATTAACAAAATGTCACATATATAGCGTAATAATAATATATGTCGCAATATTTTTTCATATAATTTAATAAATGTACATTAATATATAGTTAAATTATTAAAAGTTATTTATAAATACAACACAGTGCCCATCGTTTCTGAACAATCTATGAAACAACATAAAGTGCTCTGCGTTTTGTTAATGCTCTCAGAGAATTGTTGTTGAAAACAAATTTTCGCGAAAAATATCTGTTTTTCGATAAAACTGTGGACATTATAAAATTTACGCGAAAGACAACCACGTGAACATTTTAATGGAAATAAAGTGGCAATCAGCTGTGCTGTCCACTTTATAAAATTGTCAGTAAGGGCTGACACACATAAAACCAAAAAAATACAGTGTAGGAATCGGCACATAAAAACGTAGCGGTGCCGCACCGCCGAAATTGGCGATGCTAAAACGCCGCTCATCGCAACACTGAAGTTTGCGTTGTACACGCCGTGTATTCCGGCGTTTACTTGAAAAATAGTCTCTGTAGCGGCGGCACATTTAGTAACGCAATGCAACGCAACGCATGTTCAATGTTTAGCGGTACGTTGCGTTGCGGTACCGCACCGCTTTCATATATGTCAGCCCTAAATATATTGTAGATTTGAGATAAGTGGTGTGCCTCTCTAGTCCTTCAAAATACGAATAGGTAGACTTTTAAGAAGTTTATAAAACACAGCCGTGTAGGTTTCCTCGCAATGCTTTCTTTATCGATAAAGCAAACGACAAATAATTTTCAATACGTATTTTACTTCAAAACATTTGCGGGATAGATGCGAAACTCGAAGCTCTAGATTAAGAGGACAAATTTCCAACCTATCTAATAAAATAAGTTGTCGTAAAAAATATTTTTGAAATACTCTCTATATATCACACCAGTACAATTTTGTACAAAAATAATTTAACTAATAAGATCAGTTGGCTTATGTAGGTGAAACGATTTAGATCCTAACTTGCTGGAACTTGGACTAAACTTTGCTACTTGGACGCTGAATTCAGCGAATCACGAAAGTTGAGTTTTTTATGGAATTGGCTAATATATTTGCCACGATGCGATGCGACAAAAGTTTACGTTCTATATATAATTTAAAAATATTTGCACGGGCTCAATTAAACTGTATATTTATTTTGGTAAATATATTTTTTTGTAATTTAAAGAAAGTGACCACTGTCGACAATGAATATATAGGTAATAGGATAGGATATATATAGATAAAATTGAAATATACAGAAAAGTTACGTAATGTATGTTAGGTATACGCAAGTTTTTTAAAATGATATTCAAGTTTAAACTGCCAGCGACGTACGGCAACAGTCGGCAACGGTCGCTGGCGACAGCTCGCGACAGGCTTCTACCGCGGCGGATTGTCGGACGACAGACGGTGACGGTAAAGCGGCATTCGCCAATGCGGGCCCTCATATATTCTCCCCTCCTCTCAGAAACGCCTCGGCTAACGCTTAATATTCCACCTTATCACATGAATTAACATGACAGTACAAATATGCCTATTATAATTAATATCAGAGGTCGTTGCAACTTGTATTGTTTTAATAGATTATATGTTTGTAGTGCAGAGCGGTAATGGAACGCTGTAAATCTTTCACCGAACAGGGCGACGGATCGCGCTGTTCGCTGCAAAACATTTTTTCCATTCAGCCCATTGGGAACATGGGTCGATTTTGTACATTCAATATTATAGTGTACACTATACGGCCATCGTTTTACGATTCGAGTGCCCACAGAGCATCAAACAAAATTTATTTTATAACAAAAGTTTAATTTAAAATTGTGGTGAAACGTTGTAAAACTCGTCAACGAGTCCCGAAACAAAATTAAAACAAAGAGAAGTTGGTTTCCTGATCGCTTTATTATTCAAACACATTTTGTTCCTCTTCACTTATGCCCACATTACAAACCAAACCGCTCGGTTTATCTTTTTTATACAATTCAGCCGTAGACGCTTAAATTCTAATTCATAATAAAGTTACTTTAATGATTTTAATGGTACTTTAGTCTAAAGGTTCTGTACCTAGGTCCTTTTTAGCAATGGATTTCAGTGAATATTGAATATTTATATTAGATAGCATATATATTTATCTTTTGTAATATTCACATTGAAAATAAGTTATCTTTAGTCATGTGCTATAGTTTGTTGAGTATATCCCCTAAATCAATATCCTCATCACAATAGAATAATATACTCCGTTTGTATTACTCTTCGCAGAATGTGTATGTAATATTAACCCAAACTTGCAATATATGTAAAGAGTTCGCGACGAAAAAATGTTTGTTAAACGTAATATGAAAGGTAACGAATGTGACTAAGGAGCTTTATTTATCTAAGTATATTTTTATTCGTCAAGCGGCATTGCGACACTGAGCCAAATAACCTGACGCCGTTGGCTGAAATAAGGCGCTTTCTAATTTACATTCTGTATACAAATTGCGCAAATGTGAGCATGAAAATAAAATTCTCATCGTTTGTGTTTTCTTGCGGGGTGGTCTTTTCTCGCATTATGTAAATTTTTATTACGAATTCTGTCAAATTAGTTTATATACACTTTATTCGGGCTCCTCATAGATTTCAATGACTTGCCTTTTTTATTGAGATATAATTTTTTCGCTTTGCGCCAATTCATACAAATTTACCGTTAATTATTCGTTTTATTGCGGTGTATATGAATAGTACACAGGTGCAGTATGCTAGATATAATATATTTTTTCCAAGTGCAATCTTTAGTTATTCAAACATATCTGTCTCACTAAACATAAGTAAATTAGTATTAAAACTAGAATAAATTAGGTACTCTGTTTTTAATAATGATAATAGATCATTCCACGGCTTCATTTCATTAAAAGGTAAATTTCAAAGTGTGACAAAAATTCGAGTTCATTCCATTACTTCTTTCATCTTGCATCGGTATTGTATCTCTTTTCCTCATGCTATTAATCCAGAATGAATTCTTGATCACGAGCCGCCATTATCATTTAGCGGTTAATAAATGTGAGGGCAAACGTCGAAGGTAACTCACAAGGGGGATCAAAAATCGCAGTCATAATCGTAAAAAGTTTAAGAGTAACGCGCGCTCTGAATTCCAAAGGATCTTGTCATTACTGAAAGAGGTCGGTGACTTGCAATAAAGAACAGTATTGTTTGATATTACAAGTGCATGTAACTTTAAACAAGGATATTTTTATATCATACTCATACTCATCATACTGTTTGTGTGGTAAGGGAGATAGACTTTTCCGAGGCGTTCCAGCTTAGTCCTCAGGGGTAGCGGCGCATCTGTGGCCGACCTCAGGTAGGTATATCTAATCCTATCTGGGGTTGATTACAGATGTCCATGGGCGGCAGTAGCCACTTACCATCAGGTGGACTGCATGCTCGTCTGCTACTCTTATATTATAAAAAAAGTACTCCTAACACTAACTACGAGGCGTGTGTACATAACTCTTCCTATATTTGTCTTAAAAGATCTGACGAATTGATTTTTTAAATCTTTAATATTATAACTTATTAATTGTTTTAGTCTTCTTGTAATAGTATTCAAGATTGCCTAAATATTTATGTTTAATAACATTTTACAAAAGTTACGTCAAAATTGTGAAATACCTTTTAAAATAACCTGTAACAAAATAGTTCCAATCAAGTGAAGTGATACAGTGACTCAGCTTTGCGCAAGATTTCTGGGAAAACCCCTAGTCATTCGGATAGAGAGGCATCGAGAGACATCAAAATACTATTCTATGAATATTTAATAGAAACAAAAGATAACTTCCAGTATTGGAAGTGCACCTCAGTACCATTTATATTTATCAACTTACTGCTGAGCTTGGGCCACTGCGATACACCGAATTCCTTCATTCCTCCACTTGCAATAACTTAAGTAAGAGCTGCAGGCATATCAATTAATTCACTACGATTTCTTTCGTCATAAAATAATCACAAATAACTAACAGGACAACTGAACACAACCTATGTACCTAATTGGCAATTGCTCCCGGGATTCGATCCGGGATTAAAATTCCAAGCACTACTTGGCTACGTATGGACATTAATTATTTATTTATCAAACTTAAAATAATCTAAATCATAACCGTCCACCTATGTCTGTTGCCCTCACAGACCTATATCTAAAAGGTCTGTGAGGGCAACAGACATAGGTGGACGGTTATGATTTAGATTATTTTACCCTCACAGACCTATATCTAAAAGGTCTGTGAGGGCAACAGACATAGGTGGACGGTTATGATTTAGATTATTTTAAGTTGTTGCCCTCTTCAATTACACCTTTTAAGATCTAACAAAGCTTTAGTGTTTTTAGAGGGTTTTCTTAGAACACACGTTCTAACAAAACCCACTAAAAACACTAAAGCTAATAATAATAATAGTTTATTGTCCAATAAAATTGTACATACAGACTTATGTATTACAGTTATCAGATAGTGCAGTATACAGATAATGATGACATTAATACTAAAATAACATAAATATAGTAAACTCTGGTACCCATTGTAAGATTTAACTTGTGTTATGGGTATCCGGAGTTTTATAAAAAATATATATATCCGGTCGATCTCTGTATCTGAGCTGTAAAGAATATCTTGAGCCAGCAGACTATTTTATCTAACAAAATTAATAAAAAAAATTAATATAAAATAATTAATATAAATATACCTACTATTTAAGAAAAAACTACTAAAAAAAACCCCGATATAAATAAACCATGGTACTTTACTATAGAACTCTGTTCGTCTTTAGTTACCCAACTAAAGTTATCTCATACATACAAAAGCCCGAGCTACACTGATGGAGGTCGCACTTCGGGCTCCACATTACCTGCTTGGTGCACAACATGTGAAAACGCCTGCATAAGCACTTTGCTACGTACCACAAACTTTCCACGAACACTATCCGATACTCATAAATATTCAGAGACGTCTAGTCGGTGTGTTTTGTTTAATACCCGAGAATAAGATTGCTGAATAAAGCTGGAATGAGGGGAGAAAATCCTTGTGAGGGCAGTATTCGAGTATTCGATCGAGGTTCCTATCACTAACTATAACTTTTCCAATTTTTTGAGTATTAATATTTTTATATTGCATTTATTGCTCCCCTTGATGTAATTGGATGTATTAGAAGGGTTTGCGGTAGATTCCAGAGACACCACCGCCACACTTTTTTGCCGCCTAATATATGCAGTGTCCAACGCTGCTCCGTTCCGTTTTAAAGGGGTATTTATCAGAGGCGTTCCGGCTTAGTCCTCAAAGGCAGCAGCGCCTCTGTAGCCGATCTCAGGTAGGACCTAGTTGGTTCAACTACAACAGGTCTACCCCCTGTATCCAACGGTTTTCCACTGTATCTTATTCAGATCATATAGCAAAAGTGATATATAATCATTTTGCCTAGACAGTCGCAATGTGATAACCTCTTCTCTCTCTCTCTCTCGAATTTATCATACACAATTAATTAGTACCGAAGATTGTAAAATAAACAATTAAACATACATGTGAAATTGTGAACAATTTATTAGCCTAAACAAAGATTTACTAAGAATTTAATCATATTTATTACGTAGAAGGTAAATGAAAATAATTCAATAATCAATTGAATTTAATTTGACGGCAATGACTAATTGGTAATCCTATACTTCGTTTTAATGGGTAACAATATAATTACTTAATGGCGCATATAATTTTTGTTTGTTGGAAAGCAGCGTAGGAGATTTATTTTCCAGTTTATTTACAGTAATTTAATCCATTTACAATTTTAACAAACGAAAATCAGCATTAATATTATTACAGATCTTATAAAGTGTATGAAAAAATCTTTAACTTCAACAAATTATACAATGAATGAAAATAATCAAAAAGAAAAGAACAAAACACAATAAAATTAAAATCATTAAATAAATCACACTTCTTATTTGATGCAGTCATTATTATTAATGTGTGAATTTTCTAGATTGTTTTGTTGTTTTTATTTCTTTGCTGTATGCTGTTTAAAAGTGTAAAAAAAAACACACAAATCCTCTGCAACATTACATAGATTAGCGACGCTCACTTTGACCGTCCAATCGTTTGATTCAAATGCTTTTCCTAATCTTTCTGACGGAATACTAAATTCACTTCTAAATCGAATGCATTTTATTTTTACAGAGACCAGGGGGCTTACCACCATCTTTAAAAACCATGATGGTTCAGGAAAGTTTTATTTTAATATTGCATCAACATTTTTTTGTCTCGTACCACGACCGTGTTAAACAGTATTATTTTATTCTTGCCCAGTGATGTAAAATAATGAGTAATTTGTTTATTCCTTATCCAAAATGAAACGAGACATCGAAACTAGTGTCATCTCTTTCGCACTACGGTCTTGATTGTGGTACGATAATTCAATTTATGATTAAAATAATATTGTTTTAAGAGATGGTAGTAGGCCTCCAGTGCTCTCCGCGTCATAATATTTTCTTTTTATATCTTTTATATTATTATGGTCAAACTCACAAATAAAACTCTTAAGTCACATTAGCGTGTTAAATATTAGGTATGAACAATAAACACCATAATTATCACCATATCAGTTGTATTAAATATCAAAAATGTGTATTATATTATCAAGAATTGAGTAAATAATCTATGTAATAGTAATTTTATTATCTAGATTGTTTATTTTGGCTATCAACTTATCAGTCTAAAATACAGACTTAATTTCCAGCAAGTTTCACTACACAACTTCACAACTGAAGATAATTTATGGCATTAATTATCTCGATATAAAACCTGGAGGTGAGGAAAAGAACTGCGCTACAAGCTGTTTCATTAACATGAACAATATTAAGGAAACTTTAGTGGAAGAGCGTAAATATTTTATACTGATAAATAATGCAAGAATGAATAGGCGTCTTCTAGGCGCGCTCCGTCTGCGGTTGCATCATCACTTTACGTCAGGTGAGATTGTGGTCAGAACGGGCTTATTTATAGTGGGAACATGGTTAATACGGTTAGGCCTTACCTAAGAATGGACTGCTGTTTGGTTCTTTAATGTATAAGTAAGACTTACATGTATGAGGCGTTTCAATTCAGTTCTTAAGTGATGCAACGCATTTATGATCGGTTTCAAGTAGGACTTCTTAGGTTGATTCTGAATAATAAAAGGTAATCATTGAAATGTGTTTCAAGAAATGCAAATCAAAGATCAGGGTAGAATTTCTCACACGATGGCTTAAGTTTTAGGAATAGTAATGCATTTGTTGGGTTCCCCTGTCCCGTTTGGTGATAAGTGCTGTAGTGCCGAATTACCATCAGGTATTATTATTTGCTATATGCCACTTAAAATGAATTGCCTAATCTTAAGCCACGTATTTAATACCTGGCTATTACCTGGTACGATTAATTGAGGTACGAAATAGCTTAAAGTTTGATAACTACTCAATAGACAGTTTAATAGAGCTTCATATTTTTCATCTAAGATAAAAACCGCGATCGACCTCAAATTTTCTTTAAACCAAAAATGCGCCGATGATACATCATCATAAAGTTATTAGCGCTTATATCTGAAGACATCGCGAAACATTAACGTGCAGACACGTAATCCAACATATAAGTAAGCTGTAAGCGCGGATAGGAAATGCTACGCGATGTCTTAATCTCACGGTGTCGAGAACATGTGACGATATTATTTTTCTCGGGATCATATCGGGTGATTAATAACGTATTCCTTCTGCCGTTGCTACGTCTTATTTGATATCATTTATGCCTCCCACATACACAACAAGTTTCGTGAGAGTTAATGGATTAATTGATAGCTCGTTCGCTCGCCGCATCTTATTTTTCGTTTCGCGAATGTATTTTCCGGGAATTCCGGGAATTGTGTTACGTGAATGGAAGAGAATGGACATTTTTCATCTTTGTAGGTACTCAGTGCTAATGAAAAGTAATTAATACCTTTCGAAATCGCGGATACAAAAAATGAAACGTAACGTAAACTACAAAAAGTTTTACCCAATATACATATGAGTGTATTGTTAATGTTTAATATTTTCAATAAAACATCTTTGTTACTTTAATACCATTTGTTAAGTTTAGTCTTCGTCGATACTCTGAAGGTGGTAGAACCCTTTGTGGTTCGACTCCGGCGGCACCACCGCCACACCTATTTCTACCTAATAACAGCAGTGTTAGGCGCTGCTATGTTACGGTTTGAAGGGTGTGGTAAGGGAGACAGACTTTTCCGAGACGTGCCAGCTTAGTCCTCAGGGGTAGCGGCGCATCTGTGGCCGACTTCAGGTAGGAATATCTAATCCTATTTGGGGTTTACAGATGTCCATGGGCGGCAGTAGCCACTTACCAACAGGTGGACTGCATGCTCGTCTGCTACTTCTATATTATAAAAAAAACTTATGCAATTTATATCATCCTACTTCAATGAGAAACAATTGAAAAAATGTAATTATAGCAGCATAATCAATGAAAGAACAATTTGAGTAAGCATAATCGACCCTAATTCTATACATGTATACTACATATAAAAAGTATAAATATTCTAATATCACCTAAGGTTGTGTTACACAGTGGATAGTGATATACATGTATAATAAACTATTTTATAAAAAGGCGAACCCCGTCCAATAGCTTGCGACTTATCGAAATCATATTTCAGGAACGTGAGGACGATGAAGCTTATCCTTTTCTAACGCATCTTCAAGCCTCGTTTACATATGCTGATATTTCTTATAAAATATATTCAGGCCTATTGTTTGAAAAAAAACATAAATAGACCCAAGAAGAAATGCAAAATCTATTAATATAACAGCAGCAAGCAAGTCCACTTGTAAGTGATCATGAACATCTGTGAGCAACTCCACAAATGATAACAGGGGGGCTAGCCATGTTACAAATTTTGCATTCTATTCGTTTTCTATTCTATTCGTTAGCAAATTTGATTCTACATATACGATAAGTCTATGGTTAGCGATCAAATTTAATATCAATAAGCCGTCAAATACAATATCGTCTGGTTTCTACTCCAGCCAAAATACCTACATGGTAATGATTAATTATTTAATAGTAATATTACAATATAACAAAATAATATACATAAAAAATAAACCATATTTTATAGTACATGTATTTTATTAATTAAAACTATTTTTGCAAATACTAAACTTAATAATGTGTCTATGAACAGTAACTATGGTGATTGGTGATTGTTTACAATGTTTATAGCGATGTTACTAATGACAGTAACAGCGATTGCATATAATTTGTATAAAATTACCTATTTCAACCTAAGTTACGTATGGCCAAAAGAAAATATCTGGACGTCCAACTTCGTAAAATTTACTGGCTCATGGCACAAATGTCTGTCAGCAACAAACTTGACTAGTACAAAGTCATATTAAAACAAATATGGTCATATGGATCTAAGCTTTGGGGAACCGCAACCAACTCAAACTTGGACATCACACAACGCTTCCAATAGAAAATGCTTCGCATGATAGCTGATGCTGCAGAGACAACAGGGAAAGCGGGAGTGACAAATAAACTAAAATCATATACTCGTCATATAAAGACACCCCAATGACCTTGCTAGTGAGCGTATGAAATCCACTCGCATTTTTAAGCTCATCAAAAGGAGAGCTACTCAGGATCTTCTTCCATCGTAGGAGCGGCTTCCAAGGAGGCAATTATAATAAATGGGTATGCCACTGGGTGTATACCATACATGCCATGCCAACAAATTAAACCTCATAACCACCAGCTTTATGCCTAGACAGGGAGATTGTAGGGAAACAGGAGATAATAATGAAAAAAAGGATACGGATATTAATATTATATTTTTCTTTTAAGGTTTAAATAAATTGTTTAGTTACAAGTAAAGCTAATATGAGAAGGATTAATAGTGATTCAATAAAACAGTTAAACTGAGACAATATTTTTATTTAAGCACTGGAATAACTCTAAGTTCTATCCTATCTATCTATTATATTATAAGCTCATATTAATTTAAAATAGAAAAACGGCTGTGCAATTCATTTCTATAATATTTTAGGATACACTAGTTATAGAGAGCCATATTCAAATTTCAACATATTTAAAGTATACATTTTTAAATGATCAAAAATAATTAAAATCTATAATGCAGTGATAGCGTTTAGAGAAGTGACAAACAGCTGATACAATATCTGCCATTTTATTAGCGTTTATGTTTTCTACAGGGTCGACGCGATCGCTCATTATGACATTTATCTTAGAATACGCTTCGCTAACAAATTTGACAAAAAGTCAAAAGGTTTTCAAAGGTTGTCATTTGTATGGAAAAAAGCAATGACATGGGCATTGTAGAATCGCTAGCGTTCTATTCTATCGTGTAACTTGGCTACGACTTTTCTACTTCGCTATTTTGATCACGTGATCATTGATAATTTCATACATTTTAGCGTTTCTATAGCGTTTCTACAGCGCAAGCGACTGTAGAATGTCAACTTGGCTAGCCCCCCAGTACCCTTACCATGAGTTTTTACGTTTTGACAAATATGATTGTTTTGGTATTTGTTCACCTATTGGCCCATACTATTTCGAAGTCCTGATATAATCCGCTAGGGGCGCTGATTGGAAATTGTATGGGCAAATACGTAAACAAATACCAAAACAGTCATATTTGTCAAAACGTAAAAACTCCTGGTAAGGGTACTACAGTACATACGTTGCCCCTCCTGAGGACCTACATGGCCTCATATATAAGTCTGGCGGCATCCACATTGTTTCGCTGAAATGCAAAACTACTTTACGCTATAATCTGGTGGGGGGCGGTGGTATCTCCCCAGTCGAACTACACTTGCTACCACCTTTCAAACCACTTGATGATAATTTCAGTATATCTTACCCTTACGTGCAATGTGGCATATATTTTGAAAGTAAAAAATATTAATACGCTTTTATTAGCTTCAGACGTATGTATGTTGGTATGTTAGTATGGTGCTTTTTAAGATATTATCAAAATGATAATCCTTCTACTCAATATCTATCAATAAAATATTTATAACTATTGACACCATGCACCCAACGCTTTTTTTACAATAAAAAATATTTTTACTTATTTACACTATTCTTAATTCAAATTTAAAAAAAAATATTTTCTATTTTTTAGTTGGATTTTCTATAAAAAGTGTATTTTTTTTAGTTTTTTTAAACTATTATTTATTTTTAAAGTATTTTTCTATGTAGTAAAAAAAAACCATAAATGAATGTCACTGTTATAAGAAAATAGGCTGTCTTAGTTTTTAGAATATATTAATCCTGATTTCTTTTACAGCGTCTTTAATTAAAATATTATCACACAAATAATTACAAAGGTCAGTCTTACGTTTTGTAGTTCATTTGTAAATGATATAATTACCGACTATTTTGTAAATACCAATTTCAACAGATATACAAATAAGTTGTGCATATATTAAGATATAGATATTCGTAGCCACAAGAGAGCAAAGGAGCTTTTCAAGCACTCATACCTTGCGAAAAGCTCACTTTCAACAACCATGTAATCTCGAGAGCTCCTAACATAAAAGGGATCAATGAAGACGTATCAGAAACTATCAACTTGCCAGTGTACTTGACGAGTGTAAACGAAGCACCAACCCTTTTCTAAGGCATTGTCTATATCATATTGTCAGGAGCACGCGGCGACAAAAGATATTCGTTGAAATATAACTTTACTCGTGTAATATTTCTCCGTGACTTCTGCTTTAAAAATAAATATCGAAGAAAACTTTGAAAAATTCTCGAAAGCATCACAAAATAAAGCCAAGAAAATTATAGTGTCTCCAACTTTACAAGAAATTTTGAAATTTGGCTGGTTATAATAAAAATGTACTCTTTGGATAAGTTAAGTTCGTGATACATTATTATTAACAAGAACATGAGTTAAACTATTTTATTCGTACTCGTGTGCAAGTAAACATGCTAAGAAAATATTTCACAGTATTTTATATGTCACAGTGTGTACAAAAGTGTCAATATAACTTGATTAAAATATAAGAATACTCGTAATATATAATTTGATTAAATAAGCATAGAATAGATAAGCTTTCTGATATTACAGTCACTTACATACTTATATGCTTACAAACGTAGTGTTTAAGATAGAAACATTGATATACTGCTAATAAAGACGAGTATATCAATGGATAGAAACATAAAAATTAAGTTATTAAAAAAACCTAAATATTTAAGATCAGCCTCTGCTCTCCCATTCCTAATCAAGCTTCCACCCCTGTACTATCGACTTTTGAAATTGAACTTCCATGATATTTAATTCTCATCTTCTGATTCATTAGACTGAAACAAAAACTAAATATTACGTTAAGAGAAGGAATACTTTTATTTACGGATACCTACTACGGATATAAAACCTGAAACTTAAAAAGGGCTAAATTAAAAACGAAACAAACCTAACGTTTTTTATTTAAAACCCAAAGATCGAAAAACAAACGTTTATAAATAGGGTTTAATTAAATAACGGATATTAAATTATGTGTTCCTAGAACAATGTAGATATCCATACATTGAGCGAAAACATGGTCAAAATCGGATGTCTCCTAAGACGTTTCCCTAAATCAGACTTAGACTAAGTGACGTCAGAGTTTATGATATGATTATTTCGTTTCAGGGAGTTTTTCCTGTAAAAGCGTATGAAATGATAGAATGTGGACATGCATGCACACGTGTGCGGGACACGCGTGCATGCGTAAACATGCGCGAGAATAATAATAACATTAGCACCTTTAATGTAGATCTTATAAACATAGAAGGTGGTAGAACCCTTTGTGGTTCGACTCTGGCGGCACCACCACACCTATTTCCGCCTAATAACAGCAGTGTTAGGCGCTGCTGTGTTCCGTTTTGAAGGGTGTGGTAAGGGAAACATACTTTTCCGAGGCGTTCCAGCTTAGTCCTCAGCGGTAGCGGCGCATCTGTGGCCGACCTCAGGTAATATCTAATCCTACCTGGGGTTGATTACAGATGTCCATGGGCGACAGTAGCCACTTACTATCAAGTGGACTGCATGCTCGTCTTCTACTCCTATATATTATAAAAAAATGCGTTAAAAAGTTATATTTATATCTGAATCAAGCACTGGTGCTTAAATGTTATCTATATATACTATTAAGTTATGTAGTTTTATTGTTCGTATTATATTTTTCCATATAAATTTGCAAGATTATGTTGCCTAAGCGTGTCGATCATACTTAACTATTAGGAATCGAATTCGTCAATTGCTCGTAGATAATAATTTAAACTTCCGCGTTGAGTTTCCACCGCGGGCCTGTCTCAGATGGAGTTAGTTAACGGGATTCCACTACTATTTCCAACAAGAAACTTCGTAACCCTATGAAATATTAGATATATTTTTTTAATATCTGCATTTATTTATTGAGTACGTACTTTCGTACTTCAGTAAAGTTATTTTAAGTATATTTTGCTACAAAGTATGGGAAAAGTACCTAAATGTTTTTTTTTATCTTCATAGTGTGAGTTTTCACGAAACTATACTCTAACAAGAACTTGTGCAACTCAACGAGCGGATGAAATATTTATGAGACAAGATCTTGCAGCTGTGAGTGGGTAATTCTCATGTCGGTTGTGTAAATACGGGAATAGGTACTCGTCTCTGCAGCCCTAACGAAGAAGATGCAAGCGAGGAGGTAGCCAACATTCACCGAGGCGGCCCCGTCCACTACGATCTCTAATGAGAGCGCCCCCGTCGTTAAATAAATTGGATAAAGACGTTCGTGATCTCTCAAGAACAACTTGAACCTCTCTACTGTGACTAGCAATTAACTAAATTAAAAGATTGTCCGTGCACTTATCGGAACGTCTGAGACACTTTAGTTCTCTCCCCGATACGCCTTTTGTCTCTAATGATATTTAAGGAATCAACTTCACTCGACTTCTTAAATTATTTTTCGAACGGAAATAAGTCAAGCACCTCATTTATTTCTCTTCATAAATCTCTATAAAATATTAACGAGAATTGTTAGATAAAAAATTACACTAATACGTTTTCTCGCTTTTATCTTCCGAGCGGAATGTTTTAGTAGATATTTAATCATGCTATCGCCTGACCGCGACGCCAGATTTAACTTATTACGCGGATTCTCGACATTGACAGTATCGGAACCAATAAATTACGAATGTTGGTACGGAACTGATAAAATGAACCAATACAGAGCCGTTTGTTTTGTCTTTTCCATCAATATACGATCTGGCTGTCCGTGTCGTTTTGCTCCTTAGATAAATATAATAGGGAAAACAATAATAGCATATGATAAAATGTGTGTTTATCGTTCCTTTGTTATATTGTTCTTCAATATAACCCGACAACTCGTTATGAACGAACTGGCTTTACATATATCAATAATTCAATTTCAGCGTTTGTCTTTTTCTATTGGCGATCAAAGATGAGTTTTTTGTTTATAAACAAAATAAAGATCGGAATATTTAATTCTTCGAGTAAAAACCAATAGAATGGAATGTGCACATGTAAGGAGACGAGTTAACGCAGCGTGACACAAAGGAGGCGGCGTTCCCCGATGTCAGCTGAGCCAGGACCTCGCGACCCGGATCACCGGATTAACTGCCTGTAACAGTATGTCAACCAGTCGACCAGCCAAGATTTACGCCCCTGTTTTCATTCTCTTTTAAAAGGATTTCTTTCTTTTCACCAGTTACAAACAAAAAGCTTGGCGTCTACCTACGTTGTAATCTCGTATAAAAGCTCACCTCGTAATTCTGTTACTTTCTAACAATTCCATCGTCGGCACCAGAAACTAAGCCATCCACGTTCCACTACAAAGATAGGTGTTTGAAATCTACAAATGGATTCCAAGTATCCTAACATCAAAATATCTTCCGATATTTACATCAGAGTGTAGGATGCACGTCTGTCTGGACTCATATTGGATCTAACCAGTCCCATCCAGAGCCACGGTACGACTATAAGCCTTTAATCTCTGCATTGCGTCACACCAAGCGGAATGAGGGTTATCGGTTTCCCTGCTGATAAACACAAACGAATGAGTTTGGGTATACAATTCTGCTCAATAATACCCATCCGCGGGATAAAAATTGATTGTCGCGCGCAATCGAATAGGTATTTTTCCGGTTTCATTGTTTGGTATCTCGCGCCACTCGAAAATGAATAATTGCTTTCGATTTTGGTTATATATTGTTGCGGTGACAGAATTTATTGGCTATTAGCTGTCGATTAATTGTTGATCACAATTATGCTGAAGTTTGGATTAATAACCGAGGGATATAACAAAGGTGAGTCCATAATACGGCAAAAACGGATATACTCAGTGAGTAAATGATACTCGATCATGCTCAGTTCAATCGATGGACGAGCGAGCACTGCCAGCATTGCCAACCTCGCGGATTGAAACAAAAAGTGTGGAGGTGTACCTGTTCAGGTAGGATTACTGGAATAATTGGCTAAGCGCGAGTCGAACTCCCATGCGTAGGGTTCTCTACAGCATGTTTTTTAGTTTTTAATTTTTTTTTATAATATAGGAGTAGCCAACGAGCATGCAGTCCACAGATGATATGTGGTTACTGCCGCCCATGGACATCTGTAATCAACTCCAGATAGGATTAGATATTCCTACCTGAGGTCGGCCACAGATGTGCCGCTACCCCTGAGGACTAAGCTGGAACACCTCGAAAAAGTCTGTCTCCCTTACCACACCCTTCAAAGCGGAACACTGCAGCGCCTACCACTGTTGTTATTAGGTAGAAATAGGTGTGGTGATGGTGCCGCCGGAGTCGAACCACATTGGGTTCTACCACCTTTGAATCTATCACACTAGCTATATTATTGCTATTTGCTATCACAACAGCTATAGCAGTATATGCATTGTAAACATCTTAAGTGCGGAAACTAAAATGCGGAAAATAACATTTTTTTTTCCATGCCCCCTTTATCGTCTTCTCGCCCCTCATTCCCCCTTTCCCATTTATTTTTTAATCTCCTTTACTTTTTTTGTTCTATTGCCCTTGAATTATTATACCCTCTGTAAAATAGTCAAATGTCTATCTATTACGGTTCAAGAGACTAAGTTAGAGCCCTGAGACAGACGGAAATAAAGCAGAGGCTTAGTAATATGGCCCCCTGTTTACCGTTTCCGTACGGAACCCTAAAAAGTATGGAGGTGTACCTGTTCGGGTAGGATTACTGAAAAAACAGCGCACTCACCTAACGCGGTCCTAGCTAACGATGTATAAAATTTCCATTGTCATCAATCTCTGACACCACGCCGAGGATTCGCAAACTCTTCACTAATTGCAATTTGAACAAAAACTAAAAAGCAAAGTCATCGCGCGCTGCAATTTTTACGGCACGTTTTTTAAAAAACCAGAGTAGCTGTTGTTAGTCTTAATAGGCAAAGTCAGCAAGCAAAAGAAAACGTTCAGTCATAGTGCTTCAAAACTAAGCGGACACCATTATTATTTCTTTTGGAAAGATCTTGTGAAGTTTAGTGAGAGAATTTATTAAAATAATATTTTAGTATGCATCGTTTTGTATTCGGACATCACGAAAGTTAAAGGTACTATAATTAGAAAGGTATTTAGAAATTATATAGAAGTATATAATCAAATTAGTGAGACCATGCAGTTCATCTGACGATAAGTGAACTCTGCCATTCATGGCCATTTGTAACCAACTCTACATAGGATTAGAATCCCACCTAATGTCAGCCATAGATTAATGCTGCCCTCAATAAGTTGAGATGCCTTAAATTAATATCCCTCCCTTACCAAACACTTCAAGAGCACAGCAGCGTTTAGCATAGCTGTTATAAGGCAAAATATGGAGATGTGGTAATGTTACCTCCTCCAGAGTCGAACTAGAAAATGTCTTTCGTCGTAAAAAATGTAAAGCATTATTTTTACTTCATTTTATTTTTATCGACTCACTTAATTAGGTAAGAGAACATTTTAAAACGTCCGTACTCCATGTTTCATTGGCAGAGATCAGACTGTAATAAATATAAATACCCCAATTCCCAACGTTTATATAAGCAACGACGTGTCATACTAAAGTTCCAGCTAAATATAACTTTCAAGCTTAATGCAAATTAATTTGTTAATAGCTTCCTGTGCTCACATTTGCTACCATACCTCTGAAATAGCGATATTTATCAAATTTAACTCTGTTAGGAGATCTCGTGAGGAATGTGAGCTCTTCGTGACTATTTGACTTCCCACAGTCATGTAGATTGCAATTATTATAGTTTATGTGTGTTATGTGCCTGCAAATTATGTTTGGTAAATGTATATAATCTTTTCATATTGCATAGAGGAAACATACGGCAAGAAATAAAATAGCAGTGATAGTCTAGTCAATTGAATTTGGTATTCAATACTAGGGAACGTACTCTTACCTATGTATGTCTTTGTCATTTCAGATGTACCTATTCAAAGTTATGTCCATGTTAGAAGGTAGTAGAACCCTTTGTAGTTCAACCCCGGCGGCACCACCGCCACACCTATTTCTGCCTCATAACAGCAGTGTTTGGCGCTGCTGAACACAGCAACTGGTTTGAAAGGTGTGGTACGGGAGACATACTTTTCTGAGGCGTTCCAGCCTAGTCCTCAGGGGTAGCGGCGCATCTGTGGCAGACCTCAGGTATGGATATCTAATCCTATCTGGGGTTGATTACAGATGCCTATGGCCGGCAGTAGCCACTTACCATCAGGTGGGCTGCATGCTCTTCTGCTACTTGTATATTATAAAGAAAAAGAAAGTTGTAGATTATGGGTTTTCAAATAAAACTCCAACTTGAATCTTCAGTTCTTTTCTTCTTGTTTTTATTCCGAGGCGTACACATTTTTCCATACAAAAAGGCGAGCTTAAGTACTTATTTTGGGTACCGCAACAGGCGCAGGCTCAGTCAGCAACCGCGTCCTATTGCCGTCCCTTTCTAACATAGCCTGTCTTACTCTTACAATTCTATGCTTACACTCTATTGCTATCCTACTCTTACATATCTATTCTTATTACGTAGGACTTATATCTATTGCAATAAAATGTCTTATTTACATAGTCTTAATTACATACACAAGTTACATTAATCAACATTTACATTTAAATTCTTAGGCCGTTGTCATCCGTAATATTCTCCCCCCGGCGTAGATTCTTCGAAGCCTCCTCCATCTGAAGGACGGCAAGCTTCGTCGCTGGCCTCTGGAACACACCTCACTTTGTGCGGACGTCTGCAGACCGGACGATGCCATCAGGTCCCGGGTGAACTCGCTCGACGACTCCTCTCGGCCAGGTATTGCGGGGTAAGGCGTAGTCGACCACAATTACGAGATCGCCTTCCCGCAGTTGTGACGCCTGTGCGTTGGACGGCCCCCGCGGAATGAGCGTAGGCAGGTACTCTCGCAGCCATCGCTGCCAGAACTGGTCCGCCAGTGCCTGCGCCCTTCTCCACGTGCTGCGGTCCGCCTCGGTGCATGGCCCCGTCCGCGGTAGCCCCGTCGATGAGCCGATGAGGAAGTGATTCGGCGTTAGTGCTTCCTCGTCCTCGGGGTCCACGGAGACGTGCGTGAGCGGTCGCGCGTTCACGCTGTACTCGGCCTCGGTGATTAACGTCTGCAGTACCTCTTCTTTTGGCGACTTTTCTTTGAGCGTGGTGCTTAGTGCGGTTTTTACTGAACGCACTAAGCGCTCCCAGGCTCCTCCCATGTGTGGCGCCCCCGGCGGTATGAAACGCCAGTCGGTGTTGTACTGCAGACCGTAGTCCCGTAGTGCTGCGATCCATGCTCCGTATGTATTTCTCAGTTCGACGTCGGCCCCTCTAAAGTTAGTGGCGTTGTCGGAGTATATGACGCGCGGCCAACCCCTTCTGGCGGCCATCCTTCGCAGCGCCATAACAGCTGAGTCCGTAGAGAGCGACTGGACGATCTCTAAATGAATGGCCCTTGTGGTGAGACAGGTAAATAGTGCACACCACCTCTTTTCGTGTCTTCGTCCGATAGTCACCGTTAGGGGCCCGAAATAGTCCACGCCACAATAGGTGAAGGCGCGGTGCCCCGAGTCCAACCTCACTTTAGGTAGGTCTCCTTTCGGTGGTGTCGTCGGAGTCGCCTTGTACACGCGACAGTATTGACACGCTCGTGCTACTTTCTTGACTGTAGGCCTCAAGCGCAGTATGATGAATCGTTGACGGAGCTCGTTGACGACTCGTTCGTTATTCGCGTGTCCCGCCCGGCGATGATAATGCTCGACAAGCAGGTGAGTAAAGGGATGCTGCCCGTCGAGTATTACCGGCTCATTAGAGTGCGTTGTAGAATAGAGCGCACCTATACGGCCTCTTGCGGTTATTAGCCCGTCGTTCAATACTGCGTCGAGCCTTTTAAATTTGCTGTGTCGTTGTAGCGGCTGGTTGTGACTTAACCGCGCTAAGTCTTCGCTGAAGGAGTCCCGCTGCGCGCGTTGAAACCACCGTCGTTCGGCCGCTTCTAAGTGTGACACTTCTAAGTGTAGAGTCTTGTCTCTAGATCGAAGCTTCTCGACGAATAGCTGAGTAAGTGCCGTCGCCCTTATAAGCTTCAGGTAACTGGAGAACCTTCTAATGTCGGGTAATGAGTCGTTGCGGTCCGAGTCCTCTTCTGAGACGGTGTAACACGTCTCCCCGGTCTCTTCACCTTCCCCGTTCTCCGTAGGCCAGTGCTCTTCTGTGGCTCGTAGGAATTGCGGTCCCGTGAACCACCGGTCCCGGCTGTCGATCCCGTCGGTTTGAAGCCTGGTCGCATCGTCGGCTACGTTGAGTGTTGTAGGCACCCATCGCCAATCCTCTGTATGTGTGAGCTCGGCGATCTCAGCTAGGCGATGTGAGACGAACGGCGTGTATTTTTTCGTCTCGTTTCTTATCCACTGAAGGACGGTGCGGGAGTCACTCCAGTATATGACTCGTTTGGGTTTCCAACAGCTGTGCTCCCTGACTATAGTGTTAGCCATTCGTGCCCCGATTAACGCAGCTTGGAGCTCCAGTCTCGGAATGGTTAGTAACTTCAGTGGAGCCACCTTCGCCTTGGCCATTACTTGTATTGTTTCTATGTGATCGCCGTGTGCGATCCTCCAGTAGGCCACCGTAGCGTAGGCTTGCTCGCTTGCGTCGACAAACACGTGTAACTCGATGTGAGTTTCCGGCGTTACGTTGTAGCTATAGCACCGCGGTATTGCTAGTGCTGAGACATCTGGGAGTCGCCTTATCCACTCGTCGAATAGGTTAGCGTCTTCAGATGGCAATTCCTGGTCCCAATCAACCTTCTTGAGCCACAAGCGTTGTAATATCATCTTGCCGACGATCGTATATTGACTGATAAGCCCCAGTGGGTCGTACACCGACATAACCGCGCTTAGGGTTTCGCGTTTAGTCGGTGCTCTCAACCGCAGTCTGACCTCATCGGGAACCCTCTTGATGTCAGTGTTGAAGGTGAGGGTGTCGGAGCTCGGGTCCCAGCGCAGCCCCAATGTCTTTTCCTTCTGGTGTGCTGCTAACTTTACATTCGCGCTTTCAGACTTCTTATCTTCGGGTATGCTAGCTAAAACTCTCTTGCTATTTGAGTTCCATCTTCTTAAGTTGAAGTCCGCTTGTTGATGGATGTAGGTAACTTCGTTCACCATTTTAATAGCCTCCTCTTCAGATGGGAAACTGTCTAGGTAATCGTCCATGTAGTGTCGCTCCTTGACCGCCGTGGCCGCCTCTGGGTATTTACTTTCATAGTCGACGGCGTTGCGGTTTCTTACGCTGTGAGCGAGGTATGGCGAACTGCTGGCTCCGAATATCATGGAGACCATTTTAAATCTTCTCGGAGGGTCCGTAGGCTTGTCCCTCCATAAAAACATCTGTGCCGGTTGGTCCTCGGGTCTGATTTTAACCCTAAGGAACATTTCTTCGATGTCCGCTGTGACGGCGATTCTCTTTTCTCTGAACCCGAACAATATTCTTGTGAGTGAAGCTAGTAGGTCGGGTCCTTCTAGTAGGAAGTCATTGAGACAGACTCCCTTCACCTTAGCCGCCGCGTCGAAGACCATTCTAACTTTTCCCGGCTTGTTGTGATTGGTGACGGCGAAGTGCGGCAGGAACCATTTTACGTTGCTATCCCTTTCGCTGCCGTCGCATTGCACCGCGTAACCCTTTTGTATAAGGTTAGCGATCTGAGCCGCGTATTCCTTTTTAAACGCCGGCTCCTTAGTCATCCTCTTCTCGAGCGTGTGTAGTCTCTTAAGGGCAGACTCGTAGCTATCTGGGAACGTGGGGTTATCTATCTTCCAGGGCAGACCCACTTCGAAGTGGCCGTCCTTTCTTGTGGCGGTCGCTTCGAAAATGTCGTTGGCTCTCTTCTCATGCTTATTAATTTTTTCTTTAGTCGATACGCCAAGCGAGTCCACGTCGAAATGTGACTCGACGAGCTTCTGTAGTTGGACGTCGCTCGCGCAGATGTGAAGTACGGCCGCCTGGTCTTGATAAATCGATTTCCTGGGTACCGACCCGTGCAGTACCCATCCCAACTTCGTTCTCGACGCGGCGGGTTCATTTCTCTTGCCGGCGCGCAGCTGTCGCGATATTATTAGATGCCAGTTGTCGGCACCTATCAATATGCGAGGTCGAGCTTCTCCCTTACTGATGCTATCTTGTACAACTCGCAGGTGCTTGTACCGTTCTAAGTTGTGCGGTACGCGTTGGTGATGTAGCTGTAGTCCTTTTACTGTGCGGGCTGTCACTAAGTAGGCTTCTTGTTCGTGTACCCCTTTGACACGAACCTTGACCGCTTCGCTGTCGATCCTTCTCTGATCGTTAATACCCCTTATGTTCAGAGGTCGATTCGGTCCGCCGTTAGTGAGTTGCTTCGCTAATTCTTCGTCTATTAGCGTCACAGTAGACCCTTCGTCTAGGAGGGCGTACGTATTTACCTCCCCCCGTGGACCGCTGAGTTTCACCTCGCAGGTTTTGAGCAGTACTGATGTAATAGGCGACCTCCTTGTCGTGACGCTCATTACTAGCGCGGCTGCTTCGTCTTCCCTGCCGTCGTCCGGAGTGCTCACTGTAGTCGTAGACTCCGTTACTTTTTCTTTATGTAGTAGCGCGTGATGTTGGTAGGTACATCCGTGGACTCCGCAGGCCTTGGCTTTGCATGTGAACCTGCTGTGCTTCCTTTTCATGCATTTGAAGCACATCTTGTTGTCCTTTGCCCACTTCCATCGCTCGTTGACGTCGAGTGCTTTGAGTTTATCGCACTCAGTAGTGTAGTGTCCCCCAGTTGGACACATGAAGCATTTTCTTTCTTCCGGTTGACTTTCCCCCGCAGTGTATACGCCCTTGGTAGCAACCCGCTTTGGTGCTACTTCTCTTCTGACGGGTACCGGAACGCTTCGCTTCGTTGTGTGGGTGTACCTTATCATAAGGTCCGCTTCGGCCATTAAAAACTCGGAGAGTACTATCATTTCATTATCTTCCATGATGCGTGCTTCGTTATTGGCTGCGTACTCCGCCCATTTGCTTATGAGATGAGGACTCAGTTTGTCCATTACGTCTCGAACGAGTAGCGGGTTTCGTAGGTAGCCTCTTCTATCTATACTTTTTATCGTATAAACAATATTTTGAATCTTCACCGCGAACTCATACAGATCGGTGCTCGCGCTCCCTAATTTCGGGATCTTTTTGAGCTCTTCCATGGCCCGATCTATTATGAATTCCGGTCTTCCATATTTCATCTCTAATGTGCGCATGATGATATCTGGGTTAGATGCGGTGAATAGCTGTGACAGCACGGTTTCTCTCGCTTCCCCTCGCAGGCTGTTTCGCAGTCGAAGGAGATTTTCCGTTGGAGAGAACTTAAAGAGTCTTGTAGAATCTTCCATGGCGGCCTTATACGGTAGCCACTCGGCGACGGCTCCCGTGAATATAGGTAGTTCCGCTGTTTGGCGAGGCAACGGTCTTGAGGCGACTAGTTTTTCTAAGGTGTCGGCTAGCCGTTGAATGCCTTGGAATTTCGCGTTCTCCCCCCGTTGCTTACTAACGGGAGGGCGAACCTCTTCCGGTTCTTCCCTGTATTTCGTCGCCGTTGGTTGTTCCATGCTTCTATCCACCCAGTCTTGTACCCTTTCGTTGCATGAGCTCGCCGCGTATTCAGATTCGGCTTCGATTGCAGTCATTTCGGCGGCTAATCTCGATTTGATTAGCTTTTCTTTCATAAGTAGCCGCTTCTCTTCTATAGCCGCGAGTTCTTTCTCCGCTTCGTATTGTGCCATCTTCATACGTGCGTCGATGCTTCGCTTTGAAGTGTTACTGCGAGCGGTGTGTGCCGGCGACGTAGGTCTCCGCACCGGCGATGTAGGTCTCCGCACCGGCGATGAAGTTTCACGCCTTGGTGGCGTGCTAGCTGGTCGTGCAGGTGGCCCCATGACGGACGTCCGCGTTGACGTCGCTGGTGCTGTCTCTCTCGCCCCTTCTGGCGGAGAGTGCTCCATCCTTTTTTCTTGGGAATTTCCTGCGACCGTCGACGGCGACTGCGGAGAATCTTCATAAATTCGGTGTAGCGATGGCCCTGGCGCACCCTTAGCGCCCGGGGCTGCTTCTGACTCGCTGTACCCCGATTCGGAGCGAACACGACCCCTTGTGTTCATTGCGATCGGCGTATTCATCTTGAGTCTTCTTTAAATCCGGCTTCTCGAAGGACCAATGTAGATTATGGGTTTTCAAATAAAACTCCAACTTGAATCTTCAGTTCTTTTCTTCTTGTTTTTATTCCGAGGCGTACACATTTTTCCATACAAAAAGGCGAGCTTAAGTACTTATTTTGGGTACCGCAACAGGCGCAGGCTCAGTCAGCAACCGCGTCCTATTGCCGTCCCTTTCTAACATAGCCTGTCTTACTCTTACAATTCTATGCTTACACTCTATTGCTATCCTACTCTTACATATCTATTCTTATTACGTAGGACTTATATCTATTGCAATAAAATGTCTTATTTACATAGTCTTAATTACATACACAAGTTACATTAATCAACATTTACATTTAAATTCTTAGGCCGTTGTCATCCGTAATAAAAGTAATTATCACTTGTTTTAACAATTAATGAAAATATTTAACAATAAGTACGAAACCGACACGTCTGAGAAATTTTATCAGTTAAATAACGTAAAGCATCAGCTTTACGTAATAACATAGTCTTTAATTATAACTTGACTTCTACGAAACGTGGGCAGAGATGACGGTAATAGTAACCTAAGCACTTTTTCCAGCTAACAAAAAGTTCACACCTGATCCTGCAAACAAGGGCTCATCATGTAACACGAAGTCACGTAAATTGGCTAGGATATATACTAATCCCGAGATAAAACGCTTAAGCTTACGTGGTGCCGTCTGGTGTGTAAACAGCTTTATTCCTTGTAAACATTTGCGTTTACTACGAATTCTTAATACCGGTGTTTTCGCGCCAACAAAAGTTATGTATAGCGTCGCTGTTTTATATAAGTGTGGATTACTTCGCTGGATTAATAACACTTACATAATTAAATGGACCTAGAAAACATTTGGATTTCTAGATTTTCGTATCTTTTAATGCTCACCACTTAGAGTAAATCTCCTACTAAGTACCTTTGTAGTGATAAATAACAAAGAGTTTAGTTTTATTGTTATTTTTTTAGAATAGTCCGTAGCGCGTTATTCAATTTTATTATTTTTTAAGGATACCTAAAAATATTTTCTACACTTTAAATATTTACGTTTTACCTATAAAAGGGAATTGTTTGGTTTGACTTTGGATAAATCGGAATGCCAATACAGAAGCAAAAGGAATACTGTAAACTCAGTAGATTGTGCCGCTTTCCTCGGAATAAGCTGTTTGGTTGTCGGGAGTGGCACTAACATGGAGTGTCGGTAACAATACGGCAATAAATGAATATCGGATTATAAGATTCGTTTTAAGGGGTTAATTCAAATTCTTCCATCAGTAACTTCCATATCAGTTACCAAAGTTAAAATTAAATCGAACTTGGATTAATTAGAATGCTAATGAAATACAAAACAAAACACAATAAACTATTGACAATTCATTTATAGTCACTTGGCCAACTGACAGAAAATAAATCTGACTTTCTTAACATCAAAACGCAGAATTTTATCATAATCACATGGATCATCACATGGATACATAATTATTATTCTGAATTATTCATTAAATACATTACTTGTCTAAGTTTATCTTTTACTCGAAATCCATCTAATATTGTCAAATCAGAATACCAAACGGCAAACGAAACCCAATAAACTATATAGTCAGTGATTTTTGCACGAAATAAGCTATTCGGCTGTCGGTCGTGACACAGTGAAACAGAACAGTATCGGTAACAATGCGGCAATAAATAACCGTATGAAATATCGCCAGTTAAGGTCGAACGCAATTTGTAAACCCACCTATCTCGAGTGGTGGAAAGATCACGGGCTTTCGAAATTACCTACAACAGGTTTTTGGATCATGATTTGTAGCGCCCCCGGGCAGCGTTTGATCCAGATGCCCTTCTCTGCCGAAAACAACTTGTGTTTAAGTAAAATTATTCTCTTCTAAGTTCGCGTGTGGAACGGTTGCCTTGTTTGCTCTCATTTCATGTCGCTTCGTGTTTGTTTGTTGTAATATAGTACATGTTTATTAATATTCAAATTTATTTGTCGTAAGTTTTGGAAGTCGCGAATGTTGCTCCTTGTCTTTGTCATTGTTGGCTACATTTTCATGGTACTTACATATTTTAGCATTCCGCACGTTTCAGGTTATAAATAACCCATCACTCTTACCTCGACATTTCATTTATATTACAGTAAAAGTTAGGAAGCTTTGGATATTTTTATTTATATTCCATGAGCTAATAGTCTGTAAATTAATATAATAGAAAGCAACACACATACAATTAATATGACAAGTGTTATCACAAAACATCGTACAAGTTTTACAATGCACCGATATAATATTGTAATGTTAGTAGTTAGCTACCAAAATAATATAATTTGTTGTTGAACCAATAAATATCAATACAAATACTAATTAAACTTTAATTATTTGTAATTTCTGCAAACTGTTTTTATGTTACTTCGTAATTTCACACATTTTTGCAGATATCACAAAAAATATTTTATGAGCCTGCTTTTAGGCGCTTATCTAAGAATCAACTATAGTAATCTAGCCTAGACCAAGGTAGTAAACCTTGAAGGAAATGCCGTAGTCCACATTTTGTTTCTAAAATATGGTTCTTGCATATTCACATGCAAAATTCGTAAGCAGAGGCGCGAACGGATCCGCGCGATGAGGCTCGTAAATAAAAATAAATAAAAGGTACTTTAAAACTCAGCTGGTTTTCTCAACATTACACACAAGGCTTTGTAATCGTACGTTATCAGCCACTACACAATCCCTGTTCTACGTAAACATTCATTCGGCACATATCGCCGTATTAAGATAAGAGAAGGGGCGTCGTAAACTTGAAAACAAGAATTTTATTCCGTCGTTACACATACCCGTTTTAAACCTCTTTAGAGAACTAAAATAGAAGGATTTATGGGTTTTTTACTAGTATAAATCAGTCATTGGAATATCCTAGTAGTTGGAATGTTAAATTAAATCTTAACGTTACCAAAATTATTTAAAAACTATTAAAATCAAGTTATACTTAACAAATTGTTTTCAAGACTTTTCATTCATAATTAATTACCTAATGTTGGTACTACTTGTTTGGCCTTGTACAACATAACAGAATCTGTATTGCAAATTTATGTGAGCATGCGCATGCGGTCCCTCTGAGGGTAAGCTAATGGCTACAGCTGCCCATGGATATCTGTAATCAGCTCTAGATAACTAAACTTGTAGTGTGATACCGTTGTAGCATGGTTGTAGCCAATGAAAAGTAGCTCATTTTCGCTCGCAAGCTATGTACTGACAATAATTTTTGGTCACAATAACTACCGTTACAATTATGGCTCGCTAATTGTTACGCGGCTTAATGCATCCTAATGTAGTCTTCAGGATCAGAAAATCACCTGTGACTGACTCTTTATCCTATTTGGACATACATGGGTACCTAAGGGTCATAACCTGCAATACCTTACATCAGGTGCACTGCAAATATTTTTGACTTCTACATAAAAACGCTGGCGATTCATTGAATATAATTCTCTAAAAATCATAAATTCTGCCGAAAATACGCAATACTTGGAAAATATATTAATATAGATAGACGATAGCCGCATCGCAAGTAATTTATAGCACAGCCAATACAAAGGGTCGAGTTTTATTATTCTGCATACAATTCGATTTGCCCATCACAAATTACACGGATACTGGTAAGGTTTTGAAAACGTTGCGAAAATTGCGCTCCCATGAATTCATATTATACGAATGTCTTGTTTCTTGTCGGTTACATTTATAGCATTGAAAGAGATATAAATCAGTTAATGGAAATAAAACGTGAGCGCTAATTGGGCTGTACGTTTGATTCAATTTAAATTATTTATCACACTATCTGTTAATTATAAGACGTTTGTGATGGTAGATGGCTTATTAAGTTTCATTTAATTACGTTCAGAATTGAAGTTACTTAGTAGTACTTAGTATGCATTTATGTTATAAGTAACTTCCATCACCGACTATTCAAAAGGTTCTTTAGTCCCAGACGGCAGACATATTGAAGATGAATATAGATTTCTATTCTATTTGTGTGATTTTGCAAGTGTTTTTCTATCGGTCTTTGTATGTATCCGTGATACCTTTTATGGTGGTAGAATTCTATGTGGTTTGATTCCTGAGGCAAAAACCTCGCGTTTTTCTGGCTAATAACAACAGCGCTTTAGCGCTGCTGTGTTCTAGTATGAACAATATGGTAAGTATGGTATTTTATACATAGCGTTCGAACTTAGTCCTCAGAGGCAGCACTCCGTTGCCGACCTCACTTAAGAATCTTACCTGGATTTAACTACATATATTATGTTCATATGCGACAGTAGTCATTGGTATCAACTGGACTATAGCCTCGTTTGCTACATCTATATTTTGCAAAAGCATGTATACAGCTATAGGTAAGTAAATTTCGTCAGTCTCGATCTGTGACGAAACGGTCACTATTCCAGCATACCGTATATGTAAGAGGTTCCGGACTTAATCCCCAAGCGGCAGGCATATAAACGATGGAAATAGATTTCCATTCTGAGTATTTGTGAGTGCTTTCGTACCTGTCTTTATGTCTCCATCTCGCATGTAGTTATGACTGTGGAAAGTGTTAATCGTCATTATTTATTAAACTTAATCCTTTTCACAGTATAGCCAATTAAGATAATTTGAAGTTAATGAACCAAAACGACAAAGTAAAATGAAACCGCTTGTGTAATTATGAACGTCGACGGAGAAAATAATAAAACTGTTAATAAGTCACCGTTTAAATTTGGGTAACTTGCTTAATTAAAGTAAATATAATTACGAAACATTTTTACCAACGCATATGGCACAGTTGAGACAAAACCAATCTTTGTGCATTTCCAGGTTTCATTCCGTATTGGTTGATATCTAGTTATGAAAGTCTAAGTTATCTATCTATCTAAGTTATGAAATTATAAGTTAATATATCAGATTATTACCAGGAATTAAACCTACAATTTTGGTATTCAATTTGGGTGCTTCTCTTAAGTATCAAATCATAGTATGAATTTATAGAGTACGTAAATTTCTTAACATATTTCTTAAGTTTTGTCAGCGTTAATATAGGAGTAGCAGATGAGCATGCAGTCCACCTAATGGTATGTGGCCACTGCCGCCCATAGAAATCTGTAATCAACCCCAGCAAGAATTAAATATACCTACCTGATAATGCGCCGCTACCGCTGAGAACGCCTCGGAAAAGTATGTCTCCCTTACCACACCCTTCACACCAGAACACAACTGCTGTTATTAGGCAAAAGTAGATGTAATGGTGGTGCCGCCGGAGTCGAACCATAGAGAGTTCTACCACATTTTTACGTGTACAGACATAGAGCGTATCAGACGCGAAAATATGATTTAGTCTGGAAAAGCCCACGTGTAACATGTTTAATGTCTGGAATACATATAAACGTGACCTTACTAATAGAAAAGTAACATCAGCAACTAATAACTAGTTGGCGTCTACGTAGTCATTATCACTGCTATCCACGATCCAATATTTAAATTAGGAACGTGTTCTCAAACTTTCTGCCATGATTAACTTCAGCTAAACGTTTGACTATATTTGGTTTGCTTATTTTGACGTATACTTTCATCGAAAAGGATTCTTTATCCTCCCAACATTGGGTTTCTAGTTCTCTTTACCGCACTGCTCTCTTTCCATACTAGTTGTCATGTTTTTGCATGTAAATATCACATATCCTTAACACTGCTAATGCAGTTAATCATGTATTATTATAACATTGACAAAACATTGACCTATAACATACTCCTAAGATATCCATAGACATTTGACTTAATATTTGTACTCCAATAACCGTAGTAGATAGATTGATATTTTATGAAAAATACGCTTACTTCATGTCATCATTGAATAAATAAATTAATAAAACATAATTTTTTAAATCTTAAACTCTTCATATTTTTCTTAAAACTAATCATGGACATCGAGAATTAATGCTTTAATTATTCTCTACGGATACTTTAGTCATAATAATTTTAAAGTATGAAATTTTACTAACCAATTAATTATTTAAATAGGCACTGTGTATACATCAAACAATAGTATTCGTTACGGTACAGTTAAATAGTCTAGGTACTGAAATTCCTACAATAGAAGTAAATTCATTTCTATAGCATGAGCTTCGACCCCAAAGCGCGGCTTTCCTCATCAATATTGCGCGCGCGTTGCGAAACTTTCTGCCACAATTACCTGCACCTCAACTGTCGGGAAATATACTGGTCTTGTTTGTTTTGCTTTCTATATTAAGGATCGATTTTCTCACTTTATACGTGTTTAATAAGAAATGCTTTAGCTAAGATCAAGGGGATGGATAATAAGATTTTTTATGAACGTAAGGTAAGAATGCATTTTTTTTAAGTTTCTTGGTACCGTAGTTCGTTACTATATTCTTTTCTATTTTTCTAACCTAACTATTATATATTTTAGGTACACTAACAGGACAAAAACAATTAGTAATAAATTATTGACTGTTTATATTTATTTTATAACTGATTCAACAATTGATTTCGTTTTCTTCAGTTGTTGAAATTATTTAGATGATTGGTATTTAAACAAAAAAAGTGTGTGTGTGTCAGCTACGACGCACGATTGGAGTTTACTCCTTACGAACGATAATTATGATATATATCGAATAGAAAATACCAATTAACCGCATCCATGTGTTTTTTGGATTCTTCTTCATTATCATTTAAATCAATTTCTTGCATATTTTCAAATATTTTTTCAACTTTAATCACTTGATGATTTGTTTAATAGTACATAAAATACACGTAAAATTTGATGGTTAGGTTGCTGTTTATGTACGTTGTATATAGATGTATATATGGGCGCATGGGTATAATAGCGCCATCTAGTGGCAAGTTTTATAAATTGTAACTTTGCAAGTTTATCAATCTATGTATTTTGGTTCCAAATATTATAATGGTAACTTAATATAATTGTTTATATTAAAGTAAATTTTAATATAATATAATTATTTATATTTAAAACAATGTTAAACGTTTTATAACTTAAAACTTAATAATTATAATTTCTTTGCCATCTATAAAATATCCTTGTTGCAATTTACGGATGCAATTTATATGAGACTCAATAAACATGTTATTATATGTAATTTGGATTGTTTCTGAATGTTTTATAATTCTAGAATTCATTTAAAACGTATTGCTAATTTTATATAACTTATTTTGAACATAATTCATTAGCAATAATTCTGTAATAAATATTAAATAATACTGTTTTGATTTTGCCCGTTTATCGTTGATAGATGGTGCTGATCAATAATGCATCCATTTTTATAAGTTAAATTAATATATCAGTAACTTACAAAAGCCTCTTTATGTTAAAAACTTATTTTGCTAATATTATATCTTATTCAATTGCTTACTGATTTTATATGTTACTCTTCTTTAAAAACGTTCTTAAAAGATTGTTAATCATATTGTTAATCATATTGTTAATCATATATTCATATATTTCACAGTGTTTATAAATGATCAAACCTATAACTTAATTTATGCAAAAATGTAAACAAATTAGTTAATGACGTTTTAATGTTTTATATATTGCTAATTATTTTTATTGTTATAATTACTTTCATATGGGATTTGAACTTACTGTATTTTAAATTAATAAAAGCACTCTTGATTCATATTTTGGTTAAAAACGCTACTTCCTTTTTGAGAGGATATGATGATTGTAATAAAAAGGAGGGATTGTAATGGATCATTAATATATTCGTATTTGGCTTATTTTAAATTATCTTTGTTTTATTTGTGGCTAAAAATACTTTTAATATGTAGTCTGTGAACCTATTTTACCGATACAACGCATTCCTTCACGTCACTAGTACAAAAAAATAAAATTATGACATTTCTATTCAGTGACTTCACTGATGTTGCGCGTAAAGTGTGTGTTCAATATTCAAATAATTTGTATATGATAGTTCCGTAATATTAAACTAGATGGCGCTGCTAAAACAGCCGTTGAATCACGCTGTTGAGAACCTTTCGTAGATACTATAAGAGGCCCCTTGTAAATTTATTAATATATATTCAGTGGAACATATAAGTGTGTTTTTTATTCAAGTGTGGTTAGTAACAACCCCTCAGCCCCCTCACCTCTCTCCGAATTCGAACAGTGTGGATATATATGTTTGTCTCTTTCTACGTTACGCTTCAACTTTTCGTGTTACACTTGATTTTACTCCTCATAAAATTTCCGTACCGGGCCTTATAACTCAAATCGTTTCTTATGGAGTAAACTCCAATAAACTCCAAAAAAGAAATAAATCCAAATTCTAAATTCTGTAAAGTATCAAAAATAACTAAAGTAATTATCAAATTATATAATTGGTACTGGATTGTTTGAGACGCTATTATTTGAAATAAGATCCACGACTCTCACATTGACTATAAATAAATATTGCCCTTACATCCTAAATAAATTTGAGAGCTTAATATTAATTTCCTAATTTATAGAGCAATCCTTTGATCGTTGAAACTTAATATTTTAGATACAAATTGTGTCTTGGTTTCATATTGTTCTGAAGTAAGCCAGGTATCTTTATGTATGCATACAATACCTATATTCAAATTCCACTGTCAATTCTACGGTCGTATTTTCATACTTTATCGTTCTCACTAAACTGTCAGCAAAAAACGGTTTACTTCGTTGCTGCTCCCAAGTACTGAGTTGGGATCATGAAGTTGAGAACATAACGGCAAAAACTGCTGTAAGAATGTTATCGATGGTAGTACCTTAGTCGAATGAAAGATATTACGACTGTCTTCAAACATTCTCATATTTAATAACTAGAATATACCAAACTACAGCATCAGCCAGCGAAACAACATTTACCTAAGGTCCATTTTCTGCTAAAGGAGATTAATTTGCGGACACAGGCTACTTCTCGATAAATACGAGTATGACATGAGAACCACAGCCGGTGAAGTTAATTAATAATAACCGAGCGGGTTTCTCCGTGTAGGGGAGGTGAAAGAAAAATATCGTTTCGCTGAGCGTTGGTTAGTTAGCAGAGAGACCGCTTCTGTGTGGCCCGAAATAATAAGCCGCAACCCGCCGCACCCGTGATTTATTGTTTTGGCTTTGCGAAACCTCACTCGGAAGCCTGATAAAAAATGATCGCACTTATTAACACCACTGTCTGAACCCGACTTTATTACGCTTTGCCGATTCCTGTGACAACGTAAATGCCTTCTCTTTCTCTTTTCAGTTTATTTAGACTAAGCAGATTCACTCTCATTGGCTTATTGATGGTGCGCTGTTTATTTTACGAGATTTTTTTGTTATTTTTACGTACTTTCTCATATACCCACAGATCAGTAGGATAATATATCTATGGCTATACCATTGTTGCAAATAACAGACATTCAATAACACAAATAAGCATGACCTACGTACTTTTAATCATGATGAATAATATGAATCTTTATGTATTATCTTCACTTATCTCGCGAGGCTTATTTTTTTTCTTTATAATTATCCGACTCTGGCGGATAATGTTTATGAGCATAAGTATAAATGTCTCATATTTGGCACGCCGTATAGCCCAAATGGCCTGATGGATTTTAACATAATGAAGTGTTGGATTCCTATAAATTATGGGAGTGGCATTAGTTACCTTTTTCAGTTAGTAATTTATAAGCTTTATACTTATTTATAAGCTATTCGTTGTTACAAAATTACTTATTGACGTTGCTTTTTATACTTACTAACACTTCAATTAAAGTATGTATAGTCCGCGCCAAACTGCTAGTCCGCCTTGAAGTTGTTGCGAGCAGGTGTAGTCATACAATTTGCTATGGCGACGTGATTCATTTCTATATTCAGAGCGGACTAGCAGTTTTAAGCGGACTATATCTATTGAAAAAATAACAATACTTGTAATTATAATAGACCACTTAATATTACAAGGATAGTAGTTACATACGTTTAAAACTAATTTAAATATGCTGAGCTATTAGATGTTTTAATTACGGTTTCTTCAGTCATGTAATTTTTAATTGTTTTACCAAATTTGTTTTTAACGAGTCCACTACTATTTAGGTCATCTATTAAATTCTAAATAGGTATAATTACTCTAACCAATTAAATAAACCTTAAAAACTTTATCTTTACAAGAATGTTTAATTGTATAAGTATAATAAAACGAATAATATTAATGACGAAGCATAATAATTATGAAGTAGACATTTTATTGCCGAAAACAAAATTCTTTACCGTAGCATTACTGAGGGTCTACCACCGGAAAGTTTTCGAATATTACCTCCATTATTTCATGAGATGACAGAGGTTGGGCACATATTAGCAAAGTTTGAGAGTGGCCTTTAATGTCACCCGATTCGTTTTTTTAAAAACCAACACAGAATATCAGACCATTTTTATTTAAATATTTCACTCGTAATTATACTGCTCTGAGTAAATTTCGTGGATACTTTACCTTAGTATCAATCAATCTACTGAATTAAAAAATTGATTGGCTTTCAATTAGTATAATATTTGTCGTCTAATGAAGATATGATTTTTAATTACGAGTTATTTTGTCGAGCTATCTATTGGACGAACTGTTCTTTTAGTTATTCGTATTTCAAGGCTACAAATAAAAGGACATTTGGAAGGAAACCAAATAAGTTATCGCTCAGAATGTTCTTGTGATAAATAATTTAGACGCAGCACTACAAGCAAAATCAAGAAAGTCACTTCCGCATAATATGTCTCTATGTTATATTTTACTTCATATAATGTTTAAATTCCACAAAAATATTTTTTATAATTATCTCCACTATGGATCTCCAAAGCGAATGTGATTAAAACCTAAATACAATTCAATTTAATATGTACTTTGAAATTTACGACAAGGCAATTTCTACTTGATTATGCATTTATTATATCTATGTACTAAAAACGAAATGATTTTTATCAAAACGAAATTTCCTTATGGTAAACGTACTACATATTCATTTTATATGCATATAGGGCACACAATACGTTTTGGTTCACAAAGCGGCACCCCAAATTGACATCGCAAAGTATTCGAAAAGGGGAAGTAACAGATAACACGGAAAACAACAATGACTTCGGAAATGCTTGATTGTGAACTGAAAGAGGTTACGGGGCACACAAAGCCACAAATTGAGCAGTCGTTGTGTGTAAACAAAAAAATAAGGTAAAATTAAATTGATCCATAATAATTTCAACCATAAAATGATTATGAAATATTGAAAATGACGTCGGCTTTTTTATCTGTTTTTAATAACCTTAAGTTTCAACAATTTAAGACAGTCTTAGAAGTACTTTCTATTCATATTATGAGGACATTATGGAAAAATATATAAAATGAAATTAATAATAATAATAATAATAAGCCCCTCATAAATCTAACTCCACGTCCGGCACGACCACCTGATGCCACGTGAGGGGCGGACACTAGATAGCACTCTGCTACACAATCCTAGTGACCAACGGAGCAATAGTATCCAAAAATATGCGATGCGTCTAAGAAACAGGCAAATACCCCAGGCGGGTACCCGCGAGGGAGAATCCCGCCCCGGGCCTTCTGGTTCGGGCTGCCCCACGTATTCTGGGGGGGGCAACGTCTCGCATAAAACTGCCCAGTCTCGTACTGTTGCAGTTGATTCACAATCACACATCACCTCACATTCGTCATCACCGATATCATCCACACATAGTCTATTTCAGACCCCCAGCTCATCGCCACGCTCGTACGAATTCCAACATTCTTCATCCACAACCACAACACCTTTGTCATGTGATGTTGCACAGGAAGCTCATGCAATTTCTCCTGTACCCACCACTGACATCATAAACCCCACGCGTGTTCCGCAAAATGACGTACAAAACCGCGTAAATCACAACACACACTCACTATCACCCATCACCAACACACCAGCAAGTAGTGTTTTGCAGGACATGCTTCCTGCAACCACCCTCGCTGGAAAAAGTAGACAACGGATGAAATGGACTGGTCAAATAAACAGAGAACTCCTCCGTTGCTACTACGTAGTCACACACAATGAGACAAATCTCACTGCTTGGAGACCACAACTACATCAAAAATTTGCAGAAAGTTTCCCTGAACTAAGCCACCTATCAGAACAACGGCTTGCAGATCAAATAAGGGTAATCCATAGAAACAATAGATTAACATTTCTAGAACGAGAGCACATAAAACAATCAGTGTCGTTGCTACTGTCTGCTGCTAACAGATTAAACGACTGCACTACCATAAACAACATACAAACGCCCTCAAACACCTCACCTACAATTAACAATCTCGAATTAACCACACATTTTCCCAGTCAAGCTGTCAATCCTCAGCACACGCACACGCTCAATCACTCGCACTCACAAAACCCTTACACACACTCGCCACCCACAAACACACCAACACACACATCTCAGGCTCCAGAAAATAGCGAACACAGTCAAACACAAGAACCACAAAGAACAGTTGAACCGTTAGATTCAATAGACTTTGATACAATTGAAAATACATTTGCTGAAATGCTCATAAAATATACAGGAACTGACCCAACGCTCAGGCCCCCAATACCTAAACTTCAAACAACACGCTATACTATTAGAACTATTACTACCGTTAATGAAATAGTAGATACACACCTAAACACTAAGAACTCGGTAACTCTTGAAGAAATTCATACAGTTATATATTGCGCAGCACTAACTGCCGCGACATTGCACACTAAACATTTCAATAAATCTGTAAACAATAATAATAACTACAACTCCCATACAATAATCAAGCAAAAGAAACCACAGTGGGAAGCAAGGATAGAGAAGAAAATTATATCGTTAAGGAAAGAAATAGGTCAACTAACTCAATATCTGAACGGAAATGTAACACAAAAGAAAGAAAAAAAATTAAATCCAAATAATAGAAGCAGAAACGAAATTATAGAGCAACTAGATAATAATAAACAGAAATTACAGGCATATTCCAAACGACTACGTAGATATAAAATAAGCAACCAAAGAAAATCACACAATAAATTATTTAACACTAATCAAAAACTCTTTTATCAAAAATTAGATACAGAAAATATACAAGTTACACAAATCCCCAATAAGGATGACATACACAAATATTGGAAAAATATATGGTCAAAGCCGGTTTTACACAACACACACCTTTCTTGGACCGAAATAGAAGACGAGGAAATAGATAATATAGAACCTATGGCCCAAATAATAATTAACAAAGATGATGTATGCCAAGCAATAAAGAAAACTTTAAATTGGAAAGCGCCCGGACCAGATAAAATTCAAAACTACTGGATTAAATATCTGCCGGCGACACATAAATATATAGCAAACACATTTAATTACCTTATGAATAACCCACAAGATACGCCTACTTTTTTAACTCAAGGCATAACCTATCTAAAACCCAAAGATAATGACACGACTAATCCATCTAAATACCGACCAATCACATGTCTCCCGACTATCTACAAATTGCTAACATCCATCATCTCGTTCAAACTTAACACGCACATCACACAAAATCACATTATACCTGAAGAACAAAAGGGCTGCAGTAAAGGATCAAGAGGGTGTAAGGAACAATTGATAATAGACACAGAAATACATAATCAAGTGAAACACAAACACAGAAACCTATACTACGCCTATATAGATTACCAAAAAGCATTCGATAGCATTCCTCACTCTTGGTTAATCCAAGTCCTCAGAATATATAAGGTTGATATTAGATTAATAGAATTTCTACGAAATACGATGAATAACTGGACTACTAAATTAAGTTTACGCACAAATAACACATCAATAAGCACACAACCACTAAAAATATTACGCGGCATTTTCCAAGGTGACTCACTCAGTCCTCTGTGGTTCTGCCTAGCTATTAACCCCCTATCTAGAATACTTAACAAAACGGGGTACGGTTACGTTATTGATAGGGAATCTAACATAAGACTCACACATTTACTATACATGGATGACATCAAACTATACGCAAGTAGCAGACAACAAATAGATCATTTACTCAAACTAACGGAAAATTTTAGCACAGATATAAAAATGACATTCGGAACTAACAAGTGTAAAATTAATAGTATTATTAAAGGCCAACAAAAAGAAACAGATCCATTCGAACTTCAAACACAGGGGGGAAGAATAGACAGCATGGAACCAAAAGAGACATATAAATACCTTGGCTATCAACAAAGCACTTCCATTAACCATACACACATAAAAAATACACTTAAAACTAACTATAAACAGAGACTACACAAGATACTCAATACCCAATTATCAGCAAAAAATAAAGTAAAGGCAATTAACACATACGCAATACTTATATTAACATACTCATTTGGCATCATTAAATGGTCAGACACTGAATTAGAAGCCCTTAACACCATAACCAGAAAGGCAAGTAATACACATAATATACATCACATTCATTCTGCAATACAGAGATTCACACTCAAGAGAAAATTGGGAGGCCGTGGGTTCACCGATATCAAAAATTTGCATTATACACAAATAGATAACCTACGTACATATTTCCTTACGAAAGCCAAGGAAAGCGATTTACATAAAGCAATAGTCCACCTAAACATATCGGGAACGCCTCTTCAACTAAACAATAGCGAATTTGACCCAAAGCATAAAATTCTCAAAGACGAACAAAAAATAGAAAACTGGAAAAAGAAGGCGCTCCATGGTAAATATCCCCACCAGTTAGAGCAGGATCACATAGACTATAATGCATCATGTACATGGCTCACTAAAGGTAATATATTCGGGGAAACAGAAGGTTTCCTCGTAGCGATACAGGACCAAATTATTAAAACTCGCAACTATTCTAAATACATCCTCAAAGAAGCAATAGACACAGATAGGTGTAGGTTATGCCATCAAACAACAGAAACCATAGACCACATTACAGGAGGCTGCAGTGTACTAGCCAATAAAGAATACACACATCGCCATGATAATGTTGCAAAACATATACACCAACAACTCGCTCTCAAACATAAGTTATTGGAATCATACACACCTTATTATCAATACAAACCGAAAAATGTTTTAGAAAACAACACTACAAAACTATACTGGGACAGAGACATTATAACCGATCGCACCATCCTGAGCAATAGACCTGACATTACTCTTACCTTGAAATCTACCAAAACTACTTTTCTCATAGATATTGCAGTGCCCAATACTCACAACCTAAAACAAAAACATACAGAAAAAATCCAAAAATACACACCCTTAGCTGATGAAATTAAGCAAATGTGGCACCAAGAAACCGTTAGAATCATCCCCATTGTTATCTCTTCCACCGGTGTAATACCTAAAACACTCAAAACTGCACTTAAATTACTAGACCTCCACGAAAATACATACATACCCATGCAAAAATCAATAGTTATCGATACCTGTTCTATAGTTCGTCGCTTTCTGAATCCATCTACCCTTACACTTCAAACACATCAGGACACTTCCCACAACACAGCCACACAGAATACATCTACACGTACCACAACACACAACACACAAACAAACATACACAATACTCTAAACACACTCATCACCACTCACTCCAATCACACAAACACACATGAATCAGGTTACTTGGCGTAAGTCCGTACCTCATTCATAAAAAAAAACCGACCTCAGGTCGAGAATATAAAATCTTTGATTAAAATAATAATAATATTCTTTATTGTACCCAAAAAATAACACAAAACAAAACATACAATTTTGGACGATACAAAAGGCGGTCTTATCGCTAAAACAGCGATCTCTTCCAGACAACCTTAGGATGAGGAGTTAAAGAAGAGATGACTTAAAATAATAGGAAGGGTGCAATTAAATGATAGATGCAGGACTAATATATTAAAATTAAGTGTAAATATAGAGATAGCATACTATAGAACAAATAATAAATAAAGGGGAAAGAAGCTAAAAAAATAAAATTACAAAAAGAAAGTTAACACAGTTTTATAGGTGAATAGCAAGAGCACAGATTTTGGGAGGAAAAATAGTTAGAGGTGAAGGTAGTGAGATTGGACGAGATTTTTGATGGAGTATAAGGATTGGGAGTAACGAATAGATACAGGGAGGGAGTTCCAAAGACGGATAGCGGATACAGTGTAGGATTTTTTGTAAAAAGAAGTTGAGTGAGAGGGAGTACAGAGAGCAAGATTTTCTGAGGAACGAAGGGTTCGGTCATGGGACAAGTGGAGGAACTGGAAGCGCTGTTTGAGGTAAGGAGGAGCAGTTGGATTAAATAGTAAGCAATAGAGAAGAGATAGAATATGAGCATTCTGGCGAAGGCGAATTGGGAGCCACTTGAGTTTAGCACGATATTCTGAAACGTGGTCATATTTTCTTAGGTCAAATATAAACCGTATACATAAGTTTTGGAGTCGCTCAAGCTTATTTAATTGCTCCTCGGTAATGTCAGGATAACACACATCAGCATAGTCAAGTATTGGTAAGAGGAGGGACTGTGCAAGCGTAATTTTAGTTGGAATGGGTAAAACATTTTTTAGCCTACGTAGCGAGCTCACTGCAGCAAAGAGCTTTCTGACCTCTGAGATCTGAGGTATCCATGAAAGGTGTTGGTCCATGTAGATACCCAGATTTTTGACCTTATTGCTATAAGGAATACGCACATCATCCAGTACGATTGGTAGTAACTGGTGCCAATCGATCCTAGAGATCAGACGCGAACTCCCTATGATTATAGCCTGAGACTTGGTAGCATTTAATTTTAGGCCAAAGGTTTTGCTCCAAGTCGAGATACGATCCAAATCAGCATTAGTAATCCTGATGGCGTTGGGTAAGTTGTTCAAGCAAGCATGATTGTAGATTTGTAAATCATCTGCATATAGATGGTAGAGCGAAGTGAGATGAAGACTAATAGAATTTATGAAATATAAAATCGTTGCTAATGTTCACGGCTTCTCATTTAAACGAAAGCACTTTGGATGAAAAAGACTTCCCAAAAAACGGCAAAAAGTAGCGTGTTATAAACGGGAAAATTAATTCCCATTTCCACGTTTACATAAATAAGCGTGGCCGCGTTCCCATGTGTTCGCGGGCGCCGGTTCACACTTGTATCGCCCAAATGCTAATGCACAAATTTGGGGCTCACAAAAACATCGCAGTTATTTCGGCGATAAAGTGCTCAAGAGCCGTGGATTAATTGAGTGGCCTCTGCTCAGGAGCGTCCGAACATAATCGAACCAATTTCCCATCCCTAAAACAACTAAAGACTTCAATGACTGTCTGACTTTCATAAAGAATCGATGGTTTTGAATTCCTATTCTCGTACACTAGTATATCGCTTATACTAAAGAAATAACTCATATCCTTAGAACAAAAATAGGCATGAAATACCTACCTTAGTAGAGAAGTTTACATCAACCAGATGACCACTAATTTTGTCGTCTTTGTCGTCGTCAACCCATTACGCTACAATTGCAGGTCTCCGGCCTGCGGTCTCAGAGTGAGTATCGCTTAAACCATATACCACCACGCTGGATAAGAGCGGATTGAATCACATCATCAATAGAGGTTTCTTGTTCATTAAAAACCTCTGAGACGTGTAAGTTTCCTCAAGATGTTTTTGAACCGTTACATCAAGTGATCGTTAATTTTTAAAACGCTTATTTGAATATACACTTGTAAAACTCTAACTCCTCGAACTCTCCGTGTTGAGGGGCTAAATTTGCTAATTCATGTTTAGCCAAAAAAAACAAACACACAATTTCTTTTCCTTAACATTACGGTGTTATATTATACACCTAAGCGTGAACATTTACAGCCCACTTAAACTTAAGTTGTTAGTAACATTCCTCGCTTGGCACCAGGTGGATCTCCAGCTCATTTGCAACCTCAAACGACTGAAGCATAAATGCCAACAGCTCCCTTATGTTAATTGAAGCTTCCGGTTAAATAAGGGTCAGATTTACGTCCACCGTCACAAATAACTTAAGAGGAACATGTATAGTCACCATAAGATATATTCCATGAGAAAGTAAATATAATAATTAAGAAAAAGTGTGCATGCAGTATGCATCCGCGCTAAAATTGTGTGTTACATCGGCGCACGCAACCTTGTCCCTAACTAAGTAGTTACCAATTGCCCTAAAAGATGCATAACTTCGAAAATATAGTAACAACTTTTATATTTATTTTAATCATTTCCATCACATTTAATGTGACTACTTTTCTTTATACACCTAGAACGATATTATAGCCACATCGACTAAAAAGAAATGAGTTTGTTTATTTAAGCATAATTTGATCATTTTAATAATGTTAAAAGCGTGTTAAAAACATAGAAAAGCGTATTAACATTTTCAATTAATGCGCTTAATTAATAAAATAGCGTAAAGTTTGCTTGTTAACCATCATTAATTCTATGCAAAAAATAAACAATTCAAAGCAAAATATTCTGAGGTTTCAATTTACCAAAGTTTCTTGTAACTCTAAACGGTATTCTTAAAACTGAAAGCAAATTAAGAGGCTCTGCTCGTTTTCTCGTTAGTTAATGACTATAATTTTAACTTGATAAAGACGGACAAGCTGCTTTGTTTGTTGTTGAAAGGTAAATTTCGTGCACCAAAATGACTAATTAAGAAATGTGAGCGTCACAAATGAACGGAAATTGAAGTTTCACTGAGAACGAATGATGGCTAGCAAATAAGTTTTACGATAAACAAAATTCTTTGTTATATTTGACATTAATGACTAGTTCCTAATATCATTTGATGATTCCAGTCAAATGAGTTACAGTTTCTCTCCTTGATAAACAATGAAATTTAGTAGTACTTAAAGTGAAAGTCTAGGTGTTTTTTTTTTTTTTGTAATTCTGAAGCTCATCATAGACATAACCATGGATCATTTTATTAGCAAAAATATAACTGATCAAACAATTCTCGCTCAATAATCTATTTTTCGATTATATGAGCCAAAAAAAAAATCAAAAATAAATAATTATTTTTATGACGGATGAACGCGTGCGGCAGCGAAGACGCTCATATGCGTCAATGTCAACTTAAATTAAAAGATACATTGTATAAAAGTAAGTTATGTAGAGTTCAGTCCTACATCTCGTCGTGAATCCTCGCGCGCGCCGCTTTTTCGCCCGGTAGTATTTTGTACCACGCATACAAACTAATGTGCTTACTTCAAACGGTAATAAACGGGTCCCCACGCTCCGTCGAGGCACGAAGCAGTATGATAACTACCTAACAAGCACCACTTAGTGGGTAGGGGTTATAACACGCTAAACAAGTCGTTTATTACCCACATCGTTACATAATTATCGCTAGAAATTATAATTAGATCTCTTTTACAATAGTTTTTTATTTGTTATGGCTTTAACAGTGCTGTGATTCTCATTTTGTTGTATTTTACAATGAGAAAGTTATAAAGGTAAAGTTAAAAATAAATATAGTGGTTACTCAATTTTATTTTACAAAAAGTAATTAACAAAAACAAATTATACCACACAATACGAAACACCTCTGAAAACAATGTATCAGAGAACCAGTAGGTACGCTTTGTTTGTCAAAAAGTTTGCGTTGAAATTTCAACAAAGATTAATTAATGAAATTAATTAATCAAAGTACCATATCCCAATCGCAATAACTTAATTGCGCTTCATTAAATAAAGTACACGGGAATTTAATCAGTAGGCAGTTATTTACTAATTGCAATTTTATATCTACCTTCTTAACAATTATCAACATTAAAATCAATTAATTGTAGAGTTGTGTGGTTAAAGGTGTGTGCCCACTACACCGCGCCATTACATGATCAGGATATGAACGTGTCAGATACATCATGTAATGGGTTGATGATGATCGACCCATTACAGTCCCACCGCTGAGCACCGGTCTCCTCTCATAATGAGAAGGATTAGGCCATAGTCCACCGCGCTGGCCAAGTACGTATTGGTAGACTTACCTTTGAGACTTTTTTTTTAAATCTCTCAGGTATGCAGGTTTCCTCACGATGTTTTCCTTCACCGTTTTAGCAAGTGATAATAAATTTCTAATACGCACATAATTTCGAAAAATCAGAGGTGGCCTGGGATTTCAACCTCGGACCCCTCGATCGAGAGGCCGAGTTTCTTAACCACTAGGCTATCACTGCTGTGAACTGCTGAAATTTGCCGTTCTTTATACAAAAGGGGAATTGACGGAATAATCCGCCAAAGCAATAAATGAACTCTAGCGAAAAAAAAATAAGGGTATTTGAATATTTATTTTCCTGCTTCAAACTTCCATACTCCTCCTCTACATTAAAAGCTCATGGTCATATAGTGGACAAACTCTTTAAAACTCATCTTACTTTTTAATCAGGTAACAGTTCGAAACGAAATCCAATTATGTTAAGTGGATTGATTTTCGGGTATTTATTGTATAAAATGAAAATTGTACGTAAATAATCGGCAATAAAATTAACACGGTCAGTTAAGTTTTAATGGGGTTCTTTTATGAGGTAAAACCCTTCTGTGCTATCGACTGGTTCGTATTACTCTCACATTCATGTAATTATTCTTTAGTTTTACGCGAGTTTGGTAATCCTACTTTGGAAGATATCAGATATTTTATAAAATAATTTAGGATGCCTCTTGAGATATGAAAGCCATTTTAAACAAAAGTTTTTTTTTTTCATTTAATTAACAAGCAGTGATAGTCTAGTGGTTAAGAAACGCGGCCTCTCGATGGAGGGGTCCGAGGTTCAAATCCCAGGGCACGCACCTCTGATTTTCAAATTAATGTGCGTAGTAGAAAATAATTATCACTTGCTTAAACGGTGAAGGAAAACATCGTGAGGGAACCTGCATACCTGAGAGATTTATAAAAAAAATCTTAAGGGTATGTGAAGTCTACCAATACGCACTTGGCCAGCGCGGTGGACTATGGCCTAATCCTTCTCATTCTGAGAGGAGACCCGTGCCCAACAGTGGGACAGTAATGGGTTGATGATGATGTGTCAGATATTAATACAGCAACACATCTTTAATCGACTAGGTATATAACTGAGCGTCTCAGCAACAATTTTAGAATTATTTTCTAAGTTGTCATAAATTTCATAATCTTCTGAAAATTATAACCAAGTTTTCCCCAAAAACCAGAACCTGACATCTAACGATCATAGCCTGCAGCGAATAACTAACCTACAATTTAATATCCGGCAGTCTGTTTTTCCTCATTATCATAAAAAATGAAATTGTGGAAAGATAAAGAATGTTAAATATTCAAGTGGACTACATTATCAAATCCGAGAGAGCGATCCATACGTCTTGTATAATCTAGGAACATTACAAGTCCCGGCTGCGATTCGCCTTCCGCGCCGTTGAGATATTGTAATGAAATCCAGCCATCTGTTTTCTCTCGCCAACGTAATATGATGTGCGACCTGCGCCTGCTTTTCTTATACCTTATTATATTCCTCAGACTGTCTATAGATTAAACTTCCCAGACTCCGCACTGAAATGTTGTGATAAAGAGGATGCAAGTTTTGTAGCAATTCCTAAGAAGATACGGTCGGAGCTTGCGTTTGTGGTTCCTTTAAGATTTTTATTTGAAACGTTCATAGAAAGCTGGAATGTACTAAGAATGTTTCAGAATATATATTCATGCTACGAAAATTTTGAATGAGCTTACATTTCACCGGACCTGAAATATTTACTACCCCTCATAGATGTTTTATACTAAGCGAAAAAGGAAGCTTAAAAACCGTACGTACTTAACCCTTAAAATAGTGTTCTTAAGAACTAAGAATCATTTCGGAAAGTTATACCAACTACCAGTTTCTTAACAGACTTGGAACAGATTCGCAACTGCCATGAGATTCCTGATAAAAGTACTCCGCAAATTAACTTTATACAAAATGCTTTTGGCACGAAAATTCTACGATACAAATAATCAAAAGCGTAAGTAACCGAAGAGTCTGCAGCATAATAAACTATGATTGTATTCATTATAAACTTGGAATGACCAAGCACGTGCATAATTGGCGGAATTTGTTACCGAGATAAATATTTGAGTAGCGCGTGGCGCCGGGCCCAGCCAAGGTACACAAGCGCATGTGATCCACGCAATAATCGCTCACATCACACCACAAGCTGATAATAGTGATAATATTGCCTGCCCTGTACACAGGCTGTTCTCTAATATCCGATTTGTATTCACGGTCGTGTTGTTTATGGGCCATTGAGATACGAGCACCCATTGCTGCGCCCATTGACTAGGCAATTTACATTAAATCGCTACTTTTGTATAGATGAACGGAGCCAGTACGATTCTAAAATGTAGCAATACATTAATTATCGATGTACGAAACTCTGAAACTGCATATATTTTACGAAAGGATTAAATTGTTGTCAATGCTATTACCTATTAATGCACGTAATTTGGATTTCATTGTATCTATATTTGCTTAGTAAAAGGAAATGACTAAGTCATTCTATTAATCATTTTCATGAACATTAAAAATCTAAATTATCTTAAAATTTATAAATTATACTAATAACGAGATAAAGAAATACTATTACAATTCCTAAACATCAGATGTAGTCCAGAGGACCAGTGAACAATGGTACATACAACTTTTTGTATAAATTTAACCTCTTTTTTAACAAACATAGTTTTCATAAAGAATATTATTATATTAAACTGCTTGTATCCTTCTGATTTTATGCAGTCAAGGTAGCCAATTAATATTTTACATAAAAGCTCTGACGATGACAAATTTATTTATCTAAATATTACCCAAACTGGAATGCCTTATGTAATTATGCCTTCCTAAACCATTCAGATTAGAACACAGCAAGCCAATAAAATAATACTTATAAGCTTACATCGAACAGCAGAGGAAGCATCTTACTAGTATGAATTGATAATTAAATACTGGAAGAGTTCTGGCTTCAATATACAGCAAAACGCTTTTGAAATTCTCTGATTCTGGAAGTCCGAGTTCCAATCAAAGGTTTCATGCGTATTAAATTAATTATCGTTTGTATTAGCAGTTCAAGTATATCGTGAAACCTACACGCTTGTGAATTCTTCAAACCAAAAGTTTTCAAAGATATATCAAGTATACCACTCCACACTTGACATTACCTTGCCCAGCGTGGAGCTGAATTGGTTAACAACGACCTCTAGAGCAACAAAACCTCTAGAGCAGACCTATGACTCATAGTAGAGATCATAATAGGCCAAAGAGACACATAAAAATAGTATTGACGTACCTAACTTGACTATTTCTATTAAATGATTGAATATATTTTCTAACTTCGTTATCCATAGAACAGAATCACTGGATCGGAAATATGATTAAAACTCAAGAAAAATCCACGCAATCAGTCTTATTGAGTCTTGGTTTATCTTAAGTCTACACAAAGGCACAAGAGCTACTCATATTACGAGCAGCAAACTTTGATGTTGAACTGCAATCGATTTGAGTTATATTTGCCTCATTAAAAGTTTTAAGCATCTGATCGGAACCGTCAGGTATGCGCATTTCGCCGTTCGCTGCTTATCTGTGTAGTAAAACAGCTAGCAGGTAACAATACGAACTTATTATCATTCATTTTGTGAAAGTTTCTGATAAATGAGGCGAGTTTGCAGTTTTGTGTGCACTACAAATGGAGAAACGTATTTCAGTTTTCATGCCGCTACGTTTTATTAGACGCAGGATTTATGTTTGGTAATAATGGGACCTCTGGTTCCACAAATGGTATTACATTTCTTTTCAATAAACTATTATTCTTCCAGTATATTAGACCTTTCATTTGTGCGGATTACTTCCTGTTTTAAGGATATTGTACATTACAATGGTGTACTGGTATAATGAAAGTATAGTAGGTAAATGTCCTATAGGTAGCATTGGATGTTTATCGCAATTGAGCGGAACGTATTCCATCACACAGTTTCAGATTGGATTGATGGAGAATCAGGTTAAAGGCTAACGCCATAAAGACGTTTACTACTACTCCAACTAGTTTAGCGACTTACCTACTACCCGCAAATGCAATTTTTTCCATAAACGGTCACTTATATACAGACCGCATTAACTGTCCTTTTGCCTACTTGTCTTATATTGTCGTTAAAGAAGAAGTCACATTGAAACGCTTTTTGAAGTTATACTTCTTTTGAGACGTTTGAGAATAATGGGAGGAGTGATTTTGTAAAAAAATCTGATAGATTTTTTAATCAACACCTTGCTACTAATATTGCAAGATTTGCAAGACTTGTTACGTTACGTTACGTTGTATTGCAATAGTTTCACTTCTTGCGCATATACATATTTTACATACACATGTTTTTTATAAAATACACCAAAGAAGTATAACTTCTTGCAAGCATAAATGTGCACACACGTTATTTTTTCATATTTACCGCTTATTTGTTCAAAAAACTGCTACATTGCTCCTCCAAAATGATCCTCAATATTTCACATTATACGTAAAGCTTGATAGTTTATACAATGTAGTAAACAAATTAATATGCAGACGCCACCCGATCGGACTCAATATTGTTTATGAGCTGAGCGGTTTACGCAAGGCCGGCATTATTTAGCTAGGCACCTGACAGTGAACGCTTAACCGAGTATTTACCCACCTATTAAAATAAGTCACGGTGGGTTTTATTACATTGTTTTATGCAGAAAGTTTTGTAATATAACTTTGCTTTTCGACTCGTTTATTGTCAAACGAGTTCCACGATAGATACTGAATTAAAGTTAGTGGCGTACCAACTTACCGTCATCTTGATAGTCGCTGAACTGAGTTATTGAGATACGAGAAAACATTTATTCTACTATATGCCGTTTTATAGTAATTGAAGTTGGTTTGCCTGTAATTTCGAAATATCGGCATTTTATTATGTCATAATTAATTATGTGTAGCATACTACTACATGAGAAATTATTTCTGTTTCTGTCTTTCTTTTACAGGCTAAAAAAATATGGATGAAATTATTTTGATGGAACTTTCTTACAGAGATAGAGCTTTGCATGAAGTGACGTAGGCTACATATTATAGAAAAATTCTGCGTAAAAGGAGAATGCCCATTCTTGGTACTGATTTTTCTCATACGTCAAAATAAAAGTAATATTAAAATTATTTTTTGATTTTTTTACATAATTTGTCGATCAGAATAGTTTCTTTAAACAGGGGATTCCATTTAAGATAAAATAAGACAAAATGTTGATTGTTGTTCTTAAAAATTAAAATGGCGGTATTTTATACTCGGAATTCAATAAGATCTATTAGTGTTTTGACTAATGATTTTTCTCATGTGTCAAAATGAAAGTAATATTAAAATTATTTTTTGATTTTTTTACATAGTTTGTCGATCAGAATAGTTTCTTTGAACAGGGGGATCATCTAAGATAAAATAAGACGAAATGTTGATTGTTGTTCTTAAAAATTAAAATAGCGGTATTTTATACTCGGAATTCATTATTTTAGGTTTTTAAGATTATTTTAGGTTTTTTACCTACTACCTTTAAAACTAAATGGAATATGTTAATCGAACTACATTATAGGTACATACCTACTATCAGTTAAAACCGACCATCAATCTATCGTCGGATATTTCCGATTTTGTGGTTATGTAACATTTCGGTAAATAACTTCAGAACCCGGGTGCTGATCTAAAAAATAATTATTGGTGGTAGTATTTGGTTAATTATACATCGTCCACAACAAGTTTCAATTTGATGCAACTCTGGACAGCGGTCCATACTTTCATGGGCATTGTCCTTTCTGCTTTAAAAAAATAATAACACATGGATACGAATGAGACTACCAATGGAGCCTAGTATCCCATTTACATATTCCAATAAAATGTCATTTGTTTTTCCAATGGAAATTATTTACATACATTATTTTACGAAAGATAATAATTTTAAATGTAATTTTACATAATAAAGTATGTAAATATGTGTCAATGTGTTGTTTTAGCAAGTTGATAATGGATAATCAAAAACGTGCGAAACCTACCAGATCTTTTACAATTTCTTCATACTAGTCATTCGATCTGTGGTAATATAAAGTGATAAAAGATAGGATAGATTGGCTAGATTGATTATTAATAATGCATAACTCTAGCTAACACGTGACACATATTGGCCAAACATGACATAATCGTTGCTGACGTATAATCTGCATGTTGACGCCTTAAGCCTAACCCGAAGCTAGCTGAGATTATTCACGGTGACACGTAACTCAGTACAATTCGAGTAACGAAGTGACCTGAAGCACTCCTCAGATCCTGTGGAGAGGCCATTAGAGCGTCCTCCGCCGCGCCATCTTCTTGAGCACCACATCTTACTTTTACAATAGACATTTTTATTTATAAATCATCAATACTAAATTTATATCGCGATTTGTCATCTAAAATCACATCAATCTTCAATTATCCTTATTTAAAACACCAATGACGTACTTCGTCCTCTTACTTATTCGGAAAATACAAATTATGATTGATGAATGTTTTTGCTAACCCAGACTAAGGCAAAGTTCCATGAAGGATTTTGCTCTCACATATTGCTAAAAATAAGTCCTAAATTTCACTGCAGCTATAACATATTTGGTTATATCTTAAAGATATTAAGATCAGTGCTAGCTTAGTGGTTAAAACTCGGCCTTTTGATCGTGGAGGCCGAGGTTCGATTCCAAGACACGAACCGCTGGTTTTTAAAATTTTTAACCGACTTCCCAAAGGAAGAGAGGTTATCTTTTCGACGCGTATATATTTTTTATGTATGTTCATCGGTTTTTTCGCGATGCCGCGATCGATCGACATGATTCAAACAGGATTGTATGCGGGTAGTTTTACAGGGGGTCCCATTTCGAGGAAATTTTAAAATTTTCACCAGTTTTCCCGGAAAATCGGAAAACCCGATTTTTTATAAACTTGAATAACTCGAGTATCTTAACTAATATCTTAACCAATTTCAATTTTCTTTTTTTCATATGAAAGGGTATTTCATTGCGGTACTTTCCTAATTTGACATGGGTATGGTCTGATTATTAGAATTTTGAGTTATGGGGTGGAACTCTTCATCACTACCCCTGGTTTTTACATATTTTATGATAACTTACCTCCTAACCACACAATTCTCAAGGAAACTTAAAATTAACATTGAGTATCTAGATTAACATGATATGATGGAAAACTCGACCTTCAACTCTTCAACCTTGATGATGCAGAGGTGCCTCCTGCCTCAACCATACAAGATAGGCATTTGAAGCTTACGAATATGTAATAAGATCCTTAAGCAGAGAGTATATGATACTCGTACTTTGTATTGACAGAGAAGTCGGTTGTATTTTTTTGTTATTTTTTTTTAACATTAAATAATACTTACCTTATCGGTGTAGAAAAATCTCGCACGGAATCTTACACGCCTGTGAGGTCTTTTAAGAGAAGTGTGAAGTCTCACCACTTGGCCAGCGCGGTGGACTATGGCCTAAACCTCAGGTTTCCTGCCTGAGTGAGTCACTCTGACAGGAAACCTGTGCCCGGCAGCGGGACAATAATAGGCTGACGGCGACTTATTACGTAATGTATTTTAATTTTAAGCGTTCAATTTATTTGCACTTTTTTCGTAATACTCGTAGGTTCTCATTGCCAGTACATTTCAATATAATATTTATACAATATGCATCTCAAAACCGTAAGGATAAAAATGGAGTATTTTAAAAACAAAAGGAAAATGTAACCAAGTCTTTATTGTTACATAATCAAATTTGTTACTGGATTAGGTAGAGAATGTGCAGATGGCGCCCAGCGAGTAAGTAAAGAGCGAAGTGATAGGGTCCCGATATACGTGTCTCGCTTACTGAGTACTGCTTTCACATTTTTGATATTCAGATCGAGCAGTCACTGGGAACAAAACCCGAGTTAACTCGGAGATATTGAAAGCTTATGGATTTTCAATGTTTTTAGCAACAATTCCATAATCAATTGCAAGTATATAACGCAATACCGCACTTACGAATGGATCCAATTTCGAATAAAATCCACCTGTACACGCCTTTGTAACGCGAAATAAAATTAAATGTTTTATGAAAGGCATTCACCCTTTTGCCTTAAAAGCGTGTAAGCGTTTTGGTTTGTAGCCAATTTTAATTGAATGAAAAAGTGATCGTCTATGCATTTTTTTCGTTTTGGATGATGGGCTAATGGAAATTGGCAGTGGTCTCGGCCGCCATTCGTGCCAACTTTTGCGGAGCCAGCTATCGCTACGCTCCAGTTCGAAGCTACGAACGAGACATATCGTTTCGATTGAATAATGGCCGTATGGCAGTTGCTGTCCAATGTCCTGCTCATTCTAATTGATTAGGTACCGATTTTTGGGGTTTTGCTAACTTATGGCAAGAGCTCTGGATGTTTTATTCAGATGCAGGCACGAGTAGCACCGTAATTACAATACTATATTGGCCCTTACAATTCGGAGAACGTTCTAGATTTCTCGTATTCAGGGTACAAACACAAGCAAGCTCTTTTTATGAAGTTTCTGTGTGATTGAAGTGAATTTCGTAGTTGCATGATTTCATTCATCTTTCAATTGGGATGTCGATCGTGTGTGCCCCAAATGGACGTATTGGCATGCAAAGCCTTGTGCAGTTTCTATTGAATTGTAAATTTGAGTTCTGAGATTCGAGTTGCAGTTCCGATAAAAATAGCTGTCTATTGGATATCATCAAGTTTTAAAAATATGCTTCATTAGGTGCATGAGAAGACGTAATAGTGAACTTTATACAAACATTTTGAAGGGTGTGGTAAGGGAGACAGACTTTTCCGAGGCCTTCCAGCTTAATCCTCAGGGGTAGCGCGGTACGTTTTACGTAAAAACTCATGGTAAGGGTACAGGTAGGAATATCTAATCCTATCTAGGGTTGGTTACAGATGTCCATAGGCGGCAGCAGCCACTAACCATCAGGTGGACTGCATGCTTGTCTGATACTCCTATATTATAAAAAATATATACAAACGCACTCACACTACTAAAAAGACTGAATTAAAGGCTACAAGTGTGGATGTCTTAGTTTATTCAAGTCTTGTAATAGGACTTTGACTCTGTCTTTTATATTTTAATGCACAAAACATTTATAAGCATATAATAAAATACAGAAAATCTATATTTTCTTAATACATGTGCGAATGAAGATAATAATTTCGTAATTTCATTGATGTATGAGGTATATTGTGCACTTATTCCTTTGTATATAATTTATTTTTATTAAAATAATGATTCCATATATTTTGGCTTTCACAATTTGATTTAATATTTCGCATGACATAATAATTATGTTGCTCATTTCTTTACTGCATTTATTGCCTTGCACCTTATCACAAACTATACAGAAAGGAATAATTACATTTTCTTAAACAACTTACTTAAAATTTATATGACGTACATGCATATTAATTGATGAACAAAGTCATATGAAATCATATATTTATTGGAAATTGATTGAATGAGAGCCCTCTCTGGCACTCCACTCCCGTAGCACGAGATTTAATGAGTGAGAATATTTCATGTATCGTTAGGGACAGCGTCGAAATCCATCACGATATTAATGACGTGTGAAATAAATTGAACAGGTACACAAATCGAACGGAAAGCTCTCCGATATATCTACGGCGATAACCTTTTTAAGTCCTTAATATTTTCAATTATTGATTAATAGGTGGTTAGACAGCTTCATTAAGAATTATAAAATCTATAATATATAGTACCGATTTAAATCAACCGAATCTATGTCTCAATTCTTATAAGCAACCCCGACCATAGACGGTCGCCGACGACGGTTGCTTTGTGTCGCGGCCTGACGCGGCCCGACGCCCCTTTACTCAGCAAACGACGACTGGCCACGGCGGGCTGTCGCTCGTATGTTAGTTCACGGTCGCTCAAGTGTTATCTCCCTTAAAGTTATTTCTAATAATAGATATAATCATTTAGACATAATAGTATATCTAAATATGTAACATCGAGCTTTTTTAAATGACAAGATATTGAATATGTATAGAGTAGGTACTGCATTCAGGCCCAAAGGCTATGACTGGCATCAAAACTAAGTTATGTCTTCATGTTAGAAAAATATTCATCCACTTAATTACACAATAACATCGTGAATTAACGTTAAAAGCTTAGAACACAAAACAACATTTCGTTCATATTCCGAGCTCCATCGTAGCGCTGCATAATAAAGCAATAAGCACACGGATGCACTCGCGGCAGCTTTTTAGTTCGCGCACTCCACAACGAGTGGTGAGTATTTTTGCAGATTTGACGCAAATGTCCGGTGCACGTTCGTTTCGGGTTCTGGCGGAACGGGTCATTGATTCTGCCGTGCTGCGTCGCCTCATGGGAAAATATGTCGACAAGTTTTGTCGTAAAATGCTCCAAAATATGACAGTGTAAACAAAAAGAAAGTTAAGTGTAAAGAAAGGATGAGGTACGGTTTTTTGAAGCGCCATCGACATTGAAAAAGAGTTTTTTACACCTCTCTTGACGAGTCTGAACGCTCCGGTAAGGTCAGAAGGAAGTTCATTATGCATCTAACATGTTAGAGGTAAAATCGAACCATGAAGCAGCGCTATCCGACCAGTTGATTGGATGGAACCCAACGTTTCCGGGAGCGCTACAGTGTAGATAGGATAATTTAGGTACTATATATAACTCAAGGAGTTCCCGAGAATACACACTATTATTCATAATGTTAAACTAATAAATATTGTCGCGTAATCGATACATTTTAAAATGTAACGCGCACTCAGGATAGGTCAATCTTATGTTAATATTTGACAACAACAACAACAACAACAAATACTCTTTATTCGTACACCACAATACAAGGAACACATAAGAAAATATTAGAGACGGTATACAAAAGGTGGTCTTATCGCTAATGAGCGATTTCTTCCAGACAACCTTTGACGGAGTTAAAGATATATGAGACATGAAGAAGGTAGGGTGTGCACACAAAGCAGAAAGTATATAAATAAACTACAGATATATCTTATGTAAATGGTATTACATAGGTATAATAGGTACACTAAAAGGAAATACGTCTTGGAGAAGAAGGATAAAAATAGGAGGAAATTCAAATCAAAGCAAGTAATGAGCCTTGACTTGGTTTTTGAAAACATGTAAGGAACTAGATAGTCGGACAGATTTAGGGAGAGAATTCCAGAGACGGACAGCAACAACAGTAAAGGATTTATGGTAGAAGGAGGAAGAGTGCATAGGAGTGCTGAGGGCAAGCATTCCGACGAAAGCGAATGGGAAGCCACTTGAGTTTAGTGCGGTATTCTGAAATGTGGTCATATTTTCGTAGGCCAAATATGAACCGTATACACAAATTTTGAAGGCGCTCAAGTTTATTAAGTTGCTCTTCAGTAAGGTCAACGTAACACACGTCGGCATAGTCAAGAATCGGGAGAAGCAAGGAGTGAGCAAGCATAACTTTAGTTGGAACTGGTAATAGATTTTTTAATCTCCGTAGTAAACCTACCGCAGCAAACAGTTTCCTGCTTACCTCTGCAATCTGTGGCGCCCAGGACAAATGCTGATCAATACGCAGGCCAAGGTTTTTCACCTGACTGGTTAAGGGTATCGGCACATTGTCCAAGGTGAGTGATGGTAGGTCGGACCAATTAATTATGACTACCAGCCTTGAACTTCCTACAATTATAGACTGAGATTTTTCAGCGTTTACTTTTAAGCCAAATGATCTGCTCCAGTTAGAAATACAAGTTAGATCCGCGTAGATAGAATGTATGGTACGATTTAAATTGTCCAAAGATGTTTTTTGGTAGATTTGTAAATCGTCTGCATACAGATGGTAGAGAGAAGAAAGATTGAGATTAATAGAATTTATGAAGATAGCAAAGAGCAGAGGAGACAGCACGCCACCTTGAGGAACACCGGCTTCAGTACTAGTCCAGTTAGAGAAAACATCTTTTACTTGTACACGTAGCCGGCGCCCAAACAAGTAACTACGAAACCATTCAATTCCTGTCGGAGATACGTTAAGGGAACAAAGAACTCCCAGTAGGATGTCAAAGTCCACGGTGTTGAACGCATTACTGAAATCCAGCAGCGTCAACACCGTAAGCTGCTAGTTATCCATCCCCTCCCGTATATCATCAGTGATTTTCAGTAAAGCAGTAGCCGTACTATGACCAGGACAGAAACCGGATTGCATGGGATTTAAAAGGACATGGTTGGAGAGATAGGAATGAAGTTGTTGGTGGATAAGGCGCTCGACGACTTTAGAGAGGAAAGGAAGAATAGAAATAGGTCTATAATCAGAACAGAAGTGGGCTTCAATTTTTTAGGAATAGGTATAATTTGAGCGTCTTTCCAGGAAGACGGGAAGGAATTCTTGATGATGGATTGATTTAGGATATATGAGATGATAGGAATCAGCAAATCCAGGAGAGGTATGATCATCTTACGACTAATGCTATCACTTCCAACTGAATCCGAGGAAATGGAGAGGTGTTACAATTTGGTATTAGAAGTTTAAAGTTTTAAGTAACCATTACAACTCATTATTAACATTACAATCTTACTGTCTTAAGGCCCAAAAAAGTAAAGGTATGATAAACTTTAAATAGATATTTACAACGGAGAATTCTATTAATTTCTTTCTATACCTACACCTTTCATTACTTGTATTTTTTCTTATCACATGGAAAAATACACGATCATCATAACTTATTTATACGAAAACACAAAATTGAGAATAAAATTCTGAAAAATGCCAATTTGGCTGGTATTCAACGTAATCGATTATATGTTTCGCAAAGTTTTATTTTCTAATTTGGCTGTATTCGCTCGAGAATTGAATGTTCTCAGGTACGAGTGATTGATGTCTTTATCTCGACATTTTCAAATCGAACTCAGTATTTCAATTCCCGTGCATTACACTGTTGGGTAAACAAATATTCTAAATAATATAAATATTTTTCGAATATTTAAAAGAAATTGATCGTTAAGTTTTATATTTTATACATAGATTACTTTTGGCATAGAGGATCGTAAAGATTATTGTTTATTTTTTGATCACGAAAAATAAAATGGAAACAATAGTCACTAATTAAAAACTACTAATTAGTTTTCGTACTTAGCAGAAACTAATTAAATCGGGTAACCTGATTTCTTGTACTATGTATCTACGAAAGAAAAATACATGTATTTATTACGGTTTAACATATTTACTTTCTAAAAGAAATTAAGAATTACTAACTACCTAAAAGCGCATAAAGTACCAAAAACGATTCACACAAATAAAACTTCAAAAGTTCAGCAAACACAACTATGAAGCCACCGAAATACTTTCCTAAAATACCGTCATAATCCTAATATTTTTGTTTGTGTCCAACTTTGCTTCCAACTGCAAGAAATCTGAAAGATGAAATATTCACTCCGGAGCGCGAGATGAAATTTCCTGAAAGTATTGTGTGTCAGCCGAAGCAGCGACGATGTCAGTTGTCACTTTGTCTACAACACTTTTAAGAACAACCTTAATGTCACACATTTGAATATAAGCAGGGTGGGCACTCAAGAATTTATATTTCTGTTCTAACAGATTTTGACAGAGTTTATCATAATCAGAGCAAAATAATTGTCTTGCCACATTTTAACGTACTAAAAAATATAAAATACATTTCATCCACTACAAAGGATGGCTGAAGTTTTCAATTCGGACCTTAGACAAAAATATGAAATAGGTAGATATCAAATGTCGTAAATATTATTTAAGTTTCAATAATATGACAAACAGACAATTATCGCAATGTAAAGTTTTTTCAAATAACTTTGTAATCTCAAAAGAGAACTTATATTATAGATATGTATACAGCTAAAAACTTTGTTAAAATTTTAAATATAGATATAGATATAGTAGAAAGTTTAAATATATAATGTATACATTTCAAATACCACATTGCAATATAAAATACAGCAAATTGAACACTGCTGCTATAAGGAAAAATAGGTGTGGCGCTGGATTTGCAATCTATCCCCCGAGAATTCCCGCCTTACTCCATTCGCATTAAATGAAGAAGCTACTTAATAAAATAATACTGTAAAATTTTACAGTATTATTATAATATACCGAAAACATTATTAACGTTTATTCGTCGATAAAGAACACAAATCATGTTTTTCATCAAATGAAACATCAACACAAAATCTCATAAATCTTATGACTAAGCAGTAAAATTATTTGTAGTCTTGAATTTCTAGAACTATACATTTCAATTCTTCAAGGAATTTGTTTAGGGCGCTGCCACAGGCCGGCGCCGATGTATTGTTTTACAAATACACAATTTTTCAATTGAAGCACAATGCTTGAGAAGTTGAAAATTAAACATTGTTTTTGTAGGTAATCTATCGGAAAAATAAGAATCAATTTTGTATTAAGCTAACCGTGTGTAATTTCGATAAACCTACAGAAGTAATCATTTGAACAGTAACACGTAGGAATGTAACAATTTCTATTGACTTTTGAAATCTAATGTTCAATACCTACATCCTGTTTCTATCTTTTGAGATAAATATTGCACATATTTTAAGCCTAAGACAGTGTCACTATTGTGCAAGATCCATTAATTCAAAACAGTTTATAAGTTCTTCAATTTAGCTTCCTCTTCACATCACAACAAAGACTTTCATAGCAAAAATATAGCAGTAACAGACAATCTAGAACGTCGTTTTTATCGTCACCGGCGAAAAATTTGTTTTGGTTCTAAAACAAATACTCCATTGAAAAGTCTATCGTGTATTCGCCCACACGATTCATGGATCTGTCAGGGCGCACGACCGCAGACTACAACGAAACGCTGGTACGCCGTGCCCGTACCTACAATGTTCGACGTTTGCTTCTATTTTCAAGTATCGTTTTTCATTCAGACAGCACTACATCTTTATACGATTTCGTAAAATGGCGCTATTCAAAAATTCTATGCCATAACGCTCCAATCGGACGCATTTAAAATTCGACGCGCAACATGTTTGAATGTAACAATTTCTGCAATTTTATCGTAACACGTCATTCACGCCTATACATAATTGACAGGGCTGTCACGTTTTTGTAAACCTTTTAAGTGATACAATTTTTTTACATAAATTATTTTTTAAGTACTGTATGTATTCCATAAGCGATATAATTCCGATGAGTAATTTCTTAATAACGTACCTAACAACTACCAAAAATTATAAAAATCTATTTAATTCTATACATTCTAGTTTTATATATCAGTAAGCTAACATAACATTAAAAATGTTCATAATTATCCTCCTACCGTTGTACCGTCCGTAATGAATACGTGAGTAAACTTTTTGTATTAACATACAAAAGTTAAAGTAATAACAGATTAAAAAGAGATTAAGAACTCAGCGCAAATATATAATTAAATCTACGAGTTATAGTCAATTACATTATAGGTACTTCGTCTAAGTATTTCACAATATTAGTATCATCAAATATGTCACCTGTTTATTATTGAAACTCACACGACTTTCAATTCCAATGAACTCGACTGGAAGAAATCAATAAAACACAAAAGATGGTTTGTAGGCATACCTATTTGTTTTATCAAACCGCCCTCTTGATATTTCTGTATTTAAATGAAAGCGATTCTCACATACTTACAGCGTTAGGTAAACACATTTTCATGTAGCAACAATTCCATTTTATTTCAAAAGAAGAAACGATCCAATAAAACGCGTATTACCTCGTCGTATTGTAAAAGAAAATTTGAAAAGTAGGGGGTGTCTACCTAAGCGGATGGCATTACAATTCGATGCCATTTGGCCTCACATTGCCGCCTGTTCACATACGTGTACGTAGAAAGTTTTTAAAAGACTATGAAGAAAATTCGTTCCCTTAAATTTACGATTTCCCTATCGCGCTAAGCGGCGAATCATGGCGCACGGATGAAATATTATTGTTCTTAGGATCGCTGCACGTGTATCAAGCTCTGTCGGCCATTACGCGTTAGCTGGAACCGTTCAAACCTCTTTTACATACATGATATATTTATTACAGCCGTTCCCAATGTGGGTATAAAGTATCGGCTGAATTTCTCGTATAAATATCTATTAATATTAACACAAAAATTTAGTTGTAGTGAAATTCTCCAGTAAACAAGGAAGTATAATTAAAAACACATCGGTATTAACTACAAAATGACTTAATAAATCTTAATATTTCTATTAAAATAAGGATGTTCCCAGCATCAGGCCGTGAATAATTACAAAAACATTACTTAGCCGTCAAATTATTCATCAATAACCGACGCCTCAATTTAACAAAGGCTTGGCGAGAACACGAGAAAATTCATCAAAACTTTATTGAACTTGAAACAATACATCAAGGCGCTAAAACATCGTAATAGCCCAAAGATTGATCGTTCGGGTTGCAAGCATTATCGAAGGACGAAGGCATTGTTGCCGGCCGAACCCCGCTAAACTAAACAATGGCCTCGTGGCGGCTAACTCGCACTAATCTAATTGACGGCTGATGCTAGGAAGACAATTTCACTGTTTATCAAATAACAAATGTGTAATAAAAATATACACATATACTTGAAAGATGGTAGCATCAATATAGTTTAAGCGAGGCGATACCACTGCCACACTGATTTCTACCGTAAAGCATTTTGCTTTGGACGGAAGGGTGTAGACGCTAGCTGAATCACACATGAGACAATTATCTAAGTCTTCTGGCATTTGCGATATGTTTCAGGTCTCTTCTTCTAAATGGAGTATGTTACGAATGTCTACCGGCGGCAATAACCATATACCATTCTCTTCCTAGAAAGCCCTATAACATAAATATAAGACAAACTAATTACTATCTCAACGAAACTAAACTATAATTAATAATTAATACTGAATTACTTTTAGGTACTATTCGTTCCTATTGTGAAATAAGTAACAAAAGTTATATATCTTCTTCGATATTTCGCTGACTACAAATCGTGAATAAAAAGTTCTCCGATTTCAACTTTCTATGCCTTTAATATTGATTCGGTTCTCTCCTTCAAAGTGATTCGCATTTTTCATAGCTAAATGTACAAGTTTTCGTTCATGATCGCAAAATAAAAGTTTTGTCAGAGTGCTCGCCTTAATTCTTTTTTAATGCAAAAACTCCGAAGTCTACTTATTTCGCTGTTGATTTGCCTGTTTTCGTGAGCGTTACATAATAAAATGCTCGGATCAGACGAGACGACTGGCTCTATTTTATTCCTCATTAAGAGTACGTGGGCAGGTTATTTGGTGTGAAATAGGTAGGCCCGTTATCCGGGTTCTATTTTATCGGAGAGCATTATTCGTCGCAGGCGAATGAGCTAAGATTCAGCAGTTCTATTTTATTTTTTCTATTCAACCAGCAATGTGATCGGGATAGCGGTCCCGGGCGTCAGTAGGCTCGGCACGTCGCGAACCCTATCGCGAGCTTCATACACTGCCCGGCGACATCTGCACATTTTCGACGTTATCGACTGGAGGACACATTTTTATAGGAACAAATTTAATCTAAGCAGAAGGAAGGATCAGTCTCAGGAGTGCCCTGCGCGCACGTGTCCCCGCGACGTGAGCACGGGCTAACGATTTTTCACAGAACGTTATTATGTGTCCGATAAAGGACTTTATCTTAGAAATGTGCCGTTGGCGTATGGACCCTTTTTGTAAGTACGTTGTCAACTTACAAGTCTATAGAACTCTTGAACTAGCTTTACACTTCAGGCTTATGTATCAATCATATATATATGAATCATGCGTAATGCCTTTTTTTATCATCTCCCGTGTATAGTAAAAATTAAGATACAATTAAAAGTTATAAACAAAGAGCACACTTACAACAATTAAGACCTCTTATAAATGTTGTTTATTTCATACGAAAAGTTACTTGGAAAGTGTAAACAGGTGACAAAACACTGATCTGAATTATGTTAAAGTAAATTGAGTTTTATATTGCTTATATGAGGCGGAAAGAGGGTTGGTGATGATGCCTCCGGAGGCGAATCGAACGTTTATTGTATTTGTAAGTAAATAATAATTAAATTTAAAGTAAGTAAATGACACCACTAAGTATGAACTAAATATTCATAAATAACACCTCTATTTTACGCCGAATTTTAAATCCAAGATGTGTATTAGTAATACTGCCGTTCGCGTGTCACAACGGACACCATAACGCACACCGGTCTGCGTTTAGAGCAGTCCGGGTTTGATCCTTGCCAGAGGGATGACGTGAAATTATATATTAAGTGATCAATTCAGATATTTTACCGGATTGGGGTTTTTATCGTTTAAACGCACATGTGCAACTTTATATATCCTAGATCCTACACTTCAAACTTTAGTGTAGAACTATGATGATAGCCTACATAGGTGTAAGCCGTAAAATCTAAGCCGCACTCGTCAGGATATCATTAAGCTTTTTGTAACTCTTTCCTTGCAATTGATGCGGCATTGTGCTAAGGAAATTTTCTTAGAAAAACAATAAATTTTCTGTAAGCAACGCTCGAGTGAGTTTCGGTGTCGGCTGAGCGAGAGCACGCTCGCCATAATATATTGAATTTGAAACGAACAAACTTTTACGTTCCCTCGCCGCGTATAAAAAGATTTCCTCTAAATGTTTACAATGCAATTTTTTCATTCAACGTCAAAAACAATGGCACTGAATATCAAAATGGAGAATAAACAATTGTTTTTGTGACTCGGTTTTTCTTTCACGTGCTTCAACACCCGCTCGCTTTTACCTCGTGCGGAATAAGAGTAAGCGATTTATCACCGATCTGTAGTTACAGATAGTTATTTATGAAATGAATCTCAAAGCATACGTCACTCTGCTATAGTTTACAAGATCGACGTGGAAAAAGAGCTTGCAGTCCACCTGATGGTCAGTAATCATTGCCGCCCTTGGACATCTGTAATTAATTCCATATAACAGGGATTCTACCTGAAGCTCATCTCAGATGCTTTGAAAATCCTGAGGACTAAGATGATCGTTCCATATATGTAAGCCATTCGACAACGTCTGCAACACAAGAACTGATTCACGCTAAAAATAGGTGTGGCGGTGGTATCTTCGGTTGAATTACACTCGGTCTACCAAATTTGAAATGCTGCACTACCGCGTAGTATACGAGGTACTGGTCACTCCGTCAAGTATTCGATCCCCATTAGACCCCACGTAGAGTATATTGGATGCTATTGTGAGATATAGATTATGAAGCATTCCTCAATGAGAGTAACTAAAATACACGTCTTAACATGCCCTCATAAGCATAGAAACCTAAATATAAGTTTTCTGGTACCCCACCCAGGAACGAACCCGATATTATTATATAAAAAATATCATCATTTGACATAAACTGTAGAAGACAGACAATAAATATTATCATTTATACGGCTAATTTCAAATACTAATTTGTTCGATTTTAATGGAATTATTAATGCAAACTATCACCTAATTTTGTGTAACCTAACTTTGTAACAAACCTAATAACGACGACCCAATTTTAAATGATACAGGTTGAATATTATTTCAGGTTGTTATTAAAGCAGTGAACTGACATTATAAACTGGTCAGTTTATATTTAGAGCTATTTACTATTTAGAGCTTATCATAGATACGTTGCCATAACAGATAGTTTAAGATACGGAACATCAGATATGTAAATTAGACTTCTTAAGCCTTCAAACTAAAATATTCCACAGATACATACAAACTTACTAGCAAATAAACATGTAATTTGATTTGCAAAGCTCTAAATACCAATAAATAGGGAACCGATTTTTTCAACAAGCTATTGATTGACGCAAAACATTTTGTATCACAAGGGTTTACCCACGGTTAAACCGCAAAAAATATTGGAGAAAAGGTGTGAGCTCTCTGGCTTAATCTCCGACGATTTGCGAAGACGGAAAAAAGGGTTCTCGAAGCTTAGTCGCGACGATCCCCTGTATAACCGAACCGCTTTCTGTCCGCGCTTATCGCCTCGCAACCCTATTTATTTCGTAATACACAATATTATTACCAAATACATCCCAATCAAGAGACTTACATGGATAGGGCTTTATCTATTAATCCCCGAAATAATAATACAGACATTATTTTCTCGTCTAAGCTTGGATAATTGGATAAATAGTATATAGGTATGAATCCAATTAAAATTTAAGTATTAAACTTCGAGTATTTCGTAAGTACTTTTAGGTATTTCACTCGAATACTATACGTTACTACTATTAAACCTAACTGAATAATTATCCTTAACGAGATCTTTCAAATGAGACAGTGTTTGTATTTTAGCGATCTTTTTCTTTAATGAAGTCTCGACTTATTTAATGTAATTTTCTTATGTGAATAATGTAAATAACTTTATTATAATTGTACTCCTAAATATGTTTTGAAGGGCGTACGATTTTTTATACATACACGTATGTTTGTGCAAAAAGTTGTGGCCACGATTATTTTAATAGGCTTTATATTCATGATAAACATGATTTAAAATTTATGAAAAAAGGAATATAAGTATCAAATTATTTTTAAGTTTGGTAAGTTTTTCCATACAATTTTGAAGGTGTATTACACTTTGTCATTAGACTTCTGTGGCGCCGCCAAGAGACTAAGTAAGTTTTAAGGGAGACGTGCTAATCTGAGGTCTTCCAACGTAGTCCTCAGGGTTAGCGATGCATCTGTGGCCGACCTCAGGTAGAACTCTAATCTGGGGTTGATTATGGAAGTCCATGGGTCACAGTTGCTACTTACCATCAGGTGAACTGCATGCAACTTTGCTTCATCTATATAATAATAAATATATAAATGATCATAAAAGTGTATTATACCAAATCTTACACATAAACTTGTAAGCTTTTTTTTCGGAACACAAACGACTAGCTCTATAAAGATGTTTGTTGTTCCGTTTTCTATCGTTGTAAAATAGCGCTGTTAGAAATCTGTAACTGTCTCAATGCGGTAAACGGGAAAAGCAATAGCCGACCATCGCATTATTTACCCCCAGAGAACGGTCCCATGTAAATTTGTACCTTCGAACTTTCGGACAATCGCCATTTTAAAACAGTCTCGATAAAACGGGGTATGAAAAAAGTAACACTGTTTGAAAATATAGGTACGTGCTTGGACTAACCAGTAAAGTTTTTTCGGTTAATTGTCAGTTACACGAATATAACTGTCATAGACTAATATCTTTGATAATTCAAAGATAACCTAATAATTTTGACAATTAGTTTGCGCAGGGGCCAAAAATGGACCATAATCAAAGATTTCCGATTTTTTCTGATAACACTGTGGCCCATCTAACAAAAAACACAAACATAAGAGCTTCTTCATAGCCTATTTATTCATAGATAATGATAGCCTAATAGTTGCTATTTCGGATTCTCAATCGGAGGGTCCCGAGGTTCCAGGAAGGTTCCAGTGAGCTTCGAGGACTCCCATGCTCCTCTGATTTTTCAAAGTTATATAGTATTAGAAATGAATGACCACATGCTTAAGCGGTAAGGGAAAATGCCAGAGTTCTTAAAAAATAAAAGCTCTAAAGAGTGTCTGAAGTCTGCACTTAGCCAGCGTCGTGGACTAAGCCCCTCTCACTCTAAGAAGAGACCCGTGCCCAGCAGTGGGATTGTAATGAGTAACGTAACATCATGCTGTACCAAATTAATGTATTTCGAGAGCTCTGTATTACTTAGCTGCTGTAGATTATGGGTTTTCAAATAAAACTCCAACTTGAATCTTCAGTTCTTTTCTTCTTGTTTTTATTCCGAGGCGTACACACTTTTCCATACAAAAAGGCGAGCTTAAGTACTTATTTTGGGTACCGCAACAGGCGCAGGCTCAGTCAGCAACCGCGTCCTATTGCCGTCCCTTTCTAACATAGCCTGTCTTACTCTTACAATTCTATGCTTACACTCTATTGCTATCCTACTCTTACATATCTATTCTTATTACGTAGGACTTATATCTATTGCAATAAAATGTCTTATTTACATAGTCTTAATTACATACACAAGTTACATTAATCAACATTTACATTTAAATTCTTAGGCCGTTGTCGTCCGTAATATTCTCCCCCCGGCGTAGATTCTTCGAAGCCTCCTCCATCTGAAGGACGGCAAGCTTCGTCGCTGGCCTCTGGAACACACCTCCCTTTGTGCGGACGTCTGCAGACCGGACGATGCCATCAGGTCCCGGGTGAACTCGTTCGACGACTCCTCTCGGCCAGGTATTGCGGGGTAAGGCGTAGTCGACCACAATTACGAGATCGCCTTCCCGCAGTGGTGACGCCTGTGCGTTGGACGGCCCCCGCGGAATGAGCGTAGGCAGGTACTCTCGCAGCCATCGCTGCCAGAACTGGTCCGCCAGTGCCTGCGCCCTTCTCCACGTGCTGCGGTCCGCCTCGGTGCATGGCCCCGTCCGCGGTAGCCCCGTCGATGAGCCGATGAGGAAGTGATTCGGCGTTAGTGCTTCCTCGTCCTCGGGGTCCACGGAGACGTGCGTGAGCGGTCGCGCGTTCACGCTGTACTCGGCCTCGGTGATTAACGTCTGCAGTACCTCTTCTTTTGGCGACTTTTCTTTGAGCGTGGTGCTTAGTGCGGTTTTTACTGAACGCACTAAGCGCTCCCAGGCTCCTCCCATGTGTGGCGCCCCCGGCGGTATGAAACGCAAGTCGGTGTTGTACTGCAGACCGTAGTCCCGTAGTGCTGCGATCCATGCTCCGTATGTATTTCTCAGTTCGACGTCGGCCCCTCTAAAGTTAGTGGCGTTGTCGGAGTATATGACGCGCGGCCAACCCCTTCTGGCGGCCATCCTTCGCAGCGCCATAACAGCTGAGTCCGTAGAGAGCGACTGGACGATCTCTAAATGAATGGCCCTTGTGGTGAGACAGGTAAATAGTGCACACCACCTCTTTTCGTGTCTTCGTCCGATAGTCACCGTTAGGGGCCCGAAATAGTCCACGCCACAATAGGTGAAGGCGCGGTGCCCCGAGTCCAACCTCACTTTAGGTAGGTCTCCTTTCGGTGGTGTCGTCGGAGTCGCCTTGTACACGCGACAGTATTGACACGCTCGTGCTACTTTCTTGACTGTAGGCCTCAAGCGCAGTATGATGAATCGTTGACGGAGCTCGTTGACGACTCGTTCGTTATTCGCGTGTCCCGCCCGGCGATGATAATGCTCGACAAGCAGGTGAGTAAAGGGATGCTGCCCGTCGAGTATTACCGGCTCATTAGAGTGCGTTGTAGAATAGAGCGCACCTATACGGCCTCTTGCGGTTATTAGCCCGTCGTTCAATACTGCGTCGAGCCTTTTAAATTTGCTGTGTCGTTGTAGCGGCTGGTTGTGACTTAACCGCGCTAAGTCTTCGCTGAATGAGTCCCGCTGCGCGCGTTGAAACCACCGTCGTTCGGCCGCTTCTAAGTGTGACACTTCTAAGTGTAGAGTCTTGTCTCTAGATCGAAGCTTCTCGACGAATAGCTGAGTAAGTGCCGTCGCCCTTATAAGCTTCAGGTAACTGGAGAACCTTCTAATGTCGGGTAATGAGTCGTTGCGGTCCGAGTCCTCTTCTGAGACGGTGTAACACGTCTCCCCGGTCTCTTCACCTTCCCCGTTCTCCGTAGGCCAGTGCTCTTCTGTGGCTCGTAGGAATTGCGGTCCCGTGAACCACCGGTCCCGGCTGTCGATCCCGTCGGTTTGAAGCCTGGTCGCATCGTCGGCTACGTTGAGTGTTGTAGGCACCCATCGCCAATCCTCTGTATGTGTGAGCTCGGCGATCTCAGCTAGGCGATGTGAGACGAACGGCGTGTATTTTTTCGTCTCGTTTCTTATCCACTGAAGGACGGTGCGGGAGTCACTCCAGTATATGACTCGTTTGGGTTTCCAACAGCTGTGCTCCCTGACTATAGTGTTAGCCATTCGTGCCCCGATTAACGCAGCTTGGAGCTCCAGTCTCGGAATGGTTAGTAACTTCAGTGGAGCCACCTTCGCCTTGGCCATTACTTGTATTGTTTCTATGTGATCGCCGTGTGCGATCCTCCAGTAGGCCACCGTAGCGTAGGCTTGCTCGCTTGCGTCGACAAACACGTGTAACTCGATGTGAGTTTCCGGCGTTACGTTGTAGCTATAGCACCGCGGTATTGCTAGTGCTGAGACATCTGGGAGTCGCCTTATCCACTCGTCGAATAGGTTAGCGTCTTCAGATGGCAATTCCTGGTCCCAATCAACCTTCTTGAGCCACAAGCGTTGTAATATCATCTTGCCGACGATCGTATATTGACTGATAAGCCCCAGTGGGTCGTACACCGACATAACCGCGCTTAGGGTTTCGCGTTTAGTCGGTGCTCTCAACCGCAGTCTGACCTCATCGGGAACCCTCTTGATGTCAGTGTTGAAGGTGAGGGTGTCGGAGCTCGGGTCCCAGCGCAGCCCCAATGTCTTTTCCTTCTGGTGTGCTGCTAACTTTACATTCGCGCTTTCAGACTTCTTATCTTCGGGTATGCTAGCTAAAACTCTCTTGCTATTTGAGTTCCATCTTCTTAAGTTGAAGTCCGCTTGTTGATGGATGTAGGTAACTTCGTTCACCATTTTAATAGCCTCCTCTTCAGATGGGAAACTGTCTAGGTAATCGTCCATGTAGTGTCGCTCCTTGACCGCCGTGGCCGCCTCTGGGTATTTACTTTCATAGTCGACGGCGTTGCGGTTTCTTACGCTGTGAGCGAGGTATGGCGAACTGCTGGCTCCGAATATCATGGAGACCATTTTAAATCTTCTCGGAGGGTCCGTAGGCTTGTCCCTCCATAAAAACATCTGTGCCGGTTGGTCCTCGGGTCTGATTTTAACCCTAAGGAACATTTCTTCGATGTCCGCTGTGACGGCGATTCTCTTTTCTCTGAACCCGAACAATATTCTTGTGAGTGAAGCTAGTAGGTCGGGTCCTTCTAGTAGGAAGTCATTGAGACAGACTCCCTTCACCTTAGCCGCCGCGTCGAAGACCATTCTAACTTTTCCCGGCTTGTTGTGATTGGTGACGGCGAAGTGCGGCAGGAACCATTTTACGTTGCTATCCCTTTCGCTGCCGTCGCATTGCACCGCGTAACCCTTTTGTATAAGGTTAGCGATCTGAGCCGCGTATTCCTTTTTAAACGCCGGCTCCTTAGTCATCCTCTTCTCGAGCGTGTGTAGTCTCTTAAGGGCAGACTCGTAGCTATCTGGGAACGTGGGGTTATCTATCTTCCAGGGCAGACCCACTTCGAAGTGGCCGTCCTTTCTTGTGGCGGTCGCTTCGAAAATGTCGTTGTCTCTCTTCTCATGCTTATTAATTTTTTCTTTAGTCGATACGCCAAGCGAGTCCACGTCGAAATGTGACTCGACGAGCTTCTGTAGTTGGACGTCGCTCGCGCAGATGTGAAGTACGGCCGCCTGGTCTTGATAAATCGATTTCCTGGGTACCGACCCGTGCAGTACCCATCCCAACTTCGTTCTCGACGCGGCGGGTTCATTTCTCTTGCCGGCGCGCAGCTGTCGCGATATTATTAGATGCCAGTTGTCGGCACCTATCAATATGCGAGGTCGAGCTTCTCCCTTACTGATGCTATCTTGTACAACTCGCGGGTGCTTGTACCGTTCTAAGTTGTGCGGTACGCGTTGGTGATGTAGCTGTAGTCCTTTTACTGTGCGGGCTGTCACTAAGTAGGCTTCTTGTTCGTGTACCCCTTTGACACGAACCTTGACCGCTTCGCTGTCGATCCTTCTCTGATCGTTAATACCCCTTATGTTCAGAGGTCGATTCGGTCCGCCGTTAGTGAGTTGCTTCGCTAATTCTTCGTCTATTAGCGTCACAGTAGACCCTTCGTCTAGGAGGGCGTACGTATTTACCTCCCCCCGTGGACCGCTGAGTTTCACCTCGCAGGTTTTGAGCAGTACTGATGTAATAGGCGACCTCCTTGTCGTGACGCTCATTACTAGCGCGGCTGCTTCGTCTTCCCTGCCGTCGTCCGGAGTGCTCACTGTAGTCGTAGACTCCGTTACTTTTTCTTTATGTAGTAGCGCGTGATGTTGGTAGGTACATCCGTGGACTCCGCAGGCCTTGGCTTTGCATGTGAACCTGCTGTGCTTCCTTTTCATGCATTTGAAGCACATCTTGTTGTCCTTTGCCCACTTCCATCGCTCGTTGACGTCGAGTGCTTTGAGTTTATCGCACTCAGTAGTGTAGTGTCCCCCAGTTGGACACATGAAGCATTTTCTTTCTTCCGGTTGACTTTCCCCCGCAGTGTATACGCCCTTGGTAGCAACCCGCTTTGGTGCTACTTCTCTTCTGACGGGTACCGGAACGCTTCGCTTCGTTGTGTGGGTGTACCTTATCATAAGGTCCGCTTCGGCCATTAAAAACTCGGAGAGTACTATCATTTCATTATCTTCCATGATGCGTGCTTCGTTATTGGCTGCGTACTCCGCCCATTTGCTTATGAGATGAGGACTCAGTTTGTTCATTACGTCTCGAACGAGTAGCGGGTTTCGTAGGTAGCCTCTTCTATCTATACTTTTTATCGTATAGACAATATTTTGAATCTTCACCGCGAACTCATACAGATCGGTGCTCGCGCTCCCTAATTTCGGGATCTTTTTGAGCTCTTCCATGGCCCGATCTATTATGAATTCCGGTCTTCCATATTTCATCTCTAATGTGCGCATGATGATATCTGGGTTAGATGCGGTGAATAGCTGTGACAGCACGGTTTCTCTCGCTTCCCCTCGCAGGCTGTTTCGCAGTCGAAGGAGATTTTCCGTTGGAGAGAACTTAAAGAGTCTTGTAGAATCTTCCATGGCGGCCTTATACGGTAGCCACTCGGCGACGGCTCCCGTGAATATAGGTAGTTCCGCTGTTTGGCGAGGCAACGGTCTTGAGGCGACTAGTTTTTCTAAGGTGTCGGCTAGCCGTTGAATGCCTTGGAATTTCGCGTTCTCCCCCCGTTGCTTACTAACGGGAGGGCGAACCTCTTCCGGTTCTTCCCTGTATTTCGTCGCCGTTGGTTGTTCCATGCTTCTATCCACCCAGTCTTGTACCCTTTCGTTGCATGAGCTCGCCGCATATTCAGATTCGGCTTCGATTGCAGTCATTTCGGCGGCTAATCTCGATTTGATTAGCTTTTCTTTCATAAGTAGCCGCTCTTCTATAGCCGCGAGTTCTTTCTCCGCTTCGTATTGTGCCATCTTCATACGTGCGTCGATGCTTCGCTTTGAAGTGTTACTGCGAGCGGTGTGTGCCGGCGACGTAGGTCTCCGCACCGGCGATGTAGGTCTCCGCACCGGCGATGAAGTTTCACGCCTTGGTGGCGTGCTAGCTGGTCGTGCAGGTGGCCCCATGACGGACGTCCGCGTTGACGTCGCTGGTGCTGTCTCTCTCGCCCCTTCTGGTGGAGAGTGCTCCATCCTTTTTTCTTGGGAATTTCCTGCGACCGTCGACGGCGACTGCGGAGAATCTTCATAAATTCGGTGTAGCGATGGCCCTGGCGCACCCTTAGCGCCCGGGGCTGCTTCTGACTCGCTGTACCCCGATTCGGAGCGAACACGACCCCTTGTGTTCATTGCGATCGGCGTATTCATCTTGAGTCTTCTTTAAATCCGGCTTCTCGAAGGACCAATGTAGATTATGGGTTTTCAAATAAAACTCCAACTTGAATCTTCAGTTCTTTTCTTCTTGTTTTTATTCCGAGGCGTACACACTTTTCCATACAAAAAGGCGAGCTTAAGTACTTATTTTGGGTACCGCAACAGGCGCAGGCTCAGTCAGCAACCGCGTCCTATTGCCGTCCCTTTCTAACATAGCCTGTCTTACTCTTACAATTCTATGCTTACACTCTATTGCTATCCTACTCTTACATATCTATTCTTATTACGTAGGACTTATATCTATTGCAATAAAATGTCTTATTTACATAGTCTTAATTACATACACAAGTTACATTAATCAACATTTACATTTAAATTCTTAGGACGTTGTCGTCCGTAATAGCTGCCATTTGCCGATATTCGCCTAAATCTTATTAATCTCGTTAGCTGGTATCTATTAATTAACACGTGTCAGAATATGCTCTCTGTAGCTACGTATTGATTTTGATCCTTTCAATGATGATCATGGAATACCTAACATCGTAGTTCACATCGTAAGTGTCACACGTATGTATTATATAAGTACTGTTCCTCAATATTTGGAAGGTGGTGCTTTATGGTTCGTCTCCAGCAGCACCACCCCCACAACTATTCCTGCCTAATAACAGCAGGGTTCAGCGCTCCTGTGTTTTAGTTTGAAGAGTGTGGTAAGGTAAGGTTCCCAGCTGCAGCAAGGCGTTGCAGCTTTGTCATCAAGGGTTGCGGCGCATATGTGAGCGACCACAGATAGAAATATTTAATCCCATCTTTTTTTTACGTGGGGGAAACCTTCAAAAGGTACCCCATGCCGTGGGAGCGACATGAGGTTATGTGGGATTCTTACCGCACTCCCCGGTGGCCGTCCTCGACGCTGCATAGAGGACTCCGGGATCTCCAAAGGAACGCGACCGGAGTCCTCTTAGCGCATTGCCCCGTCGGGCTCCGCCCAGGTGAGCTTGACGCTCGCCACACCGTCTGGTGTGTACGACGGTATGCGACCACCACACATACGGCCGTCCTTCCCGGGGTCGCTGACGGGCGGTTCGAGCTCCCACTCTTGCCACCCGCAACTCCGTAAGCCCCCTTTTAGTCGCCTCTTACGACAGGCAGGAGATACCGTAGTCCTATTCTACTCCCGGAACTACAGGGACATGTAATCCCATCTAGGATTGATAATTGATAGGTGGCAGTAGCCACTTACCATCAGGTGGACTGCATGGTCGTCTGCTACTCTTATATTATAAAAAAAAAAATAATTTTTAACATTAAATCGTAAAGTGTAATTGTATAACATTAAAAATAAATCTTGCGTAGATTTTATAAAGCAAAAGTGATGATGTTTGTTGACTTTATCTGAGTTAATCAAAACTTAACCACAGAGGAATAATTAACTTTTGGAAGCATTGCGTGCTTCGGAAATAATATTGTATCTTAAAATTTATAAGACCTTATATGGATTTATATACTAAATACAATTCTATCTGGCATAAGAATTTTTTTTATTTATCCCAAATTTAAATCACGTACAAGTTAAAATACTTATATTTAAGTGCTCACACCATTAATTTACGAATATCAGCTTCTCTTATTATTGTATACTCATGTTACATTTTTCTTTGAATTGAAACAAAAAATAATTAATCTTTGGTATATTTAGAAATTTATATGGAAGATAACCCTATTGTTATAAGAATAAATAACTTGTGATAACAAATTACACACATACACAGTTACCGTTTGGCTTTGAAAGATTTTTTCCGCTATCTAATATTTGCAGATTTTCGCTCCATCAAAGCCCTTTGAATACACAGAAATATTTATATTAACAAATAGCTCTGGAAAATGTTACTCTTGAAAGTCTCTAAGATTGTTTTTCAGGAATATAGAAAATATCGTTGACAAATTAATTGGTTAACCTAAACCATTGCAAATTTAATTTCATATATTAATATTTATAAAGCTTTAAAAAGTAAGAGATCTATAAAATTTGTAATTCAACGTTAATCTTCGAGATACCTACTTAACTTAAAATCTCGTCATAATTAACATTCATTTAAATTTGAGATTATTCATAGCAAAAAGCGAAGTTGCTCCGGTGGTATTTAACGGCGCACCTGCCCGAGGCGTCTTAGCGTGGCCGAAATTAATGCGACGCAAAGTCGGCAAAAGTCAATTACACTTTATTAAAACCGTCTCCATTTATATCAATTTGACGCAAACTGTTACAAATACTGGCAATGTTCCGTCCTTTCATCCGAGCGCGAGGCGGGGCTACGCAAGCGCCGCGAGCGTAGAACTCTCGTAGTCTCGTAGACAAAGCGACGCGGCTCCGTAGCAGTACGCAGTCGGAGCGCCCCGAGGCCGCAGCCACGCGACCCGCCGCTCCGCGCTCGCGCCACGAACCACGACCGCGACCACGACTCTGCCGCCCGCTCGACCCACAACCGCCCAATGAATATTTAATCGAACCGATTCCTACGCCGACCCGGTGAATCAATGAGCGAACTTCGTTGCCGTAACGGCAAACTCATGACAACAATTTTGTTGACATGCCCGCTATAGACGGAAAAGTTTGTCAGATTACAATGTCGATTGGCTAAACACTTTGAACAATATGAACTGTCTAAGAGTCGCGTCGGGTTTGACGGCTTTATTATTATTTCTAATTAGCAGTGCCGTCACGTCTTCCGACGGTAAGTTACTAGACAAGTATTAAATTTACAAGTCACTTAGTAATATATTCATTACAATAGTTAACTTTCAAAAAGTTTGTTTCATAACTCTTTTACAACTTTAATTTCTCTTGTGTAATACACGAATTTAGTGCAAAATATAATTAGTTCCTAAAAGTTTTTCGTCACAACAGTTACACCTTGGAAATGTTTCGAACAATTGTGCTGTTCTTCAAGAGATATTTAGGTAATGGCCCTCACGTAACGGCGGTTGTTTGCATCCGTTTTCTTACAAACAACTACCGGCCGCGTACTATTTATGTGAAATCGGTCGTGAATTACCCTTTTGGCGAGTACTTCGAGCAAAAACACGTTGAAATAAGTTACACCCAACGTATTCAATGCTATACTGTTATTATCACAAATAATATTTTGAGCATAGTAATGACAAAGGTGATTACTTGACGCGTTGGTAGTGAAAATATTAGCGTAACAAAATATTATTTGTGAGTAAACAAATATATTTTTTAATTTTCAAGCACCTTTTAGTCTATTAATTTAGCCCTTAGTTTATCTTAGTAGTTATTAGTTATTGTAGTAAATTCTTAATTATTTGTAGATGTATGATTATATCATTTACCACTTGCTACACGTTTAGTATTAAAAATATTATTATTTACATGTTCAATTTAAATCATTAGGGAAGTACTTACTTCATAATAAACACTTTATTTTATACTTTCAAAGTATCAAATCATTGTCATGAATAATATACCTTGTTTCTAATACATATTTATCACATATTATTTTTAGCGTTTCATATAAGTTGCAGTTACATTTGAAAGCTTATTACGTAGATCATTTATTTACCAATAGATTTTTCCTACTAAGAAAAAAAACTTACTTTAAATACATTACATACGTATAACACAATTTAATTTAAAAACTTTATAAAATTATGTCATAATGAAATTATGTTATCATAAAATAATATTCGTTCTACGGCACACATTATTTGAGCTACTTTGTTAGCGGTAATAAAACCATTGAACAATATTACCTAAGGTTCTTGTACCACCATCGACAAAGTGTACAACCTAATTAAATTTAAGTAATGCGATGCACAAAGCTTCTTTAAACAGACAACTCATGGCTTCCAATAACATCGAGGAATAGTTAATTTGGTTTTAACCGAAACATTATTGATCGCGTATCGCGGTCTCGCCGACGCTGATTCAAGTGCCTGAACTTCGTGCTCGCCGCAATGCATTTACGTGTTCCAAGAGGTCGTTTATAACGAGCTCGGCATACTTTAGAAGAGTTTGTTATTAGAGATATTCTACGAGAGCTCCGTACCGAAAATTGAGATAATGATGTAGATACACGCAATTACTTGAACAGATTGTTCAAGAATTGTTCATCTTTTATTTTTTATCCAATCATTGTAAGTTGTTACATTTATTTACTATTAGGTTTTGTAAGAGATTTTGATCGCATGAAGTAAACACATTATGATGTATGTGAGACATATGATCGCATGAAGTATAACTACATTTTTTGTAAAAAGATTGTATTAAAGAATATTTTTTGTAGCTACAATAATGCCTGTGGATAATATATTTGTTACTTCCAGTAATTGGTTGCATCTTTTTTATATTTTTGACCACATAATTCAAATATCCCTAAAAAACCGTATATGTATATTTAATGTCTTCGTTCAAATGTAATAATCTTTTAAACTAAATGTTTTTTTTTTTGGGTATTTTTACATCTATTCCAATTACTGACTTTTATGCAGAAAGTTTAAATAAAACCCGTAAATAATTTTACAAAAAAAAATAAAGTTGGGTGATACTTCGATCAATCAATTATTTGGGACATTCATGATGATGCGAAACTAAAAGAATTATATAACCCAAAGCAGTTGACCGTCATACATACATCGAGTTCTGATACATCGAGTTTTAATTGGATGCAATTAAAACATTGTTCATTTTTTTATTAGAAAATATGTAAAGTGACAGGAATGTTAATAGTATTTAAGTTAAAAATCTTAAAAATATTTATTTATTTATTTTAGTTTAAAATCTTAAAAATAAACCTTCATATGAAGCAAATTATTATTAAAGTTATTTAAGACTTTTCTTGTTAATACATATATTATAACAGTAATAGTTTTCTATAAGAATTACATTATGGAAAGTTCAAACTCTGTATTCAAATAGCGTTTCAAAACAATTTTAGATTTAGAATTCAATAGTTTTAAAGTGAAGACGAGAGACGAAGAACTTATTTACCAGGAATAGGAACATTTAAGCTGGATCTGAGAAACAACTTGTAGGATTCATTTTTTTTATACTCGTACTCATAATCAACATATGGTATTTTATACTCACATAATTATATGTGAGATACACAGGAACAGTCAGTATACGTTGACAGTAGACGAGAAATTTACTAGTAATACATAAATATAAATACTCGTACTTTTTAACTTTATAACTTTAGTAATGTTTGGTAAAACACAAATATTTGACATCTAATTCAGTACTTTATTCTGCCATAATGATCTATAAGCAAAAACAGAATAAGTGACATAATACACAATTATACAATTTTTAAATGTACAACATTATCTAGGCGAAATAAGCGCTTATAAAAAACCTTTTAATATTTTAAAGGCGTAAGTAGGAATTAGATTACGCATTCGAATTTTTGAATTTATTTTATTTTTTTGTGTCATTTGTTATGTGAATATATGGCAGTCGTTTACAATCTGATCAGTAAACCTCATCAAAAGTATTACACAGAAAACTCACAGAAAAAATGTAACAAGTATTATCAACGTTAACTAAAGGTGTGTTATATAAAATATATATAATAGAATCATTTGCAGTATCGGAATCTGTTATCTATTTTGGTAAACTGTTCAATTTAGTCTGGCTATTGTTAAATTAGTTAGTATTTTTTCGTTGCATGATACGAGTTTTACTAAAAAGCTTTACAAACATTGTTCACGTGTTTCATTGTTATCTACTGTCGACACAAAATTCTATTTTAGTGTTTGGCATGCTAAATGGCTGTTTGTAGCACTTTTTTATAACTAAGTTTATGAAACAGGGCGACGGGTTATTTGTTGGAGAAGAATATCATTTGAACATTTGCAATACCCGAATAATTGATATTGCGCTGCATGAGCAAAATGAAGCAATTGAACACGTCACATCTCTATATTTCTACATGTTTTCTCGACAGCATACATTAAATATATTTGATTTATTAACATAAATTTGAACTACTAAATACATACATTAAATGTACGTGTGAAGCGCGCATCGTCTCGTGGCCTGCGTGCATTTTAGGTATCTACAATATTACTCGTAAATTATTTCAGAGATCGACGGGATCTGACCGATGTTGCCCAAATTTCATGGGAGAGTGCATTAAGCCGTCAATCCCGGTTGTCATTTAGTACTTGTTGAATTTTCTCAAAGACTTTATGGGCAGTTTGAAAATATCCCATACGAGTAGGTCCGTAACCCGTAACTCACTCTTCAATCCGCAGTGGAGCGGTATTGTGGAGAAATCCAAGTCCAGTACTGATGAAAATATAACATATATTTAAATAAAATACTCATTTCTAATATTCCGTTTCGATGATTATGATAAAAAATAAATATATTATTTGTTTATTATGCACTATAATATCTAATGAAAGTTATTTGCGTATTCATATTTTTGAAATTCAACATTAACTAGCCGAAGGTGCTTATATACTTTAAAAGATTAATTCGTTAAGCATCTATTTTTAAAACATATTAACGTAAAAGCGATGAAACCGTACACAAAAGCCTAGATTTATTATTTATAAACCGTTATTAATAACAAAATTCGACCTGCGTTGGACAATCGACATATTTTTTCCCGTTGCCTGCTTCGGCATTGATATCTATAACCCCATTATTCAGCGGATTTAGCTTTTTGCTGGATGAGTCGCGGAATATTCAAAAGGTATTATTGGATTTTGTTGAACCTGTATGAATGGTCTAGGAACGCTTCACGTCTACTCTATGTGTTTATTTTTCAATTGTACGATTTATGAAATAAACAGATAGGTTTTGAGAGATAGAACCGGTATGGTTCGAGCGAGAACGTACCACTGCGTCACCTATGTATAATATGCAGAAGTGTTTGCATTTGGGTGGAACGATGAGGATGCCGGTGATCATATTATTCCTCTGAAGGGGCAATGTATCTCTGGAGGGTTACTACCATCTCTTAAAACAATATTATTTTAATCATAAATTGAAATTTCGTACCACGACCTCGTTAAAGTAAGATTGTTTTTATAATATTACAATAAGCAGTTTTGTAGTAGGTCTGTCGAAATTATTCATTCTTTTTTTGCAGGAAATTTAATTTTCTAAGCAAAAGATGACAATTGCAGTTGGTTTTATACTATGGACAAGCGAAAAAAGAATAAAGGTTTAAGTTTATTCAACTGCGTCTGACGGAACACAATCAAGAACGTGGTGCGAAAGAGATGACACTAATAGAATAATTTCGATGTCTCGTTTCCTTTTGGATAAGGAAAGACCAATTATTAATTCTTTTACGTCACTCGGAACAAATAAAACAATACTGTTTTAAGGAGGTCCTGGTAAAAACAAAAAAAAGTTGATGCAATATTGTAATAAATCTTTCCTGAACTATAATGGTTTTTAAAAGATGATGGTAAGCCCCCTGATCAGCTTTAGGTAGAGGCCCTGAACTATATGCAATTGGTCATTCATACAATTTCATTTAAATCAAACAAAGTAAAAAAATGCGATATCTTTCCCTTCGAGACGAAATACGCCAATTAAACCGATGACCAATAACATACGCATTCGACGACCACACATGGACCTTTCAACCCGAGTTCAATCCCGTCGCCCAACTGTTTAAAATCTCGATAGCATATTTAATGCTCATTTTACGCTCGTTTACGCATTATTAACGGGACTACAGATCGTAAATTGTACAGCTTTAACAATGTTACACGATAGTTATTGTACGGCTGAGCAATAATAAAACTCCAGCAACAAAATATTATTTGGTACAAAATAAACGTGGCCCGCGTATAAAGTGAAGCAATGTGTACACTGTTCATTTGTATCTTGACCGCAATACCAAAGTGAATTACTATCAGACTCGACTTGGACGAACTTCAGCTCGTGCTCAGTTCAAAACTTACCTAAGGTAGCTTGTGTATGATTATTTGCGAGTTGCCGGCGCTATGCTTCAATTTGTTACTCGGCTCAGGAACGCCTTTGCCGGGAACTTGTTCTCCGCTAGAATGCCAGTTCATTGCGACGCCAATTGCCACATAAACAAGCCTCGCCCACCAAGATATGCGGTCACGATGGCAAAACTTCTGTGTTTACAGACACTACGTTTTCTAAAATAGACACGTAGCTGACATTTTTACAGAATTATGACTACATAAATGCAGTACATTAAATGCAGTGATAGCCTGAGGTTAAGAAATTCGGCCTCTCGATCGAGGGGTCTGAGGTTCAAATCCCAGGCACGGACCTCCGATTTTTTCGAAGTTATATGCGTATTAGAGATTAATTATCACTTGCTATACGGTGAAGGAAAATATCTTGAGGAACCCTGCACACCTGAGGGAATTAATAAAAAGAAATCTCAAAGGTGTGTGAAGTCTACCAATACGCACTTGGCCAGCGCGGTGGACTATGGCCTAACCTTTCTCATTCTAAGAGGAGACCCGTGCCCAGCATTGGGTCAATAATGATGATGATGACTACATACGTATTAATCATGTATGATGTGTTGAGCCTATCTATAGTCAGCGACATGTAATCTATCTGTCGGTCAAAACAAGATTTACGTTTGCAATATGAAAATGCAAATAGGGTTGTTTGCATCACGGCGCATCGTTCATGATGGCCTTTAATGCCATAATATAATTGAGGCGATACTTCTATTAATAAATCAACATATGTTTATAGTTTAGTTTTAATTAAATTCTAGTCTTTGCTCTCCAACAGGATCGTGTTGTGACTAGGTAAAGCCCACTTAGAACAACATCTAATGGGTATGAAACTAAATTGAAAGTTAATTAAATAATATTAAACCTATTTACGGTTATTTATAGAAATACGCATTACTCAAGTTAATTTAGTTTTTTTCATATTATGCGAGCAATGATCTATAACATATTCTAAGCAATATCGTTTTCTATTATAAGTAAGAATTAAGCGTGTAAAAGCATTTTTATCTCAAGTCGCAACTAAAGTTACAATAACAACACGACGAAACGCATTAAAAAACTTTTAAATGCTTTAATCATCGCAACAAAAACAAGTTACAAATGACTGTGTTTATGAATTTTAATACAATCTGGCAGATGAGATTGGAATAGGTACACAGGCGACGAGGCGTGAAGTACGCATACCTATACGACATATTTGGAGCGCTGTGATTCAGCGAGCACAATAAAAGACGTTTATCGTTTTTAATAAAAAATAAACGTCTTTTTTTCGCTCACTTTTTATTCAACTTTAGCAAATGTGTCTACGTCGCATAATTAAAAGTTTCTTGGGCAATATTTTTTATATTAAACTCATCGAAATGTTTGTAAGATATAAACGTTTAAAATCTTATGTCATTAATAAATATGATATCATCAATGTTATTCACAGCTGCTTGGGGCGGAAAGCAAGGGGTACGTCTTTATTTCCTTAAAAATGTTAAAATTTTATAATGCTATGTAGTGAAAATTTTATACTTTACTTTACTTTACCTTTGATAAGTAAAGATACTTCGCCGCCTTGAAATTGAATGAATCCACAGAAAGGCTGATTTGTCAGTTATTTTTTTTAATTCTTGACAAAAACATTTTTGGAGAAAATTTACGAATAAATAAGTAATACTGCGTAATTTACATAATAAATAAATATTTCAAATATTTTAGGGACAATTTAGCATGGAGACATGATAAAACTTTTTTTATGCAACTATTTAAATTCTCAAAACTGGTTACATTTTCTTGCTAGGAGTGTACATATACAACATATTTTATCTACATAAGTATATTAGAATAAAATCGTTCTAAATTTCATTATAATAATTTAAAAATAAAAAGAGAGCGGAGAGGATAAAACTGAGTATTATATTAATTTGTGTAATTTTTATAAATGATAAACATTAGATCGCCATTCTGGGCGGCGGTATGTCTCCCTCTAACGCGCCCTCCTCTATCTAATGAAGCCAATTTTCCGCGCCCGCTTCACCTTGCTTTCCTTTTGAATTTTCTTGCGTATTTTCCTTGTCATCCATCTCCTTCTGCGTTTCCGCGTAGGCAGATTACTTTTGATTTTGAATTCCGCTTCCATCGATTCAAATTCCGAACAATAGACTACATATTTTCACTGCCTTTATAGTATTTAAAGCTTGTTTTCGTAGTAAAAATATGTGGAATGTTCTTCGAATATTCACTCTAAAATTTCACGTGATTTTTATCCCGATTCCCGGTTTCTTCTTTCACAGCGTTTTGGGAAAAACGAAATGCTATTGCAAATAACGATACACGGAATAAAATAATACATACAAATTGTGATACAAGGAATGAAATAAATCCTTGCAAAATGAAGTTCCAGTCACACTATATTATTATTATTATTTACATCTTTAATTATTTTTAAGTCTTTATAGTGTTTTATACCCTCAGTATGGGTTTTTACGTTTTTACAAAAATGACTATTTTTGTTTACGTATTTCCCATACATTTCCAATCAGTTCTAATACAGTCCGCTGGGGGCGCTTATTGGAAACCTATGGGCAAATACGTAATACAAAAACAGTCATTTTTGTAAAAAAACGTAAAAACATACTAAAGGTACTGGGGAGACTTGTGTAGAATATGACATGTCTCGAAGCACTACAACTTGCTATACAGTGTTGCTACTACATTTGACTTAACTGAGGTTTCAGATCACGATTCTATTTGGGACGTACCGTAGGCTCCAGTGATCGCTAGGCATTAAGTAAATTGCAAGCGCATTTGCTATTTCTGTACATAAAAAAGGTTTACTCGAATGCTAGCGTAAACTTCCAGGATGCCCCAATTGACGCCATCGAGTAAATTCAACGACATCGAGGGTACTGCAAACACATTTATGGAAAGTTTCCAACTAATTTTTATTAAGTTCACAGAGGAGTTGCTCGGTCGTGTACTTTTTATTTTAAAAGAAATCGCAGTGTACACTAGGCTTCCTTATTTGCATTGCACGGTCTTTTCGTCTTTGAAGATATTTCAAAGTTTTCTCTCTCAAAGTTTACGCTAGTTGCCTCGTAAGTCAGCTGAAAAGTAACTGACATTTACGGGATCTTACAAAATGTAGCCACGACGGAATATAATTAACTTCTTTTTAGAAAACTTACAAAATAATGCTCCATTTGTTTACTTTTATCGGTCGTTTATTTAAAAATTGGAAATAGTATTCATAAAAATAAAATTGAAGTGGTTTTTTTAAATCATGAAACTCGAAAATATTAAACATCTTTTAAAAAAATATTACAGAAAAAATGTTGCATACACATATTTTATAAAAATATATATTAAATGTAAATTTATAACTTAAAAAAGCGTAAAAAGTACATAATTCATAGTAGTAATCTACATGTTACATTATTACATAGCAGATCTTATAGGCCTTAAAAATCCAACGGCCACATATATTTATTACCACTATAAACAAAAACACTTCATAAGAATAACAGAGATTACAGACATAAACGGTAGGTTTGAATAAAAAACCGCAAAGCGACCGGCACGGCTCGACACCGGCAGTCTATTGTGCCATATATTTCGTATGTGCGCAACGCTTACCCATATTTCTTGACGTCTATGCCGATGCCGGCACCGGTAGCATTTCACGCGACGCTCGCCGGTTTTTCGATGTGCGGTTTCCGCTGTGAAGAATTATTTTATTAAGGGTTAAAGTTTTATGTAAGTCTGTTCGGCGTTCAGTCACGAATGCGAATTTTCGAGTCATGTCTTGTTACTTCACGTAATTCACCCTGGTCAGGCACGCTCGCATTCCCAATTTGTCTATATGAGCCCAAAAGCATTCCAGCCACCCGTAAAGCTGAAATATACAGCGATCTTTAAGTTAGCACTTGTTAGTACTTCTGTACAATCTACATTGTGTTCAGACCTATTTGTTCTCTCAATAAATGACCTACAAATCACAAGGTACAACTATTCTCGTGCTCTGTCTCATTTAATCTTTATAACACCAATAAAAACTTGAATATAACAAGTAATTAATTAAAAAAATCAAAAACCCGACTGCACCGAAAGGGCTGAAGTAGAATTTCCAAAAGCAGTGAAATAGGCATTTCATTATATTTATCCAGAAAGCCAAATACAAAGTTTCATAGTAGGTGTCTGCTTCAAAAACAAAATATGTTCAAACAATATTATCCTATTTTATCTTCGTAGTGCTCATTTACGCTATATAAAGAACCTATGTCTAAAATTCCAGCACGCTTAAGCTCAGTGGTTTCCCTTTGCGTTGATCTCTGACACAGCAACTCACTCATTTAGTCAGACAGTCATCTCGATGTGTATATAGGAGTATATATGTACTAGCTGACCCGACAAACGTTGTGTTGCCATATAATAAAAAAATGTTAAGGGTGAACAACCCTTATCACTTAGGGGTAAAAAAAATAGATAGTGGCCGATTCTCAGACCTACTGAATATGTATATAAAATTTGGTGAAAATCGGTGAAGCCGTTTCGGAGGAGTACGGTAACTAACATGAGAATTTTATATATAAAATATATTATATATTGTATGTGTAATCTCCTCTTAATTTCCTTTCTTTTGACACCCTACTCGATAGGTTTGGTTAACTTTTTTAAAACGTGTTACTATTTCGCAAAAAAAATCCACCATACGGTCTATAAAATATATAAATTCAGTAAATTAAAGTTACGGTCATTATTTTACCTCGTTAGAGGTAGTATTTCATTATTTTTATCTAACAAGCCTGATACAAAATTTCATAGTGTTTGCTTCAAAATTGACGATTGTTCAAATGAACTTTTAGCCCTTATTTCACCCTCTACGAGGTTGATTTTTCAGAGGGGGATAAATAAGTGCGTCTTTGTTCCTATCCAGAAAGACAAATACAAAATTTTATAGTAGTTGCTTCAAAATTAAAGGATTTCAAAAAAACTGTTTTCCCCTATTTTACCCTCTTAAGGGTAGAATTTCCAAAAGGCCTTTCTTAGTACTTATTCACGCTATATAGAAAACCTTTGTGCAAAATTTCAGAACTGTAAGGTCCTTGGTTTAGGCTGTACGTTGATTTCTGAAAAATTAAAAAGTCATTTAGTTAGTCTGTCAGTCAGACCTTGCTGTTTTATATATATACAAATATGTTTTTATAATCTCCGTTTAATTTCCTTTCATTTGGTACCCTACTCGATAGGTTCGGTTAACTTTTTTTTTTAAATGTGTTACTATTTCGCGCCAATAATCCGCCATTTTGATTTTTTTTTACTAACACCTATCTAAGGACACTCGGGTCATTGAGACAAATATAATGACACCTTAACTGTTGAAATTCATCCAGCCGTTTGTTAGATTGGATCAAATAAAGAAAGACAAACATACAAGATACGCGCGAAAAACATAACCCTTCCTTGGCAGTCGGGTAAAAAGAATAAACACAATAAGCCTGTTCTTAATACAGGTTATTACTTTTCTTTTAAAATGAAGTTTTATTTTAAAGTTATCTTAATATGTTCTCATTATACTATTTATCTTGATTTTGGGTCTACTTAACTTAACATATGTATGTATAGTTTAAGTTATATTTTGTTTCTTTCGTATTTTTCCTTTACAGCACATTCGTAAACAACATATCATATTGTAATATTTATGTATTATCACATTTGCTTTACGATACAACATTATTCATATCGTGTTTAGGATTAGTCGTAGAACTCGTAGATGTGTCGATAATATCTATGCATATTGGTGTCGCCTACGGCGTGGCACGGTGCTACGGCGCCCGCTACGCGCCTCGTAGCCATCGCCACGCTACTGTCGCAATCTCTGATTTATAACAGCAATATAACGCCAACCTGTCATGCAGATATTTTTATAACTTACATCGAGAACTGACTTTCTTTCAAGAGTTTTATTTTTCACTACCGTAGCTTACCAAAACGAACTACAAAAACAAGAAATATACTTTACTTAAAAACACGAAGTGTAGATTGCTTATAAACTTAAATTTAGAAGTTAATGAAAATAATTTATTGCTTGAGATGTTTTAAGTATTTTAAAATTCGTTTTTTCCATAACTATTTATTCTGATGTTAAAGATCGTTCATAGCTACTAAATGCAAAAATACAAAATTGATTGACCAACATAAGAGAATATGTACTATTTTGTTTTTGCCTACTTATTTAAATGTACTCTGAATATGTCATAAGCTTCTCAAAAATATTTTATAAATTATATAAAAAGGAAAAATAAAAATAAACTATAATATATTTATACATATTGCGCTGGTCTGCACACACAGCATTCTTTCAAGTTTCTTTTGCGCACTTAGCCCATATTGTTTTCGTTCCCATTGAATTTGGAGCGCGGAAACTATTTGAAGCGGAATGCAAGGTTTGTGTGTCCTTGTTAGATTGCAGATGTCTTACTTTTAAATTTGTTTTTTGTCATAAATGTTTTCACTAAAAGTATGTTCCGCTAAAATCCTCTTAAGATGGTAGAGCTTGGATCATTACGTGCATTTTATTCCCGAACTGCAATATTCTGTAATTTCAAGGTTTGAATATTAACATCCATCTATTTACTTCAATTTTGAAATTTTACATCTTAATTTAGAAGTCCGCGGTTCAAATAGTAAACATGCACCACTGATTTATTATTATTAGAAATTAATTATCATTTGCTTTTACAATGAATGAAAAACATGAAAAAGCTACATGCCTATTGCCTATGAGTTCTTGAAAAAAACAAGTTCTCAAGAACTAGGTGTGTAAAGTCTACCAATCTACACTAGTCTAGAATGGTAGACTAAGCCCTTATCATGGTATAAAGAGCATGCCTAATAGAGTGACAGTAATAAGCTGACCGCAACTGTAAAGCTTTATTAAGCGTATCCGTATTTTCATTCATAGAAATATTAATAGGTTACAATAACATTTGATTTGTCATAGAGCGGTCAATATGTGGTTAGCATGAAGATGACCTAGTTTTGCCACATCGCAATTCTCATATTACTATTGGAGGTTACAAATATTGATTCATATCGGCAATATAACGGCAAGCTGCATGCAGATATTTTTATTATAACCCTCACAAAGCCTTACTCTTTCATTGCCCGAAGTTTCTTTGCGCTTTCATCCATATTGTTGTCATTTCTATCACCTGAATGACTGCCAAAATTGTATGCCTTTATAAAAATAAATTAATGATGAAAATTCTTACTTTTTACAACCTTTTACTACTTTGTTATTTTGTAAAAATTGATATTTATACGTATAATGTACATGTCAACATTTTGCTTTGTAATTTCTGACGTGCAATTACATTTTATTATGAAAGTAACAATTCTGAATTGAAAATCCTACTTTTCTATACTAATATTATAAAGAGGAAAACTTTGTTTGTTTGTTTGATTGTAATGAATAGGCTCAAAAACTACTGGACCGATTTTAAAAATTCTTTCACCATTCGAAAGCTATATTATCTACGAGTAACATAGGCTATATTTTATATGAAGTATATATGATAAATAGATTTTGAGGCGGTACAAAGTTTGCCGGGTCAGCTAATATGTAATATAAATGAAAATAGAACAATTTATAAGCCGCACCCGACCTTTTAATACAGATCTTTTCCCATTATAAATATACCAAATATATGATTTTAGTAAACAAGCAATCAGTTCAATCCAATAAAAAGATAATAGTTCTACCTAAAGTTGGCTCCCGATGTATTGCTACCCCTAAAGACTAAGTTAGAACGTTTAGGATAAGTTTGTCTCCTTTACTACACACTTCAAATCATCACAGCACTGAACATTGCCATTATCAGGTGTAGCGGTTGTGCTACCGTCGTGAATTTTAACCTTACTAAATAAATAAAACGACTATAAAACTACACTAGGATTCCCCGTGTCGAAGGTGCTATGTACACACATAAATAAATACACAAACACCCAGCCCCAGAAACAGAAATCTAAATTCATCATTTAGATATCTGTCTGGCCGGGGATCGAACCCGGGACCCTTTGCGCGTTAGACAGATATGGTGATCGCTCCGCCACGTGGATCATCGGCGGCCCGCAAAAAAAAAAATAACAGCGGACGCGCGGATAAAATTAACCAGCAAAATAGAATAAACAACCTCGTGTCCTTGAATTACCTTGAAGTATATTTTTAATCAGTATGAATACTTCAAACACACATTACGTTACACTGTGTACACCATGTACACAGTTTACAAAGTGTAAACACCAATTATCTTACGTGTTAATGTTTACTACTCTCCAAAACACGATGGTGTTTATTCCGGCACGCTCGTACGTGATTATTGTTCTCAGTTCTACGCAAATAGTATTAAGGAATATTAATATGTCGATGTATAATTCGACTAATTAAAGAGGATTGCGTATACTTTTGCGACGTTCGCGTTCGTCAACAGTGAGTTTTAATTAATTCAAACATATTAGTATATGACAAATTTCATATTAAGAAAGTTTTAGTTCTAATATTATTAAACTAGTTGGGAGTGGATTTGATATTAATAAACAACCGCCCACGCCGTCGACCGCATTCATACGCGTTTATAAATTTGTCTAAAGAAACGAGTCTTTTCGAAGGAAAAATAGCTTATGTAACTTCCTTTGAAACCCTTTTTCTTTAAGTAGTAGTAGGCCCATGAAAATCAGGCCCGACCTTTTAAAGATTAGGTTATATAAACAAACAGTGATAAATATATTTTTTTAATTTAATCATAGTATCATGCAAATGAGTACGATCGAATGCTTAGAAGCTAAACCATAATTATTTTAGAATTACGAACAAAAACTTAAATGTTATTATTTTGTATCGTTAGATGTACTCCTATTTTGATGTTATATCAAATGTTAATAATGATAATGAAGTCTCCAAATTCACATTTGAATTTGAGTTAGTTGAGACTTCATTCACTTATTAAAATGACAACGGCGAGAACACAGTGCAAGTCGACTCCTTAATCTAGAAAGGAGCGCTAGTACCGATGACCCTTAAATTTCTTATGAGACAAATAATCCCTAATTTTTATTCCTTTTCTACATATGCCCTTAAAAATCTTAAGATTATAAACCGTTAACTTTTCAGAGACTACTCGCATTCTTATACTTTCACTCTATATTTCAATTACCAGAATGAAACCAAAAAATCCATTCTAGTTATTCACTACCGTTAATTTACATTTCGAGACAATTTTTTGACCTGTGCCTAGAGTGTCTTACAAGGACGTCACCGACAAACTGCCACCTTCCTACCTACTTACTTATTTGACCGTACAATTGATACAAAGATTCACCCGAAACTAAAATTAGACGCCTTTGATTGTTTATTAAACAGACGGAGAAATCGGATCCTGTCTAAATTGGCTCTATCAACATCTTATTACTGCGTCGGGCCGGGCGACGCTCGCGGCACATCCGAGACCGCTAATTGTGTTTCATGTTTATACATGACTTCAATTCTCACAATTTCACCATTTACAACCTCGCATTTCAACGCCTCTGCGCTGTTCATTGCCATTTACATGCGCCGAAAGCGATACCAATGTAATTGCTCGATAGATAGGTGTCTCGAATAATACGTATAGTCAGCACGTTCAAGTGAATCTTGTTGCATTTTGCATAAAATCGATACTCATGAATGTACCCGGAGCTTGTGGAGCCGCATGAGATTCGCCGGTTCGAATTTACCAGAATCGGTTTTATTTTTAGAACACAATACTCGCATGGAAAATGGATAATTCGATTTTTAAACCCCTAACATTTCCGCTTGTATAAATACATTAATTCTGAATACTAAGCGAGCTTGGAATATTAAGCGACTTGTTCTTTTTTGCATGCGTTCAGTGCCAACATACGATAAAACCGCGTTGCTTCTAATTATTATCGTTTGTTTTAAGTTAACATTTACTCTATTAAACTTGATTAATTTCATAATAACTAAAAAGGTCTTTGTATAATTCTATACATATAAATAAATTAATAGATCAATTCTATAAATAACAGTATTATTTTATTTAAATTTAAAAATCAGCGTCCAAAATCCGTCATAAATTCTAAATCAGAGCACAGGTTTATGAAGTAAAACAAAGCTAATGGCATAATGGGTCTTTGACGCGTTTTTCAATTAGAGGGAAAGGCAGTTAATTTGGGGTGAAAGAGGTACGCAAAGCGAGCGAGCGTTTCGAGCGGGTGTGCGCGGGTCGTCGGGGAATCTAATTTGCACGGGGCCCGGCGGACTTTTGTCACGCCGCACTGTGCCAATTAGGTAAATATGCGGACACAGGCCACATCACTAAATATCCGTGCCGAGAACGAACTTCGTAGAACTAGTTTATAATAGGTAAATAGGTTAAAATTATTTACTTTCCCTATACCCATACTTACTTTCATTGATAGATTTTTGCAACATCATTATAGTAAACAAGACTTCAAATTCAAAAAAAAATGCAAAAAAAAATCAAAAATAAAAATGTAAGATAGCATAATGGCTCTTTAACGATTTGTAATTAAAGGTAAAGTGGTTAATTTGGGGTGAAAGAGGTAAGTAAAGTAAGCGAACGTTCTGAGCGGGAAAGCGCAGGTCGTAGGCAAATCTAATTTACTTGGGCTTCGGTGGAACTTATGTCACACAGCACTGTGTCAATTAGTTTAATATGTGAACACTAGCCACATTATTAAATATCCGGAACCTACTGACTATTTCTACGCCTAACATGAAGTCCGAATTTCGTATGTCACTCAATATCACCTCTGTTTTTCGAAGTTATGGGCACCGTCATCAAATCATTGCTTTCCCACTGCAAGCACTCTCTTTTAATGAAAAGGGTTTAATCCACCACTTCGACCGAGACCGGGTTGATAGAGTTCCCATACCGTTAAAAACTTCCGATTAGAAAAGTTGGTCTACTTAGATGTCCTCAAAATGCTTTATTTCATCCTTAAACATATGGTAATTTATTTCTAAAGTTGTTTTCAAGTAGTGTTATTCTAAAGTCTTATGAAGAAGCTTCGCATATTTACATTATTACGTTAAAATTAACGTAGTATTTTTTGCAAGTGGGTAATTTTTATACTTTATAAACTGCACGTTATACAATTACTTTCATTAGTAAACTTTCAAATTATAAGCAATGATAGCTTAATTAAATTCGACCCCTCAAACTGGCACTCCAGGGTTGGATTCCCAGGCATACCTCTAATTTTTTCATGTTCGTATTGAATATCAAGTAATACTTGCTTAACTGTAAAAGAAAATTCGATTATCGTCAAAACATTTAACGCGCTGCACTTACTTCACAGCCCGCGTGCGTGTAGCACGCATGACAGGAAAGTATCTATGGATCATCGTCAACCCATTACTGTCCCACTACTGGGCATGGGTATTCTCTCAGAATGAGAAAAATTAGGCCATATTCCACCGCGCTGGCCTAGTGCGAATTGGTAGACTTCACACACCTTTGATATTTTTTTTATTTTTATATAAATTTTTGAGGTGTGCAGGTTTCCTCACTATGTTGTCCTTCACCGTTTAAGCAAGTGATAATTAATTTCTAATACGTATATAATTTTGAAAAATCAGAGGTGCCTGGGATTTGAACCTCGGACCCCTCGATGAAGAGGCCGAGTTTCCTAACCACTAAGCTATCACTACTTTTTTTCTATGAATCGATAGGTGCTAATTGCATTAGCACGCGTCCACGTGGGACATGCGCGTGACAGGAAAAAGGCCCTTAGTGCACGACGCAAGGGATACATGCATACGTAAACTTACGGACTGACGACACGCCGCGTGTAATCATATTTTAAGTGGCCCTAATCTCATTGCCTCATCAACGTAGGGACTGTCATTAACTTGTTACACCATTATTAGCTAATTAAAATGCCGAGAAATTTATTACGGTTAAAAGGTTTTTAACTGAGTGTTTGTGAAGTAATAAGTGGGTTGGAAAATATCTATGTGGTTAAGAATAGTTCATACATTAATTTGAATTATATACTTTAATATTTTATATATCTACATATTTTATATGAGACCAATTATATATTAGACTTCGTCGTACTTAGATATAACTAAGTATTTGATCCTTTTCAACATGTTCTCCGCTATTTCACCATCCTCAAATGTAATATTACAGCTGACTTAAAGCCATACAAAGTAGAATTTAGGTGGTAAATCGTTCATTCTTTATCAAGCCCGCTCAAAAGGGACTTCCGTTAGTGCACTGAAGTAGCGAATTCCCGAAATTTCGGACAAAAATACGAATAAAGTGCAAACGCTCTCATGCGGCTATCCTAGTAGGTCTAGGACTTCTTTAAACATTGAAGACCATAAACCATGGATTTATATAAATAACACCATAGAGACCAGATAGAGATCACGTAGGACCCCTACGTGAAACTGGTCACAGATCTTGCCTTTCTTAAAGAATACCGGTCACCTTATATGTAAGTCAGCCGGTAGTAAGAATAAGGTGGTGGATCCCTTTGGGATTCAACTCCGGCGGCACCACCGCCACACCTATTTCTGCCTTACGCATAATCCTTCGAGGCATTCCAGCTTAGTCCTCAGGGGTAGCGGCGTCATCGGGGGCCGACCATAGGTAGGATTATCTTATCTTACCTTCGGGTGGACTGTATGCTCGTCTGCTACTCCAGTATCTATACTATAATATTATAAAGAGGAAAACTTTGTTAGTTTGTTTGATTGTAATGAATAGGCTCAAAAACTACTGGAGCGATTTTAAAAATTCTTTCACCATTCGAAAGCTACATTATCCACGAGTAACATAGGCTATATTTTATATGAAATATATTTGATAAATAGATTTTGAGGCGGTACAAAGTTTGCCGGGTCAGCTAGTTATATATAAAAAAGGTAGGAGTCTAAATGCACTCTTTACCCCCTCAAAGTTGAGCAATAGTTAAAAACTCCTATTTTCTTTCGGCACGGACGCGGTAATTGCGTTCACGTCAACCTTCCCGCCCAAAGCAAACGCAACTTCGAGAGAATTAAGCACTAGGTGCAGTAGATTTTTCATATTTAAGTAGTGAACAAGGAATTAACAAATTTAGTTATTAAGTAATTTTGTAAACCTTTTGTAATATCATGTACGATATTTAACGATACGATATGATACGATACGAGGCCTGTAGCCAATGCGATAATTAAATAGCTTCTAAAACTAGAATCCGATTCCAGAGTCGTACTTCTTCAGTGGATATCATCCCATATTGGCATAGAGGGCAACGAAAATGTCGATTTTTTAGCAAAACAAGCCATTTCTGATGGTGTCGAGTTAAAAAATACCCATTCGTTTCAAAATTATATACCCTTGTTAAAGCTATATTATTACAATATTTGTAAAGAATATTTTGACAGAAGATCTAGAGAGAAAGGCATATGGTATCGCACAATCCAGCCACATCCATTAAGATAGTTATGGATAGATATTCAAGTACTAAATAGAAATGAGACAGTTACAGCCTGCGACTACGATCTGGACACATTCCATGTAACAGATTTTCGTACATGATGCGTAAAAATAAATCACCAAACTGCTTAATGTGTAATGTCGTCGAAGACCCCTACCATATTTTTAATGGAATGTGTGCAGAATAGTAACAAGCGGAAAAATGACAATTTTAATTTTAATTTGATCGGATGTTGCAATAGCATGCAGGCGGATCCGACGTCTAATGATGCTAGAAAGCTTTATGGGCTCATTAGACGTTAGATAACTTGAATTTGATTTGATTATAATTTGATTAATTTATTGCTTGGTATGATCGCATGAGCGATAAAGCCCTTTTTTCTCTGAATAAAAAAAAAACGATATAATGAAAAAGATAGTGTACAAAGTATTTTTAGGATTAATTAAATAAAGTATTTAGGTTGATCACATTTTCTAAAACTAATTACATCATATACACATTGATTTCAGTTTATTTTAAAATAAATATACTCGTAACAACAAAGAAACATGAAAAGAATACAAAAAACTATTATATTATATATTCAAAACAAATTGTATCTTGTGAAATCCTATCATCAAATCTATGTAACTCTCAACATAACTTTTTTGAACCCCTAATCAAATAAATCTTAACACGATACCCAAGTACCGAACATTTCTGGCCAGTAAAAAGAGAAACTTCTCCCCATAAGAACAGCGTATTAAATAATATACACATGTATACATTTTAGTACAACATTTATATATGTAACTTTTTATCTCTTAACAAATAAATAAATCTTAAAGATAATTGAATCGAAATAACATCTTCACTATTGTGGTCATCTACAATTCTAGGACTTTTGAAAAAATATGAAAAGTAGTAGTCATAAATGTCCTCAAAAATATTTAGGATTCTAGACACACAATCACAATAAAAACCCGTATATCATGAATTATATTAATACATAATAACCTGACGTGGAAAAATACAAAGTATTTGCCTAAGAAATAAAAATTACACATGTTCCCATAATCCCCTGTCTACAAGCGCTTCTTGGAAATAAGAGGGTTGATGATACCCGATACTACCCTTCAGAAACGCCTGCTCGAGCGTGATGCAAAGTACTGAATTCCCAGAATCCTTACCCTTATACTGTGTCCTGACTTTGAATTCAGTTGGTATTATTCTACTTTTAGGTACGGTGTAAATCTTTCGTAAACAATTTTAGTAAATTAAGTTAAGATTAAAACTACTTCGCAACAATCCGCTACAAATATGTATGATGGTATATATTTTAAACCATGCAGTATGTACCACCCTCCCTCCCTCAAAGGATGCATGCAGATGCAAAAATTAAAAATATACACCACCATACATACCACCACCAATTACAATTTTACAATTTACAATTTTAGTAAATACCAAACTATATTCGTAAGGTCATAGAAATCATAAGCGGATATGTAGCTCTCATGATAACATACTGTAGAAACGCTTGCATACTTCGTGGAACTATATATGCCTTATTACCACGTCATCAAATCAAAACAACTTGAAAGAAGGTTCTCTACTGTATAACGTCTACAATCTACAAATAAAGGTGGAGGAGCCGCTATACTGAACCCAACAATTATAACCAAAAATATCATACAGAGCACAAATAATTATATTACTTAATCATATTCTTAGAATCCTTACATAAACGTCCTTTCGTCATTCCTATGAGATAAAATAAATTGTTCTCTAAGACATATTAATATAATTTAAATGTTTATTTAAAATATACATTTGATAACTAAAAATTAGGTAACATACCTAAGAATATTTAGCACGCAACATGATAACAAAATTCAATCCATATAACGCTGGGGGTTGGTTCAAGAGGGTGGGTTAAATAATCGGGCAACGTCAATACTAATGTGATACACATGTCGATATGAGTGATGCTTCAAAGCGTGCAACAATCTATTTAGGCTAAACAACCTGAGACACGGAAAAATATCCTCGAATGATTGATGAGTGAACGCGAATAAAACAAATCTATCCCCGCGTGATCCATCTTGGGAGTACGGAGGTAGAGCGGGCTGCCGACGACATCTAATGAAAGAAGGGCTTACCAAGCACATATAAACAATCGGAAAACGTTGTTCTGATATCCACCGCAAGATAGATCGGCGAACGTGCTCTTCACAAATGTGACGTAATAGCTTTATTACGAACAGGAAAACTCATTCCTGAACGAATTTGTTGTAATTATTTCACTTATTTTCTGTTAGGTTATTTGAATGATGTTAAAAACTACTTCACGGTAGAAATAGATGTACCAGAGGTACCTACCCAGTCGAACTATACGGGTAGTCGAACTATTCTTATATCACCTTTTAACAGCAGTGGTAAACGCTACTGTGTTGAGGTTTGAAGGGTGTGGTAAGGGAGATATAGTTTTTCGAGGCATTCCAGCTACTAAGCTGTTTCATGTTGATGGGCCGCTACCCCTGAGGACTATCTCAGTGGTAGCGGCGCATGAGCTGTTGTCGACTTCGGGTAGGAAAATAATCTAAATTAGGGTTGACTACAGATCTCTATAGGCGGCAGTAGCCACTTACCATCAGGTGGACTGCATACTCGTCTGCTACTCCAATGTTATAAAAAACATAATAATTATTCTATCTTCGTTTAACATATTTAATACCATATAATAGTCAAATAAATGCTATAAACAATGCTACAGTGTCTAAATAGCATTTAATTTACCTACAGTACAGTAGGTATGGCGTGTAGTGAATCACATGGATTGATGTTATTAATGTATTCATGTCAGTGCCAATCTAATCGAACAGCGTGTCATGTTCAATTCTCTCCTACAAATTACGAGTGATTTTATTTGAAAATTATTAACCACGGTTGGTTTTACGATCACGGCAAATCGACGGACGTTCGAGATGAATAAATAAGTGAGAGTCGAGGCATTCATTACATTTATCACGAGTCATTGGTTGAAAATCGATAGATACTTCAGGTGCCTTTTTATTTTACAATCTTACCGTCAGGATTTTAGCTTCCTGTACATCAATTTGTGGTATAGTTGTACTTTGTTAATAGAATAAAAGTTCGTTCGTCGAATAAAATGATGATTAAAATTGCAAAGCAATTGTATAGACTCAATTTTAATAGGTGCCCATAAATAATGATAATAGTTGATAAACACTACTTTTGAACCGAAAACTACTTTTGAACTATAACAAAAAGCGATAAATGTTATTAAGATATCATATACATCACTTCGGAGCACCTGTAAAAGTGGTAGAACTCTTTATGGTTAGACTGTGTCAGCATTACCACCACTCCGTTTGCGGCGGTGGTAGTCAATGCTATATCAATCAGAATCTAAGGAGTTGGTATGCAAGAACCAAACTGGTGTTTTCACTAAAGTGAGCTAAGCTAAACTAAAGAAGCTCTTAATGGTGTGTGAAGTCTACCAGTCACCGAGGCTAGCATGGCGGACTTTACCTCAAACATTCTCATTAAGAAATCCCAGTTATGGACGAATATTACGTCAATGAATGATAACAATAGAATACTGCATAAATATACACAATCCAAATGCGTATCCCTCACGTGCAAAGCTCAAAATAAAATCACGCCACTGTTATTACGTACCAAGCTGAACCGTTCTTTCCGCGTTTGTGACGCCAGTGCCGAACATAATGATGACGGAGGAACACGAAAATACACTTTCATATCTGACAAATTTGCCTTTGAAATAAACCGTACTGCGTAAGTAAACTCACGTGAAGATACTGTTCAAATATGCATTGATTTCAGTGCATTTCACGGTTTCTACTCATAAACCTTTACTAAGATTTATTGTAGTAAAAATACACAAAAAAGATATAAAAATAAAATATCCGCCTGACCAAGGATCGACTCCGGAACTGTATTCATACTCACTAAAAATGTAAAAATAATGTTTTCGAAATGGTCGGAATTCCACCATAATCATTATTGAAAATTTGAGGATTTTTAATTAACCAAATAGGAATTGTAATTGATAAATCGGCTGACAAAAAAAGACATAAAAGTCCTATTTTGGCAATACATAAGTCCACAAAATAGCACAGGTAACTCCACCAAATAAAATTCGCAGGTCTTTCTTATTTCGATTCATGCTGTAAAGTTCTTCCCGTTTTGTGAATGCCGAACATAATGATGCCGGAGGGGCACGAAAACACACTTTCGTGTCTGAAAAATACGTCCCGTATATTACAATATCAAACGCGAGGTGTCTTCTCGATTCAGGATATTATATTAAAATTTTCGATCAGTTCCGTTGCGATCGACATTGTAGGTACAATGTTGAAGAGACTGAATTGAATATTGTTTTAATTGACATGTCGTTCACTGCACATTGAATAGGTTATAATGGTTTAATGGTCTAGAATCATTAGACCGAAGACCAATAAATGGACCGTGGTATGAATTTTAGTATCCTCTGTGTGGCGTGGGCCTCTGTGTGCATCTGTACCCTTACCAAGAGTTTTTACGTTTTGACAAATATGATGTTTTGGTATTTGTTTACGTATTTGCCCATACAATAACGTAACGTAACATTAAATGTCTAAATTGTCAAAATGGCGCTTTATGTTTTGTCTCTTTTTTTTGCGAACATGTGAGGCAGACAAAAAGACTTGCGCACTTACTTATTGTTACATTTAGCCAGTCTACTGAAGCCAACAGAACAGAATAATGGATTGAGGAAACGTAACGTAAAATTGTGGGATGTTTTGAAAACTCATGGTAAGGGTACTGTAGCTGGCATCTGGGAGAATTCGTATCTGGTGTTAAAGAAAGATGTCCATGAGCAAATGGTTACCAAAAGGTAATTAAAATACACTTAGCCAACTTCTAGGAGTTAGCGAGGTCGCGTATTGCGATCGCTTATACTCGGTTAAAAAAAGAGCAACAATGAAATGGAGGGAATTAATTCAAACAGTACCACTCTTAATCAATAACAATTTGGTAATTTCGCAGATTAATAAACAATCAATAACTCGTAATTCAATCGAGTAATATGTTGTCTAATTAATTACTGGTAATATGTTATTTATTCTTTAACTTAATACCTTAGCTTTTAGTCAGCTAATAACTTTCAAGGTATATTTTTCTATATGTGCTGTCTCTTAGAAGTTCCAAACAATTACAAATTATCGTGTTTATTATATACGTAAAATATATAAATATAACATGTACAATATACGTGTTTATAATGAGTATTTAATAAAGTCCGGAAACTAGCGAGCGTAACATTGAGAATGGGAGCACTACAATGGATTTTAGTTCCTTACAAATTCTTCTTTAGAAACATATTCTTATCGTCTATTCTTTCCGCTATTACATATCTTAAAGAAGTACAACTTTCTACGAAAATACATCGCAGTCCACACAATAGTTCGCGTTGCAATCAACACAAAATAAAATCCGCAGTAACGGAGAGTGATTTCGATTGTCGAAGGGACGTTGTTCGCACGTTTCGCGGACCAGCAACGTACGTAATAGTTTCGAATGAATAACAATTGGAGAACGAAGTTAACTGTATTTTTTATAAGATTGGAGTTAACGCTTTCTACATTCACAGCCCCACATTACGATTTCCTGTATCACGGAGACAAATACAACACCCAGACCCAGAAACAGAAACCTAAATACACCTTTCCATCACATTCCTTGACCGAAACGCAGTTGTGGTCTAACCATACGGCTTCTACCAACTTTAAATTCAATTTTAATTATTGAAAATAATATAATATTAATACACTTTTATTGTGTAAGATCATCAGACAATGCTTTACTGTGCTATTCGTTTAATATAATTACCACTTTAGCTGTAACTCATATGGGGCATCTACCCATATGAGTTACAGCTAAAGTGGTATGCGTAATGTTTCCGACTAAGATTTAAATAAGCTACAGTAACGTTACTACAAGAAATAAATATGACGATAGTTCTGATCGTGCAGAAATACGATTATAATTAAAGGTTCTGTCACCGAATATTGTACAATATTCTTATGAACAAGCAAAACAATGTGCATACAGTTACAAAACATCTTTCGTTGTCAAAATGTGATAGCTATATTTTATTTTATACAGCTCATTGTTTTTGGAGTATAGGCACTACAGTTCAGCTTCGTGTGCATATGCTACTGCAGTTAGGATTAGTTATCGATACAAAGAACTATCGATTTTTAAAACACCACTATTGCATAAAGGGTAACGATTGTCGCGTATAAAGAATTCAAACTATAACCGATTTTTAACATATTCTTCATATGACGGCTCTCGTTTTACTGAAATATATATAAAACGTGAGTTATCATTTCTTTTATTGTAAAGTAACAACTAAAACTTAATATAAACGGCATCCATTAAAGTGAGTGTCATAAGGCATTAAATATATAAACGTCTTTGTTAAACTTATTCCTTCTGATTAGTTAGAATCGCATGAGCTGTTTCTATGATTAAATTCTGAACGGTTTACACTGATTAGAAACATAATAAAACTATTTCAACTGTGAGTTTTTTAATTATATAATTTCTTTGAAATGTGCTTAATCAATTATAAAAAAAAATCATATTAATTCTTGGACATTGATCCAACACATTAAACATTATAATTTTAATTTGAAATATTAACAAGAAGACATTACCACCCCCGTTTAATTCAATATTTGCCGATCATTTTTTAAACTTTATATTTTATGCCTACCTTTACATAAGCCTTATTTTAGACTTAAAAATGCTTTTTCAAGAAGATAAACGACTATTTAGGGAGAAACGTGGCCATGTGAAATAGTATACAGAGAGTAAATGTGTGACGTTCGATCCTAACAATATAAAAAATCAGGAAGTGCACACAGGAGCTGTGCGGATAATAAAATCATCGACTTCTCGTCATAAAATGAATTTCTCCGGTCTAAATGTCTCCTATTGTTCCAGAGTCGCTGTTCCCCCGCTTCGTGGAGCCGGTGCCCAATGTCACGGTGACGGTGGGACGTGACGCGCTGCTCGCCTGTGTCGTCGAGGATTTAAGGGGATACAAGGTTGGAATTGAATATTTAAATGCTCTGATTTTAGGCAAAAGTATTATGGATTTTGTCGCCCACGCCGGATGGCCTGGTATGAATTATAGGCATATACCGTTGACTATTTGAAGTCATATGCGTTTTCTACCCGACTCCGGAGGGTAATATTTTATATGCATATATCTGTCTCATTGTTTAATACGCCTTGCAGTCTAAACGCCTTGACGGAATTAAATACATCAGATGTCTTTGGATTCATCTAAATTGTAGGAGTCATATAAGCTATATTTTAAAGTAGGGCTTTTGGTGTTTATAATAATTATCTAGTGAAAATAATTGCCACTTCCTTTAATGATGAAGGAAAACACGACTAACACATAACCAGTTATTGATGTTCTAATAGATGTAGTACAAGTAGAAGCTACAAAAACGCTGCTAGCTAGCTAAACTCTATATTAATAGATAGTACGCTATGGTCAAGTACTAAATTATTTAACGTTCGATACTTCAATCCACAAACAACCGAAGTTTAATTAATGTTACATTTGTACATGCATGTTGAACCGCACACAATTAAAGGTTCCGAAAAAGATAAATAAGGAGAAATAAATATTTGTGTTATATCTCAAGTAGATTGTCAAATATAGCATAATTTTTCTAATGTGAAAATCATAGGCAGGGCGCTTTACAAAGCCCCATATTCCACTCATTCACTTTAAAAAAATAAAAAAATATACAACCGAATTCTATGTCACTACAAAGTAAATAAAATATTGATATAAATGTTGGTTTAGTACATAGTTCTGAAAACTTCTAAGAGTTCACATCGCTTATCTGGGTCATAGAACATATTTAACTTCCAAAATGATATTCCTATACATAAGATGATAGAAGCCTCCGAGTAAAATGTCACTAAAAAGTTTTAAAAGTTGGAATTCGAAACATCTGCATAATAAACCACAGAGAAATGAAAATTCTTGACTTTTTTGCACAACACATATTTATAATACTCTAATTCAGTTACTTCTAAAATAATATGAAGTTCAGAATAGTTAGATAGCAATATTTAAATAATAATAAATACTAAACTATACAATTATATTTCAACTAAGAGTATGAAGACATTGGTTAAATAATACTAATGTGTTGAACTTGTTTGTTTGGTACAGTGAACCTTATAGCAACCTAAATATCCAAAAGAAGTCTAAATCTATAAAAAATTTCAAACGTAAATGCAATTTCCCACGTAAATCACCCTTAAAACAAACAATGACGTCACAACTTTTCGCGTGAAACATCCCAGACAAACAAACGCCCTAGGTCTGTAATTCTATAAACGGATACATAGTTGGAGGAATTTCATATAACTTCAGTAGTGCGGTGCACGAACTAAAGTTTTAACAAGCCAACTTAATATCACTTTGCACAGAATGCACGATTCGCCAGTTATTAATCATGCAGGACGGCTAGTTAGCGAAATTGGAGTGCCGTGTAGTGTCGGGATTTATATGGGCCGGAGATGTATTTGGCCAAAATTAGAAGACCATTTAATATTCTTTAACGAGTAAATAAGTCCGTGCTACCGCACTACAAAGTAGCATTGTCGACTAGAACAAAGAGATTATCGAATTACGCCATTGTGTGTTGCGAAATGGCGAATAATGTCGCAGAATGCAAAACGAGCTGGCCGTTATAAAATTTTCATATCAACGTATTACGCTAAGTTAGTTAGTTACTGCGACTTCAGGATACCTACCGCAGTATTTAATATAAGATTATCTATCTTAGTTCTCATCAGTAACAATGCATCTGTTATCCGTTTTAGGTAGAATCTGTTCTCTATATGAAGTTAGTTTCAGATATCTATGGGCGGCAATGACCACTTACCGTCACATACACAGGATGCTCGATACTCAATCTTATAAAACACTAGCTGACCCGGCAAACGTTCTGTTGCCATATAAATAAAAAAATGTTAAGGGTTAACAACCCTTATCACTTAGGGGTATGAAAAATAGATAGTAGCCGATTCTCAGACTTACTGAATATGCACATAAAATTTGGTGAAAATCGGTAAAGCCGTTTCGGAGGAGTACGGTAACTAACATTGTGACACGAGAATTTTATATATAAGATATATACCACTAGTATTTAGGTCATCTAAACTAAAAATGTTCAAGCGATTTGAAGAAGTTCTCGTTGGTATGTGAATTATCTTTTAAGTTTGAAGCGCTGTGCGCAATCTTTTTATACTCCTTAACTTTGTAACTTACTCTTGTCTCTGAATAGTCTTTGATTCGGTATCTTGTACATGCACGGCAAATGCATAACTCCGACCACGAGATGTATTACAGAATATGTGATATTTGATTTTATTTTGTAGACATTCTACTAAAATAAACTTTGGATGACTAGGGAACGTTATTTTATTTTTATTATAGCTGATAATATTTATGTAATTCATTAAGAAAAATCTTCTTAATGTTAAAAAAAAGGTATAGCACTAGAGAAGGTAGATAATAAATAATTTCAGCCTTAAATAATCAATTCTCAATAGAGTCGTTTAACATAAAAATAATATTTATATTTCCAAAAACACACCACATTATGTCTCTTCGTTACCCAAAGCTAAAGCCTACTCAATTTAACGTCCCTAATCTACCCGTATGTTTAGTACCTATACACTTGACATCCTTCAATGTTGTACAGTTATATAAGTATTTTAAGTATATTTTGCAAATATAAATTTTTCTAGTAATTAAGTTAAACTTTTTCTACGAACATGTAATCGTATAGAAAACTACGACCTTATACAACAACCTCAATCTTCGTTATATAAATAAAGAAATAACAAAACATGTTGTTGGTTTCGTATTTTTGTGCAAAAATAGCGTTCGCATAACGACTTAAATTGGTTTATGTTTTACATTTGACGCCCGCGCGATATCATGCTTCTGATTGTATTCCCGATTTGATGAAATTCAAAAATATTTTCTGTAGTAACTTGTTTCTTTATCCGATTGCGGAGGATCATAGTGTTCAAAGTCAAATGTTAACGCATATGTATGTATGTCTCAATTTTTTGGCATACCTTACAGCTCAAATGGCTTAAACTGATATTAAATTTGAGGTTTCGTTGGATTCATCATCAGGGTAAATTTTTAAGTAGTCGGATTTTTGTTACCGATTTTTTTTTGTATTTTTTATGTGACTGTCGATAAAATACCCGACGATGACAATTTCAAACAGTAATGAGTGTCATGACCTATTTATTATTTTAATTGTTTATTTAAAGTACCAACTAGAGCATTAAATCATACATTTTGTCGCAGGTGGCGTGGGTGCGGGTCGACACACAAACCATCCTGAGTATCCACCACAACATAATAACACAGAACCCTCGCATCAGCCTCTCATACAACGACCACCGCTCGTGGTACTTACACATCAAGAACGTGCAAGAGGTGGACCGCGGTTGGTACATGTGTCAGGTCAATACGGACCCTATGAGATCAAGAAAGGGCTACCTGCAAGTTGTAGGTGAGTAATTGAAAGTAGAATGAGAAAGTAATTTTGTAAAAATACATTAAACAATTTACCGAAGAGTTTTCCGTAGAAGCTGTGTAAAGTCTATCAACATACACTTGGCTTACAAAAAATAGCTAAACTCTTAAAGTAACTTTTTCAAAAGATTGGAGTAGTTTGCTACCCCTTGCAATTTCCTTGCAGTTCATCTGATGCTTAGTGGTCACTGCCGTGTATATCTAGTGTAGTAGATATCTGTGTTAGATCTATGTAGAACATATTCTACCTGAAGACGATCACAAACGCGTTACTACTCCAAAGGACTAAGATAGACATCTTATAGGTAAATCAGCCGGTATCCTCGTCTTTCCACCGAAACGCAGAACTAATAAACGCGTATGAATGAATGGTTGTACCTCCCCAATTGAACCACTAAGCTGAATCCTTAAACCTCAAAGAAGATCAATATTTATGATTTTATCATATATAAGTATAGATATTTCACCGCCTTATAATTGAAAGAAGCCATTAAATGAAAGCGGCTGACAAATCTGTCAGCCATTTTGTGGCTGTAATTTACGCGGAACAATATCGACATGCGCAGTTATGTGGTGCAAAAACATGAAAAGGAAAGAAAAAGTACGGAGAAATAACGTTTCATTCGTATAAGATCCAAAAGATATATTTTTTAATATTTTTCAAACACGAAAATAGATGACAGTGACAATTTCAATCGTCAAAACTGGTTACATTTTCTCGTTAGGAGTGAGTAATCTTTACTAATCTATGAATTTTATGATCAAATTTGATGATGTTGATGACTTTAAAGTTAGTTACTAAATACAAAGTTGCAGCATTAATGCCAGTGAACACCAACCACCACCACCACCACCAAGAGTGAACAGCAACCATTAACACAGACAATGTTATTTTTTCCATAAAAATATATTACTAAATATTATACGATTATTCTGTCTGGTAGTATAATATAGTTCTCGGGCAATCTACGAGCAAACACAATATGACAAGCAGAAAATTACTTAGACGTAAGAAAAAAATGTTTCTGTTACATAAATATTTTATTTCTGCTTGGGGAATAACAAAAAAGTTATGTAGTAAAATTTCTCGGTAATCATTATAATTTTGTATTTAATGTATAAATTCACGGCTTTTTTTTGTAAATAAAAGGTAGAGAAATTTCTCAAGTAACATATAAATGAACGAACTTTATATATGAATGAACTTTATATAATTGGAATGCATGGCAATTTACGCTACTACTGCCCAAAAATACCTTATACTTGAATCTTAACAAACTCACATTTTTTTTTTTTTTATAATATAAGAGTAACAGACGAGCATGCAGTCCACCTGATGGTATGTGGCTACTGCCGCCCATGGACATCTGTAATCAACCCCAGATAGGATTAGATATACCTACCTGAGGTCGGCCACAGATGCGCCGCTACCCCTGAGGACTAAGCTGGAACGCCTCGGAAAAGTCTGTCTCCCTTACCACACCCTTCAAACCGGAACACAGCAGCGCTTAACACTGCTGTTATTAGGTAGAAATAATCACATATTATGTAAAAGTCAATCTTATTTCCTTTAATATTGATACTCGTAATATTAATTGACATTGCTAAGAAGATAAATTTCTTGTACATTTTTTTATTGTTAGTACCACCAATGATCATCGATAACATGACCTCCACGGATATGGTAGTCCGAGAAGGTACCAACGTCACAATGGTGTGCCGTGCGACTGGGTACCCTGAACCCTATGTCATGTGGAGGCGGGAAGACGGACAGGAGTTCAACTGTAACGGCGAATCTGGTAAGTTCAAATCTTTAATTCTGTGAATTAAGGTGATAGAAATCTCTGAGGTAACGTCGCCGTAGTTTTCTGGTGTCTGTTGATTCTTACAAGATATATATATATATATATATATATATATATATATACTCGTATATAAGGAATTTAGTGTTTGTAGGTCCAGTCGTAATACACTAATGATAATTGAAATACCCTGCGAGCATGCACTGATGATCAATGGTATCTACCGTCCATGAACATTTATCAGCGGACATAGGATCAGAGTCCTACCAGATGACGGCCATAGGTGTATCATTACCTCTGAAGACTAAGTGTTAATGCCAGACGCCACTGCATTTCCATGAAAAAAAAAAATCATCCAAACTACAAAGATTTGCCAATACTGTTTTAAAACAAAACAAATATACTAAAGTTGTTCAGACAATTTGTGCTGCACGAATTCGACGCAATCAAATCCGGTCAAAACATTTACCTTCAGGCCAAACGAAGTAGACAAAAAGAAAAGACGTTGGAACGCAAAGGCACAAGCTCGAGAATAACGTGAAAGGATCAACGAGGCACTTGAGTGCCTCGAGTTCAAACCATGGATTATCGACGAATAAGTCGAAGCAAAGCCAATATTTTTACGTGTTCTCGGTATCGACGTGACTCAGTCTTCATTCAGTCAGGAACAAATTTAACATTTCCTTTCGAGTTTAAGCAAATGCGAGAGCACAATGGTTCGGGCGACGGCCGCCCGGTGAAATGACAACTTGAACCAATTGTTTCGTACAATACAACCAAATTGTACAATCCTCGCATAGCAGAAATATTTACAAGATTGAATCGTGAATTGAATAACTTGAACGCTGTTAGGCTCTTTCTTATTTTGTTCAGCGTTGAAGTACCGATACTTTAGTCACAGTAACTTCTTAAGTTAATATGAAATAAAGAAAAACGCTCGCTAGTATCTATTGCGAGTTTTACTCATTTATTGTAGCTCTTGAGTTCGTTCTGCGATTATTAAACTTATATAATTCCAACGTTTATTTTAGTTATTTTTCATATTTGTTAGAGCAACAGAAATATTTCTGTTACATGTTTAATTACTGCCTTCTTCCTATTAAAGAGCTGTGAAGTGTAAAAAAGTTTTTATTTCTTTTGAATGCCGTAATTTTAAGATGAGGAAAGTTTTTAATTTAATGAATTTCGTTGGTTGCAGTAAATGTGGTTGATGGAGAAAACTTAACAATATCTAAAGTGTCTCGGCTTCATATGGGTGCATATTTGTGCATAGCATCGAACGGAGTACCCCCTTCTATAAGCAAACGAGTGCATCTTATGGTACAATGTAAGTAAGAATTTACGTAAAATAATGTATATAAAGAGAAGGTAATTAGGAAAGCATAATTAATCGTAATGGTAATCTAGAATTTTAATAAAAATCCTATAGAAAGGTAAAGTAAAACTATTAAATACTCCAGTAGTGTAAAAATGTACATTATATTTGACAGCATATTAAATATGTCCACCTGCTCTAATTCTTAAATACACTATGAAAAATTTTACTGAATTTTGTTCATATGTTTTGTTTTGACCTATTTCTTTAACAACGCGCAGCACGTAAAATTTATGCTCAAAGTATAATCGGATTAAGGCTTCCCACTTTTTCGTCTACTAACATTAGTAGAACATCCAGAGATCTAGCTTTTTAAAGCACGTATTATGTTAAATAAAAACTGAGTTAGAAATAATTCCTAAGTAACTTCACAGTATATGCTTACATAATAACGACTTCATCTCCTTACCTCAATTATACGATTGTATCAAAACTTCCAATAGAAATATTAAAATGTAATAAAAGTTACATTTCACTCAAAAGTACTTGAAATAAAGTGTACCAAGAAATATTTTCCGGTGTATGTGATAAAAATAAGGTAAAGTTACCGAAATTGTCCTCGTATCACTTTCCCATCTAGCATGAAGAAAACGCCGGCACATTTCTCTCGCCCTGTTAACTTGGCCTCAAATTCTTCTGTTCCTAAGTACGTGAGCATTTTCACGTCGTTTCCTTTCGGCGGGAGTCAGCGTTCAGAAATATTATTTTTCTCGAGGCGGGAGTCGTTAACGAGTATTTACGAGGACACGGCGTCTCTACCTGACGGCGCCTTCCGCCGGATCGGTCGTAATTGCGCCCAATTAGAGCATTATGCTGACGTGAATACGGCACGGACGCGATAATGGCGATACTATCTGTTCTCCGCCGAACCGCGCACCACTCCGCCGCTCCTCCGCTTTCGCCCCCGAAGCCAATGAGACGATTCTCTTGCCCCTAATTCACATTCCGTATCTCAGCGCCTTTACAGCTCTCTCCATTTCTTATAAGATACGTAAAATGCTCACGTAACTTTCACTCGATTAACCAACAACACTTCCTTATGAATTCACTGTCACTTTCTCTTAGGGACGCTTACGGCAGATTCCTCAAAACAATGTTGTTATTCATTGAAACATACGCTTTTCGTATTTAAACTGCTAAAACTTTGTCAATATCCGCAATCATGACAATGCGTATAGATAGCTGTATAAAAACAAGTGTTGCAATTGTTTATTCGTTTATTTTCTATCGTGATTGAATCCATAATACTGTGGCCACAAAATTTGAAAATTTAATTTGATGTGTGTTGTCCATTATTGAACAATTATTTCATTACTAATTAACATGTTCGGGTATAGTTCCACCAATGTTATCGATCCCGAATCAATTGGAAGCGGCGTATGTGGGGCAGGACGTGACATTGGAGTGCCACACTGAGGCATACCCCTCTTCCATTAACTATTGGACAACCGACAGAGGAGACATGATTATATCAGGTTAGTAACGCAAAATGTTTTTTTTATTTTCATGAACGTATTTTTTTATAACAATTCACACATATAATATATATACCTATACCCTAATACTTAATTATTTTTAATGTTTACAAAGATGAATCCAAATGATTCTACACTAAGCTTTTTCTCGACTTCAAAGAAAGTAATTAAAAAATACATGAAATATTTTATTTGCGAAGCAATTTTTCTTTTATAGGAAAATGTTTGCCCTTTTACAAAAGTATTTCACCAAAATCGCAAATAATATAAAAACAGGTTTTTTTCCATACAAAACTATAATGATACATTCAAAAAGACCGGCAATTTCTAACTTCCTCTTATACTTGTAACATATACGAAAAATTATTTAATGAGACCGTGTTTTAAATCAATTATTAACACCAAATATTGTTGTGTTTACTTAAGGTTTACTTTCAGGCAAAAAGTACATAACAGATTTGATAGATGACGGGTATAGCCGCAAGATGAAACTGACGATAAAGAAAGTGTCCTCAAATGATTTTTCCTCGTATCGCTGTGTGGCAAAGAATTCCCTCGGTGAGACCGACGGTGTTATCAGACTAGACGGTACGTAACAATGTGTAAGTAGGGGATATAAAGTTTACTCATAAACTGATTACTTTTTGTTAAAATTACGTCCAAAATACCACCACGCGCATAATGATTGCCAAGTGGTTTGAAATTGGGCCTCTAAATTTGGCTGTCCGCGGCTAGAATCTTAGACACGCTGGTCTGATTTTTCAATGTTATGTGCGTATATGAAATATTTTTTTACACGCTTTAATGGTCGAAATTTCGACCGACAAATCTGGAAGTCTTAGCCAGCATATTATACTTTGGCCTAAATTCGATTCAAAACAACACATCGTACAACAACATATCGATTTAATGAGATATGATAAAAAAACATACAGAAGTTAATTGATAGGCGTTTGCGCTCCATCCGCGTCTCACGCAGTTTTTGCAATTATTAGATGTGTTTCTATTTATCTTATAATTTAATTATATAATTTTTTTAAATATTAATCAGCCATTTTTTTCAGAAATACCTGCCCCGTCAACAACTAGTACAACAATCAACTACGTCCCAACGTTTCCACAAAGAAAGAAAGGTATGTTTTTAAGTAGATAATATAATTTACAATTAACACGCATAAATCATTTAAATTCTGGTAACGAAAGAAGGATTCAAATAATTAATTACAAAACAAGCTGAGTACTAATGAAACCCTTCCGAAACTGATTCAACATGGGTTCGACAATTTCTGGATTAATTTTTCATGTTCATCTCGTTCTCTGTGCCCTAAAGGCAACAGCAGACATACTACTTTTAGCAGCCGCGATTGACATTTAGCTGCTTTTCGGAAACCAAATGCTGCGATTAGCGAGTCCAGCATTGATTAAAAGTACTTTTGGACACCCGATAACGCAATTAAATGCGAAAAATGCAATGCCTATCACAACAGTCGCAAAAAGTCGCAGTCGTGCATTTTCAATACCCCCACCGAACGCACCAAATTGCCAACACTTGATTTAGCAACCATTTTATCTCCGAAACGCGAATCGCCGATTTTAAAAGTAGCATGTCTGCTAGCACCATAATGCTTATTGGAAAATTTTGAAATTCAATATAGCCACGTAAACCGCGATTAGAGAGGCAATAGCAGTCAAAAGTTTTGTTACCCCACGTGCCTTTTATATACATTCATCGTCAAAGCAAAGAATGCAATGCAGCATCAAAACAATCCCAAAAACACACGTTTTTCGCACCAAATTGCCAAAACTTGTTTTGCAACCATTTTATCTCCGAAACGCGAATCGCCGATTTTAAAAGTAGCATGTCTGCTAGCACTATAATGCTTATTGGTTAATTTTGAAATTCAATATAGCCACGTAAACCGCGATTAGAGAGGCAATGGCAGTCAAAAGCTTTGTTACCCCACGTGCCTTTTATATACATTCATCGTCAAAGCAAAGAATGCAATGCAGCATCAAAACAGTCCCGAAAACACACGTTTTTCGCACCAAATTGCCAAAACTTGTTTTGCAACCATTTTATCTCCGAAACGCGAATCGCCGATTTTAAAAGTAGCATGTCTGCTAGCACCATAATGCTTATTGGAAAATTTTGAAATTCAATATAGCCACGTAAACCGCGATTAGAGAGGCAATAGCAGTCAAAAGTTTTGTTACCCCACGTGCCTTTTATATACATTCATCGTCGTAGGCTTCGAGCGGAAAAGGTCGGTGGTGGATTTTGTATTTATTGGTTTCGCCGCCGAAGCCCAATGCTTCCGTACAATTGGGTCGTTAGTAATATTATTGTGGGAGAAGCGATTTTGTTTGCTCTTTGACTTCCAATGTACGTTCTTATTGTTACAGATTTGAGCTTTCCTTTACGTTGTTTATGACGACTTACGATGTGTTCGCTGGAAAATTTATATGTTTTGTTTCAACTGTGTAGTAATTTAAATATGTTTGGCAGGTAAATATAAAAATCGTTGGCGAGATAGCTCTGCGGAGAACAGGGTTATTGGAGATTATGAGCTTGAAGAGTGGAAAGATGTTGGTAAGTATATATATTTTTTAACTTACGTAAATATTCGTATTTATTATGATTATGATCATAATATACTTTAGGTAGGTATGTATACAATTGCCTCAATTTACAAAAAAGAAACCAAATGCACACTTATCGTAGATAATATTATGTGAGCCAACTAGTGAGCGAACTATACAAAGACGATGTATTTTTCTATTTTAGGTTTTTATTTTATTTAAGATTAATTTCAAACTTTTATAATTAAAAGTGTGTGGTCGCTATATCTATCTGAAAAATACATTTTCATTCGCTACACATGTACGTACATTGTACGCCTTTGTTAATTACAAATACTTACTGTGTAGCTCACTTTCAGGCCACATCAGTATAAATACAGTGAAATTAAATATATTTTTCGGGTTTCGTTTTCAGTGGCTTTCGTTCATTTAGTTTGTTAATCATAAAATATTTAAAATTATATTTGCAAATTTTACTTTGATGAGCATTTCATTTCCGTTATGCTTCAATTAAATTATTCATAATTTTTATAGTTCACATCGAAAACGAAACAGTTATGTGGTTTATGCGGTTGTGAATGTTTTTATAATGAAAAAGTGATGATAAACAAAAGATATATTTTTTTTTATATATAATATAAGAGTAGCAGACGAGCATGCAGTCCACCTGATGGTAAGTGGCTACTGCCGCCCATGGACATCTGTAATCAACCCCAGATAGGATTAGATATTCCTACCTGAGGTCGGCCACAGATGCGCCGCTACCCCTGAGGACTAAGCTGGAACGCCTCGGAAAAGTCTGTCTCCCTTAACACACCCTTCAAACCGGAACACAGCAGCGCTTAACACCAATTTTAATTATGTACTATATTGTATATTAATGTACCTACCGTGTACATAAATTTCGTAAATGGATCATAACATTTATTTTAATGCAGCACTAGGGATTCGACTGTGATTAGTTCATTTGAATGTCATAGTCGTTATGGTACCGAATTCACCGCCACACAACAATTATGGATATTGTAGGTAGCCGCCCTTATTACCGTTTATATGGATGTTTTTGCTTATACAAAAAAGTATTTAAGAAATAAATTATAAGATTATTTGAAATTTAAATATATAAGTGTTTTTCATAGCATTCCTGGTTAATTACAGCCATATTTTGTGAGAGGGGTAAAACATATTTTTGTAAACCATATTTCCAACGCTAATAATCCAATCCTATAAAACAAATAATCGCTTTTATCCAAAATATATAAAATAACGAATAAAATACAACCATAAATAATCTAAAATTATTATGATATAATTCTGTTAACATATAAAAATGACCTTAAAATGGTTCATAATTAATAACTTAGTGCATAACGAAAACAAGCGCTAAAGTAATTATAAATCCTTAAACTCGACTGTGAAATATGCACCCTCATTACTTCTAGAGGAAAGCAATTCTGTGCTAAAATTATTCGAACAGATTCGGTATGACCAAGTTTCAACAGTTGTCCTTTTAGGTTTCTAGAGAATAATACTCGTCGTTCGTTATAATTAAGGCTCCCTATATTCTCCTAGAATCTGGATAGACTTTTCAATTCAACGGAACAATGCACGCCCCGCGTTCTATGAGTTATAACTAACCAATAGAATTTCATTTAGAATTTAGCACAGAAATCTCACGATACAGAAGTGTGTTCAATACATTTTTAATTTAAAACTGTACTACATTATCATTTCCATCGATATAAAAATACAGTTGCTTATCTGTTTTCATATGACTTGCTTCAGATGCTTTTTTGCGTTTTCTATTTTCAGCAATAAACAGTAAATGTACAACTAATATGTGGTTCGATCGCCATCGTACCAATGCCAGACCTATTCACTCAATCGCAGTACTGAATTTTCTAAAATGTTTATGTATAAGGTGTCACAAGCCTTTTCATAGTTTTAACCATCTAGATCGCGTAATAGTAATTGCCGTAATGTAGTTTTGTAGGATGTGTTGAAGCAGACTTATATTCAAAGCATACCAACTTAGTTAACCTAGTTAGAATTCATGTAATATTTTGTACTGATTACAAATTTGAAAACTAAAAACCGCTTCACTATTTCCATAACATAAAAAATGCATAACATAATCCATGTTGAGGCAAGGAAATAAAATGTATGGCAACACATTAATTTTTCCGAGCTATCCTTCATACCTATACTTGCACAATAGTCGTCGTTCGTTATAATTAAGGCTCGACTGTCTAGCAAGACTTGTCACCGACGGAACAATGGTTAGCGCAGCGAAAGATTGTTTTAATCAACCAATATGATTTAATTTTAAATATAAGAAAGAAGAGGAGTTTATAACTTATCCATCGATTCGACATTGACAAAAGTCTTTGGCCAAAATATATAAAATCACAAACATTGAATATAATATTAACATAAATGATACACATCTTTACTTATAGTATACGTATGCTGTATATTTAATTAAAGTCAGGTTTGCTTATGTTTTGAACACACTAATTTCTCAATGTACAGGTCATATTTCAATAAATCTTTAAAAAAATTGTCACTCACGGAAGGTATTGAATTAGGTATTCCAAATCACTTTTAAAATGCCGCTGAAATCAAAGGACATGACTCAGTAGTACAATATAATTATGATTACCAACAGTTCACTTTGAATTGTTAGTAATAAGTATTTATAATAGCCACGTGCGTTGAATTGTTAGTAATTAGTATTTATAATAGCCATGTGCTTCAGGTGCCAATTTAAATCAAACATAAAACACGTTAAACTTCATTAGGAATTCAATCCTCATGTATTTTCATTAATGTATACTTGTATTTAGATTACGAGTCGACCCAGTCATCGAGCTCCGACGTCATCAAGAGCGTGTCCCACATCGTCCTGGCAGCGCTCCTCGTCAGCTGACAAGCAATCACATTGTGGGACAGTGGGACAGTACCGTAGTGAAGGTGCCAAGACAACATGGACAATTGTGCTAAATAATAGTAGGCAAATGTATGTATTTTAACCAAGAGACTCCTAGAATTACTAATAGCTTGGAATAGGCATTACATACTTGTAAATTTTAATTGTAGATTAATATAAAAAATCAGATACATACCTAAAACGCAGTCTGAATTGGTATTGATAACTATCACTAATAGTAATAGTATGCCTTAGGAGTTCTGTTTTTAAATGATTAGTCGTTGTGTTACGTTACAATGTGAAAGTTTCGTACCTTACATATTTTCTATCTATGTCTAAATATTATTAAATGAAAAATATAAACTGCATATGATTCAACTATGATGACATGACCTACACCTTCTTGTATGCAAACTTGCATATTATACTTGCATATTATATGAGAATTCCAACTTATTACTTACTCAGGGGTAGCAAATGTTGCTGTGACCGACTTCAAATACCATTTCTGTTCTATTTGAAGAAGTATCTAAAACAATATCTGGATAACTTCTAAATGGAATTCCAAATTTCCTAATTAATATTGCCGTCATGGTGAATCATGTGAACTTTACGAAACATCAATCAGAAAATCGTAGTAAATTTGGTTTTATCTTTATCTTATTACGTATAAGAAGTCAAAAATGTTCTGACGCTTTGACTTCACGCAAATGAAAATAGATCACGAAACATTAGTTACGATGAGACCGCGATATTCTGCTTTGATAAAGGTTAATATTTAGTATCAACTAATGGAGGCTACATACTGTTTTAACACAATCACTTTCGCGGAAAGTTGTAAATAACGATTTTTTAATATCGTACTATTATTTCGTAGTTAACATTTTTTTACAGCAAAATTCTTTTATAGAAAATTCATAACCAGAAATAATCGTTATCTGATTCAATTTTTTTTTAATTTTTAAACATTTTGAAACGTTTGATCATTGTACAAGGTACATCGTCAGTTTGCAAACGGATGCTGGTTTGTAAAATGTAAACAATAAATGTAATGTAATATAACATACCTATATAATTGGAATAATCTCATAAATACAGCTTTGATTTATTATTCTTTAACAAAAAATCTAATTTTGAAAGCTTAAAAGTTTTACATTCAATTTGAGTTTCATATTGAATACATTCAACGCATTAAATGGTAGTAAGTATCACAATTCTTGATTAAAATTTGTGTATTTTTTGGCTTCACAAGTACTATTGACCTCTAAGCCAAAATTCATTCATGAGCTAGCGAAATTTTATGTTTTAAGAGAAACAAATCATTTACCATTGTTCGTGCAAATTCAGCATATTATATTATTTATAAATATCGATCAATAGTTTATATTAATTGTAAATAAATCCTGTTAAGTAGATTTTAGAAAATATTGTTATAATCGAAAGACTGATAGATTTTACGATTAACGTGCCATATCCGATCGTGTAGTATAAATTTATAAGAATGTCGTGTTTCATGTTATGTATAGTGTTAATAATCATCGAATATCCTCTACATTCCCCCTGTTGGACATAAGTTCCCTCTCAATCATAGTCCATCATACTAGGCAAGGACAGATTGACAATGACATCACATATCTTTATGAGACTAATAACTAACAATTTCGATTACGAAAAACATCGAAACATGAGAGTTGTCATGGAATTGTAAATTCCAAGCTAATTTCATACTTCTGGGCTATATACTATATGAATATAATAGTAACTATATTATACACAGTTACATACATAATAGTGTTAAATATAATTAGAACTCCGACGTGACGGCAGTGTTGCGTGACGGCGCTTAGATCGTATCACTTAACCCCAAACACTCGTTAAACAATTACCCACTACTTAGACCTCCATTACAATCTCATAGATCAAATTCCTCGTTGTACTAATTTAATTGACTTTTACGGCTGTTACGAGTCCACTGGATTGTTTGAATACAGGTTTTTATTCGTAAATGGTAACTTAAGGTAATGGTTTTAAAATTGTTTTTTTTACCGATTTAAATTTAATTTTTATACATAAATTTTACAAGCTTGCTCTTAACATCTACACTATATTTTTATAGATATTTATTTTACAAATAAAGCAAGTTTTAAAATAAAATTTTACTGAAATATAAATGTACTTAAGTCAAATGGATGTATTTAAGTAAATACTTCTAATAATGATATAGAGAGCAAGACTCTATACATTTCAAAAGATTTCATTATATTCGGTATATGTAACAGAATTTAATGCCTCACCTTGTAAGATTTTATACTATGAAATTTCTATAGACTTAACTGTATATCAAAACATTTGTTTCATTTATACGGTTGTTTTGACTATTTGATCTACGAGATTATAATATTCAATCATTAATAAACACGGGTATGTAAATAATAAATGTAATAAAGTATGAAACGGTAGGGCGCTTTTCTTGTCACGAGTGCTTACGCTTGCATGCGTGCCCCTCGGCTCTCCCACACGCGTAACAATAGCATCCTATCGTTTCGTAGACACATGGTCTCCGGTCGTGAAGAGACTGCAGCGAGTTAATTAATCTATGTGGGTTGGACGCAAGTACCGTAAACGCGCGTGACAGGAAAATCATCATTATGATACCTTTACTACAGTATCTAAATAGCCTACTATAGCTTATGAAATAATATGTTATCACAATGAAAATTTTCGAACAAAATTCCACGACAACGGACCCCGTATCGTTTCTAACATCGATCCGGTAAGAGCAGGTAAATTTGTGAAATTCGTGCTTTCAAATTATTAGAATTCGGATATCGTATCCGACATCGATCCGACATCTGTGGCCTTGTCGCCCTGTTATTAGGTTAGAACAGAAATCCTTGTCAATTCATTAGACCGCCACAATTTCTCGAAACTTTTATGATACCAGTAGCGAAATTTATTTGTAAGAAAAGCGTGTGTGTACTTCTGTATACGTAAGAAGTTATACTTCTTTGGTCTAATAAATAAATAAAATAATCGACTGACACTTGAAAGTAATAATATTACACTTAAATTATGTCTTGCATCAGCGTGCGCAATTTTGCCACATGCAAAAAATATGTGTTCCATCGATGAGCGCAACCTCGTTTCAAGCTAAAGTATGTGTATACCGATCTGTTCTCCCAAACGCGCTAAAAGAAGTATAACTTAATAATAATTGAGTTTGACATTGTAATATACCATATCCATAGAAATCTATATGATAAAGAAATAGAATTTAAATATATTCTGTAAATATTTCATGACATTCTGCAATAAAGACAATATGGCGTGCTTTGTAATATAAAGTTCTAGTTAATGTAGTTACTAACAACAAACGTTACGAAATGGCTACTTTCGACTTTACCTTAGATTGTGCAGGTGCCATCATTGTGTTCGCGGCTTTATGTGAATGTCGTTAATGTAAATTTATATGAATTAGGGCTTAAGCAGACATGCTACTTTCAGCAACGACAGTTTGACTAGTTTTCGGTAGCTGAAGCGATCAGATGTTACAATGGAACGCCTGTAGCAGCTGCTTTTGAGCGCTTGATACAGCAAATAGATTCGTTAAGCGCAATGCAGTAGACGCCAAAATATACGTCTTATATACGACCAAGCGCATAAAATACTAAAAACGTGTTGCAGCATCCATATAATCACGCAAGAGGCGCGCTAACTTCAAAAGTAATATGTCTATAAGGGCAGTTAATTTGAATTGGTGTTAAAATCGCGCGTCAGCAAGCGTAGAGTAGAATATAATTGTAACTCTGTAACGTACTCGTAAACTTTCCTAGAAAAATGTTTCACATTTGTCTAAGAGACACGATATTACAATCGGTGCCATATAAATTACATAATACCGCGAACACAACTAATGGAAATCTGGATATGCCCTCGGAAATGTTATGTGATAATGTTTATATACTTAATTCTGTTACCTATTGAGGGCTGATGGATAATATATCTGTTGTGTTATGTTATAAGTTTACTTTTTAGCTAACTATTATGTAGCTATTATAAATGTATTTTTTTATTTTTAAGTTACATACATATAGCTAAGAGTGAAATCTGTAAATCTGCGAGTGTAAATGATATAGAAATGGGTAATTAACCTCATTGTGCAAGAACACAACAAATTGTTAAACAGCTATATTTTGTACATATCAAACTATTATCTTAACAGTGAAAAAACTATGAGTATTTATATAGTGAAATAACGGCAATTGTAGAGTACCTACTGCACTCGAAGTAAGGGCTAAAACACATGCACATTACAGCGTCGCATTGTCGCACGTTACGACGTCGTGGAACGTTGCAAAGTCGCGTCGTGAAAATTTACATATAAAAAAAAATCCAAGCATTTACCACCATCATAAATGAGACGGATCACTTTGAAAAAAGACTCAATTTTGCGTCGTCACTTTTCACGACGTGTTTTTTACGTAGCTTTCTACAACTCAACAACACGACACAACGTGCCACGATGCGTCGTGTCGTATGTGATGTGGCCTAATCAATAGTTGACATAACCTCCGTTAGCTAAGCGTACCAATCCCGAGTCTATCAGGAACATAATTCCAATAACGTATTACATATCGTGTTACATATCGTGCAAGCGATCGCATATCGACCCACTGATACGTACGACTTACGTACTATTATATAGACGCCGTTGCTGTTAGCTGTTTCTGTAAAGTTATGAATAAATTAACTTTTTATAAACACGCTTGTTTCATTTTTATCCTTTTGGTTTTACTGAAAATCTGCCAACGTTTTACTTAACGGTAATATACGGTACGTTGCCGAATGTATCATATTTGTTAACGTACTTATACGTAATGTGTAAATGATTCCTTGGCAATGCATATGTTGTGATGTATTGTTAAGTGGGCACCGTCGTGATGTGAACCAACCACAAATAAGTTGCGTAAGTATTATGCTATTTCGAAAATGTATATGAAAATGGTTAGTGAGAATCCAGAATGAAACTTAGATCACTAATTGGGGTCATGGAAAGGATCCAACGTACGATGGTATAGGGGAAAATAGACATTATGATTTATGAAGTACTTACGTAACTGCTATCACTACTGAATATTGAAAAAATTACAAACAACACTTTATCACATTATTACTTAAATCTTATGGCTACGAATAACTTATCAAAATTATGAATGGAAACTTGAGAATTGCAACTGGTTAATTATAAGTTTGAAATATTTTACTAATAAATAATATGTATGGATGAATGGACGTTCAGTCCAGTCATCCATACAAGAATACAAATACACAATTCTAATAAGACAAACAGTTCTTAGTAACGTTGCGTTTAGAGCCACGCAAATGGAAGGCAGCGCAAAATTAAATAACATGATGCAATTACGAGCAATTTTGAATAGAACTGCGAACTAAATAAATTAGACGACTCAGTATTCTCGGTGCAAATTGCGCTTGTCTTGATAATTAAGAGCAAAAAAGCTGGCGCGGTTTGCGACTTCAACCCTCTCCCGCAAACGAAGGAAGTCGCACGTTTTGTCAGTAAAAAGTAAATTGCATACATTCGCGCTAAATCTTAATTTACTAATTTCCTCTTTGCTCATTAAATGTTTTTGAATAGACTTACCTGCGCTACCGAACGTATGCTTCGTGCTAGGCTTTTCAAAATTTACGCAAAAAATGTATGTAGGTACTTTCATAATTTTAGTTAAAACAAAAAACGATGTGAGCCGTCACGGGACGCCTGGCAGATGTGAAACATCGACATTATTTTGTAAAAGTAATATGCAGAAAAGAACATATTGTGATAGGAACTAAATATGTCATAATGATAAAATAAAATATTACGATTTTTGCGCATGGCGACGCGTCGCCACACCGTACACACTACTGCATATAGACTGTATATATATACCGGCATGCGTCGCCACGCCAGAAATCGGTTTTACGTGCGGCTATAGATGTTTCACATCAAAAAGTCCTATCTGAATCCGTTCGACCATTTTAGATATTTCAAAACATCAATATTACCGTTTATAAACCAATTATGTTGAAATTATAAGCAGACAATTAAATTTCTTTGATTTATATTTCGTATACCTTCAAATCTTTCAGTTCACTAATATATTTAAAAATTTCGATATTCTCAATGGTTACACCTGTTACCATACATATCATACATCACCAATCTAATTTAACCTTATTCAACAGACACTCAGAATAACCAGAACTATATAAACAATTAAAGAAGATTCGCACATCCTGATATAATTCGAGAACCAACAACAAACTAACTCCTTATCTTATTGGTATCTTAATCTTATTATCCGCAAGCCAGTTCCTGGAAAATATGAGATGACACAGTACAACAAAGGTCCATTGTTTCCAAAATTATCACACATTTACGAGGAGTAGCTTACTTTGCATAAAATAATGGACAGGGCGGTACCTAGGCAGAGCTTCGTACAAACGGTATAATGCACTTTGAACAAGAACTAGGAGTAGGTAGTTAACTACGACCTAGAATAAAGCCGTACTATTTAAAGAGCATCGTTGATTTTTAAGTAAAAGTTGGCAAGGTAAATGTACCAATCAAATATATTTCTACTACATAGATATTTTTTTTTCCAATAACTCACTTACTTAGTGAGGTAAATGGGCCGATCATGAGTCTAATTCTGAGTTCTACTGCATGCAAAGCTTTATATCTTCGATACACTACTGTCTTAATGATGGACACGAATCTCCTTTCAGGTGAGTTAATCCAGGCCTAGTGCGATTTGGTAGACTTCACACATCTTACAATGTTTTCCTTTATCGTTGAAGCAATACACACAATTATAATATACACATAACTAAAAAAGTCAGAGGCCAAAGGCATACCTGAGCTTTTGAACCTCAGTCTCCGATATCAAGAAGACGAATTTCAAACTACCGTTCTAACGGTACTTAATTCAATCTATTTAAATAGTACAACGCCAAAAAATACCAGGTAAGAAGTCCAAAGAAAGATATTTACTTGGTGACTTTGTTTACCTCTAGTTCTCTATGACAACCGAAAGGCGAGGAATGAGTCTCAAGCATCGTACTATCATGCTCCCGCGGCAAGATATTCATATATTTTTAGATCGCTATTGCGCTCTAGGTGGTCCTAAAATCTTTGGAGCGCAGTCATTTAAATATTTTCGGTGAAACTTCAAAACGGCGGGATGGCAGAATTTTTCACATACCAATTTATACACGAAAATCGTAAAAGATTTGAAAAGAGCGTACATCCGTACTTCCTTTTTCTTTACAGAAACATATTTTTACTTTTTAGCATACGTTTTTAATTTTATTAGTTCAGAATTTTATGTGGATTTTAATATGTGCATAAAGCTTTTTTCTTTATTCCTGCTTACTTACTTGTAATTGTAGATTCGAAGCAGGAAACAGAAAATAATTACAGATAGGCATTTTTAAATTAAAATAGAACAAAAATCCTAGCTAAGGCTTACAAATACGTTGATGCTTCTAAAGAATAATTTAAAATGCTTCAAGTTAGTTCTCTTAGTAAGCCACGTTTAAAATTCTCTTTGTGTAAATGATTGCAATGTTTCTTACGACGGAACTATAATCCTACAAAATTATATAGTTATTTTGGAAGTTCATAAATACTTAATTTGCAATATGCACTAACTCTCGACATTTTATGCAAAATCAAACTTTCTACCCGCCATCAAGATCAGGCCGCGCAATATTGCCCATAAACCAAGCTTATTTCGCCTGGCAACACTGTACACTTTGTTATAAAATGAGCCATCAATTTATCGCACCCACTTATCACGCTAGCATTATAAAGTATAGCCTTGTCAAAATTACGACTTCCATATTACACCCAACGAAGGAAACTTTATTAAATACTCTACTATTAGACTCACGTCGACAGCCGTACATTTAACAATTTATTTTTTGTGCGAAAGTAATCCTTAACGACATTTAATACGGAGAAAGTGTCACAATATGTCGCTAAGTTATAAGGAAATAAAATACGCATCTCACGAGGGTTCAATCAAGCAAGAAACATTTCGTTTTTTATGGCCGATAACCTCTCATAAAGAAAAGGTATAAAAATAATAAGAAGTCGTGAGGGGAAATAAAATAGGTATAATAGTAATACGTCGACAGTTGACTAAAAAAGAGGTGAAAGTTAAAAGATTTGAGGTGATTTGTAGATTATTTTGTCACGCGTGTACCAGGTGCATGTGACCTGACAAGTGCATGACAGGGAAAGCATTTATGAAACGATAGGTTAGCGTGCTAGAACTACATGTGGGCAAAAACCCGCGTGATAGGGAAACGGCTCTTAAGATTAGTATTGCTGGTTGTACCTGATATTGATAAAATTATGCTTGAAAAGGGTCGACGACGTATTTTGTTCCATTTGAATTTCGTGTTGCCTTCAGAGCGTTCCAATCGTAAAGTACGATATCGATGACAGTTACAATTTTGTTTACAAGGATTTATCTCAAGCGAGCTGTCGCTGAGCTGTAATGCGGCTTTTATTGTATTCTCGGCGGACAACGATTCTTAAATTTGTCCTTTTGACTCTTGGATATTATATACGTTGATTATTTATACACATATGTTTTATACACGCTTAATCATGAATCGCGTATTTTTAATTTCTACAGAATATTCAAGTTAAGTAATACGTACTTCAGATACTCGTAAGAGCAATTTTATGGTGTCGATTTTAGTTGTCGGAAACGCATTAAAAAATCTTTAAATTAAATCAATAAACAATTTGTAATAAGTACATTAAATACAGTGATTGTCCATTATTGCAATTATGTCCCTTCTAAAGGCCAGGGGACAAATCTCTGACACGCGCCTCTACATTTTCAGTTCTCTATTTATAAGAAATTTAATAAAACATTTTTAGAGGTGCATTAATTTTCTACACAATACTATTTTATTTTAAACACAACAATAATTGCCTTGCTAACTTATCTAGGAACATCTAGAATTTGTACATAGAACGGCACCGAATTTAAAATGCCGGGGCGCGGCAACGGCGCTACATAAGGATTTCCTTACGACAACGTCGTATCTCTTGTTCTATACAATGTTATGCAAATTTCACAGATAATTTTCAACCGTTAAAGAGGTTAACAGGTATAATTAGAATATAGTAAGTGTATTTACATCGATGTTCTAGAGACAATATGTATATTTTTAAACACTATAAACGAATTATAGTATGATGTGTATTTAAAAAGGACAATTTATTTATTCGTAATTTCGTATTATGATGTCGTATTTACATACTATCCATATCTTAAATATATAGAACTCAAAGGTGACTGACTGACATAGTGATCTATCAACGCACAGCCCAAACCACTGGACGGATCGGGCTGAAATTTGGCATGCAGGTAGATGTTATGACGTAGGCATCCGCTAAGAAAGGATTTTGATCAATTCTACCCCCAAGGGGATAAAATAGGGGATGAAAATATTACATCGTAACGCGAGCGAAGTCGCGGGCAAAAGCTCGTTAGGGTTATATAAGTTATATTGTCTAATTAATGATCATTCTTTAAAGTAAGTTACATAAATAACTTACTCAATAAGTGATATTACCCACCTATCATATATTATATATTTTTCTCATAAGATTTCCTTCCAACGCCTGCACAATTTTGAGAATGCTTAAAGCGAATGTCTTTTCCCTACTTTTTACACAGATTTTATTAAAGAAAATAATTTCATGTCCATCACATTAATGACGAAAGCAACGCCAACATTTTATGACTTCCCACCATTAAAATAATCACTCCTTCCCTCTCTGTTGTACATTTTAAAATGACTGAACATAAACTCTTCAGCATTCACAAAAATTCTTGTTATTTTTGTAGAGTTTTTTAACAAGTAATTCATCTAGTAATGACTAAATTGTTATTTACTTTTATGATAACTGTAGGTAACATCTATAGTTACTTTCACTAATTAATTGGGTGGAAACACAAAAATACTTGTTATTTTCGGACAATTTTTTATCAAATATTTTATCTAGTAATGATAAAATTGTTATTTATTTTTATAATAACTATACGTATCTTTCTATAGTTACTTTCACGAATGACTACAAACGTATAATGTATATACAAATTGAACTAAGATTGTAAGATAAATTAATAATAACTTTAATAAAAATCTACATTGTCTAGTTTTTCAATATCAACGTCATAATCAGTAGCCATGTAGAATCTTACTTTCTAATAATTATGTCATTATTATCATAAAGGTTTTTTAATAATCGACTTAAACATTAAACAATGTTTAACAATGATATTACTACTGTATTCATCATCAACCCGTTACTGTCCCACTGCTGGGCACGGGTCTCCTCTTAGAAATGAGAAGGATTAGGCCATAGTCCACCGCGCTGGCCAAATGCGTATTGGTAGACTTTACATACCTTTGAGATTTTTTTTTTATAAATACAATATTACTACTACTGTATTCGTTTTTTTTTTTTAATTTCGTTCTGCTACAATTTTAAATGTATACTAAAACTACTTCAGATATAGCAAAGATTAATTAAGGAAACCTAAAGAAATAAATATGTAAGAATGTAAATATAATCTATTTCCCATAAAAATGAATCTGACGAAAATAAATTGCTCATTATTCAGGCAAACGACGCATGTTGTCATCATAATATGAGCAGTATGAGCACTTAACTTATTAACTGTATAGTGAGAATGGCACGCTTACGCCCTGTGGAGCTAAGGAGCCCGCTCTTTGAATTTTATGGCCAGCTCTGTAATGTACTTACATTGTGCTTACAATATAACCGAATTAAAATGATCTTCCGCTTATCACGACGACTAAGGTAACTTATTCTTAGGAAGATACGTATAAATTATAATGAATCTTAAGTATAACGACATTAGCATAACTCTTTCTAGATACTGGATTTATAAAAAAGGTGGTTTCTACACTCACAGTGTACACTCATAGTGTGGGCACTAGGATTTCCTGTCGCGGGTGCCATGTACACACACAAAGACACCCAGACCCAGAACAGATATCTAAATTCATCATTCAGATATCTGTCTGGCCGGGGATTGAACCCGCAACACTATGTGATAAATTTTAAGTTTAACTCTAGCATTTTATACTAATCGTCAAAATCATTAATTGTTTCAAGTAGATATACAGGGTGAATTTTTAAAACGGGCCTTCAGGGCCAAATCCGAAACTATAAGGATTAGCGAAATATGCTGAAAGGAGTTACGAGGCCGATTTTGATAGAAACTAAAACTGCATCATTAGTTTTTTAAAATATCTTTTTCCCTAGCCGGGAATCGAACGAGTTCATTTTGAAAAAAAATACACCCTCTATATTATTCCACCATCTGATAGTGTCGCTTATAAGGATCAAATTCTGGGAAGTAATGTTATGTGACAAATTAAAGGAAAAGGAAAATTTTGAAGAAAATACATATTTTTCCATACATTGCCATACTAATCCTTAAGGATTATACATAACAAATGATTTATGTGTAATTCTTTAGAAACATACGTAAGTCATACCATTGAAGATTTGTTGGTTAATCAACTAATTATTCGATGTTATAACCGTGACATACGGCTTAGTATGAGTAAGTAATAGTTTGGCAACTAAATTACCGCCGTTTTTAGGATTTATTTTTTAATAAAAATAGATAAGTGATTAAATAGTACATTGTTATTGTTTGTTGTTTATAACTACGTTTCAACAGTTAATATAATTTTCTATATCTCTTTGTTTAGTTATCACTCGGATTTGACTCGAAAAAGACATTCTCGCAAATTGACAATTTTACATCTGTATTAAACGAAACTCCGCCCATAGCAAGTTAAATCTATTATAATGGTCCTAAAAGTAACCTTAACTAAGTCGGACATAAAAATATAAATTCTTGAAGAACAAAACGTCCATTTCGAATGATTTGAAACATTGAGCCAAAAAATTGTTAATACGCGAAATGTTTAAATTGATGAATGGCGGGAACTTAACTGCCAAATTAATATAAAAAATATGTATTTTCTTAAAATTGAGGCTTTTCCTTTAGTTTGTCATTTATCATTACTTCCCAGATTTTGATCCTTATAAGCAACACTATCAGATAGTGGAATAATATAGAGGGTGTATTTTTTTTCAAAATGAACTCGTTCGATTCCCGGCTAGGGAAAAAGTTATTTTAAAAAAGTAATGATGCAGGTTTAGTTTTTATCAAAATCGGCCTCGTAACTCCTCTCAGCATTTTTCGCTAATCCTTATAGTTTCGGATTAAGCCCTGAAGGCCCGTTTTAAAAATTCACCCTGTATACTTTTTTAAATTAAGAAAATAATATCTATTTTGTAAATACAAACACTTTCAATTTTGAGGCATTTATTAATGTGAAGTCCAACAGCGTCTAACTTTACAAAGAAGCGCTATTGTAAGTAAAAAGCTCGAAATAAACGTTACTACCGACTTTCAATATTCATTGTATTGTATACATTGAAGCCAAATAAGACCAGACGAAAACAATTGATAGTAAACCGTACTTAGTTAATTTTACAGTAAGTATAATACAGTTACTATTATTGTCTAAAACAAGGCAGATGAAAGAGCTCTAAGAAACTTAGAGTGAGCTCGTGGTTTTATTTTTCATTTACAATTTGAGCTTAAGGATTCCAAAACGGGTATTGGTAAAACGAAACTTGAAACTAGAATTTCCTTGCAAAATTGAAGATGCGGTACTCAAAGATTGACTGAATAAGAAATAGAATAGTAGATAAATACATTTTTATTCACAGTGTAGTAACGGAATATATTTTTAAAATTATTGGTTATAAAAAGCCATATAATTTGTGAATCAAAAAATAAATATGAAGCGAATTTATATTTCAGTATCGCTGGTGTCCAAAGAACATGATGATTGATTAAATAACACTAGGTATTCAATAAATACAAATCAAGTGACAAATAAATATTATTAAATGTTAACATAATAATATGTGCGTTATATTGCACTTTATACACGCGGTCGTGGTTATTACTATCACGACAGTGTCATTAAATTCAGTAGAGCCTCCGAGCAGCTTATTTTCCGTAAATAAGTTAACTTGTACTTGTATCTTGTGCATATTTTTCAAAAGACTGAATTAGCAAAGGAGCGTGTATAGTCTATAGTTAAAGGCGGTAATTACCGCTTACCATCAGTCCACTGATGGTAAATTGTAATTACTGCCCAAAAACCAAAACCCCTCCGGTGGCCGTCCTCGGCGCTGCGTAGAGGACTCTGGGATCTCCAACGGAACGCAACCGGAGTCCTCTTAGCGCAGTGCCCCGTCGGGCTCCATAAACCAACCAACCAACCAACCATAACCAACTCCATACAGAAGAATGTTCTACGTGAGACCCATCATAGATGCATTCGATACTGCTCCAAACAGATATAAGGACGTGTTAGAAAGCTCTATAAAGTTATATAAGTATCAATTAATTTTACCAATAAATATTTACGGTCTTATTCATAAAAAATGCTTATAGAAGGTTTTAAGCACTCATTAGTTAAAGTGTTCAATAAGCTTATAAAACGTTCTATAAAATTGCTTATTCATAAAAGTTCCATAAACCTTCTATAACTAATGTGTCGCTAAAGTCAACTATAAATGAAAATGTTGCCATTATAGTGAAGTTCGGCGAACAAATTGACGAATATCCATAGATAAACATCATTAAATGACATTATTTCGTACTAAAAAATATTCTGTCTTGACATTCTTGTCAATGGGTTGTCGATAAAACCAAATCACATGTCAGTGTCATTGTATTTGTAAATAACTAAATACCGCGAATTTAAAAATATTTTATTTGTTAAAATGGGATGTGAAGCAAAAGTTGTTAAAAGATAAAGGAGTGAAAATTGGTTGGATATTAATGTTTTATGTAATATTGATATAATTATATAAAGTTAAATTCAATTAAGTTTCGTTTTGTAAACATTCGCAATATCTTATGGCCATCGATATACTACTAATAAAGACGTAGATGAGTCATACACGTTCGAAATTTGGCACATGATTCATGGGCTAATTGGCCTATGACAACTTAGTCACGGGCCGCGCGCCTCTCAGAATGGTCGTGTCTATGTCAAAGTTTCTATGTTGAAAAGTGATTAAAAATGCCGTCTTGTGTCATGATATTTTGCACAAACTACAGCGGAAAAATCACCCAAGGTGGTGGAATCACTTATAATTCGTAAGTATTTCAATTTCAAGAAGTTATTATCGATTTTTCAATAATTCAAATTAAATTTAGCGTAAATATATGTCACAGATAATAGAGCGAATAAAAAGATGGGCATATTACTAAGTGTAAAAGAGAAGCGTTATGAATTGTGCGTATCCATGTATCATAGATTAAATTAATAAATAGTCTAGAAGGTACATTATTGGTATATATATCGTAAGAAACTACACAAATCATTTACTAATTTGAAAGTTATATTTATTAATTTGATGTTTAAGTCGATATTTTTTCTAATACTATTTCTGTGTAGTGATTGTATTTCTGTGTATGTTTTAGGTTCCCATTAAATGAAATAGGGCGACTAAAGTGGTTGGACATTGTTCGCAAGGAAAGAAGGGAAGACGATTCGCATCCAAATTATTAGAGTCGGACTTGCTCTGAACATACCATGGACGATGATAATTATTAAATCTTACAAAACCAAAGAATTTATTTTTTATTTTGCCTGCATCCAAAAATCATACTAGTAGTTAATCATAAAACACTCTTGAACACCCTTCTCCATTCCATGCAACATTCACGCAGAGACACGCACTGAATTACGTATTTTTCCCTTAATACTAATACCATATTAAATTAATGCATATACGAATTTATTCTCTCTATACCAAGCACATTATAGGTAGCTATTCAATTAATTTATATAGACGGATCAGACTTAAACTCATCTTTAACGAATAGTCATCATGATTGCCACGCATAAAGTTATATGTTTATCCTTTTTTTTGCATATTCAGTTAGACGTGCCGTGTTAGAGCACCTAATATGCCTTTTTTTTTTGTTATCGAAGGGGAAACCTTCAAAAGGTACCCGACAACGTGGGAGCGACGCCGGGTTATGTGGGATTTTTACCGCACTAAAACCCCGTCGGTGGCCGTCCTCTGCCCTGCGTAGAGGGCTCCGGGATCTCCAAAGGAACACAACCGGAGTCCTCTTAGCGCGTTGCCCCGTCGGGCTCCGCCCAGGCGAGCTTGACGCTCGCCACACCACACAGTATCTGGTGTGTACGACGGTATGCGACCACACATACCGTCGTCCTTCCCGGGGCCGCTGGCCGGGCGGTTCGAGCTCCCACTCTTGCCGCCCGCAACCCCGGAAGCCCCCTTTTAGGCGCCTCTTACGACAGGCAGGGGATACCGTAGCCCTATTCTAGTCCCGGAACTACAGGGACAACCTAATATGCCTAGGGCTCGAAATGAAAGAAGTGGACTGTATTTTAACTGTTTAATTGGGATCGGTTACAAATTATCGCGAGCGTCCGTCTCTGCCCACCGCCGTAGGCCAAGTGGTCGAGGAGTGGGGCGACTGGCCGCGCGCCGCGGATGCCGCCGCCGGCGCACCTATCGCCCGCACATTAAGAGGCGAACATGCCGTCCTACTTGCTCCTCTTGACTATTTATTAGTGTGTTGTTTAAATATAATATTTATAAAGTAGTGTGTATTTCTCCCGATGAGTGCCACTAACAAGCGCCGATTGTTTTGTTAGTAACCTATCTACGTCTTTATTAGTAGTATATCTATGAACTTGATAAACAATCTTTGTATAGCCAGAAATTTTTCGCTTCTTCTCCATATCGAAACACCTTGTGAAGTGGTGGTAGATGCAATTACATTAATAAAGAACCTATTTTGAATAAAAAATTGATTATATTTTTAAATTGTCTATTTTAAACCAATCGATCTGTATAGATACATTATTTAAAGATAAAATAGAATAAACCATAAAATCTACATATTTTGTATCAGACTTTTAAATTATATATTTATATAATAAATTATTTAGTTAAAATGTACTATAAAATTTCTACGTAAACGGCGCACTAAAACATATCAACAGTTTTGTATATTTTTTACCTTCTGTCCCATTATTTCTTTGTCTTTGACAAGCATGCGGATCAATGGATAAGTGACCATATGTCCTGTTTTGAACGGTACAGTCCCTTTTTTCGATGCTTCGTCCCGTTGTCTCCGAAAAGAACCTCGGGACACATAATTGGTCCGTTTTCCCAAATAACAGTAATGATAACTAAATATTAAAATCCATAAATTTAAAATAACAATGTTTTAAAAGCAAATTTCCGCCATCTTGAATTATTAGTAACGTTTAATTAAGTAACTTCTAATTAAATAACAATAAATAGTAAAATTGTGAAAAAAGCATGGGGTGCTCCATTTCTGGAGGCACGGCAGTGCCTCCGCCAAGTCGAGCCAAAAGAAGCGGCACGGCCGTACCATACTTTTCCCGAAGCAATTCGGCCCATTTTTGACCCCCTGTAACTTCGTTGCATATGAAGCTAGAAGCCTGAATTTTCAGGAGCCAAGCAAGCATTGTATAGACACGGTACATTTCAAATTTCATGCAATTTGAACCAGTAGTTTAAGAATTACAAGTAGTTAAAGTTCGTAATTTTGTCACTCACTCACTGACTGACTGACCGATCATCAAAAGTTTAAGGCACTTCCAGCAGACATAGAACGTTGAAATTGAGGGTACAATTAGTGTTTAGTATATAACTCATGGAAAAACTAAAATATTTTGCAATTTCTGTCCAGTTATCTAGATACACCAACTACATTAAATAACTTTGTATCCTATATAAGTTATATAGGATTACAAAGTTACATTTGCAGTTAATGAATCTGTGTTTCTGTCCGCGAAATGTACGAGTAGTAGGGGAGCCCATGATGTTAAATGGGTAGAAACTCGAGCGTCAATAGGACGTATACGATTGTGTAGATTACACGTTAGAGTGAAGAGAAGGTTGTGTGATATTTTTCGATTCACCGTGGAAATAGCTTCTAGATGATTCGAAAAATGTAAAAAGCAGAGTCAGACATACTCAAGGCGCGGAAGGTTAGTGATAGAGTATATATCTCTGATGCCGGAAATATGTTTATCTGCTGGTTTGCATAGGGGGACAGCCATACGAGAGGTAAAAATGGAAAAAAAGTAACCAGCACATTAGATTTTCAAAGGGGATATGAAGTTACCCCAGATGAGTCCCCCATTCGAAAGACTGACGATTCGATTCGAAAGACTGTCAGTGACTCTTCGAAAATGCAAAAAAAAACGTTATCTTGACACACTCGAGGGCGTAAGATTATTATACAGGAAATTCCAGCTGATGTTTTATGTTGCAGCTGACGATTTAGTGGAGGGGTTTTTTATATTGACGATTTGAAAAAAAAAACAGAATGAGAATATATAAAGAATAATGTATTTTCCATAAAATTTGCCTTTTCCTTTAGTTTGTTGTACACCATTACTTTCCAGGGATCCATGCTAATAAATGGCGCTATCAGATAGTGCATATTTTCTAGCATTATTTCCTTTGTATTAAAAAAAATACCGCACTCGAGTATGTCCAGGTATAGATTTTTTGCAACCTTATTACTCCCTAACGCCGCCCTCAAACCATCAGATTATAAATTTATTGTTTTCAGCATGTAATTAAGCTACTATAGATAATACGATTTTTTATTAATAGTCTGATGGACTTCCCTGGTTGAACCCCCCAAATGGATAGTTTAAGATACTCTATAGGATGTAAGGTATCTCCCATATCTTAATCTGCCGCGTTCGAGTCACTCTCGAAATCCCGTCTTGGGCTCCCCTACTATTATAGGCGACGTCAATTGTTTTTATTCTCGAGATAAAAGACGTTTTCAATTCCAACTTCAATTTAAATTCAATTCAAATAATGGGTGAAGTGCGAATCGAACTCGTACGTACACTGAGGGTTCCGTACCACAAAAATATTTGTTTATTTTATTTTTATTTTTACTAATTGATGTTATAGCAGCCATATAATGCATTGTGAACATTTCAAATGAAAAACGCTAAAAAATAGCAGGTCCTTATATGTTTGTCTCTGTAGTTCCTGGACTAAAAAAGGGTTACGATATCCCGTGCCTGTCGTAAGAAGCGACTACAAGGGGGCTTCCGAAGTTGGGAGTGGCAACAGGGAGCTCGAACCGTCCAATAAGTGTCCCCGGGAAGGACGGCGGTATGTGTAGTCGCATACCGTCGTGAACACCGGATAGTTTAGGAGGAGCGAAAACTGTTCTCCCAGGGCAGAGCTCGATCGAGGCATCGCGCTTAAAGGACTTCTGTTACGTTCAGTCGGAGATCCCGGAGTTCTCCAACAAACGTTGAGGACGGCCACCGGAGGATTTTAGTGCGGCTAAAGTCCCACATAACCCGGCGTCACTCCCACGTCGTCGAGTACCTTTTCAAGATTTCCTCCTTATAAAGAAAAAGAAGGTCCTTGTATGGCAACTCTCCTTTATTTGAAAGTTTTTCTTTTTACTTTTAGTACATATTGTTAAAGCGGCCACCATTATACATATTCCGTAAAAAAAATAAATTTCTATGTATTAAGGTTCCAGAAATAGAGCTCTATGTCAGACAAACGAACGGACAGCTTAGAAATAGGGTTCCGTTTTAAACTTTAGGTATGGAACCCTAAAAAGTTATATAATATCAAAAACATTCCGAATTTCTGACAAATGTCATGAGAAAAAAACTAGATGTTACGGCTAATGTGCCTAAATCAGTTAAAACGCAGATTAGCTTGTCCATTACCTAAAGTACAAAACGAGATTGTATCAATTTTCACCCCTTGACGTCGACCCGTGCATGCCATGATGCGTCGTCGTGTCATGAATTTACGACAAACATTGTATATTTTCACGAAACAATATCGCTTTGCGGCACGATGTCGCTATGTGTCACGATACGTCGTCGTGTCGTAAAAAGGCATGTGTTTTAGCCCTAAGAACAAGTCTGAAAAGATGTTTCGAATTTTAACTACATAGTTAATCTGCATATTTTCTAGCTAATCTTAAGTCTAGTTAATGTGTATGCTAACGTATTCTACAATCTAACGGTAACATACACAATATACAATAACTGTCGTGAGGTTTAGCAACTGTCACCGCATTATAAAATAATAATAAGTTTGTTTCCAAGGAAACAAGTGTTTAGGCAAAGGAGATGTTTCATTTTCGGCCATCTTATGTACATTATAACTAAAAAACACGAATAATTTGCATAATTGAAGAAAAATACACATATATTTTGATAACCTAAAGTATTCGTGTTTAAAAATATTTAAAATAAGCAATCCTCATTGAAATATTAAATATGGCGGAATACTGTCAATGTCAAGTTTTCAAAACTGTCGATGTCGGGAACCTATGTGTACCCCACACATAGGTTACTATACTCTTTGGATGTCGGTAATTCTGTATTTCGCTGTTTTTGTCGTAAAGTTATTGTTACCTTAGTACTTTACAACCTGGCTTTTGTTTTGGGTATCCCCTCATTATTTCTGAACTTAATTAATTATTTATAATAATAATAACAAAACCACCTTTTAAATAGTATCTGGTTTTATAGATGTAAGTGACATGTCAAATTAAAAAAGAAGAAGTTGTCAATTTGATATGCGTAAAAGTGGATATATACATATTATAATAGTGGACTCCAATGTAAACGTTGAATAAATATGTAGGTACTGATGAGAAGATTCCATTTTAATCCTGAATATGTTTCTGCTCTGTGCTGCTTACGATTATTGTGATTCTACCTTACTTGTTTACCCAGCTTATGTTTTATGGACTCTTGTGATTTTCGTGCGATCGCTGTGGATTGTGTTGACAAGGATTCAATATCATCAGGTAAAATATACATCAGTTGTTGTATTAATCGTGAAATAATCGTAAATAATTTTAAACTACAGAAGCTAATCTTTTTACATTTCTCTTTTTTAGATAATTACATTAGCAAGACATGGACATTCTTGGGATGACAAAATAATCAGTTATTATTGCAACTGCATCGCTGGGCAACGAACCGTACTCGTAGGTAGTTGCGCTCACATTATGCCCATTGTTTGATGTTTGGGCTGAGCTCGTCACAGGATGAAAATATTGATAAGGGAAGATATTTAAAATGAATAAATAATGTATTTAAGTGAAGAGTAAGTAAAATATGATCAAATGTGTACTTAAAGTTGTTTTATTTACACACTTAAATGTTTTAACTAAAATAAATTGGTATAGAAGTACATATTTTGGTATGTTTGTTTTAAGTCAAGATTTATGAAAGTAAATATAATTAATGTTTATCAAATATAGGCCTTGTTTCTCAATTCACACAATACAATGTTTATATATCTACGCCCATTCGCGTAAAAAAATATATTAAAAAGTATATAATGTATATAGTAAGTTAAAATAGAATGACAGATGACATTATTACGGTAATCACTACCGCCATGATGTTTTTCCACTGTTGTGTTGCAAGTTTAAGTGTAAATCATTGTTTTTTAACAATTAAACGAACATGATTTGAAGAAAATTAACCCCCTTCTTTGCAAGTTTTCTTAATTTTTAATATAGTCTACAAAAGGTGGCCGGGAGCCCATACATTTTGAAACATCTCCTTTCGGCCTTATTGAGCATAAATAAATGTCTATGAAAATATTTTTTATATGTAAGCACATAAAAAATTATAATGTTCACAATAGAAAATCCCTAATAACTTCTAAACGGATTACCCTAATTACACAATTCCTTTTGCCCTATCCGTTTTAGACATAAACCTACCAAATGGCATTAAAGACAAACCAATATATATACGAACAAAAAATCATGTTTTCAACTTACGTAATATTAGGTACGTAACATTTCAACGCAATATTACAAAAATTTAGTTAAGTTCGTTTCAAATGATTCGAAATAGGAAACTGTTATATAAATCGAGCTTAGATATCCACTTTATAACATATTCTTGCCATGATCACCAAAAATATCAGCTCCTAGTGGCTTGATAATTGATAGCTATAAAAAAACGAAAATCCACAGTTTAACGTTGAATTTAAACAACCGTCCATTGCACAATTAGGGTATTTTATTTTGCTCCATTGCTTGTACAAAACAGTTACAAACGCGTGTCAGAAATGAACTGACAGTCGCGCACGTATGCGCTCGAGTCCCCCCGAGATAACGAGTCGGTAAGTGGTGTCTACGTGTGCGTTACTTCAGCCCACTTTGTATGAAGATTTACTTCTGTTAGTTTTTATTTTGTGTTAGTACCTACCCGGAAAATACGTGGAAATTATTATAAGAAACCTTTTTAATATAAATAATTTTAAGTATGAATTTGTTAGCGGTGAGTAAACTTACTGAAAAAGGATTTACTGTTAATTTTGAAAAACGGTTGCACTATTAGTAACTCTATGGATATTATCATCGCAACTGGCCACAACGTAAATGGTATATATAAATTTAAACAATTTGTCAAATCACCGATATGTAATTTGACAATGTCAAATAAATATTGGCATAGAAGACTAGCCCATATTAATCCGGAATATATGCGAATTTTAAAGAATATTATGACTGGTCTTGATAATGTGAACATTACCGACGGATATGACGACTAGTAAGAAACCATTTCCAAACCTCTGAACGCGAACGAACGATATACTGGAGATCGTACATACAGATTTATGTAGTCCCATGGAAGCTAGTTCACTCAACGGTTCAAGGTACATGTTATTATTTATCGACTATTATTCTCGAATGACACGATGAATGTTTATTTTCTAAAACATAAGAGTGAGTCTTTAAGAAATTTAAAAAATATAAAGTGTTGAAAAAGGAACTAGCAAGTCGAACAAATGTATGAGATCAGATGGTGGGACGACATTTTGTAATAGAGCTTTCAATATTTTCTTATCAACAAATGGAATTCTACATTAGAAGGCGATACTGTATACCCCTAAACAAATTGTTGTGGTTGAAACAGCTAACAGAACTATTATTGTATATGCGACAAGTCTAAAACTGATGTTATCATTATTAAATAAATATTTCATTTCATTTCAGAAGTCAGAAGTCTATTATAAATTGAAACTAATTTGAGCAAGAGCAGTAAATACTGTGGTTTATATCAAAAACCGGAGTCCGACGAAGTCAGTGAAAGATTACCAATGATTTTTGTCGGATATTCAGAAGAAAGTAAGGGATGTCGATTATTTAATACGAAGACACGTTAAATCCCAATAAATAAATAAATAAATAAATCACAATCAGTAGAGATGTTTTAGAATGTTTTTCCTGAGGATAACGGGCATAATTTCAGTTGTCAAAATAGTAACTTTTTTAGATTTAATTTATTGTCATGTTCGAATGAAAGTGATGATGAATGGCAAGATTATTTACATAACTACAAAGACTACCTAAACAATTTAATTGCCTTTAAAAAATCTGTTGTTGAGATTCAACTAGTGGAAGGTACCGGAAAGGAAAAGAGTAGAAATATCTACAAAAAGGAATGAGATGCCATCAAAAACAATGCTTGTAAAAAAATCCAAGTCTCGCCATTCAATTCTTCTACCGTAAAAAGTCTTGAGATCTATGTAATACCAAGCCGGTAATGTATGCAGTCCCTACTTAAGAGACCTTCTGTCTTAAGGTATTATCTCACTATCTAACCTAACAACATCTTATGGGACCATACCAATTTTAAAAATATTTTATGTTCTAAATAAATTGACGTGGCAATCGTACTTGTGTGATGCGATATGATAAGATGAAAACACAATGTGACTTGCAGTACGATTGCCACGTTAATTTATTTAGAACATAAAATATTTTTAAAATTGGTATGGTCCCATGAGATGTTGTTAGGTTAGATAGTGAGATAATACCTTAAGACAGAAGGTCTCTTAAGTAGGGACTGCATACATTACCGGCTTGGTATTACATAGATCTCAAGACTTTTTACGGTAGAAGAATTGAATGGCGAGACTTGGATTTTTTTACAAGCATTGTTTTTGATGGCATATCAGTTTTCGAAAAGCGCCCCACACTTTTTCCTCAATTATACTATTTACTGTTCCTTAAATAATCCTTAGATTGAAAATTATTTTCTACTTTTTAGTTGATTTTATCATAATAACGTGTTTTTAGTTTTTTAAACCATATTTTTTCAAATAAAAAGTAGTTGACATAAAAAAATCGATGTCCCGTTTTGACTGAAGTAATCATTGGTCACTATATTCCATGGTCAATATTTACGTTAGCGTACACTTTAAACGCAATGTCAAACACTAGTTGTCTTTTTTTATCACATTGTTCTAATAGCTCTGTCCCTTAGAGAACATTTGTCTAAGTAGTGAAAGGTAAGTAAAATAAAAAACGTGCATGTGTGCTATCAATGGAGTTTCGCTCAAGTTTTCGGTCAAGTTAGTACGGGTATAACCTGTCTATAAGTATAAAATGTCATTGCTTATGGCAGTAAACCCTGTATTTCAGAAGGTGTACCAGGACCTCTGCGATCTAATTTACGATCATTACGTACGAGATCAATTATAAAATTTACTGTCGATTTATTAAAGCGATAACGCTTCCTATAGTCTAATGAAAATAGATCACTCTTTGGTGCAATGTTCTTCGAAGTGGACGGTTTTCTAGATTTTTAATAATCTAAGCTTTGTATAATTTGCATTGTAATTTAAAATAGTGATATAATAATGTTATTTATCGGATATTAAAATAAATTATTTCAAGTTTGTATACAAAACGGACATTGACATAATTTATTAAAAACGTATTGTCAAATTAGGTTAGTAATCACGAATCAGCTGTTGAGAGTCGGCCATCTTTGCCTTATAGCACTGTTATAGTAGGGTTCTGGCCTCTATAAGTTATAGAAGGTTTATAGAACGGTTTAGTGCCTAAAATGCGTTTATGAATAACACTTTTTGACAATCGTACTACAGCAACGTTATAAGTGTGCTATAACTTTTTATGAATAAGACCGTTAATATTTAAGTACATACGTACAATTTGAAAGCCGTTATACCTATATTTATACACGTACATATAAATAATTGATTTAAAAAAGTTTATCTGTTACTTTCCTATAAATTCGTACACAGAAATCAAAGGTCCAATGCCCCTATAAGTCCTAATTGCCGTCACTCTGACCGGGCCTTAATATAAAGTTTTGTACAGTACTAATTAATCACAATATATACTTCTAATTACGATTACACTACAAAAAAAATAAATATATATATTTGGTTACATCGATACATCGATGGATACATCGATGCGCGCACCTTCCGTCCCACAAAAAAAATCTGATCTGTTTTCCCCAACGCGCCAAAAGATATATAGCCTCAATAATACACCATTTTTAATTATTGCCTCTTTAAATCCTCTTACAGTCATGTAAATTTGCCTATTAAAGAGGATAAACTTCAATTTGGCAGTATACCAAAAGATATTATGAGGGCGAATTTCATTCTGATCTCACAGTTAAGTTGGTACCTACATAATAAAAATGGTATTAATCATATCCTGAACAATTTATGAAACGAGGGTGTCCTAATTGCTCGCAATGACGGAGACTCCAGAAAGGTGGCTCGGCCGAGCCCATTAATACTTGTTACGAAGCAACATAAAAGGAATCATTCCCGCCTTTCTGGAAAAATTATGTATTCACCCTAAGTAACATTTAGTGGTCGTCCTAAACCTAGGCACTATATTTGCTGTCCGTTTATGTAATGAGTGTTATTTGGTTAACGTACTCATTCTTTTCTCATTATGTCCACTACAGAATACATTCTGAATTTCTTTCCGCTCACCTTTTTCTTATATATTATAGAGCAAACGAGCTTGTTGTTTATCTGGTGGTAAGCAGCAACTACCACTCTTACAACTACAAGAACTACAATCAATCTTAGATAGGCTTGGAGTCAAATCTGTCGTTGGCTATGAAAGCGCTGCTAGTCTTTGCTTACCACGCTTTTCAAACCAGAAAACAGCAACTCTGAATAATGTTATTATTAAGCAGAAATAAGTGTAGTTGTGGTATACGCGGAATCGAATTTCCCTTTAAAATTCGATTCGGTTTATCAGCAACTGAGTGGGAAAATTGAAATGAAAACAGAATGAAACTCTTCCATCCTAATCCAGTTCGAATAAAATCAGAAATGGATAATCCAACTAGTTCAACCATCAAACGACTTTCCATGAAATTTATAGACTGGTATACCATGTTATAACAGCCGTGAATAGCTCACCATATCCTCCAAAGCACAGAAATCCTGAATATATGTCAATAACGTTATCCTCTCAGACCTAGCCCTCGTTGTACTTGCATTGCGCCCGTGTCATGAGGCCATGCGCGTTGCAGCGCACGTCAAGTATCACGTCAATACGAGTATGACTGTAGTATACAAATGTAAGTAAAAGCCAAGTAGTACGCAATTTTACGTTGCTTGTTGGGGATTTTGGTTCACGTTTACAAGCGATTATCGCGGATGGGCGTGTTTATATGAGAACTAGAAATAAAAATGTAATATTATAAATAATTATCTCAGCATCTTAAGGAATGGCCAAAAATAATCGAGTTGCGGAAATAATTGGGCGCCCTCTTACATTGGTAGCCATGAGCCCCCTGTGCCCTTAGGGTAAAGACAGTACAATTATCTTAATACACACATACATACATACAATGATAATTAAGACTTTTCATTTTTATGTTTATCATACTTTCTGTCATGTTTACATAAACAAGTAATAGTGAGATGAAATCAAATATTCATATCTTAAAATAAATAAAGCTTTACATCTCCATTTTGTGATATAGGCTAAATTGATCCATCTTACAACGTAACTATTTTATGGGTATATCCATAAAAATCTATTGCTGTATTCAATGTATCAGCGGAAAGTCATAAATCACAAACTACTATGAGGTTTATACAAAGCCGAGCAATATCGTATGCCTTTTGCCGCGCACTTGACACATCTGAATACAGTTTAACGGTATCGTTCCCCAGACAATATTTTTTCTGGCGTTTCTCATGTAAAACGGTGTTTTAATAAAAGCGGATCACCGCTTCCCGACTGAATATTGTCGCAGATATTTCAATATTGGTGGTATTAGCGGCCTATTTAAACATCACTCTCAATGCTACGCCCGTCATATCGGTATACAATTTCATTCAAAGCATCCAACCCTAGAAAATATTTACTGAACATTTTTAATTTCGCGCATTCGTGTAGGTAACTATTTACAGTCACAAATACCTTAAATATAAGACTTAAGAAATTTAATAACTTAAGAAATAATTGTATTTTAGGTGGTATTAATAAGAAATTACCTATTACGTATCTCCGTTACATCTGGAGGCACGGCAGTGCCTCCGCCAAGTCGAGCCAAAAGAAGCGGCACGGCCGTACCATACTTTTCCCGAAGCAATTCGGCCCATTTTTGACCCCCTGTAACTTCGTTGCATATGAAGCTAGAAGCCTGAATTTTCAGGAGCCAAGCAAGCATTGTATAGACACGGTACATTTCAAATTTCATGCAATTTGAACCAGTAGTTTAAGAATTACAAGTAGTTAAAGTTCGTAATTTTGTCACTCACTCACTGACTGACTGACCGATCATCAAAAGTTTAAGGCACTTCCAGCAGACATAGAACGTTGAAATTGAGGGTACAATTAGTGTTTAGTATATAACTCATGGAAAAACTAAAATATTTTGCAATTTCTGTCCAGTTATCTAGATACACCAACTACATTAAATAACTTTGTATCCTATATAAGTTATATAGGATTACAAAGTTACATTTGCAGTTAATGAATCTGTGTTTCTGTCCGCGAAATGTACGAGTAGTAGGGGAGCCCATGATGTTAAATGGGTAGAAACTCGAGCGTCAATAGGACGTATACGATTGTGTAGATTACACGTTAGAGTGAAGAGAAGGTTGTGTGATATTTTTCGATTCACCGTGGAAATAGCTTCTAGATGATTCGAAAAATGTAAAAAGCAGAGTCAGACATACTCAAGGCGCGGAAGGTTAGTGATAGAGTATATATCTCTGATGCCGGAAATATGTTTATCTGCTGGTTTGCATAGGGGGACAGCCATACGAGAGGTAAAAATGGAAAAAAAGTAACCAGCACATTAGATTTTCAAAGGGGATATGAAGTTACCCCAGATGAGTCCCCCATTCGAAAGACTGACGATTCGATTCGAAAGACTGTCAGTGACTCTTCGAAAATGCAAAAAAAAACGTTATCTTGACACACTCGAGGGCGTAAGATTATTATACAGGAAATTCCAGCTGATGTTTTATGTTGCAGCTGACGATTTAGTGGAGGGGTTTTTTATATTGACGATTTGAAAAAAAAAACAGAATGAGAATATATAAAGAATAATGTATTTTCCATAAAATTTGCCTTTTCCTTTAGTTTGTTGTACACCATTACTTTCCAGGGATCCATGCTAATAAATGGCGCTATCAGATAGTGCATATTTTCTAGCATTATTTCCTTTGTATTAAAAAAAATACCGCACTCGAGTATGTCCAGGTATAGATTTTTTGCAACCTTATTACTCCCTAACGCCGCCCTCAAACCATCAGATTATAAATTTATTGTTTTCAGCATGTAATTAAGCTACTATAGATAATACGATTTTTTATTAATAGTCTGATGGACTTCCCTGGTTGAACCCCCCAAATGGATAGTTTAAGATACTCTATAGGATGTAAGGTATCTCCCATATCTTAATCTGCCGCGTTCGAGTCACTCTCGAAATCCCGTCTTGGGCTCCCCTACTATTATAGGCGACGTCAATTGTTTTTATTCTCGAGATAAAAGACGTTTTCAATTCCAACTTCAATTTAAATTCAATTCAAATAATGGGTGAAGTGCGAATCGAACTCGTACGTACACTGAGGGTTCCGTACCACAAAAATATTTGTTTATTTTATTTTTATTTTTACTAATTGATGTTATAGCAGCCATATAATGCATTGTGAACATTTCAAATGAAAAACGCTAAAAAATAGCAGGTCCTTATATGTTTGTCTCTGTAGTTCCTGGACTAAAAAAGGGTTACGATATCCCGTGCCTGTCGTAAGAAGCGACTACAAGGGGGCTTCCGAAGTTGGGAGTGGCAACAGGGAGCTCGAACCGTCCAATAAGTGTCCCCGGGAAGGACGGCGGTATGTGTAGTCGCATACCGTCGTGAACACCGGATAGTTTAGGAGGAGCGAAAACTGTTCTCCCAGGGCAGAGCTCGATCGAGGCATCGCGCTTAAAGGACTTCTGTTACGTTCAGTCGGAGATCCCGGAGTTCTCCAACAAACGTTGAGGACGGCCACCGGAGGATTTTAGTGCGGCTAAAGTCCCACATAACCCGGCGTCACTCCCACGTCGTCGAGTACCTTTTCAAGATTTCCTCCTTATAAAGAAAAAGAAGGTCCTTGTATGGCAACTCTCCTTTATTTGAAAGTTTTTCTTTTTACTTTTAGTACATATTGTTAAAGCGGCCACCATTATACATATTCCGTAAAAAAAATAAATTTCTATGTATTAAGGTTCCAGAAATAGAGCTCTATGTCAGACAAACGAACGGACAGCTTAGAAATAGGGTTCCGTTTTAAACTTTAGGTATGGAACCCTAAAAAGTTATATAATATCAAAAACATTCCGAATTTCTGACAAATGTCATGAGAAAAAAACTAAATGTTACGGCTAATGTGCCTAAATCAGTTAAAACGCAGATTAGCTTGTCCATTACCTAAAGTACAAAACGAGATTGTATCAATTTTCACCCCTTGACGTCGACCCGTGCATGCCATGATGCGTCGTCGTGTCATGAATTTACGACAAACATTGTATATTTTCACGAAACAATATCGCTTTGCGGCACGATGTCGCTATGTGTCACGATACGTCGTCGTGTCGTAAAAAGGCATGTGTTTTAGCCCTAAGAACAAGTCTGAAAAGATGTTTCGAATTTTAACTACATAGTTAATCTGCATATTTTCTAGCTAATCTTAAGTCTAGTTAATGTGTATGCTAACGTATTCTACAATCTAACGGTAACATACACAATATACAATAACTGTCGTGAGGTTTAGCAACTGTCACCGCATTATAAAATAATAATAAGTTTGTTTCCAAGGAAACAAGTGTTTAGGCAAAGGAGATGTTTCATTTTCGGCCATCTTATGTACATTATAACTAAAAAACACGAATAATTTGCATAATTGAAGAAAAATACACATATATTTTGATAACCTAAAGTATTCGTGTTTAAAAATATTTAAAATAAGCAATCCTCATTGAAATATTAAATATGGCGGAATACTGTCAATGTCAAGTTTTCAAAACTGTCGATGTCGGGAACCTATGTGTACCCCACACATAGGTTACTATACTCTTTGGATGTCGGTAATTCTGTATTTCGCTGTTTTTGTCGTAAAGTTATTGTTACCTTAGTACTTTACAACCTGGCTTTTGTTTTGGGTATCCCCTCATTATTTCTGAACTTAATTAATTATTTATAATAATAATAACAAAACCACCTTTTAAATAGTATCTGGTTTTATAGATGTAAGTGACATGTCAAATTAAAAAAGAAGAAGTTGTCAATTTGATATGCGTAAAAGTGGATATATACATATTATAATAGTGGACTCCAATGTAAACGTTGAATAAATATGTAGGTACTGATGAGAAGATTCCATTTTAATCCTGAATATGTTTCTGCTCTGTGCTGCTTACGATTATTGTGATTCTACCTTACTTGTTTACCCAGCTTATGTTTTATGGACTCTTGTGATTTTCGTGCGATCGCTGTGGATTGTGTTGACAAGGATTCAATATCATCAGGTAAAATATACATCAGTTGTTGTATTAATCGTGAAATAATCGTAAATAATTTTAAACTACAGAAGCTAATCTTTTTACATTTCTCTTTTTTAGATAATTACATTAGCAAGACATGGACATTCTTGGGATGACAAAATAATCAGTTATTATTGCAACTGCATCGCTGGGCAACGAACCGTACTCGTAGGTAGTTGCGCTCACATTATGCCCATTGTTTGATGTTTGGGCTGAGCTCGTCACAGGATGAAAATATTGATAAGGGAAGATATTTAAAATGAATAAATAATGTATTTAAGTGAAGAGTAAGTAAAATATGATCAAATGTGTACTTAAAGTTGTTTTATTTACACACTTAAATGTTTTAACTAAAATAAATTGGTATAGAAGTACATATTTTGGTATGTTTGTTTTAAGTCAAGATTTATGAAAGTAAATATAATTAATGTTTATCAAATATAGGCCTTGTTTCTCAATTCACACAATACAATGTTTATATATCTACGCCCATTCGCGTAAAAAAATATATTAAAAAGTATATAATGTATATAGTAAGTTAAAATAGAATGACAGATGACATTATTACGGTAATCACTACCGCCATGATGTTTTTCCACTGTTGTGTTGCAAGTTTAAGTGTAAATCATTGTTTTTTAACAATTAAACGAACATGATTTGAAGAAAATTAACCCCCTTCTTTGCAAGTTTTCTTAATTTTTAATATAGTCTACAAAAGGTGGCCGGGAGCCCATACATTTTGAAACATCTCCTTTCGGCCTTATTGAGCATAAATAAATGTCTATGAAAATATTTTTTATATGTAAGCACATAAAAAATTATAATGTTCACAATAGAAAATCCCTAATAACTTCTAAACGGATTACCCTAATTACACAATTCCTTTTGCCCTATCCGTTTTAGACATAAACCTACCAAATGGCATTAAAGACAAACCAATATATATACGAACAAAAAATCATGTTTTCAACTTACGTAATATTAGGTACGTAACATTTCAACGCAATATTACAAAAATTTAGTTAAGTTCGTTTCAAATGATTCGAAATAGGAAACTGTTATATAAATCGAGCTTAGATATCCACTTTATAACATATTCTTGCCATGATCACCAAAAATATCAGCTCCTAGTGGCTTGATAATTGATAGCTATAAAAAAACGAAAATCCACAGTTTAACGTTGAATTTAAACAACCGTCCATTGCACAATTAGGGTATTTTATTTTGCTCCATTGCTTGTACAAAACAGTTACAAACGCGTGTCAGAAATGAACTGACAGTCGCGCACGTATGCGCTCGAGTCCCCCCGAGATAACGAGTCGGTAAGTGGTGTCTACGTGTGCGTTACTTCAGCCCACTTTGTATGAAGATTTACTTCTGTTAGTTTTTATTTTGTGTTAGTACCTACCCGGAAAATACGTGGAAATTATTATAAGAAACCTTTTTAATATAAATAATTTTAAGTATGAATTTGTTAGCGGTGAGTAAACTTACTGAAAAAGGATTTACTGTTAATTTTGAAAAACGGTTGCACTATTAGTAACTCTATGGATATTATCATCGCAACTGGCCACAACGTAAATGGTATATATAAATTTAAACAATTTGTCAAATCACCGATATGTAATTTGACAATGTCAAATAAATATTGGCATAGAAGACTAGCCCATATTAATCCGGAATATATGCGAATTTTAAAGAATATTATGACTGGTCTTGATAATGTGAACATTACCGACGGATATGACGACTAGTAAGAAACCATTTCCAAACCTCTGAACGCGAACGAACGATATACTGGAGATCGTACATACAGATTTATGTAGTCCCATGGAAGCTAGTTCACTCAACGGTTCAAGGTACATGTTATTATTTATCGACTATTATTCTCGAATGACACGATGAATGTTTATTTTCTAAAACATAAGAGTGAGTCTTTAAGAAATTTAAAAAATATAAAGTGTTGAAAAAGGAACTAGCAAGTCGAACAAATGTATGAGATCAGATGGTGGGACGACATTTTGTAATAGAGCTTTCAATATTTTCTTATCAACAAATGGAATTCTACATTAGAAGGCGATACTGTATACCCCTAAACAAATTGTTGTGGTTGAAACAGCTAACAGAACTATTATTGTATATGCGACAAGTCTAAAACTGATGTTATCATTATTAAATAAATATTTCATTTCATTTCAGAAGTCAGAAGTCTATTATAAATTGAAACTAATTTGAGCAAGAGCAGTAAATACTGTGGTTTATATCAAAAACCGGAGTCCGACGAAGTCAGTGAAAGATTACCAATGATTTTTGTCGGATATTCAGAAGAAAGTAAGGGATGTCGATTATTTAATACGAAGACACGTTAAATCCCAATAAATAAATAAATAAATAAATCACAATCAGTAGAGATGTTTTAGAATGTTTTTCCTGAGGATAACGGGCATAATTTCAGTTGTCAAAATAGTAACTTTTTTAGATTTAATTTATTGTCATGTTCGAATGAAAGTGATGATGAATGGCAAGATTATTTACATAACTACAAAGACTACCTAAACAATTTAATTGCCTTTAAAAAATCTGTTGTTGAGATTCAACTAGTGGAAGGTACCGGAAAGGAAAAGAGTAGAAATATCTACAAAAAGGAATGAGATGCCATCAAAAACAATGCTTGTAAAAAAATCCAAGTCTCGCCATTCAATTCTTCTACCGTAAAAAGTCTTGAGATCTATGTAATACCAAGCCGGTAATGTATGCAGTCCCTACTTAAGAGACCTTCTGTCTTAAGGTATTATCTCACTATCTAACCTAACAACATCTTATGGGACCATACCAATTTTAAAAATATTTTATGTTCTAAATAAATTGACGTGGCAATCGTACTTGTGTGATGCGATATGATAAGATGAAAACACAATGTGACTTGCAGTACGATTGCCACGTTAATTTATTTAGAACATAAAATATTTTTAAAATTGGTATGGTCCCATGAGATGTTGTTAGGTTAGATAGTGAGATAATACCTTAAGACAGAAGGTCTCTTAAGTAGGGACTGCATACATTACCGGCTTGGTATTACATAGATCTCAAGACTTTTTACGGTAGAAGAATTGAATGGCGAGACTTGGATTTTTTTACAAGCATTGTTTTTGATGGCATATTCATTGAGCGAAACATTCTTGGTTTGATAATTATTTTTTTGCCAATCTTATCTTTATTTCTCAATTACTTTAATTGGTTTCGTTTCATTTATTTGTCATGTGATCAGCTTCCATACTTTTTCCGTAAAATAACATCATATCTATTCATATGTTTTGTATTCTTTTGCACTTTTCTTGTTATCATTTTTTTGTTATTTTTGATGAGATCTACTGGAAATATGGTATCCTATACGATAAATTGGATAACGTCGACGGAGCTATGAATATTTGAATGTTTACGCGATGAGTTGCTGAAGCTAATCAAACAATGCATAAATATTAGGCATTATCAAAAATCATTTACAGTCAAAATAATTATATCCATCTATCGTATTAGTTAAAATAACTATTTTACCCATCAATTATTTATTGAATTATTTTTAAATAAATTCCGTTTAGTCACTACGTTGTCGTAGTGTTCTTTGTAATGATATCTGTATTTCTTAACCCTTTCATATACCATAACTCAAGATACGGTTTTAATACAACACTCCATATCAAATGTTTTCTTCACCTGGAATATAAAATAAGCTGTATCGTAATTTTTACCTTCATCTCAATTTTAGTAAACACAAACAAGTCAATTATGCTTGTTCCTATTCCCTCCTGGGACAAATGTTTGTTTGCAATAGTTCCTTGTTTGTTCTGTTATTGTTTTGATAAATAAAACAACGATACTCGTCTACTCTACTAGGAAACTTTCTATTTGACGTTTACACGCCTATCAGTTACCTTATTTCCTGACCATAAATAGTAACTTAGTATATTAAACATTTACATCTACACTAATATTATAAAGAGGAAAACTTTGTTTGTTTGTTTGTTTGTTTGGTTGTAATGAATAGGCTCAAAAACTACTGGAGCGATTTAAAAAATTCTTTCACCATTCGAGAGCTACATTATCCACGAGTAACATAGGCTATATTGTATATGAAATATATTTGATAAACAGATTTTGAGGCGGTACAAAGTTTGCCGGGTCAGCTAGTATTTTATAAAGGCAGTTCTTTAATTTATTTACTACTACTGCATCGATACGCCCGAAATTACTCATAATTATTTTACCAATCCATTAGAATAGAATTGTTTTTAAATAAGACGAATTATAATAATTTCAACAGCTATAAATGCACATACTTTTAAATTAAATTACATAATTATGCAGATATAATGTGTTGCTTACATTTATTTATTATCCTAAGAGTGACATCCACTCTGTGAACGCGAAATGCGCTTAGATTAATTTAATAATTTTTAATTTGATTGTACAAAAATTAATAGCAACATATTTGACTGACATCGTACCACAAGGGTACATACCCTTGTGGTACGATGTCAGTCAAATATAATTTACATAAATTAACTTACTAAGATCATAACCCTTAACTGGATCATATGCCCTTTGCATCGCCCTTTGATGATCCTTATCTTCTAACTGTCATATAACACGTTTGTTCTGGATTACCATACTTCCGCATCTTGGTACCTACTCCAGTCCGTAGCCCGATACGTTATTAGTATTTATGAATTATGGTTATCGATATTTATGATTTATGTTTATATATATAGTATAGGAGTAGCTGACGAGCATGCAGTCCACCTGATGGTAAGTGGCTACTGCCGCCCATGGACATCTGTAATCAACCCCAGATAAGATTAGATATTCCTACCTGAGGTCGGCCACAGATGCGCCGCTACCCGTGAGGACTAAGCTGGAACGCCTCAGAAAAGTCTGTCTCCCTTACCACACCCTTCAAACCGGAACACAACAGCGCCAAACACTGCTGTTATTAGGTAGAAATAGGTGTGGCGATTAAACGTTCAATCGAGTCTCTCGGCGACATTCAAAGCACATTTGTTTTAATTCTTCATACACTCATAACCTCATACTAGACTTTTCCTATGTTGTGAATGCTATGGACACACACAAAGACAAATACACAAGCACACCCAGAAATCATAATTCATTATTCGGATATCTGTCTGGCCAGGGATCGAACCCGGAACCTTTTGCGTGACGGTTACGATGACAGCGCTACGCGGTTTATCTTAACTACAAAAAAACAATATTTAACTTTAATCTTACTCTCTTAATAATAACGTACCAAGTGTAGATACCTATGATAAGACAAAGTTAAATTAGGCAGACCAACTTAACTATGTTGACGAAGCTGAAGTCCCGCTGGGATAGCATTGCATCTGAAATCGATTCCACGTAGAACTCCTACTGCTACTTACTGTTGACGATGAGAGGTGAGTAGCTTACGTCAGATTACACGCGTCTTTGTATTCCGGGAATATAAAAATATAATATCACACACATTTGTTTCTACTCTCAGCCCCAGGCTAGGATTCCTTGTATCGTGGTAGCCAGACCAAAACACAAATTACCAGACCCAGAAAAAGTAATCTCAATTCATCATTTAGATACCTATCTGTCCGCGAATCGAACCCGGGAACCTCTGCGCGCCAGACGGATATGGTGACGCTGGTCGTATAATAAAAGATGCCATCAAAAACAATGCTTGTAAAAAAATCCAAGTCTCGCCATTCAATTCTTCTACCGTAAAAAGTCTTGAGATCTATGTAATACCAAGCCGGTAATGTATGCAGTCCCTACTTAAGAGACCTTCTGTCTTAAGGTATTATCTCACTATCTAACCTAACAACATCTCATGGGACCATACCAATTTTAAAAATATTTTATGTTCTAAATAAATTAACGTGGCAATCGTACTGCAAGTCACATTGTGTTTTCATCTTATCATATCGCATCACACAAGTACGATTGCCACGTCAATTTATTTAGAACATAAAATATTTTTAAAATTGGTATGGTCCCATAAGATGTTGTTAGGTTAGATAGTGAGATAATACCTTAAGACAGAAGGTCTCTTAAGTAGGGACTGCATACATTACCGGCTTGGTATTACATAGATCTCAAGACTTTTTACGGTAGAAGAATTGAATGGCGAGACTTGGATTTTTTTACAAGCATTGTTTTTGATGGCATCTCATTCCTTTTTGTAGATATTTCTACTCTTTTCCTTTCCGGTACCTTCCACTAGTTGAATCTCAACAACAGATTTTTTAAAGGCAATTAAATTGTTTAGGTAGTCTTTGTAGTTATGTAAATAATCTTGCCATTCATCATCACTTTCATTCGAACATGACAATAAATTAAATCTAAAAAAGTTACTATTTTGACAACTGAAATTATGCCCGTTATCCTCAGGAAAAACATTCTAAAACATCTCTACTGATTGTGATTTATTTATTTATTTATTTATTGGGATTTAACGTGTCTTCGTATTAAATAATCGACATCCCTTACTTTCTTCTGAATATCCGACAAAAATCATTGGTAATCTTTCACTGACTTCGTCGGACTCCGGTTTTTGATATAAACCACAGTATTTACTGCTCTTGCTCAAATTAGTTTCAATTTATAATAGACTTCTGACTTCTGAAATGAAATGAAATATTTATTTAATAATGATAACATCAGTTTTAGACTTGTCGCATATACAATAATAGTTCTGTTAGCTGTTTCAACCACAACAATTTGTTTAGGGGTATACAGTATCGCCTTCTAATGTAGAATTCCATTTGTTGATAAGAAAATATTGAAAGCTCTATTACAAAATGTCGTCCCACCATCTGATCTCATACATTTGTTCGACTTGCTAGTTCCTTTTTCAACACTTTATATTTTTTAAATTTCTTAAAGACTCACTCTTATGTTTTAGAAAATAAACATTCATCGTGTCATTCGAGAATAATAGTCGATAAATAATAACATGTACCTTGAACCGTTGAGTGAACTAGCTTCCATGGGACTACATAAATCTGTATGTACGATCTCCAGTATATCGTTCGTTCGCGTTCAGAGGTTTGGAAATGGTTTCTTACTAGTCGTCATATCCGTCGGTAATGTTCACATTATCAAGACCAGTCATAATATTCTTTAAAATTCGCATATATTCCGGATTAATATGGGCTAGTCTTCTATGCCAATATTTATTTGACATTGTCAAATTACATATCGGTGATTTGACAAATTGTTTAAATTTATATATACCATTTACGTTGTGGCCAGTTGCGATGATAATATCCATAGAGTTACTAATAGTGCAACCGTTTTTCAAAATTAACAGTAAATCCTTTTTCAGTAAGTTTACTCACCGCTAACAAATTCATACTTAAAATTATTTATATTAAAAAGGTTTCTTATAATAATTTCCACGTATTTTCCGGGTAGGTACTAACACAAAATAAAAACTAACAGAAGTAAATCTTCATACAAAGTGGGCTGAAGTAACGCACACGTAGACACCACTTACCGACTCGTTATCTCGGGGGGACTCGAGCGCATACGTGCGCGACTGTCAGTTCATTTCTGACACGCGTTTGTAACTGTTTTGTACAAGCAATGGAGCAAAATAAAATACCCTAATTGTGCAATGGACGGTTGTTTAAATTCAACGTTAAACTGTGGATTTTCGTTTTTTTATAGCTATCAATTATCAAGCCACTAGGAGCTGATATTTTTGGTGATCATGGCAAGAATATGTTATAAAGTGGATATCTAAGCTCGATTTATATAACAGTTTCCTATTTCGAATCATTTGAAACGAACTTAACTAAATTTTTGTAATATTGCGTTGAAATGTTACGTACCTAATATTACGTAAGTTGAAAACATGATTTTTTGTTCGTATATATATTGGTTTGTCTTTAATGCCATTTGGTAGGTTTATGTCTAAAACGGATAGGGCAAAAGGAATTGTGTAATTAGGGTAATCCGTTTAGAAGTTATTAGGGATTTTCTATTGTGAACATTATAATTTTTTATGTGCTTACATATAAAAAATATTTTCATAGACATTTATTTATGCTCAATAAGGCCGAAAGGAGATGTTTCAAAATGTATGGGCTCCCGGCCACCTTTTGTAGACTATATTAAAAATTAAGAAAACTTGCAAAGAAGGGGGTTAATTTTCTTCAAATCATGTTCGTTTAATTGTTAAAAAACAATGATTTACACTTAAACTTGCAACACAACAGTGGAAAAACATCATGGCGGTAGTGATTACCGTAATAATGTCATCTGTCATTCTATTTTAACTTACTATATACATTATATACTTTTTAATATATTTTTTTACGCGAATGGGCGTAGATATATAAACATTGTATTGTGTGAATTGAGAAACAAGGCCTATATTTGATAAACATTAATTATATTTACTTTCATAAATCTTGACTTAAAACAAACATACCAAAATATGTACTTCTATACCAATTTATTTTAGTTAAAACATTTAAGTGTGTAAATAAAACAACTTTAAGTACACATTTGATCATATTTTACTTACTCTTCACTTAAATACATTATTTATTCATTTTAAATATCTTCCCTTATCAATATTTTCATCCTGTGACGAGCTCAGCCCAAACATCAAACAATGGGCATAATGTGAGCGCAACTACCTACGAGTACGGTTCGTTGCCCAGCGATGCAGTTGCAATAATAACTGATTATTTTGTCATCCCAAGAATGTCCATGTCTTGCTAATGTAATTATCTAAAAAAGAGAAATGTAAAAAGATTAGCTTCTGTAGTTTAAAATTATTTACGATTATTTCACGATTAATACAACAACTGATGTATATTTTACCTGATGATATTGAATCCTTGTCAACACAATCCACAGCGATCGCACGAAAATCACAAGAGTCCATAAAACATAAGCTGGGTAAACAAGTAAGGTAGAATCACAATAATCGTAAGCAGCACAGAGCAGAAACATATTCAGGATTAAAATGGAATCTTCTCATCAGTACCTACATATTTATTCAACGTTTACATTGGAGTCCACTATTATAATATGTATATATCCACTTTTACGCATATCAAATTGACAACTTCTTCTTTTTTAATTTGACATGTCACTTACATCTATAAAACCAGATACTATTTAAAAGGTGGTTTTGTTATTATTATTATAAATAATTAATTAAGTTCAGAAATAATGAGGGGATACCCAAAACAAAAGCCAGGTTGTAAAGTACTAAGGTAACAATAACTTTACGACAAAAACAGCGAAATACAGAATTACCGACATCCAAAGAGTATAGTAACCTATGTGTGGGGTACACATAGGTTCCCGACATCGACAGTTTTGAAAACTTGACATTGACAGTATTCCGCCATATTTAATATTTCAATGAGGATTGCTTATTTTAAATATTTTTAAACACGAATACTTTAGGTTATCAAAATATATGTGTATTTTTCTTCAATTATGCAAATTATTCGTGTTTTTTAGTTATAATGTACATAAGATGGCCGAAAATGAAACATCTCCTTTGCCTAAACACTTGTTTCCTTGGAAACAAACTTATTATTATTTTATAATGCGGTGACAGTTGCTAAACCTCACGACAGTTATTGTATATTGTGTATGTTACCGTTAGATTGTAGAATACGTTAGCATACACATTAACTAGACTTAAGATTAGCTAGAAAATATGCAGATTAACTATGTAGTTAAAATTCGAAACATCTTTTCAGACTTGTTCTTAGGGCTAAAACACATGCCTTTTTACGACACGACGACGTATCGTGACACATAGCGACATCGTGCCGCAAAGCGATATTGTTTCGTGAAAATATACAATGTTTGTCGTAAATTCATGACACGACGACGCATCATGGCATGCACGGGTCGACGTCAAGGGGTGAAAATTGATACAATCTCGTTTTGTACTTTAGGTAATGGACAAGCTAATCTGCGTTTTAACTGATTTAGGCACATTAGCCGTAACATTTAGTTTTTTTCTCATGACATTTGTCAGAAATTCGGAATGTTTTTGATATTATATAACTTTTTAGGGTTCCATACCTAAAGTTTAAAACGGAACCCTATTTCTAAGCTGTCCGTTCGTTTGTCTGACATAGAGCTCTATTTCTGGAACCTTAATACATAGAAATTTATTTTTTTTACGGAATATGTATAATGGTGGCCGCTTTAACAATATGTACTAAAAGTAAAAAGAAAAACTTTCAAATAAAGGAGAGTTGCCATACAAGGACCTTCTTTTTCTTTATAAGGAGGAAATCTTGAAAAGGTACTCGACGACGTGGGAGTGACGCCGGGTTATGTGGGACTTTAGCCGCACTAAAATCCTCCGGTGGCCGTCCTCAACGTTTGTTGGAGAACTCCGGGATCTCCGACTGAACGTAACAGAAGTCCTTTAAGCGCGATGCCTCGATCGAGCTCTGCCCTGGGAGAACAGTTTTCGCTCCTCCTAAACTATCCGGTGTTCACGACGGTATGCGACTACACATACCGCCGTCCTTCCCGGGGACACTTATTGGACGGTTCGAGCTCCCTGTTGCCACTCCCAACTTCGGAAGCCCCCTTGTAGTCGCTTCTTACGACAGGCACGGGATATCGTAACCCTTTTTTAGTCCAGGAACTACAGAGACAAACATATAAGGACCTGCTATTTTTTAGCGTTTTTCATTTGAAATGTTCACAATGCATTATATGGCTGCTATAACATCAATTAGTAAAAATAAAAATAAAATAAACAAATATTTTTGTGGTACGGAACCCTCAGTGTACGTACGAGTTCGATTCGCACTTCACCCATTATTTGAATTGAATTTAAATTGAAGTTGGAATTGAAAACGTCTTTTATCTCGAGAATAAAAACAATTGACGTCGCCTATAATAGTAGGGGAGCCCAAGACGGGATTTCGAGAGTGACTCGAACGCGGCAGATTAAGATATGGGAGATACCTTACATCCTATAGAGTATCTTAAACTATCCATTTGGGGGGTTCAACCAGGGAAGTCCATCAGACTATTAATAAAAAATCGTATTATCTATAGTAGCTTAATTACATGCTGAAAACAATAAATTTATAATCTGATGGTTTGAGGGCGGCGTTAGGGAGTAATAAGGTTGCAAAAAATCTATACCTGGACATACTCGAGTGCGGTATTTTTTTTAATACAAAGGAAATAATGCTAGAAAATATGCACTATCTGATAGCGCCATTTATTAGCATGGATCCCTGGAAAGTAATGGTGTACAACAAACTAAAGGAAAAGGCAAATTTTATGGAAAATACATTATTCTTTATATATTCTCATTCTGTTTTTTTTTTCAAATCGTCAATATAAAAAACCCCTCCACTAAATCGTCAGCTGCAACATAAAACATCAGCTGGAATTTCCTGTATAATAATCTTACGCCCTCGAGTGTGTCAAGATAACGTTTTTTTTTGCATTTTCGAAGAGTCACTGACAGTCTTTCGAATCGAATCGTCAGTCTTTCGAATGGGGGACTCATCTGGGGTAACTTCATATCCCCTTTGAAAATCTAATGTGCTGGTTACTTTTTTTCCATTTTTACCTCTCGTATGGCTGTCCCCCTATGCAAACCAGCAGATAAACATATTTCCGGCATCAGAGATATATACTCTATCACTAACCTTCCGCGCCTTGAGTATGTCTGACTCTGCTTTTTACATTTTTCGAATCATCTAGAAGCTATTTCCACGGTGAATCGAAAAATATCACACAACCTTCTCTTCACTCTAACGTGTAATCTACACAATCGTATACGTCCTATTGACGCTCGAGTTTCTACCCATTTAACATCATGGGCTCCCCTACTACTCGTACATTTCGCGGACAGAAACACAGATTCATTAACTGCAAATGTAACTTTGTAATCCTATATAACTTATATAGGATACAAAGTTATTTAATGTAGTTGGTGTATCTAGATAACTGGACAGAAATTGCAAAATATTTTAGTTTTTCCATGAGTTATATACTAAACACTAATTGTACCCTCAATTTCAACGTTCTATGTCTGCTGGAAGTGCCTTAAACTTTTGATGATCGGTCAGTCAGTCAGTGAGTGAGTGACAAAATTACGAACTTTAACTACTTGTAATTCTTAAACTACTGGTTCAAATTGCATGAAATTTGAAATGTACCGTGTCTATACAATGCTTGCTTGGCTCCTGAAAATTCAGGCTTCTAGCTTCATATGCAACGAAGTTACAGGGGGTCAAAAATGGGCCGAATTGCTTCGGGAAAAGTATGGTACGGCCGTGCCGCTTCTTTTGGCTCGACTTGGCGGAGGCACTGCCGTGCCTCCAGATAGATAAAACATAATATTCGAAATTCTAATTTAAGGGTGCTTTTCCACCAGAGATGCGAATAGTATAGAAGCTCAATCAAATCTACAATAAGATTGCTTGATTTTTATTCAATGAATTTTCGTGCAAATCAAGCAATCCTATTGTTGGATTAGACACACATCTATAGCTTAGGTACCTCGCACGTCTGATGAAAATACACTCTAATACTCAAGGGTAGCAACGGAGCTATTGCTGAATTCGAATAATAATAGTAAATATTTCATATTATTTAATAGGATTCTGGTTATATTTGAAATTCATACCAAATCATCATGGTTATGATAACTTACCATCAGGAAGGCTATATACGCGTTTGTCGTCAACACATTACTGTCCCACTGCTAAACGCGGGTCTCTTCTCAAAGTGAGAAAGGTTAAGACCATAGTCCATGCTAACCAAAGGCGATTTGGTAGATTTTGTACAACCTTGAGATTTTTTATATTTTTAATTCTTAGGCGTGCAGATTTCGTTACGATTTCCTTCACCTTTCCTCACAATGTTTTAATTAATTTTGAAAAATCAAAGGTGCGTGCTTGGGATTTGCAACTCAGATCCCCGATAGAGAAGCAAAGTTTTTAAACCGGCTAAATTTCTTAAAAATATCCAACTTTTTTTCATAAATTGAGCATACTGATTGCAATAGATTGTGGGATTATAGTTAATCGTGTTGGTGATGGCTGAGTATAAATTTTCACTCTCGCCTGAAACAGGGCACCGCCGTTTATCAAAACTGACTGTTTCATAAACCGTCTATCGCATTGTTATCGTGACGCATGACATTTATTGTGTAGCCCTATCTCAACTAGTCTAATTTAATCCGAATAATCAAAGTTTAAGCTTTCACAGCCACTTGTATCAACATTCAATATAACCTATTAATCAGACTGTTTAATATATTGCTGTACTAACTCATGTCAATCTAAATATATTAAGGAGCAACTAATATGCATTTGGTTATACTGACTAATAACATGTGCGTTTGGGGGACAACAGTCAGGGACGAAACTATTCTCATTACAAAATTGAAAATGTTTGCAATCTCATCAATTCTGCAATTTATCTAAACTACGTACTTTAAATATTTTACTATTATATTAATTAAGTAGTAAAATATTTTTACTTTTATATAAATATTTGATTCCGTATCGTTTCATTGCAAACATTTTATTCCAAGCAAAAAATCCTAAGTAAACTCCAGCACGGATTACCTACTACTTGCGTGAAAGTGGGCGTCTATAAAATAGTTATCATTATTTACGATATCTCTGCTCTGACACGGGGTACCAGAATGAATAAACAAGTAAGAAGGTCCGAACAACAGCGCCCTACTCCAACTCCATTAATCAACAGCGGGGCCCGTTTCATAAAGTGACATTTTCATTGTTCTGCGATCCTAAACTTCGTATTTACTCATTTTACGTTCATAACTCCGAAGCTAAGCCATGCAAGTCTCATATCAAAACTCTGTCCTGTAGTAATAATGTCGCCATTTCACCAGTTTTATAAAACTGATTAGAATTCCGCGGTTTAATCCCAGTAATCCATCAGTTACTGTACAAAGATTTTCTTAAGATCTCTTGCCGTCAAAATAAATGATTGGGAATTTTTCTAATCTACCCATAACTTAGAAAAATTAGAGGTGACTGAAATTCAATATGTAATGAGGAGGCCGAATCACTAGAATATCACTATTTATCATCATCTTCGTTATTTGTGGACTTCTCTCAAAATAAATAAGGCTTAGCCAAGTCCCTGACGGAAGGTAATGCAAACAATCCATATATATTTTAACCAAAAAATCCAATGCATTGGATAAGTGACACGTTGAAAGATATTCTGGTTATAGAAATAAACAAATATTATTTTCAGCGAATTAAGTGAATAAAAGAAAGAAGGCTCTCGCCAATCATTGTCGATGTCAATCCTGTTGCTGACAATTAGTGTTAATATTTTTGACTCAACTTACTAATTGCTTGGAGCCACAAAAATAAACTTATTATTCTTGACGTATAAAATCAACTTAAAATAGAGAAATATATTAAAGTTTTTTTTTTATAATATAGGAGTGGTTGACGAGTATGCAGTCCAGTAAGTGGCTACTGCAGCCCATGGACATTTGCAATCAACCCTCGATAGAGTTAGATATTCCTACCTGAGGTCGGCCACAGATATGCCGCTAACCCTGAGGACTAAGCTGAAATGCCTCGGAAAAGTATGTCTCCCTTACCACACCCTTCAAACCAGAACACAGAGCGCTTAATACTGCTGTTATGAGGTGTGTAGGTGGTGCCGCAGGAGTCGAACCACAAAGAGCTCTACCACATACAATGGTTATATTACTACAATCTAATCATACTTTTGATCTCTTAAATTACACTTACCAATTAACAACCTAGAAAAAATACTCAACATCGCCAAGCAGCTGTAAAAATGGTACAATAAAAATGATAAGTAGTCGATTTACGCGGAACCGATGACTCTCATATTTTGCTACCCTAAAAGGTAAAGCTGCTAACTATAAGTTTCCGTTATGCCATGAATACATCAATGTGACGAGCGATGTCGAAAACCGTCAATGGGTTATTTTATACTCCACAAGTGATCACAATGTGCTACGTGATTGATGTACCGAATACCAACGGCGTAGCTATTTTCGTAGCACCACGTAGCACTGCTACTATTTTTGAACGGCGTAGCTTTGTTTGCTTTTAACCACTTTGTGTATATAGAAACATCAAAATTGATTGTAATAACAGAAAATTTATAAAGAAATATAGGTTTATGGTTTCAAATTCACTAATATGCTTTTATCTGAAGGTGGTAGAACCCTTTGTGGTTCGACTCCGGCGGCACCACCGCCACACCTATTTCTACCTAATAACAGCAGTGTTGAGCTAGTGTTCCGGTTTGAAGAGTGTGGTAAGGGAGACATACTTTTCCGAGGCGTTCCAGCTTAGTCCTCAGGGGTAGCGGCGCATCTGTGGCCGACCTCAGGTAGGAATATCTAATCCTATCTGGGGTTGATTACCGATGTCCATGGGCGGCAGTAGCCACTTACCATCAGGTGGACTGCATGCTCGTCTGCTACGCCTATATTATAAAAAAAATACAGATTCATTCATCATACAAGCATCTTAACTGGTGCTAAGTAAATAAATTAAATAAAAATGTGCAGGTATTTAGTAGGAAATTTTAAACGCAACTGAATTAAAATATAAAAGCTACGAAAAACACATTATCTACGCGAAACACCAGAAAATACTAAGTGACTGGCACTAAAAATTAAAAGCGTAAGCAGCAAAATACGTTCTCATTTCATATTGGACGTAATTATGTTCCGCGGCTTAATTTCAGATTTAATAACATGTAGTTTCACCCAAAAACAATGTGAAAATGAAAAGCCTTCCGTAGCCATTTCATTTTGCAGCCCAAGGCACAGGAAGCGAAATGCACCATTCCATTTTCTCAACGTAACTACGTTGCACGTTTCGAACAATGAAATGCTTTTAAAACACAAAACAACATGATTTGTATATAAAAGTAATTTGTTGCGTCACAAATTAAAACGGGGTGTTAAGGTAAAATGCGCTTAAAGAGAATGCTCTCAAGTACTTTTATTGGTATTGAATTAAATTAGCATTGTTTAACAAGGGAAAATATATAGAAAACTATTTATTTACGATTTACCTTAATAATTAAGTTGAATATTAAAAATCGCTATACTCAGTTTTGGATTTGTACATAATATTTTACATATTTTTACCCGAATGCCTCAAAAGGAAAATAATGTTTTTGGAGCGTATGAAACATGTGTATCACATTCTGTGTCACACTCTACAACCCAGTTTGACAGATTTTAACATATGAGGTGTTGTTGGTTTTGTCTACATTGTGAGAGTTACATCCTCTAATCGTTCTCATTCCGATAGGAATCCCGTGCCCAGCAGTAGGACAGTGACGGGTTGATGATGATGATGATAACATCGACTATATGTATTTTTAAAATATGCTACCTGATAGAGAGTAGTCAAATTAGAAATTTGTACCACCAGACGAGTCGCCATACATCACCGGCTTTGAAAAATAACCCTTATTGCACCTCTCTTAAAGAAACTGCAAACAAAACTGATACACATCGATGAAACAATATACTCGTATTCAAATAGGTCAATCCTAATCAGTCCTCGTAATATCCATAGCACTCTAACATGAATGCAGTATCACCCTCAACAAAATCAGATGTGCATATTTGTTGTTGCTACCTGCACTGTGGGCGAAACAGAAGGACGATTTGATAAATATCTAGAAACTTTACCACGTCGTATTTGCAAGCGGGCTTTTACAAATATAGAAACACAATTTGTGAACGCTTTTCATCTCCACTGTGATGTAGTTCTATTATAAGATGTATGTTCTCTAAATGTTGTGGCCGAGTTTGTAGAGCGGACTTTATTAAAGAGCGTGTATACTTTTGGACAACGATAATATTAAAATAATTGTTATAAACATTATTTATTATTTTATTTATTTACATGTCATAAGGTTTCAAGTTTTCAGCCATAAGACTCATCTTTTGTTTCTTTTTTATCTTTTAAGTACAAATTAATTAGTCCTCTTACTCTTTTTAACTTATAAGCAAATTATTTACTATACAGATTTCTTTATTGCCTAATCTTGTGTTTAAATAAGGCTGTTTACATTCACATGAATGTTATCTATTCGATTTGACTTTTGACCAGGATTTTGCATTGCCGCCTTGCCAGTTTCAGAACCCTAATTGTAATTAAAACTTTCACATAATCCGTCTAAATTAGAAACCAAATCGTACAACTTCTCTCAAATCTCACTTACATAAAAAATACATTTTGTATATTCCTTTGCAGACAAAATTTATTTGACTTATACACTGCAACATTGTAAAACTTAGCTCTTATCCGCATAAAGGTACGGAAAAGATGATTTGATAAATATCTTCAAACTTTACGGCGTATGCACGGCGAGGCTTTTATACAAACAAAATTTAAGCGAGATTTTCTCATTCGTTTTCATACTTGCACGAGTGCTATATTTTTTATATTTTAAATGTTCATGAAATGCTTACGAGTATTACATTAAATACTACAAACATTAATATAGCAAATATATTGCAAAAATATATATATTGTAATTAAAAATATCCTCCTTTTTGGTTTTTTTTTAGAATTTAGGAGTAGCAGACGAGCATGCAGATTCACCTAATGGTAAGTGTTTACTGCCGCCAATGGACATCCGTAATCAGCCTCAGATAGAATTAGATATTCCTATCTGAGGTCGGCCACGGATGCGCCGCTACACATGAGAACTAAGCTGGAACACCTCGGAAAAGTATTCTTTTCAAACCAGAAAACAGCAGCGCTTAACACTGCTGTTATTGAACAGAAATAGGTGCCAAACTTTAGAGTCAAACCACGAAGGGTTCTACTACTTTCAAATTAAACCTTTTAAGAAGTACGAGTAATATGACAATATCATGACACAACCAAAAGTTTTCAACAAGTATTATGTTAGTTTAATTCATATCTTCCAATTATGTAGACAGTATTGCTTTATAAATCAGTCAGTCAGGTAATACCTAATTAATGCAATATTACGATCTAGTTTGCAGTTTGACGAGTATGTGTACATATGTAGCCAGGTTTCTGAGAATATCTACCTAGATATTCCCAGAAACTGTTTATAAGCACACCCAAGCGATTAAGTGGAAATGAGCTTATGTTCGCGTTATTTTTGTTACATTTCCTGCACATTTTTCTGTATACATATTTTAATTAATAACAAACGCCACGTCATTTCACTCTAGGAGAGGTTCATCAGGATTCACTCAATTGGCTTCGGTAGGAATATCGTGCCGTTTTTTAGCATCAACAAAAATTCGTTAGTCACTCCTTCGCGCACCCTTTCGAGAGGGCATTAATTGGATCTTTTGAAAAATTCTTGTCGGAATAATTTTTCATCTATCACTTTGCGCGTAATTTGCGCTTATTTACAGAGCAAACACGCCTTTGATGTAGGAATTCCGAATGTTTAAGAGTCCACTAGACCGGCACTTAATGTACTAAAATATATTTTCATTCTACAAATACTAAGTTCTATAAACGTGGGATGGCAGTAAGCTTTACTTTGTATTAAATATATAAATTAAAACGTACTGATATCATTTTACGTAAACTATATTTAAGATTTATAATTTTTGTCCAAAATATAATTGGTGGTGACGGTAAAATTACAGAATTTTACCTCACCACACATAATTCTAGCGTGAAGCTAGTTCCTGTTATGTGTGAATGTCGGTTCGCATACATAAAACCCTAGTCCTCATAAATCTGTGATGTGCTATAGGTAGGACCTGAGTTTTATACGGATTTAGTTACAGATGTCCATAGGGAACAATGACCTTTAGGCGGACACCATGCTCTCTACCCTTGATTAGATTGGTATAATAATATATTTTTTCCTAGTATCTAATTTTTATTTCATTGCCTAAACTAAACTTAACATTCAATAAGTTTGGTACTACAGAAACCAATAAGTAGATATTCATAAATACGAATTGGAAAACGGTGCTTTCGGTGTTATTCAGTTGGCTACGTCCGGGTTTGTGGTTTTACTGCAGAGTATCGCATACTAAGTCGCTATTACTCGCATGGTCCCAATCGAGATTGAGATAACGCGGAGTGGTGTATGAACCAATTTTAGAGGTTATTTCGAAACTACCGTAGGATATAACCATGTTAGATTACGGCGAGAAATAGTTTGTACGCTATTGAAGTATTATATCCAGAGGTAGGTATAGGAAAAGGAAAATATAGGAATAAATGTAGGTATCGAATAACGCAAACATAGGTTTTAACTTTTATTCGTTGTATTAATAATAATATTCTTTCAGACTTCTTCTTTAATTTGTAAGTACTTAAAATTGTTGGCGAAAAATATCCTTTTTTATATCTCCTACTCCCGTAATAATTACTATCTAAGATTTTAATTAAGCTGAGTTCGTTTTTTCTTATTGCTCGAACAAACCAACAGACAACCTACCGTTTGCATTCCATTGTAATCTAAATATATATAACTCAAAGGCGAAGCTCAAAGGTGACTGACTGACATAGTGATCTATCAACGCACAGCCCAAATCACTGGACGGATCGAGCTGAAATTTGGCATGCAGGTAGATGTTATGACGTAGGCATCCGTTAAGAAAGGATTTTGATCAATTCTGCCCCCAAGGGGATTAAATAGGAGATGAAAATATTACTTCGTTACGCAAGCGAAGCCGCGGGCAAAAGCTCGTACTAATATATACGAGTACCTATATTGTACTCCTATTCTTTTGATTTGAAATAAAACTATTTACAATATACAAACTATAAAATAATCATATTGCATCGACGCAACGACGTAACAAAGCGTGACTTGTTCAGCAGTAAAAAGTACGAATTGGTTACGACTTCAATCAATGTCTTAGAAAATTCTGAGAAGTGTTCAAACAAGAAAACTCCTTCATTTCTTTTAACTTGTTGGGCTTCTTTAATTACGTGACTTTTGATACTAAAGAATCAGTAGGACTTTTACGCAAATGTTCTAGATGTTTTTCATGTTTTCTGTTGACTTTAAAGTTTCCATTTGCATATTGCAAAATTCGTAGAAATAATACACAATAGTAGTTATATTTATATTAGTGGGCCCTGGCAAAAGGCCAGTACCCTTACCATGAGTTTTTACGTTTTATCAAATATGACTGTTTTGGTATTTGTTTACGTATTTGCCCATACAAATTCCAATCAGCGCTCCTATCGGATTGTATCGAACTATAGTGTCAGTAACGTAACATTAAATGTCTAAATTGACAAAATGGTGCTTTATGTATGTATTATGTATTGTCTCTCTTTTTTGCGAACATGTGAGGCAGACAAAAAGACTTGAGCACGTACTTGTTGTTACGTTTACTCAGTCTACTGAAGCAAACGGAACAGAATAATGGATTGAATAAACGTAACGTAATATTGTGGGATGTTTTGAAAACTCATGGTAACGGTACTGGCCAGACTTAATGTGTATTCTAGCGCCGCGCTAGTCGTTTGCGTTAGAAAATCCTGACGAGGCGCTATAGCGGCGAGTTGTGTTGTACTGAATTAGTAGTTACCGTCTACACAGAGCGCGTACGCGGGTGCGAGTGTATTTTTTCATAATGTCACTAATACTCAAATGAAAAAAACTCGGCGACAGGAAAACCTAGCGCCGCGGCAGCCGTACGCTTACACAGTCTGTGTGACCGCTTAGTTATTACTCAGTACATCAGAAATCGGCGCATAGCGCGGCGTCAGGTCTTACTACTAGCGCTTACGCTTAGAGCGGCGCTAGAACACGCGTTTTGTTTGACCAGGCCTTTAGTCCTACTGCAATAGGAGGAAATCTCGCGCGACCTATCAGGTCCAGTGCTATATTTCGAGCTAAAACTAATCACAGACAGTAACACAATTTCATTACAATCAATTAAGCGCTTGCAAACATTAGTATGGCGCACACATACTAATGTATGTAACAAGTAATTTACACATATTAATATAATATGAATACGAAAGAGCATGTTATATTACACATACGATCACTTTCCAGCACAATGCAATACTCGTTTCTCAATAAGTGCTTTCAAAAAATACGTGTGCCTGCGAAATTTCTGTCATTTATGCGACACATGTGAATATGAAAAGAATTCGTCAAACACGTACGACTTTACGACTTTCATAAAGAGCGATGCCGTCAAATTTCATGTTCGAAGTTAGGCGATTATAGCTTGTTTATAATCCCTTGCTTTACACGCGCCATATACTCAATCGCCATTAGTTTCCATCATATTTACTACCTATTTGATATTCGAATATCCGAGCTAAATTATTCCAAGCCTGTAATATGAGCGCACGTTGGTTTTGAGTTGTTTTAGGTGTGGAGAATTTAAGACTGGTAAAGTTCCATTTATTTCATAGTATCATTTTAACATTTTATAAAATCATGGTAATAATAAAAAACTGTATTAAATAATTCAATAGAAAAATATCTAGTTCAATATGATCTAGATATATTCGTAATAAAAAAGAAAATATATATTATTCCTGGGTCGTTTTGGAATTCATTTGAATAACTATTAAGTCTTTCACTGAGTATACCTCTTACAGACTGTTATATGATTTGATGATATTCAGCGGAAACTCACATTTGGATTAAGTATTTCTACAGAAATTCCTGGAACTTGGCTACCTCTGTACAAACTTTGAAATTAACATTAAGTATCGGGCTCATTATTAATTTGAGTCGTGCTTCAATGTATTATGTAGATACCTGTTTGAATTTATTTCTACTAATGAAATACTAACTAATATTATAAATGTGACTTTGTTTGTTTATTTCTTTGTTTGATTAATTATTTGCTATACTTCCACGCCTTAACTACATAACCGATTGTCATATTTTTTTGTACCCACGTGGTTAAGGGTTTAGAGAAGGTGCATAGAGTAACATAAAAACCTCTAAACGCGAGCAAATCCGGAGGTAAAAGCTAGTATTATATAATTATACGTTGCCATTCAATGGCCCTGAGACACAGTAGGCATATTATATTTTCACTGGATTATAATGTAATGGATACTCTCAAGCAGCAATTTTAACGCTTCTCTCGTTTGGTCATAGGTGACTTAGTCAAACATAAATCACCCTTGCATTAAAATAAGAAGGTTTAAGGTATATCTTATATAAAAAAATCTCGTGTCACAATGTTAGTTACCGTACGCCTCCGAAACGGCTTTACCGATTTCCACCAAATTATATATGCATATTCAGTAGGTCTGAGAATCGGCTACTATCTATTTTTCATACCCCTAAGTGATAAGGGTTGTTCACCCTTAATTTTTTTTATTTATATGGCAACACAACGTTTGCCGGGTCAGCTAGTAGTATATATAGGCCTCTTCTTCATTACGATGACACGACATCAGCACATTACTGGCACCGACAGAAGATGGAATACCAAGCGCATTTGTGTATTTATTTGTTTAATATATATACGTTTATCGAGATTAAAACGGACACAGAATCATCCCTACTATTTACAGTGCTACGGTCTTACAAAATACTGGTGGCGTAGCTTTATAGCAAGATTAAATCTTTGTTCAAAACATCCACTAGCTCTTTGGTCGCAGAAAGCAAAACCAAATCTAGTCGACATTTCCGAGATGAATATCTTCATAACGCCAGACTCATTGTCTTTTATATTTATCTATACAACGAATTTTTCCCGATATGAATATGTATATTAAGATGCCAAATTACATTTTTCTAGCTCTATACATAGAGCTAACAGTCTATAAATACGAGTGATTGACTTAAATGAGAAATGCATTCTGCGTAAACAATAAACTAACTGATTGTAAGCGATACCAGTTAACAGCAGGTTTTACAAAGATAGCCCAGGTTAGAAACTATATCTCTCGATTGGAGGTGCAAGGTTCGTCTCCCAGGCATACATCTCTGATTTTTGAATGTCCTATGCACTAAGTATTTCCGAGAGTGTACGCCTGAGAGTTTTAAAAAATGTTCTCAGATCTACCAATCCGCAGTTGGCCAGCGTAGCGGGTTAGGCCATACTAACCCCTCTCATTTCGGGAGGAGATCTAAGCTCAGTAGTGGGCCAGTAATGGGTAAAGTTTGATGGATAGTAGTAGGACAGACAAATCGACGTCAAAGATCCGTCACATAACACCCAATAAATTCAATTAATCCTAACATATGACAAAACTTCGATCTTGCAGTAAACTTAATTAATTCCGCTGCATAAGATATAACCTGCCAGTACACTGCTGTAACAGCACGACATAGATACTAAGCGGCAAGTGTGCCAATTACGTGAGCAACGCCTACGTATCAATTTTACCTCGCCCTTAATACGTAGCTTGCATTTACTAGCAATTTCAATCGGATCCCTCAGAAGCAAAAAAGCTGGCATTATAAACTTACCTATACAAGGCTGTAGAATAAGCAGGAAATAAAATTTCTATTACTGCTTTATGTACGTAGAAAAGTAATGTTAATTATTCTTGAAACGTATTATATACGAAAAGATATGTTAAACGCAATCCAAATTCTGAATTCAAATTATATTTTCTGAAGATCGTTCTTTAATTCTATCATTCAAATTTGGCCACTTATACATAAACAGGGATCCATTTTAACGAAAGTTATGTAAAAACTTGTACACTCTGCTTAAGATATCTCACCGCAATCTTTACTTTCCGAGATGGTAGATATTTTTTAATCCGCTTAAAAAACGACTTAGAAACTTACTTTTACAAGCATCGTTACTTATCTTATCCGGCCCTGCTTGAAAAAGAACACCTGTAAGTATTTCCCTCAAAACTTGGTCGTCACCGCATTACTTTCCCAAATAATGTGTACACATGGGTGACGTGACGCAAATCTGAGACTCACCTCGGGCGTGGCTTCTACTTCCCATAATCCATTTGGGCGAACAACCTGGAGTCATGTCAGAGTGATTGATGTAGGTAGGTAGCTACAAGGCGATCCGTGCGGTGACTTTATCTAAGCCTCTGACGCGTTCCCAAAACGCTTGAGCTGTTAATGTGTTCACAATATACCCAGTGCGAGCTGATAGTTTGCCACTAACTACAAGGCCGACGTATCATCCTATTATACGAGATCAAAGGAGGTTACCCTTAGAGATTTAATGAAAATGTACATAAGCAATAAAATGAGTATTATTGAATCAATTTAAATGTTTCACGATGCTCGAATTAACGAACCATTAAGCTTCGTCGTGAATGTCAATGACGACGGAGACACTGTTATTTACAAGCGGTCGACACCGCAATGAAAAGCCTCTATTTTGCGCATGTATAATGTATAATATTCGTAAATATTTTCATATTTAACACATCAAATAAAATCAAAATTTAAGTATTCGACTTTTAATAATTGTAATATTTTACAGAATTATTTATTGTACTGTAGCAGTGGCGTAACCTATGACGTAAAATCGTGGCCAATTCTTCAATAAGTCATCAACTATCCATTTTTATAAACGAATCTGTGCGTAAATCAGTCAAAATAATTATTTCTAATTTCTACGTAAAGAGATTGAATTTGGGTTGAAGAAACGGATTTTAGTATAACTAACGCCCGCTTTTATTAATAATCTGCTAATTTCTTGTAGGTTAAATATCAATGTTGTTCAAGACAGTGATAGCCTAGTGGTTAAGAAACTCGGCCTCTCGATCGAGGGGTCCGAGGTTCAAATCCCGGGCACGCACCTCAGATTTTTCGAAATTATATGCGTATTAGAAATTAATTATTACTTGCTAAAACGGTGAAGGGAAACATCGTGAGGAAACCTGCATACCTGAGAGTTTAAAAAAAATATTCAAAGGTACTCGTATGTGAAGTCTACCAATACGCATTAGGCCAGCGCGGTGGACTATGGCCTAATCCTTCTCATTCTGAGAGAAGACCCGTGCCCAGCAGTGGGACAATAATGGGTTGATGACAAAAGGGCGGAAATAGACTGTGGATTGATTATTTAGGTATCCACACGTTAATCACAATTGAAGCTTGTCCTGTGATGTCCTTTATACGTACCCAGTTACTGACAGACCTGTCGGTTGCACATAGTGATTATTAGGTTTTCGAATAGTTTATACGTGTTAAGTATTAAAGTACAAACACACGATAAGCAATTTTAAGTTGGGTTTTAACATCACAAAAACAGAAAGTCTGCGGCCACTTTCAATCATATAGGGTTATTTTCGGGATAACAAGATCCATCTATACTACGCCCAAATCTCAAATCTAAGTGTTATTTACTTTTATATTTGTTCCCGGGAGGCTTACTGATTTTATGCCACGCTTTATGGCGCATCCGGTACAGGCCGTAAAAATAGTCTTCCAAGTGATTGCCATCGACCGATTCAGTCAAAATGAATAACCATTAAAATGTGTGATTCATGGCGGACTGCGTGACTTCTAATTTTATTGCTCGTTCTATTACTTAAATAGCTTTATAACTACGCTATCCTGTATTTCAAAGTAGTTGTTTCTACAATTCCGCTCGCGTAGACTATACAAGGGTGCGTAGAATTTTTCTACAATTATGACAATATGATATTTTGACAGTATTTTAAGAAATTATATATGTTGAATTAAAAGTTAATTTCTTGCTTATATGGTCTTCGTTTTATTGGCCAAAAATTTAATGACTTGACAAGTGTCTTTATCAATACAGTTAGACAGATCAATAAAAAAACTTGTATGTCCAGTGTCCTGGAACCAGTCGTGTCATATACACAATGCGTATGTTTATTTAGAAATTTACCTGACTTGGACCGTACGTATCTAGATTCATATTTTATCTCTAAAACATCTTGACATTTATATCCTCATTAACACACTATCATATTTGAATGTATATTAACTGATTGTATCTACAGAAAAGCTTCGTAATGTTGCTATCTCCTTCAAGTCAAGTGCTCGTTTATAGGACAATTAATTCATAGTAGGTGTTGGAGGGCTTCAAGTACATTGTTGTTGAACTTTGTTAACTTCTTGAGGATTTTGAAGGATGTTCGATGACAATAAACTACACTCTACGATATACGTCGCGTTTGTGTTGTTAGAACTAGGTTACGTAGGTTTCTGTAAATGTTAAAATGACGCTGCTATTTACTACTGATTTTTTATTTAATTCAACTTAACTTCTACAATAATAAGTTATTTGAAGGTGGTAGAACCCTTTGTGGTTCGACTCCGGCGGCACCACCGCCACACCTATTTCTACCTAATAACAGCAGTGTTAGGCGCTGCTGTGTTCCGGTTTTAAGGGTGTGGTAAGGGAGATAGACTTTTCCGAGGCGTTCCAGCTTAGTCCTCAGGGGTAGCGGCGCATCTGTGGCCGACCTCAGGTAGGAATATCTAATCCTATCTGGGGTTGATTACAGATGTCCATGGGCGGCAGTAGCCACTTACCATCAGGTGGACTGCATGCTCATCTGCTACTCTCATATTATAAAAAAAAATATGAATGTCTCCTATGCTCTAGAAGATGGAATTCAAACTCCAGACACGAAAAACCCAGGTTGAAATCTTATAATTTCGAACTGTCCATCAGTGGTAGGCTAGTACAAATAAATTGATGTCCAGATGGACTCCAATCCTAAATTATGTTAACAAATCCAGATTGATTTCACGTAACTAGATTTTACGTGTCGTTGAACTAAATATTAAAATTAAGTTTTGTACTATTTTCTCTCTTAAAACGCCTTTCTAGACTACGTACGTAATAATTCCAATTCCATTAGATGACGCAGAAGTTGAAGTGGATTTTACTTTGAGGGACTATTCAAATATTTAGAGACTCACATAAATAACAAGGCAGGGATGTCAATCTTAGATCAATGAATTGATGAATCGATTTGTAATTCCAGGATATTCTCAAATCGATATAAAGCAATTAAAATAAATATTGATTACAGAAAACTCGCTACTTTTTCACGTTGACACAAAACACAAACATGAAACAAGATACTATTTGTTGGGGACCAAATTTCTGGACAATGGAAATGGTTGTCCTTATTAAGCAATACAATATATAATAAAACATGTCATTTTTTAAGAAATTGCTCTAGTCCATGATATTTATTAGAGATCGATTCTCCAGACTTCGACACTAATCGATTTCAAAACTCATCTCTTATGGGAAGTATCGCCATCCCTACAATACGAAAAAATATTGCGAATGCGTATCTTATCTGCCTAATTTTAATATTTTGCTATATTAAGGCGGCTTCTTAAGATCTCAATGGTAATCAGACACCAATTAAAATTTTCCATTAGAAATGTTCAAATATCTCGGAGACGTCAACAGCGTGTGATTAGATTTGTTCTCCCGAGTATAATTATTACGAACATTACCTAATTGTTGATGTGTACTCGTATTTACATGTCCCATTTATACTAACTACCTTCCAGGATCAATTTCTCTTTGGTGAGGTATCGCTTACATTAGTAAACACTTAAACAAATAGGTATAGTGTTTATCGTGTTTTCTTAGAAATAGTACTAGTTAATTTAAAAATAAACTGTCCGTGTATTTCGTCTTTGTCGCTGTCGCAGCACGAGCGATATATATGGAACATCTATTGAGCTTATAAGAAGTAATCAATAAAGAAAATTTATAATTAAATGCGTAATATATTTAAAAATCAAAGTTTCGACAATACGCAGTACTACCCACACAAGAGGGCGGCTGAATATGAGTAAGTCTTACCAAAAAGCTCGCCAAAAGATATTTTACATTAAAAACTGCGTGATAAAATTAAAGGTACAGTATTTTACAAAATAAATTAAAATCAGGTAGTCGCCGTGCCGCTTACTAGTTGCTACTGATAAAGCTTAAAATCTTAGTATTAAAAAAATATTATAATTTCTAACAGCACTACATTATTAAGGATATGGAACATAAACATATCTTTGTGAAGGATTCCAATCTATTTCACATAGAGAAACGCTTCTGTGAAAGGTTTTAAGTAGAATTTCTATTTAATTTCAAGTTGATCACCAACCAAACATTTTCACTCATAGAATATCCACGGAAACCGAAATAACTACGCTACATACGTACTGGCTATTTAAATCCATGAATTTCAAACCCATAGATGCAAAAGATATACAAGGTGAATTTTTCAAATGGGCCTTCAGGGCCAAATCCGAAACTATAAGGCTTAGAGAAAAATGCTGAAAGGAGTTACGAAGCCGATTTTGATAAAATAATAATCTGCATCATTCGATTTTTTTTTTAATCTTTTTCCGAACGAACGAGTTCATTTTGAAAAAAATACCTGCATTATTCCATCATCGGATAGTGTCGCTTATAAAGATCAAATTCTGGATATATTATCTTCTTCTTCTTCTCTTCTTCAACAACCCATTACTGTCCCACTGCTGGGCACGGGTCTCCTCTCATAATGAGAAGGATTAGGCCATAGTCCACCGCGCTGGCCAAGTGCGTATTGGTAGACTTCACATACCTTTGAGTTTTTTTTTTTTTTATAAATCTCTCTGGTATGCAGGTTTCCTCACGATGTTTTCCTTCACCGTTTAGCAAGTGATAATTCATTTCTAATACGCACATAACTTTGAAAAATCAGAGGTGCGTGCCTGGGATTTGAACCTCGGACCCCTCGATCGATAGGCCGAGTTTCTTAACCACTAGGCTATCACTGCTTTATATATATTATAATCCAAACAAAATACTTCTTTACTCGCCAGTTTTTTACAACAAAATCCACACTTAATCGAATTTACAGAACGAGATATACGTATTTTAAACAGGATTCTTCGGAACGAGTTTCCTCATAACATTGCCTTAAGAAGCGAAAGTACACATTTGCGATGTCTTACCAAATGGTTCAGAAACTTTGAAGATTTAAAGGCCGTTTGTTCTCTAGACAAAGAGAGGATGGAAAGATTTAGGGGCAGCAAGAAAGACGGTTACCGCAAACGTATACTTTATAACCGGTATAACCACCGGCCCTCGCGGATCGCGAATACCTTTCTTCGTAGGTAATATGTAGATTGTAGGAAAACATGGTTATAAAGAATAATATTCATATATCGAAATAAAATTAATAGAATGTGGATTTTATACATAACCTTATGTTATACTATGTTTGTCAGAGTGTGTGAACAATATTTTTCACGGTTTCAAAAGTATTTTTAACCTACATACAGTAAACTTACTTTGTGTAGTGTACGAAGAGTTTAATAGTCGTATATAAACGAAATTTATCGAAAACAGCGTTTATGCGTCTGCGTACACGTAAATCTAATAACACACCGATTTAGATATTTTTAGGCATCGTTTATAGGACATTCCGTTATATATTAATACTGCATGTTGGAAGTAAGCACACTTCTTCGAGCATATCGAATTATTATTTTTATTAAAGTGAAGTATCTATCCAGATCCACTTTGTCCACCTGTTAGTAAATGATTACTACCGTTCATGGACATCTGTAATCAATTCGTAAATGACTTAGTCTTCAGGTCAATCACAAATGCCAAAGCACTTAATAGTATTGAATGGTATATGGAAGCCATTGTATGTGCATGCAGTATAATATGAGCAGTATGGTCGGTAGCACTTCAACATGAACGCGGCGAACTGTAACTGTTAACCCGACATTATCGCTTCCTGCTGCCGACGCAGCAGAACGTTACTGATAACTTTAACTTATTTGAAGTCTGTCTGGAAAAAAAATGTGATTTTCAACTTTTTGCATTTCTTTTTTTGTTTGCAAAAGACATGAAATACGATTTTGAATCTTCCTACTTGTCGAATTGGACTTATTTAGTGACAGACTTTTTTGTTTATTTATTTCTGTTCATGATCGGGTTTATTTGTTAATGTATATTATTTAGTTTATAATATTTCTAATGAAATAATGCAGAGTACCCGATGGTAGTGATCACAGCTCCATGGGCAATGGGCATTTGTAAACAACTCCATTCATATCTTTTCAAGTAAACAAGTAAAATTGAACAAGAATTTATTACAAAGTTAGGCCTACTAATGAGACATACGAACCACGTAAGTATGTATATGGTTCTCTTCCACAATCGACAAAACACCTTCGGCCTCGAATGAAATCTCTTTTTACACGTGTTTTGGAACAGTACGTATCAATCTTTTGCGTAATTAATACAAACAGATAGAAATCGTTGAATACGCCACGCTACTTGGTTTTATGTATTGTGTTGTTGCAGAATGAATCGTCGGGGGACAGCGGTCGCATAAACGGCGGAGCGTAAAAGTGAAAATATAAAAGAATTTATTAAGATTAAAGCCTACTGATGAGACATACCAACCACATAAGTGATTGATGTCACCAATGACTCAGATTTTGACAATACATACACGCCTTCGAAGAAAATTTCTTTTACCCGTGTTTTGGAAATCACATAGGAGTAGGTATTTTTTATATAATATAGGAGTAGCAGACGAGCATGCAGTCCACCTGATGATAAGTGTCTACTACCGCCCATGGACATATGTAATCAACCCCAGATAGGATTAGATATTCCTACCTGAGGTAGGCCACAGAGGCGTCGCTACCCTTGAGAACTAAGCTGGAACGCCTCAGAAAAGAATGTCTCCCTTACCACACTCTTCCAAACGGAACACGGCAGCGCCTAACACTGCTGTTATTAGGCAGAAATAGGTGTGGCGGTGGTGCCGCCGGAGACGAACCACAGAGGGTTCTACCACCTTCAAAGTCAATTCTTCAAACGTGTCAATCTTTCGCGTAATTAACCCTATACTTGGCAGAGAATTTTATCCTAAAAAAATTATACTTTTGCTACTTCCCTGCGTTAATTGGGTTACAAGGATATTAGGAAAAATAAAATAAAAAATCTCTGAATTTCAGTTTTCAGAATATAGTATGTGTCTTTAAGTGCACACTGCCAGGTTCACAAGAAAAAAATATGTGTCTTTAAATGCACACAGCCAAGTACTCACTAAACTAAGAAATAATTAAAAATATAAAAAATATCATACATTTTGAAAATACTAAAGATAAAAGTCTCGGAAGTTATGACATGTCAACAAGTTTTGAGATATTTTAGTTGAGTTGAGAGATTAGAAGATCTCCTCCCAAAAAAAGGCTGTTCTCACATAAAGCGACTCAAAACTTTTTGAGTGGCAATAATTTTTGTTCACCGCTGTTCCCATGACGAAACAGCAACCAGGAATTGCAAACGAAGATGTCCAAGATCTGTGAAGACAATAATAACGATGGCCTATCATATTTGACCGCTATAAAGCGACTTGTCTGTTTAGACCTTCATCTATGTTTCCGTTAGAATGTTGTATTAAATTTAAGCATGTGATTGGACTTTATTACACTTGTTTGAAGGATGTGGTAAGAAGATATACTTTTCCGAGGCATTTCACCTCAGTCTTCAGGGCTAGTGGCGCATCTATGCCCGACCTCAAGTGGGAATTTGGTCTTATCTGGGATTGATATTGCAGATTTTCTGGAATCGTCATTATTGGAGATGTTTACATTTTTGACAGAAGACGCTATTGATTGGACAGGACTTGAGTTCAGGGACGTCTTGATGAGCCCTAGACATCTGGAATTCATCTTTCTAAGATTTGCTGGATTCTACATCAGATTTAATTACGCAATTTAGATACCAAAGCTCATCGATATACTACTAATAAAGACGTAGATGAGTCATACACGTTCGAAATTTGGCACATGATTCATGGGCTAATTGGCCTATGACAACTTAGTCACGGGCCGCGCGCCTCTCAGAATGGTCGTGTCTATGTCAAAGTTTCTGTGTTGAAAAGTGATTAAAAATGCCGTCTTGTGTCATGATATTTTGCACAAACTACAGCGGAAAAATCACCCAATAGAGCAAGATCCCAGGACCACCAGACGTCACGTATTTTCTGACGAAGGAAATGTGGACGATTGAGTAGTGTTAGTATGTACTAAGAACGCATGCCTACCTGCTAGCTTGCTCAGACGGCCAATTTTCAGGTATCAGGTAATCAAGGTACATAAAAACATTACTTACCTCACGTAAATTCTCCAAGCTGATTTTTACGTATATTTTAGGCAATATCCTTAAAAATAAGTCGCCAATACTCCCAGACACTTTCCGTCGGCCGTATTGCTTTGCAGACGCTTTAAAGCTCCCAAAATAATTACTTAACTTCACGTAAATTCTGATGCTCCATTTTTATATATGTCTACCAGACAACTATTTTAAAATCTTTTACAAGAAGACAGACCGATCCAAGGGGCCAATCATCCCCTAAGCTCAATTTTAATGCCTCTGTGGGTAGGAGCGCGAGGGCATTATCCACGCGCATGAGACTGAGTGAGACATGTATTAGGATATATTGACCTCTCTCTCTCTCTCTCATTCCGTTACAATTTACTCATATAACTTAATTATTAATATTAAAAAAAATCTGCTAAAAAAATAAAAAAATCAGGTAAACAATTAAAAATTAACTTGTAAAAAAATGCTCATTTGACTACAATAATTCTAGAATTTTATCCTACAAGCTGTTTTGATAAATTCGAAAAAACTTCAATTTTTTTTTTTAAGCAATATCAAATACTCGATAGTGTTAACGAATTCATTGAATAACAGCAATTTTTTTTAATTATTTATTTATTGGGAATTAATCATAAGTAAAATACAAAGTAGAAAAATATTAATCTCTCAAAATTTCTGAGTAGTGCCTCTAATCTTCATTATCATCGTCATTGAAATTAGACAATTCATCATCCAGCCAATCTTGATATTGAATATCTAAATCGTCATTGTCGCTATCAACATTGTCCTCATTTCGGGCTTTTTTTTAGCTAACGGTTCTTCACTAATTTCTGTTGATATGCCCTCAAAAGTTCTCCGCCTCCTTTTTTTCAAATTGAAAGTTACTTCCTCATGAGCATCAGAGATATTTATTAATTCTGATTCATCTGGGGCGTTTGAATCAACATTTTGGTATATAATGCCAACGGTATCGTGCAAAGTATCCTTACCAGTCTTCGTTTCCACAAAACGATCGAAATTGTCGAAAGCAACGCCGGTACAGAGATCTGGTAATTTTTTTATTGTTTCATTGTTTTTATTTTTCTAGTGACGTATATGTTGCTTCTGTTTCGAGCTCTTCCACTCCTGGATAACTGATACAATGCCCATATCTATGAATTATATCAATAATTTTTCGGCTACTCGTTAGACTTTTTAAAGCCATTCCGAGCATAATGTGTTTTGATGTTTTTATTTTTCCATTGTAAATACCGTAGACGACGTCTTCACAGAATGATTTGACTTGACGAATACACTTAGGGTTATTTTTACGTTTTCGATTATTACCGGCTATCAAAGTGAAGTAAAACTGCTGTAGATCTTGTGGCACAGATATTTCTCCTTCCTCCAAATTTTTTGCAGTTATATTATGTGGTATTTTTTTCTTTTCAGCTTGCAAGACTGATTTTCTCAATAATATAGCGGCTTTAAGTAAAATATCATCATCTTTTAGATTTTCAAATAATTGCTCATCAATAGCCACTAAATTTTTCGGTGCTAATAATTTTTTATTCTGAATAGTAAAAAAATTTATATCTTTACCGAATTGTTTTTTAATTTTGGATTCTAAAATGTGTGGTTTGAAGTCCCCTCCAATTTCTTTACCATTATTTTCTTCACTTTCTTCTAATAATCCCATATAACACCGAAAAATATAAGTCAAGAAGTAACATCGTCCTTTTTGAATTATATTTTCTTCGATAAAGTAACAGATTTCACCAAAAGCAGTTTGATGTTGTTGACGAAGATCATGCCAATCAGTTTTAGGGTTTTTTTTGTTTGATGAGGCTTCATAAGAGAAATTCAATTGACAGATTTTGTGATAATATATTTTGGGATGGGAATAATTTACAATTTTATCAATAAACTCCGTATGATTTTTATTTTGTTCTTTTACTTTAGATAAAAAAACTGTATGGTCAGAAGAAATTAGAGGCAATCTTTTAGACTTGTGCTTTTTAGTTTTTTGGTCACAGTATATGCAAGTAAGACTGTTTTGAGTATTACTTACATCGGTATCAACCTCAATATTACTGTCAGAAAGTAAATCGATATTTTCCAGGTGCTCAATATGGTCTTTTACATTTGAAGAAACCGGTTCGACTAACTCAGGTAAAATAGATGGGCTAGGTATTGTTATAGGATCAGGTATAAGAGTGGTTGTTGAATTATAATCTTGAGAAGTAGATGCTTCTGGCTCAATACTTCGTATGTCTAATTCAACTGTCGTTGAAGATTCTACAGATGAATTTTCAACAATATTTAATGATTTTTCTGTTGAGGTAGATTTCTTGATTGGTTCATTTTTTGGTAAATAGTATTTTTTATTTAACCCTGTAAATGATTTATAACATTGTCTGTGATAACCACTTTCGAATAAATCACCCGGTAAAACAACGTCTTTAAATTTAAGGTTATGTTCTATTCTATGTTTTAAAACTACTCGACACTTTTTTAATGTTTCTTCCGTGAAAAGTATTAAATTTTCATCAGAATATTTACAAAAAATACAAATTGATGGAGAAGCCATTATATTTTTACACACTGCAAATATTTTTATTTTTGTCACACACGTTGTTACTGAAATCACAACTGAACTCAACGGACACAGTAGATCACTGAATACTTTTCTTGTGAGCTACTTTTATTTAGCTGTTGGCCCGAAGGGGGCCTTGACATCGCAATCTGTCTCACTCAGTCTCATGCGCGTGGATAATGCCCTCGCGCTCCTACCCACAGAGGCATTAAAATTGAGCTTAGGGGATGATTGGCCCCTTGGATCGGTCTGTCTTCTTGTAAAAGATTTTAAAATAGTTGTCTGGTAGACATATATAAAAATGGAGCATCAGAATTTACGTGAAGTTAAGTAATTATTTTGGGAGCTTTAAAGCGTCTGCAAAGCAATACGGCCGACGGAAAGTGTCTGGGAGTATTGGCGACTTATTTTTAAGGATATTGCCTAAAATGTACGTAAAAATCAGCTTGGAGAATTTACGTGAGGTAAGTAAAGTTTTTATGTACCTTGATTACCTGATACCTGAAAATTGGCCGTCTGAGCAAGCTAGCAGGTAGGCATGCGTTCTTAGTACATACTAACACTACTCAATCGTCCACATTTCCTTCGTCAGAAAATACGTGACGTCTGGTGGCCCTGGGATCTTGGACTACAAGGTGGTGGAATCACTTATCATTCGTAAGTATTTCAATTTCAAGAAGTTATTATCGATTTTTCAATAATTCAAATTAAATTTAGCGTAAATATATGTCACAGATAATAGAGCGAATAAAAAGATGGGCATATTACTAAGTGTAAAAGAGAAGCGTTATGAATTGTGCGTATCCATGTATCATAGATTAAATTAATAAATAGTCCAGAAGGTACATTATTGGTATATATATCGTAAGAAACTACACAAATCATTTACTAATTTGAAAGTTATATTTATTAATTTGATGTTTAAGTCGATATTTTTTCTAATACTATTTCTGTGTAGTGATTGTATTTCTGTGTATGTTTTAGGTTCCCATTAAATGAAATAGGGCGACTAAAGTGGTTGGACATTGTTCGCAAGGTAAGAAGGGAAGACGATTCGCATCCAAATTATTAGAGTCGGACTTGCTCTGAACATACCATGGACGATGATAATTAAATCTTACAAAACCAAAGAATTTATTTTTTATTTTGCCTGCATCCAAAAATCATACTAGTAGTTAATCATAAAACACTCTTGAACACCCTTCTCCATTCCATGCAACATTCACGCAGAGACACGCACTGAATTACGTATTTTTCCCTTAATACTAATACCATATTAAATTAATGCATATACGAATTTATTCTCTCTATACCAAGCACATTATAGGTAGCTATTCAATTAATTCATATAGACGGATCAGACTTAAACTCATCTTTAACGAATAGTCATCATGATTGCCACGCATAAAGTTATATGTTTATCCTTTTTTTGCATATTCAGTTAGACGTGCCGTGTTAGAGCACCTAATATGCCTTTTTTTTTTTGTTATCGAAGGGGAAACCTTCAAAAGGTACCCGACAACGTGGGAGCGACGCCGGGTTATGTGGGATTTTTACCGCACTAAAACCCCTTCGGTGGCCGTCCTCTGCGCTGCGTAGAGGGCTTCGGGATCTCCAAAGGAACACAACCGGAGTCCTCTTAGCGCGTTGCCCCGTCGGGCTCCGCCCAGGCGAGCTTGACGCTCGCCACACCATCTGGTGTGTACGACGGTATGCGACCACACATACCGTCGTCCTTCCCGGGGCCGCTGGTCGGGCGGTTCGAGCTCCCACTCTTGCCGCCCGCAACCCCGGAAGCCCCCTTTTAGTCGCCTCTTACGACAGGCAGGGGATACCGTAGCCCTATTCTAGTCCCGGAACTACAGGGACAACCTAATATGCATAGGGCTCGAAATGAAAGAAGTGGACTGTATTTTAACTGTTTAATTGGGATCGGTTACAAATTATCGCGAGCGTCCGTCTCTGCCCACCGCCGTAGGCCAAGTGGTCGAGGAGTGGGGCGACTGGCCGCGCGCCGCGGATGCCGCCGCCGGCGCACCTATCGCCCGCACATTAAGAGGCGAACATGCCGTCCTACTTGCTCCTCTTAACTATTTATTAGTGTGTTGTTTAAATATAATATTTATAAAGTAGTGTGTATTTCTCCCGATGAGTGCCACTAACAAGCGCCGGTTGTTTTGTTAGTAACCTATCTACGTCTTTATTGAACTTGATAAACAATCTTTGTATAGCCAGAAATTTTTCGCTTCTTCTCCATATCGAAACACCTTGTGAAGTGGTGGTAGATGCAATTACATTAAAAAAGAATAAAGAACCTATTTTGAATAAAAAATTGATTATATTTTTAAATTGTCTATTTTAAACCAATCGATCTGTATAGATACATTATTTAAAGATAAAATAGAATAAACCATAAAATCTACATATTTTGTATCAGACTTTTAAATTATATATTTATATAATAAATTATTTAGTTAAAATGTACTATAAAATTTCTACGTAAACGGCGCACTAAAACATATCAACAGTTTTGTACATTTTTTACCTTCTGTCCCATTATTTCTTTGTCTTTGACAAGCATGCGGATCAATGGATAAGTGACCATATGTCCTGTTTTGAACGGTACAGTCCCTTTTTTCGATGCTTCGTCCCGTTTTCTCCGAAAAGAACCTCGGGACACAAAATTGGTCCGTTTTCCCAAATAACAGTAATGATAACTAAATATTAAAATCCATAAATTTAAAATAACAATGTTTTAAAAGCAAATTTCCGCCATCTTGAATTATTAGTAACGTTTAATTAAGTAACTTCTAATTAAATAACAATAAATAGTAAAATTGTGAAACCAGCATGGGGTGCTCCATTTATCAGTTTTCGAAAAGCGCCCCACACTTTTTCCTCAATTATACTATTTACTGTTCCTTAAATAATCCCTCGATTGAAAATTATTTTCTACTTTTTAGTTGATTTTATCATAATAACGTGTTTTTAGTTTTTTAAACCATATTTTTTCAATTAAAAAGTAGTTGACATAAAAAAATCGATGTCCCGTTTTGACTGAAGTAATCATTGGTCATTATATTCCATGGTCAATATTTACGTTGGCGTACACTTTAAACGCAATGTCAAACACTAGTTGTCTTTTTTATCACATTGTTCTAATAGCTCTGTCCCTTAGAGAACATTTGTCTAAGTAGTGAAAGGTAAGTAAAATAAAAAACGTGCATGTGTGCTATCAATGGAGTTTCGCTCAAGTTTTCGGTCAAGTTAGTACGGGTATAACCTGTCTATAAGTATAAAATGTCATTGCCAAAGCTAGAATTTTTCGTCCTCCAGTCATCCGAAAAAAATATTGCAAGCTAAGGACTGGGAATTTAGTGGAAACGGGGAAATATTAATTTCAGTCATGAATTATAAAAAAAAAACTCTGTTTGAACTTTGTTTACGCTACCCCTACCTTGTGTGCAGAACCTTAGTATATAGTAGCAAAGTTGGCAGTGTGCATTTAAAGACACAATATTGACAAACAGTAATATTGTATGTCGTTGGCAGTGTGCATTTTAATGCACACATAACAAAAGTCATGAATTACTATATATTCAAAACATTATATCCCAAAAAAATATCACTAAAACATTGAATAAAGCTTGCAGAAAGTAAGATTATATCAATTTCGTACATATAACTTAATTTCATTCAGATAACATAAGATACTTAGAGAGCGTTGTGCAGGCGCTGACCGACGGCTCGCTATTTTGTTTACCACTGACAATGTGTGAACGAGACAGATATAGATTTCATTTTCTGACATAAAGAAACGTTTGCTAAGTCGCCTTGAGTTATTATTAATAAGATTCTATGTTGCATTTTCGAAAAAAAAATATCTGATTTGAATGTGCATTTAAGTGCACAATGTCAAGTATAGGGTTAATACAAACAGATAGAAATCATTGAGTACGCCACGCTACTTGGTTTTATGTATTGTGTTGCAGAATGAATCGTCGGCGGACAGCGGTCGCACAAACGGTGCGCGGCGAAGCGTGAATGTGGACCGCGGACATTATCGCTACCAAACTGTTAATAAATATCCAGCTTGAAGCTTACAAACATCTATTTGCTTTGCGCCAACTAAAACATATTCATACGAGACCTTATCTCGTTGCGCTTTGAATGGAGAGTAACCGCTATTTATACTCGTACTTTTAACGTCTATATTTAGTTTTGTGTTGGAGGCGGTACTGTTATACAAAATCTAGATAATCATAATCTATTCTATTAATTACCATTTGACATTAGTCTGATCTTATTAATAGGTAACATTACACTGTCAAATGCGGCTAGTATGCCAATCAATAGGCATTGAATTCACTGTATCGCATTACGTTGATTAGAGTCAATTACCCTTCAAGCAATAGGTATATTAGTCTAATGGAAAAGTACATTATCCGTTAAATCTGAAACTTAAAGCATGCTTTTAAAAATAGTGCAAAATCCCGTATCCACTGCACTATCGCCTTTTTTCCTAACCACGGCCTGTGCCGAGCAGTAGAGCTATGTCCATGTCAATAATGTAGTTACACACGCGTACATGAGAGTGAACTGGGAGGCAGCTTACAACATCGGTGTAAATTCGAAAGCGCTAGCCGCTATATCCCCGCTCTATTGCCTAGGCTCACTGGTCACGTCCGCTTTTGAGATACTCTTTTCCAATTTCAATAAAATTTCGGAACTCTACAGAATTTTCTGAACAAAGGAATCTTTTTGCTCCATTAGCTTTGATTACATTATTAAATTAGGGAATTTATATTCTATATAAATTTCAAGACCGTTTTTCACTACACGAGCTTTTAATATAAAATCACGGCGATATTATATTGAACATTATTGAAGAATCTTAAATAAGCGGACATTTTTAAATGAAAATACTAATCGGCTTATATCCATTAACCATTACCGAGAATTTGTACTGAGAATATCATGAAATTGGAAAGAAATAATATTCCGTGTACTTCAACGGTAAACATGGTCGCACCGCCGCTCCAAACAGACTGTAAAAAAGAAAATCCGGAACTCATTCACCCCGGCAGGTAATCCAAGCTTAAAACGGTTCGACGACTGCTTTGACGAAAGACTAAACTATCTTATACCTAAATATATGCTCTGCTTTCAGTCCCCAAAGCTTCAGTCGTGTTATTTTTTTTACTGTGGCAGTAGCCTCAATCGCGTTGCAATAACTTTGTCTGTTTGTTCAACCCTTACGCCAAACTCGGTTGGTTTTCAAACTAAATCTTCATTTTGTTTACTTTAGTTTTTGCTCTTATTTGATATCGGTTCGAAATCAGCTATTTTTGCTTTACACTCCAACAACAGTTGTCAACGTATCCTTATTTTCAATTGAAACTTTACTACTTTTATTAGAATAGATTACTCGTAGAGCTAACAAAGAAGCATGTCCCTAATTAAAATTCTCTAAAAACTTGCAAATATTAAAAATAATAATATACATATTGTACTTTTTCAAAATTATGGTATTTGGGAATTTTTGCTTCATTTCAACACAATAATTTAACATTCCAAAATAGTGAGAATTTTAAAATCGACATGTACTTTCGACATTATAACGTAAGCATATTGTATTAGTTAAAAAACAGTGTGCCATTTTAAATGCACTAATTAAATAATACGTTAAATTATTTTTGTCGTTATCTAGCATATCTCTCTTAATGATCCCTAATAACGCAGCATTTACCAGTAAATCTGTCAGCAGAGTTATAAATGACAGAAGCACTAGGTCTAAACCGACTGAACTGTACCAACAATGCAGCCTGAATCGCTAGGTAAGAGCTCTCCGTATAAACTTGCTGACGCGCGATTAATAACAACTCAGTTGTGTATGCACAAAACTGAGCAAGTTGGCTTGTTAAGCCTTTGTGCTGAACGAGGCCCCATGCTTCGTGGTTATATCTGGACCTGTTCTTATATATTATATTGTTTAAGCTAAGCTAGGGTTAGCTAAGTTATGGTGCCGATAAATGACGAAATACTATGTATTATTTCGGATGCATGCTTAATGCTTTGCTATAAATAAATAAATCAAAGTTCACACTAAAACTCTGTGATCTTGAATATATACAAAGACAAGGACACAAATAGGTGTTTAAGAAAACTTAAACCAGAATATTGATAAATAATAATGAAAATTTATAACTAACATTGTAGAAATTTTGAAGGTGGTAGAATCCTTTGTGGTTCGACTCCGGCGACACCACCGCTACACCTATTTCTACCTAATAACAGCAGTGTTAGGCGCTGCTGTGTTCCGTTTTGAAGGGTGTGGTAAGGGAGACAGACTTTTCCGAGGCGTTCCAGCTTAGTCCTCAGGGGTAGTGGCGCATCTGTGCCCGACCTGATAGGAATATCTAATCCTACCTGGGATTAATTACAGATGTCCATGGGCAGCAGTAGCCACTTACCATCAGGTGGACTGCTGGCTCGTCTGCTACTCCTTAATTATAAAAAAAAGGAAATCTGAAAAATGCGTTGAAAGACCATCGCAATATCAGAGTCAAAATTAACCATTCAATCAAGTTAATCAAAATTACAAGCAAATTAGCGGAAGTGCCTTTATATTTACAAGTTACAAGCGTCTGAATTAATCTTGGAACTAATGCTTAGTTTCAAAGATTCAAGCCGCCGTCCGTATTTGCATAAGTTACACGTTTCATCTCCGTAATTACCGATTCGATCATTACCATTAATCTCTCCAAGAAATCCCAAATGGACATCAATCGTTTGACTCTAATCACGGGATTTGCTTTAAATGCTCACGTTCGTGCGAACCTTTTACGAAATCCTTTAGAGAAAAAATTGTTAAAAAACGGGACAAAAACAAAAGGAAATAGTCGGGGCGGTCCCCAGAGAGTCGTTGTTAGCCCTGGGACGGTACTTAAATCAAATGTTCGCCATTCTAGGAAATTATAAGAACAGGGCACGGATTCCTCGTACCCTCCGAGAGGATTCTCCGGGATAAAAAGCTTACACAGAAACAGTGCTGTAAATAGTTTCATTGTTCTGTAATTGTGTATCTTTTGAGGAAACACGAAAGGTACAAAATGTATAAAACATATTTTTCACGCTATTGTTCACACTATTTTCTGTAAGTTTTTGTAATAAACACTGTTAATGTATAAAGTTTAAGTCAAGGAAAAATATTAATGTAAACTGGAAATAATTATAAAAACGAAAAGCTCCGACTGCTGAAAATGTAGGCTATATCATCCCCACATTTTAGATAACTCCAATGATAATCCATACGTAAAAAATCCTGCATGCCAAAGAATAAGACATACATATGCTCGAAAAAGATTATATTCTGCAATCATGCAACGATTAATTGTTATTGATATAGACGCGAACAATTAATATTCAGGACGGAGAAGTTAAGAATTTTCTTTTTTGTTGTCTTCAGACATATTACTTTACCTCGGAAGAAACTTAAGGGGCCTAATCCGCTTTTCAACTCGAGCTTTTACTTGCCTTATGACAGCGAGCTTAAAGCTTCGAAGAACATTGTGGAGAAAGTTTTTAATCTTCATGTGAACGTATCTGTTAAATAACACAAGTGTATTTTCGAGACACATCGTATTTGAACGAAAGAGTAGCGCTAGGTCATGACTTAAGTAATGTTAAGAGCAACATGATTACAATAATATTATTACATTGCTAGGCAAGCTGCTAAGTAAAGATTCATAAACTTTCTATATCTTTGCGAACCGTACGTTATTTACAAAGTTAAGCAAACGTCGCGTGCGGTCAGAAGTTGGATGGGTGATGTGTGACAAAATTGTATGCATGCTTCCGTGCTACCGTGATTGTTAAGGCTCCCACAGATGATCACGGATCTTCTCCCAGCGTCACCGGAGACCACCGCGCTGGCAAGTGCGTATTAATAGACTTCGCACATCTAGGGAACTTTTTTTAAACCTCTCAAGCTTGTAGGCTTTCCTACATAAACGAATGAAATCTTATCACCGTTATAGCAAGTATTCATTAATTTCTAATGCAAACATATCTTTGAAAAATCAGCCTGGCATTCGAACCGCGAACTCTCCATACAGTAGTCGAATTTCAACGGCTAGTCTATAGCTGTCTTTATATTAGTAAAGACATCAGTAGTATCACTGTATCATAGTATCGCTGACTTTTAGCGTGAACATTGAAATTGAATCCACCGAGCTGTTACTTCTTACATTAATCACATAACTCGAAAAGTAAAATTAAACAAAATAAATAAAGAAAATAAGTGAGGCTTTGCGCCTTCGACATGTGTCCATATGTCGAGACTCTGCTCTACTTTCCGGATATGAATAAAATTTTCTTGGATAAATTGAGAGTACGCAAAAACGTGTCGATTTCTTTATTTATTCAATACTTCGCTCTTTGAAATATTTCCCCTTGGATTTGTCCGCGCTTACCGTATTTTTACAAATTCTTTTGGATCATCATTCACGTAAAAGTATCTACAATGAAAATATAATCCATGGACATTTGGACATAGGAAAACCAAGAAAAACATTCTACTTGTTTTTTACGAATCGAATCACATTTTTTTATTTGCACTTTTTGTCTTGTTTAACTACTAATAGTAATGTTTCCTACATCAGGCTGATAAAAGGTTCATAAAACCCCTATTCCATGCAGTACTACGAGTCACATCTTCTTGCGCCTCACCGTATATAAAAGAGTAAAAGCAAAATTCTAATCCCCATACCCATGTCACAATTCCACTAATCCAGATTGTGGATTTGTATTTAGAGGTTGAATAATTATTAAACATAACATTTTGCAATATTACTTATACAAAAAGTATACTTCGGTTACAAGAAAATATGTCATAATATAATTTATATTCTATAAGATTTTTATACTAGACTTCTAGAATATGATAGATGACTGTACAGCTCAAAGCAAATACTAAAGCACGAAACTGAAAAACCAACGAGCGCTGATGTGTCGACAACCTAAATTAAATGCCTCTAGCGTTTGAATGCGTGCAGATTCAACACGTACCAGAGGAATAGTGAAATATTGTCAGTTTTCAGGCTGTCAGCCTTTCTATAGCCAAAATAAAAACACAAAATAATTGTATTTTTCTAAGTTTAAAATTTATTTTTATCTGCTGTAACAATTCAGGAAAGCATCATTAGGAAACCCGCATATCAGAGAAATCTTAAAATAAAGTATGTGAAGTCTTCCAATACGCACTTGGCCAGCGCGGCGGACTATAGAATAGTCCTTATGCTGAGATCCTTGAGATCTAGAGACCCGGCGACCCTTGCCCAGCAATGGGACAAGTGACGGGTTTACGATGAAGTATAACAGCTTTTGAACTGTATTATTTAGTAATCTACGAGTAGGATATGTAACTTGTTATAATGTCCAAAAAATTTCACTTATAATTATTACTCATACTTCGAATGTGTGATTCCTGATTAAGAACTAAGAAAACTTGTATGTAATACCTACTAATTTTGTCAAAGTTAGTAAGCAACAATGAGATCAATTAATTATTAATAACGAGTACTAAATTTAATTATTATAAAGTTAACTAGCTGACCCGACAAACGTTGAGTTGCCATATAAATAAAAAAATGTTAAGGGTGAACAACCCTTATCACTTAGGGGTATGAAAAATAGATGTTGGCCGATCCTCATAGATACCGGATAAGCACAAAAATTTTCATCAAAATCGGTCAAGCCGTTTCGGAGAAGTATGGCAACAAAAACTGTGATACGAGAATTTTATATATTAGATTGTAAACTTACCTTTACAATTGTAAAGTGTATCATTGAAGACCAATCCTGAATAACTTCTTCATAATACTCACAGCAGGCATAAAATCTTAAAGAGCCAGTTGTCAGCGCGATATGTGACATCCGATAATCCATTCGGAGGCTTAGTCTGATAACGATCTACCTAACGTACCCTAAGAGTGTAATCCTCTGTTAATGGGATTACGGAGGATTGACAGAAATCGCTCCACGTAACATGAAATCCCGTAGCACGTGAACATAACCTTAACTAAGGCAGCAATTAGTGAGTAACATCCCCGCCATCATACCGCGCTACGTAAGAAGTTTCATATTTATTCACTCTACTAAGCTAATTTTAGTACAAGTATACTCTTGGGTCAAAGTATTCTGACCATAATGTGCGTGGCCGTAATAACTAGGTTATAATCATTTGTCGCACGTAAAACTTTTCGGAATATAATATTATTAGGAATCTGTAAAATAATTTATTTATTGTATTCCTAATTAATTTTTACAGCTAAATTAAAATATGAGCGTCTTGAAATAGTGATAAATAAAATACAATACAATTGACCAAGACTTTATCAGAATGTTATGAATTAGATTGTACTTGATAACCAATAATATTATTTTTCCACGTAAATCCTAGTAATAACTAGTAAATTAAAATTTATTTTTATCACCATCATCCAGCCCCGTCATCATCATTTCCATAGTGTAAATATTACTAATAAGACTATTTAATATTCATACCAAAATACTAAACAGGGTAAGATATAACCTGTATCACTATAAGGACCTATGTTTAATAATAGTTATATTCTTACGAACTTCTTATATTTTATTCATTACATTATCGTATGCAAATCTACTATTGCGCATGTGAGCTTACAGAATAAATGCAATCAAATCACAAACCACCCTATTTATTTATATATGCACACATGCAAATGAGTTCCACTCAATCAAACTTCGGTCGGCCAGTCGGACGATACCAGTCATTATAAATTGTGATAAATTGATAACAATAGTTAGTTACAAAATTGCATTTGAGCTGTACTGTTTATCATAATTACGTGGGTTATCGTGCGTGCACGTTTTAACTATCTCTGGCCTAACCACAATAGCGAATTTACAGGTTGCACCAATTAGGTAACAACTATCACGGAGCGGCTATTTGGGATGTCATTTAACGGAGTGATACCTTTTTCGCATAATCAACACTTTAGAACATAATTATAATGTTTAGCTTCATTTTATTGAGAATTCGGCTATTAAATTTGACTTCGAATAATTATATTATGGGATTATATAGAGGAGTTTGGGGGTTTGGACACCCACTTTAGACAAAAATGGAGATATGTAAAATAGGAGTACCTTTTTTAGGAGAATAATTCTACGCTACGAATACATGCTACGTCACTGCACCTATTATGTAAGCTCCCCTTAATAAAGCTATGTCTACGGCGAAACTAAATAAATCGTCCATTACAGTCAATTGACTTCTATCTTAGTCTAACTTAGTCTATGTAACACCAAAAGTAATTTATCGAAATTATTAATACAAGATCCAGAGTGTAAACAAGCCAACCGATATTGCCGGGAGGCAGTTAGTAATGGATCGTTGATGAAGAAATGTAGAAAATCACAAGACTGTAAATATATCACATCGTATCGTGCTAGCCGTACCCACAACAGGTAGTGCCGCCCAGGGATTTAGTATAAAAGAAAATATATTATACATTAGTAATCAAAAAATACATATATTTTACATTAGTAATCAAAATAGTAAATTTATTTCATTTAAAATAAAAATGACGATAGATATTTAATACCAGCAACACCGCCACAATCGTGTTGGTGCCCCATTGTTTTATGTTTCTACACAGCTATAGTTTTGGCCACGCGCCATTCGCTATATGAGTGAAGTCAGCAGACTGTAACATGATAGCAAGTGTACCAATCGCTGATGCAGTGCCTAAGATGTGTAATCAGCCTTATGCAAAATTTGATCTTGCCTCTAAATTTGATCTGACCTACTTTATACTGATTTGGGTTCTTATCTAGCCAGTTTTTGCAAAGTACACAAAATCCGCTAAATTGATGATTGCTAACTTTCAACTACGTTTGTTTACTATGGAATAACTTAAAGTAATTTAGATTGAAAACTTTAGACGATCATCTAAAGAATCTATAACATCCATTAGTTTTGTTCGGAACTTTCCAAAACACTTTTTCGTATCTATCTAGAGCCGTAGTTCTATCGTTAAAGTACTCATTGATATCTATTACTAACTCAGAAATAGATATTATTGCGAAAATAGGTATATTAATGATTACATCAACTCTATACAGAAACATGTAAAGCTAAGAATAGTGCTTGTGTCAAAAAGCAAAAAAAAAATGTATAATACGAAAGGTAAAATACAACAATATGTGAACAAAACAATATGTGAACAATAAATATGATAACGGTATTTTGAGATTTTTTTTAAATTCAAAGTACCTTCATATGTTACTCGCTTCTAGTAAAAGTACCCTCAAACCCTTTTAAGTTAAACATGTTCATTCCAACGGATATCCGGGGAGCAATGAAAAATACTCCTGAATGCTCTTCGACCGCCAATAACTTCAGAAACAGCTTAAAAACGTTTCGGATAGTCTTCCTTCCAAACATTTGTTTTTAGGCCCAAAGGGACGACCTCATTTTCTTTGTTAAAACGGAGCAAATTTTAATACAAGAAATAATTTATTTGAAACCAAATAACTCGGGTAAAAGTTTGTTTATGTTTCTTTTAAAATATTTTAAGTATTAGAGAAAAATGAAGAAGAGGCATTCAATTTTTTTTTGCGATAGACAGGGTATTTTACAGATAAGTATATAAAATACATACTTATATTAATATTATATTGTAATAATTGATTAATGATTGGATTTTCTCACCTCTTAATACTCATCATAAGGGAATATAAACACCCTCCATGGTATAACTCAAGAAGCACGAATGATTCATCTATTTATGCCCAACAGTACTCAATGCTGCTCTTTCGGTTGAAAAGTGTGGTACGGGACTGATACATAGCGTTCCAACTTAGTTCTCAGGGATAGCAACTGTGTCGGTTTGGTGTTCGTTATTAATGTCTTTGAGCGACAGTTGCCACTTACCAACACGTAGATTGCTTATTAGCTACGTAGTAAAAATATAAAATAAACTAGAGGTAAAATAAAGCTAAACAAAAACGTAGTAAAATTAAAGCAAATTATGCAGGCGTGTTAAAAACCGATATAGAGCAAACAAAGCGTGCCGACGTTTGGCACCAAAAAAGCCATTTACGTTTTTGTGAAACGCTCTCCTCTCAAATTGGCTCCAGATCCATTCCTGTTGACAACTTTATCGAGCGGTTTTCGATAAATTGCGGCGAGGGAAAACTAAATAAATCCGAGAGGGACTTTAGATAAGGTAATGGCTTCAGTAATGTCTAGCGACTGCCGTCGCCATAATGCAATCGGAAACCAAGCGGACCGCTCTACACACAGTTTCGCTAAAACATATCGGACTGCGCTGTTTTTTTCTTTGACTTAAATAAGTTATCTCGTTTCTCCACACTTGTGGCTTATGGATGGCTGGGAGTAAAAGTAGAATGTTCGAAACGCTCAGCATTTAATGCGCGGATTTCAGAGTCCCAACAGGTCTTACAGACATAGATATTCCAAATAATAGCAAACAAAAGAGCAGTAGTAATAATCTTCTAAATTTCTCACGGTATGCATCTAATAAAACCAGGGTATCCTATGAGAAAGAAATAGACAATGTTCTTGAACACCAATAATTATCTTATATCTGCGTTTTTCCTTTAATATATAAACTACAAAATGACCTAATTAAAATAAGCGGATATTTATTTATAAAAATCGAATATAATAGATATCTGACAGGTATGGTATTAGATTGGATTTAAATAAATTCCTTTGGATTCAAATAAAATCGAAATCGGATTTGAGTCTGGAATTTTCGAAATACGAGTACCTGTTCAAAGCCGACATTTGAATGATAGAATTCAATACCCGAGGACCGCTCGAATACAAGATTCAAGTATTAGAATATAGATTCAAAATCCGATTAAAATAGACCAATTGCACCACATATATCTATAAAATGTGTTCTTTACGGGATAAAGGTATATACATTATCATAATCAACCCATTATTGTCCCACTGCTGGGCACGGATCTCCTCTCAGAATGAGAAGGATTAGGCCACAGTCTACCGCGCTGGCCAAGTGCGTATTGGTAGACTTCACATCCCTTGGAGATTTTTTTCCCTCAGGTATGCAGGTTGCCTCACGATATTTTCCTTCACCGTTTAAGCAAGTGATAGTTAATTTCTGGGATTAGAACCTCGGACTCCTAGATCGAGAGGCCCAGTTTCTTAACCACTAGGCTATCACTGCTTTTTTTTAGGTATATACATATAGATATGTATTAGGAAAAGGTATATGATCGTACAAGTATACGATCGTACACCAGGGGAGAAATGGTCACTACCGTTCATAGACACGTACAATGTGTACACCTCAGAATTAAGATATACCTCTAAAAAGTAAATCCGCCTCGTCACTTCCTACAAATACAGCAGAAACTAATAACTAACGGACCAGAAATAGGAACAATCTACATACAATTTGCGAACCCCTAAAAGCGATTCAAGTACAGTTTCAAGTACGTATTGAAGTCAAAAGACAAACTCATTTTCTCTGTAAGACATCTGCATTCAAGTTGGATTGAATTCAACGTTGATAAGCTTTGCGACTCCACTCATACTTACAAAGTTCCGACGAAGTTTCAACTGTACAGAATCACGTGCAAATTAATATTGACGCCCTCAGAAATAACTGGAAAGGGTTAAACTTCGTAGATGAGTTTATCCCGACCCGAAACTTATCAAAAGTGGCTGTGTACCATTTGACGCTATTATATTATCCAAAGTTATCGAATAAGTGAGATAGTATCTCAGCATGGTTAAATTCACAGCTATATAACGAATGAACTAATTTATCGCTTTTCTTTACAACGTATTATTTTTAAAGCAAAACCCTTTATTACAAGACTAATTTTTCAGAGACAATTATAGAGGTATTCACCATTATTTTTACCACACTTTTATTAGCTTAATCTATAGTTGATTTTAGCTTTTATTTAGTTTTATTCTCAGAACAGTTAAAATCTAAGTTTGCAATTAATCTCATTTATGACAACAAAAGCATGCTCGCATCACTCGTCAAATATAACTCATGGCCAATCAATCCATGATAAAATAATAATAATTCCAAATAGAAATCGTACACCACATTTTCAATTTTTAGTATTTTTTATCATAGTAGCCGTAGAAATAAATGCATTGTGAAAATTCGTACTGTCTACCACTACTAGCGGTTTAAGATTTAAGAGATAGAGCCCCGTGACAGACAGACAGACGGACAAACAGTGGAGGCTTAGTAATAGGGCTCCGTTTTAGCCTTTGGGTACGGAACCCTAAAAAGTACGTATCTTTATATATAATTGTTCAAAATACAATAAGTGTTTATTCAGCTTTATCATTGTTACCAATTGGTATCGCTTAACACATACGAGATTAGTTACTAATGGATTACGTACGTGAATCCCAAGGGTCAATAGACGTTTATTCCTCGTCATTAACACTTCATTTCTCATGAAAAATTATAGAATGTGTCATATTATACGTAATATTGTTATTTGTAGCTATCTTAAGCACACGTGTTCTTTGAAATGTATTTCAAAATACTTTGTTTATTCCTGAGATCATGAGCTCTCGAACATCTTGTAATAAATTACAAATAAGAACAATGGTTAAAATAAAATGCTTTTTTTACATCTATGTATACACGATAATAACTTAGAGAAAAAATGCCCAGTATTATTTTGAGGTGAACGAACTGTCTGTATGCAATTTTATAGAAAAAGCATTTTACGAAGGACTTGATAACTTAAGCACGCTAATTCACCAGCATTGCAGACAACTTGCAAGGATGAAGGTGTATGGACTCCGCGGCAAGCCGGATTAAACTTGTTTTTAAGTTTATCGGAGCTTTAATATTGTTCGCAACGACTTAAGCAGCGTATAAACTTACTTGGCAGAAGTTACACGGTAAACAATGGTTGAATTCTTATGTGGTGGGAAATAAAAAGATATTAACTATTGAGTGAAGGCATGAAGATGAGAAACACGTAGCTATAGTTCGTATAAACACAAACTTTAGTAAACACCAATAATTATTTTGCGACTACATTCAAAATTAAACCAGAAACATTTCTGTAATGGTCATACACTATATCCTCGATATATTTCAATATTAACTATGAATTTTAGCACTTCCTAAATATCAAAGTAATGCACATAGTATGTATTGCAATCATGGGTGTGTAAGGTAAGTTCTTTTAAATTATTGCATCAAGTTTTACAATACTTGTAACTGGGCAAAATGTATGAAACATAATTTAAAAGGAATGATAACTCTCAAGCTCCAGTATTACTAATCTTCGTTTAAATTAAAACACTTCGCAATGTATATTTGTTTAACGTGTTTCCATTTCCGCGCGTCGGATCTAGGGAGCGTAAGCATGGACCGTAATTTGCTAAGACGAATAACGTTTGATTTAATCCGGCACGTTGAGCGGCCCCGGGCCGGTCCCGTCGATTTACTTTTATTGCTATTTCGTTTTATTTCGCCGGCCCCGATGTTGTCTGATGTGGTCCTGTTTTCGGGGTCGTTAACGGCAAATGTGCTAATCTTTTTTACGCAGTCGTGGCGTAACAATAAGCGACTTTGATGGTCTCGGCGAGCGTACGTCGTTACTCTTGCTAATAGCACCGATTAACGTTTTAAATTTTTATGCATACATACACGTAATGGAAAGATTGTATGGTCCATTATCCGGAAATATTTACCAACGGGATATAACTTCATTTGCCCCGAGAGTGTACTCCCACTACATTACCTTTTCACTTGCCCTGTAGTAACCGATGTAATAACGTCACATTCACGTTTAATTTTCCGTATCTCGATTTATGTTAAAAATATGCGAAAAATTTGTTTAAAATTCAACATCAGGTTGATACCAGACTATTCTGTCATGAATAGAGTCCACTGCTTGATTCCCGTGCGGGCATCATTTATTTAATGACTTCTCTTCCGGGTCTAGGTGTTTTTGTACATATCTTTGTCTATGTGTCTCTGTCAAAATGAGTTAAATGTGTACTTTACCCTGGTCCTAGTTACTTATTTAACTTATGTTACTTATTTTTACGTGAATTTATATAATATAAATAATTAGGTAAGTGTTCTATGTTTAAATATACCAATACTATTTAATAAATTTTACGATTCTAAAGTTATATTAAAAATAAATCACAAATTGGAAATGCACTGACACGTGACTGACACAAAGCCAAAGAAAAGTAGAATTCATTCACCCTCTATAGAGATATTCGTGAGCTGGCGTAGCGGTACTACTGGGACTCTGCCGTTTGGTATAAAACAAAATTTCAACTAATCTGGCCGTCACACTCAAACCAGGGCAGTGTATCATCAAACTTCATCTATGGCTGACGGGGTCGCTTTTGACATGGTTCTCTCTTTGCTTTTGAAACGCAGCAACGAATAGTGACAAAATGTACATGGAGTGCAAATGTGGTGATATATCTGTCCCTTTTGTAGACGGATCCGAGCGGTATTAATGTTATACTAGGAACCATTGAAGCTTTGAAATTATTAAATCTTCTCCGAAACAATTCAATTTACTTGACCATTCATTACTGAGGCAGAAGTTATACTTTTAACCCATTTTGCTGCAAACGTACTATTTCAGTATGATTACATTCTATAGAAAATCATTTTTAACATTTTAAAAGGTGGTATATATAGTATGGTTCAAACGGGCGGTACTACCGCCACGCTCATTCTTAGATGGAAACAATTCTGGAATTTTATATTTCGCTGGATAAAAATAAAGAATTGCTTTTTTCACAGTATTATTTCGGTATTTTTAGTACAGTCGGGTTTTTGATATATTGTTACATATTATTTAAACAATCATTACGTAGGTATTACTTACTAACAGAATATAACTTAATATCAGATAACGCCCCAGCAATTGTGATCTACAAGAAACTAAAGTTTATCTACTTGTAGAATCTAGTTACATTAAAGTGTAAGTTAACTTCGCCCCGAGGGTATCCATTTAGTAATAGTTAAACAACCGTTTCATTGTCGTTCAAATAACAAACAAAGAGTAAGGTTCCGTCATTTGAATCTGAATCAGTTTCAAAAACTGTACTGACATTTAATATTCTTATTATAATTTAATTACTGTATAGATAAGATAAACAGGTAGATACGTATTGATTTTTCAAAATTACCACTTTCAAAACAGTTTCAAGAACAGTTTTCTTAAAATTTCACAAAGGTCATTCACAAGGGTACTAAGGATACTAAGTAAAGTTGAAACACATTTAAATTTAATTTTAGTTGTATAGTTAACAGTTCTAGTATGGAGTTATTTTTAATACCACTTAAGTTGTGCCATAATGAATCGCTTATTTTTTATTTCTTAGAGTTACTGAGGCATATGAATATCAATTACATATTGTATTGTTATCTACACAGGAAAATCTTGCGACAATCTTAAACATCATAAAACAGGTGAAACTAAATAAAAGCTTGTTAAATTATGTAGGATATATCAATTTGATAAATTAAGAAACAGAGTGTTTCAATATCAAATACAAATAAACGTGTGCATATTCCATCAAATTAATTACGGAGCTTCGAGTAGGTACATGCAACATCGAAAGGCTCAAAGGTATTTGATATAAGTAAACTCAGACAGGAGCTATACGCTGGTTGTTTCGCAAATATACTCAAAATATTATAACTGGTCAGTGCAAAGCATTTCAGAAAATACATTCGGTAAATACCTATTTCTACCTAATAACAGCGGTGTTAGGCGCTGCTGTGTTCCGTTTTGAAGGGTGTGGTAAGGGAGACAGACTTTTCCGAGGCTTTCAAGCTTACTCCACAGGGGTAGCGGCGCATCTGTGGCCAACCTCAGGTAGGAACATCTAATCCTATCTGGGGTTGATTACAGATGTACATGGGCGGCAGTAGCCACTTACCATTAGGTGGACTGCATGCTCGTCTGCTACTCCTATATTATAAAAAAAACCTTCGGAAAATACATACAGAGTTCTTGATAACGAAGTGAAAGTTATGCTTTCTTTGTGCAAGCTTTTCATGAAATGAAGTATCAAATAAGCATGCAGTCGACCTAATGGTAACTCGGTTCTTCCAGCCGCGGACAATTGGACGGATCTTTCAAATTATACTACCTATGCGTAGTTTCCATTTTTTCAATAACGTTTTAAAAGTTCTAGAAATACCTAATCTAAAAACATCAAGTCACGCAGACTATCAGTACAATTACGTTTGATATTCAACCATTGTTCTAAACCCGTCCAAATGCAATCAAATATACAACAACACGCTGATGTCGAATTCAAATACAAACCAACATGAATAAACTAAGAGACATCGATAGGACATAAGTTATGTAATAGCGTATAGTATCCTCATATTAGTAACTTTACACGTTTTGAGTTCATGTAATAGAAATTCATATTAATTTCCTGTGTCAGTCCGCCTGCAAACCAGTTGGTCGCAGTCAATGCGGCGCGCTGCGGTCAGCTGTCCCGACATGTTCCAAACACTGCAATGGACAAGCCTGTATAAACTCAGGCGCTAATTTTACCTCAACCACGGAATTTCTATTCGCACTTTGAAATGGACATTGGCGGCGCGGAAATAGAACGATGTGTCAAACTTTGACAAACAATAAAAATAACTTACTGCATCCCATTTTATTGAATGGACGAAGCTTAAAGTAAAACCGACTACGGAAACGTAATACAACAACAGCCCTGACTTTTATTACGTCGACCGTTACAAAAATGTCGGTTGTTGTTGTAAAGTTGTAAAACGATGTAAACATCGTAAAACAATGTAAAACAGAACTCTACTATAAAAACAAAAATGACAAATTCGCGCGTATATTCTTTTTAAAACGTTACGGACAACGCTTCGCTCGCGGGTTCCAATTTTCAGCGAATTGTTTTTAATCAATTTAATGTTCATGACTAAAACAAGCAAACATAATGCAGGTTTTTGAATTATATTGTTGTGCAATATCAACAATTTTGTTGCGTAGTATATTACTTTGTAATGAGGTAATTAAGTAGTGTATATTTTACTACCTTAAATGCCATGTAAAAAGAAAAAAATACATCGTTAAGTAGCTTGGAAGTATATTTACGTTTGAGAAGTAAGTGTGTCACTTTTGTCTATAATAATTTCAAGAATATGGTGACCTCATTATAGTACGGTTAACCCTGACATCAAGACGATTAGTAACAAAACCAAGTAAATAACTTAAATTATGTTACTAAAACATTATTTATACTATTTTCTCCATGTTTATTATCACAGGTCGAACATCGACAATCGCTCCTTCAATCTTTCACGATCTGATAGCTAAGCGGGCACGTAAACTAACAAACAAGTATTATCTGTGGGGAAGTTTGCGCGCACCTTCATCCTTCACGTTCTGATCTCCACAACAATAAAGTAACGCTAAATCCAAGGATTACACACTTTTCTGGCATGAAGAATTTTAAATGCTTGTAAATAAAAATAGGTACTTAAACATTTTTGTTTACATATACACGTCATAGGTAGGTATATTGTTTCTAAAATATACAATGACACGTTACAAAATATGTCTACACGGCCGGTGTACACTTTGTACCGATATAAGTGGAGTTTATTATGTTGTAAATTGTAGGAGACATGGCATACTCTCTGTCCCAGCATATGGGTAAAGAAAGCCACTTACCTTGCCATGCAAGTCAATTAGCAGACGTGTATGATACACGTCGATTTTCAGACTTAAATCGTTAGATTAATCGTCAGATTTGATGCGCACGGCGTTGTCACGTGACTCAATAAATTAGGCATGGTCTGAGCTCTTTTGGAGTAATCTCTTTGCACTTCACAAGGCACACGCAGTTGCACGGCTAGTGCATTTGTAACACACTTTTACACTTTTGGTACACAATTAAATGCAAATAATAACAATGTAGCTACTAGGTATGGTCTGTTTTTTTTTTTGGGGTAATCTCTTTACACTTCACAAGGCACACGCGGTTGCACGGCTAGTGCATTTATAACACACTTTTTGTACACAACTAAATGCAAACAAAAACATTGTACCTACTGTAGACCATATAGTCGAGTATTTTTGGAGTAATCTCTTTGCACTTCACAAGACACACCTGGTTGCGGTTGCTAGTGCATTTGGAATATATTTTACACTTTTGGTACACAATTACAAGTAAGCAATAAATATAAAAAGTCCGTATAAATTCGTCAAGCGGAAGGCGACGACTGGTCGCAAAAATCAACAATGAGAAAAATATGGATTTTAGTTCTACTCAGCTATGACTCGGCCATTCATTCTCACCTATAATTTTTCATAAAATATTATTTAAGTTCATAGATAAGTATCTATGTTTAAGTTAATGATTGATATAATTATAGTCATAGTATCGTAAAATAATACGGTATTTATGTACTTCAATAAGGTACTTAAAAGCTTCCAACTTTACATTATACCGCTTTATCTATTTAAAGTAATTAATAAACTAATATATTTGAAGGAAAACTACAGAACTCCTATTAAGACGTTAGTTACTCTGTTTACCCTCAAACCGCAAATTCAAAGTCGGCAGAGTACACTGGCTAATTAGAGAGAATGAAGAAATACAAGCGGCAAATAACAGTTATTTAAATAAAAGGATCGTAAAATTTGTACTAAGATTCAAAGGTTTGTTTTTAAATGATATAAGATTTATTTGAGTCTAGAATCTAAACTTAAATTTACTTAGTTAAAACCTATTTAAACTGAAAACGCACAAATGAAAATTTTATTTGATACTAAGTAGTACTAAAACACACAGACATTTAGCAAGAATTACTTAAGTTACTAAAGGTTTTTATAATCCCAAAAAAAATCAAATATAATTTGATACCACCATGAGAGTGCAATAATAAAATAATTTATTGATTTGGGCCAAATTTCTACTACATAATCCAACTGCGGTCATTTTCCTGTTCGTTTGGTTGCATGCCAGGTCAATTTCTATTGAAATTTAATTTATGTCTATAAAATTACCTAATACATAGTTCTCATTATATTTTAGTATATTTCTAATTAAAGTAGACATAGGTAAAAATTTTCAGTATATTTTATTTTTATAATATTGTGATTTAAAAAATAATAATTACTGTCAAATTAAGACTTGTTACGTGTTATTTGCATATTACGTGGTGTAGAACAACCATACTATACTTTTCTGTTTGGTTATCCATTATGGATTCGAAGTGATTTCAAATGATTAAGTTGAAATTTGTCATCCATTTTTTAAACAATAAGTTGCGTAACAATAAAAGTAAATTAACAAGTAAAGTAAATATATCTATTGTAACTACGACTAAATTAAAGGTAATTTATAAATTTCATTAGAGTCAAAAAATAATATGACACAATTTGACAAGAGAAATCCATAACAAAATCCAATATCGGAGTAAAGTAGTATAATATCATTCAAAATAATAATATTTTTGTAACAATAACCAATCACATATGACGCGTGTAGTCAGGCTATGTATACCCATTCAGAGATTCAGTTCAGTGTGCAATAGGGTGTCGTGTTGCAGAATGTAGAACCATCTGATTTTACGACTTATAGACATGTTCTCACAAACATGCCAATGTGTCCGTACATATATTCCTATATATAACAGCTTGGTTTTGGATTCCATCATAAATTGCAGTAACTCTTTACGGACGATATATTATATATGTATTGTAACCCTATTGCAAGAGAATAATATGTTTTTGCTCCCATATGTTTATCTTATTCTTGATTAATATATTTTCACCTACTAGGCGCATTACTCGTGGTAATAAGGTATTGTTAAAGATGTCCTAAATACGTTCTTTGATAAATGACGTCACAGAAGTAATGTAGGTGTGAAATCCCATTGTTTGAAGTTAAGAAGTTAGCACGCTAAAAGGTGAGTATAAAATTAAAAGGCTTATCATCATAAGCACCGGAAAAGATATTGTCCTTTGTACATGCAGGTTGTTTGGTCTTTTCAATTAACTTATTTACATAAACATTGACGATTCGAGACATGCAATGTAATGCACTGCAGATGTGCAGTGCATTACATTCATCGTTTCATACATACGTCGAAGGATCTAGGGTACAGAAAAAAACGCACATACTAAACTAAAATGTTCCTCCGATAGACTAAATCTCTTAACTATTTCAGAGCAGTGTTAAAATATTGAATACCATTTAAGCAGTGTAATACGTAATGTGCACGTACTCCAAAATTTATTATATTCTAATCAACTAATTCTATGCAGAATGGAGAATAGTATGGCCCATTGTGAACGAGAGAGGCATCGGCTTTACGAGCGATGGAATCGCATTGATCCTCTCGGCACCTATATAAGTGCCTTTACTAGCATATGGGCGTGCAACTGTGCATATTTTGTGTATAAAGTTTTGCTAAAATTCGTTTTTTAAATATAGAAATAGCCAAAAATCACAATGTACGATGTAGTATCACAGACGATCTAAAATTAAGCCACTGGCATCTATGCACAAATATGTAACCATAAATCTATATCTGCTTCTACAATTTACAGTTTTAAATAAGTCCTGCCTAAATCATTTTTCAAATGCATTATTAGCTCTTCGGGGAGTTTGGAATGTTGCTGTTATTAGCTTACATCAAAAACAGCCAGGAAAGTCTGCCATCTTAAAAATATTACAATAACTTATTCCCCATTAAAACGTCGATATTGTTGCTTAGATGTACTTATATTTAGAGAATATAAAACGATTACCATATATAAATGATTATATCATGTCCTTTTAACTATTAAACGTTATTACCATGAGCATTATGTTTTACGTCGAGCAAATCTATAAAATCTTATACGTTTAAGTCACAAGTGTCGATAGCATTAAAATTTAAATTTGAAAACATTAAAGTGATATCATACGGATAGAATGGGTAGGTAATCCCTATTAGCCGGCACTCTATAGCGCAATACTGCAATGGGATCGCCTGTTGTGGACTGTAGAGCCATCGAAGTTTACGAGCAATGGAACCGGACGAAACCTCTTTGGATTTAAGTAGACTCGTAGGTATACAGGATTTTTAAATAGTAAACAAACCATTATGTATCCATATGACTTTTTACATATACATATACACGTGGAATTTGTTATTTTGCATATTTTATTGGCACGAAAAATATATTAACAATTTTGAAAATTTCAGGATATATTTATATACCTTTATAATACGTGCCACTTGCTAAATAATACATACACGTGTTCACTGATAGATGAGATTATGCATCCGTATCAAATGTATTATAAACAAAATGACGGGACAGGATAATTCCATGAAATAAAATTTACTAGTATTGTAAATTTATCATAATTATAGTCCGCAGGATCTTTTATTATTTCCATCCAAAAATTCCACAACAGCATTTTAAACGTAAGGTAATCAGAATACTTGTAGAGCAAGACAATAAAACTGATACAAGGTTTAACAACAATTAATCAAAATTAACGTCAGAAACGTTTTGTCCCCAGGCGATATATTAATTAGGTCAAAACAGCGAGCTTGTAACCGAAGCAGGCCGTCTTCCGCGGCACATTGTAACGTAATATCACCGGTTAATGAAACTTCCTCGGGGAACAGGCTAATACCTATAACCGTGAAACAGACGAATCAGGTTTCCATCGTGACCCACCTTACTGCATTTATAACTAACCCGATCTGTTTTCGCAGTTAATCTGCCTTTCAGCGAAATAATAAAATTTCTGCCTTAAAAAATTTTTGGTGGATATTTATTAGTAGTGTAAGGGTATATTTTCATAACAATACTTTTTAGTTAATTTATGTTAATAAGAGTCTATTTAATTGCTGGTGAGCAGCAATGTAGCGGGAAACTGTATAAAAAGAAAGAAGGATATTATGTTTTTTAGAGAATAAGATGTCATGGAATGAATTGTCAGAAAAATAAATAATGGAGTTGTAATTGAATCTTTTATTATATAAAATAGTATTTCAGGAATAATGAGCTTATAGTAGAAATATGAATAGATGGTGATAACGGAACAAAAGTTACAAGCTGCTACAAATACGTTAAAGGCATATTGTAAAGCTTAAAGTAAGGTTTAAGACGTCAATTAACTTTAAGCATCATCACGTTAAATTAGTCATGAAAGTTAAATTAACAAAGTTTAGTTTTTAAACACTTCATATAAACTTAAAGACAATAGATATATATTTAAAAATAATTGAAGTTATAACTATTATTATTATGTTTTATTATAAAGTTTTGTAAAATAGTTTTAGATAATGATGAATTACCATTTTTTAAACATTAATCATTTTCTTACTTCCTTGTTTTTAGATTTTAGCAGACAACCCGGCATAAATATATCTATCTATTAGAATATATCTATAAAAACATTTTTAATTTTAAAGGCAGTAAAAATGGCGTGATAGGTTCCTTTTCTAAGCAATTACGTTATACCGTTCCACTATTTTCACTTACCCTATCGTCTAACTAACCCGTCATGCGCCGTCCAGCGGTGGACAAACTATCATCGAAGCCGTAAATCAGTTTCAGTTGACGGCGATGCTGAGTGCGACGCTCGATAAGCAAAACCCACAGCAGGCGACGAATTGCCACCGGGCCATTTCCATGTCACTCTGGGCATAGCAAGATTGGGAGTCTAAATAGGTATACGTAGTTTATCTACACTAATATTATAAAGAGGAAAACTTTGTTTGCTTGTTTGATTGTAATGAATAGGCTCAAAAACTACTGGACCGATTTTAAAAACTCTTTCATCATTCGAAAGTTATATTATCTACGAGTAACATAGGCTATATTTTATATGAAATACATTTGATAAATAGATTTTGAGACGGTACAAAGTATGCCGTGTCGTTTGTTATTAAAAATCAACGGTAGTGCCGGAAGAAGTGAAAACTTGAATATTAACGTTGTGCATTTTTGATACTTTGGAATGGTTAGGGAATAATTTAGCACGAATTGATTTATTTATCAGTACATAAATACTATCAATTATTTGGTAAAATACAATATCCATTTATTGCGCTATCGTACACAAACATGACAATTTATATGACACTAGCTGACCCGGCAAACGTTGTGGTGCCATATATTAAAAAAAATGTTAACGGTGAACAACCCTTCTCACTAAGGGGTATGAAAAACAGATAGTAGCTGATTCTCATACCAACTGAATATGCATGTAAAATTTGGTAAAAATTGGTAAAGCCGTTTCGGTCGAGTACGGTAACTAACATTGTGACACGAGAATTTTATATATAAGATTAAAAATTTCTACCTCCGTCCTCCGTCTTACGAATTTTCGATCAGGTCACGCGAGTTTAACATTTTTTACCCATCACAAAAAGTGCACAACGCCGCTAAAGAAGTTTCCACTTCAAAAAAACCTAGTTTATTATTAACCATTTTCAAAACTGACGTCCTTTAGCAAAAAGGTTTTTTAAACAAACATTGGTTTACTTATCGTAAATAACAAATGATAGACATTAGATAGTTAACAATTACGAGTGGTAAATAGCACTTTCTCAAGCAGTCTTCCAACTCAACCATTAAGCCCTATTAAGGGTTTTCAGAAAACTATCAGTAACCCTGCTTATTATCCAAGCCTTCCTCAAACTGGAGATACTTCGCAAACGGAATTTCAGTTTGAAACTGCTGAATTCAGACAATTAAAATACGAGAATCAAACGAGCTTAGTTATGGCATATTTGCTAAGCTATTGAGAAATTTTATATTTAAATTTCTAGTTACGACAAGTCAAAAATATCAGAATTTGGTGATCGTCAAGATGGCCGGTCATTCTGAAATCAGGATGTCTGTATGATATCAGCTGAATGTATATTTCATATAAAACAATACTAATGTTTAACTTACGTAGTAACTATTTATTAATCTGTGGTTTAACATTACAACGACATGCATATGTTACAAAGGGTTTTATTTACTAACACAAACAAGATCTAAGTAGACGTTTCGTGTTTAGCCATTTGTTGATAATTCTACATTGGTTCGTGATCGCTGTCGCCGGCAGCGAATTATTACTGAGTAGCCAGGTCCGTTTCAACACGGGTTATTCCCATTCTGTGCACAACTTTCTATGTTGGAATTTGAGCAATTTACCTGACACAATAGACGTGAACATGCTTTGGTGTGTATTCTGCCCAATGTCTAACATTAAGTGTATCTTTTTAACACTGACATAGCAAAGGAGCATGCAGGTTATCTGATGGACTTATATAAGTAACTACAAATAGGAGTGATAAGGGTTCTGATAAAAGCCCTTAACAGATTCCTTGTCACTCCTGAGCCGGCATCCACACCCTTCTACCAAAAGGCAAGAGCTTGCTAGTAATAATTGGAACATTGGGAGGTACCATTCTAAAATTCCACTAAAGCATTTTAAACTTAAGGTAATCAGAATACTTTAGAACAAGACAATAAAACTGATACAAGGTTTAACAACAATTAAACTATCATACCAATATGGTATGACAGTTAGTTACTTGGAACTTATTGGTTCTACCACCTCTCAGAATGAGATACTTAACTTATTTCCAAAACAACAAGTATTATATAAAACAGCTTTAAATTTTATCTCTAAGCACGATGTACATGCTTAGATAAACTATTAATATTTAAAGAGTAATTGTGAAGATCCGGAAATTGTTATGACGGTAACAAGAATATACCTTAAGCGAGCAAAGCTTTGACATTGACGAAGATTGCCTATAAATAATGGAGTCAGCTAACGACTCACGCTTGCTGCTATACGTCTAAATCAAATCTATTGCGAGTTCATCAATCCATGATTATGATCCTTGCCAGCTGTTTTGACAAAATTCAATTATCTTACAGGGATGATGGATTTTTCAACTCCTTCTTTGTAACTCGGTGCCGTTTATGATTTTATACTAAACTTGGAACAACCGCTGTCAAAATCTTTTTGAATTTTAGACGATACACGTGTTGCACACGATTGGATTGGATTGATACACATAACTATATTAGTATTTTTTTATAATATAGATGTCTCAAACGAGTTTGTAGTTTGCCTTATTATAATTGGCCACTGCCATTTAGGTATGGCCATCAGTAACTGACTCCGTATACAATTCTACCTGAAGCCGAACATTAGTTTTGGTTGTTCCACGTTAGAATATCACATAGTATACGCGTCGCCACTTTTAAAGACTAAGATGTCTCCTCATTTGTACCAGTAAGTCAACAGGAATACACACTGAAACGCAAGAACTACTTATCACTGCTGCTGAAGATATAGGTACTTAGAAATAAACCTTTGATTCTGCTACCCTTTAACTTAAAATAATTAAACTACAAAATGCCTATATAATGAAAACAAGCGATGAACAACGATGTTAAATCGACAACAAACAATTCTGACAGACACTGTATGAAAGCATTGAAGTGTTGAGGCCTGCTGTCGCTCGTACATTTGTCCTGATTTATATGCGCTGCGTGTCCAATGTTGCTTTATTATGCAATGTTGCCGGCAAACCCATTCACAATTAATTATATCTTTCCTTCAGTAAATGTAATGCCAGGGTTATTACTCGTAACTAAATAGTAAATAGTAGTAGTCGTTTGAAGGTGGTAGAACCCTTTGTAGTTTGACTCCGGCGGCACCACCGCCACACCTATTTCTACCTAATAACAGCAGTGTTAGGCGCTGCTGTGTTCCGGTTTGAAGGGTGTGGTAAGGGAGACAGACTTTTCCGAGGCGTTCCAGCTTAGTCCTCAGGGGTAGCGGCGCATCTGTGGCCGACCTCAGGGAAGAATATCTAATCCTGTCTGGGGTTGATTACAGATGTCCACGGGCGACTGTAGCCACTTACCATCAGGTGGACTGCATGCTCGCCTGCTACTCTTATATTATAAAAAAAAAAAGTATACATTGAACATGATGCTTCGTGACTTCGTATGTGAATGTGTTTTTAAGAATATTTTAAAAACATGCAATGTATATAATATACATCTCAAATTGTCAACAAATATATTGATGTATAAGAATATAGAATAGAATACGAACAGTACGGACACAAGATAATTTTTGTAAGATTTCAGAACGAATATATTTGCATTATAATTTTATCATGTTTGTCTCACATTAAACTTGTATTATAGTCAAAGATTCCAATTATATACTTTTTTATATTTCTTTTTCGTTTAATTTAAACGCCACCATTGTAATTTTATATAAGCAATATTTTTGAGTAATGGCATCAAATTATTTTACAAAAAGCCATAGACGCGAATGCAATGTCTTTAAATTACGAGTACATAACTCTCAAACTTGTTTAATATACAGCGGCCATACTTCAAACATAAACTGCGAACGTGTTAAACTGTTGAAGTCTCCTGACATCGCGCATGCATACACTGCACATGCACATGCATTACTGAATTATATGCGCTGCATGTTCCGATGTATCACACAGTTATTTTATAAGAAGCTATATCAATGTAACACCTTCATGTTACATTGATATAGCTTAGATAATCTAGCTTTGATAATCTAGCTATATCAATGTAACATGAAGATGTTACATTGATATTTATTGAAATATACTCTTATCTATCTTTTCTGATAAATCATATCATGTTATTTTCGAAAAAAGTGTTCTATCACATCCATATTTTTAATACACCCATAAACGAAGGTTTAAGAGAGTGAAGCATATACAAAGAGTTCATAACATACAGCTTAAAGCCACAATCTGTATCTTTAACCGCGTATTGTTTACAAACATGCTGATTCGACAAGCATAATTCAAACAGACATGATGAAAACAGTGAAGTGCTACAGCCTGCTGCCGGCGCACGTACAAATGTACTGATTTATCTGCGCTGCGTGTCTCACTGGTATTTTATAGCTCGACGGTATATTGAGACTCATCTGTGCATTCTCGTTTGTGAAGTTCATGATATTGTATCCACAGAGCAGCGTCTATCTGATTCTGCTCTGTTCTGAGACTGCTGAAATGTTGTGAAACAATGTTAAACTAACTGTTTCACAACATTAAATTCAATTCTAATTCTAATCGTATTATATAAGGCTTAACTTACGATTAGAATTAAGGCTTATTACAATCTTAAGGCTTAATTCTAATCGCATTATATAAAATCTAATATCGCTTCGGAATATGTTTCGCTATTGAGAAAAAGCAGAACTAGAAACTCCATTAGTCCTATGACGTTTTAAAATTAGTCAATCAATCAGACAAAAAGACCAATAATTAAAGAAGATAAAGTGATCTAAATCTACCTATTTATGTAGTTTATGATTGATAGCATTGGAATTCTGACAGAAGTTGATCATATAACTTTACACCATAGGCCTAATCTGGAATGCTTACGCTTACTACGCCGTAGACGGAGAAATTTCAGTTAACTTTTATCAAGTTATAAAAACGCTTCAACACCTGTCTGCCTAACACAAGAAACTTAACCGCAACAAACTTTGACTCGGCATGTTCACGACAGATATCTATGGCACATCGGTTGCATTTACGACGTCCCGAAGACATTACAAAAGCCATTCCCTTATCTAATGTTCCCTGTGAATTTATTTAACTTTTTCCACGCCTTCACATCTGCGAAATCGTTCGATAAAGATGTCAACAAGAAAAGGTCACCGATTCCGGCGGGATTCGATACACATTTATTTTATTGCCAAAATTAAATGCTGTTTCGTATTTTGTTTCAACAAACTTTAGAAATTTGTAAATCCAAGACATTACTTTTATTTCTTTTAGGGAATAACATACCAGCTACTTTTTTTACTCTGAATATGTTCTAGTTATAGCAGTATTACGCACAATAAAAAGCACTGCTTTAAGTCCTCCTACATTTTCCAATAGACATTATTTAAATGCTTAATTTATTACACGTAATTAGGTACCTAAATCTTTCATACATTCGAAAATAATAAACGACTTAAGATTTAAAATATGACATACAAAATAAATACCATTTTTTCAATAAACCTATATATATCCGTAAACTTTTAACATTCCAAAACAAATCAAATATTTAAAACGGTTTATACCATTTCGTCCCAGCCGCCCTACCTGAAATTCTTTTACCAAGAGATTACGGGACGAAAAACTGAAATTAAATATCCAATTCGAATCTAGTCCATTAACTATGACAAAACGGACGAATGAACAGTTAAAGAAGGAATAAAATTCAGTTGAGCTATAAATTAACCGACGCCGAGGGCGAGGCTCGCAATCTGCATTAGCCGAGACGCACATCTTCCGGCGATTAAATGAAATTTCACGGCCGCTGCCCACGGCCATTCGCCGGACAAAGCGAACCGATATAATTGAACGCTCTATTTCTAAGTTTTTTAAATGTTCTTATTCTACTATTTTTGTAATGAGATAATTAATGAACTGGTGAAGAGTTAACCGGTTGGAGGTGGTAGAACCCTTTGTGGTTCGACTCCAGCGGCACCACCGCCACACCTATTTCTGCCTAATAATAGCAGTGTTAGGCGCTGGTGCAAACGGAACACCGTTTTGGGTGTGGTAAGAGAGACATACTTTTCCGAGGCGTTCCAGCTTAGTCCTCAGGGGTAGTGGCGCATCTGAGGCCGACCTCAGGTAGAAATATCTAATCCTATCTGGGGTTGATTACAGATGTCAATGGGCGGCAGTCGCCACTTACCATCAGGTGGACTGCATGCTAGTCTGCTACTCCTATATTACAAAAAAAAACCGTATTGTATAACGTGTAACACATTATATACAGATTACATGTTTCAATTTAGTTTTGTGAGATAGATCAAACCGCGCCTGCTTTGAAGTCGAGGTTTTGTCTTATTTAATTTTGGTGACAGATGTGTATGAGCCATTTTCCCAACTTTAAAATTATAAACACATCCACAACTTTAAAATTGCATAAATCAAATAAATTTAAGTTATTTGATAATCAACTATTATACCTGTTATGAAATTCGGACTGAAAACAAAAATTAATTCCAACTCTAATCCTGTCGGCACGCAGTTTTTCTAGCGATTAAATGAAATTACACGGCCATTAACCGATAACCAAGGCAACGTTAAAATATAAAGCTCTACTGAAGTTTTTTTCATTTTAAATCAATACAAAAAACATGATTACTAACGTTATTACAGAAATCACGTGTGGAAGTGTTTACCATTGGACTTTGTGACTTAAACACATACAGACTCGTAATTGTTTACACAGAAGTTTTTTAATGATTTGAAATTTTTAATCGGTACTAGCACACAGCGACCAGCAGTCATAAATCTCAAAATTTGTTCAGTTTGTTTGTGGACTCGATAACGCTTGAATAGCTTAACGATCGGAATAAAATTTTATTCACAAACAGATTACGATTCGCTACCAATAAAAAGATGGATTTGTTTATCCTAATAAATTGCGATAATGTTTTCTGAAACAACTTACCAACACAAAAAAATATTATCTTTATATTGAATAGCTAAGTTAACGTAGTGTGCGTAACGTAACATCGGAAAGGCAACGTAATCCAAAGACAATTTAAAAAGTATACACATATTTTATGTTGCTTAAACACATTTTAATGTGTGGTACAGGTATAAGCATGACAACTAAATAAGAGCGCGTCTGTTCCGGACATCCCAAAAGAAAGCATAAGACCTCCTCTTTTGCACTAATCGAGCCATTTCTCCCACGTTATTAAGGGAAAATGGGAATGTTCGCAGGCCGTTGCGTTCTCACAACGAGTTTCTTATAGACGGTATTGAATTTTTAAACAAATTTTTCGACCCGTCGACCCGGGAACCCACTTTATGTTATAGGATTAGAACGTTATTACACCATTAAACCTTTCATGAATAATTCGCACCTCCATAGTTTCAAAAATTATAACTAATTTAATGCCAAGCCATGCCATGCCAACTTACACAATTACTAACGAAAATATACACCATTTCTTGAATATATACCCGTTCTAATTTGTTTAAAAATAATTTATATTTAACATTCCTAATTCATGTTAGAAGTTAGATATTACCGCAAGACAGAATTTTCTGTATATATTTTTTTTCTAATATTATTAGCATACAAACTTTCTACTTTCTAACTTCGCCACATAAATAATATAAATAGAAATTCCAAACAATAAAAAAACCCTGCAATCGATCAACCCACCTTATCTAAAATGGAACGGTAGAGATGGTAATAATAGTCACAATAAAACAAGATAAAGTCTTTTAAATTAAGCCGGTGCCAAAACTTCGTAGCGTAAGTGATAATTTAAAAACAGAATGAGATACGAAGATATTTCCCCGGAGTGGAGTTAATGTTCCGGTGGTGGCGTTAGTCCATTGGACCGGATCTCTGGGAATTAAGGCAGGAAAAAAGTCAATAAATCCAAGGAGCTGGGGCGCTACACAAAGTAGAAAGTCTCGCGAGCTCCTGCAATAATGTCACACTAGCACCCTTTAATGTTAATAGACCGAGATTCTATCGCTATGTCTACCGTTTTGGATTTTTTATGTAATCTAGTTTTCCAATTTTCTTTTTCAATTAAAATTTAAACAACTGATCTTACGAAGAATCCCTGTCCTGCTTCTAGTTCTACTTGTTTACTGTAATGACTTTTTTACTTTAGGTGACATGTGTGCTCGTTCGGTGCTTCTGTTACATTAAAAATACAATAATAAATTATAGCTGTTTATGCTACTAAATTACCTTTAGTTCAAATATAAAAATACATTTATTTTAATGATTGTGACTAAAATTTTGAAATACGGCTTCCTTATTCCGGGCGTAACGTATGTGTACGTAATTTTTAGTTGACCTAGAGTATATGCAAAATATTTTAATGATGTGTTTATAAGAAAGTACATAATTCACATTTATTAATGAGTACTTAATGAAGTTATAGAGTCCTTATTCTATACAATTGTAATCAATCAATACTAGAAAATAATTAAAATCATAAAATGATACCTACGAGTTAAAATGTTATTAAAACAAATCAAAATATGTTACAGTAATAAAAAACACCGATAAAAATAACAAACAGTTGCTACGTACTCAAGTATAGTTTTTTTTTTTATAATGTAAGAGTAGCAGACGAGCATGCAGTCCACCTGATGGTATGTGGCTACTGCCGCCCATGGACATCTGTAATCAACCCCAGATATGATAAGATATTCCTACCTGAGGTCGGCCGCAGATGCGCCGCTACCCCTGAGGACTAAGCTGGAACGCCTCGGAAAAGTTTGTCTCCCTTACCAAACCCTTCAAACCGGAACACAGCAGCGCCTAACACTGCTGTTATTAGGTAGAAATAGGTGTGGCGGTGTTGCAACCGGAGTCGAACTACAAAGGGTTCTACCACCTTCAAAAAAAAGGTAAAAAAGGTTAAAAGGTAAAAACGTATACCTAAGTATATAGGCGTAACTAGACTTACATAATTATGTTTAAATTCTTTAATTTCTCGCGTAGTGGCGCCGGTCACCCTAAGATAAACGCCGTAGTTAATAAGTCCTCTTTTTCAGGATTTAACCAACATTATTTCCGCCATATTTTTTCATGGCTGTTACGAACTAAGCTTTTCCCAGTTTTTTCGAGAAGAATTATAACTGGATCTTGGAGCGAACGAGTATTATGTTTTTATAGTTCTCATTTTCAGAAATAATAACGTAAGCGTATGAAATTATGACAAGTTATGCTCTACGAAGGCGTTAATTTAAATGTTAAAATATGGTTTAAAGGCGGATAAATCGACCGGTGAGGTATGTACCACTGCAACACCTATTTCTAACGTAAAGCGGTTCTTGTATTTCGATGGAAGAATGTTTAATGTTGGTGTCTGCTAACTTACATCATCATCATCATACCCATTACTGTCCCACTGCTGGGCAAAGGTCTCCTCTCAGAATGAAAAGTATTAGGCCATAGTCCACCGCGCTGGCCAAGTGCGTATTGGTAGACTTCATATACCTTTGAGATTTTTTTATAAGTCTCACAGGTATGTAGGTTTCCTCACGATGTTTTCCTTCGTTTAAGCAGGTGATAATTAATTTCCAATACGCACATATTTTTGAAAATCAGAGGTGCGTGCCTGGGATTTGAACCTCGTACCCCTCGATCGAGAGGCCGAGTTTCTTAACCACTAGGCTATCACTGCTAACTTACATACGAAGTGACAATCTTAGTTGTCCGTAGGAACAACGCAGATTTTACGTTGTATCGAACCCAGGTTCTATATGGAAGCCCTGTTCTATATGGAATTCGTTAAAGATGCCCAAAGGGGGCAATGACAAGTAACCATCTCATAATGGAACGCATGACCGTTACTTCAAGTTTATAATTTTAAAAGCACAGGCGTGAGATTAATCCTCCGACCACGCGATGAAGAAGCCGAATGTCGATAAGCGATCGCTGCTTAGACAAACATTTTATGTATAGCACTTTAATTTATAGGTAATAATGTAAACTTGAAAGCTTATTCTATTCTCTCCGCCAGGACATTAATTAAGGATTTCGGCGGATACAGATCAGCTTCGCTACGGATTAAGGGCAGAACATTTACATATTTATCTGCCTTATTTTATTTCTGTATCAATAATCTTTTAACAATAAATGCTAATACTTTCTGTTTCAGATTGGAAATAAACCTAAATAAGAATTAACCACATATTCTTGGGATTCATGGGATACAATCTTGTGATGTGTGCGCGTTACGAAAATGAAATAATGATGTAAATAACCTATAATCCATTCCACAATTTAGACGACACCAACGACAACTCTCTTATAATATCTTTTTTTTTAAATTATACCTAAACGATAAGGCAGACGGGCTACCTGATGGAAAGCAGTGACTGTCGCCTATGGACATTTGTAACACCATAGGTATTACGGACGACAACGGCCTAAGAATTTAAATGTAAATGTTGATTAATGTAACTTGTGTATGTAATTAAGACTATGTAAATAAGACATTTTATTGCAATAGATATAAGTCCTACGTAATAAGAATAGATATGTAAGAGTAGGATAGCAATAGAGTGTAAGCATAGAATTGTAAGAGTAAGACAGGCTATGTTAGAAAGGGACGGCAATAGGACGCGGTTGCTGACTGAGCCTGCGCCTGTTGCGGTACCCAAAATAAGTACTTAAGCTCGCCTTTTTGTATGGAAAAGTGTGTACGCCTCGGAATAAAAACAAGAAGAAAAGAACTGAAGATTCAAGTTGGAGTTTTATTTGAAAACCCATAATCTACATTGGTCCTTCGAGAAGCCGGATTTAAAGAAGACTCAAGATGAATACGCCGATCGCAATGAACACAAGGGGTCGTGTTCGCTCCGAATCGGGGTACAGCGAGTCAGAAGCAGCCCCGGGCGCTAAGGGTGCGCCAGGGCCATCGCTACACCGAATTTATGAAGATTCTCCGCAGTCGCCGTCGACGGTCGCAGGAAATTCCCAAGAAAAAAGGATGGAGCACTCTCCGCCAGAAGGGGCGAGAGAGACAGCACCAGCGACGTCAACGCGGACGTCCGTCATGGGGCCACCTGCACGACCAGCTAGCACGCCACCAAGGCGTGAAACTTCATCGCCGGTGCGGAGACCTACATCGCCGGTGCGGAGACCTACGTCGCCGGCACACACCGCTCGCAGTAACACTTCAAAGCGAAGCATCGACGCACGTATGAAGATGGCACAATACGAAGCGGAGAAAGAACTCGCGGCTATAGAAGAGAAGCGGCTACTTATGAAAGAAAAGCTAATCAAATCGAGATTAGCCGCCGAAATGACTGCAATCGAAGCCGAATCTGAATATGCGGCGAGCTCATGCAACGAAAGGGTACAAGACTGGGTGGATAGAAGCATGGAACAACCAACGGCGACGAAATACAGGGAAGAACCGGAAGAGGTTCGCCCTCCCGTTAGTAAGCAACGGGGGGAGAACGCGAAATTCCAAGGCATTCAACGGCTAGCCGACACCTTAGAAAAACTAGTCGCCTCAAGACCGTTGCCTCGCCAAACAGCGGAACTACCTATATTCACGGGAGCCGTCGCCGAGTGGCTACCGTATAAGGCCGCCATGGAAGATTCTACAAGACTCTTTAAGTTCTCTCCAACGGAAAATCTCCTTCGACTGCGAAACAGCCTGCGAGGGGAAGCGAGAGAAACCGTGCTGTCACAGCTATTCACCGCATCTAACCCAGATATCATCATGCGCACATTAGAGATGAAATATGGAAGACCGGAATTCATAATAGATCGGGCCATGGAAGAGCTCAAAAAGATCCCGAAATTAGGGAGCGCGAGCACCGATCTGTATGAGTTCGCGGTGAAGATTCAAAATATTGTCTATACGATAAAAAGTATAGATAGAAGAGGCTACCTACGAAACCCGCTACTCGTTCGAGACGTAATGGACAAACTGAGTCCTCATCTCATAAGCAAATGGGCGGAGTACGCAGCCAATAACGAAGCACGCATCATGGAAGATAATGAAATGATAGTACTCTCCGAGTTTTTAATGGCCGAAGCGGACCTTATGATAAGGTACACCCACACAACGAAGCGAAGCGTTCCGGTACCCGTCAGAAGAGAAGTAGCACCAAAGCGGGTTGCTACCAAGGGCGTATACACTGCGGGGGAAAGTCAACCGGAAGAAAGAAAATGCTTCATGTGTCCAACTGGGGGACACTACACTACTGAGTGCGATAAACTCAAAGCACTCGACGTCAACGAGCGATGGAAGTGGGCAAAGGACAACAAGATGTGCTTCAAATGCATGAAAAGGAAGCACAGCAGGTTCACATGCAAAGCCAAGGCCTGCGGAGTCCACGGATGTACCTACCAACATCACGCGCTACTACATAAAGAAAAAGTAACGGAGTCTACGACTACAGTGAGCACTCCGGACGACGGCAGGGAAGACGAAGCAGCCGCGCTAGTAATGAGCGTCACGACAAGGAGGTCGCCTATTACATCAGTACTGCTCAAAACCTGCGAGGTGAAACTCAGCGGTCCACGGGGGGAGGTAAATACGTACGCCCTCCTAGACGAAGGGTCTACTGTGACGCTAATAGACGAAGAATTAGCGAAGCAACTCACTAACGGCGGACCGAATCGACCTCTGAACATAAGGGGTATTAACGATCAGAGAAGGATCGACAGCGAAGCGGTCAAGGTTCGTGTCAAAGGGGTACACGAACAAGAAGCCTACTTAGTGACAGCCCGCACAGTAAAAGGACTACAGCTACATCACCAACGCGTACCGCACAACTTAGAACGGTACAAGCACCTGCGAGTTGTACAAGATAGCATCAGTAAGGGAGAAGCTCGACCTCGCATATTGATAGGTGCCGACAACTGGCATCTAATAATATCGCGACAGCTGCGCGCCGGCAAGAGAAATGAACCCGCCGCGTCGAGAACGAAGTTGGGATGGGTACTGCACGGGTCGGTACCCAGGAAATCGATTTATCAAGACCAGGCGGCCGTACTTCACATCTGCGCGAGCGACGTCCAACTACAGAAGCTCGTCGAGTCACATTTCGACGTGGACTCGCTTGGCGTATCGACTAAAGAAAAAATTAATAAGCATGAGAAGAGGACCAACCGGCACAGATGTTTTTATGGAGGGACAAGCCTACGGACCCTCCGAGAAGATTTAAAATGGTCTCCATGATATTCGGAGCCAGCAGTTCGCCATACCTCGCTCACAGCGTAAGAAACCGCAACGCCGTCGACTATGAAAGTAAATACCCAGAGGCGGCCACGGCGGTCAAGGAGCGACACTACATGGACGATTACCTAGACAGTGTCCCATCTGAAGAGGAGGCTATTAAAATGGTGAACGAAGTTACCTACATCCATCAACAAGCGGACTTCAACTTAAGAAGATGGAACTCAAATAGCAAGAGAGTTTTAGCTAGCATACCCGAAGATAAGAAGTCTGAAAGCGCGAATGTAAAGTTAGCAGCACACCAGAAGGAAAAGACATTGGGGCTGCGCTGGGACCCGAGCTCCGACACCCTCACCTTCAACACTGACATCAAGAGGGTTCCCGATGAGGTCAGACTGCGGTTGAGAGCACCGACTAAACGCGAAACCCTAAGCGCGGTTATGTCGGTGTACGACCCACTGGGGCTTATCAGTCAATATACGATCGTCGGCAAGATGATATTACAACGCTTGTGGCTCAAGAAGGTTGATTGGGACCAGGAATTGCCATCTGAAGACGCTAACCTATTCGACGAGTGGATAAGGCGACTCCCAGATGTCTCAGCACTAGCAATACCGCGGTGCTATAGCTACAACGTAACGCCGGAAACTCACATCGAGTTACACGTGTTTGTCGACGCAAGCGAGCAAGCCTACGCTACGGTGGCCTACTGGAGGATCGCACACGGCGATCACATAGAAACAATACAAGTAATGGCCAAGGCGAAGGTGGCTCCACTGAAGTTACTAACCATTCCGAGACTGGAGCTCCAAGCTGCGTTAATCGGGGCACGAATGGCTAACACTATAGTCAGGGAGCACAGCTGTTGGAAACCCAAACGAGTCATATACTGGAGTGACTCCCGCACCGTCCTTCAGTGGATAAGAAACGAGACGAAAAAATACACGCCGTTCGTCTCACATCGCCTAGCTGAGATCGCCGAGCTCACACATACAGAGGATTGGCGATGGGTGCCTACAACACTCAACGTAGCCGACGATGCGACCAGGCTTCAAACCGACGGGATCGACAGCCGGGACCGGTGGTTCACGGGACCGCAATTCCTACGAGCCACAGAAGAGCACTGGCCTACGGAGAACGGGGAAGGTGAAGAGACCGGGGAGACGTGTTACACCGTCTCAGAAGAGGACTCGGACCGCAACGACTCATTACCCGACATTAGAAGGTTCTCCAGTTACCTGAAGCTTATAAGGGCGACGGCACTTACTCAGCTATTCGTCGAGAAGCTTCGATCTAGAGACAAGACTCTACACTTAGAAGTGTCACACTTAGAAGCGGCCGAACGACGGTGGTTTCAACGCGCGCAGCGGGACTCCTTCAGCGAAGACTTAGCGCGGTTAAGTCACAACCAGCCGCTACAACGACACAGCAAATTTAAAAGGCTCGACGCAGTATTGAACGACGGGCTAATAACCGCAAGAGGCCGTATAGGTGCGCTCTATTCTACAACGCACTCTAATGAGCCGGTAATACTCGACGGGCAGCATCCCTTTACTCACCTGCTTGTCGAGCATTATCATCGCCGGGCGGGACACGCGAATAACGAACGAGTCGTCAACGAGCTCCGTCAACGATTCATCATACTGCGCTTGAGGCCTACAGTCAAGAAAGTAGCACGAGCGTGTCAATACTGTCGCGTGTACAAGGCGACTCCGACGACACCACCGAAAGGAGACCTACCTAAAGTGAGGTTGGACTCGGGGCACCGCGCCTTCACCTATTGTGGCGTGGACTATTTCGGGCCCCTAACGGTGACTATCGGACGAAGACACGAAAAGAGGTGGTGTGCACTATTTACCTGTCTCACCACAAGGGCCATTCATTTAGAGATCGTCCAGTCGCTCTCTACGGACTCAGCTGTTATGGCGCTGCGAAGGATGGCCGCCAGAAGGGGTTGGCCGCGCGTCATATACTCCGACAACGCCACTAACTTTAGAGGGGCCGACGTCGAACTGAGAAATACATACGGAGCATGGATCGCAGCACTACGGGACTACGGTCTGCAGTACAACACCGACTGGCGTTTCATACCGCCGGGGGCGCCACACATGGGAGGAGCCTGGGAGCGCTTAGTGCGTTCAGTAAAAACCGCACTAAGCACCACGCTCAAAGAAAAGTCGCCAAAAGAAGAGGTACTGCAGACGTTAATCACCGAGGCCGAGTACAGCGTGAACGCGCGACCGCTCACGCACGTCTCCGTGGACCCCGAGGACGAGGAAGCACTAACGCCGAATCACTTCCTCATCGGCTCATCGACGGGGCTACCGCGGACGGGGCCATGCACCGAGGCGGACCGCAGCACGTGGAGAAGGGCGCAGGCACTGGCGGACCAGTTCTGGCAGCGATGGCTGCGAGAGTACCTGCCTACGCTCATTCCGCGGGGGCCGACCAACGCACAGGCGTCACAACTGCGGGAAGGCGATCTCGTAATTGTGGTCGACTACGCCTTACCCCGCAATACCTGGCCGAGAGGAGTCGTCGAGCGAGTTCACCCGGGACCTGATGGCATCGTCCGGTCTGCAGACGTCCGCACAAAGGGAGGTGTGTTCCAGAGGCCAGCGACGAAGCTTGCCGTCCTTCAGATGGAGGAGGCTTCGAAGAATCTACGCCGGGGGGAGAATATTACGGACGACAACGGCCTAAGAATTTAAATGTAAATGTTGATTAATGTAACTTGTGTATGTAATTAAGACTATGTAAATAAGACATTTTATTGCAATAGATATAAGTCCTACGTAATAAGAATAGATATGTAAGAGTAGGATAGCAATAGAGTGTAAGCATAGAATTGTAAGAGTAAGACAGGCTATGTTAGAAAGGGACGGCAATAGGACGCGGTTGCTGACTGAGCCTGCGCCTGTTGCGGTACCCAAAATAAGTACTTAAGCTCGCCTTTTTGTATGGAAAAGTGTGTACGCCTCGGAATAAAAACAAGAAGAAAAGAACTGAAGATTCAAGTTGGAGTTTTATTTGAAAACCCATAATCTACAATAGGAGTCGCCAATTCATCGCCGGCTTTGGACGAGAGCTCTTTTTACACCTTTTTTGAAGAACCCCAAATCGCTTCGGGAATACCTCAGAAGGAGTTTCATTCCACATCTCGCACGTCCTTGCAAACCAAACCGTGGAGGACCGCCACGAGTCCAGTTGGTGTGGATGGAACTTCATCCTTCGGCGAATGGTTCGATGGAAAAATGTTGACGTAGGCACCAGGTCAAATAGTTCCTCGAAACACTCACCATTGTAAAGCCGGTAGACCACGCAGAGGGAACGCACTTTGATGTGCCGCTCAGACAGAAAGTTGGCTACCTATGCGCATAACCTCTCGGGAAGACCGTAATATGGAAGCTTCGCGAGAAGGGCCCTGTGCCGGACCCGGTGAAAGGCCTTTGCGATGTCCAGGATAACTGCCAATGCCTCACCATTGCTCTCAACGGCAATCTTAAAATCTTCAAGCCTCGTGTATAGCTTTCGGCTATACCCGAGGTCTGTACCGTATGACAAAGTTTCATACTTACCTACAATCTACATGCATACGTCAAAAATGATTACCAACAATGGGTTGTCCAAACCACAAAATAACCTCGAAACAATGCAATAAATAAAATTGTCTAGCATTAATTGAAGACAAGAAGACGACCAGAATCAAAAGAAGTTACTAAACAAATCTCACGTTAATAGCTAACTTTGACTATACTCGCTTTTATAAAGCAAAATTATTCCGTATCACTTTGACAACTTGAATGTCAGCAATGCGTAAACGACTCTTAGAGTCTTCTTATAATAATACTAGATTACGTTAACGTCTTCTATTACCATAATAAGGGAACACAATTACGGTAAGAAAAAGTAAAATAACCGCAGATCCACATTTAGTTCGCATTCGGAACGCACCCGCCCGTTTCACTACCTACTAGAAGTTGGTCAACTAATCCAAGTTTTCCTTTACGAGCTAATGAGACGAGTTTGATTCGAATTCCCCTGGCTCCGAGGAATGGCCACTCGCTTTGAATGGTATTTTCTAACTACGTTCTCGTTATTTACATAGTATAACTGGACTGTGGAGTATAAGGGAACTAAACTTCTTAGGATAACTAGTTTGCTAATAGATACTCAATTTCGTGTTGTGTTACTGTCCAAACAGAACTTTCTTAAGGCAATTGAATAATTACTCGTATTTTAATCAAATCTGTTATAATATTAGGTTTCATTATTCTTTTTATAAAATACTGATGTACGTTCATCGTATGTTTGCACCGCTTAAGTTCATTTATCTTTGTTACTGCGTAGTAAACTCTGAGTTAGCGCTTAAATAGATACAGGTTTTTACCAAACTGGGAATCAACTACACAGAAATCCTTGCTTAATTGAAGGCCTGGAACTCGAAAAAAGAAGCAGTGAATGAGCTGGTAAAGAAGCAGACTAATGTTCCCACGGAAAAAAACTAAGCCGATTGTATATATTTACAAAACGTTGGTTTTCATACATTTCATAGAGGCTTAATTAATATCTAATGAACCTCGGTAAGATACACTTGTACTCGGTTTCTCATAAATAATACCACACTATATTGTTACACATTACCCGCCACGAGCTACTATAACTCATTAGATAGTGCAGGCTAACACCAGCTCTGTATAATAGCACCAACAACCTGCTGATTATGCTATGAGGCAGAGGAAACACTCATCTATATTCTCTAAGTATATTTGTATTAGGTGCATGACCTCGTGGTTTTATGTCAACCCATAGATAAGTATACATATCTCACCGCCTTGTAATAGAAGAAAGCCATTAAATGGCTTAAACGGCTGACAATTCTGTCAGCCATTTAATGGCTGACATGCGCAGTTAAGTGGTGCAAAAACACGTAATCGAAGAAAAAAGTGCGAAATAATCTAAAAAGTACATTTTTTTCTACATTAATATTTTTCAAATACGAAAATAGATGACAGTGACAATTTCAATTCCCAAAAGTGGTTACATTTTCATGTTAGGAGTGAGTAATCTTTACTAATCTGTGTGTCAACCATACAAACTTATAACCGTCTGTACCTATTTCCACATAGATATTAATCTTTTCGTATAGTATGATAATCCTTAACACAAAAGGATACCCAAATATCAATTCTTTGTTATTGTACTAACAGAATCTTTTTCGAAACCTAATCCCTATCGAATTCGGGTTACAAATCAAAACAAACATAACAATTCCAGATTTTCTTATTTAATTCGCTGATAAAACAGATTCTCTGCTTATTGGACTGCGCGTAGACAAACAGAGCATCTGGCCTCCGTAATGGAAATAACATAGCCCGAGGTCGGAAATCAAATTGACAGAAGAGGTTAAACAAACGATGTGGCCAGGGAGTCGAGACCGTAGTCCGTCGAATATTAATCGGCGGGTAAATGGTCTTTTATTTGTTTTTCCCCTCCACCGGCGTCACACGTTAGGTCAGCGGATCACGCTAACACTCGGAAGTGAACTGATTAATGACGAGCATGCCACGGATCCTTTAATCAAAGTGTCCCTTTTTAATCTTTCTACATCAAGTGTCGTGTCATTTATGTTCTCGTAATTGTGTTAGAACCCATTTTATAATACGTATATGATTTTCTATTGAATGGAAGTTCTTACGATATTATTGCTAATATATATACCAAAATGTAGACGCGATGGTAATGGTAATAGCAAGTTTGGCAAGTAATGTTTGTTTTGGGTATTATAGGTATAGTCTGATTCATAATTAGGTGTCCAAAATGTAAACAAAGGTGTTGACCTATCAAGAAAATATGTTTCAAATGGTAGTTTCTTATTTTTGTCGATATTAAAATAATACAACAATAATAAAATTGTAATCTAAATAAATTAAGATTAATTCACATTTTCTAATATTTATATCACCTCAATTTCGTTACATACAGTAATAATAATAAAAAACAAAGTTTATGGTAGAAAATTAAAATGTGATAATGGTAACACAACCGGAATGCAAAACATTTCTTGTGCCGTCATTTTTAAGTTTCGTAGTTGATATTATTCATTTTCGTGATTGTGATCGAATTCGAATGTTTTCTCGTTTACATAACGCGTTTGTTAAATTGTGTATATTTGTTAAAGTTTTAGTTTTTTGTTGAATTTGTTAAAGTTTTTGTTTCTTGTTACTTTTGACAGTAACATTTCTTTGTTTAGATTTTGGACACTTAATTATGAATCGGACTATAGTGTTGTCTACACGAAGGTTTGAAGGTGGTATTACCCTCTGTGGTTCGACTCCGGCGGCACCACCGCCACACCTCTTTCTGTCTAATAGCAGCAGTATTGCGCTGTTGTATTTTGGTTTAAAAGGTGTGGTAAGGGAGACATACTTATCTGAGGCTTTCCAGCTTAGTTCTCAGGGGTAGCGGCGCATTTGTGAGCGACCTGAGGTAGGAATCAAATCTTATCTGGGGTTGATTACAGATGTCCGTGGGCGGCAGTAGCCACTTACCATCACATGGACTGCATGCTCGTACGCTATCCTCATATTACAAAAAAACAAATAACATCTTAACAACGAAAGCTTTATGTCTTCTAAAATGTTCATGCCTATTTACAATGCTTTCTTTAGTTGTTTTCCATAACATATTATTTTAGTTAAAAAGTCAACCGTTAATATTTTCCGTTCCGTTCGTTCAAGTCATTAACATTTCGATGTAAAAAATCTGTAGCAAGTCGGTCGGCGGTAATTATGCAGATGTAAATGCAGATGCAACACGTAATTGTTCTTTTCGATTTTCCATAGCTCGTTCAGGTTTTAGAAGAGCTGCAACCGCACGTACAGTCAGCGACCAAAAAAAGGAAGCTTCGTGCATTTTATTTTTTATTCCAATAGCATGAGAGAAAATGAGGAAACTAAACTTGTTATTGGCTGACTAAAACTGGGTTAGTAGTTAGAACTTAGGAAACAGAAAAAATAATACAAAAATTCCTAAAGAAATTTGCAAAACCACCTATAAAAGAATCAAGACGACATCCAACATGTATTTTGGGGCATTTGGCGTTGTTCCATCTCCCAACCAAAAACATAGTAACAAACAGTATGGAACCATAAAACAAACTCCATACATTACCAAAAATATAAATATTAATATCGCAGTATCTTGGTAACTTATGAACACTGTTGCTTCAGTTTAGGCATATGTATATCTACTGCTACAGATTAAACACAATGTTATGACATTAAATTTTTTTCAACACTTTATTGAAAATATTAATATTCATATAGGTACTAAACTTTCAGTATAAAAACAAGATATTTCACATTTTAATATGTAACAAAATTATATTAATTATTTATATAACAAAATTATGAAGAAAGTTCTTCATATACCTGGGTATTAGTAAAGCATAGTTATAATGTTAATTTAAGGTATTATATTTCATAGATAGATTCACTTTCCGATGGAGTAGATCCTTGGTTCATAATATTATCCAAAAGGATTCTTTTGCAGTAAGATATCAACTGAAAACAAACCAAAAATAAAATCAAAACTAATTTAAACCAAATATTAAATAGTTTCTTCTGAAAAGAGCAGCAATGCTTAAGTAGTATGTATCATCATCATCATCATCAACCCATTACTTTCCCACTGCTGAGCACGGCTCTCCTCTCAGGATGAGAAGGATTAGGCCATAGTCCACCGCGCTGGCCAAGTGCGTATTGGTAGACTTCACATACCTTTGAGATTTTTTTTTTATAAATCTCTCAGGTATGCAGGTTTCCTCACGATGTTTTCCTTCACCGTTTAGCAAGTGATAATTTAATAAAAGTAGTATGTATAGAAATACTTAATAATGTATAAAATTATAGTGGTATGAAAACCTCTACTGAACCACAAACAGTGCCTATATCTAATTATGAATATTAAAGGCGATTGCAGGTGCGATAATGATGTGTGATGATACTCTTTACGAAGCAGTTCAAACAGCGCATAAAAGCGAAAAGGGGCTTACACCATTCAACCCGAATTAAAACCACTCTAACCATAAATGCAATAGTTACGAGTTCATCCTCTATAAACGTACCTCTTGGTGGCATTTTTTGGCTTCTTTGTTAATTTTCTTCATTTCCTGTTTTAAATGTGTGTCATTTTGAAATCTTTTGTTGACGAACCAAGATTTGTCTGTGACTACCACTGGTAATACATATGGGTACCCTGTACAAAAAATAAATCAAAAGTTGGTACAAAAAATCTACCATATCTGTATTTTTCTTGTATTTTTAAGGTCTAAGAATATCTTTTAAGATGTAACAAGCCTGTTTTTGTCCTTAAAATAAGAGTTAATGTTATTTTTAGATTAATTTAAAATTAACATCAATCAGTACAAACTTGTACAAATAATGCTATGAAGTCGACAAGTTTTCCACTGAAACAATTTTTTAGAACTTGTAGATAAAACGTTTTAAATTGGAGCTCAAAGTCCGAAAACGTCATAGACAATAAAAATCAGATTTTATTATACATTATCTTTAAAAAACAAGCAATAAAAGCCAACGCAGTACGCAAGCCAAGTTGAAATTTCAAGTTTCTTTTTCCTTTTAACGCAACAGAGAACGGTGTCCAGTAGAAAGAGTGTAATGCCCGGATTACACAATTCAACTTGATAGGGTATCCGCGAGCCAATTCTATCTAGAAGACAATGAACTCAGCAAATGGAAAAATAAGATCGTTCATACTTGCAACTACATAGAGGTACAGAGCTCCAATAATAATGTAATATTCGTACATTCGTGGAACGGTTATGACTTGTACGTGAATTATTACGTACCTATTTACTATTACGGACATTATGGAGAATGCTGTTACAATTATTTGACACAGCGCATTCTACCTTATCAGTAATAGTACTACTCGTATGTGTTCTGTAACCACCTTCCAATGTATGGGATTCCACTTATGTTTGAAATAATAGTTTGCTATTATTAACTTGATTAAAGTAATTGCTAGATCGACGGGTTAGACATGAATAGAAGACTTAAGCTAATTCACTTGCTTAGACTTAGAAGTATGCAGGTGAATGTGGGTGAATATGTGTAATTTAGGTCTAAAATGAAACGAATCGACCATAATAATGGATAGGAAAGTTAGGTAAGTACTTCATTGCAAACACAGATAGACTTGTCTACGTTAATGAGAGAGAAGAAGTACAACAATTTTGAATAACGTAACAATTCCGTACCTTTCAAAGTTCCGATAGAGCCGTCACTGATTACACCTATGTTACTGTAAACTTTCGTTCCCTCTTTACCGGAACGCGCTAACCAGATGTCTCGCAAAGTTTTCGCAAACTCAGACGCCCTATAAATACATCCGTACGGATTCTTCGAAGCCGATGATGACACCTTTGGGAAAATATGCATTTTTAATGATATACTTACATAAGTTTATACCTACATAGCTATATTGCTGCTAGGATAGTCGCCAAACAAAACTCTACCAGGAGTTTCTAGTTTATTAGACAAATCCTAAATATGTAAAAGGACTACATTGCCAGTATGCCAAAAATTAGCCAGAACGTACATTCTACAAGTTTTCTCAAAAGTATAACCATCTAATTATTAGCTACTCACTATTATATTTACTCACTTTATGAATAAACTCCCTTTTCATCCACGAAGGATTTAACTGCGTATGATCTAAATTCATTGAGTCTAACAAATCTTTGCTGATCATCCCCCGGTCACATTGTGATTCGTCACTGCCAACGTCATGAATAATTAACGGTTTCTCCACTTCTACATGAAATACTTCATCATTTGCAGCCCAAACAAGCGCATCATTGACAACATTACATTCGACCTAAAATGAATAGTTTTAATTAGCGAATAATGAAAATAAACGACTTAATAAATTTATTTAACGTAGCAGACATTACAATAAACGTTTGATATTATTGCTAATCAACTTGGTTAAAGGGCTCCAGACCCACTTGTTGTTGAGAACCCGAAGCGAAAAATAGTCCTAGTTAAAAGTGTTCCAACGCAAACTTTGTCACTTTTATACTAAAGCGAAAACCTCATAGTGCTGTAAACCAGTCACCAAAAGCGGGTCATAATGGGTTGATTCTGTTTATAAGCTTTCTAAATAATCTGTGAAAAGATAATCTCCGGTTGAAAATTAACGACTTACATAATAGAAACAAGATACGTTAAAATCATTAAAACATTTATTTACTTGTTAGTAGATTTTAATATTAATAAGAAGTGCTATGCAAAATAAAACATTTGGTTGCAGGTTCTTCTCTGAACTACAGCAATAAAGTCGTCGCGACAGTAGAAACGTGCGTCCTGAGAAGTTTTAGTATCCATCTTACTTTTATGACATGAAAGGTCTTTGCTACTGAGTAAGTAAATAAGATAATTACACTAAAAGATGTTTAATTGTTGCAACCCATTTACGTCCAAATGCTATACAGGTATCCCAAGAGCTTCAGGAGAACGTTCAAGCGCAGGTTTCTAAAGTACATTAGAGTGAAGATTTTAAACTTATACTGGGCCAGGTACCAGGCAAATACATACCTATTTAAAAAAATTGCTGACGGTAACCCATATCTATTATTTAACAATGAATATCAAAATTAACTAATAAAATCTCAGAAATTCAATGTTACAACAGACGTATTGTACTTATTACACCTAAATTATGTCTGCGCTTCAAACTAAGCAGATTTTTTTTACATAATAATGTATTTAGGTATTTGTTTGATGCTTACGTTCAGATATTCGCCCAGAATGGACTTAGCAATTGCTGTTAAGGGTGTAGGGCAAAAGAATACGTCTTCGGGCAGATTAGTAGACAATGATTTTAAAATATCTATTCCCACCAAACCATCAACCATAAAAATTGGTTTTCTTCTATCCATAGGCTTGTTGGTCGTTGGCTTCATTTTATTTGTATTTAAATCTTCAACTTTAATATCAGGGAAACCCACAAAATTGCTTGCGAGTTTCATAATCAAATATAAATCTTCGAAATGTTCCTCAAATTCTTTCTTGTCAAATATATTAGGATTCGGAAAATTCGTTATAAAACAGAAAACATCTCCGTCTGAAATGCTTAAAACCAACGTTATTTTTAGTTTGTAGTTTTTACTATCATTTAGCCAATATTTCAATATAGGTCTTATACAACTGAGGTAATTACCTCGGTAAATCAGAAGTAATCTCTATCGAATTGTTACACGAAAAAGCACATGATTCTATTTCCAACTTAAGCTCTTTCGCAAATGTGATTTCGTTAGCATACACTAAAAGGCATAAATCGACCATTTGGTAATCGCCGAAAACCGCACCAGATAGGATCTTTACGATAACCAACTGTGCAGCTGGTCCAAGTGGATTAACGAATATTACTTTTATAGGCTCTAATATTGGTTCACATTGGAAGTTCATCTTTAAATGAAAGAACTAAAATATATATTTTGTGTATTGAAACCAGCTAGAATATTTAAATTTACCAACGATTATTGGGATAAATCCAAAATAGTATTTTAATATTGACATATACTGACAAAATGCTATAGCAAAATATCATTCAAATTTTCAAATATTGAGAAATATACCACTCAGCTCACAGACTTGAATCTGTGACTTGGCTACTCTGTTTCCTTATATTTTAACATTCATAGCCCGTCTGTAGCTTTTTGTATTTTCATATTTATGTTGAGATAACAATATTCTAGGGTAAATAAATTAAAATTATGCTAAATAAACTAACAAAATACATTGCTTTTTCTTAATATTTTAATTTTTAACAAACAGCTTGTAGACACCATACACTGCGGCTCCGTTGTAATATGCGCTTACCTTTAATTTAAAAAATACACTGTCACTTATCTGACATATTAGGTCTATCAAAAGTGTCCAAACCGACATTGATAGTAACGAGTTGTCAATGTCAAATTAGTCAAGTTTAGCTATGGGATGAATGGTTAACTGTGAGATTGTGACACGTCAAATGCCTGCGCTTATTTGTTACGATAAAAATGTTTATAGTGTAAATTAAAGTAATCATGGCCTCTAAGGACAAACCAGAAGTGTCCCCAGCAACGTCCACATCGTCGGTCAGGTCACAGCTGCTTGACAGATCGCCGTCAATTTCGTCAACAAAGGACGACAAATGGCCGGAACTTTTACTATCTAGGCCCGACAAGTCTTACTTCTATAGCACAAAATGTAAGTAACTTATTTATATCTGTAGTTATATGCACTACCTTATAAATTTACTCTTACAATATAAATTTTGTGCGCAACCTGAAGTTTACGTTTACAAATTGTAACCTTAAAAATTTGTTTACAATTGTTGAACTATTTGACACTATTGTAACACAAAAATACCCTACAAGGTATGGCATGACTTGTGAAACTGCGACTTCTTCTATCAAATTAAAAACATATTATTATGTACCTCATTAAATGAAACAGGTTTTTCTGTTCTGGTGACATGTTTTGAAACAAATTAATTTTCTATTCAAAACTCTAATAATATAATAAATGCTACTTTTCATACTAATTTTATCAAAATTTTTAATGCAACAATTCATGTATGTTTTTGGCAAGCCAGTTTGGTTGCGTCTATATGTGGTGTGAATATGTCTTATGTGCAGTGGCAAACTAAGGTAGTCAGAGGCCAGGAGCGGAAAGTTGTGTGGAGACCTTCAGTCTTGAAAGTTGATTTGATTTTACAAAATTACAAATGTCTCATAGACTTAATACTTTGCCAACAAATACATATTTCATTTATGATAATGAGTCCGGCAACCTTTTCGTTTAGCTAATACCAACCATGTTTGGGCATCCCCAGGACCTGGTGTGGAACGCCCCTTCTGCCCCCCTTCATTATTCACTCTGTAAATTAAACAATCTTAATGCTTATTACGATTTTAAAATATATATCGATATATTAAAATATATGAAGGTGGTAGAACCCTTGGTGGTTCGAGCTTAGTCCTCTGGGGTAGAGGTGCATCTATGGCCAACCTTAGGTAGGAATATCTAATCCTATCTGGGTTTGATTACAGATGTCCATGGGCGGTAGTAGCCACTTACCATGAGGTGTACGGAATGCTCATCTGCTACTCCCAAATTATAAAAAAAAAATTATGCTTGATATGGATATAAAAAGTATTATATTCTAACCAAGTCTAATACTCTAAATATAACATCTAATCGTATTTTTTGAGGCCTCTTTCCATTGTCAATAACTGCACACTATTGACATATATTATAAATTAAAATGTATTAATTCATTCATTGGAATTCCTCTTGTAATGGTTATGTGGAAACAGACATGTATATTTGCATATTATGGTCTTTCAAAAGCAGATTTTTCATTAAGAGTTACAGAAATTTTAGGTAAGAGTTATTTTGTATTTAAGAGCAATTTTAATGTAAGAATTATTATGTTCTTTAAATATTGAAATGACAGATTTGATGCTCTAAAGCCCATTTTTAATAATCAATGTATCCAGTGTTTTGGTTCCAAAGATCGACATTAAACAATTTCTTCATACTACACATTGTCAAATTTTGAACTTTTAGACATAAAAATTGAATAGATATATTTATTTTATTTGAAAAATCAATTGTACTACTACTATTAATTGGATAGATTGATTATTAAAGTCGGACATAAGTCAATATTCCTAATTAATAATAGTTTTGGCTATACATAACAATGCACTGAAAGTATGTAAAAGATGAATGTATTCAAATTTACTGTTAACTTTAAAATCTACGACATTTCAATTACTTTGTGAGTCATATAAGTTTTATATATCATTCATGTTATGCTCTCCTCTTATAAAATTCTGTAAACAAATCATTGTTTGAGGAAAAATATGCAAAATTATGGTACACATATTCATTTCATATCACAACACAATATACAAATGAAGGTCAAGTGATAGCAATGTGATGAAATTTGATAACATTATTTAACAAATGTACATATAAATTGTACATTTACATATATAAATTCAAAACTGGTGCTGTTAATGCTGTTTGTTAATCTTTTCAAATTTACAAATTAGCAAACAATAAAAAAATCCTATTGAGGTATTCCCACTGTGATATGTTCATAGTGTATTCTTAATAAATGAGTTTAATAGACCATTCAAGACCAATAATGAAAAGAAAACTATTTTATCACATAATTATATCCATACATGAACAGTTTGGTAGAGACAAATTATAAATATCTTTTTGTTATTTTATTTTTGTTCAATACTGTATTCTGTATTTGAAAAGTGCCCTCTATGTATTGACTGATGCAACAAACTAGTATTCATGAATGTTGTTTCAAGGCTTTTAGGGCGGGTTTCAAATCTGTTAATACGCTGACTACCATTCTTAGTGTTTCCGCCACCTTCCGCTAGATGGCAGCACTCGGGACAAGTATTGATTTCCACCCCTAGTGTAGAGACGCGGACAATCAATATACGTAGTAAAGTTGCTGGGAAAGCCATTTTAGTGGCCTTTTCCGTTTAGAACACGTCTTACCGTTATAATAATCTGCTTGTGTTTCTGATCTAGTGATCTAGAGCCCTAGTATGAAGTAAAGTGTACTGTCGCCGGCTACGTATAATAAAAAAATTTCGTGTGACCTTTAATTCCGGAATCTGTTGATATGCATATAGGAAAGTGATCAAAATTCACACCAGAGTGTTTGTTATTTCGCTTCATAGTTTTTTTGCTGAATTATTATGCGTTCTCTTGCCGCTGTGAATGGGGTGGATCCCTTGCCTGATTTAGGCATTACGTCAAACATCCAAGGCGACGAAAGTGCCGATGCGGATATGGCCGGGGCGCAGGACACCATTTACCTGTGCAATTTTAGAGTCTCCGTTGATGGAGAGTGGCTGTGCTTGAAGGAATTGCACGATATGGAAATGCAAGATTCTTACATACGCCCTTCAGACAACGGGGCGATTACTTCGCCTGATGATCCGATGCACTCTCTGATGGGTAAAATTATTACGACTTTCGTTTTAGGGTTAACATTTTTAGTGGCCGATTACAGTGTACCTACCCATTAGTCATGCACTGCGCAAACGTCCCCTAGTGCAGCGGTGCGTAAATATAACGCACAGGCGTTAACAGTTTTTCAAATCTTATTTCGCATTTACTGCGCATTTTTAATTTAGCTATACAGGATGTATGTTGTAATTCTCAGTGTGTAGTAAGTATAGTATTTAAGTCTTCATAACGTAATATTTTCTTTTTAGCACGCGACCCCGTGGTCATAGAGCGCAGTAATCTTGTAAACATCTCTAAGCTTATTGTGAAGGAGCTAATTGAACAATCTCTGCGTTATGGGCGGATGCTCGACAGCGACCATTTGCCGCTTCATCACTTTTTTATTGTCCTCGAACATGTTATGCGTCATGGGCTTAAACCGAAGAAGGTAAGTGTTTTGTTGTGGTTTTTACCTTAAGGATACTACACACTTATATTATCTTGTATAACTATAGATATTTCCTATATTTAGATACTTTAATTCATAAGTGGGACCTATTTTATTAAGTAAACTTTAGCGGAAAATAGTACTATTAAAACTACTTTCTTTGCTGCTTAATCGTAGTTATGTTCGCATATGGATTAAACTCTAGTAAATCTAAATATCTACTGTCGAAAAAATTAGATATATTGAATTATGATATAAAATGATTTCATATTAAGTAACATTTTCAGGGTCTGCTTGGTCCCAAGAAGGAGCTATGGGATATCCTACAAATGGTGGAGAAATACTCCCCCGAAGCTGCGGATATAACTGCGAGCGTTAGAGATCTGCCTACCGTAAAGTGAGTAATGTTTTTTACTTAATGTCAACAGTTATTGCAGGTTAGTTCAAGACAAGCTAAGCCTTTTAAGTTTAAACAAAGAGACATTTATAAAAATCCGTACAAATCAAAAAAATACAGGTAAGTATTAGGTATTAGTCCGCATTTTCAATATGTATAATGGCGGGTTTTATGTTCATATGCTTATTAGCATAACATGAAAACAATCTGTCCATTTGTACTAATTCGAAATTACGGAACCATTTTGGGTATTGTACATAGATAGAACGTAAACATCTATGGTCCTGGAAACATCTGTAATTTCTAGGTAGGTAGGTAAATACTAAAAATATAGGAGGAAAAGTACATACAATAAAATGTAAATAGATATTTCTTCGGCATCGCATAACCTTATAAGTTAGACCATTAAAATAAATTACAATATTACTTTAGTTCCGAAAACTTGTTTTATGGATAAAGATTGAGTGAAGACTAGAAAAATTGGTCTTCGTCACGCTACTTTGTCGATATTGGGACCACACCTTTACTGATATTAATCTTTAAACTTATTCAGTCAACTTAGGCATTTGTATTTGGAAATTATATTTCTGAAAACAATTTAAAAATTATTATTTCGTCATGTTTAATGAAAATTTCGTCAATTATTTAATGAGAAATAACAATTTATTGCCGTGAAAGGACTTCAATAAAATGTTTTTACCCGACTCCAAAACGTAATGTTTTTGAGCATACGGATGGATGTATGTCTCATTCTTTAATATGCCCTGCATCCCGAATGGCTTACGGATTTTAACACATAAGACGTTTTTTTCGTTTAAATTGTGGAAACGACATTAGTTGTATTTTTTAGCAGTTGGGTCTTTTTGTTTGTATATCTAGTCTCCGAATACTTTTAGGACTGCAATGGGACGCGCGCGCGCTTGGCTTCGCTTGGCATTGATGCAAAAGCGGCTCGCTGATTACCTCCGAATCCTTTTGGAGCACCGCGAGGAAACTCTTGAGGAGTACTTCGAGCCTCATGCGCTGATGCTGAATGAAGAAGCAGTTATTATCACGGGCTTGCTCGTCGGTCTTAATGTCGTCGATTGTAATCTGTGCGTTAAAGTAAGTTTTTTAACAATTTAAGACGCAACAGTATTTTATAAAATAGAACGAAATTTATAGGGTTATAAGATACATAACTTTGATAGGATTTGGTCTTTGATAGGATTTGAGTTGATGTGATATACTATAAGTCTTAGTCATTTGATCCGGTTTTTATCAAAAGACAAATAACTGACACATTTGTTACCTATAACATTCCTATGAATATCTAAACTTATGTTATAAAAAAATCACGCACACACATATAGTTAAAAGCTTAACACCAATTTTGTTTATCTTTTACTTAAATAAGGCAACAAATAAGAAGGCAGTTATTATTGACACAACATAATAGTGCGCATAAAAATACTCTGACTTTCTTTCCCATATCAGGAGGAAGATCTGGATAGCCAGCAGGGCGTGATAGATTTCTCGCTGTACCTTCGTGGCAGCAACTCGTCCAACGACATAGCCGGCAATGGAAACAACGCCAACACCGAGCCGAAGCAACGCCACATCAACACTATGCTCGACCAGAAGAATTACATCGAGGAACTGAACAGACATCTTAAGTAAGTATATTTTTATATAATTATAGGTTAAATAGTAGCGAATTTGCAGTCTGGTAAATTTGGTGATCACTGCATAAAAAGACATACAGCCATGAATATGAGTTAAATATGAAATATGTCTAAAATGTATACGATGATAAAAACAACAACAATTCTAAATGTAATCAATCTGTGACAATGGAAATACCATTTGACGAATGTTTTACAGAATAATTATGAATACATTAATACATGATACAACATATACATACATAATGTATATGTTGTATCAATTTAAATAAAAATATAGAGAAATTATAAACTAAATGAGGTAATGAAAATGCACTGTAGCGACTTCCCGTCACTCATCAAGAGATGGCGCTGCTGAATCACGCTATCGAAGTTTTCTAAACATCTTGCATATATACAAGATCCGAACTGAGACTGTTGGAGCACGACCGCTCCCCGGGCATGATCACCTAGCCCGGCGGGAGATCTCCCTTTGCCAAAGACCCTTAGTGCAATTAATCCTATGTAAAGCTAAGTTTGAAGGGAATATGAATCACACCCGTTCTTACTAAACAGGATGGATTAGTAAGAGTACAATTAAGCGTGCTTATTGCAAATTAATTTAAATACGGTATTTTTATTCCTGACCTCGAGAAGCACCAGAGATAGTACGTACGATACTACAAGTACCATTGTTCTACCATTCGCACGATATTACCAACAATAGACTTTCTAACGGCCTATTTCACCACCTAATAAACCGTGTAGCTTACAAATTATTAAACTGATGCCATATACAAAAGCTATCTTATAATTTGAGGATGGGTCTAATAGCAGTGGTGTGATAGGCAAAGATTTTCTTAAGGAGATTTATTTACATTTTTTAGTTTTGCAATGTTTATATGCCTCTTATTTGAGGTGGTACGCGTACATAATTTGACTGTAAATCGGCTATGGTGGTCACGCCCTTTGTAGCAGTATTAGAACAGAGAAAACTAATTTAATCCATTATAGTGTATGAATAGGGGACGTTTTCAGTACCTTATTTGGGAGAAACTTTTATCATTAAATATTAGAGACATAATAAAACCGTTAACTGAAGCCCTAGTAACTAACTCAAAAACGCTTTAATCAAATAGTTCCTATATGTTTTAAGCTTTTTCTATCGAAAAATATATATGGATAAATGTTAATAAACAATTACATCTTTATGTAGGTACATTTTAAACGATATAAAATATCACCCAAATTAATTCTGAAGCATGTAAAAGTAGCGTAGATAATAATAATAATATGCATGCGAAATACCGCCGACAGGAAATCTACAATCTAACGACTATTCTATTTTCGATACAGTTAGAAACAACTGGACGACATCCCAATAGCCAATTCGAATCTTTGATCAATAAGTGGTGCGAAGTTTAGCCACAACTTTGTCGGTTTTACAATCGTTCGTGTGTATTGAGACTAATTTTACTAAGTTGAACGATTGATGAATCAAACCGGTTATTTCTCGTAACCATACTTGCACGGATGCTTATTACGCCCACTGCATACCAATCATCTTTTGTTATTATATAAATTGACCTCAAGTACTGCATAATTCTATCATAACAATAACTGATACAGTACTTCATATAACATATATAATTTTATATACAGAGTAAATCTTTCAAGTGGGCCTGGGTGGACCGATATTTATGGATTAGCGAAAAATGCTGAGTTTTTGTTGTAGCCGCCTGGTTTGGATTAATAAATTAATTACATCACAGTGAGACAGTGCTACTCAACTCTTGAAGTTAATATTACATCACAGTGAGACAGTGCTACTCAACTTCTACGACATTCACGAATAGGTAGTGGTGTAAGTTCTCCACACCGTACTGCTTGTCGTTCTTCATATGGTTATATTAAAAAGGTATCACCCCACGGGTAGTTCTCCACACCGTACTTCTTGTCGTTCTTCATATGTTTAAAAATATTTAAAAAATCAGCTGATTCTGTTTTTAAAGTCATATATGAAGCCGACAAACATAGTCATCAAGGATACATCAGTGCTATGTACTTGGGCTACAGAGACCATCGGAATGTCAGTTTTCTACAACCTAAAAAGATTCAGTAATTTAGAATTTTATTAAGCTTTATATACGTCGGAAATTGTGAAATGGTTTGTTTTATTTTAGTGCCACTGTTGCCAATCTACAAGCGAAGGTGGAGGGCTTGACTACAACCAATGCTCTCATGAAGGAGGATCTGGCTATTGCCAAAAACACTATGATTCAGCTGGTCGAGGAGAATAATCAACTGAAACATGCCCTAGGTAAGCTTTCTGAGTGTTTATGTTATTACTTGTTTGTAAGTATTTATTCATATTTAATCAAGAACATGAATAATTTAAATCTTAGTTAACAAAAGAACACAAAACCTGGAAAAATAAAAAAAAAATCTTCAACGGTATTAGTTGTGATTTTAGAAACGTTTTTATTTGAATGTTTGTCTATTTACCTTAATAATACAGGCAGAGTTAAAGAGCAAGTTTTAAATTTGAGTTCTTTTTGTTAAAATAAAACGGCTCGTTTTTGGGAATTTAAAACATAAATTATTTTTTTATGGTTATCTTTTATTTTGTACCTCTAACTTATGACACCTTATAATGATAATTACTATAACATAGTCATATTTATTTTAAGTGACGTCATGATTAAAAAAGAAGTGTCAACTACATACGAATTTTCCGAGTTTGTACGAATCTTATCGCGCTTACTTAGGCTTACGGGCACACCTGACCACTAAGGAGAGTTTACTAAGAAATTCTCATCGCGAATAATAATAAAACAGTGCATTAGATAAGACACCTTGCAATACGTTGAGTCACGGATCTTTTGTATCGCTTAGTAGGCATTAGTATGCCGGTGCTGTCGCGCGTGTCGCCACTTCATCGTCAAATAATAATAAACTTCATACGAGAACCGTTATGCACTACCGAACCGATGGGTAATTCAGCAGCAAAGAATCAAATGAAAAAACCCTATTGGTCCAGGACTTGTGAGTTACTAAAATGCAGTGAATATTTTCGTACTGAAAGCGGTTGTCGGCTCTCAATCGATGTTTATTTATGTATCTGAACACGTGTGTTTGTTTTTTGTTCAGGTCAGGACATTACCAAAGACAGTAGGATGAAAGTGACGGAGCTGCAAGCCGAGGAAGAGGTAATTTAGTGACCTGTTACTGTGTACTAGCGTCTCGTATCACTTGAACTGATAGTGAAATGATAACACGTGAATTCGCTTTTTGTTTGGAAATAGTATATGTTTGATAAAAGTTTAAAATACGGAACAATTATTTTTTTCTAAAGTCACTCCCATCGTCAGTTACTTATACAAAATTTCGCATAATACAGTTTTAAAACTCGTAGTTTGCAATTTCTTTATTTGCAAGATACCTAATGACATCATTTATTTACATTACTCATGTCATTAATTTATTGTTAAATATGACTATTTCAATAGTATATGATTTCACCACATTGATATTCTTATTATCATATTTGGAGCAACATGTCCCTATATAGATATATCAATTTAATTGGAAAATTAAAAATAATATATTAAAAGAATAATACTTAATAGTACTGTTACTGTTTTCTAGGAAAAACGTAGTGTGAAAAGTACATCGTCAGACAAATACAAAAATGACAAAGATAGTGAGTTGGGGAAACAAGTGGAGGAAGAAAGGAAGAAAAATATAGAGCTTCAGAAGGAACTGGACTTGCAAGTTGGTATTACGCTTTAAATCTTTAATTTTACTGTTGAGTCTAAAACAAAGTCAATCATTGTAAAAATGGTTATTATAAAATTAAAAGAGTTACAGTACAAAATTATGAAATTCGAAATGTTCACTAAACAGATATGGATTGTAACGAATTTTATCTTAGAAATGCAATTATGAAATTTCAGATATCTCTGAAGGCTGAAATGGAGGTAGCTATGAAGCTGCTTGAAAAAGATATTCATGATAAGCAAGACACAATTATATCTCTACGGAGGCAATTGGATGATATAAAATTGATTAACCTGGAAATGTACAAAAAGCTGCAGGTAAGACATATTTCTATACATTTTTTGAAGCACATATCACTTATTTTGTCTTTCAGCAACTTTAGATTGACATGAAATATTGCACATAACTTTATTTATTGATCCTCAAATAAAATATATGATTATAATAACATAAATAGCCTATACTATATAAATCAGTGAAGATTATAAAAAAATCTATCTGAAAGATAAACTGTCGTTATTAACAAAACAGAATTTTGAGATTCCCAATTTGAAAGCGAACTATTGTATGAAGATATATAATCCGCTCCTCTTGTTTTGCATAAAATATAAACAAATATCCCCAGTCTTCATAAAAGACCCGAATAAACATCCCATCGTAAATGCTTGTAGGATTTTGTACCCTTTATTCAAACCTTGGTATCGCCCATTTCGTAACTCTGCTTTACGCCTTGAAATGATTTGCGTTTGACCTCTCGACATTGCATTTTTTATTTATTTATTTATTTACGTAATATACAATTGAGCGGACGAAATTAATTTTGCTTATTTAATTAAATATGCACATTTAAAATAATGTGAATCTTTATTATTAGACTATGAGACGTGAAAATGACGTCGTTGTCGCATAACGGACAATAAGTTAAAAACTCGATTTACGTAATGTAAAGCTAACAACCGTAGCGAGCTTCAATGACAGTGTCGCTATTCAAATCTAATTACTGGTATTGTACATTAATATAATGTCGGTTGCGTAATACTTTAGTAGTTTTTGTCGAGTGTTCGCGGTGAAGCGCTTGTGAGTGAAGGTCGCTATGTGGGTGCTCTAACGCCGGGCTCTCCTCACATTGTCTATGATTCATTTACGCTTGTGCGTTTTCCTTTAAACCTCTTTTCATTTTGTTTTTCCTCTCCACCGATGCTTACATAGTACCTTTTCGAAACTAAATTACAAAAATAATGTTAAGACTCCGGACACAAATCTGTAAAACATTCTTCTTTCATGTTTTTTTATCCTCTTGATTTTTATTTCATTAAATATATGAATCTTATCGCTTTTGTATATAAAATCAAATTTATAATCACTTTTTAATACTAATGCAATGCTGTATTCATCAATGCCGCGCTTGTTGTACGGAAGGAATGCGAGATGGAACTGACGCAGAAGGGCGAAATGGTGTCCAGGCTTCAGGGGAAGGCTGAACAAATTGGCAAAATACTGCACAATCTCGAGAAATATAACCACTTCCTAGGACCCGACCATGATCTAGTCAAAGCTCTCAGATCTCCTACTAACGATAATCTTGCTGAAAACTTAGAATCGTTCAGAGCTCATAGTAGCGTCCAAAAGGGTACAAAGTCAAAAGATGAAGGCCCGCCCAGTAAAAAACTAAACCTTCAGGAAATACCACCTTTTCGTAAACTAAACAGCGTGGACAAGGCGGCCCCGAGAGCCGCCGAGTGAATGGAATGAGATTGGAATGTGAACCATTCATTGTACATAGGTGTTTCAATCCACATCCTTAGGGTGGTATTTCCTGATAGAAAATTCAGATATATATCTAATAGCTAACATAATTAACTAGTCATGCTTATATATTTTGAGGATAATTTGTTGGTTAGATCTTGTTTCAAAAACCCTATTATCGAATACGTCACCTAAACCACCTTATTAGCCTCATAATATTATAAATGGAATGCTTACAATAACCAATTATTTAAATTATGTATATCTATGCCATATTACTAACAAGCTAAGGATCTCACAAACATTGTCTCCGCTCAATTGAGTTAAAGTATTATTATGGTTTATTTAGCTAAATTGTACTTACTGGCTTTGTTTTAGGAATGTGAAAGTTCCTTGAAACATAAAACAGAGCTAATAGCCAAATTGGAAGCAAAGACTGAGTCAATGGGCAGCACGATACATCAGCTCGATGAAAAGTAGGTTTAATATTTTTTTTATTATACGCATTAAGCGGCTCGGCCGCACCACCGTGAGGATCGAAAGAGTGCCTAGACATTGTGTAAACATTATTTAATTAATAAAAATGTATGTAACGCTTTACATATCAAATACTCGAATTCGCACATAGGTGTGGGCGATGCACTTGCGATGCTTGCTGGACAGATACGGAGGCGACTCTTTCCATTCAGTCGATATTGGCAAACCCTCACAATTAACTCGCTGAATGTTATTTAAAAACGATTTTTGATAATATATTTTGGTATAACTGTTAAATGATTTTAATAAAAAGATGAGACGGCAATGCGCTATTGTTGCTTTCGCTTTCTCGTTGCTGTGGTAAAGCAAATTAGTGATAATATTTATTGAATAATGTTAAGTTTGACTTAGGTTTACTTGATTTTTTTTTGTTAAATATGTTCACGAAAAACTGTCTGTCACAAATTATTATACGATCACAAATCACCAAAAATTTACATTGTTTACTGGAAGTAATATATAAGAAAACATTGTTATTTATCTAAATAGTTGACAATTTTATATAAATAAATTGATCTTAGAAAATTTCCCTATACGAGATCGTTGAAGATTAGTACATTAGTACATGTATGTATTATTGCAATAAATAATGGTATTTTGTAAAATTTTCCCGTAATTCTCGAGTATTAAATTGTGATTAAATCCATAGGATGGTTAAAATTATGGAATATATAATTTTATTTGATCTCATTGATGTAATTAATCAGTATTTAAAGCTAGCGCAAACATAATGCGTATTATTATAACCATGTCTTTTAGATATAGCACCGAATGTATGGAATCAAAAAATATATGTTGGTTTCTTTTATAGTTTTGTAATTTGGAAACCTTAGCCTATATGTAAGCATTCTTTGTAATAAAGCATTATTGAGCCGCAAAAAGTTATTTCATTTAACAGAAACCGGTGGATATCGCTTGTTTTACTTTATGTTGATTGTGTAGGTTTGCCATTGTCACTCCCTTGTGTTTGCATGACCTCGTGTGACCAGAAGCTATTATTTCACACGGCAACAGTGTAAATACCATATCAACTATCATTATTAGACATTAACCTGTAATTTTTGTAATACGAACTTCCTGTTATATATTTTTTGCTTATACCTGAGTAATATTATTATTTATAGATCATTAGTATGTTGCTCGTATCCTTTATAATACCTTCCTTTGCTTTTTATTTTACTTTATTTAAGACTTACTCGTATATTAACACATTTTGTTTTCGTATTATATGTGGCCGTGGTACATTGTACTTATCATAGTCATTGTAGATATTTATTATAGTCATCAACTTTGACTGTTGGTGGTATTTAAATATTAATACGTTTATGATAAAAAACATCCTTAATCAAACTTACTAAGATAAGTAGTAAACTGTTCGTAACGAGTGCCTTGAATAAACACAAAATGAAATAGATGCATACTAAACCAAATATCTTAAGTCCTCTTCTGGTTGGACATCGCTACGGATCTGGGCAGTTCAGACAGTCCTTTAAATTTATCGGGCACAGATATTTTTATTAAAGTTTCAATTTGAGGTGTCTTGGAAAATATTGAGTTCCAATAATTTTTGTGATATAAATAACCTATAAACTTCGCTTTTATATGATTAACGTTGAAGAAGTAACCAATTAGACTCCGAATATATAATATTTTTGGATTAGTGTGTAACATGCAGTATGCTGAGACAAAGGTGTGCACACTGATGAGCTGAAACCAATACCTCCCATTATGCGATCAATGCTTTATATATTTTTAACTTTACATACCACTTATTTTATGGTATCTATTTTGAATAAAAAGTCTATTAATTATAAATTAATAAATAATAATATAAATTATAAATTAGAAGTATATTTAGTTCCTTTGTCTTTGATTGGCATAGGTAGTTTATTATTCAAGATAAATTAATATACCTCACAGTGTCCTTACTAACTACTAACTAATGAAATATAACTTATTAACCATTCACTAACGTAATTAACATGTAGATGGCACTGGTTATACCGACAAGAAGCATAGTTCGTTTATTAAAGAAATATGGTGAAGTATAGTCATAAAATATATTTACATGTAATTAAACTATTAAGTCAGTAATTTTATTAAAATCCCGTTCCATGCTAGTATTACTCATCGACGTAGTTGGTTACCTTAGGCGTATGTGTGATCATAATCCTATTTAGATTTGACGTATATGAGATACATGTTTCTATATTAATATCATTTCTTTTGATTATATTTAAGAATTACACTCACTTCTTTAAAGGCCACAAATATATATTTCACTAGTTTATAAACATTGACCTGAAAAAACAATAAACAAAAGTAATTATTAATGCCTAAGTGAAATTAAAACAATTCCGCTTTTCTGAGACGAAAAATACGACTTCTAATTAACCTACTACACTTATAATAAATATAATTAATATATATAATGTCAAGAAAAAAAGATATTTACTTTGGGAAGTCGGTTGAACAGAAAGGTAAATGAAATTACAACAAATATTACTTATTACTCAAAGCTTGTGGAATAAAAAATGTGTGTTACAACAAAAACGATACACGGCAGGTTACAGGAAGATAAAACTGTAAAGAAAAGTTTAGAAGATACAGCGAGGTCGTTGGGGCAGAAGGCGGCCGCGGCTGAGACACGCGCCGTCGCCGCTGAGGGGGACCTTAGGATTGAACGGGAATGGAGGATATCGCTACAGGTAGGCAGGCTACATGGTGTAATATTAGTAAAATAATCGACTCATTCCACAGGTGTCATTGTACTACACATTGTACATTGTCGACATTGTATATTGTCTGTCACCTGTACACGTACTAACTAATTACAAAACAAAAAACCGTTAACTTTGTTAGTAGGTAGGTACATGTATGTATAGTCCGCGTAAAACTGCTAGTCCGCTCTGAATATTGAAAGAAATCGCGTCGCTTAGCAAATTGTATGACTACACCTGCTCGCAACAACTTCAGTATTTCAGTACTAGCAGTTTGGCGCGGACTATACAACCACGGACCTACTAACAAAGTTACCGGTTTTTTTTTTGTTTGGTAATATAGGAGTAACAAATGAGCATGTAGTCCATCCATTGTAAATGGCTACTGCCGCCCCACATAAGGGAACAGGAGCGGGGGGGGCTTAGATTTTTGTCACGTAGTACAATTCATCGAGAATCCGTTCTACTGGCGTATACAATAACGTCGTTGTACGATCGGCTGCTTTTGCTCGTCGCGGCGGCTCAGGACACAGTTCCCGTTTTTTTTTTTTTTTGCTCGTTTGCTCGTCGCGCCATTTCGTGACTCGTTTAAGGCATACCTAATCCCAAATTTACCTAGTACAACCCATCTCTAATACTACGTAACTATTTGAGGGGGGCGGTCTTAGCATATACTACGGGAGGGGGGAAGGGGTCGAAAAATATTAAAAAATTGGTCACGTAGTATGGATACGTTCCCTAAGATAAGATTGCTACGTGAGGTCGTTACCCCTGAGGACTAAGCTGTCTCAGAAAAAGTATGTCTCTTTTACCACACCCTTTATACCAAAACACAGGCTTAATTAAGGCTTAACACTGTTATTAGGCGAAAATAGCTGCCATACTTATTTCTTTGAAACAGCAATATATTGTGTATTTAAATATTGTGATACTGTGATAAGATTATCACAGTATCACAATATTCAAACAATCTCAAACAACAACAACAATCAACGAATTCAAGTATCTACTTGTACGAGGCATTTGAAATAGGACTCCAGTTCCATTTGGGATTGATTACTGATATCCATAATTTGAAGGTGGTAGAACCCTTTGTGGTTCGAGTCCGTCGGCACCACCGCCACATCTATTTCTACCTAATAACAGCAGTGTCAGGCGCTGCTGTGTTCCGGTTTGAAGGGTGTGGTAAGGGAGACTTAGGGGTAGCGGCGCATCTGTAGCCGACCTCAAGTGGGAATATCTAATTCTATCTGGGGTTGATTACAGATGTCCATGGGCGGCAGTAGCCACTTACCATCAGGTGGACTGTATGCTCGTCTGCTACTCCTATATTATAAAAAAAAATAAGAACCACTGGTCACTGGTCGCACTACTATCAAGTAAACGGCATAGGCACTATACCATAGGCACTATACGAGTAGTTGATAAGTAAAACATACTTACAGACTATTTTTAATGCGCTTGAGACTATAGATAATTATTAAGATTCTCAAGTAATATAGTGAAGTCGGTAATGCATTGAAAGTAAATATAAACAGGTAAACAAAATGTTGCCGTGACCCATTTTGTTAATTATAATTTATAGAATGTTTTGACAGCATTTTATGTTGAAATCCAATAAACCTACACTACATGGCAGATAATGCAAATACAACGCAAATAGAAACACTTAATCTTATTCATACAAGACTTGTACATTTTCATTGATTTTAATTAAATTATTGATATTTGTTTAAATTAATCGCCTAGGCTAGACTGTTACAAAATTGCAATTCATAGTACCTAGGTCCTAGGTATATTGTTTTCAAATTAACAGAAAGGTATTCAATAAATACATAAATAAATGGTATTAACAGGAATCTATGATGCGGGATCGAGATAAAATATCGATACTTACACAAGAGGTCGAGTCCTTGAAATCCATCGGACAGGTGAGTTTCATGATTATGGATATCCATATTATTAATATTAATAAATCTTCCTTTTTCAAATATTATAATAAATATTATACCGCTGCAAACTTAATTTGTCCTTTACTAACCAGTTGTTGAGATATTTTTTTGTTCAGATACTATCTTGACTAGACTAGCCTTGGACCCACAATAGGAGTTCCACTAGGTCCCCAAAGTTTATAATATCATCTAACTTAAATGTAACCATATAGGTGGCTATCTACCATATATACAAAGTTTTAATGAACTTAAATAAACACTCCTTATGTATTAAACCAGAGACCTGTATTGTGTCTAACAGGTCTGCGTATTACCTAAAAGAAAGTTCATTGATGTATCATAAATAACCTTTCTCAGAAATACATAGCACTACAAGAAGAGCAACACCATCTAAAAACGCAGTACAGTGAAGCACAAAAGACTTTAGAGGAGGTTGGAGCAACTCTTAGCGAAAATAAATTACAATTAGCAGAATTGTTAGAGAAGGAAGCTCGGAGTACCACGAGCGAAGAGGCGTCGAACTGGACCAACGATAAGGATGCATCTGCGTGTTCAGCATGCTCTAAGGAATTCACTATAGCCAGGCGAAAGGTAAGACACGATTAACTTACTAATTAGGAATGCCGATTCTCTCCGGAAAGCAAAGATTGAATCGATTCAAATCAAAGTCCATAGAATATCGTTTTCTCAAAAAAAAATGACTTGGTTTTATTTGCTGCTCTGTCAATATGTCGATGAAAACTAAATTCAAAAGAAAAGTATTAAAAAGAAAAAAACATGTACTGTTTAGATTTTATAGACAAAAGTTCAACAATATGCTCGTTAATTTTAAACCCATAAATTAATATTATGACTTCGTTGTTTATCTTGATTAAATATTGTCCTTTACAAGACAGTTACGAATGCCAAATAGAAGTCACGAAACCTTTCGTGTTAAAGCTCCCTAGGCTCGAAATATAAACTTTTTTAAACTTTTACAATTTGTAATTAAAGTACGTATTTTTGACTGAGATTCTAATTATTATTTGTATGATATCTACATGACGCTTACGTTAAAGCAAATGATATTTATAAAAAAAGTTCTCAAGAGTATAAAAAGTGTACTACTAATTGGCGCTTGGTCAATGCGAGGGACTATGGCCTAATCCTTTTCATTCTGAGCGGAGATCCGTGTCTAGCAATGGGACAGTGATGTGTTAATGATGATGATAAAGCAATAATAATCGATTGTTAATACGCAAAACAATAAAAAATGGCAGCGCGTGTCTGGGTTCTAACCTGGTGCCCTTATATTCAGAAGGTTAATTACAAAATGATCGAAGATGAAACCTAAAAATATTACACATATAGTTCTTCTATTTCACGAAGTCCGTTCGGATTCCATGTATCGGGGTCTTCGTAAATTAAACGCTAGCTTATACTTCGACCCAGAAACAAAAACAAGTAATTTATTAGACAACATCCCTATAAACTAATATACATAAATTATTTATTATAATTATCATTATTATCCCGTCACACGCGGGGCTCGGACGGGCTTCGTGAGACAGAAGAACTATAACCCGCTCCACATTCTCGTTTCTCGTGCTTTTCTCGCGTTCTCGTGAGATTCTGGCGGGAATGTGAAGCGGGCTTAACACGAATATATTCCAGCACCACTGCCGGCGCTGCGGGCACATCTTCTGCGGCGCGTGCAGCGACAAGAGCGTGGCGCTCGCCGGCAGCGCCAAGCCCGTGCGCGTGTGCGACGGCTGCTTCGCGGACCTGCGCTACACGTAACGAGACTGACAGGTGCTGACAGGGTTGCCAACTGATGATTTAGGGGCACGGCGGTATCACGCCAAGTCGAGTAAATAAACGACAGTACTGTATTGTTTTCTCGAATGCTGGCCATTTTTGATCCTGTTTTCGTCTCGTAAATATACAGATATTTTTTTTTATAATATAAGAGTAGCAGACAAGTATACAATCCACCTGATGGCAAGTTGCTACTGCCCAATACAATCAACCCCAAATAGGATTAGATATTCCTACCCGAGGTCGCGCACAGATGCGCTGCTACTCTTGAGGACTACGCTGGAATACCTCGGAAAAATATCTCCCTTACCTCACCCTTCAAACCAGAACACAGCAGCGCTTGACACTGCTGTGGCGGTGGTGCCGCCGAAGTTGGACCACAATGGGTTCTATACCACCTTGTCAGAGAAAAAAAGGTCGTCAGGACCAAACAATTAATGAAATGTGTATTTGTTTCCAAAATTCTGCTAATTCCTTTTGATATCAATACTATCTTTCTTTATATCAAAATTTTGTACATTTTGTACAAGGCTGGTGGTGTCTTCGTACCTCGTACAAAAGACCACAAATCTTATATTTGTAGGAGAATTCTCGTACCAGTTGGCAACCCTGCCTACTAACAATGTTCACTAAAATATATTAAATTTAATATATACGTACCCAAATGTAACTGCCCATTTAAGGACCTTTTCTATTTAGTACAATTGAGTGTGTAGCTCGATAGGTGTATTCTCGGTCACGAAAAGCTAGATTATGTAAATGAACGTCTCAGGCTTTTTTGTTGTTTCGTAGAATATACAGAAAATGAGTTTTCTGGAGGCTGATTTATAGTATAATAGTTATTATAGCGAGCTAATAAGTTAGTAGTAATTTACTACAATTGCTAAAAAATAACATCTATCCTCATAATATAATAAATAAGTTTTACATCATTCCTAGCTTTTCTTGACTGGGTTAAATAACATAATTTGCCATACTCTATGGAATCTCCGCTCAGTAACTTCGTTACAATGCTGTATTTATATGCAATGATGTAAAAAATAGATAGTAAATTGAAGACTTTCTAGATAAATTCTTGTAAACTCCTATTCATGGAATCACAGTTCACGATAAATAATTTTGTTACCTTATCATTCATTAGGTACACATGTTTATTATTAAGAATGAAACTGCGGATGTGCACTTTTTTTTTAATAAATTGCAACCTTTAAGGTCGGTTTCGACTAGACTGATAATGTATCGGTTTTTTTCTCATGAGTGCTAAGATAGCTCTCATTTGTTTTTAATCTTTAGAAGTTTCATTCAATCCACCAGATGGTAAGTGACTTTATCGACATTTGTAAGTGATAGATATTCAGTTAGCCAGATATTGCAATTAACATATATTATTTTATTGTTATTACTTCTTTTCTATAATAACTTATTTTGTCAACATTTTCTTCAGTGTTTGAACATTCAGGTGAACGGTATTGGGTTCATGAAAAACGTTACATCGTCACCAACCTACACTAAGGCAGAACACAAATTTTCGTGAGATTGTCATTGCTCTTCTTTACAATGGCAGACTGTTGTAGTAAGTAAAAGACGATTACAGAGACGGTGCAGTGAATACCAATACAGGTTTTGTCTTCATCGGCATCCATACCAAAATAAAATTATTTATCGTGTACACTCGAAATCTTAATAACTTAGAACATTCTTGTAAGTACAATATTGGGTGCGGTTGTCTCACCATCCACAACATTTTAATACCACTTGTACGTGTGTATCCACAAAACTTATCTAATCCAACGGATGATGTAAGTTGTACCAACATACAAGAAATTGTTATGGTAGAAAATGTTGTTTCTGTCATCCTAAGGTCGTTTGTCCACCGCACCGTCACTGAGCCGATACCGAGAACGAGATTATTTCGGGCCGATTTGTAATATGTCGTGACGGCGATAGTTTGTCCACCACGACCGATATCGGCGGTTTATTTTGTTCCAGCTCTCATGCGTAAACGGCAGTGTATGGACCAGTTCCAACGTGTTTTATATTGCCGGCACATCGGCCCGTCAAAATCTCGGTGCCGGTTCCGGTGGTAAATGTATGTACGCTACTTCGGCGCCGTCATTAATGATCGGTATCGGCTCGGTGACGGTGGCGGTGGACAAACAGCGTTAAAGTAGGTATACTTAGACACGAACGTATAGCTTTTTAATTACGGTCTAAAAGTCAGCATTCTCAATGTGTTTCATCGCTGATAACGCTGAACAATAGACGCGTTAAGATTGTTGTTAATTGTTATAGCGTAAAAAAGTTAATTAGAGACTATTGTTTAATTTAATTAACTTTATTTATATAACTTGTTTTTAATTTATACATGCCCCAAAAATTACCACTTTTTGTTATTTGACTGTTTATAGGATAAACTAATTAGTAGAATAATAATATAAAGATTGTATTTAACTAAATGTAACAAAGCCGATAATTTTCCATTTTCCTTTTGTAAAATTTAGGTACATATTACTACAGGAAATTAAATTCAATATAATATAATTTTATTTTATAAAAATGCGAAATGATTGTGAAAAATATTTCCTAATTTATAAGCATGTTATTACTTTTTGCAGAGGTGCTTCAGCCACAACAGAATATTGTGTATAAATTATAATTATTATTGACCATGTTAATGAATTTGTACATATATAACAATTTGTATAACATTAAAATAAATATACAATTTATTTGATGCACGCTTTTATTATACCTTTAATAAATTAATGTATAAGTATTCATTCACACAAAATGCAATATTAAATAATGTAATTAATCATGACATAATATGTTCAAGTATTTGTGACATAGCCTCTGGATTTTCTTCTGGAACCTGGGAAAGAACAATTACATCTAAAATTTTGATTAATTCTAGGTACTTATTAAGTACTCTAAATAAGTTCAGTTTTAAAAAAGTGGGTAGGAACATAGATTTCATTTATGTTTAAAGGTTTTATATAACTTTTACAGAAAATTTTAATGCAGTTATATAGGTACACTAAACACCGTTAAAAGTATTTTTAATCGCTTACTTTTCTAGAAATTTTCGACATTTCCTAAAATAATCCAAAAATAACTTAAGGTTCTGTTACCCCTTGCTAAAATATGATTACCTATGTCACGGTACAAATATCTATATCCTTATACTGTGCCTATGTAATTAATAAATATGCAACATACCCAGTGTCCCGCGCCGAAGACGGACCAAAAACTCAGTGTTTGCGCAGATTTATAAAAGCCATTCCTGTAGCCTCTTATCTGAATTCTTTTTGCATATTTAAATTCCTGAGCCCCTGACCACTTTAACATGTGGACCCAATTCGATGCACCTATTAAAAATAAAATCATAAACTATAATGTACAGACTGTCTTACTTTTGTTTTGTAAATATTATAGAATAAAGATATAGATGAGCATGCCGTCCACCTTATACAATACGGTAACTACTAGTCATGATTATCTATAACCATACGAAGGTGAATATTGAAGCTGGTAGAACCCTTTGGGACTTCGGCGGCACCACCGCCACTCCTATTTCTGCCTAATAACATTCTGGTTTGAAGAGTGTGGTAAGTGCATAAGTATGTCTCACTTATGCAAGGCGTGCCAGCTTAGCACTCAGGATTAGCGGCGCAACTATGGCCGCCCTCAGGTAATACTATACCTATCTATTGCTAATTAATAATAACAGATGTCCATGGGCTGTTGCAGCCATTTACCATCTGGTGGACTGCAAGCTCGTCTACTACTCCCGATTTGAAAAATACAATTAGAGTCCTACGTTTAAAAGTAAAAACGTAAAATTTAATTACCTGCAAGAGGTGTAACTATATCCAAATTTCCATTGTACACAGCAACTTTCAGTGTTGTCTTGTTCAATATCATCTCTACTGAAATGGTAAAGAAAAGTAATAACATAAATTCATTAAATTAGTATATTACATTACTTTAATAAAAAAAAAGTTTTTAAACTTTCTTCCTTGTACAAGAACGTACAAAAGTTCATTCATTAAAATAGTATATTACTAGAGATGCGCCGAATATTGGTTTCACCGAATACCGAATAATATTCGGTTTAACCTTTACCGAACCGAATATTTGGCCGAATTATTCGGTTTACCATTTCTTTATTGTCAATTTGCCAGTTATGTGTGTTCGTTCACACTTTAAAATCTTAATTTGAGTTTTAAAAATGATTACTGATTTTAGGTTTAAAATAAATGTTGACTATACTAACTATACATTAAGTAAAAATGTGTTGACTTGAGATTTCAAAATAAATGGATTTGAAGTTTAATTACTTTATTTTTTAGTTTCATTCAACATATTCTTCATAGGATTTGAGTTTGACTTATAATATAACGTAAATCTTATATAAGAAGTTTTGTGTTTTAATCCTGTACCATGTCGTGTATACAAGAAAATAGTAATACTCGAACCGAATATATTCGGCACTAAAACCGAATAATTCGGCCGAATACGAATAGTAAAAAAGATGCCGAATACCAAACGAATATTCGGCGCATCCCTATATATTACTTATATTACTTTAATAATAAAAAAGTTTTTAAACTTTCTTCTATGTACAAAAACGTACAAAAGTTGCTGGACGGAACAAAGAAGCTGTCGTTTAAACTTTGGAAAACGCTTTCAGATATATAGCTCCAATGCATACTCTGATTGACGTTGGCCAACGTTGGCTTGACAAACTTGTTTACTTTTATCTCCAACTTATCCAGCGCGGGGTAAGGACTAGGTTGGTTGATATTGTTAAAGTTTATCAACATCCCAGCCTCCGTGTTAATAATTTTGTATATATGATTATCTAATCTGTCAGCAGATATGTATTCTTTTCTATCAATGTAGTAACACAATTTTTGTACTAATTTCATCGTCTTCTCGTATGTTCTGATGTCTATTACCCCCTGAAAAAAAGTACGAAATGTTTACTAATTATAAAATATTAGGTAATTGGACTAGAATACCTTATATTATATACCTTTTGTACTCATGTACGAACCGCGTTAGGGAGCGGTCACCATACCGGTCTGACGCACAACGGGTTCCGGATTCGATCTCCGGGCAGGCAGACATCTGAATGATGGATTTGGATATTTGTTCCGTATCTATTTGTGTGTGTGTATTCGTCTTTGTGTGTGTCTGTGACACCGACACAGCGATTCCTATTGTGGGTGTGTGAGTGTACAATGCGTCTTATTTTTTTTACAAACAGTTTTGAAACAATGATACCTTACCATGTAATAAAGGAAATTTATATGCGCCAGCGTGCTTTGTTTCGGATCTACCCACCCACTTCCAATACCAATGCCTTTTAAATTAATTTTCACGCGTTTTTTTTCGATAGCCTGTGAAATATATAATTAATTTAATTAACTACTGAAGGTTTCTCACAAACAGTAATAAGATAAAAAAGATTGTATATCTAAAATTGAGTTCCAAGAACAATACTCAATACAGTGGTACCTAATTATGAAAATGTATTTATTATTTACATAAAGCGTAATTCATATTGTTATATTCATAATAGGCAGGTACACCGCGCGATTATTTGTTATGCGATTAATTCATGTACCTACAATATTGTAGCGTCGTTTCCAATATAGATAAAATAAGTCACTATAATAGTATACCTACTCACCGTATGTAAATAATATCCCAATCTTGGGCATAATTTGCCTCCATAACTTTGACCAAAAAGGTACGTGGGCGTTTTGCGAAATTCCTTATGTCTTCTGAAGAAGGCCTTTATTACTCTTAGCAAATCCTTCGCTGGGAAATAACACGAATTTTGTGTTACACAATCCTCAAGTGTTACGAAACGCTTTATTTTTGTAATCTGTAGAAAGTTTAGCATCCAAAGCACAATATAAGTAAATACCACGCACATTTCGGCATTTTAGTAGCCATTTTCGTTCGCTGTATTCTGATCTGACCCCTCAGATTGTGTTTTATTTTTTACCTGACTCCAAAGCGTAATGTTTTTCGAGCGTATATGTACCTATGTTTCCTCTACAGCCCAAACGGCTGACAGATTTTCACATATGAAGTGTCGTTGGATTCTTCTAAATTACGGGAGTACCTAACTGTAAGCTATATTTATCTACAAGCAGGTGGGTTTTAGTTTTAAAATAATAGCTAGTTACAATTTGTTACACACAACCTATCTGACATTAGGTACCTAAGTGATCCCTGCCGCTCATGGACATTTGTGACGCGCCCAAATAGGACAGAAATTCAGAAAGGTCAGGCAACTAAACGCCTCAGATTTATATTCCTCTCCCAAGCCAATCAGGTCAGAACAACTTACCTATGAACTATTATAAAGTAAAAACAGTGGTGGCGATCGTGCAATGGTAGAGATAATTACATAATATACGTAAGTTATAGCTACCTGCAATGACCTGAGTGATCACCTTATATGAAGTAAATATACATATTGGTGGACGCATAGCCGTGCGTCTAGACAGTCTTGAGTAAAGCCATCAGTTTACTATTTCTGTTATATATATATATCTAATGTTTTGGAAGTATGTAATTATGAAACCTTATACCAAGTAATAGGTATATTTTTATTTCAAACACCTACATAAAAGTATTTCGTGATCTCATATTTCAATTACATGATTGATACCGACAGCTTCAGTTTCGCTAAAATATGGCTAATATCAATGTAGTAAGACTTTGAGAGTAGGTATCAACTTGCTAAAATTTGTAATTGGGAACACTGCTACGCAACAACATTAATTTGCACTTAATTAGCGTCAATATCTGCTTACCCGCTTCCTTATCCGATTTAACTAATAACGAACTATCTGTGGCGTAACTGAATCCTGTGCCCACTGGATGGTCTATCAAAAGCACATTTCTACCGTTTACCTGTAATATAAATAAAGGAAGTTATACTTAATTATTATTTATCAAGATGCAATTGACGTGACATAATCTAAAGAAGGTCGCATGATATAAACAATCTACGCAAAATGCTAATTAAAACTACATCAAGGTTAGACGCAAGCCCTTGCTTTTTACTTAGCCACTGCACCCACATCAACCTACTTTGCAAGTTTTAAATAATGAGAATGAGAAAACTAACCTACCCATGTATGGTTTCGAGGTTGCAAGTCCATGTTCAGAGGGCCTATTTCAGCAAAGTTGGCGATGCCGGTGGCTGCCAACCCTGGGCCACCCTGTATCCAAATTATCAGTGGCTTACGATCGGCTCCGTCGGAAGTACCATCCGCATAGTACAACCAATAATAAAGAAAAGCTCCCGGTCGAACTTCCACATATTGTTGCACGCTCTTCCACTGACGAAGTCGAAGAGCTTCTAAGTAGGGATTTTGATCTGAAATCATTAATTAAACTACCTATTATAATGCAATTTCAAGTGTAACAAATAGTCGTATATATAGAATATAATAATAGAATACAAATTTATTTTGTTAATAATAAGGATACTTATTGAGTGAACGCTTAATCTAATATAAGTTGTATTAATCTCGTACTGTACTTACGTTTCAGAAATAAAGTGTTTCGGTATTATTTATTTTTTGTGACCATAGGATATAAAATAAGTCTTTTGGAAAAGTTCTAGAGGACTCACTTACCCGCGCATTGTAGCTCTGTCATTATGTTAAATATTGTTATCGTAAAAATAATAGCGGTATTTATTTTAAAATTACACATTTTCAAATTCACTGGCACACCCACTAACTCTTAAAATAAAATTCACATGTGCGCGATCGAATCGCTAATAAACGATTAACGTAAGTACACCCGAAAAGATCTACTCCATACAATGATATCACCTACTATGTACACGACGTATAAAGGATAAATGAGTTAATTAAGTAATTTATCAAAATTAAACATGATCATACATCCCGGGCCCGTTTAAGTGGTCGTCACGCGTTTTCCATTAGTGCAAAAATACGAATACGTAGTGGGACATCTCATACAAGTAGAAAAAGATGTTCGTTGCTTCACCGATCTATTATATTAATTTCCCGCGGCCCACGTACTTCGCGTGTTTTGTCTCTGTGCCGATATAAAGGACTAACGGGTCGGCATCTGGTGCACCGTAAAGGTTGCAATTTGATATTTCAATAGTACCAAGGTTACTACTCTAAGGTATGTTCCGATAACGCAACTGATACCTGGGCATGCACAGGGGTAGGAATCTCTTTAATAAATTTTTAACAACACTTTCAGAATGTAACACTTTTATTTAAATAACAAGCTTATAAACGATCCAATTATACTATCATCGCAATTAAGTTTTTTAGGCCTCGGTCGTTTACTAGTAGTTGATGATGCCTGAGTCGTGTGCGGGGGGAAGCGGGCACTATTTACATAATGTGGCTTCTTTTGTGATGTCGTTTCTGATGGAGGATACTTTGTTGGCGTGACTTGAGACGCTCCTACTACGAGCCCGCTTGGGGCGCCCACAAGTCCAGGCTTGTAGGTAATCTGGGACTCTTGAATACCATCATGAACGGGCTTCACATGCACTGAAACATTAAAAATATTTTTCGAAATGCACTATGAGAAGAATTCGTTCATTTTGTCGTCACTGATCCGTCACGGAAGCCGGTGAAGTAAACGAATATGCGCAAAGCGCATGTCATTTTTTTAAATAATAGAGCATCATAGTATCTACACTAAAAATATATGACTTTTATGACCCGTAATCACTGTAATTTCATCAAATTGCTACATTGCAATCACTGTCAACTAAAACATTATACAATGTGTCAAACGTTAAATAAAATAAGACTGTAAGAGCCGGTCCACACGGCGCGTTGCGTCAGCGTTGCGTCGACGTTGCGCTGTGGGTGCGTCGTTTTACATACTAATAATCATAGTGTTCACACGGTGCGCTGCGTCGACGCGCGCACCGTGTGAACACTATGATTATTAGTATGTAAAACGACGCACCCACAGCGCAACGTCGACGCAACGCTGACGCAACGCACCGTGTGGACCGGCTCTAACTGACGCGAACGTGTCTCTAGATATAGATACATATACAAGGACCTCAATTCTCAATATTCTACTCAATTCACAAAATTGCCCAACTAGTGTAACACAGATACAGGTCGCATAATGTAAAGTGATTACACCTCATTTATGTGTGTCTGTCTTACCTCACCCGCAGGCAAAACTAGGTGTGTCTGTGGTCCTTCCGCAATCGAGCCCTGCACGAAGAGATATATTCTAATACCCACTGGGTATGTACTTATAAATTATTCCTAGAAGCGTATTGTGAAACTATGGTTTATTAAAGATATAAGAGTTATGCGCAGTCGTTACCTTCGACTATGCGTGAGGTCCGGGTTCAATTCTAAACCCAATCTGATTTTATGAAGCATTAAAAATAATAACTATTCCCATGTTTTATATACAAGAAAATATAGTAGATAAGGAAAAGTTTTACACGATACTTCTTCATGATAACTGTAATCAAATGTCTGTGAGGTAGGTAGTTAATTCGCTCTTGGCTAGGGCGATATCACGGTCATAAATTTAATTAATTCTTAGAAGTGGAAAGTGTTATAGGTAACTATTTGTGACTAGAACTGCGGGTATGTGACTTAGTCACGTCTATTTCTGCCCCATATTCTGAGCTTCAATGGTGGTAAAACAGTTACTGTGTTTACAGAGGTGTGATGTTTTGTTATACCTACCTATTATTCCCCAGAGGCATCAGCGTAAATATGTGTGCATGAGTCGATCTCAGTTCTCACTCCTAAGTTATTTCAAGTTAGTTACCCTTAGACGGTAAAAACTATTTACGACATGTTGATAACAATAGTTAGTAATAAAAGTAATATTAAATATAAACTGTATACAAACCTGATGGTTTTTGGGCCAAAGGTGGCCTATAAAAATTGTCACCAAAAACCCCTCCTGAGGCATACGGTGGTCTTGTTGGCGGATAACTCGGTAGTATGGGACTGAAGGTCACCGGGGGCTTTTTCGTAGTTTGATATTCTTGTCCATGGAATGGATATAAAAATCCAAACGAACCACCGTTGAAAAATCGAGTGTCCCTATGCCCTTGTCTCCTTTGTGATTGTTGCGTAACTACAAAAAGCATGTCAAGCTTAATTATCAGTTTACGGAATTAGGTAGATACATTACAGACTTCCGTGTACTACGTACAATAGTAAATTGTATTTACAATTAGTTAGGTAGGTACCAGCACAACTATGCGAATGTCTTGGTTCTAATAGGTCCCTAATTTTTGAACACCTATATATATTACATAGTCTAAATGGTTGGACAAAGTTTAAGGTAGATATTGCTATATTGCTAAATTTTTATTTACATATTTAGGTATATTTGTCAGGGCTATATTTTATAGGCCAGGAAACACTGCAAGATTATTACAGCAATTTACTAAACTTTCCAAAACGACTAAATGTACGATGTAAAAAAACGTACCTACTTAAGCATGTTTGTACTTTTTATGCAATTTGTTTTTTATTGGTATACCTATATTATTCCTAAAATGACTACCATTCTAAATCGAGCGTAGCCATGGGTAAAAACTAATGAAAAAATAAAAGAGTAGTAGGTAATACAAATAATGAGAATGTTACCTACGCATAAAGTTATCTAAGATACTGTCGAAACAACTTAATTTAGGGGTTTTTACGACACATTAAAGAGCTAGTTTACAGTAAAGATAACATGGAATTTGTGGCTGCTATTGTCTATGTAATTAATTAACTGCCAGCTCACGTGAACTCACGGTCAATGCAAGCCGGAAACAGGAACATATAAAAGGTAACCGGATATTAAATTTATTGAATTGTACCTATGTGTGTTATTTTCTGCCCTTTTCCCCACGTTTTTAATTTGCTTGACCTTTGTATATTTTTAGTATATAACAGATTTTTTTGAACGGCACTTTGAACGGTCAGGTAAATTCAAAATTGAACATTTATCCAGAACAATACACGATTTTAATAATTGTCGTGATCAGGATGGTCAAGATAAAGATTTTCCTGGAGCGATTTTAGCGTGATTTTTAGTTTTCAAAATATAATTCTTTAAATAAGGATTTAATTGTTTGTGATATAACAAACCCATTGCAAACGCTTTTTATAATACATTTTTCATAAGACATTCCTGGCAAATAGGATAGAGGATTGGTCCACAATGTTGCTGCAATGCGGGTTGTGCTAGGAATTTATGGATTATACTTAATAACCTTTTGCTATTAATCTCTATCAAGGTTTAACGATTGCTATCTAAAATATATGCTATATATAGGTATTGATAATAACCGGAAACTTAACATTCCCTTAGAAACACGGAATTGCGCTTATTTATTTCCAGCGGTCACCCATCGTAACTCCCGACCGCCGTCAATGTTGCTTAAACTTTGTAAATCGATTACGACTATTCGTAAAGAACTATTCAACTTTATTCAATTCTTGTAAGAAGTAAAAACCTACCTATGTACTATGTATTATTGTACCTATATATAATATTCTATCCGATGTTCTATGTAAAACAATGATAAGTCAGAGTTGGGCCCTGTTGACTACGGACATAATTGTAAATAAACATGTTTACATCATCAAAACGTAAATAAAAATAGGTACATTGTAATCTTACAAAAATGTATTCCCCAGGGATTCCCCGGGAGTAACGCATAATCATTAGCCCATAAAATCCCAAAAAACGAACCAAGCCGACCATAGACTCCAATCCTTTTTTACCCGACTGCCAAGGAAGGGTTATGTTTTTCGCGCGTATCTTGTATGTTTGTCTTTCTTTATTTGATCCGATCTAACAAACGGCTGGATGAATTTCAACAGTTAAGGTGTCATTATATTTGTCTCTATGACCCGAGTGTCCTTAGATAGGTGTTAGTAAAAAAAAAGTCAAAATGGCGGATTTTTGGCGCGAAATAGTAACACATTTAAAAAAAAAAGTTAACCGAACCTATCGAGTAGGGTATCAAATGAAAGGAAATTAAACGGAGATTATAAAAACATATTTGTATATATATAAAACAGCAAGGTGACTGACTGACTGACTAACTAAATGACTTTTTCATTTTTCAGAAATCAACGTAAAACCTAAACCAAGGACCTTACAGTTCTGAAATTTTGCACATAGGTTCTCTATATAGCGTGAATAAGTACTAAGAAAGGCCTTTTGGAAATTCTACCCTTAAGAGGGTAAAATAAGGGAAAACAGTTTTTTTGAAATCCTTTAATTTTGAAGCAACTACTATAAAATTTTGTATTTGGCTTTCTGGATAGGAACAAGGACGCACTTATTTATCGCCCTCCGAAAAATCAACCCCGTAGAGGGTAAAATAAGGGTTGAAAGTTCATTTGAACAATCGTCAATTTTGAAGCAAACACTATGAAATTTTGTATCAGGCTTGTTACCCGACTGCCAAGGAAGGGTTATGTTTTTCGCGCGTATCTTGTATGTTTGTCTTTCTTTATTTGATCCGATCTAACAAACGGCTGGATGAATTTCAACAGTTAAGGTGTCATTATATTTGTCTTAATGACCCGAGTGTCCTTAGATAGGAGTTAGTAAAAAAAAATCAATATGGCGGATTTTTGGCGCGAAATAGTAACACATTTAAAAAAATAAATTAACCGAACTTATCGAGTAGGGTACCAAATGAAAGGAAATTAAACGGAGATTATAAAAACATAATTGTATATATATAAAACAGCAAGGTGACTGACTGACTGACTAACTAAATGACTTTTTCAGTTTTCAGAAATCAACGTACAGCCTAAACCAAGGACCTTACAGTTCTGAAATTTTGCACATAGGTTCTCCATATAGCGTGAATAAGTACTAAGAAAGGCCTTTTGGAAATTCTACCCTTAAGAGGGTAAAATAGGGGAAAACAGTTTTTTTGAAATCCTTTAATTTTGGAGCAACTACTATAAAATTTTGTATTTGGCTTTCTGAATAGGAACAAGGACGCACTTATTTACCCCCCTCCGAAAAATCAACCTCGTAGAGGGTAAAATAAGGGTTAAAAGTTCATTTGAACATTCGTCAATTTTGAAGCAAACACTGTGAAATTTTGTATCAGGCTTGTTGGATAAAAATAATGAAATGCCTATTTCACTGCTTTTGGAAATTCTAATTCAGCCTTTTTGGAGCAGTCGGGTTTTTGATTTTTTAAATTAATTACTTGTTTTAAGTCCATGATTTAAATTATTAACCGGCTTTGTTGGCTGTGCTAAATGGGTATGGGCATAAACCCGCATAAATTGTGATTGCAAAGTTCAATGCACTAAATTTTAGTAATACATATGGCTACAATTAAATTGAACTTAATTGTTTAGAAATTCATGACACGCACAATACCAACGTATTTAAATAAAGCTCCTTTGAATACCTGCACTGAAAAATCTATATTTATTTTATGGATGTATGCAGGAGACTTGATTTTGCATTTAAATAAGTATCGACATTTCTTATTTAAACCAATTACCCTTTTAGATAGGTAGATAATTAAATGTAGGTGACAATATTATTAATTTCTTAAATATGTTTTTACAGTAAATTTTACCTAGCTACTTTTGTAATGTCAACATCACTTAATTTGTAGGAAAAATCCTTGTAATCATATTTTTGGCTTATTAAGAAAATACATAGATAATACAAAATAATAAAATGCGTTTAGAAAAAACTAACTGCAAAGTTGAAGACTAAGTGCATACCTATACAATTTCAAAACATATCGTTTCATTACAAAACTTTAACTTAAAAATAAATAAATACTAAAGAGAATCACTTACCAGAACTGAGATCATTTTCGTCGTAGTCCTCAATATCGCCGCAATCATCAGGCGCATCTTCTTGCGGTTTTTCTACCAGACCATCATCGGCAAAACCAGTCGGACCGAATAAATTATAAAACGATCCGAATGTTCGGGCTCTGTGATGATCCCAACGGGTCGTACGCTTGTGTGGTGCAATTTTGTTCGTAGGGCAAGGCGCTGGATTCACGGTCACTGCCTCTAACCGAAGGATGAACACAAACACCTGTAGATAAATTTTAAAATCACACGGTATTCCTAACACTTCCAAATAAAATTTACTGTCACATAAACGTACAAGTATTAATTTTAACAAACAAAACTGCCATAGTCCCGCCATTTTCGCCATCCTATTGCCGCTCAGTAGAACGGTGTATTACAGAGTATAACAATGCGTTCTTGTTAGTAACTTGGCTATATGCTGTAAAGTCCAATGCATATCTGAACGTGGATTTAAAATCACTCTTACTAAAGCTCGAGGTCTCCCACGCGAACGCAAAATGAATGTGAAAATCCTTGGGCAATGACCGCCCCAAGACTTTGTAAAATGTAAAAGGAAAACAAAAATAAAGAAATGTGCCTGTAAATTAATCAATTATATCCTTATATAGCAGCTACGACTTACATATTTGGTAAATAAGTTTTGAAATTTAAATTAAAATGCCTAATGATAAATTGATTAAAATTAAAAAAATGTTACACAATTTTATTCTATTTACACCTACTTCTTTACGTTATTTTGGAATTAGGTACCTAATATATCAATACCCTTGGGATTTTTAAAGAACTCCCAGGAGCGTAGATTTCGTCACGATGTTTTTCAGCGCTTCAATACGTGCACATAACTTTGAAAAATGAGAAGTGCAAGCCTGGGGTTTGAACCTCGAACACTTCGTTTGAGAAGTCGGATTTTAACTAGATTATAACTGCAGATAATATCTAAGGTTTTGCAACTAAAATTTAGTCAGTGTAATACGTGTCTGTTACTGATGTATCGATAAGCAATACGCTAAATTACTAAATTAATATTTTGGGACCAACGAAAGATGACAATTTATTACCTAGAGCAAAGGTCTTGTGCCTAAATTGTAAATTAATTTAGGTAATATACTTACCTTTTTATTGTACATACTGCTATTTTTACAATGCGTACGTGTAAAATATTACTTTACTTTATACTTTATATAAAAATTGCGTTGATTCAATATTAAACAATTTTACTTAATAAATAAATAAATCCTTACCAAACTTTAAATAGTTTGTAAATGAAATAGCAATGATGTTGTAAGTATGTAACGACATTTAAAAAAGCAGCTAATCCAATATGGAATGTAGGGAACACTAAATTGGCAAGCTCGTTTCGCACGACCGGATTTAGTTAATAAAAACCAAATGACGCAAAAGTCATAATAAAACATTCGCATCTTTTAAAGAACCAATGTTCCCAAATTCGATTCGTGATGAAACCGATATCCTTTATTTAGTAGTTTAGTACCAACTTATTACACAACATTCCGAATTATTGTTTTTGCAACATGCACCTTTTATGTTCGGACGAATATCAGGAAGGCAAGATACCAAATACGATCTAAAAATTGAGCACGAAGGTATCAAATTTGGCATTAAATGGGATTCAATATCGTCTACATTTAACCGACACTGTCACATTATGTAGATTCTAATACTGCTCATGTGACCTACCTCCAATGAGTCCAAACGATATATTTTGCTTAATTAGGTAAGTAGATAGATATTATTGATATTGTTTAATCTATGCAAAATAATGTAAGATCCAGTAGCCGGTCTGTGAACATGCTATATTAAGTTACTACTTATGTAGGTACACAACAAATTTTCTGGATACGGGTCCTCACCATAGACCGAGAAGATTAATTAGAGCCATATAAAATGCTCTACCAAAGCAGAGTGCGCTTTAATATTAGCCACCCTTGATAAGTTAATAGAAAATTCAGTTTTGTATATGTTTTGTATCCTGAAGTCATTAGATTCACTACTGTTACTATAGCTACTGTCACTATAAGTTCGACAATTAGTTAAGGCTCATTCTAATTTAAAGAGTTTCATATTAATGACCTAAATGTTACAAGCTCTTATATACCTACATTACAACGTAATACACTGAAATATCGAATTGCTAGAAATTAATTAATTTAGCTTATAACAGTACGTCTTTCATAAGAGTTGTGATACGGCGTGGTCTCTCTAAATTTTATAAAGGTGCTCTGTGGTACTGTGGGTACTGATAAATAAAAAGTAGGCAGGTACTTTGTTGTGGCTGTTTCCGACACAGATTACCTTATTTACAACTCCATTAGTTGCTGCTGTTACAAATTCAGACCAAAAGTAATGACGCCTTTAAACTAGCTGCGCAGCTTCTGCGAACCAATGAGGCTTTCACGGTTCGAGAGTAGCTGTGTTGAATTTTATGTATAAGCATCGACATAATAAACAATCATTGTGTATAAGTAACAAATTTGTATGCACGCGTCTTTATTAGTAGTATATCGATGTATGCACGTTTCCGTTATGTGGGACTTTCAACCAAAGTGTCAGTTCATAGTAACTTATCGTTAAACCCTCCTGGCCTCTCGTAAACCACAGTTTTGTTAGGGTGGATAAGCCTTAATTGGGTCTCGAAGGAATCCTCTTTACCGTGGCAAAGGAGATTAGTATACCATAATTTCTATTTTTTTCTTAATTTCATCTGAACATCCCCAATGTTTGAACTATGCCAAATTACCATGTTGGCTGTTACTTATCCGATTGTTTTACACACAGACCTATATCTAAACATTCTCTATTGGGTCATCTATTGGGTACAAATACAGGTCTGTAGTTTTACATTATAATATGTTTGTGATCGGAATAGACTATCCAAGATCTATATCTAATCTAAAGTCGTACGATGGCTTTCTCTTTTTTTTTTTGCTGAAATATAAAAACGTATGCATATTTTAATTGAAAGAAAATACTATGCAGTTTCATATAAAATGTGCATAATATCACATTTTCTTCAAGAACAGCTATATTATTTAAACCATAGACTATGGTTAAACCCAAATTAACTGAATCAAAATCAAAGACAGACTTTTATAAAAATGTAATGTCAAAGTCAGAATTTCAAATTGTCAATGTCTTTTCAAAATATTGATTGGTTGTCCGTTCAATTCGATTTGATGTTCATAATATTTTAATTATTCTTTGAAATATAATAATAAAATACAAAAATGTCAAAGGAAATGCAAGTGTTTTTAGGATACGAAAATGGAATACTAGAAGGAAGATCAAACTCAACAATAAATTATACTTGTGACAAAATTGGAGGATTCCCTGTATGTAACCTTTTAATATTGCTTGATTAAAACAATGTGGTTTTATATTTCTTATATTAAAGTTTTTGATTTGAATCAACATAATATGAATATTATTGGATACCTTTTGTGGAAATTTATGTTTAAATGTTTACTACTCTAAATATAAAAAAAAAGATAATTCACTGCTTTGCATGAATAATCGCAAACTCAAAATTCATTATTTTATTCAAGGTACAGTTTAATCTTAAATAGTTCCCAATTTCATGGCTCTATTTTAATTCCGTTTATTAAAAAGATGTTGAACCAAAAACATTGTTCAATTTGTAATCTTGTATAAAAATTAACTTTTTTGAATTGTGCGACTATCATACAAAGCAGCGAATTGTCTATAAACTAATATTTTTTTAAACCCAAATTCAGTCAGTTTTAATCTGTTTATCTGGAATAAAACTTAGTGATATAAAGCTAAAATTATAAGCGAAAGCTCTTCAATAATAAAACAATTCCGTTGCAGGATTGGCCACCCTTGAAGAATATAGAATTCTCAACAAAATGTCCACTTTGTGGTTTACACAGACTATTAGTAGTACAATGTTATGCTCCTATGACATCTCTGTATCATCGCACTTTGTATGTCTTTGCTTGCATTAATCCTAATTGTTGGAACCAATCTGAAAGGTATGAATTTGAACTGAACAAACTTAGTACTTAAGTATTTCTTGTTAAAAGGTTTTTCGAACTAGATTGGTATGGAGCTGTGGCATTCATTTTGGTCTTTAAAAATAAGAATTCCTTGTCATAGTTACCTTTGTTCTATATAAATAATATTATAAAGAGGAAAACTTTGTTTGTCTGTTTGTTTGTTTGGTTGTAATGAATAGGCTCAAAAACTACTGGACTGATTTTAAAAATTCTTTCACGATTCGAAATCTACATTATCCACAAGTAACATAGGCTATATTTTACATGAAATATATTTGATAAATAGATTTTGAGGCGGTACAAAGTTTGCCGGGTCAGCTAGTTCTATATATAGTTTGGTTATTGGTGTCTATATGGGCAAGAATGACGACTAACTATCAGGTGGACTGCATGCTCATTCACTACTTGAATTTTATAAAAACAAATAATAGTTTAAAAAAAGCGGCATTTATTGCTAATCAAACTATAAAGTAGAAAATAATTTTTAATTTAAATCTGAGTAAAAAGCAAGGGGTGCTTGATATTTTAAATGTTACAGTCATTCGGCAATTATATATAAGAGAATAGTTATGAACTGCAGTAAAATGCACTGATGAAAATGAAATGTGTGCAAAATTTCAAATTAATCAGAGTTGTGGAAATTGGTGCAAATTTTGCTCAAAGATGTGTGGATGGATGGATAATGGAATTACATGCATACAACACAAGCTAATAGAAGTGTGTTAAAAATGTATCAATATTCTTTAACCATTTTCAGTTGGACCTGCATAAGATGTCAGCTTGAAGATGAGCATCCCTATCTGCCACCTTCACCTGTTGCCATGCAATCCTCTGATCTCAACTGGTGCCAAGGATCAGACGATTGGGACGAGAATGAGAATGGAAACAACTTCATGAGCATGGACAATAGTCCCAGCCCAAACAATGTCCCACAGAGGTAATTGACTATTCTTTAACAGCATATACAGTTTATGTAAATGAAAAAGAATATATACTGGTGCTTTATTATGCAATATATTAATGTTAATAAGTCAATTATATTGCTAATCTTATGAAAATCAACTTGTTAAAAAATTGTTTGCTAGTTTTTTCTACATCTTTTACTCATATCTCACAAAAGACATGTCAAAAGCTGAACATGCCAATCATTAATTAAAACTAGTACATTACGATACGTGTGGCCAAAGTAGCCTATTTTTGCACGGCGTGAAGTTAGCGCTCGAGCGCAGCGACGTTGCTAAACGAAAAATGAACGAACGAAACGAACGAAAAGCGTGGCTAAAATGCGGGCTTAGGTCACAGGGTGCTATAAAAAATATTATTGTTACTCGAAAGCATGATCAAAATTACGCTGGACGTAAATCATATTTTTTTTTATTGGGTTGATATTATAACATAAATAAGGGTATACTTAAAAAAAAATATTAGTATTATATTAGTATATGTTACAGAATCTCGGACGATGATGAAGATGAGAGCAACTCATTTGATGTAGAAACCATGCAAGAGGGTATACTTAAAAAAAATTATTAGTATTATATTAGTATATGTTACAGAATCTCGGACGATGATGAAGATGAGAGCAACTCATTTGATGTAGAAACCATGCAAGAGGCTCTTGGTAATCTGCAAGTTTTTGATGCTACTAATGCAAACAATTTTCCAGCCCAAGGTTTGTTTCTCAAATGTAATAACTAAATCACATCAATAAATAAAAAAAATATAGCTATATTGTTTACTTTTTAATTCAATATAATCCTTCAATGTTCATTAATTCAAAATAGGCTGCCTATTATACCCATAATGTTGTAACACTAGTATTAATAGAAAAAAATCAGTGATATTGAGAACTTTATGGTTAGAGGTCTCCGAGACCTATAGAGGCACATCTTTTTCTTCAAAATAGCAACAGAGTTTAATTGTTTTTTTATGTTTACATGTCCTGTACCCTTAGTGTGAGTGTTTACGTTTTTACAAAAATGACTGTTTTAGAATTTGTTCACGTATTTCCCTAAACATTTCCAATCAGCGCCCCTAGCGGACTGTATCAGAACTGATTGGAGTATTGTGTAACTGTATCGGTACTGTCTGGACTAACACAACATAATTCAATATTTGTAGGTGCTGTCGGTGTACCAGTTGCAGTGGCTGAAATAGAAGGGAAAGATGACTCTGATCTTGTGACTGTTGACACTCCCACTGTACCCACTAAAAATATTGAAGCATTATTTCAACAAGTATGTATTTTTAAAACCCTCAAACATGTAAAATGAACTAACTATGATTACTATGATATGATTAATTGTTATTTTTAGACTGCTGAGCTACCCCCAGATATTAGAAGCCGCTTAAATTGCAATCCCCTCCAGTTTGTGCCAAAACATATTTATATTGAAGAGGAAACAAAAAGTAAACAGTGCCATGATGAGAAAGTCATGGAATTATTGAATAAATATAAGCAAGAAAATGGTATGTATTGAATTGAAATGAAATTAAAATTTAACATAAATGATTTTTAAACTATCTGCCTTGCTGCTTTTTATGTTCTCTTGTACTGTACATTCACATATTCAGGTCGCCTCCCTAGAATTTGCCTAAAATTTAGTATATTACTTATTTGCATTGTTCGCGTCATTGGTTCAAACGTGTTTGCACTAATAGTCAGCCATTTAAATGTGGCCCTAATTTTGTGGTTCGTGTGAGAGATTCAACCGGCTATACATATACTAACCAGTTATAAGTCTTGTTACGTTATCACATCAAAATAAAAATGATCGTGTCATTCGGATCGTCATTGTTACTAACAGATATGGATGTGAGTAACGCGGCGGGCGCGGCGTGTGCGGGCGCGGGCGACGATGAGTTGTACGAGGAGGCCGCGCCGCTGCACGGCGACCGCATGTTCCACGCCTTCCTCACGCGCTTGCGACGCAACCCTACACAGATACTACGGTTCGTATCGCTGCTATACACAAGTCATAAAAACTTGTTAACGTCTGTTAAACAGAAAAAAATATAGAGGATAAATTAATGATGTATGGCTCACGCATATTACACTACACGACTGTATTTACATTTACACTAAATGTACTATTATAATTTAGTATAAACAATGACATTATGCACAATAATATCTAAATTCTAAAGAATAACAACGCACAAAAAAATGTGATCATTGGTCACTACTACAAATACGGAACCCTAAAAAGTACTTAAAAACTAGACGTCATTGTCGTAGATTTAATATTTATAAATAAAAGTAATAAGTATATAATTTAATAATGTAATAGCAAAGATTTTAAGAAAGTGAATTTTTCAAAATCTTGTCAAATTCTTTTGCTTTCCTGTTGTATATAAATTGATGTGTAAATGCTTCATTTGTATTCCCAGGTACAGCCGAGATGTACCACCTCTTCTTGGCGCGCCTCTTACTGCTGCTGACAATATTCCTCCCCATTGCTGGCGCTGCCGTTCAAAACTCATTTGTGAAATACAACTTCTACCAAGATACGCGGACTCACTCCTGTTGGCCCCTGACAACATGTCTCTTCCATACTTGCATTTCTTATCAGTACTTATATTCACTTGCTCGCAAAGTTGTTGGGTAGCTTCAGACAAAGTGTTTAAAGAAACAGTCATCTTTCAACCCGAAATCTAAAGTAACTATAATAATTACATCGAAAAAAACGAGTAACGTAGATTTACGACAAACTTATTATGGTATCTGGAAATCATTTTATCTTTAAATTATGGTGTAACAACCGCAGAGTCAAATCAAATAAATATTATGCTTATCAGATAGTTACTTGAATATTTCAGCTTCTTATATACTTAGTTATAGATTTTTGTAGATGTAATAATAAGTAACGCATTAATAAAAGGATATATTTACAGTATAACTATGATTGAAAGTTAGACTTTCTTGCCGTAGCCATCATGTATAGACATGAAATTAATAGATTTAAATTTTAATGTTCCGGTTAGTGAATGTTTTTATTAAAACAAATGTTTAGTTGAATAGGTGCAATATCGGATTACAGAAACGATAACTACTTAGGCGTAGATTTAAGCATCATCATACATTGTCTACAAATATAATTACATTAAATTTAAATTATGTCACTGATGTAGAATTTAAATATTTCTTAGTATTTCTATAAAGTTATAATAATCTCTCTCTCTCGGTCTCTGTCGTTCTTACGATTTGTTTTTAATATTGTTAAAATGATATTATTTATTTCTAATGTATACCTATAGAGTAAGAGTTATTGACTATAGCGTGAATGCTTACACAATAGATACCTGCTTATATGAATAGAATTTAGTACTGAACATGTATTTGGCTTTTCACTCCTTTGAAATAGCAATAATATTCGTCGATATTATCTATATCAATATGGTATACTTACGTTATACCAACATTTATTCAATAACAATCTAAAATACATAACATAATGTTAACTTAGTGTATCTGCATTTAATTGTAAAGACGGGTATAAACTTACTTTTACCATAGTTATAATAATACGGATGTTGTGTTGTGTATCTACATAAACCTAATTATTATGTCATTTTAAATAATTATTTTCTTCGTCGCAATTCTAAGTGTAGTCAGTAGAAATTGTCCATTAAATAAATTTTAAACTGCCAAATACTTAGGCATAAGATAGGTTCGCTAGTCTTGTCGCATAATTATATTAAATCATCCTTCACAATTTGATATATATTATGTCACAGGTGCTTATTATACTTAAAACAATTATAATTATATGAAAAGTCTTTGAAGTAAATACTGACATTTAAATGTAGTAACCGCAATTACGTTTATATCACGGCGTGCGTAAATGGACGTTTTACGCACGCTTCGCGTGCGCAAAACCCCCATTTCCGACCCCGTAATATAAAATTTTATACAACACGCGGACGAAAAATGTTTTTCTGACTCGTGTGATTGCAGTCCTCGCCTGCGGCTCGGCCTGCAAACTCACACTTGTCAGAAAAAAATTTTTCGTCCTCGTATTGTAATGTACTATTATATCACGGCGTGCGTAAATGGACGTTTTACGCACGCTTCGCGTGCGCATAACCCCCATTTCCGACCCCGTAATATAAAATTTTATACAACACGCGGACGAAATAGTACATTACAATACGAGGACGAAAAATTTTTTTCTGACAAGTGTGAGTTTGCAGGCCGAGCCGCAGGCGAGGACTGCAATCACACGAGTCAGAAAAACATTTTTCGTCCGCGTGTTGTATAAAATTTTATATTACGGGGTCGGAAATGGGGGTTTTGCGCACGCGAAGCGGCTCGGCCTGCAAACTCACACTTGTCAGAAAAAAATTTTTCGTCCTCGTATTGTAATGTACTATTTTAGAATCATTATTTTATCATACTTGTTTGTAATTTAAAACTGTCTGTTATCAACATAGATTAGTATGGCTATCATACTCGAAGAGTATTTAAACGCATTTTAAATAAAGGCACGATGTACATAAGTCCAGTTTTACGAAACTCCGTCTCGTGTTCTGCAATTTCGTCCCATAAATTGAAGATTATTGACGAAATAATATCTTGACTAATAAATTATTTGAAATTTACTCGAGTTTTATTATTTGTCCATAAATCAAAATAACTGGTTTTACAACAGGGAAAGGAGAGTTCACCCAATATTGTGTGTTACCCGCCAGTGCGTACCCCTCCTACGCACTGGCGGCGATTAGCCGTGGGGGCGGCTAACCGCGCTACTAGCATCTCCTCTTTATTTTGTGATGGTTGGGTACGTATCACTGCTATTAATAGCAATGGTAGCCTAGTAGCTAAGAAACTCTGCCTCAAGAATGTTGTGCATATTAGAAATTAATTATCACTTGCTTAAACAGCGAAGGAAATCATCGTGAGGAAACCTGCTTACCTGAGAAATATTAGAAAAAAGTTTTCAAAGGTATGTGAAGTGTACCAATTCGCACTTGGCCAGCGCGGTGGACTATGACCTAATATTGATTTTCTCATTCTGAGAGGAGACCTGTGCCCAGCAGTGAGACATTAATGGTTTGATGATAAGGTACGTATAATCACAAGCATAGGCGGTCTATTCTATGGTTATCTATTTCTGAACCGAATATCGCCGCAATGGCATGCCCAGATAAATTTCTCGGACTGTCTGAATTTACTTGCTAAGGTATAGTCCGCGTTAACCTGCTATAACAGGTATAGTTATTGGGCATTTAAACGACCGCAGACTTCAAATTTTTGTTTATAACTACTTTACATTATTTTAAAAAATAAATATGAAAATTATCTGTCGTCTTATTTTTTCTTTATTAATTAAACTAGCCTGTTTTGGTTCTGCCGCCATAAAATCCAAAATCACAAAGGGACCACTTATCCATCTAGCAGATTCTAGCAACATTTTGGTGAAACTTTTTCACAATATTCAAAGTGTTGCTACTATAATTTTGTTTTTTTCTACCATACCACTATAAAATTTCTATTGTTTAGATTTAATAACTTTAAATAGCTAATAACTGTATGGGGGCTAATTACTATACTGTTTCCCTTATTTTAATATCCTAAATATAAGGTATCTGTGGTACTAGTATTGCAACCATGTATTAATTAGTTGTACGACTGTGAATGTGGGATCTTCTTACACCTACCCTCTTTACCTACATTATTAGATTTCTGCATTTACAGCCGCCAGAAGTTAGTTTTCCTATTAAAATGATATTAAATTATTACTATGCTTTTTTCTTTAAAGAAAACATGTATGGCAATAAATCACCCTATATAATTTGGTAGATTTTTAACATTTTGGTATGGTAACACCAATTTTCATTAATGAATTTGCGAAGTGCGCTGTGCGATCGGCCATTTGATGTCGAATTGTGCAAATTGTGGAATTGTGGAAAAAATCTATCAACTTGCTTGATTTAAGATCTGTATTTGTGTTCATTTAAAATCGCAAGTAATTACACTACGTGTTTACCTCATTAGCAACTTTATATTATACGTAATTAAATATGTCTAACGAAACTCCGGTGCCTCCTCCCGTTATGTGGGCCCAACGTAAAGAAGACGTATTTCTAACGTTCAACATCGAATCCAAAGACCCAGTTATTAAAATAGAAAAGGAATCCGTATATTTCAAAGGTGTCAATGCTCAAGACAAAAAAACCCACGAGGTAACCATACCATTATACGATGCGGTTAATCCCGAAAATAGCGCCTTCGTTAACAAGGGTCGCTGCATAGAAATGGTGCTTCGCAAGGAGAAGAAAGATGCACCTTATTGGCCATCACTAACTAAAGATAAGAAGAAACCACATTATTTAAAAATAGATTTTAATAAATGGAGAGACGAAGACGACGAAACTGACTTTAAGGAGGATGGTTCCAATGTGGAGTTTGAAGATATGATGCGCTTAATGGGAAACAACTCTGCAGGACTTGACAAGGGCGATAAATTTTCATTTGACGTCGAAAACGACTCGGATGATGAAAATCTACCTGATCTGGAATGAGACCTGTTATAGTGCTAAAACCTACATTTAAATGCAGTACATTATGTATATTAAGATTTTTTACAGTTATAATAAAATCGTAAAAGGGACTATTGTAATTTTATTAATTACATTTTCATGCTATATTACTGATATCAGAATTTTTTTAGTCAATGTGCATGATAAGAGAACTCGCATACTCTATGCGACATGACAAACATCTCTATGACAATGTAACTAACAGTTTCTCAATGAGCCTTATTAGGCTTTCAATAACTTTGTATTATGTATGTAATGGATGTGATAACGTAACATTTGTTATTAGTACCAATACAAAACATGTTGGGTCATTTAATATCCGTATATCAAATTCAGTAAACTTAACTAACTCTTGCTTGTAACAATAAGTCCCAACTAAATGCTCAAGCTCTAATTTAAAGTTTTAACCCAATATAATTTTACATGCGAGTGTAAGTAATTTAATATATAAAATAGATCACACAGGAGTGTATAGTGCTATCCTTTCATCATCCACCTTTTAATTTTAGTTAGCAATCAAGAATTGTATTAGGCATTATGGAAATAAAAAACTTGTTTAATATACCTAATGTAATACTGATTTATTTGCTCTTTTCCGAGAGTGTAACGTTTACACTATATAAATGAAATTGTTGTCCATGCCTTCTTAAATTTAAAGTTATTGTCATACAGTATATTAGTCTATTCAGGCTTTCACATTTTAAAATATATGAAGCCCCCTGACCTGGGCAAAATATTGGAGACCCATAGCTTTGACAATCATACATAAAATATGAAGAACCTAATTTTCCAAATGCTAAATTCTTACCAGGAGAAGTAAGGATCCCAAGATTGTTTCTTTCAAAAAAATAAACAAGGGCTTTACTTAAATTGAAACGATCTGGGAATATATTATAAACAAACCCAAATATATTTTGCTCAAACTTAGCTGTAAATGAGTATGGAAACATATCATCAAATTTCGTATTTAAATCATTTATAGCTATTTCATGATTTTTATTTCCACCGACTTTCTCAAGACATCTTTTGTGATAGATGTCCCCTAAATTAACTATACCATCTAAGAAACTACTTGTCCATGCACTTAAACTGCAAGCTTGGGTCATGGCGATTGCTACGACGCAAGTTGCTAAATATTGCTTGCCTCGATGTTTTTCGTCAAATTTAACATCTAAAGGATGAACAGTTCCCCATAGAGAATAAAGATCTCCAGGGAATTCGATATCCCAATTTTTCCACATCGTACGTGGAGTTTTCCTTTCGAATCCTAAATCATTAACTGGGTTCATACGAGACCAGGGAATAGCTTCGATATTTAGCCAATACATCTTCTCGTCTACGATAGGTCGAATTTTTCGGCGTTTCAAATAGGGCAAGTTGGGATTATCATCTGGCTTAAATAGAGGACTAAGCCTATAGTTAAGGGCTGAATGTCTAGGTGCCGGTTTTACGGATGTCAATTCAAATGTATAAAATTCTGGATTATCAGCATCACTACTTGAAACCACCTTTCGGATTCTACGAATAACACCTTCTAAGGAACGATAAAGCGTCCATGAGGCTACCTGACTAGCTTTCTTGGATTGTTCAGGTTTCCCATCAGTTTTCTTTTCCTCTGTTAAAAGAGCGTCAGGATCTTCACTTGGAGCAGGATAAGGATCGAACAAATGAAAGTATCCGTCAGTCTGACAAATAACCATACTACACTGATGAAATCGAATTATAACATACCTTAACCGTTTTAGGACAGCCTTTAAGTACTGTTCCAATTTTTTCTCTGGGTTTTCATTGACAACGATAATTTTCTTTATGTTCACGTTTATAAATTTACCATCTAAAATAATGTTTCTAATAACTCTTTTTTCGCATACACTTAAATTTGTTGCTTTCTCCTTTATTTCCAAGCCTTTCTCTATGCATGTATCTACCATAACGTGGTCCCAGGTTCTAATGGGATGCATTGCCGCCATTAACATAGCAATTAAACACACAAAATGACAAGATTTAACCTCAGAGCTTCCTTTACGATCTTTTATAGCAGTCGTCCCTTCAATTCTATATATTCCTTCATATAGCTGATATCCAATAACTGTTTGGCTTTTTGGTTCATCCAAATCTATCGAGCTTTTCTTATCACCCTTAACTGCGGGCGCTACTGACAATCTTGATTTTTTAGACTTCGGTAATCCAGTAGCATAATCATAATCTTCTGGCAATTTCATCCTAGTTTCTTCCAAAAGTCTGCGTACTATGATTCTGCTCAAAACAAATTGTTGATCCTCTGTTTTTCCATCTTTATTGAACAAAACTCTGTAACACATAAAATATTTAAGTTCTCTTGAACAAAGCAATGGTTGCCGAGGCGTTTGGACTTAAAGACTCTCTAAGACGCCGAAATTCTGGAGTTTATATTCCTGATCTATAAGGTGTCTTAATCTTAAAAGTGCGTAAGTCTTCCAACCCGTAGACAACGCGACGTATTATGATCTAAATCCTTATTCTGAAAAAAGACCTACGACAAACATTAGGTTCTATTTGTTTATGACAATATCACTTACCGAGCTGCGAGATCATGTATTGTAGTAAAACGCAATAAACATGCTTTCCCCTTCTTTTTGTCCTCTCTCAAACCCATTGGATTGCAAGGACTTCCGTCGTATAAATAGTATAAACCATTGCGCTTGAAGAATGCGCAGCTATAAGTAGAAGTCGTAATCATGCCTCTATCAAATCTGTTTAAGAATTTCCTTGTCAATTGTTCTTCTAATTGCCACGTGGGACCTTCACCGACCACATCAATTTTAGCATGATATGCCTATAACAATACAAATCGGTTAAGGTAAATTTAAATTAAGGACCTATTTTAGTAGTAGGTATCTACTACTATTAAGTAGGCTGTAGTATTAACTACAGCCTACTTAGATTATATGTAGTACCTGCTACTTAAAATATTTCTGTGTAAGGTCGGTCATTATTAAAATTCTATAGTCCATACTTAAGTAAATTAGTTGGCTAAGCGAACCAAAATACTGATTCTCATAATTAATTTTAGTCATATAGCGCATCGTACCTGATGCCCTAGAGCTATCTTCGGTATAATATGAATCGGTGCCAGTTGGAATTTGGTTTGTTTTTTGTCATACAATTTTTTAGCCGTATCCACGACAAAGTTTACGATGCCAGTGGTCCATGAATTAATCGTGTACTTATAGGAAGTAACTATAGCCATTATAGCAGCAAATGGTAAAATATCAATAGCATTTGAATCTGTTATAGCTGATGTACCCCTAACTATTTGTGTATTATCCGGTAAAGTCTTAAAATTGCTCGGTTTTGCTAACTCCTCTGAAGGTGTCACATTTAGAGATGGTTCTGCAAGGGGTAAAGTCATTTTCTTCCGTATCTGTCTCATTTTGAAACGTGATTGAGCATCTTCTGTCAATAGAATTTTCCGATCTACGTTCACTGGTTCCATTGTTTGCACTTCATCCTCCATTATTTGCGCTGGAGCCAGCTGTGGGAAATAACAAAATAAATAACAGGACACATATAGCAGATCGGTGCAAATAAGAAAAATAAATAATGAAAATATCTTAAAAAATCTTTATAGTGAAACAAACAAGACACGAGACATGATAAAGAAGAATTTTCAAATTGGTGTCCTTAAACGTGGCAATCTGTAGGTACAAATCGAACACAATGAAAATAAAATTGGTTGGCAAGCAAAATGGTACTAAACTACATGGTGCTCGATGTTATATTTTTAAATATTTTTATATGGCAACACAATGTTTGCCGGGCCAGTGTCTGTACAAATACCGGCACTTCAGGCTCCGGTTGTGGGGAGGGTGGCGGCGGCGGCAAGGGCGGTGGAAGTTCTTCAGCTTTTCTTCGTGCTTCCTCTTCTTCGGCTTTCCTCCTTTCCTCTTCCTCTTTCCTCTTTTTCATTGTCTCTTCATCTTCTTCCTCTTCACCTAATTCTTCTTCCTACAGTAATGTTAGTATAATTAAACATTGTTTATAACAACAATGACAAAATCAAAAGAATGTTTATCAGTCTGATAAGGATAATGCATATTAGGAAGACTCAAAATAATTCAATTTAACCTACCTCTTCTCCTGCTCCTTCGGGTACCTGAAAGAAAACATTTTTAAAATATTAATCATGTCAGATAAAATATTCTAACAGTTTTCTTTGTTATGTAACGTATATTTATCTTTATGTAAATCTATTTGTAAAGTATGTACCTACCTATGGTGATAAATAGATATCTAGGACCTAGATGAATCTTGGAAACAGCTCCAACGATTTTCATAAAATGTAGTATATGGGGGTTGCAGGAGCGGTAAATCGATTATCTCGGTTTCGTTGGTTGGTTCTAGATTTCATATTCATAAAATACCGATCAAAAATCGGTCATCCAGCTACTACTATATAATTGCTTATTAGTCTCACTGTTCCCTTACTGGCTTATTAGCTAAACAAGGGCTTATAGAATAGCGAAATTCATACTATCCTACCACTATAACTGTTTATGAAATTATGTGGTGTGCCGTGTGAGTATCATTTAAAGGTGTCATACGGGCATGGGCGGGGGCGTCGGCGGCGGGGTGGGCTCCCGGTCGGGGTCGGGCTCCACCGGCGCGTTGGTCTTGTCCGTGGGCTTCGGCCACGGCGGCACCACCTGCGTCACCGACACCGTCGGCGAGTCCAGATTGACTGATGTAAAAAGAAATGTTTATTGAATCATTCATTTATAATACTGAATGTGTTACTTAAATTTGATTGTCATCTACAGTGTCATGTTGGTCAAATCTACAGTGCAAAATGTAAGCCATACACAAAGTCATTAAAAATATAAATACCAAGCTAAATAAAACCTGATGTTTCGGTACATTAGTGGTGTCCTCTGATCAAATTAAATTGATAAAATTGGTTAAAAACCTAAGTGATAATAATTAACCAGTAATTCGAAAAACCGACTTCATATTATTATCAGGTTATTACAGAATAGGTTTAGCCATACCTATACTTTTTTTTTCTTCTCGAGGGGGAAACCTTTAAAAGGTACCCGACGACGTGGGAGCGACGCCGGGTTATGTGGGATTTTTACCTCACCAAAACCCCCCCGGTGGCCGTCCTCAACGCTTGTTGGAGAACTACGGGATCTCCGACGGAACACAACCGGAGCCCTCCAAGCGCTATGCCTCGATCGGGCTCTACCCTGGGGGAGCAGTTTTCGCTCCTCCCACACCATGTAGTGTTTACGACGGTATGCGACCACACATACCGCTGTCCTTCCCGGGGTCGCTTGCTGGACGGTTCGAGCTCCCACTCTTGCCGCCCGCAACCCCGGAAGCCCTCTTTTAGTCGCCTCCTACGACAGGCAGGGGATACCGTAGCCCTATTCTAGTCCCGGAACTACAGGGACAAGCCATACCTATACCTAGTAATAAAAAGCGTAGGCACAATTTAAAAAAGTATACAAAACAAAAATATAATTACCGACTTTCGGTTCCAACGGCTCGGGTTCCATATTCTTATACCTCAGTGGAATCGGTGGTAAATAATCCTCCTGTATGCTATCAACTAAGGATATAATATCTCCCATCTGCTCTTCATCAATTAGTGGCTGTTTGAAGCATAAAATAGTTTGCATTAAAGGTTTCTATGATTATTGCAAATTGTCTTTTTACGTTACTTAGTTTATAAATATTTTACGGTCAATTGACCCAGAGTTATACGACTAAGGTTATCCTAGACGCCGTTATAAAATAGCTAAGTTTTGAATGTAATCGCTTCAAAATTCAACAATGTGAAACCACTGAAGCTGCAAGTCTTTTTATATTATACCTACTTATTCTCATTATTATATATAAACCTACTTATTATGATACTTATATTATTATAAGTTAATGCAAAATGAATTTAAATAGCAAAATCTTAATATAATTAATTCAACTAACTTCTCCAGCTTTATCGACTAGTGGTTCTTGAGGCAGAACATCGTGGAAGATTTCTTTGCCATCGCCATGAGCTTGACTCGCTGGAAGCGGTATCCTCTTTGCCTTTCCTTTTGCTCCAGGTAGTTGTTCGTCACTTAACGTACATACAATTTGCATCTAAAAGTTAAAATCATTATCCATAAGAAGGATCGACTGTGTAATGCTGGCATAGCTTCACAGAAATATCTCTTTATTACATCATATTATATGGAACGACAACGTGATTAAATCCTGTCTCGGACGTGATGAACTAATACGTCTTTCTAAGTAAAGTTTCTGAAGAATAAAATATAATTTAAATAGATAATTAGTCACTTTACTTTACCTTTGGCTGTTTCTTTTTCAATTTCAACACTTTAAATGCGTGTATGTAAAATTGCGTAGTCGTAGGCAAATAATCCCAGTTCTTTGTAAACACTTCAGCCATAGTTTCTGGGTTAAGTAGCATTAAGCAACAAGCTTTTCCGACTTTAAAAGATCTTAACCCATCGTGTGTACGTGGATAAGGGTCAAATAGATAATACATATCTTTTTGTCGCCAAACAGCTAGCGCATAATTATTAAAATCCAGTATACCGCTATTATATTCGTGACTGAAAAACTCTTCTAAACCAGTCTTGATGTTAAATAAGCATTCTTTGGTCGTAAATAGTTGCCCTTTTACTCGTTCGCGGTAAATTATAATTTCACACGCATATGGCCCTATTATGATCTCATTGGGGATGTTATCTATCGTAATATCTATCATCACCTTTGGATGTATGCTATCAACGTATAATTTGTTCCCTAATCGTAATACTTTGTCGAGTGTTTTTGAAAACCATGTGTTTGGGGGAGAAATTTTTGCGTAAGTCATCGCTGCTATGGCAATTGGTAATGCTTGCCGATACTTTGCGTCCTCAAAACATCTATCACCTAAATGCATATTAGCATTAACAATAGCACAGTTTTCATTTAAAATTCTGTATCCCATTAAAGCTTTTTCGGTTTGCGTAAGTTCCTTGTCCGATTCCAAATCTTCATCGCACTTCTCATCCACCATTTTCAAAACCTTAACTTGTGCTAAAACAAATTTCTGGTCTTCAAGTACACTGCGCGCGAGCAAAACTTCTGCTACAGACTCCAAATCTTTTACGTTTATGATAGCAGCGCAGCCATTTGAAAAATTAGAATATGCTCTTGAATCCCTGCCAGCTGGATCGAATATATAGTAACAGATTCTGTCCTTCCATATTACAACTTTCAGCACCCTACCAAGCAAATGCATCAATAGATATTTCATAGTTACTTTATATTACTTAAAAGAAGTTTATCAACAATAAACATACCTCGATAACATAATACCAGCACGATTTTCTTTAAAGAAAGCCTTGAGTCCTCGACACAAATTATAGACGGTTGGATCCAAGGACATCGTATAACCGACAATATCCGGTTCTCCTAACAGAACCTGCATTCGTTTCTTGTTTAGTACCAAAGTTTGTTTTTTACCAAATGGCAACACTTCACATATCCCTTGAACAGCGGAATGATCGTGGACTTTTTCTAAGCACTGGATATACCTATAAGTGAATGGATATTTATTAAGATTGGATTTAATCAGACTTATACGAAGAAGAACGTTTGCTCACCATTGATCTCCAGCCTCTACTAAATTGTCGACTAGCTTCATAGTCCACTGCTTAGGATGATAATGAAATGCTAAACAGTAAGCCATAACACTCATGGCAAGAGCTTGTCTTCCCCTAGATCTGCCACCTGGGATATGTTTAGCATTTTTTTAGAAATTATAAATTATTAAAAATACCCCCTTTTGACGACCCAACTTGAGTCTATACTTGTATAAATGGTATACTTACTAAATTTTTGATCATACATATTGAATGATCCAGTAAGGATTCCATAATGAATATGAGGCTTTCGTTCCTTTGTACAAGGCAGAACAGTCAAGGAATGCGTTTGTAACATTCCTTTTTTTAGATTTGCAGGTATATGAACCTAAAACGTATTTATTTTTGAATACATTTTAATCTGCGTTCTTAGTAGGTAGATATTGTCTTTGATACATCTTTAAGTAACTTACATGTTCCGGCCGAGGTATTTCATCAAGTCCACAAACGGAATCATCGTCTTTTAAATGCTTTTGTATTCCTCGTGCTCTTGGCTTCCCATCGCTGGCACCCAAAACTGTGTAGGGAACCTCAGAACGCGACCTGCCAATAGACATAATAATAGAAGAAATAGTTGATAGTTGATTATTGTAGGAAAAAATTAAAAAATCCTAAAAACATTTTCCTTTTCATTTTCCAGTAATTTTTCGTTGTAATCATAACTATCCAGAATGTTATCTTTATATGCGACTATATCTGCATAATGGCACAATAATAGTTTGCTTTTCATAGAAGTCCTCCCAATTACGAAAATATTCTGAGATTTATGCAGTTTTAATTTTTATAGAAAGCGGCCGCGTAACTACTTTCAGTGTTTTTAATTTGGCCTTCCACACACCCCAGAAAATTGTAAATGTATACTTAAGTAATTTTATATTTTGAGTAAGAAGTAGGTATATTTTAATACCTAGGTGATCGCCTCATCTGCCGTTTCCGCATAGCCATTTGATATTTGCTGCAAATATAAATAATTAATTTTAAATCTACTATACTAAGTACATGTTAATACATTAATAGTATCATTGGTTTTCTTACCGGCATTTAAATCTAGTGCATGTCTTTACATTACAAATCCTGAAAAAACATTTTAAAATAATAAGTCCCATCATGGTAAGAAAAACTGTAAACATTGGGTGTAGCTACCTTACATCAAAATAATAATAAGGTACTTAATTAGGTACTCTTTATTTAAAAATAGATACTTACCCTCCCTTTAGGCATGGTCTCCTCTGTTTTTTCTTGTCTCTGAAATTCAAAGTATGTAAGGATTAGGTAGTATTATTTACCAACAAAACACAAATCTTTATGAATTCAACTTAAAATACATCATCTCTATCCACTTTACCTTGAAAATCTTTTAGGTCCTCCAGGCATATGAATTACTTCTGGAACGAAACTCTGATCTTTATTAATAACTATACCGCTATGAGGCTTATACAACCTGAAATCATTTATTTTTAAGAGAACAAAAAAACCTTGAGCATATAAGTTTGCTTTCAAATTACACCTCGGTAATAAAAGGAAAAATATTTCAAGATCGTTACAATTAAAATAGATTATAAGTAAATATTATTTTCGTGGAGTAAATAAATATTTTTGAATATGTTTTTTTCTCTCACTCAAATGCTGATTTCGGTGGGATCGGTGGTTTCAGTTCCTCTGGTTTTACGGCAGCTTTTTGAGCTTGAATGACCTCTCCACTCACTTTAGGACTAGCCACCTTAAACGATAATCATAAAATTATAACCGGTTTGAAGGTGGTAGAACCCTTTGTGGTTCGACTTCAGCGGCACCACCGCCACACCTATTTCAGCCTCATAACAGCAGTGTTAAGCGCTGCTGTGTTCTAGTTTGAAGGGTGTGGTAAGGGAGACATACTTTTCCGAGGCGTTCCAGCTTAGTCCTTAGGGGTAGCGGCGCATCTGTGGCCGACCTCAGGAAGGAATATCTAATCCTATCTAGGGTTGACTACAGATGTCCATGGGCGGCAGTAGCCACTTACCATCAGGTGGACTGCATGCTCGTCTGCTACTCCCATATTATATATATAAAAAGGTTTAAATATTCAACACCTTTTTTTAGGATAGATAGATAGCGATAGATAATGAAGTTCTTCATATAACATTTCTGACTGACAACGAATCAAACCTAGGACTCTACGTGACATTCTGAGTGAGCAGCTTCGTCACTATTACTCGACAATGTCGCTGGTTCCTATTTAACTCCATTTCTTACATAATTGGCATCCAAAACATATAGGTTTACTTGTAACAGAAATAGAGATGACATTTAACCACTTACATTCAATATTGATTTATTTGAAGCGCTATGTTTAATAACGGTCATCGGTGTGGGCAGCATTATGTCGCCAGGAACAAGATCGTAATATGTTACTCTCTTCTTTGCCTTTCTCTTTCCTTTCCTTCTACTTAGAATCCCACTAGTTTCGCCAAGTATATCTTCCGAAGAACTTCCCATTTCACCATATTCAGCCCTATTATTACAATACTTACTATTAAATTTAAATATAATTTAGTCAATCATTATTTTATCAGGCTTTAAGATAACTATTGCTACCACAACTTCATTATCAACACTGTCGGTTAGTGTCTGTAAAAACTAAAAACCATTTCTTATCAACAAAACCCTAACCAAAAATACTTATACGCTTGTCCAAATTGCTGTGAACATTGATTCAATTCATATAAACATGTTAAAAATGAACGTAAATCAATAGCTAATGGGTATAGGTATTTTATTGGAATTCGCCAAATATATTGACTGATGTTAACCTAAAACTAAAGTAAGATCGTACAAAACAAAAAATAATAATTTTATACGAAAGTGAATAAATCACAAATTTATATTTATAAACATTGTGTCGTCGCCAAGCCAACATTTCATCGAGCTCAAACGAAAGTCTAAAAGTTAAGTAGTTATTACTACTTGAAAATAAAACGTAACCTTTTACCTTTGTGGTTCTACTGGGCAGTGTCCAATATAGCGTAATCTGAAAGAAAAGTTAGATAGATAGATAGAGATAGTTAAAAACTTATATAATTCTACTTCATCGATTGCATAATCCGCATTAGCTGGCATCAATCATATGTACCTACTGTACTGAATATTACATTATGTAGTTACCTATATATAATATCTTAATCATTGAGTTTGAAAGTATATTTCATTATACTTCATTACCTTGTATGCATGGATGGAACCATCGGTACGCACGTGTCCTTATAATGTCGAGGTACAAATGGTTTAGTTTTAAATATTGGAGCTTTTGTTCTTTTCGTTTTTCGCATACCTTAAAGAAAATGCACGAGGTTTATTATTTTATTTTCTCCGAATAGGTATCTCTCCGAGTAAAAGATCTACCTACTCTCTTTACGTAAGGAGGCAGTAGGTAAACGGGCAGGGTTGTATTCGACCCCTTAGATGACAATAATTCTACTGCATATGAAGACTGAGATGGAACTACTCAATGTCTGGCTTTACAACCTTACCATACAATTGAAACTAGAATTATATGAAATATAATAGATAGGTATCTACTGTCTAATATTTTAATATATTCGTATGGATTTACATTCTTCCTGGTAAGTTAGGGCCTCGATAATTTCGGAAACATCCTTGCAGTCGACAGTTTTTACATGTTTGCATATTTCCTGTAATTTTGGAGGACATTTGCAAGATCTGAAATCATACTACTCCTTAGTAAAGATTACGAAAAACCGTTTTAAGGACATCTATACATTTACCTACAGCACATTTGTAAGAATTATATTATCATCATCATAATAAAATAATAATATCTGGGTACAATTTCTTGGGAACTAGTACTCGTACATGCGATAAACAAGATGTTTTGAAGTTTACACTGTTGGTACGTTATGAGGACACTATGACTACCCTATCTCATTATCTTTATCGCTAACAGAATACCTGCGGGTCTCATACTTTTTATGAACCAAACTGACCTCTTTTTCCTATTCATCTTTAATTTTTATTTATTTTCACAATTTTCACATTTTTCAATGTTTCATATTATTACCAACAATTTTGATTTATGTAAATTTGACAACCTTCGTTCGAAATTTAAGTTTTAATATTTTAGTTGGCTTTCGTGAAATGGCTGTGGTGATTTTCGCTTACTATAAAACTTCCCTCGCAACGCGACATTCGAAATTCTACGATCACTGATTTTGGTATGTAATAGTATGTATGATCCTTAAACTTGATATTTGATTAGTATTATTTGTTTTAATTTGATTGTGATTAATTTATAAGTATACTAAGTATTTATTCACTATTTCCATGTAATATACATAAAGAATTTGAAACAAAATATAACTTTCCCTAGTAGGCTCTACATGATCACGAGGACACACAATATAGGATAGTTATTTCTATATAAAATTAAAAAAATGAGTAGGTATGGTAGTACAAAATTCTAACCTCACCCTGAGCACTCAGAATCTTCACAACAATTTTTTATTAAGTATAGATAATTTTCACCCCTCCTCTATGTAGAATTTTTGATACCAATTCCAGTAATCAATTAACATTTGGTGAATTGAATACTCAGTGGTATTGAATAAAAAATAATGTCTTTAAATATATATTAAAGTACGACAAACAATAAGATAAAGTAGGATATGTGGAATTTTTAATAAAACACATGAATATATAATATTTGTACATTTTATTAAGAGAATACCTTTACCAATAGCAATAACAATATGAAGTTGCAATTTTTCTCAGATACAAATTTCTTAATTTTTTAATATTTCTATTTTTTTATTTCAACAAAAAAATGTACTATGGAATGTAAGAATAATTATATAAAAAGTGAATAAATAAATCCAATTTTACTTACTTTACGGTAATGTTCATAAAATTAATTTAAATATTATAAATTGCAAGGCCTATTCTAGATAGACAAAATTATCATAAAATGTTCAAAAACAGTAAAATTTAAAAAACATATCCCACATTAGTTGTTTGAACAGAAATAAATAATGGTGTATAATTGTCAATTAATATTTACATCCTGCAATAACTTTGCAATTTTATGTTTTAAACTTCTTTATATACTAATAATAGTAACCCTGCTTACTCTCCTGTAATTTACAAATATTGTAAGTGCCGTTGTTGGCCTATACAAATAAAATATATATCATTCATTCATTTCATATGACATTATAGTTTTTAAGTTAGTAATCACAGAAGGGCTACTTCCCCATCATAACCATTACATGGAAAAACTAGTGAAGAAGCCTTTAATATATTATCATGCCCGAAACAGTTCAGTGTTAGCTTTCCTGAAGTAGTTCACTTTCATATTTCTCTGGTGTACTTTGGTTTAAGAATTATAACAATTAAATTAAATATATCTTGAAGGTTTATGTTCAATATAGTAACTTACTTCAATATAAGTAATAAATACATATTTGATTTTTTACTAAAGGTTTAGATTAAAGTGAAAAGTCAATTAGAATCATAAAAATCTTTGCCTAAACATTGAGTGCATTATGGTGGTAAAATAACCTTGTTTTATATAATGTGTGGATAAAAAAGTCTTAAGTAGACTCTGCATTAACTATATTAATATTACCTCCACCCTAGAACATTTTCATTTATATTAACTAAACATAGAGTCATGTAGAGTTGCTAGGCTTTCTTGTCTCTGCTCTGAACGTTTCTTCTCTTTTTTAAAGGCTTCATATCCTTCATCATCAGTTGGTAACTCATGTCGACAGAATGGGCATGAGTTAGTCTGAAAACAAATTTACATTATATTAAATTATTTTATATTAAATTTATAAAGGGACTATTTAATCCTGATTGATTTCTACTTTACAGTGCAATTCTGATTCTTGACTGGATGAACTTTTTTTTTATATCAGTTAAGTATTTATTACCTTGTCCAGTCCCAGTTTTCTATAATATATTATGATTTATTTATTACATCCCTATTTAAAAGTAGAAGTAGAAAATATTAAAATTTATAGGATTAATATTGAAAGACTGTCAAGTGATAGATTACATTATTTTTCATTCCCTAATATTTTCATTGACTAATAAATAAATAATATATTAGGAAAAATAAACTAAAACCAACCTCCTCACTCTCTGTAAAACTCTACATTGGATGAAATCTTATTCATCCAAATTTAAAGAATGTATCCTAAACTATCATTTTCATTTTGGCCCTAACAGTTATGCACTCTTATAACTCAATGATTAATATGATAAATTAATTGATTTAATTGGTATATAATTTTCTATACTTCCTTTCATTTATCCATTATGTTAAATTACGTTTCAATAATATGGAATCGATTATAAAATATACAAAACCTGTTTTAACCATGTCAAGATACATGTTGCATGGAAAACATGATGGCATGGCATTTCCTTAGCCTTATCGTTAATATTGAATTTCTTTAGACAAATGGGACAGTCACGACCTTCTTTGTCTATCACAACTTCTGGTAAATTATTCACAGCTTCTACAGACGCTGGTGGAGGAAGTCTGCGAAATAAATAAGAAATTGCACTGTAAAATTAAATATTTTATAAATTTTGCAAGTATGTTGTAACTATGCAAAATCCTGTTTCCTTTAAAAATCTTACATTATCTCACCACAACAGATAAAACATTGGACATCTATCAAATAAATTCCTTATGCAATTTATATGAATTATATCGGTATGTTTGTCATGTCCGTATTATTTTATATATTTAAGTTTATACTAACCTGGGCCATTGTCCTGTGAATTGGTCTTCGTAAATACCAAAGTCTATAAGAAACCTTGCCATATGAAGAAGATGATTAGGCGTTTCTCCTTCACCTAGCTCACGCCAACCCATTTCATGAAAATAATCTGCCATTTTATAACTGATTTGCAATATTCACAATTTGTATAATGTAAACGTAAAACGAATTGAAATGTTGTACAATGAATAACAAAAATAATGTCGTTGACTTATGTTGTGACTTGTAAGTTTGTGAATTGTGACACTGACATTGACATAAGACAATTAAATATTAACCCTGTGCCATCTGTCACAGACTACTTAGGGACACGAGGAACATTACAACGACCACAGAATGCCACACCCACTAGTCCATCACAAATATACATTATGCATGAAATAAATACATGAAAAGTGCGTATTTTGTCGGTAAGTAAATTATATATGTATATATATGTATATGTGTGTGTGTATCATTTTGTGTATCAGCCAGACTTACACTGCACATTAGTTTTTACATTTTTGCAGTTTTTAGAACTTTGATCCAAAATAATTGAATTATTATCAATGCATTATTCAAACTAGGTTATACCTATATTGCTACTACAGGCCGTTGAAGAACCGTCTTTGAGCTGGTAAAAAAAGCCAAAAAAATATAACCAAAAAATGGACGGCGGCCTGTTTCTAAAACTGCAACCGACAAAAACTTAACTTACTGTTAAATACCAAAGCTAAGCGAGGTAGCTACTGTAAAACTCTCCCCCTGGGGGTCATAGAAAGTAATTCAGATTTAAGAAACAACAGATGCGACCACGACTGAAAATTGTAAATTAATATCACGTGATGGTAGGGTAGTAAGTGGTAAGGACAATTTCTGACAATCCTAATGAGGTGAATGTTCTTATTAGTGATCGAAGGGTGAAAGGGATAAAATTATTAAATCGCGTGTTGTCATCGGTTCTTCATTTGTCAAGTGTTCAAAATTTTAAATTAATCGAACCGTTCAAAGTGGTAAAAATAGAGTTCAAAGATTCCGTTACATACATACATATAGGTCAAGCTAATAAAAAACGTGGTAAAAATATCACCTTTAGAAGTTAAAGATAGCCAATATTTAAGTTTGAATAATATAAGATTAAAGTTAAATACATGAACGATATCGTTGTAGCGAGTTATTAAATTTACCTTCATTTAACTTCCTTCTTACGGTCTACTTAATTAAGTAGCATATAAAAAAAACGATGTTAATATTTATAAAAAAATTAAGGAGAAAGATTCTAATTAAGTCGTCAGAGTTCTACACTACCTTTAAAGCATTACCGTTCCTTAGAGACCCTCCACATTCATAAATTTAATAGAACCAAAATCAATTTACTTAAAGTTGTTCTCTAAAATTATAAAAGAAATAGATAATAAGTACAGAACGTTGCTCAAAATTCTAATTATAACATGTAGTATCGAGAAAACACCGCACGTACAGTATCAGTGATTCATTAAAATAACATGTAAGATAATAATGAATACCTACATAGTAGAACAAGTAAATGTAGTCATAGGGTGTAGTAGAGTTTAGTGTCGCTATTTACGACTACGCGACAATCTTAAATGATTAGTGATTACTATAAGCGTGAGCGTTGCAAGGCTAGTAGTGGTATTGTTCCACCTCTCTTGTACACGTTAGTACATACGTTAGTACCATAACTGAGCGCGTTCTTACTAGTTGGGTGTGTGTGCTCACGTTAAAGTGAAGTTTCAGAGTTACAAACAACGGAGCAGTAAATAAAGTTTTGGTAAGAAATATTTTTAAATAAAATAAATCGTTATTGGAATTCAAACAGGTGATTTTTATAAAATTATTCACCTGCTTTTGAAATGTAGGAAAATGTTAGCTTTCCAGTTTTACCGGAACGTTATTAAAAATGAAATGTGTAAAATAAATTGTAACATGGTTACGTTTAAAACTTACCTATTCGAATAAACCTATTATCAGCAGTAGGTTACTGTTTATCAGTATGTACGTAATTATACAGGTCCATAAAAATATAATGCTAGTTAAATTTAAATAACAAGCAAACATAACCAGAAAAATAAAATAATTATTTGAGTATAGAATTATTTTCGTTAAGTATGCGATTGTTAAACCAATTAGGTCAAATTCGTCAGCAGTCAGAAATAAAAGTTGTGTTTGTTCTTCGTTACCTACTTATCTATAAAACTGCATGCTATAAAATAGAATGTTTACAGTCTAAAATAAATATAAACTATGCGTACCCATTCAGTACGTACACATAATCGTGGCTCACATACGCCTCTGCATCTTCGACATCTCATTTGTATTTTGGGTTCATTACCGGTTTGCATTTGGCCGGGCACGGTTACCTAACAAGAAAAACCAACAACATTCTTTGCCTATAAACAGTGCAGTAGATGCGTAACTTTCACCGATTCGTCGTTGGCAAACGGAAACTGCCTACTTACAAACAAACATTTTCTTCTGCATAATTGACTAGCACCTATCTAAAACTAAATATATGTATGTAACCGCCTAACCGTCGTGATAAGTTATCAGTAAGATTAACGAATTTTTTGCTTGCTATATAGATGGACACGATGAATATTTTAATGCAAAAAGGTCTAAAAACCGTCAATTTTATGAAAAATATAAAAAAAATATAAGAATTTATATTGTAAACGTCAAAACATTATGAACAGACATTGCAATATTGCATTCCAACAAGTTTTATGGTTATTAAGTACGTACTACTTCCCACTTTTTAAATATGCTTACGTACTTACTTATGACACAAAAAATGCTCTTATCATGCACATATTAATGTCAATAGTAATCTTAGTCACATTAAAATAGTGTCATGTTATTATCCATTCATAGCACATAAATATGTACCTACTGTATTCATTCGTCACCAATTATTGTAATACATAAGTACGTAACCAACCTTCGTCAATCTTTTAATGGGTATGAAAAATCTTCATTATTATTATATTACTTAAACAATCATATTGTTTTTATTTTAATGTATTTATGTTAAGCAACCTTGCATGTTTGCAGTTACATAGTTACTTCGTGTTGGTCAGGTAGATATACAATTTTAATACACATTCCATGACATCACTCTATCTTAAAGCATATAGGTACAAGTACTTCGTAGGATTTCAAAAGTGTTGTATTTAATCACAACATTTAATACGACACGGTCGATTTGATAAAACCATGTAACCTACATAACCGGCCGAATTCTTCACTGATAGCCATGGTGCATGCTAACATAACAAATTAGCGTAACTACCAATAGAAACCAATAATAATTCGGATAAACAACGCGAATATGCGACCCTGCTTAGGGTCTAATTTTCGTAAAGTTATGTAAAAACATTTGTCTCGAACGTGGGACATTTTATTTTATCCTCGTATTTTATATTTTTAGGCAAAGGGAAATAACATTAATTAATTAAAAATATATAACATATTGAATCATACCAAATTCTGTCAATTATTTATTAATTATTAATACAAATAATAATAATGAAACAATACTAATAATTAAGTGATTGTATTACCGGGAAAGAAAATCTAATCTAGGTTAGACAAAATATGCATTTGCTCAGCAATGGTTGCTGTTAAATTAGGTTCCGTTTCATTAGTGATGCACATATCGATCACCAAGGTGGCCATGGTATAATGTGACAATTTTGTAAAGAAATATATTTAAAGTCTAAACTAACAATAGAATTGAATACAACCTCTAATTAAAAGAATTTAAGCATAAAGGTTGGGGGTCATGAAACTTTATGAAATAAATATAGTCACGCACGACAATATTTTTTTGTACTTTCAGGACGTTAGCCTTTGCCATTGAAAATTGTTTTATTTTATATCAAACCTACCTAACGGTAATCACGCCATGGTTTGTTTAAGTTAAGGATTGCAACCTTTAGTACATTATTACAACCATTATACTATCGAACCTTGTACTTGTTGAATGTCTTTGGGAACAACCAATCATTTGCGTATGAAGATAATTATTGTGTGATGTATGTGAACAAGTCCACTTTTAAACAGCAGAATTTACTTTGGATATCAGACTTAAGTCACTAACATACTATGTTTCATTAAATATATGATGCACACAATTGATAACCCAGAAATCGAAAATGTTCACGTTTAGAAATTTTTCAACGATATTTTCTTTTTAAAACTTAAGATTGTTTTTTTTTTTATTTTCAGAACATGGGCAACGTGGTGTTTTCTATTATTTGGCTTATTATATTAATATTCCTCGGCTTCTGGATTGCCGGTGTGGCGGCGTTTTTCTATATTCTCTTTATCCCCTTCACCGTATGCATAAATCCGTTAACGGTAAGTATCTAAAATTATTATAAAAACCAAATTTAATACTTAATAAGTTTTCCCGTTCCGCCGCTTTATAATAAATTGTAATGTACGCATCAGTAGGTACCTATTTATACCTATTAATGAACATTTTTATGTGCAATTAAGCCGTTTAAAGGTAGTGGATACCGGTATAAAGGGTATATACCTACATATGTAAGACGTACATGTAAGTTCTCATATTCTGCGTATTAATTTAGTTCTCTGGGGGTTTCACGATGCATCTCCGATCAAATTCGCAGTTGTATTTCAACACAAGGGATTGCATCCTTCAAGATAGTTGACAGTATCTGAAGGATATTTAATGCGCAACACGATTACACGACTACTTAGAATAATTAAAACAAACCATATTGTACCCAGTTGATACGAGTAGGTACCAGCGGCGTAGCGTAACTTAAAACGGTCTTCCTATGGGAAATACGCAATATATAATACGAAATATGTAGGTATAATTTATAACATTTCAACGTGGGTTTCAACGCTAAAAAATATGTAGGTACTTAATATAATGTCCCTGTAGTTCCGGGACCAGAATAGGGCAATATCTCCTGCTTGTCGTAAGAGGCGACTAAAAGGGGCTTTCGGGGTTGCGGGTGGTAAGAGTGGGAGCTCGAACCGTCCGGCCAACGACCCCGGGAAGGACGGTGGTATGTGTGGTCGCATACCGTCGTGTACATCGGACGATGGGGTGATGCAATCTCACTTGGGCGAAGCCCGACGAGGGCAGTGCGTTGAGAGGACTCCGGTTGCGTTCCTTTGGAGATCCCGCAGCGCTGAGGACGGCCACGGGGGGTTTTAGTGCGGTAAAAATCCCACATAACCCCGTGTCGCTCCCACGGCACCGGGTACCTTTTGAAGGTTTCCCCCTCGAGAAGAAAAAAAATAAAAAAAATAAAAGGTACTTAATATAATGGCTAACCTAAATTGCATTTTGTAACCTTTTGAAGGTTTCCCCCTCGAGAAGAAAAAAAATAAAAAAAATAAAAGGTACTTAATATAATGGCTAACCTAAATTGCATTTTTCTGTTACAGGGACTTACAGACTTTTTACTGACAGTCATACAGTTCCCGCGGTACTGCGCTCAAGCAATGATGGATGGAAGAGGATTTAATTAACTTAGCTATTCATTTCTAGTCTGAAACTTAACATCAGCCCATTACTGTTTCACTAATGGACATAGGACGCCTCTTACAATGAGGTCTCTAACTTATTGAATATTAATTTATTATTTTGTAACGCACGTTTAATGCCATATATTCGGCCATGTGTTCACAATTAATAGTATTTTTAATATTAACGTATTAATATTGTAATGTAAGTTGAAATAAATAATTTAATTTGAGAAAAAAAAAATGGCATAATTTATAAAACATAGACCCAAGTTTATATAAATCTACTTAGGTGGCACTACGTGTAATATATAGTACCCATTGATATAGTACCTAGTAGTGAAATTGAAGGTACATTGAGGATGACTATTGATTAGGATTACCGATGGGGAGCGCTTATCAAGATTCCATAAATACGCCTGACCGAGCAGATATCTAAAAAATATTTAATGTAGGTTAAGTCCGCGCCAATCTTCTAGTCCGTTCTGAAGTTGGGCACAGGTGTAGTCAGAGAGCCAATGCGGTCGAACACAACTATAAGCATATACTCCGTAGCAACAGTTAGGGTACACTATCGCAGCTATATACCAGCGGACGGGTGCCGGTGGCGTACCGTGCTGTCTTCGTCCCGCTAATATCTACAATTTGCTGTGACCTTTTTTTTTCACTGAATGATACAGATTTCATTGATTGTTTGGCCCCTCCCCCCCCCCCCCCATCCCTAAGCAAGCCGCTAAAGCGGACTCTACCAAATTACTCTTCAAATAATACAGGGACTAAGAGCATTTGCCTGCCCATGAAATGCGAGGCTATGAGTGTAGAAAGAATATTTATTGTTATTAATAAACTTTTCCGAGGCTTTTTATTCAAGTTTTCACTATACCTCAATTATATCTATATTTTACTCTTCGTTTATATGCAGAATTGGCAATATACTGCATGTTTATATGAAAAGTTTATATCAAACATAGTTTGAACTAGATATACACGAGGGTAAACAGATTATATCATCGTAAAAACAACATTATTTTTTTAAGATCTTATATGTATTTTTTATTAAAATATGTGTATCGCTGATAACACACTGATAAGTTAGATGATAACTTAAACTATTTTTACAATCCTACATCTACCACTGATAAAAAATTTGGGTAGATAATCATTTATACGGATTGTTAATATTTAGTAAATTAGGTAAGTATCCCACATGCCAACATTCAAAATTGATCAGTCGAACGACAAAAAATATTGAAAAATTTTGCAAAGATAAAATAATGATAAACGGCCCTTAAATGTACCAAATTAGTACTTACCAAAAATAAATGTATATATCAGTCATTCATTACAAAATGTCGTATAGAGAAAGCAAGAGGAAATGCACGCGCGTATACAGACACACGTGTACATACTCCGATTTCGTGTCATATACTTAATGCAGTTACGACACATTATAACAAGTCATATGTTGTCGCGTCATGACTTTCCGTCATTCATTATAAAATGTCGTATAGAGAGTCGCATTATGTCGTATCGTGTCGACTAAAATTAAAAGTGGTCAGTTAATTTAAAACCATAACGAATTTATGTTTTGTAAAGTTATTTATTTCTTGGACACGGACATATATTATTATTTATATGGTAGCACCGTACACGGTCTACATAATTATTTTAGTATGTTCGGTCGTTACTGCAATAGTTACAAAATACAAATGCTAATAATTACAAATAAAAATACCAGAACTATATTTATAAGTATTAATTACCTTACTTCAGTTTTATGTTAAAATTGGCCATTTATTACCACTAAACGAAAATAATATTTCCTTAAAGATTACAATATTTCATAGTAAAATACCCACTCTTTTCCAACAATAGATTAGCTCATTATATGACAATAATTTAAAATCATCTGTTATTCATCTTTTCCAATATAATTATAACATTAAAACACAAGATCAACATAACAAATACAGAAATAAGTGAGATTAACATTATAATTTGAAAGTGGTAGATCCCTTTCTGGGTCTACTCCGGCGTTACGTTACGTTATATTTCTAATTCAATTGACCTTATAATAGCTAATACCTTCCGGTTTGAACGGTGTGGTAGGAGAAACTGTTCCGAGGTGTTCCACCTCAGTCCTCAGGGGTAGCAGCGCATCTGGGGCCGACCTCATGCAGGTATAAATATAATCCTATCTGGCGTTGATTGCAGTTGCCCATAGGCGGCAGTAGCCACTTACCATCAGGTGGACGGCATGCTCGTCTGTTTCTCCTGTATTATAAAAAATACGAGATACATGTGGGTGTAACGCTCTCACTGCCATTGCTTAAGAAATTGAAAGAATTACCAAGCTTGAAATGAACACTTATTACTAATAATTAAACGTTAATCTTAAACATTACAATTACTATATAATTTTATAGATACAAAACAATATTGTTTTTTGGGAGGTCATAAGATAAAAAATAAAAAGCCGTATTAATTGAGCGTTTCTACATATACTACATATATGAATTTGACCAAACATTACTACATATATGGAATCTATTGCCACATATTATAATTAAAATATTATGCTTTAAATAAAAGAAGAAATGAAACAAAATGGATACATGCTACTCTACACTGATATTAATAAAAAAACCTTATGAGTAAAACACTTTTATTGAACCAGTTGTGTTTATTTCATTTGTTTCATAAATTATTATTAATAAATATATAACTACTCACACAAATTTATAGAATAAAAATGCGAAATTTTTCTTTGCTGTATTAAACAAGCTTAGATCCATTGACTTTAAAGAGCTCAGAAAAGATCATAGATAATTTTTGGATAACACGAAATAAACTTAACTAATATTAACTATATACAATTTTACAATTTTCTTCCAAATACGATTAAGGCAAAGTTGTCCTTACAATATTACTTTATGTATTCTTAAAAAAAACAGTTAAAATATTAATAATACAGTTATACTTAAATTTGTACTGAAAATGCTTATTTATATATCCAATGCTATTGGTGGTGACTTCGCCCGCGTCTAAGCGTTCTTGTAATTATTTGATATTATTAAATAAATGATATGTTACTCCACACAAACTCCTCTGAACATACCATCATTACCAATTGAACTATTTTCAAAATTAATGAAACATTTTATAAAAAGTTTTTTGTGTTTTCATATTGCGCGAATAATTCTATAAGGTTTAAAATGCAGTTACATATTTCAAAATCACAGACTGATACTAAAATAATATTTACACGTATAGCTGTACAGATTATTAACCTAATTGGTTACTTCGTCCTTGCGAAGCGCAGATAAAACATCTTTGATTACTTCTTTTAAGTTTTGTGCCTGTACCAGACAGCTTGACACGAATTCCCTAAAACAAAATAATTTACAATACTTATATATTTTAAAAATCTTTATTTAATAAAGTAAATAATTCTAATCCAATTTAAATTTTATTATCTTTGTAGAGGTAAAATGATCATGCAATCTACATAATATATTTTGTTAGATTATTACTACATCAGTATATAAACTCAACTACAACAGTAATACATATTTCTTGACGAAATATTTAGCTACACACAGGATATTTTCAATTTTTTTTACACAAAACCTTTTATCCCAACCCATATTAACGCCATCTTAAATGGACAGTTGACATATATTTCAGATCGACTTACTACCAATCAGCAATAACACGTAGACAACACTTTCCTTCTCATGTCCGATCCATCAAAGCGTAGATGCTTTACTTTAATCTTATATTTATAGTTAGACGCATTATAATATTTATAAGAAACAAATATAACACTTACCCATATACTTCCATCTGGTCTTCATCCACGCATATGCCAGTAAATTCACTATTATCTAATATCAATTGCATGTTGTATGGACCGCTTCTGTCCCGATAGAGTAGGCTGGAAAAATATCACATGATTATGTATGAAGTTGCTCGATTATTGAGTTAAAAGAAACATATTGTTTAAAATATCTTTAGCCATCACACTAAGTGCGCTAAAACAGCGCGAGTGCACGCTTGCGTGTTTGTATTGATTGATTTGAAGGTGGTAGAACCCTTTGTGGTTCGACTCCGGCGGCACCACCGCCTCACCTATTTCTGCCTAATAACAGCAGTGTTAGGCGCTGCTGTGTTCCGGTTTGAAGGGTGTGGTAAGGGAGACATACTTTTCCGAGGCGTTCCAGCTTAGTCCTCAGGGGTAGCGGCGCATGTGTGGCCGACCTCGGGAATATCTAATCCTATCTAGGGTTGATTACAGATGTCCATGGGCGGCAGTAGCCACTTACCATCAGGTGGACTGCATGCTCGTCTGCTACTCCTATATTATTAAAAGAAAAATGAAAAATAATGTGAACAGGGCCATAGGCCATGCGACGGATTTTTACACACGCGGCGGATGTCAGACGTAAGGCACATTCGCACGTGACGAGTGCCCATTCCTATCGTACCGTATACTATACTGTAATCATTGACTCTTATACTGCTTCTCAAAATCAGTGGAGCGTTGCCACTACATACCGTGTTACACGCGACAATCGCCTAGCGCCTCGCGAGTTCTCGATGTCAGAAGCGGACGCCCGCTCTATACACACGCGCCAATTTTAACGAAGCCTTAATGCACTTAGAAAACTAGACATAACGTTTATAGGCCACCGAATCAATTACTCGTAAACTAAACCGACTATTTACTACGAGGATAATATTAGATCATCACAGCTCTCCTTGCATGATGAATGTAGGCGTAGTTTAGTAATTTGGTACACTTCATACACATATGAAAACTTTGTATTCTCACTTTACCGTTTTTAAAACATATTATAATCTAACATTAGTAAAAGAAAAAAGTTCATGTATTTTTAATATTTACCTATTCAAAGCTGTGCAAAGTTTATTAATGTACATATAACAATGTCCAGCCTTTTCTCGTATATCACTTTTGTCTTCTGATGCTAATATTATACTCCGTTTCGCTCTTGAACTGTATATGAAATGAAAATTTTTAAAATTAAATAATGTTGAACATAAATAAGAGTTTGTCACAGTAATTTAACTATAATAAAATTGGAATTATATATCTGAAAGTTGGAACTAGAGAAACTTGTAAAGAGTAATTGACAGCAAAGCAAGACATGCAAAGCAGAACAACATGAGAATTAAAAAAAATTGGTACAATTTTATACGTTACAGACATGCAATGAATATTCAAAACAACATATAACTGTTTTTATGTGTATATACTGTTTAAATCCAATTCTAGATTGCCTGGCTTCATTCAAATAACTGAATAAGTATATTACTTACCTGAAGACATAAACTTCAGAAGATATATCTTTTATTTCCTTTGCAATTTTTGTGATAATATATTTTAAATTAAATTTAATCTCTTCCTTATTACTCTCATAATCCATAACCTTAGTATCATCGTAAAACTCCGTCAAATCTTCAGGAACGACTCTTGTATCAAATGAAGGCTCGTCTATGTACTCAGTTTCCATGTCTTCATCCTCATAATCCAAATCATTTAGTTCCTCATGCATTTGGTTAGTTCTTAATCGCTCTTCGAATTCCAAGCACCTTACGAAGTTTCTTATTACTTTTGGTTCTTTATTAGGCGTATGAACTTCATCTACGAATTTTGAATTATCGTTATTTATTTCGTTTTCACGTTCTTCATTAATTTCCATGTTATGGGATTGTACATTATCAGCAATTTCATTAGTGACATTAAGAGGATCGCTAACGTCGTATTTCGATTTTTCATGAAGCTGGAAATTAGAAAGGAATAAGCTTTTCCTACAAACTTTATTGCAGTTTTTATCTTCTTGTAACAAAAAATGATTTGCTTCCTGTAAATCCTAAAACATTTTTAGGTGTCAATGTTCATAAACATATAATCTACTTTATTTTCTAAAAAATGTATTGGAACATAACCTTATGGAGGATATCATTTGGGGTTGCAGATGACTATAAGATTGCGCACTATTTAACAATCTGTTTAGGATCCAAAAATATGACTAAAGTTAAGCAAATTGTTCATAAGAAAGCCAGGTTAGAAAGAATTAAATATTACTTACTACAGACATTCTTCTCTGTCGAGATCTAAGATTGTAGGTGCTAGGTGAGCCTTTACATTTTCCTTTACTAGGTGACTTGACTATTATTTCAGTAGAAGTAGCTTCTTCAGTACTCAGTGTTTTACCTGTACCTACAAAAGTTGAGACATAATAATATTGTAATTATGTATTATTGATTTAATTCCAAGTATCCATATCAGGATATATAACATAATATTTTGCTTCTTCTAGTAATTAATATACTTACATGGAATATTGACTTTAAACTGTACAGTATTATTTTCCCTTGCATTATTAGTACTCGAAAAATTGGTTTCAATAACTTCATTTGTAGATGATTCAATATCGTTATTTTTTCTTCCAACATCGTTAGTTAATTCTTCATTAGCATTACTCTCCTCTTCAATAACCTGTTGTTCAGTGTTCCCAAATAATTCGTCGTTAAGACTATCTGTATCAACTATCATTAGTACTTCCACTTTGTCATCGTCTGGATCCAACTTCAGATTCTGAATATCATTTAATAACTTCGATAGAGACTCCGCCGCAATTTGAAGATCATCACAAGTATCAAATTTTCCCTGCAAATAAGAAATAGTAATTAAAATGCTAAATCGTGCACGAACATTAAAGGGTTTGTCAAACATGGCGTTAAGTGTAGCAAAGAAAGACAAGATTAAGATGGAAGAATTATTCTGCTTGTCCTGCTTCATATTGCTTTCCATACCATTTATATTACACTACCACTTCCGTTTTTGTGTAGCTTTTAATAACAAAACGATTAAGGAAGACAAACGATTTGCAGACTAGCACTTATGTGCAATTGGTATAAGGTATTAGGTAAGTCTTTTATTGATGATTTGATTTTATGTTATATTACATACCTGTAATGCATCAATCAAATATACACCGAAGCTATACATTGTCATGTATGTAGTTGGACTCATATTGGTATTAATATTACCTAGAAAATAAAAAATTACATAATGTTATTAAAATGAATATCACTTGGAAAGCTCTGCATAAAATGTTTATGTTTTTATACTTGTGATAAGTAGGTGTATTTATTTCTATATAGTAACCTATTTTTTATCATAAGTAGTACATGAGCATGCATTCCACCTGATAGGAAGTAGAAAATGCCACCCGTGCACATCTGCAATCAAGCCTAGACAGTATAAGTGTTCCCTGTGGAGTTATCATAGATCTTTTACTAAAGACTAGTTGGAACACCTCACATTGGTGAATTTTTTCAAACTTGATACAGCAGTGCTTGACACTGCTATTGTAAGGCAAAAATTGTTGTGGTAGTGGTGCCTCCAGAATTCAGTCATGTCGAGTTCTACCACCTTTAAAATTTTTAATTAATGCACTGTTTACCTTTTTCATCTCTTACTTGATTTAACACATTTAAAAGTTTTGTGGATGCATCAAGTATATCAACATCATCTCTGATATTTTTCTCAATATACACAGTAGCTTTATACAGATTCCAAGACGAAAAACATAATGAGTTTATCCTTAAAACTTCAGTGAGAGCCTTTTCCATTATCTGTACAAATTGCGTTACCCATTCATCACATTTCATTTTTAAATTATGTTCCATCATCTCTGTAGTTATTTCAAACATAACATTTTTGTCTTCATTATTTTCTATTCTTTGTTGGTTCAAATCTTTATTATGTAATTCTTGTATTGTGCAATTGCTGGCATTGTCTGTTACATCAAGACTTTGTTCCTTATTATTATTACTTGAATACTCAGGAAAAATACTTGAACAAGACTTGGTCTGATCACCTATTTTCTTATTTTCAAAAACACTAGGTGCTGGAGGGGAAATATTGTCATTATTTTTTGGTTGACTATATGACTCATTCACATTAGCGTGATGTTGTAATTTTGGCTGCTCTCTAATTTTCCACCTTTTTAGCTTAATATGCTTATTTGTCACTCTATTAGAACTCCGAAGTGATGAATCATATGATTGATTATGACCTAATAGATTCTCTGATTCTTTTTTCTTACTGTCATCAATCTTTGATAAACATGTTTTCCTATACATATCTTCCATTTCTTGTAATTGTGTAAGAGTAAGGTCTGTCTGTACTTCAGCGTCAGTAGTAGTTTTAGTTACATCTTTGAAGTCCATTGATGAATTGATACTAGTACCATTAAATACAAATGAACTTCTTATGTCTAATATATTTTCTTCTGTTAAATCCGAATTTGTCCTTTTCATATTAAATTTATCAGACATCCTTGTGTTACTAGGCATACCTGTATTTAGTGTATTTAATTTATTTATTAGTGTTTTATTATTCATTTGTGGAGCAGTCAATGATGGTAAAGGTGACTTTGTTACAACAAAATGATTTGGTTTGGTTAAACACTTTTTTAGATCTCTCAAAGTAAATATTGGGACATGAAAATGTCCATATTTTTCGAGCTCTACATCACTTGTAATAACCACCTACAAGGTAAAAACAAAATCATAAATAAAATTGTATAATATGAGTAATTAGAATTCAAGAAAAAAGCTTACCACATAAAAGTTTTGTTCTTTTAATTTGAGGCAACAATTTAACACACTGGTATTGTTAGTTATATCTTGATTTTGTTTTAAGATATCATCATCTGGAATTTTTAAAAACTAAGTATTATTTCAGGAACGTAATAGTAACTTAATATACAATATAATTTCCATTCTTATTATAGGTGTTTTAAAAATCGAGTTTACAAAATGCAAATGAAAGTGCTCTATGAATTTTTTTATATACATAAACACTAGCTGACCCATAAACGTTGTGTTGCCATATAAATAAAAAAGATAAGGGTTGTTCACCCTTAAGGTGAACAACCCTTATCACTTAGGGGTATGAAAAATAGATAGTAGCCGATTCTCAAACCTACTGAATATGCATAAAAAATTTGATGAAAATCGGTAAAGCCGTGTCAGAGGAGTATGGTAAGTAACATTGTGACACAAGAATTTTAGGTATAAGATTTATTAAGGTTAATAATACAATGTGTAATCAAGCTTCCTATATAAAATGTATTGCAGTAATTTTAGTAAAAAAATGGTATAACACTCACCAGTAATTGCAAATCCCAAGTGTAATAACTTGTAGATGATATAATTTGCATAATGAGCCTTCGCCTTTAGTGGTGTTTTAGTAGCATTATCCAATTCATTCCTAACATTTTGGGTAACTACAACGCAGCATTTTTCATCTGAAAAATGGAATATTCAGGCAACAATTGCTTCTTATGCATAAATAACATTACTTTATTTAAAGGCAAGGGTCAGTATATGAATAGTATATTGTTTAATAACTTACCATTATCTAAAATAGTTGTTATTAAGTTGATATCTTGTAAGTACACACTGGCATCAGGTATGATATACCATTTATCTTCAAATGTGTCACTTTTGGCAAACTTTTTTAACAGAGCCAGATCAAACTCAGAATGGCTTTCCTGCAAAATCATTAAGGATCTCATGTTAGAATCATATGCTAATTATTGTAGCAATAGATCAGATTGTTTAACAAGATAGGTAAAAATACATCACATTACTTACTTCAATCCATTCATTGTCGTTACTGCTTTGACTATGTGTCTCATCCTTAGGAACATCTGGAAATAATATAAAATAATAATGAATAACAATGCAGGGATAGGCTAAAGCAGGTATAGGTCTTTTTAAAGTAGCAGGCCACATTTAAGTATGTTAACAAAACTGTAAGCCATCACAATACAAGGTAGACATCAGTAGTGTATAACAAAGATATAAAGGTTCAAAGGCTGCCTTCTCAGAATACAGTAGAACCCGCTTAATACGATTTCCCACATAATACGCCATTATACAAAAGTCCCTGCATTTTGAGACATGTTTTCATACATTTCTTAACGCTTAATACGCTTCGTCATCCCGTTTAATACGCCTATTTCGTAACTGGCCGAATGATAAATCTACTAAGATCGCTCCCTGTAACATGATGCACAATCTCGAGCTTGGATGACCGGCATTCATTTCCATCGACATGTTAAAAATCTTTACATGAACACTTCCAGATTAAAGGTAGACGCATAATTCTATTCATTGATAACTGTCCTGCTCATCCGAAAGGTGTTGAACTAATGAATATCAAGCTTGTTTGCTTGCTTCCAAATGCGACAAGCAAATAACACCCGATGGGTCAGGAAATCATAATTAATTAATTTTATTAATAATAAGGTAATTTATAAATGCATACTTAATTACTAGTAAGTTTTATTTTCCTTATCCCGGTTAATACGCTTTCTCGCTTAAGACACATTTTTGGTTGGATCCCTATTAAATCGTCTTAAACGGGTTTCACTGTAAATAAATCTTTATTTGGTCCCTAACAATGTTAAACACACACACATATATATAGAGTAGTGGCCCATTGAGCATAGTCAAATTCACATAGACTTAGTGCCTAGTGTAAGTATCACAATGATATTTAGTCTGAAACATACCTTGACGTACAATTTCAGCAATATGCTTTTTTGGGGACATTCTTCCACCCAACATATGGTTTGAAGTACTGCTATGTTGAGCATGCTGTGTTGCACTTCTTTCAAACATTTTACCGTCCAAAATTGGAGGTGATTTCATTCTGCTTTGTGGCATAACATTGATATGTCTCAGAGGTTTAGGAGTGCAATCAGGATAGGGACAAGGGCGAAAATTACTATATACATGATTCTCTGGAGTATGTAAGTCATCACTCATCAATTCATTGTTAATTAGGTGCTTAATGCTAGTTCTTGGAGTTTTAACAGAGTGTTGGCAATGCATTTGAGTAAATAATTTTGGCATTCTTCTCGCAGGGGGAGGCTCCTTGGGCTCGGGGAAATTGACATATTGATGAGGGCTCCCAGATGTCTTCATTTGTTGCTGAGCTCGCTCAATCTACAAAAGGAAAATTGAAGCAATAAGCCCTGATTCTTTCATTATTTTTACACAGGATAAATCTTAAGTTTGTATGTTCTAACTGAGACACATAAAATTAACTAATAAATGCTATATCCCTTGCTTGTAGATTCTCAAAGAAACATATCCAAACATCTAAGCCAATATAAAGTAATACACACATAACACACATAGTACATAAAATATTATATTAGAGAATTTATTACGTCTTCATCGCTGATGTTCCACAAGCTGACACCAGTAACAGTATTGAAATAATATTTTTGTCCAGGGTGGCTTCGCGAGACTCCTATGATCCAAGAGTTAGCTTCTGTTTCTTTATTCCTCGTAAGGTCACTATTTTTAGTAACTGAAGTCTTCGTATTATCTTCCGACATTTTTTAGCTTAAATACAGTTTTATTTTCTTACATTAAAACTTTATACAGTAAAGAACTGTTTATTAATTTTAATAATAACTTCAAGTTATATTCGTCGACAAAAATAATAAAAACCACAAGAAATCACAATATTCTTTCGGTTATTGTTACGGTATGAAAATAAAAATTTAATTATTATTTACAACGTGTTTTGAGTATCGCTTTATAAAATTCAACGAGAAATCAACTTCAGTCACTTGTTTCATTTACGTTATTTATAAACTGTCATTGTCATATCTTTTTTAAGCACGATTTCATTTGCTAACCTTGAATTATCTCCTTTCAGCCATATAAGTCTATTAGTATTGCTTATTTAAATAATAGTTAAATGGGCATTAGTAATGTTTATTTAAATATTTAAAAAATAGTTAAAGCATTACTAATGATCTATAATAGTGGTTGAAACTTGGTCTCCTAATTAGGAAATGTTTTTTAAGCAACGAAAAAAAATATCGATTTCTTATCGAAACTCATAAAATATTCAAAATTCACTAAAAATACCCTTGACCTTTTGTCGATAAACTTCAAAGATTATAAATTAAGACGATATTTTTATATAGATAGTCAGAATACTATATATAAAATAGTTTAATTAAAAATATTATTATTTCATTTTTTCAATGTGATAATATGTGTATATATAGTATCGAGTTATCGACAATAGTCCTTTATCGATATGTGGTTATTATAGAAATTTCTATATAGTATTGCATTATGCATTGTTACTCTCCAAATCTCAATCAGAGGATCTGAGGTTTGAATATTGAATTCCTGTTTTTGTAAGTTATATGTGTTTTAGGAATAAATCACAATTTGCTTTAATGGCAAAGAAAAACATCTCATTCAAACATACTAAGCCAAACACTGTGACTAAAGGACAGTATAGCACTTAGGTGCTAACAACTTAAATATTTATTAACCTTGGGGATTTTAAAGGGCTATTAAATAAAATTCAATATGAAGTAAACTTTTCTATATTTCATAAAGATTTAAATTTTAACCCATATTCACCCAATATCTACCTATCTATACCTGTAACCATTTTTCTTTAGAATACCTGTAACAGCTATTTTAAAGCAACAATAAATATTTAATAAAATAAGTCCTAGATGATTTAAAGACTTTAAAGTTCTTAACTGTTAACAATATAATATATTTTATTCTTTCTAAACATTTTTGGACTACATAAGCATTTAACATATTTATATTTTTATCTCATAATAACATTCTATTAACTTCTATCTAACTGATATTATATAATTTGAAATTGTATAATTGAAACTCTGTAATTATCACTACTCTAATCACAGCATCTATAAGCTTGAAATCGAAGCAATGCCGACAAAAAGGCTTTGATCCTCTAAAAATACTCTTTAACATCTGAAGAATATTTAAGGCACAAATGAAGCCATATTGAAGTAAGTTTGAGAACCAAAATTATTGTATAAATATCATTTCTTTATAAGTTTTAACAATACAATATCTGCACTTCTGTAATTACAATGTTGCTGTTCCTCAGGTATCTTTTCAACATAAAAAAAATCTGTTATCTTCTCGTAAAATGTGTCCCATATTTTTTTCTGCATTTCTGTATCCCTTATTTCTTGAGTTAAATATATAACTGGTCTTTGTGAGAAAGCATTTGTTAACCTTTGTAATGTTTGAAGAAGCGGTTCCACAGCCTGAAATGAAATTATTACAAAAAAATTACAATAACAATATTACACAGTATTAATCTTATCATGCACAATTTTTATGTGTATATTTTTATTCTTAATTTGAGGAATATTTACTTCTTCATAGTAGACACAATCAGCTAAAACCACCATATCAAAATCTTGTTTATGTATTTCGGAATTATTATCACCCCACACTAATGACTCTGCAATTGCATATCCGCCCATGCTTCCGATTTTAGCTTTGTTTTCTGCAATATTTAACCGGAGTAAAGATAATGCCTCTGGTAGATCGGTCATAGTTACTTGTGCTCTGGAATATAATAATACAAATGTTAGCTGTTACCTGATTAATATATTTTATAGTACCTAATCTAACGTCAAAAATATGTAACAAACATGCATCACTTTATGGCATATTATAAGCAGACCCAGAAAAGTGTACCAGCACCAAAATATGGCAACGTTAAACACTACTGTTAGGGCAGAAATAGATTGACAGTGGTTCCTCTGGAGTTGAACCATGAAAAGTTGTATCTTTCTACTTTCCATTTTATGAATTAAATTTAAAATACGTATCATAAATTAAAATTAAAATATTATATAAATATAAGAATATATATTTTGTATATCACTAACCCCAAGGTGGCCGCTGTGAGTCCAACAACCCCTAAACCAGCACCTAATTCTAAAACTTTCATTCCACTCAAGAAATCGGGCTTTTGATGGCACATAGTTTCTAAATATTTAGCCAGAACTAATGATGCATCCCAAACAACACAATTCACGTCCCCCTCTAACTTTTGATATATTTTCAAAGTTTTTAAACATACTTCAATATCAATTTCCCTCGGATACAAATCATTGGGTTGTAAACTTGATCTTCGATGAGACATTTGTGCGATATTGTTTAAAGAATTGTTACTTAGTTTACCGAAAGGGTTTATTTCAAGAAATAGTTTCATTTATGTTAGTTATTCGTTTTTGGGTTAAGAAATAACAAAATAGATTTTGAAAGAATAAAACAAACAAACCGCGATCGATCAATTGACGTTGGCACTTGCCATTCTTGGCAGTATGTCATTGATATTTTATATGACGTTGACAATTATCATTACAAACCACAGACAAACAACCATCATTACTAACCACAGACCTATATTGCGGTTCCGATTAGACGTTCCGGTGCGACATTCCGGTGGAATATCTGGATGTAAATTTAAATTCCAGCAATTATAGCTCAAAGAGCTATATTTGCTAGATTTTGTTAATGTATAGACATTAGCTATATCTAAATTTGCAGCCTGTTAGATAAGCAACTACGTTCAGTGATTCAGAGGATATTATTTAAATGTTATGAATGTTTTTGTATATCATAATTTTGTTAGATACACATTCAAAAATCCCAACTCGTAGTAATAGTATTTTGTGTTTCGAATATACGGATATAAATGGATCCGTTAATCGGAACATAGACAAAATGTAGAGAATTTTTTGCTTTTTTCATGAAATATTTTTTTTACTTGGCAAGACTTTAATCATATGACAATCAGTCACCAAAAACTGTGATTGTAGAATTTTAGGTTTCTGAAACGGGCGTAATGGGTGTAACGATGGGTATTTTTTGGTATATCCTCGCTGTTTCCGTGATTGGTAAGTAATTTAAGGCTTTCTATTGTGTAAAGTTCAATCTTTCGTTTTGCAATTAACAATTTAATTTTTGTATGTCTAGGCTCTCAGGCGACGGGTGAATTTAGCGTATTACATAGTCCAGACTCCCTGAAATTTTCGGGATCCAGTAAGACGTTAGAAAGCCTTCTCAAAGAAATCTTCTCCGCATCGCTTGGCCTATCTGTTGAAGAGGTAATGATTTCTTTTTTCCATGTCTTCCGATACGCAAATCGATTTCTAACTTATAATCTTTAGTAGTGTTCATACATTATATTTTTACAAAATAAAGGTCGTGTTTGATGTTCTCGCTTGATTATATAGAAATTTTAATGTCAACCTTGTAAATTTTTCAGAATTCAGAATGGACTGGGTTATCTATTGTAGACCCCTTCAACACTCCTGAGGCTGTTGTGGAGGTGTACGTTGATGGTGTATCATCCCTCGGCAATGGTGTAAGTAAACCTTACATTTATTATTCCCAATTTCAATCATAAAAATGGTGTCCTTGACCATTGAAGTAGAACAAATGAGTTAGAGGTTTTTTGTCATAAAATTAAGACTTTCAGTAACACATTTCTTATATATAAAAAAAATCCCATCCAATAAAAAATGCATAAGACTAATAATCGATGGCTACAATCTTTGTATTCACTATTTGTTACAATTATGAATTATGTGTGTTGATGTACTGATCTCTGTCATATTAAATCATCTTCAGGGTTCTACAAAGATCAAAACATTCCCCTTGACTGTGGACGAGTATGAACCGGACACATATGATGCATTGAAACATAGAATAAAGCAGAGGTTCACAAATGGTGGCAACAAGCTTGTCAACATTAGGCTGTCTGAACCCAATGATGTAAGTTTACTTTGAGTTTATTAAAAATTAAATTAAACTTGAAAATTATAACGCCTCTGATCTTTCAAAGTAATGAGTGTACTAGTAATATAACCTCACTTGTCTTAACAATGAAGGAAAACATTGTGAGGAAATATTAACCAAAATTATGAGGGTCATGCATCCTGTGCTTAGCCAGTGTGGTGGACTTTGACTAAAACCCTCAATCTTAGAGGAGCAGTAACGGTTTTAGGTCACTTACATATTTGTAATGTATTATTACCATATACTGTTTTGGTACACCATATACCAGGGTCATTACTGATTTACATTTTGTCATCAGTGAAAGCTGAAATACTGATGGAAATACTAATGCCAATATAAACATAGACATAGTAGACTTAATAATTACTAAAATAATTATTACAAAGGGCTGATTGTTATCATACGGTTTTAACTTATTTTTCATTTTCAGTTCAATGACTATGTCAATGTATTTGGCGAAATTGCACCACCTAAGCTGTCAAAACAGTCTTTGCAACATTTAAAATACTCAGTGGAGGAAGATTACCAGTTTCTGACTGAACTAGAGGCACTGAAGGCTTTGATTTCTAAGGTAATTTTGCACGAAATGTAAACAAGTATGAAGTAAGCTGAAATTTTTGTGTCAATTGAAAATATATTTGTCCTTTCATCCAGATTTTCATGTTGACAACATTAAAACAGACTTCTATTTATGGATATTTAATTCAAATACATAGACCTCATTTTGGACTTCTGTCCTATAATTTAGAGTTGGTTACATAAATATATCAATAGACTGATATAAGCATCTAATTTATATAAATGAAAATAAAAACTATTTATTTCAATCTATACTGAAATAACTGAGGTTTGTCTTCACAGGTCAGGAGTGGAGCTATATCTGCTGATAATGTAGTAGATTTTTACAACTTCAGATTCCGATCCCTACATGCTTTATCTGATTTCCACGGTCCTAATTCTCTCCAAACTAAAGAAGCTAAGAAACTGCTTTGTAAGTTACATATGTTTTATAACAATAAAATGCAGTTAATCTTCATTAAAAACAAGCTAATAGTTTATCCAACATAAGTTTCATAATATAATTATGTTCACATATCTTCTGAAACAATGAAAGTCTAATTTTATGATTAAATTTTTTCAACCCACAAATAAAAAAATTGTACTACAAATTACACTAACAGGAGCTGCAAAATAGTCAGTTCTCTTTTCGCCGCTTTTATGATCATTATTTTTTTTATATTTCTCGTATGTGAAAGAGACTGATTATGAATCATCAATCTTTATTATTATCAATGTTTTAGGTGAGGCCCTCCGAGAGTTGAGTGATGCTTTTGTGAAAGCTTACGATGGCTCCGTATTAGTGACCGCAGTGGCCACTGACGTCGCCCACACCCGCCGTGCAGTGCGCTCCGTGCCTAATGAACGTCAACAAAGCCTGCAGGTGAGTTATTTATGACTGATATACATTAGATTTCACTTTGTGTTTAAGAGTTTGACTTTATTTTTAATCCTCGACATTATTATACATTGCAAATTCCTATTATACATCCTATAGTTTGCAATGTAGTCCTAACTCCTGAATCTTATGTTGACAGACAGTCATGTCCCTATTGTGGTACCCTTCGCCTTTACAAGTAATGGTCATCTAAATCCCAAGTATGATATTCAAATAATTTATTTTATCACCAAGACTAATTAGCCTTCCAGAATGCATATTATAATATAATGGAAGCTTCACAATTCATAGTACAGGATTATGGCTGCTTATTATTACAACGCTTAACATCTATTTCAAGGATGATGAACCACCTGAGGAAGACCCAGTGCCACCCGAATCAAGTAGCGGCGATAGTGATGTTAGCTATTTGTTCCCAGTTTTGGGTTTTATACCAATATTCTTAGTAACAATATTACGAGTAGGTTAATTACGAGTAGTTTTGGTAGACTAATTAGCAAGAATATAGAATTTTATGTAATTGATTAAAATATCTTTTTAGTTTGTACTTTGAGACTTAAGTACTATATAAAAGCGATAGTAGTTGTTGTGTTCATACAAGTCAAGGTTGAAGGACCTTAGAAAGCTAATTGATATGGTAAACTGACCAAGTAACCTCTTATCATACAATAAGCTTATACAGCCAGCAGCCCTTTACAAAGTATGAACTAATATAAGAATCTGTTGATCTTAAAGTTCATATCTAGTATACCTCTTCATCAATATACACATTTTACAGTAAGGGGCCGTTCAAGTATTACGTAACGCAATTTTTGAAGATTTTTGACCCCCCCCTCCCCCCCTTGTAACGCACCGTAACGTTTTTCTATAACCCCCCCCCCCCCTCCCCCTCTCTAAACGTTACGTAACACTCAAGTGTCAATTTTTACCCTAAACTCGCTAAAAAGTTATGTTATAGTTATTATCCTTGGGCGTGTTCAGCCGAACTAGGTGTCCTGAGTATTCTAAGTTAGTTTAAGTATAGTCAAAGCATATATACTGCTATACTGTACTATACTTAGTGTAACTCAGAATACTCAGGACTTAGTTCGGCTGAACCCACTCATTCAAGGGATTCCCCGTAAAACGTAAATGAAAAGGGTTGCCAATTTAGGAGTTTTAATTCTCTATTTTTTTATTAAAAAATGTTACGTAACGTGTATTAAGAAAGACCCCCTCCCGCCCCTGTAACGCATCGTAACGTTTTACAAGACCCCCCCCTCCCCCCCAAATTGCGTTACGTAATACTTGAACGCCCCCTAAACGCATATTGCGCCGTCACACACACTTCAATTAAAGTTATCTCTGAAAATGGATTCACCTTTACTCAGTTACCTCTGAAATGGATTCACCTTTACTTATTGGGCATTAATAGTCTTAAACGGAAAATAAAAAAGCTGCGTGAGATTCATTATATCCGATATATATTGAAATTTGTATATTGTGGAATTTATAGTCTTTTTGATAATTGATTACATGTATATTTTTTACATTTACAGACTCACGAAGACGACTCCTACACTGCCGATTACGCCGCCATCTTTAACATTCTCTTGTGGTTCGGAGTGGTGTTCACATTCACCTTGGTTGCTATCGTCTACGCGATAATGGACATGGACCCTGGCAGGGACTCCATTATTTACCGCATGACTAGCACCAGGATGAAGAAGGATAACTAAATTCATCTTGTATCGACTATGTCGTGTTAATGTTACTATTAGTAGTGAATCTACTAAAATATCTTATCTCGCTTTATTCCACTTGTCTCTTCAAGTCTTTCACTAGTTTCCTGTACATAAGCGAGGCTTGTTCTTTATCAAAACATTAGTAGTATTTATGTGTATGTAATAAATTTGAAAAAGTATTATTGGTAATATTATTTTGTTGAAAGTTGGTATGTGTTGTTGTGATTACAGATTTTATTATAGGACTTCATGTGTTTTAAAATTCCCCACTTTCTTCATGTAGCAAAATTGTAAGTTTAGCTAAAATTGATACTACGATGAAAATATATATAACTTTTATTAATTGTTTAGGCACCATAAAATATACAATAATTTATTTGACGTTAAAATATTATTTAATAATGTTATAATGTTATTTAAATACATAGGTTACATTCCTTAACAATTAATTATCAATTAAGGCACTTAAACATAGTCTCAACCATATAACTTTATGATTGGATTTCATAGAGTAGAAAAAAATATTTATGATTGATAAGATCTAGTTTAAAATATTTTCAAACAAATATCTGAAGCATCCAGAACAAATTACACAAGTAGAATGAAAATGTTAAAAATTATATTGTGAAATTAAAGTATCAAAAATATTCTACATTGTTTTTATTAAATCATGAACTTAAAATATACAAACTAATTTTACATTGATTTTGTGTATTTGTTAAAGCACCTATTTCATATATATGTTTATGAATATAGATTTAGTTATATTTGAGGTGGTATGATAATCTTAACAATCGCTACATATTTTGTTTATTATTAATACACAAAAAATAATTCAAAAATTATGTATTATTTATTAGTGTCTAATATTAGGATATATTAATGGCAGTAACTGAATTAAATATTTCTTACATATACTAACAAACATTACAAAAACATAGAATCTCATAATTAGCATTTAATTTATATTATTGTTGTAAGGCACATAACATGTTTTATAAGTCACTATTAATATTATTATCTTATATATTTACTATATATTTATAGATTACGATTTATTAAAATAACTATCAATAATGCTTTAACAAAACATCAGTTGATAAGTTTTGTTATAAAAATTGAATAACTTGACCTTTTTCTTACTACATTCGTTCGTTCGTAATCATACAAAAACAGAATTGCCATCTTAACATGTGGAAGTTTATGAAATGAAAGGACACTTCTACGTCTGTATACACACCAAACGTATTTCCGGCCGCCGAGTTAATGCAGGTCCAGCAGATGTATTCCTTACATTAATACTACGCATAGTAACATGGCGTATTTGCGTACTAAATAGTAGTGTCGTATTGGCGATCCAGTGTTAAACAAAAAATCAATATGAATGGAAAAGCACGAAACAGCGCGACTCTCACGCTAACAATACCTTTACGTGAGAACACGTACGTATCGTATTATATAACATACAGACAACCTTACATGTCGGCTTTTTCTTATACGTACTCGTTTAATCAAATATTATAAAAATTACTGTTCTCTACTGTTTTTTAAGCACGAATCCTGCTTTTAGTTTAGATTGGCAACACTGTATACTTGTGTGTTTATGTACGTCGCACGGTGTAGTGATGTGCCCGACGGAGGCGACGTCGCAGCTCGGCGGGGAAGCGCTCGTAGCAGCGGCGGCAGGCGGGGCGCTCGTCGTACTCGTAGAACTTGCTGCGCGTGCTCAGCGCCGTGTCGCACACCGAACACGCGAAGTGGTGCACGCACCATGCCTTGTTCAACGCAGTGAACACTGCAATAAGCGACATATATAAAAATCCATTTATACTTATAGAGCGTGACATATGGGCCTTATAGGACAGAGTAATAATTTAGCATGTGGCTAAGTACTCATTGTATACAAAAATATTATTTTGTCTGCCAAGGTCTGTATATGTCGCATCCAATGTATCCAGATATGAATGGGCCCTACCAGCTATTATGCGCGTTTTCATCTGTTTAAAAATAGTCTGCACAAAACTTTCACTACTTTTGGTCTTTCTTATTTTCAACTCTACCACTCTGTAGTCTCCCAGGAAATGGGAACTACATTCATGATCATTCGAAACGGAATCGTTTTGTTAATAGCTTTAAAATCTATATATTTAATCAGAGTAAATGGTATCGTTTCGGCTATATAATAAACATAAACTTAATTTCATTTTTATAATTTTCACCGTTATCTCTATCTGAACAGCTTATTTAGGAACGAAATTTTCAAGAGAAGTAAAATATAAGTACGCACTTATAAAATCCGAAAAGACTTACCGTCTCCAGCGATAACTTGGTTGCACACATAGCACAAGTTACCAAACAGTTGGTGGTAGTGCTGTTCGCAGTACGCCAGCCCCTTCTTTTCGTAATGTCGATGGCCGTGGAACGGTTTCTCGCATTTAGCACATACGAAATGCTGTCGAAGAAATAAAAACCTTAGTTTTCGCGAAATGCCAAATCAATTCAGAATAAGTAGAACTACGTAATATTTTTACACATCTAACATCCTGTGTTATAAGAAATTTCGTATACACATGTTTATACTTTATTAAAATTGGTAAGGCGAATATTCAATTTAAATTTTGAAGGTGGTAGAACCTTCTGAGCGTCGACTCCGGCAGCACCACCGCCACACCCATTTCTGCCTCATAATAGCAGTGTTAAACGCTGCTGGGTTAAGGGAGACATACTTTTCCAAGGCATTCCAGCTTAGTCGTCAGGAGTAGCGGCACATCTGTGGCCGATCTCAGGAAGGAATATATAATCCTATCTGAGATTGATTACAGATGTCCGTGGGCGGCAGTAGCCACTTACTTTCAGGTGAACTGCATGCTCATTTGCTACTCCTATATTATAAAAAAAAAAAAAATTAATTGTATTTAACGGTTATATAATTAAGAAACGTAAATCCCCATTTTATGAGATATTAATGGGAAACATTAGAACAATAAATAAATTAGTTAATTACCTCAACATGCCAGTGCTTGCCTAAAGCAGTAACGATTCTTTCCTCAATGGGTCGGCGGCACGCACCGCAAATGGGAATACCCATCTTGTCATGACAACGAAGGCAGAAGAGATTGTTCTAAAACAAACAGACAAATAAATCATTAGTTACATTGAGCAGACATTTTAGGTTAGATAAACATTTAAGATAAAAATATATATTTCATGTAGGTTTTACAGAAATATTATTAGTAGATAAAGAAAATTTTGTTTAAATATTAAATATATTTCAGATATTTGTGGTTGATCTAAGGTTTATGAATACATACCTAATTTTTTCTATTCAAACTACAAACAGATCTATTACCTTCAAACTTATCAAATTGATCCATAGATACGTTTATAGTATATATTACTAATCTATGAATTGATCATACAATTTTCGTTATAAAACCTGTCAAACATACACGGTAAAGCTCACAAGGTTGAGTCTTAAGCTGTATACTGACCACATCGTTGGCAGCGTATCCGGGGCGGTTCTTAACCTCCCTGGCGGTGTGGTCGAGCTCGACGCCACACGTGGCGCACGTGAAGTGGTAGCCGTGGTACACCTCGCCGCGGTAACGGAGCGGCTCACCGTCGATCACACCACTGTGTAATACAAAATTTGGAATCAATTAAATGCTAACATACATTGCTATTGAGATAACAGGGTACAGTGAAAGGAAGATAATCCTTTAATGTTTTATATATAAATTAAAGATTCATAGTTACATGAAATTATGGGAAAGTAATATAATATCATACTGAAAACACATGGCCTGCAAGATATCTACATTCTGAAAGGTGTGTGTAAAGACTACTCTTCTAATCCATATTGAGCCAGCGTGAATAGAATTTTGCTTTGATCTAGACTCATCTCATCCAGACATAAGTACTAATATTAAGCAGTAAAATAGTAAACCTGAAAAAAGGTCTTGTTTTTAAATAACTTACTGGCACTTATGGCACATGTAGTTCTGCAGCCCATCAGCCTTGATGCGAGCATTGCACGCGTGGCAGAGCGCGCGACCCGCGTGCTTGATGAACCCAGCGTCAGCCAACTCCACTTCACACTCCTCACAGCGGAAACAAGCCGGATGCCAGTTCGCATTCATAGCCTTTATCACACGACCGATCACAAACTCTCCTATTGAACGAAATCATAAATAAATTTCTTGTATGTTAGACCTAAAGATCACAGAAGCTTCTTTTTTAAGAACCACATTAAAAGATCATGAATTATGTGTAATCTTTTAACTATAATAATCAATGTAAATTTTTTAAGTCACACGTGACAAAGCATTCAATAACTTAAATTTTACAAAAAAACACATTTGGCTTACCACATTTGTTGCAACAGGGCGCAAACAGGACTTGAAAATCACGCTCGCAATACTTGCGTCCCTCAAATTCGTAAAACACCCCCTCCGGAAATACACGGAAACATTGTGCACACCTAAAATTATACAATCACTTTCAATACTTAAGAAATTATACATATTTATGAAAAATTATACATATAGCTATCCATATTTAATTAATGAGCCTTGTTTCAAATGATTCTTTCTGTTCTTACATGTTGGTGTATGGTCCATAGTCCTATGGGTGTATATCAGTTCTATCCACATACCACGTAAAGTATACATTATGAGATTATCATTAGTCCGCAGAAGTTTCAAGTGGAGTTACAAAGTTGTATATGAAGTTGTTTACAGATGTCTACTGCCGACAGTGACCACATACAATCAGGTTGATTGTATGCTCATTTGCTATCTTAATCTTTCAAAATAAAACCCTTTGAACATAATAAACAACTTAAAAATACTTACACGAAACAGTTAGTGTGCCAGAGTTCTCCATTAGAATTGACAATTTTTTCATTCGGTTCAAATCCATCACCGCAGCGGGTACAGAACATATTGTCCAGAGACATGGTGGCTAATCTAAAATAAAAGGTGTATTCGGTGAGTATACATCATCAGAAGCAGTTCTGAATCATAAGAGGAAAAATATAATTTTAATGGATTTCCTTAATGGTACTAAAGTAAATTTAAATCTACATGATACATATGTGACAAATTGACATTGAGTAACTCTATAACCCATGTACATATTGTTATAATTTCATATCTGGTATAGTATATGGTATGTAGTAGGTATATATAGAGCTCTATAGACAAGTGTGGAGTGAATATCCTCTAATTTTATATAACGTATAAGACAACTATGAAAAACACAGTAGGTGTAGTATTTCATGGTAGGTACCTAAAACTACAGAAGTTTACTGCTGATAAATAAATATTCAAAAGACTCAAAATTGACAATTTATTCATCCCAAATATGAGGATATATATAATTTTTGGTATTCATCAATGAAAATTAAAATCATTGTAGAAATATAACCAAAATCAACTTATTGTTCAGTTAAAAAATTAGTACAATTAAAGCACTGAGAGTGTGTTCATAGTTAGTTCATGTGAAGGTTAAATTAGACATGATGTCAGCATTAGGTTCTTCAATATTTTGTTTTCATTATTGTTTAAATTACACAGAAACATATGGTCAGAAAGATAGGTAATAAACATAAAAAACAATTTCTTATAATAGAAACATAACATAGTATTAAAGACAGACTCAAACATATATTGAGTTTTTACAAAGTTTGTGTTAAGTTTTTATTTAATAAGTTCATGCTATTTAACTTGAACTTATATATTTACACTTCAATAAATATAGACAAAATTACATTAATTACTGCTATTTAGTTTGAACTTACAGACTTACAATACAATCTACAAAATTACTTTAATTAAGGAAACTAACTATAATTCACGCTAACACCAATTTTGTTTTTTAGTAATAATTCATTTTAGCAATAATTTTAACTAATCAACATACAGTCAACAGATTGAGATATAGACCAGAATTGAACAATAATTGGGCATGTTGAATAATTCCAACCACTACACTATAATATGGAGCATACTGATTAGAGGGATAGCATTGACATGAAATGTAGAAGAAAAGTAGAAGTAGCACAGAGTATTTATTACATTATTGCTAGCAACTCTCACTCTCTCAAACTCAGCTGACTAGTTACTAAAGTGCTCAATATCAGGACAATAATACAAAATGTTTTCCTTAAATAACTAAATAAATTAGAACCTGCATGGTATAATGGTAAATGAGGTAAATAGCCAACAAGCAAATTGTATGCCTATATTTTAGTGCTATTTAAATGGATTGTTTATCTGAGTGTCACATTAGTCAGTGAACATGAGGGCAGTGATGACATTATGTCATGGATGGAGTTACAAATGTGTAGGCTGATCACTTAGGCCACTCCCACATTTGAATCTTGCTTACCCTGGCATTTTCACCTTATATGGAATGGGCTCAGAACAACACGATCACTATTTTTCTGTTGGAAACGAAAATGATTAACTATAAACACAAAATAAATTACGAATCTGAGAACAGGCTGCTTAAATGACGCAACGGTCTCAAAAATAGCTTTGAATCAGGACGAACCAATACTCACATAAATTGTTATTGTATCTCGATATAGTAACCTGTACTGACATTAACTATTTCATCACTTAAAAATGCTTATTTTACTAATACAGACTGATATAATATGCAAGACACTTAGAATCACACAATTAATAAGAATGATAGCACAATAAAACGCTTAACGCATCATCCACATCCAATCCAATCCACAAACCAAAGGCAAAGAGTAATTTTATAGTTTTATTCACGACAGCATGACAGCTTGATTGACATTACCACAGAACATCTAAACTCCATTACCCATCTATTTTTTATGACATTATTGACAATTTTGAATTCGAGTGCTTTAGTCTATTTTTTTATCTATACTCCGACAAACTTTTTTTTTGCGTGTGGCAAAGGCGCCACTGACGATCATAATGTTGCTAGATTGACAAAATCACCTAAAAAGTGGATAATTTTAACGAATATATTTCAACCTTCATTAACATATATTATTACAAATCTTTAATAATAATGGTATAAAATATTAATTTCATTGACAAATAACATAAGTTCTACTGTTTAAAGCCATATTTTTTAATTAACGCAAAAGCTAAAAACTCTTTACATGGGGAAATTGGAAAATGACTCATCAAGTCGACAACATAGATGATAGCTGTTTCGAAAAACAATCACACACACAAAAATACGTTTTGGGTTATAAATATATTTTACAATACTTTACAATCGCTTCTTAGACTACAACAACTTGTTTACAAACTTTCAGCGCACAAACTGATCATCATTCATCTACATTTATCAGTCTATCAATAATATGGAATGATGGATTTGGATGGATAGACGCAATTTAAGTTTCTAAATATTTGTATGTAGACTTAGTTCTCGGATATTCTTATTTTTGGGATTTTGATAAAAAGTATAAAATGAGTACCCCCTATATTACACGTAAACTGAAAATAAAGAATTCTTAATCGCAATAGTACTATTAAATATTTCCACAAGTATAGGTAAATTATAACAGAATCTGGCAGTACTAATTGTATAGCCTGTGGTGGCTATGCCTCTATGGCCTATGCCATCAACTATTCTTTAATTTCTTAATTGTAATTCTTTGAATGACACAAAGTCACAAACACAGAAAAGAAAAACACATAATAGTAATAGTATAGTGATAGTTACGTTTGTGGGTGATTTTATTGAATTCATTAATTGACGAACGTTTAAACATTAGTAAATTACTAAATTACTCATTAGATTTATTTGTGTAGGATTTTATGAATAATTTTGTTTACATAAAACCACGAAATATTGTTTTTCTATAATTTCAATGAAAAGGACTAGAAACGATGCAGTTAAGGCAGCTGTTACTTCCTACTTAGAGCGCCGAAATTATCCCGTGAGATTTTTATAAATTCCTATGTCGTTATATGAAAATAAATGTAGTCTTTATAAAGTGATTTTATGTTTTAGGATGTAGATTTGTTTAATCACAGCAATTCTTCATGTCGGAGTGCTGAAGAAATGGCGGTAGCTACTATTGTTCAGTGCGAGGCGAGTCGCGCCAATTCAATTCTGTTTTCATGCATTAACAACGATCCTGGACAGTACGATGTACAGTACACGAGGTAATTTAAACTTTTGATTAATACATTTTTGTAAACATTCCATTGTGCAGACATTTCTTTGCAGCCATAATGCAGCCTAACTTTTGTATTTGTTTTCTTAAGAGTTAATATTGATAACAATTAATAACAACAAACCTTACATTGTGTTTAATTAATACTAATAGTTACTAATAAAATTGATTATTATTTTATAAGTAGATATTTAACAGATACAGACTAATAGTCCAGTTGAAGATAAGCTATAGCTTTGTTGGTTGTAGAAGGAAAGCTAAGATAAAGCTAAATTATTATACCAAAACTTATAATGATTATCTTCTTATATTTATTTGTAGATTAGTAAACTACATAAAAGAAATAGACGATGAGAAAGTAAAAAACGAGTTATTAGGGTTGTTAACACCCTTACTATGTCATTTGTATCTGGAGATGCTACGAGGAGGGCATGGCGGAGCTGCCCAAATGTTTCTGAAGAGACATTCAGCCGCATTACCACAGAAGGATCTGTCCTACCATCAACCTATTGATGGTAACTTGCCCTCCGCTTTATATCGACCAAATAGTCTTGAACAGTTATTTAATTCATTACAAAATGGCACAATAGACAATGAAGCTCCTGAAAAGGATTACATGAACCAGTTATTAGATGATATTGGCTCCATATACACATTGCAAGAGGTGGAAACTAGGCCCTCCGTTGCAGCGTTTAGGTAAGTATTACTTTTTAAATATCTTTTTAAATTCTATGACAACTTCAATTACTTAAAATAGAAAAAAAAATTGCGAATCCTAAAATAACTTTTTTTTATTAGTAATGAGTGAGTATATGATTAAATGTTTTGTTTTCAGATCCTGTAAATATGACATATACTTATCGCAAGATTCGCTCAACACTTTAAAGGCTTATTTGGCTAAGCATGGCCATGTACTACTTATACAGGTTCTGCAGACTTGGTTCCACATAGATATTAACAATGACAATAATACACACAATGTAAGTATCGAAAATTATAAATTGACGATACATTACACAGGCTTATACATATATTTTATAGTCAAGATTACAAGTGACAAGAAAATTATATACTTAGTTGTCATTTTTGAAATCCAATTATATCCTATAAGCGATAAAATTCAAACTGATTAAAGTTATATTAATAATTAAAAGACATTGAGTATTACTAACATTGCACTTTATACATCTTACAATGAATATTAAATTAAATAATACTTCAATTAAGTAACAATAATTATAAACATTACATATTTTTTCAAAGGAGGATGATGAGGATCAACCAGAAGAAGAAGCTAATGTACCTACTACAAATTGTGATGACAAGGCCAAAGATGTTAATGGTAATTAGTTTATTTATATTTTATTTATTTCATAACTTCTAGTAGTAAAGTTAATGAAAAGTGACATAAAAATACAGTTAAAACTACTTATTCCAAAACTTACCTTTATATTCATATACTCCTCCCTACTGGGAGCTCACTAGCTACACTCATACATGTGATACATAAAGCCTTTGTACAATAAACAAACTCATACTTCAAACTGCCACACTACAACAAAAAGAAACGCTATTGTTATGTAGAAAGAACATATTTAAATAATGCTCATTACCTTTTTGTTTAAATTTTATATATTATATGTTTTGTTTCATATGTATTTATAAAATTTGAACATTTTTTTTATAATTTCAGATATTTTCTCAAAATGCAATGGTCATACTGAGTATCAAAGTGTTGATAAAGAAATAAATGATTTGCAAGATGCAATAAGGGGAGTGAGAGAATCTTTGGCACCGCTCAAGTTATACAAAATAGCTGCACCTGACACATAGTAATTATGTTTCTGTAACTAAGTGTTATTGGATTTTATTATAATGTTTAATTTGTAAATAATTTATGCATATTTTTTACAGTTTAGTCTGTGCTAAGACAGATGCAAATTGTAATGTGTTGTGTGGTGGGTTCAGCAATTCAGAAATCCGGTTGTGGGATTTGGGCCAAAATAATTTGAACAGAAAAATCAACAGGAATATTTCTGAAATAGAACTGGCCTGTAATGTATCATCCGACATTGAAACTCCATCTGATAACCTCTTGTAAGTATAATTGTTTATAATTTGCTAATTGATTCACAAAGCAAAGATTATTTCAATATTTCACCTAAATAAACACATTATTTAGTTGCACAAAAGGTACCATTTAAGGTACCTTTTGTAATAATGTGCTTTTGTTTAACCAAATAGGCATAATATAATTATTATATTAATATGCTATAACTTGTATATGCTCTAAAATTATTTTTATTTTCAGTCAAATAGGTGCTGGGATAGCTTTCAGGGGGCATTCAGGCCCTGTTCAGGCTTGCAGTATTTTGTCACGAGAAAAATTAGTTCTCTCTGCTTCCCATGACAACACAATGAGAGCATGGAGGCTCTCTGATTATTCTTGCGCTTCCATATATCGGTGAGCCTACTTAACGATAAGTATAAAAAAAATCCACTTTATTTGTTTTTTCTTTTCCTTTTTTTTTAAAGTTCGATTTGGATTAATAGTTTTAGATTTATAAATAGTCAACTTTTAAATGGTCCTGCTTATGCTCTAAGAATATTTGCAGCTGTAATGTGAATTATTATTTTTTTTTAATGACAACCTGCATATTGCTTCTTGATCTGCAATAAAACATGTGTATGATAGTTTGTATTTTCACATTTGTTATTTCATTACAGAGGGCACAATTATCCAATCTGGTGTATGGACGTCACGAAGAATGGGTTGTTCATTGTGACTGGTTCTCATGACAAAACTGCGAAACTATGGTCTCTAGAAAGAACTTTCCCTGTCCGTGTATTTGCAGGCCACACATCTGATGTAACTGTAGGTATTTTATTAATAATCATTTTTCGCTTTTGGATAAAGAGCCTATGGTCGTTTGTCCACCGCACCGTCACCGAGCCCATACCGAGTATATTTTGGGCCGATTTTAATATGTCGTGACGGCGATAGTTTGTCCACCGCGACCGATATCGGCGGTTTATTTTGTTCCAGCTGTCACGGCATTGTATGGACAAGATCCAACGTGTTTTATATTCTGTTAATTCCAATTTTCTTTTTTTAGTGCGTAAAATTCCATCCTAATGAGGCGTACATAGCGACAGGGGGCGCTGACCGAAGTGTACGCCTCTGGACTGTTTGTGACGCCCGTTTTGTGAGAGTATTGTATGGGCATCGAGGCGTCGTAAGGGCACTAGCATTTGCGCCTTCTGGAAAGTACTTGGCCAGTGCTGGTAATATATTAAAATATTTTTATTTCCTTATGCATATCTTGTTTGTACTCTTTGGGGATACCAATATGAATATTATGTACTATATAAATACTATATCTTTAAGCCTATAAGGGTAGTTGGGTACTTTAGAATATCTGGTTGATCCAATCTGTAAATTAATATTAACATTTAAGAAGCAACCAACAATGCATTGCTTAGCAGGATAGCTAGCAGTCAATTCATAGCTTAGCTCAAACAAGTGATAAACTGGGTTACATTTATGGGAAAATGTGTTTACAAATATATGGTTCAAAAAGAGATGCTTTAAATTTATAGGCTTCACACATTTGATATACTCTTACATACAATTTTCTTTTGGCACTAAAGGTCCTGCTAGGAACTAAACTTCATAAAATACTGTTTACAGGTGATGAGAAAAAAATAAAAGTATGGGATTTAGGTGCTTGCACATGTGTACACGAATATAAAGGGCATCATGGTAAAGTGACAGCTCTGGATTGGTCCGCAGTTGGCAAACCCAGCTTGACTAACAGGATATCACCAGATCCAAATGAGAAATGTTTAGACACTTCAATCTTGTGCTCAGCTGGGATGGATGGCATTGTTAAAATTGTTTGGGATAGCAATATAAAGAATAAGTGAGTTTACTCTATTTAATTAAGACTATATAATGTACTAGTGTGCCCCAGTTTCGTCAGTTTTATATAATAAAAACATAATCACATTTATTGAAGACATCTATGGTTGTCCTCAAGTAACAATAATCTAATCTAAGGTTGATTAAAGATCTCCATGGGTGGTAGTTGCAGTTTCTTTTTTTATAATATAGGAGTAGTAGACAAGCACGCAATCCACCTGATGACAAGTGCCTACTGCCGCCCGGGGACATCTGTAATCAACTCTAGATATGATTAGATATTCCTACTTGAGGTTGGTCACAGGTGCGCCGGTTCCCCTGAGGACTAAGATGAAACGCCTCAGAAAAGTATGTCTCAAACCAGAACACAGAAGCGTTTAACACTGCTGTTATGAGGCAGATGTAGATGTGGCAGTGATGCCACAGGAGTCAAACCACAAAGGGTTCTCATCTTCAAATTACTTTACCACTGTATGCTTATTTACTAGTTCTATAAAAAAATAACAAACAAAAAATAAATCTAAGCTCATCGTTTAGATATATGCCTGACTTTCGAGATTAAACTCTGTGTACATAGTGACTTGTGTCTATGGTCATATTAATTTACAACTCAAATTCTTTCACAGGCAAGGTCAAGAAATCTCTACATCAACTTATAATACAAAGTGCTCATACTTAGTGGATGTACAAGTTTACCCAGACTGGATGGTGGCCATAGGAGCAAAAAGATGAGATTGTAGAATGTTTAAAATAAAGTGTTTTTTCTATAAAAATGGTTTTATTGAATCCTAATTGAAGTAGATATCACAAGAAATACTGAGTTTTATGTAAAATTTTATCATGGTTTTAATAGATTGTGAGTTTATAACTCAAACATTTCTACAACAAATAGTTTCAATGCACAACAAATACATGCTTTCAAAATTAATATAACATTTTGTTTCGTAAACCTTTGATCAAAGTAAGACCTATAATTGTCTTCTGCTATACTTTCTTAAAGAAATTTGTAAGAGTAGGTTGTTTTCCTTTTTGGGGAGGAGATACCTTTTTCTTATTTCCACTGCTTTTCTCTTTAGGAGATGTCTCAGTTTTGACTATTTTCGGCTGAAGTTTCTCTTTAACTTCTTTGATGTCCTCCTCATTTTCAGAACAACTTTCATACACTTCTACTTTCTTAGTCAGAATGTAACCTTCTTCATCTGTGTAAGTTTTATCAACAACTTTGCGCCTTTTCTTAGGATTTACTATACCAGATGTAATCTTAATGCTATTAGTAGTTGGTGTTGGAGGTATTTCATCATCTGATTCATGAGTAATTACTTGTTCTGTGTTGGAATCATCCACAAATGGATCATTATTTTCATGATCACTGTCACTGTCCGATACATGCAGAACCCTCTTGCGCTTTTTATCCACTTTTGAAGACTTCTTTATTTCATTCAAAATTTTATTTGCATTATCATCCTTTTTGAGTTTATCATTAATTGGAAGCATATTAGAAGGCTCAGTTTCCATTTCTTCCACCTTTGAATTATTTTTTTCTACTTTTACTTTTGCATCATTGCCATTCTGTATAACAGGTTTTACTTCCTTTTTGGTACTATTATTTGGTTTGCTGAAAAACCCAGCAATGCCTTTTTGTGTTTTATGACCATTAGTTGAACTTAACTTTGGTTTATTGTTACCAGAGGTTTCTTTTTTAGGTGATACTACTTCCTTTTTAATAATTGGCTCAGACTTAGATTCCTTGTCTTTTGATACAGGTTTGATTTCAGTATAATTGTTTTTCTTTGTATCTGATTCTTGCTTAATCTTTGAAGAGGCAGGTAAAGACTTACTTTTTTCAGGTACAGTGATTTCATGGCTACTAGATTTAAGATTACCAATTTCAACTGAAGTCCTCTTATCACATTGACTGCTTTTAATTAAACCAGAACAAAGCACAAAGTCGTCAAATTTATTGACTGTTAGATAGGCAGCTGTGTCGACTCTAGGCCGCCCCATGTTAACACTATATATGTGTTCAAAAAATATGTTTTTGAAAGACTCTTTTTGCTTACCCAAATCTTCTTCTGGACAAACAATGGTCTTAGCATTGTTACTGTCAGTCGCGCCGCTTAATATATAAGTAACATTTAGCTGAAGATCCGGCCTGTCCTGCCGAACACTGTTAACGATACGTTTGAGCAACAATTTGCTGTTATTCACGTGTATACATAAATCTTTACTCAGTGATACATATGTTATTAACTTTTCCTCGTCTAAAAGCATGCTTTTCAACATACTTTTATTCGCTTCAAATATATCTTCCATTTTTAAATTTACGATGTTTCTGTATTTCTTATTATTTCTATGAAAAGAAACCGTTTTGACAATTTACAATATTTGACATTCGGTTTACCGCATTTTTTGACGGATGACAGCTCTCTTGAACAAATTGATAATAAAACTGTCAGTTTTAATTATCTATGATTATATTCGTGCTAGGCTTGCCTACTCGCCGAGTACAGACGAATTCTTGAGCGTACGGGTGTGTAAATAACCCACTCGGATATACTCGATACTTGCCGCGATGCTCATCCATCCTCCGTGGATATAGATTTTACAGCGCGAGTCGAACTTAAAAAGTTGTCTCCGTGCGCGATGTTATTATTCGCTGCTTGCAGTGAAACTATACTCTTTGCATTACAGATAATATATTTTAATCTTCACGACCTTTTTTTATTTCCATAAAGGAGGCGGCGAATTCAAAATTTAGGCGACGAATAGCACTAAAATGTTCCATATTATATATTACAGTTTTTCCGCCTACATAGCAAAAAGGTTGTTAAAAAACGTCAGTATGCATTATACTGTAAAGTTTATTTTTGTGAAGTGAAGTGTGAAGTGTGGAGTGAAAGTCCCTTCAAAATCACATTATCCATTTCCAGGATAAGTCCTTGTAGGTATATGCAGTAATAGCTTAGTGGATAAAAGTCGGCACGTCAATCGGGGGATCCCCCGATCACCTCTCGACCTCTGATCAGAGGTTAATACATCAGGCACACAACTCTGATTATTTAAGTTATGTGCGTATTATAAATTAATTATCACTTGCTTGATCGATAAAGGAAAACATTGTGAGAAAACCTACAACAACCTTTTAATCGAGTCGATAATAATGCAAACTATTTTATTATTTATTTTATAGTTCAAATAGGATTATATTAAAAAAACAGTAGGGGTAAAATCTCTGCATATTCATATACACGATTTATTCCTTTCAAGTTTATAAATATTAGAAAGATAAATACTATTTGTGCCCGTAAATAAACCTTAATCTAGTGTGGTATGTAAAAGTAGGTAAATTGGAACGGTCTCATTAATAACTCATTTAAGTACCTACCTACATAGTTCCACGTTGAATAGGCTACTCTTGGCCGGAGGGAATTATTTGTGCGATTGTACAGTCTATTTAGAGATGGCTACTTGGGCATTTGTAATATTATCATGTCTGCTCAATTTTATGTCTGCAGAACGTCCGTCTTTAAATAAGATAATATTTAATGGACAGTATGAGTTCATAGATTTGAGTTATCGATTTGATAAAAATACTATCTATTGGATAAACACGAAGAACTTTGAATTCACAGATAAAATTCAAAGGAATGAAAGGGATGGATCATGGTGAGTACTTATCAAATATTTGTAGGTACGTATTTATCCCCTAGGTAATAACTAAACTACGGTGGAACTACTTTTCACCTGCATGCAATATTGATAATATTGGGTTGTAGGTGGTTTTAGGGAACAGTTGGCCCTTATGTTAATCTATATAATGCTATCCCCTTCGTCCCCCATTGTCTCAAAGTTTACCAGCCTCTCTAATGTATAATATAAATATTAATTATTATTATGTCGTATATGTTAAATTCATAAAATTATATGTTTTTATTTGATTTCTAAATAGATTTTTAGGTCGTCATTGACCTCTGGGGATCGATATACACCATTTTGGGAATGTATTAGCATTAATTTATAGGTTTATTTTTATATTTAGCAAACTTCCTTCAAAAAATGAGTAGGTAAACATCTTTGATTTCTATGAAAAGGTACGCTGCTAACGAATTTACTGCCGGTGAACATGGTGGTACCCACATTGATGCGCCGCAGCATTTCCAAAGGACAGGAAAATATGTCGCAGACATAGCGCTGGAAAAGCTTATTGTTCCGTGTAAGTATGAAGAAGATCGCGAGTTTAATTTATATTGATGTTTTGGCATTATCTAATTTTTTGTTTTGCATTTTAAGCCTGAATCATTACATTGCACGAACTTGAGTCCTTAAACACAATAAAGTTTCCAAGGTACTTAAATTGACTGGGAATCCTGGGAATACATAATCCATAGAAATAAAAAAGTGTCATATGTATTTTGTTTTGAAAAGAAAAGAAAGTTATATTTTACAAAAATATCTTCAATGCAGTATGATATGACCTCTCACATCTATATTATTTAATGTAATATTGATAATGATGCATATGTATTAAGTATTAGTATTAGATTAAAAGTATATTTAATATAGTTCATACGTCATATGAGGTACCTAAAAATAAATGTATAGGTACCTAATAATAAAAAATATAACAATATATTTTTTGTTTCCAGTGATAATCGTGGATGTAAGTTCAAGGGTAAACGATGACCCTAACTTTGTTCTCTACAAACATCATTTAGATTATTTATTAAACGATAACAACGGAGAACCCTGTTTAATAGTATTTAAATTCGGATGGTCTAAATTTGCTAGTGACAAAAAGAGATATCTAGGAATTAGTAATAATGACACAATTAATTTTCCGGGTAAGTTTATCTACATTTAATATTATTAATGCGAAAAAAGATACTTTGTTATCTAAATAATGCGAACAGAATAAACTCAGAAAGTTTGCATTGATTAATGACGTAAGACAAGAAAGTTAGAAGGTATATCTTTCGAGGGGGAAACCTTCGAAAGGTACGCGCCCGCACTCTTGCCGCCCGCAACCCCGGAAGCCCCTTTTAGTCGCCTCTTACGACAGGCAGGGGATACCGTAGCCCTATTCTAGTCCCGGAACTACAGGGACAAGAAGGTATATCTACTACATACATAGGTACATGGTAGTCTTCTAGAAATATTTACCGTAGGTTAGATGTTTTTACTTAGTTTTGGTTTGTACATACTGTACATAGTTAAATTAAGTATTAGTACTATCTAGATGCAGATTAAATATATAGTTTACTGAATGTAAGAAATCCTTCATCTTTCATGTACAAAAATCACCTTACAAAGTCGCATTTAGTATGCGTAGGTAGGTTTAAATTGACCAATTATCTAATTTACAGGTCTTAGCGCTGAAGTGGCGGAGTGGATTACTACATCATATAAGAATGTCGTGGGTATTGGTGTTGATGTCGCCTCCGTAGATCCTGGATCTAGCGAAGATTTTCCAGTGCATAAAATAAATGCCAAAGCGGGACTCTACAACATCGAAAATGTGAAATTAGATATGCCAGTACCAGGTAAATATTTGGGTAATTTTAGTAAAAATTACTGAGTAAGAATATTTAATGAATAATGTTTTTAGAAAGGAACATCTTGATAACTTTTTCTTGTTCTTCTTAAGGTAAGGTATTTTTAATCATTTACATCAAGTAATTACAAGAACACGCCATTGACGTTAAATAGTATACTACCTCCCTAATCAATTTTGGTTTGAAAATTTTCGTTGTCTTTTACCCTGTACGTGTACCTATATACATATTTCATAATAAAAGTGCGATGACGTAATCCAGGTCAACTGAATAGCAGAGTATTAATCTATGGATTTAACACGTGTATAAAGTATGAATCATATTGTAATGATACATTTTACTTTCAGAATATGGATGTACAGCTTTTGCACTGCCAATGAATATTGGATTAGGCACAGGTGCACCTCTCCGTCTAGTGGCTGTATGCCCTAAACAAGAATTTACTCATTTTTAATCCACTAGACACAAGCGAATCTCATAAGCTTTCTTTTTTGTAACGGCATTTTTATCATTTTACTGTACTGCTTTATTTGGCGGCAGAACTAGAGAAATGTATGTATGAAAATCTTGTAATTTATTATTTTATGAATAAATGGATTCAAATAAAAATCTTTCTAGACTCAAAAAATAGCACCTAAAAAGATGCCAGTGAGTTTTCACAGAAGTATACAATATGCGACTGCGCGTTTCCATATTGGCGCTTTTTGGTCAAGCTGTTCATACCAATACGGTATTACGCACAACGTAAGATAATAGTAAGGTAAGGTTTTTGTTAAATAATCAAATCTGTATAATGTAATATCTGTATAATATAATGAGATTTTAAAAATATCTAAAACGCTAGGTGCTAAAGCATCCTGGTTGATACGAAATGGCGGTTGAGGCTTCCGTGCCAAAATTGAAAATTATAAATAAAAAGTATTTTTAGAGAACCTTTGGTTTTATAAAAGCAAAAAAGACTTCACAAATTACTGTAATACCTCAATCAACTTTATAAATCTTGTACTTTTACATTGAAGCATACAATGAACAATCATTATTATGGAAATAATAAAAACAGATTCGAAGTACAGAAATATGTATTTGAAATAATCAAAGATATTACAACTTTGTAATATGCATCGGTTCAAAACAAAACGTTTCTAAGATTCATAACACAAAAAAAAAAACGAAAAAGAAGACATAATAATATTAATAATTAAACTTAATATTTAATAACATGAAATATGTTTTTGTTAATAAGATCTTCATACACCAAATCACCGTTATCATTTCTTAATTCGACTTGTGGCGTCGACCCACTGTAATCAACAATTTTACATTGGAATGGGCCTTTGTCCAGGAATGTATTTGCGTACTCTTGGGTTATAACACTTAATTCAATATCTGGATTGACTTTAACGCCATGCAACGTGGCCGATACAGTCATTGGAGGCAAGACAGTGTACTCCTTAGAGATTTCTCGTATATCAGCTGGAGAAAGGATTTCAATATTTCCGTAATCAACAAATTTCACTTTAATACGATTTTTTATCTCACTGTATTCCAAAATAATTGCTCGATACCAAAGCTCGTCTTCACTGAAAATAGCGATACAAGCTTTATTTTCGTAAATTCCATTCAATGCGTTCATATTGACAGCATCTTTTTGGAGATTTTCGAACATTTCTGTGTATGGTTCTAACTGGTCATCACTGTGTAATATACCTAGCTCCAACGTGTTTGTGTCATTAATAATTGTTATGTTACATGGAAAGTTATCGATATTTTGTTTAGGGAATGTTATGAATTCCTTATTTGTGTGTTTTACTTCTTCTTCTTCTAATAACTGGTTCCAATCTTTCCCTTTCAATGATTCCAAATCAATAGACTCATTTGATTCGTCTGTATTCGAATTTTCTTCTTCTAATATATAATCAGGACCAGAATCTGACTCTACTACTAAAGCTTCTTCGTAAGTAGTTTTACTTTTATTTGACTTAAATTTTCGGGTAACAGCTTTACTGCCATCAGTGTACACAGCCATTTCAAATTCAACTAGATGATCATTGATCCAGAGTTTATCGAATTTTAATTCAACCGGTATAACCCCTCCGACACTTGGGCCGCTCACTTTGATAAAACATTGTTTTTCTACTATGGATTTATGTATGTAGTCCAAACTTGTCCTGTCCCACTGTTTGCCGATAGGCCGAATCCGATCCAAAGCACACTTATGAGCTTGAGTTGGAATTTGATACAACGCAATACTTTTTCTCAGGTTGACAAAAGAGCATGTTTCTTCATTACCATAGTCAATGTAGTGAATAAGGCAAGTTGATTCCTCATTGTCGACTTCTAGCACTCTTCCTCTATAAAAACGGTTATCTAGGAAGAACAGCGCTATGCATGGTTCTCCAACTGTCCATTTCGCAAATTTTGCTCTGGGATCCGGATTTTTAAAGCGCACATCAAGAGCCTTCCGGATTAGATCCAGTGTATCTTGTTGTTCTACGGTGTGCAAGTAGATTATGCCGTCATTGTCGATGTATCTATATGAAAATAAAGTCGATATTAAAAGAGGGACAGACTAACAAGGATATACAAATAGCATAGTAGTATTTTAGTAAGTAAAATAGAACTATTATTTATCATGAATTCTGTGGGCTGCAATATTCTTTAAAAAAAAAGAATGTATTAATACTAAGTCATTCTTATTATTCTAATTATTCGGCGTCCATTTAGAAAAGCGATTTCTAGTTCATCTTACTTCATTTTGGATTTTTTTTATATAAAAATTAGGATTGAAGATCACTTACGTTGGCATTCCAACAAATTCGTTGCTTGGCAATGGTTCTGGGGGTAGCCAATCAGATATAAATACAGTATTTGTATCTTTTTCTGTGTCTTCACTCTTCCCTTCCAAATCATGATCTACTGGAGTAGAGGGGTGTGAATTTGGCTCACTATCTGATTTTGTGTACTTTGTTTCATTAAGTGGTTTCCTCGGAAGCTGCTCTAGTAGTAACCACTCATCAACAGATCCTGTCATATTCAGGAATGATAACATATTTTCATCTGCATTTTCGTTATTTTTCCGAGTATCACTTAACTGTAAAAAAAACAAATTAACATAATATAAAACTCAGTTATTACATAATATATAAGGACAGATGGTTTTATAAATATAAGTAAATCTGTCAATCTTACTTCCTGGTTTTTATCTGGAATACCTAATCCTTGATCAATAATTTTCTTGTTAAGACAGCGCCATTCCGAAGTGTTCGGTTCCAAAGCACCACCCTGTACTGTGTGGTACACCCACAGCTCTACTGGCATACTTTTGTCTTTGAAGTTGCCTAGTTTAGTGATAAAGATTCTTTTGTACGCATCAATTAGCTCTTTCAAAAATTCGTTCGTGAGAGATGGCCACTCGTCACCCACGGCCGGTATCACGCCACACAAGTGGCACTTGAAGGCAGCGTCTCCAATAGACGCAAAATCTTTGGTGAGTTCCCTCAAGTTTACGATTGGTACGGTTTCGATGCAAGCAAAGTCAGAGTAGAATACTTTCGCCTGATCCCCGTCTATTTCGAGGATAGCGGCCCGCCGCCACGTTTGTGATTGGCTGCATACAGTGCAACACCTATCGCCCACTTGCCATGTAGATTTTTCATTGCTGTTGTCCTTCCTTTTCGAGTAGTATTTTTGCATTTTCTCAAATAATTCGTTGAATGTTTTCTGTTGGTGAATCAGAGACACGTAAAATAGTGACGGCGATTGATAGTGCAAGACTTTAACTTCCAGTCTTAAAGGGCCCTTGTCCTTGGCTTCCAAATCGTCTGCCTTTATTTTTGGTTTCGGTGGTGACGCATTCTTTTTTAAGATCTTTACAGTTTCTTTTTGTGGCTTCGTTGTTTGATTTTTTGGCACTTCCAAAGGGGATTTGTTTGTAATCACTTGTTCGTTGACATCATTATTTTTGTTAAACATGAAAATTCTGAAATATTCAATAAAATTACTTAATTATAATAATCAAATTATCAAACATTTCGTAATCTTAAGGAAGAAAATTGCAATCTCACCCGAAAGTGACGGCGTATTTGTGTTTGATCATTTGCTCATTCAGGCAGATGACATTTTCTGGTGCACTTTTATCATAAAGCGTTACACCCAGCGAGCCACGATTGCGGCTGTCCTCTACATGAAGTTCTAGTAGTCGATTTTCAAAGAGCTTAAGCAAATTGACGGATCCCGGGCTCCACTTTTTGTTCAGAGGAGTTACACCAGCTAAGTGGCATTCAACTGCCTGCAAAATAATTGTTATAAGGTAACATGCGAATACAGTAATTAATCATAAGGATAATAAGACTGATTGGCGTAAATTACAAATATTTTACATGAATTATTGATCATTTTTTATTAAAAAATAAGAATGTTTAAACTTTATTTTACTGGTCCTATGAGATTTAACGTTTTAGTTCATTTTTAGTCAGTTAAGCGCATGCATCTAGTAGTCGAGGTAGAGAACAGAGATGTTGCCACATCCCCTCATACTACTCGACGCAAATTCAGGTCAGATGGCATTTGCCTCCAGCCTACCAGTGACCAGCATGTATAGTCCACGCCAAACTGCTAGTCCGCTCTGAAGTTGTTGCGAGCATGTGTAGTCACACAATTTGCTACGGCGACGCGACTCATTTCTATACTGAGAGCGGACTAGCATCTACACGTGTCGTACCAGCGCCCGCAGCGTGGTGAACTGCGGCGCGAGGCGGCGCAGTGCGCGCCAGTGCACGAGCAGCAGCGCGCCGGTGTCGGGCAGCGCGGCGCGCACGCGGCCGCGGCCCGGCGCCTCGCGCACCACGCCCCGCGCCCAGCCGCCAGACCCGCCCGCGCCGCCCTCCGCCTTCGGCACGTTCACCGCGCACACCATGCCTGAATCAAAAGTAGACATGTTGATCTACGCATGTTTCTTTACAGTTTACACTGTCCACCGCCACCGTCACCGAGCCGATACCGATAATTAATGACGGCGCCGAAGCGTACATACATTTACTATAGACGCTTGTCCACCGCACGTTAGTCACCCGGGCACCGTCATCCCGGCCACCGATATTTCGAGTAGATCGGCGTGACCGCTAGATCGGCACCGAGATTTTGACGGGCCGATGTGCCGGCAATATAAAACACTTTGGAACTTGTCCATACACTGCCGTTACATGCGTGACGGCTGGAACAAAATAAACCGCCGATATCGGTCGCGGTGGACAAAATATCGCCGTCACGATATATTAAAATCGACCCGAAATAATCTCGTTGTCAGTATCGGCTCGGTGACGGTGCGGTGGACAAACGCCCTTAGGCCCGTGCCAGACATAGCACAAACATTTGAACACATATTTGAAAACAGTAAAGAACGGGTATTTGAGTATTTGTTCAAAGCTTGCATCAAATACTTGCACTTTGCCATTCGGTGTCGGTTTTTCGTGCGCACATCAAACTTCAAATATGTGCGGAGCCTGCTACACATACGGAAAGTCTAGTTGCTAGGAGACCGTGACGTGACCGGTTAAAAAAAATAAGTGTTCAAATGTGTGAGCAAAGTCTTTGTTCAAATATTTGTTTTTGTCTGACACGGGCCTTATAATCATGCTGATCCAAATTCTCGTACCAAAGTTTTATATATGGCAATTTGTTTAGTCAATAAATGTCAAATTTTGCACTTGGCAGGCAAAAATTGGTTAAGATTGATTATTAAAGGACTCTATAGCGTATTTCTTACTTTCGCAATAAATATAAATTTTGCATGTTTTTGAGTACAGACGTTGGGCTGGATGGACCCTTCTAACATCCAATATGCATGAAAAAAATCAAAGTAAATAAACACAATATTTGTTTTGGACTTTTCATTTCAAGCAAATATTGCAGTAGCAATATGAAGAAACCATTTTAAATGAAAAAACACTTAATTTGATGACCATGGAAAATTATAAGAATAAAGGATTATGGGCAGCTAGCTAATGGTAAATTAGGTAAAAATAATGATAATAAATACCGATTTCAGGAAGATAAATGTTCCCAGCATTGTCATTTATATTGTACTCTTGCTCAAGATCTTCGCAAAGCTTTTCATAAACGCTTTGCACATGTTGCTACAAAACAATTTGTACATTAAAAAAATATATCACATTTAATTACACAAATAAAACACTGATATTTATTATTAAGTTAATATTACAAATAATTCATCAACCACGGCTTATCAATTAATAATCCTATAAGCTTAATAATAAAAATGCCTAACATTTCGCATGTACAAAATTGTATATAATATTACGTCCAATTAAATTGTTACAGCGTTAATTAATCTTAGTTATAAGCGTAAGTTGAAAAGTTCAAACTACATACATAAATGATATGTAAACGATTTCATCAACCATAAAGTATTGGTACAGGATCCCTAGTATAGTTTTCATCATTTATTAATAACAAGCTGATTTTTCGTGAGTAGCTTCGTTTCGACAAGACGCCCAACATTTTTCCTTACAGCAATGTTGGTAAATGGTAGCTTGATGGGGCAGCAAGGATAAAATATGTTGACCGGACGAATTCTAAAAATTTATTACTAACCAAATTTTTCTTTGTTAATTATCAAGATAATTATTTAAATAACGTGAAAAAATATTTGTCCTACAAAATATAAGGTTTTTATTAAGGCGTCCCCCCTCTCCAACATGTATCATAAACAAGGCCATGAAAAATAATTACTAACCAGCTGATTTTTTTTTTATTGGCTGTCTACCATTTACATAGTCTACCATGCACATTGTCCTACAAATTACATGGTATGTCATCTCGGACCTACACTTAAAAGTTGTAGTACTAATACTTAATGTAAAAATAATTAGTATCAAGCTGAGTGTTCCAGAATAGCTTCGTTTCAATGAGACGCCCAACAAATTCTCGTACGAAAGTTCTCGATTGTGGTTTATAACAAAAATAATAGGGATGAAATATGTTGATTTGACGAATCAAAAAAAAATATTACTAACCGAATTTTTTTTTATTAATTATCGAGACAATTATCTAAATAACGTGAAAAAATATTTGTCCTACAAAATATAAGGTTTTTTTTAAGGCGTCCCCCCTCTCCAACATGTATCATAAACAAGGTGATGAAAAATAATTACTAACCAGCTGATTTTTTTTTTATTAGCTGTCTAACATTTACACAGCTTACTACCCACATTGTCCTACAAATTGCGAAGTACGTTATTCCAGTCCGCCAGTTTTATAGTTTATTTATATTATATTATAGTTAAATTACAAATCTTGTAGGATTAATAAAAGTTACCCTTTTTTTTGTAGGACATTGTTTTATTTAGATAAAAATTATATTATCCTATCACGTGATACCTTTGTCCTACAGTTACTAATAAAAAAAAAAATCCTGCGGAATTAACATCTTTTCAGCGTAGGTCCGAGATGACATACCATGCAATTTGTAGGACAATGTGCATGGTAGACTATGTAAATGGTAGACAGCCAATAAAAAAAAAATCAGCTGGTTAGTAATTATTTTTCATGACCTTGTTTATGATACATGTTGGAGAGGGGGGACGCCTTAATAAAAACCTTATATTTTGTAGGACAAATATTTTTTCACGTTATTTTAATAATTATCTTGATAATTAACAAAGAAAAATTTGGTTAGTAATACATTTTTAGAATTCGTCCGGTCAACATATTTTATCCTTGCTGCCCCATCAAGCTACCATTTACCAACATTGCTGTAAGGAAAAATGTTGGGCGTCTTGTCGAAACGAAGCTACTCACGAAAAATCAGCTTGTTAGTAATAAATGATGAAAACTATACTAGGGATCCTGTACTATATTCAATATCAAAAACATCATTACCTTTCTGACGTAGAAATGATCGGGGCTTACAACATGGGTAATAAAGACCTCTTCAACTGTATTTGGCTTAAAGTCATTATTGCTTGTGTACAATATTGGTTTCTCTACACCGCACGCAAATTTGGGATACTGGAAAGAAAATATGCTGTTAAAAATATCGATTCCATTAAATGTAAAATATAAGTCAATAATAATTCACATAAAATAAATTTATGTCCGGCATACCGATAGAAAATAAAAAAGATTTGTTTGGAGGTGCTGGGATTTGAACCCAGGACTTTCAGCATGCGAAGCAGACACTCTACCACTGAGTTACACCCCCGATATCATTAGGTATCGAAAATGGCAACTACTTCCTAACTCGGTGACGCATACTTTGTTGTGACTCATATGACATGCTCTAGTATTTTTCACTACGCTCATATACATACGTACATTTTTTTTACTCTACGTACGTGAATTCGATATGCGTCAATACGTCTAATACGTCATACATTTAGGCGACAAAAGATTACTTATTTAAATTATGCAAAATTTGTCATTTTGCGGTTTATTATTATTATTTCGTAACTCAGTCAATTGATGTCGTTATACAAAATCGTAGGATGATTTCTTCCGCCATTGATTATATGGTTGTTTTATTTGAAGTTTAATCTACCTGCAACTCTTCACGCTACATATGAAATCTCGCGTACTGAGAATAAGTGTAATGTCATCATCTACTTACTTAGTTAAGTATACAAATCCTAACACGTAGAGTACAGTTATGTATTAAAACTTAATCAGCATATTGAAGTTACACGATTCTCGGCTGTTAAAATATATATTTTTTCAAATCATCTGGTATAATATGATATAAGACATAATGTAAGTACAATGTACATATAGGCAGATACATAATTAGGTGTCCAAATGTAAACAAAGGTGTTGACCTATCAAGAAAATACGTTTCAAATGGTAGTTTCTTATTTTACGATATTAAAGTAATACAACGATAATAAAATAATAATCTAAATAAATTAAGATCAATTCACATTTTCCAATATTTATATTAACTCAATTTTGTTCCATACATCAATAATAATAAAAAACAAGGTTTATGGTAGAAAATTAAAATGCGATAATGGTAGCACAATCGGGATCCAAAATAATATTTGTGCTGCCATTTCTAAGTTTTCTCGTTTTTATAGCGCGTTTGTCAAATTGTGTTAATTTTTTAAAGTTTCTGTTTTTATTAAGTTTTCGTTTCTTATTAATTTATTAAGGTTTACCAGTAATCGTATTTTGAGACTGACATTTCTTTGTTTACATTTTGGACACCTAACTATGAATCAGACTATACATATAAGTAGTATGTGTAAAGACATAGTTACCGAAAGCCTCGGGTTAGGCATCCTGGCGCGCTCGTGGAACACCAGCGCGTGCGCCAGACTGACGCCGTCGTCGAACGTCGTGAGGTCGCACTCGTACTTCACCGTGTAGTCCGCCGTCGAACAGATCCGCCTGATGTGTATCACTGCTGACTTGCTGGAATATAACACGACACGTCGATTGCTCTCCGGTTCACTTGCGTAAGCATTTATGTTTTCTTAGTATTTATATTCAGTCATAACAAAGAGCTTATCTCTACATATAAATAAAATTGGAGTGTCTGTTTTTAATATTGAAACGTATGTGTCTGTTTGTTCTCGCTAATCTCTGCAATGGCTGGACCGATTTTGACGCGACTTTTGTTGGCAGGTAACTGATGTAATAAGGAGTAACTTAGGCTACTTATATTTTAGAACTAGCTGTGCCCCTGTTTCTTTTTAACGCGGGTGAAACCGCGGGGCACAGGTTAGAGACCAGTGATAGTGGTATAACCGAAACTTAATAAGACTTTTAAACATGCACACAATTTCCTAACATTTTAAGATCATCATATATTACAGATATCATATAACTAGGACGAGTTACGATTATTAATATTAGTTTTTTGATTCAATAGGAGTACAAAAATTGAAATAATAACGGAAAGTAGAGGAACAATAAACTACATCGCATGTCAATTAAGATTAGTCAACACTGTGTGTGCTTGTTGCTGACAAAAGAGGTGTAGAGATTGCTATAAACACACAACTACCAAAAACACAGTCAAGTCAGTTGTTCGGTATTTCACTCAAAAACATTACACATGTAAAATGGTACAATTACCAAATTCATAAAATTCACTTACTTGTCAATGATGTTTTGAAAGAGGATCGCGTCCTCGGTGGTCCAAGCACCAATCTTGGGCTCGCAATTGGCCAAAGAACAGTTTATAGCAAACGGGTGCGGTACCTGTACCCTTGCTGGTGGCAAAAGACGCAACCTGAAAAATACGTATTTTTTAAATTAAGGAGGTGGTTGTGAGGCATGTTATATTCATTATACTATTACATTTAAACCTTAAATTGATTAAACAGAACTGAATAAAATCTGTTTTTCTTCGTATGTGATATTTTATGTCTGAATATTTTTATTTTCTATCAATTTTTCCTTGGTTATAAAAAAAAATAAGTGCTTAATGTACTTTTGTGCGACATATTGTTTAAATTTAGTATGTAGATGTAAACACTTATTTTTCTCGTATATGGTCATAAATTGTGAACATAAGACAGTTTCCATGGTTGCTTTATTAACAAAAAACAAAGCAATAATGTTCTTATTTAAATATAATTATACTATTATACAAATTATACTTACTTATCGATGGTTACAACTTCCGTGCTGCCGAAATCAATGGAGAATACATGTAAACGTGGATTATTGATGTCTTTTCTGTCAATGCTCATCACACGGCACCTTTGCCACATGTTATCAGCTTTGTTGAACATTAAGTAGAATTTACCTGCACATTTTAATGAGTGTTAATAAATTAGGACAAATGGGGATATGGTGTGGTAAAATTATAGGTATAGGAAATGATCGGATATCCGAAATCAAAATATATCCGAAACTGTAACTTAATCCAATGATAAAAGTTTCGAATAATTTTGGATAAGATCGAAAAGATCGATCCCGCACGATAGTGACACACTATTATGATTTTTTTTAGTCCGAGCAAGTCAACGTTAGGTACTTTACAAATAAAAATAATCAAATCATTCACTATTTGTATTTTCTTATTTACGATTCCTTAACAATGTCGTAACCGAAATTACCGGATAATTCAAAATTATTCGGATAACCGTAACCGACATAATTTTTTAACAGATCCGTATCTAGATCCGAGATGTTATGGTCTAAGATCCCGATATAAGAAGACCTTCACTGAGCTGGTTAAAGGATGAAAAGTATTTTAAGTCGAATTAAATATTCCATAAATCAGACCAGTGAAATTAAGAAGTTTAAGATTTTTTTTAATTGTAAAATATTATTTTCTGGACTAAAATTTTTTAGTCAACACATTTGCAATATATTTTTTGACATATGTAATTTGATATAAAAAACCTTTCATCCATTATCCAGCTCGGTGAAGGTCGTCTTATATCGGGATCTTCTACTATTATATCCGTATCATTCTTTTTGCGCCTTTATTGCGCCGCTACCCCTGAGGACTAAGCTGGAACACCTCGGAAAAGTTTGTCTCCCTTACCACACCCTTCAAACCGGAACACAGCAGCGCCTAACACTGCTGTTATTAGGCAGAAATAGGTTTGGCGGTGGTGCCGCCGGAGTCGAACCACAAAGGGTTTTTTTTTCGTTGACGAGGGGGAAACCTTCAAAAGGTACCCGACGCCATGGGAGTGACGCCGGGTTATGTGGGATTTTTACCCCACTAAAACCCCCCCGGTGGCCGTCCTCAGCGTTTGGTGGAGAACTCCGGGATCTCCAACGGAACACAACCGGAGGCCACAAAGGGTTCTACCACCTTCAAATATAATCGTTAGTAGGTACCTTCGGCGACGTGGCTGACGGAGGGGCGCGGCAGCGACACGGCGTTGCGGAACTCGCGCTGCAGCTCCTGCACGTGCGGCTGCAGGCACGCGCGCTGCACGAAGAAGTTGTGCGGGTCCACGATGTGCGATATGTAGATCAGCTCCTGAGAACCTGCGGGACGATCACCTCGAACATCACTACGATCCCCTTGACGTACTTTGCCTTGCAGTTCCAGTGCCGTGCAGAGTTGTGGGTGGTGATTCTCCTTTCTTATATACATTTGTAACCATTTTATTTTAGTATGTAAACTTTACTTTTTTTTTAAATAGGGGGTAGCAGACGAGCATGCAGTCCACCTGATGGTAAGTGGCTCCTGCCGCTCATGGATATCAGTAATCAACCCCAGATAGGATTAGATATTCCTACTTGAGGTCGGCCACAGATGCGCCGCTACCCCTGAGGACTAAGCTGGAAGTATGTCTCCCTTACCACACCCTTCAAACCGGAACACAGCAGCGGTGGTGCTGCCAGAGCCGAACCACAAAGAGATCCTACCTTCACTCATATAATATATTATAAAGTCATGAAATATATTATAAATTCAATATAAAAAATATTCAAGTACCATAAACTAACCGTAAATATGATTTTACATAGTATGTTAAATTGATATACTAAATAAAAAGTATTATACATATATACTTATCACTTATTTCACGTTGATTTTTTATTAACTTGTTTACTAATTAATTATTACCTTCATAAAGTTGTTTAGGTTGTTGGCTGTCTGGAAATGGGCTGACTTGCTGCACCATTGGTCTATGTTGTCTGCCACCTAACGAAATGAACAAGCAAGTTAAAAATAATATTTCAAATTAGTTGAAATATTCCTTTCACCCTAAAAGAAAATTAACAATTTACAAAAACAAAACAAATAATTTACCTAATATATGTATAACCTCAAAATAAGACTGCAATAAGATTTAGTGGATTCCACACGCTTTAAAGAATGTTTTTAGATAATAGATAATTTTCTGTTATATAGGTCTGCAATGTTTTTTTTTCAGTATTAGAGAAAGTTCCAATTATATTCAATCAGCAAATCACAAGTTAGATCTTCTATTTAGAACCCAGACTCGGCGTAGGAAACAGAAGTTCAAATCAATGTTAAAATAGTGATGATGAAGTCATCTCGGAAGAGGCATAACATTTTACCTATACTTTACACTTTTTACTTTACTTTACTTTTGCATAATTATTTTATCTTACCATATTCATAACTCCGATTCGAGGAATCACTGGTGATGGAGTTGAGCGACGAGCAGGAACCACTCTTACTGCGATATTTTGGCACTTGAATACATAGACCGGATTTTTGATCCTTAATTTTCTCCGCCTGTGCTTTATTTTTTTGGCGCACATCTGTAATTGGTGATGATATTAACATATTAATCCCAGTAAATAATAAAAGTCATGTACAAAGTTGTGTGTGATTTTCATAAAACATTTAGCATTTTATTGTCTACATCAGCTTTTCTAAGTAGGAAATAAATGAACATGTTTTTCCGAGAAAAATATATTTATAATATAGTAATTATTTTTTAATTCTGGGAATACATAAATACACACATATTACTAAATTACCTCGGGGTAATTCCGGTGGATGAACTACAGTAGGTGGTGGTGGGGGTATATCAATTTTCTTCTCATTCAATTCCTCGGTAGACAACAATTTATATTTGCAGTTGGCACTTCCTTCCAAGTGAATGTAATCACTTAATAAAGCGATGAGGTCTTCATTTACTTTCACCCTATGAATGAAGTTACATTTTAAAACTAGAAATTATTAAATTGCATTGGCATTCTTTATAATTTCGTATGTACGTATTGTTTTGTATTTACTAATAAAAACTACTAAATATGAAATGTTTCATATCAAACTTACTTAAGATCGGTAACAGTCTCATCCTTGTTTAAGTACCAGGGAGTACCCACAACCTTTTTAGCCTCTTCTAACACGGAAGATAAATTCGCCTAAAACACAATTTAAAATTCACATCAAAGAAAATCTTTACTGAATATAATATTTTTACATAAGTAGTCGGATCCATTATCATGAACATAAATATTAGGTATAGGCACCTTATAAAGGTGGTACTTATGTATCAAAGAAGTCATGAATATCAATCAAGATTTGACAATCTTTATTGCTTGTTTATGTTACATTATATTACATACTATGCAAATGAAATCAACAACAATCAACTAATTAATACATACCTGTCGCAAATATTTCTCATCTATGGATTTCACAGCATTTAAAGTATTCTTTGCTTCCTTTATGGCTTTTGCAATGTCATTTTTAACAATGTTTAGTGAATCCTTCTCAGTGGATTGTATCTTAAGAACAATATCTATTACTTCCTTTTTATGCTTTTGTATCATTGATGATAGTTTTGAGAAATGCTGTTGTATATTGTGGATAATACGAGTAAGTTCTGATGTTCCAGCATCATTTTCCATGTTATACATTAAATTTCCAATTTCCTATAAAATATAATAAAATAAAGTTACCTACTCAGTTAATAAATTTAATCATATTTAAAAACCCAACAAGATAATGTACTCACAACAGCAGTTTTCGTAAGTCTTCTATATGTTTCGTCAACTTTAGGTGTAATATCAGTGAGCTCTTCCAAAAAGCTTTCATTCTGCAATTATTATAATAATATATTTTCAAGTATAAGAGCAAGGGCTATTTGAACTTATTAATAAAATAGTTTCATAACACTATATATTAACTAATAAAGATGAACCATTCAATATCAAATAATTTGTTATGAGAATAATATTATTTTTTCCATTTGAATATTTTCTGAATCAGTTATAAATCATTGAAATCAACCTATTGAGTTGATTTTAATAAATATAATCATAGTTAAAAATTAAATATTAATAATTATAGATGAAACATACCATTTCTTGCATAGAAACCACATCATGATTTTTACATGACTTTTCTCCACCCACTACAAGGCAGTCCATGCAGATAGCCTTAGAACAATCCTTGCAATAATAGTCCAAAGGCTTATCTTTGTGAGCCTTACAAGAACTTGTGGTAATAACAGAGTCTAAAAAAATGATTTTTTAAAACAACTTAGTCAATGTTTATTTCAGTGCCATAAATAAATTGTAAAGAATAATAGTAAATTATCTTACCAATATTTTGCAGTGTATGATTTCGAAAAATGACGAAATTTTTGTGAATTTTGTTAAAACAATTATTGCAGAGTGTAGTTTCACATTGCTTGCATATCTTTGAAGTTGGGCCATGACACTCCATGCATTGGGCTAAAAAAAGAATATGGCAAAAATCACCAATATAACAAATAAAATGGATATTATATGAATGGATGGATTGCATATATTATAACCTATGATAACAAAATTCAAAAATAAGAATGTGATGTTTCGGAAACTTATGATTGATACTTAACCTACTGTGACTGGCGCTTGGCTAATTAATAATAGTAACATACCTACCTACCTACACACATACCTTGTATCTTCTCTGAGTCCTGTAGAATGGATTGAATCTCAACAAAATAGTCAACATCAACTTTCTTGGCCTTATCAGATGGAGGCTGTAAGAGAAACATTAATAAACAGGATTGCTTTACTTTGCTGAAACCTCGGATGTTGAATAATTCAATGGTTTGCCTTATGGAATTGTTTTTGTCATAATTTACTTTTAATAAGCCAATAATAAGTTTTTATATCCAAGGTTCATATGATTAAAATCCAATATTTAGTACACTGGAAAATCTTTACAACAATATATGTCTTATAATATAATTAATTGTGAAATGAATACACAATTATTTTGTTACAATACCAAAAACCATTAACTTTATTTAATGCAGAACAATTACATCAATCAATTTTCAGAATACAACAAAACAACAAAAATCACATTCATAATAAATAGTAATATAATCATAAGCTTTAGAAATCTTCAATACCTCTATAAGCTCATATGTGAGTTCTCCAAGCATGTAGACATTGACCGGGAATAGTTGGTACAACTGAATTTTGTTTTGCAGCAGTAGAGCCAGTTCCGGTGCAGTTATTTCCATGTCTTTTAAGCATACTTTGCACTCAATGGGCTCACCAAACTTGACAATGTTTCTTAAACAACTCTCACACATGGAATGTCCACATGAGAGGAACAATGGCACATTTCCATGCACCTGTGGTGACAGAGCTAAAACATAACCAAGCAGTTTTAATGTTCTTTATCTACCTAATAATATTACCTAATACATTACAATAAATAATGTGTCACATTTCATATGATAAGTGTACTCTTTATAAACTTGTATATTGAATGTGATTGAAATTTCTTTTAAAATGTTGTGTTTTCAAATTATAACATTCTCCTTTTAACTCCATCTCGACCAAATATAGATACTACTTCAATGTAACATGGATTTATGGTAATTATGAAGGTGGTAAAACCCTTTGTGGTTCAACTCCGGCGGGACCACCTCCACACCTATTTCTACCAAATAACAACAGTGCTAGGCGCTGCTGTGTTCCAGTTTGAAGGGTGTGGTAAGGGAGACAGACTTTTCCGAGGCATTCCAGCTTAGTCCTCAGGGGTAGCGGCGCATCTTTGTAGCTGACCTCCGGTGGAAATATCTAATACTATCTGGGGTTGATTACAGATGTCCATGGGCGGCAGTAGCCACTTACCATCAGGTGGACTGTATGCTTGTCTGGTACTCCTATATTATAAAAAAAGATGTTGCACTGCTTAGTGTGGTGATTTTTAAAATGACTTGTACATGAGAGTTATGACATTTTTGGGCATATATGTTATTGTAATTTTAAAGGTTCTGAAGTGTCTTTATTATATCATGATAATAAAATATTCTAAACAAGGCATAGTTAATTTCAAGTCAAAAACAGAGGCTTAAATTGTACATGTTTTTTAACTGAATGTAAGTGGTAATTGGATCAGGATTAAGAAACACTTAGTGCTTTTGTTTTAAGTAATCAATACAGATCAAAAGTAGGGAAGTCTGAACAGTGCAGGAGTATTGGAATAAATTATAACATGCAATGTTATATTTGAGTTTATTAATTGTGTAATAGGTCATGTTTGAAAAAGAGCATTGGGACAACCTGAACTAACACTACCAGTGTATCAGGAATGTAAAATGCTATAATTATAATGATTACAACAAATGCTAACAGCATGTATGAAGCGAAACTGCGAATGAAATTCAAACGTTGTAACATTTATACCTATTTTTATGATAAACGTAAAAGATATCGTCAGAAGTAATTAATTTACTACTAAAATTATTACAAAACCTACCTCTAGTGCCGAAAATATCTTAATTTTTATTAGCTTTTAGATTGAGGGTGGGATACGTTTTCATCAAATTATTTGTTAGGGTAATTCTAGTGAATTAATCATTGAGATCACATATATTGAAATTGTTAATAAGGAGATAATGCTTACCTTTCAAAACATATAATTGACTGCAATTTGGACAACATTTTTTAATTTTTGCGTCCATAATGCCTTAACTGCAAAGATCACCGAAAGTTAAATTTTGTAGGCATGAAATGTATGTAGGTAGGTATATTTGAACTTAGAATCGCCCAATGTAATTCGTAGAATGCTGCGCAATATGCCCGCTATGAAGCAAACTATTACTCCAAAGCTCAATTCGCTTTATCAGCAAATAAAATACTTTAAACAAATATTAAGCGTTATTCTCTTTGAACCATAAGACTGATAGGATCAACAGTGAACAGACAAGTAAAAACAAAACAACTGAAGGCGAACAAGTCAATGCCGATTGCCGGTTATGTCAAATCAAAGATAATATAACCAGCGGTGTTTTTGAACGAAACGGATCGAAATTGGTAGAGTTGCCCCCGAAAATCGGTATATTAATTACCCAAAATCGGTATATGACACAAAAATAATAATTATTATCTTTAATTTTGGCCGACTTTATCCCTAAATAGTTCTAAATTATCAAAAATATTTTAATTTATTAACAATTTCTTAAAAATCGCCACACTGCATTAAAAATCGATAAAAAATCGAGATAGTTAACATCCTCTAAAATTGTAGAAAAATCTCAATGCATTTCAGTATTTCGATACAGGGCCAAAATCGGTAGAAATATCGAAAAATCGGTTGGTTCGAGAACACTGATAACCAGTAAATATAGATTACTATACTCTTTGGCCAGTAATCGCTACGTTTTAAATGTCAATAATTACCTGTTAACAAGCAAGAAAAGAAACGAAAAGGTTTTTTACAGATACAGAATTGGCAATTTGACTTGATAATGTAAACATTAACGTTAACACGTCAAAATAAATCATGAACCATATACTTCTACGATTTTTTATGCGAAGATTACCAATTTTAAAACATAGTTAGGTGGCGATACTGGCGATGATTGAACATTGTGTGACGTCATAACATAAATAAACAATAAATATTGTAAGTATCGTTTGCTGTTAGTTGTCGAATTTGAATATTATTTTTAATAAAATTTGAAATGAAGTAAAACATAGTAGGTATAAAAAGCTGCAAGCGCAAATCTGTCCGTAGTAGTACGAAGGTTAGATATTTATTAGTTTATATATACAAAGAGTATTGTACCCTATACAGTACCCTTAGTATGAGTTGTACGTTTTTTACAAAAATGTCTGTTTTTGTTACATCAGCGCCCCTAGCGGACTGTATCAGAACTGATTGGAAATGTACGTAAAATAATACAAAAACAGACATTTTTGTAAAAACGTAAAAACTCATAAGGTACAGGAAGCAAAGAGTACTTTATATAGTTAGAGCATAGATTAGTAAAGATTACTCACTCCTAACAAGAAAATGTACCCAGTTTTGAGAATTGAAATAGTTGCGTAAAAAAGTTTTGTCACGTCTCCGTGCTAAAATGTGCCTAAAATATTTGAAATAATTATTTATTTATCATGTAAATTACGCAGTATTACTTATTTATTCGTAAATTTTCTCTAAAAATATTTCTATTTGTCAAGAATTAAAAAAAAGAACTCACTAATAAGCCGTTTTTTGGCTTCATTCAATTTCAAGGCGGCGAAGTATCTTTACTAATCTATGAGTTAGAGTTAATGAGAACAATCTCATGTGGAAGATTTGTTAAAAAACGGTTCAGCTGTAACCTTCAAGCAAATAACACCGCAACCAACGACATTTTATACTAATGGCCGCAACACATAACACCAATAATGGCGCTAGTATAGCAAAGAGAATGAAAGTAACTTAGCAGTTCTATTCTAGATAGCACGAAGTGCTCGAGTTGAAAATTTTGATAATTTTGGTGTCTAGATAGAGTAGTTTATAGAAGTGCAGTATACAGATCCTCAGCTATTTACATATATCAAAATAATTTTCGTAAATATCTACTCACGTGCTGCACTAACGCCACCTTAAATTAATAACTTTCAACAATGATAAAATGAACAGTTTCAACCATGTTTCAACGGTCACTTTTAACAGAGATGCTTCTCTTTACCTCTACACTCCATTACAAAGCAGGTTTCTGACTGCTAAGTTTTGAATTTTAACAACTTCAAACAAAAACGAAGTTTTTAAACGATAGTCGTATGAAATGCTTTGAGATTGACAATAATTCATAACTTATGTTTTTTACATCTTCGCGGCAGTGTACTCCGTTAGGAGTTTAAGTGTTCTGTGCAGTCGTATGTTTAGCGCTATAACCAATAGGGTATGTCCAGCTTAAAAAAGAGGCAAGCTGGAAATGCAATGTTAAAGATATAAGTCATGAAAAACAAAATTTGTCGAACACAATTAGTTATAATATTGTGTATGTATAAATAATGTATTATGACGTTCCATGTACGTACTATTACTAGTACACGTTGGCAGTGCACAGTTTGCACGCGTCCTGTAAATAGATAATAGCTTCGAATTAACTTTCTATATTTAATATATTACGTCACACGTATTTAATGTACAAAAATTAAGTTTTCTTATAATATAAGAGTAGCAGACGAGCATGCAGTCCACCTGATGGTAAGTGGCTACTGCCGCCCATGGACATCTGTAATCAACCCCAGATAGGATTAGATATTCCTACCTGAGGTCGGCCACAGATGCGCCGCTACCCCTGAGGACTAAGCTGGAACGCCTCGGAAAAGTCGGTCTCCCTTACCCCACCCTTCAAACCGGAACACAGCAGTGCCTAACACTACTGTTATTAGGTAGAAATAGGTGTGGCGGTGGTGCCGCCGGAGTCGAACCACAAAGGGTTCTACCACCTTCAAGTTTAATGAGATCTTAATTTTTGACATTGGTAAATATTAAAATACTAGAAAAGTGTAAAGCAGCCAATGTCGATGGGCGGCAGTAGTCATTTATCATTAGGCGGACTAAATGCTCGTTCGCTATTTTTGTACTATAGCCTATGTCTCAATGTAGACGATTAATTACGACAGCTCGTACCTATGTCACGTGTGTTAAAATCCGTCAAGCCATTTGGGCCAAACAATGAGATACATAGATCCAAGAAAACGTTCAAAAAATAATGTATGAAAATGTTATCACTGTTATCAGTCTTCTTTCATGAAATTATATGAACGACAAACATTATTTCATTAGTGAGCCAGGCAGTCATTTCACCTTTGTTAGAACAAACATATTCAACAAGTATATAGGTTTATATGTAGTCACTACCTTTTGAAGTACCGATACGTTGGCAATTGATAAGCAAACAATCACTTTGATCACACATACACACGTGCACGTGTGTACGAACGCCGTATGCACTGCGTGTGCGCACGAATACAAACGCACGCATTCACGAATGCACGATATACACACAACTGGGTATTAATTAAATTTACAATGGCTCTGGTATGCGATGAGTCGATTTCAGCCGCGAGCCCTAAAACCATTGTTCAAGTCAATAAGCGCGAAGAGATGTAGAGTTGAATTTAAGCTTAGAGAATTTGCGTCTTTATTTATGTTTCAGAAAATATTTTTAAATTTATGTAAGTACTTTGAATTTAAATTTTAAAGTACTGCTAATAATATTAATTGAAAGATTAAGCTTTGATAGTGTCTATTATTATGTAGATAGCTAAATAAAATTAATTACCTAACTGGAGCTGTTGTAGGTACATTATCAACCATTTTTACTTATGACGGACGCCTCAAACGAGCATGTAGTCCACTTAATATTAAGTGGTAACTGCAGCCCCTCGACGCAGGTTATCATATACATAAGAGCAATAGCTACTCCATAGTACATTGCTATCGTCGAAATTACGGTTACCCATGTGACCATCATGCCTTCCGTATCAAACCAATACCCTTTTGCTATAACGTAGAAATAAGTGTGGTGATGGTGCTTCTGCATTGCACTTACAACGAAGGCTCTACCAACCTCAAATCAAATCGATACTACTATTACTAAATTAGAGAATATGAGACACAGACCACACACGTTGGCATCGAACAGAGGTCTTACTCTTGATTAATAGGCTCACTTTTAGAAATGTCCTTTGTCATGAGTCTTGACAATTGATCATTGCTTAGACATAGTAAGCTTGTACTCAGTCACCAGTCGAAAAAGTTTAGAGGTCAATCTAATTGTGTTTCGTGTGCCTTTGAGTTAGAGGCTTGAGTATGTGCGAGTTGAGTGAACATTGCGCGTTCGGTTGTCCGCAAAAGCGCACGCAAGTACCGCGCTGTTACATAACTGTATACGGGCCAGCTGCGAGTCGGTGCGCGACGTCGAAATTAATTTTGAATGAATATTCCCATTATGTACCTAAGACCTTTACCAGATTTCAATGCCATCAAATAATACGTGCTGCGATAGTGCCCCGATATGCTGTGGTGATTGATTATGGATTTATTTACTGAAACTATACACAATTGCAAGATGGATAAACGGAACTTTTTACGTGTTCTCTTGATTATTTTCTTTTCAGTTCGAGCTGCAACTGGTATGTATATTTAATGTAATACTTATCTTACTTTATTTTTATATATTTTACTTAAAATAATTAAGTATAGGTATTCATTTATATATACCACGTTAAACGCTTTATATTACGTAAATATTTACCCATAAAATTCAATACCTAAATACATTAACTTTGAAGATGGCAGAACTGTTAGCGGTCCTAAGACCAACTCACCATTGATACAACTACTTCTGCCTGAGAGACACGTCTTAACCTTCAGTATGATTCTTGATTTGTTTGAATTTAGTGTCAGTTGTCTTCTTACTCCGCTTGTACTTCTATCAAATAAAAATAGAAGTTGATAGCACTCAGGTAAACTTGCTTAAGCCGCGATTATGTAAAGTATTGCAAAGGCTCTTTTGTTAAGGATTCTAAATGTGATGGACTCAGGTCAAGGTTACCTATAAAATCTTCACGGTGCAAATGTAACGGCGGATTATAGTGATATTAGAATAAGTTTAGTTTCAATAAAATTGTTAATTTAAATGTTGTAGGTACCTACTTATCTATATTACTATTCATGATTGGGGAACACATCGTCTCCTTCTTTTATGTTTATTTGTTGAGGTAGATAATCCATTGGACTCGAAAGGGTTTTCCAATTAAAGGGTCTTGGTATATAGGTAATATTATTGTGAATAATTTTTTTTGGTTTCCTGATGTAATCAATATCTATTTGTTGACTATTAATTTATTAATTAAGTTATTTAAATATATTTTAACCACAGTAATTATTGTACCTAACTAAAATCAAATGTTTACAATAAAATTATTTTACATGTCTTTGGAAATTAAAATAATATGTCTTTGGAAAGTTCCCATGCAAATGCAATAAGCTAAATCTAAATATCGTGAAGTCACTTTAATTGGGAGCATTCGATAAGTAACATCTAATAAAGCTATGTAGAGACATCGAGCTGTCTATAAATTGTGAAATAATTGAAAGTGGTTTTAAGGAATTATAAATGTCAGCGTCCCGGCTTATAGGTTCAGAAGTTGGTAAGCGTGTGAAACGTGTGCGTGCGAACAGCGGAGCTTCACACGAGCCGGCGCAGGCGTTGGACGCGCCGGACCCAACCCCCAGCGGCGTGCCCGCACCCACTGCCTTCCTCAGCCCTTCCGTCAAGGAGTACCTTGAACTTGGCGTCGCCATACCTGGTAAGTTGTCCGACAGGTACGCATCGAACTTTGTCTTCCTTCCACAGGTTCGTTATTGTGCTGGTTTTTTCGAGAAACTGTTGTAAGTAATGATCGCGGCGCATCTTCTTTATGTTTTTTGTTTGGATCCGGTTTAAGAAACAAACATTGCGCATGTGGGATCTTTATTACTTAAATATATACGATTATAGTACACGTTTCAGTATTTGGATAGGAGATGAGCGAAACTATTTTAATCGAAAGTCACTGTGCTCTACATTACAATATGTAAATGATTTTACGCATTTTTTTGTGTAGCCTTCTTACTTTCGCTATATATTTACTTCTTCGCAACAAATCAATACTATAATAGTTAAATCGATATTAAATTTATCTGTATGTATTGTTTGCAGTAAATCACGTACCTTGTTGAGTATCCAAAAAACAGTAGATTACGTACCACAGGTGATGTCAGAATCTGATTCACGGCTGTTTTTACCTATCCTCAAAGTATTGTAAATGTCCTTATAAGATCGTAAGACACTATCATTAATTTTATCTATAATGTAATATCCGGATTTTTATTCCAACGTGTAGGTGTATATTACTACTCTTAATTATACCTTAAGTATTTTAAGTAATTGTACTTATTGCCTTTATATTTATGAGCTGAAGTAGCATTTACAAACCCTTAAACAAAAATCTTTATTTCGCAAAGAAGTTTTGAGGAAACGAAGAATGGCCTAAAAGTTCATATATCGTCGCCAGCTATTACAGCTCACTTCTGTACCCTTACCATGAGTTTTTACGTTTCGACAAATATGACTGTTTTGGTATTTGTTTACGTATTTGCCCATACTACTTCCAATCAGCGCCCCTAGCGGATTATATCAGAACTTGGAAATTGTATGGGCCAATACGTAAACCAATATCAAAACCAGTCATATTAGTCGAAACGTAAAAACTCATGGTTAGGGTACTGAGCACGGGACATCTTTGTCTAGCTCTAGGCCATAGCTCACCGCGATGAAGTTACTTTTGAGAACTGTTTTTAAAGAACTTTCGGACGTGTAGATTTCCTCACGATGTCTTCCTTCACATTGTATAGCAAGTAGTAATAATTTCTCATATGAACATAACTTTGAAAAATCTGAAACCTCGGAACCCCGGTTGGGCCAATTTTCCATCCCTACGCTATACATATTCCTGTATACGCTATATATATTTACTGTGAACTGTGTTCATAATTATATATGTACCAATGATTTTAATTATAGTAATCATCCGGTAGATAGCTGTAAGAACAACTAATGAGAATAAGTGAGAATTACGTAACCGAATAGGAATTTAAGCAAACATTATTAATATTTCTTCGTAATGTTATTTTAAATTGAGTAAGATTCCATATTTTATTAATAACAACAAAAACTTTAATTTACCTAAATACGGGTTATTTGAAAGGCTACGCAGATAAATATTATACACACGTAGGTACCCTGTGTTTAATTTTAACCCATGTTTCCAATGGATCCCGAGGCAAAGTCGACTCAGTGTAATCTCGAAGGTTGCATAGCAATCGCTTCGCTAAAATTAATTTGTTACACGTTTCAAGTCCATTAGTTCTTATAAATGTAGTAGTTAATTAAAATAATTTTGAAAAAGCATCAAAAACTACAAATGTCAGAGCTTCGGATACGTGAATGGTTATAGGTCGGTACTATGCACAAAAAAGGAATTGATGTTCCATTGCATTCGTGTTCATGTTTTTTTCGTTTATATTGATCAAGTCGAAGTAGGGCTCTGAAGCTTGAAAAACTCTTTGTTAAAGTGGCACAACTAGAACTGCGCAATACCTACAAATTACATTTGTTTTTTGCGTTGCGCTTTAAAATGTTTACTTAGTATTGTAAAATCTGTTTGCTTAAACCGTCATCGTAATCATATACTTAAAAAAATATAATAAATTATATGAAGTTAGATCATTTTTATCATTCAATATATTATGGAAAAAATATAGGCTATATTTTGTAATTTCGTTTTTGTATTCACTTCGATTTCTGGGTGTACCTATCTACAACTTATAACTTCTCGAACCAGCTTAATTCTCCTTAAACCGTAGACTGGCAATTTGTCAGACGAGGTTTTTATACAATTACACTACAGTATTCAAGCGTACAATGCAACATTTGGTAATACAAAAGAATCCCAAAGCTGGTAGAACTCATGGTTCAACTGCGCCGGCGATATTGCAATAACTATGAAATATTTTTGATTTACCCATGTTAAATCAAATTAAATTTTATTTGTATCTAGGGTTGAGCACACAGTCTTGTCTGTTAGGAAGAGTTTGAAGTTAACCTTCACGTAAAAAGTAAAATTATCTAACAAAAACATTTTAGTTATCATGAACTACAATTTGGTAATCTCTTAAGGCTGCAGTGATGTAACATCATATACATTTTATATCCGTTTGTTATTTATTACGATACATAGAGACAATAGACAAATTATTTATACGTTATAAATCAATGAAACGAAATAAGCGGAATAACAAATATATTATCGGATTTCATGACCTTTATAGAAAATGGTTGGAAGTTTAATTGTAGGTAACCACACAGATGAGTAGCTGCATGACGCATGTGACCTCGCTCGCAGCTTTGTTCTTCTTAGCTTTTAATTGTGCTAACAATAGCTCATTAACCACCTGGTGGGTAATCACGTTTAGGTAATATTAATGGGAATAACTTGATCATGTGTGATAGGTCGAGGTAAGCTACTACAAACTTTTAAAATTACCTGTTACGAATGACAATTCTGGACAAAGTAGAACCGAACCGGACATAGAATATAGAATCTACACAATGACAGACTCCTGGTATAATACCAACAAAAATCAAGAATCAATATTTCAGTATTCCCATCATTTAGCAATGCTATTTTAATGTGTAAAATGCGTAAGAACTTAGTTACAAGTGAACAGGTACGCAATTAACTAGATGTTATCATAAAAGAAGAAAAAGCTCTTAAAAATTTCATGTAACTTACGAGTTGAATTGCTCACGTACAGGTTTAACCAATCAGCGTTTAAGAAGCAATTTCATTGAACGTTGCAATGGTAACGGTATTTTTGATTGCATGCCCGAAGAATTTATGCATCGTCATTTACCTGTCATGTAGTGATTAGAGTCTAACAATTAGCGAAAAAAGTGAAGCGGCGTATTAAACGAGCATTAAATGAGGTGACTCGCTTACAAAAGAGTTTCAAGTTCATTACAACATTTAAGCGGGGTTAAATTAGCACCGCTCGAAATGCATTGGGTGATTATAAGGCGGTATTCACATCGTTAAACGAGAAGCCGATAAAATGGACCTAATTAATTGTTGCGTATTTTAAAAGTTGCTTTGCAAGGAAGTGTGTCATAAAATAATATGTTTTACGATATTAAGTAGATATTAAAAGTCTCAAAACAGTAGCCTGTTATGAATTTTGGTCGTTACACTGTTATCAGATTTTTCAAGGTTCATAGAAATTAAGTATCACTTACTTTTCGGGGAAGGAAAACATCGTAAAGAAATTTCCATACTATAAAATTCTAAGAGCTGTGTCAAATTTATGTACCATATTTAGTAAGCATTGTGTTCTATGATATAAATCTTTCCATTCTCATATGACAGAAACTGAGGGCAGTTGGAAAGCAATGGGTGTTTGATCATAATCATGACGATTGAATGTCATAAATGCAAAATTCACATAAGTAAGTTTTATCAGATAATAAAACTTATTAATATTAGGCGGAAGTTCTGTTCGTAACGACTCAATGAACCTCGAATATGAATTTATACACTGCGGTATTTTTATTTCAAAGTCATATATGTATAAAGTAGGCATACGCAAACACCATGCTATTAGATATTATTTATCTATTATTTTAGGGCCACCACTAGCCTTCTAGAAAACCCTTAAAAATTCTCAAGCGTATCTCGGATTTTTATAGATCTTCACACGTTTTCTTCGAATTATGTTCGATTTCGTGTCGATGCAATCGTCTCTATTTGAATAAGGCCTAATAACGTGGGCAACGAGCATTTACGTGTGTAGTTCAACGAGTGATTAAGAAATCAGTACTTTATTGGCAATGTACACAATACCTCTCCGGCAATGAATAAGTAGGTCGGCGTTATATTAGAATACTTAAAAGTTATTTAATATATGTTTCCGTGTTAAATATTCATAGAAATAAACGTATACGAATAGAAATGAATATAGGAATGAAAATTTACACGTCATTATGATAACATAATATGTTATATGATGTATTTTTATGCTGTTTCTTTTTTGAAGAGGAATGGCATGATATAAAAATATTCACGAGCAAATGTAATGGGAAAACGTAAAAAATACGCAATCGATTTTTTGCGCTATTAACAGTTTTGTTGGAATTTTGACAAATTGGAATATGTACAAAATAATATGTACCTAAATCATAAATAATCGATTCCGAAAACTGACATAAAGTAGATACTATTAAAACCTAAAATTGCAGTGATGATCGAAGCTAAACTCAGAAGTTAGTTTTATACTAAGAATTTTAAAAATACTCAAAGCGATTCCGCAAACTGGTTTATTGACCAGGTAGATGATGCCTACCATTTAAAACCAGCCAATAGAGGAAGAATATGCAAATTACCATACAATTTTAAACATAAACAAAGTTTTGAGGTAATCGATTTTATTTAGAAATTAATTATTTACATATTTAATAAACATGCTGTGTGAATTAATTATTATTATTTATTTTACATGTTCTAATATGCATATGATTTCGTAACTTCCTTGTTCCGTAAAGATGATAAAGTACTAATGAAAAAGATACATAGGTACAGTATTATATGACAAATGCATTATTCGTTAAGGCAGTTTTGGCATTGCGAATTCACCTCACAGCATTTCTGTTCTTATACAAGGTTGACCCCCATTATCTCTTATTGACATTTAGCACGGCAGTATTAAGTATTTCCTGCGATCACGTAATTTTGCAAACAATAGCCGAAATAATCGATAGATATAGGTGTGATGTACAACATAATATAATGCGACTTTACGTAGAGTTCGTAGGTAACTTTACTACTTTACTTTACTACCTACTAGATAGATACTAGTTTAATAGATTTCATGTTCGATATTGCAAAAGCTGTAAAATTTATAACCGCCAAGTTGCGACAGTTTGTGAATCCTAGTTATTTTTGCGTATAGATACCTATTTCTCACAGTCCAAACGAAAAACATAAGTTAGGTACACAAACAAATTGTGCTAAATTACGGCAATTAGGTATATGCCCATACCAACATGTTTTATTAATTTTAAACCGCTAATTAGTCATTTTATATATTTTAAAGTTCACAAACTAGACTGAGTATTTATAATTTTAACTATAATTGATACATATTCAGTAATAATTTGGTGGAAGGAAATCGAATGAATAATATATTAAGAGCTAAGTTAAATACTTGGATGTAGGAAGGATGTAGTAAATACCAACGTTACTCAAAAAGTCAATAATTAACGCAAAATGACAATCTTATATTACCTATAACATTAAAAACTATTAAAAATTGCTTTTGGTATATTTTATATGGAAGTCAATATGGAATTTTAAAACAACATGATTATCACATAAATCAATAAGTTTATAAACAATCAACGGTTGTATCTTATTAGCAAATTAATCTGTTAACTGATTTAGCTTAATAGGGAAACATCACTCCGTTTCACACTACACTACATATAATAGGCGCAGTTGTACACAGCATGAATGCACATTGGTCGGTAACGACACACGACGGTTCTAGCAGTGTGTGCTGTGTTGCGCCACACCTCTTCATAGTCTTGACTCTTGCGCCATGGGTTTTACGAGTATTAATAATGACCACGTTGTCTTTGATCTTATAACATGATAAAACAATAAAATCTCCTCTTATGAGGCTTAGATTCACAACAAAAAAATCTTGAAACATTTCCATGATGTGTTTCGTTTATCACAAATACATATATCTTGTGTGAGCCAGTCAAGCTGGTTTCTAGCATTGAAGATGAAACATTGGACTAAACTTGAATAATTATTCTTATACTTTGATATATCTTCTCGTTTTTGAGACCGTTATTTTTTATAATGTTTTAGTGGATGTATTAATTAATTTAAATGTTAAGTATTAAAAGGTAATAATATAGGTAATATTAATGGATTGCAGTTTGATAGTTGCTTCGTGATTTTTAATGTCCTTCAATTCGAAACCATCGCTTCTCTTCGAATTTGAAAGTTTAATTTGATTAATGGAAATAAACAAATTAATGCATAAAACTTACTGTCATCAATAAAACCAAAAATATATTTGTGCAATACCTATGCAAATGGAATAATATAAACACTATGTAGTTATGAATACGTTTACCTACATTATAAAATTAAGTATGCTTCGTGTGCCTCAAACGACAAGGTTGACATACACGTTTGTGAGAAGATTTTTTTTTGTTTTATTTTAACTTTTAGCAGATTATCTTTTCATTTTGAGTATCTATCTTACTATACAAAATTAATTATTATGTAATTCATTGGTGGAATTACATGGGTACACGCAATGCAACCTATGTTTTAATTTTAAACGACCTTATGATTGATTACCTTTCATAAGGTCACGTCGCAAACCTCGAAAGTAACTGTACATGTAGAGTCAGTCGCAAAAAACCATTCTATACGTAATTTATTGAAACTTTTTCCTTTCAATCCTTATATTTTTTTCTGGGTTCCATAACGAAATTACAGGAACGTCTATCTAACACAATGGGTACAAGAATTTATTGTCTAATCAAAAAATAATGGTTTTCATTGTCAATGTTAATAAACATTGTGATTTGTATGTTGTAGACATTAGTGCCTCATCTCAAATTATTACATAAACGTGGCGCTGTTGACCTTGTTTCCGTCTGTCCTCGCCGACCTTACGTGTGGTTGGGTCATTTTTATTATAAATTTCGCGAATCGATTAGTTCGTTGTTTTTTGATTTTTAGTACGAAATTATTTTATACGATACAATAAAAATATGCCCAGGTAGTCTAATCAGTGTGATAATAAAAAATGAAGAGTAGGAAATCGCCGACTTTAGCATTGTGGATATCCGTTTGCATACAAACATTTTATAGAACCAAACAAGGTATTTGCATACTTCAAATTTTTTAGATGGATATAATGACAATATAACTGAAATTAAGAAAAAAAACCTATTATGCACACCCACATATAAGCAACCTACTGAAACCTACTGAATGTAGCGACAATATTATTATGGTGAGCGACGAAATTATATTAATTATAATAAAAAATAGATTTTGTACAAATACTTTGACAATGTACAACATATTTAAAATTTGTTAACTTACGTACCTAAGTATTGGTAACTAGTACTTACTCGTATATGCTACGATCGCTACATTTCATAGTTTCATTGTTAGACATCACAGTCCTTACAAATCGATGCAATAACGTAAATTGGTATATGGTAATGTACACATGTACGAGTAAGTAATATCTGTAACACACATTCTACTGTAATGTTCTGTTCAATTGCTAAAACATCGTAATGAAGCCAATTATGTATGTTGATTTTAAACAAAGCCTACATAATCGTGTCTTGGTCTAGTTTGTAAACCTTCACGCATCGTACCGTGTAATATAAATGACTGACGGATTAGTGTTGCTAAACATTTGAAACTTGTGCAATTAATATTGGTTGTATTAGTGTATAGTTACTTAGTTACTTACAAATGTAACGCAGTGATAGCCTAGTGGTTTGTTACTCGGCCTCTCAATTGAGGACGATTTCCTAAACCCCTTTAATTTTGAGAGGACACCCGTTTCGAGTAGTGAAATAGCAAAGAGCTGGCGACACCGACGTATTAAATAGCTGGTAGAATCTAAGGTAAAATCATTTGTGGCTCACCGTCACACCTATTTCTTCTTAACGACAGCAATGTCAAGCGCTACTGTGTTATGGTTTGAAGGGTGTGGTAAGAGAGACATAGGTACTTTTACGAGGCGTTCCATCTTGGTCCTCTGGGGTAGAGGTGCATTTGTGGACGGTCTCAGATAGGAATCTAATCTTATCTTTGGTTGATTACAGATGTCCATGGGCGGCAGCCACTAAGGTACACCATCCAATTCCTATAATCCAATTATATTAATCATTATAAAAAAAAATAAAAAAAGAATATTTTCTTTCAAACAATATGTTAATTGTAACTGTTGTCACTTCATGTTTATCTGCCTTGAACATATTACATATCTTATACAATACAAACATACATGTACCCACTTGTCCACTGTTCGAACAGATTGCGTCACACTCGTTACGACACACGAATGAGTTTATTGATCATATATCACCTGAAACACGAGGGATCATGCAATTTAAACTATTACGAAAATTACACGCCGGTAAATTGATTTTGCGTTTGAGTTTCTATGATTTATTACACTCAAATTCTTCTTAAATCTCTTTATTATGAAGATTTCACTAAGAATTTTTCAGTAACATATATCTCAGAATATATATTTGTAAGGTTACATACGCAGTATAAGCAGTACTATAATATACATGTGACTAATATGCGTACAGAGAGTAACCCTTCAGAAGGCTGTCCACTAGTTGAACTTAGCACAATTTTACTTACATACGCGATGTGCATATGTGTGCATTAACGGATATACCATACAGAGAGTAATAATTAGCGCAGAGTGCGTTTATGCCGCTTACGTCTATGCGAACGGTGGGCAGATGTTGTTTTGAAATAGCTGCTTAAAATAGCTTAATTGTGAAATGTATCATCCTAATAGTTTTCACAGCACATCTTAACGAATTACTATATTTATCACTAGTGTTTGCCCGCGGCTTCGCCCGCGTTTAAAAGGAAATAATATGACATACTAACATACTTGAAACTGAAAATTCGTACCTTCATTGGAATGACAGTGGCGCCATCTGGCGAAAATTGGTCGTACCAACTCATAAACCTTCGTGGGCTCATGGACAACAACTTTGCTAAATATCATCACTTGATCAAATGCATAGATTATGATTCAATCCCTACTAATATAGATTAAAATAATCGGCTTTTTGGTCTAAAAGATCGATTCTCCGATTAATCGATCTTAGATCGCTATCCCTAGTTCCCGTGGGATTTCCGGGATAAAAACTATCCTATGTCCTTGCTCGGGTTTTAGACTATCTTTGTACAAAATTTCATTAAAATCGGTTCAGTGGTTTAGGCCTGAAGAAGAGACATACAGACAGACAGACAGAGTTACTTTCGGATTTATAATATTAGTAAGGATTAAAATAATGAAGTCAGATAATTTACTACTGAATTTGTATGGTGTTCTTACGCTTGTCTACTGTTCGTACCTAAGTAGACTCGCTCTATACTTTATAATTACTCTGTCTCTATACTTATATATTATGTAGTTGCAAGATATGTGAATCAGTCATACTTAAATATGTATGTTACGTAGCTCTTAGCTTAAGTGATAATTGCGTACACACTACACAGGTAAGTGTAAACATCATTTACGTAATTTGTACTTAGTTTAATATTTTATTTCTTATGAACATTTAGGTGAATAAGTTATTAAAGTGAAATACATAACACTTAATTAAGAATTACAACTTTGGCATGACTAGATGCATTAATATGCTTAGGTAAAAATATAGTCCATGACTATTTGACAACAGCAATTAATAGTGTTATATAAATTATTTCTGCTTTCAAAATCTTTAAGGTTGCACATCTTTTAATTAAGTAAATATTGAATTGAATCTTTTAGAACATATTATTTCCGCGTGTGCGTTTGTTAGTTTTATTAAGTAGTTTGTTTAACAAACTTCATTTATTTTGTTAATTGTCTTACTTTACCTTTAAATAATTGATGGGTATTCGTTTAATTAACTCATAAATCGGGGCAATTTCATAAGCTATTCGTATTGCTAATATTTTGAATACAGACCTTTAGTATAAGTTACTGATTCATTACATTCATTACAAATAGCTAGGGTACAGCTTAGTGTACAGATGAACTGAGATCAGAAAGCCGTACCTGTCTCAATAGGTCGAGCTACGTTAGTTTATGGTTTGACCGGTGAAAGTGGTTACCGCGGGCTAACTTTCGTTATCTACACGGAGATAACTACCGGGATTCATTATGCGAGAGTCGGTCGTGTCCATCGCGTGCACAATCGTCTCCGAAAGCACGATTCATGATCGCCTGAATACCCGGAACTACGGAAGTTCACTATTATGTCGTTACTTTTATATAGGTATATCCAAGTAACTACGTTACAATACACTGTAAATATCGGTAAACGGTTTTAGTCATTATTTTTTCACTAAACTAAAGTCGATTGACTTGCATATATATCTTAATCTTCAGGAGCGGGAACGTATCTGTGATTAGCCTTCTGGTAGAAACCCTGTTCTACATGGAGTTACTTTGATATCCGTGGATGGCAGTAACCACATGCAGTCTATGCATGCATGTACCATACATGTACGGCCTGCTCGCAAAGTAGCATATACCTTTAATCTAATAATAAATAATAAAAAAAAGATTACGGTAATAATACAGACACTAATCGCCCGAGCTATCCATTTGATAAGTTTAACTGTCCTAATGTTAGATTTGATCCAATCAAAGAAGTAGTAAACGTAGTCGTTACGTCAGCTATGTTTTACACAAAAACTTCAATGGATACGACTTGGAACAATAATAGAAATAGTATTTCTTAACAATTGCAAAGGTACTTTTGTTGTTTATGTCTTACAGAAATGAATGAGTACGAGTGATCATGATATCTCTATCAAAATGTTACCACAGATGTAATCCTCAGTTTAATACAACGAAAGGTATCGAAGATTTCTTTACCGGTTCATAGAATTCTTATCATGCAAATGCAACGCAATTATCGTATGTAATATTGGCGCAACAGAGCACTCAAGTGAAATATTTGAATACGAGTAGATGTTAGATTTTTTAGAAGAAAATAATGTTTGTTTCAAGTTATCGGAATAATGCAGTAAGAATATAATCTAGTTAGCATAGTAAGACATACGGTGGCTTTACGTTTAATTATGTTACGGTGGTTATCTTTATGCAATTACATAAATATACTTAATAAATATTTAAACAGTACTTATTCTTATATTAATTTTAAGTGATCATTGAACGTGTTTAACCTTTGTTTATATATATCATATACGTACTCCTATAACCCATCAACTTATTATTATTTTTTTAACAACTGTTAATAGACATTTGATAAACACAGATATAATCGAATAACATTTACTAAATATACGTACATTATATAATTATATATAGATGTCATGTGATAATTAAATGTGTAACCATGTACAGCCTTGTACCGTTTTCCTTGCTGTACAGCGATACTGCTATACGCCCATATAAAAGACATCAACGCGTTATAAGGTACATAGTTGGTTACAAAAGAAGGATCTTATGCTACTCGTATTACGAACAAGACTTTATCCGGAAGACTATTTTAAGCTCACAGCTTCATTTATAATGGCAATGAATATTTTTATATATCTCATCATTGAGACACCTATCTGACGGGGGATCAAACTCAGAACCCTCTGCGTGCCAGGCCGGTATGGTAACCGCTCTGCTACACAGGCTAACAATATAATGGTAGACATGAATTTAAAGTATGAGTTGTAATAAGAATCTATTAGAAACGTTTTAATATGTTTAAATGTTATCTTTCTAGTTATATCTATTTCTTTGTATGTATTATAAAACCTTTTACCTAACCTTTCCTGAATTTCTTAAGAAATAAATGTGTATTTTTTAATTATTCTGATTAACATCTATTCGTACGTTGATAAAATATTCAATATATTTTTTACAATTTTCAGGCAAACCAGGCACTGACTATCCGGTCCTTGGCGCTGTGCCGTATACAAACTTCTACTGTGATGAGCAGGCATATCCTGGGTTCTTCGCTGACATGGAGACCCGCTGTCAAGGTAATGGCATTATACCCAAGGTTATATCATTTTATTTTTTTTATTAACGTGCTTCACAACTCTTAACGCATGCAACAATATGCCGCGTTTTCATTGCCCCTAAGTTTGCTTTTGCAATAAATATTTGCGTGAAAGTATTGTCAAAATGGATTTAGTTTATCACATAAATCTCCATAAAGATGTTTAGTGTAAAATTAATTTAATGAATTATTTTTTGAAAAACAGTGAGTATTTTAAGTTACTGGCAGTATTGAATTAATAAATCAATGGTAAAGTATCTAGTCCATACATTATGTTAACATAATGCCTCATATAACCCTTATCCATGTTAGGTTTGTAAAGTTTATGAATTATGTACTTAAATAAAATATGGACCGTGGAACAGAAATGGTTGAATGAGTTGACATATTTAATAATCTTTACTTATATGAAGCACGTAATTATAACCATTGAAGATTGGAAAAAAACAGTCAAGTGCGAGTTCAACTCGTACGCCAAAGGTTCCGTATCATTTGTGTATAATGAAGACAGAGCTAGAATGGCAAAAACGGTAAAAAAAAATTCTTGTTTGATCCTTAACTTTTCATTTATTGTATGGACCTTGAGTGGAGCCTTAGTTATATCTATAGGGTTCCGTTTTGTATTCTGAAGCCTAAATTAACCCTGAAATATGAAATGAAATTTAAAGTCACATGAATAAAGATTGCTTTATTCATGTATATTTATAATTATAATAATAATATTTAAATGCTGAATTGAAATTAGTCGTTGATACCCTAAAACACAAATAAAAAAATAAATGGTATTAGGAATATTATTTAAAGTCGACTAAATTGTTATTTATTGTATCTACCTGCCTTAAGATTTATGATGTAATATATTTGCAGCCGTTCTCATCCTAACATCTCCTTAACGGGTAATAAATATAATATAATTAGCCAAATCACCTTGACCTTATAACTCTTACTTGCGGACGATAGCGTAAATGTTAAACATTTTATTTAGAAGATGATGTATAATTTAATTGTATTTGTAAAATAAAATTGTATATTTGCAAATGAAGGTATGTATGTTTCATATTGACATTGTATTACCGTATTCCCACGACGCTAATTTAGTGACGTTGACAGATTTCATAAGCCTTTCCAAGACAAACTTGAAATACATACCTACCTATTACTAAATCATCCTTAGCAGGTAGTGAAAAATATTATTATTATTGAAATTAAAAATGTTAATATAATAAAATGTATTACGCCCATTAATATTTGATAAATATTAATATTTTTTTTAAAAAATTTATTGCACTTTTTATGACATAAAAAGTGCAATAAATTTTTAGGTTACAAATATTCATTAACACAGAATTAAAGGTTTATTTCTAGATATAATGATCGACTTATCGACGTTAGTTATATTTTTTATGACAAAAAATAAGTACAAAAAGGTATGAATCACTTTATTTGATGATCTTGGTGATGTAATAAGTGATGTATTGTATAATAAATGATTTTTCGTGACTATTTTCATAGCCATAACCTTGTCTTGCTAAACTATGGTATAACTGCGGTTATTCTCACCTATTATTTTATTGCGAAGCGAAGAAGAGTTAAAAAAACTACGTGAACTATATGGTTAATTGTGAAGAAGTAAACTGTCAGACAAAGGTTATTTTTATATGTTATTATATATGATTACTATATCTTCATGATGGATTGAGGTCAAATTAGTATAAAAAATTGACCCGGAAATCATAACGCAACCGATAGGTCAACAGCGTGAGATCCTGTTTAATTCAATTCAAGCAGCTTCATCATTAATACAGGTTAATATCTTATTTTAGTTTTTCTTTAAATTTGTCCGTTAACCAAAGTTTTTATTTATATTTTATCGAGGTTTTAGATAAACATCAAACTTTAATACCTGACAGGCAAAGTGATGGATTACGTTTTAATGCAATTTTAATAAATGTTATATGGCTATATGTTTGCATATGTTTAAGATATGTTTTTTGGTTTCATAACCTTATATCATAATCATAAGAAGATTAATTCCTAAGCAGGCGAAGAAGTAGTTAAGTTAAGGTTAACGAAACGATTTATATTTAAGTTTAAAGCGATTACCTATGAAAATTTAAAATTCTCCCTCTCTTAATATATTTTTAAACTCTCCACATAAAACATGTACCTTTCAAACGATAATAATACTGATATCAGTCCATGTAAGGAATTCGGTCAACCTACCACTTGTAAGAAAATGCGTCAATAAAATACCTACCTACCTAAAATAATATATTTTTGTATCTCGTTTCAGCATGGCACTACTGCGACATAGACGGACGGCAGGCCTCCTTCCTGTGTCCGAACGGCACCATCTTCTCCCAGGGCGTGGCGTCCTGCGACTGGTGGTTCAACGTGCGCTGCGCACTCTCGCCGGCGCTCTACCCGCTTAACGCGAGATTGTATCGCCGCCGTAAGAAGCAGACGCGCCCTAAGCCCCACCGAGTTATCGACAAACAACTCGTCGATGAAATATTCCTGTAAATACTGTGAAATATGACGTACGATTAGTGACATGGTGCTTTAAATATAGATTCTAGCCTCTTTATGTTCAATGAAACAACAGTTTGCACATTATACTGATATTAACCTTATTTGTTCTCAAGGCATCTCAATTTATAAATATTATGGAATTTTTAGGCATCGATTCTGTCTTCTTGTACATAATTCCACGACTGTCTGTGTCCAAAATACAATAAAATAAAATAAAATAAAGAATAGTACATTGCATCTTATTAATACTGTTTTGCGGTGCTTATGCAATAGGACTACGTATTCAAATTAAAGTTATTTGTAGTGGCTGACCAAAAGATGATCTTCAACGAAAAGCGAAGCTTTAGAAACCGTAAAATACCAACTCCAGAATACCTATCAGTGATTATAATTATTTTATATACTTTTAAATTAATAATATTCATGTTGATTATATACAAACACATTCTGGAGATACTAATAATAATAGTTGTAGAACTTGTCAAAAATTATAAAATTTCGAAATAATGTAATTTACAACCCAACTGGTGGTGTAAGTTAAAATTTTAGGTACGCTAGATTATTAATTTTACAATTAACATAGTTATGAGAGTTGTGTATTACTGTATTACTATATAAGATGATTCTATCGCCAATTAATGATACATAGGAACCTACTTGTACCACACTTTGTCGTATATCAAATAACGAAGACAAAATTAATAAATCAACACATTTTGACCTTCTGAATGAAACATTCCGTCTTTCTGTCGTCGACAGCCGGACAATTGAGCACAAAAAGAAATGTTTGCGAGAAAACATGTAATGTAGGTAAAGGTGAAGTGTTGGACGTAAATAGAATAGTTTACTTAGTGATGATTCACTCTTTTTGTAAACGATTTATTTGCGATTTTTCTATTTATAAGAATTATTACCAACTAATAAATAAGGGAAACTTACTTACACGTAATATCAGAGCTGTGTCCTATATTTTTATATAAATCAAATACTTAAAATAGTGTTTATTTAATTTCTATATATTCCTTAAAAGTGTAGTTAAAAGTAAATGTTCTCTCATCATTGAGAATACCTATCAATGATTATAAACGTTTTTATTTTGATATAGGTATGTGATAAAATAAATGAGTCAAAATAAAAGTAACATAAATACAGAAATTATTACTTTAACTAACTTAAAAGTACTGAGTGACCTGAATTATACAAAATGCAATGGTAGAATGACAAAATGTGTTATTTCGAGGAATGAAATCGGATGATGATGATGTAGAGTAAGCAAAATTCTAAATATTTGTCAATTTTTCTTAGCTTGCCTAGAGAACAACTGTTCCTACTCAGATAATACCAAGTAAAATAGGTTTTATTCATTATAATTAATATGACTTACTTATTTGTTAAAAACAAAATATTAGGGTATACTTTAAGCTTCCTATAAATACGTTCTATGTATATTATCAAATTTTGAATTTTCATGTAAAATATTTACTTATATCTCACATACATAAATTGCCAGAAACGTGTCGTTGCAGATACAATAGTATTGTTCTGTACAAAGTCTGTGTTACGATAGATATAAGTATTTTAATACGAATTGCATAGATACAACATTATTTTGATTGTCACGGCAATCGCCTATACTATGGATGTCAATTAAGAAATTTGTATTTTGAGTTTTTTGGTTGGTAGTTCTTGTTATTCAAAACAAATTTTATTTCGATAACCATGTTGTAATTAATTACAACTGCGTTTTTTTTTGTAATCCTGCAAAAGAAAACAGATTTATCTAATATATTATTTAGTTAATGCACCTTTTTTGTTTTTATTCCTCATATCACAGAATAAAAAGGGATTATTCTGTGCCCGTATGTTGTAAGAAATCAACAGGTATTCAAATTTTAACTTTGAATTTGAATTTGTGCCTATATTATTTTTTGTATTTACTAGGTAGGTATCTACCTTATGTTACTTTGTTTCAAAACCGTTACTATGCTTAGTGATAACTTGTAAGGCCACATTTCATTATATTTTTTAAATATTACATGTACATAGATAATGTACTATAAAAATGATAACTTTTACCTATTTAGTGTCTCATAAACTAAGACATTAATTTTATAGCGACCTTAAAAGTAAATATAGTGTATAGAGATTAGATTTATTGTGAAATTAATTTTTCTTGTTGCTTGTTTGTATTAATAAACGAATCAAATAAATTTTTGTTTCATTTTTTTCTAATATAGGACTAGCAGACAAGCATGCAGTCCACTTGATGGTGAAGTGGCTACTGCTGGTCAGGTGTAATCAACCCCATAGGATAATATTTTCCTACCTGAGGACTAAGCTGGAACACCTGGGAAAAGTATGTCTGTATGTCTAAGCGCACATCACTGCTGTTAAGAGTATGAGGCAGTAATAGGTGTGGCGGTGGTGCCGCCGGAGTCGAACTACAAAGGGTTCTTCCTTCAGTGCCCTCCTACCTATTTGTGCCCTCTTTCGCTTGCAGTTTTCACCGTTTTATGTGAATGTAGGATTACAAAATAAAGGATTACAAGGTTAATAAAAATATGTTGTATGTTTATCAATAATTTGTATAAATCCCGTGTAAAAAATCTGGTACTTACATTTTTAAGCAGGTGAATATCAATGCCTCGACACTGAGATTAACAGTCTCACGCTCTACTAATTATGTAAGGTCCGAGGTTTAAAGCCTCAGATTTTTCAAACTTATGTTCTTATAAATTAAGAAGTTACAAATAAATTATCACTTACTTGAACGGTAAGGAAAATAACCCTGGGAGTTACTTAAAAAAGATCTTAATGGTGCGTCAACTCTACCAATCCGCACTTGGCCAATGACCGCTAGATATTAAAAAATAAAATTAATTTGGCAGGTTAACAATCAATTATCGCTAGGGAAGATATTTTCCTATGGAAACAAGCGAATGTATTATACCAGTTGAGATTCTACCGTCTGTAGTATACCAGTTGAGATTCTACGCTGATCTGCAGTGGCGTAACTATAGGGTGGCAGGACTGGCTAAATGCCACAGGCCCTCCGGCCTGACGGGACCTTCGACCCGGGACGCTGCGAGCTCAAAATTGACCAAAAAATGTGTATATATCAGCGAGGTATATGCACGAAAATAAAGTCACCAGGGTCAAATAATCACTAAACTACGTATTCGTGATGGGATTCATAATAGGAATGCATATTTACTTCTACTTTATGTCTATTTAAGAAATTTAATAACGTATACCTAAAAAACATATAGAGAGTATATAATATCAAGTAGGTATTACTGTAGATTTTTCTATTGTAGAAAACACTGGGAGAATTATTTGAAATCAAATCCAGATACTTAATTTTTATTATTATTTTATAATAGGTTCGTTATTAAATAATAATGAGCATAATAAAAATATGGATTAAACTTAACTACATTGTATATGTTTTACTTTACTTTACTTTTGAATAATTCCGTGTCTCAGATGAATATTGCTTGCAAGTAGGTAAGTGGTCATCTGACATGAAAAAAATCATGTCAGATATGTCGACCAGGCTTGTGAATGCTTCCGGTGACCAAAAAGCTATTGGCTACTTTGCACAAAGATTAAGTCTGTCCGTGCAGCAAGGTAACGCCGCCAGCGTTTTGGGAACCATGCCTCACACGGCAATTTTAGATGGCTTATTCTTATAATTTTTAAATTTGTAAATAATTTCTTTTTTTTAGTTTATTGTTAAATTAATTACTTTTCTTACTTTAAATTTCATGTATATAAGTTGCTCTTTGTACAAATAAAAAAAATATAATAGTAGGTAAGTTAACTAAGTAATGATTTATAGGAATAATACATTTTATAGGCTTTTGTATATTATTTTAAATCTAGATTTCTTACAGACTTATCTGGTTTTTATTATAATTAATACTCAAAAAGAATAAAGTAAGATATCTTTTCAGAATACGTTTGCTAACTTTTTCATTTCACATGTGAATAAACAATGCCGATTCATAGCGATGCGACGCATATGCAAGGTATTGTCCATTAGCTAATTAATACGGTGGGAACTTAGCACGTACTTGAAAAGTATTTTCTTTGTATGACGGCAAGTAAAGGTAACGTTTACGTTCGGAAGTGTGCATGCAGGGGACTGACCGTGGCTCCGACTGTTAAAGAGTAGACTCAAAGTCGCATTCGTTACGCCAAGCGATACGCACGCGAGTTAACCGCCGTTCGAACAAATCGAGCGAGCGCAAATGTGCCGGCTAATACGTAAATCATAATACAATTTTTGCGATTTTTTTTACGTTTTCGATCTTATATTTTCATGTAAATAATACTGTTTTTTTCGCACACCATGGAGTTTTGGATGTTTGTATTTTGCGGTACGTATCATAGTGCTAAGTTTTTACCTAATTATTTATTGAACAATTAATTAACAGTAATAATATGTTTATCCACATATCTATAGATAGATAAATGTATATTAAAAAAAAACTTTTGTCTTGTGTTTTTTAAATATTATAGGAAAGGTACTTATTTTTATGTAAATGCCTAGATTAAACTTGAATTATTTTATAGACTGATATAACTAAACGTCTTAAAATCGTATCACGTACACCTAAATAATTACAATGTAAGAACTTATATCACCTTGTCCTAGTTTACTTTTTTAACGGGCGATTGACGATGGTTTTACTTTTTTGTCTCTAATACCAAAGATACGAGAACCTATAGTAATAATAGAAGCAGTCAAAATAAAATAATAATGGCTAAAATAAATGATTTAGTTAAGTCTAGATAATAATGAAAAGAATTTGTAGTAAAGGCGACTCTACATAAATAATTCTGTATGTATATATTACTATATATAACAAGTATACAATATAGGTATACCTACATACGTTAATAATTTTTCTTCTACTTTAAAACAATTACGACCCGCGTGGCGGAGCGATCACCATACCGGTCTGACGCACAAAGGGTCCCGGGTTCGATCCCCGGCCAGACAGATATCTAAATGATGAATTTGGATTTCTGTTTCTGGGTCTGGGTGTTCGTGTATTTGTCTATGTGTGTCCATGGCACCCAAGACACAGAAATTCCTAGTGTGGGGCTGTGAGTGTAGAAAGCGTTAATAATATTCATAAGAACGTTAATAATTTATTTAAAATGAATTTTAATTTTAAGTAAATTATTCAGCTGGTAAAATTTGGCAGCCCTGGTCAAATGAGAATTATCATAATGCGACCCATTCAAGTGATAAATACGAATTTAGTGGTCATTAAGCAGTTTTATAACAAAATAAGATCCAATCTTCTTACACAATGAGGAACTTATTACAGGAAAGGAGCACAGAAAATTTGGACAATTTTGCAATTCAGAAACGATTAACTACGTAATATATTTATGGGTTAATTTTATTCTGAATTAACTTCACATTTAAATCAGTCACTATTCACTAAATACGATTATGTAAAAAAAAGTAACAATGTAATTTGGTTGTTTTTGAATTTGAAGTTTACTAACCTTATTCAATGTAATTTTTTGAAAAATATAAACTGTCATTAAAATAACTGTGGTAACGAAGACCTTCCCGTGGTATTCCAGCTTAGACCTCCGGAGTTATGGCGCATCTGTGGCCGACCTCAGGTAGGAATCTAATCCTAACTGGGGTTGGTTGCAGATGTTAATTGGCGGCAGTAGCCACTTACCAACGGGGAACTGCATGCTCGTTTATTAAAATTTTGTAGTTTATCGGTAGATAAATATAGAATATCGTAAATTACTTAAAGTAACAAAAAACTATTGTCCCATTTTATTTATAAAGGCTATTATTAGTATGTCTTGACGAGTAGGTACTGTCTATTTTGTGATAAGATTTATTTAGATATGTATATTTAAACTTTTGCGAATACTTGTATATTTTGTACAATTTTTTTGTACGAGGGGGAAACCTTCAAAAGGTACCCGAAGACGTGGGAGCGACGCCGTGTTATGTGGGATTTTTACCGCACAAAAACCCCCCCGGTGGCCGTCCTTAGCGCTTGGTGGAAAACTCCGGGATCTCCGATTTAACACTGATTAACTGATTGGATGGTTCGAGCTCCCACTCTTGGCGCCCGCAACCCCGGAAGCCCCCTTTTAGTCACCTCTTACGATAGGCAGGGGATACCGTAGCCCTATTCTAGTACCTGGACTACAGGGACTATATATTTTGTACCTACCAATGTTAATAAACTTATTAACATTGTTTGAATATAAATTCTTCTGTTATTTTATGATTAATTTAATAAAATAAGATTAGATTTTTTAATAACTTTATCAGTTTGCTTAAGTATGCCTACACTCTAATCATTTATTGGATCAACTTAATTGTAGAGTATACATTTAAAAAGCATATAAAAATAAAGTAAAACATTATGTTTTACTTTATTTTTATATGCTTATTAAAATTAGTTTAAGATTTTGATCTCAATATCTGTATCTGATAATCTTGGAAATTACTAAAACTTAATAAGGGACTTCACGAAAATATTGCTACTTATACACTAAGGATTTGAGGCTCTTACGTATAGAATTAAAAAACGTGCATAGGGGTGCATTCAAGTGTGTCAGCGCGGGGAAACTCGTATTATAGATCATCATCTAATCATCGAATTAATGTTGTTTTTCCGCAGTAAAATAGACAACCTAGGGCGTAATAATAATTTAATTGTTGCGCTACGCACGAATAAATTATGTAGGTGATTGGTGAAGACGTAATTCTTAATTGCAACTAATCTTGCGGAGAGCCATTCGTTCCTCCACTCTTACGGCATAGATTACGCCGGTTTAATGTAATAATCTTGTTTGTTATCCAATCCGTCAGTTTAAAGTGTTTGCTTATTCACTTAGGGTGGTAAAGAAGCATTAACTGTTATATTGAAACATTTCAGAGATAAATGGGATGGGATTTTATATACGTATTTTAGTTACGTAGAAATCAACATAATATCGTATGCCCGTGGTAGAGCGTGGTGTAATGGTAAATATATATATACAATACTATTATAGTCTACCACGATGTTAAAACATATAACATGTTCTAAATTTAACAAAAATATTATCAGTATTACATCTATTCAATCCTTTTGATAAATCATATACATATATTAAATTACTATGAAGTATATTTTAAGTTATTGGGAAATAACGTTCATGAAAATTTACCTTATATAGGACAGTAATTTTAATATACAAAGGCATACACAGATACATGTCTTAACATTAAACAGGAAACTAATTAAACTCCATACCCTGCGATTATAGTGCATAAATAAATAAAATTCTTCAATTTCAAATGCTGACGTAACTACATCGAATAGGTACGTAATATTACATATATGACTAATGGCAAGTAATAACTCGAATACGAATCGATAAAAAATATTTTGCAAGTAGGTAACTGTAACAGTTATATTATGTATTTCTCACACAGTAGCCGAAAGACGACAAAGATAAGGAAAACATAGAGCATGTTCCCAATTTTTTATGTAAAATGCCAATATAGTAAAAAGAAATAAATATAGTTCAAAAAACTAAAAAACACGCTTTTATGATAAAATCAACTAAAAAATAGATAATTATTTTCAATCTAGGAATCAATTAAGGAACAGTAAATTGTATAATTGTGAAAAAAACGTGGAGTGCTCCACTTATCAATTTTCGAAAAGCACCCAACCTAGATCTAGGTATCTACCATGCAGAATCAAAAAAAAAGATGTTAAATATTTAAATCGGAAGATGGTTTGTCTATTTCCAAAGTTGTACCTATATTGTAATTTATAACAAAACATGAACAGAAACCACAGATATCTGGTATTTCTAAGATATTTCAAAGGAAGTGAAAACGCAGTGCAAAGTTAGTATTGATACCTAGGTATATGGTACGCGTAAAATTATAGTGGGCAGACAGCTGTCATCGGTAGTATTATTGCCTTACTTTCACCATATGGCGTCATGGGTGACCCAGCCGACCTTCACGATGACCACTCCAGTTTAAAATCAAGTTTAAGTATGAAATTAAGATGACAGATATTCAGTATGCAGGTTATAAGTTTTATAACGTTATAACGCTAGGAAGTTTTAACTAAACTCAAGTTTATTAGTATACTTCACGTCACATATTATAAATGTAAATAATAATATGAATACAGGAAAGTTGGATAATAAAAAAACAACATGTAATAAATAGTTTCAAAACTTGTGGCTATAAGTAGGTATATGTTCTTTAGCAGCTATCAATATGGCAGTAAAAAATCGTTAACATAAGCTGCTTTTGTAACGCTACGGTTAGTTACATAACTTATTAATAAATATTAATACAGTCTAAAAGTTTTAGTTCTGTACTTCCGCGTCTCGGTTTAACGGCTGTATTGATGTAAAAGGTCTGTTTCTGTCCACATATTATTGAAAGTACATTTACATTACCTTCTTTCAATGAAGCAAGCGCTTACCATGCTGTTTAATCGATGCTAAATAGAACCAAGGACCTAAATCTTTACAGACTTTCAAATGACCGACTTTATTCTCGGAGGTTGCTAGAGTTAACTAGTAGTAGTTCATTAAAAAGTACCTTTACCTTTTTTTAATTCATTAATTCAAAGATAATACATCTATTTATTACAAGGTTTTCTCATATAAAGTTTAGTTACATAATTTCCCATATTTTAGCAAGTTGTGCTAATTATATCCGCATATTTTTTAAAGTGCATACTATGACTATCACAAAATCTGCTGATAATCATCACAACTAACTAAACAATGCTCGGTTTAAATTTCAAACTAAAATGCTTATTGTGCAGCAGAGAAGGTCACGCCAATACGATTTTTATCTTTGTAAATGTCGCGGTAACTTGATTACTTATTCTGAAGGCAGTTTTACAGAAGGCAAATTTACTTATAAATCTTGTATAATGATATAAATATAATTATTATTTATATATTATATATATAATTTGAAGGTGGTAGGACCCTTTGTGGTTCGACTCCGGCGGCACCACCGCCACACCTATTTCTGACTAATAACAGCAGTGTTAGGCGCTGCTGTGTTCCGGTTTGAAGGGTGTGGTAAGGGAGACAGATTTTTCCAAGGCGTTCCAGCTTAGTCGTCAGGGGTAGCGGCGCATCTGTGGCCGACCTCAGGTAGGAATATCTAATCCTATCTGGGGTTGATTATAGATGTCTATGGGCGGCAGTAGCCACTTACCATCAGGTGGACTGCATGCTCGTCTGCTACTATTATATTATAAAAAAAAAACCGGCCAAGTGTGAATTGGGCAAAAATGGCTCCTCAAACAGTGTTTTTCATGAGGATTCCCTTTGATTTTAACTTTATTTGGCTTGTATTATTTTTTGCTATTTATTGTTGCTATAGTTATACACATTTTAAAATGTCTGGCTAGTACGCTTCAGTAGATAAGCCAAAAAAACGCCGTAACAAATGTTTTCCGTGACAGACGGACGGACATCGGAGCCGTAATTATAGGTTGTACCTTTTGGGTATGAAGTGTATGAACACTGTAAACCTACCTTTACCTTATTATTTCCATGTCTTAAAATATACACTAACAATAATATTTTCGACATTGACTGTTGTTCAAGGTTAATTAAAGCGGCGCATAAATTTGCACTTGTTGAAACTGTTAAATCTACAATTGCATAATTGTCTGTCTACAAGTTGCGATTAAAGTAAATAAAGTTTTATGAAGTTATAATCACGTAGGAATTTAAAATTTCAGTATCTATAAATTAATAATGATAACAATTTACAGTTTGTATACAAGTATTCAATAAATTCAATTTTGACACTTTGAAAGAGGTCAAAGTTTTTCTTGTCGAAAAGGCTTTATATGCGGAAAGTGACTGCCACATCATTTTACCATCTTGTGCTAAAGTTGGAGTTAAAAGGCGATTCAACTTCGGCCTTAAGGGTCAACACATCTGCAATGAACTTTAATTCACTTCACTTCACTTCTGATATCATTTTGTGTTAATTATAGATGTAGTACGGTAATCATTAATTATCAATTAAGCGGACTGCGTCGGAAAGGGGCTTCCTTGCAATTTCTGTAACATAAATCTGTTACATTTTACATAGTTATCGCTATCGCTACTATAGTTATATGATTGTACATTATATATCGCGGTGTAGGAGTCAGATGAACGTATCTACATTTCATTACTTTTACAGGAAAATACTGTCAAAAATCGCCACTTCGAACCTTACCAGCTCATTAATTGGGATAATACACGGTTGGTGAAATAGGTACATGGTTCTTATACCACGATATCCCGTATCATATAGGTATTTGCTGGCCACCTGGCGCTGTCAGAGTAATAATATTATTATATTTGGCTGCTTTAGTATGTAATCACACTTATATTACTTATATCGAAATAGAACGAACTATTGACAGCGTAAATGTCGATTTGTAAGTTTGGATCAAACCCAATTATTTACATCGACCATGTTTAGAAATTGCCTTAGTGGTTACAAGAACCTAATTGCATTAACTTACGACACCCTTAGAGGCATAGTTGTTAGTATGCACATATTTTATCGTTAGTTAAGGTTCTATAATACCTATAGATTTTTCTAGCTTAAGAATTAGCTATAAATAACATTTACTTGTATGTATGCCTATTCTCAAGTTCATACCGTCACACAAAATTGTATTTACTCCATATTTTCGTCATTTTTACTTACTAACGTTCCATTGCTCTCCAACTGAGCTTAAAAAAGTATATAACTTATAAAATTATATTCAATAGGAACAAGTAAAAGTATTTTGAGAATCAGTTGAATTTTGTACAAATCTCTGTTTGTAATTATCAAATGATATAACTATAGATACTTGCCTGACTTATCATTATAAAATGTAGCTTATTATAAATAATTATTTAATCACAAATTCGTTGAAACAGACTATGTTATTTAAGTTGTTAAAAAGTTAATTCGAAAGCACTAAATATATCTATCATGTTTATTTTGGTCATAATTAATGTCAGAGCATTTAAGTGATATTAATGGCACCCAGAGAGAGTTTTTAGAGAGGTAATATAATTTTAAGTGCAACGGAAGTCTACAAAAACTCTACCTGTAAGCTTTGCATTTCTTTTGCTCTCACCCAAAGACATTAGTATAATAAATATAGACACACACCGGCACTCTCACTACCGCTAACAAGTTTTATATCCTTTTCGATTCTCAGTAACACTGATGCAATATCCTTTCACGTTAAAAAATGAATAGGAAACACATTATAATTACTGAACTTTTTATAGGGCCTTACGCCACAGATTAATAAATAGTTACTTACGCCCTTACTACGTTACTTACGCCCGGTATTCATAATCAAAGGAATATTTTTTTGCCCATAAAAAGAAAGAAGAAAATTTGATAGCTATTGCCTAGAATAGCCAAATTTCAAATTTTGAAAGGCAAGAATTATTTTAGATCCATAATTCCTAAAGGTAGTAAATAATCTTTCATGTTTTTACACTTTTCGATTACTTGAACTGCACAAGAATATTTATTCGTAATAAAATAAAATGTTTTACAATAAATTATTTCCTGATCACGCGTAACCGTGGTTGCTTTGAAGGTCAAAAGGGGATTGTTGTCGAAATTATATAGAAACACTTGAATGGATTGTATTTTTATGATTACCTACAAACCATTACGCGCAGATTTAAGTATAGGTGCATTCTGAACTAAAAAGTTAAATTTTGATATGAATATGAATAACACTTTATTTATTCACAAATTCACAAAGTTCACACGCAGTTTTTATTATCACATTATACATTTCATTGGTGAGAAGTTGTGAAAACAAAATTTCCTTTACATACGAGTAGTAGTACATTCTTGCTAATTAATGTCGAGATTTTTAATTGGTATTTCATTCATAGCTTCCGTTCAGTTATTAGCCGGAACTGTGTTGTAAATTTTTTAATGTTCGCTTTTTAGCTACTAAATGTATTAGGTTAGCTTATCTATGAATTAAAATAAAGAAATTGTTTTTTCTCATAAGATTGAATGCAAAGTACCTAAAAGTATTTTAGTTGCTATATTAACACCTACATTGGAATCACCCAGTTATGCATCTTGGCATGTAAAATCTACCTAAACAAAGTGTTGCATTATTAAAATGTTTCTACATTGTTTCGCAATTTTCTATTTATATTTTTAAATATATCCTTGAAAATTGAAATAATTTCAATGTGTTATACATACTTAAAATCTCTTCGTTCACTGTAATCGTACTAAAAACTAGAAATTTATTAATTCGTGCTATTGATTGAATAAATTCAATTCGACTTGTACAAATTTCGTTCATATATTTTATACGTAAACAGATACTTTATATGCTTTAGGAACAAGATATATGAAAATCAATGATAATTATTTGGACCCCATTTCTTATTGAGGTTACTACGTTAAATTTGAATGTAATTATCCTCGACCTGTTATTGGGTTAAACTTTCAAGACTGTTTGAATAGGTGTATTAATATCGAGCTTGCTAGTCACACAAAATAAACGTAAGTAGAACACATCCTTGTGGGATATATATCACAGGGCGTGTTATGCAATCGAAATGTATCAGATAATGTTCGCTAGACTAGACCACTAGTCTCGATTGTCACTAGAGGTTTGATCAATGGATACTTCACCTATTCATGTGTAATATAACTTTACAACAATACTTTATAGCCCTTTAAAATTTTAAAACTCTAATTATAATATTATATAGGCAATATAATTTAAAAGTTATTTTAAAAATAACTTTCCATGAGAAACGTTATTTTATTTGCTTTTATATAAATGTAGAAGTAGCAAATAAGTCCACCTGATGGTAAGTGGCTACTGCCGCCCATTGTGATCTTTAATGGACCCCTGATAAGATAAGATTCGTACTTAACGTCGACCTTAGATACGAGTACATTGCTACCGCTGAAGACTAAATGGGAACGCCTTGTACAGTTATGTCTCGCTTACCACACCCTTCAAAAGAAAACACAGCAGTGCCTAACACACATGCTACTAGGCAGAAATAAGAGTGGCGGAAGGTAGCTTCGAATATCTTTAATGCGCGTAGGTAGTTTTAATTGTGAAGGTTTTGACTGAATTTGGCACTTTACGTGAGTTTTGATCTTGTTTTCCGGGAGTTAATGTAATGAGATGGAAAATTATGCATGTGAATGGTATATCAAGGTCATCGTTGACATACGCTTTTTTATAAAGACACTCTCGAAGGCTCTGTATAGGATATACACAGTTAATTTTGCACATAAATTACAATTTGCAATATTGCAATGCGGACGATATCTACGCGAATACCTATGTACTCCGTTGATCTTAAATTAAGTTAAAGCTGAGAACTGGACTTGGAGCGGATTAATTTATGGGGAGAGTTATTTAAGATTAGCAAACTAGCGTTGTTAAAAGTAGGCGTTCAATCAAAATTATGCAATATTTTACTGTGAGACAGCTGCTTTTGATATTATGAGAATACTTCCCACACCTTTGCAGTAGGAATCATCTGCGACCTAAAAATCTTTTTAAATTGTAAAATCTACGTAGGGGTCACGTATACTCTCTTTTGGTTTGAGGTTGGCTTTAAATTGGAGGAAAATTCATGGAATTGTTCAATGATATTATCACTTCCTTAACTTGCTAAATACATCATTCTTTTACTGCGCTTGCAAGATGTGACGTGAAGCATTTTTCTCAAAATTGCTAATAACATTATGTTATTTAAAGCCATCGACGTATTGAAAACTTCTTATTTGTTACAAACATTGCATTTTTTCATTAGGTATATCAAATGTAGAACGGAGTAAATAAAAGGACGTAGGTAATAATATTTTTTTAAAGAAACTAAATATTAAACTAATATTTAATTATTTATAGACAAGATTTATACGATCCTGTCATGTATTGGCAGACTTCGTAGTTACTTTCATACTTTGCATTGCAGTTCAATATTTGTGTATCATAGGGAACTGAAGGCCGTGGGAAACTAGTGACAAATAAGGTCGTGCAAAGACGTAGGCCAACTACTGGAAAATCGTCGGCATACAAATGGCACGATCTTTAGCATAATAACAATGCACAGACGTGCAGCTTATGACATTAAATTTTTATCATATTTATGTGATAAATAATCAAGTAGTTGTAAAGTATTTATTAATTGCCTTTTTAATTGGTTCAAAACAAAAACGGATTAAGTAATTAAATGGTAAACATTTTAGTTAGATTTAAATCTTGGCTCTACTTGTGTAAGATTTAACACTGGGTTTACAGAGATATAACTGACGTAATTACAGAAAATCAGATAATTTGAAAGTGATATACCTAGTTATCTACGAGTACATATGCTATTTGTCTCTACCTTTTACCATACGAGTAAAAATGAGAAAATAGTATTGTATAATGCTATTGAAGAGATATTTTTTAATAATTTGAAGCCAAATAAGTAAGTATACTCTACTTTTTTATGAGAATGAAATCTGCTAACTCTATAGTATTTTTATATCAAATCTGGACAGAACAGTAAACAAAAATCACCTTGAACTAGAAAAAAGTTGGCAAAGACTCTACGTCACATATTAAATCGTAATGAAACTGAGATACGGTGTACTTCAAATAATATAAGCACTTATGAAAAGTAATTGTAGTTGTTGAAAACAAAACAAATACTTTCTGGTACTTTTAATACCTACCTACCGATTAAATGACGACACAGTGATTTATTAAAAAGTAAAATTATTTAAATGCTACTTACTTATTTTATTCTAAATAGTTTCTTCTAAAGTTATCCTAGAAAATAGCCAATATAAGTTTTCAGACAAATATTAATTATTTATTTATTTTAAATTAATAATACACACTTTGGAAAAGTAACTTATTCCTATAGAATTATATAATAATTGGAAGTTCAAAACTTAATATTTATAACTGTTAAAGTTATCTCAACACACATAAGTGATTAATTATGTTAATTGGAATTAAAATTCCATCTCTTCTTTCCATTATTTTTATGTAAGAATACATAATAGTGAATACTAAATTAATTGGTAAACAAAACATGTTATTACGAATGTAATTCGATGTAATGACTTGAAAGTACAAAACTCTAGGCGGTGTAACCGTCTCACCTATTAGTGTAGGCCTTATACCTTCATGGGCGTAGAGCCAGATTGTCTTTAGCGCCCTTTCGGGCGATCTTTTAATTTCAAGGGTATTGTATATTTGAGCTTAATGTTGCATTATATAATAAGAGGAGCGTTTATTATGCTGATGTTTTTCAGATTCAGATTATTATTATAGGATCTATTTAAATTCGTTACGTATATACCTATAGCTGTTATGCATTCTACATTCTACCATCTAACACCTAGACCTACTTTTTGTCTCGCCCCAGCCCAGGGGCGTTGCTATCACATATTTAAGCTCCATACTAGCAATGTTTTTAATGTGGTCTTGGTATTCGAACAATAACTAAACTAGAGTAAGTGAGCAGTAAGACAAACCTTAAATGTAGAGTTGGTTATCAGTCGTAGCATCGCATCTGTGACAGATTTCTAGTATCTAAATACTTACATATATTGAATTGTTGTTTTGATGGTTAAAGGATTATATTCATGGGACTCCAGTTATCATCTTATACAAGGTGGACTGAATGACCTTTTTCTACTTCATTAACATACTTATGTTTAATTCTTACGTTGTATTCATATTCATTAATTTTCTATTAAGCATTACCTAATAATAATAATTGGTAATCGAGAGATTTTCCTGTTATCTAAAAAACTTATTTACATAAGATATTAACGTAATATACAAATCAACCCATTGCAGCTGTTTTAAATATTATACTTATTTAGGAACATTTTAAAAAGATGAAGTAATTCACGTATTGTAACCTCCTTTTGTGAGAAATATTTTGAAATTTCTTCTAAATAAAATATTTTATTACATATTTAATTAAAAGAATGACTCATTGTTGCCAAGTTTATTACAGAACAAAAGAAATAGCCAGCGACAGCCACAATGCCCTACCTTATACATGGTAAACACTTTCTCTTTTAAACTCGATTGGTCAAACGTATTGAATATAGAAATCGATAGTAGTGAAATAATAAGTGTCAATAAACTGTCGGAAAAAATCATATGCAAGTAGAAAATATAGGGATTTTAAATTACCCTAATTGACCCCCGGCTTAATAGAATTTCAGTCCTTAAACAGGGTCTAAATACTAATGATTTTACAAATGCAATGATTAAAAAATATAAACGAGGAACTTAATAAATTGAAAAAGTTATAGAATTTTAAAAACGATTTTGTTCCTTGAAAATCCGTAGAAAATTTAAGTATAAAAGTTAAATGTATATGTATTTTTGCATTACAAAAATATATGGCTTCATAATTTCAAAGTGTCGAAATGAGTAGGTAGGCTACATGTTTCTAGCCTTCACTTTTTAAATCCCATTTCCAAGTAAGGATTACTCTCTATAATTGGAGAAAGTACGGAGGGCACTTACATTATCATACTATATTATACTCTATGTGATTCATAGCTAGAACTTAACTTATATATAAAATTCTTGTGTCACAAGAAGCGGCTTTACCGATTTTCACCAAATTTTATATGCATATTCAGTAGGAGTGAAAATCGGCTACTATCTATTTTTCATACCACAAAGTGATAAGGGTTGTTCTCCCTTAACGTTTTTTATTTATATGGCAACACAACGTTTGCCGGGTCAGCTCGTTATATGTGAAGTTAATTAGTATTGTCCATGTATATATAAACTGCATTAAAGTAGGCAATGTAATGAAGATAAAGGTAGTTGAACTCTTTGTAGAGTTCGTTCTGTAGATCAAGCGCCATATTAATTTTCGTTTTAAATCATGACTAATTACATTAGGCTGCAGTGAACGCTTGATATTCAGTATGAGGTGAAGTTAGTCTTTTTTGTACAAAGAGGCGTGATAAGTTATTAATTTAGGTTCTATAGGACTTGCCAATATCTACGTTATTCTGAAAAAGTCTTCTCCCGATATTTCCTTAATCCTTCATTAAAGTTTTATTAATTGCTGCTATTGTAAAAAATCTATTGAAGCAGTTTATTAGTTATAGAGGATAACTTTTTTACAGTTATTTTTAAACAAAGCAGTATTTTTATATTGTTTTAAATGTATGCAACGGTAAAGGTAGGTACACAATTTATGTACAAAACATTTTAATGGGTACATAAAACAATTTATTAAGCCTCTCTATTACCTAGTATCTTGTGGCTGTATCCATTTAATTAGGCCAGCAATAAAAATGCTCAAAGGACGTTTAAACGTACTCGTGCAGTTTAACGCATTTATTAGTCACCGGTAACTTTTCGCTAATGAAATATGTATCAGATAAAGGCACAGCGGGCATTACTGAAGTGGTGACAGTCGTGCAGTTGCCCCAGTTGCCGCAGTAGGCAGCATTGCGACAGCAACACACTGGGCTTGACGACTCACCGCTCTCCTGCTATGGGCTTCCGTCCTACACTTCATCCTGTACCCGTATTTTAAGTAAAACATGTAAAAAATATGTTAATCTGAAATACCTTTGGATAAATAATCCACGATATATATTGCAAAATATTAGCTAATTCACCTAGCTAGAGTCATATAGACAATTTATTATTCGTTTAAATTATTAGGAACGAATAATTGTAAGAAATGTCCCAATTATAATGTATTTTCTGTTGTTTAAATTTAGTATCGTTGGAGATAGGATACATCCATAATGTTATGTTTATTTTTAAGATCAAATATATTGTCTAGCATTAAGAAAATTAAAGGCGCAATAAGAATGTAGGAAGTAATATAACTCAATCTTCACTGCAATTGTTGATTGTTCAGATTGCTCTACAATTGTTATTTCAATATGAGTAATCTTACATTTTAATCATCACGTAACTTGGCAAAGAAATAAGTTGTAAGTAACGCCTATGTTGTTTCAAACAAAATGTATTACAAAATTCATACTTACACGAAATTTTTCCACACACGAAATAGGCGTGTCTGTTTCATATATAGTTAATTGCTGTACTATTATTCGTACAGTTGAATTGTTGGCGATACCTAAGCGCTCTAAAAAATGATACAGTTTCACCACTATACCCACGACAATGAATACAAGGATGTGAAGAAATAATGCTCTGTTTCAATGATAGAATGCCCATACTATCAATTATGTTCTATTAACACTATAAAGGCAATTTAAGAACGATCAAGTGTTCAATTGTTTTATATAAAAGGTACCAAGAAACAATCAGTTCTGAAGTACAGGTGTAATAATGAGTAATGGAGTGATCCGTTTACTATAAAATACATACATTATATATTTCGTAAGTAATTCGCAAGTATGTAGAAAGAAGAGCAATAAATACTTGAGATACGTTTTTTACTACCTTGGCCCAGTAAAACACTTTCGAAGAAGTTGCGATTGTAAAAATATTCGTATTATTTGTTAATGACGAGAAAGATGTTTCAATAGATCCATACATGACTTCATAAATACATTAGAAGGCATTAGTGAAAGGGATTTTTGAATGGGAACAGGACGACCTCGTCAGTTTAGCAAAACAGTCTCAAACCAGACAAAGATTCGGGTGTACCTAATATGGTATTGCAGAGTGAATGTGTGCTTTAGAATATCGATTTGATGAGGCGGAAAATGTAGAGCAAGGTTAAGGTATAAATAAAATGGAGTTACGAGACTTAGGATTTTCAATGTTTTCATATACCCTTATTATGAAAAATAGACAATCAAAAGTTATTAAAAGTAAACTCTTATAGAACATTTTTTGAACGTCAGTAATCTATCACCGCTTTACAAGGTGTTTTGTGTGTGGAGGAGAGTCCGCGAAAGAGATCACGTATCTTTACCATAAAAGTTTGTTAACCACAATATTCACTTAGGATAAAGGGGCAACTTCTTTTATAATCGAGGTTTTATACCATAGTTACTTTAATCATTTCTATAAACAAAAAACAATGGTTGACATAATGAATACCTGCTTTGTGGATAACATATCTCTTTCTCATTTTTTGTTGGTCCTTAGCGTAGCGAAAAAAATCTAAATCTATATGTCTCATACTCCGGCACGAGATTTCGCCTTCGTGTCTTTGTTGTAATTAAATCACCAAGTAATACACAAAAAAGTAGACTAAAATTCTGAACGAATCAATATAAAAACTGTAAGATATTCTGCTCACTGATGACGGCTTGTTTTGTATGCCGCTTCGAAACATTGAGATGTAATCGTTTTACTGTTACTCCAATAAAAAGTATTATTACTTACAGGGAAAGTCATGCACGTATGCTTGCAATTTCCAATACGACTTTGTAGTATTTGTTTAATAAAATACCTACCTAAAATGTAAAGAGTTAAGTAGGTGCATTTATAAATTGATGCCATAAAATATTAGAAACACAAAGATTATTAATTGTGATTTTAAACGACGCACAATATTATATGTTAACCTCATAGACTTAGGTAATACAACTGGGTATAGGTAATAGCTACGTATACTTAATATATTTTAGTACTTCAAACTGCGGTACTACAGTCTAAAAAGTATTTCTAATACCTATTTATAAGTAAAAAAATAATGACCATAAACTTTCGCTATGAGATCCTATAGGTCTCTGTCTCGGATATTGTGAACCTTTGCGAAGTTTGCTATGTTTTAGAGGTAAAAAAAGTTATCTTAATACCTTTTAATTTTGACCTCTCTATGTATATTATGTATAATCAAATCAAGTAACTAGATACATATAATTACTTAAAATCTACATTTGTAGCCTTGTTGCAAATGGTTCAACTATTTCCGATAACTGCACATTTGGCTATACGTGAAAACCGTTCGAGTTTAATTATCATACTCGTATATTACCTATTTGACGTAAGGGTTTGTCCTTGTCATAAAATTAATTTATTTGTACTTTATTCCAACCTTAACGACATTTGACAAAATAAACAACGCTACTAATTTTATAGGTATTCGTGGTACACCGTTGAATGGACATTAAGAATCATCTTCATCTGCGGTCAATCTCGCCTAATCAGTAAACACGGCGAGCTTACATAACGGCTAAACGTCGCGTCGGTTGCCAATGTGGTCGGATTTCGCTTTCACTGTAATAACTTGCTTTCTATAATTTTGGGTGAATAACGTGACAATCGTGCCGTATGTCACGAGATGACCTACGCAGGCATCAACGTCACGCCACACGGCGTGTCTCATAACACAGGCGTGTAATTTGCACATAATTACCCAACCAGAACCAACATTGTACATACGAGTACTTTGTTTGAGCTACGGTGAAGAATACATTGTAACTACTTAAGTTTTGTGACAATTTAACCTCTTATTTACCATTGTGTGGTATTTAAGGTAATTTAAAGAGAAACTTAAATACGTATTAATATTTTGTCTCTTAGGTTGTTTAGATACCGTTTTACTGATGTCTTTTATCTTTGATTCGACTAGCCTAATCATTTCCAAGTTTATTATTGCTTATTGGCGTCAAGTCTCGTTGGTAAATCATAGGAATGCGTAACATACCCGACGATAAAATTACATGTAATTTTGTCCTGAAATTGACATTATAGTCGTTATTCGAGAATTATGCAATTTGTATATATTGTGAATTGTAATTAATAAAACGCATTATTGTGGAAATATGCTTATGCAATATGATGTAAATATTTCTAAGTAAAATATTAAAGTACCTAAATACGTAGTTAGCTGGTTTTTATTATACCTATAGGTAGATTAAATTGATGAAACTTTCAATCGGAGTTGCAACAAGCAAGCAAATTAGCTTTCTACCATGATAGGAATACATTAGAAAAGCGGTAAATGACAAGTCATATCGACTTATAATTATCTATGTGGACAAAATCGAACGTGAATTATTATTATAAGTATGTAATCATATACCTATAGGTATAATATCTATAACATCTATGAGTCTAAAGTGCTTAAGTGCGCGGCTTCTTAGGTATATGTTTGCGTTTCACATAGGAAGCGGTATGATTTTGTAATCAAAATAGTTTGCGACATCTGCTCTATAGAGTTTAGTCAAAATCGGCTCAGCTGTTACTGTATAAACAAATATAAAATAAAACGCATTCGATTAATAATTATTTAATTAATGCAAATGTTGTACCTGACATCGTATTTGATAGAAAATATTAAACGGGAAAACAGATTATTGTACGTTAAATAATTACTGTAGCATATTGAAATAAACAAGTATAGAGCAACTTGAATAATCCAATTAATTTTAATGATAACTGGTTCCATTAGAGGCCACAATGGTTAGATCTGCATAATCATACCCTGCGGACTAGAAGAAAGTAGTGGAAGTAGTATTGCTTTAAGGTAGAAAAAGTAGTAATACCGGCATTACACTGTTTTTGAATTGAATGGTAATTAAAGTCTTTAATGACCGTAGTCAGTCTTTCTTCTGTTCCATCGATACAAAATATAATGCCTACGACACTTTAATATCATTAAACTGATAACTTTAATTGAATTAAAAAAACGAATGAAGGTAATCAACTTTTAATGCAAAACTACTTATAAATCTTAAATCCGTTTTGGTACAGTAACCGAGACTGATTTATATTAATAGTCATGCGTGTAGGTAACAAAAAGTGGTTTAGACAGACCTACTGACAGATTAAGCAGGATTATTTTATTCACTGAAAATTGTATCCTACTCTACTCTATAGCATGGTAAAACGTAATATATTCAGACGCAATAGTTATTCATTCGCGCATTTCCAAAGAATTCAGTAATCTTTCATTTCAGTTAGAGTAGCTTAGTCATTATTTTATAACAATGCATATTAGGGTAATGGGTAGGGTAGATTAGAGAAACAGTAACTTATGTATAGCTGTATTCATTTTTATATTCCATTGCTAAGTGCATATCACCATATAACACCATTGTGAAGGCCTGAAGCGTAGACGTAGATACCTACTTCTCCACGCTGCTCCAATGCTGATTGGTGAAGTACCTTTTTAGGATTAGGGCGAACGAGTTTCGTTCTACATATTTGTTGTTAACTCATCGTAATGTATGCTTATCAAGATTAACATTACCTAAACATAATACTATCCATAAAACCATGATAAGAATTGCTTGTTGGTGTCTATATATAAAATAAGCTTGCCCAGTAGGTGCAATTGAAAAGGTCAGTGACGCATAAGTGTTTAACCCCGAAAATTTAACAACTTTAAATTGTGATGCGTCCATTTTTGTAATATATCAACAGAGCGTAATTTGTAAGACAGAACCTTTTTGACTTTAGTCCTTGAGGGATCATGTTCCTATAATCAACTTCAATAAAAACGGCTTATCATTAATTCTGTTTCAGAGGGTAGATACGTCATGCAACCACCATATAACTCTAGATATCTAAGACTAGCTGACCCGGCAAACTTAGTACCGCGTCAAAATCAATTTATCAAATATATTTCATATAAAATATAGCCTATGTTACTCGTGGATAATGTAGCTTTCGAATGGTGAAAGAATTTTTAAAATAGGTCCAGTAGTTTTTGAGCCTATTAATTACAATCAAACAAACAAACAAAGTTTTCCTCTTTATAATATAGTATAGAAGTATAGATAATCCAGTTTTTAAATCTCTGATCATGAAGGTTTTCTCTATTAGGTATACCTACATTCGTATAGTAACATAGCGTAAATGTTCTTGATTATTCTTACATTCCAATAGTTTAAATATAAACCTGATTTTTAAATGACTTACGAAGGTACTTTGTTTTCCACAGGCGCGTGCAATGTATCCGTCTTTTTATTACAATGTTACATTTAAATCTATTGCATTGTATAACTATCTAGGCTTTTTTTTTGTTAACGAGGGGGAAACCTTCAAAAGGTACCCGGTGCCGTAGGAGCGACACAAGGGTTATGTGGGACTCTTACCGCATTAAAACCCCCCCCCGGTGGCCGTCCTCGGCGCTGCGTAGAGGACTCCGGGATCTCCAACGGAACGCAACCGGAGTCCTCTTAGCGTTGTGCCCCGTAGGGCTCCGCCCAGGTGAGCTTGATGCTCACCACACCGTCTGGTGTGCACGACTGTATGCGACCACACATACCGCCGTCCTTCCCGGGGTCGCTGGCCGGGTGGTTTGAGCTCCCACTCTTGCCGTCCGCAACCCCGAAAACCCCCTTTTAGTCGCCTTTTACGACAGGCAGAGGATACGGTAGCCCTATTCTGGTCCCGGAACTACAGGGACAAACTTTCTAGGCCTACGTTATCGAATCGGCCACTAGTAGGTACTATAGTATGTAACTTAATTTAATTCACGTATCTTATTTTAACGTTTTAATTATAAAATTGTACCAAGTTGAATTAAATAACTAAAAAATGCTGTTAAAAATTAAGCAACACTTTATTGCAAGGCAATAATATTGAAGCTTTTACATATCTATATCTAATATATTTTTTATGATGGCGAGTTGTTCTTCCATACATTTGCAGAAGGCTGAGAACGTATTTAGTTAGCCACGTTCGTTTGATTTAACAAGAATATCCGCTTATAGAGTTCTTTTAGATTGGCAGCTAGACTGCATCCTGTTTTGCTCTACTAAAGTAGCTATGTCATAATTCTTTCACAATGTCTTAATTGTTTTACAGTTTCAGAAGTAGGTATACTATAGATCAATAACATGCCCTTTTTAAATTCGTTAATTACATAGGTGTCTAATTAATGAACTCACTGGGGTATGCTCATTCAGCGTTGAGTAATAATCATTAAACAGCAAATTACGATTATTCGTGACTGATTGGCAAAGGATCAATCAGTGCTCATTGTATTGTTGTGTACATTATTAGATTAATTTATCTTCAGTCACGATACTGTTTAAACTAGGAACGTACCTAAATTGTTTAGAAAGGTTTATCCACAAATGTCCAAAGGAGTAGTAACGTTTCGATAGCCGACTTCAGGTAGGTCTTTTTATTCTATCTAGGATTGATTATTTATGGAAATCCAGGGGCGTTATAAACGTTTCCAAAACATGTAACCCGATTTTTAAAAAACATATCTTTTCGCAAGTATTGATAATGTAAGAGCCTCAGTAACAAATTTTAACTAATATTAATAAGATACTAATCTACTTTATACGTTACCCGTATCAATATCAACCTCAAAAGTGGCGAGTCTTCGGCAATTCTCTCACCAACAAACTTTACGCCCCAATGCCGCTGCGAAAAGTATATTATTTCGAGGTCAAATGTACACCCACTCACATATTATGTTTGGAAAAGTTACTAAGCAATATGATCAGATATTAATAACGACTAGTTTTGATCGATTTTTTTTATAAAATTACATTCGGAAACCTTGACAGTCACGATAAGAATATGCTTTCAATTCCGCCATTCACGATACGAAAACTGTGTTTACTTTACCGTATCCTAGTCAGAGAGGGTTAATTATACTATACAACTGCTAATCGTTTGAAAGTGAAACGAATTATTGTACCTTTGCCCTTAAACCACAGGCTGACCTATTTCTAGGGAAAAACAACCATTGCGTTTCGGTGAAAGGTTATAAGGAAGATGCGGGCTGTCTTACCCGTGAGGCGAGTCCTTAGCTGTGACACCTTATCGGTAATTAGTTTCAGGTGCTCCATATACTGGAAAATCCCTGTTCTTTATTGGCTACAGATGTCCATGGGTGGCAGAAAGCACTAAGATATAGGTATTACTTTAATCTTATAAAAAATAGGTTTCCATCCTAGATGTACTAAAAGTTTGATACACCAGATAGGTACCATACAATTGGTGAGTTTTAAGGTGGGTAGAACATTAGGTACCGCCTTTTTCGAATATTTTCATCATAGCAAAAATACAATATTTGATAAAAAGAGCAGTCCATATCTTGCATGTAGGTATGCGATAAAAACGAACGTGCATACTGGACCGTGGAGGACCTCCACACAATGCCACCATTCGCGTAGATTTCATTTTCAGGTTACTTAAAAAGTGGGTAGCCAATTATTGTACGTTTTTTCTCCACAATTAAGTATGTGTTAGGTAATATTGGTGATGAAATAATATTTATGTTACTGATACATAATACTGAAGTTTTTTTGTAACTATTAAATAAATGTTTTATTTTCCTTCTTTATATGTATATCCATCTACCCAGGTAGGTATAGATAGATAGACGGTTTAATAAGACAATTAATTGTACAAATTATATACGTATACGAATAGTACACGGTTTGTATAACGATTGTTATGAATATTAGGTGAAATAATAACCATATAAAATATATTTGTTCATTTTGTACTTAGTCGTTTCCTATGTAGGTACCTATTAGATTTTGCTTAGACGTCTACGTAGCCAGGATGCGGATCTTGTAGATCCAGTCACTTCTCCAAGGTCCCATACGTATTCGGAACGGATAATGTCTTTCAAAAGTAGGCACACTGTGTAATTATTTTAAAAATAATAAAGTCGAGCAACAACGATAATTTATCAGAAAAGAAATTATTATTGAACGATTAAGTCATTAAAAGTAATTTTGAAGGCAAACAGGTAATTTTAATGATAGGAAGCCTCTTTAAGATTTTACTGGGGCGGTACTGCGCATGACACTGCTCTTACCTATCTTATAGTTCTTCTTTTATAGGTGTGACACCTCATACCTATATCTTATGGCAGTCTTATGATAATTATGTGGTTTTGAGTTCCCTAAGCATAAGCCTAAGTTTTTAGGGATAGTTACACACCTATATCATGTTGTGTTATGACTTATGAAGTTATGGTTATACCCACAGGTTATACTTATCATTAAGGTAGAGTTATAGTATAATTATAGTTAATTGTTTAAAAATTAGGTAATAAGCGGCTATGGCAGTAATTTACAAATTATATTACCTAGGTAGGTACATAGGTAACATATTTTACTCGTAACGGTTTAAAAGAAGTTATGTAATAAGTGAACAAGTTTAGATTCCTTGAACTCTACCAATATGTAGTGAAGCCTTGATGTTTGACATATTGAGCGTAGCGGCATAAATTATATAGTCTGTGTGTAGTTGGTAGGTAATGGTACGCAATCAGATGCCTTTCAGTCACGGACGTTATGGTTCCGGTATTTAGTGATTTACTAGTAGACCGAGTGACTAATCGACGATCAATTAAATGATAATATGTTCAGACATGGATAAAATCGATGGTTAGATATGACGCATTTTTAGTATCTACCTTGTAGTATTTTTTTTTTATAATATAGGAGTAGCAGACGAGCATGCAGTCCATCTGATGGTAAGTGGCTACTGCCGCCCATGGACACCTATAATCAACCCCAGATAGAATTAGATATTCCTACCTGAGGTCGGCCATAGATGCGCTACTCCTGAGGACTAAGATGGAATGCCTCGGAAAAGTATGTCTCCCTTACTACACCCTTCAAACTGTAACAAAACAGCACTTAACACTGCTGTTATAAGGAGGAAACAGGTGTGGCGGTGGTACCGCCGGAGTTGAACCACAAAGGGTTCTACCACCTTAAAAATAAGCCACAAAATGTGATATGTAACTGTATCTCTATAAAAAAATAGATACTAGAAAATATGGACTTATTACGAAGTTTTAAATGTGATAGTGTCCACGCTTTGGGCCGCCTGTACCACCATCGTGGTGGTCAACGTTTACTTTAAATATTTTAATCAAAAATAAATACAATTCAGGATGGATAAATTATTAGATATAAGGTATGATAGGTATATGAATATATTTTTGAGACAATCTTTTTTAAGTATCGTCATTAGTATTCTAAGTATTCCACTACAACAAATTTAATACCTAATTATGTATACTTATAATTTTTATCTTTTTCATTTTCACATGATTGTAGGTAAATAAATGGTGTGTGCATAATTGTGTTCATACTAATTATGAAATACTATAAATATGGGTAGGTAGTATCTATTTAGTAATGTTTACCATCGTGATGTTGCGTTAATTTCACACGCGTTGGTACATTTAAAGCACGAATAAATAGAGCAATAGCTGCTTAATGACCACTTTGAATTGATGATCTCGTCGTATTTATAGATACTTATTCGTAGAGAAACATTTTATCTGAACTGTAGCTGAAGTTTAAATACTTACCTACCTACTATCTACTAGGTTTATGCAATTCCAAAACTTATAGATTAATTTCTGTTCATATGTTGAAATATTAGACTTATACCGACATATAGCTACAATCTAATTAAATTGTAGGTATGTAGATTTTTACCAAGTGTTATAAGAATTATATATTATAAGGTATAAGAGTTATTATAAGTTATAAGAGTCCGCTAGGCCTGACCCGTGTGTACGGAGCAAGCATCCGCTTCGGCCTAGGTGGGCATCGTGCTACAGTGCAACACACCGCATGTTGTGAAGGCGAAACTCACTTTGAGAACGGGCGTCCGCCGCGTTCGAGGCACCCTGCGCACGCCCCGTGTAAAAAAAACTATTTTTTTCAATAAAAACACAAAAGCGTACATTTACCAGTTTTAGCGGACGCCATAAGAGTACATACAATTCTCATATTGAAACTGACAAAACGATACATATTATGGCAAATTTAATGATGAATTTCCTAATTACTATTATAGATATATATGTAGAGTATATTGAAGAATTTATAAACAGTTACCCAAGAAGAAGTTTCGCGGGTAGGTACCTACTTAAGGACAGAGGTGTCCCCTTCTCTGATCAAACGATTGCTAGACCAGTTCTGATGCAAACATTGTACTAGCACCTAACTATTTAAGATTTATTTTCCTTCGGATACGCAACAGGAATTTAGGTAGTGAAAGTAAAACTATGTTACGGTGTTGAGCCTATTACGACTGATGTTTAACTTCGTAACTAGAGTGAAGTAGGTTCTGATTGTCATTATTTTAATACTTAGTAAGATAAAAGGTGCTAGCCTACTAGTTGCACGTATATTAATTCTGTGGAACACTTTAAATGTAATCTTAGGTAACATGCAACATTGTTAGGAAAACAGATACATACCTATACTGTATTTGTAGTCAAAACGTCACATTGCGTATTTAATATACCTACCTACATACCTATACCTAGGCAGGTACGTATCAAAAAACTACTACATAGGAGCAGGTTGATGCTATTACCACTTTTATTTATTATGACGATTATAATTTGGTAATTATTAGAACCGGCCAGTGTTCTACGAAGCAACCTAGCGTAATAGTGTTAATTGAACTTATGATTGACATCTCATTTTTCTTTTGTTTCAGTAATTCCAGCGATAGCACAGTCTATAACGATCTCTCCGAATGGTAACAGTCCGGAAGTTAAGATGGCAGGAGGAATGTTGTCCGACGTACCCTTAGGGTTCGTTCCAATAAGTTCTAAGTCATCTAAAGGTACAAAGAGTGACACCCACTCAGGCAAAAATTTAAATACGACAAGACTCTCGTTAAACGAAAGATATCGAAGGCTGATACCATATATGACTTTTTACTATGCTAATGATGCAGCGTCACCAACTGAGGATACGAAAAATATTGAAGTTGAAAAAGCACAAATTGTAGAAGCAGGTACATTTAATGAAAACCAACGTCAACCAAAAGTTATTTATTCCTCACATAGGCATAATAATATTCCAAGATATCAAGGAAATCGATTGACTCAGCATAATATTGCTTCAGCAAATCCTTCAAGATTTTATTACAAGGAAGTTCCTGTTTTATATCAGAACAGTCCTAAAGTTTCTTCAAACTATAACCCGTTGTTACTAGACCATAATGTTTTAGATAATCAGGACAATAATTTTGTGAGGTTCATTCCAAAACAAATAAAGTCACCCAGTGCTCCTTTTACACCAATTAATAGAAAACCAGCTGTAAATATCTATAACAGTAATGACGCGGCTAATGTACAATATTATATTTTTGAAAAGGATCCAGTACCAAAATATAAATTAATACCCTACGAACAAACTCCACCTATTAAATATGTACCTGAAATTGAAAATGTAGACTTATCGAAAAAGCATCCTCCGTTAAATCTACCAAAAGAATCAGTCTATATTAATCAAAGACCCGTCCGACCACAATATTTTTACGATAGTGTTAATACTCAGACACCTAAGACCAGGAAGCCACCGACCATAATATCCGAAAGTTATTATGAAAAGAGACCAACTTTGTTAGTACAACCAGTAATAGAAAGTGGTTTTAGGCCTATTATTGGCTCATCAATATTGACAACTGAAACCCCTACGTATGTTGAAGCTCCCACGCAGTCACATGAAGCTCCACTTACCTCAGATCTTGAACAGAAAAACGGCACACCGTTAACAAATTCTTTACCACTCAAACCAGTAGACAACGCACAATATCAGTACGTGGTTGAACAACCGACACAAAGACCGGAGGAGAACAAGCCTTCTAATACGATTACTCTAGCAGATCTTTTGAACTCTTTGCAGTTGAATAAAGCTATTCCTAAACCAATTACTAGAGAAAATATTGGATCTTCTATTAGAACGTTATTACAAGTACTGACTGCTTTAAAAGCAACACCACCGCAAAATGATGTTGATCCACCAGTTTTAAGTACTCCAAAGCCGTTTGAAGCTCCTGTAATTCCAGCAGTGACAACGATTAGCCCTGTTCAGAGCACTTTGGCATCTGAACCAGAAGACACTGATTTCCATGAGGAACCGTATCTTGCGCCCGTTCAAACTCCGTCTCAACATTTAGATGGTAAGTAGTATCCATGAGCATTCTTCAAGCATTTGATTAAGTAGGTATATCACGTTTGTAAGTACTATAACAGATTCTTTTTTTAATTTCAGATTATCCATTGAGTGGAAGCACCAGTCAGCGGTTCCCTCTGCCTATTACATCTGACGATGAAGGTGGAACTCCAGGACGACCGGGAGTTGACTATCCAATTCTAACTGTGATTCCACCGACCAAGTTTAATTGTAAGACCCAGCGCTATAAGGGCTTCTTTGCTGATCCTGAAACCAGATGTCAGGTATCTGTTATATTTATTATGACTTTATGATGATTCATTTTAATATGCTGAAATAAAGATCCCTTACGATTAACGTTTTAATTACTTGTTACAGGTTTGGCATTACTGTGACTTAAACGGTGGTCAGGCATCATTTTTATGTCCAAATGGTACTATATTTTCACAAGCTGGCTTGACATGTGACTGGTGGTTCAACGTCCGCTGTGCCTCTACTACGCAGCTTTATGTATTAAATGAGAGCCTTTACAAATATATTCTGCCTCATTCACCAAAGTTTCCGGAAGATTACAGTGGACCACTGGTTGACAAGTGAGTACCTACTCCCTCTATGGAATATGATAAGTCAATGCTACGTTATTAAGTATGTATATGTAATTTACCCTATTAGTTATATAAGTAAGGTCCTTCTGCTTTATAAAAGTCGTGTTTTGGTTTGGTCTCTTGGTAACTTTATTTTCAATGGTAGTAACATATCTATGATTAATCTCAGGTATAGTCCGCGCCAAACTGCTAGTTCGCTCTGAAGTTGTTGCGAGCAGGTGTAGTCATACAATTTGCTATGGCGACGCGATTCATTTCTGTATTCAGACTGGACTAGCAGTTTAACGCGGACTATACGACTCTTTGGGGTCCATTGCAGATGTCTGACATCTGCACTAATGAATTTCATGAGGAATTTATGTTCTCTGGCTGCTTTGATAAGATAATTAAGACAAATATATTGTAATATAATAATTAATTATTTCAGATACCTTACACTTAAATTCAAAGAGATGGAAGAACAGTTTAAGAAAAACAAAAATAAACAAACAGCAAAAGACAAAGTCGACTCCAATGAAGATGATTCCAGTGAAAATTCTTCAGAGGAGAAAGACTCTACTGTGTCTAGTACAGATACAAGTTTAAACAGTGACAAGAGTGTTGAGAGTGACGTAGGCAGAGCAGACGTAGTAATTGATTCACCAGGTACCAGTGGAAACGTCGAGAGGCTACAGGAAAAATAATCCTCTGAAAATTGACGTTTATCATTTGTATATACTCGGATACAAGTAATGTGTGTGCAATTTTCATTATAAACAATTTTATTTATGAATTGACAGTAAAACACTATTAGAGGGGTATTCGTCCAGAATCGATAACCTTTAAGATGGTTGTAATTCAATAAGAAACGTGTAAAATTATTTTGATGTGGATAGACATAAGAAATCTGTGATAGTGTCAAGTGTACTTCAGTAATAATATACCCTAAGGATTAATGTTTGTGTAGGTATGAGAATAAAATATTAATTTATTTCTCTCTGAATACTGGCGCGTATGATACATACATACTTTTCCAGAATATTATTTATTGAATGTGAACTGCATGTATATTGTTATTCTTAAGTGTCGTGTGAATTTCTTACTAATTAGTATAAATGAATTAAACTTGCCATAATTTGCCATGTTTAATTTCAACATTGATCTTGTCTTTAGTAATGGTCCACATAGTCATAATTTATTTATTTACAGTTAAAATTACTTTAAGTTACCAAAGTAACAAGTTGATTTCTGTAATTTTGAGTGCATGAAATAAATCCAAGATTTTTGTGGATCTTTATACTACCTATTGAGAGAAACGAAATGTCAAGTATTCAAGTGGTTTTAAAATATTTTTATAGGAATGATTTATAATGATTACACGTCAATAACCGTTACATTGGTAGAACAAGGAATGTAATCTTCTGTAATAATATGTAGTTTATAAGATATTAGATACTGTTATTTGTACCTAAATGGAATGTGCCAGTTTAACAGTTAACGTTAAGCAAGTTGGCAGATAGAAGAACAGTTATCTTTATGTGTTAAAATAAATTAGATTATGTGAATTTAATGCTTACATGTAAATGAAAATAGGTACTAATTTATAATTTTGCTTCTCCAAAATAACTATTTAGTTAACTTCGTGGAAAATCTACTTAGTCGTGTAAATACCTACTTATTTATAATTAATAATCTGAGTAATATGTTGATTCTAAAGGCTGGTAGGGGTCAGAAAATAAAAATTAGATGTTCTCTTACTTTGGTTCGTTTTTCCAATGTACCTAATACCTACCGCCTACTTATAGTGATATTTGTGCAATGTATTAGTGGTTAGTAAGGATACCCATATACTAAGATGTTACTGACCAATGTATAAAAAATAATGAAATTTCATTTGTATGTGTTCGTGTTAGAACAAAAAAATATGAATAAAAATAATGTAAATTATAGAGATTGGTATTTTTATGAGTTTATTTACAGTATAATGCTTTAGACTACTTTTAATATAATTTTTTGATCAGAAATTCATAGCTTTCAATAGCACTTTGGCCTTACACATTGATAATGCAACTTAATTATACGTTTGAGCTTCATTATTATACATTAATTAATGATAATATTTAGCTAATAAAATAGTAACCAAATTGTTGTTTGAAGTCATTGATATACATACATACATTTTTAAATTGGGACTTAATAATTACTGAGCTGACTGTAACCTGGTCTAAGCTAACATTTAGTTAATGAGTAAAGATAAAGTTCGCGCCTCTCCGAAACATTATTTACAAAATAGTATGATAGATTATATTATGCGTGACATTATTATATGAGTACATTTATATATCATAGAACGACAATTAGTTGGACCATTTAAAGCTAATGTATCTAAACACTTAATGTAATGTTAATTTACATTTACAATATTTATACAAAAATATAATTTGGGGATGAAATAATTAAGTTTAGGTAATAGATAAAATGGCTCCAATATTCGCCAGACGTGTTGAGATATTTTTTATAAATTTCGTACACGTTTTTTATAGTTGATTAATGACTACACATTTTAATCTAACATTAAGACTCATATATGTACAGACTTCATTCCAATATCATCATCATCAATCACAAGTTGTTGCCTTTCAGTCTTTAGCGTTACCTTCCTTAATTAAGCACACACTTGTTTTTATGTTATGTACCTGTTGAGAAGTTTTAAACCTCTCCTTCCTATCGAGATAACACATAGCGTTATTAAGCAATTAAGCACAATCCATTAATTCCATTAGTAATATACTTTGACATATTTGTAAGAGTAAAATATACACAGACAAGGATATTCATATTAATGAAAGCTAAATTTACATTTACAGGATTGGTAAGATTTCTTTCGTATCTTTCTGTTTATTCGTAAACGTATGTGAGGAAAAATAAATTGTTATGAAGAATTTAAAGAGAGCACATGATTTATGTACAGGTATGTTTTGATTTTTTTTACCGAATTCATTTAATTTACCCTGTTAGTGATAACATATTAAATACGATACTTAACTACAGAACAATAAATATTGCACGAAAACGTGCAGTAAATAAGTATCCCTAACCATGTATAGACAAATGTAAATGCGCGTCAATACAACGATAAAACTACATATTACATACACACAACAACGGAAATATACCGGTGGTGGTGGACCGGTCTCAGTAGACGTGACGGCGGGGTCGGCGGGGTCGGGCGGCGCCTAGTGCTTGAGCAGCAGCGCGGCGTGCTTGAGGCGCAGGTGCGAGCGCAGCGTGTCGATGCGGCTGTAGGTGGCGGGGCAGTACGGGCACAGCGAGCGCTGCGCCGTGTGCGAGTGGAAGTGGTGCCAGCGGTTGGACACCTCCTTGCCGCACGACTTGCAGCGCCACAGCGCCGTGCTGTCGGCCGCCGCCACGAACATGCTGTGGTACGAGTACTGCGGGGCCGCGTGCGCGCGCTCTGTAACCAACCCGCGATGCCCGTCACCGCCCGCTACCCTCCATCCTCTACATCGGGCTAGTGCGGCTAATTCGTAGTACTGTCGCACGGCTAATGAAATTGTTGTCCTTCATTAATCATTTTATTCTCTATCGGTAACTCGTTTACTGGCAAGTGTCACGAAGTAGCTTCACGTTCGGTCGGTTTGTGATAGCGAGGGTAAATCGGAGCCAAAGATTTTTATACTGACTAATTTCAATTATCTTAATATCTTACAAGTAATCTTTAAAAATTATTTACACGATATCCCATCTGTAAATTAATACGGATAGAATACGATGTTACTAATAATTTCAGCTTTATAGCTATTAAATCTATCAATTAATTAACATTGGCTCAGAAATAACTGCTAGGAACATATTATTACGTCGTATATAATTGTGTACATAAAGCTGAAAAACAGTAGTCGCCGGCACTAACACGCATTTGCTACGCAATATAATAACAATAACCTTGCAGCATGTACTTCCACATATATTTTATGCATATTAACATTCAAAAACTACTTTTTAAAAAGGTGTCTTAAACAGTCCACACATAATAAAATCAGCAATCCTTCCAGTTAGAACTTTTTGTAATGATGTTGAATTCTCAGCAAGACTCGTTGAATGTTTTTGTTTTAATAAAGTAAGATTTTATGCAGCGACTAGAAGCATTGCTGTGATGGAACATCGCCGGCCACCGTGTACCGAGGCCCACGACTGCCGTGCATTCTTACTTACAGGGTACATTGATAATTGCAAATGGGGAAAGAGCGCGTGACACGCACAACTGAAACTACACGAATTGTAACATACCACAATTTAATGTAAAAATTAGTAATAAATACAACAGATAAATGCAGGAGTTTGCAACATGTTAAAATTGCATTACATAACATCAAACAATGTGAAAAAAAAATTGCATTAACTGCTTGCATAAAACAAAAAAAAAACTATTTAAATTAAACTTTTAACGGAGGCATCAAACCAAGACATAAAAATATTCATAAACAATAAGTCGTCCATAAAATTCATGTAAAAATATAACAAAACTGATTATCAGTTGTTAGGTATACGATTTGACACCCCCTACCTATTAGTAATACACTATTGTGATACACGACACTATAACAAATTGGCTAATATTATAAAGAAGAAACAAAATAACCATAACTAGACCATCGCTATCCTGAAAATAACCATATAGCTCATCCTGCACTCCATTGATTTCAAATTATAAGATCACATGATTGTGATATAAAGGTAAATTTCATTATATTTTAAATTTAATATACAATAAATTGGAATATTTAATTAGATTGGCCAAATAAGTGACTAGGTCCGCAAGACCTCATTTTCATAACACTAAATTTAGTAATTCGTTAACCTTATGTGTAAATTCCATATGGCATAAAGTTAGCTTTCATTAAGTCCAAATACGCGGTCACCGTATAATTATTAAGTTGCACACTTTTTGAAAGCTGAAAAGAGATCAAAGGGAGATATTTTCTGAGCCAAACGATGTGATACTCCAAAATATTCTGGCCAGACACTATCATAGTATCCTAACCTAAAATATCTAAATAAAATTCTATAATTACTAATCAATTAATTTGCTATAGCAAATTCAATATTTAAAAATTGGTCTCAAGTGATAGTAAAATACAAAAAAATGCATTGAATTAGATGAAGCGCCTGACGCGGCGGTGAACCGGACCGGATAGCTATGATCTATTCCAACAATAGACTTACTTGCGCGACAATAAATTATTAAACAGTACATAACTATTACGATTGGCAGAGGTAAACAAGCTAAATCCTTAATATTACCAGCTATAAAACCTGTACATCACCGTAACCCAAACTGCTTTCGCTAGGTAGAAATAGAAATTAGGAGTAGTCACTTATGTAAATACAATTAGGTAGTTACTCTCTTTCAAGTCATTAATTATTTTAAAATATCCTTTAGTTTGGTTACGTAATTAAATAACTAGTAATATTGCACTGAGTATGAAATGCTATCAAATAATAAGCGCCCACTTTATTATGAACGATACAATATAAAAATCTTTAATATACTTAAAAGTAAATATAAATCTTTGTGGAAGAATGTTTGGTGACTATTATTATGTATTCTAAAAGGAACGTAGGAGCTTGATATTTAAGTGGGCTCCCATATTCAATAGACAATTGTATAAATCTAGTATGAGTTATGACTATTTTAAAAAATTGCACAAGTGAAATTGCATGTTCACAGCTACTAAACAGCACTAATGCCACAACTTAGGACGAGATGGGAAACGATCGGATCTGCTAACTGGATGCGGTCATCTTTTGGACCGTCGACGAACATTTTACGGTCTTCGTAGGTATATCGATTCATTTACAATGGCGTCTTATCATTCTAGATACATTAGTAAATTTTAAAGGGTATGAAAAAAATTAAGGTAAAATCTCGAGTGATACTGTAATCTCTAGGTATGTAACGACGTATGTATATTACCCGTTGACCAGACAGATGCGACCTCTGGATGCTAGATGCCTTACATTTATGCAAAGTAACTAATCATTAAAACATTAATATTACAATAGGAGTCGAATCGTAGCGTGTTAACACTCAGGTTCTAGCACCATTCCATTTTATCACATTTCAGTTACCGTACCACTCTAAAGTGTTTAGCTAAAAATGTAACAATCTTAAATCTTAATTGAAAATTACATACATAAACGCTAGGTTAGTCCCAATCGTAAAATGCCAATATTAGTTAACTAAATGCGCAACCTCGAATCGTTCCTCCCTATCTAAAGTAATTGAAAGAGGCCGAGGAGCCAAGCACCGACCGCTCGAGCCTTTGGGCCGCAGGGCCCGTTACCATAACTAAACACCTACCAACGATAAAATAATAAAACTTGTTAACATTTAAGATGTATTATTACCTAATCGTCAACTGAATATAAACGAAATCATTGTTACTATACGATGTATCAATAAAAACAAACAACACTAATAAATCATATTACATAATAATTATATAAATATAAAATTATTTAAATCAGACAATAGAATATATCTAAGTATAAAAAAACAATCTCCGTAAATAGATCAACTAGTCTAGTATAAAAATCTTTTCGTATGTTTCCTTAGGCGCTATCCGTTAATACATCACAAATCCTTAATAATTATCCATCTTGCAAAGGCCTCATAGAGTTACAAATGCATCTACACTGAGATTCAGTCAATATTTATATGTCGTTGACCAACGACAGATCACAATCTCTTGCCAGTCCTCAATAACCTGTTCCCATTCAGATGTCGTTCCGCACCACCCATAGGATTTAATAACATAAATACAATTAGCTACAGGAAACTTAAAATTTCCTATCTAACGAATAAATATAACAAGACAATGTCGGCCCGATTGGGGGCAACCGTTAATAGCCAGCATCACTTCGCGGTCGCACCGCTACTCAATATAGTGTATATTCTTAAATAGCTTAAGACTTCTATCGATACAATATAAAAAATAATATGGTAATAAAATTAACATCATATTATTGCTTTTGCCCGTTCCCGTATAGCGATTGGTATAGAAAAAAAATTTGCTTACCTACTTACATACCCTTCGAGTCATAACTTTAGTAACGTCGACTTAAAGGTTTACAACTTTATGCGGAATATTACTAGTTTAAAATTTCCTTACGCGGAATCTTATACAAGGTCACACTGGGGCAAGTCAAATGCACAACCGAGACAATACTAAAACGAATCGCCCGTCGGGGGCTACGTTAAGAACTCAATTTTAAGGCCCGCTTAAGTAATAGCACTTCAGCTTAATCCTAAGTAGGAAATAGTTCGAACGCGAGACGGTCCGTTAAAATTTTGACACATCATCGAGGACAGTCTGGGCTGGCCGGGCGCGCGCTCACAGAGCGTCGAGGCCGAGCCAGTACATGGACAATCAGTCGAAGGCCGCGTCCAGGTGGTTGGTGAAGAGCGGCGCGTGCGCGTGCGGCGCGTGCGCGGGCGCGGGCGCGGCGGGCGGCGCCGCGGGCTCGAACTTGCGCGTGTCCGGGTTGTACGCCGGGTGCTTGAACTTGCAGTGCGTGCGCAGGTTGTCCGAGCGCGTGTACGTCGCGCGGCACAGCGGGCACTCGAACCGCCCCGGGAAGTGCACGTGATAATGGTTGCGGATGTGCGTCACCACCTTGCCGCACAGCTTGCAGCGGTGCAGGTTCAGCGCGCCCGTCACTCGCTCGAACGTCAGCCGCATGTGCCAGCCCTTGGAGCCTGCAACCAGCCACCGTTCACTCCATACGCTCTCTCTTCCCCTCCCCCCCTCACCGTCTCTCTCTCGCGCCCCAACGCAACTCTCACGCTTTGCGGATCGACACCGCGTTGCGCTGCGGTGATTTCGTTATCGTTGTGACCGACGCGAACGTAGAGATGCATTAGGCGGTTCGTTAGGTTTTTTAAACATTTGAAGATGACAGCATCTTAATAGAGTACTAAACTATTTTTTCTGCAGCATTTTTTAAACTAAATGGAACAGGCCTTATTTTATTGAAAGAGATACGTTATCACAGTAGAACCTCGAATTTAAGACTAATTAATAAAGAATACATGGGAATGTTTACGATCCATACTTTTATTTATAAATGATATATTAGAGTCTTTCATGATTCTCCAAGTTCTACTGTAATGGAAAATCAAGGTTCTCTAAAAATAATGGCTGACTCCAATGTTTTTAGTAAATTAGCACTATGTATAATAAGAAAAAGCTTAGATAATTATTTTTTTACGCTATGCTATAATGCTCTTCCTAGAACTATGAATTAAAAGCGTTTATCAACGAGAAAGAAAGTTGAGAAATTATTAGAACAGAATTCAGAACTTATTACGAAAAGTAATGAAAGTTCAGTAGATCTTCATGCAAAAATGAGTCAATGATATCGAAGAAATGGTGTTTGTTATTTGTCAGCGTTATTACATTTGCATGAAATGTTATTGAAACTGTCACCAAGCCTGTATATAAATTGCGATTTTTGAGATATAGGTCTGCTTATATAAAGAAAGCATGGAAAGAGGATGAAAATGAAAAAGAAAAGAAGTAAATAAAAGAATATATTTGCAACGAACACATTGTAACGATAGATTTAGGTACAAACTAAATAGTAATTAAAAGGTAAGTAAGGGAAAATAAGTTAATATTAGAAATATTAAAACGAATGTTCCTTAAAATACATTAGCAAAATCAGTCTTTCACTCAGCAGACGAGTAATGTCACCTTTAAACACGGCTACAAGGAACATTAAGAGATCATTAAATTTAAAGTTAATATTATTAGTGGGTCGGGTTTCATTTATACTTCAACATAGGTTCTTCTAACTACAAAATACATTAGATACGATGATTTTAGGCGATAAATTAGGATTTTAAATTATGACCACAAATGTTAAAGATATATGAGACCCGATCCTCATTCACAGAAAAAAATACTGTCAGGTAATTAATATACACACAAGTTAAAAATCAACATGTTATTAACAATGTAAAACCCTAATTATGCTGTGAAACAGTTTATTTCCATTACAAATAATTGTTAATATAGAAGCGAAAATCCAGAATATGTAAAGCATTTTATTATCTAAGTAATATTTTAAAAAGGCACGTCGTTTATTCTGATTAAATGTGTGAAAAATACACTCTGATTTTCGCTTCCATTTTAAGGTGTAAAGCCAGCAGTTACTTTATGTGCAAATATTTCGCAAGACATAATTATGTTTAAATTAATTATTCAAATAAATAACACTGTCTAAAGTTCATTGTGATTTTTTCTGTAAATTATTAAGACAGTAATTAAAACAATGGGATTTGCTTCCGCTTTATGTTTTGTTGCTTTTTTTGTAACGTCTTTGCACAATGAGACAGTACATTTTCTAAAATAATTTAGTCCAAAACGTTTTTGAATACATGTTCTATAAGAAAATGACTGTAAGCCTTTCACCTTAATGTTGATACCTAATGAATATTTACTATCACAGAAATTAGGTATAACAGAGATTCTCCGGTGCATTTTTTAAAAACATCACCTTTAAATAGCAAAAAACTGCTATTATTCCCAGCTCCCAATATTAAGTTTACAATTTATTGCGAAATACAAAATTTGTCGAATGATATTTCAGCGAAGCTGCAAGTACCAACCATGGCACACCATCCTCTCTATGAGCATTTAGACATTCAAATCATTATTTCAATAAAATACACACACCACACCTTACTTCTAATTACAAAATGATAATAGTTAGAATCAGTGAATAAGCCTCCTATGTGTTAGACTACTAATATTAGTAATTTAAGTAGTTTTAATCGGGATTGCATACATATAGTTGTTTGAAAAATATAGAGCGTAACCGTTTACAAAATTGTCCTTGAAATTTATATCAACTGATAATCCCTGGTAGGAATTAGAACCTACACATTTGAAGATTTCAGCATTTTGTTTGAATATTCGATAAATTGCTCGATCTGAGTACATTCCAGTGCTTCATTCGGAGATGTCTTTTCAAGTTGTCGGCCCTGGTCAGAGTGATGGGACACAGGGGACACTTGTGCTGTTCCGGATTATGAGATTTCATGTGTTTTTTTATGTTGCTTACGTGTTTACCACATATCGAACAAGACATAGGGCCACTGTACAATTTTTGTTTTAATCCTATTTTAAAACATTTAATTAAATTTTCACTATTTGCTATGTTGTGGCAGAAATGATCCTGTGGTTTACTGTTTTCATCAACGCCATAACTTTCACCTGTAATATATGTAGTTTTTCTTCACATCTTGTTTTACTTTAAATATACATGCTATTTCCTAAAATATCGAATTCTCGCTATACCTGAATCCAGTTTAAATTTAGCTGACAATCTTAGACCATTTTACATGCAAACCCTATCCCAAACTAAAACTTCCTTTACACTAAAACTGATCTAGTATTTGACATACAATTAATTAATCTTTTTCGCACGACCTATGTCCCTCAGGGGGCGCCAAATCATCAGAATAAACACTATTCCTCACACCGATTTCTTCAAAACACGAAAAAAATATATACTATAATAAGCATAATGGAAAATTAAACTCAACAAGCGTTAATGTATGATCGATGCAAATTAGAACAGAATAAGAAGCCACAATACTCATGGCATGCTTTTAATGTTTTAACATGCATTCAAGTGTGTGATGCCTAAAATACCAAGGAATAAAATAATGATATAAAAATTCATTGAAATTTTAAGTAGTGCTTCTTCGACAACTCCTTAGTATTTGTAAGCAGCTTTTATATTATTGCGAAACAAAGCAAACCAAGTTACCAAGAAGCATTTCAAGGGGGTTGTTACTAGTTAACACTTAAGTCACCAATTAATGTATTGCAATCAATGTTATGCCACAAAGTACACTCCACAAAGGAATTTAAGTATATGAATCTAATTACAATTTGAATACAAGTGTGGTATAACCCTGACTACATAATACATGTATAAAATTCAACAGCTACTAATAACTTTTATCAAAAATAAATTAATAACACGGACCAGGAGAAAATATTATAATAACATTAAAGTATGCATTTCTCGGGTATTCAAATTTTTAAATTTAAATGTTATTGGTAGCTGTCAAGTAAAAGGGATAAGACTCACCATCAATGGTGTCAGTTTGATCGGGGTGGGGCTGGATCAGTGGCTCGCTCTCATTGCATTCGTTGGTCATGTTTTGCTGGCTCAGCATCGATGCCATTTCATTCACTCCAATTCCCTGAAATATTAGAAATAAAACACTTGAATTATATAAATGTGCTTCGAATGACATACAATATCATAAGAATTCGATATTACTGCTCTTTTTAATCATAATTTGTTTAAAGTCTGTATTTAGACTTTTTTAAGCACACTTTGAGAGTAAAGAAGTATATTTTTTTATCTGTGATCTTAGGTTCATGCGCTTTACTTTTTGAATAAATCCTAATCTTATGTTTTATAGTAATTGTAAAAGAGTATCCATGATGACATATTCTATACAGAAACATTTTATTTTTTAAGTTTTAGTTACCTTCTAAAATTTCACAGGTAAAGTTTTTTTTTGTTGCAGGGACGAATTCGAAACAAAACATACAGGTTAAAACATATTTTATTAATTAATTGCGATAATGACCATGACTTATATACTTTAAGTAACATTTAGTTTGTTTTTAAATTTAAGAAGTAGTTTTACTTTTTAACGTAATTATATTAGGTATATGAAATGTTTTTTACACAAAAACAATGTAACTATTTACAGTTACTTAAAATAACACATTTTTAAATGTCAATCACTGGATGCAATCTTTACTTGATCACTTTGAGAATTCTCCCGCTCTTCACAGAATTTATGTGATTTACTCTTATTATGATGATTAATAATTTCAAGTCTGAAGTTAGCATTGCCTTCTACAAACGACGTTCTATGCGAATTGAGTTCATGCGACCATTTTCTACAATATCGGCAATACATAATGTTTTTCTTTTTGTCATAATCCAGCCAGGGAAACAGCGCAAGCCAAGTAATTCGAAATCGGCCCAATTTCCTTATGCTTGATGGAGCCGTTTTTGGAGGTGCTACGGAGTTTGGCTGGATTGGTTCCACGAGAAGCGTCGGGAGAATAGGTTTTGTTGTGTTTATAATAGGTTTCTTGCATAAATTTGTAGGATCGCTATTTCCGTCATTATCTCCATGTTCCACTGCGAGCTGACCACCGACAGTCTGCGAGAGAAGGAAAGGATCTGCTTTACTTTAGCGATTTTTTTAAACAAAAGCGCTATTAACTATGATGGATATCATCAGGCAGATCCCTTCCTTCCCTTGCCTTTAAGATCAAATAAAGTAGTTTTAACGCCAGAAGAAAAAGATCGTCCTCATGTTTAATGGCATAGGAGAAGATTTGTAAAATTTTATTGAATAACAATCGATAAGCTGCTTTTTGTTTTTCCGTTTAACGCTATAAAATATGAGGTGAATTTATAACTGTATGATGTCACAATAAGGGTGATACGACGCGATGCCATAACCTTAGTGGCAACACTGCCGCTGGGTTGACGCTGTCATTGCATATGTTTAGGTTTTTATGTGCTTTCACACCGCGCCGCCACTAGAGCGACCAGGTGCGGTGCCAATGCGACAAGACACCATGACGGCGTCGTGTGTAAACATTCTAACGTTTACACACAGCAGATGGATGACTAGTGATGTGCTAGATCATAAAAATATCCGTTAATACGGGTTTAAACTTTTTTGTTGAGCATTTTATAAGTACCATCACGTCATTCGATTTGCAGTCTGAGTTCCCGTTTCGATAATTTCGTGTATATTTAAGACAGAGATAGATTTATATTCGCGGATACTGATATCCGGCACATCACTAGCCCAGTCGTGTTCGTTCGCACTGACCGACAGGTGCGTCTGTTCGAACGCGGGCGGCGGGTGGTGCAGCGGCGCGCGGGGGTCGTGCGCGGCGTGCGGCGCGTGCGCGTACATCGCGTCGGGCTCCTGCTTCACGTGCGGCGTGTGCGCGGGCGAGCGCGCCGCGCGCACCGGCGTGTGCGCCGGCGGCGGCGTCGACGGCTCCGAGCCGGACCCCGTCGAGCCGCCCTTGCCGACCTTCACGTGCGCCTGTGCAAACGCTACGTTCAAACACACCGAAAACATGCCAGATTCCAAAAAAATCCACTTTTAATTGATTTCTAGTACAGGATGTTCTCCTGAAATCAGATTGCAATTATTATTTATATTACATAACATACAATTAACACCTTTAGAATTACAATACAAGTTCAACTATCGTTAGACTAACTTATGTACAAAAAAATGCGTTATAACTGGCAAACTGTTCAATGACATTGACTCGTCTAATTACCGTGAATACCGCTAAATGGAAGTACGAGTAGTTTCAGGATTATTTTTTTTCTTATCAAGTATTAGCAAAGTTAATGTAATTCTAAAGATGTCAACTGTATCTTTAATGCAGATATAGAAAAAAATCTAAAAATCGCATACAGAAAAGTTTAAAAAAACCCTATATAAAAAGTACTAAAATTCGCCGCATTGCATCGATTTTATTACTTTCGGTACCTCGTAGTGGCGGTAGGCGAAGTCGATGTCTTCCCGGGGCAAAGCGGAGTTCTTCCTGCGTCGTTTCTCGGCCGAGGCGTGGTGCGGCGGCAGCGCGGGCGGCTGCGGCGCGGGCAGCGGCGTGAGCGGCGCCGCGTTGTGCGCCGCGGGCGGCGTCGCGAACTCCGCGCGCGACGACAGGTTCTCCGCGCTCACTGACGGCGTCGACCTCTCCTCCGGCTGCGAACGGCCCGTTACGCACTTTTTATACGTACAAGTTATATACTCAAACTGATCGATCATACCATCGATTTGAAACAAGAATTAAGGTTCGTTTGCGTTTACAGACACGTACTGTAGGAGACAAAATATTTTTCTATATAATATAATATATTGTATAGAAAAATATTAAATATATACAATATTATTGACAGGCTTGGTCCGGGTTACAAAGTTACATTAATAAATAATTATGGCATTACACATTGCATAGGTTACTATTTCGTTTGCCACAACAGCACACATGTGATACTTTTAATGTCTGTAACGTAAAAACGAAATTTATTGTTAACTGTCTTTTATTTTCAACAAATTCAAGCTATTTTTATAAATAAAGCAAAATTTATTCTATCTTAGTTTTTTCTAATATTGTAAATATAAACGAACATTATGTTTTTTATAATTATAACTGTTATAATTCACACATAACTTCAACACTTATTTTCCCTGATCAAAACATGTGCAACACACATGAAATGAATTTTAAAGGAATAAAAATCTAGACATATTAATCGATTTTGATAGCATCAAACAGATTCAGTGACCTATATAAATATTCTGTTTAATGATTATGTTTACGATACACGCATAGATTAGAACTAATCTATGGATACACGTTAAAAATTCTGGTAGTTTTTGCTTAAAACAATAAAATAAATATGCTGCAATGTTTGTATAATACTCTGGAAATAATTAGCGGTATTTATTGTGAAGTCTAGATGTATATCTTAAAGGACAAGTTATAAATTATATTTATTTAAGATAACAAATTACACAAAAGCTTATAAACGTGTGAAATTTAACACAACCGAATCTACGAGCCGATTTGTCACACGCGTATTTATATAACCGGTTTGTAAACTAGTCTATTATAAATGATGCACGTGTAAATGTTTAAAAACGCGAACGCATAGTGTATTATGGCGGTGAAATTAATACATAAAGTAAGAAAGTCAATCGAGCGGTATCGGAGTCCGTAACACGGGCGTAGCGGTTTTTTGATGCTCCCTCGTGTCCTACTCACGCATAAACTTATTAAAAGTAAACTTCGAAGTATTAGTCTAGAAGTTTAATACTAAACTTTGAATTGCGTGAATTATAAAAAAAATGTAACTTAGAAGTGTTGGAATTAGTAAATTATTTATTTAATATTTTTTTTAGATACTACTCAACATAAAGAAAAGTAATTAAATTTTTATTTAAAAAATACATTTGTTTGATTTTGCCAGTAAATGTTGCCTGGTCAAAATGAATCTAATTTCAATGCGGTTTTATTTATTACATTACTGTTATGTGCAGATTATATAATGAATTTAGGTTAAAGTACAATATATAATTTATGGTCGACATTAGGTTCTTACAATAAAATCACAATGCAAATATATTGTTATCATATAAAAAGTGAAAAATCTTACTGTATTACGTTTGGAATACAAGGATTTTTATATACATTTAAAACATTGTGAGAAGAAAAAGAAAAAAATAGCAAATATTTATTTTTATAGACTTTTTTCATATTATTAAATCGAAATTGTCATGAGGTACTTTATGAAACAATATTCTATACTTCTTATTTATCATTATCATATCACATCAGGAAAATATACACCAAAAATGTATTATGGCAATACTTTGACAACCATTTTGTCAAAGATTTCTCAATAGGTTTTAATATGTGTAGGTAGGCGAATTTGCCGTATTTCTCTTTGAATTATACAAGTTTCTTGTTTGTATCATAAATAGGAGTATTAAATAATAAAGACTAAAAAATATATAATATAATAAGTCATTATATGAGATACTACATTTTTTTTTCATTTATAAAATTGTGATTCACATATATTTTATAATATCAACTTTAACTAGTTTATAAATACTTGTTTAATATATCATAACTTTGGTTTATTGAAAAATAATTGGTGCCGTAAGTCGTATTAATTTATGTTATAACCTTATAAAGGAAAAATTGATAAAGTAGTAAATATTGTTTGTTTACTTATATTTATTTATTTAACAAACTAAATACTATTTTAATTTGTATGATATCTCACCTTAGGATTCAATGTATTGTTTTCTGTCAAACCCCTTACTTGTAAACTTTCAGCAGTCTTTAGGAACATCGGTAGCATATTTTGGCCAACATTTACCTCACCCTGAAAAAGAATATGATAATCACAGTAAGGAATAAATAAATTGTTACTTATTAATTTTAAATATGGACATTGTTCTTACCTTATACATAAAGTCTAAAAGTGACTTTATCTCTGAAAACCGCACATCTTTCAGGAATATAATTGGGTGTGGGTGTGAGTTTTGCATAAATATGCTTTCAAAATATGGGGAACATGCGGAGAGTATTGTCTGGTGTGCCTAGAACAAAAAATGTACATAATAATATATTCTTGAATAGGATACTTAAAACAAAACAAATGCATAGTTACGAATGAAGGTCTTCACAGAAGAAATCATTACATTGATTCTGTCTCTAATTAGCGTTTTTGTGGTCTATTCATATTTTAATTTAGCCGTTGTTTGCCTACATTTACTAAAAATAGTTGTCATACATACAGTAGAAATAAATATAAAACCTTAGTGCCTTAGACATGCTGCTCAAAATATAGTCAGTACATAACTTTGTTGAAATTTAAGCAAGTTTAAATTCATGCAACCGACCAAAATACTAGTATATACTACTAGTTCACATTTCTAAACCCTAAAACTTGCAAAACAAGAGCCATAAAAATTAGAAAGTTAAAACATGCAGCTCTTCTGCAGACTCCTACCTAAACTATTCACTGTCGACCTACAAAGTAAATTGCATTTTATTAGCATAAACTTTAACTTTCATAATTGTACATTTTAAATGGAATGTGAAGGAAGTGTCTGGCCAAGTGGTATTGACCTTTTAAATCTGCCAGGCTCTATGTTCATAGAAAAACATTGGACGTTAACTCTTCAGATTGTCTTTTATTTATATGCCCTTTATTGTTCAATGTATTGAATTATATTACTTAACACGCAGGTGTAAAATAAAGAAAATGAGGAAAAAATATTTTTCTATAAAACATGACAAAAATATCAATATTAATATATACTCTAGTACTGGTATATTTTTTTCATTAATAAATAGTTCATAAACCCACATACTTCATATAAATTATGTCTTTTATATACAAATCCTCATAACAATAAATACACCTAGAAGAGGCACTGAAATCTAAAATACATATAGTAGTTACTCAGTTTCAAAGTTTATTATATGTTAATTGCATTCTAAATGTTTTTATATTAAACAACGAAGCACAATTTGAGTAAAAATAACCTTGTAAAATTAGCAAATATTTAAATATTTACAATGTGGACTGCCTTGGCTTAATAGCTCGTAAGAAGGAATATTTGACACTGATGGCTAAAAATATTCTTTATGCAACCATGAAACATTAAATAATTTTTGTAATAATATTGTGTTGAGCAGTCCTATCGCTGCTTATAATTACTATGTTTTTATTTAATTAATACTTTTATTTTTATGAAAACTAAGTAATTAAGGGGTACTGTTACTGATAAAATAATATTTGATTCATCCATTACGTTTTAATGTCAACATACTCAATTGAAAGCATTCCAAATAAACATAAGATGCTAAGATCATTACTCAAGATTGTTTACTATTGTATGCAATTTGTTGTGACATAACAATAACAAACACTAACATGTTAATAATCATGTGTAATTCATAGCATCCCTAGTAGTAAATAATGTAATTAATAAATATAATTATAAACATCATATAGCTAGAAATAATATCTGCTACATATAACGATAATGTTAGAATGGTATCTAGTTCAGTAATATATTATAATGTGTAGGATTAAATGCTTTACTTATAATTATGAAAAATATATAAATAAATTTAAAAATACTTACTTTGACTGTCTCCCCATCACAAGCAAGTGTGACATCGCACAGAGCCTCTCGTTGCAGCAGGCTCGCAAGCACATCAGTCAGATTGTTTGGATGGTTGTTCCAGCGCAAGCAGAACTGCTGGTCCATTGTAGGTGCTAGTGTCAACGACCGTGCTGAAAATTATCGTCATATCAATGGAAGTGCTAGTACATATGTTTATGCTCATTCATATACAAAAAAAAAAATATGTGCAAATATTGCAAATATTTCGCGAACACTGAAACTAGCACGAAGATAAACACATACTCGGCTTCACTAGACGACCAGAAGGTAATTACACACATGCGCCGTTTATCAAATTTACATTAATGCCATTATGTACAAAAAATTGGCGGCCATAGGGCCTAGATAGTAGAGCGGAGAGATAAGTGACATCAGCGGCTCGAATTAATAGGGGCCGCGGGCAGCGAGCTTACTGTACTCCACATTGACAGTTAGCCCGCCGAGTGCCGACACATATCTACTTGTTGCATGCTTTGAACGAAACCCATACATTATGTAATTTAAGTCCAGGAGGCAGACGGCGGGGCCACCGACCCTACGGGATGCGAAAACCTCTAGTCGTCTATAAAACGAGTTTAGAAAAGTAGTACCGCTGGCCAAAAAAATCGCAACATGCTGACACCGTTATAATCGCCAAGCTGGATGTGCCAGTTGCTAATTCCAAACGCGTGGTTTCAGGAATGTGAAGATGCACCATTATTGTCGTTATGGCTCACTCCGCGTGCCTGGAAATTGATGATCGAAGGACGAACGGGATTTCTAAACGCGTAGTTGTGTCAACTCTAGCTATTCGTAGCGCCATTTGCCGATTCCGTATCTCAGAATCTTAGAATTATCAATCAACAACGAAATTTTCTATTACACACAATTAATTCACAAACACAAACAAATATAAACTTCAAGGCACGTATAGTCAATAATTCCTAACTCACCATTTGCAAAATTTTTGCCATCACAAACGCCACCCGACCCCTACCTTGCACTGTCTTTTTGACCACACACACATCTCGATTTCCGTGTTCACTCACGGCACCTCACGGCCTTCGGAATATCTTTCACATCATAATCGGCCAGTATTCGCAACGCGAACTTCATACGTTTCTATCAGGCGCGCTAAATTTAAATTTTGCAACACTGCTTGTCGCTAAACCGGGCTATAAGAACTTAACAGTGTCAATTTAATACATTAGATGTATTGAAATGAAAAATATTTTACAAGGAAATAACCCATTTGAGATAAAAATGGAACATTTTTGTATACATCTATTAATGCAATTTCTTTGTCCATAGATACTGAAATGAGGTTATGACGCTAAAACAAAATCGGCTTGTGAAAACATTTTGCCAAAAACTACGAATCTTAATCTTTATCGCGCATAAATGCAATATTTGTGTTATAAGTACCTTTTGGATAAAATTTATTTAAACTCAAACGTTATTTGGATAATAACATTGGCCTTGACATTTTCGTTATCCGAAATTTGCACATCCTTCTGACTTTAGCAGCGCCATCTAGAAAAACTTTCAACGCGGAAGAAATAGCAATGTTGTTGCCACATTACTTACAAAGATGGCGCTTTGTACCTTGGTAACGTGAAATAGTCGTATTTCGATAGGACAACGACCTTAAAAATATTATTTACTGTAAGTACTAAACCTAAACTGGTTATCTAGCACTGAGAGTTAAAAACTAAATTATGTGTTTAATAATACGTGAATGGCTGATGTTAAATTTTAAAGTGTGTATCTACCTATCCCAGACTAAAAAAAGAAGACAAAATTAGTTTCAGATAAATGAGGTTTTTTTTTATTTTTGTGGATATAAAATAGGGGTTGCAAGAATTTATGAAAATTTATTTATTTACTAATCAGATTCTTACACTGTAATAGATGTCATTTATAGCTACATATATAATTCTTCAATTTAATTTTTTCAACGTGATATCCACGTACATACTTTAAATTTAGATTAAAACCACAACAGTATATTTTTAGTTATAAGGTTTTCTTATATTAAGTCGTTTAAAGTAGATAAATTGTAAAGTTAGTTGTGGTAACATCACAGTTGGGGGACTGTAGGATAAAAATTGTAAAGTAAATTTTAGAAAAGATGATCATTTTATCTTAAAAAAATTATCGTACCTAACTGACAGTGTTGCTGTGGTATTATCCGTATTTATCCCAAATAATCTATCTACTTACTATTACCCGAATTCCCTTTTTTAATTTTATTTTTTTGCTATTTTATTGGCTACATGAAATATTACAAGCTGTATAGTGTACCTATACGTACAATAAAAAACAATTAAACTCATATCTGCTAAGTAATGTCAGATAAAAAAAAAACAAAATCTGCCGTAAATTTCGCAATACTGGCAGTATTGAAGCAAAACTTGTATGAGTTTTGAACTTTATTGTAGATGTATGGTAGATATAATTATTTATGTCGAATCGCATTTAAATCATTACGATAACATATTTTTTTAATTTTCTAATATCATACAGGAATGTAACGAGATGTTAAGAGTTTCTGATTTGTGGGTACCACACGCAATCGATATGATTTGAAAGTGTGAGCGTAATTCGTGTGTTGGTACTACACATTTTTTTATAATTTGATATGCTTATTTTGCTTCAGTCTTGGTCCAAATAAGGAACCATGTGAAATTATAAAAAAATAGGTATAAATATAGCTATTGTTAGAAATATTTTTCCGCAAAATAAATTATGTAAAGTAGGTATGTACTTACTCTACATGTGCTGATTTGAAGATCAATGAACTTGCTTCAAGAACCCATATGAAGTATAAATAGTCTACGTGCAAGTAAACGTTTATTGTGCTGCGATTTAAAGCATGAGTTCGACGTAAACGAAAGAAATATTACAGGATAAGATTTTAGATTCTGTTACACAAAGCGTGCCAATTTAGAATCGTGTAACGAATTCGGCGCCTAGATAGAACGAGACGCGCGACCTCATAATCAGTGGGTCATTGAACTTGGCAATAAATCGGTAAATTCGGCCTTCTGTTCTTCAATAGAACTTTAATGTTCCAACTAGGCATGTCTAGACATTACGCAGATTTCAATAAACTTTATGTATATAATGTATATTGTAGGTACTATTATTGTATTCTACTTGATTGCCTAATTTGACGATCTGATTGAGAATATTATTAGTCGTCTATGTTTACAAAACAGACTGAAAGATTATGACCGCCTAAACTTTTTTGCTACAAAAATCAAATATAGTAAATAGAGCAACACGTGTTGTTAAAATACGCTAAATTGAGCATTTTAACGTATTGTATATAATATAATTTATAGGTATGTAGGTACTGTAACAGGTCTTTAACAAGTAATGTTATTAATAAACGACTTTTGGTAGGTTTTTAGCAGTAATTAACCTGTTGCTCACTGCTGTAAATAGAGAGTGCACTTAATGTAATTGAATCTTTTAGGATTCCATCAACTATTAAAAATATCCTATGTTGATCTGTCTGTAACAGATTATTTTGTACAAAGTAAATATGCTGAACAAAAAATTAAATTTGTTATGTACACTGAGTCAGGTGACCCAATGTCGAAAATATAGAGTAAAAGCGATTACTTAGTGTTGGAGGCCAATTTTGGGCGGCAAATTACTAATCATATTTTTTTCTTCAACTTAGTATTTTTATCTCCGCAACCATTGAGATTATTTGAGAACATTGAGAAAATACCTCATAAAAAGTTTGTAATACGACCTAAACTTATTCATTAATTGTTCATCATATAAATAAATATAAAGAAAGTTTATTAGCATTCATCTTCCTACGTACCGCGATACTATTGCTCAAAACTTAGCGTAAGGAGAATTAAGAATTATAAACAGTAAGGGAATTTTTCTTATGTGTAACATATTTAACATATTTTTATGTCTTATTTACTTGAGCAGTTTAGTATAGTTCTAGTTTTCAAAATACTTTTTAAGTTATACGCCTATTATATTTGAATTGATTAAATCAAACTTTGTTATACCTAATTTAAACATACCTAAATCATCACGTAGGTAATCAATCAGACACCTGTGGGTGAACGTACCTATCTATAATGTTTACAATGTGTATTTCATTTCATTTTTACGCAATTTAAATAAAGTAATAAGCAAAATAAATTTCCATTAATCTACTCAAATGCACCTAAAAGTTATTTATAAAATTCGCATCTACAAAAGTAGCATTGACTACGACATTAATTTTAAAGTATTAATTGTCACGCACTCTCCATAATTAATTCTAAGTAAGATATTCAACAAATACTACGTGTGCATTAGGGATGATGAGAGTGGCTGTCGGTGTCACTCGGTAATGTAATGCAGTGCAAATGAGTCAATCTCCACGGGGCCGGGTGGTCACAGTGCTATTACGAAATCGATTTGTTCTCAACCCCATCGACATCTAAGCTGAGATCCGACGATTGTGCCGTAATCGAAAACGTTATTTTAATTAATAGATCTATCTCCCCTACATGTTATGCTGATTAATTTTTCTATGGGACATTATGCACTACCTTTTAAAAACTACGACACAAATGTACAAAATAAATAAATTTGAAAATTAACAAGTTATAACTATACTGACGTGGCGGTTAAACATCAGAATCGCCCAAAGATAACATAGCATTGAAAACTTATTGAGCAGTTAGAGATATAGAGTCGACATAGTACGAGGACCAAACTAATTTCCTTATTGCAATTATATTAATATCCTTAAAATTATCATAGTACCTACTGATGGATAAGCTAGACCATGACTCATATTAGGATATTACGATAACATCCTATATACTACGTACAAGAAAGTGGATATGAGAGAAGAAAAATCAGAATATTATGCAGATTTTTGGAATTTGATACATTCCAAATTTTTCTTTACTATTATTTCATAAAAAAATAAACGACCTGAAGGTCGTGTTCTTCCTGATTCGAGCGTAATTAATTATAGGGATTTTTACATTCATATGATTTCCACCCTAGGATTGGCGATGCCATGTACATACAAATCAGGACTGAAGACTATTTACCTTTAGTATGTGTCTGGATTGAACCTGAAACTCTATGTGTCAAACCGGCGAGAGGACCGCTGCCGCATGTAGATATAAAATGTTACACTTCTTCAATGGGAGATGCAACAGATATTTTCTTGTTAGATGCCAAACAAAAGCAACCCTTATTGACAAATCAAATTTAATAAAATTTACGACTTAACCATTTTGATGTTATAGGTACTTCTTAATGATCCCGGTAGAGTCAGAATTGCTTAGGGTATCATGTTTTGGGGACACCAGAAACAGCTCATATATCCGCACGTTTTGTTTTTTTTTTAAATTCCGATACCAGTTTAATTAAGGATAGGCGTGGATTGCTTAGGGCATCAAGTAGACTTAATCTGGATCCGGATTAATCCCGCACTGGGTATAGTCAGTATACTCGAAGTTGTTAACACATACTTAGTATATGAGTATAAAGGATCCATGTAAGTATGGTATATTTGCAAAAGTGCTAATTGTAAAATGAAAGACACGGTACGACACGTCTATAAGATAGGTACGTCATCCCTTCTTTGGAACGGAATTCATGTAGTGGTAGTTCAAGTGAAAATTGTTAATCTTTGTAACAATTTTTAATATTGAATGGTTATAATGGGAATATCTTTATTCTGAGGTACGAGGAATATTATTGTATTACTCGCGTCACGGAACTGGCAATCTAATAATGACGTGAGAGGAAAGTCGTCCACGATGCACTTAGTTTTCCAATCTAAACAATAGAAATTCAACGGGTGCGCGGCCCGCGGGACACTGATCTATCTCTATGTAAATTATCCGGGAAATAACAGACTTGCGTTCATCAGGTCGACAGGTCACGTGGTATAGTCGTGATAAACAGGTTCTCATTTTTTTATATTACAAAGAAAAATACCGATATTGAGCATGTATCTTTGAAATTCGTATTGCCTTTATAAGAGTCAAAATATAAAGCTAATGTAATCTCCATACATAGCTACGTACGTCAAATATTCTACTGAGCTCAATATGCTTCTTTACAAACGGTAAGCAACTGAAGAATATGTAACGTAATTTAAAAAATGTACTTGCAAGTAACTTTGGTCTGAAGTATTTTAATACTAAATGTAGGAGTATATTTTTAATGCAACAAAAATTCATTTCCTGCAGAAAAATGATACAATGAGAAATGATACAAATGCCGTTAATTATGTGCAGTTAACATTTTTTCTATACCTAGAGCGAAGAAATAGAAGAAATCTGGTACTTTGAGTACGATGTGAACTTACAAGACTTATATTTTTTTATTTCTGAGATTACCTACATGTATCTTAATAAACGAATTTAGAGAGGGATTAAAAACAAATTCAGAAATTTAATATGAGTTAGGCCAATAAACTCCGGACTCAATACTTATGTTTAAATGATAATAAAATAAGAATAACTTACCACATTGTTGCTGAAATATATCGATAGCATTCGCAGACGCTTCGCACGCACAGCGACGAAATCTTGTTAAAACAGCCTTTATTTCTGGATGTGGATATCACAGTCATTTCAATCCGCTCCATTTTCTTCACCTTTATAGTATTATGGGAAAAACATGTCTTCGCATAGCCCTCGCAAGCTTTCCTGTTTGTTAAGAAATAATATATCTACCTTACACATTGGTTTTTTTTTATTATACTTGTACTAGATTCCCGACTACACCCACGTACCCATAGAACTTGGACTTATAACTCTATTACTAAGCCTTCGCTGTCTGCCGTCTGTCACAGGGCCGTACCTCTTGAACTGTAATAAATCGACACTTATTTTCTAGAGTATTTATAATGGTGGCCGCTATGACAACAAATACTAATAAAAATAAATCAAAATTGGGTGGTACGGAACCCTCCGTTGCGAGTGTGACGCGCACTTGGCCAATTTTTAATATTATGAACTAAAATTACGAATTAATCATTAATATTATTATCGTTTACGTTTTAATATGACTTGTAGTTATAGGTAGGGTAAGGGTACGTAAGTCGTACCCCTAAGGGGAAAATGCTGTAATATTTGGGGTAATTTAAATTAAGCAAAATCTTGTGCGTACTTAGTTGTTTAATCTTTAGTTTTTAAAGTATCATATAGAATTTTAAACAAAATAAAAATATTTTATTTAAATAGTGGTTTTAACGTTTTTCCAAAGAGTACTGGTACTGGTTATTGCACCTATTTGGTGTTTCTCTTTTTGTGCGATAACTTTATTTGTATTTTGATCGGGATTGATTGAACAGGTGCGAAATTTGCTGCTGCATATATTTACTTCACGTTTATTAAATCCCAATTTCACATTTCTGAGTTTCAATAAAGCTTTCCTTCATTCCTAACTTCCTGCTTTCAAGTATAGTATCTTATTTTGGGAAAAATAAAATGTTTCGCTCACAAAGACAAACAATGTGAATAATTTCTGGAAATGCCTAAGCCATACAAGGTACGACTTAAGAGTTCCTCATTGGTACGACGTTAACATTGGTACAACAACACATCATTTGAAAATAATATTACTGACATAACCTTTAAAATTTTTACCATTTAACTAAATTAATAGAAGAATGTGTCAAAATAGAAAAGAATCACAGAAATTAACTTAATAGTCGCACTTCTATTGAAATTGCTTACGAATGAACTTATATTTTTAGTGGAAACATTGATAAGACTTGTTTTTTTAAAATATTTTTTAATGAATGGTGCCGACATGGTTCCCTGTTATTATTGTTTGCTTGCATAACTAACTAGCATACTTTTGAAGCACCAGAGATCGGTTTTTGTAAATAAGAGACTAGATATTGCTGTGGTACGATTTAAGCGCTGATACGACTAAAGCAACCTTCCCCTATGTATGTGTTCAGATATGAATAGAACAGGATATTCTCGTTGTACAAGTAAATGGATCTATAATTATTTTACTTTAATGTTTTGATACATAAGATTGTCGGAAATTGTGAGATCTACACTAATATTATAAAGAGGAAAACTTTGTTTGTTTGTTTGGTTCTAATTAAAACTATTGGACTATTCAAAAACTATTGGACCGATTTTAAAAATTCTTTCACCATTCGAATTATCTACGAGCAACATAGGCTATATTTTATATGAAATATATTTGATAAATAGATTTTGAGGCGGTACAAAGTTTGCTGGGTCAGCTAGTATGATATAAAATCATGCAAATCACGTAGCGTGGTACCATCTCGTTTTACTTTCACACATCAACCCAATAGATAAATATATTGTTCCAACTTTGGAAAGTGGTTAGAACATAATTCTATAAAAACAAAAATAATTCTATACAAATAAAAATGTATTTGGCTGAAAATAAAATATTTAAGAATGATATAATTAAAAAAATGTATTTTAACACGCTTTTATTAGCTTGGGTTGTACGTTTGTATGTCTGTAATAGTATGTATGTACGTAACAGTAACGGAATCTTTGAGCCCGATTTCTTTCCACTTTGAACGTTCAGTTTAATTCAAAATTTTGAAGAATTATCAAGAACCGATGACAATACACGATTTTAATAATTTTGTACCATTGTCCTTATCAATATCCTCAGGATTTACGATTTTCGAGGCGAGAGAAAGCGCCTTATGGAGCGTTCAGGCAAAGTTACTATAGTCCGATTCATAATTAGGTGTCCAAAATGTAAACAAAGGTGTTGACGTATCAAGAAAATATGTGTCAAATGGCAGTTTCTTATTTTTGACAATATTAAATTAATACATCGATAATAAAATAATAATCTAAATAAATTAAAATCAATTCACATTTTCCAATATTTATAGTAACTCCATTTCATTTCATACAGTAATAATAATAAAAAACAAGATTTATGAGAGAAAATTAAATTGTGATAATGGTCACACAATCGGCATCCAACACATTTTTTGTGCCGCCATTTTTAAGTTTCGTATTTGATATTATTCATTTTTGTGATCGTGATCGAACTCGAATTTTTTCTAGGTTTCTTAGCGCGTTTTTTTTAAATTGTGTGCAGTTATTAAGTTTTTGTTTTGTGTTGAATTTTGTTAAATTTTTCGTTTCTTGTTAATTTGTTAAGGTTTGCAATACCTGTAATCGAATTTTGACAATGACATTTCTTTGTTTACATTTTGGACACCTAATTATGAATCAGACTATAGATTGATTTTTAGCTTTGGAAAATAATAATGTTATTTCCCTATAACTCAAATGTACTGAAACATATCTATAATGCCATCTTGTAGAATGATTTTTAGGATTCCGTACTCAAAGGATAAAACGAAACCCTCCGCTGTCTGTTCGTGAGTCACAGGGCTTTATCTCTTAAACCGTAATAGATAGGGTGCTTTACGAAAATTGATAAGTGGAGCACTCCACGCTTTTTTCACAATTATACAATTTACTGTTCCTTAATTGATTCGTAGATTGAAAATTATCTTCTACTTTTTAGTTCATTTTATCATAATTAGTCTTTGATATGATACAAGCTACAGTACCAGCTATAGAAGTACATGCATGCATTGTGAAAATTTAAAGTCCTATTTCGATTCAACAGATAAATAAATACCGTTTCTTTGTATAGGGATCACCCTTTATTTTTAAATTCTTTTTCAATTTGATATGATGTGATTTCGGACACTATGTCCGTATTACTATAATACAGTTTGTAAAAAGTCAAGTGGCTAACTATTTATCAACAAATGGTTCGAAAGATAAAGTTTAGTGACAGACAGAAAAAGGACTCATAGACAGCGAATGCTTAATGATACCGTTCCCTTAAATATGTATATTATACCTATTATGACATATTATACTATTTAAAGATCATAAAGAGTAATTTCATGAAAAGTAGAGCAGTGAATATGGGCGAAGTCATGTGCTTCTCTAGTTTTTAGCAATACTATATTTAGTGCAAATACTTTTTTAATTCTTTATTATTTTCTTTTATACAGTTTTTGTTTTCATTTTTACTGTATAATAGAACCACATGACATATATTAATACCTACAAATCTTGTAATTATTGATATAGGTATTATTGTTTATTCTACATGTTGGTATATTTCCATGATTTGCACAAACACAATTTGAACTAAAATTACGAATTAATCATTAATATTATTATCGTTTACGTTTTAATATGACTTGTAGTTATAGGTAGGGTAAGGGTACGTAAGTCGTACCCCTAAGGGGAAAATGCTGTAATATTTGGGGTAATTTAAATTAAGCAAAATCTTGTGCGTACTTAGTTGTTTAATCTTTAGTTTTTAAAGTATCATATAGAATTTTAAACAAAATAAAAATATTTTATTTAAATAGTGGTTTTAACGTTTTTCCAAAGAGTACTGGTACTGGTTATTGCACCTATTTGGTGTTTCTCTTTTTGTGCGATAACTTTATTTGTATTTTGATCGGGATTGATTGAACAGGTGCGAAATTTGCTGCTGCATATATTTACTTCACGTTTATTAAATCCCAATTTCACATTTCTGAGTTTCAATAAAGCTTTCCTTCATTCCTAACTTCCTGCTTTCAAGTATAGTATCTTATTTTGGGAAAAATAAAATGTTTCGCTCACAAAGACAAACAATGTGAATAATTTCTGGAAATGCCTAAGCCATACAAGGTACGACTTAAGAGTTCCTCATTGGTACGACGTTAACATTGGTACAACAACACATCATTTGAAAATAATATTACTGACATAACCTTTAAAATTTTTACCATTTAACTAAATTAATAGAAGAATGTGTCAAAATAGAAAAGAATCACAGAAATTAACTTAATAGTCGCACTTCTATTGAAATTGCTTACGAATGAACTTATATTTTTAGTGGAAACATTGATAAGACTTGTTTTTTTAAAATATTTTTTAATGAATGGTGCCGACATGGTTCCCTGTTATTATTGTTTGCTTGCATAACTAACTAGCATACTTTTGAAGCACCAGAGATCGGTTTTTGTAAATAAGAGACTAGATATTGCTGTGGTACGATTTAAGCGCTGATACGACTAAAGCAACCTTCCCCTATGTATGTGTTCAGATATGAATAGAACAGGATATTCTCGTTGTACAAGTAAATGGATCTATAATTATTTTACTTTAATGTTTTGATACATAAGATTGTCGGAAATTGTGAGATCTACACTAATATTATAAAGAGGAAAACTTTGTTTGTTTGTTTGGTTCTAATTAAAACTATTGGACTATTCAAAAACTATTGGACCGATTTTAAAAATTCTTTCACCATTCGAATTATCTACGAGCAACATAGGCTATATTTTATATGAAATATATTTGATAAATAGATTTTGAGGCGGTACAAAGTTTGCTGGGTCAGCTAGTATGATATAAAATCATGCAAATCACGTAGCGTGGTACCATCTCGTTTTACTTTCACACATCAACCCAATAGATAAATATATTGTTCCAACTTTGGAAAGTGGTTAGAACATAATTCTATAAAAACAAAAATAATTCTATACAAATAAAAATGTATTTGGCTGAAAATAAAATATTTAAGAATGATATAATTAAAAAAATGTATTTTAACACGCTTTTATTAGCTTGGGTTGTACGTTTGTATGTCTGTAATAGTATGTATGTACGTAACAGTAACGGAATCTTTGAGCCCGATTTCTTTCCACTTTGAACGTTCAGTTTAATTCAAAATTTTGAAGAATTATCAAGAACCGATGACAATACACGATTTTAATAATTTTGTACCATTGTCCTTATCAATATCCTCAGGATTTACGATTTTCGAGGCGAGAGAAAGCGCCTTATGGAGCGTTCAGGCAAAGTTACTATAGTCCGATTCATAATTAGGTGTCCAAAATGTAAACAAAGGTGTTGACGTATCAAGAAAATATGTGTCAAATGGCAGTTTCTTATTTTTGACAATATTAAATTAATACATCGATAATAAAATAATAATCTAAATAAATTAAAATCAATTCACATTTTCCAATATTTATAGTAACTCCATTTCATTTCATACAGTAATAATAATAAAAAACAAGATTTATGAGAGAAAATTAAATTGTGATAATGGTCACACAATCGGCATCCAACACATTTTTTGTGCCGCCATTTTTAAGTTTCGTATTTGATATTATTCATTTTTGTGATCGTGATCGAACTCGAATTTTTTCTAGGTTTCTTAGCGCGTTTTTTTTAAATTGTGTGCAGTTATTAAGTTTTTGTTTTGTGTTGAATTTTGTTAAATTTTTCGTTTCTTGTTAATTTGTTAAGGTTTGCAATACCTGTAATCGAATTTTGACAATGACATTTCTTTGTTTACATTTTGGACACCTAATTATGAATCAGACTATAGATTGATTTTTAGCTTTGGAAAATAATAATGTTATTTCCCTATAACTCAAATGTACTGAAACATATCTATAATGCCATCTTGTAGAATGATTTTTAGGATTCCGTACTCAAAGGATAAAACGAAACCCTCCGCTGTCTGTTCGTGAGTCACAGGGCTTTATCTCTTAAACCGTAATAGATAGGGTGCTTTACGAAAATTGATAAGTGGAGCACTCCACGCTTTTTTCACAATTATACAATTTACTGTTCCTTAATTGATTCGTAGATTGAAAATTATCTTCTACTTTTTAGTTCATTTTATCATAATTAGTCTTTGATATGATACAAGCTACAGTACCAGCTATAGAAGTACATGCATGCATTGTGAAAATTTAAAGTCCTATTTCGATTCAACAGATAAATAAATACCGTTTCTTTGTATAGGGATCACCCTTTATTTTTAAATTCTTTTTCAATTTGATATGATGTGATTTCGGACACTATGTCCGTATTACTATAATACAGTTTGTAAAAAGTCAAGTGGCTAACTATTTATCAACAAATGGTTCGAAAGATAAAGTTTAGTGACAGACAGAAAAAGGACTCATAGACAGCGAATGCTTAATGATACCGTTCCCTTAAATATGTATATTATACCTATTATGACATATTATACTATTTAAAGATCATAAAGAGTAATTTCATGAAAAGTAGAGCAGTGAATATGGGCGAAGTCATGTGCTTCTCTAGTTTTTAGCAATACTATATTTAGTGCAAATACTTTTTTAATTCTTTATTATTTTCTTTTATACAGTTTTTGTTTTCATTTTTACTGTATAATAGAACCACATGACATATATTAATACCTACAAATCTTGTAATTATTGATATAGGTATTATTGTTTATTCTACATGTTGGTATATTTCCATGATTTGCACAAACACAGTTTATAGTAGCAGATTGCACGTGGAATCGATTATCGTGTGAATAATTAAATGTTTCCGTTAACTAGAATTTGTTCACCTGTTAGATTTGTGCAAAGTGCACAAAGTGTGTAAATATAGTTTTACATATGAGTTAATACGAATTTTCAAGGACAGGGAGAAATCATAATGTAAGAATTATAATTGTTATACTCTTTAGCTATTTGCAGTGATATTCGCTTGGCATCTTGTGTTACAGTATCCATTGTTATCGCCAGCTTTCCTGTAAGTAAAAATGTAAATAATTAAGTCGTAGATACCTGTAATAATAAAATTAATATGCTCTACATAATTTATAGTTCTTATGTCTAAATAGGGCAAAGGACATGTATGAGAATTCCACCTGCTGCTGAGTAGTCGTCGTAGCCCGTGATTGATTACTTACAAGTGACCTCAATTAGGATTTGAAGTCGGTTATTAGGGTATTAGTATTGCTGTGTTGGAGATAGAAAATTATTATTCTCTATCCTGTTATTTACTTTCTGATTAAAGGGCAAATAACGAATGCTGAACGGTAGGGATATACTTTGGAGGCACCTTAAAAGTAAAATCACTACTACCCATTTAGATATTATTGTATTGTTATATTTTTTACTAGTCTTGATAGACAATAGATTCGTACAAAAAGTAGTATACGATAGACGTAGATAATAATGGAGCAATGAGTACTTAAGTATAATAATGCAAAAGTATAAATTTTAAATAAATTGATAAAAATAGTTTATATTAGCGTTGTTATACTTAACGCATTTATTATGTAGAAAAACTGAACATATAATTTTGTGTAAGTGCATCCTTACGAAATTTCTTTCAATCTGATAAGTCCTGAGAGTGCAGATTTGGTTAATACTTTGATATGCGTGCACTTTACCTTGATACAATGAAAGAATATTGCATGAAATACAATAATATAATCTGTTAAAAAAACTAATATAGATAATGAATATTTAATTTTAATAAACCAATTTATAGAAGTTTAAAAAGAAAAGCAGTGGGATTTGCTGCAATAAAAAATCGGCTTACAATTTTATTTATACAATAGTGTTCATAGGGATGTAAATATTTTTTTCGAATTGAAATCGGAATCCGGGTTTTGGTGTCATAATCGCATTCAGCTTGAAACTGAATAAACAGAAACTATTCTCCAACTGTGTAAACAAAAGAATGCAAGATATGTTATCTTTTTGAGTAATTGAACATAAAGTTGGATTTGTTTTACATATTAAGTGAATATAATCATACAAAGGTGGCATAACCTTCCATCTACATCGTCATGTCCACATACATAGACAGCGAATGCTTAATAATACCGTTTCCTTAATTATGTATATTATACCTTTACATAGGTCATAATGTTAAGTAATGCTGTTTTGAGTTTGATGGTAAGGGATTCACACTTATACGAGGAAAATCGTAGTCCTTAAGATTATCAACGCCCTGAGGTAAGACTCCAATACTCTTTATTATTGATTGATTAGTGCGATTTCATTATGAATTATGTACTAAATGGCAACTAGATAATATATTTTCTTAACGTTTTGAACTAAATGGGATTTTTTAAATTGAGATATTTCCCGTACTTTATCATTTATAATTGCTTCACTGAATTTGATCCTTTTAAACGAAACTATGGAATGGCGCAATAATACAAGGTGCGTGTGTTTTTGTTTAAAATGAACTCGTTCAAATCTCGGCTAAGCAAATAGATGTTTTAAAATTCGATTGATGCAGGGTTAATCCCCTTCAGCGTATTTAGCAATTTGATTAAGTTTCGGATTTGGTCATCCACGCACACTTGAAAAATTCACCCTGTATAGTGTCACCGTTGCAGTATAACGGCACGAAAGGCAGGGGCAACCTACTGTCCTATTTTTTCACATCAATAGACGTAGATAATGTAAATAGAATATCAACAAAATAATATGTTTTCTTAAGTCTGTCAACTAAGTAAATGTGATTTCTTAAATTGAGCCTTTTTCCCTTCCTTTGTTATTTATAATTGCTTTACAGAATGTGATCCTTATAAGTGGCACTATGCAATGGCGCAATATTACAAGGTGCGTTTGTTATTGTTTAAAATGAACTCGTTCAAATCTCGGCTAAGCAAATGTATGTTTTAAAATTCGATTGATGCAGGGTTAATCCCTTTCAGCGTATTTAGCAATTTGATTAAGTTTCGGATTTGGCCATCCACGCACACTTGAAAAAATTCACCCTGTATAGTGTCAACGTTTGCAGTATTACGGCACGAAAGGCAAGGGCAACCTACTGTCCTATTTTTCCGCATCAATAGACGTAGATAATGTAAATGTTACAATGTTGCTTACAGTTTCTGCGCGGGTACCATTGTAAGAATGCGAAACGGTAATGGATTTGGGATAAGATGTAAAAAACTTTCGAAGCAAGTACAATAAGTACATATATGCATAAATATATTATTACATTTGCATAATTATGTAACAGAGTATCGACTCTGGAGGTACTCGTACCATACAATTTTTTTCCAAGTCAATGTTAAGTGTTTCTGTGATCTAGTTTGGTGTAAGGGTAGAGACATTTCCACTGTTACAGTTATAGGCGTAGATGAAAGTGAGCAAAATATAAGTTTGACAAGATTTTTTCCATACAGATAAACTTCATCATTGCATCATTGCATTGCATCAACATTGCATCATACATTATCTTCTCTATATCTAATCTAAAGATCCATGAACGTTACAGATTCTGAAAAGAAACAAATTTATGTACCGGATATACCTAGGTACAATAAAATTAGGCTTATTAGATTTATTAAAATTCAAAAGTTATGATATTATTTAATTAAATCTATCATCTCATATATATATATTAAACCAACAAATGTCATGAAAGGCATTATCTGTAACGAATCTGGGGAATTATATCTGATGCAATAATTTACATGATGAGAAATGGAAGTTCATCTTTAAAGTAGAAAAAATAATCTTTTCCGTCTCTTTGCTGTCATGCAGTGCAGCTTTTAAATCTTAAAATATAAATGATTTCATATTACTATTTCTACTGTGCTTTTAAAAGTGTTGTTTCGCTTAATAACGAGAAAATCGCTATTCCCTTTTCTATTTTTTCCGTTGCTTTCATTTTTTAGAAAACTGGAGTAAAAAATAATGTAAACTATTCCGATAACTATTCTAATTCAATTAACGAGGAGCTCGTGCATTTTAGTGCAACGTTATGTCCTTGTATTGTATTTCTGTGCTAGTCTTTAATCACCCAGTTTTCATTTGTCTGAATATACTAAAATGTGTCTTTAATTAAAGCTCCGATAGAGTGGAATATACAATTTCTTGTTGATAATACGTCATGGTACTTTTCAAAGTACTTTCAATGTGGTAAGTAAAACTACCGTTTACTCTCTTTTGGGGAAGTTTCTACCAATAGGTAACTTAACATTTTTCTGCCAATATTAATTGAATTATATATATATATATAGTACATTACAGTACGCTATCATAGACAACTCATTACTATCCCACTGCTGGGCACAAGTCTCCTCTCAGAATGAGACGGATTACTGAGGTACTAGGATAGTGTTCTAGATTACCCCAAAGTGAAGTTAACTAATTTGTTCTCTTGTAAAGTATTGTCGTTAATTATTAGGTACTAGAAGAATGAATTCAGTTCAAGCCTTCACTTTGTATATTATGTATTGCAGCGGCGGGAGGGTATATCCTGTGGTAATTATGAAAATATTAAGAATTATTAAAAAAAAATTGTTATCACCGACACTTGTTAGGTATGTGAATAATATTACGTGAGGTATGTTTGAATATGTTTACGAAAGTACCATATAAGTTTCAAAATCATTTATTTACCCATTTACCTACGTCAATAAATCCAAGACAATTACGTTATGCTGAGGCAATTATAGAATGCCTTCATTTTCGGTCCCTATAAACTTTGTTATTTACGGTAAGCTTAAAAACTTGCATACAAAATAAATTTACACAGAATAAAATGTTCCCTCTACATAACACTTCAAGTGATCCCGCATGCACATTGCCGCTTCTCTTATTTTATTTATTTAACTGTAATAGTAGCAATAAACACTAAAAAAATCTCTGTATGTTGAATCTTTTCGTCAACTTAGTTTTAGTCTTATTGATATCAGTTGTAGAAGTCGCGGATAGCCCAAGTATAACTATTGAATGAATGTAGTCAATCTAGGCCGTAATATTGAAAAGGAGGTTTAAGAATAAAACAATTTAATAAGAACGCAGATCACTTTATTAACTAAGAGGTTGAGACAGTTTCTTTGTCAAAGAATTCATTTAATATGAGCCCTTTCTCTTTTGATGACGCAGCAGAATATGTGGGACAAGCTTGATCCACATTTTATAGGAACTAAGATTTAATTTAAACACTTTCTTGGTAAAGTTTACTCTTCAAAGATTTATAAGTCGGAATTGAATATATAATTTTATATTACCGATAAGCTAAATAAAATATTAAAACTAATAATGGTTTTGGCAAGGTTATGCAAATGTGTTAAGTTGTATGTAAAATAACATAATTGCACTATTATCCATTTACTAAATGTGACGAAAATCCGAAGCATATCTTAAGAAGAAAAAGAAAGCAAAATGTGTATTAAAATCAGTTGTAACAAATATTGACTAAATTGTATACCTCTGACTACGTAAGGGAAAATAATTATTTGAGTTAAATATTTTAAAGATCAAAATAAATTTGAGAGCTAAGCTAATTTAGAGAGATAAGCTAATTTAAAATGTATTGCCTATGGTAAAATAAAGTGTACCATAAGATTTTTAGAAGAAAATTATGACAGAAAAGTAGGTGTAGTAATTTGTCGTCGCAAAGCTTTGGCGGCACCTTTGTGCAGGCTGGATAGCTATCACCCTCTTACTGCCTCTGCCAAGCAACGCACGCACCGCGTGTAAGAGCTGCGTAATTACCGACAGAGAACCTTCCATCTGAGCTTCTATGACATAAAGGTTGCAATCAATCTGTATGAAAGACATCTGTTTGAAGTTTGATGCGTGTGATGTCATTGTGACTCTATTGATGCACTTATAAGCAAAAAACAAAAAGCATTGAAATGGAACAATCTACATTTTTTTATTTAACGCCGATAAAGTACTTAAAAGTGGAGCACACAATTACAAATATATTTTATATTTATAAATGGACAATTTCAATAAACTCCAACACAATGCCAGCGCTATTATTTGCGTATTATGTAAATCTGGATTAATTAAAAAATTAAATTTAACATGTATTTACAGACTTGTCGGTTATTTCCGGATGAAATAAACGAGTGCTACAGTTAAAAGCTACGTCGAAATTTAATATTGCATTGTGTTTATGGCCAATAGCGTTTTTAAATCAAATAAATTGATGCTAAAATTCAATGATATTGTTATTGTACTTAATTTTACACGGTACTTTTATAGCTCAATGTATTTTAATACCTCATATAACCTATCTGAGAGCATGCGTTATAATTTTCAACGACAATCATTTAGTGGAGGGAGAACGAGATGCGAATGCGTTATAGAGAGATATTATGCAAGTGCATCTTTTAGTTGAATGGACATTGTCCAAATACCCTACGGCAGTCGAGCGATTATTCAAAACAGACGTGGTAACATGAATTAGCAACTTGTGCGGATATTTCAGATAATCGTTGAGTAAAGTAATTTCTATTTTGATCCATTACTAAATATTATAAAACGGATTGTTATGGTTTGGTAACATATTTTTTTTCCATTTTTATTACAACAGTTTCACATTTAAAAAAACAGCAAGTACAGAACGGTCTCTTAATTTTTATTAGTACTTATAACCACTTTTTGCCTTCTACAAAACTCTTCATATTTATCATCATTTGTAAAATGATGTATATCTTTTGTAAGCAATGAGCATCCCACGTGTGTTTGCTCCCTATATGGAATATCCCGAGGGATCCAGAGTGCACTGGCTCGACACAAACCTTGTAAAGCTCGCTACACCAGCCGCCGGCAGCATCACGCCTTGCCAGTGAGGCTGACTCGAGTTTCATTGTCTATCGACGTGTACTTTACACTTAATTTGTCATTGATTACATTTTCTTGGTATTATATTCTGCTTATATTTCGTAGTTACTCTTTTTGTGATTGTTGTTGAAGTACTTACTAACTGCTTATTTAATAAAATAAACAGCTTACGTATTAAGAAAGCGAATGCAAAAATATCATGAGTGGACAGAACTTCGATCAAATACTTGTTTATCCATACCTAATTGTACAGCCCTTTTTAAATACAGCCTGTTTTCGATAACTTGTATCCCAAATTTACATTTCTAGAAATATAGAAAGTTGAAATTAATCTTGCTAAATTATATTGCTCCTGTTTTCTGATATTATTAATTAAATAAATACGTAAATATTATTAAAGTACCGAAAAATGAAATTACCTACATAATAAAGCGTTGTTTGTATGTAATATTATAAACACCAAATGGGTAGTAGTCATGTTGCAGATAATAATGAAGAGATTAAATTATGTTGGGTTCATTTTGACAATATTTAACTATGAATTTGTCTGCTATTGTGTACATTGAGTTATGTACATTACATACTTAATTACCTACATTAAGCCGAGCTCGCTAAATATAATTGTGATTGTCAACTCACCCCTTGTAGTTAAATTCATCCGCTCCTCTTCAGTTCGCAGCCAATCAACAGCGATTTGAGCTGACTGCGGGCTTATTAATTTCGGTATGCCAACTGATTACCTGCGAATATGTGAAGCGTTTACTCAAGTGTCATGAATTAGGGATAAATACGGAGTATATCTGTGGTTCGCATTCAAGGCAATGAGGACAAGTGCTACTTAGTGCGATTCTATTGCGGAGCCTCTTAGTTACACGGAATACCAGGTATACTAAAGAGCACTTGGCATATAATACCAATATCGGAAAATAATGCTTAGAGTTGAGCTTATTGCACACAATATAATGTACAAACGCTCTGTCTCTTTATTGAGAGAATATATGGTCCATCTTTTTGCTATGCCCATATTTTTGTATTGATGATGTTGGTAAATTATCTAATTTTTAGATTTTGAATATCAGTCACTGAACAGTAATGTAGTTGCTTCGATGTGACTTACTTTCAAATTAATGATAGGAAGCTGCTGTAACGGAGTTGTGTTTTTAAAGACATTGTATTTATGTGTATAAGCTTTTTGAAACTTTCCTTAAGGTGATTAAGGTGTGGTAAGGGACATACATTTAATTGAAGTGGTCTAACTTCGGTTTCAAAAGTAATAACGCATTTATGACCGACCTGTGGTAGAACTTCGATCCCAAACGTTGATTACAGATGTCCATGAGCGACAATAACAAAATATCATAGAGACTGACAGCTGCTGTATGCTACTTTAACTTACTAAAAACATAAAAATATTAAATAAAGCAGTACAAATAATTGTAAGTACAATAAATTTAAGGATAGCTCATGTATGGAGGCTATGCGTGAGAGATTCCCTTCAATGACGTAACAACCGTGCTTGAAGTTGAGGTTGAAGTTTGTTTGCTATGTTTCCGCATAGTTTGAATGAAAAGTTGTGTGTTGTGCTTTAACATGGTTTTGTTAAACTTACGAAATCTGGCAGCTACAATTTCGTGGGATCGTTGGATAGTAGGATTCTCTCAGTAGAATCGGCCTTCGGAGACCACAGCTGTAGTTATCTGAAACAAATGAAAATCGACGTTTAGGAATAGGACTTTATTAAAAGTGTTTTGTTTGGTATTGAAATCGGTCTAATATTATTTTGTTACATTAAAATATAGATAAAGGAAGTCTTAGCAAGAAGAGGTTTTAAAAGTTTGGATCCTAACGTGTAAAATGAATTTACGCAACATTTTTTTTACTTTTTTAAATGTTTATTTAATTCTTTTGTCATGGAGATAGTCCGTCTTAGCTAACACGCAGTACTTTTGTGTGTAGCGCAGTCTTGACACGGTAATTACTATTTACACGGTAAATTGTAGGTACCAAGTAGAAAGGGGAAGTCAGTGTAAAGGATCTCATATTTGTGTGCTATAGTAAAAAATGAGTATTTGTCATTTTAAACGCGTGTTTTGCGACTGTTTGCGCGACATATTACAACTGTTTGTATAGCCTAAAATATAAATTATTTTGTAAGTAATCTTACGACTTAAATATTTTGAAATCTCTGCCTTTATTTAGAAACGATATGTTCCGAAGCTATATCTGTATCTGTTCCGAAATTAAGGACAGATATAGTTTAAAAACGGCTAGCTATTTGTGTATATTAAACTTTTAAAATAAAGAAAAGGAAATCTTAATATAATCCTTCTTTGAAAAAAGTTTTCACGCTAAGCTAGGATTTATACGGGGTGTCCTGTAAATAGTGGATAAACTGCTAACCGCCTGTAGGTCATACTAGAGCTTAACAAAATATTGACTTAAATCCACTTTATGAGTAGACGTTCGGTCAAAAATAAAATGGAACTATTTTTTATTTTTCATTACGTAACAAGTTTTTTGAGTTATTTTTTTTTTAACAAAACGAAGAAGAATTACTGTAATCGGCAGGCAATATGGGAGTAACAAAATAGCGTCGGTTAGAATGTCATAAGGCTGGATTCAACTGGCATTGTACATATATACATGTTTGCACTTAACTAATGTGTAACGAGTAGATAACGAGTGAGTATATTTTGAATTTTACCAATAATTTACATAGAGATTAGAGATAGGTGTGGCAGAAGGTCGCCATTGATCACTGTTTCAAATTTATCTTTTCTTAAAAGTATTGACAACGCTCAAATCAATTGCTAACATACGGCCGTACACATTTTTCTGTAGCCCGTGGAGATATACGATGAACAGATTTGTTTTAGACAATCAAAGTTGCATGACAAAGGTGTTGTCAATAGAATTAGCAGGCTATGATCCCAGTGTAGGCGCGTCGTCCATTCGTGCCACGTACCCCGGCTAGTTACATCAATTTGCTAGCATCGGATCGTGTGTATACTTCTCTCTACTCGATTTAATACTATCACCAAGATTTGCATGTCACAGGACACAAGGTACCCGAGGCAAATGCCGTTATACTAGGTTTGGGGACAGATTGCGTTGAACGTGATATCAATATTCGTGTACCTGGATAATACGATTTTGTGTCCATTGTCACACAAGCGATTAGTAATTTCGTATCTCGAATAATCAATAAGCTTTAATACATAGATTGCATGAAATAATCGACGTAGACGGGAAAGAATGTTTAAAATATAAAAATGTTTAATATGACCATAGATTAGTAAAGATACTTCGCCGTCTTGAAATTGAATGAAGCCACAAACGGCTTATAAGTAAGTTCTTTTTTTGAATTCTTGACAAATAAAAACATTTTTAGAGAAAATTTACGAATAAATAACAAATGCTGCGTAATTTACATAATAAATAAATAATTACTTCAAATATTTTAGGGACATTTTAGCACGGAGACGTGGCAAAACTTTTTTACGCAACTATTTCAATTCTCAAAACTGGGTACATTTTCTTGTTAGGAGTGAGTAATCTTTACTAATCTATGAATATGATACGAGTATACGTTACAATCTTGGCCTTCAGGGTTCGAAATTCATATCACCTATGATTTTTCCGAGTGATGTGTTTATTATACTATAGTTATGCTTCTATGGCAAAGAAAAACATTGTGAAAGATCTTTAATATCTTATTGTTTTGCATAGTATTATCAAATAGCCTAGGTCAACCAATTCGTACTTAAGCTCGAACTTAATTTCAGAATTGACTCGCGCACAAGAAACTTAGACGACGATCAGAATCTGTGATCCATAAATACAATACGTTGGTATCGATGGCATTCTTATTTTTTTAATGATTTCTGAAAATTCTGTCAAATATAATGATATCGTAGAATGATAAAGCAAGGCTTGCGTTCCATATAATCGCTCGAATGACTTAATCTTACTCAGATCGGAAAACATGGAAGCTAGCCAGCAGTATCAAAGTTACAGCCGTGGCTGTAACAAGCTTACTGTATCTGTATAATCACATGTAATAGTAGGTAGGTAACTGGCATAGTGCCGAAACCTAGCTAGGTATACGTACCTACGTATGTTAACTTATGTATTGCACGGGCGAATTAAATTTTGATCGCGTCAGGACCGCCAGAGTAAATCGTAGCTCAATTACGCGATTAGGTTATCATGTTTATGACGCTAAACGAAATTTAGAAAAGTCCGGGTCTTTTTAATAAATATTGTGCGTTTAATAAAACACCATTCTAAGTCTTGTCAACATCATAATTACATATGTTTCAATTGAATTGTGTAAAATCTTAAACTTGGAGGAATAACTATAATCGAAATGACAATAAAATATAAATCTCATAAATATAATTACTCATGTTCTAGAATCTACTAAATTATTGTATTACTCATGTAAAACATGTAGTACCATTACATCAAAACCACGTTTAAAAATATTCTAAGCAATTCCTCCCTTCAATTTTTTGTTTTTGATTACAGCGGAGTGATTACAGATTAGTAAAAGGGTGTCTGGACATGAGAAGCAAGGGTTCCGCGTGCATCGTAGCATTGTAAATCAAAGGGCATCGGTAGGGGCAAGGTTGGAGTGGCTCGAGACTAGTGCTTACACGAGTTGTAAGCCATTAACACTCGAACGAAGCAAGGGAAAAACTTTTTATACGCTCGCAACGCCACAATAACGGGAGGGCGCGACGCTCTACAACTAGTCTGTGGTGAATTCTGCAGTTTTGTTCACCCTTTTTTAATTTTGTTATTGCTGATTTATTTCTAATATAACGATATTCTGAGTCTAAATAGCACCGCTCTTTGTGTGGGCCATTTCTTTAAATACGTAGGTACAGATCGTAGATTGGTTTAAATTTTAAAACACATTAAAATATAAGTTCTCAAATAAGTAATTTCATCATTTGAAACTTGTCTGTGTATATTTACTTAATACAAGAGTTACAATTTTTTTTCAAGTTATTAAATCTTTTTTTTATAATATAGGAGTAGGAGACGAGCATACAGTCCACCTGATGGTAAGTGACCACTGCCGCCCATGGACATCTGTAATCAATCCCAGATAGGAATAGATATTAAGATTATAAAAATTACAAGTATAGGTTATTTCTTGTCACTTAAAGAGTCTGAAGGGTCTGTCAATACATGCCTCGTTGTAAATATCCCATGCGTGCTCAATGGGGCTATGAGCGTCCTGACCCGACGCTTGACCTCAGGTTTTACATGCTTCTTACTCTAAACGCTGACGCGGTGTTCCTACGTAGTAATAATACCAAGTAACAGGTAAGTTCTTTATATATGGAAACAAAAATAAAATACATAAAGGGTTATAAAATTATTCAAGTATAACATATTGCTCTCCGTAAAAACTTAATAAAAGTGTGAAGTTAGATTTAGAAATTATATCACAATTCTCGTATTGTCTCAATCCTCAATTATCTGTATTCCGAGAAATTGATTTGGTCTCCCTGCGGGCTGCTCCTATAGCAGTCCCCATGTAGCATTGTAACCAATTTCTAAGTTCATGTCCAGTGGTGGTTTCAATATGTGAAGTTCGGAAACTCAGGTTGTTAAATATCATGTATTTTAAAAGTCAGTGCTTATAAGGCAAACAAGTACTAAGCGTACTTATTATTAATCGCAATTACATGAGTTTTATGATAAAATTATATTTTAATTATTATTATAATACCTATCCTATATACTTTTTACTTTTATTTGCAATTAGTTAGTAAGAAATGGTATTCACCAAATAATTTTTAGAACATACTTTTGTGACATTTAGTTTGTTATTAAATTACCCTGATGTATAAGTATTTTTCATGATATACCTATTATGCGTATCTGTAGTAAAAGTATTTCTATATAAATTAAGCTTAATATTTAAATTTAAACTAAAATCGAAAGTTCAAAATGAGGACACATAAAACGATAAATTTGAAAGTTAATGCAATGTAACCAATGTGGATATATTACCAACTGGTATATGCCACTTTACTGCATTACCTATTGAGGTTACAATGTAACCAATATTCGTTCAGGTCGGTTTATTTCTGAATTTATTAAAAGTATGGTAACAAAAATAAAAATGAGAATCCAAAAAAAACGTATTTAAGTAGATTTACATAAAAATGGGCTTTAATTTAAAACTATTTAAAAGCTTGTATTTCGAATACTCTTTAAAATTATAGTTTTCTCTAAATATTGTTGTATAAACGAAAAACTTTCGTATAAACAAATTCGCAACGAGAAATGCTGCAAAAATTTGATAAAAATCCTAGTGAAGTAGAAAATAATATCGTGAATTCTCTAAGAGTAGAAAAAATTCGTTTACAAAAAAATCATCACAAATAAGTGAAATCCGTTATTTGAATGCCAAATAGATATAAGTTGGTCACAAATTTTTCACCGTAAAAGCGTAAATTACGTTGTTTAAATGCCAAATATATATATAGGTCATTATTAATTTGTTTATCTCTGAGTAGTTGATGCACAATTATGTATGAATACTAAATAGCGTAGTTTCGGTCTCTCAATGGGGGTTTGAGGTTCGATACCTAGATATGCATGTTTGATCTTTTAAAGCTATATATTAGAATTTAATTATCATTTTCTTTAACGGTGAAGAAAATCATGAAGAAAAAGTCAAGCATGTAGATTTTTTTAAAGTTCACAAGTTAAGTGAAGTTTATTAATTAGCGCTTGGCCAGTTCGGTGGACTCTAAGTGACCCAAGCCCCTCTAACTAAGTGACGACTGACGAGTAATGGACTGACGACGACTATGTCGATAATGCTTAAAACTTAAACAAACCACATTTCAATTGAGATATGAGGTTTGACACATATTCATTTTAGGTTATTTTTTAAAATAATTTACTCTCTTTAGGTTCTGCAAGGATTGCTAATTATATCGGAGGTCAACATAAAGAGGTCGTCTAATTGGCCTCAGTTTACATACACACCTGTTCCTTTTTTTACGCAACAAGCAGAACTGTTTCAAAACATTTTGTCCTGTTTGGGTTCGTTAGGTGGTAACCTAATTTAATGCATACAAACAGGTAGGTAAATATAAAACAAGGAAATATGATGTGTCAAATTTTAGCATACTATTTTTACAAATGACAAGAGGACAATAGATTCACATATAAAGGCATATGTATTTTACACGTGGGTGTTAACGTATGGCTACTGTGCCTAACTCCACGGTCACGACCGATTTCTTTATTTTATCGGGTTTGAGGTAAAAAGTAACGAATGTAAAGAATTTCTCCCATCAAAAATATAAACATGAAAATGGAAGCTAAGTTCAATCCTTCAAACCTTCTATAAGAAAAAATGAGACCTAAATGGGTGTTAAGGAAGAAAATTTAAATCTGTTCCTATTTTTAAAATTTATATGTACTTATAAGATTACAAAATGTCGCCTATTTCGGAATTGCAGATACACTGAAGTTTTATAAATATACTAGTGGTGCCCGCGGCTTCGCCCGCATTTTAAAGAAATAATATGACATACATAAAATATTGTACCTGCATTGGAATGACAGTGGTGCCATTTGTCGAAAATTGGTCTTACCAACTCCCAAACCCTCGTGGGCTCTTGGACATCAACTTTTCTAAAGATCATTACTTGATCAAATGCATAGTTTCTATAACTACTTACGAATTAAAAATTAATTAAAAAACCTTTTCCCACGGACTAAATTGTGAATCTAAACCATTCTCAAGTCCCCTTGAACACACACAACAAATTTCATCAAAATCAGTCCAGTCGTTTAGGAGGAGTTCAGTGACATACGCACATAAGAAATATATATATAAAGATTTATATAGATTTCAAAGCAAATAACAGGAAATTATATTCAGACTAACTCGCCTTTCTTTTAATATACTGGCTGTGAATTGTTAATACGTTTCTTCAGTAATTTTTACTATTACTCATTTAGAATACACGGTTACATGGTACATAACTTGGAATTCTTTGTTTGTTACAATTGCCCTATTTTAAGACTAAAATTCAACGAAATATTTTTATACGAACTATGTCCATGTTTCGCCAAAGGACTAAAAGAAAAATTGGATACACATTTTTCTGAAAAGGATTTTAAGACGGGACCGTTCGAGGGCTGTGCCAAACGTCATGTTACAAAACATAGAATGTCCCCGTGGATGGGATTAGGATTTAGGAGAATTTGATAGAAAATAAACATGTTTTAATATCTTTTTCTGTTGTGCAGAGGTTTCAAAGAAGCGTACGGTCCACAAATGACCTCTCATGACCCCAGATAAGATTGGAGTTTTTCTAAGGTCAGTAATTGATGCGTTGCTACTTCTAAGGACTAAATTGGAATGCATCGTATAACTCGTATACTCCTTCCATATCTCTGTTTAACACTGCTGCTAATGAGCTGTTATAAAGCAGAACGATCGGTATTGCGGTGGTGCTTTCGGAGTCGAACTATAAAGCGTTAAATAAAAAATGGATACATCTGAGAGTACACCATAATGATCTTAAACGCAAGTGAAATCTACCAAACTGCACTTCTCCGGTTTAAAAAGGATTTAGTTATTATTTTTCCGGGTTAGAAAAGCATAAAAAGGATTAAAATCGTAATCTAGAATGATTACGATTTTAATCCTTTTTATGCATGTTACACAAGCGAAGTTACAAAGTGAAGATTTGAGTCGTAATGACCCTATCTACTCAATGTTTTACGTCACACTAATTAATCCGATGTTGACGACAACACCACCCCCACAAAAAAAAAAATAAGTGAAAGTAAAACTTGTGATTAACATACAATAAATATAAATAATACATTATTACTTCAAGACGTGCTAACATACATGTCTGAAACCTTATAGGCTAGTATTGAGTGTTTAGTATTGGAAACCAAGGAATTTCCTAAATAAATATATTTTTTTCTTAATGTTATTTTTACCTCGTGTTTTGATTGTACAGGTAATACATATTAGCAGTCAGTAATACAAAGAATATTATGCACAAATATGAGGCCCAATTTATACATTACCCAGGACCAACACTGGTAGAGAAGTGATTAGCCTATCAGAATGGTATTGTAGGCTTTATTTTAAATAATTTCTATTTCTGCAAGATCCTTACCTTTTGTTACAAAGATACATTAATGCAAAATATACCTTTATCATAAAGCAGCATTACGCGGCAGATAAATCAGTACTGCATCAATTTGAAGCTGTGGTAAATTGCTAGTATAATTATAATTTCGACAGCCGTGTAAATACATAATATAGGTTGGAAACAAGCGCAATAACCACAGAACAACAATAAGTCATCAAGTCAAAAAAGTTTGTTGGACAGTAATGAATAAAATAGTTTTATTTGCAATTGCAGTGATTAACGGGCGACATGTAGTTATATGTTAATTAAAAACCGCGGACCAACTCTATAATGTAAAATTGGTATTTTCGTCACGTACTATAAACGGACCGGAGTGACTACATTGAACCTTATTTGATACGTAAGTCTTTATGCTTTGTATTTGAACTTATTAGAATTTAAACTTATTAGGATCGTAACATATAATAATGTTGCACGTAGACGTTATGTGCCTACTTTAGATGTTCTTCCGAATAAAGATCTACATTTATTTAAATTTCTTATCTTTACTTACGTAATTGTGTATTCGAAAAATAAAGTTTATCTCTTTGTTATTTTGTTTTTAAAGACATTGATTGAATTTCAAAAGTTTTGTATTACACGTATTTTATTAATATTAATTTTCTCCACTTTACATAAGATTTATTTCTGTAAGTGTCTCTTTGTAGGAAGTATCTTTCAGTTACTCTATAAATGAGGTACACTTTCTATGAATGTCATATTAGTATCAGTTAATTATTTTTAATAATACGCTACCTATATTGCTACCGCTTTATGAACGGCTTTTATGTTTAATCATCATGCAGGTCTGGAAAAACAACTTTAAAAACTACAGACAGACATTTCAGTTTTATTGTTATCTGGGTACCGTTTCCGTTTAAAAATTAATCTTAAGAGCTTAGAAATATTGCGTTTGAAGAGCCGCGTAACAGTAATTAGCAAACCATTTCTACGTATAATATTTAGTAAGAACCCACCGTGCATTAATAATTCGTCTTTTATGTAAAGATAATAAAGAAGGAATAGGAATATTATAACAAACCAAAGACGTCTCCGAGACGCATCTTTGTAGTGTTTTGTATGACTTAGAATAGAAGCAGGCATGGCTGTTCAATATTTTTTGTAGCGAACACAAATTACTATGTCCGTACATATGATCTAAAAGTCATAAATTATTTTGGGTAATTTCATTCACGCTTTCGATTTACAATGGAGGTATGTATTTTGTAACAATGGAACAAATTGACCGGATGCACCGACCGGTGAAACAATGGGCACAATCATGAATCCAGTTTGTCACTCCACAACGAAACTGAAACAATTATATTATCTCCAATCAAAGAAGAGATTTCAATATAAAAATACACGCAAAATGATGTTAATTATTACTGTTAATTATTTATTTAATAATACGTTTAGAGAAGAAATAAAGTCATCGCTTCTGCTAACGGACTTAAGAAGTTACTAGACTGTTTTACCAAACATTGACCACAGTACCCTTACCATGAGTTTTTACGTTTTGACAAATATGAGTTTTGGTATTTGTTTACGTATTTGCCCATACAATTTCCAATCAGCGCCCCCAGCGGATTCTGTCAGAACTAGGAAATCGTATGGGCCAGGTACAGGTTCGTTCGTTGGTTCGTTCCTTCACTGCAGAATTAAGATAGAAAGCATTACTTACGTTAGCGAAGCGTGGAGAATGTCTCACCCCAATCAAGTCATTCACATATCATACCAACTTTCTGCGTCAAAATATACATTGATGTTGTTCGAGGGCCTGTTTTACTGATATGAAGTGTTGCAACTCTATCTCAGAAGAAACCAAAGTGATTTTCAGTAAAACTATTTTAGTCAAAAGTACCTAGAGCTTCATTTAAAATAAATAATCACACTTAAAAAACTGTCCGTTAATGGTTGCTCCTTGTAAACTATTTTTTATAAGAAAAATGGATAGCATTATGTGGGTACGCTACATAATACTGTTTATAGATTATGATACCTACACTGTACTCTGAATCAGATTTCTGCGTAGGTTTCGACAATGGACAGGTTTCGGCTGGAACGTAGGAGGTATATTATGTTGAATATGTAACAGTTACGTAGGAACAACTATCTCCTATTACTATGACGCACCTATACTTAATTACCTGGAAACATCCACGTCATATTCATTGGGTACTTTAATAACCATAATCTTTATTTTCATTAAATACTTTATGAAAGAGACATCTATAAAACAAGGAAATTTCAACCTGAGGTCGGCTACAGATGTTTAGCTTCTTCTCAGAATTAAGTTAAAACGCCCTTGAAGGGTACCAGGACACAGTTCAATATTGCTGTAAGGGCAGAAGTATGTGTGGTGGTGTCTGCGATAAACCATAAAATCGAACTATAAAGAGCACTACCACTTTTAAAATATATAATTGGGGACACACAATTAAACGTATGTTTGTATTAAAATAGATGATACTGAAGGTGGTAGAACCCTTTGTGGTTCGACTCCGGCGGCACCACCGCCACACCTATTTCTGGCTTATAACAGCAGTGCTAGGCGCTGCTGTGTTCCGTTTTGAAGGGTGTGGTAAGGAGACATATGTTTCCGATGCGTTCCAGCTTAGTCGTCAGGGGTAGCGGCGCATCTGTGACCGACCTCAGGTAGGAATATCTAATTCTGTCTGGGGTTGATTACAGATGTCCATGGACGGCAGTAGCCACTTACCATCAGGTGGACTGCATGCTCGTCTGCTACTCCTATATTATAAAAAAAAGATATATATCCTGTATAATAGAACGTATGTCATAGTAACATTTTAATCAACAGCATAATTCGATGTTGTAAGGAACAGCCTTAATTACACTGAAAATCATATATGTAGTGCATATCTCAAAGATGCGAGGACGCGTAATGTGATTTTGCAACGCGTTCAACTAGCGTACAGTGTTTGCTAACAATTTGCGACGTGATTTATAACAGTTGTTAATATAACTGTTATGGAGTTCTCGTATTGAGGGCTTATAGGTCTGTGGTTCAATGAGCTCAATATTTTAATATTAGATTTTAGCATCAAGTGGAAATGGTTTTCCAACGCGAGATCTATGTATGATAATCAACTCAAAGTAGATAAGATACATACTTGAAAGCTTAATTTAAATATCGCTATAGCGACTATAATGACTATAGTACCACAGATTTCGAACCTAATTACATAAACACTCATTGCTATTATAAGGCAAAAAATTGTGATGTTTGTGCTGCCATTGGAAATGGCAACTTATTGTTTTGTGTACTTCTGGAATGGTTACGTCGTTCAGTTAGGAGAAGATAGAACCTACACACATTTGATGGACACACACATGCTCCCAGGTTTTGCGTCAGCGAGCAGTAGATGATATATTTATAATGCGTACATGATTAAAAATACTAGAAAAATACTTTGAAAAATCTCGTAAAAACTAAATGATAACATATTATATTTATTTACAAATATTGAATTGGAAGAATGAAGCTTTATTATTTCTGCGTATTAAAATAGTTTTCATTAAAGATATAAAAACATTGAACAGTGAAGCAAATCCATTAGAAAGCAGCAAGGACTCCTATTTTCATTCCGTTTACAGTTTGCTGGTAAATATTTACTGTTAGCAAACCCTATCATTGATTACGTGCCGAGGTAAAGTGTACACGGACATTGTAAATTCCAGAAATTAATTTTGACGAAATAGAAAACGTATTGAACTAGTTTCATAGAACGTGTCCATGAATTGAGCTTGTATCATAAATTGTTGTAAATTAAGATTTATAGTGTAATATAAAATATTCATAAATGTTTTATTATTTATCAATATGTAAGTAATATTGCGCTTTTAGAGTTTGAGTAATACCAGTTATTTTATATTCAAAGCCCAATGTCGATGCGAGTTGCTGGAAGTATTAACAAACATATAAAAAGTTTTGGCTTGGCCCTCGTACTACTCTCGGACAAAGTTCGGTTTGATCTATTTGCAATGAAAATGTGTTGCGTACTACTGGTATATAAAATATAAATGTATTTGCGAACACGCGGCGATCCTCCGCCTAGTGGCCATCGAGCGGAATTTGTCGACTATGTGCAAAAACTATATGTAATGTTTTATTCACTATGTGCGATGTAGAACGGGTACTTTGGCGGCGATTCAAGAAATCAGCCAGAGGGTTCACACTTTCATTGAACTGGAAAACAATGGATGGTTAAATTCGCATTTAATTTATCAACGTAAAATCATATTTGGGGCTGTAAAAGTGAACGATGTGTAAACCACAAATTAAACGCTTAATTTAACTTGAAAACATTTTTTTTTAATTGTATATAATGTAACATATTAACTAGTAGTCAAGAACACTTATCTTATTTTCTAGCATAAAGCATACAAATAATAACTCTAGACGCGTTGTTAGTTAGATACTTAATATTCACATAAAATAAACATATTAATGGTTATTTTAAACTTTTTCAAAAGTATGTCATGTGTATTTCCACCTTTTTTTTTTTTTTTTTTTTTTTTTTTTTTTTTTTTTTTTTTTTTTTTTTTTTTGTCGAGGGGGAAACCTTCAAAAGGTACCCGGCAACGTGGGAGCGACGCCGAGTTATGTGGGATTTTTACCGCACTAAAACCCCCCCGGTGGCCGTCCTCTGCGCTGCGTTGAGGGCTCCGGGATCTCCAAAGGAACGCAACCGGAGTCCTCTAAGCGCGTTGCCCCGTCGGGCTCCGCCCAGGTGAGCTTGACACTCGCCACACCATCTGGTGTATACGACGGTATGCGACCACACATACCGTCGTCCTTCCCGGGGCCGCTGGCCGGGCGGTTCGAGCTCCCACTCTTGCCGCCCGCAACCCCGGAAGCCCCCTTTTAGTCGCCTCTTACGACAGGCAGGAGATACCGTAGCCCTATTCTAGTCCCGGAACTACAGGGACAAACCTAGCACCGGTATTGTTTATACATAAAACAATGCAAATGCTTGAGGTGTTATAAGAACTGATCGTGTAAATATTTCCGAGTTGAAGCAACCCTATATTTATATTTAACTAGACAATGCCGCTCTGTAATAACTATTATGCAACGTACGATAAGATAGGTATTCGTAACATACATAAATTGGCTCACTTACTAGTAGTTTAAATAAGAAATACATTTGACCAGAAATAGTTAAAGGGCTAACTACTTGCTTAATACTGCTACTTCTGTTCTTGAAATTTCATGTCAATAAAATTAACAAGTATGTATATTATATTAACAACATTATTATCATAGCTTTAGTAATGCTCCATTCCTAGACAAGGATTCATTTTGGATATGAAAAGGATATCTGAGTGCCCCGCTTATACGGATGACCGCACACATCTTACAAAAGTCTATTAAGAAATTAACGGGCTTCTTACATCTATTTAGAGTAGAAGCAATTGACAATAGGCACATGTAGGGCCTTCCTGTCGCACGGGCTTGCGCACGCGTACGATATTGGTCCGCTTGCGTGCCACTCGCATCCAATACTTTTATAGATACACACGTGTAAGTAAATGTAGGCCACATTACAGGAAAAGTATCTATGAAACGAAAGGATGTGAGTGGCACGCATGTGAGTCAGATTACACGCTGGGCAAACATGCGTGATAATGAGATCAGATTCGAACGCCTAGCAAGCAAAACTCGATTTTCTTTTACTTTCTCGTTCTCATACAAATTTCAATCACACGCTGTGACATATTTAGTCAGTAGGTACTTACGTACTTGCCTGCTAAACTATTACGTTACCTGCAGGTGATGTAACGTCTTGCATAATAAACACTTGAGCGTCTATTTAAGCAGAAATTTATCCATTTATATAGGTTACACTATATTGGCTACAAGGTACGATTACAAATATAAGGATTACTTCTATTATTTTTCTTTATTAAATAACTGTTTCACGTATTTTACATTATGTTGTGTTCATGGTAGGTTAACAATTGTTATAATTATTCCTCATTTTTTGTTATCTTTCAATAAATATCCATTAAAACAAAACGAAAGGGTAAGTAACATCATAATCGCCCTTTACGTTAATAAAAGTACCAATTGGTTTACCTTTACCGACCGTAACTTGTTGTACGAGCCTTGGGACAGTCTGAACTACTACCTATCCAATTATATTTTAATATCTAGGTCGATATCATATTAACAAGAAAAATTTATTGCCTTGAAATAGTTCTCGCGGGTAATTATCTAGGTTCAGGGAAGTAAAGGTAAAAGTTCAGCAAAGCTCGATAATATTATTACTACTCCACTAGGTAAAAACAGATTTTATAGAAAAGGTAATGAAATTGGTATGCTTTAAATATTTATTTAGAGCAAAAATTAAGAAATAGAAACAATTCAACCATATTTATATTAGGTGCGCTTCGTGGATATTTAAACGACCTACAAAATGTTCACACTTTGAACGAATATGTAAGTTTATTACTATGCAGAAAAAGTATGACAACACATTACTATTTACTTTATTGCGCTATTATACTTACAAAATAAATGGCAATATGGTGAAGGTTATTCCAACGCACTTATTCATTGTTAGGGTGTCGTTCGTAGCAACGTAGCGCCGCGTAGAGAGCGGAGCGGAGGTGCGTGTATTTGGTATGCTTTACAGCTGGCACGTGTAACGCCAGGTTACGCCGTGTGAATAGGCTTGATTGCAACACACACTACGCTTACATATAATACCGATACATCTAGCTAGCTAGACGACTCAATACGTACAAACCCTATAATGTAATAGGCGAAACACCCACGTAATTCGTTGGGAATGTCACAACTTTCAAATTACGTAATATTCGAAAGATTTTATCACATTAACATTCACTATGTCAAGAAATACATATAATAGGCACGGAAGCAAGAATGTAAATGCAATTGTCTTCAAGGTTACTCGGTTAGAGGACATAAAATATAAATCAACTTACCATTACTGGTGTAAAGAATGTCTAATTCACGATCATCACTATAAATCACAGTCTTAATTAAGAGTAATCTACTTATATATATTTTCATGCACCCCAGTTACTATGAGACAAATTTTCCGCTTCGAAGTTCTCGCAAACAAGATCGTTTACAGCGCAGAGAGTGGGGTACTAGGAGCGCAGCGTTGGCGAGAGGTCGCCCGAGCTTACACGTGGCACTCACACAGATGCAAAGTTCACAGTGCAACCGTACGTATTGCACACTAGTATAGCGGTGATAGACTGGGAAACGCATTTAGCCGGAAAAGATGAAACAGATCAATATATTTAGTATACAAAGTATAACTTGCGTAAATATTTACACTATAGATTTTGTTACGAATCTCGTTATGGGGAATAGTGTTTAAATGGGTCATATTAAATAGCTTATTATAGAGATAAAAGAAATGTTTTCTTTGAGCCTCCGCTAGGGCAACTTTACACCACGTAGGAAATGTGAGTTCGCAAGCAACCTCTCCTAGACTTCAAATGAAATGAAAAACCCTCAGTAAAGGTCTCGACTTTCTTTCTAAAGCTAAAGCGCAGTTAACGACTTTCTAGCTGCGTTTCTGGTTTTATTAAGCAATGTAAGCTGACGGAACGAAACGTGAAGCTTAATTAGTAATTTGATTTGAAAATTTTCTGTGCTGGTTTCAATTTTTCTTTAGTATATGTGAGGTATTACCGTATAAACTAATGATTTGCGCGTTAAGTAGGAAGTATTACTTGCGTTGTATGTAGGTTACGACCGATAATGTTGTATGAATAATAACGAATGAGTTGACATTGGATTATTTGGCATTTCGGTAGGGTAGTAGGCACGTTTAATTTATGTTTTTTCTGGTGCCTGCCGGTATAGGAAAATTGCATTTTGCTGCTCTAATTGTTAGACACGGTTCTCTTCCAGTTGACGGCGATTCGATTACGACACTATCCTACGACTTTCAGTTTTACGTTAAACCGAAACTTCCGACAGGAGGCATTGAGATATTCTCTCACCTTTTTCGGTAACCTTGTAACGGGAATTCCAATTCAGTATATGATTGTACTGTTTGTTTAGCTGACAGAATATATTGAGTATTAAAAGTTTACATTTCTTAAACAAAGTTAACGGAACATATTGTTATATAAGCTACATTATTATAGAACTTTTTATCACGGGTAGTGCAATATCAGATATCATTGTGTATGTATATATGTTTCAACCCTTCTGGTTTTAAAAATGTAATATACGTGCGATATAAGGTGGACTGTATGTTTGTTAATACTATCTACATATTAAAATTTAACTACATGGTACTCGTATGTATGCTACTATCTTGCAGCAAAAGTTTTACGCCATATTTTATTTATGGTTATAGTAAATGGTTATAGTAGAACTCTAAGGTGTCATCTAGTTCTATTGTTAATTATTGGTTATAGAAATAGGTCTCTCTTTGGCAGCATTCGACCAACAAATAATTACAATTAACTTTGGTGTGGTTCTACTTAGAATGGATTAGTAAATAAGCTCATACTATTTAGTTGGTTAAGTGATGCTTAATGATAATAAGCTTTATTACTGTCAATTATATTATTAATATCTGGTCGGTTAAAAAAATACATTTATCGCATGCCCATCATGCGAATAAACGCAGTGGATCAGTTTACAGCCTAGCATTCAGTGTAAGGCTGATTTACTACGCAATTTCATACACGTGTGAGCAAAACCAACCAATAACTTTATGAACTTAAGTACTTACGTTCAGAACATTTTTTAGATTATTTTCGCAAATTTTACCGCTATCGAAATTGCAGTCCGTACTTTGTATTTGAGAACTGAATATTTGTATGAGTACTGATGATGTTTATTTTAAACTGTAAACAAGTTCAGGGTTTATTGTTTACCTATACGTCCATGGTCATATGTTCGCTGAAAAATGGATTTGAGTAGATCACTGCTTTTGACAACAAAATACGTATAAGTTCTTGATTGTCATATCAATGCATGAGTATTTTTTTTTGACGAGACCAGAATCCCACCTGAGGTCGGCCACAGGTGCGTTACCCTGGAGGACTAAGCTGGAATGCCTCGGACAGGTATTTCTCCCTTACCACACACTTCAAACCAAAACATAGCAGAGGTTAACGCTACTGCTATTATGCAGAAATAGGTATGGCGGTCGTGCCGCCGAAGTCGACTAATAGAGGGTTCTTTTACCTTTTACATATCTGGTATAGCACCAAAATGTCCTTACATATGTGTAAATTTTACCGACTTGCACTTATGTAAGTGACCCCAATATTGAGACAGTAATGACTAAGATAAGTATCGTGGAATCGTATACCAGCATCATGATAACCTATGTAAATTTTATACTAAATATAAGTTACAAAAGCGCATATCTATTTTATTTATTTGGGCCGATTTTTATAGACAATGTGACATAACTGGGATTTTAAATAAACTTTTCTGTAAAACTTGTGCAGTAACCTGCGATATGTGGACAGACGCTATCGTTGCCAAAACAATTCTTTCGAGAGTATGGACTTACTTCCGCGTAATATACTCCCTAGAGTCTAGTAGTAAACTATGGGGACTAAAAATAATTCAAGTTTTTACTTTGGTTTTTTATAAATAAAGACCGTAAGGTGATTGACGAAATTCCTTACTTATTATTGATTAAAACTTAATGTATATAGCGCATATTATATAGGTTAAAATAAATTAAAAAACCCATGAAATATGTAAAGATATTGTAAGTTAGCGAGTAATTACCTATTAAGAATATGTAAAAGATAATAAATTAAACTACGTTAGGTGCCTTGTCTAGTGTAGATTTCTATTGCACAGTATAACTGTGCATTTCGCTCTCGATAGTTCTGAAAGTTTTCATTATTCGACTCCCTATTTAATTTTCTCACTATTGTGCATACCGTTTTCCGGTATTCGGGGTAAGTAGGTATATTATAGGTATAGGTAGGTATATAGGTGAAGGAACATTTACTTAAGATTAAGAAAATATCTTATAACTGAAAAAGTACCAAAGTGGTGTTTACACCAAAAGATAAAAAACATAAGCCAAAATATACCGACTCGAAGTATTCTGAAACTAAAAGCACAGAAATAACTGGCATCCTTTAAATGTACACGACGAGATAGTGTAAAACTCGCGATAACTGTTTTTAATTAAGGTACTGTACTACACGTGTACTTATATTAGTTAGCAAGAAAAGCATGGCAACGTCACACATGCTCCTAGTTATACCGCGCCTGCCGATGTAGCGATTGTGACAAACAAGGCGAGCAACAAAATTAACAAGTTACAGTTAACAAGCCCAATGTTTGTGTAAACTCCACTAACTAACTGGTTTTTATGCCTGTCTGGATGGACCGAAGCGAACGGAACTAGCGTCTCTGTCGTTTTCGTAACTTTTACACAATTATTCTTGCCAAACGAAAGAGATAACAAGCCACAATATAAATTTTAAATCAGTTAGTATAAAAATTACGTAATTTTGTCGAATAAAATGGTTCCTATTTGCTTCTGGGCTATATTCACAAAAATAAAAGGTCAAGATAAGTATTTTTATTTATGAGTGCATTATGGTGGCATTAAAAACGGATATTTCAGAAGCATCCGACACATATTTCGTATTTTATACTCGTATATTAATATTATTTAGTCAACTATCCTTAGACAATGTAAATCGAAATTGATAAACTTGTAAATTAAAAACTAGGACGTATCAATTAAAATACAAAAGAGTATTGTTTTTTTTCTTTTCAATTTTATTAAAAGGAGAGCTTTGAAATCCATTTCACGCGTTTTCACAGGGCTATAGGCATGATGTGGGCCAATTAAAAAGTTGGGAATAATTCTTGTTTGCTTTTTGTAGTAGTGTCTCGAAAATTTAGTTCTTCAAACAAAATAATGTCCAAAATTGTACTTATTTTCAAGCTTGATGTCCAAAGTTCAATGTTAACTGTGGTTATGTGTAGCATATGTTAACTTTGTAACTATCATTTTATTGTCTCTGTCGGCTTTAGCTCGAACGGAAGAGTAACTTTATCTAGGCTCTGGTTGAATGTTGTACTTAATTTATAATGTCATTACATAGTTATTCGCTGCGGCGATACAAGTAGTTCTGTTGCAAATTGCGTCTATTAACATTACATGCCGCACTGAGATAATGCCGCCATTATCGGCCTCTATTTTATGGCATAATTACCCAAAGTTTATCACATTTTATTTACTATAAAACTAACGCTTATTAGTAAGAGACTTGTATCTTATTACGAGTATAATATTACGCACACGTAAAGCACATTATTCACAACATGACTTTGAAAGTTAGCTTATATCTTGTGTAAGATATTTTAAAACTACGTACAGTGCATATTACAATTAAATTTTATTTTTTTGTACTTACATTTTTGTATTTTGTTAACCTTTCTGCGCATGAAACATGTTTGCTATATGAATTAGAATATTCAATCAACTTATTTTCAGGCACTGTACAACTTTTCCCAGTCGGAAATTAATGTATTTTGCTTACACAAAAACGGCCTGCTCTGCAGTTACAGCTACCTCTTTGAATGAATTACTTCAGCAATGAAAGGTCTAAAGCATAAACATGAATGAAAATCATTTTACTAATAACTTTGAGGCAGTACTTGCTTACAAAAGTATGTGTGGTTGCACATTTTGCAAACTTTGTACGTGTATTGTGTCTTTGTTAGATTATACAAAACTGTTTTTATCAACACCTTCATATGTTAATATAGATGTGTAAGTACATTACTTATAAAGAATATATGCTTTGATATGCAAGGATTTCAGTAGGTAAAAGTATTTTATATTACAGACATAGGGCACACGGATACGCACTCTACTTTATGTTAGTGGTTACTTTATTCCATAAACAGCTGCAAAAAAAAACAACATAGAAATGATATCAGGCCGGTCACTGATGCGTTGTTGCCCCTGAGGATGCTTTAATCGATACGACGGCGCGATTGCCCTTGACGGTGTTCCTGCCTCTTTCATTCAAATTCACTTTAGCATTTTTGAATGAATGGTAGCGAATTAGAATACTACTGACATGAAAAGGGTAGTCGATGGTATGTATTTTATGAACTTTTCCTTCTTTTAGCGCTAATTTAAATATTGTGTGGCACTTGATAATAGGTATTGTATTGCGTGGTGCTTAAACAAGCGTTTTACTTACCTTTTTTTAAAAATAGGTTAATCTATTAATCCCTTTGGTGGTTCTAAAGAATGCGGTAATACTTATATGGCATAGTTAGCACTCATATATTATTTTGCTTTTAGGTAGCTTCACCTTTTTTGGGGGGAAACCTTGGAAAGATACCTTTTTTTTTTCTCTCGAGGGGAAACCTTCAAAAGGTACCCGACGACGTGGGAGCGACGCCGGGTTATGTGGGATTTTTACCGCACTAAAACCCCCCGGTGGCCGTACTCAACGCTCGTTGGAGAACTCCGCGATCTCTAACGGAACACAACCGGAGCCCTCCAAGCGTGATGCCCAACGGGGTCTACCCTGGGGGAGCAGTTTTCGCTCCTCCCACACCATGTAGTGTTTACGACGGTATGCGACCACACATACCGCCGTCCTTCCCGGGGTCGCTTGCTGGACGGTTCGAGCTCCCACTCTTGCCGCCCGCAACCCCGGAAGCCCCCTTTTAGTCGCCTCCTACGACAGGCAGGGGATACCGTAGCCCTATTCTGATCCCGGAACTACAGGGACAATAGATAGCTTCACCTAGAATACATTATTTTATGCATATCAATATAACTGTTAGTGCATATCAATATAACGTTGTTAATTGATTTCTGTCGATATTTAGGCGTTCTATAAGCCCTAATTTCATTCACTTAGTACTATTTTGCCTGTATATTTGTCCCAGATTAAACTGTAACCAAGACTAGTGCAGTCTGCGATTAAAGAGAAGCTTAAATTCATTTATTGGTTGGCTCGTTTCGTGTAACTATCTTTTAGTTTATTTAAAGATACAATTTTATTTAAATGTAAGTACTTTAGTATATAAGATAAACCATTTTACAGTTACAATTACGTTTGTGTTGGTAAAGTAAGAACAGACAAGTCGAACAGACTTAATGGATTTAAAGTCTATAATTAATATCTAAAATTTTAAATAATTACATTTAAACGTGATTTTGGACTCGAACTAAAGAATGTCTACATATCCGACGAATTGTATTATAACCGAAAATATATTTGTATATGGACCTATAAAATTAGGTATTATGTAGACGCGATCATCGGAAAATATCATATCTATATTAATATTTATAGTGTACCTACATATCTAGATTTTTAACACATACATGTCATATTTCTTTGTAAGGACGTATGTATGAAAGTATCACATTTACGTACCTACATGTGGTCCTCGGTGAGAAGTTATCGCAATACAAAAGTATCAATCAAAACTTCTTTTTTGTTCACAAGAATCACCATAAAGTTGTATGGCTATACTTGTACACAGTAATTATGTATGCGAAACTTAAAACTCTTTGACACGCTACTAAGCAACGATCTATCACTCAAAGAGCACATCAAAGCCTAAACAAGTAGAAGAATCGCAATATACGCATCTTCCGTTCTTTACTAGGAGAGTCGACGACGCAAAGAGCTCAGAGAAGCGCCGCTAGTATTCATATATGTTTGTAAACATCCCAGCGGGTGTAAAAGTGGGGCATTACGTAACGAATTTCATTCTCTGGTCTACGCTTTAGTGGGCAGAAATAAAACGCGTAGCCGCATAGCTCATCTCCATTCTGTACGACCAAATGATGGATTTAAGATCATTGTTAAATTACATTTATAAAATTGAAATCCAACCTTGGATATGTAGCTGATGCAAATTATATCGACTTCAATTTTACAAATTGAGATCGTTGTGCGTTGAAATTTAAAATTTTATGTTGTTGCTCCATCTCGGGAGACCATCGCTGATTTATTTGATTCCAACGTTTAGATTAAAATATTAACATCACGCAATACGCCTCAGTGGCATAAAACTATAAAGTCATTCGATTGCATACAACTTCACTGTTGTAGATTCCTTGTTTAATTTTTACTGAACTTTTTTGAAAATGTATGTGTAATTACGGATTCAAAGTTAAAAGTTTTTAAAATAATTGCTCTTTCTCATAGTTTTATCACTTACCCTTAAAGCTTGGATATCGGCGTAAATTAAGGAATTTAAGCAATTAGGCTAAAGGCTTTTTGAATCAAGCTAAATGATTGTATAATTAATAGGAAAGTAACAAAGTATGGACGTAATAGAAAAGTTTAGAAAAATCCTTACATAGCAAGATTAGCTGAGAACGTGTCGTTCGTTATGTATTATTTGTATTTATGAACGTGACCACAACTTGCGCGTCGAACACGGACCTAATAAGTACTTAAAATAACAACTTTAAAAAAGATATTTATATTTTATGATAACAATTGACAATAATTATTAATGTTTCTGATCGATTTTTCAATTGATAATCAATATGTTTCCAGGCTAGGATATCTAATTCGTAACAATCAACGATCGATATGCAACCTCTACGCCTCGTAGATCGTCGTCTACACATTGGAAACGGCTAAATGCATATAGCGCCACATCATAGATTAGCCATCGTTAAACCTTGTCTTATATGCACCTACAGACGCAGGTTCACGACTATGAAATAGATCCGAACTCCATGACGCTCTTCCAATTTAAATAACATTGACACAGCGTCATGGAATTCATTCCAGGGCTCCTAAGTCATGGAGAGAAGCTTGACCATCCTTTTTATGCCACACATCAGATCAGGGGGCCATAAAAAACGTGTCTTACTTTATTCATCAAATATAAGGGACAACTAGTATGTTTAGGACTTATTCATTTAGTTGAAATAATTCAGCAATCAAAATTGTTAAATCTTAATTACTTACGAAACGTCAGTACGTTTAAAATTAAGATACTCATGCCTAAAAGTCTTACTATTCCTTGATGAAGCAACAAATAATAAACTTGAAAATAAATAGGAAGTATTGGACAGAGCAGCAAATTGAAAAATCCTCGTGTGGAAAATCACTTTATACGTACAACACGTTTACAGCAGCGGTAAGCTAATTGTCTGACGTCCGGGCGTCTAACGAGCACACCTTCAGTATGGCCAAACAGATTTTATAAATAGAAATAGCTCCGCTGAATGTTAAAATATCTGGACATATATAATTTTATCACCTATACCTCATCATTTGTTAAGGGACTTCATTAGTTTTATAATTATCATGAAACATACAACTGATACTGAGTTTGCACGCTTAGTATCATAGAGTATTCTAATAGGTAAACCACATGCGTATACTTAACTTTAAAGAACGTTTTTGGACAGTTATCGAAAAAATGTTCAATATAGTTAAAAACGAACATGCAACCCTCCTGATAGCTGTTGCCCGGGGACATATGTAACCATGCCAAATAGAACGAGAATCCTACATGAAGTTGATAAGCGTCGCATTGTTACAACTACAACTAAACTGAAATGATTTATATCTATCGGTTAGTCTGAACCTCAAACCCATGAAATATAAAGATAAAATGCTGCAATATTCCGTCTATCAGGAAAAATAGGCGCAGCGACAACGCCGTAGTAGAACCAAAAAGAAAAATTCTATTACGATTAATTTAATTTTAAAATAGCACCTTTACCAATTTCACTTGAAAACACATGCCATGCGAAAACTAAATTAACAAGCCTGTTTGTAAACTAAAACATGCCGTCAGTAAGTATTAATTAATATGTGGAGTCTGCAATTGAAATATTATTAAGCTTGTTTTACCGCCTTTTTCGTTTTATATTTGCATCCGATAAACTCTTTACATACTTTTCCCGGTAAACTTTTTCATAATTCATACATGCTACGTACTTGTAGGTACGCAATGGTAGCTTACAGCCTTTGCTTACGTTAGCTATGGTTAAGCTTATTCAAGTTCTTTAATTCCCTGCGGAGCATGAGCCTTGAGAGGCATTTTCCACATCTAAGACTTTTTGTAACGTTCATACAACTACAAGTTCATACCGGTTTACTTCGTTTGACGAAGGGCCTTCCGTTAACATCTTTCAAAGAAGTTTATGTTTCACTCATCCTCACAGCGCGTTTGCGTTTACAAAGTATGTCTTAAGATTAATAGCGTGATATAGCTTTGAGATGCTTTATATGACAATGAAGCACTAAAAATAGTTTTATATATAAAGTAAAACCAGAAGAAACAATTTAAAAACGTTGTTTATAAACCTTATAAAAATGTTCACGAAAGTATAATTATCCCTTTACTACAGTTTAATATTATATTTGTACCCAAATAAAAACCTAAGATAAGATAACGAAAGCTTTTATGAAATTATTTTATAATATCGTTTATCAGGATGTAAAATGTGATATAACATAATCTTCTACTAAACTTTAATATCGTCAGGGAAGTTTGTATAAGCTATGTAAGCAGCCACATCGAAAAACACGTTGTGATTAAAGTTATGAAAATTTCAAAAGATTTTTATTTTAAATTTAGTTACAATCAAGCCGTGTGTACTCTTATGTATACTGGAGATTGGGTACTTTTTAAATAAATTATATACGATACAATATTGGGATAAGTATTCCTCATAGTATCAGCATTAAGCTTGGTGTGAAGTAATTTAATCTTACTTCAGCGTATGATATAAAATTTGTGTAAAAAATAGATAGCGTAGGAATTTAAATTCAGTTTTATAATCGCGCGTAATTTAAAAGAATAGCGTAAAAATATGACATAAGTACTTATTTGTGTTTAACATAATTCCTATTATATTTATAAACGTTCTCATAACTATGTTATGATTTATTTTTATAGGGGTATAATACGCAGAAAATTAAGGATCTTAATGATCGTAAATTAGGAATACAACAGATTTTATAATTGGAATTGTGTGTGGACGCCAAACATCACAATACAGCATAGTTAAAGCGACTATATTGCAATGAGAGCGTCGTCACGGTGCGTACACTCGACGCGAGCATTTGTTTGTAAAGTTACACGTACGGCACCTGACACTTGACGTGGCTCACTTCGTATAAATTTCGAATGTATAGGTCGGTGCTAAGCCCGTATATGGGCTACGCATTAACGAGCTGTAACTGTAAACGAACCTGTAACAGTAACATGTTCTAATTTGTACGCATGAAATTTCCAGCGAGGACCCTATATTCGCGTGTTTGGTATCGTAACTATAACCAAGTATAACCAAGATATAGTAACGAAGTACTAGGCGAAGTAAGAAGGCGATTGTCACATAAGTGTAACCGTAACCACGAATCCTACTGAGAGCGCCCTTTCATTCACAACAAAAACCGACAGTCGTAGCCGCTAGCGTTGCTCTCGCCAGCCATACAAACCATAGTTTTTGGTTACAGCAACTGTAACGGTTACAGTGATAACTCAGCATTGTGTACGCGGCCTTAGAGTAACCCACTGAATCGAGTTTCAAATTCTGTCACATTCAGTTACAAGCATTCCGATCATAGCTCCAGTAGCGAGTTTTAAAAGGTTACGCCACTCGCGTCGCGACGCAACCATATGACCTTTAAATAGAGATAGGTCCAGGCTTTTTGCGAAAAATGTTCGGTGTCTATTTTAAGTTTTGTAAAATCTAGCTACGACAGAGAAACGAGTTTCAGTAATTTATGCAAATATACGGGCACTGTACCTCAAGAATTGTAGAATTACTTCAGGATAAAATAATATGTTTCACTCTAATCCTATTATATTTTATATTGGATTAACAAAGCTATGCCTTAATAGACATTGACATACTAAAACTTTTGTATTATTAATATTTATTAGTTCTTAAAGAAAATACCTAAGTAGGCATTATATATCTTAATAACCATTACATTTAAGGAAGACAGCTTAAAAGAAAATGGCGTTTACTTGCATCACATGAATACATTAAATACTTATTATTTGGCATTCTTACTTTATTCATATCTCATCTAATAAGTGTTCTTGGTGTGATGTAAAGAAAAGCTCTAAAATACTTAAAGACATTTGGATCACGAAGACAATGGTTTCTGTACAGCATAACAGGTATTATATTTTACGTTGTTGTTGGAGACAATGAAAATGTTTTCATGTTCTTTTACAGGGACCACAGGTAAGCTATTGTTGTAATATGTAATCAAGTTAATCTATTTATTAAAAACCAGCCCCTTAATTATATATGTATGTATAGAATAACCGGCTGCAAAGCATATGACAATAGAGAAGTAAGACGATATACCTAAGTACTAGATTTTTTTTTCAAATATATAGTACTTTTGTTGCTTACATTTTTACCCGACTGCCAAGGAAGGGTTATGTTTTTCGCGCGTATCTTGTATGTTTGTCTTTCTTTATTTGATCGGATCTAATAAACGGCTGGATGAATTTCAACAGTTAAGGTGTCATTATATTTGTCCCAATGACCCGAGTGTCCTTAGATAGGTGTAAGTAAAAAAAAATCAAAATGGCGGATTTTTGGCGCGAAATAGTAACACATTTAAAAAAAAAAGTTAACCGAACCTATCGAGTAGGGTATCAAATGAAAGGAAATTAAACGGAGATTATAAAAACATATTTGTTTATATATAAAACAGCAACGTGACTGATTGACTGACGAACTAAATAACTTTTTCATTTTTCAGAAATCACCGTACAGCCTAAACCAAGGACCTTACAGTTCTGAAATTTTGCACAAAGGTTCTCTATATAGCGTGAATAAGTACTAAGAAAGGCATTTTGGAAATTCTACCCTTAAGATGGTAAAATAGGGGAAAACAGTTTTTTTGAAATCCTTTAATTTTGAAGCAACTACTATAAAATTTTGTATTTGCCTTTCTAGATAGGAACAAAGACGCATTTATTTATTTTTTTTTTTTTTTATAGTATAAGAGTAGCAGACGAGCATGCAGTCCACCTGGTGGTAAGTGGCTACTGCCGCCCATGGACATCTGTAATAAACCCCAGATAGGATTAGATATTCCTACCTGAGGTCGGCCACAGATGCGCCGCTACCCCTGAGGACTAAGCTGGAACGCCTCGGAAAAGTCTGTCTCCCTTACCACACCCTTCAAACCGGAACACAGCAGCGCTTAACACTGCTGTTATTAGGTAGAAATAGGTGTGGCGGTGGTGCCGCCGGAGTCGAACCACAAAAGGTTCTACCACCTTAAATCCCCTTCCGAAAAATCAACCCCGTAGACGGTAAAATAAGGGTTAAAAGTTCATTTGAACAACCGTCAATTTTGAAGCAAACACTATGAACTTTTGTATCAGGCTTGTTGGATAACAATAATGAAATTCTACCTCTAACGAGGTAAAATAATGACCGAAACAATGAATTACTGAAGTTATATATTTTATAGACCGTAAATGGTGGATTTTTTTCGCGAAATAGTAACACGTTTTAAAATAAGTTAACCTAAACTATCGAGTAGGATGTCAAAAAAAGGAAATTAAGAGGAGATTACACAAACATTGTATAATATACTTATCTTATATAAAAAGTCTCGTGTTTGTTACCGTACTCCTCCGAAACGGCTTCACCGATTTTCACCAAATTTTATATACATATTCAGTAGGTCTGAGAATCGGCCACTATCTATTTTTTATTTACCCCTAAGTGATAAGGGTTGTTCACCCTTAACATTTTTTTATTTATATGGCAACAAAACGTTTGCCGGGTCCGTTAGTACATATATACTCGTATATACACATCGAAATGACTGTCTGACTAAATGAGTGAGATGCTGTGCCGGAGATCAACGCAAAGGGAAACCGCTGAACTTAAGCGTGCTGGAATGTTACACATAGGTTCTTTATATAGCGTAAATGAGCACTACGAGGATAAAATAGGATAATATTGTTTGAAAATCTTTTGTTTTTGAAGCGGACACCTACTATGAAACTTTGTATTTGGCTTTCTGGATAAAAATAATGAAATGCCTATTTCACTGCTTTTGGAAATTCTACTTCAGCCTTTTTGGTGCAGTCGGGTTTTTGATTTTTTTAATTAATTACTTGTTAATTACCGTAATCGTGGAAATAGATAAATAATGTAGTTTTATGAAATACACACATTCATTTTTCTTCTTGTAAGTCTGATAAGTAATAAGAAAAGTAAAATAATAAAAATTATATAAATGAAGCCACGAGTACTAGCAATATAAGAATAAGATTCTAAGTAAAGATGAGATGGCTACTGACGATTATTGTAAAGTAGTCTTGACAATAGCTTTAAGCGTGGCTGGAAGTCAATATCCACTACAGAACAAGGAATGATTAATATTTATTTAAAATAACCTCTTATACAATATTGATAAAATTGATGATGATGGTGGATTGAAGTAAATTATATCTTTAGTATGGATTGTAAAAATCCAGGTCATGAAAATAACCGGCTACCATTTTTGTATGCCGATTCGGGACACGAAGAGTAGGTACTGTTCAAGTGCTATCAATGTCAGCCTCTCGTTGAGTGTCCGTGACTCACATCCCTGGCATAGATCGATGTTTTTTAGAAATTATTGTAATTATCTATCAATAAAATGATACTTAACGGTGGAGAAAAACATCGCGAGAAACCCTACGCTCGCGAGGGGATTCTATATTGTTGTTAAAGATGTAAAAATCCAATCCCCAGCAAGTTGGTCAGTTGACTAGTGGAATGATTTCTTTATTGGTTTAAGACAAAATATTGGCTAGCAAATTCGCAAGCATATTTTTTCTTAATATTCAATAGTTATTACGGTTAGTAAGTACAGTATTTTTGTTACTGATTAACATAGTCTATTCTACGCAGGTATACTAATCAACACCTATCATTCGTTTTGTTTTGAACTTCATGACCATTTTTGATAGTTTATTAAACATTTACATCAATCAACCAATCTTTTAGTCAAACGACTTCATTTTGTAATTTGCCTAAAAGAATTTCGTTTTATAAAAATGCTTTTCGAATGGCGCGTCAACTTGTTAATGCTACCTCGCTGATCAAAATCCGCCCAATCATTTAAATTTAGTCTGCCATTGAGAGCGTTTAAACTTAATCTGCCAAAATCGTGTTAACAAGTGGCTGCATTCGTGATCTCCGAATGTAAACGATGTTTTAAATCGTGAAAATTACGTTTAAAGTCGGCGATAAAATAAAAATGTTTATTCGTTTATTTTAGGTTTCTTATAAGTGTAGGTTGCGCTACAATATTTGATGACAATCCCTGTGTTAGAATTATAATATGAATATAATATAGTGACGAGACAGTGGTGTTGTGAAGGGGTTGTACATTTCACTTGGGTTTTAATTAATTACTAACAAATAATAATGTATTACAACATGCTCTTAAAAGGATAGGTATCACTTATAGAAATAAGTTTCGTTTATTTCAATCATATATAATTATTATAAAGTCTCGTGAAGTTAAATCAACGTCTGTTTTGCGAAGGAAAATGCCTATTGTCGGATATCAGGCCCACATTTCATAATTTATATTCAAGATTTATTCACGACATAATTATGCACATATATTGTCAAAGCTGTTATGAATAATCGTGGTCGAAGCGCCGAACACTAACAACTCGTGAAGTCTTCGCTATGATATGAATTTACTAATCTGAAGATTGTGCAAAGCGTAGCATCAAGAAGTTTGTATAATCGGCAGGAAGTATGCGCAATTAAACTGGAAACAATTGCCGGCCGCCTAACCTGGCTGCCACAAGTCCACAAGTTCGCAAACTTGCCGCGACTTTCACTGGAATCTCACGCCGTTAATGACCACTTAGTATAATATATTACAGTTATGTTCAGCATTAATACCTCATAGCTATACACGCGTATACGTATACTACGCTCTTATTGTCTTGACACGTTAGATTTTCTTTTATTTTGGATTGATTAGAAGAGATGTGCTAAACACCTCTAAAAATCCGGTAGGATTTTATATACTTCTGAAGATTTAACGCTACACTCACGATTTTACATAGTATTATTGTAAAGATGTTGCTAGTAACATTATACGTTAAATTTTATTGTTATTTAATATATAAAACCATATAATTATATAATATGTATTAATCCATGTCCATCGAGAAAAGCCTTAACCTTTAACAGAAACGGACATGTTTATAAAAATTGTTACATTATAATAACGATTAAAAGCACGACAATTCGCTTAACTGAGTTTCTTTGCCAAAATGTTGATGTCATACTATGACCTTATTACAATATCGACCTTAAAGTACCTTACGACGTCATCTTTATATTTGTACATAATAAGGACCGACGGAATTTTATGAACACTTTTTGGTAATAAAAAGTCACGGGTGCATACCTAGAATTAATTTAACATTCATTAAATTTTTCATAGATAAACGACACTTCAATAAAACATATTCATAAAACAAATTACGTCACTTTGTCACTTAATAAACTATAAGCATTTCATTTAATGTTTGCTGAATAAAATGACATTTTTTATTCAGAAAATGTTTAACAGCGCGATAATTACAGAGGGCTTTTAATGCAAGCACAAAAAATATTACACACACGTAAGTAGGTACGAGTACGGTGAAATATCATCACGTATACATACTATTTCCCTTTTTAAGTTTTTAATCTTGCCTCGAAATATATTTGAATAAAATTGTTTTAAGCTTTTATTAAAATATACTGAACAAACAATTTCTACATTCACAACCCTAGATTAGGATTCCGTGTACCGTCGGTGCCATGAACACACACAAAAACGAATACACAAACACCCAGACCCAGAACAGATATCTTAATTCATCATTCAGACATCTGTCTGACCGGGGATTGAATCTGGAACCCTCTGCGCGTCAGACCGGTATGGTGACCGCTCCGCCACGCGGTTCGTCAAATAAGCTTATAAATTGTTTAATAAAACTATAACATACATTGTGTTTAATACTAAATACATGTATACAAATACAACAACAGTTTAAAGGGCCAATTAATGTACTTATAAGCACTGTATGCTATTGAGCAGATACTATATTCAGCGGTTCCGGTCTGTAGCATCAGCCGATAAAAATCCCTAGTGAAAATGCAAATTTTTATCTTGATTGGATACATGGCAATGCCTTCAAATCTCTATTAAAAATTGAAACAAATAGACGAAAATGTTTCCGTGTAAGTGCATATAAAAATTATGAGATTTGATGTTAACTATATTACCCACGGATACTTGGCATGAACTCTAAAAAAGGCCTACTTCCTAGCCTAGGTCATTTTTTATATTACACAATTAGCAAACGAGCATATAGCGCATGTGATAGGAAGTGACAATATTCGAAATTAGACATAATCAGCCTCAGATTACAGTCGTAAATTAGATCCGCCATAGTTGCTATCGCTAAAAAATGAGTTAATCTCGACCTTTTCACACCCTGCAAACCAGAAGACAGAAAAAGTTAGGTTAGCCCTTGAAGAGCTCTACCATCTTTAAAGATCAGAGAACTTTAGCGGTCATTTCCTTACAACCATAACATGTAGTAAGCTGTTACTTCCTAGTACTACCGCGATGGATGTTTTGCGAACTTCAAATAAAAAGGTTATAGATATCATTTAATAACAGTTACGCTTTCGGTGCACAGCTTAGCGACAAATAAAAAATAAAATGTAACATCCCCTTGCATTTCAACGCTCTCATGCGTTTGTCTGTTACAATATTGCTTTTCTTTTTAATTGCTTTCGATGGTTCGAACAGAACAGGACTAAAGCGAATTGAAAATTATTCTAGTTTGGTTTTGTGCTTGTGTGGCGCGACATACTATTCAATAAAATTCTATTTTTGCGAGATGAATCTCCACCTACAGATGCTTAAAGACTCTTTTTTCACAGATAATTTAGTATTTAAATTCTCGTACGTAATATTAAATTGTAGTATTATGCAAGTACGTAGGTATCTATAAAAACTAATTAAATATAAAAAAAATGTCTAACTTATGAAAACTCATTGTTAAATTTCAATTCTTACTTACTTAAACGGCTTGGAAAAACATTGTGAGGGAAGCTAGGGAAGGATCTTATCAAATGTCTGTCTGATGTCTGTCAATTGGCAAACCAGCGTTGTGGAGTACCTATGACCTTAATCCTTCTTAATCTTACTAAACCCAAGCTCAGTGGGGCAGTAATGCGTACATAATAAAAAGAGTAAACAGAGGCACGGTATTCAGTTACCATTTCCTTCACCGTTTAAGCAAGTTTTTTTTTTTAAATATAAGAGTAGCAGACGAGCATGCAGTCCTGATGGTAAGTGGCTACTGCCGCCCATGGACATCTGTAATCAACTGAGGACTAAGCTGGAACGCCTCGGAAAAGTCTGTCTCCCTTACCACACCCTTCAAACCGGAGCACAGCAGCGCCTAACACTGCTATTATTAGGTAGAAATAGGTGTGGCGGTGGTGCCGCCGGAGTCCAACCACAAAGGGTTCTACCACTTTCAAAGTGATAAATAATTTCTAATAGGCACATACTTTTGAAAAGTCAGTGGTCTGTGCCTGGGATTTGAACCCCGGACCCCTCGATCAAGTGGCCGAGTTTCTTAACCACTAGGCTACCACATTTTTACAGTAAAATTACTTCCGTTGAAATTGTTCTTCGATCGCTCGTTGTAAAAAGAGGATGCTGTAAAATTACTTTAAAATGCAGTAAATGGATTTGGCGTAACATTCAGGTACATAAACATTGGGAGGCGATGTTATCGAAGGCTCGATAGAATCATATAAAAAGATACATTTGGTAGCTTTGATGTCAAACCGATGACGTGCTGATTTTTGCAACTATTACACTATTGCATCAAAGACAATAAAGACAGTTTTTACAAAAAATGACTGTTTTTGTTTACGTCATTCCAATACATTTACAATCAGTTCTGATACAATCCGCTAGGGTCGCTGTTTGGAAATGTATGGGCAAATACGTAAACTAATACCAAAACAGTCGTAAGTTACGTTTTTGTAAAGACGTAAAAACTCATACTAAGGGTACAGTATTTAAAGTGTATTCGTTTTTTGTCATCGAAGTTTCATGAAAACAATATTTACACAATGTATACGAGTAACTGAATTCTAAAATGGACATAATTTGCATCGTGATCAAACAAATTGTTTAATTAATTACATTGTGTGTATTATAAACACAAAATAGTTTTACATATAAGGACATTATTCACCCATATTCACTTACAGTACCCTTGGTATGAGTTTTTTTAAAAAAATGACTGTTTTTGTATTTGTTTACGTATTTCCTATACATTTCCAATCAGTTCTGATACAGTCCGCTAGAGGCACGTAGAAATACAAAAACAGTAATTCTTGTAAAAACGTAAAAACTCATGTTTTTACGTTTACTTCAAAACTTAGTATGACTAAGGGTTTATAAATTTTAAATTTGTAAAGATCGATAACGTCGTCGCATAACCTATTATAGAAGTGTCAATTATTCTCGTAACTGTCTCTTTGTCCTGTTACATTGAGGTAAATTATAGTTGATACGTGTCAATTAGCTACATGATACTTTAGACATATAAATAAATATGTTTCCATTTCTATTATAATCACATAATATTCATTAAATCTTTCGTAACAACTTCAAGTAGTAATGCAGTTAATATTAGTAATAAGTAGATGAATGTCTTAAACAGTTCTTAAAATCCAACAAGAATAGGAATGTGAATGTTAATACGACTACAATGTTATGCTTTTGTACCAACAAAGTAACTAAAATCTTGGGACAAATATACGGATATGCTTATCCGCATAACATTTGAAATCCCGACAAATCTACACATCTTCTTCTTTAAAAAAGTTCTGATGTGTGAATTCTGCGAATTTGCTTTTGGAGCGGTAAGCTATGGCCTAAATCTCTCACACTCTGAGAGAAAACCTATGCTCAATAGTGGGACAGTAATGGGTTCGAGACAACTAGATTATTTATTAGATAGATAGATTAGATAGTTCGTGGTCATAACATAGACAAATATTCAATCTACCTCTAGCCGTTCCAATATAAAATATGCATACTAACCACAACACTAAAAATCTTGTAATCCTTTAAAAGGGTTTCACAAATGTGGCATATATAAAAAGATAAAAAAATATTTGAATAGTATCGCGTGGCAAAACGTTTCCCGAAATAGACTGTAAATACATGAGATAAAGCGTGGCTAAAGCTCCTGCCAAATAGATGATACGTTTCTCCAAAAAAAGGAGAAAATATCCAGTTCCGAGGTTTTATTTATGCAGTACACTTTTTACGTTCCTGTGTACGTCCATTTTAATAGTTTAAAACAAATTACAACACGTTAAACTGTAATCTATTTTCAAAGCAGATTGATGTTATGGTGGTAAATTATAACGTTTACACGTAATCGTTAAATGTGAATGGAAATTAGATTTAATGCATGTACGATGGATATAATGATGCATGTAATATACGAGTAGCAAACGAGCATGCAGTCCACCTGATGGTAAGGGACTACTGCCAAAACATCTGTAATTACCCCAGGTAGGATTAAATATTCCTATCCGAGGTCGGCCACAGATGCGCCGCTACCCCTGAGGACTCCTGGGAAAGGTATGTCTCCCTTACCACACCCTTCAAACCAGACCACAGTAGCGCTTAACGCTGCTGTTATTAGGCAGAAATAGGTGTGGTGATGGTGCCATCGGAGTCGAACCACATAAGGTTCTACCGATTTCAACCGTATTATTCATAATAGATTATAAAACCAGTAACCGTTAATCTTTGTGCGTACAGACCAGGGTTGTTGCTGATGCAGGTTTTTACTAGATCAGCTGATGCTGATGCTGATGCTGATATTTAAAAATACTAAATATAAATATATTTTATACTGAGGTATTTGTACGTCCCTTACGAGAATAGTCTTTTTAACCAACTTCACAAAATGAGGCGGTTTCTCAATTCTACCGTATATATGTCTTTTTTATGTTTGTTCGGATAACTTCGTCGTTTATGAACCTAACTGGATGATTTTTATTTTGTTGGAAAAAAAAAAATTCCAAAGTAGTTTCATTATAAGAAAATAAGGGTCTGATGATGGCAGACCAGAGAAATCGAGAGGAACTTTAAAAAATCGTAAGGGCGACTAGTGCATTTGTAAGATTTTTAGTATGTCATCACTAAAAAAGGTGAATAAAAAAATTAATTAAAAAAATACAATCGACTTCCATGTCACTACAAAGCAAAAATCAACTGAAACAAATTTTGGCTCAGCACATATCTCCGAAGCCGGCGCTCAACGAAATATATTTAGCACCGACTTCAGAACCAAACCAACATCCACTACCCTCCACTCTGCAGTGACACAGAAGTCGGCAATTATTAGTTATTTTTTTTACAAAAACTACACTGTGTCGTATCTTTGTTCAATAACGAAATATTTGGTTATATTGCACTTTTCACTGAATGTGGCATTATGAATTGAATACAAAATTCTGTTATTGATTGATTGAACTATGATCGAAAGTTATTGATGTCTGACCAAATTACGTTGTCAATACAATCGAATGATTGTTTGATGACAACTTGTGTTTATAAACTTCTGTGATTGGCTAAAACTCCACGTGATTTAAGCTCGGTCCCGCCTTCAACGAACACGTTACAATTTCAATATCAGCATCTTTTGTTGCGGATGCGGATGCTGATGCTGATATTTAAAAGAAAGCTGATAATCAGCGGATGCTGATGCTGATGCTGATATTCGCAACAACCCTAGTACAGACATTAAATCGACTATATTTTTTCTCTCCTGCTAAATACACAACTTAATAAAAATGTTATACTTTTTGACCTAATTACATGTCTATAGCTTACAACAGCTGTTTTGTATTTTTATTAGTACCCAAATGCAGGGCTTCATGATAATATAATACTGTGAAATCTAGTTGGCAAATCTCCACACCGAGCTGGGACATTTTAACACGAATTAAACTTATGTACCTACGTTATGTAAAAACCGGAGCTTAAATAGTTACTTCATTAGTTTTATTGAACGCAGCACTTATAAGCTCATTTAACTGATTATAAATTACGCCAATATGCAGATTTTTATGCAGCGTTTATCACTGAATAGAACTGAACTTAATGAATCTACGTATTAAAAAGTCTAGGAAGCCCCCGCTCTAATAGCCGGATAATTTTTCAGCTGTTTTTTTTTAATAAATATAATTCTCGATATTAATGATGATAATCAATCCGTGAATAAAGGAAACTATTTTACATAGGAGAAACATCCTACAAGTAGATATAGTGTAATCAGTAATAATTGGGAGTAATTTGAAATTTGGTCAATAAATTTGTTGTATCCGAGGTGAGAATCTTAGGCACGTATTTTCGATTTTTCAAAATTGTGAGCACATTATAATCATTTAGCTTTCAATATCAAAGAGAACATTATGTGGCAACATTCTTTAGAAATATAAAATAGAAATATATCCCAAATATGTGTGATATCTACCAATCCACACTTCATCAGAATGGTGGACATAAAAATGGATGTGGACATAAATCATATTCCTAATGCCTAAAGTCTTCTTTCTCAGCGATAAGATCGGTGTCTGTGCGCTCCAGAATGGTTGACGCACTGCAAGTTGGTTTGATAATGCTGCCGTATAATCACATTTCCCTAGGTGTAATCAACAAATTGGTTGCATGCTTCCCGACATAATATCTAATATTAACATGTAAGTTATGAGAGCGAAAGCTTAACTTTCAAGATACCTGCGGCATACCTATCAAGCGAAGTTCCAATAACTTCGTAGACTAAAGACAAACTTTTGTCTCTTCCTGCCATAATATATGTTTAAATCAATTTGTAACATTACGGCAATTACCTCTATTTCTAAGTCGCTTTCCACAGTCCCCATGTCCCTATGTACGCTTAGATCTTTAAAACTACGCATCAGATTTTGATGCGTTTTTTTTTCAATAGACAGAGTAATTCAACAGAAAGGTTGGTATGTATAGTACATGCATAACATAATAGAAAAACACTGATAATTTTACAGACTTCGTAAATAAACACAATTTTTTGAGCTTACATTGCAAACGCTGGCTGAACCGTACAAGATAAATCAAAATAATGTGCTATAGTGTTGTACACCTTAAAAAAGTCTACAAATAAGTCCGCGATGGCATATGTCTATATTTGTTGCGTACTCCACAATAACTGTTTTATGATTTAAAAAGAAGACAAAAATTAAGTTCATATTAAAATGGTTTTAATAGATACCAATTATTAATTATTATCAAAATAAATTGTTTCAAAATATCAAGCGTTTAATGTAGATAAAATTTGCTCCCTATAGCATGTAAATTGGGCTTAATGTTTAGAAGATCCTACGAGTATAACATTTTGCAGGATTAATATATGGAGGCACGCGATATCAATATAGGTTATTTTTGTTCGATGCAATAGAAAGTAACCATACATAGTCGATAGTTTCGACTATTTTTCTTAATTATAAGTAGGAAACGAGGATGCAGTATATTTGGAAAGTGGTCACTGCCGCCCATAAACCAACTCCAAATAGATCAGGAGGCACGGCAGTGCCTCCGCCAAGTCGAGCTTGGTTTCACCTGAAGCCTGTCAAAGACTAGTAACCATTCCTGAGTAAGTAAAGAATTGGTCGCCTCATTTGCAAATAGGCCTATATATGAAAGCCCTTCCGTCGAAACGAATTCCTACTATTTTCGAATATATTGTTGTGAAATATTTTTAATAAGTTTAAATAAGTTAATGTATGTAGAAAATTAAATAAATAAATGATTCATTAATAATAATAATAATGACATAATTAATAATCCTTTCCAACATAAACTATTTCTATTTTATAGAAATTAAATAAATGTATTTCATTTAGCCTTTATGTTTAGTAGACTTTTGGTCTATATCATATTGCGGAACCAATTAATGGAGGAGCGCACGAAAATATGATTTTCAGTGGATTTAGTAGAAACTAACCAGAAGAAACATAATTCCATTTCTTAGATAGATTGTTTCTTAAATTAACATATTATGTTTATTGTTGTGAAATACCTATTTAATTGTAGAAGTAGAGTACCAAATGGATGCGGTTTTCACCGATAGAAAAAGTGAATCGTGAAAAAGGTTTGATGAGTAATTTAAATTGACTTAAGTGTGACAAAGTTACATAGCTTTTTATATAGACAAGCATGCAGTCCACCTGATAGTAAATCCCGCCCATGGACATACGTAACCTCAGATACGATTAGATATTCCTACCTGAGGTCAGCCACTAATCGCCGCTATCCCTGAGGACTAAGCTGAAACGCCTCGGAAAAGTACCTATGTCTCCCTTACCTCACCCTCCAAACCAGAACACAGCAGCGCTTAACACTGCTGTTATTAGGCAGAAATAGATGTTGCGGTGGTGCCGATTGAGTCTAACCACAAAGGGTTCTACCACCTTCAAAAAGCTGATAGCCCACTACGAAAAAATATAGACATTTATTCTATTCTCCCCGTACGAAGCGCGGGCGGGTTGCTAGTAGGTAAATATATTCCTAAAGATAACATATTTACTACAATAGAAGTATCAAATGTTCTTTATTTTGACAACGTCGAAGAAATGATAACTACCGATGAAGAAAGGTCTTTGAGTGCCATCATCCATGGACAAAAGGCAGAGTTCTTAGTTCTTACTTAAAAATGTCAACAGCTATCGCTACTCGTAAGTGAAGAACCGCAAAGAGCCTACCTTCAAAATGCAAATATATTATTGTTTTATAGCAACAAGTTTGAAAACAACTAAATGTACCCATAGTTATTTTATAATCATGTAAAAGACAATTAGTGTTGATGATGACACCTAAATATTTATAACATTATGCATAAAATAGCACTACCTAAAGGAATTGTTGGACGTCGACTACTACTCTTTTAGAAGTCTACTAGTTCAGTAGAAATACATACGTACATACTTTTAGATTTAGCCCCTTGCAAAAGTATTTTTGCTGTTGTAAACTCCATACTAGACCTGCACTAATTGTTAGTTAAGGAATTATCCAAAAAATAATTTTACATTGAAAAATTGCCACTTATTTTAACATAATAGAATTTTCTGAAAGAATTCTGTTTGAAACTGATTTCAATGTAGGCAAAGTTCACAGAGCCTCTCAAGAAGTAACTGAGTCACTTTGAGCAGCTAAATTAAAAGATCTTGGGCTTCCTTGTCGCTTCGCTTGATAATCTAAAAGCACAATCACAATATATTACAACGCTGCTAGATCAGTTGTAATACTTCATGGAAAGTTGCAGGTAAAATCTTTATTAAGTGTTATTACTATTAGTATCTATATCTTAGTACCTATATACAGGCAGTTACAGCCTAATGATTGAAAACTCAGCATCTCAATTTCTGAGGATGGAATACCAGTTACAATTCAGGACTCACAACTACTTGCTTATATGGTGATAGAAAACATTGCGAAAATACCTGCACGTCGGACAATTATTAAACAAAATCGATTAACGATTATAACCCTTATAAAATGTTTAAATATTTTTGAATTACAAATGGCCATTTCATACAGGTCGTTCATATATTATTTTAATTAAACGACTACACACAACATTTATGCCATTTTTGTTTATATCGCACCTAAATGTTTCTTGATATATATGTTTATACGTTATAAAAATAAATAGTTAATTAGTTAAAAGGTAAACGAAACTCAAAAAACATTAAAGTAATGCCGTCGGGTATTAAAATATTGGTCTGGCCGGTTAAGGAAAATAACTACGATTACAGCGAACCCAATAGACCGCTTGAAACCTACGCTTTACAGATGGTAATTAAAACAGATCCACACGACACTATCGGAGACAGCACCGTTTAACTACATATGTATCTACGAGTATGTCATCGACTTGTCCCGTACATTCATTACGTTGTATCGTGCCGACGGAAAGAAACAAAATTGGCCTAGCTAGTCGGAATTAAATGGAGTGTAATTGGCAATTTTAATATCTTTTCATCGTTCTTTTTCTTGTTACGATAAGTGTTTATTAAAATTATATTATTGATGTAAGCCATGATAAATTCAATGGGGAAAAGAGGAACATCACAATATTTTATATGGTCCAGAAAATGTCGAAATCGTGTAAAGTTCTTATCGTTGCAACACGTCAAAAGTAAAGGCTATGTGATATTAAAGATCAACTCAAATGTGTAACTGAACATGAAAAATTTAAAGTTAGTTAAAGTAATAGAAACTGTTCTATAGTATCATCTTCCAAGAGTTGTTCCACTAAGTTCCTCTTACGTAGCTCATTAAGTTAGAGCCTGTAAAAAAGTAATTCTATGCTTTGTTTTACACAGAACACCTAATGATTGAAAACAAGAACTACTATTCTCATTTATTTTTATACGTAAACCCTCATACCGCATTCAAGTAAATAACTACCGATGGTTTTTTTTATTTTTTACGTTAATAAATCGTCAGTCGAAATACAAATTCCAAATGATTAATAAATTCAAAAAGAGCCCTACTTGATGTACGTTCCACGAGATTTTTTCCCTATGTTTATTACGTCATATTATGCAGTCAGATTGTAAAAATTCAGTCCGGCTTTTTCGGCAGTCCAAGCACAATGACAAAGTATTTGGCAGACCCGCCTCGATGTAATGTTAAATCAGAGTGCCGTCGGCCCAAAACCGACGGCGCTACTTCGTGAGAAGAGTCCTAATGAAATCCGGTGTTTCATAATAGTTTTGAAGTGCTTCATCCGCGCTAGAATTGCTTTCGGTTACTGTATCCGATTTATACTACGATTCGATTTACAGACCTGATTTAATCGACGTCTGTTTCTAATAGTTAAAAGGCTAGAATTCATCATAAATTATATTAATGATGAGTGGTTGATATCACTAATGTAACTTTTACTATCTTGAATCATTTTTACCATCCGTTTAAGTTAATTATTATATTACTGCACAGGAGTAGATTATGTCGAGTTTTATTAATGTAAAGTGTAACTCGGGAAAACTGGAAAAATTCAATTAGAATCATTTCAATAGCTCTCACTCTATGCATACACCGACTGAGAAAAAAAGCAAGAATATAAAAGTTGCTATTTTGACTTTTCTACTCGACATAAAACTCAAGTTGTAAAATAAAAATATTCAATATTCATTCGTTTCGTTAGTTCGTTTCCTTCCAACTCCATTATACATGTATGTATAATTAAGTTATAATATAAAACTGTCAAGTATTTTTGTTCTACGTTATATTATTGTCATAGTTTTCCCTTTTTCAATATAATTTAATAAAAACTTTTCAAAATAATCCACGTGATTAGCAAATAGATAACTGTTTGATTTGTTATTACTTCGTAGTAGAGCGCAATCAATAAGCTTTTCAATAGATATCACTCGATTGACGAGCAGCTCGAGGATCGCACTAATTGTGAATTTCATTTTATAAACTAGATGGTTAAAGTACTAGAGCTTCAATCCAATTCACCAACAAATTACGTAAAGCCTCAAAGCTTCTGACTCCAAACCACTGCGTAGTCGTGCACATATCTATAACTACGCGCCAGTGCCCGTGTAAACGAGTGCAGCCTTCACCGGTACAATGTAACTATGCATCTGCTGCGTTTATGTATATTAGGCGCGTGTAAGATCAGGGACGTCCGCCGCCGCGCCGTTATGAGCTCCTAGTACTGTAGTCCCCAGATGTACCGTTAAAGCTCAAAACCTAGTTTGTGCCTTATTTCCAGTGAACTAAGGATTAAATTACATTCATATAGTGTTTGCCACAAAACGCGTGAAACTGATTGATCTCATTATAATTGTACAAATTTTACAGTTTATATAGTACTTGTAACAAATTGATTTAATGAAACAATCATACGGACGAGTAGGGAGAACGTGTTTTGTTGCGTTGTCATATAAATCATGCAATGGTTGACATTTTCACTTTACAGCTTTGTATTATTAAATCAGTTTTGAGGATTTGCCAAAATCCACTCTTTCATTATTTTAAAAAGTTAGGCCAATCAGTGAGCCATTTCGGTATTAAGTTAATTCGTTTTAAAAGTTATTTACTTGTTGTTGAATGCATTTGGAATTGTTGCATGTTTTCATAGGAATATGGCAGCTGCGTGTTGGTTTTGAAAGAATCGTGAACAGAGGGATCGTCCATCACCTTTGTGAAGAGGGAGGAGAGACGCCAGAGGCGAGTAAAGCCGATTACATACGGACTAAATTCCTCCCAGAGAGTATTTTCCCTCAATTGTTGAAGGAACCTACTAAGTGCAGTAAAATATTTAGAATAATGGGTATATGTACAAAAATATTTATTTTAATTTACTAATCCTTATGTTATTTTTATTATCTCTCTTAAAACTTGAAAATATTTTTGAGCTGTTTCTTATAGAGTGATGCTGTTCTGTATACATAGAGAAAAAAAGATTATTTTATTACATTCTTGGTAAAAATGTGTAAGTAGACATATTTTTACCAAGTTTGCAATTTAATTTAATAATAACAAAATTTACGCCGAACAAAAACACATTTGAAAGATTTATAACATTAAAATAAATGTTTAACCACATGTTTGCGGTGATTCTAAAACATTTATGTGTACTTCATGTACGCGATTATTTTATAGTATTTACGGAAATGTTACATAAATTATCATAAAGTAATCATGTCATATTTATGCATTGACGTAAAATAAATATTTGTAACAAAAAGAGAAAGCGCGTTTATCAATTGTAAAAGCTGTAGATTAAAGTTTTCCGTAACTTTGTGGACGATGTCGACACTGTTATAATTATGATGGATCTAGAAAGAAATTGAATCCTTGTGCGGCATTCTTCTTTTAACGACGTTTAAAATTATTATATCATAAACACAAATCTGATTTGTAATATGATATACATAGGGGTGTAGGTTTAAGTTGGAGATGGAATAGAAATTTATTTTCATTTCGAAGTGCTGTTATAAAAGTAGGTACGTATGTAGTTATGACAACGATAGACGTATTATGCCATTGTCACTTCTATAAAATTCATAAAGGTACTTACCGCAACAAAGTCTGTCCACAACAAAGTGGGATTAGAAAAAGAACCGAAGAACACAATGGACTCCCTCTTATTTGTGCAACCTGTATATGATATGAATGTCTTGATTTTATATCATACGAGAGGGAGGGAATAATGTATAATACAACCATGTCCTATTGTTTAAGAAATTGACATCGCTTTTATTACACAAAAAGGTGTATGTACTTCAAAATATCAAGAAGAAATGATACATATACGTTATGTAGGTGTATGTAGAACGATTAGTTGCCATAGAAGTACTTATTATGATAACTAATATGCTTAGGCTTTCAACACTCAGCAAGTTATAATAAGAAAATTGAAAAATAATTAATTTAGTTTAATAAACAAGTGAATTATTTAAAAAAAACGAGTTACCTTTAATAATACAATTAAATGAAACTCAGACTCTACACGAAGCGGTCAATATTATTGATTTCAATGAATCGGATTCTGAAGATTGAATTGAATAGACTTGTTAATAATCGCTAATGAAAAGTTACAATCAAATCAGATTTTGAGGGTACGAAGGGTACGCAAGCATGAAAAGGTATTAAACAAAAAAAAAAGAATTGTTTTTGAGAAATTGACTTATGTGGAAAACGATTTGATCCTTTTCCTTTATTTAATTCCTTAAAATCTATGTAAATTGAATGAGACTGGATGAAATAATAAAAAGAGTTCGTGATTGAATGAATATTATCCTTATGTTGTTTCTTGTCTTAGCACTGTGCTGTGTTCAAGCCATTACAATAACAAATGAAATCCTTGGCTCTTTGACAAAAAGCACAACATTTTTGGCCCTTGAGGCGTTCGGAAATTGAGTTTGAAATGTGAGAAGTTATACGCGTTTAATGAGGAGTTAAATCCATAATAATGATAAGCTACGAGAATAGGCTAAATTTAAGGTATTATTGGATATAAAACCGATGTAGACGGATTGACAGCCCAATGGTGTGAAACTCGTCTTTTATACTGGATATGGAATGGATTTTAAAGTTATGTGCGTATTACAAATTATTTATCAAAATTTCTTTAACGGCAAAGAAAAACGTGATAAAAATTACACGCCTGAGTTCTGTAAAAAATATTTCTGAAAGACGTGAAAAATCTACCAATCCGCATTCGGTTAACGTAGGCCCAGAACTGGAATAAAGGGTTGCTGGTGTTAAGAGTATGGAAGGCGCACATAAACACATTTGTGTATTACGGTAAAGTAACTATGATGACAGTGTTCGGATTTACATACGAGGTGACCATCTAAGTCCACCGGCAACACTTAGACGGTAATAACCATCAGATGGACTACTCGATTGCTACTTCAATTTTAACCGTGACATTTCAAAGAAGTCCCGGGGTAGCAGTCTTGTCCTTGTAGTCTCGGGACTAGAATAGGGCTACGGTATCCCCTGCCTGTCGTATGAGGCGACTAAAAGGGGGCTTCCGGGATTGCGGGCGGCAAGAGTGGGAGCTCGAACCGTCCAACGAGTAACCCCGGGAAGGACGACGGTGTGTGTGGCCGCATACCGTTGTAAACACCCGATTGGGGCATCGCGCTCGGAGGACTCCGGTTGTGTTCCATCGGAGATCTTTACTACCTTTTGAAGGTTTACCCCTCGTAAACAAAAAAAAAGGGGTAGCAATCTGTCTGTGACCGCACTCAGGCAGGAATCTAGTGTTATTTGAGATTGTCTACAGATGACCACAGGCAGCAGCAGCCGTACCATAAGGTACTCGTTTACTTTTTCAATATTATAAAAAAATGTATAATGTTAACAAAAATCATTGACTTAGTTTATTATCAAAATACACTTTAAATAAGCTCTATCAGATAGCTGTTTGCCGAGTGTAACTCGTAGCTAACGGCCGCGTAGGACCAAAGTTACCACAGGTTAACCGAATTTTACTCTCGTTCCTATAGCGCAGAGATAGTTCGCATTCAATACTAAAAGCTGTGTAAGTGGTGTAGTAACTAGCGCTTTGGCACTAGTCAAACTTTTTCACTACTTGTATAAAATATATGTATCGATAAAATAACGAACTGGTTTTTTTATTGTGATCATTTAGTGCATTAGTTTCACGCGCCTTTTAAATATCTCCATTTTATCTGTAACATTTGCGTTTTAACCATACAATAAGTAATAAACAATGAAAATAATTGGAATTCTTGTGCCGATTGTCACGGTTACACATACGTAGGTACACACTGAATCGAAAAAAGATACCTATATTAATAAATACAGATCTCTATTTTGATTCCGGTCTATGGTCCATATCTATGTCAGGAATCGAACCAGAAAAGTGTTGTTATAGCCGTACCACACTGGTCTCTACGCATCTAACCCCATCAGAGAATATAAGGGCGAGCGAACCTCCACCCTACAATCAGGAAACAAACGGAATCGTGAATGAATTATGCATACCTACTGTTTGTCTTATCAAGTTCTTACAAAAGAACATTCTTTCATTTAAATAGTCGCTCTCATACTCCTATCTTCTCCTTCTCTCAGAGTGAGAACGGTCTATAGTCTTCTTCGCAGTTTAAGTGCGGATTGGAAGACTGCAAAACCCTATACAACTATTTAAAGTACTTTTAAGCATGTAGGTTTCCTCACGATGTTTTCCTTCATCGTTTGGACAAATGATAATTCATATCTTATAGGAAAGTAATTTTCAAAATCAGAAGTTCATCCCTGAGATTCGAAGGCCCCCCAAATCAACTGTCATTGCTGATGTCATCAATAATGTTTTTTTTAATCATTATTATTTCACGTTCCAGAAAATATAAGAAGTTTATCAAGTTTTGGATTTAAAAACTTTTCACTGTGTAATTGACCACTTTTCATCATACATTCTAAAATAATAATGTCTATACCTCCTAAATAACAGGCGTAATCAATAGGACGTAAATAGAATATGCCTAACGACAGAAAAATGTCGAGATTGATCTAAAATGTTAAGTGCGTGGTGAATGAAATAGTTAGCCGCCCGACGGAAACCATTACTGTATCAGAAGGGTAGCGTTGCTTAGCGAACAGGGTTGTTAAATAAAAAGTGGTTATTGGAAACACGAAGCATATTGGATGTATAGTATATTGGTTTTCAAGTCAATATTTTCAAAGCCACTAGATGCGTGTTGGTACGAAGAGTAAAGGGTTTTGTAGTCGGGACGAACATTTATTATTCGGTAGCAAAAAAATGTTGTTTATAGTACAGTTGTAGAATATAGAGTATATCAAATGGCGTTAATCCAAGCACAAAATGATGAACCTATAAATAGACTAACGGAAAGATGGAAAGCGAGAAACTAAAAGTTTTGTTATTTATCATTTGGTACCGGAAAACTAAAGAACTTAGAATTTTCTTGTTATTTTTTAGAATCCTTAATACCTAATTCAACTAAGTAACAAAAATATCTCTTTATCTGTAAATAATGTCCTGCACCGAAAGAGATTAGTTTTTGAACGATAAAACAAATAGCAGTTCTTACAGGAAGTTATCGGAAGTTGCTGTAAGACGATTTTGACGAATAGTTTACTGAATACTACGAACTTTCGCGTTTATATTTTACGGTATTTTATTAAATTTGTATTCAGGTACGAACTCTGTATTAAATTATAGATTAGAAATATTTAGATACGATAAGTCGTATTAAGTCCTTTTTACGTCTATTTACGAGCAACTGGTCTAAATATAAGCTATATCCATAATTAGTCTTATAGAATGGAGAACGAATAAATGGAAAACAATAATTACACATTTATGTGATTTGTTACCGTGAAAAACACATAACTGATTTTGTATTATACTTCATTTTTTGTTTGTTAAATATAATATTTTACTTTTAGTTACACTTAATAAAAATAAAAAAATTATAAGCCGAAGAAAATGTTATCTGGAAAGTCTCTTACATTTAGTTAATCCGCAATTCTTCAAAAGATAAACGGAGTAAATCCTCTCGAAGACTTCCCTAAATTTCGATGGAACTTCATAGGACTGGCTTGAGCTTGAGCCAAATTGTGCGGAGCATCAGGCAACGTGGCTGCGTTCTTAAACATTTTCATTGTACCTACCTCTTATTGATTCATTACGTCCAATTTTCTCATAGAAAAGTCGGTAATTTGATAAAACGTTAAAAACATTTTTATTGTATTTTCCGCTATTTTTCCCCTTGTTTACGAAAAAAGTTTTATCCTTAATCTATTAATCCGATTAGCCTCGGGTTAGGAATCATCTAATTAGGGAAAAGAGATAAAGTAAAAGTACCCTATAAGTATTTCATTATAAAAATACCTTAATTAGGACTTTGATTTGAATCAGTTACTAAGCGCCAGAATTTCTGATTTCAATAAATGTTAATTCCGCTAACGCTATTCAATATCAAGATGGAAACAAATATTTCAACATTTAAATTTTATGTATTTAATTTAAACATATAAAATAAATAAAGAATAAGGTTTCGTTTACGCATAACTCAGCCGTTACTTTATCGTGAATTTTATTATTTATTTTATTAATAGGAAACATATATCTAATAAAAACCAACTTTAAGTACCTATCTAGCAAAAGATAGTGAAACAGGGAGTCAGCGACTCTACGAACATAAAATGTTATATTTAATATTGTAAAATTTCATGTTTTAATTAGAATACATATGAATTACAGCCTTCATTTTATCTGTAAAGATAATGAAATTTCGAGGAATTTTATTTAAAACGTATCTGCCTTGTACCGAGTAGTTTTTCTAATATTGAGTGTATCATAACATAAAATAATATACACGTATAAGTATGAGGACATTTTAATTACTTTCATTACTTCAATTAAGCCGAGGAATACGTATAAAAGTGTAATATAAAACTAATAAAAAGTTTTAAGCAATCATCAAATGTTTTCAGAAATTAATTATGACCAATAGATTATTAAATCAATTGTAGGATATAAGCAGTGGAACAACAAATTAATCCTATTTAAATCATATCGCCATATTAATTAATTAGCGCGAAGATTTAAGCGCAAAGTCCCACGAGGTTTTTTTATCGGCTTTCCATATCAATTTCAATAAAAGCCCCTTCATTATCACCTGAACCGATCACAACAATCGCATCAGGATATAATGAATTAAATTGCAAAGTAATAACATTATGCGTTGTTCGAATTAAGTGTTAACCGCAGCCAGAATGACATTTAATTTTAAACTATCGACGGGTAAGAGAAAAACTGATTTTCGTTAGGTCTGTGTGCCGCAGTTGGTTAGGAGTGTGAGTGCGTAGGCGGGTGCTGTGTGGGGCGGCGGGCCCGGCCGCTTCGCACCGTCGTCAGGCGAAAGTCTGTAACAGACTTCTCTCCTGATTTCTGCTCGCCTGGTACTATTTGGCATTGACTCGACAAGACATCCGACGATTTGTCGGCCAAATCTGTTGTGACTTTTATCTCAGTATTAAGTTCACATTTTGGCCTTGCAATTTCTTACAGCTTATGGTATGACTTTTAATCACATGTTTCTTCTTTTTTATTATACTTAATTTGGGAAGAAACAATTTATAATCGATATCGTGAAGTATCTAACAAAATAAATAAATTATTAATGTATTGCCGCCGGGGTAAAATGACACGCGTACAACATATTTTGGTTTTATTTTTCTTCTTTTCTGAATTTCTGATATAAAACATACAACTACTTAATTTTAAATTTGGTTAAATAAAGAATATTGAATTATATTACTTAAATTTTTACTTACCATATTAAGTTATTTATTATATACAATAACCCGGAAAAATATTACAGTGAAATATCAAACAGATATTTCAAGAATTATGACGAATAATGATATACACTTGTTATTACGTATAAATGCGTTCTCTGTAATTTTACGTAACATCCGGGATTATGCCTATTCCCTCAGTTACAGCAATCACGTAAAAAGTCAGTGATTTATAAATATATAACTACAAGTTAAAATACACTTAATAATGCGCACAATATTATTTATGGACCCAAATTAAACTTCATTCTCATTAGACCGCTGTCGATGATCACGAAGTGGTTACAAATTGAAAGAGAGAGTTGGGACACCAAAACCCGCTTTCCCACATTCCAGTAATAAAAGGGAAAATCGTGGTAACTGCGTTCGGGGCCGAGAGGGACGGCAGCAAGAAGTCGTAATAGGTGTGAGCGCGCCAGGGATAGAAATGTAAGGGCGGCTTACCTCCTCGAAGAGCCTAGTAGCCTGGTAACTTGTTACAGGTCGCGTAATGTGCCCGACGGGTACGATTAGCGCAGCTGGCGAGCAGTTGCGACGGCACGTCGACGCGGACTGCAATTGCAATGCATTTCGCGAAGGGGGTGGTGCACTGTGTGCAAGCGAGACTGCAGCGCCCGCCCATTCGCCTCGTGCCTCACTTTCCCGCCCTACTGTTCTTGAAAACTTGCTACACTTAACAGGTGGTACGATTAGTAATTATACACTTCAATTAACACTCTATTATCTCTCACTTGTTTTAATCTAAACTATTGTTCCTTACAAGAAACCAACGTATAAGTCTTAAGGGAGCTTATTAATCAAGATAGCTTTCGTAAGTACGTGTAAACTTCGTTCAGTTTATTTTTCCAAATGGCTTGTTAATGTTCGATCGGGCCGTAAACTGAAATAAAAATAAAGTCGTGAATTATGTTTAGCAAATCTGGCATCTCGGCGCCGCCTCCAATCGGTCGCCCGGGTGACCGCCCGCCGCTACCCGATCCACGTGTCTTAGTTTCTTTTGTAACATCTCTTATAGCTGGCGTCAGAGTGACACGGTTTCCCTTAATAATAAGGTATTAATAACAAAATGGTTTATTTTAGAAGTATTTTACGTACTCATTGATAAAAATATTTATATTGAAAGATATGTCTAAGGAGAACGTCCTTAATGTACTTTAATATTTTTTACATAATGAAGGGTTTATTTTATATTCTCACTTATAAGATTTTTGGTTAAAAGAAAATGCTGAGAGAATAAACGTGATATTGTTAAAATATACAATCATCTAGATGTACCTAAGGAAGAGAAATATGTTATAATGTTTTATGAAATAATATCTACATATTATATCTATTGTATAACTTTCAGCGTACCAGAAGGACAGAAATTATAGGTGTTTGCTTCTTCCAGGGTAATTTTTATTTACTTGTTATTTAAAAATAGAGCACGATGTAACGTAGTTTCCTATGTTTACATTCTTAAAGTATTGATGAAAAAAAGAAAAACAAATAGAACTTTAGTACCAGAAAATAAAACCAAAATTGTATCTTGGAAACGAGTAGGAAAAGTTTCTTTAAAACACTGTGACTTCCAGAATTATGTAATGCTTTCCTTATGTAAATGAAAACCCAGGCTTTCCTTTACATAAGGGTCTATAAACAGAGTATGAAAATATCTTACATAACCTCTTTTTCAATACCGAATATACTTACAGAGGTACCTATGTAGTTGTGCGTAAAATATTGTATTGGTTAATACGTCGTGCACGATAATTTTATATAGAAAAACCTTCAAACTGGATCGAATCCGGAATACGTTGTTTGTCATTATTAAAATGCAAAATACAAAGGAAAAGTTTTTGCCCATACATTTGTATTGTGAGGATAGTACGAGTAGAACTTCGGATATAAGTATATTATTTGTATTTGCGCAAAGTGCAGAAACGAATAAGTTGTAACTTTACTTTCCAAGTTTACGGTCACTCACACCTACTGTACTGTAATATTTTTCCTTTTTAGTTACACATTTTCATAGCCTCAGGGTGGGTTTTCTCCTATAATATCTCCGATGCTTCGAGATAATATTTGCAGCTTGAATTCTAACTTATATTTCTGCGAGATCTATCCCTTAATTAATGAGAATGCAGCAAGCGCTATACATTGTTCTTGTAGAAGATATCACCAAGTTCTATAGGTACATTTTCATACAATACTTTTCTGCAAAAGCCCTTTGCGTAGAATAACTCACATTTGAACTTTAAATTACAAAATACAATGAAATATGAAATAAAAAAGAGAAATTACTGAGGCTAACCCAACTTTACCATTATATTCGCTCGTGTCTATTTAAATATGTGTTAATGATTAAGTATTAAGTCAAATTTTCTTTAACATCATTTTCTAGATATGGAATTTGCATTATGGCATAAAAAAATAATTTGTGACATTAGAACTTAAGCAATTAAATGTTTTGATTAAATATATAAATATAAATAATAAATAAATATATAGAATATGTAAATATATAGAATAAATAAATATATATAATATAATATAGTTAATTAGGAACGTACCAATATCATATTTTTGCCAGAATTTGCCAACATTCAATCATATACCTAAACCATGTTGTAATGATGAAACTGAAATCATACAGCGAACAAAAATATTGCGAGGAAAGTTCCCAGCCATAGATGGAAACACGTGAGGCACGTGTAACCCACAAAACAACCAGCGAAGTAGTGACTTGGTCGTGGTCCAAATCTCTCGGATTGAGAGAACATTTTTGTTCAGCAGTTACAGTGTAGAACTCTTTTACTTAAGTTGCGTCTTAACCGTTATCTGTGTACGAAATGTTAAAGTCTGTAAGCATGATGGTACATTTCGCAATTAGAGGAGTTGATAAAAAGTTAATAATGTTTATATTATACTTTGATTGCGTATTTTTTGTATGTTTTAAAAATAATACTTGATTAGAAGTGAGTGTGCTATTTATCTATTTTCCGACTAATTCTGCTACTTCTACCAATATTAAAGAGACTTGTTCAATGATAGAGATTAAAATAACTGTGATCTATAGATATGTGAGTGTAGAAAGTGTTTATCTATAGATATGTATAAAATAGTCCTACTTCGCATGTAAAGGTATACTGAATACTGGATACTGAATGCCAATGCCCTAGGCGATGCTATTGTTTTGTTTACAAATATGATGTCGAATACGTATTTTAAAAGAGACTTTCAGTAAAATATAATATGATATGATTAACAATACTAAAAGTAATGAAAATATAATTATGTATTTTTAATTATGTTTATTGTGACGTGTGCACATAAAAAATCGAATGTCTATGTGTGTGTATGGTACATACCTATTTAGTGCAACAAACAACTTAAGGAGAAATGTTTGAAAAAAAAGAGTATTCTTAACTTGTGCTAATCAAGTAAGAATATGTACAGCTGGTCGCTTTTTAATGTGCTTCTTATGTAAAGTTAGTTTTCCGAGAGTTGTAGTATCTTCATAGTAATATAATAAGTATAATCTTCATAGTAAGGTGGTAGAACCCTTTGTGGTTCGACTCCGGCGGCACCACCGCCACACCTATTTCTACCTAATAACAGCAGTGTTAGGCGCTGCTGTGTTCCGGTTTGAAGGGTGTGGTAAGGGAGACAGACTTTTCCGAGGCGTTTCAGCTTAGTCCTCAGGGGTAGCGGCGCATCTGTGGCCGACCTAAGGTAGGAATATCTAATCCTATCTGGGGTTGATTACAGATGTCCATGGGCGGCAGTAGCCACTTACCATCAGGTGGACTGCATGCTCGTCTGCTACTCTGATATTATAAAAAAAAAAAAAAAAAAAAAAAAAAATACTTAATTAATCTTTTAAATGTGTAAAGTTCATGTAACGATTCATTTAAGCCTAATGCCACAACAATCATACAGTCAATCAAATAAACAAGCAAGCAGTAATTCAGTTTAAAGTATATGCTGCATTATATTTTATTTTTAACTAAAATATTTAGTAAGTACTAGGGCATCAGATGTTCATAAAGACATAACTAGAGATGAAGTACCTACAAGGTATTAATAAACAGTGGTATCTACAAAAATTTCGGAATAATCTATAAAAATAAATATAAACATGTTCACTTTCTTGTACACTTGCAGTTAAAGCGTTTAATCTCGTTCCCTCTTATAAAATTCTAATATTTTCGTCTAATATTATAAAATTACTAAAGTTATTCGACCGGCAAAGAGCTTAGCTATTCTTGTCGTCGAGCGTAATTGTATGTGGCAGAAAGGCAAGGTAAATATAGCAGCAAATTTCATATGTACGGCCTCTCATACTTCGTTACGACGTACTTCGTTACCATAAAGTGAATCGACGGTGCGTAAACCATCGATATCCAGGGGAATAAACTTACTTATACAAAGTGTGCTGGTTTGCTGGAATTTTGTGCCAGTTGAATAAATCTAAAATGTTTAATAACAAGTTAATAGTAAGTACCATATGAAATTTCACTTTGGAAACATTTATTTAGTTTTCCAGTGACTTTTATATTATATCTACAAAGTGTGATGTAATAAATATATTTTATCATTCATATTAGCTATGATATACACAAGACAAATACTTAGCTGTACCTAGATGATTTGGATCCTCTCTTTTTTGTTATGTTTCCCTTTTGGTTATTACTTCCGTTGTCGTGTTTTAAGTAGACACTAAAGTTCTATACGAAAAATCCAGCTTATATCGAATTGTATTTGAACGTCTTCGAAGTATAAACAGATATTTTTTTCAAAAAATAGTACGCTACGACCCGTCCCTACGTAGCTCTTACACGCTTGTTTTCTTTTAGGACGTCAAACAGAGTTATTTATAGTCAAAAATTTGGCAAGTAATATAATTTCAAGTACCCTTCTTATGACTTACGAGCTTCCGCGGCTCCACACACGTTCACTCGCGTGAACTATTTTTAATACGCTTTTATTAGCTTCAGACGTATGTATGTTGGTATGTTAGTATGTAACGGAATCTTTGAACATGATTTTAACCCCCTTCAAAACGTCGGATTAACTTGAAATTTGGCATACTTATTAAGGACCGATGACAATTCAATATTTCAAACATTCTGACCCGTTATCCTTACTAGGATCATCAGGATCAGCGATTTTTGTTTTCCTGAGACCCGGAAGGTCTGCGTTAAGACCAATAAAGGAATCTACCAGGCGCGCCGATCACCTAACCTGACCTGACCTGACCTGACCTGACCTGACCTGACCTGACTTGACCTGACCTGACCTCAACTTCGAAGCGTCCGTTGTTAATAGCATCATGAAGCGGAGTCTCATCATCCTTATTCATTCAGCACTTCAACATCTGCACCTTCCTTTAACAAGATTTCCACTATTTCATTGTTCCCATTTCTTGCTGCCAAATGTAAAGGCATATATGATTTCAGCTCATCGTCATAGTCACAACTTATATTATTAACTCGAGCTGTAAAATTTAAAATTTAAAGTAAAATTGTAAAATTTAAAGTAAAAAAAGCGTGGGGTGCTTTTTAAGATATTATCAAAATGATAATCCTTCTACTCTATCTATCAATAAAATATTTATAACTATTGACACCATGCACCCCACGCCTTTTTTACTTTAAAAAATATTTTTATCTTATTTACACTATTCTTAATTCTAATTTAAAAAAAAATATTTTTCTATTTTTTAGTTGGATTTTCTATAAAAAGTGTATTTTTTTTTGTTTTTTTAAACTATTATTATTTATTTTTCATTTTTTGGTCGAATTTTTTATAAAAGCGTATTTTTTAATTTTTTTTTAACTATTATTTATTTAATAATAATAATAGCTTTATTTATTCCTTACAGTTCTTAAATTTGTTTACATTCTTTGTTGTATTAGTTTCTTGCTTATCCTATTTAGTTAGTATATAATAATTACTAAATTTAATTTAATTCTTACCTAACAAGGACCGCTCTGGCGGTGAAAGCCTCCTCTCCATTTCCTTCCATTTTTAACGCAATTCTAAAAATTTTTCAGCAAGATGTAGCATGTTCTTTTTAAGAAAAAAACCATTTTACTCAAAAATCATTTTAAAGTCAGTTTTTGTCATTTGTACAACGAGTATCTAGTATGAATTCACAATTATTTATAAGTTGTACTATACATACGTATGAAGTTTTGATATGGTATGTTATAAGTCAGCGAAACTCATATGTTGCGCCAACTTATTTCAAATTTAGATCCATAGTAAAAACGTATAAGCAGCTACCATTATAAAAATATATAAAATGGCAAAGGCATCATAATAATAGTTCGTAGCATGCGTAGCATACAGTGCTACAAGTGCTACGGATATTTGCACATTTTTTAAGGTCGTAAGTCAAGTAAGTCATGTAGATAAAATCCTATTTTTTGTTTGATGATATTATTGTTTATCGTTTTTATCATAATTATTTATTTCATAGGTAGTGTCTGTTTACGTAAATACAGATTTTATACTTATGTTAAACAAAAATAAACTAAGTTAGTACATTCTGTAGGGCAAAATGTCGTTGAAAGTCGCCTATATTGGAATCGTTACATAATTTTCACCGCCTCGTCGATTCCTATTTGATGTTACCGATTTGAATTTCGTACTACAAAAACAAACTTTATTATATTATCTTTAGGATTTGAATACATTGTAATTCTATGAGACATAATGATTCATACTTAAAATTATACAAAACGGAAAATATTTATACGACAAGAGTTTTTGTCCCTCCTCGATCATTTTCTTTATAAAAAACTTAACAAAACAAGGTATTTTGTGTTATTACCACGCATATTTCTAACTGAAGGTAATTTTATTTCTATAATTTACCACAAGTAATGTTGAAAAGATACCTTTTACTATAAAGACTAGATAGAAAAGTTGTGTGGGAGTATATGACATTCATAAGAAACGTTCTAATTCTAATCATTAGTATACTACCTACTCATTATACCTACTTATAATAAGCAGCGCATTCATAACTTCAAACCCGAATTAATTATACATGAAAACTGTTTGACAACCAGTTGTAGTGTGTATTGGATGGCACAACACAGTTCCCACAAAGATCGTGTTGTGATTCCCGGCGCGAGTCCGATTATTGCGACTGAAATTAGGCGCCCGATCGACATCCGCGGCGTTTCCTGCATAAAGGCGTGTTCACAGATACAATACGGTTACCATTCATTAGTTTTCTGTTTATTATTCATTTTTATACATTCAAAATTATATGGACGCCTTATTGCGACTGACATTAGGCGCGATCGCCATCCGCGGCATTTCCTGCATAAAGACACGTTCACACCTATAACATGGTTAAACATTTATTAGTTTTTTGTTTAATGTTCATTCTTATTTATCATATACCCCGTTTAATTAAAAGAGATTACTGTAAAAATGCACGTGTAATAGTATGAAAACCGGTTATAAATGCTTTCTCGTTCTAGCAGCTTAAATTCGAATTTTTCACGGCTGACTTAACGAGCCCTTAAAATATATGTGTTAAGGTTACTGTAATCTAACGAAGGGAATTGTCGTCAATTAATTACTGTTCCAATGCTGGGCACGGGTCTCCTCTCAGAGAGAGGCTTATTCCACGGAACAATAAGTGGCTTATTCTATAAGGAGAAGTGGTGTTCTAAAAATACTGTTATAAGCTTTTTTCCATATATAACAATTTATTTAACTATATGATTTGGAATAATGTTAGCATCTTGTTAACCTATTATTCAAAGGTGAAATGCTATTTTAAGACGATAAATTCACGTGCGATATTTCCTTCGAACATCCTACACGCGGCTCTTCTTGGAAATCCTATACTAAGTAACATTTAATCTAAGGAATTTATATAGGTACACATAATAGACGACACGCGTGGCGGAGTGGTCACCATACTGGTCTGACGTGTAGAGGGTTCCGGGTTCGATTCCCGGCCAGACAGAAATCTAAATGGTCAATTTAGGTTTCTGTTTCGGGGTCTGGGTATTTGTGTATCTGTCTCTGTGTGTGTCCATAGCACCCAGGATACAGGGAATACTAGTGTGGGGCTGTGAGTGTAGAAAGCATAATAGATACCTATATGTAAATAATGAAGGTCTCGTTTGCATGATATATCGGCTTTCGATTGTAATACTATATAACGCTATATTGTAATACACCAGATTTGAGTTATAGACATGATTTGATTGAAAGAACACGGATAAAAATAATCTTTTTTTGCCAATAGATATTGATAGATATATGTGATAAAGATTCTGTTAAATTACTTACAATACTATAATATGCGATTTCCCGCTCTCCATACAGCACAAAATTTTCATTCATATATATAATTTCTGGTCATATAATTTTATACATAATATTTGTACTCAGAAGTAAAATAAAGTATTTGAAATATTCGTGCAAATCGCATGTTAGTCTGCGTAGTCTAACGAGGATTTTCACCATGTAATATTGAAAACACTGGATGACGTCAGAGCGCCCTTACATTGCCTCTTGTGACTGTAATTACGAGCTCGCTGGCGGGCTCTTTACATTGAAACAGCCACGCATTGATTTTACCTCGTTCAACTACATATCTATTCGTAATTTCGTACGTTTGCTATCAATCTACAACTAATAAAATAAATGCTAAACCACACAAGGTACATGTTACGTTACATATATTTTTTGAACTGAAAGTTATTTTATAATATAGAAATAGCAAACGAAAATACTCGAAGGTAAGTGTTACCCGTGGACATCTGTAATCAATCCCAGATAAGATTAGGTTTCTAACTTATGTTGGTCACGGATGGGTCGCTACCTCTGAGAATAGAGTTGAAAAGCCTCTTATTATGTTTCCCTTATAACACCAAATGTTTTTTACTGTTACTGTTAATATTAATTTCGTAGTTAGTTTAATAATTGTATTACCTCATCGTGATTATACAATAATAAAAAGTACAAATTGTATTCAAACAATTTTCATCATGGAAATCCCCTAATGCCTGGACGAACGCAATTATTGTGAGCCAACATCTATTCATTATTCTAGGTCTATGACAAAGCAGCTTAAAGATAACGCGTTAGTAAATTGCACACTGGGAATTGCTCAAAATTAAATTGGTTGGTAAACGACGGAGAGTCGTGGGTTTCAACACGTGTATGTTCATATTAATAATGTTTCGAGGATAAAAACTATGTTAATATGTCATTAAGTTATTAATAATAATAGGATAATCACTATACCTAAATAATATAGCTACCTACATAAATAGCAAAAATGAATAATAATATAAGTTATTCTGCTGTTAAGAAAAATCGATAGTTGATGAGATACTAAGTACAAAGATTTTAAGTAGTATTATATGATTTCCACTAAAGTAACTTCACCAAACGAACTGTTAAACATAGTTGTGTTTGCTCTTAATTCATGGTCTATGTAGCAAGTTCACATACTTGGTGTATGTGAAAATTTTACAATTAACAACTTTTTTACAATTTACAATTTACATTTTTTAATAACAGTGTAGTAATAGTGTAAATAAATTTTATCATAACATATGCCAACGCAACTTTAAATTCGCAATTCCTACGCAGTCTGTGTTGTTTTTTAATTTGGCACCAAAACGTCTTTTTTATGTTTATTACCTCAAATACGGTAAAAAATAATACGTTCATATTCTGTACCCAATGCTACTTATTAATAATAAGAATATATCTTTCTTACTTTTAAAAGCGTTATTACTTTAATTTTCAATATGAAAATCCACCACTCTTTATACAAAACGAGCTTTTGCCCGCGGCTTCGCTCGCGTTACGAAGTCATATTTTCATCCCCTATTTTATCCCCTTGAGGGTAGAATTGGTCAAAATCCTTTCTTAGCGGCTGCCAACGTCATAACATCCACCTGCATGCCAAATTTCAGCCCGATCCGTCCAGTGATTTGGGCTGTGCGTTGATAGATCACTATGTCAGTCACTCACCTTTGTTATATATATTTAGATTATAAGCAGGCAAATGCGTAAACGTGTAGGACTAAATGCTTAATGAGGTGTAAATTGTGGCTATAAAGGTGTCACGAAGAATATTTAGTTTCTGTTTATAAGCGCAGCCGCCACTTGCGGCTGGGTCAAGTGGTGCTCATGGTGACGACTGCGCTTCGATCGGTCGCAGGTAAAGCAAAGTTCAACGCGGTCACTGTTGGATACGTGACCGCTAATTGCGCATATAAGACGGTCCTCAATACCCTTACCAGGAGTTTTACGATTCGACAAATATAACTGTCTTGGTATTTGTTTACGTATTGGTCCATACAATTTCCAAGTTCTGATATAATCCGCTAGGGGCGCTGATTGGAAATAGTATGGGCAAATACGTAAACAAATACCAAAACAGTCATATTTGTCGAAACGTAAAAACTCATGGTAAGGGTACAGGTGTCTTCTTCAATAGTGAACAAACAAATGTATATCATTGACAATTATTATTGTAATGTAACAATGTGACATAATGGATAATATACGCAGTTCGAAAAACAGTTTAAATGTGTTTTTTACAATACATTTATATACTTTACTAGCTGTAAGTATAAATAGTATTATTATTGTGGCACAATTTATTGAAGTGAATAAAGATTAAGATTTCGCTTAATAACATGGGTTTGAATTGAAAAAAAAAGATATTTATTCCATTTCATTATCTGAAATATGTCACTGAGTTTTAACTATTTCGTTTGACAACTTTGACAAATGGGTAGTTACGCGTAAATTCAATGAATTTATTGAGTTGTTTTTGTACTCTACCAACTATTAACAATTTCACATTTTTATTATGATTGAGTATAAAAATAATCTTAGTTACATATTTAATATTTGGCCATATATTTTCAGTACCGTAGTCCCCTTACCAAAGTGGTACTGAAAGGACCTATCATTGAGCGAGTTTCAGTCGACGTAGCATTAATTGGAAAGTGACAATCCTATTTCGATGATTACTTACCACCGTTTTGCAATGATTGTTTCAATTTGTATTCAATAAACACCGCTCCATATATAACAATTGAAAATTGAATAATCTAAGTTTAGTTTTGTTTTCATCGACTATTTCATATTCATAATTAAAAAGTACATTAGCTTAAGAGTGTTTAAAAATCTGTTACCTATATCAATTTATAATTGTCACAGTAACTCTATGATACGTACAATAAAATGGATTATTTTTATTCATTGGTAATTTTATTATTTACAGTGTTGTTACGTTACTTTAATAAATATTAAATTTTGACTGTACACTTACGTATGGCACAAAATATAACTTTTTTCGCTACGTATTTTTTATACATGCGCATACTTATGTACAATCTTCATCAAAACATTAAAGTCACATCGCTTGCCGAATTGAGAATAGTCTATTACATATTATGAGAAATGCGGTAGCATAAATACCAATTCGCAGCTAACGCCATAACTTCATTTATCATGTGTAATTGCCTTGTGGGTATCTAAATCACATTGGTTTCTGAGGGCGATATGTTGATTGGCAATGTGGCTATAAACACGGGTGTTTATCGTAAGTGGATTGTGCTAGCGGCCATATGATCCAGGCTGAGCTAATTACTATCTAAAATGGGCCCTAAAATTAACGAGACGTCTCGATATTGCGATTGCAATTTGTATTTTTATTATAATATAGGAATAGCAGTAGAGCCAATCCCAGATAGGATTAGACATTCTTACCTGAGGTCAACCACAATTGCGCCGCTACCCCTAAGGACTAAGCTGGAACGCCTCGGAAATCTGTCTTACCATACACTTAAAACCAGAACACAGCAGCGCTTAACGCTACTATTAATAGGCAGAAACATTGGCTTGAAAAGTATCTTAAATATCGATACATATTTTAATTCTTATGAGAAGTTTATATATAATTTTAATTACGATACGTTTATGACTTATTCAATCAGAAGACTTCATATACTATACATTCTTTGATTATGATACTATCGATTATACAACGCATTAAAAATCCTTAGAACTCTTTTTCTCTTCCATACCAATGACAACTCATCGGATCTGGCACCGTTTATTGAAAAGAGCTATAAATGTTACATCTCTGGAGCATTCGATCAAAGGGCGTTCTGATGCCAATAGGATTTTCATTTCTCAATTAGCACGCCTGAAGGGTACGACGCCGTACGACTGCAAAGGCTGGCATCGTTGCTATTTCATGTATTTATGTATATACATTTATGTCTTGTACCTACTATCTGTATATCTGCTTATTAGGTTCCAGGCATGACTACGTTTGAATGATATTTACTCTTACCGCCCCTGAGTTCGTTTCCCGGAAAATATCTGTGACAGCGTCAAAATACGTGTCAGTATGCCAATCTAAAGATATGTGCGTGTGCGATACCATAAAATAGGTTTACAATACACATATTATTTTGTAATTTTATTATATCAAATTTAACGGTCCAGAAATTTTGTGAAAACTTGATTAGATTTAGCCATGTATGTCACGGATCGAAATGTATGACGATATAAAATAGGTTATAATCAAAACGCAAAACTGCTATAAATAGGCTTACTTTTTACGAGTAAAATTGTAATATTTATATGGATCTATTGTGATTTTCGGGGTAAAGTTATTTAACCTCGCTTTTTACCCTCAATTATCACAACTATAAAGATTGGTAATTAACTTTACAACGGCTGTTTAAAACTCATTTCATTTAAGCTCATTAATGTTATGGGTCATGTTACATTTAAAAACACATGAAAATTACATATGAAAAGTTTCACGAAAATAATGTTATGTCAATAAGTATATAAATGGAAATATAAGTTACATGGATAGGTATGTTTTTGTAAGTTATAAAGCTTAAGTTTATTTTGTTACTAAAATATATTTTTTTAATATCTTGACTATTCAAATAAACGTATATTCATCAACAATTGCAATGAACTTTATTTATAGTTACGTGCACGGTTTAAAATTTTATAGCTCATTGTTGTATTTAAACCTGTTGTGTAGGAAACAACAGTTGGAACAAATCTAAGCCGATTGAAAGTTGAGTGTGGAATAATGAAAACAATAAACATAGTATGAGAAATGCCTCTAGAACTACGATTTTATAAAATAAAGGGAGAGACTTTAGAGGATTTCGAACTATATTTTTATGATTTTAATATATTTTAATATATATAAGGTATATTGATGTGCTCTCTGTTTTTTATAGCTCGAATAATATCGCATTAGTTACTACGATAATAGATTTATACTTAAAAATCCTAAAAAACGTGAACTCTTCTGATGTGTTTATGTTTTGAAGGCCTAATACATTAATTAAAACAGTGTATATTCTTACAATATTAAATGAATCCGTAAGGTGGTAACTCAAACTTCAAAAGTAACTTTAGTTAACATTAGTATTACATTTCATGTTACAGCATATCTAATTAAGAAACAACTAATTGCTAGGCTAAGTTTGTAGGTGTAGCATTCATACTGAATGTTTTAAAAACATGGCGTTCCAATTAGGAGCAAAATGTTTACACCAGTCGTTTACAGGTCCGTTCTACCGATGAGTTCATGTCTAAAAAACTTTTAATTGCGTATCCAAGTAACGGGTGGTTTATCACCTGCTACGGCAGTGGATCTTGCTACGCGACCTCTACGTCTAGCTACGAGGCTACGCCATGTAACACTCCAGCGTTGGATGAAGTTGGAGAAAGGCAGAACAAAAATGTAACTGATGTGTGACAGATAGGTACATAATAATAAGTAACATATTTATAGCGAATTTCCTCGCATGTTCACCCTCCGGAAGGTTAGTCGATCATTTGGATAACCCTGCCTCCAACACAATTATTTTGAATATAACTATTTTGGATAGAATCGCTTACAGTTAGAACAAAGAAGTTAAAAATTCTCATCTTGCCTGCTAGTTATGGCTAAAGCCTTTCACTACCGCCAATAATAATTAGTCTGAAATTAATCAATTTATATTAGAGGAGAATATACTTTTTTTATGATTCACATGCTTTTATGTGCATTAAAATTATAACAGTTCATTAATTTCTATATCGATTATATACAATAAAATAAAAGTTAAACAAGAACCGTATTTTAAAATGTTACGTTATGTATGTTAAGCAGTTTTTTGCACCTTATTATTTTGTCAACTCATAATGTAAATTAAAACTGTATAAAATATTTAAAAAAATATTCAGGTAGTCAGTGTGAGTAGATCAAGCGGTTATTACTTTTCCCTTTAAAGTAAGCTCTTTAGAACTCCTTTGTAGAATCTAACAAAGACCGCTCTAAATCTCTCACACGTATCTGCTATAAAGATACTGACGCAGAGTTTTTATAAACAAGCTTCTAACTGGTAAGCAATCCAATTTCCGGGTCAAAGTGAACCGGTCTTTTAAATGTCGGTCAAATCTAATAAAGTCTAATTAGAATCCAATGTAGCTACTCTTTGTTCGGCCCGGGCGCGCTCAGGCAAATTAGCTCGGAACACGTATAATTTGTGGGACTCCAGAAAACTGTATAGCTCGTCATTATTGTATTATTAGATAGCGTTTTGTTTTAGTTACAATGAAATCACTCGTAGTTGGTTATCGTTTAATTATATATTGGGCTATAGAAAAGACATTGTCAATATTTTCATACAAGTATTTTCTCCATTCCGGATTGTTTGACAGCTAGCATATATGTATTTTCATGGACTTACTACCGGTTAGTAATAATTCGTGGATGACGTTTTTCCTGCTCATATGCGGTCTATTGCTATTGTATAATGTCGTTGTTTATGGCCAATATTTTTACGTATCACTATCCTTTACCTGATGTTATTTGACTTAATTAAATATAATTTATGAATAGTTAAGCGCTGCTGTGTTCCGGTTTGAAGGTTATCATAAGAAAAGTATACTTATCAGAGGCTTTCTAACTTAGTCCTGTAGGGTAGCAACGCACCTGTGGCAACTGTCTCAGTTAGGGCTCTAATTTTATCTAGGGTCATATACACACATAGCCATGGGCAGTAGGAATAACTTATCAGGTATCCGTAAACTGTACTTTATAAAAAAATGTACTCACTTTCAGGTCCATTTCCATACAAATCGGTATTATAACATTTGAATTTTTAAAACGGCCTATCCTTGATCAAACATGTCGTCCAAATTGATAACACTTGCGTCAGCGTATACGTCTGTGAGCAAAAATAAATAGATCCACCTATGGCCATATCGATCATAAAAGAGAGTGATTAATTGAACGCTCGATGTATTTGCATATGCCTCTCCGAGTTATTTACCCAATCCACAGATTGAACTAAACTAAAAGATTTTTTCTCTGTTGGGGTTGAATAAATATTTACTTAACATAAATAAATTAGTAAATCTATTTATATGTTTTAGCAGTTAATACAAAAGAGAAATATTTAATACTTATAATATACTATTACGTATACCCTGTACATACACCTTATACATTTATACTTAATTATTCGCCACGTTTTCCATTATTACCCTCAAACCTTAAATTAATTTAAATTCTGAAGGTAATATCTCCACAATAAAAGTAATATTTTACGAATAAAACGTTTAATGTCTCGAAGTCATTTGAATTTTAAAGTATTATGTATGACCGACGTCGTGTGAAGATCACATTTGCACCGTTACGAACGTCGCCGGAACCTTTACACCGCAGACAAGGCGCTCGTAAAAACTTTTAATTATTTCGGTGGAAATACTCCGGAAGACTGCGAACATAAACTCGTATGCATTCTTTCCTACCATCCTGTGGCCACAGCCCGTAAGTGCCTTGTTTTAAAGTGTTGTAAAAACAAGCGTAACATAAGCTCTGTGTAGAGTATGTGCCCTCTTAAAATAAGAATCTCTTTAAGTTGCACGTCTTTACCGGTTTTATTTTTCATAACAAGCTGTAAGGATCTGATTTCTCAGAATATTTTCACACTATTCATTTTTAAGCTCCTTTATAAAATTCTTTTCACACGAAATTTTTAAACTTTAATGAAAGAATTTTGTAAAATACTATTAATGTTTGCTGTATGTTTCATATACCGCAATGAAGAGTAAACAAGGATTTAGGCCACCAGGTTCACTGCACGGATCCAGTTGATATTGGTAGACATAATCTTTACGTACGTTACACTATACTGCGTACGTCATAATTCGTTACGTCATTATGTTGAACTCCGAATCATAGATATATAAGTTTCCGCGCAATGATCCCGTAAAAAAAATAAAAAATCATTTTATAATATGCCTATAACTTACTTATACTCGTAGATAAATGTAATTATTTATGCAGACTCATGTGATAGTTTGCGAATTAGGAATACATTTTCCTTTATCATCTCCCTTTCTTGCTTCTTCCTTTTGTCCAGATCTTTGTGATACCTTTTTAATCTTATCTCTCCAGTGTTTATTATATCTCTTGCCATTTCTATACTCCACTTTCTTGCTTCACTGATTTTGGCCATGCATTGTGTTTCCCGATTCCATTTTAACCTGCAACCATGAATAACATCAAATTTTCTGCGTCAATTTGGCCTCATCTTATATGACGGCCTCGATGGCATGCAATCCAATTAAGTGACCATGGATCATTCTGGGACACTCGGAGAAGCAAAATGCGTCAGCATGCATGCAACAATTGCTCTAATCTCAGACAACAAAGATGAGGCGCGCCAATGAGTTGTCGTGCGCAGCTCGGCGCTCGGACTGCAATCACCGGGGCTCTAATCATCTTAAATGACCTAACCGGTAAGTCGTACAGACTATAGACTTCAGCGTAGTATCGAAGTAGTTCAAATAGCAGATTTGGTAATAAACCGCATAAAGTAATGTGAGTACAGAGGGCTGTACACATATTACTTGACGACTGGGTTTTTAATAAGGTTGTTAGTAAGGTGCTCTGCAATATCGATTATTGTTGTAACGAATATATTATGTATGTTATGTATAAGTAGATATAGAATATTAATTCGCAATACTTTTATGTTTTCTTCACTTCACGTTAATTCAATTAGAAATGATTTAAAATTTGTATGTTACAAGGATTATTAAGTCAGATAAATCACAATAAAAATATCTTTAATAGTATTTTCTCTATTTGATTTCTTCAAGGAAATAGGAGAATGTTACTTAGTTAGTTGTAAAGCGATTGTGTTCTAATCCACATTAAAATTTAATTAACTGGTCTCATTAGCATCCCGTTCCGACTGTATCGTTGCCGGGAGCGATCAAAGAGATCGTTCAGTGACACTCAGCTGTAATGAGACCATAATCTAGTCGATGCAACGGAATAAGTTACAAAACGCACGCAGCGCTTCGAAACAGATATATGTACATTACCACTCCTTTGATTGCGGAGCGGGAATTACGAGGGCTCTTTTACATACTTACTTATATGATATTTCATAAAATTTTCAAGTACATTACATTAGTTTGTTTAATGCTATTTTAACTTTCATAAATCGAAAAGAAAACCTTAATTTTTTTTTTTTGGATTGGCCTAGATTATGTATAACAAATTGTCTGTTGTAGAATTATTAATCTTACAGTATCGGAGCATATTTAATTTACAACAATAAGACTCAGGGAAAAAGTTCCATATATCAGTTTCATGTTAGATTTTGCTTAGGTCAGAGCTACATCTCATTACTAAAGCCGAGTGCAGAATCGTATTCAGAATGTATCGTTTGGCCACAGTACAACAGCGTTAGTTTGGTTTGGCGATGAAAGCGAACAAAGAGATCGCTTAGCGATACACGTCTACGTCGCCCCGTTACAAAATGCGCTCTGCACTGATACTGCAAGTCCAAGCACATGCTTCCATTATCATTACACTCTTGGTCTGTGTTCTGCATATATTGAGTATATTGGATATAGTGAGTGATACTGCCTTAAATTTTATTAATTATCTCCAAATACAGACATGGTCTTTTTTAAGATGGCAAAATTAGTTTATACGCGTGTCTCCAAATACAGACATGGTCTTTTTTTTTTTTTTTAAGTTGGCAAAATTAGTTTATACGCGTGTTTCGCCCCAAAATGAAAGGTTGTCAGGCTAATTTATCGTTAAGGGGTGAAGTGGAGTCCCTGTAGTTCCAGGACCAGAATAGGGCTACGGTAGCCTGTCGTAAGAAGCGACTAAAAGGGGCTTTCGGGGTTACGGGCGGCAAGAGTGGGAGCTCGAACCGCCCGGCTAGCGACCCCGGGAAGGACGACGGTATGTGTGGTCGCATTCCGTCGTATACACCAGACGGTGTGGTGGCACAAAGTCACCTGGGCGGAGCCCGACGGGGCAGTGCGCTGAGAGGACTCCGGTCGCGTTCCTTTGGAGATCCCGGAGTCCTCTACGCAGCGCCGAGGACGGCCACCGGGGGGGGGTTTAGTGCGGTAAAAACCCCACATAACCCCGTGTCGCTCCCACGGCATCGGGTACCTTTCGAAGGTTTCCCCCTCGAAAAGAAAAAAAAATAAAAAAAGGGGTGAAGTGGAATGATGAATATGGAATTATATAAAGTAGAATGAAGTGGTGTGGGAGGCAGCAAAGCGTTAGTGATAGATATGTAGATGGTATAGTTACTTATAGCCTCATCGTACGATTCCCTGTGTTGTGTCGGCTATATTATTTGTACATCCTTTTATGATTTTTGCTACATCCTATTATATTTAGAAATACCTATCAAGAAATTGCCTGATATGTAGGAAATGTCTATCCTACATCTTTAAATAAGCCTTTAGTTATTGATTATGTTTTCTCTGATTAATTTTTGCGTCACACTTTTATATATTACCTATACTTATATATATTGATTTTATTGTAATAAAATAATTTTATTCTATAAAATATTATATCTATAAATGTTAATGCGTAATTAGGTCATTTTTTAAACATCACGTCGTTTTTACACCCTCTTCGACCCCAATTCCTAGCCACCCTACATATTTTTTACAATATTTGTTATAATATATTAATTAATATAGTTATAACCTGATTGTTATAAATATATTAAATTAATATCTTTAACGTATTTCAAATCTAAATTGTAATATTCGTGAATATTACATGACTCATTATCAGTACGAGATCGTATTCTATCATTTCTGCTAGCAATCTGCGTAAGATAGTACCTCTATCTTAGTGGGTAGGCACTAGGGCACAAACACTCTAAATTGCCCAATATATAATATTTTTTTCATAAACCGATATAAAATTTTGTTTTAGACTTTAATTATGTGACTTGTTTTAATGTTTTATCATTTGTTTGAAAATTAATTTGAAGTTAAGTACATTTATCAAATAAGTAGTAATAATTTACTAATACACAAATAAAATTGCCACATCCGTTGCAATTTCTTTCAAGAACATTATTGGAATCGCAATATTTTAATTGGCCAACTAAGGCGATTACTGGTACATTATAAAAAGCGTAAAGGCTGGTAACAAAAAATATCGTCGTCCGCTCACTTGTCTGTACTGTGAGGTGACATTAAATTATTCATCAATAAGGACTTGCAAATAAATTTTAGTTAAACTAAAATCAATGTGTCATTTATTTTATGTCCTAAAACAAGATTATCTCTAAATAGTAAATGAGTACAAAGTGTCGATGTTTCTGAGTGTTTTACTTCACTATCATTTTTTTTTATAATATAGGAGTAGCAGACGAGCATGCAGTCCACCTGATGGTAAGTGGCTAATGCCGCCCATGGACATATGTAATCAACCCCAGATAGGATTAGATGTTCCTACATGAGGTCGGCCACAGATGCGCCGCTACTGAGGACTGAGCTGGAACGCCTCGGAAAAGTCTGTCTCCCTTACCGCACCCTTCAAAACGGAACACAGTAGCGCTTAACACTGCTTTTATTAGGCAGAAATAGGTGTGGCGGTGGTGCCGCCGGAGTCGAACCACAAACGGTTCTACCACCTTCTGTATCAAATATGTGATAAGTTATTTGAATATATTGGAATAAGTTCACATAGCGTAGGAGACATAAATTGAAACTAATAGGTAACTGTTGTTTATAAGATAACAATTACATTAAAAGATAACAATTATTGTATAGTATTGGAAATCAATTTGTATACCTAAATAAGCAAACCTAATATATTTTATGTGTGAATTAAATTATTCATTCAACTGTAAACTCTTTTACTACTTCAACATCGACGACTCAGCATGCATACAAAAAATAAAGAGATACATACGTATTAATTTAATTTTAAACAATGTTACACGTGCAATAGTTAACAAACGAGTGACGAACAATTATACACTTCGCAAATCTCAGAAATGATAAAGTTGGTGAGGAATTGCTAGCATACAAAATTGTACAAAACTTTGCAATAGCTTTTCAAATAAGTAACTAACTCGTGTTAATATTTTGCTCTTTGTGATTCCGCTCACTGCGAAACTGTGTGTATGACGGGTATGTCGAACTCCTTTTATAAGTTAATTCCTGCTCATGCACAATCCGTAAACTTTCGAGTGCTATCTTGCTTGAAGCAACGCCTGCCGTGAATAAAAATTTTACTCCATTTTGTTTTTCTTTTCGTCTGCCTTTATGGATTTTTCTAAACAGGTAACATTAACAACTTTTACCATAAGATTTTTAAGTTTGTCTTTAGGTTCAGTAAATAGGTTCGTGATTATATTCATGTCTTTTTAAAACAGGTGCATTGGTACATACTTATAAAAATTGGAAGGTCGAGCGACCAAAAAATAAATTGGTAACAAAATGTACTAAAATATAATTATTTTAATCATAAGGTCGTCGTAGTCGAGAAAAACATGAAATTAATTTATTTATCATCTACTGAAAAAAGGAAAACCTACAAGGCTACAAACCTACAAGGTAATGTATTTTTTGCATATGAGTATAATTTTGATAACTTATTTCTTTTGCTCACGGTAATGAAGCTGTCTCCTGATTTCCCGTCTTTATCCAGATGAGAACGTCTCTGTGTAACCTGTTCCGTCGTTTGAATTCTTATTAACTCGATCCTAGAACTCTATACAAGTGTATCGAGAGGAAAAGATAAGCGCAAACAATTTGTTTTATCTCGTTGATCAGCTTCTGTTTGTATTAACAAGTCCACCTTGTTAGAAAACTATCACCATTCATAGTCTTTATACAAGTAGATACATTATTTCCTCAGTATACGAGGCAAACTTTCCAAATATTAAAAATCATAGCAAAGTTTGCTATAGGTACTTTTATATTGTCAATTTTATCGGAACGTGGAACGAATGTGCATAAAAATGAGGCAATAAGTATCAAATTTTGCTAAAATTTTGCATAAAGAGATAAGCACGATCAAAGGATTGCTTTCAAAGTGGTTTACCTGGCAAGCATATTTAAGTTTCATGAAGTGAGGAAATGGAAAATAAATTGGATTTGTATAAGTTTCTTAGAGCTACATGAGAAAATATTTACTTTGTTTCCCGCAAAGATTAGGAGGAAGTCATTATTTAAACTTCGCCGCTTAATAGAAAAATCATACGATATGTGTACTTACTTAAGGAAGGTAAAGCAAGGAATTTCATAATACGCAGAAAAGCGCTTAAAGGAATTAGAATAAAAAAATCTACGCTTTACTGCACTTATCATATTAGGGGTCGTCTGTTGTTTGTTTATTATTTTTTGTGAGAAAACTGATTATGCAGGCCAGTACAATTATGCAACAATTTATAAACAGCTAAAATATAGTATTTGTTTGTCTATATTAGTCTTCTTAGTTGCTCACATATAATAATGAGGACTACAAATACTCCAACCTAAAATCTAGTAGACTATATTTAAAGATTTAAAAAAAAAACTAGGCACCCTATTATTTTAATGATTTTAAAATTATATCTATAACTAACGATTTGTTTTGATAGCTACCGGAAAATAACGAGTTATCAGACGACCTACGTATAAAACGCCGTGTTTAGCTTTTTTCAAAAGTATAGTTGTTAAAATATATATATATATACAGGGTGTCCCGTAAGTACCACGACAAACTTGGGGAGAACATAGGTGAGGGTCTGACCTCTCTGGGAAAAAAAAATTACCTTAGTAAAAGTGTCACCGTTTTTGCACTATCAATTGTTTAAGATTTTTTGAGAAATTCAGCCCTTTTCATTTTCTTTCGTTAACTGCGTGTACAAATTTGGTGATGCAGTGTTTATTTTTTCTGTTAAATACTATCAGATAGTTGGTCTATCATATTGAAATGTAAATTGGTTACAAGATGTAAAGGAACTATGAAAAAAATAGGGATATTTTTAGATTTTAATTTTTTTACTATTTTTCCCTCAACTTTGACTCGTCGCGGTGAAATAAAAATGTACTGGACTATAAGTGTACATTGCGTAAAAAAATATGTCCAGTTAATAGAGATTTCAAAAAGGTACCACACTTACTCTTTAAAGTTGAAGAAAAAAAAGTTAAGACCGTTTTTGCATGAAAGGGACTGAAACCAACTAAAACGTAATGATCGACTTTTTATTTAAATTACGGTTTCTACCGACTCACAACGTGTCAGGCAGTACTAAATCACATTATTACTTAGTTACACACTTAAAAATATCATTCTTCATTTGTAAAAAACCAATTTAGTAACTAACTAGCAAACAAAGTAATACAATTTATTAAGTCATTTTTTACCTACTTTGAAGTGTCGTTTCAAAGTGAAACTTTGTACATATATGTAATTTGAATGACAATACCATAATATGACGTCTTGGAACTAATCTGATGATGGAGCCAGGATATGGATGGTAAATCTCTTACCAATTTAGCCCAAACTCGAGGGATTTACTAAGAAATGAACCATGCACCTGCTGGCTCCATCATCAGATCTGTTCCAAGACGTCATATTATGGTATTGTCATTCAAATTACATACATGTACAAAGTTTCACTTCGAAACGACACTTCAAAGTAGGTAAAAATTGACTTAATAAATTGTATTACTTTGTTTGCTAGTTAGTTACTAAATTGTTTTTTTTACAAATGAAGAATGATATTTTTAAGTGTGTTACTAGGTAATAATGTGATTTAGTACTGCCTGACACGTTGTGAGTCGGTAGAAACCGTAATTTAAATAAAAAGTCGATCATTACGTTTTAGTTGGTTTCAGTCCCTTTCATGCAAAAACGGTCTTAACTTTTTTTTCTTCAACTTTAAAGAGTAAGTGTGGTACCTTTTTGAAATCTCTATTAACTGGACATATTTTTTTACGCAATGTACACTTATAGTCCAGTACATTTTTATTTCACCGCGACGAGTCAAAGTTAAGGGAAAAATAGTAAAAAAATTAAAATCTAAAAATATCCCTATTTTTTTCATAGTTCCTTTACATCTTTTAACCAATTTACATTTCAATATGATAGACCAACTATCTGATAGTATTTAACAGAAAAAATAAACACTGCATCACCAAATTTGTACACGCAGTTAACGAAAGAAAATGAAGAGGGCTGAATTTCTCAAAAAATCTAAAACAATTGATAGTGCAAAAACGGTGACACTTTTACTAAGGTAATTTTTTTTTCCCAGAGAGGTCAGACCCTCACCTATGTTCTCCCCAAGTTTGTCGTGGTACTTACGGGACACCCTGTATATATATATAAACTCACTCAAAGTTCACAACGGGCCAAAATTAAATTTATATTAGCTAAAAACAATACTTAAGCTAGATTGATTTAAACAATTGCTATATAAAATATACGCTAAAATTCCTACGTTAAGTCTCTACTAGTTTCGTATAAAACGTTTTTGCACGTGAAAGTTTTGAATAATGCCTGCCTTATAGAAAGTACATAAACCTCTTAATGCGTTTGAGTGTTCTCATATATGATGTTCGCACGTATTTAACAAGCAGACAGTTCTGATACAAAGAGGAAAATACATTAACATAGCAACTTCACCCAACGCGTTTCCGTTGAGAACTTCGAAACATTTTCACCCAAACTTTTCTATACGTGAAGCGCTATTGAAAGCCCCTCGTACAGATTAGCTCGTGCCGTGATAATGTGCGAAGGATTACTCTTGAGTGTGAAGTATTACTTATGCAATTTAAAACACATACTATCGAAGTGCTAAAATGTTTTAATAAATCTCTACTTAACTACTTACTAGCTAATCAACCGAAGTAAGCTAGGAAGAGTAATATTATAATACAAGATTTATGTTGTTTAAGTCATAAGTATTTATTTAAATTGTATAAGGAAATTCTATGTGAATAATACTACGTAATACCTGGTTTAGGTTCTTGGGATAATATAAAAAAGGAGGAACTCGTATTGATTATAATGTAATTGTAACGCAGAATTTAAAATGACAGAATTTAAGTAATTTTGAAGACGATAACTTACTTACCTAAAAAATTACGATGATAAAAATCAAAGCCACAAATTTTAAAACATCTTGACACATTTTCATAAAAGGCCCAAAAGGGACCTAAAAGTGTCATGAATCATACATTAACATGAAAATCTAAATAAAAAAGGGTTGGCCGTAATTTAAAAGTTGTGAGCGTCGACGTGTCGGAGGCAAAGCGAAAACCTCTTCACTAGGGCCCTGTGTACACTATCCAACCAAAATTCCTCTCGTAAACGTGCATTATACTTAAGTATTGTTAGGTTATATCCAAGAGTTTTTATAATAGAGGTATGCCTATTTCCGTCTCATAACAGCAGTGTTAAGCGTTGCTGTGTTCTGTACCCTTACCATGAGTTTTTACGTTTTTACAAATATGACTGTTTTGGTATTTGTTTACCTATTGGCTCATACTATTTCCAAGTTCTGACACAATCCGCTAGGGGCGCTGATTGGAAATTGTATGGTCAAATACGTAAACAAATACCAAAACAGTCACATTTGTCAAAACGTAAAAACTCCAGTTTAATCCTTAGGGGTTGGGAAGCATCTGTGGCCGATCTCAGGTAGGAATATGTACTCCAATTCGGGGTTGATTACAGATGTCCATGGGCGGCAGTAGCCACTTGACAACAGGTGGATTGCACGCTCGTCTGGAACTAGTTTATTATAAAAAAGGAAACAAGCATACAGATCACCTGATAGTAAGTGGCCTCTGGATATCCGTAATCAATTCCAGATAGGAGTACAGTTCTAACCGAGTTCAGTTATAGATGCCCTCACAACTAAGGTGGAACGCCTCTTATAAGTCTATCTTGTCACTCTCTTCAAACCATAGCATGACAGCGCTGAATATCGTTGTTATTAGGCAGAAATAGGTTTTCCGGTTTGGAACCGGACTCCAGTCATGTAGATATTTACAAAAAAAAAGGACCAAATGCAAGCATATTTTGTTTGAAGGCAAGGCAGGTATATGTATGTGCTATGGTACTTGTTCCGAATATTAATTAGAATACATGAAATAGCAATAAATTCTGCGTGTGGATCGTGCATAAACCCTTTAAGACTACCGAGACCGTCATCAACGCATCACACTTCCCAAGAAGATACTTTTAACCTCATCAGAGCATGACAAGTGAAGAGTAGATTAGGTGTTTCATCTATATCTAAGGTAATGGTTTTTATTTTCTTGTGTAAATAGTTTTTACTACTTTATACCTTAACTTAACATTTTTTCGGAAATAACAAAAAATACCAAATATAGAATGCGACGTAAAAAACTTAAAATATTTCGTGTATCAAATAGTCTTTGAATATAATAAAATATATTAATTTTCTTTCATTTGATACCCTACTCGATAGGTTCGGTGAACGTGTTTTTGAAATGTGTTACTATTTCGCGCCAAAAATCCGCCATTATTATTTTTTTCTAATAGCTATCTAAAGACACTCGGGTATTTGAGACGAATATAATGACTCCTTAACTGTCGAAATTCATCCAGCCGTTTGTTAGATTCGAGGAAATAAAGAAAGACAAACATACAAGATACGCGCGAAAAACATAGCCCTTCCTTGGCAGTCGTGTAAAAAGAAATAAATAAAAGTAATATGACTTGTATGTTATATTCATTTTTTTATAGGTGGATTAGGTCTCACACAAACGCTAATAATTTTAAATATTCATTTTATCTATCTGCTGCAGCGACGCTCTTGTTAATAAGTAACCTTGTCTATTTTTATCAGAAAAAATATTTACGCAGATTTCTATAATCGCCAACATCAAAGAAAACAAAATTGAAAGATTCCGAAAAACACCGTGTAGAGGGAATAAAAATTATCATTGGAGCACTACCGATAAACTGATTTCTCGTTTACGATAATAAAACGAAAATACAAATGGCGCGTACAACACTTAGTGCAAGCATCTTTTGCTCTTTGCTAGCTTTTTATATTTTACTAAACGCAATATAACGACAGGAATACATTTAAGAACTATACAATTAATTGCAAAACAGTGTCACTTTTTCTGGCCTAGCATTTGTTTATTTTCGGATGTATCGTTATAAGTTTAATGAAAAATTAATGTTATTTCAGGAATTTGAAGTAGGTTTATATTATTTTTATACATTCTGAATATTATATTGAAATTTGGAACAGTAGTTTAAAAAAATAAAAAGAAATAATATAATTTAAATACTGAATTTGACACATTCATTAGATGCTTTCTAATGTATGTAGATTATCAGTTTTGACGAACTATACAATAAATAATAATTAAAGCAAAATCTAAACATGTAAATACGTTTTCAACAATATATGACTTACACGTTGGATAAAAAAATGTTATACAAGATTTTTTGCCGAAAACCGTTCGTGATGTTAAAATAACAATAAAAAGCAAGCAGTAGATACTTATCATCAACACAAATACTCGTAATAAAAAATGATTTACATGATTTAAAAATGTCAGTCCCAAATGCAACTCTGTATTAAGTATTGAATTTGATAATCTACAAACATGGCAATGATGAGTTGAGTTATCCCAGTACTAACAAGATCTTTGAGCGTAGTTTAGACTTCGGTTTGATCGTATTTACTCCCTCCGCACTAGTTAGACTGTGAATGGTGGATAGCTTCTTTGTTTCGGGCTCAAACTCGCTAACTAGCTGTTGGTGACTAATACCTAACTGAACTATCGCGTAACACATTAAATACATGTTTGTTTTCCGAAAGTTTATTACTAATAAATACAAGTGTCGTACAGATATTTAAATACTTTATTTATGAAAAGGGTTTCACTTTTTTTATAGAAGGCATAAGCATATCGCCAATATTTAGATTTTTCTAATGTTACGGTTTAAAATATAAATATTTCATTTCATTTCAGATTCTACTTCTACTTCTTCAGGTTGTCTTTTTCACTATCTATCACATATAATATGGCGGTAAAGATCGCTGTCTGAAAACATCGTAACAATATGGCGATATATTTTGTCATGAGGCGATCTTTACCTCCAATATCTTGGTAACGTGATATTTTAGGTGAATGGTATTGAAATACATTGCGTGTATTAAACATTCCTTTATCCATGGGTATATACCAGAATAATAGTTTTTGAAAAATAGAATCGTGGCAGTTATCTATGCTATAGAAGTTATACCTTCTATTTCAACGGTTTAAAATATGACATTTCTTGCACTTGACATTATTAGGCAATGCCAATAATCTTTTTGGTTTAAAAACTTCAAACACACCAGTCAAATGTGGTGTGTAACGTGGATTTATAATAGGCAATAAATGTGTCTGCATTATTCCTACGTTTCTGTGTAGATCATTTGAAGGGCTCACAAGGTTTATATCGTATGACTGCTCATTTCCAAATAACATTTCTTTAGTTTTTTTAACACCTTCCATTCGACTTAACTTTTGTTCGACGCCTTTTTGTTTTGGCTTAATTTCTGTCACTCTTTTTAATAACCTATCTTTTTGATGGTCGATACGCAATCCAAGCTGGCTACCTTGCCCTATGGTACTGTCGGAGTTTTGTGGGCGGTCTTTTCTGAATTTTCTAGTGGGTGTTAACACTCGAAACTCTGCCGTAAAATTCTTTTCCACGGAAATATCATCATCTTGTTTCATTTCAGCGGAATGCAATTTAGAAACGTATTCGTAACTGATATTACGTTTTGAAAAAGTAGAATCAACTTTACGCTTCATGTTTTCCTCGGGTGCATTATGGAAATCCTTCGATGGTTTTAAAGATTTTATAAAATATTCTCCTTCATAAGAAATTAAATCACCATTGTCATCACGTATATCGAAGAGAACGATATCTTGATTTTTTTCTTCGTCAGAAACAGTTTCATTTGTTTGTATTGATTTCTTGAGAATTCTTGTTATTGATTTATTGGGGTGCAAGTCGATGCTCGGTGAAGTTATTTTGTCTTTTTGTTTAGTTTGATTGAATAAATCTGCTGGCATTTCTTTGAAGTGCTTATTGCCGGGTGACTGCCATGAAAAGCCGCAAAAAAACAAGGAAAAGAGAACTGAAAATGAGGAAGAAAGATATTTAAATGCAGAAAATAATTAATTAGTAAGATCTAAAAGGAAAAATATAAAATCTATAAGAAATATTTCTTACCTAACGTCAGACCCATCGTAGATACAGATCTAAGAGTATGTTCAATCGTAGAACTGTTTAATCATACACGGCTATTGTTTACGGTACAACCTTATTGAATTAATTACAGTGGTGAGAGTACTTAATCAATGTTTATGTGAGTCTAATGTGGTATGATAATCGAATATTTCATTAAAGTAGCGTTTGCTTTGTGGTTGAAATTCGACCACAATCAGTAGAAAAAAATGAGGATTTGTTTATTGATAAAACTAAAGCTCGTCAATATTAACATAACAAAAAGGATCGGCTGACAAACAACAGAACAAAAATGTAACTGCTTATGTGTATTGTAAGGTTGAGTATTGAGTGGTAAATAGTATTAAACGAGCATGTAGTTCACCTAATGGTTAGTGGTCGCTGTTACCATAGACAAACATCGGCCGATAAACAAAAGAGTGAGTGTTCTTAACTTTCATTTATTGGGACCTAGTGGATTCTTCGTTATAAGAGACGTGTAACGCAAGACTAAGTATTTTATACCCTTCTTACGAGTATGTCATCCTACTGTATTTATAGCGATGCTTCCAAACATTTTGTACGGCTGGCTGCGTCAGCTTTTTAATTTGCGCAATAACATTTTACAAAATGATCTGAGGTTGAAAAAAGCAATCTTGGTTATCGTTGCCTTGGTCGGCATCGGAGCGGCATCAAGTAAACAGCCCGGTTCGTCCTGCATTTCAATCGACTCTATTTGTATTTTATTGGAGACGACTCGAGTCGAGGCCAAACGCCACGGACCAAAGCTTTATGTTTTATTGAGTTCTCTTTATGAGGCTTACTCAATAATAGACTCCGATATTAACATAAAACGATGCTGTTTAATTGGCTCTTTCATTTAGTTATCTAGGTCATATTTTTGCATATATTTTTATATAAAACTACATCTACTTCAAAGTTGAAATATTTTTAACGCGATGTTGTACATAATTGCGTAAGTTAAAATAGAGTTGCAAGATATTGATTGCACGTTCACCGAGGGTTAAAAAAAATTCTCCTTCAAATATATCTATAATTTCTACCGCTTGGTTGTATTACCCATCAATACTGAATTATGTTGATATATCTCTTCAGTATTAGGAAATAAGGTTGCAGTAACATACTAAGGGATAGACCAACAAATAAAGCTCCTTGTACAAAAATATAAATTAAGTTGAACAAATTAGTCGAGTATGGTTATTTAAAGCTAAAGTCGTTTACTTTGGTCTACTGTCTACTCTTCGCACATTATTACTATCGCCCGCGCTGACGCATAGCCATTTGTCCACACGCGACCGTCGGAATAATTGAGGTGTACATTTTCACTTTGTTCCGTTTCCATTCGATTAAAATCGTTGTACCTCTTGTATACAACCTATTCGGCGTTTACTAAACGATTTGAACAGTTCGACGGTTTGTGCAACCGAGCGCGGGGTTTTTTTAACACACACGTACTGTTATCGTTATAGAAGTAAGAATTTGTACGCTTCAATTACCTAAGCTTTGGTAATACAAACCATTTGAAACCAGCACACACTCGGCATAACAATTAACGTTTTAAGTTTTATGAAAGGTCGGTTACAGCGTAGTTTGAAATATATTGGCTACTGGGTCTCGCGAGTCGTCTGAGTATTTTATGAGCATCTAATAAAATTTTTATCGTGTAACAGTAAAGAAGCAATCAGTCTCTTGGATATTGGCGTGCAGGGTCCGTAAACACGTACATTTTATGGTCCTTTGCATTACTGCGATTCATAGATTTGTATATGAATATTGTGAGATGAGACAATCTTAAGTACTCGTATTATTCAGTTAAGATAAGGTAAGTTATGTATTATAATTATGAGTATAAGTACTATTAGTTAATTATTTATTTCTTTTAATTTTATTTCAAGTTTGCATACCGAGTGACCTTCAGTAGATTCTTATGTTGGTAATAATAACAAAACAATTACAAAATTAATTAAGTAGTAGTATTAAGTATTTGACTCTCATAGAAGACTTGGCGTCATTGTTATTATTCTAAGATGAGACTTCTTTTTTTTGTTTACGAGGGGGATTCTTTCAAAAGGTATTATACCCTACGACGTGGGAGCGACGCCGGGTTATGTGGGATTTTACCACACTAAAACCTCCCCAGTGGCCGTCCTCAACGCTTATAGGACAACTCCTGCATCTCCGACGGAATACACCATCCGACGGGATCCGACCATACATACCGCCGTCCTTTCCAGGGTCGCTTGCTGGAAGGTTCAAGCTCCCACTCTTGCCGGCCGCAAGCCCCCTTTTAGTCACCTTTTACGTCAGGCACTACCGCGACTACAGGGACATCTAAGATGAAACCTAGATACAAGAGTGAGACAGAAAAAAAATGATGATGATAATAATTCTAAGTATCTACAAGTGAGGGGAACCTACATTTAAAATGTCTTATAAATGTTGCATATTATTGTGAGCGACGCCACTAGCGAAAATTCCGAATATCTGTGTACGAGAGCGTCCCGTAGCCCGAGTATACGTATTGCGAAGCGTGGCAGATCCTAGATACGTAACGTAGCGTAGAACGCAATACGCAATATTACGAACCAATACGCACATTGCATTACACTCTGCGTTGTAACTGTCGTACGAGTGTAAAGCACGTGCTTATTATTTAGAATAAAAATAAGTACCTACATTGTACATACATTGGTAAATAAATTGTATACTTATTTAACTATGTTTATGTAAGTAATCAATTCTTTACAAGCACATTTCCAGGTATTAAATGCCTATCTTAAATATTGTTTTACAATATAATCTATGTATATTATAAATGTTGGTGGAGATGTGATTTGTGAGTCGTGATTAAAAAGTAGAATAGTTTATTATTTATTATGAGAATTACATATTTATTTGTAAAAATAATTTTATTAAACGCTCTATTTTATATTACATACCCATTTGTATGAAAAGTAAACCGAAATAACCCAAAAAAATAGAGGCTATTCAGTAATCGTAACAGAACTTACCAGATATCTAGTCATATTACACATAGGTACGTACAATATGGAATAACCCGGTAATATGAACGGGAACACGCACGCCGCACCCTACGTATCGTAGGGGCTTATTGGACGTACTAACATGTTTACATCTCTTGAAAATCTGTGAAATGCTTAATATTACTTCAAGCGTGGCATTGGTGCTATTAATTAAAAGCGTATTAGTACAAAATGATTTTTATAAAACTTATGTTGAGTATAGGTACTGCTATTTTTAAAACATTTAAAGAATGAAAATATGTAGTTTGTTATAGAAATCAGAAGATCACTATTGGATACACTCACTTTATCCAACCTTTGTATACAGGGTGAATTTTTCAAACGGGCCTTCAGGGCCAAATCCGAAACTATAAGGATTAGCGCAAAATGCTGAAAGGAGTTACGAGGCCGATTTTGATAAAAACTAAAACTGCATCATTACTTTTTTAAAATATCTTTTTCCCTAACCGGGAATCGAACGAGTTCATTTTGAAAAAAAATACACGCTCTATATTATTCCACTATCTGTTAGTGTCGCTTATAATGATCAAAATCTAGGAAGTAATGTTATGTGACAAATTAAAGGAAAAGCCTCAATTTTAAGAAAATACATATTTTTTCATATTTATCTGGCAGTTAAGTTCTCGCCATTCATCAATTTAAACATTCAACAACAGAAAAATTCAACCACTGTATATTTTTAACCCTAGATAAAAATCTAAAGGTTTTTAAAATTTTCATTTCGAATTTACGGCAATAAATGTTTCGTTTATTTCTTAAGTGTTATGAATCGGAGAATAATTATGCAATAGCTGCGTGGCAACTGCGCAGATCCCGGCGAGGTCGCCGCGATCACGCGCGCCGCTGCACCGTTTGACCAGGGCTTACCGTCTACTAATATGTTTGAAGGTCTTGTCTACGTTCGTTTGTAAATACCAGTTATGATTGACAGAAAATTATTCGTAATACATTTTACGACTACGATTAAATTTTGAAGGTCCCTGGTTTACTTTATCACGCTGTTGCGTCGCTGTCGTGATTATGCTCTTATGAACATTGAACTGATGATGAATCACAACTGATTAGAAGCGTTCCAACTTAACCCACGGGGTAGCAACACATTTGAGACCGACTTTTGTTAGGACTTCTTGTTTTGGGGTTACTTGCAAATTCACATCAGATGGACTGTATGCTCGTTTGCACTTCGTTATTATATACCTAAAAACTACGATCTAGCCCACATGACAGTACTGCTGCTTTCCTCATACCGGAAACTGATTACAAAGACGTTGTCATTTTGGAAGACCGAAATAGGAAGCCTAGAAGAAGTGATACTGCCTTACCAGACCGTTCAACCAAAATACAGGTTACATTCCTGTTTAGATTTTGAATTTATTAAAATTCATGTATATCTCCCTAATTTTATAACAGCTGTGTTATATGCTAATTATAGGTACTTATTTGTACGATGATAATACTTCTTTCTGTAATAATTTTGCCTGTATAAATATACTGGCTGAATCAATTAAACGTGTTATTCATTCAAAGTTAAAGAGTTTATTGAGATAACAAAACCTCTACCAAAAATATCTATACAAAAGCGCGAAACCGAACTCAATGACGCACTCGGACGGATCCGTGAGGGGAAGCTCGTTATTCACTAAGTTTGCTAGCCATCTGTCACCCCTTTTTTCTCTCACCGTATATTGTTAGATCGCTACGCATTTCTAAAGCTAGAATATTTAAAAGTATTTTAGACCTCAGATTGAAACGATAAAAGCTGTGGAATGGTTATGCAATTTCTACGTAGCAAACGTAGATCCCTGCGATCACGCTACGATCACGCACGTCGCGTAGCGCGTTTGCCATGGCTTACTGCGTGTACTAATATGTTTGTCGGTCTTGGTATTAATAAATCTGTATATAAACAATTCCATTTTGTACTATCCGTATGCGTTTTAGTTAAATGGTAGCAAATGGAAACAAATTTTTATTTATGAGCGTCACAGCTTCTAGCTAAGTGATATGAATTTCCCCGTGTTTCCCCAAGATTCAAAACCCACGCATTCACAGATTTTTGTGATATATATCACATATGTGCACAATAAAAATTAATAATGGCATTATTTATCGATTAAAAATAACATAAAAACCTACATGCTTGAGGCAACAATGAAAATAAGTTTTCAGAGGTGTGGGAAATCTACTAATCCACACTGGACCAGATCAGATTATGACCTAAATTCAGACCTAACCTCATACTAACATGTTCTTAACTGAATAGATTCGTTAAAATCATATATAAACTCTAACCAATAACAAAATTATATTGTTAATCAAAACTGTCGTTTGCATAAAACATGAAATCTAAAGTAAACACGCCAATTCAATTAAAAATTGAACAACTTTTGTTGCGAAACACCTATGCAGTAGTAACAACGCTAATCCAACTTCATATGAGTTCGAAAAACAGTAAAACAATGGGCGAACTTATAATAGTGTGTTCGATGCAATTGGCAGCTAATTTCTTGCTGCTAGCGCGACTCTGTGTTTTGTGACATTTTTGTGGTTATTTTTTTGTTAAGAATTTCTCGCGGAATAACGAAACAATAGACGACTTGGTCTGAATTATAGTTTCGCACATTAAAAAGTCCTTAACCAATATACTTACCTGTTTATTAACTCTACGGTTTTAAGAGGACCTAAGATCGTAAACATTTGAATCTTCCTTTTCCAAGTACTTCTGGGTGTCGTAAAGATCGCATATTAACAGTACGTCCTGAGGTAAGTATTATAGTAATATCTACGACATAACCGTTTCGAAATGTGCATGCTCCCCAATCCTGGCCACGTCCGTCGGTGGCGCAATAAAACCCGACCGGTTATATCATAATATGCATATGTGATGAAGTAGGATATGACTACTCTAAAGTTACCTGAAACATTCCGTCACTTCGCTGAAAAAATACTAATGTCGTTAAACATCACGTTTTTCCGATTTATTCGAAAGCTTTGGGACAAACCGTAACAAATTATCGACTACAAAAATAACTGTATGCTTTTTATCAGACCAAAAAATCCAGTGAGTTGACATTTTTAACGAAATCAATTAACAGAATGGAAAATCGCTCCACTGGTGAATTAAAAGGGGCGCGACGATAACTATTTGAAAGCATAAATCGTCAGTAATTCATACACTAACTGATCCAGTAATCTAATAAAGATCGTGGGCATACGCTACTCTGATACAGTGGACATGTTGTTTTTGCGATTGGAATTAATTTCATAAATAATTAATAGAGCATATTTGGCTCGGCGAGTGCAGGACACAGATGGAAATGCACTCGGCAAATTGACTCAAAACCACAATCGGGAAAAGGCTAAATACCTGCTAATGATGCGCAATCGAAGCTTTAAACTTTGGCCGCGGCGATACAAGGCTGCACACTTATTTTTTTAAAACAATATTATTTTTTTAAGAATCATATTTTAACTAGTTTTTACAATTGTGGGTACAAATAATAGGTACAAATTAAATTGGCATATGTACAGATATTAGACGTTTGAAGCAAGATATTAAAATTAATTTGTTTTTAAGTTTTTTGTCTTTTTTCTGGATTTTCTGTTGCGTACAACCTACGATATTGTGCAATGTTAGTTTATATCTAAGATCTTAAGTACTAACAAAGGTTGCAACGTGATCTCTGACGACTTATAAAATGTATGATTTTTAATTTCAGATTGATGGGACGTGGATGGACAAAAGAAGCTTCTAAAAATCAAAACATTATTTATAAGAAACTTTTAAACTTCAAAAATAAAACTCAATATATCTCAAAGTTAATTTTAGGTATCTTTTAAATAAAATAGACAGAATAAATTTCCATCAAAAGCTACGGAATAAATACGACTAATGAAGGTAAACAATGTTTACTTGGATAAATAATAGGTATTGAAAGACATTTTTTATGTTGAGATGCTACGGATCACCCGTAACTCTTTTTATTTTGTTTTCACTTCCCCAGTTCTAAGAATACCCTGTAGATTTATAGGTATGTTTCAAAGCAAAAAAAAAATCAAGAAAAACAAAAAAAATCAACATTCAATCATTTTTATATAGTTTAATTAAAAAAGAAGCGCATAGCAATACAAATCATATCTATTTATGGGATTGGTCACATAATACCTAAATGTTTTATTATGCTTGACCTAAGATGACTAGTCCGAAATCTGATTTTTTTTGTTAAAAATGTCTTCAAATCGGCACACACCAAACAGCTGAAATATAAATAACCCTATTTTTTGTTTAAATGAAATTACGTCAGATATTCAAATAAGCATGTTTGATCATCAGTGTACCATATCCACAACCAGCAACATGACGATGAATTAATTCGCACGTAGACTTCGCGCTTTGCCGTCGGCTAATTTGCCCGCAGTCAGCACTAATCAGCCCTCATTACGCATATTGGCGTGTCGGTTACGTGTTACAATTATTTCTGTTTGGAGTATAACAAGTCTATTGACTATATTATTTTAAATTAAGCTTCATTATTACAAATTTTGAAGAAAACAATATTAAATTATAATTTGTTATTTTTGATGCTATACTTGGTTCTAATCTATAGATGATTTAAACACAACAGATTACATCGTTAGCTTTACATATTATAGCTATACGTTATCGGCTATTGTCTAGATGGAATAGAGAGATAAAATTTAATCGAATCGTTTGTGGGCACGGCAAAATTTGTACAAACAAATTAACGCGAGGTCCAATTGGAAAATCTGTACAAATACTAAAACAAACTGTATTTGAATTTTCAAACTATTTAGTTTACGCGCCTAAATTTAGTTATTTATTTATTCACCATAACGATTCAAATGTTATTAGTTTAAACAAATGATGACTATAAAAATACAGGTTGTTGTAGATTTGATTAGGATTTGTATTACCGTTCGTGGACTTTTGAATCATGGTTTATGTTCTTATGCTTCAATTATTCCCATAAAATTGTGAGTCGCTTTGACAAATAATAATTTATTAATGAACAATCATTGATTGCAATAGTCAACCTGTGGTTATCCTTAATTTTATCATGTTATAAAAATCCCACATAACCCGGCGTCGCTCCCACGTCGTCGGGTACCTTTTAAAGGTTTCTCCCTCGTAAACAAAAAAAAAAGGTATAACGTTAATTATAGCTATGAATTGGAGTGAGAAAAGTTTTATGGGGAAATGTGTTTTATTTAACATTCCTGTACTATTTTCTTCTGACAATATGAGTGCAGTGCGACTAACTGGCTGTGAAACCATTTTTTGCGCTGTTTCTATGAACAAAATTTTAAAAAGTGTCACAAAACGAGACGTGTCGGAATACAATTTGCTCGCACAAAGAAAAACTCTGGACCTAACTTTGCCTTTCTGCGACGAAACAGGCGAGTTGGGGAACAAAAACTATTAATGTAGAGGCTCTCACGGCCCGCTGAGCTGTCGGTGCGTTTCGTTTGATAATTTCCGTGTACAGCGGGCTTTAATCGAATGAATCCGCGCCCTCCGCACTGCCCGCCCGCCCCGCCGCCCCCAGTACCCGCGGGCACAATAAAATTTGTTCACCTCGATTATCGCAAACAACGAAAAGACCATGCTCGTTTGGGAAATGACAAACGTGTAAACAACCAGATTCCGAGTTTAAAGCGTTATCGATATACAATATCGTATAAAATATTTTTATCCACCAGACTAAGATAAAACGAATCAAACGGACGGGCTGGAATCAAAATTAAGCCCCGAGGCAGATCCGCATCCGTCGTAATAAAACACATGCAAAGTTTTTCTTTCTGAGCGCGCACTGGCCGCAGCAAACGGAAGTGAAGCAACAGGCTTGATTAAAACACGTGTTTACAGAACGCACGTCCTCTCCGTTTAAATGCAATAATACGAGTTCGTAGGTTTTAGAGTTGACATCGGCTTACTCGACTGATATCTAATATCAAACGCTCCGGGCGGTAGTCACCCTAAAAAAGTTTTAAACAAACTAACTCAAAGCTTTTCGCTGACTGGTATTGCGACCATGTGGATGTTTCTCTGAACTTTTCATATTTGTATGTATAAATATTTGTTTGTGGTATTTCATAACAAGTTTAAGGAGTTATAAACAATTATACATACATCGTATTGTATGAATAAAAATGAATTCTCTGTACATGCGTCTAAGAGTACTCTGAAGTTTTTTCATTCAATGAAAGGTTGGTTCATTAGCCAGTTGATGGTAAGTATTTCACTGGAAAACTACATTTCTTGCATAATTATTGAAATCTGAGTATGGATCTTATTTTCAAAGACGGTTTGACATTTAACGAAATATCATCATGGAATACTTCACAAAGCATAAAGCGGCGCATACTCCAGAGTAACATAACTCAGCGCATTTTTACGTCTGTAAATTATAGTTTTACGATCGAAAATCATTTTTATGTTTTCGCAGGAATTTAATATGACGCCAGCTATGCTCGGCACATTCACTCTTTTATTGCGCTGTAATTTTATTGTTTTCTCAATTTTATTAACTATCAACTAGGGACAAAACTCCTTAGCTTTCTATTATAAAGAAATCAATATAGTTATAACTTCCGTGTGTTAGGAAATAGCGATATTAACTCGTAGATAGTATAAAGCTACTTAGTTATTACATGCAGAGAGCTAAAGGCCTCAAGATTAAGGTCTCATGCAGTACGATTCAAAACACATTTGGGGAAATACTTCAATCAAATTCGTCCTTGCTTCAAACTGACTTATTATATGCCAAATTAGCAAAAAATTAAAAGGAACATAGAGATCTTTACCTAGTTATGAAAAAAGATTAACATTATCATAACAAGCTGTACTCTATTGGTTTATTTTTTTTCCCCCGATAAAAGAAGCGAGAAAATTACGCAAGAATATTGTTAAATTGCTAAGAAATCCTTGCCAGAATCACTACTCGCAAGCTGTTGAACGTTTTCAAAGGAGTTTACGGTTTTTTAAGCTTAGCGGGCTATTATTTTCTAATATACTTTATTTTATACTGAGCCGCGCATCTTCAGTCTTTTTAATTCGTACTAAGCCCCAAGGCGTTCCGAGTATTTTCTTTGTGATTATGAGATTATGAGAATCACTAATAAGTGCATGTGAATTCAATTTACTAAAAGAACGTTAAAGAGACCAATGTGGGATACATTCATAAAGAAACTCTTCCACATATGACATTAGCAATATTTTTATTTTCATTTATTTGTATACAGTTCCTAGTATTGAAACGGCAATATATAGGCACATAAGTGTTGCGAAGTTAAGACGCTCACCATAGTAAGAACAGTAGAACATCGAGGAAGTCTATCCTTCCATAAGCTTAAGGGCTTTTAGTCCATCAGTAATGGTTATCGATTGTTTGTTAGGACGTTGACGATTTAATATTTTAGTGCGGAGAGTAGGTATACAGGTAAAGTAAAATCAAATATATGACAGAGGATTTACTCAATTAAGCCTTAAACATAAATACAGTATCACTAGGTCGAGCAAATTATTAAGAGACTTATATGAATTTAAATATCAGTGCTAGCCTACACGTCTAACAGTTAATTAAAACAATTTTTTCAATATTAAGTTTACCAGTAATTTGACCACTTGATAATATTTGTCCAACCTTATACCTACTTATTGTCTTTTCTCTGACTTTGAATTATTATGTTTCTTCACGTAAACGCATAGGAACAATCTAAGTTACTATTTCGCTATCTGACAATTTCTTAGAAAGCCTTGCAACTCTATCGTTCTCCCTTTATAGCCAATTGTACACGACCGCCTTTCAATTCAACTTGCTAGCTGAGATCGACCCTTCCGGAGGTAATTACGCCAAAGCATATAAGCAATGAATTAACACACGCATCTCAAGTACTTGAGTACCTACGTATGCAGAGCTTGTGTTTCAACTGGTTGTAATTATGACTATCACATAAAGTAGGCACGCTTTGACTTTGATTCTAGGATGACTGTGATTTCATTGCGTAATCCTTCAGCCCTTAGTCGGTTTAAGCCTATGTTTCTCAAACTGGGCGATAACGTCCCCATTTGGGCGCTGGAGGTTGAGATACAGAAAATGGAGGTAATTGTAGAGGATTAGGAGGAGGTTGTGCTTTTCTAATATTTTATAATTAAATTAACATGTAGTATAGCTACTTTATTCTTGTCCTACTTGATTGAATTGTTTAGAAAGCTTACAATTTTGTGGGTGGTAGAGAAGAGTTTTTAAATATGAGCGGTAGATGAAAAATATTTGAGAATCTCTGGTCTAAGCGAATCCAAACATACGCAATCACACACGCAGTCAAAGTAGGCCGCGCTTTGCTAACACTTAAGCAAGTCTAGCGGCTGTCGCCTCCAACCTGCTTGTAATTATTCTCACTTCTACAAACTAGAGCTATGTTGGCTTTTAGCTATACTTAAGCTTATTTTCAGCCTAAGTGTTCTAAATTTAAAACTATATGCTGAGGTTTTATCTAGCGTGTAAATTCACCTAGAAGCAAGCGTTGGTACTACATCTTAATTTGCTTTAGTATCTTACTTAACTTGAATTGTTGACTTGTACTCCAAACTACACTATAACTCAACAAAACATTACTTACATTGTAATGTAGTGGATGTGCCTACATTCTGAATGTAGTGGCGGTACTTATAGGGGTAGCATTTATATTTGTCTTATAAGAACTCTCAACGCCGCTATATGTTATGATTTGATTTTAGGTGTGGTATGATAGAGACAAAAGTCCTTGTATATTATGTGCTTAGGGGTTCGACCAATGGTAGGACAATAATCGTATCTTTGATTTATAACAGAAGTCAAATGGTGGTAACAACAACTTGTAAAAAGTGACTTAGTTAAGAGTTAGTTACATGTTTTAGGAAAGTAATTTCAGTATGTATTACGTCATTGTGTATTAGTATTTATGGTGCTGTATTTTTGTCAATAGAAAAAACTGTAGTAAAAACAAATCTAAAATGGATCCGAAGTGATGCTTCATAACCACAGACCTGTATTTGTTTTGCTGATTTTGTACCCATAGCGTTATCGAACAAAAAGATCTTACCACGATTCAGATTTTCCTTAACAATATTTATAAAAGCCGAAACAGATGTAAGTACATATGTTTTAACGACCTGTGTTCACTTAAGCGTTAAACGTATTAGTTAGTAACTCAGTTAACTATACTACATCTCTGGGCACCTTACTCTGGGCAATTAACGCCGTCAAAGCATCTTTACGCAATCAACTTACACAAACAGGGCAGTAGGTCGCGACGCACTGCCTGTGCCTTGCTAGCTAAATATGTCACCAATTCCATGGATGCTAGGGTTAGGGTGGAGGTAGGGTTACCTGTTAAAATTGAAATTCTTTGTAACTCATTTCCTTGTAATGAATTTGATGCGTTATGTTCCTAAATGAAACAAACTGCCGTACCGTGATCGGTATTTTTTTTTAAATGTCACGGTTCTTATGTTGAAGATAGTTGCAATATTTTTTTCATACTTATTACTTCCAAATTATACTCACATGTTATGATGATGTGTGATTATGTATGTTTAATAAAAGTTATCAGTGTAAGCTGTGGAAGCTGTGTTGTATTTTCGCAGGGGCGACTGCTACATGCATAGGACTCAAATTGTAATACATCTAAATCTCATAAAAGTACGAATAAATTATGAACACCATAGCACCTTAAATATTCTTAATGAATACGTTACATAGGATAAAGATTTTTCAAAATGTCTTACCCTTGCTCGGGTTGCGATGCCGGTCCGAAATCATAAACGAGCATTCAGTTCACTATCAGGTGATAGTAAGTGATTTCTGCCGCCCATAAACATCTAAGATAAGACTCCTACCTGAGACTATCTTAGAAGGTCTTGGTTAAGGATTGTCCTTTCTTCAAAACTGAACATAGCAGCCCTGAAGATTACTCTTGTAAGGTACAAAAAGGTGTGGCGCAGGTGCCTCCGAAGTCAAACCAAATCAAAGGGTTCTTCTAAATAGGCATCTATATGATCAACTGAGGTTCAGTAACAAATGACTCATTACAAAAGCACCTCAGCATTTATTACGCACGCATCTTAGGTCGCTTCCCTCGCTCTAGTCTTTCAAGCTAGCAATTATGCTGACTATTGAAAACAGACGCAGTTCCCTTTGACTTGTCAGATGCCATGCTGTTAAAATTTTCGCTTTGTGTGTCGCTGGTTTTAGGTCAGTACTAGCGTGGTTTCATATTAAAATTACATTTACATGAGTGTCTACGATAAATTAAGATCAATGATAAGTATGTTTTGTAACATAATATTAAGTTTTAGGACGTACTAAATTCTTATCTAGTGATCAAAAAGGGAGCAATGTCATGTCGCTCCAATTTCATTATCTAGATATTTAATTTATTATACAAACATTGATCTACATAGACTTCACTTAATGAGCTTACCATTCGTGTTAGAATTGCAAATTATATTTACCTTCTGATATTTCAATTCTTGGTAGATATTCCAATTATTGTCACATTCATAGGAATATTAACATAACATTTTATATTAATATTAAGCAAAGTAGGTTATGGGCATGATATTTGAATTTATTTTATATTTAATAAGATTTTCTTAGATAGGAACTAAGTATTCTATATCGATCTTACTCTTTGTGTTATTTTATATAATGTTAGGGTGTACTACGTGTAATGCTATTTGTATTAATGTTTTCACAGGTAATTAGAATAGTAATGTGAATGTATATACCAAATCTAATAATTTAAAGTGAAAAGATAACGAAGTTATGATAGGGGAAAAAACACGCTGAAATACTACGTGTATTATACGTGTACCCGAAACATTTCAGTGTGTTTTTCAGGCTAGTGCATTCAGTTGGAACAGCTGAAATTTGTCCAACGCACTGCCGTGCGCTTAGATTTCGATTTCAAATTTGTCAGGCTAGAGGTTTCTATAGATAGGTAGGTACTATATATTACTAATTTATATTTATTTTTTCCTGATCTTAACTACTACTTGACTCTTTCAAAAGAAGGTTTCTTGTGAAATATTCATATAACTTTATTTTAATTACCTTTTTTTTTTTTTTTTGTTTTTTGTTGACGAGGGGGAAACCTCCAAAAGGTACCCGATGCCTTGGGAGCGACACAGGGTTATGTGGGACTCTTACCGCACTAAAACCCCCCCGGTGGCCGTCCTCAGCGCTGCGTAGAGGACTCCGGGATCTCCAAAGGAACGCAACTGGAGTCCTCTTAGCCCATTGCCCCGTCGGGCTCCGCCCAGGTGAGCTTATCGCTCACCGCACCGTCTGGTGCATACGACGGTATGCGACCACACATACCGCCGTCCTTCCCGGGGCCGTTGGCTGGGTGGTTCGAGCTCCCACTCTTGCCACCCACGACCCCAGAAGCCCCCTTTTAGTCGCCTCTTTATTTATTTTAATTACCTACCTGTGTATATTCTATTAAATCAAAGAATTAAAATTCCATTCTTACAGGTATCAAAGTGCGTTCAAGACTATATAGGCCAGTACAAAGCAGTAGTAGAAAGAATCTCAACAATGGAACGCACGACATCAAAGTAGGAGCATCCTCCATCTCTGACAGAGGACTCGATGTCTCGCGACTCGACGCTGTACACAGCCCCTGGCTAGTTTGATGCCTACATAGATTGCGTCTTTGCGGTATGCGTGCCGTCAATGTAAGAAATTACGCTTTAAAGTCTTAAGTTGCAATATTTTCACTTCATAAAACATAAATCGAATATGTTTTTATAATAAAAACCTAGTTTCATTCGGAATAAAACAACTATATACCTACTCCATAATTTTGAATTAGTTGAGGCGCTGATAAAAAAAGAGAAATCCACATCATTGCCTTATTTTATTGAAAGTAGCAAAAAATATAGACACCTACATGTGAAATAGATAACTTTTTCGTAAGGGAAGTCAGTTGAAGAGTAAGATATACTCAACATGGCACAAATAAATATCTACCTATAATGAATCGCAATGAAAGAATATTATGTAAGTCATCTAAATATATATAACTCAAAGGTGACTGACTGACATAGTGATCTATCAACGCACAGCCCAAAGCACTGGACGGATCGGGCTGAAATTTGGCATGTAGGTAGATGTTATGACGTAGGCATCCGCTAAGAAAGGATTTTGATCAATTCTACCCCCAAGGGGATAAAATAGGGGATGGAAATATTACTTCGTAACGCGAGCGAAGCCGCGGGCAAAAGCTCGTTTTTTAATAATTTTCCAAATATACGCTTGTAAAAAATTAGATACCTATTTAAAACGTGTCTAGAAACACGTATTTTATGAAAGGCAGAACAATAGCATTAGTAGAATCTTAACAATAGTAGGTACTTAGGTACAACATCAAAGTAAGGGCCATCTTTCATCTTTGCAAAGGGCTCGATATCTCACGGCTCGACGCTATACACTACTCCCGGCGACTTGATGCCCACTTAGATTGGCTTTGGCACGTGTGTTGTAGCTTTTTTGACATTTTCATTACATTTTAAATGAGTATGCATAAGTATGATATAATTATGCTTCTGATTTTCAAACTTCATGAATTGGACATGAAGCTTCAATAATTATATATACTTAGTTTAAAAAGTAATAACCACGCTAAAATCGCACAAGGAAAATCGTTAATCCCCATTCCTGACGATCCTGATGAGGAGAATGGGATGAAATTATTAAAATCGTGCATGTCATTTGGTTCTTAATAATTATGCAAAATTTTAAATTAATCGGACCACTCAAAGTGGGTAAAAATCGAGTTCAAAGATTCCATGACATAGATACATACATACAGCCCAAGCTAATTAAAGCGTGGTAACAACTCCTAGTAGATACGTAAGCCAATTGTACGTATTTAATTTTATCATCACAACCTCTACATATATGACAAACATTTTGGAGGTTATCTGTTGACTTTCATCTCCACTAATTGGCTATTGATTCTTTCCTTTTAAAATCACACAGAGATGATCACTTTTAGTTTGCCAATTTTGTCTAAGCATTGTAGTCATTCCAAAAACAATAGGGATGAATGCTTTGTAACTTTTGTCAGCTGTCGAATATCGGTGTGGTTAGGTATACCTATCTAGTATCTAGGCTAGTAGTATCGAGGCTGTATCTTAACAAGATCGTCTTCACATTAAATGAGATATTTAAGATCTAAGAGAGTTTAAAGTAGTAACGTAGTAAGTAGTACGTACTTAACGTACCCTACTTGTGAAAAAAATATGATATGATATGAGTAAACTTACTTTGTTTAATATAATTATTAATTTTATTTGGATAACAACATACATTTCATTACACTCAATTTTCAACAATATATTTCATCGTTATTATCACTGGCGAGCCACTGGCAACATCGTGTACTCGTAAATATCTTTATACATACATAAATACAGTTAACACTAACATGTAGATACCTAATACGAAGCCATAAGTTTCTCCAATATTTTCCAAAGTTGCAAACAATTAAAAATAGGTTTTGAGTCCGCAAACGTCCTACTTAGTGTACAGTAGGGCGGCAATACAATAGCAGTAGTCATGAGAGTCTTAACAACGCACACACGACATCAAAGTCCTTCGTGACAGAGGGCCTGATGTCTCGCGGCTTGACGCCATACAACCGCTGGCTACTTTGATACCGTCACTACTTTGATACGAGCCGCGTCACTTTTGTGGCTATTAGAAACAAATCTGTATAGATTTCATTCAAATTATTTATAGATTCTGTGCAAAACATGACCATAATTTGCGTATATGCACTAATTTAGATTTATAAATAATACTTTTTGCACTTACCTACAATCCACGGATAAAACTCGGATTTCCTCTTAAGTTTCATTCTTAGACTAATTAAAGTACACGAACGTACTTGGGTAAATCATTAACCCTTCCTTATTATCCACTGGAACCAAATATATTACGGAAATCGAACCCGGGACCGCGCGACCAATCGTCAAATGTTTAGTATCTACAATACACTATTTTGTACACAATGGTAGAGATTTGCTACTTTAAGTACGAAAATGGTACTACTATGTACTATTAATGTACTATTACTACTGTACTATGAAAATGTACTATTAATACTTGTCAAGTAGGTAGTCATTTCGCTGCTTTTGACGATTAAAAACTTACCGCCCAACTAAAACTTCTTGATGTTTAGTTGATTCCACTTTCGCATAAATGAAAAGTTTATTTAAAAAAGTTAAATCGCATAGCAACCGTCGCCCAGCAAAACAAACATTGGCGCAATCACTTTCTGTCAACGTTATACAAGGTTTTTGTACTGAAAAATGCATCTGTTTTTAATATTCGTACATGGTTTTACAATGAGTGTGACAATTGATTTCTAAAGGTTTCGTAAATATTTATGTGATAAAGATTGTCTAGCAATATGGATTTAAAGCGAACTGTTGGAATAGCACCTAATCCAGACTGTTTAAAGGAAGTGATAGCGTGTCAGTGCGAACTCGGTCGAGAGAAGTTACTCACAGCACCACCGTATACGCGGGTTTCTTCGCCAGTAAAAGATGAAACGAAGTCGCGATTTCCAACGGCACCCTGTGCTAGGGATCTTGAACAATACAAGTGCCCTGTCAGTCATATCCTAATTACGTTCAAATCTCCTCTACATCCCACTGAAGTGTTCAGTAAAGTATTCCCTGCTAACACGCCAATTAAATTTGTGAAACGGAAGCTAGCAAAATTACTGTCGAAATCGAACAGCAATCTTTTACTAACCAAAAATCGTACGGTCTTAAAGGAAACCAGCGTATTGTCAGATTTAAAACCTGACGCGCTAGGTAATTTAGCTATTGATGTGTTTACAAAAAATTCAGAAGACTTCGCTTTATCCTCTATTCCGAAGGAGTCTTACGTTCATGAACTCTTGCAAGCTGTTATACCGAAGAAAAAAACTATGCCATTTATTGCGATCAAATTTAAAGTGCGTAACCAAAATGCTGTATTTACGCGCTCTTACCACTCTATTATGAAGATACATGAAATAAAAAAGAATTTAGCCGGATTGTTTCAAGTGGACCCTGACAACTTAGTTTTATTACGTGGAGAACGTCCATTAAAAGATCGCATGGCACTTTTGGATCTCGATTATGATAAATATGGAATAGCAGATGTGGAACTACTAACAAAAAATAACGAAGTTCTTAATTTAGAGAAGTTATACAAAGAAACGCCCGTTAATGATGTGTTGACTGTTATGGTCCCATTCGGTACTACCCTTAAGCATATCAATGTAGAGATCTTCTCGGAGCTAATGGCAAAACCCTTTTTGGGCGGTTACAGAAATGTTAATACTGGTATGAATTTATTTACTACTTCGTATTATCCTCAGGGGGGTATCAGTTTTTATTTTTATTTTTTATTGTTACAGGAGTTGTTTATCACCATGCCTACACACAAACTCCTCAAAAGCCCGAAAAATTACCTCCCGAGAAGAAAAGTTGTAGAGACACACAAACAGCTGAGGAGCGGGAGAGAAATTATGTAAGTCTGCAGTAAAGGTCTGCAGTTAGGTAGTATATGTACTTGGTTTACAGCGTTCAATGGCAATCATAGCTACCTCAATGATGTCGAGATAGTCATTTAAATGTAGAAAGATATATAAAATTCTTATTTTGTATTTTAAGCCATACGCAATCAGACACATACCTATTATAGTGTACGCATATGAACGGTGCGACACTTACACGCAAAAGTATTTACATGTGGTTTATTTGTCACTACGCGATGTTTAGGTGTAGATATAAATATTTTTGGCACCACCGCCGTTGTGTACATTATCTACAACGATCACACTGTTCACAATGGTAAAGCTTAGGTGACTAATTAATTTGTAATTTAGCCAATGCTGGGTTGGCTAGGACACTGAAGTGATGAATTTAGAACATGATACACGTTTACTTATATTGTTATAGTATAGTATTGTATTTTTTACGTTTTAAAGTTTACGACTACTTTTACTAATATGTGTAAACCATTTTTAACGTTCGATCAATTTTATTCCGATGTGTAAAATAGGTTACGTTTGTAAACGGAAGGGGTAACGCGATAAAATTTAACAAATGGATAAAGATGACCTAGTTTCGTAGGTGCGTGCTTGTAAATTCAACTGGCTGTAAATCACATTACTAGCTTTACATATTGGCTGACACATTGAAATTAAAATAGATTGTATACGTTTTAATAGAAACACTGATTGGCGAGATCATCTGTTGTATATTACTTATACGGCCAAGTAATACCTATATAAAACATCAGAATAGAACAAAAGTCCTACCTTTAGTCGCACATAGTAAGAACCTACTTCCCGTATTTTTGCTCGGTTTAGTACATCTTCACTGTTTCTTATTTAAGCTGTCTTATTTAATCATAATTTAATTGCTCTACATAAAACGAGATATATGGAATTTATTACAACAAATTTAAAGTGAAACTTAAATCTGAAATATAAATGAAATCTGTATAAACTTTACCTAATGTTAAAATCTTATAATTTCAGGATACGAGTTATAGTCGAGCAACACAGATGAACACTGTTCAAGCCTACATTCCCAATGTTAATGACAGAATCGTCATTCCAAAGCCTTACGAGACGTATGAAGAAATGATCAGACGTTTGAATCATGATCACTATGCCAGTATAATACAAAGAGCCTTCAAACACCATCAATTTAGGCAAAAAGTTGAGAGATGGCTTAAAGTATGCTTGTAAGTAATAAAATTTAATAGTTATCAAATGTTTTGTGACCTTAGACCACTCTACATCAAAACACGATAAGAGTCCTATCTGATATCGGTCACACAAAAGTTACTACCCTAATGATTGATATGATGTCTATGCTACACTTTTTAGTTAAAAAAGTGTAGCATAGACCTCAAATCAATCAATCAGTTTCTAGTTGAAACTTAAGCTACTGTCGTGATTACAATAGGTAAATAGTGATAGTTATTATAGTTATATGTATTTTTTTTACAGAGAAAGGATAGCTAGAATGAAAGAAGAGGAACGACTTGAACGCGAGGCTATGGAGCGACGTCTCCGTAGAGACCTTATCACTAAAACGTTCCCAAAAACTCGGGAAGATTTTGATCAGCTCTACGCAATGGTAAAACAATTTGTATATTCTCTTTTACCATGAAACTACGAGTACTATTAACTATAAGACATTGGGTTGTTTATAATATTAATTGGGATGTTTTATAATATTAAATTACGATAGTGAATGTTTGATAATAAACGATGCGTTTTGAAAAACAGGTTGATCGCTGGAAACATGCAGAAATTGCAAGAATATCGCAACTTCATTCAAAAGGCCCCAAAATTGCAGAATTTACACTTTTACTTGACAAGGAAGTTGAACTACTTCGATGTATTGAAGCTTACAGAGTGAAAGTCAAGGAGGATAGCCGTAAAGTTAAAGAAAAACAGTTCCTTGATGAAATATCAAAACCTGTGGCGTGGTATGGACGTGACGGGAAAATGATTACCATGGATACTGTTGAAATACAGAAGGCTAGAAAATTAAAAGAATTATACAATTCCTTTCTTCGTGAAGATATGGAAGTTAATGAACGTATTGAACTTCTGGTTGATATGAAGTTTGCATTGCAAGAATTTAGACATGCGCTCGCCGAGGAAATTATTACTTTGCTTGATCGAGAGTGCGATCTTCTTGTTAGGAGATCAAATGATTATCAACTAGAATTTTTGAGGCGGAGAATAGCGGCGTGCGTATTTCAGCTAATAAAAACGTCAGAATTAAACTCTGATGTAACAAAAAGCAAAGATCGGAAAGATTATAGAAAAATGGAAAACAGTAGGTTGCATCTGTGTGAGATGTGTCATCAGGTAAAGAGTGATAGTGATTTCCCTCTAAATGCAAAGATGAGCGGCTTTTTAGTTTGCAATTCATGTTCATGGAAGGACGTCACGGAACGTAGCTGGATAGACATGACCCCGTACAAATTTATACTAAGAGCCGTTCAACGCGACGAACGACGCAGAAAATGTTGGGGATCACTCGCTTTCGTTTTACAAGAAAAAGATGTATTTTTTATTGTCGAAAAGCTTTGGCACTCACATTCTGCAATCAGCGAATGCCACGACATGTCCGAGCTGCGGCTGTGTCGGTGGCACGTTCAAGAAGACTGGTCTCCGTGGAATTGTTTTTTGATTACGGTCCAAGAGATGAAAGCGCACTTGAAGCTGGAACATCCTGAGGATGTGTATGATGAAGAATTGGTTCAAAAAGTACGAAATAAGCATAAGCTCGCGAAAGCTAGCTTTGAACAGCTCATGACTGTAAACAAACGATTCACAGAATCGGGAGATTGGCAAAATATCCGCGTTCCTGCGGCTACACGACTGGATGCTATGGATGAATCGTGAAACCAATATTATTTTATTAGTATTAGTACTTTCTTAACTCTTTGTAGTATCTTGTTACACATTATTCTAGACAGCTTTAAAATAAAAGGGAATGTCAGTGGCCAAAGGTACGTTTTGATACAAAGGCCTGTATATTCTCTTTACAATTTGTCTGTTACATATAAAATCATGTTGTTTATATTGATTATAAAATTATGTTACAAACTTTAATGCAATGTATTAAATAATATGTATTTTAGAAGTTATTTGTTTTAAAAATCTGTTCTAGTCAAACTTGTAGTAATTTAAACTAAATAAATAATTATGTAATATTTAATAAACTGGTTTAAATTGGGAACACTGGGAAATAATACAAATTAATATTTAAATTGTCCTTCTTTTAATAATTACACGTAATACTTTATAACATAATTACACGTTACATTTACATTTACAATAATAATTTCTCAAGATATCCAACTCTCGTGATAGTTTCAAACAACTTTATAATATTAATAGACTCGAAACACTAATGTAGGACACTACAGAATGACGTTCTTTCAATTTGTTCTAAGATAAAACTAATACGAAAATAACATTTCGTCCCCTAAAAGAATGTAAGAGTAATTCCGAAAAAGTTCACATTCAATTCTGTAGTGCCACACATTATTCTTTTCTCAATAATATATATGTATATATTTCTAAAACACAAGTGTGATAAAAAGTGATTTATAACGAAATGCATATAGAGCTAAGATTATATATAATACACCTATAGGGTCAATAAATTACGTTCATATAATTTAGGCAATAAGAATCTTATAACTGTACACAAAAAGATATTTAAAGTATTTTCTAGAAATATAAAACGATAAATCCCAAGTCAGTGGCTAAAATATTTATAAAATAGGTATATAGTACTTAGTGCAATAAAAGATACTAGATAACAATGTAACTGAAATATTAATTCTTAGAAAATAAGTAAAGCTGTCTCGAAAATTATTATATACTGCCAATAGCTCTTCGCATCCTCGTTACGAGTTCAAAGTGACGAAAAGATTTACAGTTTATTTGACTTTTAAATTAGCACATTAAGAAATCGGAAAAAGTGAAATCTCAATTGTTTCATCAGGAGAGATACTTTATTTACCTGAAATTTTGCTATTATGATATTTAAAACACTTTATTATATTTAACAGCCACAAGTGTGAAAAGTAAAGATTTTGATAACATACTCTAATTAGATGCACACGAATTTTGAAAAGTTTCTGAAATTATAGTGAGAAATACATTCAGCTCAAAAATACTATTTTTCAAAGAATTTGGTATTTGTCACTTTTTGGTTTGGGTTTCTATAGCAATAAGGGCGTCCGCTAAAACTGGCGCGGATGCACGCTCGCGTGTCTGTATTGAAAAATAGTATGAGCAGGGCCATTACCGCGTTCAATAGGGGTTTTACGAGCGGAGAGCGTATAGCGTTCACACTCGATAGGCACCCGCTCACATACTGTTTCTTTAAGAGTCGGTACATACCTGATGAAAAATGCGTCGAGCATATCAGACGCTGCATGCTCGACGCACTAACGCATCATCGGTTAGTTGTGAAACGTTCTGTTCTGACGTAACGCAACCGATAATACGTGACGCATTTTCCGTCAGATATGTACCAACCCTTAATCAATTGATCATCGCCACTACATACAGATTACACGCGATGGACGCCCGCGTCGGGTCTCAGACCATATAGCGGGCACCCGCTCCGTGCACTCCCCAAGTTTTAGCGTACGCCCTAAAATGAATACAATAAAATCGAATTTCTGCAATAAATACACCTACACAAAAATAACATTATAGAGCAATTTCAATTATTTACAACGTAGATCGAAAGGACACTTTAATCGTTTTAACACCACATTAGGATCTTCTTGTATGTAAAATCCCAATAAAAATTGGTATTGCTTATATTATCTTTAATGTTTAATTTTGTAAATATAATAATGCTACATGCAAATTATATATTTATGTTCGACTATTCTTTATCGATTAACAATATTATATATTAACTACGACTGACGAAGGGGCCTTAGTAATTTCAAATCACCAATTTTTAACGTGTGGCTATTATTTGTTTTTATTATACCAATTTATAGAGAGACAAATTTGAGAAATATTGAAATGTAAACATTGGAATTTGTAAAATAATGATCAGTCAGATTTCCAAGTCTTTTATAAGTATGAACTAATATAAAATTAACATGAAACAAACCCATAATATTAGTCCCTAAAAGCTAATCATTAAAAGTCCAACATTATAGACAACCCTATTTATTAATATTTAAGCATATAATCATTCTCTCTGTTACCAACAACTAACGACATGTTAGTATTTGTACATTTTGTTTTAACATTTGATAGTAGTTTATTGGAAGTCGTCATCCAAAAACATCAATTTGGTCTTACATTTTTGTATTTTTGATAGAAAAAAAAACAATAGAATAAATTTATAAGTCACTTGCCTAAACGTCCAACCAAGTCTGAAAGATAAAAGAAATAATTCGTACGAACTTATTAAAATCATTAAGTATGAAGGTTTAAATAAGTTTCCTTGTTGAAATGCGAGTTCAGTCATACATAAATATGTTATATTAATAAAATTCTACTTCCAGGTATTCAATAAGAAAGGATGAAGAACACTTGAAACAAACATTTATACAACCGTATGCGCTACGTATACCTAGTACGTTCTGTACGTACTATGATCAGACCTGTTCCTCGAGTGTCCGCAAGCTTTTTGCTCAAAGAACACATTACTATTCTGCTATTACATTTCTGAAGTAGCCGCATTCCTAAAAATATATTACAACAAATTCACAACATCTAACAATTTGTTTATTGGTAGTATTTGTAGTACTAGACAGTAAACACTCACATTTTATTAATCAACTGCTATTATATGTGTATAAGAATTTATAATGACCTGATAAAATTTTAAATATTAAAGACATTGAAAACGAATCATATTATGTACTATATAAGAAAAAAACAGTTTAATTAGTTATTTCACTACTTTTTTATTGATTTTCTGATTTGATGACATTTAAATACAACACATTAATTCACATGAGACATATATCATTTAAGAATATGGTTGACTTTAGTTTTATTATGAAATTGTAATGAGGACAACAACAAATATTTAATCCAATTAATGTTACCAATATTATTACAATGAATGTATTATTATATTAGTTATCGAAATAGTTGTGCATTAAATATAATATCTTTAAGTAATGTAAAGTAGTTTTAATTTTAAAAATGTAGCATTTGCATGGCAACAAATTAGCGAATATAATGATGCTACACATAATGCTTTGTAACACCTATTGTAATCATGTATTCTAGCTATTGAACTACTAAAAATGGATTTCGCGTCCGCATTCAACCGTCCGAACTAAATTAAAGACAAAACCAATATGGCGTTGTCGTGGTCCTTTTCATGAAGAACAGACAAAGTCATTATTGTTATTGTTTTTGGTAATAACGTTTATGAAAAATATAGGCTTAAACCGAATTAAATTCAGATATACGATTCCACAAATACAAGTTTAAACTATAAAAGATTGTAACGATCTGAAACATGTAAAATATATAAATTAATTATTCTTTCATGGTGTTAACTAAACACAAAGAAAACGAAATTAAGGGATACGTCGTTTATGTAGTTTTAATGTCAACAACTATTGTCCTGTTAAACAAACTGATAGTAGCTTCATGCGAATCATCTACGACAGTTTGTTTTCTATGGACATTTTAGTAGTGAATTTCATGAGATTCTAAATCGGCGCAATTGTTCTCTTTGCGAAACTTGACATCCATTTCTTACTAGGTCAATAAATCTAGCAAATAAATAATCTGAATCTAAATCTGAATAGCATATCTCATGTATTTGGATACAATAAACCTTGACTATACTACTTTTAACTCAACAGACCAAACTATTAACACTAGCTATAATTTATTTACAATAAGAATTGTGCCTCTTTAAAACAATACTCGGTAATTTTCAACCCCTTTGAAACGCTATGATACAAAAAAAGTGCAGACACAATGTTCACATAAAGTAAATATCTATAATACACTTATTCGACTATTTTTGCACTTTTGTATTGCCACTTACATGGCTTAAACTCGAAATATCTCAATTTAATTAAGATGTCATAACCCATATTAATGAATAATGCGACTATCTACTTCTTAACAATGACAAACTATATTTACAAAAATGATTTAGAGAAGGAAGAAGTATCATTACAAAGAGATGAGGTATTATAACCGCGTGTAACAAAACAACCACCTATCGAAAATTAATTTATCTACTGAAATGGCATGCGTCTCGTCTTACAGGATGAATATACAAGGATCGCGTCCATTGCACAATATGTAACTATATACAAGTCTATCGATCGAGAACAAGTAGGTTGGGAGCTGCTAATACATATATTACTTCAAAAAACGAATTTTAGAACTGACTATTATTTAGGACTTAAAATGTATTAAAACACTGAATTTTATTCGCTAATCGCTACAACTATGTCGGTTTACTGAGAAACTGGAATCTATTTCATCTATACTCAAAACCGGAGCAGCTCCCCGGCAACATCAATGTTAGCGAGAACACTACAAAAACAAGGATACCGATGCGCTTCGTTTGTCGTTACCCAACAGGATTCAAACGATTCAATGGTAGCTATCGACCTCCATGGAGGAGGATATCCTGTCGGAGCTGGAGGAGCTGTAGTTCATGCTGTAGTTGAGGTTACTGAGCGACATGTCCTGGGGCACGTCGGAGGGCGAGGTCTGGTAGTACCGGCTGAAGGCGTTGACGGAGTAGGGCGCGGGAGCGGGAGCCGCGGGTGGTATAGCGGGGGCGGGGGGTGCCGCGGCCTCGGAGTCTTCCTTGTCGCTGGCCTCCATGAACTGGATTATGCGGTGCGTCGCCTTCACGTGCGCCACTATCGCCGACTCCCCCTGGAAATGCCATTGCGTTGCTTTACTACGAGTGCTTATTACACACTGGATTTAAATTACTGTATTTTCATTGTAATTCTATTTTTTTTTTATAATATAGGAGTAGCAGATGAGCATGTAGTCCACCTGATGGTAAGTAGCTACTGTCGCCCATGGACATCTGTAATCAACCCCAGATAGGATTAGATATTCCTACCAGATGTCGGCCACAGACGCGCCGCTACCCCTGAGGACTAAGCTGGAACGCCTCGGAAAAGTATGTCTCCCTTTCCACACCCTTCAAAACGAAACACAGCAGCTCCTAACACTGCTGTTATTAGACAGAAATAGGTGTGGCGGTGATGCCGCCGGAGTCGAACCACAATGGGTACTACCACCATAAAATTATTATTCTATTACACAACTGGTTACAGATCTTCTAATGTAAGCTTAGCGTTAAGCTTATAGTTGTTATTAACCATATAGACAAAATAGGTTGGTAGATTCTGTATGTCCCTAAAAATATTATGACAAACTCATGGACATGAGATTTTTTGGTTCTTCGGCTTAAAATCTTATGATCGCGATCCTTACCACTTATTAAAGGCGTACGCTAAAACTTGCATGGTACTCGCTATGGGCGCTTACCATGTGCGACCCTCAGTACACAGTAACTGCACTGAACTGATTTGGAGACAGTATGGCAGCGGACGCCGCTACCTGTTGTGCTTGTTGAAGCCCGTCACACGCACGCACGCCAATAAGCGTTGCTCATACTATATTATTTAATAAAAGCACGTAAGCGCGCACTTACGTCCGTTTTAGCGTACGCCTTAGATCCACTGCGACCGATATCGGCGGTTTATTTTGTTCCAGCTGTCAGGCGTCTGACGGCAGTGTATGGACAAGTTCTAACATGTTTTATATTGCCGGCAATCGGCCCGTCAAAATCTCAGTGCCGCCGATCACGCCGATCTGCTCGAAATATCGGTGGCCAGGATGACGATGTTCGGGTGACGGACGGGCGGTGGACAAGCGGCTATAGTAAATGTATATACGCTACTTGCGCGCCGTCATTAATTATCGGTATCGGCCCGCTAACGGTGGCGGTGGACAAACGACCTTAAGCTAGTAGTTATCATATAGTGTGCACTCACGCTGGCCGTCAGCGACAGGAAGGTGTAGTACTTGCGCAGCGTGGGCAGCAGCGGCGCGTAGTGCGGCACGCGCGCGCGCACGGCGCGGTGCAGCGGCGCGCCGCACACGGCCGAGTGGCCGAGCAGCAGCGCCGTGTACGCGCCCACCATCGTGTGCTCCATGTGGGTGCCCGCGCGCGCCAGCACTGCAAACACAATCATATATTATTAATATTGTCATAGGTTACTAAAGATTGTAACGTAATGTAAACGTAAAGATCCTAACGTAATGTAACCAGTTTTGACAATTGAAATTGTCGCTGTCATCTATTTTCGTGCTTAAAAAATGTAGTTTTTAAATCATTTATGAATGAAACGATATTTCTTCGCACATTTTCTTCGATTTCGTGTCTTAACTGCGCATGTCAGCATTGTTCCGCGTAAATTACACCATGACATCCAATAAATGGCTGACAGAATTGTCAGCCGTTTAAGCCATTTAATGGCTTCCTTCAATTACAAGGCGGTGAGATATCTATACTTATCAATGGTTATATTATTATTATTATTTATAATATAGGAGTAGCAGACGAGCGTGCATTCCACCTGATAGTAAGTGGCTACTGCCGCCCAATCTATAATCAATCTCAGATAGGATTAGATATTCCTATCTGTCACCGATGCGCCGCTATCCCTGAGGACTAAGCTGGAACGCCTCGGAAAAGTATGTCTCCCTTACCACACCATTCAAACCAGAACACAGCAGCGTTTAACACTGCTGTTATGAGGAAGAAATAGGTGTGGCGATGGTGCCGCTGGAGTCGAATCATAAAGGGTTCTACCACCTTCGAAGTACTTATTGCCTATTCATTTTTAACTAACTTCGAAAACGAGAAGGTTTTGTATTAAGCTGCTGTATATATTTTTCTAGCCTTAAGTTAAATTGAGCCTTAAATAATGACTAACAATTTCTTAACTTTTCATACATTCAAATAAAATTCACAAGTAAAGAATATTTGTCTACCCAAGGCAACATTACAATACTACTCCATTTATATTATTCTATTTAACATTTTTTAAGACGTTAGTTAATTTTGTAAGGATATTTTGTATCCAGAACCAACACAAAAGGGAAATAATACAAGATAAAGAACAGATTACATATAATCTTGTGTATCATGTGAGTAGGTCGATTAATACATAAACATACAATCACAGCAACACTTTCACGAAAAAATACTAAGACACTTGATACCGTCATGTGGTGCATATGTTATAGGCAAACTCCGAAGCTCCGGCGCTCCTAGGTTGGACTGGTCAATCCTCAGGTCAGACTGAATGACTTAGTCAAAGCCCAAACAAATGTAAATTTTCGGCCTTTGACTAAACAATTTTCGTCAAACCTGGGAGAGACTAATTTGGTCAGGCAAACGTCAAAACACAATTTTATTAAATCGGGGTTTGACGAGTCAATCTCCGATATAGGTATGAAGTGTCTTATCTTCGTATATTTGGAAGCATTTTATCATTTAAGCAGCTTTCAAGTCTTAAGAACCGCTTAACTCTGCCAGTTCTGACACCTGATTGGTCAGCTTACGTGATTTTCACTTTTATATTTGAGATGCTTTGAGAGAATGCCGTGTGGCATTAGGCCCACCTTTTGTACGATGTGCAATAAAGTATAAAATAAATAAATAAATGCTTTGGAATATACGGAGGTTAGTTTGTAAGATTAGGTATAAAAAAATAACATTTTTAAAATTTTGATGTTTATTGTTTTAATAATTTAAAAAAACCTAACCTAACCTAACCTAACCTAACCTCACTCATCTTCAATTTTACACAATTACACGCCCGCACGCTCAATGAACGAACATGAAATGACAAAACAATCGGTCGGAACACCGCGAGAGACATTATGAACCTGTTTAAACATGTTCAGATCAACGTTTGACCGAGTTTTGCAGTCGCTTCTAGGATTGACTAGGCCAAAACCGAAACAGAATAATTTACTTTCGACGTTTGACTGAAAAGTTAGGAGCTCCTGGGTTTGACTAAAAATACTTCAGGCAAAGGGCGAAATTGAAATGTATTTCGGGGATTGCCTGATGGCTTTGGCCAAACCTAGGATAAACCAGTCCTTCCGCGAAGAGACTGTGTATCGGACTTTGACTATAACACATATATTGTAACAAAGTACTAGGTGAAAACTTACATTTAGCTACAGTTTCATCGATATCGTCCTGTTGTTTCTTCTTATCATTTTCACTGTCCGATTCTTTTTCACCATCTAATAGTGCATCCGTGTTCTCTTCCGCCCGCCTAAAATAAATGATATTAAGTTTCTTAGTAAACTATCTATCATAATATGTAATGTAAGAAATATAAAGAGTTCAAAGACTCGTTGATAGAATAAATTCTATTGATGAATATTGTCTGTTTTAAGTGGTTATCACAGACTATGGACATCTGTTACCATCTCCAAGTAGAAAAATACTATATTGAATTGATCACAGATATATTTCAACATCATAGGTACTACATGCATCCCTTTACGTAAGTATACTTTACACCTTTCAGACCAAAGCAGTGCAATACTCCTGCTTTAAGGCAAATATAGATGTGATTATAGTTGTGTCACAGTTAAATAAAAAAAAATCCACAATAGGGTTTGACAATAAAATATTCTTAAAATGGGTACTATTACATACTCGTATTGTATACTAGTACATATAAATTATTAGATTTCTTTAAATAACATTTAAATTGTAGTTTGCATACCTTGCGAGATCCTCGCGTTTGTAGAAATGGTCCACAATAAGGTCCAAAGCAGATACACTCCGTGATATAATGTCATTTTCATTGTCTACACGGATACGCACGTTAAGTAACCTTTGGGCGTTCGCCTCGTTATTTTGTACCAAGTTTATTAACAGCAGCAAAACCTAAAACAATACAATAATATTAAATTAGTTAAGCTCAAAAAAACTTGAGGCTTACATTATTTTATATTACTAATACTTATATTCAGGACGAAATGCACACTTATAATCATAAGTACAGGAATACGAAAAACATAAATAAAAATTGTCTACGAAACTTTTCGACTATATTAAATTAAAATGTAATTCTTTCTAAAATTACACTTCATATAATTTTAACAAAGAATTACTTACACAAACACTGAACTCAAAGTTCTTGTCGTCAGGAATGAAATTGCCTTGATTGTTGAGAATGATTAAGCAGATTTCCATTACAGATGGTTGCTCTCCAACCACTTGTGCTCCAATTGATGCTGTAACAAATGATAATTGTTACATAACAGGACTGCATACTCATGCAATAATACAAGAATGCGTAATTTATTGGTTATCTTGTACCCATTATTTTTATACAATGTAACAACATTTTAATAAAACACGTAGATAATATATTTAATATGCAGCTATTAGCTTTGTGTACAAAGTATTATGTTAGGAAATATAAAATCAATCACTTAGGTTTTGTGTAGGAAATACGCAAACTTTGCATCAAAGTCGTAAATACATGCAAGTTAGACATAGAAGAATTGTGTACATTTTTAAAACAAAAATTGATTGTGTCATTTACAGGTATAATTCGATTATATAGAGAGTGATATCTGATAATCTGACTGTTTAACTCGTCCTTGAACTGCCTTGAAACAACTTTAGAGTTCCCATATTGCAATAACACTAATAACTAATTACACAAAAAATTAATTAGCTATTAACCATATAACTCATTCAGTGTCTGCTAAGTTGGCTAGCTTAGTTACAAATAATAGTGACAAATTATTTAAAAAAATGTATTGTATGTTATATTGTTAATAATCGCAATCATCTTTGTTCACGATTAAAGTCAACTGGTAAAGAACATTTAAAGACAAATTCGCTTTTGGGCCACAGTTTAGATATAAAAACCTTAAAAATAATTATAGTTTAAAAACTAAAAACAACACTATAATCGCACAAGGAAAATTGTTAATCCTGATTCCTGACGATCCTGATTCCTTATCAGAATGGAATAAAATTATTAAAATTGTGTATTGTCATTGGTTCTTGATAAATGTTGAAATTTTTAAATAAATCGGACCGTTCAAAGTGGGTAAAAATGAGTTCAAAGATTCCGTTACATACATACATACACACACACCAACAACTCATTACTGTCCCACTGCTGGGCATGGGCCTCCTCTAATAATGAGAAGGATTAGGCCATAATCCACCGCGCTGGCTAAGTGCGCCTTGGTAGACTTCACATACCTTAGATTTTTTTTTATATAAATCTCTCAGGTATGTAGGTTTCCTCACGATGTTTTCCTTCAACGTTTACCAACGGACAATTAATTTTTAATACGCACATAACTTTGGAAAAATCAGAGGTGCGTGCCTGAGATTTGATCCTCGGACCCCTAGATCGAGAGGCCGAGTTTGCATACAGGTCAAGCTAATAAAAGCTTCGTGAAAAACACATACCCGTGGTGCCGAACGAGTGCGACAAGTTGAGCAGCACCTTGACAGCGGGCAGCGCGGCGTCGAGCAGCGCGGCGCGGAGGGCCGGCCGGGCGGCGCCGTCGCGCGCCTCGCCCGCGCAGCGCCGCAGCAGCGCCGCCAGCGTGCGCGCCGCGCCCAGCGACTCGCTCACCAGGTGCTGTTGGTTCGCTTCGTTCTGTTGCGTCACCTGTTCAACGAGAGATTACGTTTATAACATAGATTGGTTATACTTAGTATAAGTTTTAACATTTTTATAAAAATTACCGTTTTTGTTGTATCAGCGCCCCTAGCGGATTGTATCAGAATTGATTGGAAGTGTATGGGAAATACGTAAACAAATACAAAAACATTTTTGTAAAATCGTAAAAACTCATATTAAGGCATAGATCAGTAAAGATTACTCACTCCTAACAAGAAAATGGGCTATTAAAAAAAAATACGAAATTCGGATATTCAAAAAAAATGCAAAGGCCTTAATGCCCAAAACATGCATGTTCCACATGACGTAACTAAAAAAGTTACTACCACTGATCTATAATCGGTCCACTATGTTTTCACTCAAGGAAACAACCTATTTTTGATTCATGGGCTTGCGACACGTCCGCTCCTCACCGCTACCTAAGTAGGACTGGATGGAGTCGACCAGTGGGTTGCAATGTCACATTCATTGTTATACAAATTGCAGGTAGTGTTATAATATTATGTACGTGTACGTATTACAAAACGGATTTTGTCTAACAACTTACATTTTCCAGCACCCGCATACATCTATCTGCTTTTCTTAGCACATCAATCTCTCCATCAGTCCAGGTACAAGCCGGTGATTCAAGTCGACTGGCACAATCTTGTATGGTCCTCACAATGTGGTCCACACCACCCAAATTCCGCAATTCTTCCTTGAACCACTCTCCAGCGCGTTTTGACGTTAGTGAAAGCAATGTTTCCATCGCCAAATGACCGACCTGTTAAAAAAAACATAAATAATAAATGCATAGAAGTCATAATGAAATAAATTAAAACTACTACAAGGATCAGTACGAATTATCATAAAAGTATAATTTGTATCCAAATGGTATATTATATTCTTTGTATTATGAACAACAAAATATATCTTGCATTACATAACTCATTTAAGAGACAGGATAATTATGGTGGTCAGATTCCATATAAATTAATTATTATTATATCTTTACAAATAAAATAAGGTTATTATCTGTTATTCAAATACCACCAGGTAAGCTATTATAGCTTGTATTCATCCATTTCATATATTGTTTGTCTGTACAATAAAATTCTTAAAAATAGCCGAATCGATTATAACAAGCTGAAAGTACTGAAAAATAAAATATAGGGAAAAAAGTTCCTTATACTTACAGTAATATTATCTAAATCCAGATGAGTGGCTTTTCCTTGACTCTTTATTTCGGCGCATAACTCTCGCACTCTTTCTTGCGTTTTGGTTAGTTGTGTCGTCGTCAAACCACAGTCGTCAAGGGCATTTCTGTTAAATGCACAAAAAATATATGAAACTAGCTCCTTTCCATAATATAGAATTAAGAATTAAACTGATCTTTAAAATATACTTACTTGTGTGATGCATCAGATTCCAATAAATTTAACATTAACTCTAACGACTCTCTGTCCAGATCCATATTCAATCGGTCTTGAGATAGAACAAACATCACAGTAGCGGTACACAACCCTAGACTCTGTAAAGTAAATGATATGAAAATGATTAACAATTAACAACAAAATACAGTGTAGTCCATTTGTAAACAGTAAGTTTTAAAACAATGTATTGTTGTATCTTTGATTGCAAGAGTCAATGGGTCATTAGACTGCACAGATAACAAACAACAACAAGATCTAGATACATAGTAATTCATGTTAAAGTCTCGACTAGAATCAATGACCTTGATGCATACTTCGCCGAGCATTATTATAATAATAGTAGTACAGTTTTTTTTTGTTATTTTTTCCTCCATTGCTTACGCAATATCAAAGTATACTTGTTATGTAAACTTTATCACAAGAAGAAAGGTTTTTTTTATAATATAGAAGTAGGAGACGAGCATTCAGTCCACCTGAAAGTAAGTGGCTACTGCTGCCCATGGACATCTGTGACCAACCCCAGGTAGGATTAGATATTAATACCTGAGGTCGGCCACAGACGCGCCGCCATCCCTGAGGACTAAGCTGGACTGCCCCAGAATGTATGTCTCCCTTACCACCCCCCTCCAAACCAGAACACAGAGCTTAACAATACTATTAAAAAATATATTCCAAAATAGTAGAAATAGTTTGGTTTATAATTATAAATATTATTCAAACAGTAAACCTACCTGATCATTTGTTGCATCATTCAATGCACTGAAAAATTTCTGCACAGTGCCATGTGCCCTTAAATGCATTCTAAATGCGGGCGCTGTACATTTGGTGGCCAGTGTAATCGCAGACAAGCAACGTGTTGATATGGGATTGTTGCCCTGTAAAATATATTCAATGTTACATGTGTGAATCTAAAAAAATCTAAAATGTTTAACATTGAAAAATTAATGCTAACTTAATTCATTTAAAGCCAGTATTAGAAATTTTTCTCTGTTAATAGACAAAAATTAATACACAAACAGGTAAACCTGGAGCAGAAATCTAAATTCATCATCTGTCTCGCCAGGAATTGAAGTCAGAAACTATTGTGTGTGTGACATACAGGTGACTGATCTCTCACATTGTGAGATCGGGAGTCATAATAATACCAGTAAGTCAAAATTGAATGATTTTGTTAAAACTGTTCTTGAAAGTTCTTACCTGAAGTGCATCTAGCAGATACTCAACATCATCATTAAATTCTTGAAACTCTCCAAACTCTTGAATTTGATGAGCTTTCTTGACATTCCGTACAACTGTATAGTACTGTAAAAATATGAAATTCCTTTTAAATATTACAGTATATTATGCAATACACATTCATCGTTTATGTCACGAAGTGAAGTCTAATTGTTATGTGATCAGAATCAGAATCATTTTGCATATAGGATCACTTTGAGAATATCACTGTGAATATTAATCTGAGTAGGTTTACTCAAAATGTTATATTTCATTAATAATTACTATCAACTACACACTTGACACTAAAAACATGGGGTGGCAATGAATTTTGGTGTACAGATGTAAATGGATCTTCGAACTACAAAGTCCAATAAGTCACTAGGAAGAAGCATACCTAAGGGTTTCATTACTAACAACGAAAGGCCGTAAAATCAGTGTGTTGACCGGGAAATTTCATATTTCAGAGGACCTACATATAAGACAAGATGTGAAAATGCATTTGAGATCATCTTCAAGAAAAATCTGTGTAATATGGATTTGGTCACAGATAGTGACTATATACCATCACGTGAAAATAAGAAACATAGATTTAATATGCTTTACCTTCTTAGATTCCTTAGCGCATTTGACACTTGTATAGGCCTTTACAGCTTGAGAAGAGTCTAGATCATCCATGACAGGATCCGGTGGTTTGTATCTAGTAACTCTAGTGAGCTGTTCCGCTACTTGTGTATCTGCATTACTGGCTTCAGCTGGCTCAGGTCTTGGTGTTTCATTACCTTTCTGCGAGACAAATTGAGATTGATACTGAGCAACTAGTTTTTTAAATGAGTGCTGATAATTTTATAAATTTTGCAAGTTTCTACCTTTTTTATATTCAATCACATAAGTACAATATACTGTTTAACATATAGGATAATCAACTCAAGCTGTACTCATATTTGTAAGAATGACAATAAAATTAATCTTATGTATTTTTGCAACTGATATTTAATTTACCTTTACATTACTTAAACAAAAGTATAGGTAAAATGTCTGCATATCTAATATTATGTAGTCACTGTATGGATGGCCATGGGTGACTGAAGATTGATCAGGATTGCTGTGATAAGTAATTACGGGATAAGTAAGAACATGTTTTATTTAATATGAATACCGCTTGCTATTAGGGCATTTTAGTATCATTACAAGCACAATGTTTTCATACACAAAGTTCAATCTTTCCAGTTTAATTTTTATTTATAATATAGGAGTAGCAGACAAGCATGCAGTCCACCTGATGGTAAGTGCCGCCCATGGACATCTGTAAGAAACCCCAGATAGGATTAGATATCCCTATCTGAGGTCGGCCACAGATGCGCCACTACCATTGAGGACTAAGCTGGAATGCCTCAGAAAAGTCTGTCTCCCTTATCACACCCTTCAAGACGGAACACAGCAGGACCTAACACTACTGTATTAGGTAGAAATAAGTGTGGCGGTGCCGCTGCCGGAGTCAAACCACAAAGGGTTCTACCAACTTCAAAATATTTTTAAAGCTATACACATGACAAGTTACTTACATCATTTGCCCATTCATGTCTGTAAAGGTGTCGTCTTTTTCTAGCTGGAAGTGGAGAGGGATTGTCATTCATCAAGGACTTGCTCTTGAATATTGATCCCTTCTTCTTGGTTATAACCAGCTTTACACTTGGTTTATCTTCAACTTGCTCTTCAGAATCACCAACATTATGGGGTGACTTGAACACCTCATCTTGCTGGCTCTTTTGTGATTCTTCTTCAGAATACTCATTATGGCAGCTATTGTAAGCTGAATCCGATGATGGAGTATTTGTTTGCATCGGGGTCTCATTTGTGTCCTGCACTTGACTCAACCCATCTTCTTGTTCTTCCTGAGATGCAATATCACTCTCAGTATTTGGTTGCTCTGCCTCAACTGTTTCTTGAGTGACTGGAACTTCTTCAGCGATGGAATGCTTTCGCTTATTTTTCTGTTTTTTATGGCTCTTGCTCTTTTGAGTGATTACTTCAGCTTTGCTGCTGTCAGCAGCATGAGATTTTACATTACTTAAGTCATTGGGCTCTACGTGTGATTCATCAACTTCTGCTCCTGGATGAACCTCAGCCGGTGCCTCATTTGTAGCAGTTTCCAAAGCTGCTTCAATTTTTCTCCTCCCTTTTCTGGTTTCTCTGGTTTCTCTTTTAACATCACTCACTGTCTTTGTAACAGCTTTGCTTACCTTAGATGTTATGGCATCCAAGTAGTCATCATTTTCACTGTAATTTATATTTGGTCTGTTTCTCCTGGATCTTCCCGTAGTACTTTCGGGCGGTTTAGGTTCTGGTTGCGGTTCTTTGAGTGGTTTATCTGATGAGGGAGATTTGACCACAGCTTTCTTTTCAGCAGACTCCGATTTTGATAGTTTTGGTTCTGTAACTTCCACATTTTTACTCTTAGACTCCTTTTCAGTTTCAGATAGTGGAGACGCTAAAGTCTTGTAGAGATCATATGTATCAGAACCAGGTACTGGAGAGCTAGCTCTTTTAGCAGAATCTTCATCAACATTTTTGTGATGACGTTTATGGGATTTATGACCATCTTTTTTATCTTTTTTCTTCTCCTTTTTAGTTTCCTGGCCGATACCTGCACATTTGATAGTAATTTTGAGACCCTCATGTTTAGGGGAACATATTGTTTCTACTGATGGGCTCTTTTTGTGTTCATTTCCTAAATCAAAATGTGTGTCCATAGATGAATGTCTGTCCGAACCAGGAGATGTAAAACCTTCATTTGAGTCTGTGCTTACAATCCTGGATGTTCCTTTGGATATTCTTAGTACAATTGGAGGAGGTTTGCGTTCTTCATTTGTGTCCTTACTCGTTGACGGACTCACCACCTCAGTTTTTGGGGGCGATGGACAAGTAACCAGTGGACTAGCTTTCGGTGTAGGTACTTTAGGAGGAGTTGCCTCATATCTTGCAAAGTCCGGAATTGGGCTATTACTGCCATCTTCAGCATAATTAATGACTTTGTCACGATTACGCACGAGGTATCGTTTATTAGGTGGCTGTGAATTTTCAGCATATGGATCTTCTTTTTTAGCTGCTTTTGTAGGCACATAACCCTTTTTTGCTTTTCCCTTTTCTGAGTTACGTCTTGGTAGTTCAGGTGATGATGAATCTCTATTATAGACCCTGCTCCTTTTATTAGTCTTTTTTTCTTTAGCACTAGACGGATGTTCTGGTGAAAGTGGTGCAGCAGGTACTGGAGGAGCATATGTTATTTGCGGTACTGGTGGATATGGCTCAGCATTGCGAGACTTAAAAAATTTTTTGGGTTTGGGTGGGGGTTGTTCAGTTTCAACTGCAGGTACTGTCAATGGACTATTTTGATCTTGAACTGGCTTTTTAACATTGTTTTGATATGCTGAAATTAAATATACACATTGAAATAAAATAATTAATAACACTAGGACGCAAATAAGATATCAACAATGTTTTAAAATAAACAGTTATTGTAGTTGAAACCGTACATTTGTTTGGTACAAAAATACGTACTTTCACCTTCTATAGAAGCAGTTTTCTTATATTTATTAAAGATAAACTTAAGGTAAATATGAAAATATACATTCATACTTCAATTCAAGGTCAAACAAGATAGTTTTGTAGATATTTACCGTAAGGAGCACTTCTGATCGATGTGAAGCTCGTAATACCCCATTTGCCCACAGTACCTGCGGATCGGGCCGCGGTCGGGCAATTGCTGTTTTCTCTAAACAGGGCACTGTCCAACGGCACAGCCACGCTGCCACCACGGCCTCTGCCCCAGCGCGCCATGCTGATAATTTCATCAAAAACGATGACACCTGTACCGTCTCGCCAAATCAATCACCCTTTCGAATGTCAAAATAACAAAAACCACATGACTCTCTTCAAAACGTTTTTCACATTAATAACTATCACAAAATGTAATACCTTCACACGAAAATCATTTATCGACTTTCTCCCGATTCCTATTGCAATGAAAACACAACCCATAAAGATAACACACCCGCCATTTTTACAGTAGCTAGGTACTTTTCTCACAGACGCATTCAAATGTATGATCCAACGAAAACTCCTATCCCACTTTGTAACAACTTACATTACAATTACAGAATTTCTTTGAACTCGAGAGGTAGATATTTAATGTTGATTGTAACATTAATAATGACAAATAGGGCACAAACTGCGATGTTGTCATCTCATAACACTAGCAGCGCCATATTGGCAAAGCAAAACAAGGAGAAATGTTAGCCAATAGGAAAACGCTCTGAACCATAGAGAATAGTATGTTTTATTTGTCTATATTAGCGCATAGTATTTAAGTATAAAGCCAGGCTAGTTTAAAATTGTTTTACCTTGAGTATTTTAAAGTTATATTTCTTTTGGAGCGTTTGAAAAATCAATGGTAGTATTTTTTTGCAAATAATAATAAAATTGACATCATAATTATTTACAGTCGTCTAATAAATAATACATGGATTGCATTTTTTTTCATTAAAATAGAAATTGAAGTGGGAATAAAGAGTTGTTATTTATTTTTTAATTTATTGCCATAGATTAGTAAAGACAGTTCGCCGCCTTAAAATCGAATGGAGCCACAAACGGCTGATTTGTAATTTCTTTTTTTTAATTTTTGACAATTTTTTTTTCATTTCTCAAGAATAATTTTGAAGAATAAGAATAATAAAATTTACGCATAAATAACTAATACTCCGTAATTTACATAATAAATAAATAACTATTTCATAATTTTTGGGGCATTTAGCACGGAGACGTGGCAAAACTTTTTTACGCAACTATTTCAATTTTCAAGACATTTTTACCACACTTTTATTAGCTTGGGTTGTATGTATGTATGTAACGGAATCTTTGAGCTCGATTTTTACACACTTTGAACGGTCCGATTAATTTAAAATTTTGAACAATTATCAGGAACGGATGTCAATACACGATTTTAATAATTTTATCCCATTCTCCTCATTAGGATCGACAGAAATCAGGATTAACGATTTTCCTTTTGCGATTTTAGCGTGGTTTTTAGTTTTTAAACTATTATTATTCTTGTTAGAAGTGTGTATTATTATTCTAGTTATAGTAGTGATCTTTACTAATCTATGTTTATTGCACGCGATTGAAAACTTCTAATACGAGTTCACAATCAAGTTATTACAGTTCCGTTTTAGAATTAATTCCTTGCGTTGCCAATAGGGAATATGCATGTGATTTAGATTTTCTTGTTATTTTTTCCTCGGTACTTTATGGTCCAGAAATGACATCTAAACAATTATTTTTTATTTATATCGTATTAAATTGATTAAAACTTTTATCAAAAATTGTAAATTATGCGAGCAAAAATTTGAAATTTGCAAAACGCATTGCCATTGGTGGAATCGCAACATGACGTTACACAACGTGTTACGAATTACGATGTTTATCGGCGTAGATATTCATAATGTTTGAGAGAAAAAAAATATTTATATTCCTAAAGTGTTTTTATTACCTAGTGCCATTTTACTATATAGTATTATTAGGATTAATCAGGAATACTGATGGAAAGAAGTTTTGTCAAAATACAATCGTACCATTTATCAAAAATATGCAAAAATGGATAAACAGGTTTTTATGCATAGGTTAATTCAGAAATATTTAACTGATTATAACTTAAATGTTGTTAACATTCACTATCTTTATAATATTGTAATAGATTTTAATGCATTTTGTGTTTCAAATGATAGTGTCTGATGTAGAAGTTGATAAGTACCTAACAAAGGAGGTGATCAATGCAATGTTTTAAAATTATTTACCTAAAATTATTGTTTGTTACAGGAAATTCAAATCTTGATGCGATTTTGGACATACTTTATCTGTTTTCTATAATTTTGCACCACTTTTTTCGTATTTTCGCATCTTTTGGAACAGCAAAAATCACAATGTAATTTGTTTATAGTAATGTTTTTGCACAATAATTCTAGGAAATATCTATAAAGTGGTTATTTAGCCTTTCCCAAAATGTAAATAGCGATGAAACTTGAAAACCTTAAATAATAACTTAACGTGCATATAGTTAACAACACAAAATCCGCTTCGTGACGTCATACAAAGAGCGCGAAAATTGGCGGCATTCAAACGTGTCAAATTTTATTGATAGTTTAAATATTTTTTAAAAATATATTAAACTCAAATAATATTGTTTATGTTTTTTACTATGTTAAAACGAAGTGATAAGTGATTTAAAATAATAAAATTAAAATGTGCATAGGTATTCCCAATTAAAATGCGCACGCATTATGCGTAATCACGTCCGTTGTTAATAATCATAGATTATAAAGATACTTTGCCGCCTTGAAATTGAATGAAGCTACAAACGGCTTATTAGTAAGTTCTTATTTGAATTCTTGACAAATAAAAACTTTTTTAGAGAAAATTAACGAATAAATAACTAATACTGCGTAATTTACATAATAAATAAATAATTATTTCAAATATTTTAGGGACATTTAGCACGGAGACGTGGCAAAACTTTTTTACGCAACTATTTCAATTCTCAAAAATGGTTGCAAGCATCGATATACTACTAATTTGCAAGCAAGATGGGACTTCATACCCACCGGTCTCTCATATGCCGCGTCTGCGTTTGCAATATGGGGGTGGGTAGGGATTATTCGGGTCTCGAGGTCAAAAATGGTTACATTTTCTTGTTAGGAGTGAGTTATTTTTACTAATCTATGATATTTATATTAATTTATTGCTAGAATATAATATATTATATTATAAGGAAAAAATAAAAATTGTCATGAAAACTTTACGTCAATACGACAGGAGTGGCTGAATGGCTTTTGGCATTTGATTTACTTTTGCTTGAGACATTGCTTAGGACGGTTAGGCGCATCACATATATTCATGAAAAGTGGTATCGTACCTTGTTTTCTCTAGAACCAGAAATTAATAGAAGTTTTATTGTTAAAATCCTAATTTGATTACATTATTTTTAATAAAGTTTGTGTTTTGCTTATTAGTACATTACAATACGAGGACGAAAATTTTTTTTCTGACAAGTGTGAGTTTGCAGGCCGAGCCGCAGGCGAGGACTGCAATCACACGAGTCAGAAAAACATTTTTCGTCCGCGTGTTGTATAAAATTTTATATTACGGGGTCGGAAATGGGGGTTTTGCGCACGCGAAGCGTGCGTAAAACGTCCATTTACGCACGCCGTGATATAAAATATTTTATTACATATTATCAACAAAGTAAAATAGTTATAATAGGCAATTGAAAAAATTACAGAAAAAATACATAACATACTATAATAGTTACTTAACGTAGTCCAAAATAACTTCGTAAATACGATTGTCGAAAATATTCTTGTCGCTTTTATTTACCCACATGCTACACTAACGCCACCTTCATTTAACGACTTTCGGCGGAAACTATACCCACAGACCACTACTACTAACTCTACACACCAAAAATGGTGCGTTAAGCGACTGCTAACATAATTCTTTCTTTTGTCACTAGATGGCGGTTTCTACTAAAATCTGTGAACATGCGCGTCAATAACTCAATTTATTTAAATAGTTCTACTGGACTGCGGATCATAGACTGCGGATGGAAAAAAAATAGTGCAGACAGCTGTAATACAGGCAGAAAAATAATTCATAATAAATAATTTAAAATAAATTGCATTCGACCCGTATAGGGGTGCAATGCAATGCAATCAGATTAGCTATTAGGGGTAGAAATGGTTTTTCTTAGACTTTCATTCGATGGCCTTCCTATCAAAAAAAGATAAGTGTAAAAGTGCTTATTGGGTCTAACTTTTGTTTCATTTTTCATATTGACGTATTTTCCCGTAATATTATTTAGTTATTTACCCTATATATAATTACCCTATATATATTATAACGTGGTTCATACTTATACGTTCTCCTATAAAAGTCTCCAGATTGATGTGAAAGTGAAACTAACGTTGTCCTGTGTCCATCAGCAAGATATTCAAGATTAGATTGGTAATCTTTTTTAGCTGACCGTACATAAAATCAAAGACCAAAATCATGACAAGTAACTATCAAGTAGAAAACAAAATAGATGTCATGTTTGGCCGCATGGCTTGTATTGGCTTAATTAAAATTGGGGTTTAGTGCGGTAAAAGTCCCTCATAACCCGGCGTCACTTAGCGGAGACAAAATTGCCCGTACTGCAATTGGGCTTTGGAAGCTGCTAAATATACAGACGATTTGATATGATCTCACAGCGTTTCGAGTATTCTGTATTGTATTCTGAATGCTATGATCATAGGTACTATAACTACTAGGTAAGGCAGATATTCCCGCGTCAGTAACAAGTTAGGAGTTTAGGCATGGGAATTTTACATCTCTGTTGAGAATAAAATATCGTTCATAACCCTCTAGGTTGTTTAGATGATCGTACAAATACAGGCATATGTTTTTCGCTAGGTTTCTAGAGGTAAGGTCCGCGTAAAACTGCTGGTCCGCTCTGAATATAGAAATGAATCGCGTCGTCATAGCAAATTGTATGACTACACCTGTTCGCAACAACTTCAAAGCGGACTAGTAGTTTGGCGATAACTATACCTACTAACTTTACACAAACGATGCTTCCATTACTCAAGGTGACGTTCAGATATTAGAATTACATGAGGTCTTTGATATCTCAGTCACAGTTGACACAGAAAGACTCACCCTTTCTAACAACTTCTAGCTGCTGCATCTGCCTAAAATTCTACGGTATGTTTTTAGGTGTACCTACTGGTCTTTTACTAGTTCGATACAGGGACCTTCCGTGAATCTACTCTTCTAGTTACTCTAACGCTACTTTTAGGTAGGTACATATAAAATATCAGTACTTAAGTAGGCACAAAAATAAATTATAATAAACAAATATACTGACAAACTTATCTACACATATCTGTAGGTACATACCTACATGCATTGACTATGTTTATTCCATCTCGTAAACGTGGGATGCCATCTTTTAGCGAGGCTCGTGAAATTGTCGGGGTTATAAAAATAGCGCGTTGCTATTCGTCGAGCCATAATAAACTGGAAGGTCCCAACGACCCTCGCTAGCTCCCCCACGATAACTTTAATAGTTTTTCATTACTCAAGTAGATGCCCATAAAAAGCGAAATAAAGGTCGGTAAGAAAATTGCATTTCTTGCATAATGCTCCATGCCCATCGTGTTTCTAGCCATAAACGTGTCAAAGAATATTGCGTTGGGGTTCGTCATCCAAGATTATTTATTGGTATCAATAAATAACACAAAAGGCGTTTCGTATCAAAATCACGCCAACTGTATCAATATTATTTTGAATTCTTACCTACCAAATTATAATTATTACGTAAACAATAGGTTTGTTGGTTGGTTAACTTGTTATGTTAGGGATCATAAGGTCAAAAAGTTCCGCCAGTTTTAATTTCTTCCTAGGAAAGTTAAATATTTTTGGAGTACCTGCCTACCAGATAGCAAATGTTATAGAATAGGTATTTATTATAGGTAGGTATCGCAATACTTTCTTCTAAATAGTGAGGTCAGTTATTTCAGAATAAAGCTTAAATGTAAAAAAAATTAACAAAAAAATACAACCGACTTCTATGTCACTACAAAGTAAAAAATAATTGAAATAAATGTTGGTTTAGTACATATTTATTGTGTCTATATGAGCGCCGACTTCAGAACACCTACACCTATGTGTGGGGTACACATAGGTTCCCTGACCGACATCGACAGTTTTGAAAACTTGACATTGACAGTATTCCGCCATATTTAATATTTCAATGAGGAATGCTTATTTTAAATATTTTTAAACAAGAATACTTTATGTTATCAAAATATATGTGTATTTTTCTTCAATTATACAAATTATTCGTGTTTTTTAGATATAGTGTACATGAGATGGCCGAAAATGAAACATCTCCTTTAAACAATAGGTACATAACTAAATAACATCGATTACCTATCTACCTATGTAGGGGAAGGTTGCTTAAGTGCCTAAATCGTACCACAGCAATATCTAGTCTCCTATGAACAAAAAGGGATCTGGTGCTTCAAACCTATAGTAGTTAGTTTTGCGAGTAAACAAAAATAACAGGGCACCATGTCGATATCATTGATTTCAAAATATTATAAAAACACAAGTTTTCTCGACAAGATGTTTTCACTAAAATTTTAAGTTCATCAGTAAGCAATTTCAAAGGAAGAACTATTGTTAAATTAATTTCTGTGATTCTTCCCTTGTTTGGTAGATTCTACTTTTCATTTAGTCATAATAAAATGGTAAAAAATTTAAAGGTTAAGTCAGTACTATTATTTTCAAATTTTGATGTGTTGTTGCTTAAGTCGTACCTATAAGGAATTCTTAAGTCGTACTTGTACGGCTTAAGCATTGTTAGAAATGTTTCCCAATTTTATTTTCTTTGTGGGCTAAACGTATTATGATTTCTCTAACTAAGATATTAAGTATACTTGCAAGCAGGAGAATAGGAATGAAGCATTATTGGAACATAGAAATGTAAAATTGGGATTTATTAAACATGAAGTAAATACATGCAGCTCCTCGGCACCCGTTCAATCAATCCCGATAAAAATACAATGTAAGCGTTTACAAAATAATGGTTTTGAAATGGATGAATGGCCGTTAGTGGATATCCTGTGCGGTTTCCTGTTTTGGACGGCACGCTAAACCGTCGGGCCCAGCAGTTATAGAATAAATATAATAATAAAATAGATAAGTAGCAGACGCAGGTAGGGGGCTTTATGGATGATATGAAAACATTATCTCTCTGAATATACTCTCTCCACCAAAACGAGCTGCAGCATCGTGATGGAGGACTTCAGGCCTTCTTCAGTTGTGGTACGAAACCTGTGCCCAGAAGTGAGATATAAAAATCTTGCAGTCAATACCACTTAATATGTTTTATAAATTGTACTTTACTGAGAGATATACCTAATTAATATTAGAACTAATGGTATCGGTGAGCACATTAAGAGGCATCACTACCTTGTTTTGAAGAAGATGAAGTGGATCAACGGTTGTAACATTATAAAATTTGTAATGAAAAAAAAATCCCTGTCCCTGCAGTTCTAGAATAGAGCTATGGTATCCCCTGTCTGTCGTAAGAGGCGACTAAAAGAGGGCTTCCGGGGTTGCGGGCAGCAACAGCGGGAGCTCAAACCGTCCGGTAAGCAACCCCGGGAAGGACGGTGGCATGTGTGGTCGCATGCCGTCGTAAACACCAGGTGTGCGGGAGGAGCGTAAACTGCTTCGGCATCGCGCTCGGAGGACTCCGGTTATGTTCCATCGGAGATCCCGGAGTTCTCCACCAAGCGCTGAGGACGGCCACTGGGGGGATTTTAGTGCAGTAAAAATCCCACATAACCCGGCGTCGCTCAAACATCGTCGGGTACCTTTTGAAGGTTTCCCCTCGGAAACAAAAAAAAAAAAAGGTAGAGACACTTAGGTTTACGAGGCATTAGAATTTAAGTAATTCTTGGGGAAGCAAAGCATAGTTCGCTGAACTCATTGGGACTCTAATCCTATCTTCCTCCGGATGCAAAGTGTATTAATTTGTCATGAAAAACTCGTTTGTTGTTATGTTAGAAGATACTTGATATCTGAAATATCCGTTGAAATGCTTTTGTTCCGGCTTGCACCCACTAATGATAAAATATTGAAGGTGGTAGAACCCTTTGTGGTCCGTTTCCGGCGGCACCACCACCACACCTATTTCTGCCTAATAAAAGCAGTGCTAGGCGCTGCTGTGTTCCGTTTTGAAGGGTGTGGCAAGGGAGACATACTTTTCCGAGGCGTTCCAGCTAAGTCCTCAAAAAAAAAAATGATGTGTGTAATTAGATACAACTACCGCAGCATGATGATGCCCAAAGGGTCTGCCATTATGTATTCCGGGATTAATTTACGTTACATAAGTATAATTAGTTCTGGTTTTTGATATTTTTGTGTTCAAAAAAGGTGCAAAAAGAGCTCACATACAAAGCCGGCGATGCATTGGCGACTCCTCTGGTGTTGCAAATGTCCATAGGCGGCGTTGACTACTTTCCATCAGGTAGCACGTCTGCCTAACCGTTAGGTTAAACTATAAAAGTAAAAAAAAAAAAACAGGCGTAGATGAGTAAAATACATAGATTGATCAATCCTAACAAGAAGGGTATCCAGCTTTGAGAATGGAAATTGTTGCGGAAAAAAAGTTTTGCCGCATCTCCATTTTAAAATGTCCCTAAATTTTTGAAGTAAATATTTATTTATTACGTAAATTTACGTTAAAATTGTTTTTATGTGTTAACAATTAAAAAAAGAAATGATATAAACCGTCCTTCTGTGGCTTCATTCAATTTCAAGGCGGTGGCGTATATTTATATTTTATTTATTAGGCCATGGACTCTAAACCTTTATTATCTATCATCATATTCAACCCATTACTGTCCCACTGTTAGGCACAGGTCTCCTCTCAGAATGGAAAGGATTAGGCCATAGTTCACCGCGCTGGCCAAGTGCGAATTGGTAGACTTCACATACCTTTGAAAACCTTTTTTTTTAAGATTTGCCAGGTATGCAGGTTTCCTCGCCATGTTTTCTTTCACTGTTTAAGCAAGTGATAATTTCTTATACGCGCATAACTTTGAAAAATCACAGGTAGGTACGTGCCTGCGATTTGAACCTCGGACCCCTCGATCAAAAGGCCCAGGCCGAGTTTCTTACTACTAGGCTATCACTGCTCGCCTATTTAGGCTATTGTCTATGTCACTGGTATTTTTAATAAGTATTTTTTAAATAAAATATATCTACTTGCGAATATATCTTCGAAAGCCATTTAATGTAATTGTATGTACTATGTACCTACATAGTTATTCCTTTTTCAATAGTTACTTATCTGTAATATATATTTTTACTAAAAATCATGCGATCGCATCTCAATATCTCATACATACATGAGTCGCATTAATAAAATTCTTAATAACAAAGCATACTTTGACGTATGATTTACGGGCGCGTCACGTTGTGTCTCAGGCCTTGCCTTTTGGTATTTCTTTATCACAACAATACCAAACAATCTTGATTTACGATATCGTAAATCTCAAATTAGTGTTTTACTCGCCTTTTATGGCGGATCGCGTAAACCCGAACTAATCAGCCAACAAATCGATATTTTCCCATCTCGACTACAGAACCCTCTATAGGTATATGTGCGAATAAAATGGTTTATGTAATTTCCAAATAGTATCTAAGGAGGGTAACATAATGGAATTTCGCAATAAAGTTACCCCATATAATGCATTTTGCAGATTGTGTGCAATAAAATAGGAGATGGGATATTTCCTACAAAGGGGACAAAAATGGCTAATGCTCAAGCTGTTGGAATATGCGAAAATTTCACCAAATTTTCGATAATAAATTATTGAAACAAAAGTTCTTAAGTATGTAACCTTTTCGAAAAATATTGAAATAATGCCAAATTAATAAGGTACTTTCATCTTCTAGAGTCGTGTATGAAAACAAACTGAAACTGCAACTTCCCCAGCAGTCACTCTACTTTTGGCATTAAGCCGAAGCTCTCTTTGAAGTAGAGATGTGCCGAGTCAGGTCGACTCGAGTCAGTACTCGAGTACTTACATAAACTTGCATACTCGAGTACCAATAGTGATACTCGAGTACGTGCCTTGTATCAGGTAGATTGCTTGTTTCTTTTCCTACGTTATTATTATAAAATAAATCTCAGGTTCAAATCCTATGCACGCACTTCTGTTTTTTTGCGGCCAGCCTAGGTATCTATAATTATAATGACCTTTTTTTTGTTTACGAGTGGAAAACGTTCAAAAGGTACCCGACGACGTGGGAATGATGCCGGATTATGTGGGATTTTCAACGCACTAAAATCCCCCCGGTGGCCGTCCTCAGCGCTTGGTGGAGAACTCCGGGATGTCCGATGGAACACAACCGGAGTCCACTGAGCGCGGTGCCCCTATCGGGCTCTACCCTGAGACGAGCAGTTTACGCTCCTCCCGCACACCTGGTATTTACAACGGTATGCAGCCACACACACCGCTGTCCTTCTGGGGGTTGCATGCTGGACGGTTTGAGCTCCCACTCTTGCCCCCCGCAACCCCGGATGTTCCCTTTTAGTCGCCTCTTACGACAGGTAGGGGATACGGTTGCCCTATTCTAGTCCCGGGACTACAGGGACAACACTATTATGACCTAACAATCCTAAAACCCTTTACATTCTGAGAGGAAACCCTTTCACTGCCGTGTTAAAGCCCGTCTCCTAGTTTCGATCTTTTAAATTTCTCTTCCCAAATTCCAAAAAAATATGAAATAGATAGCACTATTGTTAACTTCCATGCCATGACAGATTGTATTATATTATGCATTCTATCTTATGAGGCGACATGATGTATATAGGTAGATATAATTATGTATATAGGTAGCGTACAACCAATCTTATTTGTTGATGAGTGATATACCAAACCAACTCCATAAAGGTAGGTACTCGTATGTAGGTACTTCGGGAATCCTTTATGAAGTTACTGATAGATGCTTTGCTATGGCCTAAGCCTGACTTGAGCTTGAAGAACTCCTTAAAATAAATCCAGCGATGCGGCGGTATTTGAATATTAAAGAACATAGAGTAACGTTAAAGAGTTCTAGATCTTTACGCTCTATTCCTGTTGAAGTTAATAAACATACAAATACCAAGTGGTATCTAAAAGGATAATGTAATGTATGGTCGCGTACTATCGTAAATGCCTGCGGGCGCGAGAAGATAATTACTCTTTTCCGGGTACAATTCGAGAGGGCACAGTGCTAAAAGAACACCCGTTCCAAAAGAGATTCAGAGGTCCTCCTAATAGCGTTACGATAAGCCACTGTGTGGGATTTAATGCGATAATCTCATATAACCCGGTAACTCTCCCAAAAATCCATACTTTAAAGTTTCCTCCGTCACCCATTGGCGTCACCAAGAAAAAACTAGCTACCTACCTACGGCGACGCAATAAATAAAGCTAGATGCTCATGCCATTTGCATACCTACCCTTGCACGGATTTCCATGTAAAGAACCTAAGTAGCTTAAAAAACATCTCTGTGTACCTAAAGACTGCAAATCCGCAATTGAGCTACGTGATGGAATCCTACATATCTAAACACGTCTCATTTATACAGGAGAAACACCCGTCCCCGAAAACAAACATTAGCAAAGGGTTTGACGAATTCATGAAAATATTTACTAATTAAAATAATTCGTAAGTAATAATTATCATTAAATTTATAATTCTGTCTTAATAACACCGTAATACTACTTAAGCACCATTACCTAAATTACTACTTTGAGAGACCGAAAAAATATTTAGGAACGCAAGCTAGAGAGCTTCGTCTTAACTACTCTAACTCTAACTGCTTTGCCCACTAACTACTCTATGTACCTACTAATGCAAACAGGTCAGCATTTTTACTCTGAACCAAATTACTTTTACTAGATTTTAGTTGGATACCCAGGAGGTTACGTAGGTTACCTACTGGTAGTTACGACCATCGAAGACATGGTAGATTTGACTATTCGCCTTTTCGCAATTGCATCAAAGTTTTTGCGACATTCTCGCTTCAGTCGCGTGTTTTGGTTAATAGGTAGGTATTTATGTTAATGCATCGCGTTTTCCCCGTTCAGTTGCTACTTCGACCGTCAAAAATACTTTTGACTGGCACTCAAACGAGCTTCAAAGTAATGATGTGCCGAGTCGGCCATTTTTGGTATTCGAGTACTTTAGTACTCATATAAAAAAGAATCGAGTCAGTACTCGAGTCCAAAGTATACACAAAGTACTCGAGTACTTTGCACAACATACAGTCCAATAGCACGGAAGAGCAAAAAAAAAAAAAAACGCCACTCACTACACATAAATTAGAGTAGTAGTTGTAGTGTACGAGTATCGTCAGTATTCGAGTATTACTGGTACAAGGCACGTACCTAAGTGGCCACCTGCAATAGACATCTGTAACCTACGGATTGAAGTATTATACGAGGATAAGATACTGTTAGGTCGGCCACTGATGCGTTGCTACCCTTGAGGAAGTATTTGGAACTTCCCGTGTAACTAAGTAGAATCCCTTACTTATGTATAATACTTGTGGTGGTGCTGCTTCCAAAGTAGCACCACAAAGGATCCTGCTAGTTTTAAGATGTGAGAACTTTAATTAAAGATGTGAGAACAATTTTAGAGGCTCCAATTCAGATAGTGGTTTGATTATCCTAATTACGATATCTGCTATATCAGAAGGTATCTACATGATTTGTCTGTTTGAGAGGTAATAAACGGATGTGTAGGATATTAAATATTTCTATTCTACGTAGGTAGGTACGTAGTTAGATAACTATCCCATTTCATTTAATATCGATGTCTTGTTTATTTCTCGTAGAACTATATAAGGTTTATAGAACATAATAAATAATTGAAGGAGACGGTAGCGACGGAACACGTCCGCCGTAAAAATAAAAAAGCTATCCGGATGCGCGATAAAAAACACGCACATAACGCGCGCTATGGCCATTTTCATGTAGGTATATACGTAGCAACGAATGCTGCTTTATGTAATAAAAGTAGTAGGTAAATGAAGCATACAATGCCTTTTTTTATTAAGGAGGAGGAAAACTTCAAAAGGTGTTGGTGTCGTGGGAGCGATACAGGGTTATCTTGGACCCCTAGCGCACTAAAACCCCTCCGGTGGCCGTCCGCTGCATAGAGGACTCGGGGATCTCCAAAGGAACACAACTGGAGTCGGGCTCCGCATAGGTGAGCATGAAGCTCGCCACACCGTCTGATGTGTACGACGGTATGCGACCACACATACCACCGGCCATCCAGGGGTCGCTGGCCGGGCGGTTCGAGCTCCTGCTGTCCGCTACCCCGGAAGCCCCCTTTTAGTCGTCTCTTACGACAGGCAGGCGATACCGTATCGTGGACCCGGAACTACAGGGACAAGCGTACAATGCCTAGCAGCTTGTATAGAGTGTAACCGATCTATAAAGCTTAATCAAATTTATCGTATTTAAGTTAGATGGGCCCACAGATGACCTACAGTAATTAAATTTTCAGCAAACTTCAGCAGTTCTGCGAACAGTGTGTTAAGCTAATATTTCTTAGTCTGTGGCTCTCCCCAGGGGAACCCCAAAGGTCCGCAAGGGGATGTTTGGGGGTCTGTTGTCTTATATAATTAGATCAATAAATAAATGTCATCAAGTTGTATAATGTATCAAAAACAAATACAGAAACAGATTACAATTACAAAACGCATTGAGATCATAACCAAGTAATAACATCAATTTTAATATTACTTATTTAGTTTCGAAAAACAGCACCAACCTTCACAATAATATAATATTTTTATTTTTTTATGAAAAGGTATCATTTTTGTAATACTAAAATAAAGTGTCCAAAATCGATCCCTATATATTTTATGAGGAAGTCCTGAGGTTAAGAAACGCTGCGTTATACCATTTGATCAGGTTCCTATCATTGGATATAGCATTCCAAAAGCTTTGCCAATAATAAGGCTTCAGGACAATTTGAAAATATCCAACATAGATTAAAAACTATAACCCGTACCCGTAACTACGTAGGTACCCGTATTTTCCTCTAAAATTTGGTTTAAGACTTTGGATAGTTAGGTATACGTAATAGAGATATTTTACGAATGCTTAGATATGCATTAATTATAGAATTATTTACAAAGGTTATCTCCACATAGAGGTATAAGATAACACTTACATAATATTAAGTTAAGATTAAAACTACTTCGCAACAATCCGCTACTAATATGTATGATGGACTTAACGATTAACTGTGTAGAATCAACTTACCCTGATGATGCTCCGTTTTGGAGCGAAACGCGTGTTGGAGGTGGTATGTATGGTGGTGTATATTTTTAATTTTTTGCATCTGCATGCATCCTTTGTGGGAGGGAAGGTGGTAAATTCTCCATGGTTTAAAAAATATATACCATTTTACATATTTCAAACGGATTGTTGCGAAGTAGTTTTAATCTTAACTTAATCGCATGGATTTCCGATTTTCCAAAGTAACGCCTGATACAATTAACTAACTTACATAATATATTTAAATGTATACCACAGACATTGCAACATGTTTGTTGACATCTGATAAAATGTTTATCCTATTTGCGATAGGTACAAATGTTAATAGATAGCTCTTAATGCTCTTATGAGATCATTTGCATGCTCATTTGCTAAGTAAATACATACTGAAGGACTTCATATTATAAAAATTGTAATCTGAAAGTTATGTGTGCATTCATTGTGATTGTTCGTTAAGTAAGACTACATGTTAGGCTACATAAGGGCTTATCCCCTGCCTGTCGTAAGAGGCGACTAAAAGGGGGCTTCCAGGGTTGGCGGCAAGAGTGGGAGCTCGAACCGCCCGGCCAGCAACCCCGGGATGGACGGCGGTATGTGTGGTCGCATACCGTCGTGAACACCAGATGGTGTGGTGAGTTTCAAGCTCACCTGGGAGGAGCCCGACGGGGCAACGCGCCAAGTGGACTCTGGTTGCGTTCCGTTGGAGACCCCGGAGTCCTCTATGCAGCGCTGGACGACGGCCACCGGGGGGGTTTTAGTGCGGTAAGAATCCCACATAACCCCGTGCCGCTCCCACGGCATAGGGTACTTTTTGAAGGTTTCCCCCTCGTCAACAAAAAAAAAAAAGGCTACATAAGGGCTACAAGCAACCTTTTCTAGGTTTGTTGATTTATTTTACCTAATGCTCTATGTTGTTCCACTGTGGTAGTACCGCCAGCATCCTCTGCTGTTTTACATAAGGCAGAAGTATTTATCAGGGAACGACAGGTTAGGTCTACTCTGATTGAGACTATTCTAATGAAACGTTTTTAACTATATTCTCAAGTGGTTATCGATCATAAAGGACAATGCTATAGTTATTGCTCTGAGTTATCGATGCCCCCTTTTCAGTGTGTCAAAAGTGTCAATTGGGAAGATTAAAATATTTTTTCGTGGTAACTAAATTTTATATGTGTATTTGTCTATGTGTGTGTCCATGACACCCACGACACAGGGAATCCTAGTGTGGGGCTATGAGTGTAGAAAGTGTTTATTTATTTAAGATTACGAGTAATAATTATTTTAGAATTTTGTTCACGCATTAAATATAGTAGCATAATCACTGAAATACACTTAAAATAATTTCTAAAATCATAAATGTCAACTTTTTATTCTAATTAATAGACATCTTAATCACTGCACATTTTTAAAACTTTGGCATTAATCCCATACCTACCTTGCATGTGGAATAAGCCGCCATACTTTTACGCAACTCAAATTCTCATATACATCCTATTCAAGCTCTCCCCTAAGCTTTTATAAAAGCTTTTATCGATCCGAAATGTGACATTTGCCCGCCTTTTAGCAATGGCGTCGGTGAAAACGATCTCCGATTCGTCGAGAGTCCCGCTTTCTTTGCAACGAGAGCGCATGTGTGAAGCTTAATCCAAAATGGTTGCCGGTTCGATGTGAGAACTTTCAGATTGTAGCTTTTACTTGCATATTTTAAAATACTAAAATTAAGTACTAGTTAGTAGTTAGCACTGTGTTTATTGAGTAAATGTGTGGGTTGAAGTTTAACTATTTGGATTTTGGTAAGTAAATGTTAATAAGCAAGTAGGTGTACCTACATTGCTACATTCAAAGATACCTAGAGTTTTTGTCCCTATCTTATTAGATACCTTATTAGAGTACCTTGCCATCTTTAGGATGAAAAAACTGTAGAATTATTGTATAAAAATATTGGTATAAAAATTACACAATATGATTAATTAAATAGGTAGGTAGGTATATTATACTAGCTATCTAGAGCGCGGAGGAAAACATTTTGCCTTTAGTTCAATTCTACTTAATTAATAAGAACTATAGCAGGAGATATATAATTTGTAGCTACATACTCGTATCTTGGGTTGACTTGAAGTGAAGGTCGCCTTACAATACTCTATACATAAATATATCTCTATACAATAATTTATGGTTTTTATAGCTCTTTCTGGACAGTTTTTATAAATTTGTTTATCTCAATACGTACCTATACTAAATAACAATCATTTAGTTTACGTTAACCTGATTTAACAACACATAACACGTCCATTGACATTTGTTAGACATTTTAAGGTGAAAAAACTTTTGTGTTAGTATCAAAATATAGAAATTGGTACCCACCTAGTGCCCAATTCATTATACCTATGGTCACTTCACTTCACAAACTCAAACTTGGTTGTTTTTAGTACTCCGATATGTTTGAAGTATCCCGAAAGTTAAACAAATGCGACAATTCAACGATACCGTGTCTAAATTCGAACTGATCGATTTTAATTATATTTAAACCGACTGTGACGATTTATATAACCCTTTTTGTGCAATGCCAATAAAAGCTTACGGCACGTAAGCTGAACAATCGGCCCTGTAAAGATCTTTGTCCAAATTTTATGTTTCATAGCCAGGTGTGAGGTGGTCTTTGGAAGGTATGTGGGTATTATACCTAATCAAGAACTCCTTGTTGTTTTATGTAACGAACATGTTTCGAAAATTATAGACTGCATACGTAGGTAGTATCTACCTACCTACCTACCTATCTATCTCGCTTTGACCATTACTTATAAAAAAACCTACAAGTTTCAGATAAATAGTACCTAAAAGCTTACCTAATCTACTTACTTTTTTGGTACTTTTAAAAGCTCCAATATATTGCTTATACACCCACTTTGATACCTAAGTAATAGGTAATAGGTTTAGTAATAGGTTTAAAGGTAGTAGAATCCTTTGTGGTTCGACTCCGGCGGCACCACCACCACACCTATTTCTGCCTAATAACAGCAGTGTTAGACGCTGCTGTGTTATGTTTTGAAGGGTGTGGTGAGGGACACGTACTTATCCGAAGCGTTACAGTTTAATCCTCAGGGGAGGTGGCACATCCGTGGCCGACCTCAGGAAGGAGTATTTAATCCTATCTGGGGTTGATTACAGATGTCCATGGGCGACAGTAGCCACTTACCATCAGGTGGACTGCACGATCGTCTGCTACTGCTATATTATAAACTAGCTGACACGGCAAACTTTGTACCGCCTCAAAATCTATTTATCAAACATATTTCATATAAAATATAGCCTATGTTACTCGTGGATAATGTAGCTTTTGAATGGTGCAAGAATTTTCAAAGTTTTCCTCTTTATAATATTAGTATAGAAAAAGGTAAATGTCTAGGCCTATTAAGTCAAGAATTACCTGGTTTAGTTGGGACATCTTCGTTCAATACAATCTGCTCTAAACAAATTATATTAAGTAGCTAATAAGAACTATCCCTTTAATCTAAGAGGAGATCTTGTATAGGATACTAAATATAGTTAGGTACTTAGGAAGACATAGAAAATCAGTCAAATTACGTACGAACACTCATCCACTTCATGAAAAATCCCGTGTTTTTAAAGTACCTACTTGTCTACTTGTCGTATATCATTTTTTTTAAATTTTTCGTACTATTTTATTACAGGAAAATTAATCTATTGTTTAAACAATGTTCGAAGGGTTTGTAGTTTGATCAATTGTTAATGTTTTTCTCTGAATGAATGACTGTTTACCAATTCGATTATACCCGGTGTTCTACTATAAAATAAACGTTTACGATACTTACAATACCTGTAATAATTACTGTTTCAAAGGACAAAGGTTTACAACAATAATAAACACAGCATACTGATACCTTTTTTGTCCCTTATTGAGGTATTGTCCCCGTAACTCTACCTATTATAGGCGTACACTTCTGGCATATGCGGCGAATAATAGAACTATCCCTTTAGTCGTACGTAATAGTACATAGGCATAGGTTAGGTACATACCTGTTATATTGCTAAGCGTTATTTTTTTTTCAATTAGGGTCAAAATTTTTAATCAGAATTCGAATTTAAACGTGCCTGGTTACCTATTAATTGTAGGTAGGTACTTGGTGTGTAGCATTCTACCTACGTAATTATTCTGTTAACACAGAAGTAGGGGGCCAAACAGTATTTATTAAGTAATAGGTAAATGATTATTACTTTTTTAACGAGTCGATAATTAAAAAGGATTCACCTATTAATAGCACTCAAAATACGTGTTTTGCATGAACATCGAATTTTCGAATTTCGAATAATAAGTAATTACATATTTATAACTTCTTCGAAATGTAATTCAAGAAGTATTTTACATGAAGGTGCCTCAGAGAACGAATGTACGAGGCAAATAAACAGTCGTGTGCATCTAGTTCATTACTCTATTTTACATTTTCGTAACCTTTATCTGTATGTGGTGACATCTTTTGATCAATTAAAAAACTATCTTAAACTTAAAAAGCTTAGGTAGAACTTTAAGCAACTGTGACAAGCTTCATCAAAGTTGGTTTCATGGTTGACAGAATGTTGTAAAAGTTCTGCTTGGTTCCGATAGATGGCGCTGAACACATGTTAATACTCATGTTACTAAGTAATTCCATCATTTGTGATAGATGGCGTGTATTACATCGATGTAAGGGTGGTTAATATTCTTGTTATATAAAATAAAATGTAATCAATATATTATTATTTATTAGGAAATCGTATTGTAATTCATATTGTATATGAATTTGGACATTTCAAAATTTGTTTGTATCTATTTATTCTTAATATATTTACCTAACCTTTGTTATAATATAGTTCCATACATTTGTGATAGATGGCGTGTTTTACATTGATGTAAGAGTGATTAATATTCTTGTTGAATAAAATTAAATATAATCAATATATTATTATTTCTTCCTTTTACGAAAATGTAATTCATATTGCAGGTATATGAATTTGGACATTTCAAAATGTAGGTTGTATCTATTTTGTCCCTGTAGTCTCGGGACTAGAATAGGGCTACGGTATCCCCTGCCTGTCGTATGAGGCGACTAAAAGGGGGCTTCTGGGGTTGCGGGCGCCAAGAGTGGGTACTCGAACCGTCCAGCAAGTAACCCCGGGAAGGACAACGGTATATGTGGCCGCATACTGTTGTAAACACTAGATGTGTGGGAGGAGCGTAAACTGCTCTGCCTGGGAAGAGCCCGATTGGGGCATCGCGCTCGGAGGACTGCGGTGGTGTTCCATCGGAGATCCCGGAGTTCTCCACCAAGCGCCGAGGACGGCCACCGGGGGGGTTTTAGTGCGGTAAAAATCCCACATGACCCGGCGTCGCTCCCACGTCGTCGCGGGTACCTTTTGAAGGTTTCCCCCTCGTAAACAAAAAAAAAGTTGTATCTATTTATTCTTAGTTTACATAACCAAACACTTTGTTACAATGTGAATGAAATTTAGGTAGTTAACTATCGCATAATTTTGAGCATTAAAAAATATTACTTAATATAATTAAATAAATGAGGTATTTTGGAACTTTATGTATTATAGTAGGTACTAGGTACTGTTTTTTTATAATATAGGAGTAGCAGACGAACATGCAGTCCACCTGATGGTAAGTGGCTACTGCCGCCCATGAGAATCTGTAATCAACCCCAGATAGAGATATTCCTACCTGAGGTAGGCCACAGATGCGCCGCTACCCCTGAGGACTAAGCTGGAACGCCTCGGAAAAGTATGTCTCCCTTGCCACACTCTTCTAACCGGAACACAGCAGCGCCTAACACTGCTGTTATTAGGTAGAAATAGGTGTGGCGGTGGTGTCGCGGGAGTCAACGGGAGGGAGGGTTCTACCACCACCATCTCTTAAGTGATCTTAGTCTCTACTTATGGTTCTCCTATGAAATATGGTTTCTTATGGAACTCTATCTATGGTTAAACTCTACTAAGTACTACTGTACCTTCACTTCACTTCACTGTTTACTTTGCTATTTAGATGTGCAGCTATGTTAAGGTTTTTCATATGTAATAGGTATGTTTGACATAGTAGCTCTTACATAAGGCGACACCATAGGTAGTGTACCTATCTATAGGTATAATGTGGTTTTAGCTGTTAACTGTTCTCACTGGTCATTTAATATTAGGTGAATTTAGAGTCCATTTTGTATTTAGAAATATGTTTAGAAATTAGGACAGCGGTTTGTATGGTCGCATATCGCTATAATCACCAGGGGATGTGAGAGGAGCGTAAATTGCTCCCCCCAGGGCAGAGCTCGATAGAAGGGCATCGCGTTAGGAGGACTCCAGTTGTGTTCCGTTGGAGATTCCGGAGTTCTCCATCAAAAGCTGAGGACGGCCACCGGGGGGGTTTTAGTGCGGTAAAATCCCACATAACCCGGCGTCGTTCCCATGGCGTCAGGTACCATTTGAAGGTTTCCCCCTAGTCAACAAAAAAAAAGGTAGTAACTACTTATACTCGTAATATATGACAGGGATAGTCGTTACAGTTTAGTGAAGCATCGTTGAAAGTGGCTGTGAGAGTGGCGTTGGCAATATACAACTATGCATACTATATGTAATTGATGTAGCAGCAATTATGATGTAACTTTTTATATTTAATGTAAAGTATACCTAATTAACTATAGTGTGATTATTTTATATAATTACTAGCTGACCCGGCAAACGTTGTGTTGCCATATAAATAAAAAAAATGTTAAAGGTGAACAACCCTCATCACTTAGGGGTATGAAAAATAGATAATAGTCGATTCTCTGACCAACTGAATATACATATAAAATTTGGCGAAAATCGGTAAAGCCGTTTCGGAGGAGTACGGTTAATAACATTGTGACTCGAGAATGTTATGTATAAGATTGTAAATTTAATTAACCTGTAAATAATATCCAATAAAATTTAAACATGTACGCTATATGTATCTACTTGAATAATTCGTTTGTAGAGCACTGAAATTGTAAGAGCTGACGGATGAATACCTATATTTATGATAACCCAGTACCTATGATGTGTTACCAATTTATTAGCTAGTCTAACTAACATCCGTAAACACTATATATCAAAGTCACAAGTTCATCCCCTCTAAATAAATATTACAGTAGATATGCAGGTTCGTGCTTGTGTGTCCGTGGACCGTATTATAGAAATCTCCTCTGACCTCCCATATAATTAATTTATCAGTAAGGGTCAGTCATGTGGGCGAGGGTGACCCCCTCAGAGTTCCAATAAGGTACACTTCATTAGAATAATAAATTAAATGTTCGCTGGGGTAAAGTGATAGATAGAGATTTTGTGTAATGAAGTAGAAAGTTCATAAAATAAATCTAAACGAAGACGATTTATTGGAATGTAGGTCGGTAGGTTTGTGTCTAAAAGGATAGAAATGATACAGACTAAAAAAATTTCGAAATATGGCGGTATTTTTTATTTACATATGTATACATAATAATAGTACAATAGGTACACATAATAAGTATCAAACCAATTATTTTATTTATTTTATATAGGTATTTTATAAAGTGTTACATCCTTTCGTCCCTTTGTGGGCATATCTTAAACTAATTATGAACTAAGTAGGTAGGTACAATATGTAAAACACGTACTTATACATAGTATAGCTTAAAATATATCCCATGTTATTTCTACAATTTAGACAAATCAGGCGACACCTCATGTCAAATTCCATAGGCCGTTTGGGCTGTAGGGATTCCCAAAGAATCTTACGTAGGTAAATAGATAAATAGGCATAGTCCGCGCCCGGAAGTTGTTGCGAGAAGGTGTAGTCATACAATTTGCTATGGCGACTCTACTCATTTCTATATTCTGAGCGGAATATACCTATCTATACATCTATCGAAAAACTATACCCTTCGCAGTCGAGTAAAATAGCTTCTTACCTAATCTACCTAACTAAAACATATGCAGTAAAAAAGGTTTATACGTCTTCCTTGTTATAAGTTAATTGAAGCCGCACATTTGTAGTGCTACAAATGTGTAGAGCATGTAATCAAGGAAAGTAGTCATTAAACCCGGTGTTCGCTAATCAACGTCTTTATGTGAGGAACTGCGGGCTCTGGGCTAGTGGACTATAAAACGTAAAGTGACGGGCACATGTGAGAATCATGTGGATGTCTCTTAAGTTGTTATGAGGATAAACCCCACGTACCCTTGTAGGTATAGGTCCTTTTTTGTATACGAGTATATAGGGAAACCTTCAAAAGGTACTCTATGCCGTGGGACCGGCACGGTGGTTATGTGGGATTCTTATAAATTAAAAATTATAAAACCCCCCCGGTTACCGTGCTCGGCGCTGCGTAGAGGACTCCGAGATCTCCAGAGGAACGCAACCGGAGTCCTCTTAGCGCGGTGCCCCGTCGGGTTCCGTCCAGGTGAGCGTGACGCTCGCCACACCGTCTGGTGATTACGACGGTATGCAACCACACATACCGCTGTCCTCCTTGGGGTCGCTGTCCGGGTGGTTTGAGCTTCCACTCTTGCGACCCGCAACCCCGGAAGCCCCTTTTAGTCGCCTCTTACGACAGGCCTTATCGTAGCCATATTCTGGTACCGGAACTACAGGGACCAGTAGGCATCGGCCTAGGTAATATTTGTGTACTATTGTGTAGGTAAAATCTTGAAATATTACCAGAAGATTTCGCATTTCATATTTGGGCATTAGCATCTCCTGTTAGATACATTTAGCCATCGTCTTTGTAAAAAGTAGAGAGGTATCAGGGCTGATTTCTGTAAAAGACAATATCTATAATTTAAAAAGTAAAGAGGTACTTCTAGGTTTAGTAAGACGGGTATACAAATGCCTAGAGACAACATAGAAATTTCTTTTGCATACTTTTGATCTCTACCGGGGATCGAATACGGAATCCTTTGTGTCAGATTGATAAAGAGGTCAGTGGCCACTTCACTTCAACGAGTTGATCTAGTAATAAATTCACTAGTACCTACTTGTTCCAAGAAAATGACTTATACTTCAAATCAGTCATAACAAATTTACATACTTGACTTTTATTTTTATTTAACTAAAATAGACTAAAACAAACATAGAGTTCACCAATGAATTTGAGTATACCTAAATAGCATCAAGCTTTAATCACATAAATACAATCATCACTTACGAATAATACAATCATCACTTATTTTGGTATCTCTAAATATGAACTTCCAAATAAATATTGATTGCGTCCTTCTGAATTTCGTTCTAAATTCGTTGCTCCCTTGATTATCACCCCAACCACCCTCCGGAAACCGTCCCACCCCCGCATCCCCTTACAGCATCCGCCATGTTAGTAGCAGAGTGAGACAAAATCATTATTACACTAAGTGTGACTGAAATAGAAGTATAGAAGAATTTGAATCGCGCCGCGATGGCATGCCAACGGGAACAAAGGGTGAGGGTGACTCTCCTATTGTTCGGTTCTTGAGATGTTCTCTATTTAAATCCACAGAATAGCAAGTCCGTGAAAATCTGGAAATAAAAAAACAAAATCATTAGTAGATTTAAGCAAAAATGTGGCCTTTTTACGTAATTATTTTAATTTATTTTCTTAAATATCCTAATTTATTACTAATTTACATAAATAATTATCTATTTAGTAATTTACGTAAATTAAAATTGCAGATTTTACCGATTGTAAACTTTATTGTTAGAGACGTAAAATCTGTTGTTTTTCTTTATTAAATTACCCATTTAATATAGTTTACGTTTCCTTAAACTTATGGCCTTAGAAAATAATAACAAATTTGAAATCAAGAAAAAGTATTTTAAATGTATATTTAAAGATAGAACATAATATTTATTAACAATTTTCTAAGTAAATCTAGTAGCCAAAGGCACGATTATTTAGAACGACTGCATAACAAACAAGCTCACATATCATGTCCGTTGATCACGACATGTGTCGTGACGTCACGCAGTTTATTTTCGGATTGGGTACCATGCTTAACCCTTATCTTCATTTTGTATAGTATACCATACATACAACTTTATGAAAATATACGATCCCTATAAAATATTTTTAAGTTAGTTGGATTAAACACATGACATTTCTAGACGTTTATTTATACTTCAAAAATAAAAATAGCGGTTTATCTGTCATAATTTTAAATTTGTTGTGAAAAATAACTGTCAAGATGTGCCGCTCTGGTTTATCTAAGGTAAGTTTTATTTTATTTTTATGTTTGTGCCCCTAAATGTTTATGTCTATTATAAAATGCACATGCCTAAATGTTTGTTCTTGCACATTTTTGTATGTATGCTGTGGTCGCTAAGGGAATTAGCATGTTTTGAAGTGTTTTTTACTGACGTATATTATACTATACAATGCCGAAGTTGTAGTAATTTAGCTTTCGTTGGTGGTGTATGGAATAATATACATTGCTAACTTCACGGAATCAATATTTTTTGGACTTTACTATAAAATTTAAATAGCAAGTATGTCTGTCTTATATACAAAACCAATTTTATTACAATTTAAAAGACAGTTATATTGATGCTTGACTGCCGCGTCGATGTAGTGGTTATATATAAGCGGCACACAAAGTTGTGGATTCAATTCCCACAAAAAATACTGCTCTTATTATTACTGCATGACTACCTACCTATATAAAGAGACAAATAACATTATATACATTATTTGCCTATCTACAATACAATATGGTTTGGCTTTACTATGTTTGTGGCTTTTTGCATGTTTCTTTTGCTTTGGTTTTAGACTGCTATGAGTGAAAGAGCTAGGCGCATTTTATCCTTAGTGCCTGAAAATTATGCAGACTCTGAAGCCAGTGACGGAGGAATTGGATTGGATTAGCAGAAAGTTCTCCAGCGCCATCAATATGAATAGGAATGAGGTTGAAATAGGAACGCATGCGGATGATATTTATGCCGATACAACCGAATTGGCTCTTACACCTATTCTTACTCAGGTATTTCCTAATCTATCACATATAAACGGTACCGTAACAGAGGTGTCGATTTGGCAGACATGCTGATTGCATTATATCGCACAGGGGGTATATGAATATTTTCTCGCAGCTTTTGGATATATGCATCAACAACGCTTGGCTTTTACGTCGAAGTCATAACAAAATGACCAATAGCACTAGAAAGCAGGATCGCCTAAAAGATTTTAGGTATGAAATCTACAGCGGTCTACTGAAACGAGGTCGAAACGTTTCAGTGAATAATTTAGACTCAATTCTCGACAAAGCAAAAACAAAAAACCGGTATCTGAACGACCATGCGATGATGTCCGATATGACAAATATGACCATTGGCCGCAAATAACCGAATATCAGAGGTGCAAGTACTGCAAAGCTGGCCAACAAGTACAATGTGCACAAAATGTAAGGTTAATCTTTGTTATGTGAAGAATCGAAACTGTTTTTGGAATACCACCGCAAGCAATAGGGTTGCAGAAATGTTTATATTACGGTTACTTTATAAAGAAAAATGTTCAAGAAAGATTTACTTTATTAAACATTCATACTTACACCAAGACAGTTATTTTTATTTAACATCATGTTATTTGCAATAATCTTTTTTATATATCATGTTGAAAATTACAGTAATATTCCAATTCCCCAAACATAGCAATGTATATCATAATATACATTCCTAAGAATCCAATATTCACTGTACGTGTAGCAATGTATAGAATAGTATACATCTTGTTTTTCAAAAAGTTTCATATCATGATTTTTTTATTTATTTTTTTGATGTTTTTTATAGCCCAAAGAAGCTACCCACACACATTTTTTTTGCTTTTATGCAAAAAAAAAATCTTGCCACGATAAGGGTTAAAGTTATTATTAAATCAGACAAAATCTTATGCTTAAAACCAATCTCTTAGTATGAGACCTCATCATTTTATATTATAGTATTCACGAAGAATCTGTAGTTACAGATCTATTGGTTTAGATAATAGATAATAAATTTAGGTAGGTGTATACAGGTACATGGAATAATTCACTTTAATGGGTAACGCTAAAGAAATAACTCCTACTGACTTAATAAGTTCGTAGCATGTTTTTTGTTTTGTTTAACGTTATGACGAAAATAAAAAAAATAAATTAAGAACAGGAAATCCTAAAATTTATTGACCTAAGTATTATTTTATTCTTATTTTTCCTGTATTTTTTATTTTCTAAGTAATTAAGTATGTAAATAGATACTCGTATGCTAGAATCGTATGCTAGAATCGTATGCTCGTAGCGTGTGTAGCATGAGCATGGCAACAATTTCTTCCTCATAGCAGCTATGTAAGCTGTAAGTGTTTTTGTTTGAAAACTGTTATAAAGCTCACGTCAAGGACTTCTTAGTACAGCAACGCACCTGTAATGAACTTTAGATATACTAAATTTAATTTTGTATGGATTTGGTGCTTATGTAGGTAGATTTATGGACTAAGTAGGTGTGCACTGTAGGTAGTAAGGGTGGCATTGGATTTTTTGAATCAAGTTAAAATCTCGATTGCTCCTTTCATCACAAGCATAAAATTATATTGTTTGTATTGAACTTTTTTTTGCCGCCACATATTACGTACCTCATTATGTATAAAGCATTTGTGAAATCGTAGCACCCCAGGAAAGCACTCAAGTGAAATTCCCCACAAGTCAACTCGACACAAAGTTTATTGCTCTCGTTATCGAGGCAGTTACTTTTCGTTATTTGATCGCATTAGAGGGTATGACACACTAATGTATGGGCACGTATTTTGGTGGCTTTATCGAAGTCAGGTAGAGACGCGGACCAATAAGGAATACCAATAAATAAAAATAAATTGTCGAATCTGGTACGGCGGGTTTTGGGAAATGCTTTACATACCTTATAACATTGGCAATTATAAATTATTATTATACAAAGAAGAGAGAATTAGAACTAACGCGATTAACAAAAATGAAATGGCATACGAAATTACACCATAGTACTCGTAAGTAAATATATCTTTAGTACGTGATTTAACTCTAAGAATTTCTAATAAGTGAATTTTAGGTGCTTTGAAATACGTAGTCGCTTTTTGTTAAATATTCATTATATATATTTTTAAGAAATCAAATAAAACAGGCGGCAATTTAAATCAATCGGTAAATAATTGCGTATTTATGTAAATTTTACCTAAAAAAGTTTTATTATCATTTATTTACGTTTATATACCATAAAATTACGAGCGTACATTACTTGTTAAGATGACACGTGCGGTTAATTATCCTGCGAGATATAAGCCTCTAACTACACATTATCTTAACGAGTTTTGAGCATCAAATAAATGCGGGCTGGTGGCACTCGCATTAATTCACCCATTACCATCACTGTAGCGAATAAATTAATAAGTATAATAACATTTTTATCATCATCATCAACTCATTATTGTCTCACTGCTGGACAAGGGTCTCCTTTCACAATAAGAAGGATTAGGCCATAGTCCACCGCGCTGGCCAAGTGCGTATTGGTAGACTTCACACACGTTTGATTTTTTATTTTATTTTTATATAAATCTCTGAAGTGTGCAGGCTTCCTCACTTTGTTTTCCTTCACCGTTTAAGCAATTGATACTTCACTTCTAATACGCACATAACTTTTAAAAATCAGAGATGCCTGGGATTTCAACCTTGGACCCCTCGATCGAGAGGCCGAGTTTTTTAACCACTAGGCTATCACTGATTTTTACATAAGTTCCAAACTAAAAAAGTTAAAAAAGTCGACTACACAAAAGTGGCCCATTTTTACACTGTCAGAAATTTTATGAAGAAACCAATTTATTAAATCAAGATACGAACATTACGGCCCTTCCTCGGCCGTCGGATAAAAAAACCTATGTACTTTTTGATTTTTTTGGGATTAGTCCAAGTAGGTATTAAAGGTAGTGGTCCTCCTAATAACAAGCTTATTTTTGTTGCGAAAATTAGGCATTTGTCCATATTTTGCGCGAGTCAATTCACGTCGGCAATTTTTATGATAAATATACATAATTGCAGAGCTTAATTATTATTTAATTAATTTAAAATATAATTAAAATACAATTATAACTATGTTTTAATTTTACGTTAGGCCATTAGTTACAGAAAAGCGCATAATATAAAAGTGAATAAGTACTTACTTAATTTTAAAATATGACATAAACGTGACTCTACCAAAATATGTCATTAGTACAGTGTTCAAAAATTGTTTATAAATTACTTCTTTTAATAAAACACAAACTGAATGTTATGAAAATTGGTCAAAATATAGGCATGTGATGTTGATTTATTTGCTCTATCAAATTAATTTTTTTCACATTGTGTAAATTAGGATTTGGATTGTATGTCTGTACGTGCATATTCAATATTTTGATGGTATCAAATTTTGATCTTTATAATCACAAACTTATATTGAGTCGCTTATCTTTAGCTCGTTTTAATCGTAAAGGAATGTCTTAGTTTAGAGTATGTAAATAAAATTTTATTCAGATCTATCGTATAAATCCGGCGATTGATTTCTGTACAGTACAGAGGTTTTACGTTTTGACAAAAATAAGTGTTTTTGTTTCTGTTTACGTTTTTCTCAAATATATTTCCAATCAGTTCTGATATATCCGCTAGGGGCGATAAGATAGATTGATAGGCAATAGATTGGAAATATATGAGAAAATACGTAAACAAATACCAAAATAGACATTTTTGTAAAAACGTAAAAACTCATACTAAGGATACAGAGCATGTTTTATCCTGTAGCTCTACCATAGACGCTTTAACGTTTTTGCGTAGAGCTTGACGTAGGTTTACGATCCTGTCGGCTTCTAAGTGCAAGAACGTATACTCACTATGTGATGGAAAGTAATGGTCCCAGGCAGCCGCCCTTTAACTACCTCGTAATTGCGAACTGAAATTAAGTGTTATTTTTATGGTGATTTCTCTACTACTACTTAGTTGCTTTAAACGGGCGTAAAGCGTTTTATTAATTGGTATAAAGGCTTTTTCTGTTCATGTCGTTGGGTTGAAATAAATTATTGTTATGTTGTATTCGTTGCTTTTCAAGTTCGTTTCCATTTAACAATGTTATTAAAGATTTTGTAAATTAAATTTTGTGTTTTAATTTATTTTTGATTTTAATAGAATCGTAAAATTAATAACTTCATAATACGTTATGAGATTTTGACTAGTAATTCCAAAATTAAAAATAGACATAATAGGTTCTTATATAAAAAATTGATAGAAAAATCTTGTAAAATTAGATGTTATCTGAAATCTAAATTTGTAAAGTTATGTTGATACTTATAAGTCAAAAGGATTCTTATTTGTATATCTAAATACTTTAACTGAATCCTAAGCCTATAGAATTCTAAATTGTTAGAGTATTTGGTGTTAAACTATTTTTTTCTATGTACGCACTACGTATATGTATATAATAGTAACAGTAGTATTTTTATACTTTGAAATCGAAGTCTGTTTTTACGTATAATATGTAATACCTTTTGTTTTGTTTCCAGATTTCGAAGTTGCTGAAAAATGCCGAAAATCTCTTCACCCTGCACGTCATCCTTACACACACACACACATTCGAAGTGGTCCCTGAAAGACAATTTTAATTTAATTTAAGAAAATTTAAAATAAGATGTAATATATCACTTTAATTATGACTTTTATAATAATTGAATTTTTATAATATTTAATTACCTTTAATTATAATTACATATTTTTACGGTATTAAATGTATATAACTAATATGAGGGTTCCTATAACTACTTACTAAATAAAGTATAATATACATAAGTGAAGTACTTAATTATATATTTTAGTAAAATCGTCAAAAGTAACAAATACAGCTTAATTTTATTATTACAGACTTCAGCAAATAACAATAAGAAAACTCCAAATAAAATGTGAAAACCCAAAAAAATTGACCAAACTACACTGTGGTCCTCATAAGAAAAGTATATTACATAATCCGCTATATAATAAAGCATTGCAAACGTTATCTTTCTACCCAGAGACGGGCTCGCAATTCCCTCTACATCAAAGGGGGACGTTATCCTTTCTTCCAGGCGGCTATAAACCTTATCTGGGAGAAAGCAAGGCGAACACGACGCAATCTACATAGCGCTGATAATGTACAACCAACGTAACTTGACACACAAACTTTCCGGCGGAAGAAAAGACGAAATTGCTTGCAGTTATTCTTAAAGTGTAATGTCGATTGTTGTGATGTATTTAAACGTCAATAAAAATAACCTAGCATGGGGTAATAGACTTGAACTGTATTTAAAAACTATACACTCTACTAACTACTCACTGTGGTTACTTTTGGGTATGTATTTAGGGTTCTTCTTCAATGTTATCTTTATTCTAAAGTTAGTGATAATTAATCATTACTGTTTTCTGTAACTTCGAAAATTATAAAAAGTAAATCTTACATAAAAACCGTACATCTAGTGTTAAACAAGCTTCTTTTTGATAACAGCAGTGTAGAGCTACGTCAGTAAACTTATACCTATTTATTTATTATGAATGAATTTTTGTTTTAATGTATGGCAGAAGTCCTCAGAAGCAGCAATAGGTACATGTAACATCTGTAGAATATTTAATTTCTAGATGAAATACGTGTCTTATTTGTAATCGGTTATAGGTAAATCTATAGGTGGGAGAGCTGTTTGCTGCTTTTTGTTAAAAAAAATCTTGTATATGCCTAAGAAGTACCAAATTATTAATTACTTTCGTGCTAATGTACCAAATAGGAAGATATTGAGCTAAAATATTTTTTTACGAAAGTTTTAGAATCGCTGAGCTACCGTAATGAAAACCGGGAGGTTAGATTTTCCTGGTCGCGATATAAGTAATCTTGGAGCACAGTGGGCGGTTTACGACCGCGAGCGGAGAAGGCTTTTATATTTATTAAGTAAGTTGGGCTTTCGGCAACATTAATCCATCTACTCCGTAAAGGGGACTCACTCGAGGGGCATAAGCGCAAGTTTGCTTATTTTCTATATTACTTACTGGGAGTAGAATTTCTATGGTTACATATCATGAGTATACGACTGTGATTGAATTAGCAGGGTAAATTATTTTATGCGTTTCATTATGCTTACTGGTTTATTTGTTTTGTTTTATGTTGTTTTAATTTATATTGCGAATAGTTTTTGGCGTTTTTCTGTTAATTTGTATTTTACAAAAAATATTTTTTATAATATTGTTCTCGTCTATTATGTTTAATAATATTTTTAAAACACAATATATTTATTTTAAAATACCTACGTAATTAACGTACGTACGCGTATTAAATGTCAAAAATGGTAGTAACCTTACTCTCTGTAATTGAGATGAAAAAAATGCAGGCGAACTGAAAATCGCCTTCTTTTTTTAAGTCTGATAAAGATTAGTTTATTACGCGTCCTATAAGTACAAAAGGAAATATTTGACCTAAAAATATTAAGCTAAATATTGAGCAGTGGCTCCGAATCCTCTCGTGACAGCCATATAATCTGCAATTCCATTAGTTATCTGGTGAACCCGTGTTTATGACCCAGCCTGCGCACGCAATGTACCTAGCATATGCTTAATTTGTACATATATTTATGGATACTAAGGGCGACAAATCTGCAAGTCACGACGGTCGTATATTCTCAATTTCATTAGCGCACGCAAAATTTATCCGAGGAACCAGCAATTGCTTAATTTGATTGAATTTGACGACCCGCGTGGCGGAGCGGCCACCATACCGGTCTGACGCGCAAAGGATCCCGGGTTCGATCCTCGGCCAGACAGATATTTTAATGATGAATTTAAATTTCTGTTTCTGGGTCTGGGTGTTTGTGTATTTGTCTATGTGTGTGTCCATGGCATCCACCACACAGGGAATCCTAGTGTGGGTCTGTGAGTGTAGAAAGCGTTTTATTTACGGGATTTTTTGGAAATGTGGTACGGTTAAGAGCACTCCCCTTTTGAGTATTTTCTGGCATATTTATTCCTTTTTATTTGAGTGCTTAGCAATTTATTTAATAAACGTAGACACTGTCGACAGTGTAATTATTGAATGCAAACATTGATAACATCTTTGTTTCGTAGCATATTATGATTTTATCTGACTAGTGTAGTCACTAGTGTAGCTTTCATTATCTAGCATTGCACCTTGTGATTAGCGATCGTAAACTGTGGCTGATCTTAGGTAAGGCTCCTTTTACATAATTTATGACCTTATACAAAATTAGACTTTCTTTGAATTAACTGCTTAGTAGTTATTTTTCTACTGGAAAGATCTAAACTATTTCTAAACTATGCTAACCTATTTCTAAAACTGTTTCACCTGTTTCAGTGTTGTTGGATGTCAGCTAATTTACATACATATGCCATTTTAGTCCTCAGGAATGGTAACGCATCTCTGTTGGACTTCACGTAGAATACCTATTCTACGTGAAGTTGGTTACAGTACCCTTAACATGAGTTTTACGTTTTGACAAATATGAGTGTTTTGGTATTTGTTTACGTATTTGCCTATGAAATTTCCAATCAGCGCCTCTAGCGGGTTGTATCAGAAGTATAGTGTGAGTAACGTACGAGTATTAAATGTTTAAATTGACAAAATGGCTCTATGTTTTGTCTCTCTTTTTTGCGAACATGTGAGGTAGACAAAAAGTTCATCGTCACTTGAGCACTTACTTATTGTTACGTTTACTCAGTCTACTGAAGCAAACGGAACAGAATAATGGATTGAGTAAACGTAACGTAAAATTGTGAAATGTTTTGAAAACTCACGGTAAGGGTTCAGAATTGTATGAATGTTAGTGACCACTTAACAGGTGAACTACATTATCGTTTGAAATTTCAATCTTATAAAAAAGCTTACCGAGTAAGTACACGAGACGAGGTGAGTATGGACGCTTGCCTACCGAGTGCCTACGTGAACGTTATCATATTTTTACGGGCTACGTGAAAACGCGCACTTTTATTAGGGGGAGTTTTATTACGTTTTCTAGATTAGAAACGGGTCCGCGGACGCCAGCCAGCTATGGAATTTGTATAAGGTAGATATGAGTCACGTTAATCAAATATTCTTACGTCAGTTCGTTTGTTGGTTGAAAGCTTAGGAATGTAAGAAAAAATATAAAGTTTGGGTAGGTAATGACTTTTGTGTGTTGTATGAACTATATAAATAACTATTAATACATACTTAATATACACAGAAAAATAAAGATTGTATAAATAATGAAGCACACTAATTTTAAAAATCTTATAATAGAGGTGATTTATTTGTAGGAACATCCGTCATCAATAAGTTAGTAATCGAAGTATGTGTACCTAATTGAAAGAAGCTTTCAAGTGCTTTTTGTAAATTACAATGATCTTTATGAGTATTGTACTTGAGTGATTCGTAAAACGACTATTAAAGATGGTAAACAAAATCAATTCGCTACGAGTTTTTTCCATTACGTACACCAAAATTCGGGTGGGCTAGGCAAAGGCAGCCGGGGCTATGACGCGTGAAGAAATCGGGTCTTTATTTATGGGGAGAGTTATTGTTTGAAACGTCTAAGTCGTAATTCCGCGGCATAAAACCAAGCTTCACTTTGGACCCCCACCCGTTATGGGGAGAACCACCCCCTGGATGCTGTTTTTCCCGTGCGAAATGGCCCGTTTGAAATTGTTGTTTTATGGAACTTTTTAGTAGTTGACTTTGCCCGGGAAAATATATAGAACGCAATCTTTATGATCGAGGTACCTGCTGCTGTAGATACATATAAGTACGATATTTTCATAGAATGGATATAAATACCTACTTTAGTAGATACATGTCCACACCTAAGCAACCTTTTAAAACTCATGATTTTAAGAAAAAAACGGAAAAAAATCGAAGGAGGCATCTCAAAAAATATTTGAAAGCATGAACCGATAAAAATTCAAAATAACGACCTGTCACAATATAATGTACAATGAAATTATCTCCACCATTTTTAAAGTTACAACGCGCGGTCGGTTCTCGATTACGATTGGTCGGGACTTGACAGCTGCGTGAAATACGCTTCGCCTGCGCCGGCGCAGCGGGTGACAAGATGGAGCCAGTAAAATCCCCTAATGAAATTAAATTCTTACGTTGTCGACTTCCTCGTAAATAATCCGAATATCTAATCTGCTGATTAATGAACGACGATGCTCTTTTTGTAATCTTTGTTGGTTGGACGAGTAACTAAATTCTGAGTAATGTAAATTACGTTTCTTATATGCGTCTTATAAACGTAAATGAATAATTATTTGCATAAGCTTAGACAACAACAAAGAGTTACTTTTGATTTATTGCTACGTAGATACGGATAGAGATAATTGTTAGAAGCGGTTATGTTAGTATAGTAAGCCCGCTATACCATAACAACAATAAATTGAAGAGACCATCGCCGAGTCACTTTTATGACAGTAGATAGCTTACAAATCGGGGCCATATATCTGTTTGGAAAACCCTATCCTTACGATAGAGGGTCTCGGTAATACCGTAGATATGGGACATCTTAGCACTTTAAAAGCATTTTAGATAAAACTGCGTGTTGGATGGGCCTGTGGATTTAGTTACAACAAAATTACAAATTTACGGCGGACAATATAATTCCTGACAACGTATGGGTAGAGATGTGTTGGTATGGAATATTCGATAAAATTTATCGACTTAGGATTTCGTGTTTGTGATTACGGATATAAATAACTTTTAGGTCCTACCAGCGCAAATCGATAAGTACGGAAATCAAAATCCATAAGGAAAATATTCTGCGGTATCAATTATTTGTCATAAATATTTTTGTGGTAATGGTCTGTTCTAATTTCTTATTTGCGAAGGTTTCACTGTAAATCATTTGTTAATAAAATTTTCCTATACAAAAATTTTTGATATAGAGATACGAAGGAGATAAACTACCTTTACATAAATAACTTGTCTTTATTTTTATCATATGACTGGATGAGAATGGAATTTAATATAATAATTCGTTATACCCATATGAACTCGAGTGACGTCGAGAATATATTACTCGTACCTATATTCGACTATATTCGACACCACTACTCATATGGGACATTTAGAAGCCTCCGATGATTTACTGGCGTTTTCCTGGGATGACGTGGCTGCTTAGCTACATTATAAATTGTTTAGGTATATTTAAAGTAATACTTTTACTATTTTTTTGTCTGACTTACTAAGGAACAAATTCTATTTGATTTAAAAATTGGTAGAAATTTTGATGAAACGGCAACTAACGGCATGAAGACTCAAGAAAATTAAATTAACTTAAGAAATCCTCCTTTTCTTGTAGTAAATGTCTACGGTGTGATGTTAATCCTCTGTAATCGTGTAATATGGAAAATATCTATATTTATTAATGAAATACGAAGATAATATTCGAGATCATTCGAGACTATAAAATAATCGAACGATTGATACAAAAAGTTATAGTTGCATTGTCTCGAACATCCCTACGTCTACCGCTCACGTGGAGCTCTAAAGGTTTAGTATCTCCATGATTTACTAGTGCATTCCAACTGACATTGCTATGTGGGGATGTAAGGTCTCTTATTAACAGTACGGTAACAATAATAAAAATAATAAAGCAAAATATAGAGAGTTTGAGTAATCTGAAAAGAAAACAAAGTTTCTGAATTAAACTTTTATAAACTTTCAGAATCACAAAGATTCAATTTATGGTTCAATTAACGGGACATATTTACCTACCAATGTACCGGTTTGTAAACTTAATGCAAATCTGTGAACAGTGAATTAACAGCGCTGATATGTTCCAGTTTAAAGGATGTGGTAAGAGACTCAGTTATTCAAGGCATTTTCACTTAGCCTTCAGGGGTAACACATGTGTGGCCGACCTTTGGGTTCTAACCTTATGTAGGGTTCATTACAGATGGACATGGACGGCAGTAACCACATACCATGTTCGTTTGCTACATAATAAACATATATAACCGTTACCCAATAAATTCGTACGCACATGTGTTATAAGACTGAGAATCTGAAAAATTATAAGGGGATGACTCAGAATAAATTTGAAGCGGGAACCAAGTCATTTAGATCAATGGCCCGACCGTGGAGTTTCAGCCCACCCAGGCTGTAAATAAAACGCGACTCATATCACACATGCGTTTCATAAATTATGGCGAAGAAAACCGATATTTCTTCAGCGATCATAAATTATATGTAAATAATTCTTATAATAAAGGCTGAGACAAAATAATATTAACGAGAAATCAGGCTTAACTCCCGATGGAACAGATTAAGGTGCTGATCGTAATGTGAGTGGATAATTTATTGCGCTACGTATATTAATTTACGAAGGGGTTTTCGAGTGTTGGGACCTTCTGTTCCTAGAACTGGTTTGTGAATTTAATCGAATATGTTATAAACTCTATTTGCATATAACAAGTAGGTGCTTTCAGAAATACATTAATACTTCGACCGTAAGCTTAGATAGGGATATACCTACTCGTGTAAGTTCTTTTAATTGGAGCCTTTTTACAGTAGGATTTTTTATAGTATGATTTTTTTATAGTAGGATTATTTTCAACTCACATTTCGCAATGGAACAGCGTGGCGGACGCTTCAGGTCTCGCCCAAAATACCGAAGGGTGTCCAGTAGAAGGTTATAAAAAGAGTTGCAGCCATCAAGTTTTAAATATAAGTTTTACTTATTTTTAATATCGCAGTGCCGACCTTAGTAAGTAGGACCTACAGATTTATATAAGAGAGAAGTAATTTAAATGTATAGCATATAAGTGCGTTGCAAGTTTATTTATAAATAAAACTCACAAACCCTTAAGTATAATAAGGTAAAAAGTACCCATTTATTACAGATGTAAATATAAAAGAAATCACAACGTAATAAACCTGAATTCACAATGAGATTCAGGTGCACAGATAAGAAAACTCGTCTACACCACATAAAATGCGCATTCATAACTCAATTCGCATCATATGTGTACACATAAAACCTATTTAGATACGATTTTAATATTTTCCTTCGTCACATGCTCCCAACAGTTGGACGTAGAGTTTACGATCAGATATTTTTATGCAAAGTGCGTCGCCAAATGTGGCACGTCGGTGCCGAAAAAATACACGGCCACGTCCTTTCGCACGTAAAAAGGATGCGGCAGAATAAATATACATGGAGCCACCCTTTTTGTCCATTAAACGAGCGAAGCTTTTTTCTGGTGCCTCCATAAAATGTGTCCCAATAAATATGTAAATCTACCGAAAAAAATCCTGCGCGCCGCCGCCCGGTTTTGTGTTTCACTTTCGACTGTTCGAGTTAATTGGTGCAATTGCAGGTTTTCAAAAGGCCTGAGCGATCCCGCCGTGCCAACGACCTCCGTTCGAGTAGGTACCTACTATTTTAAGTGCTTTTAAGTAGGTCTCACAATTTGCAGCGATAAAACGAAAGGACGAATTTTGATTAATCTTTTTGATTTTATTTATAAGCAAGAGTTTATAATTATAGGTAGTAGTTTAGGTATGCCTAACCACAATTTTTACTGGGGTATGATAAAAAAATATATTGTAGTATGTTTCGCTGCTGGCATAATGAGATGTTACGTTACTACGTGACGTAGGTATTTAAAAGTCCAAAAAACTAGACTTCACGGGATTGAATGTATCGTTTTATCCGTAATCTTGTAATAAACAAATAACAGAAAGATAACATTTAGCTCAAGGTAATGCGGGGTACGCATTTACAAAGAGATTGTATTAAAAGCTGTATCGATCGTAACGACTGTAACGAGCCCTTTGAGAAACTAGTACCAGCCATGCATTTCATCCCATCATCTTTTTATTTTCCATAAAAACCCTTATTTTCCGTAACCTTAACCTTTCTGTGCTTAGCGATGATTGGTTTCTTTTCCGAAGTATGTATTTAGTAAAAATGTGTAAACATACGCACGCAGTAGTACCTAAGTATGATTCATATATAATGTCGCATTACGCAGTTTATTATAGTAAATTTATTTACTTCCATAATTCAATAATTTACGTTATTTGCTTACGTAACAACTAGATCTTAGACTATATTATTTTGAGTTACGTTTTACGGACACAATCTCTATGAGTACCTACATTTTGAGGGACTCTTGTTCTAAATTCGGAACGGTGGGGTCGTAGCAGCTCCATCGATCCGCCCGGGCCTCCCTCCGAAAACGGGACTCAACCCCACATCTGCTATAGCCAAACTTCCAACATAAATAGGATGTATACTTAGCTATATCAATTGTTGAGAGCCGAGTGATTAACTGAGGAGTGGGAGAATAGGATATCTGTAGGATCTTACAGTAAAGTGATAGGTATGATAGGTAAAGTGAAGGTATCACTTTAGCATACATAGCATGTTAGTGATACATTACTACCTACAGGTTTAAGTTAAATCTTGCAAGCCAAGTGAATTAAGAATAATCACGTCCGATAAGTAAGAAGCCGATGTATGTTGTGAATTAATTAAGTTTAGCCAAGAGTCTGCTTTCCCTATCTAGAACGTACCTTAGATGATTTCATGCTGCATACCTAGGATGACACACCTCGATGATTACCTATAGTAAAACGTGTTAATTCTCAGATTCATTAACTTACGCGATCACGATTTGATGATATAGGTATGTTATTTCAAACATAAAGCGTCGTGATACCTATTTAAGATTACTTCACGTTACAACCAGTAGGTACCTACTTTTATGAACGATATAGATATAGATAGAGGTTCTTATTAAAAAGCTAAAGTAGGTAATCTAAAACTCAATGTTGAAATTGAGAACACCATTTTTTAGGCACCTGCTTAAACAAAACCGATTTTTGAGCGTTCTCTTGAAGGAATTTAATTTATAAAAATACTTAACCATGCCTATAAGAATACCTACTTAGTAACAACCATTCCTTATTTCATGCTATACCTGCCTGTAAATTTAAAGTAACGGGTAAGACACGACTTAGCGAGCATAATTTATGGTCATGTATCTTCGAAACAGTTTAAAACCGCGAACGACCGATGTGGAAACCTTTAAAGGATACATTTTTCCTTAATGAATGGTATTGATCGCTCGTGAGGCTATAAGCGTATAATTTACGACTACGCATATCCCGGGGTTCGCTTCGCGTGCATCTGAAGGTGTGTTATTTATACCCCCTTTTTTATTTATGCCCCCTTTTTTCGCAGCTCGTAACGGCTGGCTATAAAGGGGACGTAATTTTAATTTCATGATTGGAAAGCTCGATTGGCCGGTTATGTGGCTTAATGAGTTTATGGGGGCAATGAGTGGAGAATAACGGTCGTGAGACCAAATCGTCGAATGCATGGATTACAACACACAATACTGGCCAGTTCGCTGATTGTTCCAGATTAAACAAGTTATTAGCTGAAATTAAGAAGCGAGTTTCTACAAGGTAACTGTTGCTGCGGAGGTGGTTTGGAGTAAATACTTCATCAACAACCCATTACTGTCCGACTGCTGGGCACGGGTCTCGTCTCATAATGAGAAGGATTAGGCCATAGTCCACCGCGCTGGCCAAGTGCGTATTGGTAGACTTTACATACCATTGAGTTTTTTTAAATTATAAACCTCTCAGGTATGCAGGTTTCCTCACGATGTTTTCCTTCACCGTTTAGCAAGTGATAATTAATTTCTAATAGGCACATAACTTTGAAAAATCAGCGGTGCGTGCCTGGGATTTCAACCTCGGACCCCTCGATAGAGAGGCCGAGTTTCTTAACCACTAAGCTATCACTGCTGAGTATTTACATAAAACACTTTTAAATACTTATTTTATATGTGTATCTAAATAATTTTCAAATTGTATAAAAACGTACCCAAGTGATGCGACTCTTATAATCGATTTGTTAATTTTTAAGTGCTTTTATAAGTAAACTTCGTAGATAAATTACATAGGCAGGTTAGATATATTGAATTTATTAATCGAATAAACTACGTTGTGTGTACGACAGATATTATTATTTATGTACCTACTCACGCTGTAATGCAATTTTTTACGATTACGATGCAATCAATTACATCGATCATAAAGTATTGTAAAACTTTCACTAGCTACTGGTAATTAAAGGTGTAATTGTAAATACCTTTATTGTGAAATAAGTAAGGAACAAATAGGTATTTAAGCTATGAATAGATGTTGATTCTCTATTCACTATGGAAATGAGGCTTTTGTTGTATTTACTCTCTGTTAAAGATGTAGTTACTCAATAACTTTGATTATCTTATGTGTTTCTACACCACAAAATATTCTACAACTTAGATAACTCTGTAACTTTGGCAAAAAGCTTTGAACTGATCTTTTTTAGAACTGAACTTATTTATGAAATTTACCTATAGAAAGTCATACCTATATATTTCTTGTTTGTATACGTCCACAATATGAAATGAAAATGAACTGTTTCTTTTGCCATGACTTAAAATACAAAGTGGGTAAACACATAGGTATTTGAAATATTTTTATACTTTACATATTATTCCACATCTTGTTGAAGTAGGTACATCGTAAATAAATCCACTTGAAAACCCAATGTTTTCAAGGACTTTCTAAAAGCGGCGACTCCTGTAAGTATATTCCCACACCGAATCTGAGCAGATAAATCTCTTCTACACCCCGCCCTGTCTTACGGTCCATTAACTTGAAACTTTTTGTGCCTTCAGAAATATATTTGTAGGCACCTTAAAAGTACCTAACTCTACATAACGCAGGCAATAAATAACTCGAACTGGTTAACTTCACTGCGTTATTAACTGAATTTTAACTACAATGTTGCCTTTATATTCATAACGCATTTTAACTCCATCTTGAATTTTATTAAATCTTACAATAAAATATGTTCTTACACTAAACCTTTGGAACGAGGCAAAAAGCTGAATCTTTGATTTATACGCGCCGCCTTTAACCGAGGATTATGTTCGCACTTACTCGTATTATTTTTTACTTCGTTTATTATTTGCAACAATGTTACATACTCGTACCCTCGGAGTCACTTAACGAAAATATGGCGTATTAAATCGCATAAAGAAAACAGTGTTTTCAGAAAATAGTTGAGTATAAAAGGAAAGTTGTAAGAATGTCGTAACTTTGGACATAAATTTTGTGAATGGCTTGAAAAGAATCTATGGCGAGAGAATTGTTAATAAAGATATAGAGCGATGTATTACGGGACATTAGTGACGTTTTACGAGTGGAATGATGGTCGATCCAGTGAATGCACCCGTAGGTCCTACGATGACAATATTCGGCAATTTATCAAGCTGAAATAATTTGGGAAACGGCCACATTTTATATCATTACGATTTGGAGACAGACGACGCCATGGAGACAACTCCCCTTACTGAATTATTAGAATAAAAATATTTTTATTGCAGCAAAAAACAAATGCTCGTGAAATCTGAAATTAATTGATGTGATTAATTGATGACAATTTTGTTAGTGGATATTAACTGTTGGACAGATGTATTAACTAAATGAATCTATATAGTGTACTTAAGCTTTTAGATAGAACTGGAAATGTGAAAAAAATATGTACACATTACTTCGGTAAATAGAGGGCTATTTACCGAAGTAACATGTATATTTTTTTTACATGTATATTTATAATAAAATGTTAAAATATTTCTATGAATAACTATAAGTATTGATAATTTAAATGATAAACTGCAATAAGTACTACTAGAATATTCCTAAATAAATATTTCGTGGAAGGTATTTTGAACATAAATAAGTTTATGACAAACAAAAAAAAAACTATTTATGAACTAGGTATCTTAAACTAGATGAACTAGGTGTCTATGCGAGCAAATTGGCCTAAATATAAATATGATATAATTATGATTTTACACATTGATTATGAGCTTTACATCTGTAGCAAGCATATTGCAATATTATTCATCACTAATTCAGAATAGGATTTTAATTATTTTATTTCACTTATAAAATTCAGATACCTACACCCATGTCAGATAAAAAATGCCTTCTTTTGGGTTCGTATACGATAATTTTACATAATTTATACATGTTCCGCCGATATATATTCTAGAAATGTTTCCACGGTACCTATCTCAAACCGGCCATAAATGTCTCGGGCAGGATAATATTTTACGGCGGCTTAGAGGCGGGGTGGGTTGCCCTTATCTCCATACCTACACATGTGGAATGACATTCAAATTTATCGACTTAAAATATCCAGGCAGATTAGAAACGAGATATCGCATCCGACCCGACCGTTGAAGTGGAATAATGTATTTTGGGATGCAAAAAATGGGCTTATATAAGATCACAGCGTACCTATTTATTTATGTGTATATATATAAATCGATGTAGAAACCATTTATATTTTATTGTTATTATATAGATTATTTAGTATAGTAAATATTGTTAGTAGAATGTTCATAATACAATATGTAGAAACTATGTTTTAAAACATTCAAAAGTTAAAAAATTGTATTGATGCTTTAAAATTTGCCTCTCAAATAAAGGAAAATTAAGACTACAATGGAGATAAATATAACAAGTAAGTAATGGGTACAAGTTGTTATTTAAAAGTTACAAACAAAAATAAGTATGTAGCGCTATAAAGTGCTATATTATTATCGAATGAAGTGTTAGGAGTAAATAAATTTTAAAAATGTACCTTCTAAAATAAAAGGAAAAGGAAATACCTACCGACTTGTTAACTTATCTTTCAAAATATCACAGCATGAATACGGATAAGTTTCAAAGTCTGTATAAAGTTGAATTATATTATTTATAAACAGAAGTGAGTCACAAGAGTACGTTAGTTGTGCAATCAACTAGTTACTACGTTAGTTACGGTCATAATAAACAATCAAGACCGACTTGCAACTGGTTAATGTCTAGAATCTACGAGACATAAAAAATCAATTACCTACCAACTGTATTTAGATATAATAATAAAATTACTTTCCGTTTTGGAAAACCAGTTTTATTTAAATGAAACATTACATTTCATATTAAGTGATTATATAAAGGAAATATATTATTTTATAGTTGCAACTGAACTATCGTCATACGTATTTTTGCATTTTAACGCAATGTCTCTTTCATCTCGTAGAACTGTACCCTTAGTATGAGTTTTTTGTTTTCACAAAAATGACAGTTTTTGTATTTGTTTACGCATTTGCCCATACATTTCCCATCAGCGCCCCCAGCGGACTGTATCAGAACTGATTGGAAATGTATGGGAAATACGTAAACATACAAAAACAGTCATTTTTGTAAAAATGTACAAACTTATACTAAGGGTACCGAACATATAAACATCTGCTGTTGGATGAAGACCTCCCCAAGATTATTAATATAAACATCACACATGGCCATGTGTGTTGATAGTGATATAAGATAGAGACGTTGGTATCCATAATTTTCCATTTTGTAAAATTTGACAAAATTCTAAGTTAACATTACATTGCACTGTACGCGCTGAATTTTGTTGCTGTTTATTTAAAAGGAGTAAGGCACTTGAGTTAACAAAACCTATCTATATAGGTATGTAGCAAAATGAGTAACTTGGGGTGTTTCAACTTAATAGGTATACGTAGCTATACCCATTTGTAGCAACAGTAAGTACCACTTAGTTCTTTACATACTTAAATAGCTAAATTTGTTCGACATTGGACAGTATTATTACAAATATTTTATAGCTTTTATTTTTTCTCTAAAGACTCCACTTTTTAAAAACATATATTGTTTGTATAATTTTAGGTATTTTTTATATTTGCTATACATATATGAGCTTTAACATTTTAAGGTAGGTATGCATATACTTGCTACTTAGAGGGAAATTCTGTACGTAATCGGTAAATAGGTACCTACCTACTTAAAGTCATTTGTAAGTGAGACATTAGTGGAAAATGCTGTTGAATTAAGCCTACGTGTTTTAGCAACATTGTAGAGTTTTCAATAGACTTTCTTTACAACCTACATAAGTGGCAACCAGTTTTAAAGTGTAGTTAACGAACACAATTCTTACAACAATCTTGTATCAAAAGTAACAAACACATGAATTCAATCTAATCCATCTCTGTTTTATAAGTTTGTTGCCTACGATGTTGGATAGGCATTCTTTAACTACTCCAGACAAATTGAATACCGAACAATATTTAATGCAAGCAAATTTTGTCTCAAATTTCATTTACTGTATGATTTACTAGGTATTAGGTTATATTTTTTATATATACTTTCTAGCTGACCCGGCAAACTTTGTACCGCCTCAAAGTCTATTTATCAAATATATTTCATATAAAATATAGCCTATGTTATTCGTAGATAATGTAGCTTTCGAATGGTGAAATAATTTTTAAAATCGGTTCAATAGTTTTTGAGCCTATTCATTACAAACAAACAAACAAGCAAAGTTTTCCTCTTTATAATATTAACATAGTGTAGATAAAATTTTCTTGAATTTTTAATCAGATTTTATTTATTTTACCTACACTTATATTATGATATTTTTGCCACAGAGTTATAGAAGAATACCTAGGTACTGTTAAAACATTTGTTAAACAGCAGACCAGCCTAGTATTTTCATTTGACGATAAATAGAATTTAAAATGAAATTGGTTCATTTTTATTCATATAACATCTCTAACTACTGCATAGGTAATTACTACCTATATACACCATACTACACTACCATCGCTATGAGATTGAAAAATACTTTATTTGCAATAATTTATTTCTGACAATACACACAAAGACTAACAAATATTTTAATTTAGTATTTTCTGAGTTACTCGTTATTTGCCTGTGAATTCATAACCGAGAACGGTGTCAGATTTAACAGTTTTCGAAAACGGAGCAACAAAGATAAATACAGACTTAGCGCAAGCGGAAGGCACATATCTTGCATTTTAATTGAAAAGTTAATTGACTTAACCGTTTATATAGCTGAACTCATACTAGGAATCTGTATGAGATAGATAACAGCAGCCTTAAGCGCTGCTCTGTTCTAGTTTGAACGGAGTTCTATTGAAAAGACACATGACGGTCCAATTTGGTCGATCTCGACACTATCGGCATCGGCAAAATTTTTGGGTAGATTGTCATACAACATAAAAATTATTTTTTTTATAATAAAGAAGTAGCAAACAAGCATGCAGTCCACCTAATAGTAAATAGTTTTTTTATAATATTGGAGTAGCACATGAGCAAGTAGTTCACCTGATGGTAAGTGGCTACTGCCGCCCATGGACATCTGTAATCAACCCCAGATAGGATTAGATATTCCTACCTGAGGTCTACCACAGATGCGCCGCTACCCCTGAGGACTAAGCTGGAACGCCTCGGAAAAGTACCTACGTATGTCTCCCTTACCACACCCTGTAAACCAGAACATAGCAGCTTTAACACTGCTGTTATGAGGTAGAAATTGGTATGGCGGTGGTGCCGCTGGAGTCTAACTACAGACGGTTCTACCACCTTCAAAGCACCCTTCCATAGAATATAGAAGAAAAGACAGAAGGAAAGAAATCTTGTAAGGATTAATTGTATAAAAATACAGCGCAATTAAATTAAGCTTACATATCTTTTGTAAAGTTAAAATGAAATATACGAATGCCATAAATAAAAGTCGGAATCAAGCAATAAATTCGGAAGGTTAAGTGCTGTACAGATTACGTTTGAGAACGAGACGTGATGGAGAGTCTACATATACCCACGAGTATTATAGGTATATGAAAATACACCTACATCATCATGGGACTTACAATTATTACATTATTACTCGTATCATAGGAGACAACCGTGGAAAGCAGTTTTCCTTCGAAATCAATTTATTGGAAGGGCGTATACCTAATTTACATACTAGTACCTACTAGTATGAGCAAGTGACGTGAATCAACAACAACAACCTTTTCTACAGATAGTAATAAAAAAACTTTCAGTTGAGGATAATTAGTTGTATGAATGAGACGTATACAATTTCTGGAAGCCTACAATGGCAGTTTAGAAGAGATACCATTTATTTAACTTATATCCTGTAATTTTGTAATCTGAGCCATAATGTGTGCCGCTTCCTCTTTGAATTAGTTATAAGTCCTATAATTATAACACATAATTTTTAGTATGTATACATACAAACTTACATGTTAATTTGTAAGTAGTAATCGGCCAAGCGATTTAGGTATCTAAAGTTATTTGTGGATGCGGGTTGACTTACATATGAGGCGACCATGTCCTCAAGAGTGATAACGCATCTGTAATAGGCTACTGGAAGAATCCTTATATAAGGTCGGTAAGAAGAAATGAGTTGCGTAAGTGACTATCATGTGGACTGAATTCTCGTTTCCTTCTTCTATCTTATACAAAAAGATAAACGGATAATTGAACGGAAGTTCATCTAAAAGTCAAGCACAGATACGTTGCTAAAGAGCGTAGTGGAATGTTATTGTTTTTCGATTACAAGGGCGTGGAAACAAAACTATAGATATTGCTATTAACATAACACTTAAATAAGGTATAGCAGAGTGCAATAATGACTCACCATTGAGTGGACTGTATGACATTTTGGTACTTTTGAACACAATAACGCTATTTTCTCAGGAAATCACTGAATACACGAACACGTTGCAAATAACCACTACAAATGAAGTTAAACGCTTTTAAAAGATTTTATAAATTTCATACGATGACTACACTCGGTTGTGTTTCAAATTGGACTAACACAGCCGAGTAGTATAGTGGGCTCGACTGAGTTATATGAGGCGTCAATAAACCAAACCACATCTATTATTCCACTGGCCGAGCCTGAATTTAACAGCTGACGTTGAATTTTAAAATCGCTTTATTGCCCAAATTAAGGCCGTTGCCCTAATTCTGTACGAATCGCATGAGCGTTCATTTTTAATTAGACCTTAAATAACGTTGCCTTCAAACAAGCCGTAAATAATATTAAGGGTTTACGAATTATTAAGGACGGTTGATATGTAGTATTTGAATTGTAACTATACGAAAGTCTCGTCAGGGCAATGGCTGGGGCAAGGAGTACGCTCCAAGTCTTCTTAAGTTGTGACATGAAATAGTGAGATATAACGCTTGCCACTCATAAAATCTGGTTCAGATATGAAAGAGTGATATCAGCCACTATATTAAGTAGTATAATAAGTACCTATAGTTAGTAAGTAAGAGGTACTCAAGCTTAGGAAGATAACACACGAGCGGTCGTCAGGGGCAGTAACGCGTCTACGGCCGACCTAAGGTACGAATTCAATCTTATCATTGTAAATGCTTATAGATGTTTATGGTTGAAAAATACTGCTTTCTTGCAGGCATACTGCATACTCGTTTGCTTCTTACATTCATCAAAAATAAAACCTTAATCCCAGTATAGTAGTAGTAGTCCCATCAAATCTTGTAATATTTCAAAATGTGGCGGCATGACTTAAAAATGTGAGCAATAAACAAATATTTAATAGTAAATATCGGTTTTAAAGCTTCATACACACTAAATATTGGAGCGCGAGTTTCTTAAGCTGGCTCAAAATGATGTAACAAGTCGTGCAAACACGGTGTGTGTACCCGAATTATTAACAGGTCCTCACCACTCGAACGACTCCACTAAAAGGCAATATAAACAGCCTAAAACCCTGTAGAACAACCAACCTTACTACAAAAGTTAAAGGTACAAGTTTACTTAATTGTTTACAGTAACTAACTGAAGTCAGATGATCCGGTCAGTTTATTGCACCCATCGGCAATTCCGAGTTAACGTTTGACTAATTTGTGATATCTTGTGGCGATGCCATAAAAGACAGGATTGCTTCGATCAGCTGGTTGAACCTCGATAATACGGCACTTTGTAAGCGGAATATTTATTAGTTTAATTATTTAGATAGATACGACCTGAAAACTATATTAAAGTCTCATCATGTTTAATGTCTCAATCTTTCGATTTTCACGAACATGTGATAAGAATTTCATTTAAATAATCAAGTAGTAATTATCTAGTTTTATAATATTAAGAATCCTTTTTAGGTAGAAAATTATGTGGTCTTAGAAAGAGATATGATGACCTAGTACCTATGCATAAGCATTGTTTCCCGTGAAGGGAGTTCCGGATTCAAATCTAAGGCACTTAATCACGTGCCGAATTCAAAATCACCTAAGTAAATGTTTAATATTTAATAATGTATATTTTCTTATGATTTTACAGTGAAAGCAACTTGGGGAAGAATATAATGTTCTCAAAGGTGTACGAAGTTTATCAAACTGTATTTGGCTTGCTTGATAGAAGTCTTAAAACTGCCAACTGAAAGTAACTACCTATAACTCTCTGTAATTAAGAGGATACTAATATGTTGGTAATGAGTAAAAATAAGTAAGTATAACTATAGGTAAAAGTAATACAAATAACAGACCTGTAAATCTTTGAAGTTTCGGCGGTGTCAGTATTTCGGCGCAGGTCTTGCACTTATAACATCGCCGCTACCTTTGACCACATGTTTTTACTAAATATACCTAATAGATCTTTAGTTTATTAACAGAACTAACGTGTAAAGCAACAGAAACCGAACCATCGACTGACCATAACACACGTATTCACCTTGAACCCTGTTTTCACTTTTCGCGTTCAAATAAACGCGTGTTTTATTGTTTTGTATACTGTTATGCAAATGAGGATCGCAAACAGTAGCACATTTATGGAAGGGTTTCCTAAAATAAGAAAAAAGTTAAAAGTGAAAGCCAAATGCAGACATATTGTATAGATGGTCACGCTTCCTTCGCTATTGTTAGCATAAATATTTACGTTACGGCATGCAAAAGAGGTTTTTGTGAAGCGACTACCGAATTGACCTTTTTTCGAACAACCCTTTTGGCAGCTTTCGGCGTTCTGTTTGTTTATTGATCTCTATTGACACAGGCTCGTGTTTGATGTGTCCAATTGGGTGTTAAACCAAATATGAAACTTTTGTCTTCGTTTGAATGAATAGGCACCCATCGAGAATCATCAAGATAAATGAAGTATTGTTGGGAATAAAAATGCAGAATAATTATATCTATCTGCTTCTTTATAACAATAAAATATTTTCATTTCTAGTTTTTATGTACATATTTAAACGTACATATTTAAAAATTTGCGATATTTTATCTGATTCTGTAAAAAAAGGTTAAATAGTTCTCTCTTACCTACAAGTCGTAAATAGGCATACAATCTACTTAATGATAAATATAATATACCTATCTGTCCTCAAATCTGTCGCAAACTAAGTACTACTTCTGAGTAGATACTAATTTTTATGTAAGAATTCTAGTCCCATCTACCACGCAATTTAAGTTAGAACAAATAACCGAAAATGGTTACTAAGTGTAAAACATTTCCGTAATTATTGGATATTATGACACAAGTAAAATCCTGTTGATAATGCGCCACAGCTGATATCCTAAAATTATATAAAGATTCCCAAAATGAATTATAATACAGCTATAGCGAGAGCAGTAGCTGGTGGGGCTCGGCATAAACTTTACGACGGGGATGCGAGACGCCGTAAAACTCGAAATAAATCCAATCGGGGACCCAAGGAAAACAATCCACTTCGCTCGGGATTACTCCAGATAGGAACGGACATTATCATTGAAATGAGATTCGTAAGATGTCGGAAATTACAAACCTTGGAACGTAGGTAGATAGTATAGATATAAACAAATGTACCTATAGGTAAATGTATTAAGATATGCACCTACTGTACCTATTCCTATTATATATTGGCGCATAAACACCTCAATAGATTACTTTGTTTAAAATCTATAATTTTTTGATTAACTTAGAAAGCCATATAGGTAATTTACATTTTTATTTAATACAAATAAAAAATAATTGATACACATATTATTAGAATATTTAATTCGTTTATGTTACACACACAGACATATGTCTGTACCTACTTACATATATGCAAATCTTGGGTTGGTACGAATGAACTAATTTAAATGGGATTACCTAATCCCTAATGTGTACCTACTCATATGGATGATATTCGGTTAGTGGTCCTTTGAGCTTCAAAAATGTGGCTCGATAAAACCTAAGTCAATAATAGGTACACACTAATGATGATAGGCCCAACATTAGTGTGTAACTAACACACTTACTAAAACCACAACTAAAAAACAATGTGTATTTAACAAAAAAGTTATTCAAGGATATTTTACCATCTCCGGTGGTTTGAGCAAACCATCCATTTATGTAGTTTTATAATTTTATTTTCAATCAAAAATTACTTTATACCCACATAATTAGTTATACAGTCCGCACAATTTAACGAATGAATCGTATTAGCATAAAATAGCAATCGCATCATTTTATCTTCACATGAGAGAGGCTGTAATTAATTCTATTAACACTGTTATCTGGTCTTAATTAAAATCTTATCTTTATTTAACTATCTACATCTAGATATTAAAAAAAATTGAGAAACTTGTACAAAAATTTGTTTGTTTCTTTTAAAATGTAGTTGTAATGTGGAATTAAAACATCCTTTATATACCTACTACTGCTACTTTATGTGCCTACCTACTCATAATATATTATAGGTATAATTGGTATGACGTTAAGAATATAATTATGCATAATATTTTAATTATCTTCATATTAATAAGTGGAGGTCAAATTTGCGCCGTTATTGAGTAGGTAACTACAGCGTATGGGAATAATTTATGGCTTAATTACATATCTATTACAAAAGATGAGTCTCCTATTCATAGGTATAAATGACTCTAAGTAGTGAGTTACCAGAAATAAATACCTAATAAACAAACCAAACAGATTATCAAATACTCAGCCTATGGATATTTCCAACATGAGAAGTCGCTAATTTATCATAAAAGATCTATTTGGCCTGATTGAGTGTATGATCACAAAAACACCCGTTAGGGCTTTCAGATATTTGAACGACACCTCGCATTGGCGGTCGCAGACTACGCCCTTAGTATTAATTAATTTTAACAATTTTTTGCATACCTTCATCATCGTCATCAACCCATTATTGTCCTACTGCTGGGCACGGGTCTCCTCTCCGAACCATAGTCCACCGCGCTGGCCAAATGCGTATTGGTAGACTTCACATACCTCTGAGATTTTTTTTATAAATGTCTCAGGTAATTGCATCTTGCATATTTCGAAATTACGAATTTTTGGTAGACAAAGATTGGTTAAGATTGTTTATTACTAACCGGCGACAACCACACAGATGTATATAAACTAAGATGTATTCTTTGCCATCTAACACAAAAACATAGAGATCATCTGATCATAAGTTTACTTCATAATAACTTTCCTTGCATAATAAAAGCATAATAACAGGTGGATTCTGCGTGGAGTGCAGCGATGCAATATCGCCGACTAGTCAGCAATTAGCGCGTACAGAGCAAACATCGCCGTTCTGCGCAACGCTGCACTTTGTACTGACGTCATATTAAATATTTAAAATAAAACTCTTGTGTGTGTCAGTTTGTAATATTTAAATATGTGAGGGTGTCTTTCTACCAGAGAAATAATAACGGTTCCTGTATAATAAAAGCAACATAGCACGTAGATTCCGCGCGGAGTGCAGCGGTGCAATATCGCCGACTCGTCAGCAATTAGCGCGTACAGAGCAAACATCGCCGTTCTGCGCCACGCTGGGCTTTGTACTGGCGTCATATTAAATTATTAAAATAACACTCTTGTGTGTATCAGTTTGAAATATTTAAAAATGTGAGGGCGTCCTTCTCCAAGAGATATAATAACTGTTCTTGCATAATAACAGCATAATAGCACGTGGATTCTGCATAGAGTGCAGTGGTGCAATGTCGCCGACTCGTCAGCAATTAGCACGTACAGAGCAAACATCGCCGTTCTGCGCAACGCTGCGCTTTGTACTGGCGTCATATTAAATTATTAAAATAAAACTCTTGTGTGTGTCAGTTTGTGATATTTAAATGGGTGAGGGTGTCTTTCTTACAAAGATATGCGAGGTAACTAAGCTATAGATTTGTTTCCAATTCACTGATAGGATTGCTTAATTTCATTTTGCTAAGCTATGTTAAGCTAAGTTATGTTTTTATAGAGGGTTGCGAGATATAGATTGGAGCTACGGATGCAAGATTATGGTCGCAACCCTTTTAAAAAAGTATATTCATAGCTTACTCTCATAAGAAAAGTCTTTGAAAGTCATTGCATAGATCAACCAGCGACAACGATACAAAGATTTACTTTTTATTCAGTTTAGAATCTATAAATAAAATAAAAAAGTAAACACGAAAATGGTATCGCAACTTATTTTGTTAACCGTACATTGCGGTGTAGGAGCGGCGCGTTGCAAGTTACTTTGTGCTGGAACGAGCCCGTAGTCAATAGTCTGTGGAATACGGCGTACTGAATCTACCTAGGTATTCCACCTACGTAGTATTGAGTGTTACCTTAAACACATATTGTGTGTCTTATGAGGGAGTGCGAGTTTAACTCATTTGCGTTTCGGAAACGTTGGAACAGATTCTAGAGAACTTTTACTCTTAGATCTCTACCCGAAGTAAGATTCCCTGATCTTTAAATTTTGATTTTTAGGTAGGTATCTGAGTATGGAAGTCTTATTATTTTACTTTTATTACAGGATTTTTACTTTTTTGCTTTTTTGGGATTAGCTCTTAAAAAAGGATGTTTTTTCTTCTCAGTAAGTTTTGAAAAAGTCATTGTATTACCTACTATATATATTATAATGGTGAAAATACATCATTAAAGCATAAACAATAAATCTTATGAAAACTTATTTTGCTAACCGTACAATGCGGTGTAGGAGCGGCGCGTCGCAAGTTACTTTGTGCTGGAGCGATCCTCGAGTCAATAGTCTGTGGAATGCGGCGTACTGAACCTGCCTAGGTATTCCACCTACGTAGTATTGAGTGTTACCTTAAACACATATTGTGTGTATTATGAGGGAGTGCGAGTTTAACTCATTTGCGTTTCGGAAACGTTGGAACAGATTCTAGAGAACTTTTACTCTTAGATCTCTACTCGAAGTAAGATTCCCTGATCTTTAAATTTTGATTTTTAGGTACATATCTGAGTATGGAAGTCTTATTATTTTACTTTTATTACAGGATTTTTACTTTTTTGCTTTTTTGGGATTAGCTCTTAAAAAAGGATGGTTTTTCTTCTCAGTAAGTTTTGAAAAAGTCATTGTATTACCTACTATATATATTATAATGGTGAAAATACATCATTAAAGCATAAACAAAAAATTGTATGAAAACTTCATTTGCTAACCGTACAGTGCGGTGTAGGAGCGGCGCGTCGCAAGTTACTTTGTGCTGGAGCGAGCCCCGAGTCAATAGTCTGTGGAATGCGGCGTACTGAACCTGCCTAGGTATTCCACCTACGTAGTATTGAGTGTTACCTTAAACACATATTGTGTAATTGTGTGTCTTACGAGTGAGTGCGAGTTTTCCTTATTTTTTTGTAGTAGCAGTCCTGATAATACGTGGTCATTGCCGCACGGTTGTAATCAACTCTATATACTAAAAGGTGGTAGAACCCTTTGTGGTTCGACTCCGGCGGCACCACCGCCACACCTATTTCTACCTAATAACAGCAGTGTTAGGCGCTGCTGTGTTCCGGTTTGAAGGGTGTGGTAAGGGAGACAGACTTTTCCGAGGCGTTCCAACTTAGTCCTCAGGGGTAGCGGCGCATCTGTGGCCGACCTCAGGTAGGAATATCTAATCCTATCTGGGGTTGATTACAGATGTCCATGGGCGGCAGTAGCCACATCAGGTGGACTGCATGCTCGTCTGCTATTCTTATATTATAAAAAAAAAAAAAAAAAAAAAAAAATACTTGTAGAATTTTTTTCCAATGTGAGGTCGGCAACAGATGCTTTGCTTAATACCAGCATTAAATTGGAATCCTTTGTGTAGGTAAGTGTCTCGCTTGCTATATTGAAACCAAAATATAGCAGTGTTGTTATTATGCCAGAATAAATCATAACGTGTGTATAAATTCTTTGCAATCTAATTATTTACCGATAACCGTGAAACTCGGCATACAAAGCTTTTTGCATGGTTTTTATGCAATTCATTTTACTTCTTAACATATTATGGCCACTTATTAATTTATAACCATAGATCTACCGAAATTTACTCGTGAACAGAAGCTCATAAATATCTAAAATTTTATTTTCGTTAATATATGCTGTTATATGGGTGTTGATGAACTCTTTCCACAGGCTAATTAAGATAGATAAATATCTGCTTTTTGGACTAAACATCATTATGAAAATATTTGATATACCTACCTATCTACAAAAGCAACAAAACATACAACTTTGTTTGAGTTCACTAACATCTAAAAAAGAACAAAATCTTTCCGCTTTACAATTATTTCAAACATTTTGACCTACTTTTGAGAGAATAAAATTACTTTCCTTCTTACAAAATGTTGGTTATTGCGTAGATCATTATATCTATTGCTCTTTTGTACGTAATAGTCACTGTAGACCCTAAAGTAATCCAGTTGTATCAATAAAACAATCATCAGAACAGTGGCTCTATCATCAAGTCATTAAAAAGCTTGCTGTTAAAACTGTATAAACAACACCTAGATTGGTGCGATGTGAGATAACACTTAATAAAACGAAATGAAAGTCAAAATGTATGTATCTTATTTTAAAATTATTGCTATTTTTTCGGTTTATAATTATTTATTTAGACCTGTCAAAATGCGCGTTTTTAACATTTCAGTTTTTTTTCTATTTCTAAGGTATAACTTACTGTTTGCAGATTTTTAAACATGTTTTAGAAAAAAATATTATTTTAGAGAGTATAGATTACGTTTATAGTCTTGAATGGAAGTAGCAATACGCTTCCAAACGGAATGCCAGTAACTGGTTAATTGTGTGTTGTATGTAATTAAGAGTTCGAAGTACCTACGACAAAAAAAATTGTATTATGAATTTATCACAAGAGTATTTTTTGTATCCAAATATTTTACGGATTCCTATATCGACATGGAAGAAAATCAAGATTAAAATACAAATATGCATGGGTAGAAATATGCATAGCACATACGCGTGGACAGCCAAATGTAAATCTAGTGGCTTATAAATTAAACCTGCAATTAAACTTAATGCGGCCACTGCTTTTGATGAATTCAAATCAACATTCCGATGTTGTGTGTAAGGGACTGACTTTTGGGAACCGAATTCGGAATGACAGCACAAAATAATCTGAAGGGACACCGTTACTGCTTAAAGGTTTTTTTGCGGAGCTCACACCGTTTTACTGAGTTCGTAGATAGCAATACATCTATGATCAATTTTAAGGAGGTTTTCTAAGAAGAAGAACCGGCTATCGATGATAGTGACCATCTAAATTTTGTATTTGTACTTCTCAGATAAAATTATTCTTTTAAAATTAGTAAAGACTAGTAGAGAAGAGTACACGTAAATAGAGTTTTACAAGTAGGTACATGTGCTAAGATCACACGATTTGATATTAAATAAATGTAAAGAAAACGCAAAGATCTGTTAGATAGATTAATGAGGATGTTTTTATATTCACATCGATTTATGTTTTGGTGTCGTGCGGGAGCCGACTCATGTTATTTAGCGCCCTTATTATAAGAAATGGTAACTTATTTACAAAATGTACATATATACAAAAACGAAATACAAAAATATAAAAACATAAAAACTACCATAAAAAATGATCACCATCGCTGTCCTTGGGCAAGGTACCCAAGATGCTGGCAGCATTTCCTCTTTGAATTGCTATAGCAATTCGTTGAGCGAAATGCGTGCCAGCTCCTGGATCTCCAGAGACGTCAATGACATCGACTTATTCAATGTTTCGCTAACATAAATTGGAGTAGTTGCATAATTAAAAGCGTTAGGTATTTTCCAAATGCTATTAGTATTAAATTATTTTGGCTATATACCAGTATATACTTAAATGAATGAAGATAGATATAAATTATAGCTGTAGGCCGCTAGAGCAATCATAACATTTACCTAATTATGAGTTCTACACAGGGTCCGCCTCCCACGAAGCCTTATCAGATTGTGATTTAAATAATTTAAACTACACTATGACGGGTACCTAACTACTGAGTGTGTAAACACGTATCTATTTAAGTAACGGCATTAAAACAGTTATTTCTAGCTGCCGTTGCTTAGAAACGCGTAATTTATTTAACTACATGTACCAAATATAATATTGTTCATAATTATCTATACTACCTACGTAATGTACTAATAAATATAATATTTCATCTTATAACTTTATTAGCGTAATTAGGTATTTAGATGCTTAAATCATAATTGATATCTATGATATCGTTCGTGGGCTACAGCATAGTGGATCAATAAAGTTGATTTTATTATGCTTATCTTATTTATGATAGCTACGAGATAGTTGAAATATAATTTTATCAAGAACAAATTGTGATTAAATAATTGTTGTAATCGAGTAGGTGTATATGACTAAAGAATAGAGTATGACTTAAAGATAACGTATTGCTTAAAAATAAAACAATCGTTAAAATTAACAGACTGATTTTATTTTGAAAGAGATGAAAGTTTACTTTACAAATCAGTTTGAACCCCGTCGCAGGATGTGAACGCAAACAAATACTTGACGCGGTTGTGGGATCGACCGTAGCTATGTGGCTAACAATGTAGTAAATAGATCACGAAATGAGATTCGGATAAGACGAGGGATGAAGCGAGCGGCGCGCGCTTCGAGCGAATTCACTGAGACGGAGTCCGGGCTTGCGGCCGCCCCGCCCGCCCAGCGAGCGCATACCGCCGTACGACGCCGACTCGATCGGCCGCGCTCGCTCACCGCGCCATAACCGACTATAAATAGTGCACATAATTAATTTACAACACCAGTAAAAGTGATGATACTAGTTTATCTACTATAAATCTGTGCAGTGTTGTGATCGCGTGTCGCAGGTAAGTGATAATTGCTCAGTCGCATGCCGCGCTGTTTGTGGAGCAAACACGGTCGCCGTGTGAATCGCGTTAGAAAACAAAGCGTCGGGAACTCTTTGGGTGTCGCGTTCATGTTGGTCTGTCACAATTCGACACTTTTCGTTGAATTTTAGCTCCGTCTCAGACCGTTACGAATTTCCTAAGAACGTGGTTCCCTCCTTGAGATGTTTATTAGTTAGTTATGTGTGTGATATTTTGTTTAAAATATTTATTTAAGTTGTTACAGTTTACATTTATAATAATTTGCAATTGATTACTATTCATCTCTTCGTTAAATCAATTATATGAGAAACATCTGATAAATTGTAATGAGAATTATAGGTAGGTATAAAAAAGGGTTTTATAATGGATTTGAGTAGATATCAAACACTATAAAAATATTAGTATTAATTGTGCTCATTTCTATTAGTGCATCAAATGATATGTCATAAATGCTTAAGCCTAGCCTGTAATATAGGTATTTGGGGATGTACTTTACAATCATTGTAACCTGTCTATACACAAAGATCAAATAATTTCGACGGTAGACACTTATGCATTCAGCGAACTGTTTAACATTAATAAACAAGAGATCATTAAAATTAAAATTGGCACCAAACACGGGACGAGTTTAATGCAAATTAATATAAACAACACACAATGTACACTATCATCAACCCATTACTGTCCCACTGCTGGGCACGGGTCTCCTCTCAGAATGAGAAGGATTAGGCCATAGTCCACCGCGCTGGCCAAGTGCATATTGGTAGACTTCACATACCTTTAAGATTTTTTTATAAATCTCTCAGGTATGCAGGTTTCCTCACGATGTTTTCCTTCACCGTTTAAGCAAGTGATAATTAATTTCTAATACGCACATAAATTTGAAAATCAGAGGTGCGTGCCTGGGATTTGAACCTCGGACCCCTCGATCGAGAGGCCGCGTTCTTTCTTAACCACTAGGCTATCACTGCTATGTACACTAATGTACACTAATGTAGATATAAATTGCAAATAGAACGGTACCACGCAGAGATGCTAGACCAAATCAAATACTAAACGGATAGAAGGGAGATGTTTGTTGGTTTAAAAGTAATCTATATTTACGATGCTGGACGCGTAAGATGGCTTCTAATTTATTATTTTATTGCATGCTACTTGGTTCGTTCTTTATGGGCAATAGATCAGGTGCTCTCTTGAAATGGTTACAGGTATATCGGTGAGCAATCGTTATACAAAACTGTTTTGAGATAAACTACATGCCGTAAATCAAATAAGATTATTATGAATATTGCACAAATGTTGTAGGCACATCAGCGAAGTTAAATGACTTTTTATATTGCTACCGATTTTTAAAGGAGTAGCTAATAACTTAATTAATTACCAAGCAGTGATGGCATAGTGGTTGAAATACGGCCTCTTGATTAAGGGGTCCGAAGTTCGAAACCCTGGCACACCTCTGATTTTTCAACATTGGGTGCGTATTAGATATTAATTATCACTTCTTTTAACGGTGGAGGACACAACCGGAGGATGCATACCTAAAAGATATATTAAAAATAAAATCTCAAAGGTATGTTAAGTCTAACAATACGCACTTGGCCTGCGCGGTAGACTATGGCCTAATGCTTTTCATTCTGAGAGGAGACCCGCGCCTAGCAGTGGGACAATAATGGGTTGAAGACAACGACGCCCTAATTACTTGTCGAAAGCAAACATTAGGTAACTGTTGTATCATCGTCATCATCATCAATCCATTACTGTCCCTGTTGTATAGAACTGTAGAATGTAGAGCCGCTATAACGCTATCAGTGATAATAATCTCTCTGATTAAATTTGGATAACGCTTTTCTCTTGATGGAAGATAATTAATGGTAATGTGTTCTTTGCGTAGTGCGATTTAGTAACTTGAATTATCTCTCACTCTTTCAGGTTTATTGTATTCCTGTTTGCTATTCTTTAAGAAATTTACATAAATACCTTCCTAGGTATCTCCCTCAAAGTATCTAATATCTAATTAAATATTTTAAATATTAAAACAAAACAATAGGTACAGATTATTGATGTTTATATTGTTTCATCTCATATCAATTGGTTGCTTTCCCACTGCTGAGGACGGGTCTCCATTTTAGAGTGAGTAGAGTTGTATATATAAAGTACTAGTTAGGTATTCATATACTTGCCATTACCATACAAATTTGTCTTCATTCATAGCCTACAACTAACTTCATAGCATATGTACTTCATAGTATACCTACTAAAAATGTGAGACTTATACACATCACAATATCATATAAGTAAAATACGTAAAAAATCAATTAGGTTGATGCTCTAAATGGTTCTTACAATACAAAATAGTACTTATTCATTAAAGAATCTTATAATTAAAAATTTATTATTATGATGTTATAATATAGCATAGAACAGAAACAACACAACACAAACACAAAAACGAGCACACGAAAATGATTTCAAATTCCTACATTTTTAATCTATTTGAATATTTATAAAACGAGTATAATGATCATAGGTTACACCTATGCATAAATCTTGTTTAAACGGCAAACGGTACAGACGCACCGAATCAAATGAATGCCACGTATAAATACAACAGTGGATAATAACAACAAATCGTAAACGTAGCCTCTTAAAAATTGACCTCAGTCTGAACAAATCGCTTTATAACCTTAGGCTGAGGTCATACTAGGCAAGTGTTTAATGTCATAGAAATAGAAACATGAAGTGAATCTGTTTTTGAGGTGTTATTTGTGTAGATATTTATTTTCTTTTTTTTTAATATTAAATCTGGCTATAAGGCAGACGGATTACATAAAGGAAAGTGGTCACCGTCGCCTATGGACATTTGCAACACCAGAGGCGCATGAGCCTCTGGTGTTGCAAATGTCCTCGTTGGATTTGAAATAAAGCTCTTTTTGCACCGTGTTACTTATCTTGTAGGTATTCGAACTAGCAAATGTTAAGTGATACTACCCATTATGGACAGATCATAAAATATAGTAACACCTACTTAACATCAACGTAAAATAATTTATTCCATTAAATACCTAACGAATAGAATAAAATCTGATCCCTAACATTAAGTGTTCCAGTTCGCGTCACTTTAAATCTCAAATTTTATAAAGTTCAATTGTTCTTGTTTTAAAAGTAAAAGAAATAGTAAAGAAAAACGTCGGCATCTTACAATTATGGGCCTCTTTTATAAATTCTCAAACTACTGAAAATTTACTACACACACGGTCTGCGTCATGGCCTAATAATGAAAAAGTATTTGAAACAATAAATCTACTCATATTCAATGAGTACACTTAACATATAATTAAAACCACTGTTTCGCAATAAAATACAACTCCTATAAGACATAACATGAAATAGGCGTGGAGATCGTATCTCTAGAGTCAGAACGATACATTTAAACCACGTCAAAGTCATTAAAAAACTGGTATTATTCGAAAATAATTGGAGCATGTTCACTAACATTCGTAAATTAAACGAAAATTGTATGTTAACAAGCAAGTTAGGGAACGTACCCATACTACGTGCCCCATCTGTGGGTAGGTCTTTAAAATATTAGATTTTTGTCACGTCTCCATATTTAAATATGGCATATATGTCGAAACGTCGGCTGATTGAATGAAAACAGCCACTATTTGTCGGACAGTTTACTGTTTAGTGGTTGTCAAGCAAGTCGACGAGAATCTGTGCTACAGGCGTATACAATAATGTCGTTGTACGATCGGCTGTATACAGCTTCACAAAAAATTCACATTCGCAATACTTACTTCACATAGCATATACTACTGGTGGTCACCGCACGGGGGAGGGGTCGAAAAATATTAAAACATAGGTCACGTAGTATAGGTACGTTCCCTTAGTTAACATAAACTTAAACGTCGGTTGTAGAAATGCCTAGTGCGGGCGCGGCCTTAACATTGCGTAAGATCGCTGGCTAATCCACTACTTGGGTGTCTAGTTTTATGTGGAGATACATAAAGCGTAATAAACTATGTCTCTTCAATTTGAAACGTGTTGTACGAAGTTGAGTCGTAGCACCTTGGAATAGGTTGCAAGTAAAACCGAGGATGCGTGCACGTGGGTGAATCGAAGCTAGGCTATTATGGCTTTACGGCCCCCTGTCATTCATTTAGCAAATGTGATAGCGGATTTGAATGATTTACATTGGAATGAGTGGATCTTGAAGCATTTTCGTTTGTAAGATATTGTTTTTTGTAAGCTACGTACTTGATATATGAGTAGGTAAAAGGTATAAACTCAGTAACGTGTAGTCTGAAAGAAACATTTTGACAGAAGTTCTTTGATTGTATTTAGGGAAGCTGTATTAATACGAAGTATTAAAATCTATTGAGTTGTGTTTAACTGTATCAAAAATTTTAAATTTAATACTTTTAACATCAATATTTTTATAGAAACAGATTATTACAGACAAGTAACCTATATCTATTGTCGTACCTATCTGGTCTATATTAAAGCATCATTTTAATATTAGTGTGAATATAGAGTTATCGTTTTATAACTTCAAAGTAACTTTACTTTCGAAACGTATATGTGTATTTGCTATATACATAAATACATACATGCTTTAGAAATGCACCGTACGCTTTGTCTCTGAATGTACTCGTAGGTAATAATTAGTGGACTTTTCCATTCAGTCATTTATATGTCGTTTCAGGTAGTTATTACCATTCTATTAATCATCATAGTTTAAGAATTAGGTAGCATGTAGGTAGATATATATAAAACACTAGATATGGATAAGCTCTACATTTTTGATGGGCTTACATTTATAGAAATGTAAAAAAGTATACGAAAAATTTAAATGTAGAGATTGAATAATCGTGAATAATTAGTAAATTAGGTAAAAAACATACTACATTACATAGGTGCCTATTGACATTTAGTTTATACCTTTTATTTTAATCATTGACATCTTTTTAGTGCCTAATTTGATAGTTTAGTTATAAATATTTATAGGTAATAAATGAACTAATTTCAAATCATTCTCTTATGCAAGAAAATTAGCTGCTAACTCATATGTTTCAATGTAAAATATCGGAAAACTGTGTAATGTAACTAAGCAAGTACAATAGTTATCTGATAAACACCAGAGCCTTATTTATCTAAGTAAGTAGTAGTTACTTATTTACATAACAGAGACCGCTGAACAAACAATCTACCTATCTTTAAAATAAAGAACCGAGCCGCATTCACTACGTAGATTTATTGCGATATCATTACGATTTCCATCTTAAAACGATTTTATGCCATGTTTTATTTAATCAGGAGTGGTCGTAAACCTCACAGAGGTAATTACAATCACGTAGTGAGTGTAAATTTGCGGTGGGACGATGTATTTCTGAAAAGAATCGCCGTTTAAAGTAGAAAACGGTGGATTCTAATCAATATCCAATCAGCGGTGCGCAGTAAAGTTAACTAAGCGGGAAATTAACAGAGTCGGCGCGAGGGAACTTGCAACTATAAATATATAGATAGGAGCTGAGTTAGGGTTGCCGCTTCTGTCTGCTGTAGGCTATTCTGTTTTATGCTCCTCATTAGTTATAGACATTTAATGTGTGAGGCACGGATTGTGGCACAGAAACCGTCTCACTTGGCAACAGTTTGGTAACGTTGCCATTGTGGTCAAATGTTTTCTGAAAAACTTTTGTTTGTATACGATGCTGTTCACCTATATTTGAATACAATTGAGTATTTTGACAATTTTAATATTTTATGATGTTCATTTTAATATTTATATGGTGCTAGTTGTTACGTGGAGAAACCCTGCATGAGTTCCTCTCAGATAAATAGATAAATACCCACAATTTTCCTCTGGACGCCCTTCATGGGAGTCACGGGTACGCTAATAGCACTCGTCCGCTTTTCCGATGTTTCGAACTGACTACAAGTTATAACCCTAGTGGACATATTGTAGAGTCGAGCCGCACGGAGACGCTACGTAGGGATCATTGACAATGTAGGGTCTTTCAATAGTTATAATGTGTGGTTTACTTTATTCGTTGTTCTACCGTGTATACGTGTAAATAATATTAGGTAACCACGTAGAACTGCCTACGTCATAATTCTGTGTTGTTAAGAGAAAAATAAAAACGAAATATATGTAGAAACGAACACTTTTATGTAATTTCAATATAGGTACTACCTACTTGATACATAAAAAAAGGTGAATTTTGTAGATTTTTTGATTAAGAGTTTTGAATTTATTTCACTGCAGTTATAATTATTTGTGCGAACTGAATGAATCAGAAAGTACCTACTGAAATGATTTTGACGTGAAATGTATTTGAGGAAAGGCTGACTCCGGCGGCACCGCCGCCAAGCGCTGCTGTGTTCTGGTTTGAAGGGTGTAGTAAGGGGAACATACTTTTCCGAGGCGTTCCAGCTTAGTCCTCAGGGGTAACAGCGCATCTGTGGCCAACCTCAGGTAGGATAATCTAATCTTACCTGGGGTTGATTACAGATGTCCATCGGCGGCAGTACCCACTTACCATCAGGTGGACTGCATGCTCGTCTGCTACTCCTATATTACAAAAAGACGTAATATGCAACACTTTTGAGGTAGGTAGGGGACTCTTTTGCCGCAACCAGGCTTAGACGCTCAAGAGTTCTTCAATAAGGTTTAACTAATGAAAATAATCGGAACCGACGGCTTAAAAAAACCCTAAAAATGTATTATTATCTACACTGAAGTAGATGTCAACTTATTTTACATAGAAGGTACTTAGATAAATAAATAAATAAATAATAAATAAACGCTTTCTACACTCACAGCCCCACACTAGGATTCCCTGTGTCGTGGGTGCCATGGAAACACACATAGACAAATACACAAACACCTAGACCCAGTAACAGAAATCTAAATTCATCATTTAGATATCTGTCTGGCCGGGGATTGAACCCGGGACCCTTTGCGCGTCAGACCGGTATGGTGACCGCTCCGCCACGCGGGTCGTTACTTATTTTATTCATAGTAGATCGATAGATTAAGCAATTTAGTATGAAAACTAGTACGTAATCACAATTCCTACTCGTAAATAGTCGATAACCATCATCATAATAAGTCTAAGCGCCTGCCTACTATTTTATATGAGCGTTTTACAACCAGAAGCAGTAGAACACAAATCACCTATTCCATTCAACAGCTAGAGGCTCGTTGAGTGCTAATAATTCTGAACATTATGAACTTTTTAGTAAGTTGTTAAAATAATTATAAATGTTTGTTTGCCAACAGGTAGTACAATAAAGTTGGTAGGTTTATAGGTAGGAAGGAGTCTTCTTGAATTAGGTATGTATAGTCCACGTAAAACTGTTAGTCCGCTCTGAATATAGAAATGAATCGCGTCGCCATAGCAAATTGTATGACTACCTGCTCGCAACAACTTCAGTACCCTTACCATGAGTTTTTACGTTTTGACAAATAGACTGTTTTGGTATTTGTTTACGTATTTGCCCATACAAATTCCAATCAGCGCCCCTAGCGGATTGTGTCAGAACTATAGTGTCAATAACGTAACATTAAATGTCTAAATTGACAAAATGTCGCTTTATGTTTCGTCTCTCTTTTTTGCGAACATGTGAGCCAGACAAAAAGACTTGAGCACTTACTTATCGTTACGTTTACTCAGTCTACTGAAGCAAACGGAACAGAGTAATGGATTGAGTAAACGTAACGTAAATTTGTGGGATGTTTTGAAAACTCATGGTAAGGGTACAGAGCGGACTAGCAGTTTGGCGCGGACTATACCTACCTACTTAGATGACGGTGTTTGAATCGAATCAAATCAAATCAAGATATAGAAGATATGTGATACTAATAGAAATATGGTAGAACCAGAATAGTTTATCCAGTACGACTGTTACGCATTTTTGAAACAGTTCCTGAGTTTCAGTCAAAGGGTGTGGATTCTGGTTGACTTATATATTGGCATACATTTTACATTTTAGTCCTCAAGATTGGGAACGCATCTGTGATCATAGAGTTACTTACAGATGCCCACGCTCATCAGAACCATTTACCATCTGTTTGTCTGTTAGCCACTTCAGTCTTATACTTTCGGTACCTAATTTAGTCTATAGACAATTTATGGAAATTGTAAGTAAGGTTGAAGCTATGAAGTAGTATTCATTACTATACTTAATGAAGGTGGTAGTTACCTGCAACTCTTTGAGGATCGACTCCGGCAACACCGCCACACCTACTTCAGTCTAATAACAGCAGTTTTAACCGGTTTTTTATTTTGGTTTGAAATGTGTACGAGAGACCTTCTTATTCAAGGCTTTTTAACTTAATTCTCAAGTGTCGCAACTCATCTATTGCCAATGTCAGATAGGATTCTAATCTTACCATGGATTGCATACACGTTGATGTATTTTAAAAAGCTAACTTCAATTAGTGTTAGTGAAGGGAACATGGTAAGTATATCATTGGGATCTTGACGTAATTTGAGCGCATAAAGCTAACGATTCTTCGGCTAATTTCTTGAGGGCATAAAATAGTAGTAAAGTTAGTAGAGTAGTTACGGTGATGATGCTTTGATTTTACTGTTTGTTATTTATGCAATAGGAACCGATATATTACCAACGGTGGCTATCTATATAATTAGGTATTCGTAACATATAGATTGGTATGCAGCAATTAGATAGCTACTTTAGAAGGTAATTGTCTTAAGTAGTTAAGTATTATTACTAGATTATTATAGAGTCTAAGACAGGTAGAAGGAATTATGGGTATAAGTTTCAATTCAGTGATACCGTATTGGATAGAGTTACAGAAATAGGTAGAGTTTGGGAGCTATAGTTTCATGTAGGTTACATTAAATAAGAATACCTACTACTTAGATATATACTTACTACTTAGATACTTAGATAAATGGACATAATAGTTATTATTTATAGGACATAGCAGTAGCAGGTAGGTAGTACTTAAATATATTTTAGATAAATACTCCTTTTTCTGGTTAAGTAATTTAGGTATTTTTTTCTCGTAGGAATATTCATCTACACATACTATATCATACCTAAATTTATAGTTTATCCTTAACTTTGACGAATATAATAATTTTATAATTACAATTTTTCAATTCGAAAGAAGTAGGAATACGAGTAATATCACATCATATACATGATAACATAATAAGTAATATTACATACACATATATCTGATATTAAAATTAATGAATAAAGTAGTTTCTTACCTACACCAACTCTATCACACCTACAACACAAGATACCTAATTGTAGAGTATATTCGTAACCTGCCCACCGCATCAACTTGCAAATTGTTTGGAAGTGCCCGCCTTAAAGATATTAACAAAGATGGCAGAGCCGTGGGCGGGTCCTCTTTGGGCGGTCCGTGGGCGTGGCCTATCTTAAGTCGGCCCTTTACAAATGGCGCCGAAATCCGCCAATAGTATCACAGGTACTACTTTCCATCTTTGGTCGAAGGAAGATCGCGGTTGAGAGATAGAGACAGATTGTTGGATCTCTCTTTTCGTCTAATGTGGCGTAGAGTCTGTTTTTTTCTTCTTCTTTTTATTATTTTTTAATTGTTTTATTCTATGTTTTCATTCAGATTTTTATTTTTTTTATGAAATTTTACTTTTTATACATTTTTTATGTTTTTTATTAATACTAAAAAGTATGACGATGTGTAAGAACATTACATTACGAAGTTACATCAAAATAAAATTATAATAATTATAATAAGAGGATCAATAAGTTACGAACCCATCTTAAAATTCACCACGAATATATTATTGTAAAACTATCTTTTTTACTCTACTTCAATAACCAAACTCTACCAAAAATATATTTTTGTAAAATTATGCCATCTATCTTTTCATTGCAAAAATATTTAGAAGACCAAACAAGCTCTACATCATGAACCATAAAGAGAGTGGAACTCTACTTAACCACCATGCAAAGAAGTTCAACAATGCTTCAACAGATGTCGCTAGTAAACTCGTCAGCTCGGAGCGTCGTGAATGTTTTAAAAGTTCCGCTGATGTCGCACAGATGGCGTTGTATTTTTTCAAGTAAGCGTTTGCACTATCTTACAAACTAAGGATGTGATGGTGAATAAAGGAGACTTTTCTTTTCTTTTCTTTTTGTTTTGTTTTAATGAAAGATTGAATTTTGTTCAAATAATGATAGTGTACGCAGAGGATTTAATGAAATATTGAAAAATAATTATAATATTTTATGTAGAGTATCTAATACAGAAATAAAATCAAGGTAAATACTTACGTACGTATTCGGATTAATTATCTAGTAATAATATACTGAAATTATGAATTTGGAATAAACTCGAAAATTAAATTTAGGTAAATTCTGCCTTCTCGGTGGATGGTTTGTTCTTATTGCTCTACCAATAGATTTATGTTTTGTATGCACCTACCAAAATTATTTTCTTGTAACCAGTAATTATTATTTTCACTGATTTCAAAAATACGTATTTACTTATAACAAAAAATGACAAATATTGAAATATTTATAAATGATATAGATAAATTTTTAATAATATATTTTTTAAGTCCATAGCATTAATAATAGAAAATAAATATTTCCCTGTAACTCTTTGATCTAAGTAGCTTGGTATTTTTACCAATTTTGATTTAACCGGAATATAATACCCTTATTCATACATTTTGAAGGTGGTAGCACTCTTTGTGGTTCGACTCCGGCGGCACCACCGCCACTCCTATTTCTACCTAATAACAGCAATGTTAGGCGCTGCTGTGTTCCGGTTTGAAGGGTGTGGTAAGGGAGACAGACTTTTTCGAGGCATTCCAGCTTAGTCCTCATGGGTAGCGGCGCATCTGTGACTGACCTCAGGTAGGAATATCTAATCCTATCTGGGGTTGATTACAGATGTCCTTGGGCGGCAGTAGCCACTTACCATCAGGTGGACTGCATGCTTGTCTGCTACTCCTATATTATAAAAAGAAAAATACATTTTAATAGCACCTAACAATTAGGTATAAACTCTTTATATCATACTTTAATATAAGTGCGAATTTTGCAACTTATTTATAGGGCTCTTTTTTGATATGCTCCTAAATTCATGTTTTAATTTAGTTTTACTATAAAACAAATTGCCATTGTTAACATTAAATTACAGTCGTCCACGTCAACGATGATTTCTTGAAGGGAGAGGGGAGTGAAACGTTTCTTTGTCTACGTTTTCTGGAATGTACCTACTAGTTGATATCCACTTATTTGTTTAAAATTTAAGTCTAATTTAAGACTTAAGTTATTATATAATTAAGATTACTAGATAAGAGAAGTTCATTTTAAATGTTGGCGAGAGTGATAAGTATTTGAACAGTAAATTATCCCGATTGTATCCATATTCCTAGTCATAGCTCTATGTAGAGCTTACAATATGATTATTACTTTGAGTATTTTAACCTTGCTCCAGACGAGATTTCTTGTATGGCTTATATTTGTAAATAATAAATATTTATTTACTGTACTCAATCTTTTTATGTTGTGAAGTAGCTATTTTATAACTCACATTTTTACATCGAATATGTTCACATTTTTTTTATTTTCAATATCATATACCTAAATATTTCTTAGTAAAGATTATATAGGTATCTACAATACGTCTGAACGTAACCTTATGGTAATTCTGTTTTAATATTTCCTATTTAATACGCTTTTATTTATGTCCTTTTTTGCTTGATTTTCTATTACTTATTAGAGTTACTAAACTTACTATTTTATCTCTTTAAAGAAGTTGATACTTATATTTATATTAATGTAGATAATTTATAGGCAGGCATAGCAACAGATAGCTATACAAAATCCTAACGCAACACCTACAAATGTATCTACTACAATATGCCTACCTATCTATATTCACAACTTGGATCTAGTTGCCATCTACTTAGGTAACAAGATACAAATAGAAGATACCAGTTGATCAGTGCAACGTAATTTGAACTTCTTCTCAGTATATAATAAAGGAATGTAGAGATCAAATTCGCTTGTAGTATAGATGTTAGCTTGGGGAGAGCACAGGGTGGCATTCGGTATCGATCGGCGGCCATATTTGTCGCGCATGCGCGTGGTATCCTTTGTATTGATACCTACCTACGCAATCACATTAACCGCGTTGTCACAGAGATGGCGCTGCTTTTTTAATTTATTTCAATTATCTTGTAAGAATTCCATAATTTTATTTTTAAGTTATCTCCATTTTTTTGTAGTTGTGTGTACTTATATTCATATCGGGTATTTGCGTTTAATTAGTTAGGTACTTATAAGGGGGCCTACCCCCTTTACCATACGAATTTACCATAATTATTTACGTAAATATACCTATATATTTACGTAAATAATTATAAGTACCTATCCAATCTTCGTAGCATTAGATTTGTTTAAGATTATTATCATATCTATCATCTTTCGATTATGTCTTAGAACTTTCCATTGTAGGCTATTCATTTAAACAGACATGTGTTATAGGTAGTATGAAAATATAAACAGTAAAACACAATACAAAATCCGAATCATAATTTAGAATCATTTGTGTAGTCTTGTGTTTTACCAGGAATAATTTGGAGTTCCTTTTATAGCAGTCCAGTATGGTAACGTGTGGTAGAGCCATAGTGTAGAGCTTTGTATTTATTTTTACGTTGACTCTACGGAGTCTCCGCTTACCATGTAATATTATTAAATGAATTATTACTATAAAAGCTTAATGATAGTAAACGTTATTTGTTACACTAATTTGTAATGTATTAACGTATATTCTTTGGACAATTTAGTCTTTAGGAGTGTAGGAGATACATTTCAAATAGAATCAATTCTAAGTCGAGGTTTCTCCTTAAGCCGATCCCAAATACATTACAAGTACTGAAAATTGTTATTTTCCAACGTCTTAGATTAATGTTATGTATTAATGAAAATGCTCTGCATTTCTTTTAGATTACAAGAAAAATGAAACTATATTTTTATTACAATTACAAAAATAAGGCCTATATGTACCTAATTACAAAAATAAGGCCTATACATTTATATGTATAGGGCAGACAAACTGTTCATCTGGTTATTATTATTATTAAAAGTCTATTATAGTGTCTTTTCTATGGACCATAAATAACTTTTAATTTTTTTTAAATTTATTTTACCTTTTTTGTAATGAATTGTTGGGAATAGGCCACAGGAGAACGAGAAAATAAACTATGAAATATAATAAAATAAAATTCACTCCAAAAAGATACTTTTTATTATATCGAATCATTGACAGAATGACAAATTAGAAGAAGTAAAAATATATGTTTTTCAGCTGCCAGCTTTATCATATATAACCTACTTGAATATTATACATTATAAGAGGCTTGAGTTTTTGCTATATTCCAACAGCCTCCCTCAAAAATTCAAGTATAAAACAATTTATAAATACGTTCTTTGCAGAACACTTCTTGAATGTCATTACATCTACCACCACTTCACTAGGTGTTTCGTTATGGAGAAGAAGCGGCGAAAGAAACTCCATAACACACATCTTTTTACAATAAATATAAATGTTTTTACAATGGCAAACTTAACCATGGCACATGTGGAGCTGAAGATACTTCAGACCACATCGATTTATCAGTCAAATATACAAAGAAAACTTCAAACAAAACCTTATACTCGTACTCTGCTTTAGCTGATGAGACTGCGACAGTGTCTACATTGTTTTCGTGTGTTTCACGAAATTATGCAGTTTTAATTACTTTGAACAAATAGTTTCTAATACTATGTTTGTGCGTCTCGTCGCGTTCTCAGTTTCTCAGTCAGAGTCCACATAAGCAATAATTAACTACTTATAATTACAGCTTTCATTGATTAGGTTTAACTATTTATATCTTTTATATAACATTAAAAGATGTATTAAATATTTACACATTTAAGACAAAAAATCTGGATGCGTAAGTACATTTACTTTTACATTTCTATACAAAGTAGTAACTTTAATTTAACTCTACAATGTGCATCATGGTATAAGTCAGTATTTAATACTGAATAATTTATAAGGAAAGTGATTAGGATAAATTACACTTATAGAATATTTTTAACACATTTTGCACATTAGTAGACTGATTAAGTGATATTGTATTTGCTATTCTTTCAACATCTATATCAAGAAATTATGTTATTTATTTTGTATTTGTAATATAAATTATTTGCATTAAAATGTTTTTGCAAATTTATAATGCTTATTTTCTTGAAATTATTAAACCATATACATACGTGTGGGACTATACATATATCTTATTCTATACATATATCTATTCTTATCCGTATTAATTTATCTTATATAGGTATATTTAAACATTTATCTACATGCATCTGCATGAGAATGTACCTTTAAGAGTTTTTAAACCCTATATTTAAGAATAACATGAAGACGTTCAAACCAAAGCCGAGATGTCTGCTTTAAGCCGTTAAAGCTTTTATTTAATTTACTTACTTTATTATCTTCAGGCAACCTTCTTTATCTTTAGCAACCTTTACCTTCTGGTACTACCATATAAATATTCTCTGTATGAAAACCATTATAATATATTTTTCTAATTATATCAAATGAAATTTACAAAGGTAGTATTTTCGTCCATATGGTGTACATTTAAATCTATATAAATGTAGTAAATCTGGCTATTGGTGCGAACGTTACATCTTAATCCTGTAAAATTTCTTACTGAAAACTGAATTTCTTAGTGAAACTTCGAGCAACTAAACGAGCTTTGTTATTTTTTCTGATTTACCTACTTAGTTCATTATTATTTGTGGTAAATACCCACTTGCAACTAATAATGTTAACATATTTAGGTCTGTAAACAAAATATCAGATTTGATTGCTCCTTTGTGGCTTAATTTCACTTTGTACTGCTTTTCACCATTTAATAGGCACCTTAAAATACCTTTAAATTATTTAGGTAATTATTGCAAAGTACTTAATAAAGATCAGCTATCAGGATTGTGCATCCGTATATAATAATTCAGGGATTGATCAAGTATTTAATAGTTATTGTTGACGCATTATCATTTAAGGAATGTTGTTGTTAGCTTTCAATTAGTTTCGCCGAATCAGAGTCAGGCTTTCTAAATTTTATATTGATATGTAATGCTCAATGTTTGTTGTCATTATTTTCAATATTTAATTCATCAACTACATGATCTGCTTAGCAGCTATGGACATTTCATTACTTTTAATATTTAATAATGTATATCCATTAAAATCTTTACCAACTAGGCTGGATCTAAAATATTTACACGCTTTTTATTAGCTTCACCTGTATGTTTGTATGTTTGTAACCGACTTCTTTGGGCGCGATTTTGACCCACTTTAAACGGCCAGATTTCGTTCAAACTTTGTAGATTTATTTCACAATTATACTATTTACTGTTCCTTAATTGAGTCCTAGATTCATTTAGATTTTCTACTTTTTAGTTAATTTTATCATAAAAGCGTGTTTTTTAGTTTTTTGAACTATATTTATTTTATCTTTAATCTTGCTAACTGTGTTACGAACGTAGCAGTAGCACCAAAACATTTTCATATGATCGATTTTGTTTTTACCTTGCCACAATTTACATGGTGTTTTATTTATTTATTATCAGAGCTTTAGTGGGGAATATGTATATTTTTATAAATATAAGTAGGTATATGACTGTTGTAACAGCTTCACCCCAAAAGCTTTATTTAATTTCGCATTTACAACCATTTCGGTTAATATACGATTCATTTGCTCTGTTTCACCATTTTATTGTGTTTTATAAGGTAAATTTTAATGATACATAATTATCTTGCCAACAAAAATTCCTTAAGTTCATTATTTCAGAAATATATTCTCGATCATTATCATAATGTAAATGAATAATGTTACTATAGGATACATTTTCACTTTTAGACTTTTAAAATGATACTTATTTCCCATTTAAAATACATGTAACATAAAGACAATTTTTGTCATCAAAGGAAGTCGACGTTATCGAATCGCAAACATCACAGTGAATAATAAAAAAAAAAAAATGTTTATTCTTTTTACTATTAGCTGGTCAGTCTTGACTTTCAGAAATTCAAGATCACAGATTACATATAAGTATTCAAGATTGTCACATGACGGTCAATAATAAAATCTTTAAAAATATTCAAATTTCATCAACCCATTTATTGTCCCACTGCTGGGCATGAGTCTCCTATCAGAATGAGAAGGTTTAGGTCATAATTCATCGCGTTAGCCAAGTGAGTATTTGTAGACTCACATACCTTTCAGATTTTTTATTATATAAATCTTTCAGGTGTAGAAGATTTCTTCACGATGTTTTCCTTTACCTTTTAAGCAAGTAATAATTAATTTCTAATACACACATAACTTTGAAAAAATTCAGAGGTGATTGCCTGGGATTTGAACCTCGGACCCTTCGTTAGACAGGTCGAGTTTCTTAACCATTAGGCTATCACTGCTATTCAAATTTAATTTCTGTTTATTCAAATGACCGTTTGTGCCATAACTAATACGATTTCTAACTTTGAATTAAGTTTATTTTATACTGTGAACTATCATTTTATGAAAAATAATGATACTATCATCCTTTATACTACATATTAGACATTTACTATTTTTATAAATATGCCCTTCATTTTTTAATAACCGGCACATACCTTTTATTATTCAATTCGATTTACTAAGAAGTTGCATAGGTACAGCTTAAGTTCCATAGAACTAAAGTTCCACAGAACTTTTGGTGAACAGTATAGAATTTTAAATTCTTTGTTTTTGACCTTTACCAAATCTTTAGCTCCTCCAATTTTAAACGTAGTCTGTCATTTGACACATATTAATCCTTTGTATTTTCAAAGTGATCAGAGTTTTCAAATCTAAAAGAAAAACAAGTGTCAGGGTTAGAATTGGAACAAAAATCAAATAAATTTCATTTTTAAGACATAAAAGCGAAACTGTCCTTATTTTTATTTGCAGTGTCCAATGCATTTACAGTTATATAGCTACTACTGTCTCCATTTTGTTTCAATTAGGTACTTGATATAATGACAGTTAGCATCAGTAATAGCGACGGGTTCAGATCGCAAAAAATATAATTTTTACACCAACAGTTTCCATGATAAAAAATCATATTTAGCTTGAGTATCTGCATGATGTAGTAAGTATTCTTGTAGTAGTTTACACATCTTTCTATATTAAAATTTATATTTTTACAAGCGTGTGATATTTGAAGTTCAGTTGTTTCAGGTCTCAATTTTACTTTGAATATTTTGAATGTATTCATTGAATCTAAAAGATGAGACATTGAATTATATGCATTCCGTCGATTCGTTTCATCCTTTGATCCATAATCCGTCGATCCATTTCATCCATTGATCCATTTAATCAAGTTTAGCACCAAGTTAGTGATCATATTACTCAATCATTAAAATAAGTTGTATCAGCGTTTTATATCTGGTCGCAATTCCAAATTAAGTTGTTTCTTACGCAGTCAAAATAATTGTGTAGCCAAAAAATTCTCCATTCGTAATTTTATTTAAGTCATCCATTATTGTTTTCGCCGTAGACAGTATTGGTTTAGACACTTATATATTATTGTTTGCCATCAAACATTTTTCATGTGTCTTTTTCTTCCGCAACTCCATGTTTAAAATATTACATAAATTTTATACTTAGTAGATGACTATATTTTTCAATATTTTACGATAGCGTAGCCTGGGCCCATAACCTGTTGGGAATAGGCCACAGGAGAACGAGAAAATAAACTATGAAATATAATAAAATAAAATTCACTCCAAAAAGATACTTTTTATTATATCGAATCATTGACAGAATGACAAATTAGAAGAAGTAAAAATATATGTTTTTCAGCTGCCAGCTTTATCATATATAACCTACTTGAATATTATACATTATAAGAGGCTTGAGTTTTTGCTATATTCCAACATGAATAATTGTATTTTTCGCCAATGCCCTATTTTAATCGATAAGTAGGTAGGTATCTCTACCGTCGGTATGAAAGTAACCAAAAGTTTTCCGACGGCAATGTTCCGACGGCATAGTTCATTTATGGTTTACTTTTACATAGAGAGCGATATGTAGCTAGTTATTATTTACAAAAAATATTAATAGAAATAAAAGTAAATGAACTCTAATACAAGAATAACAGAAATGCAGATTTGAATATTGGTATTTTAAATATTAATTATTTTACGTGTTAATCAAATCAAATCAAACTTTAATCCTAATCAAAATTCAATCTAAATATTAAATGATTTTTTTTCACTATTATTTTTTCAAGTAGGTACAACCTACAGATAATAATCATTTAATAATTACATTTAAGGTCATATTTAAATAAATATCCTGGAATAACTGTACCTTATTCTGTAGCAATAATTGTCATATAAAACAATTATAAATGTATGTATCTACAAGATTACTTATTACGACTAAGATTACAAGATTAGGTACTTATTATTATGACTTTAAAAATATATTTAGCACTTTATTAAGTTAAAGGCAATAGTTACAAAGTATGTCATTATAAGATTTTTTATTATTCCAAGAAACTGCAAGCCACGGTAGTAAGTTATCGTTATTTAGTATGTAGAGACAAGAAGATAATTTTTATCAGAGCGAACAAAATAACAAAGTTCTGTAAAATACGACCATACATTTTAATGTTAAGTTATGTGGTTGTTAAGCGCACTTTCAAAAATATCTTTTCTCTGTGTCCTTTTGTGTGAACAGGTTATATATTAAAACAACATGAAAGCTTTTTTGTAAATATAGGTACTAAAATGCCTTATCATTTGCACTCGAAAGTATCGTAAATTTAAAAAAAAATATATCTCACAGATCGTAAGAGGGAATAATCTGTAGGAATCTTATTGAATCATTTATTATGTTATAGTTTTTTTATTTAATTTTGGAGATTATGTGATAATGTAGAGTCTACATAACTTGATTATAAAACTTTTACAAAAAAATCACTAAATGATATTCTTTAAAAAAATACTAACTTAAGTACGTCGTTTGACTGTAACCTAATATATATGGCGTGTAAATTTGTTGAATATTTACGGTATATAAACATGTAATTATGATATTGCAATGAGGTTTTAAATCTTCTTTGTCGTTTTCTTCATTTCCGAAGGTCGTGCTCGTCCTGGTAAGCCTCTGTGGAAGATCTGACGAGCTGCTTCCAAGCTACCCGGTCTTCAGCTTGTCTGAGAGCGGTTGTCACTGGAAGTCCCGTAATTTCTTTTATGGAGTCAGACCATCGACTAGGTGATCGGCCCCTAGGTCTTCTCCCATCTACTTTGCCCACCACAACCAGCTTTTCAAGGTTGTCTGGATCTCTTCGCGCTATGTGGCCAAAGTAGGTTAGAATGCGCTGGTAGCAGAGCGTAGATAACCTCGTTTTAATTTTTAGCTGTTGGAGAATCGACTTATTGGTTCTTTTAGCCGTCCACGGTATTCGTAACATTCTCCTCCAGCACCACATTTCGAAGGCATCGATCTTCCTTCTGTCTACAGCTCGGATCGTCCAGGACTCAGATGCGTACAGGAACACCGAGAAGACCAAAGTCCGTACTATCCTCATTTTGGTGGCATTGGAGACGTTTCTGCTCTTCCAGATTTTTGTGAGCTTGCTCATTGCATTTTTGGCCATTTGAGTTCGTCGGCGTATCTCCTTTTCGCATCCTCCTTGGTTGCTGATCATGGATCCAAGGTAAACAAACTCCTTTACCGTTTGCAGGTTTGATAAAAGGCCAGTCTGTGAAAGCTGCTCAGCTCTATCGACGAACATGACTTTGGTCTTTGCCCTGTTAATCGACAGCCCCACCAGCTTGCTCTCGATCTCCACTCTCCGAAACAAATTTGCCATCTCACCCTCTGATGCCGCAAAAAGTGTGGTGTCATCTGCGTATCTCAGGTTGCTGATCTTTTTGCCACCAATTGTGATGCCTCCATCCCAGCCATCCAATGCTCTTCTCATGATGTACTCTCCGTAGATGTTGAAAAGGAGAGGAGATAGAATACATCCCTGGCGCACTCCTTTTTCCGGTTTCAGGAGTCCCGAGATCACATCATTAATCCTGATCATCGATTCACCATCCTCGTACAAGCTTGCGATCAATGCTGTTAGATGTGTGGGTACGCCCATCTCCTGCAGGATGCGCCATAGGCAGTCCCATCGTACACAGTCAAACGCCTTCGTGTAATCAATGAAACACATGAGCATCGGCACGTTGAATTCTCGGCTCTTCTCTATCATCTGTCGCACATTCACTATTTGCTCTCTTGTGCCGCGGCCTTTGACAAAGCCAGCTTGTTCACTTGGTATTTGCCATTGCAGATAAGATTGCAGTCGCCCATTGATTACATGAAGCATTACCTTGCTGGCATGTGATATGAGAGCCACTGTTCGGTAGTTTTGGCACGATTTTGTAGATCCCTTCTTGTGTATTGGAACTAGTAAGGACTGTTTCCAATCCGTTGGCCATTTGCCCGTCCGCCACACCTGGTTACACAAATCTAACAGGAGTCTCTCACTTATATCACTGAGGCACTTTAGCTCTTCAGCGAATATTGTGTCTATGCCAGCTGATTTGTTGTTCTTAAGTTTCCTTAGAGCATTTTGTACCTCTGATTTTAATATAACAGGCTCCAAGTGGTTCTGCTCGATCGATATATTTGTGTGTCCCAATCTCCTGTTGTCAGTGTACAAACCTTGGCAGTAAGATCTCCACCTCTCGGTGACCTGATCTATCTCCGTCATAAGGTTGCCATTTCCGTCATCAATAATCCAGGTTTTTGGCCTTACGTCGCGGATGATATTTTTCACTTTTAGAAACAAGTCCTTTGTGTGCAGGTGTTGTGCGTGATTTTCAATATCCTGACAGATGGAATTCAGGTATTGATTGTAGTCACTGCGACATAAGCGTTGTATTCGAGCTGAGAGCAACCTGTAATCGTCGTGGAAAGCGTCAGTTTTGCCTGCAATTAGTACCTTTCTTTCTTTTATGGCCGTCCATGTTTCCTCTGTAATCCATGCATTCCTCGGGATGTCTGTGTCTACAGTCCGTATTTCATTTCGCGCTGATAGAATTAGCTCCTTGATTGCTGTCCAGTTCGTGTCTATGTCATTGCTAGGATTCAGAGAGATCTCGGCTATCCTTCTTTCAAAGCATTCTCTAAAAGCAGGCAACTCTCTTGCGTTTGGCCTTCTCTGAGGTCTTATCATTGTTCTGTGACAACGTTTCAGTTTGACGATCATTTCTGCCATCAGGAGTCTGTGGTCACTTCCGCAATCAGCTCCCGGATATGTCTTGGTGTTACGTATACAGGATCTCCATCGTTTATCAATTGCAATGTAGTCGATTTGGTTTCTGCATCGGTCACCGGGCATTACCCAAGTATAAAGCCTCCTTGGGTGGTTTTCAAAGCATGTATTCATGATCGTGAGGGCGTTTTCGGTGCAGAATTGAAGCCACATCTCACCTCTGTCATTTCTTTCTCCTAAACCAAATTTTCCCACTACATCTCTCAGGTGGTCATCGCAGGTTGTAGACCCAACCTTAGCATTTAAGTCACCCATCAGCAACGTTATTTCTCTCTTAGGAAAGCTTTTAAGTGTATCTTCAAGGTCTTGGTAGAACCCTTCAATTTCATTTTCTGGCGATACGGCTGTTGGTGCATATACTACTATTAGGTTCATGCGACACGGCTTCGTGTTTATTTTCATCGTGATGATACGGTCGCTCACGGGGTTGTATCCCAAAATAGCCTTGTTGATACGAGGTGATAGAGATAGGGCCACTCCGTTTCTGCTTTCCTTTTCAGGGCCGGAGAAGTAGAGTGTGTGACCGAACGGTGTACTATGGAATCCCGATCCTCTCATGTGGGTTTCTGTGAGGCCTAATATATCAGCGTTATGCTCCAGTTGTTCTCTTCCTATGATTTCTAACTTGCCTGGTTGAGTCATTCCTCTCACGTTCCATGTCCCCAATCTAATTTTCTTGCGCAATTGTGTTTGCGTTACATGATGTGAGGTGTCAGCGCCAGTAACATTCACTCTACACTGAGCCTGGCGAGTCACTGCAGTGAGGCCAGTAGCATACTTCACACCATGCGACCTGGACTCGACATGGCGCCGGGTGGTAGCCGGATTGCATGCCATCGCTCCATTCTTTGCTTGACTTGTCATTACGAGTTTCTTGGGAATAATAGTGCAGTGGTTTCCCGTTGCCTTCTGCACCGCAGTGGTGTTAGTTATTTGGTCAGAGCGTCCTGCTGCCAACGCCCGACAATCCGGATTGAGTGACTTAATGTGTCCGGACCCCCTTCTCTCATCTGCTTATCGACCTATATCTCCAGAGGGGTTGGTTACCACAATCTTGACATAGGTTACTCGATGTAACAGGGTCCACCGCGTGTAGGATGGGAGTGGAGTTGGTGAGGAGAGGCTAAGTGACTATTCTTGAGTTGTAGTCATGTGTTGCGCTTCACTCACCCTTGAACCTTGAAGGTTTTAAATATTGTTCTTCAAAATGGGCAATCAAATTATAGTAGTATTTTCTATTTTATCGCCCTCTGTATAAATAAATCTATATTAAAACTAGCTGACCCGGCAAACGTTGTGTTGCTTGATAAAAAAAAATGTTAAGGGTGAACAACCCTTATCACTTAGGGGTATGAAAAATAGATAGGAGCCGATGCTCAGATCTACTGATTATGCATATAAAATTTGGTGAAAATCGGTAAAGCCGTTTTGGAGGAGTACGGTAACTAACATTGTGACACGAGAATTTTATATATAAGAGGATGTAGATCAGTTCGTCGCCCTCGCTGTAAAAATATCCCTTCGTTGTAGCAGACGCCGGCGTCCTGTATATCTACCTACCTTTTACATTTATATTCATTGTTCCTACCCATAAAAACATAGAACCCATATCTGCATCAACGAAGCAAAACAAACCTCTGTAATTATAGGGACCACCCTACAGTTACAGCGAGGTACAAATAAAAATAATGCGTTGGTTTATATACAATTATTATAGATACTTATTAAAATACATTATATTATTATCATGCTCATTGTGGATATTGTTTTTGAAGATAAATGTAGAGTTGGCCTGCAAATGCTTAGTAAAGTCGATAATTATAATAATAATTTGCACGATCGCAACATTTGTCGAAATATTATGAAAAGATGTAGCATCTTTTTTGTATTATATCTATCTGATGATATGAGTAAGTGGCCTCTGACTACAGATGTCTGGAATCAACTACGATTGGAGTCTTGAGATCGGCTACAGATAATTCATAATTGATAATCTTTATTTAGTAAATTTTTGGGTTACAATATATAGGATGTACACATAGTCAAAAAAGCACCAAAAATTTAATATGCCGATTAAGGCGTTCTAAATGTATGGCTCTCACATAAGTCTTACAAAGTCCTTTTTTTGTTTTTATAATATAGGAGCAATAGTTAGGTATAATTGTATGTCTATATTTTCATTCATTTAGGAATTCATTATAATCATAATAGCATTTTTCAATTAACATGTTTTTTTATTTCTTTATAATACTGATGATCTTTATTTATTTCTTATATATATATTGCCGTCTGACTAAATTGAAATGTCTCGTGTGTCTTTGTTTTACCACACCTCTCAAATTAGAATATTTACAACAAAACTAAATACTGTTGGTATAAGACTAAAATAATTGGCTTACAGTAATATTATCTAAATCTTTTTTTGAGTCACACATTCCTAGCAGGGCATTGAATGAAATGTTGCCCATTAAGTCCTGAAGCAAATTGGCAAAGTATAGGTACCTACCCATCTACAGTGAGTTCTAGATCATTGTTATATTATCAAACGTGTGTTATTATAGCTAGATATAATAAAGGTCCTACAGCCTTTGTCCGAAGGGATTGGAACAATTGAAATATAGCTACATTTCCACGCAAGAGAATTCTAAAGGAGATCGTTGTTCGCGTCACGTGCCCGATGTAAGTAATAAAACCCAACGGTGCCGCTCCACGGGAGAAACGCGCTATCTCAGGGAAGTGACTTTCTTTATATTTTTATACTTTCTTTTTGCTTTTATTCACTTTTCTTTTTACGCCCTCACTGGGGACGCAGACGTGACGGAGATATTTCGGGAAAACTCCGAATATTCCTTTACGTGCAGATACTGTTTTTCGTTGGACATTTTCTTTTGATGTTGCCTGTGCCCGGGGAATATTAGGTAGGTACGTAGATTTATGGCTAGCCCGAAAGAAAACGCGCGAGTAGACAGACGTCTGTAATAAAACCTACGCACGTTTCGGAATGTTTTTGTATGCTTATCTACTTATATTTTTATAAGAAACACGAAAATTCACTTTCGACTTTCGATAAATAGGTGTATTATTGTACTTATGTATAATTTTTTAAACTGTGTTTGAAACATACATTTTCATATGATTTTTTGAACGCGTTCAAAGCAAGTTCTCAAGCAAGTCAATATTTTTTCTAGTAAAATTGAGGGGTACTACATTCTACGCGTATTAGTAGGGGAAGGCATGGCCCCAAATGTAGGGTGCCCAAAATTTCATTTCATTCAAATGATGTAACCCTTTTACGACGAAATCGACGCGGTGGGTCGCTCTGGATGCGATAATTAAAACCTCTACACTGAGTGACATTTATGCTGATGCGAGGATCTTGCTTAATGTACGAGGGCGGGCCTTTTGACTGGGTCTACGGGATCCCTTAATTAACATTTTCCATCTACGAACGATATCTTCTCAGAGTTTGGTTCGGCTTTAATAACATAGATGTTTGTATCTTAATAGCATGGACGCTATGATACCTAATGAAGAGAATTTGTGGTGCGCACCAAAAAATATAACGGACTTTAAATGAGTACATAAAGTTAAAAATAATATGTATCTATCTACCTATATGTCTATTATTGTACATTGTTTATATGTACAAATATTTGGTAAATATATTCTGTTGTCGAGTTTATTTATGCGTACCTATTTTTTTTTATAATATAGAAGCAGCAGACGAGCATGCAGTCCACCTGATGGTAAGTGGCTACTGCCATCCATGGACATTTGTAATCAATTCCAGATAAGATTAGATATTTCTACCTCAGGTCGGCCACAGATGCGCCGCTACCCCGGAGGACTAAACTGGAACGTCTCGGAAAAGTCTGTCTCCCTTACCACACCCTTCAAAACAAAACACAGCAGCGCCTAACACTGCTGTTATTTGGTAGAAATAGGTGTGGCGGTGGTGCCGCCGGAGTCCAACCACAAAGTGTTCTACCACCTTCAAAAATGAAAAATGTAAAGAATATAAACTATTATAAAACAGCGAATGATAAAGAACAAAATGAAAAGGAAATTAGGTATAAATAAAAACAATGAATTGATAATAATTATATTAAAAATAATCCTACAAGTATTCCAAATGTAGAAGGTACGTAATATACAGATTGCTATTCATTGGGTATCTATATCTATTAAATACTATGTTCACATTTGTTCTTGATAGCTTCTCACTACTATTATGAAGTATAACCAAACTGAAAACAAATAATATATAATTGTAATTGTGAGTCCAAAATCGATATTTCACACTATATAAAATATATTAAAATGCTTTTTATGTCTCTGCTTCAGAATGAAAGTTTCAACCAACCCCTATTAGACTATTTAAGGACATCTGACATTCTGGTTAGCGAGTATAATATATGGGCATAGTCCGGGTAAAACTGCTAGTCCGCTCTGAATATAGAAATGAATCGCATCGCCATAGCAAATTGTGTGACTACATGTGCTCGCAACAACTTCAGAGCGGAATACTAGTTTGGCGCGGACTATACCTTATCTTTATATATCTGTATCGTAGAGGACTGGAATGGCCTTCTCTCCAATGTCAAAGAGTTATAGAAATGGAATATTAAGAAATAAGCGTTAATATTGAAAAGTAAAGATACTCAGACACTCACGTAAAAGGGAAATTGTGGGTACCCCAATATCAAGATAGTGCTTACAGTCAGCGCTCGCAATAACCATGCAAGACGATATTATCACATAAACTAGATTTACTATTATCGATAACACCACTCCACACATGTACCAGGTCGCTGTTTTTGGTATACTCTAAAATCCAATGAATAAAATAAGTTGAAAGTTGCTTTTATACATCATTTTACGTGATGATAGATGTTTTTTGCCGTTCATAGATAAAAGTTATGTTGTAAACAATATGACAGGAATTGATGTCTCATACAAATCACTTTTTATAATATAAATAGGAGTAGCAGACGAGCATGCAGTTTACCTTATGGTAAATTTCTATTGCCGTCACCCCAGGTAAGACTAGATTCGTACCTGAGGAAGTGAGGATTAAGTTGGAATGCCTCGGAAATGTTCGTCTTCCGTACCCTACCTTTTTAAGCAGAGCACACCAGCGCTTAACACTGCAGTTATTAGGCAGAAATAGGTGTGGCGGTGGTATCGCCGGAGTCAAATCATAGAGGATTCTAACACCTTCATACTTACGATCTAATTGAAAACCTAAATGTATATAGGTACTACCTACTTACCTTTAAAATCCCATAAAGAAATATGATGCTAGCTATAAAAAGCAGTAGATTGGTAAAGAACATTACAAAGGCAGCTGATCTCAACACTAAATCGAAATCACTGTGTTTTTTTTGACACGACGAGTAATGCGCAGTACAGGATGAGGTTCCGAAATTTAACTGAAACAATTATTTAATTTATATTAGGGATATTTAATTGTTCAATCTATTAACATACTTATTATGGTTTGACAACAAGAGACCTGAAACACCTACCTACCTATCAACCTGCATTAAAATCAAAGAAGATGATGAGTAATAACGTAACTTTCAGAACAGTGTCGATTATTGTCAGCTCGGTGTTGAATTGGCGATGTTTTCAAAGAATATTATGTGTTAAACCTAAAATAATGGCATGTTTAGGCCAAAGTAGAACAGGTAACTCGGCGACCACGTAGATCGAGGTAAATAAGACAACGGGAAACAATTGGATTCAAAAGGCACGGGACCAGCTGGAGTGGTGGTTAATTAAGAAGGCCTAAGTCCAGCAGTGGACCTTCCTTACATAAACTCAGATGCAGTAGCCATTCGGTCTTGAGGGTTGCGATGTGTCCAGAACGTTTCCAAAAGAAAAAAAAATGTGTTTTCTGGTGGTACAAATGACCGTATACATACGATAGACTGTGTATACATACCATATGGATCACCCATAATTTTGCGTAGATAATATTATTAAATATTTTCGAAAACATTAAAGGGTTCTTTATAAAAAATAAAAAACTTACAATAGTATAAATAGCAATTAAGATGCAACCAGCTTTTAAGTTTACACAAAAACAACATTCTTTCACAGTAGGTAATTTATCAAAAATAGTCATTATGCATTAACTTTATGTATAGTACTCGTATAAATAAAAATATTTCCTCGTAATAACGATATGTACTTTTGTATCGAGTCCGTTTTTGACAGATACATGACAGTTGATAATATCTACAGATAAAAGCGAAAGTGCAGTCTATGGCGTAGGATATAGATTATAAATATTATAATATTCATACTACATATTTCGCATGCATCTTGTTTTCGTAAATTGTTTTTTTTTAATCTGTTGAATTCATAGAATTTTTTAAATTATAACAGGTATATACTTACCTATTTTTTAATAGATTTTTTAATTACAATTATAATTACTGAATACATAATTTAACAATTTATTATTATATTATTTGAAAATGGTCCTTTATGTTCGGTTCCGGAGGCGCCGAGCCACCGCCACCTACTTCGTGTTTATAAAAACATTGGTAGAAGTAGCTGTGTTTTGGTTTCAAGGATGTAGTGAGGGAAAGTCTAGTCAATGTTAGTCTATGTCTAGCGTGGTACAACGAGGTAAACGAGCATGTTCATTTCATAGTAACTGCTGCCCGCAGGTTCTATCCCAGATGCGTTGCTACCATAAGGATGTTGGAATGCCTCATATAATTGTATTCCCTGTCCCTTCAGAAGAGAATATAGCTGAGCTTTGCACTTCTTAATAGGCAGAAATAGGTGTTGTGTTGGTACCTCCGGAGTCCAACCACAAAAGTTCTAACATCTACTTTGATGTTTCATATAAACAGATAAATATTTTCAATTGTCTAGTCTTCATCTAGAATTCAAAATGGCAAGGAAAAAATAGAGAATATAAGTTTAGATATTGGGTACAATAAAACAAACACTTCATAATACATTATTAATTTTATTTCAGATATCCCAAATGAAATAACACGTGATATTTTGGGTACCTATAACTATTAGATAATAATATGTTTACATTTGGTCTTTATAGCTTCTCACCACTATTATAAAGTACATCCAAACTGAAAAAAAAACAGAACAATAAGTATATTGAATGGAAATATGTATTTCACACAAAATAAAATAAAATTTAAATTAAAAACTCGTTTTGCTTTTTCTGCTATCGGATCAACTATTTAAGCGTCCCTAACGATTTTTATTAACAAGTATTTACTAAATTTCGCTGATAAAACATTTCTAGTTGTCCCTTCAAATACGACAACAGAGCTTAATACTGCTGTTATTAGACACATATAGGTGTATCAAAAGTTGCATGCAGATGCATCCAAAGTTAAACCACGAAGGATTCTACCACCTTCAACTGTAAAATAACAATTATCGATAAAGTAGTGTAGTGACAATAGATAGGTACTTACTTAAAAGGGAAACAACAGGTACTATAATACTAAAATTTAAAATAACAATTATCGATAAAGTAGTGTAGTGACAATATATAGGTACTTACTTAAAAGGGAAACAACAGGTACTATAATACTAAAATTTAAAATAACAATTATCGATAAAGTAGTGTAGTGACAATATATAGGTACTTACTTAAAAGGGAAACAACAGGTACTATAATACTAAAATTTAAAATAACAATTATCGATAAAGTAGTGTAGTGACAATATATAGGTACTTACTTAAAAGGGAAACAACAGGTACTATAATACTAAAATTTAAAATAACAATTATAGATAAAGTAGTGTAGTGACAATATATAGGTACTTACTTAAAAGGGAAACAACAGGTACTATAATACTAAAATTTAAAATAACAATTATCGATAAAGTAGTGTAGTGACAATATATAGGTACTTACTTAAAAGGGAAACAACAGGTACTATAATACTAAAATTTTAAATAACAATTATCGATAAAGTAGTGTAGTGACAATAGATATGTACTTACTTAAAAGAGAAACAACAGGTATTATAATACTAAAGCGGTGCTTGTGACAGTCAGAGTTTTTATTAATCATGATAACGTAGATTATTACATAAACCAGATTCGCTATGATCGACAGGAGCACTCCAAGCATGTACCAGATTGCCGTGTTTGGTATACTCTAAAAATCAAATAAATGAGTTTCATTATCTTTATATATATATATATATATTTCTTATGTGCGTGTGTATGTCACTGAACTCCTCCTAAACGATTGGACTGATTTTGATGAAATTTGTTGTGTTATATCCAGTACGTTTGAGAATCGGCTAATATTTATTTTTCATACCTCTAAGTGATAAGGGTTGTTCACCCTTAATTTTTTTTATTTATATGGCAACACAACGTTTGCCGGGTCAGCTAGTTTTCTATATATTAATTCTTCACGGGTGAAGCTACAGCTTTGTTTTGGGTTCCACCAGAAGTGGCGTAGCGCGTAGTGGCGTATTGACTTGGACGTGGAACAGTCTAAAATTACTTAGCGAATAGCATAAATGTTCCTTTTGTTTTAAGATGTTCTTCTTGTACGTATTAAGGGGAGCTCTCTAAACACTCCCTTACATATGCCTAAGGTGATGTTAGATGGTCAATGCAGTTTATTAATAGAGACATAAAAAGCAGGGGCCGACCACACCAATTTAGTTGAACAAAGTATAATACCTAACTTACTTAACCTAACAGCAAAATAGGTAACTGAAATTTCAAGTAGAATTACCTTCCAAATACCGTAAAGTAACGCAATGCTAGCTATAAGAAGCAGGAGATTGGTACTGTACATCACAAAACCAGCTGTTCTCAAAGCGGAATCGTAATCACTATGTTTTTTCTGACATGACGTATAATGCACCGAAAAACTTGAGGTTCCGAAATTTAACTGTAAGCAAATTATTTATCTATATTTGTGGTTTTGACGTTTTGCTAGGATACCTTTGCTTTATTTTTGTGGTAATTTCTCATCAAAATGAGTGCGTTTTTTTTTTAATAAAGGAGCAAACGAGCATGTTGTCTATTTGATATCTGAAGTCGACCTCAGGAAAGATTGAACTTGGTCACAGATTTGAAAATAGTGCTATAAGGCAGAAATAAGTGTTGATATTTTTAGAATACCATTCATTACCTTTGCGTTAAGTCTTTTAATAGTATTATGCATAATTAAGTCAGTTGTTGATACCAGAGTTTTAAGCGCTGCTGTGTTCTGGTTTGAAGGGTGTGGTAAGGGAGACATACTTATCCGAGGCGTTCCAGCTTAGTCCTCAGAGGTAGAGGCGCATCTGTGGCTGACCTCTGGTAGGAATATCTGGTCCTATCTGGGGTTGATTACTGATGTCCATGGATAGCAGTAGCCACTTAACATCAGGTGGTCGGCATGCTCGTCTGCTACTCCTATATTGTAAAAAAGCAGTGGAGTGCTATGACCTCATTAAATACCAATAAATTAATTTTTTGTAGTGGTGCAATGTCCCTAATGGACTCTGTTTATAATATACCTAATCCAGCCTTTCTTTTACATATACGATATTTTATAGCTGTTCTTGCTTTTTAAAAGACAAAAAGGGTTCATAACTTACAATCGTAAACAAAGCAATTAAGATACAACCAAGTTTCAAATTTATACAGCAACAACATGCATTCACAGTGGGTAAATTATCGAAAATCGACATAATGTTACAGTTTTTGCTAATAAATATATTATTTCTTTAGTCAATAATAATGTCGGAAGGATCTCTATAAAGATTTCTTTTTTGACAGATGATGACAATTGCAGCTTATAACCATAGATTAGTACTTATAGCATAGATAAGCAATATTATAAAGTTTATGACGCTTATAGGCCGGTCCGAATCTGGTCCGCGGGCCCGGACTGGCCCGCCTCGGGCTACGATACAGCCCGTGGCCGCCTTATGGTGCAGAATATTCATTATATGTAACCAGATATTTTCATAGACCTATTTCAAAAACCTAAAATAAAATACTTAAAAATATCTTGAATTTCGAAACGAAAAAATATATAAAAAAATCTAGTATATATCTACATACAATAACAATATTTCACCAAAAATTATGTATAATAAGTACAATAAAAATAAAAATATCTGCTAGATAATAATTTATTAAAAATAAAAAATCACTTTTAGAAAATTTACACAAGTATTTTGCAAGCATTTAAACCATTTTTCACCAACTCCTCTTCATTCTCTCTTTTGAAAGGTTTAAATTTCGTCTCTATACGTGTTGACAACGAGGATGAAATATATCCACACTAAAACACGAATAGAATATATAAATAAAAAGTAAAATAAATATTTAAAAATGATCATTTTTATTGGAATAACTATTCCATAAAAACTCTTTTGTTTTCTGTACCTATTATTACTAAGGCTTTGCCAATATTGCAGAATCAAACTGGTTTTGGGCAGATTAGGAGATATCACATATTATATAGAACCTTTTTCGCATGTAGATTTCTCCAGGGTGATCACCTTCACAGGAGTTGACAATAGAATTATTGTAAAGTTACACATAAAATCATAAAGCAGTCGAATGAGAGTTACTAAGATGTCGTCATTGCTGCAATTTTTTGTTCAATATAATACTTATCTTATTTTAAACTGCATTTGGATTTGGTAAATTTTGTTATTATAACCGTCCTACTTACTTACAAAATAAACTAAAAAGTTCAGTACTTCAGCCTGAAATCCACAGTTGTTGGAAAATCCTTGTATCAATTCAATGATACCGAACACTAATGAACATACTGCGGTTATTAAAGCACAACAAATGTAGAAGTCCGCTAGTAGGGGATTAGGCTGTAAGAAAAATTGAGTTAGTATTATTATCCTTCAAGTGTATTCAACGGTATTATATATTATCTTTTGAGAAAATTGTAAAATCATTCTCAAACATAAAGGATTCTTCACAATATTTCTTCATCACTGAAACAGAGGATTATATCTATCTAGGTAGCTATAAATCAATTTACGGCCTTCGAAAAGCCATTTTTATGAATCGCCTAATATGCAACTTTACAGTTTACATGGTTAACAATATTATGTAGTCTATACTAATATTATAAAGAGGAAAACTTTGTTTGTTTGTGAGCCTATTCATTACAATTAGTAATGAATAGGCTCAAAAACAACTGGTCCCATTATAAAAAGTCTTTTACCATTCGAAAGCTACATTATCCACGAGTAACATAGGCTATATTTTATATCAAATATATTTGATAAATAGATTTTGAGGTGGTACAAAGTTTGCCGGGTCAGCTAGTATAACATAATTTTACAATACTATTTGCTGTTACTTAGGTAGATAGTATTTGTTCAACTCGTAGTTCATGTGACTTACTCTAAAGAACAGGCTTAGAAAAAACGAAAAACTGCTGGCTAGTAACATCATTTCGAACATAAAGAGTAAATACATCAAAACGTAGAGCGGTAGTAGAACAATAGTTTCGTTATTGTACAAAGTTTCACATTGTGGTGCCCAGATGATTGCGACTCTGTGTATACTTGATATCTGAAAAAGACAAACAAGAGTATATAAGAAGCATAGTTAAACTGAATAGACCAGAAACATTACTTCTTAAACAGACAAGAAGAACAACTTAATTATATAGACAAGAAGCATAATCTGAATAGACAAAATGCATAACATAATCGGTACATTATATCTGCATTTTGTATTGCTCTATTTTGGTACCAACCTAATATTCACGTTAGAAGTGATGAATTTTATATTATTTAATTCTGTCTATGATTAATTTTATTTAAGGTAAGATTCTTGTTAATGTAGAGTCAACTACAGATATTTATAGATGATAGTGAAAATATAAATTCAGGTGAACTGTATGCATTTTTTACTTATCTCAATTTTGGGATTGTCTTTTTTCAAGTCAGAAGATGGTCTTAGTATTGACTAACCTATTAAGGTGTAAATAAAACTCACCATTCCTAAGAAAATTATGGTTACGGTGGCACATTTCAAATTTCTCGTACAAAAACAGAAACGCTTCACTGGTGGAAAACAGGGAAATAGCCCCATAATATAAATTTACTATAAATTTCACATAAAATTAATTTTCAGCTCCTGTAGAGCTTATATCTAAGTTTTAATAGAGTTTAAATACTGTGTTTATGTTTGATAGAGTTAACCTGAAATTTATTTACATTGTATCTGACAATCTTGCCAAATAACGTGCATAGTGGATCATAGACATGAGCGTAGCGAAAAAAATCCAAACTCTATGAGTTTGGTACTCTCCATCCGTCCGTAGAGATCCGTCACAGATTATTCCACGGAACAAGAAAAAATATTTATTTATTTATTCAAAATTTATTGCATCGCCTCTAAAAATAAATGTACAAAAGGGCAAACATAATGCCTGATGGCACTCTCTACCAGTCAATCCTGGGCTGATGTAGAGAATTTGCAGCAGATGTAAATATTATGTGATATCCACGTGATATCGTTAGTACTTGTTGTTTCGTGGTGAGCCAATATTTAATATTACAGTTACGAGTACTTTTCATTCCTTTCACATCCAACACGAATTCACAAGATATGTTATGACATTCATTCAAATGTCTCTTTGTCTTTTAGACCCTCAGATCACTAATGACTCATACAAAATATAGAGACGAATGGTGTTATGATACTTATCTAATATATGTTAACAATCACCATGGCTCTTTTGCAAGGTGTTAAATAGTATGGACAAAGGTGTGAAAGCTGGCTGACATTTGAAGCTACTTAGTACTCAGAAGTGGCAACTCATCTGTGATCTGCTTGGGGCAGAGCCCCTGTTTTATGTTATTATGGAGTTAATAGTTACCAGGCGTATTGCATGGTCGGTTTTTACTTTCATTTTATAAAAAGTCTTACGCCTGCAAAAATATATCATTATTTTGGTTTATTCCGGAAATCCCCACCGATAAATCCCTACCAGTGGGGATTGTTATTTTTTTGCCAAAAATCCCCACTAATAAAACTAACTCAGCTCAGTGAGGATTTTTGGAAAAAGAACTAACAATACCCACCAGGTTTTATAGTTTCAAAATTTAATAAAAAAATCGTTAATCGTTTAAATTTGTGCATTGTGCATACTTATCTTTGTTTCGTATGTAAGGTAGTAGGTAGGTACAGTCCGTGAGGCCTAAGCTGAGCTTTACATTTGCGTGAGTGCACATGGATAGTGTAGGTGTGCAGTCAAATTAAAGTTTAAACCGGTGTGTACTATTTTTGGCAATCGTACATCTTCTTCACTTCTTGTACCGGTCGCAGAATTGTTGAATTTTTGATATTTGATTTATTAGTAAAATGGCATCCAATATAAATAAACGTGTATGAGGCGAATAATTTAAAATATCTAAACCATCTTTTTTGTTGAAATGTAATTTAAAATAACAGAAATATTTTTTTTATATTAACTAAAAATGAAACGTAAATATTTGGTACAATTCATGAAATGGAAACTTATAAAAAATTTGAAGACAGACTAAAAATTAAAAAATAAGGAAAATAAACTTTGTAGTAGTTAAATCCACCATTCTTCTGCATTGTACAATTTTATTTTCAATTCACAGACTTAGCTCTGATTCTATCTAGACTGAAATATTTCGCGACTAGCTATTATAAAATTTTACAGTGTAACAAAATGGTGGGTTCAAACACTACAAAGTGTATCTACTTAATTTTATTGCATATTATAAAACATTTTTGTTACTATCATTTTTTTTAAACAAATATACCTCTTCAACTACTTTTGTGTTCACTCACACTAATGCTAAGCTCAGCTTAGACCTCGCGTTCTATACCTGCTCGTATTTTCTGTTCAATCTTTTTTTTTCTAACATATCAGGAATGCATTAAAAATCATTTGAATTTGAAAAATTGGTTTATTGAATATTACAGGACCGCCGCCGTTTGCAAAAATACAACTCACTTTTTTCTTATTTTTTGGGTTCCTTTGCTTTTGATAGGTCTTTGTCCTTCAATTCAATACTTTCCTTAGTTAAGTATATTCTTCGTTACGGTGCTTTTCGTCTGTAGGAATTAACCACTATTAGAAAGTAGATCCACACTGAAAATTAAAAGAATAATTGAAATTTCGAAAGTTTAGTACCCGCAAATCTTAGATGCTCGCTCTAATACGTATTCATATGTGTTTCTTAAACATGAGCGGGGTCTTGGGGGTCCTTCGTAATATGACCACAATACCCATAAAAAATGGATCCACGCTGCCCATACTGAAAATCGAAATTTTGCTTATATAAATTTCTCCTGACTGCATAATTATTATGTGTCAAGTAGATACGAGTATATATACCTAATCTTGGATGTACTACGTACCCACCTATTATCTAAAATTGGTTATGGCCACGGAAAAAAAAACACGTTGTTCATCTAAAAATGTATCAAAAACTGTGACTACTATAAGATTTAAAAAGTGACAAATTACAATGGAAACTGGTAATTTACGATATTTTTTGGCTTTTTGACAAATAACATTTTTTTTTATAACATAGGAGCAGCAGACGGGCATGCAGTCCACCTGATGGTAAGTGGCTACTGCCACCCATGGACATCTGTAATCAACCCCAGGTAGGATTAGATATTCCTATCTGAGGTCGGCCACAAATGCGCCGCTACCCCTGAGGACTAAGCTGGAACGCCTCGAAAAAGTATGTCTCTCGTACCACACCCTTCAAACCGGAACACAGCAGCGCCTAACACTGCTGTTATTAGGCAGAAATAGCTGCGGTGGTGCCGCCGGAGTCGAACCACAAAGAGTTCTACCACCTTTAACATAAAGTAAACGTAACCTAGTAATATAAAGATACTTACTAATAAGATCGAAAAGGGCGAAAAAAAACTCAAAAATGGGGAATGAGCCCCCTACGTATAAACACGTTCCCACATATAACATGCCGTAAACGAATGAGAGAAACACTGAGATGAAAGCTGCTATCATAAATGACTTTGACGCACTTTTATCTGCTCCCTGAAAATATAAAATTAGGTAGTTAGTTATTTTTAATCTGAATAGCTAGTATGTAAATAATTACTAAATACTGAAAATGCTATGTAGGTAAGCTCGCTAGTGTAGGTAATGAAAGTGTATAATAAAAGATATAAAAATATTCATTAGTTCATTCAGTTAACTAGGTTAGCATTAACACATTAACATAATTTGAATTTACAACTGAAAAAATATAACTTTGTTACTTAATAAGATCTCAGTTACAACTTTATGTACCTAATCCATCCATAATTTTATTCAAAAGAGGAAGTTGGTATGTAAGGCTTTGTGTTATACAGCCTCAAATTCCCAAATAATATTAAAGTAATGTAATTTAATGCCAACAATAAGATTTAACATGATACAAGTTTACACTTGTAAAATTAAGTTTTAAGTATCAGAATTTAAATAAAGATATATGAATATTTTGACATATTATTTCAATTTAAATGTCCGTTTCATATTATGTACGAGCACATCAAAATTTTTATGTTGAATTAATTAACAGAGGTTGTAATTTACCAAAGAATATGAACATTAAGAGTATAAATTATGCGTTGTATTGTGTATTTATGTAGAGCATAAAATCGTAGATATATAATGATCATTATAATAATAATTGTACCTATTTATAACTGTGATTGTGATTAGCTAGCGGCATCAATAAATGGCAATACAGTGGCTTTCGTTGTTCCGTTGGCACATTGGCAGATTCGTACTTTACATATTATCTAAGTGCATACAATTAATGTTTGCAATTCGCAACAATGTGTGAAATCTGTTATTTTTATAAGCACTAATTTAAAAGGATTTACTTTATGATAAATTTTAGACCGGAGTCATCAGTGTAAAAAATTAACTGAAAGGTCTTTATAAGTAGATGTGCATATGCATAGGTTCTACAATTTCTCCCTACCTTAGACATTTTCACCAGAAAGTTTATACTGATTACGAGGAATACGACGTCTACAATTAAGACGACCCAGCCAAAGTATCTGATGACGTCTACTAATGGTGAGTCGTCGGTATCGTCTTCTGCTTCCCTCAAGTCTGCCTTCGTGGTGTTCTTGATCAAACATGATGGACCCAGACCTGCGTTGGCACCGAATCCGAAACTTAGCTGTTGAGTAAGGTTTAATAACAAATTAGTTTAAAAATACGTTGAGATTCATGTTAGACAGTAGTCAAGGTCTACAAATATTTTAAATAAATCTTAAATGGTAAATGTTTGCATAATTAGACGCTTTCTACACTCACAGCCCCACACTAGGATTCCTTGTATCGTGGGTGCTATGGACACACACAGAGACAAATACACAAAAACCCAGACCCACAAACTTAGAAATCTAAATTCATCATTAGAAATTTGTCCGGCCGGGGATTGAACCCGGGACCCTCTGCGCGTTATAATTGTTAGGTATGTATGTTATATTGGAGCTAATGAGTTCCCTATTGTTCTATCATTATTTCAAATTGATTAGAGAGCGCCTCGTATAAGATTCCCTCTTATACCCTCGAAACTAGAATATAGCCGCGGTTATTATGTAGTCTGTGGCTTATTATAGCGGTATTATATCCTAACCATGAACTGATTTACCTACAACCTTTATAAAGGTGAAAATAATTAGGATACTTACAACATTGCGTAGGTTGATATCGACAACGTCAGGCCGCGTTGAGCTTGTGGTCACAAAACACGACACTCTTATCACATAGGCGTGTCGCACCACCGCCCAAGATAATGCTGGACTTGTTACCTAAAACAATACTCATATGAAATACAGATATACCCGAAAATCTACTATAATACCAGATCAGTACCCTTACCAGGAGTTTTAACGTTTCGACAATTATTTGTCCATACAAATTCCAATCAGCGCCCCTAGCGGATTGTGTCAGAACTAGGAAATCGTATGGGCCAATACGTAAACAAATACCAAAACAGTCATTTTTGTCGAAACGTAAAAACTCCTGGTAAGGGTACAGATACATTTAAGTTTTGAAGTAGTTAAAAATAATGGTTATAGTACGGTACCACTAACACATTACCTAAGACTACACTTGGGTGTTATAAAACTGTATTGATTTTAACAGGGTTTAAGGTAACGTATATCAGATAAAAAAAAACTATATCAAACGTTCTCACTTCATAAGGAGTCCTATATGCAAATAGAACATGGAAGTAGTTCTACCTAAAAGGCCTTCTTGTGCTATATAATTATAAAAGTGTTCTATTATATTTTGAATAGGGGAAACATTATTCAAGGTGAGTAATACAAAAATAGTGGGGAAGAAAGTCTCCTTGAGAAGAAAGATTGCCTCTGAGTGTAAAACTGTTGTTAGGGATTTTTTTCTACTATAGGCACAGAAATATCTGAAGGAAAGACACAGCTGACTAAAGAAGAAGGTGATGATTGATTATACTTCTAAGTTAACGTAGGTACGAACAATTCCCAAAACAGCAATTATGGCAGCAGCAGTTTTTAAATCGTTAATACATCCACAGCATTTCGACACTTCTGGAAGCTTATTCAATATCGGCATGTTAGTAAGATACAAAAATAAATGATATTTATAATAAAATAGCATAAGTCGAAAAGTATGTATGTCAGTTTGATGTGACATAACAGATTAAGAAGAATTCCTTCTCTGTGAATTTAAGAAAAATAAAGAAGTCAACCTAAATTACAGACCAAAAAAATTTAATATTATACAAACGCATATTGCTAAAATTACATAAAGTAATAATTCATTTTTTTTGTTCCCATATTTATAAACACGAAGCTCTACTTAGTTAAATAAAAAAAAATACGTAATAAGTATGTAATATAATCTAACGGCATATCAGGTACAATATCAGCTATACTTTTATAATTTACATATAATTATAGTCGTAAATATCGTAACGTAATTATTTAGTCAGGATACATCTGAGTAGAGCGAAAACAGCAAGTTATTCTCCTTAGATTTCATCACAATACGTGGCTTAGTTTAAGCTCCGAAAACCGGGGATTTCAGCATTATTGCTACGGGAGGCGAGGGTGTTGGGGCGCGGGGAAGGCCTCTTAACAAGATTACATTGGAGATAAAACGGCTCAGATAATAGCCCCAAGTAAGCCCGGCCCGGAGCCGGCTCTAAAACAAAATTAAAATTGAACGAAATGCAAAAACTTTAGGAAACGTCTTTTTGCTTACATAACAAGATCTTGTTTGGAAATAAGTATCTACTCGTGTGTATTCTTGTGAATTCTGATATGAATAGTTTTTTTTTACTTATACATATGTATTACTTCTATATAAATACCAGATTAATAATACGAAGGGACGGGACGGAAGGGTAGTTATGAAGAAATAAAATAAACCGAAGGAAAATGATGACAGTTCATAAACCAAGCATTTTTTTTAGTCTTAGATAATTATATTTTTTTACAAAATATTTTTTATATATTGTAGATTGGATACCTATATAGGTTGGTAGAATATTGCCCATGTGGTAAGCTGACGGGTCGTTTACTGAAATGTTATTCCTGAGATCCTAAACATACATTGTTACACACACGCTTGCAAATATGGGCATACATAATTTATTTACCGATATTCATACCGGGCCACTTACATCGAATATACAAGTAGGTATACGCTATACAAGTTATCTTCGCTGGCAATTGTCTGCTATCGATCGAGCTGTTCTGCTTGTTTCAAATTCAATTCACAGAGTGGGAATAACAATAAAACCGTGTTCGGACGATATCTGCACTTGGCATCACCTGCGCCCGGCACGTGAATCGAATATATTAATCCGAGGAGAAAATTGATGATTTCCTAGAAGTACCTATGTAAGCAACGTAAGCATCTATATTTAAAGCAATGTATGTAGAGACCTATTTGTAGATAAAGTTATTCTTAAGACTAACATCAATTTATAATAAAATCATGTATACGAAATAATATTAGAGATATTATTTTTAAGATAATTGTGTACCTATACAATTTGTATTGTAGGAATTTACAATCTATGTATTAGAAAATTTTCAGTTATTGATCTATCCAGTATTTACTTTCTTTATTATTACACAAATTGAATATGAAACTTGCCTAGCCAATAGTTATTAAAATTTCTCTAAAATTTTATATAATTTTCAAAATTCTTCTTAAAAAATTATTTGTGAAGATTAAGACTGTATTAATCTTCACAAATAATTTGATTTATGTATTTTTTATCTCAAATATATCACTAGACATAAATCAAAAATACTAACATGCGATTGATCTATCAACTTCATTGTGCGTGGTACCTACACATAAATCACATCTACGCTTACGAAACCCATTCCGCGAAGAACACCCGCCATCCGAGACGCCGCACTGCGGCACCGTGTCTACTGAGAAATGTCAAAATATTTCACAAGCGGATTCTGTAAACTTGCAAGGCGTGTCTTTTCTATGTTATATCATTTTTTACTTGCGGTTCTTTTTCTTGTCTCAGAAAGCACGCGGCTAAAGTCACGAATCGCAATATGGACCTCGCGATAAATCTTCCCGAATTCCACTTTTATTTATTAAGTTGTATGGTGTTTTTACGAGGTTTCGCCGCGGGGGCGCTCATTACGGCGCTTCCACAAGTATGATGAAAAAACTTTCCCTGATGTCTTCCTACAACATTAATTGCGAAAGTCGAAAAGACCGTTCCCCGCTCTTAATTTTCTTTTCTTTCGGCCGCCTTGAATTTACGATTATTTCCGAGGGAGAAAAAAGTACCAGCCTAGTTCGCATGGAACTGATAAGAATATATCGAGTAATATAGGCAGTAAAAAGACTGAAGACATCACGTAGCAAAACAGGTCTCGGAGTTTTATGTCGGCAATTCGGGGCGTGCACAAAAGAAATGCTAACGCTGATGCGAACGTGCCGCAGCCCCGAGCGATCTAAATGTCCCAGCGAATACTATATATTCATAGCTTCACTTTTACTGATATACTTATATAGTATGTACGTATATCATTGTCTCTGAGTTTATTTGTACGACTGTACAAATAAACTCATTTTTGTCATTCGAGTCAAAGAGACTTCTTTGACTCGAATGACAAAAATGTTGCGGGCGTGGTGGTCAATCAGAAAGGCTCATTAACATTATGCCAGTGGAATCGTAATGATAATGATATTGTAAACCAATTTATTTCTTATGAGTTGACAAGATATTTCAGTGCGACTTTACCGATGAAAGAATCGTAATAAGAGAGAAATGTAAACCAAACTTAATTTATATTCTTAGCTGTTTATGGTTTTCTATACGGGCACTTTAAAATCCAGCAAATATGGCCGATTTCGCGTCCACTAAATTTGGTACAAAAATATTAAAGTCAGCGATGTTATTCCAATCTCACACAGGATTATTTACTGCCCATTGATTTAAGATTAAATAACGTTCTCAATAAACAGAATACCTACACTATGCCCGATCTGGAAGTAACCATATGTAATGTACTCTTTCGATTCCAAAGTACCGTTCTGTAATAAATTTATTATATGGATTTTAAAGTGCTATACAATTAGGTATGTATTAACCCATTTTTATATGTAAGTTTGTACTTTAATATTACTGGGAGCACTTAACCCTGTTATTAACAAATCAATAGTGTGGCCAATTTTTAACCACCAAAGACCGAAATTTGTCGATCGGAAATTGTCAAATGTCCATGATTTAGCAGGCAAAACGTTAGATAGATTGGTTAATTATAATGGGTGTAAGTAAGCATATTCTTACGTTACATACTTACACCGATCAACATTTTTTTGCAATTATACCTCATAAGGTTGCTTCCTTATATGATACGGAATAGATATCATTGGTTTCTGTTGGTAACCTCTTATTTAGTGCACTGGTCTCATTTGAGAAGAAATACATCTACACTATATTTGGCCGTCAATCAGCTATACGTAGCTATGAAGAAACGCTATAATGAAATGGGGCGTCAGAAAAGTCGGTCCGTAGATGAATATCTGCGAAGGGCGTATCTTGTGCAGTTAATTTATGCTACTATAACTCAGGCAGACAGGCCCTCAATAGGTAATTTAGATGTTCCAGCAACATTGTCGTAATGAGAATGGACCGTTTCAGGGTAGTTTATTGGAGCGCTGAGAGCACGCTCGATGTGGGTGGTGTTAATGAGTTTCTATCTATATATACCTTGTAGGTTCTGAGTTTTGAAAAAGGAATATTTGTAGCTACGCTTTTAAGAATATTTTAGGATGAGATGGTATGATGTAGGTACGATATTGTTACGATGGCAGATCTCACGTTTGCTCCCATGTTGCTCCACTGTGACGTCATCATTGGCACTCGTTCTGTGTTCGTTCAATCGTGTTCTTTCCGTTACAGGTTTTTAAATATATGTAAAGTACATTATGTTGATAAAACATGTAAGCTTTTTATGTAGATACAGTTTTTATGTAGATGTGTAAGTAACTATCTCATTTTTACTGTAAAACATCCAACTACATCTAACACTCAAGGAGCGATTATACTTTTTGTACTCCTTCCATATTCTTGCAAAATAAACTCTAACGCGTGGTACAAAGTGCTCCGTTTGGTTACCGTTGAAGACGTTACGACTCTTTGAATATGCGGCTTTAGGCGTCTCTGGCTTAAACGAAAAAGCTCATAATATACACAAGATATGGCTTCATGTGGCAGTTTGTTATGAAGTTTATAGTGTAGCCAACACGGTTCTAGTTACAGGCTTATTGAGAGAAAAAAGTATAAGGCGGCAATCTCGGGTATTATGTATAATAATTTAGAGATTGAATCTCTTGGCGGCCAAACAAGAATATCACCGAAATTATGGTAAAACAAATCTGACGAGTAATTGGATAGTTACGTATTTTACGTTTATGAAACCGTAGGTGGGGGTCCGTTATGATAAACGCTTTGGGAAAATGCCGGAATGTTATTAAAGATTTTTATTTAAGCTCAAGTCGTAAACTAGATCGTATGGCTTTCGCAGTGATTATTTCATAAACCGGCTACTATAGTAACGTAATAACAAAGGGTTGTAGCGTACTTGTGACTAATTATGATTCGTGATAGGATTTAATACGACAATAGTTATATTCTATCTAAAGGTCTCCTAGTACATTGTCTAGTATGATATACTTACGTTTAGATGATAAAACACATGGAAAAAGACTAATTTAAGGATTATTATAATGTGTAAACATTATAACTACGCAGGTAAATTGTAAATATTTATCGATATTTCATTTGGTAGGTCGCTTCTAGAAATTAAGACGTCTGATTATTCTAAGCTTGAGCCATAGTAACATAAAATCCTTTTTCATTTTGGGTAATATTTCGAATAACTATTTCTAGATAGATTTTTTTTTTCAAAATATGTGTTGGCAACCAATCGATATTATCTTCTTAGGTAAACTCAAGTAAAAAAATGCATTACATATTACTCAGATATATCATATACCAGCTTCGCGGATTACCAACAAAACTTTAACCTAATTATCAAACATAAGCTCATGCCTAAATCTATTTACGTAAAAATGTATGAGAGTATTTTATACGAGGCAATCAAATTTGATAGCGATCGAATAGGCACGAATTGGCTGTAGCGGTAGAAATAGCGGCATTACTTCCGAATTCTCGGCTGTAAGCGTATCGAATCGATACTCGATACCATAAAACAGCGTCGATTCGCGAATACATAAAACATCGGATTCAAGTCTTGCGCTCTCTATATAAGCTAGGAGAAGGGTTCCCGCTTTTATTGCAAGGAATTTGCATATAAAGTAACCATTGAAGAAAAGCGATCTCCGTTTTGCTTCGTGCTTTTTTCGTATTCATTGTAGCGAAGGCCGAGGCTCCCCTTTTTATGACATGACATGATGCTTTCTTAGCATATAAATAAATACTGGCATCAACAGTTTTATTGTTGGAGAATTAGTCGAAAATTATAACAGAGTTTTTATCCTTTTCGAAATTTTAATGCGTGACTAAAATGCGACTGAGTAGTAACAGTAGGATATGAGATGACTCTACTTTGTAGTATTCGTTCTCCTTAATAAATTTGTTTCTCTTTTTCAGATTTGAAGACACCGCGAAATCAACGTAACATGGAAATTGGCCTCTGTAAGTTTTTACTGTCATTTTTTAATTAAATCGCTTTGTAACCAAATGAAAAAAAAACAAACTTAATACGCTCACAAATAAGCCGAAAACAAGAACACTACATAAATGTAGTCGCAGGTAAATTTTGTATCGAATAAAAATCTTTTAAAGCAGGTACATTAAGTATCACCGAACTGGTCACTTAATGTGGTAAATAAAAAAGGCCAAGTGACCACGGGGCGTTTCCAACGATTCCCAATAAAAATGATATTTAATTGAAGCCGATAACGCAGCGAGCCAAGATGCCTAATAAAGTCTCTTTATTATTGCCGTGTTAGGTCACCGCAGCACGATAAAAATTCAAAATGGACCTCGTACAAGCACCCTTGTGGTATTTGATAAAATATAAACGTGTTTGTTAGGCGATGTACCGCCAACGGTGTTTTGGCGTTAATCTTTAGAAACAATAAAATAAAAGTTATTTAAAGTTGCGATTTTAATTCTGTAGTTAATTTTTCTATTCTTTGTTATCTTTACTATATCCGCTACTTTGAAACTAAGTAGTAGTCTTTTTAATACTTTAGTTGAGGCTCTTTAAGGGGATATATGGGTTTATATGTTTTGTAATAAGTTCTTTAAGTAGATGGTTTGTACAATGCACATAAGTATTTTAATTTTCTTAGCACCTTCGTAAAGAAATTTGTATTTTATGTAATTTTACGTAATTCTTTCAATTTAATAATAATATTTTAACGAATATGTAGGTACTCAAAAACAAAAAAATATAAAACTGACCATAATTACGGGTTATATAAGAGTATTATGTATCGCCGCTAAAAATATGTAGATAATCTTCACTATGAATAGTAAGAAAACTACATGAGCTCGTATTATTTTATAGCTTAGTTAATTGCTTATACATTATTTATTAAAACTGCAAGGTCTCTTGGTTCGCGCCTTGTTGGTGTCAACTAGCGTATAAATTATTATCTAAGGTAATAACAGCTGTAATAGCCTCCTAGCGCCTAGAAGGTCCCGTGCTTTGCATGCAGTTTTCCTAGGACATTGTAAAGTGTTCACATTGTTGTCGCTGCATCTCGCCTACAGTGGAGATAAAAGGCGCTGCAAAGCACAATGGCGTTTAAGTGATAGTTATGGCAGTTTTTATAGGCAGTTAGATTTATTTTTACTGCACTGTTTGTTTTAATGCGTTTTTCGCAAGTCGAGAGGTCGCGACAATTGCTTTCTTATTCATTTATCGCAGTAATCTTTCACACTCAGTTCATTTTGTGCGCTCGTTTTACGTATTTTTATAGATCGTATATTTTTTATTATTTAAACGAATAGTGATTTATGAACTACCGGCGTTGTGCGTAAACTGGATTGCTTAACTGCCTGAGACTTCTAACGGCTAATTATTATGTTGATATCATAACTATGTTTTCTTTTTTAATTAATAAAACGTATCTATTCTATACAAGAGCAGACTGAGCTGATACGGAGTAGAAGCGAACGATGCATTTGAGTTGTGGTACATACTGTAGAATAATGTTACCTACGTAGGTAAATCTTCGACGCAGAATTAATTTAACATTAATAGCTTATTGATTGATTATCATGTCCCGGATCTTAAGTAATTCGCACACAATGCGCACATAGCAGAAATACATATAATCTAGAGAAACTCATAATACGGCGAAGATTGAAGGCAAAATCTCACGGCTGAAGCGTGACATTAAACACGATCTTCTATTATAGCATAACGATCGGCGGGCTTATAACAAATGAAAACCCTATAAGAGAATATAAGAGTAGATAATATAGAAGGAACATGACAGTCACTACCACTAATAAGGAATGTTACGATGCTATAGACACTTCACAATTGCAATAACTGCACAATTTAAAAAAATGTAATGTAATGTCTTTCGAGCGTATCTATATAGGCATTTCTTATTCTTTGGCACGCCCTGCAGACCAAACGGCTTCAGGGAATTTAAATATATGAGTTGTCAATGGATTCATCTAAATTGTGGTAGTAACATACATTGCTTCTGTTTATAGTTAACTAACTGACCCGGCAAACTTTGTACCGCCTCAAAATCTATTTATCAAATATATTTTATATAAAATATAGCCTAGCCACGAGTAACATCGTGGATAATGTAGTTTTCGAATGGTGAAAGAATTTTTAAAATCGGTCCAGTAGTTTTTAAGCCTATTCATTACAATCAAACAAACAAACAAAGTTTTCCTCTTTATAATATTAGTGTAGATTATTTTTAAGCAGTCCGCTTTTTGTTTTAATAATAATTACTAGTCAAACATATTCTTCTGCAATACGTATACTAGGTATGCAATTCAAATCAGGACTTTGAAGCCTATTTACGTGTAGACGAATAGGTATTTGATGGTCAATCAAGGGGGTTGTATCTGCGAATAATCGGCCCAATCCGCGTTTATTAGCCGCCGTGGCGTACAGCGGGCTAATCAGGAGATATGGGGCAATAAAACGGCACGGTGGCGAGCCGGCTTAATCAAATTGTCCAAATCACACATGGAGGCCACCTATATCTAACGTAGGCGAGGGTGTTCTCATACATATGAAATTGGCACATAGAGTCCTTTTAGGTAACTACGAAGAACGTAGGTAGGTTAAGCCTCAAGTATCCCTATATACTCGTATTTATTAACCTTATTAAGCTATGTGATTAACGTGAAAGTTCTTATTAATTTTATGTCATAGGAATTTATGTGTATCATGGAGATAGACACACATAAAAACATTAAATGCGAAAATCTTCAATACAAATAAATAAACTTATTTGTTTCATAATTACTATGATACGAAGATGAATATAGGTACACTTTTAATAATAAACTTTTAAATGGCCCGATGAAATACGAAAAAAACATGAAACTGGTAAAATATCATTAAGTTTACTTGGCGTGTCTGCTTATAAGTTGACATCCATAATTAAATTTATAACAAAATCTTTATAGGCTGGCCTTCTATTTTAAACATCTCTGTAAATGGTTTTATCAGATTAGAATATTTATGGTATAACTCTGTTTCTGTTTTAAGGTATTTCGATGAATTCATTAAAAATGTTGAGAAATAGACGAAAAAATGATGAGATCTTCATTATGTTTGGGCATGTTTCAGTTATCTTAAAACAGAGATCTTTTCAAAAATTCAGCATGTGACTCCCGGGATGTATCCTATAAATCAGTTTTACAGCATTCCCGTGTCATTTCAGTCGTCGAACGGCATAAAATGATAATTTTATTGCGCTCCCCTTCCGTCTCTGAGAGTTTACGACAATTGTGAAATGTATCGACAGTTCGGGTGTCACCTCTAAGGTGGACAAAATTCTATTCAACTTTGCCAACTTCTTACAATCCCATTTTCTTTAGCTTAAGATCTATATTGGCGTGGAAATTCGTCACAGAACGTAAGAGTAAAGTGGTTCATCACCAACATATGGTACTCTTTCCGTATGCTCCGAGCCCTGTTACCCGTCCGATATTTTAGGAAAGGTGCTCCTGAACTCATCAATCTTTCAGGTGACTTTATTGTTTTAACAGCTATATAATACATATTGTTATAGGGAATAAGGAGGGTTACGAAATTTATTTCTATTGGTTTTCAAACGTTCCTGTTAACCACAACTAATTATTATCTTCAAATTTTCTTCCCCTGTATCACCCGTTAAATTCTTCGAATCTATTTTAATACGTACCTAATATGAGGAACTTTTGTACAAAATTTCTTCCTTTCAAACCCATCAGTATAAGGTATATCTATACATTGTTATTTTTAAATAAAATTAAAATTCAGAATCTACTACCTACTACTACTTGCATTAAAAATAAGGAACAAAATATTTTTAACTGCAGTGAATGCAAAAAAAAAAAACAAATAGTGCAAATGTAGAATATCAAAATCAATACTTTCGGAAGCGCAGTGCCCTTTTGATAAAAGTTGCTTGAAGCATACGTCTTTAATCTTGACCGAGTATCTGACATGATATTTAAAAGAAGTTAAGATTCACTCGATTTAAACGCGGTCTCTTGCAAGACAAAGCAACGTTCATAACTGACAATTCTCGTTAACAAGACGTGTATCTAACATTGTAATGTAAATGCGTCATGATCCTTTGTTTATCGCAGTGTTGACAAATTCGGTACCTACGGCTTTGTGTGCCAACATTGAGGGAACGGACAAAAGCATTTCGATAATTAGGTATGCCTTTAAAACCATTGTAGCTTAAAAATGCAAATTTTGGGACCGCTTCACCGACAAAATACTTGTATGTAAATTGTGTAATAATCGTAAATTAGGCTCAGCATTATTTTGAGAATTAAGCTTTATATTACTCGTATATTGTTGGGTATTGTGTTTTTTTAAGAAGCTCAGTAACTTAAGTGTAAGTTAAGTAGTATTTTTATAAAATATATTGATCACCATTACGGTGATATGGTAGAGAATGTTTCAGGCATTCTACGAATGTGTTAAGAAACCTGTGCCTAACTAAATAAAAATATAGAAAATAAAATGCTGACAAGACCTATTTATGACAAAATACCTATAATAAAAAGACAATAATTAATAATTAGGTATAGCCTAGTGACAGTAGGTATGAAGCTAATATGTACTATAAAATGTAGTCAAAATCTTAAAAAAAATGAAATTAAGAAAAAGCTTAGGTATACATAAAGGATTGCAAAGTATGGTGAAGGGACTTTCTTTTTATTGGGTTACATTATGTATAGAAAAGAATACCTACTTATGTATGGTAGAAAAATATTTGTAAAGCTTTTCCTTACTGAAATCTTCATCCTCAAGTGTCAAACAAAACCGACATTAAGACAGTTAAGTGCTACGGGATAGCTGGCTTTACAGCCATTCCACTTTTACTGCTATGAACAGTAGTTGTAAAACTGATTGTTCCGATTTGAAGTTAAATAGACAACTAGACATTCAAAACAAAAAAAGGTATACTAATGCAAATCACGCGAATCAAATTATTAATTACAAGTTTTCTATTGTTCAGCAAGATCACCCGTACCTTAATCAAGGCATATAGGCATACCTATACAAGAACAATACATATTTTTGTAGTTATAAGGTATTATTACTACTTATGCATTTTTTTTATTTAAAATGTCCATGGTAAATAAGTAAAGATATCTCACCGCCTTGTAATTGAAGGAATCCATTAAATGACTTAAACGGCTGACGAATGTGTCAGCCATTTAATTGCTGTCATGGTGTAATTTACGACGAAATCGAAGAAAAAGTGCAGATAAATATCATTTCATTTGTAAATGATCTAAAAAACTACACTTTTTAAATATTTTTCAAACACGAAAATACATGACAGTGACAATTTTTAATTGTCAAAACTGGTTACTTTTTCTTGTTAGGAGTGAGTAATCTTTACTAATCCATGAAAATGTCATTCAAATTGATATAATCGTACTTTTCAGTATCTCCATAAATATGAAATGGTTTTTTTTTAATTTTAGTTCACCTACCTACTAAGGTACAAAATTTAATTTTTTGGAACAAATGAATCGATTAAGTTAGGTAGGTACCTAATCTAAAATATTATAGGTAATTTTTTATTTACTTGAAGTCAAAGATCATTAACTTTATTACAATCAGTTTCAGAAATTATATCTTTAATTTTATTTTAAATACAAGGATAATCCATTCTTTTATAAAATCCTTCAATAGGTAGTTACTGAGAATCGTGATTTGTAATGCTACTAATTGGAAAACGTAATATAAATTAAATTAATCTTCTTTATGAAACCATTACCTATATACACACTTATACGTACGTACGTATGTACGTACAGGTACAGATAGATATATTAAGTAGTACCTATAATCTTAGATTTTCTCAATTACCTTTCTCTAATTTAAAAGGAGATTTTAGAATGATTTGAATCTCAATCCTAATTTTATTTTATGTCTTAATCTCAAATTACAAATGAAGACATAAAATAAATAGTTCGTAGGTAACGTAATTTAAATTTATATCAGGTAATATAATGAACATTACATTATATAATGTAATTTAAATTTATATTGTAATTCCTCATGTAATCCGTAGATAGCTACGTAGATAATTTTAGGTTTTCTCATTTGCCTTCCTCGTATTTAACGAGGGACTGTAATGAGGGATTAAGACGTAAAGATAGGCCGCTCACATTATCCGGCCCTCATGTATGCGATGCGACCCTTCCGAAGCACCCTCATTACAGATATGTGAGTTCGTTAATGATGCGACGACGTGAATGTGGAGGCACCTTTATGTACGTGACGAGATATTAAGGGTAATGTTTTTAAGTTCAGAAATATCAACCAAAGTACCTACATAAACAAAATGTAACAAAGATAATGCCCAAATGTATTCTTTACCCACTCTACATTATGTAGAGTAAGTAGGAGTAAAGTATCCGGGTAAGTATCCCGGTAAGTTTTTATAAGTTATGAATTCATAAACATTAGTACCTATTAGAGTTCATTACAAAGTTTTACAAAGGTCTTTAAAATATTTTTTAAACATTCATTTATTAAGAAACCTTTCCCGTATTATTAAAACAAATGTGAAAACTTCAACACATTAATATTACTATTAAAAAAACATATCGCCAGAAAGATGGATGGCCAATATTTACAATCTTTAAAAATGAAAAATGCGTGTTGTAATTTCCTTCTCATTGCAATATTGATTTTGTGACATCCCGATTGGAATTTTATAATTATTTTTATTTCTATAATCCAAGGGTTTACAAGTGTTTACGATTCACAACATGTGTAAAATTATAACCCTGTACCTTATTTACTACAAGGCCTTGGCACTAATACAAAGAGCTAATACATTAAAATTCTGAGAATCATAGCGTAGTGCCAACCTAATGATATGACACCACTACGGACACGTTTACGGATGGGCCACGCACACTAGCGCAGGTACCGGTTGTGGATATGGATTAGCGCGGTTGCCGCGCGAGTGAACGTCACAAAATGGCTGCCGTAAAAACAAGTGAAGAGTGAGTTAGTGTCGGGTGAGGGGGAGGGGGGCTCACCCGACCAATAGCGGACCGCTGAGCGAGCAAGCCGCTCTCCCGCCAACTTTGCTCTTTCTTTTATGGTCCCCAGTTGTTTTTCTCTGGCGCGCTTTTTCCCAATTTTTTGCGGGAAACTGTTTTGTTTGCTTTGTAAGGAGCGCATTGCGGCTACAATGTCTTTAACTGTTTTCCTTGAGCAGTAAAATGTAGAGCTTTCTATTAAGTACATGACATTAGATTTTTTTGTTTACTTGAGCACATTGAAAATTTAATTTAATACTTACACACCTACCTATCGGTTGAAGGTAAAATCATAATTTACGAGTTATAAATTTTATTTGTAAGTTCATGGTTATTACATGAGATGAACTGCAAACTCGTTTGTAGCTTCCGACCATAGATTAGTAAAGATTACTCACTCCTAACAAGAAAATGTACCCAGTTTTGAAAATTGAAATAGTTGCGTAAAAAAGTTTTGCCACGTCTCCGTGCTAAAATGTCCCTAAAATATTTGAAATTATTATTATAAATTATTTAATTATCATGTAAATTACGCAGTATTAGTTATTTATTCGTTAATTTTCTCTAAAAATGTTTTTATTTGTCAAAAATTAAAAAAAAGAACTTACTATAATAAGCCATTTGCGGCTTCATTCAATTTCAAGGCGGCGAAGTATCTTTACTAATCTATGCTTCCGACATTAAAAATGTTGTGGTAGCTGCTTACCTGATTTACAATTTTAGTAACTTTTATTTTAATAACTTTGCCCCACTTATTATTTATCTAATAGGCAGTAGGCACCTATTTTCAATGTAATATTATCCAAATTCTATCATAATTATCGGCTCATCAATAAGTACTTAATAATAGTAGTTACCTAACTAAACAAAAGTCAGTTCATTTATAACCAATAAATTATCTTGACTACTAGTAACAATAAATGTCTAAAGATCTAAAATTATTTATACCTATAGAACCTATACAAATAGGTACATATAAGCATCTATAATTATAGACTTATTACTATATACCTAAAAAAAAAATCCCCAAAACTGAGACAAAACGGTAAAAAAAAGACAATTCAACCTATTTTCTGATATGGTGGTACGATTGTCATCACTGTTATCATCATCATCATTATAGCAAACCCTTAGGGCATTATCTTATTCCTTTGTTACTATATGTACCAGATTTTGAGATGCAACTTTTTTTAATGTCAACAGTACTCTTGGACACTACTCTTTCTCTACAATTCTAAGACTCATGGCAAAAGACAACGACTTGAAGTGACAGCATAACGTGTTTACAAAGTACTGACAAGTTTTGCTTATATCATCTCCCACCTAACTCATAATTACACCACTTGAACCTATCGAACATAAACTTATAAAAAAACCCGAAAAAATGTAACTTAACTTAACAAAGGTTACTTACAAGTACCATTAATACCTAACATAAGAACCTAATGTGAGTCGAGCGACTGATTCACTTTTACGAAACTAAAATAAAACAACAGTGCTTAATCTGACACGGTAATAAAAAGAAAAGATATTTAGCGCACCAGACAGGGAACTCATCAGAAAAGTTCAGATGTAATAATTTACTTGAGACTGAGCCCACGTCTTACGCCGTGTAATATCTCCCACTGACATATTTATTGTCTCATAGGGCGGGGGTTGCTTCCTTGAAGGGGAACTGTATCTTTCCATATCTATATAGGTACAGAAAAACGACCTTTTCGAACAAGGGATGCTTACAAAACACGAACAAAACTGCCACCAAGATAAAAAAGAAACAGATCTTTTTTCTTTTTATCGACAACACTGGCTGTAAATAAGAAAAGTATAATAAATCGTTCCAAAATACTAATCAAAATATAGAATCTATTTTGGAATTCGAAATCTTCCTGTGGCGATTGAGACATTTTTCAAACCTTATGGCCAATTAAATATTTTTGGCGAGTCACTGATTATTTCGTAGTAAGCTTAATTTATGAGACATGATAAAATCTCACACAAATATTAAAGCTCGTTTAAAAATTAATTACAATAAGTAACTTTGTGTTTTTAATAATTAGAAATACCATTAACCAATCTTATAGATAAGGTATACACTAAATTATATTAAAGTAGGACTAAAGGCATGATTAAAATTAAGAATTTTACATGCCAATAATAATTCCACAACGCTCACATAATATATAGGTACATAGGTACCTAGAAAAAATGGCGTAAACTGCGAATTATGGTTTAAGGGATTTTGTAAATGCCTTATATACATATGAGTTTTTTTTATTTTAATTTTTTAATTGTAATAAACTTTAAATAGTTTACTGCACTATTGGGGCTACTCACAAATGTCTATGAGCGGCGGTGGCGACCTAACATTAGGCGGTCTACATTCTACAGCAGCTCATTCGCTACTTCGAGCCCATAAATATTTAAGTGGTTAACAGCTGACAGACTTGCTTGTACGTGTACTTCACTTTAAAATAAAATAACACTATTAAGTTTAACACAGATTATTAAAGGCATAAGAAAGTTCTTTTCCTGAGTTTCATATGTGGAGTATAGGTAAAATCATGAAACAGAATTTTATTTTCTATGGGTAAAATAAATACCTATATCTACTTACTATTACCATAGAGTAATTGGGCAGTGAAAGCACTATATACTAAGATACCTGCCTATTGATAAATACTTATTGGTGTTATTATACCTATCTGTTTAAATAGTTGTCTACCTGCATATTAACTGTACTGGTTAAGGGTGTGTTTATACAGGCGGCTGTCAGCTGCGAAGTAAAATTAAAAAGCGGACGCGAGAATTTCAGACAGGGTTGTTACTACGAAATATTCGTATGATACGAAATAGTCTTATGATAGGAATAGCATTATGTCTATTGTATTCTTAGGTATAATCAAACGATATTTATAGGGAGATACCTAAAGATATGCCTAATGAAATCATAGATGAAAAATATACCTATTGGACTGAAAGTCAAGAAATATTTTAGATTCTCATAGGATATTTTAATATAATGTCTGCTTCACTTTTTTTTGGTTTTTATAGAGAAAATTTAAAGTGATATTTTATTATTCTCACTTACAAACAGAGAAAATGTAATGTTTTGGTAAATAATAAAAATATATCAAAAAAAATATATTATTCACGTACAATTAAGTTTCACAACTCCACGGCTAGCCAGAAATACTAATTTCCTTTCTTTACCAACTTAGTAACGATGACTCAACGTTGACGTAAGCTTTTAAAGTATAACTTAAGTTTCAATCCTGGCAGCCCTAAAGTACGCCTCCAGCGTGGGGCGGGCGCGGGTCGACGACCGGCCGCCCGCTCTGAAATATCGCCTTGCAATATCTCGCTCGGCTTAATCCCGACCAACGTCTACGCTTAGCTTTATAAAATACAACCGTATTCACCTACCGCGTTTATTTAATAAGAGAAACAAAGCAAGGTTATATGGACGGAGATAAAATTTCCTAGAATAATATTATATTAGGTAAGGCATTTATTTTATGGGATATTGGTTTATCTAACTATTAGTAGATGTCGCTTTCTTGAAGCGGTAACGTAATGGTGCGTACCTTATATCCGTTTGAATTGGAAGTTGAACAGTAGCGTAAGTACATGCACACACACCCATATCTTTGTCTGCGCTGTCCGTAGTATAACTATTTGATAGTACGTGCAAGTAGATATATAAAAATAAGTTGCCTATGTAGCCTACGTAGGTAGATAGTTAATATTTACGATTTCATAATCAATTGTGGCGTCATAGGCTCAATTCGAACACGTCACTCCCATAAAGAGTTCGGTTGGGATGGCGATCGAATTAAGACGTTTCGCAAAACCACAAGAAACGTTGGTCCGGAGTTGGTTGTTCGTTATTTACATAGCTACTAGCCTATAAATAAATACCGGCTCTCACGCACACGTGCACAAAATGACGTTGTTTTAAGTTTATTTTATTTTTATACTCGGCAGCGACCGCGCGCGAGCGGTTTGTAATTTCGCGTTGCTCACGGCGCGTAGGCGCGTACGCACGCCGATGAAACATGGCGGAATATTTGCTAGCTTGAATTCATTTACGATTAACCGGGTGCATTACTAAGAAAACTGTAAACTATATACATATGTTGAAAGTTCACGGAAATTGACTGTTATGCAGTACTCTGTCACGCGCTCTCGGATCTACTCTGTTTGAAGTGTTAAAGGACATTTATTTCTGTGGTGCTCCAACATACTAGGCACATTATTATTCTCACTTCGCTAATGTATTATAAGGATTTATAATACTGCAGTTTGTGCTTCAATTCTCAGAAGTCATGGGGATATGTAGTGAGTATATAAATATAATTGTGCTGCATTATTAACAAACAGTTAACTTAAGATACTACCATATGGAGGTAATTTAAAATATATAGGTGATTATGTTTTATATATTAAATTGGTTGATGGCTGAGTAATAATATCATTAAGATAAGATAATCCAACTGAAAATTCAAAATATATTAAACAGAGTGAATAGAATTTTATTATATAATAATAGTTTTATTTAATTTTTCTCCACGTTGGTGATTTGCTGTTTAGCATAAAACATAAAAGAATTGAATATATTTTATATTTATATAGTTGTATCTTGTATATTTTAAATAAAAAACTTCGACGGTAATATTATAAGCAAATTGTTGAAATACTTAAGTACCTAACTCTAGGTATTCAATCCTTTTTTAACTAGGACAAAGTCTTTTTTATAGGTATGTAGTTTTAATTCCTTAATCAAATCTAAGTAGATACGTAATAGTAGGTATAAATAATGATATATTTAAGTAAAGTATAAATTATTCTATTATTAAGTCTATTACTGCATTCTTGGTAAGTACATCGTGTGTGCACCTACCTAATATCCTTAACTTAATCAAACGACACTATACTTTTATACGCTACACTATGTATAATTTAATATTGAAATTTTTTCAAGTTTTATTAAATACATACACAGTTCCATAAAAATAATGTTTAACAGTTAGGCACTATCCATATTTGAGATACATAGAGTCGTGAAACATGAAACTATGACGTGAGCAATTAATCGCTGAATCTTCACGAGTTTCGTGCGCCTGACTAAGGGAAGGACATCGTGGGGCACGTTTTGTGGCCAACTGGAACGCTTTTCTTGCGTGACTAATGCTTTAAAATAGAAGAAATTCAACTGAGTATATACCTACCTACCTAAGACACAATTTCCGCACCTAAAAAGGTAATTTAAGGTTAAATTTTGATGTTTTTAAATTGTATGTAAATCTAATTAGTGTTACTAAAACAGTCCTATCCTCGTCTAAAATCTATCAAGCTCATAAATCACTTGGTTCTTAGAGACCTTGTAGTCACATACATATATATATATATATATATATATATATATATATATATATATATATATATACTATATACTATATACCAACTACGTATATACCTACCTACCCAACTCTCAATCGCCGCGCCTAAAAAAGGAAATGTAGGACTAAAATTTCATGTTTTTAAATTGTATGTTAGTCTAGGTACTTCGTGTTACTCACTCTACCAAAACGAATCTATCGACACCTAACCAAATTATGTTAAAATATATCAAACCCATAAATCATTTAGCTCTTATACAAATTGTAGTCACAAACATATATATTACATACTACATACACACACCTACACTTGAAAAACATAACCTTCTGTCGCACTCGGGTAAATAGATGTATGAACTACATATTTTTACAAGGATTTACAAACTATAAAAATGTACGTTAATATAAACCAAGCGTTGAGCAGACCTCTGGCCTTGTATGCTACGGTAATTGCAGAGATATGCATATGAAAAATAATAGAATTATTTACCTATAAGCTATATTGGTCCTATATCTATGGGGATGTACATTTATTTGCTAATTTTGTAGCATAAAAGCCTTAGTCATTGTGCTCTGCAATATGCTTAATGTACGGTCGACGTTCGGATATTAGAAACCCACATAGGTTCTATTTTTATGTTATCTACCAACATCTTGCACCATGCAAAATGTGTTTTTGATGGAGCCTTGAGTTGGAGAGTTCATCATAATGAATCCGATCGTATGTGGAGGGTTCCAAGTTTGATCGCCGATCAGTCATTTGTTATTATGATTTTAGATTTCTGTTCTGATTCTGAGCGTTTTCAGTAACCTTACCATGAGTTTTTACGTTTTGACAAATATGACTGTTTTGGTATTTGTTTACGTATTTGCCCATATATTTTCCAATCAGCGCCCCTAGCTGATTGTGTCAGAACTTGGAAATTGTATGGGCAAATACGTAAAATAAATGCCAAAACAGTCATATTTGTCAAAACGTAAAAACTCATGGTAAGGGTATTGGTCAGGGGGTACCTATTCGTCTTTGTGTGCATACATGTCGACACGGAATCCTGTTGTAAGGTTGTAATTTTCCATGTACATATCTTGCCACATACCTACAAACGTGTAGTAGGTGCATGTTTTCTAGGAACGGCAAAATTTTTATCGCAAGCCCGTTATCGTGGCCGATCATAAATCTGTTTTCAAATCGTGAGTCGCCGTGGCCGCCTTGGCGTCGCTGCAAGCTCATGTTCGAAATATTTTCCGTACAAAACCGGACCGTTTCTAGGGAGCTATAAAGTGTAATTTACGTTAGCCTGTGACCTTATTTACTGCGTTCGGGAATTCAAAGGGTTTATTGTCGCATTGTACCTAAGTATTTGCCAATGCACGTAAAATACTAGGCGAGGTGCTCAAAATGCCAGACTTATTTACGGTCTAAGAGCGCTGTGCGGGTGTGCGGCGGCACAAGATAATGGCCATCTCGAAAATGTTGTTTGAAACGATTGTAATGTTTTCTTATTTTTAAATCATTGAAAATGGAATACTGCAACTGTTATTGATCCCTATATAAATGATTTCGGAATAGACCCACCTTTTATAACACGTAATATAAAGTTGTATTTCCCAGTGACATTAAAAGCCTTATACACTACAATTCCAAATTAGATTTAAGATTTGATGTGACTTATTGATGTCTGTTAAAAATATACACTCTATATGTTAAGTTACTAAATGTTAGAAAAATCACTTGATAAATAGAAAAATATCAGGAAAATATTTTATGTAGAGATCGTACGAAGTATTAAATGTTCGAGTTTATTGGCGTCGTCAATAGCCATTAATAGCTTTCCCAGGGAGAGTCAATTACGACGGATTAACTCGACGATGAGTTTGTACGTGTGAAAATACCTATTAGTCAATATCAATTATTACTTTCATATCCCCCACACGATCTTCGGTTTTATTTAACCATAAAATTGTAATTATAAATAATAACGTAATCTGAAAGCGTTTTATAAATAAGTTATTATAGTCTCAAATACAACATACTTTACCTTTAAAACAATAGATTCATTATAGGTGGTCTATGTAATACTTATGGGATATGTGTTATGTTATAGGTAGTAGAATAATAGTGGTATAGTATAATACTTATCTTGTAGACAAATATGAAACATTACAGACACTTCATATAATGTGAAATTTTATTATAAAACACGTCTACGTTACGGTCTATTATTGGTCTATTACAAATCCCTAAATATTAATATATGTAGGTTATGTGCATCATGTGTTCAAAATGGACACTTTAAATGTATAGGCAATTATGATAATTATATAGGGGCTCTATCATAGAACTGCCTCGGAGTAATAATTGGTGTGGATCGATATTTAATCATCTTGACATACGGACTTATGTGTCTTTTCGAATATGTACCTTTAATATTATTAGGTACTTACCCAAATATTAACAACCGCGTAACATAATGCGGATTACGTATTTGTTTGTAAATAAAACATTATGATATAAAGCAATATGTAGTTATAAATACACCTAATTATGTAGTTTTTATATCACTTTCTGAGCGAGTACTTTTCTTACTGAGAGGAACCTACCTACGTAAGTTATTGTAATCATTTCACAAATTTGTACATAAAGAATATCATAAATTTATAGACATATAACGAAAGTCTTTCTCATTTCTTGGGTCAAACTGAAAGTTTCAGCCACATAATTTTATAACGTCAAAAGCAGACACATAAATCCAAAGAGAGAGCCTGCGCAAAGTTTTAATTTATGGCATCTAAAATATTTTACCTCTGAGCTTTTTTAAACTTCATTTTTATTTTTAAGGAAAATTGATAATATACCTACTGCTACACATACCTATTTCCTATAAAATTATATTACTATTTATCTATAAGTTTCTCGTAGGTGCCCTGTTATGTAGTAATAAGTTAAAAGATACATGTTATCAATTTACAAATTTAAGATGGAATGACGACTGATGAAGCAATCTTTCTATTACTTACAAATATATAAATATTTTTTTCAGGTACAACGTTATTTATTTTGGATAATAATGATAAAATATTAATACCAATACACCATTATATGCCTACTACCTACTATGAGGGAAATCTTCAAAAAGTACTTTGGAAATTCTTGGAAAAGTCCATTTGAGTCAACTCTTACTACTCCCGAACTACAAAGACACAACGTTATAGTGTAATGAAAAAATTGTGGTCTATGGTTAAGGTCGTACCTATACCTACCTACATAAAATATAAAATATGAAAAATGAGTTTCATTATAAAATAAATGAAAACTGCTAGTACCCGCTACGATCCTATTAAGTTCGAAAGTTTCAGCCTGTCACACTTTATGACGTCCAGAACGGAGCCATAAAATGAAAAATTGTGCCCGCAGCCAAATGTTTGATTTATCGCAATTGAGAGAGATTTAGCGCAATTAGAGTCGGTCTGCGGGCCACTGCGGGTTTGATTTACGATGATTCACAGTAATCATGGCCGGACAGCCTGATCCGTCGTCTGTTTCTCTATTTTATGACACCTTAGTACTGCGTGCGGTTAGACGCCATCTTGAATTGAGTTAGGATTGTGGTCGGTTCGGTGACAATAATAATATCTTGACGCAGAGACAAGGTTTTCATGATAACTCAATTTGAAAATTACGTATAGTTGTTGTTCGTACATAAAAAATAAAGTTCGAACTTCACAACATATCTAATTTAAAAGCTGTACCAAAATGGTATACGGTGCGATATAAATTACATTTTAATATGCTTGTATGTGCTCATATTTTAAATATAAAGGTGTTAAAAATTCATAAATTCAAATCTATTAGAAGCAAGCACAGATATGTGCCTATATATACCTATAATACCTTCTTCATTATGCGGTTTTTTTGTTCATTTTACCTAATATGTAGGCTGTAGGCGAAGTTGAATAAATACATGAATATTTTAAGGAAACTGGATAAGTGTCCGGAGTTTCTAGCCGACACTATAGCCGTTACCGCCACTGCCTTGACGCAACCAAAAAGCTATAAACGAAGCACTAAAGGTGACACTTACACATAAAGAGATCGGCTTTACAAGGGACTGATACCGTGTCATCGCCTGTCGTCACCTCGCTATAACCGATAAACAAATCGTCGACTCCACTCACTCGTCCCCTATCGTGACCGTAAAAAGTTAACTATCCGGTAACACGAACACACCTCAACCTAAATCACAACAACTGGTAACGTACTTATCAAAATGTGTACGACACGATCGCGCTTTATGAATTTTCTTCGTGCTCGCCCCTTCTCGACTAACACGCGAAAATCACGCACGGCCCATTCCGCCCCGATGCCGACTGGTGACTATCACTAAACTATGCTAATGCAGCCTAAACAGGGAATATGAAAGCAATCGAACAAAATTACTTTCGTTTCCCACAAAAATCAAAATATTGACCAGAAAGGCCACATTATGCAAATTCTACCCTTTGAAGCTTTAACGGCGGAAAAGATAATGCGAGCGATGATTTCGTATTTATTGTCTCATTCGAACTCGTTTTTTTGTGGTTCGCGTCCAACTTTGACTAACAATAGGCACCATAATTTACGTAAAGCGAATTGAGGATTTATGAAAAGGTTGCGCAAGTATTCAGACCATTGTTGGATAGTTACACTTTCGGTTTCAGCGTACTGATTTGCATAACAGGGCGCTCGCACAATACTCAGACACCCTTTCGTAAATCCTTTTCGTTTCACTTTTAAAACGTCTCATTGTTGACATTTCGTGTGAGTAATAAATAAATCAAGCGTAAATTTATACGGTCCGGTGCATGTGGCGTGTAGCAACATTGTTGTCTTGGTATATAAGTTACACGTTTGCGGACTTTGTTACCTACTTTTGACTGCGCAGTAGGTACATAGAACGATAACGGATATACGTAGGTATATTGGTACCATTTTTAAATAAAGATTTTCTTTATACTGTTTAGTAATAGATCCGTAAAGGTAAATAAGTAGAAGATATAAGAAATTCGGCTATGTATAAAAATGTTGGTGTTGAATTAAATATTAACTTATAAAAAATAAAAACCGAAGTATAGTGTGGTGCTATTTGTTTATTTTGTGTAACTAATTTGATTTTAATTAAACAATAATCATAAACGTTGAATAAGTGGTCATTGATGGTAAAATGGTTGAAATAAATGCCAATAACACACGTCATTACTGCGTGTAATACGTTTTACAACTTTAGGGCAATAAATAAATTGACTGCCGTTGGTATATTTTATTACGATTTAAAAGTCGATGACTGTTTCAAACGAATAATTGATTTATGTCGGTTATTAATGTTAATTTGATGCCGTGTTAAGTAATACTAATTTGTTTGCCGTTAGAATAAAATAACTAAGTTTTAAAGTATTCGGTCAACTCTTTTTACAAAATGCTATTTACTATAATGTAATGAATGTAGACTTGATCTTGTTGGTGTCGACCATGTACAAATACATTTTAATGTTCCAAAAAATCTTGGAACACTTTGGACTTGATTTTTAACATATAACGGCCGCATTATTTAATTTATCTGATTGCCCTTAGAAACTATTGCATAAAGTTTAAAAAAGCTGTCCAATAAAATATGTATCCGATGACAGGCTATTAATATCATTACTTAATCAGTTATTTTGAAGTTCTAATATAATCACCTATTGCTACCTAATAACAGCAGTGTTAGGCGTTGCTGTGTTCCGTTTTGAAGGGAGACAGACTTTTCCGAGACGTTCCAGCTTAGAGCCGGTCCACACGGCGCGTTGCGTCAGCGTTGCGTCGACGTAGCGCTGTGGCTGCGTCGTTTTACATACTAATAATCATAGTGTACACACGGTGCGCTGCGTCGACGCAGCGCATACACGACTGAGCTGCAGCGCACGAGACGAAGCGGGCGGGGGAGTACTCACTTACGGAGCGTTACGACTCCGTCGTAGTAACGCTGCGTTGGCGCAGCGCCCGTGTGGCCGGCTATGCGTAAAACCTTTGCGTTGCGACGACGCAACGCTGACGCAACGCGCCGTGTGGACCGGCTCTTAGTCCTCAGGGGTAGCGGCGCATCTGTGGCCAACCTCAGGTAGGAATATCTAATCCTATCTGGGGTTGATTACAGATTTCCATGGGCGGCAGTAGCCACTTACATTCAGGTGGACTGTATGCTCTATGTTATAAAAAAATAATATTCGAATCCTCAAGAAAATTTGGTTAGGTAGGTATTTCAATTAAATTCGCTTACAATACTCAATGAGTGTTTATGAATAGTATTAAGTGCTACAGCTACCTAAAACTCCATAAAACGCTTTTCAGCTTATATTAACACCATTAATAAAATATAGAGCCATAATTAGTCGGTTAACCATAATCGGAACCGAAAATAGGGGCTCTGTAGTAGTCCATCACACTCGTATGTTAATGATCGGAGTTTTCTACAAATGTTTTAGTCTTTTAGTCGTTTAACACGTGTTAATAACCAATAAAACAGTTTAGTGGTACATAAAAAGTTGGGATTTATACCGAATAACTTATGCATTATGATTGCCCGACGCGTGCCCGGTTTACAATGTGATTAAATCTAGGCATTTATTTTCCGGTTTGAGTTTCATTGACTTTCAGTGTTGGGTTTACTAACGACTTCTCTATACGTGATCGTACATGTACAACGTGTTTTAAAAGCCATCAAATCATTTTAATGATAAATGTGATGATACTGGAGCATCATATTCATTTCATAGTTTTAATATTTCAAAGTAAACATTTTTGTAATCGTTTTATAAATAAGCTTGAATTTCAGTGAAGTTAGTCACTGCAAGGTTACTCATGTAAATGTTGAGATACCTAACTATTATAAGAAAGGCATTCATGTCGAATAAGCTTATTAAACAATCTACCTAGGCTTAATTATTTCGTTTCAAACCTGTTAGTACCTACTTGAAGTTTACTTTGATACTGTACACGCAAGAAAAACGTATAATAAATTAAAGTATATCACAATCTGGCTTACAAGATTATCCACTTAAGCCGTGGTTAAGTATTCAGGGACAATCGGTTACAAAAGCACTCGCTTGGAGAGTCGTATCGATAAATTTTATTCAATGTTATTCCGATAATACTTCAAACATAATGCCGTGTAGGCGGAGGGCAGGGATGTTAAACCTTTTCATACGATAACGTTTTACGTTTTATTTACTCGTTGGCTTATGAAAAATGAATTTGAAATTTAAACCTAGGTAAGTAATTTACTTACATTATGAATTATTGTAAATGGATGCGTAGATATTTTAAATTGATGAAGTCAGTTAAATATCGTTTAACTGTAGTGATTACCTCGTTAATTATTTATTAACATATTACGAACATTTTTACTAACGATTTTTGTTCCTATTTACAAAAATATTAGTTGCACTATTTTGCCAATTATTCAATATGTATTGTACCTACTCCTGCCTTATTCAGAATAAATATAATATACCTACATCATATAAGATAGTTAAATAAACGTACCACCACAAACATTTTAAAGATTTTACGTAAGCTCTCTAACTCCTATACAAAAAATATCATATAAACCTAATATGTTATATGAAACAATTTATTTAAGACTACTTATATTATGTATATTTCAAACGTTTTATTCTCTCCCTCTGTATATGAACAGTGTATACGCGTGTGTTACCCACGGCGTGTGAAGGGACACATCGCGGCGTGGGAGCGGTATCTGGAACTCTGGCAGCCAGTCGTAAACACACCGAATTAGTGCTCCCACTAACCGCCTCAACAAAAAACGGGGTAAATTTAGACAGGACTCATCTGATCCGACATCAATAGCTACGGATTTAAATTTTAGCTTTTTGAATAAATGCTGTAGGAGGTTCTGAAGTCTCGTTTGCTCTCCGTTGTTAAAGGTAGATGTATCCTGAGGAATGATCTACACACTACAATTATAAAATTGCATTATATTTACATTATAAAATACACACTACAATTATAAAATTTATAAATAAACTAGCTGACCCGGCAAACGTTGTGTTGCCGTATAAAAAAAATTAAGGGTAAACAACCCTTATCACTTAGGGGTATGAAAAATAGAAATTTGGTGATAATCGGTAAAGCCGTTACGGAGGAGTACGGTAATTAACATTGTGACACGAGAATTTTATATATAAGATAATTTCCATTTTCTACGGCTTCGAAAACACGTAGGCATCATAGTACTGTATATGTTGTGCATAGAATCATTATATAACCGACACATTAGCAAAACCATTTTACTTCGCAATATGCATATTACTTATATACTTATACAACTAACATTCTCTGCGAGAATTTGCCTGCGTATTTATATACTAAGTATGCCTTTTACAATTTAGGCAATTGAGGAACTCTTACATAACCTTTGTTTCTGCAACGCTCCAAGCGCAATGGAATTTAATTATCTCTGCATGCATATATATTACATAGATTATTCAGTCAAACCTTAATAAGTGGTAGGTATAATAAAACCATAAAGTATTACTCTCCACGTTACCCCTTCAACTCCTCTCTTGTGACCAATTAGCCACAATTACACTTTCATGTGCCCGAGATGTTATAACTTTTCCCATCAAAGGACGGGCCCCTAAATTAAAATATAGGATACCCCTATTTTTGGAGATACTTGATTTTATTGATACCAGTGCATTTGATATATAAGTAAAATAAATGTCTAAAGGGTAGAAATTGGTAATTGTGCGGGCTAAATTTCGAAATTATATTTCTGTTTATTAAAGTAATTCCTAAACCAAGAACATTCTTTAAACAAAATGATAATTTAGTTTAGTTTTTCATTTTATAATCACACAAAGTAGAAATATTTTTTTTTTGTTACATGTACAATATTTTTTTTTTGTAAGGGAATTGACGGTTCTAAAAGTAATCATAATATTTTCAAATATCTGTAAAGTCTGCTAACATTTGTGCGTATTTGTCATCAGTATTATTATCAGCTTAATCCTCCTCATTCTGTTATCATATTACGTTCAAGTATTATTGAATTTATTTGGCCCTTGTTTGTAAAAGTCGGGAAATCATGATTGAATTGGAATTAATAATACTTTCGATTTAAAAACTAATATGCATTATTTATGTGCTTTTTATTGAGAAGTTAAAACCTGATATTTCTACTACTCTTAGGAATTTTGGGATACACGCATTCTTCAAAATTTTATGTACGAATATGAATAATGTATGGCATTTAAATTTCCCAAGCATCACGGGCCATTTCCCCGGAACTATGAGTTGGCCAAAATTATATCCTTGAGATAGATAGGGGACACCGAGGGAAGATGGACTATTTTATTATTTATGTAATATTTTGCAATTTTTTAAATCAGAAGGGTGGATCCCCTCATAAAGGGTGGGCCCGGAATGAATGAGTTTATAGTCCGCTGTAGATAAACATATCAATTTGTTAGTGTTTTGTTGGCGGCGTAAATATGTATGTGTTACAATTTGTTCAGATGGTCTCAGTAGTCCCGATGACTCTAAGCTAAGCACTCGCTAACGAAATTATGATTTTTAATAGCGAGATAAATTTAATTTGAGTTTAAAGTGATTAAAGTTTAAAGTGCCGGTTTTAAATTTGTAGCAAGCAGGGTATTTGGTAAGTGGATATACTTATAAGCAGTGTGTTAATATTTAATAGTTATTTACTTAAATAATTAATGAATTATAGCTAAATTATTGTTAAGAATTTATATAGATAGACTTCTTAGCTATTTATATATTACAATATATGCTGTGCTTGCATAAGCATGCGATAAGAATAGAATTTATTACTATTTTATTATTGATGAAAAATCTTTAAATTAGTCTTTAGTATAGTCGATTTCTAGGACTTGGTCTGTTTGTCTGTAGCCAGTTCTCGTTCGCCATTTCTATTGCACGAAAGTACTAGCTATCCTTCAAATTGATTTTAAACGGTATTCCACGGCGGTATTTATTCTTGTTGAATTGCAGCACTTCCGACATCTGAAACCTACGTTGGTACCTATATAGAAAACCAAACAAACCAATACCATACGTTCGCGTTGTTTACTTTCCTCTATCCTCACCAGGCAACCGCATCCGCATACCACTTCCTAAAGAAAAACTCCGTACACACCAACACGTAACAACCGAGCGACTTTATCCGTGAATCGATCAGAAATCAAGCGAATAAAATCGATTTTCCCCCAAATTGAATAGTCGTAAAACATAGGTAGCAGGATTTTAATGCCCGGATTGTTTACACGGCGGCGTCACGAGTGTAAACGATTGTCGATAATTGATGATTTGATTTACAACATCACTAAACAACCGGTGTTTGGGCGATCCACGGTCCAGCCTTTGAATGGAACGGAATGTTGGTACCCGTACCTACAAATCACGGCTTTCATCATTCTATTCCAATATAGGTTAAGTACCTATAGCTTCCTATATGAATACTTTCCTAATAATCTATGAGGCTCGTGAATTATTACATAAATTATTTATTTTTTAGCACATAGTAGCCTTGTAGATTGTTGTATGATATAATGTTTATATCAATAATAGAAGCTGGTGTGATGAGGATGCCTAGTGAAGCTTTTAATTATTAGTATGAACTGTTCTATAGTTTTAATTAACAACTAACTGTAACAATAGCTAATTCCAACGTTTTAGGCTAGCTTGAAACTATGGTAACTTATTCTGTGTATACGCTCATAAAACAAATTGTAAATCTACGGTTGCTACTCAATGTAATATTAATCTGATAACATTGGTAGGTATAAATAATAACATACAGCTATTGTTAATTGGTCATATAAAACACGTTATCATGCCATTCAAAGGTCAATGCCCATAGTACAAGTGCTCTCATAAACGGTAAGTAGTAGGTACTATAAATTTTATTCGATAAACAATGGAACAATCGGCGCACTTGTAATGTCAAACTTTTGAGGTAGGTTATGGAGCATTGTGTGTTTGTGAGTTCTTCCGTATGCTTTAATGGATCTTTATTACCTTCACGCAACCTTGTTTGGGTGCACAGAACTTTTAAAGTTAATTATTTTTCAGAAAAGCAACTACCCACTGCCCATTTTATATAAGTTTTTCTATAAATGGCTTAATGATAAAGAGATTGTAAACACAATTGTACACTTTATATTTAAGTAACAATGTTATGAAAAAACAATTGAGAGCCGGTAATTGATATATTAAGGCAATTAATACATTCAATTCGCTATATCAAAACGATGCTACACCACACATGTAGACCTACGAAACCACGGGAATCGTAGAGCGCTACGCTTTTCATTACTAGGCAATAAACTTTTATCACTTGTTCTTTCAAGTATTATTTGACAGTGTTGATGCATTAAATTGCGATTAATAGATGATTAGCCATTCAGGCGCGAGTTTATGGCAGTCTCGTAATAAATTCAGTTTATTGCGTATCAATCACTGTTTCTCGCGGGCTCCACCACAACTGCTGATATCCTTATGACTGCTGATCTCCGTGTACTTGTGTAACGAGTGGTGTAAGGGTTATTTTGTATTTGGTGTTAGTTTTCACGTTTCACAAAATTATTACCGGTGGTTTTTTAAAAGTGTTTTATGGCCTATCAAAAATAACGTTTCACAGACTTATTGTTCTACTTTTACTATAAAATTTGTAATAGTAGGTATATAACTGCTGCTTAACCTAATACCCAATACTGAAATACTACTTCAGTAGTAATATAAATACTACTTATAGGAAATGATTAATAAACGAGACAAATTGTGTGCCTGTCTGCTATGCACTTTATTCTAGTAGATAGACTAAGTATTACAAAAGGAAGTATTAATTATTATAAAAACAAAAACTCACACAGCTTTGAAATAATTAGCTGAAAAGGGAAGTATTGTAGTATATCACTACATGTTATGTCACTCATACTATGCCACTTTACTACTACAATTTAGACAAACAACGCGTTGTCAAGAATGAGATATACCTATATAGTTACATACGCTTGAAAAAACATTACCCTCTGCAGTCAGTAAAAAAATCAAGTCCAATTTCCAATTAGGTACAAGTATTCTACAATCTTATCTCAAGTAGTATCCATTACACGAACTTACCGAACGAGAGGCCATATCCATTATCCATTTTGGAGTGGGGCCGTAAATTGTGTGTCATTAATATTTGCTTAACATAAAGTAAAGTGGCGACCGAGGTCCCGGTTTTGCTAGTAAAACGTGCACTTAGTAAAGATTACCAGGCACTTGGTTGTAAATAAACTCGCACTACCTAGGTTGGCTTATTTACGAGTGGTTTAGTGTCGTGATCATGTAGACACCTTAAAGTATACTTTAGGTTTTTTTTAAACTTGTTTTTTTTTATAATATAGGAGTAGCAGACGAGCATGCAGTCCGCCTGATGGTAAGGGGCTACTGCCGCCCGTGGACATCTGTAATCAATCCCAGATAGAATGAACTTGAAGTCTGCCACAAATGCGCCGCTACCCCTGAGGACTAAGCTGAAACGCCTCGGAAAAGTATGTCAACCTTACCACATCCTTCAAAACGGAACACAGCAGCGCCTAATACTGCTGTTATTAGGCAGAAAGAGATGTGGCGGTGGTGCCGCCGGAGTCGAACCACAAAGGGTTCTACCACCTTGGGTTTTTTAATTAGATGATGTTGGATGAACAATTTATCACGCCTTAGTACCTAGGTATACTTATGTACAATAATACACCTATGAATAATATTACATTAATATATTGGATACACTACAGTACATAGCGATCTGTTACTTTAGATACATGTACTATTTTACACTTTTTTCATGCAAGTTCGTGTATTTACCTATTTATTTCCGTACTATCAGAAATCTTTTTTTAATTCCAAACAATGTGGTTTTGGTTAATGTAGGTATTGGATTTAAAATTTCATTGTGTTAATTTTACTAATTTTAATTTATAAATTAATATTTTGAACAGCTCTACATTTTTCGTGCAGAACTAAAATAGATTTATGATTTAATTTGTATGAAAATGTAGATCATTTGATTAATCAAATTAACAATATACCTATTCTCCTTAATAAACGAATAATATTTTGGTTTTACAGATAACTTCAACATGGTGTAAGAGGAAACACGTTTAAAAAGCTGCCACGTCTTGCAGCTTACAAGGTTCGTACACATAAATCATATTTTTTATTAATCTTTAAAATATTTTAAGTCTAATAGCAAATATTTTGATTTTTTTAAAGTACTCCAAGAATATGCTCTACATTTCTATGTAACTATCAATTTATCATTTCGTATTTCCTAATTAGGACTAAATCATGGTACTATAGATACTTTCTAATAATATACCTACCTACGATAATTGATAAATACGAAACGGATCATAATTTAATTGAATTTACAAAAACTATTTCTTTACTCAAATTTTAAATCTTTTAAGCTCGCTATTACCTTTAGAAATATCGCAAGATGTCCGCTCAAAAGCTGGCCAAACAAACCTATTCATGCACCAAATAAAATGTGTGCTCCGCCATTCTACTTTTGAATTTTTCACTCCCCTTCAAGATTAAAAGAATCCAATCTCCTATCAGCTCCTGCTAGACTCTTCTACGCCTTACGTCAGAAAGGGATAGAGCAACATTCTACCTCTCGTGGAACTTGGGGCATTATTAGTAAGAGTAAAAGAGATAGCGAATATACAATCATGGCGGCGATGCTTGGAAAGCGGGCACGGTAGTAGCTGAAATTCTTAAGCACACAACTAAAAGTTTCGTTGTGTGTGTTAAATCATACTACTCATTGGGGAAGATTCGAAGGAAGAGGTGACTTAAACATTTGGTTCAAATTTTTTTAATTTATTTTTTAGTTATACTGTGAGTCGTTTCAGTTGAGTCACTAAAATTGAGACATTATCGTAAAAAGAATAAAACGTTACTGGTTGACTTTAATTAGGTAGATTTTTTTAAATGTGTCGAGTTTTTTTTTATAAACTTTGTAACGACGTGATCCTATTTTAGTTTTTCAATAAAATGTTTTTAGAATTTATGTCCACATAATATGTGATTCATGGAGATTTCCCTGAGATATGAAAATTATTAAATACTTTCATATAACAGAACTAACCCTCAACCCTAAATCATATGCTACGAATGTAACATATTTTACGTATGTTACTCAAAAAAAATCTATGAATGTAAGACTTTAAATGTATGAAAACAATAAATTATGAGAAAAGTATATAATTAAAATTGTACATATAAAAAAAATCGAAAATGTAGAACTAAATTCTTACATTTAGGAATATCAGCAAATGTAGTTACTTAATTTCTATAATGACAAATTATAATGGTAGTACTTACTAAATATTAGAACTTTACAGTACTATCAAACTTAGCTTTTGGTAAAATGTTGACGATGCCTGACTTTCCTGTATCCATCTGGTAGTTCATCGATATGCTAAGAGATGGCGCTGATTCATATTTCTAAAGGAGAGATCTTTTTGATCTAATTTTTATCAATTTAACTACTCAATTGTTATATTATATATAATAAATAATAAAAATACAATATTTTGTAGTCCCAAAGAATGCTGCAACATAATAACTTCATCAAATTATTGCCAGCATTATGAATAGTAACATTTTTGGATAGCAAATAATTAGAACAACCACATACTTAATTACTATTTTTACCGACCTATTTAATTTACATTATATACATTTATCGTCACCTACTCTATTTTATTATCTACATTTTCGTCTTAACATAATATAGTTATGCATATCAGTCATCCTTTGATTCCAGCTTTTGAAAGCTTTAAAAGTCTCTACATTGTACTAGTTCTGGCGGTTGGCAATAGATGGCGCAGATTCTTATTAGTATTTTGATAACTAAGTATGTATTGAAAGTATGGAATAAGAAGTATATAATATTTTACTTCATGATTATAAATATTTGGAGTAGGTACTTTATAGAAAAAAAGTGCAAGAAAGAATTCACCGCTTAAAAGTTATCAAAGGTATGGGCAAATACTTAAACAAATAGCAAAACAGTCATATTTGTGTAAACGTAAAAAACTCATGGTACAGAGCACTAATTCCGATTAGACTAATTTCTACGCTATTCAAGTGTGGATTAGTAGAGTCACATTACAGTATTTATCAATTTGATTCCTCTGGCCCCTAAACAAGAAATTACTAACTTCTTATTAGTTCTTATATAGAGAAAATGCTTGCAATCAGAATTTTGGAACATTAAAAAAACAATAACAAAACTTAATAAATAAATATGTTTTATTATAATTAAAAAAATCGAAACAAAATTAAGTAGGTATACTTTTCTAATTAAGTATTAAAAAAATATTTATCCATATAATTAAATTCACTATATGTTACTGAAATTACCTAACTTTCACTTCAAATGGTTACCAAAATCTAAAAAATAATGTTAGAATGGGCGTTGGAAAATATCTATAAGCCACAGGTTAGATGCGATGAAATACCTACTTACTTACTCCTTTGGTCTCTATCTTTGAGAACTTGTATTCATATTATTATTATGATAATTTCATTTAGAACACACACAAAAAACAATGCAGCAATAAAGTTGCGCAACTTTCTAAGAACGTGTTGACCCAATTTTTGTGGAAATTCAAATTAGTTTTTTGCTAGCAAAGAGAAAGCGCAGTATTCCGTTTGGTAATAGTCAGTGCAGTTTTAGATTTTAGTCGTGAAAGTAGTGCGTTGTGATCTATCATGTGTTTTTATACCCGCTTTGTTTTAGTTGTAAAATATAACGTGTATGTAAACATGACGCGGACGCGACGCCATGCTTGGCGCTCCGCCAAGTGTTTTTCGACGTTGAAACCAGATGGCGATGGTGAAAAGCGGTATGGAGCTCATGTTTTCTATGGCTGCGTGCCTAAAATAATTGTTTTGAGTGTACCGACTTAGCTATGATTTGAACAACTAAGTCTCTACTAAAATTTGAAAAAATTGACTGCCTATTTTTAGATTGTTTTAAAGGCAATTGCCTTTGAGTAATTCAATTTAAACCTTGTTACCTTATAGCCAAATGTTGTGAAATATTTATAATACATATTTTCTTTTGTTAAAATTCCCTATATTAATTTATTTATAGTAACAAAAGCTCATTACATTATCAATACTTATAAAATTTTACTTATAGAAAACTGCAATACTATCCGCAGCCTACAATGACAAATTATAAGGAATAGCTATTATTTTTGTTGGTGTAAAATAACAGTGTGTTCTGTACACAAACACTCATATTTAAGACGCACTTACCTTGTTATGATTTACATTAATTAGAATACAGTAGATGGGCGACTCATGCTTGTAAGTAAAATTACTTAAAAGAAACAAACTTATAACACGGAAGAAGAACGTAAGATTTTATTCAGATTGCGTTATATTTGCGTTATTTATGAATAAACTTATAATCGTATTTGTACATAAGAAAACTTGCTTGCATCCTGGCGCCTTTAATTAATCAGTTTTTGATAATTATCTACATTGTTTTATGATTATAAATACGTTGTAATTGCAGATAAAGTGTTGGTATTCCCATAATATATGTACCCTCGATGCCACACTTGGCTGACCAAGAGATTTACAGAACCGAACGCTTTTTAAAACATTTCTTTGATGGGTATCTTTTTACAAATCATCTTATACCCGAAGTTATTACGGATTCTCTTCCTAATGGTTATTTAAATTAAATTATACGGTTTAAGTAACCGGTCACCGGTCACCGTGTGTGGTCTTAGATGGCATTATACTGAGGATCGACTTCGAAATAATATCGTAATGAACTTTTTAAATTGTATATTTCGCTAAAGATATGAAGACTAATAAAAGTTTTTGTTTATACTTTCGTAAATTGAAAATATTACCGTTTTTAGTTTACAATTTTAAAATATTTTTTACTTTAGGTAGTTAACAAGTTACGTACAGTAAAGGTCTCATTTTAATTGTGCAGATAATTTTTAATTAAATGAAATAATCTTTTAAATATAATTTAAGAGGACATTATTAGACATACGTTTATTTAAATAGGTTTTAACAGATAGAGTACGTTAACGTTAATTCTTTAATAAAAAATAAAACAGTTTTAAGTAGGTAAGTGATTGTAAAATATTTTAATGGACATAGGCGACTCCATGTGCCTAAATTTGAATTGTCTTTTGTATCTTCATTTACTTCATATAAGACAGGTAAGTCTTTTTGTCAAGTAGAGCACTTGAAACTTTAATATTTCAATGTGACGCTGACTTAGTTATATTGAAGTTGTGGGAAATATTTTTAAAAGTTATAACAGAGGTTGCATACTATTTATACTTCCGAAACTAAGCTTAAAGTTATTCCCGATTTTCTTATCTCTATCTTACGCATAGAACTATCTGAATGATAGGCACCTACGTCAAAATCGTGGATTTTCAACTTTTTTACTTTAACACCTTGAATAATCGTAATATATAATCGTAAATAGGTGGGGTTACACGTGTTGCCTATTCTGACTTAACATATCCGTACCGTTCTTTATAATGAGGCGAATACATCAACTAGCTAATTCTCGAGGAAGCATTGTCTTAATTCTATTCAAATGAGCATAGGTACTATTTAAAGCATTTTACTTTACAATGTGTCAGTTAAAGGCATGGTTAAGGTTATGGGACGACTTTTCTATCTGTAGGTGTATATGTTATATTGTTGTATTGATAATGAAACAGATTTATTTCTCAATGATTTGTATTGTTTTGCGATTACCATAGAGCTTATTTTATGTGCATGTTGTTCAATCAATTGAAAATTAATTGGACAAGAGATTCAATTTCGTACAAACAATCATATCATTTACAATAAATCTTGTTTAGTCATAACAATGCAAGCCAAAGTATCACTTACAAAATTGAGTAATGCTGTTGTCATCTACATTAATTATATAGAGCATGACAGAAACGTGAAGCTCTACCTCACTGGCTAGTGACTACATAACTGATCAGTATATTCAACGCGTATACATTACTAATTAATTATGGATTAGGTATCATGAAAATTTAATGAGGTAATGAGTAAATTCATTGATATGTAATATACGCTACCCTCTGTTTCCACGTGGGTGTTCTATAAGTAGGTAAGTTAAGTATGTACTACAGGTATAAGCTAATTCTAGCTTTTATTATGATTGTTTACAGTTTTACGATTTTAGGTTATGATCAAATTGCGTCTCTACTATTGACAATAAAACAGATGGCGATGAAACACAATAATTTTTATTTTTTGTTTTACACAGGATTAATTCTTCCGAGCAGTAGTGATACCCTAGTGGTTGACACGAGGGCTCTCATTGAAGGAGTCAATGCAGCAATTATTTTGCTGCAAACATGCAGGAAAATAATTGTTACTTGCTAACAGTACCTAAAGAAAAATGTTATGAGAAAACCTACACTTAAACTTACTTTACTAGAAACTTAAACTTTCTCTCTCTGAGAGCCGAGCCCTGTGGGATAATATTGATGACAAATCCTCGTCAAGCATATCACAAAATTTGATCATAATAAGCCGCAAATTTTCTCCATTCGCCAAGGGTTCACTGGTAGAGAATGCCATCAGGCATTAAGTTTGCCCTGTTGTAATATAACTTTGTGTTAGTGTTACAATAAATATCATCATCATCAACAACCCACTGTCCCACTGCTGGGCACGGGTTTCCTCTCATAATGAGAAGGATTAGGCCATAGTCCACCGCGCTGGCCAAGTGCGTATAGGTAATCATCGCATACCTTTAAGATTTTTTTTTATAAATCTCTCAGGTATGCAGGTTTCACGATGTTGCCTTCACCGTTTAGCAAGTGATAATTAATTTCTAATACGCACATAACTTTGAAAATTCAGAGGTGCGTGGGATTTGAACTTCGGACTCCTTTATCGAGAGGCCGAGTTTCTTAACCACTAGGCTATCACAATAAATATATAAATAAATAAGCCAATCAGCTTTATAAAGAGGCAGTGTGCCTATTCCGACTCATTTAGGGCAATGGCGACGCGGGTGTTCCCTCAATGTGAAATATGTGTCCGGCTGACTCTAACGAAGCTCCGTTCGGTTTACGGCCACCGTTAATAAGGCCGCTAGCGTTCCACTCCGCCTCGTCTGTATTATGTATTTATCCTTATTTATCTTTAACTTGACACTTCCTATAACCAAGAAAATGAATATAGGATAATGTGTACTGCGTCTAGCGGATATGTGGATTGAGAATGGTTCTTAGTTTAAATGTCTTTATACTTATTCCTTTTTGAAGTACTACACTATATTACACTAAGTTTTATTTAATTTAGATCACATCAAAATATCTACAAGTTTAAAATATATACCTTGTATCAAAGTTAATGTTGGTACATAATTACACAAAAGTAGAATGTAGATCGATGTACAAACTCCTTTAGTTTTATAGCTGAAAGTTTGGGCTAATCTCTCTACCTACCTATTTAATACCGGTTGTCATTCGGAAGTTCATATCAATTTAATTTAAGTGAATTAGTTTAATTTCCGGTATCGATACTCAAGAAGAATGTACCTACCTACTTTATTGAAAACAGCGAATAAAGAGGGAAATATGCTGGTTGTTTTATGTTTTTATTAGACGCCAATACAAATGGAGTATTAGGGGTCTAATGCTATCCTGTTTGTAAATTGTACCATTCAATTTAATACGATATTTCGGCCAGATTTTTACGAGTTTCCTTACAAGAGGGGTGTAAGTGAAAACACGACCGGAAGCGGGGAAATCCATGCAATAACAATAACTCATACAGTTTCGCGCACCCCCCGCTAGATGGCGCGCCGTGGACATAAGTAATCCATTTATTCTCGGGGCGAGCTTTATGTAGCGAACTCTTAGCAACGCTGTTATATTGTTTTATATTAATACTCATAGCTAAATATTGTTTGTGCGTGCTCGCTACTACGTCTAGGAGATTATCCAAAGAAAGGCTTTCTTGTTACAAAGCATAATTATATGTAGACGTCTTAACTTTAGTTGAATTTTTGTAGCAAGCTTTTAAAAATTCATTAGTTTGAGATGTTTTATCTGCTTTTTTTAAAGTACTAAGATAGGTAACAAGAACCGAATTAAGAAGTGTACACGTAAATATAGAATCAAAAGCGGCCTATATTAGTTACTCTTATTAGTTATTCGCTAATGAGATTTCTTTAAGAAATACTCTTTGACAATATAAATTCTTATTTTATTTTTTAGGCAGTGTTAGATTGAATCTTAAACATAAAATAATATAACTAAACTACAGATTTAGACTTAATGGCTTAAAAAATGTTTCAAAGAATTTATGAGTTGAAAGGGCCTTAAATACTTTACCAAAGTACGTATAACGCACGTCAGCGTTCCGTTTGAAGCGAAGAAAGCATTTGCCGACGGAGACATCTGAAGAATTCGTCGAGCCATTATCATGGAGCGGGGAATCTGCGAAGTTTCTGTACTCAGCGGAATCTTGCGGATGAACGTTTTAATTAGATTTTCTCGAGAATATTTTGTGCCTAATTGCCGCCCGCGGGTAAAAGGAATTCGGGTTTAATTACACTACCGTGACTTGTAGAGGAAACTAAAGTGTGTGGGTGGTGTAAGGGCTATAATTATAATAGATGGAAAGTTAGATAGTATGAACTGTATAATATTACATGTTTATATTTTTTATTTATTAGGAAAGTAAATTGTTATAATGTTGGCAAATAAATACAAGTATAAAAGCATGAATCTACCGATGTAGAGCACGACTGTAATAACTCTATACCAACACTAACATTTATTTTAAATATAACTATGTACGTACCTACGTATTTAAATATGAGTGTATTATATTTTCCATTGATTTAATATAAGTAAGTATGTATTCATCAGAATAATTGTACCTTAATATCAATTTAAATTCAAATATATTCAACGTTTCATGAATGAAAGATGTTATAAAACGCAAAATTGCATTTATTTCAACCTTATCTGAGACTTAATTTAAAAAGTTTTAATAACGCTCAGGAGATTGATAAGATTAATCTCTTTCGGCCTCTGGGTACCTTCACTCAAATTATGAGGGAAAGGTTTAATCGAATTCAAAAAGTTATTCACGAGAAAATTGTATCAACGTCGATGAAAATAATTTACCTACCTACCTTTTAAGGGTGGTAGAGCCCATCATGTTTCGCTTCCGAAAGTACCACTGCCGCACTTTTTTTTCTCTTATAACGATTGTGTTAAGTGCTTCTGTTCTGCATTGAAAAATGTGGTAAGGGAAAGATACCTACTTACACAAGGCCTTCTTATTTAGTCCTCGGGGGTAGCACCGTATTTTAGGTACACCTCGCGTAGAACTCTAATCTTATCTAGGATTAATAGTCTCTTATCATCAGGTGCACTGCATACTCCTTTGCTTCTTTTATAATATAAAATACGTATATACCCTCTTGACTATCCGAACGTCATTTAACCCAACAAGTTTGGAATGATTTTCGTCGAAATAGGAGCATTTGGCTTGAATGAAAGAGTTCCTTAGCTGATAGTATCGGGTAACAATGAAAGTTTTTATTGGCTAAGTTCCGTAGCGTAGATTCGAACCGTGTCTGCTTTTCCAATTTGAGAAAAGGCAGCAGTAAAATCTCTCACGTAAACTTGCTTCAAGATTTTACTCTTATTTTACCGTTGAGTAATTATAGCTGGATAGTTATTGTTAATTAAATATGTAGGTGGTACTGGTACTTCCTGTGTTTTGTTTCCTGTGATATTAATAAAATTGCAGGAAGCTTCTATAAAGTAGACTGTTGTCTACAAAAGGAAATGTTAATAAATGAAAATCAATAATTACTTAAATTAAATATTAGTAAGTTTTACGGCTTCATTTCTTCACAAACCATTCTGAAGAAATGAAACGTATTTATATTTTTTGTCCGCGACTTTGTATGCACAATCTACTTAGGCAATAAGATAGGTAGGTAAGCTTACGAAATATTCATTAATTTCTGTATCTGCATTGATCTAATGAGTCTTTAGCATAAATTACATAGCCTGGAAATATTTAGAATTTTTAAAACTTTTATATTAAACACTAAACATCCTACTCGTAATAAGAAAAAATATTTATCGAATAAGGTCGTCGATTTTGTTTACCAATCATTTTATATTTTATAAAAATAATTGGTATTATCTCATTCCATTAACGTATTTTTTTTATTTAAAGAAGGTCCTGGTGGTCCAAATACACCTGTATAATTCTGATATAATTTCCAGCAAGGAAGCATCGAATTTTACTTGCCTATAACAATATAATCCGTAACGGCCTCAATATGGCAGTCATGGTTAGGACCCCTTTGCAGTATAGACGAATAAACGCGTAGCGAGAAATTATCTCTATGTTATTAAAAACATGTGCATTTAGTAACATTGGTTTCTGCGCCTTATAAAGTGCTAGATATAGAAAATGCATACTCGTGTATCCTGTAGGTACATATAGCCTCCCGTTGTTTTGGTTTTCGTGCTCTTATCTACCTACACTAGAACCTAAAGTACATATTAAACAAACAAAGTAAAAAAAGTAAAGAAAATATCCCCAACCTATATCATTTATTTGTATTAAGAATATATATAACCTATGTTACCTCACATGTATTAATTATAGGTAGGTATCTACTCGTAACTTGTGTTATGAATTGATACCTATTTTGTTCTGATTTTTACCATTGAAAACTTGATATATTTAAATATATAAAAAACAATCTCTTTACAGTGATCGAGCTGCCACTTATAGTAGAACATGTACCTTATGTTTGATTTTAAATTGCTACATTTTATAATAATGTCTTTGAACACCGCCGCATTCGCCCTATCCCCTCGTTTCTTTTCACTCTTTTTATAATGTAATTTTCTTAAATCACCTCCTCTTGTATTCTTCAGCCCTCCAACTGTCTATTAACATCCCAAATTATATTTCTCGAGGAATACAAAAAGAGTTTTTGTTTTTATTTTTTCTTTCTTGTTATTTAAAGTGGCATCCCTACCATTATTGTAAGTAAGGCTTTAGTAAATAGGGTTACTAGGTAAAAATAATTGCATAGGAAGATACAGAATACTTAAATGAACGTACAGAATATAGGTACAGAATACCTAAGTATCAATCGAAAGGGAACAATAAAGGACTCTAATAGGTTTTCTCTTAAAGGAACTAGTCATTAGATACAAATTTGTTACAAAAAAAATATAGTAGGTAGGTACTTTGGTGTTCTGTATAGATGTATGTCTACAATACGCACATTTTAAAGTAAACGATTAAATTAAATATATAGATACTTATATTTTGGTCATAAAAATGATTATGGGTCAATATCTTCGCATAATGGAAACAATTTACAATAAATCAATTGAAATTTGTCCACCAATCTTGTTATTTCTGGCTGCCCAATTAAGAAAATCTTACTCGTTGATTGAATGCGCGGACGCATAAATAAATAAATCAAGATGGAGTCGCCGCGGCGCATCAGGGTCGTTCACCCCGAACATCTGCTCCAATATTTCAGTGTTGGAGTTATCATGCGCTTCCAATGTAAATATCTGCTCGTACTTAAACTTGACTGTTATCTCGTAATTGGAATAAATTAGCTAGTTTAAGTGTGTGGATTGCAGAGTTCCCAGTCGAGTACTTGTTTATTACCTAAGTACGTAATAGGTACTCGTTTTAAATAGTCTTCACACGTCATGGAAACCTAAAAATATCTACCGATGTTTTTTCTTTTAATATCAGTTCATATTTATAGACGAGAAGAAAGTAGTTTGTTTTGTTATTAACTTGTTAAAAAATAAGTTTTAGAAAAATAAATTCCATATATCTTGACATTCATTCTAATATCTTAATATTTGAGCAATTATAACTTAATATTACTCAATAATTTTCTGGACAAGCAAAAATTATAATGAATGCTAAAAATGTAGAGTAAACCCATCAACGCAAAAAGATTAACTATAGCTTGGAATTCTACTAGCTATTTAGTTTCATTTGTTATTTTTGAATGCTGTCTAAAACGCGAGCATGCCCGTCGGCCATCGATATAATAATAGGGAGTGATAATGGGCATAGGTGTCAGTCCGCCATTACTTTTCTCCGCGAGAGCTCTCTGATTGGCGCGCGGGGCAACATGGTTGCCGCGGAGTATTTATAAAAGGTGCGTGTTCGAACTTCGAACGAACTTGTTTTATTTTCCGAATCAGTTGTATTCAGCCAGTCTGCAGATTATAAACTCTATGGTATGGTACCAAAGAGGATTATTGTTTGTTAATTCGGTTTAGGATTTTATTCGGCAGGATTTTATTTAAGAATTTTCTGACTTAATTTTGTACGTAATTAAAACAAGAAACTTATTATAAGACGTGAGTTGGTTGATTTTTGATTTTGAAATAAAATTTTGAAACATAATAATATTCACATTTAGTTCTTGTTTCCTTACTGAAATAAATATTTTAAAGGAAGCTAACATAATAGGTAGGTAAATGACGTAAGTGTGTCACTCGTACATACCTATTTACATATTTTTATACATAACTGCCTACATAATACTTAGTCAGTGTTCTGAATTAATAACTATCATCTACCTAAGAATAGGAATAAAAACTGGTTTACTTGCATTGAATAGTTATACATTAGTTTACATCATAATATACTTTCTACTGAATATATTAGTTTACATCATAATAGGTATAGGTATCTACCAATAATGCCTTCCTGGAATCTAGTTACACATGCTAGCTACATATCTTATAAGGCTCTAGGCATTTCTAATATCTTTTGACGTAAGTGTAATATCACAAATGGTTCCCGTCCACACCTATCGTGTTTGACATCTGACCGCCGACATACCCGTGAATTAGCATAATTATTCAAGAGAATCAGTATCGAATTTCATGGGGCCGGACGCTTATTTTCAACCAACGTGGAGGAGATTTACGATCACTTTGCCGTTCAGCGATTCGGCACATTCAGTCTCCAGCACATAACTGACAATCTTATGTCTCGTAATTTTAACGAATCAACTTGATTCATTCCGCGGTGGATGTTATTCTGATTTTTTATATTGGTTGGCATGTTCCAACTGGCTAACCGTCCCCACAATGTTTCAAGGTGTTCCAATATTAGCCTGCATTAAACATTTATATTTTATTTTCAAACTTAAGTGCATGTTTTAACATTTTTATGTTGTAAGGCAATTAGCAATTTCAAAATAACATTATTTCGATGTTTTCCTTTGATCTCTTTATGTAGCGATACAATTGATTTACATATTTAATCTTATTGAGTACGTATTCTACTTAACTAACTATGATTATAGCTGCAACTGTTTATATGTCCCACTGCTGGGCAAGAAATCTCCCATAAACGGGAGTGAGCTAAACTACTTTCTTGGAGGAGATTTAAGTCAACCTACAATAACAACTTCATGTAAATTTTATGTCTAGAGCCCCCTAACTATGATATACTCTACAAATCTACTTAACTAAGAAACCCATTACACGAGACATTTTCCTCTAACCGCAGAGAAATCCTCCGTGACCGTTCTATCTGTTACTCAGCTCTAAAGTTTTACTGCCATAGTGATTCGGGCGGCGTAATTTCCCGCTTTCCCCAGTTCCCTGTTTTAGGCGGGTATTTATTAAATTGCCCGGGAAAGGGCGTAACTCCGAACGGACCACGGATTAGGCCCGTACCTTTCCTAAATGAAGGTCTGGCTTAATATGTTGCGCCTACAATATCACATATGTTTGTGTAAAAGGAAAGTTTATTGTGCGTATATGAAATTTTGGTATGTTCAATTTTGTAAGCTTTATATTAATAAGAGTTACTTTAGATAAGATACTTTGTTATTTTGTTACTTTTTACGGTTTGCCTATTACTCAAAATTAATACTTAATCCGGGATAAAAAGTGTTTAAAATAATAATATGGACGTGTTTAATGTATGAACATATACCTAATGCCATTAAGTATAAAATAATAAATACCTGTGTGGCTTAGTTATAACTGCATTATTTCATCAGTTACGTTAAAATAATATGTTCAGAAATAGCACATAATAAAGGAATCAGGAATATAGGCAATCTTTGATTAAATAAGGCTCTAAAAGGACTTCATTAAAATATAAATTTAAAAATATTTGACAAAAATTATTTTAATAACATGAAAAGAAAGTCGGAATATTAACGTACAATGCAGACTTTCCACAAAAAAGGAAACAAAAGTCTTACTCAGCATGGCCCAATTTCACCCTGCAATTCATTCATATTCATACCCTTTCACCCTTTGTCCCATCATCCCATGTTACGCAACTGCTGCTTTGTCACCCTTTTTTCTATTCATAATTTATGCACGGCTATCACCTTATTGTCATATTCAAAAGTTTACGAATTCGTCAAAGTCAACATTCCTGCATGATAATGCAAAGATTTATGGCCAAGATACAAATGCTAATTTTGTTTCAGAAGACGTTTAAGTGTACGTTTAATATATAGCTGGCGGTGAACTTTTCTGTTATTTTTAATGTAATCCCTACGTATACAAAGCGTTAAGTTTTTTCTTAAATCTGTTAGTTGTTAGTTTTATTCATAAACTTAATTATGAATAAAACGTACAACTAACAGATATTTACTTGAATTATAACTACATTGTTTCGAATTTATTTGCTTATTATTACTCTACATCCTGTACAAAATACATAAATTTAGTAGTGAGGAATTTTAGAGTACCTAATCAAATTACAATTTGCATACCTAGTACCTTGTTAACCTGATGTATCTTATGAAATATATAGAAGTACATACTTATCAAAGTTAAATTCATTTTTTCGAAGAAGGACCTTTCTGTGGTATCTGTGTAGAGAAGATAAGAGTACGCTGACTGTATTAAACGGTTGATTTACATACGAATGTTAATAACTTGGTCAGAGTCGTCGCTTCCAAAACTGGTTTTGACGCCTGAGTTCCCTTCTGAGATCTTCTTTAATATTTTATCCAAGATACGAATTCATTAAAACATAACAAGAAATGTGCTTAATCGGAGTACCATACCACCTAATCACATATATGTATTGTATAAATATATATACAATCAATAAGTAATGATACTTTCTGTAAAAAGAGGCCTATGTTAATAACTCTGAAATGTAAATATTAAATATCAAATGTTATTTGTAGAGTTTTTAACATTTCAAATTATGTTGAGTTTTCTCATACTTAACTAGATTTATTATAAACATACAGTAAATTGTATTTTAAGTCAGCTTTAAATAGTTATATAGAATACAGGCTAAATAAAACCTTTGTGACACCCTCACCCTAAGGACAAAAAAACATTGAAATGCATATTAGAGAGATAAAATGCCCTAATTTTATTCAAAATATCACAAAATATCACGGTCGTGACTATGATATTAACAAAGTGTTATAATGGACAAAATACAAAATAGGTTTTTGAATGGAATGTTAATAAATTTAGTAGGTAAATACCTATTTAGGTAGGTAATTTAGTACCTCATTTAGTAGGTAAATATTATTTTTTTTTACTTTTTTTTGAGTAAATAGAAATTGATTACAAATGGTAAGAAACAACATTGCGCATCTTTCATTTTTTATGTTTTTCATATATTTTTTCTTATATAAAATGAAACTTACCTAAGTATATATGTATGGTAGGTGTATATAAATGTCTAATATAAGTAGCTAGTTCGTTAAATCATGTCGTCAGGGCCCACAAACTTCATGAATCCCAATGTTCCGGAAAATATAACAAGGCGATTTATATTCGGGAGCGGTTTGGGTCTCTCGTTTTTCTATCAGAGAAATCTGGCCGAGATGTGCGTGCACCATAAAATATAGGAAGGTAACCCTCGCACTTATTGGAGATATTTGTAGAATTCTAAATTAGAAATATACCCCAAAATTGCTTTGCCTCAAGACAAAAAAAAACTTAATTCGGATTATAGACATTCGCTACTTTTGCATCATGAAGATGTATTTAAAAAATGATGTTAACAAGATGCTTAAAACGATTTATACTTGATGATAATCTAATTTTAATCGATATTACACTTAATACTTAAATAAAACAAATAAAACAACATATCAATCTATCTACATAGTCATGCTACACTTTATACATTGTAAACATAGGTAATATATGCAAAGTAGCTTCCTTCGTTACTTATTAAGGTCTGTTATGGTTGTTATTAGCCATTTGAAGTTTTTTCACGAAAAACAGTTGCATCCTGGCAAAGGCAAGCCGCGAATGATAAGCGAGAGGGTGACGAAGAAATTATTTCTATTAGAAGAGCGGGGCCGCCCGAGACAAAAGGTTTGTGTTAAGGGACGTTATTTTTATACGACACGACCGCTGAATAACAACACGATGGGCTTTTCTTCGTAAATATCTTAATAAAAGACGGAATTGTGCGATTACATTCTGATCATGCGCCATCTCGCTTCCTCTTTTACTAAAGCGTTAACTAAATGATTTTGGTCCGAGTGATTTATGTTTATTTATGTAAACAAGATTTATATTTATTTAAAAGGATGTTCATTGTTTTATTAAGCTCCTAATTTAGCTTTAGGTATCTGTTTTTAAATGTGAGGTCGGAGTTGCGTTGTAAATTTCTCCCGCTTACGGAGCTTTTTATATTTCCTTACATTTGTGCATTCACTTCAAAGTTAATTAGACTTTATAGAGCGTTCCTTCCCAATTCCGTTTTATTCTGACGCACGCCGAGACTTATTCATTGGAGGGAGGGTGTGGGAGGTGTGGGGGGTGCGGGAGGGAGCTGCCTGCCCGAAATAGCAAATAAATGAGACGAAAATGTAAATGTTGCGCTTCAAAGATGAAAAGCGCGCCGCTCGCTCGTCTTGTTAAGCTCATCGCAAATGTACCAGAATTAGGAGCGCGGCTAAAATAATTTTCAGTCCAGATGTACCGAAAACAACGAGATTGGGGGAGAATTATGTAGCTGCCTATTTACATAGCCTTTAGCTACCTATCTTTGTGTACTTAGCTATTTAAAAAGTATGATTCACATACATAAAAGTCGATATAGTGTAGTGAGTGAATAATGACATGTACGAGCTTACATGCCATATAGATATGTTATTGTTCTAGCAAGTTGTTTCTTATGTAAATAGCCACTTGACTATGCAATTTATGGTCTATAATATGTTTGTCTATGCCGATTAGAATATTGAAAACATTATGCAAATTATACTCAACCTTAATAAGCAAGCAACAATGTAAGCCCTGATGAAACCTTGAAGGCTTAGGTACGTTAACGAATATCTTACTTTTAAATTGCCTATTGATTGTGTTGACATATAAATAAACTACACTATCCTCGTATGTATAAATTTAAAATGTTGGTATACAAATATTGTTGTGTCTTTTTATTCCGACAAAAACCAACAGAAATTGAAATACTCAAAATACTCTCTATAATTATTATCTACATAAATAAAGTATCTATTCTTCAGGTATGCTTTACATGGTATCATATATGAGTCGCCATATAGCAGCCATTTCTTAGAGAATGTCCGGATACTTATATCAGAAATCGTCTCCGTTCCTAGAAGCTTGTTAGCTATGAGACGCACGTCTCGGGGGAAACAATGGAATCCATAACCGCGCTAAATGAGCCCTTAGTAAAGATATGTTGTTGACTTTGTGAGACAGTCTAACTCTGTACTATATAAAACATAAGACATGTAGTTGAGTAGGTATTATGTACTTACATATTGGTTGTATTTTACGGAGATAATTTTAGTGTATTTTACATAATAAGGGTGTTATACGTACTGTATTTATATAAACATTATTTACCAATGAATAAATATTATTTAAAGTTAACTATGAGTTTGGACTGTGTCATTAGTTAATATACTTATGAAAACCAAAATATTTATAAGAATATTAATGTGAAATTTTCGTTTCAATACATTAGTGCCCCATTATTCGGCACGGATCTCCTCTCGAGTAACGTGGGTATGTACAATTAGGGACTTAATATGCGACAAAATTAAATGACAGATTAAAACACAAAATAAAAGATACATGCATTTTATATTTTCTTGACATTTCACAAAAGTATTTATTACTAGATATTTTACTAGTACTAAATATGCCCGAACTCTACCATATTTCTATTGCTCTCTGATGATTCTAACTAGGTACGTGTTCTACTTACCAAATGGACAGTAACAAAACATAGCTATAAATTTAGAAATACATCAATATGTCTTATTCTTCGTATATTGTTTTCCCAAATAAGTTTAATATAAGCTCGAAAAAGCTCAGCGACATATGTCGTGTCGGATTATATTGAATCATTGCGGGCGGTCGTTCCCCCACTCTTATTGCAATATTTGCAAGATCCTGTTGGGTAAACATACTCACATATTGAGGACATTTTGTTTATGTAAGAGAGAATATCTGTAAACTGAAATCAGGTTAAATTGGGTATTTCAAAAATAACGTAATAGCGACGAATCATTGCAGGCGCTAGGCATTTGCATATAAAGAAATATTAGAAAAAATAAATAGTTATGTCAATAAGAAAAAAAAAATATTGATAAACTTTTGTAATTTTCTTGATTAAGATATTGATTTTAAGTCGGTATATGATTTTGGGATGTTACTTTTGAATATTTTTGTTATATAAAGAGTTTATATCTCGATAAGGATTTCTTTATTGAAAATGAAAAAATATCTAAAAATTGATATCACTTCCACTAGGTAAACCGAGATACTAATAAGAATTCCCTTTCTTTGTAACAAGCATTTTTTTTATGATATACACTCAACATGCGCTACAAGTTATCCATTATAATATCTACATTAGGTACGGAGGTTACGTAGCTGCAATAAAGACAGACATAAACCTGCGAAACAAGGACTTGCATTCATCTCCGCCCCTAAATATGACATTCAACTCCATAAATGCTGACGTGATGCACTTGCACGTAATAAGGGATAGGTTTTACATTAACTTTAGTACAATGAGACGTAAAGTTCTTTTGAATAATAAATACGAATTTGCCTGAAATTGACAATCTTAATGCATTAAAATGGGACAATGTGTAGACGGGCACAGGGTTCTAGATTCGAACTCTGGCCAGGCACAACGAATGGCCAGCTCAGTAAATAATACACTTAGATTTCGGTTCTAGATGACAGTGGCACCTGCAACACAGGGAATGCTACTGCTCAGCTATTATTGTAAGACGCGCCTTTATACCTATTTATCTATCTCATACGGGATGTACTTTAGAATTTATGTAAAGTCAGTATAGTTATAACAAATAATTTTCTCTAAAATAATAGCGTGATGTGGGTATCATATTGTTTAGTAAATTACCATATTAAATAATATTTGTATATGTAGCTTAAACCAGTTCCAACATCAACTTCTGTCTCGCTTTTACATTCGAAATTACTTTATTTACATCTCGCATTCTATTTACACGCATGTGGAATCGCAGGTCCTGCGTACATACGATACTTATCTTAATCATGCAGTTCTCATTATACGGACACGAGTTGAAGCCGGAGGCGTGCTATCTGAAAGTGCATCGTTGCATCCGCCATAAGCCCGAGATCACTGATTGCACTTCTGAGAAACGAGTGCGATGCACTGGCTTGCTTTTTTTGCATTACGTTGCATTGCAACTTGACGAATACGGAACGCGTAGGTATCATTATACGCTTTAATAATATGTGTTAAGGTGAAGATGCTATCTGAAGAATTAAATGAACGTAAATTTTTATATTATCTCTACGCAAGAGAACAGATGTGCGGACCACCTACATAAGTTTAACATTAGTTATCTATGGATATTTTCAGTATAAGGGATTTCAGTACCTATATCTTTCGGCCCTTTTCTTAAGGAACCCTGTACATATTCACACTAACATTTTGATCTAGTATGTACCAAAATACCTACTGTTAAAACTATTGCCTAACAAGGTACAGTTACCTACAAAAAAATGTCGTAAATATTTTTGTCGTCAGTACAAGTAGCGAAACTGCTACCGATGACGAATAATAATTTAGTTTGTTCAAGAAAATGAATTAATTTGGCGAGGAAAAACGAGAGGAGGCTCGCAAATCCACTCCTGAATTCATCCGAACCCCGTAAATATTTTATGGCCCCGAGAAAAAATACGCGGACAAATTACGGGAAAATATTGGAAGTATTTTTCAATCTTATTCCTTAAGTGGAACAAACGATAAAATAAATTTAGCGCTTACGGGTATTTATTGCTGAGATTTCTAGGGCTTTTTACGCGTACGTTTTCATTTTCCCTTTTTGCTAATGGAGTGGGTTCGTTGGTTATCACCCCGTGCGAAGAAGCTTTCTTTATTGGGGTAGGTATAGGTTAGTATATATATGAATTAGAGGGAACACAACTATGCTATTACATAAAGGAGTTGATTGTTTGAATTATGAAAATACTAAAATAAAGTTTAGGATGATTGGAAGATTTAATTTTATTTCAAGAAATCTGAGTTTTGAAAAGTACCTATCTACCTACACTATTTTTACAATACACTGTGAACTGAAGGAGTACCTACCTTCTTCCTACCTTCCCATAAACTCCCATACAATATTTTTAAATATTTTTTACTGCCACAAAATAATTTTTACATTTTAAAAGTGTACTTAAATGTTCGATGTACAGATAGAGTAATAGTATACCTGAGTAGTTTGTACACACTTAAAAATATTTCCCTACCAAAACAAATTATTGTAAGTTGTAGTCAATAAAAGAAGAGATTATTTCACGGTTAAGTTCCTTACATTGTAGCGGACAAAGAGAATAGTTTCATGTAACGTTACAACGAACCTACAGCTGGCATTAAATATATTATTTATATCATTTGGACCAATAACTCCCACATAAGGAAGGCACAGAAAATGGTTTTGTGCGCTTATAGTTTTGTGATGCTTATAAATAACAATTTACTGTACCCACTTATGAAACAAAGTAACTTAATGCGTGGATGTCAATGAGTTCTTTTGTAGTTGTAGGTAGTAACCGACCTACGTTTTATTTCTATGATGTAGGTATATGTACCTACATACGTAGTTCGATCTATATTTACATACATTCACGTATTACTGATATAATATTATTTTATACCTAAGTTAAAAATTAAATTTTGAAATAATATTTTTTATAATATGAAAGTATAATGAGTATGCAGTCCGTCTTATATCAGAGTCACGTCTGTAATCAACGCCAGCCTAGATTAGATTCCAAAATGAGGTTGACCACAGCTGCATTACCTATGAACTAAGTTGGAAAGCCTCTGAAAAGTATGTCTCGTTTACCACATCCTTCAAACCAGAACACAGCAAAGCTTAGCACTTACTGTTATCAGGCAGAAATAGGTGGGGAGATGGGGGCGCCGAAGTCGAACCACAGAGGATTCTACCACCTTCGCCTTCAACTAAGCTTAAAATTAAAATGAGACATTATTTAAAATCAATAATAAATAATAGCAGTGATAGCCTAGTGGCTAAGAAACTCGGCACCTAGGCGCGGAATCCTAGGCACGCACCTCTGATTTTTCAAAGTTATGTGCGTATTAGAAATTAATTATCACTTGCTAAACGGCGAAGGAAAACATCGCGAGGAAACCTGCATACCTGAGATATTTATAAAAAAAAAATCTCAAAGGTATGTGAAGTCTACCAATACGCACTTGGCCAGCGCGGTGGACTATGGCCTAATCCTTCTCATTATGGGAGGAGACCCGTGCCCAGCACTGGGACAGTAATGATATTGATGATGATGGTGATGAATAATAAATAATATAATATGTTTATTTTTGTTCACAGACGTATCACGAGTAAGGTACGGGCGCGGTGTGAAACGCGGTCGACCTTACTAACAGGTGAGGCGACGACGCCACACAGACCATGATTATAAGGTTTGAATTTAACTTTATTTTTATAATAAATCATTGCCTTTGCTTTTACCATTCGTATAATTCGAAATGCTGATTCATTCATGCTTGGAAACGGAAAAGGGCTTTTAAAATCATTAACTTTTCATCGGTTATAGGGACATCATGAATTGAAATTTAATAATCATATCTAAAACGTAAACATAGTTAGATACATTTCATATACGTTGATTGGGTCTTGATGAAAATGAAATGCCTTCCTATTAAAATGTTATTAATTAAGAAAATCACCATTGAAATATACTATCATTGAAATACCTATTATTAATTAACAAATTTCAATGACTAAGATTTTAGCATTAAGGACTTGCTTTTACATGTATAATACGGAATTTGTCGCTTAACTATTTTTACGACTATTAAAATCTAACTCATAGAATATAGTTTAATATAATATAATATTATTATTATTATTTATTATTTTATTGTTTTTCATATAATTTAGTTTATAGTTTAAAGTTTATTTTATTACTTAAAATTTCCTATTTTTAGTAATTATAATTGTAAATAACATAGATATAATATTTAACAAAGTTAAACTCATAGATAATAAACCTATCTTACCTATTGTAAGCCTACGAAAATAGAAACAAATTTTTCGCATGCTGACTGATGCGTGCTCATATTTCAATTCGTAACTACCGTTTCGTTTCACGTAGCGCACGGCAGACATTTTTATAGCACATGAAAACTTTTAAAATGTGTCAACACTCTGTGTTTCCCACGTTGCTACAAGTTTACCTGCGTAACGAGGAATGTTAAGCGGTCAGGTACGGACATTTAGGTATCTAAACCTGCATAATGCAGTCGACGTGCCTTCTTTGTCAAATTTCACGCTACCTCGCATTTGCATTTTTATTGCGCGAACCCTTTGTTGTGAACCCTAGTAGACATGTATCATGTATCCGTCTATGTATAAAATAAATAAGATTGTAGTATTTGTTTTCGTATTTCAAAATTACTGCTATTTCCAAGTTCATACTTATTTAAAATTCAAATTTTCTAGACTTAGCTGTTGCTCTACAACGAACTTTTGAAAACGGCTTGTTTGATTTCAGTGGGACATTTTTGCAAAATAGAAGTGTAAGAAATAACAAATCATACGTTTCAATTCAAAAATAACTGGGGTTCATCCATAAAAAGTGAAAAACTTAAAAAAATAAAAATACTATCGGCGGTAGAACCTCGTGGGAAAGCTTCTTGTGTGTTGTTGGTAGCACCATTTTATGTACCTTAGGTACCTACCTATGTGCTGTAGTGTCATTACCGAGAGGTCAATGTGCATCTACATATACTACTTTACCTTTTATTAAGTAAGATTGCGCTCTTAAACTGTGAGTAGAGTCAAAGTGATTGCGTGATAAGAAATCTTGATTGGGGTTGATTAAATTTGTCCACGAGCAGCAGTCACTACTTATCATCTTGTACATAGCATGTTTATGGCTACTTCTTAATTATATGTCGTAATATACTAGGTATATGTTTTAGATTATTTTGTGTGCGGAGAATCAGATCAAATAGTTGCAATTTTTAATTAATTCTCCTTTAATATAATAATATTATTTTACCTAATCCGTTCCAAAGCCGTCAAATTTCTTAGCTTCATTATTTAGGCTTTAATACTATACCCATACTATAGTCCGCAGTATATTAATCTGTTTTAACTTTGCCGCGCGCGAGATTAAATTTGGTGGGTTAATTTATAGCTCGGAAAATTAAACAAAAAGTCACGCTAGGTACCAAGTTACGATGATCACGATCTTGGTTTGATTTTATATGCTTCCAAAATTTATTTTTGTATTTACTGACTTTAATGTTAATGCAACATTTATATTCTATTGAGCGGCTAAACTTGTTTAATGTATTTAATACATAGAGAGATTTCCTCACTGGCTCATCAAATAGGTACTAATAAATGAAGATAATAAATATAGCGAAGAATAGTTTATAAATTCACTATTATTATATAAGCAGTCTAATGTCTTATCTTATCTGATTAGGAATTTTAATTTTTGTTAGATTTGCTTTTGCCATTGGCTGCCTCGCGGTAGATACCTAAAATTCTTAGCATAAAAACAGTAATAAATTCTGTGACATAACTAGATGTATCTAATCAACATTGATCAATATCGCAATAAAAAGATAAACTATTCAAAAATAGCGTTTTTTTTTAAAGCAAAACTGGTTTTGTTTTATCGGGCAATAGTACAATATTAGGCCTACAAGCATCGCTTCCTGCATTATCTATCTACGTGGGAGCTGATGTAGGAAATAAATAGCAGATTGGAGAACATTTTCTTCGGAAATGTTTCTGTTTTCCAAAACTTTTACTTAGTTTCTGGCGTCTAATCGATGGATATAAAAAGATTTAGAATATCAGTGTAATAAGCCAAACCAACTGCGAATCAGGCTAGGTAGGCACTAATAAAGAATACTAAGCTATTGCCATTTGTGCGTCGTTTATTTATGTCTGTCGTTTCAGCGAAACTCGCACGACGCACGAACCGTTCACGCAAACGCAACAGACATTCTAATTCATCGATCGAACGTTCTATCGTTCGGTCGATCTATTCCGGGCCGAGGAACGAATCACAATATGTGTCCTTGACGATAACATCGGGCCTATGAGAATGAATCGAATACTGAATAACAAGGACCACCGGCCGATCGATACGTGTATGGAACGTGTGAGCTCTAACGTAAGCTACGATTCGATGGGAATTCAATTTTCCTACGCGTTTCGATAAGATTACGATACACGAATTGAAAATGTAATTGGACGAATACACAAATAAATTGCATGTGATGTTGCGTCATGGTAGAATCGAAGTTTCGTGTTTTGTGTGTATATAAACTAAGTACAATTCGAACAATATTTTTGTAATTTTAAAGTAATAAGTACCTCACATTCAAAGAACAAATCGTTCATTTTACCCTGTAGTAAGTGGGAACAACTATTGAAAACAAAATTGTTAATAGTTTATAACAAGTCATTGACTTGATTCGTCAATTGGTTATATCATTGTCTTCCAATCCACCTGATCTTTGAACCTATTGGTTGTGGTTTCGAATCGATTAACATACCTAAATCATGCAACAGGCGTGTACGTATATTTTAACTGACCGTTACTACCTATAGATTTATTTTTATGTTGGTGGTCTTTTTGACATAATATCAATTAATTAAATTATTTTTATAATAAACGTACCAATAGACTTAGTAAATCAGCTATAGAAATATTATACGATGATCCATAGAATTTATATCTATTAATATGTATGTCTGCCTGGAACTACATAAGAACAAACACAAAGATATTTTAATAAATAATGTAAATCATATTAATGTATTACAAATAAATTAATGCGCAATAACACAATACAAGTCAAATATGGTCGTCAAGTAGGTCTAGAAATCTGATAAGATCATAATAAAGACTTATAAATAGCCGGGTTGCTTATCATTCTGATAAAAGATCGCATAATCTAGTCGTTTGTATGTATATTACAGACACTAGCTGATCCTATCGACTTTGTTTGTATGTAGCACTATATAACATAATACCTACTCATTAAGTAAATAACTTTAGTAATACTTATTTATATACGTCAATTAGAAAGACAAGGTGCGATATTTGATGTTAAGTATAATTCACATAGGGATTATTTCATAGATGGAAATAATTTATAAAATACCTTTTATAACAAATCAGTATAGATAGATTTTTGTGGAGTTTCAATATATATTATTTCTATCTACATAATGAATTACGGAAATAGGCCTAAAAGAATGTAATAAACATGAATGTCGTATTGACCTCGTTAATTACATAAATACATATACATTAACCTAGTTTCAAAATCTGATACATATAATAAAGACACACTTTATTGTACATATAAAATACCTATTCATATACGATATGAAGTTGTTTTGACGTCGGACAATCGCTGGCGAACCGTTGCTAAGTCGCAGTTAGAATTGCAAATGAATCGGCCGTTTACTCTCGTGTCGTAAACCCAGGGATATGATCCAGTCAGTTTTCGCGCCATTAAACTCTCGGACCGACTCCCACTCCCCATACTGTTATTTTAAATATGTCTATGTTACGTAAACACAAACACTATAGCCATATATTCTGGTTATGTTGGTGCCTATCTTATCTAGGTACTTAAACCAACATGTGCCTGCCATACAAAATAACCTACCTCATAATAAAGCTTTGATTAATCGGTACTCTGTAGTGGATACTACGGAGGTAGGTAGATACCTACTCATAGATTAAGTGCAGATTTCTCTAACGTTTATGTTTCTTCGAGATGTTCTTCTTACCACTATAAATGCAGAAACAGGTGGTAATTAAAGTCTAACAAGCGCCGGATACTCTGTATTAATTCCCTCAATAAATTTTCGTATTTCCGAAACAGATATCTGTTACTAACCTAGAGTAGAAAATATCTGAAATTGGACTAAGTAATTAAATCACATACTTTGAGTACAGCTCCAAAACCCTTGCACCAAAAACTGTTTGTTCTACATGATATGCCTATAGATAAATAGGTACATAATAGATTCGTTCTCACTCGAGTGTGGGCGTGGTATAAGTGTACTTATGTATTTTTATTGGAAAACTTTATAAATAGTATTATAGGACCTACTACCTACCTACTCAGGATTACACACCTTACGAGTTAGGTAGGTAGGTACGACATGTACAGTTTCTACTCGTATATAGAGTCTACAATTTTGTACAATGTGGCTTTCTGATGGACTTAGTAAAAATTCACAAAATAGACAGACACTTTTCATAAAAATAATAATTACCAAAGATTTTTCAGAAACTTTACATTATTGAATGTAATTACAATTTAGTCCCATTAATAGAGTCGGAGCCTTTACCCTGAAATGATACATGTAATGTCCTCAGGGCTTAAATACTCACATCATTAGATACTTATTGAACTGTTTCTTTAATCTAAATAACGTCACAAATGGTTTAAATTAACGAAACTTAATAAGTCCCAGAGGAGCGTTTTGTCCAATCAACCGTGGGATACATCCCTCGTAGCACATACATACTTGTGCCAGAGATAACACAACCTGACAGTTCGTAATGTATACGAACTTGTTCTGTCATCGACGCTTTTGAAATGGGTCACCCACCAAAATACTTAGAGCTCTGGGTTTGTCCTGGTATTCCGTATTGTTTCTTTTCTGATGAGATACGTGTACGAGGGGTAGTTCTAATTAAAATGGTGGGGAATGCACGAGTCGACCGGCCCGCGGTCTCTGTTTTGGGATTGAGTCGTAAATGTCGGCTCGAGTGCCCTACGCCGTCGTTTTGTTGCTATTTACTCATACTTGACTAAAAAGAAGACAAAAAAATGTTCCTAACAAAATGTCCACCCGGATTACGATTCCCGATAGGACTTTAGCCGGAGTTGGAATGGGTATAAACTTAAATGAACGTCGACAAAGTTTTGGTACAGATACGAGTAAAGTTTTCCGAGTTAAATGAACTTTTAGCTACGTAACTTTCCTTCTTTAATACTTTGGTAAAAGTTGGAATACGTTATCGTAGTCAATTTCACTTAAGTACATGTAATATACGAGTACCTATAAAATTAAGTGGAATATTTAGACGTTGATTTGGATTCTTTAGTTGGAATCGGTTAAATGAAAACATGTTTAGTAATTGTCACGAAACACAAAACAGAATTTACGGTCGCTTACACGTCTCAGTAAAGCTGGTATCGTTAAAAGAAAAAGCCTGTAAACATGTTTTTTTGGCTTTGAATATAAGTGGGTTGGTTCCACACCCCCGACGTAACTTGGAAAAAACCGTGGCATTCGGCGCAAATCACCTATTTTATGTAAACTTCGTGACTTTGTGCCGTATCGAATGACTTAGAAAGGATTTATTTATATTCGTATCGAGCGGAGTGAGGCCAGGAAATAAAATGGCTGGAAATTGTTTAGCTTTGTCAATAGGCTAATGGCGTGGGGCGTGGTGCTCAAAAATAAACCGAACGTGTGCTCTGCAAGCATTAATGGGCGCCTAATGACGATTTAAACCGAGATTCAAGTTCCAGTGGCTTGTTGTATACGGCTTTATTTAATACTAGCTGTGCCTCGCGGTTTTACCCGCTTAAAAAGAAAACTGCGGGGCACAGCTAGTTCTAAAATGTAAGTAGCCTAAGTTACTCCTTATTACATCAGTTACCTGCCAATAAAAGTCCCGTCAAAATCGGTCCAGCCATTTCAGAGATTAGCCAGAACAAACAGACAGATAGATAGACAGAAATTGTAAAAAATGTTATTTTGGTTTATGTACCGTATGTATATTCGTATGCATGTAGTGGAAAGCGGTTATTTCAATATTAAAAACCGACACTCCAATTTTATTTATATGTATAGGTAGATGGGTTTGTTCGTTAGGTTAGTTTAGCTTTTCATTTTTTGAGACCTCCAAATTCAAATAGGTTCTTAAATTACGCGTATATGTTCTATGACTTGAATTATTTCTTGATGAATGTATTTGTGGTTGTGGTGTTGGTAGTTTAGCTATCTTTATAATTTAATCATATCCTTTGACTAACTTCCTATAATATCGATGTTCTATATAAAGTTCAAATTTGTTTGCAGGTTACCGTGCCCGTTTACACAGACGTCGCTAGCAAGTTTACGACAAGGTGAATATTTATACTAACTTTCTTCTATCACTTTGAAGGCATATAGTAGCTGTAAATCATGTAAACGCTATTGATACGATCTAACATAAATCATACTTTCATATTAATATTTGTTTTGAATACGACGTGGACCAACTTTATTTAAATGATCACATGCTACTGTAAGATTTGTATCAGATTACCTACAACTTTATACTCATTGGTTTTCGAGGAATACGACGAAATGAAGCCCAAGTATCACAAACTATCTCCGAAGCTCGTTTTAATCTCGACAGGGATCAATAATTTCAGAGCAAACCGGTAACTTACAGATTCAGGGTACATTAACCGGTAACAATTTATGATATGAGATCAGAGAAAGGCCGCCTTAACGGATACCTTGACGGGTTTTAATTTAGAACATGAAGCCGCGTTTCGTGTTTCCATAGTGATGGAGAAACGTATCTTGTACGACGAAATGCCAACCTAAATAATAATATTCGTAATAAAATATTAGCCACCAATATATTTTTAAAGGAAATGTATCATCTAGGTACATGTTCATAGTATTATTGGCATATACAATAGAGTGGTCCATTTGAGGTTATTATCAAGTTTTTGGTCAATTTTAAATAATAAGAGCAATACATGAGCATAATTTTTAATTACTTAATTAAGTATGAACTGGTTTCGTGCTTAAATTTAGCTTCAACGTATACGACTTATACGATATTTTAATTTTTGAATTATATCTTTATTAAATCCATTACATGAAGATTAAACCACATTTTTCATTTATTTAATTGCAATGATTTTTTAAATGACCACGATATGCCCTTTATGTTTTATGTAAATGATATAGGCATCGTTGTGAAATATATTACTTATTGGTGGTACGACGTATAATATAATCGTCATAGTAGATAGGTACTTCAGCGTTAGAAGTACCACAAATGTGTTAATAAATGATAAATATTGCCAATTTTCTAAATACTGCTCAAACGTAAAAGTGACATAATGAAATTCAAGCAATAAATAATCGGTAATAAATTTATGGTGACAGCGCGCTACCATTGCGCGTGAGATCTCTATCTTATCACACTTTGCGTCATAAAACTTATGTTCCAAGGTACAACTCTATTTAAAATAATTACCATTTCAAAATAAAATATTCTAGCATAGCAAACCCTTTGGGGAAAATTGTATTTTTATACTAATAAAACGGTAGAGTCATTCTACCGCATTGTCATAGTAGAGTCCTTACTACATAGAATGTCTTTTGCTTTGGATAAAAATTTATTATTATACTTGTTAACAACATTTAGTAGTAAATATCTATCTATAGCGCTACGGAATGGTCTGATAGACTTACATAAAGGTACTTATATTAGTGTTCTAAATTAGCTTTCAGGAGTAGCCACTCATTTAAAAGAGACTTATTTGAGCTGGACTAAAATGTAAAAATTAAGTTATTAAAACATTCCTAAATAAATTTATAAAGCCTGTCTGCAATATAAGGAAACGCATTATTCATATAAATGTATAAGAATTAAAAATCACTATATGCATATTTTTGAAACTGAATTTCCCTGCTTCAATTTATCAATACCTCAATATAACAATTAATAAATACATAGTGTATATTGTCATGTACAAAAAGACATTATTTCTGTTATTCATGCAGTCGCACACATCGTTCAGGCCGGCGCGGGCGTTTGCGCAACCCGCACACATGTTGGAGATAAGAAAGCGTACTTTTATCCAGTATGGCCGACCATTGGCCTGGAGAGTTTCCTAACGTAAATATTTATAGATGGCCGGGAAGGCGCACTTGTTCCTATGTTTGTGTCTGTCATTCAACGCGCCTGACTCTCGTCTGCCTTTTGCTGTTTGATCGAACTGATACTACTGATGCTAGGTAGGTTATGTTCGTACATCCGTTCACATGTTTAAATAGGTTGTGGTTTTTGTTAGTGTGTATCTGACTACATTCAGATTTTGAACTACAAGTACATCTTTTTTAGTATAATATGTTTATCTTATAATCAGAACAATGTATCTAAGCGACAAATAAGTAAAAGTAGCAAGTATTGTTTCGTTCGTTTCCAATATTTTTTATAAAAGGACTTTAATGTTATATTCTTTCACGAGCTTTTGCTCGCGGCTTCGCTCGCGTTACAAAGTAATATTTTCATCCCCTATTTTATCCCCTTAGGGGTAGAATTGATCAAAATTCTTTCTTAGCGAATGCCTACGTCATAACATCTACCTGCATGCCAAATTTTAGCCTGATCCGTCCAGTGGTTTGGGCTGTGCGTTGATAGATCACTATGTCAGTCAGTCACCTTTGAGTTATATATATTTATATGATATGATATGATAACTGCCAAAGGAAAAAACCTTTTTTGTAGCGTAGTATTACCTACATTCTGGTTAAGGCAAGGTGTGAATACCTAAATAGCGAAGCATGGTTATGAAAGGTAACTCTTAATAAATTCCCGCATTAAAATTGATATTGCAGGTAGCTTCTGTAATATACACATTGTAGCGATTAGGAAACTTTAATCCTTATTACCAACTTTCTTAACACGTCGTCGACTCGCAAATTTATCACCTATTCTTCCTATTCGCCAATATTGTTACAAAGTAATTACACGGCACCACTAAGGCTAAGTGTGGGAAATTAATTTTTGCCGTGCACGATCCCGTATTTTATTTTGACAATTTGGTTTCAATTACCATATTTACGGTGCAAAGTAGCGATCCTAACAAGAGTGGTAGCATTATTTGTCGTGTTATGTATGTTTTTCTTTTGTTGGTTGACGTGTTTTACAGCCGTAACTTGTGTAAACAGAACATGTCGTTCTATAGGTGTGAAATATTGTTGGCAAATTTATTGGTTGTAACGGGTATTGTTCCCTTTCAATCGCTATGTATGGGTGGGGTCCCGACCTTACATGGGGATGTCTTAAGACTACAAGGGACCTGTGAATTATCTTTGTACTTTTTTGTCTAATATAAGTAGGTATAAAACTTACCTATTTATATTACTATTGTCTCTACTGGACATTTCTGTATAGAACAAAGTAGTATGTAATGTAGAGCTGATGTAGAGCAATATTACTTCAAATTGTGTGTAGAAAGCAATTAGTAAAGTTGAATGGTCAAATTTTCTAACATAGACAAGGCCGCGACCTTGCCAGTGATATAAAATTATATAATCTACGTATAATCTTATGATTATTTGTGTGGTGAAATTAACAGACGATAAAATTAAGTTTATACTCACAATAAAACGTGAGTGAGTTACCGTCATAAAGTCTCGCGTTTTTTATTGATGGCAACTCGGCGATAGTCGAGTGACGCTTGCAGTTTGGTTAAACGGCAGTTTATGGCTATTTTACCTCCATTAATCGCTTTACTACGCACCCGCGCCTCCGCTGCGCCACCGGCAGACAACCCTTCACGTCACTAATGCTCATATCCTATTAATACCTCTTTAACTTTATAAGTGTTTAATTTTTTGATTATGTCCTAAACATAGTAAAATATATATTGGTTCATATTATAAAAAAAACATTTTTGTCTGCAACAGATACATAGAAAACGATCTTATAATAGAGGTAGAGTAGGTAGATAGGAGATAGAGTCGAATAAAGTCGAAAGATATAATTAATCGTAAATACGACAACATTTTTCTTGGTAGATACATTTTTAAGAAATTGTTAGTGAGAAAAGGTAGCGTCTGGCGGGCGGGCGGCCGCCTACGAGTGACGAGTGCAATAGCGGCTGCGGTGTGTCCTCCCGCCGCTAGATGGCGATATGCCGCTTGCGTGTGTGCTCCTCGAGCCGCACACCGCCGCGCGCCGCGCCGCCACTCCGCGCTCGACCGCGCCATAGATCGCGCGCTTCGCGTCTTTGCTTTCCGTAGCGCTTACACATTACGATACTCTCGCGACTTCGTATTCGCCTCCGCGAACTACTTAAACAACTTGTCGCGTTTCGGTCATCGCTTCTAATACGTCAAATTGGGCAGCTCCTAAAACGGCGTGACGTCGATTTAACCATAAAAATAGACTGTTTTGTGATACTTGGACTTGAATTTCTACGAGTTGAAACCGGTGTCGGTGCTCGTCACGTCAGTGACGTGTATCAATCCGGCAGATTTTCAGTAGCCTCGGATAATCTTCGCTGCGGTTGACTCTCGTCCGGTTTGCTGGCTAAATCGGGAAACGCGTTTTAACTTTCATGTGCCGTCGCCGCGTGGTGGTCGCGTGTGCGTGCGGTGCGATGTGCCCGCGGCGCGCGTGAACGGCCGGTGACCCTCCCGTTCCCCCGTGGCTTGCCCGGCCGCCACCCTGTACCCTGACAATCATGTCGGGGGCCTCGGCCTCGGCGACGCGGCCGCCGTGTCGCCAGCGCCCACCACCGGGCACTCCGCCGGGCCGGCCTGGTGGACCATGATGAACGGCGTCGGCGGCGGCGCGCTCTACGAGGAGGCCCACGCCTCGCCACCGGGAGGCTCGCCACCGGCAGCGCCAGCCGCCGCGCCGCCTTCCGCCTCCAGTGCATCGCCAGGCTCGGTGGGCTCGAACCCTCCGCAGCCCTTGCACATACCGGCTAAGCGCTATGAACCGGAGCCTGGCGTCATCCGGCACGCTCAGCAGCCGTGGGGCTACCCGCCCGATGCGACCGGTTCCTTCGAGCATCAGTATCCAGCCGCACCAACATATTATAATCTCCCAGTCGAAAGGGAGCGAAAGTCTACGCTACCGTTCTGGCCGGGAGGCGGTGATTATAAACCGTATGCTGATGGGGCATGTCACCAGAGCTTCACACAACCATGTTGGAACTACCCCTACGGCGCACCACGGGGAGACCAGCCACTACCGTACGTGGGCGGCGAGGAGCGGCGAACGGCCGTGTCCGAGGCTTCTGGTTTCTCCCACGACGCCTACGGCCTGAGGACCTATGCACCGGAGACTGTATCGGGCGGACCCTATCCGCCTCCAGGATCACTTTCCGGTTAGTAAAAAATTTATTATTTCTAATATTTTTATAAAATTATCCTCAAACCTTGCACTCACGTGTTTTAATGTTTGGTCACGATGTAGTGTTTGTAATCATTAGTGCAACTTATCGGTAGACGAACATGTGCAAAACATTTCTAAAATTTGTAAACAATTTACTTGATCTGAAGTAAGGAGCAATATGCTCAAACTTAACCAAGTTGCGAAGTTTGGGGATACAGTTTGATAATGATGTAACATGCTTATGAATGTAATATTTTGTGATTAATTGAAGACAGATGAGTAGGTTTGTAAATAATTTTATTATGAGTTTGTCAACCTTGACCCTAGCATGAAGTAAATCTCGCCCCCTGCCGCTAGATGGCGCTGTTCGCCGCACACACTCGCAGGTTGCAGGTGGATGTGTGCGGCACGCACACAGCGAGCGCCCCAAAGCGGCGGGTGTGGGTGTGTCAAGCCGAGATCGGCACGTCAATGCACAATGCATTCCTTGTGTTTTCTTTACAGGAAAAAAATGTTTGATATAGAAAATTGGGATGATCACACCTTTTTTCTTGAGAGAGTTAATGTACCTAATTTTAAAATTTTAAACTTTCTTATTTTAAAAAAATAAAAATTTTACTTTTTTGCCGCATTATTGAACATTAAATCTAGGCACATGTTTAATCCATGAACAAATGAAGTACCCATCAATAAGTACATATTGCGTTACCAAATCAATTTACGTACATACAGGTAAACCTTAAAAAAACTATTTTATTTGTACATTACAAAACTCCAATAGGAATTCCAAAAAATCTATAAAAAAATCTGCTCTGACAACGTTGTATTCCACAAAGTTTCATCGTAAGAAACTAAACGCTTCAAACCTTAAAAAGCAATAGAACGTTCCAATCAAAACATTTTCCCACAGAGCACCATAAATTTGATGAATGAACGAAACACGTGCTACAAATGTTTAAAAACGAAACGTAAGCACCGTTTTATAGTCAATGTAAAACGGCGCTATACTACCGACAATAAATTAAAGTTTACGTAAAATAAAGCGTCAATAAAAATGTATAACTAATAAATAAACACGATACCTGAGCGTTAAGACAATAAACTGACGATCTTTGAGTAGTGGCAATAAACCAAATATTGCTACAATAAACACATTATAGGCTGATGAGCTGACGATAAAAAGTAGACCAGAGAGGCTGGTGTCGCTGACTTGTGCATGCGGACGATCCACTCTGCTTGTATATATCACTTTTATGATATCGTAAACCCGCGACCGCGTCATAGACATGCAATAATACTGGTTTCTTCCCCAAATCGTAGTATAGTAATTAGGAAACAACCATGTCAATATGAGAGCAATAAAAAGCCTTCATTCATGAGCGCCCGCGGCTAGTTCGTATTCGATCGCTGCCTAGTCATAAAGATGGGTTTATCGCGCCTCTGTTACGGCAGAGGTGTAACTTGACATATTTTTGCGTAAAACGCGAATATAATGGCCCATTAAAAGGAAACAATTGTTAAAAAAGTTATACGAGTGTTCACGTCACTTTATGATTGTGTGTTTACAGCCCACCTGAGGTTGACATTGACTTTGATTTGTGCATTTACGGCTTACGAACGGTTTAAGAAATAGTTTAGACTGACTAGGCGAGCTGTAGAGTATCTACAAGTTAAAGTTTTGTTTTTAACGGCTAATTTATTACTTACCTATTTATATCGCTATTTCCTTTTAATACTTGATAGTTAAGTATCTCAATTTAAATGACCAAATCAAAAAGTAAATAATTGGAAATCAAGAACATTTATTTTTATTTTCCAAATTTTCTCAAAATCAGTTTTCTATTATACACGGTGTCAAATAGTAGTGTAGTTCTAATGATTTTAATAAACATGCGGAAACATTACAAATGTAAAATTAGCAGACGTCTGGAGCATTGAAAAAATTCCCACACTACAAACCGATGTCAGGAAATCACGTGACTTAACTTGGATGTTGATACCAGAGGATTGTGAGCCTTACCGCTCCGTAATACACGTGTTGCTTTCTTTGACAGTTGGGAAAGTAACGTTGTATACGAAATAGAGTAAGCCCGCGGTCGGGTAGGTAACTTTTATGGGCGAACAGAACCCGCACTTTTATTGCCACTGATCGCTACCTATCCCCTCATAATTGACAACTCAACTTGTCATTATGTTCTCTTTTAAACAATTGTTTCTTTGGCAGAAATACAAGGTTCTGTTATACGCGGTCTTTCGTGAATTACCTGGGCTTTTGTAAACAATACGTTATTATTTCTAGTTACGATACTTTTGCCTTAGCAGTTTATTTTTAGCAATTTTTTCTTAGCAGTCGGATGCAATAAATATAATCTTAAGCTATTTTTTAATTATTCACACAGTTCGTTGATTTTAAGTAGTGATTTTAATTAAGGTTCAAATCTAATTTAAAGTTAATTTTGAATGCTTGAATTTATTTTTAGTAAACGCAAAATAAAGGCTAAATAAAGGTATATCTTGACTTATTTTAAAATTCATTTGACATCGAAAAAAAGATTTTATAAAGTCAATTGGACAATTTAGTAAAGTTGACGATAATAGGAAAGCTTTACAAACATGAAGCTGACTAATCTATTTATCACAAAGCTATTCAATGCACGAATAGATGAAATGGAATATAAGTTAGAATTACTAATTCCATTTTTAAATTTTAATTGGAGTAATGAATTTATAGTTGCAATTTGCATTATTACTACTTACCAGATAGGAAATATGAATAATTATGACCGTGAATATCTAATTGCAGAAGAAGATAGTAATAGTTTCGAGAATGAAATTGCCTTTGCAAATATGAGCTGCTCTCTGTACAAAACTGTAAAGCATTTATACTTCTGATACTTAGGGAAAAGCTAATAACTGTCTTGCATGATAATGAATAGGAAATTAGAGTAGCAAAATAATTACAGACAATAAGAAAACAAATTGTAAGTAATCAGAAATTAAACAGTAGAAACCTAGAAACACAGGGCGTTACCTAACAAAGAAAATCGATTGCGCGGCATGCTACTAATGTTTCCTTTCTAAAGTTAATAATTAAAAGCACTTTTGTGCGTTAAGAATGATTGAAACCAGCATGAGACGATATGAACGTTGAACCGTTCGAGATGTGAGCATTCGTTACGACACCGACTTGGCGTGCATTATACTCTAAACAATGAAGCATCTATTTTGCAACGTTCGCGAAGTACCGTTTTGAATAATAGGAAATGGTGCAGTATGTTCCTTGCATCGAATATCGAGAAGGTCGTGGGTCGCATACAAAGTTTCCGCCGATGATCTCATCAAAAGGACCGCTCACATAAATCGCGCTATGCAACTCCTAACGCCGTACACCAGTACAATTGTTTCTGTGAACGTTGCATAGAAATAGCTAGTTAAAAGCTAAACGTTGTGGCATGACGCTCGATGTATAACCATTGTACGTACATCAAGGTAATTAAAACAGAGGTCGGATACATTTGTGATGTAAAAACCCCTATTACGTATGAAGTTATGAATATTTATAAAATGATAATGAAATGGTTTTCCTATATAAAAAAGGCACACAATTTTTACAATGTTGTTGAAGAATAACCAAAAAACTAAAATTAGAATTAGTGAATGAATAAGTCTGAACTTCCCAAAGTCAAGTCGTCTATTTTGCATTGTTCAGGTAACTCTTATATTCATGCAATCTTTTAAAGATAATAACATATCTTTTCTTTACACAGGGCCCCTCTCCATGTCAGTGGGAGTTGGAAGCTGCGGCTCGTCGAACCCCTTGGATTGGACCGGCCAGGTCACGGTGCGCAAAAAGCGCAAACCCTACTCCAAGTTCCAGACCCTTGAGCTAGAGAAGGAGTTTCTGTTCAACGCGTACGTGTCGAAACAAAAGAGATGGGAGCTCGCGCGGAACCTAAACCTAACGGAGAGACAAGTGAAGATATGGTTCCAGAACAGACGAATGAAGAACAAAAAGAATTCGCAGCGGCAGGCGGCGCAGGCAGCGCAAAACAACAACAACAACTCGAATGCCAACAACCACAACCACCACGCTGGCCATCACCACGCGCCACACCACGTGGCGCTGCACCACGCCGCGCCCGCCAAGCATCATCAGTGACCCGCGCCCTTCTCTGGGACTTACCCTCTCCACCACGGTATAGCGAGCTAAATCCGCAGGAGGAAGTTCCAAAAGACTCCAGTGTGTTCGTGATCGATGGCCGTACTTAAGTTCCGATAAGCCACGTCCGGATTTGTTACCCGATAGACTTGAACGATATTCGCTGTACCGTTTCGTACGTAATGGACGCTCATCCGGCCCTCGCCGGCGCGCCGCGAGTCCCAGAGAATCTCGTATTAAGATAATCACTGTGTTGTCGATTTGTGTATAGTATTAATTACGAAATTATGTTCTATAATTTTTACCGAGACTAAGTACATGAGTAGATAACGATTCCTGATATTATTAATATCTAGTGTAGCGCTGACTATATTATGTATTTTAAAATATTTAAGTATCGAATTACGAATAAACAATGACGTCACCGATGAATTATGGTTTCTAGATAGTTTATTGAGAAATGAATTTGTAAAATATTTTGTGAGACTGCTTTATTGTTGTATGCGTATCGCTGTTCGGAAGGTGGTTTAGACTTAAACAGTTAACTTTTATTTTCGTTACCAAATTGTTGAATTACTCGGGTTGCTTTGGTGGCAGTTGTAGATGGATAATTTTGCAGCGTGTGCGATTTCCATAGCTTTAGTGTATTGGCAGAGATGTAGCCAGTTTGCAATATGTACTACTGACTATTGACTAGTAAACACGTAGACAAAGGTAGAATCCATGTCATGATCAAATATTTATTACTGTTTAATTTCTTATCTCATTATTCATAAATTTTGTTATTTAAATTATGGATTTCTGACAAAGCTTTAACTCGGTTCCAGTAGAATTATACATTAAGTTACTGTTATGACTTTTTGAAAATATTGAAGTTGATGTTATAATCAATTTAATTAGGTAATATGGGCAAGTGCATTAATATTGTCCTCTATTAACTCATTGTACTGTTCGCTTAAGCCTGTCTATTGCTTATTATTTTTGTTTTAGTTAAATATTTTATTATTTATTTATACATGAGTAAAATTACATTTTATAGATAATATGTTCACATGTATCTTCTTACTAAGTACATCGAATCAAATTATTTAGGCGTACTTGTGCAAAATTGTTTGAAATTTTGTTCGAGTAGTTGTACGACATTTGTATAGTGACCGACATAATCCTTTCATCTCTGTTTAGATGTATCGTACTTTAGCTCCCTACATCTTCCATGTTTTATCTTGTAATATCTATGTATGTAATAAATGTTCTATCGTAAACATAGTAGTTTACTCCGCTCTATTTCAATTAATCTGTATTGTCCCCTATTATAGATGTATGTAAATTAGGTGTTTTGTACAAAATGGCGACCTCGTCTAGGTAACCGAATTTCTACATAAGCGCAAGGCATCTTAGATATGTACCGATGTGTACACAGCAAAGTAATTATATGAGCATACCTTAAATGGAGTCAATGTTTCTCGGCGTCAACAAAGGGCTGGAAGATATAATCTATGTACTTGATATATACAAAGTTGTTATGGTACAGCAGACAATAAGCTATTATGAGCTCGATCTTCCTGTGATCCATGACTGATGTCATGTCTCACTACTAAGCATATTCAGTAAACAATTTTTGGCAACAATTTATCGTATTTTAAAGACGTGAAGACATCGTGCTTTAAAGATGATCTATCGAAATTATGATATTATAGTATATTCTCTCATATTTTTTAAAGATTATTTAATGAAGAATCTGCAAAAAAATGCTTTGCAAACCTGTAAAAGATTCTTTTAAGTAATTTGCTCGGTTCTATGTTCAAGTATCCATGTAGATAGCAAGACTCTACCCTTAGGTTTTTTTACTTAATGGTTAGAGTTAAGGTTATATTTAACTCCTGCTATTACTTCTGTGCTATTAAAACAACCGTAAGCTAGACAAAGGCTCTAATATTACTTCAAACCTTTTAATCATCTGTTGCCTGGACATAAGACTATAAGAAACCACCTTAACTCTTAGATAATGCTAAAACAAGCTCTTAAATGATAAGATTCTAGTTTGAAATTGAATAAGGACATTTATAACAGCAGCTGCAAACCGATTACCGATCACTACTATATGACATTTAAATACAATAATGTAATCTTATCGTGACATTTCCCTTACAAAGTCATAAATGTTAAGTACTATGCTGTGTACACAGAAATACATGAGGGTTAAGTTTTAGGCGAACTTGTCGTTTTAATACTAAGCATCTTTTAACAAAACTTCAAATAGCCATAACTGCTATCTGAAAGGCAATAAAATTAAATTCAGATCAGATCAAAAATTTACATGAAAATATTAAATTAAATCACCCTTAATTTGATTTAAAAAGGCAAAATACTTATACAAAATATAATTAGGAAACAAATAGGTACCTAATTGCCTTTCAGGTAGACATCTATAATTCGCTTTCCCTATTATGATTGTATATTCAATGATCTTATTGTAGGTATCGCTATTAGAACTATACCTACTTACCTAAACCTAAATGTAATAATATAACTTAAAGGTCTCGTAATTATCATTGTACAGTTAAATTAATGTAGTGAATCGCGTCAAAGTGTGACGTTTTGTTAAGTAATAATGAATAATTAAATGATTGTGCTCTCGACAGTTTTATGACGAATTTAGAAAAGAATGTATGAAAAGGGGAAAAGATTAAATATTTCGTCGTGTCTGGGAAACTTTTATTTCTGAACCAACTGTATTCGATGTGATGTGTAGAAGACATAGAAGGTATTTTAAGTTAATTCTGAATACAAGGATTTTCCTGCCTTATAGAAGTTCCGTATACCTACTTAATAAAGCTACATAGTAATATAGTTATTATCATAGGTATTAACATGCTTATATCCCAATTAAAACGATATACTTACGTACTTACTTACGCAAGATCCATAAAAAGGTAATAATTAAGAAATAAGTAGAATCTACAACATCTAGGTACCTACGTAGGTACCTATGTTGAATCACTAGGTACCGTCTCATTAGCGATGACGTAAAGCTGCAAATAAAATGATTGGCAATTAATTATAATTATACCTATTAATAAATACAAATACCTAATCTATAAAGTTAGAGAAGATCAAGATATAAATCCTGGATGATACAAGTGAGCGTGCAACCCACGTGATGTTAAATGGAGATGACGTGAGACTTGCTAGAAGTCTGCCACAGATGCACTGTTTTCATTTTGTGTAGTAATAATGTGAGGTATAGGAAGATCCCTATGATGATTATCTAAAATATGGAAAGATTTTCCCTTATCATTTTCTCTATACTAATGAAGATAGGTTGGCGTAATCTCTATGGACCCTATAGTTATAAAAATATAGAGTCCATTTTCTTCTATCTGTTGAAGAACCTCGGCGAGTTGTGATTATTGAGTATGGAGAGGTAAGTAGATAAGAGTGTGACAAGGTGTGTTAGTTCCCTACGTAATTTAATTGCCATTAAATAAATTATGCCTACTTTTTGGAAATATTGAAATATTATCATACTGAAATAGCAAACGAGTATGCAGTACACCTGATAGTAAGGGGCTATAGACTACTGTTATCAACCTCACATTAAAGTAGATTTATACCTAAGTCTCGCAACTTAGGCATTATTAGGAGGTGGTAGAACCCTTTGTGGTTCGGCTCCGGCGGCACTACCGCCACACCTATTTCTGCCTGATAACAGCAGTGTTAGGCGCTGCTGTGTTTCGATTTGAAGGGTGTGGTAAGGGAGACATACTTTTCCAGCTTAGTCCTCAGGGGTAGCGGCGTATCTATGGCCGACCTTAGTTAGGAATATCTAATCCTATCTGGGGTTGATTACAGATGTCCATGGGCGGCAGTAGCCATTTACCATAAGGTGGACTGCATGCTCGTCTGCTACTCTTATATTGTAAACAAAAATAGAAAGAAATAGGTGTGACATTTCTAGACTATGAAAAGGCTTTTTCTTAAGTAGTTACGGAGAACTGATGGAGGATGGTCTCCTGACAGAAACTTTAAGTTTTACAATGATTTTTTTTATGCATATCTATGCACCTATTGACTACAGTGTTAACCATATTGGTCTTTGGAGCAGCTGTTTCTGGGTTCGATTCCCAATCACATCTATTTGAAATGGTGAATTTATATATCTATATAATAGATAAGGCAAAATTATATTAGAAGATATATCACATACCTGTTTAAGTATATACTTAATATAGCTGCCTAGGTATCACAAATGCAATACTTATTTTCTCTCCTACAAGAAGTAGATAAGAAAAAAGCAATGTTCTTAATATTAATTAGCTATTAGCACCATGGCACATCGCAATTTCCTAATAGAATACGAGTTCTACTTGTAATCGATCACAGATGCGTTGTTATTCCTGAGATTAGGATGGAATTGTTTGTTAAAAGTGCAGCTAACCTACCTGATAAACTCCTTAACCCCTAGAAGACAGAAGTACCTTTGGGGATGGTGACACCGTAGTCTACAATCACCTTAAAAGTAGTTCTACCACCTTTAAACTCGACTAATTACTACTTACTAATTACTCTCTATAATTAGGTACTACAGAATTAATTTGGCATAGGTAGGTAATCAATAAAATGAGAGGTTACCATACTTATCTACCTATTCTAATAAAGAGAACAAAATCATCATCATAAATGAATTTAATTATAGAGTTTTTTTATGAAGATAATTAGGTGTATACCTACCTACATATATGTGTATTGTCATTGCTGAAATTCTATTTTGTTCACATTCAATCTTCGTAGAGCTCCGTAGCGCCCTCTTAGCACACTCGTCATTCTTATTAGATAAACTTTTATACTGTGACTACCAATAATAATAATAAAATGTCAAATAAGACACCAAAATTAACAATTAATAGTGGTTATTTGTTATATTAATTATAGTTAAAGAATTTAATTCGTAAAATTAAATTATCCAAGAACAAATTAGTGGAAGATGACTTCAGCGCCATCTACTGATCAATTTATTTCTTTTGCTTCAAACAAAATTACATACAGGTACCTAACAATATAATGTTATACTTAGCCTATTAGACATATGAACTACCTCATGGGAAGTAGTCAAATGAAACCTATTGGATATTGTAATCGACCGCAGGGAAATGCGTCTCCAATTTCGGTTTAGTTGTCCATGGGCGGCAGTGATTACTTAAAATGGTGATTTTACCATATCCTCCAAAATAGGTGTCTTTTGGTGTTCAATCACTTCAACGAAATGTAGTTAAATTTTAACCTGTTTTGATTATTCTTATGCTATGGAAAAATTATGTCTACCTGATGTCAAATAAAGAATTATGAACATAAGTATATTTTATTATTAAATTTAACACACACATTATAGGAATATATTGCAGTAATAGGGCAAAAATAGATGTGGCATTGGTATGAATTCGTGCAAACGTTGAGTTCTGCCTCTAAAATAATAACTAATCATAAGAGGCAACTCCAGTGGCAATCGATACTGTCTGCTGAAAAAATACCTGTACACAATTAAGGCCAATATCGATACATTTAAGGCTAATTCGAATAAGATGATAGATTGATAGAAACAAGGTGAAATTGATAGATGTTGAAAAATATAAGATCTTTTGAATAGTAGTCTTCTATATATCTACTTATTTACTTAATTATAAATATTTGTTAATCTGTGTGGGTAATAAGTGGTTTAAAAATTCGTAATTTCATAATTAGGAACAATCTGAATTTTAGTAGGTTGCCCAATTATATTTTATGTAAAATAAAAGAGGTAGTCTATATTGTATGAGTGTAATATAAGAGTTTATGTTGTCGTATCTAGTGTTCTGAGAATATACTTGCTTACATACATTAGGAAAATAAATAAAAATATACTTTAGGTATTTTTAGGCAGGTTATTTATTTATTTCCTAGGGATAACAACAGCGTACGCCAATTACTGTTATCCACATATTAACATACATGTAATAAAGTAGACTAAAATTAGATGACTATTACCTACATACAATTGTTTTCATGTGGGTAGACAAAAAAAGTAATTTCAAGACATAACTACGAAGTAATATAAAAAAAATAAATAAATAGATAGATAGTTGATAGCAATCCACATTTTAATGTGTACATTTCATAATGTCCTGATCTTAACTTTAAGAGTATAAATAGGTAGACATCTACTCTAAAAATAAAGGGTATATTACCTGCATCTGAAATAAATTCCAATACAATACGGTGCCTAGAGGTCGTCATACAATGTATAGGCCTGTGTACGTGGCTCTACCGGTTATTCTGGAGCAGCCGCCTTCTCGCTAATTAGCATATAAATGAACCCAACCGAGACAACTTTATATCTTTCCACCACTTTACAAGACCTTCCCTCTGCTCTTAAGTATTATCCTGCCAGGCAAAAGTTTTAAGCCTCGTACAGCTTAAGGATCTCGTTTCATTGGACATTTTTGTATTCGTTTGGGTGCCATTGGTCGAATGAAACCTTACGCTCTCTCTTGTGTCCTCTGAATCTGCGCGCGCGCACTCTTGCTGCATCATTAGGTACTATAAAATGTCAACAATATTTTACACCTACATACAATCGTGTTTTCATTTTCCTCTGATATCTTAAGCATTGATATTTAAAGCAACAATGTAAGCGTTGGCGACCGTCTAAATTGGTAATGGCTGCAATGAAATCAATATTTTAGTGTTATTGAAGACTACATTACGAGTATCTTGCCTCAACGTAATGTAAAATAGGCGCAACTTCTCAATAGCCAATATACTGAAACTGGATAGGTATCGTTGTTTACTTGAATGCAGTAAGTAATTTATATTTAAATGAGAATGGGCAAGATTACACTGTCCTATGTATCTGATATGATAACCTACGTATAGGTAGGTACTATGTTCATTGTAGTAAAATAATTAGCAGTTGTTATTAAAGATTATGAATTTAAGTCAGATACTTTCTGAACAACATCTAATTACCTACCTAATATTGTACTATCATTATGTTTCCCTTATTTCGTGGGCATTCAAATATTAATATGAATAGGTACTATATTAATAATTTTACAGATAAGTATATTCTATGAACACATTATTTATTTATTTATTTATTTATTTATTTATTTGTTTATAAAAATAAATACACAGTTTAACAAGATACACAAAAATACAGTTCAAGTAGGTATACAGTCTTACTAAAATTATTCATAATCATATTATGCCAGAGGAAATGATAGTATGGTATACGTATATATGTATCTCAGCAGGTTATCAGATATAATTCTGTTTTATTACCTACGTAACTTTATCGCTAAGTGTTAAAAAAATGGAATTTATTTTTAAACGATAGTGAGAATATATAGGAAATATACTACAACAATGATTTCGCAAACAATTCGTACGTTTCGGTCAGCAATACAACAATATTTGTCACAGCTTATTGACATATATATAGGTTATTTCATATGTAGAATAACAGAAATCACACACCTCAAAACACTTATATGATAAAATCACTAGACCTATTTAAAGAGCAAACAATTTTAAACGCACAAAACTCAGTTACACAGTGTAAATAATGTGTTGATATGTACCTATTTCTATTGATAATTCCTGCTGCAATAACTAAATGATACAATCACGGTACAATAGGTAAGTAAGAATAATTGAGAAAAATCCTCAGGCAAATTAATTCCATCGCAGAAAATATTTGTGAATGAAGGTAGTTCTAAAATTTATGTGCGACCTGTACTTGCTACTACTTAAACTATAGACTTGAACCATCAACCAACATTGTTTATTATGTACATAGAAATAATTTGTTAATATTTATTTTTTTTTATTTCTAAAATGATAGTATTCCTTATTATCTAAACTAGGCCGTGCCTGTATCTTAGACAATAAATCCTTCCATACATTTCGAAGAATAAATTTTAATATTATGCTGACTGGGATCTTTATTTGCGTTTGCCACGTTAAACAAATGGTCTCATATGGAAACTGCGTATGACGGGAATATCTCTCTTAAAGAGATCTCCAAAAGAGTCCTACATGGCGTACATTAATATTTATTGTACGCTCCACAATAATTATTTTATAGGAGAAAAAACTTTATATTTAAATGAGTTTGATATACACAACGACATACCCTTATCAAAGACTTAAAAATAAAATAATAATAATAGTTTATGGCATTTAATGTATAATGTAAGTACATTAAATGGCTGTATAGCGTAGAAGTTAGAATGAGTATAACATTAACACAGTATATGCTGTACTACCAATGCGAAAAGGCGGGCGGGCTCCAGTTATCTATAAGTACTTGTATTATCCTTCCTATATTTTGTAATTAGTGTATTTGCATTTCTTATTTTACGATGTCAAATAATTTTTCGATTTTATCATAACTCTGATTGTGAAGCCATTTACATAATTTTATTTTGCAGTTCATGTGGTTAAGGCTATAAATAGATAGTATTTTATTCAGTTTATTATATAAAAAAGGACCAATAAAATGCTGAAATCTTTTTGCAAATGCAGAGTTAACTATTTGTAGCTCACATACTTTATTAGTTCTACGTAATGAAATTGCATTAGCTGGGTCATATGGAATCTTACTATGTTGGTTTAATACAATGTGTTTCACGAAAAGTTTCCTGATTGATAAGACACCGCAAGTCTCGTATAAAGTATTAGTGGCAAAGGTAAAGGGTTTATTAATCATGACCTTGAGTAAGGCTCTCTGTGCTCTCTCTAGTTTTAATAAATACGTCTTACCGGCGCCACCCCAAGCAATATTACAATAAGTGATAATTGATTGAACAAGCGCGTAATATATGGTTTTCAAGAGCGTTAAGTCAGCGATATGTCGTAACGTTTTAAATATGAAGATAAGACGCCTTAACCTAGTGGCAAGAGTTTCTATTTGTGGTTTCCAGGTAAGCGTTTGGTCTAGTGTAACGCCAAGGTATTTTACTATATTGGTTTTTATTAATTCATAGCATTGGCATGGGGCACTTGGTAAATTATAACAGGTATGAGCTCTCAAACAAAAGTCTTCACTAGTGGTAACATTATTATGTCTCATTAAAAATGTGACATATTTTGTTTTTTTGAAGTTCAGTGAAAGCATGTTATGGCGCAGCCAAGTAATTGTTTCTTGCAATCCTATTTCAGCTACGGTCCGAGTTTCTTCCCAAGTACTTCCATGAAACACTAGCGCAGTGTCATCTGCATATGTAAAGACATTACAATTTTTTAGCTGTAAATTACAAAGGCTATTTATGTAAACGAGAAAGAGACTAGGACCGAGAACACTTCCTTGCGGTACACCACAATTTATTGTTAAGTCACTGCTAGTATACATCCCTATCTTAGTTCTTTGTGTTCTGTTTGTCAAATAATTTTCGAATAGCTGTAAAACTATTCCACGAATTCCCACCATTTCCATTTTATTGAGAAGGTGAGAGATAGAGACGGTGTTAAATGCTTTCTCTAGATCCAAAAATATTGCTAGACACTTTTGTTTCCTGTCTAGATGCCTAACAATACATTCCGTTAGGTCAGTAACCGCTTGTTGAGTCGATTTACCTGATCTAAATCCATACTGCTTGTTTGACAGGAGATTATTCTTTTCAAGATAGTTTAGAAGACGGTTGTTCATAATTTTCTCCATAACTTTTGAAAGTGACGTCAGGACAGAAATAGGACGATAATTATAGACATTGTCTCTATCTCCACCTTTGTGGATAGGTGTAATTACGGCGGTTTTAAATGTTGATGGAAAAGTCCCTTCACGAAAACATATGTTAATAATATGTGTGATGACTGGGACTAAAATATGTCTGGCGAGTTTCAAAATTTTTACTGGGATATTGTCCCAACCAACAGCACAATCGTTTTTCAGGTTTACAATTATGGATTCAACCTCTTTTTCATCAGTGTTAAGCAGTGCCATAGATTGACGTGATGAGTAAGATGTCGTTGAAGAGGGTAAAATACAGTTATGTAGTTCGTCTGTTTGGCCAGCCAGATTAGTTCCAATACTGGCTAAACACTCATTTATATAATTAATCGAAGTTTGTGAGCCAGTCTTGATAGTTAAGAGTTCATTCGCCGGACTCCCTTGTGTTTTCATGTTTGTTATTGATCTAATAAGCTTCCACGTCTTTTTCGGGTCTTTTGCGTTTTTACTTAATTCTTTTCTTTCATATTTCAATTTCAGCCTTTTCAGTAAGTCGTTGCAGGAGTTTTTATATGATGTGTAACTAGCTTTAAGGTGTATATTTGTAGGGTCCTTTTTCACACTTAAGTGCATATTGTCACGTTTCTCTATGCACTTTATCAGGTTTTCTGTCATCCATGGTTTTATAGGCCTGTAGCGTCTAGACAATTTAACTTGTGTGGTATTATACATAACACAATTGGTTAAAACGGTTGTTAATTCTCTTGCGGCTTCCTCACCGTCGGTTAATAACATGATTCTACTAAAATCAGTATTTTCAATCGTTTTTACAACAGATACATAATTTGTTTTACTAATAATGTTGCATTTCTTATTATCTGTTATATAATTCGTTTCTAAATATACTAAAACTGCCGAATGATCAGTTAAGGGTGCATTCATAACTAAAGTAGTAGACTGTTTCTTCGATTTTATGACGCAATGGTCTATGCAATTTTTGTCCCTAGTAGGGAAGGTATGACTAGGAAGCATTCCGTGCGAAGCCAGAAGATTAAGATAATCATCAGAATTTCTATCTAAGTTATCAAAAGGTTTAATGTCTATGTTTATGTCTCCCATAAGAACAATATTTTTATAACATTTAAGGGATATTAGTAAAGTGTCTAAACTAGTAAGAAAATTTGTAATATCATTATTAGAGGGTGATCGATAGATACCAAGTATAACAGTATCTGGTTTAAGTCTTATTACCAAACAGCTACCGTTATCAAGAGATGCTTCTTCAATTCTATAGGTAAGTCGGTTTGAGATGAACGCAACTACGCCGTCATTTTGATTTAAGTTAACTGTTGTAAAATGGGTGTTGTAGTTTTTTAAATTAGGCATATAAGAAGTTTTAGCATTCCAACATTCTGTTAAGATGTAGATTTCACATTCTATATTTTGTCTATCTATAAGTATTTCAAATTCGCTAAAATTGTGACTTATGCTCCTTATGTTTTGCGTTAATATTGTCAGATGTTTATGTGGTGGCATGTATTGTTTAGATGTTTCCGGACTACATATAAAAGATAGCCCTGGTGATAGATCATCTATGTTGTTCAAAAGTGTTTGCTCCATAATAATTTATTTAGCTACACGTAATGTTAGATCAAATTGCCTATGATATACTTATTAATACAAATTAATTAATACATCTGTCACTTAAGGAACAATATCAGACGGAGAAAAATAGTACGGCGTTAACCTTTAACTAGTATTGAATTGACAACAAAATAAAATAAAAAAAAAAAAACAAAGAACTTACGTTAAATCTGTTTAGATATATATAATAGGTGACTAGCTTTCTAAGACACCAAAAGTTAAGTTAAGTTTCTTTTTTCAGTTCTTCTAGCTGGAGTTCATCTTTGATTTCTATAACAGGATCTCCTTCACTTCTTCTTAAATAAATTTTTCCATTTCTTGACCAACAGTATTTATAGTTATAGGTTTTGGATATGTCTCGAGATAAGAAAAACAATTTACGCCCATTACTTGTCAGACTTTCATTAACGTATACTGGTATTGTAGTACACTCGATACCTAAATGTGAAGTATTTAGTTTACTTGATGGATGTTGTTTATTGAATTTTTTAACTGCTTGTAGTACATTATTCTTTAATTCATTCGTTGCAAACTCAACTATTACTGTGCTTTTATCATTTTTGTTTTTAACTTGATAAATCTGTTTTATATCTCTGTTTTCAATGACAACGTTAATAGTATTGTATAATTTTTGGGTGATTTTATCAAGCTCTAGTCTTCCTACATGTTTATCCAATGGTACGTTTCGTATTTCGATATGTGTAGATTTTAGTTGACGTTGCAAGTCTTCGATTTTATTACTCAGTATTTTGATTTTCTCCCCGTTGTCTATTTTCTCTTTCTCTATAAGTTCTATTTTGGTGTTTAAAGTATCGTATTTGTTGGACAATAACGTCAATGATTTTTCAAATTCAGTAGTCGTAACTTCAACTTTATTAATTTGACGCTTTATCTGTTCCGTGTCCATAGAAAGTTTGTCCAGTGATGAGGTTAATGTGTTGTAAAGTTCTGTCTTCCATTCTTGTAACAGTATTTTAATATCTTCCTTAAAAGCGTTAAGTTGATCTTCTGTAATTCCGGCAGAACCTCTGCGTCGTTTTTGACGTCTTCCAGTAAATTCTAAAAATTCAGGTGCCGTAACAATTGCATCACTTTCCGATGAGTTTACGTCCAATCTAGTGACTTTTGGTGGTGACCGTTGCAATTTTGGCATCTTTCATTTTAACAATGAAAGAGGTTCAAAGTTTATGTGGTCGACGTTCGTCTTATCTGAGCGGCCGGCCCGAGTTGTTCGAGTCAGGTAATCGGCTATTATTACGATCGTAAGGATTATTTTTGCAGAGCACACTAAGCACACGTCTACTCGCAGTCGCTGTCCGTGATGAAATTTTGATTATGATTTATTATAAATAAATAATAATTATTACAATATTTCAGAAGAGGTTTCTTCTGCTACGTAAAATTAAGCATAAATAATTATACATTTCCCTGGCCTTGCTGCAAATATATGTTTATTGTAATTTCTTTATTGCACATTTTTCATATAAATGCGACTATTATTCAAATGAGTTCTTAAGTTTTCCGGGTACATAGGTATACCTATATAAATATTATTTCAATGTGAATAAAATTGTTTTAATCAACAGTGGTAGAAACTTCTATGGTTCGACTGGAGAGACACCACTTCTATACCTATTACTGCCCTATAAAGCAGTATTACGCTTACTGTGGTAGGTTTGAAGGATGTGGTAAGGGAGACAAACTATCCGAGGCTTGTGAACTTGCCGACTTGAAATAGGAATTTTATCTTATCAGTGGTTGATTTCACAATATGTCCATGGGCGTCAGCACTTTCCTAGAATCACGTGGACGGCTTGTTTGCTACTTCTATATTATTAAAAAAAATACGTATCTGTTTGAATATTTGTATGACAAGATGTGCAACTGGAATAATATAGGTGATGCGATAAAATTAAAAGAAAGCGGCGCACGTACTAGCTTGGAACCTTGTTTTCATACGATATCTAGGGAGATAATAATGAGATAGAAATGGGTATTTTACATCGTAAATTATCAATGTAATCATATCGTATTATTAAACAGTCGTTGAATGAGTCGATATCTTTATTAAAGTAGATATTAACGGGATATTTATTGTATGCTAGTGTATGCCAAAGATGATCAGATAGGAGAGCGGCATGTATTGACCTGGTTACAAATACACTAGGAGTAGATAATATCGTATGAATGTTAAATTAATGGTAGAATCAGGCATAGTTTATGTTTCATTATTTTCTGTAGAGATTAAAGAAATGAACAAAATTATGCATAAAATATAAAGCAAGTATTTTGAGGGCTTCCAGCTGAAGATATAATAAGGAAGACGTATGGGAGACTGCGCAATGGACTAACTGAGATAATGATCAGTCTAAATTGCATGGTTGTAAATGTTTACTTGCTGAAATTATACATAGCAGCTGCCACTATAGATTTGGACTCCCCAGTCCTGACAGTCCTCCTTTGTCCCCACAAAGGAGACTGTAGGAATAGGTACGCGTACTCAATAGTTTCTTTCATAAAATACTATATTATTTTTAAGATTTTAATGTAACTATGTATAATTCATTCAATAATATTATAACTTTTAATAGGTAAATACGCAGATGTATTATGTATATTCTGTAAATTTTATCAGTAGTCATAATTTAAGGGAAATAAGATAGAATCTCCATCGTAATATGGGAGCATTTCCAAAATCCGCTAAGTACGCAACGCTGAAAGCTCTTAAAGCTCTAACCGTTTATCAGATAATGTAATTATGTACTGAGTGTTACGGGACACCTCGGCTCACTCTACGTAATTGAGTGCGCCCTCCCGGCTCACTCCTGCTATTAGGCAAATCGAATCTTGCCCTCCCTACCCTCCCCTCCTGGAATATGTGAACGAGTTTCCTCTTGGCCCAGCACCAAGGATTCAATTTGCGTAAATGTAAATAAAATGCCTCGTCAGAGCTCCGCACTCGACGTATTTGTGTAACTCAATTTACTCAGCTATGTACTAACCGTATGTAATCTGACAAGCTCTGTTTATTTCGTTCTCTTTGGCCTTTTATCTATTCAAGTCTCCTCGATTTTATTATGAGCGACAAGTAAGCATCTTAATTAACTTAAATTATTTTATTGTGAAATTTTAATCTTTTGTGTAACGTTTTGTAATGAAAACAACGGATTAAGAGATGTCTTGTTTTTAGTTAAAGCTCACAAAACTTGTCGCTTAACTTATAAAAAACTTGGTTCTGATTGTTATGTATGTATTCAATCGAATGTTTGTTTGTGTAGCGAATAATAAAAGCGTTCGTTGCAAAATTATTTCGTCCCCCTTTCACGTGTACGTCTATCTCTTTCCAGTCGGCGGCCGTCAGCACGTCCGGGGACCATAACGTCGTTTGATGTTCTGCTCTCCAATGCTGGCGGAGGCGATATAAAGCAAGATGTACGGCTGCGCTCTGGGCGACGCCTATATTTCCTAAACATCTTTCGGCGTGATAATACCCTGTGTTGTGACCTTGTTTGAACGTCCTTTCGGCTTCGCGGTTTTGACGTTGGTAACGTTAGTCAATTATAATTTTAACAATTTAGAAGATACTTCTCTCCTTTTATATTTTTAAATTTCCTTTTTTGTATGCATGTTCATCTTTGAATGTTTCACTTTTGTATTGATGCATTATAATTTTTTCATACAGTTTTCATAGAGTATATAAGTCCTACCTACATAATTGTAATTTGTTTATAAAACTAAAAATTCTAACACTATTAACACAGGTCTTAATATTTACTAATAATTGTTTTCAGTGCATCTTTCTTCCATATTTACCTCTTAATTAGTTTATTTATAAGGGACAAGTGGATATAATGAAAAAAACTTGCCTCAGCGTTAGTACAATTAAGATATATTCAATTATTGCATTCTTTTAATTTAGTAAATAATAGGAATTAGATACTAATTTATTTTTGTGGGGTTTCTATGTACTAAAAAATATTGTTCAAAATAGTATAAACCAAATACGTCAGTAAATTACGAAGGATTAATAAGAATAGAATTAAATTAAAAATAAAAATAAGAGCAATCGCAATAAGTGTGTCTATATCACATTTATGTGTTTTCATTTTTATACGTTTTTGCTCGATAAGTAGAATACGTCCTTACAAGGTTAAACAACGTAAAAATATGCAACACGGCGGCGGTACGTTACGGAGCGGATACCAATTCTATCAACAACCCATAAACCGCAACCTTTCTTTGTCTCGCTTCTTAATATTATCGCGTCGGAGAGTGAGATAGAAATCTACAAGTTTAATGGGCCGTTACGCGAGAAAAAAATCAGTCCGCATTCGGAAGCGTAGATTCGCGAGTGATAGTAGCAAGACGGGACAATCTGAGGATTGCTGCACGCTGCAGGACGGCGTGACGACTTGTTGCTACGCGACGCATGCTTCGCTCACGTGAGTAGCTGTCATTTGTTCTATGCTGCAGTCCGACTTGACGAAACAATGCTACTTTCTGTAAATAGTACTCGAGTAGCCAGTCGTCATAATTACAGTGTCTAAGGCGCGACTTGACTCTAAGCGTGATTTACTAACACTGAGCGTTGCGTAGCACACTGAGGGCTCGTGTATGGACCGGTTTTATTTCTGTTAGCATGTAAGGTCTACAATGTTATAACTGCTAATTAATATTTCAATACCTGCAGTGTTTTAGTAGCTTAGGTAATAGTTTGGCGTCATTATTTGCGTAACTCATGATAAAAGGTGAAGCTTAGGTATTATCACGAAGAGCTAATATCATACATACCTATTTAAATTTTACTGGTGTTCCTGTATCGATGTTTTGTAGAAGTATATAATTTGAGGGCCAGTGAGAGAATCGCCTTAAACAACTTTCTCTTAAGGGGCATGTGTGAATTTATTTCGTTATTTGTTCCTGGTAAGCACAAGTGGCCATGTAGCTACCTACATTAAAAGAATTTCAGTTCTGTATATCTCAGCCTTATGCAATATTTTTGGCTAATTTCCGATATCTTCGTATACAATATTTAACTAGGGATTTTTTGACCTTTTTTGCGTGTCTGTCAGCATATAGTACAATGAATCGATTACAATTCCAATTAATATTAAGAAAGAAGTAAGGGTAGGTATGTACCTTAACGATAGTCACTTTAATCACATAATTTTAAGAATTTTAGATTGTAAGTATGAAGTTCTCAGGAGAATGCTGACACCGATTGGATTATTTATTAATATATGGTGGGCTAAAGGGCTGTAAATAGGTACTTATTATAATGCGTCAATAGCACTTTCCTTGTATACCTAATCTTAATTTGATTGGTCTTTATATTTTTTCAAAATATCTATATACCTATAGATAAGTAGGCATCATTTTTTTTCATCATTTTATTCAATTTTCATCAATAACCACCTTTTCGAAAGTACAGTTATTAATTTTACGTAGTAGATATTATTTTCAACGATATATTTTTGCAAGCTCCTATTATATAATTTCCCTTTATTTACTATGGTTACTCCATAGGTTAGTAAAGATTACTCACTCCTAACAAGAAAATGTACCCAGTTTTGACAATTGAAATAGTTGCGTAAAAAAGTTTTGCCACGTCTCCGTGATAAAATGTCCCTAAAATATTTGAAATAATTATTTATTTAGTATGTAAATTACGCAGTATTAGTTATTTATTCGTAAATTTTCTCTAAAAATGTTTTTATTTGTCAAGAATTAAAAATAGAACTTACTAAAATAAGCCGTTTGTGGCTTCATTCAATTTCAAGGCGACGAAGTATCTTTACTAATCTATGGGTTACCCATGTTAAATTTCTTCACAGAAAAGCTGTCAGTATAATAGTGAAAGTATGGAAGCTTCTCGAGTTACGTTCCATTCGAGATACAATGTTGAAACTAAGATAAACCGCTTCATTAAATACTTTGCCCAACGAGCCTAATTAAGACGATTGTGCTTAATTACTTTGGTACAGATTTCGGTTTACTTAAGACTTTGGGCACAATGTTCTTCCAACAGAATATAAAATCTACTTACCTACTTTTTATCAGGAGGTACGTATAACTGGCTAATAGGTACCTAATTTTTTTATAATATAGAAGTAGCAAATAAACATGAAACCCACTTGACAGTAAGTCGGCACTGTCGCCCATGGAGTTATGTTCTGAATCCTAGATTTTGAGTTTTACCTGAGGTTGGCCACAGATGTACTGCTAGCCCTGAGGACTAAGTTAGAAAGCCTTAAATAAATACCTCTATTTCCAAACATGTTCCAATAGGCTAGTAAATAAAACAACTAAACAGAAAGTAGTTATAATGTTGATGTAGCCAATGTGTATGCAATTGCACGCTATTCAGTGGTCATCACTGCCTATGGACGTCTGTAACCGATATAGAACATAGGCTGTGCCTGAAGATCACAGATGCTTTGACACTATTGAAAACTAATATAGTCGCCTCATATGTAGTTACCCAAATGAGTAAATGATGATAAAGTATTTATTTTTCTAGGTTAGAATCAATATAAAATAAATATAATAAAAATGAAGATAACTTGCTCTACTATTTTGGGTTTAAAAGATAAAATTTCGCAAAAAATCTTATTTCAATTTCACAGAGCAAGCTTCTAAGCTTTCACTTGATTATAATAACAATGAAAATGTATTGTAACAAAATTCTCAAACGAATTCAATCGGCCTTCTGTGAATCAGTAAACTGAACCTTTGTCAACTAAATTGGTAGGACCTTATTTGCATATTTCTTAACAGTGTGTCTAAAATGTGTTAAGGCTTTCCCACCGAACATTTGACTGTAATGGAACAATCCAAGGTTATTCTGTGCACTTAACAATCCAAAATTTGATATTTTAAACAGAATCAACCGATTTCTCTTTATTACTACAATATATCAAATTGTAAAATTACCAAGCTGTAGGTACCTAACTAATGTGATCCATGAAATTGAAATGTAATAATATTACAGGCGTTACAGGTTTCTGGTGAAGGGAAGCCCTTAGATTCAAGATTTAAACCCTTCATCTAGATTAGGTGTTAGATTTTTATTATATAATTTCATAACCATAATTATTATTGTTGACAGATTTTTATAAGAACTTTAAATACATCTTTATTTTAAATAAAAAAAAGAAATCTTTAAACCTCGAGGTAAGATTGTCTCAAAGTAAAATCATAACAATATTTAAAACCCATCTTTCATTGACAAAAACAATGTGATATAGGACCTCCATATAAATAGTTCCGTGTTATGTTAATTTCTTTGGTAACAATACAGGAATTTGGAAAGTGGGTCGCACGTTGTTTTTGTTTGGCGGAGGGGCGGCTGTCATTTTGATGCAAATCACCCGAACTTCGACCATGGCCTTACTCTTCACAAAGTAGTCTGTACGTAATATCGGTGGCAAACGAAAGCACAACATTTAAAATTTGGTGCATTTGCCAAATATAAATCACAAGTAAATCGTACTTACATTTCAAATTTGGTGCATTTGCCCAATATAAATCGCAAGTGAATCCTACGTACATTTCAAATTGGTGCATTTGCCCAGTATAAATCACAAGTGAATCCTACGTAAAATTACGTTCACTTCCCCTACTATTGTGTGACAAAAACAAATTAAGATCTGTGAAATTTACGTGATAATGTTGTGTTGTTTTAAGTGAGTGAAAGATGTATTTTCGTGGTTGAGTATATACCTTTACTTTTGATTTCCCTTCGTAATAACTGAAGTTTACTATTATGGTCATGATATACGATACGTCATGATATACAATATTAAGTAAGGTTCGCTTAAAGTACCTAAATACTCAGTATTTACTTTCACCAGTGTTAGATTTAACGCCTGAAGCATCCAAGTTATCTATCTAATTTTATGATACAGTACATATTTTCTGAACATTATTTGAAAATTTTATGTGCTGTGATTATAAAATATAGAGATACAAAATTCAGTTATGTCGAAAGTGACAGCAGGTAGATAGGTATATATTTTTATTTGTCTAGTTTTATTGTACCTGTTTATGTACCTACTTATGTACCAATTTTTTACTTTCTTGGTACTTTGATAATTTTCATATATGTTCTATAGTATATTGTACTGAAATAAATATAAAACCCTACTTGCTGGATGATATAGCTGGGGTGATATGATTCAGTGGGAGAGAACAGACGTTTGATCACACTTTACTACCATCTTACCAATGAATGTTAAGTATCCACTACCGCACATAGATATCCGTAACAACCATTAAATTAGACAAAATCTTACAAGAAATCAATCAAAGCTTGGTTTCTTCCTCTAAGAAGCTGTATCACCTCACATTAGTATTTATTCCTTATCTCACAATTTAATCCAGAATGCTCATTGTAGAGCAATCATTATTGCAATTTAAGATAAGTACATAAGTACAAGTAATAAAAGGTTTACTGACTATCACAATAAAACTACTATTAGTTCTTCACCTTTAAACTATATGTACTATACAACATATAAGACACATATAAGTATCTCTCTTGTAGGTCCGCAAGGTCCTTTACAAAGTTGCACCGCGATGAGTTACAAATAGTAGATATATACAGCTTTTTGCACATTAAGTACATACGTTTAATCGTTAATTAGTGGCCATTCCGCCAGTTAATTATGCAAATGGTTCATTCATGCGAGCTTCACTGCCTGGCACCGCCATGAATTTAATTATTCTGCTTTTTTCCGCTCTTTAAATGTATAATGGGTTCATTTTTTAATGACCACAAAACATACCCGTATATGAAGCGATCCATAAAATTATATTGTCTCTTGTGGCTGGTATAAATACGTAAATTATTGTCTTTGTTCTTTTTTTATTAAATAGAAGAAGCGAGTAGACATGCAGTTTAACTGATGTTAAGTTATGACTGCTGTCTTATTCAACTCGCTATTGTTTTACTAGACCGATAGAAAACTAACTACAGACTTTATAACTACCTCGCTACATCTGAGGACTAAGTTGATATGCCCAATTTAAGTAATTCTGCTTTAACACATTGTTTAATAATTACCTGATAAATAGGTACCACTGCTCCTGTAAAATGAAAATAGGATTCACGGTAGTGGTAGAGTCACCTTTAAATAAATGAATAATTTAAAGTTAATAGAAATATAAGTTATTATTTATATTATTACTGTAATGCTCATTAAATCGTGCGATTCATTTAATAGATGTTATCATGTTTTCACGTAGGTAAGTCATTTGTGGCTAGATTTTTGATAGACATCGGCAAGTCTGTAGCAGATTTTTTGAGTACATACCTGTCCGTGAAATATATGATTCGAAGTTAATATATAACTCATCTCATTGTAAAAAATATCACTATTTTATTATTTCCTTTCGAAGCTGAGTGCAAAAGGAGTTCTTAATTAGACAGATACTTCACTTATTATTTATCTTAACTTAAATTATATTAACATAAAAAGTCTGGCTATAAAAGTTCTGTAGTTATGTGCGAAATTTAGTAAATAGCCTTCGGTCAGTCGAATACCCTACTGCATAAAAGTATAAGCATCAGATAAAATGAAAAGTCATTGAAACGATTCCATTTGCGCCCGCGCACCTATATTATTCGAATATCGAGTACTACTGACAGCATTGGAGGGGTAAGCGAGAAAAAACGGACCTATATAAAATGTATTTTTGTTTAAATCTAATATCCAAGTTATATACTAAGTTAGGTGGCAATATACCTCTATTGTGTTATATTGCCACCTAACATGTAGTTAGGTGGAAATGGTTAAGTTAGTAGCTTGGATTTCCGCTTGATATAATTAACTATTTAAATATATCAAACCTCACATATCTTTCGTCGCCATAGATTAGCTATCGGTCCATTAGTTATTATAAAAATATTCTAAATAATATCCGTAAATAGGATAAAATTATTAATACAAGTAGGTAGGTAGTAGGTCTTATACCTGCGATGTAATTTAGAGTTTTATGGGCCGCAAAACTTTGTATGGAACTAGGTAGGTACATTTTATATATAAAATTCTCGTGTCACAATGTTAGTTATCATACTCCTCCGTAACGGCTTTACCGATTTTCACCAAATTTTATTTACAAATTTAGTAGGTCTGAGAATCAGCTACTATCTATTTTTCATTCCCCTAAGTGATAAGGGTTTAGGGTTGTTCACCCTTAACATTTTTTTTATTTATATGGCAACACAACGTTTGCCTGGTCAGCTAGTAATTATCGAAATTAGGCAGCATTTAATGATAAAACAAATTTATAAGAATTTATTTCTGTAACTCTTTATTTTAGTACATAAGGCACATAAGGCAACACAAGCAAAAACAGGAAGATGTTGAAGCATTTCCAATAAATATATACCCAAATTATTTACGATATATTTTATCTTTTCTTCCTCGCGTATGGTGAGAACAGTCCTCCGATATTGAACTTTATAATATCAACAACGACATAAAATGGATATCAGAGTGCTGATGGCGCAATATTGTTGCAAATCCGGATCGACAATATCGTTCTTGTCTCTTATATTGTCGGATAAACGCTGTCGTCGAATGCCATTTAGCATTCCTTTATATTTTTTACCTCACTTTGTATGTAATCTTAATATTAGGTGTATCTTAAGTATAGATATGTTCACATGTTTCTGTCTTATAGCTGCAATATATAATTTTGAAGGTGGTAGAACCCTTTGTGGTACGACTCCGGCGGCATCACCGCCACATCTATTTCTGCCTAATAACAGCAGTGTTAGGCGCTGCTGTGTTCCGTTTTGAAGGGTGTGGTAAGGGAGACATACTTTTCCGAGGCGTTCCAGCTTAGTCCTTAGGGGTACAGGCGTATCTGTGGCCGACCTCAGGTAGAAATATCTAATCATATCTGGGGTTGATTACAGATGTCCATTGTCCATGCGCGGCAGTAGCCACTAACCATCAGGTGGACTGCATGCTCGTCTGCTACTCCTGTATTATAAAAACAGCTGCATCATAGCTCTGCTATGTTCTAATTTAAAGAGTTTTATAGGCTGTATACCTGCGTATGAAGTTCGGTATCTACCTATAGTCTGATTCATAATTAGGTGTCCAAAATGTAAACAAAGAAATGTCATTGTCAAAATTCGATTAAAGGTATTGTAAACCTTAACAAATTAACAAGAAACGAAAAATTTCACAAAATTCAACATAAAACAAAAACTTAATAACTGCACACAATTAAAAAAAACGCGCTAAGAAAACTAGAAAAAATTCGAGTTCGATCACGATCACAAAAATGAATAATATTAACTACGGAGCTTAAAAATGGCGGCACAAAAAATGTGTTGGATGCCGATTGTGTGACCATTATCACAATTTAATTTTCTCTCATAAATCTTGTTTTTTATTATTATTACTGTATGAAATGAAATTGAGTTAATATAAATATTGGAAAATGTGAATTGATTTTAATTTATTTAGATTATTATTTTATTATCGATGTATTAATTTAATATTGTCAAAAATAAGAAACTGCCATTTGACACATATTTTCTTGATAGGTCAACACCTTTGTTTACATTTTGGACACCTAATTATGAATCGGACTATAGCTACTTAATTATGTGTATGAGATAAATAGGCAAAGCATTTTTTATTTAAGTACGAGTCTATATGCAGGTGTATTTTTATTTTTTTATATACCTAAGTAAGGAAATATACGATATACATATAGGTACCCACCTACTATGATTGTATGGTATTTGTGACGATATTTAATATGTTACGCTTAAGTTTAGGTATTTAGTGTTATCGATATAATATTTTGTTTTAATTCAAATCCTGGTTTGAAAATATTCTAAATACCTAATTATGTAGAATGTGATTTTTAAGATAAGATCAAGTCAAGTAAATTGCTTAAAACTTGAAAGCAAACTGGTGTTTTAAATTTTATATTGGCAAACAATTCAAGGAGAAGATTACCATATCAATTCTATGTATAACTTAATTAGAATATATAAGCTATTATATTTAGAGGCGGTTTCTTTATCCCTATTTTTGAACAATGTATGTTCTGTCTAATAATCTTATATTGTTAAAAGCTTGTTGAACTGGTTGGGTACCTACCTACGCCGGTAAAATATTATAAGATACATTTTGGAACTTGCTATGTACTTATGTTGGTACATACGTAGGTATATCTAGTTAAGGTTAACTTAATAAGAATATAATTTTCGCTATCTATAAGTATGTATTATATATACACCATAAGTAGGTAATCGAAGGCGTAAGATTTACTATTTAACTATGTTATCTTTCTGACATAATAGGCATTATTTTAATGAAATTTAAATTTAGGCAATGTTAAACAATGCCATTCTTTTAAACATATGAGAACTTTCAGAAATTCTTGTTTAAGTTTTTAGAAATGTATTTTTACTAATTTACTTATTAATTATCTAATTATGTACTTCTATATATTGACACTTATATGTCGTATATATTACAATATACATAATGACACCTACTTATAAATTTATTATACCTAACAAGTAGATACATAGATAACTTCTAATTTAACTCTATCATTGTAGAGTAATTGAAGAGCGACGACGCCTGTCATGAAATAATTGTTTAAATCATGAAATATCGTTTGATTAAATTCAATAAAGATTTAAATCGAATAAATTAAATTGATACATCGGTCACACTAGTATTGAGTAGGGTCACACTCCGTGTTGTTACTAAGTTTGAATTAAATTTGAGTAAAATAATTAATTATTTTAAAATTAAGTTAGTATATTTATTAAGTACCTACGCATTGAAAGATATAACAAAATAATAAATAGAAATTACTATAGACATACATTTGTGTGGTGAGTACTTTTTAGTAGTAGATATATATTTTGGTACATTTAATAAATGTTCCTACTTACGTAGAGCCGCGTGACATTAATAGGTAGGTTTTTCAATTTATTTTGTTTATTAAGCTCGATAATTTTTATTTTCCTAACTACACTGTTGAATATACCAACTCATAATATCATAAGTAATTAGTGACCATTACCATGAAAAAATAGAATATCTTTTGTATCAACTTTTTGGGAACATTTGCAGCTTTTGCAACTTTCATAATCTTAAACGCAACTTGCACCAAATGTATCTTAAATTACATTATAATCCCACAAATACATTGTATACGATCTACATTATTATACTATGGTAGTATCTAGATATTCAAACAAAAATGGCCGTCGAGCGGCCCGGGCAGCGTCAATAATTCGATGCAAATTCTAGACCTGGGCTAGCTGCAGCGCGCATGAGCACTCCGTATATCCGATCGTAAAACTGTTACAGCCGTATCCCCCTACGCCTCACCACCCCGTTTATCCGTCTGCAGCCTTTGTTTTTGGAAATACCGGAGGGAACTAAAACGAGACTAAGCCTTAAGACCCTTTAATGGTCGTCTCTGCGGTATTTGACGCTCCCCCGGCTTTGAAGGGTTGAGTTTGAAGTTGCAAAAGAATGTGCTTAGTGGACTGTTAAATACGCTGAATTTGTGGATAAAAAATTATTATCTTTGCTAGGGGTTTGCAAGCTACGAATGTATACCTATGTACCTACCTACTGTTTCCATCTGAAAAGAAGGGATTATTACCTACATTTCAGTAGTTACTTCATTTATTCTTCATATTATGTATCTATCTATGTAAAAAATAGGAAATAATAACTTCCCATAATTTTTGTACTTTTTAGTCAAACTACGAATGAATAGGTATGCGTGCTAACCTTGCGAATGTACATAACTCTCTAATACTATCAGTACATAACAGGTAGGTACCTAATATTGAATACCCACATAACTTACGCACACGAATATAAATGTAGTTATTATTAAGAATTGTGTCCATATACGGCAGCAGGTAGAGCAGGCAACGCAGGTAGAGACACATATCTGTCATGTCACGCGTGCCCTTAGTTATAAGTACCTACGCGGCCCTGCCTAAAGATGGTGGAATTTATTTGTCCGCCACTTGTGTAACGCTGGCCGGGAAAAATATATTTGTATAGTAGAGATAGGTTTTTCATGTTTTCAGTAGAGAATATGTATCTAAGTAATTTTAGCCTTCAATTAGGTAGTTACCTATAATGTGATTTTTAAATTAATAACATAAATTATATTGCATATAGTTTTCTAATATTGATACTTGCCTCGGTACTTAGTTTTTGACAGAAAAACGATCATTATTAATTATCATATCGTAATGTATATTAATATTTCGTCGTTATATTATTTAGATTAATGTGAATATTAAAAGTTTACGTTAATATAAAAAAAAAGTTCAAAATTAAAATTATTAGTGGAGACATCAGAGATTTGTGAATTATCTCATTGAGTCCAGTTACTATTGTTGTAATTGAAGCTGTAACCATCAATGGAAGAAGATAAGAATCACAAATCCGTTAAATTGAGCTTTATAGAAATCCTACGATTTTAGGATATCTATGTGATAAATAAATCTTGATAGGAAGAATTGTTATTGAATAAAAGAGGTTTGTCACAATGTTATTTTAAATTTAAGAATTTATCCACTTACTACTTAATAACTTGCATAAGTATTTACATAGGTAGATATATAATATAAGATAACTTTGAAAAACTAAACAAATTACGGTACAGAGTAGGCTTTTATCCGGTCCTAAGGTATACTTAAGACGTAACATGCGTCCTCTGTGATCCGAATACAAACGATCCTGAAAGTAGCGTTTGTAGCGAAGCTTGCGTCAGGCTGATCGAGTACGCAGGATGTGTGAATTTATTAGGCTAGTCGGTTTTTATATTGGCTAGTTAGTTAACGTAGCTAATTACATACAAGAAGGTAAAATTAAATGCAAATTTTAGTAATACGAAATATGTATGTACATGTATGTACGTACTATGCCTATATACTGTTTTTTTTCATGAACACAATTATGGGTATGCAATGCACATAGCTACCAACATAGCTTATATATAAACTATGACATTAATTCTATGTATTAGTGGTTACAATAAATACTGTATGTTTATTTAAATAAATAATATATATCAGTGGATAGGAAATAGCTAAATACATGGACATGCGTTTTTGTAGGTAAATAAGTTCATCTCTTCTTTATCTAATATTTTAGATAGAAACAGATAGCGGTGAATAACTTTGCCGTCTAAAATATTTCTTTTCTACGTTTTATCTACCATTCATCCTACGCAATGCATCCTTTGTACTGGAAACGCATTAAAAATAAATAAGATCAATAGATGCTTATGCTCAAGATTGTAATCGGACGCCCACATCATCGAAGTCTTGTCCAACTTTGTTTTTATTGTACACGAGCTTAAGATAAATCAGATTGGGATGTTGTGTGTAGCATATAGGTATAATGTAAACAAAAAACATAGGGTTGTTCGAGGCGTCGGTCACATCGGTTCAATTAGGGCGTGCGGAACATCCAATTGTTGATCATTAGTGACTAATCCGTCTCATATTCAATCAATACCCAAAACTTTACCCACACACCTCCCCCGCTTCGCCCCTCGTCGCGCGACATTTAATGACACCCGTGCACCACCGCCAGCGTGGCATTATGCTCCTTAACCTCACCACGTAAGGGCCACTGTTCCCCGAACACGCCCACCGCGTTATATAGCACCGAGGATCTATAAAAGTTACGTCTGTAATCTAACATAAAACTCGGGCCGTTTAGATGCGAACGCGGCCACGGACGACACATCTCGACTCGCTCCGCACTTTTACCGAAATATGAAGGTGTTTTTTGTGTGAAACTATGAGTTTTTTCGGTCGGAAAATGCGCGTTTGCCAGTGTCGTCGCGGCGTCGACGCGCGCCGCGTCCGCTCTCGCGTGTGCTTTCTCGCGGGTTTGACGTTTCTACGCCGTGAAGTAAGACAACAATCGTGAGTATCCAATTTAAATATTCGAGCTAACATGAATGGCTATAGGGAGAGTGGCAATGCGTAGAAATTTTAAAACAATACTTGTAATAAACAGGAAAGCGACTAAGCGGCGCTTTTATGTTTATATTGAAACATCTACGCAAGTGATATCGTAATTATTTTAATCAAGTTGAGTACAGTTGATAGATAAGTGAATGTAACTATTTACATTAATGAAAAACCTTGCATCTAAATCTCGTTTTTAATAAATTTTATTCGCAACAATCAGAAGAATAGAGTCGTATTTAGTACCTATGCAATATCTTCAAACTAGCTACCTACGTCGAAATTTTTAACTGCATACAAATACTTGCACTAAGATTGAATAGTTTGGTGTTCATAATTTTTGTCATTAATAGGTACGTATACTTTACTGTAAGTCATTGACAAATTTACCTGTAACTCTTTTTAGAGGTACCAAGCAATTACCTATAGTTGAAACCTTATTTAGTTATTTTCCATTAAGCATTAACTTTGCATAGATATTGGTTAAATTTATAAAATACTTAGGTTAAAGTAGAGCATTTTAGGTACATATTGGTACTTACTTTACTTGTTTAAAGTATATAGGTATAGATTTATTATTTAGCCAAATTGAAGAACTCTGAGACACATATATATTTAAAACTAAAATATAGCTTTGTCACCGTATTTTAAAGGAATTTTCTATGGTAGAGTCATTTTTATGCAGCTTATAATATAAAAATATACAAATGTTTATATTCATACTGACCTTCTCAATACCTAAACTACCTTATAAATGTATTTTAGTAACTGAATAGGTATGGAATCGAACTAAAATATCTTCTAACGACACTAGCAGCGCCATCTTCCCAACGCCCTCGCAAACAGTAAGGGAGAATTTGGATGGAACTTTATTGCAACAAGTCTCATGGATTCGTCTATTCGCCATTACTCTCTAACATGTGCATTTATCATATCTCTTACCTTGTCTAACCTGACGACTCTGAATATCAACCCGCTGCAGCCATACAACACAAATAGAACCCTCTGCTTCAGGTAATACGACTGCACTTGAAATGCAAATAGCCCTGCTTAGTTCCGACTACAGAAATACTTTGGCGTTATAAGCTGCACCTCCAAATATAGTTATCTCTTTCGCTCATCAGAAGTTATCTCTGTTTGATGCATGTCGTTTTATATATAGATATCTCGTTCTTATGGAGATGTATGGATGTTCGTGACAGTTGCTATGAGATGTAGAGGCAAAGTACCACCATGATGAAATAGGCGGGGCTAGTGGCTTACTTTCTTGTTCAGTACTTTTATAGTATTTGGATGAGCTTATAATTTTTAACATGTAAAATAGCTTGGAAAATGAAACGGTTGAATGTATTCTAGTGTAACTTATTGATATTTTCAACTGTGGTTATTTTAAGTATTAACTTGTAGAGTGTAGAAAATATTATTTTAGGTAGGTAGGTAAAAATATTATTGTGGGTAATAAGTATTTTTTTCATTAATTTGTTTGATGAAAATAATATATTTTCTTATATTCACATTTTTTTTGCAGAAAAGTCTTAATATTATCCACCAAGACTAGTGAGTGATATATTCTAATTATGTGGTAGATATTAGTTAAAACTCCGTAAACAGGTACCTATATATTTGTCTGTTATTTGATTCGCCACGTGCAGTTTAGATATAGGTAGGGAAGTAGGTACGTAACATATATTACATGTTTAATATAAATTCTTATCTATTTACTGAGAATATTCAAAGTGGGTAGCATCATGTGTAATATTAATATAGGTTTTTAATTAAAAATAATAGAAAACTATCTGTAGTAGGTACATATTTAAATATCTAATCAGTAAAGGTTCTAGCTTATTAAGTTTGACCAATATTAGCTCGATGGGTAGGTAAATTAACGCTTTCTACATTTGCAATTATTGTATGTGAATTTCTACATTTGCTAAGTACCTATATTTATTCATATTAACTACATTCATATTTATCGGTGAAATATAATATTGTAGGTAAACCTATATTCTCTCTTAGTACTTATTTATGCTATATAGAGAACCTATGTGCGATATTTCAGAACTCTAAAGTCAGTGGTTTAGGCTGTACGTTGATTTCTGAAAAATGAATTGTATAACAAATATTGTTATTGTATTATTATGTTAATGTTTATGTATTGATATGCCAATGATTATATTGGGGTGCACTCCAGTTCGCTACAGCAAATACGTAAATAAAACAAAGATTTTTATAATTATTGTGGATCGCAGATTCAACGTAATATTAACATAAGTATTTATGTAAAATATTATCTTAATCTTATAGGTACCGATTGATAAGTAAATAGATGTATAGGTACGTACCTACGTGGTATTACAGGTGAGTTTTAAGGGAAAATAGCGCTAACGATGTAGAATTGTACGATGTAGAGTTGATAGGATACGATGTGGCTGTTGGATATTGGTTTATTTTATATAACAGATGTAGCAGAAGAGCATACACTCCACCTAGTGGTAAGCGGATACTGTCACCCATATACATCTGTAATCAACCCCAGAGAAGTTTAGGTTTCAAACCGAGGTCTCAAAGCTAAGACTAAGCTGGAATGCTTCGCTTCACTTCTACAATATCCACACATAAGATATTATCTACACTAATATTATAAAGAGGAAAACTTTGTTTGTTTGGTTCGAAAGCTACATGATCCACGAGTAACATAGGCTATATTTTATATGAAATATATTTGATAAATAGATTTTGAGGCGTTACAAAGTTTGCCGGGTTAGCTAGTATTCTTATACAATACAAGTAATATAAATGAACATGCTGTCCACTCGATGATAGGTAAGTGGCAACTGCCGCTGATGAGTATCTGTGATCAACCCTAGATAAGATTACATTCCTACCGAGATCAGCCACAGATGCGTCTGTAGACCCTAATGACTACATAAGTTACAACGCCTAAGATGTCATTTGTTAAGTACCTACATTTATTCATATTAACTACATTCATATTTATCGGTGAAATATTAGGTACATTGTAGGAAAACCTATATATTTGAAAATCCTGCTATATAATGTTTTGATCGGTGTTTGTAGTCTAAAACAAAATATTGATATCAAATCAAATCAAATCATTTTTTTTTATTCACCACTTCACAAGGTGTTTCGTTATGGAGAAGAAGCGGCGAAAGAAACTCCATAACACACATCTTTAAAAAAAATGTTTTTTACAATGTTAAACTTAACCTAATGGTACATGTGAAGCTGGAACTACTTCAGACCACACCGTTTTGTCAGTCAAATAATCCCTTAGTTTATAGTACGCTTTTTTACATAGCGTTTGTTTAACGACATGTTTGAACGTTTTTTCTGTGAGATTCAAAATGTGGTATTATAATATTAATGGTCGTTGTTGTTCTTCATTAATATAGGTACTTCTAATATACTTACCTACCAGGGCAGATTATGTGTGAGCTTTGCCCTAAACCATAATTCTGGAATGCAAGCCTAATAGTGGTACTGTAATGCGTTGCTATTCATTGAGTATGGGTTGCTGAGGAGTGGTCGATTACCTTCAGTCCAGCAGAATCTTCATAACATGTACATATCGTAGGATACAAAATTGAATTTTTAAATGCTAAGCAGGCGAACTTTTCACAATTTAAAATCAACATTTATCTAAGATGAAATTGATAATTTAGGTTTTACTTAGGCAGAGTCTTTCGAGCATTCATTGTACAATTGAACAACCTATAAATTTACTACTGTCACCAAAGATTAGGTAAAGTGAATCCATTTGAAATCTTACTAGGTACTAACATGGTCAAGAGTCCAATCCAAAAACATACAAAATTAACACAAACAATATTCATAGATATTTTTGTTACAAAGTAGGCATTTTTTCTAAATACCTAGGTACATTTTGGTTTTTAGAACTTTGACATATAAATTGTTCAAAGTCAATAGTTGTATCTTAAATAAATAGATACAGTTATGTAGATATATTATTAATACGTAAACATTTTATTCATTTATTTCCACTGAATTGTACCTACTTAGGTATATTCACTTCGATTTTCTTTTATAACCTTTTTCTGTTACTTGCGTGTTTGTTTTCATCTTTGGCATTTTCGACATCAAACGAACGTTTCTGAATCGATCATTGCCTTAAAAGGGTTGGTGTCATATATAATAATTAGTTGGTGTAAATATATTTCATCCCCCTACAGTAGAGGACGTGGATGAAATATTTATCCTTGACGATATGTTTCTCAAAATTGAGTACAATAACCTAAATAAATGAATAAAAAGAAAGCTATTTATTAGAGTCATGCAGACGAAGTCATAGCAAAATGTAGTAAAAACCTAAGTTTCAGAACATTGAAAAGTATTAGGTATTTATGTTGAGTTTAATTTTAATATTTAATAATGTGTAGCGTTCTTCTACGCATTTTGTCCCTGAAATAATAAATTTGTAGTCTGTATTATCATATTCTGTTTCGGGTTCGATCCCCGGCCAGACAAACATGTGAATGATAAATTTAGACATCTGTTCTGGGTCTGGGTGTTTGTGTATTCGTCTTGTGTGTGGGTTCATGGCACCAACGACACAGGAAATCTTAGTGTGCGTAGAAAGCTTTTGATATAGGTACTGAAACAGCATTAGATTCATCAGTTTCATACTAGGTACGTACAAAAGGAAGAAGATGTAGAGTATTTTCTGTCATAAGGTAACATAACAATAAGTACACTTATCGACATGTAAATCATGAAGTGTTTAACCAAAAGGGAAAAAAACATTTTCAAGGTAAGCTTCTTTATGTCAGACCTTATCCTACTTACCTTTGGGTCAAACGCAAGGTAACGTACTTGACTCTCCCTGTGAAATATTACACAACACAGGCTTTTGGTCATAACTGTTTCAAAGTGGTAGGACTCTCTGTGGTTCGATTTCGGAGGCACTACCGTCACACCTATTTCTGCCTAATAATAGCAGTAGGCACAGCTGTGTTCTAGTTTGAAGGGTTTGAAGGAAACATGTTTTTCTGAGGCGTTCCAGCTTAGTTCTTAGAAGTAGCGGCGCATCTGTGGCCGACAAGAGGTAGGTAGGTATAATTTAATCCTAAATTGGATTGATATTGATATCCATGAGCGGCAGTGGCTATTTACCATCAGCTGCGTGCTCGTCTGCTACTCCTATATTATAAAAAAGTGGATGGAGCAGGAATGTCAAAACTTTGCTTAGTCTTGCATGTACCGTGATATCTACGCACGACTACAACATATTTCCTTCTTACGTTTCCCTTTGTACCTCTATTACGCCATTTACATGTATTTATGTATATACTTTCTTTATGTATGTGTACACCCTACCTTTTCACGATCTCATATATCTCTAACTCCATCCCAAAGGTTGTCTGGAAGAAATCGCTTCTAAGCGATAAGACCGCCTATTTGTATACTGTTTCATGTATTGTTTTATATGTTGCTTATACTTAGTGTACAAATAAAGAATATGTTGTTGTTGTTGACCACAAGTGAATTTTACATAGTGTTATCGGGATGAATTGAGTCGTAGAAGTTAATCTTAATCGTAATCTCCATAATCTTATCTGGGGCTGATGGGGACAGGGCGGCAAAAACTATTTTTCATCAGAAGATCGCATGCTTGGTTACTACTTCTATGTTATAAAATAATTTGAGTTTAAAAACTAAACACCAGGCTAAAATCGTACATGAAAAATCATTAAGCCTGACGATCCTGATAAGAAAAATGGGTTGAAATTATCAAAATCGTGTATTATCATTGGTTATTGATAAGTGTTCAAATTTTAAATTCATCAGACCGTTGTATTCATTCCTGGAGCCGTCATTGGTTTTTCCAATAAGAAGGTATGAAAGTTTTAAGTGGTTCGATTTTCAAATAATTTTGACCTTTTTTCAGTTGCTACTTATAATACATATTTGGAACTAAAATTACCTTGACATGATTATTTCCGTTAGGTATGCAGGAACTTCATAACCACCCCATTTGTAAAAAAACTAGTTTAAAAATAAGATATGTAATGAGAGATAAGACTTATTTATGTCTGTTAAGACAGACATAAATAAGTCATAAGATCATCATCAACAACCCATTATTGTCCTACTGCAGGGCACGGGTCTCCTCTCATAATGAGAAGAATTAGGCTATAGTCAATTTTTGAAAAATCAGAGGTGCGTGCCTGGGATTTGAACCTCGGACCCGTCGATCGAGAGGCTTAGTTTCTTAACCACTAGGCTATCATTGCTTAATAAGTCATAAGAGAGGTGTTACTAATAACATTAATCTTAAGCCCAATAATAAACTAACCAACAAATTCAAATATCAATATTTTTTCAGCTTTTTAACTGGTGCATGTATGATATCGGTCTAATTCAGCATTTAAATAGCATGTTTTATAGTTTAGGTACCTATTTAGTTAGGTATTTAAACCGATTGGAATGACGCCAATTAGAGGAGGCTTATGTCTAGTAGAAGACCTTAAAAGGCTCATGGATGGATGACCCACACATTTTCTTTAAAGTTTAGCATATAATTGGCCTGCATCCAGCATTATTTGCCTACTTTTATGGAATGAACTATGATGATGAATGTTGCTAGATTTTAAAATCGTCATAGATTATTTCAATACTTATCCTACTTACCTACCATCTGTTTTTAAGCCTAATATATCTTATTATCAAAAGTACAAGATTATCTCAAGTAACATAGATAGATTTGACGGCATTGTGTCTAAATTTAAATGTAGAAACTAGAACCTATTGTGGTTTGACTCCGGCGGCATCACCGCCACACCTATTCCTGCCTAAAAACAGCGTTAAGCGCTGCTGTGTTCTTTCTGGTTTGAAGGGTGTGGTAAGGGACACATACTTGTCTGTGGCATTTGTGGCATTTTGTGGCATGGCTTAGTCCTCAGGGGAAGCAGCGCATCTGTGGCTGACCGCAGATAAGAATATCTAATCCTATTTGGGGTTGATTACGGATGTCCATGTACATATTATTACTTATTTCCAACAAAATATATCAAATTTGTACTTAAAATAATAATATAAACTTCACACGAATTTCAAACTAAATTGGAGTCTTAGGTGGTAAGATAAAATAGTAGACGTTCCAACTAACTTCTTCATAACCGCATCTGTGGCTTGGTGGCAATGACAATGGCTACTTACCATCAGATGGTCAGTAATCTCTAAATATTACACAAAAGTGTGAAGCCTATAACAAATATGTTACCTCTAAGGCGTTGAAACGTCCCACACGAGTACAGAAGCGCTACAATGGTACTAGACAGAAAAGGTAGTCGAACCATGTAGAGTTCCATCAACTCTATTGTTAGTTATTATAACTAATCATTACCCATGTTCTATGTACACGCCTATCTCTTTCAAATCTGTAATTCTGAAGTAAATGTTTTGATGTAGAGTCGGCGCGAAAACAATTTACTTGGTCGTAAATGGAATGTTAAACATTAAATATCAAATAATTCCGTAATGTTGTAAGCACTCGAACAGTAATCGGCAAACTAGTTCTTAAGAGCAAGGCATTACGTTTTATTGTTTATCACAATTGGTGGAGGCATAGGTTACTTCAAAAGAAGGGAAACGAAGTGTAGTTCCGCCTAATTCCGCTGCATGGGCTGGCAGCACTATGCTAAGGGATATTATAATTGACTTGGAAACTAATAATTAAAACGGTATGTATTTTAATTTTTCATACTTACTTAGTATATATATTTTTCATTAATATTACCAGTACATTTATTAAGGATTTTATACTTAAATAATAATAAAATCTAAAAATACAGCTATTTAGATTTCAATTTCCCTTTAAATGATTTAAAGGAAAAATAAAATATATTTTCCATTAATTGTACTAAACAGGTATCAAATAGACTACTTTAAGAAATTAATATTTCCTTACTCTACACTCCTGTTAAAAGTGTCGGCGTACAGCGCCATCTAGTATCGAATGGCAGTACTACTTAGTGAACACGCACACAACGACATTCTCCCCTCCTATACCCTGATAACGTGCACCACAAATACAAATATAGGTGTATATAGAACTCCGTGGCCAAGATACTCTGAATATAATTTGAATAAAATTATATTGAAAATGTATTAATTACCTACGTATTGGTTGGATGTTTCTTTAATACAGTTGAAAAGTTAAGCTCTAAATAATTTACTACTAAAGTTATATTTTTTTAGAATATGACTACATTACTACCTGTATTTATAGTTAAAGAATTTGCTAAGTGAGTATTAAACTTAAGGTATTTATAAAATTACTACTAGTAGAGGAATTCCAAAATGAGAACTAAGATGGAACATCTCGGTTAAACAGGTCTACCGTATCGCAAAACCTTATAAGCAACATTTGAGAAAAAATGCATTTTTTGTATTAGGTATTCAGAATTATTTAGTCGTGGAGTATTAGTTATGAACTATAGAATTGAAAATATGTTCTTAATAATAAAATTTTACCTTAATGATTTTAATATATAAAAGTTATACCTATTTCATTTACCCGCATAACTTAGGCATATTATTATGATTACTCTTTTTGTACAGATATTTAAGTACTAAGTGCGAACAACTTATAGGGACCCTAATAATTTGATATTTTAAACATAGATTCAATTTGGCTTTCAATTAAAACATTTAGGTATTTAACTAATAAAAATGCGTAGGTATTAAAGGTTTCTTAGAATTATTAAGGAGCGCGTGATATAATCTTTAAGTAGTTAATTTTCTGCTAATGCTTTGTCTCACACATTCGACGACAATTTCCGTGTTTTTTGTAATAAATTTCGAAAGAGAACGGTGAATTTTTTTGCTTATCATTTTTTGCGTGAACTGTTATAATGACCGTCGCTTTATTTTGTAACTGTGGTTACTCAAAAAGTAGAGCAAAAAGGTTCTTTGGTCTTGCTTTTTATAAGCAAAGGGTTGGTACAATAGATTAGGACGAGTCGTTTATAGGGTAATATAAATTTACAATAGTTTTGTGTCATTGGTTTCTTGTGCTCTATAAAAATAACTGAATCACTGCACGCTAAAGAATGTTTTAGTTCTGATTTTTGACTGGCTGAGTAAAGTCATACGGGTTGTTTAATTAATTAAGGAGTTTAATAATATAATGATTATAAATAATTAATATTAATGTTGTGTAGTGATAGTGCCAGTGTCGAATGTCGCACGTGATAAAGCAAGATTTATTTAAACACTTCAGAAGTGTTATTAATTGTGGTATTTAATGATTGTTCGTTTAATGGTAGGTATTTCAATTAAAGTGTTGTATTTGTACCTAATTTTCACATTAATCGTTTAATATACATAAATGATACTTCTTTGTATATGATATTTCATGGTACTGAAATATTATATTTAATTACCCTTTGTTCTGTCGTGTAATTTAACGTAAATCTTGTATACGAAATGAATTAAACAAGTTATCATATTTAGGATAAACAGCGCAAATAAGTAAATAAATAGCTTCAATACGAATTATTTATATTTATTAATGATACTTATAAAAAAACTTTGATATCATTATATCTATTTCTTAAATCGTATTTTAATGTTCTTATTACTTAATAATTGATATTGCCATCTTGCAGTTAACTGTAGATTAGACTTTAGAATATCTAGGTAGTATGCCTACGCATTTAATGCTACTTTCTTTATGATTTAACTGTATTAATTTATCTTATAACATATTTTAGATAAATCCGAAAACAATTATAAGTCTACAAACTTCCTTCCCCTCATAAACTTTTAGGAGACTTTCTTATCACACCCTACGTGGTTTGTTAAAAGTTTAATATTTCTAAATTCAAGATTAAACAATGCATTGACTTTCAACTAGGCAATGTTAGTCATATTAATATTAAGTCTCTATTTTCGACAGGTACAGATTTCATTTATTTCTAGCCGTTCATCATTTTTCCAAACATGTAGGTAGGTACGCAAGCTTGTAATATGGCGGTCACACGCGACGGCATCGCATAGAATAAATTAAGCATCGATCGGAGCCAATTATCGTAGTCACAACTACTATTGGAGCTTCGAACATGCACATGACGAAAGAATATCGGTTTAATTGGGAAGAAAGAAATTGTATACATATTTCTGAGGGTCAAGCACGAAGGTTAGATCAATGTCCGTTGTTAAAGCTTTCGTGTTATTTGGAATGAGACAAGTAATTTATTTACAGCTTTTGATACTTCTTTTTCAGTGATAATATTATAAATTTTCCTCATTCATCATCAACCCTGTAATATTTTACTATTAGACATGGATGTCCTCTTAACATTATCTGACTTTTCTTGATGGGCAGACTTTCCTTTGTTTCCTTCAAATGCCTTGATATCCTCACGATGTTTTACTTTAACATTAAAGCAAGTAATCCCTAATTAGTTTTTCATAATTGCGGTATACCTACCTACATTCGAAATACTCCTCCAAAAATTGTCATAGTCCTGAGGTATTCCCTCAGGACTATGACATAGGGCTCTTCAAGAGGGGTGTAAAAAGAGCTCTCCTTCAAAGCCGGCGATGCATTGGCGACTCCTCTACTGCAAATGTCCATAGGCGACGGTGACTGCTTTCCATCAGGTACCAGGTTTTTTATATGTAATCTAACGATAAGCCCATCGACCTTATCGTTAGATTACATATAAAAAAAATGGTTGTGACCGCCTAAATTCTAGACCCTAAGAGAAAGTCCTTCCACTAGATAATCAATTATTGTTTAACTTGATTTTGACGAGTTAACTGTACCGATGGTAGAACCTTTTATTTGATAGCTTTGTAGGCCTTATTCATATATCATATACGAGTATACCTGGACACGTATACTATGAGTATATTTGTATTTTTTAATATATTAGGTATTATAATTGAACAAACGGTGTCACTTAATTATAAATTTATATTTATTATATTAAGAAAATTATACTTTAATTGAGTGACGAAACGTTAAATAATATGATTATTATATTAAATATCTCATTTTATCATCTAAATTAAGCATCTTGAATAGGTATTAAATATTTAACATTAATAAACATAAAATATATGGAAAGGAATTCCATATAAAATAACCACTTGAATATTTGGCGCTAGCTGAATCTATTTTATATTTACTTATATTATTAACGATTATATGTAATTTATTCATAATATAAAGTTATGTTTTAATATTACCATACACTAATAAGTTATTACGAAAATTTTCGCAAGTATTCAATTGTTAAGGTTGTTCTGTACTTCTGACGTCATCATTATAATTTGTAGCTACCTGCACAAGCGTAAACACGCACATAAACAGCATTCGGTTCCTGTAGCGGGCCTTCTACGGTAGGCCCTAATTTCGATTTCTATAAACGGCGTGGCCTCAGTTCAATTGCTTACAAAATAAGTAGGTACCTCTTCCACTCGTGGTTAACCGACGTTGAATATAAAGTACGTAGGCTGCTTGTGTGGTGTGGGATTCAATTTTGGCCACGGAAATACAAGCATGAATGCATAGTTTATACATAATAGACAGATTATACTATCTAAACTGAAACGGGTACCCGAATGTATATTTTGTGGAATGCTGTATTCATTATCTATGGAAATTTACTTGGTATACAAGTATTTTGTTAATTAGAAACCTAACTTGTAGGGGCGATATAAGTAGGTATGTCTTCAACGCATGTTCTGTTTAGAGTTACTAAGTTATTAATAATTTTAATTTTGAAAATCGTGTAAATATTAGCACTATATTACACAATGTATTTATTATTATGAACCTTTATATACGTAATAATTAAATGATTGTATTTAATTAACAAACGCAAAAATATGCAAAGCAGACACAATTTTTAAGGACTTAGCAAATACTCATATCTTAAGATAATTATTTTATTACACGGAATTGTGTTATTCGTTAGGAAAAAAATAGGTACATATTTTCGAATTATGAATGAATATACCTAATACGAAGTTTATTAATTTAGATACATGAAACTTGGCTTATTATACTTGTATATAATAGAATTCCACATTTTATATACATATTGTAAATTCATTTGCTCCGTGAGACTCTATTAATTGTCTGAATTAAGTAAAAATATCTGAAACTAGGCAATACCCATACAATTGTACCTATACAGCCTCATTACAGTCCCGTGGCCTCGATTCCTATGAAAATGTCTGTTCGTTACATCTGTTAGCATAATACTGAGGAAACTATAGTTAGGGCGGAGCCCACGAACACGCGAGCTCGCGTGCCGTCGGATACTTACACTACCTACATAGCCTACCACGTAAAGTTTTCATCTAAAAACTCTAATTATCCCCCACTATTATGGACGTATAGTCAATGTAATTTGTCGCCTTAATTTCCTTGAACAGGAAAAGTGAGCGACTTTGTGAGCAATAACATGGAAATAAAGCTGATAACCGCAATCGTTAGCTATTTATTCACCTACCTGTTTAAGGTGCAAATACATTTTTTTCCATTCTATTGGCATTATGAATGCATGATTATTTAACTGGTAATGTTTATTACAGGATAATTTGCTCTTATAGTGTTATTGGCATAGGTATATATAGCTAGCTAGTAGTTGGTATCTATCTGTTTAATTTAATTCCTAAAGTGAAAAAGAGTTTTGTAATATATATTTTTTTGTTATTATGATGAATATAATGCTAAAAGTAAACTAGCGAACATTCGACAGATACGTAACTACTTGCTAATATTCGCAACTGCCAGTTTATTTTAATTTATTTTATATGCATACAAAAGTAATAAGATACGCGCTACATTCCACCAAATAAAAAAGCAACATACCTACTGTAAGGTATTCTACATTTTTCGTGTTTTCATTACACAACACTTATTGGATTCCTAATGTTAACCCACCGAAAGTCATTTTAAGGCAGGAAGTCAGTAAAATTCGTTGTGTTTCAGCCTTAGTGTTAATTTGCATGTAAAACACGTGTAAAACTTTTTGGTAATAAGTATTAAATTTTACTGCATTATAAGCGTAACGTAAACTTTACCTTAATATTGTTTTTTCTCTTTACTACGTCGAATCACTATTAGAATAACTATAAATAAAATGTATATTTATTAATTATTATTTTTTTAATAAAAACAAAAACTGTAAAGTAACGTAGGCGCGCCGTAAGTCTAAGTCTAAATTATGTTAGTATCCTACGATATTCTTGTCAAAGAAATATAATTTTGAAATTAATTTAATTGTTTGAAGTAATACACATTAAATTTAAATTACTAAAGTATATTTAAGATTAATTTACTTACAAGAAATGCTTGCCGAAGTAGGTACCCATTTAGAATTGTAGATAGGTATAGTACCTAACTATAATTTTCCAATTGCATTAATATTTACGAGTATAATCTATTACGCTTGTATTGAATAACATAGTTATTAATATAGTAAGTGATATACAAGTAATATGTCAAAACTAAAAGAACTGAAACTTAGAGTAAACTGAGCAATATTTCAGTAAAATATTACTTCGTTTTTTTACACAGAAAGCACACTCGAGCGAAGAATTTAAATCGCTTGAACCTCTCAAATTCGTGTAGAGTACGGCTCAACATTGAGGTGACCTTTACATATTTTATCTAAAGTGCGTTTAATCGTCGACCCACAACGTCCTTCCCCGAGTATCTTAAACCTTTTCCAATTTATCTTGACACTTTCATCCTCTTTGATGGTCGAGAAATGGTCGAAGGGAGCAAAAAGGGAGAGACCTCGCGCGGTCTACATTAAATGGTCGTTATACAAGTAACGCTCCGTAGGTAAGACTTATCTTGAGCTTTCTCGACGTTGTAATAAAGCAATACTTGAAAAATAACTTTTGTTTCTTAAGTGTTTTGTTGATTTATTTTAAAGTCAAGAACTCTATGGAGTGGAACGGTAAATAATACAACGCTACGTTCTTGCACAGATCTTTATCATCAAATTTATTAGTAGTTAGTACATACATACAAACTTTTGCAATAAATTGATTGAATTGTATGATTGAAAACAATCTGAATTTATGATCATACAATCAAAGGTATTTCTTTAATATGTTTTATTTTTATGTGTCTGGAGGAGACTGAAAGACAAAGTATATTATTGTTTTATTTTTTATATTACATGGATGAATTTTCTTTCTTTTATCGTAAACATTAGTAAATAATTTAATTATCATTACGCAGGATATACCGTCAGATAACTTAACACAAACCTTAATAAGGCATTTTATTTAGGTTCATATCACAATGATATATTCTTGTACAGCGGTAATCACAAAATACAAAATCTGAAGAAACAAACAAAAAACAGAAAGATCAAAGCTTTTTATTTCCTCATATACCTTAACTCCTTTCCAGGAGATAAACATTCTCATTTGCATTGACCCGGAAAGCTTTATCCAGTTTATTTAAAAAAATCCACATTCGCGAGGAGTAGTGTTTGTAAATTTTCCCTTTGACCTACTTGACGTTGGGCCAAAAAGGGATGATCTGCCTCGCCCTTCCCTATTTCTAAACTGGAGATAGAAAGAGAGGGTCAGAGGGGATAATTTCGGGGGTCTCTTTAAGCTGGTGAGGCTGGTGGTGGATCGATAGAACTCTGGCAGGTCGCCCAGCTCGGTTCCCGCATTATTGTTATTGCAAACCGTCTGTACGTACCTATCTCGTTCCTTCCGCTATGCCATTGCCTCTGAGCCTATAGTAATACCCGAGATAAGATACGTGCCACGTATTGGAATTTCTCGATCCGATAGTCGACCTATAAATTTATACTGAGCCTTCAGTTTTTTCTGAATTACATATTTCGTTTTTCCGCAGCATTCGGTTTGGCTTTACTCGTATTTATAGGTCACAGATTATAGTGTAGGAAAATTCAGTAAGAATTACATTATTAGTTATACCTACTTACTACAAATCATTCTTAATTGTTATTAATTAATTTATTTTTTGTTAACGTTTTAATTAACGAAATATCTAATTTAGGCATACGTTGTTTATCGAAATCACATAATATCTTTTCAAACGTTTCTACAAAAAGAATAAAATTGACTTCATGCGCGTTCCCCGCTCGGAAATAATTGTCTTGAATTAACATAAAGTATTATATTACTAATGATTACTTATGGGTTGGGAAATATCCCATGATTGGGCACTTATAGGCGCCCGTACGAAAAAAAAGTATTCGAAATAACCTTTTCAGAGTTGAAATTGGGGAAACGTCAAATAACTCAGAATAGATCTCAGCTGTGAACACGATCGTATTATGTTATGCTGTAGTTATTTATGCGAAGTGGGAATTTATTTAAATTAGCGATCCTGGACTACATATTTGAGGACAAGAATAACGTGGACATGCTCCAAGTTCAGTAACTTCGAGGCTAAGAATGCGCGGTAATTATTTTTTATGATTGGTAGAAGTAAAAAAATGTATGTATACTTATTTCAATAATATTGGTACATCGGAAAATAAACATATTTAAATATTCAGACACTGCGTTAGTGTTAGTGTTTTCAGGCAGGTACACAATTTTTTATTCAATCCCAGTATGTCTGCGATTAATCAACTCTACCATAGGAAACTTTAAAATTTTAATGCCAACTTTGAGTTTAAAACTCACAGAAAAGTTAATACATACAATGAACGTAACCTGCTAAGTAATTGGCTTATAAATGCTTAAATAATTTGTCGTGTCCACCGATACATTTCCTTGACTTTCTCAATGTCGGTAAGGCTTGGATTAGGTATCTTTGATTACAACAATTTTACATATTATATATGTTTTTTTTGGGTAGAAATTTGTAGGTGTTAAATTTGTTTTTTTAAACTGGATTCAAATTTGGTATATTTTTTTATTAGCATGGAAGCGAATTAAAACATTAAGTTGTTGAATAATACTTTATTTCTATAATTTTTACTATTTATTACTTTTCCTTGTACAAAAACTTATAAAATAAAATAATAATTACGTAGGTGTCTATTTCGTCTACAATACAAATATTCTGTTCAATTTGTATGTACATTATTTTACTGAAAACAAATTGTATGCATTAATATAATAATTTACTAGTTACATATAAGTGGCTACATGATTTTAGATATAAACATGACCATTGTACATAACTAACATTCAAATTATATATATAAATGTAGATATAGAAGACACTCGATCTTGTATACGTAATGTATATATACGGGCACTAATTACCATATTATTATCGTACTGTGTAATGTATGCAGAGTTCTTAATTAACCCAATGCGCTACAATGTTGCCGACATTCAATACAGCTTATAATTACTATATTCTGCACAAAGTTCTTTGTATATTCACTTTGCGGTAATCGTTATTAAAATTGCTTATTTATCAATATCTTATCTCCATCTAGAATCCATTGAGAATCAGAATAATTTTAACTACAGTACCTAAAGCAAAATTACATATTCAGAAACAGGTATATTCTTGATATAGGTATAATAGACCAGGGTCGATAATTTTTAAAACCAATTAAAATCGTAGTAGGATGAAACCCATTAGAAAAGGAGGGGAATATTATAAAAATGAAGGGAAAAATAATTTACGGGCGATCTGAGGTCGGGGAGGGGATGGGGGTGAGTCTTTAAGGGTAAAAAACGTTTTTTCTCGATTTCCGGCAAAACTAAAAGTCCTATCGAAAAAAGTCAAATGGCAAAGTTGTAGGTAATAAAAAGATCTAAAACTTTTGTATTTACACTTTTTTCACATAACCTCAAAATTTATGTGAAAAATTCAAAAAACCAAGTTTTTGGTTTTTTATTTTTATCTTTTACAAAAAAATTTTTTTTTTAACGTAATTTGGCGAAAACTTACCTTTTTATGTCCCAAATACGCTGTAATTTATTTGATTAAAAATATTTATTTTTTCACCTTATTTTGGATGAATATCGAAAAAACACCCTAATTTTCCATCGAAAATTCATCCGTCAAAATATCAGCTTTTTTCAAAAAGTTGGTATGTTTTCTGTTCGTTGAAATCTCTACTTTTTGATGGTGAAAAAAAAATATATGTTACTATAGTAAATCTTCTCAGAAAATGCAAAAAATCAAAAAAAACTCGAATTCGAAATTTGGATTTGAATTTGAAATTTGGAAGTGCTGGATACCACTAAACGACTCAAAGCTGTTTTTTTTATTTCATACACTTGCTTATCATCTGCCTTATTGCAGATGATACAAACAGATTCATCCATACTGATAATCTGAAAAGACAGAATCGAATTAATAATGCCTTCACTATTTTATCGTGAATATACCCCCATAAAAAAAAATATATTAAAGAAATAAATGTCAAAATGTCTAAAAAATATATTAAAAATCTATTTAAAATGTATAAATATATAAAAAATATGTATAGTAAATATATTTTTAATAACTAACTTTTGGCTGATTTTCAAGTATATTTCATATATTTTGAATACATCTGAAATATATTTGAAATGTAAAAAATATATATGAAAATCGGCCAAAAGTTTGTTACAAATATATTTATGATAAATATTTTTTATAGATTTTTAAAATATTTTTTATGTATTTTGAAATATTTTTTTTTCCATGGGATTAACTAAATTTGTTTGTGCAAAATTAAGGAGATTATTATTTTTTTATCTTTTATTAAAACATCATTTAATTTCAATCTTTAGGTTACGTTACGTTAAGTATACTATTTTTTAAAGAAAATATTACGATTTTTATGTTTGAGTTGATTGATACAGACAAAAATAGATATAGTAATTACCTTCCTATGCAGATTCGAAAAGTTTTTTTTTTAAGTAAACTTGTCACAATTATCTTCAAGAAACTCAGCGTGCACGTGTATTTTTATAAACGATGTTGTATATTGTACTGTATTTCGAATACTGGTTAGGCTAACGGTTGTAACAGCTGCTACGAAATAGTAGGTATGTATGTAGTAAGACCCAGACTCGCCTAGCCCCTTCCCCACTTCTCCATGAAATACCTTTTGATGGGCTACTATTTTTCGTAGGTCACTCAGGTATATATTTTTTCTTAAAATAGTTATAAATAGACATCTACGCATATAATTTAAAGAAGATTCGACAACTTTCTCCAAATATTGTAAATGTCTTATTAAATATTAATTTTATTAACTGATTTGTTTGTTAATTATAGTAGTATATTCTTATTTGCAATTTTTTTTATCAATGTAACATGTAATCTAATGTTTTTCGAGTAATTAAAGTGGTAATTTTAATAAATAGCTCAAAATTTTTTATAAAAATTAAAAAAAAAATTCGAATTCGAGTTTTTTTTGATTTTTTACATTTTCTGAGAATTTACTATAGTAACATATATTTTTTTTTTCACCATCAAAAAGTAGAGATTTCAACGAATAGAAAACATACCAACTTTTTGAAAAAAGCTGATATTTTGACGGGTGAGTTTTCGATTGAAAATTAGGGTGTTTTTTCGATATTAATTCAAAATAAGGTGAAAAAATAAATATTTTTAATCAAATAAATTACAGCGTATTTGGGACATAAAAAGGTAAGTTTTCGCCAAATTTCATTAAAAAAAAAATTTTTTTGTAAAAGATAAAAATAAAAAACCAAAAACTTGGTTTTTTGAATTTTTCACATAAATTTTGAAGTTATGTGAAAAAAGTGTAAATACAAAAGTTTTAGATCTTTTTATTACCTACAACTTTGCCATATGACTTTTTTCGATAGGACTTTTAGTTTTGCCGGAAATCGAGAAAAACCGTTTTTTACCCTTAAAGACTCACCCCCATCCCCTTCCCGACCTCAGATCGCCCGTAAATTATTTTTCCCTTCATTTTTATAATATTCCCCTCCTTTTCTAATGGGTTTCATCCTACTACAATTTTATTTCACTTTTTATTATTTTTAAAGGCTTCTACCCTAGTCTATAAATGTTTTACTCTGTGATTATCTACATTTTAGGTACGTGTGATATTTTTAAAACAAGCTAATAATATTATTAAAATACTAGCTGACCTGGCAAACGTTGTGTTGCCATATAAAAAAAAATAAGGGTGAACAACCCTTATCACTTAGGGGTATGAAAAATAGATAGTAGCCGATTCTCAGACCTACTGGATATGCATATAAAATTTAGTGAAAATCGGTAAAGCCGTTTCGGAGGAGTACAGTAACTAAAATTGTGACACGAGAATTGTATACATAACATGTAAAAATTTGAATCCATCCCTTTAAAAATGTTTTATACTTAATTGGGATATTTTTTTATCTTTTAGTTATATTGTCATACGTATAATTTAGTTATTTAAAGAATCATTGTGTAACAAATGCTCACGAAATGTGGTTTAGTGTTTAACCGTTTCATAAGAAATGTATAATAGCGTTTTCGTAAAAATATTACTTTTAGATTTATTTTGTAAAGATTGTAATACAAAATCGTGACTCACTCTTACCCTTTATAATACTCATACATAAATAAGAAATATATAGAATTAAGGCTTTCAATATGTATTGAAGTTATACGTACTTATTATTTTTTCAACAAATTAAATATATTTTGGTACTTATTGAAGTGGACATAATTAAATTGTCCCCTACTTCGTTTAGCAAAGATATCTAATATACAAGTACCTACAATGTTGCAGATTCAACTTGTCACTATTATACTGACTGAACTATGAGTATTTGGTATCTTCCTTCATTACTGTACCTTTACCAACAGTTTTTACGTTTTGACAAATATGACTGTTTTGGTATTTGTTTACGTATTTGCCCATACAAATTCCAATCAGCGCCCCTTTTTCGGATTATCGGATTGTATCAGAACTATAGTGTCAGTAACGTAACATTAAATGTCTAAATTGACAAAATGGCGCTTTATGTTTTGTCTCTCTGTTTTGCAAGCATGTGAGGCAGACAAAAAGACCTGATCACTTACGTATTGTTACGTTTACTCAGTCTACTGAAGCAAACGGAACAGAATAATGAATTGAGTAAACGTAACGTAAGATTGGTGTATATTTTGAAAACTCATAGTAAGGGTACTGTTACCGCATATACGTAAAATTCTAATTCTACTATTAGTACAAAATATTGATGTAAAATATTTGGTCTGGAAAATACACACCAATGTACACAAACTTCAATTCATTTTCTCTCTTTATGCGGTTCATCGTTACTTTGTTGCAAGTAGCAGTTCCTACTCAAAATGTAAATTATCAAGACTTGAATAACTTTAGTTATCTTAATTGCGTAGTAAGTATAATTTTAAGTCTGATATTAATAATAATATGCAGATGGTAGTTTCGCTTACAATATTAAAGTTTTTATTTTGTATGCTGCGTTTTTTAATATGCCAGTTGGTAAGTACACCAACTAGTATTTGTTTTTTACGAAAGCCATCCGGTAGTAACAGGAAGGTTTTTGTAAACAAGTTATTTTGTTAAATTGCTAAATTACTTTAAATTCTGACATTAGACTGTGCATAAATAGGTGTGGAGCTATCTAGTGTTACTGGAATTATCTGTTTGAATGCTACATTTTTATTAATTTATTTAATAGATTAACATTAAAACCTATTTAGATACATAAAGCTGTATGAATGTATGTCGGTATAAGTACACAGGAATATCTTCTCTCTGTCTTTAAACCAATGATTGAAAGATATCATTTGGTTTGAGGTAAGTAGGTACATAAATATCTTAATTTACTCTTTGCATTATCGTTGTTTAGGTTTTACATTTTGCTATAACTATTAGTATATAAATACCTATCCTTTTCGAAAATTTATTGATTTTTCGATCAAAACAGATATCTATTTATTAAAAGGTACGAATTAATAAATAAAACCCTTATTAATATTATCAAAAAATAATATCTAAAAGGTGCTTGAAGCAAATTTGTCGTAGCATAATGGTAGTCAAATCATTTCATGAAGCATTGATCCTTAGTTCATTAAACCCACATCCTGTAGCTTCACAGGTTCAGAAATGGTCACCTATGATATAATCTGAAAGGCACGGCGTCAAGCCGTTGGTATCTAGTCCCATTGTGCGTGGTGTACCGGATGAATACTAATTAGTGACCAATTGTCTAGGTACCTACTGCCCTTTACGTTTTTTGTGTTTGTGATCCATGTGAACGTGTTATTGTAGGCGACTCCTTTGAGGCGTCAATGACCGCTGATACCTACGTTTTTAAAATAGCTTATGATATAATGAGCATATCTTAAAATATAAAAGTTAAAAGTAGAACAATATAAAATACTTTAAAAATTAATACAATTTGTAAAATATTCATTTAAAGTAGTGAATAAACCAAAACACTACAACAATACAAGATATACAAAAGAGTACAAGATTTAAGATACGCAAATTAGGTAAGACTGACATCTTCGAACCAATTTTATGACCAGAGTTATTAAAATTCTTATGACCGCATATTGAAAAGTTGCATAAGGGAAATTTTCTGGCAATTTCATTTATAATAGAGAAACAATAACTGAAACAATTGTCTGTAGTACGGTTTCAATTTGTTCGTTCGCAATAAAGCCGCGTGCATCTGGCGCCTTCGGGAATTGTAATTTTATCGTTACGATGACATTCTCGCGCGGTTCAATTAATTTTTATGGCGGTTTGTTGAGAGACAGCCTTATGGAGCTTCTGTGCTCGGTAAACTCATTAGGCTCTTTAGGGCACATATTTCATTAAGTAAATACGGCCTACCAACCACAAGTATTTATGAACTTGATATTATGTGTAAATGTTATAGATACTATTTTAACTAATTACAAATGAAACCTTACAAAAATGAATGAAAAAACAATGAACATTTGCAGTGAAAATAAGTAAATTTTTAATCTTTACTCACATATATAATATAAAGATAGATAACATAAAGTAGATACATAATTATATAGTCACATAAAACGACGTGGGTTTAATTGTCCTACATAACCAATTTATATTAGTGTTTGTTTAATAATGGATGAAATATAACACCACACGTCATATGTAGGGTCATTGACAATGTGCAGCGTCCGCTCGACGTATCCGTATTTAAATTGAATGAAACAACCCATCTCATCACCAACTCATGTCTGTAACGAACGTAAGTGCAAATTCCATCGCTTCTCGCTTTCTCATTTCATATTTCACAATTTTCTCGACTCATTTCGACAATTGGATTTCACGAGGTCATTGCCCAAGATAACGGACGGTCGAAAATGTGCAATGAACGTAATGGAACTTGTTTTAAACCGACCATTTTCTCGAAATAAACTCGAATGTACATTGCCCGTCACACCAGTTTTTCTCCCAAATCAGATAGTGTTTTAATTGCATGTTTTATTTTGTTGCAGGTATCGGACGATTAATCTTAAATGCGTTCGCAGGTTGGTCTGATTAAATAATTCCGATTTTCTGATACGTTAAAACTTCAAAGTATTTCATTAATAAAGTGATAAACAAATTCTTACATAAATACGTAATAGAACTCGTAACAGTCGAGATTAAGGGTCGGTTGAAGGAACTGCGGGGCAAGATATTGTGGTTTCATTACAAAGAACCCCCACGTTCATTAAGTAGTCGGTGTATAAAAAGCGACTTTATATAAGAAGTTAATTCGGCATCACACCTGTCGCGGTCGTAACTTTTCCCTCAAGATAGCTTTACAATGAAGCTTCATCCACTCCCGACACTATTATTTGCCCCTGCCCATCCATCTTCGCGGTATCTTCAAAGAAAATTTTATATATAAAATCTTCATAACGTCGATTTTGACGTTTCAATTTCCTAAATATTCGAAATGTCAGGTTGAATTATCAACGCCCTAATTTGGTACAAGTGGAATAGAAAAATAAATTGCCGTTATATGTATTCATGCCGTTATGTGTGTAACTAATTATCGTTAAAGTTTGAAACGAATTCATTCGATATGTATATAAATTATTATAGCATAGAACAGAATGGTTTTATTTATCGTTTAATTTTACCCTATTTTCTTATAAACTCGAATTTCCCCAACGTTGTTACTTTTACTAGTACTTATCCAGTTTAGAAGTAATTCAGTTTACTTGTAGCGTAATATTCTACGAAATACTAAGCGAAAATACAGCAAAACACGCTGCAAGAATATTATTTTATTCCATTCCCCGAAATTGTCTTAAATGGTGTACCTAAACGCGGTAAAAGTATGATGGTTGCCGAGCTAAGTAAAGCGTAGTGAGATGCAAGCGAATTTTCTCTGAAAGTTTCGCCGCAAAATGTTCCAATTCCATTTCGGTAACAGACTAATAATACTTTTTTTCGTCTTTTTACTTCTTACTTCCACCCTTTACTGTTATATACATGAAAAAGAAAGCCTTAGAGTAGCATTCATTACTTTAAAATACATTTTTGTAAAATAGAGTTTTATTAAATATCACTGTGAGACAATTGTGTAAAATTGAAAAAACTACTATTAGAATAATTAATACATACTGTACGAAACACGTAGGTAGGTTAGGTTAGGTACCTAGATTTTTTTGGTAATATTTAAAATTACAAAAAAAATGTACTTAATAGCAATACCTACTTACTTAGGTATTATTAATCAAAATAGATTTTTAAATATCAAACCGTCGCATGCATGTAAATACTTATTGCAATTATGTAAGTAATGTTTAAGACAAACACGTAATTCGGGATATATTATAATATTTTATGTGGTGTCTATTTCATTCTTGTTGATTATATTCTGAGAATTTTCTTAGTTGAGCAAACATTCCCATCAATTACTTAGATTGGCGTTCGAGACAGACAGTAGTAGACCTATTTCTTATCAGTGCGATACTCTTGAAGTTAAATAAATTATTAACTTGATGTTATTTATCAGTCGTATCTTATATTCATATCTAGTTTATATAAATTTATGACAATATTTCGTCTAGGGCGTCTCGTCTCCCTCGTCTCATTTCTTATTCGTTCAATATAGGTAACTACGAAGTCTCTCGGACGGATGCCGTAAAATATCGATATAAATATCGATTGGTAGCGACAACGGAATGCGATATATTCGTTGTTTCTGTTTATTGTCTTAACTCCCCTCACTCAAAAATAGTTTTAAATTGAAGCCGCTTTCAGTTTTAGTTAACTTAACATACGAAAGTAAATTAGTACCTACGTAGGTAACAATAGGTAAATGTACCGAATTTAGATAGAAGTGCAGATTAAAATACTATTACCTAGTCTTGATTTTTAATATCTTCAAAGAATTCAATAATCAAAAATATTTTACATCTAAAGCGTCTCCACGCATTCCCTGTTCCTTTCACTGTATGAACTTACGTAGTCTCTCGGACATCGGACCCCGTCAATTATTTAGATTGGCGGCGGCGACAGCAGTACCCGCTGCTGTCCTACGTGACGCACTCCACGAAGAATGTATTCTCCGCTTACAAATTGCCTGACTATCTAGCTCTGGGAACAATTTACTTTAAAATTGTATCGACTCCGGCGTGAACGTGAAAGCATGAGCGATGATTGGAAATTTCTCCTTCTATTCATTGATTCTGCTCGCTTGGTACGTCTATGTCGGTATCTATAATTTAGTTCCAAATAAAAACTTGAGTTTTCATACTATATTTATTACCAGTATTTGCGTGAGAGATTTAGTAATGGTCATAATTTTTCGGTTTCCGGTTCGCTCCCTGGAAAGTCAGATATGATTCTAGGTTTGGTTGATTGTGTTCTTTTATTTCTTATATACTACATACTACAAAGAAAATACTTTAACATAGAAAATTCCAAAGTGTACAAACACAAAATCATAAGATCCATCAAAAATAAGAAAGTAGACAGGCTTAATATTAATTGTTAGGTACTTAATTTTTATATTACCTACCAAGTAGGTAATAATGTGAACATTTGAAACGCTTCCATCTCTAACTGTTCTATGTACTACACTTTATGTTAATATTTCTCCATGAATATAAATTTCAATATTGAAAAAGCAAATAAGTCCCGTGTCGCAATATTCCTCAGAATGGTTCGACATTTCGGAGAATCTCGTATATTTTTATCATTACAAAAATATACCTATCTACCTTAGCGTCATATCTAGGATACCGAAATAAATTTTCCCGAGGCGTAATGCAGTAGAGCTTATGTAAAAGTTCCACGTACCTACGTATTTTTGTAAGATGTTATTTAAATGATAAGCGAAAGCGAGATAATGCTTTTTTTTAAATAGATATCCTATATTATTTTGCTTACATATGCAACAATATGTGTATCTGATAGGTATATAAATATTGTATTTACTATGTCTTTTGTATCTATTATTGTCGTTCTTTAATAAGGAACATTAAAGTTGGTGAAATTCTGTGTAAATATTGTTTGCCTAAAAAGGTAACCGTAAAGTACTTTTGGTTGTGGTGTAAAAATGTCGTTAAGTACTATTTAGGTAAACCGAATGATGCATAGTTAAATTTTTGTATAATGGAATCCACTTCACACTAGCTGCAAATTAAAAAAAACACCTTAAGATTTTATATTACCTGGGTAGACATTACCTACCATATAAGCAAAAACCCAACCGCTTAAAAATACAGAATATGTAAATTCCACAATTTAGACGAAACCAACAACACCTCATAATTATGTTAAAATCCGTCAAGTCAATTGACATGTGAGGCGTACCAAGAAATGAGACATACGTACAACATTGCACAACATACATACACACAACATTGCACAACATAACTCTTCGACATCGAGTAAAAAGTAATATCAGTCGATAACCGCTTTCGCTTCCGCTTATAACTTACTCCACGCGCACTCATACAAACCGATAGTTGTGAGTCGGCACGCGTTTGCTCAGCGTATATCATTGGCTGTCGACGCCTGCGAACCTTCGCCTTATTTGATATCATGCCATGTATGAGCCTTGTAAAACAAAAACGAAAAGGAAAATACGTGTTCTTGGGTTGTTTTTGGCGAAATGAGCTTAATGCTTAATTGGTAGATACTTGTATAACTACCAAGTTTATTTAATGAATTGAAGTTTTAAATTTAAATTTATGATGTGTTTAATAAATATACCTAAATGCACAAAACTCAGAAACAGAAATATATCATTTATGGGCAAGGACTGAGGGGACTATATATAAAAATGTGGAGTTACAGTGTTATGCGTGACTATAATCAACATTTGCTACAGACTTTTTCAAACTGCATTTAAAAAAAAAACATATCTACATATTTTGCTATCTTAAGTACACACTGGGTAAATGTTATTTACCTAAGATGACTTCGTAACATAATTCATTATCTTCAAACTATTTAATAAATTCCTAATGTCATCAAGTCACATACATTTCCAAAAGGGTTTTAACAGATCAATAGACATCTTACGAATTTCAAAAACCCTCTTTACGATAACTAATAAATTCAGCTCTCCACATCTTTTATAAGATACACCTACACGTATGAGTATCTTGACATAACGTGGTTATTTACGGCTCGGTAGGGCATCTAAGGTTCTTATAAAATTGACATTCTTATTCGGCCCTTTGACAGTTGTGTCTATTTATATTATTGAGTTAAGTTTTTAAGATGAGGCAATCATCCGATGGCGTGTAGCTACTTCTTTGCATCTATGAATATTTTGTTTACTTTATTTCTTATATTATATTCTTAGACAAGATAGTATCTACTATGCATACATATGCGTATTAACTTGGTTTGAAGTTGGCTTACATTTTTGTATTTAGATAGGTATATAGACAACTACCTTGAACTTCAAATTTTTTATGGATTTATATGATTTAAATAAAGGGATAATTAGACTTTTCTTTACGAAACATTGTAACATTAACATTGATAAATATAAAATCATTGAAAGTATCTTCTTGTAAACACATAAACACAACATTATTCCAAACATTTTCTAAGTTTCTTTTAATTAAGTATTAGGTACTTTTTACATGCAAATAATTTCAGTCACCGCGTGCCATCCCCACAAAACCGGCTTAAAATAACCTCTCCCACAGGGGGTCCCGTTTCTTAAAATTCATTAGAAAGGCAGTGGGTGATATTTGCATCGGAACTGCGGTTCAAGTTGATTATGCAAAAATAACGTCGGTACCGAATGAGCGATCCCAATTTGCAGTCCACTTTGCATTATACAAACGTTATGTATAATGGCACATCCCTAATGTGATGGTCCTGTAACCGGATTACACTGTTCTTTTCGCATATTATAACGAGTTTAAATATTTTGGCAAAATTTATCGGTATAATGATATTTGTATTTTTTCGCTTTACTTTTTAAACATATGAAGCAAAAAATAATATGTCTTTAAATTTTTTTGTAATGTAAACTTATTTTTTTGCGTCGACAAATTTGGAATCTAAGTTAGGTATAGGTAAAGGTACCTACTCTGCATAGAAAATGAAACAAAGCTGCGTTTTAACGGGCATAATTACACCTTTAAGTATTTCCATCCACATTGCGTAAAAGTTAATGCTAAAAGCGTTGGTACCGTTACGGGTCGTAGCTGCGTATCTGAAACTTTTTGCCGATATCTGCCGCCCTATCTAGGAACCCACATAAAACCTAATTGAGTTTGCGGACTCAGGTATTACTTAACTATCTCACTAATAAAATCCCTTTTGGTTAATACAAAAATCGTAAAAACTAACAAACTTTAAATTGGGATACTCTAATCAACTATGATCTCGCTTGAGTGTTGTATAAAATAGTTACGGTGTTTTACGATTATGAAAACAAAACCATTAAGTGAGGCTTAATTTTCGAACCAAATCGATTAACATATAACAATAAAATAACTATGTCACCTAATTAAGACATCGTAATGTGTAATACGTATGTTAATAGCAGATCAACTCAGTTTTTCTAGAGATGTTGGTCGAGTTTTTATTGTTATTAAAACGAAGTAAGATTTATAAAAACAAAATTATTAAAATACTAGAAGCGTGTGGTTATCGATATTCCGCCATAAAATATTTTTTGCGACTTAGGTACGTACAAATTTTAAAGAAAAATAATGATGAATTATTAATTTAATTTACTCATTTAATTTTATCACGACAAAGAAGCGATAACAAGCACATTATGAAAATTAAAAAGAAACTCGTTAAATTTGAAATAATAATCGTTTTTAAATAACTGTCCGATTGAAAATCGAATCCTAGTCTCATAAATTAGATTTATTTACTTATTTATTTTTATTAATTCATAACAAATAAATGAACAGAAGCCTGAAAACAAAACACAAGAAGAGATCCTAAGGAACTGTAACAAATTCGTTGTGTTGATATAACTTTTATGTCTGTAACTTATATCGTAAGAATCTTCAAGTACAATATAAAAACTTTTTAGCTTATATCAACGATGAAATTATTCAAATGGGGCCGAGATCCGAGAATAGAAAGGTATTAAATTTGGGTAACGGAGCATTGACGTTTTTCCGATTCCCGTTCCACTGTCATTTTGGGACGTGCTCTCCGCTAATTAGAATAAATTAGTAAGACTTTCTCTATTTTAGGGAAAGAATTTTAATAAGATATTTCCAAAGGACTTACCTACTTTTGCTTTCATTGTTTTCTATTCCTCGTGTACCTAATGCCGTGTAAGAAATTAGTAAGCAGATAGGTAGCTACTTCAAAAATTACTTGCAGTGTTTTTTGGTTTTTCTACCTATGAAAGTAAAAAGTACCTACGAAGATAAAAACAGGTAGGTAGGCACATTATTCTATACGCAATAATTACAGAATAATGGCAGAAATAAATATTACAATATTATTCGATACATGAGGGTATTTTTACTTTTTAATAACGTCATAATTGTGTATATTTCGGTGGCTCATTTATGCGTTGAATTCGGGCCAGTTTATTTCTGACTACTTTGCCAAGGACCACCTGCTTTACGAGACTTGTGTCAGGAGATTCAGACCAACCTGGGGGCTGTAGTAAAATGAGTGCAGTGCATTTTTAAACGGCGGCGCCCTGAGACCGTTGGCCCGCTTTTCATTATTTTAAATTATTCTGTGGTGTGCAATGAGGCCCGAGTTGAGCAGCCCTGCGCGTCGGTGAGTATTTTGTTATTTTGCTTCCTGCTTTGTTAATGAAACCTGACTAATACATTCTTTTTATACCTACACATACAATGTAAGCATAAGATAGCACGCAATGCAAAAAGTAAATAATTTACATAGTCAATTGTAGTATCGTAATTGTGATCATAAGCGTTAATGTTTTATTTACGATATGCATGAACATCAAGCTTATCTACCGTCGCTGTTTATTTTACTTTTTGTAATGTATTTTAAATCGACAGATTGTTAAAAAATCTTTTAGTTTCTTTATAAGTTCTTTTACAAACGTTAAAATTAAATATTGTAGGTCTGATGTTAATACCGGGTATTGATTTGTTCTTTCTTTTAACAAAAACAAGTAATGGTATGTCTGTGGTGGTGTCAATTATTATGTAGATAGAAGCGTTTTAGTTTTTTTTTTAATTTAGGATATTATCTAGATGTATATATGTAGGTAATTAACGTTAATATTTCTAGGAATTATTTCTATTAGATACACAAAGATATTAAACTTGCCTTTCTCCGACAAATATCTTTTAGCATAGCTTAAAACAAGAACCCAGTGTTATTTGGGAAAACGTTCTTCTATCATAACCATCAAAATTAATCGTCAACCCGTAAACAAAATTAAAGTGATACCCTCCGTTTATTCACAAACAAGTTAGGGGAGCCATTGTCTCATTAGTTCCCATCGTCGCTGTTACTAAACTCGTTCCCGGGATAATTTTCGTCCTTGGTCCAGTATTACCTAAGCATAATACGGGACCAGTAAAACGATGGAGCCTCGACATAACCTTACATTAAGCCCTCCCAGACTCTGTATCCGTACAATTATTCCCTAAAGTGAACCCTTCGGAGCGAAGCCTACAATTACCTTCCATTCGGCTAGAGGCGCTCCGCTCAGCGAAATAAAATAAAATTGAAGCGGAAAATAAAATATTGAGAGATTCGTTCCAATTACCGTGTAGCTTCGCTGTAGGATGTATTTATATACCTGCAATAAATGTGTGTATCCACCTACACTTGAAGATGCTATATGGGTTGGCATACATTCGCAGCGCAATTAATATCGCACCTACGGTGCAATAACGTCACTTATACAACTGACGTGATTTTTCAGGAGAAGAGTTTGAAAGTTCAACATCCAATTACAATGTATAGTTATTTTTGAATAAAAAATTAAATTTATAATACTTATATTACAACTTTAATCTTTATTTTAACATAACAGCGAAAACTCAACTCATTATTATATCGGAAATATAAAAGTTTTTAAATTATTACCCCCGCAGAAGTGACGTTATGGATCTAGAAAATATTAAATCGGTCAATTGTGTCATAACAAATAAAACACATCATCGTGCATTTTCTAAAATATTTATTAAATTTAACATACTTTCTTAACTTTATTAATCAGACTTATAATGACAGACTTTTTACTACTTATTAAACTTGAACAATCGTCCCGAATCAGATCAACTAGGGGAGAACATTATCATTGCACTTACCTATTCATTAAACTTAACTATTTATTACTCTTTTTTAATCACAGTCATTGTACCCGTTTTTATATCTAACTAATTTAAAATAATAATAGGTATCAAATACAAGTCTTTTTACTTATCCTATATAAAAAAAAGTTTATTCTTAACGTAGCATCATAGGCTTTGTAAAAGATAAATAAGAAATAAATGTTAAATTAAATTATTATAAAAGCTTGCATAGTATCTTGGCACAAGGTTATCCTCCAATAGTTGCAGTAAATCACGCTTTTTACGCTCTGAAATTGGTATTTTGTTGTTATAAGCTGCCTTCAAATCAATTTCCTCTATTCTTCGATTGCCTCTATTGCCACGTAGTTTTTTCGGTTGAACAATAGCTTTAGCTTCCTCCCAATTGATAGTTTTGTATGTAGTTCTATATTGGTAATTTTCAGAATTTTTAGTAAATTTAATACCTTTGATATCGCCGGTCTTGATAACACAATCATTAACATTTTTTGCCATATTAAAGTTCATGTTCTCTTCAAGGGATTTCAAATCGAAGAAATCGTTAAAATTCATTTCATTTACCACAAACGGTTTACCAGTTTTTTTGGCTCCACGAATTAGGGAAATGTATTGATCGGGTACATAAATACATCCAGCATTTTTGGCTCTAGACACAGATTTTTCAATAACGGAGTGAGCTGCATCACCTTCGTTTTGCGTGTGACCTCGAATTAAGAAGTTGTGTTGAATGGAGTTAATATTTAAGCGATTCACTGCATAATAGTACATTGCAAAAACAAACCTATTTTTTTGCTGACCACAGCAATTGTCAGAATATATAACAACATCGCAGCCTGGTTTTTCAAATGCAATCTGCTCTAAGTATTTAAACACACACGATCCTATTTCAATGGCTCCTCGATTAGCCAACCCCTCATGCCAAAAATAACAGGTTGTTTCTTGTTTGTTTGCATTCGATATAGTTAAATTATAACAATTCAGTCTTGATTTGTAGTAAAATGAGCTTGATTTGCCAACAGGACATGGTAACACCGCTTGTAAGTCATAGGTGAAAACAACTGTGTTGTTTTCAGGTTCATGACATCTTTTCATATCCCTGTCTTTCTCATGTCTACTTAAGCCTTTTTCCTCTTGATGCAACTTAAAACTATCCCGTAATTTATTTTTTTCTTCTTCAGAGGCATTTTCGTATGCTTCACACTCATCGCACCGATCTTTTTTGGGTTTGAAAAATCCAATATTAAAATCTTGGTTAAAAATCCGTGAGTAAGCGTCGTAGTTCACAATAGGCTTGTTATGTTGTTTCTGAATTTTACAGTAATTTCTATGTAATTCTGCCACCGTCAAGCCCCCATCAATGTATTGTCTGCTAGTACTAGCCCTGAGATAGTGACTTTCAACCTTTGGAATTGACTCGATATGATCCTTTACTGCTTGTATAACTTCAGGTTGCAATTTACATTGTTTTCCGTGTTTTCCTCGTTGATCAGGCGGAATAAAACCATCATTCTGAGCTTTGCCATCGATAACAGTTCGTATGATCCGTTGTGTGATACCCAAAGTGTTAATTAGAAAAGTTTTACAAACGCGGATGTCCTTATTCTCATTAAGCAAGTAATATGCAGTATTTTCTTTTCTGTCGTACTTTTTGTCAGTCTTTATGCGGCGATAAGCACATTTCAAAGTTCTTGTACAAGCGTTTAAATAATCCCGTTTTCTCTCTATACTTTCCAACTTCCAGTAAGACTCAAAGATTTCTATCCTCTTTTGTTCAGTAAACTTAGCAGCACAAGACAAACGACATTTGGAGGTACATGTAGGTCCCATTGTTTTACCTTGATTAAGTTTTTTGCTCTTTACTGAGATATACGCTTGACCAGAGTTTTTCAATTGCTTGGCAACATTTTTTTTCCAGGTTTTTGGATTACGCGTACGCTTTCTGCCTCTCGGCTTAGTGATAGATTGCGCTGGTTGCTCGTGTATAAGATTCTCGTTATAAGAAATATTGTTTTCTACAGAAGTATCACTAGAGCTACTACTAGAGCTACTGCTGGAACTGCTACTGGAGCTACTGGTTGAAGACGATCTTGAACGTGGGCCAGGCCTGTATTCATCTCCTGAATCTGTGCCGGAAAAATCGGCCGTTTGAACGTCATCACCCTTTTCTTCATTCATTTCATTAGCCGCAAATAAAAAAGACGGAGAGTTACCTTGCTTCTCTAAATAATAATCATCCTGCTCTGAGATTGTGGGGTGGGGTTGTGGAGTTGTGGGGTCATCTAGTATGGATGGTGATACTTGAACCTCGGAATCCGTATTACGACACAATATACTTTTTGGTTCTGAACATGGTAACCTTGTAGAGTTGGCTGGGTTTTGCACTTCAATCGACTTTTCACTGCCATTTGAAAGTGCAAGCAGCACAAGATTTTTGCTACGTTGGTTCATTCTAAAAAAAAAATAACATTAAATTGATAATAAACAGGTAATAAATTATAGACTATTTTAATCAATATTGTGATTAGAATCGCCGCATTAAAATTAATCATGTCGGAACAAATCATCATCATAAAAAAAAACAAATAAATATTTTTAAATATTAACCAACAACATTAATCCTAAGTACCTACTATAAATACTGGAGCAATATTGTCACTCATGTTTAACTTTAAAACCATAAAATACAAAAATTGGAGAAACAATGTCATTACTTCACAAAAGTGTCATTATTGCTCCAAAAACATAAAAATAAATTGTCACAATTACCTTAGCGACGTTGTAGCTCCAAGGGGCTTCTTCTCGTGCGGGGGGCCGCGCGCAACTGACCAATGAAACGTTGTTTCTCCCAGTGCCGTCCAGACTCGCGCCAAAAACGTACGACACTAGTGCCCTCGCAATGAAACTATGCGTACTACACAAGTGACAGTAACGCACCGAGTAAAGAGGTGGATTAGAAGTATTTTCTCATACTCAGTTCAGTTTTGACAAAAAATTGCATAAGTGACGTTATTGCACCGTAGGTGCGATATGCCAACGCGAGCATTGAGGACACATTTAATGCATTCGAATTAAGGGCTCTTTAAGAGGCCAAACCCCACATAATTGCTCGTCAATCTGATATACTGATCTTGCATTGATGTTGTAGTTAACTGCAAAGTTAATCGGAAGTTTGGAGACAAAAATAAAATATATATATTTGTTTGGTATGGATTTTCCTGATTTAACATATGCTAATTATATTTATGTAGTACTTTCTATATGTACGTATGGTGTCACCCAAAAATGTATGTGCGGATTTTTCATTAAAACAAAGAGTAGGGAAATATTAAAAGTCATCAAAAAAATGATTGGCCCCTGGCTGTTTTTACCCGCAAGATATTCTTGGTGTTATCATAAGAAATTTTGAAGAGCTTAAGGTTTAACCGTCCGTGCGTCACAAGTTTTTCCTCGTAAGCTTCTTGAACGTTAAATTTATTTCGGCCCGGGAGCGTTGAATTAAGAGCCTCCTTAATCCTTTCTGAGGAACTTAACCTAATATCATAAAGATGGAACAAGCTAACTTGTACCTACAGAGTTCACTCAAATATTATCCCTTCGAGAGATTATAGAGTTATTAAATTCACGTCGACCCGTATCAAGTAGTGAACCCGCCCGTTCAGCCTGAAATTACTCGGCTGGCGTGAGAAAAGCGAAGATGTGTAATAAATTTGTATCTATTATATTATTAAGGTGTAGGATATTTAATGACTTTTGTATCGTAATATATTAATATTTTTTATTCAACGTTAAAATACTATGTAGGTACTGTTGTACCCACTTAATAGGTGTGTTATGTAAGGTAGCTGGATAATTTTTTTTATAATATTATATAAATGAATGTACGTAAGGGTATATTTTCATTACAATGCGTTTTAGTTAATTTATGTTAATAAGAGTCTATTTAATCGCTGGTGAGAAGCAATGTAGCGGGAAACTATATAAAAAGAAAGAAGGATATTATGGTTTTTAGAAATATACGATGTCATGGAATGAATTGTCAGAGAAAATAAATAGTGGAGTTGTAATTGAATCTTTTATTATATACAATAGTATTTCAGGAATAATGAGTTTACACTAATAATCAGGACCAAATAACCTAAAACTATCCCTAGTATAGGTAATAGGTAATAGAATCACAGTAGCAGTACATTTTTGCCATGAGTAAAAATACCCAACTTTAAATTCTAAAGAATCTTGAGCTAAACCGAATTAAGTACCTCGTAATAAACAAGTACGAGTAACTAACTGAAGTTCTAGAATATACTCTAGAAGTTTATGTTTTCTACATGTGTAGAAAACATTTCCACATAAGTTCCAAACAAGCAATCCGACGAAACTACTTTTGCGATGTCGACTCTTATTCCAAAACTTTGCATGTACGCTAGCAATAACGTCGCTAGCAACTCAATAAGAACAACAAATAACATTGTAACTTTATCTTGGAGTTCATCCAAAGTGTCCTCATTTGGAGAATTGAAACGGTCACTTCGAGACGAAGAAAACAAGGCACTCGCATGTATGAGATCATCACGAATTGTATGTTCGTAGGTAGTCCTTAAATAAAATATTTAGTTGAGTATTTAAAAATATGTTATGTTCACAAAAATATAATATTTAAATACTATTTCTATTTTAGAAACTCATGAAAAAATTATGTTAGCTAAATAATACAGTAACTCTACCTACCTACTATTTTTTAATGTCTTAGAGAGGTACCGCTGATTTAATTATAATTTTGAATATATTAAGAACATAATTAAGAATAATTACTTTGTTGGAATTATATCCAAATAATAAATTAACGTAAAAATGTTTATATTCTAATAATTAAGTGACTCTTATAGGGAAGAGCTTTACTAAATTCAGTCATTAAATTATTTGTGAAATTTGCAAAAAGAACATCCAAATATCGAAACTAACCTAACTAATCAATTTAAAACGGGACAGTTCAAATTATTCGATATGCAAAAAGAACGGGGCCGATCAGCTGAGCGAGCGTCGGCCATTTTGGAGCGACCCGGGAAGGGGCGGCGCGAACCCGCTTGATTTATGTGTTAAGCGCTGTCAGAGTAGGTAGTTCCATTCATGGTATTGACCGATTATTGGGGCAGGTTTAAATTTAAAAATGGAACGTATTGATAAATGCCACATTTTCAAATTTCTTTCCGCACATGTCATTCATTTGTTATTAAGCAGTAATTAGGTATCCATGTGTTTTACATACTAGAACCATATCGCAGAAAAATATTGTACGGCTGAATTTTAAAGATTGTTTGAAGTCTCTGGCTCTTATTTAAATCAGTGCAGTATAATAGTCTCATGCGTAGGTTCTAATATCTACTACATAATAAAGAAGTACAGTAACACGCACATCTTGGTACCTACATAAATGTAGAGACTATTAACGACACGAATGTATAAAATGGTAAAAAATTGGAACCAAAGACTAAAATGTTAGTAATTTTATATTTATATGCCTCCTACTTATTTTCATATCAAATTATAGGCAAATAATTTACCTAGCACTTTTGATTCAGAAAATTTTAGGTTCCTGGAATAGAAAATATTTACTGTTACAGTCAAAGTCAAAATTTTACGACGATATTATCGTAACGAAAACATCTCACTATCTTTAATAGTAAATAATTATTATACATAGGTAGACTAAAGACGTATAAAATGAATGTAAAACGATTAAAATGGTCATCGCCGACCATTCCGTTATCGCGATCAGCTGCGGTAGGTTAATGTGTTAAATAATCAGGAGTCATAAACTGCGTTTTTTATCAATTAGGCATTATGACTTTAATATGACTATGAATTGGAAATACTCCGCGAATACTCGACGCGACATTTCAGTTGTCACAGATCTTACATTGTAAGGAGCACAAGTGTATGAGTTCATTTATACCTTTTGCTCGCGATAAACAGATCAAGTCTTATATTTTATAACATATTATGATCCCTTCTCAGTTATTTTAAGGTTTAAACTCGTTCGTTCGTTTACAGAGCTTGTAACCTTTTGATAATATTTGTTTTGTGTTAAGACACAACATTGTTTCGTTGAGATTAGTCGAGTAGAGTGCACCGTCCTTTTCCAACGCAAATAAAGATATTGAATTTTGATAAGCCTCTCTCTGTCTGATGCTGCTTGATACATGTTTTGGTATAAAACGAGCTGAGTAAATGTTAAAGGAATATTGAGGTTAAGTTATGAGTTCGCTTTGATAAAGCTTAGGTTTAAAGCTATACGAACGAATATTGGATTGTGATCAAGAATGTTAATTCTAAGATTTTCTTATACACCTATCTGATTCGTAGTGTTGTTATTCACTGGCAGTATTTTAACTGATTGTAGATGAATATAATGCTAAATAAATAGACAAGTTATACTAAACTAAGGTACCTTAAAGTGATAATCAAAATTGTAGTCTTTACTACCTCGTAATTTCATCAAAAGTATAGAAAAGAAGACATTTTCCCGATAATATATTTGCAGTTGGCCGTTTCCCTTTATCTAAAAGCAGACCCAGCGTTGACGAGGTCCCTGCGATGGCGGAGACATTATCTCGACGTTTCAGCGAAAGCTCCCAGTGGCATAATTACGAAATCTATTTTGTTTTCACGCTACACTATGAAAGAGTTTGCGCGTTTTAGTTTATGTAGCAACACTATTCATATGTACACGGCATGGCGGTACATGAGTTAGCCTTATACCTAATATCATATTACTCTCATGATTAACATGACATTGCAAATTAGTTAACACTGCCAATTAGTTATTAATTAATAAAATAAACTTAAAAATATTATTTGAAGTTTATTTTGTAGGTATATTAAAATTTAATCGATTAAAATCTTCAGTTGTTGAAATATGTTATATTTTAGTCACCTCTACACTAGCTTTAGCAATTATCAGGAGTCATAGTACTAGCCCTGGTAAACAATATGTAAGTAGGTAGGTTTCGCAAATACCTTTTTAAGTAAAAATATACGTACACATAAATAGGTTTCAATTATCATTTTTCAGTCTTTGCAGCCGAGAGATAAAACACTCGAGCAGAAAATGAAGCAGTATTTTGTGTTTCGCCGACCCGGTAATTTCACAATTTCACGCTGAGGCGGAGATCTCGTTACTCGTCCGGGATTTCTCCCGGTCCCGGGAATCGCTAATGTCCTGGAACGAATCACGTCCATATGTAGAAAATAATTATAAGGCCATCCGTTCGATCTGTTAACCTCGTGAGAACAAAAGTTTAGTGAGATTTAATTAAATACAGGCGGTGCGTTATGCAACGTGGTTTTTTATTGTGATGTTCATATTATGACTATTTATTTTTGACTGTAAATAATTTAAGTATCATTCTTTTCTTGTAATGACTCCTTAAGGGGCGAAATTGATGTAGGTAAAATATCTAAAACATTATTTAAAATACTTAACCAATCTATCATTCTTGTAGATAATGTATCTACTTGATTCATTGAATTAATGCCGTGTATACAACACAATATTACACAAGAAACATGTACCTAAAAATAAACATAATAAATATTCCGTTTTGATAAAATTCTTATTAACGCAAAAACGCACGCATTTACCGCATACGCAAGTTACACGCATATGCATTAAAATTAACCATTACGTGGAGGAAATTGCTTGTTTATCGTTTAGAATAATTAATAAAGTGATTTCTGAAGATAAAAATTCAAACCCATTTAAACTTGTTTGCAATAACTTTATATTAGGGAATTGTTTTTATATTGTATTTTTATTAAGTATGAAAAGTGAGGCAGGGGTGGCATAATTTGAACTTCTACTAGCATATTTCATTCGAAAATCAAAGATTTTAAATTTTACGGTACCTAACAAAAATCAACAAAACACACTTCTTTCTAATGTGCTCAATTACTAAATTTCATATTACACATATAATCTATAACACTGTTATGAGATTATTCTGTAACCCATTCATCTGTATACTTAAAGTATCTAAACAGCGTACATAAAACTTAAAATGGAGATCTTGTTTACCTAACCGGGTCGCAAGTCAAAGATTAAGTTACAATTAGGTTTTATGTGGCGTAGTTCCACAAAACTCTTGTCGTCGGCTGACGATAATCCAACGCTTAGTCGTTCTTTCTTTTGCGTAAAAACTTTTCTTTAGAATACCTCCCTTATTTTTCCGGCCGACCCTCTTTATTCATAAGCCGCTGACGTAACTTGAACAACCTTAAATGAATGGTTGTTCGTTGTTTTACGCCTCTATTCACAATGCTTTAGTCGAAAAGTTCGGAGATTTGCTCATGGAAAAATACTTACGTATACAGATTTGTGCCAAGAAATCCCGGTACTTTACTACCAGTAAGTATTTACGTCGATTGGTAAACAAAACAAACAAGCCAAAGTTTTTAGTTTAGTTGTAATGAGGCAAAGTTCATTGTATTCGTTACTCCGCGACTTTTGTTACAAACACAATCATAATAAAAGATCGATTTTTTTCTTACGATGGCTACGTTATTGAATAACGATAAAAGTATATTTAGGTATAAATACTAATCCAGATATCTACTAGTGGGAGACATTATAATTTAGTTCTCAGGGGCAGCACCGTATTCCTGTCTTATTTAGAGTCAGTTACAAACATCCAAAAGCAGCGATAACCACTTAATATAATGTGAAATGCATATGCATTTTCTGCTTCTACTACATATAAAAATTATTATGAAGTCACTGGTTCAGTACCAACTCGCCGAACACGAACATTTCCACCGTTAATTAATGCTTTAGCCTTACATTACATCCAATCGCGTGGTAAAGCGGCTTTAGCATACAATGTAAGCTCTTAATTAGTCGGCAAGTTAAAAGCACTTTATATACCTATCCGTATCCTATTATAGGTAGTACTATAGCTGTACGTTCTCAATACTGTCAACGATTTACCATTCGTACATTTTTTCCGTTCCATTAAAGTTCAACAAAAGCGTAAGTTGAAACAATATTTTTCTTTGCTACGTTACACTAACAGTTGGAACGTAGGTATCTCGATTTACCCAGACCTTTGTACTAGAGTGAAAACGTACCTACGTTCAAAAATAAAATTCATTTCGTATTTTATGCAGATGTAAAGTGTTGAGGTATGGGTTGGGTGATGGTCGGGCGAAAAATTTGAATATAGATGTCGCTACAAGTCTCGTGGCAACGGGTCTGAGATCCTTCGCTTTACGACGCGGCTAAAATGCTGCCCCGCTCTCGCTGAAAACTGTTCGGTTTATTTGAACCGGAGGCGGGTATTCCAGCGAGCTCGAGCCAAATGGCCACCTCTCCGAGCAAATGCCACGGGCGGCCGTTTCTGGCGGAATAGAAGCGTACGGCCCTATTACGTGTTTTCATAGCAATTGATATTGCTTTGATGTCTTCGAAAATAATTTTTGTTTAAATTTCCTTTACTTAAATAAAAAGTTGTCATTCGTTGAAGTAGATGTTATTGAAAGATTATAAATTAAAAATAGCTTTTAATTTAAAAAAAATATATTTCCGAAAAAAATACTACGACACTTTTATTTTAAGCTACATTTAAATAGATTTACTTTAAGTACGACGTTAGTAGGCCATTAAATGAAATAGAAATAGGAAGTAGGTGTATCTATTATTGAAATAAAACGTTTTTCCTATAGTCTCAAGTTTATTTAAAACTAAAAAATGAGTAAGTACATGTAAAATGTGAAAAAACATAAACAATTTCTTATAATTTGCTTGCTTATATTTGTGTGCTTATATTAAATTGCTTGTATTGAAATCACTATTCCATTCCATTTCATTTCATCAACATTACATATAATGTACTATATGGGTAGATACTAACATAAAAATATCGAATGAATAGCCATTGTATTATAAGTCACATTACGTAATAAGTACATGAAGTCCGAAGGAAACTTGCTCATGTCCGTTACATACAAATGCCTTTCATTAACTTGTCGATGTTTGGGCTGAGATGAGCACTAACGCCGACATCGATCCTGTTTTTCGTCTTTTATGCTTTTATATGTTTTATCCGTAGATAGACATTATTTTTATGCGTACTTATTATACATTAAATATCACTCATTAAATATCACTAAGAAAAACATGGTGAGGGCACCTATACGTTTAAGATTTTTTTAAAAAGCTTGAAAGTACCTACTCAAAAGTGTGTGAAGACGAAATTAATAACTGCCAGCGTGATGAACAATGGCTCGTACGCCTTAAGCCTTAAGTCTTGTGACCGGAAGTGGGATAGTAAATGTTACACGACATAACGTTATTTTCCTATATATTAGAAATAAACGGATCTTGGTAGGATTGACAACACTTTAAAAGACTCTGATGAACTAATTAACTTTTACCGTAAATAAGGAAAATTAATATCATACTAACTAGAGCTAATTCAAAAATAGAGGTACATGGCTGAAATTTAAACTCGAACAATCAGTTCAAACACCACGCAATAGATAACATAAATCAATTCCGATAAACGTTACTTTAAATCTCCTATCAAACTTATGAATATATTTTAAACCCAGTAAACATACTTGATAAGGCATGATAAAATGCCTAGAGGCTGTATTTATCAAGCTCTAAACTCGAAAGCCTACGCAACTCGAGTCCGCCATCAATATTCCACCGGGTCGTTTGTTATTTATTCCATCATTTTCCCCGAAGGCTGAAGAAAACAAAAGGAACAGAATAGGTCTGTTATTTAACTCGTTTCCGATACGGCCTCTGTCGTATCGACGAATCAAATTTCCTTTTCTATAGGAATAAGTTTCTCGAAGCTCTTCGTCTTGCGAAGATGGCTCGAGCCCGGGGAATAACAATAGGTAAATTTATGTAAATGAGGGCTCTCTACGTAACAAAAAGGAAATGAACCGACGGTACAGCGCACAATTTGATCGGGGTACGGTTGACGTACCTACAGGTGAATAGAGCTGTGTATGTGTGTATTTAGGAATGAATAAAATCGAATTGTTTTTCGGTTTTTTAAAATAATCCTTCTACTTTTTTAACTACTCTACTAATGAAGATTTTCGAAGCTCATATTAATATATTTAATACGATATTATGAATGCTTATGTATTTTTTCTGAAAGTAAGTATATATGTAGGTATGTTTAATCTAGGTATTTGTGAGAATATTTTGATGCAAAGATAGAGGGCGGGATTATACTTTTGATACTCTTATTAAAAGCGTCTGTCTTTCTAATACCACCATACCACCACATTATTTTATCATTAAAATTAAATATAATTTGTTTTTATTTAAAAATATAACTTTAATATCGGAGTACCATATAAGTAGTATCTTAATATTTTTCAATATCGTAAGAAGGTATAACATAACTATCTAACGTAACTTTATCGGGAGGTACCGACGGTACGTTATTTTGTTACTGTGTTTTCGTGCGAATAAAATTCGTGTGTTCATAAAGTAATATGAAAAGTGCTGGTATTACAACCGACAGACATGCTTCGTTGAAAATACCCGAAGTGAAAAATATTTACAATGTTGCATGACACGCATTTTACGTACAACCCACGTTAGGTACTTTCACCTATTATGTGACTATAAAATAAGGTAGGTACGTCTTCCTAAATATTGTTAATCAACGTGCTATATAGTAAGTACTTAAGTATAACAACCTTTATTATTATCCATAACATACGTATTACTCAAGTAGGTATTAGAAAATTTCGTTAGAACAGATTTTATATAATTTAAGCAAAAAATGTATCCAGTAAGGTAGGTATCCAATGACCTTTTCAGCATGTCACGTATGTCCACCGGAACTCATTGCGTTTGTACCTACATGTGCGACACATCGCCAAAATATCTGCCAATTTCATTTCTCTGCTCTCCCCCGAGCGTAGTAAACACCTCAGACCCCACCCCCATCCCCGTGTTTGTCGCTCCGATATCTCATTGGTAATACGCACACGGTCTACGAAACTGTTTTGTTGTGTCGTGTTGTGTCGAATTGAGTTGTGACGTTGATAGCCTCAATCCAACAGGTGGTATACATCTTGTAAAAATAATCGTGGATTTGAAAAGAGTTGCACCAATTTTTTTAAATAGTTCTCTATGGATAATAATATTTCTTATAATACGAGTAGGTTCCTAATGATTAAGTATTTTGAATGCATTATACATGCAATTATGTATTTTTAATTAATTTTTCATTTTTAATTAATGTATGTTGAAATAAGCTTGTTGCTTCTCCTAATTTAATTGTTCGTAAAATAAATAGGCACGTTATTTTGCCTTTAAAATAAACCTAAATCAGCAACACTCAAAGTCTTTGCTCTTATAGAATACCACGTCAGTTTCTTCTAAGTTCAGTCAGTAGGTTTAATACTTGGAAAGACTGTTCGATTGTCGAACGTGTGCGCTGGGCCTGAACGATGTTATTGTTGTAGGTACCAATTTACTTAGACCCTGTCTCTCCACCATTCCATTCCGTTATTCTAGTACGAAACTCCTAGCTATCACGAACAAAGCTCACTATATACTGGCTTAAACTCTGTCTTAGGTAAGTTACTACACAAAGATTTATTTGAAAAAATATGATGTCTCAAAAGTTGATAAGACAGATATAGCTTTACAAAAGCGTTATAAATTTCATCAAATATTCTCTATTGTATTATAATCAAGAAATATACCTAATAATATAGAATAAAAAGAAAATTGACGTATTTTTCTTATTTCTTTTGTAGGTTGCACGTACACAATCATTTTAGGTAAATTGTAATTAAACTAACAAACTCAACCATTCTAATGTAGAGTCATGTCTGGTGTCATCCATACTTTGTTAACTAAGAGGATATTAGCATGCCTCGGCTCGAAAAATATATCTACCTTACAAAGGAAAACAACAGCCCTTGACGCTGCTGTAAACTGGTTCATACCACACCTCTTTAAGAGAACTATGAAAGATTCTTCTTTATGAAAAAAAAACAAAGATAAAGCCAAATTTGTTCTTTTCGACAGGTACCTAACTATGTTAAAATGAAAGATAAATAATTCAATTCTTTTTCGCAGGATAAGTAAATTCACTCATTCTACTACTTCTACTCTACTTTTTTTACTTCTACTTGGTGATTCTACTTTTTTGTATCATAAGAAAAATAAAACAAAAATACTTCATATAATCGATCCGTGCACCAACACGTCGCTGGTCGTACGTACAAAGTAAATACACCTAATAACGTCATGTTCAAACAATCTAGACAAGCATTCGAACGCAACCCTTATTGGCTACAAGGGCTCTTCACACGTGTTTGCTCGGTCTCATTAACTTTGTTTGTCTGAAGCGTTATTTACGACGTGTTTGCCGTCTAACACCCCGGTAATTGACCGATCTTATACATAGATACATATCTACGTACGTAAATGGGTTTTATATGTAAATATTTATAAAAATTATTTGATAGTGTCATAGGTACATAATAGAAACTTTTTCAGGCACTTTTTACGTCAATTTTTAGGAAATTATATTTTTAGGAAATATTATCTATTATTTATAAAATATGCCTAAGATACATCTATTTTGATGAAGATATTTACAACTTCTAAGTAACGTCAATTGAAAGCCTTTGTCAAAACTTGGGCGATATAGTCTTCGAGATGGTGTTTGCCCAACTTCATGTTTAAGGGCTTTGTTGAAGAAAACAAATTCTTGTTACGTGTCTATAAAGTTTATTGATAGACTTTATTTGGTACTAAAATGTTTGAAGTCTGCCGATGTTGAGAATAGCCCCCGGCTCTAGATTCAAAATGAAAAAGCATTTGGCAATGGAGCCAGATACTGTGGTAATATACTTTTCTTCGCCGCTAAATAAGGAACTCGTCTCACTGCCCTTAAAAAATGAAGCGAGACAAGTTTATAAAATAGCGAGACTTCATTTAAGATAAGATATAAGTACGATAGAATTGAAGATCAAAGCAACATTCGCTAGTTGAAACGACAAAACTAGTTTTATGTTTTGACAAGCCTGACTAAATAATATTTAACGCTTGTGATGTGACAACTCGAAAACGAGACCACATATTTATAAACTTATTTATTTACTAACGTTCAGATCTGTTTTCGTGAGTCGTCAGAACGCACGGTCGCTTAATTTTCCTTGGTTAAACTTCATCAGAAGGTAAGAATGTTATGTAAATTATTTGTTTAATTATATTAGCGTTATCTAAATACAATCTACCTCACCGTAAAATTTGATAATGCACATTGAATAATAAATATGATTTTTGTGATTAATAATTTAGAACGAATAATACGAATGAACTTAAACGATCAATAATTTAGAGAGTGGATTTTATATAAATAACAGATTTTTAACATTTTCTTAATAAGTAATTAGGGTTATTTTTAACAAAAAATATCTGAAAAATTAATGTTATGAATAACAGAGAGAGCTCATCAAAATGAAAACCGATTTCAACATTAGTCAGTTGCGTTCCATTTATAGGTAGGTATTGAACCGTAATGAGGATCGGCCAAATGACGGATTTACTTTCGATAGAGCCCCGGAATTGCGGGTCCGATACGTAATAGGTACCCTTTCGTGCACGCGTACACCGTTACCGACAGACCTCCAAGACGCTATAGTTTAGTTGCAAGAAATTAGTTTGCTGTTGAGATTGATATAAGTATACCTATCTACCTTAATATAAGCTGGTATTTTAATAAATAATATTTTCTTCCATAATACATAAGTAAGAAACCAGATGGAAGAAAACAAAGAAATTGCTAGGTACCTCCTTATATTAGATAGGTACATAAAGGGAACTAAGTTTTCATCTGTACTTTAAGTACCTAATAAGCACACAGAAACATGGATGCGTCAAATTCTGTTTGTTTTATAATGATCCAAAAATATATTGTAAAAGGTAAAATAATAAAATAAGATACAAAAATATGTTTCTTTTCTCGTCTCTGTTTAATATTTCCGAAAGTAGTCCCAGAAAGTCCATGAAATTTTACGTTTGGTGCGTTAAAAGCTTCGGTAGTAATACGTCGGCAAACTCCGGGTTCATCGTTAGTTGATCGGGTAAATTATGTAGGAGTAATGACGGATGGCTAAATGAACCCCGAGCTCGGATAGAGCCCGTAATCATGGGTCCAATATGGAGTATAACATAGTAGGTAATGTACCTATTCTGTGTACCATAGCTGGAAAACGGTGGATACAAGTAAATCAAGATATATTAAAATATTTTAATAGAAACAATAAGTGTTATAAAAATTAGAAGATATGTATCCGATCTAGGTTGAGTAGAACTAGAAAGTAATGAGAAAAGAAAACCTGAATTTTATTTTTAAATTAATAGTTCTAATCACTGTAACTTATTTAATAATATCATTTTAACCTTATAAGTCAATAAGTATATGAATAATTCTATTAACTTTATTAAAATGATTACGTATATTCCTAATCAAATAGTCTTAATTCAATTAAGCAAACGGCGGTCTTGTTTCGCTGCTACATTTTCATTATCGCAAGTTGAGACTAGACACATTAAATACCGCAGACAAGATTGCTTACTTAGGTAGATACATATAGGTATTTTATATAGTTACTAAAAGACTCTAAACTACGTAGTCTACAAAGACAGCTAATCAGTAGATATGAAAGTTACAATAGTAATATAAATTGGATGTAAATGCAATAAAATAGACTTGATCTATTTTATACTACACATCTTTTCGATTCGATCTAGGTGTATATTATTATAATGTTTGTAATTTATTATTATATAATAATAAATGAAGGAAAACTTAAATGTTGTAGTAACGATTGCAATAAGTAGAATAATTAGGTACTTGTAACACTTATAGGCTCTTTAATTTTATAATATTTTATATCTTGTACCACAATTCAAGAGATAAAATTGTAAGCAGTGTATGTAATGAACTAAGTAGGTAAATGACAGGAATATTCTGACATTTCCACGCATATCCCATGTTACACCTCGCACGCCTAAATGAGACCATTATTCCACCCTGTCGTAATTCATACGACCTCGAATGTCAACCTTACCTAACACATCTAAAGCTCCATTTCGTATAATTAACTAATACAACCTAAAGTGCAGACAGGCGATACCCGAGTACCCGAGTAATACCCGACGGTTCTGATAATAACTTATATCTACCCGTGTGTCGCCTAAAATGAAATTGGTCGTCAAGTTTTCGCGCATTTTTAACGTAATGCAAAAATTTACATAAAACATAGAGAGCACTTTACTCCGTTATACAGAATAATAAGACTTTGTTTTCCATTTTATGCAGGTCTTTTTTACATTCTGAATAAAATGAATCGGTATCTTATAGAACTTTTGTTTCAAGTTAAGGTCTTTTAATTAATTTATTGTAACAATATTTTACATTTATGCGTTCATTTTTCTGTCAAGACTCAATTTATTATTTGTGATCGTCTCATCTTAAGACGCTCTCGTTTTCACAGCGCCGTTGAGTGCCATGCTAATAAAATGACATGTCTTTGGATCTTCTGTCTAATATTTCTTTTGTCGTTCGAAATTTTAAAAGAAAAATAACCTTAACTTATTTTAAAATATATTTTACTTAACAAAATTGAAATGAAAATTTTACGTTGCAATATCTCTGACTCAAACAGAGTTTGGTAAGTTGTAAAAACCTACACTCATATTCCTCAATCTACAAACTTCAATAATATTTGATATAACATATTAACTTTATGCCGAGGATACGGAGTTCTACATTGATTGCTTCAATCAAACAATCTGGATAATCCGTCGTATATGGAGTTGAATAAACTGTCATTACTGTCTTACTACTATATTCTGGAGTATAAATAGTAATACTCGTATATCCAATCTTACTTCTATCCAACCGACACGACGGGTCATGGCCGCTTAAAGCCCTTGAAAGCGATTAGGTTGAATTTTATTGTACGAGCGAGCGTGCAAGTCGAAAGACACGAGAATGATGTTAGGGCTTTCAAGTGGAAAGCTAGCGACTGCGTTTTCAGAGGACAACATCAATTTATTGATTGTATGAAGATCACTTAAGTAAAAGATGTAATAAAATGCAAATTTAGCCATTATACTGCCGTTTTAATATGGTCACGGAACATTAGACGTAGGTTTCTAAGTAAGGACAGGTTCGGCTCAAGATAAAGTATGGAAATTAGTATCTATTGGTATGAAATGACTTGAATAGTTACCTACTAATGCCTCTTTTAAATACATTAGAACACACTATATCCCGTTTCATAATACCTACACTATACGATGTATTTGCATTAATGGCAACTTGCACTGATACGTTCATCTGAAGAGACTATGACTCACTGCTAGCCAGCATGCTCGTTTATTACCATACCTAACAAAAATACAAGTAAGAATCGATGATTCGTTATGAAAACGTCGAAAGCAGATTAGGTATGTCATAAATATATTATAATCCACTCGCTAAGCTTATCACGAAGCATGTGGCTAAAATTAAAGCTCCAATCGCAGCGGCGCGAGATCGTAAATCGTAACGAGTCCATGATTTATGCGCACTACTCCACGCATATTTTTAGAGCATTACAAAAAACATCTTCAGTCTGGTGTTGGTAAAACATCGACAGATTCCAATTTAAAAAGCCCTAACAAAGAGTTACGAAAACAAAGTCGGGTGAAGTGGAAAATATTGAGCGCGTTCCGGGAAAACTGGGTCTGGTACCCGATCTACGTGTTCTAGTTACGCATTTCATTTAACACGTATTGCTAATACTACTAACATGTCTATTGTGTAAGATTTTTGTAAGGGATAGTAAATTCTAAAAATTTTAAAGTCAATGTTCAAATCAAAACGATATACCTAAATCTCAAAATGTTAGTTTGAATTTGCATAGGTGTAGACATTTGAAAAGTGACTGGAAGACACAAAAGGGTAAGTAAATTAGGTTATGTAAATCTGGGGCCACTATCGAGGATTTACTATGTACTTTTGTATGGTATTTGTATTACTGTTTGGTAATAAATACTTACCTTCTGAGGTAAATGCGTTTCTTTTGCTATTTTCCTAAAAATAACGCAAAAAAGAAGTATATTTTCTGAGGAAACAGCAAAAATTGATGCCGCTTTATTTTTCCTCAGAGATTTTTTTATGACCAATTACATACGGTGGAATATGAAGGTCTATATTTGTTGGACATGTACCGCATTCTCATTGTTTTTATTTTTATGTGTCTCATTATATTTCAACTATAGAGACCAGGGGGAGAGTTGACGGGAACAAAATGTGATACATTTTATTGATATTTGGTGCGATTTGCCTCAATTTCGTATTGAATTTGGTAGAGCGTAACATTTTCAAAGGACCATTCTAACGTAACTGTCCTTTTGAGTACCAATTATCTGTTGATCATAATACGTACTTAAGAACAATTGAATAAAGGCGTGTCTGTTTACTACAACTGTAGGTATATTCATATAATCATTTTCATAACTTCATATTTATGATTATAGATCTTAATTGAAGATTGATTTAATTTTAATTTGCACAGGTAAACCGTTATTTTTATTAAACCAGAAAATTATTAAGACATTAAGCAAGAAATAATTTAAATGAAAGTTACCAAAATACTCGATACTCATATAACAAGAGTTCTAAGTTAAAAGTAGGTACTGGATAAGATTACCACAATCCCTTTAAAAATATTATGAAATAGTATGAAATGTACAACTACTCAGCCGTACCTACTCGTATATAGCTACTGCAAATACGCAGAAATCGCGGGAATGCATGTTTAACTGTTCCACTCATTAACGGCATACAAGATAACGGCGATGTCCCTGACACTATCCACGTCTATTTCTTTTAATTTACGCTTTTACTCCATTTCATATTCTACATTATCATATTAATGTATATGTAAAATTACTGATACATATTGAACAGACAAGATGTACTTAAAGTATCTACTATAGTAAGTGCTACATAGGTACTACGGATTTTCTCTCAGAGTGACGGTCTAGGCCATAGTCCCCCGCGCTGGCCAAATGTGAATTGGTGGTCTTGACACACCTTTGAGAACTTTTTTTTAAAGAACTCTACGGCCTTAAGGTTTCCTTACGATGATTTCGGTCAGCATTAAAATAAGTCATAATTAAATTCGAATACCTACACATATAATTTTGAAAAATTAGTGTGTGCCTGGGATTCGAACCTCGGACCACCAATTGAGAGGACAAGTCTCAGCCACTATGCTATCACTGTTAAAAGTTTTATGTATTACTCAAACTTAAGTTTAAGTGAAAAAGCATTATTGGAGCATCTGCGTTGCAAAATTTAAGGCGACCAAAGGCGATTCAAAGAAAAATTCTTTCAAAAATGCATTGCATAACAAAACCGATGCCTATTGTCCGATGATCGTTGCAGACCTAACCCTTTTTTGCATATAATTGCATAACAACAGCTTAACGACTTCCTTGACTGAAATTTAAATAGGTATGAAGTAAACTGGAGCAAAAACTAATTGAAAAAAGCATCAGTAACGGACTTTACCTAGAAAGGGTTTCAACATTGCGGTTAAATGTGAAACAATCGGTACAGTTATTGTGGAGGGTTTATGGTCGGTTGTAAATCATTTGGAAAAAAAGACGGCGAGGTGACGTCATAGGCCGTAAAGGCTTAACGGTCGATCAGCTGAGGTGTGGAGGTCGCCGCCTTGGTTGACCCTCGGGTTGCATGGAGACCTACATGCAACGCGCCAAGAATATTGTTGCGAAATATTCGCAAATGTTGAATAGTTTTTATTTTATTCTTCGTGATACAGACTATGAGTCAATGTAAAATTGAAATACAATATTTCTCGGTAGCTTTATTTATTTAGGTATAGGTAGATAGGTACAAATTAAGTAGGTATTTATTATTATGTGATTTGTACAAGAGTCAAACATTATTTTATCAAGAATAGAATGATTTAAGAATGTAATTATGATATGATATTATCTTATATATAAAATTCTAGTGTCACCATGTTAGTTACCGTACTCCTCCGAAACGGCTTTACCGATTTTCACCAAATTTTATATACACATTCAGTAAGTCTGAGAATCGGCTACTATCTATTTTAAATACCCCTAAGTGATAAGGGTTGTTCACACTTAACATTTTTTTATTTATTTACAACACAACGGTTGCCTAGTTAGCTAGTATTATTAGAATATCATTATAAAGCATTATATTGTACTCGTACCAAAAAGGTTATGTAGGTATATTTAACCAAAAATACGTTATCTTTACTAGTTTTTACTTAAGAAAGCACCCACCTGTTTTCCTTAGGAATCATAAAAATGCGTAGGCTCAATAATTACGAATGATGTGTCTACTGAAAAAGGGTTTTTAGATATTGGGAAGACTTTAAACAGGTATTACTAACATATTTGGATGCTATTTTAGTAAAAATATAGGTACACCTACAATATATTTTATTGTTATTTACATATCTGTTGTACCTAGAGATCGAAGGCGTCAAGGCGGATCATTAGTTATTGTTTTATTAGTATTGTTGACTTTTTACCTGCGATAGGTGTTAATTATTATATCGAAGACCATTAACATTACGGTCGTAACGACTTCTTATAAATTTGTGAAAATTAAAAATACCTTGCGGTGTCGCATTTATTTTCTTCATGTAACCTTTATTCAGTATCAAAAACGAAATATGGTCAACAATTAAATAAAAATTGAAAAATAACTGAATATTTAATTAGTCTGCAAGTCGTAGTAGTAAGGAAGAACTTTCGTCACAACTATTTCTGTCTATGGCACAAGTTTAGCACTAACGGTTTAAAGTAAAATATTGTTGTAACTTGGTTGTACGTATGTATTATGTAGGTACCTATCTCATTTGTAATCAATTACCTTAAGATAGGTTTAAAGCCGTTTGGTGCAATACTTGACTTGAAGAAGATTGCAAGCCCATTTGTGTCTCTTTTCTCTAAAATATAATAGTGTAGAGAATAGTCATTGCACTGTGTATATGTAGAATGATTTTTGCTAATATTAACATAGATAAATTCAGTGTTTTCGTAATAATCTCTTGTATGTGAAGTCTTATATAATATTTTGTGATTATTTAAACATTTAAGTAGATATATAGGAACTTTCCTCAATCCTGGACCATAGCATATTATTGGTTACAAGATTGCGACTTCAGGATACGTCGGTAATAAGAAATAAATATTACAATTACCTAAGCCACTATGTTCGTATGAAAACAATACTGAGATGTTGGTTTAAAATTAGAGATTTTTATGGAGACCCGTTCATAATCTCCACAGGCCATATACAGAACACAATAATAATTTCTGAGCAAGCCGAGCGATAACGAAATGGAACACGTCTCTAGGTACTCAGATAACCGGTGCGACTTTCTACGCATATTAAACTCGATAACACAACGATAACGAAAGTCCATTGTTGTAGAGAATTGCTAATCAAAGATCTCGATTGAAACTCATTTGAGACTCGAGATAACACTCCGAGATCGATTTCGATCGCTCTTAAATTTCTTTGTTAAGCTAAATAGGATGCTCCTTTACTATATTTGTTCAATCAATTGTTGTTGTAGGTAGATTTACAAACATTGTCGGTTATCTTCTTGTAATCAATTAACTTTTTGCCATTTACATCGTGTTTATTGTAAATTGTGGATAACTGGTTATTTTACAAAACTAATTTATATGATCTTAGATATTTCAATGTAAAATAGGAATATTATGTAGGTCAAGACGTATCTTGACTATTTTGATAGCAAGGCTTCACGTGCGCTGTTAACCTAGTAAGCAAATTGTAAATCGGTGCGGTCTACATATCGCCATTAAAATCTGACTATAAAACCCATTATGCCTCCTTTTATCGGTAAATGCTTCAATAAAAGGCACAAGTGTAACCGAGCCGTATAAATCGGCAAACTAAACAATGGCCACAGCAGTTTCGCTTGACATTTCTACGCGGCTAGTTTTTTGCATAGTGAAACAAAAATCACGCTATTTATCACAGTTATGAGAGCACCTCGCGCTGGCCAACACGTCTTCACGACTTTAATTGAACTGAAACAGTGCCTCGTGTGTCTAAATTTGTTCTTATACCTACATAAGTATTTATATACCGTGCTTCACCCCGAAGATTGTCCAGACGTGTTTAGTTGTTTACTGAAACATGTGAGAAAAACGCGCGCAATCTGCTCGCCGCATATTCGGTGAGTGTTCAATTCAGTAATGTACTGCAGAGATTTATCATGTTAACAACATGCCTCACACGTTACACCCAATGCCATCTATGTAACCAATAGACAACAACTGGAGAATACGACAATGGCACGGACGATGTACATGGAACAACGCAACACATAAAAGCCTACCACACGCACATGCGAAACGAGTTTTGTGCGTAAGTGTGCGTAGAACTTTCGACGCACACAGGCGCTCGTGTCGCCCGTAAAACGTGCAATTGAAATGATTCAGCCGTTCGCCGCGCGGTGGCGTTGTTTCCGAGGTTCGTATCGAAGTTGAAGCGGGTCGTAGCCGCTATGGATTGTGGCGCCACTGTGCTGCTACACGTTTCTAACCAGAAATATTTTTATCGGTGTCCCCAATAAGACCGAAATGATTATCAACTTTAGCATATTCGACTACGTTTTCTTTTTTTTTAGCCTTATTTTTTGTCAATAATGTTTTAAAAAAATCTTATTATAAATGTAGCGTAGGTATAAGTGAAGAAGTGGAACCGAATGTTTTACCACATGTTTTTGTGCCACCCAGTTAGGTTTGAGTCACTCGTGTGAATGCACGCGTGCGTAATTGATGGCTGGGAAGGAAATGGGAGAGATGCGTTTGAATGTTTATGTATGCTTATAGAGTTTCATGCATACCTAACTCTTATGGAATAACTCTACAGAAAATACGGATTAACACTTATTTTGAACCTACTAACATACTATTTATTTGAATAAATTAGTTAAAATATGTAGGTAATAGAATGTGATTCAATTTGTCCCAATGTGTCTAATAAATTTATTATTAGCAAACATGATGTGTCACATAATTAATGATTGATTTGTTAGACCTAATAATTATTTAATAATATTGGTATTTCGTATGGATTTCATTCCAATGTGTTAGCGGTAAAATTTAGGTAGGTATTTAATACACGGACATTATAACTTATATTTTTATTTTCTATGAAAGTTATTGGATTAAAATAATCATTATTTTGTTATAAGTAGCTCCTACTTATAACCTAGTAACCTAGACCTACCCTTTTTATACATTATATATTTTTATTTGAAAGCGATTTATTCGTGTACCATTTAAAAAAAAAGGTAAGGTACCTGCCTACTTACAGTAATTTATTAATAATCTATGTAATTTAGACGACATAACCTAATGATATAAGTTCCAATCTTCTCTTTATTTTGAAGGAACAAATTCTAACACTAGCGTCATTCTTTTTCCATTATTTTAAAATGGCTTTACTTTTTGGATTTAGCTAAAGTTCGGGCTTTACGCGCAAGAACGGAAGCTCCCCCTTGCCCTCTCTCATCTAACTTGCGCCATTACGGGCTCTTCCGTTCGTTCAATTTGAAATTTGGAGCTGATGCCGCGATATATGGCACCGCAGCTTCATGGGACAAAGATTCATGGCTTTCAGACCTCTAACTCCATAGAATTTAGACTCCGAATGTCAAATTGTTCCTACGAAGACATTGTAGATAACTCTTTCTACTTTTAAAATGTGTCTATGGTCCTACTTACTCTTGGGACATAGCAACGCATTTGTGTTTGATTTTATAGGGATTTTACAATATTTAAAGCAATCCATGGTCTTTGGGTGTATATAGGACCATTTTTTATTTAAAAATAACTAAAAAGCATGTTCAAATAAGACTAAAATTCTTGCCAATTGATCATAGCTTACATAAGTTTTGAATATACATTTAAGTACATCTATAAGGTTAGAACTAGGATTTATGACAATAATCATAAAATATTTTTATTTTATCAGATAGGTAAAACATGGACCAACGTCTATCTCAAATGTAAGATTCTCAGAAGTCTTAAAAATAAATAATTTCTTTCAGTTGCAGGGCACGTCCGTGCGTTATTTCAGACGAGCTATTCCACCGTCTCGACTACACCGATCCTCAAATCTGAAATCATTCTGCACAAAGACGAATAAAACTTCTAGTTGAATTTCAGAAAAAGTTTATTTATTTCACGTGTAGGTATATGGACACTCATAGTTAGGTATTTTTTTCGACGATGTTCTAATAAGATCATAATGTTAATGTAAAGCACCTGCTTAGCAGCTTAAGCGAGGATCATATTAAACTTCAAATCGGGGCTATCAGCCTTGGGTGCATAAATAAAGGTGTTACCGTCATTATATTCATGAATGCCTATAATTCTCTTTACAACTTTTCTTGGCGTAGGTATATCTTTTCCTAGGACTAGAGGCTTAGATCACACTCCACGTCGCCGTTTCAATATACTTAAATTAGATAGCCAACCTTAAATATATTTCTGCTATGGATATTATATGAATTATTGTCGATTATAATAAATAAGGTGTTATGCTTCGTAAAACTACAGTTAAACTATTTATCTTTATACTCTTTAAATTAAGTCGCGAGAGCGTAAACCTTGTAGTACCTTTTTTTTTTTCTCGAGGGGGAAACCTTCAAAAGGTAGTACCTAATGGAATATAAATTATAACAACAACTATTACAACAAGCTATATCCATCACACGATTACCTAAAATCAATTTTAATTAAATACTAAGCACTCACCAAGTACACTACAATAAAGTAAACACGTAGTTAGCAAGCAACAAAGTACAAACTCCATACAAATCCAATTTCGTGTTGAAACTTCCGTAATTTTGCCACCCCTGACGCTTCTCGTGTTGTAATAATTTCAACAAATATCATACGACTCGCGAACTATGTGACGTAGCATATTGTAGAAGTGTGAATGAGGCAGCGCGTTGTAGACTGTACCTTACTATGAGTTTTTACGTTTTTACAAAAATTACTGTTTTGGTATTTGTTTAAGTATTTGCCCATACAATTCCAATCAGCGCCCCTAGCGGGTTGTATCAGAACTGATTGGACAAATATATGGGAAATACATAAGCAAATACCAAAACAGTCATTTTTGTAAAAACGTAAAAGCACATACTAAGGTTACTGATGGGTAGGTATCGTAGTGAAGGAGATAGGTATTTACGGATGGAAATAGTATCGCATCGAAAACAGTATATTGTATAGGTAGGTACTAAGTAAGGTTTAATTTTATAGTTTTGGGTAAAGGAATTATTAAATTTCTAGTACTTATCTTTATTCATTTAAACATGAGATAAATATAATTTAGTTAATAAACAAAAATAACTAGATGTTTTCTGAAAGCAAACAATATTTATACCTACGTGGGCATAGCAATCGAGATTGTCTATAAATTAATATTGAACAAAACAAAAATATTACAACAATTCTCTTAAGTACTTACACAACTAATTTTGCTTCGTTTTGCACTACAGAACCGCCACCCGTATCATACCACATGTTGTTTAGTTTTACTACAATATACGATACAGCTATTCATATAAAGTTTTTGTGATATCTTCATATAGCAAAAGTGGATGGATAAGGCAAAGCAATATCGACGCAAAGAGATCCAATTTGTGGAGCCCCATTTGTAGAAGGGACAAGTTTTCTAGGTAACGTCGCTTCTCACGTTTTGGTTCATAAAATATATTTTTTCAAAATGTTTTCGGTCTACATCGATATAATAGATATTTGAAATAGAATCATTACTATTATTTTGTAATACATGTACTTATTATAACACATGTGTGACTTATACTATTCGACATATCCTAAGGGGTAGCGGCGCATCTGTGGCCGACCTCAGGTAGGGATACTAATTCTATTTGGGGTTGATTACAGATGTCCATGGGCGGCAGTAGCCACTTACCATCAGGACTGCATGCTCGTCTGTTACTCCTATATTAAAAAAAATCTAGCAGTTTTAGTTTAAACACTCCAAATTATGGCTGAAGTCTGATTGCATTGGCTCTAACGTCAAATCCACCTATGTAGGTACCTACTGCTAAACAGTAGCACATAAATGTTACAGTGTCTCGACTTGAAAGGTATAGTAATTATGAGAGAGAACAATACACTTGTATTTGTCTTAAGATAAAACTTGCTTATTTGGAGTTGATTACAGATGTCCATGGGCGTTACTGACCGCTTATGGTTGTTCGCTAAATCGGTTAAATAAAAATGGTTAAATTAAAATTAAAGTGTAGGTACATATATAACGCTATATAAATATATTCTTCACGGTACCTTAGATATAATATCGAGCATATACGAGTGTCGTACAAATATAACAAACGCAACGCCCCAACCAATATGTGAGCAGGAAAGACGTCCAATTTGCGCGAATTCTCGAGACGTTCCCTAGATTACTTGTCACTATTTCTTTTATTATATCTCTAACAAGATACATAGAAAAAAGTGTTATTCAATACACTTGGTTTTTGCCTTATTATATTTGTAATACTATTGACTCTATGTTTGGAATAATACGAGTTACGTTTTATGATAGCAAAATACCGTCTTCATAGTTTCGTTTCTATGTTAAAATATAAATTTTTGTCATATCATGTTGATACCTATAATTGGTGCGATAAAAAATAAATGTTCTGACCTAGTTCTCACCTGTGCTGAATTTTATTATACCTATACTCTAGTAGGACCTCATTTGAATTCAGTACCCTTACCATGAGTTTTCAAAATATCCCATAATTTTACGTTACGTTTACTCAATTCATTATTCTGTTCCGTTTGCTTCAGTAGACTGAGTAAACGTAACAATAAGTAAGTGCTCAAGTGACGATGATCTTTTGTCTCCCTCACATGTTCGCAAAAAGAGAGACAAAACATTATGCGCCATTTTGTCAATTTAGACATTTAATGTTACGTTACTGACACTATAGTTCTGATACAATCCGCTAGGGGCGCTGATTGGAAATTGTATGGGCAAATACGTAAACAAATACCAAAACAGTCATATTTGTCAAAACGTAAAAACTCATGGTAAGGATACAGTTGAAGATGTCGGTTGAGAAAATAAGATAAGCATTTATATATCTAGGGTTTTGTGCACACTAACAAACATAAATACGATGTAATTGTATGTTCTAACTAATAACTGCATTTAAATGGTGGTTATGAGAGGTGATATAGCAATAAAACATAGGAGATAATTTTAACGAGACTATAAATTAACTGCACTATAGTTGTAATAAGAGATGAAATAAAAACTTCTCATTGATACTAATACGGGTATAAAAATAATCAATAAAACATAGTTGATTAATAAGTGTTTATTATTAGGTATATGCTTGCTATTGGTATATGGTTGTAAAAATGAGGAGTCAAAATCAATGAATCTTTGAAAACGGCTTGAATAGAGGTGTGATTTTTTTATCGTAGATACTTATTATTGGTATTGAATCATTTTTGCTCTGTGTTTATATGAACATGTTATTATTACTTATTAAGGTGTTAATAATATTCATGGATATAATAAAGCGTATTATAAACTAACACCAACTTAGGTGTATAATATATGTTTTCAAGGTTACCTCAAAAATGCAAATAAACACGTGGAGAAAATGACACAACCAACAAATAATACACCTTAAATAAATATTATTTACACTTAACATAAATATTATTTATGTTAAGTGTATTATTTGTTGTAGGTACCTATAATAGCATATAAGTTCCAGAAAGTAAATGTATCTACTTGAAATCTTATACAGACGATTCTATTCACTTTTTATTTACTAAGAACTTATTAAGAATACAAGCTCAATCAGTTTCCATGACGACATTGTCCATAGAAATTATGATGAATTGGGGAGACTTCCATAATAATACAATATGCTGAAGACCAACGACTGTTGCCAAATAACGCTAAATGTAGCTTCGCTGAGCGAATGTACTAATAAATTTCTTAATTTAATTAAAACGATTCGCCTTATGTGACGCCAATGACGCTAAAAGTCCGCCAACATAAACAACTCCGGTCTCGACCAACGCAACAATGTTTTACTTACAGATAAATTTATTTGTCCGTTTTCAATCGACAAAAATTGATTGAAATTCAATGAATTCTATGTTAGATGATGATATAACAAATTCTAATCATACTAAGTCTGTGACTCACAAAGTTGCATAACGTAGCTAGGTAATAAGTGAAGTAAAAATATTTTTTCTTGAATAGAAGTAGGAAATGAGTAGAAATGCAGTTTGTTTTATACATGGTAATTAGTCTCTGCCATGCTTGGATATCTGTCATCCCTGAGGTTGCTCGGTTACCTACATACTGCATACTCTGAGGAATAAATTGAAATGCTCTCACACACTTTTAATTCCGTTTAACTTAGTACACTTAACACTTTTATACTGCAGAATAAATGTCATCTGATCAATGTGTTCTTCCGGCATATCATAAGGGTATGTCTACATACGTATCTATCTAAATGTGTACAAATCACAGATATTACAGTACATTTGTATAAGATGTCCACATATTCATTATGAAGGAATGAAGTCATTCTTTGGAATAAGTTCAATACTCCCTTGGATTGTCATGCTGAATAGCTACAATCACTTACTGTAATCAAGAAAAATTCAACAGCTCTATTTTTACATTTTAAAACAGTAGGTATAAACATTTAGTAAAGGACATTTATTTTATTTTGTCATAGGAATCACCTGCTTCATCCATTAATTAACAGAAGCAGATGTTTCTTAAAATTGTGGTATAATCGGTAAAAATGAATACCAATTAAGCTATCGATACCTATGTCAAACTAATTTTGCTAGATTTCATGTCAACTAATTTATAAAGTTTTAAGGTCCAGGTAATTTTGTGTCCATTTTATTAAGACATTTCAGTAGTAGTCTATGCTTAATTAAAATTAAATTTATGTTATTATATATACAAGTTACAGATTCTTTTCTTAAGAATATATGACGTAGGTACGTTATATAATACGGTCAGCTTTCTTAATATTATATCAAATATGTTTGAAGAAGGAATTCGCAATTTTCTGTCAGAAGCGGGATCCTTGAAGTTACCGGGGTATCCGAAAGGCTCATGCAAAATGTATGCCAACGTCGGTCTCTTCGTAAAATTTGTATCAGAGGGGGAATAGTTTGCTGTCCCTACTCAGGCTTCATATTTTTCATGAATGTATATCGAAAAGAATTTCTATTTCGTAGCCGAGTAGGACAACAACAAAATTTAGGTATATTTATATTCGTTGTTTACTTACGCCTTGTAATAAGGAAACTTGTTTGCTGTTTTGTACACAATTGGTGTGAATAGAAAGAAGATATGAAAATAATTGAGTAAGTTCAAACTGTCATATTTGAATGGACTTTGGACTGCTAATATCTTCAGACTACGACTCAACTTGTTAGTAAGAAATCTACTTAATTTACATTCATGATAACCTCCATAGGTACATGATAAAAATAGTAAAGGCGTAAGTTAGATGCTATTCCTAGTATATTCTGTCTTATACAGAATACATGGTGTTTGCAGCTTACAGGGTTATTACGCTTGGCTTTGGTGCTTTTATTATTTTCGGATAATTGTACCACCTGTAAATTGTAAAAACACTATCGGCAATCCACAAAAGTTAAAAAGTAAGAGTTTATAAACAAAAACTATAACAACAAAACAGCATTGTTACCTTTATTTTTATTATACCTGACAAAACTCAGAAGCAAAATACGGTTTAAAAAACACCCATTATAAAATCAAGGCAATTTAAATCCTTTATTTGTCTACAATGATTCAGTAGCGTAATATTTTTATGGTGTGACGCCTCGTTCAAAGGAACATAGTTTTTGTTGAAAGTGAAAGTTTGTTTTTAGTGGCTGATTCAAAAGTAGATACACGCTTAGATATTTTTGTCTAAGTATCTTGATGCAAGTTATCTTAAATATAAATGTAGGTTATACTCTCTATATGTAAATTATGATGTATTTAGTGAACATTTAAAACAAGCTTTTTTAACTTGTTATACAATACATATCAAGTTCATATTGAAGCAAACATACTTATTTTTTTGGAACAATAAGGAACATATTTGAATATCTGCAGTAAATTTATTGTTATGAACTGTTTTGGAAGGTGGTAGAACCCTTTGTGGTTCGACTCCAGCGGCACCACCGCCACACCTATATATACCTAATAACAGCAGTGTTAGGCGCTGCTGTGTTCCGGTTTGAAAGGTGTGGTAAGGGAGACAGACTTTTCCGAGGCGTTCCAGATTAGTCCTCAGGGGTAGCGGCGCATCTGTGGCCGACCTCAGGTAGGAATGTCTAATCCTATCTGGGGTTGATTACAGATGTTCATGGGCGGCAGTAGCCACTTACCATCAGGTGGACTGCATGCTCGTCTGCCACTCCTATATTATAAAAAAAAGTAAACTTATATTATTTTAACTTACTTCATTAGTTCTTTACTCGTATCTCTAGTATTTCCTGCTACTGTTCAGAAAAGTAGTTCCGAATAAATCCCTTTCAACTTCACCACATCCATCGACTCTACATTATTTTATGTTCCAGTTTTATCTTTCTCTACCTTTCAGCGAGATCTTAATGTCAGTTCACGCTCTCATATAAACTGTCCGCACTCATCGACACGCTCAATCAGCTCTACATCGAGTAAAGCCAGTGAGAAAGTCAGCGTTCTTTTTACATGATTGATATGATATATCTTCAATTTTTAGTCATCATATATAAATTTACCAAATCATCAGTCATCGTTTATAATCTAAGTTCATTTTATAACTGACTTTATATTGTGTTTTTATATTGTAAAGGAAACAAATATACGAGTTCCTATTATAATTGCTTATTAAAAATAAATAAACTATGTTAATAAAATTTTGCATTGAGTTTAAAGATAATTGAAAGATTTGAAAATCGAATCAATAAATAAATAATTAAGCTTCTTTATACAAGCATTACTGGCTGTTAATTATTTCTCTTTGTACTGTTATATTCGTTATAAAACTACATACTAATTAGATACTAGGTACCTATTTATCTTATACAACGTAGCGATGAAACACATCCCTAAACAGTGCTTAAAATACCACAAGCCATGTTCTCAGCAGACCACTCGTACACTAAATCGCAATTACAGCCTCCCCGCTTGGTAGATAAGCGTAAAACTTAGCCTGCAGGTGAATGCAAATACCTACAGACCTCCGAGAGCAGTTTAGATAAAAGCCCCTTTGTTTTGTCTGCATCCCTTGGCGCAGAATAATAAAATACCTAGCCAACTTCGACGCTAAACCTAACAGTTGTTTTATTTCTGCAACCATTATGACAAAGCTAGTGCCCAATACTGTTTTATTTATGCAGTGATGAAGTTCTTTTAGGGGTCTGTAGCCAAATGACTGATGTTTCTGTCTTCGCTTATAATTTTGCACTGTTTATTTGTGTGCTTGTATACATTTGAGGACGCAATGCAATTTGCGGTCGTAGAACTTAAGAATGATTCCTGAAATAATTGATATAAACAAGACATTTTGTATGCGAAAGCATATCTAAGCACAAAATATCTATGCGAAAACGGATGGAAATAATATGATGAGAATAATGGAATATTTTCAGTTATTTGGTGTTACAAGTTTATCTAGGTACCTAATAGAGAAATAGTTTTGTTTTACATAGATAATTATGATAAAATATAAACCTATTAGTGCCGTCGATAAAACATTCCAAACTTACGGAACCTCTCTACGCGTGGTCCGACACGCTCGTGGTACCTTTCTCACTATTTATACGAACTTACTCTTGAAAACTTTCGTATTTTACATTTGAATTGAAATCTACGTTATAGAATAAAGCAAAAAATAACAAACTTTCCAAGAAATATTTCTGTAGATTAAATAATTGTAGTCTATCCTGAAACAAAGTTAGGCGAGGCGTCACGATGTCTGTCGCATTATGTAAATGTTTCTTTTTAATCTTCACAAAAACAATGTGAGTCGGAATGATAGCTAATAGGCGATACTTGATGCAAGTCACGGATGGATCCAATATCTACATGTAAATTTGAAAATCTTGTAAATAAAATCGTGGGAGCGACGAGCGGCCAATCTCCTTCGTTCACGATGAGCCCTGTAAGAGAGAGATTGATTTCATTAACATGTTTGCTATATCTTGCTATTTCCTCCAAGGGTTGTTTATCTTGAGCGCGATCCAATAAAGTTACACTGGGGTTTGTCATATATAATCATTGTACGAATATCCCCAATCTCCTTATTACGATGAGTTTCCTTCCTGTTTTACTCATAGATATGTGCGGTTCTTCTTTGTTGGCTTTTCTTAAGTCTGTTTCCTTATTATGTAACTAAAGTTGCTCGATGACAATATCTTAAGTAATATTACTCCATAGATCTTTGAATATTTTAGTAATGTACACGAAGGGATTGTATGCAAATGTGCTTACATGTTCTTTCGTAATATCCGATAATAATTCTGCACGTCGCCTCAAGCGTTGGTAAGGACAATGTCAACGCAAGGACACGAAAACATGTGTCGGCAATTTCTGATTAATTTTACGTGTCTGTCGATGTTTCCATGCTCTGATGTATCTGAAAGACAACAAAATAAATAATTAAATAAAATTTCATACGTAATACTTATCATTAATCTACACACGATGTTCTCTTAGTAATAAAATGTCGAAGTAGTTATTTTCATCTCTATACACAGCAATCTTGTAATACCATAAAATCAGTAGGTATTCCACCCAAAATATTCAGACCGTCTGATCCTTAGAACGTGATCGACAGACAAACGAGGCACAGAATCTTTTCATCAAGATATTAGGCTTATTTTCTTATTAAAGTCGAGTCCCACTTATATTTTACGGCGAAACTAGAGACGAGCGAACTTATTTTGGAACGGTACAAAAGGGCCCCGTTTACAAAGGCTAAAGGCAAAATGCAGTTGAGTCAATCTATATGCAAATTTAATAACAGTTGCTGTAATAAATTACAATATTTTGGAGCAACGAAGTACTAACAATGATCATGATTTTTCACCATTCTTGTTAATTGTGTTTCTGACTTTAATTAGCTCATTACTTTTCGTGAAGAATTAAAATGGATATAATTTATAATGAAATATACATAGCTGCCGTATAAACAGGTAGGTAGGAGAGTAAATCTTAAATAAATATAATTAAATATGTAATATGCATAGGTAAGTCTTACATGTAACTCTATTCCTAAGTATGTAGGTAGATAGATAAGATGGCGTAATGAAAGTAAAACTGTAGCATCCTCAATTTGGATGCAGGAGATATTGTTATGAATAATTTTAACATAGTAGCCGTAACTAGGCTTAACATTTGAAATGCCATTAACTTTAGATAGCGAGTGACCTCGTTTCCACTTGGAGGATTCAGTGTCTAATTCCCGGGGTGCCGGTTATTATACACGGGCGATTAGTTGGTTAGATTTAAATCTATATGCAATCTAATTGTTATTTTTTATAAACATAGCAAACTGTTTATCAAAAATTAGGTGACATTGAGAAATGTGATTAGGTTAGGTTAGTTTAGGTTAGGTTATTTTTCATATAAGTCATCTTAAAGTAAGTTATAGGTGGGGTAGGTAGGTATAGGTAGGAAAATTTGTTGTTCTTCAGTCTTCGTAAAAAAATCTATTAAAATATCAACGTCCTCTGAAAACTCTCCCTACTTTTCTATACAAATTTTGTCACAATTATTTATCGTTATCAAATTGGCTTCTGCCTAATCGTTTCTACCTATTTCTATGACTTCCTTATTATCCGTAAAATTTTGGTTTGTTTCATTAAGTTTAGTGTACAAACATGCATGTAATATAAGTTACATATAGATACGGTTTTCCACACCAATATAATTAACTAGATAGATAGATAGATAGGTACATAATTATATTCCTGTCTTCCATAGAAAACAATTCAAGTCGCCGGTCGGTCGCACGGTCGCCGGTCTGTTTAATCTAAAGTGCGGACCAAACGTGAAATTAGAAGGGAAATAGGACGAGATAATTACCTCCCCGCGCTTCCGTCGGCCCTCTGCCGAGTTTAATCTGTTTAAACTTTTATTTACTCCGCTTACGCAGAATTGAGCCGATTAGCGCAGAGTCGGCAAAGAAACTTTGATCTGAACTGCTTTATTGAGCTTCCTAGTTTTTCATGTGGTAACTAGACTGCATGGTTCAGGTAATGGTTATAGGATTCTAATTTAGTATGGTTTGAAGCCAAAACGGTAGGCGCCTTGTAATGAAAAGTTAGAAATTATTTGTGATTTCTTTGCTACCATATTACTTTCAAATCATTTTGAGCATGCTGGGTGCTATGGTGATGGACATTCCCACTTTAAGTCGCTCCTTTGTAAAACAGAGGTGGACTAAATATTGGCCTGGAATAATAAATTATTTATTAATATAATTTATAAATGACCTACCTATTTCGAATTAAAAAAGGAATAAAATAAAACGTCGTATAAACGTATTTTATTGCTTTAAATTAAATTCATTATCATAAGAGTTAGCTATATTTTTTTAATTATTGATGAAAATAAGTCAATACAGCCTATACATATGTATCTAGTCAGTGTAGGTACCTATGTATCAAATTACAAATAGTAAGTTTAAAATAAGCGAAAACATTTTCGTGAGTTTACTAAGAAGTTTTGTTACGTTTAATTAGAGACGGACCCGGTGATAGCATCCCAAGCATTCGGAACATTTCAGCTTTAGTTAGGTATCCGTCCGAGCAAGCAAAATACTTCAACCTTCTCAATTATTTGCACTAAACTCGCTTCTACATAAATAAATTATAGTAAGAGAGAAACAGTAGATACCTAGGTACTAGGTATGTAAATTAGGTATATCAGACAGCGATTAAACAAAAGATAGATACCTACCTACTATTGAGTGTTGTTTGTTTGTTGTGTAAGATAGGTTAGGTTAAGTTATATTTATATGTTAACGGGAATCTCAACCAATATAATATTTTTGTCCTTATTTATCAAAAAAACTAATAAAACACAAACATCAATTTGTGCCATTTTATTATTTTTAAAGCGGCCTGGAGGGCTAATTCGTTGTCGGACAACTGGTGTTCGCCATGGCGTTCAACGTGTTAAAAATCCCACGAGATTATAGGTAATAGTTGTAATTTTTTTGTTTGGGTATTTGAGATGATTGATTTTTTTCTTTTAGCAGCAGGTACTTACTGGTGTTGTTATACAAATTTAAATAGTACATACCTATGCTTATATATATCTCTATTAACATGTAGATTAACTAAATAACCAATGTTGCATCAAAAATTAAGCAGGTACCAACATTTTCTCTACTTTTACTACTTTACAAAGCTAAAAACTTGCTAAGTAGTAATTATAAAGAAAAATACATTTTACTTATTAAGTACATATTACCTACTTAATAACATAAATTTACAGTCATTGTCTACACGTGAGTTATTTAAATTTTATTTCTTAATAAATAAGACATTTACGTGAATCATAATTTACGGTTGCTTGTTAAGAATGTCTTAATTAATTTTATACACCTAAAGATTAACATTTTTGTGAATTATATTTGTAATTAGGATACATATCTATCTTTTATATTTCTTATTTTAGAGGCCAATCTTTTACATCTTTAAATAACATTATTACCTACTGTTAACATACCGTAACAACGTTAAATGTTAGTTTAAATTACCTACGCTGTACTTAAAATATTTACAAATTCAAACTATGCCTGATAGAAAAGTCTAAAATACCCATATACTTAAAAAATATGACGACAATTGATAAAACGTCATCATAAGCTGGACGTTGAAACAATTATTTAGGTTAAAAATACCAACCGGAATAAGCTTCGTCCAAAAAAGCTCCCCATTCCTTTGTAATGCACTTGCAGCGCGGCGGCCATATTACCGACCTTTCCATCCCGAAACACGTTTGCGTGCAACATACACCTGTCTCAGTCACACTCATATCAAACTGCATATCGTTATCTCTAGCCCCCGAGCCCTCTGCACCCAATTAGGACAATACGCATGCGCGCCGCGTCAATGTCAAATCAATCTTCGTAGGCTGATGCAACCAGACATAATTTTAGTTTACGTTCCTTACATGATATTTCTCTAGTTATTTAATATGAATATGTTTTTGTTACAGATTTATGGACGTTGCAGCGAGTCTTCATCGAATACTAAGGTAGGTGAAATAAGATAAACATCTCTTAATTTATTTGTTGTAGGTATGCTTAACTGTACCTATATCGACGAATGGTAGTGGGTGTTATTTTGGTAAGCAATTCTCTGAATATAAATGTGCCTATTAAAATATCATTATACTCAACCGTTAATTAAATCGTTTGAAACAACGTAGAAAGTTACATATTCATGAACGAAAAATAATTTGAATAAAATTAGGTATCTATATTGGTCTCTTATTATGTGGATTTCGCCTAGGAGACGTGATCGTGAACGCTTGTTAAATATTTAGTCATAGACGGTAGCAAATACCATATTTTTACGAGTGGCAACACGGGCTCATTACTATCTTATTACACACGGTGTCGGCGCGGGCGATGAGCCCAAACACATCCAATTTCCCAACTTCCCATTTATTGATATTGACTCGAAGAGGACGCTTCGTAAATGCTTCCGACCCGAGATGTCATCTTGCTGGAAGAGCCGGGCACTACAGGTATTCGAGTTTTGAATTTTATACGTATGTACGAGTACCTGTAATATAGATAAAATTCAATGCGTATCAATATACATACAATATGCTCTATATACTCGTAAATTGTAGAGCATATATGAGTAGTAGATAAGTGCAAATTGGTACAAATTTATGAGTTAGATAGTTTTACCAATTGGGTAATAGTTAATAGAATTAAATTATAGGTACTTAAAAGTAAATTAAATGTATTTAAAATTGATAATAAACAATACTTTCGTTTTTCTTTTAAAAGGCATTTATATTATATTTAGGTAATTTTATTATTAGCATTATTAAAACAATTTTTTTTTTAGTTTTGACCATATTGTATCATTGCAACATGTTCCTATCCCAAACCTAGATAACACACTATCTAGTAAATGCTTTGTAACTAAATCTATGATTTCGATATATCGTGGTATCACTTATTATCATCAAACCTAACGCCAGATAAGCCGAAACCGGTACGTGACTTGTGAAAAATAGACGTTTTGCCCCTGGACGGCAATTTGTACACGGCCCGCGTAAACACCAAGGGAACTACGAATGCTTACATAATAAGATTCATTAGTAACTATATCAATGTGTGTGTACGTTTTAGGTGAAGACTACGTGGAAAGACCACCAAAATAGCTATGTTCCTAGTTGCCTTATTGTCAAACGTTATCTTGCAGTTATTACGTTAGGAGAGTCAATTATCGATGCTTAGACAGTCGATACTTGATACCTATTAAGCCTACTTAGATAAAAGTAATGGTATTTTTTTATATCTTTGACATAAAAATATTTTTTAGCTTATAGGTAGGTACTAATGTCCTCATGTAGATAACTATATTTACCTAATACTAATATCTTCATTATTATTGGTCAATAGGTACGAGTATGTTTTAAATATGAAACGTTTACTTTGCATAAATACTTGAAATGGTTGAAAACTTGAAAAAAGCACAATCATAACTAAGAATAAAAATATAATTTTAATTAAGTTAAATACCTACTTATTATTCGAAAAATAACCAATCAGTGTAAGTTGAGGTCGGGCCAGAAAAAAACAAAACGCCCGAGGGTCGATCGTACGATATTCCTAATATGGTAATGCGAAACGATATACGAACCCAAACTCGATATCACGACTGGTCGTCGAATAAGGAGTTGTATTCACAGGACCCACACAATATATTAACTTTAATTTTACTTATTTAATTTAAATCCAAGTAATTAAGTAAACATAAATCAATTTATAATGTAGGCACTTTATTGAAAAAAATGTAAATTAATAACAAGACTTTTCTTTGCAGTCGAGCTAAATTATATAAATCCAAACTAATTACAATTTTGTAAACTGACTTATCTAGATGCACAATAGTGTGTTTACCACATTCGGGGAACACACGACACACGTTATGTGTCGTTATACATTATGCGATACAATTATTGTTTGTCTTCTTATATCTAATAGATATTTTATGAGCTAATCTTGCAAACAGCTTAACTGATTTTAATGGATTTTTATGAACACAAAAACGTGTTTCAGGCAGTAGTAATTATGTACCTGTTTTAGGCCAATTACACACTTAACTTACCTATAAAATAAAAAAACAATTATTTAAAAAAAATATAAGTATTAGATGCAATATTTAACACTACCTACTAGTTAAGTGGGTACAACGAGTGACCTACATAGAGTTGCGCTTGAGGGGTTTAGCTTCCCGTGGAGGCAATCCCTTAAAATCTCTGCATCGTAATAACGTATACAACTCTCATATCTTACAATATCAGACAATACCCAATCCTAACGAAATAGGTTCAGAATTTTGTTGGCATTTTGATAAAATAAATTGCTTATACTCGTATTTTGTCGTTTTAAATCTTATCCAGAATCTTCCTTAAACGTAATACAAATAAGCTTTTTTTACAAAGCACGATCTTTTATTTTTACTCAAAATACTTTACGCTCTGCCTACCTACTACTACAACCTATTTTATTTCCACTATCTATAGTATTTGTAACAACGTAAAGACATTGCTTGTACATAAGCATAAGCTTGTTCATTTTAGGTAAATATAAACGATAGCTCGTTACATTATATATTTTACTTACTACAAACTGTAATGTTAAATAATTTTAGAGCGTTTAACCTTTGTCAGACAGTCGAATAATCCTCATCTCTATGAGGAAAATAAAATGAAATATTAGACTTGTCTATTTTAAAAAGTTTTTCATACAAAGTTAAGCTGTTGTCTTAAATGGTGACCTTATTTGCAAAGAGGGCTTGAAGCCTGAGTCTCTATCGATTTTATGTGGCACAAGTTAACTAACTGTCGAACTTCCGTACTATCCCTTATTTAGAATACTCTTCTTGCTACTTTGTTTGGAAGATATCAATTTGACCTCTTCAAATCTTTGGTAAGATTTTTTTACCAAAACATAAACAGATATATACCTAAATCTTATGTTTAGTCATCGAAAGCACGACAAAGTCTTGAAGGAATTCTTCTTATAATGACCGGCTATCAGTAGGTAGGCATCTAAAGTACATACTTACTTGCATATAAAAAAAATATTATGTTTTGCAAATGAAAATAAATAAAAATTAAATTTACAAAAAATTATAACCTTAAGGTATATACCTAAACTTATGATATTTTAAATGTACAAAAAAATATTTTTACAGAATTTATTTTATTAAAATAACACGAAACATAATATTAACCTGCGTTGAATTTCAATTAATTCGCAAAACCAATCTGGTGGAATTTGGTAAATGTAATTACGCGAGGGTGCCGGCCGTCATTTACATATGTAATTAATATAAACAACACCGAGGCCAGTTAAAAAAATACAAACGCTATTTTTTTGTGTCCGTTTCATACGTAGGTACGGTTACTATGGAATTAAAAATGTATCTTATTTTATTTACAAATAGAGATCTCTAAAAAAAATCTGCTTAAATAGGCACTAAGTTATTTTAATCACGCTTATATTTTCGTATTTTTATTGTAACAAGACAAAATATAATCCAATGTGTAAATAAAAAACATATTATGTATTTATGATAAAAAATATTTTGTCAATTTAGTAATATGAACTTTTTCATGAACGGGAGCTTTTTTGTAGTGTATTTTTATAGTGTTAAAATTACTGCCTAAATGTAATGTAATAATACAAAACAAGTGATGGTATAACTATAGGTACTACAAATATTTGACGTTTACGTTTTACGTTCTCTGAACTCCCAATTTAACTGAAATTCGTACAAAATTGGAACCTGTCTGCTATAGTGGAATAAACGAAGCCAATCAGAGATAAATAACCTTCGGTCCACAGCGTGCTCGTTTCATTTGCATGTCGAGTGCGGGGTGGGAGGGACATGGTATGGCGGCCCACCTGACTCTGTACCCTTACCATGAGTTTTTTCGTTTCGACAAATATGAATGTTTTGGTATTTGTTTACGTATTGGCCTATACAATTTTCAAGTTCTGACACAATCCGCTAGGGGCGCTGATAGGAAATTATATGGGCAAATACGTAAACAAATACCAAAACAGTCATATTTGTCAAAACGTAAAAAACTCCTGTTAAGGGTACTGACTCTGTACACTTACCATGAGTTTTCAAAACATCCCACAATTTTACGTTACGTTTATTCAATCCATTATATTTTCCGTTTGCTTCAGTAGACTGAGTAAACGTTACAATAAGTAAGTGCTCAAGTCTTTTTGTCTGCTTCACAAGTTCGCAAAAAAGAGAGACAAAACATGAAACATGACATTTTGTCAATTTAGACATTTAACGTTACGTTACTGACGCTGATTAGAATTTGTATGGGCAAATACGTAAACAAATACCAAATCAGAAACAGTCATATTTGTCAAAACGTGAAAACTCATGGTAAGGGTACTGGTACTATAGCGATTGTTTGCGTGATACTACAGTTTCAATTTCCAAACGAAGTAGTTACTGGGTTTGTAATGGTTTATTGTTACTCAAGTTACCTATTGATATTGAAATATGTTATTAACTATTTTCGTAGATAATTAATTATAAGTTAATGATGTAGACCGTATGAGGACGGTAGAACAGTTCGTGGTTTATCTGCAAAGTCTTCACCTCACATTACATCAAGTTTACATCTGTTTCTGCCTTATAAACAGCGTAAGCTTCTGATATAGCGGTGTAGTAAGGGAGACATAGCTCTTTATACGAGGCGTTTTAACTTAGTCTCGAGTCCTCAGGTCAGGGGTCTCGAATTCTCTCTGGGTTTCATTACAAATGTCTGTAGGTGGCAGTGGTCACATACAATCAGGTGGACTGCATGCTTTATTGTTATTTGTACATGAAATGATTTCTATATTCTAAGGTATAATGTGATCATTCCCGTCATAATTATTATGATAAAAGACCTATTCTAATATTATATGGATACAACAGACTTTTGTACTAGTAAGTACCAAACAAAAATGTCGTAGTCTCATCAGTTGTTTTGTGCATAACAGGCCTCGAATCTAGTCAGTAGAGTTCAATAACCTCATTTAGCTCGGTACAATTGTGTAGGTAGGTACTCTAATGTTTTGCTTTGAAACATATTAGAATAGGTAAGCGATTATTTGAGTCGAGCAAATTATATTGGTTTATAGTGCGGTGCCTTCCAGGTTCGATCCCGGGTCACGCATTATTACGCATATTAATTATATATTTGTTTTTGTGTAATTACACTCATTATAGGTAGAAGTTATTCCAGAACTATTGGATCTTTAAATAGGAACCTTATAATTATTGCATTATCTCCCATCCGCATTAACTTAGCGTGGTGGAGTACGTTTCAAACCTTCCCTAATTATAAAGAGAAACTCGTTTACAACAGATGGGTAAAAAATAATTGCAAAAAATAGAACGCCTGTCCTGCCACGCGTGTGTACACTTGTACGTGCGTCTACACGCACGCGTGCACTTATGTCACGCACACCGACACGGGTTGTGAAGAGAATGCAGCTAGTTGATTTCATGTGTGTGGTTAGAAAGCGCTTAGTGGGTAGGACGCGCTTGCGAGTACGAGTATGCACGCTTGACAAGAAGCTTCCCAAGTTCCATATTTGAATAATGTATGTAATGAACAAAAATGTTGTAGCATAAAATACTACCAAGCGAAGTAAATATGCATATATTTTTGACTAAAAAATCAGTGCTCGTATAAAATACAGTTCGAATTTATACGACGAAATATAAATATTATTTGTCTAGACCTACGATCGTGAACTTTATAAGGTTGCAGCTGCATTTGCGAATAAAATAAAATATTTGTTTCGAAAAAGCACCTTGTATTGGAAATATGTCCGCAGCTATTCCGTAGAGGACGACCGAGGAATCTTGATATGAATTGCTAACGTTGTTGGGACATGAATCGCTTGAGAAAATACATTTTTGAAACAATTTATGTACAGCTGTACTGAAAACTTATGATTATAAACCAACAAGTAGGTATATAATATACCTGCCAGTTATACAATTTTATGGTATTAAATCTATTGATTATTTTCTTATTTGGGGTCTTTGAATAAAAGTAAGTATTTTGCTTTGACCAAGTTAGTGGCGAATATTAGTAATTTTTTCATACTTGTTCGACGTAAAATTCTACGTATAAAAAGTAGTTAAATTACCTATAGAAAAAAAATGTTACGCTTATTAAATACTTTCCTAAAATAATGATTATAACATGAATTATATTCAAGTGCTATTTCACCTACTTTACTTCATAACAAAATAAGAAAAGTATTCCGAAAATATAATGAAACTTTGTGAACCTTCGACCCAAACAGACGTTGGCGTCGCTATTTGGCGCCAGATATTGATAAGGCAGGCATTAGTTACAACAAACCGACCTTACATCTATCAGGGAACAAACATCTTGTCCTGTTACTATAGAGAGACTTTATCAAACAACATACGTCTTCCTTGGACATGAATCAACTTAGGACTTTATCTATATAGATTCATATCAATATATTGAAGTATGAAAATACCAACATTTGCTTTATAGGTATACTTACCGGTTGTTGTACTAGTAGGTACTATGTTAAGTTGAAAATCGTATATATACCTATAAGTTACCAACCGGTAACTCATAGGTATATAATTATATATACGTAAAATTGTCATACCCAGATTGAATTAAACGAAAATTAAACGAATTAAATTCAAGGAATCTTAATGAATTTCCTACAAAAACACTTTGACTCTCGCTTCATTTTTTGTTTCCTAATCGATATTCTCACCTACACATGAAAGGTAGAACGAATTACATGTTCCGACTTGATTTGATGGAAACAATTCAATCTTACGGTTTCAACTAACAAACTAAATTACAGCGAACACGGGAAGGTAAAAATACGCTGCCGAAATCCTGAGTTGGGATCCATACAATTTTAGGTAATATACTTAGACTTACCTACATAGGTGTATACGACTCGACTTCTGGTGTAATAGCTTTCACAACAAACTTTATTCCTTATTTTCTAAACTTTTGTAGAAACTAGAATTGTTGGCTAAATAGGAAGGTAAATGGAATAGTTTTATAAATATAGGTACATTCATTCATATCTAAGTAATGAGTGAATTGTAAAAATACATTTATTTCAAAAGCAAATTTAACTTTTATTCATTAACATTCTTGTCACAGGCAAGACAAGATAAGTATCTATCTATAGACAATACGAGAACAACAAGTACCTAATTTTGACTTATGTTCTTTCGTGTAATGACAGTACCTATTGGGTTCTACTAACTGTCACGTAGTAGAATAGTAGTAGTAGGTAGGTAGAAGTCCTCATGAGTCCAAATGCATAATCTATACGAATATATCTAGGAGCCGGTTAACGGAACGGGGACCGTCGTTCCGAGCCAATTGTTCCCGTACGTGACCAAAGCTTCGGTCAGCAGTTCTGAAACTGATACTCCCTAATCCTTGCAATGAAAAGAAAAAAATGAATTCGTAAAAATACTTTACAATTTTTAAGAATAAAACTATTACAAACAGCTTGTAATACCATATTAGGTATATACACAGTTACCTACAGTTATGAGCTGGACCATTGGGTCTAAGGATTTAATGTCAATATTTACTTGATTTGTTTGAAAATTATTTGCATATAAAAATTATTATCAGTTGATTATAAATAATGCATTACATCACAGGTGATTTGGTTAATTTCTTGCGTTCACAAATTTAAAGTGTGAAATGTGCAAAATCGAAATAAGCTTTTCCAAAAAATATCATGTTGACTAATATTATTTGTCAAATAATTTCAGTCCAGTAAATAAGTCCAGTCCCTATAGGTTCGTGTAATAGGAATGTATAAAAATATTACGGTGTAGGTCCGATCCGAACTAAAAGAAAGGCGACTGCGTCTTATCGAAACGAAATGGCCCCGAGAGATGACGTGGGTAGCTACCGGTAAGAGCCAACAGGCATGTCTATAGCACAGGTGGGCGGGGTCATAGAGTAAGTCGCTAAATAGAGTCCTAAAGCAAAACTTCGATTTGACTGCGACTATATTATTACTGTCTGTGACTGTGACTGTTATTGCTGTACGGAGCTAATGTTTTCGTTGAAAGTAAAGTTAAGATATACCTAGATAGGTATAATTGTCGAATTATCTGTCGCTTTCTCTTTCAAGTACACTATTAAAAGACTAAGCTTTGTAAAAAAGGAATCAGTTTGCAGTTAAAACCAATTTACGTGGTTAACTGCCGACTTATTATGACATGCATACGAATTCATTGCACTATTCCATATGATGACATATTGGGAGTCTACTTGTTTTCTCGTCTATGACGGGGGTAGCGCAGATATACCGTGGAGGTGATATGGGAGCATGTTTTATATTATTGAAGCCCGGACGGTATCCACTGTTTACCTTGTTTACAGACAAATGAGAGGGGGTAAAAATAATCCATCTACAGGCCTTTTGTTGTGGTATTTTGAAATGTTTTGTTTGTTTGTGTCTGAATTCAGTACTGCACATATATTTTACGTAGGTATTATAAAAGCTATCTGACTACTTATTGTAGGTATTTGTAATTTATTTCTATTTTCTTGATTCTATAATTAGATAACGTATAATACTTCATCAAAGTAGACTCAGTCGATTCAAGCTTTGGTCTATGCCTATACCGAGAAAATAGGCTTAGGGATCGAATTCTACACTAATAGCCCCACTCTAAAATGCCCTAAGGTACCTATGTTGCCTTTTAAATTAATACTAGAGGTAGGTATGTTTATACTTGGGTATACAAAGTCATGGTTCCAACTAACACCAGAAATGTAATCTATGCATTTAAATCATCTGCCTGGGCGGGGAGTCCAGAACCCCCTGTGACAGACCGGTAAGGCGACCGCTAAGCAACGTAGGTCACAAACAGATTTTTATGTTTTTTTGTTTCATGCAAATAAATATAACTATGAGCTTACAAAATAACTCTTTAAAAAATGACCAACAAATTATGACATAAAAATTATATACCTACAGATAAAATATAAAATAAGTGATAAGCACTACGGTATCTTTAAATTAATTAACGAACTCTTACAACTATATACACGAGTATGTAGTACGCCTTACGCAAATGAAATTACTTTCCAACATTGTACAAAAATTCAAAGCGATGTTATATCAAACATTTTGCTTTCATAGGACTGAACGAACAATGTTTCATATAACGCTGAATAAAACAAGAGTTGTTTGGACAAAACTCGCATCCCTGATTATATTTGAACAAATATTCCCGGATCTCGTGTACACAGTATAATAAGTCTCTTGGGCCGACAAATGGAGCCGAAAGAAAAACCATCGTGTCTCGTAGGTCTTACGTTTTACGTGATCCGTGAGCGTAGGTATGGAATGGAATGGACAAAGGAAAATCTCTTGAGCTGTATTAAGGTGTAAAGGTGGGTACCGATTCCCAAATGGTTGGGTTATTTCCCCCGTATTGTGACGGGATATCCAATGCATTCGTCGAGAAATTGAAAGTCAACGGCCGAATGGAATCATAAAAGAAAATGTGGACGCAGCGCGAAAAATGGAAACCCCGGTGCAGTACCTACAACATTTTGACTGAAATGGACCACTTACTTGGCGAAATTACGTGACAACTTCATTTGGAAACCAACAACTTTCTTACATATTTTAAAATATTTTGAATTTTGAATTACTAAGTAGGTTATTCAATATTGAATGACTTTTGAACTTCGGCTATATCTATCTGTAGGTACCTAATATAATAATCAAACCAAAACTTTAAATCCAAAGAAAAGATAAATTGATGATTGGATTCCTTATCCATAATTGATCTCTTGTAAGAGGTCAAAGTTTTGCAATTTGCAAGGTACCTACCTACTCCGTATAATATCTTGTAAAATATCTTTAATTATAAGTGGGTAATTGTAAGGTATTAATTAAAACAAATTTGATAAGTAATTTTCGGTAAATATCATTCGAAAGAATTTATTTAATCCAAGTTGTTCCAAAAACTGATGCTGTGACAGTACAGTTTTGCAAAGAAATTTTGTTTCAAGTATCTCCCCGAAGGCTGGTGTTGTTTTCGTAAAATAAGCCTTCTTTAGCTAGCCGGAAAGTCTGTTATCTTTTATGAATATGTAAAGATGGTGTATTTTTGGATATGAAGGGAAAATGTACGTAGTCGAGTCAGTCTTTAGGTTTAGAATAGTACGAGGAATATCTTATGTAAAATTGAGTACAGTCCCCACCGCCCGTCGAGATGGGACCGCCAAATATTGCGGGCTTTATTTATGTCCACTTGAAGTTCCCGTAACTATAATAGCGGTATTTTTTGCAAAACAAAACCCGTATGTATTTATAAGGTTTAACTTGATGAATACTTTACGAAGAATCATCTTGACCCTGGATGAAAAGTTAAGTTACGACTCTTCTTACATTTTATATTTTTTACACTTTTGGAATTTCTTTAAGGAGTTTGCATTTAATTTATGCTAACGGCAACGAATGGATTACTGTTTGCTATAGGAGTTTTTTTTTACTTGAACGAATTAAGTAACATGTACCTACATACCTAATACCTATACCTAATTAATTTATAAAATATAGGTATACTATTACTGAAATTGTATATTGTCTTATTATGTTTCATTGCAATAATGTGCGAAATATCTTATTGATTAAAGTTACATTTAGTATGTCACTTTAATTTTACTAATCATAGCCACAAAGTAAAAGTTATTTTTTTAATATGAATATGGCCGTTTTAAACAATAAGTCAAATAAAAAACGCGATACAAAAACTTAGTGCACAAAATTATACAAAGATCCGTAACACGATATATCGTTGGATCTAAATATTCATACGCCTATGATAAAGCGTATAACGGAACGTACACATCAACATGAACATATTACGGGTTCCACTCGTCTCGTATATCTACATCTCCGCATATCCGTAAGCTCTCTGCGTCGCAAATAAGCCCGAAGGCTTTTACCTTAAAATCCGCGGGATTGCGCTGATCTATCTTTCGCCTCCACTCTGATTACCATACACTCCTTTTAAAGCCCATACTAAACATGGATCCACTAAATACACTGTTCGCGCTTATTCCTTTCGATTTCATTAATTCGTATTCGTAACAAACAACACTTGGAATAATTCGTTAAAATAATTAGGTAATTACCTAAATAAATACATTTTTTATAAAACAAAACCTGACTGCTTAAAAATATTGCTCGTGCCCATCCAACTCCATACTACAATTGAGAGAAATCTAACCACATCTTTTATGTAAAAAAATGTATTGTTTTATTAGAATGCCCATTGTCGGGCGAACTAAAGAATGAAAAACTTTACCTTCTTCAGTCGGGTAATTAAATTGATTCATAGTTTATATCAACTTTACAAAAGCACAAAGCGATTCAGCAATTAATTATAAATTAATTCACTGTATATAATTTAAGTGGCTATATTTCCCGTGAAACATATTTATGAAACGTTCAACATAGTTGAACACAAAGGCTACAATTGCGTTGCTTGTCTCATAAATTATAATTACCGGGTAATTATCACTAATGAAGCTCTGAGAGACCAATCGTGTAAACGAGTCAAGTCGTGTTTTGTGATAAGTTCTAATACCACCAGGTGTTTTGGCGTTATAATGACTTGAATAACCTTTAGATTTAATGAAGTAAGTCTGGCTAATATTATATCCTATTCTAATACCTAATAGGTACCTCATTAAATTAAGTTATATTTGCATATTGTGTTATTAAGACTTATTCTAGTCATAAGTTAGGAATATTTACATATTTTGTTATTTACATTTATTCTACAGTTATAGATATATGGCACACGGTAGCTCTCAATCTGCATAAGATTGGTTTCTTCGTTGTAGATACAGAAGCGAATGGGACAGGAATATTCTTTCGCTTTTACTTTTGTATACTAATGTATTTTCGGGAAGATTTGATGATTCTGTAATTATCTGATGCTGTGAACACCATTAGGTGTTCTTGTAGAGAAATAGGAATCAAGTGAATAATATTAATGGTCTGATTGTAAAGACAAAAAATGCTGTAGTGCCAGAATGGACATCCTATGAGTATTTGACTATTAGTTATTATTTACAATAGTTAGATTCGTCTTGATAACTGTGCATGTTGACGTTCTGATGATAGACCCAAAGTTTAAGTAATTCCTTTAAGTAATCTCCTTCAAGAGTTACTAATTCATTCAATACAATTACTCTTCATTACCTTGAATTTTAATATCTTGCCACGTATTTAATTTAAGACAACGTGTAGGTAACCTTACAAAGTTATGCAAACCATGAAGGATTAAAACAATATTTGCAACTCCACACTGCGGGGGAGACAAGCCTCGCCAATTCCCAGCCTCTTTGTAATTGCGTTAACTTTAATCAACTTTAAAAGCCTTCCTACCTCACGTTTACATACAAAGGGCTGCCATTTTAGCCTAAAATTTTAAGTTACGAAATCCAAATTATATCACTTAATATAACTAATACCAAACGTAATAAAATAATAATTTTTGTAGGCATCAATTTACGTACAGGTTAAAAGCCTAAAAATATAATAATAAAAATAATGATTTTATTTTTATTAACACTATAGTACATAAAAACAATATGAAGTAGGTATTGTAACTTTACTAATTATAGACAAAGTACCTAATATATAAAAACGGTTTAAAGTAATTAGATTTTATTAACTCTACCTGTACATAATATTGTAAAAACATTTATAATAATATGATCAATTAATCATAGCGCTAAGTGAATTGTTTTTATTTTAATAATTCAGTGAATAACTTGAGTTTATTGTGCTAATTAAAAATGTACGACTATTAATATTAATTAACTTTAACCGAAACATTTTTATTTAGAAGTTTTTTTAAAGTACGAACAGATTTAGGCAGTCTCTGTGGATTACATATTCCGTATAAATAGATTTCGAATAACTCTTTTATAGTAATTGAACGCATTTTTCAGTAAATGCAATGTAGCGTTCTATAGCCTCATTCCGATAAATACCACCCTTAATGCACTGCACTTGAAGTGCTTCAGACGTATACGAGTATGCATAGATATGTGTGCTCTATATCGAGTTCCTTTTATGCTCGCTCTACGTAGAGTAGCGGAAAAGGTTTGTTCGAGTAGAGTCAAGGTTTTTATACTCATGCTTTGCGATCAGGTAACTTAGATGTATCATAAAATAAAATGAAGGAAGCTAAAGTAATTGTACTTATTTAGGTACGTGTATGTTTTCAAAAATAAATGTTTAAAGCATAAAATGTTAACAAAATTATTATACATAGGTAGGTACATATTAAATATATATATTAATTGTTTCTTCAAGAAAACTAGGTCAAAACAATAAAGTTTATTACATAAAAATGCTAATAAGGTTATTAAAGTTCTTTGTAATTAATAATGGAAAAAATCTTTCTCAGCTGATAGAAATTATGTTGATAGCACGCGATATTTTGCTTCATTAGGTCTCAGTTATATGAAATACCTACCTACAACCTACATACTTAAAACTTCACCTACCTTACTACACATACCTTGTTCCTAATACTGAATATAATGTGAATATATTTTGTATGAAAAACGAAATAAATATGAATACATTTTTTAATGAAATACATATCTTCAACAAAAATACGTAATGTTTGATAAGCCCACTTGAATTCTTTCGACATTCAAGTAGGTACATTACATAGCGTTGAGCTTATCCAAAAACATAAATTATTCAGCACTGTACGAGTGGAATCCGATTAAGATAAATATGACGTACGCAGCGGTTTCTAAAATAACTTATCGTTTAAGGGTGGAACGGGCAATGCTCACGAAAGCGGCTAGACTCTCAATCGTACATCATCGCGATCGATCCACGAGAAGATAACATCGGTACAATTGTTTGTACCTGTACGATTTCTTTAGATATATAAGTAAGTTGGTATTGGTATTTAATGGTTGGTTATAAGTAGGTATATAATTTATTCGTCTTTGAAGACAGCACATTTTTTGTTTCACTGCTGGGTACGGTCTCGCCTCAAAAAGTTCATTTAGACCATTATACACTACGCTGGTTAAGTGCTGATTGTTAGACTTGGCTATAGTGTGAATTCCGAATTAAAATCACAAAACAAATATACTATTGAGTACGCCATATGTTGATATGCCTATATTTAGAAACTTATTTGCCTAATAGGAATATCTTTGTGGTGGATGCCCAATTGATAATGGTACAGAATTATGGTTTTAATTAACGCGTTAAATTGACGCTGTGACGATTATTCTTTAATGTCACCAATACGTTTGTTTCAATATTTGCTATACCTACGAAAAGCCTTGATAAAAGCAATCAAATATAAAAATAACCGGTTCATGATACTAATCTGCGAGTAAAAACGTTTGACGCGGTAAGTGCTACATCGTTCTACTGCTTTCAACACGAGAATGCGAAGGCAGTAATTAGAAGCCAATCAGCTACCAATGAATCTGAGAGCTTTAAGTGACCTCACATCCGTAAAGTAATTTACCAGATTGATTTAACTAGTGAGATGAACGACTATTTATAATCGCTTAGAAGAATTAATCCATTAAACTTGATGACTTTTTATAGTTTGTTATAAATGAAGAGAAAATAACTGGTACTTGTGAGGAGGTTTCCGGTTTTCTATTTGACGCTGTTATTTATGACTTTCTGAGTAAAAAGTGCATTTTCAAGAGACATTTAAGATATGAGCATTGATTTATTCGTTTAATGAAGTTATGCAATTATAAAATATAGCTATTGAGGATATTTTTCAATTTTAAAAGGTTAAAATCCGGCAAAAAATCAAAATAAAAATTCCTTACCGATACAGCTGCGAAGATTTGCGGTTAATTAAAATTGTTTATTTTACAATATAACAAATTGTTTATAGGTAGATATAAATGATACGTTTCAAGAGAAGTTAGGAAGTTTACTAAGCGGCCCGATTCAGCTGCTCCGGTTTAAACCAAAGAATTTATATTTGAAGGGTCACAAAAGCAAAAAATGGGGAAAGTTTAACTCCATTGTGTCACCCCAATGTAAAAACTGGGCCAATAGGGAAGAGATACTGCGTACAATTGATTTTTTCCCACCAATCGATATCGTTTCACAAAATGGCCGCGATTGTCAAGGATGATTTTTTGTTGTTTTTTTTAATTTGTGTTCGAGAAAGTTTCGTCTGGATGGATACAAATTCAAATATAATAATAATGTACAGTGTTAAGTATGGTGTAGTGAGGTAGAAATGAGAATAATCAAATACAAAATTAGGAATAAATATTTTTTTAATTTTGTGGTTATAATTTATTTACTATTTTTTTAAATATAAAAACCGATGCGTTTCTTTAAATAAAAAGAACACGTTGTTACATGTTTTTATATAATTTAATACAATAAAACCTGAAGGCAAAAAACTCCAAAGTGGTGCATAACATTTTGTAATATGAAACATTCTTGCGTCGACACACACTTATCTAAAGATACGCGTTTATTCAGTTTGGCGACCCGTTATGGTCTGTGTAAGTATGTCTTATCGGCCAAAACTTGATCCACAGGATACGGAAATGTTAAGTATTTTATGTATGTAGTGAGAGGTTTATGTCTTTGTGTACCTAGAGATATGTAATGCAACTATTATAGATACGGATAGATGAAGATATACCTACGTCATAATCCGTACATAAGCACCTATAAAATAAATTCAGTATCTATTTATTTACAAAAATAAAAAAGTTCTGTAAGGGATGTCATTTAAAATGATTTATTTTAATTATACATAGTTAGTTGAAATGTTCACAGACATTGAAAAAATGTAATAAACTTAAAAAACGGGGATATTACAGAATACGTACATTGTTTATAACCATTTTGTTTTTGGTCTACCTTTAAAACGGTAACAGACTGCAAACTTGACGTTGTTATAAACCAAGTGTAGTAAGTAAAGTAAAATAATTGACTAAAGTAGAAGTAAATTAAAAACAAGTAATTGTATATAATCAACACAATTTACAATTCCGGGTAATTTTATCGGGTATTTTTACATTCCGACTGTAAAAATACCCGATAGATATTCCACGAGTACCTACCTATAGTATTAAATATGCATAAAAATATGTAGGTATCTTATGTGGAGTAATTGTTAGAATGTACCTAATACGCTGATAATATCGGCAAGCCAATTAGAATAATGACACTTTACAACATAACATCTGACATTAACCTATATTTGTTATTATGTTTACTAATCAGTCAATAATCATACTATATCTAACTTAATAGCCATATATCATTACTAGACAAATGTCACATACCTAAGGTATAAGTTTACATGTAGTTTATGTTAAATTACATTACATAAATGTAGCAATTGTTTTTGTGACAGTTCCATTCCAAAGTGTTAGGTAAAACACTAATGTATTTATAACATAATTTTACCACAAGAGTAATATTTTATTTAAAATATTAACGCACTACACAATTAGAAGGTATTGTTGTTTTATACTTAAAAAAATGGATAATACGTAATTAATCATTATTGATCTTATTTTAAGTAATAGTTAATATAAAATATATCAAATATTTGGCAGTAGGTACATATTGGCTTAGTATCTTTCCCATTCTTCACTTCGCTATACTTCACAAATTTTGTCTCAAATATGTTTAACAATTTACATTCGCCTAAACGGCTGTCACTTGACTCTACAATATACCAAGTGTAATTTGATCTCCTCTGCCTATTTATTTAAGGCCAGTCAACTCATCTTAGTACTGTTACCAAACAAAAAACGATTTCACAATATTATGGTTAAGCATAAATGACAAAAACTTCGAATCATTCTAATTTTAGTTCAAAAATATAAGCGAAAAAATTATTATAAGTATATCATCAATCACCTCGAAGTTATATGTATATTATAATAATTACTAACTTTAAGGCTTTAATATGATTTACTTAAAAAGAAATCTTTAGTTTTGTATGTATCTACTTACTCTACCATTCCTTTCAATAAAATATAAAAGTCAACTCTACTTATTAGTACGTTATAATTAGATAGAAAAATTAAGATAAAAAATCTAACCAACATGTCTATAAACACTGGCACAAAACAAGTAGACCATCGAAAAAAGTTAAAAGTGAAAGCTTACGCCATCTATCGCCCGCGTAGAATAAAGCTCCCTTACAATGTGTGCTGTTGAAAGCATGTTTTCACTCACACAACTCACCTAAAATGCTACGAGTTTATTTACTAAGGCTCGTGATGATACGCTGCTCTATCAGTGTGTGCGTGTATCGCGTTCCTACAGTAACTGTACACGGGGCTTGCGTCTGTGTGCATAGAAGAAGTAAACTTGAATAAACACACAGGCGCGCTCCTATTCAACAAAGTGGTTGGGCAAAACTCCACGACAGAACATGTAGCGACATCTAGTAGGACTTCATTGAAACAATATCACGACGAACGTTTGGTAGAACGACGCACATGAACTTTCTTATAAGTTTATTTGTATAAGTTTTTTTTCTAATTAGAGTAATAAGAGTAACGCTACATTTTTATTTTAGGGTTAATAAAAATATAAAGTTATTTCATATCATCAGACTGGGGCACTTTCCATTATATTATTAATTGGCAATATAAATTTATATAAATCTCGTCACATACATTATGATGAAAAAATAAGTGATATAGAACGCATTGTGTATATGTTATTCACAGTATGAAAGAGTAAGACAATAATAAGTGATTTTAAAATTAGTTTAAAATCACTTATTATTGTATATTATAGTAATTTTAATTATATATAAATTTAATAAAACTGGTTTGCTGATTTTTCGATTTGCGGCCCTTTTGCATTTAATGAACGATTTATGTATGGTCCAGAAATGACACCGCGGACCCCCATACATATACTCGCGGACCCCCAGGGGTCCGCGGACCACAGGTTGGGAAACGCGGCCTTACATTATCACCTATAGAATGATGCCAAAATGAGTAACCTTTATTTATTTGATTTATTATATATGACACATACCTAATTCACACACCTATTTCATATCGTTAACAATATGAAATAGGTAAAGTTAATCTCCATTTAAGCGACTGCAGACTTTAAGATCGTTTTAAAAATGTATAAAATGTAAAAATTGGATAAAAATAAAAAGGACCTATTTTACTATATTTACATATTTGGACCTTTACAGGTACACACACTAGTATTATTTACAGAGTATAGTAAGTATTATGATGGTAGCTAAAACAAAAAATATGAAAAACAAAAATAAAAGGATCCCCACATAATAACTGCTATTTTTCGACGTTTTTACTTAATAAATTAAATCATAATTGGTAAACTCTACATTTTCTAAAACTGCTTGTATTTTTACAGCTGCTATAATGATAAATACTAAACCACAATTTTTCACAAACTCGTTGATTTGTGAAACCAATGGCTCAGACAATCGCAAAATCAATATTAGGACTACACCGTAGCATATAATGTTATTATATTTTGTAATTATACAACACATTTTAATAAATAGTTACAATTTTACTATTTATTAAAATATCTTTTATTTAATATATAATGACATGTCATTAATATAAATAAAATAAAAAATAAAAAACCTTTTATTTCTTGCATTATAAAATACATAATTTAAATTTAGAATTGAATTTCTTTGTTATTTTATCATTAATTCTATTAGGTATTATTATTTTTATTATTATTTTACTTTATATCCATAAGACATGACTATTTGTTTGCAAGAAACCCCTCTTTGGTGAAGGCCTCCTCCAGAGATAGCTACTTCAACCTGTCGTTGGCTTTTTGTAACCAATCCTGCCCTGCTACGCGCGTGATATTGTTTGCCCATCGTGCGAGAGGTCTTCCTCTTTTTCTATAGCTTCTAGGGCCCGGCCATACAGTTGTACGTACTGTAACCTATCATCAATTATTCTGGCTAAATGACTCGCCCATCTCCGTTTTTGTTTTTGTAAAAAGCTCAGTGCATCGATCACGGATTTCTTTATGCGGATTTTTTTGTATTTTTTTAATTTTCATCATGCTCATGATTTTCGTCATGTCATTACGTATGCAATTATTTAAAAAGCAAATGTATCTTAGAACATTAGGTAAAAAAATTAGAAATTGTAAGTAAAAACCATCAGATAATTTAAGGTTCTATCACCTGTCAGACAAACATCTAAATAATTATAATATTTTTTTGTACTTATCTCAGAGATGTCTTTACGGATGTTTTGAGTGCATAAATACTATTAGAACATAATTATTATAAGCATTATGAAAAGGACAATATAATTCTAGACATTTAAATAGATGAATAATTTTTCACTTACGACTCTATAGTTTGCGAGCGTCGCTTAAAATAGAACAGTTTATCAAAGAGTTTGTTCGTAGAATGAGATTGGACTCGATTTTATACTAATAATTTGAAAGACTAGCAAACAACTAGGTATAACTCCTTATTCTTAATAACAATATGATATAATTTTATGATGTGCCTACTTAATCTATTATAAGTTATTATAATAATTCTTCTAATTTATGAAAAAACAAATCTTTGGGGGGATGTTTATTAGATTCATATGGCTATATTCGACTGATAACGAAGGCTATTAAGATTTAATGAATTTAATTAGAATTTTCGACACACCTATTTTATATTTTTTGATAAAAAAAAAATTGTCGCTAATATCTTGTAATATTAAGGTACACCGGATACTACGTAGGTGCAATGACACTGAATTGAGTCTATTAAAGACAAGTATGGGCTAAAACGTTTTTTATGTTCAGTATCTTTACAATTCGGTTAACGGTACATCCCACATCATGTCAACTCGTATAACTTGTCATACAAGTATTTACGTAATTTACATAATTTACAACGTTACCACGTTGCTCAATTTTTAAACGTTATTCGATACAATACGCTGCATTTAGTTAAATGTAGAGTTGCGCAAAATGTATCACTAAAGTGAAAAGAGTGATATATATCTTTTGAACTCAGTGATATATATCACTCTTTTAGCTCAATAGCTCACTTTAGCTCAGTAGCTCTGTAAAGATACGCGACATTTTATATCAGTATATCAGAGAATCAGATCAAAATGTTTTGACAACATTTTTGATTCCTATAATTAATACAAAACTGGCAAGAAATTATATATGAATTATCACAGCCAACGCTATTTGTATATCCCGGTTTCCATGTTCTTAGCAATAAAATATTTTAATTTAGTGTTTAATACGTAACCGTAACTGTTATATATCTCAATCAACGCATTTGACTCGAATCAGGCTCACTACTCACTCTCAGTCAGTCGCTCATTTGACTCATCGCTCACTCGCGAGCTAGTATAACACTGTTGAGTTGAAGAAGATCTTATATCCGGAATCGTTTGAATCTATGAACTAAACCATGTGATGCGGATATAAAGATATAATTCAAATCCGTCGGAGTTGATGAGTGATTAGCTCTTTGGTGAAGATATATATCTTTTATATCACTCACTCGCGAGCTACACAATTCTAGTTAAATGTTAAGGGACCACCCACCTTACTGAAGAGCGTATCTGCGTTCAATATTAATTTAGTCATAAATCGTTAGTAGTTTTAAGAATTATATCATAAAGACAAATTGTTCCGTTCGATTCAAATTTTGAGCTACGGTTTATAAAACGTCAAAACGACACACGATGCGAAGTGTTCTCGCGTCATAAATTCGCGTAATGTTGTGTCTAGTGTAACGCCAACGAGCATGTCGAGCGCAAACGAATTTAGAATTATTTTTTCGTAACCCAAGGACGTAGTGGCGGACACCTACATTTTGTATCGCAGCCAGATTAGTTCATTGACATTTCGTAGACACGAGGGGATGGTGGGGTCGCGTTGTTTATTCGAGTGAGAGTGAGATGGGGATAGCGAGCTAGCAAATTGTCGCCAGCGTCTCGTGGTAGCAGGTGGCAATTATTGGCGCTCACGCGGCCGGCTGCGTTTGAACTTTTGAAGGTCGAAAAATAAGCGTATCAACGTTGCTATCTTCAATTATGTTCGTGAAAAATTTATATGTCAAGATTGGATGCTTTTTTGTGTCGCATGCGTCAAAACATGAAAGAAAATATTTTTGGGAGTACTTTTTGCTGGCTTCATTATTTTTTATTTTGATTAGGTATATCAGTGAAAGAAAACAACGAGTTATCCCTTTAATGTTTCAGTTTTAGAACGTAAATGATATCCAGATATATAAATAAGCTTCAAAAGAATATCTCAAATCAAGTTTTGTATGGTAACAAAACAAAAATAATTCAGCACGTCTAGTTAACCTTGAGTCTGCCGGTTTTTTATTTACCTATTACGTCACGGAATGAACGTGCGACTCTACTCGTGGCTTGCAATTATTTTGTGCTACATCTTAAGATTTGTGATTTCCGCTAGAACTAATATTAAATTGCTGATTGTTGCACATTACTAATTATTTATGATTATATATATAAGTTAAATGAACTTATATTAATGGAAACGGTAAAACTGTCAAAAGCTTATTAAGGGTCTCAATTTTATGTGGAGTTATATTAATTAACTAAAACCAACTTACTAAAAATACCGTAATGTTAGTAAAATAGCAAGTAATGTTTTGAATGTATATCAAAAAAATATAATTCCTGAAGTGAATAATAACTGAATATAGTTAAAATACTTAACACTAACTGGTTTAAATAAAGATAATAGAACGCCGGCGCCAGAACAGTCGGTACTATCAGTATGGTATATCTGAGCGGACCAAAATGTATGAATAATATTCGTATTAAAATGATAATTAAATATTTGGTATGTTTCATGCAGGTACTATTTTGTTGGAAGATACTAACTAGATGTTTTAAAATGTAGAGTTACTGTTAGATTAATACGCTCAATTTTTTACAATTCTACATTGAGGAAAAACTGAAAGTATATCCAAATAATCAAAAATGGCGATTTAAGATGAAGTTTACTAAGAAATTTAATATATACCTAACTGCATAAGTAAGATATCTCAATGGGCGATATAGTCTAATTGAAGCAACTAAATATGCTAAAATTATAGATCTAGATAATTTAATATATTTAATTCGGGTTTACAACTCCATATTTATAATATTAATATTTTTTTCGTCATAATTAATATTTAGTTATTAAGGGGAAAAACATAAAAAGTTTTATCTTATTTATACATAATTTATTTATGTATTACATTTACGATTTACAGTTTCTTCTACACCAAAGTAAAATTTAAGAATAAAAATAATATAGCAATATTTTCTACATTAGTACACTATTATATAAATATGATAATAAAGCAATACAAATGTCAATGCTAATTCCTGCAACATTTACATAAGAAAAGCTCTAATAGTAGGAATCTGTCCTAAATTAAAGCCTTTAAGACCATACAAGCTTATTAAGGTTTCTTAGATAATACTAGTGTATGTTATCTCTCTCTAGTATACCAGTTAAGGCCACTTAGAAAAGGGACGGATATAAAGAAGGGCGAACGTCCTTTAAAAGGCTTTGTCGGGAAACTCGTTTTCGTCGAATGCTTCGGGACGTTGTTGTTAATCATAGTAGAAAAATATTTATTTTGTATTTGTAACTGAGTGTTAAACACAAATAAAGAAAAAATGGTTTACTTTTAAGCAAAGATATATTTTAATATGTTTGTTTAATTTTTTTAGTTTATTGTATACAATTTAAGTTGGCAATTTTTGCCTGACGGTGGAATTATATTTCATACAATTTGACTCTTATTTTATTACAAATATATTACAGTGTTTTGTATATTTATATTATAATTTATTTTTATGTAGTAATATGTGGCGATATCAATGAAGTTAAATCAAATATCCCACAATTGTAGTGTTTGCATTTATTTAGAAATACCAAGGTGATTATCGAAATAACATAGATCTGTGATCTTGTGATTGTCTTGTGTGATGATCTTTTTCATACATTTTATACGTATTATAAAACAGAGTAAAATCAATTTGATCATTTCAATTAAAATTAAAAACTGTATTTTTTGTTCAATTTAATTGTTGTTTTATTGTTTTTAATTTGTCTATTTTTATTCTTTCATATCACAAAAAGTTAAAATATAGATTTTCCCATTAAAAATATAATTACATCAGATAAAATGTTTTTAACCATAATTGTAATAAAGCAAAATCTCCAAGGTACGCGAAGAATTTTAACCAAAAACTTCAGTAACATTTGTAAAAATATATGATGTTTTTCGCATAATCATTCATAATACATCCATACACGTACAAAACAATGATTATTGTTTGTAAAAATAAAGTAACATCAAACAATAAACATTTCTTATTAACAAAATATCAAACTTTCGTCAACGTCCCGAAGCATTCGGTGTGATTTCGAAGAACCTCCAAGGATTTTGGATAGATGGCGTTAGGTTCCACCTAATGGCGCTCTGCTTCCCGCCTACCGAAAACTAATTTTCCAATACGTTCTCAAATTTCGATTTTCTACTAGAATATTATGCTCTATTTCTAGGCGCTGCCAAAAATAATAACTTCAGATTTTGAGATACCCAACACGAAATGCCTATGAATAAATTTGTATAATCATCTCTCTTCAAACAAAATACTATGGGAGGAGGTCGTAGCTTATAACTTGTTCGTTGTTTTTTGTAATACTTTACTAAATAAAAATACGGTCATATTTAATTATGATTTACACAATAATTAGCATTTTAATCTCATAGTACCTTCTTAAAATCTCCACAAAAATATTTATATTAATAATTATAGCTATCAATACCTAATTTATTGTTTTAATATGTCATGCTATATCTTATATGAATTTATAATGTGGCTTGTCTAATAAGAAGTTGTCTGGACAAAATTTGAGTGGTTCAAATATATTGGAAGACGCTAATAGAACTTTGCGTTTCCTAAAAATATTAATAAGAGCCTATTTGAAAATTAAATCCGTAGGCGCGTAACTAATCTGCTCTTCGTAAATGACGCTTAGTGACAGTAATGTTTGTATTTTATTGTAGAAAATGAGATATACTACGAGTTAGTTTAATGTTGTTCCTAGATCAAAAGATGTTGCATAACCGAGGGCGGCTGGGCGTCCCGTCGCCATATTTATACCCACTCACACATACGCGTTTGGTTTCCGCATGCGCAGATTGCTCTCGCTTGTTTGTTGGTAAACAGCAATTGCAATGTTTGGTCGATAATTCCGCCCCATGGAAAATAATAAGGGATAAAGTATAAGCCGGACGGGGCAGAGGGCGTTGGCGACGCGCCCGCTTCTAATTAAAATGCTCGCTACCTTTCTAATTAGAAACCACCTGGCTCATTCTAACACACCCGTTGTTGAGTAACTGTTATATTTGGTTAACAGCTTACCTACACCTCGTTATAACGTTATTGATATTTATTTTTGACGTGATTGGCATAAAATTAGCTTGTTAGTTAAATGTTTTTAACGTTTAAATATGTTTACTTAATATGTGTTTTCACACAAAATATTGTGTAATAAACACATTTTCTAATGGTTTTATGTTAATTTGTAAAGGTGCCAAAATGCAGTTTAAACAAATATTTAATTAAAAGCGCCACCTGAAAGATAACAAGCCCGATAAGTAAGTAGGTAACTAATAAAATAAAATGGTTATGAGGTGCTATTATAGATATGCATATGACATCGGCAGTTGATAAAATGATATGTTAGTCGTTATATTAAAATTATGATAATTTACTTAAACGTTAATCTAAAAGAATTAAATAAAGGCAAGTTTGTATTATATTTATAGTAAATTTGTGAAAACGCTTAAGCCTGTATTGAATTATTGGTTATAATTATTTCATAATATTTTGAAGTTTTTAAAGTATTTTATTATCTTACAATTTTAAAACCCTAGTGGAGTATGCCTTAAAATAGATATAAATACCCTTTATAGGGGGTAAATAAAGTTTATCTATGAATAGAAGATCCAAACTACTTCGCCAATGATAGGAAAAGGGAACATTCCCAGAGATAAATATGTTGCGCAACAGCGCATACTTTTTCGTGTCATCCCCGGGACTATTTCGCGTCGTAGCGTGGAGTCATTCACTGAGTGTCGTGGTAAATATTTACATAACTGTATTACTATTATAACGAGATGTGTAAGAATTGTAACTGTCATTAGGTACATATTTAGTTACGTATATTTTAAATTAATAGTGATTTGAAATATTAAAATTAAGATCTATTCAAAGGGCTAAAACTTCTGTCTTCAATCCGGAAAATATATAAATAAGTAATTCAGACATCTGATCTCGTTATTGATCTACGCGTAACCTGTCCTAGTACTCATAGTGAAAAATCCTGCCGTTGGTTTACAAGTTTACAAAAGTATGTAATTTTTGTATGGAGCACTTAATGAAAAATCCACCTATATGTACCCTTTCAATGTTAATTGACATTTAATGGATGTCATTACTCATGAAAAGGTATCAAAACCCGTTTTAAAGGATATAGTTAATAAAACATTATCAACGGCAGATACATACAAGTTTTAGTGGCATATGCAGCATTTTATTTGCAATTGTGAAATTGCAAGAAAAGTGCAATAGATTATCTATCTATAAAATGATAATGATATATAATATAAAATGTACTTATAATTTACGTAGTTCGTTATTCTGTTTGATAAATAATTACAATCAGTTGAATAAATAGCGTCATATGCAATCAATTTAATACTTGTATCTCGTAAAGTGCAGTTAGAAATAATTTCCGACATGGTCATATCGCTTGTTTAAATTTGTTATAATTTATAGTATGATAAACTCTAACTCTGTTTGATATCAGCTAATGGCTGGAACCGCACTCGTGTTTATAACACAAATAGCGCATATCAAACATAAATAGAGTCAAGAGTTAATAGCTGTCTTTATTAGTTTAGACACTTAGTAACTGTTACGGTCATTTGAATATACTAATTAGGAGTTTTCATGCAATATAGCAAGTACAAATAGCGAAATGATGGCTTGGCGAAGCGAATTTATTTTAAAGAACGTTATAAAACAAATGACTGCAATTTTGTTATTTACATTTATGTGAATGAATAAATTCCTTGCTAATTAATTGCTACCTGTACCGATACCAGCCTACATACGAGCAAGTGCGTTAATATATTATGCTAGTAGTACTTATTTCATTTAAGTAAATACCAATATAATATGAAATGTTTTACTTATAGTTTTTGTAGTTGTATCGCTTTTATATCTACTGCAGGTATTTTAATGCTACGTATATACTATAGACTTTTGCGTCACTATTCTAGTCTATATAGTACCTTAAGTTACTCGTGCATTAAATGTAGGTAACTTTAAACTGCAGCCTAGTAGACATTTTAATGATGCGCAGAGTCCTGGGTTCGAATCTGCCTGTTAGTTTTAGGAATTATCTTTGTATATGTTTAAGTTCATAACTCCAAAAAAATCCTAGTGTGTGACAATGGGTTTAAAAAGTGTTAACTAATTATTTATTATTAATTATCCTCAAGGGTAGCAACCTTGTTTCAAGCTGTCAGAGTTTGCCACAACATTTACATAAAGAAATGTAAATTACGTTCGTACCTACCATTATTAATTAGTGAAGGTGTGGAATGCTTTTAAACGTTTCAAAGAAAATGTCCCTATGTCAATATGATACTCTTGTGGCGTCTAAGTTATGTCCCGAAGTTTTAAAAGACTCCTCCTTATCGCCCATGATATATTTAGATTACTAAAGTATTTCGGAGCGTCACCTAATGGAGTTTGTAAGTAAGTTATTGAATGACACCTACGCGTCCTATATGTTACTTTTTTAACACATTATGTACTTTTAAACTTGTCGATATATAATATAACTTTCATTGGTTCAGATATGATGCACCTAGGATTTCTTATACCTATTTCTATATTAGAGTGTAGGTACTGTACAAAACTAATCCTCAAGGGTAAATGTATCGGTTGGTGACCTCAAATAATGCTCCTATCTTATTTAGGATACGTAGCAATAACCTACAAGTCAGTAGAAAGGTATACATATTTGATAGATACATGAATAAGATGAAAATATTAAGAAACAAATTTTCATGCCAAACAGCACGTGTAATACACGAACACAATCCTAGCGAACGATGTGAGCTTTGTGTGCCGACAGTACCCTTACTATGAGTTTTGACAAATATGACTGTTTTGGTATTTGTTTACGTATTAGCCCATACAATTTCCAATCAGCGCCCCTAGCTGATTGTATCAGACTATAGTGTCAGTAACGTAACATTAAATGTCTAAATTGAAAAAATGGCGCGTTATGTTTTGTCTCTCATTTTTGCGAACATATGAGGTAGACAAAAAGACTTGAGCACTTACTTATTGTTTCGTTTACTCAGTCTACTAAGCAAACGGAACAGAATAACGGATTGAGTAAAAGTAACGTAAAATTGTGGGATGTTTTGAAAACTCATGGTAAGGGTACAGGTACGGGGACCTCCCACCCCCGGAGGGTGCACTACCCCGTTGCATCACATCTGCATGCAAATATCCGAATTTTGGGTTCGATTCGAAAATGATACCTTTGTTCAGTGAGTTGATGAGATTTTGACGGAATGATATTCAGACGCTCAATTTGCGCTAACGAGCTTACATTGGAGTAAATTGGAGACGTGATCAGTTTGTGGTAAATAGTTGTTAGTTTAGCGACACTTTAATTAAGGTTTATCTACTACAAAGGTATCTTTTGTAAGAAAAGTGCTACGTTGGCAATGATAAAGGTGAATTATATATAAATGAAAAAAAAAAACTTCATGTTATTGAATTAAAATATACCTTAATATAGGCACTTTAGGACGCTCCTATGTACCTACCTACCTGTATGTAAATATTTTTATTGTAGTTACACAAAGCGGACACAAAGTTATTCTGTCTTACAATAATAAATAATTATGTCTTTATTATTTTTTAAAAATTGTAATCTGTTCTTCAGAAATAATTCGATAGAAACATTTAGGTAAAATGTTTTGTTAACTATCGACTAATATGTTTCTATAACTTATTGATTAAAATGAATAAATTAAATACAAATTATCTTTTTATATTAAGAATACCTAAGTAATTCAAGTAGGTACGTAGAATTTCTCAGACATTGAACACCACAGATAACCAAAACACAACATGGGCGTTAAGTATATATCAAATACTTTACGAACGCCATAAAAAGGTATCGCAACGTTCACAGCATCGAATTACCTAAATTGGCTTAAATAAAACCGGCACCTAAAGCACTTAATGGGTTCGGGCGGAAAATAAGTGGCCATCTCTAATTGCAACTTGGTTTTTCTGCTAATTTTCGTTGAACCATCTTCCAGACGTTACGGTACATTGCGTCTACGGAACCCTACAAATTAAAGTAAACCTTGAATGCTGGTACCGCTAAACAAGTCTGAGTGCCTCGTGCATTTCTTTCTAGGTTTAAATTACAGGCGGAGGCGAGTTAACTTGACCTTTAGAGATTTATTTTTCTTACATATCGATACCTTAACTCGCAAATCAGCCAACTCCACTTTTTGTCAAAATGTATTTTTTATTTATTTTGATAGTAAATGGCGTTGGACGAAATCAAAATAAATAAAAAGAACATTTTGGATATAACATATGGATTTTGTGTGGTATGAAGTACTTACCCGCAAACATACTAATTTCTTTACTAAATAAAATTATGTAGATAAGTAGATAACAAAATTAATAGATATGGCTATTTTATTCTGTGTAAATACCTATACAAATTAACAACTCGACTGGACTCGATACATACTTGGAAACCAGTAAGTAAACTTATCAAAGTCTAAATAGGGTAGGTACATTGATTTTGGTAACATACCATATCTTAGTATCTTTCTGATTTAGGTATTTGACATGTTTTATTTTTGAAATATTTGCTTGATTAAATATAGATAGATAGTCTACATTAATTATTTAGCATAACTTAATGCAGGGTTTCCCAAATTTCATTTTAACTCTGTACATGGTGTAAATTTCTGACAATATCTTTGTTACTGAAGGTTTTTTGGTGTAGCGTTTACGGGCATAAAAATCATCTGCTTGCATATTAATAGGTAATCGTAAAGAATGTACCAATTAATATATTAATTCGTTTAAATATGAAAAAATAAAATTGTTGAGAATGAGAATGCTAAGTATGACTTCTGAAATAGGGCCTGCATTTAGAAGTGGCGAATGTGGTGTGCATATTATGTGTGTATGGTTTTACGGCTCCCTTAAAAAGAATTGCTGCGACGGCCCGAGGCTTCCCGCACATTTTGGGAAACCCTGTCTTAACATTGATTTACGTCACTCGCTCATAACTCAGACCACTCCCAGTCCATTCTTTCCGAAAACTTCCACTCCGTTACCGTCGCGTCGGCGTCGCGGCAACGTTAAAGACATAAACACCGTCCAGACCGCTCCAACTTTTGTAAAATATCTCAAAACTAGAAAATTATGAGTTGAACAACCGCGCTTAACATACAGATTATCAAAGTTTGTTGGTAACGCACTTTGGGACTAAATAACATTTCGACATGCATTTCAGTAAAAGTGTTAGTATCCATGTTTTAAAGAAACGATGGTAAACTCTTTTTACGCGTCTACATTTTTGTATAATTATATGGTTTTAGACTATATTTACATAAAGTTCTTGTCTTATAATTAAAAAAATATGTTTACGTAATAACATAAACCAAGGCATCTAAGATCTTTCTTTAATTAAGAATATCCACAAACAAATTGTACATTCATTTGAATGGGTCTCCAGTAAGTAATTCCGTTAAAACGTTGTCGAAATGACTTAATTCCAGTAATTGCAGACTTCGAGTTCAAATTAAATTGTAACAGTAAACGGTCCTGCCTAAAATTAATTAGGCGACTGCGATATAACAAGTATATTAACAAAACAATTATACAGTTATAATTTTGGCCTTCATAACGTTCGGATAAATGCACAAGTCGTTGAGGGCATCTGTTCCGCCCACAAACGAATAGTCCCATGGCCCTTAGGAAAATACCAAAGTATCTATGCAGTCAGAAGTAAAATTATAATCTCTATTCCGGGACAGTAAAACCTACAGTCGCGCTATACAACTACAAGAATACTGCTCACTATTTCTTCAGTTCAATGTTGTTCTGTTCTTTAAAATTAATTTAGGCCTCTTGAGACTCCACTCAGCTGCCAGTCGAGATTAAACCTATCTCAAGTTAATGAAATTGGTATCTAAACAAGACCAACGAAAACAAGCAATAGGACTTTGATTAAAAGAAAGACTGTTGGTGGTCTTTTATTTTATCTCTACTAATGTTAAATGCAAAATTCTGTTTGTTTTAACTTTTTCGGTTCATATGAAAATACCCATATATTTGGAAATCTTACTTACTAGGTTAATAAAATAAAATAAAATAAAATGTACAGGTGGTTTCAAAAATTTTTTTTATGACATGTACACATGCATTTTGTATGTCATGACAAACACAAGTTAACGACATTAAAATTATAATTGATATTTAACATTGCGTTTCGTGTTTGTTGTTAATTAAAATCATTTATTTGAAATATAAATATGAAATATGATTTCTTTTTAAGCACGTAAATAATGTTTTGTTGTTAAAACTTAATTCAACAAAGTATACTCTAAATATATATAATTCTATACTTATATGGTATTGTCGGAGTCTACTTGATCGAATTGATAAGATATTTACTCCAAATTAAAATATTTTTCTTAAGATAGACAGGCTAGTTTTTCACTGAAAATGTTACGAATTTTGCACTAGAATCCAAATCATGTCTGCACATTCTAGACAACGCCGCGCGTCAAAACTCATCTAAAATAAAGTGTCATTCGATATCCTTTAAAGCGGAAAATCTTGAGATAGCTATAGGTATAATTCGTTACAGGGTTTATTCATCGTTAAGGTAATACCATAAATTGCATGACCTGAATGCTTCCAAGTATCAGATCCGTGATCTGCAGGTACCTCGCGAAATTTCTGTCATAAACCATGGAATTTATGAGAGATTAATTTACCTTACGCACGTAGGTTTATATACCTACGTTCCTTTTTTATGTATGAAAGCAGAAAACGATCTCGGAGCCTACATTATTGTTGAGCAATAACTGCCGCCTATCAACATCTGTTACAAATTCCTAATAGAGCCAGGAGTTCTACCTAACTTAGATCGGTTACAGCATATGTTAATTAATGATATGTTAATATATGCTGTAACTAAATATAGACATGCATAAAAATAACAAAATAAAAACTGTAACCCAACTTCGTTGTAAATAAAGGCAACATCACAATATACAATGAAGGGTTGTAATTATTGGTTTATTTAATTTGAAGAAAATTAATAGATTCGTATAGGTAGCCAGATGTTAAAAAAATACGAGTTTTACACGCTATAGCAAATGTAAGCATAGATAGGTAGAGCGCGAATAGCCCTACATATTTAAAACATAGCTGAAGCATCACTATACCTTGAATTTTAATAAATAAATTAATAAAAAGTATACAAAAAAGTGACCGTTATTTTTTAATTTACTGAATTTTTGATGTTACCGCTTTATTCTGTTGGTATCTGATATTATCTGTCGATATTATGTTTATTTTCCGCGCAAATGGGTATTCGCTTTCACATATTGCGTTATACTCAAAGTTCGACGCATTAATTCGGTACGTATTATAAAAACCATGAGTTTATTTGAAAGTGGGCATGTTATCTGTACATAAAATGAGTGTTCGTATGTCCATGTGTCAAACAGGTGGTCCTGAAACGCTCTCACGAGATTAGTATCGTTAATTTTCGTTTCACGCTGGGATCTTTTTAACGAAATTTTATTTCGCAATGCATTTAAATGCAAGATAATGTGATGGGATTTACTGAATCCCACTTAATGAGATTTCGTGACTTGAAAGCTTTCCAAATCTTGAGATATATCGTTGGAGACAGTATTTTAAATATCGACCGTAGTGATGAGTTGTTACACCTAAGTCTGTTTTTAAGATATTATATATTTTTATCTAAGTGAACAAAGGGGAATCTACCAGTAACTGCCGCATTATCCAATTTTAGAAAACATTCTAATTAAAAGTAAAATAATCTTAATGAACTTATATTATATTTCATAATTATTTATGAAAATGGTAAATTAATTCAGTAGTTAGCTAAACGTTTTCGTAGCTACATCGTCTTTAAAGTGTTATTTATTATCTACGAAAATCACTATTGTATAACATTTTTTTTTGTATCCATTCATAATCGACTAAATATGTACTTACAATATAATTAGCATCGTAATAACATCACCCAAAACATTTGCATTACTTCATTTCGACAGGTTAATAAGTTGCCTAAACCAAAACGGCCATTTTCGAATCGTGTTCCATTAGTGTCTGAATTTAAAAATGGTGCCGAGTGCACCGAACCCCATTCCGATATTCGATACACACATCCAGTTTATCCTGACCCTTCGTGTTTGTGAGAATTGTTTTTTTGTTTAGGCGGATAAGAAGGTGGATGGGTTTTGTTATACTGGTCGTGACCGCCCAGCCCTTGGGAGTGGGGACGCAACGGTACAACACGCGAGGGCTTGCCGACATCTATCATGCATTTTATGGCGGAGGCTTGAAAGCGAACCGCTTACATGCGACTATCCTACCTATAACCTTGTTTTAATAATTCCAATTCATAAATACATTTCCATCGTATTGGTTTCAGTTACAATCTACTAAATCGTTTCAGTATTGTAATGAGATAAACAATAGTAGGGTATCAATTCTATAGGTTGATTTGTTTTGGAATATTGAATTAAAAGTCAATAGAAACATTTTATACATAACCTACGCATTATATTTATCTAAAGATATCGAATTATAGATATAAAGACAATTTGATACGTACTTCATACTTCATAAATCATTATGTACCTAAATGAATTAACTTAATGTTAATAAGGTGCAGTTCGTAAGCATATCACATCATCGCCAACGAATTCAGTACTGAAGTGCGTAATAAAAGAGCGAATGTTAAAAAGGTACCGCGAACTTTTGACCCTTTTAAATTGAAGCGCTATTTTACACATCAGCTAACCGCCCGCGATCTGTGAAATTGGGCCATTTACGAACTTCGGTCGCATGCTGAGATTACCCATCCGAGTTTAGTGTAATCAAAACTTCAATACTTAATGCCACGGGATCCATGAAAACGAGACTGCGTTATCTCTTTTCGGGATCTAATACGAATATTATCGGAAATCCGACCGAAATTGGACTTCGAATCTTTGAACACCTTCGAGGCTGATATGCATATCCAACCCGCAAATACTGTAATATTTCACTGTGGTTATGACAGGGCTTAAATGTCACATATTGGCCAAACAATTTGCCAAAACTTACCATATGTTTAACTTGTTTAAGATCAAAACCGTATGTAGACGGGATGGTTGTTCTTACATTTTGTATAAGAAACGAATGATCCGCTATTTGTGTAGGTAAAATTTGAACCCCTGTCCAATTTCGGCTGGGTCTATTTACATCTTTTTCCCTATTAACAAACATAAGTCGTGTGACGAAACTTTCTTTCTTCGTTTCGAACTTTTCTTCTTCAATAGACACGATTATGTAAATTAGCGTATTTGTGGCAAGGGAACTTTTTCGTTTTAATTTAAAAAGAGGTTTAAAGGCTTAGGCTTGTTATTTCTTACATCTATATTATTCGAATAACATCTGTGGGTATAAGCCTGTTAGCTCATATGACGTTATGGTTTTCGTTATCGGCACCCTGCAGCCTCTATTTGGCCCTGACGGCAATTGTAGCGAAGCTTTAGCGAAGTAATCAACGCTTTGTTGCCACGAAAAGAAAAGGCGAGATAATAACAGAGGAACACATGTAATAACTGTGAATGTTCGCGACAACGTGTTACGCCTAGATATGTGACATTTGACACGCCAGTCGACACGTTCGACAAATATTGTGCTACGCTTGGCAAATAGAAGCAAAATAGTATGCTCTAGCGGTATAAACAAACGTTGGGGCATTATGTGAGCGAATTGTACACGACGATATAAAATTACGCGTTTTCAGCTATTGTCTCCGTTGCCGACGACGGATCACGTACGAATATTATTGCACTATCTACACCTTTCCTTCACAATCTACATCGTTCAAGTATTGTTATTGTTTTCACTATTCTGTTGTTCTGATAAGACGATGTTTATTTTATAAATATTACAAACAAGATTAATACATGAAGCTCAAACGAAATTATTTAAACAAATGGGAAAATATAATCTACGAAATGTTTGTGGTTAAGTTTTCTACAAATTTTAAAAAGATTTAAAGTAACATTGGACGTGTCTTGACACTACTAAATTTCAAAAGAAATTATGATTTCAAAGTACAAACCTCATGTTGTTTTTGTACCACTTTTACCGACCAAAGCAATAAATCAATGATCGGTTATAAAAGAAAGCAATTAAATTTACCACGTAGACAAAGAAATCCATTATCACAATAAGAACAAACCACCTTCACTATTTCACCTGTAATTTTGTACTGAACTTACCTAGCGTTCAATTGGCGCTATGCGGAAGAGTTCGGTTTTTTGTTTATGCTCCAAATTTTTATGGTACCACTAAAAGTCCAAACAAAGTAAAGCGACCAGTAATTTAACAATGCACTCTCAATTTCTGTATAAAAGTCGTACAATAGATCACATAAAGGACGGGGTAAGGTGTTTTTTGATACGGAAAAGAAACAAAAGGAAGTTGTGCAACTATTGTTGGAATGAATGCTAAGATTTTTTACTAGTCCAAGGCAAATTTGACCATGTGACACAGTGGACTAGATTTCTGAGAAACATTGTATTTAGTTCGGCGACAATTCGTGATTTTTTAATGTTGATAAAAACGGACCCAATGTAGGTTAATGTTCTACGAAGCCGAATACAGTTTAAAGATATCCAGTGAAAAGTATACTTGTATCTACAGTTTGTGGAAAAAAAAATGTAGGACATACCCAAGGTAAGTAATAGGTGTCTTATTTGTTTTTTTATATTTTCTTAGTTATTTATTTTTATTTTTATTAAAACATGCTAAATAAGAAGTTATAGATGATTGAGCAATTGAGATAAAATTTTCGGTATTATATTATTAGTTACATACTTAATACCTAACCTCATAATTTCTTTATTATAATAAATCCAATAATGAAAATTAATTGGTTAGGTTCAAATAACATGTGAGCAAAAGCGAACAATCATTGCGATTAGATATCTACTCAGTTCAATGAGCATCAAGTAGTCGAAGTAAGTATTTGAATGTCCCATCCAGTAAATAAGATCACACGTAGTGTTACATACGAATCAACTTGTTACACATACGATCCGTGAGTCAACTATAGAGTGGTCATTTAAATTACACTCATGTCCTGTGCCTGAGAATAAGCCTTTTTCGTATTTTCGGTGAGAATGTCGTGTCCGAGCGGTCGCTTAATCGAATCGTGACATCGATTTGCCGTGGCATATTCTATGTATATATTAGCTATATTAACATAGGGTTTTGGTTCGACGCGCTACTGCGTTCTGGCTTGAAGGGTGTGGTAAGGGAAACATACTTTTCCGAGGCATTCCAGCTTAGTCCTCAGGGACGGCGGCGCATCTGTAGCCGACCTCAGATAGGAAAATCTAATCCTACCTGGATTGATTACAGATGTCCACTTACCATCAGGTGGACTACATTCTCGTCTGCTATTTCTATATTATAAGAAAGGTGGTTAAGACATCTTATTACTTTACATAAGCATCGTATTGGACACATAATGATTCCGATATCTTAATATCGAAATTTAACTAGCTACTCAGCGCATAAATATGTGTAACGATATTCAAAAATGTATTAATCGTAATGTATTACGATGTGAGCTATAAATGCATTTTACTTTTGAAGCTTAAATTAGATTCCTTACTTAATACCGCCCAAACGTCTTCCTTACGTGCCCTAAAATCCTTAAAAGTCCTATCATAGGCGTAGTATCGCCGCAATTTAGTTACAATAACTAAGATAATAATTCAAGTTATACTTGTATTGTAACTTGAAACAATGTAATAAAAGGAAGCTTAATATTGTTATATAAACAATATTTTCTATTCCAAATTACATGTATGTTATAGATAAGTTTTTACATAAAGAACCTCTCTTTATGTATTTGGTTGATTCACCCTAGTAATTATATATTGTATGTTTTCACACTAAAGCTCTAACAACTGTATGTAACGTACATATAACAAAATAAAGCGTGTAAGAAGTAAACACATAAGCAGTACATCGTGATTACATGAAAACGCTTTTCTGAAAACTATCACTCCATTAGTCTGACATCAATATTCTTGACATAGACATAAATGGTACCGCATTAAATAGGCGGATAACCCCTCTTTCCCGGGGGTTGGAGCGGTCAACAAAGCCAGTATCCATCGCACATTGTGCCAAATTGGAAAGCAGCCAATACATAAAAGGAATTGTACTAAGTGATGTCATGTTTTCATTCTGCTTCTGATTCGATGTTTTCGAGCCTTCCCGTTTTCCGTATTATGTCGTAATGGGAATTTATTTCATGTTGCAGACAAAGGGACGGAACTATTCTATTATCTTTTGTTTTCTTTTAAATATTATGCATTTTTTACGAATGTGTGACAAAATCTACTGTCAATTTTTTTAACTTTAAGTACCTACCTACAACTGAAGTTATCGTTTTCGTAGGTATAACAATATATGGCTAAAATGTTATAATCATAACCTTTTAAATACAAAGGCAAATAATATTATTTTAATAAATATTACATAGGTATATAGTGACTTATGTATATTAACTGTGTAATATGTGTTGTTCTTTCTTATTAATCGAATAGCCATTAAAAGTCCATTGAACTAGGCCTCCCCTAGAAAAGGGTGTTTGTCGTAGTCGCTACGCTTGATCGTGCGTTTATAAACACGCAATATACTCGTATTAACTACTTCACAAGAACATTGTTTTCCATCTTTTGGATTTTCTCTTCTAGTCGACTCCAATTATTACACTTGCTTAAACGGTCGATAAAGATCATCGTGAGGTGGAGTAAAAACACCTTCGAGAGATTTTTAAGACCTACACGTTTTTTTTATCTCTCAAAAATGTGTGAAGTCTATCAATTCAAACTAGGCCAGCGTCTAACTATGGTCTAATCCCTCCGAAAGATGAAAACCGGGTCCTGTAGTAGGACGTTACGGTAAACATTGATAGGTATTACTTATATGCAACATTTTATATAGGTATCTTGAGTCACTTAATGCGTTAAAAAAATATAAATACATATATTATGCACCTATTCATTTTATTTCCTTAAAATTCACAAATCAAAACGTAATACGCTTGTATCGTTTAGTAAACGAAATGGTTATCCAAATTTCCAAATGTGCTAATTACAATTCGTAATATACGTCACGTTGTGATAATGAGAATTCTTGTTAATTTGGACTTTGATACCCATCTTCCGTTCCGTTCTACTGAACACTTCGTATAATAATTGTGCTGACGACCACAGTAACTGTGAACTAAAGACAGATTATACTCATATTATTTATTTTGAAGATATTTAATTAATTTATTAAGCAGTTATTAATTCATACCTAATTGATATTTAGTAGGTACCTAAATACTTTTACACTATACCTAATGAATATTCTTACGTAGGAAATTATGTTATGTGAGACTTATCTTGTTCACAATATTAATAAATTAAGTTTATTTGTGTAATGCAAAAATATGTTCATTTTTAATCTACAATTTGTTAACCTAATACTACGTAGTCATTGCCGTCTATGAGCATCTATGAGCAACTCCATGGAATAATTTTTACACGATGCCAGAAGCCTTGCCACTCCAAGAACTAAGATGTTCATCTTGGTAAGTCAGCCGGCATCCACATGCTTCCAGAGAAACTTCTACACTCAACCCATCACTGTCCCACTGCTGGGCACGGGTCTCCCCTCAGAATGAGAAGGATTAGGCTATATTCCACCGCGCTGGCCAAGTACGTGTTGGTAGACTTCACATACCTTTGAGATTTTTTTATATATCTCTGAAGTATGCAGGTTTCCTCACGATTTTTTCCTTCACCTTTTAAGCAAGTGATAATTAATTTCTAATACGCACATAAATTTGAAAATCAGAGGTGCATGCCTGGGAGCTTCTACACGCTAGAAACTAAAATTAAAAAGTAATACAATAGTACATGTGCCTAATACTCATGTTATCGTGATGGAATAGTTAATCACTGGCGTCTAGCCAACATTGAGTTTGTGTGCTCCATATTTTAATATAGCCCCAGGCTGGTATTAACGAGTCTCCTTGTTACTCTATTTTTGAAGCTTAAAGCTGCCTTGTTTTCAGTAGACGCGTAACAAACACCTCTTTGAAATTTTTGAAAGTAGAGACGGTAGAGCTCGTTATGTTGTTTATGTGTTTTATACGTGTTACAGTTGCTCGACACTGTGAAATTTTGCTCTAAATCATGTCTAATGGCTAGCTTAGTACTGAAAATATTACATTATTTTGAGCTTTACTTGTTATAACATAAATAGGCGAGATAGAGTATGCCTTTATAATTTATCCTACTTACTTACTTATTTAAATGACTGATATTCCTTATGATTTCTTTAGATCAAATCAATTGTATTAATGAAAAAAGTGCATTTAAAAGTAGCAAAAAGTTCACTTTTCACAGTTCGGCTTATTTAAAGCCTCGTGTGGCTTTTTTATCCTATAAAAGTTTTATCGGACATTTAATACATTTTATATAGGACCTTTTATAGTTATAATCGGTTACAAAGACAAGCACTTTGGTTAACTGATACATAGGTAGTAGTAGGTAGTTTTTTCGTTACCTACTTCAATTTTACATATCATCTTTCGATGTATCTATTCACATTTCGATTTACCTTCCAAGAGAACGCATTCAATTCGCCGTAGCGGAGCGAAATGCAGCCAATTTACTTGAGCTAACCCGAAGCATACGAATGACGTTCATCTCACTAGGGAGAGCTGCACTTCCTCCACCCGACCCTTTATGTAGGGTGTGCAAAACTATTTTACTATGATGAAAATTTCATACGTTCAGGTCTTATAATTTGATTTTCGATTTTTTTTAAATATACAGCGATATGACTAATTACAGAAGTCCTTACAAATGATTTGTATGATTATTAAAAATCATGTTGAATAGTTTGTATATTACTTATAAAATCTTAACACCAACTTATAATTTTTTACTGAAAGTTCGAGGTAAGTTTTTTTTTATGATTTTCTTTAATATTTTATCAGTTTTATATAGTTGCATGGTCAAATTTATACAGAAGGTAGATGTGTATATACAGTAACAAAATATGTAAATAAGTAATATACCTATATACGTTTTTACTTTATGACCTATATACATAGGTATATTTAGTAGAAAATACCATCTCTCTTTCTCAAGTAGGTAGATACTCGTACGTAATATATTTTTCACTAAACTGAAAGTAGAATACACACCTAATATAATTAGTACTATCTGAAAAATAAAGTGGTAAAATAAAAGAAAAAAATACGTGTTAGTTTCTACGTTTGGTACCTACACCTACCTTTGAAGGTGTAGGTGCATACATGGAATAACAACTCCATTGTCATTCAAATGGGAATGAAACCAATTAGTTCCGGTGCATATTGGGCATTGATTTATTTTGTATGCAAATAGGAAGTGTTTAATATCGATCGATGATTGTCTTTGCATTTAATGATGATTACTACAAAATGTACACTGCGTATAAATTGGTTTTTAATAACGATATAATGGGTAGGTATATGAAGGATAGCATTTTGTTCACAGAAAAAAAAATAAGAATTAATGTGTAAAAAGGATACACTATAGACGATATCTACAAGAAAATGTGGGATCTACGTTATAGAAGCAGATTTACCTATGCCTATATCTAATTAGGTGTATTTTAATTAAGAGATATTATTCGCAAAATATTTTACAGATTTTCTAAGCACACATTTATTAAAATATTTTAAGATGACCGTCAGCCAAAATTAAATATAAAAAGTAGCGAAAACTTACGCAAATAACTTTTATTTGTTCAATTTTTGTATAAAGGATTGTTTGTTTTTCCAATTAGCGTGTAATTTATGTTGGCAGCGCACGCATACGTCTACACGCAATTACAGCTTATGTGTTCGCGTCAAAAAATATCGTGTGTAATTTGTACGCTGTCGTTACTTTAGCACTCAGCGCCTGCAATCTCAGCTCCCCATCTCGCGAGATAACAACATGTATCGACTCAGCTAAAAAATACGAAACAAACAAGAGACCAAATGTAATGAATGTGAAATTTTATAGAGGCGCCATCCTCGTTTGCGGATTCGAAAGGACCCCAAAGTGAGATCACGAGACACTCTGTCACATAATATAGCCGATTTTATTCATACATTTCGACTTTTCGGTAGATTCGTAATGCAGAAACGGTGTTAACACTGCATTTTATGCACCACAGCTGGAATCGGTTGATTAAGAATTTAAATTCTTTCGAAATTCGTATAAGGAAACAGGTAGGTACTTACGGAGGGAAGAAATATGTTTATGTAGCCACTTATTTTGGTAGGGCTAATGTGGGTTGGGTCGGATTTCATTTGAGCTTATGTTTACCTACACGTACATTAACTAAAGCCGGAGAATAATTCCCCGAGAACATTACACGGGCTACCTACATGAAGTAATATAAATCTTCTTAAAAGGTAATATACTACATTTACCAAACTACTACTAGTACATCTAGTAACATAGCTGTATTAGTATGTTATTCAGGTGTGTACATTAATCAATTTGGTAAAATAGTTCGTAAATACGTAGGTATTGATATAATTGCATTGATATAATTGTAGTGATGGTAGCATCACTACAATTAAGTATATAAATGGAATGATATATTAAAGAAAATTGTACCAATTCAATTCTTTAAATTAAGGTATTAAGTTTTATTTACATTCAGTGAATATTTTTTGGGTACATATATAAATTTCAATGTAAATAGAGATTTGCATTGAAAAAATAATAAGGCTTCTTCGAAAACTTGCATCATATTTCAATTTAAACGGAGACCTCTACCCTGCTACGTGGATAGAAAATAATAATAACAAAAATATTTACCAAAGCTCAAAGGGAATAAAATGATGTCCCTTAATGCGGACCCAGATGTATTCAACCTATTATTTGTTTCCCCAAGGTTACCTTCCGAAGAAAATATGAATGCAAATTCTACTTTTCCGAGTGGAAAGATCGGTTTGGTTCCCTCGATCCAATATAAAGACGCCCGAGGGAACAATGTTATTAAATAGAGATAAATAGGTAAGGTACTGGGCTCGCAAAAGGGTCCTATAGTCCTTTTTCGATCACGTGGACTATAAGAAAAAAATTGCGAATTCGCCTGAAGTGTGTCTCTAAAAAATTACGTTGGCACGTTAGAATAGAAGCGCGCAGCGTGGCTGAGCGAATTAGAAATGGAAAGTTACAGCGTATTAAATGAGACATGAGTCAGTGGCCGCGCCGTACGTTACCGGCTCATATTAACCACGTCACACATTACGACACGATCGTAAAATTCGTCCGTCCATTGAGCAGAACAATAAAACGCGATTTGGATCAAACGGTGTCACTAGCCCGCCAAGTTCAAGTGCGCTATTAAGTTGCACAACAGGCAATAAACACTTGAAATAAAAACGTAAATATTCACTCGTCGTAAAGACGGTATCATTTATAATAATAGCGTGTGTACGCAGTTTTATACGAGACGGTTATTTTTATAGGCATCGGTCGGGTCGTAAAAGCAGTAGACTAGAGGCAGACGGATTTTATGACGGGTGTTGGTGACGGATCGCGCCCAGGTGATGAGGTGTCGTGGCTGTGGCGACGACCTCGCGCTGGATGCACCGTGCATTCTAACAATGGGCTGCCCCCGTTCTTACATTTTTACGCGGCCATATAAACAATATAACATCAGAGCTACCGACGATGAAATATCGAATAATTTAGAATCGTTTTTTAATACGCCAAAACTGATCTACTCTACAAACTGCTAGATTACGCAAATGGGTTTCAAGTTCGATCTCCAATCAGGCAAATAATTTATTTACAAATGATACTTAGGTATAAATTCTCGGCTTAATGTTACCTATAAATTAATACAGATTATTTTGGTTTCAGATTTCCGATGGGATCATTTCAAAAAGAAGAAGTAAAGAAACATAAGCAGGTAAGAATGGCATGAAAAATAAGTGTATATTTAATATTCTGATTTGTAAATGTTTACTTTCCATTTATTAATTAATCAACACCTGTATATTATCAATTAGGGTAGGTAGGCATGTTATCAATTAATTGAAAATCGCTCCTTACACCTGTTCCTATTTACATACTTAATTACTTTCTATATAACAGCTGATAGGTAATTTACGGAAAATCGGGTGTCGTGTAACGCCATTTAAATTTAATTTGTCTTGAATTATTACATTTAAATATTGGTTAACTAACCAATCATTAACGAGAAGTGTTATTATTATGTATATGATGTGTTGTTTATGATATTTATGCAATGTAAAACAGATTTTAACCAAATAGTAAAAATAAAAATTAATTTGTAAAGAAATCATTTTTTTGTAAATTTACAAGCGCTTCTCAAAATTAATTAAGGTCATAGTTTATTAGACTATTACATGCTATCATAAAAATACTATAATTCACAGTAAACAAGCGTACATGTCCATTATAAATTTTGTTATTTAATAATTATACCTACCTAATTAACACAGCATAGAGCAATAACCGTATAACTGACTAATTCTAGCTATTACTATGTCATTACCAATCTTTTCTCTCTTTCATACTTGTGGTAAGCGCATTGACTTACATATTACAATGATTTATTATTACATTAAAACTGTAAGTCGTTAATTATTGTAAGTACCTTGTTATTGTGTACTTAATCGTAACAGTCTTTTATTTCATTGTCTTGTTTTTTCTTTACAATTTTATGGGTAATTCGAAGATGAGTACGATTGTGATGTGAGAATCTTAAATGTAACAGCAAAAACGACGAGAAAAGATCTTTAACGTCATCGTGAGAGAAGATATAAGCGATACAGATAATACACAATCGAAGATAAAATATGTTTAATTATTTAGAAGGAACGTTGTGTGAATATTTAAAATACTGCCTATACGTTGCATACTCAGTAGATACATAGATCCCTTCTACGATCAACGTACGAAAAGTTACCATCGTTACACAGGGGTTCGGGTTCGATTCCCGGGTAAGCTGAAACGAGTCGATGATTTTAGATTTCCGCTCTAGATCTGACTGTATGTATAGTGGATCTCTCTGTAATAAAATTACAGTACCCTTAGTATGAGTTTTTAAGTTTTTACAAAAATGATTATTTTTGTATTTGTTTACGTCTTTGCCCATACATTTCCAATCAGCGCCCCTAGCGGACTGTATCAGAAAATATTGAAAATGTATGGGAAACATATACAAAAACAGTCATTTTTGTAAATACGTAAGAACTTATAATGAGGGTACTAGTCACAGAAATTCTGTGACTTAAAGAATAGGAAGGTTATTTCACTTTTTTAGGTTTTTCATTTGGATCCTTAGGTATACACAGGATAGCTATATTTAGGTATGTAATCTATTTTAGGAAGGGCTTCAGTCAATATGAAATTATCTGCACTGCAGTCACTATCTAACTTTATGTGGGTCACGTACTAATTTAATACCAGTATTATCCCGTATCTTAACCCATTAGATTATTTCGTAGAGGTACAAAAGCAACTGCATACCACTCCATACACATTCCGTGAATAACATTTGCACAGAATTACGTACGAAACGAATGATACTAACCATTTGATTGAGTTCGCGTGTGGTATTGGTAGCTGTCGATGGAAGCGTTTAACGTTCAGATATTGTTTGCAAGATGGAATTGATGTTTTCACAGTCCATCGACAGGTACCGGTTTGAGTCACGGATCGCTTCCGTTACGGTGATGCACGCTCTTCTATCTGCTGTTGATTCATTTAAATTCGGTATCTTGTTATCGTTCCACGCCGTTGAAAATACATTCATATATAAAATTTTAACAAGTTATTTCATGCAAATTTATGAATTGTATCCTTTTTTTTCAAATAGATACTCGTTTGTTTTTTTTTGTTAAAATTACGTATGAATAGTTAGAAACGTTATAAAAATGGGTACGATTTAAGAAACTTTCACACTATACAATTTTATATGCGTATTCTTTTTTTGTTGGTTAATTGGAGCTTGGGTATGGGCTCCAAATGTATAAATATATCTTAATAGTAAATCTCAAACTATAAGATGGACAGACAACATAATTTGATATAACAAAAATATTTATTAGAATCCATATCTACTATGATTTAACATAAGCCCTACGTATGTTTACGAATGATAGAGTTGCCATTGCCAAGAACCATTGCAATAATTCTTTTGTATAGACCCTTTCCCTTTACTTATTTGCAATATCATCTCATTAATATTCCTATCCAGTCATAGTATTTCATTATATCATGTATGCGCCATCCGGTCTTATTAAGCGAAAACGCATAATGCCTTCGTATAATAATATTAGCTATCCCTCAAGTGAAATCAGTAGCTTCAATATAAATAAACATAAAACAATGCGACAGTAGGTAAATAATGTGACAATAAGCAAATAATCTAAAAACATGAATGTTTGTCTCTATGTTCTTTATAGAATCGTAAACTATGCATTTGATCATGTGATCATCTTTAGCAAAGTTGTTGTGCAAGCCCACGAAGGTTTCTGAGTTGGTACGACCAATTTTCGACAGAGGGCACCACTGTCAATCCAATGAAGCTACAATTTTCAGTTACATGTATGTCATGTTATTTTTTTTTAAACGCGGGCGAAGTCACGGGTACTACTAGTGTTTTATAAAGTTGTTCAATTTAATACAATTTTTATTAAAAGAAAGTTAAGTTGAGACGTGGAATAACAATGGCGAAGGACGCTGAAAAATTAGCCGGGTTTATATAATTCTCTTTATTCGCACCGATATTCCAGTAGGAACAGATGTCAGCAAAAATATAATAAGGGTCTGGAGCCGCAGGCATTGTCACTGGGGTCCTGTAGATAATGAGCGCGGAGAATTTTGTCAGAAATTTTTGCCCCATTTTATCCCCAGATGTAACTGGATGACACTTATCTCTGAACCTACTATATAATATAGTAATTGTGTGAGCTGTTTAAATAATTTTCAAGGCTTAAAATAAATTGCCGGTGCTAAACCACGTTTATTTTTTAGTGAAAGAATTTGGGACGACTCTACCTGTATGCAAATTTTATGACTGCATATATTTAGCAGCCGAAGGCTCATATACATCACAAGTAGGTATATGCTAGTAAATAGAGACAAAACTTGTTTGGATTTGTAGCTAACATATAGCAACATAATATTAAATTATGTATATATTATTCTGTAAGTAATAGGTAACTTTTGTGGGTAGTTTTGTATTAATAAGTGATTTGGAATACGTTAAATCTGACACCAAAAATTTATGAGCCTTTCTCTATAATATACCTAAGATAGGTCTTAAATTAAGTTTAATGTTTTAAAATAAATATTCCGTTTTATAAATGACATACTAGACTTTTACGCTGTTCTGCTATGAATAGGAAGCCAGATTTGATCCCAGGCTTTATCAAAGGCTTTTTTTAGGGTTCCGTATTTTATTAACATAATTGTGTATTTTTTTAATTTTAAAATGAGTGTCATTGCATCATTTATTTACTGTGCAAAAGTATTGACTGACATCTGGCCAAATAAATCTGCAATATTATAAGATATCTGTTTAAATTGGCTAAACATCACAGGAATCCCTTATGACGTCATTACCCTTGATTTTCCCGATCAATCCCAAGATCAACGAAGCACCTGTTTAAAACGACATAAAACTAAACAGGTCGTTCAACTATAATGTTCTATTAACAGTTTACGAGCGCCGTGGGCACGCCGTAAACCGCCGGTCACCTGTTGTGCCTACAATGTTCTTTGTCAATGGACGTTTAATGCCAATTATAGGTCACCTCATTCATATCGTTTATGGGCTATTTAGTTCACGGATGGCTATTAAGTAATTTTTGATTTTTTATCAAAAAGGAACTGTTTTTTGAGTAAGAGTGCTGGTTTTTGTTTGCAATACCGATTGACTTTTGATATCCGTGGAAATATACGAGTAATTTGCAAAATATGACAATATTTTTATCGCCAATTAAGAGATATGTGTCTACCAGAATACCGATCGCTTTTGACGACAAATATCTGTCTAAGTCTCTAGGTTATTATTAGTTACTTTAGATGGGTGTATTGTATTTTCTTTAATTTTAGTAGATAAGTTACATGTGATACTTATATAAATATTTAAGGATTACAAAAAATTAAGTGTAATTTCATATTAATTTTAATATTTTATTTATATAATGTCATCCTTATTTTATATGTATAAAACAATGTGTGCAATATCGACCCGCTTACGATCAGTTTAATTTAATGAAGCAGGCACCTATATCCTAACAAACACTGCCTTCTGAAGAACCAAATGTTTGTATTGATAATACAATTCCGAAAATCTTTGCTGAAAGAAATACTTTCAGAATTTATTTCTTCAAACTCTACCAAATTGTTTATGAGATAAACATGCCGATACATATAATAAAGGTCAATGAATAAATCTGCCAGCGTTCACTATGGTATCTGAGAACCTATTTTAACAAAAAATATTAGAGCGAAAACGTAACTCAGCAGTTTTCTTAAAATACGCTCAGCTCTATGCCGTGACGCCATGAAACATAACTCAAATGACTGCATACGTCAGGAATATAAAGGAGGATCTTAAGCCAAGCTCCGCCTAAAGAAAGATGGCCGTCTATTTTGCACACACCTTCCCTTTCCCATTGGTGCATTCCGAAAAAAATGCTGACTCTACAAAATTTTTCACCAATCAGAGATGAGATGATATTGGAAAAGTAATTTGTCTCACAAAAGCCAGATACTCACCTCTTGCTCATTACGCATGCGAGAAAGCAGTACAGAGATAGCCTTGGATGTGGTGAAATTGTTTCAAAGATGTTCCGAGAGATGGCGCTTTCAGCTCCTTCGTTGTAGTTCGTCCCTTCACCTACAGATGGCGGTGAATTGTGATGCTGGTATCAATGGTTAATTTACTTTGAACTTGTTTAAATAATTACTTTTTATTAAAAATCGTCTTATTAAGGTAAAATAAAAAGAAAAATATAAGTACCTAGGTACATATGGCCAACTACCAAAACTCTCTTAAGTACGAAGTTCCATTACCAATAGCTTTCATTCTCATATGAATACACGTCTTATTAGAACTCTCCAGAGAAATAATGTTAGAGTCGCTACTTCGTATTTTACTAAATAGCCGTGCTGTGGGATTTATTATTGTACATTTGAACCGTAATAACTTAGTAGAGCTAAAAATAGTGACTCTACATTTGTGAACTTATGACTAATTTATGTACTTTACACTGAGTATGAAATATGGACATGGTTTACTTTAATAATTACTCAGGTAGGCAGGTACAAATTTTATATTATAAATATAAGAAATATATAATTATCTAGATCTAGATTGTTACTATGAACATTTTAAGAAAAATATAAAATATTTATTTGAACCTAGTGTGTTATGGATTAGAACTATAACTTTCTTTACCAATCACCCATTGTGCCGCTAAATAGTTTCAATTCGAAGATAGGTATTTGTCAGTAAAACGAAGCTATATATCTCATGATGAAATCGCTCTCGTATGGATTGGTCTCGCTTGGCAGCCATTGAGCTACTTCTATTTTTCTAATAATAGTTCCCAACTGCCTGTTAATAGTCCACTATCGAAGTTTCGTCTTCTCAGTATTTCTCTTTGTCACGTAGTAAAAGGCCAGTGTGTTTTTCTTACGTTTTCGTTCCAATTTGTGTTTGTGTAGAGCTCTACCGGTAAGTTGTATTTTAAATTTACTATCCTAACGTCTCGTAAAAATGCTAATTGTTTTATTATTTTTTTATTCAGAAAATTTATTGGTCGTTTTACTAATTTTATGAGAGCAACACAGAAAATATTGGGTCTCTACATTTACATAATATTTTATCTACGATTTACCACACATAAATACTTTAATAACATCTTATAAAATATCTTTATTTTACATGCAAAATCACATAATAAATAAAATAGAACATTAACATAGCATCTACCGTTTTTTCAGCTAGTAAAATGTTTGACATGCAAATTTATAAGATGCTCTTAAAATGCTATGGTTATCTACTTCAGGAAACTCCATGTTATATGAATATTAACCTATGTGATACCATTGAATAAAATCGTAAATTATTTACTTACGTTACTTAAATAGGATACTAACCTTTTATGTTATACACGGAAGGCCTATATTCGTATGAATATCACTATGCCGTGATTCCTTTTCGTGTATATTTGTTCTCGAATTTGTATTCAAAAGGTACCTAACATCCAAGTACGTAATAATCGTAAACCGAACGATTTAAACTCTGATTTTAGCAAGTTTCGTATAGTGGTATCAAAAAAGTAAATGTTTGGGCAATATTAATAATGACCATGCAAGATTGCCGGTTGAGTAATATCAATAATAGTTACATTTATAATTTAGGCCATAAGAACAGTTAAGAAAAGTTAACGCGATTTTTATTATGTCCATTGCGTACTTACAGATTCTGTACTCTGTTTTTTGTATTGAAATAGAGAGAGAAGTTCGTGTACTAATTTACTTCAATACTTAAATGAATTTCGGTATTAAAATTATATAAATATTTTTTAACAAAGGTGTGAATTTAATAGTGTTTACGGACCGTTGGAATCACAATATTGTTTGCAATATCTACAATGTCTTAAGATTCATATAATTACAATATATAATTTTGACTTCAAGTTATAATTTTTAATGTTTTTGTGTAAGATTCAAAATGTAGAGTCATTATTTCATACAGTGCTTCCTGGCTTTATTTGTATACTACATGTATTATACATGTTACACTATCTTCTGGTAAGGTAGGTAGAAGAAAATAAAACTTCACTCACTTTCAAACATATTTATTTTTTTCTAAGTGTCATTTCTATCATAAACAACAATTTAGAAAATCCTAGTGGTGTACTCTACTTGTGACGCCTAAGATTATATTTTGTACATATAGTGTAATGATTCGCCAAAAATAATTTAAATTCGAATATAATGTAAATTTTACAGTAATTATACCAATGTATACAATAACTAATTTTATAATTTCATTTAATGATCTCAGATTACTAATAAAATAAGACATTAGCAATTATATTACCTAGCTTTGTAATAAATATTTAGAGTTTTAATGTCATATATTTTGCAGCTAGGTAATTATATCCTTATTATGTGATGTACATTTAATAAATAAAAGAATAAGAATTAATAAAGGGAGACTTATGTTTTAATTGGTGTATAGTAGAATATTAACTCGCTATAGTTACATTGTAAGTGTATGTTTGCATCTTTGATTAAAAACAATAAAGTTTATAAGGCTCGCACAAAAATGTAGTCTCAAAAGTTTAATGGTCGAATAAAAATAAATTATATTGAATAGGTTTTATGCAGTAAACAACAATGTCTTTCTTTCTTTTAATTAAAAGCTGTATTGGGTAGGTGTACCTATCTAGGTTGACAATAATGTGTTTAAACGTTTTATGGGTTCATTGACATTTTGCTTATTCATTTTTATGATAATATTCTATTTATAAACCCTATAATGTGGATTGGACTGATAAATACCTATATGATTTGGTATAATATTACATATAGTATAATATTACATTAAGTAAATTCAACTCAAACATATTTTAAATTATAACATTTCGAAACCATTAATATCTAGGTATAGGTGCCTAATAAGAGTACATATACAAAGAAAATACACAAGTGACTATATATCTTCAATCACTTAAATTTAGTTGATAACCAATCTATTTTAACGACCCCTACACCAATGATCAAAGAGACAAGAGCGATCAAAAGGGGTTCAGTTAAAAATAGTTTAACCTTAACATTCCACAGTATAAATATTATCAAACGATGGATATAAATTTCGTAGTAGTTAGATAAAAAACAATTGAACTCTGTTGTTTTGCGTGACGTTTAATTAAGTTTTTATCATAACATACAAGTTGTAAAGATTTAATTAATATAACATTAAAATAATATTTAAACAATGATTAGGTGTGTCAGATAATAATACGTAGGTATAAACCAACTATACTTACATACCAGGAAATTAATAACAATTGTTTTACATTTCATATATTTTAACAGAAGACATTATGATAAGTAATTAAAAATATGAATCAGCTCTTAGATACAGTAATGACATAATATAAATGCATATGAATACTTTTAATTACTTAAGATTTAGTGATGACGATTTAATAATCATTATATTATCTTATTACTTATTTTATTATGTTACTATTATTATTTGTTTAACTTAAAATGTTCCATAACAACTGGCCAGACAATATGTAGAGTCTTCATGATGTTTCTTTCTGCAAATCTTTTTCCTATGTTTTGACAATAAACAAAGATTAATTCATTACCTATATTCAATTAGGACATAATTTATGTACCATTATCCCTTTTGTACAGTTAGAAAATAATATAAAACATAATAATATAGAACTCTTATAAATTGTACTTAATGAGCTATATTATATTAAAATGTACACTGTGTCAACCATTAGCCCTTCTTATTCTGAAATAAAAAGAAAAACATTAGTTACCATTTTTATATTCTTATTTTTAATTTTATATGTTATTACATACATATTTTATATTGATATTTAACAATAAATCATCTTCAAAGATTAAGGTAATTTTGTTGTGCCATGTTATTGTCTACCTAATTACAATAATGAATTCCGACGGATAGCAAGAGTGTAGGCACAGTACAAAGATAGGTAAAAAGAACTGCTTAAAATATTGAAGTCGATTTTTATAACATGTTACGAGTATTGCTTTTATATCTGGTATCAAGAGGCTATTGCTAGTCTTGCATACTGTATATCTATAATAATCAATTTCAAAGAGGAGCCGAATTTTATTAAAAGCTTCTACGTTACATTATAGTACCGATAAATTACCTATTATGCTTTAAGGGCTACAAAGGTACGTATCAAGTAAACATATCTGCTTTATCACACCCTTCGACCGAGAACAAAGGATTATTACACTCCAACTATAACATTACCTAAATAAGTAAAGAAGAGAATATCAGATATTTCTTATTATAATAGACTGGCTAGTTTAAATGTTTTATAAGTAGTTACAGTACGTGCAATGTGTTAGGTATTAACATGAAGCCTATGAAAGCTATTCAAGGAAGCAATTTTGATTTTTTTTAAATCTACCTAGCTACCAAGACGAATCTAACCCATATACTAAATCATTCAAACTATTTAGTTATAATCCAAATAGTAATAGAAATAAATAGACATACAAAAACTCAACAAATATAACCTTTTGTCGCGATCGGGTAAAAACGAAAATCTGAACTAAACTATGCATACCACACAGTAAAATGCTCTTAAAATTAAAATGTAATGAGCTCTTAAAGTACGACTTCAGTAAAGTCAACACTTAGACTATTTATAATTAAATTTAAATTATTTTCCGTAAATAAGCAGTGTTAGAAGCATTTACACTTCATTAACGTGCTTTCCTAAGTGGTTCCACCGTTAATATATTCCGAGCACGCCAAATACTAGGTGGTTTAAATCAGGCAAGATTTATAAAACTTTTAGTGAACTGGCCCTGTTAAATCGTAACCCCACAAGACTAATAGGGTATAGATACTAATAAACAATTATTTATGTTATAATAACGTAATATATTAGATAAGGGTCAAATATATTTTATTTGTGTTATCTTAAATTATGTAGATACATAAATAATGTGTCAAATAACTAATATCATGAAATATGTATATTGTTGGGTTGTATCAATATAGGTAAAGGCCTTTTTGCATGTTCCAGTTTTGTGTGAATTGTAAGGTTTTTTTTTCAATTATGGCAATTTATAAAACTTATGCAAGTAAACGTATTGCTCTCCCACTGCTGGGCATGGGTATCTTCGTAGAGTTTGCACCATACTGACCAAGAACGGATTACTTAGACTACACACATTCTTGAGAATTTTATTTAGAAATCACAGAGGTGTATAATTTACTTTTACCGTTTAAATAAGTGATAATTATTTTGTAATACGCGACTAACTTTCAAAAATAAGTTGTTTATTTCAAAACACTATATTATCAATGTTTTCATCAAAAACATATTATTGATAGATAAGTATATAAGTAGATATGATTTAAAAATTACTTAATCTTTGAAATTCAATGTTAATCATATGAGTGTTGTGAATCCTCCCGTCAATCTTCAACAAAATTTTAGTATAATTTATGTTTATTTTTGTAAGTTCATAGGCCATAATAACCATCAAATACTACGGCTCTATCTCATAATATAATACGATAAATACCCAATGACATTGACAAACACGATTTGTCATTTTTGACAAAAATAATGACATGAATGACCCTACATTCATACCTACATCCTTAAATCCGCTATCATCCTTGACCAGTTGACTAATTTGGGTTATAACGATCATAAATTCATAATCGTCATTGACCTTCATCAATTAGTATTCATGTAAGGATACAATGCGTCGTAACAGTGGCATAAGATGATATAAAAGTAATTCAAGTACCTACTTTTTTGTACACGTTATTGCACGAAAGATGTTAGCTTATCTTCACTAGAAAGGAGCGATCACAGTAACAAGCAGATGGTTTCTGGTTCAATACCCGATCAACAAATAATTAAAAAATGAATTTGGAATTATATTCCGAATCTCTTAGGAGTATAATTTTAACACATGTCATTACCCTTAGGTACTACTAGGTACTATGAATAAATAGTTTTTTGCAAAATATTTTTTTTATTTACAACGAGCATTTACATGGGTAGGTACTAGGTAGCTAGGTAGGTAATATTATAGTAAACATTTGGTTAATTATACACACACATATTTTCAAGTTAAAAATACCTTATCATTGTGTAACTCTTCTAATTCATCCATACATGAAAGCCCCGTTAAAATAAGTTCAGTACCTAGTATAAACAAATCGATGTGCCTACAGAGATTCTAAAAATGTACCATTGTTGTGGTATTGTTCAAATAAACTTAAGCTTTGAAAGCAACACACATTTAAAATAATATTTAACCTATTGTCGAAAAAAAACTAAATGTGTTAAAAACCACTTTTCTTTGCTGCTCAAACTTTAAACTTTAAACTTTAGTACGCACTGAGTACCCACTAGACTTACTAGTTATTTTATAGGGACGCGCCACCTAAACTCTACGGTAGATCCAATCAAATATCAAAATTCTACAATCAAATCAACGTGAAAGTAACCCACACGTGTGATATGCACGTGTGAGTGCGTAGTGATGTTGGTGTGTGTGGAGCTCTGAAGTGCAGTTTGGGAATACCGCACCGACTGATACGCCGTAAAGTACGGGCCGGGGCCACTGGGGGTTGAATGTTAGAGAATAAATCTTAAGATAACAGTACAAGATATACAAACGGATAAAAAGTTAAGTGACATATTATCAGTCCTACCTAAAATTATTTGAAAGCTGATAATGATTTTTTACGTAGAGCGTTAAAAATCTTTTTGTATGTATTATTTCTATGTATTAAGAGGATAGCAAGACTTTAATTACAAAGTGCAATATCTGCGTACAATGCTTTTAGCTAACTATAGACTTCCGACTATAGAATCAACGAAATTCCGATTGTAATAACTCGCTTACTATTCTAATGTTTAAGCATTATAATTGTTAGCAAGTTATTACAATTAGCTACCAATTTAATGCAATGCAACCTGTTATCTTTGAATATTTCCTAAGGAATTTCCATTTCCTAACGAGTTTTGCTTGCTCATGTTCGACCCCAAAATTTATTAGTAAACATACCGACTTTCGTATAAATAAAACAACAACAAACACAATTATTTATTTATCACAAAACCTATCTGTTTTACATACCAACCGAAGCACCCTTCATACATATCTGCAGATTGGTCTTGATATTCCACCTCTCGTGTAGCACTCGGGGTCAATAAAATATGTAGGCAGACACGACGTGTGGGTCTCCCGCCTTCCTATAACAAGAAAGAATTTTTCTATGCATTCTATTTTCTTGTATCGGTGAGAATATTTAAGCAGGGTTCTTACAGTTTTTTTACACGCAACAGATGACCGGCCCTTTGAATCATTTTTGATCGGCGATACAAAAGGAAATTGGACATGATTGTACACTACATGTCATAGATTCACGGTAAATTATTGCTGTGTACAAAATGAACGGTATCTTAAGTTCAAAGGAATGTTTCTGAAATACATAATTTACGTATAAAAAGTGGTACATTCTTGTAACAATTTATTCGCTAAGAAATGTCTGTACAGATTTATCAAGCGGTTTATTTCTAGTGCGAAATAATAAATATTACTTTTAATAGCACACTGTCTATCAGTTTCACTGGAATCCGGATTTAAAGTGTTATATTTCTATTAATATGTATATCGTATATATTACGGACGACAACGGCCTAAGAATTTAAATGTAAATGTTGATTAATGTAACTTGTGTATGTAATTAAGACTATGTAAATAAGACATTTTATTGCAATAGATATAAGTCCTACGTAATAAGAATAGATATGTAAGAGTAGGATAGCAATAGAGTGTAAGCATAGAATTGTAAGAGTAAGACAGACTATGTTAGAAAGGGACGGCAATAGGACGCGGTTGCTGACTGAGCCTGCGCCTGTTGCGGTACCCAAAATAAGTACTTAAGCTCGCCTTTTTGTAAGGAAAAGTGTGTACGCCTCGGAATAAAAACAAGAAGAAAAGAACTGAAGATTCAAGTTGGAGTTTTATTTGAAAACCCATAATCTACATTGGTCCTTCGAGAAGCCGGATTTAAAGAAGACTCAAGATGAATACGCCGATCGCAATGAACACAAGGGGTCGTGTTCGCTCCGAATCGGGGTACAGCGAGTCAGAAGCAGCCCCGGGCGCTAAGGGTGCGCCAGGGCCATCGCTACACCGAATTTATGAAGATTCTCCGCAGTCGCCGTCGACGGTCGCAGGAAATTCCCAAGAAAAAAGGATGGAGCACTCTCCGCCAGAAGGGGCGAGAGAGACAGCACCAGCGACGTCAACGCGGACGTCCGTCATGGGGCCACCTGCACGACCAGCTAGCACGCCACCAAGGCGTGAAACTTCATCGCCGGTGCGGAGACCTACATCGCCGGTGCGGAGACCTACGTCGCCGGCACACACCGCTCGCAGTAACACTTCAAAGCGAAGCATCGACGCACGTATGAAGATGGCACAATACGAAGCGGAGAAAGAACTCGCGGCTATAGAAGAGAAGCGGCTACTTATGAAAGAAAAGCTAATCAAATCGAGATTAGCCGCCGAAATGACTGCAATCGAAGCCGAATCTGAATATGCGGCGAGCTCATGCAACGAAAGGGTACAAGACTGGGTGGATAGAAGCATGGAACAACCAACGGCGACGAAATACAGGGAAGAACCGGAAGAGGTTCGCCCTCCCGTTAGTAAGCAACGGGGGGAGAACGCGAAATTCCAAGGCATTCAACGGCTAGCCGACACCTTAGAAAAACTAGTCGCCTCAAGACCGTTGCCTCGCCAAACAGCGGAACTACCTATATTCACGGGAGCCGTCGCCGAGTGGCTACCGTATAAGGCCGCCATGGAAGATTCTACAAGACTCTTTAAGTTCTCTCCAACGGAAAATCTCCTTCGACTGCGAAACAGCCTGCGAGGGGAAGCGAGAGAAACCGTGCTGTCACAGCTATTCACCGCATCTAACCCAGATATCATCATGCGCACATTAGAGATGAAATATGGAAGACCGGAATTCATAATAGATCGGGCCATGGAAGAGCTCAAAAAGATCCCGAAATTAGGGAGCGCGAGCACCGATCTGTATGAGTTCGCGGTGAAGATTCAAAATATTGTCTATACGATAAAAAGTATAGATAGAAGAGGCTACCTACGAAACCCGCTACTCGTTCGAGACGTAATGGACAAACTGAGTCCTCATCTCATAAGCAAATGGGCGGAGTACGCAGCCAATAACGAAGCACGCATCATGGAAGATAATGAAATGATAGTACTCTCCGAGTTTTTAATGGCCGAAGCGGACCTTATGATAAGGTACACCCACACAACGAAGCGAAGCGTTCCGGTACCCGTCAGAAGAGAAGTAGCACCAAAGCGGGTTGCTACCAAGGGCGTATACACTGCGGGGGAAAGTCAACCGGAAGAAAGAAAATGCTTCATGTGTCCAACTGGGGGACACTACACTACTGAGTGCGATAAACTCAAAGCACTCGACGTCAACGAGCGATGGAAGTGGGCAAAGGACAACAAGATGTGCTTCAAATGCATGAAAAGGAAGCACAGCAGGTTCACATGCAAAGCCAAGGCCTGCGGAGTCCACGGATGTACCTACCAACATCACGCGCTACTACATAAAGAAAAAGTAACGGAGTCTACGACTACAGTGAGCACTCCGGACGACGGCAGGGAAGACGAAGCAGCCGCGCTAGTAATGAGCGTCACGACAAGGAGGTCGCCTATTACATCAGTACTGCTCAAAACCTGCGAGGTGAAACTCAGCGGTCCACGGGGGGAGGTAAATACGTACGCCCTCCTAGACGAAGGGTCTACTGTGACGCTAATAGACGAAGAATTAGCGAAGCAACTCACTAACGGCGGACCGAATCGACCTCTGAACATAAGGGGTATTAACGATCAGAGAAGGATCGACAGCGAAGCGGTCAAGGTTCGTGTCAAAGGGGTACACGAACAAGAAGCCTACTAAGTGACAGCCCGCACAGTAAAAGGACTACAGCTACATCACCAACGCGTACCGCACAACTTAGAACGGTACAAGCACCTGCGAGTTGTACAAGATAGCATCAGTAAGGGAGAAGCTCGACCTCGCATATTGATAGGTGCCGACAACTGGCATCTAATAATATCGCGACAGCTGCGCGCCGGCAAGAGAAATGAACCCGCCGCGTCGAGAACGAAGTTGGGATGGGTACTGCACGGGTCGGTACCCAGGAAATCGATTTATCAAGACCAGGCGGCCGTACTTCACATCTGCGCGAGCGACGTCCAACTACAGAAGCTCGTCGAGTCACATTTCGACGTGGACTCGCTTGGCGTATCGACTAAAGAAAAAATTAATAAGCATGAGAAGAGAGCCAACGACATTTTCGAAGCGACCGCCACAAGAAAGGACGGCCACTTCGAAGTGGGTCTGCCCTGGAAGATAGATAACCCCACGTTCCCAGATAGCTACGAGTCTGCCCTTAAGAGACTACACACGCTCGAGAAGAGGATGACTAAGGAGCCGGCGTTTAAAAAGGAATACGCGGCTCAGATCGCTAACCTTATACAAAAGGGTTACGCGATGCAATGCGACGGCAGCGAAAGGGATAGCAACGTAAAATGGTTCCTGCCGCACTTCGCCGTCACCAATCACAACAAGCCGGGAAAAGTTAGAATGGTCTTCGACGCGGCGGCTAAGGTGAAGGGAGTCTGTCTCAATGACTTCCTACTAGAAGGACCCGACCTACTAGCTTCACTCACAAGAATATTGTTCGGGTTCAGAGAAAAGAGAATCGCCGTCACAGCGGACATCGAAGAAATGTTCCTTAGGGTTAAAATCAGACCCGAGGACCAACCGGCACAGATGTTTTTATGGAGGGACAAGCCTACGGACCCTCCGAGAAGATTTAAAATGGTCTCCATGATATTCGGAGCCAGCAGTTCGCCATACCTCGCTCACAGCGTAAGAAACCGCAACGCCGTCGACTATGAAAGTAAATACCCAGAGGCGGCCACGGCGGTCAAGGAGCGACACTACATGGACGATTACCTAGACAGTTTCCCATCTGAAGAGGAGGCTATTAAAATGGTGAACGAAGTTACCTACATCCATCAACAAGCGGACTTCAACTTAAGAAGATGGAACTCAAATAGCAAGAGAGTTTTAGCTAGCATACCCGAAGATAAGAAGTCTGAAAGCGCGAATGTAAAGTTAGCAGCACACCAGAAGGAAAAGACATTGGGGCTGCGCTGGGACCCGAGCTCCGACACCCTCACCTTCAACACTGACATCAAGAGGGTTCCCGATGAGGTCAGACTGCGGTTGAGAGCACCGACTAAACGCGAAACCCTAAGCGCGGTTATGTCGGTGTACGACCCACTGGGGCTTATCAGTCAATATACGATCGTCGGCAAGATGATATTACAACGCTTGTGGCTCAAGAAGGTTGATTGGGACCAGGAATTGCCATCTGAAGACGCTAACCTATTCGACGAGTGGATAAGGCGACTCCCAGATGTCTCAGCACTAGCAATACCGCGGTGCTATAGCTACAACGTAACGCCGGAAACTCACATCGAGTTACACGTGTTTGTCGACGCAAGCGAGCAAGCCTACGCTACGGTGGCCTACTGGAGGATCGCACACGGCGATCACATAGAAACAATACAAGTAATGGCCAAGGCGAAGGTGGCTCCACTGAAGTTACTAACCATTTCGAGACTGGAGCTCCAAGCTGCGTTAATCGGGGCACGAATGGCTAACACTATAGTCAGGGAGCACAGCTGTTGGAAACCCAAACGAGTCATATACTGGAGTGACTCCCGCACCGTCCTTCAGTGGATAAGAAACGAGACGAAAAAATACACGCCGTTCGTCTCACATCGCCTAGCTGAGATCGCCGAGCTCACACATACAGAGGATTGGCGATGGGTGCCTACAACACTCAACGTAGCCGACGATGCGACCAGGCTTCAAACCGACGGGATCGACAGCCGGGACCGGTGGTTCACGGGACCGCAATTCCTACGAGCCACAGAAGAGCACTGGCCTACGGAGAACGGGGAAGGTGAAGAGACCGGGGAGACGTGTTACACCGTCTCAGAAGAGGACTCGGACCGCAACGACTCATTACCCGACATTAGAAGGTTCTCCAGTTACCTGAAGCTTATAAGGGCGACGGCACTTACTCAGCTATTCGTCGAGAAGCTTCGATCTAGAGACAAGACTCTACACTTAGAAGTGTCACACTTAGAAGCGGCCGAACGACGGTGGTTTCAACGCGCGCAGCGGGACTCCTTCAGCGAAGACTTAGCGCGGTTAAGTCACAACCAGCCGCTACAACGACACAGCAAATTTAAAAGGCTCGACGCAGTATTGAACGACGGGCTAATAACCGCAAGAGGCCGTATAGGTGCGCTCTATTCTACAACGCACTCTAATGAGCCGGTAATACTCGACGGGCAGCATCCCTTTACTCACCTGCTTGTCGAGCATTATCATCGCCGGGCGGGACACGCGAATAACGAACGAGTCGTCAACGAGCTCCGTCAACGATTCATCATACTGCGCTTGAGGCCTACAGACAAGAAAGTAGCACGAGCGTGTCAATACTGTCGCGTGTACAAGGCGACTCCGACGACACCACCGAAAGGAGACCTACCTAAAGTGAGGTTGGACTCGGGGCACCGCGCCTTCACCTATTGTGGCGTGGACTATTTCGGGCCCCTAACGGTGACTATCGGACGAAGACACGAAAAGAGGTGGTGTGCACTATTTACCTGTCTCACCACAAGGGCCATTCATTTAGAGATCGTCCAGTCGCTCTCTACGGACTCAGCTGTTATGGCGCTGCGAAGGATGGCCGCCAGAAGGGGTTGGCCTCGCGTCATATACTCCGACAACGCCACTAACTTTAGAGGGGCCGACGTCGAACTGAGAAATACATACGGAGCATGGATCGCAGCACTACGGGACTACGGTCTGCAGTACAACACCGACTGGCGTTTCATACCGCCGGGGGCGCCACACATGGGAGGAGCCTGGGAGCGCTTAGTGCGTTCAGTAAAAACCGCACTAAGCACCACGCTCAAAGAAAAGTCGCCAAAGGAAGAGGTACTGCAGACGTTAATCACCGAGGCCGAGTACAGCGTGAACGCGCGACCGCTCACGCACGTCTCCGTGGACCCCGAGGACGAGGAAGCACTAACGCCGAATCACTTCCTCATCGGCTCATCGACGGGGCTACCGCGGACGGGGCCATGCACCGAGGCGGACCGCAGCACGTGGAGAAGGGCGCAGGCACTGGCGGACCAGTTCTGGCAGCGATGGCTGCGAGAGTACCTGCCTACGCTCATTCCGCGGGGGCCGTCCAACGCACAGGCGTCACAACTGCGGGAAGGCGATCTCGTAATTGTGGTCGACTACGCCTTACCCCGCAATACCTGGCCGAGAGGAGTCGTCGAGCGAGTTCACCCGGGACCTGATGGCATCGTCCGGTCTGCAGACGTCCGCACAAAGGGAGGAGTGTTCCAGAGGCCAGCGACGAAGCTTGCCGTCCTTCAGATGGAGGAGGCTTCGAAGAATCTACGCCGGGGGGAGAATATTACGGACGACAACGGCCTAAGAATTTAAATGTAAATGTTGATTAATGTAACTTGTGTATGTAATTAAGACTATGTAAATAAGACATTTTATTGCAATAGATATAAGTCCTACGTAATAAGAATAGATATGTAAGAGTAGGATAGCAATAGAGTGTAAGCATAGAATTGTAAGAGTAAGACAGACTATGTTAGAAAGGGACGGCAATAGGACGCGGTTGCTGACTGAGCCTGCGCCTGTTGCGGTACCCAAAATAAGTACTTAAGCTCGCCTTTTTGTAAGGAAAAGTGTGTACGCCTCGGAATAAAAACAAGAAGAAAAGAACTGAAGATTCAAGTTGGAGTTTTATTTGAAAACCCATAATCTACAGTATATATAAAACGACGGCGTCTAAATAACATAACGATTTTAATAAAATTAAATGAACATAAGTGTAGATTAGACGCCTAGGAGCAATTTATTTCAGATTCGTAGAGACACGATTGCTATTTAATTCCTATTTGGCTCACAAATAAAGTGATTGTCATGGACAATATGTATATATTTGACATTTATCAAGCCATCCAGCCAATTGCTAAGAGCTGGCAATGGACGGCATAAACTACTAAGTACCTCATACGAAGATACTCAGAATGTATTTTGAGTGGCCACAAGTATCATTCTCGATTACAGTCCAATAACACAACAGGTTTCAATTGATTTAGGGCTATGTAACCAGTTGCGTAGAGATCCTATTATTACGCATGTGATCGGACGTGCTACGCGGTTCAATACTTTAGCTCTGCGGCCTTATGAAATGAAAATGTCGCTTTCGTTTAAAATATTTTGTTTTTCCATCGTTTATAACGTGTTAAAATCTGTTTATTAATTAATTATTTTAAAACAGTTTGCGAGATTACAGCTTGCGCCAATGCCTCACAAACGTAATAGTAGCACAACTAGCTGCTACCCTAGTAGCTGTTACCCCACATTAAACAAATGAAGACCAGTATAGAAATCTTTTCACCATTGTGATGTCTACATAGAATGATGTCATGGAGAACAAGTAGATCATAGAAAATGGCAACCTTTCCACCAAGTTGATGACAAAAATTACGTAACTAAGGAAGTAAGAATCTATAACGACAACGACAATATTTGCAAATACATAGCTTTGAAATAGATAACTCTTAATAAATATCGATTGAGCAATTATTGCACAGTTTTCGATAAATATTAAATGAAACTAATCTTAACGTAACCTTGACAAATCTATACAATAAAAGTAAATCACCGTGAGTCTAGCCTTGCCATAATTGTCAGTGATTCGAAACGGTTCAGCTTTGGAAGATACTCATACGACTAAATAAGCTACCTAATACGTGACTACACTCTACAGGCATGAATTAATAGAAAAAGTGTACAAAAACAAAAATATAGGTACTTACTACTTACTACATTTATTATTTTTAATAGGTGCTGTGTACGGATAAGCATTCATGTTTGTTGTTACTATCTTTTATATAACTTACAACTTTATTTTCAAGTAAATATAAATACTATAACATTAAAAAGATATACTGCAAATTTCAAAATTCATACACACGTTAATATAATTTACGCGTAGTATATAAAATATAGCGATGTCCCACACCATGCCGCTTGTACCGAGCTATACTTGCCACTAAAACGACGCTGTCTCATTAACGGAGAGCCAGGGCTCGTTGCGGTAAGTTACTGGCGGCTTGTGGCCATAAAGTACGCTACTTGATTGTCGGGCAAACATCTACCTACCGTGTATTACCCGCAGGGCTTGGCGGGAAGGTAGGAGCATCGATCGATTTCGCGTACATGATGTTTATCTGCCGAAGTACCGCAGTACTAATGACCAATAATCGAATTCCAACAATCACAGTGGCTCCGAATTACTTAATTTGAGCACCACGACGCCTAAAAGCCTCCCAGTAGTCTTCGATGTAGAAATCGCAGTTGAAAACGATCGAATATTACGTGAGACGACATATCGGACATTATTATAATTTTGCAAGCATCCTCTTACAATTAAGTACTCTTTAATGGAATAAAGTGGGTAAGTAATTGCATTAATATCGAATAATGCTCTTTATGCTAAGTAATTTAATTCCAAGTAGGTAAGCAAATATATATTGAGTGGAAAATCGAGTACCTTATCATTCATCCCCTTTATACGCGGTTTACTTTTTTATGTGATTTTATAACGTTTATGGTATCAAGTGATAAGAGTTTAATTATGTAAATATACCATATATGATAGAAGCAAAGACGACTCACTTAAATTCTGAATATTAATTGTGCATAAAAAATTTAAAATGATCTGATGATAAGGGTGTCTCGGGAACCTAAAATACGCTTATCAGGACGTGGCAAAGACGCCGGTGTGTTTGCATACCTGTATTTCTGCCTACGTAATAAGGTGTCAGGTGCACTCTTAAGGGGCTTAATACCTACCTATAGGCTTCATGTGAGTTCGGGTCGCCTCAGAACTGGTCTGATAATGCGCACGGGCAGTTAGATACTAATTTTATGAGACTCACAAGAGCCCGCCTTTCGGCCTCTGTCCCTGACGCTAGGTAACATACCTAATCTTAATCTCCGTCTTATATAATCAAGCATTTTATTACCAAATTATTCGATACATATCTAAAAAATATTTATTCGTTACCATGCAAATAATGTTAGTAAAAAATTGCGCCAAAATTATTAAGTACCCAACAGAAACAATCGTCTTTTAATATAATAATAATCAGGTTTAATTGTTGATTTTTCTCTAACTTCTGTAACTATTTGTATTATTATAATTCGATAACATTTTAATAATATTGTTTATTTCAATTTTGTTATGAACCATTACAATGTCCATAAAAGTCGCGTTTTTGGTCGTAACGCCATGGAAATTATTTGTATAGTTCTGCAGATTAAGATTTTATACGCAAATAAGTGGTTAGGGTTTAAGAAGGCAGTCGGGTCAACATATCATCAGATTAATAAAAGTTGTTTTTAAGGCACAATATCGAAAATTTCGAAATAAACCGCGAAGCAAATTGCTATTTCCCAAGGTATGACGTAATAAGCTTTACGCCAGAAACAAAATAATGCTACCGAACGGTCTTCACTTTCGCACTCAATAAGGCGAATCGCAATTCTTTTGATTCCCGAACGTATATTACTCGAATGGGAAATAAAAAAGATTTACACAACGAAACGGCTCCGGAGTTTTAATTTGTCAAGCGGGGAACGTAGAAGGTTCTTTCTCTTGAAATTATTAACACATAATAATGTAATTTTATGGTTTCTTTTAATGGAACGTTGGGGCTATCGGAGTGGCTTGGGGTTCGAGATGCAACTCCAATAACGCTTGATGTTAATGGACCCGCTCGATGGAGTTGTGTACGTTAGCCACACATAAACATACCTACGTCTTTAAGAATTTACTTTAGGTTTACAGTATTTTTATGAATATGCAACCAATTTGCTGACCACTTTGCATCTAAATATATCACTGTAAATAGATATTTCTACTATAGTAGTCATGTCTTATAAGACATGTGTAATAGGCATCTTTCAATATTATCTTCTACCGATTATAAGAAAAGAAATAGGTGTGGTGATGGCACTCATGTGTCAGCCTATATACTTATGTATATACAAAGCTTTACCACTTGAAAACCCTTCATTAGTCATGTCCTCGTTATATATAGGACATATAAATATATGTACGCAAATTTATTACTTAGCTGCAAAGAAATATAATGTAATTATATAGAGTTAAACAGATATCTTTCTTATTTCTTCGCTACTTTATTTTTCTCTTTAAAATATAATGGGTAATGCTAAATTACATTTGATAACACAAAATTTCACGAAGTATCATCAATGTGTCTGAATAAGGATTTTTCCAAACAACGATTACCTAGTTAAAGTATACTTATAAAATAAATATTCGCAGTAGTATGTAATTATACATTTAAATTGAGGATTCTTTACTTAATCGAAACGTTGACGTGTTCATATATTGGCCACGAAATATACCTTTTAATAACAAATAAATGTCATTTTAGTATCTTATGATACCTTTTAATATGTTTGGTATTTAATTCGCTTTGTCCTACTGGCAGTAAAGACCCTGAACTTTATCGGAACCGGACCTGTATTATAAATTCCCAATATCTTACACGAAGCAGGTTGTTTGACGTATACCAAAGTATATTTTAATTTAACTTTATCATTTAAAAAATCTTATTATAATTAGGTTCAATAGGTAAAAGAAAGAGGAAATATTCTGTAGGTAAATACATTTAATATTACTATTCATTAGTTCGTATCGTGCGACGAAATAGCAGTACGTTTTTTAGTTCGTAACTCTAACTATATTAATACCTAAAACGCAAGATTTTCTTGAAAGACAATATTATTGTTTACTTTATTACTTAACTGTTTGGTAAGTAGTCGGAAGACTTCATTTAATTATCATTCAGTTCGCTAACCTTCAAGGACAGGAAGGAACGCAGGGTCATATTGTAGTTAAAATATGGCAACTGTTGACAATATCGTGAAAACTTGCTGATAACCGTTGGCGAAAGCCAATAAAACTGTTAAAACTTCGTAATAAAATGTTAGGTTTAGGGCGAAGTCCTTTAATAAAGATCTAGATATTTCTACAATTGATAGAAGGTACGTAACTTAATGTAAAATATAAAAACTATATTTATTAGGTTTTCTTTTGAAAAGTGTATAGGCCCACGGCTTGAGTAGATCATGATCTACAAAGTTTAGCAACGTTTAGTATAAAAAATTGGATGTGTAATCTCTAGTGATAAAATTTCATGCTACATTTTCAGACCTCAACAATGGTTTCGCTAAATGTAACAGATGGCTTCTAATATACCTTACTTTGGACCTTTTGCTCTGCTTTAAAAAATACTATTTGAGCGCCATTCATACGGAAAAAAAGCAAAAACCCAATTACCATAGACCACCACTTGCCTATTTAAATAATTTGTTATATCTATTAATAAAAAAAATATATCTATTCTTATATTATCATACTTATATCATCTATATATACGACGTTAGACATTCTGCAGTTTATTTAAACAAAACGCAGGAATTTGTATAAAAAAACTTATATATAAAATTCACAAAATTAGAATTTCCCAGTTCAATAAGACTATAGGCAGAATAAAGCACCATTACGTAACTCTACATACATTTTATACGGCCATTACCGGTTTATCTAACGTGACTAAAATATCGACATGTTGTTCTTTTAACATCCTATAATTCAGTGCTAGCGTAGCACACCGCACAAATGGATCTTGAAAAACAACCAGTTATTTTGACAAGCGATCTTTTGTAACAAGTCGTAAATACGCCAACGTTTAAGCAAACGTAGCCCCTTTACAAACCAAAATAGAGCCTCTTTTCCCTAGTCGCCTAGTTGAGAAAATATAAGATTCTTTTCATTAGTTACGCTAGACCTTAATTTTAATTTGGAATGAGCTTTTTATAGAGGACTCGAGGAGAAACGATTTTTCATAAGTGATGAGGCGGCACCGATTGTGTATATTGGATAAATATTTTTAAGAAAAACTCCCGGGGTCGGAAAAATGTGGGGTGCAATAAATATAAAACTGAAGCCTTGTCGACACGTGTAACTAATCGTTCGATTATACATGTTTGTAATGTATTAGTTCCCTGGATTCAAATGAGTTCGAAGGCGGATACAAACGCTATGAAATATTGCCAGAGATTTAATCAGTGAAGGCAGGTAAACGTTCGTTTCCATGGGGGTAAAGTGTCAAAATCACTCATATATTTTATTAGCTTTCTACGTTACGCTTTGTCCTTGCTAACGTTAATATCGTTTCTTTTGTATGTAGGTAGCCATCAAATGACACTGAAAATGTTCTTTGTTATCTAATACACAATTAAAAAATAATTATAAAAACACATTACTTCCTTAAATTACATATTTTGTGAAATTTTAATAATGATAATATCAAAGAGCAAAATTATAATATGACGAAAGTTATTAAGGAAAACTGATTAAACATTTAATTTAATTAGATACATTCTAAGTAAAACAAATTGGTCTGCATATTTTAATAAAATTTGCAGGTACTAGGCAAACAGAGGCACGTAGCTATTGCGGTACATACAGATTCCAAATTGAGTCGAAACTCGTCGGAAGCTTCGTGTGAGCAGGTGTTGGTAATGATTTAATTTGGGCAAAATCGCGCACTCTCGGCAGAACATTGCCTCTTGAACGCTTGAATGAATCTTGTTACTGCGTAATCGACATTTTTGTTGTTGGAATTTATGATTAAATCCAGAGACATTTACGACACTGTATTTACAAACAACAAAGTTATAATTTAAAAATAAAAGAGTGACTTAGGCGCTTCTTTCATAATGATATTTTTATACTAAATTTGCTTGTAAGTTTGTATTTAAAGCTATTTTTCCTCTTGTAAGATATTTAAGTACCTACCTTTGGCGTGATCTCTATAACCATATATTAAATGATGTCAGATTGGCTTTTATTTACCATATAATTACTTTAATTATCTATATATTTCTCATATATAGTTGAAATTAACGTTAATGGATAATTTTATGACCAATAAATCCTTAAACGTAGTAGGAAACATCTGATATAAAATTTAACATGATTATATTAATGCGACATGCGTTTATTTCGTTATGTGAATTATTAGCCTATAAATTGTTATATGTCTCTAACAGCGATATTTTTCTGCAAAATCTGATTTATGTTTGATATCCCGCTATTAAAAGTATAAATAAGGCTCAAATTATAATATTTTAAATTTTTTTACGCACACGGTTAAATAAAGAATGCCGATATAATATAGGAAGGTACCTATTTTTAAAATAACCTTCCCAGTATATTAAATCATTGTAATTTTTTTTTTTGATATATAGTAGTTTTTGACGATAGGTACAAAGTAATTCGAATTAACCAATGGGTAGGTATGTGCATAACTAAATATTCAGGTTATTTGAGCTGCAGAGACCTCCTATAGGCGCTGTAATGTATAGTAAATTAACTTCCGATTTGCATTTTAATAGCTTTGGACTCTTCACACACATATTTTGCTAGAGTTTACACGAACCCGATTGTCAACCGAAGGCAATTGAAAAGACATAAAATTGCTATAAAATTGGATCGTAAAAGAATTGTAATTCCCGTGCATATTTTTTACTCGAAATAACACCGCGTTCCGATCGGTTTCTATATTTATAAATGTTTTAAATTTTAATCTTAATTGTGAAAAAAATACTTTTGTAATATTATTAAAAGTCACGTTTGTTGTTCATCTACCTACTTATTTTTAAAGATTTAGATAGAACAAGTTATATTAATAGGTATTGATATCATCAATGAAATATATGTCCCAGTATTGAACACAAATTTCTTCTCAAATTAGAAAGTTTGCTGACCAAATACAGATGATAAAGCTAGAAACTTTGTGTATGATTATTAGGCATGTAAGTTACTTTACAAATATTTGCAGCATTCAAGTATATATTTATTTTTATATGCAAATAATTCTGTAAAATCAGAGACTATCTGAGATATCTCTGGAATTCAGATAGGCAAAAAAAGTAAATGAAAATCAAACCACATAATTTGACTTTCACTGTTCCTTATATCTACAATATGTAAGAAAACCTTTCCATCTAACAGTAACTCAAAAAATTGAACTGCACGAATGATAGAAGTTCCAACTGAGTAGGTATCTTATCAGAGAAAAAGATAAAAGTTTAAGATTTTATTCAGGAGACCGCCCCGTTCGTCTAAACTTTGGCTATAACGTGCCCTTGTTTCTTGCGCTAAAGTATTTCTGTGAAAGGAAAGTAAAAAAAGATAACGTCAAAAGTAATCTATTTTATTTACAGAATTTCACAAAAAATAACCATTACCTACTGTATTAGAAATAGTAATTTGTTTGTGCGTACAAATCTTTCATGCTAATGAAAATTATCTTATTTTACGGCATTGAGTATAATAAAGTCGCATATAAATAATCCACGTAATCCCCAGGACTATCTTAGTTCTACGAAAGTAGCTTTACCAATTTAAAACCTTGTCTTATCTTATCTTGAATAAAGATGAAACCTTTATTTAAATTTACTAACCACTCTATAGTTACTGCTAAATAATACATTTTTAATCATAAAAAATAAATATCAGACGGTCCTCTAAAATCACACAAGGATTTTTCAACGCAGCATCTAAATGTAATTGGATACCGTCCCTAATTCTAACTCGTGTTCACTACCAAAGTAGCATATCCAAAGAAATTACACGGACCCTAAAACTTCGCCATTTCCATTAGTTTGATTAAAGAAGATCCGACATGTTGGTATTTAACTTTTAACTAGCTACACACGTACATACGCAAGATCTTACGTGTTTGCTTCCGTATGTACGGTTACCTCCAGTAAACATTTACAAAGTTTTTATCGATCGTGAGAATAGTCCCTATATAGCGATGTATAAGGCTTATTTTCGGCTTCAGGTAGCAGTGTTGTATTGTATAGGTGTGGGAATATTGCGTATCGATTAGTAGTGGCTCAGAGCCGATACAACCGCTTGTATTAACGCTGTTTACCTATTTATAACCGGAGTTATTTGACTCCCTACCTGCGCTCGATCTCGTATCAGTCTGTCGATTCACTATGCTATATCTCTATGGTTATACTTTAACTTCCTGTAGATGTAGGAGAGGTGGCTATTTTTATAAATAGAAAACTGAGTTCTGCGGAATGGAGGAAGTTGGATAAGGAAAAGTAGGGAACTAGAACTTGTTATGGTGTTCCGAGCTTGTTACGATGAAAAGGGAGTTTGATTCGTTACATCAAATATTCATTTGATGAGTATATTCATACAGATCGGTTTAGTTGTGCGTAAAGATTGGAAAATGATAATAAATCGGGAAATTGGTATAATAAAGTAGATGATAGGAAAAGGAAAATTATCCGAATACAAAAATGCACATCGATATAATTAAAGATTTGTTTACCTCGAAATAAAAGTAGATATTTTTGTACCGTTACAAAAATAGAACAGTCTTGTTTACATCTTTTGGGAAAACTATAAATAAAAAATGTTTTCTATTATATATCGTCGTGTAAACATTCATATTGTTGTGTCCTTAAAATGGTCGACTTTAAGTTTATCAGGTGTGAAGTGTCGCGCAACGCACGACACGTGCCGGCAACTTTACTGTCCATAAAAATGAGCAGTTAGAGCTCATCTTTCTTTTTAACGAGCGCCGGGAATTGTTATAGTGTAAAAAATAAAGCGCCAACTTCCATCCCGTGCCGACGATTGAATGACTAGAAATATTTATGGTTATAGCAATGTTGCAGAAAGCTTAAAGATTCCTCTGGCGCGTACCGCTGACACGTTCTTGACTCAGCGCTTAAGCATCAGACTTATTGAAAGGGATATTTGATTTTAAAATTATCCTTACATCCACCTACTCACTGACAACTGACACATGTAGGTAATTCTCAAGAATAATTCAGATAGCAGACGAAAATTCAAATTCACTTATTGGATAATGAGGTCAGAGCGTTCTAATTGTAAGATAAAGCTGAGGTGACTTTTTGAAGGTTAGCCGTCTGGAATACGAAGGTCACTTGTCGTGTTTACCTAAAGAAAGAATTGGGAACTTCAAACGAGTTAGTGGAAACACATTCTTCAAAACCTTTCATAAAATTGCGTAAATGTAGATGAATGAAAATCTCCAGCAATAAAGCATCTTCAAACGGCGCGTCCAGATTCAATATTTGCGTTTGTGTTCGCTTAGGGCGAACTAAAGGAGAATTACGCAACGCCCCATATATTATCAAAGTCGGCCATAAAATGCTTGAGTTACCGATTCCATCGACATTTAGTGTTGAACAATCGGCCGTAGTCGGTGAGTCAGTTGGCGCCCGAGGACGGACGTCGAACTACGCCTACAAATCGGAACATAACCCTTACCATGTGTTACAATATAGCTACGGAACTCACACACCTTCACTAAATATCTTTTATCATTCGTCGTCCGTAAATTAATAGTCTCATAGAATGTTCCGAGAAATACGCGGAAGAATCGTAATAGAATTTTGATTAGAGAGTTTTATTCAAGCGTTGTTCTCAGGAAACGCAACAATGTTGAGTGTAGACCGCAGATGGGACAACTCGCGAAAGTCATTTCCTTGGAATATAATTAATTATTTTAATATATTCATACAATTCGCTCTACGTATTCTTTAAGTACCCGCACCCATCTATCTACATATATTTAATACGAACCCACATAGGAACTAGATTTGTTTTGTAACCTCTTATATTTATTCTATTTCACTGCAACGTAAACTATACATTTATATTAATTTTATGGTATATTGTGTTAAAAGTTTATGATGTTATAGCCACCTCATAAAACGTCGATGTAGGCGCCTGATAAAATTTTGAGAATGAAAAAAATTAGGGCGACACTTCAGGAAAGCACCTTAAGCAATTAAAAAGTCGTAAAATCGTTTCCCACCGTAACCATCGTGTAAGTCTGGCTCGTTATAGGCAGACTACGGGATGATAAACACGCCTCTCGTGCCGAACGTAAAAATATATTTTGTTGCCATTTTATGACAACAATTACGACCAATAAAACGTGTAGCGATTATTCGTCATAGCGATTCTTGCGGTCGCGCTGTCATCAGCCCGTGCTGTAGCTACTAACATGATACATCTGACTTCAATATCTGTAATATCCTAACAACCTTTGTTATATTGTTTAAATTTCGACTCAGTTTTAACGTTCTTAAAGCTTAGAATGTGTGCGGTGTGAGCAACGTTTATTTCGAAGTTTATCAAGGCAGGAAAGCGAGTCTATGGGCCTCTACGGGCCTTGACTTTGTCCGCTAGAGTATTTATAATTCGTCAACTCTTCATGTTTATTTTTGTTTTACACACGGTTTTATTACGTTTTACGCAAATAGCGAGGGGCGTGATTTGGCTGTACGCTAAGAATTTATTTTAGGTGTTGTACCTACATATCTGTAGGTATCTACGTTGTCACGTAAACATCAAGTTAAATATATAGTCACTACCGAAAATGTTTTTATTATTCCCTATAAATTGACTACATTCATTTTATATCGATAGGTAGTTAAGAACCTTCTTAAAATTCTAAAATTAAAGTATTATAAAGAAGTACAAACTATTAAACTTTGACGTAAAACGATAGATATGGGTATAGTAACTAAACTTTATGATATCGTATACCTAGATATTAATCAAAAAATACTATATGCTTGAACATAATAAATTACTGAATGCAAAATAAATTAAGATTCAAAGTTTATAACTTTCCCAGCGGGAGTCGAACATATTTCGTAAACAAAAATGTTTTTAATTCATAAACTATTTATGTTATTTGACGGTGTCTATAAGCACTACCTAATTTTATAATACACAAGATTTTAGACTAGGGGAATATTTTTACATAATAAAAATCATTAAATGATAATCTTGGTTGTAAGAATCTAGGCAGGAATGATGTTTTGGTATTTAAATGAATTATTTATTTGTATATACGATGTTAGTTTCTTTTTATATGCTTGATTTTAGTAGTCGTAAAACAAAAATAAATACCTACTTGAAATAATCGCGTACAAATCGCGTCGCACATCGATCCCTCACAATATACGGCATACCAACATAAATTTGGTTATAAATAAGTATCGAAGCACAATAGAGAAATAGCGCAGTGGAGAAAATATCGGAACACAGTAACGAACGGGAAATAATCCAATTTAACAAAACCCGCAACGCCTCCGCCTGCTGTATCACATAAATAGGCCGCCCACAATTTCTGAGAAACCACGGATATTTAAACAAAGGATAAGAAAATAATAGCATTAATTATTGCTAAAGAATAGAACGTTTTGTTTATAAAATTCTGGTTTTCTGACACGCTATAAATATAAGAACAGTGTTTAGTGCGTTAAGAGCTTTTGTCTTAATTCATTGAGTATGTCCTTGGCTTTTATATTTTATGATGGTAATAAATAACATAATATTTTCGTAACAAAAATGCGAGCACGTGTTATATATAAAACATATCTCACTTTTTAAAGTAATGTAAAAGCCAAATCGATTTTGTAAAGTGCAACTTTCCGTATTTGTTTATTTTAAAAAAAATAAATTAAAATATTTTATTTTACTTATTACTCTCTAGTGCGAATCTAACTGAGAGTTCTTTGTGATGTAGTGGCATTTTCAAAATTGAATAAAGTCTCGGTGAAAGTTAAATGTATGGTGTATGTACTCTAACGTGGGTACAGGTTGTTTACAAAGGTTATCTGGTGATCGGGCCGTGTTATCAGAGGCCATCACGGCCGGCTGTACCAACCCAAGTGTGGCTGACACTTTAAACTCACCATATTTATATGGCTTGTGTGTAAAGGTTCTAAGAAAACAGATATAGAGTAACATAACACTTGGTAAATAAGAAAGTACCTATAAAAACGAACGTTTCAAATGTACCTCCATAATGGATGTTGTAATATATAATTTCAAACTTTTAACAATGAATTTGTCATTGATTTTTCAAAAACCCTTAAACTATGTTTGTGAGTTTTCATTTACCATTAGTAGTTAGTTTTTCTACGTTTATGTGGCTCTTATGTCAGTAATATTTCTATAGGTAATATTTTTAGTGAATTTCAAATCATTGATAAATACGTCTATTGTTCACAGTTTAATATAAAATATCTCCTTACTTTTAAGTTATCCGCTTACAATACAAAAATGTATCCAGAGGAATTACAGTATCAAAATTGTACATCTAACATTAACTTAACATACAAATACTATTGTATCAAAAGGATTAGCTTATCAGAACACTAACTGCCCATTTTGCAGGCGGGCGTGTTAAAATTTTGCGTGGAAATGCATCCAATTTGCCGAATAGGGCAGGGGCTACAATTTGTGTAGATAGCCCTTATCTGTGTAACCCATCTTCCCCGTAGTATACGGACTACAAAATGGGTAGGTATGTAAGATCTACGTAGGGCACATGCACACGTTATAAATATTCTTGTTTTGTCGTTTCATAGGTATCTACTACCTACCTGCTAGTGGTTAAAAATAAATCTTCAGAAGGAATTCTTGTTATTTAAAACTTTCGTTGTGCTAGTGTTCAGTCAACATTTTAGAAAAATAGGATAGCATTAGTACAGGTACTAGTTACTAGTTATTCAGGAATAAGACCTTAAACCTACTCATGAATATCTAAAAACAACTAAAACACGGCGCATTAAACTTGTTGACGTTTATTATGTGGTAAAATGTTGTATTTTTCATTTTAATCTCCATTATACTTTCACGAAAACAAATTTGATTGTGTAAAGAAACATTTAGTACCATCTTACAGTATCACAATTTGTGGGAGCGTGTAGCTCCAAATATATTCTGGGCCCCGCGGCCACATGGCGCAAACCACGCCCTATCGACGCCAATATGATTGCGGCAACGGTTTATAGTAACGTACAGAGCTAGCTTTGTGGTGGAAAAAAGAAATGGTCACTTGAAGCGTCAAGACAAATGTGGCGTTAAAATAGCGGTAGGAACTTACTTAAATCGACAAAAAATAAGCTTTTCCTAATATTCTAACAATATTCTGTACAATTACAAAAACAAGTATAATTTAAAATACAATGATCTGATCACAGGCTTTTTATACCCTGAGCAAGGGCTTATGCGTATTAAAAATTTAATTATAAATATATAGGTACATAATACCATCGCCACTCATATAGTACTGGCAGTAGGTCCACAATTATTTCTGGTGTAACAGCGGCTGCACCAACGCTACACCTTTTTGGTAGGTAAATGTACACTAACAATATTTGCAGTGCAGTTATAAAAATTTGCACGTATGAAGTGTTTCAAAAGGATAACCTTAGGAAAAAATTATTAAGAATAATTAAATTCAAGTAAGACTCCGATAATTGCAATTGATTTAGTTACCCACGCTATGGTTAGCAAGTACTTGAAGCAGGCGCCGTACAGCCATACCATTCGGTACTTCAAATTCAAAGAGAAATAGTATTAATATCGAGCGTGTGTGGCTTCAAATATACTCTGTGTACGCCGCGCCCGCGTGACACAAACCACGCCCTGCCGACGAGTGTATGAACGTGGCTTTGCAACGTATCACATCAGTGACGTATAATCTCGCACTCTGAATTGAAAATGGTTTTCAGCGTTTTTAAACCAAACTGTAATCAATTTGAAATTATTATAGAGATTTAAGATAAACGCTCTAATTCACATCACATCACATTGCTCTAATTTTCTGATGTATTGATGTATTTACTGTTGTGTTTCAAGAAAGTAGGTATGTGTTGTAAACTCTTGGTCAGGTTTATTTGGTTCATTTGTCTGTTTACAAATCCAGAAAACGACTAATAATATTTTGTTTTAAATTTACCTATCTGGGTATATTGTTGATTTATAAAATAATTGATTTAATGGTTACTAGTATTGCGACTGAAACGACATTTAAATTATAATAGTGATAGCATTATACATTTTTAATTCGTCATTTATTTACATTCGGACATAATATTTAGGTAACAGTATCTCAATATGTGGACATTCATATCATATAAACAGAATGCAAATAAAATGGAATTGAGAATACTCTAAATAGTTTGTAGCGGTTCAAAACAAAACAGTTTGTAGAGCGCTGTAGAGCGGGGTTACGTGATACAGACCACGCTCCGACGGGTAGATGCGGGCGAATGGTATTCGTAACACCTAACATGAGATACGTAGAGTGTAGTCGCATGCAGACACTTTATATTCATTGCACAATTTGCACTGCGCAAACCCCTTTAAAGACAAATTGCCTTGTTATTCAGCGCTATTGCTATAAAATATAACAAGCGATACAATGTAGAGATCAGAAATAGAACAACGATTGTACCCAGCCATGCGTATAACTTTGAAAAATATATTCCATGCGAATATGTTTTCTTCGCAAAACAATAGCTGTGCCAATATACTGATCCAATACGAAATAAATATCGGCAAGTAATCCGACTACTCCGTCGAGCCAAATTTGTTCCAAGGATGGAGTGCCAACCTAAATCGTGCAAATTTTAAGCCAACTTGAGTTTTATATGAGTGAACTGAAATGACTGAATCACGTGACCTCTGTGACGTTGGGCTTATATGTACCAAATACAGAGGATTGTAAGTTCAACGCACGCGTGACTTCTACTCGTACCTACTAATGAAATAAATGGTGCCTACATATCTACGTTTTCTACTTATTGCTGTCTTTGCTTTTTCACTCTTACTTGCTTAACGCTTTCTACACTCACAGCCCCATACTAAGATATTTTTCTGTACCGTGGATTCCATATCTATATTCATAATTGAGATGTCTGTCCAGGAAACGAATCCGGAACCCACTGCGTCTCACTGGTATAGTGACCGCTCCACCACGCGGATCGACAAACATACGAAGTGTAAAACCTGTATCTACCAAAACACTATCTACTCGTATTATGAGTACGTAAACGTTTTTTGTATGCCACACCTACCACCTATAAATTTTGAACGAAAAACGAGATGTGTAGTTAATGAGAAAATTCCTATTCCCGATATGTAGGCGGGTATTTAAAATTTCATATTTTCACCAGACGCCTTCGTTACTTCCCAACCCTACCCTATTTCATATTCGACTCGCGCACCCTAGCTATATTTTGTATGAAACAGTCTTCAGTCCGTACGTCTATCTACATATTAGAAACATTATTTCGAACAGTTACAGAATAATACTTACTTCCTTATAACAGATAATGTAAAGTGTTCACGTCATGAGATATCTATTATTTATAATTAAGTATTCATACATTCACTTGACTTATTATTTTACTACTTTTATATATTTGCAATTCAAACGGTGTAGCTAATGAAGGGTTAAAAACAAGGTGTATAAGTACCTACATAAATTACAGTACATATAGCTAGCATATTTTATGTTTTATTTATTACGTAACAATAATACATGATGTAACCTAGGAGGGCTTCACCTCTCCTATTTTTACTTAATACCAACCGAGTTAACCGCTACTTTGTTTCGGTTTAACGGGTGTGGAAAGCAAGACGTAATAATCTATGGCGTTCTAACTTTGTTCTCATAGGTAACAAAGCATCTATAACTGTCCTGGGGAACTCTAATCTTATCTGGGCGGTGTTCATAAATTATGAAAAAAATACTAACGGGTCATTTTTTATTATACATAAATACATATTGTTATTAGATATTTCAGCAAAACAGAGGATCAACTTGTAAGGATAGTAGGTTTATACAGGGATGGCATATTGGCGAAGAGGGTGAGTGCGCAAAATGTCGCTTCATAAGTAGGGTAGGGTCGGAAGGATCCCGTACAAGTGTGGTTGCATAACTTTATTTTGAGATTAACATAATTAGAGTGGCCATTTGTTCGTAGCTTTAGGGTTGGATAAATGGAGCTGGCGGCTGAGTAACACGGGGTAATTGGCTAATGACACAAAAACAGGTGCTAATTTACGTAGAGCAATCAAAAGGCGACTTTCATTAGAAATTTATTGTAATTACGCTTACTAATTAACTTAAGTATCAAACAGTAGGTAATCATTTAATACATTTCTTACTACAGTACGATTACTAACTTATCCAGTTGAAGACAAAGGCTTTATTCGACCTACACAGTTTTGAAAGACAGCGTTATCCACGCTCACATGTAGGTAGATTTTCTTTAGTTAGGAGGTCTATCTATATAAAGTTTTAAGGTCAGCCGAGGACATCTGGAGGGCCCACTAAGGTCGCAAACTTTACCTTATTGTTATCTCCAGCCTCGAAACTTTTCGATTAGAAAGGATTTATTCATAGAATTGTTTGAAGATGACGATTACCCTTTCTCCATCCATGGCCCCACACTAGGATACATCTGTAACTTGCTATGGACTAAGACATAAGTATGTTTATAGTTTTCATGGGTGTTCCCATGAACAATACCAATATTTCATAGATATTTCACCTAGCCCCAGAATAGAAACCTAAACAATTTAATTGTCTAACTTGCTGATCGAACCCAGGACCATTTTGAGATTCAGACCGGTATGATGATCGCACTACTAAGCGATACTTTTAATCCTATTTCAAAAGAAAATATCATTAAATACGTGTGGGAATCGGCCTTCGATAGACCAGAAGGTCGCATGAAATAAAAATGTTTTGCAGTCCCTTCTAAAGTAAACGTCGGGATCAAGTCCGAGAGCCCTCACCCGCAGCGATGGGATGGGTGGAGCGGATATTTTACGATCCACTTTTTAGTTCTTCCCAATTTTCCTCATAAGGCGACGGGGCTTTGCGTTAGAATGGTATTCTAGCGTTTCATTTAGTAAGGACTGACCTAATTTAGTTTGTATATGCATTATAGACTAGATAGCCGCTATTTTGATTTGAAAAATTAGGCGGGTGCTACGGCGTAGTTTGCAAAAATGATAGTGCTTGTACATGGGCGAACAATTAATACTATGAACCATATACCTACCTAAGTAAAATTAGGTAAGTGCAATTAATTTATAACAGGAAATATCTTTCTCGTCTGATTTAATTAAATTTATTCATCACAGTTTCTAATAAAGTAGATAAATGTAGCAAACTTGAAATCGATCGTAAATGTATTGGGAGGTATCTCTGAGGATTTCGCTGAAACATTTCGTCCAAGTGTCCTTTCTTGCCCCTCAAAGTAGAAAACGGAGCCTTTGTAAGTAATACGAATTAAGTTTGACAATTGTTTTGACATTAACGCACATGAAATTACATATTTATTTAGCAGAAATTACGGTAATATCTCTCTACTCTACTCTATTAAGGATACGAATCATATCATTGCGATATTTTCTTTCACTGCTACAACAATTAACAGATATTTTGTCACGCACATAAAATATCTGAGGCCTTGGCCTCTAAAGCCACAATCTCTAGTGTACGAGAATGAACTTCATACAACTGGGATATCACTCTTAAATTATTTCTTCATTGTGGTTAGACTATGTAGGACGTAATTTGGCTTCATACTGAATAGCTCGGCTTTGTTTCTCATCTAGTTTTAGTTATGTTTTTCCGTTTATTAAAAAGCGTAACGGTAGTAGATAATGTTGAATATTACGACCAATTAATATACGTAATCCTATAGTATTAAATACGCATCCCCGCTTTAAAATGTCTGAACGCCGGGCATCAGGTGTCACCAAGTGATCCTTTGGAATGATATTATCTTGAACATATTTTCCAAGTTGGGGTCGTACACGGAACTGTCACTGACTCCCCACTCTGAATAAATTACACCTACATTTATTTTTCCCTGCATCTACCTACCGGCAGACAAAAGTTCCTATCGTAAATGTAACCAATTCGAATTTTTCTTGCATTTTACCTACAAGTACATTCTATAGCTAGTCGGTACTTGATGTGTATACATTGACTACCTCCTACTTTCTCGTTATCAAAATAGGAATCGTTAACATTTAAAAGTCAAGAGAATTATTGAATTGTGAAAGGGCTTTGTAGACGCCGCTTATTGTTTTTCCTTTCATATTACTTTCTGTCACCATCAATTTTGTATTTACACGTGGTTTGTTTTATATGTTTTTGTGTCTGCAAGTGATAGTAAATATATTCAAGTCACGACTTTATTGTCATAAATGCATTATGGGTTAAATAAATATTTTTATCATTAGACATCGTTGAGAAAATTTTCAGACTGGAATTGTTTGTCAAACGACCGAGAATCTAGCTTTGGATATTCCAGGGCGTTTCGTTCTCGAAAAAATGGAAAATGTCTCCGTGTAATGGGGAGATATTTGGAATTTTGTTTTCAATTCCGTTATGACCTTTCGTCCGGGCCTTTGACCGAAGTTCGAACGGGGAGCTCGTCTAGACGGCTCGCTACTGCACACTCGACGCTTGATAAATGCTTAAAGATCCCGATTTAGATGCGTTACCAAATACGTAGGTGGTTTTATAGTGCGTGTTAAATAACTTAAGATAAGTATCGAACATCGAATATAAGGCCTGATCTCCTTTTAACCACATGTATGGATAGGGCACGGTATTCAATATTTTATAAGCTGTAGGTATCTACTAATATTAAACGAGAAGTTATATTATTTTTACAATTTAGTCTTGAAATTAGGTACACGCCACGTGTAATAATACTACACTAGATATCTTTCTTCAAGAGGTTAAAATTCTCTAACATAACCTGAATCGGAAGGTCGCGCTGAACAGACGACTTCCATAATGATTGCGCATCCTGCAATTTGAAAAGTCTGGACTCTACACTACTCTCTCTACTTTATATAAAATTTTATTTATATAGAATATGTAGAAACTGTTTTAAATAATTGATCTTTAAACACCTAAAATTTTTAAATTGAAGTCCCTAAGGGGTTGAAAAATCTATTAATATAAATATAATTGTGTAGGTACATTTTGAAAATTATTTTTAAATATTTACCAGTGATTTCAAAGGAATATCGTACCTTGTATTGACATTTATATGGTAATAATTTGGAACGTGAATTTGTTAATTAATATAATAATTAGGTACTTATTATATTAATTAACAAATTCACTTTAGTAATCATTTGGAAAGTAATTTTGAAATCTTAGACGAATCATTAAATTAAGAAAATTTAGGAACTTGACAGAAATACCTTTTCATTAATTAATCTGACGAGCTTTATTTGAACCTCACGAGGAGAGTAGATATATCATCGTACAACATATTATTTTTAATGTAAAAACAAACCAAATTAAATACATTCGACGTTGGTATAAAACGGGTTCTGAAAAGAAAATATCCTTACAAAAATTTTACAAGACGCCCTGTGTAAATCTTATACAAATGGGTATTGAAGAGCTCCGCACAAAGGATTTAAAGGCTCTGCGAAAGAATTTGGCACACGTCAACTTACAGTTCAATACGTATCTCCGTATTTGCCTAATACAACAAGCCTGCCAAACGTATAAAGTACGAGTATTTATTGCTTATTATAAGTAATTTCTACCTTTACGTTTTCGAAAATTAATTACGTGTAAAATTAAGACATTATCAGACAAAAATTGTATATAGGTATCCTAAATCGATATCTTCATTAAATGAAGACTCATTTATTGTTTTTTGAAATACGTCCCCTGAGGAGATATTTTACGCTACATACCTACCGAAGTTGAGATTCACAAATAAAATACAAATCCTGAACGAAAAGTATAAAGATATAAAGACTTTGGTTTTTATACCTCTGAAAAATCTCCGTACGTGAAGTAAAGGATATCGCTTAATCGAGAACGCGCTGAAGAGAGCGACATTAATCGGAGGCTTTACGAGGGAACGGCACACGTCAGATTCTTACTCAGTACACCGTAGTATTGCAGATAAAACGGCTACGTTATTTATTCTTTATAAGGTCACAGTCTTGCTAGGTTTTTACTATTTTATTAATCTTGACATATTTATAAATATTTTTATTATCATCGACATAAAAGTATCTTGCTCGAAGGCAGCTTTTCTGAATAAACGGAGTTGGGCAAATAGGTACCTACGGTATGTTAGATTTCACATTGAGTATAGTATATATGTAGGTACCTACCTACTATACAATCAATAACTTAAGAGAGAAGGGAGAGAGAAAACTCTGAGACACGTAGGTTTTACGTTGTTTTTCTTCACTTATAGAAATTAACATGATGTGAATGTAGGATTTAATATGTAGGATGTGTGTAGGATTCGCATCACGGACCCTTAGTGGTAGACTAAAATTGTTGCTACTTTGGTGCGAGGTACCTAAGTATTTTACTAATTAATTATTAGGTCTTCAAATATAAAATTATGACGATATATGTTTTATAAAAGTTAATTTTATAAAATTTTTACAAAATATACAACTTCAAAATACAACTGAATACCTACTCCTAAATTAAAAAGATAAAAAGGAAAGAATATTTCGCTTATCATATAATTTTATTGCGCCATTAACTATAATACTTTATGGGTATCTGCATAATTATATGAATAAATGTTACTTAATTATCGTACAAATATGCTTTTCGCTAAAACTGACATAATTAAAACTGCCTATAATCGTAAGTCTTGGCTACTATCCAGACGATAAAACCGCATTTCCCATTTTCCATATTCTGTGCCTCTTTAAAAAGTATCCCTGGAAGCAAAGGAGTTCGTCCAAACTGGAAATATAATTTTAAAGATGGCTGCCGTTCTCGACCTACTCCCGCCCCGCGCCGCTGCCCGCACCCCGACGCAGCCTAAAATATTATGCACCCAAAAACCATTGTCTGTTGCCATGACGACGGACCGCTCGATACCGGGCGCTCGCAGCCACACAATCAAACGTACATTCATCTCGCTTGCTCTTCATGTATCCAGATGCTGAATCCGGATTTGGGCGATCTCTTGCCATCACACGCTACGATGGCCGACTGCCAGCACTGTAGGGTTAGCAAGTACAGTTTATACGGTCCGATATAGGTACACTGTCTTGTTAGAATTATTTCATCGAACAAGAATCGAGATATCGTAATATGAACGATATATTGGTTTCATGTATTACAATCCAATATGCATAACGAACTTATGTCTTTCTAAATATCTATACAATTAAGTATAGGTCGATGAAAGAATAAATTTTGTACTTAAAGGTATTCGTAGCCGTACCTACATAGATATACTTTTGGTTTAAGATGCTTCTTAATTAAACTGGATGAATGCATCTATAATAGGTGTGATTAAGGGTATCTAAACATTTTTATTCATAACAAATAATGTCAATAACACTTTTACCTGTGTTTAAATAAGTCTCTGTTAATTAATTTTAATAAAATATTAAAATTATTATTTCCTATTATAAAATATTTTAAAAACAATAATACCACATCTTGTTACTTACTTAATGACTAACTTATATACAATACACACGGATGTTACTTACATGATTATGTGACTGTCACTACTGCAGTAGTCTCGTAAGAGACGTCCCTTCCGAACTCTACATAAGTAGAGTTCTCGCCAGCATGAAATAGGTCAGATCAATAATTGATTTTTCACTCACAACGTACAAACAAGCTTAGGTAGAACTATTAAACATCTCTACATTTCAAAGAAATAATTGGATGAAATGCTCTACATTTGTTCACTATTTCACAATATCACCCCCTCAAAAGCTCCAGTACAAATGATTGTCATATTGCGACAATTTTTGGCCCAAATTAGAAAGTTTACTTTTCAGCCCTCTCATTGGTTAGTTGCACAAAATATATTTTACCTAAGAACTTTCTCTTTATTGTTACAGTTCCTTTCTTCCTGGTTCACCTCGAACGCGGAAGGGTTTTAACTTTCTCTTCTAAAACAATAATGTATTGTTGGAGAACAATAACCACTACAACTTGAAAGAGTTCACCATTTGGTGCTCCGTATTGACTTAACCAAAAAAACAAAATATGAAATTATTTCTCAGAATTGAATTATCACATTATTTGGTAAAAATAATATCTCTTTTAAATTCTTATCAATTTAAATTAACTTACTAACAAACCAAATATTGATTGAAGTATCTATATTATCAGTTAAATAATTCCATATTTGAATATTAATCAACGTAATTGTCAATCATCAAGATAAATATTAAATTACAAATATCATTAAACAATATTTTATCATTGTCATCATACATTCTAACATACCTACCTAAGTACATCTACCTAAAATATTGGTTTTCTACATGTTACATTGATATAGTACCTAATATTACGCTTCACGAATTTAATTAAAACAAAACTTAAAATTATTTCAATTTTCATCAAGTTATTTTGGAAATTGATAAGGACTACAAAAATAAGTGTCATCTCAGATATTCCCATGCGTCCAACCGTACCTTTGTGACACTTCCAAGAAGTTCGGCCATTTTCTCGTAGATGGCGTTACTGTCGAAACGAAAATAAAATACGGAAAACGATGTATTCAGTCGATTTTTCATCACATTTATCATTGTGGTAACCCAAAGATTTTTTTATTTTTATGTTTTATATAAGTTATCTATTACCAGACTACTACCTTTAGTATTCTACCGTCTTTTATGTGTGCAAATATTAAAAAGGAAACTTAAAAAAGAGTAGTGAACATAATCATACTTGGACAGAATATTAAAATTATGAACGAATTCAAAATTCACGATATGAAAAATTATTCTAGTACCTAATATAATAATGTTGTTATTATTAAAAAGTATACAGGCCTAAAGGAGAATCCATAATATTCTATTATGTCGTAATAAACATTTAATGCTCTATATTTATATATTTTAATATAAAAGCAATTTAAATCTTGCCTCGAATAGTATACCTACAAATTTACTAAGCAACATAAAGCAAGGTGTGTCCAATTAACTCTACCAAAGGGTTACTTTCTCAGACTTTCTTATAGATTAAGTACGCAGTTATTACTAAAAGATTTATTGCACCATTAGGCAGCACATCAACACTACACATAAACAGTATTTATGTTTGTGTGTATAGTCTGAAAAGCCTGTTTTACACGAATGACAGGCAATCGTAATCGTAAAAAGTTATCGGCGCTACTCAGGAAGCGATCGCGGCGCCAGCTCTACATATACGCTCTACATATAAACAGCTATTCTATAGATGTGGTTTGAAATTATTGTATAGAAATCGAATTCTGTGTTATTTAATAATATGTTTCTATATTTATAGGTTTCTACTTACTTATTAGGTATAACAATACCTTTAGTTGGAGAAATTACATGATTATTAAAAATAAGCTACATATTATTAATTTCATAGCAGGACTTTTAGTATGTAATTCTAAATATTTTGTTTAAGATTACTTTGTCAAAATGAAGTTGTAAAAATTTCTAAGCCTCCTTATTATAAATCTACTGAAGACATTTATCTGAGTTATTTGTATATTAGTAGAATTTGTACTAAAATTGAATACTTTAACAAAATATTTGCGCGAAATGGTAAAGTCATCAGGGCAAATCTTTACAACACTGCCTAAGTGAAGAAATCCAGTCCAGTTCTTTATGTGGGGTCAAAAAATAAAAAGTCGTTTTTATTGAGGTCATGCGATATTTATTGTAACAGCTTTCTATCGCTGAAAATAATGTGTGTGTGTGAAAATAACTGTGTAACGGACTTTTCAGATAGTGAAAACTAACTATTGGTATTATAAAAATCATGTCTTAGTATCAATAATGTTTTAATTATTTTTTTATGTTTTAACTAATATTATTGTGTTCTAAGTTTATAATTAGTCTTAAAAGAATAATAGGTATATGTTTTATTTAATAGCAAAAATAGACGTGCTGTTATCTGATATTAAATAATTAGTAATGTTAGTAATCATACCATCCCCAAATAAGTTATGAGCTATATTTGAAGCTATCAAGAGTTGTTACCCCTGAGAATCAAGTTTGACTGTCATGTAAGTATCAGCCTAGACAAGGTTTTGTGTAGAAGTTGTACTACCTAAATAATATATCTATGAGTTTATGAGTGTATATACTGAACTATGTTAAGAGTGTAGAGTTGTAGACTGAAGGTACTTAAGAAAATAAAAACTCAATGACTCTGAAATTTATTATGTAATTGTTTTTATATTTTATTGTGTGTAATTGTGTATAAAATTAAAATTGCAGTAATTTACATGTTTAGGTAAAAAAGTAAACAATTTGAATTCAGACAAAAGTTTATTTCTTATCACAAATAATTACAATCGAATCCTTATTTTCATGGCCTTGTACGCGAAGTCATTCAGCTCTTCCGTTTACCTGAAAATGGAATTTTTATGTTAGTAATTCGTGAAAATGTTTTTACCTGTAAATTTACACGATTAGTAAATTACAAAAGTACAAAAAGGTACACATAATTAATGTTGAAACATATGAAGTTCTATTGTAAAGTTTGCAACAGTTTGACGGCAAATCTGGCTTTGCAAACTTTTGGCTTTATGACCACTTACCATCATGTGACGTATTTGCATGTTTGCTTATTAAAAAAGGTATGAAAAATAGAAAATCAGCGCCCAAATCATTAAGAAGATTCTTCAGGAAGATCACCTCCCGCCGCCCGCAGACGAGTGCCATCTTCTGTTACGTATACTGAAGGTATACCGGAAAGAATGAGGCACTCAGGATACATTCAGTATACGTACAGAAGGCGACGCGTTTTCTTCGTTCTTCATCAACACGCTGCCTTCACATCTGCTGGATTGGTAAGAATTTTGCATTTTTAATTTAACATTTACATCAGTTTTACACAAAACCTTCCCGTAGATTCACACCAATTTGCAGCTTCCCTAATATCAGGAATGCTCACCGACTGTAGACCCCACTCACACTCTATCGCTCCTCTGGGAACACCACCTATAAAATAAAGCAACAAATTTATACCTTGCTAAGATTTTCGAAGTCAGCGTCACACTGATAATACATAAACTCCATCATAGTACAACTGGCTTTAAAACAGAAAAAGTTATGTGCAAATAAATAGTGACAGACAGATTGTTTCAGATATTGTAGAGCTCGTAACTAAACAATATATCTATTGTTCACGTAAAGACCAATGAGCGAACGCATATCGCGCGAGAAGACAGGATTGGTTTGCAAAAATTATTTTCGCAAACTTGCAACCGGTAGCAAAACGAACATTGTCTTTTACGGTCCATTGAACAAGGTGGGACGACAATCGCTCGCCGAGCCTTTTGTCCACTGGCCTTTGTAGCACATAAAGGATAAATTACAAAAGCTTCGCTATTTCGCCTTCCACTCTAAAAGATAACTAAAGAATTGAAATCTATGCGTGCGTCCCGGCAGTCCACTGGGATTCAATAGAGAAGCATGAAAAAGGGCAAGGGTGCATTATATTCATAATTTACGATCGGAGCGAGTCGCATTACACCGGGCCTGCAGCGCTCCAACGATTCATTGCACAAACGAAGACCTGACGTTTCGCGGTGACGATAAAATATTTTCACAAACAGCAAATCGCAGAACCGGAACGTGGAGAGCGGCGTCGAGAGAAGGCGCTAGACAGTTACGGAGAGGATTAGAGTGATAAAGCACGTGACTTACCGGTCGGTCAGCTGTTCGCGGCGTGCCGACAAGTAAACATTGAAGGATGGCGAAGGCGGTGCGCGAGCGAGGACGTGTGGCCAGGCACGGCGTCTCCGGGCGTCTGTCGGTCTGGCGTCGGGGCGCGCGTCCCGGCCCGGCATCGATTACCGCCCTCGCCGGCCGCGGCGCGCGCCGCACCACGGGACGACTAATCCCGATGCAAGATTTCATTACATACGCCATGATCGTTGTTATTTGCACCCCGTAATGTTTTTTGATAGTTTGCTTAGGCTCGCTGTTGACATTTTCCATATTCAGATGTCTACCTTACGCGATAGACTCGCCTTTTATCTTGTCATTAGCCGCTCAGTACTATAAAACACTATAGCGGTTTGATAAAACGTCAATATTACTTAGGGAGCGCAACCTGGGCCACCTGTTTTTCTCGCTAAATGTAGATTGTATCGCAACCTTCATTTTTTGTAGATACGCGATGCTTATATCCTTGATAGCGTGACGAAAAATATAACGTTATATCTTAAATCAGCATGTTCATAATGTAATTTGCAGTTTTTTCAACACGAATTTTAAATCTAAATGATTACTAAGTATAATAATTTATGTGATAGCGACGTCCGTCATATATAAAGGCAAAATTACGTTTATTATACACGTGATAATATATTATTATTTCAGCGTAAATTACGTTATCTAAATTATTGCAAATAAATGATATTATGAAATCCATTATTGTAAAAAATGAAAAAATAAATTGATGTCAAAGACAATTTTTGTGTAGGTAGGTACCGACTGACTTTATGATACTTTAATTTTTTTGAATAAAACGTTACAATAACTGTATTACAATGTTTTTGACATAAAGAGTAAGGCTACTTTAGCAGTTATTTTAATGCTTCCTTTTAGTTGTTTTTTTATTTTAATATTGCAAAACCACGTAGCTCTATGATCTGGACGGATATCTAAGCTAGTAAAGTAGGTAGATCTTGAAATAATATTATGTATGATTTATTTAAATAAAAGGGGAATGCTTAACAATACGTAACTATTGATATTATTATGATCAGCACATAATATATCTGTATCAAACATACGTTTGTAAACGTTTAAGATTGTAAAGTAAAAAATTGTTATTTGGTAACTGGTTTGGTAGCTGTGGTTAATGGTAGCTGTGGTTAATGGTAGCTACTCCAACAAGGCAACTATTTGAATGCAACATCTTAATAACTCTCAAATTAGGTAAAATTACTTAGCCGGCCTATGCGTTATTATTTCATCGTGTTGGTTTTAATGCCTAAATGCGATTAAAAATGTAACTAAATAACTTAAAGGAACAACGCAAAGTAGATAATAGTAGAAAATTCGATTACGTTGAGCATGCTTTTATGTAGGTACAGATGCTCTTATGATATTATCCCGCTCAAAATATAGTGCGTTAGCCGCGGCCCGTCGCAGGTGTATCGCAAATTGGCTATTTTATTCAACGCGGATAGTGGGAGTCATTAACCCCAGGACCGTCGGCTTTGCGTCGACCACTAAAAGTCCACTCAGTTTTAAGATAGACTATATCTGCTTAGTGTATGTAGCTGTAACAAGTGAGTATAGCATTAATAGTTGAAGAATAAATGAGGAATATTTTTTTGACTCCAGCATAGCGGTAGTTACAGAATAAAGATTTTTTAAGTCAATTTTGATTATTAAAGTGATAACAAACTCCTAGTTTTAAAGGAAAAAGGCAAATAAAGCGCACGCGACATTAAAGTCAAATCAATAAAGCAATTACATTGAAACCAATTAATGCAATTAACATACAATTGAACGCGAATTAAATTAACATGCTTCATTAGTTTTTGTATAATCTGCGTATAGAGTTCGGTTTCTTTTACAAAGCCCTTTTTACACTAAGTTTATACCTACCTAATCACTATAATTATGTACATTTATGTCAGTTTTTCGTGCAGTAAACGTAGGAAATAAGTGTAGAGTCAATCTTCTTAATTGTATGTAGTTACTGCACTACATGAGTAGTCATGAGTGGTCACTACAAGACAAAATAGTTGTAATAGTAGCACTTCTGGAGTAAAATAGTGCAGACTTTATATTATAACATTTATAACCTTCATTGATACACCACTCTATATTCGTTAACTAACATTTTGTGTGACATATAACAATATTACCTACTTCAGAGCTAAGAAAACGTTCTAGGCAATCACATTACTTAGTTGCAGTCAAATATATACCTACCAAAACATACACCAGCACTGACTTTACTTGCAAAATCTAATTATAATTTCGACTTCCCTTCTCACCTTAGTAAGGCCATCAGTGCATTTGAGCAGACCATCATCGACTGAGGGCAGAAGGAATGCAACAAAGGGTGGGGTGGAATAAAAAATAGGGTGGCACCACGCACACCAAACCTCCGGTAATGGGGCGGTCTGTAACAAAAAAGTAAAGATTTATTTGCAAATGCTACAGCCATTATTAAAGGATACATGTGTGCGACACATAAATTGTAATTGTTCGTGTATACGTGAGTGTAACTTTGAATGTGTGATGTTCTGCTAGTGTTGGAAGAGTGGTATGTGTGAGTAAATCGTTTGTAGGATTTGTGTTAACAAACCACAGTACGTAGAATGAATTCCGTAGTCTAAGATAGTTTTTGTTGTTTACTCTATTAATAGTCTACTAATTCTACCAATTTTCACTTGGCTAGCACGGAAGACTATGGTTTAAGCCCCTCTAACTTTGAGAGGAGACCCATGCCCAGCAGTGGGATAGTAACGAGTTGACAACAATGTATTTATAGTGTGTTACATCAATTAGAGATTTAAGGTACTTACTTGCTATAAGTCTATTAAATGAAACATCTTTAGGCCTTTTTTATATGCAGAATTTTGCAAGATCACGATAATACAGTTTATAACAAAGGCAATTTTATGAATGAAAAATTATATACATATCTTTTCTAGTACCTACTTATCTACTTTAATACTTTATTTACTTTATTTTTTAACTAAGTATTCTACCGATTTTTAAAACAGAAATTCTACAAGCTCTCTTGTCGCCAGTAGCTTGATTAGATAACTTTCGACATGTTTATATCTACATAATGGCTGCCTATTTAATTACCTCGACTATTTATTATAATTGACATTTATAAGTCTATGCCGAGAGACTGTGGCATGTAGTTAACACTGAGATATGTCGTTGATATTTAATTAAGTAAATAGAACGATTACGATGAATAGAGATTGAATCTACGGCACGGATAACTCAAGGTATTATAATTTAGTTTAATTATGTACGGCTTAAGAGAATTATAATAAAGATTGGCTAAATAGTGGCTAACATTGTTGAATAAATATCACTTAACACTAACTTAACGTACTTTACACTTACCATTTTAAAATAATCACGAAACAATTATTTTAAACGTGTCAACTAATTGAATATATAAATACGCTTATTGTAGGCCTTTAATAAACCTTACTATAAGTTAGTTAGGTACCATAATACAAATGGACATACAGTACCTACTCTTAGTATGAATTCGTACGTTTTTAAAAAAATACTGCTTTTGTATTTTTTTACGAATTTCCCATACATTTCCAATCAGTTTCGATACAGTCCACTAGGGGCGCTGATTGGAAATGTATGGGCAAATACGTAAACAAATACAAAAACAATCATTTTTGTAAAAACGTAAAAAATCATACTAAGGGTACAGTTCGTTTAATACCATATTAAGTGATAAATAATGCACTCCGAGAACGTATATCGACAACCTGAGTCCACCATTAATATCTGGTGTAATTTCGAACATTCTGAAGGGTGCCTTTGATCTCGACTTTGTTATGGCGAGTTGGAGCGCGCACAATAAATTGCTGCAATATAACTGCACATCCCTGCAGTAATAATTCTGCCACCTCTGAGTTAGGCTGCGGTTGCGCAAATACGCAACTACTCTCTTATTGCCTTGAGCTAATTAGTTATTTATTCATGAACATGTTAGATGCACAAAATAATTACGCATCTATATTTTTCTTATACTTTTACAAACGAAATTTTGTAAGCTATCAAATAATATTGAAGAACATTTGGAAAGAAACATTTTTTTATCATTAGTGATAAATCCCTACAACTCCTTTATTTTCATTTACTAATGTAGCTGATACGTCCATCTCTTAATTATCAGCTGTTTTCAACTATTTAAGTAACAAAGAAACCAGCTTTAAACAATAATTAGTCCAAAATTGTAAAATTTTGAAGCTTAATAATAATAAGCTTTGAAGTTAAGAACTGAAACTGCGAAGCAGAATAAATAGGTCTACATAAACTACATAAACCTTAAACAATGAAAGATTAAAAATGTAGAGTTGGTAACATAATGATAGGAGCATTACTGATAGGTAATTTATAAAGATGTAAGGTAATGCAATAACCTTTTTTTATAATATAAGAGTAGCAGACGAGCATGCAGTCCACCTTATGGTAAGTGGCTACTGCCGCCCATGGACATCTACAATCAACCCCAGATAGGATTAGATTCTACCACCTTCATTTCTTTTCAACCCTAAACGTAAGTACGAAAAAGAAAGTGCCTAAGTGAGTGATGTCCTGTAAAGATTGTAGGTATCATGATTTCGAGTTGCCTCGTGTGAGACCACCCTAACTTTGTAATACAATAATTCTGCCACCACTGAGTTACGTCGCGAACATCGATATCGACGATTTATATAGATTTTATCTCGAGACGATTGAATTACGATTGAAGAGATGAACGACGGCTTCCTTTTAGACCTTTTACCCTTCTCCGAGACGTGTTTACTGGTTAATTAATGTAAATTTGAAATTAACTCACACATTTCGCATTACTTTGGTATTTTAATATTAACGTATGATCATTTGATGGAGTAGGCACATTATATGTGGATACGCGTTACTTAAGCGTTGTAGGTATCTGGGTATTAATAAAAAAATAAAAGTAGTAGTATTAAAATGATATAAAAGTCGTTTTCTAGTAGTAGTACGTAGTAATACCTACTACTACTACGACCTGCGTAGTTTTTACATAGAGTCACATATTTAAAAGTCTAATTGATGATTTAGTCAGGCTGCTTTGTAGAGCAAGATCTACATATGGCGAGAGTTATATATATGATCTGAAAAATCCTGAAAATGTCATACTTCATAGACCAGAACATACCATACATTAACAGGAACATAATATTATTATTCGATATGATGAGTATTTCGAAGAAATTCTCACATCTCTACCTATTTTACTATTCAACCTACCTATCTAATAATTAAGATTTAAACATAAAGTGAACGCTTAACTATTATCTGGCTTACTATGAAGTAACCGAAAGGTACGTACCCTATTAATAATATAAAATTTATGTAAAAAGCTTATTTATTTTTAATATTTAGGCATACATTTATAAAATTGTGACATTATTTTATGACCAAGAGTATTAATTTCATTGATCAAATATGTAGAGCTTCGTGATTTTTTATTATAAAATGTAAATTATCTATGCATGGAGTTATGTTTAATTTAAAAATATATCTGTTCAAATCAGACTTCAGATGGCATTTGAACGCTTAATATAAATTAAAAGATACCAACAAATCTAACAAAACTTTTTATTTACAACTTAAATTCACATAGACCTATTAGAATTGTTGATCTATTAGATTTCTATGCAATTTAGTAGGTACAAATAAAAAATAAAACACTCACCTTACTAATGTTATTTCACTGGCGTTCACAACTTTAACTACAATATAATCTATAAAACTCACAATATACTTTTTTGAGAAAAAACCTAAATATTTTTATTTCAGTAAAATAGTCAAGGAAATTTTGTTATAAAATAAACTTGTTTGACATTTAGGCCTAAACAGAGGAGGCGGCGGCAACCGGCCGACGGCGGCCATCTTGTGGCGCTGTCGTCGCGCGGGTCGCGAGCTCATTGGCTGAATGACGTCACAGCGCCATGACAGTCCACCATTGCTATGAATTAGCAAACTTAACACAACACTAGTTTAGACCAAACTAGCCTCTGCTACATTGAAATAAGTGAAAATGGAGTGAAAATAAAAATGTGTGGCGCGGTCCATGCGACTATGTTCATCGGTCCGCATTCCTTCGCTTCGACTTATCGTTTTGGGTCCTTTTAAGATGCACCCTAATCACACGAGGGGGACTTTTAAACTCTGAAGTGATAGATGACGATGCGCGGAGATATTCTAATGGCCTGCTGATTTCTGTCGCTTAGCAGGAGGATAAATATTTAGGCGTCGTTACGAGGTAAGGATACGATTTAGAAAGTCTTTGACAAGACCATGAATTAGGGCGCGTACGACAGATAATTATAACATTAGACAATTATGTGTAAAATAACATTATTAAAAGTTTGTCGTGAAATTAACTAAATCAATTCCAGGAAATAAATCTATACATAATCACATATTTAGGTACTTACTATTTTCGGTAGCTCTACATTTTGATATCTTATATAAAAGTGTATTTACGTATAACAATAGTTAAAATATTGGGATTAAACTTATAAGAAAAAAATATAGAGACTTTTAAAAATGTTGAGCAAGTTTAAAAGGGTATGTAGGTAGGACAAACTTCGATTTACTTAAAGTATAGTTATACTTAGATATAGGATATGGGGCAGAATCTAACAAAGGCGGATATTGGATCTTTTCCGAGCGGAAATTTGCTACTCAAATAAAATTGGAACGCCAGGCTTTAGGTAGCCGAAGCTTCTTAACTTTTAATAGGTACCTATACGAATTTATATTAAAGGAAGTACATAACATAGTACAAAATTTAAAGAGTAAACCTATATATTAAGAGTTTTAGAACAATAACATATAGTTGCAAATGGAAGGCTTGTACCTAATATTTGTCCGTGTAACATTTAGGTACCTACGTCTCCTCCAGCTTTATGAAGTTACTTAGAAACTAATATTGAAGCGAGTAGGTATTGTTGAATAACTATTTCCTCCCGCTGTCCATTACTTACATAGTAACGTCGGTATACCTACGCCATAGTTAAGATTGCACAGTACAAATTACCTAACACATAACCGTTGCAACTTACATTACAAAGTTGAGATTTGTGTATTTCTGTAGAAGTAGGTATGTAGGTATGTTTGTCCTTTTGTTGAATATAAGGCGTATAGCTATAACAATTTCGTTTTACAAGCCGTGTGCCCAGCGGGCGTACTCGTTTCCTTAAACGTAACCATCATGCTAATGTTACGCTATAAGATTTATAATGAAATTTTGTACATTTGTTTTGGCTTACACAAACGAAATTTTAGTACACGTTTCATACCTCATCTCCTATATGTAATTACGCATAACGTTTAAAAAACTTTCGTTACACTAAAAATAACGAAGTTATGTAAATGTAATGGATTAAATTTCCGTGTAGAATACGAATGTATAACAATGACCCTAATGATCTGTCTTGCCGCGTACCCATAACTTGTGCAGTGTCCAGATATTATTTATAACGAACAAAATTACTCGGGCAAGCCTAATGAAGTTCTATCATATATTTATCTAAAATAATTAAAGACCACCTTGTGTTAACAACTGTATCTTTGTACCGCCGACTTAATTTCAGCTTTTTCTTTCTACAATTTATTGTTATACAATTGGGACGAAGATGGCGGCTGGGTCGAGGGATACGCATCTGTTGTTTCCCTTTATTTATGTGATAGCTCCACAGATTAGACCCATATATTTGTAATTTTTATATAAAATCGCCAATTTATGGTTATTGTCATCGATTTCCTTTCTCGAATGCTCAGTGGCTTTTAAAGTTTTGTTAATTTTAATAGACTCGTATACTCACTTAAAATTTATATTATGATCTGAATACCTAAGTATAAAATCTATACTGATTTAAAAAATGTGTTTTTATGTTACTTTGAAATGTTTGTTACTTTGAAAATGTACGTTGTAGTTAGTATAATAATCTAAGTAGGTAAGTCAAAATAATTAAAATCCATTACCTCTTTACTTTCTTACTTACTTACTTTCCCATTGCTGGGATAGGGTCTGCTCTCAGAGTTAGATGGTTTAGGTTATAGTTTATTATCCTAACCAAGAACAAATTAAAATTTAATAATTATTGAAGAGTGTGTCTTGTTAATGTGTACCTAATATTCTATAATAGGTCAACTCTACTTAAGCTCTACCTACTTATTTACTAAACAATTATTTAACATGTTTATGTACTAACTTCTAAACCAAAGTTTTAGAGTAACCACACTTAATACGCCTATGTAGGTAAGTAAATAAGTAGATACTTTTGGATTGGAACTAATGAAATAGCAGATACCTATTGTACCTACCTACATTATATTATTATTCGTATGTTGCAATCAATGCATGCGCAATATTGAATTAAATTAATAGGTTAACCTAACCATAAATCACAGGTAGGCACTTAAATGTCGTGTCAAGTAATGTTTACATCTCAACTCTATTTCGAATGCTTTTCCGAAGCAATAAGGAAGCACAAAAGTTCCATAACCCCACATAACTTATCAACATTTAAATATCCAACGAAAGTAACATCTTGAAGCGTTGAAGCAATTCCAGTGAATCGAGGTCAATGCACCGACTATTTTTATACTGTAGGTATAGATTTCTTATTTCAAGGGGAATAGGATTGAAACTTGTGAGTGCAGTTGATATCAAAGTAGACGATCACAGATGCAGATCTGTGACGTGACATGCCGTGACCTTGACCTGACGGATGACGGATTCCGTCCTTGCGGGGTCGACGACTCCAGATAGGTATGTAGGTTGCTTGTTTGCGTCTAGCCTTATCGGTGTACTGTTCCGTAATGTCGACGATGTTGGCCTACTGGCCAAGTAACATACGTAGGTGATTATAAAAAAAGTATTTAGGTACATGCCCGTTTTAAACAGTTCCTAATTATACCATCCATGAAGTAGGTAGTAGTAGGTAGGGAGCTAATGTCCATAATGTGTAACAGTGAAAACATTTTCAAAATTTATGTGGAAATAGTAAACCGTATCTTTGAATTGAAATATGGTAAGTCGACTACTTTTGAATTTAAGAGTTCTCTAGATTTTTTGGTTTTAATAAGATATATCAATACTATAGGCTGACTATAGAAAATATTTATGAAAAGTTCTATGGACATTGACATTTTATACCTAAGGGAACAACATCTTGAATGATAAATGATAATTAAAAACCCTTTTATATAGAGTTAAACAGTTTTTCAGCGTTATAGCAGGTACTAAAAGTATGAAAATGAACATAACTTCAATTTAATTAGAGCTCATAGGTATATTTCATCGTTAGTAATTAAATAAAAGTCATATCTTATTAGCTAAATTTTAAACAAAATATATTTCAGCTAGTCAAAGTTCGTTTATTAGCAAACAAATGTCAACAGGCGGCTAAATAATCTCTATAGCGCATCTAGAGTCTAATTCTAAGCATCTGTACAACTGCTAAGTCTCGATTAGCTAAATTAGCGATGCTTATCTAGCAATTATCGTTTAGAGTTAGCATCCAAATGTGCAACAGAAACTAATTTACCAACATTGTATCGTTAGTAGAAATTCTTAACGTGTAGGGAAAATTACTTGCCTAACAGACGGTATGACGGACTTTTAGGTATGTAAATATCCTCCCGCGACTTTATTCGTTACCATAGCCCATTATTAATAATCGATCTATCCAATTTTTGCGTATGAAAGATCAAAATTTTGAAGGTTTCTCGTATGAAGAAAATATTGGTAGACAAAAAATCATAGATTGATTATAAATATCCGGCGTACCTAAATGTTCCCTCAATAAAATGTAATCTATGTTCCTCCCATTTAAATGTGTTACTTTAAGTGAAAATTTAATCCTATAATATTATTATTCTATTTCAACTTCCATTATTAGTCTACCTACCTCCAGTCAGACAGACAAAAATATTGCTTTCGTATGTATGTATTTTGTTACAAATTAAGCGTAGGTGTCTAATAGTTGAAAGTGCCTGTTCTAGTTATTTATACCGATTCCACGTGTCTTAAAACAACTATGTTATTTTTAAACCATCTTTGCAGGTATCTACTAGGTATATTTCGATTCCATTTTATTTTTGCTTCCATTACATTTATGTGATACACATATCTTACCTATATTTGATTTCATACTCCTAAAGGTTTTATTTATAACTATTTGATATATATTTACCTGATCAAAGCACATTACCTAGTACCAGTTAAGTTATTTTTAACAAAATAAAAATACGTACCTACATACAGATAGAGGGTACCTATATGCCTAGTACCTATGTATAATTATAGTTAGCTTAAATATAGTAAGCTAACGTACTATATTATGTATGAGTTATTTGTCGATTGCCGTGCTAAAGACCCATTTTCAGTATATATGAGTAAATAAAAAGTAATAATCTATGTATGAGAATACCGTATAAACTCATGTGAGACGCAATGAAGTCTGCTGGTTCACAAAAATTATGGTAAAACACTTCACTCGTAATTCTGTGACTCTTGCATTGACTTTTAAATGTAATATGTGCACTGCTTAAGAAAACTTCTTTGAACGTACGATGTTCGGAACAAATTATTCGTGAGAATCTTCTTATGGATATTTCTTTCAGACTGGTCCATTTGTGAAATTGTTTTCACGATTAGTACCTATATTTTTTTTCTATATATACAAAGTTTGGTACTTTATTCTTTCATATGAACGTCAAAAAGAGCTATGTATTGAATGTATCTATTTGTTCAAAAAAGTTTTATCTATAATCAAATATAAATGAAGATAGTCTTTACGGCTAAATTATATCATTGTACACACACAATATGATTAAAATAACTCCGAAATATTGTGAATCCCACAGTATTTACATGGTACACGATGAAGCGTAATTTGGATAACGCTCCTGTACTTAGATACCTTCACCAAAATGAAACCTATGTATTTCGCACAGTGACTAATATGTAGATATTATTACAACAAAATTTTCATATAAACTGCTTATGTTTAGTTCATTCCTAAAATACCTACTTATTCTTCTTCTTAGCTTCTTTTGATTAGCGTGATTTATTGATATCAATATACAAATTTGACAGGTACTGTCCTATACGGTATTACTTTATTTTTAACATAAAGTAGGTGCCATGTTTACTGGATTTCATTTAAATTGGACTGTATCATCGCGGTTCATAGCATCAAAAGGAATTGCAAATTGAAATTAATTTATTGGAGATTCGAATGCTCATAAGTGGAATGCTGTAAGTACTTGGTACAGAAATAACTTGACCGCATAATTGTATATCCGTCTGACGAGCGATTCCTTGCGTAATGTTTTTAATTAGATTCGTAAATATGAACACGTCATATCGAAAAGCATTGTGGTAATATTGCTCATCGTCGACTCATTACTATCCGACTGCAGGGCACGGGTCTTCTCTCCGAGTGACTTTAGGACATAGTAAACCGTGCTGGGCAAGTGCGTATTGGTAGTAATATATATTTATAGGTATATCACACAGCTGTGACATCTTTTTCTTAATTTTTAGGCGTGTAGATTTCCACTCCATGTTTTCTTTCACCGTTGTAGTAAATGATGTTTAAGTGATTTTAATAAAGCGTCATATTGTCCCCTGTCTCAAAATCGTGGTCTGTATAGTACTTGGTAGGTAAATATCCCAGTATTGGTCAAACGCATCGCAGTCTGAATACCAATTTTGAATTGGAACGTTATTGTTTTCGTTTTTTTTTTCACTTTCGTCCTCATGACTCCTTGGCCGTCGACCTATTGAATTTTTCATGGCGTTCTTTATTGGAATTTCTTATGAGCTCCATCGATAACTACGCTCAACGTCTATCTATATGATCAAATGTTTTTGTAAGAGGAAGTTTCACCAATTATATGTATCATTAGCATACATTTCGCATCGAACCCAATGATCCGTTATGGGACTTTGAATTGCTTTCATTCGAACGATAAAAATAAATGAGCTTGTATTATCCACCTATCCTGGAAATAACGTAATAAGGATAAGTAAATCGGCAAGTAAGTATGCGTTTTAAGAAAAGTAGGTAGATAGTACGTTTTGTTGCGAATTTTTATTTTCATTATCGTCTTCATTATTGTGTAACCGCATCGAATAAATTATCACCTACTCGTTTTACACAAAGAATACGTCGTTTTGTTTCTTCATACAATTACATTTCATGAAAAGCAATAAAAACACTAATTAATAGAAAATTTCAAGCTTCTTGACTTTTGTCGTTCTACGTCTGAAATATTTGACAGGGAATTCTCCGCTAGACTTTTCCAGCCGTCCTCTTTTATCGCATGCAAAGTGTATTGAAAGAGAAAGAAATCAATATTGCGACTCAGTGTGCCTATGAAAACGCATTTGTGTGCCTAGTAATATGGATTATTTTATGGAGCTGTGTTGCACATTTTTATGAAAGGCGAAGAGGAATCAATATGAATTCTAATGTTGGAGCGTGTCAAATATCTGATTGTTTATAGATAGTAGGTAAAAGAACCACTTTAACTAAAATAAACATTTGATAAATTCTACTGAAATAAGAGTGGTAATTCATTATGCACAAACAAAGGATGTCAGCGACGCATTGTCTTTAATAAGATCAACAATATTACTCTTACTTTAAGAATTTATTTTTTATCTAATTTTGTTTGTGATTGTACGTTAAATTTTATTACTTTTGTGCTCGTTATAGTTCTGAGAATAATTGCAATATTTGTGAAAATGAAGATCTATTTTACTGTCACATATACTTTATTTTCAAAAAATGTATATTGTTAAATAAGAAAAGCTTATTTTAGCGCGGAAGGTTGCGTCGCGTCACCTTACAATTTATAACAATGTCTGAATTAATGCTATCATCTTTGCTACTTTGCCTAACGTTATGAATTTTTCACGAGATCTCTCGGTGGAAGGCAAGGAGGGTGCAAACAAAATATGACTTTTAAACGCGGAAACTGAATACACGACTTTATATAAAGAATAATATTTACATACAAGAATAATAATACCATGTAAAATACATTAACCTTTCGCGTTTTTGATGGCTGAAGATGTAGAGATTCCTTACATAAAATAATTTATTTACTCGTAATATTACAGATAGTGAACATTTTACAACTAAACTTTTCTGCAAAACTATTACGTTTTAAAAGTTGTTGGTTATAGCTAATAAATATATTTAATTATAAGGTGCTCTCACAGTTTGTAATTACAAGACATACATGTTTATGTATCTGCATTCGGATGCAGATATGTAAAGTAAGTTGCAGTAGTAAGCCCTTAAAGACTCATCAAATTTTTATTTTAGACAAAGTTATATCACCCTAAATAAGGTGATCCGAAAATAATTATTAGTTATATATACGTACACCTGTTCCTGTGGCAAACTTTTTAAAATCACATTTTTAGGGGAAAAAATGCTCGAGTAGGGATCTGAATTTACTGATACGAGGGAATGTAAGTTCAACATGCTGTTGATTAAGAACGTCACTCAATGAAGACGTGTTTTACTCAAATTTGGTTCCTATATCTTTTGGCAAGAGATGTGTTTTCGCGCTCGATTCTTAGGAGGTTTGAGTCTGTTTGCCACCTCATCCGATCTGATGTAGGACGTGCAAATAAACATGGTATTTTTATCGCCGCAAACCTTTATATAGTTGTGGTCGATTTCTCCTCTTTATCTTCTCAAAGCGGTGTTTGCTTTATCATGAATAAAAAGAAAGGTATGTGCCGAATGTCCAACGATTTAATGAGTTTATATTGCTAGGATGATAGTACGGGCGGCGTTATTATATAGTTTTGTATTAACATTACCTACCTTTGAAATACAATGTGGTTTTCATCAGTAGTTAATAAGCCATAAAATGTTATAGGTACAAGTCAGTTTAATTTTATATGCATAAAATAACGTGTTTAATTAAATTCATTTGTTAAAATTACAACACCGTAAAATTGATTGCTTACATGTTTGTTGAGTCAGCTTTTTGTATTAATTGGTATTGTTGCCTCCTTAAAAAGTTAAAGAGATTGTTTGTGCTACAGAAAATTTTGGATTCGATAAGAGGTCGTAAAACACTGCCCCCTATGTCATAAAATCTCGTCAGCCTTGTCACGCAAATATGGGTCTACAACCCAGGCATTATATGACTACAAACAGTTTTTTTGCATGTTCCGTAGCGACTGCATTGTTTTATGACGGTAGAAGGGTTACCGAGTTACGTAATGTAACAATAAACGTTTTCGGGGACAATAAATTTTAATAGAGCAGAAATTTATGGTCAATTTGCGGAGACATTTACAGCTGATGAACAAAAAACCGGAGTTGCCGTGTCCCAGTTTCTTCAACATTAAGTTGGGTAGGCCCCTGGGTTTATCGAAATGCCAAGTATAAATAGTTTCAGGTTATTATCTTCTATAAGATACATTTGGAGCACTAAATGGACAGAAAATGCTAACAAAAGGAATATAGATAACAACTATCTATAGAATTTGTACATGAATGTTTGTAAGTACAAATTAATGCACTTAACTATCAATTGCCGTAAATTTGTAATAAGCTATTCAATATTTAGTACCTACTAGTTACAAATTAATAAGATAAATAAAATTTATATCTGATAGGTGAAGTCGATAAATATTGTATCTTTATGGTGGAAATATTATGCTTATTTACGATTGAAACTTTAGCTATTTATCAATAATAAGTACACTCGGAATTGTTTCAAGGGTAGCTGGGAAGTTCTGAAAAACAGCCACAACGAGAAAGAAAAACACGATCATAACTTCTGCAGTAAATTGATAGGAAACTGATATAATCAATGGGGTAGCATTGGATATAACGGAATATCTGTAGTTATTTGTAATAACGTCGTATTGAAAATGTATCGAAACGAAACTAAGACCACAGAAATATATACTAAGATATAGAGGAGAAATAGAAAACTAATTTAAGAATGTTTCTGTTTTAAAGAGTTAAATAAAATCTGCAACAAAAACGAATATTATTTATTGCAGTTATAAATACAAAATATCTAATATTTCGTAAGTAAATCAATAAAATGCGTACAAAAACCATGAAATTGCGAACCGTGCGAGACAAGTTCTTTCATTAAGTTTGGAAAATAAAAACAATACAAGTGAAAAGGGTATCGGATACTGCGCGCATATTCGCCGGAGAAAATTTCCTATTATGATCCCTTCCCTAAAGTCAACTACTGTATAGGTCCACATTTGTATAGCGATCGTCTGCCAACCGTGTTAGTGGCGTAGTGAGGGGACGGTTTGTCGATAAATTCGATAAATTAATTGCTTAAAGTTAACCTACTTTTATCATTACAGATGACTGAGCTAATCTGATTCTGGAATCACTATTAGTAACAAAAAATAAATAATAAAACTCAAATTTTTTATATTATTTTTTGAATAAGGGTTTCGTTCCTGTATTTAATTGACTTTAAATGGAAATAAATCTTGCAAAACCTTTTAGGATTCAAGTTAGTCAAAATAAGTGATTTATTTAAGATATTATATAAATTACTTATTTATTTAATTTAAATAAGTAATTTATATAATATCGGACTGATTTTACCGTTACAATATATTGTACTTTTAAAAATGTTGAAAACTACGTAATTCAACATAGATATATTTCTAGGTGCCTAACAGTACACCGATATCTTTAGTGTCTACCAAGTACAATAAATATTTAATAAACAAAAATATAGGACTTATAGAAGTAGAATAGTCCACTAGTAATGAAGATGACGTACAAAAAGCTCACTTATTTCCATCACTACGTCCCGCACACTCCCACACAACCACACGCTGCCACCGCCAACACACACACCGCAAATACGCTTATACAAAGCTTAAGGTACGTATTTAGAGCCATAGTTTTATCCGCGACCAAGAGTGGAAATTTCAATAAAAATGCAAATTTTTCCCCAGCAATTTTCTTCTCACTGCCGTGGCCTCCGTTATTGAGTCCTACTGCATTATGTTCGGGTTTGCTTCGTTATAACTTTTATACATACGAGATTAGATTATACGAAATATAAACGTGTGTACAAATATGGAAGCGAGAAACAAATGTAATTTGCGTGTTAATTTTGTTTACACCAAATTAGCTATTGTTATCTCTTGCTCGCAAGAATCGCTTTAACCCTATACTTGACATTGTGCACTTAAATGCACATTAGAATCAGATTTTTTTTCTCGGATAATGCGACATCGAATCTTACTAATAATAACTGAAAGCGAATTAGCAAACGTTTCTCTATGTCAGAAAATGAAATCAATATCTGTCTCGTTCACACATTGTAAATGGTAAACAAAATAGCGAGCCGTCATTCAGCGCCTGCGCAACGCTCTCTAAGAATCTTATTTTATCTGAATGAAATTAAGTTATATGTACGAAATTTATATAATCTTACTTTCTGCAAGCTTTATGCAATGTTTTGGTGATATTTTTTTGAGATATAATGTTTTGAATATATAGTAATTCATGACTTTTGTTATGTGTGCATTAAAATGCACACTGCCAACGACATACAATATTACTGTTTGTCAATATTGTGTCTTTAAATGCACACTGCCAACTTTGCTACTATATACTAAGGTTCTGCACACAAGGTAGGGGGTTGGGTGAACAAAGTTCAGACAGAGTTTTTTTTTTATATAATTCATGACTGAAATTAATATTTCCCCGTTTCCACTAAATTCCCAGTCCTTAGCTTGCAATATTTTTTTTAGATGACTGGAGGCCGAAAAATTTTAGCTTTGGTGTCTAAATTGCGTAATTAAATCGGATGTAGAATCCAGCAAATCCCTAGAAAGATGAATTCCAGATGTCTAGGTCTCATAAAAACGTCCCTGAACTCAAGTCCTGTCCAATCAATAGCGTCTTCTGTCAAAAATGTAAACATCTCCAATAATGATGATTCCAGAACATCTGCAATATCAATCCCAGATAAGACCAAATTCCCACTTGAGGTCGGCTATAGATGCGCCACTAGCCCTGAAGACTAAGCTGGAATGCCTCAGAAAAGTATATCTTCTTACCACATCCTTCAAACAAGTGGAATAAAGTCCAATCATATGCTCAAATTTAATACAACATTCTATCGGAAACATGGATGCAGGTCTAAACAGACAAGTCGCTTTATAGCGTACAAATGTGATAGGCCATTGTAAGTATTGTCCTCACAGATCCTGGACATCTTCGTTTGTAATTCCTGGTTGCTGTTTCGTCATGGGAACAGCGGTAAACAAAAATTATTGCCACTCAAAAAGTTTCGAGTCGATTTATGTGGGAACTGTGTTTTTTTGGGAGGAGGTCTTCTAATCTCTCAACTCAACTAAAATATCTCAAAACTTGTTGACATGTCATAACTTCCGAGACTTTTATCTTTAGTATTTTCAAAATGTATGATATTTTTTATATTTTTAATTATTTCTTAGTTTAGTGAGTACTTGGCGGTGTGCATTTAAAGACACATATTTTTTTTCTCGTGAACCTGGCAGTGTGCACTTAAATACACATACTATATTCTGAAAACTGAAATTCAGAGATTTTTTATTTTATTTTTCCTAATATCCTTATAACCCAATTAACGCAGGGAAGTAGCAAAAGTATAATTTTTTTAGGATAAAATTCTCTGCCAAGTATAGGGTTAAAGTTTACTTTTGTGTATTACAGGGGGTTGGATACAGGCGTGTTTTGTTCATCCCTTTTGAAAAAGCTGGGCAAGTTTTTAAATATATAAGATGGTAAAAACAATATTATATGGCTATGTTGTGGCGTTTAGAAGTTTTATTAAACAATGCGTCTGAAACTAAATTACTTGAGCAATCTGCAGGTAATTCTTATGTAGATTTTTTAATTTCACCGCTAAGGCACATCATAAACATACTTTTAATCGGAGTCGTACACATCAGTCGCTGAAATTTACATTTAAAACTTTCCGCCTAGTTGGGGCGACTAGGGAGGAAGAGGGTGGAGCGAGGGCGGATTAAGAATGCTGGAAGCGAGGAAAGAATACACAATTAGCCTTCTTCTACCTGCTAGAGATAACACAACCAGTGTAATAAGATCTGCAACTTTGCGATTTTCTTACCCGACCCCCATACGACCGGATACTGAATGGGTGTACGGTTACACTGGACAGTTTTAAGTCAGGGATTTTAAAAACGGGTCCGGACTGCGACCGGAACTGAGGGGCCGGGTATGCCGGATCGATCAGCGGAACTCGGATAGTCGTTGGCTTTGTTGAAAAATCTAAATTAGGCTGTTAGTATTCACGCGTGTCGATAGAAGCGACAGGCTGTGTGCCATCTATTGGGGTGGATCAAGTATAATGCTTGGTGTATATTAACTTGGGTTATGCAAATTCGATAAGATAATGATGATACAAAAATTGGAAGGAAAAACAAAATAGCTGTAGATAAGCATAAAATATAAAGAGGTAAAAATTGAGAGATCAATAGAGACTAGGTATCAAATGAAACTTCAAAATGTTTGTATGAAATTAAATACTAAATAAATCACATCAAGTTCATTGTAATATACTTAGGTCTGATGTAAATTTGCTAATATCTGTGACGGAAAGATGTCTCTACTCATTTTATAGCTTATTTCGAAAGAAGGTACATTATCTTTACAGTTTTCCCCTTAAAACGCAGCAATCATTACAAACACCGTTACCACGTTATTGATAATGATTCACCAGCAAAATTTGCTGAAGAGAAAGCGCTTAGGTACACAGAACGCCAGCCATCGCCATAAAATGGAAGTTCATACAGAACATTGCGCGCCAATGCGCAATGCTACCCTATGTTTGCCTGTAATATTCGCAATTTGCGACTGCAAACACCACGACACCATACGTTGTATTTTTAAAACCATTACGTATCCCTTCCACACAAAGTTGAAACTAGCAGTATCTACACAATGGAACTGAAAATAGGTTTTGCGCTACGCGTTGGGGAACCGAGATAAAATTCGCGCCCATAAAATATTACACACAAGAATAAAGAGTTTATCGACTAAATTATCGTGGTGATCATACTCTGTACGCATTTGCGACTGTTTTAAATCTATCTACTAATAACAATAATAGGTATCTAGTCTTCTTTTTCTTCTTTCTTTTAGTGTAGAAGATTTTTTGGTATATTGTTTTGTATACATTCTACGAATTGTAGACTTGTACCATTATTGTGGGCTTTTTGTAGCATATGTCGGTAGATGACGGCTGACTTACAAATAAGGTGACCATCTGAGTCTTTCTGAAGTGGCAACGTATCTGTAATCGGCTTGAGGTAGGGAACATGAACCCTTGTTCTAAATGGAGTTGGTTACAGATGATAAGCGGCAGTGACCAGTTTCCATCAGGTGGTCTGCACGGTCGCCTGCTATTTCAATCTTATAATAATATAAATAAATAATAATAGAATTATAATTCAACTCTTTACGTTCCATTGAACACTGGTATCTCCCCGTAACTGGGGGTGGCATGGTGTCTCCACCAATGAATGCGAATATGTCAAGGGACATAATCTTGATGTAGTGATAAAACATTTAAAAAAGTAATCTCTTTGAATTTACCATTTCTTAGGTATATCTCTTTATTAGACATAGCAAAAGTTAATACAAATAGATATGATATAACGAAACAAATGAACACGCATAAAGCCTCTATGTTACGCGGCCATAATATTGCAGATAAATATTTATTTCATCTCTAGCGATATTCATACTGCGATTGCGAAGTTAAGACGACTTTACCATAAAATATTGTTTTAAGTTAATGTATTATGTATATTTTTATTACGTACGGTCGTAGAAGCTGTAAACTATTTCTTTCAGATTTTAAAATTATTCATACTGTACGTGATCTACTTTAAAAAAGTGGGATTAGTAACTGAATAAATTCATAACTGTTTGATTTTTACCAAAATTATGTTTTTTATTGAAATATTTATTTATTAATTTATTAAATCATATTCACTAACATTACAGGAATGCCTAATTCGTTAGTAAATGTAGTTTAATTTGTCAGTATTCATTTATAGGAATGATATGATATATCATTCATTACCATTATTTACCTAAAAGGTGGATTGTTTAACATAAGTCCAATATTGAAGTATTAATAAGTTAAATCAAATTATTAGTAAAATTATTATTAGTATGTCACAGTCCAAATATAATGTCAATTTATCAAATATAATGTAATTTTATAGTTTTATGTTAAACATTACTGATTAAGATCCAATAACAAATACATTAAAATAAAGATATATTCAAACTAAAATTAAAATTGTGGTCAAATATAAATTATTCAGTTATAATCCTATATAAAATAGGTATATCTTAATACAGACTGAAAAATATCTGTCTTAAAGATGTTTACTAAGTTTGTGAATAAACTGGCAAGATATTTTCTTGTCTAAAAGTCGACTAAATCGACTAAAGAACGGCTGTAATTAGCATAAGCCAGCCAAATGAGTATGTATATAAGGAAGGTGAGTTTGTAGGTATGCCCTCCATAATACAGGAGCTAAAATTTCTTAATACCCTCAGAGCGTTTCGACGCACCCTTCGTAATAAGCCGGGAGGTCTCCGGGGAGGATCTACAAGTGATTTAAAGAGATTGTCAGTTAATGACCCCGTGTCCGCCACAAATTCAGCCCTTTCTCGTACCTCCTCTGCTAATGGTCTCTTTATCTCCTACCGGTCGCCGATATTGAGGACGTTACGCGCACTAGGTTTTATTCGCGAATTTACTCACGTGACGCAAATTAAATATATCTAATCGTATTAAAATTACGGTCTAATATATCCATTATTTTTTCAAGTACTTAGGTATTTAGGTTTAGGTTCAAGTATTTTATATTCAAGTATTCAAGTATTTAGGTTTTTAGCTGGGTTTAGGTTCCAATTTTAGACACGATTTCTGATTTTTTAAATTACGTTAAGACGTGAATTTCAAAATGAGCTTACAGTTTACTTGTTACCATACCATACCTGGAAAATAGTCACTAAATAATATTATGATAAATGTAAGAGATAGCTGCCTATATTATTTGTTTGTTTCATCAAAGAAATCATATAGGCAGGCAAATAAATACCTATGAAAATTTTATTGATTGCAAATTCCTGATTCTTGACGATATGAATATCTATATCCATCGCTATCACTCACTGAATCTCATCTCACGTAGTTACTTCGTTGAAGTATGACTGACGCACAAACAGATAAACTACCATGCTTCCAAATTTACAATATTATATTTAGGACGTATCATAAATTGAACCCGCCTACCCGCTTCATTGGTATTTACTTTAATGAGCTCACAGTAATGCGAAAGTAAGATCTTACATAATTAATTATTATATCCACACCACTAAAGACGCTGAATTAGTTACATCTTAAGAGATGCCAGTGGCTTCCAAACGATGGTTATAGGTTATATCTCAAATTGGATCATCGCCAGTCCGTTATCACAACAATGCTTAACACGTTAGCTGCGGAACGCGGCTTAAAACACCTCGTCCATGTCTGGTCGTTATAGCGGTAAGAAAAAACTTTAACTTCTCTGTGGTGCGAGAGGCATAACTTCCGTCTGGTTCAGTGTAGGAGAGTGATAACTATATGTTTGTGATGTGCTACTGATTCCTAGTTCTATGGTACACCAACCTAATGTCGGGTTTATTAGACCTCGTACCGCACTGAACAAATAATAATGCTAACACAGTGCGGAACGAGGTTGGGAACGCCTCGTTTCCCCACGCACCTCGTACCGCACCCCACGCTAGCTTCACGTGGTTAGTGTTGTGCAACGCAGTCGAGGCTGCGTAGCGACGAAGTAGGACCGCTGTCTTTATGTTGAAAAATATCATGTCGAAACGTTGCCGAAAAAAGTTGATCATGGAGGAAGATGAAGAAAAACCGGTTGAAAAATCTGAGCCAGAATCAGAATACAGGAAGATATTTCAAAAACAGGTAAGTCACAAATATACTCTGTCTAGGTGAAAGTCCAGTAGTGAGACTTGGCAGGCTAGGCGTATATCCGTATAGTAAGAAATTACATTATAGATAATTACGTTTCCTGTTATGGTTCAAACAAAAGTTAAGCAGCTACATTATTGATATAGGAAACGTAGGCAAAATCGTTACCGAGTATTCCGATTACTCTTTACCCTAATCTACTCGCTCCTACTTTTCAGAATCCACTGCAAAGAAAGCACATCATCTCGATAAGGGTCCAAAGAAGAAGAGATGTGTCGGATGCTACGAAAAACTCCGCACATTCTTGACATGTCGTGAGGCAGACAAAAAAACCAAAAAAGAAATCTCACGAAATGCACTGTTTGCAAAAAACCTTATTGTCTGAAATGTTTCAATGAAAAACATCCATAACTTTTCCCCTTTTTGTATTCATTCTGTCCATAACGTTGATAAATAAAAACAATAAAATAAAATCGATATTTATTTTCCCATCACTAAATTATATGGAAACCTGCCATTTTTCAGTGCGGTCCGAGGTGCATTAGACCCACATTTTATTTTACCCATAGAATCTAAAGTAACGAATTTAACCAAGGGCGGCGGCAGTTTTAGGTTAATCAACTCATTGGTAATAATAATCAAGACAAAAGCCGTCCATTTTATCTGATTTGGCGCCAAAAAAAGGATTTTAGTCTCCTTCGGGCGGTGGGATTTAACACGCCTCGTGCCGCCACAATGTCGGATATAGGACGAGGTTTAAAACAACTCGTAACGCAGTAATGGAAAGTACAGAAAAATCTGTGCCGCAGGGAACGTGTTAAATACAATGAGCGATAGCTTCCCAAATCGAGAGACGACGAAAATTATTGTCTATACCTATAAATGTGAAGAACAAAATTAACATTTTGATACCTATTTTTATATGGGATCAAAATACACTGAATAGAGCTTAAGATAGCTATTTAATTAACAATATTTCAATACCACCCGCTTACTAATACATAGAATCTTCGTGACAAAATTACTGCGATAACCTGCGACTCGATTGCAAATTAAACCACAAAAATAATTACCCATCCAATATAGAATGCTCGGAGCTTTAAATACTGAACTTATTGCTGTGGAATCTCTATAACTGATACTGGTTCTACGTTGGAGTCTACATTCACGCTATTGTGTACCTATATGGAGCTGGCTTGGAATCGAGCGAGCGGAGTCAAATTTATCTCTGTTTGATCAACCGTGCAGGATCGCTTTATTCGTCGTTATTCCCACACCTTACCTGTTCTCAATGTCTAGGATAACAAATCGAAAAAAACATACACACCGACCGATAGCGATGTATTTTTTCACGCGGCATCGGCATCGAATTTAGTTATTTGATTCTAACGTCTTAGATGAACATTTTATAGGTTTTATTATCTGAATTAATGTCATAATTGCAGCAGTTTGGAGAGAATAAATCGATACGGCCCGCTTAAATAATACCGCCCGCAGTTTGCTCTTGTAGAAAGAATATTTACAACCATCTACACTTGATCTGCGTGTTTTCATTGATCTGCGCTTATTTTTACCGGTTTGTCTAAAGCGAGAGGTCATTACAAATGGATACCTCAAATTCAAATGAGCTATACGAGGTCATTCCAAATGTTATTCTGTTATCTCACAGATTTGATATACAGGTGCGTCTAGCAACGATCGAATACTTTCGTAATTAGTGCACATGTTTGCTAGTTTAAGGTGTAAATCTATAAAAGTTTAACTGCACGAACGCTAAATTTGTTTGAAGTTACGATGCAGTTTAGTTAAAATATTTACTTTTGTTAACTACCTGGATAGCGATAATGATAACGTAAAAGCGTCAGGTAAATATTTTTCGGCTCAGTTAAATGCTTAAAGCACTTTATATGACTACTTGGAAACTAGCCAATTGGGGGTTGAAGCTCGTAGCCTATAAATATAAACCAGTAACTCAGTACCAGTCACAACAACTGAATTTAAAGTTTTTATATTAGCTTTCAGTTTTAACTCGTTTCGTACTTTGAGCGTTCACGAAACACGTCAGCGGAAGCTTAAATGTCTCTAGAGAGCGTATAATCTAATTTAGTTTCTAGTCAGTCTAGTTATTTCAGTCCAAGAGAACCTGACCATTTGTAAGTGAGCTCTCTGTAGATTAACACGACCTTGTCTTTCTGTAGTTTAAAGTGTGGCTATATGGAGCGCAGGGGTTCATTTTAAATCGGTTTAGTTATGTACATATAAATGTTGTACGTAGGTATGTATCGCGTTTTGTGAAATTGCGAGGAAGTCGTGCCCAGGGGAGAGCGTTTGGGTTAAACACATCGTTTTGCTTCCGTTTTATCTTTACTTACATAGATACTAGTAAGAAAAGATCCCGCAATAGTAGTACATTATCTAGAAACGTTTATGCGCCATTTACTAAGGGTTCCATAAAGAGGACTATTGCTTGAAAGAAAATCCTTTCAGAACCTCGCAGAATGTATAACTATTATTCTACTAAAAGTGCTACTGTATATTTCTTTATACGATTCAAGTAGCTACTGAGTTTGCAATCCGCCTGGTGGAAAGTGGTCACTGCTACCCATGGATATATGTAACCAACTCCAAATAATCTGGGGTTTTACTTAAAGTCGATCACAGATGAATTGCCACTGTAGACTAAGATATCATCCTCATAATATGTAAGTGATATTACGCACTAGCAACTCTTATTTTACGGTATATAAACGTAAACAATCACTTTTGACTGCAAATGTTAGCGGACAGGCTATTACCATATAAAACGCTGTTCATGAATAAGAAGCGTATAAAAGGATTTAACGTGTGAAATGAATTACCGTAAATTTTGAATTGTAGAACGAGATCAACGAAACTAGTTTTATAAATACCGATTCTACTGTCCGCAAAATATTCAAAAGAAAGTTGAAACGTATTAAATACTGGAGTAAACCGGTAATTTTTACGATCTGAATCTACCCCACACCTAGAGGTTAGCACTCCGTATCTACATATAAATAGTTTGTTGTTTAATTTTTTAACATTGGAATTAAAAATAAATGCCTATGAAGCTTTTAAAATTATGTAGCATTTTAATACAGTAGGTACCTACGAGTATATCAGATAAGTAAGGAATTAACTTCATATATAAGATAAGAAATGCAATAATATAAAGCCGAATTAAAATCTTAGGTAAATATTGGAACTCACTCAAACAAAATGTATAGCAATAAACTAGATATAATTTTCAACAATAAATAAAGTCTTATTAAAATTCACGGAATTCCCCATTACTAGTTATTAAATTGTATTTGTTTTATAGCTGTTATTATTAATTTAGAAGCTATAAACCTATTTATATTTGTACTGTCTCCATCAAGATACGTATTTGAGCCTCGCGAGTGTAGCAGTACATATCCATTTACAAAATCGCAAGATATTATCCTTGTCTGGTTATGATCCGCCGTAATGGGACGCAATACCCCATAATTATTGTCCACACAATTGCTGCGCCACTCCTCCACTTGGTACTTCAGCACATTAGCGACTCTCATTACAGTATATCTGTATGAAATATACGTGCAAGGGACAGTGGTCATTAATATTTGATAATAAAGGTGGTAACTGTCGAGCGGGTTTAAAGGGAGGGTTCTAATGGTCATCGGTCGCTCCCGCTTGTCCGAAGGGGTAATTTGGAGGCAGACAACGGACACATTTGCATCACAATGAGAGTCGATCGCTAGCGGGCTTCCGTCCGTGGATAAGCTGCATACATGCACAGTTCACTGTCTGGAAATTTTACAATGAATATTCATCTGATTAAACGTGATACTTTTAATTTGCTATCTATTCAAGTGTTGCTATTAAGATAAGCGATACAAAAACGTGTGGTGAAACAGATGTTAGACGATAGTTATGAAAATGTGGCTTGATAATTTACGAATGTAACTGTTATTTTTTTGACTGTGGTACTGAACAACCATTTATGTAAGCGAGATATATGGGAATAAATTGATATTTTTAGCAGATAAAAGAAAAACTGCAGTAATTTCTGCCTAATTTATATTTTTTCAACAGACGGTAGGTACAAGGACGTAAGAAGCGTCGACGTTGTACAAAATTTTCAATTTAGTTTCACTTAGATTTAGTTAGGTAACATCTGGAGTTACGGAAGCGGAGAAAATTCAATTTCGCTGCTTTGCTTCTTCATATGAATTTCCTCGGACTTTGAAAAACCGGAGGTAAAAATGTTACGTTGCAGCAAAATTCAGGTGGACTTAGAAAGGTTTTTATGTTTTGCTTGTTTAGTAAAATCTCATTACGCTTAGGTATTCAGGTATTTTGTGACCTAAAACAATGTCATATTTATGTTACTTATGGTACAAGTAGTTATCAGCAAAGCAAGTTTGATAGAGAACAGACTTATAACGTATCAATATCGTATACATTTCTCTACATATTTTTATATAGAAAAAATCGGCTTCCATATGCTTGGACACAAGCTTAAAAATGATAAAACATATTTTAAACAACGTTTAATTTCTATAGAAGAGTGTTTTTATATTTTTTATTCCTAAGATTATACGAAGTTTAACTAAAAACGATATTAACTTGATTCGAGGTAAACAGCTAAGCGTTTATTAAACTAGTACTTATATAATAATACCCATATGATTCCCTTCGGATTTAGTTTTATACTGAACAAGTAGAGATAGGGACAACATATTCCTTTCCAGGCAGTCTGTTCCCTACGTGTGCTAACTGTGAGAACCTATTCAGTAGCGAATAAATAAAATATGTCACGTAGGAAGATCACTATAGGTATTCCATTTCGAACGGCGCCAATATATCGGAATGTGCGAGAAATGTCAATTATTGCTGTAAATAATATGCTATCATGCATTCGACGTCAAAATAATATTAGAATGGACATGGAACATAAATTAAGTTAATGCACCTACGAGTATATATGTGGTCAATTGAATGTACGTACCAATTTCTAGGTGTAGTTGTGTATATTTTAGTACCTACTCGTATATATAAGATTTGATTAACAGTTTTTCTTTAAGTTTTATACCTACAAATAATATAAACAATGTGTTAATAGAAATTGTAAATATTGTTAGAAACTGATCCTTGTTCTCGTGAATAGGACGAGTTTGTCTGTGTGTGGTCCACTTAAAACAGTTGATACGGTTTACGTGAAATAATCAAAATATCGAATTAAAGTACGTAAAAGTAGAAAAGGTAAACTAAGACAAGCATTCAAATACGAAAACATAAAACAGATTTATATACCTTCCTACGTCATTCATTAAAATATAGACTGAGAATCGAACCTGGAACGCTCTTCATGGTCGCGTATTACAATAGCTACTAAGTCAGGCGAGACATCAATAACAATAAATAAATTATGAAGCTGCAGACACCAATTAGCAATTCGACTCAAATTAACCTTCACCATTTCGTCCTTATGTACTTGAAAATTTGGCATGCTGTACACTGTAGTTGGTTAAAATTACAATTGCATGAGACCCAAGAATCGGATCGATGGTTAAAACATAACCGTGCAGCAGCAGAGCCGACCTTCCTTAATCAATGCAGTCAGCGTCCACAATCAGACGTAATGGACTGATATATGACTGAGGTTGTTTTCGCCCTCGACTCCTCTCGCGTGGAAATAATTTCTGGACGATATATGTGGCATATGCATAGTACAACATGAAATTTTCAATTGGGCAGAGGATATTTCGTCTAAAGTAACCGCGTATTAAGAAGATACGCGGATACCTTTGGATCTTTTTACTTTTGTATTTTGCGAGGTCATTTGGGCAGTAGTGTTCATATAAGAAAAGTTGGCAATATGTTCGTTTTTGTATTCATCGCATAAATACTCACAAGTCCTTAACTACTGTAAACTACGTTAAATCAATTTCTAAAGGAAATGAAATTCAAGCGAACAGACGTATAACATGTACTTGATTTATATACAATTTTAATGCAGACAATGCATACGATGCGGATGCAATTGCCATGCCTGGCAAATGGACGTGGGCCCGACGTGGTGACGAGCAATTTTCATATCACGTATGCGTCGGATGAGTACATTATTAAAAATGCATCACGAAGATTTATTATTATTTTTATTAAGGACAATCTGCCGCCATTTTACCTGATGAAGGCGGGGCCTTGAATGCTTTGTTGCGCGACTCGCTCTGTCCGTTCTTAAAACGATAAATCAAATTGGATCCCGATCCAATTTACCTATGTCGAGTTTAACTTTTTTCTATCTTTTTTTGTATCTACGCTCTTATTTGTATTTTTTTGTAAAACAAGATAAAATGTTACTTTCGTCTGACCGCTCTCCCACCTGTACATTTTTAAACTAAATCGAGAGGGCGATACGTAAATAATTTAAAGTCCCATTGCGTCTAAAATGCAATCCAAGTTTACGTATCTACGAAAACAAAAAGTACTTCAAAAAATTATGAAAACAAGCAATAAAATATTAAAGAAACAATAGACCCGTACAACAATAGTGGATCGGCATTAAGTTGGACAGCACAAAAACTCTAAAAAGCAACAAAGAACATTGTACAATGAACCATTCAATCCTTTCGTCAAAATATGCCTCGAATTGACACTTCCTTATTGGGTCGTAAATTTAACAAGCGCCATACAAATCCTCGGAGACAATAACTTTTTTATGTACATAATTGACGCTAGATTTCAAACAGACATACCTACAGCCGTTGTAAATATTTTATGTCGTGTTAAACAGTGTGTTACGTGGTCTCAGTCAAAAAGCTTTATAAGTTTAATTTGGAAATGATCCAAAAAAAGGTGACGCTGTTGGTATGTATTTTAAAATTTTGTCCCTAATATTTAAGCCGCGACATTTTTATCCGCTTTCCAGGCATTATTTTTTGTGAAACACTTATTATTTTAAACAAAAGTAAACAAAAAGTTAAGAATAATTTAGACAAATCGTAATTCTTGTCGTTAACATGTATACAGATTATATACTTAATCGTATTCAGGTGTAAAATTTACACGTGCCTATATTAACTACTTTACTATAAGTCATAGATGAGTAAAGATTGTTCACTCGTAACAAGAAAATGTACCCAGTTTAGAGAATTGAAATAGTTGCGTAAAAAAGTTTTGCCACGTCTCCGTGCTAAAATGTCCCTAAAATATTTTAAATTATTATTATAAATTATTTAATTATCATGTAAATTACGCAGTATTAGTTATTTATTCGTAAAATTTCTCTAAAAATGTTTTTATTTGTCAAGAATTCAAAAAAAGAACTTACTATAATAAGCCATTTGCGGCTTCATTCAATTTCAAGGCGGCGAAGTATCTTTACTAATCTATGCTATAAGTTAAAAAGAAAAAAAGACGTTCCACTGGAAGATTCAATGGCTATCATAAAAAGTATATATAACAGGGACATTAATACATTTAGTACACGTAAGTAATAAAGGAGCAGGAGCTATCGTGAGCATATTTTAAAAGCTGTCAGGGCAATATGACGCCCGGCACAATCCGCCCGATTTACAATCCCGAACTTAGGCGTGAGTCTAAATTAGGGGAAACTTGCCCTACGTAGCCATTTACCGACTCGAATTACTTCAAAACTATTACGTACATGCTATGATTAAAAACGAATTTATCGCCCATCGTCTACAATCAGAACCTAGCTTAACGAATCGACAATGACTATTAATGGGCATCGACTTTAATATCTTAATCTTTACGTGTCAAAAGTAATAACTGATGGGTACTATTGCTTACGTCATAAAATTTGAGATGGCGTGTAGGTCCAACACGATAAAGCAATACATGACCCATTCTGGCCCTTAACAATGACAGTCCGATGTTCTCAACGTAAAGATAAAATAATTCGACATGGAAGAACAAAGCACATTTTATTATCGATTATCGGTAACCAATTTCAATTTTATGAAGTGTTGTGGAGTTCTTAAAGTATAAAAACATAATTTCTTAATCAACCTACAGTGGTAATACTTCGGTAGTAATCTCTTGAATCGTATGTCGGGAATGTAATAATCGTACTAAAATTAATTTCTACAAATGAACTCGAAACAAAATGAACTTCCTACACGCATGTCATTAACAAATTACAAAGGTTATTAATTGCCATTAAGAGTGCGACGCGCCGCAAGGACACAGTTTCAGTAGGCGTCATTACACATAACGAGTACAGCAATAAGCGTGGTTCTTTTTTAATTTAAAACATCTACAATGTTGTACTAGTATGTACGTACATTTTTGCCTTATAGGTGAGTACGTTCCGTATTTTATGTGCTTTACACACGTAATTAAGCAATATTATAACTTTAAGGGAAAATATGGCCCAATCACATAGCTTTTGATTTCTTGCACATGACAACGGCGTTGTCAATATGAGTTTTTATGGTTAAATATCACGGTAAAGGTGTTGCAGGGCGCATGAAATTAATATTTTCCCGTTCTTATAGCCATCTTGTACCTTTTTGTTTTTAATCAAAAAGGAATAGGTATATGGTTTTATGACATTATTGAAAGTGTGCGGAAGTAAATGTTGTTATTTTCATTGAATCATTATATATGCATCACGTTATTTTGCATTAAATAATATGGAACTTCTGAAATAGCTACCAACCATTTATGAAAATATTCGGGTATGTTTATTGTAAAATCTTATTTATCTTATTTAATAAACACAATATTTAAATAAGATATTATTATGACTGCAGGAAATAACATTATTTAAAGATATTATAACATAACGTCAAAACAAAGATATATTATGAATACCTCATAATATAAACATCTTCTTTTTAAATATTTCCTTGGACGATATCCAAATATTCTATAAATTATGGTATATTTAAATATCATAGAGTTCTTCACGACACTCTACATAGAATTACTTTTCCTTCCTTTTGAAATTTAAATTCCTATGTAAATTGGAGTCGAAATTCCTGTGAACGGGGTTAAGATTTTCAAAGAGTATTGTAAGGAGGGTTGCAAAAATGGAGTAGATTCCATAAGCGATAAAAGTAAAGCAATTTAATGGGAGCGAACTTTGCCGACGTGAATGCCGACACTTAATTACAGTGAACGTAATTGAAACTTCGTCGAGAGCTTATCGCGTCTCGACTCGAGGCAAGTCTAGTGTACCTACAAGGTATTAGTTCTCATAAAATTATACCGTACATTTCCTAGATAGGTAATAGTGTAAACAAATAATTCACATTAGGAAATCATGAACAAATCTTGCTATATTTAGTGTTTACTACATAGGAAATAGGAAGATTTTTGCATGTAATGTAAATTGATAGTCATCAATTTATTGGTCATCATGAATGAGTATTATAATTATTAACTACAGGTAAATATAGTGTCTCCAGAAATTCGATTTTTTTTAGTCTAACCTAGTAAGTAGGTATTTAGTTATCTGAAAAACCGTTAAATAAAAACCGTTTAAAGTAATGTTTCTTCGAGAGATCTTGTAGTTATTAACTACAGACGTAAAGACTTCATATATGTATATATAACAGTATATTTTTATTAAATGCATATTGAGTTTAATTATTAAGTATTTTCTTACTACACATTTCCTTTCTTCCCGTAAGCTAGAGAATTAGATGTCTGCAACTACTCCAGTGTTGCTAAACCGAAAATGCAAAGTCAACATCGAGTGGCACATCAAGTGGCACAGGATTGTTTAACAGTCTTTAAAAAGTCTGAGAGAAATTGCAGCGAGAATTTATACTGCCTGACTCTGGTTCCAAACTGCTGAATGTTTGTTAACTGTCAATTTAATGAGGGGCCACTAATTAAGGCCGTTGCCGACCGGCACGTGCACCGTTATCTGTCTTAGAAGTTTTCCAATTTTCTACAATCGCCCGGCTCAAATTGTTTCGCGCGCTGAATATTTAACTTCGATTACTCTAGGAAAGTATCTGGTGAGAGCTTTGCAAGTAATGACGCTTATTTCAGTAAATCACCTACTTAAATATAACGCGCATATTTGAAAAAATATTTTAATTCGACAACAATGTCTTAATATGTAATGAAGTTACCTGTTAAGAAAAATTTAGTTACAATTTAATACTTGCGTTTATAAAATAAATACTCACCTCTTACAATTTAACATCTATGCATATAAACATGGTTCATATAAGCAAAAATAAAGTGACATCATTATAACACCGTTTGACTGACCGCTATGAATCTTGGCGCATCCATTTTTTTCATAGTGAAGATTTGTATGTATGGTTTAATATGGTCATATTACGATCCCTTGCAAAAATCAATAATCTAGTGGTCGCGGGCAGAGGCTATATTTCTAGTATTTTAGGTTCAACTTCATATCTAGAACATATACGTATAGACAAATTGCAAACATTGTCCAATGTGCAAAGGTTCGCATCATGGACAGCCGGACCACATAAAGGGCTGGCTGCAAATAAGTAAAAATAAAAGGCGCAACGAAGACGGGTAAAGTTGAAAGGGAACTTTTGCTTTTTAACCAGTTGGTCGCCAACTTTAAATTGGTTTTCACCGAGTCCGCTATTCTGTAAGGATAATGGGGAAACTAGTACGTGAAGTTCGGAGCCACTAGCCATCTGCTTAATAACTATTTCGGGGCTCGAATATCTACGAACGTATTGTGTTGCAGTGTGTTGCTATATAAAAAGTTGGTATTAGATATAATTTTACTGTGCAATTTTGTATACAAATTTGTAGGTATATGAAAGCGTTTCTAACTGATCATCGAAAAGCTAAGCTACTAAAGCAAATTTTGACTAAATAAATTTAGTATTAGTAGGATTATTTTATGAGGTATGGACGCCCATTAAGAGATGATTTTTAGTTATTTCATTGCTACTGGGGTTAAATAAAAAAAAAGTGTGTGTGTGTCAGCTACGACGCACGATTGGAGTTTACTCCTTACGAACGATAATTATGATATATATCGAATAGAAAATACCAATTAACCGCATCCATGTGTTTTTTGGATTCTTCTTCATTATCATCTAAATCAATTTCTTGCATATTTTCAAATATTTTTTCAACTTTAATAACTTGATGACTTGTTTAATAGTACATAAAAATACACGTATCAATGCATAGAAGTACAAGAAAACTTTAAAATCAAAACATTAAAACTTGATGGTTAGGTTGCTGTTTATGTACGTTGTATATAGATGTATATATGGGCGCATGGGTATAATAGCGCCATCTAGTGGCAAGTTTTATAAATTGTAAGTTTGCAAGTTTATCAATCTGTAATTTGGTTCCAAATATTATAATGGTAACTTAATATAATTGTTTATATTAAAGTAAATTTTAATATAATATAATTATTTATATTTAAAACAATGTTAAACGTTTTATAACTTAAAACTTAATAATTATAATTTCTTTGCCATCTATAAAATATCCTTGTTGCAATTTACGGATGCAATTTATATGAGACTCAATAAACATGTTATTATATGTAATTTGGATTGTTTCTGAATGTTTTATAATTCTAGAATTCATTTAAAATTAAAATTCATATTTTTCACAGTGTTTATAAATGATCAAACCTATAACTTAATTTATGCAAAAATGTAAACAAATTAGTTAATGACGTTTTAATGTTTTATATATTGCTAATTATTTTTATTGTTATAATTACTTTCATATGGGATTTGAACTTACTGTATTTTAAATTAATAAAAGCACTCTTGATTCATATTTTGGTTAAAAACGCTACTTCCTTTTTGAGAGGATATGATGATTGTAATAAAAAAGTGTGGATATATATGTTTGTCTCTTTCTACGTTACGCCTCAACTTTTCGTGTTACACTTGATTTTACTCCTCATAAAATTTCCGTACCGGGCCTTATAACTCAAATCGTTTCTTAAGGAGTAAACTCCAATAAACTCCAAAAAATAAAAAAAATGTATTGCTATTATATGCTATTATACTCTGTACGTACTAAGTCGCGGACAACAGCTTGTTACTTAAAAAAAGACATGCAAAATCAAGGCACTAATCTTTACACTCTAGCATAGTAGGTATTGATTCCAAATAAAATATACAATAGCCTCTGCTTTTTCATTCCTATTTCGTATTCGTTTACTTAACTGAAAAAATAATAGAACGAGTTGATTTCCCAATGGACGGGCAGATAGGAAAATTCTGTTTGCACTAGCCTTTTATACCTATACGCTTAAACTAAACAAGAAAAGATTTTTACATTACACGTGCGATACTTTACAGTACACGTTCGATTTTGTGAAAGCTTAAATGAGGGTTGAATTTAAATACATCTTTTAAGAATTTCAATTCAAATAAATATGCAGTTAAAATGGAAAAACAAAGAAATCTAAAGATGATTGTTTTTTTAAATAGAGATAGGAAACAATCGTGAAGTCCGTCTGATGGTAAATGGTCATAGCTAGATAGATTGACATCTTATCTGACGTCGGCAATACTCGTATATGCCTAGCTAAATCCAGCAGCAAAAGTTGGAATTAGGTAGTGTGTCTTCCCTACTATAACTATCGTTTAAACCAAAAACAGCAGATCTTAATCACTGTTGCTATTATATAATAGGGGTACCTCCGGAATAGAACCACGAATATCAACTACTTCTGAAAGTTGATGAGAACAAAAAAAATTAAAAATTCAGAAATTCACCTAGGTATGCCATATTATCTAAATAAATCCTTACGTCATATTATCTACAAGCTTAACTTTTTTAAGTGCTTCATAAATTGAATTTTTATTTCTTAATTTTGAGATTACCGAAAAATAGGGTAGGACTTCAATACATACTAATAACGCCTACTCCATATACTTTGTTCTTGATTGTAAAGTACTTCTATCCTAGTTTGTGGTACAAGGTAACATCATAATTAATGGGTCGTATAGTGGTCGTTCCCCGACAATTAAGATGCGACCGACATTATCGATTACGCCCACTAGTGGTCGTAAAACTGAATTTATTACTCAAAACACACCGGCAATGAGAATAGAACACCTATAACTTTAAAATCACACGTAGTTCTAAAAAGTACTTTGTATGACTTAATTCTATGAAGTTTGTAATTCAAATGGCGGTGTTTCTATTTGCCTTTCGCTCATTCTTCATAATGTGTAAGCGAGAAAGGTGTAGAAAAATTTGCCTTTTGAGTGACGAGTTCTATTTCATTTCTATATTCAGAGCGGACTAGCAGTTTTATGCAGACTATAACTCTGTAAATCTTTCTCATTATAAGAACAGACCTGTGCCCATTAGCCATATAATGCTACAAAGTACAGTAATAAAACATGAGGAAGAAGGATATTGGCTTACATTACGTTATAAATTAAAATGTCGCGAATTCTTGCAACGTAATTTGATCCCAAATTTATAACTGAGATAACACCGGGATGATAAAAACGATGAGCAACCGTTAAGTACGATATACAGGGGAAACATAAATCAATTTGATCTAATTTAAATTTAGTACATCAATAAAATTCGCGAGAGACAATTCAAGGTTGTAAATGTCGTAAAGTTATTTACTCAGGCAAACCCTTGCCGCGAGTTTTGTTTATAACGTATATTAATAATGATTTATTGTTGTGTGTATCTGCCTAATGTGTGTACGTATGGACCATAAAATGTTTTATGGGACAGTTTACGGCGATGCAACCTCAGAAATGCTTTTATTGATATCTAAGCGCCATACTAAATTGATACGGAGGTGAGAGCGCTGTTTTTGTTTTAAAGCTCTTTAATAGCAGCTTAAATGCTTTATATTGGCCATCAAATGACTACTTTAATTTATAGGCTTGAATATTCAATTGGTTTAGTTCACCTGATGTCAAGTGGCAGGTACAGTTCCGTAGATACTTAACACTAAAACCAGATCACGATTCGTGATTTACTGAAGTGTATTACCGAATAAATGAATACTTTATGAATGCATATGTTACCATATTCTTTAATCCAAAATATAGAAATGCTACGCTTTACTATATGAAAAGAGTTCCTATATAGATAAAGCCGAGCACTCATTCAAGCACAGAGAGTTCTGTCACCTTATAACACATCAGTAAACAACTCATCTCCATTTTTCTTATACCTCCTACCTGTATTTCATATTTAATTCCTTAATTACTAGTAAATAGTAACTAAGGAATAATAATAATTGTTACTTTACTATATTATTTACACCACTTTTCACTTTATTCACATAATTAATTATTTAAACCACAAACACTTAAACAGAGTAAAGTAAAACGCACAGTTTTGCAACCAAGAGTACACTGAGATGATCGCGTTTTGTCCCGTAATACCTGTGATTATAGCTTTTAGTAGGCTTCATTGTTTGTAATTACTTTCACAGTTAACTTTTTATAAAGATTCTTAAACGCTTACTTTTGTCTTTTCAACGCAAGGAAAAATAAATTCTTTTACGTTGAACAAGAACTCAAATTGTTATTTCTCATTTACTATCCTGAGGCCAATGACAGAAATATTTATTACACCTGAAAGGGTTGGGCAATAGTGTGATGGTTTTATGGTTTCACTTTGTGCAATTTTCTCGCATTGTACCAAAGTATACTTTGGTTACGATTTTAAATATTGATACTTGAAATCCTTATAGCCGGTATAAGATCGGTTTTAAGATACCAAATAGGAAAATGCGTTGATAAGGCACCTATCTACGTAAAGAAATGAACTCTGTCTATGTTTCAATACTTGTGGTTTTGCTATGCCCTATTCGAGCTTAAACCGGAATCTCAGTAAGAAAGTGCTGGAACTAAGATACTCGTAGCATTTTATAGTAGGATCAGGTCAGGTCATTTGATAACCAAGTATTTGCAAATCAAAAACTTTATTAATTGAGGCCATATATGGATGAAAAATGTCATGAAAAAAAAACAACTATCAAATATACTAATTCGCAGTAAAATTTTGTTTTAGCCAGCAATTAACCGCTAGACCGTCAATAACGAATTAGTCAAACTGGGCATCAACAATGCAGGTATTGACACTAGTATTGTATTGTCCTGCCACGCAACCCTTTCCTCAATACAAGACTGGTCTCCACGGTAAAGAGAGACGAACAACGAGTGACATAAAAGACAATTTTAATATGTATAATATTGGTGACCTATCGAAAAAATGTTGACTGACTTTGCATACGATAACTTGATAAACAATATTTAGTACATGAATTAAATAGATTAATGGGCAATACAAAAAAAGTTCATTTGTGATATAAATACTGGCATGCTGTTCGCGTTAGAGGGAATAAGAAAAAAAATCAATTTAATTTCACCTTCTTCTAGCACTTTAATTTCATCTTCTTCTACTACAAAAGTTACGTTAAATTTAGAAATTAACTACAATTTCTAAATTTAACGTTTGTATGTATCCTCTGTGTAATATTTTTAAGATCCGCGACTTTCTAAGTCAAAGGTGAAATTTGTTCCAATTACTTTGTTCCAATGTGAATTACTATTCCTTTACAGTTTAAAGTTAGTCACAATAGTTGAAATGGAAAAGGGTTTCGCCGCTATATCGCTTATCGTTTATCCGCCTTATGTTAGACACTTAAAATGTCTAGAAAGCAGTTAAACGTAAACAATCAGTCACATTTCTTCGCTTTGTTTGAGAAACGGTGATTTTATAAGATGGCTACGGTACCTGGGCTGAGTAACGATTGTATTCGTGCGAACCTTTGAATCTATAGGACTTTATTACCGTTACAGGTAATTAACGGTTATGGAAGATAAAACAAACCGTTGCGCAAGGGTTGCTTTTGAAATTAGTAATTAAGATTACAAATGATGTGATTTTCGTAAAAGTTGTTGCAATCCTTTCTACCTGTCTGTTATATGTACGGTAATACTTAAATTGGTAGTTCATATTTTATTATAGACGGAACATAGATAGGTACATGCTACCGTATTTGAGTAATTGTACCATAAAGAGTGATTATATCAGTAAAAATACCAGTAGGTACTTTGGTATTTTTAAAGTTCCACGTGGTACAACCGTCGCCATACTTGACCCTGTCCAAGAGATATCAGTTTTAATTTCAGTATCAGCTTGAATTTCTATTTTATATTTGGCTAAGTCTATGTCCATGATACTCACGATATAGAAAATCCTATTCCGGACCCAAGTATGAGTGTAAGATCGTTATTTATTTATTATTTACCAACATAAAGTTTTATACAAAATGTTCTAGCTAATACGTTTATTTGAACATAACGACATCTATGTACCAGAACGTGAACTAGTTTCCATTTAGAAAAATACAGTAGCCCCATCTGTGAAGGGTTGGGCGTATTAGAGCGCCACCCCTGTTCACATCGTCTGCATTGTGCAACGTAGGGGTGCGAAATATGTACTAGTTTTATTAAGACCCTCTTACACTACATTGCTATGCTATCATTTGCGATGTTTTAGATTCGCTCATACTACAAAACATAGTCTTGCATTGTTAAGATATTTCGGGGATTACTTTCAGTTTTCGTTCGGAAAACAAAAGCTGTTTTTGCTATTTTATATTTTTAAATGTATGTCGTCAAATATAATTAACTGATTCCTATTATGTAGCTATGTAAATATCTAATAAATTTTGTCACATTGTACCACAGAATAACAATGAAAAAACGAAATTTTAAGACGATATAATTTAGAAACTTAATTTACTAGTAATTAAAAAATAATATATCGACATGGGTAGGTACTTCCATTTGTTTTAAAATAAACTGCTAAAGTTCGTATCAAATTTGGCTCTAACATATTGCTATTTTCAATAATTGCAACAACTAGAGCTAAAGATTTCTTAAACACAGTCTTCTCATTAAAGTTCACCACCCATTGTTACTATCGCTCAAGCAACTGGTTTTACATTAGCGATTATGAACTGGTTAACGCGACCGTTGAAACTGTTATCATATCGCTCATATTCAATAGCAAATTCATCTTTTCGGACAGACAATCAATTAACTGTTGACAGATTTTTAGAATAAAATGTGGCTTAAGTAACTTTTAACTAGCTAAAGCGAGAAGATCGTAGAGACAACTAATAGTAGCCAATGGACGGTCAGCCTAAAAGTCTTACCGAGGGCGGTTAGATCTTCGATAGATTTGTTCAATTTAACATTATCTTTTCAAGGCCTCTATGAAAAGCATCAGAGTCCCATAATCAATTATATTATATTGAAGGTGGTAGAATCCTTTATGTTATGACTCTGGTGGACCCATCGCCATACCTATTTCTGTCTAATAACACAAGTGTTAGGAGCTATTGTGTTCTAGCTTGTAGGGTGTGGTAACCAAGACATACTTTTCCGAGGCGTTGCAGCTTAGTCCTCAGGGGTAGCGGCGCATCTGCGGCTGACCTCAAGAAGAATGCTAGTCGGCTACTCCTATATTATATAATAAATATTACGTATATTTCGTAAGATAAAAACTTTTGATTAAAAAGCAGATACACATAGAAATCCCATGGTAGGGTTCCCTACTATAAACGCTAGATTATCTACGTGAAAACATTTCCTTATAAACTCATAACCGTATCTTACGTAAGAATCATAAACAAAAAGATATTAAGTCTTCCTTGAACGCACAAAGCTGGATATATACGGCGCGAAATGAGGAGAATGGAATCACAATATTTTACTTTAATGTCAAATATATTCGTTTAGGTCGGCACTTTAAGAAACGAGCTTCTTGAAGTCTGTTTCCTTTTCAAGATATTGAGACAATACATTCGTATAGCTTTGTGTTTTCTTTATGTCGACGAAAGTATTTTTGTGAAGAAAATTTTCTTTGATTTCAAGTAGGGTTTCAAATTAAAATTGTTTGTAGTCAATTTGGCTGAATTCTATATTCATTTAATCTTTTATGAAATTATAAACGCTTTCAAAGTAATGGCTTTGAGATATTTTTTTTATTATATAGGAGTAGCAGACGAGCATGCAGTCCATCTCATGGTAAGTGGTTACTGTCTGATATTCCTACGCCTCGGAAAAGTATGTGTCCCTTACTAGAATAATAATATAAATTTTAAGTTATATGCTCTGATATGATATGCCTACTTGTTATTTACCTTGACATTAAGCTATAAAGTCTATGATTTGAAGCATAATTTATTCGCAGTAAGGAAGAGAGTCTCTCTATGTTGTTTTAGAAATTTAATATTATTGATAGATGGCATATATATTTAAGATACCATATTTACAACTATGTATTAGTAATGAATTTATGACGCCATATAACACTTTACTGAATGTAATCTCTTAGCCTCCAGATATTTACTATGTAGGAATTGACTTTATATTTTAAACATCTCGTGGTGTATATAAATTGCAACGTTTATGGGACCGCCACTAGCGCAGGTGCCGCTCCGGTAAAGGAAAGTTTCTTCACGTCTAAATATATTCAGGTTACATTTAAAATGGAGAAGATACAACCGCTTATCAGCTTTAGGTCTGAATATTTGAGTAAATAAGCGTAAAGGTAAAGGTGTTGGAAATTGAAAAGCTATTGAAATCAAAGTGGTATCTATAAGACATTTAGTTACTCGGTTACAGGCATTTACATAGTTCTATTATATTTTCTTATCTTCTTTTATCGTTTTTAGTGTTTGGTAGTAGTGATAGTGAATTAAAACTCCGCCTCATAATCGAGGTGGCCTAAGGGAGAATCTCAGGCCATCGCCGATGTTTTTAAATACGTGCATAGGTATTAGAAATTTTATTATCTCTTTATTTAACGGTGAAGTCCAACATTTATGCCAGTTAAAAAGGTACTCAAAGGCGTGTGAAATCTATCAATACGCACTTGGTCTGCGCAGTGGACTATGGACTTAATTCATCTCACCTAAAATAAGAGTTTGTTGCCCAACAGTGGAACAACAATGAGCCGATAAAGACAATCCAAAACTAAATAGCTTTTTGCACAAGGGGACGGGCTGATATTCGTCTTTTTGTCTCTACCTATATACTACTACTATACTACTAGGTACTAAAAACAAAGAGAATCCTAGTATGAGTGCAGAAAATGTCAAAGTATCAAGGTAACAGAATTAAATAGATACCTACAACATTCTTGTTTGCAGGGCGTACTTTGAAAACACGAACAAAAATGATTGTATTCTTGCAAAGATTCTACAAGGATGTCTGAACTGTTTAACCAAGTAACTCAGTCCTAACGATTGAGTGATCTTGAACCGATTGTTAGCGTGAATTGAAGAATATTATATGTCTCATGAGTACCTACGTCCTCCTTTATTAATTTATTGCAACGTCGCCATCTTGACACACTTATACTGCACACCAAGATACGCAAGCAGCAACCCACATTATTTTCAATTATTTGTATATTTCCGGCACCTAAGTTCTTTCCTTTTTATGCTGGGACCTTGCCTTTGAATTTTAAATTAGGATTCAGATCGAGTTCAAAATCATATCTTAGGTTTTACGTAGATGGATACTTGTTCAATACGCATGGAGATAGGCTTTTAGTCTGTTTATAGACTATCGCTTGAGCAACTGGTAGATTTAGCGATTAAATAGTCGTTAAGACGATTGTATTAAGTTGCTGGTTGTCTATTTGGTTACGTGTGCATATGTAGTAACAGTACCCTTAGTATGAGATTTTACTTTTTACAAAAAATCAGTTCTACAGTCAGTATACAGTTCACTGGGGGCGCTGATTGAAAATGTATGGGCAAATACGCAATCAAATACAAACACGGTCATTTTTGTAAAAACGTAAAAACTCATACTAAGGGTACAGACGCGTAAACAATTGCCTACTGGCAGATTTTGCTAATAAAATTAAACTAGTGCCACTGGTCGATCTTCTAAATAACAACGGACGCCAGCGACAACGGATTAAAGACTGCTCAGTAGCGACAATATGGTCGCCTACGCAACCAGTAGTAAATGGGCGGTTAGCCTCACTGTTAGCTTTCATAAATATTGTAATTAAGAAAGTTCTATAGTTGGATAAAACAAGATTGTATGAAAATATTAGGTATAATATATCACCATTTTGCAACATATTTTATTTTAATAAACATTATAAAATAAATAAATTAATAAACTTAATATTATAAGTACCGTTAACACATGAAGGCTATATAATAACACGGAAATTTAATCAGTATTTGTTAATTAATTCCATGTTATTACTCTGTCACACAGTTTAATAGTTTTACGAGCGAGCACCCAAGAAACAATGCCGTTTAATTAGCATGCAACAAATGCAAATACTATTTGCAGTAAAACTAATATTGTAGTTAAATTTTATCGATTCAATCTAAACGGATAAAATTAACGAAGAACAAACAAGTCATTACCTCATTTTCCAGGTAACGAAATGATTTAAATATTACTTTATTGGTATAAGAATTGAAAATTACACGATCATTAACTATGACTTCTCTGTATAGTGACCCGTTTTTAGTCACAATAAGCGCGGAAAATATACCTAAACTCATAGAAGAGGAGTCCAGGTGCAGGTCTAAGGACTCAATGATAAATAAAGCAAAAAATATCGGAATAAATAACTTAATCCATCCCAAGAAATTATTTTACATTCAACTCATATACAATGATTGTACCTATATTACTAAAAGAAATATTTTATAGCATGCTCTCTGACCATTCCCTTAAGCTTCCAGTTGCTCTAGAATGCTAAAATTTGCATAACCTTAACGAACGGAAATTTCAGGAAAATGGAAGATTTTTCCTTAATAATTTTACCATGTCTTGAATATTTATAATACACATATCTAAGGATCTAAGGATCTAAGGATCTAAGGATCTGTGTAATTCTATATTACCTATATATTCTGAGAAAATTATACTGATAGCGTCATGCTCTACCATCACGAAAGTCGCACAAAAATACAATTTTATCTCTAAATAGCTTAGTATACAAGCTATACTATATACCTCACTATTCCCTACCGTTTGAATGTCCCTTTGTACACCAATAAATAACCCCGATATCTTCTGTACCATCGTAACTTTCTTACTAAATGGCTGTTCGTACATAGATTAAAACCTTTTTTTGTTACAAAAACAATTGGATTTCATGTCTTTTCTCAATAAATTTTTCTTAATTGAGTCACAGCCGACTCCGAATCGCTTCGCTACCGAAACGGGCAACGAAATTCAGAACTCAACGAACCGAAATTGCGTGACTGAAATAACTACTGCCTATGTACTACATATATACATATCTCCAAACACGTGTTTGTGAGGAAACGAGCTATCCGCGCCGAATGACAATAGGGTTTCCCTTTCGAGCAGAAAAATTTACGTGATAAAAATTCTAAATCGTTGCGTGTGAAAAAATTGTATACGGTCCAAAAATAAAGTGGCTGCGGTAGGTGCGATTACGGAGTCTTATAGCGGTTTTGTGTGGGGTTGTAAATCAGTCAAGAACGTGAGAATGGAGTCATTATTTGGACAACGAGCGATACGCGAGCCTGAACGTTTGCACGACACCTAGGCGCGCGCCGCGGTGTACGGGGGCGCAATGCGTTACGAAGTCATAAGAATATTATCACTTTCCACAAACAGATGTTAACGGGAATTGTTGATATTTTTTTCGGAAACAAATTTGCGGTGAATATTAGCTATATATGCAACTAGTTTTTTTTTATAATATAGGAGTAGCAGACGAGCTCGCAGTCCACCTGATGGTAAGTGGCTACTGCCGCCCATGGACATCTGTAATCAACCCCAGATAGGATTACATATTCCTACCTGAGGTCGGCCACAGGTGCGCTGCTACCTGTCTCCCTTATCACACCCTTCAAAACGGAACACAGCAGCCTAACACTGTTGTTATTAGGTAGAAATACGAGTAGGTGTGGCGGTGGTTGCCGCCGAAGTCGAACCACAAAGGGTTCTACCACCTTCAAAATTTAATATTGTTAAGTTATAGTTAACTTAATATTATTATGTCTTTGTATTGTTTCTACGTGGATATATTTTTTTTTAACTGACTTCAAAGGAAAGAAATTCTCAATTCGTCTGTATTTTTTTCGAATATAATTTAGTACATGTGATTCTTTTAATATACTTAACTAATCCCTACTAGCTAAATAAACATAATAGTTCTGCAGATAAGATTTTAGAGACAGATACAATTGAAATTTTAAACCAAATCAATATGTGGGATTTCTAAAATAAACAAACACGACGCTTATTTTTAAACAACTTTTATTTTTAAACACGTATTCTTAATACACAGGCGAAAAAAAACTATATTAACTAATTAACAAACTTAGAAAGCTTAGAAAAGCTTCTGTCAACCGAAAAAATGGAGAATAAGAGGCCCTTGGGGCGAAAACCAATGCTGTATGATCAGATCACCAATTTCAACACCTTACACGAAGTTCTACACGTGGCTGAAAACAAAGGCAGATGGCAATAATAGTAAATCGAGAGAAAGGTGATAAATAGAACGAAGAAAAATGAAGGAAACAAAGTAATCCCTATACATGTTTCTAAATATCAATCGACGTCGTCGCTATTAATGTCCCACTGCTGGGTGGTCATAGTGAGAGGATCGTAGCCCGTGAGCTAAAGTAGTAGTCCACTAGAACTCTGAGGGCCTACCACCATCTTTTAAAAATCATAATAGTTCAGGAAAGTTTTATTTCCTCTTAAAACAGTAATAGTAACAGTAAATATTCCGTCATACACAGTTGAACAAACTTAAACCGTTATTAATTTTTCGCTTATCCATTGTATAAAACCAACTGAAATTGTCATATTTTGTTTAAAAAGTAAAATTTCCTGCAAACAAATAAAAGTATGATTAAAATAATATTGTGTTAAGAGATGGTAGTCACCCCCCAGGTGTGCAAGTTTCATCACGTTTTCGTTCGCCGTTATAGCAAGTGATAAACAATTTCTAATATGCCCATAACATTTATAAATCAGAGCTGAGTGCGTGAGCTTTAACCTCGGACCTTTTATTGGGTTTGAATATCATCTCCAAAATCTGAAAATTTTGTATTACTCTAAACAATACCACGCAGCCTATAAGCACTTATGTATGTGAGATACTTTGATACTATTACAGTTTTCCCTAATTCCCACCCAACCTAAATGAAGGTTCTTTGTTCCAACCGGTCTAACGATCCTTGTGTCTCTTCCGCTTGAGGTCACATCCTCTTGGCCTGTTTTAGGGTCAGCGAAATATTCGTAAACGACCTCGAAAATTATTTGCAACTTTTTTATATCAATTTATTTACAAAAGTATTTTGTTGTAGGGAAATATAATTAGAAAAAAAAGAAAAATGTTATTTTTTTCTTTATATGTTTTTTTTATTCAATATATACCAAATCGTATACTTCTCAAATAATTTTAAAATAATTCCACCTAATATAAGTATTATAAAAATTACTTTGGGCCCCTTACAAAATAAAGTTCTATGAACTATGAAGAATAAGATTAAAAATAACTTTAAAATATCATATTTATAGATGAAAAAATATAATTTTTGGCAGACTGATGTGATGAAGTTTTGCGAACGAAGTGTAGACAAAGACGAAACTGAATTTTCTATGCATCCCGAGTGAGGGCGCAACTGCAGTCTTATGCACCACCCGAGCTCGCGAGATAGTGCAAACACCCTCCGCAAGATGGCGTTCTTACCAATGCCCAATGTTCTAAAACTTCCCAACGTTTTTCAGAGACTGCAAAATTCGTGCAAAAAGCAAAATTCTAAAAGATAAAAGTCACTCAATTTTAATAACTTGACTTTTCTATTTTTTACATTCAAAATGATGAGCCTATCACGGTTGTGTCAAAGGGGTGTTTTTGCAAAGGTTAGTAGACTACTTAGTTCAGTTGCGGATACAGAGATGGCTCTACTATTGCAAATTCTGCAGTACCAAGGGCTACGTACGAGTTCATTGCGTACATGTTAGCTAGGAATATTCTACCTAGAGTCTGATATTTGCCACGTATAAGTAGCAACTATGTACTCGTACTTATCTAATAATTATTTAAATACTCGTATCATATATTTCTTCTAAAATTCATTTTTATTTGGTTCGGTTAAATGCAATTTAAATTACTTATTTCGCTATTTTTCATTATTTTAGTATGTGCGTATTTACTATACACTACCATCTTTAGCGAATCATCAAACACAAATACTTAATGTATATTAATAGACACATGTCATAAAAAAAAATCTTGTAGTGATCTGTTTATGAATACAAAATTTATTTAAAAATAAAATCGTCTAAGGGGCTCCCCGTACATGTTATCGCAAAATCGGCTTGAGTCGGGTTGACATCGTTTGTGTCTATAACTTGACTGTGTAAATGACGTCATTGATAATTTGATGTGACTGGTGCTGTGTACACTAACATATCGTTGACACCAAGTCTTTTATAGTATTCTTACACACAGGTATATTAAAAACATAGTACCAGAGGCACTATATTTTTTATACATACACAGGGGTCGCTCTTTTGAATGTGGTATCTGTGATGTACGTAAGGTATTAAAATACCTACATTTTATGTTATCATCACACCTGCCTATAATACTACGTCTCTATTGGGACTGGCACCCAGAAGATCGAGGTCTTTATATTCAAAAGACGAATTCAATGTGTTTAAGTTTAGTCTCAGATCAGTCGAGATACAACCTTTTATGAGATTCGTACGAAGTTGTTATTGATTATTTATCCAATTTGCCCCAACCGATTTCACTTCGATAGATATGGGGATACCCTAACATATGTACCATAAACATTTCTCGGTACAACATTAAGCCATATCGTTATCTCAATTACAAATATGATTTTTTTACAAAATGTAAGAAAAATATGGTGTTATTTTTAAATCCAAAAGGTACTTACCACCCACGATGCTCTTTGAAATAATTATGTCCATGCGTTCGACCGATAAAATGTTAATGTGCTTGGATTGTAATTTTGAAAAACAGTTCATTAGCGGAGAATTTAAAAGTTTTTACATGTCACTATGTACTTTATAATAGGCATTCAACTTTTATCAGAATAATCCCTTAATTATCTATACGACGTATAGTATACAAGTTAACTGCATACTTTCGAGAATTTTACACCTTATCCGAGAATTTCATTAGAATCAATGACTTTTTTGGGTTTAACTTTTTATACGAGTAAGGGAGGAAACAAGTATCAAATTTACATGGTGATTAGTAATCGCTACTGACCACGAATATGATAACTATGTCCAAGTGACTACTCACATCCGTGCAACTAAGTTCCAGGTTCGATTCGCCGCTAGGTAATTATGGATTAATCTAGATGTCTATTCTGGTTCTTTGCGGCGAATTTTATCGTATCGCAAGCGTTATTTATTCCATATGCTTTGTAACCCCTTTAAACCTGAACGGTACAAGTACAAACGATGTTATTATAAGAAGTAATTAAGATGGTAATGTCGTAATTTAAAATTTAAATGACACGTATTTACTAAGCGAGACTTGATAGACGGATAAATTTAACTTTTTCTTCCATAAAGTCACAATTTTTTTTGAAGTATCGTTGAAATATGTGGTCACTACCATCTTTGGGTGACTTTTGGATGGCTACCTTTAATAAAAAATATGCATTTTTTAAATATTTTTTTAGAATAAAAACGGTAAGTGGTTCCTATTCAATTCACATTACATTAGTATATCACTCATAACGAAATTGTCGACAAAAAAGCAAATTGGTATAAAATTTCAACAAAACGCGAAATACCCAAAACGTTACAAAAAGGCAACGAAGAACAAAATCGGACGATTTGATCTATCGATTGAACGAGGGCTCTATCTAAAGGAAACATCGTGGAACGGCGTGTTTCGCTAAATAAAAAATGCCTACCTTGATTATCACGTTTTCCGCCATACCACCCTTTTGTGAGCGGATGACAAGACATTGTTATGACTCGACTATACAAAACTATATTTTGTACGTACAAAAGCGACAGAGAAAAATGACGAACATACATTCTCGACGTATATAGCGTCTAAATGTCCCGTAAAAGTATTGAGAGCGAAAAGTCGCTAAATTTGAGGCGTTCTCGGAGGCTTTTGAGGAAAGCCCGAAGCTGGTGTTATAGGCAATGAGACGGCCGGGTGGGAAGGCTCTATCGGCACTTTACACGCTCTACCGCAGCTAACCTCCGCCCAAATGTAATAACACGCCGCCTGCTCTCTGTTTCAATTTGGGAACAAATTGAAATTGTTTTTATTTGAATAATATTACTGCTACAGTCACTACGTAGATTGAGAAATGATAGTTATAGCGGTATTGTCGTGGAATATTTTTCTCTAATGGCTACTTCTCGTGTTATACTATGAGTGAATTACAGTTTTAGTTCTTTCATGATTTTTCGTGTAGAGAGAGCGCGTTGTGTTTTTTGTTCGCTCTTTTTACATAATGGTAACATCATAGCTAAAAAAATACAACTCTCCCGGTGAAGAATGGCCACTGCAGCCCAAGCACATCAAATTCAAATAGGACATGTGTTATTCCTGAAGAAGATCACAAATGCATACCTACCCTGGACGACTAAGTTGGAATGCCTCATGTGGACCCACCCACATGAACAGAATGGCAACCGAAAAAATAACATATAAGCATCATTTGGTTATGTGAAGTGGTTATTACCACCCATATATCTATATCAGAATCAAGATAAAACAAGAGTACCTAATGTCCTGTCTAAAGTCAATGACATATAGCTCGGTGTATTGGTACTATTGGTGGCCATCCTGAGGACTAAGATGTAATGTTTTTATACCACAATTAAAGGCAGAAATAGGCTTTCATCGTTTGTTCTGCAACTCTAGATCGAAGGTAATTTTTTATAACATTGAAGTAGTCAACGAACACGCATTCTATCTGGTGGTAAGTAGTCACTGCTACCCATTAACATGTAGCCAAATCCATATAAACCAGGGGTTTAACAACTCCTGAAGTTCAAGATGTTCGCCTCCTATGTAAGTCAAGCAAGGCATTTCTCCTACATTTACGAGTATGTGAACAGGTAACAAGATTCTTGTTGCTCACAGGCTGTTTTACCTATTTATAATTGTTATGTATCCAAGGGATCCATCTATCCGCAATTTGGGTGCGGTTGGCGGGAAGCGGCTGCATCCTTTATCACGAGGGGCGAGGGGGGCCGCGGGAAAAATTGCACATAAATATTGAAGCTGCCACTTACACGTGCGCCCGCTGCCTAACATTAGCGTTGTGTGGATAAGATTAGGGAATTTAATATTGTTTTCTATTTTTTTTTGTTGCGCGTGATATGTTGAGTCTTATGAATATGGACTATTCATGGAGGAGACACGTACTAGCTATAGTGCCTAGTTTTTGAAAGCAAATACGAGTAGCTATTCATTAAAAATATATTAACTTTTTTTTTGACGAGGGCAAAACTTTCAAATGATATCCGATGTCGTGGGAGTGACACCGGAGTAGGTATGTGACATTTTTGCCCACTACAGTAGTGTATAAAAGTAAAGAATGTAAAAATAGATCAACTACGTGTTAGCTCTCAAATATGAATAACAATAAGACACATGGTTAAAAAAAACTTCATAAGATTGTATGAGCAAACGGGCTTGCAGTCCGTCTGGTGGTAAATGAACACTGGTGCCATATTCTATAGATATATTCTATAGATCATTTCAAATTTAAATTCCAACCTCTACTATCACAGAAATATGATAGAAGGTCGTGTGAAATGAGTTCAATTGGTCGGTAGTTGCAAATGATTGAACATTCCCAGTTGTCGTCCTATAAAATGTAGCAGGTGGTAAAACTAGACCACGTTGTATTTGTAAACCTGAATACGATTAAGATTATTATCTATGCCTAGAAAAACATCTTGAATAAAACTTCATGCTCGAGAGATCTCTTTGTGTTCATGTTATATTATTTGTTATAATTAGTTACATTATATTATAATTAGCTAAACCTATTAGTTCCAAATGTACACTAAATCTTAATAATGAATAATATGGCAACCAGCATATTATTTTCGGATATCGGTTGTAGGTAAATTATTAGGTATTAATAATAAATAACTATTTATAGGACGCGTGCTCGGCAGTGGGGCATAAAAGTAGTTGCGGCCAAGTTAGGAAAAAAAAATTTCGACTTGGTGGGGCTCTGCCGTGCCCCCAGATGTCTAAAACATAGGTTGACATTAAAATTATCATATTCGTCTCATCTCAATACATCAATTTCCTTAATATTTTTTACATGTAAGTTTTTTTTATAATGAAGTAATGAATCATCAGATTTTTTTGTAAAATTTAATTTATTTCCACTAACAATTTACCCAATGAACTAATGTTAAAAATGTTATGCACGCTGTGTTTGTCTGTAATTTGTTGTGCACTTTGTGTTGCACTATGTGTTGAGTATTTTTTTATATTACTTTTAGTGTAAAATTGATGGCTAACTTATAAAATAAATAAATAAACTGATAAGTTAAGCTGGCAACACATGTTTGCAATAGGTAAATAGACAAATCTGTCGGCAATATATTGACATACATAAATAAGCAACACAGGTTAGCAATATATTTTAACAACATAACAACATTCTATTCATCTATTAAACACCTTACTTTATTCCGACAGGTTGATCCACATAACACCCGTCGCGCTAGTGCGGTGCGGGCCCTCTTTCTTTTTCTTGTAGCAAATTTCGCAACAATCTCACTTATTATGCCACACAAATTTCCGCGCCCCCGCCCGCCTCTAGACGTGAAATTAAAATTTCCTACGACCCCCCTTCTTGTACACGACTTGAATTGCTTAATAAATATTGGTACGTATTATGTAGTTGTATCTATTACTAGAAAAGCTCTAGTAGGACTTCTATTTGATGATATTTTTACTTTCTATTTACGTACGTAATGCCTTCCAAAATGTATTTTATCTAAAATCTTCATAGACCAGAATGTGATTTTTAAATTATGATTGAATTTACTATACAAATGAATACTCATAAAGTGTTAAAGACATTCACAATTAAATGTAGTTTTCTTCCATCATAGCAATAATTATGTAAATTTTTTCGTAAATTAACATAATAAAACAATTATACATTGATAAATCTGATATTATTATAATTATTTCGAATAAGATTGTTATCGCATACTAGCGATCTAATATTTATATCAGTAACCCACTGTTAAGTTTATATGGTGCGAATGATGTTAATGTTATTAATATTTTTGCCAAAATGACTGTTAAATAATTTACCTACTGCTGCGGCCGACATAAGTAAGAAATTGTAATAATTAAAGCGAGCCGTTAAGGAAACAAAGCTTGATCGCAAGGTGTTTGGCCTCCGTTTGAATCTGCACTTGACTGACATGATGCTAGGTTTTTGTAAATTTTCTTTCCACATTCATAGCCTTATACTAATTTTCCAATTAATATGGTTGTCATGCAAACAAAAATGGGTAGTCAAAGAAACACCAAGACTCAGACTGAAATATAAATTTATCTTGGCTTATTTTACCTGGTCAGAGTTGAATTGAAAACATGTCTGACATGGTGGAAGATCCATATAGAGTCTAATTGCACTTTTACATTGTACATCCTCATCTCATATTTTTTCACCAGGCCTAACTTGACAAATATTTGTTACTTATTAGATATTTTATTCAAAGAATAATTCTTGACCTGTATATAATGATAAAGTTATGTTGCCAGCAATGATAGAATAGTATGTATCTATGAATTTCAAGTTAGAGATTCGTTGTTAGGTGCTTTTCGGAAAGTACTAATTATAAATTAATTACATATTACGTATTTATCAGTGAAGAAGAACATGTCGATCAAACCAAAGAGCAAAGCTTAAGAGTTCTGCATAACGGAAGGTTTTTGAACTCTACCAATCAACACTAACTAGCCTGGTAGATTATGAGTTTCTCTTAGTGGAATTAGACCCTTACCCAGAAGTAGGATAATAATTAGTTAATATGGATGCATTTTTGTTAGCGTTTTAAGTATTTTTAAAACTTACATACACAATCTGTATTTATCGAAAAATCCGATAGTTTCTAATATATACATGTTTTTTTTTGTTTCAGGTTTTGATGCAACTTGAGGGGTAAGTTACAATTACTTAGATAATTTAACTAAATATATTGCAAAATAAATCCATCGGCTAAAATTTTAACAAAAAATACTAACATACCTGTATTGTATATATTTAAAAAATATTAATGTTATTGCTTTAGATATGCCATTACGTAAAGGACTGGGTAATCATAATGAAAATGTCTAAACACTTTCTGAAATTCCTTGTTTTTCTTATTTCCCAACACCTATTTTTATCTTTATCTACAATCTCTAATTCGATATAGTTACCTATAAATCTACTAAGAGTTTTAAATAAGGCTGCCCACAAACGTTCAGAATCACACAAGAAATAAATTTAAAATGGTCCAGTTTATTGGTCGCAAATAGAATTTAAACTTGTATCACCAATTGCACAATTAGTGTAATCGTCAGTCACTTTTACGGCTTGATGGCCGTTTCGGAGTGACAAAATAAGTTTACATCGAATTTTAAAGCGTTGGATCTATAAACTGCTCGTTAAATCTCACAGGCGATAGTTGTAAATTTCCTCAGGAGTCGAGAACTTTTACGATGGACACTTGCCCCGCCCACTTGCGACTTTGTGGCCTCACGATGGCCTCTATACATCGATCCTCCATAAAACGGGGCGTGATGGCCTGTCGGCGTTTCTTTACCTCGAAGCGAATTTTACCTGACTATTTGAAGTTAATTATTTATTGGTACATTGAACATAACTCCTAACTACTTGGCCTATTCGTACGCGAAGCTTTAAAGATTTTACGATCAACGTTTATATTCTGCCTGATATAGGATTCTGTGCCTTTCTCTTGCTTATGGGTACCTAGTAATAACAGCTTACTGAACATTATGGTATGTAAAATTGTTTTTACACATGTATGAAAATTTTACATTTTAGATAATAAAATATGTTGATGTGAAAGTAGAGTCATACGAGGCATTCCAACTTAGTTCTCAGGTAACCAAGCACTGACTGAGCGAAGATTTCAGTATTATTTTGATAGATTATAGCTGTCTATGAGTGGCAATTGCTTACCATTCTTACTTACTTACCATCAGATGGACCACATGCTTTTTAAATGTTTTAATTGCACAAAAAAAAAGTCTAATAAGAATTTTGTATCCATTTTTATGGAAGCATATTGATGAAAGACTACTTTCATTCTTAGAAAAGAAATATATTAGCCCAGTATAAAGCTGTTCACTCCTCATACAGTAGGTAGAGCACTGTAGAAAGTGAGATGCCATTCATGTTAACTGACCTCGGCAGATTATAAGGTCTGGTTCGTACGTGTGTTTTATAGAGATGACTAATTCTCATTCCAATTCCAATTCTGAGGAATTTCCGGACCTCTTTGAGAAAATGCCTTAACACTCATAAAAGCTCTACTTTAAACGTATGGTACAATAATAAAAAAATAACGTACTTAATTAGTCATTACCAATATAATAAGTGCACCGAAAACCAATAGAGTATAATTATAATAATTTAATAATTAAGTGTCTGCAATTTCGTATCTATAGTTAGTAACTACCCCAATAAGACAACAACCTCTTATCAAATATCAGTTGAGCAACTACATATGCATGCTAGGTTCAATAAAAAATAACTGTTACAAAAGAATGTCACCCAGATTGACCCACAGGTAATGTACGAGCATTTAGTAGGTACCCAATTACCCAAAAATAATATGATTTTTAATTCCTCTAAGCATTTAACTACCTATTCTAGTAAGAAATACGCACTTGCGTACGTAAGTACGCATATAGTCAATTGGACACATTTAAACTCTTAAAATAATTACCTAAACTAGCTAATAAGAATGTTACCTGACCGGATTCAAAACAAGTTAATGCAGAAGAATTTTCCAGCTTGAATTCGCCTATTACATATGTAGGCAGATATTAAGTTACTTAAGTATACTAAGTTAGATATAATATTATTTTTAAGTTGTATGAAGAATAAAAAAAAATTTTTTTCAAATAAAATGAAAATGTTTTATTCAAAATAGGTTCTTTACAGAGCACTTTTTGAATGTCAATACAGCTACCACTACCTCACAAGGTGTTTCGTTATGGAGAAGAAGCGGCGAAAGAAACATAAAACTCCATCTTTAAAAAAAATGTGATGGTAGCTTAATATTTAAAATTTGGTATTTTTTTAATACCATCAGCACCTATTATTTGCATTCAAATATGATGGTAGAGTCATTTTGTACATTCAACTATTACTCTTTAGAGGTCCATTTTTGGACTGATTCTGAACCCAATGTTGTTACCTTCCTCTTATTTTATTATGGTCACCAGCCTGTCTGTTCAAGTAAAAAATATGTTGTCAATAAAAAAAATATTATCTGATAGATAAAAAATGAATATTTGTTACCAATTACCTACTTGTTTTAAATGTTTTTTGGTCTTTCTTAATTTTTTTAATTTATTAAATGGAATATTGAATGGAATAAAAAATAGGTACCCATATTATATTTTTTTATCTACAATTTAATTTAATATGATATCGGTAGATTGATACCTTATTATATTTATATTTATAGGTTTAATACTCTACGAGATTTTTTCTAGCCTACATATTACCCTAAATATTATGAGCGAATATTTTATTAACGTATAATTGCTTCTGTGTACGAACTCTACCATTGTATCGTCATACTCTATATTTGCCTCACGTCTCGAGGCAAATTTATTTGAGCTGCCGTACAAAAACTGGTTTAAGCGCTTCTCTATAAGCATTCATATCAAATAAAATGAGGCGTCATTAACCTTTACTGTTAACAACTGTAAAACAATTAAGTATCAATAAAAATTGCCCCCATCGTTAAACGAATGACCTTAACTATCCATATCATGGTTCCTATACGTTTACGGCATAAACATCACAATAACAACATAAAACCTATACTTATGCAATGTTCCACTGCCACACCACCATACCACCGACCTGATAAAGCTGAAAAGGCAAGTTAAGCCTATAAAAACCATGCACTAAACACAAGCGACAATCAAAAGTGTTGTAAATAAATAAAATTCTCACGCAATAAACGGTTTTATTTAAATCGTCGTAAAGTTTGTTATTGCACACGTGCTCAGTGTGGTTACGACCTACGGGGATGAATGAAACGTGCGACAAGGAGGGGAATGTTTGTCGGAGCGGGACGCAGTATACCCGTCCGACCACGTGGCCGGTGTAACACAAATCTGTGCAAGTTACTATTTATTTTGGAAGTTAATTATTTTTGTTCTCATATTTGTATTGTAATGTTTATTGTACGTTGATCAAATGAAACTAATGCTTGTATAAAAATAAACATAATAGTTTTAAAAAATAAAAATAAAACGTTTTTATATTCCATGTATATTTTTATATTTAAGTAATGTGAAAAAATATTAAATTAAACTTATTATAATAAGTCAGACGGATATACAGTAAGGTACCTGTACTATGATTACATAACTTACTACATGTTTATAACAATTTATTGCTCGGTATGTATTAAGTGAGTAATTAATGTGTTGTGTTTAAATTTTAACGACGTACTTGTAAGTAGTGAGTACTTAAACTGTTAATTACTTTTAGATAAAAGTCATTATTTAAAAAAAATGTGAGAAATAAATGTATTGGCACTCTTTTGCTTGATGCCGTTCACTTTGACAGCTAGAAGTGCCGGAATGGTTTGTGATTGGTGGTGAATGTTCTGCACCGGATCACTATTGGCGTAGACGAGCCGGGCGCGGGGGAGCGGGGGGCCCGGCGCCATTACGAACAATGGCTGGCAGAATGGTCGTTAGCGAATAGCTTTTATCTCTTTCTAATATAAGCCACGCAGGTAGGAATTAATGAGACGGAGAGGGTTCCGGCGCGTCGCCCCTCTCAATGTCGCGTCTCGCTCGCACGCACGTGCTCCGTTTCGCCATCTCGCGCGCGGCGCGCGGCAGCGGTAACGCTCGCCACGACGGGGAATTCAGAGTCGTAGAGCCTCATACGCGGGTCATAAACGATCCGCGGCCATAGTAGAGGTGCACGCGCGAGAATCGATCCGAATCGCCGGCGATAAACGCATCTCCCGCGAGGCGATCGTCGCGCGCCGCGTCGCCGCCGAGCGATGAGTTCCAAGTTCATCATCGATAGCATGCTCCCGAAGTACCACCAGCAGTTCCACCACCAGAACCTATTCGCGGGTGCCGGGGCATCGCCCATCGAGGCGTCGCTGTCGTCCTCGCTGTCGTCGTCGCTGTCGACGTCGCTGTCGTCGTCGCTGTCGGGAGGGCTGGGGGCGGCGGCGCTAGGGGCCGGCTCGCCGGGCGCCGGGAGCCCGCAGCGCTCCTCGTCCTCGTCGTCGGCGTCGCCGGGGGCGCCCTCCAGGATGTACCCTTACGTGTCGCATCACCAGCAGTTCGGCGGGACGGTGCCGTTCCCGACCGGGGGCGGGCTGTCAGCGGACGACAAGAGTTGCCGCTACCCGGCCGCGGTGGGCGCGGACCCCATGGTGAACTACGCGCTGGGGCAGCACAACGGCGGGGCCGCGGTGTCGGCGGCGTCGGCCAGCATGGCGGCGGCCGCACAGTTCTACCACCAGGCGGCTGCCTCCGCAGCTTCAGCGGCATCTGCTGCCTCCGTGGACGCCATGGGAGCGGCCTGCTCGCAGCCCTCGGCCCAGCCTCTCCCCGACATACCCCGCTACCCCTGGATGTCTATCACTGGTAAATGTTTTAATCCTTCTTGCATGATTTGTTTATTTTCCCGCCCTGTGGTGGCTTCGTATCTGAAATAGGAAAGTTGTTTGTAGTTTGTTGTGTTTGTGGTAGTTTTAGATTCATAATTTATCTTTGAAGTCAAAAAATAATGAAGTAGGTTCGTAGATAGATTATCTTGATTTTCGTTTATTTTTGTCCTTCAAATTGGATTTTCTTATACACAAAATACCCATTGATTCCTCATTACCTATAATTATTTGTTGTATTGATTGTTTGCTACTCATTATTTTAATTTGCTTATGATTTTTAATTGCATTTTCTTGTACCTGTAGTAGCTAGTAGGTACCTACCTATTGGTTTAGAAAGGTAGGTAGGTCTATAAACCTAATTCTAATAAATAATTAGGTACTTAATAGGTACTACCTTAGGTAATTAGCTCTATATACATAAATATGTGATACCTATATGCATGTATACTTATATTCTCATCAATAAGTAATGATGTCACTCAATTATACACATAAAAATCAAATTTAATTGCTGTATAAATAAATATACGCACAGGTATGTTTAGGTAATCTCACCTACCTATAGGGTGTTAAATAACAATATATATAATTAAAATCGATTAACATCGAATAATAATAAATATTACCAATAAGTTTACCGATTTAACGAGTAACGAATATATTATTGTTAAACATTAAGTATTTTAAATACTATCGACCTATTAAAATCCTATTGGAATTAGGTAGAGACTCTTAAATGCAAACATTTGACTTTCTCTACAATAATTAAGAATTCATTTTGATTTATTATTGCACAATTTATATTAAATATAAAAATAATTATCACAACAGTAACAATATAAGCGTAATAAAATAAAACATATTTATTACTTTTATTGGCAATTGAACGTTTATTATGAATTGATATGAGGCATATAAATTTAGATTTCATATGTTCGAACTACATAACGACTTCTAGATTTCTTTGAAATGTTATTAATGTAATGAGGTTAAAGTATATAAGGATTTAAATCGTAATAATCATTAATATCATTAATAGGTCAATGACAATATTGTTTATTATAAACAATAAGCAACTATTTATTTTAATTTGATTAAAATTGCATTGATACAATGTAGAGTTAGGTGCCAAGAAATATCAGCGACGGAACACTTAAGTATCTACCTATGTGTATATTTGCCGACGGCACATAATACCTACAGTTAACGTTAAATTATTTAACTCGACTTTAATTAACTTTACATAAGTACATAGGTAGGTATATAAAATAATCCAAGTATATAAGAAGAAAATTTTCACAATTCGGTTAAATTGAGTAGAGCCAGAGATAATAAAAAGTACCTGAGCTATATTTAGGTATGGTACCTCTACACCTACGCTATAATGTAGGGTACTTACATAAGTAGGTATTTACACTAATCTATAAAATATTACAATACCTAATATGTAACCTAATAATATATAAAAATGTACTTTTTAAATATTTTATTATGTACCTATGATAAAAAAAAATTTAAGTAGGTAAGTTAATATAGTTATTAACTCACCTACTTTAAAAAATAATACCTATCTAAACTTAAAAGTTAAAATCATAATATATAATCGCTATTACCTAATCCTATGTAGCTTATAAAAAAAACAGAAATCTTTTTTTCATTTTTTCGTATTTCATGAATATCAATTATATACCTATATAGGTAATTACTTAATAGTCCGAATTTATTCACTTAAAAAAAAATCATGAAAACAATTAAACAAACGCTTTTTATTATATAATCAACTCTACATAAAGATATTACAAGTAATTACCTCGGTTTTGAATTTTTTACACTGATCTGGTACAAAAATATATTCCTACTACTTATTACATTTTACTAAAATTTGATTAAACATAATATAGTACGTATAGGTAATATAACTTAGTAATAAATTATCAAGCTATGAAAAATAATATTTTAATATGTTGCTTTTAAAAATCAAAATACGCATAGTTGTTCTATTTTCTTATATTGTGTCTCTTTTATTTTGACAAGCGCAATTGGTAAAATAATTATTTTTATATAGAAGATATCGAGGTATGTGTAGGTTATAAATAATTATGGGAATTAAAAAAGATTTACTATAACTCAGTATATAAAATTAATTAAAAAAAATACATTCTCATGCTTAATTAATATCTGCATCCTTAGGACGTATTTTGTATAGGAAGAGCCACTTTTCTGTACAGCATAATAACCGACAGAGGTTTCTAATCCACCATTAAATTTGGGAAGTATTAAAGTACGCAATTGCAGCTAAAATGAACTAAGTTTTTAAATATCTCCATCTTCATCATCTTCAGCCCACGTTAGTCCACTGAGCCCGGTAGCTTTCCTCATCCAGCTAGTTTAAATATCTTACATTATCTATAACTACTGAAAACGTTATACTTTAATGTTACCGTATAAAAAAGCAGTAAACAGCTGTGACACAGCCTTGGGCACACATACGTCACAACATCAAAACACCAAACAGACCTAACCTAGGACATTACTAGACCTGTCCACAACGTATACAACACTAGTAGGTAGCCACGTGAGGTCCACTTAGTACACAAAAACGGCTCTCTATTACACCACTAAACTGCCTGTACGTTTTGAATACAATGGCGCGATTATTTTTTATTCGCAGTTTTATTTGCGCCTACTCTACACTCAGCTAGTCGTGATGTTAGCCATTGCCCCATTATCTATAAATCGGTCATTACAATACGTGAAATTACGAACTGATAACCGATAACGGCTTATTGCTTTTCGACTATTGGATGGTGGTCTTTTATGTAGTTAATGGTGTCGTATGAATGTGAACAATGTTCGTAGAATTGAGGACTTCATTTTAGACCAATATTTTCAAGATAGTCTTTGGTTTGATATTATTTTTTGTCTTTTAACAGCGGTATATAGTTGTCATTTTCTGTTTTTAAGGCTTTTATATACTAATACTAGCTGACCCGGCAAACAAAACGAAAAATGTTAAGGGTGAACACCCTTATCACTTAGGGGTAATAGTAGCCGATTCTCAGACCTACTGAAGATACATACAAAATTTGGTGAAAATCGGTAAAGCCGTTTCGGAGGAGTACGGTAACTAACATTGTGACACGAGAATTTTATATTTAGAATGGGTCTTTTAACTTAGTCTTCAGAAGCGGCGGCA